>NC_135234.1:459758703-464758703 GCF_051348905.1 Ranitomeya variabilis
CAGGCCTGGAGACAATGACTCCCTCGGTGTTCCGGCTACCGGATTCCTGCACCTCGGAAAGGAGGCAGCCTTTTGCAGGGCAGAACGCCTTCTGGTTTCCTCTCTTTTTGCTATGACTTCATTTCTCACTCGCTACAATACAATTCCCTTCCAATATCTCTTTCTTAGGAGGCTGCCGCATGTGGGGCAGGCGCAGCTCTGTGGCCTTTCGTCTAGGCCTCTGACAGGATTCCACCCCTGTCAGGGACCCACTACCTGAGTGGAGCTCAGATAGCAGCTTACTGGGTGAAGCCCAGCTCGCTTTTGCCTAACTTCCTACACTCCCCCCCCCTGTTAAATCCAGTACGCCCGGACTGGGAAAAGAAAACAACAATACATTAGCAAAAGACCTGCAAATTTTTGAAATGCTATAAAACAAGTTAATACGTGAAGCTTCCCTTTATGGGAGGTGAGAACGCTTGAACGTTGCAAACAAGAGCATATTTACATTGCTATCTTGGCTTCAATCTGACTAATACCGGATGACTTAACTAACTGTGAAATATAATTACCCCTACAGGTATACTATTTACTAAGTGCAAACTTTGGACTAACCAACTAGCTCACTAACTCACTAGTTCACTAACTAATTGAATTGCAGAACAGCTTATCAACCCCCCCATGGGCACTGTTGTGAACTCTGTTTCCGGGCTCCCTCCTGTGGTCATGAGTGGTACTGTGTGAGTTCTCTCTTTGGGCTCCCCCTGGTGGCTCTTTTTGTTATTTTGCAGGTTTCTGGCTGGGATCAGCTGTCTCGTCATCTGCTAGTCAGGTTTCCTATTTAATCCACCTGGTCCTTCATTCCTTGCCTGTTGTCGTTGTATTCAGTGCTATTCTGATTGCTCCTGTCTACATCCGTTATCAGTCTCTCAAGAGAAGCTAAGTTTTGTTTGCTTATTTTTGCTCATCTGTGTTCAAGATGTTTCCTAGTATATGATGAGTTTTGTCTAGCTTGCTAATATGTGATTTCCTTGTTTGCTGGTGCTCTGGGGTGCTGAGTTGCTCCCCCCACATCGTTAGTTGATGTGGGGGTTCTCGCATTCTCTGCGTGGATATTTTTGCATAGGGTTTTTTACTGACCGCATAGATCCCTTGCTATTTTCTGCTATCTAGCGTTAGCGGGCCTCATTTGCTCAACCTGTTTCATCTCTGCGTTTGTCTTTTCCTCTTAACTCACCGTTATTATTTGTGGGGGGCTTCTATATCTCTGGGGTTATTTCTCTGAGGCAAGTGAGGTCTTTATTTTCTCTTTAGGGGTAGTCAGTTTCTCAGGCCGTGAAGAGACGTCTAGGATTTCAGGAAACGTTCCACGGCTGCCTATAGTGTTTGCGGTTAGGATCAGGTTTGCGGTCAGTCCAGTTACCACATCCCCAGAGCTCGTCTTATTATCTTCTACTTAGCTGGTTAGATTTGTGATCCTAAGCCACTGAGGATCATAACAGTACAACAGGACAAAAAGTGTTTAATGCATCGCAGAAGTGGGATAAGAGAAGTCCTGAGTACAATTTTTATTTTTTTTCCTTTCCCTTTGCTGCAGTCTGTCCAGCTTCTCTCATCCCCTTAATCTCTGGGTGGCTTTGAGTTCAGCTGCAGACATGGATATTCAGAGTCTGACTTCTAGTGTGGATCATCTTGCTGAAAGCGTGCAAAGCATTCAGGATTTTATTGTTCACAGTCTTATGTCTGAGCCAAATGTACCTATTCCTGAGTTGTTTTCTGGAGATAGATCTAGGTTTCTGAATTTTAAGAATAATTGTAAATTATTTCTTTCTTTGAGACCTCGTTCCTCTGGTGATTCCGCTCAGCAAGTTAGAATTGTTATCTCCCTGTTACGTGGCGACCCTCAAGATTGGGCTTTCTCCCTGGCGCCAGGAGATCCTGCATTGCTGAATGTGGATGCGTTTTTTCTGGCGCTTGGATTGCTTTATGAGGAACCTAATCTTGAGAACCAGGCAGAAATGGCCTTGCTGGCTCTCTCAGGGTCAGGAGGAAGCTGAGGTGTATTGTCAAAAATTTCGGAAATGGTCGGTGCTTACTCAATGGAATGAGTGTGCCCTGGCTGCAAATTTCAGAGAAGGTCTTTCTGAAGCCATTAAGAATGTTATGGTGGGGTTCCCCACGCCTGCGAGTCTGAATGAGTCAATGGCTTTGGCCATTCAGATTGATCGGCGTTTGCGGGAGCGCAAACCTGCGCACCATCTGGCGGTGTTTTCTGAACAGAAACCTGAGTCTATGCAATGTGATAGGACTCTGACCAGAATTGAACGGCAAAATCATAGACGTCAGAATGGGTTGTGCTTTTACTGTGGTGATTCAGCTCATGTTATCTCAGCATGCTCTAAGCGTACAAAAAACTTTGCTAAATCTGTCACCATTGGTACTGCACAGCCTAAATTCATTTTGTCTGTTACTTTGATTTGCTCTCTGTCATCCTACTCAGTTATGGCTTTTGTAGATTCAGGTGCCGCGCTGAATCTGATGGATTTGTCATTTGCCAAGCGCTATGGTTTTATTCTTGATCCATTACAGTTCCCTATTCCATTGAAGGGAATTGATGCTACACCATTGGCCAAGAATAAACCTCAATACTGGACTCAGGTGACCATGTGTATGACTCCTGCACATCAGGAGGTGATTCGCTTTCTTGTGTTATATAATTTGCATGACGTTGTCGTGTTGGGTCTGCCATGGTTGCAGGCTCATAATCCAGTCCTGGATTGGAAAGCAATGTCTGTGTTGAGTTGGGGTTGCCAGGGAATTCATGGCGATGCTCCATTTGTATCAATTGCTTCCTCTACTCCTTCTGAAGTCCCTGAGTTTTTGTCGGACTACCAGGATGTATTTGATGAGCCCAAATCCAGTGCCCTACCTCCTCATAGGGATTGTGATTGTGCTATAAATTTGATTCCTGGTAGTAAGTTCCCTAAGGGACGACTGTTTAATTTGTCTGTACCAGAGCATGCCGCTATGCGGAGCTATGTAAAAGAGTCTTTGGAGAAGGGACATATTCGCCCCTCCTCGTCCCCTCTTGGTGCGGGATTCTTTTTTGTGGCCAAGAAGGATGGTTCGTTGAGACCCTGTATAGATTATCGCCTTCTAAATAAAATCACGGTCAAATTCCAGTATCCCTTACCATTGTTGTCTGATCTGTTTGCTCGGATTAGGGGGTCTAGTTGGTTCACCAAGATAGATATTCGCGGTGCGTATAATCTTGTGCGTATAAAACAGGGCGATGAATGGAAAACAGCATTTAATACGCCCGAAGGCCATTTTGAGTACTTGGTGATGCCTTTTGGACTTTCTAATGCCCCTTCTGTGTTTCAGTCCTTCATGCACGATATCTTCCGAGAATATCTGGATAAATTTATGATTGTGTATCTGGATGATATTTTGGTCTTTTCAGATGATTGGGAATCCCATGTGAAGCAGGTCAGGATGGTATTTCAGGTCCTGCGTGCCAATGCCTTATTTGTGAAGGGTTCCAAATGTCTCTTCGGAGTCCAGAAAGTTTCCTTTTTGGGCTTTATTTTTTCTCCTTCTTCTATTGAGATGGACCCAGTCAAGGTCCAGGCTATTCATGATTGGACTCAACCTACATCGGTTAAGAGTCTTCAGAAGTTCTTGGGTTTTGCTAATTTTTACCGTCGCTTCATTGCTAATTTTTCTGGTGTGGTTAAACCTTTGACGGATTTGACCAAGAAGAGTTCTGATGTGACTAACTGGTCTCCTGCGGCCGTTGAGGCCTTTCAGGAGCTGAAGCGCCGGTTTTCTTCGGCTCCAGTTTTATGTCAGCCAGATGTCTCTCTTCCCTTCCAGGTCGAGGTTGATGCTTCTGAAATTGGAGCAGGGACTGTTTTGTCACAGAGAAGCTCTGATTGCTCTGTGATGAAGCCATGTGCCTTCTTTTCAAGAAAATTTTCGCCGGCTGAGCGAAATTATGATGTTGGTAATCGGGAGTTGTTGGCAATGAAGTGGGCATTTGAGGAGTGGTGACACTGGCTAGAGGGAGCTAAGCATCGTGTGGTGGTCTTGACTGATCATAAAAATTTGATTTATCTTGAGTCGGCCAAGCGGTTGAATCCTAGACAGGCTCGTTGGTCGTTGTTTTTCTCACGTTTCGATTTCGTGGTCTCGTACCTTCCTGGTTCGAAGAACGTGAAGGCTGATGCTCTGTCTAGGAGTTTTGTGCCTGACTCCCCTGGAGTGTCTGAGCCGGCTGGTATCCTCAAAGAGGGGGTAATTTTGTCTGCCATTTCCCCAGATTTGCGACGGGTGTTACAGGAATTTCAGGCGGATAGACCTGACCGTTGTCCATCAGAAAGACTGTTTGTCCCAGATAGATGGACCAGCAGAGTTATTTCCGAGGTCCATTCTTCAGTGTTGGCGGGTCATCCTGGGATTTTTGGTACCAGAGATTTGGTGGCTAGATCCTTCTGGTGGCCTTCCTTGTCGCGGGATGTGCGTTCCTTTGTGCAGTCCTGTGGGATTTGTGCTGGGGCTAAGCCTTGCTGTTCTCATGCCAGTGGTTTGCTTTTGCCTTTGCCGGTTCCTAAGAGGCCTTGGACGCATATTTCCATGGATTTTATTTCGGATCTTCCGGTCTCTCAGAGAATGTCTGTCATCTGGGTGGTTTGTGATCGTTTTTCTAAAATGGTCCATTTGGTGCCCTTGCCTAAGTTGCCTTCTTCCTCCGATTTGGTTCCGTTACTTTTTCAGAATGTGGCTCGTCTGCACGGCATCCCTGAAAACATTGTGTCTGACAGAGGATCCCAGTTTGTGTCCAGATTTTGGCGGTCCTTTTGTGCTAAGATGGGCATTGATTTGTCTTTTTCGTCGGCCTTCCATCCTCAGACGAATGGCCAAACCGAGCGAACTAACCAGACCTTGGAAACTTATTTGAGATGTTTTGTTTCTGCTGACCAGGATGATTGGGTGACTTTTTTGCCATTGGCCGAGTTTGCCCTTAATAATCGGGCAAGTTCGGCTACTTTGGTTTCGCCTTTTTTTTGTAATTCTGGTTTTCATCCTCGTTTTTCCTCGGGTCAGGTTGAGTCTTCTGACTGTCCTGGGGTGGATTCTGTGGTGGATAGGTTGCAGCAGATTTGGAACCATGTGGTGGATAATTTGACATTGTCACAAGAGAAGGCTCAGCGCTTTGCTAACCGTCGTCGCTGTGTGGGTCCCCGACTTCGTGTTGGGGATTTGGTGTGGTTGTCTTCTCGTTATGTTCCTATGAAGGTTTCTTCTCCTAAGTTTAAACCTTGTTTTATCGGTCCTTATAAAATTTTGGAAATCCTCAACCCTGTGTCATTTTGTTTGGACCTCCCGGCATCGTTTACCATCCATAATGTGTTCCATAGGTCTTTGTTGCGGAGGTATGTGGTGCCTGTGGTTCCTTCTGTTGAGCCTCCTGCTCCGCTGCTGGTTGAGGGAGAATTGGAATACGTGGTGGAGAAGATCTTGGATTCTCGTATTTCAAGACGGAGGCTTCAGTATTTGGTTAAGTGGAAGGGCTATGGTCAGGAGGATAATTCCTGGGTTGTCGCCTCTGATGTTCATGCAGCCGATTTGGTTCGTGCCTTCCATGTGGCTCACCCTGATCGCCCTGGGGGTTCTGGTGAGGGTTCGGTGACCCCTCCTCAAGGGGGGGTACTGTTGTGAACTCTGTTTCCGGGCTCCCTCCTGTGGTCGTGAGTGGTACTGTGTGAGTTCTCTCTTTGGGCTCCCCCTGGTGGCTCTTTTTGTTATTTTGCAGGTTTCTGGCTGGGATCAGCTGTCTCGTCATCTGCTAGTCAGGTTTCCTATTTAATCCACCTGGTCCTTCATTCCTTGCCTGTTTTCGTTGTATTCAGTGCTATTCTGATTGCTCCTGTCTACATCCGTTATCAGTCTCTCAAGAGAAGCTAAGTTTTGTTTGCTTATTTTTGCTCATCTGTGTTCAAGATGTTTCCTAGTATATGATGAGTTTTGTCTAGCTTGCTAATATGTGATTTCCTTGTTTGCTGGTGCTCTGGGGTGCTGAGTTGCTCCCCCCACATCGTTAGTTGATGTGGGGGTTCTCGCATTCTCTGCGTGGATATTTTTGCATAGGGTTTTTTACTGACCGCATAGATCCCTTGCTATTTTCTGCTATCTAGCGTTAGCGGGCCTCATTTGTTCAACCTGTTTCATCTCTGCGTTTGTCTTTTCCTCTTAACTCACCGTTATTATTTGTGGGGGGCTTCTATATCTCTGGGGTTATTTCTCTGAGGCAAGTGAGGTCTTTACTTTCTCTTTAGGGGTAGTCAGTTTCTCAGGCCGTGAAGAGACGTCTAAGATTTCAGGAAACGTTCCACGGCTGCCTATAGTGTTTGTGGTTAGGATCAGGTTTGCGGTCAGTCCAGTTACCACATCCCCAGAGCTCGTCTTATTATCTTCTACTTAGCTGGTTAGATTTGTGATCCTAAGCCACTGAGGATCATAACAGGGCTCACTGCATCTTCCTTCAATTTTATTCAGATTTTACATACTATTGGCTATGTAAACATTATTACTATCTACTTTCTCTTTATCGCATTAACTCGCTATCTATTATATTAACTCTATAATATATTAACTTTTTGGCACAGTGCAACAAGCAAACAATCCCTTTAAGGGCAAACTCAAGTCTCTCAATGAGGTAGTGCAAAGTAATCACATCATCAATATTCAAGTCAATTTAAAGGTGACGTGATGCGATCGACCCGTGATGAACCCCCAACTTTGGTCTTGGGTGGGCTACAAGACGTGTAATCCTGACCCAGAATTCTGCCACACCAACGGGTTTTTCTTCAGGTCTGTAAAGCAAAGCAGTTATTTTTACAGCACATTTAACAGCAGTTTCTGTTAAGAGGCAGTCTCTGTAAAGGCCTCCTTTGTAAAACCAGTAGTGAGCACCTTTAAGAAGGTGCAAACTATGTACAAGCAGTTCAGGAATCATTCACCGTCCATGATCCTACAGTCTTTAAGGCCATGATGAACTTGTGCAAACAAAACATAGGATCCCTTTAAACAGGGGATCCCTTTAAAGTTAACCCTGGATGGGTTTAAAGGCAGGAAAGAAATGTTTTTAAGAACTATTTATATTCTTTCAGTGTTCTTTTACAGTAAGTTCCAAGACATCAACCGGTAGCAAACACTTCCTGGCCTGGGAAGGTTGGTGTCCGGGTTTTCATCTGATGCTACATTGACGTCTTTGGTTTGATTCTCAAGTGTGATCAGATCATTAGTTGTCTGGATATGAGTGTCAGCTTTAGCATTTGCCTCAGTGGCAGGTTCAGTAGTAGAAATGATGCACACAGTAGTGGTGGTTTTGCTTTGAGGACCCGCTAGTTCAGAGACTAGAGGGGTAATGTCGTTAGTCTTAGTTGTGGCAGCAGATGGCGCTACTGCAGGTTCGCATCGTTTAACATCCTTGGCGTACCAACCTTGGTCACTCCAGTGGCGGGTATAGGTCACGTTATCTCCCTTGCATAACCTCCGGGTGAAGCGACCATCCCGAACATAGGACTCCACATTACAGCTGTCAACAAAGACTTCGGTTAGCAGTCCCGGCTCCTGTATGAAGCCCCAACCCCTTTTTGGGTAGAAAGCTATTACTGTCCCCCGCATTGTGGGACGTAGATTACGGTATTTGGCCTTAGTCCTCGGTGTTGGGCGCCTTGTTCCTTCTCTTTTTGGTTTTTCCAGTGTGAGAGCAAGCATTGTCTATACTCCTCCCAGTTGAGCATGGCAATATAGGATCCGCTCACTCCGTCTCTCGGGGCGTCCTAGCGGAAGATCACCCCCTCAGGGCTCACATCCACTGGTATGCCCTCGTTCGCTAGGTGCAGGGGTGGTGTCTCGTCAGTGGCGCGGAGAGTCGCTGGAACTGGAGCGGCGGCTGATGGTTAATCACAGTCTGTGCGGGGAGCGGTCACTGGAGCAGGATCGGTCGGTGGGGCAGGGGCGTTTTCTGTACCTGCGTCTGATGTGGTTCCACCGATGTCGATCCGCTCCGCTGATGAGGACACTGGAGTCTGCTGCTGCTCGGATCATGGTTCTTCCAGTGCGATCTTCCTGCACAGCTCCTATTTCCATTTCTTCACTGCTGTCGGCTCTGCATCCAGGAGTTGGTGGCTCGGCTCCTCCACCTGCGGGTCCAAGAAGTCAGGCTCCTCCAGCAGCGGCAAGGTCGGGTTCGCCTCCGATCGCCGGAGATGGTCCTGGGTCACTTTGTCATCGTTCAGGTACCCGCTGGTCGCCATCTCTGCTCCTGGATCTGTGGCCGCACATGCACGCTGCTCCTTCATTTTCTGGGGGCAGAGCTCCTCGGGTGCTGGGCACGTCGTCATCTCGTAGCAGTAGTCGGAGGGGGGCGGTCATCACTTTTGGCGCCGATTCGGTAGTCTCCTCCCATGTTGGCACGCCCTTCTTCTTCTGCGCTCCTCGTGGCGCTGTAATGGCGGCAGTTTTGGCGGGAATTTTGGCGGTAAATGGCAATACACAGTCTTTAAGCAAATCACAGTTCAAATACAATTCTGGCACAGTTCTTAGGCGCACATGACCTGATTTTCAGGCTTAAGTAGATCCTGTTCATGACGCCAAAAGATTGGAGCGCCCCCAGTTGGGCAATGCGGTAATCGGTACCGAGTCCTTCAGTTCTCAGTGGGGATGTCACAGTGGCTGACCCGGTCCGTGGCCCTAGGGACGTCCGTTGTAAATGGGGAAAGGTCTTTAAAGGGAAAATGTTCGTGACTAGTGTTGAGCGATACCTTCCGATATGCAAAGGTACTGGTATCGGATTGGATCGGCCGATATCCAAAAAATATCGGATATCGCTGATACCCGATACCAATGCATATCAATGGGACACAAAATATTGGAATGGTTCCCAGGGTCTGAAGGAGAGGAAACTCTCCTTCAGGCCCTGGGATCCATATTCATGTATAAAATAAAGAATAAAAATAAAAAATATTGATATACTAACCCCTCCGGCGACCCCGGCTCTCACCGGTCCAAGCGTCTGCCTCCGTTCCTAAGAATGCAGGGAGTGAAGGACCTTCGATGACGTTGGGGCTCATATGACCGCTCATATGACCGCTCACGCGACCAATCACAAGCCGCGACGTCATCGCAGGTCCTACACTCACTGCATTCTTAGGAACGGAGGCACCGCTAAGAGCCAGGGTCCGCCGGAGGGGTGAGTATATCAATATTTATTTTTATTATTTATTTTTTACATGAATATGGATCCCAGGGCCTGAAGGAGAGTCTCCTCTCCTCCAGACCCTTGGAACCTTACGCACCGCACACTTCTGATTCCGATTTCCGATATCGCAAATATATTGTAACTCGGTATCGGAATTCCAATACAGCAAATATCGGCCGATACCTGATATTTGCAGTATCGGAATGCTCAACACTATTCGTGATGCCACCTGTGGTATTTGGTCAGGGTGACCGACGCTGCTTAGGGGTCCGCTGAGGTGATGTAATGGCAGCTAGATGGTGCACCTTCCCACAGGTGAAGTGTATTCCCAGGGCTTCCCAGAGTGAAGATGGTGAATGGTGTGAGGCACAGTGAAGAAAGAGGACACAAGGTTGCAGTCTCTTTACCTTTACTGAAGGCTTCAGCATCCACAGTCCAGGGTACCGACCACAGGGTAGGCAGAGTCCGGCCGGTCTGAAGGCATCTGAAGGCAAATCCAGGGTCCCCTTATCCAGGAGGTGGAAATCAGTAACCTTCCTCTAGCACCTGGGTGTTGTAGTACCTCCCTGCTGAGCTTCTCGGTAAGGTCCTCACAACTGATGTAGATGTTCTAGATGTTATTTCTTTCTCTCTGTCCCCCTGATAGAATGGATAGGACAAACCCGTATGACTTATGGCCTGAGGCTTTTTACAGGGACTCTATCATGCCCCGGCCCCCCACAAGTTGCCACCGTGCCTCCTGGGTATAAGGTCGGGCAACTAATATGGAACTAGCTATCCTGCCGGTCTCTGGAGCCAGGCCTGGTGACGATGACTCCCTCGCTGTTCCGGCTACCGGATTCCTGTGCCTCAGAAAGGTTTCCTCTCCTTTTGCTATGACTTCGTTTCTCACTCGCTACAATATAAATCCCTTCCAATGTCTCTTTCTTAGGATGCTGCCGCACGTGGGGCAGGCACAGCTCTGTGGCCTTCCGTTTAGGCCTCTGACAGGATCCCACCCCTGTCAGGGACCCACTACCTGAGTGGAGCTCAGATAGCAGCTTACTGGGTGAAGCCCAGCTCGCTTTTGCCTAACTTCCTATCCAGCCCACCAGTTTTACCTAATTGTGAGGAGTGCCCTAATAAATAGGAGCATAGCTCCCCTAGCGGACTGGAGTGTGAAGTGTGTTGTGTTGTTTGTGATACTTGGTAAAGAGATCTCCTTTATTGCCTTCTGACGTAACATCACTCCCCCCTAGAGGAGAATAGTATTACTGCAACGACCAGGACTCTGGGGCGCTGCATATTCAATGGAAAATAGTGTAGAAAAAACTACTTGTGATTGAGAATCACATATACTGCGATCCATTAAACATTGTCCTCGGTTTCTACTGCATGCTATATTTCTTCCCCTGTTCACACAAGCCTGTAGATAACCTCGCTGCTTGAATCTCCTTGCAATTACTTTGCACTCCTTATTGAATTCAGCATCATTAGAACAAGCACGCTGCGCCCTAAAAATTTATCCTATGGGCAGATTCTTTATTGTGTGAACAGGGTGTGCACTGGACGCATGCAAAACTCTATTACCCATAGGTGGTTTACGGTATAATCTGCTACAGATTTTACCACTGTCCACTTGTCCTCATTATTTATTATTATTATTATTATTTATTGTTATAGCGCCATTTATTGCATGGCGCTTTACATGTGAGGAGGGGTATACATAATAAAAACAAGTACAATATTCTTAAACAATACAAGTCATAACTGGTGCAGGAGGAGAGAGGACCCTGCCCGCGAGGGCTCACAAGCTACAAGGGATGGGTGAGAATACAGTAGGTGAGGATAGAGCTGGTCATGCAGCGGTTTGGTTGATCGGTGGTTACTGCAGGTTGTAGGCTTGTTGGAAGAGATGGGTCTTCAGGCTCTTTTTGAAGGTTTCGATGGTAGGCGAGAGTCTGATGTGTTGTGGTAGAGGGTTCCAGAGTAGGGGTGATACGCGAGAGAAATCTTGTATACAATTGTGGGAAGAGGAGATAAGAGGCGAGTAGAGAAGGAGATCTTGTGAGGATCGGAGGTTGCATGTAGGTAAGTACCGGGAGATGAGGTCACAGATGTATGGAGGAGACAGGTTGTGGATGGCTTTGTATGTCATGGTTAGGGTTTTGTACTGGAGTCTCTGGGCAATGGGGAGCCAGTGAAGGGATTGACAGAGGGGAGAGGCCGGGGAATAGCAGGGGGACAGGTGGATTAGTCGGGCAGCAGAGTTTAGAATAGATTGGAGGTGTGCGAGAGTGTTAGAGGGGAGGCCACAGAGCAGGAGGTTGCAGTAGTCAAGGCGAGAGATGATGAGGGCATGTACTAGGGTTTTCGCAGATTTTTGGTTGAGGAATGTACGGATTCGTGAAATATTTTTGAGTTGAAGTCGGCAGGATGTGGAAAGGGCTTGGATATGTGGTTTGAAGGAGAGATCAGCGTCAAGGATTACCCCGAGGCAGCGAGCTTGTGGGACTGGAGAGAGTGGGCAGCCATGCACTGTAATGGATAGGTTCGTTGGGGGGGTCGCGTGAGATGGGAAAAAGGTGATGAATTCTGTTTTGTCCATGTTAAGTTTCAGAAATCTAGCGGAGAAGAAGCATGAAATAGTGGACAGACATTGAGGGATTCTGGTTAGTAGCGAGGTGATATCTGGTCCAGAGATGTAGATCTGTGTGTCATCAGCATAGAGGTGATACTGGAAGCCATGAGATTCTATGAACTGTCCCAGGCCAAAGGTGTAAATGGAGAAGAGCAGGGGCCCAAGGACTGAACCTTGTGGGACTCCGACAGATAGGGGGCGAGGTGAGGAGGTGGTGTGTGAGTGGGAGACGCTGAATGTCCAGTCTGTTAGGTATGATGAGATCCAGGATAGGGCCAAGTCTGTGATGCCAAGGGATAAGAGGGTCTGTAATAATAGGGACTGGTCCACTGTGTCAAAGGCAGCCGACGGGTCGAGGAGGAGGAGGAGGACAGAGTAGTGTCGCTTGCTTTTGGTGGTTAAGAGGTCATTGGTGACCTTAGTTAGGGCAGTTTCAGTGGAGTGGTGTGACCGGAAGCCAGATTGTAAGCGGTCAAAGAGGGAGCAAGAAGAGAGATGGGAGGACAGTTCAAGGTAGATGTGTTGTTCCAGTAGTTTGGAGGCATAAGGGAGAAGTGATTATAGGGCGATAGCTAGATACAGAGGATGGGTCAAGAGAAGGCTTTTTGAGGATAGGTGTGATTGAGGCATGTCCTTCATCAAATTCATCCAGAAAAGGGGAACTTTGATCCTTGTATTCTGAAACAAACTGTAAATTCCAATCATTGCAATTCAAAACTTCAAAAAACACTTCATGATCTCCTGCCATTTATTTTTTATTAATACAAATTAAGTCATCAATGTAGCGTCCTGTCCGTACAATCCTGTCATAATATGGATTAGATTTTTAAAACAAATAATCATGTTCCCAACATATCATGTAAATGTTTGCCAAAGAGGGGGAGCATTTGCCCCCCCCCATAGGGCAACCTTTAACCTGTTTATAGTATCATTTATTAAATAAAAAATAACTATGGGGTAGTAAAAAGGACACCACATTAACAATCTTAGCTATGGTCCACTCTGGCACCATAGTGTACATTTTCATCACCCTGAATACAGCCGATAATGTTTCCTGATGCGGCATAAATGAATAAAGCAAAACGACATAACTGGTAAGACATCCATATTCTTATTTCCATTTTATTTCTTTAATAGTATTCAAAAACGCTTTTGTATCTTTGATGTATGTGGGGGTATATGATACCAAAGGTTGAATAAAGCGATCTACCCAGGCAGATAATCTCTCAGAGAAAGATCCAATGCCAGACGTTATAGGGCGTAGTTTTGGGGGAAATGTTTCTATATGTGTTTTGGGAATACAATGAAATATTGGTATTTTAGGATCATGTACCCACACATATTCTTTTTCTTTGACCGACATGATATTGCATTCCACCAAATCCAACAGCAGACTTGTCAATTCAGCCTGATATTTTGCAGAAGGATTACCAGTCAATATTTGATATGTGTCATCCGAATTCAACATTACAGTAACCTCACGTTCTTATAAGGCCACGATAAAGCAACAAATGTGGGATATAAAAAAAAATGTATCTCAGAGACTTCGTGTCTGGTGGGACATTACAACATTGCAGAGATACACTGAGGCAAACATGATATCACGTGGCCTCCGCATCGATAAGCGATCAAATATCTATTTTGGCAAACAATTTGAATGGGAACAATGGGATGATATACTATCGAACTGTTCTGTCAAATTAATGCAGATGATAATCAAATCTGAAAATCAGAAACTGGCAGTTTTAGAGGAAAATGTTGCACAAATCCAGACAAAACTAATGGAAAATCATAATGACATGGAATACAAGAAATTGCAGGAAAAACTGAAAGCTACAATGAACAAAATGGAGGATGAAATTATGGCTACAAAAAAACGTAAATATGAACGAGACACTAATGATTACAGTAGCAATTATGTATATAGTTGGAGTAAAAAGATTTACCCTAAGCCCATTTTGAAATATGGTATGAACAGTGGTTCTGGACATTTTGGTAAATGATAAGTTATGCTTGGCACCAGTGATGCTGAAGTCTCAGATTTTTCAGGAGACAATACGGAGGATCCTGATACAGATAGTGGGTCAGAAGCATGGAAAAAATCTAACAAATCTGCTTAAAAAAAAGCGACCAGGTAGAAGAGGGGGCAGAAAACATAAAGGTGAAAAAATATTTGCACACATGTTACTTGGACTCACAAGAGGTACAGGATGTATTGGTGAGTCTATCCGCATGTGTATTGTCTCAAACACAGATTGATGTATTAAGTCGGGGTCTCAATTTTCCCCCATCTACACATGTGGATTTATTTAATACAATGTGCGATATTAACAAATTTGTAAGAGGGATTACTGTGAAAAGACATTTTGCACACGATATTGATTGTTCAAACGAACTGAATATGCATAATAATGGTGATTTACTTTTGTTTTACAAAAATGTTGATTTCGACAAAGGAAATTCTATGGATGAAATTGTTTCAATGGTTGCACTGGAGGAATTGCATTCTGAATCGTCATGGTTCAGTGTTAATGAAAATAGTTTTGATATTGGTAGTCTACACCAAAAAAATATTCCGAATGCATTGTTCTATCCTGTGCCATCCAGGTCTAAAGGTATGGATATATTCCAAAAACAGGTGATGGAAGAAAATAAAGAGCTGTTAGATGTAAAAAATAATGGGGAAAATAAAAAATATTATGTGAAATATGATGAATTTCAGGCATTAAAATCCCTTTAAGCTTATGAGCATATTATAATTCGTCAGTCAGATAAAGACAGCAAAGTAGTGGTATTGGACATGGCCTTATAAGAACGTGAGCTTACTGTAATGTTGAATTCGGATGACACATATCAAATATTGAGTGGTGATCCAACTGCAAAATATCAGGCTGAATTGACAAGTCTGCTGTTGGATTTGGTGGAATGCAATATCATGTCGGTCAAAGAAAAATAATATGTGTGAATACATGATCCTAAAATACCAATATTTCATTGTATTTCCAAAACACATAAAGAAACATTTCCCCCAAAACTACGCCCTATAACGTCTGGCATTGGATCTTTCTCTGAGAGATTATCTGCCTGGGTAGATCGCTTTATTCAACCTTTGCTATCATATACCCCCACATACAACAAAGATACAAAAGCGTTTTTGAAAATTATTAAAGAAATAAAATAGAAATAAGAATATGGATGGGTTACCAGCGATGTCGTTTCGCTTTATTCATCTATGCCGCATCAGGAAACATTATCGGCTGTATTCAGGGTGATGAAAATGTACACTACGGTGCCAGAGTGGATCATAGTTAAGATTGTGAATGTGGTGTCCTTTTCACTATCTCATAGTTATTTTCTATTTAATAAAGATACTATAAACAGGTTAAAGGTTGCCCGATGGGGGGCAAATGCTCCCCCTCTTTGGCAAACATTTACATGATATGTTTGAAATATGATTATTTGTTTTCAAAATCTAATCCATATTATGACAGGATTGTGTGGAGAGGACGCTACATTGATGATTTGATTTTTATTATGAAAAAATGCAAATTGCCTCTTCTGAGAAAAAGAGGACTTAAACTGTATAGCGCCACCTGTTGGAAGTAGCGATCCTACAAGTCACAATCAACCCTTTAACGAGTCGTGCAATATGACTTAGGATAAAAGCCAAATCAGTATCTCATATCGCAGACACAGTGTTTTGGGCTGTTGGCCCTCGTCAGTGCGAAGCATGAGAACTGATTTGGCATTTCTTTTATCAAAAAAGAAATGGCAGGAGATCAGCAAGTGTTTCTTTAATTTTTGAATTGTAATGATCGGAATTTACAGTTTGTTTCACAATACAAGGATCAAAGTTCCCTTTTCTGGATGTATTAGTTGAAGGACAAGTGGACAGTGGTAAAATCTGCAGTAGATTATACCATACGCCAACTATGGGTAATGGAGTTTTGCATGCGTCCAGTGAACACCCTGTTCACACAATAAAGAATCTGCCCATAGGAGAATTTTTTAGGGCGAGGCATGCTTGTTCTAATGATGCTGAATTCAATCAGGAGTGCAAAGTAATTGCAAGGAGATTCAAGCCGCGAGGTTATTCACAGGCATGTGTGAACAGGGCCAGAAATATAGCATGCAGCAGAAACAGAGAACAAAGTTTAATGGATACGGGATTCTCAATCACAAGTAGTTTTTTCTACACCATTTTCCAATAAATATCCACAAATAGTCAATATAATAAAACGGCATCTTCCAGTTTTGAGGCAGGATAAAAAAAAACTAACACCATTTTAGATAATGGAGTGCGATTTGTAGCCAAAAAATCCAAGACTTTGGCCAACATGTTGTCACCCAGTTTATACGTCGGATTAAATAATTCAGAAAGAAAAGCTTATTCCTGGTTACAAAGCACAGGTAACTACAAATGTGGCATGTGTAGATGTGGATTGTGTCAATCTGTGCAAAAAACTACTAAATCTAGAGCAAAAGATGCACAGCATGATTATACTGTCACAGTTTTTGCTAATTGTAATTCTAGATCTGTAATATATTTGGTTTCTTGTCAGGCATGTAATGTGCAATAAGTGGGATCGACCACACGTAAATTAAAGCAGAGAATTAAAGAACATCTATCAGGAGCCGCTACAGGTAATAGCAATGATAAGCGCTCTTTGTCAGGAGTGTCCAGACACTTCAAGGAGGTCCATGCTGGTGACTCGACTTCCATGAGAGTAACTGCCTTTGAACAAGTATTTATATACATGGGTAAGGATATTGCTGTATTTTTACAAGTTATATTTGCAATATTCTATATAGATTTAGTGGCTGAAATATTTGTATAACACTCAGGTTGGGCAGGGTGTGTGGCTTTGTCCAATGGGTACTCAGGTGCTTGATATATAGTTATATGTGACATGTATAGTGATTGGTTATACCTTTTGTGATGTGCCTTTATATATTGTGTTGTAATGTGTTTTTATTATGCTGTGACTAAGGGCAGTACTGCCTGAAACGCGTCAGCTTGTCTTTATGATGCACTTATAAAGGACAAGATTTTTATTCCATCTTCATCTCCTCCATTCAATATTTGCATGAGCTGTATAAATGAGTGATTTGCATCCATATAAATGGCCCACCCAAAATAGTTTGCCTCATCACTTAACATAATGTTCTGTTTTAAACTGTTCAAATTTTTGTTTTGCCCATTCTGCAAATTCAGCACGCCGATCTGGGTCATCCTCGGTGAGATGCTGCAGCAGCTGGATTTTGTGAGGGTGCCATTTGTGAGTAGCTACTATCCGCCAAAGGGATGTTCGACTGATGCCAGATCGGCGCGCTGAATTAGAAAAATGGGGGGAAAAAAATTGGAACAGGACCCTCAGTTTAAGCAGAACATTATGTTCAGTGATGAGGCAAACTTTTTTGGTGGTCCATTTATATGGATACACCTAAATAACATGGCAATGGTGACAGTTTTCTTGCATAAGGTGTCTTGCATTGAAATCAGCTGCAATGACCCGGGTACTGCGTTCACCAGACATCAACACAATTTCTATCCACTCCTCACGTGTTAACCTCTGCAACATGTCAATGGCTGTAAACAAAGAGAAACTTATAAAAAAACTCATGATAGAATAAAGTTACATTAAAATCAAGCACACCATTGTTTTTCTTGTGAAATTCTCAATAAGTTTGATGTGTCACATGACCCTCTTCCCATTGGAAAAAATAAAGTTAGATGCAAAATGGCCAAATTCAAAATGGCTGCCATGGTCACCACCCATCTAGAAAAGTTTTCCCCCTCCCAAATACTAATGGGCCCAAACAGGAAGTTGATATCACCAACCATTCCCATTTTATTTATATACATGGCCCACCCTGTACTTTAACCAGATCCAACAAGCAGCAAATAAAGGTTATTTTAAGTGAACCATCGGAAGGGACTAAATGACAACTGATTAGCAACTTGTTTGTTAATTGGCTGTTGATTAAAATCCTGCTTACATAGGCAGACTGGACTTAAAAATTCATGCGATATGATCTGTAATAGATCGGTTACATCGAATAGGCAATCATTGTTCTCAGCAGCATGAGTCCTCAGGATGATGTGCTGCCGATAGTGATGAGCGAATAGTAAAATATTCGGATTCGGGAAAATCGGCACAAATACTTTCTAATATTCTTGTATTCATACCGAATAATGGATCCAATGCAAGTCAATGGGAAAGCCGAATATTTTTCTGCTGGACCCAACAAAGAGGTCTGGGTGCATCGGAAAAAAGCTGAATTGGATGGTAAAGAGCTAAAACTAAATGGGAACAGCATGGAGAAAATGCCTGCATGCCTTTCTGACTCACACTGCACGATAGATGAAAAGCTGTCAATTCAGGATCCGACAGGATAGAATAGACAGCTTACATACAGTAAATAGACATAGAATGGGCACATATATAAATGTCAGTGACACACATATATGTATATATATACCATATTTTTCTGACTCAATCAAGGGAACTGTAGGAGGAAAGAAGCGCAAGTAGGGTCTTATCCGATAGATTCAGAATCTGTTATTCAGACAACTGCTCACCTGGTGCCCCTTTAACAAGGCATATAAACGTCAGCTACTGCAGATCCACAGTCAGGCATTGACCATATCAGGAACCATACAAAGGAATTTTGTGGATATCATTCGCGCTGCTCACAAGATGAATGTACGTCTTCCTTTGTATGGTATTTTTCAGACTATAAGGCGCACTGAACCATAAGGCGCACCTAGGTTTTAGAGGGGGAAATTAGAAAAAAAATTGAAGCAAAAAATGTGGTCAATTCTATATTTAATATCCCCTTTCCTGGTATATATGGTCCCCTCATCCCCATCCTGATACACATGGCCCTCTCATCCCTATCCTGGTATGCATGGCCCCTGTCATATCTACCCTGGTATGCATGGCCCTGTCATATCTACCTTGGTATACATGGTCCCCACATCCCTATCCTGGTGTGCATGGCTCCCTCTTCCCTATCCAAGTGGGCATAGCCCCCTTATCTCTAGCCTGGTAGGCATGGCGCCTTTATCCGTATCCTGGTAGGAATGATTCCCTATCCTGGCAGGAATGATCACCCTCATCCATATCCTGGCATGCATGGCCCCATCCTTATCCTGGTATGATTGTCCCCCACCCCCTTCCTGGTATGAATGACCTCATCAGAAAACATAAAAAAAAAAAAACCATTACACTTACCTTCCCGGCACTCCCTTGCAGCGTCTTGTTCCGATGCGAGCCGCTGTTTTATGCTTGCAAGCAGCGCATGGCTGAGACATCATATTCTGCTTACAAGCCAAAGGGCAACTGCTGGAATACTCACTGTTCTGCACACTGGGACTGACTATCTGCCAGGATGTTGAAAACCGCCCACTGTGGTGTTAATGGAAAAGTAATGCAATATACATTTTGGATATATGAATGAATGCTTTTCCATAATTTCTGGATACGCATGCATCCCCACAAGTGATGGAGTATATCAGTATTAGCTGAACCACATTTGGCGCATGAATAGGTAGTCCCAGGAGACATCTTTGATTGTATGTAAGGGGTTATATATGCCCTGTAGAATATCAGCAAAGCCATGTCAGTGTAGCTATTATAAGGGATCTTTTTCTGTTGAGTCAGTGTGGCTTTAGAAAGTCTTCCATTTCAAATCCTGGTATATCCTCTCCACGTGCCTGGACCCTTCAATTTCCCTTCCCAAGACCCTCGCATCCATATTATTGAGTAGATTTTGCTTCTGGATGAAATTTGGGATAAAGTTCCTTTAATAAAGGTGTCTAGATGCCTACCTAATTTGGGTTCTGAACTCTTCATGCTTTCCACCTGTGCCAGGCTACGCGCCTGTAGAAAGATAAAGGGTTTACCCACAAGCGCTGGAAACCTTTGTGATGCCCTGTCGAAAGTGAGCAGTGAAAAGTCGCCATTCATTAAGTTTACTGCCTTAGTACAACTCTGTGTCTCTAGAAATTTTAAGTCAAAGAAGGTATCCCTCACAGAAATTGAGGATGACCCACGATTGGCTGAAATGGGGAAGAGTAGATATCAAGCCTACATAGTTTTCGAACCCTATGCCAAGTAAGAATTGTGGCACAGAGTGTTGATTGTTCCTTAACATCGTTTGGAATTTCTTCATTATGTAGGTGTATTAGGGCTGCCTGTTATGATCCTTAGTGGTTGAGGATCACGAATTACTCCAGCTAAGTAACAAACATAGGACAAGCTCTAGGGAGGTGGCAAACTGGACTGACCGCAAATCTGAACCTATCCAAACACACTAGAAGTAGCCGGTGAACATGCCTAAAATTCCTAGACGTCTCGAGCCAGCCTGAGGAACTAACTACCCCTAGAGAGAAAGAAAGACCTCTCTTGCCTCCAGAGAAATAATCCCCAAAGATATAGAAGCCCCCAACAAATAATAACGGTGAGGTAAGAGGAAGGCACATACACAGGGGTGAAAACAGATTCAGCAAATGAGGCCCACTAATACTAGATAGCAGAAAATAGTAAAGGGGTCTGTGCGGTCAGTAAAAAACCCTTACAAAATATCCACACTGAGATTTCAAGAACCCCCGCACCAACTAACGGTGTGGGGGGAGAAACTCAGTCCCCTAGAGCAACCAGCAAGCGAGGAGATCACATCTTAGCAAGCTGGACAAGAAACATGATGAATGCTGATAATCAAAAAATGAACAAACAAAATCTTAGCTTGTCTTGGAGAGGCTGGGAGCAAGGTAATCACAAGGAATCTGAAGAGCACTGAATACATTGGTAGCAGGCAAGGAACTGAGTATCCAGGTGAGTTAAATAGAAAACCAACCAAGGATAACGAACCAGCTGATGCAGCCAACCTGCAGAAAGACAACACTACACAGTACCGCTTGTGACCACTAGAGGGAGCCTAAAAATAGAGTTCACAACAGTACCCCCCCTTGAGGAGGGGTCACCGAACCCTCATCAAGACCCCCAGGGCGATCAGGATGAGCCGTGTGGAAGGCACGAACCAAAGCGGCCGCATGAACATCAGAGGCGACAACCCAGGAATTATCCTCCTGACCATAGCCCTTCCACTTCACCAAATACTGAAGCCTCCGTCTAGAGATACGAGAATCCAAAATCTTCTCCACCACGTACTCCAATTCTCCCTCGACCAGCACCGGAGCAGGAGGCTCAACAGAAGGAACCACAGGTACCACATACCTCCGCAACAAAGACCTATGGAACACATTATGAATGGCAAACGATGCTGGGAGATCCAAACGAAAAGACACCGGGTTAAGGATTTCCAAGATCTTATAAGGACCGATGAAGCGAGGCTTGAATTTAGGAGAGGAGACCTTCATAGGAACATACAAAGAAGACAGCCACACCAAATCCCCAACACGAAGTAGGGGACCCACACCGCGTTGGCGGTTAGCAAAGCGCTGAGCCTTCTCCTGTGACAACCTCAAATTGTCCACCACATGGTTCCAAATCTGCTGCAACCTATCCACCACAGAATCCACCCCAGGACAGTCAGAAGACTCAACCTGACCCGAGGAAAAACGAGGATGGAAACCAGAATTGCAGAAAAAAGGCGAAACCAAAGTAGCAGAACTAGCCCGATTATTAAGGGCAAACTCGGCCAATGGCAAAAAAGTCACCCAATCATCCTGATCAGCAGAAACAAAACATCTCAAATAAGTTTCCAACGTCTGATTAGTTCGCTCGGTTTGGCCATTAGTCTGAGGATGGAAGGCCGACGAAAAAGATAAATCAATGCCCATCTTAGCACAAAAAGTCCACCAAAACCTGGACACAAACTGGGATCCTCTATCAGACACAATATTTTCAGGAATGCCGTGCAAGCGAACCACATTCTGAAAAAATAGAGGAACGAAATCGGAGGAGGAAGGCAACTTAGGCAAGGGCACCAAATGGACCATCTTGGAAAAACGATCACACACCACCCAGATGACAGAAATTTTCTGAGATACTGGAAGATCCGAAATAAAATCCATGGAAATGTGCGTCCAAGGCCTTTTCGGGACAGGCAAAGGCAAAAGCAAACCACTGGCACGAGAACAGCAAGGCTTAGCCCGAGCACAAATCCCACAAGACTGCACAAAGGAACGCACATCCCGCGACAAGGAAGGCCACCAGAAGGACCTAGCCACCAAATCTCTGGTACCAAAAATCCCAGGATGACCCGCCAACACCGAAGAATGAACCTCGGAAATAACTCTGCTGGTCCATCTATCCGGGACAAACAGTCTCTCTGGTGGACAACGGTCAGGTCTATCCGCCTGAAATTTCTGCAGCACTCGTCACAAATCTGGGGAAATGGCAGACAAAATCACTCCCTCTCTGAGAATACCAGCCGGCTCAGAAACTCCCGGAGAGTCAGGCACAAAACTCCTAGAAAGTGCATCAGCCTTCACGTTCTTTGAACCAGGCAGATATGAGACCACAAAGTTGAAACGGGAGAAAAACAGCGACCAACGAGCCTGTCTAGGATTCAGGCGCTTGGCAGATTCGAGGTAAATCAGGTTTTTGTGATCAGTCAAGACCACCACACGATGTTTAGCTCCTTCGAGCCAATGTCGCCACTCCTCAAATGCCCACTTCATAGCCAACAACTCCCGATTACCAACATCATAATTCCGCTCGGCAGGCGAAAACTTTCTTGAAAAGAAAGCACATGGCTTCATCACAGAGCCATCAGAGATTCTCTGCGACAAAACAGCCCCTGCTCCAATCTCAGAAGCATCAACCTCGACCTGGAAGGGGAGAGAGACATCTGGTTGACATAAGACTGGAGCTGAAGAAAACCGGTGCTTCAGTTCCCGAAAGGCCTCCACGGCCGCAGGAGACCAATTAGTCACATCAGAACCCTTCTTGGTCAAATCCGTCAAAGTTTTAACCACGCTAGAAAAATTAGCGATGAAACGACGGTAAAAATTTGCAAAACCCAAGAACTTCTGAAGACTCTTAACAGACGTAGGCTGAGTCTAGTCATGAATAGCCTGGACCTTGACTGGGTCCATCTCCACAGTAGAAGGAGAAAAAATAAAACCCAAAAAGGAGACCTTCTGTACTCCGAAGAGGCATTTTGAGCCCTTCACAAATAAAGCATTAGCACGCAGGACCTGAAACACCATCCTGACCTGCTTCACATGGGACTCCCAATCATCAGAAAAGACCAAAATGTCATCCAGATAAACAATCATAAATTTATCCAGATATTCTCGGAAGATGTCATGCATGAAGGACTGAAACACAGAAGGAGCATTAGAGAGTCCAAAAGGCATCACCAAGTACTCAAAATGGCCTTCGGGCGTATTAAATGCTGTTTTCCATTCATCTCCCTGCTTAATGCGCACAAGGTTATACACACCACGGAGATCTATCTTAGTGAACCAACTGGCCCCCTTAATCCGAGCAACCAAATCAGACAATAGTGGCAAAGGATACTGAAATTTGACTGTGATTTTATTCAGAAGACGATAATCTATACAAGGTCTCAAAGAACCGTCCTTCTTGGCCACAAAAAAAAATCCTGCACCAAGAGGGGAAGAGGATGGGCGAATATGTCCCTTCTCCAAAGACTCCTTTATATAACTCCGCATCGCGGCATGCTCTGGTATAGACAAATTAAAAAGTCGTCCCTTAGGGAATTTACTACCAGGAATTAAATTTATAGCACAGTCACAATCCCTATGAGGGGGCAGGACACTGGACCTGGGCTCATCAAATACATCCTGGTAGTCAGACAAAAACTCAGGGACCTCAGAAGGAGTGGAAGAAGCAATAGACACCAACGGAGTATCGCCATGAATTCCCTGACAACCCCAACTTGACACAGACATAGCTTTCCAATCTAAAACTGGATTATGAGCTTGCAGCCATGGCAGACCCAAAACGACAACATCATGCAAATTATGCAGAACAAGAAAGCGAATCACCTCCTGATGTACGGGAGTCATGCACATGGTCATTTGCGTCCAATACTGAGGCTTATTCTCAGCCAATGGCGTAGCATCAATTCCCCTCAGAGGAATAGGAAATTCCAAAGGCTCCAGGACAAAACCACAGCGCCTGGCAAACGACAAATCCATCAGATTCAGGGCAGCACCCGAATCCACAAAAGCCATAACCGGGTAGGACGACAAAGAACAAATCAAAGTAACAGACAAAATAAATTTAGGCTGTATCGTACCAATGATGACAGGTTTAGCGACTTTTTTAAACGTTTAGAGCATGCTGAGATAACATGAGTAGAATCACCACAGTAATAGCACAACCCATTTTGATGTCTATGACTTTGTCGCTCAATTCTGGTCAGAGTTCGGTCACATTGCATAGACTCAGGTCTCTGTTCAGAAAATACCGCCAAAGGATGAGCAGATTTGCGCTCCCGCAAACGCCGATCAACCTGAATGGCTAAAGCCATAGAATCACTCAGACTTGTAGGGGTGGGAAACCCCACCATAACATTCTTAACGGCCTCAGAAAGACCTTCTCTGAAATTTGCAGCCAGGGCACACTCATTCCATTGAGTAAGCACCGACCATTTCCGAAATTTTTGACAATACACCTCTGCTTCATCCAGACCTTGAGAGATAGCCAGCAACGCTTTTTCTGCCTGATTCTCAAGATTAGGCTCCTCATAAAGCAGTCCAAGAGCCAGAAAAAATGCATCTACATTAAGCAATGCAGGATCTCCTGGCGCCAGAGAGAAGGCCCAATCTTGAGGGTCGCCACGCAACAAGGAGATAATTTTAACTTGCTGAGCGGAATCACCAGAGGAACGAGGTCTCAGAGACAGAAACAACTTACAATTATTCTTAAAATTCTGAAACCTAGATCTATCTCCAGAAAACAACTCAGGAATGGGTATCTTTGGTTCTGACATATGGCTATGAATAACAAAATCCTGAATACTTTGCACCCGTGCAGTAAGATGATCCACACTAGAAGTCAGAGTCTGAACATTCATGTCTGCAGCTGAGCTCAAAACCACCCAGAGTTCAAGGGGATGAAAGAAGCTAAACAGACTGCAGCAAAGGAAAAGCGGGAGGAAAAAAAAAGGTCTTCTTTTTATCCCACTTCTGCGATGCATTAAACACTTTTTTGGCCTGCTACACTGTTATGATCCTCAGTGGTTGAGGATCACGAATTACTCCAGCTAAGTAACAAACATAGGACAAGCTCTAGGGAGGTGGCAAACTGGACTGACCGCAAATCTGAACCTATCCAAACACACTGGAAGTAGCCGGTGAACGTGCCTAAAATTCCTAGACGTCTCGAGCCAGCCTGAGGAACTAACTACCCCTAGAGAGAAAGAAAGACCTCTCTTGCCTCCAGAGAAATAATCCCCAAAGATATAGAAGCCCCCAACAAATAATAACGGTGAGGTAAGAGGAAGGCACATACACAGGGGTGAAAACAGATTCAGCAAATGAGGCCCACTAATACTAGATAGCAGAAAATAGTAAAGGGGTCTGTGCGGTCAGTAAAAAACCCTTACAAAATATCCACACTGAGATTTCAAGAACCCCACTGAGATTTCAAGAACCCCCGCACCAACTAACGTTGTGGGGGGAGAAACTCAGTCCCCTAGAGCAACCAGCAAGTGAGGAGATCACATCTTAGCAAGCTGGACAAGAAACATGATGAATCCTGATAATCAAAAAATGAACGAACAAAAACTTAGCTTGTCTTGGAGAGGCTGGGAGCAAGGTAATCACAAGGAATCTGAAGAGCACTGAATACATTGGTAGCAGGCAAGGAACTGAGTATCCAGGTGAGTTAAATAGAAAACCAACCAAGGATAACGAACCAGCTGATGCAGCCAACCTGCAGAAAGACAACACTACACAGTACCGCTTGTGACCACTAGAGGGAGCCTAAAAATAGAGTTCACAACAGCTGCCAATGAAATATGATGACAAGGTTGATACTTTACCTGAACATTAGCAAAGTGGGACTTTCCCCTTATCCAGTCAATTACATAATGAAAGTTCCCCGCTAGATTATATTTATAAAGATCTGGGAAGTTAATTCCCCCTGCCTCTTTGGGTAAGTAAAGATGATTTAGGCTTATTCTTGAGCACTTTTTATTGTTCCAGACAAATCCCCTAAATGTAGCATTGAGTAGCTTAGCGTCCGATTTTTGAAGTAACAAGGCGAGCCTCTGGAACAAATACATTAGTTTGGGGAAAATGACCATTTTAATTAGATGACATCTGCCCAAGAAAGTTAAAGTAAAATGTTTCCACGAATGAAGAATCTGAATTATTGATGTAGTTAGTAGTGTTGAGCATTCCGATACCGCAAGTATCGGGTATCAGCCGATACTTGCGGTATCGGAATTCCGATACCGAGTTCCGATACTTTTGTGGTATCGGAAATCGGAATCGGAAGTTCCCAGTGTATGGTTCCCAGGGTCTGTTGGAGAGGAGACTCTCCTTCAGGCCCTGGGATCCATATTCATGTAAAAAATAAAGAATTAAAATAAAAAATATGGATATACTCACCCGTCCGGTGGCCCCTGGACCTTACCGATTGTAACCGGCAGCCTCCGTTCCTAAGAATGAGGAGTTTAGGACCCTCGATGACGTCGCGGCTTGTGATTGGTCGCGTGCCGCTCATGTGACCGCTCACGCGACCAATCACAGGCCGCGACGTCATCGCAGGCCCTAAACTCCTCAATGAGGAACGGAGGCTGCCGGTTACAATCGGTAAGGTCCGGGGGCCACCGGACGGGTGAGTATATCCATATTTTTTATTTTAATTCTTTATTTTTTACATGAATATGGATCCCAGGGCCTGAAGGAGAGTTTCCTCTCCTTCAGACCCTGGGAACCATCCAGGATACCTTCCGATACTTGAGTCCCATTGACTTGTATTGGTATCGGGTATCGGTATCGGCGATATCCGATATTTTTCGGGTATCGGCCGATACTATCCGATACTTTCAAGTATCGGAAGGTATCGCTCAACACTAGTAGTTAGGGGTTTGTAATTAATCCTGTAGAGTTGTGTTGGGTTAGCTGGGAGGTGTACTCCCAAATATTTAATGGAATCAGTTCTACGGTGAAATAGGAATGAGTCTTGTCCAGTTTTTCCCACCCTGAATAATGCTAGGGCTTCTGACTCCTTATAGTTTATTCTAAACCCCGATATTTCCCAAAAGCCATTTAGAGTCTCCATTATTATTGGGATTGCTTGGGATGGATTAGCGATAAAAATTAGGATGTCATCTACAAATGCTAAAATTGTAACCATTGCTGGTCCTATCCCTATTCCCTGATATATTGTCAGGTTTTGCAGCGTTCTCAATAAGGGATCCAAGGCTATGTTGAAAAGGAGAGTGTCAGGACTCTGAACATTTTTTATTACCTTTTGTGCATTACTGCCCTTTTCCAAGATGGCGTCTTTGGTCTCATGTGCACTGTGTCTTCCTGCTATAAAACTCCACCCCAGCCTTCAGTCTGTGCTAGAGTATTCTGCCTTGCATCCAGCTCCTGACCTCTGGTAACTCCCTGGCTATATACCTGCTCCTGTGAACCTGTGGGGTTATCCTGCTACTCTGCTCTGAGTTCCTGCTGCATACACCAGTTCCAGTAATCCTCCTTCATCTGCTGCTTGTGTTTACTTCCATCTGCATTTGCTGGACATGTAAGCTGTTTCTGCTCTGCAAGAACCTGAGACTATTACCCAAACCTCCCTGGTTGAGCTAAGATATTATTTGAACTGCCTTATAAGCATATCTATCTGTTTTTTGGACTAAGCAAGGACTTATTCGTGTCAAGTATCCTCAAGAGTAATTGTGCTTCATAGACTTTCTGCGTGATTGCATTGTCCTCTGAAGTTTCCTATAGACTGCTAAGCTGCATTTAATATTTACTCCAAGTGTTGTGGACTTGAGTTTCTCTCTGCACCTGTTTGAATCACCGTGTGATAATATAGACTTTACCACTTATAAAACTGTGTCCTGTAGTTGTCTTGTTCCATGCAAAGAGTCTCCTGAGTTATCCCCTATAATTATTACAAAGAGGTGACAAGGGACATCCCTGTCTCGTGCCTCTCTGAATATTGAAAGGCCGAGAAAGGATATTATTGATCAACATTCTAGAACTAGGGTTCTTGTATATCATTTTGACAGCATCCCGGAACCAAGGACCAAATTGTCTAGTCTCTAGTATACCATGCAGATATTCCCATGATACCCGATCAAATGCTTTATCAGCATCAAAACTTACTATTATGTGTTTTGTACACTTGTGATATTGCCCTCAGAGCTGATCTTATATTGTATGCAATGGATTTGACATGTATGAAACCAGATTGCTGTGGTAAAATCAGACGATATGATTTATTGTAGTCTATTTGCAAGGATTTTTTGTGAGAATCTTAAAATCTGAGTTTAACAGGGAAATTGGCCTATACCCCTCTACCTGCAAAGGATCCTTACCCGGTTTACGGAGTACTATGATATTTGCCCCATTAAACTACTCGGGTACTTTTTGTCTCTGATATTGTCATTAAACATTGTGCAAAGGTGAGTTCCTATTAACGTCCCCCAATATCTTATAATACTCATTACTAAACCTGTCTGGTCCCGGTGCCTTAGTTATTTTTAATGAATTGATAGTCTGGATCACCTTCATAAGAGTAATGGGGTTGTTAAGCGTGTTTCTCGGTTCCTCAGCGAGGATTGGGGTAATCTCCTGTTTCAGAAATTCAGAATTCCCCAGGTCACCATTTGATTCTGCATTGTAAAGAGAACCAAAGAAAGAGCTAAATTCCTCTCTAATTTCCTCATTTTTTGTTGTGATCATGCCATCTCTTTTTTTGAGTTTGAGGATTTTGGTAGCTGTTCTAAATGGTTTTGTTAGGGAAGCAAGCAGCCTACCTAATCTATTACCCCACTTAAAATATTTATGTTTCTGATAGTCAAGGTTGCTTACGGCTGCCTTATGGGCTATCATGTCAGCTGCCTCTTAGCATCTAAAAAAATTTGTTTCAAGTTTGCCGAGTTGTTTGATTTGAAATTTTTATAGGCCTGGGTAAGTTCTTTTTGTGCTTTATGGTTATGGGTGCTTTCTATAAGTTTTTAACATTTGTGACTTATGTTGGAAGGCTGTGTCTTTATTTACCATATAACTATAGGATTAGTAATGGATAGGTGTCTTATAGACGCCTGTCCATTATTAACCCATGGGCTTGATGTCACCTGATAATACAAAGGTGACAACAACCCTACAAATATGAGCCCCACTTGCCACCGCTACATGGCAAGTGAGAAGAGCAGGGCAAAGCTCCAGAAGTGGCACATCTAATAGATGTGCCTTTTCTGGGCGGCTGCTTATTGCTATTTTTAGGCTGGGGTGGGTCAATATCCATGGCCCCTTAACAGACTGAGAATACCATCCCTCAGCTGTCTGTTTTTGCCTTGCTGAAGCTGACAGCTGAGGGTTGCAGCCCCCTGCTGTGAGTTTTGTCTGGCTGCTTATCAAAAATATGGGGGAACCCATGCCGGTTTTTTTTTTAAATTATTTATTTATTTACAGTGCAGGAGCGGCTGACAAATACTCCCATTAGCCGCTCCTGCTGTCACTGTTAATGGTGTGAGCAGGCATAAGCTGATGGGAGCTGTAATCCCATCAGCTGACACCACTGACCGAAGGTAAACTTTATACCTCTGATAACAGCTGAGCGTTCACGCTGTCTATTGACATGGAAACAGCGGCTCTCTGACCAGCAGGGATGATTTCACTTCTCCACTATTTAAGAAGATTAACTTTCTGCTCTACTCTCATGATCACATCTCACCACCAGTGCACTTGACCCGATCCAATCTCATATCATCCCAAACCTCACCACAGTCCTCATCCTAACCCTAACCCATCTCTTTAACATATCACTGACAACTGGTGTTTTCTCGTGAGGCTTCAAACATGCCTCAATCACACCCATCCTCAAAAAGCCCTCTCTTGACTCATCTGTATCTAGCTATCGCCCCATATCATTTCTCCCCTATGCCTCAAAACTACTGGAACAACATATCAATTTCAAACTGTCCTGACACCTCCTTTCCTGCTCCTTCTTCAACCGCTTATAATCTGGTTTCCAACCACATCACTCCACTGAAACTGCTCTAACTTTAGTCTCCAATGACCTACTAACTGCCAAAGCCAAGCAACACTACTCTGGTCTCCTCCTCCTGGACCTGTCCTCTGTCTTTGACACGGTGGACCACTCCCTATTACTATAGACCCTATCATCTCTTGGCATCACAGACTTGGCCCTATCTTGGATCTCATCATACCTAACAGACCAGACATTGACCGTCTCCCACACACACTACCTCCTCACCTCACCCCCTATCTGTCAAAGTCCCGCAAATTTCAGTCCTAGGGCCCTTGCTCTTCTCCATTTACACCTTCGGCCTGGAACAGCGCATATAATCTCACGGCTTTCAGTATCACCTCTATGCTGATGGAGTAAATGTTAGAACAATATATAACACTTCAGCGATCAATATTAATGTAGCACTCAGTTTAAAAAATTAGGTTACATAATGAGAAGGAAAACTAAATTGTCCCCAGTGTTATACAAATGAATTGGTGACCACTCAAATGAAGGAAGAAACCAACCACCAAAACCATGGAATAAACCATGAAAGTCCTGACAAGGTTATATAATTAATATAAAATTATTTAGATGTGAGAGTCCTCAGTGGTTGATACCATTTAATGGCTAACTGAAAAGATGGTAACAAATTGCAAGCTTTCAAGACTATGCAGGTCCCTTCTTAAGGCAAAGACTAAAGCAAATTCTGAAGAATCACATACTTATATACAACACCGCACAAAGATTAAGAAGGCAATAGATAAGACAAGTAACGTGAAGCAGAATTATCATTATGTGAGAGGGATAACCATAGATATTGGAACAGTTCATAGATAAGGAAGTCTGAGGGTATGTGCACACGTCCGGATTTCTTGCAGAAATTTCCTGAAGAAAACCGGAAATTTTCTGCAAGAAATCCGCATTTTTTTTTTGCGTTTTTGTCCCGTTTTTTTTCGCTTTTTTTAGCATTCTGCAAGCGTAATTAGCTTGCAGAATGCTAAAGTTTTCCAAGCGATCTGTAGCATTGCTTGGAAAACTGACTGACAAGTTGGTCACACTTGTCAAACATACTGTTTGACAAGTGTGACCAACTTGTTACAATAGATTATTTAGACTGGAGAAAAACGAGTCATATTACGCCTAAATATGTAAAAGATATACTTTATTAGGGTTTATGAAACCAATAAAATCTTATTAACATAAATATACACATAATAACTAATAATTAACACAAAATTGGTATAAAGTGACTAATCAAAACAGGTGCAACCCATAAACCGGGACGTAAGAAGGGCACTAATAATCAAAATAATAAAAGGTATTCAGTACATACCCACAGAACATGGGCCCAATGTGTCCGCACATAACAGGGTATAACTATATTTGCTGGGCTATATTGCCACAATCGATACCATCATTATGCATCACATCAGTGTTGCCCATATTGCATAGGTTGAAAATAGGTGAATAGATTAATTACCCATTAGTGGTGAAGTGTCCAAACTGAGTCCCGGTCCCGTACCCCATGCTTATGCAGCATCTATAGTAAAAGATAGAATGTTTAAAAATAATAAAAAAAATAAAAAATGGTTATACTCACCCAGACGATCTCCTCAGCGGCGTCCGTTCCTATAGATGCCGGTGTGGTTCAGGACCTGTGATGACGTCGCGGCTTGTGATTGGTCGCGTGAGTCACATAAGCGGTCACGCGACCAATCACAAGACAGTGATGTCATCACAGGTCCTGAACCACACCATCTATAGGAACCGAAGAGAGCATGCACCGGAGAGGCGGGAACACTTCGGGGGCCATCAGAGGGTGAGTATAGGACTATTTTTTATTTTAATTCTTTTTTTTTACCAATTATATGGTGCCCAGTCCGTGGAGGAGAGTCTCCTCTCCTCCACCCTGGGTACCAACCGCACATAATCTGCTTACTTCCCGCATGGTGTGCACAGCCCCGTGCGGGAAGTAAGCAGATCAATGCACTCCTAGGTGTGCGGAATCCCCGCAATTCTGCATTTTTAATGAACATGTTGCTTTTTTTTCCACGATGCGATTTTTTTCGCGGAAAAAAATCGCAACATTTGCACAGAAAATGTGGAATACCCTGTAAATAATAGGAGGTATATGTAAGCGCTTTTTCCACATTTTTATCACGTTTTTATAGCAAAAAAACCGTGAAAAATCCTGAACGTGTGCACATGGCCTTAATGTGTTATGGTCCTTTGAATGGGTCTGGTTCTATGTTGTGATGACCCCAGAAGGTCTGAAGAGCAAATTCCTTAATTGATGTAAAAAGTTGGTATCTTGTCTGCCTAACGAATCCATAAGAGCTGATGACCTGATACCAGAGAGTCCAAGAATAGGGACATTCTACATGCTTCTCAAAATCCACAAATCTGGAAATCCAGGGAGGCCAATTATCTCATATGTGGGCACCCTTACTGAGCAGGTATCTGGATGGGTAGAGGGTATTCTTAAACCCTTGGTAAAGGATACACCCAGCTACATTCAGGACACAACTGACCTATTGAATAAACTAACAGCAATAGGTCCTCTGCCAGAAGGAACCATCCTGGCCACCATGGATGTGGAATCTTTGTACTCCAATATCCCACACCATGAAGGATTAAATGCCTGCAAATTCTTCATAGAAAACACAGGGAATGATGCTGATTCTGTGGTGAAATTCACAAAATTTATCCTCACCCACAATTTTTTTGAATTTCACAAGATTTATCTACAGGAGACTGGTACAGCTATGGGAAGTAAAATGGCTCCAAAGTATGTAAATCTTTTCATGGCCAAGCTTGAAAGCGAATTTGTGTCCTCATGACCCATCAGGCCTCTGGCCTACTACTGCTACATTGATGATGCTTTAATCATCTGGACGGAGTCTGAGTCACAGCTAAAGACCTTCCACAAACAGTTTAATCAATTTCATCCCACTATCAACCTAACACTCAACTACTCCAGCACAGAAATTAACTTTTTTGACACCATCAATAACCTAACGAACAATGAAATAGAGACATCCCTGTATCAGAAGCCAATCTACTGTCCAACATACCTTAAATGGGACTGTTTCCATCCAAAACACATAAAAAAAACTCTATTGTCTACAGCCAAACCATCAGATACAATCGTATATGTTCCAACCCCATGGATAGAGACAAACACCATGGTCGCCTCAAAAAGATTTTTTTGAATGAGGGCTTCCATCCAAGAACAATTGAAACCCAAATTATAAGAGCCACTAGAATATCAAGGAATCACCTGCTACATTACAAAGCTAAAGAAGAAAATAATCGAGTGCCTCTAGTAGTCATCTACAATTCAAATCTGGAGGTGCTAAGGGGAGCTGCACGGAAATTAAAACCTTTACTACAAAAAGATGCCCGATTACAATCCATTTTTCCAGATCCCCCACTACTGTGCTTTAGGCAGCCCCCAAATTTAAGAAGCATCATTGTCAGAAGCTCCCTGTCCTCTAAAACAGCTGTAGGAACCCTTCCTTGTAGCCAGAGAAAATGTAAAACTTGTCCATTTATAATGACCACGGACAAGATAAAGATCCCCAACTCACATCAGGACTACAAGATACCAGGTACTTTCAGCTGCGACACTTCTAATGTGGTGTATTTAATTATTTGTACTAAATGTCCAACTGGGGGTCTGTATGTGGGGGAGACAGGGCAAAAACTTAGAACAAGAATGAGTTCTCATCGCCACACAATAAGAGAAAAAAAGAATGGACCTATTGGTAGCAAAACATTTTTGTAATCCCGGTCATAGAATCATATACATGAAATTACTTGTTTTAAAAGGTAATTTCAAATATCAAAAAGACAGAAGAGTCTGTGGGTATAAATTCATGAGGACCTTTGACACTCAGTGCAGGAACTAACGTTTCGCATGGATTTATGTCTTTTTGCATCATTTAAGGAATTTGCTCTTCAGACCTTTTGGGGTCATCACAACATAGAACCAGACCCATTCAGAGGACCATAAAACATTAAGACTTCCTTATCTTTGAACTGTTCCAATATATATGTCTATCCCTCTCACATAATAATAATTCTTCTTCACCTCACTTTCTCTCTGTGCTGTGTTGTATATAAGTATTAGTGATGAGCGAATATACTCGTTACTCGAGATTTCTCGAGCATGCTCAGGGGTCCTCCGAATATTTTTTAGTGCTCGGAGATTTAGTTTTTCTTGCCACAGCTGAGTGATTTACATCTGTTAACCAGCATAAGTACACGTGGGGATTCCCTAGCAACCAGGCAACCCCCACATGTACTTATGCTGGCTAACAGATGTAAATCATTCAGCTGCGGCAAGAAAAACTAAATCTCCGAGCACTAAAAAATATTCGGAGGACCCCTGAGCATGCTCGAGAAATCACGAGTAACGAGTATATTCACTCATCACTAATAAGTATGTGATTCTTCAGAATTTGCTTTAGTCTTTGTCTGATGAAGGGACCTGTGTAGTCTCAAAAGCTTGCAATTTGTTACCATCTTTTCAGTTAGCAATTAAAAGGTATCATGAACTGAAGACTCTCACGTCTAAATAATTTTCTATCTACTGGCTAACACAGTACAAAGATATATATCTTTCCTGTATATAATTAATATATAAATCTTTATTTAGTAATAGCAACAGTAATACTAAAGGGAATTGTGTGCACGTATCAGGACAATTTACACAAACAGATTGTAAAAAATAAAATAGATATAAATAAATATAAATTGCAAATGTAAACAATATTGCAGATGGTGGACCCAGGAATGAAAAAGAAGACACAGCAATATATTAGACCATTTTATTAGTTCATTTTTTTTTCTCATTAATGTACACTCTGCACACCATCTTGACTAAAAAAAAACAGAAATGTAGAAATTTTTGCAGATTTACTGAAAAAGAAAAACTGAAATATCACATGGTCATAAGTATTCAGACCCTTTCCTCAGACACTCTTATTTAAGTCAAATGCTGTCCATTTCCTTGTGATCCTCCTCTAGAGTGCTCTGGACCTCAGTCCTGGCCTAAGGTTCACCTTCCAACAAGACAATGACCCTAAGCACACAGCTAAAACAACAAAGTAGTGGCTTCAGAGCAACTCTGTGACCATTCTTGACTGGCCCAGCCAGAGCCCTGACCTAAACCCAATTGAGCATCTCTGGAGAGACCTGAAAATGGCTGTCCACCAATGTTCACCATCCAACCTGACGGAACTGGAGAGGATCTGCAAGGAAGAATGGCAGAGGATCCCCAAATCCAGGTGTGAAAAACTTGTTGCATCATTCCCAAGAACACTCATGGCTGTACTAGCTCAAAAGGGTGCTTCTACTCAATACTGAACAAAGGGTCTGAATACTTCTGACCTTGGGATATTTCAGTTTTTAATAAATTTGCAAAAATTTCTACATTTCTGTTTTTTTTTTCTCAGTCAAGATGGGGTGCAGAGTTTACATTAATGAGAAAAAAAATGAACTTACCAAATGGCTGCAATGAAACAAAGAGAAAAATTTTGAGTGCTCTGAATTCTTTCCATACCCACTGTATATACATTGTGTGTTAAGAGAGGTTAATTCACCATTTTAAGGGCTGGATTTTTGTGGGCAACAATGGAACGGGTAGGGGTTTGTCCAACTTATCTCCACCCCAGGGTGTGGTCTGAGGTTTAAATGTTCAGCGTGAGGCGTTCAGTGTGTCTGGTTTATGCCGCATATATATAATAAACAAATGAAGATATATATAGTCATAAGGACGTATTTTTGTGTCAGGATCAATTGAACACTGTCAAGTTAACCTGTTGTTTTGGTCTGTTTGGGTTTGTCCTTTAGTCACTGTCAAGATTTTAACCTATCATGATCAATTCTAATATTTTTGTTCAATTATATACTCTATCATTCTACATATCTAAATATTTGACTCAGTTGCTATATTGTTAGTACCTGGAGGTCATTTTTTTCATCATAAAATGACAGTTCCCTTGAAATTATATGCTCAACCATCAATTATTTACTATGACTCAACCTTCAATTTGAGGTGTCAGTCAATATTCGAGCTAAGGGAAAATTGTGTAATCGCCAAATACCAGGTATACTATCCTGGTTGGAGCAAACAATTTTCTTCCCCCCACCTTTGTCTTTTCTATTTTAATTAGGCAGTGACTTATTTACTTTTAAGTATACTTATTAAAAGTTTTATTTTAATAATTACCTTTCACTTATTTGCTATCTTTAAAAAAAATAACAGCAGCACCACAGTGACACAGTGGTTAGCATTGGAGCACTGGGATCCTGGGTTAAACTCCCACCAAGGACAACATCTGCAAGGAGTTTGTATGTTCTCCCTGTGTTTGCATGGGTTTCTTTCGGGTTCTCAGATTTCCTCCCGCACTCCAGAGGCAGAATGAATATAAATTATGAGCCCCAATGGAGACATTTGCCAATAATGTCTGTAAAGCTCTGTGGAATTAATGGCGCCATATAAGTGAGTAAAATAAAATAAATAAACATGAAAAATTACGAATGGCTTGATAAAAAAGACGGATTACTTACCGGTAATGCTCTTTTAATGAGTCCACGACAGCACCCCACATGAGAGAGAGGGATCCGCCCCATAGGATAGGAACAGGAAACCTACAGAATAAAAGGAGGCGGTCCCCTCTCCTCCTCAGTTAGTTTACAGAGTATAAAAAAGGGAACCGCAAAAGCTTTAGTATCAATTCTTATTCAGCAACATAATTATCTTAAACTCTATACAACCATTATTTGTGAGCTTAAAAGAAAGAAACTGTGCATAATTAGGGAGGGTAGTAAATGGGTGCTGTCGTGGACTCATTAAAAGAGCATTACCGGTAAGTAATCCGGCTTTTTACCCTTCGCCACGACAGCACCCCACATGAGAGATTTTCAGAGAGTCATTATTTGGGTGGGATTACTGTACTAAGAACAGCTCTACCAAAGGTCAGATCAGAAGATGTAGATAGATCGAGTCTATAATGGTTGTAAAAGGTAGAAGGTGTAGACCAGGTTGCGGCCTTACATATTAAATGGATCGGTACATCTGCTTGTTCCGCCCAGGAGGAAGCCATGGCTCGTGTTGAGTGCGCTTTAATACCCACTGGAGGAATCTCGCCTTTTGACGTATAGGCCAAGCAGATAGCCTCTCTGATCCACCGAGATATGGTAGCTCTTGTGACCCCATGTCCTTTCTTGTGGCCCTGAAAGGAGACAAACAGATCCCTACTCTGCCTCCCTGTCTGAGACCTCTCTATGTAAGTCAGGATGGCTCTTCTGACATCTAAGGTGTGGAACTTATGATGTTCTGGAGTTACAGGTGAATCAAAAAAGGAAGGGAGAACTATCTCCTGTGATCTGTGGTAGGTGGATGCCACCTTAGGGAGGTATGAGGGGTCTGGTTTTAGGACTATCATGAAATATCAGTAAGAAGGGTGGGTCTACTGATAGGGCCTGGATGTCGCTAACCCTTCTAGCTGAGGTTAGGGCTACCAATAGGGCTACTTTATATGTTAGGATGTTTAAAGGTATGGAATCTAGTGGCTCAAAGGGGGAGCTGGTTAAGGCCTCTAGTACTAGATTTAAATCCCACGGAGGTAGACGGGGAATATGGACCGGTTTACTATGTTCACACGATTTTATAAATCTGGAGATCCACCTATTAGCTGCTATATTGCATCCATATAGGGCTCCTAACGCCGAGACCTGAACTCTTAAGGTATTTACTGATAACCCTAACTCTCGGCCTTTTTGCAAGAACTCTAGAATAGGAGTGACTGGAACTTGCTTAGTGAACGGTACTGTGTAAAAGTCCAAAAACTTATTCCATACCCTACTATATATTAGGGTAGTAGATCTTTTCCTGCTCAGTAAAAGGGTGTTTACTAGTTCTACTGAGAACCCTCTTGAACTTAATAGTTGCCTCTCAAATTCCATGCCGTCAAATGAAGACCTTTCACTTGCGGGTGGAAAAAGGGGCCCTGGGACAGTAGCTCCTTGTCTGATGGGAGAATCCATGGGTCGCATAGGCACATGGTCTGGAGACAAGAGAACCATGGTCTTTTCGGCCAGAACGGTGCAATGAGGATCACTCTTGTTTGTTCCCTCCTGATTTTTCTGATCACTAGTGGAATCAGAGACATCGGAGGAAAGGCATATGCCAGTTTGAACTTCCAAGGATGGTGGAGAGAGTCCAACATATCTGGGTGATCCATGTAGTTCAGGGAAGCGAACCCTTTTACTTGCCGGTTGTCTCTTGTGGCAAACAGGTCTATTTGTGGTATCCCCCATGATTCTGTTATCATTTTGAATATGGATTTGTTTAAGGTCCATTCCCCTTGACGTAACTCATTTCGACTCAGGTAGTCTGCCCTGATGTTCTCTACCCCTCTGATGTGTAGGGCTGTTAGGGATGCGAGATGAATCTCTGCTAGCTGGAAGATGTCTGCTGCTATGGTCATCAGACTTCCTGACCGTGTACCACCTTGACAGTTCACATATGCCACTGTGGTGGAATTGTCCGAGTAAATTCTTACATGTGCTCCTTGAATCTGCGGAAGAAAATGATTTAAGGCATATTCTACTGCTTTTAACTCTTTCCAATTGGAAGAACATGTCAATTCTGCCTGGTCCCAAGTATCTTGGGCCAGACTATCTTCCATGTGTGCACCCCACCCAATAGGGCTGGCGTCGGTGGTAATTATGTTAGAAGGATTTATTATCCATGGTACACCTCTTGAAAGGTGTTCCATATCTAGCCACCAGGATAGAGATTCTAAGACACCTTTGGAAAGAGTTAATTTACTTTCCAGATGTCCTTCTTTTCCCTGAGCCGACAATACTTCATACTGTAATTGGCGGGTATGAAATTGTGCCCACGGTACAGCTGGGATACATGAGAATAATGATCCCAGTAAGGACATGGCTTTTCTTAGTGTCATGTAGGGGTTGTCCATTGCCTCTGATACCTTTGATTGTATAGTCAGTCTTTTTGACTGAGGAAGGAAGCATTTCTGACTTACGGAGTCTATCTGGATTCCTAGAAATGTTTGAATGTTTTCTGGATTCAGCCTGGACTTTTCGAAGTTGACGATCCAACCTAACTTCTGTAGGGATGAGATCGTGTTAGATAATCGAATATTGCATTGAGGTATAGAGTTTCCTACTACTAGAAAATCATCTAGGTAGGGTATTATCAAAGTGTCCCGTTGGTGTAGATGAGCCATCACTTCTAATATCACTTTAGTGAAGATGCCGGGAGCCATAGAAAGCCCGTATGACATTGCTACGTATTGAAAGTGATGAACCTGTCCCTCCAGGATGACTGCTACCCTTAGGTACTGCTGATGTTTGGCATGTATGGGAAGATGATAGTAGGCATCTTTTAGGTCTATCCCGGCCATGACACACCTAGGGAATAAGAGTTTTATAGTAGAACTAATGGATTCCATTTTGAAGGTATGATTACGCAGAAAGGAATTTAGTTTTTTGAGATTTATGATGGTTCTGAACGAACCATCTGGTTTATTGATCAAGAATAAAGGGGAATAGAATCCTCTCCCTTCTTGATCCTGGGGAACTTCTATCAGGACTTTTTTAGATAGAAGAGATAGGATCTCTGATTGCAGAGCCCTTTGTTGATCTCATCCTTTTGGTGATGTTACTATAAAAGAATCCCAAGGGATTCAATCAAACTCCAACTTTAGGCCGTATTGCACAATGTCCAGAATCCATTGGCTAGATGTTATATGTTCCCATTTGGGAAGGAAAAATTTTAATCTGCCACCCACTTCATGGTTAGCGGTATTTGTTACGTTTTGGATTATGGGATCCGCTAAAAAGGGCACCTTTTTGCTTCGGATCTTTCGTCTCCCATCGCTCCCTTTGTTCGAACGGTTTGTTCCTGGTAAAGGGGTGTCTTCTGAAGGCTCTCCTGTAAGATGGAAGATATTGGTTAGGGAAGCTTTTCTTCCTTTCTCCTGCTTTATTTAGGAGTTCAACATCTTCCCAAAAAGGAACTCACCCTGGCAGGGGATCGCACAAAGTTTTGCTTTTGCCTGTGCGTCCCCTTTCCAGTTTTTTAATCAGAGTGCTCGCCAGGCTGTGTTCACTAGGCCGGCTGACCTGGCTGCTAGGTGTAGAGAATCCACGGAGGCATCAGCCAGGAATGCTACTGCTTCTTTAATTAGAGGGAATTTCGGCAAGATTGACTCTCTCGAAGTTCTACCTCTAATCTGTTCCTCCAGTTGTTCCATCCACACTAGCAGCGACCTTGCAGTGCAGGTACTAGATATAGTGGGCCTGAAAGCCCCCGTGTTAGCTTCCCACGATCTCTTTAGTAGGGCTTTTGCTTTACAGTCCAGCGGGTCTGTCAGGACCCCTGAATCCTCAACTGGTAAGACCGACTGCTTGGTTGTGGAGGCTACTGCGGCATCAACCTTTAGTACTTTTGACCAGGAATTCAGCTCCTCGTCGCTGAAGGGATAGCGTCTTTTAGAGGATGATGGTAGGAAACCTCTTGTGTTTTGCTTATCCCATTCTTTTTTAATAATTTCTTTAATAGTTGGAATGACGGGAAAGGATCTACGTTTTTTCTGTCCTAACCCCGCAAACATTATGCCTTGAGCCGATTTCTTCCCCTTCTCTTCTGAGCACCCCATCGTGCTCCTGACAGATTTCACTAAGTTTTCTACACTGCTATTGGGTAGACAAAGTCCCCCTTCAGTTTCGGATGAACTCGGCTGAGATCCTGATTCGTCCGAGGATCTATGTACATCCTCTGACTCTGAGGTTACTGGAGATCGGGACCTGCTAGGTTGACGGGTACTGGTGCTACTTGTATGCGCCAAACCCTGCATCTCTTCCCGGATTATGGCTCTGACATCACATGGAGTCTGTTATGATCCTAGTGGCTTAGGATCACAAATCTAACCAGCTAAATAGAAGATAATAGGACGAGCTCTGGGGATGTGGTAACTGGACTAACCGCAAACCTGATCCTAACCGCACACACTATAGGCAGCCGTGGAACGTTTCCTGAAATCCTAGACGTCTCTTCACGGCCTGAGAAACTGACTACCCCTAAAGAGAAAGCAAAGACCTCACTTGCCTCAGAGAAATAACCCCAGAGATATAGAAGCCCCCCACAAATAATAACGGTGAGTTAAGAGGAAAAGACAAACGCAGAGATGAAACAGGTAAAGGAAATGAGGCCCGCTAACGCTAGATAGCAGAAAATAGCAAGGGATCTGTGCGGTCAGTAAAAAACCCTATGCAAAAATATCCACGCAGAGAATGCGAGAACCCACACACCAACTAACGATGTGGGGGGAGCAACTCAGCACCCCAGAGCACCAGCAAGCAGGGAAATCACATATTAGCAAGCTGGACAAAACTCATCATATACTAGGAAACATCTTGAACACAGATGAGCAAAAATAAGCAAACCAAACTTAGCTTCTCTTGGAGAGACTGATAACGGATGTAGACAGGAGCAATCAGAATAGCACTGAATACAACGACAACAGGCAAGGAATGAAGGACCAGGTGGATTAAATAGGAAACCTAACTAGCAGATGACGAGACAGCTGATCCTGCCAGAAACCTGCAAAATAACAAAAAGAGCCACCAGGGGGAGCCCAAAGAGAGAACTCACACAGTACCACTCACGACCACAGGAGGGAGCCCGGAAACAGAGTTCACAACAGGAGTCATTATGTTCTCCTGCCGCAATGTTTGCATGATACATTCTGAACACAATCTCTTAGCATAATCATCCGGGAGGGACTGCGTACATAAAACACCTTCTTTGTGCTTGGACTTGTGTGTCCGTTTCTTAGTCTAGAGGAAGGAATACAGGAGGAACATATATCAGCATATAGGAAGAGACTTTTTTAAAACTCACCCAGTGAAGCTGACAGGTGCCGGTTCTGGAGACGGATTCTGTTTGGTGGTAGATCTCTTTTCTGGAGGTCGACCACCACTTTTTGTGCTGCTCCTAGCGCTTCTCTCCTTGCTGGGAGAACGCTGTTCTGCTGCGGGCAGGTGCGCTTCGTCGGCCGGTGAAGCCATACTCACACACACCGGTCCGACGCCAGCGCCGCTTTTTAAATCTGGTGCCGAATCTCCTGCCTCCCCGGACCAACCCAGAAGTGCTCCAGCAACTTCCGGGTTAGACGCGCCGCTCTCACTCACTCACCATGCGGCGGCCAGAGGTATTAAGCTGGCCGCTGCAGCGCGCGCGTCCTCATGGTGCCAGGCGGACCCACGGTGACCGGACCCAGACCACGGATGTTTGGCCAGACGAGGGGGGAGGCTGCAAGCAGGGGCTCCCCCGCCGCTGCTTCTGGAACCACAGCCCCTGCCTCTCCCACAGAGACCGACGCAGGCGGGTGCATGGCCCAGGGATCCTCTTCATCTGTAGGTAAGCAGGGATTCCTATAGGAACAGGAAACCTAAACTGAGATGGAGAGGGGACCGCCTCCTTTTATTCTGTAGGTTTCCTGTTCCTATGGGGCAGATCCCTCTCTCTCTCATGTGGGGTGCTGTCATGGCGAAGGGTAAAAATGTATTTTAAATTTTTGCCATCCCTAGTTTTACTGTTCAAATTTTTTCTTTGTAAAATGACTTGAGATACCCTGAGTGGATGTGAAAGAAATTTATTTGTGTGTGTTCCCATGATTTAGGGGAGTCATTGTGACATGTCAGACAAGTGAAGAATTGTGCATTTATCATAATTATGTACTGTTCAATATTTGTAATTAATGCCAACTGCTTTTTACAGATTTGAGGGGTTTTTTTCTGGCATAGGAGTAGTCTGGTAATCTCTGTTGAAAAAATGAATAGATTATATTCACAATGATTCAGTGCAGTAAAAAAAAATCATGAAAAAGTAGATGAATAATTTTTATACGCAATATGCAAACACTGTATTCAGCACAATTATGTGCTCTGTGTGTAAAAGAGTGGCTTACAAGCATGGTTATTAACGTTTACCATATTATGATAATAAATTATGCAAAACTTGTCTAATTGAACTGTGATAAAAGCCTTCCAAGTCTATATTATTAAAATGCCATATACAGTAAATTCTAATGCTAAGGTCTTATGCACAGGCAATGCAATATACACATAGGCACGCAGCATTGCAAAGATCACTCATATCTCATATCTCAAGCTTCTGACTGCTGTGTCAGGCTGTGCTGTGTTTTTAAGAAGGGCCCGTCACCAAGTCAAAGGTGTCCAGTTTTTGCTCTTATTTTATTTTATATGCTTGAGTATTCCGTTTTTTGTTATCAGAACTGCCATACAGATTCTAATATATGGGTCTTTTCAGATCAGCATTCTATGGTCTTTACCAGAGGGTCATTGCTCACAGTACAATTTTGCAGATCATCCTAAATACATGACTCCAGAGAGTCCTGCAAGTCCCTTGGTAAGGACCATAAAAATTAGCACTAAACAAAATGGTCTATATCTCCGCAACCATGTGACCAACTTGAAAAAAAAATCAAAACAAAAAATGAAATGTGCAAGACAGCAACAGGAATAAAATAAAAACAAAAAGTTGACTTCTCTTTAACCCAAACAATTGTGACATTTACAATATTGCAATTAGACATGAATTGATATTATTGCAATGTTTTTTATGTTGCTTTAGTTTGCATTTTATACTTAGTAACAACTGAAAGCACATCTCTTGCACAACCCATTATCAGGATTTTATCAACACATATAATTCCTTTAATTCCTAAACTGAAGCTATGATTCTACGATATTATATTATATAGTAATACAGAGATGAGCAAAAAAAGATTCAACCTACCCTAGTCCAGCATTCACTGCACACTCCACTGTATCCTGAACAGGCAGTGCAAACGTCCTTGGCCAGTACTCGAATGCTGGCATAATTGGTGCCTCATGGCATAGTGGGGACATAGTCCGGGGCGGACCTATCGCCAGTGCAGCCGCACCGAGGCTTGGAGGTGGAGGGGGGCCTTCAGCACCAGCGAATATTGCAGCAGAATAGATGCAAATTCAGCTGAAATTTATTGTGTGACGCAGGGAGTCTGCCGGCTCCCTGCACTGCAGTACATGCCACCAACCAGTCAAAGCCCAGCAGCCAACGTTGGCATGCCTGTGACACATTTCTAAACATGCTTTAAAAACACATCTCTTTAGGCAGGCCTTCACTTCACTAATCTAACTCTTCACTGTTCCATCTTTGTAAATTATCCTCTGAATCTGGTCCCTTCTACTCATCTGTCTCCACATGCTCTATACACCTGTAATTGTCGAACTACACTGTATGTTACTTTGTATTGTCTTTATTGTCTGTACATGTCTCTGCTTTATTGTGAAGTGCTGGGAAATTTGTTGGCGCTATAGAAACAAAATTATTATTATTATTTTGGAGTTATTCAAATCAGTCTTGTAGCAATGATTTAATGATCACCCCAAAAAAAAAAAAAAAAAAAAAAAAATCACAAAAATGTTTTGCCACTAGTAACAAATGTTTTATATAGAAACAAAATGATACAAAAAATGTACACAGATATTGCCGCATACAGAATGACTCAAACTACAAAACTTACATTATTTATTTTGTATGGCAAACACTGTAAAAGAAAACATGGAAAATATAAACAATGAAGCTCTTTCATCATACTGACATAAAAAAATGGAATACACAGAGTTAAAAAAATGTCATGTAAAAAATGATATCGCTGACAAGGTTAAATCACCGTGCAGAAAACTAAACCCTCATATGGTTCTGTTGGCAGAGAAAAAGAAAATAGTTTTTAGTGAGTAAATGTATCAAAACATAATGTATAGATATATAAAGTGTGTGTGTGTATATATATATATATATATATATATATATATATATATATATATAGTGCCTTTCGAAAGTATTCAGCCCCCTAGAACTTTTCAACCTTTTCCCACATATCATAAAGATACCAAATGTAAATTTTTGCTGAAGAATCAACAAGTGGAATACAATTATGAAGTTGAACGAAATTTTTGGTTATTTTAAATTTTTGTGGAAATTCAAAAACCGAAAAGTGGGGCGTGCAATATTATTCGGCCCCTTTACTTTCAGTGCAGCAAACCTACTCCAAAAGTTCATTGTGGATCTCTGAATGATCCAAAGCTGTCTTTTTGTTAGCCACATCAGTATATGGACAAGGGGCAGTGGAAGGTACCAGAGACCGACCACTGCCGCAAGAAGACGGACCAATGACTACAATACCATCCTGGAAAAGGCTCTGCGCCCGCCGTTGCCGGCGCTATTGAGTTCGCAGCAGGAGCTGCAGTTTAACCCCTTCCCGACCTGTGACGCCACGTAGGCGTCATGAAAGTCAGTGCCAATCCGACCTGTGACGCCTATGTGGCATCATGGAGGGATCGCGTCCCTGCAGATCGGGTGAAAGGGTTTACTCCAATTTCACCCGATCTGCAGGGACAGGGTGAGTGGTACTTCATCTCAGGGGGGGGGGTGGCTTCACCCCCTCGTGGCTACGATCGCTCTGATTGATTGGCTGTTGAAAGTGAAACAGCCAATCAGAGCGATTTGTAATATTTCACCTATGAAAATGGTGAAATATTGCAATCCAGCCATGGCCAATGCTGCAATATCATCAGCCATGGCTGGAAACCCTGATCTGCCCCCCCCCCCACCGATTGCCTCACCAGTCCTCTGTCCTGTGCTCTGCTCCCCTCCGTCTGCCTGTCTGCTCCCCCGTCCTCCTGTCCGCTCCCCAGTGCTCTGATCCCACCCCCCATGCTCCGATCCCCCCGTGCTCCGATCCCCCCATACTTACCAAGCCTCCCGGTGTCCGTCTGTCTGCTCCATGGGCGCCGCCATCTTCCAAAATGGCGGGCACATGCGCAGTGAGCCCACCAAATCTGCCGGCCGGCAGATTCATTCCAGGTACATTTTGATCACTGTGATAGGTTTATCACAATGATCACAATAAATAAAAAATAGTAAATAAACCCCCCTTTATCACCCCCATAGGTAGGGGCAATAATAAAAATAAAGAAAATATATTTACTTTTATTTTTCCACTAGGGTTAGGGTTAGAACTAGGGTTAGGTTTAGGATTAGGGTTAGAATTAGGGCTAGGGCTAGGGTTAGAATTAGGGTTAGGCTATGTGTACACAGTGCGGATTTGGCTGCAGATCCACGGTGGATTGGCCGCTGCGGATTCGTAGCAGTTTTCCATCAGGTTTACAGTACCATGTAAACCTATGGAAAACCAAATCCGCTGTGCCCATGGTGGGGAAAATACCGCGTGGAAATGCTGCATTGTATTCTCCGCAGCATGTCAATTCTTTGTGCGGATTCCGCAGCGTTTTACACCTGTTCCTCAATTAGAATCCGCAGGTGAAATCTGCACAAAAAAAACACTGTAAATCCGCGATAGCCTGCGGATTTTTCAAAAATGGTGCGGAAAAATCTCACAGGAATCTGCAACGTGGGCACATAGCCTTAGGGTTAGGGTTGAAATTAGAGTTAGGGTTGGAATTAGGGCTAGGGTTGGAAATAGGGTTAAGATTAGGCTTGTGGTTAGGGGTGTGTTGGGATTAGGGGTGTGTTGGGGTTAGGGTTGTGATTAGGGTTATGGCTAGAGTTGGGATTAGGGTTAGGGGTGTGTTGGGGTTAGTGTTGGAGTTAAATTTGAGGGGTTTCCACTGTTTAGGCACATCGGGGTCTCCAAATGCAACATGGCTCCACCATTGATTTCAGCCAATCTTGCGTTCAAAAAGTCAAATGGTGCTCCCTCCCTTCCGAGCCCTGACGTGCGCCCAAACAGTGGTTTACCCCCACATATGGGGTACCAGCATATTCAGGACAAACTGGGCAACAACTATTGGGGTCCAATTTCTCTGTTACCCTTGCAAAGATAAAAAATAGCTTGCTAAAACATAATTTTTGTGGAAAGAAATTTTTTTTATTTTCACTGCTCTGCGTTATAAACTTTTGTGAAGCACTTGGGGGTTCAAAGTGCTCACCATACATCTGGATAAGTTCTTTGGGGGGTCTAGTTTCCAAAATGGGGTCACTTGTGGGGGGTTTCTACTGTTTAGGCACATCAGGGGCTCTGCAAACGTAACATGATGCCCGCAGACCATTCCATCAAAGTCTGCATTCCAAAACGTCACTACTTCCCTTCTGAGCCCCGACGTGTGCCCAAACAGTGGTTCTCCCCCACATATGGGGTATCAGCATACTCAGGACAAACTGTGCAGCAACTATTGTGGTCCAATTTCTCCTGTTACCCTTGTGAAAATAAAAAATTGCTTGCTAAAACATAATTTGAGGAAAGAAAAATGATTTTTTATTTTCACAGCTCTGAGTTATAAAACTTCTGTGAAGCACTTGGGGGTTCAAAGTGCTCACCGCACATCCAGATAAGCTCCTTGGGGGGTCTAGTTTCCAAAATGGGGTCACTTGTGGGGGAGCTCCAATGTTTAGGCACACAGGGGCTCTCCAAACTCGACATGGTGTCCGCTAAAGATTGGAGCAAATTTTTCATTGAAAAAGTCAAATGGCGCTCCTTCCCTTCCGAGCCCTGTCGTGCACCCAAACAGTGATTCCCCACCATATGGGGTATCAGCGTACTCAGGACAAATTGTACAATAACTTTTGGGGTCCAGTTTCTCTTTTTACCCTTGGGAAAAAAAAATTGTTGCTAAAAGATCATTTTTTGTGACTAAAAAGTTAAACGTTCATTTTTTCCTTCCATGTTGCTTCTGCTGCTGTGAAGCACCTGAAGGGTTAATAAACTTTTTGAATGTGGTTTTGAGTACCTTGAGGGATGCAGTTTTTAGAATGGTGTCACTTTGGGGTATTATCAGCCATATAGACCCCTCAAACGGACTTCAAATGTGAGGTGGTCCCTAAAAAAAAAAAAAAAAAACCTTGCGCAGGCATGTACTCCGGAGGACAGAGAATGAACTTCAATCCAATATTGCGGCCAGCGGGTAAGGAAAGGGTGAATCAAACACCCAAAAACCCCACCCATATGACCCAAAACTGGTCCCGCCAAATTCAGGTGACAGGTTCCCTTTAAGGTCAAAATAGGCTGGGTCATGAAGGGGTTAAGGACTTCCAGACACAAGTGTTAAGGAACTGCCATTTATTTTGTTCAAATTACTGTTTACCCTTTTTCTCCCTGCGTGGAGTACTCCCCTGTAAATAAACCTGTTTAACCCTTGCTCTGCCTCTCCGTCCATCACTGCATCCCGTTTTCCTGCTTGAACCTTACACTTGGCGTAGTCGGCAGGATGCAGTCTACGGTCACAGAGGTGGCAGGCCAAGTGGTCAGAGGTGCCCCAAGAGCCACCATACCATTGGGGACAACATTGAATTATCTCCCCAAGTTCACAGGGTGCAATGTTTCGTTATGGAGCTGGACTGAGTAGGTCAGGGGGATAATGTGGATGTACCCCATGACTCCTGCGTTAGAGGCGGAGGTTGCTGTGATGGCTCTGGATGGAGAGGCGAGGAATTCCATCAAGCTATGAACCCCCAGGTGCAAGACACCTTTGACAAAGTACTGCAAATACTTGAAGAGACATATGGAGACCCCACGGACGTAGTAGATTTATGCACGTGTTTAGGCGTATTCAAAGAGAGGAGAGACTGTGACACAGTACATGAATGTGATACAGGAGCTACACACTGCAGTTCTTCAGAAAGACGGTATAGGCATAGGACCCCCTGACATAGTGCTGTGAGACCAGTTAGTGATGGGCCTGAGAGAGGTGCTGCTTCGGTGGGCTTTGCATGAGTGCAAACGAGTTAACTCGCACATGACTTTTGCCAACATTGGGGCAGAGGCACGCATGGACGAGCAGGAGTTGCGAGGTATCCAGCCCCAATGAGGAAGAACTGAAGTGATCCCATGGATTACGGCAAAGAATGGAAAAAATATGGACATCAATCAAGAACCTGAATGAAGTCTTCACTGCCACTTTGGAGACCAATGCCATACCCCGAGGTAACTCATGTCAACAGATGAATGAGGATAGAGGAGAGGTGTTGAACATGAAAATAACTTCAGCAGCAGCTCCAGAATTCAACCCCATATCGTGGGGAGAAGAGCAAAGGCAGAGGGGGTATGCTTCCCGTAGAGGATGGCGATCCTGACCAAAGCGCCCACCAGACACATGCAGAAGAGGGTGTTGGATGTGTGGAAGACTGGGACACCCCTCTGAAGGTTCTGCTAATTGGAGAGAATGCCGCCCCTGGGAAAAAATGGTATGGCGAGACGAGAGGAGAGTCAGACAATGTCACGACTATGGACGCCGAGAAAAGATGGAGAAAGTGTTGACTGTCCACGCTGAGATGTCTGTGCTGTTCAGGCACGTGGAGGCGAGTCTGGTGGAACTTCAAACTGGAACCAAAGGTCCCGTCTGTGAGATTCGACCCGAAGGAGAAGAAGGGACATCTGCCTGAGTGGTCCACCAGAGTAAACCGCTACCTTGCCCACCACAAGCTCCTGACAGAGAAGTGAAGTGTTCCTGAAATGCCCGCTCCTACAGTTCCCGTTTATGAGAAGGAAGAGCCTCTAATCTCGTCCCCTGAAGTGGAAAGTTCGCCGCATGCCAGCTGAGGTTCCACCGCCAGAAGTAGTAGACTGTGGAGAGGAAGAAGGTCATGAGACGATGCCTCCGGCAGCTATGGATGATGAAGAGGGAGAATCTCCCGACCCGCCATATGCTGACCAAGAAGAGGAACTTCTGTACCAGCCTTATAGGCTGAAGATGGAGCCAGAGAGGGAGGAGCAATTGCGAAAATTATAGGCATCTGTCAGCCCTCAGAAGACCGTAGTGGAGTACGAAGTGTTCTCGCCTGTGGAATGGCGAGCTAAAAGAGAGGGGGAATGTAAGGGGGTTGACGAGACAGCAGATGCCTGCATGCAGGGTCCAGAACTAGAGAGGCTGCATCCACTGTTCCTGGGGGAAGCCTGAGTGAGGCACACTTCCCCCTGTTGCCTGGGGGAAGCTCAAGAGGGGAGGGGCCTCCTGCTGTGAGAGGGGGCGGAAGAAAAGAGGAAGAAAGCGTGCGAAGCAGGGTAGTGTGGGGACAGCGCAGAGCAGCGAGGAGCGTGCTCTGCTTCCCCTTCCAGAGAGTGCTGCTACAGGCCTGAAGGATGGGGACTGCTGCATTGAGGAGAGTAGTGTGCTCAGCAGCAACCTTTAGAGCAACAGCCATGCGGAGCAGAGTTGTGTGGAGGAGAGCCGTGTGGAGCAGAGCCGTGTGGAGCAGAGCCGTGTGGAGCAGAGCCATGCAGAGCAGAGCCATGCAGAGCAGAGCCATGCAGAGCCTTGTACGCAGAGCAGAGCTGAAACGGGTGTTGCTGCAGCCACAGAGAGTAGTGTTCCTGCCGGGAGCACCAGCGCCAAGCAGATCAGCGTCACCTGCCTTCAACAGCGGGGATCAGGGAGAGCAGGATGTGCGGTGTGTGTCCAGTGACTGCCAGAGAGAACCATGTGCCGTTAATGAACTGCCGTTTATTTTGTTCTAATTATTATTTATTTTTAGGTGTTGTTCTAAATACTGTTTAACCCTTCTTTTCCCTGCATGGAGTACTCCCCTGTAAATAAACTTATTTAACCCTTGCTCTGCCTCCCTGTCCATCACTGCATAACGCTCCAACCTGTAAGGCTGATCGGGCAACAGCGATCAGAGAAAGTTGGAGCCATATTGATGAAGAGTACTGTTTGACACTCATTAAGTTCATGCCTCAAAGACTGCAAGCTGTTATAAAAGCCAGAGGTGGTGCAACAAAATACTAGTGATGTTTTGGTGTGGTTTTTTGTTTGTTTGTTTTTCATGATTCCATAATTTTTTCCTCAGAATTGAGTGATTCCATAATTTTTCCCTTATGCTTGGTTAAAAAAAAAGTAGCCATTACTGACTATCACCTTTTTTGTTCTTGATTTCTTTTAGTGTTTCTTAAAGCCAGAAAGTTGCCATTTGAAATGACTTTAGTTTTGTGCCATGTCTGTGATCTGCTTTTTTTCTACAAAATTAAATAACTGAATGAACATCTTTCAAGGCTGGTGATTCCATAATTTTTGCCAGGGGTTGTATGATAATGCTACAGATGAAAAGACAGGACCTAGGAGAAAACCAAAATTAGCAAATACCCTGTAATAAGTAAGTGAATAGCAATAGTACATGTAAATAACAGAGTACTTACTTAACATTATTTTGATTATAAAAGCATAAAAACCATCCCACCGTAACAAGGTGCACAAAATAATGACAGTACCTAACCCTTGTAGTTCACCTCACTATGTGTCAGCAGACATCCAAATAGATAAGGGTAGAGTAAAACCAAGTCCCAACTGTGCATCTAACCATTCGTGGAAAGGTATAGAAACAAAATGGAAGGTCCAAAAGGGTAGCTACGCCCCTGTTTGTGCACAGTATAAAAAAAACTGAAGCCAAACAAGAAAAAGAGCCAAATCATAAGTTGGTATAAGTGCAATGCATAGGTGTGCATTCACAGCATGGCTATTTAACAGACAGAACCTAAAATAAAAACAAAATGATCAATTACCGTGTAAAAAGTAAGATAATAGTAATAGTTTATGTAAATAAAATAGGGTAGGCAGTTAACACTATTTTGAGCAAAAAAGTGTAAAAGCCATCCCACCGTAACAAGGTGTACCCAATCCGGACTTTACCTAACTCTTGTAGTACACCTCAGATGTTAGCAGACATCCAAATAGTGAAGGGGAGAGTAAGACCGGATGCCAACTGGTTCAGCCAACCATTGGTGAAAAACTGTGTAAACAAAATGGACTGCCCTAAATTGGAGCCACACAGACAGAAGCTAAAATAAAAACAAAATGAGAAAATATCCTGTAATAAGTAAGCAAATGGTAATAGTACATGTAAATAAAATAGGATACTTAGATAACACTATTTTGATAAAAACAAGCATAAAAGCCATCCAGCCTCAACAAGTTATACCAAATTGGGACATTACCTAAGGCTTGTAATTCACCTCACTATGTGTCAGCAGACATCTAAATAGATAAGGGCAGAAGAATACCGGGTCCCAACTGTGCAGTGACCCATCATGTGAAAGCTATACACATAAAATGGAGGGCTCAAAAGGGGAACCATGGCCCTGTTTGTACAAAGTACAAAAAACTGAAACAAAACCAAAAGAATGAGCCAGCACATATGTTGGTATAAGTGCAATGCATAGCTGTGTATTCACACTGTTACTATTTAACAGAGAGGACCTAAGATAAAAATAAAATGAGCAAATACCGTGTAATAAGTAAAATAGTAAAAGTGCATGTAAATAAAATAGAGTACTTAATTAACACTATTTTGATCAAAAAAGCATAAAAGCCATCCCACCGTGACAAGGTGTGCTCATCAGTGAGAACGTCACTGGTGAGAATCTGTACATCACACACATATTTATAGCCGGACACTGGTATAAAACAGATATTAACATTTTATGATTATTGCATGGTGGTAATGTACTTGTTAAAACCTAGAGCTTTTGGTATTGACTCTGGCAGCCACGAAATGAGCTGTGCAGAGTGGAACAGATGCCAAGCATTTATAAACAACTGCCCACCTCTAGGATGGCACGCCTACCGCTATATACAGCAATATTCTATATATTTCCTTATGAAAGGATTAATCCTTCATAGTTGGCAGCCAGAGTCAATACCAAAAGCTCTGGTGCCAAATACACTAATAATAATATAGTTTTCTGATGTGCTCATCCAGTACAGGATGGGTGAAACGCATTGAGACTTATGTTAGGCAGGGGACATAAGAAATTATGCTGTAACAGTGTTTAAAGGGAACCAACACCAGCGACACCCATCGGACTGGACCGCCCCACAGGTGAGTCTAATATGACTATATTAAAAGTTATTTTTCTTCTCTTTCAGATCGGTTTGCTGTATATCAGCCTTGAAAGGTGATGGCCGTATCTCTGTTGACAGGTTCACTTTAATGAGTAGCAGATAATATTAAGTAAAAAATGATTCATATTAATCAGCATGCTATGGGAATGAATTAAAAACTAGTTTGACCCCTTAGGAACATACTTTACAGTAAAACCCCAATTCATCATTGCCTTTACACCTGTGTTTTATTAAAAAATGGATACTTGTTCCACAAAGGGTCATGTACATGTGAGTGAGCACATAGAAGTGCAGAAGTATCACTGCTGTTCGTGAAAACCACTCATACAAGAACATCAGATGTCTGAATGTGCCTTAATACTAATTATGCCCCTAATTAGTTAACAAGGAGCTGTTGGCTCACGGTCACGACCCACAGGGGTCGATCCAGTGGACCAACATACAAGCAATGGGATGGAAAGAGGGAGAGGAAGGCCTTAACAATAGCGAACGAGGGATGGGGCACCTCCTAAACAACAACCAGTGCCTATCCCTAAGCTCATCTAACACCCTATGCAGGTCCTTCCCCCCCGCCGCCATCATGTGCCTAGTCCCTAGCTCTCAAATCACAATACCCTAGCTAGTGCACTGGCCGGCAAGGATACTAGCCTCACCATTGCAGATGGTACAAACACAGGGGATAGTGACAAGCACGAGACATACAAGGTAAGAAAACAAGTAACTTAGCTCCAGGCTCCGCTACCAAGCTCTACACCACAGAGGATATGGAAACAGGACCACGAACTCCACAGAAGTAGCAGATTCAGCGCTGACACCCGAGAGCTCCAAACTCCAAGGCTGGTCTACATAGAATAACTCTATTACTAACAGTCAGCTGATGCGTCATTGTAGAAGGGAAGTTCACCCAAAATGTGGATAGAGATGTGGGTTACGGTGAACAGCAGGGCAGAGCTGATGGCCGCGTGGATGATGTCTAGGTACCTAAGTGCAGAATTATGCTTCATTCCATCACATTAAAGGCACAAGACACATGTGCTCTTTCTCTCTTGCTGTGCCTGCATGCTGGAATCACCATGGATGGTGGATAAGTATGCTCTGTATCCCCTTTTCTTACTAGGCCCTGTAACCTCTTATGCCTTAGGGTTAGTAAGCTATAGATTGGGAGGGCTGATATTGCATGTGTGATTTGGGTAATCGGGCAGCTAATTGTGGTTTTATATTGTGATATTACTGGATATTGTGAATTATTACTGTGTGATATTGTTATATTACTGCATACTGTAGTGATATTACTGTATTAGAGCTGTATTATCAGTATATTGTGTATATATATATATATATATATATATATATTTATAGTCACCAGCTTGAGTATAAATATATGTATGTTATAGACTGCAGACTTGTGTGTGTGTGTAATAATTATCCTTTATTGATACACGGTTTTTGTCTCAGTTAGTATATAGTATAAGGAATAGATAACAGTTAGTGTACAGTATAAGGTAAAGATAACGTTGAGGCATATTTAGTGGATATTAATTAATAGTCAAGTTTGGGGATAATAGTTAATATCGGACCTCATTAGAGGTGTAAGGAGGTTTCCCCCTTTTGGTAACCATAAGGTTTGATATTTTGAGGAGGTAAAACCCTGTCCTTTTACACATATAACAATTTAACCCCTTTTCCACATCGGGCATAATAGAATGCCGATGTCGGACTCCCTCCCATTGATGAGACACAGATACCAGATACCCACTTTGCATACCTTGCATAAAATTATGCAAAACAAAGCCTCAAAAAAGAGGACAGCAAAGGAAACCAACTCCATATACTAGCTAAAAAAATTAGGAGGAAAAGGGAGTACTTAGGTTAAAAGGAGTATTTTATTGTGAAAATTTAATAAAGTGTAACACACAGTAAAAATTACAACAGGATGACACGAAAGATCAAGAGTGCCATATACCCCACGTAGCTGCCACTATCATATAAATCAGGAAGGCATGCCATAATGAAAGTGCTAATATAGTGCAATAGTATGGTCTCATTGAATAAATCCTTATACAATAGCACTTCCCTGCAGCCAGCACCAAACAAAATGAGTAGCACTAAAGAAAAAAAAATGAAGTGCTAACCCAAAGTAACCATACAATCATCAAAGCAAATAGCTATAAATGGCACTTACCAGCAGCTAACACCAGAATGGGGTGGATGGCACCAGAAGAATCCAACAGAGCCCCCAACGTACATTTCGCTTGTTTGTTTGTTGCTTTCTCAAGGGGATAACTCTTACTGCACACAAGGACCTTTTTATCCCATTGGTGACTCATCTAATGCCGGTCACATGATGTGTCTCGGCCAATAGTATTGGTATCTTTGTGCATGTGCCCTGCACTCCGCAGGTCTTACTTTGAAAATAGCAAAATTTTCACATTTTTTGTCAAATTTTTTATATTTTTATAAACAAATGTAAACCATATCATCCAAAATTTATGACGATCTTGAGTACAATATTTCGCAAAAAAACTGTCTCAGAATCACTGGGATATGTTTTAAGCATTCCAGAGTTATTACCACATAAAGTGACACTAGTCAGAGTTGAAAAGTTTGGCCTGGTCATGAAGCTGAAAACAGGCTCTTGGCTGAAGGAGTTAAAGTGGTTGTCCAAAAAACAACATATATATATACAGTATATATATAATGACTTCCCCTGACGAAGCGGTCTTAGTAACCGCGATACGCGTGGGGTCCTCCTGCCTTTTGCCCGTTCTTTCCACTGGCCGTCAGGTTATTATTTCCTTTTACCATTAGGTCTCTGTGTGCTACTTTTCGCACTGTGGTCCTTTTGGGGTTTTCCACTGTCGTGGGACCCCTTTGCTTATGTGTTTCCTATTGCAGCTGTATTGCACTGTATTTTGGGGCTTGTGCAATCTTGTGTGTGGGGTATTATCCTCATACAAGCAGCTTATTATATCTCTAGGGGACTTTTGTGTTGCCCTATTGAATGCAGGGTTTTGAATGCACTTAGTAGACCTGTATCCTTATTATAGGGTGTGTGTTCTACATTTTACCCAGCAGTACGTGATTGCTTAGTGCCATGTGGAGTACTCTTGTTATATATGTATATTGCATTATGAACGGGCTTAATGGGGGAGTGTCTTCTACATTGGTTTTAACTGTTTTTAGCATGTGTTACCAATAAAGTTTGTTCCTTTTTTCATATCTTACTGGTGGTGTGCATATTATGTAGTGGCTTCTTTTCTCTTTTTCATGGTTACTATTGTCAGCCACTTCTGTGCACCCCCTGTGATCGCATGAATTCTTATATATAGTAGTGCACCAGCAACTTTACTTCAACAACATATATAATCATTCCACTGGATAAGTGTGATATTAAAGGGCCACTGTCACCCCCCCCCCCCCCCAGCCGTTATAAACTAAAAGAGCCACCTTGTGCAGCAGTAATGCTGCAGTCTAACAAGGTGGCTCTTGATTCATTTATTACCTCAATAAAGCGTTTTAAAAATTGGCCACAAATACCAGATATTGTACCGGGAGGCGGTCCGAATCGTCCTCTATCAATCTCCCAACTGCCGTCACTCTTCTCTTCGGGGTGATGGTCACCGCCCCCTGAGCGCTGTTGCTTCTTAAATCCGGCGCCTGCGCTGTGCGTGCCTGCCTGGGGCCCGCACTGTGTTATTCACTATGCACAGTGCGGGGCTGGGGTTCCTGGGCATGCGCACTGCGCTTGTCAGACGCTCCCCCGGTCCCCCGCCTTCCAGCATTGCCGGAATATACAGGTTTCATTGCCGACGTTTTGAACAGCCACAAAGAACAACGCTGGAAGGCGGGGGACCGGGGGAGCGTCTGACAAGCGCAGTGCGCATGCCCAGGAACCCCAGCCCCGCACTGTGCATAATGAATAACACAGTGCGGGGCGGGGATTCAGGAACAGGGTGGCCGCACTGCCCGCACAGGCGCACCCTGCGTCTGAGCTGTGACTGACAATGAAGACTGCGCCTGCCCCAGGCAGTATCTGGTATTTGTGGCCAATTTTTAAAACGCTTTATTGAGGTAATAAATGAATCAAGAGCCACCTTGTTAGACTGCAGCATTACTGCTGCACAAGGTGGCTCTTTTAGTTTATAACAGCTGGGGGGGGGGTGACAGTGGCCCTTTAACAATCATTGGGGCTCTAACTACGGAGACCCCTAACTGATCCCAAGAATAGGGGTACACACTAATGCTCAAGGGAACTTTTGAACCTACATTCTTGGGATCACTGGTGAATCACTTCATCCAGACCGCCAGTGCAGGTATATTTATCATTTGTTTCAGCAGCTGGACCAGCGGGTAGTTGATATTATAAGACAGCTCCTTTAATACAGTTCCCACTATTAATACAGAGCTTGATTCCCCAAGCAAAATACAGTGGCGTCCTTAATACAGTACCTACTGTGCCATATACACAACACCTTCCACAAAATACCTCACACAAAAGTCTTCAACACCAGCGTCACACACTCTATACTCACAAATCATGCCATATATTTAAAGGCATTTAAACCAACCTTTACAAATTGATGGCTTATCTTTGTGATAGGCCATTATCCCATCCGTGGTGATCCATCTATTTGCTGACTATATAGTGGTTCCTGCGGCTATTACAGCATTGCACCATTGATTTGAATATAACAATTTTGTAATACTTTCAATAACTGCTAAGAAATGTACAAACCAGCAGCAAACAAAGTAACAATGCCTGACGCGAGCTAAACACCGTAGTCTCTGCAAAAAGCGGATCAGCCAGAGGCCAACAAGCACATATCTAGCTTTTATAGCTTATCTTGCACTGGCCATCAGATTTTGAAGTTTTCCAGATAAAAAGCATCTCACAGTAATCTCAGTACACAGGGCAATACAGAAAGTTTCCCACAGTTCTGGCATATAGGTAATGATCCATACAGTAAAAAGAGAGATACAGATACTACCCAAATAAAATGGCATAGTAAACAGTACTAAAAATAGTCTTACCCAACCCTCAGTGATACATTTACTGACTCCACAAAAATAATAATAGAAATCTATAAACATCTCTACATTTTTTAAGTAATGCTTTAAGTCATACAACTATCAAAAAAAATATACTATTTAGTATTATTGAACAACACCCATCAAACCTAAACCAAGACTAAAATACATTGCAAAATTGCCACTACGCCATGCCCATGTATTAATTCCATATAGAGTCTGAATTAGTGTTGAGCGATACCTTCCGATATCGGAAAGTATCGGTATCGGATTGGATCGGCCGATATTCAAAAAATATCGGCTATCGCCGATACCGATACCCGATACCAATACAAGTCAATGGGACCAAAATATCAGAATTAAAATAAACCCTTTCTTTCCTTGTAGGTTCATTCTACATGAAGGAAAACAACTAAGAATAATGTAGGATGTTTTGGGGGAGGTGGCAGAGACATTAAAGGCATATAGGTTTAGCCCAATCAAATAGAATAGCAGGATTTTTTTTTTTTTTTAAGACATTCGGATTTACAAAGATATTGACTATGTTAAGATTTTTTTTATTTTGTCAGATATTGATGTTTCACTACTTCCATGCCCTTCACCTTTTTTTTTACTTCTCCGACACTTTCTTCTTCATCATCCTCAGCAGCAGCATCTTTGACATCAACTTCTTCTTCACCTTATTCATCTTCTTCTTCATCTTCTACCTATTATTTTTTTATTACATTCTTCATATTCTTTTCATTAAACTATTATTCTTCTTCATATTCTACTTCTTCATCACATTCTTATTTGTGACAGGCATTCCTGTAGTTGTTATCTATAACAGTTTGAAGATTACACCTTCCGTTCTGCCTGTCACAAAAGAGTTACAACAGGATTTGTCTGCGTTCAGTTAGGCCTGCAGCAGCAGGCTTTTTCCAGGGGCACCACGAGGAGGAACGGACTCACCCCCATACACTGCTTAGTCTTCTTCTGCTTATAATTTAGATAATATCTTTTGCTCTGATGTTTAGTCTTATGCTTAATGTTCTTCTGCTCTTTGTTCTGCAGCCTCTTGTTCTTCTGCTTCTCGGTCTTCCGGGTCGTCGTCTTTAGGGTCTTGAACTTGAAAATGTAGCAGAAGGTACAAGAAGGCTGAGAAAATGCCGATAACCAGCTGATGGAACTGGAACTCGGATGGTACCCGAAGGTCCAAGAGCCAATGGAACTACCAAGGACCAGCTGATGTTACTGAAACCCGGTTACTAAGCAGGAGGTACCCGTGCCAGAAAGCACTACCAAGGACCAGCTGACGTTGGTGGAACTCAGATACCCAGAAGGAGGCACCTAAGCCAAAGGCTCTGCCCGGAACCAGCTGACGGTACTGGAACCAGGATGGGGAGCAGAAGGTACAAGAGCAAAAGACACTGCCGAGAACCAGCTGACGGTACTGGAACCCGGATGGGTAGCCGAAGGTACAAGAGCCAATGGAACTACCGAGGACCAGCTGACGTTACTGGAGCCCGGTTACTAAGCAGGAGGTACCCGTGCCAGAAAGCACTACCAAGGACCACCTGACGTTGGTGGAACTCGGATACCCAAAAGGAGGCACCTAAGCCAAAGGCTCTGCCCGGAACCAGCTGATGGTACTGGAACCAGGATGGGGAGCAGATGGTACAAGAGAGAAATGGAACTACCGAGGGCCAGCTGACGTTACTGGAACCCGGTTACTAAGCAGGAGGTACCTGTGCCAGAAAGCACTAACAAGGACCACCTGACATTGGTGGAACTCGGATACCCAGAAGGAGGCACCTAAGCCAAAGGCTCTGCCCAGAACCAGCTGACGGTACTGGAACCAGGGGGACCTATTCAAGATTGTCTTCCTAGAGCCCCAACTAGCGGTGTTGGAGCCAAGGATCAGCAGGGGGAACAGAGTGTAGGCCGAAGCCTGCACTGGAGGCAGCTTATTGTCTGTTGAGTCTGTGTGGCATTTGCAGGACACGTTGCCGGCTACAAAGCAGGGGAACAGCTGACGTTACTGAACCCCACTGACACAGTGGCGAGTGTTTTTCTCTGTGCAGCCAGCACTTCCGAGCACCAACTGGCGGTGTTAGAGCCCAGGGACAGCAGGAGGAGCAGAGTGTAGGCTGAAGCCTGAACTGGAGGCAGTTTAATATCTGTTGTGTCTGCGTGGCATTTGCAGGACACGTTGCTGGCTACACAGCAGAGGAACAGCTGGCATTACTGAACCCCACTGACACAGTGGCGGGTGTTTTTCTCTGTGCAGCCAGCACTTCCGAGCACCAACTGGCAGTGTTAGAGCCCAGGGAATCAAGGAGGAGCGGAGTGTAGGCCGAAGCCTGCACTGGAGGCAGTTTAATATCTGTTGTGTCTGCGTGGCGTTTGCAGGACACGTTGCCAGCTACACAGCAGGGGAACAGCTGGCATTACTGAACCCCACTGACACCATGGCAAGTTTTTTCCTGTGTGCAGCCACAACTTCCGAGCACCAACTGGTGGTGTTAGAGCCCAGGGAATCAAGGAGGAGCGGAGTGTAGGCCGAAGCCTGCACTGGAGGCAGTTTAATATCTGTTGTGTCTGCGTGGCGTTTGCAATATACGTTGCCGGCTACACAGCAGGGGAACAGCTGGCATTTCTGAACCCCACTGACACCGTGGTGAGTTTTTTTCTCTGTGCAGCAACCACTTCCGAGCACCAACTGGCGGTGTTAGAGCCCAGGGACAGCAGGAGGAGCAGAGTGTAGGCCGAAGCCTGCACTGGTAGCAGTTTAATATCTGTTGTGTCTGTGTGGTGTTTGCAGGATACGTTGCCGGCTACACAGCAGGGGAACAGCTGGCGTTACTGAACCCCACTGACACAGTGGTGGGTGTTTTTCTCTCTGCAGCCAGCACTTCCGAACACCAACTGGCGGTGATAGAACCCAGGGAATCAAGGAGGAGTGGAGTGTAGGCCGAAGCCTGCACTGGAGGCAGTTTAATATCTGTTGTGTCTGCATGGCGTTTGCAGGACACATTGCCGGCTACACAGCAGGGGAACAGCTGGTATTACTGAACCCCACTGACACCGTGGCGAGTTTTTTTCTCTGTGCAGCCACCACTTTCGAGCACCAACTGGTGGTGTTAGAGCCCAGGGACAGCAGGAGGAGCAGAGTGTAGGCCGAAGCCTGCACTGTAGGCAGTTTAATATCTGTTGTGTCTGCCTGGCGTTTGCAGGACACATTGCCGGCTACACAGCAGGGGAACAGCTGGCATTACTGAACGCCACTGACACCGTGGCGAATCTTTTTCTCTGTGCAGCCACCACTTTCGAGCACCAACTGGTGGTGTTAGAGCCCAGGGACAGCAGGAGGAGCAGAGTGTAGGCCGAAGCCTGCACTGGAGGCAGCTTAGTGTCTGTTGTGTGTGCGTGGCGTTTGCAGGACCCGTTGCCAGCTACACAGCATGGGAACAGCTGGCGTTACTGAACCCCACTGACACAGTGGCAAGTGTTTTTCTCTGTGCAGCCACCACTTCTGAGCACCAACTGGTGGTGTTAGTGCCCAGGGACAGCAGGAGGAGCAGATTGCAGGCCGAAGCCTGCACTGGTAGCAGTTTAATATCTTTTGTGTCTGCGTGGCATTTGTAGGATACTTTGCTGGCTACACAGCAGGGGAACAGCTGGCGTTACTGAACCCCACTGACACAGTGGCGGGTGTTTTTCTCTGTTCTGCCAGCACTTCCGAGCACCAACTGGCGGTGTTAGAGCCCAGGGAATCAAGGAGGAGCGGAGTGTAGGCCGAAGCCTGCACTGGAGGCAGTTTAATATCTGTTGTGTCTGCGTGGCGTTTGCAGGACACGTTGCCGGCTACACAGCAGGGGAACAGCTGGCGTTACTGAACCCCACTGACACATTGGCGGGTGTTTTTCTCTAAGCAGCCAGCACTTCCAGGCACCAACTGTCGGTGTTAGAGCCCATGATAAGCAGGAGGAGCAGAGGAGCAGAGTGTAGGCCGAAGCCTGCACTGGAGGCATTTTAGTGTCTGTTGTGTCTGCGTGGCGTATGCAGGACATGTTGCTGGCTACACAGCAGGGGAACAGCTGGCATTACTTAACCCCACTGACACAGTGGCGGGTGTATTTCTCTGTGCAGCCAGCACTTCCGAGCACCAACGTGCGGTGTTAGAGCCCAGGGTCAGCAGGGGGGGACAGAGTGTGGGCCAAAGCCTAATTGGAGCAAAGTGAAAGGGAACCTTTATACCCCCCAGGCGTGAGTAACTAGAAGAGCCACCTTGTGCAGCAGTAATGCTGCACAAGGAAAAGGTGGCTCTTTTAATTATGTTCCTTGCACACGCTGAATGAAATACTTCTAAAATTTTGCCCCTCATACCGTGAAACCGTCTCGGAGGCGGGACTTTCCTTCTTAATGAGACGAAGCACAGCTGTCAAAAATACCCCCTTGGTGTTGGGCGCAGCCTCCCGAGCATTGTTTTTTGTGTTCTGGAGTCTGCGCTGTTGTGTTATCCCTTGGCCATGCGCTGTTACTGCGCATGCCCATGAATCCCAGCCCCGCAGTGTCTTCCGATTTATTCACACTGCGGGGCTGGGATTCATGGCCTTGCGCAGTAAATATCTTCGCCTCTCACTAATGTCCTTATGCCTGCTTTAGACTGTGTGGCGTCAGCTGATCCCTTATCGCATGCCATGGCCGTGAAGCCGCACAGTCTGAAGAAGGCGGAAGGAGATGACTGAGAGGCGAAGATATGCACTGCGCATGCCCATGAATCCCAGCCCCGCAGTCTTCCGATTTATTCACACTGCGGGGCTGGGATTCATGGCCTTGCGCAGTAAATATCTTCACCTCTCACTCATGTCCTTACGCCTGCTTTAGACTGTGTGGCTTCAGCTAATCCCTTATCGCATGCCACGGCCGTGAAGCCGCACAGTCTGAAGAAGGCGGAAGGAGATGAGTGAGAGGCGAAGATATGCACTGCGCATGCCCATGAATCCCAGCCCCGCAGTGTCTTCTGATTTATTCACACTGCGGGGCTGGGATTCATGGCCTTGCGCAGTTAATATCTTTGCCTCTCACTCATGTCCTTACGCCTGCTTTAGACTGTGCGGCGTCAGCTGATCCCTTATCGCATGCCACGGCCATGAAGCCGCACAGTCTGAAGAAGGCGGAAGGAGATGAGTGACAGGCGAAGATATGCACTGCGCATGCCCATGAATCCCAGCCCCGCAGTGAGAATAAATAAGACACTGTGGGGCGTGATCTTGGGCAGGGCGGTCACACAGGCGCAGCCATCCTGACAACAAATGATGTCAGAAGACGGGCAGCACTAAACGTGCATGGCCAAGGGATAACTTAACAGCGCAGGCTCCGGGACAGATTCAAACAACGCAGAGGAGGCGGCGCATGCCACCAAGGGGGTTGCTGTGTGTCATAACGAAGGAAAGTCACACCTCCGGGACGGGTAATCGATATCAGGGGACACATTTTATAAGTGTTTAGTTCTGCGTGTGCAATGAGTATAACAAAAAGAGAAACCTTGTCCAAATGCAGCATTTGTGCTGCACAAGGTGGCTCTTTTAGTTACAAACGCTTGGGAGGGGAGCAGGTTCCCTTTCATTTATGTTGTAGTGTCTGCGTGGCGTTTGCAGGACACGTTGCCAGCTACACAGCAGGGGAACAGCTGGCGTTACTGAACCCCACTGACACAGTGGTGAGTGTTTTCCTCTGTGCAGCCAGCACTTCCGAGCACCAACTGGTGGTGTTAGAGCCTAGGGAATCAAGGAGGAGCGGAGTGTAGGCCGAAGCCTGCACTGGAGGCAGTTTAATATCTGTTGTGTCTGCGTGGCGTTTGCAATATACGTTGCCGGATACACAGCAGGGGAACAGCTGGCGTTACTGAACCCCACTGACACAGTGGCGGGTGTTTTTCTCTGTGCAGCCAGCACTTCCAAGCACCAACTGGTGGTGTTAGAGCCCAGGGAATCAAGGAGGAGCGGAGTGTAGGCCGAAGCCTGCACTGGAGGCAGTTTAATATCTGTTGTGTCTGCGTGGCGTTTGCAAGACACGTTGCCGGCTACACAGCAGGGGAACAGCTGGCATTATTGAACCCCACTGATACTGTGGCGAATTTTTTTCTCTGTGCAGCCACCACTTCCGAGCACCAACTGGCGGTGTTAGAGCCCAGGGACAGCAGGAGGAGCAGAGTGTAGGCCGAAGCCTGCACTGGAGGCAGTTTAATATCTGTTGTGTCTGCGTGGCGTTTGCAGGACACGTTGCCGGCTACACAGCAGGGGAACAGCTGGCGTTACTGAACCCCATTGACACAGTGGCGAGTGTTTTTCTCTGTGCAGCCAGCTCTTCCGAGCACCAACTGGAGGTGTTAGAGCCCAGGGAATGAAGGAGGAGCAGAGGAGCAGAGTGTAGGCCGAAGCCTGCACTGGAGGCAGTTTAATATCTGTTGTGTCTGCGTGGTGTTTGCAGGACACATTGCTGGCTACACAGCAGGGGAACAGCTGGCGTTACTGAACCCCACTGACCAGTGGCAAGTGTTTTTCTCTGTGCAGCCAGCACTTCCGAGCACCAACTGGCAGTGTCAGAGCCCAGGGAATCAAGGAGGAGCAGAGGAGCAGTGTAGGCTGAAGCCTGCACTGGAGGCAGTTTAATATCTGTTGCGTCTGCGTGGTGTTTGCAGGACACGTTGCTGGCTACACAGCAGGGGAACAGCTGGCATTTCTGAACCCCACTGACACAGTGGCGGGTGTTTTTCTCTGTGCAGCCAGCACTTCCGAGCACCAACTGGCAGTGTTAGAGCCCAGGGTCAGCAGGAGGAGCAGAGTGTAGGCCGAAGCCTGCACTGGAGGCAGCTTAGTGTCTGTTGTGTCTGCTTGGCGTTTGCAGGACACGTTGCCAGCTACACAGCAGGGGAACCGCTGGCGTTACTGAACGCCACTGACACAGTGGCGGGGGTTTTTCTCTGTGCAGCCAGCACTTCCGAGCACCAACTGCCAGTGTTAGAGCCCAGGGACAGCAGGAGGAGCAGAGTGTAGGCCAAAACCTGCACTGGAGGCAGTTTAATATCTGTTGTGTCTGCGTGGCATTTGCAGGACACGTTGCTGGCTACACAGCAGGGGAACAGCTGGCGTTACTGAACCCCACTGACACAGTGGCGGGTGTTTTTCTCTGTGCAGCCAGCACTTCCGAGCACCAACTGGCGGTGTTAGAGCCCAGGGAATCAAGGAGGAGCGGAGTGTAGGCCGAGGCCTAATTGGAGCAAGTTGAAAGGGAACCTTTAACCCCCCCCAAGGCGTTTGTTACTGAGAGAGCCACCTTGTGCAGCAGTAATGCTGCACAAGGAAAAGGTGCTTCTTTTCTTTGTGCTCCTTGCACACGCTGAACGTAACACTTATGAAATGTGTCCCCTCACGCCATGAGACAGTCCCGGAGGTGGGACTTTCCTTCGTAATGGGACGCAGCACAGCCATCATTCCTACCCCCTTTGTGCCATGCGCCGCCTCCTCAGCGTTGTTTGAATATGTCCCGTAGCCTGCGCTGTTATGTTGTCCCTTGGCCATGCGCACTTAGCGCTGCCCATCTTCTGACATCATTTATTGTCAAGCTGGCTGCACCTGTGTGGCCGCGCTGCCGAGATCCCACCTCACAGTGTCATCTAATGTAATCACAATGTGGGCCTGGGATCCAAGGGCATGTGCAGTGCATATCTTTGCCTCTCACTCCCCTCCTTCCGGCTTCTTCAGACTGTGCGGCGTCACGGCCGTGGCATGCTATTAGGGATCAGCTGACGGTGCACAGTCTGAAGAAGGCGGAGGGAGATGAGTGAGAGCCTGAGGTAAAGATATGCACTGCGCATGCCCATGGATCCCAGGCCCGCAGTGTGATTAAATCAGAAGAGACTGCGAGGCGGGATCTCCGGCTGCGCGGCCGCACAGGCAGCCTATAAACAAATGATGTCAGAAGACGGTCGGCGCTAAATGCGCATGGCCAAGGGATAACATAACAGCGCAGGCTACGGGACAGATTCAAACAACGCTGAGGAGGCGGTGCACGGCGCCAAGGGGGTAGGAATGACGGCTGTGCTGCGTCCCATTACGAAGGAAAGTCCCACCTCTGGGACGGTTTCACGGTGTGAGGGGACACATTTCATAAGTGTTAGGTTCAGCGTGTTCAAGGAGCACAAAGAAAAGAGGCACCTTTTCCTTGTCCAGCAATACTGCTGCACAAGGTGGCTCTTTCAGTAACAAACTCCTGGGGGGGACAGGTTCCCTTAAATTTCAGTAGTTGTGTCAGCGTGGCGGTCGCAGGAAACATTGCCGCAACACAGCAGGGGAGCAGCTGGCGTTACTGAACCCCAATAACAGAGGAGCAAGTGTTGACTGTGCAGATAGCACTTCCGGACAGCAACTGGCGGTGTTGAAGCCCAGGGACAGCAGGAGGAGCAGGCTGGAGGTATTGCTGCAACATAGCAGGGGAGCAGCTGGCGTTACTGAACCCCAATAACAGAGGAGCAACTGTTGACTGTGCAGACAGCACTTCCGGGCAGCAACTGGCAGTGTTGAAGCCCAGGGACAGCAGGAGGAGCAGGCTGGAAGTATTGCCACAACACAGCAGGGGAGCAGCTGGCGTTACTGAACCCCAATAACAGAGGTGCAACTGTTGACTGTGCAGACATCACTTCTGGGCAGCAACTGGTGGTGTTGAAGCCCAGGGACAGAAGGAGGAGCAGGTTGGAGGTATTGCCGCAACACAGCAAGGGAGCAGCTGGCATTACTGAACCACAATAACAGAGGAGCTACTGTTGACTGTGCAGACAGCACTTCCGAGCAGCAACTGGCGGTGTTGAAGCCCAGGGACAGCAGGAGGAGCAGGCTGGAGGTATTGCCGCAACACTGCAGGGGAGCAGCTGGCGTTACTGAACCCCAATAACAGAGGAGCAACTGTTGACTGTGCAGACAGCACTTCCGGGCAGCAACTGGCGGTGTTGAAGCCCAGGGACAGCAGGAGGAGCAGGCTGGAGGTATTGCCGCAACACTGCAGGGGAGCAGCTGGCATTACTGAACCCCAGTAACAGAGGAGCAACTGTTGACTGTTCAGACAGCACTCTCGGGCAGCAACTGGTGGTGTTGGAGCCCAGGGAATCAAGGAGGAGCAGAGGAACAGAGTGTAGCCCAAAGCCTGATTGGAGGAAGTTGAAAGGGAACCTTTAACACCCCCCCAAGGCGTTTGTAGCTGAAAGAGCCATCTTGTGCAGCACTAAGGATGCAAAAGGAAAAGGTGGCTCTTTTAATTATGCTCCTTGCAAACGCAGAACTAAGCACTTATAAAATGTGTCCCCTGATACCGTGAGACCGTCCCGGAGGTGGGACTTTCCTTCGTAATGGAACGCAGCACAGCCGTCATACCTACCCCCTTGATGCCGTGCGCCGCCTCCTCAGCGTTGTTTGAATCTGTCCCGTAGACTGCGCTGTTATGTTATCCCTTGGCCATTGTCACTTAGCGCTGCCCGTCTTCTGACATCATTTGTTGTCAGGCTGGCTGCGCCTGTGCGGCTGCTCTGCCCGAGATCCCACCTCGCAGTGTCGTCTAATGTAATCACACTGCGGGCCTGGGATCCATGGGCATGTGCAGTGCATATCTTTGCCTCTCACTCCCCTCCTTCCGGCTTCTTCAGACTGTGCGGCGTCACAGCCGTGGCACGCTATTAGGGATCAGCTGACGGCGCACAGTCTGAAGAAGGCGGAGGGAGATGAGTGAGAGCCTGACGTGAAGATATGCACTGCGCATGCCCATGGATCCCAGTCCCGCAGTGTGATTAAATTAGAAGAGACTGCGAGGCGGAATCTCGGGCAGCGCGGTCGCACAGGCGCAGGCAGCCTGACAACAAATGATATCAGAAGACGGGCAGCGGTAAGTGCGCATGGCCAAGGGATAACATAACAGCGCTGGCTATGGAACAGATTCCAACGACGCTGAGGAGGCGGTGTACGGCACCAAGGGGGTAGGAATGACGGCTGTGCTGCATCCCATTACGAAGGAAAGTCCCACCTCCGGGACGGTCTCACGGTATGAGGGGACACATTTTATAAGTGTTAAGTTCTGCATGTGCAAGGAGCTAAACTAAAAGAGCTACCTTCTCCTTGTGCAGCATTACTGCTGCACAAGGTGGCTCTTTCAGTAACAAACGCCTGGGGGGGACAGGTTCCCTTAAATTTTAGTAGTTGTGTCAGCGTGGCGGTCGCAGGACACATTGCCGGCTACACAGCTGGGGATCAGCTGACGTTACTGAAACCCAATAACACTGGGTCATGTGTTTTGATTGTGCAGCCTGCACTTCTGAGCATCAACTGGCGGTGTTGGAGCCCAGGGATTACAGTTCAGGTGGTAGAAACATGAACGCAACACGAGACCTGGATACTGTAGCCAACCAATTATTTAATCTGGAAGAGGAGTGGCAAATTCCTGCGAGATCCAGGCCTTGTTCATTTTCAGAAAAGTAAGCCGGTCAACGTTATCGGAGGATAGTCGCATGCGACGGTGTGTTAGTACACCACCTGCAGCACTAAAGATGCATTCCGATAATACACTAACAGCAGGGCAAGCCAGCACCTCCAATGCATACTGGCTTAGCTCTGGCCATGTATCCAGCTTAGAGACCCAAAATTTGAAGGGGGAAGAGCCGTCTGGGAGTACAGTAAGAGGGCAAGACATGTAGTCTGTCACCATCTGACGGAAACGTTGCCTCCTGCTGACTGGAGCCATCAGTGATGGTGTAGACATGTGTGGCGGGCACATAAAACTGTGCCACAGTTGGGCCATACTGGTCTTGCCCTGTGCTGAGGCACTGATTCTGCTCCCTCTTTGTGCAGAGCTTCCTCCACTGCCTCAATGCACTGAGCTGCTTTGTAAAGCACTAGCAGCACTGCTCTCACTCCACCTCTTCCACAACATCATCCCTTAGTGCTTGCAGTGTTTGTTGAAGCAGGCAGATAAGGGGGACCATCATGCTGACTAGTGCATCATCTGCACTCGCCATCCGCGTGGAATCATTGAAGGAACGCAAAACCTGGCAGACGTCCTTCATAGTGGCCCACTCAGTGGTTGTAAAGTCTGAACGGCGCGGAGTGTGACTTCTTTGCGCCTGATGCAGCTGGTACTCCATTACTGCTGGCTGCTGCTCACACAACCGCTCCAACATATGTAACGTGGAATTCCACCTGGTGGGTAGGTGACATATGATGCGATGTTCCGGAAGGTGGAATCGGTGCTACAGAGCTGCAATGCGTGATCTTGCCATGCTGGAACGCCGCAAGTGAGCACACTCTAGGCGGACCTTGTGCAGCAGTGCATCAAGATCCAGGTAGTCCCTCAAAAAACTCTGCACGACCAAGCTGAGCACATGTGCCAGACATGGGATGTGAGTGAGGTTGCCTAGGGCCAGAGCTGCCACCAGATTTCGGCCATTGTCACACACTACCATGCCTGGCTGGAGATTTGCTGGCACAAACCACACGTCGCTCTCCTGCTTGATGTCATTCCAGAGCTCCTGTGCTGTGTAGCTTCGATTCCCCAAAGAAATTAATTTCAAGACAGCCTGTTGACGTTTCGCCACAGCTGTGCTCATGTCGGTTGTAACAGGTAAACGTTCACGGGTCCTTGTGGAGGTGGACTGTGACGGCTCCTGCAGCGATGATTCTGAGGAACTTGTGTATGAGGAGGAGTCAATGCATACCGACTGGATTCCTGCAATCCTTGGAGTTGGCAGAACACGTCCTGTGCCACTCGCACGATCTGTACCCGGCTTAACAACATTAACCCAATGGGCAGTGAGGGAAAGGTATCGCCCCTGTCCATGGTGACTGGTCCACGCATCGGTGGTGAGGTGGACCTTGCTACTGACAGCGTTCAGTAGCGCGTGTTTTATGTGTCCCTCCACATGCTTGTGCAGGGCAGGGATGGCTTGCCTGCTGAAATAAAAGCGGCTGGGCACATTGTATTGTGGGACTGCCAATGCCATCAAGTTACGGAAGCTGTCAGTCTCCACCAGCCTGAATGACAGCATTTCAAGGGACAGTAGTTTTGCAATGCCAGCATTCAGAGCCTGTGCTTGGGGGTGGTTTGCAGAGAATGGCTGCCTTTTCTCCCATGCCTGTGCTACCGATAGCTGTAGACTGGGCTGGGAGTGTGAGGATGACTGGGAACGTGGTGCTGTGGGTGGAATTACAGTGGGTCTCTGGACAACAGTGCCAGAGGTTCTTCAATGGCGATCCTGTGAGGAAGCCGAACCAGCTGTGTGTGAGCTGGAGGAAGAGGCAACAACACGAGCTGAAGAGGTGATAGGTGCCACTGTTGGTTGGCCTAGGTCTTCAGTGTGTTTTTGTAACTCCACCGCATGCTTGGTCCGCACATGTTTCCACATATTTGTGGTATTGAGGTTGCTGACATTTTTCCCTCTTTTGACTTTCTGATGACACACATTGCATTTGACAAAGCAAATGTCATCTGCAACTGTGTCAAAAAAGGACCAGGCACTGCAAGTCTTGGGAGCGCCCGTTTTGGCTTTTGGAATAGGCGTGCTCCTAACGGGTGCCGAAGTGGAGGCTACAGGAACCGCAGTCTTCCCTCTCCCTCTCCCTCTTTGGCCCATTCGGGGAATCTCTTCCTCAGAGCTGCTCCCACCACCTTCCTGTACCTCTCGCCACAATGGGTCAAGGACCTCATCATCTACACTATCCTCTGCCACCAACTGCTCCTCCTGGGTAGTCTCGGTAGCACAGTAAGCACCAGAAAGTGGCACCTGAGTCTCATCATCAGATGCGTACTGCAGTGTGGTGACCGGAGGCACTGGCCCACCCACCTCTTCAGAGTCAGAGAGACAAAGCTGTTGGGCATCACTGCACACTGCCTCTTCTTCCATTTCTCCAATGCTGCTTGGCTGGCCCCCTGTTTCCAAGCCAAGAGATTCAGAGAACAGAAGTAGAGATGGCTCCTGTCCTGGGCTCTCTGACTGCCTGGGCAATTTGGCAGGTGGAGAAGAGACAGATGGGTGCTCTCCACTGCTCTGTGCCTGAAAGGATGTGGCACTAATTGAAGTCGATGTGTTAGCTGCCATCCATCCGACAATGGCTTCAATTTGTTCTTCACGCAGCAGCGGTGTACGGCGATCTCCTACAAAGCTGCGCATGAAGGACTGTTCCCTGCTGAAACTGGGTGATGATGAGTCACCGGTGCCCGCAGCAGGCACAGAATCCCCATGTCCTCTCCCTGCTCCGCGCCCACGCCGACGTGCCTTACTCCCTGCCCTCTTCATCTTGGTTGACTGATAAAGATAAGCAGAAAAGTACTAAGGGCTTAGTGTGCTTATTCCTGAACAGCTCCTAACAGGTATAAGAAACACTAATTTTCTAAAGTGTGGACTAGACTTTAATATGAGCTAATGTGGCCTACACAGCTGTAAAGTGGTGTGTTTGGTGAACTTTATTATTTTATTTTTTTTTTTTGCAGAAATCACTACAGAGCTATGTGCACTCACACAGAGACCATGCAGACAGCCATAAACAGCTCTGCAAGGCCAAAAAAAGCTCCTCAATGTAATCCTATGTAGTGTTTTTCCACAATTTAGCTGGATACGGGTGGAAAGCCACTAATAGGAAATATTTGAAAAAATGTGAAGCAGGCTGCACTAATTGCAAAAAAGGACAATGGATTTACCGGTATGAGGCAGTGACGCACCCTGAGGTGACTACAACCGGCTGTGGCTGCGGACAGACTACAGAGCGATGTGCACTCACACAGAGACCGTGCAGACAGCCGTAAATGGCGCTGCAAGGCCAAAAAAAGCTCCTCAATGTAATCCTATGTAGTGTTTTTCCACAATTTAGCTGGATACAGGTGGAAAGCCACTAATAGGAAATATTTGAAAAAATGTGCAGCAGGCTGCCCTATTTGCAAAAAAGGACAATGGATTTAACGGTATGAGGCAGTGATGCACCCTGAGCTTACTGCAATCGGCTGTGACTGCGGACAGACTACAGAGCGATGTGCACTCACACGGAGACCGTGCAGACAGCCGTAAACGGCACTGCAAGGCCAAAAAAAGCTCCTCCATGTAATCCTATGTAGTGTTTTTCCACAATTTAGCTGGATACGGGAGGAAAGCCACTAATAGGAAATATTTGAAAAAATGTGCAGCAGGCTGCAATAATTGCAAAAAAGGACAACGGATTTAACGGTATGAGGCAGTGACGCACCCTGAGCTTACTGCAACTGGCTGTGGCTGCGGACAGACTACAGAGCGATGTGTACTCACACGGAGACCGTGCAGACAGCCGTAAACGGCGCTGCAAGGCCAAAGAAACCTCCTCTATGTTATCCTATGTAGTGTTTTTCCACAATGTAGCTGGATACGGGTGGAAAGCCACTAATAGGAAATATTTGAAAAAAAGTGCAGCAGGCTGCACTAATAGCAAAAAAGGTCAATGGATAGAACGGTATGAGGCAGTGACGCACCCTGTGTACTCACACAGAGATCTTGCAGACAGCTGTGAACAGCGCTGCAAGGCAAAAGCAAAGTTCTCACACAGCGGTTGCTAAATTAGCCTGGGTAAAGCACAATGAAGCAAATCGCTATCTCTAAACTGGCCCTCAGTCAGAACACAGCATCCTGTCCCTAACTGAATTCACAGCAGAGTGAGCCCAAAATGGCAGCAGCGAATTTTAAACTGCAGCATGACATCATTTCAGCAGCCAATCACAGCCATGCCAGTAGTTACATGCCCACCTTGCAGAACAGGATGTGCCCACACTTCTAATCAGTCCTCATTGGCTGAATTCGGGCAGTTTGAATTCTGGGAACTTCCGATTCTGGTATCCGATATACAGAGAAAATCGGAACTCGGTATCGGAATTCCGATACCGCAAATATCGGCCGATACCCGATACTTGCGGTATCGGAATGCTCAACACTAGACTGAATATAACTACCATCATGTTACTGAGCAAAACCCATTGCACTAATGTAGTAACCCTAACCCAGTCCAGAGTGTGTCCGTCCTTAAGTAATCCTGCATTGTGAGTTGTTTCTGTACACTACTGCTCACTCTCAAACTGCCCCTCTACATTATTCCCTGCATTTGTGAGCTGTAATTCTCCATCTCTAGTCACCTCCATTTTACATGCAATGCATTTCTCATTTGCTGTGTTCTGGCGCCAACTAATGGTGAAAGTGTACAATGACTCATGATTATTGTTTTGTAAGGATCTGACATGTGAATTTCGTGTCCTATTGGCCAGCTTCAGGTCACATGGTCAATAGGAGGAGCTGTTTTCCCTTCCCCCATGACAGCACACCTGAGAGAGAGGGGATCCGCCAAGTCAGGACAGGTACCCTACAGAAAATAAAAGGGCGGTACCTCTCCCTCACTTCAGTTGGGTTTCCTGTTCTGACAGGGACCCTTGTGCTGAACACAGCAGAAGATCATGTTCTACTTACTGACTCCTGTCCCGGCATGGAAGAACAGGCAGGGCCTGTGCGCTGGTCTTCAGGTGTTGGAGGCATCATGCGCGGGTCCTCTGGGCCTCAGCGTCCGAGCAGGCATTGGTGCAGCATGGTCAGGAGTACAGGGCTCTTCTGTGGCTGCCACACCACCCCCCATCTTTTGCTGGCGTCCAGGAGCTCCAAGAGGGGTGGCCACTTCCGGGTCTCGCGCATCTGATGTCACGCGCAAGGCACGCTGGGAATGGGCATGTCTGCGTGATATCGGGGGTGGGTGCCGGATCCAAGATGGCGGTGCCCATGAAAAAAACGCCGGCCAGCTAAAGCTATCCCGATGGCGTGGCAGGGGGGCGGGAAAATCATTGGGCAACAGAGGAGGCGGGGAGTGCAGTGGATCCCTCATAAAGGGGGATGATCACTGAAGACGCATTCATGCCCAGAGCTTCATCATGGAAGTGGGGCAGCATGAGCAGCAACCGCCGTTATAGCAGCAGCAGCAGGAGCTCTCACCAGTTGCCTTGCCGAGCCACCAGCATACCAGGAAAAGTAGCCACTTGAGTGGTAGGAGCAGTAGTTGTCTTGTCCGGCAAGACTCCTTGACGTCCAGAAGGGATGTTTTATGTGCCTCTGACCAGCCTCCGAAACCGGGGTCGAGGAAGTCTAGCGGTAAAACAAAGAACAGAGTATGTGCCCTTTGCAAAAACCCGCTGGCAGTTCAGTGTCAGAAGGATCTCTGTGCTAACTGCATCAATGAGATCATTCAGGAAGAGACCCTAATTTTGCCACTAGCCTTAGGGCCATAATACAGGTGGAAATAAAAGACTCCTTAAAAATAGCCCTTAAAAAAAACGGGAAAAAGAAGCCGCAAGGTGCCTATGGATTCTGAGGCCTCTCTAGGGCAGGAGGGTCGGGAAAGATCCCTGTCTCCCTCTGCTTCCTCCTCCTCTCCCCACTCCTCAGAATCCTCCTCGGACAGCGACATAGGGGGCCAACCATGTTTCCCAACTGAGGATGTAGAGAGACTGGTTATAGCAGTCAGAGCTGCAATGGGCCTTAAGGAGGAAAAAACATGTAGGTCATTAGAAGATGTTATGTTCGGAGGTCTGGAGGAAAAAAGAAAACGCACGTTCCCTGTCAATGCGAAAATAAAGGCATTGATTGATAAAGAATGGAAAAAACCTGAGAGGTCGAGTACATTGCCTTCTTCATCAAAGAGGAGGTACTCCGAAACTTGTGAAAAAATCCCTAAAATTGATGGCGCCATGGCTAGATATTTAAAAAAAATCATCCCTACCATTAGAGGACTCGGGCGTACTAAAGGACCCGCTTGATAAAAAGCAGATGGCTTTTTAAGACACATCTGGGAAGCATCGACAGGGGGATGAAAACCAGCAATAGCTGGGATATGTACTGCCCCTGCTCTCATGATCTGGCTACAGCAGATAGAGGATCAGCTGAGGGATAAAGTACCAAGAAATGACATCCTAGCGAATATGACCTTAGTGCATGGAGCAGCAGCTTTCTTAGCAGATTCCTCAGCGGATTCTGCAAGATTAACAGCCAGAGCAGCGGGCTTGTCCAATGCAGCAAGAAGAGCCCTGTGGCTCAAAGGATGACCGGGGGATTTACTGTCCAAACATAAACTTTGTTCTATCCAGTGTGACGGTCAATTCCTTTTTGGTAAAAGATTAGAAGAAATCTTGGAACAAGCAGGGGACAAAAAGAAAAGCCTTTCCAGGAGATAGGAGAAATTAGGACTTTAAAGAAAAAAGAGGGTCAGGCTACATGTTCAAAGGGCCCTCTACGTCATCAAAAAAATCCCCCCAATAACATTACATCAGAGGTAGGGGGAAGGCTCTCTTCCTCCCGGCCTGGGAAAACATCTCCCCCAGTACGTGGGTTTTAAATATAATCAAAGATGGTTTAAAGATAAAATTCATCCATCCACCCAGGCAAAATTTCACAATGACACCCCGAAGGAAGTCCCAGCATGAACAGTCGGCTCTGGAGACAGAGGTCTTGGGACTTGTTCAGAAATATGTTCTACAGGAAGTTCCGATTCAGGAGGAAGGAAGGGGATTTTACTCCCCCTCTTTTTGATACAAAAACCAGATGGTTCCTGGAGAACCATAGTCAACTTGAAGAAGCACAATCAATCGGAAGAGAATTGCTCCTTCAAGATGGAGTCTATCAACACGGCCACAAAAATCCTGTTCCAACACTGATTCATGGCAGTGATAGACTTAAAAGATGCATATTACCATATCCCAATACATCGGGAGTATCGGAAGTACCTGATGGTAGCACTCTATGTCCAAGGTCAAGTCAAACATTACCAATATACAGCCCTTCCATTCAGCCTGTCCACAGCTCCCAGGGTCTTCACCAAAGTAATGGTCGAAGTAATGTCATACCTTCGATCCCGGGACATAGTGATTGTCCCATACCTGGATGACTTCCTTGTGGTAGGGAGGTCAGAGACCCACTGCACCCACCAAGTAAGAGAAGTGACATCAACTCTAATATTAGAGTTGGGATGGATAATAAATATCCCCAAGTCAAGATTAGCACCAGAAAAAGTGCAATCCTTCCTAGGGTTAATACTGGACTCCGAACGACAGCTCTGCCTCCTGCCAGAGAACAATGTAGTCAAGATAAGGAACCTGACTCGTACAGCAATACAACAGCCAGCAATGACACTAAGGAAAGTAATGTCTCTACTATGCTCATGAACATCATGCATACCAGCTGTAGGGTGGGCACAATTTCACCTAAGACAGCGCAGAAGTTATTAAAAGGACATTTTGAAGGAAAACTATATCTTTCCTTGGTCGTAAGAGATTCCCTAATCTGGTGGACTGTGAAGGAACATCTGACTTTGAGGGCACAGTGGCAGAGACTAGGGTTGAGCGACTTTTATTTATATAGGATCGAGTCGGGTTTCACGAAACCCGACTTTCTCAAAAGTCGGGTCGAGTGAAATCGGCCGATCCTATAAAAAAGTCGGGGTCGGCCGAAACGCGAAACCCAATGCAGTGCAATGGGATACTATGGTTCCCAGGGTCTGAAGGAGAGGAAACTCTCCTTCAGGCCCTGGGATCCATATTTAAGTGTAAAATAAAGAATTAAAATAAAAAATATTGATATACTCACCCTCTGACGCAGCCTGGTAGTAATTGGCATCTTCCGTTCCTAAGAATGGCGCTTGAAAGACCTTTCGATGACGTCACGGCTTGTGATTGGTCGCGGCGGCCCACGTGACCGCTGAGCGACCAATCACAACAAGCCGTGACGTAATTCTCAGGTCCTAAATTCCTCATTCTAGGAATTTAGGCCATGAGAATTACGTCACGGCTTGTGATTGGTCGCTGAGCGGTCACGTGGGCCGCCGCGACCAATCACAAGCCGTGACGTCATCGAAAGGTCCTTCACGCGATGATTCTTAAGAAGGAAGGCTGCCGGAAAGAAGCCAAGGGTGAGTATATTCCTATTAGGTATATACTCACCCTCGGACGCACCCTGCTTCTTTCCGGCAGCCTTCCTTCTTAAGAATCAGCGCGTGAAGGACCTTTCGATGACGTCACGGCTTGTGATTGGTCGCGGCGGCCCACGTGACCGCTCAGCGACCAATCACAAGCCGTGACGTAATTCTCATGGCCTAAATTCCTAGAATGAGGAATTTAGGACCTGAGAATTACGTCACGGCTTGTTGTGATTGGTCGCTCAGCGGTCACGTGGGCCGCCGCGACCAATCACAAGCCGTGACGTCATTGAAAGGTCTTTCAAGCGCCATTCTTAGGAACGGAAGATGCCGGTTACCAGCGGCGATGTCCAGGCTGCGTCGGAGAGGTGAGTATATCAATATTTTTTATTTTAATTCTTTATTTTACACTTAAATGTGGATTCCGATACAGAGTTCCGATATCGCAAACATATCGGAACTCGGTATCGGAATTCCGATACCAGATTCAGAAGATCGCCGACCTCATGGCCGACCCCACACAGGGGTCGGGTCGGGTTTCATGAAACCCGACTTTGCCAAAAGTCAGCGACTTCTGAAAATGGCCGACCCGTTTCGCTCAACCCTAGCAGAGACCAGTCGAGGACACTATCACAACTAGCGCAAGTGGTATAGGTTGGGGAGCACACCTGAGATCCCACTCAGTACAAGGAACCTGGTCCTTGCTAGAAAGGAATCACGGTTCAAACGTGAAAGAACTGTGGGCAGTGGAAAAGGCCTTGAGACATTTTCTCCCCTCGCTTCAGAGCTGCAATACTCGAGTCATGATGGACAATCGAGCAGTGGTGGCTAATATCAACCACCAGGGGGAGACAAGGTCCTGGGGCCTCATGGAGGTATCAGATTTACTATTCCAGTTAGCAGAACAACACCTGTCATCTCTCACAGCACTACACATAAGGGGCATCGAAAATATACAAGCAAACTTCCTGAGTCACATGGACTTGAGACATAGGGAATGGTCCATAAACCCTCAAATTTTCCAACAAATAGTTCAAGCTTGGGGCAAACTAGAAATATGCCACCTCACACAACAAAAAAGTCAGGAAGTACTGCTCCCTAAATCCAAGGGAACATCCTGTTGCAGTAGATGACCTACTAATACCATGGAGTTTCTCTCTGGCCTACACGATCAACCCGATTGCAATGATTCCGACAGTTGTCAGGAAGATCAGAGAGGATCAAGCAAGAGTAATTCTCTTAGCTCCATTTTGGTCGAGGAGGCCATGGTTCTCCCTTCTAAGGCAGATGTGAATAACATATCCATGGATTCTGCCAGAGGTTCCGGACCTGCTTACCCAGGGGCCAGTGAGCCACTCTCAAGTGAAGGGCTTCCATCTGGCAGCCTGGAATTTTAGAGGGCACTACTGAGTCGCCAAGGATTCTCACCAGAGTTAGTCTCCACCCTGTTGAAGAGTAGAAAACCTATAACATCTATGATCTATGGTAGAACATGGAAGAAGTTTCTAGACTTACTGGGTGAATCGTTGGGACTTGAATTTAGTCTTGGAGGCGTTAACCAGATACCCCTTTGAGCCATTACAGGAGTTGTCACCAAAGTTACTCACTCTTAAAACAGAGTTACTGGTAGCATTAACATCGGCCCATAAAGTGGGCGATTTACAGGCCCTGTCTATATGCCCTCTATATACTCAAATTTTTGAAGACAGAATAGTTCTAAGACCAGATCTGACTTATCTCCCCAAGGTAGTCCTTAAGTTCCATAGGAGTCAGGAGATCACTTTCCCATCATTCTGTAATAATCCTAGGAATCTTGGGGAACAAAAGTTCCATACGTTAGACGTGAGGAGGTCCATGCTACAATACATGTCCATGACCAGTCAGTGGAGGAAAGATCAGACCCTATTTATAGCCTTTCATGGTAGCAGAAAAGGGTGCGATGTAGCTAAAAGTACCATTGCCAGATGGATCAAGGAGGTCAGTAGTTTATCCTACTCTGCAAGTGGCAATCCGGTTCCAGAAGGCATCATCAAGGCTCACTTCACCAGAGCCGTGGCTACCTCCTGGGCAGAAAAGGCTGAGGTATCAATTGATCAAATTTGTAAGGCTGCTACCTGATCCTCACCCTCAACTTTTTTCAAACACTACTGGCTAGATCTATCCTCCTCTGCTGACCTAACCTTTGGTAGAAGGGTGCTGCAAGCGGTGGTCCCTCCCTAAGGTGTTTGATTCTACAAAAGTCTCTCAGGTGTGCTGTCATGGGGGAAGGGAAAACACCAAGGTTACTTACCGGTAGCCGTTTTTTCTGGAACCCATGACAGCACGCGTATATTCCCCCCTGTATCACCCCTTCGGTGTGCACTATAGTTTGGGTGTTTTTAGTTGATATAATGTGGTGATGGTTTTGCCATGTGTACTAACCAGGGGGGCCTCTCATGCTCTGCAAACCAACTGAAGCGAGGGAGAGGTACCGCCCTTTTATTTTCAGTAGTGTTTCTGTCCTGACTGGGCGGATCCACTCTCTCTCAGGTGTGCTGTCATGGGTTCCGGAAAAAACGGCTACCAGTAAGTAACCTTGGTGTTTTCCAGGCAAGTCTAGAATGTTCTTTAGTCTGAGGGATGCCTTCAGGGAGAGCAGAACACACGTGGAGGCTGTTTTTACCTCAAGATGTCCTGCAGGCCTAAGAACCTGAGTTCCCTCTCTAACCTGTACAGACATCATTCTAAAGTTTTTCTGACTGGATTCACCAGTTTTTACATTCACCTGTGTACAGAGGTAATATATACAGTGATATCAAAGTACAGGGGCAGTATACATAGTGATGTCACAGTGCAAGGGTAGTATACATATGGATGTCACAGTACAGGGGTAATACTCATAGTGATGTCACAGTACAGGGGTAATATATACAGTGATGTCACAGCACAAGGGTAGTATATATAGTGATGTCACGGTACAGGGGTATGATACATAGGGATGGTACAGGAAGGGGTAACATATACAGGTGCTTCTCACAAAAATAGAATATCATCAAAAAGTTAATTTATTTTAGTTCTTCAATACAAAAAGTGAAACTCATATATTATATAGAGTCATTACAAACAGAGTGATCTATTTTGAGTGTTTATTTCTGTTAATGTTGATGATTATGGCTTACAGCCAATGAAAAATCAAATATCATTCTCAGTAAACTAGAATAATTAACAAAAAACACCTGTAAAAGCTTCCTAAGCATTTAAAAAGGTCCCTTAGTCTGTTTCAGTAGGCTACACAATCATGGGGAACACTGGTGATTTGACAGATGTCCAGAAGGCAGTCATTGACACACTCCACAAGGAGGGTAAGCCACAAAAGGTCACCGCTAAAGAAGCTGGTTGTTCACAGAGTGCTGCATCCAATCATATTAATGGAAAGTTGAGTTGAAGGAAAACATGTGGTAGAAAAAGATGCACAAGCAGCCGGGATATCCGTAGCCTTGAAACGATTGTTAAGAAAAGCCCCTTCAAAAATTTTGGGGAGATTCACAAGGAGTGGACTGCTGCTGGACTCATTGCTTCAAGACCCACCACACACAGACGTATACAGGACATGGGCTAAAAGTTTTGCAGTACTTGTGTCAAGCCGCTCAAGACCAATAGACAACGCCAGATGCGTTTTACCTAGGCCAAGGAGAAAAAGAACTGGACTCTTGCTCAGTTGTCCAAGATGTTGTTTTCAGATGAAAGTAAATTTTGCATTTCATTTGGAATCAAGGTCCCAGAGTCTGGAGGAAGAGTGGAGAGGCACACAATCCAAGCTGCTTGCGGTCTTCTGTGAAGTTTCCACAATCAGTGATGGTTTAAATCAGTGAAGGTTTGCGGAGCCATGTCATCTGCTGGTGTAGGTCCACTGTGTATTAGCAATATCAATGTCAGCGCAGCCCTCTACCAGGAAATTTTAGAGCACTTCATGCTTCCCTCTGCCAACAAGCTTTTTGGAGATGGAAATGTAATTCTCCATCAGGACTTGGCACCTGTCCATACTGCCAAAAGTACCAATTCCTGGTTTAAAAACAACTGTGCTTGATTGGCCAGCAAACTCGCCTGACCTTAACCCCATAGAGAATCTATGTGGTATTATCAAGAGGATGATGAGGCACCAGACCCAACAATGCAGACGAGCTGAAGGCTGTTATCAAAGCAATCTGGATTTCCATAACACCTCAGCAGTACTACAAGCTGGTCGCTTTCCGCAGCAAGATTCTATAGTAGCTGATAATGCACAGCCCAGCCTCACACAGTATTCTCAGGCCACATTGGGTGATGACGAGGATCAGGATGAGGATGATGAAGAAGATTTTTTGCTCTGTGCTACAGAAGAGACTCCCGATCCCAGCTTCATGCCTGTCCAGCATGGATGCCTGAAGAGGAGGAGGAGCCTATGCGTCGTGAGGAGGAGAGGATGGTTAGTTTCTTCCTGGTGAGGACACTGAACGTTTGACTCTTTGTAGTCTGCCACACATGAGAGAATTCATGCCCAGATGCCTTTCCAAAGACACTCACATGAAAGACATTTTGTCCACCATGAAATACTGGCTGTGCACCTTTTTTGACCCACGGTACAAGGAGAAATTTGCTTCTTTAATGTCAGAATCAAACGTGCCATTTTCAGTGCATGCATACCAGAGGGCCATAGTAGAAGATTTTCTCAAAAGATTACCCTCAGACAATGCTGGTGGCAGAGGTACCGGCTTTATCGCCCACAAGGATTACAGGGGAGGGCCACAAACATCAGGTGCAACTCAGGGGGGAGAATGTCCACCAACTAGGCAATTTTCATGAGATGGTCTCATCAGCAAAGGCTATCTGTGGGTGTAATTATGACAAGGAGGGAAAAGTTGACCAAGATGGTGAAGGATTACTTAAGTGACAATATCAATGTCCTTCCTGATTCTTCAATGCCATTTACACTCCCTGACAGAAGTTATGTTGCTTATCCATGTTATGTAAATAAAAGCTTATAACCTGACGTTAAATTCATCCATTGGTTGTATAAATTATTCTTTTGAAAGCTGAAACCCTCCGAAATGTGGTTTAGGTTAAGAAAATAAATTGGCATCAATGCAGAAATATTGATCAGTTAATGGACACAGAATGGTCAGATTTTGGCAAGAAAAAAGTTTTGTCACCCACAGAAAGTAATGTGATATTCAAACAAATAATTAACTTAAAATGCAAATATATGTTGCATAACATTGGTGAATGAAGTTGTGGTGCTATTAGAGTCATATTTAATATATTTTGTGTGACTTCCATGAGCTTGAAGGACTGCATCCATGCGGTTCAACAATGATTCATATAATTTATTAATGAAGTAATCAGGAATAGCAAAGAATGCAGTCTTACATGCCTCCCAGAGTTCATCTAGATTCTTTGGTTTTGTCTTCCAAGCTTTCTCTTTCATCCTACCCCAAACATGCTCAAAGATGTTCATGTCTGGTGACTGGGCTGGCCAGTCCTTGAACACCTTGATCTTTTTTGCTTGGAGGAACTTTGTTGTAGAGATGGATGTATGAGATGGAGCACCATCCTGCTGCAGAATGTGACCCCTTTTATGATTTGGTATATAAGAGGTAGCTAATACTTCTTGATATTTTAGGCTATTGATATTGCCTTCCACCTTGCAAATGTTTCGCACACCCCATTCCCATACTTAATGTAACCCCAGACCATGATCTTTCCACCAAATTTAACTGTTTTTTGGATGTATTTTGGATCCATACGGGCTCCAGTAGATCTCCTCCAGTATTTGAGGTGGCTGTGGTGTAATTCTACTTAAGATTCATCAGAGAAATCCACCTTCTGCCACTTTTCCAGCGTCCATCTGTTTAGCAGGCTGTGGGACTTTGCAAATGCCACACGGTTTTTTATTTACCTTATGTTTAGTGCTGGCTTCTGGGCACTGATTCGACCATGGAGGCCATTTCCAGACAGAATCCTACAAACTGTTCTAGTTGACGCAGGGACTTGAGATGACCAGGCCTGTTGGAGCTCTGCTGCAGTGGAAGAGGGGTTTGCTTTGGATTTTCTAACCAACAAACATTCCTCCTGAACAGTTGTCTTGCGGGGTCTGCCGGACCTGGGCTTTCAAACACATCTCCAGTCTCTTAAAATCTTTTTTTAATTCTTTGTACTTGACGCTGAGACACATTAAAGGTTCTAGCCACCTCTGCAAAGGATCTGGTCTTCAGCCTCTTGATAATCCAGGCTTTGGTCACAGGGTGGATTTTTGTCATGTTGTCAGAGCTCAACTTGCAGTTCAAGTGAAGGTCTGGGGTGCTGGGTTTCTTTTTATACACACACACTAATTAACCGATCATTTACTGAGCACAGATGAGGATGTAAACTAGGATTGGGTGCATTATATGACCAGGCAACAAAACTTTTGTCTTGCAAAATCTGACCATTCTGTGTCCATTAATTGATCAATATTTCTGCAGTGATGCCAATTTATTTTCTTAACCTAAACTACTTTTCAGAGGGTTTCAGCTTTCAAAAGAATAATTTATACAACCAATGGATGAATTTAACGTCAGGTTATAAGCTTTTATTTACATAATATGGATAAGCGACATAACTTCTCTCAGGGAGTGAAAGCATTGGTTGTCCAAGCTGCACACTTGGCCCAACCTCTCCTAGTATGCTTTGGAGGTGCTGCCATGCCCTGCCACAAATGTGTTGTCTGAGTGGGTTTTTAGTTTAGCAGGTGCAATCATAACAGATAGACGCACACGACTGTCAAAGAAAAATGCAGACAGGCTGACTCTTCTAAAACTGAACAAGGGCTGGATTTCCACTGACTTTGTAAGCCCTACAGATGTCAGCAACGTTACATAAATGCAGGCCAAATGTTTGTTTTTTTAAGTTGTCTTAACGTCCATCCCTTACCATCCAAAACCATTTTGTTCAGGATATCAACTCCTCCTCCTTCTTCTTCTCCTCCTGCTTCTGCAAGAAGTACTTAGTGTTCATTTATGTATACCCCACGTGGGTATTGTTTTGTACTTTTTGAAACCTTTGTGCATTGTGCAATGGTGAAACTTGTACTCTCTACCTCTTGTAAGAACAGCAAAATGTATTGTGATGTCCCCATCATGGCATCTTTCAGCTGGTCTGAGAGAGACCCCTTGGCTAATTTTTGGAAACCTTTGCACATTCTTCAATGGTGAAACTTGTACTCTCTACCTCTTATAATAACTGCTAAGTGTATTGTGATATCCCCATCACGGCGTCTTTCAGCTGATCTGAGAGAGACCCCTTGGCTAATTTTTTGAAACCTTTGCACATTGTGCAATGGTGAAACTTGTACTCTCTACCTCTTGTAAGAGCTGCTAAGTGTATTGTGATGTTCCCATGATGGCGTCTTTCAGCTGCTCTGAGAGAGACCCCTGGTTAATATTTGGAAACCTTTGCACATTGTGCAATGGTGAAACTTGTACTCTCTATCTCTACCTATTGTAATAACTGTAAAAATGTTTTGTAAAGTCCCCATCACGGTGTCTTTCAGCATGCATGATACAGACCCCTTGGGGTAATTTTTGGAAACCTTTGTACATTGTGCAATGGTCAAATTTCTACTCTCAATCTCTATATATTCTAATATAAAAAATGTTATTGTGTTGCCTTTCTCACGGTCTGTTTAATCCGGTAGCCTGATGTTGTTGTTTGGGTCTGCACTTGGACATTTGAAACATAAATGCATTAATACACACAATTCTTCATGTTTCAGCATAACAGAGTAATAGTATATTAATATTAATAATGAAACATGCTCTATATCTATGCTGATATTTTGAAAATCTTACCCACACATCCCTTTATAAAGGGAAATTCGACAGAAGTGGTAGAAGTGAGCACACAGCTTCTGTGCTTTCTGGAGAAGCTCACCCAGGCCAGGATAGTGGCGGAGAAAATGCTGTATCGCCAGGTTAAGTACGTGAGCCATACAAGGCACATGTGTAAGCTTGCCTCGCCGTAGGGTCTCCACCAAGTTCGCACCGGTATCGGACTCGGCCTTCCTGGATGCAAGTTCAGCGGAGAGAGCCATTGCTCAAACTTGGCCTGGAGAGCTGTCCACATCTCTTCAACTGTATGACTGCAATCTCCAAGGTGTATAAATTTGAACACTTCCTGATTGTGGTGAGCCCTGGCTGCGCAGCAAAGAGGTGGTGGGGATTCGCTCTGTACTGTTGAAACGTGTGTCTCATTAGGGCAGAGGTTGAGGGCGCAGGTAGAGGCCCTAGAGGACATAGAGGAGGAGGCAGAAACAGTGGAGGAAGTGTTAAATATAGTGGTTTGTCCTGCAAGCCTTGGGGATTCCAAGACTTGTGGAGCAGTGCCTGCCCCACAGCCACCAGTCACCCAGTGCACAGTCAGCAAGATGTAATGCCTTTGGCCATGCTTACTCGTCCAAGTGTCTGTGATAAAATGCATCCAAGCAGACATAGATTTAGTCAAGGAACGTGTGATGCTGTCTGTGACATGCTGGTGTAGCGCATGTCTTAGAAAAGTAATGGCGACTGGGCAATTGGTACTGAGGGACTGCGACGGCCATCGGCTTTCAGAAACCGTCTGTATCTACCAGGTGGAAAGGCAGCATTTCCGTGGCCAACAGATTGGAGATGGTGGGGTTCAATCTCTTTGCTTTGTCATGCGTAAGAGGAAAAAATCTTTTACGTGACCACAACTGCAGTACCATGGGTTGGCTGCAGTGCTGAGAGAGGGTGGATCATGGTAAACCGGACAAACTGCTGGACCGTGAGGGAGGTGCAGGCAGAGATGTTATGGTGGATTGAGAAAATTGTGGTGTGCTCATTCTCTGAGATCGGTCAAAAACAGCAGGCATGTCAGCATGTCCTCAGGCAGGATCTCAGTCAGCGTGACTGGAGTGGTTAAAGAACCCAAGAGTCTGCAGTCAAAGACGCATGTTGATTGCGCATGTGAAGGTTCATAAATGTAGTAGTCAAACTATTGCACTTTTTACCTCTACTCAGTTTTTTTTTGCAAAGTTGGCAGATTATGTGAGTTGGCTCATCCTTTACAGTGTCAAAAAAGGCCCAGGCTAGGCAACCCTTACCACCCCTGCGAGTTGCGGACCCACAGATGCTGCTTGTCACAGTCACAGTTGCAGCTGAGGACGCATTGCTCGTCGTGGTGCATCACTATGTGTCTGTGATGTACAGCGGAACGTAAATTCTTTGTCTTCCTCCACAGATGACCTACTCAACTGTGTGCCTCTGTGTTTATGTCAACTGGGATCTGCCACCTCATTATCATCATCCTCTGTGTTATCACACGCCACGCGTGAGACTCAGATATCTGAGTCTGATCAGGATCACCTCGCCTCTGGGGTTAATGTCTGGTGACGAGAGTCAGGTTGCAGCTTGGACCCTACTTCGTCCTGCCCTGGATCCAAGCTAAAAATATTTTGGGCATTGATGCAGATTTCCTCCTCTTGACTCTTTGAAGCTTTTGAGTACACTTCTGATGACCATTTCATAGAATGTGTGAACAGCTCTTCAGACTCACCCATCTGTGGTTCCATACAGTCAATTGTATGGTTGGAGAGTTGGGACGCAGGGGGAAGCAAGGGGAATTTGGGTGCCACCTTTGTGGACTATACTGGGTGTGATGTTGAGGTAGAGGAAGAGGAGGAGAGGCCACTTGAAGCTGTGTGTTGTGAACTATACTTTTTGGCTCCCTCTTGTGGTCACTAGTGATTTGGCACTTGGATTGTCTTTTACCAGGTTGGTGCTCACCTGCTTCGTTAGGCCTGGGGTGTTGCTATTTAAACTTCCTGGATTCTCAGTCCAGTGCCTGGCATCGTTGTAATCAGTTCACTTCTGTTTGCTCCTGTCTTCAGGTCCTGGTTCTTTGCAAGATAAGCTAAGTCCTGCTTTCGTACTCTTGATCATTTGCATTGTTCATATTTTTTGTCCAGCTTGTACAATATGTGATTCCTGTTATTGCTGGAAGCTCTAGGGGGGGCTGATATTCTCCCCCCACACCGTCAGTCGGTTTGGGGGTTCTTGGATATTCAGCGTGGATATTTTGCAGGGTTTTTTGCTGACCATACAGTGCCTACAAGTAGTATTCAACCCCCTGCAGATTTAGCAGGTTTAATAAGATGCAAATAAGTTAGAGCCTTCAAACTTCAAACAAGAGCAGGATTTATTAACAGATGCATAAATCTTACAAACCAAAAAGTTTTGTTGCTCAGTTAAATTTTTATAAATTTTAAACATAAAAGTGTGGGTCAATTATTATTCAACCCCTAGGTTTAATATTTTGTGGAATAACCTTTGTTTGCAATTACAGCTAATAATCGTCTTTTATAAGACCTGATCAGGCCGGCACAGGTCTCTGGAGTTATCTTGGCCCACTCCTCCATGCAGATCTTCTCCAAGTTATCTAGGTTCTTTGGGTGTCTCATGTGGACTTTTAATCTTGAGCTACTTCCACAAGTTTTCAATTGGGTTAAGGTCAGGAGACTGACTAGGCCACTGCAACACCTTGATTTTTTGCCTCTTGAACCAGGCCTTGGTTTTCTTGGCTGTGTGCTTTGGGTCGTTGTCTTGTTGGAAGATGAAATGACGACCCATCTTAAGATCCTTGATGGAGGAGCGGAGGTTCTTGGCCAAAATCTCCAGGTAGGCTGTGCTATCCATCTTCCCATGGATGCTGACCAGATGGCCAGGTCCCTTGGCTGAGAAACAGCCCCACAGCATGATGCTGCCACCACCATGCTTGACTGTAGGGATGGTATTCTTGGGGCCGTATGCAGTGCCATCCAGTCTCCAAACATCATGTGTGTGGTTGGCACCAAAGATCTCGATCTTGGTCTCATCAGACCAGAGAACCTTGAACCAGTCAGTCTCAGAGTCCTGCAAGTGATCATGAGCAAACTGTAGACGAGCCTTGACATGACGCTTTGAAAGTAAAGGTACCTTACGAGCTCGTCTGGAGCGGAGACCATTGCGGTGGAGTACATTACTTATGGTATTGACTGAAACCAATGTCCCCACTGCCATGAGATCTTCCCAGAGCTCCTTGCTTGTTGTCCTTGGGTTAGCCTTGACTCTTCGGACAAGCCTGGCCTCGGCACGGGAGGAAACTTTCAAAGGCTGTCCAGGCAGTGGAAGGCTAACAGTAGTTCCATAAGCCTTCCACTTCCGGATGATGCTCCCAACAGTGGAGACAGGTAGGCCCAACTCCTTGGAAAGGGTTTTGTACCCCTTGCCAGCCTTGTGACCCTCCACGATCTTGTCTCTGATGGCCTTGGAATGCTCCTTTGTCTTTCCCATGTTGAACATGTTTGAGTGCTGTTCACAAGTTTGGGGAGGGTCTTAAATAGTCATAAAAGGCTGGAAAAAGAGATAATTAATCCAAACATGTGAAGCTCATTGTTCTTTGTGCCTGAACTACTTCTTAATACTTTAGGGGAACCAAACAGAATTCTGGTGGGTTGAGGGGTTGAATAATAAATGACCCTCTGAAAAAACTTTTCCCAATTTAAAAAAAAAATAAACAAAGAAATAACATTCTTTTTTGCTGCAGTGCATTTCACACTTCCAGGCTGATCTACAGTCCAAATGTCACAATGCCAAGTTAATTCCAAATATGTAAACCTGCTAAATCTGCAGGGGGTTGAATACTACTTGTAGGCACTGTATAAGTCTTCTTACTATATTCTGCTATTAGTCAGTGGGCCTCTCTTTGCTAAATCTAGTTCATTCTTACGTTTGTCTTTTCTTCTTACCTCACCGTTATTATTTGTTGGGGGCTTGTATTACTTTGGGGTCTTTTCTCTGGAGGCAAGAGAGGTCTTATTTTCCCTGATAGGGGTAGTTAGTTCTCCGGCTGGCGCGAGACGTCTAGGACCAACATAGGCACGTTCCCCGGCTGCTGTTAGTGTTTGCGCTAGGATCAGGTATATGGTCAGCCTAGTTACCACTTCCCTATGAGCTGGTATTTATGTTTTGCAGACTTTGCTGTAATCTTTGAGGTCCCCTGCCATTGGGATCATAACAGCTGTGCTTGCCATCCAGTCGAGCACATGCTCTTTCTGGGCCTCATCAACAAGGCGTACTGCTGTGCATCTGCCAAAGACATGTAGTGGAGTATCCTGTCTAGTAAAAGAAGTTGTCAGTTGTCTTTGCATAAAATGTGATGTTGGTTCACTAGTGCTTTCACAAACATTACCACTTACACCACGTACACCTTGAACACAAAGCCTAATTCCTCTTTGACCAAGGCCTCACTTTTTCCCAGTTGCTCAGATAGGGTGTTTGAAGCACAGTATTAGCAACCAAAAATTATATTTTAAACTCTGCACCACCTCAGCAAACAGCTGAATTTCAGTGACAGTAAATTCCAAGGTGAAATATGATGTGCTGTATCGTGTTAGTCACAGAAGAAAGAATTGTTTGAGTGTGGATGAGGCCTGTATGGCAAAGAAGATATGCTACAAACAATTTGAATGTCAGGTCCCCTACTGTATGACACTAGGAACAGAAGAATTTTTGTGGCCTCTGGATCAGACCTCTACAACACACTAGATACTACAAACTATTTTAATGTCAGTTCCCCTACTGTATAACACAAGGAACAGAAGATTTTTTTGTGGTCTCTGGATCTGGCCTCTATAACACACTAGATGCTACAAACTATTTTAAAGTCAGGTTCCCTTCTGTATGACAAAAGGAACAGAAGGTTTTTTTGTGGCCTATGGATCAGTCCTGTAAAACACACTAGATGCTACAAACTTTTTTAAAGTCAGGTCACCTACTGTATGACACTAAGAACAGACTTTTTTTTAGGCCTATGGTGTAGGCCTCTACAGTTTAATTTTAACTCAACAAAATGACAAAGTGTGATACGGCGGGCTGCCTAATTTTTTTCCATCTGAAAAATTATATATCTTTTTTAATTTGCCTTACTTCTGCAGAAAGTTTTATATCACTAAATGACAAGGTGGAATACAGCAGGCTTTTTCACATTTAGCTAGTGAAAAAATATCATTTAGAATGCTGTACTCGTGCATGGAGCACAATAGAAGCAGTGCACAACACACTTGTAGGACATGTGCATTTCTGCCTTTGTCTGTGGACCTCAGTAATAGCCCAAAAAAGTGCTGGAAGGTAAATTTAACAGCCACACTGGAAGCTAGCTAGCTACACTATCTGGCTGATATACAACCACCTAGCTAACTAGTTAAAATCTTGCTGCTAACAGTGCCAGCATCAGTATCAGACTCTCTGTGCTGTTACAGTGTCAAAATGGTGCTAAAACAAAATGTCTGCTCTTTATATAGAGGACATGTGATTTCAGCAGCCAATGACAAGCCATTGTGTCAGGAGATTGTAGGTGTTTCCTGCACCCTTATTGGCTAGCCGCAATGTGCACACATAAAGTTAGAAAAAAAAATACTGTTTACAAGAACGCTGCGCCTCTGAGCTATGCAAACCGCCTCCCCTAATCAAACACATGCCAAAAGATCATAATACACCACTATTATCATTGTTAGTGTGCTGAAAATACTTTTGTGCCAATGCAAATATTTTCCCACACTTTTTACCGAATGTTGTCGATTTTTTTAAAATTTTGCTCGTGTTTCTGATAATGAATCCGAATGTGCCATATTCGTGCCGAATTAATGTTTTACAGTCATTTCACAATAAATTTGCTCATCACTAATAAAGACCCCCCACAGGCTACCTCGGAGCACTAGAATCTTATGAACTGAAAAATACAAATAAAGATTAAACAACAACCACAAGAAGGATTTAATCAACCAAGGTATCATTTTAATCAGTATAACGGCACTGACCTGACACTTTCTGTACATTACTGTGCACAATCCTGCTGACAGGTCCCCTTTAAAAAAAGAAATATAATTTATCATAAATATACATAATGCTTTTCCCTATGTTAATTGTGTTACGCAATTGAGTCTTGTTCTCTATCTGATTCTAATGCCCTCTGTTTCACAAACTATACAGATGGAGAATTGAGAAATGGATTATGATGTCATGCAATGCTGTTCAGCTTTGTATTACAATAATTATGAAAGCATGACCTTGAAATAACAAAGATTTCTGTAATTTTGTTAAGCTTAATCTACATTCTGTCTTGTTAAATTGGAAAATATTTCAGTCTAAGTAGATGGAAAAAAATCCCTACTGGGATGTTCGCGGGCTTTGAAGTCGGAAAAGGATATATGCAAACAACGTTATTAGACTTTCAGATTATTTCCTTTTCATTGATCAGCCACCCAAAACAACTGTAATAATGACTGTAATTTCTCACTGCATTCACAAATGTCATCCAGTGCTTACCACCAGCAACATATAGCTTATTGCTAAGCAAAGTAAAAGCTCTCAACAGGACAGATACAATTGCTTTTTCAGGTAAGATAGTTTGGCACTACATCATCTTCACACAGTTTGTATGAGGTTTACGTGTTTTATCTTGTTTTTATCAAGCTGCAGAAAACTAGATACACAGCTCCATCAGTTTTTCAGTAGTTGTAAGCAGACTATGAAATGCAGTGACAGAAAAGAGGCAGAGCAATTTAATATAACAATTTAATAAACAGGGAATTCACTCCTCGCAGGGGGTTAATAGTTAAAGGAGGGATAATAGGGGTAGCAATTGTAAAAAACAATAGCAGTGCAATGAAAAAACTTATCGTGTCCTGTATGGTTCCGTGCAAAAGATGATCCCGCAGGAGGAAAAGTTGTAGAACCGGCAACTGCCGAGCGATTTTCTCAGATGGGGTCCATCTCCAGTTCCTTCCGCTGAGCCCCTAGTCCATAAACAAGTGCGGCTGAAGCCAACAGGGCCGCAGCACTCCCAGAAGCAAACAGAAATGGGCATGAAGCCAGTGGCAGGGAAGGCCACAGGAGTCTGCCCGGGACGCGGCTCTCCTTCCTTTGCACTTGCACGGTACTCACAGTCACTGAGCACACGGCACCTTTCTCTCCGGCAGTTACAGGGAGCATGGCACCTCTCTCTCTCTCTGGCAGAAACACCAATGACGACAAGTAGACAAAGGATTGACTTTAGCTCTGAGACAGGAAGTTAACTGAGAAACAAACAGGAGTTTGCGTGAAGTTTGCCTGAAGACATGATTGCCAGCAGAGAAATCGATGATGAGGCAATTAGGGTTCTGCATTGGGGTCGGCTGTCAGTCAGGGCCAGGGGTGATGTTACAGCCACCGCTCCATATACTCAGAGCTGTGACTAAACCAGCGCCAGTGCTGCTTCTGTGATTAAAACTGGAAATCTGCCAGGGAGAATAAAATTCATTTTCACCCCACAGCGTTTGGTTAAGCGCAGGTGCCTAGTAGGTTAATAATGCTGTTTACCTGCACATTATCCCCGTATTTGCAGATTAATAGCATTTTTTTCGGGTAACAGGTTCCCTTTAAAGGCTGAGTCACACATAACGATATCGTTAACGATATCGTAGCAACGTCACGCTTTTGGTGACGTAGCAACGATCCCCGCTAACGATCTCGTTATGTGTGACAGCAACCAACGATCAGGCCCCTGCTGGGAGATCGTTGGTCGATGGGAATGATTAGGACCTTTTTTTGGTCGCTAATCACCCGCTGTCATCGCTGGATCGGCGTGTGTGACGCCGATCCAGCGATGTGTTCATTTGTAACCAGGGTAAACATCGGGTTACTAAGTGCAGGGCCGCGCTTAGTAACCCGATATTTACCCTGGTTACCATTGTAAAAGTAAAAAAAAAAACAGTACATACTCACATTCTGATGTCTGTCACGTCCCCCGACGTCCACAGGGTTAAAACTGCTTTCGGCAGTAAAAAAGTTGGTCACACTTGTCAAACACTATGATGCTACTGATCGCTTGGAAAACTTTAGCATTCTGCAAGCTAATTTCGCTTGCAAAATGCTAAAAAAAACGCGAAAAAAACGGGAAAAAAAACACAAAAAAAATGCGGATTTCTTGCAGAAAATTTCCGGTTTTCTTCAGGAAATTTCTGCAAGAAATCCGGACGTGTGCACATACCCTTAAAGCCAGTGCCATTTGTAATGACTTTAGTTTTGTGCCATGTCTGTGATCTGCTTTTTTTCTACAAAATTAAACAACTGAATCAACATCCTTCAAGGCTGGTGATTCCATAATTTTTGCCACGGATTGTAGAAGATGCTGCAAGCACAGCAGATATAAGTGCAACTCATCCCTGGACAGGCAGTGTGGGAAAAGGTGTAGTGCGGCAGAGCAGTGAGATGAGGAGAACTGATAGGGTTTGTTGAGTAACACAGCCAAACTCAGCTGCACTATAATCATGCAGCAGGTTAGACCAGGAGATCAGTCCTGTATCATTACAACTCACACACTGAGAAACCTAAGCAATGGTGGGGGATGTTTTTTCTGCTATGTTGCTGCCTGGTAATGATTTGTCACCTTATAAAGGGAGAAGTACACGCTCCAGGTGGAAACTAATAACTTCCACTTAGAATTAAATGGGTTTTCCCAATAACAAAACACATTTTAAAAGCAAACTAACAGCGGGTTTTTGCTATGTAATCTGAGGACAGCATGAGGTAGAGATTGAATTCAGTAATGTGTCCCTTATCAGGCTGTGTGCTGTAGTTTGCTTACAATTAAGGTTTTATCACTAGGACATTGCTATATGGCATATGTCATATTCATGACCTTGATGGCGCATCTTTCATGGCAGATGATGGTTGGTTTAATCAGCCATCCTATGTTTTAAACAGCTGCTGGTGGAGCCGAGCTCCACCCGCATGTGTTAACCTATTAAATCCCATTCTCAGACTCTGGCAGTGGCATTTAAAGGGAATGTGTCAGCAGGTTTTTACTACCTCATCTGATGCAGCATGATATAGGCAAAGAGACCCTGAATCTAATGATGTACCATATGGGTTACCGGGTGCAGTAGTTCTGACACAATCATAGTTCTTACATTTATCATGCAGCAGAGCTGAGATAGCTGGCCCGCCCCCCACCACAGCTGACCCTGCCCACACCAGGTTCTGCTTTAACATTGTCTGTTGACAGTGAAAAGTTTATCACAGAAGGGGGCGAAGACAGACCAGTGCATAAGCGGCCAGCTAGTCACAGCACTGATAATGCAGTGAATTATTCCCAGCACTCACAGGTATTGTTAATCTTGATTCTTTATTAGTCAATTAGTCAGAATGTGAACTTTTCAGCTGTTCCTGAGCTTTCAAGAGCAGTGATATAGTGCAAAAACAGTTTCAACATATAATGAATTACACAATATCATGGAATAATCAGTGATAATTAGAAAACATCTGAGTAACCCATAATATAGAAAAATGATATACTGTACATAGTGTTAAGCACAGAATAAATTAAACAAAGTATATATACACGGATAATCCTTCACACCTAAAAAGAAATGTATCTATTAATTCTAGAATCCAAAAATACATGCACCTCAACTTACAGCAAGATTAGATATAAGCCATCATTATCCAAAAATTATTCTTAATAAATAAATAATATTGTTCCAGATTATAGTATTACATCATTCTTCTTTGTTTATTTATGTTTTACTATTTAATATATATACAGTATATGTTTTATTTTTCATTATTTTTTTTATTTTTTTTTATTATTTTTAATTTCATTTACTTCTATTTCTTGTAAAGCCGCATAATATAACTGCAAAGGAATAATACATAATCTCTCTAATATATGAACTGCACATAAAAAATATATATGATCAACCCATATTTAGTAAATCATATATGTCATTTTTTATCTCAGATATCTTTGCTCATTTGCGGAATATAATTCAATCATAGAATGGGGTATTCATATATATCTATATTCGTATAGATTTTCTACAGCAATGATAATGTCCTTGTGGTAAAACCTTCACTATAAGTAAAAAGTACACAGCTTGAAAAGTGACACATCGCTGAATTCTGTGTTTTAACCTGTACCTTCTGGTGTTGTCAGATTGCATAGCAAAAACCTGCTGACAGATTTCCTTTTCACACGAGCTGGCAGGAGGGTACGTCATTAACTGCTCCCATTGGCGTACCCGTGACATGATTCAGGGGCACCGATGGGTTTCCTTCGCAGCTAGAGGTCTACTGAAGATCTACGTGCTTGTCATGATAATTTTCCTGTGAAAGTCAGCCTGTAGTTGGTGTTCATAGAAGATTATGATTTTTAGCTATACATAGTTGATGTACTGCTATGTATAGCAAAAGCAATCTGGCAAGGACTCCAGCAAAGGGAGTGTGGCCAAAGGAGAAGGAATCAGGGCTCAGCACTGAACTGGGACAGGTAACAAGATCTATAAATAAGGATGAGATTTTAAGTACATTTATATGATCCTATTTCTATAATTAGATACATTATTCTCAATGAATGGGACAGATGTTGGCGAGGGCTTGCCCTAAAACATAACATCATATGTCCCACCCAGATCTGTTGTCTGTCATATACCCCTAATACAAACAACCCCAAAGTCTTTGGCTAAACAACTTCTCAAAGTTTAAAAAATAAAAATTCCCATTTTCTGGTCACCATTGAATAAAAATGATAAAAAAGTAATATGGTTGAAAAATTGATACCACTACAAACTGCCACTCGCCCCATAAAAATGAGTTCTCATAGAGCTTTAAATAAAGGAAAAACAACTTTTTTTTGTCTCGGAATTTTATCTTTTTATAGTTATCTATTTTTTCTAAGTAATAAAAGTGTGTGATATCTCTATAATTGTACGGGATAAAGTGAAACCAGAGCAATAATAGCGGGATTGCATTTTTTTCTCATTTTACTCTCTAAAGATTGTTTCTATTTTTGACTACATTAAATGGTAAAACTACATGTGCTATTCAAGCAACAACTCATCCCTTAAAAAAAAAAAAAACAATCTCTCAAAAGCATATATTAACAGAAAATTTAAAAAAAACATGGCTTTTGAATGAAATTGGTAAAAAAAAAGAAGAAAAAAATTAAAAAAGACTGGTATGAATGTGTTAATAGATGCATAGTAAGATAATACTTAACAAAAAAATAAAGTAGTCCTGGGGTAAATCATAATTAGTCAATCAGTCCGTACAAGTGTGTTTCTGTAGAGTCAATTGATACTACTAAACTTCCGTAGACCTACTTCTTTCCTTTTAGGGCTGTCCCACACGTCCAGATAATTCCGGTACCGGAATAAATCGGTACCGGAGTTATCCGTGTCCGTGTGCCTGGGAACTCACGGAGGCCATACCTGCGGCACACGTGTGCCGCCCGTATGGCGAGTGGGTACCACACGGAGCGTGTGGTACCCACTCTGCATGGTGCTGAAGCTGCGATTCATATCATCCCTGCAGCAACGTTTGCTGCAGGGAAAATATGAAGAATAGTGTTTAAAATAAAGATCCATGTGTCCGCCGCCCCCCCACCCCCTGTGCGCCCCCCCCGCTGGTCAGAAAATACTCACCCGGATCCCCCGTCGGCAGTCGCTCCTTCCTGGTCTGGCCGCGGCTTACTGTATGCGGTCACGTGGGGCCGCTCATTTACACTCATGAATAGGCGGCTCCGCCCCTATTGGAGGTGGAGCCACATATTCATGAGTGTAATCGGCCGCATACAGTAGAGAAGCCGCGGCCAGACCAGGAAGGAGCGACTGCCGACGGGGGATCCGGGTGAGTATTTTCTGACCAGCGGGGGGGGCGCACAGGGGGTGGGGGGGCGGCGGACACATGGATCTTTATTTTAAACACTATCATTCATATTTTCTCTGTAGCAAACGCTGCTACAGGGAACATATGAATGGCGGCTTCAGCACCATGTGGGGGGGGACAGCGCTTACTGTAGCGCTGTCTCCGGCACGCCACACGGACCCCAGACGGAGAATGTCCGTGTGAGGTCCGTGTTTTACACGGACCCATTGACTCTATTGGGTCCGTGTAATCCGTGCGCTCCCACGAACACTGACATGTCTCCGTGTTTGGCACACGGAGACACGGTCCGCACACGGTCCGCACAAAATCAATGACATCTGAACAGATGCATTGATTTTTATGGGTCTACGTGTGTCAGTGTCTCCGGTACGGGAGGAAACTGTCACCTCACGTACCGGAGCCACTGACGTGTGAAACCGGCCTTACAGGAAGATGCAATATTTTCCTTTTTATTGAACTCATCAATATTTCTTCACACCAGAAAAACACTATTTTTTGAGCAGAAAATACATGTATTTGTTGGAGTTTTGCAGAAAGATAATTGGCTCAGTAAAATTACAGCATATTTTAATGCGTTTAGGAATAAAACATTCTTCCAGAGTCTGTGCTGTCTTTAGTGCCAGATTGCTAAATAGTGATGCATCCATCTGGAACTGCTGTATGATTTAGAAGCATTTTAGAGATAAAAGTTATTAACAAGGGTTGTATGTGACATATAAGATGAACCTCGTCCCTACCCACTTGTACAGAGACATAGTTGGGCTCTGTATTTGTGCTAATTCTGTTTGCTCATTTGGGTAGAAATAGTTTCTTTGTGATCAGGTAAAAAATGTAATGCAGCTGACTAAAACACAGGCTTAGAATTTGTAATAACTTATAATTGAAGTTATAATTCTAGTTTAGGCTATTGTCATTCAAACTAAGATTTATCACTGTCACAGATCACATGTAAACCAACTATAAAGGCATAAAGGCATGCATTCTTTGCATTTTTTTTTATTGTTTATTTGCTTCTTATATGCAAACTTAAAGGGATGGTCCAAAATACAAATTCATTTTCCTCCTAAATCTTTCTAATCTTTTTAAATGCAATAAACTATTTTCTAATATACTTAAATTAAAAATTCCCTATCCTTCCCTAGCTATCTACCTGCATTGCTTTTCTTTTTTCCTACTTCCTTTTTGATGATGCTTCATTTAAGAATCCCAGCGCACACGGTCATCAAAGGTCATTAGTCACTGCCACAGCCTCTGCCTCACCCCTAAAACAAACTGTTATTAGGGACCTACGTTTCTGGGGCCGGGCTAGTCCCTGCTTTATCATTCTGCAATGTGGGCAGTGTGCTCTCTAACAAGCCGACAACTGAGCGCAGTCATTGCACGTTGTAAGGCAAATATCAGTGCTATTCTTACTGGCAAGCAGTGGGATTCTCAAATGAAGTGTCATAAAAAAGTAAATAGCAAAAAAAAAAAACAGTTAGATAACACAGTCAGGAAAAGATAGGGAATTTTTATTTAAAGTGTGTCAGAAAATAATTTAGATTATGGCATTAAATGGATAGGAATTTAGAATGAAAATTAATTTGTATTTCAGACCAACCCTTTAAGCATTTTTTTTAAATAATCTGTTACAAATCGGTCTGAGCTCTTGCTCCTGATGACTCTGTGTTCCCCCTCTCCTTTGTAGTAGCAGGAGGGTAGGTGAAGGGGTTGTACACAGATTTTCATGGCATGGAGAGCAGGGTTGCCAACTTGACTTTTTATTTTTTCTGCACACCTTATGAAAAAATCACAGACATATACCGTATTTTCTGGTGTATAAGACGACTGGGCGTATAAGACGACCCCCAACTTTTCCATATAAAATATGGAATTTGGGATATACCCGCCGTATAAGACCGGGGTCATCTTATACGCCCAGTCATCTTATACAGTGTGTGGTTCCCAGGGTCTGGAGGAGAGGAGACTCTCCTTCAGGTCCTGGGGTCCATATTCATGTAAAAAATAAAGAATAAAAATAAAAAATATGGATATACTCACCCCTCCGACGGACCCTGGCTCTCACCGCTGCAAGCGTCTGCCTCCATTCCTAAGAATGCAGTGAGTGAAGGACCTGCGATGACGTCGCAGTCATGCGACCGCTCACGTGACCACTCATGTGACTGCGACGTCATCGAAGGTCCTTCACTCTCTGCATTCTTAGGAACAGAGGCAGACGCTTGCACCAGTGAGAGCCAGGGTCCGTCGGAGGGGTGAGTATATCCATATTTTTTATTTTTATTCTTTATTTTTTACATGAATATGGATCCCAGGGCCTGAAGGAGAGTCTCCTCTCCTTCAGACCCTGGGAACCATCCAGGATCGCTCTGTGCACCTGTACCCGGCGTATAAGACAACCCCCGACTTTTGGGACAATTTTTAGGGGTTAAAAAGTCATCTTATACGCCGGAAAATACGGTAATATTTTTTACAGACACATTCATTGGGAAACCATAATAAATCATTATGATTATAAGTTATACATGTCTACAGCCCATATTTCTGATATAAAGACAATATCTGCATTTACTATGTACTGTAAAATTATGTTAATTACAGTCAAAATAGTCTGTATAAGTTTATTCGGCTGTCCTTAAATTTTTTATTTGGACATAGCAAAGAAGTGCGCAATTTTTATGGACTGCCTGGAATTTCTGGACAGTTGGCAATCTTTATGAAGATGGGAGAAAGTATCTCAGGGAAAAAAGGTATAGAAAATGAAAACAGCATATGAAGAAGAAATAAGAGCAGGATTGAAGCCGATATATGAATTCAACACAGAGCTCACATCCAGCCTAATATACTAGGAGAAAAGCTATGGGAGAACAATATAAAACGCTGCTCAGGTTGCAACTGCATCAAGGAATAAAAAAGTGAATGGAAGAATTACCGACTAAAACAGCACAATTTTATTAACAAAAGGTAATCACTAACATATGTAAAAATCATTATTCCATGTCAAATTTGTACATTGCCTTTAAGCAAATTGTTTCAGATTTCTAGTTGCACATTACACAAGCAATTGTTCCAAAAAGTCTTTGCAAGCTTATAATTTTTTGTATAATTCACTGTGACAAAATTCTAGAGGGTCAGAAGATTATATCCATCATGCTGAGTGTGCCTTAAATTGCTTGGGAAATTCTAAAAAATGATGTCATGGCTTTAGAATATGTTTCTTTAGGTTAATTGACAGTATTTGTTGTGAATGGAAGTCCACATGTGGCGGTATTTTAAGGCCAACATACAAGGCCTATTGGCCATTTTGCTTGACATCTTAGAAAAATCAAAAAAATCATCCAAGAGATCAGAAAAAATGATTGCAAACCTCTGCATGCCTGGTACATCCTTGGGATCAGTTTCTAAATGCCTGAAGACACGGTACCATGTTTATTTGTTCAAACTATAATATGCAAGTTTTAACACCATGGGACCATGCAGCCATCATAACAATCCAGATGGAGACACGTTCTGTCTCATAGAAATAAACATGCTTTAAGTGCGAAAAATATACAGTGGGTACGGAAAGTATTCAGACCCCTTTACATTTTTCACTCTTTGTTTCATTGCAGCCATTTGGTAAATTCAAAAAAGTTCATTTTTTTCTCATTAATGTACACTCTGCACCCCATCTTGACTGAAAAAAACAGAAATGTAGAGATGTTTGCAAATTTAATAAAACGAAAAACTGAAATATTACATGGTCATAAGTAGGGTTGAGCGACTTTCATTTTTTTAAGATCGAGTCGGGTTTTGTGAAACCCGACTTTGTCCAGAGTCAAGTCGAGTGCAGTCGGCCGATTATCGCTAAAAGTCGGGGATCGACCGAAACACGAAACCCAATGCAAGTCAATGGGGAAGCATAGTCGGCAGTGAGTGGAGGCCAGGAAAACACCTACAGTGCCCATTTTAATGCCAAAAACATCCACTCTTGTTTCTGAAGCTTGTCAATCTTAATTAACTTTATAATAATAGTTGGGCATTGGAACTTGGGGGTCATTTTGCAAAAGTTGTGGAGGGTAGGGCTGGTTCAAGCTTTTAGTGGGCCCAGGAAACGTGGACTACATCACGGCGGTGGAGCAGTGAGAGGTAAGTATGTCAAGTTTGCAAGTGCTGTGATCCTAAGCAAGCAGGGAGGCCCCCTCGTTGGCATTGGCACTGGCACAGGGCCCCTCAAAGTACAGCGGTGTGTTTGCACGGTGGGGGCGCCTCCCACCAGCAGCGACACTTTTGCGTACTCTGAGGGGCCCTGTGCCAGTGACGTCGCCAACGAGTATGCCCCCCCCACCTGATGAAGGAACCTGCACTTTCATCTGCACCTTCCTCTTTGTCCCTGTGTAAGGTGGTATAACATGCGGGAAGGGGAACCTTACCTTCAGCAGGGTCAGATTCTGGCTGTGTAGAGTGCAAGGGGAATGTAGTGGTCTAGGTCAATGTACCAGCAGACTCATCTAGCAGTGGCTGGGGAATGGGCAGGATGAGGAGGAAACAGATATAGGGCCAAAGAATAAAGTAGGCTAAATGCAGTTCAAAATTGGTAACAGGACTAAACAGGCGGCATTGCTTTGTTGAGTGGAGTAGCAAACCCAGGAGCAGCAGACACTGTTTTAAGGGCCCAAACACACTAATAGGCCAAATGCAGTTTAATATTTGCTACTGTAGGCCAAAAGCCAGAAGGTAGAAGCTCAGCTTTATTCAGTTGAGGACAACACCAGGCAGGGGCAGACACCGTTAGTAGGCCGGAACCACCAATCTTTTAAAAAACAGCACTTAATGAGAGCCAGAAGGTAGAAGCTCAGCTTTATTCAGTTGAGGACAACACCAGGCAGGGGCAGACACCGTTAGTAGGCCGGAACCACCAATCTTTTAAAAAACAGCACTTAATGAGAGCCAGAAGGTAGAAGCTCAGCTTTATTCAGTTGAGGACAACACCAGGCAGGGGCAGACACCGTTAGTAGGCCGGAACCACCAATCTTTTAAAAAACAGCACTTAATGAGAGCCAGAAGGTAGAAGCTCAGCTTTATTCAGTTGAGGACAACACCAGGCAGGGGCAGACACCGTTAGTAGGCCGGAACCACCAATCTTTTAAAAAACAGCACTTAATGAGAGCCAGAAGGTAGAAGCTCAGCTTTATTCAGTTGAGGACAACACCAGGCAGGGGCAGACACCGTTAGTAGGCCGGAACCACCAATCTTTTAAAAAACAGCACTTAATGAGAGCCAGAAGGTAGAAGCTCAGCTTTATTCAGTTGAGGACAAACCCCAGGGAGCAGCAAACAGAGGTATTAGGCCCCATCCAGCAATAAAAAAAAAAAAAAAAAATTAATCAGAGCCAGAAGGTAGAAGCTCAGCTTTATTCAGTTGAGGACAACACCAGGCAGGGGCAGACACCGTTAGTAGGCCAGAACCACCAATCTTTTAAAAAACAGCACTTAATGAGAGCCAGAAGGTGGAAGCTCAGATTTATTCATTTGAGGACAACTTGAATTAGAGACTGCAGACAGACTTACCAGGCTGTCCCCTGTGTGGACCATGCATCCAATACATTAACCCATTGCGCCACAAAGGACACGTAACCTTCCGTGGCCATGCCTACCGCTCCATGTGTCTGTTGTCAGGTGTACCTTTGGACTCACAGATTGACAGAATGAAAGAACAATGTGGTCTTTAACATGCTGGTGGAGGGGTGGGATGGCTTTTCTCGCAAAAGAATTGTCAACTGGGTAGCTCATAGCGTGGTACAGCGTAGTCCATCATGGCTTTATTAATATTAAATAAAATAAAAAAATAGGCTCTATGCACTGTAAAATAGGTTCCAGGGGTACACGGGCAGCAGTGGTCTGGTCAGTGGAGGCCTAGTGGAAGGAGGGACCGCAGACAGGCTTCCAAGGCCTAACATAATAAAATGGGCTGGCTGTAGGCACTGTAAAATAGGTTCCAGGGGTACACGGGCAGCAGTGGTCTGGTCAGTGGCGGCCTAGTGGAAGGAGGGACCGCAGACAGGCTTCCAAGGCCTAACATAATAAAAAGGGCTGGCTGTAGGCACTGTAAAATAGGTTCCAGGGGTACACGGGCAGCAGTGGTCTGGTCAGTGGAGGCCTAGTGGAAGGAGGGACCGCAGACAGGCTTCCAAGGCCTAACATAATAAAATGGGCTGGCTGTAGGCACTGTAAAATAGGTTCCAGGGGTACACGGGCAGCAGTGGTCTGGTCAGTGGCGGCCTAGTGGAAGGAGGGACCGCAGACAGGCTTCCAAGGCCTAACATAATAAAAAGGGCTGGCTGTAGGCACTGTAAAATAGGTTCCAGGGGTACACGGGCAGCAGTGGTCTGGTCAGTGGAGGCCTAGTGGAAGGAGGGACCGCAGACAGGCTTCCAAGGCCTAACATAATAAAATGGGCTGGCTGTAGGCACTGTAAAATAGGTTCCAGGGGTACACGGGCAGCAGTGGTCTGGTCAGTGGAGGCCTAGTGGAAGGAGGGACCGCAGACAGGCTTCCAAGGCCTAACATAATAAAATGGGCTGGCTGTAGGCACTGTAAAATAGGTTCCAGGGGTACACGGGCAGCAGTGGTCTGGTCAGTGGAGGCCTAGTGGAAGGAGGGACCGCAGACAGGCTTCCAAGGCCTAACATAATAAAATGGGGTGGCTGTAGGCACTGTAAAATAGGTTCCAGGGGTACACGGGCAGCAGTGGTCTGGTCAGTGGAGGCCTAGTGGAAGGAGGGACCGCAGACAGGCTTCCAAGGCCTAACATAATAAAATGGGCTGGCTGTAGGCACTGTAAAATAGGTTCCAGGGGTACACGGGCAGCAGTGGTCTGGTCAGTGGAGGCCTAGTGGAAGGAGGGACCGCAGACAGGCTTCCAAGGCCTAACATAATAAAATGGGCTGGCTGTAGGCACTGTAAAATAGGTTCCAGGGGTACACAGGCAGCAGTGGTCTGGTCAGTGGAAGCCTAGTGGAAGGAGGGACCACAGACAGGCTTCCAAGGCCTAACATAATAAAATGGGCTGGCTGTAGGCACTGTAAAATAGGTTCCAGGGGTACAAGGGCAGCAGTGGTCAGGTCAGTGGAGGCCTAGTGGAAGGAGGGACCGCAGACAGGCTTCCAAGGCCTAACATAATAAAATGGGCTGGCTGTAGGCACTGTAAAATAGGTTCCAGGGGTACACGGGCAGCAGTGGTCTGGTCAGTGGAGGCCTAGTGGAAGGAGGGACCGCAGACAGGCTTCCAAGGCCTAACATAATAAAATGGGCTGGCTGTAGGCACTGTAAAATAGGTTCCAGGGGTACACGGGCAGCAGTGGTCTGGTCAGTGGAGGCCTAGTGGAAGGAGGGACCGCAGACAGGCTTCCAAGGCCTAACATAATAAAATGGGCTGGCTGTAGGCACTGTAAAATAGGTTCCAGGGGTACACGGGCAGCAGTGGTCAGGTCAGTGGAGGCCTAGTGGAAGGAGGGACCGCAGACAGGCTTCCAAGGCCTAACATAATAAAATGGGCTGGCTGTAGGCACTGTAAAATAGGTTCCAGGGGTACACAGGCAGCAGTGGTCTGGTCAGTGGAGGCCTAGTGGAAGGAGGGACCACAGACAGGCTTCCAAGGCCTAACATAATAAAATGGGCTGGCTGTAGGCACTGTAAAATAGGTTCCAGGGGTACAAGGGCAGCAGTGGTCAGGTCAGTGGAGGCCTAGTGGAAGGAGGGACCGCAGACAGGCTTCCAAGGCCTAACATAATAAAATGGGCTGGCTGTAGGCACTGTAAAATAGGTTCCAGGGGTACACGGGCAGCAGTGGTCTGGTCAGTGGAGGCCTAGTGGAAGGAGGGACCGCAGACAGGCTTCCAAGGCCTAACATAATAAAATGGGCTGGCTGTAGGCACTGTAAAATAGGTTCCAGGGGTACACGGGCAGCAGTGGTCTGGTCAGTGGAGGCCTAGTGGAAGGAGGGACCGCAGACAGGCTTCCAAGGCCTAACATAATAAAATGGGCTGGCTGTAGGCACTGTAAAATAGGTTCCAGGGGTACACGGGCAGCAGTGGTCAGGTCAGTGGAGGCCTAGTGGAAGGAGGGACCGCAGACAGGCTTCCAAGGCCTAACATAATAAAATGGGCTGGCTGTAGGCACTTTATAATTGGTTCCAGGGGTACACGGGCAGCAGTGGTCTGGACAACGGAGGCCGATTGTAATGAGTGTCTGCCAGTTAGTAGTCCAAAACAACAAATAAATGTGAATGTCTCGCATTAAAACAAAACAAAAACACTAAAGGGTGCAATCATTAGGTTCAGGGGTGGGATCCTCTGCGTTGTTTCAGACCTACTAATTTAGCGCAAAGTATTTACTGTGGTAAATAGAGGACACTGCCCCTGACTATGTTAAGTACCATCATACATGTCAACACAATGGTATTGTCAGTGGCAGGTATGGAAGGATGTCAGCGCATAGACTAAACATTGGTGGAAGTGTGAGAGATAACTGTGGAAGTGGTAGACCAATGTTTGACCTGGGGGTGGGTGAACTCTCTTGTGGCCGGCGGTACAGGCCCAGGGCCCCTCATGTTACAACAGTGTGTCTGACGTTGGGTGCGCACCACCACCGGCAGAGACACTTTATTGTACTATGAGGGACCCAGTAGCAATGCCGTCAACCAAAAGCGAGCATACCCACCTCTTCAGACAAACAGCAGTCTCACGGGTGCTTGCGCCAAGTCGCGATACCACGGCCCCGTGTGGGGAGTTTGGCCGTTTAGGGAGGTGTAAACATGTCATATGCTGGACAATCAGCTGCAGCAAATTAGACATTAGAAAAGTAATTCACAGTAGTCCACAGGCAAGAGCTTTTCATAGGAAAGCTAGGTGTCGGCCGGGCAAGGTGGGGCAAAAGATTTCGAAATCCAGTTGTGGTTCATTTTAATGAATGTTAGATCATCAACATTTTGGGTAGCCAGACGAGTCCTTTTTTCGGTTAATATTGAACCTGCAGCACTGAATACTCTTTCTGATAGGACACTTGCTGCCGGGCAAGCAAGCTCCTGCAATGCATATTCTGCCAATTCTGGCCAGGTGTCTAATTTTGATGCCCAGTAATCAAATGGGAATGACGGTTGAGGGAGAACATCGATAAGGGATGAAAAATAGTTAGTAACCATACTGGACAAATGTTGTCTCCTGTCACTTTCAATTGATGCAGCAGTACCTGTCCTGTCTGCGGTCATAGCAAAATCACTCCACAACCTGGTCAGAAAACCCCTCTGTCCAACGCCACTTCTGATGTGTGCACCCCTAACACTCCTAGTCTGCTGCCCCCTGGAGCTCGTGTGAGAACGATCACGTGCGCTGTGTGCTGGGAATGCCTGAAGCAAACGGTCAACAAGAGTTGATTGTTTGGTTGCTAATATTAGTTCCAAGTTCTCATGTGGCATAATATTTTGCAATTTGCCTTTATAGCGTGGATCAAGGAGGCAGGCCAACCAGTAATCGTCATCGTTCATCATTTTCGTAATGCGTGTGTCCCTTTTTAGGATACGTAAGGCATAATCCGCCATGTGGGCCAAAGTTCCAGTTGTAAAATCTCCGGTTGTGATTGCTTGAGGGGCAGTTTCAGGCAAATCTACGTCACTTGTGTCCCTCAAAAAACCAGAACCCGGCCTCGCCACGCAACCAATTTCCAGTGCCCCCGGGAAAGCTTCCGCATTCAAAATATACTCATCCCCATCATCCTCCTTGTCCTCCACCTCCTCTTCGCCCACTACCTCGTCCTGTACACTGCCCTGACCAGACAATGGCTGACTGTCATCAAGGCTTTCCTCTTCCTCTGGTGCAGACGCCTGATCCTTTATGTGCGTCAAACTTTGCATCAGCAGACACATTAGGGGGATGCTCATGCTTATTATGGCGTTGTCTGCACTAACCAGCCGTGTGCATTCCTCAAAACACTGAAGGACTTGACACATGTCTTGTATCTTCGACCACTGCACACCTGACAACTCCATGTCTGCCATCCTACTGCCTGCCCGTGTATGTGTATCCTCCCACAAAAACATAACAGCCCGCCTCTGTTGGCACAGTCTCTGAAGCATGTGCAGTGTTGAGTTCCACCTTGTTGCAACGTCTATGATTAGGCGATGCTGGGGAAGGTTCAAAGACCGCTGATAGGTCTGCATACGGCTGGAGTGTACAGGCGAACGTCGGATATGTGAGCAAAGTCCACGCACTTTGAGGAGCAGGTCGGAGAACCCAGGATAAGTTTTCAATAAGCACTGCACCACCAGGTTTAAGGTGTGAGCCAGGCAAGGAATGTGTTTCAGTTGGGAAAGGGAGATGGCAGCCATGAAATTCCTTCCGTTATCACTCACTACCTTGCCTGCCTCAAGATCTACTGTGCCCAGCCACGACTGCGTTTCTTGTTGCAAGAACTCAGACAGAACTTCCGCGGTGTGTCTGTTGTCGCCCAAACACTTCATAGCCAATACAGCCTGCTGACGCTTGACAGTAGCTGGCCCATAATGGGACAACTGGTGTGCAACAGTGTCATCTGCCGATGGAGTGGTTGGCCGACTGCGGTCTGTGGAAGAGCTGTAGCTTCTGCAGGAGGACGAGGAGGAGGAGGAGGGGGTGCGAACGCCTACAGCCAACTGTTTCCTAGACCGTGGGCTAGGCACAACTGTCCCGAAATTGATGTCCCCTGTGGACCCTGCATCCACCATATTCACCCAGTGTGCCGTGATGGACACATAACGTCCCTGGCCATGCCTACTGGTCCATGCATCTGTAGTCAGGTGCACCTTTGTACTCACAGATTGCCTGAGTGCATGGATCATGCGCTGTTTAACATGCTGGTGCAGGGCTGGGATGGCTTTTCTGGAAAAAAAGTGTCGACTGGGTAGCTCGTATCGTGGTTCAGCGTACTCCATCAGGGCTTTGAAAGCTTCGCTTTCAACTAACCGGTAGGGCATCATCTCTAACGAGATTAGTCTAGCTATGTGGGCATTAAAACCCTGTGTACGCGGATGCGAGGATAAGTACTTCCTTTTTCTAACCAGAGTATCATGTAGTGTGAGCTGGACTGGAGAGCTGGAGATCGTGGAACTTTCGGGTGTGCCGGTGGACATGGCAGACTGAGAGACGGTTGGAGACGGTATTGTTTCCACCGGTGCCCTATATGCAATATTTCCTCCTACAAAACTGGTGATTCCCTGACCCTGACTGCTTTTGGCTGGCAAAGAAACCTGCACAGATACTGCCGGTGGTGCGGAAAATGGTGGCCTTACAGTGACGGAAGGGATGTTGCGTTGCTGACTAGCTTCATTGGCCGAGGGTGCTACAACCTTAAGGGACGTTTGGTAGTTAGTCCAGGCTTGAAAATGCATGGTGGTTAAGTGTCTATGCATGCAACTAGTATTGAGACTTTTCAGATTCTGACCTCTGCTTAAGCTAGTTGAACATTTTTGACAGATGACTTTGCGCTGATCAATTGGATGTTGTTTAAAAAAATGCCAGACTGCACTCTTCCTAGCATCGGATCCCTTTTCAGGGATTGCAGACTGAGCTTTAACCGGATGGCCACGCTGTCCTCCAACAGGTTTTGGCTTTGACACGCGTTTTGGGCCAGATACGGGCCCGGCAGATGGAACCTGTTGCAATGTTGATGACTGCTGCGGCCCCTCCTCCACCTCCGCTTCTGAACTACTGCCGCCTGCACCTTGTTCCCCCAATGGCTGCCAATCGGGGTCAACAACTGGGTCATCTATTACCTCCTCTTCGAGCTCGTGTGCAACTTCGTCTGTGTAACCGTGTCGGTCGGTGGTATAGCGTTCGTGGCGGGGCAACATAGTCTCATCAGGGTCTGATTGTGGATCAGTACCCTGAGAGGGCAATGTTGTGGTCTGAGTCAAAGGAGCAGCATAGTACTCTGGCTGTGGCTGTGCATCAGTGCACTCCATGTCAGAATCTACTTGTAATGGGCATGGCCTGTTAAGTGTTTCACTTTCTAAGCCAGGGACGGTATGTGTAAAGAGCTCCATGGAGTAACCCGTTGTGTCACCTGCTGCATCCTTCTCTCTTGTTGTAGTTTTTGCTGAAGAGGACAAGGAAGCGACTTGTCCCTGACCGTGAACATCCACAAGCGACGCGCTGCTTTTACATTTACCAGTTTCAGAAGAGGAGGCAAAAGAGCTAGAGGCTGAGTCTGCAATGTAAGCCAAAACTTGCTGTTGCTGTTCCGGCTTTAAAAGCGGTTTTCCTACTCCCAGAAAAGAGAGCGTTCGAGGCCTTGTGTAGCCAGACGACGAAACTGGCTCCACAGCTCCAGACTTAGGTGGAATATTTTTATCCCCATGACCACCTGATGCTCCACTACCACTACCATCATTACCAGCTGACAATGAACGCCCACGGCCACGACCTCTTGCACCAGACTTCCTCATTGTTTTAAAAACTTAACCAAAGTAACTTTATTTGTTGCTGTCAAACAACTTACACGGTGAGCTATAACTTCAGTATGATTTCAATATCCCTTAACAGGTTGGTGAGACCACAAGGAAAATCAGGCACAATGTTACACACTCTGTTTTCTGTGGCACCAAATCACAGAGATGCCACACACGCAGGACTGTCACTCAAGCACAAATGTCAATATTAATCTCCCACCTACTTTTTTTTTTTTTTTTTTTCTCAGGGAGACTTTAGAAACCGAATAAGATAAAATGATTTTTTCAGGGACAATTTATAAACCAAATAATAATTAAAAAAAAAGCCTTTTTATGGCCCACTGAGTGAGAGATGGCACACACAGGAGTCAGGAGTGGCACACAAGCCCTGAGGCCAATATTTTTCTCCCACTGATTGATGTAGTGATTTTTTTTCAGGTAGATTTTAGAACTAGTGTTGAGCGATACCGTCCGATACTTGAAAGTATCGGTATCGGAAAGTATCGGCCGATACCGGCAAAGTATCGGATCTAATCCGATACCGATACCCGATACCAATACAAGTCAATGGGACTCATGTATCGGATGGTATCCCTGATGGTTCCCAGGGTCTGAAGGAGAAGAAACTCTCCTTCAGGCCCTGGGAACCATATTAATGTGTAAAATAAAGAATTAAAATAAAAAATATTGCTATACTCACCTCTCCGACGCAGCCTGGACCTCAGCGAGGGAACCGGCAGCGTTGTTTGCTTAAAATTTGCGCGTTTATTTCCTTACTTGAAGTCCCGGCTTTTAAAATGCGCGCTTGTCCTGCCTCCCGTGACGTCACGGCTTGTGATTGGTCGCGTCGCCCATGTGACCGCGACGCGACCAATCACAAGCCAGAACGTAATTTTAAAATCCTGAAGGACCTAAAATTACGTCACGGCTTGCTGTGATTGGTCGCGTCGCGGCCACATGGGCGGCACGCGACCAATCACAAGCCGGGACTTCAAGTAAGGAAATAAACGCGCGAATTTTAAGTAAACAACGCTGCCGGTTCCCTCGGTGAGGTCCAGGCTGCGTCGGAGAGGTGAGTATAGCAATATTTTTTATTTTAATTCTCTCTTTTACACATTATTAGTACATTAATGTTGTTTCGATACCGATACCCGATACCACAAAAGTATCGGATCTCGGTATCGGAATTCCGATACCCGCAAGTATCGGCCGATACCCGATACTTGCGGTATCGGAATGCTCAACAATATTTAGAACCCAAATCAAGCAAAAAAATAAATAGGCTTTCTATGGCCCACAATTTGAGAGAGAGAGATGGCACACCCAGGAGTCAAGACTGGCCCATAATCAGAAAGGGCAATATTAATCTCCCACTGTTTTCTTTTTTTTTTCTTTTTCAGGGAGACTATAGAAACCAAATAATAAAAAAAAAGGCTTTCTATGGCCCACTGAGTGAGAGATGGCACACACAGGAGTCAGGAGTGGCACACAAGCCCTGAGGCCAATATTTTTCTCCCACTGATTGATGTAGTGATTTTTTTTCAGGTAGATTTTAGAACCCAAATCAAGCAAAAAAATAAATAGGCTTTCTATGGCCCACTGAGTGAGAGATGGCACACACAGGAGTCAGGAGTGGCACACAAGCCCTGAGGCCAATATTTTTCTCCCACTGATTGATGTAGTGATTTTTTTTCAGGTAGATTTTAGAACCCAAATCAAGCAAAAAAATAAATAGGCTTTCTATGGCCCACTGAGTGAGAGATGGCACACACAGGAGTCAGGAGTGGCACACAAGCCCTGAGGCCAATATTTTTCTCCCACTGATTGATGTAGTGATTTTTTTTCAGGTAGATTTTAGAACCCAAATCAAGCAAAAAAATGAATAGGCTTTCTATGGCCCACAATTTGAGAGAGAGAGATGGCACACCCAGGAGTCAAGACTGGCACACAAGCAGAAAGGGCAATATTAATCTCCCACTGTTTTCTTTTTTTTTCTTTTTCAGGGAGACTGTAGAAACCAAATAATAAAAAAAAGGCTTTCTATGGCCCACTGAGTGAGAGATGGCACACACAGGAGTCAGGAGTGGCACACAAGCCCTGAGGCCAATATTTTTCTCCCACTGATTGATGTAGTGATTTTTTTTCAGGTAGATTTTAGAACCCAAATCAAGCAAAAAAATAAATAGGCTTTCTATGGCCCACTGAGTGAGAGATGGCACACACAGGAGTCAGGAGTGGCACACAAGCCCTGAGGCCAATATTTTTCTCCCACTGATTGATGTAGTGATTTTTTTCAGGTAGATTTTAGAACCCAAATCAAGCAAAAAAATAAATAGGCTTTCTATGGCCCACTGAGTGAGAGATGGCACACACAGGGATGGCACTCTAGCAGAAATGCCAATCTTAATCTCCCACAAAAAAAAAAAAAAACAGGGACTGTCCTACAATTACTATCTCCCTGCAGTAATCTCAGCCAGGTATGGCAGGCAGCAATAAGGAGTGGACTGATGCACAAATTAAATAAAAAGTGTGGACAAACAAAAAAGATAGCTGTGCAGAAAGGAAGGAATAAGAGGATTTGTGCTTTGAAAAAAGCAGTTGGTTTGCACAGTGGCGTACACACAGCAACGCAGCTATCAGGGAGCCTTCTAGGGCAGCCCAATGAGCTACAGCGCTGAGGGAAAAAAAAAATGTAGCTTCCACTGTCCCTGCACACCGAAGGTGGTGTTGGACAGTGGAAATCGCTACAGCACAAGCGGTTTGGTGGTTAATGGACCCTGCTTAACGCTATCCCTGCTTCTGACGAAGCGGCAGCAACCTCTCCCTAAGCTCAGATCAGCAGCAGTGAGATGGCAGTCGGCGGGAACGCCCCTTTATAGCCCCTGTGACGCCGCAGACAGCAAGCCAATCACTGCAATGCCCTTCTCTAAGATGGTGGGGACCAGGACCTATGTCATCACGCTGCCCACACTCTGCGTTCACCTTCATTGGCTGAGAAATGGCGCTTTTCGCGTCATTGAAACGCGACTTTGGCGCGAAAGTCGCGTACCGCATGGCCGACCCCGCGCAGGGGTCGGATCGGGTTTCATGAAACCCGACTTTGCCAAAAGTCGTCGACTTTTGAAAATGAACGACCCGTTTCGCTCAACCCTAGTCATAAGTATTCAGACCCTTAGCTCAGACACTCATATTTAAGTCACATGCTGTCCATTTCCTTGAGATTCTCCTTGAGATGGTTCTACTCCTTCATTGGAGGCCAGCTGTGTTTAATTAAACTGATAGGACTTGATGTAGAAAAGGCACACACCTGTCTATATAAGACCTCACAGCTCAATGTGCATGTCAGACCAAATGAGAATCATGACATCAAAGGAACTGGCCAAGAGGTCAGATGCAGAATTGTTGACAAGGCACAGATCTGGCCAAAGATACAGCTAAATTGTTGTAATCTGCCATTCTTCCTTGCAGATCCTCTCGAGTTCTGTCAGGTTGGAAGGTGAACGTTGGTGGACAGCCGTCTCTCTAGAGATGCTCAATTGGGTTTAGGCCAGGGCTCTGGCTGGGCCAATCAAGAATGGTCACAGAGTTGTTCTGAAGCCACTCCTTTGTTATATTATCTGTGTGCTTAAGGTCATTGTCTTGTTGGAAGGTGAAGCTCCAGCCAAGTCTGAGGTCCAGAGCACTCTGGAAGAGGTTTTCATCCAGGATATCTCTGTACTTGGCCAAATTCATGTTTACGTCAGTCACAACCAGTCATCCTTTCCCTGCAGCTGAAACACACCCACATAGCATGATGCCGCCACCACCTTGTTTCACTGTTTGGATTGTATTGAGCAAGTGCTGAGTAGTGCCTTGCATTCTCCACACATACTGCTTAGAATTATCACCAAGAAGGTCTATCTTCGTCTCACCAGACCAGAGGATGTTAGTTCTCGTAGTCTGTGAGTCCTTCATGTGTATTTTAGCAAACACTGTGCGGGCAGTCATATGTCTTGCACTGAGGAAAGGCTTCCATCGGGCCACTCTGCCATAAAGGCCCAACTGGTGGAGGTATGCAGTGATAGTTGACTTTGTGGAACTTTTCTCCCATCTCCCTACTGCATCTGTGGAGCTCAGCCACAGTGATCTTAGAGTTCTTCTTTACCGCTCTCACAAACGCTCTTCTCCCAAGATTGCTCAGTTTGGCTGGAGGGCCAGGTCTAGGAAGACTTCTGGTGGTCCCAAACTTCATCCATTTAAGGATTATGGAGGCCACTGTGCTCTTAGGAACTTGAGTACTGCAGAAATTCTGTTGTAACCTTTGCCAGATCTGTGCCTTGCCACAATTCTGTCTCTGAGCTCCTTGGCCAGTTCCTTTGACCTCATGATTCTCATTTGGTCTGACATGCACTGTGAGCTGTGAGGTCTTATATAGACAGGTGTGTGCCTTTTCAAATCAAGTCCTATCAGTTTAATTAAACACAGCTGGACTCCAATGAATGAGTAGAACCATTTCAAGGAGGATCACAAGGAAACGGACAGCATGTGACTTAAATATGAGTGCCTGAGCAAAGGGTCAGAATACTTATGACCATGTGGCATTTCAGTTTTTCTTTTTTAATAAATTTGCAAAAATTTCTACATTTCTGTTTTTATTCAATCAAGATGGGGTGCAGAGTGTACATTAATGAGAAAAAAATGAACTTTTTTGAATTTACCAAATGGCTGCAATGAAACAAAGAGTGAAAAATTTAGAGGGGTCTGAATATTTTCTATACCCACTGTATATAGTAATTTTGTTATATTGGTTTATTTTACTTTTCTTTTGTTTGCTAGGTTGTTTTTTTCTTTTACAATTTAAATATATTGTTAGACCTGTGAGGCTCAGACAGGTGGAAGAAAAGTTTAATCTTAGGTTCAATATGCGTGCAATTTGGTAACAGGATTTGTTAGTAAGCTGGTTGTTTTCTGCGTTTTCTATCACACCCCCTGTGAAGTGAATGAAATTTGACTCATATATTAGATCTAGTTTTTCAATAGTATTCAAAAGTATAGCAGTAGCACAGATTGCAGGGAAAAGGAGCTACGACTCTTGTATGCTACTCTTTTGAATTGTGAAGGACTGGAGGGTGTGTATCTAGTAGGTTTATTTGCTGGTACTCTTTTAGTTTAGCTCCAGTTTTTCAATAGGGTTCATAAGAATAGGAGTAGCAAAAATAGCATGGACTAAGAAAGGTAGAGAGGTATGGACAGATGTATATTGTGCACCTAGGCCTTGAAGTTTCATCAGAGGAATAGGTAGAACGGAACCCAGGAAGAGGCAGTTTCATGATGAGGAAGAACTCTTGTCCTTACTCATGAGACTGAAAATGGGTTACTGGGACATTACTCCAGAATTTCTGGCATAGTTTAAGCCAATTATACATGATGAGCCCTTGTATCTGTGTAGTCGGTTTGAAGCGAAGTACAGGAAAGTAAGTGGAGCGCCCCCACTGCCGCAGGGCCGAGGGGTACCCGGTACCGGGCCTCTGAGTCTCTGCTCTGGGGTTGTCACGGTGGCTAGACCGGCTCCGTGACCCTGCTGAGGGGTGCCCAATGAAAGGTGTGGGTGGTGATGCTGTAGTGGTGCGGGCCGCAGTAAATAACGAGGACACCAGGTTGCAGTCTCTTTACCTCTTTACTGAAGGCTTCAGGATCCTCAGTCCGGAATACGGTTAACCAGGCTGCGCAAGTCCGGCCGGTCCGATGGCACCTCCAGAGTTCCCTTTGCAGGTGGAAATCTGTGCCTACCTTCTAGCGCTTGTGTGTTGTGGTCCTCCCCTGCTGTGCTTACGGGATAGTCCCCACAACTGTTGTGTCTGTTTCTGAAGTTCCCTCACAACTCGATTATGTTGTTCTTCTTCGTCCCCTAGATGATATGGCTAGGACGCACCCGTATGACGGGTAGGCTCGGAGCTCTTCCTGGACCCTAGTGTCGCCTCTCTCCTGTTGTTGCCCCCTATGTCTTCTTAGGTGATTTGGGTGAGACAGCCCACCTATAACTGACTGTCCTGCCGTAGGTTTGAAGTTAGGCCTGGAGCTCTATACTTCCTCGACGTTCCGGCCACCGGCTGCGCGCCTCAGTAGGATGTTGCCTCATCTTACAGCACGACTCCTACTGGTGTTTCTCCTTGTTGCGTTGATCTCGTTTCTCACTCAGCACAATAAACCTCGCTTCTTGTCCTTTCTTAGGGTACCGCCGCGATCAGGTGCAGGCGCGGTCCCGTAACGTTCTCTCAGTTCGCTAGGCCTCTGTCAGGATCCCACCCCTGATAGGGACCCCCCTGAATCTTCCTCTGCAACACCCTCTGCCACAGGATGTTGCCTGGTTCCAACCCAGTCAGCTTCTATCTCACTTCCTATCCAACCCCCAGTTTTACCAGATTGTGAGGAGTGGCTTAATACATAGCACCCTTAGCTCCCCCTGGAGGCCAGACTGTGAAGTGTATTGGTGTCTGTGATACCTGGTCAGGTGAACTCCTTCAGTGCCATAAGACGTACCATAGCCCCCCTTAGCGGCGGAGCATCAGTACTGCAACGACCAGGACTCTGGGGCGCTGCACTCCCCCAAGGTTAAATCCAGTACTCCTGGACTGGGAAGAAAACAACAATACATGTCAGCAAAAAGACATACAATTTTGAAATACAGTAACAATAAGCAAATTTGAACAGAGCTTCCCTTTATGGAAGGTGAGGACACTTGAACGTTACAAACATGGCTAAATACTTTAAATAATATACTATAAATAACTTTTTCTTACCCAACCGGGTATTCTACTTAGTGCAAATTTTTGAACAATAATTTAACGTTGCCTTTAAGGACGTACACACTGAATCCAGTAAAGACCTTCTTATAAAACACTATAAGGCTAATCAACTTTTCCTTCATTTTCCATCCTTACATCTGCAGGACCACCTGTCTATCTGCCCCAGGCCTACTGCCTCTCGTTCTGTTGCAGGACCGCCCCTTTCCGCCCGGACCTACTGCCTTTCTGCTACTATACTGTTGTGAATTCCGTTCTCGGACTCCCTCCTGTGGTCATGAATGGTACTTTGGTTAGTTCTGCTCTTGGACTCCCTCTGGTGGCTTCGAGCGGAACTGCTGGTTACTGAGGTTGGCTTTATCAGCTGCTCTCGTTTATTGCTATGCGGGCATCCCTATTTAACTCCACTCAGATTGTTACTTCATGCCAGCTGTCAATGTATCAGTATTGGTTCAGATCTCTCTTGGACTTCTCTGAGGACCTGTCTACTCCAGCAGAAGCTAAGCCCGTGCTAGTTCATTTGTTGTTACTGCTGCCTGAATATATTTCTTAGTACTGCTAAATTCTAGTCCAGCTTGCTATCATGATATTTCCTTGCTAGCTGGAAGCTCTGGGGTGCAGTGTTGCACCTCCAGACCGTGAGTTGGTGTGGGGGTCTTTTTGCATACTCTGCGTGGCTTTTGTAGTTTTTTTGTGCTGACTGCATAGTTTCCTTTTCTATCCTCTGACTATTTAGTGAAGTCTGGCCTCCTTTGCTGAAACCTGTTTCATTCCTGTGTTTGTGACTTTCCTCTTAACTCACAGGCAATATATGTGGGGGGCTGCCTTTACCTTTGGGGAATTTCTCTGAGGCAAGGTTAGGCTTCTATTTCTATCTTTAGGGGTAGTTAGCTCTTAGGCTGTGAAGAAGCGTCTAGGGAGAGTTAGGTACGCTCCACGGCTATTTCTAGTGTGTGTGTGATAGGAGTAGGGTTTGCGGTCAGCAGAGTTCCCACTTTCCCAGAGCTTGTTCCGATTACTAGTTTACTCATCAGGTCTTTCCGGGTGCTCCTAACCACCAGGTCCATAACAGTACAGCTGGCCCATAAAGTGTTAATGCATCTCAAAAGAGGGATAAGAGAAGTTCTGAACCCATTTTTTTTTCTTTGCAGTGTGTTTTGTCTCTCTTTTCCCCTTAACCTCTGGGTGGTTCAGGACTCAGGTGTAGATATGGATATCCAAGGTCTGTCCTCTTGTGTGGATCATCTCACTGCAAGGGTACAAAGCATTCAAGATTATGTAGTTCAGAATCCGATGTTAGAGCCTAGAATTCCAATTCCTGATTTGTTTTCTGGGGATAGATCTAAGTTTCTGAATTTCAAAAATAATTGTAAACTGTTTCTTGCTTTGAAACCCCGCTCCTCTGGTGACCCCATTCAGCAAGTAAAAATTATGATTTCTTTGTTGCGTGGCGACCCTTAGGACTGGGCATTCTCCCTTGCGCCAGGAGATCCTGCATTGCTTAATGTAGATGCGTTTTTTCTGGCACTTGGATTGCTTTATGACGAACCGAATTCAGTGGATCAGGCAGAGAAAGCCTTGCTGGCTTTGTGTCAGGGGCAGGATGAAGCAGAGATATATTGTCAGAAGTTTAGAAAATGGTCTGTGCTTACTCAATGGAATGAGTGTGCCCTGGCAGCAATTTTTAGAAAAGGTCTTTCTGAAGCCCTTAAGGATGTTATGGTGGGATTCCCCACGCCTGCTGGTCTGAATGAATCAATGTCCTTGGCCATCCAAATTGATCGGCGTTTGCGCGAGCGCAAAATTGTACACCATTTGGCGGTGTCCTCTGAGCAGAGGCCTGAGCTTATGCAATGTGACAGAACTTTGACCAGAACTGAACGGCAAGAACACAGACGTCAGAATAGGCTGTGTTTTTACTGTGGTGACCCCACTCATGCTATCTCTGATTGTCCTAAGTGCACTAAGCGGTTCGCTAGGTCTGTCACCATTGGTACTGTACAGCCTAAATTTCTTTTGTCTGTTACTCTGATTTGCTCTTTGTCATCCTACTCTGTTATGGCATTTGTGGATTCAGGTGCTGCCCTGAATTTGATGGACATGGAGTTTGCCAGGCGCTGTGGTTTTTTCTTGGAGCCTTTGCAGTATCCTATTCCATTAAGGGGAATTGATGTACTGAGGTGATAAAACCTCAGTACTGGACTCAGTTGACCATGTGCATGGCTCCTGCACATCAGGAAGATATTCACTTTTTGGTGTTGCATAATTTGCATGATGTGGTCGTGTTGGGTTTGCCATGGCTACAGGTTCATAATCCAGTATTGGATTGGAAATCAATGTCTGTGTCTAGTTGGGGTTGTCAAGGGGTACATGGCAATGTTCCGTTGGTGTCAATTTCTGCTTCCACTCCTTCTGAAGTCCCTGAGTTTCTGTCGGATTACCAGGATGTATTTGATGAGCCCAAATCCAGTGTCCTACCCCTCATAGGGATTGTGATTGTGCTATAAATTTGATTCCTGGTAGTAAGTTTCCTAAGGGCTGACTTTTCAATTTATCCGTGCCAGAGCACGCCGCTATGCGGAGTTATATAAAGGAGTCCTTGGAGAAAGGGCATATTCGCCCGTCTTCACCACCGTTGGGAGCAGGGTTCTTTTTTGTGGCCAAGAAGGATGGTTCTCTGAGACCCTGTATAGATTACCGCCTTCTCAATAAAATCACGGTCAAATTTCAGTACCCTTTGCCTCTGCTGTCTGATTTGTTTGCTCGGATTAAGGGGGCTAGTTGGTTCACCAAGATAGATCTTCGAGGGGCGTATAACCATGTGCGTATTAAACAGGGCGATGAATGGAAAACGGCATTTAATACGCCCGAGGGCCATTTTGAGTACCTGGTAATGCCATTCGGGCTTTCAAATGCTCCATCTGTGTTTCAGTCCTTTATGCATGACATCTTCCGAAAGTATCTGGATAGATTCATGATTGTATATTTGGATGATATTTTGGTCTTTTTGGATGATTGGGAGTCTCATGTGAAACAGGCCAGAATGGTATTCCAAGTCCTTCGTGCTAATTCCTTGTTTGTGAAGGGGTCTAAATGTCTCTTCGGAGTTCAGAAGGTTTCCTTTTTGGGCTTCATTTTTTCCCCTTCTACTATCGAGATGGATCCTGTTAAAGTTCAGGCCATTTATGATTGGACTCAACCTACATCTGTGAAGAGCCTCCAGAAATTCCTGGGCTTTGCTAATTTTTACCGTCGCTTCATCGCTAATTTTTCTAGTGTGGTTAAACCTTTGACTGATTTGACAAAGAAAGGTGCTGATGTGGTGAATTGGTCCTCTGCGGCCATTGAGGCTTTTCAGGAGCTGAAACGTCGTTTTTCTTCGGCCCCTGTGTTGCGTCAGCCAGATGTTTTGCTCCCTTTTCAGGTCGAGGTTGATGCTTCTGAGATTGGAGCCGGGGCTTTTTTGTCTCAAAGAAGTTCTGATGGCTCTGTGATGAAGCCATGTGCCTTCTTTTCTAGAAAGTTTTCACCTGCTGAGCGTAATTATGATGTTGGCAATCGGGAGCTGCTGGCTATGAAGTGGGCATTCGAGGAGTGGCGACATTGGCTGGAGGGAGCCAAGCACCGCGTGGTGGTCTTGACGGATCACAAAAATCTGACTTATCTCGAGTCTGCCAAGCGGTTGAATCCTAGACAGGCTCGATGGTCGCTGTTTTTCTCCCGTTTCGATTTTGTGGTCTCATACCTTCCAGGTTCTAAGAATGTGAAGGCGGATGCCCTTTCTAGGAGTTTTGTGCCTGATTCTCCGGGAGTCCCTGAGCCGGCTGGTATTCTCAAAGAGGGGGTAATTCTGTCTGCCATCTCCCCTGATTTGCGGCGGGTGCTGCAGGAGTTTCAGGCTGATAGACCTGACCGTTGTCCAGCGGAGAAATTGTTTGTCCCTGATAGATGGACTAGCAGAGTTATTTCTGAGGTTCATTGCTCGGTGTTGGCTGGTCATCCTGGGATTTTTGGTACCAGAGATTTGGTGGCTAGGTCCTTTTGGTGGCCTTCTTTGTCACGGGATGTGCGTTCTTATGTGCAGTCCTGTGGGACTTGTGCTCGGGCTAAGCCCTGCTGTTCTCGTGCCAGTGGGTTGCTTTTGCCCTTGCCAGTCCCGAAAAGGCCTTGGATGCATGTTTCAATGGATTTTATTTCAGATCTTCCTGTCTCTCAAAGGATGTCTGTCATCTGGGTGGTTTGTGATCGCTTTTCTAAGATGGTCCATTTGGTACCATTGCCTAAATTACCTTCCTCCTCTAATTTGGTGCCATTATTTTTTCAACATGTGGTTCGTTTGCATGGCATTCCGGAGAACATTGTGTCGGACAGAGGTTCCCAGTTTGTCTCTAGGTTTTGGCGTTCCTTTTGTGCTAAGATGGGCATTGATTTGTCTTTTTCTTCGGCTTTCCATCCTCAAACAAATGGCCAAACCGAACGAACCAACCAGACTTTGGAAACCTATCTGAGATGCTTTGTTTCTGCTGATCAGGATGATTGGGTGACCTTCTTGCCATTGGCTGAGTTTGCCCTTAATAATCGGGCTACTTCGGCTACTTTGGTTTCGCCTTTTTTTTGCAATTCTGGTTTTCATCCTCGTTTTTCTTCGGGGCAGGTTGAGCCTTCTGACTGTCCTGGTGTGGATTCTGTGGTGGACAGGTTGCAGCAAATTTGGACTCACGTAGTGGACAATCTGACATTGTCCCAGGAGAAGGCTCAACGTTTCGCTAACCGCCGTCGTTGTGTTGGTCCCCGACTTCATGTTGGGGATTTGGTTTGGTTGTCTTCTCGTTATGTTCCTATGAAGGTTTCTTCTCCTAAGTTTAAACCTCGTTTCATTGGTCCTTATAAGATTTCTGAAATTCTCAACCCTGTGTCATTTCGTTTGGTCCTTCCAGCTTCTTTTGCCATCCATAATGTGTTCCATAGGTTGTTGTTGCGGAGGTACGTGGCGCCTATGGTTCCCTCCGTTGATCCTCCTGCTCCGGTGTTGGTTGAGGGGGAGTTGGAGTATGTGGTGGAAAAAATTTTGGTTTCTCGTATTTCGAGACGGAAGCTTCAGTACCTGGTTAAGTGGAAGGGCTATGGTCAGGAGGATAATTCCTGGGTTGTTGCCTCCGATGTCCATGCTGCCGATTTAGTTCGTGCCTTTCATTTGGCTCGTCCTGATCGGCCTGGAGGCCCTGGTGAGGGTTCGGTGACCCCTCCTCAAGGGGGGTACTGTTGTGAATTTCGTTCTCGGACTCCCTCCTGTGGTCATGAATGGTACTTTGGTTAGTTCTGCTCTTGGACTCCCTCTGGTGGCTTCGAGCCGAACTGCTGGTTACTGAGGTTGGCTTTATCAGCTGCTCTCGTTTGTTGCTATGTGGGCTTCCCTATTTAACTCCACTCAGATCGTTACTTCATGCCAGCTGTCAATGTATCAGTATTGGTTCAGATCTCTCTTGGACTTCTCTGAGGACCTCTCTACTCCAGCAGAAGCTAAGTCCCTGCTAGTTCATTTGTTGTTACTGCTGCCTGAATATATTTCTTAGTACTGCTAAATTCTAGTCCAGCTTGCTATCATGATATTTCCTTGCTAGCTGGAAGCTCTGGGGTGCAGTGTTGCACCTCCACACCGTGAGTCGGTGTGGGGGTCTTTTTGCATACTCTGCGTGGTTTTTGTAGTTTTTTGTGCTGACCGCATAGTTTCCTTTTCTATCCTCTGACTATTTAGTGAAGTCTGGCCTCCTTTGCTGAAACCTGTTTCATTCCTGTGTTTGTGACTTTCCTCTTAACTCACAGTCAATATATGTGGGGGGCTGCCTTTACCTTTGGGGAATTTCTCTGAGGCAAGGTTAGGCTTCTATTTCTATCTTTAGGGGTAGTTAGCTCTTAGGCTGTGAAGAGGCGTCTAGGCAGAGTTAGGTACGCTCCACGGCTATTTCTAGTGTGTGTGTGATAGGAGTAGGGTTTGCGGTCAGCAGAGTTCCCACTTTCCCAGAGCTTGTTCCGATTACTAGTTTACTCATCAGGTCTTTCCGGGTGCTCCTAACCACCAAATCCATAACACTATACACAGTATAGAACTTATCTTCCTTCTCTTAGTTCAGGATCACCGAGCCATCTCTGTATGGCTCCTAGGAGGACTCACCGACTAACCCCATCCGGGTTCACTTCCTGTCCTCATTCTTCTAGCAACATCATTAAACATTTCTCACAATTAACTAGCTCACTACATATAACTCTCATATGTAAGCATTATTAGTACTTCCTTTCAAAGCATCATCATTCTGTAAGTGCTATGGATGAACGTTCCCTTTAAAAAGGGACCAAGTCTCTATGAGGTAGTGCAACTTCTCAAGCTGCAAGTCCGCATGCAGCAAGGACTCCGGTGCTGTTTCCAAGAACAGTTTCTTCGCAAAGAGTCCTTTTCTTTGTAAAACCAGTAGAGGGCACCTTTAATAAGGTGCGAACTATTTACAAAACAGTTTGTAAATCATTCACCGTCCATGATTCGACAGTCTTTATAACATGGGGGAACAAGGAGCAAAAAGGAAAATAAAAGCAAAAATAAAAAGCAATATGGATCCCGGGTAAACAAAGGGATCCCTTTAAGAATAACCCTAGTCGGGTTTAAAGCAGCAAAAAGCAGGGAAACAAACAGTTAACTATTTACATGTTCAGGTTTCCGAGGTTTAGTTGGACGGCTTCCAGGGCTGCACCTGGCATTTAACCCCTCTTGGCCTGGGAAAAGTGAGGTCCAAGGTTACACCCACTGCTGGACAAGCGCTGTTAACCCATCTTTCATGTACGGTTAAATCATGCGCAGTGATGGAGGTCTGTGCAGCTTGAGTATGGGCATTTGCTGCAGCAGAGGCAGCGGCTGCTGCAAGATCAGTCACTGGAACAGAGTCAGCAGCTGTGGCACTAGCAGTCACTGGAGTGGTGTCGGTCGTCAGGGCAGGGTCATCCTTCATACCTGCTTCAGATGCGGTCCCTCCGGTGCTGGTCTGCTCCGTCTCCACTGGGGTCTGGAACGCTGGTAGCGGGGCCTTGTACTGCGGCGTTGTCATCTCCGTTCGCAGCATCTCGCTTTCCGGCAGGGCCATGCTTTCTGGCTTCGGAGCGCTGGAACTTCTTTCCTGCTCCGGACCAGACGAGGCCGCCAACAGGCATCTAGTGAGGCTCCCAATGAAAGTCTTCTTCCACCCGGCCTCAGTGCTCAGCTGCGTCCGCAGGAGTTGGTGGATCAGCTCGTCCGCTCCGGTCTGCAGGGGGTCAGCGTCAACTGTGGAGGTCTGGCTGAAGGTGCCTCTCCGGGTAGCTGGGGGAGTCCTCGGCTCCGACTCCACGCTCCGGCTGCGGGTGGCTGGCCATGGCGTCCTCCATGTGGCTCGCTCCTTCTTCCTGGTCCTTTTCCCGCTCTCTCCTTCGTGGGCGGTTTCGCTTTCGTTGTCTCCACCCCCCATTGAGGATCAGTAGGCGGATCTCGGGCTGCTGACGGACACGTCCTCAAGGGGCAGAAATATTTAGACTGGGCGGCCATTGTCTTTCGCGCTCTTCAGCTTGTCTACGCCCACTCCACGCCCTTCTTCTCCTGCGCTCTCCTTAGCGCTGTAATGGCGGCGGTTTTGGCGGGAACTTCTGGCGGCAAGTGGCAATACACAGTCTTTGCAATAAGTCACAGTCCAAGCACAACAAATCGCAGTTCCAAGGCACACATGACCTGATTCTTCAGGCTTAAGTAGATCCTGTTCGTGATGCTAAGTTGGAGTGCCCCCACTGCCGCAGGGCCAAGGGGTACCCGGTACTGGGCCTCTGAGTCTCTGCTCTGGGGTTGTCACGTGGCTAGACCCAGTCCGTGACCCTGCTGAGGGGCGCCCAATGAAAGGTGTGGGTGGTGATGCTGTAGTGGTGCGGGCCGCAGTAAATAACGAGGACACCAGGTTGCAGTCTCTTTACCTCTTTACTGAAGGCTTCAGGATCCTCAGTCCGGAATGCGGTTAACCAGGCTGCGCAAGTCCGGCCGGTCCGATGGCACCTCCAGAGTTCCCTTTGCAGGTGGAAATCTGTGCCTACCTTCTAGTGCTTGTGTGTTGTGGTCCTCCCCTGCTGTGCTTACGGGATAGTCTCCACAACTGTTGTGTCTGTTTCTGAAGTTCCCTCACAACTCGATTATGATGTTCTTCTTCGTCCCCCAGATGATATGGCTAGGACGCACCCGTATGACGGGTAGGCTCGGAGCTCTTCCTGGACCCTAGTGTCGCCCCTCTCCTGTTGTTGCCCCCTATGTCTTCTTAGGTGATTTGGGTGAGACAGCCCACCTATAACTGACTGTCCTGCCGTAGGTTTGAAGTTAGGCCTGCAGCTCTATACTTCCTCGGCGTTCCGGCAACCGGCTGCGCGCCTCAGTAGGATGTTGCCTCGTCTTACAGCATGACTCCTACTGGTGTTTCTCCTTGTTGCGTTGATCTCGTTTCTCACTCAGCACAATAAACCTCGCTTCTTGTCCTTTCTTAGGGTACAGGTGCAGGCGCGGTCCCGTAACGTTCTCTCAGTTCACTAGGCCTCTGTCAGGATCCCACCCCTGACAGGGACCCCCTGAATCTTCCCCTGCAACACCCTCTGCCACAGAATGTTGCCTGGTTCCAACCCAGTCAGCTTCTATCTCACTTCCTATCCAACCCCCAGTTTTACCAGATTGTGAGGAGTGGCCTAATACATAGCACCCTTAGCTCCCCCTGGAGGCCAGACTGTGAAGTGTATTGGTGTCTGTGATACCTGGTCAGGTGAACTCCTTCAGTGCCATCAGACGTACCATAGCCCCCCTTAGCGGCGGAGCATCAGTACTGCAACGACCAGGACTCTGGGGCGCTGCATAAGTAGCTGCGAGGATTGTATGTTACCATTTTAAACTGCGAGCAATAGACAAGGACCAGACAAAAGAAACATTTCATTTATTTTGTGGGGTCCTGGAGAGTCAAGACATTGGCTTTGCGAGAAGAACTTACTGGGCACCTCAGGAAAGGTTTAGAGGGGGAAGTGGTCACCCTGAAGGAAAAACTTAAAGAATGAGTAAGTTTGGTGGGACAGGGAAGCATAAAATAAGGGAGGTTTTACAGTTCCAGGATAGTAAGGACTTGGTGCTCAGCTATCAGTGTTGGTTTATGAATGGGCCTGTAAGTTGAAGGTCAACACAATGTTGGTATAAAACATAGTATATTGATTAACTGTACCTGGTGAACTCCCAGGAGCATATTGCACCCTTAATTACATTTTAGAGCAAAAAGGAAGAACACCTATCATTCCAGAGAGAAGACTTGACATTCGCACAGATACCCCTGTAAGACTCCAAGGAGATTCCTCTTGCTTTTGGCACTGAAACATCTCCGATTTCAGCCATGAGGAGGAGACTATGAGACAGCCCCAAAGCTACTTCTTCCAGTCATTGTGCTCCTGGTTGTAATTATTTATATTGGACTGTTTCTGATTTGCAGGAGGACCAAAACACTGGCACCCCACTCCAGAGCAGTCAGGCTGAGTTAAGTACATAAGACAAATCCAGTCCTTTACCCCGGATCCAATATATATTGTATAAAACATTGCATTTGATCTAAATTTACTGCTCCTACTGAAATTCCATATGTGTGCCTATAGACACTTTTGGTGAAAGTGTGGAAATTACTATACATAGACATCCTCAGGGAACAAAATTTGAAGTTCAGTCAGTGTGTTCATGTGAAGGCATTTACAGCATTAGTTAACTCCAATGCACATGAGTCAATGATCTGCATGTGTTTTATGAATCAGTTAGAATCTATGCTATTTTAGTTTAAGTTTCTATATGCATTCAAACCAAAGGTATATTTTGGAATGGAATTGTAATATGTGTTTTGTGCGAATGAGGAAAAGAGCTAGGTCCCCTAGGGACAGGTTCCCTCAATTTCCAAAGTATTTGCCACTTCAATGCTACCAATAGTGAAGTTTGTAAGGAAGGATTGAATGTCGGATAGTGTTAGATGGTGTTTCTTCCCACAGTCTCTGTTAGATCTGACGGAACACACCAAATAATATTTAGAGAGGATAGGAGGTGCGTTCGCAGTCCGGGGTCCACCGTGCAGAAAGGACATCTTCTGCTCGGTAATGGCGGACTATATGGCGGTATAATGTGAATACACACACGGGTTAGCTTCACCCGGTATAAAGGAAGCAAACCCTGTTGCGTCACAGGGCCACGATACCGCACAGAGAGCACAAGTAAAGGGTCACAGAACTCAGCCCCAAGACACGGGAAAATAGTTCCTCTAGACCTCTTATGCTTGACACCGTTACTGTGGTGTCAGGGGTAGAACTGAACTAATAATAACAATTTATCGCACAAGAGTGCAAACAACACCACTAACCACCCTAACCAGGGCGTGGAAAGCGCACTAAGTGCACGGTGCCACACTGGCGGTCGCTGCTGAGAGACGCTGGATTGTGTGCTAGATGTGCAGAGTAGCACTGTCTGGCACTAGGTAGCTTCCACAATTCGCGAGCAGGCAACAACAGGGATGGGAATGATTCAGAGCTTTCATCCATCAACAGGCATTCAACTACACACACACAAGTAAATCAGTTTACACTAGCGCATGGCTGAGCTACCAGGGTGGCTCAATGAAGGCGAACCTGGTCCTATGGCAGCGTTTTATTGATGACATTGTTTTTATTTGGTCTGGTGGTCCCAATTTATTGTCCGATTTTATTAATGAATTAAATAAAAATCAATATTTTTAAAATTTTACAGCTACCACCAGCACGAAAGAAATAAATTTTTTAGATTTGAAAATTTTTATAGAGGAAAATACAATTCAAACTCAAACCTACCATAAACCCACAGATTTCAGTAGCGCCCCCACTGCCGCAGGGCCGAGGGGTACCCGGTACCGGGCCTCTGAGTCTCTGCTCTGGGGTTGTCACGGTGGCTAGGCCCGGTCCGTGAGCCTGCTGAGGGGCGTACAGTGATAGATATGATGGATGTGGATGGTGGTGCGGTGCAGTAAATAACGAGGACACCAGGTTGCAGTCTCTTTACCTCTTTACTGAAGGTTTTAGAATCCTCAGTCCAGAGCGCTGTCAACAGGGCTGTTTGAGACCGGCCAGTCCAAAGGCACATCAGGAGTTCTCTTTACAGGTGGGAATCAGTGTCTACCTTCTAGCGCTGTGTGTTGTAGTCCTTCCCTGCTGAGCTCCCGGGATAGTCCTCACAACTGATTCTGTCTGTCTCTGATGTTCGTTCTCTCTGTCCCCCAGGTGATATGGTAGGACGCACCCGTATGACGGGGTAGGCCTGGAGTTCTTCCGGGACCCTAGAGTCGCCCCTCTCCCACAGCTGCCTCCGTTGTCTGCTTAGGTGATTTGTGTGAGACAGCCAACCTATAATTGGCTGTCCGGCCGTGGTTTGCAGTAGTACTTAGAGTCTCTTACTTGCTCGGCGTTCCGGCCACCGACTGTTTGCGCCTCAGAAGGATGTTGCCTCGGTCTAACAGCACGACTCCTTCTGGTCCTAATGCCTCTTTTCTGTATTCCCGTTGTTCACTGGTTAGTTCTGCTCTTAGGAGTCTGCCAGGATCCCATCCCTGACAGGTCCTCTCACTAGCTCTTCCCAGTTACTTCTCTCCCTGTCTTCCTGTCCAACCCCCAGTTTTACCAGAGTGTGAGGAGTGGCCTACTAGATAGAACCACCCCCCCTGGTGGCCGGAGTGTGAAGTGTAGTGTGAGTGTTACCTGGTCAGAGAAACTCCTTTAATGCAATCAGACGTAACATCACTCCCCTTAGTGGCAGAGCGACATTACTGCAACGACCAGGACTCTGGGGCGCTGCACTCCCCCCCGGTTAAATCCAGTACTCCCGGACTGGGAAAACAAGAACAACAATACATGTTAACAGAAAATACACAAAATTTTGAAATAGCATAAACAATTAAACATAACAGTGCTTCCCTTTATGGGAGGTGAGGACTCTTGAATGTTGCAAAAGTTAGGTCATGCACAGTTTATGACTCTCAGTTCAATGTTTGAAACAGCGGGGACCCCGGGTAAACAAAGGGGTCCCCCTTTTGAAAGTTTTTGAGCAATTCACCGTCCATTACTCTATTGTCCATTTTAAAACCTGTAACAAAAGATATGCACACAAACATTTTCAACTAAATAGCAGCCCTCGCTAATACCTCCAAGTTTTGTAGCGGAGGGGAGTTTGGTTCTGAGTGCTGCGTGTGGACCTTCGCAGCGCAGGGGTTGCTATTGGCCTAACAGGGCCCGCTATGCTTGCTACCGCTGGTGTAGTGCACTGTCTTCTAGCTACACTTCTAGTGAGTCTGGGTAGCACTGGCAGGTTGGGGCTCTCAGAGCTGCTGCTATCAACAGTGGGTACAGCAGATTCACCGATAGCAGAGGGAGGATTTGCCGGTTCAACGGTTGGCATGGCATCTTCAGGTAGGGCTTGTTGAGGTTGCGGGGCCGGATGATCTGGTACCACCATCGCTTCTGGTGGGTCCGGCTGTTGAAACGTTAGAACAGGTACCACGATGGCCTGATTTATCTGAGTCCAGGACTGGGGAAAGTCACCAAGGACGGTATGGATCATCTTCTCCTTTTCCACCGGCGGGGAGATTCTTGGGGCCGTGTCCCTCTCTCTCAACTTATCGGGGCAGACCTTAAGGTGATCCCTGGATACCGCTGTCGAGGTCTCCCCTCTGTCCTTGCTGATGAGACAGACCTTCGTGTTGTCGAAGTCGGATGGCAGGATGGTATACGGTTCCGCTTCCCATTGGTCATCGAGCTTGTGTAGTCTCCTCTTTCGTTTAAGTACTTGCTCACCAGGTGACAGGGGAATCGCAGGAGCGTGCTGGTTGTAGTCCCTTTCTTGTTTTTGCCTAGCCTGGGCGAGACTTCTTTCCACGCACTCCTGTACTTTGCGGTACCTTCGCTGCCTTTCTGCATCCCAATCTGCATCCGGCGAGGTATCTTCGGGGACTAGGACCCCCATGTCCAGATCAACGGGTAACTGGCTAGGCCTTCCCCTCATTAGGTACGCTGGAGTACAGTTGGTGGAATTTACTGGGATGTGATTGTAGATATCCACCAAGTCAGGCAACTTTGTCGGCCACAGGTTCCGTTCCTCTACGGGCAAGGTCTTCAATAAGTTGATCACCACCTGGTTCATCTTCTCGCACATCCCATTGGTTTGAGGATGGCGTGGTTCGGATCTTCTTACACCCGTACAGTTGGCAGAACTCTTGGAACACTTCTGCTTCGAATGCTGGTCCCTGATCGGTCAGTACCTTCTCTGGGTAGCCATGGGGCCTACAAAAGTACTGCTGGAAGGCCTTGGCGGCAGTCCTGGCCGTTAGATCCTTGACAGGTACAACCACCAAAAATCTGGAGTAGTGATCTACGATGGTAAGAGCGTAGATATAGCCTGACCGGCTAGGTGTCAACTTCACATGATCCAGCGCGATCAGTTCGAGCGGCCGTTTGGTGATGATAGGCTGCAGGGGAGCCCGTTGGCTGCCATGGTCCTTCCTGCGTAGGCTACATGGACCGCACTCCCGACACCACTTCTCAATGGCTCTCTTCATGCCAATCCAATAGAACCTCCCTCGGAGTAGCCTCTCTAGCTTCCTCCATCCGAAGTGTCCGGCTCCATCATGGTAGGCTCCCAGAACCATGGGCGCATCTCGCCTTGGCACCACTATCTGCCACACCAATTCATGAGTACGTGGGTCGATGCTCCTCCTGCACAGCTTGCCATCATGGATAAACAGTTTGCTTCTCCCCTTCCACAGCTGTTGGGTTTCCTGTGGATCATCTGGGCCGGGATGCAACCCTGCCTGCGTCAAGAGCTCTTTCACCCGACGGACCGCGGGGTCACCATCCTAGGTCTCCGCCCACCCGTGATGGGGCAGGGGATTCAGCGTGGCATCCGGTTGGTTCCTGTGCCTGTTCTTCACATGATGAGAGTTCTGAGTGGCTTTGGGGCGATGGAATGCAGGCAGCTCCACCTCTTCAAGTGCCTCCGGGTCTTCTCCCGTTTCTGGCAAATTGGGCATTCGGGACAAGGCATCGGCATTGGCATTCTTGTGTCCCGCCCAGTACTTGATGGTGAAATCGTAGTTGGACAGCCGGGCCATCCACCGCTGTTCCAAGGCCCTGAGTTTGGCAGTATCCAGATGCGTTAGCGGATTGTTATCCGTGAAGACGGTGAATTTCGCGGAGGCCAGGTAGTGTTTGAACCTCTCTGTCACTGCCCAGACGATGGCAAGGAATTCCAGCTTAAAAGAACTGTAGTTGTCAGGGTTTCTTTCCGTGGGATGGAGTTTCCTGCTGGCGTAAGCGATCACCCTTTCTTTGCCTTTCTGGACCTGGGACAGCACAGCTCCTAATCCCACATTGCTGGCATCTGTGTACAGCACAAACGGTTGGTCGTATTCGGGGTAAACCAGTACCTCTTCTCCCGTCAGTGCCGACTTCAAACAAGCGAAGGATCCCTCCAGCTCCTCGTTCCAATCAAAGGGGGTGTTCCTCCCCTTGGTCTTCTTTGGTTGGCCCACCAACAGGTTTTGCAAGGGTGCGGCCTTCTTGGTAAAGTCCTTAATGAACCTCCGATAATAGCCTACCAGCCCGAGGAACTGCCGGACTTGGTGAAGGTCACTGGGCCTTGGCCAGTCCTTGATCACCATGACCTTGTCGGGGTCTGGGGCCACTCCTTCAGCGCTCACCACATGGCCCAGGTACTGCACTTTAGGTTTCAGCAGATGACACTTGGACGGTTTCACCTTTAAGCCAAAGTTGGACAGGGCTTCAAACACCTCGGCCAGGTGCTTCAGATGGTCTTCGTAGGTCTTAGAGAAGACAATGACATCATCCAAATACAGCAGCACGGTTTCGAAGTTCATGTGTCCCAGGCAGCACTCCATCATCCTCTGGAACGTCCCGGGAGCATTGCACAATCCGAAGGGCATGTAATTGAACTCGCAGAGACCCATTGGTGTCGTGAAGGCCGTCTTCTCTTTGTCCGCCTCTGCTACAGGAACCTGCCAGTACCCACTGGTGAGATCTAAGGTAGAGAAGTAGTTAGCAGATTTTAAGGCAGCCAGAGACTCCTCTATCCTGGGCAGTGGGTATGCGTCCTTATGTGTAATGCGATTCAACTGCCTGTAATCAACACACATCCTCATTGTACCATCTTTCTTTTTAACAAGGACTAACGGAGCTGCCCAGGGGCTACAGCTGTCTCTCACCACCCCAGCCTCCTTCATTTCCCGCAACATGTCCTTGGCACACTGGTAATGAGCTGGGGGTACAGGGCGATATCTCTCTTTTATGGGTCGGTGATCTCCCGTGGGGATATGATGTTGGATCCCTTTCACCTGCCCAAAATCTAAGGGGTGTTTGCTGAATACCTGCTCGTACTCGTGTACCACCCTGTAGGCCCCCTGTTTTTGATGGGATGGGGTAGAGTCAGTGCCCACATGCAATTCCCGACACCAATCTTTCGAGTGCTCTGCAGAACCGTTGTCCTCCGCCACGTTTGACGGGACCAAGGGTTCAGGTGTCTGTATCACACTATTATTAACAGTGAATAATTTGGCGAGCGTGGCATACTTGGTGAGGTGAACCTCTTCCTCCCCACAATTGAGGACACGTACGGGCACTCTCCCCTGGCGAACGTCGACCACCCCCCGGGCTGTCAGAATAGTAGGCCTATTGTCTGAATATACGGGTTCTACCAAGGCCTGGTAGTCCTTTCCCCTGAGGCCTATGGCTGCCCGACACCATATTAACATTTCACTCCTGGGGGGTATCGCGATGGGGTTTGAATCACTCACAGTGACACGACCAATCTCACCACCAGTCAGCTCTACCTGCTGTCTCTGCATCAGAGCTCTGATTTCCTTCTGCAGGGCACGTTGCTCACTGTGGCCAGCGGTTTCTGCCACCTGTTGCAACAAAACAATAACTTCTGCAAGACAATTTTCTATAACATTAGTACCAAGAGTCATCATGGGATTACATTCTCGACGATCAATATCAACAATCACAATCCCTTGGGCTTTCAATTCCACCCGCCCCACCTTGATGGTGACCTCCTTATACCCCACTTGTGGCAACGGCTGACCATTACTGGCTATTATGGCGAAATCATCATCAGGGCCACGAGTAATATCAGTGTCCTCCCAATACCGTTTATAAAGCACGTAAGGTATAGTCGTCACCTGAGAACCGGTGTCCAGCAAAGCGTTCAAGGGGATTCCATCAACCACTACAGGGAGAACTGGTCGTCCTCCAATGTACTTGGTTCTCCAATGCTGCGGGCCTGACCGTCCTACTCCTGGGGGTTGGCCCTTTGCCCCAGGGGTTGCTCGTTTAAAGGACAGTACCTTGCAAGGTGGCCCACCTGGTGACAGCGGCGGCAGATGGGTCATCCGTCCTGGTGGAAGCGATCGTCGTTCCGGCCTCTGGTCGGCGGAGTCCTCCTCTGTCGCATCCAAGGGACATCCTCTGGTCTGGAGGCCAGCTGGATCTTCTCCTTGGGGGCCTCCTGTAGGGACTGCACCGTCCGGGCCAGGGCAGCAACGCTCTTGGTCAGCTCCTGCATCTGGAGACGAAGTCCTGCAGGGGAGTCGTCCTCTAGGCTCTGGGCATCGGCCTCGGCGGTGACTGGGGCATCCGACGCCACCTCCTGGTGGTATGTGAGAGCGGGACGCCGGGGAGGTGCTGCACGGCTGGGCTGTCGCTCCTGCAATGCCTGGATAGCTTTATCTTTGAATTGCGCAAAAGTCAAGTCTGGATTTTGCATGGCCAGGAAGTGCAATTGGCCCCGCTGGTGACTGCACAGGAGCCCCTCAATGAACCGCTCCTTCAGGATTTTATCCTCATCCTGCATGCTGCCGGGGTCACTCTGCTTAATGGCCCGCATGGCCTGGAGATTAAGGGCATAGTCCCGTAAGCTATCCTGCGGTCTCTGTTTGCATCCATAGAAAGTCAGTTTAATTTCTGTAGCAGTGCGAGTATCGAAGGTAGCTTTAAGCTTTGCAAAAATCTGCTGTGCAGTTCCCTTATCCTCGGCGGGCCAGGACTTCAATTCTCTCAGAGCCGCCCCAAAGAGTTGGCCGGTTATCATATGAACCTTCTGCGGCTCTGTCAGGGGATAGAACTCGAGCAGGCTGCAGAGCCCTTCCTTAAAGTCAGTGAATGTATGCGACTCCCCAGAGTATCGTGGGAGCCAGGCCGCTCCGGGCAGGTACGGCATAGAGAAGGGCATTATGGCTTTTGTGTCAGCGTCCGACTGGCTGAGGGGAACAGCGGGTTCTGCGGCAACTGGTGGTTGTATTAGGGCCGCGGCTTCGCCCGCTGCGGGTCCCGGAGGTGCCCCTGCGTCCCCAGCTGCGGCCTCTTCCTCCGCTCCTCCCGACTCGGACATGGCTGGCCCTTCCTCCACTAACCTGCTGGAGATCGGAGTTCCTCTTCCGGGATCGGCATGTTACCGCGCTTTCTCGTTCCGCGCTTCTTTTTGGCTGGTCCCACCCACGAAGCTGAGGCTCCTCCCTCCGCACACTGCGATGGCGAATCGTGGCGGGAACTCCTGGCGGCAATTGTCAACTCACAGTCTTTGCAATAAGTTACAGTCCAAGCACAATGAATCACAGTTCCAAGGCACACATAACCTGATTCTTCAGGCTTAAGTAAATCCTGTTCGTGACGCCAAGTTGTAGCGCCCCCACTGCCGCAGGGCCGAGGGGTACCCGGTACCGGGCCTCTGAGTCTCTGCTCTGGGGTTGTCACGGTGGCTAGGCCCGGTCCGTGACCCTGCTGAGGGGCGTACAGTGATAGATATGATGGATGTGGATGGTGGTGCGGTGCAGTAAAAAACGAGGACACCAGGTTGCAGTCTCTTTACCTCTTTACTGAAGGTTTTAGAATTCTCAGTCCAGAGCGCTGTCAACAGGGCTGTTTGAGACCGGCCGGTCCAAAGGCACATCAGGAGTTCTCTTTACAGGTGGGAATCAGTGTCTACCTTCTAGCGCTGTGTGTTGTAGTCCTTCCCTGCTGAGCTCCCGGGATAGTCCTCACAACTGATTCTGTCTGTCTCTGATGTTCGTTCTCTCCGTCCCCCAGGTGATATGGTAGGACGCACCCGTATGACGGGGTAGGCCTGGAGTTCTTCCGGGACCCTAGAGTCGCCCCTCTCCCACAGCTGCCTCCGTTGTCTGCTTAGGTGATTTGTGTGAGACAGCCAACCTATAATTGGCTGTCCGGCCGTGGTTTGCAGTAGTACTTAGAGTCTCTTACTTGCTCGGCGTTCCGGCCACCGACTGTTTGCGCCTCAGAAGGATGTTGCCTCGGTCTAACAGCACGACTCCTTCTGGTCCTAATGCCTCTTTTCTGTATTCCCGTTGTTCACTGGTTAGTTCTGCTCTTAGGAGTCTGCCAGGATCCCATCCCTGACACGTCCTCTCACTAGCTCTTCCCAGTTACTTCTCTCCCTGTCTTCCTGTCCAACCCCCAGTTTTACCAGAGTGTGAGGAGTGGCCTACTAGATAGAACCACCCCCCCTGGTGGCCGGAGTGTGAAGTGAAGTGTGAGTGTTACCTGGTCAGAGAAACTCCTTTAATGCAATCAGACGTAACATCACTCCCCCTTAGTGGCAGAGCGACATTACTGCAACGACCAGGACTCTAGGGCGCTGCATTTCAACAACTACATTTCTTTGGAGAGTTTCCATCTTCCGACTTGGCTTATGAATGCCCCTAAAAGCCAATTCATGAGAGCTCATAGGAACTGTTCAAAACCAAATGACTTTGACGTAGAGGCTGATACTTTACTTCAACGGTTCCATCATAAAGGATATGATAAGAACTTGTTGACACAAACGAAAGAGCTGGTGGAAAAATTACCACGTGAAAAATTACTCCAACATAAGAAGAAAACCAGGAATTATTTGACAAATGAGGAAGTCCCTATTATAACTCAGTACAATTCCAACAGTAAAATCTTGAAAAGGATTGTATGTAAACATTGGAGTATCCTAAAGGAGGATAAGGTCATTGGGGAATCATTATCAGAATGTCCCAGATTAATATATAGGAGGGCTAACAATTTGGGCAATATAATAGCCCCAACGATTTCCAAACCCCCCAATTTACAAGCTCCTGACCCACAACATCTTCCTTTTGTTTTTTTTTCCATGTAAAAGATGCCTATCATATAAAAAACTAGGCACCAAAAAACAATTTACCATTGCCAACCAGTCCACGGAAGTTGGCATAAAGGACTTTATTACATGCGTCACCCATTGGGTAATTTATGGTATGAAATGCCCCTGTGGGAAATTATACATAGGGCGAACTATACGCCCAATGAGTGTAAGAATTGCAGAACATTTGCACAATATTAGTAATAAATTCATGGGTCATCCTTTATCACAACACTTTGCAAAGTATCATGTTGGCTCAATTAAAGATATCATAGTCACTGGAATCAAAATAGTTAAAAAGAGTTGGAGAAAGGGCAATTTTATTCACCAAATGTCACGAGAAGAGAGCAGATGGATTTTTGAAATGAACACTCTTATACCCAATGTTTTGAATAGCGAAATAGAATTGTTCACTTTCAATAAATAATGCAGGACTCCTACCAGCTGCATGATATATAAGTGCCAATTCTGCTAACCGGACCATCCCTGATGAAGGAATCAGTGTATTCCGAAACTAGTTGGATTTTGGTCCATTGTGAGCTCCATAGCCAGTCACGTGATGCATCACTTTACCGTGACGTCACGCAAAGTCCTGAAGCTCCTCTGCACCTTGCCGGCTTTACTATAGATCCCGTGCTAGCATCTACTGCATGTGGCAGCTTGATATTTCCCAGAGGGGCGTCTGTTACCAGCCGGAACGGCGCCCCAACTCCTTGGGTATAATTTTTCTTTTTTTTTCCCTTGCTCTGGACTCTGGTTATGATGCCATACCATGGTGGACATTGAACCACGTTCAAACAAGAGGACCTACACACCATAAGAACTGCTCTCAGTTGGGACCATAATTCGTACGCTGCTATCCTTTTTCAGAGAGGTAATTTAATATTTTCTTTTTTGGTTTTATCTGAGTATCAGGGTTTTCTCTTCCTTTTATATTGCATAGTTTTATTCCCATATTAGGATAGATTTTTTTTTTTTTTTTTTTTAAGTGTTCTCAGTTTCTTAGTGCAAATATGAATGAAGAAAATTGCTAAAACTGTGAAGGAATCCTCAAGTGCAGTTCTGAAAACCATTAATTGCTATAGTGAAACTTTCAATCTCAAATTGACAGAACCTCAGACAACAGACCTAATAAATGAAGCACATACAGTAGCTTGCGAAAGTATTCACCAAACACACACACACACACACACACACACACAACCTAGAATTTCACAGGTTTTTTTATGTTTTGTATCAGTTCATGTAGAGAATATACCTATAACTGTGAACATTTGGTTTTCTTTTTATTGTGAAGCAAACAACAAATAGGACAAAGTAACTGAAAACGTCAATGTGCATAACTATTCACCCTCCTAAAGTCAGTACTTTGTAGAGCCTCCTTTTGAAGCAATTACAGCTGCAAGTAGCTTTGGAAAAGTCTCTATGAGCTTTCCATATCTTGAATGGGATTTTTGCCCATTCCTCAAGGCAAAACTGCTCCAGCTTATTCAAGTTAGATGGTTTTCTCTGGTGAAGAACAAACTTCAAGTCTGACCACAGATTCTCAATTGGATAAATGTCTGGGCTTTCACTAGGACTTTCCAAAACATTTACATGTTTCCCCGTAAATCACTCGAGTGTTGCTTTATCAGTATGCTTTGGGTCTTTGTCTTATTGAATGGTGAACCTCTGTTGCAGCCTCAAATCACTGATAGACTGACACAGTTTTTGCTCAAGAATATGCCTGTATTTTGTACCATCCATCTTTTCCTTGACTGGGACCATTTTCACTTTCCCTGATGCCGAAAAACATCCTCACAGTATGATGTGAAACTCTGAATACCTTGGAGTCAACAGACAGTCAGGAAGACGTCCTGGAAACTACAGACAGGTTGCAGTACTGGAAACCGCAGGCAAGTAGGTAGTGATACTGCCAGCCACAGGCAGGTAGGTAAAGTCCCAAAGACCATTGACAGGTAGCAAGGTTACTGGAAACCAAAGGCAAGTAGGTGAGCAAGGTTACTGGAAATTGCAGACAAGTATGTGAGATCCTCCACTGACAGATAGCAAGATTACTGGAAACAACAGACAAGTAGATGAGCAAGGGTTACTGGAAATGGCAAACTAGAAACTCATGGTTGGGAAACTATACACTGCCAGGAGATGTCCTGATGACTGTTTACTGGAACTGTGCAAAGACAGCTAAAATATTTGCTGGCAAGTCTTATGTTAAAACAACATCAGCGATTCTGCATGATTCCCTTTCCCCTTCCCTGCATGGATGCCAGCGAGTTCACTAACCCTTCTATACCCCATCGATATCTACTTCCTTCCAGGACCTGTGCACAGCACGCAGGTCTCTTGGGAGTGTACCTACAGCATGTGCTCTCTGCCTCTTAAAGGCCAGTGTGGGCACATCTGAAAACATCCCCAGTAAATAGCTGGGTAATGCCTGAAATTACAGGCACCCTCCCTTATTGGTAGGTGCATTAGCAACTTCAATATTCAGTCTGTTTTCTGCTACCAAGTTGTAAGGTCCCTGTAATTGTGCTCTATCCGAATCTGACCAGGGCCATCCTGTTTGCCCTGTCTGAACCTGTCCCTGTCCATCCATTCCTGCTAAACTTGAACTTGAGCCTGTTCATCCTGCCTGCATCTGACCCTGCCTGCCCAGTCTGAACTAATACCTGTTGGCCCTGCTGCATCCTGTTCCTGAGTCTGTCCTTCCTCTCCCAAGTATTGAGCTTGATCTATCTTTCTCTGCACCTACACCATTACCCTCACCAGTCCAGCTTGAACTTGCACCTGTGATTCCATACCTTAGGCCTTTTTGTGTTCCTGAACTCATCCTGTCCATTCCAGATCGGGTAGCTGTTCTGTCTACCAGCAGCAGGTCCCACTGTGTTCCAATTCCTGGCCGCTCCTGCTTCCCTGCCTATTTGAGGTCAGCTGATGCAGTTCTGGGGTCTGTCATGGAGTAGCACTTGCAGCAGCAAAAGCAAAAGAGGGAAAAAGGGAAAGAAGATTGTCAGCTCACCCGCAGTAGATGCACCTTGTTCAGCAGGCAACTCGCACGGAGTCATCTCAGTCTTAGACGTCAGCCATGGGTGAAGGTAAAAAAAAGGAAAGGGGATCCTCCAGCTATGAAACCAGTGCGGCCGATATAAAAATGAAAAACTTTATTATAACTATACAAAGACATATAAACTGGACATCGCCCGACGCGTTTCATTAAACAGCCTTAATCATGGTATCAATGATTAAAGCTGTTTGCTGAAATATGTCGGCTTGCCCATCCAGGAGTCAGGCGATGTCCAATTGTGTCCACTTGGGTTCAAGTCTAACCACACCATCAGGGCCCTTAGTTACATATCAAAGGAGGAGGTAGCAGTCTGTCATGGTTCCCAATGGCAAGGGAACGTCAGAGAACTTAAACAACAGACTAGCTCTTGGGTGATGGAATCTCGAGCTGACCGTGAGCTAAACCTACCACACAACTAGCAGTGGCCGGGTGGCGTACCTACGTTTTATCCCTAGACGCCTAGCGCCAGCCGGAGGACTAACTAACCCTAATAGAGGAAAAGACAGACCTGGCTTACCTCTAGGGAAATTCCCCCAAAAAGGAGACAGAAGCCCCCCACATATATTGACGGTGAGTTCAGAGGAAAAGACATACGCAGTATGAAGGTAGGTTCAGCAAAGCGAGGTCCGCTTACTAGATAGCAAGAAGATACAATAGGGAACTTCACGGTCAGCTGAAAACCCTATTAAAATACCATCCCGAAATTACTTTAAGACTCATGTGTCAACTCATGACACCGGAGTGGCAATTTCGGCCCACAAGAGCTTCCAGCTACAGAAAAATAACATGACTGTGAACTGGAACAAAAATGCAAAACAAACTTAGGACTAAGAGTCCAACTTAGCTGATAGTAGTCTAGAAGCAGGAACATGCAACAGAAAGGCTCTGGTTACATTGATGGCCGGCACTAGAATAACTGAGCAGCAAGGCTAAATAGGATACACCCATATCCTGATGGAAACAGGTGAACAGAGAAAGTGAAGCACACAAGTCCAGTACCACCAGTGACCACCGGGGGAGCCCAAAAACCAAATTCACAACAGTACCCCCCCCTCAAGGAGGGGGCACCGAACCCTCACCAGAACCACCAGGGCGATCAGGATGAGCCCTATGAAAGGCACGGACCAAATCAGAGGCATGAACATCAGAGGCTGTCACCCAAGAATTATCCTCTTGACCGTAGCCCTTCCACTTAACCAGATACTGAAGTTTCCGTCTGGAAACACGGGAGTCCAAGATCTTCTCCACAACGTACTCCAATTCACCCTCAACCAACACCGGAGCGGGAGGCTCAACGGAAGGCACAACCGGTACCTCATACCTGCGCAATAATGACCGATGGAGGACATTATGGATAGAAAAAGATGCTGGGAGGTCCAATCGAAAGGACACGGGGTTAAGAATCTCCAAAATCTTATACGGGCCGATGAACCGAGGCTTAAACTTAGGAGAAGAAACCCTCATAGGGACAAAACGAGAAGACAACCACACCAAGTCCCCAACACGAAGACGAGGACCAACACGACGACGGCGGTTAGCAAAATGCCGAGTCTTCTCCTGGGACAACTCCAAATTGTCCACCACCTGTCCCCAAATCCGATGCAACCTATCCACCACAGTATCCACTCCAGGACAATCCGAAGACTCCACCTGACCGGAAGAAAAACGAGGATGAAACCCCGAATTGCAAAAGAAAGGAGAAACCAAAGTGGCAGAACTAGCCCGATTATTGAGGGCAAACTCCGCCAACGGCAAAAAGGCAACCCAGTCATCCTGATCCGCAGACACAAAACACCTCAAATAAGTCTCCAAAGTCTGATTAGTTCGCTCAGTCTGGCCATTAGTCTGAGGATGGAACGCAGATGAAAAAGACAAATCAATGCCCATCCTAGCACAGAACGCCCGCCAAAATCTAGACACGAACTGGGTCCCCCTGTCAGAAACGATATTCTCCGGAGTACCATGCAAGCGAACCACATTTTGAAAAAACAGAGGAACCAACTCGGATGAGGAAGGCAACTTAGGCAAGGGCACCAAATGGACCATCTTTGAAAAACGGTCACACACCACCCAGATGACAGACATTTTCTGAGAAACAGGGAGATCAGAAATAAAATCCATAGAGATGTGAGTCCAAGGCCTCTTCGGAATAGGCAAAGATAACAACAATCCGCTGGCCCGAGAACAACAAGGTTTGGCCCGAGCACAAACATCACAAGACTGCACAAAAACTCGTACATCTCGAGACAGGGAAGGCCACCAGAAGGACCTAGCCACCAAATCCCTGGTACCAAAGATCCCGGGATGACCTGCCAACGCAGAAGAATGGACCTCCGAGATGACTCTACTGGTCCAATCATCAGGAACAAACAGTCTACCAGGCGGGCAACGATCAGGTCTATCCGCCTGAAACTCCTGCAAAACCCGTCGCAGGTCTGGGGAAACAACAGATAATATCACCCCATCCTTAAGGATACCAGTAGGTTCAGAATCACCAGGGGAATCAGGCTCAAAACTCCTAGAAAGGGCATCCGCCTTCACATTTTTAGAACCTGGTAAGTATGAGACCACAAAATTAAACCGAGAGAAAAACAACGACCAGCGCGCCTGTCTAGGATTCAGGCGCCTGGCAGACTCAAGATAAATCAAATTCTTGTGATCGGTCAATACCACCACCTGATGTCTAGCCCCCTCAAGCCAATGACGCCACTCCTCAAAAGCCCACTTCATAGCCAAAAGCTCCCGATTACCAATATCATAATTTCGCTCGGCGGGCGAAAATTTTCGAGAAAAGAACGCACAAGGTCTCATCACGGAGCAGTCGGAACTTTTCTGCGACAAGATCGCCCCAGCTCCGATCTCGGAAGCATCGACCTCAACCTGAAAAGGAAGAGTAACATCAGGCTGACGCAACACAGGGGCGGAAGAAAAGCGGCGCTTAAGCTCCCGAAAGGCCTCCACAGCAGCAGGGGACCAATCAGCAACATCAGCACCCTTTTTGGTCAAATCAGTCAAAGGTTTAGCAACATCAGAAAAACCAGTTATAAATCGACGATAAAAATTAGCAAAGCCCAAAAATTTCTGAAGGCTCTTAAGAGAAGAAGGTTGCGTCCAATCACAAATAGCCCGAACCTTGACAGGATCCATCTCAATGGAAGAGGGGGAAAAAATGTACCCCAAAAAAGAAATCTTTTGAACCCCAAAAATACACTTAGAACCCTTCACACACAAGGAATTAGCCCGCAAAACATGAAAAACCCTCCTGACCTGTTGGACATGAGAATCCCAGTCATCCGAAAAAATCAAAATATCATCCAGATACACGATCATAAATTTATCCAAATATTCACGGAAAATGTCATGCATAAAGGACTGAAAGACTGAAGGGGCATTTGAAAGACCAAAAGGCATTACTAAATACTCAAAATGGCCCTCGGGCGTATTAAATGCGGTTTTCCACTCATCCCCCTGCTTAATTCGCACCAAATTATACGCCCCACGGAGATCAATCTTAGAGAACCACTTAGCCCCCTTTATTCGAGCAAACAAATCAGTCAGCAGTGGCAGAGGATACTGATATTTGACTGTAATTTTATTCAAGAGTCGATAATCAATACACGGCCTCAAAGAGCCATCTTTTTTAGATACAAAGAAAAAACCGGCTCCTAAGGGAGATGAAGAAGGACGAATATGTCCCTTTTCCAGGGACTCCTTAATATATTCTCGCATAGCAGCATGTTCAGGTACAGATAGATTAAATAAACGACCCTTTGGAAATTTACTGCCCGGAATCAGATCTATGGTACAATCGCAATCTCTGTGAGGAGGTAGTGAACCAAGCTTAGGCTCCTCAAAAACATCACGATAATCAGACAAAAATTCCGGAATCTCAGAGGGAATAGATGACGAAATGGAAACCAAAGGTACGTCCCCATGAGCCCCCTGACATCCCCAGCTTAACACAGACATAGCTTTCCAGTCAAGGACTGGGTTATGAGATTGTAACCATGGTAATCCGAGCACCAAAACGTCATGTAGATTGTACAACACAAGAAAGCGAATCATCTCCTGATGGTCTGGATTCATACGCATAGTCACTTGTGTCCAGTATTGTGGTTTATTACTAGCCAATGGTGTAGAGTCAATACCCTTCAGAGGTATAGGAACTTCCAGAGGCTCTAGATCAAACCCACAGCGCCTGGCAAAGGACCAATCCATTAGACTCAAAGCGGCGCCAGAGTCGACATAGGCATCCGCGGTAATTGACGATAATGAACAAATCAAGGTCACAGACAGAATAAACTTAGACTGTAAAGTGCCAATTGAAATAGACTTATCAACCTTTTTTGTACGTTTAGAGCATGCTGATATAACATGAGTTGAATCACCACAATAGAAGCACAACCCATTTTTTCGCCTAAAATTCTGCCGTTCGCTTCTGGACAGAATTCTATCACATTGCATATTTTCTGGAGCCTTCTCAGAAGACACCGCCAAATGGTGCACAGGTTTGCGCTCCCGCAAACGCCGATCAATCTGAATAGCCATTGTCATGGACTCATTCAGACCTGTAGGTGCAGGGAACCCCACCATAACATCTATAATGGCATCAGAGAGACCCTCTCTGAAATTCGCCGCCAGGGCGCACTCATTCCACTGAGTAAGCACAGACCATTTACGAAATTTTTGGCAGTATATTTCAGCTTCATCTTGCCCTTGAGATAGGGCCATCAAGGCTTTTTCAGCCTGAATCTCTAAGTTAGGTTCCTCATAAAGCAACCCCAAAGCCAGAAAAAACGTCTCCACATTGAGCAACGCAGGATCCCCGGGTGCCAATGCAAATGCCCAGTTTTGAGGGTCACCCCGCAGCAAGGAAATTACTATCCTAACCTGCTGTGCGGGATCTCCAGCGGAGCGAGATCTCAGGGAAAGAAATAATTTACAATTATTTTTGAAATTCAGGAAACGAGATCTATCCCCGGAGAAAAATTCTGGTATAGGAATTCTAGGTTCAGATATAGGAGCATGAATAACAAAATCCTGTAAATTTTGAACCTTCGTAGCAAGATTATTCAAACCTGTAGCCAAACTCTGAGGATCCATATTAATCAGGTGAGATCAGAGCCATTCAAGGATTAGAAGGAGAGAGAGAGACAAAGGCTGCAATTAGAGCAGAAATCAACTGAGTCAACTAAAAAGCAAGCTCAGAAGGAAAAAAAAAAAAAAAAATCTGCAGACTTCTTTTTCTCTCCTTTCTTCTGCCAACGGTTTTAACCCTTGGCCGGCCATACTGTCATGGTTCCCAATGGCAAGGGAACGTCAGAGAACTTAAACAACAGATTAGCTCTTGGGTGATGGAATCTCGAGCTGACCGTGAGCTAAACCTACCACACAACTAGCAGTGGCCGGGTGGCGTACCTACGTTTTATCCCTAGACGCCTAGTGCCAGCCGGAGGACTAACTAACCCTAATAGAGGAAAAGACAGACCTGGCTTACCTCTAGGGAAATTCCCCCAAAAAGGAGACAGAAGCCCCCCACATATATTGACGGTGAGTTCAGAGGAAAAGACATACGCAGTATGAAGGTAGGTTCAGCAAAGCGAGGTCCGCTTACTAGATAGCAAGAAGATACAATAGGGAACTTCACGGTCAGCTGAAAACCCTATTAAAATACCATCCCGAAATTACTTTAAGACTCATGTGTCAACTCATGACACCGGAGTGGCAATTTCGGCCCACAAGAGCTTCCAGCTACAGAAAAATAACATGACTGTGAACTGGAACAAAAATGCAAAACAAACTTAGGACTAAGAGTCCAACTTAGCTGATAGTAGTCTAGAAGCAGGAACATGCAACAGAAAGGCTCTGGTTACATTGATGGCCGGCACTAGAATAACTGAGCAGCAAGGCTAAATAGGATACACCCATATCCTGATGGAAACAGGTGAACAGAGAAAGTGAAGCACACAAGTCCAGTACCACCAGTGACCACCGGGGGAGCCCAAAAACCAAATTCACAACAGCAGTCCTGCTGCTGGGTTGTCACCCTCCTAAAGCCCCCCTCCATGTCTCCTGGTATACTGGCCTGCCTCCTGGTATCTGCTCCATGCTCTGGACACTGTGGTGACAGACACAGCTACCCTTCTTGCCACAGCTTTCATTGATGTGCCATCCTGGATGAGCTGCACTACCTGAGCAACTATTGTGGGTTGTAGACAACACCTCATGTTACTGTACAGGACCTCTAGGGGTGAGAGCAATGACAAAATGCAAAAGTGACAAAAACAGCCAAAAAAGGATGAAAACCGAGAAATGGTCTGGGGTCACCCCCTGTTAGACCACTCCTTTATAGGGGTTGCTGTTATGATCCCAATGGCAGAGGATCTCAGAGATTACAGCAAAGTCTGCAAACATAAATACCAGCTCATAGGGAACTGATTACAATGATGCCAGGCACTGGACTGAGAATCCAGGAAGTTTAAATAGCAACACCCCAGGCCTAACGAACCAGGTGAGTACCAACCTGGGAAAAGACAATCCAAGTGCCAAACCACTAGTGACCACAAGAGGGAGCCAAGAAGTATAGTTCACAACAGTACCCCCCCTTTAAGGAGGGGTCACCGAACCCTCACCAAGACCACCAGGGCGATCAGGATGAGCAGCGTGGAAGGCACGAACCAAATCGGCCGCATGAACATCAGAGGCAACCACCCAGGAATTATCCTCCTGACCATAGCCCTTCCATTTGACCAAATACTGAAGCCTCCGTCTAGAGAGACGAGAATCCAAGATCTTCTCCACCACGTACTCCAACTCGCCCTCAACCAACACCGGAGCAGGAGGCTCAACAGCAGGAACCACAGGCACAACGTACCAACAGAATATCATCCAGATAAACAATCATAAATTTATCTAGATACTTCCTGAAGATATCATGCATAAAGGACTGAAACACTGAAGGAGCATTAGAGAGCCCAAAGGGCATCACCAAGTACTCAAAATGACCTTCGGGCGTATTAAATGCAGTTTTCCATTCATCTACCTGCCTAATGCGCACAAGGTTGTACGCACCACGAAGATCTATCTTGGTGAACCACTTGGCACCCTTAATCCGAGCAAACAAGTCTGACAATAGTGGCAAAGGATACTGAAACTTAACAGTGATTTTATTCAGAAGCCGATAGTCTATACAAGGTCTCAAAGACCCGTCTTTCTTGGCCACAAAAAAGAATCCCGCACCAAGAGGGGAAGAGGATGGACGAATATGCCCCTTCTCCAAAGACTCCTTGACATAAGAACGCATCGCGGCATGCTCGGGTACAGACAAATTAAAAATTCGTCCCTTAGGAAATTTACTGCCAGGAATCAAATCTATAGCGCAGTCACAGTCCCTATGAGGAGGAAGAGCACTGGACCTGGACTCACTGAATACATCCTGATAGTCACACAAATACTCAGGAACTTCTGAAGGAGTAGAAGAAGCAATAGACACCGGCGGAGAATCGCAATGAATTCCCTGACAACCCCAACTCGACACAGACATAGCCTTCCAATCCAAAACTGGATTATGGGTCTGTAACCATGGCAGACCTAAAACGACCAAATCATTCATTTTATGCAGAACAAGAAAACGAATCACCTCCCGATGTTCAGGAGTCATGCACATGGTCACTTGTGTCCAATACTGCGGTTTATTTTCCGCCAGTGGCGTAGCATCAATTCCTCTGAGAGGAATAGGAACTTTTAAAGGCTCCAGGACAAAACCACAGCGCTTGGCAAACGACAAGTCCATAAGACTCAGGGCAGCACCTGAATCCACAAACGCCATAACAGGGTAGGAAGACAATGAACAAATTAAAGTCACAGACAAAATAAATTTAGGCTGCAAATTACCAATGGTGCCAGGACTGACAACCTTGGTTAGGCGTTTAGAGCATGCTGATATAACATGTGTAGAATCACCACAGTAAAAACACAGCCCATTCTGACGTCTATGATTTTGTCGTTCGGTTCTAGTCAGGATTCTATCACATTGCATTGAGACAGGTGTCCGTTCAGACAACACTGCCAGAGGATTAGCGGATTTGCGCTCCCGCAACCGCCGATCAATCTGAATAGCTGAATAGAATCATTCAGACTTGTAGGAATTGTGAAACCCACCATCACATTCTTAATGGCTTCAGAAAGGCCATTTCTGAAATTTGCGGCCAGAGCACATTCATTCCATTGAGTAAGCACGGACCATTTCCGAAATTTTTGGCAATACACTTCAGCTTCATCCTGGCCCTGAGAGATAGCCAGTAGGGCTTTTTCTGCCTGAATTTCAAGATTAGGCTCCTCATAAAGCAATCCGAGCGCCAGAAAAAACGCATCAACATCCGCCAATGCCGGATCTCCTGGCGCCAACGAGAAAGCCCAATCCTGAGGGTCACCATGCAAGAAGGAGATAACAATTTTAACTTGCTGAGCTGAATCTCAGACGAACGAGGTTTCAAAGATAGAAACAATTTACAATTATTCCTAAAATTCCTAAATTTAAATCGATCTCCAGAGAACAGCTCAGGAATAGGTATCTTAGGCTCTGACATAGGACTGCTAACAACAAAATCCTGAATGCCCTGCACTCGTGCAGCAAGCTGATCCACACTAGTAATCAAGGTCTGAACATTCATGTCTGCAGCAAAGCTTCAAGCCACTCAGAGAAAAAGGGGAAGGAAGAAAGAGAAGAAAAAAAAAAAAAAAGACTCAGAACTTCTTTTCTTTTAATCCCGCTTCTGCAATGCATTAACTATTCACTTGGCCTGGCATACTGTTATGATCCCAATGGCAGAGGATCTCAGAGATTACAGCAAAGTCTGCAAACATAAATACCAGCTCATAGGGAAGTGGTAACTAGGCTGACCATATACCTGATCCTAGCACAAACAACTAACAGTAGCCAGGGAACGTGCCTACGTTGATTCTAGACGTCCCGTGCCAGCCGGAGAACTAACTAACCCTATCAGGGAAAATAAGACCTCTCTTGCCTCCAGAGAAAAGACCCCAAAGTTATAATTCAAGCCCCCAACAAATAATAACGGTGAGGTAAGAAGAAAAGACAAACGTAAGAATGAACTAGATTTTAGCAAAGAGAGGCCCACTGACTAATAGCAGAAGATAGTAAGATGACTTATATGGTCAGCAAAAAACCCTGCAAAATATCCACGCTGAATATCCAAGAACCCCCGAACCGACTAACGGTGAGGGGGGAGAATATCAGCCCCCTAGAGCTTCCAGCGATATCAGGAATCACATTTTGTACAAGCTGGACAAAAATATGAACAATGCAAATAAACAAAAATAAGAAAGCAGGACTTAGCTTATCTTGCAAAGAACCAGGACCTGAAGACAGGAGCAAACAGAAATGAACTGATTACAACGATGCCAGGCACTGGACTGAGAATCCAGGAAGTTTAAATAGCAACACCCCAGGCCTAACGAACCAGGTGAGTACCAACCTGGGAAAAGACAATCCAAGTGCCAAACCACTAGTGACCACAAGAGGGAGCCAAGAAGTATAGTTCACAACAGGTTGCCTTGCTAATTGCCTATCATTTCTAACTGTGGTCTGTTACACTTGCACAACAGCAGGGGAAATTTATTCACAATCAGTGTTGCTTCCTAACTCAATTGATTGATTTCACAGAAGTATGATTGACTTGTAGTTACATTGTGATGTTTAAGTGTTCCCTTTATTTTTTGTGAGCAGTGTATATACAGTACAGACCAAAAGTTTGGACATACCTTCTCATTTAAAGATTTTTCTGTATTTTCTTGACTATGAAAATGGTAAATTCACAGCTCATCAAGAGAATGCCAAGAGTGTGCAAAGCAGTCATCAAAGCAAAAGGTGGCTACATTGAAGAACCTAGAATATAAGACATATTTTCAATTGTTTCACACTTTTTTGTTAAGTATATAATTCCACATGTGTTAATTCATAGTTTTAAAGCCTTCAGTGTGAATTTACAATTTTCATAGTCATGAAAATACAGAAAAATCTTTAAATGAGAAGGTGTGTCCAAACTTTTGGTCTGTACTGTATATACACTGCTCAAAAAAATCTGTCTATCTATCTATCTGTCTATTATTAGGACATTAAATTGTCATAATGTACATACTAATGTGTTGTGACCTTAAGCCTATTTGTGTATTTTAACGCGATTGCAGATTTCAACAAACTTTTGGCCCATATGTTCAATTAATTGTAAAAAAATAAAATAAAATACTGAGCTCTAATTACTCTCCCTGCTCAGTGTTTCTGGTGCTCTCCTGATCTCTGTTATTTGGCTGCAGCATTCACATCACATTTTTTATAAGTAGCATTATTGAGCATTTGAGCAAATTTTTTGATCGGGGCTACCCCTTTTTCAATAGATTTTTATTAATTTTTGCAAAAAGAAAAAAAAAGAAAATTTTTTTTTTTTAACAACAATAACAAGCTGTGCGTGTGATATATCATTTCTATCTTTTAAGTATAACCTCTTTCAATTTTTTACTATACTTAAGACATATTATTTATTGTAATGGGAGAGATGGACAGGGGAAAGGCAAGGAGGGGGGTTAAAAGGGTGAAGGAATGGGTATATCCAAATCTAGGATAAAAACAGGAACAAATGCTGTATAGCAGGGGTGTCAAACTGCATTCCTCGAGGGCATCAAACCATGCATGTTTTCAAGATTTCCTTCTCATTGCACAAGGTGCTGGAATCATTCTGTGCAGGTGATTAAATGATCACCTGTGCAATACAAGGAAATCCTGAAAACATGACCTGTTTGCAGCCCTTGAGGAATGCAGTTTGACACCCCTGCTGTATAGTCCATTTTTTCAAAAAAATAAACACCAAAAAACAATAAAAATATATATCTGTTTAAATAAGTATAAACATACTATTACCTATTATTAAAGAAAATACAATTATACCAACTTTATATACACCAATAATACACAATATATTTACTTCTATTTATGTTTCTAATAATTCTACTCTTAATAAAACAAATTCTTGTTTTCCAAGCCTATTTCTTTTGCAATTGTTAATTCTCCCATTGCAAAGGAGGGATCCTTGTCAGCGACCCGAGGACTTCTCATACTGCTTTTCTATTCTTTCCTAATTTTCCCTTTTCTCTTTCCTACTCTCCGGTGATAGAGGGGAGTAGGTGAATGGTGTTGTGAATTCTTTATTCCAGGGGGCCCAAATTTTGGAGTATTTGTGAAATCTATTGTGTCTCATGGTGTGATTAAATTTGTACACATTATGTGTAGCTATTCTTTCTATGATGTCCTCTATTTTTGGAGGGTCTTTCCTTTTCCAATGGGATGCAATTAAATGATTTGCTACCATTATTATATGTGAGACTATATAGATATTTTCGTTTCATATATATTATTTATCCCTGTTGCTAGAATTGTTAATTGTGGAGAGAGTTTTATATTATTGTGTGTAATCTATTGTATCAGCTGTTCCACTTTTTTCCATGTTTCTTTAATGGAAGTACATTCCCAAAAGATATGCTAGATGTCTCCCTTTTACCCGCATTCCCTCCGTGAGGGTGACTGTGCTGGGAAGATTTAATTAAGTCTAACTGGGGTAAAATACCATCTTGTGATCAGTTTATAATATTTTTCATGCAGCGTAGCGCATGTATTGATTTATATACTGTTTTAATAGATTTTTCCCATTGTTCTAAATCTTGAGTAAAGTTATTATTATTATTATTATTTATTTATATAGCACCATTAATTCCATGGTGCTGTACATGAGGAAGGGGTTACATACAGGATTATAGATATCGTTTACAGTAAACAGGCTTACAGTGAGGGACTGGTACAGAGGGAAGAGGACCCTGTCCTTGAGGACTCACATTCTATGGGATAGTGGGGAAGAGATAGAAGGTAGGGGTGAGGCGGTGGCTTTGGCGGTGGTGAGGCGGCGGCTCTGAAGGTGGTGAGGCGGCGGCTCTGGTTGTGGTGAGGCAGCGGCTCGGTTATTGTAGGCTGTAGGCTTTCCTGAAGAGATGGGTTTTCAGGTTCCGTCTGAAGGACCCGAGGGTGGTGGATAATCGGATGTGTTGAGGCATGGAATTCCAGAGGATGGGGGATATTCTGGAGAAATCTTGGAGGCAGTTGTGTGAGGAACGAATAAGTGTGGAGGAGAGTAGGAGGTCTTGGGAGGATCGAAGATTAAGTGAGGGAAGATATTGGGAGATTAGTTCAGAGATATAGGGAGGGGACAGGTTGTGGATGGCTTTGTAGATCAGTGTTAGTAGTTTGAACTGGATTCGTTGGGGAATTGGGAGCCAGTGGAGGGATTTGCAGAGGGGAGAAGCAGGGGAGTAGCGAGGAGAGAGGTGGATTAGCCAGGCAGCAGAGTTGAGGACAGACTAGAGTGGTGCAATAGAGTTAGCTGGGAGGCCACAGAGGAGGGTGTTGCAGTAATCGAGGCGGGAGATGATGAGAGCATGCACAAGAGTTTTGGTAGATTGTGGGCTGAGGAAGGAACGGATTCTGGCAATATTTTTGAGTTGGAGGCGACAGGAGATGGCAAGAGCTTTGACTTGAGGTTTGAAGGAAAGGGCAGAGTCGAGAGTTACCCCGAGGCAGCGGATTTTAGGTGCGGGAGAGAGCGTGATGCCTTTTACCATAATAGATAGATCAGGTAGGGGGGATGCATCAGGTGGGGGAAAGATGATGAATTCGGTTTTGTCTACATTGAGTTTTAGGAAGCGAGAGGTGAAGAAGGAGGATATGGCTGACAGACACTTTGGGATTCTGGACAGCAGGGAGGTGACATCTGGGCCAGAGAGGTAGATCTGAGTGTCGTCTGCATACAGGTGGTACTGGAAGCCATGGGACTTTATGAGTTGTCCTAGGCCAAGGGTGTAGATGGAAAAAAGTAGGGGCCCTAGTACAGAGCCTTGAGGGACTCCAACAGAGAGAGGGCGGGATGAGGAAGTAGTGTGGGAGTGGGAAACGCTAAATGTGCATTTGGACAGGTATGGGGCGATCCAGGAAAGGGCAAAGTCTTTGATGCCAAGGGAAGAAAGAATCTGTAGCAGTAGGCAATAGGCAGTGATCGACTGTGTCGAAGGCAGAGGACAGGTCAAGAAGGAGGAGGATGAGAACTGTCTGTTAGCTTTGGCTGTGACTGTCATTAGTAATTTTTGTCAGGGCATTTTCAGTGGAGTGGTGGGGGCGGAAGCCAGATTGGAGGTTGTCAAGGAGAGAGTTAGATGAGAGGTGGGAGGAAAGTTGAGCATGGACATGCTGCTCAAGGAGTTTTGAAGCAAACGGGAGCAGTGATATTGGGCGATAGCTGGGCATAGCAGTTGGGTCAAGGTTAGTTTTTTAGAGGATGGGTGTGATGGTGGCATGTTTGAAGGCAGAGGGGAAGGTACCAGAAGAGAGCAATAGGTTGAAGAGATGGGTTAGGGCTGGAATGAGCGTGTTAGTGAGGTTGGGGAGCAGGTTGGAAGGGATGGGGTCAAGTGCACAGGTGGTGAGTAGGGTTGAGCGAAACGGGTCGACCATTTTCAGAAGTCGCCGACTTTTGGCAAAGTCGGGTTTCATGAAACCCGACCCGACCCCTGTGTGGGGTCGGCCATGAGGTCGGCGATATCCTGAATCTGGTATCAGAATTCCGATACCAAGTTCCGATATGTTTGCGATATCGGAAATCGGTATCGGAATCCACATTTAAGTGTAAAATAAAGAATTAAAATAGAAAATATTGATATACTCACCTCTCCGACGAGCCCTGGTAGTAATCGGCATCTTCCGTTCCTAAGAATGAGCGCATTCAGGGCCTTAGAAGACGTCACAGCTTTGTGATTGGTCGCGGCGGCCCACGTGACCACTCAGCGACCAATCACAAGCCGTGAAGTAATTCTCTCAGGTCCTAAATTCCTCATTCTATGAATTTAGGCCATGAGAATTACGTCACGGCTTGTGATTGGTCGCTGAGCGGTCACGTGGGCTGCCGCGACCAATCACAAAGCCGTGACGTCATCTAAGGCCCTGAACGCGCTCATTCTTAAGAAGAAAGGCTGCCGGAAAGAAGCCGAGGGTGAGTATATTCCTATTAGGTATATACTCACCCTCGTACGTGCCCTGCTTCTTTCCGGCAGCCTTCCTTCTTAAGAATGAGCGTGTTCAGGGCCTTAGATGACGTCACTGCTTTGTGATTGGTCACGGCGGCCCACGTGACCGCTCAGCGACCAATCACAAGCCGTGACGTAATTCTCATGGCCTAAATTCCTAGAATGAGAAATTTAGGACCTGAGAGAATTACGTCACGGCTTGTGATTGGTCGCTGAGCGGTCACGTGGGCCGCCGCGACCAATCACAAAGCCGTGACGTCATCTAAGGCCCTGAACGCGCTCATTCTTAGGAACGGAAGATGCCGATTACTACCAGGGCTCGTCAGAGGGTGAGTATATCAATATTTTTTATTTTAATTCTTTATTTTACACTTAAATATGGATCCCAGGGCCTGAAGGAGAGTTTCCTCTCCTTCAGACCCTGGGAACCATAGTATCCCATTGCACTGCATTGGGTTTCGCGTTTCGGCCGACCCCGACCCCGACTTTTTTATAGGATCGGCCGATTTCACTCGACCCGACTTTTGAGAAAGTCGGGTTTCGTGAAACCCGACCCGATCCTATAAAAATAAAAGTCGCTCAACCCTAGTGGTGAGGTGTGATTTGGAAAAGAGGCAAGTAAGCTCTCCTTCAGTGACATTGGAAAGGGAGGTTATTAGGGAAGGGCAGAGGTCTGGTATATGGAGTGGTTGCGGTGGTGGACAACTAAAGGTTTGCCTTGTTTGGTCAATCTTGTTTTTGAAATAGGTGGCTAAGTCCTCGGAAGAGATGAAGAGAGTTGGAGGTGGCAGTGGTGGGTGAGGAGAGAATTAAATGTGCTGAACAGTTGTTTTGGGTTGTAGGATAGTGAAGATACAAGGTTAGTGAAATAGGTCTGTTTAGCAGAGGTGAGGGAGGGCTGATTTGAAGTCAAGTGTAGCTTGTTTGAAAGCAGTGAAGTCGTCTGGCAGGCGTGTTTTCTTCCAACGCCGCTCCGTGACCCTGGATGCTTGTCGAAGTTTTTTTGTGAGATTGTTATGCCAGGGTTGTCTATTAGTTCGTCGCACTTCGCCATGCATGAGAGGGGCGATTGAGTCTATGGCTGATGCAAGGGTGGGGTTATAGAAAGCGGTGGCGCTGTCCGTGTCGTGGAGTGAAGATATTGAGGACAGGGGTAGGAGAGAGTCTGAGAGTCTGTGAATGTCTAGGTTTGCGAGGATTCTGCGAGGATGTGGTAATGGCTGGACCTGGGGGGCAGGTGAGGAGGACAAGGATGAGAAGGTGAGTAGATGGTGGTCAGATAGGGGGAAGAGAGAGGTTGTGAGCTTAGATAAGGAACAGAGGCGGGTGAAGATGAGGTCTAGTGTATGTCCGTCTGTGTGGGTGGCTGTGGAGGACCACTGGGTGAGTCCAAAGGATGAAGTAAGGGCCAGTAGTTTGGAGGCTGCTGGCTGGTGGGTGTCAGTAGGGATATTAAAGTCACCCATGATGATGGTGGGGATGTCGGCAGAGAAAAAGTGAAGGAGCCAGGTGGAGAATTGGTAGATGAAGGCAGTGGCTGAGCCCGGTGGTCGGTATATGACAGCCATTTGGAGATTGGAGGGAGCGTAAATACGGACAGAGTGAACCTCGAAAGAAGGGAGGATAAGGGAGGGTGGGGGTTGGATAGGGTTGAAGGAGCAGTTTTTAGAAAGAAGGATACCCACTCCTCCACCATGTCTGTCAGAGCGAGGAGTGTGGGTAAATTGGAGGCCACCGTAACTCAGTGCTGCAGGCAAGGCCATGTCAGGGGGTGTCAGCCAGTTCTCGGTGAGGGCCAGGAAGGAAAGGTTGCGGGAAGTGAAGAGATCATGAACCATGTGGAGCTTGTTGCAGACAGAGCCGGCATTCCAAAGTGCCCCTGAGAGGGGAAGCTGAGTGGTGGGGGTCAGTGGCACAGGTTTTAAGTGTGAGGGGTTGCGATAGTTTCTCATAGTGTGAGAAGGATAGGATGAGGATTAGTAATGTATGAGGTGGGGGGCAAGATTGGGGAATGTGTTGCCAGCAGTGAGAATAAGCAGAGAAAGGGAAGCAGGTGGGTGAAGAAGAGTGATGATTAGTGGAGCAAAAACGGTGGGGAAAATGTGAGCATGGTTAAAGAGCAGGGGAGGAAAAGAAAGGCAAGTAAATTTAGAAGATAGTGATTAGTCTTACCATCTGGCTGATTTATGGACTATTTCTGTTATATTTCTGATGACACTTAAAAGATGTCACTTCAAATGATGTCACATCTGACCGAGGCCATATCTGACCAGTACCATGCAACTTATACCATTTGAAGAGTCCATGAAATGAAGCCAGGTGAGAGAGGAAGAGGGAGGAGGAAGAAGGTGGGGGACAGTTCACAGCAGGGTGCAATTCACAGATTGTAGTTAATAGTACATTTGATTAGCATCAAGTTTGGTGAAGGATATGATAAGATGGGAGGATAGAGCTAGGTGTGAGGAACATGTGCATATCAATATGCATTCAGCAAGCTTGAAGTATGATACATGTAAAGTCAGGGAAAAAGCAGCAACATACCAGCAGTTAGAAGAGGGATAGAAGTACATGGGATTCAGGGGGTGCAGTGGCTAGTTCAGATTAGGAGACAGTTCGCACATACCAGCAGTTAGAAGAGGGATAGAAGTACATGGGATTCAGGGGGTGCAGTGGCTAGTTCAGATTAGGAAACAGTTCGCACATACCAGCAGTTAGAAGAGGGATAGAAGTACATGGGATTCAGGAGGTGCAGTGGCTAGTTCAGATTAGGAGACAGTTCACACATACCTGTGAATAAAAGGAGATGGATCAGGGCATGACAGCATGAAGGAGAATATACCATGGGTTATCTTTCTATTATATTTCTGATGACACTTAAAAGATGTCACTTCAAATGATGTCACATCTGACCGAGGCCATATCTGACCAGTACCATGCAACTTATACCATTACAAAATTCAGATCTTTCTCCCAGTTTATCATGTTAGTTGTGTTTTTAAGATCAATGTCGTTATTAAAAAGTTTATGTATACTACATGTTTTCCATTTTATTTCATTCTTGGGTTCATCGATCAAATTGATTATTGGTTTAGGTATTTGTAGTTGTTGGTTCTCTTTTTTCTCTTTTTTTGTTTATGTATCTTTTAATCTCCAAGTATTTTACGAACTCTATATCATCTAATTTATATTTTTCATGCTGTTTATAGAAAGGTAATAGTTCTTTAATTCCTTTTTGATATAAGTCTAAGTGATTGACATCTTTTTTTTCCCATTCCTCTAATGTTAAATATAGTAATGCCGATTCCAGAATCCTTATTGGAATACGTTTTACTTTATCCTGGATGGGATGGTCTATTAGTTTTCTGTTTAGTAGTTTCCATGATCTAATTGAAGCTTGTAGGGCTGGAAATTGTGGCAGTTGAAGAGATGAATCTAAGATATGGGCTAAGATTTTAATGATTTGTTATTTTTTAATAATTTTGTCATGTGCTATCATTACTGTTGATCCATTTTTTACTTTGCTTGATTAAATTGTTTAGGTAGTAGTTCATGATATTTGGTACACTTAAGCCTCCATTTTTTAATGTTTTTGCAGTGTGGCGTTAGCAACCAATGGTCTTTTACTGCTCCAAATAAATCCAGAAACTTGAGTTTGTAATTTCTGAAGCCAGTTTTGAGAAGCTTCAAGGGGGATTGTTCTAAATACATAAAGTATTTTAGGGAGACAAAACATCTTTTATGTCAGTATTTTTCCCAACCAAGATATGTCTTGTTTGGCAAACTTTATATCAATCTTTATGTTGTTCTGAATTAAGGCCAGATTTGTATCTATTCAGTCTTTTGTTTTCCTAGTTATTTGAAATCCCAAATATGGTATAGTGTTTTTTTCCCATACATACTTGAATTCTTTCTTAATACTCTCCATTTTTTTCCTCATCCAAGCATAAGTCCAAAACTTGTGATTAAAGGGCGAACCCTTTAACTACTTTTGTTTACTATCAGTACAGCTTAAAAGCATAGCTAGTTTCAGGGCAGTTTATTTTAGGATAGAATAAAATCCAGTGGGATTGAACTATTTCTCAGCTGTTACATTTATTTCGATAATTTTTTTCTGTTTCCTTCATGTGTTATTTTCTGTTGCCACACTGATAGCATCGGGGGACAGGAGTTTCAAACCAGGGTGTTTAGGTACAATGAACCAATTCCTTCAAGCTGCAACTAGGTTGTTGCCATGGAAACAACTAAATGATAGTCAGCTTTTTGAATGTTCTACAGTGGGCTAAAAATTGCTGTCTAGATACTTAATAGGTGTAAAATTCTCAGGAACAAACCACATTGATGAGACAGTAAAGGAAATTCTATGAAGTATATATATATATATATATATATATATATATATACTGTGTGTATATATATATATATATATATATATATATATATATATATATACATATACTGTATTCCTTTATGCCATAATGCTATAATACGCTCACAAATATAACAGAATTATCAAATAGTCTGCAAGGCAAAGCATGTTAGAGATGTAAATAGCACTATTCAGTGCTTTTAATGTAATGTAACTCCATTATTTCTTTTTTTTTGCATTTGGATTAAAAAAAAAATTCAAAACTCCAGGTTCACCACAGATGTAAAAGCTTTTTTTATTCAGTACAAATAGAATGAATGGTTTCCTAGTAGTAAAATGCAGACACGTTTCAACCAGAACACTCAAGGCAAACAATATAACATGCATTCTTATCTGAGAATTATCTAAACAGTAGGCAGGTTTCTTCACCTCTTCACTATCTCCATTGGCACAATGGCACTAAGGGCCCCTTCACACTGTGCAATCAAAGTCTGAACGAGCGTTCGATTTGTGACGTTTATCCGTCCTCGTTCCGAGGTTGCAAAGTGTGACATGGCGTTACGATTTGCGACGCAGCCCAGCATCGTACGATGTGAAAGAAAGAGCAGAACTTTCTTTCGTCGTAAATGTCTCGCTGTGGCGGTCGAAATCGTAGTATGTGACGGCGGTCATACGAGCTCGTAATGCGACTACGTGGGTTGGGCTTCCGCATACCTGTCTCCTGATTGGGCGTGACGTTTTAGCACGCCCATGCTGGTAATACGTCACGCTCGGAGTCGTAGGACTATGGCGGTGTGAAGGGTAGCGTACGATTGCGACGCGTGACGTTCACATCGCAACTACGTCAGAAAAAGCGTTAACATCGTAGAGTGTGACCGCTGGCTACGAGCTCGTACTGCGATGTCGAATATGACGCAAATGCGTCGTAATCGTAGCAGAATCGACCAGTGTGAAGGGGCCCTAACTGCAAGCTTTTATTCCCCAGTAATGAGCCCAGCAACAAAACTGATTTGTCTGAAGAAATCTGGAAAAGTTGTACTGGAGGGAAAGGGAGTGTAAGGAAAATTTCAACCTTTCCACTATTTCTTAAAAGTACACTGTATGCCCACAAACTAACCTCATCAATATTTTCCATAAACCAAGTTCACACAAGGAGTCATGAGAGACAAGAAAGTTGCCATAGGAGGAGTGTGCTAGCAAGCTGAATATGGAAAGTATGTGGGCAAACCTAAAAAACGTATGCATTATGTAAGATCTATTTCATGAACCAACTAGGCTATGTTCACACCAGCATATTCAAAATTGTCCTAGTTTCATCCAGAAAAAAATGGATGATATTCTTCGTAGTTGTCATTCATATAGCATCCACTTTTATACATCATGTCATGGTATAGGACATGCTTTATGTCCTGCTCTCTTAAGGTTAATGTTGCTGGCCTCTCTTTGGATCTGGGAGGGGTATTTATACACACCACGGACTGGAATTCCCTGTCAGCTATACTTTCATTTAGTCTGTGTGTCTGACCCCTTGAGTGTGTGCTCTGTTTGCATTTGTTTGCCTTGTGCTCCGTGCGTTACTCTGCTTGTTTGTTCTGCTGGTTTGCTGACCTTTGGCTCCCTTTCTGACTATCCCTCTGCCTCCCCCTTGGTTACCTCGTTTTCTCCTGGTTTGATCTTGGCACGTTTAACTACTCTTCAGTGTACAATATCTCCTCTGCACCCTGGCATCTGGCGCCGCCCTTGACCATCTCCTTCCCTGTCATGTGATTCAGGTCCTGTTTGCTTCCTGGTGAGTTCCCCGCCGCTCTGCTCCCAGCTCCCTTGCTGTGGCGTGCAACTCTCCCTGCATACCTCGGAGTAGTGACACTATAGCTGACTCTACAGTCTTTCCCTGGTGGTGGGGTTTAGTATATTATGGATCCAGTACAGGCTCTCACGGGGCAGATTAATGAGCTCTCACAGCTTATGCAGAATCTGTCCATGGAGCAGCAAATCCTGGTTTGCTCACACCAACAGGTGCAGAGAGATGTGGCAGGCACTCTACAGGGGTCTGCCCTGTCGGGGTTCTGGGAGGGTGGCCCCACTGATATATCCCTAGCGGACCCCAAGCCACCGGTAAATTTACCAGACAGTTTTTCCGGAGATAAAAAATTGTTTAGGGTCTTTAAGGAGGGATGCAAGTTGTTCTTTGAATTGCATCCCCGGGCCTCTGGAAATGAAAGGCAGAGGGTGAGTGTCATAATTTCCTTGTTAAGGGGGGCTCCACAGGCATGGGCTTTCTCTCTCTCTTCCTCTGCTCCTGAACGTATGTCTGTGAACCTGTTCTTTGAGACTCTGGGGCACATTTAAAATGAGCCTGATAGAGTGCATCTGGCAGAGGATATGGTGATGAGTGTGACACAGGGGAGACACTCCGCTGAATGGTTCTGCTCAAGTTTAGGTGTTGGGCAGCCAAAGTATCTTGGAATGACGATGCCCTTAGGGGGTTGTTCCACAGAGGCCTGTCTGACCATCTACAGGATGCTCTGGCATTACATCCTTTTCCTGATACCTTGGAGGACGCCTTGATGCAGGCGGTCCATATGGATCAGAGACTCTGTGCTATAGGAGTGATGCAACAAGAGACTTTCTTGTACTCCAAATTGTGTGACACTACACCTGTATCTGAGCCCATGGAGATTGCGGCTATCTTGGTAAAGGAAAAAGAGAGAAGGCACCGTAGATACAACCTACTATGCTTTTACTGTGGAGCCTCTGGATATTGGAAAAGGGACTGTCCCTCCTGCCCTTGTTCACCGAAACAGTCGGAAAACAACTGAGTCTGGGCAGCAATCGAGGAGGTTGTCCAGACTACAAGGTACATTTTTCCTTGCTTGCTAAAATTGTGCTCCAGGTGGAATTGGAACTTGCTGGTGGTCCTGTCGTGACCACCACCATTGTTGACTGCGGTTCCTCCATTAATCTGATTAATGCCCAAGTTGTGACAATAAGATAGGGACAGTCAAGCTGAAAGACCCTGTTAAAATTGAGGCTGTTGATTCATCCCCTCTTACCCGGGATGGAATTTGTTTCATGACTCATGTCTTTTCTCTGAAATTGGGTTCCACTCACGTGGAAAAATTAAGTTGTTTCATTATGAATAATCTGCATGCCGGACTGTTACTGGGGAAGCCCTGGCTGCAACGCCACAATCCAGTGATTGATTGGGTGACAGGGGAGATCACTCAATGGGGATGTAAGGATAACGGTACATTTTGTAACCTGGGACCTTTTGTCAACCCGGTAAAATCTGTCTTCTGTCAGTCTGGAGAGCATTCTGGAATACCTTAAGGATTTCAAAGACATGCTCTCCAAAAGCAAGGCTGAGGTGTTTCCACCACATCGACCTTTTGATATTGCCATTGATTTAGTCCTAGAAGTCAAATTACCCAAAGTTCATCTGTTTAATTTATCTGGGCCTGAGCGCCAGGTCATGAAAGAGTACATCTCAGAGAGCCTCCGCAAGGGGCATATTCGGCCTTCTGTCTCACCCGTGGCAGCAGGGTTTTTCTTTGTTAAGAAAAAAGATGGTGGTTTGCGACGGTGCCTCGACTTTCAGGAACTGAACAAAATTACTTTAAAGAACACGTACCCTCTCCCTCTGATTCCCGATTTGTGCAACCAACTCTCTAAGCTTGATTTACGGGGGGCTTTTAACCTTATAAGGGTCCTGGAGGGGGATGAATGGAAAACAGCATTCCTGATGACCAAGGGTCTGTTTGAAAACCTGGTAATACCTTTTGGTCTCATTAACGCCCCTGCTGTTTTCCAGAATTTTAGTAATGTTATTTTTTCTGACCTGATTGGGCATTATGTATTCATCTACCTGGATGACATTCTGATATACTCATAGGACAGTCAGTCTCATTTACACCATCTGAATAAGGTTCTTACGAGGTTCAGGGAGAACAATTTATATGCTAAACTGGAGAAATGCTCGTTCTTTCTGCAGGAACTATCTTTTCTGGGATTAATTATATCAGTGGAGGGATTTTGCATGGATCCTGGGAAGGTTCAGGCCATTACGGATAGGGTGCAGCCTCTTGACCTAAAGTGGTTGCAGCGATTCCTGGGCTTTGCTAACTTCTATAGGAAGTTCATTAAAGAGTTTTTGCAGGTAATGAAACCCTTGACGGACCTCACTCTCAAAGGGGGGATGTAAAAAATTGGTCCGAGGCTGCAAAAAATTCCTTCCTGACATTGAAGAAATGTTTCACTTCAGCCCCTGTGTTGGTAAAACCCGAGACCTTTTATTGTAGAAGTTGACGCTTCTGAGGTGGGGAGGAAGCAGTGTTATCTCAGGGCCCTTCCACCCTCACTAACCTCAAACCCTGTGCCTTTTTCTCTAAAAAATTCTCTTCGGCCGAGTGAAATGATGACGTTGGCAACAGGGAATTGTTAGCGGTCAAATTGGCATTTTTTGGAGGGGGCCGTTCATCCGATTATGGTCATCACTGATCATAAAAATGTGGCTTATATAGAGTCCGCTAAGAGACTGACTCCCAGACAAGCTTGGTGGGCACTTTTTTTTTCTCGATTTCATTTTACCATTATGTTCCGACCAGGATCTAAAAATGTAAAGGTGGATACCTTGTCCAGAAATTTTGATTCTGTGTCCCCTCCAGAACATCCTTCCTCCATTCTTCAACCAGGAGTGGTTGTGGCAGAAGTCTCATCTGAGTTACAGAGGAAGATTCTGGAAGCACAAGCATGTGCTCCCAGGAATAATCACCCCAGTAAATTGTTTGTACCAGAAAACTTCCATCTCACACTCCTGCAGGAGTTTCATGATGCTGTGTTAAGTGCACACCCTGGGATTGCTGCTCCCCAGGGGGAAGTGGCTAGGGGTTTTTGGTGGCCCTCTATGGCTGCTGATATCAAAAAGTTTGTGAATACTTGTGGAGTGTGTGCTCGCTCTAAATGCTCTGAGGTCCGGCCTGCTGGGGAATTGGTGCCTTTGCCAATTCCGGTTAAGCCATGGACAAATCTGTCAATGGAATTTATCACTAATCTTCCTCCTTCCGTAGGCAACTCAGTGGCATGGGTGGTGATTGATAGGTTTTCTAAACAAGCCCATTTTGTACCATTACCCATGTTACTGGCTGCTGAAACCTTGGCCCACTTATTTATTCAGCACATAGTTTGGTAGCATGGGGTACCAGTGAATGTCGTGTCAGACAGGGGCGTGCAATTTGCGGCCAGGTTTTGGAGAGCGTTTTGTATGTTGGGGGTTACGTTATCATTCTCCTCTGCTTATCACCCGGAATCTAACGGACAGACTAAACGCACGAATCAGCCATTGGAGCAAATTCTGAGATGCCTGGTCTCATCCAGACAGAAAGACTGGTGTGAGGTGTTACCCATGGCAGAATTTGAGTTCAATTGTCGTATTAATCAGTCTACTGGAAAGTCTCCCTTTCAGGTCATTTATGGGTTTATCCCGCAGTTTGGGGAATTTTCCCACATGGATTCAGGTGGTCCTTGTGCTGAGTCCATGGTACAATATTTGAGAACCCTTTGGAGGGAGGTCCAGGGGAACATCTCTAGAGCCCAGAAAAGGTACAAACGATTTGCAGACAGGAGGAGAGGGTCAGCTCTGGCGTTGGCAGTGGGTGGGGGGCAAGGAGTGGTTGTCCACCCTTAACATCAAGCTCACGATACCTTCTATGAAGCAGGGCCCCAGGTTTATAGGTCCGTACAAGATTGTGGAGGTGATCAACCCGTTGGCCTATAGACTACAGTTGCCCACCTCCTTCAAAATACCTAATGTCTTCCACAGGTCCCTATTAAAACCTGTGGGGACGGTTAGAGTAGATTCCTCATCCAATATTCCGCCAGCGTTGGTAGAGGATCAGCTGGAGTACGAGGTAGGGCGCATCATTGATTCACGGTGGGTGAGCCGAAGGCTTCAGTACCTAATACTTTGGAAGGGATATTCCCTTGAGGATCTTTGATGGGTTCTGGCCAGTTCTGTGCATGCTGATCGACTGGTGTGGGCCTTTCATGCCAGATACCCTGAGAAGCCTGGGGGTCCACTGGCCCCCCCTTAAGAGGGGGTTACTTTCATGGTATAGAACATGGTTCAAGTCCTGCTCTCAGGGTTAATGTTGCTGGCCTCTCTTTGGATCTGGGAGGGGTATTTATACACACTCCGGACTAGGATTCCCTGTCAGCTATACTTTCGTTTAGTCTGTGTGTCTGACCCCTTGAGTGTGTGCTCTGTTTGCATTTGTTTGCCTTGCGCTCCATGCGTTACTCTGCTTGTTTGTTCTGCTGGTTTTCTGACCTTTGGCTACCTTTCTGACTATTCCTCCACCTCACCCTTGGTTACTTCGTTATCTCCTGGTTTGATCTTGACAAGTTTAACTACTCTCCAGTGAACATCATCTCCTCTGGCGTCTGGCATGGTCCTCAACCACTTCCTTCCCTGTCACGTGAGTCAGGTCCTGCTTGCTACCCAGTGAGTTCCCTGCCGCTCTGCTTCCAGCTCCCATGCTGTGGCACGCAGCTCTCCCCGCAGCAGTATACCCGGGAGTCGTGACACGTCAGCAGTAGAGATTAACTAATCAGGCAAAATTCAATTTGTCTTCTCATGTGGATTTTCCCAGGAAATTGAATTATCATAGAAGATATAGTATTCTCTGTGAATTTAATGTCCCTTATTTGGCTCACTCCAGATCCCAGAGCATAATAAACATAAAATGTTAAAAATAAGGAAAATCTTTATATTCAACTGACTAATGACTCCTCTGGCCCCTACACTCCTCATCATCACCCTTCCGGCCTTTGTTGCATCTGCTGCTCATTCTGAAATCCATGGGCTTTCCCATAGGAATGTCAGGCCCATTTCAACCTTCCCACCATTCCTTAAAAATATATGCCCACAAACTAACCTCATCAATATTTTCTATAAACCAAGTTAACACAAGGAGTCATGAGGGGAAAAAAAAAGTGTGCTAGCTGTTTATGTAAAATATGTAGGCAAACCTCAGAAACTTATGTAAAGATTATTTCCTATCTCATGATCCAATTAGACTAAGTTCACACCAGCATATTCAAAATTATCATAGTTTCATCCCGAAAAATTGGATGATATTCCTCTCAGTTGTCATCCATATGGCATCCATTTAGCCATATGGCATCCATTTAGTATCCACTTATATACAGTGCAGACCAAAAGTTTGGACACACCTTCTCATTTAAAGATTTTTCCATATTTTCATGACTGTGAAAATTGTACATTCACACTGAAGGCATCAAAACTATGAATTAACACATGTGTTAACAAAAAAATGTTAAACAACTGAAATTATGCCTTATATTCTAGGTTCTTCAAAGTAGTCACCTTTTGCTTTGATGTCTGCTTTGCACACTCTTGGCATTCTCTTGATGAGCTTATAAATGGGGTTGAGACCATGAGCTGTGTTGTGCAGAAGTCTGGTGGATACACAGCTGATAGTCCTACTGAATACACTGTTAGAATTGGTATTATGGCAAGAAAAAAGCAGCTAAGTAAAGAAAAATGAGTGGCCATCACTACTTTAAGAAATGAAGGTCAGTCGGTCCGAAAAATTGGGAAAAATTTGAAAGTGTCCCCAAGTGCAGTGGCAAAAACCAACAAGCGCTACAAAGAAACTGGCTCACATGAGGACCGCCCCAGGAAAGAAAGATCAAGAGTCACCTCTTGTCAGGACTCTGAACATTTTTTATTACCTTTTTGTGCATTACTGCCCTTTTCCAAGATGGCATCTTTGGTCTCATGTGCACTGTGTCTTCCTGCTATAAAACTCCACCCCAGCCTTCAGTCTGTGCTAGAGTATTCTGCCTTGCATCCAGCTCCTGACCTCTGGTGACTCCCTGGCTATATACCTGCTCCTGTGAACCTGTGTGGTGATCCTGCTACTCTGCTCTGAGTTCCTGCTGCATACACCAGTTCCAGTAATCCTCCTTCATCTGCTGCTCGTGTTTACTTCCATCTGTATTTGCTGGACATGTAAGCTGTTGCTGCTCTGCAAAAACCTGAGACTATTACCCAAACCTCCCTGGTTGAGCTAAGATATTATTTGAACTGCCTTATAAGCATATCTATCTGTGTTTTGGACTAAGCAAGGACTTATTCGTGTCAAGTATCCTCAAGAATAATTGTGCTTCACAGACTTTCTGCGTGATTGCATTTTCCTCTGAAGTTTCCTATAGACTGATGATGCTGAGCTGCATTTGATATTTGCACCAAGTGTTGTGGACTTGAGTCTCTCTCTGCACCTGTTTGAATCACCGTGTGATAATATAGACTTTACCACTTATAAAACTGTGTCCTGTAGTTGTCTTGTTCCACGCAAAGAGTCTCCTGAGGTATCCCCTATAATTATTACAGGATACTCTAGCCTAAAAAAAAGGAGACTGCTGGAACAATGACTGCAGAAAGCAGACTAGAGCAGGTGTTTTCCATAATTAGATCACTGCAGAAAGATGTGAAAGGTCTGCAAAAGAAGTTTGGAAGCTTTGAACACAATCAACAAGTGTTTGGACAGAATTTGCAGGACTTAAGCACCCACATGGCAGCCCAGGAAAACAAACTTGCTGGCATAGAGTCCCAGTATGGAAGGGCTTTTCAGGACATAAGCACGCAAATAGCTGCACAAGCGACTTTTCCCTCTGGGCAACCGCCACCAGCTAGGCCACCTGAGTTGCCCCATTCAGATTTAATGGTGATTACGACAAATTTTGTGGCTTTGTGAATCAATGTATGCTATATTTTGATGTGCATGCTGACTGTTTTCCTAATGATAGATCCAAAGTATTGTGTGTAATAATGCTGCTGACCGCACGAGCGCTCGCCTGGGCGAATCCGATGATTGAGTCTCGTGACCCACGGTTAAATAACTTGGATGATTTCTTGGCCGCTATGGCATTAATGTTTGATGATCCTAATTGCCGTGCAACCGCTGAATCTGCATTATTGTCTTTATGCCAGGCAAAACGTTCTGTTATTGAGTATGCTACTGAATTCAGGAGATTAGCGGTAGATACCAATTGGGACAGTTATGCACAACTGCCTATTTTTAAAAGGGGTCTGTCTAGTATTGTAAAAGATGAACTAGCTCGCTCTGAGTCACCACAAGAGCTAGAGACATTTATACAGCATTGTGTGTGCATTGACATTTGCCTAACTGAGCGTAGGCAGGAGAAGTTTGCTGCATATAACCGTATTTCTAACTTTTCCCTTCCTTCCAAAGAGCCTGCAGGAAAACATCTCGGGAGGTGGAGGAGGTGCCCATGCAAATTGATTCCGTTCAGTGGCGCGAGATCAATGAGCGCCGGGAGCATCGCCTTCGTGAAAGTCTATGTTTTTACTGTGGCCAGTCTGACCACTTCTTGATCAATTGTCCTAAGTGACCTAGACGGCCTAACAAGGTGCTAGCAGCAGTAGGGGAGTATGACAACTGTGACGATGAATCTGACATCTCTGAATGTAGCCTGCCTTTAAACACTGTATTCCATTCACTTTCTATGACTTCACCCCCCAAGGAGCGTAAAGAAAAGAACTCTCACTGTTCTCTCCCTATTAAGATCCTGTGTTCAGGACAGTGGATTTCCAGTGCAGCTATGATTGACTCTGGTGCAGGTGGTAATTTCATGGATATCGCATTTGCCAAGGTACATGGTATTGAAATTCAGCAAAGAGCCTCTCCAATTACCATGGAAACAGTGGATGGGTCACCTTTAATCTCTGGGCCTGTGGATCAGGAGACCTCTTGTACCCCTTGAAATTTTGTTGGAGCCTAATCATCAGGAGCAACTTTCTTTCTTGCTAATTTCTTCTCCTCATTTTCCTGTGATTTTAGGCATTCCTTGGTTGCGTTTTCAGAACCCAATTATCAACTGGGAGACCAAGGAGATTATCTTTCCAACAAGGAGCAACTCAGTGTTAACAGAAGCTGTCCCTGAGTGCACGGCTACAGAACCACATGTACAGGTATTTTCTTTACCTCCAGCATATAAAGAGTTCTCTGACATCTGTGACAAGAAGAATGCAGATCAGCTTCCTACACACAGGCATTATGACTGTCCCATTGAGTTGCTTCCTGGGGCAGCTATTCCTTTTGGTAACATATACCCTTTGGCGGCACCTGAGCTTCAAGCCTTAAAGGAGAATATTGATGAAAATCTGGCCAAAGGCTTCATACGTCTTTCTTCCTCACCAGCAGGGGCACCTATCTTTTTTGTAAAGAAGAAGGATGGGACCCTGAGACCCTGTGTTGACTATCGGGAACTCAATAAGGTAACCGTATGAAACCGTTACCCTTTGCCTCTGATTCCCAAATTACTGGAAAGAGTCCACCATGCTAAGGTGTTCTCTAAACTGGATCTTCATGGGGCTTATAATTTGGTGCATATTCGTCCAGGGGATGAGTGGAAGACAGCATTCAGATGCCGGTATGGACACTTTGAATCTCTTGTGATGACCTTCGGGCTTTGTAACGCCCCTGCAACATTTCCACACCTTGCTAATGACATTTTCAGAGATTTGTTAGACCAGTTTGTAGTGATCTATTTGGATGATATACTAATCTTTTCTGACTCTCTACAGGAACATGAAGAACATGTCAAAACTGTTTTAAGACGTCTGAAAGAGAACCATCTGTATATTAAGCCAGAGAAATGTGAGTTCCATCGTTCTGAGATACAGTTCTTAAGTTATATCATCTCTCCCCAGGGGCTGAACATGGAATTTGGTAAGATTCAGGCTATCCTTGACTGGCTGGGAACCCAAGAACATTAAGGAGGTCCAACATTTTATTGGTTTTGCAAATTTCTACAGACGCTTCATTCGAAATTTTTCTGATATTGTCCATCCCATTACTTCCTTGACAAAGAAGGAAAAGCCCTTTAGGTGGTCATCACAGGCTCAAGAATCTTTTGATCGGCTTAAGATCCAACACTATCTTTCATTGTAGATGTGGAGGCTTCTGATAATGCTTTGGGGGCTATTCTCTCCCAAAGAACTGGAGAGAAGGGTCTGCTACATCCTCGTGCTTTCTTTTCCCATAGACTAACCTCAGCAGAGAAGAATTACGATGTGGGAGACAAGGAATTGCTGGCTATTATTGTGGCTTTCAAAGAATGGAGGCATCATCTGCAAGGAGGTGCACAACAGATCATAGTGCTAACTGACCATCGCAATTTAGAGTTCCTTAAATCCGCTAGATGTCTTTCTCCTCATCAGGCTCATTGGAACTTATTTTTAAATCAATTTAACTTTGTTATCTCGTACTGTCCAGGTTCTCGTAATGGGAAGGCTGATGCTTTATCCCAAATCCATGCTGCGGATTCCGTACCTGGAGCCCCGTCCAAGACTATTCTATCTGATGCCAATTTCATCGGAGTTATCCACGATCAGGACTTGTGGAAGGAGTGCAGGGAGGCCTATGACGGTGATGTATTTCTGGCCAACCCACCTGTGGATATTAATCTTGTCTTTAAGGGTGGCATGTGGTTCAGAGATCGACGTATCTATTGTTGTGAATTTGCTTTTTGCTCCCTCTAGTGGTTACTAGTTTTTTGACTCTGGTTTTTCTGTCATTCCTTTTATCCGCACCTGGGTCGTTAGTTAGGGGTGTTGCTATATAAGCTCCCTAGACCTTCAGTTCAATGCCTGGCAACGTAGTTATCAGAGCTAGTCTGCTGTGCTCTTGTCTACTGATCCTGGTTCCAGTTATATCAGCTAAGTCTGCCTTTTGCTTTTTGCTATTTGTTTTGGTTTTGCATTTTTGTCCAGCTTGTTCCAAATCTATATCCTGACCTTTGCTGAAGCTCTAGGGGGCTGGTGTTCTCCCCCCGGACCGTTAGACGGTTCGGGGGTTCTTGAATTTCCAGTGTGGATTTTGATAGGGTTTTTGTTGACCATATAAGTTACCTTTCTTTATTCTGCTATCAGTAAGCGGGCCTCTCTGTGCTAAACCTGGTTCATTTCTGTGTTTGTCATTTCCTCTTACCTCACCGTTATTATTTGTGGGGGGCTTCTATCCAGCTTTGGGGTCCCCTTCTCTGGAGGCAAGAAAGGTCTTTTGTTTTCCTCTACTAGGGGTAGCTAGATTCTCCGGCTGGAGCGTGTCATCTAGAATCAACGTAGGAATGATCCCCGGCTACTTCTAGTGTTGGCGTTAGGAGTAGATATATGGTCAACCCAGTTACCACTGCCCTATGAGCTGGATTTTTGTATTCTGCAGACTTCCACGTACCTCTGAGACCCTCGCCATTGGGGTCATAACAGTTTGCCAGGCCAGTATTAAATGTTTAATGCGTTGCAGAAGAGGGATTATAAGAAAGAAGATTCTGAGTTTTTTTTTTTTTTCTTTCTTCTTCCCCTTTACCTCAGAGTGGCTATGCTTGCTGCAGACATGAATGTCCAGACCTTGATTACAAGTGTGGACCAGCTGGCTACTCGTGTGCAGGGCATACAAGACTATGTTATCAGAAATCCTAGGTCAGAACCTAAAATACCGATTCCTGAACTGTTTTCCCGGAGACAGGTTTAAGTTTAGGAATTTTGTGAATAATTGTAAATTGTTTTTGTCCCTGAGACCCTGTTCATCTGGAGACTCTGCCCAGCAAGTAAAAATAGTTATTTCGTTCTTACGGGGCGACCCTCAGGATTGGGCTTTTTCGCTGGCGCCAGGAGATCCGGCATTGGCTGATATTGATGCGTTTTTTCTGGCGCTCGGTTTACTTTATGAGGAACCCAATCTTGAGATTCAGGCAGAAAAGGCCTTGCTGGCTATGTCTCAGGGGCAGGACGAGGCTGAAGTGTATTGCCAAAAATTTCGGAAATGGTCCGTGCTGACACATTGGAACGAGTGTGCACTGGCCGCTAATTTTAGAAATGGCCTATCTGAAGCCATTAAGAATGTTATGGTGGGTTTTCCCATTCCCACAGGTCTCAATGATACTATGGCACTGGCTATTCAAATTGACCGGCGGTTGCGGGAGCGCAAAACCGCAAATTCCCTCATGGTGTTGTCTGAACAGACACCTAATTCGGTGCAATGTGATAGAAAAACCGCAAATTCCCTCATGGTGTTGTCTGAACAGACACCTGATTTAATGCAATGTGATAGAATCCTGACTAGAAATGAGCGGAAAATTCATAGACGCCGGAATGGCTTGTGCTACTACTGTGGTGATTCTACACATGTTATCTCAGCATGCTCTAAACGTATAGCTAAGGTTGTTAGTCCTGTCACCGTTGGTAATTTGCAACCTAAATTTATTCTGTCTGTAACTTTGATTTGCTCACTGTCGTCTTATCCTGTCATGGCGTTTGTAGATTCAGGTGCTGCCCTGAGTCTAATGGATCTGTCATTTGCTAAGCACTGTGGTTTTACTCTTGAACCATTAGAAAATCCTATTCCTCTTAGGGGTATTGATGCTACGCCATTGGCAGCAAATAAACCGCAGTATTGGACACAGGTTATCATGTGCATGACTCCTGAACACCGCGAGGTGATACGTTTCCTGGTTTTACATAAAATGCATGATTTGGTTGTTTTAGGGCTGCCATGGTTACAGACCCATAATCCAGTCCTGGACTGGAAGGCTATGTCAGTCTCAAGTTGGGGCTGTCGTGGTATTCATGAGGATTCCCTGCCTGTGTCTATTGCTTCTTCTACGCCTTCGGAAGTTCCGGAGTATTTGTCTGATTATCAGGATGTCTTCAGTGAGTCTGAGTCCAGTGCACTGCCTCCTCATAGGGACTGTGACTGTGCTATAGATTTGATCCCAGGCAGTAAGTTTCCTAAGGGAAGACTGTTTAATCTGTCGGTACCTGAACATACCGCTATGCGTTCATATATCAGGGAGTCTCTGGAGAAAGGACATATTCGTCCGTCTTCTTCCCCCCTTGGTGCGGGATTCTTTTTTGTGGCAAAAAAGGACGGATCTTTGAGACCTTGTATTGATTATCGGCTTTTAAATAAGATCACTGTCAAATTTCAGTATCCTTTACCGCTGTTGTCTGACTTGTTTGCCCGGATTAAAGGTGCCAAGTGGTTCACCAAGATAGACCTTCGTGGTGCGTACAACCTTGTGCGCATTAAGCAAGGTGATGAATGGAAAACCGCATTCAATACGCCCGAAGGTCATTTTGAGTACTTGGTGATGCCTTTTGGGCTCTCCAATGCGCCTTCAGTTTTTCAGTCCTTTATGCATGACATTTTCCGGAAGTATCTGGATAAATTTTTGATTGTTTATCTGGATGATATTTTGTTTTTTTCTGATGATTGGGATTCGCATGTGGAGCAGGTCAGGTTGGTCTTTAAAATTTTGCGTGAAAATTCTTTGTTTGTCAAGGGCTCAAAGTGTCTCTTTGGTGTACAGAAGGTTCCCTTTTTGGGGTTCATTTTTTCCCCTTCTGCTGTGGAGATGGACCCAGTCAAGGTCCGAGCTATTCTTGATTGGACTCAGCCCTCGTCGGTTAAGAGTCTTCAGAAGTTCTTGGGTTTCGCTAACTTCTACCGTCGTTTTATCGCTAATTTTTCTAGCATTGTGAAACCGTTGACGGATATGACCAAGAAGGGCTCCGATGTAGCTAACTGGGCTCCTGCTGCCGTGGAGGCTTTCCAGGAGTTGAAGCGCCGGTTTACTTCGGCGCCTGTTTTGTGCCAGCCCGATGTCTCACTTCCCTTTCAGGTTGAGGTGGATGCTTCAGAGATTGGAGCAGGGGCCGTTTTGTCGCAGAGAGGCCCTGGTTGCTCTGTTATGAAACCTTGTGCCTTTTTCTCCAGGAAGTTTTCGCCTGCCGAGCGAAATTATGATGTGGGCAATCGGGAGTTGTTGGCCATGAAATGGGCATTTGAGGAGTGGCGTCATTGGCTCGAGGGTGCTAAGCATCGTGTGGTGGTCTTGACTGATCACAAAAATCTGATGTATCTCGAGTCTGCTAAACGCCTTAATCCGAGACAGGCCCGCTGGTCATTGTTTTTCTCCCGCTTTGATTTTGTTGTCTCGTATTTACCAGGTTCAAAGAATGTGAAGGCCGATGCTCTTTCTAGGAGCTTTGTGCCTGATGCTCCTGGAGTCGCTGATCCTGTTGGTATTCTTAAAGATGGAGTTATCTTGTCAGCTATTTCTCCGGATCTGCAACGTGTGTTGCAGAGATTTCAGGCTGATAGGCCTGAGTCTTGTCCACCTGACAGACTGTTTGTCCCGGATAAATGGACCAGCAGAGTCATTTCCGAGGTTCATTCCTCGGTGTTGGCAGGTCACCCGGGAATTTTTGGCACCAGAGATCTGGTGGCCAGGTCCTTTTGGTGGCCTTCCTTGTCAAGGGATGTGCGGTCATTTGTGCAGTCCTGTGGGACTTGTGCTCGAGCTAAGCCTTGCTGTTCTCGTGCCAGCGGTTTGCTCTTGCCCTTGCCTGTCCCGAAGAGACCTTGGACACATATCTCCATGGATTTCATTTCTGATCTTCCGCTATCTCAGGGCATGTCCGTTATCTGGGTGATATGTGATCGCTTCTCCAAGATGGTCCATTTGGTTCCTTTGCCTAAGCTGCCTTCCTCTTCCGATCTGGTTCCTGTGTTTTTCCAGAACGTGGTTCGTTTGCACGGCATCCCTGAGAATATTGTGTCAGACAGAGGATCCCAGTTCGTTTCTAGGTTCTGGCGATCCTTTTGTAGTAGGATGGGCATTGATTTGTCGTTTTCGTCTGCTTTCCATCCTCAGACTAATGGACAGACGGAGCGAACCAATCAGACTTTGGAGGCTTATTTGAGGTGTTTTGTCTCTGCTGATCAGGACGATTGGGTGACATTCTTGCCGTTGGCTGAGTTTGCCCTTAATAATCGGGCTAGTTCCGCCACCTTGGTTTCGCCTTTTTTCTGCAACTCTGGTTTCCATCCTCGCTTTTCTTCGGGTCATGTGGAGCCTTCTGACTGTCCTGGGGTGGATTCTGTGGTAGATAGGTTGCAGCGGATCTGGAATCATGTGGTGGACAACTTGAAGTTGTCACAGGAGAGGGCTCAGCGCTTTGCCAACCGCCGCCGCGGTGTGGGTCCCCGACTACGCGTTGGGGATTTGGTATGGCTTTCTTCCCGCTTTGTTCCTATGAAGGTCTCCTCTCCCAAATTTAAACCTCGTTTTATTGGGCCTTACAAGATATTGGAAATCCTTAATCCTGTATCTTTTCGTCTGGATCTTCCTGTGTCGTTTGCTATTCACAATGTATTTCATAGGTCCTTGTTGCGGCGGTACATTGTGCCTGTAGTTCCTTCTGCTGAGCCTCCTGCTCCAGTGTTGGTTGAGGGCGAGTTGGAGTACGTGGTGGAGAAGATCTTGGATTCTCGCCTCTCCAGGCGGAGGCTTCAGTACCTGGTCAAGTGGAAGGGCTATGGTCAGGAGGATAATTCCTGGGTGGTCGCCTCTGATGTTCATGCGGCCGATTTAGTTCGTGCCTTTCATGCCGCTCATCCTGATCGCCCTGGTGGTCGTGGTGAGGGTTCGGTGACCCCTCACTAAGGGGGGGGTACTGTTGTGAATTTGCTTTTTGCTCCCTCTAGTGGTTACTAGTTTTTTGACTCTGGTTTTTCTGTCATTCCTTTTATCCGCACCTGGGTCGTTAGTTAGGGGTGTTGCTATATAAGCTCCCTAGACCTTCAGTTCAATGCCTGGCAACGTAGTTATCAGAGCTAGTCTGCTGTGCTCTTGTCTACTGATCCTGGTTCCAGTTATATCAGCTAAGTCTGCCTTTTGCTTTTTGCTATTTGTTTTGGTTTTGCATTTTTGTCCAGCTTGTTCCAAATCTATATCCTGACCTTTGCTGAAGCTCTAGGGGCTGGTGTTCTCCCCCCGGACCGTTAGACGGTTCGGGGGTTCTTGAATTTCCAGTGTGGATTTTGATAGGGTTTTTGTTGACCATATAAGTTACCTTTCTTTATTCTGCTATCAGTAAGCGGGCCTCTCTGTGCTAAACCTGGTTCATTTCTGTGTTTGTCATTTCCTCTTACCTCACCGTTATTATTTGTGGGGGGCTTCTATCCAGCTTTGGGGTCCCCTTCTCTGGAGGCAAGAAAGGTCTTTTGTTTTCCTCTACTAGGGGTAGCTAGATTCTCCGGCTGGAGCGTGTCATCTAGAATCAACGTAGGAATGATCCCCGGCTACTTCTAGTGTTGGCGTTAGGAGTAGATATATGGTCAACCCAGTTACCACTGCCCTATGAGCTGGATTTTTGTATTCTGCAGACTTCCACGTACCTCTGAGACCCTCGCCATTGGGGTCATAACAATCTACGTCCCTGAGGTCATCCGTCTGCAGATCCTCAAGTTGGTACATGACTCCAAGTTGGCTGGTCACATGGGGGTACAGAAGACACAAGAGTTCCTGAGCTGATTCTTCTGGTGGCCAACTTGCCTGAAGAATACCAAGGACTATGTTCTCTCTTGTGAGGTATGTGCTCATTACAAGACTCCTCATGTGGCACCTACAGGTCTTCTACAACCATTACCTGTTCTGTCCCACCCTTGGGGGTCTATATCAATGGACTTTATTGTGGAGCTGCCTACATCGGGGGGCATGAATACAATCATGGTGGTAGTTGATCGCCTGACTAAAGCTGCTCATTTTGTTCCATGCACCGGCCTCCCCTCAGCTAAAGATACAGTGAACTTGGTTATACAGAATGTCTTTCGGTTGCATGGGGTTCCGAATGAGATCATCTCTGACCGTGGAGTGCAGTTCACTTCAAGATTCTGGAAGGGGTTTTGCTCTGCACTCAATATTAATGTCTGTCTCTCTTCTGCTTACCATCCCCAGACAAATGGTCATACTGAGCTTACCAACCAGACACTGGAACAATATCTAAGATGCTATGTCAGCCATCTCCAGGATGATTGGTTGGAGTTGCTGCCATTAGCCGAATTTTCATATAACAATTCTCAGAGCGCCTCCACTAAATTTACACCTTTCTTTGCCAATCTGGATTATCATCCGTGTATCTTACCAAGGTCTCCAATTAAGTCTCCGGTTCCGGCAGTGGAGGAAAGGCTGACTGCGATGAGGCAAAATCTGAAGGTTTGTGCAGCAGGCCTTCATGGTAAAATAGCTGCTAGGAAACCACTGCTAAGAACAGGCAACAAGCAGAAGAGACTTGTTTGGGCTAAAGAACACAAGGAATGGACATTAGACCAGTGGAAATCTGTGCTTTGGTCTGATGAGTCCAAATTTGAGATCTTTGGTTCCAACCACCGTGTCTTTGTGCGATGCAGAAAAGGTGAATGGATGGACTCTACATGCCTGGTTCCCACCGTGAAGCATGGAGGCAGTGTGATGGTGTGGGGGTGCTATGCTGGTGACACTGTTGGGAATTTATTCAAAATTGAAGGCATACTGAACCAGCATGGCTACCACAGCAACTTGCAGTGGCATGCTCACCTCAAGGCTGTGTAAGGGCTATTTGACCAAGAAGGAGAGTGATGGGGTGCTATGCCAGATGACCTGGCCTCCACAGTCACCAGACCTGAACCCAATAAAGATGGTTTGGGGTGAGCTGGACCGCAGAGTCAAGGCAAAACGTCCAAGAAGTGCTAAGCGTCTCTGGAGCCTCCTTCAAGATTGTTGGAAGACCATTCCCGGTGACTACCTCTTGAAGCTCATCAAGAGAATACCAAGAGCGTGCAAAGCAGTCATCAAAGCAAAAGGTGGCTACTTAGAAGAACCTAGAATATAAGACATGTTTTCAGTTGTTTCACACTTTTTTGTTAAGTATATAATTCCACATGTGTTAATTCATAGTTTTGATGCCTTCAGTGTGAATGTACAATTTTCATAGTCATGAAAATACAGAAAAATCTTTAAATGAGAAGGTGTGTCCAAACTTTTGGTCTGTACTGTACATGTTGACTAGCCACAAAGCTTCAGGGAGAATGTTCTATGGACAGATGTGACAAAAATTGAACATTTTGGCAAGGCACATATCAAGGAAAGAACACTGTCCCTACTGTTAAACATGAAGGAGGCTCTGTTATGTTCTGGGGCTGCTTTGCTGCATCAGGCTCAGGGTGTCTAGAATCTGTACAGGGTACAATTAAGTCTCAAGACTATCAAGGGATTCTAGAGAGAAATGTGCTGCCCAGTGACAGAAAGCTTGGTCTCAGTCACAGGTCATTGGTCTTACAACAGGATGATCACCCAAAACACACAGCTAAAAACTCCAAAGAATGGCTAAGTGGAAAACATTGGACTATTCTGAAGTGCCCTTCTATGAGCCCTGACCTAAATCCTATTGAGCATCTTTGCAAAGAGCAGAAACATGCCATATGGAAAAGGCAGTCTTCAAACAAGAGACAACTGGAGCAGTTTGCTCTTGAGGAATGGGCCAAAATACCTGTCAAGAGGTGCAGAAGTCTCACTGACAGTTATAGGAATCGTTTGATTGTAGTGATTGCCTAAAAAAAAGGTTGTGCAACAAAATATTAAGTTAACGGTACCATCATTTCTGTCCAAGCTATTTCATGAGTTTTATTTTTTATTTTTTATTCTGTGGAAGCAATGTTGAAAAGTTGACTTTAATTTGTTCATTTTCATAGATCTTTTCTTTATTATTACCTTTGTCAGATTCAAGCTTTTTTCTGTGACCATTGTGGGGTTTTCTGTCATTAAATGAGGGGTACCAACAATTTTGACCACGTGTGTAGAGGCCTGATACATCGGCCATAAAAAAAAATTCTTCTGTTATTAACGTCATACAGTAAGGGACCTGTCTTGAAACATAGTTTGTAGCATCTTGTATGTTATAGAGGCCTGATCCTTGGTCCCAAAAAATATTATTCTACTATTAACTTCCTACAGTTAGGGACCAGAGTGTAAAAATAGTTTGCAGCATCTAGTGTTTTCTAGAGGCCTGATCCTTGGTTAAAAAAAAAAATACTTCTGTTATTAACGCCATACAGTAAGGGACCTGACTTTAGAAAGAGTTAGTAGCATCTAGTGTGTTATAGAGACCTGATACAAAGGCCACACAAAATATACTTCTGTTATTAAAGTCATACAGTAAGCAGTGTTCACATTTCCAAAAATTATTGGCAGACATCACCAAAAGTGGCATCAATTTCACCACAGTAGAAATCGTCCAATAGGGACCACAGGTCTTTCACTACACCCAATACAGCAGATGGACACCCAACCAGAATTGTTCACGTTTCCAAAAATTATTGGCAGACATCACCTAAGTGGCATCAATTTCACCACAGTAGAAATAGTCTAATAGGGACCGACATGCCTTTCACTACACCCAATACAGCAAATGGACACCCAACCAGGAGTGTTCACATTTCCAAAAATTATTGCCAGACACCACCAAAGTGGCATCAATTTCACCACAGTAGAAATCATCTAAAAGGGACCAACATGTCTATCACTACACCCAATACAGCAGATGGACACCCAACCAGGAGTGTTCATGGTTCCAAAAATTATTGGCAGACACCACCAAAGTGGCATCAATTTCAACACAGTAGAAATAGTAGAACAGGGACCGACAGGTCTTTCACTGCACCCAATCCATCAAATGAACACCCTACAAAGAGTGTTCACATTTAAAGAAATGAGGGCCTTACACCACAGAAGAAGTATCAATTTAACCACAGTAGAAATAGTTTAATAGGGACCAACAGGTCTTTCTCTACACCCAATCCAGCAGATGGACACTCAACCATGAGTGTTAAATTAATATTTCCAAAAATTATTTGCAGATACCACCAAATTGACATCAATTTCACCACAGTAGAAATAGTAGAATAGGGACAGACAGGTCTTTCACTATACCCAATCCAGCAGATAGACACCCAACCATGAGTTCACATTTCCAAAAATTATTTGCAGATACCACCAAAGTGGCATTAATTTCACCACGGTAGAAATAGTAGAAAACGGGACCAGCAGGTCTTTCTCTACACCCAATCCAGCAGATGGACACCCAACTTGGAGTGTTCAGATTTGAAAAAATGAGGGTCTGACACCACCAAAGTGGAATATCTTTCATGAGAATAGAAATAGTATAATTGGTACTGACTAGGGTTGAGCGATACCATCCGATACTTGAAAGTATCGGTATCGGAAAGTATCGGCCGATACCAGCAAAGTATCGGATCTAATCCGATACCGATACCCGATACCAATACAAGTGAATGGGACTCAAGTATCGGACGGTAAATCAGCCCTTTCTGTCCTTCTATATGGGGTTCTGGAGGGGGGGCAGAGTGTGGGCGGTGCGTGGGCGGAGACTGCGTGTCTCTGTGCGGGCGGGGTCTGTGCGGGCCTGCCAGGGATCTCATTCTATGCGGCCGGCGCTGTATGCCCAGGCTTGATGCGGCGTGCCGGGGCTTGATGCGGCGTGGGAGGGCTCTGCGGCGTGCTGGGGGGGTCTATGCGGCGTGAGGGGGTCTAAGCGGCGTGCTGGGGGGTCTATGCGGTGTGAGGGGCTCTCTGCGGCGTTCTGGGGCGTCTATGCGGCGTGCTGGGGGATCTATGCGGCGTGAGGGGCTCTCTGTGGCGTTCTGGGGCGTCTATGCGGCGTGCTGGGGGGTCTATGCGGCGTGCTGGGGGGTCTATGCGGCGTGCTGGGGGGTCTATGCGGCGTGCGGGGGTCTCAGCGGCGTGCGGGGGTCTCTGCGGCGTGCTGGGGTGTCTCTGCGGCGTGGGGGGGGTCTCTGCGGCGTGGGGGGGGTCTCTGCGGCGTGGGGGGGGTCTCTGCGGCGTGCGGGGGTCTCAGTGCGGGCATCGTCCGATGGGACTACAAGTCCCATCGGGCTATGCCTGCTACACTGACAGTGATTGACACATTAGCCAATGATGGGACAGTAGTAGTCCCATCATCCGGCTAATGTGTTGAATGAAAAAAAAAAAAAATACTCCATACATACATTCTACATACATAAATACATATAGACATACAGTACATTCATACATTACATACATGACATACATTACATTAAACATAGATTACATACTCACCATTACTTGTCATTTTGATCCCCGAAGCCAGTGTCATCTATAAAAAATGTGAAAAAAACAAACAACCAATATACTCCCTGTCCGCAGAAATCCACGAGTGTCCCACGACGATCTCCCGTGGAGAGCAGCAGCATCAAATAATGCGACCGCTCTCTAGGGGCTCAGAAACACAATGACGGGAGGAAGGTATCCTTCCGCCACTGTTTTCCTCCGCCGCTGTTAAAAAAAAAGTCCCTAGTCTCACTTTATGGCATTGCTGTATGAGACATTTTCCCATGCAGCAATTATATAAAGTGACACTTTGAACTCAGGTAACCTCAGTGATGCACTGCAGGAGCCATTGTCTCCTGTCAGTGTGTCACTGAGGGTCCTATAGAGCAGTGACGTCACCCGATGTCACTGTTCTATAGGGGAGATCGTCGTGGGACACTCGTTATTAATTGGACTACGGCGGACAGGTAGTATGCGGTTTATTATTTTACGTTTTTTGCAGGCGCTGAAGTATGGTAAGTATGGTGAAATGAAGAATATTAAAATACTTTTTCCTATTGTGTGCGTGTTTTATTAACCCTTTTCTTACTATTGGATTAATAACGGATAGGCGTCTTATTGACGCCTCTCCGTTATTAACCCGGCTTAATGTCACCTTATGATAGCAAGGTGACATTAACCCCTTATTACCCCATATCCCACTGCTACACGGGAGTGGGAAGAGAGGGGCTAAGTGCCGGAATTGGCGCATCTTACGGATGCGCCATTTTCGGGGCGGCTGCGGACTGGTATTTGTAGCCGGGGGGGGGCCAATATCCATGGCCCCTCTCTAGGCTATGAATATCAGCCCACAGCTGTCTGCGTAGCCTTTCTGGCTATAAAATATAGGGGGACCCCACGTCATTTTTTGGGGGGGTCCCCCTATTTTAATAGCCAGTAAAGGCTACGCAGACAGCTGCGAGCTGATATTCATAGCAGGCTACAAATATTGGCCCCCGGCCGTCGGCTTTCCCCCTCTGGCGCAGAAAATTGCGCGGGAGCCCACGCCGTTTTTTTCCATTTTTTTTTTTTTTTTAAATTCAACGCTCATAAAGGCCTCTTTCACCCTTGCGTCAGTACGGGTCCGTCGCTATGCGTCGAGCCGACGTACCGACGCACGTTGTGAAATTTGTACACGACGTGGGCAGCGGATGCAGTTTTTCAACGCATCCACTGCCCATTCTGAAGTGCGGGGAGGAGGGGGCAGAGTTTCTGCTGCGCATGCGCAGTAGAAAATGGCAGACGCGACGGACAAAAAAACGTTCACTTGAACGTTTTTTCATGCCGACGGTCCGCCAAAACTCGACGGATCCGTTGCAGAACGGACGCGACGTGTGGCCATTCGTCGCGATCCGTCGCTAATACAAGTCTATGGGGAAAAAAAATGCATCCTGCGAGCACATTTGCAGGATCCGTTTTTTTCCGCCAGATCCGTTTTTTCAGTCGGATCCGTTGTTTTCCGCCAGATCGGTTTTTTTCCACCGGATCCGTTTTTTTCCGCCAGATCCGTTTTTTTTTACATTGGATCCGTTTTTTTCTGCCAGATCTGTTTTTTTACACCGGATCCGTTTTTTTCCACCAGATCCGTTTTTTTTCCGCCAGATCCGTTTTTTCCTGCCGGATCCATTTTTTCCGCCAGATCCGTTTTTTCTCATAGAGTTGTAATAGCGCCGGATTGCGCCTGATGGCCACACATTTCATCCGTTTTTTGCAGGATTCGTTAAAAAAAACCTGTTTCCGCCGGACGGAAAACTCATAGGAACGTTTTTTGTCCGTTATTTTTCATGCATGTTTCCATTCAAATCATGCACATTTTCCGTTTATTTATTTTCCAAAAACCTCATCAAAACCTGCATCAAAACTGCATGAAAAACCGCACCAAAAACCTGCATCAAAAACAGCATCAAAAACCGCACCAAAAACCTGCATCAAAAACCGCACCAAAAACTGCATCAAAAACCGCACCAAAAACTGCATCAAAAACCGCACCAAAAACCTGCAGCAAAAAAGCACCAAAAACTGCATCAAAAACTGCATCAAAAACCGCACCAAAAAACTGCAGCAAAAAACTGCAGCAAAAAAAGCACCAAAAACTGCATCAAAAACCGCATCAAAAAGCTAAATCAAAAACAGCACCAAAAACTGCACCAAAAACTGCATCAAAAACAGCACCAAAAAACTGCAGCAAAAAAAGCACCAAAAACCTGCAGCAAAAAAGCACCAAAAACTGCATCAAAAACCGCATCAAAAACTGCATCAAAAAGCTACATCAAAAACAGCACCAAAAACTGCATCAAAAACCGCACCAAAAAACTGCAGCAAAAAAAGCACCAAAAACCTGCAGCAAAAAAGCACCAAAAACTGCATCAAAAACCGCATCAAAAACTGCACCAAAAACTGCATCAAAAACCGCATCAAAAAGCTGGAGCAAAAAAAGCACCAAAAACTGCATCAAATACTGCACCAAAAACTGCATCAAAAACCGCACCAAAAACCTGCAGCAAAAACTGCATCAAAAACCGCATCAAAACTGCACCAGTTTTTTATGCAGGTTTTGATGCAGTTTTTGGTGCAGTTTTTGATGCGGTTTTTGATGCAGGTTTTGATGTAGCTTTTTGATGCGGTTTTTGATGCAGTTTTTGGTGCTTTTTTTGCTGCAGGTTTTTGGTGCTGTTTTTGATGCAGTTTTTGATGCAGTTTTTGGTGCTTTTTTGCTGCAGGTTTTTGGTGCGGTTTTTGATGCAGTTTTTGGTGCAATTTTTGATGCGGTTTTTGATGCAGTTTTTGGTGCTTTTTGCTGCAGGTTTTTGGTGCGGTTTTTGATGCAGTTTTTGGTGCAGTTTTTGATGCGTTTTTTGATGCAGTTTTTGGTGCTTTTTTACTGCATGTTTTTGGTGCGGTTTTTGATGTAGTTTTTGGTTCAGTTTTTGATGCAGTTTTTGGTGCTTTTTTTGCTGCAGGTTTTTGGTGCGGTTTTTGATGCAGTTTTTGGTGCTGTTTTTTATGTAGCTTTTTGTTGAGGTTTTTGATGCAGTTTTTGGTGCTTTTTTTGCTGCAGGTTTTTGATGCCGTTTTTGATGCAGTTTTTGGTGCTTTTTTGCTGCAGGTTTTTGGTGTAGTTTTTGATGCGGTTTTTGATGCAGTTTTTGGTGCTGTTTTTGATGTAGCTTTTTGATGCGGTTTTTGATGCAGTTTTTGGTGCTTTTTTTGCTGCAGGTTTTTGGTGCTGTTTTTGGTGCTTTTTTTGCTGCAGGTTTTTGATGCCGTTTTTGATGCAGTTTTTGGTGCTTTTTTGCTGCAGGTTTTTGATGCAGTTTTTGGTGCAGTATTTGATGCAGTTTTTGGTGTTTTTTGCTGCAGGTTTTTGGTGCGGTTTTTAGTGCAGCAAAAAAGCACCAAAAACTGCATCAAAAACCGCATCAAAAACTGCCCCAAAAACTGCATCAAAAACCGCACCAAAAACCTGCAGCAAAAAGCACCAAAAACTGCATCAAAAACTGCACCAAAAACTGCATCAAAAACCGCACCAAAAACCTGCAGCAAAAAAAGCACCAAAAACTGCATCAAAAACTGAACCAAAAACCGCACCAAAAACATGCAGCAAAAAAGCACCAAAAACTGCATCAAAAACCGCATGTTTTTGGTGCGGTTTTTGATGTAGTTTTTGGTTCAGTTTTTGATGCAGTTTTTGGTGCTTTTTTTGATGCAGGTTTTTGGTGCGGTTTTTGATGCAGTTTTTGGTGCAGTTTTTGATGCGGTTTTTGATGCAGTTTTTGGTGCTTTTTGCTGCAGGTTTTTGGTGCGGTTTTTGGTGCAGTTTTTGATGCGGTTTTTGATGCAGTTTTTGGTGCTTTTTTGCTGCATGTTTTTGGTGCGGTTTTTGATGTAGTTTTTGGTTCAGTTTTTGATGCAGTTTTTGGTGCTTTTTTTGCTGCAGGTTTTTGGTGCGGTTTTTGATGCTGTTTTTGATGCAGGTTTTTGGTGCGGTTTTTCATGCAGTTTAGTTTTGATGCAGGTTTTGATGAGGTTTTTGGAAAATAAATAAACGGAAAATGTGCATGATTTGAATGGAAACATGCATGAAAAATAACGGACAAAAAACGTTCCTATGAGTTTTCCGTCCGGCGGAAAGTTTTTTTTTAGGAATCCTGCAAAAAACGGATGAAATGTGTGGCCATCAGGCGCAATCCGGCGCTATTACAACTCTATGAGAAAAAACGGATCTGGCGGAAAAAAATGGATCCGGCAGGAAAAAACGGATCCGGTGGCAAAAAAAACGGATCTAGCGGAAAAAAACGGATCCGGTGGAAAAAACCCGATCTGGCGGAAAACAACGGATCCGACTGAAAAAACGGATCTGGCGGAAAAAAACGGATCCTGCAAATGTGCTCGCAGGATGCATTTTTTTTCCCCATAGACTTGTATTAGCGACGGATCGCGACGAATGGCCACACGTCGCGTCCGTTCTGCAATGGATCCGTCGAGTTTTGGCGGACCGTCGGCACGAAAAAACGTTCAAGTGAACGTTTTTTTGTCCGTCGCGTCTGCCATTTTCTACTGCGCATGCGCAGCAGAAACTCTGCCCCCTCCTCCCCGCACTTCAGAATGGGCAGTGGATGCGTTGAAAAACTGCATCCGCTGCCCACGTCATGTACAAATTTCACAACGTGCGTCGGTACGTCGGCTCGACGCATAGCGACGGACCCGTACTGACGCAAGGGTGAAAGAGGCCTTTATGAGCGTTGAATTTAAAAAAAAAAAAAATGGAAAAAAACGGCATGAGCTGCCGCGCAATTTTCTGCGCCAGGGGGGGAAAGCCGACGGCCGGGGGCCAATATTTGTAGCCTGCTATGAATATCAGCTCGCAGCTGTCTGCGTAGCCTTTACTGGCTATTAAAATAGGGGGACCCCCCAAAAAAATGACGTGGGGTCCCCCTATATTTTATAGCCAGAAAGGCTACGCAGACAGCTGCGGGCTGATATTCATAGCCTAGAGAGGGGCCATGGATATTGCCCCCCCCCCCCCGGCTACAAATACCAGTCCGCAGCCGCCCCGAAAATGGCGCATCTGTAAGATGCGCCAATTCCGGCACTTAGCCCCTCTCTTCCCACTCCCGTGTAGCGGTGGGATATGGGGTAATAAGGGGTTAATGTCACCTTGCTATCGTAAGGTGACATTAAGCCGGGTTAATAACGGAGAGGCGTCAATAAGACGCCTATCCGTTATTAATCCAATAGTAAGAAAAGGGTTAATAAAACACGCACACATTAGGAAAAAGTATTTTAATATTCTTCATTTCACCATACTTACCATACTTCAGCGCCTGCAAAAAACGTAAAATAATAAACCGCATACTACCTGTCCGCCGTAGTCCAATTAATAACGAGTGTCCCACGACGATCTCCCTTATATAACAGTGACATCGGGTGACGTCACTGCTCTATAGGACCCTCAGTGACACACTGACAGGAGACAATGGCTCCTGCAGTGCATCACTGAGGTTACCTGAGTTCAAAGTGTCACTTTATATAATTGCTGCATGGGAAAATGTCTCATACAGCAATGCCATAAAGTGAGACTAGGGACTTTTTTTTTTACAGCGGCGGAGGAATACAGTGGCGGAAGGATACCTTCCTCCCGTCATTGTGTTTCTGAGCCCCTAGAGAGCGGTTGCATTATTTGATGCTGCTGCTCTCCACGGGAGATCGTCGTGGGACACTCGTGGATTTCTGCGGACAGGGAGTATATTGGTTGTTTGTTTTTTTCACATTTTTTATAGATGACACTGGCTTCGGGGATCAAAATGACAAGTAATGGTGAGTATGTAATCTATGTTTAATGTAATGTATGTCATGTATGTAATGTATGAATGTACTGTATGTCTATATGTATGTATGTATGTAGAATGTATGTATGGAGTTTTTTTTTTTTTTTTCATTCAACACATTAGCCGGATGATGGGACAGTGGTGGCTAATGTGTCAATCACTGTCAGTGTAGCAGGCATAGCCCGATGGGACTTGTAGTCCCATCGGACGATGCCCGCACTGAGACCCCCGCACGCCGCAGAGACCCCCCCCACGCCGCAGAGACCCCCCCCCCACGCCGCAGAGACCCCGCAGCACGCCGCAGAGACCCCCGCACGCCGCTGAGACCCCCGCACGCCGCATAGACCCCCCAGCATGCCGCATAGACCCCCCAGCACGCCGCATAGACCCCCCAGCACGCCGCATAGACGCCCCAGAATGCCGCAGAGAGCCCCTCACGCCGCATAGATCCCCCAGCACGCCGCATAGACGCCCCAGAACGCCGCAGAGAGCCCCTCACGCCGCATAGACCCCCCCTCACGCCGCATAGACCCCCCCAGCACGCCGCAGAGCCCTCCCACACCGCATCAAGCCCCGGCACGCCGCATCAAGCCTGGGCATACAGCGCCGGCCGCATAGAATGAGATCCCTGGCAGGCCCGCACAGACCCCGCCCGCACAGAGACACGCAGTCTCCGCCCACGCACCGCCCACTTTACATTATAGTGATTTTAGCACTGTGGGGACTTCCGATTCCGATACCCGATACCACAAAAATATCGGATCTCGGTATCGGAATTCCGATACCGCAAGGATCGGCCGATACCCGATACTTGCGGTATCGGAATGCTCAACACTAGTACTGACACATCTTCCACTACAGCTAACCAACCATGACTGTTCATATTTCCACAAATTTGTGTTAACATCAGCAACAGCAGAAACCACAGAAGGGCCACTTAAGATATCACAGAGGGCAGTTGCATGACATTAATGCATCACACTAAAAAATGCAATATCACCTAGTCTGTACAGTCTGCTATTGGGGTGCAAAAGTCCTTGGAGATGCATGACTTGTTCATCTTAATGAAAGTTAAGCAGTCAACACTTTCAGGGGACAACTGTATGCGCTTATCTGTCAGGACACTGTAATATGCATTAATTAAATCTTGTACCTTGTCTCTTTAAGAAAGATGAGATGTAGAGAATTGTGGGTAGTTACAGAGAGGAGGGGGAGAAGTTACTTTCACTTTGTCATGCATGCAGAGACAAGCTTATGCAACGTGCTAAAGAGAAATAAAGATAATGAAGATTTATTAGTGTGGATTACTTACAAAGTGTGGACATTACAACTGGCGACGAGGATGGGATGAAAATCTTCTGCTGCAGTGAGTACTAATCCCTATTTTACTGATCCACACGGCTGCACCACTGAAAAACTTCATCATGGCTGAATACTTACACAGTTTCCCACAGTTTGATATGACTGATGTCACTAATCTCTCCCATAACTGGAGAAAATGGTTGAGCAGATTTGAGAACTTTCTAGAAGCCATAGATATAAAAGAGGAGAAAAGAAAGAAAGCATTACTTTTACATTGTGCAGGCACAGGAGTCTATGATATCTACTGCACATTACCTGCATCTGAGACAGATACATACAGCGATTGCAGCAAAGCTCTCACTGATTACTTCAATCCCAAACAAAACATCAGATATGAGAGATACAAATTCAGAATTGCTAAGCAGCTTCCCGAAGAATCCATAGACACCTATGTCACACGACTGAGGGAGCTAGCACATGGATGTGCATTCACAGATATAGATGATGAAATTCTAACTCAGGTAATCGTCACATGCTCATCTAACAAAATAAGGCGCAAAGCTCTGCAGCAAGATCTCTCTTTACATGAATTACTCAAAATAGCCCGTGCTACGGAAATAGCAGATCATCAGGCTACTACAATGGAGAATGGGGAAAAGTCACAGGTACATAATCTCGTGCATAAAAATACACAAGACAAGCAAACCCCGAAACAGAAAAAATGCTATAGATGTGGACAGGAGTTCCCTCACCGCCTGGACAGATGTCCAGCTATAGGACAGACATGCAATAAGTGTGGAAAAGGGAACCATTTGGCAGCTGTCTGCAGATCAGCACAATACAAGCCTTCTCTGCCTATGACACGGCCTGCAGATGTAAAAATGGTAAATCAGGATACAGAAGAAGCATCTGGAGCAGAAAACTACGTGTTCACCACCTTTGCCACTGGCTCTGTACAGTCCCCCTGTATCACACTCCCAATCTGCGACACCAATATCACGTTTACAATAGATACGGGAGCGTCAGTGGACATCATAGACAGCACTACCTATGAGCAATTGAAGACAAAGCCAGTTTTGCAGCAAGAACATACTAAAATCTTCCCATATGGATCTAAAATACCTCTAACTACCAGAGGGCAGTTTGATGTTGAACTGAGCTATAAAGACAATAAGCAGAAAACTACCTTTCATGCGTTACAAGGATCAGGAGGCTGTCTTCTCAGCTATCACACTGCCTTGAAGCTAGGACTCATCGAAATTATCCATACCATAACTGATCCTGCGGACATGGATATACAAACCATGGTGAATAATTTTCCCTCCCTATTTAGTGGCTTGGGGAAACTAAAAGACTCTCAAGTACATCTTCATGTGGACGATAGTGTTCGCCCAGTGGCCCAGTCACATAGGCGCATTCCATTTCACCTGAGAAGGAAAGTAGAAAAAGAACTCCAATTCCTCATGGACGAGGACGTTATCGAAACCGTTACTGGGCCCACTCCCTGGGTCTCACCACTGGTGGTAGTTCCTAAACCAAAGGCTCCTGACCAGGTGAGATTGTGTGTTGACATGCGCCTACCCAACACTGCCATTCAGAGAGAAAGACATATCTCACCCACAATTGATGACATCATTCATGTGTTAAATGGAGCGACCGTCTTTTCAAAACTCAATCTCAATAAGGGCTATCACCAGTTAGAGCTGAGTCCAGAATCCAGATATTTGACAACATTTTCCACACATGTGGGCCTCAGAAGATATAAAAGATTGACTTTTGGGGTCTGCTCTGCAGCGGAAATTTTTCAGGATGCAATAAGGGGCGTTATTCAGAACATTCCAAATGCCTTTAATTACAGTGATGACATACTGGTGTTTGGCAAAACTCAAGCTGAACACAATCGTGCTCTATATGCCGTCTTTGAATGCCTCCTCTCTGCTGGACTCACCTTAAACAAGGAAAAATGTGAATTTGATAAAAATTCATTAGAGTTTTACGGTCATATTTTTTCGGCAAAAGGGGTACAACCTGATCCCAAGAAAGTGGAATCCATTAAATCAGCCTCAATTCCACAAGATGCCAGTGAAGTACGCTCGTTTCTTGGAATGGCCAGTTATTGTGCTAGATACATTCCAAACTTCTCAACAATTAACAGTCCATTAAGGGAACTTACAAAACAGAGTTGTGTTTTTCAATGGTCTCCAGACTGTCAAAATGCATTTGAAACAATTAAAACTGAACTTTGCTCAACAACCACAATGGCCTATTTTGATCCAGCTCTCCAAACTGAGCTAATTGTGGACGCCAGTCCCGTGGGGCTGGGTGCCATCTTAGCACAATATAAAGATAACAATCAAAATCCTCAGATTATTTCTTATGCAAGTAAAAGCTTAACAAGCACGGAACGGAAATATTCACAACCTGAAAAAGAAAGCTTGGCAGTTGTCTGGGGATGTGAACATTTTCACTTATTTCTGTATGGAGCTCCCTTCACTGTTGTCACAGATCATCAAGCACTCCTTACGATCTTTGGAAATCCCAGAGCTAAAATGCCTGCACGCATAGAACGGTGGGGTCTACGTCTACAGGACTACAACTACAAAATTGTCCACAAGCCTGGAAAATTCAGCAATCCCGCTGACTATCTGTCAAGACATCCGATGACTGATGATCTACCTGAGCATTCCGCCATTGAAGAATACATATGCTTCATTACAGCCCATGCAGTACCAAAAGCTCTTTCCATTGATTTGTGAACGCCACAACAAGTGACAAGACACTACGTGCTTTAATACAAATCATCCGAAATCGAAGGTGGCATGAAATTCAAAGAGAAAAATTTCCCGATCCTGAGATTGATCTGACAGAATTAAAACTATTCTCAAGTGTACGGTATGAACTATCTGTCACTGAGGAATGCCTCATCCTTCGAGGTACCAAATTGGTTGTACCTAAGACTCTGCGCAGCTTAGTAATACAGATAGCGCATGAAGGTCATCTGGGAATTGTTGGCACAAAGAAGTTACTCAGAGAAAAAGTGTGGTTCCAAAACATGGATCAATTGGTGGAAGAGAAGGTTAAACACTGTTCCACCTGCCAAGTTATCACTCCATCATCACAGCTGGAGCCTTTACAAATGTCACCTCTACCCACTGCTGTCTGGGAGGAGGTGGCAGTCGATATATATGGACCGTTACCAAATGGCCAATACATTCTAGTACCAATTGACGAATATTCCAGATACCCTGTCATTTCTTTTATCTCTTCAACATCTGCTACTAGTGTGATACCAGAACTGGATAACATATTTTCAGCATATGGCATTCCAAGAGTGGTCAAAACGGACAATGGACCTCCATTCAATGGACACATGTTCACACAATTTGCTGAATACTTGGGGTTCAGTCACAGAAAAATCACACCGTGCTGGCCGCAAGCAAATGGAATAGTCGAACGCTTCATGCGCACCATGGGGAAACGAATCAAGGCAGCTAGCCTGGAGCACACCCCACTGAAACAGTCATTGTACAAATTCATGCGCAATTACCGCAATACGCCACATTCTACTACCAATGCTGCTCCAGCGCATCTAATGTTTGGCAGAACTCTGCATATACGAATCCCTGACATAGTCAGTCGTCCTGTACCAAGTGACTCCTCTGTGCGCTTAGCAGACTCTTCCAACAAACAAACCATGAAACACTATGCAGACAGAAGGCGAAGGGCACAGCCAAATGCTATCAAAAGAGGTGACGTCGTTGTGGTGCGTCAGAGACCAACCAACAAGACTTCAGCTGCATATTGTCCCGCAAAATATAACGTTATTGACAAGAAAGGCAGCATGGTCACGGCTGAGAGGGATGGACACTCCATAACACGAAACTCTTCACATTTCAAAATTATTCCTCAAAATAATGACAATGGACATTCTCTGGGGGAAGATTCGGCACTCAACAGTGGAGAGAATCACCAGGAGGCAACAAGCTCTTCATTAATGGACACCATCGCTGAGCCCAGACGTTATCCATCAAGAGAGAGAAGGGCTCCATCCAGACTTATTGAAGAAGCGTGACTTCTTTTCTTTAACAGGGCAAAATGGACATACGTTTTCTTGGACATTTTTCTTGTTGCATCATTAGTTCATGTTATTTTATTTTAGTTTTATTCGTTTTAAAAAAAAAAAAAAATAAATAAAAAAAAGGGGGATGTTGTAATATGCATTAATTAAATCTTGTACCTTGTCTCTTTAAGAAAGATGAGATGTAGAGAATTGTGGGTAGTTACAGAGAGGAGGGGGAGAAGTTACTTTCACTTTGTCATGCATGCAGAGACAAGCTTATGCAACGTGCTAAAGAGAAATAAAGATAATGAAGATTTATTAGTGTGGATTACTTACAAAGTGTGGACATTACAGACACCACCAGCAGCGCTGAAGACACATTCTGAGAGAACGCTGGCTGCCGGGCACGATAAAACCTACAAGGCATGTGATGCGGGCTCAGGCCACTCCTCCATTTTGGAAGACCAAAATGTGAAAGAGTCCAAACCCTCCCTGATGGTATTGATATTTAGCTCTAGATACTCCTGCACCATCCTCTCCTTTCATTCACCACATGTAAGACTTGGACTCTTGTGCAGGTGCACAAGTTGGTGTAAAAAAAGTGTTGAAGGACTCACAGAAATTGCTTCTTCCACTTCCAGCACCGCTGCTGCTGCTAATGTTTTGGCGTTGACGAACTGACGGGCCGGAGGTTGGATGTCTACAGCTGCGATGTGAACTGTGTGCTTCACTGCTGTCTTAGGGAAAAGCTCTCTTAAGGTTGTGTGAAAGCGTGTTTTGATATTCCAGCATTCGCGAGTCCCTTTCTAGGGCAGGAATCATCTGGCAAAATTTGGTGTTATAAGTGGCAACCCAGTAGTAAGCATTATTCCTAAATATTACTATACGGGGATCATGTTGCAGATGGTACAGCAAAAAGGCACTCATATGTCGGGCACTACCATGAGGTTCGAGCCCATGCTGTGTTGGTGGCTGGCTAACAATGAGGCTCATTTCCTCCGTCCCCTCCAACCAACCCTGAACAACAGAGAGGGGATTAAAGTTGAGCGAAACGGATTGGACAAATTAAAAAATCGCCGACTTTCGGCAAAGTCAGGTTTCATGAAACCCGACCCGATCCTAGTATGGGATTGGCCATGCGGTCGGCGATCTTCGCGCCAAAGTCGCGTTTCGTATGACGCATTCAGCGCCATTTCTCAGCCAATAAAGGAGGATGCAGAGTGTGGGCAGCGTGATGACATAGGTCTTGGTCCCCACCATCTTAGAGAAGGGCATGACAGTGATTGGCTTGCTTTCTGCGGTGTCACAGGGGGTATAAAGGGGCGTGCACGCCGACCGCAATCTTACTTCTGCCGATCGTAGCATAGGGAGAGATTGCTGCAGCTTCGTCAGAAGAACGGATATAGTTAGGGAGGGAAGATTAACCCCCAAACCGCTTGTGCTGTAGCGATTTCCACTGTCCAACACCACCTTTTTTTGCAGGGACAGTGGAGGCTATTTTTTTGTGCATCAGCTCTGTAGCTTATTAGGCTGCCTTGTAAAGTTCCCTGATAGCTGCATTGCTGTTTGCACCGCTGCTGTGCAAACCAACTGCTTTTTTAAAAGCAAAAATCCTGTTGCTCCTTTCTGCAGTTATCTTGTTTATTTGTCCACACTTTTGTGTGCAGCAGTCCTTTTTGTTGCTGCCATACTTGTCCTGAGATCATTGTAGGGAGATTGAAATTGTACTACAGTCCTTGGATTTTTTCAGATATCTTCCAGCCACGTTCTGCCACTTACATTGTGTTGTGTTATACACTGGGCCTGAGTTGCGGTGCAGTCTCCCCCCCAAAAAAAGGAGATTCAAATTGTCACAAAGTGGATATATGTCAGTTCTGTTAGTTTGTTGTATATCAGCCAGGCACGTTCTGCCACTTACATTGTGTTGTGTTATCCACTGGGCCTGAGTTGCGGTGCAGTCTCCCCCCCAAAAAAGGGAGATTCAAATTGTTACAAAGTGGATATATGTCAGTTCTGTTAGTTTATTGTATATCAGCCAGCCACGTTCTGCCACTTACATTGTGTTGTGTTATCCACTGGGCCTGAGTTGTGGTGCAGTCTCCCCCCAAAAAAAGGGTGTTTCAAATTGTCACAAAGTGGATATACGTCAGTTCTGTTAGTTTGTCGTATATCAGCCAGCCACGTTCTGCCACTTACATTGTGTTGTGTTATACACTGGGCCTGAGTTGCGGTGCAGTCTCCCCCCAAAAAAGGGAGATTCAAATTGTCACAAAGTGGATATATGTCAGTTCTGTTAGTTTGTTGTATATCAGCCAGCCACGTTCTGCCACTTACATTGTGTTGTGTTATACACTGGGCCTGAGTTGCGGTGCAGTCTCCCCCCCAAAAAAGGGTGTTTCAAATTGTCACAAAGTGGATATACGTCAGTTCTGTTAGTTTGTCGTATATCAGCCAGCCACGTTCTGCCACTTACATTGTGTTGTTTTATACACTGGGCCTGAGTTGCGGTGCAGTCTCCCCCCAAAAAAAGGGAGATTCAAATTGTCACAAAGTGAATATACGTCAGTTCTGTTAGTTTGTCGTATATCAGCCAGCCACGTTCTGACACTTACATTGTGTTGTGTTATACACTGGGCCTGAGTTTTGGTTCAGTCTCCCCCCCAAAAAAAGGGAGATTTAAATTCTCAACAAGTTTATATACACCTTCTACCTTGTTTTACAGTACCATATAACGGTTTTTATTTTGGTTAGATTTTCCAAAAAATGAGGAAGTCTGGTGGAACAGCCCGTGGGCGGTGGTTGCCAGCTGGTACTGATGGTGGTGGTGGTGCATCTGGTGGTAGTGGCAAAAGCACAATAGCACCTAAGGCTGGAGGTGTTGAGCCAGTATCATCGTCTGGTACTGCTGCATCGATTCAAAGTGACAGGAGACAGCATTTGTCCAGTATGGTTACGAACTTCTTTTTTTTCTCCCTTATCGATGTTCTCCCTCACAGGTCATTCCCCTTTGATTACTGGGCATCTAAAATAGACACCTGGCCTGAATTGGCAGAATATGCATTACAGGAGCTCGCTTGCCCAGCTGCTAGTGTGCTATCAGAAAGAGTCTTCAGTGCTGCTGGTTCAAAACTGACTGAAATAAGAACACGTCTGGCTACCCAAAATGTTGATGATCTAACCTTCATTAAAATGAACCAATCATGGATATCAAATTGCCCCACCTTCCCCTGCTGACACGTAGCTTGCCTGAAAAATGTCTTGCTTTTGGAATCCTCTTACTGACTTTTTTTGGCCTCCTCCATTTACAGCTGCTGATTGTCCACCATAGGCCATTTTTATACCTCCCTAAATGGGCTGACTCCCCCCACAGGGCCGTGGTCACCACATGGCGCAAGCACCCGTGCGAGTGACGTTTGCCTGGACAGGTGGGTGGGCCCACTCTTGGGCAACGGCACTGGCACAGGGTCCCTCATAGTACAATAAAGTGTCTCTGACGGTGGTGGTGCACAACCAACGTCAGACACACCGTCGTAATATGAGGGGCCTTGTGCCAGTACCACTGCCCACGAGAGAGTGTTCCCCCTCAGCTCAAACAGTGCTCTACCACTTGCAATACTTACCTCTCCCTGCTCCAGCACTGTGTAGTCTGTGCTGTTAAATCCTTCAATGGCACCACTGCCAATACAAATTTGTTGAAATGATAGATGATAGTTAAAATATACAGGGGCCCTGGCCTCCATTTAGACCAGTTAATACTTTGCGCCTACTACCACTGTCTGCTACTCAGCAGAGGAGCCCACCCCTGTACCTAGCTATGCCACCTGTTTATTTGTGAAAAAAAATTTGGCAGACATTTAGCCTACTTACTTATTTGGGCCTACTCACTGTATCAGCCTCTCCTTACAGTTGTCCTCCACTGAACAAAGCAATGCCGTCTGTTTAGTCCTGTTACCAATTTTGAACTGCATTTAGCCTACTTACTTATTTGAGCCTACTCACTGTGTCAGCCTCTCATTACAGTTGCCCTCCGCTGAACAAAGCAATGCCGCCAGTTTAGTCCTGTTACCAATTTTGAACTGCATTTAGCCTACTTACTTATTTGGGCCTACTCACTGTGTCAGCCTCTCATTACAGTTGTCCTCCACTGAACAAAGCAATGCCGCCTGTTTAGTCCTGTTACCAATTTTGAACTGCATTTAGCCTACTTACTTATTTGGGCCTACTCACTGTGTCAGCCTCTCTTTACAGTTGCTCTCCGCTGAACAAAGCAATGCCGCCTGGTTAGTCCTGTTACCAATTTTGAACTGCATTTAGCCTACTTACTTATTTAGGCCTACTTACTGTGTCAGCCTCTCCTTACAGTTGTCCTCCGCTGAACAAAGCAATGCCGCCTGTTTAGTCCTGTTACCAATTTTGAACTGCATTTAGCCTTCTTACTTATTTGGGCCTACTCACTGTGTCAGCCACTCCTTACAGTTGTCCTCTGCTGAACAAAGCAATGCCGCCTGGTTAGTCCTGTTACCAATTTTGAACTGCATTTAGCCCACTTTATTATTTGGGCCTATATATGTGTTTCCTCTTCATCCTGCCCATTGCCCAGCCACTGCTAGATGAGTCTGCTGGTACATTGACCCAGACCACTACATTCCCCTTGCACTCTACACAGCCAGAATCTGACCTTGCTGAAAGTCAGGTTCCCCTTCCCGCATACTATACCACCTTACACGGGGACAAAGAAGAAGGTGCAGATGAAAGTGCAGGTTCCTTCATCAGGTGGGGGGGCATACTCATTGGCGACGTCACTGGCACAGGGCCCCTCATAGTACGCAAAAGTGTCTCTGCCGGTGGGAGGTGCCACCCGTCGACAAACACACCGCCGTACTATGAGGGGCCCTGTGCCAGTGCCAATGCCAACGAGTGGGCCCCCACTGCTTGCTCAGGATCACAGCACTTGCAAAGTTGAAATACTTACCTCTCCCTGCTCCACCGCCGTGACGTATTCCGCGTTTCCTGGGCCCACGAAAATTTGGAGCCAGCCCTACCCCCCCACAACTTTAGCCAAATGACCCCCAGTTTTCAATGCCTAACTATTATTATAAAATAAATTAAGATTGACAAGCTTCAGTAATAAGAATTGATGTTTTTGGCATTAAAATGGGCACTATAGGTGTTTTCCTGTCCTCCACTCACTGCCGACTTTGATTCCCCATTGACTTGCATTGGGTTTCGTGTTTCAGTCGGCCCCCGACTTTACACAATAATCGGCCGATATCACCCGACCCGACTTTTGACAAAGTCGGGTTTCGCAAAACCCGACTCGATCCGAAAAAAGTAAAAGTCGCTCAACTCTAGAGGGGATGATTATCCTCTTCATCTGACAGTTGCTCGCCCATCACCTCTTCCTCCTCCATTTGTTCCTCGGATCTTGCACCTTCGATAATGGTTTGTCTGTTATCACCATCTCCCCCAATCGCAGTACTCCATCCTTCCTTGGCACCCACCTGTGCGATGACAGTCTTGAACTTCGAGACAATGTTATCCCTTCCGCAGCCTCCTCTTCTTCCTCCTCTTCTTCTGGGACCACCATCTCCTCCCACAGGCTATTCAAAGTCTGCTCCAGCATATAAATGACTGAAATAGTGATGCTGATGACAGCGTCGTCAGCACTAACCATCTTAGTAGCCATTTCAAAACTGTGCAGAAGGGTGCGGAGGTCCTTAATCTGTGCCCACTCTGTAAATGTGATATGCACCTCCTTACTGCGTTGACCCAGGCTATGCGACATGACATATTGCTTCAGGGCTCATTGCTGCTTTCACAGTTGCTGCAACATGTGCAGAGTGGAATTACACCATATTGGCACTTCGCATATCAACCTGTTAACTGGCATGGACAAAGACCTCTTAATAGATGCAAGTTGATGAGCAGAGGGGTGCAAATGGCAGAAATGAGCACACAGTTTACGTGCTTTCTGGAGCAGGTCACCCAGGCCAGGATCGTGACTGAGAAAACACTGCACGACCAAGTTAAGGACATGAGCCATGCAGTGCACGTGTATGAGCTTGCCTCGCCTTAGGGCCACCACCAGGTTCACACTGTTATCGTACACGGCCTTGCCTGGATGCAGGTTCAGCGGAGACAGCCATTGATCAAATTCAGCCTGGAGAGCTGTCCACAACTCTTCAGCTGTTTGACTGCGATCTCCAAGGAATATAAATTTTAAGACTGCCTAATTACGGTGAGTCCTGGCTGCGCAGTACGGACATGGTGGGGGTTTGCTATGCACTGTTGGAACGCGTGTCTCGTGAAGGCAGAGGTTGAGGGTGCAGGTGGAGGCCCTAGAGTAGATAATGGAGGAAGAAGCAGTGGAGGAAGTGTTAAATGCAGAGGTTTGGCCTGCAAGGCTTGAAGATTTCAAGACATGTGGAGCAGAGCCTGTTCCCACAGCCATCAGAGTCACACAGTGCCGAGTCAGCGAGATATAACGCCCTTGGCCATACTTACTCGTCCAAGTGTCTATGGTGAAATGCACCCTGGCAGACAGAGATTTTGTCAAGGAACGGGTGATGTTGTCTGCTACATGCTGGTGTAGCGCAGGCACAGCTTTCTTCGAAAAATAATGGCGACTGGGTAATTGGTACTTGGGGACTGCGAAGGTCATCAGCTTTTGGAAACCGATACACCAAGCAGAAAGGCAGCATTTCCATGGCCCACAATTTGGAGATGGTGGAGTTCAGCCTCTTAACTTTGTCATGTGTAGGAGGAAACAATCTTTTCTGTGACCACAACTGCGGAACCGTGGGCTGGCTGCAGTGCTGTGAGAGGGCAGAGTATGGTGAACCGGACAAACTGCTGGACCGTGAGAGAGGTGCAGGCGGAGAGGTTACTGTTGATTGAGAAACTTGTGGTGTGATCAACCTCTGAGATCTGTCAAAAACAGCAGGCCTGTCCACTTCCGTTACTGCTGAAGGCAGCCTCTCAGTCAGCGTGACTCGATCGGGTAAAGAACCCGAGGTTCTATGGTCAAAGACCTGAGTCTCAATAGTTGGCATGGTAACAGTGGAGGAGGAAGCAGCAGATGTGATTGATAGGGCAGCTGATGGTGGTTGATGTCCACTGGTCCGCATTTTTGCGCAGTGGGATTCCCACACTAAAGGATGTTGATTGCGCATGTGAATGTTCATACATGTAGTAGTCAAATTATTGCAGTTTTTACCTCGATTCAGTTTTTTTTTGCAAAGTTGGTAGATTACATGAGTTGGTTCATCCTTTGCAGTGTCAAAAAAGGCCCAGTCTAGGCAACTCTTGCCACCCCTGCGAGCTGCAGACCCACGGATGCTGCTGGTCCGAGGCACAGTTGTGGCTGAGGATGCATTGCTCGTCGTGGCTGCATCACTGTGTCTGCGACGAACGGCGTAACATAACCTCCTCGTCTTCCTCCTCTGATGACTTACTCAGCTGTGTGCCTTTATGTTCATGCCAACTGGGATCTAACACCTCATCATCATCCTCTGTTTTATCACATTCCTGGACATTGGAGTCACATTTCTCCTCTTCTTGCCTGACAGCATAGTACAGTCAGTCCACGTGAGCCTCAAATATCTGAGTCTCATCAGGATCACCTCCCCCCATGGGTTAACGTCTGATGACGAGGGTCAGGATGCTGTTGAGACTGTCCTTCTTCCTGCCCCGCATTCAAGCTAAAAGAATTTTGGGCATCCTCATCTTGACAAAGCTTTTGAGTACACTTCTGATGAACATGGTATAGAATGTGTGAACATCTCTTCAGAATCACCCATCTGTGATTCTGTGCAGTCAGTTGAACGTTTGGATAGTTGAAATGCAGGGGGGAAGCAAGGGGAATTTGGGTGCCACATCTGTGGACTGTACTGGGTGTGATGATGAGGTGGAGGAAGAGGAGAGGCAACTTGAAGCTGCACTTGCCATCCACTCGAGTATATTCTCTTTCTGGGCATCATCGACAAGGCATACTGCTGTGCGGCTGCCAAAGAAAGGTAGTGATGTAGTTTATCCAGTAACATAAGTTGTCAGTTGTCTTTGCATAGGACGTGACGTTGCTTCACTAGTGCTTTCACCAACATTACCACCTACCCCATGTACACCTTGAACACCAAGCCTAATTCCCCTTCCACCACGGCCTTGCTTTTTCCCAGTCATGTTGCTCAGATAGTGTGGTAGGAGCACAGTATTAACAAACAAAAATTTGATTTTGAACTCTGCACCACCTCTGCAAACAGCTGAATTTCAGCGATAGTAAATTCAAAGTTGAAATATGGCGTCCTGTATCGTTTTAGTCACAGAAAAAATATTTTTTTCTTTGGGCCAAAGATCAGGCCTCTATAACACACTAGATGCTGCAAACTATTTTTTAAGTCAGGTCCTTTACTGTATGATGTTAATAACAGAAGAATTTTTTGTGGCCTATGTATCAGGCCTCTATAACAGACTAATGCTACAAAATCTTTTTAAAGTCAGGTCCCTTACTCTATGACGTTAATAACAGAAGTATTTTTTTTTTTACCAAGGATCAGGCCTCTAGAACACACTAGATCAGGGGTGGGGAACGTCCGGCCCGAGGGCCGTATAGGGCCCGTGATATCATCTGGTACGGCCCGTGATATCATCTGGTGCGGCCCGCAGCCGTTTTCCCCTTTTTTTGGCCGCGGTCCCTTTAATGGCATAAATAATGATGGAACTGAGCCTAAACAGGAAAAGGTGTGGCCTATGCGAGTAAGGGGTGGGGTTTCTGCTGTTGTGTCTTTGAGCAGTGTGGATGGAGGTGACCTCCTCTCGCGTGTGAGTGACCGCAGCGTGCACGTGTGTGCTCAGCTGTGTGCACTTCTGTCAGACTGGGCTGAGGCCTGGGTGAGTAACAGAACGGATCCGCTTTTAGCAGTCCGCACCATTCCCTATTTGTCCAGAAGTATGGTCGAGGCAGGAGGGGATATAGAACACATGGTCAGCCAGTGGCCGCACAGCATACGTTCGATGTTAGCACGGCGCTGACAGGAGCCCAGAAGTATGTGCGAGGTGGAGACCCGCATCTACCGCCACACATATCCGAGCCTCCAGACGATTGTCTACATTGGCTGGGGCTATGCAGAGACATCTTTCCTGATACAATTATCTGAAAAGTCTGCAAAAACATTTGTGTAACTTGTCTGTGAGTCCACAAGTGTGTATGACACGCTGCAGCTTTCCTCTCACAACACTGGCAACTCTGTTCTGTGCTCATCCAGCTCCCCCCACACTGTTAGATCTGCCCCCCTCCCCACACTGTCAGCTCTTCTCTCCTCCCCACACTGTCAGCTCTCTCCCCCTCTCCACACTGTCAGCTCTACCCCCCTCCCCACAATGTCAGCTCTGCCCCTCTCCCCACACTGTCAGCTCTCTCCCCCTCTCCACACTGTCAGCTCTGCTCTCCTCCCCCACACATACTCAGCTCTGCTCTCCTCCTACCACACTGTCAGCTCTGCTCTCCTCCTGATCCCACCACACTGTCAGCTCTGCCCCCCTCCCCACACTGTCAGCTCTGCTCCCTCCCCACATTGTCAGCTCTGCTCTCCTCCCCCACACACACTCAGCTCTGCTCTCCTCCTACCCACACTCAGCTCTGCTCTCCTCCTACCCACACTGTAAGCTCTGCTCTCCTCCTGATCCCACCACACTGTCAGCTCTGCTCTCCTCCCCCACACACACTGCTCTCCTCCACCCCACACTGTCAGCTCTGCTCTCCTCCCCCACAAACACTCAGCTCTGCTCTCCTCCCCCACAAACTAAGCTCTGCTCTCCTCCTACCCACACTGTCAGCTCTGCTCTCCTTCTGATCCCACCACACTGTCAGCTCTGCCCCCCTCCCCACACTGTCAGCTCTGCTCTCTCCCCACACTGTCAGCTCTGCTCTCCTCCCCCACACACACTCAGCTCTGCTCTCCTCCTACCCACACTCAGCTCTGCTCTCCTACCCACACTGTAAGCTCTGCTCTCCTCCTGATCCCACCACACTGTCAGCTCTGCTCTCCTCCCCCACACACACACTGCTCTCCTCCACCCCACACTGTCAGATCTGCTCTCCTCCTGATCCCACCACACTGTCAGCCTGCTCTCCTCCCCCACACACACTCTCAGCTCTGCTCTCCTCCCCCACACATACTCAGCTCTGCTCTCCTCCTACCCACACTGTGAGCTCTGCTCTCCTCCTGATCCTACCACACTGTCAGTTCTGCTCTCCTCCGGTTCCCACCACTCCTCCCCTGTCTGTGATGTGAGAACAGGGCATTTCTTCTCTGATGTCTGAGATGAATGCAAAGTAGTTTTTGTAATGTTCCACCTCTTGCTGGATGTTTGTCTTTTGCGTCTTTTTGTTTGCGCCATATTCATTTTAATTTGTGCCTTTTTTAAAGTCACTTCTGTATTCGTCTGTTATTTTTCTTCACTTCACCACTCTGTGTGGCTTGTAGGGTTTCCAAATGTTCACCTCATTTTATGGCTTTGCACAGGGTGTGCTGGTGTAAGAAGCATAAAATTCATCAACCCCTTACCGACATGGCAAGCCCTCCATTTTTCTTCCACATAGCCATCACATTAGGTGGGAGTTATTTTAATGTTTGAATAAATATAGTTGGCTAATGTTTAAGTTAATAATTTTATACGGCCCCCAAACATTATTATAAAATTCCAAATGCCCCTTGGCCCCACCCCTGCTCTAGGATGTTAATAACAGAAGAATTTTTTGGGGGACCAAGGATCAGGCCTCTATAACACACTAGATGCTACAACTCTGTTTAAAGGTAGGTCCCTGGTTGGGTGTCCATTTGCTGTATTGGGTGTAGTGAAAGACATATCTGTCCCTATTCTACTTTTTGTACTGTGATGAAATTGATGCCACTTTGGTGATGTCAGCCAATAATTTTTGGAAACGTGAACAGTTCTGGTTGGGTGCCCATCTGCTGTATTGGGTGTAGTGAAAGACATATCGGTCCCTATTCTACTTTTTATACTGTGGTGAAATTGATGCCACTTTGGTGGTGTCTGCCAACAATTTTGGGAGATGTGAACACTCCTGGTTAGGTCTCCTTCTTGCGTGTTGCCTGTAGCAGTAGGCCTCCAAGACCGTCAGGCCTTCACTTCCTTGTACTCAACTACCCGTGTTACTATCCTTAAATTTTTCTGACAATGGTAGTCTAGAAAACTGATATTTGTGCCACCTGAGTGTGGCGCAGCATGAAATCAGGTAGAGGTGGTGTCAGGACTCCCAACAAAGGGGCTCTACACTGATCCCTCACCCATCTCATCTTACTGTGACGTTCATTGGAAAGCTTTAAATGATGTCCCAGACCCCAATACCTCTTGCCTGGCTGATTACTGCAGTTCCATGCTGCAATTTGTACTGTTGGTGAATTGAGGCCACTTTCCCTGGTGTCTGTTCCTCATTTGATGTGTTTTGGCAGCATTTGGGGCCGTTCTAAGGTATTGTGCATGTATTTTTATTTGCCTCCCATTGACTTTAATGGCATTTGGTAATGTTCGGCGAATATTCGACCAATTAATCTGCGAATATTGCAAATTCGGCAAACGTAATCCAAATCAAATATTGAAATATTCGCTCATCTCTAGTTACTAGCAAAAATTTCCAGTCAAAAATAGACCTTTTAAATATACCGTGTGACGAATGGAAACGGAGGCACAGATGGTGAAGTTCACATTCGTTTTTATTGTAATTTAACATGGAACCTTGGGACCACGGTTTGGAGGGCTCCGAAGGGGGCGTAACTACGTGAGCCCCAGACACCCATGGTAAGATCCCTCGAACAGGGTCAGACTGGGATGCCTGGGGGACACAGGTGTTACCTCCAGTTACATTCCAGACTCGTGGTAGCTGACCCAGCGAGATAGACGGACAAGCAGGATTAGCGGGTGACGTAGAGCTAACCGGTGTGTATGGGTAGAAGCTGGTTCCAGTGGCACTGACATTGTCCAGAGGCTCAGGTAACTGAATTGTGGGATGAGACGGAACCGGAGTAAGTAGGTTGGAGATCGCCCAGGAAAGCCAGGTAATGGGTAGAAGATAGTCTGTGGAGACAAACAGTGCAACCAGAGCACTGGCAGAGAACTTCAAAAACAGAAGCACATGCTAGCAGGAATCGGAATTTAGCAACTGAGGATACTTGTTGCTCTGGCACACTACCTATGGTGGAGGGGCTTGAAATAGTAATCATTAAGACGCCATTTGTCAGAAGCACTTTTTGAAAATGTGCTCTGTCTCTTTAAGAGACCGGGAGCGAGCGCACGCATGTGACCTCAGCACACAGCCCAAGGACCTGCTGGCTGCATGTCAGGAAGCAGAGGAGGAAGGGGAAGCAGAGGCCCTGTCAGGACAGCGTGGAGACGGCACAGAGCGGGAGTCCCGATAGGGACCCCACGAAGGTACAGGGACCGGACCGAGAGTAACAGTATTCCCTCTTTATGCCCCCTCTTTTTCAAGCCTGCATAGAATTTTTTCAGACGGAGAGGGGCCTGGATATTCTGTTTAGGCTCCCATGACCTCTCCTCAGTACCAAAGCCTCTCCAATCCACCAAATAAAAAATCTTACCCCTTACTCTTTTAGTGGCCAAGATGTTCTTTACCTCAAAAACATCCTCCTCACTGACGGGCCTTGGAGTGGAACCTGGGTCTTTAAAGAAGGAGCTCAAAACTACTGGTTTGAGGAGGGAGACATGGAAGGAGTTAGGCACATGCAAAGAAGCAGGCAATTTCAATTTGTAGGAGACTGCTTTGATCTGTTTCAAGACTTCAAATGGACCGATGAAGCGGGGACCCAGTTTGTATGAGGGCACCTTCAGACGGCTATACCTGGAGGAGAGCCACACCTTATCTCTGGGCCAAAAGATGGGTGCATCCAGAGGTCTTTTGTCCGCATGCCTCTTCATTAGTGTTGAGCGATACCGTCCGATACTTGAAAGTATCGGTATCGGAAAGTATCGGCCGATACCGGCAAAGTATCGGATCTAATCCGATACCGATACCCGATACCAATACAAGTCAATGGGACTCAAGTATCGGACGGTATCCCTGATGGTTCCCAGGGTCTGAAGGAGAGGAAACTCTCCTTCAGGCCCTGGGATCCATATTAATGTGTAAAATAAAGAATTAAAATAAAAAATATTGATATACTCACCTCTCCGACGCAGCCTGAACCTTACCGAGGGAACCGGCAGCCTTCTTTGCTTAAAATGCGCGCGTTTACTGCCTTCCGTGACGTCACGGCTTGTGATTGGTCGCGTGCCGCCCATGTGACCGCGACGCGACCAATCACAACAAGCCGTGACAAAATTTTCAGGTCCTGAATGCCTAGAATTAGGCATTCAGGACCTGAAAATTACGTCACGGCTTGTGATTGGTCGCGTCGCGGTCACATGGGCGGCACGCGACCAATCACAAGCCGTGACGTAATTTTCAAATCCTGAATGCCTACAATTAGGCATTCAGGACCTGAAAATTACGTCACGGCTTGTTGTGATTGGTCGCGTCGCGGTCACATGGGCGGCACGCGACCAATTAGAAGCCGTGACGTCATGGAAGGCAGTAAACGCGCGCATTTTAAGCAAAGAAGGCTGCCGGTTCCCTCAGTAAGGTGCAGGCTGCGTCGGAGAGGTGAGTATATCCCTATTTTTTATTTTAATTCTTTCTTTTACACATTGATATTAATCCCGATACCGATTCCCGATATCACAAAAGTATCGGATCTCGGTATCGGAATTCCGATACCCGCAAGTATCGGCCGATACCCGATACTTGCGGTATCGGAATGCTCAACACTACTCTTCATACGTTGTGAGGCTTTTTCCAAGGCAACCTTGGTGTTGCTCCATACTTTTGAGATTTTCCCAGTAAAGATGTCAGCTGCAGGCATGCCTGAAGACCCAAAGATGGGAAGAGGGATCCCGGGGAGTCCAAACACAATCTGAAATGGAGATTTTCCAGAGGATTCACTTACTTGATTATTGTACGAGAATTCTGCCCAAGGCAGCAATTTGATCCAGTAATCATGATGCACATTGATGAAGTGATGCAGGAATTCAGTCAGGATTTGATTGGTCCCCTCTACTTGCCCATTGGATTGAGGGTGGTATGCAGAAGAGAAGTCCAGTTCCACTTGCACAAATTTACAAGCCGCTCTCCAGAACTTGGAGGTGAACTGAATGCCCCTGTCGGACACAATGTGAAGAGGAAACCCATGAAGATGGATGATTTGCTGTATGAATTGGTCAGCGAGCTCAGGAGCAGACGGAAGACTGGGTAACGGAACGAAGTGGGCCATCTTCGAGAAATGATCCACCACTACCCAGATGACTGAACAGCCAGAAGAGATGGGAAGGTCAGTAATGAAGTCCATCGTGATGTGCTGCCAGGGAACTGAAGGAACAGAGAGACGTAATAGCTGCCCAGAGGGCAGATGCTTAGCAGTCTTGTTGCAGGCACACAAAGGACAGGCAGCAACATTTTCCTGGACATCTTTGCCCACAGTGGGCCACCAGTAGTAACAGGAGATGAATTGCAGAGTCTTTTTCTGACCGACATGGCCAGCCAACTTGGAAGAATGACTCCACCGAAGTAGATACAGTAGTCTTTCCTGGGGTAAGTCGAGCAAGATTAACTGTGGCTACGGGCACAAACCTGGACGGTTCAATTATGTGTTGCGGTTCTTCCTCAAAATCGGGAGGCAGGAACGCTTTAGAGAGGGCATCGGCTTTAACGTTCCTATCAGCCGGACAGAAATGAAGAACAAAATTAAATTGTGCAAAAAACAAGGGGCCTGATGAGGATTCAGTCTTTGTGCAGACTGGAGATAAGCGAGGATCTTATGATCAGTGAAGATGACAACCTGATGGACCACTCCCTCGATGAGATGTCGCCATTCTTGCAGGGCTAACTTGATTGCCAACAATTCTCGATATCCCACGGAATAGTTCCTTTCTGAGGTAGAAAAGACCTTCAAGAAGAAACCACAGGTGACCATCGGACCGGTGGACGACTTCTGGGTGAGAAACGCACCAGCACCTATGGAAGAAGTGTCTACCTCTAGCAAGAATTGTTTATCTGAATCCAGTCAATGAAGAATGGGTGCGGAGGAGAAGGCCTGTTTTAGAGAAACAAAAGCCTCCTCTGCCTCAGGAGTCCAATCCTTGGCATTTGCGCCTTTCCGGGTCAAGGCCGAGATGGGTGCCACTCAGGTGGAAAATTATGGAATAAATAAACGGTAATAGTTGGCGAACCCCAGGATGCCAGTATGGCTTTCAGACTGGATGGGCGAGGCCACTTAAGAATGGCAGATACCTTCTCCGGATCCATCTTTAATCCTGTGGACGAGACAATATAACCAAGGAAAGGTAGAGAGCATTGTTCAGAAACGTTTTTAAAATTTAACATAAAGTCTATTCTCTCTCAGTCTTTGTAAAACCAGACGTACTTGTCTTCGGTGGGAGGCTAAATCTGCAGAAAAGATCAGAATGTTGTCCAGGTAAACAACAACAAACGAATAGAGCAGATCTCTGAAAATATAATTTACGAAATCCTGAAAAACTGCAGGTGCATTACTTAGACTGAACGGCATAACCAGATATTCGTAGTGTCCGTCCCGGGTGTTAAAAGCGGTTTTCCACTCGTCTCCTTTATGAATAAGTATTAGGTTGTAGGCCCCTCTGAGGTCCAGTTTGGTGAAGATTTTAGAACCTCTAAGACAATCAAACAACTCTGAGATAAGCGGCAACGGATACCTTATACTTGAGAACTATTTGGATAAAAAGATAGTCCCCAGGGGATTGAGAATTCAGCTGTATCCCACATATGAATTGGGTGAAAGGGAATTAGTTACAAGATGGACATCAGCGGCATCCAAATGTTCCTTTGAGTTCATTCAGATTTTAATTGAAAACAACACATCTTCATTATTAGAGCTAGATGGGGATCTGGAGTCTATTTCTAAATCATTGGGCAAGGATATGACCAGTGATCAATTCAATAAATGGTCTAAGGATCTTGAAACAGATGCGTTAAAGTGGGAAGAGAAAATTAGCCAAGAGAAATTAAAGAAATACCAGCGTGATGTGGAGAACTATGATTCTAACAAAATTTTTAGGTGGCAATTAAAAGGAACCAAGAATAATCAGAGAAGCAGAATCAGAACACAGTCTGATAGGTCCTATGTCTCTGAGGCAGATAGTGTTGCATCGACAAGTGATGTGGAGGGTACACAGGATCTTCAACCTAAGGGTACCGTTACACTAAACGACTTACCAACGATCACGACCAGCGATATGATCTGGCCGTGATCGTTGGTAAGTCGTTGTATGGTCTCTGGGGAGCTATCACACAGACAGCTCTCTCCAGCGACCAACGATCAGGGTAAAGACTTCGGCATCATTGAAACTGTCTTCAACGATGCTGAAGTCCCCCTGCAGCACCCGGGTAACCAGGGTAAACATCGGGTTACTAAGCGCAAGGCCGTGCTTAGTAACCCGATATTTACCCTGGTTACCATTGTAAAAGTAAAAAAAAAACACTACATACTCACATTCTGATGTCTGTCACGTCCCCCGCTGGCGTCAACAGGGTTAAACTGCTTTCGGCAGGAGCGCTTGCTAATGCTGCGCTACTGCCGAGAGCTTCCCTGCACTGAATGTGTCAGCGCCGGCAGACAGCGGTGACGTCACCGCTGTGCTCTGCTTTACGGCCGGCACTGACAGTCAGTGCAGGGAAGCTCTCGGCAGCAGCGCAGCATTAGCAACGCTCCTGCCGAAAGCAGTTTTAACCCTGTGGACGCCGGCGGGGGACGTGACAGACATCAGAATGTGAGTATGTAGTGTTTTTTTTTTTACTTTTACAATGGTAACCAGGGTAAATATCGGGTTACTAAGCGCGGCCCTGCGCTTAGTAACCCGATATTTACCCTGGATACCATTGTAAAACATTGCTGGCATCGTTGCTTTTGCTGTCAAACACAACGATACACGCCGACCTGGCGACCAAATAAAGTTCTGGACTTCTAGCTCCGACCAGCGATATCACAGCAGGATCCAGATCGCTGCTGCGTGTCAAACACAACGAGATTGCTATCCAGGACGCTGCAACGTCACGGATCGCTGTCATTCTCGTTGGAAAGTTGGTCAGTGTGACGGTACCTTAAAGGAAATGACAAGAGGAAGAAATTCCCAGATATGTTCCAAAAAGTTCAAAAGAGCGGCGGATCAGGAGATCATTATCAGGTAGTTAACCTTTCTAATCATGTTTTGACTGGGGACCAGATGGAGGTTTTGCAACGTGGCCTAACTTTTTCTCCTTCCAATAATTTAGACCCGTTCACATCGGTGAAGGATACTCACCTGTTCGCTAGGAAACTAATATTAAAAAAAATTGCATGCATCCAGATTGGATAAAGATCTTACATCTACAAAGGCTGAAAAAAAGGCCTTGGAGGCCTTGATTTCTTTGGAGGAGGAAAACATGGGCTTAGCAGAAGTAAGTGTAATCCCTAAACATCTATTCAGTAAATGTAAATGTGATGCCCAGGAGACCGGGGTACTCAGCACCAGACCAATGGAGTCTATCTCTTGAGGGGAATGTCACGAGTGGCTTGACCCGGTGCTGTGGTCTCAGGCAATGCACAGTGTAAAGAGTATCGTGAAGGAATAGGCACTTACTTGATCAGCAGCAAATTCTCTCAGCGGTGATGATCCCGATCCTAGATATATGTCTATTGTCCAAATAAAAGACTGAGGCACTAAAACGTTTAACTAGTTTACTTCAACATAAAGGGATTTACGACCAGTCCTGTCACCGGAGTCTGTATAAGAACTCTGAGTTACTTTGACCCTGCCGAGGTTTTCATCTCTTATTATACGCAGTTTCTGTATAGCCCTGCTGCTGTATGTGAACTAGCTGCCGGCCCAATCTATCCTTTCCGGGTCCTGGTTCGACGGGCAACCCGAGTACTTTTATTGGCTTACCCCTCCGGGAGTACCACTGAACTCTGTATCTGTTGCTGCGTCCGACCCTAGTGAAGTTGATATCACCTCACGTTTCTTTCCGGTTGCTGTATTGTATATACTGAATAAAGCCACGTATCCGGTATCCGTCTCTGCGCCTATTCTGGATAGTGATTAATGCTACTCGGTTCTCACAACGTCCTTTTTCTCTATTCCTCTTTTCCCCAGACTGGTGCTGTGGGCCTATAATCCGTCATAGCGCTGTTAGGAGTTCAGCTATACGACCTCTCACTTTCAGCTCCTTAACCCAACTGCCAGTCCTTTTCTCAGACCAGAATGGATCAAGGGGAGTCTCTGGAGCTCCCCCTTCTGGCCGGAGATGGTAGTGCAGTCTTGCTATTTTAGTATTTGTATTTGGTGTCAATAACTATTTTTGTGGCAAATACCCCTAGGGGCGCCACATAAAACTTTTCCGGCATTAAATCTCTGTCCGGCAGTGGAAATTTTCACTAAACTGGTGACACAGGACATTGAGACTTTGGCTCATAAACAATGGAATAGATTTAATCTTTCTAAGTCGGAACTATTGGCCCTGAGGGAAATGCAGACATGGGATGATATTGTGTTTAAACCTGCCAACAAAGGGGGTAATCTGGTTATCTGGCCAGTTAACCAGTATGAAAGACAGGCTAACAAACTACTTAGTGACTCTAAAGGGTATGTGCACACGTCAGGATTTCTTGCAGAAATTTCCTGAAGAAAACCGGAAATTTTCTGAAAGAAATCCGCATTTTTTTTTTGCGTTTTTTCCCGTTTTTTCCGTGGTTTTTTTTAGCATTTTGCAAGCGAAATTAGCTTGCAGAATGCTAAAGTTTTCCAAGCGATCTGTAGCATCACTTGGAAAACTGACTGACAGGTTGGTCACACTTGTCAAACAGTATGTTTGACAAGTGTGACCAACTTTTTACTATAGCTGCTGCCTATGCAGCATCAATAGTAAAAGATAGAATGTTTAAAAATAATAAAAAAAAAAAAAAAAAATGGGTATACTCACCTGCAGACAGCTGATCTCCTCAGCGGCGTCCGTTCCTATAGATGGTGTGTGTGTGTGTGCAGGACCTTCGATGACGTCGCGGTCACGTGAGCGGTCACATGAGCGGTCACGCGACCAATCACAAGACCGTGACGTCATCGCAGGTCCTTCACACACACCAGCTATAGGAACCGAAGCGGCAGCATGCACCTGAGAGGCGGGAAGACTGCGGGGGCCATCGAAGGTGAGTATATGACTATTTTTTATGTTAATTCTTTTTTTTTTACCAATTATATGGTGCCCAGTCCGTGGAGGAGAGTCTCCTCTCCTCCACCCTGGGTAGCAACCGCACATAATCTGCTTACTTCCTGCATGGTGTGCACAGCCCCGTGCGGGAAGTAAGCAGATCAATGTATTCCTAGGTGTGCGGAATCCCCGCAATTCCGCAAATTTAATGAACATGTTGCTTTTTTATCCGCAATGCGATTTTTTTCGCGGAAAAAAATGCAACATTTGCACAAGAAATGCGGAATACACTGTAAATAATAGGAGGCATATGTAAGCATTTTTTTCGCTTTTTTTCGAGTTTTTATAGCGAAAAAATGCGAAAAAACGCAAAAAATACTGAACGTGTGCACATGGCCTAAATGTTATCGTCAATTGTTTTTTAATCCCATGTCCTCATTTCAGAATCAGTTGGTTAAAATTATGGAAAGGCTTTGGTGCAAGGCTTGGTTACAAAAAAACTGGTGGAACAGATCTGGGATAGTCATCCTAAGCTCCCCACATTTTACCTGATACCAAAAATTCACAAAAATCATTTGGATCCCCCAGGCCGTCCCATCGTGTCAGGTAATGGGGGACTTTGTGAGCTAATTGGAAATATTATTGACTACTTTTTGAAAACTTTTTTAATTAATTTGCCGTCCTATATTAGGGACACCATGTCGGCATTGCAGCGGCTAGACCAACTGTATTTGGATGATAGTATAGTCATTGTGACGGCTGATGTGGAGTCCCTCTACACGTCCATACGACACCAGGATGGCTTAGAAGCAGCTTGGTTTTCTCTGAGGCAGATACTGTAGTGTTGCATCGACAAGTAATGTGGAGGGTACAGGGGATCTTCAACCTAAAGGAAATGACAAGAGGAAGAAATTCCCAGATATGTTCCAAAAAGTTCAAAAGAGCGGCAGATCAGGAGATTATTATCAGGTAGTTAACCTTTCTAATCATGTTTTGACTGGGGACCAGATGGAGGTTTTGCAACGTGGCCTGACTTTTTCTCCTTCCAATAATTTAGACCCGTTCACATCGGTGAAGGATACTCACCTGTTCGCTAGGAAACTAATATTAAAAAAATTGCATGCATCCAGATTGGATAAAGATCTTACATCTACAAAGGCTGAAAAAAAGGCCTTGGAGGCCTTGATTTCTTTGGAGGAGGAAAACATGGGCTTAGCAGAAGTAAGTGTAGTCCCTAAACATATATTCAGTAAGGCCATGTGCACACGTTCAGGATTTTTAGCGTTTTTTTCGCGTTTTTTCGCTATAAAAACGTGATAAAAACGCGAAAAAAACGCTAACATATGCCTCCTATTATTTACAGTGTATTCCACATTTTTTGTGAAAAAATCGCATCGCGGAAAAAAAAGCAACATGTTCATTAAAAATGCGGAATTGCGGAGATTCCGCACACCTAGGAGTCCATTGATCTGCTTACTTCCCGCACGGGGCTGTGCACACCATGCGGGAAGTAAGCAGATTATGTGCGGTTGGTACCCAGGGTGGAGGAGAGGAGACTCTCCTCCACGCACTGGGCACCATATAATTGGCCAAAAATAAAAGAATTAAAATAAAAAATAGTCCTATACTCACCTTCGATGTCCCCCGCAGTGTTCCCGCCTCACCGCTGCATGCTGCCGCTTCGGTTCTCATAGCTGGTGTGCGGTGAAGGACTTGTGATGACGTCACTGTCTTGTGATTGGTCGTGAGCGGTCATGTGACCGCTCACGTGACCGCTCACATGACCGCGACGTCATGGAAGGTCCTTCGCGCACACACCAGCTATAGAAAGAGGAACGGACGCCGCTGAGGAGATCGTCTGGGTGAGTATAAGCATTTTTTTTATTTTTTTATTATTTTTAAACATTCTATCTTTTACTATTGATGCTGCATAGGCTGCATCTATAGTAAAAAGTTGGTCACACTTGTCAAACAGTATGTTTGACAAGTGTGACCAACCTGTCAGTCAGTTTTCCAAGCGATGCTACAGATCGCTTGGAAAACTTTAGCATTCTGCAAGCTAATTACGCTTGCAGAATGCTAAAAAAAACGCGAAAAAAACGGAAAAAAACGCAAAAAAAAAATGCGGATTTCTTGCAGAAAATTTCCGGTTTTCTTCAGGAAATTTCTGCAAGAAATCCGGACGTGTGCACATACCCTAAATGTTAAACTTTTCCGGCATTAAATCTCTGTCCGGCAGTAGAAATTTTCACTAAACTGGTGACACAGGACATTGACTTTGGCTCATAAACAATGGAATAGATTTAATCTTTCTAAGTCTGAACTATTGGCTCTGAGGGAAATGCAGACATGGGATGATATTGTGTTTAAACCTGCCGACAAAGGGGGTAATCTGGTTATCTGGCCAGTTAACCAGTATGAAAGACAGGCTAAGGCTACGTTCACATTAGCGTTGTGCGACGCAGCGTCGGGCGCCGCTGCGTCGCCGCATGCGTCATGCACCCCTATATTTAACATGGGGGCGCATGGGCATGCGTTGCATTTGCATTTTGTGACGCATGCGTCGCTGCGGCGCATGCGTCAGGGCGCACAGGACGCAGCAAGTTGCATTTTTTGTGCGTCCAAAATCAAGCAAAAAAAGGACGCATGCGTCACAAAACGCTGCGTTGTGCATGCGTTCACATTTGCGTTGTGCGTTGCGTTGCACAACGCAAATGTGATCGTAGCCTTACAAACTACTTAGTGACTCTAAATGTACCTTCACACTAAACAACTTTACAACGAGAACGACAACAATCCGTGACGTTGCAGCGTCCTGGATAGCGATCTCGTTGTGTTTGACACGCAGCAGCGATCTGGATCCCGCTGTGATATCGCTGGTCGAAGCTAGAAGTCCAGAACTTTATTTGGTCGTCAGATCGGTGTGTATCGTCGTGTTTGACAGCAAAAGCAACGATGCCAGCGATGTTTTACATGGAGCTAACGACCTGCGAGAACGATAAGTGAGTCACCGCTACGTCACAGGATCGCTCCTGCATCGTTCTGGTGCTGCTGTGTTTGACATCTCTACAGCGATCTAAACAGCGATGCTGCAGCGATCGTCTCGTTGTCTATATCGCTGCAGCGTCGCTGAGTGTGACGGTACCTTAAATGTTATCGTCAATTGTTTTTTAATGCCATGACCTCATTTCAGGATCAGTTGGTTAAAATTATGGAAAAGGCTTTGGTGCAAGGCTTGGTTACAAAAAAAATGGTGGAACAGATCCGGGATAGTCATCCTAAGCTCCCCACATTTTACCTGATACCGAAAATTCACAAAAATCATTTGGATCCCCCAGGCCATCCCATCGTGTCAGGTAATGGGGGACTTTGTGAGCTAATTGGATATAATATTACTACTTTTTGAAAACTTTTTAATTAATTTGCCATCCTATATTAGGGACACCATGTCGGCATTGCAGCGGCTAGACCAACTGTATTTGGATGATAGTATAGTCATTGTGACGGCCGACGTGGAGTCCCTCTACACGTCCATACGACACCAGGATGGCTTAGAAGCAACTCGGTTTTTCCTAAATTCGGGTTCATTGGATGCCCAGATGATTGAGTTAATTATGATCTTGTTGGAATTTTTATTGACTCATAATACTTTTACATTTAACAACCTTACCTACTTACAATTACAGGGCACTGCGATGGGGGCCTCTTGTGCCCCCTCTTTTGCCAATCTGTTTCTTGGGGCCTGGGAGAGGGACGTCTTTCATGATGACTTCACCCATGAGTCATATCCACAACTGGATGAGGTACATCGATGATGTCCGCTTCATATGGGATGGCCCCATAGATGGCTTGGAACGCGTGATGCAACATTTGAATAACGACAAAAATATCAGACTATCATTTAAATATGGAAGGGAAGTTGATTTTTTGGATATTAACATAGTGGTTAGCTCTGATGGTTCCATGAACACAGATATTTTTAGACAATCTACATCAACCAATTCTTTTCTATGTGCAGATTCCTCTCACCCAATTTCAACGGTTTGTGGTATTCCAACTGGACAGTTTCTCCGTGCCAGGAGGATTTGTTCGAATGAAGTTAATTTTGAAAAACAAGCTGCGGATCTTACAAGATTTACAGAAAGGGGATACAGCAAAAGGATGATTAGGAGAGGATATCTCAGGGCCTCCAAGATGCCATGTAATCAACTTTTGTATAAAATCCCTACCACCAAAAAACAGGATCATCCAGAGCAAGTGCGATTCATCTCTACATATAACATCAAATGGGATGAACTTAAAGAAGTTGTGTCTAAACATTGGGGTGTTCTGTTAGTGGACCCTACATTAAGACAAATTCGTCTTTTGTCGCTATAAGGTCGGCTAATTTAAAAGATACCTTAGTTCATAGTCATTATGAACAGAAGAAGCACAGGATGGAGATGAGACAACCAGGCTTTTTTCCATGCGGCTTATGTAAAGGTTGCTATAATCATTCAAAAGCAACAGCTTTTTGTAATTTTAATGGTTCACGACAGTTTGAAATTCGAAAACATCTGAGTTGCAGTTCTCAAGGAGTCATGTACCACGCACAGTGTCCATGTGGAAATGTATATATTGGCCTTACAACAAGAGAATTAAAGGGAAGAACGCGAGAACATGTGAGAGACATTGAGAAGGTGAAAGGTGCTGATAATGATGTCTCTCTCAAGCCAATTCCCAGACATTTTAAACTATATCACAACTGTAATGCCAGGGGTTTAGTTGTGAAGGCTATAGATCTTGTCACTCTGGGCATTCCGGGGGGGGGGGGGGGGGAGGGGGGATTTGGCAAGAATTCTTGCCCAGGTGCCAGGTGGAGAGTAAATGGATATACCGCCTGGGAACTTTAAGCCCCAATGGTCTCAATGAGAGCTTTGGTTTCTCAGCGTTCCTTTAGATTGATTAGTTTACATGTTACTTGGGGAGGTATTTTTAAGGGTTAGGGTGAGTAATTTTATGGGGATTTAAATGTTTTTATCTGCATTATAATTATATATTTTTTATTCATAGTATAGATTATTGGTCCTCTGGCTGCCGTATTGCCGTGAAGAGTGTTGTGAGATTTCTACGCCGGTCCCTTGAAGAATGCCCGCCATTGGAATAATGAAGAATTTGTTGATTAATATTTAATGGTTATTAATGGGAGCACTGATCACCAGTTTATCGTATGGATATATATGTGTGTGTATATTGATGTGTGTTATCAATTTCTGTATTAATGTATTGGGGTTATGCATACACTAATTTTCATATGGTTATAAATTGGGAAATACATTTAGCATCTATATGGATATTGGGATAATGATTTTAAGGGTTAAAATTGATATTAACTTAATATAATAGTGATATGTTGTATGTAGGGAGGTTATTGTATATATATTTATCTGGGAAGACAGTACTGTATATAGGATTGTATTAACATAACAGTGCTATAATGTGTGTATTGGGTAATAATTATGTTTATATCTATATTTATATTCATTGTCACTATTTGATATTGGTTAGATATGCACTTGTCACTATGTCACTTGGTCACTTTATATGATCAATGTATTTTGATCAGTATATTGGTCATTTTGATTAATTTAGCACATACTGTATTTTTTATTATGATTAAATTCTTATGATTAAATTTTAAATTTAACATATTTATTAATATAAGCACTCGATCACCATGTCACTTTAATGGATCATACAATAAATTGATCCTTTCACTTGGTTTTAGTCTTATTATGTAACTCACATACACACTATAGTATTTCAATTTATTTACTGTTATTACAACCAGCGTATTTTATTTACTGGAATTTGATCTCACACTGTGACACTTTCTTCGGCTGGATAGGATGAATTTATCGTGTTCCAAGTTCCAGGGGATGATGCGCATGCGTGGATCTCTCTCTCCTTACACTTTGGGCGGCGCCACTAGTGGTACTAGCTTGCGTTCCTGCTTGCGATCCACCTGGCAGATGTCCTGAAGTGTCTTTACATCCAGAGCAGAGGGATTGGCGAATGCGCCGTGGAGTCCACCACGGAACTGGCGGTAATAGATTAAATGATTATGGCAGCTCATTGGCTAGTGTGGACTATAACTACGTCACTCTGCCCGGGCATAGACACGCCCACGGAAGAAGCAGAAAGGGTGAAACGCGCGTCAGAGCGCTGGGGAAACCGTGATAGCATGCATGCCACCGGACATCCACTTATAGGTAACCTTGTATGCTTGGGTCCATATCATTGATTCTGGGATATTGGAGTTATGTTTACATTTGGATCACAACGCTATGGCATTATATAATACTACTGCACTTTATGAATTGCACAAAGTACTCTAACATGGATATAAAATGGGATGCAACTAGCACCTAATGTGAGATCTATGTGAGTCTGTGGGCTTCAATTATCGGGCACATGCTATAGTTAGGTGGTTTTCCAGTGCTCCTTTTGATTATTTGTTTTGGTACGGCATTTTGTGTGTTTTTCTCCACGGTTCCCCTATGGGGTATGGTTCTGATTAATATGGAGGTAGCTTTTTTAATATGTATGTCTATTTGTTCCTATTGTCTTTAATAAAATTAATTGAAATTTTATTTATGGTTGGCTTCTTTAAGAGGGCGGTAATTTGACCGTCATCTTTTGGTTGTTTGTATGTTTAGGAAGTACCATAAAAAGGTATACATCTGGACTCTTTTTTTGAATAAATTTAGCATAAAGTCTGTTCTCTCTCAGTCTTTGTAAAACCAGACGTACTTGTCTTCGGTGGGAGGCTAAATCTGCAGACAAGATCAGAATGTTGTCCAGGTAAACAACAACAAACGAATAGAGCAGATCTCTGAAAATATCACTTAAAAAATCCTGAAAAACTGCAGGTGCATTACTTAGACTGAACGGCATAACCAGATATTCGTAGTGTCCGTCCTGGGTGTTAAAAGCGGTTTTCCACTCATCTCCTTTACGAATAAGTATTAGGTTGTAGGCCCCTCTGAGGTCCAGTTTGGTGAAGATTTTAGAACCTCTTAAGACAATCAAACAACTCTGAGATAAGCGGCAACGAATACGTGTTCTTTACCGTAATCTGGTTCAGCCCCCTGTAATCGATACAGGGCCGAAGAGATCCATTTTTTTTTCTTCACAAAGAAGAATCCTGCTCCAACTGGTGAGGAAGACTTCCGGATAAATCCTCTGACCAGGTTCTCCTGAATGTAGTCAGACATGGACTGGGTCTCTGCTTTAGAAAGTCGATAGATTTGCCCCCGAGGGTGAGATGTTCCGGGAAGCAGATCAATACGACCTATGCAGAGGTAATTTCTCTGCCTCCTTTTTCCCAAAGACATCAGCAAAGGCCCAGTAAGAGGAGGGTAGGCTCGGCAGGGCAGTGGGCTGGGCTGGAGGAAGAACAGGTCAAACAGGGATGATACACTTATCCAAGCAGCAGTCTCCCCAGTGCAGAACCTCTCCCATCTTCCAATTTAAGACTAGTTCATGCATCCAGAGCCAGGGTAGGCCTAAAAGCAAGGGGTGAGATGAACCAGGCAACACATAAAAGCAAATTCTTTCTGAATGAGTTAAACCTACCTGGAGTTGCACAGGCACAGTCTGGAACCGAATGGACTCGGACAGGGGTTTGCCATCCACAGAAGTCACCTGCAATGGTTCTGGAAGGCACTGGACTGGTATCTGATAATGACCGCCTGCTGAATGAGATTGCCGGTGGCTCCAGAATGCAGGTGACACAGTTCTGAAAATTTTACCTTGCCAAAGACCACGGAGACTGTTATTTGCAGTGATGGAGAGAGATGATAATTACCTAGGGCTGCCTCTCCCACAAACCCTAGGCACTGGAGTTTCCCGACTTCCTTGGACAGGAGCAGATAAAATGCTCGGAACTTCCACAGTAGAAACAGCTCCCCCCCTGGTGACGCGCCTCCTGGCAGTGGTTACCCAAGCTTACTCGATCTATTTCCATAGCCATAGGTGAGGGGAATGAAGTCAGGGAGTTTGCTGGTTTAGGAGTACAAGTTACCAGGTGATAAGACTCCTTCTCACATCTGATCTCCTTGGATTGTTCTTGAAACCGTAGGTCTATCCGGACTGCCAGGAAAATCAAGTCATCCAGAGTAGTAGGCACGTTCCGTCCCACCAGCTAATCCTTAATTCTTCCTGAAAGACCCTCCCAAAAGGTAGCCACCAAGACTTAATTGTTCCATGATAATTCAGATGAAAGGGTACGGAACTGCACTGCATACTGGGCCACAGTGCGAGCCTCCTGATGTAGTCAAAGAAGAGCCAAAGCTGTCGATGTAGCATGACCAGGTTCCTCAAAGGTCCTGTGCAATGCCCCTAGAAAAGACTGAAGATTAGTAGCCAGAGGATCCATTCTCTCCCACAGCGGATTCAGCCAGGTGAGGGCCTCTCCAACAAGGTGAGACATAATGAAGCCCACCTTAGCCCGATCAGAAGCAAACATATGTCCCAGGAGTTCAAAGTGCAGCACGCACTAATTAATGAACCCCCGACACTGAACGGGATTGCCACGGAAGCGGGTGGGAGCTGCTAGGCGAGGACCTTTACTCACTTTGCAGTTAGATACCTGGACTGGTGCAGTCGAAGAAACCAGGGTATCAATACGAGTAGACAAGTTGTGCAGAAAAGTTGTGATCTTGTCCTGTTGACCCCTCAGACGGATAACCTTTTGACATAGCTCCACGGCCTTAGGTGCCTGGGATCCAGCGGGTTCCATGGTTCGAGCAATCTGTAACGAATGGAAACGGAGGCACAGATGCTGAAGTTCACATTCATTTTTATTGCAATTTAACGTGGAACCTCGGGACCACGGTACGGGGGGCTCCGAAGGGGGCGTAACTACGTGAGCCCCAGACACTCATGATAAGACCCCTCGAACAGGGTCACAATGGGATGCCTGGGGACATGGGTGCTACCTCCAGTTAGACCCCGGACTCATGGTAGCTGACCCAGCGGGACAGATTGACAAGCAGGGTTAGAGGGTGACATAGAGCTAACCGGTGGGTTCCAGGGGTATGGGTAGAAGCTGGTTCCAGCGGTACTGATGTTGTCCCAAGGCTCAGGTAGCTGAATGGCGGGTTGAGACAGAACCGGAGTAAGCAGGTTGGAGATCATCCAAGAAAGCCAGGTAACAGGTAGCAGATATTTTTTGGAGACAAACAGTGTAAGCAGAGCACTGGCAGAGAACTTCAGAAACAGAAGCACATGCTAGCAGGAACCGGATGTTAGCAACTGAGGATACTTGTTGCTCTGGCACCCTCCCTATGGTGGAGGGGCTATATATAGTAATCATTAACACGCCATTGGTCAGAAGCACTTTTTGGAAAACGTGCGATGTCTCTTTAAGAGACCGGGATCGATCATGTGCGCAACCTAAGCACACAGCCTGAGGACCTGCTGGCTGCATGCCAGGAAGCAGAGGAGGAAGGGGAAGCAGAAGCCCTGTCAGAACAGCGTGGAGCTGGCACAGAGCGGGAGTCCCGACAGGGACCGGACCGTAACATACCGTAATTCCTGTTTGGTGTTTTTTCCCATTTTATTGTTGTACATAACATTTAAGAAAATTATATACTGTATTTTTCGGACTATAAGATGCACCAGACCATAAGACACACCTAGGTTTTAGAGGAGGAAATTATAGAAGAAAAAATTGAAGCCAAAAATGTGGTCAATTCTGTACTAATATCCTCTTATCCTGATATATATCTCCCAAATGCAGGTATACAAGGTCCCCTCATCCCTATCCTTGTATGCATGACCTCCTCATCCCTATCCTGGTATGCATGGCATCCTCATCCACATCCTAGTATGCAGAGCCTCCTCATTCCCATTCTGGCATGCATTGCCCCCTCATCCCCATCTTGGTATGCATGGTCCCCTCACCCCCATCCTGGCATGCATGGCACCCATCCCCATCCTGGTATACATGGCCCCTTATTCTTACCTTGGTATGCATAGCCTCTTCATCCCTATCCTGGCATGCATGGCCTCCTCATCCCTATCATGGTATGCATGCCCCCCTCATCCCTATCCTGATAGGCATGGCCCCTCATCCCTATCCTGGTAGAGATGGTCCCCATCATCCCTATCCTGATATGCATGGTCCCCACATCCCTATCCTGGTATGCATGGCCTCCTCATCCCTATCTTGGTAGGTATGACCTCCTCATCCCTAGCCTGGTAGGTATGGCCCCCTCAACTCTAGTATAGTAGGCATGGCCCCCTCATCCCTATCCTGGTATGCATGGTCCCTTCATCCCTATCCTGGTATGCATGGTCCCTTCATCCCTATCCTGGTATGCATGGTACCCTCATCCCTATCCTGGTATGCATGACCCCCTCATACCTATCCTGGTATGCAAGGCCCCATCCCCATCCTTGTATGAATGGCCCCCTTATCCCCATCATCCACAGGAGAGGAAAGTAATAGGTCCATATCAGGTGACATCATCGGCGATACATCCATATCTAATGGCATAATTTGTGACATATTTACAAGTCCAAGATACCACTCTAAATAATTGTAGGACAAAGTAGAAAAAGAAAAAGTGTGTAACCCATGTCTTCTTAAATTGGAGATGGTGTATAAGATCACATGTCCAGAGATCCCCATCCAGTGCCAATGATGAGATCCATATGGTTGCATACGTGTCCTCAACAGAATAAAACATCAATTACAGGATGGATCAACATAAGCCTATAAAAAGAAAGAAAAGGAAAAAAGATGAGTAAAAAAATCGCATGCAATAAAAACAGCAAAACAGTCACTAAAAGAGCTCTTGTCTATATATTATCTTCTGTGCATGACTGTCAGTGCTGTATCCTGTGGCCCCATTATGTCACATTCTCACTGGTGGTAACAATGTTTCTCTTTGAGGGTGTAACTTTAGATGCTGTTCTCTCACACAATAAAAAGGTTGACTCTTGTACTTTCAAACTTTCAATGCTTTTTTTATTGCTGCTCCCAGGAGTGACACAACTCAGCATTACTAATCTCCCTAAAATCTCATTACTTCTCTTACAGTTCTTGTTAAGTTTCAAACAAGGAAACCTGCATTGAGGCAGAAATGCCCCAGGGCCAAACAAATAAAAGAACATTTTATACTGCACTTCCATTCCTCTTTACAATTTCAATAAAAGCAATTAACTACCTAAGTAGTTTACTAATTCTAAAAGTGTAAAATTACATACACGCATTTTGTGGCAATCTAATCTTTACAGAAATTTTCTGATGTTTAGGGAGATATTTTGTTTTTACTGTACCATGTCATTAAAAAGAGAACATGCATTGTGTGCAAAACTATAAATACTAAAATTTGGTTTATTAGATTTTATATATCTTTAAACTCTTAATCATGTTACAAAACATATACAGTGTGTAAAAAACAAAAGTGCAAAAAAACAGAAAATTACCATGTTAGGAAGCAGTTAAAGCCCTGAAGGCTGATAACTAGTGTTGAGCGATACCGTCCGATACTTGAAAGTATCTGTATCGGATAGTATCGGCCGATACCCGAAAAGTATCGGATATCGCCGATACCGATACCCGATACCAATACAAGTCAATGGGACACCAAGTATCGGAAGGTATCCTCATGGTTCCCAGGGTCTGAAGGAGAGGAAACTCTCCTTCAGGCCCTGGGATCCATATTACTGTGTAAAATAAAGAATTAAAATAAAAAAATATTGATATACTCACCTCTCCGGAGGCCCCTGGAAGGTGCTGAACGCGCTCATTTTAAGCAAAGCAGGCTGCCGGTTACCAGCGGTGATGTCCAGGGGCCTCCGGAGAGGTGAGTATATCAATATTTTTTATTTTAATTCTTTATTTTTTACATGGATATGGATCCCAGGGCCTGAAGGAGAGTTTCCTCTCCTTCAGACCCTGGGAACCATACACTGGGAACTTCCGATTCCGATTCCCGATACCACAAAAGTATCGGATCTCGGTATCGGAATTCCGATACCGCAAGTATCGGCCGATACCCGATACTTGCGGTATCGGAATGCTCAACACTACTTATAACTCTGAAATAACATTCTAAAAGCATAAAGATCTCAATAGTAAATGTAAAAAATAAACCAATATAGCAAAGTTATCTACAAAGAAACAAAATTGAATGAATTGGGCTCAGTAATTAACAGACTGATGTATCTCGTTTTCTTAGACACTTAACATGGTGGGAGCCACAAGATTGGAGGACGGCTGATGTGGTACCAATATTCAAGAAGAGTAAGAAGGTAGATTCAGGCAACTATGGTCCGGTAGGTTGAACATCCGTGTTGGTCAAAATTTATGAGTGTATTATAAGAGATGACCTGCAAAAATATATTTGAGCGAATAATATAACAACTGATCAGATGCATGGATTCATGAAAGATAAGTTGCATCTAACAACATGCTGCATTTCTATGAGGAAGTAAGTGTAAATCTGGATGTTGGTCCTGTGGTAAATGGTTGATGTAATATATCTGAACTGATGTGTGGTTGATGTGTTAAATCTCGACTAGAGGGCACTGTATGCAGCCTACCAACATCATTGCATTGTGCCACATGCCACAAACGCTACCTTCATGTCTTCTTTCCTTCTGTTCCTGGTTTAGCCAACCAATTCAATAGAGAGCATCTACAGTCAGGAACCCTAATAGTTCACATCTATGTAAGACCAAACCCAAGACAGTAACAAAATAAATAAATACCCTGCTGTAAATAAAAACAGTAGTTTCAAAATAATAGCAGTCCAATATGACTAACCAGATTAATCACTGTTTTTGGTATAAATTTTATCAGCACATGTCAAACAATTTTTAAGAGTTGGTGCAGTAGATTCTAAGAAAATCAACAGACTTAGCATTCACGATCTGCATGTTTTTGAGTCTGTGTATTAGAAAAATTAATTGAAAGGGGGTGTTCAAAATAATAGCAGTGTGGAGTTCAATTAGTGAGGTCAATCATTCTGTGAAGAAACAGGTGTGAATCAGGTGGCCATAATTTAAGGGTGAAGACAGGACATGTGCATACATTTCTCCTTGAAAGTCTGAGAAATATAGGTTGTTCAAGACATTGTTCAGAAACAGGGTACTTTGAAAAGTTGATTGGAGAGGGTAAAACGTAAAGTGCAGAGAATGATAGGCTGTTCAGTTAAAATTATCTCCAATACTTTAAAAAAGCAAAACCAAACTAGAGAGATGTGGAAGAAAATGGAAAACCACGATTCGAATGGATGGAAGAAAAGCCAGAATGGCAAAGGCTCAGCCAATAATCAGCTCCAGGATGTGTGAGGTGCCCATGGTGGTAGTCATGGAGAGGGGCTGCTGTTCCTTCCCACCCTGACACCCCACAAAGAAAATATAATGTCCCACCTGTTGTGTGGTGTGGGAATATAGCACAAAATTCACGTTTGCATTCTCAGATCCTGATAATTTAGTCCCATCTCTGGACGATATCACACACTCAGGAACAGACACCGTATTCCGCTTTAACATTGCAACTTTACTTGATAAAGAATCCATGGCAGTTTCAGTACAGCACAAGTTCATATTTTCAGTCTTAGCTTTCCCTCTCAATTCTGGCTCCTCTAGCCTCTGAGACGCTCTTCCTGGCTCTGTAGTCCCATACTTAGCCCAATCTTATCCTAATTTATAGCTAGCCTCTTATCTTATCCTTTAAATCTTTCCCTAATGTTGTCACAATATCAAAGTACACAAAATAGATATAAAACCAATACACAATAAAACAACCACATTATTATATACTAGATGGTGGCCCGATTCTAACGCATGGGGTATTCTAGAGTATGTATGTAGTTTATTTATGAAGATTTAAGAATAATGCAATGAATACACAGGATTCAGCTGGCCAGGCACGACCATTCAGTGAAGCGTGGTTCAAATCCCGCGCCAATTCGCGGCCGGACTGCGCCTGTCGCTGATCGGTTGCGCCTGGCTGGACGCGAACAATTAGTGAAGCCGGGGTCATCTCCAGGTTTTTGAGAGCCCCAGGCGAAAGAGTCTCAGTGGGCCCCCCTTTAACACATACCACGATTCATGATCACAAATACAGCAGAGAAATATAGCACAGCCACGTAGCATAGAACACAGCCTACGTAGTATATAACATAGCCCACGTGGCATATAGCACAGCCACGTAGCATATAACACAGCCACATAGTATATAACATAGCCACGTAGTATATTGCACAGCACACGTAGCATATAACACAGCCCACATAGTATATAGCACAGCCTCGTAGTATGTATTACAGCCACGTAGCATATAACACAGCCCATGTAGTATATAACACAGCCCACGTAGTATATAGCACAGCCATGTAGTATCTAGGACAGCCACATAGTATATAGCACAGCCACGTAGTATATAACAGCCCACGTAGCATATAACACAGCAAAAATAGTATATAGCACAGACACGTAGTATATTGCACAGCCACGTAGTATATAGCACAGTCACGTAGTAAATAGCACAGCCAATTAGTAGATAACACAGCCACGTAGTATATAACACAGCCAAGTAGTATGTAACACAGCCACGTAGTATATAGCACAGCCACGTAGTATATAGCACATCCACTTAGTATATTGCACAGCCACATAGTATTTAACACAGACCACGTAGTAAATAACACAGCCCACGTAGTATGTAACACAGCCCACATAGTATATAGCACAGCCTATGTAGTATGTAGCACAGCCAATGTAGTATATAGCACAGCCCACGTAGTATATAACACAGCCCATGTAGTATATAGCACAGCCCACGTAGTATATAGCACAGCCCACGCAGTATATAGTGCAGCTCACGTAGTATATAGCACAGCCCACATAGTATATAGCACAGCCCATGAAGTATTTAACACAGCCCACATAGTGTATAACACAGCCACATAGTATACAGCAGTGTGGGCACCATATTCCTGTTAAAAAAGAATTAAAATAAAAAATAGTTATATATTCACCTTCCAGCGGCCCCCGAATCCAGCCAAGGCCTTTAGCGATGCTCCCGCCAGGTCCGTTCCCAGTGATGCTTTGCAACAATAATTCGTGATGATGTAGCAGTCTCGTGAGACCGCTACATCATCTGGGGTCATTACCGCAAAGCATTACTGGGACCGGAGCATCACGAGGAGCGGGAAAAGCTGCCGGGGACGCCGGAAGGTGAGAATATCATGATTTTTTCCTTTTATTATTATTTTTAACATTATATCTTTTTACTATTGATGCAGCAAAGGCAGCATCAATAGTAAAAAGTGAAGCTGTGTTTAAATCCCGCCCCAATATCGCTGAGTGGTCGCGGCCGGACGGGCGTGACCAATCAGCGACGCGGGATTTCCGTTACAGACAAACAGACGGAAATGGACCTTAGACGATTATATATATAGATAAGGTACACGTAAGCATCATTTACATTACCACACATTAATTGTATGCACATGAACACTAGGGGGAGATGCGCATGACAGCTTCTGTCACTATTACAGATGATCAAAGACAGTCTCAAGTTACCTGTGAGCACTGTGACAGTTAGAAGACACCTGTGTGAATCTAATCTCTTAGCAAGAAGTCCCCGTAAATTCCCACTGTTAAAAAAAGACATGTACTGAAGCAGATACAATTTTCCAAAGAACACATCAACTAGAGTGATGGGCGAGCACTAAAATGCACGGGCGCTCGTTGATCGGGTTGAGCAAATTGGAACGCTTGGGTGCTTTACCGGAGCAACGAGCCCAATGTAAATGTAAGTCTACGGGAAACTCAAGCATTTTTCCGATGGCCCTACCCCCCCCCCCCCCCGGTCTGCAGAGGGACTTGAAATTGCAGAAATTGATGGGAACAGTGCTCAAATGACATGAGAACAGCATGAGGAAGACCACTGGAAGCATTTCTGACTCCCAGGTCACTGCTGTAAACAATGTTGTCATAGTGTGACGCCACTTTTACAGACTCCTGGGAAATATGTTAGGGAACATCCTTTCCAGAGTAATGACTTGTATATAAGGCAAATTAAATACCCAGAAACAAATATGCTCCACCACACCTTGGGCTATGTTCACACGTAGCATTTTTGATTCGTTTTTGAACTTTAGCATTGCTTTCAACCAAGACAAATGCATTTACTGGGAAAAGTAATTGTAACATTTTACAACCTTATCTGGCCATGTGGTGTGTGACACATCATCAGACACATCCTGTTTCATTTATGAAGGAGGGACTCTGAAAGTCACAAAGCCTATTTATATAGGGCCATCAGGCGGCCTTTACTATTCTTAAAGGGCCAGCAGTTGGCCCTCACTATACTTAGAGAGCTATCAGTCGGCTATGCTTTGTTGTTCCCATTATTAACCCCTTACTAACCTCGGACAGAATAGTACGTCCGAGGTCAGTAACCCCGCTTTGAGGTGGGCTCTGGCGAATCACGATACGCCTGTGCCTATAAACTAGTTAAATGCCGCTGTCAAACTCTGACAGCGGCATTTAACAACCGCCTCCGGCCATTGGGCCAGAAATGCGCGCACCGCTGACCCAGTCACTTGATCGGGGGTCAGCGGTGCATCGTCATGACAACCAGAGGTCTCTTGGAGACCTCTATGGTTGTTGATGCCAGTTTGCTATGTGCGCCACCCTGTGGTCGGCGCTCATAGCAATGCTGTAATTCTACTACATAGGGGCTGTAAGGGAATCTCACAGGGAAAGGGAGACATCGACTTCGCTCACCTTGGGGGAGGGGAGAGAAGGGCCCTTCAGGGGTCGGCTCTCTGTCGCCACCACTTGCCTCAAGTCAGTCAGGGAACTGCACCGAGGGCAAATAGTCGCCGGAAAGGCTTCCCTTATAGGTACTAGTTAGTGAGGTGCTCCCAATGAGGGGGAATATATATCACCAGTTCAGGCTGGGGATATATATCTAAACCTCCCGGCCGTCACTGCCAGAGTTCCTCACTAAAACAATATGGTATTCTGCCACCAGTTCCTCATTTAAAGTAAGCCCCGTCCGACAGCAGGCTTAGATCGGGTCAGGAACCAACCTTGGGGTAGCGTATGATATAACCAACGGAGTGTGCGGATGTGGGGATTCGTGGATCGAGATAAAAGAGCAGCCCAAGATTAAATTTATATTTAATAGCCGAAGAGGCGCACTAGAAAATACAGCTATACATACAAGAGCAAATAATTACAGTCAGGAGTGTAGTACAAGGATAGGGTAAACAGGTTGCAATTACCGTGCTATGTAGCATGTGACCACAGTGAAGCGCTGATGGATCACATGTCCAAATCTTAGTTACAGGCTTTCCGGGCTGCATCAGCAAACTTAACCTCTGGCCATCAGAAAGACACTGACCAAAATGAGGGGCTGCCTTATATCTCCTAGGCTGAGACCTCACACATCTGCTCCCACCCCCTGGGTGGTGTAGCCTCTCTCCACCCATGTCTGAGAATATTATTTTCTGCCTACAACCGTGTCTGGCCCATATGTTGGCACCCGGAGCTCTGAATGGGGTGGTTGTACCGCCACTGGATTCTGCTGGATTTTATCTGCGCATAGAGACTAAATATGACTACTGTATGTAATTATTGCTAGCTATGTGTTATAACTCCATGATCCAGAGTGCTACAGATGGCTAACTAATATGTGCACGTGGGAAAAGGGACGCCGATTCGGAATATGTGTGTCAGGACTCTGAACATTTTTTACCTTTTGTGCATTACTGCCCTTTTTCAAGATGGCATCTTTGGTCTCATGTGCACTGTGTCTTCCTGCTATAAAACTCCACCCCAGCCTTCACTCTGTGCTAGAGTATTCTGCCTTGCATCCAGCTCCTGACCTCTGATTACTCCCTGGCTATATACCTGCTCCTGTGAACCTGTGTGGTGATCCTGCTACTCTGCTCTGAGTTCCTGCTGCATACACCAGTTCCAGTAATCCTCCTTCATCTGCTGCTCGTATTTACTTCCATCTGCATTTGCTGGACATGTAAGCTGTTTGCTGCTCTGCAAAAACCTGAGACTATTAACCAGGCCTCCCTGGTTGAGCTAACATATTATTTGAACTGCCTTATAAGCTTATCTATCTGTGTTTGGACTAAGACAAGGATTTATTCGTGTCAAGTATCCTCAAGAATAATTGTGCTTCATAGACTTTCTGCGTGATTGCATTTTCCTCTGAAGTTTCCTATAGACTGCTGATGCTGAGCTGCATTTGATATTTGCACCAAGTGTTGTGGACTTGAGTTTCTCTCTGCACTTCTTTGAATCACCGTGTGATAACATAGACTTTACCACTTATAAAACTGTATCCTGTAGTTGTCTTGTTCCACGCAAAGAGTCTCCCCTATAATTATTACAATGTGCTTGGTACATCTTAGACATAGTGCATTATGTTATTATAGTCATTTCCCATATTCAATACCTCCTAGCCTTGCTTTCCCATGTGCTTGGTCAGACAAAGAGGTTCAGGTTTCCACAGCTGCCCAACAGTTCGCACCCTTGTGTTAGCAACTTCAAAAGAGCTTGTCCTAGCTCATTTAATTAAAATTAAACAAAGAGCCTGTGGAATCCCAAGGGTGAGGGCACATTTCAGGAGTGGAGGGAGACTTAAAATCCAAAATGGATTCTCCCTTGACCTTCACAGGGGCGATCTGAGCATCGCCTCTATGTAGCAGAGCCGATCAGGCTATGCCAGCTTCTAGCCTCCCATCGAAGCTATTGAAGCATGGCAAAAGTAAAAAAAAAAGTTTTTAAAAATATGAAAAAAAATTTAAAAATCAAACCTACACAAATTTGGTATCGCTGTGTTTAGAATCGCCCAATCTATCATCAAAAAAATTATTAACCTGACTGCTAAACGGCGTAGTGACACAAAAATTCAAAACGCCAGAATTACTTTTTTTTGGTTATCGCGACATTGCATTAAAATTCAAAAACGGGCGATCAAAAAAACATATCTGCACCGGAATGGTATCATTAAAAACGTCAACTCGGCACTCAAAAAAGAATTCCCCACCCAACCCGAGATGCCGAAAAATGGAGACGCTATGGGTATCGGAAAATTGCGCTTTATTTTTTTTAAGCAAAGTTTGGAATTTTTTTTACCACGTAGATAAAAAATAACCTAGACATGTTTGGTGTCTATGAACTCGTAATGACCTGGATAATCATAATGACAAGTCAGTTTTAGCATTTAGTAAACATAGTAAAAATTATAGCACAAAAAAAAAAATACAAAGAATGCTTTATTGCAATAATACTAAAAACATATTTAGATAATAAATCAGTAAGCACCACAAGCAAACAACAAGAGATGGGACACCTGGACTGAGCAAAAATACATAGTGTACATATATGACCTAACACAGTAACAAAAAGGATAATGATAATAGACACTCTATATAGTAGTATAAGTAGGGGCAAAACTACCTGATATAAATATTTGGACACAGGTTGTCCTTAAAGTATGTATAACAAAGATACTATATATCATAAGACCCCGAATGGCAAAACCCCATGCTTAAGAGAGTCATATATCTTACATAAAATGGGGCAGCACGGTGGCTCAGTGGATAGCAGCCTTGCAGCGCTGGGGTCCTGGTTTCTAATCCCACCTTGGACAGCATCTGCAAAGAGTTTGTATGTTCTCTCCGTGTTTGCGTGGGTTTCCTCCGGGCACTCCGGTTTCCTCCCATATTTCAAAGACATACTGATAGGGATTTTAGATTGTGAGCCCCATTGGGGACAGTGGTGATAATGTGTGTAAAGCGTTGCAGAACATGTTAGCGCTATATAAAAATAAAGATTATTATTATTATTATAACAGTCCAGGCACCCACCACACCCGACGCGCGTGTCGCATTGAAATGGTGTGGTGGGTGCCTGGACTGTTATTACCATTTTAGGTAAGATATATGACTCTCTTAAGCATGGGGATTTGCAAATTATTGTCTTGGACATTCGGGGTGTTATGATATATAGTATCTTTGTTATACATACTTTAAGGACAACCTGTGTCCAATTATTTATATCAAGTATTTTTGCCCCTACTTATATGCCCCTTTAAAGAGACGTAGAGGGCCTCATGAAAAAATGTTCCTAGTAGAAAGGAGCGGGTCTCCTATACTTGCAATGCCCATGTACCTAGTGTATGGGCTGACAAACATTTACCCCTGGGGGTATACATGAACATACTGTTTACCAATTTTTTTTACTGGCATCATAAACACCCTTTTAAAAAAAATTATGTGGGTGTTGCCTCAGGGACCACGGTCACCCTGGTGATATGGTGGTGGAGGAAGAGGATGAGGAGAAGGAGGAGGACAACAGCTAATAGCCAAAATCAGGAAGCGTATATGTGGCACCCCAGGAGTTTGGGTACCACAGTAGTGCTGCCTTCCTCATGGGGAGGATAGTGCTATGCCTGGAAACAAGGGGGATCTCTTTGGCAGGTAAATCACACACACAACACCTTCTGAATCCAGGCCAGGAGGGGAGCTCAAAACCCTGTTTTAGGGCAGCTTCCCTGAATAAAGATCCTGGTTTGGAGGAGGAGTCAGACAGTTGGTCCAGAGAGACCAGTGAGTGCAGTTGGGTTTCGCCCCAATCAAAATAAATCAATAAAAAAAATCACACCTACACATATTTGGTATCGCCGCGTTCAGAATCGCCTGATCTATCAATAAAAAAAAGCATTAACTTGATCGCTAAATGGCGTAGCGAGAAAAAAAGAATTACGTTTTTTTGGTCGCCGCGACATTGCATTAAAATGCAATAACGGGCGATCAAAAGAACGTATCTGCACCAAAATGCTATCATTAAAAATGTCAGCTCGGCACGCAAAAAATAAGCCCTCAACCGACCCCAGATCATGAAAAATGGAGACGCTACAAGTATCGGAAAATGGCGCAATTTTTTATTTATTTTTAGCAAAGTTTGGAATTTTTTTTCACCACTTAGGTAAAACATAACCTAGTCATGTTAGGTGTCTATGAACTCGTAATGACCTGGAAAATCATAATGGCTGGTCAGTTTTAGCATTTAGTGAACCTAGCAAAAAAGCCAAACAAAAAACAAGTGTGAGATTGCACTTTTTTTGCAATTTCACTGCACTTGGAATTTTTTTCCCATTTTCTAGTACACTACATCCTAAAACCAATGATGTTGTTCAAAAGTACAACTCGTCCCACAAAAATAAGCCCTCACATGGCCAAATTGACAGAAAAATAAAAAAAGTTATGGCTCTGGGAAGGAGGGGAGTGAAAAACGAACACGGGAAAACGGAAAATCCCAAGGTCATGAAGGGGTTAAAATATGTGGGTACACAACTAAATATTTGGTTAGTGATTCACAGGAATGCTACATCCACAAAACTAAAAACTATATATTGTGAGTTTGTAAAGAAAAATGCAGACACTGCTATGTTTTAGAACAGCCCAATGTTTATTTTTTGTTATTTTCTGTAAAGTAGTTAAAAATCATGTGCATTTCTCTTCATGTTTTGAATTATAAAACAGTGTGAAATGTTCCCAATGTATGGAAAAAAAAAACTAGTACAAAGATTTTGTGATTAACCCCTCTCTTCCATCAGATGTACTGGGCCCTACCGTATATACTCGAGTATAAGCCGAGATTTTCAGCCCACTTTTTTGGGCTGAAAGTGACCCTCTCGGCTTATACTCGAGTCAGTGTCGGCGGGGGGGTCAGCGGGTGAGGGGGAGCGGCGCGGTGACATACTCACCTGCTCCTGGCGCTGTCCCTGCATGTCCCATGGTCTCCGGGAAGCTCTTCCTGTTTTCAGCGGTCACGTGGTACCGCTCATTAAAGTAATGAATATGGATGCATATTCATTACTTTAATGAGCGGTATGTGACCACTGAACACAGGAAGATGCCGCCGGCTCCCGGAGACCATCTGACAGTGAGACTTTGCCAGGGTCCGTGCCGGGAGCAGGTGAGTATATCGGGGGAGGTGAGCATTGCGTAATAGTCACCTTCCTCATTCCACCGCAGCACGCTGCTCTGTCTTCCATCCTCTGCACCGTTCAGGTCAGGGGGTGCGATGACACGATTAGTGTGTGCGCCGCCCTCTGTCTGAACAGTCAGTGCAGAGGATGGAAGACAGAGCGGCGAATGGAACGTGGAAGGTGACTATCGCAAGTGTTAGGGGCCTGAGCAAAGAGAGGCGAGTATGTGATTTTTTTTTTATTTTAATCGCAGCAACAGCATATGGGGCAATAGTGTGGAGCATCTTATGGGGCCACAATGTATGGAGCACCTTATGGGACAAAAGGTTGGAGCACCTTATGGGGCCACAATGTATGGAGCATCATATGGGGCCACAATGTATGGAGCATCGTATGGGGCCACAATGTATGGAGCATCTCATGGGGCCACAATGTATGGAGCATCGTATGGGGCCACAATGTATGGAGCATCATATGGGGCCACAATGTATGGAGCCTCATATGGGGCCACAATGTATGGAGCATCATATGGGGCCACAATGTATGGAGCATCATATGGGGCAACAAAGTATGGAGCATCATATGGGGCCACAATGTATGGAGCATCATATTGGGCCACAATGTATGGAGCATCATATGGGGCCACAATGTATTGAGCATCGTATGGGGCCACAATGTATGGCGCATCGTATGGGGCCACAATGTATGGAGAATCGTACGGGGCCACAATGTATGGAGCATCGTATGGGGCCACAATGTATGGAGCATCATATGGGGCCACAATGTATGGAGCATTATATGGGGCCACAATGTATGGAGCATTATATGGGGCCACAATGTATGGAGCATCATATGGGGCCACAATGTATGGAGCATTATATGGGGCCACAATGTATGGAACATCATATGGGGCCACAATGTACGGAGCATCATATGGGGCATAATGTGTGGAGCATCTTATTGGGCCATAATGTGTGGAGCATCGTATGGGACCATCAACCTTTAGGCAGGATTATATGGGGCGTATTTTGTATGGAGCATCTTATGGGGCCCATCATGAACTGTATGGAGCATTATATGGGGCTCCTGATTCAATATGGATATTTAAAAACACTTAACCTACTGATGTCTCAATTAATTTTACTTTTATTGGCATCTATATTTATTTTTGACATTTACCGGTAGCTGCTGCATTTTCCACCCTAGGCTTATACTCGAGTCAATAAGTTTTCCCAGTTTTATTGTGGCAAAATTAGGGGGGTCGGCTTATACTTGGGTCGGCTTATACTCGAGTATATACAGTAATTCCCATGGATGGAATAGTACATCTAAGTGATCTGCCGCTCTCGAAACATTAACCCCTAGAACACTGCGATCAAACATGATTGCAGCATTCCAGAGCCGGCACAGGGTCTGACAGCCCCTCTGCCTTTGGATCGGAGACATTGCGGCATGCCGCGGGGTGCCGATTGCTGCCATGGAGACCCGATGTCGTCATGACGACATCCGGGTCTCCAGACCTGAGAGACTTCCTGTCATGCGCAGGAAGTGTCTGTGGTCAGTGTGTAGAAGCTGCAGTGCTGACAGCTTCTGTAGCATGCAGATCTGCATGCTATAGAAGCTATCAGCCTGCACAAAATGAGTGTCCCATAAAGGGACACAGTGTAAAACTAAGAATTAATTTAAAAAATGTTTTTAATAACTGTAAAAATATAAAAAAAAATAATAACAAACAATTTTAAAAAATCTATATTTATTCCAACAATAAATTAATATTTGAATTTAAAAAAAAATCTAAACAATAAAAGTATACATATTTAGTATTGCCGCGTCCGTAATGACCCGACCTATAAAATTGTCCCACTAGTTAACCCCTTTATTGAACACCATTACAAAAAAAACAAGGCAAAAAACAATGCTTTATCATCATACCGCCATACAAAAAGTGGAATAACACGCGATCAAAAAGACGGATATAAATAAACATGGTACCGCTGAAAACTTCATCTTGTCCCGCAAAAAAAAAGCCAACATATAGGTCCATCACCGGAAAAATATAAGTGATAGCTCTCAGAATAAAGCGATGCAAAATAATTATTTTTATATAAAATAGTTTTTATGGTATAAAAGCACTAAAACATAAAAAAAATATAAATGAGGTATCGCTGTAATCATACTTACCCGAAGAATAAACTGCCTTATCAATTTTACCACATGCGGAACGGTATAAACGCCCCCCCCCCAAAGAAATTCATAATTTGCTGTTTTTAGTTCATTCAGCCTCACAAAAATCGGAATAAAAAGCAATAAAAGAATATCATGTGCCTGAAAATGGTACCAATAAAAATGTCAACTCGTCCCACAAAAAAACAAAACCTCACATGACTCTGTGGGGCAAAATATGGAAAAATTAGAGCTCTCAAAATGTGGAGATGCAAAAACTATTTTTTGCAATAAAAAGCGTCTTTTAGTGTGTGAGAGCTGCCAAACATAAAAAGCCCTTATAAATAGTAAACCAAACCCCCCTTTATCACCCTCCCAGTTAGGGAAAAATAATAAAATAAAAAATGTTATTTATTTCCATTTTCTCATTAGGGTTAGAGTTGCAGCTAAAGTTAGGATTACGGTTACAGTAGGGATTAGGGTTAGGGTTGGGATTAGGGTTAGAGTTGGGATTATGGTTAGGGGTCTGTTAGGGTTAGGTTTGTGGTTAGGGTTATGGTTAGGGTTGGGGTTAGGGGTGTGTTTGGGTTAGGGTTGTAGTTAGAATTGGGGGGTTTCCACTGTTTAGGAACATCAGAGGCTCTCCAAATGCGACATGGCATCTGATCTCAATTCCAGCCAATTTTGCGTTAAAAATGTCAACAGTGCTCCTTCCATTCCGAGCTCTGCCATGCGCCCAAACAGTGGTTTACCCCCACGTACAGTACAGACCAAAAATTTGCACATACCTTCTCATTTAAAGATTTTCTGTATTTTAATGACTATGAAAATTGTAAATTCACACTGAAGGCATCAAAACTATGAATTAACACATGTGGAATTATATACTTAACAAAAAAGTGTGAAACAACTGAAAATATGTCTTATATTCTAGGTTCTTCAAAATAGCCACCTTTTGCTTTGATGACTGCTCTCACCACACATCTAGATAAGTTCCTTTGGAGATGTAGTTTCCAAAATGGGATCACTTGTAGGGAGTTTCCCCTGTTTAGGCATATCAGGGGCTCTCCAAACGCAACATGACACCCGCAGACCATTCCATCAAAGTCTGCATACCAAAAGTCACTACTTCCTTTTTGAGCCCCGACGTGTGCCCATACAGTAGTTTTCTCCCACATATGGGGTATCAGTGTACTCAGGACAAATTGCACAAAAACTTTTGGAGTCCAATTTCTCCTGTTACCCTAGGGAGATTAAAAAATTGGGAAATAAAATATCATGTTTGTGGAAAAATATGATATTTTTATTTTCACTTCTGTGCGCTATAAAATATAGTGAAACACCTGGGGTTTCAAAGTTCTCACCACAAATCACCATTTTTTTTTATGGACCACATCACATTTTAAGTCACTTTAAGGGGTCTATATGATAGAAAATACCCAAAAGTGACACCACTCTAAAAACTGCACCCCTCAAGGTGCGCAAAATCACATTCAAGAAGTTTATTAACCCTTCTTGCTCTTCACAGGAATTTTTGGAATAGTTAAAAAAAAAACAATGAACATTTAACTTTTTTCACAAAAAAATTACTTCAGATCCAAATTATCAAATTTTCTCAAAGATAACAGGATAAATTGGACCCCAAAAGTTATTGTGCAAGGAACTTATCTAGATGTGTGGTGGGAACTTTGAACCCACATGGGCTTCACAGAAGTTTATAACGTTGAGCCGTAAAATTAAAAAATCATATTTTTTCCACAAAAATGTTCTTTCCAACCCAAATTTTAATTGTTCTAAGGGTAACAGGACCCCAAAAGTTATTGAGAAATTTGTCCTGAGTATGCTGATACCCCATATGTGGGGGTAAACTACTGTTTGGGCGCATGGCAGAGCTCGGAAGGGAAGGAGCACCATTTGACTTTTTCAACGCAGAATTGGCTGGAATTGAGATCAGACGCCATGTCGTGTTTTGATGTGCCTAAACAGTGGAAACCCCCCACAAGAGACCCCATTTTGGAAACTAGACCACCTAAGAAACTTATCTAGATGTATTGTGTGCACTTTGAACCCCCAATTGTTTCACTAAAGTTTATAACGCAAAGCCGTGAAAATAAAAAATCCAAATTTTTTTTCCACAAAAATGATTTTTTTAGCTCCCAGTTTTGTATTTTACCAAGGGTATCCGGAAAAATTGGACTTCAAAAGATGTTGTACAATTTGTCCTGAGTACGCAGATACCCCAGGTGGGAGAAAACTACTGTTTGGCTGCACATCGGGGCTTGGAAGGGAAGAAGTAGCGTTTTGGAATGCAGACTTTGATGGAATGGTCTGCGGGCATTACCTTGCGTTTGCAGAGCCCCTGATGTACTTAAAGAGTAGAAACCCCTCACAAGTGACCCCATATTGAAAACTAGCGCCCCAAAGGAACTTATCTAGATGTGTTGTGAGAACTTTGAACCCCCAAGTGTTTCACTAAAGTTTATAACGCAGAACCCTGAAAATAAAAAATAATTTTTTTCCCACACAAAAGATTTTTTAGCCAACAAATTTTTATTTTCCAAAGGGTAACAGGAGAAATTGGACCACAAAAGTTGTTGTCCAATTTGTCCTGAATACGCTGATACACTGAAATGTGGGGGTAAACCACTTTTTGGGCGCACGTCGAGGCTCAGAAGGGAAGAAGTGGCGTTTTGGAATGCAGACTTTGATGGAAAGGTCTGCGGCCATCACATTGCATTTGCAGAGCCCCTGATGTGCCTAGACAGTGGAAATCTCCCAATTCTAACTCCAACCCTAACCCCAACACACCCCTAACCCTAATCCCAACCCTTACCATACCCCTAACCCCAACACACCCCTAACCATTACCCTAGCCACACACCTAACCCAAACACATCCCTAACCCTAATCCCAACCCCAGCACACCCCTAACCCTAACCACAACCTAACCCTAACCCTAACCACACCCCTAACCCTGACACACCCCTAACCCAACTGTAAACGTAATCCAAACCTTAACCCCAACTCTAGCCCCAACCCTAACCCTAACTTTAGCCCCAGCCCTAACTTTAACCCCAACACTGAGGATATGTGCACACGTTGCGGATTTCTTGCAGAAATTTCCTGAAGAAAACCGGAAATTTTCTGCAAGAAATCCGCATTTTTTTTTTTTGCGTTTTTTTTCCGTTTTTTTCGCGTTTTTTTAGCATTCTGCAAGCGTAATTAGCTTGCAGAATGCTAAAGTTTTCCAAGCGATCTGTAGCATCGCTTGGAAAACTGACTGACAGGTTGGTCACACTTGTCAAACATAGCGTTTGACAAGTGTGACCAACTTTTTACTATAGATGCAGCTTATGCAGCATCTATAGTAAAAGATAGAATGTTTAAAAATAATAAAAAAATAAAAAAATGCTTATACTCACCCAGACATCTCCTCAGCGGCATCCGTTCCTCTTTCTATAGCTGGCGTGTGCGCACAGGACCTTCCGTGACGTCACGGTCACGTGAGCGGTCACATGACCGCTCACGACCAATCACAGGACAGTGACGTCATCGGCAGGTCTTTCACCGCACACCAGCTACAGGAACCGAAGTGACAGCGTGCAGTGGAGGCGGGAAGACATCGAGGGTGAGTATAGGACTGTTTTTTATTTTAATTCTTATTTTTTTTACCAATTATATGGTGCCCAGTGCGTGGAGGAGAGTCTCCTCTCCTCCACCCTGGGTACCAACCGCATATGATCTGCTTACTTCCCGCATCGTGGGCACAGCCCCGTGCGGGAAGTAAGCAGATCAATGGACCCCTAGGTGTGCGGAATCCCCTGCAATTCCGCATTTTAATGAACATGTTGCTTTTTTTTCCGCGATGCGATTTTTTCGCGGAAAAAAAGGCTACATTTGCACAAAAAATGTGGAATACACTTAAAATAATAGGAGGCATATGTAAGCGTTTTTTTCGCGTTTTTATCACGTTTTTATAGCGAAAAAACGCGAAAAATACTTAACGTGTGCACATGGCCTAACTTTAGCTCCAACCCTGACCCTAACTTTAGCCCCAATCCTAACCCCCTAACCCTAATAGGGAAATGGAAATAAATACATTTTTTTTAATTTCATTATTTTTCCCTAACGAAGGCATTGATAAAGGGAGGTTGATTTAGTATTTATAGCGGGTTTTTAGGTTTGACAGCTGTCACATTCTGAAAGACTCATTTTATTGCAAAAAATAGTTTTTGCATCAACACATTTTGAGAGCAAATTTTTCCATATTTTGGTCCGCAGAGTCATGTGAGGTCTTATTTTTTGCAGGACGAGATGACGTTTTTATTGGTACCATTTTCGGGCACATGACATTTTTTGACCACTTTTTATTCCAATTTTTGTTAGGAGGAATGAACAAAAAGCAGCAATTCATGAGCTTCTTTTGGGGGGAGCGTTTTTACCGTTCCGTGTTTGGTAAAATTGATAAAGTAGTTTTATTTTTTGGGTTAGTACGATTCCAGCAATACCTCATTTATATCTTTTTTTATGTTTTGGCGCTTTTATACAATAAAAACTATTTTATATAAAAAATAAATATTTTTGCATCACTTTATTCTGAGGGCTATAACTTTTTTTTTCCAGCTGATGATGCTGTATGGCAGCTTGTTTTTTGCGGGACAAGATGACGTTTCAGCAGTACCATGTTTATTTATTTCCGTCTTTTTGATCGGCGGTATGATGATAAAGCATTGTTTTTGGCCTTGTTTTTTATTTATTTTTTTACAATGTTCACTGAAGGGGTTAACTAGTGGGAAAGTTTTATAGGTCGAGTCACTACAGCCGCGGCGATGCTAAATATGTGTACTGTTATTTTTTTTTTATTTACATAAAGAAATGTATTTATTGGAACAATATTTTTTTTTTTATTTATATAGGAATTTTTTTTTATATTTTTACACAGTGTATTTGTTTTTTACTTTGTCCCAGGGTGGGACATCACTATGTATTATCAGATCACTGATCTGACATTTTGCATAGCACTGTGTCAAATCAGCTATCTGACAGGCAGTGCAGGAAGCTTGCCAGTGCCTGCTCTCAGCCGGCGCTCGCAAGCCACCTCCCTGCAGGACCCGGAAGGACCCCCGTGGCCATCTTGGATCCGGGGCCTGCAGGGAGGAAGACAGAGGAGACGCTCGGAACAACGCAATCACATCGCGTTGTTCCGAGGGTCTCAGGGAAGCACGCAGGGAGCCCCCTCCCTGCACGATGCTTTCCTATGCCACCCGAACGCTGCGATCATGTTTGATCACAGTATTCCGGGGGTTAATATGCCAAGAGCGGTCCGTGACTGCTCCTGGCACATAGTGCCAGATGTCAGCTGTGATAATCAGCTGACATCCAGCCGTGATCGGCTGCGCTCCCCCCGTTGAGTGCGGCTGATCGCATATGACGTACTATCCTCTCGGTGGTCATACGGGCCCAGGCCACCTCGTCGGGATGGTACGTCAGATGTCAGAAAGGGGTTAAGGATATGAAAATTCAAAGTTGAAAAATTTTGAAATTTTCGGCAAATTTCCTTTTTTTTCATAAATAAACGCAAATCATATAAAAGAAATTTTACCACTATCATGAAGTACAATACATAATGAGTGTGTGTGTGTAGCCCATTCACTATCCCCATCTATCCCCCACCCCCTGAAGATGGCTGTAAATTGTAAGCTCTCACGAGCAGGGTCCTCTTATTTCGCTTTAATTATTGTATTGTTAACGTTGTTACTTATGACTGTTGTGTTTGAAACTGTTAAACTGTGAAAGCGCTGCGGAATATGTTGGCGCTATATAAATAAAGATTATTATTATTATTATTATATGAGAAAACAGTGTCAGAAACACTGGGATCCATTGAAGCATTTCAGAGTTAAAACCTCATAAATGGACAGTGGTCAGAATTGTAAAAATTGGCCCGGTCATTAACATGCAAACCACCCTTGGGGGTAAAGGTGTTAACTCATATTTTTGAACATACTGCTATTATAGTACAATAGTGCATATAAATACAGTTGTACTCAAAGGTTTACATACCCCGGCAGAATTTTTGATTTCTTGGCCTTTTTTCAGAGAAAATGAATCATAACACCAAAACTTTTTCTCCACTCACGGTTAGTGGTTGGGTGAAGTCATTTATTGTCAAACTCCTGTGTTATATCTTTTTAAATCATAATGACAACCCAAAACATCCAAATGATCCAAATCAAAAGTTCACATACCCTGGTGATTTTGGCCTGATAGCATGCACAGAAGTTGACACAAATGGGTTTAGGATGGTTACGTAAAAAGCCAGGCCAGAGCTGTAGTCATGGCTGAGGTTAACTGATCACATGTGCCCTGGCCCCCAATTACATGCAAACAATGTCCTTTCTGCAGCATACCTTTCGTTTCACCCTCTGTACTATCTGAATCCCACCGGGTTGGCTGAAGTTCCACTGCTTCCGTTGAACAATAAGAGACAGAGTCCATTTCTAAACTTAAAAGATGAACTTTACAATTTGTTTCTCTCAACACATTCCAGTCAGTTACATCATTAGCATTAGCTTCCAAGCAGTTCATGTTCTCAGCTCTCTCTACGCTTTCTCCTACATCCTGCAGTACATTACAGGGACATACCACCTCTTGCGATAATGCAGCGTCCTTCCTGTGCAAGTTCAATACACCTGAGTATTGCTCTGTCTGTTTCGCCCCAGTATGAAAGGCATCAGCCCAAGCAATGATCTGCCACATGGTGAATGACCTGTGTCCCTGTACTCTTCATGGACCACTTCTCTAGCTTCTGTCCTGAACTGAGATAATGCTGCTGCTTCAGCTGTACTTCTGTCCATCTGGACTCTGAGTGGCTGGGTACCTTGCTTAAAGTTACGGAGCTGTCATTGTGTGGTCCCGGTCATTAAGCCCCTCGGGACTATCTGGGCACTTAGGCCCTCCTGAGCTGTTCAGCTCCCAGGCTCTAACTGACTAAAAACAGGAATACGCTTTTACTTAACACAGACAGCCCTTCTACATGACTATATACAATGTAGTGCCCCCTTTAGTGTCTGATAACAGGTCCTACACTTGCCCTACACTACAATACACAAAATGTAAATATGTACATAGCAGTATAACCAGTTTACCCATTTAAAGGGGTAGGAATGTGACACCCCCTTACAGCTACTAAAGGTAACATCCTCACCTGTGACCTGTGACAAATGCCAGGAAAATTGATCGGGATGCAAAGAAAAACCCACAAATAACATCAGCTGAAATACTGGACTTTCTGAAAACTAGCAGTGTGGCTGTTTCAAAATGCACAATAAGGAGACACTTGAAGAAAAATGGGCTGTATGGTCGAGTCGCCAGAAGAAAGCCATTACTGCGCAAATGCCACAAAGTGTCTCTCCTACAATCCACAAAACAGCACTGAGACAAGCCTCAAAACTTCTGGAACAAGGTAATTTTGAGTAATGAGATGAAAATTGAACTTTTTGGCCACAACTATAAACGTTACATTTGTAGAGAGGCCTATTATGAAAGGAACACCATTCCTACTGTAAATTACAGAGGTGGATCGCTGATGTTTTGGGTGAGCTACAAAGGGACAGGAAACTTAGTCAAAGTTGAAGGAAAGATGAATGCAGCACCTTATCAGCAAATACTGGAGGCAAATTTGCAATCATCAACCCGGAAGCTGCGCATAGGACGTGCTTGGATGTTCCAACTTGGCAATGATCTCTTGAAACACAAGGCCAAGTCGACCTGTCATTGGCTACATCAGAACAAAGTGAAGGTTCTGGAGTGGCCATCTCAGTATCCTGACCTCAATATCATTGAGCCACTCTGGGGAGATCTCAATAGCGTAGTTCATGCTAGACAGCTCAGGAATTTACAGGAACTGGAGGCTTTTTGCCAAGAAGAGAGGGCAGCTTTACCATCTGACAAAATAAAGAAACTCATCCACAACTATGACAAAAGACTTCAAGCTGTCATTGATGCTAGAGGGGGCAATACAATTTGTTAAGAAATGGGGTATGTAAACTTTTGATCAGGGTTATTTGGCTTTCTTCAGACGACTTGACTATGCAGCCCATTTTTCTTCAAGTGCCTTCTTATTGTGCATCTTGAAACAGCCATAGCATGGAGAAAAAGTTTTGGTGTTATCTTATATTATATATTCTCTGAAAAAAGGGGAAGAAAGCAAAAATTCTGCTGGGGTATGTAAACTTTTGAGTACAACTGTAACATTGGGTACTTAGTAATTACTGTTTTTATTTTTTTTAAAAAGTGTAAAAGCCATCCCACCATCATCAAGAGGTACCCAAATTCGGGAAACCGAAAGGTTTAACTTTAGGTTTCTGCATTTAGTGCAGGTAAGGGTGCGACCTCCCTTCTTTTGAGCTGGAATTTACATTTAAAAAGCTCCTCACTATCTGTGTGTCCATGTTTGGGACCCGGTCCTGCTCAACCTTATTCACACAGGACATCACTATGAGGAATGGTAAGGTTTTAAAATTAGGGTACACCTTGACATTGGTGGAATGGCTTTTACCCTTTTTTGGTCAAAAACAGTGTTTACTAAGTATCCTATGTTATTTATATGAACTATTGATTTTACTTATTTACAGCAGGGTATTTGATTATTTTTTCTCTACCTTGGGTTTTGTCTGTTTGATGGTCACTGTGAACATACTTCTATTTTGCATGCATACTAACTTGTGCTCCAGTTCATTTTTTTTTCGGTTTCACATCTATATAAGGATCCTTTCTCCAACATACATACTGCTGCTCTCCTCTAAGCCTCGTCTTTCCTTCCTTATAGTGGCAACTGGGGAAAAGGGTCCACCTACTCTACATACACTTTAACCAACAACCAACTGGTTATTCTTAAATAAAGATGAGCAAACTGGAACATGGACTTCTCCTGGAAGAGATAGAGAGATTTTCTAGCTCAAATGTTTAGGTCCCCATTGATTTCTATGGGGTCTAAATTCAGGTTCGAGTATAGTTCTAGTACAAGAACCAAACTTTGGAGTTAAGTTTGGTCGAACCCGACTATCCCAAACTTCCACGGGTCCTCTCCCCTACTCTTAAACCTAGTAAGTGAAGCATTCACCTAAAACATTGAAATACCAGAAATCTGCCTATAAACAATGCCTATTAGAGTTTATATCCATTACACTGTCGGGCATACCTGTCAATATTAGGAGGTGCCGCTCATATTAGTCTAATGTGTATGTGGGATTTACATTGGAACTTACCAGTGAAATATGTTAAATGTTCACTCTCTAAGAAGCAGTAAATGCTAAAATCTGTTAATGCGAAAAGCTAAAATCTGTTTTTATATTAACAAGTTTACATTGAAGTTCCACAATTGAACTTCATTAAATTAATAACAGATTAACAGTTTCTTTTTAAGTGTATTTTCAAACGCATTACACACACGGTAGTCTCATGTTGTGAATATTGCACAAAATTACCTGTTTTGATAGTGTATTTGTTTCCCTTATTTATCTTTGATCACTGTACATTGACATGATAATTGCACTTCCAACCCTTAGGCCGGCGTCACACTAGGCGTATGAAAATACGGTCCGTTTTTTACGGCCGTATTACGCAGTAATTGTCTCAAAACACTGTCCCGTATTCAATGCGAGGATGCGATTTTTACGCACAAATTTATCCGTGTGTCATCAGTATGGGATCCGTATGGCGATTTTTTTCTCGCAGGCTTGCAAAATGGACATATCGTGGATCCATCGGCTCAAATATTCTTAAAAACATATACACAGTCTATACATACAGTGGGGCAAAAAAGTATTTAGTCATTCAGCAGTAGTGCAAGTTCCACCACTTAAAAAGATGAGAGGCGTCTGTAATTTACATCATAGGTAGACCTCAACTATGGGAGACAAACTGAGAAAAAAAAATCCAGAAAATCACATTGTCTGTTTTTTTATCATTTTATTTGCATATTATGATGGAAAATAAGTATTTGGTCAGAAACAAAATTTCATCTCAATACTTTGTAAAATATCCTTTGTTGGCAATGACAGAGGTCAAACTTTTTCTGTAAGTCTTCACAAGGTTGCCACACACTGTTGTTGGTATGTTGGCCCATTCCTCCATGCAGATCTCCTCTAGAGCAGTGATGTTTTTGGCTTTTCGCTTGATAACATGGACTTTCAACTCCCTCCAAAGGTTTTCTATAGGGTTGAGATCTGGAGACTGGTTAGGCCACTCCAGGACCTTGAAATGCTTCTTACGAAGCCACTCCTTCGTTGCCCTGGCGGTGTGCTTTGGATCATTGTCATGTTGAAAGACCCAGCCACGTTTCACCTTCAATGCCCTTGCTGATGGAAGGAGGTTTGCACTCAAAATCTCACGATACATGGCCCCATTCATTCTTTCATGTACCCGGATCAGTCGTCCTGGCCCCTTTGCAGAGAAACAGCCCCAAAGCATGATGTTTCCACCACCATGCTTTACAGTAGGTATGGTGTTTGATGGATGCAACTCAGTATTCTTTTTCCTCCAAACACGACAAGTTGTGTTTCTACCAAACAGTTCCAGTTTGGTTTCATCAGACCATAGGACATTCTCCCAAAACTCCTCTGGATCATCCAAATGCTCTCTAGCAAACTTCAGACTGGCCCGGACATGTACTGGCTTAAGCAGTGGGACACGTCTGGCACTGCAGGATCTGAGTCCATGGTGGCGTAGTGTGGTACTTATGGTAGGCCTTGTTACATTGGTCCCAGCTCTCTGCAGTTCATTCACTAGGTCCCCCCGCGTGGTTCTGGGATTTTTGCTCACCGTTCTTGTGATCATTCTGACCCCACGGGGTGGGATTTTGCGTGGAGCCCCAGATCGAGGGAGATTATCAGTGGTCTTGAATGTCTTCCATTTTCTAATTATTGCTCCCACTGTTGATTTCTTCACTCCAAGCTGGTTGGCTATTGCAGATTCAGTCTTCCCAGCCTGGTGCAGGGCTACAATTTTGTTTCTGGTGTCCTTTGACAGCTCTTTGGTCTTCACCATAGTGGAGTTTGGAGTCAGACTGTTTGAGAGTGTGCACAGGTGTCTTTTTATACTGATAACAAGTTTAAACAGGTGCCATTACTACAGGTAATGAGTGGAGGAAAGAGGAGACTCTTAAAGAAGAAGTTACAGGTCTGTGAGAGCCAGAAATCTTGATTGTTTGTTTCTGACCAAATACTTATTTTCCACCATAATATGCAAATAAAATGTTAAAAAAACAGACAATGTGATTTTCTGGATTTTTTTTTCTCAGTTTGTCTCCCATAGTTGAGGTCTACCTATGATGTAAATTACAGACGCCTCTCATCTTTTTAAGTGGTGGAACTTGCACTATTGCTGACTGACTAAATACTTTTTTGCCCCACTGTATATATATATATATATATATATATATATATATATATATATATATATATATGTGTGTGTGTGTGTGTGCCAGTGAGACACATAATTTATATTTAATTCAGTGCTAGATAGCAGAAAAGCCGGTAATTCAATAATTCCATGAGACATGGTTTACATACATAACCATTTCATATCCCTTCTTTTATTACATATTCCTCTTTACTAATGTAAGAAGTGTCTCTGTGTAAAATTTGGGGTCTCTAGCTATTAAATTAAAGGGTTTAATCCCGGAAAAAATTGGCGTGGGCTCCCGCGCAATTTTCTCTGCCAGAGTGGGAAAGCCAGTGACTGAGGGCAGATATTAATAGCCTAGAGAGGGACCATGGTTATAGGACTGCCCCGGCTAAAAACATCTGCCCCCAGCCACCCCAGAAAAGGCACATCTGTAAGATGCGCCTATTCTGGCACTTAGCCTCTCTTCCCACTCCCGTGTAGCGGTGGGATATGGGGTAATAAAAGATTAATGTCACCTTGCTATTGTAAGGTGACATTAAGCCAGGTTAATAATGGAGAGGCATCAATTATGATACCTATCCATTATTAATCCAATAGTACGAAATGATTAATAAAACACACACATTATTAAAAAGTATTTTAATGTAATAAAGACACATGGTGTTTTAATATTTTATTATACTCTTAATCCACCTGAAGACCCTTGTCACCTGATATAAAGTTAAATAAAACAAACAACAATATTCCATACCTTCCGTCGTTCAGTCTTGTCCCACGCTGTAAACCCATCTGAAGGGGTTAAATCATTTTACACCCAGGAGCTCTGCTAATGCAGCTGTGCTCCTGACTGTAAAACTTGGTGAATGAATGGAATGCAGGGGAATGTACTGTAGTTACCTCGAGTCGCGGTGATGCGCCCCCTGCTGGATGACTCATATGAACTTGAGCTTGGGAACTTTTCAGAATATGTTCTCACGCTCGAGTTCATATGAGTTCATCCAGCAGAGGGGCGTTTGGTAGACCGGCTTAACATACATTTTTTGCAAAAAACGTATTAACCAAATACCCTGTGTTTTTCCATCCTTTTATTAGCACTTGCTATTTACTGATATTTTGGTTTTACTGTGCTTTCTTTGTTTCAGTTTCTTGGTGGTGTGAACAATGTCCCTACAGGCTTATTCACGGTGTGCACGGCTCATGTGTTTGTTTTAATCATATGTACCATCCTCCAAAAATTTGAGGACTTCACCAAGATGATGAGCGGCGATGACACCATAATTAGCGTCACCATCCCGCTTCTCTGTTTTCTGAAATGCTCTCTGCTCACAATAAGAGGATGTATTGCAGGTGGAGCATGATGAGATGGAGCAAGAAACCATACAGGGTGATTATACATAGCCCAGCCTCATCTCATCCCAACATGGATTGGGTGACAGAGGAAGAGGAGGAAGAACAGGAGCTAGTTTCATGTGCTATAGACGTTACTACCTGAACAACTGTCATATCATCTGTTCAGTGTGGATGGCCTGAGGACAGGGAGAAGGAGGAGGAGGAGAGCATGGTCAGTAGTCCTCTTGGTGAGGACACGAAAGTCTTGCCTGTTAGCAGTATGGCATGCATGGCTGAGTTTATGTTATGCTGCCTTTCCTGTGACCATTGCATTCTCAAATTGTGGGTGACACTCATTACTGGTTAGTGACACTTCTAGACCCATGCTACAAGGAGAACTTTCTATCTCTTTTTCCCAAGGGGGACAGGTCTATTAAAATGGGGCAGTACCAGTAGGCCCTTGATGCAGAATTATTTAAAAAAATTCCCATCTGAAAATACTGGCGGCAGAGGTCACAGTTCATTGGACAACCATGGAGTAGAGGCGAGAGAGACACAACTCCAATCCAGCAGAGGCAGGGGAACACTGTCAAAATTCTGGGAGAGTTTTCTCAGACCCTCCCATCGCAAAGGCCCTGAGGCGCAGGGTACTCACACAAGGAGTGCAAAGTTTGGGAAAATGCTGAGGGAGTACCTTGCTGACCGTACCAACATCCTCCGTGATTCCTCTGTGCCTTATAATTATTGTTTAACCAAGCTGGACACATGGCATGAACTGGCTCTCTATGCCTTGGAGGTCCTGGCCTGGCCTGCCCTGCCGCTAGTGTTTTGGCAGAGCAGGTTTTTCGTTCTGCCGGTGGAATTATAACTGATAAGCACACCCGCCTGTCAACTGAAAATGCTGACAGGCTGACTCTTATAAAAATGAACAAGGGATGGATTGGGCCAGACTTCTCAACACCACCGAATGATAGCAGCGTAACATAAATTCAAATCTAGTGGGGTTTTTTTTGGGAGGTCTATTCCCATGCACAGCTACACATGAACACATGGGTATACGCTTCCTGATTTTGGCTATTTGCTGTTGTCCTCCTCCTTCTCCTCATACTCATCCTCCAACATCATATCACCAGGGTGACCGTGGTCCATGACGCAACACCCACATAATTTTTTTAAAGGTTGTTTATGATGCCCGTAAAAAAAAAAATTGCTATAGAGTATGTTCATGTATACCCCGAGGGGTAAATGTATGTCAGCCCATACACTAGGTGCATGGGCATTGCAAGTATAGGAGACCCGCTCCTTTCTACTGGGATCATTTTTTTTGAGGCCCTCCTCCACGTCTCTTCCAAGGGGCATTGGAGTGCCTCCAAATTTATGGCAGCCCTTGCATTCACTGCATAGGCAAACACTATGGGAGACCCACTTCCTAATATTGGGAACATTGTTTTCAGGAGGCCCACTTGAACATCTCTTCAATGGGGTATTGGGATGCATCCAAATTTTGGGCGACTGTTATGACCCCAATGGCGAGGGTCTCAGAGGAACGTGGAAGTCTGCAGAATACAAAAATCCAGCTCATAGGGCAGTGGTAACTGGGTTGACCATATATCTACTCCTAACGCCAACACTAGAAGTAGCCGGGGATCATTCCTACGTTGATTCTAGATGACACGCGCCAGCCGGAGAATCTAGCTACCCCTAGTAGAGGAAAACAAAGACCTTTCTTGCCTCCAGAGAAGGGAACCCCAAAGCTGGATAGAAGCCCCCCACAAATAATGACGGTGAGGTAAGAGGAAATGACAAACACAGAAATGAACCAGGTTTAGCACAGAGAGGCCCACTTACTGATAGCAGAATAAAGAAAGGTAACTTATATGGTCAACAAAAACCCTATCAAAATCCACACTGGAAATTCAAGAACCCCCGAACCGTCTAACGGTCCGGGGGGAGAACACCAGCCCCCTAGAGCTTCCAGCAAAGGTCAGGATATAGATTTGGAACAAGCTGGACAAAAATACAAAACCAAAACAAATAGCAAAAAGCAAAAGGCAGACTTAGCTGATATAACTGGAACCAGGATCAGTAGACAAGAGCACAGCAGACTAGCTCTGATAACTACGTTGCCAGGCATTGAACTGAAGGTCCAGGGAGCTTATATAGCAACACCCCTAACTAACGACCCAGGTGCGGATAAAAGGAATGACAGAAAAACCAGAGTCAAAAAACTAGCAACCACTAGAGGGAGCAAAAGGCAAATTCACAACAGTACCCCCCCCTTAGTGAGGGGTCACCGAACCCTCACCACGACCACCAGGGCGATCAGGATGAGCGGCATGAAAGGCACGAACTAAATCGGCCGCATGAACATCAGAGGCGACCACCCAGGAATTATCCTCCTGACCATAGCCCTTCCACTTGACCAGGTACTGAAGCCTCCGCCTGGAGAGGCGAGAATCCAAGATCTTCTCCACCACGTACTCCAACTCGCCCTCAACCAACACCGGAGCAGGAGGCTCAACAGAAGGAACTACAGGCACAATGTACCGCCGCAACAAGGACCTATGAAATACATTGTGAATAGCAAACGACACAGGAAGATCCAGACGAAAAGATACAGGATTAAGGATTTCCAATATCTTGTAAGGCCCAATAAAACGAGGTTTAAATTTGGGAGAGGAGACCTTCATAGGAACAAAGCGGGAAGAAAGCCATACCAAATCCCCAACGCGTAGTCGGGGACCCACACCGCGGCGGCGGTTGGCAAAGCGCTGAGCCTTCTCCTGTGACAACTTCAAGTTGTCCACCACATGATTCCAGATCTGCTGCAACCTATCCACCACAGAATCCACCCCAGGACAGTCAGAAGGCTCCACATGACCCGAAGAAAAGCGAGGATGGAAACCAGAGTTGCAGAAAAAAGGTGAAACCAAGGTGGCGGAACTAGCCCGATTATTAAGGGCAAACTCAGCCAACGGCAAGAATGTCACCCAATCGTCCTGATCAGCAGAGACAAAACACCTCAAATAAGCCTCCAAAGTCTGATTGGTTCGCTCCGTCTGTCCATTAGTCTGAGGATGGAAAGCAGACGAAAACGACAAATCAATGCCCATCCTACTACAAAAGGATCGCCAGAACCTGGAAACAAACTGGGATCCTCTGTCTGACACAATATTCTCAGGGATGCCGTGCAAACGAACCACGTTCTGGAAAAACACAGGAACCAGATCGGAAGAGGAAGGCAGCTTAGGCAAAGGAACCAAATGGACCATCTTGGAGAAGCGATCACATATCACCCAGATAACGGACATGCCCTGAGATAGCGGAAGATCAGAAATGAAATCCATGGAGATATGTGTCCAAGGTCTCTTCGGGACAGGCAAGGGCAAGAGCAAACCGCTGGCACGAGAACAGCAAGGCTTAGCTCGAGCACAAGTCCCACAGGACTGCACAAATGACCGCACATCCCTTGACAAGGAAGGCCACCAAAAGGACCTGGCCACCAGATCTCTGGTGCCAAAAATTCCCGGGTGACCCGCCAACACCGAGGAATGAACCTCGGAAATGACTCCGCTGGTCCACTTATCCGGGACAAACAGTCTGTCAGGTGGACAAGACTCAGGCCTATCAGCCTGAAATCTCTGCAACACACGTCGCAGATCCGGAGAAATAGCTGACAAGATAACTCCATCTTTAAGAATACCAACAGGATCAGCGACTCCAGGAGCATCAGGCACAAAGCTCCTAGAAAGAGCATCGGCCTTCACATTCTTTGAACCTGGTAAATACGAGACAACAAAATCAAAGCGGGAGAAAAACAATGACCAGCGGGCCTGTCTCGGATTAAGGCGTTTAGCAGACTCGAGATACATCAGATTTTTGTGATCAGTCAAGACCACCACACGATGCTTAGCACCCTTGAGCCAATGACGCCACTCCTCAAATGCCCATTTCATGGCCAACAACTCCCGATTGCCCACATCATAATTTCGCTCGGCAGGCGAAAACTTCCTAGAGAAAAAGGCACAAGGTTTCATAACAGAGCAACCAGGGCCTCTCTGCGACAAAGCGGCCCCTGCCCCAATCTCCGAAGCATCCACCTCAACCTGAAAGGGAAGTGAGACGTCAGGCTGGCACAAAACAGGCGCCGAAGTAAACCGGCGTTTCAACTCCTGGAAAGCCTCCACGGCAGCAGGAGCCCAGTTAGCTACATCGGAGCCCTTCTTGGTCATATCCGTCAAAGGTTTCACAATGCTAGAAAAATTAGCGATAAAACGACGGTAGAAGTTAGCGAAGCCCAAGAACTTCTGAAGACTCTTAACTGACGAGGGCTGAGTCCAATCAAGAATAGCTCGGACCTTGACTGGGTCCATCTCCACAGCAGAAGGGGAAAAAATGAACCCCAAAAAGGGAACCTTCTGTACACCAAAGAGACACTTTGAGCCCTTGACAAACAAAGAATTTTCACGCAAAATTTTAAAGACCAACCTGACCTGCTCCACATGCGAATCCCAATTATCAGAAAAAACCAAAATATCATCCAGATAAACAATCAAAAATTTATCCAGATACTTCCGGAAAATGTCATGCATAAAGGACTGAAAAACTGAAGGCGCATTGGAGAGCCCAAAAGGCATCACCAAGTACTCAAAATGACCTTCGGGCGTATTGAATGCGGTTTTCCATTCATCACCTTGCTTAATGCGCACAAGGTTGTACGCACCACGAAGGTCTATCTTGGTGAACCACTTGGCACCCTTAATCCGGGCAAACAAGTCAGACAACAGCGGTAAAGGATACTGAAATTTGACAGTGATCTTATTTAAAAGCCGATAATCAATACAAGGTCTCAAAGATCCGTCCTTTTTTGCCACAAAAAAGAATCCCGCACCAAGAGGGGAAGAAGATGGACGAATATGTCCTTTCTCCAGAGACTCCTTGATATATGAACGCATAGCGGTATGTTCAGGTACCGACAGATTAAACAGTCTTCCCTTAGGAAATTTACTGCCTGGGATCAAATCTATAGCACAGTCACAGTCCCTATGAGGAGGCAGTGCACTGGACTCAGACTCACTGAAGACATCCTGATAATCAGACAAATACTCCGGAACTTCCGAAGGCGTAGAAGAAGCAATAGACACAGGCAGGGAATCCCCATGAATACCACGACAGCCCCAACTTGAGACTGACATAGCCTTCCAGTCCAGGACTGGATTATGGGTCTGTAACCATGGCAGCCCTAAAACAACCAAATCATGCATTTTATGTAAAACCAGGAAACGTATCACCTCGCGGTGTTCAGGAGTCATGCACATGGTAACCTGTGTCCAATACTGCGGTTTATTTGCTGCCAATGGTGTAGCATCAATACCCCTAAGAGGAATAGGATTTTCTAATGGTTCAAGAGTAAAACCACAGCGCTTAGCAAATGAGAGATCCATGAGACTCAGGGCAGCACCTGAATCTACAAACGCCATGACAGGATAAGATGACAGTGAGCAAATCAAAGTTACAGACAGAATAAATTTAGGTTGCAAATTACCAACGGTGACAGGACTAACAACCTTAGCTATACGTTTAGAGCATGCTGAGATAACATGTGTAGAATCACCACAGTAGTAGCACAAGCCATTCCGGCGTCTATGAATTTTCCGCTCATTTCTAGTCAGGATTCTATCACATTGCATTAAATCAGGTGTCTGTTCAGACAACACCATGAGGGAATTTGCGGTTTTGCGCTCCCGCAACCGCCGGTCAATTTGAATAGCCAGTGCCATAGTATCATTCAGACCTGTGGGAATGGGAAAACCCACCATAACATTCTTAATGGCTTCAGAAAGGCCATTTCTAAAATTAGCGGCCAGTGCACACTCGTTCCAATGTGTCAGAACGGACCATTTCCGAAATTTTTGGCAATACACTTCAGCCTCGTCCTGCCCCTGAGACATAGCCAGCAAGGCTTTTTCTGCCTGAATCTCAAGATTGGGTTCCTCATAAAGTAAACCGAGCGCCAGAAAAAACGCATCAAGATCAGCCAATGCCGGATCTCCTGGCGCCAGCGAAAAAGCCCAATCCTGAGGGTCGCCCCGTAAGAACGAAATAACAATTTTTACTTGCTGAGCAGAATCTCCAGATGAACAGGGTCTCAGGGACAAAAACAATTTACAATTATTCACGAAATTCCTAAACTTAAACCTGTCTCCGGAAAACAGTTCAGGAATCGGTATTTTAGGTTCTGACCTAGGATTTCTGATAACATAGTCTTGTATGCCCTGCACACGAGTAGCCAGCTGGTCCACACTTGTAATCAAGGTCTGGACATTCATGTCTGCAGCAAGCATAGCCACTCTGAGGTAAAGGGGAAGGAGAAAAAAAAAAACTCAGAATCTTCTTTCTTATAATCCCTCTTCTGCAATGCATTAAACATTTAATACTGGCCTGGCAAACTGTTATGACCCCAATGGCGAGGGTCTCAGAGGAACGTGGAAGTCTGCAGAATACAAAAATCCAGCTCATAGGGCAGTGGTAACTGGGTTGACCATATATCTACTCCTAACGCCAACACTAGAAGTAGCCGGGGATCATTCCTACGTTGATTCTAGATGACACGCGCCAGCCGGAGAATCTAGCTACCCCTAGTAGAGGAAAACAAAGACCTTTCTTGCCTCCAGAGAAGGGAACCCCAAAGCTGGATAGAAGCCCCCCACAAATAATGACGGTGAGGTAAGAGGAAATGACAAACACAGAAATGAACCAGGTTTAGCACAGAGAGGCCCACTTACTGATAGCAGAATAAAGAAAGGTAACTTATATGGTCAACAAAAACCCTATCAAAATCCACACTGGAAATTCAAGAACCCCCGAACCGTCTAACGGTCCGGGGGGAGAACACCAGCCCCCTAGAGCTTCCAGCAAAGGTCAGGATATAGATTTGGAACAAGCTGGACAAAAATACAAAACCAAAACAAATAGCAAAAAGCAAAAGGCAGACTTAGCTGATATAACTGGAACCAGGATCAGTAGACAAGAGCACAGCAGACTAGCTCTGATAACTACGTTGCCAGGCATTGAACTGAAGGTCCAGGGAGCTTATATAGCAACACCCCTAACTAACGACCCAGGTGCGGATAAAAGGAATGACAGAAAAACCAGAGTCAAAAAACTAGCAACCACTAGAGGGAGCAAAAGGCAAATTCACAACAGGCGACCTTGCCACTCACTGCATACAGTACGCAATAACAGTATTGGAGACCCACTCTTTAATAATGGGAACGAACAACAAAGCATAGCAGACTGATGGCTCTCCAAAAATAGTGAGGGCCGGCTGCTGGCCCTTTAAGAATAGTAAAAGCCACCTGATGGCCCTATAAAATTAGGCTTTGTGCCTTTCAGAGTCCCTCCTTCATAAATGAGACAGGATGTGTCTGATGATGTGTCACACACCACATGGCCAGATAAGGTTGTAAAATGTTAAAATGACATTTCCCAGCATAAACAATCCAATCACCTGATGAATGAGCAGCATTTTGCTTTTTTAGTATAATATACCCCATAGTCCTCCACATAGTATAATACACCCCATAATCCTCCATATAGTATAACACTACCCATAGTCCTCCATAAGTATAATGCATAACCTATAGTCCTCAATACAGTATAATGCATCCTGATAGTCCTCCACATAGTATAATACACTAGCCATAGTCCTCCGTACAGTATAATGCACAGCCCATAGTCCTCAATATAGTTTAATGCTCCCATAGTCCTCCATATTGTATAATGCACTCCTATAGTCCTCCATATAGTATAATGCACTCTCCATAGTGCAATGCACCCCATAGTCCTTCATATGGTATAATGTATTCCCCATAGTCCTCCTTACAGTATAATGCATACCCCATAGTCCTCCATACAGTATAATCCACTCACTATAACCCTTGATACAGAACATTGCAGCCCATATATAGTACATAAAGTATAATACACAGCCTATAGTCTCATTGATAGGGTATAAGGCAGCACCCAAAGAGTATAATGCAGCCTCCATAAAGTATAATGCAACCTCATATAGAATAATGCAGCCTCTTACAGTGTAATTCAGCCCCACAGAGTATAATGTAACCCCATAGAATATAATGCAGCCTCATAGACTATAATGCAACCCCATAGAGTATAATGCAGCCTCTGACTCTCCAGCAGTATGTGACACGGGACTTGGGAACATTTTTGAAGTGGTTGATCCATCCTAATCAATTCGCAAACTGTTTGAATTCATAGAGACCTGCGAATTTCAAGAAATTCGACTCAAAGTTGATTTTCTACAGATTGGTTCCATAATCTGTAGTGTATGTGCAAAATAAATTATGAGATGTGAACTGTCAGCTCTGTAGAACCTGAATTTTTACTGATACTGACCCATTTGTCTATTTTTACACTGGTCGCTTCATTTGATTTATTATGTAATTAGTTGAAGATGTATTGGGCTGGGTGGTGGAACCATAGTGCCGGAGCCAAAGAAAGCCTGGAGGGGCATAACTAGGAGCCTCACCCAATCCAATCGCAGCATGCTATACCCAGGATAGATGAAGGTGGTGGACTGGTGCTACTCCAGGACTGACCTTGGGTAGATTGCAGCTGACATCCTAGGAACTGTTAGCTGAGGCAGCCCGAAGGAAGGTCCAGTAGATGCAAACAGGTGCTGTGATAACATGGGAAACACAGTTGCAGATGGGACCGACTGATGTAAAGATGGGCACTGGCAGGTGCAGGTTGGACCAGTTGATGGAAAGGTAGGAGGGCACGGCTGATAAACAGGCTGGTATACAGGAATACGAGCACTGGGACCTGAGAACTAACAAGAGTGTTAGGAAAAAACGTACTACATTGTACAGGCACCTCTCACTTGGTGGAGGTGCCTTGAATAATAAGTGTTCCCCAGCCATTGACTGGGAACACTTTAGGATAGCACGTACTGTCCCTTTAAGAAGTCGGGGACATATGCGTGCGTACCCTAATCACTGTGCCCAGGGATCTGCGAGCAGAGCGCAGAACCAGGCAACAGCAAGAGGACTAGTACAGGGCACAGGACCGCGGTGGTGAGAATGTAAGCATCTCTGCTGGGGGAGGTAGGCAGAGAGCAGAGACACTCGAGACATGGCAGGGATGACAGGAGAAGGAGAGGGAGGTGCAGGCTGCGGCGATGAGAGCGTCGGCGACAGTGAAGAGGATGCAGAGATAACGGAGTGACAGAAGAGTTATGATAAGGAGTTTAACAATAATTCACATTATAATTTACATTATTTTTATTATTAATAAAAGACTTGTTAAAGGGTCGATAGTACCTTGTAAAATTGCTACTTCCAACAAGTGGTGCTATAGAGTTCTAGTCCTTTTCCTCTCTGAAGAAGTAATTTGCATATTTATTTTCCCAGAGGAGCATTGCACTGCAAATAAGCCTCCTTACATTGGCATGCCAGGGCTGGTATGTCACTCTCCATAAGGAGAAAGTTACCTATCAAACCTCAGTAGAGAGCATCACACCTTGTCAAATCAAATCTCAGACTGTGCATTGGCAAGGGGCAATACCAGTGGCGTATCTAGGGGGGGCAGCCGGGGCATGTGCCCTGGGGGCAGCCGGCAGGCGGGCGCAGTCGGGCCGCCTAATTTGGCAGTCCGCAGTGTCTCCCCCGGCGGCTGCATTCTGCCCCCCCTGGTCTGGGAGTCAGCTGTTCTCTGTGCCGACTGTCAAGCTGACAACCGGCAGAGAGAAGCTGCAGAGCGCCGGCTCCCAATGTGTGCAGAGGTGGAGGGGGGCCCCTGCAGGGTGGCTGTGGCGGGCAGGGAGAGATCCCCGCAGCTCCGCTGCCCAGCGATCTGTCTTCCTGCTTCCTCTCACACAGATGCGCCGCTGGATGACGTCATCATTCAGCGGCCGACTGTGTCAGAGGAAGGCTATGAGATGCTGTGGCAGAGCACGAGGAGAGGTGAGAGGTGTGTGTGTGTGTGAATGTGTGTGTGTATGTGTGTGTGTGTGTGTGTGTGTGTATGTGAATATGTGTGTGTGTGTGTATGTGAATATGTGTGTGTGTATGTGAATGTGTGTGTGTGTGTATGTGAATGTGTGTGTGTGTATGTGAATGTGTGTGTGTGAATGTGTGTATGTGTGTGGCTCAGTATTGGGTGTGTGTGTGTCGCGCTGCAGGGGAATGTGCAGAGAAGTGAATGGCGTGTGTGTGTGGGGGAAGGAGAGGGCAATGATGGGGCTGATGGGGAGAGAGCAATGATGGGGATGGTGGAGGAGGAGAGGGCAATGATGGGGCTGACAGGAAGAGAGCAATGATGGGGATGGTGGAGGAGGAGAGGGCAATGATGGGGCTGATGGGGAGAGAGCAATGATGGGGATGGTGGAGGAGAGGGCAATGATGGGGATGGTGGAGGAGAGGGCAATGATGGGGCTGACAGGGAGAGGGCAATGATGGGGCTGATGGGGGGCATATGTCCTGGGGGGGGCGCCAAAATGAATTCTTGCCCCGGGTGCCAGAAACCCTAGATACACCTCTGGGCAATACCCTGAAACACTGTGACTGCAAATTGAGATTCTGATTTGGCTTTTATCCTAAGTCATATTGCAAGGCTCATTAAAGGGTCTATAGTGACTTGTAGGATTGCTGCTTCCAACAGGTGGCACTATAGAGTTCTATTCCTCTTCCTCTCTGAAGAGGCAATATACATATTTAATTTCCCAGAGGAGCATTGCATGGTGGATAGACCTCCTTACATTGGCATGCAAGGGCTGGTATGTCCCTCCCTACAAGGATAAATGTTACACCGTAGACCTCAGTGTCCAGAGCATCTCACCTAGCCGAATCAGATCTCAGATTGTACACTGATGAGGGGCAAGACCCTGATACACTCTGTCTGCAAATTGAGATTCTGATTTGATTTTTATCCTAAGTCATATTGCAAGTCTTGTTAAAGGGTCGATAGTGACGTTTAGGATGAGTGCTTCCAACAGGTGGCGCTATACAGTTCTAGTCCTCTTCCTCTCTGAAGAGGAAATTTGCACAAATAATTTACATAGACTTTTACCAGAAAGAGAATTTCTAAAATCTGTATACCTTGAAATACCTTCCAAAATGTAATTAAGATTGGTCAAAAGAGTTAAAAAATATATATCAAGACTTTTTGATTATCATTTTCACAACTCTACTATGGAATGAGCACTTGGGGAGGTCAATGAGATAAAGCAGGTTTCAGAATGCAGCTCCTTTCAGCTATATAATATATTTCTGGAAATTATTGTGTTATATGATTGCTTTTTTATCTTATATGAACAGGTATAGTTGAAATGGACAGTTCTTCAGTCTTCTGTATGAATATTGAACGTTAATGTTATAGCTGTCAGCTTTTGCTAAAACTCTAATAAAGTTCATGGGAGTTTTTTTTTTCTGATAATCCAGGCAGTGAAACCTTTATGGTTTGGTGATTTATACAGTGTTATTAGCCAAAAAAGTAAAGCTAGAAAGGTGTTTTTAGTGTCATAATGGAATCAAATACAATACCGAGAACTGCAAGAAACCAATGGGTAATAGGTAAGGTGAATTTAACCCCTTTCTGACATTAGACGTACTATCCCGTCGAGGTGGGGTGGGCCTGTATGCCCACCGACGGGATAGTACGTCATAGCGATCGGCCGCGCTCATGGGGGGAGCGCGGCCGATCGCGGCCGGGTGTCAGCTGACTATCGCACCTGACATCCGACACGATGTGCCAGGAGCGGTCACAGACCGCCCCCGATACATTAACCCCCGGCACACTGTGATCAAACATGATCGCAGTGTTTCGGCGGTATAGGGAAGCATCGCGCAGGGAGGGAGCTCCCTGCGTGTTTCCCTGAGACCCCCGGAGCAACGTGATGTGATCGCGTTGCTCCGAGGGTCTCCTACTTCCTCCTTCCTGCAGGCCCCGGATCCAAAATGGCTGCGGGGCTGCATCCGGGTCCTGCAGGGAGGTGGCTTACCCAGCACCTGCTCAGAGCAGGCAGGCTGGTAAGCCTACAGGAGTGCATGTCGGATCGCTGATCTGACACAGTGCACAGCAAAGTGTCAGATCAGCGATCTTACACTATAGCATGATGCCCCCCCTGGGGCAATGTTATAGTGTAAAAATAAATATTCACATGTTAAAAAATTTAAAAAAAAAAATCCTAAAAAAAAATATATATATATATATTGTTACCATAAATACATTTCTTTATCTAAATAAAAAAAACAATAAAAGTACACATATTTAGTATCGCCGTGTCTGTAACGACCTGACCTATAAAACTGACCCAGTAGTTAACCCCTTCAGTGAACACCGTAAAAAAAAAACAAAAAAAAAAACCGAGGCAAAAAAACAACGCTTTATTATCATACCGCCAAACAAAAAGTGGAATAACACGCGATCAAAAAGACGGATATAAATAACCATGGTACCGCTGAAAACTACATCTTGTCCTGCAAAAAATGAGCCGTGATACAGCATCATCAGCAAAAAAATTAAAAAGTTATAGTCCTCAGAATAAAGCGATGCAAAAATAATTATTTTTCAATAAAATAGTTTTTATCGCATAAAAGCGCCAAAACATAAAAAAAGAAATAAATGAGGTATCGCTGTAATCGTACTGACCCGAAGAATAAAACTGCTTTATCCATTTTACCAAACGCAGAATGGTATAAACGCCCCCCCAAAAAAAGAAATTCATGAATAGCTGGTTTTTGGTCATTCTGCCTCACAAAAATCGGAATAAAAAGCGATCAAAAAATGTCACATGCCCGAAAATGATACCAATAAAAACGTCAACTCGTCCCGCAAAAAACAAGACCTCACTTGACTCTGTGAACCAAAATATGGAAAAATTATAGCTCTCAAAATGTGGTAACTCAAAAAATATTTTTTGCAATAAAAAGGGTCTTTTAGTGTGTGACGGCAGACAATCATAAAAATCAGCTAAAAAACCCGCTATAAAAGTAAATCAAACCCCCCTTCATCACCCGCTTAGTTAGGGAAAAATAAAAAAATTTAACAAATGTATTTATTTCCATTTTCCCATTAGGGTTAGGGTTAGGGTTAGGGCTAGGGTTAGGGTTAGGGCTAGGGTTAGGGTTAGGGCTAGGGCTAGGGTTAAGGTTAGGATTAGGGCTATGGTTAGGGTTAGGGCTAGGGTTAGGGTTGGGGCTAGGGTTAGGGTTGGGGCTAGGGTTAAGGCTACAGTTAGGGTTGGGGATAAAGTTAGGGTTAGGGTTTTGTTATGGACCTGGTGGTTAGGAGCACCCGCGATGACCTGATGAGTAAACTCAAAATCGGGACTAGCTCTGGGGAAGTGGGAACTCTGCTGACCGCAAACCCTACTCCTATCACACACACTAGAAATAGCCGTGGAGCGTACCTAACTCTCCCTAGACGCCTCTTCACAGCCTAAGAGCTAACTACACCTAAAGATAGAAATAGAAGCCTTACCTTGCCTCAGAGAGATTCCCCAAAGGTAAAGGCAGACCCCCACATATATTGACTGTGAGTTAAGAGGAAAGTCACAAACACAGGAATGAAACAGGTTTTAGCAAAGGAGGCCAGATTTCACTAAATAGTCAGAGGATAGAAAAGGGAACTATGCGGTCAGCACAAAAGACTACAAAAAACCACGCAGAGTAAGCAAAAAGACTCCCCACACTGACTCACGGTGTGGAGGTGCCACTCTGCACCCCCAGAGCTACCAGCTAGCAAGGGAATATCATGATAGCAAGCTGGACTAGAAATTAGCAGTACTAAGAAATATATTCAGGAAGCAGTAACAACAAATGAACTAGCAAAGACTTAGCTTCTGCTGGAGTAGACAGGTCCTCAGAGAAGTCCAAGAGAGATCTGAACCAATACTGAAACATTGACAGCTGGCATGAAGTAACGATCTGAGTGGAGTTAAATAGGGAAGCCAGCATAGCAATAAACGAGAGCAGCTGATAAAGCCAACCTCAGTGACCAGCAGTTCCGCTCGAAGCCACCAGAGGGAGTCCAAGAGCAGAACTAACCAAAGTACCATTCATGACCACAGGAGGGAGTCCGAGAATGGAATTCACAACAGTACCCCCCCTTGAGGAGGGGTCACCGAACCCTCACCAGGACCCCCAGGCCGATCAGGACGAGCCAAATGAAAGGCACGAACCAAATCGGCAGCATGGACATCGGAGGCAACAACCCAGGAATTATCCTCCTGACCATAGCCCTTCCACTTAACCAGGTACTGAAGCTTCCGTCTCGAAATACGAGAATCCAAAATTTTTTCCACCACATACTCCAACTCCCCCTCAACCAACACCGGAGCAGGAGGATCAACGGAGGGAACCATAGGCGCCACGTACCTCCGCAACAACGACCTATGGAACACATTATGGATGGCAAAAGAAGCTGGAAGGACCAAACGAAATGACACAGGGTTGAGAATTTCAGAAATCTTATAAGGACCAATGAAACGAGGCTTAAACTTAGGAGAAGAAACCTTCATAGGAACATAACGAGAAGACAACCAGACCAAATCCCCAACACGAAGTCGGGGACCAACAAAACGACGGCGGTTAGCGAAACGTTGAGCCTTCTCCTGGGACAACGTCAGATTGTCCACTACGTGAGTCCAAATCTGCTGCAACCTGTCCACCACAGAATCCACACCAGGACAGTCAGAAGGCTCAACCTGCCCCGAAGAAAAACGAGGATGAAAACCAGAATTGCAAAAAAAAGGCAAAACCAAAGTAGCCGAACTAGCCCGATTATTAAGGGCGAACTCAGCCAATGGCAAGAAGGTCACCCAATCATCCTGATCAGCAGAAACAAAGCATCTCAGATAGGTCTCCAAAGTTTGGTTGGTTCGTTCGGTTTGGCCATTTGTTTGAGGATGGAAAGCCGAAGAAAAAGACAAATCAATGCCCATCTTAGCACAAAAGGACCGCCAAAACCTAGAGACAAACTGGGAACCTCTGTCCGACACAATGTTCTCTGGAATGCCATGCAAACGAACCACATGTTGAAAAAATAATGGCACCAAATCAGAGGAGGAAGGTAATTTAGGCAAGGGTACCAAATGGACCATCTTAGAAAAGCGATCACAAACCACCCAGATGACAGACATCCTTTTAGAGACAGGAAGATCTGAAATAAAATCCATGGAAACATGCGTCCAAGGCCTTTTCGGGACTGGCAAGGGCAAAAGCAACCCACTGGCACGAGAACAGCAGGGCTTAGCCCGAGCACAAGTCCCACAGGACTGCACAAAAGAACGCACATCCCGTGACAAGGAAGGCCACCAAAAGGACCTAGCCACCAAATCTCTGGTACCAAAAATCCCAGGATGACCAGCCAACACCGAGCAATGAACCTCAGAAATAACTCTGCTAGTCCATCTATCAAGGACAAACAGTTTCTCCGCTGGACAACGGTCAGGTCTATCAGCCTGAAACTCCTGCAGCACCCGCCGCAAATCAGGGGAGATGGCAGACAGAATTACCCCCTCTTTGAGAATATCAGCCGGCTCAGGGACTCCCGGAGAATCAGGCACAAAACTCCTAGAAAGGGCATCCGCCTTCACATTCTTAGAACCTGGAAGGTATGAGACCACAAAATCGAAATGGGAGAAAAACAGCGACCATCGAGCCTGTCTAGGATTCAACCGCTTGGCAGACTCGAGATAAGTCAGATTTTTGTGATCCGTCAAGACCACCACGCGGTGCTTGGCTCCCTCAAGCCAATGTCGCCACTCCTCGAATGCCCACTTCATAGCTAGCAGCTCCCGATTGCCAACATCATAATTACGCTCAGCAGGCGAAAACTTTCTAGAAAAGAAGGCACATGGCTTCATCACAGAGCCAAATATACAATCATGAATCCATCCAGATACTTTCGGAAGATGTCATGCATAAAGGACTGAAACACAGATGGAGCATTTGAAAGCCCGAATGGCATTACCAGGTACTCAAAATGGCCCTCGGGCGTATTAAATGCTGTTTTCCATTCATCGCCCTGTTTAATACGCATAAGGTTATACGCCCCTCGAAGATCTATCTTGGTGAACCAACTAGCCCCCTTAATCCGAGCAAACAAATCAGACAGCAGAGGCAAAGGGTACTGAAATTTGACCGTGATTTTATTGAGAAGGCGGTAATCTATACAGGGTCTCAGAGAACCATCCTTCTTGGCCACAAAAAAGAACCCTGCTCCCAATGGTGATGAAGACGGGCGAATATGCCCTTTCTCCAAGGACTCCTTTATATAACTCCGCATAGCGGCGTGCTCTGGCACAGATAAATTGAAAAGTCGGCCCTTAGGAAACTTACTACCAGGAATCAAATTTATAGCACAATCACAATCCCTATGAGGGGGTAGGACACTGGATTTGGGCTCATCAAATACATCCTGGTAATCAGACAGAAACTCAGGGACTTCAGAAGGAGTGGAAGCAGAAATTGACACCAACGGAACATCGCCATGTACCCCTTGACAACCCCAACTAGACACAGACATTGATTTCCAATCCAATACTGGATTATGAACCTGTAGCCATGGCAAACCCAACACGACCACATCATGCAAATTATGCAACACCAAAAAGCGAATATCTTCCTGATGTGCAGGAGCCATGCACATGGTCAACTGTGTCCAGTACTGAAGTTTATTCTTGGCCAACGGCGTGGCATCAATTCCCCTTAATGGAATAGGATACTGCAAAGGCTCCAAGAAAAAACCACAGCGCCTGGCAAACTCCAAGTCCATCAAATTCAGGGCAGCGCCTGAATCCACAAATGCCATAACCGAGTAGGATGACAAAGAGCAAATCAGAGTAACAGACAAAAGAAATTTAGGCTGTACAGTACCAATGGTGACAGACCTAGCGAACCGCTTAGTGCTCTTAGGACAATCAGAGATAGCATGAGTGGGGTCACCACAGTAAAAACACAGCCTATTCTGACGTCTGTGTTCTTGCCGTTCAGTTTTGGTCAAAATTCTATCACATTGCATAAGCTCAGGCCTCTGCTCAGAGGACACCGCCAAATGGTGCACAATTTTGCGCTCGCGCAAATGCCGATCAATTTGGATGGCCAAGGACATTGATTCATTCACACCAGCAGGCGTGGGGAATCCCACCATAACATCCTTAAGGGCTTCAGAAAGACCCTTTCTAAAAATTGCTGCCAGGGCACACTCATTCCATTGAGTAAGCACAGACCATTTTCTAAACTTCTGACAATATATCTCCGCTTCATCCTGACCCTGACACAAAGCTAGCAAGATTTTCTCTGCCTGATCCACTGAATTTGGTTAGTCATAAAGCAATCCAAGCGCCAGAAAAAACGCATCTACATTAAGCAATGCAGGATCTCCTGGCGCAAGGGAGAATGCCCAGTCTTGAGGGTCACCACGCAACAAAGAAATAATAATTTTTACTTGCTGAATGGGGTCACCAGAGGAGCGGGGTTTCAAAGCAAGAAACAGTTTACAATTATTTTTGAAATTCAGAAACTTAGATCTATCCCCAGAAAACAAATCAGGAATTGGAATTCTAGGCTCTAACATCGGATTCTGAAATACATAATCTTGAATGCTTTGTACCCTTGCAGTGAGATGATCCACACAAGAGGACAGACCTTGAATATCCATATCTACACCTGAGTCCTGAACCACCCAGAGGTTAAGGGGAAAAGAGAGACAAAACACACTGCAAAGAAAAAAAAATGGGTTCAGAACTTCTCTTACCCCTCTTTTGAGATGCATTAACACTTTATGCGGCCAGCTGTACTGTTATTGACCTGGTGGTTAGGAGCACCCGGAATGACCTGATGAGTAAACTCAAAATCGGGACTAGCTCTGGGGAAGTGGGAACTCTGCTGACCGCAAACCCTACTCCTATCACACACACTAGAAATAGCCGTGGAGCGTACCTAACTCTCCCTAGACGCCTCTTCACAGCCTAAGAGCTAACTACACCTAAAGATAGAAATAGAAGCCTTACCTTGCCTCAGAGAAATTCCCCAAAGGTAAAGGCAGACCCCCACATATATTGACTGTGAGTTAAGAGGAAAGTCACAAACACAGGAATGAAACAGGTTTTAGCAAAGGAGGCCAGATTTCACTAAATAGTCAGAGGATAGAAAAGGGAACTATGCGGTCAGCACAAAAGACTACAAAAAACCACGCAGAGTAAGCAAAAAGACTCCCCACACCGACTCACGGTGTGGAGGTGCCACTCTGCACCCCCAGCGCTACCAGGTAGCAAGGGAATATCATGATGGCAAGCTGGACTAGAAATTAGCAATACTAAGAAATATATTCAGGAAGCAGTAACAACAAATGAACTAGCAAAGACTTAGCTTCTGCTGGAGTAGACAGGTCCTCAGAGAAGTCCAAGAGAGATCTGAACCAATACTGAAACATTGACAGCTGGCATGAAGTAACGATCTGAGTGGAGTTAAATAGGGAAGCCAGCATAGCAATAAACGAGAGCAGCTGATAAAGCCAACCTCAGTGACCAGCAGTTCCGCTCGAAGCCACCAGAGGGAGTCCAAGAGCAGAACTAACCAAAGTACCATTCATGACCACAGGAGGGAGTCCGAGAACGGAATTCACAACAGGGTTTGGATTACATTTATGGTTGGGAATAGGGTTGGGATTAGGGTTAGGGGTGTGTCAGGGTCAGGGGTGTGGTTAGGGTGACTGTTGGGATTAGGGTTAGGGGTGTGTTTGGATTAGGTTTTCAGTTATAATTGGGGGGGTTTCCACTGTTTAGGCACATCAGGGGCTCTCCAAACGCGACATGGCATCCGATCTCAATTTCAGCCAATTCTGTGTTGAAAAAGTAAAACAGTGCTCATTCCCTTCCAAGCTCTCCCGTGCGCCCAAACAGGGGTTTACCACAACATATGGGGTATCAACGTACTCAGGACACATTGGACAACAACTTTTGGGTAGGGTTGAGCAAAACTGGTCGGCCATTTTCAGAAGTCGCCGACTTTTGGCAAAGTCGGGTTTCATGAAACCCGACCCGACCCCTGTGTGGGGTCGGCCATGAGGTCGGCATTCTTCTGAATCTGGTATCGGAATTCCGATACCGAGTTCCGATATGTTTGCGATATCGGAAATCGGTATCGGAATCCACAATTTAAGTGTAAAATAAAGAAATAAAATAAAAAATATTGATATACTCACCTCTCTGGAGGCCCCTGGACATCGCCGCTGGTAACCGGCAGCCTTCTTTGCTTAAAATGAGCGCGTTTACGGCCTTCCATGACATCACGGCTTCTGATTGGTCGCGTGCCGCTCATGTGACCGCCACGCGACCAATCACAAGCCGTGACGTAATTCTCAGGTCCTAAATTCCTCATTCTAGGAATTTAGCACCTGAGAATTACGTCACGGCTTGTGATTGGTCGCGTGAGTGGTCACATGGGCGGCCGCGACCAATCACAAGCTGTGACGTCATCTAAGGCCCTTCACGCGCTCATTCTTAAGAAGGAAGGCTGCCGGAAAGAAGCAGGGCGCGTCCGAGGGTGAGTATATACCTAATAGGAATATACTCACACTTGGCTTCTTTCCGGCAGCCTTCCTTCCTAAGAATGAGCGCGTTCAGGGCCTTAGATGACGTCACGGCTTGTGATTGGTCGCGGCCGCCCATGTGACCGCCACGCGACCAATCACAAGCCGTGACGTAATTCTCAGGTCCTAAATTCCTAGAATTAGGAATTTAGGACCTGAGAATTATGTCACGGCTTGTGATTGGTCGCGTGGCGGTCACATGAGCGGCACGCGACCAATCAGAAGCCGTGACGTCATGGAAGGCCCTGAACGCGCTCATTTTAAGCAAAGAAGGCTGCCGATTACCAGCGGTGATGTCCAGGGGCCTCCGGAGAGGTGAGTATATCAATATTTTTTATTTTAATTCTTTATTTTACACATTAATATGGATCCCAGGGCCTGAAGGAGAGTTTCCTCTCCTTCAGACCCTGGGAACCATAGTATCCTGTTGTGAATTCCGTTCTCGAACTCCCTCCTGTGGTCATGAATGGTACTTCGGTGAGTTCTGTCCGTGGACTCCCTCTGGTGGCTGTGAGTGGAGCTGCTGGTTCTGAGATTCCTTCTCCAGCTGCCCTTGTTTGGGGCTAGGCTGATTCTCTATTTAACTCCACTTAGATCGTTACTCCATGCCAGCTGTCAATGTTCTAGTACTGGTTCAGATCTCTCCTGGATCTTTCTGAGGACCTGTCTACTCCAGCACAAGCTAAGTTCCTGCTTGTTCATTTGTTACATATGGTTTTCCTTGCTAAGTTCTAGTCCAGCTTGCTATCATGAAACTACCTGGCTAGCTGGAAGCTCTGGGGGTGCAGAGTGGCACCACCGCATCATGAGTCGGTGCGGGGGTATTTTTTGCACACTCTGCGTGGTTTTTGTAGCTTTTTGTGTTGACCGCAAAGATCCCTTTTCTATCCTCAATCTGTTTAGTTAGACTGGCCTCTCTTTGCTAAAACCTATTTCATCCTGTGTTTGTGATTTCCTCTTATCTCACAGTCAATACTTGTGGGGGGGCTGCTTTTACCTTTGGGGAAATTTCTCTGAGGCAAGTAAGGCTTTGTTTCCTTTCTTTAGGGGTAGTTAGCTCTTAGGCTGTGAAGAGGCGTCTAGGCAGAGTCAGGCATGCTCCACGGCTGTTTCTAGTTGTGTTGATAGGAGTAGGGTTTGCGGTCAGCAGAGTTCCCATTTCCCCAGAGCTCGTCCTGATTCCGTGTTTAACTATCAGGTCATTCCTGGTGCACCTAACCACCAGGTCCATAACAGTATCCCATTGCACTGCATTGGGTTTCATGTTTCGGCCGACCCCGACCCCGACTTTTTTATAGGATCGGCCGATTTCGCTCGACCCGACTTTTGAGAAAGTCGGGTTTCGTGAAACCCGACCCGATCCTATAAAAATAAAAGTCGCTCAACCCTACTTTTGGGGTCAAATTTCTCTTGCTACCCTTGGGAAAATACAAAACTGGGGGCTAAAAATAATTTTTGTGGAAAAAAAGGATTTTTTATTTTCACAGCTCTGCGTTATAAACTGTAGTGAAGGACGTGGGGGTTCAAAGTTCTCACAACACATCTAGATAAGTTCATTGGGGGTCTAATTTCCAATATGGGGTCACTTGTGGGGGGTTTCTACTGTTCATTTACATCAGGGGCTCTGCCAATGCAATGTGATGCATGCAGACCAATCCATCTAAGTCTGCATTCCAAATTGCGCTCCTTCCCTTCCGAGCTCTGCCATGCACTCAAACGGTGGTTCCCCCCCCCCCCCACATATGGGGTATCAGCATACTCAGGACAAATTGGACAACAACTTTTGGGGTCCAATTTCAACTGTTAACCTTGGGAAAATACAAAATTGGGGGCTAAATATAATTTTTGTGGGAAAAAAAAATTTTTTATTTTCACGGCTCTGCGTTATAAACTGTAGTGAAACACTTGGGGGTTCAAAGCTCTCACAACACATCTAGATGAGTTCCTTAGGGGGTCTACTTTCTAAAATGGTGTCACTTGTGGGGGGTTTCAATGTTTAGGCACATCAGTGGCTCTCTAAATGCAACATGGCATCCCATCTCAATTCCAGTCAATTTTGCGTTGAAAAGTTAAATGGCACTCCTTCCCTTCCGAGCTCTGCCATGTGCCCAAACAGTGGTTTACCCCCACATATGGGGTATCAGCGTACTCAGGACAAATTGTACAACAACTTTTGGGGTCTCCTGTTACCCTTGGTAAAATAAAACAAATTGGAGCTGAAGTAAATTTTTTGTGAAAAAAAGTTAAATGTTCATTTTTATTTAAACATTCCAAAAATTCATGTGAAACACCTGAAGGGTTAATACACTTCTTGAATGTGGTTTTGAGCACCTTGAGGGGTGCAGTTTTTAGAATAGTGTCACACTTGGTTATTTTCTATCATATAGACCCCTCTAAATGACTTCAAATGAGATGTGGTCCCTAAAAAAAAATGGTGTTGTAAAAATGAGAAATTGCTGGTCAATTTTAACCCTTATAACTCCCTAACAAAAAAATTTTGGTTCCAAAATTGTGCTGTTGTAAAGTAGACATGTGGGAACTGTTACTTATTAAGTATTTTGTGTGACATATCTCTGTTATTTAATTGCATAAAAATTCAAATTTGGAAGATTGCGAAATTTTCAAAATTTTCGCCAAATTTCTGTTTTTTTCACAAATAAATGCATGTAATAGCAAAGAAATTTTACTGCTATCATGAAGTACAATATGTCTCGAGATAAATGTTTCAGAATCACCAGGAACCGTTGAAGCGTTCCAGAGTTATAACCTCATAAAGGGACAGTGGTCAGAATTGTAAAAATTGGCCTGGTCATTAATGTGCAAACCACCCTTGGGGGTAAAGGGTTAATAATAAACATAATTTAATGTAAAACTTTTAACAATGAACCTGTCAGGTGATTGCTGCCCTAAGTGAACTCAGCATTTTATTGAAAAAGAAAAATGGAAGAGGGAGTTTTCACAAATAAAAAATGCTGCATACATGTTTGTGCAAAGTTGTAATGTTTGTGTCTTGTTTGTATGGTTATCTGTGCATTGTAAGCTTAAAATAGGCTCATTCTTTAACGGTGGACCAATATATTTTTACTGTGTATTTGTCAAAATCACGTTTTTAAATTGTTTTTTAATTGATTATTAACATTTCTAAAATTAAAAGGTATTCAAATCTTTTAAATGTGTGGAATATGCACATGATTGTACCATAAATGTATAGTACATGCAAGTCCCACCAAAGAGAGCTACAGTACATCTGTCTCTTGAATGGAGAAATGCTAGGAATTCTTAAATGAATGGAAATTCTAACCACATCTATTGAAAGCAACATGCATTGGCACTGTTACTTGAATAGATGTACATCACATTGGTGGGACCCTGTTGATATCTCATAAATGTACAGTAGAAGATTGGAATTCCCCTTTAATTTTCCAATAACACCCTAGTCTGTGGGCAGAATATATCAAATTAAGTACTAGTCACATTTTTCTTGTTAGTGCAGCTTTCCTTACAAACTGACCAGCACTACTGTCAATTCAATGGTTGCTGCTGGAGGAGCATGTGACCAGATCTGTAAAATACCTCACATGGGAAGGAGACTTTTCTATTGGAGCACGATACTGGACAGGTCTGGTCACATGCTCCTCCATGTATTTATATCATTTACAGTATGTTCTAGCTTCTGCAATCACACCTACCATCCTTTCACGCTCTCTGTGCACTCCATCCATATCAGCCCCTCTCCTCTTCTTTCCTATGCACAACTTTCATGCTCTTTTCAAAATTTTAAGCTGCACATATCCATTTACTCCCACCGTACACAAGAGACGCTCTCACAAATCACTTAACCATCTGCTCAATCTCTCTATACTTTTATTAGTAACAGGAGATTTATCTCCTAACCCTGGCCCATCTTTTAATAGTAAGTTTAACTCCTCCCGCTGCACTGGGAAACTCTGCAAACATCATTAATTTTTTTAAATTCCTTCTGTCTCTTTTCGCTGTGCCCTCTGGAATTCACAGTCAGCGTGTAACAAACTCTCCTACATCCATGAAAGTTTACTTTCAAACTCCCTTAAGCTGCTGGCTCTTACTGAAACCTGGATCCAGCAGTGAAACATCACCACCACTGCTGCTCTCTTGTATGGTAGCCTACACTTTTCACACACCACCAGATCTGACAACCTACCAGGTAGAGGTGTTGGTCACCTCCTTTCAGCAAAATGTACTTTTCAGGTTATCCTCCCAATTATTGATTTTCTCCCATTCATCTAATATCATGCATTCTCCTCCCATTCTGCATCTAGCTCACTTTCTGTCTTTGAACCAGTCACAGTAGAAGAAGTTAACAGGCTCCTTGCATTTCTCGTTCTACTACCTGCACTAGAGAACCTATTCCCTCACATCTCCTCCAGTCCCTTTCCCTGCCTGTCACCACTCACCTAAATATAATTTTAAATCACTCTCTCATCTAGTATATTTCCCCCCTCATTTAAACATGCTAGCATACAGCTATTACTTAAAAAACTATCCCTCGACCAGAACTGTCTTTAATCTTCCCTTCATGTCTAAACTCCTGGAATGCTTGGTCCACTCTCTCTAATCCACTATCTCTCAGATAACGTTCTTTTTGATGCTTTACAATCTGGTTTCCACTCCTTACACTCAACTGAAACTGCTATTACTAAAGTCTCTAATGATCTACTAACAGCTAAATCTAATGGCCTTACTCCCTGCTCTCCTGGATCACTTGGCACCATTCAACACTGTGGATCACAAACTCTCCTCACTATGCTCCTTTTATTGGCCTCAAGGATACTGCTCTCTCTCTTGGTTCTCCTCCTACCTCTTTGATCGCTCCTTTACTGTATCTTTTGTTGGCTTCTCTTCCTCTCCCCTTCTCCCCTTACTGTCAGGGTTGATCAAGGATCAGTTTTCAGTACAATCTCTATGCTGGTCATACCCAATTATACACATTGTCTCCTGACATCACCCCTGCATTACTACATAATACCAGTGATTGTCTTTCTGCTGTCTCTAACATCTAAAACGGGATCTGTTAAAAACTGAACTCCTTGTGTTCCTCCCTCCACTAACCTACTTATGCCAAATATTGCCATTTCTGTGTGTTGTTCTACCATTACTCCCCAGAAACATGCCCCCTGTCTTGGGGTTATATTTGATTTAGATTTTTCATTCACCCCTACAGCCGATCACTCACTCATGTCACATACACCTCAAAAACATCTCTAGAATTCAACCTTTTCTTACCTTTGACTCTGGAAAAACTCTTACTGTTGCTCTTATTCATTCTCATCTGGACTATTGCAACTCTCTACTAATCGGTCTACTCTAACTCTTACCTCTTTAATTATGTAAAACATGGAACTCAGCTAAGGAACATACATGTATTAAACATTTAATTTAATTTGATTGAACACACATTAATATGGTGAATCTATCAAGCTCTCAAGTCTTTGACCAGACACGAGCATAAGCTGGGTATGCATTGTCCCCTCATCCCTGTCCTGCTATGTGTGGCTCCCCCGTTCCATCCTTGTATGCATGGCTGGGCTTCCCTCGTCCTCCCCCCTCCTTGTATGCATGGCTGGGCTTTCCCCATCCTCCCCCGTCCTCCTCACCCTCCTTGCACCGTCGCTGCAAGTCCCTGCATCTCCATTATCCTGGCGCGGCAGCTCTCCTGTGCTGAGCGGTCACGTGGTACTGCTGATTAAGGTAATGAATGCATATGGGAGTGGAGATGCGTGCATATTACCTTAATGAGTGGTACCATGTGACCGCTCATCAGAGGAAGAGATGCCGCAACTGGACAATGGAGATGCAGGGATATTAAGCGACGTCGTGAGGAGGGTGAGTATGATGTCACAGCTGCTGGCTCCTGCCACTGCTCCGCCACTCCTCTCCCCCTCCCCAGCTGGCTTTTTGGACAATGACTTTTGTATAAGCCGAGGGGGGTGTTTTCAGCACACAAAAAATGTGCTGAAAATCTCGGCTTATACACGAGTATACTGTATATGGTATATACCGCTCTGGAAAAATTAAGAGACCATAAATGCAAAATGTTCAGTTTGTCAGATTTTTCTCTTTATAGGTATATTTTTGAGTAAAATGTAAATTTTTCTTCTATCTATATAATCGTCTAAGGGGTACTTCCGTCTGTTTGTCTGTCTGTCTGTTTGTCTGTCTGTAACGGAAATCCCGTGTAACTGATGAATCAGCGACAGGCTTAGTCCGGCTGCGAATGGGCCCCTCCCTACTCTCCTCCAGTCAGCACCAGTGTGTCGCCCCATCCCGGACAAACTGCAGCATCAATAGTAAAAAGATATAATGTTAAAAATAATTAAAAAAATAAAAAATCATGCTATTCTCACCTTCGGTCGCCTCCGCAGCTTTCCCGCTCCTCCCAATGCTCTCGGCAGCTTCCATTCCCAGAGATGCATTGCGAAATTACCCAGATGACTTAGCGGTCTCGCGAGACCACTAAGTCATCTGGGTAATTTTGCAATGCATTACTGGGAACGGAAGCTGCCGGCCGCATCACGAGGAGCGGGACAGCTTTGATGACAAACGGAAGGTATATAACTTTTTTATTTTAATTCTTTTTTTCCCAGGGATATGGTGCCCACACTGCTGTATACTACATGGGCTGTGTTATATACTACGTGGGCTGTGTTATATACTACATGGCTGCTACATATTACGTGGCTGCTATATACTACGTGACTGCTATATACTACGTGACTGCTATATACTACGTGGCTGTGCTATATACTAAGTGGCTGTCTGTGTTATATACTATGTGGCTGCTATATATTATGTGGCTGTGCTATATACTACATGGGCTGTGTTATATACTATGTGGCTGCTATATAATACATCGCTGTGCTATATACTACGTGGCTGTGCTATATACTACGTGGCTGCTATATATTATTTGGCTGCTATATATTATTTGGCTGCTATATACTACGTGACTGCTATATACACCGTGGCTGTGCTATATACTACATGGCTGTCTGTGTTATATACTACGTGGCTGCTATATATTACGTCGCTGTGCTATATATTACGTGGGCTGTGTTATATACTACGTGGCTGCTATATACTACATCGCTGTGCTATATACTACATGCCTGTGCTATATACTACGTGACTGCTATATACTACGTGGCTGTGCTATATACTACGTGTCTGTGCTATATACTAAGTGGCTGTCTGTGTTATATACTACGTGGCTGTGCAATATACTACGTGGGCTGTGTTATATACTATGTGGCTGCTATATACTACATCGCTGTGCTATATACTACGTGGCTGTGCTATATACACTACGTGGCTGCTATATATTATTTGGCTGCTATATACTACGTGGCTGTGCTATATACTACGTGGCTGTCTGTGTTATATACTACATGGCTGCTATATATTACGTCGCTGTGCTATATATTACGTGGGCTGTGTTTTATACTACGTGGCTGCTATATACTACATCGCTGTGCTATATACTACATGCCCGTGCTATATACTACGTAGCTGCTATATACTACGTGGCTGTGCTATATACTACGTGGCCAGCCACGACCAATCAGCGGTATTGCTGCGGGATTTAAACATCACTTCGGTGATTAGTTGTGCCTGGCCAACCGAGACCATTCAGCGAAACGCAGTCCGGCCGCAAATTGGTGCGGGATTGGTGCTTCGCTGATTGGTCGCGCCCGGCTGGCCACGACCAATCAGCGATATTGGTGCAGAATTTAACCCCGATGTACATACATACATACATACATACATACATATTCTAGAATACTTGATGCGTTAGAATCGGGCCACCATCTAGTTTAGTCTATAAACGTCTGCAACATGTCTACGAATTTCCAAGCAATAAAATTGTTTTTTTTTTCTGAAAAAGACAAATGGTCAAAATGAAAAAAAAAAACCCCAGTGCTTTCAGACCAAAAATAATGCAAAGACGACAAGTTCATAATCATTTATAAACAACAATACTAATGTTGTAACTCAGGAAGAGTTGAGAAATCAATATTTAGTGGAATAACCATGAGTTTTAATCAGAGCTTTCATGTGTCTTCGCATGCTGTCCACACTGGTTTTGGTGCAAAAATGCAAGCAGTTCTTCCTTGTTTGATGGCTTGTGACTATCATCCTCTTGATTACATTCCAGATGTTTTCTATGGGGTTCAGGTCTGGATATTGGGCTGCCCATGACAGGGTTTTGATATGGTGGTCTCTTAATAGGGAGATACGTATCGTCGAGTCTGATAGCCTCAGTAATATAAGCCTAAAAAAGCAGGCTCCAGCTCATCTAATGCTAAGAGAGTTGATAAAGTGTGTTCAGGGCCAGGTATACGAGCAGTCAAAGAGATGGGTGGGACTGGTTGCTCATTTAACCCCATCCTAAGGTGTGATATGGCAGATATAAGGAAATCCAGCTGTATCATTAGTGTGGTGTGTGCAAGGTGAAAAGATCTTGCTGGTCTGGCTCAGTCTCTGCTAGAGGCTGAGTGAAGGCCAGATGTTTAAATGAGTGAGCTTGCATTATATATGGACTTTTTATGGATTTTTTATTTTGATTTTGTTATGCCTGTTGTACCCAGAAGAAGCGGTTTCGTTTTATTAAGCTGGATGGTTTACGGACATTTAATGAATCACGTTTATTTTGAACTAATGAACTGGATCCTTGTGTGCATCAGCATTTACCTGAGGCTCAATCCCATACAATATATACAAATATATGTTGTTGGTTTTTTTTTTGGTGTGGGAGAGAAATTACAACTTTTGCTAAAGTGCCCTGTGATTTTTTTTTTCAGTGCACAGCGTGAGCTGGAGACACTGAAAAGCAGTGGTATTAATATACTGACAGTACAATGCATACACGTGTTAAGGCAAAAAAAAGTTCATGGGAGGGATTCTTTAAATATAATGTTCAAAAATATAAAAATGATAAAAAAGACAATCATCACTTAACAAAGTATAAAAAAGTATACATACAGTAACTTGTATCTTAGCAGGAACTGGCATAGCCTATATTACAAAAATAATTTGTTACATATATGAAAAAGTCTTTTTCTCCCATCCGCAAAAAAGGAATGTAAATTAATCAATTAACCCTATGTAGACCAAAGTAGAACCGAAGAAAATTACAACTCATCAAGAAACTAGTTCTTACATTAAAAATAAAAAATTGATGGCTCTCTAAATTTTAAAGTCAGCACTTCATTCATACCAGAGGGTGAATATCATAAAGATAAAACCGAAAACACAATTGACCAAAAAAGTTTAAGTAACTGTATATTGTATGCTGTAATAAAGTGCATATCCTCTTGCAAAAAAGCAGCCCTTTTACAGCTACATTGATTATAGTACATAAACATGTTACACAAAAAAGCAACATTATATAATACAAAGAACTTAAACATTATAGCAAACACAGAAATACTGTAGCAAATTGTGATTCTTAATTTTAAAATTTAAAAAGTTGATCAGTTTCCCCTGAACAATCCAATAAAATGACTATTTCCCTCAAGCCAACATTGTTTTATGATCCAGGCTTCTGTAAAATAGAAGGAAAAGTATATTGGGCTCATATGTATAAAATGCTATAAAAGTCTTTGATGTGCTTTATATGATGCAGCTTTGAAACCTCTCCACTCAGTTCTTTATTGCGCTTGTTCACTTTGTGCCTGTTATTTATAGCACCTTTAAATCAGCTACACCTGGCATTTTTCCTGCACCAAAAGGATAAATTGTCCTTCTCTTCAACTTCTGACTTTTCCAGTGAAACATTGTTCCAGTTGTAAGAGGTAAGATGATCTTTTTAGGGTGTGTGCCTACGATCAATAATTGCTGTGGGTCTGACGCTGCGTTTATTATGCAGCATCAAACCCGCAGTGGCCAGCTGTTACAGCATATTGGATGGGATTTCTAGAAATTCCATGCCCACTATGCGTGCATAGTCACCTGAGGATCACCCGCGGAGACTGCCATGCAGCGTGTCTTTCAAGAAGGCAGCATTTCAACTTCTCTTGTGAAGATGCCAATATCCGCAAGAGAAATTAAACCAATAGAATGTATTGTATGCGGTATATCCGCATGGTTCAGTCATTAGAAGGCAGCCCTTTGGACACAGCAAACATACGCTGCGTCCAAAGCGCTGCTAGTTCCTGATTGAGGGCACTGCCATAAGTGGTCACTCTTTATATACACGCAACAGAAAAGACTGTTGCAGAACTTGAACCCATTGTACCAAGGTATGGCCATGAGGATTTTGAAGTAACCAGGTATGTTTTCTATGAAACTTCTTTGTTCATTATGATGTACTGTAATTTTTTAGATAGTGTGCGATAAGTTTACATTAAAGAGGACCATTGAAGGATCTCCTACAATGGAAGTCTTCAAATAGAAGCTGGACAGACATCCGTCTGAGATGGTGTAGTGAATACTGCTTTGAGCAGGGGGTTTGGTTGTGATGACTAACATTCTATGATTATATGTCACCAAGTCAAAAGTAGCTTGTTTTTTCCTTTAATTACTGATTCTCCACTGAGTATTCCATTTTTTTAACGATCCACCATACAATTCAAGAGAAAAGGACCTTTTTATTAAGTGCAAATTTTTATGACATTTCCAAAGGGGTGTTGCTCACAGGATTCTATGGGGGCATATCCGTAGGCTGCTCTGCATTATTATCCTGTAGGCAATGCCCCCTTGAAAAGATCATAAAATTAACACTAAATAAAAAGGCCAATATCTATAGAACGGTATGGCACATTAAAATACCATACTTATGGGACCAATGGGAAAAAAATAAGAGACCAAAAACTTGCCACTTGTCAGCTGGTGACAGTCCCACTAGCGCTCAGCACCGTTATGCATGCCTCTTCCCCAAACAAGGTTTTAATTATAAGCTATGCCTGGCTTTCTTTATTCTATTCCCGAGTTCAGATGAGGCCTGGCTTGGCACAATGACAGGTGAAACACAAGTGATCGGGACAGTGGCATAACTAGAGTTTTATGGGCCCCGATGCAAGATTTGGACTGGGAACCCTCTCATCGTTCCTTATCTAGGACCCCATCCTGGTATTTGTCCCATATCCTTGGTCCCATCCTGATATGTATAGTGGGGGAAAAAGGCATTTAGACAGCCACCAATTGTGCAAGTTTTACCACTTAAAAAGATGAGAGAGGCCTGTAATTGACATCATAGGTAGATTACAACTATCCAGAAAATCACCTTGTCTGATCTGGCAAGATTTATTTTGCAAATTATGGTGGAAAATAAGTATTTGGTCATTAACAAAAGTTCATCTCAATATTTTGTTATATATCCTTTTTTGGCAATGACAGAGGTCAAACGTTTTCTGTAAGTCTTCACAAGGTTGGCACACACTGTTTGTGGTATGTTGGCCCATTCGTCCATGCAGATCTCCTCTAGACCAGTGATGTTTTGGGCCTGTCACTGAACAACACGGATTTTCAACTCCCTCCAAAGATTTTCTATGGGGTTGAGATCTGCAAACTGGCTAGGCCTCTCCAGGACCTTCATTTGCTTCTTACGAAGCCACTCCTTCGTTGCCCTGGTGGTGTGCTTGGGATCATAATCATACTGAAAGGTCCATCCACGTTTCATCTTCAATGCCCTTGCTGATGGAAGGAGGTTTGCACTCAAAATCTCACGATACATGGCCCCATTCATTCTTTCATGTACTTGCATCAGTCATCTTGGTCCCTTTGCAGAGAAACAGCCCCATAGCATGATGTTGCCACCCCATGCTTCTCAGTAGGTATGGTGTTCTTTGAATACAACTCAGCATTCTGTCTCCTCCAAACACGACGAGTTTTGTTTCTACCAAACAGTTCTACTTTGGTTTCATCATACCATATGACATTCTCCCAATACTCTTCTGGATAATCCAAGTGCTCTCTAGCAAACTTCCCAGACATGTACTGACTTAAGCAAGGGGACACGTCTGGCACTGCAGGATCTGAGTCCTTGGCGGCGTAGTGTGTTACTGAGGGTAGCCTCAGTTACGGTGGTCCCAGCTCTATGCAAGTCATTCACTAGGTTCCCCCATGTGGTTCTGGGATTTTTTTCTCACCATTCTTCTGATCATTTTGACCACCCAGGGGGAGATCTTGCACGTAGCCCCAGAACAAGGGAGATTATCAGTGGTCTTGTATGTCTTCCATTTTCCTATTATTGCTCCCACAGTTGATTCATTACACTCAGCTGCTTGCCTATTGCAGATTCAGTCTTCCTAGCATGGTGCAGGGCTACAATTTTGTTTCTGGTGTCCTTTGACAGTTCTTTGGTCTTCACCATAGTGGAGCTTGGAGTGTGACTGTTGGGGTTATGGATATTTGTCTTTTATGCTGATAACAAGTTAAAACAGGTACCATTACTACAGGTAATAAGTCGAGGACAGAGGAGCCTCTAAAAGAAGAAGTTACAGGTCTGTGAGAGCCAGAAATCTTGCATGTTTTCAGGTGACCAAATACTTATTTCCACCTTAATTTGCAAAATAAATCTTGCCAAATCAGACAAGGTGATTTTCTGGATTTGTTTTCTCATTTTGACTCCCATAGTTGTGGTCTACCTATGATGTCAATTACAGGCCTCTCTCATCTATTTAAGTGGGAGAACTTGAACAATTGGTGGCTGACTAAATACTTTTTTTCCACTTATATCCTCCATCCTGGTATATGTCCCCAGTTCTGCCGCTGTTTTTTACTGTATAAAAAAAAATAAACTGTTATACACACCAAGGGCATACATAGAGGTCATGGGGCCCCATAGCAGAAGTATAATGCACTCCTCGTAGTCCTCAATATATAATGCATAGCCCATAGTCCTCCATATAGTATATTGCACCACATGGTCTTCAGTATAATATAATGCACCCGCCATAGACCTCCATATATAATGCACCCTCCATATTCCCTCCAGTAAAGTATAATGCCCCTCCATATATAATGCACAGTCAATAGTCACTCATATTAGTATAATACACAGCCCATATCTTTCATATAATATAATATAATATAATATAATATAATATAATGCACAGTCCATATTCGTCCTTATAGTATACTGTACAGCTCACAGCTCTCTATATAGTATAATGCACCCCATAGTCCTCCATATACAGTGGAGAAAATAAGTATTTGATACACTGACAATTTTGCAACTTTTCCTACCTACAAAGAATGGACAGGTCTGTAATTTTTATCATAGGTACACTTCAACTGTGAGAAACAGAATGTTAAAAAAAATCCAGAAATTCGCATTGTAGGATTTTTACATAATTAATTTGCTTTTTATTGCATGAAATAAGTATTTCATACAATAGAAAAACAGAAATTAATTTTTGGTACAGAAAACTTTGTTCGCAATTAAAAAGTTCAGACTTTTTCTGTAGTTCTTAGCCAAGTTTGCACACACTGCAGCAGGGATTTTGGTCCACTCTGTCATACATATCTTCTCCTGATCTTTCAGGTTTCGGGGCTGTCGCTGGGCAACATTGAGTTTCATCTCCCTCCAAAGATTTTCTATTGGGTTCAGGTCAGAAGACCAGTTAGGCCACTTCAGGACCTTGAAATGCTTCTTACATTCTTTAGCTGCCCTGGCTGTGTTTCAGGTCATTACCGTGCTGGAAGAACCAGCCATGACCCATCTTCAATGATCTTACTGAGGGAAGGAGGTTGCTGGCCAAAATCTTGCGATACATGACTCCATCGATCCTCCCTTCAATACGGTGCAGTCATTCTGTCCCCTTTGCAGAAAAGCACCCCCAAGTTATGATGTTTCCGCCACCATGCTAAATGATTGTGATGGTGTTTTTGGTTTAGTACTCATCCTTCTTCTTCCTCCAAACCCGGCAAATGGAGTTGATACAAAAAAGTTTTAGTTTTGGTCTCATCTGACCACATGACCTTCCCCTATGCCTCATCTGGATCATCCAGATGGTCATTGGTGAACTTCAAACAGTCCTGGACATGTGCTGGAGTGAGCAGTGAGACCTGGCATGTCCTGCAGGATTTTAATTGATGAAAGTGTAGAGTGTTACTAACGGTAATGTTTGAGTCTGTGGCCCCAGCCCTCTTCAGGTCATTGACCAGGTACTCCCTTGTAGTTCTGGACTGATTCCTGACCTTTCTCAGAATGAATCTTATCCCACGACGCAAGATCTTCCATGCAGTCCCAGACCGAGGAAGTTTAACAGTCATAGTATGTTTCTTCCATTTTATAATAATTGTGCCAACAGTTCTTGCCTTTGCACCAAGCTGCTTCCATATTGTCATGCAGCTCATCCTAGCCTTGTAGGGGACTACAATTCTGTCCCTGGTGTCCTTAGACAGTTCTTTGGTCTTGACGTGGTGGAGAGGTTGGAGTGTGATTGATTGAGTGTGTGGACAGGTGACTTTTATACAGCTAATGAGTTCAAACAGATGCAATTAATACAGATAATGAGTGAAGAGTAGGAGGGCTTCTTAAAGAAAAACTAGCGTGTGTGAGAGCCAGAATTATTGCTGGTTGGTAGGTGAACAAATACTTATTTCATGCAATAAAATGCAATTTAATTATTTAAAAATCATGCAATGTGATTTTAGATTCTATCTCTCACAGTTGAATTGTACCTAAAAATTAAAGACCTCTCCATTCTTTGTAGGTGGGAAAACTTTCAAAATCAGCAGTATATCATATACTTATTAGTGATGAGCGAATATACTCGTTACACGAGATTTCTCGAGCATGCTCGGGGGTCCTCCGAGTATTTTTTAGTGCTCGGAGTTTTATTTTTTCTTGCCACAGCTAAATGATTTACATGTTAGCCAGCAAAAGTACATGTGGGGGTTGCCTAGCAACCAGGCAACCTAGCAACCAGGCAACCCCCACATGTACTTATGCTGACTATCAGATGTAAATCATTCAGCTGCGGCAAGAAAAACTAGAAGGGAATTTAGGACCTGAGGGATGACGTCGCGGCTTGTGATTGGTCGCGTGGTGGTCACATGAGCGGCACGCGACCAATCAGAAGCCGTGACGTCATGGAAGGTGCTGAACGCGCTCATTTTAAACAAAGAAGGCTGCCGGTTACCAGCGGTGATGTCCAGGGGCCTCCGGACAGGTGAGTATATCAATATTTTTTATTTTAATTCTTTATTTTACACATTCATATGGATCCCAGGGCCTGAAGGAGAGTTTCCTCTCCTTCAGACCCTGGGAACCATACACTGGAAACTTCCGATTCGATTCCCGATACCACAAAAGTATCGGATCTCGGTATCGGAATTCCGATACCGCAAGTATCGGCCGATACCCGATACTTGCGGTATCGGAATGCTCAACACTACCCTCTAGCTGTTTGTGTCTTACAGTTACGCCACTCTTAAAATGCACAAACCGTGAAATTCGCTGATTTACCACTCTACGTGCTCACTCAATACCCACCCAATCTCGTGCTACCACCCTGGGTATAATTTCTGACCACACAATGACTAGCTGTGAGAAAAACCCGGGGAATTTATCAATATCTGCTCGCATCAGGGTAAGGAGCTCATTCAATTGGATCAAACCCATATAGTTCCCCCTTGCATGTAGAACCAAAATGACTGTGTGCCGCCAACCTCAAAATTTTAACCACCTCTACCAGCACCTGAGACCATGTCAGTCCTCGAATGCCTCTACAGTTTACATCCACATTATTGTCACAGGGCAGAAACAGGAAAACAGAAGATGAGGAATCTGGGCCCCTGAACTGCCCCTCAGGCTAAGGGAAGCCCTGTCTTTCCTTAACTTGGGGGTACCCTTGAAGGTAGGGAGGCCGAAGTCACCGACCTGTCCCTGTCTCCTGTTAAACCCTGAACTAAACCCCCACCCCAGGAGGTGAACAGTGTAAACAGCACCACAAAGCAATAAACAGGAATAAACAATATGAGAGTGAGGGGAACACAATACCAAAAGGTGAATGCACAAACTACAAAGCAACAAAACTCAGAACTTAGCTTTTGCACGCCGCTGCTGACTCCACAACACAGATAGTACAGCAACAGAGCTCCAAACACCAGACTTGTCTGACACCAGGGAGCTGCTACTGCGAGGTTGATCTCCAGAAGGACCTGTATAACCAACAGTCAGCTGATGCACCAGGTGACCTTATAAAGGATGGTGGGAGTGGTCACAAACATCAGCTGACCCAGCAGCAATGCAATGCAATGCAATAACACCAGCGGCCACCGGGGTGAGAAAATTGCATTAACCCCCAATGACCAGAAAGGAAAAAAGGTTTAAATAAGAGGGAAACCAGATCTGCCACAGATCCAAACATGGATCGTGACAATTATAGAACCCAAGCGATCTCCCTCCAGGACGAAACTCTGCCCTCTGCACGGCCCAATATATGTAAGAATGTCCCAAAATCCAAACATTTGGCCTAGTGTAACCTATAATGACAAAAAAAATGGAATTTAAATACAAATCTTGAATATTATGTCATTAACAAGTCAAGTCTCATGTAATGAAAGAAACATGACGAACGCCACCTCCCAAGAGTTATTCCAACCCTTCAGGGTCTGACGCACACTAAAATTTTTTGTAACATCCTCCCAACCCCTTAATTTAAAATGAAAAGATAACCCTGATAACCTATTCCTAGCAACCGCTGCCGAGGACCCACGTGCATGTAAGTATTGCAAATAAAACTCCATCGCTTCCAACCTTGCTTTACTGGAAGCGTCTACCGGAAAGTTTCTTGCCAACGCCCACCATTCCTGCCATGCCTTACCATATGCATTCCAAGTTGAATTAGCCACTGACGCCCGAATTAGCGGCATTAGGAGGTTCCTGGTACCTCCTAAAGGTATTCCGGGCACGGAGTTCCCCGTTGACTGGCCTCTGGCACGAGATCCTGGAACTTCTGAAAATCGAAACGTGAAAGTGAGTCAGCCATAGCATTATCGATACCAGGAACATGCCTAGAACGGAACCAAATATTCAAATGCAAGCATTTTAATACCAGGAACCGAATGAGCTTTATCACTGGGATAGAAGAAGAAGATAAATGATTTACAGCATAAACCACACTTTCATTGTCTGTCCAAAAACAAATGCGAGAATTCCGCAATTGGTCACCCCAAATTACAACCGCCACCACCAAAGGGAATAACTCAAGCAAGGTGAGATTTTTTGTCCAATTATTCTTAACCCAATTTTCTGGCCAATGCTCAGCACTCCACTGTTGACGAAAAATTACGCCAAAACCCACTGATCCCACCGCATCCGAAAAAAGAGGAATATCCTGACACGCCTTTTCTTCACTTTGAAAACAAGTACAACCATTATACTTTAGCAAAAAACTTCTCCATACACGAAGATCTTCCAACAGAGGAAGACCAAGCCTAATCCTATGGTGAGGGAGCCTCACCCCCCCAGGTGGACATTGCCAAGCAACGGGAAAAAATTCTTCCCATAGGCATAACCCTACACGTAAATGTTAATAATCCCAAAAGGGATTGCATTTGCACCAGGGTGACTTTTTTATGGAGAGAAAACTATCTATTTTTTTCAAGTAACTTACTGACTTACTGTATATACTCGAGTATAAGCCGACCCGAGTATAAGCCAACCCCCCTAATTTTGCCACAAAAAACAGGGAAAACTTAATGACTCGAGTATAAGCCTAGGGTGGGAAATGCAGCAGCTACTGGTAAATTTCAAAAATAAAAATAGATACCAATAAAAGTAAAATTAATTGAGACATCAGTAGTTTAAGTGTTTTTGAATATCCATATTGAATCAGGAGCCCCATATAATGCTCCATACAGTTCATGATGGCCCTTAAGATGATCCATACAAAATACGCCCCATATAATGCTCCATTCAGTTTATGATGGGTTCCATAAGATGCTCCATATTAAAATATGCCCCATATAATGCTGCACAAATGTTGATTATGACCCCATAAGATGCTCCATACAGACATTTGCCCCATACAATGCTGCACAAATGCTGATTATGGCCCCATAAGATGCTCCATACAGATATTTGCCCCATATAATGCTGCACATGGCCCCATAAGATGCTCCATACAGAAAATTGCCCCATATAATGCTGCACATGGCCCCATAAGATGCGCCATACAGATAATTGCAACATACACTCACCGGCCACTTTATTAGAAATCAAAAAATACAAGGCCTGCACCCCAAAACAGTATGAAAGGGTAGTGCAGAAAGAGTCACTGACGGTGCCAGGATATAATAGAAAATCATATACAAACTAAACACCACAAAATATACTAAAGGTAGCAAAAAGTTTATTGAAAATAATACAAACAACAAGAGAATAAAATAGGGATATGACAGAGTACACCAGTGGTGGATGGCTCCACAGAAACCAGACAAGCAGTCAGACATATGTAATAGTAAAAACCAGAGGAAAGATACTCCCAGGCTCTAAGTAGTAGTGCATATACATAATTAATGAGAATATAAGGGAAGGCTGTACACCGCCCCTAAAGATGAAAGCCAACTAGAACCATTGAGGTCTGAAGTGAATATAGGAATAATACCTGACTGAGTGCTGGAGTTCTGTGATGCCACCGTCCCCAACGCGCGTTTCGGCGCTATATGCCTTCTTCCCCCGGAAAATCCCAGTAGATCAGCAGTTTCTGAAAGACTCAGACCAGCCCTTCTGGCACCAACAACCATGCCACGTTCAAAGGCACTCAAATCACCTTTCTTCCCCATACTGATGCTCGGTTTGAACTGCAGGAGATTGTCTTGACCATGTCTACATGCCTAAATGCACTGAGTTGCCGCCATGTGATTGGCTGATTAGAAATTAAGTGTTAACAAGAAGTTGGACAGGTGTACCTAATAAAGTGGCCGGTGAGTGTATAATGCTGCACATGGCCCCATACAGATATTTGTCCCATATAATGCTGCACATGGCCCCATACAGATATTTTCCCCATATAATGCTGCACATGGCCCCATACAGATATTTGCCCCATACAATGCTGCACATGGCCCCATAAGATGCTCCATACAGATATTTGCCCCATATATATGCTGCACATGACCCCATAAGATGCTCCATACAGATATTTGCCCCCATATAATGCTGGACATGGCCACATAAGATGCTCCATACAAATATTTGCCCCCATATATATGCTGCACATGGCCCCATACGATGCTCCATACAGATATTTGCCCCATATAATGCTGCTCATGGCCCCATAAGATGCTCCATACAGATATTTGCCCAATATGCTGTTGCTGCGATTAAAAAAATAAAAAAATTTACATACTCACCTCTCAGGCCCCCGGCACTTGCTATATTCACCTGCTCCACGTTTCACCGACGACCGCTGCTGTGCCTTCCCGTCCTCTGCACCAACGTTCACGCAGAGGGCGGCGCGCAATAATCACGTCACCGTGCCCTCTGACCTGAGTGTCACTGCAGAGGACGCGGAAGATGCAGCGGCGCTGACAGTGGAACGAGGAGCAGGTGAATATCGCACACTGCCCCCCTCATACTCACCTGCTCCTGGCGCCGTCGCTGCACGTCTGTTCCCTGGCAGCTTCTTCCTGTAGTGAGCGGTCACATGTTACCGTTCATTACAGTAATGAATATGTGGCTCCACCCCTGTAGGAGTGGAGTGGGGTCCATATTCATTGCTGTAATGAGCGGTACCATGTGCCCACTCACTACAGGAAGAAGCTGGAGGCGCTGGAGAAAAAATGTGCAGGGACCGCGCCAGGAGCAGGTGAGTATTATTACACAGCTGCCGCTCCCCCTCCCCTGCCGACCCCTGGGTATGACTCGAGTATAAGCCGAGAGGGTTCTTTTTATACTGGAGTATTTACGGAAACTATTTTTTCTGAGGGCAAGGGAAAAACCCCATTCACGGAGTCTATTTCAATGCCGAGAAAAGATGAGCATGTCATCAGACCCACTGTCTTTTCTTCTGATAAAGGCACTCCAAAAACCTTCATTAAGTCTTGATGTCACGATACTAGTGGATACAACTGGACATCAGTGGCTAGGTCAAAGAGACTGCAGACACAATGGTTTAAACAAGCAATATTGTATTTGTGATTTAAATCCAATAAAGCATATAAGTCCAGATAAATCTTTAGTCAATCCAATAAACGATAGCAGCAGAGCTGATACTCTGCGATACAGCATGCAAAGTCACTGAGCAATGAGTGCACAAGAATGTCCAGCACTGACACAAGCTGGCTGGAGTTCTTACTTCACCCAGGGGTATCCCTATAATGAGGCAACTTGAGCTTGTTGCCTCAGGTGGCGCCACCTGCTGATTTTAGTATAGATGGTTAGCACTCGACCACGTAGAAAAAGGTGCAAGTGAAAAGGAACCAAAGATTCCGTAAAGTCCAAAAATAGCTATAGAATCACTGCACTCAATAGAGAAGGTATGCTTTCAAGTGAATAAATTTTATTTACGGTGGTGGATGAAGCGACAATTTTTTGACGTTTCGGCCGAACTCCGGCCTTTATCACATAGTCGCTGGAAAAAATATAAAACAATATATACAATCAGAATGCTTCATGTACAAATATACAAGATATTTACAAAATATAAGAGAGCTAGTCTATCCAGGTTGATGAGGGTCTAAGGAAAGAAAAGTATCAGATTAGCCAATCTATTTCTCGATTTAACCCTCTGGGGTGTAGGGTATCTAAGGTGTATATCCAGTAAGTCTCCCTTTGTTTTAATAAGCGGATGTGGTTACCACCTCTCTTTGGTCTTGGCACTTTTTCAATGATCTGGTATCTCAGTTGAGATATGTTGTGTTTTGCCTCTTTGAAATGTGCTGGTAGGGGTAGCCATGTCTTACCACATCGAATCGTGGACTTGTGTGCAGAAATACGGTCTTCATCTACTAGTGCCTCCCTCCTTCTCACATATCACTATAGCAGCTCGGTCGCAGATGCAGACATTCCCTGCTGGTACAGTCCAGCGCATGCGCTATCCCCTCCGCAAACTGCCATACACGCGGCACAGGTCTCTATAGATACCAGGCTAGGGTTCGGCGCAGGCGCAGTGACGCCGCATTCACTTCCGGTCACATGACCGGACGGCACCACATGAAAAGGATTCCCTCTCTGTTGCAGAGAACTCACACGCTGCACCAGCACGCCGTTGTGCTCATAGGACCACTGCGCCACCAATCCTAGTAAGTACGTCTTTACTACCCTCTTAAACTCTAGCGGCATTATATGCCACACTCTCACCCTTACTATTCTACTTACTACAGCCCTGTGTTCATGGTCAGGACAGCGCTCCCCTGGCTTGCTGCTCGTATTCCGCATCCAGTGCAGCACACAATTACTGCACGAGCACGTTGTTGCTCCCGCAAGACTACTACGCCTTCTATTTCTGTGAGTACTGTTGCATACATCTAGCACCCACCCGGTAAAATGACTCCAGCGCTATCATATGCCATATTCTTACCCTGACTACTTTGCCCATTGTAGCTCAATTATCAAAATCAGGACAGCACTCCTTTGGCTTGCCACAAACCCCTCCTGGATCATCCATTAAACGGGTACATATATATATATATATATATATATATATATATATATATATAGACATAATTCTTTCCCCTCTTAGTTTTTTTTCTCTCCTCTTGTTCCCACCCCCGGTCACGTCACATTATATCATTCAAGAGACACACTACTACAAACTACATCAAGGTCACTGTTCTTAATGTTACACTTTGCCAGCGATTTCTAGGCCACCTTCTTAACTATTCTTCCCCCTCTCCTTTCACCTTCAGGAAGTATATCATCAATTTGAGACATCCCAATAAACGGTGCCAATAACCTTTCGGTGACCTTAAAGGGTATGCTCCATGTCTTTTTATGTCTTTTTACTCTGTACTTAATCATTTACGTTCTATGCCAACTCCTGTACTACTGATACCCAGTGTCGTTTTTGATATTGCCAGCCTAGTTGCATCTGCATATTTGCACCCTCATCAACCTGGATAGACTAGCTCTCTTATATTTTGTAAATATCTTGTATATTTGTATATGAAGCATTCTGATTGTATATATTGTTTTATATTTTTTCCAGCGACTATGTGATAAAGGCCGGAGTTCGGCCGAAACGTCAAAAAATTGTCGCTTCATCCACCACCGTAAATAAAATTTATTCACTTGAAAGCATACCTTCTCTATTGAGTGCAGTGATTCTATAGCTATTTTTGGGCGCCACCTGCTGGGCGGCAGTGGGAGCGCTCAGTTCAGGAGACCCGATGCACAAAGTCCTGAGCATTGCTCCTGTGCAGATCTTGGTGCCGCCTCCAGCACTGGCTCCTCCTCTGTCTTCTCTATCCCTCACCCTCTGGCTGACCAGGACATTGGCAGTGAGGGACAAAGCAGGAGGAGGAGCTCGGAGCCAGAAATCTCCTCAGTGTGTGTGACAATTGCAGTGGCCGGTAGGTGGCAGCGTCACAAATTGATGCTGCCCCCTCCTGGTTCCAGATGTAGGGCTGCTCTCACCCCCAGCCCCTACCATTCCTGAGAATTGCTGCTGACGCTGCCTTCTGGGGCCTCTGTACACTGTCCCCTCCATAACTCCTTCCTAGTTCCTCTGAGATCACAGGAGGCAGTCGGACCAGAGGAGGAGGGGGAGATCCTGCCTGCACAGACTCCTAGAGGAGGCAGCAGCTCCCTGTGTCCTCCTGTCTCCTCTGCCCCTGATGACCTCGGATGGGGCGAGCAGTGACGGCTATGCTGCAGCACATGTGAGTATATAGAATGTTTTATGGCCTTGCTCCGCATTGGTTGTTTACCCTGCATAGTAATGCCTGCTCTGGCCTTATGCTAATTGGTTAATTGCTGATTGAGGCCATTTGGTTTCTGATGCTAGCAGTCATTTCATTTCATATATATTTAGTCTGGCTGGGATAGCCCGCGTGCGGGGTCACGTGTGCAACAGATTTTAAATGCAACAGTTTAAAGTGCTTGGCAGTTAGACAATGGCAGTTGGACAGGGCAGGAGACAGGTAAGGTGCATAAGTTTATCAAACAATCATGCTTCTTGGTCAGTCATACTACATTATGCGTTGATCATATCAATCTGCTTCTTATTTGTTTTAACTTCTGCTTTCTCAAAACTCACCCGCCCTTTAACACATTCTGGGCACTTTCTCTATATCCACCCCTCCTCCCCTCACCCATGTATAACTCTGAGGCTCTACTGACATTTCTTACCCACTCCAAACCAGCCACTACCGCCATGCAGCACTCAAAACGTTCATACAAATCATCCCACCACCTACTCTTTCTGTTTTTTCTCCTTCTACTAGTTGCAGGTGACATCTCCCCGAACCCTGGCCCCCCCTCCACCAGCATACATTACTCTCCTCCAGCTGCATATAGAAACCCTGCTAATCTTATTAACATTCAGTGCATGCATTCTCCTAAGGATTTCCAATGTGCACTCTGGAATGCTCGGTCTGTGTGTAACAAACTAACTTACATTCATGATCTTTTCCTCTCTAATTCCCTTAACCTTCTGGCTATTACAGAAACCTGGATCCAGCATTCAGACACCACCGCTGCTGCCGCTCTCTCGTTTGGTGGACTGAAATTTTCACATACCACCAGACCTGAAAACAACAGGGTGGGGGTGTTGGTTTGCTCCTTTCATCACAATGTGCTTTCCAGGTCATCCCCCCGATTCCCTCACTTACATTTCCTTCCTTTGAAGTCCACACCGTCAGACTCTTTAAGCCCTTCTCCTTGCAGGTGGCGGTTGTTTACCGCCCTCAAGGCTCCTTCTGCCTGTTTCTAGACCACTTTGCCACCTGGCTTCCTCACTTTCTATCCTGTGACATCCCCACCCTCATCATGGGAGACTTTAACATCCCCATCAATGATCCCCTCTCCCAATCTGCCTCTCATCTTCTTACTGTAACTTCTTCATTCGGCCTCTCACAGTTTACTAATTCTCCTACGCATGAGGATGGGAATACTCTGGACCTGGTTTTCTCCCATCCCGGATCGCTGCACGACTTTACTAACTCCCCTCTCCCGCTTTCGGACCACAACCTTCTTTCCTTCTCTGTCAAGAATTGTCTCCTCACTCAGGACACCCCCACTTACCACACTTATCGGAATACACATTCCATTAATACCCAGCAGCTTATGGACAATCTCCACACATCTTTAGCCCCCATGTCCGCCCTCTCCTGTCCAGACTTAGCATTGTCACACTTCAATAATACACTGAAGAATGCCCTAGATGAAGCAGCACCTTCTACACGCAGAAAGACCCGACACAGACAATGGCAGCCCTGGCACACTATGCAAACACGCTTTCTGCAGCGTTGCTCAAGGTGTGCAGAGCGGCAGTGGAGAAAATCTCTCTTAGCAGAAGACTTCACTATAAGTTCATGCTCAAAACCTATAACTCTGCCCTTTATCTGGCCAAACAATCCTACTTCACCACCCTCATCACCTCACTATCCAACAACCCAAAACGACTTTTTGAAACCTTAAACTCCCTCCTGAAACCTAAAGTACAGGCCCCCATCACCAATCTCAGTGGTGAGGATCTGGCCACTTATTTCCTAGAAAAAATCAACCACATCCATCAGGATATCTCAGCCCAATCTCCTCAGTGCCTGGATCCCCTTTCCTGCCGCACCTCAAGCTCACTAGACATCTTTGAGCCTGTCTCAGAAGAAGAAGTTTCCAAGCTCCTTGCTTCTGCTCGGCCTACAACCTGCAACAGTGACCCCATTCCTTCACCTCTCCTGCAGTCTCTCTTACCAGTGGTCACCACTCACCTTACTAAAATATTTAACCTCTCTCTTTCTTCAGGTATCTTTCACTCCTCATTTAAACATGCTATCATAACCCCTTTACTTAAAAAGCCATCCCTGGACCAGAACTGCACTGCTAACTACAGACCTGTATCTAACCTTTCCTTCATCTCTAAACTCCTGGAACGCTTGGTCCACTCTCATCTAATCCGCTATCTCTCGGAAAGCTCTCTTCTCGACCCCTTACAATCTGGTTTCCGCTCTTTTCACTCCACTGAAACTGCCCTCACTAAAGTCTCTAATGATCTAATAACAGCTAAATCCAAAGGTCATTGATCTCTGCTGATTCTCCTGGATCTCTCTGCCGCATTTGACACTGTGGATCACCAGCTCCTTCTCACTATGCTCCACTCCATAGGCCTCAAGGACACAGCCCTCTCCTGGTTCTCCTCCTACCTCTCTGACCGCTCCTTCACTGTATCTTTTGCCGGCTCCTCTTCCTCTCCTCGTCCCCTTACTATCGGTGTTCCGCAGGGCTCAGTCCTAGGCCCCCTCCTCTTCTCTCTATACATGGCCCCTATTGGACAAACAATCAGCAGATTTGGGTTCCAGTATCATCTCTATGCTAATGACACCCAATTATACACTTCTTCCCCTGTCATCACCCCTACCCTAAAAATACCAAGGATTGTCTGTCTGCTGTCTCTAACATCATGTCCTCCCTTTTCTGAAACTAAATCTCTCCAAAACGGAACTTCTTGTGTTTCTCCTGTTATGATCCTAGTGGTAGAGGATCTCAGGAGTTCCAGCTAAGTCCGCAAACACAAAAACCAGCTCATAGGGAAGTGGTAACTTGGCTGACCGCATATCTGATCCTGGCACAACAACTAGAAGTAGCCGGGGAACGTACCTACGTTGATTCTAGACGTCTCGCACCAGCCGGAGAACTAACTAACCCTTTCAGAGAAAATAAGACCTCACTTGCCTCCAGAGAAAAGACCCCAAAGTTATAATACAAGCCCCCAACAAATAATAACGGTGAGGTAAGAAGAAAAGACAAACGTAAGAATGAACTAGATTTAGCAAAGAGAGGCCCACTAATTAATAGCAGAAAATAGGAAGAGGACTTATGCGGTCAGCAAAAACCCTATAAAAATATCCACGCTGAATATCCAAGAACCCCCGCACCGACTAACGGTGTGGGGGGAGAATATCAGCCCCCTAGAGCTTCCAGCAAAAACAGAAATCACATTTTGAACAAGCTGGAACAAAATAAGAGCAAATGCAAAAGGACAAAAATAAGAAAGCAGAACTTAGCTTATCTTGCAAAACTCAGGGACCAGGAGTCAGGAGGAAAACAGACATAGACTGATTACATCGATTCCAGGCACTAGACTGAGTTTCCAGGAAGTCTAAATAGGAACACCCAAGGCCTAACGAACCAGGTGGGTACCAACCTGGGGAAAGATAATCCAAGTGCCATACCGCTAGTGACCACAAGAGGGAGCCAACAAATATAGTTCACAACAGTCCCCCCCCTTTAAGGAGGGGTCACCGAACCCTCACCAAGACCACCAGGGCGATCAGGATGAGCAGCGTGAAAGGCACGAACCAAATCGGCCGCATGAACATCAGAGGCGGCCACCCAGGACAGTCAGAAGGTTCAACATGACCCGAGGAAAAACGCGGATGAAAACCAGAGTTGCAGAAAAATGGCGAAACCAAAGTAGCGGAACTAGCCTGATTATTGAGGGCAAACTCAGCCAATGGCAAGAAGGTCACCCAATCATCCTGATCCGCAGAAACAAAACATCTCAAATAAGCCTCCAGCGTCTGATTAGTTCGCTCCGTTTGGCCATTAGTCTGAGGATGAAAGGCAGATGAAAATGACAAATCAATGGCCATCTTAGCACAAAAAGATCGCCAGAATCTGGACACAAACTGGGATCCTCTGTCAGACACGATATTCTCAGGAATGCCGTGCAAATGAACCACATTCTGAAAGAACAAAGGAACCAGATCGGAAGAGGAAGGCAACTTAGGCAAGGACACCAAATGGACCATCTTGGAAAAACGATCACACACCACCCAGATGACAGACATTCCTTGAGACACCGGAAGATCTGAAATGAAATCCATGGAAATGTGCGTCCAAGGCCTCTTCGGGACGGGCAAGGGCAAAAGCAACCCGCTGGCACGAGAACAGCAAGGCTTAGCCCGAGCACAAATCCCACAGGACTGCACAAAAGAACGCACATCCCGCGACAGGGAAGGCCACCAAAAGGACCTAGCCACTAAATCTCTGGTACCAAAAATCCCAGGATGCCCTGCCAGCACCGAGGAATGAACCACAGAGATAACTCTGCTGGTCCATTTATCAGGAACAAACAATCTATCAGGTGGGCAAGGGTCAGGTCTACCAGCCTGAAATCTCTGCAACACACGTCGCAAATCAGGAGAAATGGCCGACAAGATTACTCCCTCTTTAAGAATACCAGCTGGCTCTGAGACGCCGGGAGAGTCAGGCACAAAGCTCCTAGAAAGAGCATCAGCCTTCACATTCTTTGAACCAGGCAGGTACGAGACCACAAAGTCAAAACAGGAGGAAAACAACAACCAACGAGCCTGTCTAGGATTCAGGCGCTTAGCAGACTCGAGATACATCAGATTTTTGTGATCAGTCAAGACCACCACACAATGCTTAGCTCCCTCGAGCCAATGACGCCACTCCTCAAATGCCCACTTCATGGCCAACAACTCCCGATTACCAACATCATAGTTCCGCTCAGCAGGCGAAAATTTCCTAGAGAAAAAAGCACATGGCCTCATCACAGAGCAACCAGGGCCTTTCTTCGACAAAACAGCTCCGGCACCGATCTCAGAAGCATCCACTTCAACCTGAAAGGGAAGTGAGACATCAGGCTGGCACAAAACAGGCGCCGAAGTAAACCGGCGCTTCAGCTCCCGAAAAGCCTCCACGGCTGCAGGAGCCCAATTAGCAACATCAGAACCTTTCTTGGTCATATCCGTCAAAGGTTTAACAACGCTAGAAAAATTAGCAATAAAACGACGGTAGAAATTAGCAAAACCCAAGAACTTCTGAAGACTCTTAACAGACGTGGGTTGAGTCCAATCATGAATAGCTCGGACCTTGACTGGGTCCATCTCCACAGTAGAAGGGGAGAAAATAAAACCCAAAAAGGAAACCTTCTGCACTCCAAAGAGACACTTTGAGCCCTTCACAAACAAAGCATTATCACGCAAAACCTGAAACACCATCCTGACCTGCTTTACATGAGAATCCCAATCATCAGAAAAAAACAGAATATCATCCAGATAAACAATCATAAATTTATCTAGATACTTCCAGAAGATGTCATGCATAAAGGACTGAAACACTGAAGGAGCATTAGAGAGCCCAAAAGGCATTACCAAGTACTCAAAATGACCTTCGGGCATATTGAACGCAGTTTTCCATTCATCTCCCTGCTTAATGCGCACAAGGTTGTACGCACCACGAAAATCTATCTTGGTGAACCAACTGGCACCCTTAATCCGAGCAAACAAGTCCGACAATAGTGGCAAAGGATACTGAAATTTGACAGTGATATTATTCAGAAGCCGATAGTCAATACAAGGTCTCAAAGACCCGTCTTTCTTGGCCACAAAAAAGAATCCCGCACCAAGAGGGGAAGAAGATGGACGAATATGTCCCTTCTCCAAAGACTCCTTTATATAAGAACGCATTGCGGCATGCTCAGGTACAGATAGATTAAATAATCGTCCCTTAGGAAATTTACTACCAGGAATCAAATCTATAGCGCAGTCACAGTCCCTATGAGGAGGAAGGGCACTGGACCTGGACTCACTGAATACATCCTGATAGTCCAATAAATACTCCGGAACTTCAGAAGGAGTAGAAGAGGCAATAGAGACCGGCGGGGAATCGCAATGAATTCCCTGACAACCCCAACTTGACACAGACATAGCCTTCCAATCCAAAACTGGATTATGGGTCTGTAACCATGGCAGACCCAAAACGACCAAATCATGCATTTTATGCAGAACAAGAAAACGAATCTCCTCCCGATGTTCAGGAGTCATGCACATGGTCACTTGTGTCCAATACTGTGGTTTATTCTCTGCCAATGGCGTAGCATCAATTCCTCTAAGAGGAATAGGATTTTCCAAAGGCTCCAGGACAAAACCACAGCGCTTGGCAAACGACAAGTCCATAAGACTCAGGGCAGCACCAGAATCCACAAATGCCATAACAAGGTAGGAAGACAATGAGCAAATTAAAGTCACAGACAAAATAAACTTAGGCTGCAAATTACCAATGGCGACAGGACTAACAACCTTTGTTAGGCGTTTAGAGCATGCTGAGATAACATGTGTAGAGTCACTGCAGTGTCATGGATCCCAATGGCTGGGGATCGCACTGGACAAGCAAAATAACATAAATAACGGACGAGTTCTAGGTTGATGGAACCTGGGCTGACCGCTGCCCTACTCCTGACAAACACAACTAGAAATAGCCAGGGAGCGTGCCTACGTTGATTCTAGACGCCACGCGCCAGCCTAAGAGCCAACTAGCACTGCAGAGGAAATAAAGACCTAGCTTGCCTCCAGAGGAATGAACCCCAAAAGGTATAGTTGCCCCCCACATGTATTGACGGTGAAATGAGAGGAAGGCACGCACATAGAGATGAAAATAGATTTAGCAAACTGAGGCCCGCTATAACTAGAAAGCAGAATGATACAAAAGGGGTCTGAGCGGTCAGCAAAAAACCCTAATCGAAAACCATCCTGAGATTACAAGAACCCATGTGCCAACTCATGGCACATGGGGAGAACCTCAGCCCACTAGAGCTACCAGCTAGCATAGAGTCATAATTAGCAAGCTGGACAAAAAACCAAACAACTGAAAAACAGAACTTAGCTTATCCTGAGAGATCTGGGAGCAGGTAGTCAGGAACCAAACTGAGCACATCTGAGTACATTGATAGCCGGCAAGGGAATGACAGGAAAGCCAGGTTAAATAGGAAACACCCAGCCTCTGATGGACAGGTGGAAACCAGAGACCGCAACCCACCAAAGTCACCCAGTACCAGCCGTAACCACCAGAGGGAGCCCAAAAACAGAATCCACAACAGTACCCTCCCCTTGAGGAGGGGTCACCGAACCCTCACGAGAACCCCCAGGGCGATCAGGATGAGCTCTATGGAAGGCGCGGACCAAATCAGTCGCATGAACATCAGAGGCGACCACCCAGGAATTATCCTCCTGACCATAACCCTTCCACTTAACCAAATACTGGAGTTTACGTCTGGAAACACGAGAATCCAAGATCTTCTCAACAACATACTCCAATTCTCCCTCCACCAGCACCGGAGCAGGAGGCTCAAGCGAAGGAACAACGGGCACCTCATACCTCCGCAATAACGACCGATGCATCCAAACAAAAAGACACAGGGTTAAGAATCTCCAAGATCTTATAAGGACCGATGAACCGAGGCTTGAACTTAGGAGAAGAGACCTTCATAGGGACAAAACGAGAAGACAACCACACCAAGTCCCCAACAAGAAGTCGGGGACCCACGCGGCGACGGCGATTAGCAAACTGCTGAGTCTTCTCCTGAGACAACTTCAAATTGTCCACCACCTGATTCCAAATCTGATGTAGCCTGTCCACCACCACGTCCACTCCAGGACAATCCGAAGGCTCCACCTGACCAGAGGAAAAACGAGGATGAAACCCCGAATTACAAAAGAAAGGAGAGACCAAAGTAGCAGAACTAGCCCGATTATTAAGGGCAAATTCGGCCAGTGGCAAAAAGGCAACCCAGTCATCTTGATCAGCAGAAACAAAACACCTTAAATAAGTTTCCAAGGTCTGATTAGTTCGCTCCGTCTGGCCATTCGTCTGAGGATGGAATGCAGACGAGAAAGACAAATCAATGCCCATCTTAGCACAAAACGTCCGCCAAAATCTAGACACAAACTGGGATCCCCTGTCAGAAACGATATTCTCTGGAATCCCATGCAAACGAACCACGTTCTGAAAAAATAAAGGGACCAACTCAGTGGAGGAAGGCAACTTAGGCAAGGGTACCAAATGAACCATCTTAGAAAAGCGGTCACACACAACCCAGATAACGGACATTTTCTGTGAGACAGGGAGATCTGAAATAAAATCCATGGAAATGTGCGTCCAAGGCCTCTTCGGGATAGGCAAGGATAACAACAACCCACTGGCCCGAGAACAGCAAGGCTTAGCCCGAGCACACACTTCACAAGACTGCACAAAGGTGCGCACATCCCTTGACAAGGAAGGCCACCAAAAAGACCTGGCCACCAAGTCTCTAGTACCAAACATTCCAGGATGACCAGCCAACACAGAAGAATGGACCTCGGAGATGACTCTACTGGTCCAATCATCCGGAACAAACAGTCTTTCTGGTGGACAACGATCAGGTTTATCCGCCTGAAACTCCTGCAATGCACGTCGCAAGTCTGGGGAGACGGCGGACAATATTACCCCATCCCTAAGGATACCAGTAGGCCCAGAGTCTCCAGGAGAGTCAGGCACAAAACTCCTGGAAAGAGCATCTGCCTTCACATTCTTTGAACCTGGCAGGTATGAAACCACAAAATTGAAACGAGAAAAAAACAACGACCAACGAGCCTGTCTAGGATTCAGACGCCTGGCAGACTCAAGGTAAATCAGATTTTTGTGATCAGTCAAGACCACCACACGATGTCTAGCACTCTCAAGCCAATGACGCCACTCCTCAAATGCCCACTTCATGGCCAAAAGCTCCCGATTACCCACATCATAATTGCGCTCGGCGGGCGAGAATTTTCTAGAAAAGAATGCACATGGCTTCATCACCGAGCCATTGGAACTTCTCTGTGACAAAACCGCCCCCGCTCCAATCTCAGAAGCATCAACCTCAACCTGAAAAGGAAGTGAAACATCTGGTTGACATAACACAGGAGCAGAAGAAAACCGGCGCTTAAGTTCCTGAAAGGCCTCCACAGCCGTAGGAGACCAATTAGCAACATCAGCACCCTTTTTAGTCAAATCAGTCAAAGGTTTAACAACACTGGAAAAATTAGTAATGAACCGACGATAAAAATTAGCAAAACCCAAGAACTTCTGAAGACTCTTAACAGATGTAGGTTGTGTCCAGTCACAAATCGCCTGAACCTTGACGGGATTCATCTCAATAGTAGAAGGAGAAAAAATGTACCCCAAAAAAGACATTTTCTGGACTCCGAAGAGACACTTTGAGCCCTTCACAAACAGAGAATTGGCCCGCAGGACTTGAAACACCTTCCTGACCTGTAGAACATGAGACTCCCAGTCATCAGAAAACACCAAAATATCATCCAAATACACAATCATAAACTTATCCAGATATTCACGGAAAATATTGTGCATAAAGGACTGAAAGACTGAAGGAGCATTAGAAAGTCCAAAAGGCATTACCAAATACTCAAAATGGCCCTCAGGCGTATTAAATGCGGTTTTCCACTCATCACCCTGCTTTATCCGCACAAGATTATACGCACCGCGAAGATCTATCTTAGTGAACCACCTAGCCCCCTTAATGCGAGCAAACAAATCAGTCAATAATGGCAATGGATACTGATATTTGACTGTAATCTTATTCAGAAGGCGATAATCTATACAAGGCCTCAGGGAACCATCTTTTTTTGCCACGAAAAAAAAACCTGCTCCCAGAGGGGACGAAGATGGACGAATATGTCCCTTTTCCAAGGACTCCTTAATATAATTCCGCATAGCAGTATGCTCTGGCACTGACAGATTAAATAAACGACCCTTAGGGAACTTACTGCCAGGAATTAATTCTATAGCACAGTCACAATCCCTATGAGGAGGGAGCGAATTGAGCTTAGGCTCCTCAAAAACATCCCGATAGTCAGACAAAAACGCAGGGACCTCAGAAGGAGTAGATGAAGCGATTGAAATCAGAGGTGCATCATCATGAACCCCCTGACATCCCCAGCTTAACACAGACATTGTTTTCCAATCCAGGACAGGATTATGAGTTTGTAACCATGGCAGACCAAGCACTAGTACATCATGTAAATTATACAGTACAAGGAAGCGAATCACCTCCTGATGAACGGGAGTCATGCGCATGGTCACTTGTGTCCAGTACTGCGGTTTATTCATAGCCAATGGTGTAGAGTCAATTCCCTTAAAAGGAATAGGAACTTCCAGAGGCTCCAGACTAAAACCGCAGCGTTTGGCAAATGACCAATCCATAAGACTCAGGGCAGCGCCCGAATCCACATAGGCATCGACGGAAATGGAAGACAGTGAACAAATCAGAGTTACAGACAAAATGAACTTAGACTGCAGAGTACTAATGGCAAAAGATTTATCAACCTTTTTTGTGCGTTTAGAGCATGCTGATATAACATGAGCTGAATCACCACAATGAAAACACAATCCATTTTTCCGCCTATAATTTTGCCGTTCACTTCTGGACTGAATTCTATCACATTGCATAGTCTCAGGTGCCTGTTCAGAAGACACCGCCAACTGGTGCACAGGTTTGCGCTCCCGTAAACGCCGATCAATCTGAATGGCCATAGCCATAGACTCATTCAGACCTGTAGGCGCAGGGAACCCCACCATAATATCCTTAATGGCCTCAGAAAGACCATGTCTGAAGTTTGCAGCCAGGGCGCACTCATTCCACTGAGTAAGCACCGACCATTTGCGAAATTTTTGACAATATACTTCCGCTTCATCATGCCCCTGAGAGAGGGCTAATAAAGCCTTTTCAGCCTGAATCTCCAGGTTAGGTTCCTCATAGAGCAATCCCAGTGCCAGAAAAAACGCATCCACACTGAGCAATGCAGGATCCCCTGGAGCCAATGCAAATGCCCAATTCTGAGGGTCGCCCCGCAGGAAAGATATTACAATCTTAACCTGCTGAGCAGGGTCTCCAGAGGAGCGAGATTTCAAAGAAAGAAACAATTTGCAATTGTTCCTGAAATTCAGGAAGGTAGATCTATCTCCAGAAAAAAACTCTGGAATAGGAATTCTAGGTTCAGACATGGGAGTGTGAACAACAAAATCCTGTATGTTTTGAACTTTTGCAGCAAGATTACTCAGGCTGGAAGCCAAACTCTGGACATCCATGTTAAACAGCTAAGGTCAGAGCCATTCAAGGGTTAAGAGGAGGTAAGAAGCAGCTAGACAGCAATTAAGGGCTAGGCAGCAAAACTCTGAGGGGAAAAAAAAAATAAAAATTTCCCTTAAACACTTCTTTTTCTCCTGCTTCAGCCCAAACAATTAACACTTTTTGGGCCGGCTATACTGTCATGGATCCCAATGGCTGGGGATCGCACTGGACAAGCAAAATAACATAAATAACGGACAAGCTCTAGGGTGATGGAACCTGGGCTGACCGCTGCCCTACTCCTGACAAACACAACTAGAAATAGCCAGGGAGCGTGCCTACGTTGATTCTAGACGCCACGCGCCAGCCTAAGAGCCAACTAGCACTGCAGAGGAAATAAAGACCTAGCTTGCCTCCAGAGGAATGAACCCCAAAAGGTATAGTTGCCCCCCACATGTATTGACGGTGAAATGAGAGGAAGGCACGCACATAGAGATGAAAATAGATTTAGCAAACTGAGGCCCGCTATAACTAGAAAGCAGAATGATACAAAAGGGGTCTGAGCGGTCAGCAAAAAACCCTAATCGAAAACCATCCTGAGATTACAAGAACCCCTGTGCCAACTCATGGCACATGGGGAGAACCTCAGCCCACTAGAGCTACCAGCTAGCATAGAGTCATAATTAGCAAGCTGGACAAAAAACCAAACAACTGAAAAACAGAACTTAGCTTATCCTGAGAGATCTGGGAGCAGGTAGTCAGGAACCAAACTGAGCACATCTGAGTACATTGATAGCCGGCAAGGGAATGACAGGAAAGCCAGGTTAAATAGGAAACACCCAGCCTCTGATGGACAGGTGGAAACCAGAGACCGCAACCCACCAAAGTCACCCAGTACCAGCCGTAACCACCAGAGGGAGCCCAAAAACAGAATCCACAACACCGCAGTAAAAACACAACCCATTCTGACGTCTATGATTTTGTCGTTCAGTTTTAGTCTGAATTCTATCACATTGCATTGAGTCAGGTGTCCGTTCAGACAATACTGCCAGAGAATTAGCAGATTTGCGCTCCCGCAAACGCCGATCAATCTGAATGGCAAGAGTCATAGAATCATTCAGACTTGTAGGGATGGGAAAACCCACCATCACATTCTTAATGGCCTCAGAAAGGCCATTTCTGAAATTTGCGGCCAGAGCACACTCATTCCATTGAGTAAGCATGGACCATTTCCAAAATTTTTGGCAATACACTTGCAGCTTCATCCTGGCCCTGAAAGATAGCCAGCAACGCTTTTTCTGCCTGAATTTCAAGATTAGGCTCCTCGTAAAGCAATCCGAGCGCCAGAAAAAACGCATCAATATTTGCCAATGCCGCATCTCCTGGTGCTAGCGAGAAGGCCCAATCCTGAGGGTCGCCCCGTAAAAAAGAGATAACAATTTTTACTTGCTGAGCTGAGTCTCCAGATGAACGGGGTCTCAGAGATAGAAACAATTTACAATTATTCCTGAAATTCCTAAACTTAAATCGGTCTCCAGAGAACAGTTCAGGAATAGGTATTTTAGGTTCAGACATTGGACTACTGGTAACAAAATCTTGTATGCCCTGCACACGAGCAGCAAGCTGATCCACACTTGTAATCAAAGTCTGGACATTCATGTCTGCAGCAAGCACAAGCCACTCAGAGGTAAAGGGGAGGAAAAAAGAGGAAAGAAAAAAAAAAAAACTCAGACTTTCCTTTCTTGTAATCCCACTTCTGCAATGCATTAAACATTCAACCTTGGCCTGGCATACTGTTATGACCCCAATGGCAGAGGGTCTCAAAAATACATACCAAGTCTGCAAACACAAAAAACCAGCTCATAGGGCAGTGGTAACTGGGCTGACCATATATCTAATCCTAGCACCACAAATAGCAGCAGCCGGGGAACGTGCCTACGTTGGTTCTAGACGTCTCGCGCCAGCCGGAGAACTAACTAACCCTAGAAGGGAAAAGATAGACCTTTCTTGCCTCCAGAGAAAAGACCCCAAAAGTTGGATACAAGCCCCCAACAAATAATAACGGTGAGGTAAGGAGAAAAGACAAACGTAAGAATGAACTAGATATTTAGCAAAGAGAGGCCCACTGACTAATAGCAGAATATAGTAAGATGACTTATATGGTCAGCAAAAACCCTATCAAAATTTCCACGCTGGATATTCAAGAACCCCCGAACCGTCTAACGGCCCAGGGGGAGAACACCAGCCCCCTAGAGCTTCCAGCAAAATCAGGAATCACATTTAGTACAAGCTGGACAAAAAATAAGAGCAAAGCAAATAACCAAAAAACAAGGAAGCAGGACTTAGCTTAATTTTGCAAGATCCAAGACCAGCAGACAGGAGCTGTTATGATTTTCCCAATGGCAGGGAAATCAAAATAACAACGGACTAGCTCTCGGGTGATGGGAACTAAAGTGACCGTGACCTGAACCTGACACGACACTGGAAGTAGCCGGGGAGTGTTTCCTACGATGCCCTAGACACCACGCGCCAGCCGGAGATCTAACTACCCCTATCAGAGGAATATACTGGCCTGCCTTACCTCCAGAGATGAACCCCAAAAGGAGATAGCAGCCCCCCACAGATATTGACGGTGAGTCAAGAGGAAAAGACATACGTAGGATGAACAGCAGATTTAGCACAGTGAGGTCCGCTTACTAGATAGCAGAAGTACAGGAAAGAGTCACTTCACGGTCAACTTCAAAACACTACTCAAAAACACCATCCTGAAATTACTTTAAAACTCCAGTGACAACTCATGCCACTGGAGTGGCAATTCCAGTCCACGAGAGCTTCCAGCTACAGAGAGTCACATTGCAAATAGCTGGACAAAAATAGAATAAACTAGAAACAAAATTCAACTTAGCTGAACAGGATCTTGAGGCAGGAGAATGCAACAGAATGCTACTGATACATTGTTGGCCGGCATCAGACCAGCAGCCAAGCAGCCTTAAATAGGAAACTCCCCTAATGGGTGTCAACAGGTGATCAAGGATAGAAGAAGGCAAATAAGTGGCACTACCATAAAACACCACCGGGGGAGCCCACAAACAGAATTCACAACAGTACCCCCCCCTTAAGGAGGGGGCACCGAACCCTCACCAGAACCACCAGGGCGATCTGGATGAGCACTATGAAATGCACGAACCAAATCAGGAGCATGAACATCAGATGCTGTCACCCAAGAATTATCCTCCTGACCATAGCCTTTCCACTTAACCAGATACTGAAGTTTCCGTCTGGAAACACGGGAGTCCAAGATCTTTTCCACCACATACTCCAACTCACCCTCAACCAGCACAGGAGCAGGAGGATCAGCAGACGGAACAACCGGCACCTCATACCTCCGCAACAATGACCGATGAAAAACATTATGAATAGTAAAAGATGCTGGGAGGTCCAAACGAAAGGACACAGGATTGAGAACCTCCAGAATCCTATAAGGGCCGATAAACCGAGGCTTAAACTTAGGAGACGAGACCTTCATAGGAACAAATCGAGAAGACAACCAAACCAGGTCCCCAACACAAAGACGAGGACCGACACGCCGATGACGATTAGTGAACTGTTGAGTCTTCTCCTGGGACAACTTCAGATTGTCCACAACCTGTCCCCAAATCTGATGCATTCTATCAACCACAGCATCTACTCCAGGACAATCCGAAGACTCCAATTGACCAGACGAAAAGCGAGGGTGAAACCCTGAATTACAAAAAAATGGAGAAACCAAAGTGGCAGAACTGGCCCGATTGTTAAGGGCAAACTCTGCCAATGGCAAAAAATCAAGCCAATCGTCCTGATCAGCGGACACAAAACACCTCAAGTAAGTCTCCAAGGTCTGATTAGTACGCTCAGTCTGGCCATTAGTCTGAGGATGGAATGCAGACGAAAAAGACAAGTCGATGCCCATCCTGGCACAGAACGCCCGCCAAAATCTAGACACAAACTGAGTACCCCTGTCAGACACTATATTCTCAGGAATACCATGCAAACGCACAACATTCTGAAAAAATAGAGGGACCAGCTCAGAGGAGGAGGGCAATTTGGGCAAAGGTACCAAGTGAACCATCTTGGAAAAACGGTCACACACCACCCAGATGACGGACATCCTACGAGAAACAGGAAGGTCAGAAATAAAGTCCATAGAGATGTGCGTCCAAGGCCTCTTAGGAATAGGCAAGGGCAACAACAACCCGCTGGCCCGGGAACAGCAGGGCTTAGCCCGAGCACAAACATCACAAGACTGCACAAAAAGGCCACCAGAAGGACCTAGACACCAGATCCCTGGTGCCAAAAATTCCAGGATGACCTGCCAACGCGGAAGAGTGAACTTCCGAAATAACTCTACTGGTCCAGTCATCAGGGACAAACAATCTACCAGGCGGACAGCGATCAGGCCTATCCACCTGAAACTCCTGCAAAGAGCGCCGCAGGTCTGGGGAGACAGCTGACAATATCACCCCATCCTTCAGGATGCCAGTAGGTTCGGAATCACCAGGCGAGTCAGGCTCAAAACTCCTAGAGAGGGCATCCGCCCTCACATTCTTAGACCCAGGCAGATATGAAACCACAAAGTTAAATCGAGAGAAAAACAACGACCAGCGCGCCTGTCTAGGATTCAGACGCCTGGCTGACTCAAGATAAATTAGATTTTTGTGGTCAGTCAAGACCACCACCTGGTGTCTAGCACCCTCAAACCAATGACGCCACTCCTCAAATGCCCACTTCATGGCCAAGAGCTCCCGATTTCCAACATCATAATTTCGCTCAGCGGGCGAAAACTTTCGAGAGAAAAACGCACATGGTCTCATCACTGAGCAGTCAGGACCTTTCTGCGACAAAACTGCACCTGCTCCGATCTCGGAAGCATCTACTTCAACCTGGAACGGGAGCGAAACATCAGGCTGGCGCAACACAGGAGCAGAAGAAAAGCGGCGCTTAAGCTCCCGAAAGGCCTCCACAGCCGCAGAGGACCAATTAGCAACATCAGCACCCTTCTTGGTCAAATCAGTCAAAGGTTTAGCAATGGCAGAAAAACCCGCTATGAATCGGCGATAGAAATTAGCAAATCCCAAGAATTTCTGAAGACTCTTTAGAGAAGTAGGTTGTACCCAATCACAAATAGCCTGAACCTTAACAGGGTCCATCTCCATAGATGAAGGGGAAAAAATATATCCCAAAAAGGAAATTCTCTGAACCCCAAAAATACACTTTGAGCCCTTCACAAATAGAGAATTAGCTCGTAAAACCTGAAAAACTCTCCTGACCTGTTGAACATGCGATTCCCAGTCCTCCGAAAAAATCAAAATATCATCCAAATACACAATCATAAATTTATCCAGATATTCACGGAAAATATCGTGCATAAAGGACTGAAAAACGGAAGGGGCATTCGCGAGACCGAAAGGCATTACCAAATACTCAAAATGGCCTTCAGGCGTATTAAATGCGGTCTTCCACTCATCCCCCTGCTTAATCCGCACCAAATTATACGCACCACGTAGATCGATCTTAGTGAACCACTTCGCCCCCTTTATGCGAGCAAAAAGATCAGTCAGTAAAGGTAACGGATACTGGTATTTAACTGTAATCTTATTCAGAAGTCGATAGTCGATACAAGGTCTCAATGAACCATCCTTTTTACCCACAAAGAAAAACCCTGCCCCCAGTGGAGACAAAGAGGGGCGAATATGACCCTTTTCCAAAGATTCTCTGATATACTCCCGCATAGCAGTATGTTCAGGTACAGACAAATTAAACAAGCGACCCTTAGGAAATTTACTACCGGGAATCAACTCAATAGCGCAGTCACACTCTCTTTGAGGAGGGAGAGAATCAGTTTTAGGCTCCTGAAAGACATCATAAAAATCTGACAGAAATGCTGGGATCTCAGAGGGAGTAGATGAAGAAATGGGAACCAAAGGTGCATCCCCATGAATCCCCTGACATCCCCAGCTCAGCACAGACATTGATCTCCAGTCCAAGACTGGATTATGAATTTGTAACCATGGTAATCCAAGTACTAATACGTCATGTAGATTATATAACACAAGGAAACGAATAATCTCCTGATGGTCTGGGGACAGATGCATAGTCACTTGTGTCCAATATTGTGGTTTATTGCTAGCCAAAGGTGTAGAATCAATACCCTTTAAGGGAATAGAAACCTCCAGAGGCTCTAAATCAAACCCACAACGCTTGGCAAAGGACCAATCCATGAGACTCAGAGCGGCGCCAGAATCCACATAAGCATCCACAGTAACAGATGATAAAGTACAAATCAATGTCACGGACAAAAGAAATTTAGACTGCAAGGTACCCATAGAAAAAGATTTATCAACCTTTTTATCAACCTTCTTTATGCGTTTAGAGCATGCTGATATAACATGAGTTGGATCTCCACAATAGAAGCACAACCCATTTTTGCGCCTGTAATTCTGTCGTTCGCCTCTAGACAATACACTATCGCATTGCATATGCTCTGGTGCCTTTTCAGAGGTCACCGCCAAATGATGCACAGGTTTTTGCTCAGAAGATACCGCCATATGGTGTACAGGTTTTTGCTCAGAAGATACCGCCATATGGTGCACAGGTTTTTGCTCAAAAGATACCGCCATATGGTGCACAGATTTTTGCTCAGAAGATACCGCCATATGGTGCACAGATTTGCGCTCCCGTAAACGCCGATCAATCTGGATAGCCAATTTCATGGCATCATTCAGACCTGTAGGCACAGGGAACCCCACCATGACATCCTTCACGGCATCAGAGAGACCTTCTCTGAAATTAGCTGCTAGAGCGCACTCATTCCATTTAGTAAGCACCGACCATTTACGAAATTTTTGGCAGTATATCTCAGCTTCATCTTGCCCTTGAGAAAGAGCTATCAAGGCTTTCTCAGCCAAAATCTCTAAATTAGGTTCTTCATAAAGCAACCCCAAAGCCAGAAAAAACGCATCTACATTTAATAACGCAGGATCCCCTGGCGACAATGCAAATGCCCAACTTTGTGGGTCACCCCGCAATAGAGAAATAACAATTTTAACCTGTTGCACAGGATCACCAGCAGAGTGAGATTTCAGAGACAAAAACAATTTACAATTCTCTCTGAAATTCAAAAAACGGGATCTGTCTCCGGTAAAAAATTCAGGCATAGGGATCTTAGGTTCAGACATTGGAGCACGTATAACAAAATCTTGTAAGTTCTGGACCTTTGTAGCCAGGTTATTCAGACCTGCAACCAAACTCTGTGGATCCATGATTCAAACAGGTGTAACCAAAGCCATTCAGAGATTAAGAGGAGAGGAAAAAAAAAAAAGGCTGAAGACTGCAGTTTAAGCAAGGAGTACAAATAAGCACTAAGGTGCACTTTCCAAACACAGAAGGAAAAAAAACCTTTTCATATCCTTTCCTGCTTTAGTGCATAGTTTTAACACATGTGGGCCGGCCAAACTGTTATGATTTTCCCAATGGCAGGGAAATCAAAATAACAACGGACTAGCTCTCGGGTGATGGGAACTAAAGTGACCGTGACCTGAACCTGACACGACACTGGAAGTAGCCGGGGAGTGTTTCCTACGATGCCCTAGACACCACGCGCCAGCCGGAGATCTAACTACCCCTATCAGAGGAATATACAGGCCTGCCTTACCTCCAGAGATGAACCCCAAAAGGAGATAGCAGCCCCCCACAGATATTGACGGTGAGTCAAGAGGAAAAGACATACGTAGGATGAACAGCAGATTTAGCACAGTGAGGTCCGCTTACTAGATAGCAGAAGTACAGGAAAGAGTCACTTCACGGTCAACTTCAAAACACTACTCAAAAACACCATCCTGAAATTACTTTAAAACTCCAGTGACAACTCATGCCACTGGAGTGGCAATTCCAGTCCACGAGAGCTTCCAGCTACAGAGAGTCACATTGCAAATAGCTGGACAAAAATAGAATAAACTAGAAACAAAATTCAACTTAGCTGAACAGGATCTTGAGGCAGGAGAATGCAACAGAATGCTACTGATACATTGTTGGCCGGCATCAGACCAGCAGCCAAGCAGCCTTAAATAGGAAACTCCCCTAATGGGTGTCAACAGGTGATCAAGGATAGAAGAAGGCAAATAAGTGGCACTACCATAAAACACCACCGGGGGAGCCCACAAACAAAATTCACAACAAGGAGCAAACAGAAAGGAACTGATTACAACGATGCCAGGCACTGGACTGAGAAACCAGGAAGTTTATATAGCAACACCCCTGGACTAACGACCCAGGTGGGTGCCAAACTGAGGAAAGACAATCCCAGAGTCATATCACTAGTGACCACAAGAGGGAGCCAAAAAAGTCTAATTCACAACATGACCCCTCCTCAAGGGGGGGGGGGGTACTGTTGTGAATTCCGCTCTTGGGCTCCCTCCGGTGGTTGTAAGTAGCACTTTTGTGAATTCTGCTCTTGGGCTCCCTCCTGTGGTTTTGAGTGGTATAGCTGCTTCTTGGATTTAGCATCAGCAGCTGCTTCCACTGATTGTCTTTCTGGCTCGGCTATTTTAGTCTGGCCTTATCCCTCAATCAATGCCAGTTGTCAATTGTTCCTGCTTGGAGTCACTGCTCTTTTGGATTTCCCTGACACTCTGTCCAGTTCAGCAAAGATATGTCCTTGCTTGTCCTTTTGCAGTCCACTTGTTGTGGACTTTATTGTTCAGCACATTCTATGTTTTGCTCATTTGTCCAGCTTATCAGTATGGATCTATTCAGCTAAGCTGGAAGCTCTGGGCTGCAGATTTTGCCCTCCACACCTTTAGTCAGGTGTGGAGATTTTTGCATATCTCTGCGGTGGACTTTTTCTAGTTTTTATTACTGACCGCACAGTGTTCTTTCCTGTACTATCTATCTAGCTAGAGGTGGCCTCCTTTGCTAAATCTTGTTTCATACTACGTATGTCATTTCCTTCTCCTCTCACGGTCAATATTTGTGGGGGGCTGTCCTATCCTTTGGGGATTTTCTCTGAGGCAATATAGCTTTCCTATCTCTACCTTTAGGGGTAGCTAGTTCTCCGGCTGTGACGAGGTGTCCAGGGAGTGACAGGAACATCCCACGGCTACTGCTAGTGTTGTGTTAAGATCAGGAACTGCGGTCTGTATAGTTACCACCTGCTCAGAGCTAGTCGCATGTCGCTCCTAAATTACCAGTCTATAACAGGCGTCGTCCCCAGAGCCAATTCCTGAGCCAATTGTTGTGATTCGGTTATTTGGCTCCCCCAGTGGTCGCTTGTGGTACTGGTGTCTTGTGAGCTTTTCACCTGTTTCTATCAGGATGTGGGAGTTTCCTATTTAGCCTTGTTCCTCAGTCATTCCAATGCCGGCCATCAATGTAACCAGAGTCTTTCTGTTGCATGTACCTGCTCCCAGTCTGCTGACCAGCTAAGTTGGACATTTCTGTCCTTAGTCTATTTTTGTATGTTTTGTCCAGTTTGCAGTTATGTGATTCTCTGCAGCTGGAAGCTCTTGTGGGCTGAAATTGCCACTCCGGTGCCATGAGTTGGCACATGAGTTTAAGGTAATTTCAGGATGGTTTTTGATAGGGTTTTGTAGCTGACTGTGAAGTCCACTATTGTATCCTTCTGCTTTCTAGTTAGTGGGCCTCGCTGTGCTAAATCTGTTTTCATACTACGTTTGTCTTTTCACCTTAACTCACCGTTATTATATGTGGGGGGCTACTATCTCCTGTGGGGAATTTTCCTCTGGAGGCAAGCCAGGACTGTGTTTCATCTATTAGGGGTAGTTAGTCCTCCGGCTGGTGCGAGACGTCTAGCGAAAATGTAGGCACGTTCCCTGGCTACTATTAGCTGTGTGTATAGGTTTAGCATCGCGGTCAGCTCTAGTTTCCATCACCCGAGAGCTTGTCCGTTTTTCTATGTTTCTGAGGTTCCCCTGCCATTGGGAACCATAACAGTATGGCCGGCCTACATGTTTAATCTATGGGCTGAAGCAGGAGAGAAAAAGGAACTGTGTGGAATTATTTTTTTTTTTCTCTGAAGTTGCACTCCAGCTCTAATTGCAGTCTCCTGCTTTCCTCTCCTCTTAACCCCTGAATGGCTCAGATTTTATCTGTTGAAATATGGATCTCCAGAGTCTGGCTACAAATTTGAATAATCTTGCTGCTAAAGTTCAGAATATACAAGATTTTGTTATACATGCTCCTCGGTCTGAACCTAAAATTCCTTTACCAGAGTTTTTCTCCGGAGATCGATCTTGTTTTCTGAATTTTAAATACAATTGTAAATTGTTTCTTTCTCTGAGATCTCACTCTGCTGGAGATCCTGCACAGCAGGTTAAAATAGTGATTTCATTACTGCGGGGTGACCCTCAAAATTGGGCATTTTCATTGGCGCCAGGGGATCCTGTGTTGCTCAATGTGGATGCGTTTTTTCTGGCCTTAGGGTTGCTTTATGAGGAACCTAATTTAGAGATACAGGCTGAAAAGGCCTTGATAGCCCTCTCTCAGGGGCAAGATGAAGCCGAAATATATTGCCAAAAATTTTGAAAATGGTCCGTGCTTACTCAGTGGAATGAGTGCGCTCTGGCGGCAAATTTCAGAGAAGGTCTCTCTGATGCCGTAAAAGACGTCATGGTGGGGTTTCCTACGCCTACGGGTCTGAATGAGTCCATGACAATGGCTATTCAGATTGATCGGCGTTTACGGGAACGCAAACCTGTGCACCATTTGGCGGTGTCTTCTGAGAGGGTACCAGAGAGTATGCAATGTGATAGTTTTCTGTCCAGAAGCGAACGACAGAATTATAGGCGCAAAAATAAGTTGTGCTTTTATTGTGGGAATTCAACTCATGTTATATCAGCATGCTCAAAACGAACAAACAAAGTTGCTAAATCCTCTGCTATTGGCACTTTGCAGTCCAAGTTTATTTTGTCTGTGACTTTAATTTGTTCGTTATCTTCTATTGTCGCGGATGCTTATGTGGATTCTGGTGCCGCTTTGAGTCTTATGGATTGGTCCTTTGCCAGACGCTGTGGGTTTGATCTAGAGCCTCTGGAAGTCCCTATACCTTTAAAGGGTATTGATTCTACACCATTGGCTAGTAATAAACCACAATACTGGACACAAGTGACTATGCGTATGACTCCAGACCATCAGGAGGTGATTCGCTTCCTTGTGTTGTTTAATCTACATGATGTATTAGTGCTGGGATTGCCATGGTTGCAAACCCATAACCCAGTCCTTGACTGGAAAACAATGTCTGTACTAAGCTGGGGATGTCAGGGAAATCATGGGGGCGCACCTTTGGTTTCCATTGCTTCATCTATTCCCTCTGAGATCCCGGCTTTTTTGTCTGATTATTGTGATGTTTTTGAGGAGTCTACTCTTAATTCTCTTCCCCCTCACAGAGATTGTGATTGCGCCATAGATTTGATTCCTGGCAGTAAATTTCCTAAGGGTCGTTTATTCAATCTGTCTGTACCTGAACATGCTGCTATGCGAGAGTATATTAGGGAGTCCTTGGAAAAAGGACATATTCGTCCTTCTTCGTCTCCTTTAGGAGCAGGGTTCTTTTTTTGTAGCCAAAAGAGATGGTTCTTTGAGACCTTGTATTGATTATAGACTCTTAAATAAGATCACAGTCAAATATCAGTATCCTTTGCCATTGCTGACAGATTTATTTGCTCGCATTAAGGGAGCTAAGTGGTTCTCTAAGATTGATCTTCGCGGTGCGTATAATTTGGTGCGAATTAAGCAGGGGGATGAGTGGAAAACCGCATTTAATACGCCCGAGGGCCATTTTGAGTATTTGGTAATGCCTTTTGGTTTGTCAAATGCCCCTTCGGTCTTTCAGTCTTTTATGCACAATATTTTCCGTGAATATCTGGATAAATTCATGGTTGTGTATCTGGATGATGTTTTGATTTTTTCGGATGACTGGGAGTCTCATGTTCAACAGGTTAGGAAGGTTTTTCAGGTTTTGCGGACCAATTCTCTGTTTGTAAAGGGTGCAAAGTGTGTTTTTGGGGTTCAGAAGATTTCTTTTCTGGGGTACATTTTTTCCCCTTCTTCTATTGAGATGGATCCTGTTAAGGTTCGGGCAATTTGTGACTGGACGCAGCCGACTTCTCTTAAGAGCCTTCAGAAATTTTTGGGCTTTGCTAATTTTTATCGTCGATTCATAACTGGTTTTTCTAGCGTGGTCAAGCCTTTGACTGATTTGACTAAAAAAGGTGCTGATGTTGCCGATTGGTCTCCTGCTGCTCTGGAGGCCTTTCGAGAGCTTAAGCGCCGCTTTTCTTCTGCCTCTGTGTTGCGCCAGCCTGATGTTTCACTTCCTTTTCAGGTGGAAGTTGATGCTTCCGAGATTGGAGCGGGGGCGGTTTTGTCACAGAAAAGTTCAGATGGTTCAGTGATGAGACCTTGTGCGTTCTTTTCTCGAAAATTTTCGCCCGCCGAGCGAAACTATGATGTTGGTAATCGGGAGCTTTTGGTGATGAAATGGGCATTCGAGGAGTGGCGTCATTGGCTTGAGGGTGCTAGACATCAGGTGGTGGTCTTGACTGATCACAAGAATTTGATTTATCTTGAGTCGGCCAGACGTCTGAATCCTAGACAGGCGCGCTGGTCGTTGTTTTTCTCTCGGTTTAATTTTGTGGTCTCGTATTTGCCAGGTTCTAAAAATGTGAAGGCTGATGCCCTTTCTAGGAGTTTTGAACCTGATTTCCCTGGTGATTCCAAACCTACGGGTATCCTTAAGGATGGGGTGATATTGTCTGCTGTCTCCCCTGACCTGAGACGTGCTTTACAAGAGTTTCAGGCGCATCGGCCTGATCGTTGTCCGCCTGGTAGATTGTTTGTGCCGGATGAGTGGACCAGTAGAGTCATCTCGGAGGTTCATTCTTCTGCGTTGGCAGGTCATCCGGGAATTTTTGGTACCAGGGATTTGGTGGCTAGGTCCTTCTGGTGGCCTTCCCTGTCTCGGGACGTGCGTACTTTTGTGCAGTCTTGTGATGTTTGTGCTCGGGCCAAGCCTTGTTGTTCTCGGGCTAGTGGATTGTTGTTGTCCTTGCCTATTCCTAAGAGGCCTTGGACACACATCTCTATGGATTTTATTTCTGATCTCCCTGTTTCTCAGAAAATGTCTGTCATCTGGGTGGTGTGTGACCGTTTTTCTAAGATGGTTCATTTGGTACCTTTGCCCAAGTTGCCTTCCTCATCTGAGTTGGTGCCTCTGTTTTTTCAGAATGTGGTTCGGTTGCATGGTATCCCGGAGAATATAGTTTCTGACAGGGGATCTCAGTTTATGTCCAGATTTTGGCGGGCGTTTTGTGCCAGGATGGGCATTGATTTGTCTTTTTCGTCTGCATTTCATCCTCAGACGAATGGCCAGACGGAGCGAACTAATCAGACCTTGGAGACTTATTTGAGGTGTTTTGTGTCTGCTGATCAGGATGACTGGGTCACCTTTTTGCCGTTGGCAGAGTTTGCCCTTAATAATCGGGCCAGTTCTGCCACTTTGGTTTCCCCTTTCTTTTGCAATTCGGGGTTCCATCCTCGTTTTTCATCTGGTCAGGTGGAATCTTCGGATTGTCCTGGAGTGGATACTATGGTGGACAGGTTGCATCGTATTTGGGGTCAGGTGGTGGACAATTTAAAGTTGTCCCAGGAGAGGACTCAGCATTTTGCTAATCGCCATCGTCGTGTTGGTCCTCGTCTTCGTGTTGGGGACTTGGTGTGGTTGTCTTCCCGTTTTGTCCCTATGAGGGTCTCTTCTCCTAAGTTTAAGCCTCGGTTCATCGGTCCTGATAGGATTTTGGAAATTCTTAACCCTGTGTCTTTTCGTTTGGACCTCCCAGCATCCTTTGCTATCCATAATGTTTTCCATCGGTCGTTATTGCGGAGGTATGAGGTGCCAGTTGTGCCTTCTGTTGAGCCTCCTGCTCCTGTGCTGGTTGAGGGTGAATTGGAGTACGTGGTGGAGAAAATCTTGGACTCCCGTGTTTCCAGACGGAGACTTCAATATCTGGTTAAGTGGAAGGGCTACGGTCAGGAGGATAATTCTTGGGTTTCAGCTTCAGATGTTCATGCCTCTGATTTGGTCCGTGCCTTTCATAGGGCTCATCCAGATCACCCTGGTGGTTCTTGTGAGGGTTCGGTGCCCCCTCCTTAAGGGGGGGGTACTGTTGTGATTCGGTTATTTGGCTCCCCCAGTGGTCGCTTGTGGTACTGGTGTCTTGTGAGCTTTTCACCTGTTTCTATCAGGATGTGGGAGTTTCCTATTTAGCCTTGTTCCTCAGTCATTCCAATGCCGGCCATCAATGTAACCAGAGTCTTTCTGTTGCATGTACCTGCTCCCAGTCTGCTGACCAGCTAAGTTGGACATTTCTGTCCTTAGTCTATTTTTGTATGTTTTGTCCAGTTTGCAGTTATGTGATTCTCTGCAGCTGGAAGCTCTTGTGGGCTGAAATTGCCACTCCGGTGCCATGAGTTGGCACATGAGTTTAAGGTAATTTCAGGATGGTTTTTGATAGGGTTTTGTAGCTGACTGCGAAGTCCACTATTGTATCCTTCTGCTTTCTAGTTAGTGGGCCTCGCTGTGCTAAATCTGTTTTCATACTACGTTTGTCTTTTCACCTTAACTCACCGTTATTATATGTGGGGGGCTACTATCTCCAGTGGGGAATTTTCCTCTGGAGGCAAGCCAGGACTGTGTTTCATCTATTAGGGGTAGTTAGTCCTCCGGCTGGTGCGAGACGTCTAGCGAAAACGTAGGCACGTTCCCTGGCTACTATTAGTTGTGTGTATAGGTTTAGCATCGCGGTCAGCTCTAGTTTCCATCACCCGAGAGCTTGTCCGTTTTTCTATGTTTCTGAGGTTCCCCTGCCATTGGGAACCATAACAGCCAATGCAGTGTGATAGGATTTTGTCTAGAACGGAACGACAAGGATTCAGGCGTCAGAATGGGTTGTGTTATTTTTGTGGCGACGCTTCTCATGTCATTTCAGTCTGCCCTAAGCGGACAAAGAGGATTGCTACCATCAGTACTGTACAACCTAAATTTCTATTATCGGTGTCCTTGATTTGCTCATTGTCATCATTCTCTGTCATAGCGTTTGTGGATTCAGGCGCCGCCTTGAACTTAATGGATTTTGAGTTTGCCAGGCGTTTTGGTTTTCCCTTGCAGCCTTTGCAGAACCCTATTCCTTTAAGGGGGATTGATGCTACACCTTTGGCTAAAAATAAGCCTCAGTTTTGGACACAGGTGACCATGCACATGGCGCCAGCCCATCAGGAAGATTGTCGATTTCTGGTGTTGCATAATTTGCATGATGTTATCGTGCTGGGTTTCCCGTGGTTGCAGGTACATAATCCTGTATTGGATTGGAAATCTATGTCTGTGACTAGTTGTGGTTGTCAGGGGGTTCATAATGATGTTCCTTTGATGTCAATCTCCTCTCCTTCCTCTTCTGAAATTCCAGAGTTTTTGTCTGATTTTCAGGATGTATTCGATGAGCCCAAGTCCAGTTCCCTTCCACCGCACAGGGACTGTGATTGTGCTATTGACTTGATTCCAGGCAGTAAGTTTCCTAAGGGTCGACTTTTCAACCTGTCTGTGCCTGAACATACCACCATGCGGAGTTATGTTAAGGAGTCTTTGGAGAAAGGGCATATTCGGCCATCTTCTTCACCGTTAGGAGCAGGTTTTTTTTCTCCAAGGTCACCAGATCATAACAGGGGGCAGATCAGGGTTTCCAGCCATGGCCGATGATATTGCAGCATCGGCCATGGCTGGATTGTAATATTTCACCACTAGTGTTGAGCATTCCGATACTGCAAATATCAGGTATCGGCCGATATTTGCTGTATCGGAATTCCGATACCGAGTTCCGATATTTTTCCAATATCGGAAATCGGAATCGGAAGTGTGCGGTGCGTATGGTTCCCAGGGTCTGGAGGAGAGGAGACTCTCCTTCAGGCCCTGGGATCCATATTCAAGTAAAAAATAAATAATAAAAATAAAAAATATTGATATACTCACCCCTCCGGCGGACCCTGGCTCTTAGCGGTGCCTCCGTTCCTAAGAATGCAGGGAGTGAAGGACCTTCGATGACGTCACGGCTTGTGATTGGTCGCGTGAGCGGTCACATGAGCGGCACGCGACCAATCACAAGCCGCGACGTCATCGAAGGTCTTTCACTCCCTGCATTCTTAGGAATGGAGGAAGACGCTTGGACCAGTGAGAGCCGGGGTCTGAGGGGTGAGTATATCAATATTTTTTATTTTTATTCTTTATTTTATACATGAATATGGATCCCAGGGCCTGAAGGAGAGTTTCCTCTCCTTCAGACCCTGGGAACCATTCCGATATTTTGTGTCCCATTGATATGCATTGGTATTGGGTATCGGTATCGGCGTTATCCGATATTTTTGGGATATCGGCCGATCCAATCCGATACCGATACCTTTGCATATCGGAAAGGTATCGCTCAACACTATTCACCACTTTTCATAGGTGAAATATTACAAATTGCTCTGATTGGCTGTTGCACTTTCAACAGCCAATCAGAGCGATCGTAGCCATGTGGGGGCTAAAGTACCACTCCCCCTGTCCCTGCAGATCGGGTGAAATTGGAGTTAACCCTTTCACCCGATCTGCAGGGACGCGATCACTCTGTGACACAGCATATGCGTCACAGGTCGGATTGGCACCGACTTTCATGATGCATACGCTGTGTCACAGGTTGGGAAGGGGTTAAATTTCTGAATAATATGTGCAACTGTAGTCACAGGAACATCAAGCTGCTTGGAGATAGTCTTATAACTTTTACCTTTAACATGTTAGTCTATAATTTTCTTTCTAATCTCATTGATTCCAAGATTGTAGACACTACACTGTGTTCCAAATTATTATGCACAAAGAGTTTAGGAGTGATAAGGTTAGAATTTTTTTGTTTGTCATTTAAACTCATTGATTGTGATGTGTGTCAGGGCTTTTTATATTACTGAAAGCAATTGCAGATACCTGTGCAAATTAGTTTGGCAGGTGTGTCCAAATAAAGGCAAGACTACTTAAGAAGGCTGTTCCACATTATTAAGCAGCCTACATTTTTTGCCAAAATGGGAAAGAAAAAGGATGTGTCGGCTGCTGAGAAGCAACAAATTGTGGAGTATTTAGGTCAAGGCATGACTACAAACAACATTGCCAAGACACTTCATCGTGATCATCGCACAATCAAGGAGTATGTAGCTGATTCCCAGCACACACGTGTGCTTGCTGATAAGGAAAAATTGAGGACTCTTTCCAACAGGTAATTGCGTAAGGTTAAAAGAGCAGCTGCAAAAATGCCTTGTCATAGCAGCAGACAAGTTTTTGAAGCTGCTGGTGCCTCCAACGTCCCCAGAACAACAAGATGCAGGGTCCTTCAGAGGTTTGCAGCTGTGCGTAAGCCATCCTTTCGACCACCTCTGTCCACTGCACACAAGCAGAAACGGCTCCAGTGGGCCAAACGATGCATGAAGACTGACTTCCAAACTGTTTTGTTCACCGTTGAGTGCCGTGCAATGCTCGATGGTCCAGATGGATGGAGAGTAGGGTGGCTGGTTGATGGACACCCTATGATAACATGGCTAAGGCGCCAACAAGGAGGAGGTGGAGTAATGTTTTGGGCTGGAATCATGGGGAGAGAGATTGTCGGCCCCTTTATGATCCCTGAAGGGGTAAAGATGAACTCCATAATCAATGTGGAGTTTCTAAAACAACACTTCCTGCCATGGTTCAAGAGGAAGAACCGTGCTTTCCGCAGCAAGATCATTTTCATGCATGATAATGCACTGTCTCATGCTGCAAAAAACACATCTGCATCTCTGGCTGCTATGGGCATAAAAGAGGACAAACTTATGGTGTGGCCACCATCTTCCCCTGACCTCAACCCCATTGAGAACCTCTGGAGCATCATCAAAAGGAGTGTCTATGATGGCGGGAGGCAGTTCACATCTAAGCAACAGCTCTGGGAGGGTATTCTGTCCACATGCAAAACAATTGAAGCAGAAACCATCCAAAAACTGACAAATTCAATGGACGAAAGAGTTCAGAAGCTTCTTTCGAACAAAAAATGTAACATCACCTAGAATAAAGTTTTCACTTGAAAACTGTTTGATTTCATTTTGTAATAAGCTGATAATGCTTATAACTTCACAATTGACCATTTTTTTGTTCAAAATAAAAAAAAGGTTGAAAACTCTGCTGTGCATAATAATTTGGAACATGCATTTTGAGTGTTTATTTTTTTTTTAAAGATAATGTTTTCATAGGCAGTTTGTTCCAAAACATTGCAATTATACTAGAATAGTAGATGACTGGAAAATAACAATGACTGCAATTCAGATAGGTAATTTAGAGAAAATATGAGGAAATATTATTTGCATAATAATTTGGAACACAGTGTAGTGATGCTAATTAGTGGACACACCTTGATTTAACATGTCCTTTTTGTCACATTATTTTCAGGGGTACCATCATTTCTGTCCAGGTCTATTTCATGAGTTTTATTTTTCTTTTAATTCTGTGGAAGCACGATTGAAAAGCAATGTCTGACTTTCATTTGTTCATTGTCATAGATTTTTTATTTATTATTTCTTTTGTCAGATTCAAGTTATTACTGTGACCTTTTAGGGTTTTTCTGTTATTAAAGTAGGGGTACCAACAATTTTGACCACGTGTGTACATAGTATATTTCCTACTATTTACGTGCAGCTGGTGATTAAAGAGTAGTGAATATCTGTATCCAGAGGAGCAGGCAGCTTCTCATTTATTGTTACACCATATAACACAGCATTTCACTGACTGTATCCAACCGTATGGTTGGATATTTTCCAGTATCAACCCAGGGACGGATTATCAGAGGGTCAATATGGGCGGTAGCCCAGGGCCCAGTGGCTTGGGGGGGCCCTGGGCCACCGCAGATTGACCCTCTGATAATCCGCCGGAGTGTGACTGAATGCCCGGCCCGCTGGCATTTATGTGCCCCGCGCCCCGGACCCGGTGGGCAGAGAGAGGGGGTCCGCATCGGGCCCCTTCTCATCTGCTCACCGGGCCCCTTCCGGCGCTGCGGCGCTTTCCTATTGAGGTGCGTGCGCGCGCCCGCACCTCAATAGTTAACAACAGCCGCCAGCCAGCCAATTGGAGGCTGGCAGCTGAAGTCGGCCGCAGCTCACACGTCGCCGGCGTCTGACGTCATTGTCAGTCGCCGGCGAGTGTGCGCTGCTGGAGGGAGCTCGCCGCGTGGAGCTCTGGTAAGGTGAGGAGACTGTTTGTTTTTTTTCTTTTGTGTTTTAATAAGCTAACGGTGGACAGTGGACACACTGGGGGCAATGCTGGAGGACACACTGGGGCAATGCTGGAGACACTGGGGCAGATTGCTGGAGACACTGGGGCAGATTGCTGGAGACACTGGGGCAGATTGCTGGAGACACTGGGGGCAATGCTGGAGACACTGGGGCAGATTGCTGGAGACACTGGGGCAGATTGCTGGAGACACTGGGGCAGATTGCTGGAGACACTGGGGGCAATGCTGGAGACACTGGGGCAGATTGCTGGAGACACTGGGGCAGATTGCTGGAGACACTGGGGCAGATTGCTGGAGACACTGGGGGCAATGCTGGAGACACTGGGGCAGATTGCTGGAGACACTGGGGCAGATTGCTGGAGACACTGGGGCAGATTGCTGGACACACTGGGGGCAATGCTGGAGACACTGGGGCAGATTGCTGTAGACACTGGGGCAGATTGCTGGAGACACTGGGGCAGATTGCTGGAGACACTGGGGCAATGCTGGAGACACTGGGGCAGATTGCTGGAGACACTGGGGCAGATTGCTGGAGACACTGGGGGCAATGCTGGAGACACTGGGGCAGATTGCTGGAGACACTGGGGCAGATTGCTGGAGACACTGGGGCAGATTGCTGGAGACACTGGGGGCAATGCTGGAGACACTGGGGCAGATTGCTGGAGACACTGGGGCAGATTGCTGGAGACACTGGGGCAGATTGCTGGAGACACTGGGGGCAATGCTGGAGACACTGGGGCAGATTGCTGGAGACACTGGGGCAGATTGCTGGAGACACTGGGGCAGATTGCTGGACACACTGGGGGCAATGCTGGAGACACTGGGGCAGATTGCTGTAGACACTGGGGCAGATTGCTGGAGACACTGGGGCAGATTGCTGGAGACACTGGGGCAATGCTGGAGACACTGGGGCAATGCTGGAGACACTGGGGCAGATTGCTGGACACACTGGGGGCAATGCTGGAGACACTGGGGCAATGCTGGAGACACTGGGGCAATGCTGGAGACACTGGGGCAGATTGCTGGACACACTGGGGGCAATGCTGGAGACACTGGGGCAGATTGCTGGAGACACTGGGGCAATGCTGGAGACACTGGGGCAATGCTGGAGACACTGGGGCAATGCTGGAGACACTGGGGCAGATTGCTGGACACACTGGGGCAATGCTCGAGGACACACTGGGGCAGATTGCTGGGCACACTGGGGGTAATATGCTGGAGACACTAGGGGCAATGCTGGAGACACTGGGGCAGATTGCTGGAGACACTGGGGCAATGCTGGAGACACTGGGGCAATGCTGGAGACACTGGGGCAATGCTGGAGACACTGGGGCAGATTGCTGGACACACTGGGGCAATGCTCGAGGACACACTGGGGCAGATTGCTGGACACACTGGGGCAATGCTGGAGGACACACTGGGGCAGATTGCTGGAGACACTGGGGCAATGCTGGAGGACACACTGGGGCAGATTGCTGGAGACACTGGGGCAATGATAGAGACACTGGGGCAGATTGCTGGAGACACTGGGGCAGATTGCTGGAGACACTGGGGCAGATTGCTGGAGACACTGGGGGCAATGCTGGAGACACTGGGGCAGATTGCTGGAGACACTGGGGCAGATTGCTGGAGACACTGGGGCAGATTGCTGGAGACACTGGGGGCAATGCTGGAGACACTGGGGCAGATTGCTTGAGACACTGGGGCAGATTGCTGGAGACACTGGGGCAGATTGCTGGAGACACTGGGGCAGATTGCTGGACACACTGGGGGCAATGCTGGAGACACTGGGGCAGATTGCTGTAGACACTGGGGCAGATTGCTGGAGACACTGGGGCAGATTGCTGGAGACACTGGGGCAATGCTGGAGACACTGGGGCAATGCTGGAGACACTGGGGCAGATTGCTGGACACACTGGGGGCAATGCTGGAGACACTGGGGCAATGCTGGAGACACTGGGGCAATGCTGGAGACACTGGGGCAGATTGCTGGACACACTGGGGGCAATGCTGGATACACTGGGGCAGATTGCTGGAGACACTGGGGCAATGCTGGAGACACTGGGGCAATGCTGGAGACACTGGGGCAGATTGCTGGACACACTGGGGCAATGCTCGAGGACACACTGGGGCAGATTGCTGGAGACACTGGGGCAATGCTGGAGGACACACTGGGGCAGATTGCTGGAGACACTGGGGCAATGATAGAGACACTGGGGCAGATTGCTGGACATACTGGGGCAGATTGCTGGGCACACTGGGGGTAATATGCTGGAGACACTAGGGGCAATGCTGGAGACACTGGGGCAGATTGCTGGAGACACTGGGGCAGATTGCTGTAGACACTGGGGCAGATTGCTGGAGACACTGGGGCAGATTGCTGGAGACACTGGGGGCAATGCTGGAGACACTGGGGCAGATTGCTGGAGACACTGGGGCAGATTGCTGGAGACACTGGGGCAGATTGCTGGAGACACTGGGGCAGATTGCTGGAGACACTGGGGCAGATTGCTGGACACACTGGGGGCAATGCTGGAGACACTGGGGCAGATTGCTGTAGACACTGGGGCAGATTGCTGGAGACACTGGGGCAGATTGCTGGAGACACTGGGGCAATGCTGGAGACACTGGGGCAATGCTGGAGACACTGGGGCAGATTGCTGGACACACTGGGGGCAATGCTGGAGACACTGGGGCAATGCTGGAGACACTGGGGCAATGCTGGAGACACTGGGGCAGATTGCTGGACACACTGGGGGCAATGCTGGAGACACTGGGGCAGATTGCTGGAGACACTGGGGCAATGCTGGAGACACTGGGGCAATGCTGGAGACACTGGGGCAATGCTGGAGACACTGGGGCAGATTGCTGGACACACTGGGGCAATGCTCGAGGACACACTGGGGCAGATTGCTGGACACACTGGGGCAATGCTGGAGGACACACTGGGGCAGATTGCTGGAGACACTGGGGCAATGCTGGAGGACACACTGGGGCAGATTGCTGGAGACACTGGGGCAATGATAGAGACACTGGGGCAGATTGCTGGACATACTGGGGCAGATTGCTGGGCACACTGGGGGTAATATGCTGGAGACACTAGGGGCAATGCTGGAGACACTGGGGCAGATTGCTGGAGACACTGGGGCAGATTGCTGGAGACACTGGGGCAGATTGCTGGAGACACTGGGGGCAATGCTGGAGACACTGGGGCAGATTGCTGTAGACACTGGGGCAGATTGCTGGAGACACTGGGGCAGATTGCTGGAGACACTGGGGCAATGCTGGAGACACTGGGGCAATGCTGGAGACACTGGGGCAGATTGCTGGACACACTGGGGGCAATGCTGGAGACACTGGGGCAATGCTGGAGACACTGGGGCAATGCTGGAGCCACTGGGGCAGATTGCTGGACACACTGGGGGCAATGCTGGAGACACTGGGGCAGATTGCTGGAGACACTGGGGCAATGCTGGAGACACTGGGGCAATGCTGGAGACACTGGGGCAGATTGCTGGACACACTGGGGCAATGCTTGAGGACACACTGGGGCAGATTGCTGGACACACTGGGGCAATGCTGAAGGACACACTGGGGCAGATTGCTGGAGACACTGGGGCAATGATAGAGACACTGGGGCAGATTGCTGGACATACTGGGGCAGATTGCTGGGCACACTGGGGGTAATATGCTGGAGACAATGGGGCAGATTGTTGGACACACTGGGGGCAATGCTGGACAATTGGACATACTGGGGCAGATTGCAGGACACACTGGTGGTAATATGCTGGACATACTGGGGCAGATTGTTGAACACACTGTCTGGGGGCAATATGCTGGAGTCATACACTGGGGCAGATTGCTGGAGACACTGTCTGGGGGCAATGCTGGACACACTGGGGCAGATTGCTGGTTACTGGGGCAATATGCTGGACATACTGGGGCAGATTGCTGGACACACTGGGGGTAATATGCTGGACACACTGGGGCAGATTGCTGGACACACTGGGGGCAGGACTGGAGGCATGGGCAGAATGTAGACACGGGGCAGAATGAAAGACATGGGGCAGGATTGGATCATGGGGCAGGAGAATACGATGGAGACAGATGGGGCAGGATGGGGAGATCACATGGGGTAGAATGGATACTCATGAGTGCAGGATGGGAGAACATATGGCAGGAGCCAGGAATGAGACACACGGGGCCAGGGTGGGGAATATTATTACCATAGGGGCTAATTAAGGGATATTATTACTGCAGTGATGTATTTATTTTATTTTTTGAGTATACTGTTTTAAATGGGGGGGCGGTCCTGTTACTGTGCAGAGTGACTCTATATCGCCTTTTTTTCTCCATGTGTAATGTAGAAGTTGTGAAAAATTAAGTAATGTGTTCTGCAAGCAGAGCTCGAGATAACTGTGTTATTTCCTGCAGAAACGAGTCCTGGCTGGAAGAAATGATGGCGGTCTGTGCTGGATGAAAGATGAAGGACTTCACCTAGAGACGTCATTGGTGAGTCAGTGTTACCTATACATTGACACTATACACTATACTATATACAGAGGTCCTGTGTACAATGTCACCAGTGATCACTGTATTACCTATACACTATATACAGAGCTCCTGTGTATAATGTCAACAGTGATCTCTGTATTACCTCTACACAGACACTGCATACTAAGTATAGATCTCCTGTGAATACTGGCACTTATGGTGATAGTATTGTGGGTTTTTTTTATTATTATTACTGATCAGTATTGTAGTATTCAGTCACTATGTGGTGGTAATATGTGGTCTGGAAATGGTGTTGTGGTATTTGTCCCTTGAATGTGCTATTTGGTCACCAAGTGGTGGTAATATGTGGTCTTGACCTGGTGCGGTGGTATTTGTTCCTTGTATGTGATATTATTCGATCACTGTGTTTGTAATTTGTGGTCTGGTCATGGCGCGGTGGTATTTGTTCCTTGTATGTGATATTATTGGTCAAAATATACCTAAATTATATTGCAGATTTTAACAAATATTTAATAGGTTACAGTAGAGTAGGGCCCGGCCATTTTTCTGGAATAATCTGGTTCGGGTATAATATGACCCCCCCCCACCACATGACCCCCCCCTGTCACATGACCCCCCCCCCCGTCACATGACCCCCGTCACATGACCCCCCGTCACATGACCGGGGGGGCCCACAGTGTCTGAACAGCCCGGGGCCCTGGCTACCCTTAATCCACCCCTGTATCAACCTGTTGTATAAACTGGTTGTAAACTCTAACTTATATATACATACATGGTGTTTCATCCTCACTTATCCCACATCTTATATATTTCAGGAACTGATTTCTTTTTGTTTTTGGAAAATGGATGTAGGGGTAAAGAGTTCTAAAAATTAGTGGTTATTAGTGAAAGATACCTACATTTTCAATTAAACTTCAGTATAAGCTGTCATGCGGATACACTGTTAATAGTCATTATATGTACATATCTATATAACACATGTACAAAAAAGTAAGAGCAGTTATTTGGTTTTCCTTTTCAGTGGGTCTTTGAAGTTACTTATAATTTGGGCAGTAGAGGTAGCCAACTCAGGTATATACACCTAGTTTGGAGGGCTGTCCATCACAGTATGGACCCCTGGTATGGAAGGGTAACCATCGTAGGTATGGCCCCCTGCTCTGGAGGGGTAACCATCTCAGGTATGGCCCCCTGGTTTGGAGAAGTAACCATCTCAGGTATGAACATAAGGGTGAATGACCCCGGGGAGATCAAAACATCCAACACCGCAGAGACACCATCACGTGTTTCTCAACGCAGTGATCCAGAACACTGCCCCCATCCCTTATGGGAAATATGCTTTTCACCAGGCACTGTTCCTAATAGCCAGTTTCCTACTCCACACTGATGAGGGGCAAATACCCCGAAATAGCTGTCTGTGGATGGATACCATGTTTTGGCATAGGTGGTTTTCCTTTATTGGATGCTGCCCTTCCCGTGGTTGTTCCTTCCCGGTGAAAGACCTGGCTATTCATTGCTTGCGTTGAGAAACACGTGATGGTGTCTCCGCAGCTTTTCTACATGCATCTCAGGTATGGCCCCCTTGTGTGGAGGGGTAACTATTTCAGGTATGACCACCTGCTGTGGAGGGGTAGCCATCTCTGGAATGAACCCCTGATGTGGAGGGGTAACCATATGAGGTATGGCCCCCTGGTGTGGAGTGGAGGAATAACCATAAGCATTTATATCTTATAAGACCCTGTTAAGGTAAAGTCCCTGGGGTCATGGTATTCATACTTTGCATGACTACAAACTAAATTGGCTCCTCCCAGCCAGAAACAGTGGTTTGAGGGAAGAAAAAGAAGTAGGCATGTTTTTTTTAATAAGTTCTGTAGCTTCAAGCTTTTTTCTTGTGATTTGAGAATTCTGAGGGACGGATTTTGACTGTTTATACTGAACAATTCCTATTTCTTTCAAGGTTGTTGTCGGGACAGTGCAGTAATCTAGTGCATTAAAATGAAGAGCAATATACCTAATCTAGATGTCCTTAAGTCAGTGGGAATGACTAAGGGTACTGTCTCACAGTGGCACTTTTGTCGCTACGACGGTACGATCCGTGACGTTCCAGCGATATCCATACGATATCGCTGCGTCTGACACGCAGCAGCGATCAGGGAACCTGCTGAGAATCGTACGTCATAGCAGATCGTTTGGAACTTTCTTTCGTCGCTGGATCTCCCGCTGTCATCGTTGGATCGGTGTGTGTGACACCGATCCAACGATGCATTCACTAGTAACCAGGGTAAACATCGGGTTACTAAGCGCAGGGCCGCACTTAGTAACCCGATGTTTACCCTGGTTACCATCGTAAAAGTAAAAAAAAACCAAACACTACATACTCACATTCCGGTGTCCGTCAGGTCCCTCGCAGTCTGCTTCCCGCTCTGACTGACTGCCGGCCGTAAAGTAAGAGCAGAGCACAGCGGTGACGTAACCGCTGTGCTCTGCTTTCACTTTACGGCGGCACTCAGTCAGAGCGGGAAGCAGACGGCAAAGGACCTGACGGACACCGGAATGTGAGTATGTACTGTTATTTTTTTTTTTACTTTTACGATGGTAACCAGGGTAAACATCGGGTTACTAAGTGCGGCCCTGTGCTTAGTATCCCGATGTTTACCCTGGTTACCCGGGGCCTTCGGCATCGTTGTTCGCTGGAGAGCGGTCTGTGTGACAGCTCTCCAGCGACCACACAACGACTTTCCAACGATCACGGCCAGGTCGTATCGCTGGTCGTGATCGTTGGAAAGTTGCAGAGTGTGACAGTACCCTTAGAATAAAATAATTAAGTGCATTAACACGAAGGGCAAAATACCTATCCTCAGTGCCCTTGAGTCAGAGGGAGCAGCTAAAGGTAAAATAATCAAGATAATTGCAAACTTACGGCAATATATGACTAATATAGGTGCCCTTGATTCAGTGGGAGCGGCTAAGGGTATACGTCATCAAGTGCCCAAAAAATAATTGACAATAGAGTGGCAGGGTTATTAATAATGCCTTAGAATTTTTCTGCTATAGATTTATTTATTTTTCAATAACTATGTCCAAATATTGTAAAAGTTATTTATTAATGTTTATGTTATATGTATATAGCTTTTAAGTACTCTCTTTATAATATCTTTCTCTTGATATATACTTAACACTTTTTGGTTAGTAGTAAGTGGATTTAAGAAATTATTACTGCACAGCACAGCTACTGTACATACTAGTGGTTTCTAGAATCAAAAACTGTGAATTAGTGAATTATTAGAACTGGCTACAATACATGCAGTATAATTTATAATTATAATAGTTTTTGAAGCATGACAGATGTCATTATACCTTATCACATAGGTGTATCATAGAAGTGTGATGCTCAGAATTAATTCCAGAATGATGCATACAGATTGTACCCTGCCATCTGACATCATTGCACTCTAATCAGCATGTATATTTATCTGTTCTCCCTACAGTTATGTCATCCAGCTTTCCACACTGAATTTTCCTATCTCAGCCTGTAGCAAAACTTGGTATGTCATCCAGCCTTCCGCACTGAACTTTCCTATCCCAGCCTGTAGCAAAGCTTGGTATGTCATCCAGCTTTCCACACTAAACTTTCCTATCTCAGCCTGTAGCAAACCTTGGTATGTCATCCAGCTTTCCACACTGAACTTTCCTATCTCAGCCTGTAGCAAAACTTGACCCATGCAATATTCCCAATTTTCTTTATGCCCTTGTTTACTCTGCCTTGATCATATACATCTGGCTCTCTTAACCCCTTAACGACCGCCGATACGCCTTTTAACGGCGGCCGCTAAGGGTACTTAATCCACAGCGCCGTTAATTAACGGCGCTGTGGAAAAAGTGAATAGCGCCCCCCAGAGTCGGATTTTCTCTGGGGTCTCGGTTGCCGAGGGTAGCCGAGACCCCAGAGAACATGATTCGGGGGGTTTTTACCGACCCCCGAGTTGCGATCGCCGGTAATTAACCGTTTACCGGCGGTCGCAACAAAAAAAAAAAAAACGCGATTTGCTGTTTAATTTCTCTGTCCTCCGATGTGATCGCACATCGGAGGACAGAGAAATGTGGTCCCCGATGGCCCCCAATAGCCCCCCAATACTCACCTACCTCCCCCGGTGCTCCTCGTGTCTCCCCATGGGCGCCGCCATCTTTTTTCCGGGAAAAAATGGCGGGCGCACGCGCAGTGCGCCCGCCGCCCGGCACCCGGAAGATCTTTGGGGTCTCGGCTGCCGGGGGTAGCCGAGACCCCAAAGAACATGATCGGGGTCGGTTTGCACCGACCCCTGCTTTGCGATCGCCGTTAATTAACAGTTTACCGGCGACCGCAAAAAAAAAAAAAAAAAAAAGCGATCAGTTATTTCTCTGTCCTCTGATGTGATCGCACATCAGAGGACAGAGAAATAGGGGGATTCGGGGACCCTATCATACTCACCCGGGGTCCCTGGGTCCTCTTCTGTCTTCTCCTGCCAGCCGGCTTTTTCATCATGCGCAGTGCGCCCGCCATCTGCTGCCATCTGCCGGCCGGCAGGAGAAGACAAGTTGGGGCTAAAATTAGGGTTAGGGTTAGGGTTAGGGTTAGAGTTAGGGTTAGAGTTAGGGTTAGGGTTAGGGTTAGGGTTAGAGTTAGGGTTAGGGTTAGGGTTAGGGTTAGAGTTAGGGTTAGGGTTAGGGTTAGGGTTGGGGCTAAATTTAGGGTTAGGGTTAGGGCTAGGGTTAGGCTACTTTCACACTAGCGTTTTTTGGCTTCCGTCGCAATGCGTCGTTGGAGAAAAAACGCATCCTGCAAAAGTGCTTGCAGGATGCGTTTTTTCTCCATTGGCTTGCATTAGCGACGCATTGCGACGGATTGCCACATGTCGCATCCGTCGTGCGACGGATGCGTCGTGCTTTGGCGGACCGTCGACACAAAAAAAACTACATGTAACTTTTTTGTGCGACGTGTCCGCCATTTCCGACCGCGCATGCGTGGCCGGAACTCCGCCCCCGCCTCCCCGCACCTCACAATGGGGCAGCGGATGCGTTGAAAAAACAGCATCCGCTGCACCCATTGTGCGGCGCTTACAACGCTAGCGTCGGTACGTCGGCCCGACACACTGCGATGGGCCGAGTACGACGCTAGTGTGAAAGTAGCCTTAGGCTTCTTTCACACTTGCGTCGGTACGGGGCGGTCGCAATGCGTCGGCCCGATGTACCGACGCACGTTGTGAAAATTGTGCACAACGTGGGCAGCGGATGCAGTTTTTCAACGCATCCGCTGCCCAGTCTATGTCCTGGGGAGGAGGGGGCAGAGTTACGGCCACGCATGCGCGGAAATGGCGGATGCGACGTACAAAAAAAAGGTTACATTGAACTTTTTTTGTGACAACGGGGGCTAAAGTTATGGTTAGGGTTGGGGCTAAAGTTAGGGTTGGGGCTAAAGTTAGGGTTAGAGTTGGGATTAGGGTTAGGGTTTGGATTAGGGTTGGGATTAGTGTTACGTTTGGGATTAGGGTTGGGATTAGGGTTAGGGTTGGGATTAGGGTTAGGGGTGTGTTGGATTTAGGGTTTTGATTAGGGTTATGGTTAGGGTTGAGATTAGGGCTGTTTTGGGGTTAGGGTTGTGATTATCGTTAGGGTTGTGATTAGGATTATGGATCGGGTTGAGATTAGGGTTAGGGGTGTGTTGGGGTTAGGGTTGGAGTTAGAATTGGGGGGTTTCCACTGTTTAGGTACATCAGGGGGTCTCCAAACACGACAGCCAATTTTGCGCTAAAAAAGTCAAATGGTACTCCCTCCCTTCTGAGCTCTGCCGTGCGCCCAAACAGTGGTTTACCCCCACATATGGGGCATCAGCGTACTCGGGATAAATTGGACAACAACTTTTGGGGTCCAATTTCTCCTGTTACCCTTGTGAAAATAAAAACTTGGGGGCTAAAAATCTTTTTTGTTGGAAAAAAAAATATTTTTTTATTTTCACTACTCTGCATTATAAACTTCTGTGAAGCACTTGAGCTTTCAAAGTTCTCACCACATATCTAGATAAGTTCCTTAGGGGGTCTAGTTTCCAAAATTTGGTCACTTGTGGGGGTTTCTACTGTTTAGGTACATTAGGGGTCTGCAAACGCAACATAACGCCCGCAGACAATTCTATCAAAGTCTGCATTCCAAAATGGCGCTCCTTCCCTTCCGAGCTCTGCCGTGCGCCCAAACAGTGGTTTACCCCCACATATGGGGTACCAGCATACTCAGGACAAATTGGACAACAACTTTTGGGGTCCAATTTCTCTTGTTACCCTTGTGAAAATAAAAATTTTGGGGCTAAAAAAATCTTTTTTGTGGGAAAAAAAATATTTTTTATTTTCACTACTCTGCATTATAAACTTCTGTGAAGCACTTGGGCATTCAAAGTTCTCACCACATATCTAGATAAGTTCCTTGGGGGGTCTATTTTCCAAAATGGGGTCACTTGTTGGGGGTTTCTACTGTTTAGGTACATTAGGGGTCTGCAAACGCAACATAACGCCCGCAGACAATTCTATCAAAGTCTGCATTCCAAAATGGCGCTCCTTCCCTTCCGAGCTCTGCCGTGCACCCAAACAGTGGTTTACCCCCACATATGGGGTACCAGCATACTCAGGACAAATTGGACAACAACTTTTGGGGTCCAATTTCTCTTGTTACCCTTGTGAAAATAGAAACTTGGGGGCTAAAAAATCTTTATTGTTAAAAAATATATATTTTTTATTTTCACGACTCTGCATTATAAACTTCTGCGATGCACTTGGGCATTCAAAGTTCTCACTACACATCTAGATAAGTTCCATGGGGGGTCTAGTTTCCAAAATGGGGTCACTTTTGGGGGGTTTCTACTGTTTAGGCACATCAGGGGCTCTCCAAACGCGACATGGCGTCCGATCTCAATTCCAGTCAATTTTGCATTGAAAAGTCAAATGGCGCTCCTTTGCTTCCGAGCTCAGCCATGCGCCCAAACAGTGGTTTACCCCCACATATGGGGTGTCGGCATACTCAAGACAAATTGTACAACAGCTTCTTTTGGTCCATTTTCTCCTGTTACCCTTGGTAAAATAAAAATTTGGAGGCAAAAAGATCATTTTTGTAGAAAAAATGCGATTTTTTTATTTTCACGGCTCTACGTTATAAAATTCTGTGAAGCACCTGGGGGTTTAAAGTGCTCACCACACATCTAGATAAGTTCCTTAAGGGGTCTAGTTTCCAAAATGGTGTCATATGTGGGGGGTCTCTACTGTTTAGGCACATCAGCGGCTCTCCAAACGTGACATGGCGTCCGATCTCAATTCCAGCCAATTCTACATTGAAAAAGTAAAACGACACTCCTTCTCTTCCAAGCTCTGAGGTGCGCCCAAACAGTGGTTTACCCCCATATATGGGGTATCGACGTACTCAGGAGAAATTGCACAACAACTTTTGCGGTCTAATTTCTCCTGTTACTCTTGTGAAAATAAAAATTTGAGGGCAAAAAGATCATTTTTGTAGAAAAAATGAGATTTTTTATTTTCACGGCTCTACGTTATAAACTTCTGTGAAGCACTTGGGGGTTCAAAGTGCTCACCACACATCTAGATAAGTTCCTTAAGGGGTCTAGTTTCCAAAATGGTATCACTTGTGGGGGGTTTCCACTGTTTAGGCACATCAGGGACTCTCCAAACGCGACATGGCATCCGATCTCAATTCCAGCCAATTCTGCATTGAAAAAGTCAAACGGTGCTCCTTCACTTCCAAGCTCTGCGGTGCGCCCAAACAGTGGTTTACCTCCACATATGGGGTATCGACGTACTCAGGAGAAATTGCACAACAACTTTTGTGGTCTAATTCCTCCTGTTACCCTTGTGAAAATAAGAATTTGTGGGCGAAAAGATCATTTTTGTAGAAAAAATGAGATTTTTTATTTTCACAGCTCTACGTTATAAACTTCTGTGAAGCACTTGGGGGTTCAAAGTGCTCACCACACATCTAGATAAGTTCCTTGGGGGGTCTCGTTTCCAAAATGGTGTCACTTGTGGGGGGTTTCCACTGTTTAGGCACATTAGGGGCTCTCCAAACGCGACATGGCGTCCGATCTCAATTCCAGCCAATTCTGCATTGAAACAGTCAAATGGTGCTCCTTCACTTCCAAGCTCTGCGGTGCGCCCAAACAGTGGTTTACCTCCACATATGGGGTATCGGCGTACTCAGGAAAAATTGCACAACAAAATTTGTGGTTAAATTTCTGTTTTTACACTTGTGAAAATTAAAAAAAATTGTTCTGAATTAAAATGTTTGCAAAAAAAAGTTAAATGTTCATTTTTTTCTTCCACATTGTTTTAGTTCCTGTGAAGTACGTAAAGGGTTAATAAACTTCTTGAATGTGGTTTTGAGCAGCTTGAGGGGTGCAGTTTTTAGAATGTTGTCACACTTGGTTATTTTCTATCATATAGACCCCTCAAAATCACTTCAAAGGTGATGTGGTCCCTAAAAAAAACATGGTGTTGTAAAAATGAGAAATTGCTGGTCAACTTTTAACCCTTATAACTCCCTAACAAAAAAAAAAATTGTTTCCAAAATTGTGCTGATGTAAAGTAGACATGTGAGAAATGTTATTTATTAACTATTTTTTGTGACATATCTCTCTGATTTAAGGGCATAAAAATACAAAGTTTGAAAATTGCAAAATTTTAAAAATTTTCGCCATATTTCCATTTTTTTCATAAATAATCGCAAGTAATATCGAAGAAATGTTACCACTGACTTGAAGTACAACATGTCACGAAAAAACAATCTCAGAATCAGTGGGATCCGATAAAGCGTTCCAGAGTTATAACCTCATAAAGTGACACTGGTCAGAATTGTAAAAATTGGCTCGGTCATTAAGTACCAAATTGGCTCTGTCACTAAGGGGTTAATTATCTGACCAAGATTAGCACAGACCACTCCTCTCTGCTTCAAACCTGAATGCACTTTGTTACACATATATTGTATAGCATAAGTCTATATATCATCTGTCCTATGGTACTAAGAGCACTTCATATAAATATACCAACAAATCCTATATAAATTATATACAGGATAGAGAAGAGATCCTAACAATATAATAAAAACTCAAATTTTATTGATTATATCATAAAATCCATATAAAAAGCAAAATGCCATCTAGGGGACACTAGAGCTCATCCTAATAAAATAACAAACTCCAAATGGGTCATGTAAAATATAAACTATTTGTATATATGACCATAAATCAATTTTAACTACATTATTGTGTCATAATATGCGCCTATTAGTTGCGGTCATAATGAAAATACATGCTAGATCCTATGCAGACAATCATATAAATAAAGACCCTTTAAGGAGACAAAAAGTATCCTTACAGTAATATCCTCTAAAATATACACCATCAGCATATGGCCATAAATGAAATAAAATGCAGAGGATGACCTTATGTATGGTAACATACAGGAATATAGGAGATGCGTCACAATAACAGATTATACCATCTTTATAACAAATTCTGCTCACTAATTATCCAAATGTGCCAGAAAGTATAGTAAGGTGCTATAAGAGATATTTACCAGATGGATCTTGGAGTGCCCGTAGCGTCCCCTCACCCCGACACGCGTTTTGCCGCCAGCTTCTTCTGGGGGTGTGTCAGGATGAGGTTCGGCCGTGTATATACTGTACTGTATATGAGTACCAGCCTATCAGAACGTAGCGGTGCCGTCCGTTCTTGATGGCGCATAGCGGGTCCTCCCGCCTCCCCTGATGTACTTCCTCGAGACACTCAATGACAAACAAGCCAAACCTTGCATGTCAGTGTGTGAGCGGCCCTGGAAATGATGGAGGTCAGGATAACCATGCATACGCACTGTCGAACGGTATCCGCTGGGTCACTAATGTAAGTGTGCGATAAACATAAAAAACATGAAGACCTAAGTTATAGGAAATATGTTGTACCTATGGTCTAAAAGGATGGTACACAAAAACGCGTTGAATCCACCAGGACGACCTATTGTGGCCGGAAATGGGGGTTTATGTGAGATTGTCTCTGATGTTATTGATTATTTTTTAAAACTCATTGCCTTATTTCATTAGAGATACCAGTCAAGCCTTAAAACGAATTGATCAGTTGAGCTGGAGGACAATCAGATTCTGGTGACGGCGGATGTAGAAGGTCTATATACCTCAATTAAACACAGTGACAGTCTAGCAGTGACAGCATGGTTTTTGCACTCAAGTAATATCGAAGGCCCTCTGGCTGACTTTATCCTGACTTTCCTTGAATTTGTACTGAAACACATCTTCATTTTCAACAACAAGACCTATTTCCAACTTCAAGGTACGGCGATGGGGGCCTCATGTGCCCTCTCGTTTGCTATCTTATTCCTTGGAGCATGGGAAAGAGATATTTTCTTGGGGGACAAGATTGTTGAGATGGGTGGAGTCCACAGATGGATGAGGTATATAGACGACATTCTGTTTGTCTGGGAGGGCACTGAATATGATTTGGTAAATCAGATGAAGAAATTGAATAACAATGACATTAATGTGAGGCTCACTTTTAAATCTGGTAGATGTTTGGAATCTTTGAATATATGGATAGAGGCCTGCTGTGATGGAACAATACTTACTGATGTGTACAGAAAGCCGACAGCCACAAACTCTTATCTGCAAGCAGATTCATCTCATCCTATCAGCACCATCCGGGGCATCCCTATAGGTCAGTTCCTGCGTGCTAAGAAAATTTGCTTGGATCAAATTACTTTTGACAAACAATGTATGGAATTGACCAGGAGGTTTGAAAACTGGGGGTATAGTCGTAGGATGATAAGAAGGGGATACAAAAGAGCGGAGGCAATATCACAGGATGAATTGCTATATAACAATAGGCAAAAAAACATTGTGGATAACAAGCAGATATGATTTATCTCAACCTTTAATTGTCAATGGAAACATTTACAAGGAATTATTCAAAAACATTGGAAGGTCTTATTGACAGATCCTATTCTGAAAAAGGCTTTACCATCATCTCCCCAATGCGTAGCTAAACGCTCAGCAAACTTTAGGGATCTTCTGGTACATAGTCATTATGATTCTAGGAGGAATCCAAGCGCAAAACCATTAACTCAAGGCTTTTTACCATGTGGCCTATGTAAAGCCTTCTGGAATTTGGAGAAATCTAAAAAATGTAAGAATTTTGATGGATGACGCCTGTATGGCATCCGCAAACATCTTACATGCACCTCCAAAGGGGTTATTTATCATGCGGAATGTCCATGTGGAAAAGTGTACGTAGATCTAACAACAAGGGAATTAAAAGTCCGAGTTAGGGAACATGTTTTGGATATAGAAAAGGCAGTGATGGTGGTAGATGATACCTTATTAAAAACACTCCCATGGCATTTTAAGAAACATCACATGTGTAATCCTCGTGGTTTGCGTTTTAAAGCCATTAACCAGGTAGGTCTAGGAGTCAGGGGTGGTAACATTGGGAAGAGTCTAGCACAACTGGAATGTCTCTGAATTTACTGTTTGGGAACTCTTAGCCTGGATGGGCTTAATGAAAACATGGGTTTCTCGGCTTTTTTGTGATTGGCATCCTTTTTAGAGGTGGGGGGTATTTTCCGTGTTTCATTTTTTGTAATTGTTAAGATTTTAATTCATGTATTTTCTATTCCAGTATATGAGTTGGCCTCTCTGGGTATCCTATTGGAGATTGTGCGTCTTCTTCTGATTTTCCTGTGTGTATATGGAATATGATTTCGTTATCTTTACCACCCTTTTTCCAGCTCCTAACATGAAGATTTTTGGTCCTTGGATGAAGCATTTCCTTCCTTTTTTGGCAACTATTTATTGTATTTATTTTGGATATGGATTATTATATGCATGAGCACTTTAAATGCCCTTTTTTGTATTATATATTACATTGGCACATTTTCATGTAACCAACAATTTTTATTATGAATTTTATAATTGAGTTTGGTTATCAATCACCCACATTGCACTGTATCACTTTCTATATGGATATACTATAAGTTGTCCCATTCTTATAGTTAAAATTAGAATTAGGTATTATCAGCATTTTTTGGCTGAATATTAGGCACTAGTGTTGAGCGATACCTTCCGATACTTGAAAGTATCGGTATCGGATAGTATCGGCCGAAATCTGAAAAATATCGGATATCGCCGATACCGATACCCGATACCAATACAAGTCAATGGGACACAAGTATCGGAAGCTATCCTGGATGGTTCCCAGGGTCTGAAGGAGAGGAAACTCTCCTTCAGGCCCTGGGATCCATATTCATGTAAAAAATAAAGAATTAAAATAAAAAATATGGATATACTCACCCCTCTGGCGGCCCCTGGACCTAGCGGTGTTAACCGGCAGCCTCCGTTCCTAAGAATGAGGAGTTTAGGACCTTCGATGACATCGCAGCTTGTGATTGGTCGCGTGACCGCTCATGTGACCACTCACGCGACCAATCACAAGCCGCGACATCATCGCAGGTCCTAAACTCCTCATTCTTAGGAACGGAGGCTCCCGGTTAACAGCGGTAAGGTCCAGGGGCCGCCGGAGGGGTGAGTATATCCATATTTTTTATTTTAATTCTTTATTTTTTACATGAATATGGATCCCAGGGCCTGAAGGAGAGTCTCCTCTCCTCCAGACCCTGGGAACCATACACTGGGAACTTCCGATTCCGATTTCCGATATCACAAAAATATCGGAACTCGGTATCGGAATTCCGATACAGCAAATATCGGCCGATACCCGATACTTGCGGTATCGGAATGCTCAAAACTATTAGGCACATATATATTAATTATGCACTGTCACTTTAATGGTTAACATAGGTATTAATTATATGCATAATACCATTATGAGTTGTTCTAATTCTTGTAGTTAAAACTAGAATTAGGTATTATCAGCATTTTTGACTGAATATTAGGCACATACCGTATATACTATTTATGCACTCTCACTTTAATGTTTAATATAGGCATTAATTATATACATAATTACTTTTTAGTTGTCCAATATATGTTTTTACCTTCCTTTTAGACCATAGGTACAACATATTTCCTATAACTTAGTTCTTTATGTTTCACACACTTACATTGGTGACCCAGCGGATACCGTTCGATAGTGCGCATGCGTGGTTATCCCCAAACTCCGTCATTTCCAGGGCCGCTCACACACTGACATGCAAGGTTTGGCTTGCGTGTTATTGAGCATCTCGAGTAAGTATGTCAGGGGATGCGGGAGGACCCACTATGCACCATCAAGGATGGACGGCACCGCTACGTTCTGATGCTGTTAACCGGCAGCCTCCGTTCCTAAGAATGAGGAGTTTAAGACCTGCGATGACGTCGCGGCTTGTGATTGGTCGCGTGAGCGGTTACATGAGCGGTCACGCGACCAATCACAAGCCGCGACGTCAGCCGCGACGTCATCTAAGGTCCTAAACTCCTCATTCTTAGGAACGGAGGCTGCCGGTTAACAGCGGTAAGGTCCAGGGGCCGCCGGAGGGGTGAGTATATCCATATTTTTTATTTAAATTCTTTATTTTTTTACATGAGTATGGATCCCTGGGCCTGAAGGAGAGTCTCCTCTCCTCCAGACCCTGGGAACCATCCAGGATACCTTCCAATACTTGAGTCCCATTGACTTGTATTGGTATCGGGTATCGGTATCGGCGATATCCGATATTTTTCGGGTATCGGCCGATACTATCCGATACCGATACTTTCAAGTATCGGAAGGTATCGCTCAACACTATTGTCTGCATAAGATCTAGCATGTATTTTCATTATAACCGCAACTAATAGGCACATATAACACAATAATGTCGTTAAAATTGATTTATGGTCATATATACAAATAGGTTATATTTTACATGACCCATTTGGAGTTCATTTTATTAGGATGCGCTCTAGTGTCCCCTAGACGGCATTTTGCTTTTTATATGGATTTTATGATATAATCAATAAAATTTGAGTTTTTATTATATTGTTGGGATCTCTTCTCTATCCTGTATATCATTTATATAGGATTTGTTGGTATATAGCATAAGTCTGCCAAGACGTCAGTCTGCCCTGTGTATCTCATAAGTGTATCATAGAAATGTGATGCTCAGAATGAATCCAGAATTGAACCAGAAGGGAACTGAAGGTAACTGGATACAGTCATTGTAAACAATGTTTCTGCTAGTTTTCACTCTCACCTCTATAATCCCTCACTGTCTGCTAACCCCCTAATCCCTACACTTAGTAAGGAACTGGTCATTTCTTCTTCAATCCACCCCATCCATCTTACCTCCTCCTCTGAACTGTTCTTCAACATACAATCCTCTGTCTCCAAACACAGACAGTCTCCTCATGCTCTCTCCTGCTCCCAAGTGCTAACACTTTCTCTGCTCCTCCTCACTGCCGGTCATATTGCTCCAAATCCTGGCCCTCTTCACCACATTCCCACAGTAATTTCTACCTCCCATCCACGCTCTATCACAATTTTTCATAACCTCTCTAACCTTATACCCATTCGATCACCCCCTGCTTCTCCAGTCCCACTATCAGGAGCACTATGGAACACTCGCTCTGTCTGCAGCAAACTTTCCTACATCCATGATCTTTTCATTACTCATAAACTTTCCATCCTCGCCGTCACCAAAACCTGGCTCACCCCCTCTGACACAGGCTCTCCTGCTGCACTCTCATATGGTGGATTCCAATTTTCCCACCCCCCCCGCCCCAGCAGAAAGCATGGTGGAAGAGTTGGTTTTTCCCTGTCAGATAATTGCTCCTTCACCCCAATCCCACTGCCACCATCTGTTACCCTCCCTTCCTTTGAGGTGCACTCTGTGGTCATCTATTCCCCCTCCAACCTCCAACTTTCTGTCATTTACCGCCCCCCAGGGCCAGCTGCCACCTTCTTTGACCACTTCACCACCTTGTTACTTCATTTTCTTTCCGCGGACATCCCCACTATCATCATGGGTGACTTCAACATCCCCCATTGAAACTTCCCTCTCAGCTACCACTAAACTTATATCTCTCACTTCCTCTTTCGGCCTCGCTCAGTGGTCTTCTGCAGCCACTCACAAAGATGGTGTTACATGTACGTCGATAGTTTTAGATAGCAGCGCAACAGGTCTCATGAATTCTTTGGAACTCTGCACGACCATGTACTGCAGCTTCCTCAGGCACAAGATGGATCCACTTGCTCATAAAGATACAATTGATAGAGTCCTCATGAACAGATGAACAGTGTAGTTTAATGTCACAGCACATTCAGTACAATTTAAGTCTCTGAAGCACAGGCTTCATAAACAGTACAGCTGCTTCTTAGAGGCACATTGATTAACAGTCTCTTCAGATAGCACAGTTCAGCACAGATCAAGACTCTTTACAAAAGCACAGGAGTATACAGCATTCCTTCCAGCACAGTGTAATGGAGGAGGGAGGGGGGTTTGCTGAGGGAGATTATCCCTGTAAAAAACTTCTTCCAGTCCTTATCTTTCCACTCCTTTTAGACTTCCTCAACTAGCAGTATAGGGGTAGCCCAACTCAACTGTGTACATGAATCCAGTATCCCTATGGTTCACTTGCCTGAACTTCTGTGAGACAGAACACAGAAACCCACCACTCATTCCTTTGGCTGCTGCCAGACATGTAAACAAGTTTCCCACAATCACCCTGGGGTTTTGGTAACTACTCCCTGTCTCCTGTGACTGTGTTAACCCCTCTAGTTGCTCTCTCTAATTCACCTCTCCCTCTTTCTGACCACAACCTACTCACATTCTATTCCCTCTCCACTCCTTGTCCACAATCCCCACCCCACAAACTTTCACACCCTCGCAGAAATCTTAAACACCTTAATCTACACTCACTGTCTGAATCCCTTCTCCCTCTTACAGGCATAAGTTCCCTACACAATGCAGATGCTGCTGCCACTCTATATAACACTACAATAGCTGTAGCTCTGGAATCGGCTGCCCCTCTCACACATCCCAAAACTCGCAAAATCAACAGACAGCCCTGGCAGACCATCCTGACCAAAATCTGAGATGGGCTACCAGGGTTGCTGAGCGGAGATGGAAAAGATCCCACTCCAATGAGCACTTCATCCCAGTCAAACAGTCCCTCACTACTTTCAAGGCCACACTTGCTACAGCAAAATAAACCTACTTCTCATCTCTCATATCCTCCGTCTCACAACCCTAAACAGTTATTCAACACTTTCAATTCTCTCCTCTGTCCCCCCAGCACCCCCTCCCTCTCCACTCATCTCTGCAGAAGACTGCCTCATTTGAAGATTGATAACATCAGAGACAGTTTTGGTCGACAACCCCCAGAGCACATCCTCCTAACTGCCCAGCTCTCCTTCTCCAAAACCAACTTCTCCACCATTACAAAAGACCGACTCTACTGTACTCTCAAGATCACATCTCACCACCTGTGCACTTGACTTGATCCATCCCACTTCATCCTAAACCTCACCACAGTCTTCATCCCAACCCTAACCCATTTCTTCAACCTATCACTAACAACTGATGTTTTCCCCTCAAGCTTTAAACATGCCTCAATCACACTTTTCCTCAAAAAGCCCTCTCGACTCATCCTTGCATCTAGCTATCGCCCCATATCACTTTTTCCCAATGCCTCAAAACTACTGGAACAACACGTCCATCTTGAATTGTCATCCCATCTCTCTTCAACCGCTTTCAATCTGGCTTCGGCCCGCATCACTCCACTGAAACTGTCCTAATTAAAGTCACCAATGACCTATTAACTGCCAAAGCCAAGAGACGCTACTCTGTCCTCCTTTCCTCTGCCTTTGACACAGAGGACCATTCCCTATTATTACAGACCCTCTCATCTCTTGGCATCACTGACTTGGCCCTATTTTGGATTTCGTAATACCTAAGCGACCGGACATTCAGCGTCTCCCACTCGCACACCACCTCTTCACCTCTCCCCCTATCTGTCGAGTCCCTCAAGGTTCAGTCCTAGGGCCTCTGCTCTTCTCCATATATACCTTTGGCCTTGGACAGCTCGTAGAGTTCCATGGTTTTCAGTATCATCTCTATGCCGATGACACACAGATCTACATCTCTGAACCAGATATCACCACTAGTGTTGAGCGATACCGTCCGATACTTGAAAGTATCGGTATCGGAAAGTATCGGCCGATACCGGCAAAATATCGGATCCAATCCGATACCGATACCCGATACCAATACAAGTCAATGGGACTCATGTATCGGACGGTATCCCTGATGGTTCCCAGGGTCTGAAGGAGAGGAAACTCTCCTTCAGGCCCTGGGATCCATATAAATGTGTAAAAGAAAGAATTAAAATAAAAAAATAGGGATATACTCACCCTCTGACGCGCCCTGGACTTTACCGCCGTAACCGGGAGCCTTCTTTGCTTCAAATGCGCGCGTTTTCTTCATTCCGTGACGTCACGGCTTGTGATTGGTCGCGTGCCGCCCATGTGGCGGCGACGCAACCAATCACAGCAAGCCGTGACGTAATTTTAGGTCCTTCAGGATTTTAAAATTACGTTCCGGCGTTGTGATTGGTTGCGTCGCGGTCACATGGGCGACGCACCCAATCACAAGCCGTGACGTCACGGGAGGCTGGACACGCGCGCATTTTAAAATGCGCGCGTCTCCTGCCTCCCGTGATGTCCCGGCTTGTGATTGGTCACGTCGCCCATGTGACCGCGACGCAACCAATCACAACGCCGGAACGTAATTTTAAAATCCTGAAGGACCTAAAATTACGTCACGGCTTGCTGTGATTGGTTGCGTCGCCGCCACATGGGCGGCACGCGACCAATCACAAGCCGTGACGTCACGGAATGAAGAAAACGCGCGCATTTGAAGCAAAGAGGGCTCCCGGTTACGGCGGTAAAGTCCAGGGCGCGTCAGAGGGTGAGTATATCCCTATTTTTTTATTTTAATTCTTTATTTTACACATTTTTACATTAATGTTGTTTCGATACCGATATCCGATACCACAAAAGTATCGGATCTCGGTATCGGAATTCCGATACCCGCAAGTATCGGCCGATACCTGATACTTGCGGTATCGGAATGCTCAACACTAATCACCACCCTACTAACCAGAATCCCACAATGTCTGTCTGCTATTTTATCCTTCTTCTCTGCTAGATTTCTTAAACTTAATATGGACAAAACAGAATTCATTATCTTTCCCCATCTCACTTGACTCCCCCAACAGACCTATCCATTAAAGTAAATGGTTGCCCACTCTCCCCAGTCCCACAAGCTTGCTGCCTCGGGGTAATCCTTGACACTGATCTCTCCTTCAAACCAAATAACAAGCCCTTTCCACTTCCTGCTGACTCCAACTCAAAAATATTTCCCGAATCCGCACATTCCTCAAACAAGAATCTGCAAAAACCCTAGTCCATGCCCTCATCATCTCCCACCTTGACTACTGCAACCTCCTGCTCTGTGGCCTCCCCTCTAACACTCAGGCACCCCTCCAATCGATTCTAAACTCTGCTGCCTGACTAATCCACCTGTCCCCCGCTATTCCCCAACATCTCCCCTCTGTCAATCCCTGCTCTGGCTCCCCATTACCCAACGACTAGAGTTCATAACCTCATAACCCTAACCATGACATACAAAGCCATCCACAACAAGTCTCCATACATCTGTGACCTCATCTCCCGGTACTTACCTGCATGCAACCTCCGATCCTCACAAGATATTCTTCTATACTCCCCTTTAATCTCCTTTTCTCACAATCGCATACAAGATTTCTCCTGCGCATCCCCCATACTCTGGAACTCTATATCCCAACACATCACACTCTCACCTACCGTGGAAACCTTCAAAAAGAACCTGAAGACCTACCTCTTCCGACAAGCCTACAAACTGCAGTAACCACCAATAGACCAAACCGCTGCATGACCAGCTCTACCCTCGCCTACTGTATTCTCGCCCATCCCTTGTAGATGGTGAGCCCTCGCGGGCAGAGTCCTCTCTCCTCATGTACCAGTCATGACTTGTATTGATTAAGATTATTGTACTTGTTTCTTATTATCTATACCTCTCCTCACATGTAAAGCGCTATGGAATAAATTGTGCTATAATAATAAATAATAATACAAATTAAACATGTATTCACACTGTGGCTACTGTACCTCCTTTATTATGGTTTACTTTCAACATTCCCCATTACGGGATTCCATTACAGGATTTTAGAAACTGTTGTTTCCCTTTAGTTACCATAATATCAATATGCATTATTTAAATTAATATGTAATTTATCTGGAATTTTGTTACTTTTATGCACAGTCTTTCCATAGCATGGAGGACCAGCTGATGCCTTTATTAGACATGGTTGATGGTGGTCGAGAACATTTAAAGTGTCACATGGTCTCTTTAGTGGTTTAGTAGTCAGATGGAAGTTGCAGACAAGTTAAGGTGGACTCATTTTAGCTAAAAGACTATGTAAATGGTGGTGAACAGGCTCTGCTTTGGTGGTCAGTCTGAAGCTTGTTGAAATGGTAACGTCAATCAGGGGCTGGCACGGTGGTTAAGCATAGGAGTGAGGTTAATAGGGTCATTGGTGCTGTGAAAGTATACTTGCTCTGCTTAAATGGCAAGCCAGTGTGTGCCGCCCCTTTATGGCTGTCTGTCCTGGTGCTGTATGTCAGACAGCTGGAGATATCACAGTACTTGTGAATCCCAATGTACTAGCACTTCACCTGACTCCTACTGTGATTGTTTTAATCCTGTGATTTAAATAAGGCTGTGGCCATTTTGACAACCAAAATAATGTGTTTTGTGTATTTATTTCAGTGTCTGGTTTACTACAGTTATGGTTGTTTTAAGATAGAGTGGGGGTCTGTTCCATATCCAAAAGTCATGTAAAGTAGTCAGTGTACAGCTTGTATAGCAGTGTAAATTTGGTGTGCCCTCTAAATAACTCAACACACAGCCATTAGTGTCTAAACCACAGGCAACAAAACTGAGTATACCACTAAGTGAAAATGACCAAATTGTGCTTAATTAGCAATTTTCCCTCCCTAGTGTCATGTGACTCGTTAGTGTTACAAGGTCTCAGGAGTGAATGGGGAGCATTTGTTTTATATTTGGTGTAATTGCTCTCACACTCTCTCATACTGGTCACTGGAAATTCAACAGGGCACCTCACAGCAAAGAACTCTCTGGGGATCTGAAAAAAGTAGTTGCACTACATAAAGATGGCCTAGTCTATAAGATTTCCAACACCCTGAAACTGAGCTGCAGTACGTTAGCCAAGACCATACAGGGTTCTAACAAGATAGAGTTATGGATTTACTGCGATGGAGAGGAGCTCAGAAGACTCCTACTCCTGCACTGATTAGAAGCATTTTACCTTCTTATTAAACAGTGTAAATTTTGCTTGACAGTGCAGAGATTAATATGCTCTGTTGAGAGCTCCTGGAGCATTTAGGCTCTCAGCTGTGCACTGTTAGCCACTCCAATCTCCTATATAATCTAGGCCCTGGATAGCACTCATTGTCAGAGTAGCTTATGCTGCATGACTGGGGTGGTTGTTGGTTTATAGGAGAAGGCGGGTGGTGGGTTTATCTGAGACTGTTGCTAAGTTTTGCGTGTGTGATAATTTCCTTTCTTGTCCTACTTTGGTTTAATCCCCATCCTCCCCTCCCTGGTGTTTTCCTCTGTTACATGTAACCTGGGTGGGAGAAGGGTACTTAGTGCGGATTTAAAAGGCAAGGTACGTGGCCCCGGCATCTTCACCATCAAAAGTAAACCAGTGAACAGGCCGAGCTAGGGTGTCCCTAGCATTAGGGACAGGGAAGGTGCCTCTGGTCTTGGGACATCCGACAAGAGTCGTGACAAATATGTTCCACTCAGAACTCGCCTTGCTATGGACAACCAAAGAAGTTGAGTGCACGTGCTCTGCATCATATCCAGAGGTCGTCTTTTCAAAATAGATGCGTGCATGCTGCCAGCATTGCTGTAAAAGTTAAAGGGGTGTCAGTGTTCAGACCATACACCACACCCTGCATCAAATTGGTCTACATAGCTGTCGTCCCAGAAGGAAGCCTCTTCTAAAGATAAAGCACAAGAAAGCCCACTGTCACAGGTTTACCATAACAGAGAGGAGCCAGAAGACTGCAGTATCTTATTTCTCCTACACCTGCACTGATTAGAAGCACTTCACCTTCATATTAAACAATGTACATTTCTTTTAGCAATGCAGGGGTTAATAGGCTCAGTTGAGAGCTCCTGGAAGCTTTACTGCATTAAGGCTCAGCTGTGCATTGTTAGCCATCTGCTATATAAACTGCTATATATTCTGGGCCCTGGTTAGTACTCATTGTCAGAGCTAGCTTATGCTGCATGGCTGGAGGTTATTGGTGGTTGTTATTGTTGAAGGCATTTGGTGGATTTGGCTGTGAGTGTTGCTAGGTTTTGAGTGTGTGACAATTCCCTTTCTTCTCCTAGTTTGTTTTAACCCCATCCTCTACTCCCTGGTGTTACCTCTGTTCTTTATGTGTGTTGTAATGCTGTGGTAGAACCGTACACAGTGAAGAGGCAGTGACTCACAAAATTCCAACACAATGTCTCATTAGGCTATGTGCACACGTTGCAGATTTGACTGTGCAATTTTCTGTGCCGATTCTGCATTTCTTGGCAGAAAATGCAGGTCAGAATCTGCGCCTTTTTTTTGGTATGTGCACACGTTGCAGATTTTTGAGCAGATTTCTTCCTTTTTTTTACCCCTGCAGAATTCTATTATGAAATGGATGCAGAAGCGCAGCAGATCTGCACAAAGAAATGACATGGTCCTTTTTTGAATCTGCTGCATTTTCCGCCCAGATTTTTCTGCACCATTAGCACAGCATTTTTTTTTGCCATTGATTTACATTGTACTGTAAATCACCTGTAGATCTGCAGCGTTTCTGCGCGGAAAAAAAAAGCTGCAGATCTGCAGGAAATCTGCAACGTGTGCACATACCCTGTTTCCTCACAGCATTAAAGTCCAATTCACACACAAGTGCATATCATTAGTGCTCAGTTCACACTAGTTCATAGCACTACATATCGTATGGCTTTTACATTGCAGTCCCTAAACACGTAGGACCTCTCCTTGTCCAGTATCCGTGGGGTGACAGCATGCCATATTATAGTCTTCAAACACAACTTCACATGTTGCAGACACTACACTTGCCAGTCCTCCTCTGACTAGTTCCCGTTGGTGTCCTGCGCTGCTGTATCACAGACTCTTTACTCACACAGCCATACACAGCCCAGGTTCACCTCTGGGCACAAGACTGTCCACATCTGAGACTAGCCACCGTGGACGACTTGCATCGCTGTGTATGCTGCGGGTACCAGGCTATTCAGCTGCCATAACTGCTGGCTCTGCTGGCCTGTGCTGCTTCACACACACACAGCCAGCGCTCTGCAGGCCTCCGCTCTGCACACCAGCACACACCAGACTGACACTGATGTTGCACCTGACACCTGACACACCCATACCCCTTACTGCAGGGTTTTTAACAAACAAACCTCTGGCTTTCAGCCACATGTAATACCCGGACCAGAAATTCGTGACTGCCATGCACTCCTATGGACTTCATCCATCTCCATGCACAACCTGGGGAGAACATACATCAACCCCTAACTGTGACATGAGTCACTGCCTCACAGTGTCCATTTGTATAATTGGTGTTTTCCTTTATCGCTGTTCGTATTACCTTCTTAGTCTGGTTATGGTATTACTGTACACTACTACTCCCCTCTTCCCTGGGTGGGGGAAGAGTATAGACTGAGGGTGGATTCAGGAGCTAAGGCAAGGTACGTGGCCCTGGTGTCTTCACCTTCAAAAGTAATCCGTGGAACAGGGCGAGCTAGGACGCTCCTAACTAGGGTTGAGCGACTTTCATTTTTTTACGGTCGAGTCGGGTTTTGTGAAACCCGACTTTGTCCAGAGTCGAGTCGAGTGCAGTCGGCCGATTATCGCTAAAAGTCGGGGATCGACCGAAACACGAAACCCAATGCAAGTCAATGGGGAAGCATAGTCGGCAGTGAGTGGAGGCCAGGAAAACACCTACAGTGCCCATTTTAATGCCAAAAACATCCATTCTTGTTTCTGAAGCTTGTCAATCTTAATTAACTTTATAATAATAGTTGGGCATTGGAAATTGGGGGTCATTTGGCAAAAGTTGTGGGGGGTAGGGCTGGTTCAAGGTTTTAGTGGGCACAGGAAACGTGGACTACGTCACGGCGGTGGAGCAGTGAGAGGTAAGTATGTTAAGTTTGCAAGTGCTGTGATCCTAAGCAAGCAGGGGGGCCCACTCGTTGGCATTGGCACTGGCACAGGGCCCCTCAAAGTACAGCGGTGTGTTTGCACGGCGGGGGCGCCTCCCACCAGCAGCGACACTTTTGCGTACTCTGAGGGGCCCTGTGCCAGTGACGTCGCCAACGAGTATGCCCCCCCCACCTGATGAAGGAACCTGCACTTTCATCTGCACCTTCCTCTTTGTCCCTGTGTAAGGTGGTATAACATGCGGGAAGGGGAACCTTACTTTCAGCAGGGTCAGATTCTGGCTGTGTAGAGTGCAAGGGGAATGTAGTGGTCTGGGTCAATGTACCAGCAGACTCATCTAGCAGTGGCTGGGCAATGGGCAGGATGAGGAGGAAACAGATATAGGGCCAAAGAATAAAGTAGGCTAAATGCAGTTCAAAATTGGTAACAGGACTAAACAGGCGGCACTGCTTTGTTCAGTGGAGTAGCAAACCCAAGAGCAGCAGACACTGTTTTAAGGGCCCAACCACACTAGTAGGCCAAATGCAGTTTAATATCTGATACTGTAGGCCGAAAGCCAGAAGGTAGAAGCTCAGCTGTATTCAGTTGAGGGCAACACCAGGGAGGGGCAGACACCGTTAGTAGGCCCTAACCATCAATTTTTAAAAACACAGCACTTAATGAGAGCCAGAAGGTTGAAGCACAGCTTTATTCAGTTGAGGACAACACCAGGCAGGGGCAGACACCGTTAGTAGGCCGGAACCACCAATCTTTTAAGAAACAGCACTTAATGAGAGCCAGAAGGTAGAAGCTCAGCTTTATTCAGTTGAGGACAAACACCAGGGAGCAGCAAACAGAGGTATTAGGCCCCATCCAGCAATTAAAAAAAAAAGCTTAATCAGAGCCAGAAGGTAGAAGCTCAGCTTTATTCAGTTGAGGACAACACCAGGCAGGGGCAGACACCGTTAGTAGGCCGGAACCACCAATTTTTTTAAAAACAGCAGTTAATCAGAGCCAGAAGGTAGAAGCTCAGCTTTATTCAGTTGAGGACAAACACCAGGGAGCAGCAAACAGAGGTATTAGGCCCCATCCAGCAATTATAAAAAAAAAAAAAAAAAAGCTTAATCAGAGCCAGGAGGTAGAAGCTCAGCTTTATTCAGTTGAGGACAACACCAGGCAGGGGCAGACACCGTTAGTAGGCCAGAACCAACAATTTTTTTAAAAACAGCAGTTAATCAGAGCCAGAAGGTAGAAGCTCAGCTTTATTCAGTTGAGGACAACACCAGGCAGGGGCAGACACCGTTAGTAGGCCAGAACCACCAATTTTTTTAAAAACAGCAGTTAATCAGAGCCAGAAGGTAGAAGCTCAGCTTTATTCAGTTGAGGACAAACACCAGGGAGCAGCAAACAGAGGTATTAGGCCCCATCCAGCAATTATAAAAAAAAAAAAAAAAAAAAAAAAAAAAAGCTTAATCAGAGCCAGAAGGTAGAAGCTCAGCTTTATTCAGTTGAGGACAACACCAGGCAGGGGCAGACACCGTTAGTAGGCCGGAACCACCAATTTTTTTAAAAACAGCAGTTAATCAGAGCCAGAAGGTAGAAGCTCAGATTTATTCATTTGAGGACAACTTGAATTAGGGACTGCAGACAGACTTACCAGGCTGTCCCCTGTGTGGACCATGCATCCAATACATTAACCCATTGCGCCACAAAGGACACGTAACCTTCCGTGGCCATGCCTTCCGCTCCATGTGTCTGTTGTCAGGTGTACCTTTGGATTCACAGATTGACAGAATGAAAGGACAATGTGGTCTTTAACATGCTGGTGGAGGGGTGGGATGGCTTTTCTCGCAAAAGAATTGTCAACTGGGTAGCTCATAGCGTGGTACAGCGTAGTCCATCATGGCTTTATTAATATTAAATAAAATAAAAAAATAGGCTCTATGCACTGTAAAATAGGTTCCAGGGGTACACGGGCAGCAGTGGTCAGGTGAGTGGAGGCCTAGTGGAAGGAGGGACCGCAGACAGGCTTCCAAGGCCTAACATACTAAAATGGGCTGGCTGTAGGCACTGTAAAATAGGTTCCAGGGGTACACGGGCAGCAGTGGTCAGGTGAGTGGAGGCCTAGTGGAAGGAGGGACCGCAGACAGGCTTCCAAGGCCTAACATACTAAAATGGGCGGGCTGTAGGCACTTTATAATTGGTTCCAGGGGTACACGGGCAGCAGTGGTCTGGTCAACGGAGGCCGATTGTAATGAGTGTCTGCCAGTTAGTAGTCCAAAACAACAAATAAATGTGAATGTCTCGCATTAAAACAAAACAAAAACACTAAAGGGTGCAATCATTAGGTTCAGGGGTGGTATCCTCTGCGTTGTTTCAGACCTCCTAATTTAGTGCAAAGTATTTACTGTGGTAAATAGAGGACACTGCCCCTGACTATGTTAAGTACCATCATACATGTCAACACAATGGTATTGTCAGTGGCAGGTATGGAAGGATGTCAGCGCATAGACTAAACATTGGTGGAAGTGTGAGAGATAACTGTGGAAGTGGTAGACCAATGTTTGACCTGGGGGTGGGTGAACTCTCTTGTAGCCGGCGGTACAGGCCCAGGGCCCCTCATGTTACAACAGTGTGTCTGACGTTGGGTGCGCACCACCACCGCCAGAGACACTTTATTGTACTATGAGGGACCCAGTACCAATGCCGTCGACCAAAAGCGAGCACACCCACCTCTTCAGACAAACAGCAGTCTCACGGGTGCTTGCGCCAAGTCGCGATACCACGGCCCCGTGTGGGGAGTTTGGCCATTTAGGGAGGTGTAAACATGTCGTATGTCGTCAGCTGCAGCAAATTAGACATTAGAAAAGTAATTCACAGTAGTCCACAGGCAAGAGCTTTTCATAGGAAAGCTAGGTGTCGGCTGCCGGGCAAGCAAGCTCCTGCAATGTATATTCTGCCAATTCTGGCCAGGTGTCTAATTTAGATGCCCAGTAATCAAATGGGAATGACGGTTGAGGGAGAACATCGATAAGGGATGAAAAATAGTTAGTAACCATAATGGACAAATGTTGTCTCCTGTCACTTTCAATTGATGCAGCAGTACCTGTCCTGTCTGCGGTCATAGCAAAATCACTCCACAACCTGGTCAGAAAACCCCTCTGTCCAAAGCCACTTCTGATCTGTGCACCCCTAACACTCCTAGTCTGCTGCCCCCTGGAGCTCGTGTGAGAACGATCACGTGCGCTGTGTGCTGGGAATGCCTGAAGCAAACGGTCAACAAGAGTTGATTGTTTGGTTGCTAATATTAGTTCCAAGTTCTCATGTGGCATAATATTTTGCAATTTGCCTTTATAGCGTGGATCAAGGAGGCAGGCCAACGAGTAATCGTCATCGTTCATCATTTTCGTAATGCGTGTGTCCCTTTTTAGGATACGTAAGGCATAATCCACCATGTGGGCCAAAGTTCCAGTTGTCAAATCTACGGTTGTGATTGGTTGAGGGGCAGTTTCAGGCAAATCTACGTCACTTGTGTCCCTCAAAAAACCAGAACCCGTCCTTGCCACGCAACCAATTTCCAGTGCCCCCGGGAAAGCTTCCGCATTAAAAATATACTCATCCCCATCATCCTCCTCGTCCTCCACCTCCTCTTCGCCCGCTACCTTGTCCTGTACACTGCCCTGACCAGACAATGGCTGACTGTCATCAAGGCTTTCCTCTTCCTCTGGTGCAGACGCCTGATCCTTTATGTGCGTCAAACTTTGCATCAGCAGACACATTAGGGGGATGCTCATGCTTATTATGGCGTTGTCTGCACTAACCAGCCGTGTGCATTCCTCAAAACACTGAAGGACTTGACACATGTCTTGTATCTTCGACCACTGCACACCTGACAACTCCATGTCTGCCATCCTACTGCCTGCCCGTGTATGTGTATCCTCCCACAAAAACATAACAGCCCGCCTCTGTTGGCACAGTCTCTGAAGCATGTGCAGTGTTGAGTTCCACCTTGTTGCAACGTCTATGACTAGGCGATGCTGGGGAAGGTTCAAAGACCGCTGATAGGTCTGCATACGGCTGGAGTGTACAGGCGAACGTCGGATATGTGAGCAAAGTCCACGTACTTTGAGGAGCAGGTCGGAGAACCCAGGATAAGTTTTCAATAAGCACTGCACCACCAGGTTTAAGGTGTGAGCCAGGCAAGGAATGTGTTTCAGTTGGGAAAGGGAGATGGCAGCCATGAAATTCCTTCCGTTATCACTCACTACCTTGCCTGCCTCAAGATCTACTGTGCCCAGCCACGACTGCGTTTCTTGTTGCAAGAACTCGGACAGAACTTCCGCGGTGTGTCTGTGGTCGCCCAAACACTTCATAGCCAATACAGCCTGCTGACGCTTGCCAGTAGCTGGCCCATAATGGGACAACTGGTGTGCAACAGTGTCATCTGCCGATGGAGTGGTTGGCTGACTGCGGTCTGTGGAAGAGCTGTAGCTTCTGCAGGAGGACGAGGAGGAGGGGGTGCGAACGCCTACAGCCAACTGTTTCCTAGACCGTGGGCTAGGCACAACTGTCCCGAAATTGATGTCCCCTGTGGACCCTGCATCCACCACATTCACCCAGTGTGCCGTGATGGACACATAATGTCCCTGGCCATGCCTACTGGTCCATGCATCTGTAGTCAGGTGCACCTTTGTACTCACAGATTGCCTGAGTGCATGGATGATGCGCTGTTTAACATGCTGGTGCAGGGCTGGGATGGCTTTTCTGGAAAAAAAGTGTCGACTGGGTAGCTCGTATCGTGGTTCAGCGTACTCCATCAGGGCTTTGAAAGCTTCGCTTTCAACTAACCGGTAGGGCATCATCTCTAACGAGATTAGTCTAGCTATGTGGGCGTTAAAACCCTGTGTACGCGGATGCGAGGATAAGTACTTCCTTTTTCTAACCAGAGTCTCATGTAGGGTGAGCTGGACTGGAGAGATGGAGATCGTGGAACTTTCGGGTGTGCCGGTGGACATGGCAGACTGAGAGACGGTTGGAGACGGTATTGTTTCCGCCGGTGCCCTAGATGCAATATTTCCTCCTACAAAACTGGTGATTCCCTGACCCTGACTGCTTTTGGCTGGCAAAGAAACCTGCACAGATACTGCCGGTGGTGCGGAAAATGGTGGCCTTACAGTGACGGAAGGGATGTTGCGTTGCTGACTAGCTTCATTGGCCGAGGGTGCTACAACCTTAAGGGACGTTTGGTAGTTACTCCAGGCTTGAAAATGCATGGTGGTTAAGTGTCTATGCATGCAACTAGTATTGAGACTTTTCAGATTCTGACCTCTGCTTAAGCTAGTTGAACATTTTTGACAGATGACTTTGCGCTGATCAATTGGATGTTGTTTAAAAAAATGCCAGACTGCACTCTTCCTAGCATCGGATACCTTTTCAGGGATTGCAGACTGAGCTTTAACCGGATGGCCACGCTGTCCTCCAACAGGTTTTGGCTTTGACACGCGTTTTGGCCCAGATACGGGACCGGCAGATGGAACCTGTTGCAATGTTGATGCCTGCTGCGGCCCCTCCTCCACCTCCGCTTCTGAACTACTGCCGCCTGCACCCTGTTCCCCCAATGGCTGCCAATCGGGGTCAACAACTGGGTCATCTATTACCTCCTCTTCGAGCTCGTGTGCAACTTCGTCTGTGTCACTGTGTCGGTCGGTGGTATAGCGTTCGTGGCGGGGCAACATAGTCTCATCAGGGTCTGATTGTGGATCAGTACCCTGAGAGGGCAATGTTGTGGTCTGAGTCAAAGGAGCAGCATAGTACTCTGGCTGTGGCTGTGCATCAGTGCACTCCATGTCAGAATCTACTTGTAATGGGCATGGCCTGTTAAGTGTTTCACTTTCTAAGCCAGGGACGGTATGTGTAAAGAGCTCCATGGAGTAACCCGTTGTGTCGCCTGCTGCATCCTTCTCTCTTGTTGTAGTTTTTGCTGAAGAGGACAAGGAAGCGACTTGTCCCTGACCGTGAACATCCACAAGCGACGTGCTGCTTTTACATTTACCAGTTTCAGAAGAGGAGGCAAAAGAGCTAGAGGCTGAGTCTGCAATGTAAGCCAAAACTTGCTGTTGCTGCTCCGGCTTTAAAAGCGGTTTTCCTACTCCCAGAAAAGAGAGCGTTCGAGGCCTTGTGTAGCCAGACGACGAAACTGGCTCCACAACTCCAGACTTAGGTGGAATATTTTTATCCCCACGACCACCTGATGCTCCACTACCACTACCATCATTACCAGCTGACAATGAACGCCCACGGCCACGACCTCTTGCACCAGACTTCCTCATTGTTTTAAAAACTTAACCAAAGTAACTTTATTTGTTGCTGTCAAACAACTTACACGGTGAGCTATAACTTCAGAATGATTTCAATATCCCTTAACAGGTTGGTGAGACCACAAGGAAAATCAGGCACAATGTTACACACTCTGTTTTCTGTGGCACCAAATCACAGAGATGCCACACACGCAGGACTGTCACTCAAGCACAAATGTCAATATTAATCTCCCACCAATTTTTTATTTATTTTTTTTCAGGGAGACTTTAGAAACCAAATAATAAAAAAAAAAAGGCTTTCTATGGCCCACTGAGTGAGAGATGGCACAAACAGGAGTCAGGAGTGGCACACAAGCCCTGACTGAGGCCAATATTTTTCTCCCACTGATTGATGTAGTGATTTTTTTTTCAGGTAGATTTTAGAACCCAAATCAAGCAAAAAAATTAATAGGCTTTCTATGGCCCACTGAGTGAGAGATGGCACACACAGGAGTCAGGAGTGGCACACAAGCAGAAAGGGCAATATTAATCTCCCACTGTTTGAATTTATTTATTTTTTTCAGGGAGACTTTAGAAACCAAATAATAATTAAAAAAAAGGCTTTCTATGGCCCACTAAGAGAGATGGCACACACAGGAGTCAGGAGTGGTACACAAGCAGAAAGGGCAATATTTTTCTCCCACTGATTGATGTAGTGATTTTTTTTCAGGTAGATTTTAGAACCCAAATCAAGCAAAAAAATAAATAGGCTTTCTATGGCCCACTGAGTGAGAGATGGCACACACAGGAGTCAGGAGTGGCACACAAGCAGAAAGGGCAATATTAATCTCCCACTGTTTGAATTTTTTTTTTTTTCAGGGAGACTTTAGAAACCAAATAATAATAAAAAAAAGGCTTTCTATGGCCCACTGAGTGAGAGATGGCACACACAGGAGTCCGGAGTGGCACACAAGCCCTGACTGAGGCCAATATTTTTCTCCCACTGATTGATGTAGTGATTTTTTTTTCAGGTAGATTTTAGAACCCAAATCAAGCAAAAAAATAAATAGGCTTTCTATGGCCCACTGAGTGAGAGATGGCACACACAGGAGTCAGGAGTGGCACACAAGCAGAAAGGGCAATATTAATCTCCCACTGTTTGAATTTTTTTTTTTTTCAGGGAGACTTTAGAAACCAAATAATAATAAAAAAAAGGCTTTCTATGGCCCACTGAGTGAGAGATGGCACACACAGGAGTCCGGAGTGGCACACAAGCCCTGACTGAGGCCAATATTTTTCTCCCACTGATTGATGTAGTGATTTTTTTTTCAGGTAGATTTTAGAACCCAAATCAAGCAAAAAAATTAATAGGCTTTCTATGGCCCACTGAGTGAGAGATGGCACACACAGGAGTCAGGAGTGGCACACAAGCAGAAAGGGCAATATTAATCTCCCACTGTTTGAATTTATTTATTTTTTTCAGGGAGACTTTAGAAACCAAATAATAATTAAAAAAAAGGCTTTCTATGGCCCACTAAGAGAGATGGCACACACAGGAGTCAGGAGTGGTACACAAGCAGAAAGGGCAATATTTTTCTCCCACTGATTGATGTAGTGATTTTTTTTCAGGTAGATTTTAGAACCCAAATCAAGCAAAAAAATAAATAGGCTTTCTATGGCCCACTGAGTGAGAGATGGCACACACAGGAGTCAGGAGTGGCACACAAGCAGAAAGGGCAATATTAATCTCCCACTGTTTGAATTTTTTTTTTTTTCAGGGAGACTTTAGAAACCAAATAATAATAAAAAAAAGGCTTTCTATGGCCCACTGAGTGAGAGATGGCACACACAGGAGTCCGGAGTGGCACACAAGCCCTGACTGAGGCCAATATTTTTCTCCCACTGATTGATGTAGTGATTTTTTTTTCAGGTAGATTTTAGAACCCAAATCAAGCAAAAAAATAAATAGGCTTTCTATGGCCCACTGAGTGAGAGATGGCACACACAGGAGTCAGGAGTGGCACACAAGCAGAAAGGGCAATATTAATCTCCCACTGTTTGAATTTTTTTTTTTTTCAGGGAGACTTTAGAAACCAAATAATAATAAAAAAAAGGCTTTCTATGGCCCACTGAGTGAGAGATGGCACACACAGGAGTCCGGAGTGGCACACAAGCCCTGACTGAGGCCAATATTTTTCTCCCACTGATTGATGTAGTGATTTTTTTTTCAGGTAGATTTTAGAACCCAAATCAAGCAAAAAAATTAATAGGCTTTCTATGGCCCACTGAGTGAGAGATGGCACACACAGGAGTCAGGAGTGGCACACAAGCAGAAAGGGCAATATTTTTCTCCCACTGATTGATGTAGTGATTTTTTTTAAGGTAGATTTTAGAACCCAAATCAAGCAAAAAAATAAATAGGCTTTCTATGGCCCACTGAGTGAGAGATGGCACACACAGGAGTCAGGAGTGGCACACAAGCCCTGAGGCCAATATTTTTCTCCCACTGATTGATGTAGTGATTTTTTTTCAGGTAGATTTTAGAACCCAAATCAAGCAAAAAAATAAATAGACTTTCTATGGCCAACTGAGTGAGAGATGGCACACACAGGAGTCAGGACTGTCACTCAAGCACAAATGTCAATATTAATCTCCCACCAATTTTTTTTTTTTTTTTCAGGGAGACTTTAGAAACCAAATAATAATAAAAAAAAGGCTTTCTATGGCCCACTGAGTGAGAGATGGCACACACAGGAGTCAGGAGTGGCACACAAGCCCTGAGGCCAATATTTTTCTCCCACTGATTGATGTAGTGATTTTTTTTCAGGTAGATTTTAGAACCCAAATCAAGCAAAAAAATAAATAGACTTTCTATGGCCAACTGAGTGAGAGATGGCACACACAGGAGTCAGGACTGTCACTCAAGCACAAATGTCAATATTAATCTCCCACCAATTTTTTTTTTTTTTTTCAGGGAGACTTTAGAAACCAAATAATAATAAAAAAAAAGGCTTTCTATGGCCCACTGAGTGAGAGATGGCACACACAGGAGTCAGGAGTGGCACACAAGCCCTGACTGAGGCCAATATTTTTCTCCCACTGATTGATGTAGTGATTTTTTTTCAGGTAGATTTTAGAACCCAAATCAAGCAAAAAAATAAATAGGCTTTCTATGGCCCACTGAGTGAGAGATGGCACACACAGGAGTCAGGAGTGGCACACAAGCAGAAAGGGCAATATTAATCTCCCACTGTTTGAATTTTTTTTTTTTTTCAGGGAGACTTTAGAAACCAAATAATAATAAAAAAAAGGCTTTCTATGGCCCACTGAGTGAGAGATGGCACACACAGGAGTCAGGAGTGGCACACAAGCCCTGAGGCCAATATTTTTCTCCCACTGATTGATGTAGTGATTTTTTTTCAGGTAGATTTTAGAACCCAAATCAAGCAAAAAAAATAATAGGCTTTCTATGGCCCACTGAGTGAGAGATGTGCCACACAGGAGTCAGGAGTGGCACACAAGCCCTGACTGAGGCCAATATTTTTCTCCCACTGATTGATGTAGTGATTTTTTTTCAGGTAGATTTTAGAACTCAAATCAAGCAAAAAAATTAATAGGCTTTCTATGGCCCACTGAGTGAGAGATGGCACACACAGGAGTCAGGAGTGGCACACAAGCCCTGACTGAGGCCAATATTTTTCTCCCACTGATTGATGTAGTGATTTTTTTTCAGGTAGATTTTAGAACCCAAATCAAGCAAAAAAATTAATAGGCTTTCTATGGCCCACTGAGTGAGAGATGGCACACACAGGAGTCAGGAGTGGCACACAAGCAGAAAGGGCAATACTAATCTCCCACAATTTTTTTTTTTTTTTTTTCAGGGAGACTTTAGAAACCAAATAATAATAAAAAAAAGGCTTTCTATGGCCCACTGAGTGAGAGATGGCACACACAGGAGTCAGGAGTGGCACACAAGCCCTGAGGCCAATATTTTTCTCCCACTGATTGATGTAGTGATTTTTTTTCAGGTAGATTTTAGAACCCAAATCAAGCAAAAAAATAAATAGGCTTTCTATGGCCCACTGAGTGAGAGATGGCACACACAGGGATGGCACTCTAGCAGAAATGCCAATCTTAATCTCCCACAAAAAGAAAAAAAAAACAGGGACTGTCCTACAATTACTATCTCCCTGCAGTAATCTCAGCCAGGTATGGCAGGCAGCAATAATGAGTGGACTGATGCACAAATTAAATAAAAAGTGTGGACAAACAAAAAAGATAGCTGTGCAGAAAGGAAGGAACAAGAGGATTTGTGCTTTGAAAAAAGCAGTTGGTTTGCACAGCGTCGTACACACACAGGCACAGCAACGCAGCTATCAGGGTCAGGGAGCCTTCTAGGGCAGCCCAATGAGCGACAGCGCTGAGGAAAAAAAAACGTAGCTTCCACTGTCCCTGCAAACAAAAGGTGGTGTTGGACAGTGGAAATCGCTACAGCACAAGCGGTTTGCAGCTTTATGCACCCTGCCTATCACTATCCCTGCTTCTGAAGAAGCGGCAGCAACCTCTCCCTACACTCAGATCAGCAGCAGTAAGATGGCGGTCGGCGGGAACGCCCCTTTATAGCCCCTGTGACGCCGCAGAAAGCAAGCCAATCACTGCAATGCCCTTCTCTAAGATGGTGGGGACTGAGATCTATGTCATCACGCTGCCCACACTCTGCGTTCACCTTCATTGGCTGAGAAATGGCGCTTTTCGCATCATTGAAACGCGACTTCGGCGCGAAAGTCGCGTACCGCATGGCCGACCCCGCACAGGGGTCGGATCGGGTTTCATGAAACCCGACTTTGCCAAAAGTCGGCGACTTTTGAAAATGAACGACCCGTTTCGCTCAACCCTACTCCTAACCTTAGGGACAGGGAACGAGCCTCTGGTCCTGGGACACCCGACTACAGAGTCTATACAGAGGAAAACTGGAGGGCACCACTAAGAAGGAATCACCCGTTGCATGATAAAACTATGCATGTGTCAAAAAGGAGGAAAGGGGCAGGCAGAACACAGGGATCACCATATTAACGATGCCAAAATCTTTATTAAAGTTACAACACTGCAAAGTTTAAAACATTTAAACAACATGTGACATCAAAATAGCCCATGGCAGGGCGGTGCCCTTGCCATACTCGAAATCCACAGCATCAATTAAAAAAACACACAGTGAGTGCACAATAATAGCACTGTTTACAGCAGTTATAATAGACACCCGTACTGGTAAGCACAATAGAAATGTATTAACAAAATTGACATATACCCATAAAATACTATTGTGCAAACCCAGAAAATAGAGAGCAAACTGGAACCATGTCCTGTGCTCTGATGAGACCAAGATAAACTTATTATGCTCAGATGGTGTAAAGTGTGTGTGGCGGAAAAGAGGTGAAGAGTACAAAGACAAATGTGTTGTGCAAACAGTTCAGTCAAGCATGGTGATGGGAGTGTCATGGTTTTGGGCTGCATGAGTGCTGCCGGCTGTGAGGAGCTGCAGCTCAATGAAGGAACAATGAATGTCAACATGCACTGTGACATACTGAAGCACAGCATGTTCTCCTCCCTTCGGAAACAGGGCCACAGGACAGTATTCCAACATGATAAAGGCCCCAAACACACCTCCACGATGATCACTGCCTTGCTAAAGAAAAAATGAGGTTAACAGTTCTGGACTGACCAAGCATGTCTCCAGACCTAAACCCTTATGGGCATCTGTGGGGCATCCTCAAACAGAAGGAGGACAAGTTCAAGGTCTTTAACATTAACCAGCTCCATGGTGTTGAGGAGTGGAAAAGGATTCCAGTGAAAACCTGGGAAGCTCTAGTGAACTCCTTGCCCAAGAGAGTTAAGTTAGTCCTTGAAAATAATGTTGGCAACACAAAATATTGACACTTTGGGCACAATTTGGCCATTATCATTTTCAGGGGTGTACTCACTTTTGTTGCCAGCAGTACATACATTAATGACTGTGTGTTGAGTTATTTAGAAGGCACACCAAATTTACGCTGCAATACAATCTGTACACTGACTACTTTACATTTTATCAAAGTGTCATATCTTCAGTGTTGTCCCATGAAAAGATATAATAAAATCTTTACAAAAATGTGAAGGGTGTACTCACTTTTGTGATATTCTATACGTACATTATTAAGGGGAAACTGTCAGCAGAAAAAGCGCTATTAACCTGCAGATATGGGGTTAAACTGCTGGTCAATGGCCTTATTAAACTGCTCGGCACCAGCACTTAGCCAAACTTTGTAGAGTGAAAATGGACTTTATGAACTTTATTTTCCCCCCCCAGTTTTAGTCACGGGGGCAGCGCCAGCGCGGGATCAGCCACCAGAGCGGCGGCTGTTACCCGCACCCCTGGCCCTAACTGACATTTGGCCCTAATGAAGAGCCAGTGTTAGTCAGAACCAGAAAACCCACATAAACATAACATGAGTAAACTAGCAGATGAATGCCCTGGTCAAATATAACCCAACAAAGCCATGTTTCTCGCTGGCAGTAGTTTGAGTTCAGTACTCCTGAAGATCGGTTTTGTTTTTTTATCTTAGTATTTTATGTTCAGCTCTACATACACAGAAGCACTGGTTCAATCAATTACTCGTGTGTTCTCTATGAAAGAGCAGTCACCAGACATGTTTGATGGTACTTATCTCTGGGAGACAATACGATAAGTAGTTAGAAATTGAACATAGCAGATCGATATTTCCCCAGACTATAAATTATCTTGGGCTCCCATAATAATAATCATCATCATTTTTATTTCTATAGTGTTAACATATTGCGCAGCACTTTACATTTCAAAGGGGACTTGTACAGACAATAGAGACATTACAGAATAACACATAACTCAACAGATATTAAAAGGAGTGAGGTTGCTGCTAGCAAGCTTACAATCTATGAGGAAATAGGGAAGACACAAAAGTAAAAAGTGTTTGTATTGTATGGTCCAGCCATCAGTATAATAAATAGGGCATTCTCATAAAAAAAATAAAGATTATTGCTGCATGCACTGGTTATCAGCTAGTATATGTACAAGTACAGACACGTAGGACTATTATGTGCATAGGAGGAGGGTGCTATGAGGGTCCTGACTTAGAAGATAATTTTTTACGGGCAAAACCGGCTAAGTAGATAATTGAGGTTAGGTGATAAGCCAGTCCAAAGAAATGTGTCTTTAGGCCAACCTTAAAACTGTGAGAATAAGCAATTGTGAGCGACTGATCAGATGTAGGGGATGAATGAAAAATCATATATGACCCCAGGACTGCGGGCATGTTGCTGTGGAGTAATGGTAGAAGCACACACTTTGCAATGTTTCATTATAATGTTTCAGTGCAGAATCAGGACATGAGAACAAGGAGACTGTGGAAAATGAGGACTGTAAATTCTTCATAAGCTGTTTGGTATTCATGGCGTGTAAATTTCTAAAAGTGTGGTAAGTGGGGGTGTCTTGAGCGGGACAACAATTCTTGAGAGAGAATGAAAGATGGTTGTAGTCAGAAAGCGAGAGAGGGGATTTAGTAAAGTCATGTGAGTCGCCCGCCAGGGCCGTGGGGTACTCGGTACCGGGTCCAGTACTTAAAGGGGATGTCACGTTGGCTGCGACCCGGTCCTTGGCCCTGGGTGCCCAATTTAAGGAGAATGTCTTTTAGGGGTTTTATGAATAAAGTTTATTGTTAGTGATACCATCTGTGGTGTTTGGTCAGTGGGGACCGATGCTGCTTAAAGGGGTCCTCTGGGGTGATAGTATGCAGCAAGATGGTGACGCTTCCCACAGGTGAAGAGGGGTCCTCAGGGCTTCCCAGGTGTAGGGCACTGATGGTCTGGTGGATGTTATGGCAAAGAACGAGGACACAGGTTTGCAGTCTTTACCTGGTTTACTGATGATAGAAGTCCTCAGTCCAGGGTACCAAGTGCAGGGTAGGTGTGGTCCGGCCGGCTTGGAGGCAATAGGGGATCCCTCTCCCAGGTGAGGTCCATAAGCCTTTCCTACTTGTGCTACTTCAGTTGGCGAGGTCCCTGCCGCTTGAAGCTTGGTTGCAAAGTCCCCTCTCTCCTGTCCTAAGACGGATGTCTATATGATAGGCAGTGCGAGATGGTTTATAGGGTCTCTATCACGATGCGGGCTTTCAGGTTACTGCTTCACCTCAGACTTGATGCAGGCAATTGACATACAGCCCTATGCCCTCCGGTTCTGTCACGCGTCCTGGAGAACAACACGACCTCGGGCTCCCGGTATCCAGTTTCTGCGCTCTGGCTCTTAGGGTGTCCTTCCACTGTTCTGTGCTGAGCCTTTTCCTCCTTTGTGCTCCTTTCCTCTAAGCTCCTCCACTATTCAACTCCTTCAAATTCTCACTCTTTCCAGGGGTCGCAGCTCCCACATGGCTGCTCGGCCCCTCTGTCTGTTCCAGACGTCCTTATCCTCTCACTCTCTCCTCTAGACTCCCCTACTTCTCCTCCAGACCAGGAAGCCTATAGCTAAGGGAAGCTCCCCTGAATCTCGGTCCTGAGCTCCCCCTTCTGGCCTGGATTCAGATTGTGTTGAATGTGAGTGCCTTACCTGATAAAGAGAATCCTCCTTGCCTTCAAGCGTGATATCACCCTCCCCAAAAGGAAGGCAACATCACTGTAACAACTGGTTACCTGGTGTGTTACACATGCAATGAGCCGAGCAGGGAGAACATCAGTTCCAGCGTATTCCTGTTTTCATGTGTAGGAGGGCTAGTAAGATGTGAAAGTTTGAAAGAAGAGGTTAGAGATAAAAGGTGAGTGGCGGTTGGGGAGAGGGAGTTATCAATGGGGATGTTAACGTCCCCCATGATGAGAGTTGAGATGTCAAAAGATAGAAAGTGTGGAAGCCAGGTGGCAAAGTGATCCAGATACAGATGGGAGAGGCTTGAAGGGTGATACATAACCGCCACTTGCAGGGAGAAGGATCGGTTGAGTCTCACATACACATTAGACCAGTGTTTCCCAAACTAAAGTCCTCCGGGCCCCCAACAGATCATGCTTTCAGGTTTTCTTTAGTATTGCACAGTTGATGGAATTATAATCAAGGCATAAAAAATTGCCCAAGGTTCTTTCACTTGTGAAATACTAAGGGAATCCTTAAAACATGATCTGTTGGTGGCCATTGAGGACTGGAGTTTGGGAAACACTGCATTAGACTGTCGTCCGATCTCGTCGACATTCGCAAATTCGCCGACATTAGTCTAATGTGTATGAGGGGGCTTTAGGAACCATGCTTGAAAGATATTCATAGTATTTTACTGATCTATCACATTACAAGAAGACTTGATTAACAAAATAGTACTCTTCGGTAGATATTTGTGTATACAGGGGGATTGCCATTTCAGAATTGTTTCATAATGTATTTCTAAAGGCAGGCAATTCTATCAGCAGGGGATGAGGATGAGAATCTGGGAAATAGTTACAAAGACTAAAACCAATGCAGTCTGAGAATAGAAGACGAAAAACAGCTTAACAAAAGGAAAATAAATGAATGGATAAATCCCAAAAGGTATTTGTTTTCTCAGGGGAATGCAATCTTAAAAGCTTTTCAAACAAGTGGGTGATCAATATCAGAACCATAGTTTCTGCAGTATAGAAGCTAAATATTCAGTGCATTCAAACCCAAACTGTTGTCAGTGCCATGTAGTGACCTAAATATGATGCCACAGATTGATTGCTAGTTTTTGGAGGAGTTATTTATAACATTTAGACAATAGAATAATAATAATAATAGTTTTTATTGCCTTTTTTAATAATATTAATAATATTTTAATTTCTATAGTACCAACATATTCTACAGCACTATGCAATTCAAAGGAGACATGTACAGACAATAAAGACATTACAGAGTAACACCTAATTCAACAGATACCAAGAGCAGTGCTTTCCCTGCTCGCAAGCTTACAATCTAGGTGGAAATAGTGGAGGGCTGGAGGCACAAAAGTTAAATTATAAAAATTACTTGTATTGTATGGTCCAGCCATCAAGTTAATAAATAGAGTATTCAAATAATGCTGCATGAACCAGTCACCAGTCAGTATGTGTACGGTATGAGTACAGTAGAGATACAGAGTGTTATTAAGTGCATGGAGGGTGTGTAAACAGATGCTACGAGGGACCACATTTGGAGGAAAACAGTTAAATGTTTGGTGACGTGATAGGTCAGTCTGAAGAAAAGCGCTTTTAGGGCAAGTTTAAAACTGTGGGTATTGGCAGTCTAATTTTCCGGGGTAGTGCATTCCAGAACATTGGTGCAGCATGTGACAAGTATTTTATATGGGAGTGGGTGGTTCGAATTATAGAGGATGTTAGTTTATATCATTAGAGGAATGGAGGGCATGGGTAGGCTGGTAGAAAGAGATGAGAGATAAGATGTAAGTTGGTGCAGAAAGGTGGAGAGCTTTGTGGGTAAGAGAGATGGACTCTGTAGCAGATGGGCAGCCAGTGCAATGGCTGGCGCAAGGTAGAAGCATCAGTGTAATGAATGAATATGATCCTGGCTGCTGCATTCAGAATAGATTAAAGAGGGGAAGATAGAGTCCTATTAGTAGAGAGTTGCAGTAGTTCAGACGAGAATTAATAAGAGCTACAGATAGATTTTTTGCAGAGTCAAAGGTAAGAAAAGGTTACATTCTAATGATGTTTTTGAGGTACAGGTGACATGAGCAATCAAGCGATCGGATGTAGGGAGTGAAGGAAAGATCTAAGTCAAATATAACCCCAAGACAGCTGGTGTGCTTCTTGGGAGTTATGGTAGGCCACACACGAAAATGGCAATATTACCAGCTTACCATAAGAACTTAAACTTTACAGGAGAGAGAGGACTCCTCTGCCATAAGCACTTACATTTTAAAGGAGAGGGAGAACCCTCGTAACAATGAACTTAAACTGTACAGAAAATAGAATCCCGTTGACCATAAGCATTTACACTCTACAGGAGAGAGAGATGGAGGACCTCGCTGATCAGGATCAGGATAGAGAAGACACCACTAACCATAAGAACTTACACTCTACAGGACAGAGAGAGACAGAGGACTCCACTGAAAATAATAACTTACACTCAAGATGAGAGAAATAGAAAGAAAAAACCCTGCTATCCATAAGAGCTTACACTATACAGGAGAGAGGACACCACTAACCATAAGAACTTACATTCTACAGGAGAGGGAGAAAGAGAGAGGGAAACAACCCTGCTAACCATAAGTTCTTACATTATACAGGAGAGAGAAAGAACCCTGCTGAACGTAAGAGCTTACACTCTACAGAAAAGTGGAAAATTAGCAAGGAGAATATATAGATCTATAGAGGGGTCTATATAATTTCTATCAAATAATAAGATTATCAATAGTATTATTATGACCCAGCAGATCAGACTACTAGTAAATTCTCAGGGACAATCGGAAAATATACTCAGCAAAAGGGGAAAAGAAACAAACGGCCGATCAATAAAGTCCCAAATACAATGTGACATATCAACATATTTATTTATAGCAGCAACAGGGGTGTCAGCACAATGACATTAAAAAGAACAATTAAAAAACAGGGATGCCCTCATGGGGTATGGGAATGTAAGAAGGAGGGTGACAACTGAACATATAATATATGACAAATTAGCAAAGAGTCCAAAAAAGACCAGCAGTACACTAGTAAGTTTTCATTTTACAAGGACAAAAAGAGGGCTAAAGTGTCAGTGCACGCCTCTATTTCACATATTTATATATCTCAAGGACAAGGTATAACCGTATATATTATAAGAAAAAAGACTCATCATGTGCCCATGTCTGGTGTGTCACCTAGTAGTGTAGAAAGTGTTATAAGAAAGCTAATTAATGGTGCACTTACATGAGTATAACTCCTTCATCCAAGTGGCGTTCACCCTAGGGAGATATAAGATATGAGATAGGAAGAAGCTATTTTTGCGAAACGCGCGTCGGGGCCATCTCTCTCTTGGTGATCCATTCCCTCGCAGGTAATATTATCATTTTATTATCCTCCCATTGATCGCTGTTTTGTTCCCTACATACCTATATATATGCTTATATCTAATTTAACCTAATTTATTGCACAGGCACCTTAATGGGGTTTCCCTGATATGGATGTCATTTAGCACACTATACTACAGCTACATATTATTTTGTGCAGGGATTACACACTTGTGTGTGCATACATATAGCCATCAGTGTGTTTAACTACACATTGTCCTGCGTATAAATTTTGGCAGCCCTGTGCCCACTCTGGTAAATTCACTTTTACAATCCAGGATTGCTGGTGCACTTCTGCTCCATAATTGTTGCATTGTATTAATTATCTTTGTATGAATTTACTATGCTAATTTATTTATTATATGGATCACCATGAGTTCACTTTGCCATGTATTAATTTCCCCTTTTTGTATATTCATGATTGTTTGTTTTTAATCATTACAATAAAAATATAATTTTATGGCTATTTGCTGGTTTGTAGCTCCCTTCTGTTTGATTTATGCTAATTTTGGAGATACATAGCATACATTTATTGGTCTACATCTTTTTGGTATTAGCTCCACAATAAAGTCCATTGATATAGACCCCCAAGGGCGGGATAGAACAGGTAATGGTTGTAGAAGACCCGTAGGTGCTACATGAGGAGTCTTGTAACGAGCACATACCTCGCAAGAGAGAACATAGTCCTTGGTATCCTTCAGGCAAGTTGGCCACCAGAAGAATCGGCTCAGGAACTCTTGTGTCTTCTGTTCCCCCCTGAGACCAGCCAACTTGGAGTCATGTACCAACTTGAGGATCTGCAGACGGACGACCTCAGGGACGTAGATACGTCAATCTCTGAACCACATGCCACCCTTAAAGACAAGACTAATATCCACAGGTGGGTTGGCCAGAAATACATCACCGTCATAGGCCTCCCTGCACTCCTTCCACAAGTCCTGATCGTGGATAACTCAGATGAAATTGGCATCAGATAGAATGGTCTTGGACGGGGCTCCCGGTACGGAATCCGCAGCATGGATTCGGGATAAAGCATCAGCCTTCCCATTACGAGAACCTGGACGGTACGAGATAACAAAGTTAAATTGATTTAAAAATAAGTTCCAACGAGCCTGACGAGGAGAAAGACATCTAGCGGATCCAAGGAACTCTAAATTGCGATGGTCAGTTAGCACTATGATCTGTTGTGCAGCTCCTTGCAGATGATGCCTCCATTCTTTGAAAGCCGCAATAATAGCCAGCAATTCCTTGTCTCCCACGTCGTAATTCTTCTCTGCTGAGGTTAGTCTACGGGAAAAGAAAGCACAAGGATGTAGCAGACCCTTCTCTCCAGTTCTTTGGGAGAGAATAGCCCCCAAAGCATTATCAGAAGCGTCCACCTCCACAATGAAAGAAAGTGTTGGATCTGGGTGTATCAACAGCGGTGCTGATGTGAAACAGATCTTAAGCCGATCAAAAGCTTCTTGAGCCTGTGATGACCACTTAAAGGGCTTTTCCTTCTTTGTCAAGTAATGGGACGGACAATATCAGAAAAATTTCGAATGAAGTGTCTGTAGAAATTAGCAAAACCAATAAAACGTTGGACCTCCTTAACGTTTTTGGGTACCGGCCAGTCAAGGATAGCTTGAGTCTTACCAGATTCCATGTTCAGCCCCTGGGGAGAGATGATATAACCTAAGAACTGTATCTCAGAACGATGGAACTCGCATTTCTCCGGCTTTATATACAGATGGTTCTCTTTCAGACGTCTTAAAACAGTTTTGACATGTTCTTCATGTTCCTGTAGAGAGTCAGAAAAGATTAGTATATTGTCCAAATAGATCACTACAAACTGGTCCAACAAATTTCTGAAAATGTCATTAGCAAGGTGTTGAAACGATGCAGGGGTGTTACAAAGCCCGAAGGGCATCACAAGAGATTTAAAGTGTCCATACCGGCATCTGAATGCTGTCTTCCACTCATCCCCTGGACGAATACGCACCAAATTATAAGCCCCACGAAGATCCAGTTTAGAGAACACCTTAGCATGGCGGACTCTTTCCAGTAATTCGGGAATCAGAGGCAAAGGGTAACGGTTTCGTACGGTTACCTTATTGAGTTCCCGATAGTCATCACAGGGTCTCAGGGTCCCATCCTTCTTCTTTACAAAAAAGATAGGTGCCCCTGCTGGTGAGGAAGAAGGACGTATGAAGCCTTTGGCCAGATTTTCATCAATATACTCCTTTAAGGCTTGAAGCTCAGGTGCCGCCAAAGGGTATACGTTCCCAAAAGGAATAGCTGCCCCAGGAAGCAGCTCAATGGGACAGTCATAATGCCTGTGTGGAGGAAGCTGATCTGCATTCTTCTTGTCACAGATGTCAGAGAACTCTTTATATGCTGGAGGTAAAGAAAATACCTGTACATGTGGTTACGTAGCCGTGGACTCAGGGACAGCTTCTGTTAACGCTGAGTTGCTCCTTGTTGGAAAGATAATCTCCTTGGTCTCCCATTTGATAATTGGGTTCTGAGAACAGAACCAAGGAATGCCTAAAATCACAGGAAAATGAGGAGAAGAAATTAGCAAGAAAGAAAGTTGCTCCTGATGATTAGGCTCCAACAAAATTTCAAGGGGTACAGTCTCCTGATCCACAGGCCCAGAGATTAAAGGTGACCCATCCACTTTTTCCATGGTAATTGGAGAGGCTCTTTGCTGAATTTCAATACCATGTTCCTTGGCAAATGTGATATCCATGAAATTGCCACCTGCACCAGAGTCAATCATAGCTGCACTGGAAATCCACTGTCCTGAACACAGGATCTTAATAGGGAGAGAACAGTGAGAGTTCTTTTCCTTAAGCTCCTTGGGGGGTGAAGTCATAGAAAGTGAATGGAATACAGCGTTTAAAGGCAGGCTACATTCAGAGATGTCAGATTCATCATCACAGTTGTCATACTCCCCTACTGATGCTAGCACCTTGTTAGGCCGTCTAGGACACTTAGGACAATTGATCAAGAAGTGGTCAGACTGGCCGCAGTAGAAACATAGACTTTCAAGAAGGCGATGCTCCCGGTACTCATTGATTTCTCACCTCTGAACAGAATCAATTTGCATGGGCACCTCCTCCACCTCCCGAGATGTATTACCTGCAGGCTCTTTGGAAGGAAGGGAAAAGTTATAAATACGGTTATATGCAGCAAACTTCTCCTGCCTACGCTCAGTAAGGCGAATGTCAATGCACACACAATGCTGTATAAATGTCTCTAGCTCGTGTGGTGACTCAGAGCGAGCTAGTTCATCTTTTATAATACTAGACAGACCCCTTTTAAACATAGGCAATTGTGCATAACTGTCCCAATTGGTACCTACCGCTAATCTCCTGAATTCAGTAGCATACTCAATAACAGAACGTTTTGCCTGGCGTAAAGACAATAAAGCAGATTCAGCGGTTGCACGGCGATTAGGGTCATCAAACATTAATGCCATAGCGGCCAAGAAATCATACAAGTTATTTAACCGTGGGTCACGAGACTCAATCATCGGATTCACCCAGGCGAGCGCTCGTGCGGTCAGCAGCATTATTACACACAATACTTTGGATCTATCATTAGGAAAACAGTCAGCATGCACATCAAAATATAGCATACATTGATTCACAAAGCCACGAAATTTGTCGCGATCACCATTAAATCTGAATGGGGGCAACTTAGGTGGGCTAGCTGGTGGCGGTTGCCCAGAGGGAAAAGTCGCTTGTGCAGCTATTTGCGTGCTTATGTCCTGAAAAGCCCATCCATACTGGGACTTTACGCCAGCAAGTTTGTTTTCCTGGGCTGCCATGCGGGTGCTTAAGTCCTGCAAAGTCTGTCCAAACACTTGTTGATTGAGTTCAAAGCTTCCAAACTTCTTTTGCAGACCTTCCACATCTTTCTGCAGTGATCTAATTATGGAAAACACCTGCTCTAGTCTGCTTTCTGCAGTCATTGTTCCAGCAGTCTCCTTTTTTTTGGCTAGAGTATCCTGTAATAATTATAGGGGATAACTCAGGAGACTCTTTGCGTGGAACAAGACAACTACAGGACACAGTTTTATAAGTGGTAAAGTCTATATTATCACACGGTGATTCAAACAGGTGCAGAGAGAAACTCAAGTCCACAACACTTGGTGCAAATATCAAATGCAGCTCAGCAGTCTATAGGAAACTTCAGAGGAAAATGCAATCACGCAGAAAGTCTATGAAGCACAATTACTCTTGAGGATACTTGACACGAATAAGTCCTTGCTTAGTCCAAAACACAGATAGATATGCTTATAAGGCAGTTCAAATAATATCTTAGCTCAACCAGGGAGGTCTGGGTAATAGTCTCAGGTTCTTGCAGAGCAGAAACAGCTTACATGTCCAGCAAATGCAGATGGAAGCAAACACGAGCAGCAGATGATAGAGGATTACTGGAACTGGTGTATGCAGCAGGAACTCAGAGCAGAGTAGCAGGATAACCCCACAGGTTCACAGGAGGAGGTATATAGCCAGGGAGTCACCAGAGGACAGGAGCTGGATGTAAGGCAGAATACTCTAGCACAGACTGAATGCTGGGGTGGAGTTTTATAGCAGGAAGACACAGTGCACATGAGACCAAAGACGCCATCTTGGAAAAGGGCAGTAATGCACAAAAAGGTAATAAAAAATGTTCAGAGTCCTGACAGGTATGCTGTGTTAGGCTGGTTTCACATTTGCGGTTGTGTCCGCAGTGTTTCTGACGCATACATCTGCATGCGTCTTGATTTCATATCTTTAACATTGTAGACGCAGGTGCATGTGTTTGCATGCGTTGGCCCGCATTTGCTTACACACGTATTTTCGCGGTCTGCGGCTCTGTGTGGCTAACACACCATGTTGGAATTTTTGTGGCGGCAAATTTCCGCCGCCATACACATGCGGACGCTTGCGAAAGGAGTGCGTCAAATAAACGCATTACAGTCTATGGGAACGCATGCGTACGCAAGGACATGCGTACGCTAGGACATGCGTACGACTGCATTTACGTACGCAAGCATTTTTATGAGTAAACATGTCTAGGAACTTGTTTTAAGCCACCCCCAAACAAAGCTTATAAAAGAAAGTGTGGGCAGTGGAAGTTCATTACTCTCAAGACTCTACTAGGATTGCAGCATCTTTTTTGGAAGCATTAGAAGACTCTGACTATAATGTAAGTATACTAGCTATATGTCTGCCTGTCTGTTTTTCTCCCTGCAGTCTGTAATCATTTCTGTCTCTCTCGTAGCATTCCTCATCATGTCCTCCACTGAAGATCAGACCTCATAGAGTGGACAGGAGACTGAAGTGAGTACATTTGCTACTGATTGGTAAGTATTAACTGTCACTATTACACATGTGGCAAAATATTTATTTTTCTTTTTACAGAACCATTCCAGTGCAGAAGAGCAGGAGCAGCAGGCTCAGGCCCAAGTTTCGGTGGCAAGACAGTGTGTAAGTATTCTTGACTGTTTTTATTTATTCTTGACTGTTTTTGGTACTCTTGACTTTATTTATCCTTGACTGGTTTTGGTACTCTTGACTGTTTTTTTTTCTTTTTGACTGTTTTTGTTTTAAGTGTTTTATCTTTCCAACATTAATGTCTTTGTTTCTTTGTTTCATTTCTAGGTTCCACAATGGGAGGAGGAATACATAGACAACGACCTCCTCATCACCTTGGTGCAGGAGCGGGACCGGGAGCAGCAGCACTTGGACGCTGTGGTGATTCAGCGGCTGTGAAATGAGGTGTCCAAAGTGATGATGGATGACTGAGACAATGCCACACAATGAGTCAGAAAGGCTTTTTGTAAGTATTGCAATGTGGTCTGATGTGGCAATGAACCTGAAGGCCGAGATCACACAACCGTGTGTGATGCGATTAACTCCTGTGAGTTTCTCGCATCACACACGGTTGTGTGATCTTAGCCTAAAGTGCATAGTTTAACAAATTATTTTTTTCCCTATTCACAGTAAACAAATTCAAAACCCATTGGCGTTCAATGAATGATCACTTCAACAAGGACCTGAGACAGGAGATCCAAGTTCACAGTGGTGCTGCAGCAAGGATAGGGAAATACAAGTACCACCGGCTGCTGGATTTCCTGAGGCCTGTCCTTGCTCAGAGAACATAAGTATTTTTGTGTTGTATTCCATTATGTTGTATTCCTTAATCTGAATTTTTCTATTCTATTCCACAGGAGTTGGCGCTTTTACAATTGTTATTTTTTGGGGAGTAATGTTTTACTTTTCTTTTCTTTTCACAGAACCTATTGCAGCACCCTTGAACCTGGATCATCCTCTGGAGCGGTCCCTCATCGAACAGCTACGGACCAGTCCCAGTTATCCACCAGCAAAGCAGCAAGTGGGCCGGCATCACAGGCTGGAAAACAGGCAGCTGGTCCTTCAGGTGTTCCCCTGTCCCAGTCCTCTGCCTCTTTTAATTTTGGGCTCTTCCCACCAGTGGCAGAAGCCTCGGACAGGTCACTCATGCCCGAGCTTATTCACTTGAGCTTTGTCTTCCAGAATGGCTTGAAGGCGCTGGGAGATAAACTGGAAAGTGGTCTGACCCATATTAACACACTTTTCAGGAAGTCAACCAACACCTTAACCGTCTAGAAGCCGACCACCAGAGACCAGCACACCATTTTTTTAATAAGATAGAGCAGGGCATGTCAGAACACCTTATACCTGAACTCCAGCTCAACGTGATGCAGGCCTGCAATGCTGCTTACGTTCAGGCTATGCAGCAGACTTGGTACTTCCACCAGCCACAGGTGGTATTTCCACCTGTGCCACAAATTACACACTTAACATCAATACCCAGTCCTGCCGCACACCACTACACCGCCACCACCATGCTGGGTGCTCCTCAAAGCCACTCCACCACCACCATGCTGAGTCCTGATCCTGCACGGCTGAACACCACCACCAGCACAAGGCCGCCTGAAGATCCTGCATGGCTGTCCACCACCACCACCACTAGGCCTCCTGAAGATCCTGCATGGCTGTCCACCGCCACCACAAATGGGCCGCCTGAAGATCCTGCACAGCAGTCCAACTCCACAATGTCAGGAACACCGCACTGAACTTGCTAACAGAGCCAGTGTGCGTGTTCTGAGTAAACAAACTGTGCCCAAAGATACCCGTGGTGCAGGGTAGCAACAATGAAGATGTGTGCTTCACACAAACAGGACCTGAAGCACGGGACTTCTGGGGGTAAGGCCTAAGTCAGGAGAGCTAGGAAGTGAAGGAAAACTCCTAGAAGGATAACTACGGGACAAAGTTATAAAGGGGCAAAGACAGAAAGGATAGTCAGAACGTAGCCAAGGGATCACACACAGAGAGGGCAGCGCAGTACAATAGAAGCAGTCAGAGGGTAGTCAGGATGTAGCCAAAATGTCATACACAGAGAGGTCAGCGCAGTACTAAAGGGACAGGCAAAACTCTTAACAGGGACACAGCCAAATCAGAACCAGACAGACGAAACGTAGCACAGGCACAAAGCACTGGCACTGGCGCAACATGGTCAGACACACTCAGCCAAGGGTCAGAGTATAAGCGACAAGAAATAGACCCACAATGAAGTTATAAGAAGCCTCCCAGAATCCTAAAGTGAGGCCATCCAGATTAACCCTAAACCTACCTTTACCCACAAGCTAGGCAAACTATGACACACCACCAGGCCTGGTCGACATTGTGAATGACCTGCTGACCCCACCACTCCCACCCTCCCAAGGAGACACAAAAAAAGGAAGCTGCGGCATAAAACTGGACAGAAAGCCAAAGGACTCGTGGCAGCAGAAGTGTCATGCTACCTCCACCCTCACCTCCCAATGTGTCTGTTTTGTCCAGTTTTACTCTCCCTTCCAATGTGTTATTTATTTTTTTACAATAAACGTTTGTTGTTTTTCCCCAATAACTGCTTGATCTTTGTCTCTTTCATTGCCGGCAACACACCGTGCACCGTCAACACACATGTCGCCGTGTACACACACTTTGTTTTTGCCACCTCATAGCTCCATGACACACAATCTATTGCCCCTCTTCTTTATTTGCTTTACATGGCAGCTTTGCTTCTTGTGTCTGTCATGGAGCAATGAGGTGGCAAAAACACAAAGAGGACTGAAAATCCTCCAAAAACATATATTTATACAGCAAAAAAGGTCAGGGGTCAACAATGCTCACCTGCCCAGGTGTCAGCACTAGTGCACTCAGGATGCTGTGTTTTCTGTATCCTGAGTGCACTAGTTCTGACACATGAGCAGGTGAGTAAAGATATGAGGTGGATTAGTTCCATCATTTCTTCAGTCTGCATTAATATATAGAAATATAGAAATGCAGACTAAAGAGATGATGAAGCTAATCCAACATCACCTACCATAGCACTGACCTCAGAGAGAAGAGGTGTAGTGTAAAGCATGGGTTACATAACCCAATTTGGTTATAATCCGATCCCTGTCTCATGCAATCTGCATGATACAGCGAGTGGATTTTTATAAAAACTGTAGTTGCGAACCGGTGATCAACTTATTAAACTTAAAAAAAATATATTCTAATATAAAAGACACTTGGAACAGGTTTTAACGAGAGGTTTTTTTCTATTGTCAGCAAACATTACAGTACATTTTAATTATTTCAGGTGCATAAAATTACACAACATTACAAGAACACTAAACTATGTCATCTTGCCTGGACAGACATCCACTCTCAGAAACAAAGTAGGATGCAAATGTATCCCTCATTTGGGCAACTTCAGCTGTTGTCCAAAGAGGGTGATGATGGTAATCTGGCAATGGGTTCGAAACAGGTTCATTAAGTTCAATGTTGGGTTGTTCTTTAGCCATTATATAGCTGTGCAGAACCGCACACGCCTTGACAACCTCATCCACTGTCTAAATTTTGAGATTAATGACTGTCCCTAAAATGCGCCATTTTGAGACAAGAATACCAAAGGCACACTCAACTGTTCTTCGTGCCCTGGTGCGTCTGTATTTGAAAATCCTTTTTGTGTGTGTCAAGTCCCGACTGGAATATGGTTTCAGGAGGTTTCCACACATCGGAAAGGCCTCATCCCCAACCACAACAAATGGCATTAGAGGGCCTTGAGTGTTGGGAAGAGGCTGTGGCAGGGGAAAACTGAAATGATTGCCATACAACCGTTGGCCCATGTCTGAGTTTTTAAATGTCTGGGAATCAGTACCACTGCCAAATGATCCAATGTCCACGGCGACAAAACAACAGTCCGCAGCAGCATTTGCCATGAGCAATATGGAAAAATATTTTTTATAATTAAAGTACTCAGATCCAGTTCCAGCAGGTTTGGTAATTCTTCCATCCACTGCTCCCAAACAGTTGGGGAAATTACAAATTTTCCAGTATTTCTCAGCATTTTCCTGCCAGATTTCCGTGGTGGGTAGGGGGATAATTTCTTCACGGAGAACATCCCACAAAGCCCGACAGGTGTCTGCAATAATCCCAGAGAGTGTGGAAATTCCTATCTGGAACTGGAAATGGAGTGATGATAGGCTCTCTCCTGTAGCCAGGAATCTGCAGAACAGATAAAGAAAAAAAAAATTCAGAACAATAATATTTATGACTGGGGTTTTGCAAAACAGAGAAAGAAAAAATAATAAAGAAACAATATTTTATAACAATAATATTTAGGACATTTAAAAAAAAAAACGATAAAAGGGAAAAATATTAAGTACATTGCCGAACAATAACAATTATGAAAGGCGTTAATGTTTAAATATTACGTACCTTAGTGTCACCAGCAGACGTTCCTCAGCAGGAATTGCTATACAGAGCTAGGTGTACTGCCTGCTGATAGCTCCTTGTACACGGTCCAGCAATTCCATGAAGCTGTCTTTACACATCCTCTTGTACTTGAAATATTTCTCCGAATTTTCACGGAGCTCACTGAATAAGGAGTGGTAGGCTCCACGGCTCTGTCAGAGTTCAAGAATTGGGTGCTGACAAAAGCGCCGATGCCGTCTTCTCTGTTAGTCTCTTTTCCGGTCTTGCTCACAAGCAAATGCAAAGGAAAGAAACAAGTTGACATCCAAATCCAGATTCCGATAGAAACTCTCCATGCGAAAATCCATCTTGACACAGGAGCCAGATGTGAGGATTTCATCTGTACAAGGGTTTATATACAGAAATCCAATGAGCTATGCCCATTTGGCGTGACTTGTGTCAAGGAAATTCTCCTGGAAAAAATGTTTCCTATCAAACGCATGCACATAAAAAAACGCAAACGCATGCAAAAGAATGCAAACGTTGTGTTTTTTATCCGTCATGCGTAAGTTGATGCGGATAAAAAAAGCAGCATTATCATGCGTTTGCATGCATTGTGGACGAGTCGCTGCAGACTCAACTGCACATGTGAACCTAGCCTTAGTGCGATATACATGTGCTGCAACAAATGGCTTGGATCTCCACTTTAATAAGGTCATTGTTGACTGATAACCAAATTGGGTTTATTTTTTGTCTACATAGCTATAAACATTATTGGCTACTGAAGGATATAAACAATGCTGACAAAAAATATTCACCTCCATTTTCTTAGTTTATTGTATAACTGTCTGTAATCATAGTGGATATAATGATACTTTATGACACTGATCAACAGAGATGATATATACTGCATATATGTGAGCACGGAAGCATACGTGAGAGTTGTTACAGGAGTATGAGGTCGTTGGAAGCTTGTTGGAGTCATGTGCTCTTCATCCAGACAAAGAGACAAAAAATGCAGTGTCTGGCACAAAAAGCAGATGGAATGGGTTATGGGACAAGACTATTAAGTGGAAGAAAGGGTTAACATCTGTTGCGCTAGGGGTCAATTGCACTTCATGGGAATATACGCCTCTAAGTCCCTAAACTTAGTCAATGTATTCTGGCAGCTGCCAGACTAAATGTGAAAGCGCTGTCTGGGTGACTATCTAAAGAAATGGCTGTTTGTGTGGAAAATAAAGACTGTTGTTTAAAACATAGAGAAAGACAGGGCAGAGATAAGGGAGAACACTGAGCAGTAAAATGCAAGATGACAATGTGTTTAGCTGCCTTTTAAAGTCTAGACTCTACAATATCTGTGGTCGATGTTGATGGATAACTCAGCGTAATTTTATAGTGTCGCTAACTGCATATAATAACTGGAGAGCTGGCCATGTACAGTACATTACATCTGCAGTAGTTTAGTGTGTCTCATAGGGAATTATTGGCAATAAAGGGATACATATGGAATAACAAGAATGTCACCATTCAATACTGATTTTTCCAATAGATTGCATATATGATCGACAGGAAGGAAGATAGATATGAGGACCTTTCACCAAATTTCACCAAATTTTTCACATTGAACGGGACACACAATGTAATAGTAATGCAATAGTAATAGCAATGTAAGAGTAGAAGAAAACATTTTTTTCTTATTTCACCTCCCTATTGTGGCGATATTAGCAATCAAAGTATTTGGCCCTTAGCAAGTTAATCTTAAGTAGAAGTAGGTGTTATCAGACAGTTTTCACTGAGGGCGTGTTTTTCATTCTATCTCCATGATGTTATCTTAATATATACTTACCTTGTAATGTCTTCACATCCTGTTCTGTTCAAATGTGTCCCGATCCCAGAATTCCAAGCAGCGGAAGTTCACCGACCTCCATATTGGGACACCCAAGTGATGGGTGTCTCAATATGGAAACTGCTGGTGGTACCAGCCTCTTGCATGGTACCACCAGCAGAACATCGTCGCACCACACACACACACACACACACACACACACACACACACACACACACACACACACACTGTATACGCCGTACGCAGCCTCTTGCACGGTACCACCAGCGGAACACTATCGCGAACACGCCGCTGCGGGGAATAGCCGAATGATTCACTGACTGCTATCTTTGTACAGAAGGAGCTCATGCACAGTTTTACTGTGACCGCAACTATCTGTCTGCACAAAGATGGCGAGTGGCGACGGTCTGATTTACTGTGCCTGCACAAATTAAAGGGGTTTACCCATGAATGAAAGTTCTTTTAAAAAATTGTCTGTGTCTGACAGTGTACGGAGCATGCCACATCTCCTTGGCAGGGGACGAAGCAAAAGACAATACTGACATTACAGCAGGGAGGTAAAATATTTCACTGACTATTTTTAAACAATATTTAACCTCACAAAAAGTATCTTCTGCGATCTCCTGCTGTAATGTCAGTATTATTTTTGCTTCCTCCCCTGCCCAAGAGCTGTGGTATGTTCTGTACACAGTCAGACACAGACAAGGAGTGAGAGAGACAGAGCACAGAGGGGAGACAGCTCAAACAGGAGGAAAGAACACAGCACAGGAAGGAGAAAAACAGCAGACAAGGGGGATAGCACATGGGGTAGACAGGTCAAAGAATTGAGCACAGACGGGAGAAGTAAGCACATGGGGAAAGAGAGAGTGGATTGATGGGTGAGCACATGGGGGGAGAGATTCTCAAGGCTGCAAAGCCTGCCTCCATCGTGACATTACCGCCCTCCCGATGCGATAGCATCGGGCCTCCATCTAGTCCAATCATAAGCAGGCAGCCACACTGAAAGGAAAGAAAAGTATTGCTGTATTAACCCTCCCCCGGAGAATACACTTCTGCTGTACTGACTCTTCCCCCCCACAATCTGTCCACAGATGTGTCAGGCATAGTAATTATGTCTACCTTGCTCATGCAACTTGTAATGGTCCTTCAGTGAGATCAGGCTGTCATTACATCTCACACAGGAGTAATCTGCCTGCTCTGAGCTACTCCTGTGTGAGATATTATGACATCATGCTCTGATGATATTGCAGAGCAAAAATTAGTTGAGCACAACAGACCTAAGTGTAATATTGACCCTTTGAGCTCTCATATTAAGGCAGCCAGTGTGGGAGAGGGGCAGTTCAGAAGAGCTAACAGTGCTATGAAAGGAAGAGAGTTTGTAATGTTACACAGCTAAACTCAGATGCACTTCCCCTCCCTCAACACTGACTCACGCAGGAGGTTAAATCAGTAGATCAGAGCTGTATTCTTTCATCTCACAAACTGAGAACCTGATCTAAGCTATGATGGGGGCATGTACTTTCCTTTGAGTGTTGCTGCCTGCTTCTAATAGGTCAGCATCATATAGGAAGGAAAGGTACACACCTCCACTGTAAAATTTCTGATAACACCCACTTGGGTGAAAATTATCTCATTACTAGCAAAATACTTTAATATCTCCGCAACGGAGAGGTAAGTAAAAAAAAAAATTATTCTGCTCTGCAGCCACTATTACTTCAGGTGTCCGATTCGACGTGAAAAATTTGGTGAAGTGTCCTTCAGTAACCTACTAGTTACTGTTACTATACTGAGGATTCCTTTACCGTACATAATTATTTGGTAATATTGACAACATTCAAAAAACCCAGCAGTTCTGATATATTCTGAGGCAGCTGGAGTTCCTGAGCATATCTGAGAAAATGTCTCATGGTGAATTTCTGATGACTGTATTTTACAGTATATATTTAATATCGCAGAAACATATTACACATAAGAAATTAGAAGATAAAATATGTTTGGTTGTTTAACCCCTTCACGACCTTAGACGTATCCATATGTCCAGGTTGGTAAGTACTTTCCGACCTTCGACGTATGCACACTTCATGGCGATTTTACGCTCACAGAAGCTGTGCGCACGCAATCGCCGCCAGGTTCTCAGCGTTTCTCATAGCTGACTCCCAGCTCTCACTGCCAGGAGTGGTGCGCACACCATAACCCCCTAAGTACTGTGATCGATATCGATCGCAGCATTAAGTAGGCTGGCAGAGGGAAGAAGACCTCTCTGCCCTCCAATCAGCACCCCTGTGACGCCATCGCGAGGGGCCGAACGTTGCCATGGTGACCCGATGTACTCATGACGACATTTGGGTCACCAGGCTCTAGAAAGGTAGTTAGATTATGCGCAGTGCATAATCTAACTAATTTGTGTCAGTGAAGCACTGACAATGACAAAGCATAGCAATGCTTGTGCTATGCTTTATAAGAGCTCATTCCCACTTGCGATGAAATTGGACGAATTCAATCCGATAAAAAATCGGATTGAATTCGGACCAATGTTAATCTATGATTGTGTGCTCATCTGCGTTTTTTTTTCCAGCTCCGATCGGCATGCTGCGATTGTAATCAGAAAATTGGATCGCATCAGGCAATAGAAGTCAATGGGTGCGATAAAAAATCGCATAGCACTCGCACCATACGATTTTTATGCACCAGTGTCCTTTGAAAAGCCGGCATTTCATATATGGCTACTGTAAAAACACACTGACAGGTTCCAATAGAAAAGATGCATTACATATATACACATAGAATAGGTGTATATATATACTAGATGGAGGCCCGATGCTATGGCATTGGGAGGGCGGTAATGTTGCGATGGGGCAGACTATGCAGCATTGAGAATCTCTCCCCCATGTGCTCACCCACCTATCCACTCTCTCTTTCCCCATGTGCTGACTTCTCCCATCTGTGCTCTTATTTGACCTGTCTACCCCATGTGCTATCCCCCCTGTCTCTCCTTCCTTTGCTGTGTTTTCCCCTCAAAGACAATACTGACATTACAGCAAGAGATTACAGAGGATACATTTTGTGAGGTAAATATTTTTGAAAAACAGTCAGTGAACTATTTTACCTCACAAAATGAATCCACTGTGATCCCCTGCTGTAATGTCAGTATTGTCTTTTGCTTCCTCTCCTGCCCAGGAGATGTGGTATGCTCCATACACAGTCAGAAACAATTTTTAAAATGAACTTTAGTTTGTGGGAAAACCCCTTTAATGTGACCGGCTTCCTCTGCCTGTAGACACGTGACGTGAATGATTCACTGCATCTGCGCTCCTCCTGTACAAAGATGGCAGCAGTCAGTGAATTATTCGGCTGATCCTGGCGGCGGCATGTTCGTGACGGTCTTCCGTAGGTGGTACTGCGCAAGAAGCTGCGTGCATGTGTGAGTGTTTGGGTGAATGTGTGAGTGTGAGTGTGAGTGTGTGAGTGTGTGAGTGTGAGATTGTGAATGTGAGTGTGAGTGTCTGTGTGAGTGAGTGTGAATGTGAGTGTCTCAGTGTGAGTGTGTGTGTCTCAGTGTGAGTGTGTGAGTGTGAATGTGAGTGTGTATGAGTGTGTTTGAGTGTGTGAGTGAGTGTGTGAGTGAGTGTGTGTGAGTGTGAGGGAGTGTGTGAGAGTGTGTGTGAGTGTGTGTGTGTCAGTGTGTGAGAGTGTGTGTGTGTGTGTGTGTGAATGTGTGGTACGTACAGCCTATAGAGTGTGTGTATGTGGTGTGACGGTGTTCTTCTGGTGGTACCGCGCAATAGGTTGGTACCAGCAGCAGTTTCCATATTGAGACACCCATCACTTGGGTGTCCCAATATGGCGGTTGGTGAACTTCCTCCGCTTGGAATTCTGGGATACGGTGACATCTGGACAGAACAGAAAATGAAAACATTGCAAGGCAATTATATAAATAAATATATATATATATATATATATATATATATGTCAGTGACACACACATATATCTATATATATAATTGTCTAAGGGGTACTTCCGTCTTTCTGTCGGCAACTTCCGTCACGGATATTCATTCGCTGATTGGTCTCGCCAGCTGCCTGTCATGGCTGCCGCGACCAATCAGCGAAGGGCACAGTCCAATTAGTCCCTCCCTACTCCCCTGCAGTCACTGCCCGGCGCCCGCTCCATACTCCCCGCAGTCACATCTCACACAGGGTTAATGCCAGCGGCAACGGACCGCGTTATGCCGCGGGTAACTCACTCCGTTACCGCCGCTATTAACCCTGTGTGACCAAGTTTTTACTATTGAGGCTGCCTATGCAGCCTCAATAGTAAAAACATCTAATGTTAAAACTAATAATAAAAAAATAACAAATCATTATATACTCACCTTCTGCCGCCTTTCCGACGCTCCGGTGACCGGTCCATGCAAGCGGCAGGTTCCGGTGCTAAGGTTGGTGTGCGACAAGGACCTGCCATGACATCACGGTCATGTGACAGCGACGTCATCACAGGCCCTGCGTGCCTGAGCGAGAAGGACCTGCCGTGACGTCACAGTCATGTGACCGCAACGTCATCACACCCTCGGACCGGAAGCTGCCGCCTGAACCGAACACAGGCGACAGAACTACAAGGGGCCCCTTGGAAGGTGAGTATATGTTTATTTTTTATTTTTTAACCTGTGACATACGTGGCTGGGCAATATACTACGTGGCTGGGCAATATACTACGTGGCTCTGTGCTGTATACTACGTCGCTGTGCAATATACTACGTGGCTCTGTGCTGTATACTACGGCACTGGGCAATATACTACGTAACTGGGCAATATACTACGTGGCTGGGCAATATACTACGTAACTGGGCAATATACTACGTGGCTGTATACTACGTCGCTGTGCAATATACTATGTGGCTCTGTGCTGTATACTACGTAACTGGCCAATATACTACGTCACTGGGCAATATACTACGTCACTGGGCAATATACTACGTAACTGGGCAATATACTACGTGGCTGTGCAATATACTACGTATCTGGGCTATATACTACATCACTGGGCAATATACTACGTAGCTCTGTGCTGTATACTATGTAACTGGCCAATATACTACGTCACTGGGCAATATACTACGTCACTGGTCAATATACTACGTCACTGGGCAATATACTACGTAACTGGGCTATATACTACGTGGCTGTGCAATATACTACGTCACTGGGCAATATACTACGTAACTGGGCAATATACTACATCACTGGGCAATATACTACGTCACTGGGCAATATACTACGTCACTGGGCAATATACTACGTCACTGGGCAATATACTACGTGGACATGCATATTCTAGAATACCCGATGCGTTAGAATCAGGCCACCATCTAGTATATATATATAGATCTACAATATAATTGTCTAAGGGTCACTTCTGTCTTTCTGTCTGTCCTTCTGTCTGTCCTTCTGTCTGTCTGTCACGGATATTTATTGGTCGCGGCCTCTGTCTGTCATTCAAATCCAAGTCGCTGATTGGTCGCGGCAAAACGGCCACGACCAATCAGCAACGGACACAGTCAGGTGGCAAAATGGCTGCTCCTTACTCTCCGCAGTCAGTGCCCGCTCCATACTCCCCTCCAGTCAGCGCTCACACAGGGTTAATGGCAGCGGTAACGGACCGCGTTATGCCGCGGGTAACGCACTCCGTTACCGCTGCTATTAACCCTGTGTGACCAACCTTTTAGTATTGATGCTGCCTATGTGGCATCAATAGTTAAAAGATCTAATGTTAAAAATAATAATAATAAAAAAATCGTTATATACTCACCGTCCGTTGGCCCCTCGGATCCAGAACAGGCCTTTCCCGCTTCTCGTGATGCTCCGGTGAGCGCTCCATGCACTGCGGTCTCGCGAGATGATGACGTAGTGGTCTCGCGAGACCGCTACGTCATCATCTCGCGAGACCGCAATGCACTCTTGGGACCGGAGCGCGCGAGGAGCGTCGGTAACCGCTTCACCTGGATCCGGGGCCAACGGAAGGTGAGTATATAACTATTTTTTATTTTAATTCTTTTTTTTACCAGGGATATGATGCCCACATTGCTATATACTGCGTGGGCTGTGCAATGTACTGCGTGGGCTGTGCAATATAATACGTGGGCTGTGCAATATAATAAGTGGGCTGTGCAATATACTACGTGGGCTGTGCAATGTACTATGTGGGCTGTGCTATATACTACGTGGGCTGTGCAATATACTATGTGGGCTGTGCAATATACTACGTGGGCTGTGCAATATAATACGTGGGCTGTGCAATATACTACGTGGGCTGTGCAATGTACTACATGGGCTGTGCAATGTACTACATGGGCTGTGCAATGTACTGCGTGGGCTGTGCTATATACTATGTGGGCTGTGCAATATACTACGTGGGCTGTGCAATGTACTACGTGGGCTGTGCAATGTACTACATGGGCTGTGCTATATACTACGTGGGCTGTGCAATATACTACGTGGGCTGTGCAGTATAATACGTGGGCTGTGTAATGTACTACATGGGCTGTGCAATGTACTACGTGGGCTGTGCAATATACTACGTGGGCTGTGCAATGTACTACATGGGCTGTGCAATGTACTACGTGGGCTGTGCAATATACTACGTGGGCTGTGCAATATAATACGTGGGCTGTGCAATATAATACGTGGGCTGTGCAATATACTACGTGGGCTGTGCAATGTACTACGTGGGCTGTGTTATATACTATGTGGGCTGTGCAATATACTACGTGGGCTGTGCAATATACTACGTGGGCTGTGCAATATAATACGTGGGCTGTGCAATATGCTACGTGGGCTGTGCAATGTACTACATGGGCTGTGCAATGTACTACATGGGCTGTGCAATGTGCTGCGTGGGCTGTGCTATATACTATGTGGGCGGGCTGTGCAATATAATACGTGGGCTGTGCAATGTACATCATGGGCTGTGCGATGTACTACATGGGCTGTGCTATATACTACGTGGGCTGTGCAATATACTACGTGGGATGTGCAGTATAATACGTGGGCTGTGCAATGTACTACGTGGGCTGTGCAATGTACTACGTGGGCTGTGCAATGTACTGCGTGGGCTGTGCAATATAATACCTGGGCTGTGCAATACAATACGTGGGCTGTGCAATGTACTACGTGGGCTGTGCAATATAATATGTGGGCTGTGCAATATAATACATGGGCTGTGCAATATACTGCGTGGGCTGTGCAATATACTACGTGGCTGTGCAATATACTACGTGGCTGTGCTATTTACTACATGGGCTGTTATATACTACATGGCTGGCCGCGAACAATCAGCGACACGCGCAGTCCGGAATCCTGTGTATTCAATGTATTATTCTAAAATCTTCATAAATAAACTACATGCATATTCTAGAATACCCGATGCGTTAGAATCGGCTACCATCTAGTATATATATATATATGTATTTATATTGCACAGAAAGATTGAAGAATAGCCATTATTTCATTTGTCAGCTTCTGTAAAATCACTGCAATAGCCAACAGGATAGAAGACTTGGATTACATTCAGTAAATCCATGCAGAATAGTTAGATATATAGATGCCAGTGACCAATATAATTAGTAAAGTGTGTGTGCAAATTATGGGACATGTGTGTATTTAATAAGATAATCTTTTCCGGGGAAAAAATGGCTTGGGCTCCCACGCAATTTTCCAAGCCTGAGAGGTAATGTGTCATGATCTCCATGGCCAGAGAACTAGCATAAGCCTATATAGGAACAAGCTCTTGGAAGATGGTAACTGTACTGACCATGAACTAAACCTACCGCACAACTAGAAGTAGCCAGGTAGCATGTCCTACTTTTTATCCCTATATGCCCAGCGCCGGCCGGAGAACTAAATAATGCTAGCAGAGGGAAATATAAGACCTGACTCACCTCTAGAGAAATGCCCAAAAAGGAGACAGAGGCCCCCCACATATATTGGCGGTGATTTTAGATGAAATAACAAACGCAGCAGGAAAATAGTTTTAGCAAATTTGAGGTCCGCTTTCTAGATAGCAGAAGACAGAAAGCACACTTTCATGGTCAGTAGAAAACCCTAACAAAACACCATCCAGAAATTACTTTAGGACTCTGGCATTAACTCATAATACCAGAGTGGCAATTCCTGATCAACAAGAGCTTTCCAGACACAGTAACGAAACTGCAGCTGTGAACTGGAACCAAAAAACAAAAACAAACAAGGACGAAAGTCCAACTTATCTAGTAGATGTCTGGGAGCAGGAACAAGCACAGAGAGGCTTCTGATAACATTGTTGACCGGCAAGCAACTAACAGAGAAGCCAGGTTATATAGCGACACCCAGATCTGATGAGAACAGGTGAACAGGGAAGATGATGACACAAGTTCAATTCCACCAGTAGCCACCGGGGGAGCCCAGAATCCAAATTCACAACAGTACCCCCCCCTCAAGGAGGGGGCACCGAACCCTCACCAGAACCACCAGGGCGATCAGGATGAGCCCTATGAAAGGCACGAACCAGATCGGAGGCATGAACATCAGATGCAGTGACCCAAGAATTATCCTCCTGGCCGTATCCCTTCCACTTGACCAGATACTGGAGTCTCCGTCTGGAAACACGGGAGTCTAGGATTTTCTCCACAACGTACTCCAACTCACCCTCAACCAACACCGGAGCAGGAGGCTCAACGGAAGGCACAACCGGTGCCTCATACCTGCGCAATAACGACCGATGAAAAACGTTATGAATAGAAAAGGATGCAGGGAGGTCTAAACGGAAGGAAACAGGGTTAAGAATCTCCAATATTTTATACGGACCGATGAACCGAGGCTTAAACTTAGGAGATGAGACCCTCATAGGGACAAAACGAGAAGACAACCACACCAAATCTCCAACACAAAGCCGAGGACCAACACGACGGTGACGGTTGGCAAAAAGCTGAGTCTTCTCCTGGGACAACTTCAAATTGTCCATCACCTGCCCCCAGATATGATGCAATCTCTCCACCACCGCATCCACTCCAGGACAATCCGAGGATTCCACCTGACCGGAGGAAAATCGAGGATGGAACCCCGAATTACAGAAAAACGGGGACACCAAGGTGGCAGAGCTGGCCCGATTATTGAGGGCGAACTCCGCCAATGGCAAAAAAGCAACCCAATCATCCTGGTCAGCAGACACAAAACACCTCAGATATGTCTCCAGGGTCTGATTAGTCCGCTCGGTCTGGCCATTAGTCTGAGGGTGAAAAGCAGACGAAAAAGACAAATCTATGCCCATCCTAGCACAGAATGCCCGCCAAAATCTAGACACAAATTGGGTTCCTCTGTCAGAAACGATATTCTCAGGAATACCATGCAAACGAACAACATTTTGAAAAAACAGGGGAACCAACTCGGAAGAAGAAGGCAATTTGGGCAGGGGAACCAAATGGACCATCTTAGAAAAACGGTCACACACCACCCAGATGACAGACATCTTCTGGGAAACAGGCAGATCTGAAATAAAATCCATCGAGATGTGCGTCCAAGGCCTCTTAGGAATAGGCAAGGGCAACAATAATCCACTAGCCCGAGAACAACAAGGCTTGGCCCGAGCACAAACGTCACAAGACTGCACAAAGCCTCGCACATCTCGTGACAGGGAAGGCCACCAGAAGGATCTTGCCACCAAATCCCTGGTACCAAAAATTCCAGGATGACCTGCCAATGCAGAAGAATGCACCTCAGAGATGACTCTACTGGTCCAATCATCAGGAACAAACAGCCTATCAGGCGGACAACGATCCGGTCTATCCGCCTGAAACTCCTGCAAGGCCCGCCGCAGGTCCGGAGAAACGGCTGACAAAATAACTCCATCCTTAAGGATACCTGTGGGCTCAGAGTTGCCGGGTGAATCAGGCTCAAAACTCCTAGAAAGGGCATCCGCCTTAACATTCTTAGAACCCGGTAGGTATGACACCACAAAATTAAACCGAGAAAAAAATAATGACCAGCGCGCCTGTCTAGGATTCAGGCGCCTGGCGGTCTCAAGATAAATCAAATTTTTGTGGTCAGTCAATACCACCACCTGATGTCTGGCCCCCTCAAGCCAATGGCGCCACTCCTCAAACGCCCACTTCATGGCCAAAAGCTCCCGATTCCCAACATCATAATTCCGCTCAGCGGGCGAAAATTTACGGGAAAAGAAGGCACAAGGCCTCATCACGGAGCAGTCAGAACTTTTCTGCGACAACACTGCCCCAGCTCCGATCTCAGAAGCGTCGACCTCAACCTGAAAAGGAAGAGCCACATCAGGCTGACGCAACACAGGGGCAGAAGAAAAACGGCGCTTAAGCTCCTGAAAGGCCTCCACAGCATCAGGGGACCAATTAGCAACATCAGCACCCTGTCTAGTCAAATCGGTCAATGGCTTAACGACATCCGAAAAACCAGAAATAAATCGACGATAAAAGTTGGCAAAGCCCAAAAATTTCTGAAGACTTTTAAGAGAAGAGGGCTGCGTCCAATCACAAATAGCTTGAACCTTGACAGGATCCATCTCAATGGAAGAGGGAGAAAAAATATATCCCAAAAAGGAAATTCTCTGAACCCCAAATACGCACTTAGAACCCTTGACACACAGAGAATTAGACCGCAAAACCTGAAAAACCCTCTTAACTTGCTGGACATGAGAGTCCCAGTCATCCGAAAAAATCAGAATATCATCCAGATACACTATCATAAATTTATCCAAAAAATCGCGGAAAATATCATGCATAAAGGACTGGAAGACTGAAGGGGCATTAGAAAGACCAAAAGGCATCACCAAATACTCAAAGTGGCCCTCGGGCGTATTAAATGCGGTTTTCCACTCATCCCCCTGCCTGATCCGCACCAAATTATACGCCCCACGGAGATCAATCTTAGAGAACCACTTGGCCCCCTTTATGCGAGCAAACAAATCAGTCAGCAACGGCAATGGGTATTGATATTTAACCGTGATTTTATTCAAAAGCCGATAATCAATACATGGTCTCAAAGAGCCGTCTTTTTTTGACACAAAGAAAAAACCGGCTCCTAAGGGAGATGACGATGGACGAATATGTCCCTTTTCCAAGGACTCCTTTATATATTCTCGCATAGCAGCATGTTCAGGCACAGACAGATTAAATAAACGACCCTTTGGGTATTTACTACCCGGAATTAAATCTATAGCACAATCGCACTCACGGTGCGGAGGTAGTGAACCCAGCTTGGGTTCTTCAAAGACGTCACGATAATCAGACAGGAACTCAGGGATTTCAGAGGGAATAGATGATGAAATGGAAACCAAAGGTACGTCCCCATGAGTCCCCCTACATCCCCAGCTCAACACAGACATAGCTCTCCAGTCAAGGACTGGGTTGTGAGACTGCAGCCATGGCAATCCTAGCACCAAATCATCATGTAGATTATACAGCACCAGAAAACGAATAGTCTCCTGGTGATCCGGATTAATACGCATAGTTACTTGTGTCCAGTATTGTGGTTTATTATTAGCCAATGGGGTGGAGTCAATCCCCTTCAGAGGAATAAGAGTCTCCAAAGGCTCTAAATCATACCCACAACGATTGGCAAAGGACCAATCCATAAGACTCAAAGCGGCGCCAGAGTCGATATAGGCGTCCGTGGTAATAGATGACAAAGAGCAAATCAGGGTCACAGACAAAATAAATTTAGACTGTAAAGTGCCAATGGAAACGGATTTATCAAGCTTTTTAGTACGCTTAGAGCATGCTGATATAACATGAGTAGAATCCCCACAATAGAAACACAACCCATTTTTCCGTCTAAAATTCTGCCGCTCGCTTCTGGACAGAATTCTATCACACTGCATGCTTTCTGGCGTCTTCTCAGTGGACACCGCCAGATGGTGCACTGGTTTGCGCTCCCGCAGACGCCTATCGATCTGAATGGCCATTGTCATGGACTCATTCAGACCCGCAGGCACAGGGAACCCCACCATAACATCCTTAATGGCATCAGAGAGACCCTCTCTGAAAGTAGCCGCCAAGGCACACTCATTCCACTGAGTAAGCACAGACCATTTACGGAATCTTTGGCAGTAAATTTCAGCTTCATCTTGCCCCTGCGATAGGGACATCAAAGTTTTTTCTGCCTGAAGTTCCAAATGAGGTTCCTCATAGAGCAACCCCAAGGCCAGAAAAAACGCATCCACATTGCGCAACGCAGGATCCCCTGGTGCCAATGAAAAAGCCCAGTCTTGAGGGTCGCCGCGGAGCAAGGAAATCACAATCCCAACCTGCTGTGCAGGGTCTCCAACAGAACGAGATTTCAGGGACAAAAATAACTTGCAATTATTTCTAAAATTCTGAAAGCCAGATCTATTCCCTGAGAAGAATTCCGGCAAAGGAATTCTCGGCTCTGATACCGGAGCATGAACAACAAAATCTTGCAAACTTTGTACTTTCGTGGCGAGATTATTCAAACCTGCAGTTACACTCTGAAGATCCATTATAGACAGGTGCACACAGAGCCATTCAAAGATTAGAAGGAGAGAGAAAAAAAAGAAAGACTGCAGCATAGACAGACTGGCAAGTGATCCAATTAAGAGCACAAAAAAAAAAAAAAAAAACTCTCAGCAGACTTCTTATTTCTCTCCTTTCTCAGCCAAGGATTTTAACCCTTTAGTGGGCCGGTCAAACTGTCATGATCTCCATGGCCAGAGAACTAGCATAAGCCTATATAGGAACAAGCTCTTGGAAGATGGTAACTGTACTGACCATGAACTAAACCTACCGCACAACTAGAAGTAGCCAGGTAGCATGTCCTACTTTTTATCCCTATATGCCCAGCGCCGGCCGGAGAACTAAATAATGCTAGCAGAGGGAAATATAAGACCTGACTCACCTCTAGAGAAATGCCCAAAAAGGAGACAGAGGCCCCCCACATATATTGGCGGTGATTTTAGATGAAATAACAAACGCAGCAGGAAAATAGTTTTAGCAAATTTGAGGTCCGCTTTCTAGATAGCAGAAGACAGAAAGCACACTTTCATGGTCAGTAGAAAACCCTAACAAAACACCATCCAGAAATTACTTTAGGACTCTGGCATTAACTCATAATACCAGAGTGGCAATTCCTGATCAACAAGAGCTTTCCAGACACAGTAACGAAACTGCAGCTGTGAACTGGAACCAAAAAACAAAAACAAACAAGGACGAAAGTCCAACTTATCTAGTAGATGTCTGGGAGCAGGAACAAGCACAGAGAGGCTTCTGATAACATTGTTGACCGGCAAGCAACTAACAGAGAAGCCAGGTTATATAGCGACACCCAGATCTGATGAGAACAGGTGAACAGGGAAGATGATGACACAAGTTCAATTCCACCAGTAGCCACCGGGGGAGCCCAGAATCCAAATTCACAACAGTAATGCCAGCGACTGGGGGCAGATATTCATAGCCTAGGAAGGGACCATGGTTATTGCCCCTCCCCTGGTTACAAACCCTGCCCCCAGCCGCCAATTCCAACACTTAGCCTCTCTCTTCCCACTGCACTGTAGTGATGGCATATGGGGTAATAGTTGGTTTGATGCCACCTTTGTATTGTAAGGTGGCTTAAAACCCAGCTTAGTAATAGAGAGGTGTCAATAAAACACCTATCCATTACTAATCTTATAGTTGGTAAAGGGTTAAATAAACACACAGCCAGAATAAAGTCTTTCAATTAAATCAAACACTACACAGTTTGTCATCTTTATTTTTCTGCTAATCCATGCAACGCCCTCGTTCTCCTGTAATAAATAAGCAATAACAAACCAACAATATACCCATACCTGGCTGGCGTTCAGTCCGACGCAGAAATCCATATCTGGGGTATATACAGTTTACAACCGGGATAGTGCTAAGATGTGACTGTCCCAGCTGTAAACTACTGGGGAATGAATGTAATGATGTCAGCACTTGCTTCAGAGACAAGCGCTGACATCACTGAGTCTGCCCTCCCTGCCAGCCTGACCTGCGCTGAACTCTTGAGCATGGGAAAATGCCAGTTCATTTTCCCACTCTCCAGAGTTCAGCTCAGGTCAGGCTGTGAGTCAGCGCAGCATCAGTGACAGCACTGCAGCATCTCATTCATTCACCAGTAGTTTGCAGCCGGGGCGGTCACATCTTGGCACCGTCCTGGTTGCAAACTGTATATACCCCAGATATAGATTACAGCGTGGGACAAAGCCACGGACAGATATGGGTATATTGTTGGTTTGTTAGTTTATTTTTATTACAGAAGATCGAGGGCGTTGCATGGATTAGGAGTACAATAAAGATGGCAAACTGTGTTTAGTGTTTTATTTCACTAAAAGACTTTATTATGGCTGTGTCTTTATTGAACCTGTAACAACTATAGGATTAGTAATGGAGAGGTGTCTTATTGACATCTTCTCCAGTACTAAGCCGAGCTTGATGTCACCTTACAATACAAAGGTGACATTAACCCCCAGACTATTACCCCAATTGCCACTGATAAAAGGCAAGCGGGAAGAGCGAGGCTAAGTGCCGGAATTGACACATCTTATAGATGAGTGCTGATGCATTTAGCCGGGGGGGGGGGCAATATCCATGATCCCTTTCTAGGCTATTAATATCAGCCCGCAGCTGTCCGCATAGCCTTTGCTGGTTATTAATTATAGGGGGACCCCACGTAATTTTTTTGGGGATCTCCTATTTTAATAGCCAATAAAGGCTAAGTATACAGCTGTGAGCTTATATTAATAGCCTGGGAAGCTCCATGGGTATTAACCCCTTCCCAGACTATAAATATGTGCCCAAGTTGCTGGCTTTCCCTCTGTTGGTTGCGAAAATTGTGGGGGAGCCCACGCCATTTTTTTCCATAAAATAATCTTTTATTAATTAAATACATGTCCAGTAATTTGCACAAACACTGTACTAATTGTATTTGTCACTGACATCTGTATATCTACCTATTCTATATGTATTTACTGTATGTAATCCATCTCTTCTATCCTGTCGGCTCGTGCAGTTATTTTACAGAAGCCAGTAGATGAATTACCGGCTTTTCTTCTATCTATCCCTATTGGAAGTACATTGAACAACAGGGTGGATTGCTGCTGAGGGAAAAAAAACTCTTTAAATCTTCTGCCTAGTGAGTGTGAATGAGCTGAGTGTGACCGGAGCGTAAGTGCGAATGGTGGCAAGTGTGTAACTTGTGATTCAGTGACTTTGGATTCAGGCAGTTTACAAGGGAGGAATTACTGAATTGCTATCTGTATTTTATTAATATTTTGTATTTATTTTTTTAAAACTTTTCTGTCTGGTGCAATCCTCATTAGGAAATGTGCTCCACTATTGTTAATGCCATCCAGTGTAAATCTTGCCACATGTATGCAATCCTTGAGCAGCCGGTCGAGGGTGCATACTGCTGTGTGAGATGCGAGCACGTTGTGCATTTGGAAGCCCAGATATTGGATCTAAATGTGCAGCTGGCAACACTGAGATCCATAGACAATATGGAAAGGAGTCTTCTGCTCATTGAGCAGACGCTCAATGGGATAGATGAGGGGGGATGGTAGGATGGAGCTGCAGGACAGTGAAGCAGCAAGCTGGGTGACAGTTAGAAAGCGGGGTACAGGGAAGAGTGCCAGGGAGGCTAGTCCTGATCTGGCACACCCCAATAAGTTTGCTAAGTTGGCAGATGAGGGGGGTGCCAGTATAGGGGTAGCACTGCTGCAGCAAGGCATATCCTCTGAAAGCCGGAGGAGTGTCTGCTCCAGTAAGGAGGGAAATAGGAGAGCAGGGCAGGCCAGACAGGTGCTGGTAGTGGGGACTCAATTATTAGGGGAACAGATAGGGCAATCTGTCACAAAGACAGGGATCGTCGAACGGTGTGCTGCCTACCTGGCACTCGAATTGGACACATCGCTGATCGGGTTGACAGATTACTGGGAGGGGCTGGTGAGGACCCAGCAGTCATGGTGCACATTGGCACAAATGACAAAGTTAGAGGTAGATGGAAGGTCCTTAAAAACGATTTCAGGGAATTAGGCTGCAAGCTGAAAGCAAGGACCTCCAACGTGGTATTTTCTGAAATACTGCCTGTACCACATGCCACGCCAGAGAGGCGATGGGAGATTAGGCAGGTTAATAAGTGGCTCAAGAATTGGCCTAGGAAGGAGGGGTTTGGGTTCCTGGAGAACTGGGCCGACTTCTCAGTTGGCTACAGGTTCTACGCTAGGGACGGGCTGCACCTCAATGGGGAAGGTACAGCTGTGCTGGGGAGAAAAAGGTAATAATGTATGCACCGCAGAGAAATAATAACTTATTTTAAAAAAATAGTCAATACAATCCAGACATCAGCATATGACAATAAAATCGTATATTCCTCTTCTAGTGCAACAAAGAAACAAATGGAAACCACTCAGATACTAGTGTAAGCCAATCACCAGAACCATGGAAGCCAATCCCAAGAAAGTACTAGCAAGGATATAATATTAAATATACTTTATTTGCAACAATTAAAATATAACGTACAGTGTGCACATATATTAGGACAGAAAAATGATTTAAAAATTGTGTATAACTAAAATCATAAATTAAAACCTACATAGGAGTGAGGGGCACCCAAAAGGTATATAGAAAAATATATATAGATATCTATAGGCAGATATCAAATAGAGCTCCAATAAAAATAAGTGATCCTATTGACCCCTAAATTAGCAAAGGGATCATATATCTCTCTGAGCACATCAATACAGAAACGTGATCAAGCAGACAAAAACGCATACATGGGATAACATTGTGCAAGGTATATAAAAATAAATAATTCAAAGCATGATTAAGTAAATCTAATCACACAGCACCCCTAATAGGGTAACAATGTGCACGTGCGTCCGGCCACGTGACGTGGGGGCGGGGACTTCCGGGTCCGTCTGTCGGCATCTGCGCCGCACGCTGCCTTGGCGTCTGACATCGGTTCTTTGATTATTATATAAACTCCTTGATTCTGACATTCGCTACCCCCTGATGAAGGATTTTACATCTGAAACGCGCGTCGGGGTGTGCGCATTGCCTGGACCGAGTGGCACACATAAGGTATAGATCCTTCTAATATTATCTCCCGCTGCTGGCACTTTGCACTTTTTCGCACATTGCACATTATTACCCTATGTGTGGGTTGGTTTATCTCCTGTTGCTGGCACATTGCACTTTTTATATTTTGCACATTGTTACCCTATTAGGGGTGCTGTGTGATTAGATTTACTTGATCACGCTTTGAATTATTTATTTTTATACACCTTGCACAATGTTATCCCATGTATGGGTTTTTGTCTGTTTGATCACATTTCTGTATTGATGTGCTCAGAGAGATATATGATCCCTTTGCTAATTTAGGGGTCAATAGGATCACTTATTTATATTGGAGATCTACTTGATATCTGCATATAGATATCTATATCTGTTTTCTATATACCTTTTGGGTGCCCCTCACTCCTATCTAGGTTTTAATTTATGATTTTAGTTATACACAATTTTTAAATCATTTTTCTGTCCTAATATATGTGCACACTGTATGTTATATTTTAATTGTTGCAAATAAAGTATATTTAATACTAGATGGCAGCCCGATTCTAAAGAATCGGGAGTCTAGAATCCATATATACTTTATTTATTCAAATGTAAGAATAATACAATTAATAAATAATAGTAAGAAAGAACAAAAAATGGCTGCACTCACCAGCTCTTGACAATTCTTGACAGTACGGCACATTTCTGATTGGTCGCTCGCGGCAGGCGGCAACTAATCAGAAAAGTGCCGCGCACCACGAAGGCATATATCTTTGTCCACCCTGAGCGGGTGTAGGACGCTGGTGACGTCACTTATCTCCGGACAAAGCCACGGAAGTTGGCACAAATTGCCGGAAGTAGTATTCTAGGCAATTATATATTAGATTTTAATGTTATCAGTGTTTACATTTGAACGTTTATATTGTATTGTCCTGTCACCAGCCATGTGTACGATTATCGTCCGAAAGCCTCTCTGGAACCAATAATCACCCCATGTAAAGGTATCTTTATAAGTTAAAGATTCAGAATACTATGACTTTTATCATATCCTGAACAGTCAAGTTTTTTATGAACCGTTAAGGTTTTCTGGTTGAAGTAAAAAAAACTCTGAGTGTTTACAGTTTGAAACCATAAAATGTTGAAAAATTACGTCATTCTTGAGTATATCACTCAATGGTGCTCATAAACGTGTCAAATTTGATCTATAATATACTTTAATATACGTTACTTTAATCTTTAATATACTTAAGAACAGGGCCCCAGACATCACACAGGGGGTCTGAAACACCGCACAGTGGTCCAAAATATCGCTGTGCTCTGCCTGGGGCCCCATATGCTGCCTGGGGCCCCTGTGCTCTGCCTGGGGCCCCATATGCTGCCTGGGGCCCCTGTGCTCTGCCTGGGGCCCCTGTGCTCTGCCTGGGGCCCCATGTTCTGCCTGGGGCCCCTGTGCTCTGCCTGGGGCCACTGTGCTCTGCCTGGGGCCCCATATGCTGCCTGGGGCCCCTGTGCTCTTCCTGGGGCCCCATATGCTGCCTGGGGCCCCTGTGCTCTGCCTGGGGCCCCATAGGCTGCCTGGGGCCCCTGTGCTCTACCTGGGACCACTGTGCTCTGCCTGGGGCCCCATATGCTGCCTGGGGCCCCTGTGCTCTGCCTGGGGACCCTGTGCTCTGCATGGGACCACTGTGCTCTGCCTGGGGCCCCATAGGCTGCCTGGGGCCCCTGTGCTCTGCCTGGGGACCCTGTGCTCTGCATGGGGCCTCATATGCTGCCTGGGGCCCCTGTGCTCTGCCTGGGGCCCCTGTGCTCTGCCTGGGGCCCCATGTTCTGCCTGGGGCCCCTGTGCTCTGCCTGGGGCCACTGTGCTCTGCCTGGGGCCCCATATGCTGCCTGGGGCCCCTGTGCTCTGCCTGGGGCCCCATATGCTGCCTGGGGCCCCTGTGCTCTGCCTGGGGCCCCATAGGCTGCCTGGGGCCCCTGTGCTCTACCTGGGACCACTGTGCTCTGCCTGGGGCCCCATATGCTGCCTGGGGCCCCTGTGCTCTGCCTGGGGCCCCTGTGCTCTGCCTGGGGCCCCATAGGCTGCCTGGGGCCCCTGTGCTCTGCCTGGGACCACTGTGCTCTGCCTGGGGCCCCATATGCTGCCTGGGGCCCCTGTGCTCTGCCTGGGGCCACTGTGCTCTGCCTGGGGCCCCATATGCTGCCTGGGGCCCCTGTGCTCTGCCTGGGGCCCCATATGCTGCCTGGGGCCCCTGTGCTCTGCCTGGGACCACTGTGCTCTGCCTGGGGCCCCATATGCTGCCTGGGGCCCCTGTGCTCTGCCTGGGGCCACTGTGCTCTGCCTGGGGCCCCATATGCTGCCTGGGGCCCCTGTGCTCTGCCTGGGGCCCCATATGCTGCCTGGGGCCCCTGTGCTCTGCCTGGGGCCCCATAGGCTGCCTGGGGCCCCTGTGCTCTACCTGGGACCACTGTGCTCTGCCTGGGGCCCCATATGCTGCCTGGGGCCCCTGTGCTCTGCCTGGGGCCCCATATGCTGCCTGGGGCCCCTGTGCTCTGCCTGGGGCCCCATATGCTGCCTGGGGCCCCTGTGCTCTGCCTGGGGCCCCTGTGCTCTGCCTGGGGCCCCATGTTCTGCCTGGGGCCCCTGTGCTCTGCCTGGGGCCACTGTGCTCTGCCTGGGGCCCCATGTTCTGTCTGGGGCCACTGTGCTCTGCCTGGGGCCCCATAAGCTGCCTGGGGCCCCTGTGCTCTGCCTGGGACCACTGTGCTCTGCCTGGGGCCCCATATGCTGCCTGGGGCCCCTGTGCTCTGCCTGGGGCCACTGTGCTCTGCCTGGGGCCCCATATGCTGCCTGGGGCCACTGTGCTCTGCCTGGGGCCCCATATGCTGCCTGGGGCCCCTGTGCTCTGCCTGGGGCCCCATGTTCTGTCTGGGGCCACTGTGCTCTGCCTGGGGCCCCATAAGCTGCCTGGGGCCCATGTGCTCTGCCTGGGACCACTGTGCTCTGCCTGGGGCCCCATGTTCTGTCTGGGGCCACTGTGCTCTGCCTGGGGCCCCATAAGCTGCCTGGGGCCCCTGTGCTCTGCCTGGGACCACTGTGCTCTGCCTGGGGCCCCATATGCTGCCTGGGGCCCCTGTGCTCTGCCTGGGGCCACTGTGCTCTGCCTGGGGCCCCATATGCTGCCTGGGGCCACTGTGCTCTGCCTGGGGCCCCATATGCTGCCTGGGGCCCCTGTGCTCTGCCTGGGGCCCCATATGCTGCCTGGGGCCCCTGTGCTCTGCCTGGGGCCACTGTGCTCTGCCTGGGGCCCCATGTTCTGCCTGGGGCCCCTGTGCTCTGCCTGGGGCCACTGTGCTCTGCCTGGGGCCCCATATGCTGCCTGGGGCCCCTGTGCTCTGCCTGGGGCCCCATATGCTGCCTGGGGCCCCTGTGCTCTGCCTGGGGCCACTGTGCTCTGCCTGGGGCCCCATATGCTACCTGGGGCCCCTGTGCTCTGCCTGGGGCCCCATATGCTGCCTGGGGCCCCTGTGCTCTGCCTGGGGCCCCTGTGCTCTGCCTGGGGCCCCATGTTCTGCCTGGGGCCCCTGTGCTCTGCCTGGGGCCACTGTGCTCTGCCTGGGGCCCCATGTTCTGCCTGGGGCCACTATGCTCTGCCTGGGGCCCCATAAGCTGCCTGGGGCCCCTGTGCTCTGCCTGGGACCACTGTGCTCTGCCTGGGGCCCCATATGCTGCCTGGGGCCCCTGTGCTCTGCCTGGGGCCACTGTGCTCTGCCTGGGGCCCCATATGAGATGCGGGTCAAAAAGACCCAGAAAAACGACCAAAAACCCAATTCAAGATATAAAAATATAAACTTTATTATTGTACAAAAATACACATATTAACCATGTATTATATAGGAAACCGGTGAGGTTCAGTACCACAGGGTGTACAGAGACACCACTGAAAGAGCTTGTTAAGGACGCACGGAGCCAAGATCAGAGATTACCCCATATATTTGTAAGTGGTGGACCATAAGGCCCATACCACCATAAGCACCACCATACATAGACATAGCCAAACAGGGGTCCAAATAACTTAGTATAATTAGTCCATACACATTACCTCACTTGGGGCGGGCAGGTAAACCAGATCCAGGGTCCGTACGTCCTCCCCAACGCACGTTTCGGTGAAAAAAACCTTCCTCAGGGGGATATTATATGCTGCCTGGGGCCACTGTGCTCTGCCTGGGGCCCCATATGCTGCCTGGGGCCCCTGTGCTCTGCCTGGGGCCCCATATGCTGCCTGGGGCCCCTGTGCTCTGCCTGGGGCCCCTGTGCTCTGCCTGGGGCCCCATGTTCTGCCTGGGGCCCCTGTGCTCTGCCTGGGGCCACTGTGCTCTGCCTGGGGCCCCATATGCTGCCTGGGGCCCCTGTGCTCTGCCTGGGGCCCCATATGCTGCCTGGTGCCCCTGTGCTCTGCCTGGGGCCCCTGTGCTCTGCCTGGGGCCCCATATGCTGCCTGGGGCCCCTGTGCTCTGCCTGGGGCCCCTGTGCTCTGCCTGGGGCCCCATGTTCTGCCTGGGGCCCCTGTGCTCTGCCTGGGGCCACTGTGCTCTGCCTGGGGCCCCATATGCTGCCTGGGGCCCCTGTGCTCTGCCTGGGGCCACTGTGCTCTGCCTGGGGCCCCATAGGCTGCCTGGGGCCACTGTGCTCTGCCTGGGGCCCCATATGCTGCCTGGGGCCCCTGTGCTCTGCCTGGGGCCCCATATGCTGCCTGGGGCCCCTGTGCTCTGCCTGGGGCCCCTGTGCTCTGCCTGGGGCCCCATGTTCTGCCTGGGGCCCCTGTGCTCTGCCTGGGGCCACTGTGCTCTGCCTGGGGCCCCATATGCTGCCTGGGGCCCCTGTGCTCTGCCTGGGGCCCCATATGCTGCCTGGGGCCCCTGTGCTCTGCCTGGGGCCCCTGTACTCTGCCTGGGGCCCCATATGCTGCCTGGGGCCCCTGTGCTCTGCCTGGGGCCCCTGTGCTCTGCCTGGGGCCCCATGTTCTGCCTGGGGCCCCTGTGCTCTGCCTGGGGCCACTGTGCTCTGCCTGGGGCCCCATATGCTGCCTGGGGCCCCTGTGCTCTGCCTGGGGCCACTGTTCTCTGCCTGGGGCCCCATAGGCTGCCTGGGGCCCCTGTGCTCTGCCTGGGACCACTGTGCTCTGCCTGGGGCCCCATATGCTGCCTGGGGCCACTGTGCTCTGCCTGGGGCCCCATATGCTGCCTGGGGCCCCTGTGCTCTGCCTGGGGCCCCATATGCTGCCTGGGGCCCCTGTGCTCTGCCTGGGTTTTCTGGTTGAAGTAAAAAAAACTCTGAGTGTTTACAGTTTGAAACCATAAAATGTTGAAAAATTACGTCATTCTTGAGTATATCACTCAATGGTGCTCATAAACGTGTCAAATTTGATCTATAATATACTTTTATCATATCCTGAACAGTCAAGTTTTTACTTTTGCACCCGGGGGCGCACTTACTTTTGCACCCGGAGGCGCACTTACTTTTGCACCCGGGAGCGCACTTACTTTTGCACCCGGGGGCGCACTTACTTTTGCACCCGGGGGCGCACTTACTTTTGCACCCGGGGGCGCACTTACTTTTGCACCCAGGGGCGCACTTACTTTTGGGGCCGCACTTACTTTTGGTGGGCGGGGCTCCTCGGCCTCCGATTTGGTTGGTGGGGCCCCTTGTCCTCCGATTTGGTGGGTGGGGACCCTCGGCCTCCGATTTGGTGGGCGGGGACCGGCCTCCGATTTGGTGGGCGGGGACCCTCGGCCTCCGATTTGGTGGGCGGGGACCCTCGACCTCCGATTTGGTGGGCGGGGACCCTCGGCCTCCGCTTTGGTGGGCGGGGCCCCTCGGCCTCCGATTTGGTGGGCGGGGCCCCTCTGCCTCTGATTTGGTGGGCGGGGCCCCTCTGCCTCCGCTTTGGTTGGCGGGGCCCCACGGCCTCCGATTTGGTGGTCGGGGTCCCTCTTCCTCCGCTTTGGTGGGCGGGGCCGCTCGGCCTTCGATTTGGTGGGCGGGGCTCCTCGGCCTCCGATTTGGTTGGTGGGGCCCCTCGGCCTCCGATTTGGTGGGCGGGGCCCCTTATCCTCCGATTTGGTGGGCGGGGACCCTCGGCCTCTGATTTGGTGGGCGGGGCCCCTCGGAATCCGATTTGGTGGGCGGGGCCCCTCGGCCTCCGATTTGGTAGGCGGGGCATATCGGCCTCCGATTTGGTTGGTGGGGCCCCTCGGCCTCCGATTTGGTGGGCGGGGACCCTCGGCCTTCGATTTGGTGGGCGGGGACCCTCGGCCTCCGATGTGGTGGGCGGGGCCCCTCGGCCTCCGCTTTGGTGGGCGGGGCCGGGCCCCTCGGCCTCCGCTCTGGTGGGCGGGGCCGCTCGGCCTTCGATTTAGTGGGCGGGGCTCCTCGGCCTCCGATTTGGTTGGCGGGGCCCCTCGGCCTCCGATTTGGTTGGCGGGGCCCCTCGGCCTCCGATTTGGTGGGCGGGGACTCTCGGCCTCCGATTTGGTGGGCGGGGACCCTCGGCCTCCGATTTGGTGGGCGGGGACCCTCGGCCTCCGATTTGGTGGGCGGGGCCCCTCGGCCTCCGCTTTGGTGGGCGGGGCCCCTCGGCCTCCGATTTGGTGGGCGGGGTCCCTCTGCCTCCGATTTGGTGTGCGGGGACCCTCGGCCTCCGCTTTGGTGTGCGGGGCCCCTCGGCCTTCGATTTGGTGGGCGGGGCCCCTCGGCCTCCGATTTGGTTGGTGTGGACCCTCGGCCTCCGATTTGGTGGGCGGGGACCCTCGGCCTCCGATTTGGTGGGCGGGGACCCTCGGCCTCCGATTTGGTGGGCGGGGACCCTCGGCCTCCGATTTGGTGGGCGGGGCCCATCGGCCTCCGATGTGGTGGGCGGGGCCCCTCGGCCTCCGATTTGGTGGGCGGGGAATTCCGGCCTCCGATTTGGTGGGCGGGGCCCCTCGGCCTCCGATTTGGTGGGCGGGGACCCTCGGCCTCCGATTTGGTGGGCGGGGACCCTCGGCCTCCGATTTGGTAGGCGGGGCCCCTCGGCTTCCGATTTGGTGGGCGGGGACCCTCGGCCTCCAATTTGGTGGGCGGGGCCCCTCGGCCTCCGATTTGGTGGGCGGGGCCCCTCGGCCTCCGATGTGGTTGTCGGGGCCCCTCGGCCTCCGCTTTGGTGGGCGGGGCCGGGCCCCTCGGCCTCCGCTTTCGTGGGCGGGGCCGCTCGACCTTCGATTTGTTGGGCGGGGCTCCTCGGTCTTCGATTTTGTTGGCGGGGCCCCTCGGCCTCCGATTTGGTTGGCGGGGCCCCTTATCCTCCGATTTGGTGGGCGGGGACTCTCGGCCTCCGATTTGGTGGGCGGGGACCCTCGGCCTCCGATTTGGTGGGCGGGGCCCCTCGGCCTCCGATTTGGTGGGCGGGGCCCTTCGGCCTCCGATTTGGTTGGCGGGGCCCCTCGGCCTCCGATTTGGTGGGCAGGGCCCCTCGGCCTCCGATTTGGTGGGCGGGGCCCCTCGGCCTCCGATTTGGTTGGTGGGGCCCCTCGGCCTCCGATTTGGTGGGCGGGGACCATCGGCCTCCGATTTGGTGGGCGGGGACCCTCGGCCTCCAATTTGGTGGGCGGGGACCCTCGGCCTCCGATTTGGTGGGCGGGGACCCTCGGCCTCCGATTTGGTGGGTGGGGACCCTCAGCCTCCGATTTGGTGAGCAGGGCCCCTCGGCCTCCGATGTGGTGGGTGGGGCCCCTCGGCCTCCGCTTTGGTGGGCGGGGCCGGGCCCCTCGGCCTCCGCTTTGGTGGGCGGGGCCGCTCGGCCTTCGATTTGGTGGGCGGGGCTCCTCGGCCTCCGATTTGGTTGGCGGGGCCCCTCGGCCTCCGATTTGGTTGGCGGGGCCCCTCGGCCTCCGATTTGGTGGGCGGGGACTCTCGGCCTCCGATTTGGTGGGCGGGGACCCTCGGCCTCCGATTTGGTGGGCGGGGACCCTCGGCCTCCGATTTGGTGGGCGGGGACCCTCGGCCTCCGATTTGGTGGTTGGGGACCCTCGGCCTCCGATTTGGTTGGCGGGGCCCCTCGGCCTCCGATTTGGTTGGCGGGGCCCCTCGGCCTCCGATTTGGTGGGCGGGGATTCTCGGCCTCCGATTTGGTGGGCGGGGACCCTCGGCCTCCGATTTGGTGGGCGGGGACCCTCGGCCTCCGATTTGGTGGGCGGGGACCCTCGGCCTCCGATTTGGTGGTTGGGGACCCTCGGCCTCCGCTTTGGTGGGCGGGGCCCCTCGGCCTCCGATTTGGTGGGCGGGGTCCCTCTGCCTCTGATTTGGTGTGTGGGGACCCTCGGCCTCCGCTTTGGTGGGCGGGGCCCCTCTGCCTTCGATTTGGTGGGCGGGGCCCCTCGGCCTCCGATTTGGTTGGTGTGGACCCTCGGCCTCCGATTTGGTGGGCGGGGACCCTCGGCCTCCGATTTGGTGGGCGGGGACCCTCGGCCTCCGATTTGGTGGGCGGGGACCCTCGGCCTCCGATTTGGTGGGCAGGGCCCATCGGCCTCTGATGTGGTGGGCGGGGCCCCTCGGCCTCCGATTTGGTGGGCGGGGACCCTCGGCCTCCGATTTGGTGGGCGGGGCCCCTCGGCCTCCGATTTGGTGGGCGGGGACCCTCAGCCTCCAATTTGGTGGGCGGGGACCCTCGGCCTCCGATTTGGTGGGCGGGGACCCTCGGCCTCTGATTTGGTGGGCACGGACCCTCGGCCTCCGATTTGGTGGGCGGGGACCCTCGGCCTCCAATTTGGTGGGCGGGGACCCTCGGCCTCCGATTTGGTGGGCGGGGACCCTCGGCCTCCGATTTGGTAGGCGGGGCCCCTCGGCCTCCGATTTGGTGGGCTGGGACCCTCGGCCTCCAATTTGGTGGGCGGGGACCCTCGGCCTCCGATTTGGTGGGCGGGGACCCTCGGCCTCCGATTTGGTGGGCGGGGCCCCTCGGCCTCCGCTTTGGTGGGCGGGGCCCCTCGGCCTTTGATGTGGTGGTCGGGGCCCCTCGGCCTCCGCTTTGGTGGGCGGGGCCGGGCCCCTCGGCCTCCGCTTTCGTGGGCGGGGCCGCTCGGCCTTCGATTTGTTGGGCGGGGCTCCTCGGCCTTCGATTTGGTTGGCGGGGCCCCTCGGCCTCCTATTTGGTTGGCGGGGCCCCTTATCCTCCGATTTGGTGGGCGGGGACTCTCGGCCTCCGATTTGGTGGGCGGGGACCCTCGGCCTCCGATTTGGTGGGCGGGGCCCCTCGGCCTCCGATTTGGTGGGCGGGGCCCCTCGGCCTCCGATTTGGTTGGCGGGGCCTCTCGGCCTCCGATTTGGTGGGCAGGGCCCCTCGGCCTCCGATTTGGTGGACGGGGCCCCTCGGCCTCCGATTTGGTTGGTGTGCTCTGCCTGGGGCCCCATGTACTGCCTGGGGCCCCTGTGCTCTGCCTGGGGCCACTGTGCTCTGCCTGGGTGTAGGACACTGGTGACGTCACTTATCTCCGGACATTAGCTCCGGACATTAGCTCCGGACATTAGCTCCGGACATTAGCTCCGGACATTATCTCCGGACATTAGCTCCGGACAAAGCCACGGAAGTTGGCACAAATTGCAGGAAGTAGTATTCTAGGCAATTATATATTAGATTATATCCTTGGGGCATGGGGTGGGGTTAGAACAGTTAATAATTTAAGAAAGAATAGAGGTACAGAGAGATACATAAAGTGCATGTAAACTAACGCCATAAGCCTCGCCAACAAAATGGAGGAATTAGAATTAATTTTGTTGGAGCATAATTATGACATGGTGGGGATATCTGAGACATGGCTGGACGAGAGCCATGACTGGGCTGTTAACTTACAGGGCTATAGTCTGTTAAGAAATGACTGTACAGATAAGCGAGGGGGAGGTGTGTGTCTGTATGTAAAATCATCCTTAAAACCCATCCTGTGTGATAATATATGTGACTCTAATGAAAATGTAGAGTCCCTGTGGGTGGAGATAAGGGGAGGGGGAAAAAATAATAAATTACTGATAGGGGTTTGTTATAAGTCCCCAAAAATAATGGAAGTAACAGAGAATATCCTCGTAAAGCAAATAGATGAAGCTGCGACTCAAAGAAAAGTCATTATTATGGGGGACTTCAACTACCCTGAAATACACTGGGGAACAGAAACCTGCAGTTCCAGCAAAGGTAATCGGTTTTTGACAACTATGAGAGACAATTACCTTTCACAACTGGTTCAGGACCCAATAAGAAGGGGGGCACTGCTAGACCTAATATTAACCAACAGGTCAGATGGCATATCAAATATAAGGGATGGGGGTCACTTGGGTAATAGTGATCACAAAATAATAAGTTTTCATGTATCTGGGGCACCCCAGGATTTCGGGTACCGCAGTAGTGCTGCCTTCCTCTTGGGGAGGGTAGTGCTATGCCTGGGGACAGAAGGAATCCCTTTGGCAGGTAATCTCACACACAACACCTTCTGAATCTAGGTCAGGAGAGGGAGCTCAAAACCCTGTTTTAGGGCAGCTTCCCTGAATAAAGATCCTGGTCTGGAGGAAGAGTCAGACAGTTGGTCCAGAGAGACCAGAGAGTTCAGTTCAGTCTGGAGCAGACAGGAAAGGAGCAGAGGAGAGATTGAGGGCTCAAGGAGGCGACGATTAGGCCCCTAAGAGCCAGAGCGCAGATACCGGGCACCGAGAGCCTGAGGTTGTGGATAGCTGTAAGGTCCACAGCAGAGTCGGAGGGCATAGGACTATAGGTATACTGCCCATACCATACCTGAGGCAGAGCAGCAGATAGAGCCTGGAGTCACTGTGTCAGAGACCCCCAAGAGTACATCTCAAGTTGCCTGCAAACCACAGGTAGCAAGGTATGAGAAACCCAGCGCATAGAGGAAGGCTCCCAACCTGACCTGCCAAGAAGATTTCTTCTTGTTTCCGGGCTGCCTGGACTCCTTCTGTACCTGTTGCCGGTACCCTGGACTGAGGCCTACTGCAACTCCAGTAAACCAGGTAAAGACTGCAACTCTGAATCCTCTGTTACTTACCGGCAACACATCATCCCTGCCATATACCTTGGGAGCCCTGGGGACCCCGCTTCACCTGTGGGAAGCGTCACCATCCAGCCACCATACCATCACCCCAGAGGACCCCTTTAAACAGCGCCGGTCCCTACTGACTGAGAACCACAGGTGGCATCACGAAAATAGACTTTCACAATACCCCTTAAAAGACCGTTCCCCTTTAATTGAGTCCCAGGGCCACGGACCAGGTTGCAGCCACCGTGACATCCCCGGTACCGAGTACCCCACTGCCCTGGTGGGCGACTCATATCCTTTAATAAGATGTGTAGTAGAGGGGTTACAATGACACTAAACTTCAGGAAGGCAAATTTCCAACGGATGAGAGATGATCTTGGTGCAATTAACTGGGGCGATATCCTGAGACATAAAAATACACAAAGAAAATGGGAGACGTTTGTTAGCATCCTGAATATGACCTGTGCACAATATATACCCTATGGGAATAAACATACTAGAAATAGGAGGAAACCAATATGGCTAAATAGAGCTGTAAGGGGCACAATAAGTGACACAAAGAAAGCATTTAGAGAATTAAAGCAAGTAGGTAGTGATGAGTAGGGTTGAGCGACCTTTACTTTTATAGGATCGGGTCGGGTTTCACGAAACCCGACTTTTTCAAAAGTCGGGTCGAGTGAAATCGGCCGATCCTATAAAAAAGTCGGGGTCGGGGTCGGCCGAAACTCGAAACCCAATGCAGTGCATTGGGTTTCCAATGGTTCCCAGGGTCTGAAGGAGCGGAAACTCTCCTTCAGGCCCTGGGATCCATATTTAAGTGTAAAATAAAGAATTAAAATAAAAAATATCGCTATACTTACACTCTGACGGGCCCTGGTACTAACCGGGAACCTTCCTTCCTTAGAATCAGCCTTCCAGGACCTCGCGGTGACGTCGCGGTGACGTCGCGGCTTGTGATTGGTGCGCGGCCGCCCATGTGACCGTGACGTCACCGGAGGTCCTGGAAGGGCTGATTCCTAGGAAGGAAGGCTGCCGGAACGAAGCCGAGGGTGAGTATATTCCTATTAGGTATATACTCACTCTCGGACACGCCCTGCGTCGTTCCGGCAGCCTTCCTTCCTAAGAATCAGCCCTTCCAGGACCTCCGGTGACGTCACGGTCACATGGGCGGCCGCGCACCAATCACAAGCCGCGACGTCACCGCGACGTCACCGCGAGGTCCTGGAAGGCTGATTCTAAGGAAGGAAGGTTCCCGGTTAGTACCAGGGCCCGTCAGGGGGTAAGTATAGCGATATTTTTTATTTTAATTCTTTATTTTACACTTAAATCTGAATTCCGATACCAATTCCCGATATCTTAAACATATCGGGAATCGGTATCGGAATTCCGATTTTAGATTCAGAAGATCGCCGACTTCATGGCCGACCCCACACAGGGGTCGGGTCGGGTTTCATGAAACCCGACTTTGCCAAAAGTCGGCGACTTCTGAAAATTGCCGACCCGTTTCGCTCAACCCTAGTGATGAGGCATTAAATAAATATAGAAAATTAAATAAATTCTGTAAAAAGCAAATCAAGGCAGCAAAGATTGAGACAGAGAGACTCATTGCCAGAGAGAGTAAAAATAATCCCAAATTATTCTTTAACTACATAAATACTAACCAACTAAAAAATGATAGTGTCGGTCCCCTTAAAAATAGTCTGGGTTAAATGGTGGATGAGGATGAGGAAAAGCTAATATGCTAAATGACTTTTTTTCAACAGTATTTACACAAGAAAATCCCATGGCAGACAATATGATCAGTTATAACAAAAATTCCCCATTAAATGTCGCCTGCTTAACCCAGCAGGAAGTACGGCGGCGTCTAAAAATCACTAAAGTTGACAAATCCCCGGGCCCAGATGGGATACACCCACGAGTACTGCAGGAATTAAGTACAGTCATTGATAGACCACTATTTTTAATCTTTAAAGGGAACCTGTCACCTGAATTTGGCGGGACCAGTTTTGGGTCATATGGGCGGGGTTTTCGGGTGTTTGTTTCACCCTTTCCTTACCCGCTGGCTGCATGCTGGCCGCAATATTGGATTGAAGTTCATTCTCTGTCCTCCGGAGTAAACGCCAGTGCAAGGCAAAATTGCCTTGTGCAGGCGTGTACTCCGGAGGACAGAGAATGAACTTCAATCCAAAATTGCGGCCAGCATGCAGCCATGGGGTAAGGAAAGGGTGAATCAAACACCCGAAAACCCCGCCCATATGACCCAAAACTGGTCCCGCCAAATTCAGGTGACAGGTTCCCTTTAAAGATTCCATAATAACAGGGTCTGTACCACAGGACTGGCATATAGCAAATGTTCCTCCTCCTCTCATGTTCTCCTTACTGTTGGGGTTACTCAAGGATCAGTCCTAGGCCCCCTCCTCTTCTCTTTGTATACTGCCCCTATTGGACAAACAATCAGTAGATTTGGTTTCCAGTACCATCTGTATGCTGATGACACCCAATTATACACTTCTGCTCCTGATATCATGCCTGCCTTTTTAGAAAACACCATTCATTGTCTTACCGCTGTCTCTAACATCATGTCCTCCCTCTATCTGAAACTGAACCTGTCAAAAACTAAACTACTCGTGTCTTCTCCCTATACTAACCTACCTTTGCCTGACATTGCCATCTCCATGTGCAGTTCCACCATTACTCCCAAGCAACATGCCCGCTGTCTTAGTGTCATACTTGATTCCGAGCTTTCATTCACCCCACACATCCGATCACTGGCTCGCTCTTGTTATCTGCACCTCAAAAACATTTCTAGAATTCGACCTTTTCTTACTTTCGACTCTGCAAAAACTCTTACTGTTTCTCTTATTCATTCTCGTCTGGACTATTGTAACTCTCTACTAATCGGCCTCCCTCTTACCAAACTCTCCCCTCTTCAATCTGTCCTGAATGCTGCAGCCAGGATCATATTCCCCACCAACCGTTATTCCGATGCCTCTACCTTGTGCCATCCACTCCATAATCCAGTACAAACTAATTACCCTTATCCACAAAGCACTCCATGGCTCAGCACCACCCTACATCTCCTCCCTGGTCTCAGCCTACCACCCTACCCGTGCTCTCCTTTCTGCTAATGACCCGAGGTTAGCATCCTCAATAATCAGAACCTCCCACTCCCATCTCCAAGACATTTTTAACATGCTGCGCCAATTCTTTGGAATGCACCACCCAGGTTATTACGATTAATCCCCAATCCCCACAGTTTTAAGCGTGCCCTAAAAATGCATTTGCTCAGACTGGCCTACCGTTTTAATGCATTAGCCTAACCATCCCTGTGTGGCCCATTCAAAAAACCTAAACCATAATCGGGTTCCTCACATCATATTCTCATACACTTTATGCATTTAATTAGCCCTCTGTGTCTGTACTGTTACATATTTAGGCTGTTAACTGGTTCATGCAGCTTTACATGAACACCCGATTCTTACACTATGGCTGGTCCGAGCAACGAAAGCAATTGTTGCCATCCACCTCTCATGTCTCCCCTTTTTCCTCATAGTTTGTAAGCTTGCGAGCAGGGCCCTCACTCCTCTTGGTATCTGTTTTGATCTGTGTTTATTGTTATGGTGTAATGTCTATTGTCTGTGCAAGTCCCCTCAATAATGTAAAGTGCTGCGGAATATGTTGGCGCTATATAAATAAAACAAATATTATTATTTATTATTATTAAATGTGGTGTCAATATTCAAAAAGGGGACAAAAACTGAACTTGGAAATTAAAGGCCAGTAAGCTTAACCTCTACTGTGAGTAAAATCCTGGAAGGTATTCTAAGAGATGCTATGCTGGAGCATCTGAAGAAGAATAACCTCATGACCCAATATCAACATGGGTTTACTAGGGACTGTTCCTGTCAAACTAATCTGAAAAGCTTCTATGAAGAGCTTAGTTCCGGACTGGGCCAAGGGAATGCAGTGGACGTGGTGTATATGGACTTTTCAAAACCTTTTGATATGGTGCCACACAAAAGGTTGATGCATAAAATTAGAACAATGGGGATAGGGGAAAATACAGTGTCTTTCGAAAGTATTCGGCTCCCTGGAACTTTTAAACCTTTTCTCACATACAGTATCATGCTTCAAACATAAAGATACCAAATGTTAATTTTTAGTGAAGAATCAACAACAAGTGGAACAATATTGTGAAGTTGAAAAAAATGTATTGGTTATTTAAAATTTTTGTGAAAATTAAAAAACTGAAAAGTGGGGCGTGCACAATTATTCGGCCCCTTTAAATGAATACTTTATTGCGCCACCTTTTGCTGCGATTACAGCTGCAAGTCGCTTGGGGTATGTCTCTATCAGTTTTGTACATCGTGAGACTGAAATTCTTGCCCATTCTGTAGTTTGGGACACTTATGAGGAGTTCTGCTGCTCTGGCATCTCAGGGGATCTCTGAGTGGGTTATGACACCCGCAAACCCATAACTGTAAAATCTGCCCTATAATATGGCGATCCTTCCCTTCTGAGCTTTGCACTGTCCCTGAATAGTATTTCCTGATTACATGTAGAGTAGTGTTGCACTCAGGATCAATTTTTACAACAAATTGAGGTAAATCATTTCCTACACTGTAAGTCCCTAGGAAAATTAAAAACTTGGGGCTAAAACAACATTTTAGTGGCAAAAATGCCACAGCCCAATGGTATAAAATTCTCTGAGGAACATGAGGTGTCAATATTATCACTAGTTTAATTCAAGGGGGATGTAGTTTGTAAAATGATGTCCCATATGGAGGGTTTCTGCTGTCCTGGCACCTCAGGGGCTCTGTCAATGTGACATGGCACCCTTAAACCATTCCAGCAAAATTAGAACTACAATATGGCGCTTCTCCCCTTCTGAGCTTCGCACTGTACCTCAAGAGCAATTTTCTATCACACATGGCATATCTGTGCACTTGGGAGAAATTCAGCAACAAATTTTGTTGTCCATTTTCTCCTGCAATCCTTGTGAAAATGAAAAACATTGTGGCTAATACAACATTTTTGTGGGAAAATTTTTTTTTTTTTCATTTTCACAGAGCAATGTTGTAAAACTCTGTAAAACACCTGGATGTTCAAGGTGCTCACCACATATCTAGATAACTACCCTGAGGGGTCTAGTTTCCAAAATTGGGTCACTTGTGGGGTGTTCCATTGTTTAGTCACATCAGGGGCTCTCCAAACGTGACATGACACCCTCAGACATTCCACCAAAATCTGCGTTCCAAAATGTCACATCTTCCTTTCTGAGCCCTGCCATGTGCTCAAACTGTAGTTTTCCTCTACATGTGGAATATCTTCATACTCAGGAGAGATTACACAACATATTTTGCATTTAATTTTTACTTATTACCCTAGTGAAAATTAAAAAAAATCATTAAAATAAAATTTTTGTAGGAAAAATTAGATTTTTTTATTTTTATAGCTTAACTATGTAAACTTCTGTGAAGCACTTGGGGGTTCAAAGTGCTCATCACACATCTAGATATATTCTTTGAGGGGTCTAGTTTCCAAAATGGGGTCACTTGGGAGATTTCCACTGTTAATGCACACCAAGGGCTCTCAAAACGGGACATGGCGTCCACTAATAATTCCAGCCAATTTTGCGTTCAAAAAGTCAAATGGTGCTCCTTTCCTTCTGAGCTCTGACATGTGCCCAAACAGTAGTTTTCCCCACATTTAGGGTATCAACGTACGCAAGAGAAATTGCACAATAAAGTGCATGGTGCAATTTTTCTTGTTACCCTTGTGAAAGCTAAAAAATTGGGGCTAAAATAACATTTTGTGGTAAAAATGTGTTTTATTTTCACTGCTTAACACTATACACTTCTGTGAAGCACCTGGGGGTTCAAAGTGCTCACCACACATTTAGATACTTTCCTTGAGGGGTTTAGTTTCCAAAATGGTGCCACTTGTAGGGATTTCCACTGTTTAGGCATGTGATGAACCTGCACCTCGACACCCTGACTGATGTTACTATTACGTCAGAAGGATCACATTATGTGGCCTCCCAACTTTCACCAACGTAATGTTCCACACCCCCTGGGACACGTAAGGTCAGCTTGGTACAGTTTTACACTGACACCTCCTGTTCACACAGACCCAGGGAGGCATGGGGAGTGAGAGGATGTGGCTCATGCAGTCACTGACATGGCATAAAACTCAGCCACAACCCTAACAGGGTGAGAGACCCCTTTCACTAGCACCAGGGAAACAGCTCCTGGTCAGCCAGGTAGGAATGTCACCAGTTCATCGTTAGATATAAGCCCGCTCAGTTAACGGAATTATATCGGGTCAGAAACCAGACCCTGTAGCATGGAAACTTAAGCCGAGAAACTGACCTGTGGATTTTTGGATTGAGATAAAAGAGCAACCCAAAGTTAAATTATATAATTAGTCACCATAAGAGCACACTAGTCAATAGTGGTTACACTATACACAATGGTTATACATTTATAATGGTCAGATATGCAAATACAATAGTGATAGGACAAAGTATGCAGAATATAAAAGTCAGTTACCACTCAGATGAAAGACCTGGCTTGCGTTGGAGGGGCTGAAACATGGGAGGCTTGTAGTCCCTTCTGTTCCTTGATTTCTCCTCACAAGATATATTGTTGTGACCTCCCCAGACAAAAAGCAAAAGGCCATGCTTTACACAAGCATTTAACCCCTTTGGATCACTCCCCTTCTGCCCTCTGAGCTAAACCAAACTCCCCTCCCCTTGCCTCTAGCAGCTAAAATCTCCAAAAACTAAGTTCCGGCTAGGCCACTGATATGCGATGAGACCAAACAGAGCTTTGCTACCTGGCTCCTGAGAGCCATTCTACGTATCTCCCGACCTGCGGTGCTAGAACAGATCGAGACCCTAGAAGGTGATGGGCCCGTTCAAGAGAGTTCGAAAATGTAACTGGTAAAAGGCTATGACGTACAATAAATTCATATTTTCCTTATGAAATCCTAGCTGTCTGAACAAAGCCGTAAGACAGCATGGAAATCATCCTGTAATAGAAATTTCACAAAATCCATGATCATTATTACTTATTATTATAGCACCATTTATTCCATGGCGCTTTAGATGTGAAAAGAGGCATACAGTATATAATAAAAAACAGATACAGTAACCATAAACAATACAAGTCACCAATTGGACAGGAGGGGCGAGGACCCTGCCCGCGAGGGCTCAGTCTACAAGGGATGGGTGAGGATACAGTAAGACTAGAGCTGGTCGTGTAGCTATATGGTAGAACGAAGGTTACTGTAGGTTGTAAATTTCTCGGAAGAGTCTTCAGGTTCCTTTTGAAGGTTTCCATGGTAGGCGAGAGTCTGATAAGTTGGAATAGAAAATTTCAGAATATGGGGGATGCGCGAGAGAAGTCTTGTACGAGCTAGAGGGAAAAGAAGAGTCACTGCTAGATGTATTTTGTAAAAAAGGAAGATTAAAATTAATTTATGCCTTTAAAGGGAACCTGTCTTGTCAAAAAATTATGTATCAAGTGTAGGGGATGAGATGCCCACCCTCTGTATATATATATATATATATATATATATATATATATACAGTATATATAAATATAAATATATATATATATACAGTGCCTTTGGAAAGTATTCGGCCCCCTGGAACTTTTAAACCTTTTCCCGAATATCATGCTTCAAACATAAAGATACCAATTATAAATTTTTGGTGAAGAATCAACAACAAGTGGAACACAATTGTGAAGTTGAACGAAATTTATTGGGTATTTTAAATTTTTTTGGAAACTCCAAAACTGAAAAGTGGGGAGTGCAAAATTATTCGGCCCCTTTACTTTCAGTGCAACAAACTCACTCCAGGAGTTCATTGTTCATCTCTGAATGATCCAATGTTGTCCTAAATGCCTAATGATGATAAATATAATCCACCTGTGTGTAATCAAGTCTCCATATAAATGCACCTGCTCTGTGATAGTCTCAGGGTTCTGTTTGAAGCACAGAGAGCATCATGAAGACCAAGGAACACAACAGGCAGGTCCGTAATACTGTTGTGAAGAAGTTTAACCCCTTAATGACCGCTGATACGCTTTTTAACGGCGGTAGTTAAGGGTACTTAAACCACAGCGCCGTTAATTAATGGCGCTGTGGAAAAAGTGTATAGCGCTCTACAGAGTCGGATTTTCTCCAGGGTCTCATCTGCCGGGGGTAGCCAAGACCACAGAGAACATGATTTGGGTCGCTTTTTACTGACCCCTGGGTTGCGATCGCCGGTAATTAACCATTTACTGGCAGCTGCAAAAGGAAAAAAAAGCGCAATTTGCCATTTAATTTCTCTCTCCTCTGATGTGATCGCACATCAGAGGAGAGAGAAATAGGGTCCCCGATCCCCCCCGATACTTACCGGTGTCTCACGGTGACCGTGGGTCCTCCCGCTTCCTCCCCCATGGGCACCGCCATCTTTACCCAGAAAAAATGGAGCACGCATGCGCCCGCCGAGATCTGCCGGTGGTACTAACAGTGGCGGTGGCCGCAAAAAAACCTCAGATGTGCCAAGCAATTTCTCTTTCCTCTGATGTGATCGCACATCAGAGGAGAGAGAAATAGGGTCCCCTATCACCCCCCATACTTACCAGTGTCTCTCGGTGCTCCTCGGCCCTCCTGCTTCCTCCGGTGGGTGCCTCCATCTTTATCAGGGAAAAAATGGTGGGCGTATGCGAAGTGCGTCCGCCGAGATCTGCCCGAAGGCACCCGGCAACAATAGGAAGATTTTTCCTATTGGTTCATTTTGGTCACTGTGATATACCCTATCACAGTGATCAATATAAAAAAAAGTAAATAACCCCCCCTTTATCACCCATTTAGTTAGGGAAAAATAATAAAACAAAGAAAATGTATTTATTTCCATTTTTCCATTAGGGTTAGGGTTAGGGTTGAGGCTAAAATTAGGGTTAGGGTTGGAGCTAAAATTAGAGTTAGGGTTGGGGCTAAAATTAAGGTTAGAGTTGGGGTTAAAATTAGGGTTAGGGTTAGGGCTAGGGTTGGGGCTAAAATTAGGATTAGGGTAAGGCTTCTTTTACATTTACCGAGGTTTTTTGTCCTCTTTTTGCAGTCCCAATAGATTTCTATGGAGCCGCAAAAATGGGCCGCAATAATTCTATTGAGCGCCGTACGCCATATGGCCGTGAGGGCTGTATTTACGGCAGTGAAAAAATATCAAGCCTGCTCAATATTTTTCACGGCTAACGGACACGGCCCCCATTGTAATTCAATGGGGCCGCAAAAACAACGGAAGGTTGTTTTTGCGGTGCACTGTGACTTCCGGTTATCCGGACCACCGTTTTTTTTTTCCAATACTTTTGCCATAGTATTGCAAACCCCAAAAATGGCAATCCGCAAGTTTTTTGCAGTCCATTATTGTGGTGGCAGACCATGAAAATTGCGGCAATACAGCCCGCAATAGCAAGCCGCAAAAAACACAGTAAGTATAAAAGAAGCCTTAGGTTTTGGGATTAGGGTTAGGCTTGGAATTAGGGTTAGGGTTAGGTTTGGGATTAGGTTAGGTTTGGGATTAGGGTTATGGGTGTGTTGGGATGAGGGTTAGGTTTGCAGTTAGGATTGGGATTAGGGTTAGGGGTGTGTTGGGGTTAGGGTTGTGATTAGGGTTATGGTTAGGGTTGGGATTAGGGTTAGGGGTGTGTTGGGGTTAGGGTTGGAGTTAGAATTGGGGGTTTCCACTGTTTAGGTACATCAGGGGGTCTCCAAACGCGACATGGCTCCACCATTGATTCCTGCCAATTTTGCATTGAAAAAGTCAAATGGTGCTCCCTCCCTTCTGAGCTCTACCGTGCACCCAAACAGTGGTTTACCCCCACATATGGGGCTTCAGTGTACTCAGGACTAATTGGACAACAACTTTTGGGGTCCAGTTTTGCCTGCTACCTTTGGGAAAATAAAAAAAATTGAGGGTAAAAAATTTTTGTAGAAAAAAAAAGATTTTTTATTTTCACGGCTCTGCGTTATAAACTTCTGTGAAGCACTTGGGCGTTCAAAGTGCTCACCACACATCTAGATAAGCTTCTTGGGGGGTCTAGTTCCCAAAATAGGGTCACTTGTGGGGGGTAGCTACTCTTTAGGCACATCAGGGGCTCTGCAAGTACAACATGACGCACGCAGACAGTTCCATCAAAGTCTGCATTCCAAAACATCAATACTTCCTTTCCGAGCTCTGCCATGCACCCAAACAGTGCCCCCCCCCCACATATGGGGTATCAACGTACTCAGAACAAATTGCACAGCAACTTTCATGGTCCAATTTCTCCTGTTACCCTTGTGAAAGTAAACATTTTGGGGTGAAAAGATAATTTTTGTGAAAAAAATATGATTTTTTATTTTCACGGTTCTAAATTATAAAATTCTGTGAAACACTTGGGGGTTTATAGTGCTCACCACACATCTAGATAAGTTCCTTTGGGGGTCTAATTTCCAAAATGAGGTCACTTGTGGGGGGTTTCTATTGTTTAGGCACATCAGGGGCTCTGCAAACACAACATGATGCCCACAGACCATTCTATCAAAGTCTGCATTCCAAAACGGTGCTCCTTCCCTTCCGAACTCTGCCATGTGCCCAAACAGTGGTCCTCCCCCACATATGGGGTATCAATGTACTCAGGACAAATTCCTCAGCAATATTCATGGTCCAATTTCTCCTATTACCCTTGTGAAAGTAAAAATTGGGGGGTGAAAATATAATTTTTGTGGAAAAAATATGATTTTTTATTTTCACGGCTCTACGTTATAAACTTCTGTGAAGCACTTAGGCATTCATAGTGCTCACCACACATCTAGATAAGCTCCTTGGGGGTCTATTTTCCAAAATGGGGTCACTTGTGGGGGGTTATTATTGTTTAGGTACATCAGGGGCTCTGCAAACGCAACATGACGCCCGCAGATCTTTCCATCAAAGTCTGCATTTTAAAACGTCACTACTTCCCTTCCGAGCAACTCTGTGTGCCCAAACAGTGGTCCCCCCACATATGGGGTATCAGCGTACTCAGGACAAACTGGACAACAACTTTTAGGTCCAATTTCTCCTGTTACCCTTGTGAAAGTAAATCATTGCGAGCTAAAAATTAATTTTTGAGGAAAAAAAAAGGATTTTTTATTTTCACAGCTCTACGTTATAAACTTCTGCGAAGCACCTGGGGGTTCAAAGTGCACAACACATATCCAGATAAGTTTCTTAAGGGGTCTAGTTTCCAAAATGTTGTCACTTGTGAGGGTTTTCCACTGTTTAGGCACATCAGGGACTCTCCAAACGCAACATGGCGTTCGATCTCAACTCCAGCCAATTCTGCATTGAAAAAAGTCAAACGGCGCTCCTTCCCTTCCTAGCTCTGCCGTGCACCCAAACAGTGGTTTACCCCCACATATGGGGTATTGGCATACCCAGGACAAATTGCACAACTTTTGTTGTCTAATTTCTCCTGTTACCCTTGAGAAAATAAAAAATTTGGGGGCAAAAATATCATTTTTGTGGAAAAAATGTGATTTTTTTTTTTAATGTCTCTACGTTATAAACTCCTGTGAAGCACTTGGGGGTTCAAAGTGCAAGCCACGCATCTAAATAAGTTCCTTAAGGGGTCTAGTTTCCAAAATGGTGTCACTTGTGGGGGAGGTTTAACTGTTTAGGCACATCAGGGGTTCTCAAAATGCAACATGGCGTCCGATCTCAATTCCAGCCAATTCTGCGTTGAAAAAGTCAAATGGCACTCCTTCTCTTTCAAGCTCTGCCGTGCGCCCAAACAGTGGTTTACCCCCACATATGGAGGTATCAGTGTACTCAGAACAAATTGCACGACATCTTTGGTGGTCTAATTTCTCCTGTTACCATTGTGAAAATAAATATTTGGGGGCGAAAAATAATTTTTGTGGAAAAAATATGATTTTTTATTTTCACGGCTCAACGTTATAAACGTCTGTGAAGCACTTGGGGGTTCAAAGTGCTCACTACACATCTAGATAAGTTCCTTAAGGGGTCTAGTTTCCAAAACGGTGTCACTTGTGGGGGGTTTCCACTAGTTAGGCACATCAAGGGCTCTCTAAACACAACATGGTGTCTGATCTCAATTCCAGTTAATTCTGCATTGAAAAAGTCAAACGGCACTCCTTCTCTTCCAAGCTCTTCCAAGCTCTTCCAAGCTCTTTCGTGTGCCCAAACAGTGGTTTACATATGGGGTATCGACGTACTCAGGACAAATTGCACAACATCTTTCGTGGTCTAATTTCTCCTGTTACCATTGTGAAAATAAAAATTTGGGAGCAAAGTGATAATTTTTGCGGAAAAAATATGATTTTTGATTTTCACGGCTCTACATTATAAACTTCTGTGAAGCACTTGGGGGTTCAAAGTGCTCACCACACATCTAGATATGTTCCTTATGGGGTCTGGTTTCCAAAATGGTGTCACTTGTGGGGGGTTTCCACTGGTTAGGCACATCAGTGGCATCCTAAACACAACATCACGTCCGATCTCAAATCCAACCAATTCTGAGTTGAAAAAGTCAAATGGCACTCCTTCTCTTCCAAGCTCTGCCATGCGCCCAAACAGTGGTTTACCCCCACAAATGGGGTATTGGCGCATTCAGGTGAAATTGCACAACAAATTTTGTGATTCATTTTCTTTTTTGACGCTTGTTAAAATAAAAAAATTGGTTCTAAATTAAAATGTTTGTTAAAAAAGTTAAATGTTTTTCCTTCCACATTGCTTCACTTCCTGTGAAGCACGTTAAGGGTTAATAACATTCTTGAATGTGGTTTTGAACACCTTGAGGGGTGTAGTTTTTAGAATGGTGTCACTTTTGGGTATTTTCTGTCAGGAACACCCCTTAAAGTGACATTAAATGTAAGATGGTCCCTAAAAAAATGGTTTTGCAAATTTTGTTGTAAAAATGAGAAATTGCTGGTCAACTTTTAACCCTTATAACTTCCTAACGAAAAAAAAAAATTTTTCCAAAATTGTGCTGATGTAAAGTTGACATGTGGGAAATGTTATTTATTAACTATTTTGTGTGACATATCTCTCTGATTTAAGGGCATAACAATTCAAAATTTGAAAATTGCAAAATTTAAATTTTTTTTGCCATATTTCCATTTTTTTCATAAATAAATGCAAGTAATATCGAAGAAATGTTACGAATAACATGAAGCACAATATGTCTCGAAAAAACTATCTCAGAATCAGCGGGATCCGTTAAAGCGTTTCAGAGTTATAACCTCATAAAGTGACAGTGGTCAGAATTGTAATAATTGGCTTGGTCATTAAGTACCAAATTGGCTCTGTCACTAAGGGGTTAAAGCTGGATTTGGATACAAAATTATTTCCAAAACTTTAAACATCCCAAGGAGCACTGTGAAAGCGATTATATAGAAATGGAATACAACTGCAAAATCTACCAAGACCCAGCCATCCCTCTAAACTTTCATCTCAAACAAGGAGAAGACTGATCAGAGATGCAGCCAAAAGGCCCATAATCACTCTGGATGAACTGCAGAGATCTACAGCTGAGGTGGGTCAGTCTGTCCATAGGACAACAATCTGCAGCGCCCCAGAGTCCTGGTCGTTGCAGTACTGCTGCTCCGCCGCTAAGGGGAGTGATGGTACGTCTGATGGCACTGAAGGAGTTCACCTGACCAGGTATCACAGACACCAATACACTTCATAGTCTGGCCTCCAGGGGGAGCTAAGGGCGCTATGTATTAGGCCACTCCTCACAATCTGGTAAAACTGGGGGTTAGTATTTAAGATACAATGTCGCCTTGAAAGAGAATAGATAGAAATAATGTTTTACATAGAAAAGTTATATGTAATTAGTTAGTTGATTATAGAAAATGTTTAATAATGTGTTAGAGAACGAGGACAGGAGAGTGAACCCGTAGGGGTTAGTGAGTGAGTCCTCCTAGGAGCCATAGAGAGATGGCTCAAAGATACTGTACTAAGAAAAGAGGCAGTAGGCCTGGGCAGATAGACAGGCGGTCCTGCATGAGACAATCAGAGAGTAAAAAGAAAATATTGCACTTAGGAAAGAAAGATAAAGAAAAGTTAATTTATATTTTAGAAGTTTTATTATAGGCCTTTAGTGGATTCAGCTTACACGTCCTTCGAGGCAAAATAAATTATTGTTCAGAATTTGCACTCAGTAGAATACCCGGCTGGGTAATAGAAGTTATTTATAGTATGTTATTTAAAAATAATAAACCATGTTTGTAACGTTCAAGAGTCCTCACCTCCCATAAAGGGAAGCATTGTTACTTTCACTTGTTATTGGTTTACTGCATTTCAAAATTTGTATGTCTTTTGCTGATATGTATTGTTGTTTTCTTCCCAGTCTGGGAGTACTGGATTTAACCGGGGGGAGTGCAGCGCCCCAGAGTCCTGGTCGTTGCAGTACTGATGCTCCGCCGCTAAGGGGAGTGATGGTACATCTGATGGCACTGAAGGAGTTCACCTGACCAGTAGTGTTGAGCATTCCGATACCGCAAGTATCGGGTATCGGCCGATACTTGCGGGTATCGGAATTCCGATACCGAGATCCGATACTTTTGTGGTATCGGGTATCGGTATCGAAACAACATTAATGTGTAAAAGAAAGAATTAAAATAAAAAATATTGCTATACTCACCTCTCCGACGCAGCCTGCACCTTACCGAGGGAACCGGCAGCGTTCTTTGCTTAAAATGCGCGCTTTTCCTTCCTTCCGTGACGTCACGGCTTCTGATTGGTCGCGTGCCGCCCATGTGGCCGTGACGCAACCAATCACAGCAAGCCGTGACGTAATTTTAGGTCCTTCAGTATTTTAAAATTACGTTCCGGCGTTGTGATTGGTCGCGTCGCGGTCACATGGGCGACGCGACCAATCACAAGCCGTGACATCACGGGAGGCTGGACACGCGCGCATTTTAAAATGCGCGCGTGTCCAGCCTCCCGTGACGTCACGGCTTGTGATTGGTCGCGTCGCCCATGTGACCGCGACGCGACCAATCACAACGCCGGAACGTAATTTTAAAATACTGAAGGACCTAAAATTACGTCACGGCTTGCTGTGATTGGTCGCGTCGCGGCCACATGGGCGGCGCGCGACCAATCACAAGCCGGGACTTCACGTAAGGAAGTTAAAGCGCGAATTTTAAGCAAACAACGCTGCCGGTTCCCTCGGTAAGGTGCAGGCTGCGTCGGAGAGGTGAGTATAGCAATATTTTTTATTTTAATTCTTTATTTTACACATTAATATGGTTCCCAGGGCCTGAAGGAGAGTTTCCTCTCCTTCAGACCCTGGGAACCATCAGGAATACCATCCGATACATGAGTCCCATTGACTTGTATTGGTATCGGGTATCGGTATCGGATTAGATCCGATACTTTGCCGGTATCGGCCGATACTTTCCGATACCGATACTTTCAAGTATCGGACGGTATCGCTCAACACTACTGACCAGGTATCACAGACACCAATACACTTCATAGTCTGGCCTCCAGGGGGAGCTAAGGGCGCTATGTATTAGGCCACTCCTCACAATCTGGTAAAACTGGGGGTTAGACAGAAAGTTAGAGAGAAAGCTGACTGGGTTGGAACCAAGCAACATCCTGTGGCAGAGGGTGTTGCAGGGGAAGATTCAGGGGGGTCCCTGTCAGGGGTGGGATCCTGACAGAGGCCTAGCGAACAGGAAAGAACGTTAAGGAACCGTGCCTGCACTACATCGCGGCGGTATCTCAAGAAAGGACAAGAAGTGAGGTTTATTGTGGAGAGTGAGAAACGAGATCAAAGCAAAAAGGAGATAACACCAGTAGGAGTCGTGCTGTAAGATCGAGGCAACATCCTATTGAGGCGCGTAGCCGGTGGCCAGAACGCCGAGGAAGTATTAGACTCCAAGCAATACTTCAAACAGAGGCAGGACAGTTGATTTTAGGTTGGCTGTCTCACCAAAATCACCTAAGAAGACATAGGGGGCAACTGTGGGAGAGGGGCGAAGCTAGGGTCCCGGAAGAACTCCAGGCCTTCCCGTCATACGGGTGCGTCCTATCCATATCATCTGGGGGACGGAGAAGAACATCAGAACAGACATAAGTTGTGGGAAATAACATCAGAAACAGACACAACAGTTGTGAGGACTATCCCGTGGTGCTCAGCAGGGAAGTACTACAACACACAGGCGCTAGAAGGTAGGCACAGATTTCCACCTGCAAAGGGAACTCTGGAGGTGCCATCGGACCGGCCGGTCTCTTGCAGCCCTGTTAACCGTACTCTGGATTGAGGACCTTGAAGCCTTCAGTAAAGAGGTAAAGAGACTGCAACCCTGTGTCCTCGTTATTCATCGCGATTTGCACCACGCACCACCACTTACAACTTTCATTGGACGCCCCTTAGCAGGGTCACGGACCGGGTCTAGCCACCGTGACAACCCCAGAACTGAGACCGAGAGGCCCGGTACTGAGTGCCCCACGGCCCTGTGTCTGGGGGCCCTCCAAACTTGGCGTCACGAACAGGATCTACTTAAGCCTGAAGAATCAGGTCATGTGTGCCTTAGAACTGTGATTTATTGTGTTTGAACTGTGACTTATTGCAAAGACTGTGGATTGCCACTTGCCGCTAAAAGTTCCCGCCAAAACCGCCGCCATTGCAGCACCACGGGGAGTGCAGAAGAAGAAGAAGGGCGTGCCATGGGAGGAGACTACCAAAGCGGCGCCAAAAGCGGCGACCGCCCCCTCCGACTACTGCTGCGAGATGACGACCTGCCCAGAAGCAGAGGAGAACCGCCCCCTGAGTTGCAATGGCGGGAACGAGAGGAAGAAGAAGCTACGCCCTCAGAAAATGGAGGAGCAACGTGCATGTGTCACCGAGGATCCCGGAGCAGGGATGGAGACCAGCGAGTTCCAGAGCGACGACGAAGTGATCCCGGCCTGTCCTCGACTACCGGAGACGGACCCGAACCCACCGCAGCTGGAGGATCCGGACCTCTTGGAGCCATGGGCGGCGGAGCCGGGCCGGCTTATCCCGAATCTGGAGCTAGCCGATGTGAAGCAATGGAAGTCGGAGCTGTGTCAGGAGACCGCCCTGGAAGAACGGCGGTCCGGGCTGCAGCCGATTCCAGTGTCCTTGTCAACGGAACAGATCGACATCGGTGGAATCACATCAGACGCAGGTATGGAAAGCGTCCCTGCTCCCCCGACCGCTCCTGCTCCCGTGACCGCTCCCCAGCCCGACAATAACCGAGTTTTCACCGCTGAGCTAGTAATACTGACCCCGGGCACCATGGAGAAGTTGGTGCCCCCGTTACCAACAACGATGGGGAAACAGCTAGATGTGAGCTCAGAGGGGGTGACATTCCAGTGGGACACCCCACAGATCGGGCCGAATGGGGCCAGGCAGGAGGGCCTCAGCATTGCTGCGCTCACCTGGGAACAGTATAAGCAATGCTTAATTCGACAATGGCAAAATCAAAAAGAGACAGAACCGAATGACCCACCGAGAGTACAGAGACCAAAGACTGAACACAACAGGAGGAACTCGGTCAGACAGGGGACTGTACTAGCCTTCCACCCGAAGCGGTGTTGGGGCTCTATACGAGAACCGGGACTGCCGACAACAATCTTCTTTACCAGCTACAATGTGAAAACCCCGACCCGCAATCGCTATGACAATCAGCTACCATGTAAAGGGGACCAGGTGACCTACACTCGTCACCGGAGTGCGCAGGGGTGGTGCGCTCGAGACATCCAACGATGCGAGCCCGCAATAGCGCCACCTGTTGTCCTGACTACGACTAACTCAGATTTGACCAATGCCACTACTGTCGCTACGGTGTGCATCATCGCCGCTGCTGAACTCGCAACCACAGCTGACATTCGAATCCAGACGCCGGGTGATCTGACCGCGTCTGGGAGACCAACCAATCATACTGATTCTGCATCCGCTGAAGACAGAGGCCCACAGCCTTCCCGGCCAGTGAGTGTCTGTCACCAATTGATGCAGTGTAACCTTCTGTGAGGATAAACCTCGGAACCACGAGTATGTAAATAGTTAACTGTTTGTCTTTTTGTGTTTTTCCTGCTGCTATAACCCGACCAGGGTTATCTCTTAAAGGGATTCCTTAGTTGACCCGGGATCCCTATTTTTGCCTTTTGAATGGTTCATCACTGTTTTAAAGACTACGGAATCATGGACGGTGAATGATTCACAAACTGTTTTGTAAATAGTTTGCACCCTCTTAAGGGTGCCCTCTACTGGTTTTACAACAAAGAGAACTCTTTGCGGAGAAACTGTTCCTGGGACAGCATTGGAGTTCCTACCTACACGGACTTGCAGCATGAGTAGCTGCACCACCTTAAAGAGAATTGGCTCCCTCTTAAAGGGAATGTTTGTTAGTTGTATTTAAGATACAATGTCGCCTTGAAAGAGAATAGATAGAAATAATGTTTTACATAGAAAAGTTATATGTAATTAGTTAGTTGATTATAGAAAATGTTTAATAATGTGTTAGAGAACGAGGACAGGAGAGTGAACCCGTAGGGGTTAGTGAGTGAGTCCTCCTAGGAGCCATAGAGAGATGGCTCAATGATACTGTACTAAGAAAAGAGGCAGTAGGCCTGGGCAGATAGACAGGCGGTCCTGCATGAGACAATCAGAGAGTAAAAAGAAAATATTGCACTTAGGAAAGAAAGATAAAGAAAAGTTAATTTATATTTTAGGTTTTATTATAGGCCTTTAGTGGATTCAGCTTACACGTCCTTCGAGGCAAAGTTAAATTATTGTTCAGAATTTGCACTCAGTAGAATACCCGGCTGGGTAATAGAAGTTATTTATAGACTGTTATTTAAAAATAATAAACCATGTTTGTAACGTTCAAGAGTCCTCACCTCCCATAAAGGGAAGCATTGTTACTTTCACTTGTTATTGGTTTACTGCATTTCAAAATTTGTATGTCTTTTGCTGATATGTATTGTTGTTTTCTTCCCAGTATGGGAGTACTGGATTTAACCGGGGGGAGTGCAGCGGCCCAGAGTCTTGGTCATTGCAGTACTGATGCTCCGCCGCTAAGGGGAGTGATGGTACATCTGATGGCACTGAAGGAGTTCACCTGACCAGGTATCACAGACACCAATACACTTCATAGTCTGGCCTCCGGGGGGAGCTAAGGGCGCTATGTATTAGGCCACTCCTCACAATCTGGTAAAACTGGGGGTTAGACAGAAAGTTAGAGAGAAAGCTGACTGGGTTGGAACCAAGCAACATCCTGTGGCAGAGTGTGTTGCAGGGGAAGATTCAGGGGGGTCCCTGTCAGGGGTGGGATCCTGACAGAGGCCTAGCGAACAGGAGGAACGTTAAGGAACCGTGCCTGCACTACATCGCGGCGGTATCTCAAGAAAGGACAAGAAGTGAGGTTTATTGTGGAGAGTGAGAAACGAGATCAAAGCAAAAAGGAGATAACACCAGTAGGAGTCGTGCTGTAAGATCGAGGCAACATCCTATTGAGGCACGTAGCCGGTGGCCAGAACGCCGAGGAAGTATTAGACTCCAAGTAATACTTCAAACAGAGGCAGGACAGTTGATTTTAGGTTGGCTGTCTCACCAAAATCACCTAAGAAGACATAGGGGGCAACTGTGGGAGAGGGGCGACGCTAGGGTCCCGGAAGAACTCCAGGCCTTCCCGTCATACGGGTGCGTCCTATCCATATCATCTAGGGGACGGAGAAGAACATCAGAACAGACATAAGTTGTGGGAAATAACATCAGAAACAGACACAACAGTTGTGAGGACTATCCCGTGGTGCTCAGCAGGGAAGTACTACAACACACAGGCGCTAGAAGGTAGGCACAGATTTCCACCTGCAAAGGGAACTCTGGAGGTGCCATCAGACCGGCCGGTCTCTTGCAGCCCTGTTAACCATACTCTGGATTGAGGACCTTGAAGCATTCAGTAAAGAGGTAAAGAGACTGCAATCCTGTGTCCTCGTTATTCATCGCGATTTGAACCACGCACCACCACTTACAACTTTCATTGGACGCCCCTTAGCAGGGTCACGGACCGGGTCTAGCCACCGTGACAACCCCAGAACTGAGACCGAGAGGCCCGGTACTGAGTGCCCCGCGGCCCTGTGTCTGGGGGCGCTCCAAATCAGTCGTACACTGCACAAATCTGGCCTTTATGGAAGAGTGGCAAGAAGAAAGCCATTTCTCAAAGATATCCATAAAAAGTGTCATTTAAAGTTTGCAACAAGCCACCTGGGAGACACAACAAACATGTGGAAGAAGGTGCTCTGGTCAGATGAAACCAAAATCGAACTTTTTGGCAACAATGCCAAACAATATGTTTGGCATAAAGGCAACACAGCTCATCACCCTGAACACACCATCCCCACTGTCAAACATGGTGGTGGCAGCATCATGGTTTGGGCCTGCTTTTCTTCAGCAGGGACAGGGAAGATGCTTAAAATTGATGGGATGATGGATGGAGCCAAATACAGGACCATTCTTGAAGAAAACCTGTTGGAGTCTGCAAAAGAACTGAGACTGGGACAGAGATTTGTCTTCCAACAAAACAATGATCCCAAACATAAAGCAAAATCTACAATGGAATGGTTCACAAATAAACGTATCCAGGTGTTAGAATGGCCAAGTCAAAGTCCAGACCTCAATCCAATCGAGAATCTGTGGAAAGAGCTGAAAACTGCTGTTCACAAATGATCTCCATTAAACTTCACTGAGCTCGAGCTGTTTGCCAAGGAAGAATGGGCAAGAATTTCAGTCTCTCGATGTACAAAACTGTTAGACATACCCCAAGCGACTTGCAGCTGTAAGCGCAGCAAAAGGTGGAGCAACAAAGTATTAAGTTAAAGGGGCCGAATAATATTGCACACCCCACTTTTCAGTTTTTGAATTTCCACAAAAATGCAAAATAACCAATACATTCCGTTCAACTTCACAATTGTGTTACACTTTTTGTTGATTCTTCACCAAAAATGTACATTTGGTATCTTTATGTTTGAAGCATGATATGTAGGAAAGGTTGAAAAGTTCCTGGGGGCTGAATACTTTCTCAAGGCACTGTATATATATACACTGCTCAAAAAAATAAAGGGGACACTTAAACAACAGAATATAACTCCAAGTAAATCAAATTTCTTTGAAATCAAACTGTCCACTCAGGAAGCAACTCTGTTTAACAATCAATTTCACATGCTGTTGTGCAAATGGAATAGACAACAGATGGAAATTATTGGCAATTATAAAGACACACTCAAGAAAGGAGTGGTTCTGCAGTTGAGGACCACAGATCACATCTCAGTACCAATTCTTTCTGGCTGATATTTTGGTCACTTTTGAATGTTGGTTGTGCTTTCACACTCGTGGTAGCATGAGACGGACTCTACAACCCACACAAGTGGCTCAGGTAGTGCAGCTCATCCAGGATGGCACATCAATGCAAGCTGTGACAAGAAGGTTTGCTGTGTCTGTCAGCGTAGTGTCCTGAGGCTGGAGGCGCTGCCAGGAGACAGGCCAGTACACAAGGAGATGTGGAGGGGGCCGTAGAAGGGCCACAACCCAGGAGCAGGACCGCCACCTCAGCCTTTGTGCAAGAAGGAAAAGGAGGAGCACTGCCAGAGCCCTGCAAAATGATGTCCAGCAGGCCACACATGCGCATGTGTCTGCACAAATGGTTAGAAACCGACTCCATGAGGATGGTCTGACTGCCCGACGTCCACAGATGGGAGTTGTGCTCACAGCCAAACACCATGTTGGACACTTGGCATTTGTCAGGACTCTGAACATTTTTTACCTTTTGTGCATTACTGCCCTTTTCCAAGATGGTGTCTTTGGTCTCATGTGCACTGTGTCTTCCTGCTATAAAACTCCACCCCGGCCTTCAGTCTGTGCTAGAGTATTCTGCCTTGCATCCAGCTCCTGACCTCTGATTACTCCCTGGCTATATACCTGCTCCTGTGAACCTGTGTGGTGATCCTACTACTCTGCTCTGATTTCCTGCTGCATACACCAGTTTCCAGTAATCCTCCTTCATCTGCTGCTCGTGTTTACTTCCATCTGCATTTGCTGGACATGTAAGCTGTTTTTGCTCTGCAAAAACCTGAGACTATTAACCAGGCCTCCCTGGTTGAGCTAAGATATGATTTGAACTGCCTTATAAGCTTATCTATCTGTGTTTGGACTGAGACAAGGATTTATTTGTGTCAAGTATCCTCAAGAATAACTGTGCTTCATAGACTTTCTGCTTGATTTCATTTTCCTCTGAAGTTTCCTATAGACTGCTAAGCTGCGTTTAATATTTACACCAAGTGTTGTGGACTTGAGTTTCTCTCTGTACCTGTTTGAATCACCATGTGATAATATAGACTTTACCACTTATAAAACTGTGTCCTGTAGATGTCTTGTTCCACGCAAAGAGTCTCCTGAGTTATCCTCTATAATTATTACAGCATTTGCCACAGAACACCAGGATTGGCAAATTCACCACTGGCGCCCTGTGCTCTTTACAGATGAAAGCAGGTTCACACTGAGCACATGTGACAGACTTGACAGAGTCTGGAGACGCCGTGGAGAGGGATCTGCTGCCTGCAACATCCTTCAGCATGACTGCTTTGGCAGTGGGTCAGTAATGGTGTGGGGTGGAATTTCTTTGGAGGGCTGCACAGCCCTCTATGTGCTCACCAGAGGTAGCCTGACTGCCATTACGTACCGAGATGATATCCTCAGACCCCTTGTGAGGCCATATGCTGGTACGGTTGGCCCTGGGTTCCTCCTAATGCAGGACAATGCCAGACCTTATGTGGCTGGAGTGTGTCAGCAGTTCCTGCAAGATGAAGGCATTGAAGCTATGGACTGGCCCGGCCTTTCCCAAGACCTGAATCCGATTGAACACATCTGGGACATCATGTCTCGCACCATCCACCAAAGTCACATTGCATCACAGACTGTCCAGGAGTTGGCGGATGCTTTAGTCCAGGTCTGGGAGGAAATCCCTTAGGAGACCATCCGCCTCCTCATGAGGAGCATGCCCAGGCATTGTAGGGAGATCATACAGGCACGTGGAGGCCACACACACTACTGAGCATCATTTCCTTGTCTTGAGGCATTTCCACTGAAGTTGGATCAGCCTGTAACTTCATTTTCCACTTTGATTTTGAGCATCATTCCAAAGCCAGACCTCCGTGGGATATTAGTATTGATTTACGCTGTTCATTTTTAGGTTTTATTGTTCTCAACACATTCCACTATGTAATGAATAAAGATTTACAACTGGAATATTTCATTCAGTGATATCTAGGATGTGGAATTTTAGTGTTCCCTTTATTTTTTTGAGCAGTGTATATATTGTGATGCAGTGACCCATGCTGCGGCTAGGGGGCGCTGTGTGGTGTCCTCAGGAAATAGGCATGGAGGCGTAGCTGGGTTTGTGAAACAGCGTCTGGCATAATTGTAAATGACCGGTATGTGTCACAGAGGTAGTCTGCGCTGTAACCCAGTATTGTTGTTCTGGGGCTTGTAGCTCCATAAGAGTTGTGTTTGTGTAGCTTTAAAGGGAGGCTTACAGGGTTAGTCGGAGAGCTAGGCGGGTCTGACTAACCACACATACACCACCCACCTAGGGGGGTGGTTTCAGCTATATGTGACTGAGGTCTGGCCACATGGTCTCTGTAGAAGAGAGTGTATGGATCTGATTGGTCCATGTGTAAGGTCCTGGAAGGCCTATGTGTTGGAGGTGCTAACATCCTGAAGAGCACATGGTGAGGCTTTGGGCCTGGTGGCCTGTGTGTTGGATGGTTTCAAGAGGGGATGGAAGTCCTGAACAGCATATGGAGAGGCCATGTATGCAGAGTCTGTGACGGCACTGCATTGGGGGGAGTTACCATCCTTCTGAGGATCTGGACTGTCAGGTGGCCTGGTGAGCTAGGCCTGGTCCGGGATGGTGATCCCAGTTCGGTAGCTTCCCTGGGAGAGAGAGTACTGACAGAAGTCAGTGTGTGGAGCAGGAGCTCCTGGAAGGTAACCCAGTGTATGGGAACTGTGTGCACTGACAGGGGGTCAGTTAATGAACTGTGCGGTCACCCATGGTAACTGGACGGAGTAAGGTCCAGCATGTGTTGTGCCTGCAACTTAATGTCACGTTCCAATACAGTGTGCACTGGACTGTTCGTGGTACGGTTCATGACTGTATAATAAACCGCATAGACTATTTAAAGTGGAAAGTGTTCCTGTGTGCCTTAAATCTCGCAGCCAAGTGAGTATTCCCCAACCTGCTAGTGATAGCAGCATCACTATATATATATATATATATATATATATATATATATATATATATATATAGTATATGTATCACACATCAACTGTATATAGGGAAGCGCACAGTGCATATAGTTTAGGGAATAATGCGGCGCCCCAGGGTCCTGGTCGTCGCAGTGGTATTGCTTTCCTTTCAGGGAGAGTGATTCTACGTTTGGAGGCAAAGAAGGATAACTGCATCCAAGTACCACAAACATGCAACATATTCCACACTCCAGGCCACCAGGGGGAGCTTCTGCTCCTATTTATTAGGCCACTCCCTATATATATATATATATATATATATATATATATATATATATATAACTGGCAGTCTGTAGGGAAAGTTAGTGAGTTCCAGACAGTAGTCTGAGGTGGACAGACAGAGGGTCCAAATGAGCTGTGCATGCCCTCAGAGCTGCAGCTCCCAGAAAGAGACATTGAAGGCAGAATTGTAATGCAGCGAGCATGTAAGGAGAGGAATCAAAGGAGAGGATACCTTCTGAGGCGCAGGATCCCAGTGGCCGGAACTCCAAGGGAGTGAGGACCTTTATGCTTTACTCCAGAGACCGGCAGGACAGCTAACTGCAAGTTACCTGTCCGCCCCTACACCCAGGAGGCACGGTGGCACCCCTTAGAGGCTGGGGCATGCTAGAGTCCCTATAAACCGCCTCAAGCCACCAGGCATACGGGTTTGTCCTATCCTATCTGGGGGACAGAGAAAGACAGAACATCTACAACAGTTGTGAGGACCTTATGAGAAGCTTAGCAGTAAGGGACTACAACACCACGGCGCTAGAGGGAGGCTTTTATTTCCACCTGGACAAGGGGACTCTGGAATTGCCTCCAAACTGGCCGGACTCTGCCTTCCCTGTGATCCACCATCTACACACCGGGAAGCCCTGAAGACATACTTCACCTGTGGGAAGGTATACCATCTAGCTGCCATCACATCACCCCAGCGGACCCCTTAAAGCATTTATACGGACTTCCCAGGGCCACGGACCGGGTCAGCCACCATGACATCCCCCTGTGAACCGCAGGACTCGGTACCGAGTACCCACGGCCCCATGGGGGCGATCCAATAAGATGCCCACCATCTGTATAAATATACATCAAACAGCAGCTGTATACAGGGGAGCACACAGTATATATAGAGTAGGGGATGAGATGCCCACCCTCTGTATATATATATATACAGTGGGGCAAAAAAGTATTTAGTCATTCAGCAATAGTGCAAGTTCCACCACTTAAAAAGATGAGAGGCGTCTGTAATTTACATCATAGGTAGACCTCAACTATGGGAGACAAACTGAGGAAAAAAAACCCAGAAAATCACATTGTCTGTTTTTTTTATCATTTTATTTGCATATTATGGTGGAAAATAAGTATTTGGTCAGAAACAAAATTTCATCTCAATACTTTGTAATATATCCTTTGTTGGCAATGACAGAGGTCAAACGTTTTCTGTAAGTCTTCACAAGGTTGCCACACACTGTTGTTGGTATGTTGGCCCATTCCTCCATGCAGATCTCCGCTAGAGCAGTGATGTTTTTGGCTTTTCGCTTGGCAACACGGACTTTCAACTCCCTCCAAAGGTTTTCTATAGGGTTGAGATCTGGAGACTGGCTAGGCCACTCCAGGACCTTGAAATGCTTCTTACGAAGCCACTCCTTCGTTGCCCTGGCGGTGTGCTTTGGATCATTGTCATGTTGAAAGACCCAGCCACGTTTCATCTTCAATGCCCTTGATGATGGAAGGAGGTTTGCACTCAAAATCTCACGATACATGGCCCCATTCATTCTTTCATGTACCCGGATCAGTCGTCCTGGCCCCTTTGCAGAGAAACAGCCCCAAAGCATGATGTTTCCACCACCATGCTTTACAGTAGGTATGGTGTTTGATGGATGCAACTCAGTATTCTTTTTCCTCCAAACACGACAAGTTGTGTTTCTACCAAACAGTTCCAGTTTGGTTTCATCAGACCATAGGACATTCTCCCAAAACTCCTCTGGATCATCCAAATGCTCTCTAGCAAACTTCAGACGGGCCCGGACATGTACTGGCTTAAGCAGTGGGACACGTCTGGCACTGCAGGATCTGAGTCCATGGTGGCGTAGTGTGTTACTTATGGTAGGCCTTGTTACATTGGTCCCAGCTCTCTGCAGTTCATTCACTAGGTCCCCCCGCGTGGTTCTGGGATTTTTGCTCACCGTTCTTGTGATCATTCTGACCCCACGGGGTGGGATTTTGCGTGGAGCCCCAGATCGAGGGAGATTATCAGTGGTCTTGAGTGTCTTCCATTTTCTAATTATTGCTCCCACTGTTGATTTCTTCACTCCAAGCTGGTTGGCTATTGCAGATTCAGTCTTCCCAGCCTGGTGCAGGGCTACAATTTTGTTTCTGGTGTCCTTTGACAGCTCTTTGGTCTTCACCATAGTGGAGTTTGGAGTCAGACTGTTTGAGGGTGTGCACAGGTGTCTTTTTATACTGATAACAAGTTTAAACAGGTGCCATTACTACAGGTAATGAGTGGAGGAAAGAGGAGACTCTTAAAGAAGAAGTTACAGGTCTGTGAGAGCCAGAAATCTTGATTGTTTGTTTCTGACCAAATACTTATTTTCCACCATAATATGCAAATAAAATGATAAAAAAACAGACAATGTGATTTTCTGGATTTTTTTTTCTCAGTTTGTCTCCCATAGTTGAGGTCTACCTATGATGTAAATTACAGACGCCTCTCATCTTTTTAAGTGGTGGAACTTGCACTATTGCTGAATGACTAAATACTTTTTTGCCCCACTGTATATATATATATATATATATATATATATATATATATATATATATATATATATCACACATCAGCTGTATACAGGGGAGCACACAGTGTATATAGTGTAGGGGATGAGATGCCCACCCTCTGTATACATATATATCACACAGCAGCTGTATACAGGGGAGCACACAGTGTACATAGTGTAGGGGATGAGATGCCCACCCTCTGTATACATATATATCACACAGCAGCTGTATACAGGGGAGCACACAGTGTATATAGAGTAGGGGATGAGATGCCCACCCTCTGTATACATATATATCACACAGCAGCTGTATACAGGGGAGTACACAGTGTATATAGAGTAGGGGATGAGATGCCCACCCTCTGTATACATATATATCACACAGCAGCTGTATACAGGGGAGTACACAGTGTATATAGAGTAGGGGATGAGATGCCCACCCTCTGTATACATATATATCACACAGCAGCTGTATACCGGGGAGCACGCAGTGTATATAGTGTAGGGGATGAGATGCCCACCCTCTGTATACATATAGATCACACAGCAGCTGTATACCGGGGAGCACACAGAGTATATAGAGTAGGGGATGAGATGCCCACCCTCTGTATACATATATATCACACAGCAGCTGTATACAGGGGAGTACACAGTGTATATAGTGTAGGGGATGAGATGCCCACCCCTGTATACATATATATCACACAGCAGCTGTATACAGGGGAGCACACAGTGTACATAGTGTAGGGGATGAGATGCCCACCCTCTGTATACATATATATCACACAGCAGCTGTATATAGGGGAGCACACAGTGTATATAGAGTAGGGGATGAGATGCCCACCCTCTGTATACATATATATCACACAGCAGCTGTATACAGGGGAGCACACAGTGTACATAGTGTAGGGGATGAGATGCCCACCCTCTGTATACATATATATCACACAGCAGCTGTATATAGGGGAGCACACAGTGTATATAGAGTAGGGGATGAGATGCCCACCCTCTGTATACATATATATCACACAGCAGCTGTATACCGGGGAGCACACAGTGTATATAGAGTAGGGGATGAGATGCCCACCCTCTGTATACATATATGTAACGCCCCCACTGCCGCAGGGCCGAGGGGTACCCGGTACCGGGCCTCTGAGTCTCTGCTCTGGGGTTGTCACGGTGGCTAGGCCCGGTCCGTGACCCTGCTGAGGGGCGTACAGTAAAAGATATGATGGATGTGGATGGTGGTGGTGGTGCGGTGCAGTAAATAACGAGGACACCAGGTTGCAGTCTCTTTACCTCTTTACTGAAGGTGTCTGGGTCCTCAGTCCGGAATACGGTTCACCAGGCCGCGCAAGTCCAGCCGGTCCGATGGCACCTCCAGAGTTCTCCTTGCAGGTGGAAATCTGTGCCTTCCTGCTAGCGCTATGTGTTGTGGTCCTCCCCTGATGTGCTTACGGGATAGTCCCCACAACTGTTGTGTCTGTTTCTCGTGTTCCCTCACAACAACTCGATTAGATGATGTTCTGCTAATCCTCCGTCCCTCCCGGTGTTATGGTTGGGACGCACCCGTATGACGGGTAGGCTCGGAGCTCTTCCGGGACCCTTGAGTCGCCCCTCTCCACAGGTTGCCCCCCAAGTCTGCATAGGTGATTTAGGTGAGACAGCCCGCCTGTGACTGACTGTCCTGCCGTTGGTTTGAAGTATTGCTTGGAGCTAGATATATGAATACTTCCTCGGCGTTCCGGCCGCTGGTTGTGCGCCTCAGTAGGATGTTGCCTCGGTCTTACAGCACGACTCCTACTGGTATTCTCCTTCCTGCTTTGATCTCGTTTCTCACTCAGCACAATATATCTCGCTTCTGATCCTCTCTTAGGGCACCGCCGCTATGCTGAGCAGGCACGGTCCCGTGACGTTCTTTCTTGTAGCCAGGCCTCTGTCAGGGTCCCAAACCTGACAGGGACCCTACCGAATCTTCCCCCACAACACCCTCTGCCACCAGGTGTTGTCTGGTTCCAACCCAGTCAGCTTTCTGTCTAACTTCCTGCCTGACCCCCAGTTTACCCACACGGTGAGGAGTGGCCTAATAAATAGCACCCTTAGCTCCCCCTGGAGGCCCGACTGTGAAATGTATTGGTGTATGTGATACCTGGTCAGATGAACTCCTTCAAGTGCCATCAGACGTACCATAGCCCCCCTTAGCGGCGGAGCCACAGTACTGCAACGACCAGGACTCTGGGGCGCTGCACTCCCCCCCGGTTAAATCCAGTACCCCGGGACTGGGAAGAAAACAACAATACATGTTAGCAAAAAGACATACAATTTTTGTGAGTGCAATAACAATAAGCATATTTGAACAGAGCTTCCCTTTATGGGAGGTGAGGACACTTAAACGTTACAAACATGGTTAAATACTTTCAAATAACTTTTCTTACCCAACCGGGTACTCTACTAAGTGCAAAATTTTTAAACATTAATTTAACATTGCCTTTAAGGATGTACACTCTGAATCCACTAAAGACCTTCTTATAACACATTATAAGGCTTAAGCAACTGTGCTACATTCTCCCACTTTATGTCTGCAGGACCGCCTGTCGTAACGGCTCCAGACCTACTGCCTCTCCTTTCTATTACAGGACCGCTCCTTTCAGCCCGAGCCTTCTGTCCTTCCACTACTATACACAGTATAGAACACGTTTTTCTTTCAGTTGGAGATTACTGAGCCATCCCTATATGGCTCCTAAGAGGACTCACCACTAACCCCTACGGGTTCACTTCCTGTCCTCATCCTTCTATTAACATTATTGAACATTTCTTACAATTAACTCATTGGTTACATTTAACTTTCACATATCAACATTATTACTTCTTCATTCAAAGCATCATCATTCCTTAAGTGCTATCGATGAACATGCCCTTTAAGAGGGGACCAAGTCTCTATGAGGTAGCGCAACTTTTCAAGCTGCCAGTCCGTATGCAGCAAGGACTCCAGTACAAGTTCCAATAACCGTATCTTCGCAAAGAGTCCGTCTTTTATATAAAACCACTAGGGAGCACCTTTAAGAAGGTGCAAACTATATACAAGAAGTTTGTATCATGCATCGTTCATGATTCAGCAGTTTCTTAGTAACGGAACAAAAGGTAGAAAAACAAACAAAAAGCAATAGGGATCCCGGGTCAACAAAGGGATCCCTCTAAGAGTTAACCCTGGACGGGTTTTAGCAGCAACATAGCAGCAAAAACAAACAGTTTGAAGAACTATTTACAGGTTATGCAGAGTTTTAAGATCTTACTCTTCTGGTGCAGAAGGTGGTTTCCTTCCGGGCCTCACCAGACCAACGGGTCGCGCTGCCGATCCAAGGAGCGGTTCCTGCCCCAGCAATGACAGGATCCCTCGCCGTGATGCTCTTCTCACTAATGGACCGGCACGCCCCCAAGGTACATGGTGGGTCCGGGTTCCCCGCTGCTCCGCAGGGACAGGTTCCGTTGCCTTTTCAGCAGGAGGTTCGTCTTCCGATGTTCCGGCAGCGGCCTGGAGTGCGACGCACCGCTGGACGCCCCGAGCTATCCAGCCAGCTTCACCTGTTTCCCTCCTCCACCGGGTGTAGGTTACAGCGTCACCTGGCTCCAGGTCGCGAGCGAACCTTCTTCCGCAGGGCTCTACTTCCTCCCGGTCTACACGGACCTGTAGCGGCTCCCCAATCTCCTGTATAACTCCCTTTCCGTGTCGGGAGTTAAAGGACACTACTACACCCCAGTGTGACGGCGGGGTTTCTTCCACGCTGGTCAGGTCAATCTGGGCTGCAGGCTGGGGCCGGCTCCGCCACGCCATCAACAGGCGCCGCAGGTGTTCGGCCTCCGGCAGGATTCTCATGCCGTGTCTGCAGCGTACCTTCAGCCGCGGCCGGCTTGAGAGGAGCAGGGGACAACGGAGACAGGCGGACCTCCGTGGGCTGGCCCAGCCGAGCGAGCACGCGGGCATCAGCCTCCAAGCGGCGTGCTATCTGTCGGGCCTCGGCTGCGGCCACACACTCCTCGGACATCTGCCAGTTAGGTCGACCCATCGGTGGTTCCGTGAGAGCCAGTCCCCGCAACGATGGCGTCTCCGAGGCTGTGTCCGGTGATGCGGCTCCATGCCGAGTCAGGTCATCCCCACACGGTGCTCCCGGCGTCGCCATCTTTATCTCCTCCCCAGCGTCTTCTTCCCGCGGTCTCTTTCGTGGGCGGCCCCGTCTCCATGGTCTCCACCCTCCAAACAGGATCAGGAGGTGGACCTCGGCTGTTGACGGACACGTCCTCAGGACACAGAAATATTTAGACTGGGCGGCCATTGTCGTTCGCGCTCTCCAGCTTGTCCACGCCTACTCCACGCCCCTCTTCTTCTCCTGCGCTCTCCTCAGCGCTGTAATGGCGGCGGATTTTGGCGGCAAGTGGCACAGCACAGTCTTTGCAATAAAGTACAGTCCAAGCACAATAAATCACAGTTCCAAGGCACACATGACCCGATTCTTCAGGCTTAAGTAGATCCTGTTTGTGACGCCAAGTTGTAACGCCCCCACTGCCGCAGGGCCGAGGGGTACCCGGTACCGGGCCTCTGAGTCTCTGCTCTGGGGTTGTCACGGTGGCTAGGCCCGGTCCGTGACCCTGCTGAGGGGCGTACAGTAAAAGATATGATGGATGTGGATGGTGGTGGTGGTGCGGTGCAGTAAATAACGAGGACACCAGGTTGCAGTCTCTTTACCTCTTTACTGAAGGTGTCTGGGTCCTCAGTCCGGAATACGGTTCACCAGGCCGCGCAAGTCCAGCCGGTCCGATGGCACCTCCAGAGTTCTCCTTGCAGGTGGAAATCTGTGCCTTCCTGCTAGCGCTATGTGTTGTGGTCCTCCCCTGATGTGCTTACGGGATAGTCCCCACAACTGTTGTGTCTGTTTCTCGTGTTCCCTCACAACAACTCGATTAGATGATGTTCTGCTAATCCTCCGTCCCTCCCGGTGTTATGGTTGGGACGCACCCGTATGACGGGTAGGCTCGGAGCTCTTCCGGGACCCTAGAGTCGCCCCTCTCCACAGGTTGCCCCCCAAGTCTGCATAGGTGATTTAGGTGAGACAGCCCGCCTGTGACTGACTGTCCTGCCGTTGGTTTGAAGTATTGCTTGGAGCTAGATATATGAATACTTCCTCGGCGTTCCGGCCGCCGGTTGTGCGCCTCAGTAGGATGTTGCCTCGGTCTTACAGCACGACTCCTACTGGTATTCTCCTTCCTGCTTTGATCTCGTTTCTCACTCAGCACAATATATCTCGCTTCTGATCCTCTCTTAGGGCACCGCCGCTATGCTGAGCAGGCACGGTCCCGTGACGTTCTTTCTTGTAGCCAGGCCTCTGTCAGGGTCCCAAACCTGACAGGGACCCTACCGAATCTTCCCCCACAACACCCTCTGCCACCAGGTGTTGTCTGGTTCCAACCCAGTCAGCTTTCTGTCTAACTTCCTGCCTGACCCCCAGTTTACCCACACGGTGAGGAGTGGCCTAATAAATAGCACCCTTAGCTCCCCCTGGAGGCCCGACTGTGAAATGTATTGGTGTATGTGATACCTGGTCAGATGAACTCCTTCAAGTGCCATCAGACGTACCATAGCCCCCCTTAGCGGCGGAGCCACAGTACTGCAACGACCAGGACTCTGGGGCGCTGCATATATATCACACAGCAGCTGTATACAGGGGAGCACACAGTGTATATAGAGTAGGGGATGAGATGCCCACCCTCTGTATACATATATATCACACAGCAGCTGTATATAGGGGAGCACACAGTGTATATAGAGTAGGGGATGAGATGCCCACCCTCTGTATACATATATATCACACAGCAGCTGTATACCGGGGAGTGCACAGTGTATATAGAGTAGGGGATAAGATGCCCACCCTCTGTATACATATATATCACACAGCAGCTGTATACCGGGGAGCACACAGAGTATATAGAGTAGGGGATGAGATGCCCACCCTCTGTATACATATATATCACACATCAGCTGTATACAGGGGAGCACACAGTGTATATAGTGTAGGGGATGAGATGCCCACCCTCTGTATACATATATATCACACAGCAGCTGTGTACCGGGAAGCACACAGTGTATATAGTGTAGGGGATGAGATGCCCACCCTCTGTATACATATATATCACACAGCAGCTGTATACAGGGGAGCACACAGTGTATATAGAGTAGGGGATGAGATGCCCACCCTCTGTATACATATATATCACACAGCAGCTGTGTACCGGGAAGCACACAGTGTATATAGTGTAGGGGATGAGATGCCCACCCTCTGTATACATATATATCACACAGCAGCTGTATACAGGGGAGCACACAGTGTATATAGAGTAGGGGATAAGATGCCCACCCTCTGTATACATATATATCACACAGCAGCTGTATACAGGGGAGCACACAGTGTATATAGTGTAGGGGATGAGATGCCCACCCTCTGTATACATATATATCACACAGCAGCTGTATACCGGGGAGCACACAGTGTATATAGTGTAGGGGATGAGATGCCCACCCTCTGTATACATATATATCACACAGCAGCTGTATACAGGGGAGCACACAGTGTATATAGAGTAGGGGATGAGATGCCCACCCTCAGTATACATATATATCACACAGCAGCTGTATATAGGGGAGCACACAGTGTATATAGAGTAGGGGATGAGATGCCCACCCTCTGTATACATATATATCACACAGCAGCTGTATACCGGGGAGTGCACAGTGTATATAGAGTAGGGGATAAGATGCCCACCCTCTGTATACATATATATCACACAGCAGCTGTATACCGGGGAGCACACAGAGTATATAGAGTAGGGGATGAGATGCCCACCCTCTGTATACATATATATCACACATCAGCTGTATACAGGGGAGCACACAGTGTATATAGTGTAGGGGATGAGATGCCCACCCTCTGTATACATATATATCACACAGCAGCTGTGTACCGGGAAGCACACAGTGTATATAGTGTAGGGGATGAGATGCCCACCCTCTGTATACATATATATCACACAGCAGCTGTATACAGGGGAGCACACAGTGTATATAGTGTAGGGGATGAGATGCCCACCCTCTGTATACATATATATCACACAGCAGCTATATACAGGGGAGCACACAGTGTATATAGAGTAGGGGATGAGATGCCCACCCCCTGTATACATATATATCACACAGCAGCTGTATACCGGGGAGCACACAGTGTATATAGTGTAGGGGATGAGATGCCCACCCTCTGTATACATATATATCACACAGCAGCTGTATACAGGGGAGCACACAGTGTATATAGAGTAGGGGATGAGATGCCCACCCCCTGTATACATATATATCACACAGCAGCTGTATACCGGGGAGCACACAGAGTATATAGAGTAGGGGATGAGATGCCCACCCTCTGTATACATATATATCACACATCAGCTGTATACAGGGGAGCACACAGTGTATATAGTGTAGGGGATGAGATGCCCACCCTCTGTATACATATATATCACACAGCAGCTGTGTACCGGGAAGCACACAGTGTATATAGTGTAGGGGATGAGATGCCCACCCTCTGTATACATATATATCACACAGCAGCTGTATACAGGGGAGCACACAGTGTATATAGTGTAGGGGATGAGATGCCCACCCTCTGTATACATATATATCACACAGCAGCTATATACAGGGGAGCACACAGTGTATATAGAGTAGGGGATGAGATGCCCACCCCCTGTATACATATATATCACACAGCAGCTGTATACCGGGGAGCACACAGTGTATATAGTGTAGGGGATGAGATGCCCACCCTCTGTATACATATATATCACACAGCAGCTGTATACAGGGGAGCACACAGTGTATATAGAGTAGGGGATGAGATGCCCACCCCCTGTATACATATATATCACACAGCAGCTGTATACCGGGGAGCACACAGTGTATATAGAGTAGGGGATGAGATGCCCACCCTCTGTATACATATATATCACACAGCAGCTGTATACAGGGGAGTACACAGTGTATATAGAGTAGGGGATGAGAAGCCCACCCCCTGTATACATATATATCACACAGCAGCTGTATACCGGGGAGCACACAGTGTATATAGAGTAGGGGATGAGATGCCCACCCTCTGTATACATATATATCACACAGCAGCTGTATACCGGGGAGCACACAGTGTATATAGAGTAGGGGATGAGATGCCCACCCTCTGTATACATATATATCACACAGCAGCTGTGTACCGGGAAGCACACAGTGTATATAGTGTAGGGGATGAGATGCCCACCCTCTGTATACATATATATCACACAGCAGCTGTATACAGGGGAGCACACAGTGTATATAGAGTAGGGGATAAGATGCCCACCCTCTGTATACATATATATCACACAGCAGCTGTATACAGGGGAGTACTCAGTGTATATAGTGTAGGGGATGAGATGCCCACCCTCTGTATACATATATATCACACAGCAGCTGTATACAGGGGAGCACACAGTGTATATAGTGTAGGGGATGAGATGCCCACCCCCTGTATACATATATATCACACAGCAGCTGTATACCGGGGAGCACACAGTGTATATAGTGTAGGGGATGAGATGCCCACCCTCTGTATACATATATATCACACAGCAGCTGTATACCGGGGAGCACACAGTGTATATAGTGTAGGGGATGAGATGCCCACCCTCTGTATACATATATATCACACAGCAGCTGTATACCGGGGAGCACACAGTGTATATAGAGTAGGGGATGAGATGCCCACCCTCTGTATACATATATATCACACAGCAGCTGTATACAGGGGAGCACACAGTGTATATAGAGTAGGGGATGAGATGCCCACCCTCTGTATACATATAGATCACACAGCAGCTGTATACAGGGGAGCACACAGTGTATATAGTGTAGGGGATGAGATGCCCACCCTCTGTATACATATAGATCACACAGCAGCTGTATACAGGGGAGCACACAGTGTATATAGTGTAGGGGATGAGATGCCCACCCTCTGTATACATATATATCACACAGCAGCTGTATACAGGGGAGCACACAGTGTATATAGTGTAGGGGATGAGATGCCCACCCTCTGTATACATATATATCACACAGCAGCTGTATACCGGGGAGCACACAGAGTATATAGAGTAGGGGATGAGATGCCCACCCTCTGTATACATATATATCACACAGCAGCTGTATACCGGGGAGTACACAGTGTATATAGTGTAGGGGATGAGATGCCCACCCCCTGTATACATATATATCACACAGCAGCTGTATACCGGGGAGCACACAGTGTATATAGAGTAGGGGATGAGATGCCCACCCTCTGTATACATATATATCACACAGCAGCTGTATACAGGGGAGCACACAGTGTATATAGTGTAGGGGATGAGATGCCCACCCTCTGTATACATATATATCACACAGCAGCTGTATACCGGGGAGCACACAGAGTATATAGAGTAGGGGATGAGATGCCCACCCTCTGTATACATATATATCACACAGCAGCTGTATACCGGGGAGCACACAGTGTATATAGTGTAGGGGATGAGATGCCCACCCTCTGTATACATATATATCACACAGCAGCTGTATACCGGGGAGCACACAGTGTATATAGAGTAGGGGATGAGATGCCCACCCTCTGTATACATATATATCACACAGCAGCTGTATACAGGGGAGCACACAGTGTATATAGAGTAGGGGATGAGATGCCCACCCTCTATATACATATATATATATCACACAGCAGCTGTATACCGGGGAGCACACAGTGTATATAGAGTAGGGGATGAGATGCCCACCCTCTGTATACATATATATCACACAGCAGCTGTATACAGGGGAGCACACAGTGTATATAGAGTAGGGGATGAGATGCCCACCCTCTGTATACATATAGATCACACAGCAGCTGTATACAGGGGAGCACACAGTGTATATAGTGTAGGGGATGAGATGCCCACCCCCTGTATACATATATATCACACAGCAGCTGTATACCGGGGAGCACACAGTGTATATAGTGTAGGGGATGAGATGCCCACCCCCTGTATACATATATATCACACAGCAGCTGTATACCGGGGAGCACACAGTGTATATAGAGTAGGGGATGAGATGCCCACCCTCTGTATACATATATATCACACAGCAGCTGTATACCGGGGAGCACACAGTGTATATAGTGTAGGGGATGAGATGCCCACCCTCTGTATACATATATATCACACAGCAGCTGTATACCGGGGAGCACACAGTGTATATAGAGTAGGGGATGAGATGCCCACCCTCTGTATACATATATATCACACAGCAGCTGTATACCGGGGAGCACACAGTGTATATAGAGTAGGGGATGAGATGCTCACCCTCTGTATACATATATATCACACAGCAGCTGTATACCGGGGAGCACACAGTGTATATAGAGTAGGGGATGAGATGCCCACCCTCTGTATACATATATATCACACAGCAGCTGTATACCGGGGAGCACACAGTGTATATAGAGTAGGGGATGAGATGCTCACCCTCTGTATACATATATATCACACAGCAGCTGTATACCGGGGAGCACACAGTGTATATAGTGTAGGGGATGAGATGCCCACCCTCTGTATACATATATATCACACAGCAGCTGTATACCGGGGAGTACACAGTGTATATAGAGTAGGGGATGAGATGCCCACCCTCTGTATACATATATATCACACAGCAGCTGTATACCGGGGAGCACACAGTGTATATAGAGTAGGGGATGAGATGCCCACCCTCTGTATACATATATATCACACAGCAGCTGTATACCGGGGAGCACACAGTGTATATAGAGTAGGGGATGAGATGCCCACCCTCTGTATACATATATATCACACAGCAGCTGTATACCGGGGAGCACACAGTGTATATAGAGTAGGGGATGAGATGCCCACCCTCTGTATACATATATATCACACAGCAGCTGTATACCGGGGAGCACACAGTGTATATAGTGTAGGGGATGAGATGCCCACCCTCTGTATACATATATATCACACAGCAGCTGTATACCGGGGAGCACACAGTGTATATAGAGTAGGGGATGAGATGCCCACCCTCTGTATACACATACAGTTAGGTCCATACATATTTGGACAGAGACAACATTTTTCTAATTTTGGTTATAGACATTACCACAATGAATTTTAAACAAAACAATTCAGATGCAGTTGAAGTTCAGACTTTCAGCTTTCATTTGAGGGTATCCACATTAAAATGGGATGAAGGGTTTAGGAGTTTCAGCTCCTTAACATGTGCCACCCTGTTTTTAAAGGGACCAAAAGTAATTGGACAATTGACTCCAAGGCTATTTCATGGACAGGTGTGGGCAATCCCTTCGTTATGCCATTTTCAATTAAGCAGATAAAAGGCCTGGAGTTGATTTGTGGTGTGGTGCTTGCATTTGGAAGGTTTTGCCGTGAAGTAAACATGCTGTCAAAGGAGCTCTCCATGCAGGTGAAACAAGCCATCCTTAAGCTGCGAAAACAGAAAAAAACCCATCCGAGAAATTGCTACAATATTAGGAGTGGCAAAATCTACAGTTTGGTACATCATGAGAAAGAAAGAAAGCACTGGTGAACTCATCAATGCAAAAAGACCCGGGCGCCCATAGAAGACAACAGTGGTGGATGATCGCAGAATAATCTCCATGGTGAAGAGAAACCCCTTCACAACAGCCAACCAAGTGACCAACACTCTCCAGGAGGTCGGCGTATCAATATCCAAATCTTCCATAAAGAGAATACTGCATGAAAGTAAATACAGAGGGTTCACTGCACGGTGCAAGTAACTCATAAGCATCAAGAATAAAAAGGCTAGACTGGACTTTGCTAAAAAAAACATCTAAAAAAGCCAGCACAGTTCTGGAAGAACATTCTTTGGACAGATGAAACCAAGATCAACCTCTACCAGAATGATGGAAAGAGAAAAGTATGGTGAAAGCGTGGTACAGCTCATGCTCCAAAGCATACCACATCATCTGTAAAACACGGCGGAGGCAGTGTGATGGCTTGGGCATGCATGCCGGCCAGTGGCACTGGGTCACTGGTGTTTATTGATGATGTGACACAGGACAGAAGCAGTCGAATGAATTCTGAGGTATTCAGAGACATACAGTGTGCTCAGATCCAGCCAAATGCAGCCAAACTGATTGGTCGTCGTTTCATACTACAGATGGACAATGACTCAAAACATAAAGTCAAAGTAACCCAGGAGCTTATTAAAGCAAAGAAGTGGAATATTCTTGAATAGCCAAGTCAGTCACCTGATCTCAACCCAATTGAGCATGCATTTCACTTGTTAAAGACTAAACTTCAGACAGAAAGGCCCACAAACAAACAGCAACTGAAAACCACCGCAGTGAAGGCTTGGCAGAGGATCAAAAAGGAGGAAACACAGCGTCTGGCCATGTCGATGAGTTCAAGACTTCAGGCCGTCATTGCCAACAAAGGGTTTTCAACCAAGTACTAAAAATGAACATTTTATTTAAAATTATTGAATCAGTCCAATTACTTTTGGTCCTTTTAAAAACAGGGTGGCACATGTTAAGGAGCTGAAACTCCTAAACCCTTCATCCAATTTTAATGTGGATGCCCTCAAATGAAAGCTGAAAGTCTTAACTTCAACTGCATCTGAACTGTTTTGCTTAAAATTCATTGTGGTAATGTCTATAACCAAAATATGAAAAATGTTGTCTCTGTCCAAATATATATGGACCTAACTGTATATCACACAGCAGCTGTATACAGGGGAGCACACAGTGTATATAGAGTAGGGGATGAGATGCCCACCCTCTGTATACATATAGATCACACAGCAGCTGTATACAGGGGAGCACACAGTGTATATAGTGTAGGGGATGAGATGCCCACCCTCTGTATACATATATATCACACAGCAGCTGTATACAGGGGAGCACACAGTGTATATAGAGTAGGGGATGAGATGCCCACCCTCTGTATATATATATATATATATATATATATATATATATATATATATATATATATATATCACACAGCAGCTGTATACAGGGGAGCACACAGTGTATATAGTGTAGGGGATGAGATGCCCACCCCCTGTATACATATATATCACACAGCAGCTGTATACAGGGGAGCACACAGTGTATATAGTGTAGGGGATGAGATGCCCACCCTCTGTATACATATATATCACACAGCAGCTGTATACAGGGGAGCACACAGTGTATATAGTGTAGGGGATGAGATGCCCACCCTCTGTATACATATATATCACACAGCAGCTGTATACAGGGGAGCACACAGTGTACATAGTGTAGGGGATGAGATGCCCACCCTCTGTATACATATATATCACACAGCAGCTGTATACAGGGGAGCACACAGTGTATATAGAGTAGGGGATGAGATGCCCACCCTCAGTATACATATATATCACACAGCAGCTGTATACAGGGGAGCACACAGTGTATATAGAGTAGGGGATGAGATGCCCACCCTCAGTATACATATATATCACACAGCAGCTGTATACAGGGGAGCACACAGTGTACATAGTGTAGGGGATGAGATGCCCACCCTCTGTATACATATATATCACACAGCAGCTGTATACAGGGGAGCACACAGAGTATATAGAGTAGGGGATGAGATGCCCACCCTCTGTATACATATATATCACACAGCAGCTATATACAGGGGAGCACACAGTGTATATAGAGTAGGGGATGAGATGCCCACCCTCTGTATACATATATATCACACAGCAGCTATATACAGGGGAGCACACAGTGTATATAGAGTAGGGGATGAGATGCCCACCCTCTGTGTACATATATATCACACAGCAGCTGTATACAGGGGAGCACACAGTGTATATAGAGTAGGGGATGAGATGCCCACCCTCTGTATACATATATATCACACAGCAGCTGTATACAGGGGAGCACACAGTGTATATAGAGTAGGGGATGAGATGCCCACCCTCTGTATACATATATATCACACAGCAGCTGTATACAGGGGAGCACACAGTGTATATAGAGTAGGGGATGAGATGCCCACCCTCTGTATACATATATATCACACAGCAGCTGTATACAGGGGAGCACACAGTGTATATAGTGTAGGGGATAAGATGCCCACCCTCTGTATACATATATATCACACAGCAGCTGTATACAGGGGAGTACACAGTGTATATAGTGTAGGGGATGAGATGCCCACCCTCTGTATACATATAGATCACACAGCAGCTGTATACAGGGGAGCACACAGTGTATATAGTGTAGGGGATGAGATGCCCACCCTCTGTATACATATATATCACACAGCAGCTGTATACAGGGGAGCACACAGTGTATATAGTGTAGGGGATGAGATGCCCACCCTCTGTATACATATATATCACACAGCAGCTGTATACAGGGGAGTACACAGTGTATATAGTGTAGGGGATGAGATGCCCACCCTCTGTATACATATAGATCACACAGCAGCTGTATACAGGGGAGCACACAGTGTATATAGTGTAGGGGATGAGATGCCCACCCTCTGTATACATATATATCACACAGCAGCTGTATACAGGGGAGTACACAGTGTATATAGTGTAGGGGATGAGATGCCCACCCTCTGTATACATATATATCACACAGCAGCTGTATACAGGGGAGTACACAGTGTATATAGTGTAGGGGATGAGATGCCCACCCTCTGTATACATATAGATCACACAGCAGCTGTATACAGGGGAGCACACAGTGTATATAGTGTAGGGGATGAGATGCCCACCCTCTGTATACATATATATCACACAGCAGCTGTATACAGGGGAGCACACAGTGTATATAGTGTAGGGGATGAGATGCCCACCCTCTGTATACATATATATCACACAGCAGCTGTGTACCGGGAAGCACACAGTGTATATAGAGTAGGGGATGAGATGCCCACCCTCTGTATACATATATATCACACAGCAGCTGTATACCGGGGAGCACACAGTGTATATAGTGTAGGGGATGAGATGCCCACCCTCTGTATACATATATATCACACAGCAGCTGTATACAGGGGAGCACACAGTGTACATTGTGTAGGGGATGAGATGCCCACCCTCTATATACATATATATATCACACAGCAGCTGTATACCGGGGAGCACACAGTGGATATAGTGAGTAGCATCTCCTCCTCAGCACTGTACTGACATCTCCTGTGAAGACTGAGGAGTGGGGGCGGGGCTCGGGGAGGAGTGCGGCTCCTGCAGCCGGGGCTATGGCTTCACACACACAGCGGGGACATAGCTGTTCCCCCATCTCCCTGCCATCTCCTCACAAGCAGCCAGGCTCCACATGTGCTTGTACAGACTGAGGGCACAGCATCACCAGCCACCAACATGTCAGTGCCACCACGGCGGCAAGTGCGGTGCTCAGTCCCCAGCCGGGCGCAGCAGCCGGGGCTCCGTGTCACTCTGAGGAGCTGAAGTGGACCAGGAGATCCCAGTGCCTGCAGGTAAAGGGGCATGTGCTGGCTCGGTACCCACCATAGTCTTTGTTCTACCCAGGCTGCGAGTCCACAGACAAAGCGTCCAATGCTCCATAGTCAGTGTGTGCTGTATGGGGCACACAGATACCGTGTACAGACCCCGCCAGAGAGCCTGTGTGTGTGTATATATATGTACTGGATAGCCATGGGTGCCAATGTGCTTGTATAATGTGTATATATATATATATATATATATATATATATATATATATATATATATATATATGTATGTGTGTATATACAGACTTATATAACCTACGTACTATACAGCATTGTATGTACACACATGTATATATATATATATATATATATATATATATATATATATATATACCCATGTACTATGCCGCTCGTGTGTGTGTATATATATAATATATATATATATATATATATATATATATACACACACACATAAGCGTTACTTTGTACTGTACATGTTATGTATTTATACACATAGATGTACACATTTATGCATGTATATATATATATATATATGTATATATATAAAAACCTATGTGCTATGCCGCTCATGTATGTACATATATACACACACACTCATATATACACTCACGAATGTATACATGCACAGATATCAGTAGTTAGGCAGCAATTTCTAGGATAATACATTGGGCTCATTGATAACAATAGCTTTTTGATGCCTTCAGAAAAAAATAGAGTAAATTTGTCTCTGTTGTGTGATCTGTGCTTGTAAATGTCTCGCATGAGAATCCTTAGAATACATACCTACTGAAATTACTTCTGGTTTCCAACCTACATGATGGACGTGTGCTTTCTTGGGGAATGTTGCGGAATTTTTTTTTTCTTCAAATTTTATCTTCTAAAGTTATTTTATGTGTCAGAGCAAAATATTAAAAAAACATATGTAGCAATGATCTACCCATCCATCCATCCATCCATCCATCCATCCATCCATCCATCCATCCATCCATCTATCCATTCAGACATACACTTGCATGGGCTGTATTCTGGATGGTGACCTGTCTAACAAGGGATCCTACAGACACTTTGTACAGATGTCTATGATGCCACGGTGATGCTGCAGAGGGCTGATTGTGTATGCATGCGCACTTATTCACTCATACACCCACTCACAGTATACAGACAGCAGTGGTGTGCTGTGGATTAGCAGTTTCATGAGTTATGTTACTGTGTGCAGTCAGGGCAGTGTGCACAGGACGAGACGGCTGGGATATTCAGGGATTCCTAGAAGGAGGGCTGCTGGTGAACACACTGAGCGACATGGAGCTTTCCGCTCTGTCATGCCCTCTGTCTGTGCCATGATGCTGGTCATGGTGATCACAACATCCTTTTCTTTCTTCAAACATTTTAGAGCCAAAATTAACAAAGCTGAATTTGTCTTTTTTTGTGGATCATGATAATTTACGTTTTTCAGGCTTCTATCTAAAACCACTGATCATAGACTGGACGTGATTTCTTTCCAACTGAGTCAATAGTTGTTTGAAACTAAGATGTGCCATATTTATTGCAATAGCACATAGCACATGATATATATATAATATATATGACACAAAATATATCTGATGACGTCGTGCACATCATATTGAAAAGCCGATACCCCATTTTTGGGTTAAAATTTTGATAGAGAGAAATCTCAAACGACCAACCCGTGCCTGCTATATCACAAGCTCTGCAGTGATGAATGCTAATAAATATTTTGTTAATAAAACTATATAGTGTTAAATTCACCTCTTTGAAATATACCTGTACTTTAAAAAATAACGTTTGACATGTCATAGAGAAAAGTTAGAGAAGAGTTTTGGTCGGTGGAGGTCCTGGTGCTAAGGCCACCATTGATTGCAAAAAAACAAAGAGGCGGAAGGGCTCACCTAGGTGTTGCTTTCCATCAAGACTGTTGACGGACTTCATAGACTTTCTATTCAGTTTTGGAGGAGACAGAACTTGGCTGATTGATTCTGCTCCATTATTTTTGCAATAGTTTGAGGTCTTAGCACCCAAACTCCCTTGATCAAAAACTGTAACATTTCTCTATGGCATTTCTAAAGTTTTCTTAAAAGGTAATTAATTTTTGCTACCCTATTGAGAGCAGAATGATGTTGAAGTAGAGACCCTGATTCCAGCAAATGTATCGCTTACTGTCTGCTGCAGACCCAGCAGTTCTCTGAATGGTAAGCTCTGTATAACCCTGCCCCAACCCCTGATTGACCGCCTACACTGTGCACAGGTAAAAAGCTGCCAATCAGTGGTGGGGTCAGAGTTATACAGAGCTCATCAAAGGAGTCCTCTAGTGATAACCTGCTGATAAAACAACGATTTTATAAAAACTACCGTAAGTAACATATTACTGGAATCAGGGTCTCTGTCTCAACATTATGCTGCTCTCAGATTAGATGGAAAAAACCTCGTGACAGATTCCCTTTAAAGTGTAAAAATTATAGTGTTATATTAATGCAAAAGGTCGAGAATACAATTTTTTTTTATTCTAGTTGACATTTCCAGGCGAGGATGGAAAGTTGTTATCATGATCAAACATGTAGATAATAAAAAATCCCATCTGCTTTAAAAGTTCCTCCAAATAGAAGGTAGTAGTAAGTGATTCCCCTACCGGAAACCTCACGATCAGACTCATGTGATGCTTAATATGCTGCCGGGAAATTACGTATTGTACAGTGCCCAATAAAGTCAGTAGGGCACTCCTGTCTACTTTGATTGACCTAAATGGCAAATTAAAAGATGCATCTCTAAAACAGCTATGACATCCTGTATGTCACAACTTAGGATATTCCTAAATTAGACAATGAAAAATGCACAAAATGAACCTAAAATGTGGAAACTCCGAGACCTTCACTTATCTCCAGAAAAGTAGTCATCCGACCCCTTGTCTTGCCTGGTGACGTGGATGTAACACTTGGCACTAATGTGGGGTCCTATCTCGCAATGAAGTACTGTAGATATAACACCTGGCGCTCTGATGCAATGAAAGGATGACATTTATTGAATGACAGCAATCCAAACTTTAGACATTTCGGTCGGTGCAATAGACCTTCATCAATAACAGATCGCTCAGAAAAGAATTAATCCAGAGGAGCAGCGCAAAGGCAAGCAAGTGGTATCCACCTCTGTGCAAAGGAAGAAGGCACCAGGGCAATCCATTTACTAATGAAGGTCTATTGGACAGACTGAAATATCTAACGTTTGGATTGCTGTCATTCAATTTATTTCATGTTTCCATTGCATCGGGGTGCCAAGTGTTGTATCTCCTTCATTATGGAATGGGATCCTACTGTGGTGCCTACTGACCAGAAGTGTCGTGTTCATCTTCAATGGCTGGTAAAGTGGCTGTCTCATCCGGCCGGCCAGAAACTGAAAGGAGCGTGTGCAGTGCATGTGCGCGGCCATCTCTATTCATTGCAATTGTAATATGTGTGATTGGCTGTTTCCGTAATTCTCATAGCAGTGGATGAAGAGAGCCACACAAGCGATTACCATGAGCTCACCAGACAGGTTGGGGATTAGGAGATTCTTATGTTTCACATAAGTTGGGGTCCAGAGGTGATTTTCAGACACTTAAGGGTTTTCTGGCCTGAAATAAAACGTGTAGTCTTAGTTCTTTATATGCAGTATATGTAAGGGTCTATAGTTATATGTCCACATCGAACTATATTATCCTTACAATATTATCCTTACTTATGTGGCAAGCTTTACCTTTGATGTGTATTGTTAAATCTATGGTAAACGCAGAGGGGGATTATATGACCCATCCATCACTTTCTTGGCACACATCTCTAATTACATACTAATCTGTAACCGCTAGAACTTTGCTGCTGGAAAGATTTAGGTATCCTTTCTAGCAGTCTAGCATTGGAAAGCTTAATAGGCTACTTATAGCAATGCCTACACATGAGTAATATGATACCGTCTACATCATGTGAATGCTCTGCTGTTACTGTAAGATTAGAATTGGGTTCAGACAATAATTTAGTTTAATTTAATAAATGATAAATAAGAACTTATTTCCTGTATATATATGTAATACAAAGACAAATTTACATGAGCGCATTAGTAATCTGTTGTCTGGATCTGAGAAACTTGTGCCTGTGCGTCCATAGCAGGGACATGCTTGGGATCCAATGTATTGGGTGTGTGCATGTGGCAATGCCAGGTGAATGGGCCCTTATCAGTCTCTAAGCTAAGCACTAGAGCAGCAATCCATGTACAGGCCTGTCTAATCCTCCATCACACACCATCATGCTGATCTGGCAAAGTTTGTTGTCCATGATTCTCTTTTCTGTTCTAGATAATTGGGGAGATTTATTCTGCTAAATGTACCAGTGTTCTGGCAAAATTTGCAGCAATATTTGCCTTAAATGCTTGACTTACTACTTGTTTTATGGCATTGGTTATTGAAAAGGAGAAGTGCCTTCCTATAAAGGAGACGGGGCATAAAATGCAACATTGTGAGGCAAAATTGTGTTAATCCAGTGTCGGGGATCACTCTTTGGTAGGCATTAGGGCTTAGGTAGCTTTCACCCAACCAATGTAGTTTTTGTCCAGACCCATACAGTTTTTATTCGTTTTTACAGGTTTCATACCATCAAAACAAAATCATAAACATAAATCCCTAACCTTGACCAGGCACTAACTAAACAGCACAGACCCAGGCTACTCATACACGGCTGAGCTAGCCCGGCTCTGTCACACAAAACAGCTATTGTCCATTGCAACCACTGATACTTGCAGTTCTCTGCACACGGCCTGTGCATTTAATCATAATCACATATGTCAGTCGGGCTCACCCAAACAGATTACAGTCCTCTCTCCCGGAGCAGACTTCCTACACAGAAAAGGTACAATCTCAGTATCACCTTCAGCCCAAGCTACAGCAGCTTCAAGAGCCAAACAGAAGTGTTCATCTCTGGGCATAGTTCACACTGAACAGGCTGCAGCTTCCACCTGGTTCTCTGCAGCTCTCACAGCAGTCTCCATTCAGAGAGAGATGCCGGCATGTCTCTCTCTCTCAGCTACAGCTCACATTTTGGTTGGTTACTCACCAGTGGCACACTCAACCACTCAACTCTGCTCAACATCCTGAAGCATCTAGTGAAAACAGGCTCTGTTTTTTAGTTAAGGCAAGTCAGGAGCATTTAATTAAGACTTGCAGTGCTAAGATTTAACCCAGTCCTACCTGGTTGTGGTACACCAGTTATTGTTTACTAATAGGTGGTGTAAAGTTAGTACTCAACAGTCTAAAGATTCACCACATTTATGAATCAACATGAATCACCCTAATAAATTTGACTAATTTTAAGACTGTCCACTTGAACAATTGGTGGAACAGCTTTGGTCCCAAAGGTGAGTAAATGTTGTTTTTATTTTACATGGATCACTGTTTTATGTAAGAATGGATGTCCAAGTAGTGGACAACGTCAGGTTGACTGGTCTTAAAGGGAACCTGTCACCCCCAAAATCGAAGGTGAGCTAAGCCCATCGGCATCAGGGGTTTCTACAGCATTCTGTAATGCTGTAGATAAGCCCCGATGTAACCTGAAAGATGAGAAAAAGAGGCTAGATTATACTCACCTGGGCGGGCTGTCCGATCCAATGGGCGTCGCGGTCCAGCCCGGGGCCTCCCATCGTCTTACGATGAAGTCCTCTTCTTGTCTTCATGCTGCGGCTCCGGCTGTTGAGGGCAGAGCGAAGTACTGCAGTGCACAGGCGCCGGGAAAGGTCAGAGAGGCCCGGCGCCTGCGCACTGCAGTACTTTGCTCTGCCCTCAACTGGGCAGACAAGTACGCCTGTGCCGGATCTGCAGCGTGAAGACAAGAAGAGGACTTCATTGTAAGAAGATGGGAGGCCCCGGACCGGACCGCGACGCCCATCGGACCGGACCGCGACGCCCATCGGATCGGACCGCCCCCCAGGTGAGTATAATCTAACCTCTTTTTCTCATCTTTCAGGATACATCAGGGGCTTATCTACAGCATTACAGAATGCTGTAGATACCCCTGATGCCGGTGGGCTTAGCTCACCCTCGATTTTGGGGGTGACAGGTTCCTTTTAAGCTACAAGTCTATAGTCAGACTTGTAAAACCTCACATTGCGCACTACATACTGTGAGGATTCTCCGGTGATGACGCAAGAAGCTGCAAGTTCGTGATCGCAAGTATGTGATTTGCATATATGGATTCTACTACTTGGCTTCAGCCTCGCTCCATGCAAGTGTATAGAGCGAGGCTGGATACAGTCTAGTTGGATTGTCACCGGGAGTATGCAAATCACATACTTGCAGTCACGCGCACGTCCCTCCCTGCGCCGTCACAGAATCCTCACAGTATACAGTGCGCTCGATGTGAGGATTCACAAGTCTACAGTTGAATAGAATGACTACAGAAGTGTAGCTTAAGACCGGACAACATCTTTAAGTTTATACTGCTAAAAGTTACGCAGTTTTCATAAATCCGCACCAATGGATTGGAAACAAAAATGTATTTAGCTCCCCTGAGCTGTTATTTTCTGCCTGGTGACCACTTTCTTTCCTACATCTGAAGTCTGTCGGTGTGTGTAAATTCACATGGATAATCCGCACTATTACCTACCAGTCTGAGCTTATCATTAAGGTTTCTTATAGAAGTAATAGGTTGTGCTATGTTAGTAAATATATGTATCCTTACTATGTGGTAACATTATTATACACCATAAACATAGGGCATTTTATGCCTGTTATTACATCTGTTTACGCTGAAAGAAATACTCTCACTAATATATGTGTGAATTGTCTAGACAGTACAAATGGTGTCATGTCCTTTATGTCACACATTGCATGTGTAGACCTGAAGGACTTTAACTACAGCTTGTTAATTATATTGCTGGCCATATATTTCTATTGTCTTGTCCTACTAAATTTCACATCTGTGGGCCTGATAACATGATTTACAAGAGCCGGTGTCTTCGCCTGCTCTCTGCTAAACTCGCACATGGTCCCAACTTTCTGTTGTAAATGTCATTGTACCTCTGAAGCCGGATGTAAGCTTCCTGGCTTCTGAGGTGCAGTGCGCATGTCTGTAAGCAAGGAAGAAGTTTGATCTACTGGTCCTCCATATATGTCAGCCGTCTTTTTCGGTTCCGTACATGCACAGTGCACTTCTGAAACCAAGAAGCGTATACCCGGCTTCAGAGGCACCATGATGTATATGAAAGAAAGTTGTGTTCCAACAGTTGTATACTGGTTTATCTGCATCCCTATGGAAAATCACAGGTGACACACTACATCTGTACAGAGTGCTCTCAAGCTCTTCATTCATCATCATTCATTCACAGATGTTGAGATATAAATAAATTACATAAAACTCATATTGAACTTTATAACATTACGGATAGCACAGCTCTTGGCAAGGTTAAGTTCATGTGACATTTATGGAAAGTCCCGTTAGTTCTATCTTCTAAAATGAATGCAAATGTCTCTGGAGACAAAGGAGATAACCTAGTCCACATAAGGGAAGCTGTTTGTCCATATTCCTGTCAATTGAGTACGGTAATCAGTGTGGGCCCCCTGCCATATGTGGCTGAAAGTAGACCACTTAGGGTATGTGCACACGCTGCGGATTTTGCTGCGGATCCGCAGCGGATTTGACGCTGTGGATCCGCAGCAGTTTTGCCTAAGTTTACAGTACCATGTAAACCTATGGAAAACAAAAACCGCAGTGCACATGCTGCGGAAAATTCAGCGTGGAAACGCTGCGGAAAAAAAGAAGTAGCATGTCACTTCTTTCTGCGGATTCCGCAGCGTTTTTCAACCTGCACCAATAGGAAAGTGCAGTTGAAAACCCGCAGAGGAATCCGCAGAAGAAACCGCGTGAAAATCCGCAGTGAAAACCGCAGTGGTTTTGCACTGCGGATTTTACAAATCCGCTGCGGAAAAATCCGCAACGTGTGCACATGGCCTCACAACTGTACAACAAATGGAGATGAGATACAGTTGTGGCCAAAAGTATTGACACCCCTGTAATTCTGTTAGATAATACTCCGTTTCTTCCTGAAAATGATTGCAATCACAAATTATTTGGTATTATTATCTTCATTTAATTTGTCTTAAATTAAAAAACACAAAAGAGAATGAATTGATTTATGACTATATTTTTCTCACTTCACCATTTTAGATTATTTAGTGCTGATGCATCACACACATATAGCATTACAAAAATATTTAAACACAGGTTGTAATGTAACAAAATAGGTAAAAAACCAAGGGGGTGAATTCTTTCGCAAGCCGCTGTATAAGTTATTCCTTTATACTTTTTCTGCTTTTTGGATCTACTTCTCCCTTGGCAAAGAAGGGTAAAAACTGACAATTTATAGTACTGATATCCTAATTTTTGTCCCTTGGGGAAGCATTGGGTTACTTCATGCATCAATTCCAAGATGCACTTACAGTGAAGGGAATAATTATTTGATCCCTTGCTGATTTTGTAAGTTTGCCCACTGTCAAAGACATGAACAGTCTATAATTTTAAGGGTCTATAATTTTAAGGGTAGGTTAATTTTAACATTGAGAGATAGTATATCAAAAATAAAATCCAGAAAATCACACTGTGTAAATTATATAAATTCATTTGCATTTTGCAGTGAGAAATAAGTATTGTCATTTTGTGGTGTTTCCTGATGGAGTCTGAAATGCGTTGAATAAAAACCACATTTATTAAATACGTTCGGACCTTCAGTGATTCAGCAGCTCAGAACAAAACCATGCTTTCTCACATTACTTCTACCTAACGGCTGGTTTCTACTGGACCTGTGGATCTGCTGCAGCGAATTCTCTCAAAGCTTTAATCTAGCTATATCTGGTGAGTACAATTCAGTTATATCAACCGACTACATCTCGGATGAGACCCTATTTTTGCGCTATTTCCTCCAACAGTATTCAGTTGATCATGAGGAAAGTGAGAGATCAGCCTAAAACTACACGGGGGTGGGGGTGGGGGGTAGTCGGGTACGACTTGTTAATGATCTCAAGGCAGCTGGGACCACAATCAGATTCTGTGAGTGATTGGGAGAAGGTGCTGTGGTCATATGAGACGAAAATTGAGCTCTTTGGCATTAACTCAACAAGCCTTGTTTGGTGGAAGAGAAATGGTGCCTATGAACCAAAGAACACCGTCCGACCTATCAAGCATGGTGGTGGAAACATTATGTTTTGGGGGTGTTTCTCTGTTAAGGGCACAGGACTACTTCACCGCATCAATTGGAGAATGGATGGAGCCATGTACTGTAAAATCCTGAGTAACACCCTCCTTCCCTCCGCCAGGACATTAAAAATGGGTTGTGGCTGGGTCTTGCAACAGTGACCCAAAACATACAGCCAAGGCAACAAAGGAGTGGCTCAAAAAAAACACATTAAAGGTACCTTCACACGAAGCGAAGCTGCAGCGATAGCGACAACGATGCCGATCGCTGCAGCGTCGCTGTTTGATCGCTGGAGAGCTGTCACACAGACCGCTCTCCAGCGACCAACGATGCCGCGGTCCCCGGGTAACCAGGGTAAACATCGGGTTGCTAAGCGCAGGGCCGCGCTTAGTAACCCGATGTTTATCCTGGTTACCAGCGTAAAAGTAAAAAAAACAAACAGCACATACTTACATGCGTCCCCCAGCGTCTGCTTCCTGACACTGACTGAGCTCCGGCCCTAACAGCACAGCGGTGACGTCACCACTGTGCTTTCACTTTCACTTTTAGGGCCGGCGCTCAGTTAAGTGTCAGGAAGCAGACGCTGGGGGACGCATGTAAGTATGTGCTGTTTGTTTTTTTTACTTTTACGCTGGTAACCAGGGTAAACATCGGGTTACTAAGCGCGGCCCTGCGCTTGGTAACCCGATGTTTACCCTGGTTACCAGTGTAAAACATCGCTGGTATCGTTGCTTTTGCTTTCAAACACAACGATACACAGCGATCGGACGACCAAATAAAGTTCTGGACTTTATTCAGCGACCAGCGACATCACAGCAGGATCCTGATCGCTGCTGCGTGTCAAACGAAACGATATCGCTAGCCAGGACGCTGCAACGTCACGGATCGCTAGCGATGTCGTTTCGTGTGAAGGTACCTTAAGGTTATGGAGTGGTCTAGCCAATCTCTAGACCTTAATCTCATAGAATACTTATGGAAGGAGTTAAAGCTCCGAGTTGCCAAGCGGCAATCTTAAAATCTTAATGATTTAGAGATGATCTGCAAAGAGGAGTGGACCAAAATTCCTCCTGATATGTGCACAAGCCTCATCATCAATACAAAAAACATCTGACTGCTGTGCTTACCAACAAGGATTCTGCCACCAAGTATTAAGTCTTGTTTGCCAGAGGGATCAAATATTTATTTCTCACAACAAAATGCAAATAAATTTGTATAATTTATACAATGTGATTTTCTAGATTTTATTTTTGATATTCTATCTCTCAATGTTAAAAATTAACCTACCCTTAAAATTATAGACTGTTCATGTCTTTGTCAGTGGGCAAACTTGCAAAATCAGCAAGGAATCAAATAATTATTTCCTTCACTGTATATATTCATTTCTTATGGTGTATCACAGAAAAATAGTTAAAAGCATAGCTTGGGATAAGTGTTGTGAATTTGGTTTCTGGGCTCCCCCGGTGGTTTCTGGTGGTACTGCACTTGTGTGCTTCATCTCCTCTGTTCACCTGTTTTCCATCTGGATGTGGGAGTTTTCTATTTAGCCTTGCTCCTCAGTCATTTCTATGCCGGCCAACAATGTTACCAGAAGCCTTTCTGTTGCATGTTCCTGCTCCTAGACAACTATCAGCTAAGTTGGACTTGTTGTCCTAAGTTTGTTTTGCATTTTTGTTCCAGTTCTCTGTGATTGAATATTTCTGAGGCTGGAAGCTCTTGTGAGCTGAAATTGCCACTCTGGTGTCATGAGTTGATATTAGAGTCTTAAAGTAATTTCAGGATGGTATTTTGAAAGGGTTTTCAGCTGACCGTGAAGTTCCCTTTTCTGTCTTCCTACTATCTAGTAAGCGGACCTCAATTTGCTAAACCTATCTTCATACTTCGTATGTCAATTTCCTCTAAAATCACCGCCAATATATGTGGGGGCTACTGTCTGCCTTTTGGGGAAAATTTCTCTAGAGGTAAGCTAGGTCTGTGTTTTCCTCTGCTAGGGTCAGTCAGTTCTCCGGCTGGCGCTGGGCGTCTAGGGATAAAACGTAGGCACGCTACCCGGCCACTGTTAGTTGTGCGGTAGGTTTAGCTCATGGTCAGCTCGAGTTCCCATCTTCCAAGAGCTAGTCCTTTTGTATGCTTTATTACGTTCTCTTACCATTGAGAACCATGACAGTTTGGCCGGCCAAGAGTTAAAATAATTGGCAGAAGAAAGGAGAGAAAAGAAGTCTGCAGAGATTTTTTTTTTTTCCTGAGTTTGCTCATTAGTTGATTCACTAGCATCTCTGCTTACTGCAGCCTTCGTCTCTCTCTCCTTCTAATCCTTGAATGGTTCTGATTTCACCTGATTAATATGGATCCTCAGAGTTTAGCTACAGGTTTGAATAATCTCGCTATGAAGGTTCAAGGCTTACAGGATTTCGTTATTCATGCTCCTACATCTGAACCTAGAATTCCTTTACCTGAATTTTTCTCTGGGGATAGATCTCGCTTCCAGAATTTCAAACATAATTGTAAATTATTTTTGTCTCTGAGATCTCGCTCCGCTGGAGATCCTGCACAGCAGGTCAGGATTGTAATTTCCTTGCTCCGGGGCGACCCTCAGGATTGGGCATTTGCTTTGGCACCAGGGGATCCTGCGTTGCTCAATGTGGATGCGTTTTTCCTGGCTTTAGGGTTGCTTTATGAGGAACCTCATTTAGAAATTCAGGCTGAAAAAGCCTTAATGGCCCTGTCTCAAGGGCAAGATGAGGCTGAAATATACTGCCAAAAATTTCGTAAGTGGTCTGTGCTTACTCAGTGGAATGAGTGCGCCCTGGCGGCGAAATTCAGAGAGGGTCTCTCTGATGCCATTAAAGATGTTATGGTGGGGTTCCCTGTGCCTACAGGTCTGAATGAGTCCATGACAATGGCTATTCAGATTGATCGGCGTTTGCGGGAGCGCAAACCTGTGCACCATTTGGCGGTGTCTACTGAGAAGACGCCAGAGATTATGCAATGTGATAGAATTCTGTCCAGAAGCGAACGACAGAATTTTAGGCGAAAAAATGGGTTATGCTTCTATTGTGGTGATTCAACTCATGTTATATCAGCATGCTCTAAACGTACTAAGAAGGTTGATAAGTCTGTTTCAATTGGCACTTTACAGTCTAAGTTTATTCTATCTGTGACCCTGATTTGCTCTTTATCGTCTATTACCGCGGACGCCTATGTCGACTCTGGCGCCGCTTTGAGTCTTATGGATTGGTCCTTTGCCAAACGCTGTGGGTTTGATTTAGAGCCTCTGGAAGTTCCTATACCTCTGAAGGGTATTGACTCCACGCCATTGGCTAGTAACAAACCACAATACTGGACACAAGTAACTATGCGTATTAATCCGGATCACCAGGAGATTATTCGCTTCCTTGTGTTGTGTAATCTACATGATGTGTTGGTGCTTGGATTGCCATGGCTGCAATCTCATAACCCAGTCCTCGACTGGAAAGCAATGTCTGTGTTAAGCTGGGGATGTCAGGGGACTCATGGGGACGTACCTTTGGTTTCCATTTTGTCATCTATTCCCTCTGAGATTCCGGAATTTTTATCTGATTATCGTGACGTTTTTGAGGAGCCTAAACTTGGTTCACTACCTCCGCACAGAGATTGCGATTGTACTATAGATCTGATTCCTGGCAGTAAGTTTCCAAAGGGTCGTTTATTTAATCTATCTGTGCCTGAACATGCTGCTATGCGGGAATATATTAAGGAGTCCTTGGAAAAGGGACATATTCGTCCTTCGTCATCTCCCTTAGGAGCCGGTTTTTTCTTTGTAGCTAAAAAAGATGGCTCTTTGAGGCCGTGTATTGATTATCGGCTTTTGAATAAAATCACGGTTAAATATCAGTATCCTTTGCCACTGCTTACTGATTTGTTTGCTCGAATAAAGGGGGCCAAGTGGTTCTCTAAGATTGATCTTCGTGGGGCGTATAATTTGGTGCGAATTAAGCAGGGGGATGAGTGGAAAACCGCATTTAATACGCCTGAGGGCCATTTTGAGTATTTAGTAATGCCTTTTGGTCTTTCAAATGCCCCTTCAGTCTTTCAGTCCTTTATGCATGACATTTTCCGTGATTATTTGGATAAATTTTTGATTGTGTATCTTGATGATATTTTGATTTTTTCGGATGACTGGGACTCTCATGTCCAACAGGTCAGGAGGGTTTTTCAGGTTTTGCGCTCTAATTCTTTGTGTGTAAAGGGTTCTAAGTGCGTTTTTGGGGTTCAAAAGATTTCGTTTTTGGGGTACATTTTTTCCCCCTCTTCCATTGAGATGGACCCTGTCAAGGTTCAGGCTATTTGTGATTGGACGCAACCCTCTTCTCTTAAGAGCCTTCAGAAGTTTTTGGGCTTTGCTAATTTTTATCGTCGATTTATAACTGGTTTTTCTGATGTTGCTAAACCGTTGACTGATTTGACTAAGAAGGGTGCTGATGTTGCTGATTGGTCCCCTGCTGCTGTGGAGGCCTTTCGGGAGCTTAAGCGCCGCTTTTCTTCCGCCCCTGTATTGCGTCAGCCTGATGTTACTCTTCCTTTTCAGGTTGAGGTTGACGCTTCAGAAATCGGAGCTGGGGCGGTTTTGTCGCAGAAAAGTTCCGACTGGTCCGTGATGAGACCTTGTGCGTTCTTTTCTCGTAAATTTTCGCCCGCTGAGCGAAATTATGATGTTGGTAATCGGGAGCTCTTGGCTATGAAGTGGGCTTTTGAGGAGTGGCGTCATTGGCTTGAGGGGGCTAGACATCAGGTGGTGGTATTGACCGACCACAAGAATTTGATTTATCTTGAGTCTGCCAGGCGCCTGAATCCTAGACAGGCGCGCTGGTCGTTATTTTTCTCTCGGTTTAATTTTGTGGTTTCTTACCTACCAGGTTCTAAAAATGTGAAGGCGGATGCCCTTTCTAGGAGTTTTGAGCCTGATTACCCTGGTAATTCTGAACCTACAGGTATCCTTAAGGATGGAGTGATATTATCTGCTGTTTCCCCAGACTTGCGACGGGTCTTGCAGGAGTTTCAGGCGAATAGACCTGATCGTTGCCCGCCTGGTAGAATGTTTGTTCCTGATGATTGGACCAGTAGAGTCATCTCGGAGGTCCATTCTTCTGCGTTAGCAGGTCATCCTGGAATCTTTGGTACCAGGGATTTGGTGGCTAGGTCCTTCTGGTGGCCTTCCCTGTCGCGAGATGTGCGAGGTTTTGTGCAGTCTTGTGATGTTTGTGCTCGGGCCAAGCCTTGTTCTCGGGCTAGTGGATTGTTGTTATCCTTGCCTATTCCGAAGAGGCCTTGGACTCACATCTCCATGGATTTTATTTCTGATCTCCCTGTTTCTCAGAAGATGTCTGTCATCTGGGTGGTGTGTGACCGTTTCTCTAAGATGGTCCATTTGGTTCCCTTGCCCAAATTGCCCTCCTCATCCGAGCTGGTTCCTCTGTTTTTTCAAAATGTGGTGCGCTTGCATGGTATTCCGGCGAATATCGTTTCTGACAGGGGAACCCAATTCGTGTCTAGATTTTGGCGAGCGTTCTGTGCTAGGATGGGCATTGATTTGTCTTTTTCGTCTGCTTTCCATCCTCAGACTAATGGCCAGACCGAGCGAACTAATCAGACCTTGGAGACTTATTTGAGGTGTTTTGTGTCTGCGGATCAGGATGATTGGGTTGCCTTTTTGCCCTTGGCGGAGTTTGCCCTCAATAATCGGGCTAGTTCTGCCACCTTGGTTTCTCCTTTCTTCTGTAATTCGGGGTTTCATCCTCGTTTCTCTTCCGGTCAGGTGGAGTCTTCGGATTGTCCTGGAGTGGATGCTGTGGTGGAGAGGTTGCATCAGATTTGGGGGCATGTGGTGGACAATTTGAAGTTGTCCCAGGAGAAGACTCAGCATTTTGCCAACCGCCGTCGTCGTGTTGGTCCTCGTCTTTGTGTTGGGGACTTGGTGTGGTTATCTTCTCGTTTTGTCCCTATGAAGGTTTCTTCTCCTAAGTTTAAGCCTCGGTTCATCGGCCCATACAAGATATTGGAGATTCTTAACCCTGTGTCCTTTCGTTTGGACCTCCCTGCATCTTTTTCTATTCATAATGTCTTCCATCGGTCATTGTTGCGCAGGTATGAGGTACCGGTTGTGCCTTCCGTGGAGCCTCCTGCTCCGGTGTTGGTTGAGGGTGAGTTGGAGTACGTTGTCGAGAAGATCTTGGACTCCCGTGTTTCCAGACGGAGACTTCAGTATCTGGTCAAGTGGAAGGGCTACGGTCAGGAGGATAACTCTTGGGTGACAGCCTCTGATGTTCATGCCTCCGATTTGGTCCGTGCCTTTCATAGGGCTCATCCTGATCGCCCTGGTGGTTCTGGTGAGGGTTCGGTGCCCCCTCCTTGAGGGGGGGGTACTGTTGTGAATTTGGTTTCTGGGCTCCCCCGGTGGTTTCTGGTGGTACTGCACTTGTGTGCTTCATCTCCTCTGTTCACCTGTTTTCCATCTGGATGTGGGAGTTTTCTATTTAGCCTTGCTCCTCAGTCATTTCTATGCCGGCCAACAATGTTACCAGAAGCCTTTCTGTTGCATGTTCCTGCTCCTAGACAACTATCAGCTAAGTTGGACTTGTTGTCCTAAGTTTGTTTTGCATTTTTGTTCCAGTTCTCTGTGATTGAATATTTCTGAGGCTGGAAGCTCTTGTGAGCTGAAATTGCCACTCTGGTGTCATGAGTTGATATTAGAGTCTTAAAGTAATTTCAGGATGGTATTTTGAAAGGGTTTTCAGCTGACCGTGAAGTTCCCTTTTCTGTCTTCCTACTATCTAGTAAGCGGACCTCAATTTGCTAAACCTATCTTCATACTTCGTATGTCAATTTCCTCTAAAATCACCGCCAATATATGTGGGGGCTACTGTCTGCCTTTTGGGGAAAATTTCTCTAGAGGTAAGCTAGGTCTGTGTTTTCCTCTGCTAGGGTCAGTCAGTTCTCCGGCTGGCACTGGGCGTCTAGGGATAAAACGTAGGCACGCTACCCGGCCACTGTTAGTTGTGCGGTAGGTTTAGCTCATGGTCAGCTCGAGTTCCCATCTTCCAAGAGCTAGTCCTTTTGTATGCTTTATTACGTTCTCTTACCATTGAGAACCATGACAGATAAGGTGATTAGTGCAGCGCCCCAGAGTCCTGGTCGTTGCAGTACTGTGGCTCCACCACTAAGGGGAGCTATGGTACGTCTGATGGCACTGAAGGAGTTCATCTGATCAGGTATCACAGACACCAATACATTTCACAGCCGGGCCTCCGGGGGGAGCTAAGGGTTCTATTCACTAGGCCACTCCCCACCATAGTGGGTAAACTGGGGGTCAGGCAGGAAGTTAGACAGAAAGCTGACTGGGTTGGAACCAAGCAACACCTTGTGGCAGAAGGTGTTGTGGGGGAAGATACAGTAGGGTCTTTGTCAGGGGTGGGATCCTGACAGGGGCTTGGCAACTTGAACGAACGTAACGGGACCGTGCCTGCTCAGGATAGCGGCGGTGCCCAAGGAAGGACCAGAGGCGAGATAGATTGTGCTGAGTGAGAAACGAGATCAAGGCAATAAGGAGAATACCAGTAGGGGTTGTGCTGTAAGACCGAAGCAACACCCTACTGAGGCGCACTACCGGTGGCCGGAATGCCGAGGGAGTATTACAACATCCAGCTTCAAGCGATACTCCAAACAGCGGCAGGACAGTCAGTCTAAGGCGGGCTGTCTCACTTATATCACCTATGCAGTCTTGGGGGGCAACTTGTGGAGAGGGGCAACTCTAGGGTCCCGGAAGAGCTCCGAGCCTACCCGTCAAATGGGTGCCGTCCCAACCGTAACATCAGGGAGGGACGGAGGATTAGCAGAACATCATCTAATCGAGTTGTGAGGGAACTTAAGAAACAGACACAACAGTTGTGGGGACTTTCTGTAAGCACAGCAGGGAAGGACCACAACACATAGCGCTAGAAGGAAGGCACAGATTTCCACCTGCTAAGAGAACTCTGGAGGTGCCATTGGACCGGCCGGACTTGCGCAGCTTGGTTATCCAGATTCTGGACTGAGGACCCAGAGATCTTCAGTAAAGAGGTAAAGAGACTGCAACCTGGTGTCCTCGTTATTTACTACAGCTTCACCACCATCATCCGTCATACTTATTTACTGTACGCCCCTCGGCAGGGTCACGGACCGGGCCTAGCTACCGTGACAACCCCAGAGCAGAGACTCAGAGGCCCGGTACCGGGTTCCCCTCGGCCCTGCGGCAGTGGGGGCGCTACAACTTGGCGTCACGAACAGGATCTACTTAAGCCTGAAGAATCAGGTCATGTGTGCCTTGGAACTGTGATTTATTGTGCTTGGACTGTGACTTATTGCAAAGACTGTGTATTGCCACTTGCCGCCAGAAGTTCCCGCCAAAACCGCCGCCATTACAGCGCTAAGGAGAGCGCAGGAGAAGAAGAAGGGCGTGGAGTGGGCGTAGACAAGCTGGAGAGCGCGAAAGACAATGGCCGCCCAGTCTAAATATTTCTGCCCCTTGAGGACGTGTCCGTCAGCAGCCGAGATCCGCCTACTGATCCTCAATGGGGGGTGGCGACAACAAAAGCGAAACCGCCCACGAAGGAGAGAGCGGGAAAAGGACGAGGAAGAAGAAGTCAGCGACATGGAGGACGCCATGGCCAGCCGCCAGGAGCCGGAGCGTGGGGTCGGAGCCAAGGACTCCCCCAGCTACCCGGAGAGGCACCGCAGCCAGACCTCCACAGTTGACGCTGACCTCCTGCAGACCGGAGCGGACGAGCTGATCCACCAACTCCCGCAGACGCAGCTGAGCACTGAGGCGGGGTGGAAGAAGACCATCATCGGGAGCCTCACCAGACATCTGTCGGCAGTCTCGTCTGGTCCGGAGCAAGAAAGAAGTTCCAGCGCTCCGAAGCCAGAAAGCAAGGCCCTGCCGGAAAGCGAGATGCTGCAAACGGAGATGACAACGCCGCAGTGCAAGGCCCTGCAGCTAGCGTTCCAGACCCCAGCGGAGACGGAGCAGATCGGCACCGGAGGAACCGCATCTGAAGCAGGTATGAAGGACGACCCTGCTCTGACGACCGACACCACTCCAGTGACTGCTAGTGCCACAGCTGCTGACTCCGTTCCAGTGACTGATCTTGCAGCAGCTGCTACCTCTGCTGCAGCAAATGCCCATGCTCAAGCTGCGCAGACCTCCATCGCTGCGCATGATTTCACCATACTTGAAAGACGGATTAACGGCGTTTGTCCAGCACTGGGTGTAACCCTGGACCTCACTTTTCCCAGGCCAAGAGGGGTTAAGTGCCAGGTGCAGCCCTGGAAGCCGTCCAACTAAACCTCGGAAACCTGAAACTGTACATAGTTAACTGTTTGTTTCCCTGCTTTTTGCTACTAAAACCCGTCCAGGGTTAACTCTTAAAGGGATCCCTTTGTTGACCCGGGATCCCTATTGCTTTTTGTTTGCTTTCTAATTTTTGCACAAGTTCTCAAAGACTGCTGAATCATGAACAATGCATGATACAAACTTCTTGTAAATAGTTTGCACCTTCTTAAAGGTGCTCCATACTGGTTTTACATAAAAGAAGGACTCTTTGCAAAGATACCGCACTGGAGTCCTTACTGTGTACGGACTGGTAGCTGGAGAAGCTGCGCTACCTCATAAAGACTTGGTCCCCTCTTAAAGGGGATGTTCATATGTTGCACTTACGAGTAGTATTGCCTTAAGACAGTTAGCTGGCAATAATGTTTTGAAAGAAGAAGTGATAATGTTTTGATATAGTGAGTTATATGTGGTCAGTTAGACAATTATAAGAAATGTTGATAATGTGCTCTGGAATAAAGTAATTATTGGAAAGGTGCAGTAGACCCGTAGGGGTAGACATAAAGTCCTGCATAAGTGAAAGCTAGAAGAAGGATGCAGCAGACCCGTAGGGGTAGACATAGTGTCCTTCATACATGTTAGTAAGAAAAGTAGTGAAGGAAGTTTAATGTTTTATAGAAAATGTTTGATAATGTTGATAGACAACGAGGATAGAAGGTGAACCCTGAGTCCTCCTAGGAGCCATATAGAGATGGCTCAGTGCTCTTAAACTGAAAGTAATGTTATGTTCTATACTATGTATAGTAGTTGAAAAGACAGAAGGCTCGGGCTGAAAGGAGCGGTCCTGTAAGAAAGGAGAGGCAGTAGGTCTGGTGCCGTTAGGACAGGCGGTCCTGCAGATTTAAAGAAGGAGAATGTAAAAGTTAAATTGCCTTATAATGTGATTATAAGAAGGTCTTTAGCGGATTTAGAGTGTACGTCCTTAAAGGCAATGTTAAATTATTGTTCAAGAATTTGCACTAAGTAGAATACCCGGTTGGGTAAGAAAAGTTATTTATAGCATGTTGCTATGATATTTAACCATGTTTGTAACGTTCAAGTGTCCTCACCTTCCATAAAGGGAAGCTCTATTCAAGTATACTTATTGTTATTGCACTCAACAAAATTGTATGTCTTTTTGCTAACCTGTATTGTTGTTTTCTTCCCAGTCCCGGAGTACTGGATTTAACCAGGGGGGAGTGCAGCGCCCCAGAGTCCTGGTCGTTGCAGTACTGTGGCTCCGCCACTAAGGGGAGCTATGGTACGTCTGATGGCACTGAAGGAGTTCATCTGATCAGGTATCACAGACACCAATACATTTCACAGCCGGGCCTCCGGGGGGAGCTAAGGGTTCTATTCACTAGGCCACTCCCCACCATAGTGGGTAAACTGGGGGTCAGGCAGGAAGTTAGACAGAAAGCTGACTGGGTTGGAACCAAGCAACACCTTGTGGCAGAGGGTGTTGTGGGGGAAGATACAGTAGGGTCTCTGTCAGGGGTGGGATCCTGACAGGGGCTTGGCAACTTGAACGAACGTAACGGGACCGCGCCTGCTCAGGATAGCGGCGGTGCCCAAGGAAGGACCAGAGGCGAGATAGATTGTGCTGAGTGAGAAACGAGATCAAGGCAATAAGGAGAATACCAGTAGGGGTCGTGCTGTAAGACCGAAGCAACACCCTACTGAGGCGCACTACCGGTGGCCGGAACGCCGAGGGAGTATTACAACATCCAGCTTCAAGCGATACTCCAAACAGCGGCAGGACAGTCAGTCTAAGGCGGGCTGTCTCACTTATATCACCTATGCAGTCTTGGGGGGCAACTTGTGGAGAGGGGCGACTCTAGGGTCCCGGAAGAGCTCCGAGCCTACCCGTCAAACGGGTGCCGTCCCAACCGTAACATCAGGGAGGGACGGAGGATTAGCAGAACATCATCTAATCGAGTTGTGAGGGAACTTAAGAAACAGACACAACAGTTGTGGGGACTTTCTGTAAGCACAGCAGGGAAGGACCACAACACATAGCGCTAGAAGGAAGGCACAGATTTCCACCTGCTAAGAGAACTCTGGAGGTGCCATTGGACCGGCCGGACTTGCGCAGCCTGGTTATCCAGATTCTGGACTGAGGACCCAGAGATCTTCAGTAAAGAGGTAAAGAGACTGCAACCTGGTGTCCTCGTTATTTACTACAGCTTCACCACCATCATCCGTCATACTTATTTACTGTACGCCCCTCGGCAGGGTCACGGACCGGGCCTAGCTACCGTGACAACCCCAGAGCAGAGACTCAGAGGCCCGGTACCGGGTTCCCCTCGGCCCTGCGGCAGTGGGGGCGCTACAATTAGTCCAAGAGGCAAGTCCCTAGCCAATTCTCCCCTCCCACACAGACTGTCAGGTCTCTTCCTACTTGTATATCAGGAGTTAGTTGTCAGTCTAGTTGCGTGGGTGAGAAGTCAGCAGAGGCCTGCCTCTTTGACTAGTCACCTCACACCTAGATATACTTTCAGCTATGTTCAGAATTCAGGAATAATTTTTATTATTACTATTATTAAAGTGCAGCTCCTTTAAAGAAAATTATCCTCAACCTGAACAGTCAGATTGTTAGCAACTACCTTCCTGTTTATTCTTAGCACCATAAGTAAAAATATTAACTTCTTCATGACATATGACGTACATTTATGTAATATGTGGAGTCTCTGGCTTTGATATGGACTCACACCAATCTCGCATCTTTCACGGCAGATGATGGCTGATTTAACAAGCCATCATGTGCCTTTAACAGCTGCGGGTGGTGCTGAGCTCATCTATGGCTTTTAACCTGCTAAATGTTGATGTCAATCTCTGACAGCAGCATTTAACATGCTCCTGTCAGGGAAGCGCCGAGCGCTTGCTATGACAGCCGAAGGTCTCATTTGAAAGCTGATGCACTGCTTTGAATGGCACAAGTGATCAGATGATCGCAGCTTCAAGTCCCCTAAGGAGACTATTAATTACGGTAAAAACCCCCACAAAAGTTCAAATCACCCCCTTCTGTCCCATTTAAAATAAAGCAATTAAAAAAAATCACATATTTGGTATCGCTGCATTAGTAGAAATCAGATCTATCAAAATATTAAGTACCGTATATATACTCGTCTATAAGCCAAGATTTTCAGCACTTTTTTGTGCTGAAAACACCCCCCTTGGCTCAAACATGAGTCATGGTCCAGAAAGCCGGAGAGGGAGGGGAGCTGCAGGAGCTGTCGGCTGTGACATCATACTCACCCTCCTTGCACTGTTGCTGAACGTCCTTGCATCTCCGTTGTCCTGGTGCTGCAGCGCTTCCTGTGCTGATCGGTCACGTGGTACCTCTCATTAAGGTAATGAATAGGTATAGGTGTGGAGCGCATATTCATTACCTTAATGAGCGGTACCACGTGACCGCTAAGCACAGGAAGATCTGCCATCGGGACATCAAAGATGCAGGGACGTGCAGTGACGGCGCGAGGAGGGTGAGTATGATGGGGGGGAGCCAACCCATGCATACAAGGATGGGACGGGGGAGGATGCTCAGCCATGCATGCAAGGATGGGATTGGGGAGGACAGGGAGCCGAGCAGAGCTATGCATACAGGTATGGTACGAGGGGGATCCGAGCCATGTATACAGGGATTGGGATGAGGGGAGCCAAGCCATACGTAGAAGATGGGATGGGGGGAGCCATGCATACAAGATGGGACGGGGAGAGCCATGCATACAACCAGGGGACCGGGGGAGCCATGCATGCAACAGGGGAAGCCACACAGAGCAGGACCGAATGGGGGGAGCCACACAGAGCAATACAAGATGGGGGGCGGCCACACAAAGCAGGACAGGGATGAGGGGACAATACATACCCGGCTTATACTCGAGTCAATAACCTTACCCAGTTTTCCGTGGCAAAATAAGGTGCCTCAGCTTATTCTCGGGTCGGCTTATATTCGAATATATACGGTACATTAATCTGATCGAAAAACAGCGTAATGAGAAAAAAAGTCAGAACGCTAGAATTACATTTTTTTTGGCCCACATCAAGATTGCATTAAAATGCAATAAGAGGCGATCAAACCATCGCGTCTACCCCAAGATGGTATCAGTAAAAAAGTAAGCTCATGGGGCAAAAAAAATAAGCCATCACACAGTCCCAAATCATGAAAACTGAAAGTGTTATGGGTCTCGGAAAATGATGTCACAAGCAAAGTTGTTTTTTTTCACAAATACACCCAAAAAGTTTTCACTTAAATAAAAAACAAAAAACTCTACATGTTGTTTGGTATCTGCATACTCCTACTTACCTGGAGAATCATATTGCCAGGTCAGTTATAATATATAGTGTACATGGCAAATGAAAAACCCAAAAAACAATTGTGGAATTGCGCTTTTTTTTGCAATTTCAACACACTTGGAAAATTTTTCCCCGCTTTTCAGTACATCATATGATAAAACTAATGATTTAATTAAAATTACAAGTCGTTCTGCAAAAAACAAGCCCTCATGCAGCTATGGGGGTGGAAAATTAAAAATGTCATGGCTCTTGGTAGAAAAGGAGGGAAATAAAGGAAAATCGCTCAGGGATGAAGGGGTTAAAAGTCTGGGATAACCCTTTCAAGTACAAAATAAAAGTATGTCATGAATGTAATGTCAAATGATAGGCTCTCTTTAACCCTTTAAGGACCAGGACTAATTTTGCATTAATGTCCACACATTGTTTTGACTCCTCACGGTATAAATATAATAAATGTATTCCACAGTACTTACAGTAAGCACAAAAGAGCCCATTTGTGTCTGAAATCTTTGCCTGCCCACAGTTGTGCCCCTGAACGTACAGTTAAAAAAGGACAAAATCCTTCAGGGTCAACCTACATCTTTAGTTGGACGGAGTTCTTTTACTCTAAACTTTTGTTTCTTCCCTACACAATAACCTATTGCAAGCCCAGAGAAACTATATATTGAGTTTTTGTTGATTTTGGAGGTAAAATATTTCTATATTTCTGTTATTATTTAAAAGCGGCTATCTCTCACCTATCCCTCCTCTTCCCGCTGCTTCTGGTATGAGCCTTCCCCAGTCCCCATTTTGAGCCTATTATTCCCCCTTTAAGCATAGTCTTTGTAACAATCTATTCTTCATCCTTACAGTCGCAGATGTAAGCTTAGGCAATCTGGAAGCAGTTATTGTCCAAATACTGACTTGTGATCACACTTTGTACATCTGTTGCTTCTACTTATGAAATAGGGATTACTGCTTTGTAGACACTTTTTGATTATTAGCTTCAGCAGTCACGCATGGCATTTATTTTCATGGTGCCCTTGCATCTGTGAAGGCTAGAAATAGTTGGTCAGTTGTTACGTGATATACATGGTAAATGTTTGAGTTTTGTAATGTGCTAGTGTGCTAGAAACAAACTTCCAATTGTTAGAATCTGATCCTGGATCTTAGTTTTCTGTAAACTGGAAAGCAACTTGTTACTTCCCAATAGGTAGAAAATTACTATATTATTCACTAGGATTATTGAGAAAAAGACTCGGCCCCTCCGTCACTGCTTTAAAGGGGTTGTCCACTACTAGGATAACCCCTTCTTGATCAAAATGTTTGGCCTCCATAAAATAAAAACTATACTTGCCTCCAGTGTCAGTGCCATTCCTGCAGTGTCAGCACTTGTTCTCCCTGGGGTACTCATGCGGTGTTGTGACACTTGACCCCGGCGCCCAATCAGCAGTGGTCTTACTGTCCCCACCTTCAGACAAATCGAACATGAAGAGGAAGTCCGGGTTGCAACTGATCTCGGACTTCCTCTTCCTACTCAATTCGACAGGAGGCGGGGATAGTGATGCCAACGCTGATTGGGCGCCAGCGTCGCGTGTCACAACACCGCGGGAATGGCACTGGCACAGGAGGCGAGTAAAGGCTTTATTATTTTATGGGGGGCCAAGCTTCGGGTATGAGAAGGGGTTGTCCAAGTAGTGGAAAACTTCTTTAACACTAATATTCCCAGTCCTGATGAAACTATGACAGAACATGCTTTTAATGTATTTGATACTCCATAAGCGTCTTATTTCAGGACGAGTGCTCCTTTAAATCGCTTTGAAAGTTATAGGAAATGAAGCAACGTATGAGTAAAGGTGAAATCATTAGAATGTGTCACTATCGACAGTGAAACACAAGCGGGAGGCATCATTCATTTCATAGCTGCTGACTCTACTTTAGAACAGCAATAAAAACTTACAGCGCGTGTAAGTGGAAAATAGCAGCGCATTATTTTATGAACTTTATTTGTATTGCATCCGTTTATTCCATCCTTATAATAGGGACCATGAGCATAGTAGAGAATGAGTATCTAGAAGACTGCAATGGGTTTTCTTCCTAAATACACAATGATTCATTGCTTACTATATTATATGCAGATGAAAGTGAAGATGTAATATTATTACCAGGCTTATGTAACATACTATACTTTCACAAGAATGTAATTGCTATGGTTTTTGTGTCTGCTTATTGTACTTAATGGAAAGGTAGAATCAATAGAGCTTCCTCGGTATCGTAGGACATGCATGTGTTGTAGATCAAAGGGGGAGGCATGCCGTGGTGAGTCATAATGATTGTACATAAGAGAAATAACAGTGAGTGTTTATACCGTCCACTTCTTAAAATTGAATCATAACCTAGAGAAGTATCTGAGATGATTTGTAGGAAAGAAAACCTTATTTCAATATTATTTACGTACGTAATGGACCTATGAAATGTTTATATTCATAAAGAAATGTAGATATTTCTTATTTTCAAGATGACAAGCAATTCTGCTGTAAAGACAAAGATAAATACAGTACTGTCCTATCCTGGGCAGATAGTGAGGCTCACCTTCAATGCACAACATATCTGTCACCTGGCTTAACCCCTCAACGACCGCCGATATGCCTTTTATCGGCAGCAGTTAAGGGTACTTAAACCAAAGCGCCACTTTTTAACTGTGCTGTGGAATAAGTGCATAGCGCCCCCCAGAGTCGGAATGTCTTCGGGGTCTCATCTACCGGGGGTAGCTGAGACCCCAGAGAACATGATTCGGGATGGTTTTTACTGACCCCTGTGTTGTGATTGTTGTTATTAATGTTATAATGGTTACCACAAAAAAAAAGTCTAATTTTCCATTTAATTTCTCTCTCCTCTGATGTGATTTCAGATTAGAGGAGAGAGAAATAGGGTCCCATTATCCCCCCCCTCGGCACCTCTGGAGTCCCTGCATCACCCCGTGATGTTCCTCGGGCTGCCAGCATCTTCTTCCTGGAGAAAACGGCGGGCGTGACAAAAAAAATTGTAAAAAAAACTCATTTTAATCACATTTATAGGTAAAAATAATGAAATAAAAAAATATATATTTATTTCTATTTTTCCATTAGGGTTAGAGTTGGGCTAAAATGAGTTGGGCTAAAGTGAGTTTGGCTAAAGTTAGGGTTAAGGTTGTGCTAAAGTGAGTTGGGCTAAACTTAGGGTTAGGGTTGGGCGAAAGTGAGTTGGGCTAAAGTTAGGGTTAGGGTTGGGCTAAAGTGAGTTGAGCTAAAGTTAGGGTTAGGGCTAGGGTTACGGTTAGGGCAAGGGTTAGGGTTGTAAAAATTGGCTTGGTACCAAATTGGCTCTGTCACTAATGGGTTAAGCAGAGCAAGTAACCATTGTGTATGTTTGAGGTGTAACTATTTAAAAGGCTTGTGTAGTTCTAACAGTGTCTTCAGTGTCATAAGTCACTTTCCAGGATATTCATCCTGCAATTACTGCTCCTGGCACCAACCTCCCCATAAAGGTTGTTTTTTTTTCAATGATGGACTTTACACTGTAGAAGTCAGATAAAAAAAAAGCACAGTAGTATCTATATTATTTTATACTTGTGTAAAAGGAACTGCTGACACTGAATTGGTGAAGATGGGCAAGCTCAGAAAAATAATGTAACCTATAAAGAATTGAGTGCAAAAGAACATAAATGAGAAAATGCATTTTTTATTAGATCAACAACATGTTTAAAATTAAAAATACGGAATTTGTGGAATTTTAAAAGCAGAACCCAATGGGCAAAGAGACGACATTGCAGAGGATATGAATACAGGCAATATAGTACAATATGTGACATGCATAGCCAAGAATTTACAGAAATGGGACATAAATGCTCAATGATGTAACTGAAAAATGTGATATAAGTACATGCATATTCATAATGTATCAAACAGTATAGTAGATCAACATGTGTCAGTGTAACATATATCATACATTACTTGTATAGAGACTTATGGATCAGGGTATAAGACACAAAGTACATAATTATAGTATTGATCCACTTTCAATAAAAGAAAATTAAGTGCTTAGTGCCATATAAAACTAACATTTTTTTAAAATACTAAAGTCTTTAGAAATACCCTGGTTTAGGAAAAGAGGGAAAAAAAGAGACAAGTGTGGCGCTTCTTCTGAGCGTAATACGTTTTTACCAACAGTTAAAAAATAAAAAATTCTTTTAGTTGTGGTTATGCTCACCTTCAATCAGTAAGAAGTGCACGTTGAGATTCTCAAGGAATCAATTCTTTAGGCAACTCTTCTCCGTATGTTGTATAATCCAATAAGGTGTGCAGCTCACTTTGGAGAACTATGTGTTGATCCTGCTTCGGATCCACATAGGTGGCGAATTCAAAGGGACTTTATAGTGCTTATTGTTAGTGTTGAGCGATACCTTCCGATATTCGAAAGTATCGGTATCGGATTGGATCGGCCGATACCGGCAAAATATCGGATCTCGCCGATACCGACACCCGATACCAATACAAGTCAATGGGACACAAATATCGGAAGGTATCCTGGATGGTTCCCAGGGTCTGAAGGAGAGGAAACTCTCCTTCAGGCCCTGGGATCCATATTCATGTAAAAAATAAAGAATAAAAATAAAAAATATGGATATACTCACCCTCGGACGGCCCCTGGCTGTCACCGCTGCAAGCGTCTACCTCCGTTCCTAAGAATGCAGAGTGAAGGACCTTCGATGACGTCGCGGTTTGTGATTGGTCGCGTGACCGCTCATGTGACCGCTCACGCGACCGCTCACGCGACCAATCACAAGCCGCGACGTCATAGCAGGTCCTACACTCACTGCATTCTTAGGAACGGAGGCTGCCGGTTACACTGCTAAGGTCCAGGGTCCGCCGGAGGGGTGAGTATATCCATATTTTTTATTTTTATTCTTTATTTTTTACATGAATATGGATCCCAGGGCCTGAAGGAGAGTCTCCTCTCCTCCAGACCCTGGGAACCACACACTGGGAACTTCCGATTCCGATTTCCGATATCACAAAAATATCGGAACTCGGTATCGGAATTCCGATACAGCGAATATCGGCCGATACCCGATATTTGCAGTATTGGAATGCTCAACACTACTTATTGTATGTCTGTTTCTTTTTTTTTTTTTGCTACCTGATGAAGGCTGCACTGTAAAAATAGCAGCCGAAACGCGTTGTACTGTATTTTAAAAATATTTTACAAATATATTTTAGTTTTTTTATTTTGAGAAAATAAATGAATTTTTATTAACATTTTTCACTGGAAATGGATGCATTCAAAAAATCCGTAGGTGCTTAGCGCCACATTTGCTTGGAGTTTATTTTCCCTTTAAATACTAAAGATGATTATATAAAGTGTAAAGATGAACCCATACCAGAATGTGCCTATATCACTGCAATGGCGTGAGCCCCAACCTGCATTTTGGGGCTGCCTTCCTCAGGGTCTGGATGTCAGATCCTACAAAAGTTAGAAGCAGCATGTTTCTAGGTGCATTGGATATGTTTGACACGTGTTCCCATTTAAATTAGTGGATATACATAAACTCAGTTTCAGCGGGCAAAGTCCTACAGTTCTGAGAGTTGTGCTGGACCAAAACTAACAGTTATTTTAACTCTAAATGTCTGTCCATTTAATGTAATCTAATCTCTTTTCTAATATATTTTAATGTAAAATTCCTTATGTTACCCTACTACACTATCTAACTGCTTTTTTTTTAATTTACTTCCTGTTTGATGATGCTTCATTTGAGAACACCCAGAGCATGCTGGGATAATCAAAGAGACCGTTATCTGGGGACAGAGGCTGCCTTAGCACCCATCCTAAAATGAAGCATCATCAGTGACATCCGTTTCAGGGGCTGGGCTAGTCCCGGCTCTACTGAGCATGTGTTGTTTGTCAATTCCAATGTATGCTCAATAGATTCTTCTCAGTACACAGTTACAAAGCGCTCCCTCACTGGCTTTAATGAAAAGTGACAAGCCGGCAAGAAGATTACGCAGCGTGTAGGAAAAGCAGAGACTAGCCTTGCCCCCTCAAGTGACGTCACTTACGGGAGTGGGTCTGGTCTCTGCTTTTCCTGCACACCTAATAGTCTCCCTACAATGCACATTGAATTATCAGATTAACAAAATCATATTCAATCAAAAGAAGTTGTTACCCATGTTATGTTCGATGTAAAACAGGAACACGTGAGCCGTGCACACAGTGAACAAGCCTGTAGAGACATGTTCACACCACCAAGAGACTTGAAAACACAAAAAAGCACAGTAAAATCAAAAACACTCTTGCAAAAAAATCACAGTGAACAGCAAGTGCTAGTAAAAAGATGGAAAAAATAGGATATTTGGTTGAAAAGTTTTTTGCAAAAAATGAATACTAAGCCACTTTACCATACGTGTGCACATACCCTTAGACCCCCTCCGATCATGAGAATGAAGACGCTGCAGCACTAATTTAGCATTGAGCCCCCTTCTATTTTTTCCATATAGAGTGATACTTCCAGCCACAACGCCGCACAGGGAACAGCAGCACAGCTCCATTTACTTGAATGGGGTCACACTGAAATTTTTCAGCACAGGAGTTTGTTGGGACACTGCTGTACATGGTAAAAATAACGAAAGGGTTGTAGTTTTACATTAGTACTCCTTCATTTTTAGTGTCAGTGGGTTTGCCAAAAATTAAGATTATTGTACTTGTTTTTTTATGTATACCCTCCTCACATGTAAAGCGACATGCAATAAATGGCGCTATACTAATAAATAATAATAATAACTCAGCCAATCTTAAAATAATGGATACCCTAACAATATATATTCACTTTGTAAGGGGAATATCCCTTTAACTTCAGTTCTGATGATTATCATTAATTGAATTTTCAATAAATTATAAATAAAATGATTTTGTTAAAGGTCGTGGATTGTTAGATTATACTGGTAGATATGGTTGGAATCAGGAGTCTCATGTTCAATATGGTAGTATGTCATCTAACAATTAGCACAATAGTATTTAGACTCCATATCACAAAGCTACCGAATATGGTGTCTGTGAAGTTTAATACGGTAGGATCCTGCATACCATCTCATGAAAATGCAGTGGTTCACATGGAATAAAGTTGGCATCAGTGCAGTGAACAATACTGTTCCATGCATCGTGTTATGGGCTAAAATGTGCATGGGTCATGGCATGTGCAAGGGCATGGCGTGCATGGAGTGCATGGGGCTTTAGCTCAGGTACGTAGTATATTCTTTTGAAATTCACGTCTTTTCAAGAATAATGACACTACTATAAGTGTTGGAATCTCAGAACACTGACACCAGCATATTTGGATCTCAGCTTAGAACGGCTTACGCCATGAATTTCACAATAAGGATTTATGCATACGAGCACTTTTCATGTTTTTCAATCTTTGTCATGACTAATCTGTACGGCGCACTTACTATTTCCAGTGATGCACTATTTTAGACACCAAATCAGGCACCATTAGAGCAGTAAAAATGTAATATCTACAGTATATCCATGTCATAATGTGTCTCACACCGAGAATCCTCAAAGCTGCAGGCCAAATTCATTTCTATGAGTCACTCAATTCCGTGGTAAATTTTCTTAATAATTATTCAGAAATTTGTAAAAAAAAAAAAAAAAATTCTGGGACCCATAGCATTTTTATTTTTCTGTTACTTGAGCTACATGAGGGTATGTGTTTTGCATGGTGAGCTGATGCTTTCAATAAAACAATTTGTGGTACATGTGACATTTTTTATAGAAATGTGGTGACCGAAAAAAAACATATTTCTAGTGTTTCATTTTGTTTCTCTTTACAACATTTACAGTTAGGTTAATTAATTGTGTATTTTGGTAGATCGGGTTTTTATGGATATGACAACAACAAATTAGATTTTTTTAAATTATATCTTTATATTTAACAAAGGAAAATACGGTGATTTTAAGCTATATGATAATTTGTTTTATATTTTTTTTAATTTTTATTCACTTATTTTTTTTAGTTCCTCTAGTTTTTTTATTCCCCCTAGTCCCCAAGGAACCTTTATTTCTTTAACCACAGTATTGCAGCATATGGTGTAAATCGTAATCCATCATGAAGCTCAGCCTGTGCCTGGGTTTGACAAGAGTGCCAAGATGGCAGCTATGATGACCTTCAGCATTTTCCTGGCTGCCATGATATTCCATCTGCACCCCATGATCATGTTCCATTTAAATGCTATTGTCAGAAATTGACAGCGGCATCTAAATGGTTCAACAACAGTGATTGAAGTTTATTTACTGTAGTTGTTTTTTCTATATACTGTAACAATAGCTAAAAAAATGCCATTCTTCTATGAAGCCATGGTTGGGGTTCTCAGGCGGACTAAGATGGTGGCAATGGGGAACTTCAACAGGCCAATGGGAGTCTGCAGTCAACTCATTTAAATGCTGCTGATAGTAATTGCCAGTGGCATTTAAATGGTTATGGTTAAGCAGCTGCAATCGGAGCCAGCTTGCTGCAGTTACAAGCAGACGTTGGCTTTTGAGTCCTCTCCATGCATGAAGACCTGATATGAAATATACTATTACATCCAATGTCGAAGAGGGATTAATAATATCGGTAAGTACTTTTTGTTCAGCAATTTTTCAGTAAATATATATTTTTTATTCTGATTGGTGCCATTTTATTGTTTTACAATTAATTGTATGATTATGTCAATGCTGGGGTCACCATGTAGGGAAAGGGCTCAGGAGCTGAGCTTCCTCCACATGCAGCTGATGCTAGCTATGTCATATGGCTGGCATGCATCTCTAACACCAGTGGCCAAAGCTGAGTTCCGATCATTGCTGTTAACTATTTAGATGCCACTGTCAATCTGATAATGCCATTTAAATGGAAGGGTGTGATCGCACCAATCTCAATGACATCTTCAACCCCAGCGCGACCTAGTGATAGCGCACTGAAGTGTTTTCTTGACTGCCAAAGGATCCTGTTGCTGTCATTTTGCTACCCCTGTGAAGCTCATCCAGGCGCTGAGATTTTATATATTTTTTACAAATTTTAGTACGTTTTTGAATTTTATAAAAAATAAAAATTTTAAATTAACCCTAACCCACCCCTTCTGCTCAATTAAAAACAAAGACATTTAAAAAAAAGAAAATTTGATATCCATAAAAGTCAAGTCTATCAAAATATAAAATTAATTAGCCTATACAATAAACGCATTAAAGGGGTTGTCCAGTCAAACTGATAAGTCTGCAGTCACTCTATGTGACTGCAGACTTATGAATCCTTCCCCCAGCTCACGCACTATGTCCTGCGGGAATTTGCTGATTTCATATCCGGGAACTATGGGTATATATGAGTTATACATACCTCTGGCTGGTGGGCCGGCCTTGTCACTAGGCAGGGGGCAGCCTCGGCTCAATACAAGTATATGGAGCAAAGCCGTGCCCACTGGCTGGGGGTATGTATAACTTATAGATACCCTCTGTTCCTAGGTCTGAAACAGTGCAAGTGCTGGGGGAATTTGTAAGTCTGCAGTCACACAGAGTGACTGCAGACTTATCAATTTTGACCAGACTTCCCCTTTAAAGAGACAAAAAAATCAAAAGCAGAATTGTGTTTTTTTTGGGCCCACATCTCCATAAAAAATGCAATAAAAACTGATAAAAAAAAATGTTAAAGTACATCAAATTGGTATCAATACCCAAGTCTTCTCAATTCATATCATATAAGGTAGGGTTTGCACTATCTATCCAATCCATCATCTGGATTCACCAGGATTAACTGATTTTTACATTGATGGTGCTCAACTTACAGAAATAGCCCAGCCATGCATTCTATCTAACCGACCATCTGTTCGCACTGTTGTGGCTTCAGATGTCATGTCCCAAGCCTCCCTGCAAAGTGGGAGAAAAGCTATGTGTTGTGGATGGGCATGTTTCTTGTGCTCCAGCAACAGGTAGTCACACCTGCCCCACGTCCTCGTCGTCTGGGTCCACCATCATCAGCACTTCCACTTCCCTCTCCTTTGCATGCCTTACACATTTTCTAATTGCTAGGTCTCTGGAAACCAAGTTTTTTTATTAATTGAAACTAATTTTTTAATGAACCAAATAATTTGGTTAATTGTAGCAGGCCAAGCGGGTTTTAAAGATTTTAAACCACCGTAGTATTACACAAAGCACATTAAACTGTATGGATGACTAATTGAATGCAGAAAAAAATGTTGAATTTTTTTTTTAGTTTTATATACCACCATAATTTAACACTAACCACTTTAAACTGTTTTGATGACTAATTGAATCCGCAAAACATTTTTGAACTGTTTGGAGTTTAACCCCTTTACCCCCAAGGGTGGTTTGCACGTTAATGACCAGGCAAATTTTTTCAATTCTGACCACTGTCCCTTTATGAGGTTATAACTCTGGAACGCTTCAACAGATCACGGTGATTCTGACATGGTTTTCTCGTGACATATTGTACTTCATGATAGTGGTAAAATTTCTTTGATATTACCTGCGTTTATTTGTGAAAAAAACAGAAATTTGGCGACTTTGAATTTTTATACAATTAAATCACAGAGATATGTCACACAAAATACTTAATAAGTAACATTTCCCACATGTCTACTTTACATCAGCACAATTTTGGAACCAACATTTTTTTTGTTAGGGAGTTATAAGGGTTAAAAGTTGACCAGCAATTTCTCATTTTCACAACACCAGTTTTTTTTAGGGACCACATCTCATTTGAAGTCATTTTGATTGGTCTATATGATAGAAAATACCCAAGTGTGACACCATTCTAAAAACTGCACCCCTCAAGGTGCTCAAAACCACATTTAAGAAGTTTATTAACCCTTCAGGTGTTTCACAGGAATTTTTGGAATGTTTAAATAAAAATGAACATTTAACTTTTTTTTACACAAAAAATTTACTTCAGCTCCAATTTTTTTTTTTTTACCAAGGGTAACAGGAGAAAATGGACCCCAAAAGTTGTACAATTTGTCCTGAGTACGCCGATACCCCATATGTGGGGGTAAACCACTGTTTGGGCGCATGGCAGAGCTCGGAAGCGAAGGAGCGCCATTTGACTTTTCAATGCAAACCCCCCACAAGTGACTGGAATTGAGATAGGACGCCATATTGTGTTTGGAGAGCCCCTGATGTGCCTAAACATTGAAACCCCCCATAAGTGACATCATTTTGGAAAGTAGACCCCCTAAGGAACTTATCTAGATGTGTGGTGAGCACTTTGACCCATTAAGTGATTCACAGAAGTTTGTAATGCAGAGCCGTAAAAATAAAAAATCATATTTTTTCACAAAAATGATTTTTTCACCCCCAATTTTTTATTTTTCCAAGGGTAAGAGAAGAAATTGGACCCCAAAAGTTGTTGTCCAATTTGTCCTGAGTACGCTGATACCTCATATGTGGGAGTAAACCACTGTTTGGGCGCATGGCAGAGCTCGGAAGGGAAGGAGCGCCATTTGACTTTTCAATGCAAACCCCCCACAAGTGACACCATTGAAACCCCCCACAAGTGACACCATTTTGGAAAGTAGACCCCTTAAGGAACTCATCTAGATGTGTTGTGAGAGCTTTGAACCCCCAAGTGTTTCACTACAGTTTATAACGCAGAGCCGTGAAAATAAAAATTATTTTTTTTCCCACAAAAATTATTTTTTAGCCCCTAGTTTTGTATTTTCCCAAGGGTAACAGGAGAAATTGGACCCCAAAAGTTGTTGTCCAATTTGTCCTGAGTACGCTTATACCCCATATGTGGGGGGGGACCACCGTTTGGGTGCATGGCAGAGCTTGGAAGGGAAGGAGCGCCATTTGGAATGCAGACTTAGATGGATTGGTCTGCAGGCGTCACTTTGCATTTGCAGAGCCCCTGATGTAACTAAACAGTATAAACCCCCCATAAGTGACCCCACATTGGAAACTAGACCCCCAAGGAACTTATCTAGATGTGTTTGGAGAACTTTGAACCCCCAAGTGTTTCACTACAGTTTATAACGCAGAACCGTGAAAATAAAAAATCCTTTTTTTTCCACAAAAAATATTTTTTAGCCCCCAGTTTTGTATTTTTCCAAGGGTAACAGTGTAAAGTGAACCCCAAAAGTTGTTGTCCAATTTGTGCTGAGTACGCTGATACCCAATATGTGGGGGGAAACCACCGTTTGGGCGCATGGCAGAACTTGGAAGGGAAGGAGCGCCATTTGGAATGTAGACTTAGATGGATTGGTCTGCAGGCGTCACTTTGCATTTGCAGAGCTCCTGATGTAACTAAACAGTAGAAACCCCCCATAAGTGACCCCATATTGGAAACTAGACCCCCAAGGAACTTATCTAGATGTGTTGTGAGAACTTTGAACCCCCAAGTGTTTCACTACAGTTTATAACGCAGAGCCGTGAAAATAAAAAATCTTTTTTCCACAAAAATTATTTTTTAGCCCCCTGTTTTGTATTTTTCTAAGGGTAACAGTGTAAATTGAACCCCAAAAGTTGTTGTCCAATTTGTCCTGAGTACGCTGATACTCAATATGTGGGGGGAACCACCGTTTGGGCGCATGGCAGAGCTCGGAAGGGAAGGAGCGCCATTTGGAATGCAGACTTAGATGGATTGGTCTGCAGGTGTCACGTTGCATTTGCAGAGCCCCTGATGTAACTAAACAGTAGAAACCCTCCATAAGTGACACCATATTGGAAACTAGACCCCCCAAGGAACTTATCTAGATGTGTTGTGAGAACTTTGAACCCCCAAGTGTTTCACTACAGTTTATAACGCAGAGCCGTGAAAATAAAAAATCCTTTTTTTTTACAAAAAAATTATTTTTTAGCCCCCAGTTTTGTATTTTCCCAAGGGTAACAGGAGAAATTGGACCCCAAACGTTGTTGTCCAATGTGTCCTGAGTATGCTGATACCCCATATGTTGAGGTAAACCCCTGTTTGTGTGCATGGGAGAGCTCGGAAGGGGAGGAGCACTGTTTTACTTTTTCAACGCAGAAATGGCTGGAATTGAGATCGGACGCCATGTCGCGCTTGGAGAGCCCCTAATGTGCCTAAACAGTGGAGACCCCCTGTTATGACCTGGTGGTTACGGAGCGGTACTGAGATGACCTGGTGGGTAAAACCAATCATGGACAAGCTCAGAGGAGGTGGCAGCTCCACAGACAGAAATCACTGATATGACCTACTGATTACAAAGCAGCACTGAAATGACCTGGTGGGTAAAACAAATAATGTACAAGCTCTGAGGAGGTGGTAGCTTTACTGACCGCAATCCCTACTCCTAACACCAACACTAGAAATAGCCGTGGAGCGTTCCTATCTCTGCCTAGACGCCTCTTCACAGCCTAAGAACTAGCTACCCTTGAAGATGGAAACAGAAAACTATCTCGCCTCAGAGAAACCCCCAAAGAAAGATAGCCCCCCACAAATATTGACGGTGAGTGAAGAGGGAAATGACAAACTCAGAAATGAAACTAGATTTTAGCAAAGGAGGCCAATACTATCTAAATAGACAGAGATAGAAAAGTGTTATGGTTCTCAATGGCAAGAGAACATAGCCCAGCAAACATAAGTACTAGCTCTTGGAAGGATGGAAACTAAACTGACCATGAACTAAACCTGCCGCACAACTAACAGTAGCCGGGTAGCGTTGCCTACGTTTTTTATCCCTAGACACCCAGCGCCGGCCGGAGGACTAACTAATCCTGGCAGAGGAAAATATAGTCCTGGCTCACCTCTAGAGAAATTTCCCCGATAGGCAGACAGAGGCCCCCACATATATTGGCGGTGATATTAGATGAAATGACAAACGTAGTATGAAAATAGGTTTAGCAAAATTGAGGTCCGCTTACTAGATAGCAGGAAGACAGAAAGGGCACTTTCATGGTCAGCTGAAAACCCTATCAAAATACCATCCTGAAATTACTTTAAGACTCTAGTATTAACTCATAACATCAGAGTGGCAATTTCAGATCACAAGAGCTTTCCAGACACAGAAACGAAACTACAGCTGTGAACTGGAACAAGATGCAAAAACAAACGAGGACTAAAGTCCAACTTAGCTGGGAGTTGTCTAGCAGCAGGAACATGCACAGAAAGGCTTCTGATTACAATGTTGACCGGCATGGAAGTGACAGAGGAGCAAGGTTAAATAGCGACTCCCACATCCTGATGGAAACAGGTGAACAGAGGGGATGATGCACACCAGTTCAATTCCACCAGTGGCCACCGGGGGAGCCCAAAATCCAATTTCACAACAGTACCCCCCCCTCAAGGAGGGGGCACCGAACCCTCACCAGAACCACCAGGGCGATCAGGATGAGCCCTATGAAAGGCACGGACCAGATCGGAGGCATGAACATCAGAGGCAGTCACCCAAGAATTATCCTCCTGACCGTATCCCTTCCATTTGACCAGATACTGGAGTTTCCGTCTGGAAACACGGGAGTCCAAGATTTTTTCCACAACGTACTCCAACTCGCCCTCAACCAACACCGGAGCAGGAGGCTCAACGGAAGGCACAACCGGTACCTCATACCTGCGCAACAATGACCGATGAAAAACATTATGAATAGAAAAAGATGCAGGGAGGTCCAAACGGAAGGACACAGGGTTAAGAATCTCCAAAATCTTGTACGGGCCGATGAACCGAGGCTTAAACTTAGGAGAAGAAACCCTCATAGGGACAAAACGAGAAGACAACCACACCAAGTCCCCAACACAAAGCCGAGGACCAACCCGACGCCGGCGGTTGGCAAAAAGCTGAGTCTTCTCCTGGGACAACTTCAAATTGTCCACTACCTGCCCCCAAATCTGATGCAACCTCTCCACCACAGCATCCACTCCAGGACAATCCGAAGATTCCACCTGACCAGAAGAAAATCGAGGATGAAACCCCGAATTACAGAAAAAAGGAGACACCAAGGTGGCAGAGCTGGCCCGATTATTGAGGGCAAACTCCGCTAAAGGCAAAAAAGCAACCCAATCATCCTGATCTGCAGACACAAAACACCTCAAATATGTCTCCAAGGTCTGATTCGTCCGCTCGGTCTGGCCATTAGTCTGAGGATGGAAAGCAGACGAGAAAGACAAATCTATGCCCATCCTAGCACAGAATGCTCGCCAAAATCTAGACACGAACTGGGTTCCTCTGTCAGAAACGATATTCTCCGGAATACCATGCAAACGGACCACATTTTGAAAAAACAGAGGAACCAACTCGGAAGAAGAAGGCAACTTAGGCAGGGGAACCAAATGGACCATCTTAGAGAAACGGTCACACACCACCCAGATGACAGACATCTTCTGAGAAACAGGAAGATCCGAAATAAAATCCATCGAGATGTGCGTCCAGGGCCTCTTCGGGATAGGCAAGGGCAACAACAATCCACTAGCCCGAGAACAACAAGGCTTGGCCCGAGCACAAACGTCACAAGACTGCACAAAGCCTCGCACATCTCGAGACAGGGAAGGCCACCAGAAGGACCTTGCCACCAAATCCCTGGTACCAAAGATTCCAGGATGACCTGTCAACGCAGAAGAATGAACCTCAGAAATGACTTTACTGGTCCAATCATCAGGAACAAACAGTCTACCAGGTGGGCAACGATCAGGTCTATCCGCCTGAAACTCCTGCAAGGCCCGCCGCAGGTCTGGAGAAACGGCAGACAATATCACTCCATCCTTAAGGATACCTGTAGGTTCAGAGTTACCAGGGGAGTCAGGCTCAAAACTCCTAGAAAGGGCATCCGCCTTAACATTCTTAGAACCCGGCAGGTAGGACACCACAAAATTAAACCGAGAGAAAAACAACGACCAGCGCGCCTGTCTAGGATTCAGGCGTCTGGCGGACTCAAGATAAATTAGATTTTTGTGGTCAGTCAATACCACCACCTGATGTCTAGCCCCCTCAAGCCAATGACGCCACTCCTCAAAAGCCCACTTCATGGCCAAAAGCTCCCGATTCCCAACATCATAATTCCGCTCGGCGGGCGAAAATTTACGCGAGAAAAAGGCACAAGGTCTCATCACGGAACAATCGGAACTTCTCTGCGACAAAACTGCCCCAGCTCCGATTTCAGAAGCGTCGACCTCAACCTGAAAAGGAAGAGCAACATCAGGCTGACGCAACACAGGGGCGGAAGAAAAGCGGCGCTTAAGCTCCCGAAAGGCCTCCACAGCAGCAGGGGACCAATCAGCAACATCAGCACCCTTCTTAGTCAAATCAGTCAATGGTTTAACAACATCAGAAAAACCAGCAATAAATCGACGATAAAAGTTAGCAAAGCCCAAAAATTTCTGAAGACTCTTAAGAGAAGAGGGTTGCGTCCAATCACAAATAGCCTGAACCTTGACAGGATCCATCTCGATGGAAGAGGGGGAAAAAATATATCCCAAAAAGGAAATCTTTTGAACCCCAAAAACGCACTTAGAACCCTTCACACACAAGGAATTAGACCGCAAAACCTGAAAAACCCTCCTGACCTGCTGGACATGAGAGTCCCAGTCATCCGAAAAAATCAAAATATCATCCAGATACACAATCATAAATTTATCCAAATAATCACGGAAAATGTCATGCATAAAGGACTGAAAGACTGAAGGGGCATTTGAAAGACCAAAAGGCATCACCAAATACTCAAAGTGGCCCTCGGGCGTATTAAATGCGGTCTTCCACTCATCCCCCTGCTTAATTCGCACCAAATTATACGCCCCACGGAGATCTATCTTAGAGAACCACTTGGCCCCCTTTATGCGAGCAAACAAATCAGTCAGCAGTGGCAACGGATATTGATATTTAACCGTGATTTTATTCAAAAGCCGATAATCAATACACGGTCTCAAAGAGCCATCTTTCTTAGCCACAAAGAAAAAACCGGCTCCTAAGGGAGATGACGAAGGACGAATATGTCCCTTTTCCAAGGACTCCTTTATATATTCTCGCATAGCAGCATGTTCAGGCACAGACAGATTAAATAAACGACCCTTAGGGTATTTACTACCCGGAATCAAATCTATGGCACAATCGCACTCCCGGTGCGGAGGTAATGAACCAAGCTTAGGTTCTTCAAAAACGTCACGAAATTCAGTTAAGAATTCAGGAATCTCAGAGGGAATGGATGATGAAATGGAAACCACAGGTACGTCCCCATGCGTCCCCTTACATCCCCAGCTTAACACAGACATAGCTTTCCAGTCAAGGACTGGGTTATGAGATTGCAGCCATGGCAATCCAAGCACCAACACATCATGTAGGTTATACAGCACAAGAAAGCGAATAATCTCCTGATGATCCGGATTAATCCGCATAGTTACTTGTGTCCAGTATTGTGGTTTATTACTAGCCAATGGGGTGGAGTCAATCCCCTTCAGGGGTATAGGAGTTTCAAGAGGCTCCAAATCATACCCACAGCGTTTGGCAAAGGACCAATCCATAAGACTCAAAGCGGCGCCAGAGTCGACATAGGCATCCGCGGTAATAGATGATAAAGAACAAATCAGGGTCACAGATAGAATAAACTTAGACTGTAAAGTGCCAATTGAAACAGACTTATCAAGCTTCTTAGTACGCTTAGAGCATGCTGATATAACATGAGTTGAATCACCGCAATAGAAGCACAACCCATTTTTTCGTCTTAAATTCTGCCGTTCACTTCTGGACAGAATTCTATCACATTGCATATTCTCTGGCGTCTTCTCAGTAGACACCACCAAATGGTGCACAGGTTTGCGCTCCCGCAGACGCCTATCGATCTGGATAGCCATTGTCATGGACTCATTCAGACCCGCAGGCACAGGGAACCCCACCATAACATCCTTAATGGCATCAGAGAGACCCTCTCTGAAATTCGCCGCCAGGGCGCACTCATTCCACTGAGTAAGCACAGCCCATTTACGGAATTTCTGGCAGTATATTTCAGCTTCGTCTTGCCCCTGAGATAGGGACATCAAGGCCTTTTCCGCCTGAAGCTCTAACTGAGGTTCCTCATAAAGCAACCCCAAGGCCAGAAAAAACGCATCCACATTGAGCAACGCAGGATCCCCTGGAGCCAATGCAAAAGCCCAATCCTGAGGGTCGCCCCGGAGCAAGGAAATCACAATCCTGACCTGCTGAGCAGGATCTCCAGCAGAGCGAGATTTCAGTGACAAAAACAACTTGCAATTATTTTTAAAATTTTGAAAGCAAGATCTATTCCCCGAGAAAAATTCAGGCAAAGGAATTCTAGGTTCAGATATAGGAACATGAACAACAAAATCTTGTAAATTTTGAACTTTCGTGGTGAGATTATTCAAACCTGCAGCTAAACTCTGAATATCCATTTTAAACAGGTGAACACAGAGCCATTCCAGGATTAGAAGGAGAGAGAGAGAGAGAAAGGCTGCAATATAGGCAGACTTGCAAGAGATTCAATTACAAGCACACTCAGAACTGAAGGGAAGGGGAAAAAAAAAAAAAAAAATCTTCAGCAGACTTCTCTTTTCTCTCCTTTCTCTGTCAATTAATTTAACCCTTTTTGGCCGGTCAAACTGTTATGGTTCTCAATGGCAAGAGAACATAGCCCAGCAAACATAAGTACTAGCTCTTGGAAGGATGGAAACTAAACTGACCATGAACTAAACCTGCCGCACAACTAACAGTAGCCGGGTAGCGTTGCCTACGTTTTTTATCCCTAGACGCCCAGCGCCGGCCGGAGGACTAACTAATCCTGGCAGAGGAAAATATAGTCCTGGCTCACCTCTAGAGAAATTTCCCCGATAGGCAGACAGAGGCCCCCACATATATTGGCGGTGATATTAGATGAAATGACAAACGTAGTATGAAAATAGGTTTAGCAAAATTGAGGTCCGCTTACTAGATAGCAGGAAGACAGAAAGGGCACTTTCATGGTCAGCTGAAAACCCTATCAAAATACCATCCTGAAATTACTTTAAGACTCTAGTATTAACTCATAACATCAGAGTGGCAATTTCAGATCACAAGAGCTTTCCAGACACAGAAACGAAACTACAGCTGTGAACTGGAACAAGATGCAAAAACAAACGAGGACTAAAGTCCAACTTAGCTGGGAGTTGTCTAGCAGCAGGAACATGCACAGAAAGGCTTCTGATTACAATGTTGACCGGAATGGAAGTGACAGAGGAGCAAGGTTAAATAGCGACTCCCACATCCTGATGGAAACAGGTGAACAGAGGGGATGATGCACACCAGTTCAATTCCACCAGTGGCCACCGGGGGAGCCCAAAATCCAATTTCACAACAGAAAAGGCTACTGTGCGGTCAGTATAAAAACTAAATGTCCACGCAGAGTTTACAAAAATAACCTCCACACCGACTCACGGTGTGGAGGGGCAAATCTGCGACCCCAGAGCTTCCAACTAGCCGGAATATTTCATAATGACAAGCTGGACAAAAGAGACATAACTTAAACTGAACAGATCATAAGCTGGTCATAAGCAGGGAAACACCCCAAAACTAGCAGAACTTATCTTAAGCTGAAATGGACTGGCCAACAGAGAACTTCCAGGAAAGAACTGAATCCACAGGAAAAACATTGACAGCTGGCATCAACTACAGCCAAAAGCCCAGTTAAGTAACAAGGCCAGGGAACCGATTAGTGAAAGCAGCTGCTAAGTTCCACTCGAAACCACCAGAGGGAGCCCAAGAGCAGAACTCCCAAAAATACCATTCGTAACCACAGGATGGAGCCCAAGAACGGAATTCACAACAGTACCCCCCCTTGAGTAGGGGTCACCGAACCCTCACCAGAGCCCCCAGGCCGATCGGGACAAGCCAAATGAAAAGCACGTACCAAATCGGCAGCATGGACATCGGAGGCAAAAACCCAAGAGTTATCCTCCTGGCCATAACCCTTCCACTTGACCAGATACTGAAGTTTCCGCCTTGAAAGATGAGAATCCAAAATCTTCACCACATATTCCAGCTCCCCCTCAACCAACACCGGAGCAGGAGGGTCAACGGAGGGAACCATGGGCACCACATATCTCCGCAACAAAGATCTATGGAACACATTATGAATGGAAAAGGAAGCTGGAAGGGCCAAATGAAAAGACACCGGATTGATAATTTCCGAAATCCTATAAGGACCAATAAAACGAGGTTTGAACTTAGGGGAAGAGACCTTCATAGGAACATGATGAGAAGACAACCAGACCAAATCCCCAACCCGAAGCCGGAGACCAACGCACCGACGGCGGTTAGCAAAACGTTGAGCCTTTTCCTGAGACAATGTTAAATTGTCCACCACATGAGTCCAAATCCGCTGCAACCTGTCCACCACAGAATCTACCCCAGGACAGTCCGAAGGCTCAACCTGTCCTGAAGAAAAGCGAGGATGAAAACCGAAGTTATAAAAAAAAAGGCGAAACCAAAGTAGCCGAAGTAGCCCGATTATTAAGGGCAAACTCGGCCAACGGCAAGAAGGTAACCCAATCATCCTGATCAGCAGACACAAAGCATCTCAAATAGGTTTCCAAGGTCTGATTGGTTCGCTCCGTCTGTCCATTTGTCTGAGGGTGAAACGCCGAAGAAAAAGACAAATTCATGCCCATTCTAACACAAAAGGACCGCCAAAACCTAGAAACAAACTGGGTACCTCTGTCAGACACAATATTCTCCGGAATACCATGCAAACGAACCACATGCTGGAAAAACAAAGGAACCAAATCAGAGGAGGAAGGCAACTTAGGCAAAGGTACCAAATGGACCATTTTAGAAAACCGGTCACAAACCACCCAGATGACAGACATCTTCTGAGAAACAGGAAGATCAGAAATAAAATCCATGGAAATATGCCTCTCAGGGATAGGCAAAGGCAAAAGCAACCCACTAGCACGAGAACAGCAGGGCTTAGCCCGGGCACAGATCCCACAGGACTGCACGAAGGAACGCAAATCCCATGACAAAGAAGGCCACCAAAAGGACCTGGCAACCAAATCTCTGGTACCAAAGATCCCAGGATGACCAGCCAACACCGAACAATGAATCTCAGAAATCACCTTACTAGTCCATCTATCAGGAACAAACAATTTCCCCACAGGACAGCGGTCGGGTCTATCAGCCTGAAACTCCTGAAGCACCCGCCGCAAATCAGGGGAAATAGCAGAAAGAATCACCCCTTCCTTGAGAATACCAACCAGCTCACGGACTCCCGGAGAATCAGGCAAAAAACTCCTAGACAGGGCATCAGCCTTCACATTCTTAGATCCCGGAAGATATGAGACCACAAAATCAAAACGGGAGAAAAATAAAGACCACCGAGCCTGTCTAGGATTCAACCGCTTGGCTGACTCAAGGTAAATCAAATTCTTATGATCGGTCAAGACCACAACACGATGCTTGGCTCCCTCAAGCCAATGTCGCCACTCCTCGAATGCCCACTTCATAGCCAACAACTCCCGATTGCCGACATCATAATTACGCTCAGCAGGCGAAAACTTTCGAGAGAAGAAAGCACACGGCTTCAACACAGAGCCATCAGAACTTCTCTGAGACAGAACAGCTCCTGCCCCAATCTCAGAAGCGTCAACCTCAACCTGAAAAGGGAGAGAAACATCTGGCTGACGCAACACAGGGGCAGAAGTAAAACGACGCTTAAGCTCCTGAAAGGCCTCCACAGCCGCAGAGGACCAATTCACCACATCTGCACCTTTCTTGGTCAAATCGGTCAGAGGTTTAACCACAGTAGAAAAATTAGCAATGAAGCGGCGATAAAAATTAGCAAAGCCCAAAAATTTCTGAAGGTTCTTCACAGATGTGGGTTGAGTCCAATCATAAATGGCCTGGACCTTAACAGGGTCCATTTCAATAGCCGAGGGAGAAAAAATGAACCCCAGAAAAGAAACCTTCTGAACTCCAAAAAGGCACTTAGACCCCTTCACAAACAGAGTATTAGCACGAAGAATCTGAAATACCATCCTGACCTGCTTCACATGAGACTCCCAATCATCGGAAAAAAACAAAATATCATCCAAGTATACAATCATAAATTTATCCAGATACTCCCGGAAAATATCATGCATAAAGGACTGAAACACAGATGGAGCATTAGAGAGCCCGAAAGGCATCATAAGATATTCAAAATGGCCTTCGGGCGTATTAAATGCTGTTTTCCATTCATCACCCTGTTTGATGCGGACCAGATTATACGCCCCTCGAAGGTCAATCTTGGTAAACCAGCTAGCCCCTTTAATCCGAGCAAACAAATCAGAGAGCAAAGGCAAAGGGTACTGGAATTTGACCGTGATCTTATTGAGAAGGCGATAATCTATACAGGGCCTCAAGGAGCCATCCTTCTTGGCAACAAAAAAGAACCCCGCTCCCAATGGTGACGAAGACGGGCGAATATGCCCCTTCTCCAAGGACTCCTTTACATAAGTCCGCATAGCGGCATGCTCTGGCACTGACAGATTGAAAAGTCGACCCTTAGGGAACTTACAGCCAGGAATCAAATTAATAGCGCAATCACAGTCCCTATGAGGAGGCAGAGGACTGGATTTAGGCTCCTCAAATATATCCTGGAAATCCGACAAAAACTCAGGAACTTCAGAAGAAGGGGACGAGGAAATTGACATCAGAGGAATATCACTATGTATCCCCTGACAACCCCAACTAGTCACAGACATAGATTTCCAATCCAGCACTGGATTATGTACCTGTAACCCTGGAAACCCCAGCACAACCACATCATGCAAATTATGCAACACCAAAAAGCGAATATTTTCCTGATGTGCTGGAGCCATGTTCATGGCTAACTGTGTCCAGAACTGAGGTTTATTCTTGGCCAATGGCGTAGCATCAATCCCCCTCAAGGGAATCGGACTCTGCAAAGGCTCCAAGGAAAAACCACAGCGCTTGGCAAATTCCAAGTCCATTAAGTTCAGGGCAGCGCCAGAATCCACAAATGCCATTACAGAAAAGGACGACAATGAGCAAATCAGGGTAATAGACAAGAGAAATTTAGGCTGTACAGTACTGATGGTAACCGACCTAGCAACCCTCTTAGTTCGCTTCGGGCAGTCAGAGATAGCATGAGTAGCGTCACCACAGTAAAAACACAGCCCATTCTGACGTCTGAACTCCTGCCGTTCTGCTCTCGTCAAAATTCTATCACATTGCATAGGCTCAAAACTCTGCCCAGAGGACACCGCCATATGGTGCACTACCTTACGTTCACGTAGGCGCCGATCAATCTGAATGGCCAGAGACATTGATTCGTTCAAACCAGCAGGTGTGGGAAACCCCACCATAACATCTTTAAGGGCTTCAGAAAGACCCTTTCTGAAAATAGCTGCCAGGGCATCCTCATTCCATTTTGTAAGCACAGACCACTTTCTAAATTTCTGGCAATATATCTCTGCCACTTCCTGACCCTGACACAGAGCCAGCAAAATTTTTTCTGCCTGATCCACAGAATTGGGTTCGTCATAAAGCAATCCAAGTGCTTGAAAAAATGAATCTACATTGAGCAATGCAGGATTCCCTGGCTCAAGGGAGAATGCCCAATCCCTCCAGGAAAGAACTGAATCCACAGGAAAAACATTGACAGCTGGCATCAACTACAGCCAAAAGCCCAGTTAAGTAACAAGGCCAGGGAACCGATTAGTGAAAGCAGCTGCTAAGTTCCACTCGAAACCACCAGAGGGAGCCCAAGAGCAGAACTCCCAAAAATACCATTCGTAACCACAGGATGGAGCCCAAGAACGGAATTCACAACAACCCCCCAATTATAACTGAAACCCTAATCCAAACACACCCCTAACCCTAATCTCAACTGTAACCCTAACCACACCCCTAACCCTGATACACCCCTAACCCTATTCCCAACCGTAAATGTAATCCAAACCCTAACTTTAGCCCCAACCCTAACTTTAGCCCCAACCCTAACTTTAGCACCAACCCGAACCCTAACTGTAGCCCTAACCCTAGCCCCAACCCTAGCCCTAACCCTAACCCTAATGGGAAAATGGAAATAAATTCATTTTTTAAATTTTTTTTTTTTTCGTAACTAAGGGGGTGATGAAGGGGGGTTTGATTTACTATTACGCGTTTTCTAGCAGATTTTTGATTGGCAGCTGTCACACACTAAAAGACACTTTTTATTGCAAAAAATGTTTTTTGCGTTACCACATTTTGAGAGCTATAATTTTTCCATATTTTGGTCCAGAGTCATGTGAGGTCTTGTTTTTTGCGGGACGAGTTGATGTTTTTATTAGTAACATTTTCGGGCACGTGACATTTTTTTATCGCTTTTTATTCCGATTTTTGTGAGGCAGAATGACCAAAAACCAGCTATTCATGAATTTCTTTTGGGGGGGGCGTTTATACCATTCCGCGTTTGGTAAAATGGATAAAGCAGTTTTATTCTTCGGGTCAGTGCGATTACAGCGATACCTCATTTATATCATTTTTTCATGTTTTGGTGCTTTTATACGATAAAAACTATTTTATAGCAAAATAATTATTTTTGCATCGCTTTATTCTGAGGACTATAACTTTTTTATTTTTTCGCTGATGCTGTATGGCGGCTCGTTTTTTGCGGGACAAGATGACATTTTCAGCGGTACCATGGTTATTTATTTCCGTCTTTTTGATCGCGTGTTATTCCACTTTTTGTTCGGTGGTATGATAATAAAGCATTGTTTTTTGCCTCTTTTTTTTTTTTTTTTTTTTACGGTGTTCACAGATGGGGTTAACTAGTGGGACAGTTTTATAGGTCGGGTCGTTATGGACGAGGCGATACTAAATATGTGTTCTTTTGTTGTTTTGTTTTTTTATTTAGGTAAAGGAATGTATTTATTGGAACAATATATATAGATTTTTTATTAATTAGGAATTTTTTTTTTTTACACATGTAATTTTTTTTTCTTACATTTTTACTTTGCCCTGGGGGGGGGGGCATCACAGTAAAGTGACAGATCGCTGATCTGACACTTTGCTGTGCACTGTGTCAGATCGGCGATCTGACGTGCACAGCTCCAGGCTTCCCGGCGCCTGCTCTGAGCTGGTGCTGTGAAGCCACCTCCCTGCAGGATCCGGATGCAGCCCTGCGGCCATTTTGGATCTGGGGCCTGCAGGGAGGAGACGCTCGGTACAAGGTGAGCACATCGCCTTGTACCGATCGTCTCAGGGAAGCACGCAGGGAGCCCCCTCCCTGTGCGATGCTTCCCTGTACCTCCGGAACACTGCGATCATGTTTGATCGCAGTGTGTCGGGGGTTAATGTGCCGGGGGTGGTCCGTGACCACTCTTGGCACAGAGTGCCGGATGTCAGCTGCGATAGCTGACACCAGGCCGCGATCGGCCGCGCTCCCCCCGTGAGCGCAGCTGATTGCGCTGGACGTACTATTCCATCCTTGAGAAGTAGGGCCCACCCCACATGGACGGAATAGTGCGTCCAATGGCAGAAAGGGTTAATATACCACCATAATGTAAGAGTACAATGTTAAACTGTATGGATGACTAATTGAATCCAGAAAAAAAAAGTTTTATATACCAGCGTAATGTATACTGTAATGTGATACATTGATGACAATATAGTAAATTTGTTACCCCCCCAAAAAAAAAAATGTGGTCACGTGCAGCGGCACCTGTCTTTCTATAACCTGTAATGAGGTGATGCAGCCAGCCAATCACAGTAATGCCACTACCAAGATGGCTACGGCATTACAGTGACTGGCAGGCAATCCCCGCTTCCTTATTGGCTGTTTAACAGGCCCTAAACATGCAAGGCGAGGGATTCAAGCTTCAAATCCTAGCATCAGCCAGTGCTCGTTGTGTGCCGAGCATATCCAAGCACTCAGATACATGAGTGATATCCGAGTGTCGCCGAACACATTCGCTCATCCCTAATCTTAATAATGTGATCAGTGCTGCATATTTATTCTCTGTAGAATACAAACCTATCAGCTTGCCATGCAAAAAACAAGCCCTCGCACAGTCTATCACCTCAAAAAAATAAGTTACTAGTCTCGGAAAATGGCAACACAAACTAGATTTTAATTTTATAAACTTCTGAATTTTATTCACCTCTTAAATAAAAAAAATAATATGCAAGTTTTGTATTACATAAATCATATTGACCTGTAAAACCATGTTTTCAGGTCATTATTAGCATACTTTTAACATTATAAATACAAAACCCAACAACGACGCAATGGAAGAATTGCATTTTGTCACCATTTCATTTCTCTTTGCATTTCTTTCCCCATTTTTCAGTCCAGTGAACAGTAAGATGGGTGGTGTCCTTCATAATTACAACTCAATCCACCAATAAGCCCTCAAGGCTATGTCAACAGAAAAGTATAAGGCTGCTGTCACACTAGCAGTATTTGGTCAGTATTTTACATCAGTATTTGTAAGCCAAAACTAGGAGTGGAACAAATAGAGGAAAAGTATAATAGAAAAATATGCACCACTCCTGCATTTATCACCCACTCCTGGTTTTGGCTTACACATACTGATGTCAAATACTGACCAAATACTGAACGTGTGACGGCAGCCTAAGAGTTATGGCTCTTGGAAGAAGGGGAGGGAAAAATGCAAATGTAAAAATTAAAATAACTGCAAATGAAAGGAGTTAAACTCCTGAGAATCTAAAATGCTCTTTCTAAAAGATCTTAGAAGTTCACAGAGAAGAATTTCCAATTACTAATGGTTTTGACTGCAGCTTTTTTCTGATTTTCCTTCACTTACCATCATGAGAATATCAATAAATGTTTCCCTAATACAACTTGTCAGAATATTTTTTTGAGCACAGTGGTTTATATCTATCAATAGTGTCTAGTTTTTAGAGAGTGGAGACTTTTACTATAAAGTCTTTAGACTGTTTAGTTTATGTTTACTAATTAACTTACTTTGTGCCAGAAATTTGTACCCAAATTTTGGTCTAGTTTTTAATGCACAGTGTTGCCTTTACGCAACATCCATTCTATTAGGCCACACCTCTTTTTGGCAAAACCATTCCCTCTTATTGGAAAATGTACAAAGAGCATCTGAACACATAATAAATGTGCTTATAGAGAGTTTTTTTTGTATAAACATTTTTGCCCATAATAAATATTCACAAGAGTATCAGGATGAGTGGTAGCTGTTTCCTCCTTTTGGGTACTTCTCAGACATTATTTTATTTATTTTTTTTTATTTATTTTTGGACAACTTATAAAAATTATGGACAACTGATATTTTTTACAGACACATCTGAAAACCATAATAAATCAAAAAATCATAAGTGAATTAGGTCTGTGACTGAGATACTAATATGAATACACAGGCAGCATTTATGTGAAGTTTAAAAAATGTTGAAAAATAAAAACAAAATTATCTGCTCAAGCAGCTTCAAACCATTTGTGGATTCATCTTCTTTTTTAACAGACAGTGGGAAAAAAGCACAACTGTATATTGGCTGACCGGTTGGCAACCATGATACTAGCACATACGGTGCTTTAAATAAGCAATAACTTCAAATTAACTAATAACTTAGAGACATAAGGATGTAATATATGAAAGTAGTTATACATTTCTATAGACAAAATTAATTAGGGAGAAGCCGGAGACATCTCTGCGTTACACTTTGAAATCACTACAAGAAATAAATATTGAAGGGGTTATCCAGGAATGACGTATCTATTGGATAGGTCATCAATATAATAATTTACTAACTACATTCACTTGAACAGGAGCTGATCTGCAGTACCCAGGCATAGTCACTACTTAGGGTACCGTCACACATTGAAATTTTCATCGCTGCGACGGCACGATCCGTGACGTCGCAGCGATCGTATGAATATCGCTCCAGCGTCGTAGACTGCGGTCACACGTTGCAATCACGGCGCTGGAGCGATGCCGAAGTCCCCGGGTAACCAGGGTAAACATCGGGTAACTAAGCGCAGGGCCGCGCTTAGTAACCCGATGTTTACCCTGGTTACCAGCGTAAACGTAAAAAAACAAACAGTACATACTCACCCGTCGGTGTCCTTCAGGTCCCTTGCCGTCTGCTTCCTGCTCTGAGTGCAGCCGTACAGTGAGAGCAGATCTCAGCACTGCTGTGATCTGCTCTCACTTTCCGGCCGGCACTCAGAGCAGGAAGCAGACGGCAAGGGACCTGAAGGACACCGACGGGTGAGCATGTACGGTTTGTTTTTTTACGTTTACGCTTGTAACCAGGGTAAACATCGGGTTACTAAGCGCGGCCCTGCGCTTAGTTACCCGATGTTTACCCTGGTTACAAGCGAAGACATCGCTGGATCGCTGTCACACACAACGATCCAGCGATGTCAGCGGGTGATCAAGCGACGAAAGAAAGTTCCATACGATCTGCTACGACGTACGATTCTCAGCAGGATCCCTGATCGCTGCTGCGTGTCAGACACTGCGATATCGTAACGATATCGCTAGAACGTCACGAATCGTACCGTCGTAGCGATGGAAATTTCAATGTGTGACGGTACCCTTAGTGTAGACAGGATTGTAAACTGTTTACATCTTATCGCCACTGCAGCTGATAATACTGTCCTGAACGGTTTGCGTGCGGTGTGTTGGACTCTCACTGATCTGATGTTGATGTCCTTTTAACAGATCATCGATATGTCAGTACTGGAAAACAAATAATAATTACCTACTGAAGCTCTCTCCGGTGTCCAGTGCTGTTCTTCTCTGCTTCTCTTTAATGTTGCCACTCTTCGCTCTGCATGACCCAGAAGCGGCTTATGGATCATCAGAACGAGGCACCATAGGCTTTCATTGTAAAAGAGACTTCCGGCTCACTCATTTTTATGGCAGCTAGGGAAGATGGGAATCGGCTCTGCCAGCAATGCAATTCCTGATATTCCACATGATCTGGAGTGTTGTACTATCTGCAAAAGTCAAAGGATCAGTGGGGTACATGGCAGTTTCCAACCCTTGGTTGATCAGCTGTCATGGTTCTCAATGGCAAGAGACCGTAGTAAAGCATACAAAGGACTAGCTCTTGGAAGATGGGAACTCGAGCTGACTGTGAGCTAAACCTACCGCACAACTAACAGTGGCCGGGTAGCGTGCCTACGTTTTATCCCTAGACGCCCAGCGCCAGCCGGAGAACTGACTGACCCTAGCAGAGGAAAATACAGACCTGGCTTACCTCTAGAGAAATTTTCCCCAAAAGGCAGACAGTAGCCCCCACATATAATGTCGGTGATTTTAGAGGAAATTGACATACGAAGTATGAAGATAGGTTTAGCAAATTGAGGTCCGCTTACTAGATAGTAGGAAGACAGAAAAGGGAACTACACAGTCAGCTGAAAACCCTTTCAAAACACCATCCTGAAATTACTTTAAGACTCTAATATCAACTCATGACACCAGAGTGGCAATTTCAGCTCACAAGAGCTTCCAGCCTCAGAAATATTCAAACACAGAGAACTGGAACAAAAATGCAAAACAAACTTAGGACTCAAAGTCCAACTTAGCTGATAGTAGTCTAGGAGCAGGAACATGCAACAGAAAGGCTTCTGGTAACATTGTTGGCCGGCATAGAAATGACTGAGGAGCAAGGCTAAATAGAAACTCCCACATCCTGATGGAAACAGGTGAACAGAGGAGATGAAGCACATAAGTGCAGTACCACCAGAAACCACCGGGGGAGCCCAGAAACCAAATTCACAACAGTACCCCCCCCTCAAGGAGGGGGCACCGAACCCTCACCAGAACCACCAGGGCGATCAGGATGAGCCCTATGAAAGGCACGGACCAAATCGGAGGCATGAACATCAGAGGCTGTCACCCAAGAGTTATCCTCCTGACCGTAGCCCTTCCACTTGACCAGATACTGAAGTCTCCGTCTGGAAACACGGGAGTCCAAGATCTTCTCGACAACGTACTCCAACTCACCCTCAACCAACACCGGAGCAGGAGGCTCAATGGAAGGCACAACCGGTACCTCATACCTGCGCAACAATGACCGATGGAAGACATTATGAATAGAAAAAGATGCAGGGAGGTCCAAACGAAAGGACACAGGGTTAAGAATCTCCAATATCTTGTACGGGCCGATGAACCGAGGCTTAAACTTAGGAGAAGAAACCTTCATAGGGACAAAACGAGAAGATAACCACACCAAGTCCCCAACACAAAGACGAGGACCAACACAACGACGGCGGTTGGCAAAATGCTGAGTCTTCTCCTGGGACAACTTCAAATTGTCCACCACATGCCCCCAAATCTGATGCAACCTCTCCACCACAGCATCCACTCCAGGACAATCCGAAGACTCCACCTGACCGGAAGAGAAACGAGGATGAAACCCCGAATTACAGAAGAAAGGAGAAACCAAGGTGGCAGAACTAGCCCGATTATTGAGGGCAAACTCCGCCAAGGGCAAAAAGGCAACCCAATCATCCTGATCCGCAGACACAAAACACCTCAAATAAGTCTCCAAGGTCTGATTAGTTCGCTCGGTCTGGCCATTAGTCTGAGGGTGGAAAGCAGACGAAAAAGACAAATCAATGCCCATCCTAGCACAGAACGCTCGCCAAAATCTAGACACGAATTGGGTTCCCCTGTCAGAAACGATATTCTCCGGAATACCATGCAAGCGCACCACATTTTGAAAAAACAGAGGAACCAGCTCGGATGAGGAAGGCAATTTAGGCAAGGGAACCAAATGGACCATCTTAGAAAAACAGTCACACACCACCCAGATGACAGACATCTTCTGAGAAACAGGAAGATCAGAAATAAAATCCATGGAGATGTGAGTCCAAGGCCTCTTCGGAATAGGCAAGGATAACAACAATCCACTAGCCCAAGAACAACAAGGCTTGGCCCGAGCACAAACATCACAAGACTGCACAAAACCTCGCACATCTCGCGACAGGGAAGGCCCCCAGAAGGACCTAGCCACCAAATCCCTGGTACCAAAGATTCCAGGATGACCTGCTAACGCAGAAGAATGGACCTCCGAGATGACTCTACTGGTCCAATCATCAGGAACAAACAATCTACCAGGCGGGCAACGATCAGGTCTATCCGCCTGAAACTCCTGCAAGACCCGTCGCAAATCTGGGGAAACAGCAGATAATATCACTCCATCCTTAAGGATACCTGTAGGTTCAGAATTACCAGGGGAATCAGGCTCAAAACTCCTAGAAAGGGCATCCGCCTTCACATTTTTAGAACCCGGTAGGTAAGAAACCACAAAATTAAACCGAGAGAAAAATAACGACCAGCGCGCCTGTCTAGGATTCAGGCGCCTGGCGGACTCAAGATAAATCAAATTCTTGTGGTCGGTCAATACCACCACCTGATGTCTAGCCCCCTCAAGCCAATGACGCCACTCCTCAAAAGCCCACTTCATAGCCAAGAGCTCCCGATTACCAATATCATAATTTCGCTCAGCGGGCGAAAACTTACGAGAAAAGAACGCACAAGGCCTCATCACGGAGCAGTCGGAACTTTTCTGCGACAAAACCGCCCCAGCTCCGATTTCTGAAGCGTCGACCTCAACCTGAAAAGGAAGAGTAACATCAGGCTGACGCAATACAGGGGCGGAAGAAAAGCGGCGCTTAAGCTCCCGAAAGGCCTCCACAGCCGCAGGGGACCATTCAGCAACATCAGCACCCTTCTTAGTCAAATCAGTCAACGGTAGTGTTGAGCGATACCGTCCGATACTTGAAAGTATCGGTATCGGAAAGTATCGGCCGATACCGGCAAAGTATCGGATCCAATCCGATACCGATACCCGATACCAATACAAGTCAATGGGACTCAAGTATCGGACGGTATTCCTGATGGTTCCCAGGGTCTGAAGGAGAGGAAACTCCTTCAGGCCCTGGGATCCATATAAATGTGTAAAAGAAAGAATTAAAATAAAAAATATCGCTATACTCACCTGTCCGACGCAGCCTGGACCTCAGCGAGGGAACCGGCAGCGTTGTTTGTTTAAAATTCGCGCTTTTACTTGGTTACTTGAAGTCCCGGCTTGTGATTGGTCAGGGCGGCCATGTTGCCGGGACGCGGACCAATCACAGCAAGCCGTGACGAAATTACGTCACGGCTTGCTGTGATTGGTCCGCGTCCCGGCAACATGGCCGCCATTAACCAATCACAAGCCGTGACGTCACGGGAGGCTGGACACGCGCGCTTTTTAAAATGGGCGCGTGTCCAGCCTCCCGTGACGTCCCGGCTTGTGATTGGTTGCGCCGCGGTCAACCAATCACAAGCCGGGAGGCTGGACACGCGCGCATTTTAAAATTTTAAAATGGGCGCGTGTCCAGCCTCCCGGCTTGTGATTGGTTGATCGCGGCGCAACCAATCACAAGCCGGGACGTCACGGGAGGCTGGACACGCGCCCATTTTAAAATGCGCGCGTGTCCAGCCTCCCGTGACGTCACGGCTTGTGATTGGTTGCGTCTCCCATGTGACTGCGACGCAACCAATCACAAAGCCGGGACGTAATTTTAAAATCCTTAAGGACCTGAAATTACGTCACGGCTTGCTGTGATTGGTTGCGTCTCCCATGTGACTGCGACGCAACCAATCACAACGCCGGAACGTAATTTTAAAATCCTGAAGGACCTGAAATTACGTCACGGCTTGCTGTGATTGGTTGCGTCCCGGTCACATGGGCGGCACGCAACCAATCACAAGCCGGGACTCACGTAAAGGAAAGAAAAGCGCAAATTTTAAACAAAGAACGCTGCCGCTTCCCTCGGTAAGGTGCAGGCTGCGTCGGAGAGGTGAGTATAGCAATATTTTTTATTTTAATTCTCTCTTTTACACATTTTTACATTAATGTTGTTTCGATACCGATACCCGATATCACAAAAATATCGGATCTCGGTATCGGAATTCCGATACAGCAAGTATCGGCCGATACCCGATACTTGCAGTATCGGAATGCTCAACACTAGTCAACGGTTTAGCGACATCAGAAAAACCAGTTATAAATCGACGATAAAAATTAGCAAAGCCCAAAAACTTCTGAAGGCTCTTAAGAGAAGAGGGTTGCGTCCAATCACAAATAGCCTGAACCTTGACAGGGTCCATCTCAATGGAAGAGGGGGAAAAAATGTACCCCAAAAACGAAATCTTTTGAACCCCAAAAACGCACTTAGAACCCTTTACACACAAGGAATTAGAGCGCAAAACCTGAAAAACCCTCCTGACCTGTTGGACATGAGAGTCCCAGTCATCCGAAAAAATCAAAATATCATCCAGATACACAATCAAAAATTTATCCAAATATTCATGGAAAATGTCATGCATAAAGGACTGAAAGACTGAAGGGGCATTTGAAAGACCAAAAGGCATTACTAAATACTCAAAATGGCCCTCAGGCGTATTAAATGCGGTTTTCCACTCATCCCCCTGCTTAATTCGCACTAAATTATACGCCCCACGAAGATCAATCTTAGAGAACCACTTGGCCCCCTTTATTCGAGCAAACAAATCAGTAAGCAGTGGCAAAGGATACTGATATTTAACCGTGATTTTATTCAAAAGCCGATAATCAATACACGGCCTCAAAGAGCCATCTTTTTTAGATACAAAGAAAAAACCGGCTCCTAAGGGAGATGACGAAGGACGAATATGTCCCTTTTCCAAGGACTCCTTAATATATTCCCGCATAGCAGCATGTTCAGGCACAGATAGATTAAATAAACGACCCTTTGGAAACTTACTGCCCGGAATCAGATCTATAGTACAATCGCACTCTCTGTGCGGAGGTAGTGAACCAATTTTAGGCTCCTCAAAAACGTCACGATAATCAGATAAAAATTCCGGAATCTCAGAGGGAATAGATGACGAAATGGAAACCAAAGGTACGTCCCCATGAGTCCCCTGACATCCCCAGCTTAACACAGACATTGCTTTCCAGTCGAGGACTGGGTTATGAGATTGCAGCCATGGCAATCCAAGCACCAACACATCATGTAGATTATACAACACAAGGAAGCGAATAATCTCCTGGTGATCCGGATTAATACGCATAGTTACTTGTGTCCAGTATTGTGGTTTATTACTAGCCAATGGCGTGGAGTCAATACCCTTCAGAGGTATAGAAACTTCCAGAGGCTCTAAATCAAACCCACAGCGTTTGGCAAAGGACCAATCCATAAGACTCAAAGCGGCGCCAGAGTCGACATAGGCGTCCGCGGTAATAGACGATAAAGAGCAAATCAGGGTCACAGATAGAATAAACTTAGACTGTAAAGTGCCAATTGAAACAGACTTATCAACCTTCTTAGTACGTTTAGAGCATGCTGATATAACATGAGTTGAATCACCACAATAGAAGCATAACCCATTTTTTCGCCTAAAATTCTGTCGTTCGCTTCTGGACAGAATTCTATCACATTGCATAATCTCTGGTGCCTTCTCAGTAGACACCGCCAAATGGTGCACAGGTTTGCGCTCCCGCAAACGCCGATCAATCTGAATAGCCATTGTCATGGACTCATTCAGACCTGTAGGCACAGGGAACCCCACCATAACATCCTTAATGGCATCAGAGAGACCCTCTCTGAAATTCGCCGCCAGGGCGCACTCATTCCACTGAGTAAGCACAGACCACTTACGAAATTTTTGGCAGTATATTTCAGCCTCATCTTGCCCTTGAGACAGGGCCATTAAGGCTTTTTCAGCCTGAATCTCTAAATGAGGTTCCTCATAAAGCAGCCCCAAAGCCAGGAAAAACGCATCCACATTGAGCAACGCAGGATCCCCTGGTGTCAAAGCAAATGCCCAGTCCTGAGGGTCGCCCCGGAGCAAGGAAATTACAATCCTGACCTGCTGTGCAGGATCTCCAGCGGAGCGAGATCTCAGAGACAAAAATAATTTACAATTATGTTTGAAATGCTGGAAGCGAGATCTATCCCCAGAGAAAAATTCAGGTAAAGGAATTCTAGGTTCAGATATAGGAGCATGAATAACAAAATCCTGTAAACTTTGAACCTTCCCAGCGAGATTATCCAAACCTGTAGCTAAACTCTGAGGATCCATATTAATCAGGTGAAATCAGAACCATTCAAGGATTAGAAGGAGAGAGAGACGAAGGCTGCAGTAAGCAGAGATGCTAGTGAATCAACTAATGAGCAAACTCAGGAAAAAAAAAAAAAAAAAATCTCTGCAGACTTCTTTTCTCTCCTTTCTTCTGCCAATTATTTTAACCCTTGGGCCGGCCAAACTGTCATGGTTCTCAATGGCAAGAGACCGTAGTAAAGCATACAAAGGACTAGCTCTTGGAAGATGGGAACTCGAGCTGACTGTGAGCTAAACCTACCGCACAACTAACAGTGGCCGGGTAGCGTGCCTACGTTTTATCCCTAGACGCCCAGCGCCAGCCGGAGAACTGACTGACCCTAGCAGAGGAAAATACAGACCTGGCTTACCTCTAGAGAAATTTTCCCCAAAAGGCAGACAGTAGCCCCCACATATAATGTCGGTGATTTTAGAGGAAATTGACATACGAAGTATGAAGATAGGTTTAGCAAATTGAGGTCCGCTTACTAGATAGTAGGAAGACAGAAAAGGGAACTACACAGTCAGCTGAAAACCCTTTCAAAACACCATCCTGAAATTACTTTAAGACTCTAATATCAACTCATGACACCAGAGTGGCAATTTCAGCTCACAAGAGCTTCCAGCCTCAGAAATATTCAAACACAGAGAACTGGAACAAAAATGCAAAACAAACTTAGGACTCAAAGTCCAACTTAGCTGATAGTAGTCTAGGAGCAGGAACATGCAACAGAAAGGCTTCTGGTAACATTGTTGGGCGGCATAGAAATGACTGAGGAGCAAGGCTAAATAGACAACTCCCACATCCTGATGGAAACAGGTGAACAGAGGAGATGAAGCACATAAGTGCAGTACCACCAGAAACCACCGGGGGAGCCCAGAAACCAAATTCACAACAATCAGCCAATGATGACATATCCTTGTCATATACCATTTTTTTTCTTTATGTATAAACCCATTTCATGTAAATAGCAGATTAGTAAAAAAAAAAAAAGGCTGAGTTTTCTTACAACTGTTTTGGTCCTGTGTTACAAAAACCATACATAATAATTTGCTTAAAAATGTAGTGAATCTAAATTCCCTACACCTTTTAGTTATGCTTACTGCGAAATGCAGCACTAAACCAATAATGCTACATTATTTTCTACTCAATGAAACCCCAGCACAATATGCATTCAACATGTATTCAATGTCTTCTTTTTACATTTCCAATCTGGAAAAATCCAAAATCATTCTTCTTTATTATTAGGATTGCCTTTTTGAGTTATTTTGATGTAATGATTTTGCATCTTATATTTATGTCTTGTTTTGTTTTTTCTTAATGTTATTGAATTTTTGTAATTTTTTAATAAATTTTTCATATAGAGGTAGACATTTGTTATAACCCCAATGGCAGAGGGTCTCTGGAATCAATACCAAGTCTGCAAACACAAAAAAACAGCTCATAGGGCAGTGGTAACTGGGCTGACCATATATCTAATCCTAGCACCACAAATAGAAGTAGCCGGGGAACGTGCCTACGTTGGTTCTAGACGTCTCGCGCCAGCCGGAGAACTAACTAACCCTAGAAGGGAAAAGAAAGACCTTTCTTGCCTCCAGAGAAAAGACCCCAAAAGTTGGATACAAGCCCCCAACAAATAATAACGGTGAGGTAAGAGGAAAAGACAAACATAAGAATGAGCTAGGTATTTAGCAAAGAGAGGCCCACTAGCTAATAGCAGAATATAGTAAGATGACTTATATGGTCAGCAAAAACCCTATTAAAATATCCACGCTGGATATTCAAGAACCCCCGAACCGTCTAACGGCCGGGGGGAGAACACCAGCCCCCTAGAGCTTCCAGCAAGGTCAGAAATCACATTTAGTACAAGCTGGACAAAAATAGTAGCAAAGCAAGTAACTCAAAAAGCAAAGAAGCAAGACTTAGCTTAATTTTGCAAGAGCCAGGACCAGCAGACAGGAGCAACAGAAGGATCTGATTACAACGATGCCAGGCACTGGACTAAGGATCCAGGAAGTTAATATAGCGACACCCCTGGACTAACGACCCAGGTGAGTGCCAAACAGAAAAAAGACAATCCCAGAGTCATACCACTAGAGACCACAAGAGGGAGCCAAAAAGTCTAATTCACAACAGTACCCCCCCCTTAAGGAGGGGTCACCGAACCCTCACCAAGACCACCAGGGCGATCAGGATGAGCAGCGTGAAAGGCACGAACTAAATCGGCCGCATGCACATCAGAGGCAACCACCCAGGAATTATCCTCCTGACCATAGCCCTTCCACTTAACCAGATACTGAAGCCTCCGCCTGGAGAGACGAGAATCCAAGATCTTCACCACGTACTCCAACTCGCCCTCAACCAACACCGGAGCAGGAGGCTCAACAGAAGGAACCACAGGTACAACGTACCGCCGCAACAAAGACCTATGGAACACGTTGTGAATGGCAAACGACACAGGAAGATCCAAGCGAAAGGACACAGGATTAAGGATTTCCAATATCTTGTAAGGACCGATGAAGCGAGGCTTAAATTTAGGAGAGGAGACCTTCATAGGAACAAATCGAGAAGACAGCCATACCAAATCCCCAACACGAAGTCGGGGACCCACACCGCGGCGGCGGTTGGCAAAACGCTGAGCCTTCTCTTGTGACAACTTTAAGTTGTCCACCACATGATTCCAGATCTGCTGCAACCTATCCACCACAGAATCTACCCCAGGACAGTCAGAAGGCTCCACATGTCCCGAGGAAAAACGAGGATGGAAACCAGAGTTGCAGAAAAATGGCGAAACCAATGTAGCGGAACTAGCCCGATTATTAAGGGCAAACTCAGCCAACGGCAAGAAGGTCACCCAATCATCCTGATCCGCAGAAACAAAACACCTCAAATAAGCCTCCACAGTCTGATTAGTTCACTCCGTTTGTCCATTAGTCTGAGGATGAAAGGCAGACGAAAACGACAACTCAATGCCCATCCTAGCACAAAAGGATCGCCAGAACCTGGAAACAAACTGGGATCCTCTGTCAGACACAATATTCTCAGGAATGCCGTGTAAACGAACCACATTCTGAAAGAACACAGGAACCAGATCGGAAGAGGAAGGCAGCTTAGGCAAAGGTACCAAATGGACCATCTTAGAAAAGCGATCACATACCACCCAGATGACAGACATGCCCTGAGACACCGGGAGATCTGAAATGAAATCCATGGAAATGTGTGTCCAAGGCCTCTTCGGGACAGGCAAGGGCAAGAGCAACCCGCTGGCACGCGAACAGCAAGGCGTAGCTCGAGCACAAGTCCCACAGGACTGCACAAACGACCGCACATCCCGTGACAAGGAAGGCCACCAAAAGGACCTAGCCACCAGATCTCTGGTGCCAAAAATTCCCGGATGCCCTGCCAACACCGAGGAATGAACCTCGGAAATGACTCTGCTGGACCACTTATCAGGAACAAACAGTCTGTCAGGTGGACAAGAGTCAGGTCTACCAGCCTGAAATCTCTGCAACACACGTCGCAAATCCGGAGAAATGGCTGACAAGATAACTCCCTCTTTAAGAATACCAACTGGTTCTGCGACTCCCGGAGAGTCAGGCACAAAGCTCCTTGAAAGAGCATCAGCCTTCACATTCTTTGAACCTGGTAAATACGAGACCACAAAGTCAAAACGGGAGAAAAACAATGACCAGCGGGCCTGTCTAGGATTCAGGCGTTTAGCAGACTCGAGATACATCAAATTTTTGTGATCGGTCAAGACCACCACACGATGCTTAGCACCCTCGAGCCAATGACGCCACTCCTCAAATGCCCACTTCATGGCCAACAACTCCCGATTGCCAACATCATAATTCCGCTCAGCAGGCGAAAACTTCCTCGAGAAAAAGGCACAAGGTCTCATCACAGAGCAACCAGGGCCTCTCTGCGACAAAACGGCCCCTGCCCCAATCTCAGAAGCATCCACTTCAACCTGAAAGGGAAGTGAGACATCAGGCTGGCACAAAACAGGCGCCGAAGTAAACCGGCGCTTCAACTCCTGGAAAGCCTCCACGGCTGCAGGAGCCCAGTTAGCAACATCAGAACCTTTCTTGGTCATATCCGTCAAAGGTTTAGCAATGCTAGAAAAATTAGCAATAAAACGACGGTAGAAGTTAGCAAAACCCAAGAACTTCTGAAGACTCTTAACTGACGTGGGTTGAGTCCAATCATGAATAGCACGGACCTTGACTGGGTCCATCTCCACCGCAGAAGAGGAAAAAATAAAACCCAAAAAGGGAACCTTCTGTACTCCAAAGAGACACTTTGAGCCCTTAACAAATAAAGCATTCTCACGCAAAACCTGAAACACCATCCTGACCTGCTCTACATGCGAGTCCCAGTCATCAGAAAAAAACAGAATATCATCCAGATAAACGATCATAAATTTATCCAGATACTTCCGGAAAATATCATGCATAAAGGACTGAAACACTGAAGGAGCATTAGAGAGCCCAAAAGGCATCACCAAGTACTCAAAATGACCTTCGGGCGTATTAAACGCGGTTTTCCATTCATCTCCTCGCTTAATGCGCACAAGGTTGTACGCACCACGAAGATCTATCTTGGTGAACCACTTGGCACCTTTAATTCGGGCAAACAAGTCTGACAACAGAGGCAAAGGATACTGAAATTTAACAGTGATTTTATTCAGAAGCCGATAGTCAATACAAGGTCTCAAAGATCCGTCCTTCTTGGCCACAAAAAAGAATCCCGCACCAAGAGGGGAAGAGGAAGGACGGATATGCCCCTTCTCCAGAGATTCCTTGATATACGAACGCATTGCGGTATGCTCAGGTACAGACAGATTAAATAGTCTTCCCTTAGGAAATTTGCTACCTGGAATCAAATCTATGGCACAGTCACAGTCCCTATGAGGAGGCAGAACACTGGACCTGGACTCGCTGAACACATCCTGATAATCAGACAAATACTCAGGAACTTCCGAAGGAGTAGAGGAAGTAATAGACACCGGCGGGGAATCACCATGAATACCCTGACAGCCCCAACTTGACACAGTCATTGCCTTCCAATCCAAGACTGGATTATGAGTCTGTAACCATGGCAAACCCAAAACGACCAAATCATGCATTTTATGCAGAACAAGAAAACGAATCACCTCCCGGTGTTCAGGAGTCATGCACATGGTTACCTGTGTCCAAAACTGCGGTTTATTTTCCGCCAATGGCGTAGCATCAGTACCCCTCAGAGGGATAGGATTAACCAACGGCTCAAGAACAAAACCACAGCGCTTGGCAAATGACAGATCCATAAGACTCAGGGCAGCACCTGAATCCACAAACGCCATAACAGGGTAAGAGGACAATGAGCAAATTAAAGTCACAGACAAAATAAATTTAGGTTGCAAATTACCAATGGCGACAGGACTAACAACCCTTGTTAGGCGTTTAGAGCATGCTGATATAACATGTGTAGAATCACCACAGTAAAAACACAACCCATTCTGATGTCTATGATTTTTCCGCTCATTTCTGGTCTGAATTCTATCACATTGCATCAAATCAGGTGTTTGTTTAGACAACACCACCAGAGGATTAGCGGTTTTGCGCTCCCGCAAACGCCGGTCAATTTGAATAGCCAGCGCCATGGAATCATTCAGACTTGTAGGAATGGAGAAACCCACCATCACATTCTTAATGGCTTCAGAAAGGCCATTTCTGAAGTTTGCGGCCAGAGCACACTCATTCCACTGAGTAAGCACGGACCATTTCTGAAATTTTTGGCAATACACTTCAGCTTCATCCTGACCCTGAGAAATAGCCAGCAAGGCTTTTTCTGCCTGAATTTCAAGATTGGGTTCCTCGTAAAGCAATCCGAGCGCCAGAAAAAACGCATCAATATTTGCCAATGCCGGATCTCCTGGCGCTAGCGAGAAGGCCCAATCCTGAGGGTCGCCCCGTAAGAAAGAGATAACAATTTTTACTTGCTGAGCTGAGTCTCCAGATGAACGGGGTCTCAGAGATAGAAACAATTTACAATTATTCCTGAAATTCCTAAACTTAAATCGGTCTCCAGAGAACAGTTCAGGAATAGGTATTTTAGGTTCAGACATTGGACTACTGGTAACAAAATCTTGTATGCCCTGCACACGAGCAGCAAGCTGATCCACACTTGAAATCAAGGTCTGGACATTCATGTCTGCAGCAAGCTCAAGCCACTCAGAGGTAAAGGGGAGGAAGAGAGGGAAAAAAAAAAAAATTCAGAATTTCCTTTCTTATATCCCACTTCTGCAATGCATTAAACATTCAATGTGGGCCTGGCATACTGTTATGACCCCAATGGCAGAGGGTCTCTGGAATCAATACCAAGTCTGCAAACACAAAAAACCAGCTCATAGGGCAGTGGTAACTGGGCTGACCATATATCTAATCCTAGCACCACAAATAGAAGTAGCCGGGGAACGTGCCTACGTTGGTTCTAGACGTCTCGCGCCAGCCGGAGAACTAACTAACCCTAGAAGGGAAAAGAAAGACCTTTCTTGCCTCCAGAGAAAAGACCCCAAAAGTTGGATACAAGCCCCCAACAAATAATAACGGTGAGGTAAGAGGAAAAGACAAACATAAGAATGAGCTAGGTATTTAGCAAAGAGAGGCCCACTAGCTAATAGCAGAATATAGTAAGATGACTTATATGGTCAGCAAAAACCCTATTAAAATATCCACGCTGGATATTCAAGAACCCCCGAACCGTCTAACGGCCGTGGGGAGAACACCAGCCCCCTAGAGCTTCCAGCAAGGTCAGAAATCACATTTAGTACAAGCTGGACAAAAATAGTAGCAAAGCAAGTAACTCAAAAAACAAAGAAGCAAGACTTAGCTTAATTTTGCAAGAGCCAGGACCAGCAGACAGGAGCAACAGAAGGATCTGATTACAACGATGCCAGGCACTGGACTAAGGATCCAGGAAGTTAATATAGCGACACCCCTGGACTAACGACCCAGGTGAGTGCCAAACAGAAAAAAGACAATCCCAGAGTCATACCACTAGTGACCACAAGAGGGAGCCAAAAAGTCTAATTCACAACAGACATTCACTTCAGCATTGTATATTTCTCCTCCTATCTATATATTAACTTTTTTGCTGTTTTGTCTGTAGTTTTCTACTCTGTTCACCCTTGCATTCCTTTGTTTGCCTGTGGCTTACATGGAGGCCAGATCTTACAGAACAAGGATAGTCACGATTGGAAACATGATGGGGTTTATTTCAGGTGACCGGTTGGAGATGCACTGGTATTTGCTATTATAATAAAAGTGCACAGCATGGTGGCTATATTGTAAGTTTACCACTGGGTCAGCTGTTTGTAGGCAATGACTTTATGAGCTGCCATATTTTGTGTTAGCGTGTATTAGGTATAAGGGGTCGAGTTCCCGCCTCTGCACAGGGGGAATCTCGAGCCATCTCCTCTGTGGTCTCCATTCCTCTCCAGCCGCAGTGGAGCCTGCTCACCAGAGGTGTTGGTCCCAGCGTCTGGCTCAGCCTGATACTGTGCGGATGGTTTCTGCTGCTTTCCCAGGCTCAGCCATTGAAGGCTGTACTAGTCAGCGGCGAGCAGACGTCTCTGGGACTAAAGGTACCGTCACATTAAGCGACGCTGCAGCGATATAGACAACGATGCCGATTGCTGCAGCGTCGCTGTTTCGTCGTTGTGTGGTCGCTGGAGAGCTGTCACACAGACAGCTCTCCAGCGACCAACGATGCCGAAGTCCCCGGGTAACCAGGGTAAACATCGGGTTACTAAGCGCAGGGCCGCGCTTAGTAACCCGATGTTTACCCTGGTTACCAGTGTAAATGTAAAAAAAAAACCAAACACTACATACTTACATTCCGGTGTCTGTCGGGTCCCCCGGCGTCCGCTTCCCTGCACTGTGTAAGCGCCGGCCCTAAAGCAGAGCGGTGACATCACCGCTGTGCTTTGCTTTACGGCCGGCACTGACACATTCAGTGCAGGAAGCTCTGAGCAGCAGCGCGGACGCCGGGGGACGTGACAGACATCAGAAGGTGAGTATGTACTGTTTTTTTTGTACTTTTACAATGGTAACCAGGGTAAATATCGGGTTACTAAGCGCGGCCCTGCGCTTAGTAACCCGATATTTACCCTGGTTACCATTGTAAAACATTGCTGGCATCGTTGCTTTTGCTGTCAAACAGAACGATACACGCCGATCTGACGACCAAATAAAGTTCTGGACTTCTAGCTCCGACCAGCGATATCACAGCAGGATCCAGATCGCTGCTGCATGTCAAACACAACGATATCGCTATCCAGGACGCTGCAACGTCACGGATCGCTATCGTTATCGTTGTTAAGTTGTTCAGTGTGAAGGTACCTTTAGTCCTGCTTTTTCCCTTCTGAGCATGCCCAGGGTAAGACCTGTCATTGGAGGTCAAGGGTCACATGCTAAGGCACTGCTGCAGCTCCCATTGGTCCTCTAGGAAGGTCCTGAAGTTGCTCTGGTATTGTAGCAGCTTCCATTGGTCCTCTAGGAAGGTCCTGAAGCTGCTGCAGCTATAAAAGGTTTGCATGGCCACACGGCCATGCGCTAGTATCACTTCATGTTATGAGCTTGCTAATTGTGGTCGCGCCTGTATGATTGTATTCAGGGACCCGGCTGAAATAAGCCCCTAGAATACCGGCACCTCCGGTGAGGAGTTTGTATGTTTGTATTCAGGGACCCGGCTGAAATAAGCCTCTAGAATACCGGCACCTACGGTGAGGAGTTTTTGTGTGCTTCTCTGTGTGCGTGACCACTGACTGCCATCAGCTCAGCAGTTAGCTGTGTTCCCCTGTAACGCTAACAGGGCACAGCGTGTTATTTTCTGTGTGACTCAGTGAAGTAACTGAGTTCACTTATACTGCCATATAGTGCCGTCATTTTCTAGCAGCAGGTTGTCTCCTGCACGGTGGACCCCAGGCTGGAACGCACCAATTATAACATCCATATTAACTCGGTGCATTCCGCCAGTCCTCAGACTAGGTTTCCTAGTATGAACAGTGGATGTTACATACTTGATAAGTAGTGATGAGCGAGTATACTCGTTACTCGGGTTTCCCCGAGCATGCTCGGGTGGTCTCCGAGTATTTTGGCGTGCTCGGAGGTTTAGTTTTCGTCGCCGCAGCTGCATGATTTGCGACTGCTAGACACCTTGAGCACATGCAGGGATTGCCTGTTTGTTAGGGAATTCCCACATGTATTCAGCCTGTCTAGCAGTCACAAATCATGCAGCTGCGGCGATGAAAACTAAATCTCTGAGCACGCCAAAATACTCGGAGACCACCCGAGCATGCTCGGGGAAACCTGAGTAACGAGTATACTCGCTCATCACTATTGATAAGGTTGGAAAAAGTTACAGGTCCAACCGGTAATACTATTGTGATCATCTGTATGAATCTAAATATTCCATGAGGCAATTGTCAGTTGCTCCACGTTAGGGAAAAATTCCTTCTTGGCTCAAAATATATCTAAAAGTAAATCCTTGGATCAGTGTCTAATCTCCAGCAATCTAGTATCCATCACCTGCAATATATTTTTCTAAAAATGCATTCAAGCCTTTCTAAACCTTGTTTAGTGAATCAATCATCACAACAACATGTGTCAGAGAACTTTAATCTCACTGCACTTACAGTAAGGAATGCACTACTGTGATGATTGTGAAACCTTCTTTACTCTAGAAATAATTAATAAATCATTGTCATTGTTGTAGGCCTAGGTGTCAATTGATCGTTAAAAAGATTTGGGTGCAATCCATACATATTTATGTATATTACAATTGGATGGTCCAAAATACCTTGGTAACACTCTTCTGCACACACTGTAGTTCAGCTATATCTTTTTTATAAACAGGTATCTAAACTGTACTCCAGAATTCCAGGTGTAGCCTGAATAGTGATTTGTATGGAGGCAACACTATGTTATTGTCGAGAGTATCTACTTTTACATTTACTGTTATTCAATATACTGTAGTCTTTTCTAAGATGTAGTTTTGTTTCCAGTGTTTTACTATTTAGTGAAAAATAATACATTTAGTTTTATAATTTATAGTAGATTATAATTTTCTCAGTTTAATTTCATAACATTACAAGTATCCACATTAACCGTTTGTTGCCATTTCTCCAGTTTCCACAATTTCGTCTGTAATGTTATTTTTCAAAGTGTTGATTACTTCCAGAGCTCTGTATCAATGTTAAATGTTTTATAAAGAAGAGAGTCCAATACTGACCCCTATGGCACCCCACTGGTTACTGTGACCCACTCAGAGTATGTTCCATTATAACCACCCTCTGTTTCCCATTGCTAAGCCAATTGTTAACCCATTTACACATATTTCTCCTTAATTCCATCATTCTCATGATATAAACCAGAATCCTAATTGCTCAGAGTAAAGCACTTTTAAAATACTGTGCATTGCCTTGCCACAAAGCCAAGTTTAGCTTTACTCATGGATTCACGGTTTTTGTAGTACTATGTAATATAATGAACATTGCCCCAAGAAAATAATTTATAATCTTATCAATTAGAAGAAGCCCCAATACCTAGAGCAAACCCTAATAGCTCTTCAGTTTATGCCCCCACATACTTGTCTGTATCTTTAATATTTAGTAGAGCTATGCAGAGTATCCATATTAAAGGCTTAGTAAGAGAACCGCAGGCTAATTTGAAGAAGTAATTCAGTAGTACCGCTCTGTGCAGACCTCACAGGAGTAAAATTGCCTTGTCAATTGTATGCAGCTTCATGCAATCATACAGACGTTCAGGATTATTTTTGCGCAAGAACCAAAGCTCTAGTTGTGTCACTACCAATATTATTATTCATTTTGCTGTAATGAAAGGTGTTATAACTGATGAAACAACACTAATTCCCACCGTAGCATCTTCCAGCTGTTGCTGCAGTAGCAGTGGATCTTTTGGCTATCACACGTTGCTTATTCTGCACTTGCAGCTGTTGCTTGTCCTTGATTATGTACACACAACATCAGTGATGAGTGATTAAACAAGTCCCATGTGCTCGTCTCTATATATTCGTTGCATGTTCAAATTGTCATTCTATAGGTACCATGTTGTTGGTAATAGTCACCGCAATGTTACTGTCTTGTACACATGACAACCCTTTATTCTATAAAGGTGACATATTCATTAGTTATTGACGTTAATAACAGAGACGTGGAAATTGATTCTACATTTTAGTAATCTGTCACAGTATCACAGAAAATAATACTTAATGAATATCTAATTACATAGCATAAATATTTTCTTAAAAATATCTAATCTCTTATTAACTCTGACTTGATAAACTATTATTACAGATTGATAATTTGCATGACTGAATGATAGATTAACCCCTTAACCCCCAAGGGTGGTTTGCACGTTAATGACCGGGCCTATTTTTACAATTCTGACCACTGTCCCTTTATGAGGTTATAACTCTGGAACGCTTCAACAGATCCTGATGATTCTGACATTGTTTTCGCGTGACATATTGCACTTCATGATAGTGGTAACATTTCTTTGATATTATCTGCGTTTATTTGTAAAAAAAATGGAAATTTGGTGAAAATTTTGAAAATTTAGCAATTTTCCAACTTTGAATTTTTATGCCCTTAAATCACAGAGATATGTCACACAAAATACTTAAAAAGTAACATTTCCCACATGTCTACTTTACATCAGCACAATTTTGGAACCACATTTTTTTTTGTTAGGGAGTAATAAAGAGTTAAAAGTTGACCAGCAATTTCTCATTTTTACAACACATGTTTCTTTTAGGGACTGCATCTCATTTGAAGTAACTTTGAGCGGTCTATATGATAGAAAATACCAAGTGTGACACCATTCTAAAAACTGCACCACATTCAAGAAGTTTATTAACCCTTCGGGTGTCTCACAGGAATTTTTGGAATGTTTAAAAAAAAATGAACATTCAACTTTTTTTCACAAAAAAATTAATTCAGCTCCAATTTATTTTATTTTACCAAGGGTAACAGGAGAATTTGGACCCCAAAAGTTGTTGAACAATTTGTCCTGAGTACACTGATACCCCATATGTGGGGGTAAACCACTGGGTGCATGGCAGAGCTCGGAAGGGAAGGAGCGCCATTTGACTTTTCAATGCAAAATTGACTGGCATTGAGATAGGACGCCATGTCGCCTTTTGAGAGCCCCTGATGTGCCTAAACATTGAAACCCCCCACAAGTGACACCATTTTGGAAAGTAGACCCCCTAAGGAACTTATCTAGATGTGTGGTGAGCACTTTGACCCACCAAGTGCTTCACAGAAGTTGATAATGTAGAGCTGTAAAAATAAAAAATCATATTTTTTCACAAAAATGATCTTTTCGCCTCAAATTTTTTATTTTCCCAGGGGTAAAAGAAGATATTGGAAGGCAAAAGTTGTTTTGCAAATTGTCCTGAGTACGCTGATACCCCATATGTGGGGGTAAACCACTGGGTGCATGGCAGAGCGCGGAAGGGAAGGAGCGCCATTTGACTTTTCAATGCAAAATTGACTGGCATTGAGATAGGACGCCATGTCGCCTTTTGAGAGCCCCTAATGTGCCTAAACATTGAAACCCCCCACAAGTGACACCATTTTGGAAAGTAGACCCCCTAAGGAACTTATCTAGATGTGTGGTGAGCATTTTGACCCACCAAGTGCTTCACAGAAGTTGATAATGTAGAGCTGTAAAAATAAAAAATCATATTTTTTCACAAAAATGATCTTTTCGCCTTAAATGTTTTATTTTCCCAGGGGTAAAAGAAGATATTGGAAGGCAAAAGTTGTTTTGCAATTTGTCCTGAGTACGCTGATACCCCATATGTGGGGGTAAACCACTGTTTGGGCGCATAACAGAGCTCTGAAGGGAATGAGTGCCGTTTGACTTTTCAATGCAAAATTGACCTGAATTGAGATGGGACACATTTTGTCACAAAAATGATCTTTTTGCCCCCAATTTTTTATTTTCCCAATGGTAACAGAAGAAATTGGACCCCAAAAGTTGTTTTGCAATTTTTCCTGAGTATGCTGATATCCCATATGTGGGAGTAAACCACTATTTGGGCGCATGGCAGAGCTCGGAAGGGAAAGAGCGCCGTTTGACTTTTCAATGCAAAATTGACTGGAATTGAGAGAGGACGCCATGTTGCCTTTTGAGAGCCCCTGATGTGCCTAAACAGTGGAAACCCCCCACAAGTGACACCATTTTGGAAAGTAGACCCCCTAAGGAACTTAACTAGATGTGTTGTGAGAACTTTGAACCCCCAAGTGTTTCATTACAGTTTATAACGCAGATCCGTGAAAATAAAAAATCTTTTTTTCCACAAAAATTATTTTTTAGCCCCCAGTTTTGTATTTTCCCAAGGGTAACAGGAGAACTTGAATCCCAAAAGTTGTCCAATTTGTCCTGGGTGTGCTGATACCCCATATGTGGGGGAGAACCACCGTTTGGGCACATGGCAGATCTTAGAATGGAAGGAGCGCCGTTTGGAATGCAAACTTAATTGGATTGGTCTGCAGGCGTCACGTATTTATAGAGCCCCTAATGTACCGAAACAATAGAAACCCCCCACAAGTGTCCCCATACTGGAAACTAGACCCCCCAAGGAACTTATCTAGATGTGTTGTGAGAAATTTGAACCCCCAAGTGTTTCACTACAGTTTATAACGCAGAGCCATGAAAATAAAAAATCTTTTTTTTTCCACAAAAATTATTTTTTAGACCCCAGGTTTGGATTTCTCAAGGGTACCAAGAGAAATTGGACCCCAAAAGTTATCCAATTTGTCCTGAGTACGCGGATACCCCATATGTTGGGGTAAACCCCTGTTTGGGTGCAAGGGAGAGCTCGGAAGGGAAGGAGCACTGTTTTACTTTTTCAATGCAGAATTAGCTGGAATTGAGATCGGACGCCATGTCGCTTTTGGAGAACCCCTGATGTGCCTTAACAGTGGAAACCCCCAATTCTAACTCCAACCCTAACCCGAACACACCCCTAACCCTAATCCCAACCCTAACCATAACTCTAACCACACCCCTAACCCAAACACGCCCCTAACCCTAATCCCAACCACACCCCTAACCCCAACACATCTTTAACCCCAACCCACCCCCAACCCTAACCACACCCCTAACTCCAACACACCCCTAACCCTAATCCCAACAATAACCCTAACCATACCCCTAACCCTGACACACCCCTAACCTTAATTCCAACCGTAAATAATCCAAACCCTAACTTTAGCCTTAACCTTAACCCTAACTTTAGCCCCAACTCTAACTGTAGCCTTAACCCTAACTTTAGCCCAAACCGTAACTTTAGCCCCAACCCTAACCCTAATTTTAGCCCCAACCCTAACCCTAACTTTAGCCCCAACCTTATCTGTAGCCCTAACCCTAACTTTAGCCCCAACCCTAACCCTAACTTTAGCCCCCAACTCTAACCTTATCTTTAGCACCAACCCTAACCCTAACTTTAGCCCCAACCCTAACCCTCACTTTAGCCCCAACCCTAACCCTATCTTTAGCCCCAATCCAAACTGTAGCCCTAACCCTAACTTTAGCCCCGACCCTAACCCTAACTGTAGCCCCAACTGTAACACTAACTTTATCCCCAACCCTAACTTTAGCCCCATCCCTAACACTAACGTTAGCCCCAACCCTAACTTTAGCTCCAACCCTAAAGCTAGCCCTAATGGGAAAATGGAAATAAATACATTTTTTTCATTTTATTATTTTTCCCTAACTAAGGGGGTGATGAAGGGGGGTTTGATTTACTATTTATAGCTGTTTTTTTAGCGGATAGTTTTTGCGTCACCACATTCTGAGAGTTATAATTTTTTCATATTTTGGTCCACAGAGTCTTGTGAAGTCTTGCTTTTTGCAGGACGAGTTGACGTTTGTATTGGTACCATTTTCGGGCACGTGACACTTTTTGATCGCTTTGTATTCTGATTTTTGTGGGACAAGATGTCATTCTCAGCGGTACCATGTTTATTTATATCCGTCTTTTTGATCGCATGTTATTCCACTTTTTGTTCGGCGGTATGATAATAAAGCGTTGTTTTTTGCCTCATTTTTTTTTTTTTTCTTTTACTGTGTTCACTTTTGGGACAGTTTTATAGGTCGAGTCCTTACGGACGTGGCAATACTAAATCTGTGTACTTTTAATGTTTTTTTATTTAGATAAAGAAATGTATTTATTGGAACAATATTTTTTTTTTCTTTATTTAGGAATTTTTTTTTCTTTTTACACATGTAAATATTTTTTTTTCTACTTTTTTACTTTGTCACAGGGTGGGACATCATGCTATAGTGTCAGATCTCTGATCTGACACTTTGCAAAGCACTGTGTCAGATCAGCGATCTGACAAGCAGTGCAGGAGGCTTGCCGGCGCCTGCTCTGAGCAGGCGCTTACCTCCCTGCAGGACCCGAAGGAGCCCCATGGCCATTTTGGATCCGGGGCCTGCAGGGAGGAGATGCTCGGAACAACGCGATGCTTCCTTCCTACCGCCGGAACGCTGTGATCATGTTTGATCGTAGTGTTCCGGGGGTTAATGTGCCAGGAGCCATCCGTGACCGCTCCTGGCACATAGTCCCGGATGTCAGCTGTAATAATCAGCTGACACCCGGCGGCGATCAGCCGCTCTTCCCCGTGAGTGCAGCCAATCGCCTATGACGTACTATCCCGTCCCTGGGAATTAAGTTCCAGGTCACCTCGACGGGATAGTATGTCATATGGGATTAAGGGGTTAAGCCCAGGTTTAGTTACAGCTACCAGACTCCAGAATCCGAGCTTTGAGAATTGTTGATAACAAGAGTACAAATAATTGCATATTGAGTGCATAAAATGATATGACTAATCTTGGGGACAGTAAACAAAACATAAAAGTTCAGGATCTTAAGAAGTCTCTTGAGATGAAGTATAATAATTAGCTTCTGCCTCCTCTGGATCAACATATTAAGTTATAGAGGGACTTGAAAGTTTTGGAACCCTTCAGAATTTTCCAGATTTTGCCAATAATTTGACATAAAACTACATCAGATTTTCATGATATACCACTGGGTTTCTCAAATATTATGAGATTTTTATGCTGTAGTGAAGATTTTTTTCTTTCTCCAAACATAAAACTTGTCATTTGAATAAACATCTACTAGTCTCATCTGTCCATGTTACATGGCTCAGTAGCATTCTGGCTTGTTAAGGTGATTTTATCAAACTGCAGATTAGCAGCAATGTTCTTAGAGAGCAATGGCTTTCTCTTAGCAGTCTTTCCTTGCACACCATTGTTGTTCAGTGTCCTCCTGATGGTAGATTCATGAACACATGAACATTACCATGAGCTAATGTGAGAGTGGCTTTTTGCCACTTAGAGGTTACCTTACGGGCCTTTGTGATTTCACAGACTAAACTCCTTTGTCTTGGATGGATATTTGTTGGATTACCCCTCCTGGGGAAGTTGATGGTCTTAAATTTCCTCCATTTTTATACAGTATGTCTGACTGTGGATTAGTTTTAGATCAAACTTCAGGAATGATTTTGTAACCTTTTCCAGCCTAATGAGCATCAATAACTCTTCTGATAATTTGTTAGTGCTGTGATATAATTCCACATTTCTTGTGAAGATCAGACTCTGATCCCTGATCTTTAAATGTAATAGGTTGCCCACTCACACCTGATTGTCATCTCATTGATTGAAAATACTAGTCTCTAATTTCATCTTTAAATTGTCTGCTAATCCTTATGGTCTTATAGCTCTGCCACGCATTAGCGTGATATTGGATCAATTCCTTCATTTATAAATAACAAAGTGTATTATTTTTTATGTTTATTTTATTTGGTTCTCTTTATCTACTTTTAGGACTTCAACCAACAGCTGATGTACCATAGTTTTAGGATAAATTCTTAATGGTTCACAAACTTTCAAGTAAAATTGTGGGGATTGAACTCAATGGACTTGTGTCTTCTTTCAACTTCAAAACTATGAAACTAGTATGATAGCCTGAATACTGTATACCACAGGATGTAATTGTGTAACTTCACATACAGTAGCCTGCTCAAAATATGCTGAAACTTTGTCCAGAAAAGACAATTCTAGAATACTCTAGTTATCTAGCTAATGCTTAAATAATAATTGCAAAGCAAAGTGGGTAGCTCAAAAACATAATGCCTGCTCCCTTAAAATTACCCTTCAGCACAGACTCAGTTTGCTTATATATTACTAATGTAGGGACAACATACTTTTTGCCATCATTCTGATCCCTGTTGCCACTTTTTCCAAGTTCTGAGGCAGCCTCTTGATCCATTTCAGTCCACAGCAGGACTGTTATCGGAGCTGGAAGATACCACGGCAGTTGACGAGTTGTGCTTTTGGCTTTTCACACAACTCCCTATGCAATAGCAGTGGTCATTTTAGACAAAGAGGAAGTAGGCCCAGAACTTGGAAACAGTGGCAGCAGTGATCCAATGGAGTGAACCAGGTGCAGTGACTATACATTAGGTAACTTTTTTTTTTTTAATCTAGGGTGGGGGGTTGTTTTAAGGTACATTTTAAGAGCTTTTTTACATGTGGTAGCTTGTTTCAATTATGAGCTCTCATAGCATTACTTTGTCACTACCCTCTGTAGGACATTTTTACACTTGCCCTTTGGTATATTGGGATTTTTTTGAAAAGTGACTTTCCTGTTTGCTGGTCTCCACTAATGCTGTATTGGTATAGCACTTTGGCAATAGCTGATATGTCCAGTATACTCAATCTCCTACAGCTTGAATATTTATCCAATTAGTATTTATCCAATTATCAGTATGTTAGCGCTGTTTATAAAATATGTAGCATTGAGACCGATATCATGTTGCATCCATTCGATAACAGATAGCTTTCACTGACCTTCCCACAAATTTGAACATATCCATTGGTCCTGCCTGTATATCATATTTTGACTAGATGCTATTATGTGGATAGCAGTTTTCCATGCATTAGACATCACCAATGAAAATAGGAAATTCATGTAATATTCTGACAGAATGTATCTGCCAGAGGTAGAACTGCTCTTTGTAGTAGCAGCACACCCAGATTAGGGAGTTTTATAACCTGAGTTTGAGACTGTATCACTAAGTCTGGATTCACTTGCAGTGTTTAATTACCTTATTGGTGTTTAAGTGGTGTCAAAAACACATGAAAGAACCATGTGTTCAGGAAGCCTAAGGTTCTTCATAGCAAGGTGAGAAATGGATAATGGTGTTGGCTGCCACCATAAACATTTCCTTAGACTGAAAACAGATGCAAGTTTCTAGGAGACACTTTCAGAAGCACAGTCAAAAGGCTAGAAGATGACAAGCACCAAAGCTCCATCACATGGATTAATTTGTTTCACTGCCTGGTTGAGCAGAAACTTTTTGAAGCTCTGTGATTGATGATCTTTACCTCTTCCTCACCTGTTGAAGTTTAATTAAGAACTTGTGGGCCTTCTTGGTGGGCGAGATTTATAGTATCTGGGAGTGTATGGGGGCTGCCTTATCTAAAATTGGTTTTGAACAAATCAATAAATTCAAAGGTTCTGTAGACTTTATGAAAATAGGATAGGGGAGGTGGCATTATTTTCAGCTGATTATTTTAAAAGACCATCTATTTTGTTTCCTCATTTTTCTAAATGTGACTTAGAGAACCTGCCAGCACAATTTTGTAATGAAAAGAAAAGCCATGGCTGTAATTGTGCTATAATATAGATTAAAATTATACCTTTGGTGAAGAAGTCTGTTTTTGTTGTGTAAAGGAGACCACATACTGCTGACTTATTTTCTGTTGTGAAAACAATCGTATTGAAATAACAGCCTGAAGGTCATACTTTAACAGTGAAAACAAGGAGCATCAAACTTTTAGGGTGTGTGCACAAACTAAATATTTGGAGCAGTGTAAAACACGTTTTTAATTTTTTTTCTGCTTTTTTTTACATGCATTTTTGGTGCAGATATTTCCTCACACACAGTATGGGTGAAATCTGCCGCAAAAATGCTGAAAGAATTAACATGCAAATCTGCATGTCACAAATAAGCAACGTGTGCAGACTTCAGGATTCTCACTTTGCTGGCATCAGGAAACCCTTCAAGTTTTGTGACAAAACTGCACAAAAAAACGCAACGTGTTCACAGAGCTTTTAAATGCATAGATTGGCAAGAGAGAATATACAATTTTAAAACACACTTATATACGGTATACGATAAAACATTTTTTTCGCAGCTAAAAACACGCAGAAAAAAATGCTGCACATGCGCAACGTGTGAACATACCTTAACCCCTTAATAGAACGCCGATGTCGGACTCCCTCGTTTGATGGGAGGAGTGCTTCTTTAACGACTTTACAATATTCAAAATAAAATATATTTAAGAGGTCACAATGGCATATAGTCAATTTGATTCCTCTTAGTAGGCAGCCTGAATAGAGTAATATTTTCATGATTACTATTTAGTTTTGTAAGGATAAACTGTATCTAATGCTATTTGATGCCAAATGGTTAGAAGCAAAAAGCACATGAAAATGATCGATTATTCATCACTTTTGATCAGTAATGAATGCAGTCTTTGAATTCTTCTTTAAAATATATACCGTATATACTCGAGTATAAGCCGACCCGAGTATAAGTCGACCCCCCTAATTTTGCCACAAAAAACTGGGAAAACTTAATGACTCGAGTATAAGCCTAGGGTGGAAAATGCAGCAGCTACCGGTAAATGTCAAAAGTAAAAATAGATACCAATAAAAGTAAAAATTGAGACATCAGTAGATTAAGTGTTTTTGAATCCATATTGAATCAGGAGCCCCATATAATGCTCCATAAAGTTTGATGGGCCCCATTAGATGCTCCATATTAAAATATGCCCCATATAATCCTGCATAAAGGGTAATAAGGGCCCCATAAGATGCTCCATAGAGATATTTGCCCTATATAGTGCTGCACAAACGTTATGGCCCCATAAGATGCTCCATACAGACACTTGCCCCATATAATGCTGCACAATCGTTATGGCCCCATAAGATGCTCCGTACAGACACTTGCCCCTTATAATGCTGCACAATCGTTATGGCCCCATACAGATGCTCCGTACAGTCACTGCCCCTTATAGTGCTGCACATACGTTATGGCCCCATAAGATGCTCCGTACAGTCACTTGCCCCTTATAATGCTGCACAATCGTTATGGCCCCATAAGATGCTCCGTACAGACACTTGCCCCTTATAATGCTGCACAATCGTTATGGCCCCATACAGATGCTCCGTACAGTCACTGCCCCTTATAGTGCTGCACATACGTTATGGCCCCATAAGATGCTCCGTACAGTCACTTGCCCCTTATAATGCTGCACAATCGTTATGGCCCCATAAGATGCTCCGTACAGACACTTGCCCCTTATAATGCTGCACAATCGTTATGGCCCCATACAGATGCTCCGTACAGTCACTGCCCCTTATAGTGCTGCACATACGTTATGGCCCCATAAGATGCTCCGTACAGTCACTTGCCCCTTATAATGCTGCACAATCATTATGGCCCCATAAGATGCTCCGTTCAGACACTTGCCCCCTACTTATAATGCTGCACAATCGTTACGGCCCCATAAGATGCTCCGTACAGACACTTGCCCCTTATAATGCTGCACAATCGTTATGGCCCCATAAGATACTCCGTACAGTCACTGCCCCATATGCTTTTGCTGCGATAAAAAAAAAAAAAAATCACATACTCACCTCTCTTCACTCAGGACCCCGGCACTTTCAATATTTACCTGCTCCTCGTGTGGCTCCGTCTTCAGCACTGACGTTCAGCAGAGGGCGCGCACTGACTACGTCACCGCGCCCTCTGACCCGAGCGTCACAGCCAGAGGACGCTGATGACGGAGTCGCACCGGAACGAGGAGCGGTAAATATCATGCAGCGCTGCGCAGCACTGTATACTCACCTATTGCTGGCGCTGTGCAGTCCCTGCTTCTTCCAGCGCTGCATCTTCTTCCTGTATTGAGCCGTCACAGTTACCGCTCATTACCGAAAGGAATATGCAGCTGGGAGGTGGAGCTGCATATTCATTACTGTAATGAGCGGGACCATGTGACCGCTCAGTACAGGAAGAATATGCAGCGCTGGAAGAAGCAGGGACCGCACCAGCAGTAGGTGAGTATAATTAGATAGCCCCCGCCCCCCCTCCTTTGCCGACCCCCGGGTATGACTCGAGTATAAGCCGAGTGGGGGACTTTCAGCCCAAAAAAATGGGCTGAAAATCTCGGCTTATACTCGAGTATATACGGTATTTAATGTTAGTAGAAGAAAGTCAGTTGTTTGGTTGCAACATAAAATAAACTAGAGTACGTACCGGCTACTGAATAGCCAATTTCAAACAGTTGTAATAAAGCATTATACAGACATATGTCAAGAACAGAATCTAATCCTGTCAAAACAATATAAAAGGAATTTTTAAGAAGGTTTCACGGCTTTGTTCTGAACGAATCGGATTCTGGCCTCAGCACAAAATGTATGGCACTATATTGTGGTTGTCAGTAGGCAGCCTTATAGAGAAAAATAATGAGAGTATCCAGTCTTATGATCAGCATAGCACACTACTTTATAAAAGCACATTTATCTTTGTCTTTTCTATATTCCATCTTTAATAGATAGAATCAAATTAGCATTCGTTTTTCTTCGACTTTTTTACTGGTTATTTATTGCTAACTAGATAACCACATGTTTTCTTGAGTAATCAAATCGCAATATACGCGGTCAGCTAAAAGGACCTCTGCACTGCAGATCGAAAATGTCATCAAAAGAGAACAAGCAATAACATTTGTCACACTTTTGTTTTGTTCAAATAGCCGGTTCTGCAAAAGGATACAGAATGCAACGTTACAAGATGGGCAGGGTGTTATTTGTATGAGAGTGCTTATCTAGACATTGCCTCTAAACTCAGCAACTTATCTTACACATTTCCAATACCAATGAGATGTTAAACATGGCATAAATATTTATTTTTATTTTTATTTTTGAAATATTTTGCAATCTGTTTTATAAAATATGTTCCACTGAAAATGACTCTACAATTCAAAATTGAGTTGATTTGTAAATTACTTTTCTTGTGTTACTAATCATGTGCAATAGCCTGTATTATATAGGTCTGCAGTGCTGACATTTCCTTGCATTTTTAAATTATAACATACCATTTAAAAATTAATGCATATGTGATAAGCTTTAGTGATATAATAAACAGTATGTTATAATTAGAAATATAAAAAGTTTTAATATATTGGCTTACATCGTAGAAGTGCAGAAATTACATCCATACATTTATAAAAGTATGGCGGGCTTCCTGTGGAAACATAGGGCCTGAGTCATCAAGACCGGCATTGTTCAATTCATATTGAATAACTGCTGAAAATCGAAAATACCTCAAAAATCCTCTCGATTTGGCATATTTGATCATCTCTATAAATAAGGATTTATATGTATAGCTGCATGTACTGGTCACAAGCCAGAATCTGTGTGTGTTCAGATGCTATTGAGTGCTTGGAGTCTGTGGGAAACAAATGAAAGAAAGAGGCAGATTGGAAGGAAAAATGTAGTAAAGAAAAAAATAAAAAATAAGTTACATGTGTTTTTAGGACATGCTCAAAATTGTGGATTGAAAATTACCCCTTAGACCCCAGTCCAGAGCCTCTCACCTAGCCAAATCAGTTCTCATGCTTCGCACTGACGAGGGCCAACAGCCTGAAACATCGTGTCTGCGAATTGAGATACTGATTTGGCTTTTATCCTAAGTCATATTGCACGACTCGTTAAAGGGTTGATTGTGACTTGTAGGATCGCTACTTCCAACAGGTGGCGCTATAGAGTTAAGTCCTCTTTTTCTCAGAAGAGGCAATTTGCATATTCAGTTTCTTTAGGAACTCGTATTTGGAAGGGGAAGAAGATGCATGCATGACATACAAGTCTCCTCACTCTACATGCCAGGCATAGCTTGTCACTCTCCACAAGGAGACATATTACCCCTTTGATCCCAGTCTTAAGCCCCTCACCTAGCCAAATCAGATTTCATGCTTTGCACTGATGAGGGGCAACACCTCTAAATACTGTGTCTGCAAATTGAGATTCTGGGTTAGATTTTATCCCAAGTCATATGGCAATGCTTGTTGAGGGGTCAATATTGACTTTTAGGATTGCTGCTTCCAATGGGTGGCACTAGAGTTAAAGTCCTCTTCCTCTCTGAAAAGGCACATTGCATATTTAATTTCCCAGAGGAGCATGCATGATATATAAGCCTTCTCACTCTGACAAGACAGGCCTGGTATGTCACTCCACAAGGAGAAACGTTAACCCTTAAGGTACCTTCACACGAAACGACATTATAACGATATCGCTAGCAATCCGTGACGTTGCAGCGTCCTCGCTAGCGATATCGTTTCGTTTGACACGCAGCAGCGATCAGGATCCTGCTGTGATGTCGCTGGTCGCTGAATAAAGTCCAGAACTTTATTTGGTCGTCCGATCGCTGTGTATCGTTGTGTTTGAAAGCAAAAGCAACGATACCAGCGATATTTTACACTGGTAACCAGGGTAAACATCGGGTTACTAAGCGCAGGGCCGCGCTTAGTTACCCGATGTTTACCCTGGTTACTAGCGTAAAATGTAAAAAAAACAAACAGCACATACTCACATTGCGTCCCCTGCAGTCTGCTTCCTCCTCTGACTCAGCGCCGCAAAGTGAAAGTGAAAGCAGCACAGCGGTGACGTCACCGCTCTGCTCTCACTGTACGGCGCTCAGTCAGTCAGGAAGTGGACGCAGGGGGACGTGAATGTAAGTATGTGCTGTTTGTTTTTTTTAGATTTTACGCTGGTAACCAGGGTAAACATCGGGTTACTAAGCGCGGCCCTGCGCTTAGTTACCCGATGTTTACCCTGGTTACCAGGGGACCTCGGCATAGTTGATCGCTGGAGAGCGGTCTGTGTGACAGCTCTCCAGCGACCAAACAGCGACGCTGCAGCGATCGACATCGTTGTCGCTATCGCTGCAGCGTCGCTTCGTGTGAAGGTACCTTTAGGTTCCAAATGGGAAGAAGATAAGAAGTAGATCTAGCAAATAAGACTTTGAAAGAGCAGTCAGAGGAATAGGTTGAGAACGAATGAAAATCAGTAGCCTTGCCACAGTTGTCCACATTTTGTGGACCATTTTTTTTCTTACATAAATGCGTGCAGTTGAGGCTAAAAAATATTTTCTTGCAATTGGGTTTCATTAAAAATGTTGCACCAATTTGCCTCCTATATCCCCTGTGTTACACTGTCCAAGGCCGGCTGCAGAATGATGTAAGAAGGTTGACCACATTTTCTTTATTTTATCAGATGTGTTGAGGACATAATTTTGTATATACTTACTATTATATAAATAAGACAAGTTCTTCTCCTGGCCGTGTTGTTACAGATTTCTTCATAGACTGGGCAGCTCTCTAGTCCATAAAATGGCTACTGGTGGAGGAGCATGTGACCAGACATGTCCATCAGTCGTCTCCAATTGAAAACTTCACTGTTTTTCTATTGAAGTGACTGATGTACAGTTTTGGTTACATGCTCCTCCATCAGGAGCCATTTGGTGGACTGGAGAGCTGTTTACCATTGCTGACCATGGGTCACAATTGCAAATTCAATGTGAGAAACTCACGCAAGTCTCTTGCATCAAGTCCGGCAGTGCCACCGGCACTCGGGACAGGAGTGTGCGGCTGCATAGAAATACATGCAGCCGCACACTCCGGAGTGCCGGCGGCAGTGCCTGGACTTGATGCAAGAGACTTGCGCGAGTTTCTCACATTAAACTCGCAAGTGTGACCCCGGCCTGGTACTCAGCTACGCAGAAACATTCTGACAATTATTGCTGGATAGTCGCCTTTTTAGTTACAAATTTATTTACAAATGTTAAATGCTGCTTTCATGAAATTTTACGTCTTTACTTACTGTGTGTGAGTAATAAACAGTCATCCACTTTAACATTTACTGGAGCCAGAGCATTTCTGCTTCACACTTTCTGACCTAAATAGTCAGGAGGGATTATATGGCAAGCATTTCTCTGTACTTTTAGAAATTTGTGCTTGGAGCTCAGTAGAGTCTGCTGGAGCCCTGGCTGAAAGGCTGTCTAAGTATCTAAGTGAAGGGGGACACACAGACATAGATTTAAAAATCAATGAACCATGGGACTAGAATGCATACAAACCCTCTCTCATTAATCTTGTCTCATGGAGCGCAGTATTTCACTTCATTGTTAGAGATGGGGGTTGATGGTTTGATTGCTGATGTTTTAGATTTGGAACTAATGCAGATCAAGAACACTTTGATGCTGGACTCATTAATTCTTCTAGAAGGGATTTGCGTGGCTTTCTCCTAGAATGCCTTTCAATTAAAATCGGAAACCACAAAATTCCAGAAAATACCATTCTAACTAAATTAAAGAAATGTATCATGTCTTTTACAAGGTAACTGTATCTATAAAATAATGAATTTAGGACTCCGATTTTGTCCTTTGTGTACTTTTAGATGTTCATAATCAACACAGCTCAAGTCCCTGCTACTACACAATAGTTTATGGATGAATTATAGTTCTGCAGAGTCATCGGCTATCTCTTCAGACTCCTTCACACACAGGAAGGCTCGGCTCTTGAGATCTCTATGAGAGTCATTGCCAGACTTCTCTAGAAGTGGGTTATTTAATCAAAAACAAGATGATCAGCAGCCCAACAATGATGTTTTTGAAGTGTTTGAAGATCTACACCGACATAAATTGCTCACCAACAATCCATGATCTCACTCTGTATTAGAAGACTAACAGGAATACTTAAAAATTCAAGATGACATCCTTAAACATAATGTATCATTTTCACAACTTCCTCTAACAATGATTCAAGGATCAGTTGAGTTCCCTTGCCAAAACTCTAGTGACTCAGCCAATTTCAGGAAGCATTGATGCGAGTCAGAGATTTTTTTTCGTAAGGTTTAATGATGGAATACAGAACTTACTCATTAAAAAGGTTTTGCAATTGTTTGATTTTATAAGAGAGCTAATGCTAAACATTTGATTATTGTTGTCATCGTGTGCTTGGTGCAATGCATTTCTACTACAAAATACTGCCTTCTAATCGGAAACAATCCACCAATATTTATAACATAAAAGCAGCACCGTCTTCGGTGTCACAAGTTTATGCTAGTCATAATCAATTGCTGATTGGATATTTTTTCACCATCAACCAAACTTGCTCGATTTTAATATTAAAAGCTCAAACCTAGCTGCAGAAAACTGAGCAAGGAAAGTAAATAAAGATACATAGGAAACAATGTCTGGAATCTTCCCGTCTCATGATACATTCTTATCAAGATGACTGTCATCTGTGTTCTTAGAGTAAACTTGAAAACAAGACAAACAGACAATAGAATTGTTGTAGAGGTTGTAACCTGTTTTACTATAATGTTACATTTGGACAAGATATAGAGAAAAGACTGAAATATCTAAGATATAGCTGAAGAGAATTGGGGAAGAAAACTGAAAAAAATATATTATTTTTATTCTGGGCGATTTATTTGTTTTAATGATTTGAACAAATCATGAAAAATTCTTCATTATATACATTATTCTGTTGATGATGATATTGATCATGATATTACCATACTATACTGTACAAATCTCACAGGAAAAAGTAATAAAACTTAACTTTTAATATGTACACATATAAACAAGAACACAGTGGATATAAGCAGGTGCATGCAGAGCGCACCTTCAGAGTCCTGCATTTTTGAATATGGGGGAAGCAAATCAAGGAAGTGAGTGACAGATGATAGCATATGCTTGTGAGATCTGTACATACGTAATGGTCAACAGTCCTAACTAATGAATGATAGACAAGCTTGGTACATGAAATATACAAGGAAGTCTATACCTTAACAATAACATGAGTCCTCTACCATAAGCAATGGGGTATTGAGTTGTTTGTGTCATATCAATCAGTGGAGCAAATAAGTATTTCATCCCTTGCTGATTTTGTAAGTTTGCCCACTGAAAAAGACATGAACAGGAAGGTTAATTTTAACATTGAGAAATAGAATATAAAAAATAAAATCCAGAAAATCACATTGTATGAATTATAATAAAATAAACACACTGGCGCTCAGGTCCCAAGAAAAGCACTCCTCAGCTGATGGAATGAAGACAGAGAGAGTGCCAGATCTGTCAATAAAGAAGTAAAAAAATAGCAAAATTTGATACCGCACTTGAGGGTGGGTTTGTAGGAAAAGATACTGAGTATAAATAAATTAATACATATTGGATGGTTACTGACCATCCACAAAGAAGAATGCAGTTCTTTGAAATGCGGTGGTTGGCCCCTGTTTGATCCCAAGCACCGCTCCGTACTTAGTGTGACATCACGTGTAGGCGGGACCTGTCGGCCATCTTTTTTCCCCACGTTGCATCCAGGGACACCACTGGCCGGGGCCTCCCTGGCTCTGCAAAGCGCTTAATCTTTTGGCCACTCTTAGCTCCCCAACTCCTAGTGACCACTGGAGCTGCACCAAATCAAGCGCGACCATAACGTATGGTACCCGCCACACCTGTGCTTCCCATGGTATCCTTACCAGTGGGGCAGTGATCTACTCCTGCCAACACTATTAACAGACCCTTTGGGGAATCATCCTATACAAACAGCCTATGTAAGTCACTATTTATCATAGTGACTACTGGCGGACTTACATCACTGCATGTCTTTGGCACTCAGTATTGGCACTAATTTGACCCATACATGTGTATCTTGGGAATCCATTACTTGCATCTGAGCCAGGAATATCATATGGTAACCCTTTGAACTAGGGTGCCTACAGTAATCACCCAGGTGGTGAGTGACCATCCAATATGTATTTATTTATACTCAGTATCTTTTTCTACAAACACACCCTCAATCAAGCGTGGTATCAAATTTTGCTATTTTTTAAATTATATAAATTTTTGTGAGAAATAAGTTTTTGATCCCTCTGGCAAACAAGACTTAATACTTGGTGGCAAAACCCTTGTTGGGAAGCACAGCAGTCAGACTTTTTTGTAGTTGATGATGAAGTTTGCGCACATGTCAGGAGGAATTTTGGTCCACTCCTCTTTACAGTTCATCTCTAAATCATTATGATTTTGAGGTTGTCACTTGGCAACTCGGAGCTTCAACTCCCTCCATTAGTTTTCTATGGGATTAAGGTCTGGAGACTGTCTAGGCCACTCCATGACCTTAATGTGCTTCTTTTTGAGCCACTCCCTTGTTGCCTTGGCTGTATGTTTTGGGTCATTGTCTTGCTGGAAGACCCAGCCACAACCCATTTGTAATGTCCTGGGGGAGGGACGGAGGTTGTCACTCAGGATTTTATGGTACATGGCTCCATCCATTCTCCCATTGATGCGGTGAAGTAGTACTATGCCCTTAGCAGAGAAACACCCCCAAAACATAATGTTTCCACCTCCATGTTTGACAGTGGGGACGGTGTTCTTTGGGTCATAGGCAGCATTTCTCTTCCTCCAAACACGGTGAGTTGAGTTAATGCCAGAGACCTCAATTTTTCTCTCATCTGACCACAGCACCTTCTCCCAATCACTCACAGAATCATCCAGGTGTTCATTGGCAAACTTCAGACGGGCCTGCACATGTGCCTACTGAGGCAGGGCGACCTTGCAGGAACTGCAAGATTTTAAACCTTTAAGGCGTAATGTGTTACCAATGATTTTCTTGGTGACTGTTGTTCCAGCTGCCTTGAGATCATTAACAAGCTGTACCCTATAGTTTTAGGCATCTCTCTTACCTTCTTCATGATCAAGGATACCCCACGAGGTGAGATTTTGCATTGTTCCCCAGATCGATGTTGATTGACAGTTATTTTGTATTTTTTCCATTTTCTTACTATTACACCAACAGTTGTCTCCTTCTCACTCAGCATCTTACTTATGGTTTTGTAGCCCATTCCATCTTTGTGCAGGTCTATGATCTTGTCCCTGGCATCCTTATAGAGCTCTTTGGTCTTGCCCATGTTGTAGAGGTTAGAGTCTGACTGATTGAGTCTATGGACAGGATCTTTTATAAAGGTGACTATGTAAGACTGCTGTAATGCAGGTAGCGAGTTGATTAGGAGAGTCTAACTGGTCTGTATGAGCCAGAACTCTTAATGGTTGGTAGGAGATCAAATACTTATATCTCACTGCAAAATGCAAATACATTTATATAATTTAAACAATGTGATTTTTTGGATTTTATTTTTGATATTCGATCAAAAATAAAATCCAGAAAATATATGCATATACGAAGTTGTAATTCTCCGCTGTGCAGGTCATCTTTATATAGGGCGATGCTCCACTGAGAACAATGACCTTTTGTGCTGCACAAAAGATCATTTTACCCCAATGAATGAGCATTTTGCTTGTTCATCGGATGATCGGCGGACTATTTACACAGTAAGATAATCATGAAACAAGCACTTTTTACAATGCTGGTTCATGATTATCTTTCAGTGTAAGGCCATGTGCACACGTTCAGTATTTTTCGCGTTTTTTTTCGCGTTTTTTCGCTATAAAAACGTGATAAAAACGCGAAAAAAACGCGAAAAAGACGCTAACATATACCTCCCATTATTTTCAGGGTATTCCGCATTTTTTGTGCAAATGTTGCATTTTTTTCCACGAAAAAATCGCATCGCGGAAAAAAAAGCAATATGTTCATTAAATTTGCGGAATTGCGGGGTTCCGCACACCTAGGAATGCATTGATCTGCTTATTTCCCGCACGGGGCTGTGCACACCATGCGGGAAGTAAGCAGATTATGTGCGGTTGGTACCCAGGGTGGAGGAGAGGAGACTCTCCTCCACGGACTGGGCACCATATAATTGGTAAAAAAAAAAGAATTAAAATAAAAAATAGTGATATACTCACCCTCTGATGGCCCCGGAGTCTCAGCGGTGCATGCTGCCCTTCGGTTCCTATAGCTGGTGTGTGGTGAAGGACCTGCGATGATGTCGCGGTCTTGTGATTGGTCGCGAGACCGGTCATGTGACCGCTCACGTGACCGCGACGTCATCGAAGGTCCTGCACACACACATCATCTACAGGAACGGACGCCGCTGAGGAGATCAGCTGTCTGCAGGTGAGTATAACCATTTTTTTTATTTTTTTATTACTTTTAAACATTCTATCTTTTACTATTGATGCTGCATCTATAGTAAAAAGTTGGTCACACTTGTCAAACACTATGTTTGACAAGTGTGACCAACCTGTCAGTCAGTTTTCCAAGCGATGCTACAGATCGCTTGGAAAACTTTAGCATTCTGCAAGCTAATTTCGCTTGCAAAATGCTAAAAAAAAAAACGCGAAAAAAAAACGGGAAAAATACGCAAAAAAAAAATATGCGGATTTCTTGCAGAAAATTTCTGGTTTTCTTCAGGAAATTTCTGCAAGAAATCCTGACGTGTGCACATACCCTAAATGCTCCTTAATTTTTTAGGTTGTCTTCTATTGACTTCTGTAGAAGTTCTTTCCTGTCTACTCAGCCTATCTGTAGTGATTATCATTTTTGGATGAATTGTTGCGACTCTGAGAAGTATGACTTTGCTTTTATAGTGGACTATGGGAACTCTAGCAGCATAAAAGACGGCCATATTTCCTTGTAAATGTAGCATTATGTGAGAGTGCATATGTGGATTATATACAGCCCCAAACATATCTTTTTTTACTGTTTTCATTTAATTAAGCTAATTAAGGCTAATTAATTACACATTCACATATTTTTTATTACTATTTTCCTATTCATCCTTAATAGATCTTCATTGTATGCAATGGCTTGTTTATGATGACTTCATTATTACCTAACATGTTACCTAATTTTCTTTTGGCACTGGTATAGAAAAATTCCACTCACCCCTATAATCTATTCTGTAGCTTTCATTCCAAATGTATGACTATAAAACACATAAGAACACATTGATATGGTTTATTGTGCCATTTGGGATGGTTTTATGGAAGATCATTTCCGAAACATTTAAAAGACAAGCTAACACTTAAGTTATAGCCTCTTCCAAGGGAAAATAAACCCACCCTTTTCCCATAAACACCAAGCAAATACGGATGTTTTTATGGAGTGGAGCAAAATAACATCCTCATTCGCACATAATTATCAGGATACCGCTACACAATACATAATAAAGTGTGTACACCAACAAAAGTAGTCTCCTGTGAACACTACATAACTGCATATTCGAGGTGCAAAGAGTTTTCAGTCTACTTATAATCTTTATCGCAAGTTAAAATGCACTTAGTTATGGGCCTATATAGAATACTAAGGGCTATTGACATCCAAAAGAGTTTGGTAAAGTAAGCAATAAGCCATGCACACATTTCATCATGTGATGTGTATATAAATATATATATACTAGATGGTGGCCCGATTCTAATGCATCGGGTATTCTATATATGTAATAATATTTTATTTTCTCTCTTAGGAATACTTTATGAACAGAAGAGATAGGAAACTACAAGGTTAAAGGAGGAGGAAGGGGATAATCTGATATAAAGGAACACAAGTAAGCCATTTTCCTATGTTTGTTATTTGAGGCGTGTAAAATAAAAATGACACGAACAGAGTGAAGAACATAACAGGGTTAGGACAGCTATTATTGTTAGAGCAGATGAAGTTCTTTACATGACAGTGTCTTCTTTGCTGATTGGGTATGTTTTGTTATCTTTTTATTTTACAAACTCACAGATTAACCCACAGACTTGTTCTAAACCGTGTAAGAAATGTATATTTAGGCATTCTATATATCTGCTATATATCTATGCTCTTCTATTTCAGACAAATTCTTCCATTTCTTTGGTTAATTATATGGACATAATAATTTAGGCTTTCACTCAGTTTGATGCTTTGGGTGATGTTTCATATGTAGTAGTGTAAGTTTCATTTAACCTAGGAAATTAAAGCACTAGTCAAGTGGTTAAGCTTATCAAATGTCATTGAATCTCAATTTTAAAAACCGAGCTTTTCTAATTTCTTTTTTAATATCCTTAGAAGATTTTTTGACCTCGGAGGCAATTCAGTCTTAGCTTGAGTAATGGTCCAGACAGTGTTCCTTGGAATTGATTGACATATGTTGATGTATTTGAGCATAAAAGGATTTAAATAGTTTTTTACATCGCTTTCCTGTAAAGGCTTTTTCCAAGGCTTAATGTTAAATTACCGTGACAAAGACCTACATTAGGCTACGTTCACATTTGCGGTCTACGCCGCAGCGTCGGGCGCCGCAGCGCCGCCGCGTGCGTCATGCGCCCCTATATTTAACATGGGGGCGCATGGACATGCGTCGCACTTGCGTTTTGCGCCGCATGCGTCACTGCGGCGCCCATGTCCGGGCGCAGAGGACGCAGCAAGTTGCATTTTTGCTGCGTCCAAAATCAATCAAAAAAAGGACGCATGCGGCGCAAAACGCAGCGTTGTGCATGCGTTTTGCTGCGTTTTTGTTTGCGTTGTGCGTTGCGGCGCCGACGCTGCGGCGCACAACGCAAATGTGAACGTAGCCTTACACCAGTGTGATGAGAACGATGTATCACTCCTACGCAGTACAGTGGTTAGTGAACTGTTAGCTATTATGTTTACAATGCAATACCTATTACGTCTACATCTGAACAATGATCTTACGTCTGATATGTGCAGGACAGGAAACCCAGACAATATTCCTATTCATTGTGCGATAGGATTATCTATATATATAATCGTCTAAGGGGCACTTCCGTCTGTCTGTCTGTCACGGAAATCCCAAGTCACCAATCAGCAACGGGCACAGTCCGGCCGCGAAATGGCCACTCCCTACTCCCCTGCAGTCAGTGCCCCCTCCATACTCCCCCCCCCAGTCAGCGCCCGCCGCCCACATAGCATTTTAGCAGTCCATTAATCCGACTGCATTACACCGCGGCATAACGCGATGTAACGCAGTCTGTTAACACTGCTATTAACACTGTGTGACAGACTTTTTACTATTGATGCTGCCTATGCAGCATCAATAGTAAAAAGATATAATGTTAAAAATAATAAAAAAAAAAAATGGTGCTATTCTCACCTTCCGCCGTCCACCGATGCGCGCGAGCGGCGAGGCTGCCGCCAGCTTCCGTTCCCAGAGATGCATTGCGAAATTACCCAGATGACTTAGCGATCTCGCGAGACTGCTAAGTCATCTGGGTAATTTCGCAATGAATCACTGGGAATGGAAGCTGGCGGCAGCCTCGCCGCTCGCACACATTGGTGGATGCCGGAGGGTGAGCATATTACTATTTTTTATTTTAATTATTTTTTTTAACAGAGATATGGTGCCCACACTGTATATGACGTGTGCTATGTTATATACTGTGTGACTGATATATACTACGTGGGCAGTGTTATATACTGTGTGGGCTGTGTTATTTACTGTGTGGGCTGTGTTATATACTATGTGGCTGCTATATACCACGTGGCTGCTATATACTACGTGGCTGCTATATACCACATGGCTGTGCTATATACTATGTGCCTGCTACATGCTATGTGGCTGCTATATACTACGTGGCTGTGCTATATACTACGTGGCTGTGCTATATACGTGGCTCTGCTATATACTATGTGGCTGTCTTTGTTATATAGTACGTGGGCTGTGTTATATAGTACGTGGCTGTGCTATATACTACGTGGCTGTGCTATATACTACGTGGCTGTGCTATATACTATGTGGCTGCTATATACTACATGGCTGCTATATACTATGTGGCTGCTATATACAATGTGGCTGCTATATACTATGTGGCTGTGCTATATACTACGTGGCTGTGCTATATACTACGTGGCTGTGCTATATACTACAGGTTGTGCTATATACTACGTGGCTGCTATATACTACGTGGCTGTGCTATATACTACGTGGCTGTGCTATATACTACGTGGCTGTGTTATATACTACGTGGCTGTACTATATCATGCACCCCGAACCCCCGACATCCAGCGCCCCGAACCCCCGACATCCTGCTACCAATCAGTGACAGACGCAGTCCAGCCGCGAATTGACGCGGGATTTAAACCACGCTTCGCTGATTGGTCGCGCCCGGCCGGCTGCGACCAATCAGCGATATTGGCACGGGATTTAAACACCACTTCAGTGATTGGTTGCGCACGGCCGGCCGCGACCAATCAGCGATATTGGCGTGGGATTTAAACACTGCTTCAGTGATTGGTCGCGGCCGGCCGTGAGCTACCAATCAGCGATATTGGCGCGGTATTTAAACACCGCTTCGGTCATTGGTCATGCCCGGCCGGCCGCGACCAATCAGCGACAGGTGCAGTCCGGCTGCGAATTGGTGCCAGATTTGAATCACGCTTCGCTGATCGGCCAGCCGGGCACGACCAATCAGCGATATTGGTGCGGAATTTAACCCCCACTCACAGCGCGACGTACATACATACATACATATTCTAGAATACCCGATGCATTAGAATCAGGCCACCATCTAGTATCTTCATATTTGTTTAGATTTGGAGAAGTTCTACAATGATCCTTATTGGTACATAGTAACTGAAACAAAGAGATAGATATGGTAGCCACTGAGCCAGTCTGGGATTTTATATAGTGGCTTCCTTACATACTGTGAGAAAACATGACTTTTAAGTGGACAGTAACCATTAGGCTATGTTCACATGTTCAGTAATCATTAGAACGGATCCAACAGTCTTGTCAGTTGTAAAATGATTTTAAGCTGAATCCGGTTTTCAACATTGAAGTTTATGAAAAGTGGATCTGTTAAATAGCTATCTGTTTTCTTCTATTTGAAACCGATCCAATAAGCAAAAACATATTCTTTTTAAATTACAGAAAAATGGATGGCTAACTAACGGATCTGTTTTCCATAGACTTCAGCGTTAAAATATGGATCCAGCTGAAATCTGCTTTTTCCGTATAAAACACATGCCTGAAAAACTAGTACCGGTGTAATCCGGCGTTTCCACCAGTGTATTTAATCAGTGTGTCATCTGTGTGTCTGTTTTTGCCATCCGTGTGTCCATTTTTACCATCCCTGTGTCATCTGTGTTTTTCATGGGTGACTTTAGAAATAATTAAATTACAAAGCTTCTCCTATATGGGCAGGGTCCTCTCTCCTCCTGTACCAGTTGTGACTTGTATTGTTTAAGATTATTGTTCTTGTTTTTATTATGTATACCCCTCCTCACATGTAAAGCGCCATGGAATAAATGGCGCTATAATAATAAATAATAATAATAATACTTTACAATGTTAAACGAGTACAGCACATTCACACTGATGCCACGTAAAAACACGGACATGTCAGCAGCCCCGTAGGGTATAATGGGTATGTGTCGTATCCGTGAAAAAAATCCTAGATACCACGTGTACTGGAAATAAGGACGTGTTGGAGGCCAAAGATGGATAAAAACGCGTCTACACAATTTTTTGCCAAAAGACTTTTACTGGATGATTACTGGATATGTGAGTACAGCTTTAGATGAATGTTGGGAGAACTGCTGATTTCAACAGGACTGGCTTTGCAGATGTCAGTGCAATGAAGGATCGTGAATGTTGGATTTCATAATTGCATGAACCATTGTTCTCACAGGAGATAACCCTTCTCCATGCCAGGACCCACTTATTTTCATGATCAGTTACTGTTTGAAGGGTTGTTCCCAACATTAATACTTTTAACTTATCCGAAGGAACAGTCTCATTGGAATAGGGCAGTGGCCATGCTTGTGTTCCTCCGATTCATACATTGCCTATGGGGCTGCCGAGGAAAGCCAAGAACTTGTTCACATAACATCTGGATGCAAATACTGAATTTCTTTTTTACATCATGCAACTTAAATAGTAGATACAGTAGAAGAACACACTTAAATTTGGACTATTTTTTGTTCCTAGCCTAGTTTTGTAAAAAAAATATATACCGTATATACTCGAGTATAAGCCGACCCGAGTATAAGCCGACCCCCCTAATTTTGCCACAAAAAACTGGGAAAACTTATTGACTCGAGTATAAGCCTAGGGTGGAAAATGCAGCAGGTACCGGTGAATTTCAAAATTAAAAATAGATACTCCATACCATTCATTATGGCCCCATAGATGCTCCACATAAAGCTGTGCCACATATAATGCTCTGCACCGTTCATTATGGCCCCATAGATGCTCCACATAAAGTTGTGCCACATATAATGCTCTGCACCGTTCATTATGGCCCCATAGATGCTCCACATAAAGCTGTGCCATATATACAATGCTCTGCACCGTTGCCCCATAGCTGTGCCATATATATAATGCTCTGCACCGTTGCCCCATAGCTGTGCCATATAGTGCTCTGCACCATTGCCCCATAGCTGTGCCATATAGTGCTCTGCACCGTTGCCCCATAGCTGTGCCATATATATAATGCTCTGCACCATTGTCCCATAGCTGTGCCATATAGTGCTCTGCACCGTTGCCCCATAGCTGTGCCATATAGTGCTCTGCACCATTGCCCCATAGCTGTGCCATATAGTGCTCTGCACCGTTGCCCCATAGCTGTGCCATATAGTGCTCTGCACCATTGCCCCATAGCTGTGCCATATAGTGCTCTGCACCGTTGCCCCATAGCTGTGCCATATATATAATGCTCTGCACCATTGCCCCATAGCTGTGCCATATAGTGCTCTGCACCGTTGCCCCATAGCTGTTCCATATATATAATGCTCTGAACCATTGCCCCACAGCTGTGCCATATAGTGCTCTGCACCGTTGCCCCATAGCTGTGCCATATAGTGCTCTGCACCATTGCCCCATAGCTCTGCCATATAGTGCTCTGCACCGTTGCCCCATAGCTCTGCCATATAATGCTCTGCACCGTTGCCCCATAGATAGCTGTGCCATATAGTGCTCTGCACCGTTGCCCCATAGCTGTGCCATATAGTGCTCTGCACCGTTGCCCCATACCTGTGCCATATAGTGCTCTGCACCGTTGCCCCATACCTGTGCCATATAGTGCTCTGCACCGTTGCCCCATAGCTGTGCCATATAGTGCTCTGCACCATTGTCCCATAGCTGTGCCATATAGTGCTCTGCACCATTATTGCCCCATAGCTGTGCCATATAGTGCTCTGCACCGTCCATTATTGCCCCATAGCTGCTGCTGCTGCAATAAAAAAAAAAAAACACATACTCACCTGTCTTGCTTGCAGCTCCTCGGCGCCATCTTCCCGGCATCTCTCTGCACTGACTGATCAGGCAGAGGGCGGCGCGCACACTATATGCGTCATCGCGCCCTCTGCCTGAACAGTCAGAGCGGAGAGACGCCGGGAAGATGGCGCGACGCCCGGCGTGTGGAACGAGGACAGGTGAATATGCGATACTTACCTGCTCCCGGCGTCCCGCTCCTTCCCCCGGACAGCTGGTCTTCGGTGCCGCAGCCTCTTCCTCTATCAGCGGTCACCGGCACCTCTGATTAGAGAAATGAATTATGCGGCTCCGCCCCTATGGGAGGTGGAGCCGCCTATTCATTTCTCTAATGAGCGGTCCCACGTGACCGCTCAGGGGAAGAGGCTGCGGCACCCGGAGACCGTGGGACGGGCAGGGGGAGCGACAGGAACGCCGACCCCACCACCGATCATGACTCGAGTATAAGCCGAGAGGGGCACTTTCAGCCCAAAAATTTGGGCTGAAAATCTCGGCTTATACTCGAGTATATACGGTATATATATATATACAAAAACTGAGCTAAAACAGCATCAAACTGTTTCCTAACATGGCTCTGAAGAAAGAGACATGTTGTGCATTTTGAATGACTATGCATTCTGTAACCCTTGGGATTTTCTGTTTTTGCATTTTCGATTTGCTCCTCTTCTTCCCAGAGACATAACTTTTTTATTTTTCCATCAATATGGCCGTGTAAGGGCTTGTTTTTTGTGGAACGAGTTGTAATTTTGAGCGACACCATTGATTTTACCATATAGTGTACGGTAAAAATTGTTTTTTGTAGTTTTTTTTTACATTGTTCACTAAATTCTAAAACTGACATGCCATTATGATTTTCCAGGTAATTACAAGTTCGCAGATACCAAATATGTATAGGATCTTTTTTTTTGAACTGGTAAAAAAAATTCCAAAGTTTGAAAAAAAAAAAGTGCCCTATTTCAAGACCTGTAGCGTCTCCATTTTTCAAGATCTGGAGTTGGGTGAGGGCTTATTTTTTGCACTCTGAACTGATGTTTTTATTGATAATATTTTGAGGTAGCTACCATGCTTTGATTGCCTGTTATTGCAATGTTGCGGCGACCACAAAACGTAATTCTGAAGTTTTGATTTTTTTTCTCGTTATGCTGTTTACCAATTGGATTAATTATTTTTATATTTTGATAGATTGGTCATTTCTGAACGCAGCGATACCAAATATGTATACTTTTTATTGTTTTATTTTAAATGGGACAAAAGGTTTGAACTTTTATTTGTTTTGTTTTTTATATTCTTAAAAACATTTTTATTCTACTTTTTACTTACTTCAATAGTCTCCTTAAGAGACTTGAAACTGTGATTGTTTGATCGCTTGTGCAGCACATAGCAGGGCTTCAGTCCTGCTACTGCACGTGTAGCAGAAATCATTATCTCCTATGAATGCCGGCCATGGGACGTTGTTCACATCAGATCAGCAATGACAAGCAAGGGGGTCTTCTGCAGACCCTCGGTAGTCATGCCAACCCATCAGCGCCCCAAATCATGTAGCAGGAGCACCATTTAACATGCTAACAGCTCCTGTTGGATCGCAATTCCGCCAGCGTCTCTGAGGCCTGTCCCACACGTCCAGATAATTCCAGTACCGGAAAAATCGGTACTGGAGTTATCCGTGTCCGTGAGCTCACGTAGGCCATCCGTGTGGCACACGTGCGGCAGCTGTGTGCCGCCTGGGTACCACACGGACCGTGCAGGAGAGACAGCGCTACAGTAAGCGCTGTCCCCCCAGCATGGTGCTGAAGCCGCCATTCATCTGTTCTCTCCAGCGCTCGCTGGGGAGAAGGGATGAAAAATTTTTTTTGTTTGTTTTTTTTTGTGTTTAGAAAAAACTTTAGGGCATCCACCCCCCTCCCACCACCTGTGTGCCCGGCCCCCGGCATTAAAATACTCACCCGCCTCCCTCGACGCTTGCTCTCCGCCCCGCAGCTTCTACTGTATGAGCGGTCACGTGGGGCCGCCAATTACAGTCATGAATATGCGGCTCCACCTCCCATAGGGGTGGAGCCGCATATTCATTTCTGTAATGGGCGGCCTCACGTGACCGCATACAGGAGAAGCTGCGGCCAGGACAGGACACTGCGAGGGAGGCGGGTGAGTATTTTAATAACAGCGGGCGGGCGCACAGGGGGTGGGGACATGGATCTTTATGTTAAACACGAGAAACAAACAAAAAAAAGGATTATTCATATCTTCTCTACAGCAAACGCTGCTGCAGAGAAGATATGAATGGCGGCTTCAGCACCATGTGGGGGGGACAGCGCTTACTGTAGCGCTGTCTCCTGCACGGCACACGGACTGCACACGGACAACGTCCGTGTGCGGTATGTGTTTTACACGGACCCATTGACTTTAATGGGTCCGTGTAATCCGTGCGCTCCCACGAACACTGACATGTCTCCGTGTTTGGCACGCGGAGACACGGTCCACAAAAAATCAATGACATCTGCACAGATGCCTTGATTTCAATGTGTCTACGTGTGTCAGTGGCTCCAGTACGTGAGGAAACTGACACCTCACGTACCGGAGCCACTGACGTGTGAAACAGGCCTGAGGGGCACATGAGAGCTGATCAAATCAGCTGTCATGTGCAGGAAAATATGCGATCCTTGTGCAGGAGCCCACATCAAAGCAAGAAACCTATGATGTACCTATACGTCATAGGTCGTGAAGGTGTTAAAGGTTTATTCCCAATAAATAGTAGGTGTAATAATAATATATTTAGCAAATACCTCCAATTATAAATACTTCCAGGGTATTACAGTAGCTTAGGTATCCATGGTTTTGACCACTCATATAGTGACAGTTAGTCAGCTGTTTGGGGTCATAACCTTGCACATGGGGTAAGCGACATAGCGAATCAGAAGAACTATACTACATTTCTAATTGGAGGTACTTGCTAATATTATTATTTTTACATCTACTATTTATTGGGATAGGATCTTGAAGATGGGAATACCCTTTTAAGTATACCAGTCCTTACATTTGCTCTTTATTGAGAGGCAAGGTGATAATCGGGGGGAGTTAGAGACTGCAATAATTTTTTTATGTTTGTTATGTGGGTTTTACATTTAGATCTCCTGTCATTATAGAAATGACCACATTTTTGTGCATCTTAAAATAATGTTAGCAGATCGTAGTTTTGGAGAACTAACATTTTCATCTTTGCTTTTATGCCCTTATTATTTGCTGGGGCTGCTCTCCTACCAGTGACTGGTCACCATTACTCTCTACAATGTGCGACAGACATATTTTAATATATGATCGTCCCCTCTTGCGGATCGGTGAGTAAGTGAAAATAAAAATGACAAAATGTTTGAAAACAACCTTCAAGTCTCATGTGACAGCGACACCTGACACCACAAGAAAATGTGTTTTTCTCCAGGACAAATTCCTTCCATGCATCAGCCACTATCATTTCCTTCTGGTAATGAAAAAGGATTGCTGTTCGTGACCGTAGTGGGAGAAGAACAGGGGACATTTCTATACTATTGTGTATACATACAGTATATACCGTGTATGTTCAGTTCATTCCACCATTCACTTTTTTGGTTCTGGTTTTCTTATATCCTGTAATTTAGCAAAGCATGTAGTCTATTTCAGCGTGTATAGCATATATAATTTATAACCTTCCATCAGAACTTGTCGGGATTTTCTCTAAATATGTTTGTTCAGTTACTTTTCTGACTTCTATGAATGAAAACAGTTCTAATTATTGGTTATATTACAGCATACAATTTATTTATTTTTTTGTCGTTTTATTAAAAATTGTTATTAGGGTACGTTTCACAATTTTTTTCCTGTGGATTTGCCACGGATTTAACCCTATGCATTGCAAAGGTTAAATTCACAATAAAAGTCTCCAGTATTTCGGAAAAATAAAATGTCAAATTATGTATTTGAAAACCTGCATTTCCATACAGATTTTTTTTCTGCGAATGTCTGGTAATTCCACCACGTCTGACTAAGGCTTTACACTCTATAAGGTTTAAATTAGTCTAAAAAAATAGGGCTTTGATGTTATTTTGAAGGAGAGTAAATTTGTATTTTTTGGGTGGAATTCAGTACATTCTTTTGACAGTATGGATCTTATTTCTTTGTTTTTTTCTTCTTAAGTTACTTCAATTCCACAAATTTGTCTTAACTGCTTGAATGACCTTCAATGAAAAATACAAGCTACAATATGGGTTTCACAAAGACAAGCAAATAGGTGCACCATGCTGTTATTCAGCTGTTATCCACACACTGTTATCAAAATGGGATGGCTGTGTAGGACTTAAAGGGGTTATCCAGCCAGACAAATTTATTTTAAAAATAGTTACAAATGATTTAAAATAAAGAAACCACACTCCTCTTACCGCCCCAGATACTTCCTAATCCATCCATGATGTCCTCACACCAGACATCTGACCTTAGTCAGTCCTGAGGCTAGTGATTGACTGCAGCAGTCTCAAGCCTGTGTGATCCCCAGGTAGATCACATATCACAGGTTTCATTACAAATAGATCCAATACTTTTTTAAATCAACACATTTGGAGAAAGGAAATTATGGAGTTAGCAATTTAATGCTTTTTTTTATCCAAAGTATTTTATGCCATTCTCATAGTTTAGGAAATGTGTTCCATGGTAATAATGTACATAACAGGTCATGTATGATATTAGTAATACAGAAAGAATAGGTTATGGCATATGAGATCTGCTGTAAGACGTTTGGTAAAGGGGCTTTCGAGGCTTAAATAGGACCTTTCTGTTATGAAAAATTTGAAGAGTAAAATTCCAAGACATCCCTCAAACGTGTCATTAGCAAATAATATGATTCCTGTCAGTAGTACAGGGATGCATGCCAAAGGCTGGCCATACATATAACATGGCTGTCAGTTGAACAATGCTTTGGCTGATCGTTCGTCCGACAACCATCTCAGCTGACACTTCCATACACAGGACGGCTCATTTGCCCAAGTGCACATGTTTTTCTATGAGAAAGCTGCCAGCGGACGCAACGGCCAGCGGTTTATCTCTGGGAGAACAATTTAATTGGCAGTCTGAAATCCCATGTGCATAATCGACATCTCTCCCTACCTTAGTGGGCCAGCACCCCCATACACATTAGGCTGCCATCCAAACCCATCAGTATCGGCGGGTTCAGTTGACATTAGTCTAATGCGTATGGGGCATTTACTAGCACTTTAACCAGAGTCCAAAATCTGATTAGATTCTCTTTGACCCTGTCCCCATTGACTCCTTGGTCTATAGGACATAATGGTAAATTTGATTTAGCTATTTTCATCATACATTCTGCACAAGAGGATCACAATCACAAACCTAGTGAATTAATTCACCACTGTGCTTCAATAAGCATCAAATGAGCAAAATGCATATCAGGTGAAAATTGTTCCACAAATCCAAGCAGGAATCGGAACTTTACAACATACAGAATATTAGTTATCAGACATGTAATAAGATGCCCCTGTGTATAATGCAGCCAGCTAATAGAGGATACAATTGCTTCTAAAGGGTTGTTTTGCATAAGCTGCTTCTTGTTGAGGGGAGGATATTGCTGCTGTAAAGCTGTATTCTGAGCCCACCACATTCACGCAGTCAGCTACAACTCACTGAGAAAGCAGTGACAGAATTTTCCTTTGTTGTTGCAGCTTGTAGCCTCTTTTTTTCTGCCCCTGATGTTCCATAATACACAGGAAACATTTGTACTTCACTTCATATATACTGTTCACATGCTGCACATTCACAGTCTCCTGCCCACGTAGTGATATCTCCCAGGTCAGAAGCAGGAATTCTTACACAGTTGTGAAAATAGTGAGATAGTGGAGAGCCCCACTTCAGAGACTACTGTCTCCATTTCATAAAGGGCCAGAGCTTTCATCACATTTTACATTTTAAAGCATTTTTTAATAATATATATTTTAGTGGGGGGTTTATATTTTTGTCTCCTTTTACTTCATTAAGAAGAACTTCTGCCATCGAAGCTGGTATCCTCTTATAAAATTGCAATCATCATATTATATCGCACTGTGTACTTACAATTGCTCACTTTGCCTTTCTACCCAGATAATTCTTCTCTTTTCTCTGCTCTATGTAAACAGGAAGATATAGCGCCCCCACTGCCGCAGGGCCGAGGGGTACCCGGTACCGGGCCTCTGAGTCTCTGTTCTGGGGTTGTCACGGTGGCTAGTCCCGGTCCGTGACCCTGCTGAGGGGCGTACAATGAAGGTGGAGGTATGGTTATGATGTTATGATGTGGTGCAGGTCGCAGTAAATAACGAGGACACCAGGTTGCAGTCTCTTTACCTCTTTACTGAAGGCTTCAGGATCCTCAGTCTGGAATACGGTTAACCAGGCTGCGCAAGTCCGGCCGGTCCGATGGCACCTCCAGAGTTCCCTTTGCAGGTGGAAATCGTTGCCTACCTTCTAGAGCTTGTGTGTTGTGGTCCTCCCCTGCTGTGCTTACAGGATAGTCCCCACAACTGTTGTGTCTGTTTCTGAAGTTCCCTCACAACTCGATTTTGATGTTCTTCTTCGTCCCCCCAGATGATATGGCTAGGATGCACCCATGTGACGGGTAGGCTCGGAGGTCTTCCGGGACCCTAGTGTCGCCCCTCTCCAACTGTTGCCCCCTATGTCTTCTTAGGTGATTTGAGTGAGACAGCCCGCCTATAACTGACTGTCCTGCCGTAGGTTTGAAGTAAGGCCTGGAGCTCAATACTTCCTCGGCGTTACGGCCACCGGCTACGCGCCTCAGTAGGATGTTGCCTCGTCTTACAGCACGACTCCTACTGGTGTTTCTCCTTGTTGCGTTGATCTCGTTTCTCACTCAGCAAAATAAACCTCGCTTCTTGTCCTTTCTTGGGGTACCGCCGCGATGAAGTGCAGCCGCGGTCCTGTAACGTTCTCTCTGTTCGCTAGGCCTCTGTCAGGATCCCACCCCTGACAGGGACCCCCCTGAATCTTCCCCTGCAACACCCTCTGCCACAGGATGTTGCCTGGTTCCAACCCAGTCAGCTTCTGACTAACTTCCTATCCAACCCCCAGTTTTACCAGATTGTGAGGAGTGGCCTAATACATAGCACCCTTAGCTCCCACTGGAGGCCAGACTGTGAAGTGTATTGGTGTCTGTGATGCCTGGTCAGGTGAACTCCTTCAGTGCCATCAGACGTACCATAGCCCCCCTTAGCAGCGGAGCATCAGTACTGCAACGACCAGGACTCTGGGGCACTGCAAAGACTCATTTCCCTGCAGAAATCATTCCACTCAACTCTGGACACAGCTGCTCCCTCATCTCACCTGCCATGGGCTTTTTCAGTGACTCATAAATGATACAGGGAAAATTGACCTCCTGTTTCTACATAGAGCTTAGAAGAATTCTGCTAGTCAGGTTTTAGGCTGTGTGCACACGTTGCGGATTTGATTGCAGTTCCGCAGCGTTTTTTGCCTCATGGAATTGCATCAAATCCGCAGTGTAGTGCACAACCAATGTAAGTCTGTGGGAGCCGCAGACTTGTTGTGCACATGCTGCGGAAAAAGCCGCACCGAAACGCAGCTTTTTTTCTGCACCCATAGACTTGCATTGAGTCGGGCACATCCGCAGCAAAACCGCAGATGTAAAAAAGATCATGTAAAGATTATGTAGGGTCATAGACCTAATGGAAAACATGTGAATGAGTAATTGTAAGTACACAGTGTTTTATAATGTGATGATAGCAATAAATTAACAGGATGAAAACGTTTATGGGAGGAGGATTGCTTATTTAAGTTTTCCAGGAGATGATTGGTCCTCAACACCTTCTCTGCGAATTGAGATACTGATTTGGCTTTTATCCTAAGTCATATTGCATGACTCGTTAAAGGGTTGATTGTGACTTGTAGGATCGCTACTTCCAACAGGTGGCGCTATAGAGTTAAGTCCTCTTTTCCTCAGAAGAGGCAATTTGCATATTATGGTCCTCTTCAAACATTTATCTTAGAATCACCCATCAATGACTGGCGGTGGTACAACATATGCAGCTACAATCAGCATAATACAGAGGCTGATTCTTCATACATTGGCTCTTCATGTTACTTAATTTTTGTGCTATACAACTAAATGGGACTTGGCACCGCTTTCAGCATGTGAATCAGGCTGTGCCTTGTATTGTAATTGTAGTAATATGTATTCATTCTGTTGATACACTCTGGAGTTGGACAGTCACCTTTAAATGCTGATGTTCTATCCTAATTATCCACCATTAATGAGTATACATGTGTTCTTAAAAGGGAGAGGAGAATAATCAGCCGCCCAAACCTCTGGTGATGTGTTCTACCCCTACTTTAAAAAAAAAAAAGACTTTCTACTTGGCCGATATTGAAAAATAATACTCTACAAAAATCTATTCAACAATGAACGCTTTCAAGAACTCAGACATATTTGTGGCTGTGCATGTAAGCTTTTAGTAGCAGTAATCAGAAGGCTCAGCATAGTATTCTGACAAAGCGTGGCACTTAATAACTGATGTGTTGCCCATTTATAAATAACTCTTACGAACAATCAATAGCTATTGAGGTTTACCTGACAGAACAATTTCATGGCATCGTGTAGAAACTCCACTGTTTGTTTTTATTCAACCACTTTATGAATAATAAAAGAGGCAGCAAACATTCCACATGTCTCATACATTACGTTGTCGGACAGCTTTGGCAGCTGCAGCGCTCCCTAATTGACCACAGTTTTGTAATTTTGCTGGCCATACTTTGATTCAAATACATTTCCAGAAACATTGGCAGCATTATGCCAGATGGCCGGAGATATGTCCTTTTATGAACCGCGTTTATGCTTTTCTGTAAATTGGTATACCATTATTTTAAAACACCCCCCGACCCAGTCTTTTCAGATTTCTGCAAGGCATATATTCAAGATGGGCATTTTATAAACAGCAATGTCTGACCTACTTTTAGTAGTATTAAAGCAGTGCAGCAAAAAACATTTGGAATGAAAATGTGTTACATTTGTTTGCACAAATCATTTATCACCCTATACCTCTGAATTTTGTCCTTTTTAGCAGTCATCAGGTTTTCAGGTTGGAGAATAGATTTGATTGCATAGACCATATTTATATCATAGTTGGAAATTCCTTGTCCATGATCACTTTTTCAGCCAGAACAGAGAGGTGATACAAGGAGAACATGTTATTGTAACAGCCCTGGTAGCAGGGAAAAGTAGCTTTGCGTAATTCCTAACTATGCAGCCAAGATCACCGTAGCAGTGCCCACTGTACCTAATAGACTGAAACCCCCACTGTGACATCCATATGTCCTAATAAGTAGGGAATAAGGCAATGCGTTCTCTTGAGGCAATATTTTAAAGCAGAACGGTTACCAAATTTCACAATATAAACTGTGTACATTATTAATTTGACCTCTTAGAACTGATGATCCCAGTGAACGCACTTTGAAAATCCAAGTCACAGTGACTTTATGATTCTGAAATTAATACATTTAATACAAATTGAGATTTTTATTAGTCTGAAGTAAAGTGAAAGATGCCGTGAGTTCATGTGTATTCGGTCTTGCCCAAACAGCATGACTGACAGCTGCAGCTTGTACTAAACAGTGTAAAATATCAGCAGCAACAGTGAGGAGAGACACTGAGGAGCTGTCAGTCAGGCTAAGTTGGAGGAGATTGAGGTTAAAGTTTTAAAATGGATTATATAGCCATTCTGGTGTGGATTTTCAAAGTATATACACTTGTCTCATCGTATCTAAGTGATCTGTTTAAAGAAACCCTTCTTGTGAAGTTTTTATACACTACATCTGTGTATATGTAGTGTAGTGTGTACATTTTAATATACTCACCTATTGTCCCCATATCCAGCACTATTCTCCCCTTCTCAGTATTGTCATGTCTCTGGTCACACTGCCCTCTGCGTTACCCGGAAGTGGCTTTTACAGTGAAAGCCCATGCAGTGTAACAATGAAGTTCCATAGACTTACATTGCAAAAGGGACTTCCAGCTCACATTTAAAGCATAGATTGGGTCGGATAGGCAGATTGTCACGAAGGTGTTGGGAGTTTGGGAGCTTACAAGGTCTCTAAAACTAGGGGTACCCTAGTCTATCACTTGTCCTGAATTACTCCTGAAGGTGTAGACGCCGGGTTCTCTTGCCTTGCTATGCTTCTATATCTACTCTGATCTGTCCCCACCCCCACCCATGGCAGTGGGAAGCTGAAGTGTATAGGAACACACTAACCAGACAAACAAGGGAAGATGGGCAGAGATAAATGAAAATACCAACCATAGAAAATACTCTCACCAAACAATAGAGTGGGACACAGGAAAGTTAAAGGAAAGAGAAACCAACTAGGAGAGGTTGAGGATGTGCACACAGACAAAACTCCAAGCAACAATATCCTGAACAATCTCCAAACACCTACCACGAACTACAACTCCAGAACCAAGCAGTAACAATAACACTGGAATTCCCTAAGTGCCAGAGGTGAGCACATATAGCAGAGGGGAGTGACCAACACTGAACAGCTGAGACAATCCAAGTAGGAAAGCTCCAGGTACTTCAACTGAACAGATTAACAATTGCACTGCTAGCCAGGTAAAAATGTGCACTGTTTAATACAATGGTGAAGTACTTCTAACCAGGGCAGGAGTGTGTGAAACCAGACACCGCATTCTTCTGGCCCCTCGCTGTGACAGTATTGCCATGACACAGATGAGAAGCACTAGATACTGTAGAAGATGTAGGTAGGTGAGTATATTAACAAAAGCCTGCTACACCACATGCACCTATACTCAGTTTTAGCAAAAAAAAACTTAATAGCCGTGCTCTATTAATATTGTATGCAGTTGCTATTGTGAAATATAGTGACAGATCACTTGAAGATAATGGGGCACTTTTAATAAAGTGTTTTATGTGGCAGTTGTAATCAATAGAGTGCAAGTTAAAATGTGACAAACTTATAACGAGGCACACGTGTGCTACAAATGGAATCTATTCCAGTTATGAGCTGACATAAATTTTTGCTATAATTTCCTCAATAGTGTAGAGCATTCCGATACCGCAAGTATCGGGTATCGGCCGATACTTGCTATATCGGAATTCCGATACCGAGTTCCGATACTTTTGTGATATCGGAAATCGGAATCGGATCCATATTCATGTAAAAAATAAAGAATTAAAATAAAAAATATGGATATACTCACCTCTCTGGCGGCCCCTGGACCTTACCGCTGTAACCGGCAGCCTCCATTCCTAAGAATGAGCACGTGAAGGACCTGCGATGACGTCGCGGCTTGTGATTGGTCACATGAGCGGTCACACGACCAATCAGAAGCCGCGACGTCATCGAAGGCCCTTCACGCGCTCATTCATAGGAACGGAGGCTGCCGGTTACATCGGTAAGGTCCAGGGGCCGCCGGAGAGGTGAGTATATCCATATTTTTTATTTTAATTCTTTATTTTTTACATGAATATGGATTCCAGGGCCTGAAGGAGAGTTTTCTCTCCTTCAGACCCTGGGAACCATCCTGGATACCTTCCGATACTTGTGTCCCATTGACTTGCATTGGTATCGGGTATCGGTATCGGCGATATCCGATACTTTTTGGATATCGGCCGATATCATCCGATACCGATACCTTTGAGTATCGGAAGGTATCGCTCAACACTATTCCTCAATTTTTCTGGTGGAAGCCTGGAATTTCACAGTTTTTTTGAGGGTTTGTATAAGTTTATGTAAAGAACATGCCTACAACTCTGAACAGTTGTTTTTCTTTTTATTGTGGAGCAAACAACAAATACGACAATAACTGAAAACTGCAGTGTGCATAACTATTCACCCCAGAAAGTCAGTACTTTGTAGAGCCTCCCTTTGTAGCAATTACAGCTGCAAGTTGCTTTGGATAAGTCTCTATGAACTATCCATATCTTGACAATGGGATTTTTGCCTATTCATCAAGGCAAAACTGCTCCAGCATCTTCAAGTTAGATGGTTTCCTCTGGTGAACAGCTAATTTTCAAGTCTGACCACAGATTCTCAAGTGGATTAAGGTCTGGTTTGACTAGGTAATTCCAAAACATTTAAACGTTTCCCCTTAAACCACTCTGAGTGTTGCTTTAGCAGAATGCTTAGGGTCATTGTCTTGTTGGAAGGTCAACCTCCATCCCAGTCTAAAATCACTTGCAGAGCAAAACAGGCTTTTCCATCATCCATTCCCTTTAATTGCACACCCAGGGCCACGAACCGGGTCCCTGCTGCCGTGACCTCACCTTTAAGGACCGTCCGACCCGGTTCCGAGTACCCCTCAGCCCTATCCGGTGTTGCACTTTGTGTAGGTGATTATCATATGAGAACTAGTAAACCAGCTTCCATGAAATCCCCCATATTCATAAGCTTTGTATAACTTCACACTCACCACTGATTGGCAGTTTTCTGCCTATGCACAGTACACAGTAGGCTGTCAATCAGTAATGTTGGAGTTATACAGAACTCTGCATTCAGAGAACTGCTAGATGTGCAGCAGAAAAAAAACTGTGATTTTATCAGATTGACAGCAAGCAGCCCAGCTAGTGACATATTGCTGCAATCAATGTCTCTTTCCTTACATCAGGAGCCTCTCAGATGCAGTAGCAAAAACCGGGTGACTGATTGCATTTACGGTAAGTTTTTTATGGAAACCTCTGGGAAAACATCTGCTGTCGCACGCACAGTTTTAAGAATAACATGGAATGTTGCCACATGGCAAATACATTGTAGATTTTCTTCCACAGCTTTGTTAAGAAAAAGTATCAATGTTTTACAGCAGCACATCGTAGTTCCGAAATTAATATTTTTTATCCAGATGCTAAATAAAAAATTGCAGATTTTCAGTGTCCAACAGATAAATTTATGCTACAGAATTTCCTAATTTCTGGCTGCACTAGATTTTAAAGTGGATAAAAAATATGTTGTTGGCAGCCACAGACGCTTCACATGTCCAGTAAGAACCGCATCAATCTGAGGCCGTGCACCCACACTGGACACAATAATTATGTTTTATCTTCCACAGAAGTGTCAGATTTACTGAAGTTTTCCAATGCTGCACTGTATTTGCCTGGTCTGGCTTCTGCACATAGTGAGCAGCATGGTGGCTCAGTGGTTAGCACTGTTGCTTTGCAACACTGGGGTCATGGGTTCATATTCCACCAAGGACAACATCTGCAAGGAGTTTGTATATTCTCCCCGTGTTTGCGTGGGTTTCTTCAGGATTCTCCGGTTTCCTCCCACACTGAAATACATACTGATAGGGAATGTAGATTGTGAATGGGGACATGATGATAATGTCTGAAAAGCACCGTGGCATATGATGGCACCATATAAGCAAAGCATAGTAAATAATAGTGCAGCTGGACCATACACGCAGCCCATTGTGTCAGTGGCTCGCTGGAAATCTGCCCTAATGATTGCATACCTTTGACTAGAAATCACACAAATATTTTGGAATAAGCGTTTTTCTCTCTTAAGACTCATTGTCTTGCTTGGTAAACACATCATATCTCATTTATGCACTTTATTATTTTTCTGAAGCAGTCATACATTGAGCCACACTTCATCACTGGAAACCTCAATGTGCTTTGAAATCTCAGCAGTGTTGGCTCCTGTCCAATTGTCTGTAAATTGAGTCCTTTCTATAAAAACCGAATGCTGACAGCCAAATCCGAAATATTCCTTTGTAGAGCTCACCACTGACCTGTTCACCTTTATCCTCCACTTCTCCAACCATACATTCCTATGTTCTGCTTTTGATGTTGTAAGAATACGTGTGTTCACCTCCATTCTTCAGATTGTCTGGGGGAAGTATCTACTTATACAAGTATTTGGTAACTATTCTGGAGAGTTTACTTCTGGCACTGAATGAATGTCTTCTGGCACTGGTCGATAACACTACTCAGCGTGTTGGGTTTCAGGCTTTAAACAACCTTATGGCCAATCATTAATCCTGTTTATAATACCTCTCTCATCCTTCACACTTCATAACTCTTTATGTAAGGGTCGGAAACAAATATGAGTATTGAAGGAAAGTAGTCAATATCTACTGTCACGTGGCAGCAAAGTGCTAACCATATTGTGGTAGCAGCTGAATGTAGGTCAGATGTTTCTCCAGGGCATGGAAATGACCCTCAGCACCTCTATGTGGAAACTGCTGCAGGAGAAAATACAGCATTAACTCTTAACCTGTTGCTTAGCTATAGCGCATAGTAATGTAAAAAAGAATGTATGATAATGCCCTTAGAAAATACAACGGCAAAACTCTGAATACAAGAACAGATTAGAAAGAACCGAGATCTTTTCCGCTATTCTTCCCAATCCATTTGTGTACGGTGCTAGATGTTGTACACATTAAGGTGAAGTGGCGCTTTAATTACATGCCGTATAATTAACTGGATTCGACAGTCCGGAACATGCAGGTCAGTGAGAGCCCCAGAGATGGCAGTGAAAGGGTTCATGTAAATACTCATCCGCTTTCTCCCTTTGTATTTGAGGGTGTAATTATGTGGTAGAAAAGGCTTTCTCGCCTTTCTCTCTGAATATGAATGACAATGAATTCCCCTTGGCCAGTTCAGACATCAGAAGGTTTCTCCAAATTTTGACAGCATTGTTCAGATGTTCAAAGGATACATTCGAATTATCTTAAAGGCAGGAGAATGCAGTGGACTGCCTGCTGTCAGATACAACAGCGCCCAAGCTCGCTGCCTCCGAGAACCTTTCAGTGAAATGATCTGAGAGAATACAGTTCTTTGTGCTTATTTGTGTGCTGCTTACCACTTACAGCCACCATCTAGGTACCTGCATGCTGCATTTATATCTTGCATTCACCCTAACTCTAATGAAGTGGGTGACGAAAATATCGCAATAAATTTGGATATCCTTTATATTTAAGGGTTGGGGGAGAGTGTCCGCAGTTTGGATTTATGAAGAAAGTTTAGTGATGTTGTTCCGGTTTCACTCATCCAGATTGCGCTTGAATCTAAATACCTACTTCATATATAACTATCGGGCAGCTAGTTCAGGTCAGGGGACCTGGCGGTCGGTCTGGATATTCAGAGCCGAGCACAGTCGGTGTTTCACAGACGTCTGAAACCTGCCTAAATGTAAATGGGAACTTTATTTTTGCTCCAAATCTGATTACTGAATGGAGCCTGATTTATACAGCAGTATTACATCTTCATCATATCTATAGTATTATGGCTGCCACACATACTGGCCTTCCACATCATGCCAAATGATGTGGGGTTTCACTGGATGAGTATAGGTTAATGTAATGGATTCAATAATGAAATGTATTTAGGATCTTACACTTTAAAAAAAATTATATTTAGACTTCAAAATAGTGTTACATTTGGAGAAACCCACTGCCTTTGATTTATTTTCTTCAGCTTTACTTTTATTTTTGTAAGAATTCCAGATTAAATAGATCAGTGATCAGATAAAAATGTCAAGCACGAGTTGCATTGCCACCAAGCATAGCCTTTGTCCCACATTTAAGTGCTTCCTTTTTTATGTTTAGTTCCTTTATACCCTTCATAGTTCCTTATTTGTTCTTTCAACAATTGTGTGACCTTCTTTTCATCCATTCAACACTTTTCCTTTTGACATTTGACATTTCCTTTTGTATTTCAGCAACCCACCATCTTATTCTTTATTTCCTGTTTAGGATCAGTGTCCTCTTCAGGATCAGTATCTGCTCCTTGTTCTAACAGCGCTCCTTGTTCTAACAGCTCCCTGAACGTTGCTTATTCTTTCCTGCAATACTTAGTTTATATTTTCTCAGCATTTCATATATGATTCCTACAGTTGCAAAAATAAAGAAATGAACTCTTTGGAATTTCCATGATTTTTGTATTGAATACTAATGCTGTGTAATCTGATCGTTATCTAGGTCACACTAACTAAACTAGCCTTGCACAGGCAGTTGACATGTTCATGTCATATTAATTACCAACTCCTAGTACAGAGATAAATATGTAAGTAAACCCTAGAATGTACAGTTGTGCTCAAAAGTTTACATACCCAGGCAGAATTTTTGCTTTCTTGGCCTTTTTTTTTCAGAGACTATGAATGATAACACCAACATTTTTTCTCCACTCATGGTTAGTGGTTGGGTGAAGCCATTTATTGTCAAACTACTGTGTTTTCTCTTTTTAAATCATAATGATAATCCAAAGCATCCAAATGACCCTGATCAAAAGTTCACATACCCCATTTCTTAATACTGTATATTGCCCCCTCTAACATCAATGACAGCTTGAAGTCTTTTGTGGTAGTTGTGGTTGATGTTCTTTATTTTCTCAGATGGTAAAGCTGCCCATTCTTGGCATAAAACCTCCAGTTCCTGTAAATTCCTGGGCTGTCTAGCATGAACTGTGCACTTGAGATCTCCCCAGAGTGATATTGAAGTCAGGAGACTGAGATGGTCACTCCAGAACCTTCACTTTGTTCTGCTGTAACCAATGACAGGTTGACTTGGCCTTGTGTTTTGGATCGTTGTCATGTTGGAACATCCAAGTACATCCCATGCGCAGCTTCCAGGCTGATGATTGCAAATTTGCCTCCAGTATTTGCTGACAACATGCTGCATTCATCTTTCCTTCAACTTTGACTTTGTTCCAGAAGTTGTGAGGCTTGTCTCTGTGCTGTTTTGTGTATTGTAGGTGAGATACTTTGTGGCATTTGCGGAGTAATGGCTTTCTTCTGGCGACTCGACACTGCTAGTTTTCAGATTCCTGTATTTCAGCTGATGTTGTTTGTTGGTTTTTCTTTGCATCCCGAACAATTTTCCTGGCAGTTGTGGGTGACATTTTTGTTGGTCTACCTGACCGTGGTTTTGTTTTTACAGAGCCCCTGATTTTCCATTTGTTGATAACAGTTTGAATGCTGCTGACTGGCATTATCAATTTCTTGGATATCTTTTTGTATCCCTTTCCTGTTTTATACAGTTCAACTACCTTTTCCTGTAGATCCGTCGACAATTATTTTGCTTTCCCCATGACTCACATTTCAGAAACGTCAGTGGCTGGATGAAAGATGCGAGAGTCTGTCCGGATCCCAGAAACTCACTCAGCTTTTATGCGCACACAAATAGGTCACAGGTCAAAATCACCAGGGTATGTGAACTTTTGATCAGGGTCATTTGGATGTTTTGGGTTGTCATTATGATTTAAAAAAGAGAAAACACAATAGTTTGGCAATAAATGGCTTCACCCAACCACAAACCATGAGTGGAGAAAAAGTTTTGGTGTTATCATTCATATTCTGTGAAGAAAAGGCCAAGAAAACAAAAATTCTGCCGAGGTTTGTAATATTTTGACCACAACTGTAATAATCTTTAGATTACTTACCCTTTATCTGTAGTCACTTACACCAAATGTTTTTTGGTAGATGCAAATAAGATTTTCCCAACATTAAGGACAATTCATTCATGCAAATGTGTTTCAAGGGAATCTGTCAACCATTTTTGTCTGCTAATGTGGGAGCAGCAGAATGTAGAGCTGGAACCCTGGTTCCAGCAGTGTGCCTCTTACTGGGCTCCTTACTGTAGGTTTGCTAAATCGCTGTTTTATCACCAGGAGATTATCATTAAAGGGAACCTGTAACCCCAAAAATGTATTAGATGAGCTGCGGCCACCTGCATCAGGGGCTTATCTACAGCATTCTGTAATGCTGTAGATAAGCCCCCAATGTATCCTGAAAGATGAGAAAAAGAGGTTAGATTATACTCACCCATGGGTGGTCCTGCTGCAGTCCGGGTCCGATGGGCGTCGCGGTCCGGTCCAGCATCTCCCATCTTCTTACGATGACGTCCTCTTCTTGTCTTCACGCTGCAGCCCTGTTGAGGGCAGAGCAAAGTACTGCAGTGCACAGGCGCTGGGAAAGGTCAGAGAGGCCCCGGACCACGACGCCCATCGGACCCGCACCGCAGCGGGACCACCCCTGGGTGAGTATAGTATAACCTCTTTTTCTCATCTTTCAGGATACATTGGGGGCTTATCTACAGCATTACAGAATGCTGTAGATAAGCCCCTGATGCCGGTGGCCGCAGCTCATCGATTTTTGGGGTGACAGGTTCCCTTTAAAAACTACTTGGTCTGTGTTTTCATTGTCTTAAAAGAGTGTTGTTATATGACCAATTTGTTACCAGTTAGTAAGCAGCCAGTTTCCATCTATTTTTGCAATTAACTATTGTATTTATTTCTGGTTTCTCTGTGGGAGGTTGCACATGCTTTAAGCCATGTGAATCTCAAATTCCATTGGTTAAAGGTAAACTTAGATTGTGTGATAATACTAGTTCGGCGTGACATATTATTTAAATCACCATGAACTGGCTGTTGATCGCAAAAAGCTTTCATGTTAGTTTTAAGCCAGAAAATAAGAACATTTATCTAAATATTTATATCCACTTTTAGACACCAACATTGTTGCAGTCACATATGTTGCTTTCATAAAGGTTATCTCTGTCATTGTTCTTTCCTGTCATTGACAGACAGTTCATGTCCTTTCACATGGCACTAAAAGTGAAAAACGGACCGTGCGTACCAAATTGCAAAGCAGAAATATTACTCTGCCAGAAAGAGAGAAAGAGCAATAGTTAAGAAGAACAATGGCACACTTTGAAATGTCCTGTTGCTTTAAAGAAAGCTGTCCAGCTATTTTTTTTGCCATCCATGCACCTTTTATCTGATTATCTATCACACTCTGCATTTCTTGTATATATGTGTACTGTATACTTACAACCGTGAAGTTCAGCTTTCCTTTATTCTCCTTGGCCTCCATATAAAGTGCCAGATTTAACCCTACGTTTCATTCCTCTGTTCTCTGCTATCAACCCAATGATGCATCAATACAGAATAACATATGCAGGTACAGCCAGTACCATCTCTATCTGCTATTATCCTTCTTTCTATACTCTCCTTAAAGGGAATCTGTCACCCCATTTTTGGCCTATAAACTAAGGCCACTGCCATCAGGGGCTTATGTATAGCATTCTGTAATTCTGTAGATAAGCCACCGATGTAACCTGAAAGATAAGAAAAACAAGTTCGATTATACTCACCCAGGGGTGGTCCCGGTGCAGTCCGGCTGGGCCTCTCTGACCTTTCCCGCCGCCTGCGCACAGCATTACATTGCTCTGCCCTTAACAGGGCAGAGAATTACGCCTGCGCAGGAGCCGCGACGGGAAGCAAAGAAGAGGACTTCATCACATGAAGATGGGAGATAAAAATCATATTTATTGATACTTCCTGGGACACATATGCATGGTCAGCAGATATCATCAATCATGATGTCACCAAATCTGCTCACCACCCGAAATGTAAGTAAGTAGTGCTGGAATAAGCTGTTAAAGGGAACCTGTCAGGTTCCCAAATGCTGTAAAACTGCCACCAGTTGATTTTGCATAAATAGGAGAATTTATAGAGTACAAGAAACGCATCATTTCAATGCATGAATAAGGTTGCATGACCTAATAGTGGTGGCTTAACCATGCTTGGAGACTCTGACAAATTTCATTTAAGACATATGGACCACCCCTTCTAATGGCCAAAAGTAGAGAGTCACTGCAGAGAGCAATTCTTATTCTGAAGGACTTGTCTCAGCTTTTTAAATCACTTGCTCACTAATGTAATAATTTATGTAACAGATTGTAAAAAGAAGGAAATGGTACTTTAAAAAAAAGGTTGCTTTATTTAGTCATATGAGAAAGACTTTTGAAGTTTAATCATGAACAGCTTGCAACAATCTCTAATGAAGTAATGTTAATTGATAAACTGGTAGGGTAATAGCAAGCCTCACATGATAGCAATTCTAGGGATCATTAATGATGTCTGCTTTAAAACGATTATTTTTAGTAAAAAACTATTAAGGGTATGTGTCCACGTTCAGGAAACGCTGCGTGTTTGACGCTGCGTAGAGCCGCAGCGTCAAACACGCGGCGTCCAGATGTTAAAACCGCATCTAATGATTAGTGAAATGCATAGAAACTGCGTTAATGCAGCTTACTACGCATGTCACATGCCGGCTTACCAGTCCCGCCGCTGGAAGCCCTGCGTCCACTGTAGTTCTCGCGGTAAGATAAGTTCTCGCGATAACTTAGCTTACCGCGAGAACTGCCGTGCACGTGACCGGGAGTTATCTCCAGTCACACTAGGCTGGTTCTCACGGTCAGCTGACCGTGAGTGCTAGAATGTAGGTGATCTCTGGAGAGTTATCTCCAGCGATCATCTACAAGCTCTGCTATGTCTGGATGTCAGGCATCCAGATGTAGCAGAGCTGGACTCGTCGTGGGCCACTCGTTATGGGATATCTGCGGACAGGGAGTATGAATTTTTTTTTTTGTTTTTTTGCTTTTTTGCAGGAAGAGGGTCTTCAAGAGCATTGAGCGTACAATAAAGATATGGTCAAAAAGTGTGTGTAATCACTTCATTAAAATACTTTTTTCTAGTGTCTGTGTCTGTTTTATTTACACTTCACTAGAATTAATAATGGATAGGCATCTTATTGACGCCTCGCCATTATTAACCGGGCTTAATGTTACCTAAGGTGTCATTAACCCCTTATTACCCCACATCCCACCGCTACTCAGGAGTGGGAAGAGAGGGGCTAAGCGCCGGAATTGGTGCATCTTACAGATGCGCCATTTCTGGGGTGGCTGGGGACTGGTATTTGTAGCCAGGGGGTGGCCAATATACATGGTCCCTCTCTAGCCTATGAATATCAGCCCGCAGCTGTCTGCATAGCCTTTCTGGCTATAAATTATAGGGGGACCCCGCATCATTTTTTTTGGGGGGTCCCCCTATTTTTATAGCCAGTAAAGGCTACGCAGACAGCTGCTGGCTGATATTCATAGCCTGGGAAGCTCCATGGGTATTAACCCCTTCCCAGGCTACAAATATCAGTCCCCCAGTCGCTGGCTTTCCCTCTCTGGCGCAGAAAATTGTGCGGGAGCCCACGCCATTTTTTTTTTTCAAATTTTTCTTTTTTAAATTAAACATATTGCATTTAAGGCCAGGGTAAATACCCGACACTGCCACGGGCACTCAGGACCGGAGCGTTCAGCTGCATATAAATACATGCAGCCGCACACTCCAGTCCCGAGTGCCCGCGGCAGTGCCGGGTATAGAAGCGAGAGACTTGTGTGAGTTTCTCGCGAGTGTGACCCCGGCCTAACGCAGATTTCATGGGTGTATGTGTCTTTATTTAAGGCCGGGATCACACATGCGAGAAACTCGGACGAGTCTCGCATCTTAATACCCGGCACTGCCGCCGTCACTCGGGAGCGGAGCGTGCGACTGCATAGAAATACATGCAACAGCATGCTCCGCTCCCGAGTGCCGGCGGCAGTGCCAGGTATTAAGATGCGAGACTCGTCCGAGTTTCTCGCATGTGTGATCCATCTATCGTATCTATCTATCGTATCTCTCTGTCGTATCTATCTATCATATCTATCTATCGTATCTATCTATTAATCTATTATCTATTATCTATCTATCAATATATCTATCTATCGATATATCTATATATAGATAGATATATTTATAGATATATCAGTAGATAATAGATATATTGATAGATACCATAGATAAATACGATAGATAGATAGATAGATACGATAGATGGATATGATAGATAGATAGATAGATATCTAGCTGCGTGTGTAAACATTATTTTTCAATGGAGTATGTAAATGAAGAGGTTGGACAAGAAATGACATCACAATTCTTTTTTTTTGTATATCTTTATTTAGCTTACAAAAACACACAAATCTGCATGAAAAAAAAAACCGCATGAAAAACGCATCAAAAACGCAGGTGACCTGCCAGTGACCTCAGGTGCAGATTTGGTGCAGATTTTACCTGCGTCAAATCCTGAGCAAATCCTGATGCAATCCTGAACGTGGACACATACCCTTAAAAGAGCGGGGAGCTCAATAAGTCACATAGCATTGTCTTCATGAGACAACATGTGTAACTCCTTCCTGTAGTGGCCAGAATAATGGCTTGTTTTATTTTCACAATGAGTTATAATTGTATTGGCACTATTTAATTGACCATATAATTTAATGGAAATTAAAATAATAAAGTTAGTTTTCTTAACAAAAATACTGCAAAAAGACAGCACAAATGCTATGCTTTTGTAGTTTTTTTGTTAACTTTTATAGGTAAATAACACTGCAAAAAACGCTGAAAGAATTGACATGTTGCAGATTTTCAAAGACCCTGCAGTGCACATATTCAGTCTGGAAAAATAAAAGCTGCGTGTGCATGAGATTTCTGACATTTCATGGCTTTTGCTATTACTGTAAAATTCAGCTTGCTTTAAAAAAAAAAAAAAAAAAAAACACCACGTGTGAACATAGCCTTAATTAAGCCTTAGTCTAAAGGTCAATTCAATTAAGGGGATACCAAATTTATATAATCGTTTAATGTGTTATTATGTTTAAAAAAAAAAAAAAAATGAATTATGTGAACATATTCTTAGACTCATAACTAGTGTTGAGCGATACCGTCCGATACTTGAAAGTATCGGTATCGGAAAGTATTGGCCGATACCGGCAAAGTATCGGATCTGATCCGATACCGATACCCGATACCAATACAAGTGAATGGGACTCAAGTATTGGAAGGTATCCCTGATGGTTCCCAGGGTCTGAAGGAGAGGAAACTCTCCTTCAGGCCCTGGGATCCATATTAATGTGTAAAATAAATAATTAAAATAAAAAATATTGATATACTCACCTCTCCGACGCAGCCTGGACCTTACCGCTGTGAACTGGCAGCCCTCTTTGCTTAAAATGAGCGCGTTTATGGCCTTCCATGACGTCACGGCTTCTGATTGGTCGCGTGCCGCTCATGTGACCGCCACGCGACCAATCAGAAGCCGTGACGTCATGGAAGGCCATAAACGCGCTCATTTTAAGCAAAGAAGGCTGCCGGTTACCAGCGGTGATGTCCAGGGGCCTCCGGACAGGTGAGTATATCAATATTTTTTATTTTAATTCTTTATTTTACACATTAATGTGGTTTCGATACCGATTCCCGATACCACAAAAGTATCGGATCTCGGTATCGGAATTCCGATACCGCAAGTATCGGCCGATACCCGATACTTGCGGTATCGGAATGCTCAACACTACTCATAACTTTGTTATTTTTTCGCCATCACTGGAGCTGATGGCTTGTTTTACTTGTTGGCGGAGTGGCCAAAGAGCAGCAAATCCGGGTTTTTATTTTTATATGGCTTTTACGATGTGTGATATTTTTATAGTTCCGACCTTACAGGCATGGTACACCTGGTATCTGTAAAGGGGACTTGGGCCTTCATGATGCCCCCATTTTGATTTCTGGCTGCCTTGATTACCTTCCTCATGTTGTAAAGGGATGTAAAGAGGACACAGAGGGGAGCTTTATACCCCCTGACTAACTGGTTAGATGCCACAATTGTTATTGACCAATGAATCCAAGGGTATAACCTCCAGAGATCCGAGCAATCTCTGTTTTTGTCAGTTGCACTTGGGGACCAGCTGTGTAACACAGCCACAGCACCGGCTCTTAAGCTTCCTCTATTCACTCCTTATAACATGTGGTTTGTCTGTAAATCAATGGCTTTTATTGGTTTTATAACCTGCAGGTTAACCTGGGGTTGTGGATAAGCTTTTCCTGAATGTTCACCTCTGTATAACCTCACCCACACCACTGATATGTTCTGTGCATAGGCAGAAAACTTCCCATCATTGGTGGAGGCATGGGTATACAGAGGTAATTAATATGGGGGACTACATGGCAGCTGGTTTACTAGTCCTCTACTGATAACACTGGTCAACGCAATTTTTCTGGCAAAAGGTTTTAAAACATATTTTAAATCAATTTTGGCTGCTGATTATGAATATGAACTCCGTTTTTGGCTATCACATCAGGATTTTGAGACATTTTCAATTTTTGATGAAAATTACTCCTATCTAATGTTTTATGATAAAAACACATGATTTTCGGTACTACATTTTGTATATTTTTAATCAAGGAATAACAAATATTACAAAGTCTATGTACAGCAAATCAAATATACTTACAGAATTAAACTACAAAATTTAAAAACACATATATATGGCACACAGATGAATGGCAGTTATTTGAACTTTCTTTTCTTGGCTGATCTGTGATGTACAGCTTCTGGGTTGTCTCTCATCAAGCTCCAGCAATAGTCAGGTATCATATGTGAGTCCCACCGGCCTTGATACCATTCTGCCATTGTTTTAATGTCCTGATGAAAACGCTCCCCTTGTTCCTCGCTCACATCCCCAAGGTTCTCTGGAAAAAAGTCCAAATGGCTGTGTAAATAGTGAATCTTGATACTCATTCTACATCCAAGATTTTGCAGACTCATTAGTAGCTCTTCCACAATCTCTTCATAGTTGTCTGCTTTCTTATTCCCTAGAAAATTCTGCACCACTTTACAAAATGCATTCCAAGCTCTTTCTTCTCTCTCATTCATTGATGTGATAAAATTTGGGTCTCTCATAAGTGTTCTTATTTGAGGTCCATCAAATATTCCAGCCTTTTTCTTCTCTTCACTAAGACCAGGAAAAGTTGAACATATATAGTTAAAGCATTCTCCACTGTGATTGAGAGCTTTGATGAACTGCTTCATCAATCCAAGTTTTATGTGTAAGGGAGGAAAGACAATGTCCTTCCTATCCACTAGATGATCATGGATGACATTCTTATCGCCAGATGCCAAACTCTGTCACTGAGGCCATTCAGTTTTCACCCAATGCTCTACTGTAGCTCTACTGTCCCAGTAGCACAGAAAACAAGGGTGTTTTGTGTACCCTCCTTGCAGACCCAAAAGAAAGTTAACCATTTTCAAATCAACACAAATTAACCACCCATGAACATTATATTGTAACCTCTCTAGAACAATCTTGATGTTTTTATATTCTTCTTTAAGTTTTACAGAATGACATATTGGTACAGAGCCATACTTATTTCCATTGTGTAACAGAACACATTTTAAACTTCTTTTGGAACTATCAATAAAAAGCCTCCAATCCCTTGAATCATATGCTGGAAGTCCCATAAAGAGAAGTAGCCCTTCAGCATCAGTACAATAGACAAGCTGGCCATCTGAATGGAAGTACTTACGCAGTTCTGCTTCCCTGTTACGATAAAATGAGACACTTGTACCGGGTTTCAACATTCGATTCTCTTGTAGTCTTGAAGCCAATAGTTCAGCAGACTCTTTTGGTAGATAAAGATCTCTAACCAGATCATTCAAAGCAGACTGAGTAAACAGAATTGGTTTGTCACAATCTTCATCACATGGCTGAAAAATATCTGGACTGTCTTCTTCATCAGTATAACAATGTCAGGAGAGTTCCGTGTCAACGTTTTCTGGAAGCGCAGTAAATTTTGGAACAGGTATGTCTTCACTATGGGCAACTGGTCGAATAGCTGAAGGGATTCTCGGGTATTGCAAATATTGCTTGTTTTTCTTATTGAAACCTTTTACATCGAAAAGGCAGAAATAACAGTCTTCTAAATGATTGCTTGGTTCTCTCCAAACCATAGGATCTCCAAACTGAAGTTTAGCATTCATTCCTTGAGACCACGATCTCAAGCTCTCAACACAGGTTTTGCACACTTTGTGAGGAGCCCAATGCTTGTCTTGGTCTCCAAGTTTTACTTTGAAGTACGCAAAATACACCCTCTAAGGCTACTTTCACACTAGCGTCTTTTGCAATACGTCGCAATGCGTCGTTCAGGAGAAAAAACGCATCCTGCAAATGTCTGCAGGATGCGTTTTTCCCCATAGACTTACATTACCGACGCATTGCGACGTATTGCCACACGTCGCAACCATCGTGAGACGGTTGCGTCGTGTTTTGGCGGACCGTCGGCTCAAAAAAAGTTACATGTAGTGTTTTTTTTGTGCGTCGAGTCCGCCATTTTCGACCACGCATGCGCAGCCGAAACTCCGCCACCTCCTCCCCGGACCTTACAATGGGGCAGCGGAAGCGTCGTAAGACTGCTTCCGCTGCCCACGTCGGGCATTTGTTTCACAGCATGCGTCAGTACGTCGGCCCGACGCACTGCGATGGGCCCGTACCGGCGCTAGTGTGAAAGCAGCCTTAACAAAGTCAGTAATGTTGCGCCTCTGAGTCTTCACAGTAAAGTTTCCACAGATGTAACTAAAAATATTTGGATCATTTGAGCACTGTCTTCTGCGAGATGTAGAGGCCATTGTTAGATCAGCAAAACATCCTGCAGAGAAATACAAGATAAAAGTTGTTAGCTACCTGAGTTGTTCATTGAATTTCTGTCCCCCCCCCCAAACACACACACACCTTAGGGTACCGTCACACAGTGCAATTTTGATCGCTACGACGGCACGATTCGTGACGTTCCAGCGATGCATTTACGATATCGCTGTGTCTGACACGCTACTGCGATCCGGATCCCCGCTGAGAATCGTACGTCGTAGCAGATCGTTTGAAACTTTCTTTCGTCGTCTAGTGTCCCGCTGTGGCGGCATGATTGCATTGTGTGACACAGGTTGTATACGATGTGCGCACAGTAACCAACGGCTTCTACATCGCAAATACGTCATGAAATTATCGCTCCAGCGCCGTGTATTGCAACGTGTGACCGCAGTATACGACGCTGGAGCGATAATCATACGACGCTGCAACGTCACGAATCGTGCCGTCGTAGCGATGAAAATGGCACTGTGTGACGGTACCCTTAGGTATTGATTCACAAACAAAAAACAGAAAAACAGCAGGATAAAAACAATAAATATCAAAATTCATTGCAAATTTCAATAAATAAAACAGTACCTGCATACGACTGTTGTGTACGTTGAAAACTGTTGGTTTACTTTCTTATCATAACAAATGGGAATCATGCATGTTCAAAGAAAACAAAGATATTCTCACATTTATTGGGAGACAAAATGAAAACTAAATTTACCTTAGTGAACCGTATAAACCGGCACTTTTCATACAGTACTTGGAATTCATGGAATTCATGAAAATGGGCTATATACCTATAGCTCAAAAACGTGATGTGATAGAGAAATTATAAGATCAGATTTGAATTCAGCACCCTCAAATTAGTCTAAAACTGTTCTTAATGTCCATGCCACAAATGTTTTATTTTTTTTTGTAGACCAGTGTAATCTGCTGATAAAACAGTGATTTTATCAAAACTACAGCAAGCAGCCCAGTAAGTGACACTTTCGGTGGAATCAGAGTCTCTGTCTCTACATTGTGCTGCTCTCAGATTAGGTGGCGGAAATCTGGTGACAGATTCCATTTAAGGGAGGATAAGAAGTACTACTGGAAATAATTAATTCACATTCAATGTGCTAATTCAGATGCCTATAAAAGGTCAGAGATTTATTGTTGAAGCCCGCTGGTTGTGTTACATGCAGTGGCACTGTAACTGGTAAGGTAATCAATAGGGAATCTAGTTATGTTTTTCCACAGTTTCTCTTTGACTGAGGAAGACTGATAAAATATTGGTTGCAATGGTCAGGAGACTAAAATGGAACATCATCACAAGCAAATCCCATGATGCCCCATTAGTTTTCTGACCTCTGCAGCTAATCACAGACCCTAGCATTCAAGTGACCACAAACTATGGGGTGACATGACTTCCTGTCCCAGGGAGAACACTAAGATCATTTTCAGACGTTCAGTATTTGGTCAGTATTTTACATCAGTATTTGTAAGGAGTGGAACAATCAGAGGAAAAGTATAATAGAAACATATGCACCACTTCTGCATTTATCACCCACTCCTGGTTTTGGCTTACAAATACTGAGGTAAAATACTGACCAAATACTGAACATGTGAACGTGGCCTAAAGTATCCTTAGCCGGAGCAATGTGAGCTATAGACGATGATTATAGCTTCTGCCTTTATTTTATCCTATGCTCTGATGGAAAAGCAGTATGCAGTAAATCAATAAAATAAATTGTTGCAAAGGTGTACATTGTCCTCAGTATATGTCCTCATATTTCAAACAATTCCATTTTAATGTTTTCTGCAATGTAGTGTCGCGGAAACATTTTTTAGATTAAGAACCTATCTATATTTGATCCTTCTAAATATTTCAAGCATATGGAATCTGTAAGCATGACAGCAGTAACCCTACAGCACATGATGGAAACATGTGGGGATGTGATAAATTACCAAAACACAACACCAGGGATCTCATCTCTGTGTGATCAAAGAGGCCATTGACGGTCAGTGTAATGCTTCTGGAACACATACTTTGGCATTTTCGTTTCAGTTACATCACATTCACACCACATAAATCAGCTGAGATTTTATCAGAACTACAAGCTTTTGTCTCCTGCTTTATGGTAAGACATAAATGAAAACTCCTTATGGAGATAAAGGTACTTTTCAAGAAGCAGCAGCTTACACATCATCCAACTCACAAAGCTGTATGTGAGCTACAGAGCTCCTCCTTATCGTACAGCACCTAGATCTAAAATAAACACTTTTATAAAAAAATGAGAATCTTTGTAATTTATCTTATCAGAAAAATGTGCTTTGTTCTTCCCCAAAACAGATCAGTCATTATCAAAATTCTCAATTCACAGGTATTATCTGTATTCAGTGAAGGTGGACTATTACATTGCTGAGATAGGAGATGGCAGATGGTGCAGATAAGACTCATTGTAGAGGGGAGGTGGTCAGGGGAAGGAAGACCTAGAGGCAGAGCTCCTCCTATCTACATAGAATAAGACTCATTGTAGAGGGGAGGTGGTGAGGGGAAGGAAGACCTAGAGGCAGAGCTCCTATCTGCATAAAATAAGACTCATTGTAGAGGGGAGGTGGTCAGGGGAAGGAAGACCTAGAGGCAGAGCTCCTCCTATCTACATAAAATAAGACTCGTTGTAGAAGGGAGGTGGTGAAGGGAAGGAAGACCAAGAGTCAGGGCTCATCCTATCTACATAGAATAAAACTCATTGTAGAGGGGAGGTGGTGAGGGGAATGAAGTCCTAGAGGCAGAGCTCCTCCTATCTGCATAGAATAAGACTCATTGTAGAGGGGAGGTGGTCAGGGGAAGGAAGACCTAGAGGCAGAGCTCCTCCTATCTGCATAGAATAAGACTCATTGTAGAGGGGAGGTGGTGAGGGGAAGGAAGACCTAGAGTCAGAGCTCCTATCTGCATAGAATAAGACTCATTGTAGAGGGGAAGTGGTGAGGGGATGGAAGACCTAGAGGCAGAGCTCCTCCTATCTGCATAGAATAAGACTCATTGTAGAGGGGAGGTGGTGAGGGGAAGGAAGACCTAGAGGCAGAGCTCGTATCTGCATAGAATAAGACTCATTGTAGAGGGGAAGTGGTGAGGGGATGGAAGACCTAGAGGCAGAGCTCCTCCTATCTACATAGAATAAGACTCATTGTAGAGGGGAGGTGGTGAGGGGATGGAAGATCTAGAGGCAGAGCTCCTCCTATCTACATAGAATAAGACTCATTGTAGAGGGGAGGTTGTCATGAATCCCAATGGCTAGGGATAGCAAGGGACAAGCAAAGTAATACAAAATATCGGACAAGCTCTAGGGTGATGGAACCTGGGCTGACCGCTGCCCTACGCCTGACAAACGCAACTAGAGATAGCCAGGGAGCGTGCCTACGTTGGTTCTAGACGCCACGCACCAGCCTAAGAGCTAACTAGTACTGCAGAGAAAATAAAGACCTCACTTGCCTCCAGAGGAATGAACCCCAAAAGGTATAGTTGCCCCCCACATGTATTGACGGTGAAATGAGAGGAAGGCACACACATAGAGATGATATATATAGGTTCAGCAAATTGAGGCCCGCTGTAAACTAGAAAGCAGAACGATACAAAAGGGGTCTGAGCGGTCAGCAAAAAACCCTAATCAAAAAAACCATCCTGAGATTACAAGAACCCATGTGCCAACTCATGGCACATGGGGGAGAACCTCAGTCCACTAGAGCTACCAGCTAGCATAGAGACATAATAAGCAAGCTGGACAAAAAAACCAACAACTGAAAATTAGCACTTAGCTTATCCTGAAAGATCTGGGAGCAGGTAGGCAGGAACCAAACAGAGCACATCTGAATACATTGATAGCCGGCAAGGGAATGACAGAAAGGCCAGGTAAAATAGGAACCACCCAGCCTCTGATGGACAGGTGGAAACCAAAGGCCGCAACCCACCAAAGTCACCCAGTACCAGCAGTAACCACCAGAGGGAGCCCACAAACAGAATCCACAACAGTACCCCCCCCTTGAGGAGGGGTCACCGAACCCTCACGAGAACCCCCAGGGCGATCAGGGTGAGCTCTATGGAAGGCGCGGACCAAATCAGTCGCATGAACATCGGAGGCGACCACCCAGGAATTATCCTCCTGACCATAACCCTTCCACTTAACCAAATACTGGAGTTTGCGTCTGGAAACACGAGAATCCAAGATCTTCTCAACAACATACTCCAATTCTCCCTCCACCAGCACCGGAGCAGGAGGCTCAACCGAAGGAACAACGGGCACCTCATACCTCCGCAACAACGACCGATGGAACACATTATGAATAGCAAACGATGCTGGGAGATCCAAACGAAAAGATACAGGGTTAAGAATCTCCGAGATCCTATAAGGACCGATGAACCGAGGCTTGAACTTAGGAGAAGAGACCTTCATAGGGACAAAACGAGAAGACAACCACACCAAATCCCCAACAAGAAGTCGGGGACCCACGCGGCAACGGCGATTAGCAAACTGCTGAGTCTTCTCCTGAGATAACTTTAAATTGTCCACCACCTGATTCCAAATCTGATGTAGCCTGTCCACCACCACGTCCACTCCAGGACAATCCGAAGACTCCACCTGACCAGAGGAAAAACGAGGATGATACCCCGAATTACAAAAAAAAGGAGAGACCAACGTGGCAGAACTAGCCCGATTATTAAGAGCAAATTCGGCCAGTGGCAAAAAAGCAACCCAGTCATCTTGATCAGCAGAAACAAAACACCTCAAATAAGTTTCCAAGGTCTGATTAGTTCGCTCCGTCTGGCCATTCGTCTGAGGATGGAATGCAGACGAGAAAGACAAATCAATGCCCATCTTGGCACAAAACGTCCGCCAAAATCTAGACACAAACTGGGATCCCCTGTCAGAAACGATATTCTCCGGAATCCCATGCAAACGAACCACGTTCTGAAAAAATAAAGGGACCAACTCAGAGGAGGAAGGCAACTTAGGCAAGGGCACCAAATGAACCATCTTAGAAAAGCGGTCACACACAACCCAGATAACGGACATTTTCTGTGAAACCGGGAGATCAGAAATAAAATCCATGGAAATGTGCGTCCAAGGCCTCTTTGGGATGGGCAAGGATAACAACAACCCATTGGCCCGAGAACAGCAAGGCTTAGCTCGAGCACACACTTCACAAGACTGCACAAAGGTACGCACATCCCTAGACAAGGAAGGCCACCAAAAAGACCTGGCCACCAAGTCTCTAGTACCAAATATTCCAGGATGACCAGCCAACACAGAAGAATGGACCTCAGAGATGACTCTACTGGTCCAATCATCCGGAACAAACAGTCTTTCTGGCGGACAACGATCCGGTTTATCCACCTGAAACTCCTGCAATGCACGTCGCAAGTCTGGGGATACGGCGGACAATATTACCCCATCCCTAAGGATACCAGTAGGCCCAGAGTCTCCAGGAGAGTCAGGCACAAAACTCCTGGAAAGAGCATCTGCCTTCACATTCTTAGAACCTGGCAGGTATGAAACCACGAAATTGAAACGAGAAAAAAACAACGACCAACGAGCCTGTCTAGGATTCAAACGCCTGGCAGACTCAAGGTAAATGAGGTTCTTGTGATCAGTCAAGACCACCACACGATGTTTAGCACCCTCAAGCCAATGATGCCACTCCTCAAATGCCCACTTCATGGCCAAAAGCTCCCGATTACCCACATCATAATTGCGCTCGGCGGGCGAGAATTTTCTAGAGAAGAATGCACATGGCTTCATCACCGAGCCATTAGAACTTCTCTGTGACAAAACCGCCCCCGCTCCAATCTCGGAAGCATCAACCTCAACCTGAAAAGGAAGTGAAACATCTGGTTGACACAACACAGGAGCAGAAGAAAACCGGCGCTTAAGTTCCCGAAAGGCCTCCACGGCCGCAGGAGACCAATCAGCAACATCAGCACCCTTTTTAGTCAAATCAGTCAAAGGTTTAACAATACTGGAAAAATTAGCAATGAACCGACGATAAAAATTAGCAAACCCCAAGAACTTCTGAAGGCTCTTAACAGATGTAGGTTGTGTCCAGTCACAAATCGCCTGAACCTTGACAGGATCCATCTCAATAGTAGAAGGAGAAAAAATGTACCCCAAAAAAGAAATCTTCTGGACTCCGAAGAGACACTTTGAGCCCTTCACAAACAGAGAATTGGCCCGCAGAACCTGAAACACCTTCCTGACCTGTAAAACATGAGACTCCCAGTCATCAGAAAACACCAAAATATCATCCAAATACACAATCATAAACTTATCCAGATATTCACGGAAAATATTGTGCATAAAGGACTGAAAGACTGACGGAGCATTGGAGAGTCCAAAAGGCATTACCAAATACTCAAAATGGCCCTCAGGCGTATTAAATGCGGTTTTCCACTCGTCACCCTGTTTTATCCGCACCAGATTATACGCACCGCGAAGATCTATCTTAGTGAACCACCGAGCCCCCTTAATGCGAGCAAACAAATCAGTCAATAATGGCAGTGGATACTGATATTTGACTGTAATCTTATTCAGAAGGCGATAATCTATACAAGGCCTCAGGGAACCATCCTTTTTGGCCACGAAAAAAAAACCTGCTCCCAGAGGGGACGAAGATGGACGAATATGTCCCTTTTCCAAGGACTCCTTAATATAATTCCGCATAGCAGTATGCTCTGGCAGTGACAGATTAAATAAACGACCCTTAGGGAACTTACTGCCAGGAATCAATTCTATAGCACAGTCACACTCTCTATGAGGAGGGAGCGAATTGAGCTTAGGCTCCTCAAAAACATCCCTATAGTCAGACAAAAACGCAGGGATCTCAGAAGGAGTAGATGAAGCGATTGAAATCGGAGGTGCATCATCATGAACCCCCTGACATCCCTAGCTTAACACAGACATTGTTTTCCAGTCCAGGACAGGATTATGAGTTTGTAACCATGGCAGACCAAGCACTAGTACATCATGTAAATTATACAGTACAAGGAAGCGAATCACCTCCTGATGAACGGGAGTCATGCGCATGGTCACTTGTGTCCAATACTGCGGCTTATTCATAGCCAATGGTGTAGAGTCAATTCCCTTCAGAGGGATAGGAACTTCCAGAGGCTCCAGACTAAAACCGCAGCGTTTAGCAAATGACCAATCCATAAGACTCAGGGCAGCGCCTGAATCCACATAGGCATCGACGGAAATGGAAGACAGTGAAAAAATCAGAGTCACAGACAAAATGAACTTAGGCTGCAGAGTACCAATGGCAAAAGATTTATCAACCCTTCTTGTGCGTTCAGAGCATGCTGATATAACATGAGCCGAATCACCACAATAAAAACACAATCCATTTTTCCGCCTATTATTTTGCCGTTCACTTCTAGACTGAATTCTATCACATTGCATAGTCTCAGGTGCCTGTTCAGAAGACACCGCCAAGTGGTGCACGGGTTTGCACTCCCGTACACGCCGATCAATCTGAATGGCCATAGCCATCGACTCATTCAGACCTGTAGGCGTAGGGAACCCCACCATAATATCCTTAATGGCCTCGGAAAGACCATTTCTGAAGTTTGCAGCCAGGGCGCACTCATTCCACTGAGTAAGCACCGACCATTTCCGAAATTTTTGACAATATATTTCCGCTTCATCATGCCCCTGAGAGAGGGCTAATAAAGCCTTTTCAGCCTGAATCTCCAGGTTGGGTTCCTCATAGAGCAATCCCAATGCCAGAAAAAACGCATCCACATTGAGCAATGCAGAATCCCCTGGTGCCAATGCAAATGCCCAATTCTGAGGGTCGCCCCGCAGGAAAGATATTACAATCTTAACCTGTTGAGCAGGGTCTCCAGAGGAGCGAGATTTTAAAGAAAGAAACAATTTACAATTGTTCCTGAAATTCAGGAAGGTAGATCTATCTCCAGAAAAGAACTCTGGAATAGGAATTCTAGGTTCAGACATGGAAGTGTGAACAACAAAATCCTGTATGTTTTGAACTTTTGCCGCGAGATTACTCAGGCTGGAAGCCAAACTCTGGACATCCATGTTAAACAGCTAATATCAGAGCCATTCAAGGGTTAAGAGGAGGTAAGAAGCAGCTAGACAGCAATTAAGGGCTAGGCAGCAAAACTCTGAAGGAAAAAAAAAAAATTTCCCTTAAACACTTCTTTTTCTCCTGCTTCAGCCCAAACAATTAACACTTTGTGGGCCGGCTATACTGTCATGAATCCCAATGGCTAGGGATAGCAAGGGACAAGCAAAGTAATACAAAATATCGGACGAGCTCTAGGGTGATGGAACCTGGGCTGACCGCTGCCCTACGCCTGACAAACGCAACTAGAGATAGCCAGGGAGCGTGCCTACGTTGGTTCTAGACGCCACGCACCAGCCTAAGAGCTAACTAGTACTGCAGAGAAAATAAAGACCTCACTTGCCTCCAGAGGAATGAACCCCAAAAGGTATAGTTGCCCCCCACATGTATTGACGGTGAAATGAGAGGAAGGCACACACATAGAGATGATATATATAGGTTCAGCAAATTGAGGCCCGCTGTAAACTAGAAAGCAGAACGATACAAAAGGGGTCTGAGCGGTCAGCAAAAAACCCTAATCAAAAAAACCATCCTGAGATTACAAGAACCCATGTGCCAACTCATGGCACATGGGGAGAACCTCAGTCCACTAGAGCTACCAGCTAGCATAGAGACATAATAAGCAAGCTGGACAAAAAAACCAACAACTGAAAATCAGCACTTAGCTTATCCTGAAAGATCTGGGAGCAGGTAGGCAGGAACCAAACAGAGCACATCTGAATACATTGATAGCCGGCAAGGGAATGACAGAAAGGCCAGGTAAAATAGGAACCACCCAGCCTCTGATGGACAGGTGGAAACCAAAGGCCGCAACCCACCAAAGTCACCCAGTACCAGCAGTAACCACCAGAGGGAGCCCACAAACAGAATCCACAACAGGAGGTGGTGAGGGGAAGGAAGACCTAGAGGCAGAGCTCCTCCTATCTACATATAATAAGACTCATTGTAGAGGGGAGGTGGTGATGGAAGACCTAGAGGCAGAGCTCCACCTATCTGCATATAATAAGACTCATTGTAGAGGGGAGGTGGTGATGGGAAGGAAGACCTAGAGGCAGAGCTCCTCCTATCTGCATAGAATAAGACTCATTGTAGAGGGGAGGTGGTGATGGGAAGGAAGACCTAGAGGCAGAGCTCCTCCTATATGCATAGAATAAGACTCATTGTAGAGGGGAGGTGGTGATGGGAAGGAAGACCTAGAGGCAGAGCTCCTCCTGTCTACATAAAATAAGACTCATTGTAGAGGGGAGGTGGTAATGGGAAGGAAGACCTAGAGGCAGAGCTCATCCTATCTACATAGAATAAGACTCATTGCAGAGGGGAAGTGGTGAGGGGAAGGACGACCTGGAGGCAGAGCTCCTCCTATCTACATAGAATAAGACTCATTGTAGAGGGGAAGTGGTGAGGAGAAGGAAGACCTAGAGGCAGAGCTCATCCTGTCTACATAGAATAAGACTTATTGTAGAGGGGAGGTGGTGAGGGGAAGGAAGACCTAGAGGCAGAGCTCCTCCTATCTGCATAGAGTAAGAATCATTGTAGAGGGGAGGTGGTCAGATGAAGGAAGACCTAGAAACAGAGCTCCTCCTATCTACATAAAATAAGACTCATTGTAGAGGGGAGGTGGTAATGGGAAAGAAGACCTAGAGGCAGAGCTCATCCTATCTACATAGAATAAGACTTATTGTAGAGGGGAGGTGGTGAGGGGAAGGAAGACCTAGAGGCAGAGCTCTTCCTATCTGCATAGAGTAAGACTCATTGTAGAGGGGAGGTGGTGAGGGGAAGGTGGACCTAGAGGCAAAGCTCTTCCTATCTGCATAGAATAAGACTCATTGCAGATGGGAGGCGGTGAGGGGAAGGAAGACCTAGAGGCAGAGCTCCTCCTATCTACATAGAATAAGACTCATTGTAGAGGGGAGGTGGTGAGGGGAAGGAAGACCAAGAGTCAGGGCTCATCCTATCTACATAGAATAAGACTCATTGTAGAGGGGAGGTGGTGAGGGGAAGGTGGACCTAGAGGCAGAGCTCTTCCTATCTGCATAGAATAAGACTCATTGCAGAAGTGAGGTGGTGAGGGGAAGGAAGACCAAGAGTCAGGGCTCATCCTATCTACATAGAATAAGACTCATTGTAGAGGGGAGGTGGTGAGGGGAAGGAAGACCAAGAGTCAGGGCTCATCCTACCTACATAAAATAAGACTCATTGTAGAAGGGAGGTGGTGAAGGGAAGGAAGACCTAGAGGCAGAGCTCCTCCTATCTGCATAGAATAAGACTCATTGTAGAGGCGAGGTTGTCAGGGGAAGGAAGACCTAGAGGCAGAGCTCCTCCTATCTGCATAGAATAAGACTCATTGTAGAGGGGAGGTGGTGAGGGGAAGGAAGACCTAGAGGCAGAGCTCCTCCTATCTGCATAGAATAAGACTCATTGTAGATGGGAGGTGGTGAGGGGAAGGAAGATCTAGAGGCAGAGCTTTTATCTGCATAGAATAAGACTCATTGTAGAGGGGAGGTGGTGAGGGGATGGAAGACCTAGAGGCAGAGCTCCTCCTACCTACATAGAATAAGACTCATTGTAGAGGGGAGGTGGTGAGGGGAAGGAAGACCTAGAGGCAGAGCTCCTCCTATCTACATAGAATAAGACTCATTGTAGAGGGGAGGTGATGATGGGAAGGAAGGCATATAGGCAGAGCTCCTCCTATCTACATAGAGTAAGACTCATTGTAGAGAGGAGGTGGTGAGGGGAAGGAAGACCTAGAGGCAGAGCTCCTCCTATCTACATAGAATAAGACTCATTGTAGAGGGGAGGTGGTCAGGGGAAGGAAGACCTAGAAACAGAGCTCCTCCTATCTACATAAAATAAGACTCATTGTAGAGGGGAGGTGGTAATAGGAAGGAAGACCTAGAGGCAGAGCTCCTCCTATCTGCATAGAATAAGACTCATTGTAGAGGGGAGGTGGTGAGGGGAAGGAAGACCTAGAGGCAGAGCTCCTCCTATCTGCATAGAATAAGACTCATTGTAGAGGGGAGGTGGTGAGGGGAAGGTGGACCTAGAGGCAGAGCTCCTCCTATCTACATAGAATAAGACTCATTGCAGAGGGGAGGTGGTGAGGGGAAGGAAGACCTAGAGGCAGACCTCCTCCTATCTGCATAGAATAAGACTCATTGTAGAGGGGAGGTGGTGAGGGGGAAGGAAGACCTAGAGGCAGAGCTCCTCCTATCTACATAGAATAAGACTCATTGTAGAGGGGTGATGGTGATGGGAAGGAAGACCTAGAGGCAGTGCTCCTCTTATCTACATAGAATAAGACTTATTGTAGAGGGGAGGTGGTGATGGGAAGGAAGACCTAGAGGCAGAGCTCCTCCTATCTACAGTACATAGAATAAGACTCGTAGAGGGGAGGTGGTGAGGGGAAGGATGACCTAGAGGCAGAGCTTCTCCTATCTACATAGAATCTTACCAGTAGTATCATCTTCTATCTCAGTAATGTAACAATCTTCACCGAGTACACATTTTACCTGGAAATTGAGAATTTTGAGAATGAATGATCAATCCTGGCAGAGAAAAAAAGCAGATTTCTCTGATAATTGTAATTATTATTATTTATTTATATAGCACCATTGATTCCATGGTGCTGTACATGAGAAGGGGTTACATACAAATTACAGATGTCACTTGCAGTAAGCAAACTAACAAACAATGACAGACTGATACAGAGGGGCGAGGACCCTGCCCTTGCGGGCTTACATTCTACAGGATGGTAGGGAAGGAGACAGTAGGTTGGGGGTAGCAGCATCTCCGGTGTTGGTGAAGCGGTAGCTCCAGTAGTGGTGAGGAGGCAGCGGGGTCATTGCAGGCTGTAAGCTTTCTTGAAGAGATGGGTTTTCAGGTTCCATCTGAAGATATATTACAAAGTTGGTTATTTTTGTGTCTACTATTGATATATAAAATAAAAATTTGTGGAGTGAAGTAAAAACTGGAATGACAGAAAGCGCAATAGAGTCTGGTATGCAAGCAAAATGGAAAAAACAGGGAATTACTCACCTGTTGGGGTTTTTGACAGTCACAACCCCTGAAGTGGCTTGTAGAAATAAGCAAATCCACCAATGGGATGAGATGTGAACTTAAAGAAATGAATGTAAAACTGCGCTGCCAGAGGTCCCAGGTACGATGAGAGACAGAAATGGTGTATATGGGGGTTTTGTTTGTCAACGCGTTTTGAGGTGTTCATACCTCTTCATCAGGACAAACCATGGCTCGTTCTGTATACTGTAATATGATTGTATTGCAGCATGTAGCAAGTATCACAGCCTCCTATATAGCTGAGCTTCTCAGGAGTTGCAATATGGCAGACATGGGTGCCTTCAAGAGGATTCCCAAGTTCAATTTTGTTGTCGGAGGTTGACAGCAACATTTTAGGGGTTAAACAGCAGTGATCAGAGCAAGTTCCGGTTACTGCATTTAGTGGCATATATTGGCTGTATAGCACAGTTGGCATCTGCTAGGTAAGGTGCAGGCAGAGGTCCTGTGCTCACTCTATACTCCTTTCGGGAAGGGGTTAAACTTTTTCTTGAATTTGCTTAGGGATTCCAATTTCACACCCAACATTTTTAGCCCAAGCAAGCAAAGTTTGCAAATTACAAACACTGTGTGGTCACACATGTACACATAGAGCATAGACATGAAAGCATCAGCAAAATTAGGTTTTTCTTTAAAGCTCCCCCTCCAGAAATAAAAAAGAAAAAGAAAATAGATTGTTTTTTTTTTTTGCTTTCTATTTTTTTGTTTTTATTTAAGTTGCTGCTTTTTCATAAGTCCAGTAAGTAGGAAATGTATCTTCTAGAAATATTGTCTTGGCTGTGGGACAATGTTTCCGAATACTATATAGAATTTTTCATAAATTCCCTCAACCTTGACATGTACATGGGTAGCATTATTCCCGGATATGAATTTTCAGAGAAATATGTGCTATGCGGCTGCTTAACAGATGTTGCCCATATAAACCCCTTACCTATTTCCTGCTGCAGATAAAGATTACAGAGCTTATGGGGATGTTAAATGCTGTTTAATTACTAAAAGCAGAAACCGGTGACAATACAGCCATGATTCCACAATAGAACATGTGTCAAAAAAGGGGAATTTGAAAAGATATTTCCTTGTTCATTTGCAGGGGCTTTACTAGGAATTTCCTTTTACATGTATGAGAAAAGTCCCGGCAATCACACTTGACGTTATGGCCAGATGCCCAAGATTTATTATGAAGAACTCCAGCTACTTTTATGGTGGATTAAATTCCAGAACTCAATTGAATGTGTCTGTACCAACTATAAAGAGAAAATGATCAGAAGGTATCACATATAAGGGTTGGGGAGACTATATTGGTGCAGTTATATAGTCTCAGATTGGATTTTCTTCAGATGTAGCGATGCTAGATAATCTGAACTTTGATTAAAATCCCCATCTTACCAAATGAAAGGGTAGAAAATGCGAACATGTCTCCAGTTGTGCGGTGCTAGGCTATCAGGTAGGTTTTATACCTAAATATAAAATGCCATTCATGGCTGTGACATAAATATTCTAACCACAGAGCATGGAACAGTTCTTCACACGTACTGAAAACTCATTCCTCAAAAACTCTGCACAATCCCTGAGGACCCATGAAAATGAATATAAATTTGTGTCAAGACTTGTATTACGGACGTTTATTCTAGCCTTGGAAAATTATCCATTGACACACTATGCAGAGAGAAGAAATAAGTGTCTCCATCTACAGGCTGGCATCAATGTCTTGGGAGTTTATACCCGCAGAGGTACTGCTGATGATGATTGCTGCACAAAGAGGCAACGATTTGAGAGTCAAAATGTGTTTTTCAGACATAATCACTACTGATGTCAGCCTCAGGGCTCATACTCACTTGCGAGAAAAAAAACAGTCCGTAATCTGGACCAAAAAAATTGGATGCAAACTATGTGATTGTCATGCGAGTTCAATGCGATTTTTAATCACACCATCCGTTTTACATCCGTATGCAATACCTTTTTTTTCTCTGCAACTCTTTTTTTTACAATCATTTACAGAACCATTTACAGTGTTCTTGTTGAGGGAGGATCTAAATTGATCCTTCACGGTTAACTCAGTGATTTCCAAATTAATCTACAAGGTGTTGCCGGCAACTGAAAATGACCAGACGGAGACGTGTGTCTCTGTTTGGGGGGATCAAGCTGATCTCTCTGGCCCCCGTTTATTGAGTATGAGTTTTCATAGTCATAGAAATTATACTTCAACCAATCAGCATAAGAACACGCTCACAGTTCTTAGCCTATAAGAATGCAGGAACAATCTGTGCGTCAAAGTCTTGTAGAACAATACACCCTCAGTCTCATGTTCTACCCAGGTTGCAACAATCAAGGTCTCATCAAGGTCTCATAACAGCTGTAAACTTTAGCCTACTAACAAAATTTATATCAAAACAACAAAATGGAGTCGAAAAGCACAAAATGGAGAGATTCTTAATTTCTTCCTTCACATTCCCCCCTAGATAAATTTTGTTAATTAATGTCCAGCATCAGAGGTACTATCCCAAGCTATAAGCTCGAGGGGTACTGGTCTTCACATGACTGGTGCCATGTTACCAGCCATGGCTGTTGTGGCGTACCCGTCCCCCCTGTATACTAGAATTTACGAATAACAATTATTGATAACAGTAGTGGGGATCTTTTGAAGATAGCCATGCACTTGGCTTCAACGTCTTCGTCAGGTAACTTTGTGAAATCGGTGTAGAGAAGAGCAGGAGTGGCAACGCTTTTGGTTTCATCATTAGTTGTCTTAGTGCAGAATTGACTAATACACACAGAAATACACCAAAAAACAAGTTTTAGTATTACATACATAACAAGGATAAAGGCAACAATATATAACAAACTTTGCAAGATTCCAGCTATCCAGCCCCCAAATCCCTTAAACCAATTTGCTGGATTAAGAAAGGAGAAGGTGTCTGCCCACCAACTGTCCTTATTACGGTCATTGTCTTTATTATATTGAGCTCTGAGTCTTTGAATATCCTCTAACTTTAACTTTATCTTCATAGTACTATTGGGATCTATATAATGACAGCAAGCGGGTCCAATAAACTGACACATACCACCCTGTACTGCTGTTACATAATCCAGTACTACAGTGTATTGATTAGTGACTATAATAAGTTGGTTTTGGACAACAACAGTAATATTAAGTATATCCAATATATCCCAAATTTGATCATCTAGATAATCTGTGGCCCTAACCAATTTATACCACATTTGTGTAATGATAGGGTAAATGGAGATAGAACTGACAATTTTATTGGCTATACCCATCTGTACTACTAATCTTTCATGATATTGGACAAACTTATTATTCAAGGATATTGGGGAATTTAGGCTGTCCCATGCGGTCACCAATATTATTATATGGAAATATGAAAAACCAAAACATTATGTCCCCTTATTTGCTACTAGTCTGTTTGACCAGCTTCCAGTGCGATACGTGGATCCACGTCGGCCTTCCTTCCAGCTTTACTGACATAGGAGTGATACTGAGGACTTGGTAGGGACCGTCATACAAGGGTTCTAGTCCGTGTTTTCTGACGTGGCTTTTCACGACCACGAAACCACCAAACTTTAAGTTGTAACAAATATCGGTTTCTGCTGAATCTGGAAGGGAAGAAGAAACTAAAACATGGGTGTTAGCAAGATTTTTACTAAGCTGAATAACATATTGAACAGCACGGTCAGTTTCTTCTGACAACTACTGAGACTGGAAATTTGCAACTGGGGGCCTAGCACCAAACAATATCTCATATGGGGACAGGCCATGTTTTGCCTTAGGGGTAGTACGAATGTGGTACAGTACAATGGGTAGGAGCTCTGGCCATGGAGCCGTAGTCTCCTGCATCATTTTGGTCAATTGTCCCTTCATTGTGCCGTTCAGCCTCTCAACTTTCCCACTGGATTGTGGATAGTACAGAGTATGGAGGGCTACAGTGGATCCAAGCATTGTCAGAACCTCCTGATACACATAAGAAGAAAAGGCCGGGCCTTGGTCACTTTCAACGATTTCTGGAACACCATATCTGCATGTCCATCACCAGTTTCTTTGCTGTAGTCTTTGCAGTCATGTTGGTAACGGGGAAAGCTTCTGGCCAACTGGAGAACATGTCGACAACCACCAGACAATATTCACACCTTCCAGACTTAGGCAACGTGATGTGGTCCACTTGGAGCCTTTGGAAAGGATAGTCGGGCTTAGCAAGGTGCTTCGGGGGTACACGTTGAAGTTGACCGGGATTGCAGGTCTGACAGATATTACATGCACGGTTGAGTGCTGTCAAGACTGTAGAAATACCTGGAGCCCAGTAGAATTTTTGTACCAGGGCTAGGGCCTGGTTTTTTTCCTCGATGTGTGGGCCCATGTGCCCACATGGCAATAGCAGGGTACATCCGCTTAGGGAGACACACAAGTTGGTCCTTTTTCCAGAGACCATGTCCATACATGCTCCATCTGCCTTCCACTGCTTCACTTCTTCCTTTGGGGACATTCTCTGCATCGTCATTAAGCTGTCTCGCGGGGTCCGACAGAAAACCTCAGTCTGGCGTAGATCATCAGGTTCCTGTAGAGTCAGTGTTTCTTGTAACTGTTTACGCTGAGAGCGTGTGGTCACCATAGTTGGTATGGTCAGTTCAACGGGTAGGAGAGCAGCAGCTTTTGCTTGCATATCCGCAAAAGTGTTATCGACAGTGTGTGGACTTTTCCTAGGACCGTGCTCCTTAACTTTGATAATGGCCACCTGGGTAGGTAATTTGATTGAGTCCATGAGGGTTTTAACAGCTTCAGCATTCTTCACTGGAGTCCCAGCGGTGGTAATAAACCCTCGATTGGCCCATAGGGCTCCGAAATCATGAGCAATACCAAATGCATACTGTGAGTCCATGTATATATTAGCCCGCCTGTCTTTGGCCAGAACACATGCAGTAGGCAGAGCCTGAAGTTCTGCTTCTTGTGCTGACAGTGAGGGAGGGAGGGAGTGCAGCTCCGTGCACTACAGTGTCTTCCGTAGTAACAGCGTATCCGGTGTGGAATCTGCCAAAATCATCAGCATATCTTGAACCGTCTTTCAGGGCATTGTAGAGAGGTTGCAATATATGGGATGCGTCCGGTATCCACTGACAACAATAAGTACATAGTCCAAGAAAACGCTGGAGTTCAGTCTCATCTTTTGGAAAAGGAAGGGAGCTGATGGCTATTTTTCTTTCTTTTGAGAGGTGTCTGACACCCTGAAGGAGACAGTGACCCAAAAATATCACTTGACCAAGGCAGAACTGAAGTTTCGAGGCCGAAACCCGACAGTTCAGATCTGCCAGATACTTGAGAAGGCTAACAGTGGCAACAATGGCTTCCTGCTCTGTTCGTGCACACAACAAAAGATCAGCCACATACTGAAGCAGCGTGACATAAGGGTGTTCTAACTGCCCGGGTAAAAGACACTTGCCCATATTTTTTGCAAACTGATTGGGATTATTTTGGGCCCCTTGTGGCATAACTGTCCGCGTCAATTGTCATCCCTGATAAGTGAATGCAAACAGAACTGGCAATCTGGGTGTAATGGAATACTGAAGAAGGCATTGGCAAGGTCGATGACTGTGAACCAAACAGCATCCTGAGATATCTGGGACAAAAGAGTATGTGGATTAGGCACCGGAGTTTCCAGAACAGTAGCTGCATTAACTGCCCGTAGACCTTGTACCAACCGGTACACAGGGGGTTGGCCGAGTGGGGGCTTTTCTTAACGGGAAACAAGGGCGTGTTACATGGGGAAACACAGGGTACCAGGGCACCATTATCGAATAACGTTTGTATTTGCCCCTTGAGGCACTGCTCCTGATCATATTTCGAAGGGTATTGATGGACTTTGGGAAAAGGGGCACCAGGCTTGAGAAACACTTTTACTGGTTCTACAGGCATTATTGGGGACGAATCTGGGTCTATCAGGACCATCATAACCGTAGGAAGGGCATGCAGGATACACATCACTTTATGTTCATCTGCATAAAGGTTATATAACGTAAGGACCATCTGACCATCATCTTGGAATTATATTCTGGAGCAGAACTATAATAATAAATCTGCCCCCAGTAAATTTATCGGACATATAGGAGAGATTACGAACTGAGCAGTAACTTCAGGGAAAGGTCCCACAGGGACAGGTTTTATAAGAGTATATTTATAGGGTCTGCCATCTACTCCAATTAAAACAAGCTCTTGGTCTGAGAATTGACATGGCGGGGCTGGGGAGTGAGATTCCCAGACAGGGTTAAAAGAGATATTGGAGAACTGAATCTGTGTAGGGTGGGAGGGCTGGAGCTGAAGTCTGTTACGTGGGCCACTGATAAGGAACGGAGCTGCGCCACTGCGTCCTTGCAGCTGTGAGGGGGGGGGGGCTGGAATTAGAGCAGAATTCGCTGCGGCTACTGATTTAACCCTTGCCTTTCCTGCCGATGCAGAGCAGGGTAAGTTCTTAAAACCTTTTTTACTACTTTTAATGCATCATCCGGAGTGAAAGTCTCAATATCAGGTTTAACTGACATTATTGCCTCTTTCAATTCAGATTTAAGGCCGAACATTAAAGCTGCCACAAAAAGGTGTGAATGGGCTTTATTATACAATGAGAATCCCAAATCTTTAAACACTACCATAAGACGCCCATAAAACTTCTCGGCAGTCTCCCCCTTGTCCTGTGTGACATCTGTGAGGGAGGTTGTTGTGAATTTGCTTTTTGCTCCCTCTAGTGGTTACTAGTTTTTTGACTCTGGTTTTTCTGTCATTCCTTTTATCCGCACCTGGGTCGTTAGTTAGGGGTGTTGCTATATAAGCTCCCTGGACCTTCAGTTCAATGCCTGGCAACGTAGTTATCAGAGCTAGTCTGCTGTGCTCTTGTCTACTGATCCTGGTTCCAGTTATATCAGCTAAGTCTGCCTTTTGCTTTTTGCTATTTGTTTTGGTTTTGTATTTTTGTCCAGCTTGTTCCTAATCTATATCCTGACCTTTGCTGGAAGCTCTAGGGGGCTGGTGTTCTCCCCCCGGACCGTTAGACGGTTCGGGGGTTCTTGAATTTCCAGTGTGGATTTTGATAGGGTTTTTGTTGACCATATAAGTTACCTTTCTTTATTCTGCTATCAGTAAGCGGGCCTCTCTGTGCTAAACCTGGTTCATTTCTGTGTTTGTCATTTCCTCTTACCTCACCGTCATTATTTGTGGGGGGCTTCTATCCAGCTTTGGGGTCCCCTTCTCTGGAGGCAAGAAAGGTCTTTGTTTTCCTCTACTAGGGGTAGCTAGATTCTCCGGCTGGCGCGTGTCATCTAGAATCAACGTAGGAATGATCCCCGGCTACTTCTAGTGTTGGCGTTAGGAGTAGATATATGGTCAACCCAGTTACCACTGCCCTATGAGCTGGATTTTTGTATTCTGCAGACTTCCACGTTCCTCTGAGACCCTCGCCATTGGGGTCATAACAGTTTGCCAGGCCTTGATTAAATGTTTAATGCATTGCAGAAGAGGGATTATAAGAAAGAAGATTCTGAGTTTTTTTTTTTTCTTCTTCCCCTTTACCTCAGAGTGGCTATGCTTGCTGCAGACATGAATGTCCAGACCTTGATTACAAGTGTGGACCAGCTGGCTACTCGTGTGCAGGGCATACAAGACTATGTTATCAGAAATCCTAGGTCAGAACCTAAAATACCGATTCCTGAACTGTTTTCCGGAGACAGGTTTAAGTTTAGGAATTTCGTGAATAATTGTAAATTGTTTTTGTCCCTGAGACCCTGTTCATCTGGAGATTCTGCTCAGCAAGTAAAAATTGTTATTTCGTTCTTACGGGGCGACCCTCAGGATTGGGCTTTTTCGCTGGCGCCAGGAGATCCGGCATTGGCTGATCTTGATGCGTTTTTTCTGGCGCTCGGTTTACTTTATGAGGAACCCAATCTTGAGATTCAGGCAGAAAAGGCCTTGCTGGCTATGTCTCAGGGGCAGGACGAGGCTGAAGTGTATTGCCAAAAATTTCGGAAATGGTCCGTGCTGACACATTGGAACGAGTGTGCACTGGCCGCTAATTTTAGAAATGGCCTTTCTGAAGCCATTAAGAATGTTATGGTGGGTTTTCCCATTCCCACAGGTCTGAATGATACTATGGCACTGGCTATTCAAATTGACCGGCGGTTGCGGGAGCGCAAAACCGCAAATCCCCTCATGGTGTTGTCTGAACAGACACCTAATTCGGTGCAATGTGATAGAAAAACCGCAAATTCCCTCATGGTGTTGTCTGAACAGAGACCTGATTTAATGCAATGTGATAGAATCCTGACTAGAAATGAGCGGAAAATTCATAGACGCCGGAATGGCTTGTGCTACTACTGTGGTGATTCTACACATGTTATCTCAGCATGCTCTAAACGTATAGCTAAGGTTGTTAGTCCTGTCACCCTTGGTAATTTGCAACCTAAATTTATTCTGTCTGTAACTTTGATTTGCTCACTGTCATCTTATCCTGTCATGGCGTTTGTAGATTCAGGTGCTGCCCTGAGTCTCATGGATCTCTCGTTTGCTAAGCACTGTGGTTTTACTCTTGAACCATTAGAAAATCCTATTCCTCTTAGGGGTATTGATGCTACACCATTGGCAGCAAATAAACCGCAGTATTGGACACAGGTTACCATGTGCATGACTCCTGAACACCGCGAGGTGATACGTTTTCTGGTTTTACATAAAATGCATGATTTGGTTGTTTTAGGGCTGCCATGGTTACAGACCCATAATCCAGTCCTGGACTGGAAGGCTATGTCAGTCTCAAGTTGGGGCTGTCGTGGTATTCATGGGGATTCCCTGCCAGTGTCTATTGCTTCTTCTACGCCTTCGGAAGTTCCGGAGTATTTGTCTGATTATCAGGATGTCTTCAGGGAGTCTGAGTCCAGTGCACTGCCTCCTCATAGGGACTGTGACTGTGCTATAGATTTGATCCCAGGCAGTAAATTTCCTAAGGGAAGACTGTTTAATCTGTCGATACCTGAACATACCGCTATGCGTTCATATATCAAGGAGTCTCTGGAGAAAGGACATATTCGCCCGTCTTCTTCCCCTCTTGGTGCGGGATTCTTTTTTGTGGCAAAAAAGGACGGATCTTTGAGACCTTGTATTGATTATCGGCTTTTAAATAAGATCACTGTCAAATTTCAGTATCCTTTACCGCTGTTGTCTGACTTGTTTGCCCGGATTAAGGGTGCCAAGTGGTTCACCAAGATAGACCTTCGTGGTGCGTACAACCTTGTGCGCATTAAGCAAGGTGATGAATGGAAAACCGCATTCAATACGCCCGAAGGTCATTTTGAGTACTTGGTGATGCCTTTTGGGCTCTCCAATGCGCCTTCAGTTTTTCAGTCCTTTATGCATGACATTTTCCGGAAGTATCTGGATAAATTTTTGATTGTTTATCTGGATGATATTTTGGTTTTTTCTGATAATTGGGATTCGCATGTGGAGCAGGTCAGGTTGGTCTTTAAAATTTTGCGTGAAAATTCTTTGTTTGTCAAGGGCTCAAAGTGTCTCTTTGGTGTACAGAAGGTTCCCTTTTTGGGGTTCATTTTTTCCCCTTCTGCTGTGGAGATGGACCCAGTCAAGGTCCGAGCTATTCTTGATTGGACTCAGCCCTCGTCAGTTAAGAGTCTTCAGAAGTTCTTGGGCTTCGCTAACTTCTACCGTCGTTTTATCGCTAATTTTTCTAGCATTGTGAAACCTTTGACGGATATGACCAAGAAGGGCTCCGATGTAGCTAACTGGGCTCCTGCTGCCGTGGAGGCTTTCCAGGAGTTGAAACGCCGGTTTACTTCGGCGCCTGTTTTGTGCCAGCCTGACGTCTCACTTCCCTTTCAGGTTGAGGTGGATGCTTCGGAGATTGGGGCAGGGGCCGTTTTGTCGCAGAGAGGCCCTGGGTGCTCTGTTATGAAACCTTGTGCCTTTTTCTCTAGGAAGTTTTCGCCTGCCGAGCGAAATTATGATGTGGGCAATCGGGAGTTGTTGGCCATGAAATGGGCATTTGAGGAGTGGCGTCATTGGCTCGAGGGTGCTAAGCATCGTGTGGTGGTCTTGACTGATCACAAAAATCTGATGTATCTCGAGTCTGCTAAACGCCTTAATCCGAGACAGGCCCGCTGGTCATTGTTTTTCTCCCGCTTTGATTTTGTTGTCTCGTATTTACCAGGTTCAAAGAATGTGAAGGCCGATGCTCTTTCTAGGAGCTTTGTGCCTGATGCTCCTGGAGTCGCTGATCCTGTTGGTATTCTTAAAGATGGAGTTATCTTGTCAGCTATTTCTCCGGATCTGCGACGTGTGTTGCAGAGATTTCAGGCTGATAGGCCTGAGTCTTGTCCACCTGACAGACTGTTTGTCCCGGATAAGTGGACCAGCAGAGTCATTTCCGAAGTTCATTCCTCGGTGTTGGCAGGTCACCCGGGAATTTTTGGCACCAGAGATCTGGTGGCCAGGTCCTTTTGGTGGCCTTCCTTGTCAAGGGATGTGCGGTCATTTGTGCAGTCCTGTGGGACTTGTGCTCGAGCTAAGCCTTGCTGTTCTCGTGCCAGCGGTTTGCTCTTGCCCTTGCCTGTCCCGAAGAGACCTTGGACACATATCTCCATGGATTTCATTTCTGATCTTCCGCTATCTCAGGGCATGTCCGTTATCTGGGTGATATGTGATCGCTTCTCCAAGATGGTCCATTTGGTTCCTTTGCCTAAGCTGCCTTCCTCTTCCGATCTGGTTCCTGTGTTTTTCCAGAACGTGGTTCGTTTGCACGGCATCCCTGAGAATATTGTGTCAGACAGAGGATCCCAGTTCGTTTCCAGGTTCTGGCGATCCTTTTGTAGTAGGATGGGCATTGATTTGTCGTTTTCGTCTGCTTTCCATCCTCAGACTAATGGACAGACGGAGCGAACCAATCAGACTTTGGAGGCTTATTTGAGGTGTTTTGTCTCTGCTGATCAGGACGATTGGGTGACATTCTTGCCGTTGGCTGAGTTTGCCCTTAATAATCGGGCTAGTTCCGCCACCTTGGTTTCGCCTTTTTTCTGCAACTCTGGTTTCCATCCTCGCTTTTCTTCGGGTCATGTAGAGCCTTCTGACTGTCCTGGGGTAGATTCCGTGGTGGATAGGTTGCAGCAGATCTGGAATCATGTGGTGGACAACTTGAAGTTGTCACAGGAGAAGGCTCAGCGCTTTGCCAACCGCCGCCGCGGTGTGGGTCCCCGACTACGCGTTGGGGATTTGGTATGGCTTTCTTCCCGCTTTGTTCCTATGAAGGTCTCCTCTCCCAAATTTAAACCTCGTTTTATTGGGCCTTACAAGATATTGGAAATCCTTAATCCTGTATCTTTTCGTCTGGATCTTCCTGTGTCGTTTGCTATTCACAATGTATTTCATAGGTCCTTGTTGCGGCGGTACATTGTGCCTGTAGTTCCTTCTGCTGAGCCTCCTGCTCCGGTGTTGGTTGAGGGCGAGTTGGAGTACGTGGTGGAGAAGATCTTGGATTCTCGCCTCTCCAGGCGGAGGCTTCAGTACCTGGTCAAGTGGAAGGGCTATGGTCAGGAGGATAATTCCTGGGTGGTCGCCTCTGATGTTCATGCGGCCGATTTAGTTCGTGCCTTTCATGCCGCTCATCCTGATCGCCCTGGTGGTCGTGGTGAGGGTTCGGTGACCCCTCACTAAGGGGGGGGTACTGTTGTGAATTTGCTTTTTGCTCCCTCTAGTGGTTACTAGTTTTTTGACTCTGGTTTTTCTGTCATTCCTTTTATCCGCACCTGGGTCGTTAGTTAGGGGTGTTGCTATATAAGCTCCCTGGACCTTCAGTTCAATGCCTGGCAACGTAGTTATCAGAGCTAGTCTGCTGTGCTCTTGTCTACTGATCCTGGTTCCAGTTATATCAGCTAAGTCTGCCTTTTGCTTTTTGCTATTTGTTTTGGTTTTGTATTTTTGTCCAGCTTGTTCCTAATCTATATCCTGACCTTTGCTGGAAGCTCTAGGGGGCTGGTGTTCTCCCCCCGGACCGTTAGACGGTTCGGGGGTTCTTGAATTTCCAGTGTGGATTTTGATAGGGTTTTTGTTGACCATATAAGTTACCTTTCTTTATTCTGCTATCAGTAAGCGGGCCTCTCTGTGCTAAACCTGGTTCATTTCTGTGTTTGTCATTTCCTCTTACCTCACCGTCATTATTTGTGGGGGGCTTCTATCCAGCTTTGGGGTCCCCTTCTCTGGAGGCAAGAAAGGTCTTTGTTTTCCTCTACTAGGGGTAGCTAGATTCTCCGGCTGGCGCGTGTCATCTAGAATCAACGTAGGAATGATCCCCGGCTACTTCTAGTGTTGGCGTTAGGAGTAGATATATGGTCAACCCAGTTACCACTGCCCTATGAGCTGGATTTTTGTATTCTGCAGACTTCCACGTTCCTCTGAGACCCTCGCCATTGGGGTCATAACAGGAGGTAGCTTGGTCCGCTAATCTATCTTGTGCCCAAACTTTTAAAGCATTACAGAAATCAACACCACTCTCATATGTTCCCCCGTCCAGGTTCACATTATACATTATGCCACCCTCAATAATTGGAAAATATCCCTCCCCAGCCTTCACTTGGAGTAAGTGTAACAGATCTCTCCGGGGAGTGGAATAAATCTCTCGATTCGCTGCTATTTGTCTATAGAAGGCCATGGGGGAGGTTTCTGGGTCGGGTAATTGGTTACAAAGGGTGTCTTTCTGTGATGGAGAAAAGGGGGTATACTTTGGCCTGTCAGGAGTAGTTTTCACATCATCTTCTTCAAACTCTGATATTACTGACTCGGGGGCGGGAGGTGCTGGCGGTACAAGAGGCATCTGCTGCGGAAGCGGGGCAGAAGGCTCTGTTACAGTTAGAGATTGTATTGCCTGATGGGCCGTTAGGCGGCTATCAAGGACAAATCGGACCTCCTCCAATTTTATGGGGTTTTCCTGTATACAGCGCTCTATTGCTGATACTATAACCATGGCGGCATCCTTCCTGGGATATTGGAAGATACCGGCAGAGATTAATGGTATGGCCATTGTACATTGAGGCATCGTACCAGGAGGAACGGAGGAGGCATACAGGATTGCGTTCTGGACAGCCTCAGTAAGCAACTGTTGGGACCTGGGATTGTTGGTAGGATCATACCGTGGCCCCACTGCATGTATTACATATTGACACGGCAGCTGTCCTGCTCTGGTTGCTGCGACCTGTCCTGTTTCTACCTGGCCATAAGTTTGTATATATGAATTAGATTCTTCCTGTATCATGGGTCCACCTTTCTATGAAATCACTACAGCCAGTCCTCCAGCATGGTGGAGTTGATTATTTGCAGCATTTAATATGGCCCCAACATATTGTTTTATGAGATCCCCTGTCCCTATCCTAAAGAGCACATCATGACGGTGGGGTCCAGGAATAACATTAGAATACATTTCCTGGAAATCTTCTATCTCCTCTGTATATCCTGTCTCTGACCGAGTGACTAAGGTAGGTGGGGGTGGATACTCATAACCACTAGCAATACTAGACATAACAGGAGCTGGTGCTGGCGGTGGCCGATAATAGGTGCCGTCAGCGTTTAGCAAGGGAAAGGTGGGGGCTACGACCCCGGATCTCCTCGCTCCACAATTGTAACAGACCTCTCTACACTGAAAATTAGTAACTCCGCATACATCACAAATCCACCCGGCAGGATCATAGGGTGGAGGCGCACTAAGTTTTGGCAACCCAGTATATATTGGTGCTTTGGGATTGAGGGGCACGGAGCTTACAGTCGGGAGGAGAGGCTTGATTTCATGGGGAGGGACCATATCATCTAACAGGGAGCCCCCCTGTTTCAGATTATTATTTTTAATTATTTGTCTTTCTAACACATTACCCTCAATCACTTTCTCAATTCCTTCCTGCACCACAAAGCATTCAGTTTTTTGTCATAGTAATAGACAACTTTCATTTTTCAACGTGACAAAAACAATCAGAATTCACTTCCTCTGTTGATCCTCAATTTGCTATATATCAACCACTCAATTTGAAGCAGGTGAATCTTTTGCCAATCTTTCAATCACACTGATAACCAAAGAATCACTTACAAGTTTCCTTCTAGAACTAGGCACTAGATTTCACTTTCAATTTACAATATTTGTACTTCAAAACAATATTGTCGCTTTAAACAAAACACAGATCTACCAGCGCGTACTACACCAAGAAAATACAGAGAAACTCAAGAGCGCAGCCACGTGCGTGCCCCCTCCACACCAGAAACACAGCATAGATAAGAAAATCTCAGCATTCCTCAGCACAGAAGGGAGAAAGCAATAGCGCAGCTGTTTGACCACTCCCATCTGGTATCTTAAAGATAAACACAGAAACGGAATACAGCAGTTCTCAGACTTAATTAATTTCGACAAAATCTTCATCATACAATTCACATGCCAGATTGAGAATATTTTCCCTGCATTCCTGACAGATTTCTTTCCCCATCTTTGGGATAACAATATCAAATCTTCATCACACAAATTCAAAGTCGTCTTTTTCTTCCATAATGGAAACATGATTCTCCTTTAGAGCTAAATACCCTTACTTAGTCGTGCATAGTACTAGAGCGGCCGTATAGTCTATTCCACTAGGGTTTACCTGTCCCCCGCTGGGACAACCCAAAATCGCGGTACTCAGCGAAAGGAGGAGGGCGTCTCAGACTTTCCCTCCGGACACCTCTGGATATATTTATATCAATATATACCTGAGTTACGCATCCTACCCAATCTTCGATCACCTCACCGCGCCTGATTCTAACAGTGATCAGGAATTCAGGATATTTTGACTGTAAAGAGAATTACATCACTGGTCAATCCGGGGTGTCCGTCCCTTATGAGGTACGGTTCGAGCACTAGGCTCCCAACGGAACTACACCTCTATATGATTCCACCCAAAAATCATCCCACCTTCGGGGACAAACCTCAGATCCTCTTTGCAGCAACAAACACAGGAAAACCACACCAAACTGTCAGTCTGGACAGTATAACTGCCAACTTACTGTGGTTGTTGTGGGGGATGATCAGTCCCAATTTTCCAGTGCCTGTGTCCGGTCCGAGGATCCTTTGTCTTGTCCTCTGGGGGGCAGAGGCGTTCCTGCTTGGGGCCCCACGTTCTCGGGCGCCAACTGTTGAGGGAGGATCTAAATTGTTCCTTGACGATTAACTCAGTGATTTCCAAATTAATCTACAAGGTGTTGCCGGCAACTGAAAATGACCAGACGGAGACGTGTGTCTCTGTTTGGGGGGATCAAGCTGATCTCTCTGGCCCCCGTTTATTGAGTATGAGTTTTCATAGTCATAGAAATTATACTTCAACCAATCAGCATAAGAACACGCTCACAGTTCTTAGCCTATAAGAATGCAGGAACAATCTGTGCGTCAAAGTCTTGTAGAACAATACACCCTCAGTCTCATGTTCTACCCAGGTTGCAACAATCAAGGTCTCATCAAGGTCTCATAACAGCTGTAAACTTTAGCCTACTAACAACATTTATATCAAAACAACAAAATGGAGTCGAAAAGCACAAAATGGAGAGATTCTTAATTTCTTCCTTCACATTCTATGCCACAGAATGGTAAGGTAGCTGTAAAAAACAGATGGAAAAGGAATGGTCCGTATTCCGTGCGTTTTTTTTATCGCACCCATTGACTTGCATTGGCGAGACTCGCAGCAAATCGCAGCATGCTGCGATTTTTTTCTCAGTCCAACTTCGGCTGAGAAAAATATCGCAAATGAGATGTCACCTATTGAATAACATTGGTCCGAGTGCAATCCGATTTTTTTATCGGATTGCACTCGTCCGTTTTGCTCGCAAGTGAGTATGAGCCCTCAGCTTAGCTTCAGGAGAGGGCAAGGTTTTGTAATTGGAGGCCATTTCACTTCTAGAAGAGCTACATGTTTACACATATAAACATGATTGTTAAAGGGGTTGTCCAGGACTTTTACACTGACGGCCTGTCCTTAGGTTATCAATATCTGATCAATGGGGGTGCAGCAGTCAGTATCCCCCGCTGATCAGCTGTTCCTTATGCCGGCTGGGGCGGGTTGTGCTGAGCTGTACGCTGTAAGATACAGCTCCATCAGTTTCATAGTGGTCATGGCTGGGTACTACACATCCGCCCCCTATGTATACAGTTTGCATACTTGCAGCCACATGACCGCCCACACCGAGTGCGGTACCGGAGAATCCTCACAGCGCGCACTACTTGGAGGGTCTGCGGACTCCAAGCCTTGGGTCGGACAACCCTTTTATCTATTGACAACTAATTGAAGAATTTATGTGAAATGGAAACGGGTTTACATGGGCAGAATTACTCCTTTTTGACTATTTCATTTGCATGATTAATGGTATGTTGAAATACATCAATATCTTAAGCATTTTGCGCAAAAGTGATGACTCTTAATAATTAGTTTTCTCAGGAAATCACTGACACCCAAAAATGTTGATGTGACTTAATGATCTGGATTGGTTGTCGGTGGGTATGGTTAGCAGCCTTTGGCCTAGGTCTAGGGGATGTCATGTACATAGGACAATGTCATTACCTACTGTCATGATGTGATGTTTTTGCCCGTTGGGCCTTTTCCCTAGCGAATGTTAATAGACGGAGGGGCTTTACTTTTTCCTACTACTAGTGGACTCTAGACATCCTGTATGCCACTCACTGCCATCCTCCAGTCATATTCTGCTTTTACTCAATAATTTGTACCGGAATAACAACTTAACTGTATACTCTACGTTTATGTATGCAGCCTTTTGTTTTTATATTATTTTAGTGTCCTTGAACACAGAGGCCATTTAGATGTCTATGATGCCATAAATGTTAAAGCAAAATGCATTACAGTCAATCTGTAGTGAACGGTGGCTGCCCTTATCTTCCAAGTAATAGCCAATTTTAAACACAACACTTCATTTATATGTCAGAGGAAATCTTTTAGCTTTCTGCTAATCAAAACATCCATACAATATAATCATCTTTAGCATCCATCAGGAAAAAAACTTTCAGGTGTCAGTTATGGGAAAAAGCTTTGTTTGACAGTTTGCTGGCAGTCACACTCGCCCATCTTCTTAGGATTTGTCAACTGTCCAGAGCTAATTGAGATGTATACATTTCACTCCTGGGCCTGGAGGTCACCCAGTCTAGATCCAGGGATGTGCGGATCATACGTGACAGTTGACAGTTTAGTCTACTTACACTCTGCCAGCTCTTTTAATAAGGTTTTCAGCTCTATAATCATTGCCTGAGCATGCCTCTGTGTCTACGCCTCATCTTCCTTTTCTTTGGATGGTGTTGATTTAGTAACCCTAGATAGCTATGAACTAAAACAAAACAGCTTAAATGTTCCAGATACTGAGCTCTGGAGTTAAGGTACCTTCACACGAAGCGACGCTGCAGCGATAGCGACAACGATGTCGATCGCTGCAGCGTCGCTGTTTGGTCGCTGGAGAGCTGTCACACAGACCGCTCTCCAGCGATCAACTATGCCGAGGTCCCCTGGTAACCAGGGTAAACATCGGGTAACTAAGCGCAGGGCCGCGCTTAGTAACCCGATGTTTACCCTGGTTACCAGCGTAAAATCTAAAAAAAACAAACAGCACATACTTACATTCACGTCCCCCTGCGTCCACTTCCTGACTGACTGAGCGCCGTACAGTGAGAGCAGAGCGGTGACGTCACCGCTGTGCTGCTTTCACTTTCACTTTGCGGCGCTGAGTCAGAGGAGGAAGCAGACTGCAGGGGACGCAATGTGAGTATGTGCTGTTTGTTTTTTTTACATTTTACGCTAGTAACCAGGGTAAACATCGGGTAACTAAGCGCGGCCCTGCGCTTAGTAACCCGATGTTTACCCTGGTTACCAGTGTAAAATATCGCTGGTATCGTTGCTTTTGCTTTCAAACACAACGATACACAGCGATCGGACGACCAAATAAAGTTCTGGACTTTATTCAGCGACCAGCGACATCACAGCAGGATCCTGATCGCTGCTGCGTGTCAAACGAAACGATATCGCTAGCGAGGACGCTGCAACGTCACGGATTGCTAGCGATATCGTTATAATGTCGTTTCGTGTGAAGGTACCTTAAAGCTCCATAAAGGAGTGTTAATATATATATCATGTCTGTATTTAGTCTATATAGTACAGTTATTTAGGTTATGACCATGAATCTATCTGGTTTAATAAGCAACATAGAAAGTGCTAACATGCCATAATACAGCAGAGCAAACAATTACAATGGCATAAAAATCATCAATGACATTTACAGCACAATAGGATGGTCCTATACCACCTTCCACCTAAGGTATGTAGCTGGATTTGCTTAATAGTTGTGTAAAAACGTACAGAATATTAAAGGATTTTATGTGTCTGCAGACTTGTAAATCCTCACAGTGTGCACTATCGGGATTCTCCAGTGCCGGTGCCCGGGCGGTCATGTAACCGCAAGTATGTGATTTGCATACTCCTGGCCACTTTTGGAGTAGACTTTTCTGGCACGTCTTGTCGACAAGTAACCGCATATAGCACTTGCACTGGAGAATCCTGACAGTGCACACTGTGCATGCCGTGAGGACTCACAAGTCTGCAGTCACATAGAGTGACTGCAGACTTCAGTCGCAAGCCATGACAACTCCTGTTATTAAAACTATCTAATAGTATAACCGTAACAGGATTTTGGAGGACAGACTTGTTGAAGTGTGTGCTCCAGTAGGATGCGCCAAGTTGATTAACAGGAATGTGATCCTTAAAGAATTTGGCTCATATTTCAAGTTCCATGCTTCACCATCAGAAAAGTATTCCACTCAGGAGCTGGAGTGGCATAAATTATGAGGAATTTATTGGGAAGCTTGGCCACATTCTGTCCCAACTGAGCCCTCACCACTTTTCAAAACATTGGGGGGAGCTTTCCGGAACTGGCATAAAGACTTTAAAAGTCTCAAAAGTTTCATGCATCTTCATGCAGTTTTGTGGTAGGAAAAAACTGCTTGATGATGTGTTGCAAAAGATTCCAGATAAAGCCCAGATCTTCTATTGACTTTATTTTGAGGTGTGTTGGGTGTTTCAGACCACATTTTTCATTATTAGTCTGGGTTCACACAAGCATATAACACGGCTAAAACATTGCACTCTGCCCAGTGTTATTCTATGGGACAGCTCACATCTGCGATTCTTTTTCGTGTTGAATAGACATGAGAGAACAATGGCAGCATGCTACGATTGGCAGCGAGAGTCGTCTCACACGCAACCATACAAGTCTATGGGGGGGTGTGTGAAACATTGGACTGCGCTCGGATGTCATCGTAGTGCAGTCCAATATATGCAGTCAGGCAATGGAGGAGATGGAGACATTACGTTCTCCCTCTCCTCCGCACCTGTGCTGGCATTCTCTCAGGGCACTGACACTCGTCTCACACAGAAGAGCAGGAGCTGAGGGTCATTAGCACATCGCATCCAATGCTCTTGCCATTCGTTGGTGTGCAAAAACTTGAGTCAGCATTAGTCTGGTCCATAATTCAGCTCAAAGTAGTACGTGCTGCGATTGAGCCTTGCAAGACTGTCGTTCCATGTAGAAAAACCGGCCATGTTCACTGGCGCATTGGCTATAATGAATGCATGTGCTCTCTGTGCAGTCCATGATGCACCCAGACAGCATATGTCCAGATAATACGCTCGTCTGAATGAGCTCTTAAAGGGATTTTGTTCTGTTTCTAATAAAGAACAATGATCGAATAATATTAAATTGATAAGTCACATTACATTCTACCGTCACGTCTTTGGCAGCAAATGCAGTTTCAGATGACTCCACTCCACTGGATTCCCTGCTTTCTACTCGATGTGAAATTATAGTCACCTAATTAGGTTTTTGTTATAGTATGTTCATACACAGCTAACTAGATGCAGAAATCTCTTCAAATTCCATCCTATGTATCTGCAGCGCCCCAGAGTCCTGGTCGTTGCAGTACTGACGCTCCGCCGCTAAGGGGAGTGATGGTACGTCTGATGGCACTTAAGGAGTTCACCTGACCAGGTATCACAGTCACACTTTACACTTCACATTCTGGCCACCAGGGGGAGCAAAGGGTTCTATGTATTAGGCCACTCCTCACAATCTGGTAAAACGGGGCTGGATAGGAAGTTAGTCAGAAGCTGACTGGGTTGGAACCAGGCAATATCCTGTGGCAGAGGGTGTTGCAGGGGAAGATTCAGGGGGGTCTCTGTCAGGGGTGGGATCCTGACAGTGGCCTAGCTAACAGAACAGAACGTTACGGAGCCGCACCTGCACCCGTTGCGGTGGCATCCTAAGAAAGGAAACGAAGCAAGGTTTATTGTGGAGAAGTGAGAAACGAGATCGCAGCAAAAAGGAGATAAAGCCAGTAGGAGTCGTGCCGTAAGATCGAGGCAACATCCTACTGAGGCGCGTAGCCGGTGGCCGGAACGCCGAGGAAGTATTAGGCTCCAAGCAATACTTCAAACAGCGGCAGGACAGTTGATTATAGGTTGGCTGTCTCACCTAAATCACCTAAGCAGACATAGGGGGCAATTGTGGGAGAGGGGCGACGCTAGGGTCCCGGAAGAACTCCAGGCCTACCCGTCATACGGGTGCGTCCTATCCATATAATCTGGGGGATGGAGAAGAACATCAGAACAGATACGAGTTGTGAGAAAGAACATCAGAAACAGACACAACAGTTGTGAGGACTATCCCGTGGTGCTCAGCCGGGAGGTACTACAACACCCAGGCGCTAGAAGGTAGGCACTGATTTCCACCTGCAAAGGGAACTCTGGATGTGCCTTCGGACCGGCCGGTCTCAGCCAGCCCTGTTAGCAGTACTCTGGATTGCGGACCCTGAAGCCCTCAGTAAAGAGGTAAAGAGACTGCAACCCTGTGTCCTCGTTATTCATCGCGACCTGCACCACGCACCATCACCACATCTTTCATTGGACGCCCCTTAGCAGGGTCACGGACCGGGTCTAGCCACCGTGACAACCCCAGGACCAAGATAGAGAGGCCCGGTACCAAGTACCCCGTGGCCCTGTGTCTGGGGGCGCTCCGTATCTAAGTACAGTTGTTTCTACGGCATACACATGGATGTCTGCAAATCCCATTCAAGTGAATGTGACAGCTACAAGAAATCTTCCACACGTGGATATACCCTTACTATGTCGCTAATGGCTGTAGAACATTAAGGCCACGTGCTCACGCTGCGGATTACTCTGGTCTGGTCTGGTCTGATTTTTCCGGACTGATTTTGGTAAATCTGCAGGTAATCTGCACTGCGGATTACCTGCGGAATTACCACAGATTTACCGCGTTTTTTCCACGTTTTTGTGCGGATTCCACCTGCGGTTTTACACTTGCGGATTCCTATTATGGAGCAGGTGTAAACCGCTGCGGAATCTGCACGAAGAATTGACATGCTGCGGAATAAACAACGTGATGTTTCCATGCGTTTTTTCTGCAGCATGTGCACTGCGGATTTGGTTTTCCATAGGTTTATATGGTACTGTAAACTCAGGGAAAACTGCTGCGAATCTGCAGCAGCCAATCTGCTGCAAAATACGCAGCATGTGCACATACCCTAAGGCTATGCTATGAGTTGTAAAATGTTGGGGTGTGGCCGAATGGATTTCAGTGCAAAGGAGACTTTACAAAGGAGGTTTTCCCTCTAAATACAATTATCACATATCCTCAAGATATGTGATAATTGTATGATCACTGGGGGTCCTTGTTCTGGTACTCCAGCCAAATCCAAAAACGGGGAACCCAAAATCCCCTTTGTGAATGAAGCTGTAATGTGTATGCTCGACCACCACTCTATTCACCTTCATGGGACTGTTGGTGTGGCTGTTTCTCCCAGTCCCATAGAAGTGAATAGAGCGGCATCCATTCACACAAGATATTTTTGGACTCTTAGGGTACTGTCACACCGTGCAATTTTCGTCGCTACGACGGCACGATCCGTGACGTCGCAGCGTCGTATGAGTATCGCTCCAGCGTCGTAGACTGCGGTCACACTTTGCAATCACGGCGCTGGAGCGATGCCGAGGTTCGCTGGTAACCAGGGTAAACATCGGGTTACTAAGCGCAGGGCCGCGCTTAGTAACCCGATGTTTACCGTGGTTACCAGCGTAAAAGTAAAAAAAAACAAACCGTACATACTCACCATCTGATGTCCGTCAGGTCCCTTGCAGTCTGCTTCCCGCTCTGACTGAGTGCAGCCGTACAGTGAGAGCAGAGCGCAGCGGTGACGTCACCGCTGTGATCTGCTCTCACTTTCCGGCCGGCGCTCACAGTCAGAGCGGGAAGCAGACTGCAAGGGACCTGACGGACATCAGATGGTGAGTATGTACGTTTTTTTTTTTTTTACTTTTACGCTGGTAACCACGGTAAACATCGGGTTACTAAGCGCGGCCCTGCGCTTAGTAACCCGATGTTTACCCTGGTTACCAGCGAACGCATCGCTGGATCGCTGTCACACACAACGATCCAGCGATGACAGCGGGAGATCCAGCGACGAAAGAAAGTTTCAAACGATCTGCTACGATGTACGATTCTCAGCAGGGTCCCTGATCGCAGTAGCGTGTCAGACACTGCGATATCGTAACGATATCGCTAGAACGTCACGAATCGTACCGTCGTAGCGATCGTAATTGCACTGTGTGACAGTACCCTTATTCTCAGTGGATCCGTGGTGTTCCCAACAGTCAGATCTTAGTGATTATTCACTTTACAGGTCCTTCTCAAAAAATTAGCATATAGTGTTAAATTTCATTATTTACCATAATGTAATGATTACAATTAAACTTTCATATATTATAGATTCATTATCCACCAACTGAAATTTGTCAGGTCTTTTATTGTTTTAATACTGATGATTTTGGCATACAACTCCTGATAACCCAAAAAACCTGTCTCAATAAATTAGCATATTTCACCCGGCCAATCAAATAAAAGTGTTTTTTAATAACAAACAAAAAAACCATCAAATAATAATGTTCAGTTATGCACTCAATACTTGGTCGGGAATCCTTTGGCAGAAATGACTGCTTCAATGCGGCGTGGCATGGAGGCAATCAGCCTGTGACACTGCTGAGATGTTATGGAGGCCCAGGATGCTTCAATAGCGGCCTTAAGCTCATCCAGAGTGTTGGGTCTTGCGTCTCTCAACTTTCTCTTCACAATATCCCACAGATTCTCTATGGGGTTCAGGTCAGGAGAGTTGGCAGGCCAATTGAGCACAGTAATACCATGGTCAGTAAACCATTTACCAGTGGTTTTGGCACTGTGAGCAGGTGCCAGGTCGTGCTGAAAAATGAAATCTTCATCTCCATAAAGCATTTCAGCCGATGGAAGCATGAAGTGCTCCAAAATCTCCTGATAGCTAGCTGCATTGACCCTGCCCTTGATGAAACACAGTGGACCAACACCAGCAGCTGACATGGCACCCCACACCATCACTGACTGTGGGTACTTGACACTGGACTTCAGGCATTTTGGCATTTCCTTCTCCCCAGTCTTCCTCCAGACTCTGGCACCTTGTACTTGGGACCACTTAGCAACAGTCCAGTGCTGCTTCTCTGTAGCCCAGGTCAGGCGCTTCTGCCGCTGTTTATGGTTCAAAAGTGGCTTTACCTGGGGAATGCGGCACCTGTAGCCCATTTCCTGCACACGCCTGTGCACGGTGGCTCTGGATGTTTCCACACCAGACTCAGTCCACTGCTTCCTCAGGTTCCCCAAGGTCTGGAATCGGTCCTTCTCCACAATCTTCCTCAGGGTCCGGTCACCTCTTCTCGTTGTACAGCGTTTTCTGCCACATTTTTGCCTTCCAACAGACTTACCATTGAGGTGCCTTGATACAGCACTCTGGGAACAGCCTATTTGTTGAGAAATTTCTTTCTGGGTCTTACCCTCTTGCTTGAGGGTGTCAATGATGGCCTTCTTGACATCTGTCAGGTCGCTAGTCTTACCCATGATGGGGGTTTTGAGTAATGAACCAGGCAGGGAGTTTTTAAAAGCCTCAGGTATCTTTTGCATGTGTTTAGAGTTAATTAGTTGATTCAGAAGATTAGGGTAATAGGTCGTTTAGAGAACCTTTTCTTGATATGCTAATTTATTGAGACAGGTTTTTTGGGTTATCAGGAGTTGTATGCCAAAATCATCAGTATTAAAACAATAAAAGACCTGACAAATTTCAGTTGGTGGATAATGAATCTATAATATATGAAAGTTTAATTGTAATCATTACATTATGGTAAATAATGAAATTTAACACTATATGCTAATTTTTTGAGAAGGACCTGTATAGCCTACCTTCTAGTGATAAATGCATGTAGCAAGAAAAGGCTTTTAATCATAATCTGTAGGGGGGGGTTTTCTGATAAGATAATGAATGAAACAATTGTATTTTTATTTGCAGACCTATTTTTCCTTTTCTCCTACACCGCCTGTTGTCCGTATATCTACAACATTTTTTTATGTGACCTTTACAATATAAAACTGCCAGAGTTGTTTCCAACCTCACTCTGGTGTTAACATCGTGTAACAAATTAAAGGTAAAAAGCTTTTGCTCCAGAAAGCATTTGTGCCCGATGCGAGCTTGGAGAAAAATAAAAGCACAATGGCACGGATGGTAAGAGAAAGGGTCAAATAACAGTACAGCTGTTTGCCTGGAGTTCAGCAGCTGTAATATATTGTCACCATCAGGTTTTATATGGCGGGAAGCGATCCAATAAATGTAGAGAAATCAGCAGGTGGAAAGGGTTATCCAGAGGCTACACTAATAGACAAAAGAGCAAAGGAAAATAAATGCCTGTGTTCTGGTACTGAACGGCTGGAATTGTGTACATTTCCCAAAATAACACTTTTACTTCCGAGGTTCCACAATACAGATGAACATGTGCCAAAATCCATCATCATCATTTTACGATAAACCTCTCCCTAGGACAACCAGCTCATTCTCACAACCATCACTGCAGGGAGATAATAATGACAGCCAAAGGAAACACTCACTTATTCATCTCATCGTCTTGACATTATAACATTATATGTTTGTATGAACAAATGACACTTCAATGTAAACTAGTCGAATATTAATGGCTTGTACTTCTGCCTCCTGGGGACCACATCTAATAACACACCTAAGGCTATGTGCACACGTTGCGGATGAGGCTTAGGAATTTCTGGTGCGGATTCTACCTCTCCTGGCAGAAAACGCACCTGCGGATTTGTCGCGTTTTTTGTGCGATTCCGCAGCGTTTTTTGTGCGTTTTTGCTGGGGTTTTCTTGCTGATTTGCTGCGTTTTTTAACCCTGCGGTTTTCTATAATGGAATGGGTACAAAAACGCTGCAGATTCACAAAAAAGAAGTGACATGCTAGTTCTTTTAAACCGCAGCGTTTCCGCAGCGGATTTTCCGCAAAGTGTGCACAACATTTTTTTTCTCATTGATTTACATTGTACTGTAAATCATTTGCGGATCTGCAGCGTTTCTGCACCGCAAAAAGCGCTGCGGATCCGCAGAGAATCCGCAACGTGTGCACATAGCTTAAAGGTTTACTCCTTGTCAAGAGAATGATCTGTTGTTTAAATGAAGTTTTTATGGTAAACATAGTTTGAAAATAAAATATTCATGATTTTAGTGATGTGGATTTTTTTGTATTTTTCTCATTGTTTAAATTTTACCACAAAACCTGAAAAATTACAGTTTTCACACTACCCACGGAAGCTGGGGCCCTTCTTGTAGAAATCACTTCTCAGCAATTAACACATTATTATTATTTTCAGGATTACAATGGAAGGTATCCCCTATGTGGATTTACCATTCACAAATCACAATATCTCAATAGGTTATTGGTCACAGCTCACATCCTCTCCCTCCATACATAATGACCTCTGCACAGACCACTGGGCATGCATAGAATACTCCCCTCTAGACTCTGGGGTTTCCAACTTAATTTTTTATTTTTTTCTGTACAGAAAAAAATCAGGGACAGACAATATTGTTTCAGAGACACATTGGAAAACCATAATAAATGATTGATTATAAGTAATCCATGTCTACAGCCCATTATTCCGATATTGAGACATCAGCTGGATTCACCATAAACTATAAAATGAGGATAGTTATAGTGAAATAAATATGTATTAGTTTCGTAAACGTAAACTAAAATCACTGACCCTTGAAATTTTTTTACGGACAGAGCAAAAAAATGCCTTATTTTTGTAGACTAGTAATAAATCACTTGGCACTCAAATGGTTTCTTTCAGATGAAAAAAGTGAACATCCCATTTATTTGTGCATCCAGTTCAAAGATTATTTAAACGTTTTCGGTCAAATCACAAGACCTTCATCAGAAATATCCTTAACAAAACTGGAAGCATAGGACAATGAGGTATATGAGCCTAGGCAACCCGGGATGGAAAGCGCACCTGGAGCGTCTCAGATCCTTGAAGAGAGAAGGAGGGCGTGTATCCGCCGCTGCATATGGCACTTATAGACGTCCGGTCCGTCACGCTGTGTGGAGTAATCCCGGGGGCTGCTCATTGGATTGACGGGCTGGAAAACTTAACTTGGGCACCACACAGGATCCTTGAGTGCCGTGTGTTTTGTCTTTATCTTTATTTTTGTAGACTGTCCTGGGACTTCTGGATGGTTGGCTCTAAAGTCATCTCCAGATCCCGTTTATCTATGGTCCATGTGACTACTAAAAAGCATACAGTATCACAGAATGTTGTTGACTGATGGGAGGAGCAGATAAAAAAAAATGTCAGCTTAGTAATTCACAGAAAAAAAAAATCTACATTCAGAAAGTAAAACCTAGCATATGTATCAAAACAATTTTAGTGATACATTTCTTTTAAAGGGTATCCCCCAACTTCTTACATAGGTATGTTTAATTAGACTTTGCAAATTTACTTTATAGATTTAAATATAACATATGTTTTAGTATTTACTTCTCATTGCCAAAGGGATTGGCTATCATTGCTGTCTGCGACTGGTGACCAAACATGCTCAGTGCTTCCATGCTCTTTCTGAGCTTGTAAGCCCTGCAGCAAGTCTGATCAGAAGTGCTGGAGCATGTAGCTAGCTTCTAATCCCCACCACCTCTCTCCAGCCTACTCATGCATCCCGCATTGTAGAGGCAAGGCCACCACATATAGCAGAATCATAAACGCGCATATCTTAGGCCAGCGGAGCACCAGTGCTGTTGGCCTCAGCTGTCATTCAAGCTGCTGCTTGAGAAGTGGAGAAAAACATTTAAATAAAGTGAATGTCAAAAAGTAAAAGGCAGTAAATGGTTAAGCAGTAGTGATGAGTGAATATACTCATTGCTCAGGTTTTCCCGAGCACGCTCGTGTGGTCTCCGAGTATTTGATAGTGTTCGGAGATTTAATTTTCCTTGCCGCAGCTGAATAATTTGCAACTACTAGACAGCTTGATTACATGTGGGAATTCCCTAGCAACCAGGCAACCCCAACATGTAGTCAGGCTGGCTAGTAGCTGTAAATCAAGCAGCTGAATCAACAAAAACAAAATCTCCGAACACTAACAAATACTCGGAGACCACCCAAGCGTGCTCGGGAAAACCCGAGCAACGAGTATATTTGCTCCTCACTATTAAGCAGCACTCATAAAACCCATAATTAGTAGCTTCATAAATAAAATATACATTTTCTTTCAGATGACCTAGTTCAGATGTTTCAATATATTCCTTTTCCAAGATTACTGGATAGAATTACAAAACAAGGAGATACAGTGACGGTGAATAAGCCTTATAAAACAATGCTAAAATGTGACCACAATTGAAAGCATTGTAATTTCTATGCTAACAAAAGTATATACATTATTAATTATATTGGTTAATTGATAAGCCGGACATTCTAGTAAAATATTTACTGCACATCTGCTAGTTCCTTTCTGTGCTGAATGAAACAAATGAATGTAAATCAGTTGTCGCTATATAAATAAAGATTATTATTATTATTATTATTAATAGTTGTCAGAATTTCTTACAGGCTGAGACTATGGTCATCCGAGAGAATTGGTTCAATTAAACTAATCACTCTCTGATCAGAGTCTGATCATAGTGTGCTCCAGTTCTCTCGGATGAGGAGAAGATGGAGAAAACAATTTCTCCATTCTTTGAGGCCATGGAAATCAGACAGAACCCAGATGTCGTCCGACCACAGGCCGATGTTTCCTAGGTACTTATTGACTTGCATCGCCGAGTGTGATATTGGATCAAACTCGGGTGTGCGGTGATTTTTTTTTTCCTCTGACAGTGTCGGATTGAGGAAAAAAATCGAACATGTGCACAGCCACATAGCATAACATTAGTTTAGGTGTGATACGATGTTTTGTCGGAACGCACTTGGACTGAAAACACGTTCATCTGCACTTGCCCTTAGGCGGAACAATTTCCTATCTGTCTCCATTAATAGAAGGCAAAATCCTTACGTAAATCAAATGTATGAATGCTATCTAATGCTAATTAATGGATATAGCATTTCATAGAAGGAAAGCATCCATAATCCTTTATATGTACATTTTGTGACTTGGCTACCTTCACTGCTTAGTAGGATATCTGAAAGATAACGTTATGTAATATGGTTTTCTTCCTCTGAATCTTGGGGCTTACTGCACTAATAATTTAGCCAAGGGAAAAACAATAATTTACAACAGAAAAACCCCCGTAAAATTGAATACTTTATTGGATAAGAAAAATGAAAAAAACAAAATAATAAAAAAATGCAAAAAACCTATCTACTAAGTCAGTATTTCAGGGGAGAAAAATGTAATCCCCTGTATTAGTTTATAATTAGTGCTGGAACAAATGCCGCACATCCAGTCATTTAGATGCGGAGGTTGGCACCCTAGGAGAAATGGCGAAATGGCGCCCCCGCTCGTGCGATGACTATCCCTGGTCTCCTACCTTCTCCCTATAAGGGATAGGATAAGAAACAGAAGGCCAGAGGGCTGGTAATAGCGTGTGATGATATGTGATACCAGTTATGTAGCAACTCTGGCCCTCCCCCCAAAATGTGATGTAAGACCAAGGATAGATATCCTAAATATGATATCACTGCATATGATGAAAATAAATTAAAGCTGCAGACCTTAGGGTACTGTCACACTCTGCAACTTTCCAACGATCACGACCAGCGATACGAACTGGCCGTGATCGTTGGAAAGTCGTTGTGTGGTCGCTGGAGAGCTGTCACACAGACCGCTCTCCAGCGACCAACGATGCCGAGGTCCCGGGTAACCAGGGTAAACATCGGGTTACTAAGCGCAGGGCCGCGCTTAGTAACCCGATGTTTACCCTGGTTACCAGCGTAAAATGTAAAAAACAAAAACCGTACATACTCACATTCCAGTGTCCGTCAGGTCCCTTGTCGTCTGCTTCCCGCTCTGACTGAGTGCCGCCGTAAAGTGAAAGCAGATCACAGCGGTGACGGCACCGCTGTCATCTGCTCTTACTTTCCGGCCGGCAGTCAGTCAGAGCGGGAAGCAGACGACAAGGGACCTGAAGGACACCGGAATGTGAGTATGTACGTTTTTTTTTTTTTTACTTCTACGCTGGTAACCACGGTAAACATCGGGTTACTAAGCGCGGCCCTGCGCTTAGTAACCCGATGTTTACCCTGGTTACAAGCGAACGCATAAGGTTTCAAACGATCTGCTACGACGTACGATTCTCAGCGGGGTCCATGATCGCAGTAGCGTGTCAGACACAGCGATATCGTATGGATATCGCTGGAACGTCACGGATCATGCCGTCGTAGCGACCAAAGTGCCACTGTGTGACAGTACCCTAAGCTGGCTGATAATCTCATCCATGTACGATGTGCCACCAGCACTAATGTTAGACTGACTGATAATTACATAAATCCAATACATATACCATACATATAGCAAAAACGCCACAACATACACCTGGATAAATAATTGTCATTAGCTGCTAAACTCAGCAAAGTGGAAAATGCAGTTAGTGCAAAAATATAATAACAATGATAATAGTATACTCATCTGCTGCATTCATTGTCCACAGCTGATTGCTAATCCAGGTATAGTGGCTCAAGAAATGACTTAGGGCGAAAAAGAATCTCCAAAACACCTCTCGACGCGTTTCCCCCACATGCTTGGGTTCATCAGGAGAGTAAGGATAACAACATGGCAGTGTGAAGATACACAAAAGATAGGGCTGCGTCATCGCACGAGCGGGGGCGCCATTCTCGCCATTTCTCCTAGGGTGCCAACCTCCGCATCTAGGTAGGATTATTTCTAAGGGACATTTTTTGTAGCTTGTAGGGATATTTCACCCATATCCGTACACCCTTATAGCAAATATTTGGTATCACAATTGTTTAATCACCTTGATTATTGATATCTAAATGACTGGATGTGCGGCATTTGTTCCAGCACTAATTATAAACTAATACAGGGGATTACATTTTTCTCCCCTGCAGTACTGACTTAGTAGATAGGGTTTTTGCATTTTTTTTTTCTTCATTTTTGTTATCCAATAAAGTATTCAATTTTACGGGGTTTTTTTTTCCTCTGAATCTTGTCACATTCTGCTAGTCCCTTCTTGTACTGTACTTTAATGCACTGAACACCTGTCACATCAGTGATTATTGCATTATATCTTTCACGGTGGCATTTATCTTTCTGCAACTATTCTGAATACATTGCTTTATTTTCACAGGTCACAGATTAGTTTTCAAGTTCAAGTACACAGAACCGAGAAGCCAAAGTAGACCAAGCCATGAAACCTAACCTAAAACAATGGAAACAACTAATGCTATTTGGAATCTGTGCTTGGGGCTTAGTGTTTCTGGTGATCTTCATCTACTTTACAGACAGCAACTCAGTGGAACCAGTGCCAAGTGCATTCTCTTACTTAGAGGATAAAAAACTCCTGCCTATGCAAGGAAAGCAGAGGGCAATCATGGGGGCTCTTTCGGACCCTTCACTATCCTATGGCATTGATGATAATAGTCTTGTTAATGAAGACATTTTGAACTCATTTAAGTCCGGCCCAGGTAGTCTTAAAACTATAGCCGATGTAGAAAATTACTTTGAAAGCGAAGATGAGTTTATCATGTCAAAAAAGAAAAAGAAATCCCTTGTCCATGGAAACTCCAACATGGCTCCAGGATATCATCAAAACTCACATTCTAGGCACAGAAAAGTACGAAGGAGTATACGGCGCGCAAGACAGCATATGCCTGAGGAGTCGGATGAGTGGAATGGTTTTTCTTCATCTATGTCCAAATCATTTCTTCAAAAGTTGTGGAAAGGCAATGTTTCATCCAAATTGCTGACACCTCGCTTGCAGAAAGCTAGGAGAGAGTATCTAAGAGCAAACAAGCTTGGAGTCAGCTTCTCAGGAAAGCAGAACTCAAGAAAATTGAGTGCAGCAGAACTTCTCTGCATCCTGAAAAAGAGAGCTCATGTAAGAACGTTGGATGGTAAAGAGCCCCCATTCTCAAACTTGGGATGGGAAAAGTACTTTCCCCAAAGACCACTAAATAAACTGTACCCAAAAGGATTCTCTACTTGTGCTGTTGTTTCATCTGCCGGAGCTATACTGAATTCCTCTCTTGGAGCTGAAATTGGTAAGTTCTTGTGTTGGGGCTGATGAATACAATAAGGTAAAGGAAAATTTACTACTGAGACAGACTTGAAGTTTATCAGGGTGTATCTGGTTGCTGACATAACAATTGTCTAATTTTCATAAACTACTCATCATATTTTATACCAGGGTACTAACTGGCTGTATGCTTTCTGTAATTGGTAGAATGTCTATAGTAGCAAAATAATCTTTCTGTAGTCTTATCCTATTACACTACCTTTCATTCGTTCTCCAGAGTGTAGACATGGAAGAGAATATGGCTCCGATTCATCAAAGCGTCTACTCCGGAAAACATGCGGAACAAGTTTGAAAAGTCTCAACATTTTTGCGTAACGCGAGGCTTTTGGTGCTTTTATGCCATTTTTGCCCAGTCCTGGAGTTAAATGGGAATAGGATGGAGCATGGCAACCCTTGTTCGTCAGATTCATGATGAAGAGTAGCATTCCTTAAACTCTGTGAATGTTTATCACAGTCATGTCCACATTTTTGAAGCGATTTTCAAAAACTGCAATAAAATGCGGCAGTGTCACCAAAATTGCTGCAAAAGCTGCGACTTGATCACATTGTGTAAATATGGACAAATTCTAACTTTAGCTTGATGTTCATGTGTTACATAATGCAGCAAACTTTTTTTATTGTTGTGTTAGGGTTTAAATGACGTGCAAACGTTTGTAGTATCATGGCATGTAACACAATAAAATGCTATGTTGGGTTGCTTCATCTGGAAGCTCTTAAATAGGACAGTTACAATTCTTTAATTAGACATTATTAAACATGTATGACAACATGAGTTTCCTAAAGCCAAATTCACACATTTGTGAAACGCTGACCATGCCGGAATCCAAATTCGTGGCCCACCCCGCAGGGCTTCTGACCTGACCCAGATGCCTGGTATATGAGGTAGTAACCTCATGTCAGGAGACCCACCAGTTAGGCTGGGTATTGGAATACTTAGTGTGACCATTTTCGTGCCTTGTACGATTTTTATACTTCTGATCATTAAATATGTAGTGCAGACATGAAACAGAATTGGCTTTCTGTAGCCAAGTCTCTTAATTGCTTGTTCCGTTATCTGCTCAATATAAACACACTCTGAAGGGCAGCAAAAGCTGTAAATATGAAATTAAATAGTATTTAATGCTTTGCTCTATTGAGGATAGGAAAACTTTCTAAAAATAAATATCAATTTCTTGACCTATTTACTACAAAACGAGACATGGGAACTATGTGGAAATTGCTTATACAGCTTTAGCAAGTCCCTATCATGAAATTAGCTTCTGCAAAAAATAGCTTTAGGGATTGCTCTCCACGGAAATGTGTTTCTGTGTTATATGTCAAATAAAATTGTATGCTTTCTTTATTCTGTTTTTTTTTATTACTTCTTCTTGAGAGTCTTCATTTCCTATATTACAGAATGAGTATAAAAGGTTTTCAGATGCCAGTTTTGTGCTTTTGCGTCTGAGTGATTCATTCCAACTCATTTTCTGTACCTTGAAAGCTGCCTGGAAAATGGGAAAAGCAACCCAATCATAAAAGAAAACGCACACTGCAAAACACAGAATTCCCATGCACCATAGTATGATGACTCTTGGTAACTTGGGGACTATTATACCTGCCATTTTCAGCGTTTATACATACTTTTTAATTTAGCGATGTACTCATTACCCCTATGGTATCCATTTTTAGAGGATAAATTATATGTTTCACATAGATCCTAAGAAAACTCGTTTCATATCCTTGACTGACAATAGGATCTGTCATGTTTAACTACAAGAATACCTCTGCGGACTATGTGTGCTATTCTTGATATCAAATACTGTAGCCACCCAACTGATTGCAGCACCAATATTAACAGAGCCTACAGTTGGAACCTTTATGATCAAATCTGTTACTTTTTAACTTGCTAGAAGTATTTGTGTAATTGTGTGTCTCAGAATAATTAAACCCTTCCTGACCTTGGACATACCCAGTACATCATGGAAGGGAATGATTTCCCAACCTCGAACGTACTGGGCACGTAATGGAGATTTTGCGCTGACAGCATCTGTGTGCATGCAATCGCTGCCGGGTGCTCAACTAACATCATAGCATCCCTATCCCCTCCAATGGGCGTACCTGTGATGTCATCGTGAAGGCCCAATAATTGCCATGTGACCCGATGTCTTCATAATGACCCCCGGGTCACTAGGCTAGCTCAGAGCATGGCCTAACAAGTTGTGTGTCAGTGCAGAACTGACAGTCATAAAGCATTGCAATGCCAGTGCATTGCAATGCTTTATACCAGCGATCAGACTGCTAAAAGTGAAAGTCCCATAAAAGCACTAAGCAACAAAATAAAAAAAAGTAAAAAAATTTCTACAAATATAAAAAAAGCACAAAATAATAGTAATAAAATATATACCATATATAGTTGAGTATAAGCCGACCCGAGCATAAGCCGAGGCACCTACTTTTGCCACGGAAAACTGGGTAAGCTTATTGACTCGTGTATAAGCTGGGTATACATTGTCCCCTCATCCCTGTCTTGCTATACATGGCCCCCCTACCCTGTCCTAGGATGAATGCCTCCCCACCCCTGTCCCTGTCTTCATGCCTCCCCTGTCCCTGTATGCATGCCTCCCCCTTCCCTGTCCTGGTATGAATGCCTCCCTGTCCCTGCCCCTTTCTGCATGCCTCCCCTGTCCCTGTCATTGTATGAATGCCTCCCATTTCCCTGTCCTGGTATGAATGCCTCCCCATCCCTGCCCCTGTCTGCATGCCTCCCCCGTTCCATCCCTGTATGCATGCCTCCCCCTTACCTGTCCTGGCATGAATGCCTCCCCCGTTCTGTCCCTGTATACATGACTCCCAGTTCTGTCCCTGTTTGCATGCCTCCTTATCCCCTATCCATGTGCATGTTTCCTTTTGAAAAAAAAGCAAAACCAAACATTATACTCACCTACCTATGCGCCCTGGGTGCTGGCACTGCATCTCGTTCCGGCCAGAGCAAAGTACTGTAGTGTGCAGGCTCCGGGAAAGGTCAGAGAGGCCCGGTGCCTGCGCACTGCAGTACTTTTCTCTGTCCTCAACAGGGCACACAAAGTACGTCTGCGCCAGAGACGCAGTGTGAAGACCAGAAGAGGACGTCATCTGATGAAAATAGGAGGCGCTGGACCGGACCGCAACGCCCATCGGACCAGAACCGGACCGGGACTGCCCCTGGGTGAGTATAATCTAACCTCTTTTTCTCATCTTTTAGGATACATCAGGGGCTTATCTACAGCATTCCAGAATGCTGTAGATAAGCCCCTGATGCTGGTGGGCTTAGCTCACCTTCCATTTTGGGGGTGACAGTTTCCCTTTAATGAGCGGTACCACGTGACCGATGAGCACAGGAAGAACTGCAGGCAGGCGCCGGCAGCTGGAGCGAGATGCAGTGCCAGCACCGAGTGTGCGCAAGTAGGTGAGTATGATGTGTGCGCCGGCTCCTGGCACCTGCTGCTCCGCCACCCCCCCTCTTTCCCTTCCGGATTTCTGTACTGTGATTCGTGTATAAGCCGAGGTGAGTGTTTTCAGCAGAAAAAAATTTGTTGAAAAACTCGGCTTATACACGAGTATATACTGTGATGCAGTGACCCTTGTTACAGGTAGGGGGCTGTTGTGAATTTGGTTTTTGGGCTCCCCCGGTGGTCACTGGTGGTACTGGACTTGTGTGCTTCACTTTCTCTATTCACCTGTTTCCATCAGGATATGGGTGTATCCTATTTAGCTTTGCTGCTCAGTTATTCTAGTGCCGGCCATCAATGTAACCAGAGCCTTTCTGTTGCATGTTCCTGCTTCTAGACTACTATCAGCTAAGTTGGACTCTTAGTCCTAAGTTTGTTTTGCATTTTTGTTCCAGTTCACAGTTATGTTATTTTTCTGTAGCTGGAAGCTCTTGTGGGCCGAAATTGCCACTCCGGTGTCATGAGTTGACACATGAGTCTTAAAGTAATTTCGGGATGGTATTTTAATAGGGTTTTCAGCTGACCGTGAAGTTCCCTATTGTATCTTCTTGCTATCTAGTAAGCGGACCTCGCTTTGCTGAACCTACCTTCATACTGCGTATGTCATTTCCTCTGAACTCACCGTCAATATATGTGGGGGGCTTCTGTCTCCATTTTGGGGGAATTTCCCTAGAGGTAAGCCAGGTCTGTCTTTTCCTCTATTAGGGTTAGTTAGTCCTCCGGCTGGCGCTAGGCGTCTAGGGATAAAACGTAGGTACGCCACCCGGCCACTGTTAGTTGTGTGACAGGTTTAGCTCACGGTCAGCTCGAGATTCCATCACCCAAGAGCTGTTCTGTTATTTATGTTCTCTGACGTTCCCTTGCCATTGGGAACCATGACAGTATGGCCGGCCAAGGGTTAAAACCGTTGGCAGAAGAAAGGAGAGAAAAAGAAGTCTGCAGATTTTTTTTTTTTTTCTCTTCTGAGCTTGCTTTTTAGTTGACTCAGTTGCATTTCTGCTCTTATTGCAGCCTTTGTCTCTCTCTCTCCTTCTAATCCTTGAATGGCTCTGATCTCACCTGATTAAAATGGATCCTCAGAGTTTGGCTACAGGTCTGAATAATCTTGCTACGAAGGTTCAAAATTTACAGGATTTTGTTATTCATGCTCCTATATCTGAACCTAGTATTCCTATACCAGAATTTTTCTCCGGGGATAGATCTCGTTTCCTGAATTTCAAAAATAATTGTAAATTATTTCTTTCCCTGAGATCTCGCTCCGCTGGAGATCCCGCACAGCAGGTTAAGATAGTAATTTCCTTGTTGCGGGGTGACCCTCAAAACTGGGCATTTGCATTGGCACCCGGGGATCCTGCGTTGCTCAATGTGGATGCGTTTTTTCTGGCTTTGGGGTTGCTTTATGAGGAACCTAACTTAGAGATTCAGGCTGAAAAAGCCTTGATGGCCCTATCTCAAGGGCAAGATGAAGCTGAAATGTACTGCCAAAAATTTCGTAAATGGTCTGTGCTTACTCAGTGGAATGAGTGCGCCCTGGCGGCGAATTTCAGAGAGGGTCTCTCTGATGCCATTAAAGATGTTATGGTGGGGTTCCCTGCACCTACAGGTCTGAATGAGTCCATGACAATGGCTATTCAGATTGATCGGCGTTTGCGGGAGCGCAAACCTGTGCACCATTTGGCGGTGTCTTCTGAGAAGGCTCCAGAAAATATGCAATGTGATCGAATTCTGTCCAGAAGCGAACGGCAGAATTTTAGGCGAAAAAATGGGTTGTGCTTCTATTGTGGTGATTCAACTCATGTTATATCAGCATGCTCTAAACGTACAAAAAAGCTTGATAAGTCTATTTCAATTGGCACTTTACAGTCTAAGTTTATTCTGTCTGTGACCTTGATTTGTTCATTATCGTCAATTACCGCGGATGCCTATGTCGACTCTGGCGCCGCTTTGAGTCTAATGGATTGGTCCTTTGCCAGGCGCTGTGGGTTTGATCTAGAGCCTCTGGAAGTTCCTATACCTCTGAAGGGTATTGACTCCACACCATTGGCTAGTAATAAACCACAATACTGGACACAAGTGACTATGCGTATGAATCCAGACCATCAGGAGATGATTCGCTTCGTTGTGTTGTACAATCTACATGACGTTTTGGTGCTCGGATTACCATGGTTACAATCTCATAACCCAGTCCTTGACTGGAAAGCAATGTCTGTGTTAAGCTGGGGATGTCAGGGGGCTCATGGGGACGTACCTTTGGTTTCCATTTCGTCATCTATTCCCTCTGAGATTCCGGAATTTTTGTCTGATTATCGTGATGTTTTTGAGGAGCCTAAGCTTGGTTCACTACCTCCTCACAGAGATTGCGATTGTACCATAGATCTGATTCCGGGCAGTAAATTTCCAAAGGGTCGTTTATTTAATCTATCTGTACCTGAACATGCTGCTATGCGAGAATATATTAAGGAGTCCCTGGAAAAGGGACATATTCGTCCTTCTTCATCTCCCTTAGGAGCCGGTTTTTTCTTTGTATCTAAAAAAGATGGCTCTTTGAGGCCGTGTATTGATTATCGACTCTTGAATAAAATTACAGTCAAATATCAGTATCCTCTGCCACTGCTGACTGATTTGTTTGCTCGAATAAAAGGGGCTAAGTGGTTCTCTAAGATTGATCTCCGTGGGGCGTATAATTTGGTGCGAATTAAGCAGGGGGATGAGTGGAAAACCGCATTTAATACGCCCGAGGGCCATTTTGAGTATTTAGTAATGCCTTTTGGTCTTTCAAATGCCCCTTCAGTCTTTCAGTCCTTTATGCATAACATTTTCCGTGAATATTTGGATAAATTTATGATCGTGTATCTGGATGATATTTTGATTTTTTCGGATGACTGGGATTCTCATGTCCAACAGGTCAGGAGGGTTTTTCAGGTTTTGCGGGCTAATTCCTTGTGTGTGAAGGGTTCTAAGTGTATTTTTGGGGTTCAAAAGATTTCTTTTTTGGGGTACATTTTTTCCCCCTCTTCCATTGAGATGGATCCTGTCAAGGTTCGGGCTATTTGTGATTGGACGCAACCTTCTTCTCTTAAGAGCCTTCAAAAATTTTTGGGATTTGCTAATTTTTATCGTCGATTTATAACTGGTTTTTCTGATGTTGCTAAACCTTTGACTGATTTGACCAAAAAGGGTGCTGATGTTGCTGATTGGTCCCCTGCTGCTGTGGAGGCCTTTCGGGAGCTTAAGCGCCGCTTTTCTTCCGCCCCTGTGTTGCGTCAGCCTGATGTTACTCTTCCTTTTCAGGTTGAGGTCGATGCTTCCGAGATCGGAGCTGGGGCGGTCTTGTCGCAGAAAAGTTCCGACTGCTCCGTGATGAGACCTTGTGCGTTCTTTTCTCGAAAATTTTCGCCGAGCGAAATTATGATATTGGTAATCGGGAGCTTTTGGCTATGAAGTGGGCTTTTGAGGAGTGGTGTCATTGGCTTGAGGGGGCTAGACATCAGGTGGTGGTATTGACCGATCACAAGAATTTGATTTATCTTGAGTCTGCCAGGCGCCTGAATCCTAGACAGGCGCGCTGGTCGTTGTTTTTCTCTCGGTTTAATTTTGTGGTCTCATACTTACCAGGTTCTAAAAATGTGAAGGCGGATGCCCTTTCTAGGAGTTTTGAGCCTGATTCCCCTGGTGATTCTGAACCTACCGGTATCCTTAAGGATGGGGTGATATTATCTGCTGTTTCCCCAGACCTGCGACGGGCTTTGCAGGAGTTTCAGGCGGATAGACCTGATCGTTGCCCGCCTGGTAGACTGTTTGTTCCTGATGATTGGACCAGTAGAGTCATCTCGGAGGTTCATTCTTCTGTGTTGGCAGGTCATCCCGGGATCTTTGGTACCAGGGATTTGGTGGCTAGGTCCTTCTGGTGGCCTTCCCTGTCTCGAGATGTACGAGTTTTTGTGCAGTCTTGTGATGTTTGTGCTCGGGCCAAGCCTTGTTGTTCTCGGGCCAGCGGATTGTTGTTATCTTTGCCTATTCCGAAGAGGCCTTGGACTCACATCTCTATGGATTTTATTTCTGATCTTCCTGTTTCTCAGAAAATGTCTGTCATCTGGGTGGTGTGTGACCGTTTTTCAAAGATGGTTCATTTGGTGCCCTTGCCTAAGTTGCCTTCCTCATCCGAGTTGGTTCCTCTGTTTTTTCAAAATGTGGTTCGCTTGCATGGTATTCCGGAGAATATCGTTTCTGACAGGGGGACCCAGTTCGTGTCTAGATTTTGGCGGGCGTTCTGTGCTAGGATGGGCATTGATTTGTCTTTTTCGTCTGCGTTCCATCCTCAGACTAATGGCCAGACTGAGCGAGCTAATCAGACCTTGGAGACTTATTTGAGGTGTTTTGTGTCTGCGGATCAGGATGACTGGGTTGCCTTTTTGCCGTTGGCGGAGTTTGCCCTCAATAATCGGGCTAGTTCTGCCACTTTGGTTTCTCCTTTCTTTTGCAATTCGGGGTTTCATCCTCATTTTTCTTCCGGTCAGGTGGAGTCTTCGGATTGTCCTGGAGTGGATACTGTGGTGGATAGGTTGCATCGGATTTGGGGACAGGTGGTGGACAATTTGGAGTTGTCCCAGGAGAAGACTCGGCATTTTGCTAACCGCCGTCGTCGTGTTGGTCCTCGTCTTCGTGTTGGGGACTTGGTGTGGTTGTCTTCTCGTTTTGTCCCTATGAGGGTTTCTTCTCCTAAGTTTAAGCCTCGGTTCATCGGCCCGTATAAGATTTTGGAGATTCTTAACCCCGTGTCCTTTCGATTGGACCTCCCAGCATCTTTTTCTATCCATAATGTCTTCCATCGGTCATTGTTGCGCAGGTATGAGGTACCGGTTGTGCCTTCCGTTGAGCCTCCCGCTCCGGTGTTGGTTGAGGGTGAATTGGAGTACGTTGTGGAGAAGATCTTGGACTCCCGTGTTTCCAGACGGAAACTTCAGTATCTGGTCAAGTGGAAGGGCTACGGTCAAGAGGATAATTCTTGGGTGACAGCCTCTGATGTTCATGCCTCTGATTTGGTCCGTGCCTTTCATAGGGCTCATCCTGATCGCCCTGGTGGTTCTTGTGAGGGTTCGGTGCCCCCTCCTTGAGGGGGGGGTACTGTTGTGAATTTGGTTTTTGGGCTCCCCCGGTGGTCACTGGTGGTACTGGACTTGTGTGCTTCACTTTCTCTATTCACCTCTTTCCATCAGGATATGGGTGTATCCTATTTAGCTTTGCTGCTCAGTTATTCTAGTGCCGGCCATCAATGTAACCAGAGCCTTTCTGTTGCATGTTCCTGCTTCTAGACTACTATCAGCTAAGTTGGACTCTTAGTCCTAAGTTTGTTTTGCATTTTTGTTCCAGTTCACAGTTATGTTATTTTTCTGTAGCTGGAAGCTCTTGTGGGCCGAAATTGCCACTCCGGTGTCATGAGTTGACACATGAGTCTTAAAGTAATTTCGGGATGGTATTTTAATAGGGTTTTCAGCTGACCGTGAAGTTCCCTATTGTATCTTCTTGCTATCTAGTAAGCGGACCTCGCTTTGCTGAACCTACCTTCATACTGCGTATGTCATTTCCTCTGAACTCACCGTCAATATATGTGGGGGGCTTCTGTCTCCATTTTGGGGGAATTTCCCTAGAGGTAAGCCAGGTCTGTCTTTTCCTCTATTAGGGTTAGTTAGTCCTCCGGCTGGCGCTAGGCGTCTAGGGATAAAACGTAGGTACGCCACCCGGCCACTGTTAGTTGTGTGACAGGTTTAGCTCACGGTCAGCTCGAGATTCCATCACCCAAGAGCTGTTCTGTTATTTATGTTCTCTGACGTTCCCTTGCCATTGGGAACCATGACAGGGGGCGCTGTAGGTGCTCCTCGGGATGCGCATGGAGGCATATCTGTAATTATGATGGTGAAATAGTGACTGGCAGGATTGTAAATGGCTGGTATGTGTCGCAGAGGGAGTCTGCGCTGTAATCCTGAAGTAAGGTTGTTCTGGGACCTGTAGTCCCACATGTATTTGTGTTTATTTACCTAAAAGGGAGGCTCGCAGGGTTAGCTGGAGTGCTGGGCGGGTCTGGCTAACCACACACACCTCCTATGGGAGTGGTTACAGGTACATAATTTGTCCATGGTGTGGTCACATGGTCTCTGTGGTAGAGAGTTTGTGGACCTGAATGGTCTGTGTGTAAGATACTGGAAGGTCTATGTGTTAGGAGATCCTGTGAGTAGGATCGGATCCCTGAAGAGCACATGGTGAGACCTTAGTTCTGAAGGTCTGTGTTGGAAGATCTTGGGAGTAGGACTTCCTGAATAGCACATCCTGTGTTGGAAGATCCTGGGAGTAGGACTTCCTGAATAGCGCATAGAGTGGCCATGTATGCAGAGTCTGTGATGGCACTGCATTGGGGGAGCTACTGTCCGTCTGAGGATCTGGACTGCCAGGTGGCCTGGTGAGCAAGGCCTTGCCCGGGACAGTGATCCCAGTTCGGCAGCTTCCCTGGAAGAGAAAGTACTGACAGGAGTCAGCATGTGGAACAGGAGCTCCTGAAAGGTAACCCAGAGTATGAGGAACTGTGTACACTGACAGGGGGTCAGTTAATGAACTGTGCAGTCACCCATGGTAACTGGACGGAGTAAAGTCCAGCATGTGTAGTGCCTGCAACCTAATGACGTGCTATGAAGTATCTGAGTCAAAACTGTATAGTTATGAAGTGCTATGGACAGTATGAGGTCTGTGATGTGTAACATGGCCCACAGCAGTTTATGAAGTGTAAATAAACCGCATAGACTGTTTATGTGGAAAAAACATCCCTGTCTACGTTTATCCCGTTGCCAAGCGAGTGTTCCCCAACACACTCAGTAAGCGCTATCTTACATATGGTGGAGAATGTGGGCAAAGGTCCAGAAAGCACATGTGGAGGTGATTGTTGTAACTCGGCGGGGTTACGAAGTTTGCTGGGGATCAGCGGGTCCACAAAGCTTACAAGCATCTGGCTGTAACTCGGTGGGGTTATGAAGTTTGCTGTGGTTCTGCGGGTCCACAAAGTCTGCGGTGTGGAGCCATGCAGAGCCTTGTGGAAAGTAGCTGCAGTTGCAGCAAGAGGTTCTGCAGCAGTTGGAGCTGCAGTGGCAGCAGCAGCGGCTTGTGATCGGCAGTCGGAGGTGTAGGCGGTTTATGACTGCAGCAGGAGCTGTGGCAGTACCAGCAGGAGCTGCTGAGGTGTCGTAAAAACATTGGTGGTCCAGGTCGTTCAAACTCTTAAGGGGCCAGTGCAAGCCCAGAGACATATTGGTGTACTGTGCGAACTGGGGCCTGAGAGTACCATAGGGGAGTCCACGGGGTGTAACCCAGGGAAGGGGTAGTGTCCCTAAAAGGGGTGGTGTCCCTAAAAGTGGGCATTGACCCAAACAGGGATGGTTGCCTATAAAGTGGTGGAGTACCAAAAGAGGCTGTATCCCAAAAAATAAGTAGTTGCAAAAAAGAGAGTGGAGTCCAAAAAGGGGTTGGTTTCCCAAAAAGGTGTAGTTGCACTAAAGGGGGTGGAGTCCCAAAAAGAGGCGGCGGTGAATGTGCTATCGGACTGTAGCCAGGAAAAATGAAGTTTATGCTATGTAAGCCCATGTTAAGCTGTGGATTGCTCGGTCAATAGGGCATCAAGACAGCACCGTTTCTGGCTGGTTGGTGACCGTGTGTGGGGACTGATAGACCCAGGGAAAAGAGTGACCTTACTAAGGGCCCCTCCTGATCGCTCCATGTCACCTGGGATGGGGACAAGAGCGAATGACTCATGTAAGGATGTTAAACGACTTTTGACAGCCCTCCTCTACATTGACGCGGCTGAGGTTTCCATGTACCATGAAGAGGGCGTAGTCCCACAATTGCTGTGTCCGATGGTAATAGGTCGGGACTTGGAAGGCCAATGGGATTGGTGGTTAAAAGTAAAAGCCTCAGTAGAAATAATATGTATGGGAGGTAGTAATGTGGAGAATGCGCCCCCTAGAGTTGACAGTCCTAAGGAAAGGCATGACCAAGGTAAATGGTGGACGGCCCAACTTCGAGACACGACGGTGGCAGTAATACCTCCCAAAACTAATGGGTCGGACATACGGATGACCAGAGGAAAGGATGCGTCTGCTCAACTTACTGACCTGAGGTCCCATGAAGTGTACAACAGTATGACTGATGCTGATGTGGTAGATAAAACGAGTGGAGCTGACACCCGGTTAGAGAGTGACTTGAGGGTTAACCATACTGTGGGGTATGACACAGACTCCGGGGGTGACTGTGACTCTGATAAAGTAAGGGAGTACAGTAAAGAAGAGCCCCACAAGAAAGGCAAGTCCTCCCGTCGCCGGAGGAGCAAGGGCCACAAATAAGTTGTTCAAGTGACTCTGGCTGATAATAGAAGGTCGTGAACTTCTACCTCCCATGTGAGTTCTCTTTCAGAAGCTGAAGAGATCAGGAAGGAAGGTGACGTGTCGTTGCCCGTAGCAACCGCTAGGTTGGAGTCGGCTGACCATCAGTTGGTGGTGCTGATTGAAAGGAAAATCTGGAGAGCGCTGATTGAGTGCGAATCCACGGCGGTCACAGAGAACAGTCCTGTCATAGGCCCACGACTGGGGAGACAGGAAAAGGTGAGATGACGGAAGATGGTGAAGGCTCCAAAGGACCTGATGCGGAGGAGCTGGGGTACCTGGATACCCAAGAGAGGGCCGAAGATGCTATTGCTGAGTCCCAGGTGAAGACTGAGGGTGTAGGGGTGGAGGAAGCCACCAAAGGAGTAGGTTCTGAAGCAGATACCTCCTCAAGTGATGGAAGCTCAACCAATCCAGAGGTTGGATGAAGCGACTTAAAAAGCATCCAGGAGACAGTAGAAGCCCGTTGTCAGGACTCTGAACATTTTTTATTACCTTTTTGTGCATTACTGCCATTTTCCAAGATGGCGTCTTTGGTCTTATGTGCACTGTGTCTTCCTGCTATAAAACTCCACCCCAGCCTTCAGTCTGTACTAGAGTATTCTGCATTGCATCCAGCTCCTGACCTCTGGTGACTCCCTGGCTATATACCTGCTCCTGTGAACCTGTGGGGTTATCCTGCTACTCTGCTCTGAGTTCCTGCTGCATACACCAGTTCCAGTAATCCTCCTTCATCTGCTGCTCGTGTTTACTTCCATCTGCATTTGCTGGACATGTAAGCTGTTTGCTAGCTTTGCAAGAACCTGAGACTGTTACCCAGGCCTCCCTGGTTGAGCTAAGATATTGTTTGAACTGCCTTATAAGCATATCTATCTGTGTTTTGGACTAAGCAAGGACTTATTCGTGTCAAGTATCCTCAAGAATAATTGTGCTTCATAGACTTTCTGCGTGATTGCATTTTCCTCTGAAGCTTCCTGTAGACTGCTGAGCTGCATTTGATATCTGCACCAAGTGTTGTGGACTTGAGTTTCTCTCTGCACCTGTTTGAATCACCGTGTGATAATATAGACTTTACCACTTATAAAACTGTGTCCTGTAGTTGTCTTGTTCCACGCAAAGAGTCTCCTGAGTTATCCCCTATAATTATTACACCCGTATGAAGCGAGAGGAGCTTCGGAGACAGGCTGCTAAGTGCCGAGTGGGTGCCTGGGAGAAAGAGGTGTCTGAGCTCCGAGGTCACCTGTCAATGTGGCAATCCGTGACCAAGGCATTAAAGTGAAGATGTGGAAGTGTTCAGAGAAGCATTAAGAGGTCCTCTACAAGAGAAAGAAGTGGTGATTGCAGACTTACAGCTGCAGTGCCAGAGTTGTAATGAAGCGGAGCTGCCAATGCCCATCTTGGCAGAGGCTCATGCAGAAGATAAAGTAGAGGAAGAGTTGGCACTAGAAGCAGAACAAGACAGTCAACCGGTCATGGCAGATGTCTTGATGGAAATGTCCGAGGCAAAATGGGAGCCGTCCGCCTGAGAAGAAAGTGAGACCTTGCTCTTCCGTGATGCGTTTCCGCTGCTAAAAAAAATGCAGCATGGGCACAACATTTGTGGAATGCCATTAAAAATAATGGGATACGTTTTCTAAGCGTTTTTAAGCGTTTCCGCAGTGCAGAAACGCTTAAAAACGCTTAGAAAATGCAACATGGGCACATAGCCTAACAGTAAAATCTGCACTATCATATATGACACTCTTTCCGGTCTGAGCTTTGTACTGTGCCTGAAAAGTATTTCCCGATTAGTAAGGTATTGGCACACTCAAGAGAAGTTTTTACCCAAACTGAGGTAAATTTTTTCCTACTAGCCCTTAGAAAAATTACAACTTTGGGGCTAAAAGTACATTTTAGTAGTAAAAATTTACCGTAATTATTTTTTTTCCATCACCCAGTTGTATAAAATTCTGTTAGTCACATGTGGTGTCAACATGCTTACTGCACACCTAGATTAATTCACTGAGGAGTGTAGTTTGTAAAATGAGGTCACTTATGGGGGTTTCTGCTGTTCTACCACATCAGTAGCTCTGCAAATGTGACGTGGCACCAGAAAACCATCCAAGCAAAATCTGAACTACAATAATTATTTTTTTATATTTATGTATTTTACTCACAGGTGCTACGCACAAAATTACAATATCATCAAAAAGTTAATGTGTTTCAGCTATTCAATACAAAAATTGAAACTCATATAGAGTCATTACAGACAGAGTGATCTATTTCAAGTGTTTATTTCTGTTAATGTTGATGATTATGGATTACAGTCAATGAAAACCCAATAGTCCTTATGTCAGTAAATTATAATACTTTATAACACCAGCTTGAAAAATGATTTTAAAATCTGAAATGTTGGCTTACTGAAATGTATGTTCAGTAAATGCACTCAATGCTTGGTCAGGGCTCCTTTTGCATCGATTACTGCATCAATGCATTGTGGCATGGAGGTGATCAGCCTGTGGCAATGCTGAGGTGTCATGAAAGCCCAGGTTGCTTTGATAGCAGCCTTCAGCTCATCTGCATTGTTGGGTCTGGTGTCTCTCATTTTGCTCTTCACAATACCCCATAGATTCCCTATGGGGTTAAGGTCAAGCGAGTTTGCTGGCCAATCAAGCACAGTGATACTGTTGTTTTTAAACCAGGTATTGATACTTTAGGCAGTGTGGACAAGTGCCAAATCCTACTGGAGAATTAAATTTCCATCTCCAAAAAGCTTGTCGGCAGAGGGAAGTATGAAGTGCTATAAAATTTCCTGGTAGACGGCTGTGCTGACTTTGGTCTTGATAAAACACAGTGGACCTACACCAGCGGATGACATGACTCCCCAAACCATCACTGACTGTGGAAACTTCACACTAGATCTCAAGCAGCTTGGATTGTGTGCCTCTCCACTCTTCCTCCAGACTCTGGGACCTTGATTTCCAAATGAAATACAAAATTTACTTTCATCTGAAAACAACACCTTCGACCACTGAGCACCAGTCCAGTTCTTTTTCTCCTTGGCCCAGGTAAGACGCTTCTGGTGGTGTCTATTGGTCATGAGTGGCTTGACACAAGGAATGCGACACTTGTAGCCCATGTCCTGGATACATCTGTGTGGCTCTTGAAGCAATGACTCAAGCAGCACTCCACTCCTTGACTCCAGCAGCACTCCACTCCTTTTGAATCTCATTCACATTTTTGAATGGCCTTTTCTTAACAATCCTTTGAAGGTTGCAGTTATCCCGGTTGCTTGTGCACCTTTTTCTACCACACTTTTTCCTTTCACTCAACTTTCCATTAATATGCTTGGATACAGCACTGTGTGAACAGCCAGCTTCTTTAGCAATGACCTTTTTTGACTAGTGGAGTGTGTCAATAACTGCCAATTGGACATCTGTGAAGTCAGCAGTCTTCCCCTTGATTGTGGAGCCTACTAAAACAGACTAAGCGACCTTTTTTCAATGCTTAGGATGCTTTTGCACGTGTTTTTTGTTAATTATTCTAATTTACTGAGATAGTGACTTTTGGGTTCTCATTGGCTGTAAGCCCTAATCATCAACATTAACACTTGAAATGGTTTACTCTGTTTGTAATGACTTTGAATAATATAGGAGCTTCACATTTTGTATTAAAGAACTGAAATAAATTAACTTTTTGATGATATTCTAATTTTGTGAGAAACACCTGTATATAGCGCCATTAATTCCACAGCGCTTTACAGACATTATCGGCACTGTCCCCATTGTGGCTCACAATCTAAATTCCCTATCAGTATGTCTTTGAGTGTGGGAGGAAATCGGATTACCCAATGGAAACCCACACAAATACGGGAAGAACATTAAAAATTAATTGAAGGGAAAAAGTCCTTTATTACGCTTCTTCCCTTCTGAGCTTTGCACTATGCATCAAAAGTAGTTTTTGACCACAAATAGGGTATCGGTGTACTTAGGAGAAATTGCACAACAAATTTTGGGGTACACTTTATCCTAGTATCCTTGTGAAAATAAAAAATTTTGGGGCTAAAACAACATTTTTGTGGGAAAATTATATATTTTTTTATTTCTCAGATCAACGTTGTAAAATTCTGTGAAACATCTGTGGGTTCAAAGTGCTCACAACACATCTAGATAAATTCCTTGAGGGGTTTATTTTCCAAAATGGAGCCACTTGTGCCTATACTGTGGAAACCTCCCACATCAGCAGCTCTCCAAATGCAACATGACATCCGCAGACCATTTTATCAAAGTTTGCGTTCCAAAGCGTCACTCCTATTTTCAGCCCTGCCGTGCTCCCAAACAGTAGTTTTCCCTCACATATGGGGTATCTGCATAATTGCATACCAAATTTTAGTTACATTTTTCTGTTATCCTTGTGAAAATAAATAATTTCAAGCTAAAACAACATTTTTGTGGGAAAAATTAGATTTTTTTATTTTTATGGTTCCATTTTATAAACTTGTGGAGAGCACCTGGGGGATCAAGGTGTTCATCACACATCTAAATACATTCCTTGAGGGGTCTAGTTTACAAATTGGGTCACTTGTGATGGTTTTCACTGTTTAGGCAAATCAGGTGCTCTCCAAAAGCGAAATGGCGTCCACTAATGATTCCAGACAATTTTGTGCTCTAAAATTGAAATGGTGCTTCTTCCCTTCCAAGCCCTGCCGTGCGCCTTAACAGTAGTTTTTCCCATATGGAATATTGGCATACGCAGGAGAAATTACACAATATATTTTTGGGCTATTTTCTCCTGTTACCCTTGTGACAATAAAAAGAAAAATGGGCATTTTTGTGGGAAAAATATGATTTTTCACTTTTGCGGCTTTACCTGATAAACTTCTGTGAAGCACCTGTGGGTTCAACGTGCTCACCACACATCTATATACATTCCTTGATTGGTCTAGTTTAAAAAAATGTGTTCACTATTTAGGCACATAAGGGGCTCCTTCCTTTTCAAGCCCTGCCATGCTCCCAAACACTAGTTTCCCCCACCTATGGGTATCAGCGTACTCAGGAGAAATTGTACAACAAATTTTGTGGTCTATTTTCTCCTGTTACCCTTGTAAAAATAAAACATTTGGGACTAAAGTAACTTTTTGGTGAAAAAAAGTAAAATGTTCATTTTTTCCTTCCACATTGCACTAATTTCTGTGACGCACCTTAAGGAGTAATATATTTTTTGAATGTGGTTTTGAGCACCTTGAGGGGTGCAGTGTTTAGAATGGTGCCGACTCCGGATTGGCCTTTCTGATTGGCACAGTCTATAAAAGGATTTTTGGCGCTCCCATTGGTGCGCTAAGATCATTTATGTATTGTGAGTGTGTGGAACCTAATGGTAGTGTGGACTTGTCTGCACGTGTTAAGGGCAAGCGTATAGTCTTTAGAATTCCGGCACCTCCAGAGAGGAGTTTGAGTGAATTCAGGGCAGGCTTTAAGCCTTTAGAATTCCGGCACCTTTGGAGAGGAGTTCGTGTGCGAGCACACACTGTGTTTGTGTCCACTACCTGTTCCCTTGTCCCATTGAGGGTAGCGTTCTCCTGTGAAGTTAACAGGGTTCGTGTTTAGCGCCATAGCTGCTCTGTTACTGTGTGCGAGTGACACAGCTCTACTGCAGAGCATCTTTTCTGTTGCTGTGTGCAATTGACACAGTCTAGTGGGCTATATACTGAGTGACATTTAACTCAGTGCCAGCTAACTTGCACTCGCTGTCTTGTTCCGCCATTGTTCATACTAGCTGCAATTTTCCGTGTCTGCGCGGTGGACCCCGGGTTGCGATCGCACTTCATCTTAAATTATGTTTAGTGCGATCTGCCAATCCTAACACGTGGACTCTGACTACAGACTATACTGGCGAGAGATGACAGGAGACAGTGAGTATCTCCTGGTATCACCTGGTATTGGGGCAGTGGGACTCTCGGCCTCGAGGAGGGGATCTTGTGGACTGGGGACAATGTATTTTGGCCAACTACCTGAAGCTGTTGTAAAACTATAGAGTTAAGACATAAAAAATAGTTGCATCGTTAACCTGCCTATGTGATTATTACAACCCACAACCTCAGATCTTCACATTTACTAACAAAAAAAAATATGTTTAAAAAATGCTGATGTAAAGTAGACACCTGGTAAATGTTATTTATTAACTAGTTTGTATGACATAACTCTATTATTTAAAAGGAACCTGTCAGCAGAATTCTGCTCAGTAACCTACAGACATTGTCAGGTAGGTGCCATTATGCTGATTGAAATGATACCTGGTTGATGAAATCCATCTTGTGGTTGTTGTTTAATCTTCATTTTCGCTTGTTAGTTAATGATATGATAGTGCTTCGGGGTGGGCCTGTGGGGGGTCTTCATGTGGTGCTCTGATTAGCTATTCATCTGTATGTCTTCTGATGGGTCACTGATCCCTCAGTGACTTGCCCCCTAGTTTATATAATGAATATTATATGTATATATATATTTTTAAAAATCCCCTTCTGCAGGTAGGTGGCGGCGCCTGTCCTGCACCTTAATCGCATCCATAACGTGCATTTAATTATTGTTTTTGATGGTATCCATAAACTCTTTGAAAAAATGCCTCCAGAAGTCACATAATTAGTAAACTGAGTCCACCTATATGTAATTTATTCTCCTAGTTAACTATTGCTGTTCTGTGAAGGCCTCAGGTTAGTTTGAGAACATTGGAGATCAGATACCATCACGAAAACCAAGGTCTGGTGCTAAACGCCGAACATGGACTCCTCCCAGAAGACCGTTACAATGTTCAGTGTTCCGGGGGAAGGAGAGAGATTTTACTCCTGCAAAGTTTAGGTCCACATTGTGTTTAATGGGGTACAGGTTATGGTTCAAGTTTGTCTACAGGTTGGGTACCAGAATATGAACATCCATGGGTCCGCTCAGGAATAAAGTAAAGAAGAGTAAAGCAGACTTGGGTTGTAAGAAAAAAAAAAACTTAAGCTTTGAACTTCTCGTGGAGCAGTGTTCAATCCATCATCAAAACCTTTTACTTTCCATACTGGACATATTCCATCAGACCCAGAGAAGACTTTGCTATTGTGCATCTTCAGCTGCACAGTTTTCTGTATCATCAGTTACTTTTAAGGATTAGTGCCCACGATAAGAAATAGCAGCATTTTGGACACAGCGCACTTATGCTGCATTCAAAAGCTATGTTTTACAGTACAAGCACAGTGGATTGGATTTATAGAAATCCCATGCCCACTATGTTTCTATTTGATGCTCCATAGACTCACCCGTTTTGCGGGTTTACGAGCTGCAGCATGCCAATTTCTATTGCGGAGACATTAGTGTCCGTAAAAGAAATTTCCACAATAGATATTGTGAGGCAGTGACTGGTGTTACCTGTAAGGGTTGCTGTATGTTCCCAAGATGTGCAGGATATCGTATACTGTGTAAAGCTGTGAGTAAAGAGACACTAACACGGCGGTGCAGTCACCCATGGCAATCGGTCAGAGATGGACTGGCGTGTTTAGTGACTGTAATCCAGAGGATATGTGCTCCGATCCGGAAGATATCATGTGCTGTGTTAATATGAGTTAGACATTAATGCTGGGAAGAAAACACATTAAAGAGACTTTTGTTTGGAACTTTGTTGGGTCACTGCCTCATCACTGCATAAGTGTGCTACCGCTGCGTTACAATATGTATTGGATACAGTAAATCCGCATTGTTCAGTGAACACGTGGATTTACCTGCGGGATTAGAACATAGTGCTTTAGACACAGCGAAAATACGCTGCATCAAAACGCTGCTACTTTCTGATCGTGGGAACGTAGCCTTAAATATTGTGTCCGACTATTAGAGATATCTAGCACTGCATGGCCCCTTGCCTGACAATTATAATTGAGACTTTTTTAGAGAATGTTTGAAAAGTATTACGTGTTTTCCTTTTGTACAAGAGAGAAATGTGGCAATGTTCTAATGTAGCTATTACCTCTGGTATGAAAGCTAGAGGTATACCAAAGAAAAGCTTAACCCCTTCCCAACCTGTGACGCCACATAGGTGTCATGAAAGTCGGTGACAATCCGACCTGTGATGCCTATGTGGCGTTATGGAGATGGAGGGATTGCGTTCCTGCAGATCGGGTGAAAAGGTTAACTCCAATTTCACCAGATCTGTAGGGACAGGGAGAGTGGTGCTTCAGCCCAGGGGGGGTGGCATTGCCCCCACATGGCTACGATCGCTCTGATTGGCTGCTGAAAGTGCAACAGCCAATCAGAGCAATTTGTAATATTTCACCTATGATACTTGGTGAAATATTACAATCCAGCCATGGCCGATGCTGTAATATCATCGGCCATGGCTGGAGACCGCCATCTGACCCCTCCACTGACTGACAGCGGCGATCTGCCCCCGCTGTCAGTCTTTCCTCCCCTCCGTTCTGTGCTCCGCTGCCCTCCTCTCCCCTCCGCCTGCCCCCGGCCTCCCCCCCACCCCCCGCTGTCAGATCCCACCCCCCCATACTTACCAAGTCCCGGTGTCCCTCCCAGTGTCCATCCGTCTTCAGCGATGGGCGCCGCCATCTTCCAAAATGGCGGGCGCATGCGCAGTGCGCACACCGTTCCAGGTACATTTTGATCACTGTGATAGGTTATATCACAGTGATCAAAATAAAAAAAATAGTAAATAAAGCCCCCCTTATCACACCCAGGTAGGGAAAATAATGAAATAAATAAAATATATATTTTTTTTATTTTTCCACTAGGGTTAGGGTTAGAAGTAGGGTTAGGGTTAGGGCTAGGGTTAGGGCTAGCGCTAGGGTTAGGGTTAGAATTGGGATAGGGTTGCAATTAGGGTTAGGGTTAGAATTAGGCTATGTGCACATGGTGCGGATTTGGCTGTAGATCCGCAGCGGATTGGCCGCTGCGGATTCGTGGCAGTTTTTCATCACGCTTACAGTACCATGTAAACCTATGGAAAACCAAATCCGCTGTGCCTATGGTGCGGAAATTACAGCGGAAACGCTGCATTGTATTTTCCGCAGCATGTCAATTCTTTGTGTGGAATCCGCAGCGTTTTAACACCTGTTCCTCAATAGGAATCCGCACAAAAAACACTGGAAATCCGTGGTAAATCCACAAGTAAAACGCAGTGCGTTTTACCTGCGGATTTTTCAAAAACCGTGCGGAAAAATCCGCACACGAATCCGCAACGTGGGCACATAGCCTTAGGGTTAGGGCTGGAACTGGAGTTAGGGTTGGAATTAGGGTTAGGGTTGGAATTAGGGTTAACATTAGGGTTAGGGGTGTGTTGAGGTTAGGGTTAGGCTTGTGGTTAGGGTTATGGTTAGGGTTGGGATTAGGGTTGGTTGTGTGTTGGGGTTAGGGTTGTGGTTAGGGTTGGGATTAGGGTTAGGGTTGTGGTTAGGGTTGTGATTATGGTTATGGTTAGAGTTGGGATTAGGGGTGTGTTGGGGTTAGTGTTGGAGTTATAATTGAGGGGTTTTGACTGTTTAGGCACATCATGGGGTCTCTAATCATGACATGGCGCCACCATTGATTCCAGCCAATCTTGCACTCAAAAAGTCAAATGGTGCTCCCTCCCTTCCAAGCCCTGACGTGCAACCAAACAGTGGTTTACCCAAACATATGGGGCATAAGCGTACTCAGGAAAAATTGTACAACAATTTTGGGGGTCTAATTTCTCCTGTTACCCTTGGAAAAATAAAAAATTGGGGGCTAAAAAATTATTTTTGTGGGAAACAAAATGATTTTTTATTTTCATGGCTCTGCGTTATAAAATTCCGTGAAGCACTTGATGGTTCAAAGTGCTAAACACACATCTAGATAAGTTCCATGGGGGGGTCTAGTTTCCAAAATGGTGTCAATTGTGGGGGAGTTCAAATGTTTAGACACACAGGGGCTCTCCAAACGCGACATGGTGACCGCTAACTATTGGAGCTAATTTTTCATTCAAAAAGTCAAATGGCGCTCCTTCCCTTCCGAGCCTTGCCGTGTGTCCAAACAGTGGTTTATCCCCATATGTGAGGTTTCGGTGTACTCAGGAGAAATTACCCAACACATTTTAAGATCCATTTTATCCTGTAGCCCATGAGAAAGTGAAGAAATTGAGGCTAAAAGAATTTTTTTGTGGAAAAAAAAGTAATTTTTCATTTTTACGGATCAATTTGTGAAGCACCTGGGGGTTGAAAGTGCTCACTATGCATCTAGATAAGTTCATTGGGGGGTCTAGTTTCCAAAATGGGGTCACTTGTGGGGGAGCTCCAATCTTTAGGCACACAGGAGCTCTCCAAACGCGGCATGGTGTCCACTAAAGATTGGAGCCAATTTTTCATTCAAAAAGTTAAATGGCGCTCCTTCCCTTCCGAGCCCTGTCGTGCGCCCAAACAGTGATTCCCCCCCACATATGGGGTATCGGCGTACTCAGGACAAATTGTACAACAAAGTTCGTGGTCCAGTTTCTCCTTTTACCCTTGGGAAAATAAAAAAAATGTTGCTAAAAGTTCATTTTTGTGACTAAAAAGTTAAATGTTAATTTTTTCCTTCCATGTTGCTTCTGCTGCTGTGAAACACCTGAAGGGTTAATACACTTCTTGAATGTGGTTTTGAGCACCTTGAGGGGTGCAGTTTTTAAAATGGTGTCACTTTTGGGTATTTTCAGCCATATAGACCCCTCAAATTGACTTCAAATGTGAGGTGGTCCCTAAAAAAAATGGTTTTGTAAATTTTGTTGTAAAAATGAGAAATCGCTGGTCAAATTTTAACCCTTATAACTTCCTAGCAAAAAAAAATTTTGTTTCCAAAATTGTGCTGATGTAAAGTAGACATGTGGGAAATGTTATTTATTAACTATTTTGTGTCACATAACTCTCTGGTTTAACAGAATAAAAATTCAAAATTTGAAAATTGCAAAAAAACGCTAAAATTATTGACCTAAATTTACCACTAACATGAAGCTCAATATGTCACGAAAAAACAATCTCAGAATCGCTAGGATCCGTTGAAGATTTCTTGAGTTATTACCTCATAAAGGGACACTGGTCAGAATTTCCAAAAATGGCCAGGTCATTAAGGTCATAATAGGCTGGGTCATGAAGGGGTTAAAAATGCATGCACAAAGACATATTTCACTGCTGCTCTTATACATTGATTTATAGAGTCCTGAAAATGACAGTATGTTTAAAGTACCCAAGATGTTATAAAACAATATAAAATAACATGGCTCTAAAACTGATCTCATCCTTACTATCTTTGATACTCTGACCTCTATTGTTTTTATGAATTATCCCATGGTTTATATAGCATGAAAATACTGATGTACTGCTTGGAATTGTACATTTTAGTAAGTAGGACAACATTGATAGGTTTCACAATAGTTGAAGGCTGGGGGAAACTTCAGAAGTACCGTAAATAAAAATAATTTTATACAATGTAAGTAACTTTGTAATCTAACAATTGCCATCCCAGAACCATTAGCAGGCTAGCCGTGTTTCACCAAGAAGCGCTTTCTCCCTTGTGTGTATCCAGCATTCAGTATGCAGAGTGACAGCTGTGTTATGGGCCTGTCGTGAAAGCTTGGCAGCATTTAGTTTTCCGTATTAGCACATCTTCACTTAAAGACGCTGTCATTTAGCCTGAACTGGATAAAACCTCAGTCAGGTCGGTGATTTCTCTTTCTCTTTCGATTGTCTTATGTTTTTTTTTGGGGGGGGAAACCTAAAATCCTTCACTAGATGAGCAAAACGTGTATTCATCCCATCTCTGCTACTTCCTAGATGCGTTTCTCTTTCCTTTCTCTTTTTCGTCTGCTTGACACAAATGAGTCCCCTTTTTAAAAGTGATACATTAGAAGTGTCATCATTAACAGGCAAGTGCATGGGCTTCTCAGAGCAAGTTAAGGCTCAGCGCTGCGGATACGCTGGGCAATTCTTCATGGTTACATTTGAATACCTGCACTTGTCTCTCTTCATTCATTGTAGAACTATTAACCAAGGCCGATAGACTCATTAATTCACAAATCAATGTCTATCAACATAGACAGAAGAAATCACTAAACCACCCATTACCTTACATCTCTATATTCAAGACAGTAGCAGTTCATGCAGAAGACCATAAAGTTGTTGTTGACTTCACACTGGGGTTATATTCCAATATTACAAAATTAAAAGTGTAGCAGGAATAAAATACCGTATATATGTAATCTCCAAGGTGATAGCAACTTTTATAGGTAATTCTTAACAATGGAATATGAAAGTCAAATTTCATTATCACCTTTGATTTAAGACTTATTGTTGGTTTTATGTGACAGAATCTCTTATTTTATATTCATTTTCTTCATGATAAAAGAGGGCTCTGATAGATTTGCATTAACCTCAAACCCTAATTTGGATGTCCCATCTGGACATTTATGGAATCTCGAAGATATGCCATAAATGTCTGATAGATGCCGGTTTCTACTTCTTGGACTTGTATCTATGTCAAGAATGAGGCCCTGATGCACGCGCTCTTAGAATGTAGAGCTGACCATCCCCGTTTTTTCCTACAGCGTCTCTGAGCCAGCAGCACAGTTATTACCCACATTTGTATTTGTTTTATGTAAGATATTGGGGTATATCTCACTACACTCATAGAATATATCTTCTCCTGCCCAACATGAGAACGGAATTGGAAAGTCTTAAAAGGTGCGTTAGTTAAAAATAAATATGACCACTGTAGGAAAGGATAAAACTGCAGGTACAGGATGCGATGAATGTCTCACCTGCACAAAGCAAAACGAATCCCCAAGATTGAAAAGTGATTGCACGGATTCCCAAAGACGTGCTTGGATTTGATAATCTTTTGTATTTATTTCTTATTTGTGTTAGATGTGACGTTGGGTTCTCAGACCTAATCCATCCATGCCTTGCCTGTGCTTGTTAGTGTCAGCTTATTCTTGTCAGCAGTATTTTAGCCAAAGCTATATTGTTCAGAGGAAAATACCTAGATGTTAAATGGAAGTATGCAAGTAGTGTGATTTATACTAGAACACCTGCAAGGTAATTGTGCCAAAAAAATGTGGACATACACATTTATACGTGCGGCTAGAAATAATAAGAAATAATAAACTGCAACAAATATAGAGTTTTTTTCGGATAACACTGAAAAACTGTGCTTGATCCAAACTATTTCCATTAGGCTAGATTAAGGAAGCACAATCTCCTACACCAAACTGAGCAACTCATATAGGCCTAAGTGGCGGTGAGTTCGGGTCAGCAGACCCATTGTTAGTCCAGTCTCAGACCGTGACACATGGATGTCCAAGTCTTTCTGTTACCATTAGCAGAATGTAATATTATATATGGGATAGAACAAGAGTCAAAGACAATCGCATCTCATGAGAGCCAGGCTATTACTAGTGCATTTGAACACTTGATACATTTCAAGGGAATTTGTCAGCAAATGTTTGCTATCTGACAGCGGCATAATATAGGGTGAAAGCCTGATTTGATAGAATCCCTGTTTTATCTGTTGTAGATGTAGCAGCGGCCATAACACTAAGCTGTATATAATCCTACACATACCCCTGATTGGCAGCTTCTTGTGTACACTATACACTGTGAGCAAGCTGCTAATGATTGGTGGGGGCAAGGTTCTGATTGTCATGCATGTAAAAATATTAATTTATCCCATTAGATTTGCAATATAGAATAATTTTTCTTTTAAAATCATTAAAGAAACAATTGTGTTGTTAGATGCTTGTTATGGCACCCCCTGATGTTCTTTTCTTATTACATGCTTGTTTTGTGTCCCCTGGTGTTCTTCTGTTACATGCTTGGTATGCCCTCCTTCCTTTTGTTCTTCTGTTCATGCTTGTTATGGTGCCCCCTGGTGTTCTCCTGTCACATGCTTGTTATGGTGCCCCCTGGTGTTCTTCTGCTGTTAGATGCTTGTTATGGTGCCCCCTGGTGTTCTCCTGTTACATGCTTGTTATGGTGCCCCCTGGTGTTCTCCTGTTACATGCTTGTTATGGTGCCCCCTGGTGTTCGTATGCTGTTAGATGCTTGTTATGTTGCCCCCTGGTGTTCTTCTCCTGTTACATGCTTGTTATGGTGCCCCCTGGTGTTCTTCTGTTATATGCTTGTTATGGTGCCCCCTGGTGTTCTCCTGTTACATGCTTGTTATGGTGCCCCCTGGTGTTCGTATGCTGTTAGATGCTTGTTATGTTGCCCCCTGGTGTTCTTCTCCTGTTACATGCTTGTTATGGTGCCCCCTGGTGTTCTTCTGTTATATGCTTGTTATGGTGCCCCCTGGTGTTCTCCTGTTACATGCTTGTTATGGTGCCCCCTGGTGTTCGTATGCTGTTAGATGCTTGTTATGTTGCCCCCTGGTGTTCTTCTCCTGTTACATGCTTGTTATGGTGCCCCCTGGTGTTCTTCTCCTGTTACATGCTTGTTGTGTCGCATCTGTTGTTCTTTTCCTGCTACATGCTGGTAATAGTGACCCTGGTGTTCTTCTGTTACATGCTTGCTGTATCACCCCTGTTGTTTGCCTGTTACATGGTTGGATGTTACCCCTGTTGTTCTTCTGTTATGTGCTTGTTATAGCACACCTGTTGTTCTTCTCCTGTTACATCTTGTTATGGTGCCCTTTGGTGTTCTTCTCTTGTTACACTTATGTCACCCCTGGTGTTCTTCTCCTCTTACGTGCTTGTTATGGCATCACTGTTGTTCTTTTCCTGTTACATGCTTGTTGTTTCCCCTGGTGTTCTTCTCCTGTTACATGCTTGCTGTGTTGCTCCTCTTGATCTTTTCCTGTTACATGCTTGATAGAGTGACCATGGTGTTCGCCTGTTACATGCTTGTTATATTACCCCTCCTTTTTTTACTGTTACATGCTTGTTATGTCATCACTGGTGTTCTCCCCTAACATTATATTATGGCACCCCCCCTGGTGTTCTTCTGTTACATTTTGCTGACTCCTCTTCCTTTCCTCTCACCCTTACCATCCAGGTTCTTCCAGGATCAGTCCTAGGTCAAACAATCAGTAGATTCAGTTTTCAGTAACATCTCTATTCTGATGACACCCAATTATACATTGTCTCCTGACATTTCCCCTCCGTTACTACAAAATACCAGTGATTAGTCATTGTCTTTCCGCTGTCTCTAACATTACGTCTTCCTTCTAATACTGAATTGATCAAAAAACTAACTCCTTGTGTTTCCTCCTTCCACTAACTTACTCATGCCCGATATTGCCATCTCCGTGTTTGGTTCTACAATTACTTTCCAGCAGCATGCCGATGTCTTAGGGTCACATTTGATACAGATTTTACTTCGTACCCCACATCAGATCACTCTCTCGCTCATGTCACATACAGCTCAAAAACTTCTCTAGAATTTGACCTTTTCTTACCTTTGACTCTACAAAAACTCTTACTGTTGCTATTATTCATTCTTGTCTGGATGACTACAACACTCTACTAATGGTCTCCCTCTCACTAAATCCTCCCCTCTCCAATCTGTCCTGAATGCAGTAGCCAGGATCGCTGCACCGATGCCTTCACCCTGTGCCAGTCGTTGCACTGGTTGCCCATCCGCTACCAAGTCCAATATAAACTTATCCCTCTCACCCACAAAGTTCTCCACAGTTCGGCACCACCCTACATCTGCTCCCTCGTCTCAGTCTACCACCCTACCCATGCCCTCCATTCCGCTAATAAACGAGAATGACATCCTCAATAATCCGAACCTCCCACTTCCGTCTTCAAGACTTCTCCCATGCTGCGAAAAAGTCTTTGGAATCCACTACCCAGGACTATTCGATTAATTCTCTATATCCCCAGTTTTAAGTGTGGCCTAATAACACAGTTTTTTAAACTGGCCTATCACCTCACCTCACTTATCTAACTATCCCCGTTTTACAAGATTTTCCTCCAAATATGTCCCCTCGTAGCATCTGTTACACACCCACCACTTATTGGCCCCTATACACATACTGACTGGTGACCGGTTCATGCTACATTATGTGAAAACCCTATTTATTATATTCATGGCTGGAGCTTACAATACATCACATTTTACCATTCACCTCTCGTGTCTCCCCTATTTCCGCATAGATTGTAAGCTTTATTATTAATCTGTATTGTCTTTATTGTCTGCACAAGTCCACTCTTAATATGTAAAGTGCTGCGGAATATGTTGGTACTGTAGAAATAAAAATGATTCCATTCCTTTTATAGCGCCCCCTGGTGCTCTCCTGTTACATTCGTTTTATGGCGCCCCCTCGTGTTTTTTGATTGCCTTTCAGAATGTCCACCTAATGTGTTGATTGCTGGTGAGATAAAGTTGCTTCTAGTGTGAACGTTTTTCCTTGGTTCGTGTGCGGAGAAGCAGGAATTTGTCTGCTGCTTGTGCACAAGATGAGCAGCATGCGTCACCTCATATAATATACATTTATGTGACACAACTGTCACATTGTCTATTGTACACATCTCATTGTGTAGTGATTTGGGCTTTATCCCATGAATCGTTTGTCCCAGCTATATACATACAAACATCACAGCCTAATAACAACCCTTTTTACATTGCACAGATGCCCATGATGCCGTATTGCGATTTAATTCTGCGCCAACACACAAATATGAGAAAGACGTTGGAAACAAAACCACCGTGCGGATCATAAATTCCCAGGTAAGACATCGAGTACAGCAATCTGACTGGTGCTTCACACTGACACATCGTGGGCAGTAGCTTGTATTCATGACACCTGGGATTTAGTGGTTGCTAGTTGTAACTTTGTTTACTGCGGTTTAAAAGATTTACCAAGCAAATTCGCTTGTTTATTCCTGAAAAGCAGGGTGAGCTGTTTTACCTTTAGGCTACAGTGACCCCTAGTGGGAGAACACAGGAAACACACCGTAGGTTATTGCTTTTTTTCACTGTTTTTATAAATGTCAAGCCTGACATCTATTACTGTTATTTATGCTTATTGTTTATGCATTTATAACAACTGCAAATATGTTACATTTACTGACTGATTATAACTCTCTGGGAGCAGATTCTCTAGGTTGAGTTTATTCACGAATACATCTCAGCCATTCATAAAGATAATGCTGATAAGGGAGTCTATATATGTAGCATCTGTAAAAGGTTACCACCCCCATGTGACCCTAGTATTCAGGGCTAGTGCTCAGGGAGCATGTGGCAAATCTATTGTAGAAATTCATGGCTATATCTAAATGGGATGAGTTCTACAGCATGTGCATGGATTTCTATAAACCCCATTCAGATCTGTGCAGATATTAATGCAGGAGATTTGCTGTATGTGAACTTACCCTAAGGCCGGTTTCACACATCCTGATATTTCCGGTATCGGAGATGTCAGTGCCCATGTGTGTAATACTTGCGGTACACGTGTGGCAACCGTGTGTCGCATCAGTACCACACAGATAGGCGCCAAGGTAGAAGCACTACAGTAAGCGCTGTTCCTCGGCACTGGGTGCTGAAGACGGCTTTCATCATTCTCCCCTGCTCTGCCAGCAATCAGCACGGGCACAGGAGAATGATGAGAGTTATATTAAAGTGATCACAATGACAGCAGGTGGCGGCTGATGGGACTATTACGCTCATCAGCCCACACCTGCTGCCACTAATAACAGTGACAAACACAGTTATACTCACCTAACACCTATTCCATCGAAGCCCTTGTCTTCTGTAATAAAACTAAAATAAAAAACAAGAATATCCCTCACCTCTCCGTCATTCTGTCCCACACCATATTCTATGTGTGTGGGATAAATAGTTTTCAATCTGGACGTTGCCAAGATGCGACTGTCCAGGCTGAGAACCACCGATGAATGAGCTGCTGCAAGCGCATAAACGCCTCTCCATTACTAAGCCGTGGGCTTGATGTCACATGACAATATAACCCCACAAATATAAACCCTACTTGCCACCGCTTACAGGGCAAAGGGCAAGTGGGAAGAGCCAGGCAAAGCTCCAGAATTGACGCATCTAATAGATGCGCCTTTTCCGGGCAGCTGTAGGCTGCTATTTTTGGGATGGGGGGGGGGGCTATATCAATGGCCCCTTACCAGCCTGAGAATACCAGCCCCCAGCTGTCAGCTTTAGCAAGGCTGGTTGTCAAAAATGGAGGGACCCCACCCCATTTTCTAAAACCCACCCCATTTTCTAAAGTTATTTATTTAAATAATTTAAAAAAACAGTATGGGGACCCCTTTTTTCTTGATAACCAGCCTTGCTGAAGCTGACAGCTCAGGGTTGCAGCCCCTAACTGTGAGTTTTGCCTGGTTGGTTCAAGAAAATAGGGGGGAACCCATGCCGGCTTTTTCATTTATTTAATTATATCGCAGGCGGCCGGTGAGGAATACCCCGATCATCCACTCCTACTTTCACTGTTATTAACAGCAGCAGGTGTCGGGTGAAGGGAGTAAGGGAGTAAGAGTCCCAAAAGCCCCCACCTGCTGCCATCGTTCTGACTTTAATATAACTCTCATCATTCCCCTCTACTTGCACCGATCGTGGCAGAGCAGGTGAGAATGAGGAGAGTCATCTTCAGCACTAGCACCGGGGAACAGCGCTTACTGTAGCGCTTCTTCCCCGGCAGCCGTCCGTGTGACACGGATTACATCAATTTGTGTCCTCCGTGTGCATATGTGCAGAAATTTTTGCTGCCTGTGCTGACGGTAAAAAAACGACATGTCTACGTGTGGGGCACACGGACACACAGTCCGTGGAAACACATTGACATGTGCACGTGTGTACGTGTCTCCGGTACATAAACGTGCGTAATCGCAGCTTTTTTTTCCGCAGCATGTCAATTCTTTTTGCGGATCTGCAACATTTCTGCACCCATTGACTTACATTGTGTTAGGCCAATCCACAGCAAAACCACAGGTTTAAAAAAGATCAGCGGATGTGCCTGCGAGAAACGCTGCAGATCGGGAGGGGGGTGAGTGTGTGAGCGGAGTGTGGGAGGATACTGTGTGTGTGGGCGGAGATTTGCGGGGCTGAGTGCCGGTGTTTGGGGGGTCTGCAGGGCTATATGTGTCTGTGTGTGTGTGTGTGTGCATGAAGATGTGCAAGGCTGTGTGTGAGGGTGTTAGTGTGTATCTGTGTGTTTGCGTGAGTGTGCGGGGCTGTATGTGTGTGTGTGCGGGGCTGTATGTGTGTGTGCGGGGCTGTATGTGTGTGTGCGGGGCTGTATGTGTGTGTGCGGGGCTGTATGTGTGTGTGCAGGGCTGTGTGTGTGTGTGCAGGTCTGTGTGCAGACAGGCATCATCCGATCGGACTACTAGTCCCATCTGGCTATGCCCGCTACAGTGACAGGTAGCCGGATGATGGGACAGCAGTAGTCCCATCATCCGGCTACTGTGTTCAAGTGTAAAAAGAAAAAACACATACACACATATACAGTACCTACATATAGTCATACAGTACAAACAACATACAGTACATACAACATACAGTATATACTCCCCATACAGCTAATCACCAAAGCCCTCGATCACCTGTAAAAAATTTAAAAATAATAAACCACCAGTATACTCCCAGATCCGATTTAATCCATTTAATAACGAGTGTCCCACGACGATCTCCCGTGGAGAGCTGTCACATCAGCAGATGCGACCGCTCTCCAAGGGCTCCGAGATACAATGACGGTATCCTCCTGCACTGTATCCCTCCGATGCTGTGAGTACAGTATAGTTCATACTGTCACTTGCGGCACTGCTGTGTGGGGAAATTCTCACGCAGCAGTGCTGTAAAGTGAGAGGCCATTGAACCCTCAGTGATAACACTGCAGGAGCCATTGTTTCCTGTCAGTGTGTCACTGGAGGCCTATAGAGCTGTCACATCTACTGATGTGACAGCTCTATAGGGGAGCTCATCCTGGGACACTCGTTATTAATTGGACTGCGTCGGACCAGGGAGTATACTGTTGGTTTATTATTTTTTATTTTTTTGCAGGTGATCGATGGCTTTGGGGGAATTAGGCATGGTTGTAAGTAAGGTGAAATTAAAAATATTAAAATACTTTTTCTGGCCGTGTCTTTATTTAACTTTTTCACTACTATAGGATCAGTAATGGATAGGTGTCTTATTGACGCCTCTCCATTACTAACCGGGCTTAATGTCACCTTACCCTCAAAGGTGACATTAACCCCTTATTACCCCATATGCCACCGCTACATGTCAGTGGGAAGAGAGAGGCTAAGTGCTGGAATTGCGCCATTTTTGGGGTGGCTGGGGGCTGATATTTGAAGCCGGGGGGGGTTAATATCCATGGCCCCTCTCTAGGTTATGAATATCATCCCACAACTGTCTGCATTGCATTTTCTGGCTTTTAATTATAGGGGGACCCCACGTCATTTTTTGGGTGCTGTCCCCTATTTTTATAGCCAGTAAAGGCTATCTATACAACTGCGGGCTGATATTCATAGCCTGGGAAGCTCCATGGGTATTAACCCCTTCCCAGGCTATAAACATTGTCCGGGATAGCTGTCGGCTTTCCCTCTCTGGCGCAAAAAATTGCGCAGGAGCCCACGCCATTTTTTTCCCCTTTTTTAAATTAAAGATATTGTGTGCAGATTTTGTGTGTGTGTCCTTATTTAACTATTTATGTACCATTTTATTAGGTTCATTACTAAACATCGGCCTTAGTATTATCTATCCATCTATCTATCTATCTATTATCTATCTATCCCATATGTATCTATCCCATATCTATCTATCTATTATTTATCTATCTATTATCTGTCTGTCTGTCTGTGTGTGTAACATTATTCTTCAATGGAGTATGTAAAATAAGAGGTTGGACAAAGAAATGACATCACAATTATTTTTTTTTTTGTTAAATAAAAGATCTTTATTTAGGTTACAAAAACGCAGACAAATCTGCAGGAAAAAAACGCATGGAAATCTGCACAAAAAACGCATCAAATTCGCAGCAAATACGCGTCAAAAACGCATCAAATCTGCACGGATTTTTACCTGCGTTTTCTGCAAAGAGATGCAGAATCTGCGCAGAAAATTCCACAGCCAAGTCTGCAATATGTGCACATACCCTAATAGTGTTCTACCGTTGTGCATCTGCCACAGTGAAAGCCCAGCCACTAGGAGGAAATTAGCTACAGTATACACCTCCCAGCAGCCTCAGGCTTTAAGTCATAGGGGTGAACCTTCAGTTACCATTCAGTACATAGTGAGCAGCGGCTGGAAACAGGTCCCAACACTGACTGACAGCCGGGTTAACAGTCTATTAGTATAGTGCTGGCTGTCAGTCAGTGCCGGGTTGTGGTTACAGGCTCCGCTCACTATGTACTGAGTAGTGACTGAAGCCGAGCCTCTATGAAAAAGTTAATTTCTTCACAGCAGCGTTGACTTTAGTGCGGCAGCCACATGGCGTCAGAATCCTATTAACCTGCAGAATAACTGCTTATCTGTAGGTTAAGGCTGTGTGCACACGTTGCAGATTTTTCACGGTTTTTTTTCACGTTTTTTCGCTATAAAAATGTGAAAAAAACACCTACATTATGCATCCCATCATTTAGAATGCATTCCGCAATTTTTGTGCACATGATGCGTTTTTTTCCGCAAAAAAAACGCATCGCGGTAAAAAACGTAGCATGTTCATTAATTTTGCGGATTTTTTGTGGATTTCCCACTATATTATTGCATTGGGAACCTTTGGAAAAATCCGCAAAAAAAACGCACCAAAAACGCAGTAAAAACGCAAGAAAAATGCATGCGGATTTCTTGCAGAAAATGTCCTGTTTTGCTCAGGAAATTTTTGCAAGAAATCCTGAACGTGTTAACATAGCCTAATAGCGTTTTTTCACATGACACCTTCTCTTTAAGGCTACTTTCACACTAGGGTCGTGCACTGCACGTCGCTATGCGTCGTTTTGTAGAAAAAACGCATCCTGCAAAAGAGCTTGCAGGATGCGTTTTTTCTCCATAGACTTGCATTAGCGACGCAGTGCGACGCATTCCCACACGTCGCAACCGTCGTGCGACGGTTGCGTCGTGTTGCGTCGGTCCGTCGGCACCAAAAAACGTTGCATGTAACGTTTTTTGGTGTGTCGAGACCGTCTTTTCCGACCGCGCATGCGCGGCCGGAACTCCGCGCCCGCCTCCCCGCACATCACAATGGGGCAGCAGATGCGTTGAAAAACAGCATCCGCTGCCCCCGTTGTGCGTCGCTTTCACTGCTTGCGTCGGTACGTCGCAACAATGCAATTCGTCGTGCGTCATACAAAGCTAGTGTGAAAGTAGCCTAAGGCTGAATTTATATCCAAAAGAAAAGGGAGGTACCACACAAAAGGCAATATAAAATTCAAATTACTTTATTAAAGGTAATTAAAACCAAGAAGGAAAGTATTATTTAAACAAAACATAATAGGACAGGGGTATAGAAACAAGGCAGAGTGACCCCACAACAGTCCACATAAAGGTTAAATAACCAGGCATATGCATACAGAGGTAATAAAGCTGTGTTAAATATATAGTAAGACTCTATGCAACAGCATTTGAAAAAACTGACCGTCACATCCATACATAGACTAAGTGTGAACAGGTGCTGAACCTAGAGTAACCAACTCATATATAGTCAAGTAAAAAAGGCAGCACACTGCAGCGCTAAGACATGCAAACATGAAACATGAAAACTGAACTGCAATACTGCACTAGAAATATGAAAAATGAGAGCGTTTAGCGCATAAAAATGGCCAATTTTATGTGTACCTGATAGCCCCTTTACGGCATCTCTCGTATATCAGGTCCTACGCTTGCCTACCTCGCTGAGAATAAACGTCTCCATGTGAATGGGTACCTGTGAAAACCTCTTCCTAGACTCATATTCTCTCTCTCTGTGGAGGGGTACTGGACCCGCTGCGATTAAAACACCTGGGCTAGGAGGCGGAGTGCTCAGTCAGAAGGCTAAATAATATATTTGAAAAAACTGACCGTCACATCCATACATAGACTAAGTGTGAACAGGTGCTGAACCTAGAGTAACCAACTCATATATAGTCAAGTAAAAAAGGCAGCACACTGCAGCGCTAAGACATGCAAACATGAAACATGAAAACTGAACTGCAATACTGCACTAGAAATATGAAAAATGAGAGCGTTTAGCGCATAAAAATGGCCAATTTTATGTGTACCTGATAGCCCCTTTACGGCATCTCTCGTATATCAGGTCCTACGCTTGCCTACCTCGCTGAGAATAAACGTCTCCATGTGAATGGGTACCTGCAGTGCGCTGCAGTGTGCTGCCTTTTTTACTTGACTATATATGAGTTGGTTACTCTAGGTTCAGCACCTGTTCACACTTAGTCTATGTATGGATGTGACGGTCAGTTTTTTCAAATATATTATTTAGCCTTCTGACTGAGCACTCCGCCTCCTAGCCCAGGTGTTTTAATCGCAGCGGGTCCAGTACCCCTCCACAGAGAGAGAGAATATGAGTCTAGGAAGAGGTTTTCACAGGTACCCATTCACATGGAGACGTTTATTCTCAGCGAGGTAGGCAAGCGTAGGACCTGATATACGAGAGATGCCGTAAAGGGGCTATCAGGTACACATAAAATTGGCCATTTTTATGCGCTAAACGCTCTCATTTTTCATATTTCTAGTGCAGTATTGCAGTTCAGTTTTCATGTTTCATGTTTGCATGTCTTAGCGCTGCAGTGTCTATGCAACAGCAGGCTCAGGATTTGTAATAGCATATATTGCTGAAGGTAATTCTATGTGAGTAAATATCATGGCTCATAGAAGTATATATAGATATGTCCCAAAAATAATATAATGCACGTAAATATATACTCTAAAAAAATATATATAACTATATCATGAGGTAGGTAACAGGCTAATAAAGTGTCAGTGCACACATGAGGTTAACCATTAAACCTATGAATAATTATACAGGGACAAAATAAGAGTAGTGGAAAGTATAGAGCACTCAATATCACGTAACTACCTGCTAGCAAGAGGACTGCGGTGGGGGAATGAACCCCGACGCGCGTTTCGCAACGTAGCTTCTTCCAGGGGGTCGTGGTAATACCAGGGGCACGGTGCAAACCTTATATATGCGGCGGTTGTCTCGGCGCTTAGCGTCCATCAGTTCCAAAACAGGAAGCGGTGGGTCCGGCGTCCCACGTCATCAAGTCCCGCCCACCTCCGACGCGTCAGAGGAGTGAGGAACAAGACGACGCTATAGGACACGTTACCACGGCAACCCAAGATGGCCGACGGGCGCAAGCGCACTGCGCTGCAATAAGGAAACAGTGTGAAGATAGAAGAGAGTACTAAATATGCTGCACAGACCAGGTATCGTGCACAACCAAAAAGGAAATGCATAGTGTCGTGCACAGCCGAAGAGGAAATGTATAATAAATAAGGGGTATGTGTTTACAGTCCATTAAAAAAAAGGTACAGATGTGAATAAAAGTGCAGAAGTGACATTAAAGCTGGTGAAAGTGGGGATGCCACTAAATATATAAGATTGAAAGTAGCAAGTAACTATGTATAACACATAAAAAAATTTTTATCATGACATATAAAAATGTATACAACCAAGGAAAATAAATACAGTGCAAAAATACATAGTGGATAAATGTCCACGGTTCATAAATAAAAGTGCAAATACAGCATTAATGCTCATAAAAATACAAATATATATAAGTGCCTTGAATGCATATAGTAAAAAGAGGGGGAGTGACTGGACATATAACCAAACAAGAAATATCATACAAAAACCACATAGATATACATACTAACAAATATATAAATATACAGCAATAAATTGATACAGAAAATTCATTACAGTGAAACTAATAGTAGTCCTTTCATATATAAATAGATGGAGTCCAGCTGAATAGCATTATACGAAAGAAATAGGTAGATGGCGGCTGGTCAAATCGTACTCTCATGCAAAAGTTGTAAACCACTAAGGAGGAGACAACACAAACAGTTAATACAGAAAAACAGCTAAAAGGCATAAAATTACATGTCCAATTAGGTAAAGAGTGTATGTACACATATACAGACATGCAGATCTCTAAAAAATTAAAACAAAAAACAAGGAGGAACACACCACATTACCCAAATAACAATCTTTAGAGAAAAGGAGCAAAACTCATAACTTCGTTTAAGCCCTTAGGTTGAAGTGAGCCAATTCTTGAGATCCATTTAGTCTCAAGTTGGGCCAGTCTGGTCTTAATATTGCCACCTCTCGAATCCACCAGAATTCTATCAATACCAATTACCCTCAAACCACTAGGATCACAATTGTGGGCTAGTCTAAAATGCCGTGGTATTGGTTTCAAAAGTGTCAGGTCAGTAACCCCACACGCACTGGCTATGTCCCGAACATGTTCTCGGGTCCGTATTCTGAGTTGTCTGGACGTCATACCCACATAAATCAGGTGGCACGGACATGTGGCATAGTAGATCACACAGTCCGTGCCACGCGTGATGTTGTGGGTGATGTGAAAACTCTTACCATGTATGTCCTTGAATTCCTGGGCCCTGTCCATATTGCGACAAGCCAGACACTTTTTGCAGGGGAAGAAACCCCATTTGGGTCCTTTGGTGCCAAAAACATTGCGATTAGTGATCCCCTTATATTGGCTATGAACCAGCATATCTTTGAGGTTCCGAGATCTCCTATATGTGATTGTAGGAGTCGCAGATATATTTTGTGCCAAAAGGGGGTCATTCGTGATAATAGGCCAGAACTTAGACAGAGCTTGTCTCATTGGTTTCCATTTTTCATTATAGTCTGATATAAATCTCACCGTGGCTGGCATATTCGATGTACTTTTTGGTTTTAATTTCAACAAATCCTGCCTAGATTTTTTGTCCGCTCTAGACCAACCCTGTTTAATCACCCGATTTGAATATCCCCTTTCTAGGAACCGTTGCGCCAGTTCAGATGATTGGTTTTGAAATGAGGATTCAGTAGAGCAGATTCTCCTGGTTCTTAGGAACTGCCCATATGGAATGCTATCCTTAAGTGGTCTGGGGTGTGAAGAAGTGGCATGCAATATCGAATTAACGGAAGTTTCCTTCCTGTATACCTCCGTATGCAGGAAGCCATCCTCGCCTTTGAGGATTTTTGTGTCCAAGAATTCAATAGATGACTGGCTATACTTATGGGTCAACTTTATATTTAGTGAATTGTTATTCAAAAGTTGAATGAAAGAAATTAGATCCTCCTCAGAGCCCTGCCAGATAACAAAAATGTCATCTATAAATCGTACCCAGGTACAAACTTTCTCAATCAAAGGAATTTCCTCTTCGGCTGTGCACGACACTATGCATTTCCTTTTTGGTTGTGCACGATACCTGGTCTGTGCAGCATATTTAGTACTCTCTTCTATCTTCACACTGTTTCCTTATTGCAGCGCAGTGCGCTTGCGCCCGTCGGCCATCTTGGGTTGCCGTGGTAACGTGTCCTATAGCGTCGTCTTGTTCCTCACTCCTCTGACGCGTCGGAGGTGGGCGGGACTTGATGACGTGGGACGCCGGACCCACCGCTTCCTGTTTTGGAACTGATGGACGCTAAGCGCCGAGACAACCGCCGCATATATAAGGTTTGCACCGTGCCCCTGGTATTACCACGACCCCCTGGAAGAAGCTACGTTGCGAAACGCGCAACCCTTGCTAGCAGGTAGTTACGTGATATTGAGTGCTCTATACTTTCCACTACTCTTATTTTGTCCCTGTATAATTATTCATAGGTTTAATGGTTAACCTCATGTGTGCACTGACACTTTATTAGCCTGTTACCTACCTCATGATATAGTTATATATTTTTTTTTAGAGTATATATTTACGTGCATTATATTATTTTTGGGACATATCTATATATACTTCTATGAGCCATGATATTTACTCACATAGAATTACCTTCAGCAATATATGCTATTACAAATCCTGAGCCTGCTGTTGCATAGAGTCTTACTATATATTTAACACAGCTTTATTACCTCTGTATGCATATGCCTGGTTATTTAACCTTTATGTGGACTGTTGTGGGGTCACTCTGCCTTGTTTCTATACCCCTGTCCTATTATGTTTTGTTTAAATAATACTTTCCTTCTTGGTTTTAATTACCTTTAATAAAGTAATTTGAATTTTATATTGCCTTTTGTGTGGTACCTCCCTTTTCTTTTGGATATATTTGATTGTGGTGGTACACCGTATACACTTTTTGGTCAAATCTATATTGGTAAACTAAGGCTGAATTTAGCAGGGCTGTGGAGTCGGTAAGCCAAACCTCCGACTTCTTAATTTCCCTGACTCCGACTCCACAGCACTGCCTCACTAACCTCACCCTCCTCTATATTGCCCCACACTGAAATACCGTACTGCTCCTAGAGAAGCCAGTGTTCACACACAGTATGGTACCATTTTCATGGTCGACACAATGCCCCCCACACACAGTGTGATGTCTCCACAGTGTACACACACTTTGCATGTGTCCTGCTCCTCGTCTCTGCTGACTAGCCAGTGGATCTCTCCTCCACAGTTTAGACTGTGCAGAGACTGAGCATCCTGCTAGGACCTTTAGGTCATATGAGAATGTCATGTGACAACAACAAACCACGACATTTGTACTGCTCTTTTTTCATATTGGACTCAAAGCATTTCAGGGTCCTGGCCGGATCTCCAGTGTCTGCATAGATTGAATGCTGGAGGAGGATCTGATGGTTCCCTGCCCCTCCATTATATTCAGCAGTATCTGTGTTCTAAGACGGCAGATATAGCTGAAGTTGGGACATACCCTTAGACCTCCAGTAAGACAGCGGGACAGCTCCCCAAATTCAGGACAGTCTGTTTTTTGCACTCTGTGTTCGGACCGTGATACATGGACGTCTGAATTCAACGTGTAGGGTCACAGGACAGTTTTCTCCACATGTGAGATAAATGGTCCAGTTATTCTAATCAAACTGTGATCAGAGTGGCACCAGTTTTTTTTTTCAGATGTAGAGAGTAAAAAAAAAAAATAATAAGTTTTTCCACCCTCTCCATACTGTCAGTCCAAGAAAATCAAACCACACTCGATCCAATGTTTTTCTCGGACCCATAGATTTTCATTGCTGATTTTGATCTGACACTTAGATCAAAATCGGACATGTCACCTTTTTTTTCCGCCGACCACTCGGTTCATGGAAAACAATCCCCATGGAATATCATGGGTACGAGTGAAAACCATGGATTGTACTTATCCAAAAGAATTGGTCATGTGCACGAGCTCTCAGACTGATACTGCACTTCCTCAATTACACCAGATGCACATATAATTAAATTATACAATTTCTCACACAAAAGGGACATACAAGTATCCTGTCAGATCACTAATTCTTAGTTTTGCCATTCTACCAAATGGTCCCCAAAGTGTGTAAAGAACACAACATAAACTCAGCAGGTATTATCCCCCCAAGGTCCAGCGCCGTCTTCCACCACTGCTGCGGTCCTGGTGTTGTGACTCGATCGAGGGGTGATTTCACATCCACAGCGTGTGTCACCACTCTAGTCAACCAGTCACTGAGCTCTGCATCCTGTGCCATCACCCTATACACCAGCACAGAGCGCAGCGACTGGCTGACTAGAGCGGTGATGTCATAAAAATAGCGCATGTCACCGCTCTAGTCAGCTAGTCACTGAGCCCTCTGCAACGGCACTGATCCCAGCAACTGGCTGACTAGAGCAGTGGCGTCTTTTTGTGGTGTTTCTGATCTAGTCACCACAGCGGGACCTCAGTGGCATCGGGAAGCTAATGCTGGACCCTGGGGATGTTGGGGAGAACCTGAAGAGTCTATTTTATGTACTTTCCACACTTTGAAAGTGGACATTCCCTTTAATATTATGGGGCGGAGGGAGTGATAGGGAGAGAGCCATAAATCTCTCAGCTGTCCCTGTGATTAATAGCTCTGCATGCAAATATATACAATGTGCAGATACAGTAGGGATATGCACAGTCCTCTACCAGAAGTGATACAGCACTGGGGGGAAATCTGTGCTGTGACCATTGCTTATCAAGTTTCAAAAAATTTTTTAAAAAACTGACCGTCACATGCAAACATAGGCTAGGTGTGAACAGGTGCTAACCTAGAGTCACCAACTCATATACAATCAAATAAATAAGGCAGCACTCTGTGGTGCCAAAACTTGCAAACATGAAATATGAAAATTGAATTGCATTACTGCACTAGAAATATAAAAAATTGAGAAAGTTTAGCCCATAAATTGGCCAAATCATGTGTACCTGGTAGCCACGATAAGGCATTTCCCGTTTACCAGGACCTAACAATGCCAATCCTCACTTAGAACAAAAGTCTTCATCTGTATGGAAACCTGTGAATCCTCTCTTAGACTAAAGTCTATATCTCTGTGAAGGGGTAGGGTCCTGCCTTGATTAAAAACACGTGTAGCTAAGAGTGCTCAGTCAGAAGGCTAATGAATACAAATTTCAAAAAAGCTTTCTCAATTTTTCATATTTCTAGTGCAGTAATGCAATTCAATTTTCATATTTCATGTTTGCAAGTTTTGGCGCTACAGAGTGCTGCCTTATTTATTTAATTGCTTATCAAGTGACTGCTGGTAACAGCCCTGCACAGGCAGTGACACTGCTACTCAGCAGCATTAGGGTATGTTTCCATGTGGTGTATTCCAAGCGCTTTGGATGCAGCGGATAAGTACCCCGTCCAAAGCGCTGACGGCTTTTGTACGCCCGGGATTCCGCATGTGTTAATTCATCCTATATATAGAATGGTGCCATTTATCTTGTATCTATCGGAGACTGTGCATCTCTGCAAGATAAATAGACATGCTGCGGTTTATGTTGATGTAATTTATAAAAAAAAAATTTACCTTCTAGTTTGTTAATGCTGCCTATATTATAGTTTTTTTAAAGAATTAATTTTTTTTCAATCGCAGATTCTTACTAATCCAAGCCACCACTTTGCAGAGAGTTCTTTGTACAAAGATGTCACTTTAGTTGCATGGGATCCATCACCATATTATGCTGACCTGCATATGGTAAGATGATTTTTTCTTAGAAACGATCATAAGTGAAAAGTGCTAAGATTTCATGTACTTAAGGTAATTTTTTAAAAATCACCAAAACAATGTAGAGTTACATTTCAATAAGAACTGCTGAGTGCTGACACTGCTAGCACACAGAATCCTTAATGATGTATTACACACTTTCAGACGTTCATTGTCAGACACGTTGGTGCTCAACTTGCAAATATGCGTAATCAACTGTCTCCAGAAAAACAAAAATAGAAAGCGGCACTCACCACCAATCATTGCCGAGTGAATCAGGTCTACATGTGAAACGACTGTTACTTCATGTCTCCATAGAAAAATTAATAGTGGCCGCTTTCTACTATTGTTTCGTTGGAGAGAGATAATCCAGTATTACATTCATGTCCTTTATGTCCCATACTGTTTTTCATATAGTGTGCCAGCAGATTTAACTTTTATTGCTATCGTTCAACATATGCAAATTATCATGGACTAGTCCAATGGGTAATGACTCCGCAGAAAAATCTGTCCTTTCTGGACATGATTGACATTCTACAGATTGTCCATGACATCTCTCAGGCAATCAAAGTCTTGTGCATGAACACACCTTTTGGGCATGCACAAAGCAGCCGGGCAAATTTTCTTTAGCTTCTTTGGCATATCACACATGCCCCGGAGAACATAGTGACCCCAAATTCTATCCAGCCCGCAGACACCAATATTTTCATCTCGTGAGAAATGACAAGGGCGGTATAGATAATGACAAGGGGCATAAAGAATACGGAATATAAAGCTGAACTGTTAGACAAGATGCTCAGTCAGACTAGTACGAGATTTCTGCATATGCTGAGTTCCAGCAATAAAAGTTGGTTTTGGTTATGAGAGTATGGCACAACAAAGACCTGATTATAATACAGGGTTATGACTCTAATTAGTTATGGTGATGTTACGGGGGGTTTGGGGGACCTGACAGGTTTTCCCTTCAGGTGTCCAATTTGATATTAGGTCGTTAAGAGGATGCAACTGACCCATTTTCTTTTCTTATTCTGGGCCAATGAAAATATAAAAACTAATTAAAGCAAAGCACAAGTGTGTGTGTGTGTGTATATATATATATATATATATATATATATATATATATATATATATATATATATACATATATATATATATATATATATATATATATATATATATATATATATATATATATATATATATATATATATATATATATATTGTATATTATTATTCTATTATTATTTATCAGCCTTTTATGTCAAGTTACTTCCAAAGACATTGAAAGACCTTCTATTTAGGGTGACCCATAAACTGTGATTGGTGGTGCATTAGTTTTTACTGAAGCAATACTCTGATTGAAAACTTGAATGAGACGTGTGTTTTACTTAGATAAGTTTGGAACTAAAAGCCAAGAATGCATGAAATTGAAATTTTCAGAAAGTATTAATTCTGAGAGTAGATTATTTGCAGCAGGACAGATACCCTGATAATTTGTTTTTCAGCAGGCTACCAAGTACCATATTTCCCGGCGTATGAGACGACTGGGCGTATAAGACAACCCCTAAATTTTCCAGTTAAAATATAGAGTTTGGGATATACTCGCCGTATAAGACTACCCCTCTTCCGGTGTTTGCTGCTTTGTAATGTGCATGACAGCACGACAAACACCGCTTCTGATCGGCGGGGAAATCATCCCCGCCAGAGAGCAGCGGTTCCCACAATGTCAAAAGACAGCGTGAGTGTTCAGCTGTGATCGCAGGTATAAAGCTTACCTCCGTTCACTGGTGTCAGCTGATGGGACAACCGCTCCCATCATCCGACACCTACAGCCTCTAGTTACAGTGAGAACAGGAGCGGCGGATGGGAGTATTCATCAGCCACTCCTGCGCTGTAAATAAATAAGGTAGCTAAAAAAAAACATTGTGCGATCCCCCCTATTTTTGATAACCAGAAAGGACAAAACTCACAGCTGGAGGCTGCAACCTTCAGCTGTCAGCTTCAGCAAGGCTAGTTATCAAAAATAGAGGGGTCCCCATGCTGTTTTTTAAATTATTTAAAAATAATTTTAAAAAACGGCGTGGGGTCCAACCATTTTTGACAACCAACCTTGCTAAAGCTGACAGCTGGTGTCTGGTATTCTCAGGCTGGTAAGGGGCCATGGATATTGACCCCCCCAGGCTAAAAATAGTAGCCCACCACCGGTCAGAAAAGGCACATCTATTAGATGTGCCAATTCTGGTGCTTTGCCCGACTCTTCCCACTTGCCCTGTAGCGGTGGCAAGTGGGGTTCATATTTGTGGGGTTGATGTCACCTTTGTATTGTCAGATGACATCAAGTCCACAGCTTAGTAATGGAGAAGCATCTATAAGACACCTGTCCATTACTAATCCCATAGTTAATGTTAACACACCGAGACACCAGAGATGACCCAAATACAATATATAACAATCAATAAATTATTGAAATCATTGACTCCTAACGGTGTTCAGTGAATATTGGTGACTACCACCACCAAGTAGAGAAAGAAAACCAACCACCCTATGGATTTACCAGAGAGACCACACACAGGTATTATATCACAGAAATATCTTTGTTCCAAATTATTCATGACAACCATCTAAAAACAATTAATATGTACGCATAACAGGACATACAGAATTAATATATAAGATATTATCAATACCCAGGTAACCACATAAATAGTCCCCAAAGAAAAAGAAAAATAATAAAATATCACTAAAAATTGAAACAGTGTGCCTCAATCCACCGCATATTGCCTGTATCCATATAATATATAAAGTGAAAATGTGCTAAAGGCCAGCGGCTGGCAAAGCATGTACACAAAAAGTGCTATGTGCTCAAAGAACAGGAGAGTAATAAATATACATCTTTCAGTGTTCTATACCCAAAACAAGCAAAACATGTGCTCAAAAATCCATAAAGTGCTATGTGCTGAAGGGACATAAATAATAATGGGTATATACCTTTAAGGGTATCTGGGTCCTGTAATCGTGTACCCCGACACTCGTTTCGGAAGATTTCCTTCGTCAGGGGGTGATTACTAAGGCTCCAGAGTGTGTTTTTATACTGTGTGTCCACCTAACACTGACGCCCGAGCAATGCCGGCGCGTGCACGGTCAGGAGGACCCGGAAGTTCCAACCCACCCCCCACGTGACCGGACGTATGGGACTGAGTACCCGACGTTTCCAAGGACACGGGGACGCTGTGTGAAGGGACTCAGGATCGCAGACCGAGCATGCGCACCTGCCTGAGGCGCAGTCTAGGAGGAAAATAGGTAAGGGAGCACAGCATAACTCGTATCAGGGGGATATAATCAGATACGTATTGGATCAAAGCATGGTTCCCCGTACGCAAAGACAGGAGATAGTAAATACCCGGGGATGCTGTGTATAGAGTGGACCGTTAAACAACAACACTGTGAATACAATTAAACCATAATAACTAAATAATAACAATAGATTAATATATATTTATATAATATACGTGAGAGAACCAAAGCATCATAGCACCATAAATATTAATTATAATATATAAAAATAAAAATAATACTAAATAAATAATAAATAATGACAAAATGGTGAATATAGCATCCACAAATACCATTGTATGCTTAAAGAATCAGTTATAAATATAACAGCCATTTTTGTGAACAAAACATTATATACTTTTTTCTCTACAGTATTCGGTCCATATATCTCCACTGGGAACTTCAATCCAGAACCAAAGCTGCATACTCTCCAAGATGATCGACTCAACTGAGACACCCACACAGCAAAATACACACGGTAAATAGTATCTAAAAATATAAACAATAAAAAAATAAAAATTAAGTTAAAATACTAAAACAACATAAAAGAGCTTAAAAGGAGTGGTTTGCAGTAATCCCAATTCACAGGAAGGGAGCAAAGCTAATATTTTGATTTAGGCCCATAGGTGTTACTGTATCTAAAGTCCAGATCCATCTGGTTTCCATTTTTGCCAAAGGTATACTACTTGCCCCGCCACGTTCACTGGTTTCAATAGTATCAATACTGATGACTTTCAGCAGAGACGAATCACTATTATGATGGATTCTAAAGTGTTTGGGGATGGTCTTCAAAGTTGAAATGTCCTCCACTTCCCTTGCATTCTGTATCCCCAACACATGCTCACGGACACGAACTTTTAACTGCCTCGTGGTCATCCCCACATATATTAGGGGGCACGGGCATGTGGCGTAGTAAATTACTGCCTTTGAAGTGCATGTTATTGAGTGTCTGATTTCAAAGGTCTTAGCCCCATTAGAGCTACAAAAGTTGTGTGCCCTTACAATATTGGGGCAGGCCACGCATTTCCCGCATGATCTGCAACCCAGATTCTTTTTGGCACCGTCCAGAAAAGAGGGAGGGGCCAAACTGTGTATAGTGACTCTTTACCAGACAATCCCTAAGGTTCCTTGACCTTCTATATATTATACTGGGTTTCTCACCTATGTATTTTGATAATATTGGGTCCGCTTTAAGAATTCCCCAAGATTTACTAAGTAGGGATCTCATCATCTTGGTTTGCCCATGATATTGGGTGATGTATCTAACGAGCTGATTCGATTTGGTTGGTCTAACCCCATACAGAGCCTGATGCCTAGTGGTATTTTTCACCCGATTATAGCCTTTTTTAATCGAACGTCTACTGTACCCTCATTCCAAAAATCTATTTTATACCTTCACATCCAAATACATCAAGCGTAGCATTTTGATTTAATACTAACATAAAATCCTGTAAAGATTTAACCGAACCCTGCCAAATAAAAAATACATCGTCAATGAAGCGCACCCACAGAGGGATGCGATCCACTGACGGCGTAGGTTCAGACATAAAGAGGTCCCTCTCCCACAGCCCCAGAAAAAGATTTGCGTATGCTGGCGCAAAAGCCGCGCCCATTGCTGTGCCCTGGAGCTGCAGGTAGAGGGACCCCTTAAACATAAAAAAAATTTTTGTTAGTGAAAATTCAAGCAACTGGATAGTAAACTGTCTCATTGGTTCAGGCAAAAAGGATGACTCCAAAAAGTACTTCACAGCCTGCACCCCATCATTATACCGTCGTTTATAAAAGATACAAATGAGTTCCTAAAAAAAAGTTGATGGCCTACACATTGGTACGGACACTCTATTGGTGTCGTGTGATGTTGAAAGCCTGTACACAAATATCCAGCATAATAATGGGGTGCAGGCTGTGAAGTACTTTTTGGAGTCATCCTTTTTGCCTGAACCAATGAGACATTTTACTATCCAGTTGCTTGAATTTTCACTAACAAAATTTTTTTTTATGTTTAAGGGGTCCCTCTACCTGCAGCTCCAGGGCACAGCAATGGGCGCGGCTTTTGCGCCAGCTCACGCAAATCTTTTCCTGGGGCTGTGGGAGAGGGACCTCTTTATGTCTGAACCTACGCCGTCAGTGGATCGCATCCCTCTGTGGGTGCGCTTCATTGACGATATATTTTTTATTTGGCAGGGTTCGGTTAAATCTTTACAGGATTTTATGTTAGTATTAAATCAAAATGCTCGCAACCTACGCTTGACGTATAAATTCAATATAAATGAGATGGAATTTTTGGATGTGAAGGTATACAGAGGTGATGATTGCCTATATACCAACATATTTCGTAAAACTACGGCAGTGAACTCACTTCTACACGCGACATCCTCGCATTCACCTACAATGATTAATTCTATACCCATTGGACAGTTTTTACGGTTGTTAAGAATCTATTCGGACGATACTGAATTTGAAAAGCAGGCTTCTGAACTCAAAAATAGATTTTTGGAACGAGGGTACAGTAGACGTTCGATTAAAAAAGGTTATAATCGGGCGAAAAATACCACTAGGCATCAGGCTCTGTATGGGGTTAGACCAACCAAATCGAAGCAGCTTGTTAGATACATCACCCAATATCATGGGCAAACCGAGATGATGAGATCCCTACTTAGTAAATCTTGGGGAATTCTTAAAGCGGACCCAATATTATCAAAATACATAGGTGAGAAACCCAGTATAACATATAGAAGGTCAAGCAACCTTAGGGATTGTCTGGTAAAGAGTCACTATACACACAGTTTGGCCCCTCCCTCTTTTCTGGACAGTGCGAAAAAGAATCTGGGTTGTAGATCATGCGGGAAATGCGTGGCCTGCCCCAATATTGTAAGGGCACACAACTTTTGTAGCTCTAATGGGGCTAAGACCTTTGAAATCAGACACTCAATAACATGCACTTCAAAGGCAGTAATTTACTACGCCACATGCCCGTGCCCCCTAATATATGTGGGGATGACCACGAGGCAGTTAAAAGTTCGTGTCCGTGAGCATGTGTTGGGGATACAGAATGCACGGGAAGTGGAGGACATTTCAACTTTGAAGACCATCCCCAAACACTTTAGAATCCTTCATAATAGTGATTCATCTCTGCTGAAAGTCATCAGTATTGATACTATTGAAACCAGTGAACGTGGCGGGGCAATTAGTATACCGTTGGCAAAAATGGAAACCAGATGGGTCTGGACTTTAGATACAGTAACACCTATGGACCTAAATGAAAATATTAGCTTTGCTCCCTTCCTGTGAATTGGGATTACTGCAAACCACTCCTTTTAAGCTCTTTTATGTTGTTTTAGTATTTTAACTTAATTTTTTTATTGTTTATATTTTTAGATACTATTTACCGTGTGTATTTTGCTGTGTGGGTGTCTCAGTTGAGTCGATCATCTTGGAGAGTATGCAGCTTTGGTTCTGGATTGAAGTTCCCAGTGGAGATATATGGACCGAATACTGTAGAGAAAAAAGTATATAATGTTTTGTTCACAAAAATGGCTGTTATATTTATAACTGATTCTTTAAGCATACAATGGTATTTGTGGATGCTATATTCACCATTTTGTCATTATTTATTATTTATTTAGTATTATTTTTATTTTTATATATTATAATTAATATTTATGGTGCTATGATGCTTTGGTTCTCTCACGTATATTATATAATTATATATTAATCTATTGTTATTATTTAGTTATTATGGTTTAATTGTATTCACAGTGTTGTTGTTTAACGGTCCACTCTATACACAGCATCCCCGGGTAGTTACTATCTCCTGTCTTTGCGTACGGGGAACCATGCTTTGATCCAATACGTATCTGATTATATCCCCCTGATACGAGTTATGCTGTGCTCCCTTACCTATTTTCCTCCTAGACTGGGCCTCAGGCAGGTGTGCATACTCGGTCTGCGATCCTGAGTCCCTTCACACCGCCTCCCTGTGTCCTTGGAAACGTCAGGTACTCAGTCCCGTACGTCCGGTCACGTGGGGCGTGGGTTGGAACTTCCGGGTCCTCCTGACCGTGCACGCGCCGGCATTGCTCGGGCGTCAGTGTTAGGTGGACACACACTATAAAAACACACTCTGGAGCCTTAGTAATCACCCCCTGACGAAGGAAATCTTCCGAAACGAGTGTCGGGGTACACGATTACAGGACCCAGATACCCTTAAAGGTATATACCCATTATTATTTATGTCCCTTCAGCACATAGCACTTTATGGATTTTTGAGCACATGTTTTGCTTGTTTTGGGTATAGAACACTGAAAGATGTATATTTATTACTCTCCTGTTCTTTGAGCACATAGCACTTTTTGTGTACATGCTTTGCCAGCCGCTGGCCTTTAGCACATTTTCACTTTATATATTATATGGATACAGGCAATATGCGGTGGATTGAGGCACACTGTTTCAATTTTTAGTGATATTTTATTATTTTTATTTTACTTTGGGGACTATTTATGTGGTTACCTGGGTATTGATAATATCTTATATATTAATTCTGTATGTCCTGTTATGCGTACATATTAATTGTTTTTAGATGGTTGTCATGAATAATTTGGAATAAAGATATTTCTGTGATATAATACCTGTGTGTGGTCTCTCTGCTAAATCCATAGGGTGGTTGGTTTTCTTAATCCCATAGTTGTATGGTAAATAAAGGCACAGCCAGACTAAAGCCAATTATTAGAAATAAAACAAAACACAGTTTTCCATTTTTATTGGAACGCCTAATTCCAGCAAAGCTGTCATTCTCCTGTAATAAAAGTAAAATAAAAAAACAACAATATGTCACACCTGTCCGTCATTCTGTCCCACACCATAATCCATGTCTGGAGGATAAACAGATATCAACCTGGACAGTGCCAAGATGCGACCTTCCATGCTGAAAACTACTGGTGATTGAACTGCTGCAATCGCAGCCTCAGAGACCAGTGGTGACGCCATTGAGGTTACGTCTGGCCACTGAGGCTCCATTCCCAGCCAGGCTGAACTGCCGTGACCTCGGTGACATCCCTGCTAGCAGCGCAAGAGTTTTTCTCACGGTGATATCGGGGATTTCACAGCGGCCACCGCAGTTCAGCCCAGTTGGGAACGCAGCCTCAGTCACTGAGGCTGAGCTGGCAGCAGCTCATTCACCAGTGGTTTTCAGTCTGGACGGATGCATATTGGCACCGTCCAGGTTGAAAACTATTTATCCCCTAAACATGGATTACGGCGTGGGACAGAACGACGGGTATGGTATATTGTTGTTTTTTTATTTTTGGTTTATTACAGGAGTTCGAGGGCTTCGGTGGAATTAGGTGAGGTTGTAAGTATGGTTTAATAGAAATTATGAAAGGAGTCTGTGTCATTCTTTCAATTAAAGGACTTTTTCTGGGTGTCTGTGTTTTCTTACAATGTGACAATAGGATTAGTAATGGATAGGAGTCTTATAGACACCTCTCCATTACTAAGCTGTGGGCTTAATGTCACCGGACAATACAAAGGTGACATCAACCCTCACAACTATCATCCCAGTTGCCACCGCTACAGGGCAAGTGGGAGGAGCCGAGCAAAGCGCCAGAATTGGCGCATCTAATAGATGTGCCTTTTCTAGGCAGTTGCGGGCTGCTATTTTTAGGCTGGGGTGGCCAATATCTAAGGCCCCTTACCAGCCTGAGAATACCAGCCCCCAGCTGTCTGCTTTAGCAAGGCTGGTTGTCAAAAATGAAGGGGACCCCACACCGTTTTTTAAATTATTTATTTAAATAATTAAAAATATGGCGTGGGGACACCTCTATTCTTGATAGCCAACCTTACTGATGCTGACAGCTGAGTGTTGCAGTCCCCAGTTGTGAGTTTTGTCTGGCTGGTTATCAAAAATACAGGGGAACCCACGCCGGTTTTTTTTTTATTATTTATTTACAGCGCAGTAACGGTGGATGAATACCCCCATCCACCGCTCCTGCTCTCATTGTAACTAGCGGTAGCAGGTGTCGGATGATGGGAGCAGTAGTCCCATCAGCTGACACCAGTGACCGGAGGTAAACTTTATACCTCCGATCACAGCTGAGTGCTCACGCTGTCTTCTGACAGTGTGGGAACCGTGGTTCTCTGACCGGTGGGGATGATTTCATCGCCGATCAGAAACAGTGTTTGCCACGCTGTCATGCATGTGACAGCACAACAAACACCCGGTGTTCGGGCAGCCGAACCCAAACAATACGGAACTTTACTGTTCGCATTCGCCCATCTCTACTCCTGAGGACTGCAGTGAAGTGGCGCAGGCCTCTTTCTCCCTTTTTTCCATACACCGGGCGTCCTGGACGCCTGCAGCTTGCTTCACTAAAGACAACACTCGGCGTATAAGATGACCTCTGACTTTTGAGAAGATTTTCAGGGGCTAAAAAGTCATCTTATATGCCGGAAAATACAGTAGTCAATGATCTCTCTGTGTTTTATAAGGGTCTATTCACACTACATTTGATGCCTACACTGATTATATATTTTAGTTTGAGAGCAAAAAGAATACAACTTTATGTTTTACCATATACTAAGGCTCTGTTCACGTGTTCATTTATTGTTCCTATTTATTGCTTCCATTTAGAACAGTCAAATGCAAAATAATTGAGATCTGTGACATTCCACTTTCAAACAGAAGCAGAGGGACCCAATTGATTTTTATGAGATCCATTTGGTCTCCTTATATTGTTTAATTTTAGAAGGTTACAAAAACGGAAACCCGACTGACCACATATAAATCGGGGAGGCCCCTTTGCTCCCAATAGAAACAGGAATGCAGCGGATCTGTTTGTGTGTTTCTTTTGTCAGACAAACAAAAAAAAGATAAATGGACATGTGAACAGAACCTAACAGAGAATAGTGGGATTTTGTTATATTTACATTTGTTTTCTCTGATATTAATCTGTTTGCCAACGGGTCAGATTATATGTAAAACCAACTTTGCAATTATATTTATATTACCACAAGAGAGGTGATTCATGTTTTATTAACCTCATCTGTTTTTTGTACACAGTGGTACCATAAGCCAGACTACAATCTTTTCCCACCATATGAACAACATCGGAAGAAAAATCCGAACCAGCCCTTTTACATTCTTCACCCAAAGTTCACGTGGGAACTGTGGAAAATAATTCAAGAGAACAGCAACGAGAAGATCCAGCCCAATCCACCGTCTTCAGGATTCATCGGTAGGTTGGCTTAGCATCCTGATTTCACCATACTAACACCATTACAAGTTATGGCATCTGGAGATGAGTTTTAGGGATTTGTTCTGATATCAGTTATATATATATATGGAAGAATTTTTTTTACCTTCTCCTGGTCTACAGTGAGGTCTAATAGGTTGAGCTGGATGGACATATTTCTTCTTACAGCCTTACAAACCATGTTACTGTGATTAATTACGCCGTCTTCTGTACTTGAGTACTGGAGTAGTGCAGCTTTTAACTGTAACATCAACTACAATGCCTAATGGCCCCTATTGACAGAAAGGTAATTATACCAAACAGAATTAAAGTCTTCCACCACAAGTAAGTGCTGAATCTTTTTTGTAAGTGGGAGAGTAAACTTCGTTTGGGAATCCATTAACTCTAAGCAATGTTACTGTGCCCAAGGGTACATTAAGAATGTAATGAGTTCTGCACGACAAGGTATAGAGGTTCGTTTTACACGCTGAAAGGAACAAGAACAACAAAGCAGTAAAACTATGACTGTTTGTTTCCTTTCCAAATGTAGTTGTACTCATAGATGGCTCCCTTTGCTCAGACGTCCAGTTTTTAGACATTGCTTTTCTTTACAAAGCAGCCATACTAATGTGAAGCACTTACTGAAATCTTTATCATGGGATTTACAGTGTTTAATTCTACGTTGCTCCAAATTTATGTAAAGCTATGAGAGTCTCTGCCAAATATGGGGGAAGGATTCATTTGATGGTGCAAGTGCCATGTTTTCGATAAAAAGGCCGAAGCTGCAAATGTTAAAAAATAGGAGCAGACTTGCACTGTTTAGGGAAAAGGTAGAAGATGCAACTTTTTACAGGTAAGCTGCACATTTTATATACACCTACATGTTTGTAAAGTTACAAAGTTAGAGTTAAAGTAAAATGAGTGGTAGAGTGGAATAGTAACAGGCTATGGGGTAGCAAAGTAATGATACAATAAATGGGTCCAAAAAGAGACCTATGATGTCAGACTAGTAATAAAGTGCATATAGACCTTAATAGTCAATAGAATAGCCATGAGACAAACTAAAGATATGTTAAGTTTATAGCTTACCCATAATGTTGTATAAAACGCCCGTCCACGGTACCGCAGATGCCCTAACTCGTGTTTCGCAGATGTGCTTTATCAAGGGGAGTGTAATATATAATGTACAATGACAACCAAAGCTTTTCCACAAAAATCACACAAGGCAGTATACCAATATCCATGGGTTCCCACAATACCCCCATTTAATATTCTCATATCAATCACTCCCACGACACTGTTGCATTCAGCTTCAAGCACCTCCTCTGACAGGTAGTATCATACTGTCTCCAGCGTCCCATACTTAAATTATCTCCAAACTCCCAAGGCCAGATAGTGCACATTCAGATCTGCTCTTTTGTGCAGGGCTACTCAAAAAATTTACCACCTGGAGACCTGCTTTTCATAGTTGTTTGCTAGACCTGCATCAAGCTGGCAGGTATCCACGAACCATGCATCTTTGGCCCACAAGCCACATGTTGGGGTCCCCTGTTCTAAGGTATAAGTTTAGTATCTCATTGGTTGCTGTAGGGCTGTTGTATGTTCTCGGGGTATTTTCTACAATCAAGCTTGTATAATACCAGTTATTTGGCTTTAGTTACATAAAATTTAGGAGGCTGTAGCATCTCATGTTCTAGGTGTTGCATAGTTTGGTTGCAGAAGAAACTTATGAGAGTAGATTATATGGGGTAATTCAACTTTTATCTACATAGAACATGAGCTACATGCATCAGCTTCACAATATAGCATAACAGGAAGTCTAAAGGACCTTTTACCAGAGAGAAAGTGAAACCAAAGTACAACAAGTATATGCATTACATTCAACTAAGCATATAACAGTAACAACATCGCCATCTGCTGTCAGAAAAGTGTTAATCCTCCTGCACACAAATAAGTCTGTATCTGTTGCATATCTGCCAACACTCGGTTCACTCTACTACACATTGTACTGCCATGGGATTCTGGTAATTATACAGAACATGATATTGTGTGTGATGATGTGTGTGTTGTATATGTTCCCAAGCACTAAAAATAGTGTATTATATTCATTCAAATAGTTTTATTTAATTCACTGAATATTTCTAGGTTCACTTGTTTATGAATGCTAAAAAGCACTACAGAATTAGGGCTCATTCACACGTCTGTGCAAATCGGCTCTAGCATGGATCGCTAATGCATGGACTGGCCACAGGCCTCCTCCCCGAGTGTGACAGCTTCTTGTATTTCTATGAGGCCGTCATTCTCAGGTCGGGAGACCACCTGCCAGTCCACATACTGCAGTCTGATCTCGAACTGATTTCCACGCATGTTTGAATTACTCCTAACTGTCATGTCAAAAATGCTATAAACCTGCAAATACTGTGTTAATCTTCAGGTTAAAAGCGTTCTGAACCAGCCTGGTGACCGCACTTAGAGCAGGTTCAGAACGCTATTAACCTGCAGTTTAACCCTTGATTTGCAGGTTAATAGCATTTTTGACGTCACAGGTGCCTTTTCAAGAAATTATAGACTCAATGGAGCAATAGATATGGATGTAAATATAGTTATAGGAATGTTTGTATTTAAGTGACCATCTAACCTAGGACTAAAAAGTGACAGTACATTTCTCTTGTATAGTCACCCTACCTGATGCCCTCATTTTGCTTCTGCTGATTCTGCTCAGATCACTGCTCCTTTCCTCCTGATTCCACCGAAGCATGGGAAGCGTATTGGCCAATTCAATCCACACCTCCCTTGCATTTTCTGTTTTGTAGGATAGGGAAAGCAGCGGAGGCTTGGTTTAGACTTATCACTACACTCATGGCCTGCAATAACAATTTTGAAAGCACGAGGGATGAAACACCTATCTGTGCAAAGGAGGTCACTACGGGACCTTAGGTATCCATGGTTATGACCACTGATATAGTGACAGTTTGTTAGCTACAGTAGTTTCTAGTGGTCGTAACCATGGATACCTAAGGTCCTGCAATCCCTGCACATGAGGAAAGACATAACGAATCAGAAGAACTATACTACATTTCTAATTGGAGATATTTGCTGGTATTATTATTATTACATCTGCTACATATTTGGATAGGATCTTGGAGTTGGGAATACCCGTTTAAGTGTAACCTTTCAGCGGGTACGGAAAGTATTCAGATCCCTTTAAATTTTTCACTCTGTTTCATTGCAGCCATTTGGTAAATTCAAAAAAGTTCATTTTTTTCTCATTAATATACACTCTGCACCCCATCTTGACTTGAAAAAAAACAGAAATATAGTAATTTTTGCAAATTTATTAAAAAAGAAAAACTGAAATATCACATGGTCATAAGTATTCAGACCCATTGCTCAGTATTGAGTAGAAGAACCCTTTTGAGCTAGTAGAGCCATGAGTCTTCTTGTGAATGATGCAACAAGTTTTTCACACCTGGATTTGGGGATCCTCTGCCAATTTTCCTTGAAGATCCTCTCCAGCTCCGTCAGGTTGGATGGTGAATATTGGTGGACAGCCATTTTCAGGTCTCTCCAGAGATGCTCAGTAGGGTTTAGGTCAGTGCTCACTCCTTTGTTATTTTAGCTTTGTGCTTAGGGTCGTGGTCTTGTTGGAAGGTGAACCTTCAGCCAAGTCTGAGGTCCAGAGCACTCTGGAAGAGGTTTTCATCCAGGATTTCTCTGCACTTGGCCGCATTCATGTTTCCTTCAGTGACAACCAGTTGTCCTGTCCCTGCAGCTGAAAAACACCCTCATAGCATGATGCTGCCACCACCATGTTTCACTGTTGGGATTGTATTGGGCAGCTGATGAGCAGTGCCTGGTTTTCTCCACACATACTGCTTAGAATTATCGCCAAAAAGATCTATCTTCGTCTCATCAGACCAGAGAATCTTATTTCTCATAGTCTGGGAGTCCTTCATGTGTTTTTAGGAAACTATGTGGGCTTTCATATGTGTTGCACTGAGGAGCGGCTTCCGTCAGGCTACTCTGCCATAAACGCCTGACTGGTGGAGGGCTGCTGTGATAGTTGACTTTGTGGAACTTTCTCCCATCTCCCTACTGCATCTTTGGAGCTCAGCCACAGTGATCTTGAGGTTCTTCTTTACCACTCTCACCAAGGCTCTTCTCCCATGATTGCTCAGTTTGGCTGGACAGCCAGGTCTAGGAAGACTTCTGGTGTTCCTAAACTTCTTCCATTTAAGAACTATGGAGGCCAATGTGTTCTTAGGAACCTTGAGTACTGCAAAAATTCTGTTGTAACCTTGGCCAGATCTGTGCCTTGCCACTGTTTTGTTCAGTCAAGATGGGGTGCAGAGTGTACATTAATGAGAAAAAAAATGAACTTTTTTGAATTTACCGAATGGCTGCAATGAAAAAGTGAATAATTTAAAGGGGTCTGAATACTTTCTGTACCCACTGTACATGCTGCCCTAACCACTGGCAGCATGAAATAGTGACATCGCTTACATTTATTAAAATATATTGTGTCAAATTCCAAGAATTATGCCGCTGACAGTTTTCCTCCGGCTTCTCCTTTCCCAGCTAAGATTTGTCAATTGGTGTCTAAGTCTGCACAAACAGGGACACGTCTGCCTGCTCACAGCACATTTTTAAAATGATGTTTGCTCCGAAAAGCCTCAGCTCTTCTCATTAAGATATAATTGAGTGTAACCAGTAGTCTGTCACTATTTCATGCTGCCCTTACCACGCTGGCAGGCTCCCTTTAAGCTCTGAATCCATTAGTTTGTATTCAGGTTAGATTTCACCAATTCTAAGTGCCTGGTGAAGTGCATGCCATCGTTACCATTGAAGAGAAAGCTGCGAATTGTCTGCTCGGGCAGATGTGTACGTGTCTCCACTGATGGTGTGATACCTAAAGTTACAACAGGTCCTCCAATTTAAGAAATGTTTGGAATGATAAAACCTGTAACTAGCTAGCTGTAATTACTCCGTATTGTGGTCATCATTTTACAAATATTGTTACGAAAACGCTTTCCACGAGGATTATATTGTTAATATAATGTAGTAGTGTTTATGCATTAACTAGTTTTTTATGGCTTGAAAGAGTTTATGCGAAAATTTAAGTAAAATAATTCCTAGTATTTTCGTCCTACATGGCGGCCTTTGTGGCACAAGTCAAGGGAACTTTTTTAATGTGCAGTTGTTACAGAAGAGCCACAGTAATCTGGAATGTTCGCTATTAGTGCATAATAGTAACTGACAACCTGAGATTCACATTCAAGGGGCCACACTTGGATATGACCCCACAAAATGGGATTCATCCCCACCCAACCCCCTCTTCACTTTATTTAGAGGGTATACAGCTTATACCAGGATGATCTTGCTCTGTTCCTTAAGTGTATCCTATCACAAATAATGTAGTAAATACTAATGAGCACTAATTAATATATAGGAGACTATATACTCTAAAGAGTATATATATGAATATACATATATATATATATATATATATATATATATATATATATATATATTACACCTACACAATTCCCTTCCAGTTATTTGCATAAAATGGAAGCTCTCAGAGATTGTAGTAGAATAAAATAGTGATTTGTTACAAGAATTTTACTCCAAGGTGAATAAATCAATGTATTTTTTATTGTACAATCTCAGTATTGTGAGCACTGCTACATCTGCAGCAGAGAAAATACAGATTCTATTAAAACTGCACCAATCAGTACAATAAGTGACACCGCTGGAATCAGGCTCTCAGTCCCTATATCATGCTACTCTCAGATTACATAGCAAAAACCTGCTGACCCTTTCCCCTTAAGCCTTTATTAAAGTGTAAAAGAAGCATTTTTATCTTAAAACTATATATATTGGTGATTGAAGTGTGAGAATTAGTACAGTGATCAATGTTCTGTCATGCTATTAAATCATTCATCAACTATTCTTCTAGTAATACAAGTTTTAATGGAGAAAATATCCTTTAAGGCTAATTTCCCACAATGAGGTTTTGGTGAGTTTTTGATGCTGTGTATTTTTTCTGAGGAAGAAATGCAGCGTCTTACAGTTCCAGGAAAGTGCATGAGATTTATGGAAATCTCCTGTCACTGTACTTTTTTACGCTGCTTAAACTGACCTGTGGTGCATGTTTGCAATCCACAACATGTCAGTTTATCCTGTGGTAAATATTAATGTTACTTGCAGGTTCACTGTGTTTTATCTCTGGATTTTCACCACAGAATTGTATTAGATGCCAAAAATGTATATATGTTTTTAATGTTTCTTCTGCGGAAGCGAACTAAAAAGGCACATAATGCACACATGACTATACCAATAAAGTTTTTTGCAATCCAGTAATATTTTAATGCAGTCCTGTCATAGTAACATGAGACGTTTCGGTGCTATATGGACCTTCCTCAGTCCGACTGCTGTAAAGATAGGAATATATACAGTGGAGTGTTTAACTGTATACTATGGAGTCAGGTCTCAGCAGAAAATTGCTTTGATCAAGATGAAGATCCAACTAGCGGCAGACACCACGTTGGTGCAGGAGAAACAGACGCTACCCACTATCTCTTCATCTTGATCAAAAACTAAGTTGAGTGCCAAGTTTTATATTATTACACTTTGGGCCTGGGAACCTACTTGTGCACCTTCACAGTAGTGCTACGATATACTCTGTATCACCGTTTTTCAGGGGTTGACCTAGGACCCTTATTTCCAGTTAAGCGAAGTATTAATGTATCAGTATACATTAATATTTTGGACAGTTGTATACTTCCAACTTGTAGAAACAGTTTGGAGAGCTTGTTTTTCTTTTCCAGCATGACTCTGCCCTAGTCGACAAAGCAAGTTTCATAAAGGCATGGTTGGGTGATGTTGGCGTAAAGGAGCATGACTGGCCCACACAGAGCTGTGACCTCAAATCTTTCTAACACCTTTGTGACCAATAAGAATGGAGATTTCAATCCAGGCCCCTCGTCCAACATCAGTGTCTGACCCCACAAGTGAGAGAACTGCCAAAAGCTCCTGCAGATACCAAACTCTTGTAGAAAGTCATCCCAGAAGAGTGGAAGCTGTTTCAGCTGCATATGGGGGAGCCAGCTGCCTATTAATTTATATGGATTCAGAATGTGAAGTTATAAAAAATTCTTTAGGTGTAATGTGTAGGTTTCCCAGCACTTTTTAGCATGTAATTTATACCTCAAGCTTTGTGCGTATTAAATAAAAGAAGAAAAATACACATCTCCACGACACATAAAATTTTCATTTTTTGCTTAGGGTTTTCACATCCTAGCATTTTACAATAAATTCCATAGAAATTCACATAAATAACACAGTTCAAATTACATCTAAAAATGGAACCTTTTTTAGATCGTCATCGTGAATTTCATATCATATTCATGCCATTTACAAAACTAGTCATTACACATCACAGTCAACGAGTAAAATGCTGCAATTTTGTGCTGTAAAATTCCATAGAAGGAGAGGAAAAAATAATCGTACATGGCCTATTTGTCTACTGTGCATGAAATTAACCAAACTGCCTGTGCCATATGTTACCTGCTGATAGAGCTCCCGCTATCCTCGCTGCAGAATCGTCCTCTCTGCAGTATTTTAGAGCTATTTACAGGCTATCTCCTGCAGATCAGTAGTGCAGTAAATGAGACGATGCTACATCTTGGCTCGGATGCCATCTGTCTACAAATTGCTCTTTTACCTTCTAGTTTGTTGTTCCCGTACAGGAACTTGGAGGAAAATAATAAAAAAAGTCAATTAATATGTAAAATATCGTAAAATCACATGCAGTATTACAGTTATTATGTGAAAGCCCTTACTCTGCATACAGAGATGGGTATCCCATGTTCTTTAGGCTTAGAATGACTGATCTACAGCTAGGTAACAGTAAGGGAACCAACAGCGGACATTAGTGGGAACAGGACAACTACACTATCTCCTATGTTATCTATAAACTATTCACTATAACCAATAATCACTCAAATAGCAAAAAAATGTTTGCGCAAAAAAGCAACGGAATTAAAATATTATGCTAAAATGGTACATGAAATCTACATAATCTTTTTTATAGTAACGTGTGTGGCGAGACACAGCTTCTGTTTAGCGCTTATTCACTTTACTCTATAGTGGCCATATTTTGTGGTCAATGTTATGGTTGCAGTTCACATCTAGACTGATGGTCTGTTACAAAGCCAATTATAACAATACTGATTTGTTTTTAATTCAGAGTCTATGGTAATATTTGCCAGTCCACTGCAGAAATGTTCTGCCTTACAGCCTAAATAGATACAGGTAACCTGTGACAGAATTTTCATAAAGGGAACCTGTCAGCAGGATTGTGCACAGTAACCTATAGTCAGTGTCAGGTCAGCGCCATTATACTGATTAAAATGATACCTTAGTTGTTGAAATCCATCTTGTGGTTGTTGCTTAATCTTTATTTTATAAATGTAGATTCGTTATTAGTACAGGGTGTGTGTCACACAAAATGACTGGTCAAACGAAACACAGCACCTCTTAGAGGACATAGCCCTATTAAGAAGGTATTTTTCCACACTTGTTTCTGCATTAACAAGAAATTGTTCTTTATTCAGATATGTAAGATATGTGAGGCTGAGAAATTGAGTACACCTTCTCACCTCCTTCCTTGTTTTTCATCGGTCTCCTCCCTTTTCTTGCTCCTGAAGTAAAGGAATATGAGGAGAAGATTGATGCAAAACAAGTAGATGGGAAGGGTTCAGTGATCTGCTTGGCCATGACAAGGGTGCACTGAGCACCTCATTATCATATCTAAATAATGATTTCTGGCAAATAGAACAGTGGGTTTGGACACAAGAGTCTAGTTTTTTTAGGGCTGTGTGCCAAACAAGGAGCGGTGCCTGATTTGTACAGCCATTTTATATCAACAAACTTAACTTTAATGGAATATGTTATCAAAGTTGGGAAATAGAGCTCATAGATAAGTTGGTAGATGCCCCCCATGTTCAAATTAGCATTGTTACTAGGATTGAAAAATTGAAGTCATAAAACCGCCTTACACAACTCTCAACAGTCATCTGGGCAGTGCCGCAGCAGGGACTGGTCACTCTTCCTTGGTTGATCTCCTGTCACGTATGTGAAGTCAACTCTAGCTGTGTTGATCAAGATGTCAGTTAACATTGAGTAGGTGATGACAACAGGGAGGCCATAACTAGTTGATGCTGCAGCACCACCCAATTGACAAGAACGGCATGAACTAGAATGGAGAAGATAAACATATGTTCTGTGCATCTACAGAATGACTCCTATTTATGAGTCCTACTACATTCTAGTGGTCTTTTAATTACCAAACTTTGAAGACAGATCCCCTAACATTTGAGCCAAAAACCCTTTTTAGAAAGGTCTTAAATCATTACCCAAGATCAACACTGTTTATCATATAACATCACATTTGCTTAGATGGTTTTATGAAATCAGAAACAAATCTATATAATATACACAAGTCATTGTATCTAAACCTCACAAAGTACACCTGTCTTGCATAATAAAGTCTCATTGTCTTGATGATATGCAAATGTTTTCATTAAATGACTTGATCAATTGGTATCAATCTCTTTTATCTGCCTCAGATTCTATCAGTTATCTGTGTACATATGATATTCATAGTTGTATATACTAGACTGTACATATAACTCATGACAATATTATCCGTAATGGCTGTTGACATGATTTTAGTTCCCTCATAGCAAATCTTACATGACCTTCGTTTCTTTGGTTCATATAAAATTAACTTCATTGATAAACATCAAAAGAAATCATTAAATGGAATTCACATAACAGAATGGTCTTCATTTTCTTTTGAGGTGCGTTGGTTTAAGTCATATGTTTCTTTTTCTTGACTTGATATGAATGGATCATTCTCGGCGCTTCCGGGGATTATTGTTTCTTTAGGGGCAACGCTGCTGTTGTGTCTTTGGTTGAGCTGAATAACAGTTAGGTTTGATTGGCATAAGGATCTCCCATCAATCGGCGATGACGGATGACAGTTAAAGAGTAACAGGAAGCATTTGTAAAACTAGAAGGAGAAGAATAGAATAATGTTAACATACATAACCACATTCAGTAAATCTCTAGTGTCAGACGAGGGAACATTGAGCCCACCAAAAGCTAGATTCCGAGTGCTCACCAATCATGTATGCAAATCCAATGCATTATCATTGAAAGTTTTTTCAGACCAGGACTAATTTTCGTCAAGCACTGTATCTTACAATATTTCTGTTTATCGGTTCTATCGGTCATCATGTGATTATATGATTTGAATACTTATGGTCACATTCGAGCTAGCTTCTCTTTCTTATCTCTGAATGTGATTGCAGACGTATGAATCTCCCCAGGGCACACTGCGCTGCGAGGATTTGCCGGTTTCTGAGCCGGAAACTGCCGTGATGTATGTGATATGCATAGTCCCGGGCAGAACCCGCCTAGTGGCCTCTCTAGATACAATTGGCAAAGATTATTACAGCTAATTGGCAGGAGTGCAGGTATTAATCTGATATCAATGACCTATCCTAGAGATAGCTCATCAATGTCTTTTGCCAAGAGAACCCCTTTGTTAGGGCTAGCGGAACACACCAAATAATAAAGAGGTAGATATGAGGTGCGTTTGCAGCACGGGGTCCACCGTGCAGAGATGGTACCTGCTGCTAAGTAATGGCGGATGGACACTTGTTCACACGTGGGTTAGACTTCACCCCGTGTGAATAGTAGCGAACTCTGTTGCTTCACAGAGCCGCCAAAATACGCTGCACCCTTGGGACACAGGGTGCAGCTGCAAGACACTAGTGGGATCCCTATGAATCACCCCCAGTAATCTGGTGATTGGACTCGCTCTGACCCTCAGTGGCTTTTGAGCCCACGCCTGAGGATGCCCCGAGTCAGATGCAGAGTCCAAGCGGGAATTCCCACCCTACACTGACAGGCAGTCAGGAAAGCGCATTGATTGCGCACGGTGCTGTATAAGCAAAAGGCACTGTAACATGTGCTAGGTGTGCAGGTAGCACTGTCAGGTGCTAGATAGCTTCCACCATTCGCGAGCAGTCAACAACACTAGGAATGGGAATGATTAAGGAGCTTTCATACATCGACAGTCATTCATCTACACACACACGTTATCAAGTTTATACTAGCGCATGGCCGTGCGGTCATGCAAACCTTTTATAGAGGAAGCTCTCCTGGACCTTCCCAGTGGTCCAATAGGAGCTGCTACAGGACCTGAGCATGTGAGCCCTGACATCCAATGAGAGGTCTTCCCTTGGGCATGCGCAGTAGAGGAAAAGCAGGACTTAGTCCCAGGAATGTCTGCTCACCGCTGAACAGTGCTGGCTACAATGGCAGAGTGTCATGATCTCAATGGCAAGAGAACATAGCATAAGCATATATAGGAACTAGCTCTTGGAAGATGGGAACTGAGCTGACCATGAACTAAACCTAACACACAACTAGCAGTGGCCGGGTAGCATGCCTACGTTGATTCTAGATGCCCAGCCCAGCCGGAGGACTAAATAAAGCTAGCAGAGGAAAATCTTAGTCCTAGCTCACCTCTAGAGAAATACCCCGAAAGGAGACAGAGGCCCCCCACATGTATTGGCGGTGAGTTGAGATGAAATAACAAACGTAGTATGAAAATAGGTTTAGCAAATTTGAGGTCCACTTACTACATAGCAGAAGACAGAAAGGACACTTTCATGGTCAGCTGAAAACCCTATCAAAAAACACCATCCAGAAATTACTTTAAAACTCTGGCATTAACTCATAACACCAGAGTGGCAATTCCCGTTCACAAGAGCTTTCCAGACACAGTAACGAAACTACAGCTGTGAACTGGAACAAAATGCAAAAACAAACATGGACAAGAGTCCAACTTATCTAGTAGTTGTCTAGGAGCAGGAACAAGCACAGAGAGGCTTCTGATAACATTGTTGACCGGCAAGCAACTAACAGAGCAGCAAGGTTATATAGCGACTCCCACATCTTGATGGGAACAGGTGAACAGAGAAGATGAAGACACCAGTTCAATTCCACCAGTAGCCACCGGGGGAGCCCAGAATCCAAATTCACAACAGTACCCCCCCCTCAAGGAGGGGGCACCGAACCCTCACCAGAACCACCAGGGCGATCAGGATGGGCCCTATGAAAGGCACGAACCAGATCGGAGGCATGAACATCAGATGCATTCACCCAAGAATTATCCTCCTGGCCGTATCCCTTCCACTTGACCAGATACTGGAGTCTCCGTCTGGAAACACGAGAGTCCAAGATTTTCTCCACAACGTACTCCAACTCACCCTCAACCAACACCGGAGCAGGAGGCTCAACGGAAGGCACAACCGGTACCTCATACCTGCGCAATAATGACCGATGAAAAACGTTATGAATAGAAAAGGATGCAGGGAGGTCCAAACGTAAGGAAACAGGGTTAAGAATCTCCAATATCTTATACGGGCCGATAAACCGAGGCTTAAACTTAGGAGAAGAGACCCTCATAGGGACAAAACGAGAAGACAACCACACCAAATCCCCAACAGAAAGCCGAGGACCAACACGACGGTGGCGGTTGGCAAAAAGCTGAGTCTTCTCCTGGGACAACCTCAAATTGTCCACCACCTGCCCCCAGATCTGATGCAATCTCTCCACCACAGCATCCACTCCAGGACAATCCGAAGATTCCACCTGACCAGAGGAAAATCGAGGATGAAACCCCGAATTACAGAAAAACGGGGACACCAAAGTGGCAGAGCTGGCCCGATTATTGAGAGCGAACTCCGCCAATGGCAAAAAAGCAACCCAATCATCCTGGTCAGCAGACACAAAACACCTCAGATATGTCTCCAGGGTCTGATTAATCCGCTCGGTCTGGCCATTCGTCTGAGGATGGAAAGCGGACGAAAAAGATAAATCTATGCCCATCCTAGCACAGAATGCCCGCCAAAATCTAGACACGAATTGGGTCCCTCTGTCAGAAACGATATTCTCAGGAATACCATGCAAACGAACAACATTTTGAAAAAACAGAGGAACCAACTCGGAAGAAGAAGGTAACTTGGGCAGAGGAACCAAATGGACCATCTTAGAAAAACGGTCACACACCACCCAGATGACAGACATCTTCTGAGAAACAGGCAGATCTGAAATAAAATCCATCGAGATGTGCGTCCAAGGCCTCTTAGGAATAGGCAAGGGCAACAATAATCCACTAGCCCGAGAACAACAAGGCTTGGCCCGAGCACAAACGTCACAAGACTGCACAAAGCCTCGCACATCTCGTGACAGGGAAGGCCACCAGAAGGACCTTGCCACCAAATCCCTGGTACCAAAAATGCCAGGATGACCTGCCAACGCAGAAGAATGAACCTCAGAGATGACTCTACTGGTCCAATCATCAGGAACAAACAGTTTATCAGGTGGGCAACGATCAGGTCTCTCCGCCTGAAACTCCTGCAAGGCCCGCCGCAGGTCTGGAGAAACGGCTGACAATACCACTCCATCCTTAAGGATACCTGTGGGCTCAGAGTTACCAGGCGAGTCAGGCTCAAAACTCCTAGAAAGGGCATCCGCCTTAACATTCTTAGAACCCGGTAGGTATGACACCACAAAATTAAACCGAGAGAAAAATAATGACCAGCGCGCCTGTCTAGGATTCAGGCGCCTGGCGGTCTCAAGATAAATCAAATTTTTGTGGTCAGTCAATACCACCACCTGATGTCTGGCCCCCTCAAGCCAATGGCGCCACTCCTCAAAAGCCCACTTCATGGCCAAAAGCTCCCGATTCCCAACATCATAATTCCGCTCAGCGGGAGAAAATTTACGGGAAAAGAAGGCACAAGGCCTCATCACGGAGCAGTCAGAACTTTTCTGCGACAACACTGCCCCAGCTCCGATCTCAGAAGCGTCGACCTCAACCTGAAAAGGTAGAGCAACATCAGGCTGACGCAACACAGGGGCAGAGGAAAAACGGCGCTTAAGCTCCCGAAAGGCCTCCACAGCATCAGGGGACCAATCAGCAACATCAGCACCCTTCTTAGTCAAATCGGTCAATGGCTTAGCAATATCCGAAAAACCAGCAATAAATCGACGATAAAAGTTAGCAAAGCCCAAAAATTTCTGAAGACTCTTAAGAGAAGAGGGCTACGTCCAATCACAAATAGCTTGAACCTTGACAGGATCCATTTCAATGGAAGAGGGGGAAAAAATATATCCCAAAAAGGAAATCCTCTGTACCCCAAAAACACACTTAGAACCCTTCACACACAAAGAATTAGACCGCAAAACCTGAAAAACCCTCCTGACTTGCTGGACATGAGAGTCCCAGTCATCCGAAAAAATCAGAATATCATCCAGATACACAATCATAAATTTATCCAAATAATCGCGAAAAATATCATGCATAAAGGACTGGAAAACTGACGGAGCATTAGAAAGACCAAAAGGCATCACTAAATACTCAAAGTGGCCCTCGGGCGTATTAAATGCGGTTTTCCACTCATCCCCCTGCCTGATTCGCACCAAATTATACGCCCCACGAAGGTCAATCTTAGAGAACCACTTGGCCCCCTTTATGCGAGCAAACAAATCAGTCAGCAACGGCAATGGGTATTGATATTTAACAGTGATTTTATTCAAAAGCCGATAATCAATACATGGTCTCAAAGAGCCGTCTTTTTTTGACACAAAGAAAAAACCGGCTCCTAAGGGAGATGACGATGGACGAATATGTCCCTTTTCCAAGGACTCCTTTATATATTCTCGCATAGCAGCATGTTCAGGCACAGACAGATTAAATAACCGACCCTTTGGGTATTTACTACCCGGGATTAAATCTATGGCACAATCGCACTCTCGGTGCGGAGGTAACGAACCAAGCTTGGATTCTTCAAAGACGTCACGATAGTCAGACAGGAACTCAGGAATTTCAGAGGGAATGGATGATGAAATGGAAACCACAGGTACATCCCCATGAGCCCCCTTACAACCCCAACTCAACACAGACATAGCTCTCCAGTCGAGGACTGGGTTGTGAGATTGCAGCCAAGGCAATCCTAGCACCAAATCATCATGTAGATTATACAGCACCAGAAAGCGAATAATCTCCTGGTGATCCGGATTAATACGCATAGTTACTTGTGTCCAGTATTGTGGTTTATTATTAGCCAATGGGGTGGAGTCAATCCCCTTCAGAGGAATAGGAGTCTCCAAAGGCTCTAAATCATACCCACAGCGTTTGGCAAAGGACCAATCCATAAGACTCAAAGCGGCGCCAGAGTCGACATAGGCGTCCGTGGTAATAGATGACAAAGAGCAAATCAGGGTCACAGATAGAATAAATTTAGACGGTAAGGTGCAAATGGAAACAGATTTACCAAGCTTTTTAGTGCGCTTAGAGCATGCTGATATAACATGAGTAGAATCACCACAATAGAAACACAACCCATTTTTCCGTCTAAAATTCTGCCGCTCGCTTCGGGACAGAATTCTGTCACACTGCATACTCTCTGGCGACTTCTCAGTGGACACCGCCAGATGGTGCACTGGTTTGCGCTCCCGCAAACGCCTATCGATCTGAATAGCCATTGTCATGGACTCATTCAGACCCGCAGGCACAGGGAACCCCACCATAACATCCTTAATGGCATCAGAGAGACCCTCTCTGAAAGTCGCCGCCAGGGCGCACTCATTCCACTGAGTAAGCACAGACCATTTACGGAATCTTTGGCAGTAAATTTCCGCTTCATCTTGCCCCTGAGATAGGGACATCAAAGTTTTTTCTGCCTGAAGCTCCAAATGAGGTTCGTCATAAAGCAACCCCAAGGCCAGAAAAAACGCATCCACATTGAGCAACGCAGGATCTCCTGGTGTCAATGAAAAAGCCCAGTCTTGAGGGTCGCCCCGGAGCAAGGAAATCACAATCCTGACCTGCTGTGCAGGGTCTCCGGCAGAGCGAGATTTCAGAGACAAAAATAATTTGCAATTATTTCGAAAATTCTGAAACCCGGATCTATTCCCCGAGAAAAATTCCGGCAAAGGAATTCTCGGCTCAGATACAGGTGCATGACAAACAAAATCTTGCAAATTTTGTACCTTCGTGGCGAGAATATTCAAACCTGCAGTTACACTCTGAAGATCCATTACAAACAGGTGGACACAGAGCCATTCAAGGGTTAAGAGGAGGTAAGAAGCAGCTAGACAGCAATTAAGGGCTAGGCAGCAAAACTCTGAGGGGAAAAAAAAAAAAAATTTCCCTTCAACACTTCTTTTTCTCCTGCTTCAGCCCAAACAATTAACACTTTGCGGGCCGGTCAAACTGTCATGATCTCAATGGCAAGAGAACATAGCATAAGCATATATAGGAACTAGCTCTTGGAAGATGGGAACTGAGCTGACCATGAACTAAACCTAACACACAACTAGCAGTGGCCGGGTAGCATGCCTACGTTGATTCTAGATGCCCAGCCCAGCCGGAGGACTAAATAAAGCTAGCAGAGGAAAATCTTAGTCCTAGCTCACCTCTAGAGAAATACCCCGAAAGGAGACAGAGGCCCCCCACATGTATTGGCGGTGAGTTGAGATGAAATAACAAACGTAGTATGAAAATAGGTTTAGCAAATTTGAGGTCCACTTACTACATAGCAGAAGACAGAAAGGACACTTTCATGGTCAGCTGAAAACCCTATCAAAAAACACCATCCAGAAATTACTTTAAAACTCTGGCATTAACTCATAACACCAGAGTGGCAATTCCCGTTCACAAGAGCTTTCCAGACACAGTAACGAAACTACAGCTGTGAACTGGAACAAAATGCAAAAACAAACATGGACAAGAGTCCAACTTATCTAGTAGTTGTCTAGGAGCAGGAACAAGCACAGAGAGGCTTCTGATAACATTGTTGACCGGCAAGCAACTAACAGAGCAGCAAGGTTATATAGCGACTCCCACATCTTGATGGGAACAGGTGAACAGAGAAGATGAAGACACCAGTTCAATTCCACCAGTAGCCACCGGGGGAGCCCAGAATCCAAATTCACAACAGCAGAGCCTAGAAGGGCAGCAGTAACCAAGCGCACAGTATCTGCCTGAGCCAGACGCTGGGACCGACGTCTCTGCTGAGCAGGCTCCACTGTGGCTGGAGAAGAATGGGAGACTGCAGCAGAGGTGGTTCGAGATTCCCCCTGTGCAGCGGTGGGAACTTGACACCTAACACTCCTTTAAAGAAAGTTGTGTGTACTGTACCCAAAATTAGAACCAATAAAAAAACAGGGGGAATAAAGGCAAAGTGGACATAATTTCACACGAAACCTCAAAGATGGGGAATAAATGCAATTAATTGTTTCCTATAACCCTCAACAAGTTTCTTACACCTCTGAAATGAAATTTTGGGCCACTCTTCTTTTGGAAACTTCTCCAGGTCTCACATATTTGAAGGGTGCCTTCTCCCAACAGCAATTTTAAGCTCTCACCACAGGTGTTCAATGGGATTTAAATCCAGACTTATTGCAGATGACTTCAGAACTCTCCAGGGCTTTGTTTCCATCCATTTCTGGGTGCTTCATGCTTAGTGTGGCACACACAGACACACAATGCAAAGATTGAGTTAACTTCAGCCTTTTTTATCTGGTTTCAGGTGTGATTTTCATGTTGCCCACACCTGTTACTTGCCACAGGTGAGTTTGAACAAGCATCACATGCTTGAAACAAAGTTGTTTACCCACAATTTTGGAAAGGTGCCAACAATTTTGTCCGGCCCATTTTTGGGGTTGTGTAAAATTATGTCTAGTTTGTCCTTTTTTCTCTGTTTTTGTGTTGTTCCAATACACAAAAAAGAAATTAGACATCGGATTGCAGATATCAGTTTATAATTTTCTTCAACTTTCTATGACCTACATGCCCATATGGACGCTATGGAAGTTTGAACCTATTGATAGATTCCCTTAAGCGTGGGGTTACTTTCAATACATGTTTTCACAATTAGTAAAGGTACACCAAGAAATATACAAAAAAATTATATATATATATATATATATATATATATATATATATATATGTATGTATACCCATTCACATATTCTCAATTGCATCAGGGGCGTAAACATAAATCATGGAGCCCCATAGCAAAAGTCCTAATGGCCCCAAAACCCTTCCTAAAAGAAAAAAATGTATTCTGCAGAGTAGGTGAGGGCTTGGCGCATAGGCACAGTCACAGAAGTTCATACCTCACACATATTATTAACAGGGAATGGACACGTGTTGCAGCAAGTACACAGTAATTGTGCCCTCACTGAAGCCACATAATGTTTTCACCTACTACGATGCCACTCTCATGGCTCCCTGTGAGTATCATGCCCCCAAAAAATGCCCCTCCCACATACAGAATGTTACCCTAACAGTGAATTCCCTATGCAAGCATTGGAAGGTGACCCCAGAGTGATCCAAGCAAAGATAAATTCCCCCACAACATGGTATGATGTCCTCATAGCAATCTCTACACAGTATATTGGCCCACAGCCCTCTATACACAGTATGAGCAAGCAAAGGATTCTGTACCAAATATTAAGTGCTGTCTTTCTATTGTATCAAATACTTATTTCATTAAAAAAAAATGAAAATTAATTATGTAAAAATCATACAATGTGATTTTCTGGATTTTTTTTAAAGATTCTGTCTCTCACAGTTGAAGTGTACCTACGAAAAAAATTACAGACCTCTCCATTCTGTGTAGGAGGGAAACCGTGCAAAATCAGCAGTGTATCAAATACTTATTTTATCCACTGTATCTTTGTTGTAATCGTTCTTTAATTTTTCTAGTTTTCAATTTTACAATGGAGAGAAAAATTTATTTTTGTTTCATGAAAGCAGTCAGCAGGCAGGGCAGCTGTTTATGGATCTTTATATTCATAACATTAATACAAATGCGTCAATGTCTTTGCCCGATATGCATTTGGTAATTAAGATATTACGATATTCATATGAGCTAAACTTTGCTCAGTGTTTATGGGTCAATTATCACACATAAAATGAAAATGTAAGTGTTAATGAGGACTCCAGTTCTCCTGTTTCATCACTGCTGGGTACCCTGTCAGGCTCCTACTGTCCAGTCACAGGGATGTGACCACTACATATAGTGACTGGCTGCGGCAGTCATTTTTCCCTGTCACTAGACATCAGCAAACATGAGCAAGTTTCATATAGCCACCCAACGGCAGCCAGTACATGTACGGTGGCCATCTCTATATGGTGTGGGCTCATGAAACAGGAATGGTAAAAACTGACACACTGACCAATCACTGATGAAAGTTAGACAAAAAACACTGCTGAATAACGATCCGTGTTTTTACGTTCAAGAAAAATCACAAACATTGGAACTAGGCCTTAAGTTGTTAATGAACCATTTAAAAGCATAAAGACACCTAATTTGTACTAAATTCCCTCAAAAGTAGCTAATCTCAATATTCTTACACCGCACATAATGAAAGCTACAAAGACATAACACAGAGTCACTAATCCCTCAGATTCCACAATATTTTTCTATTAATTGTGAGCACAAAATGACGGTTCTAACCAAATACTGGCGGTCGATGCATCTCGGCAGGGCCGCATAGTTACATTTACCTTCCCACCTGCATATTTTCCCTCTATACTCACGCCCCCTATTCTGCTTTGACAGCTTTGGCCTCATAGAGCCCAATAAGGGTGGATATGGTTGGAAACCAAGCAGTTGGAGAGCTTTAGGTGTCCATTATTTATTCTCAGGTTACCTACTATATAGAGAAACTACACCCTAACAACTACGGTATTTGCTGCATGTAAATAATTTATAAAATAGGCTTGTCGTAAAATGTGTGCATCAAATTATCAAGGTCGATATTGTTTGACACAATTAAGAAAATGTTTCATGTTGTATATATATAATTTATTATAAAGCTTGTACGTGCTTATGCAAACTAGTAAATTGTTCCAAGCCAGTTTCTTAACCCTGCTGTTTTGTTCGCATTTACTATACACTTGTAGTGTTCCGGGTCACTATGACCCGGCTTATTAAACCTTGATTTTAGACACTCTAACTCCATTTTTTTTATACTTTTTGCTTACTAGACTGTTTGTGAACATGTTTGGTAGTAAAAAAAAAAGAAAAATGAACTAGAAATCTTTTTTTTTTTGTTTTTATTCTGAAAAAAAAGATCAATGAGCAAAACGAAAATAGAAAACTACACATATTTTGTAAAAAAAAACAAACAAAACGTGTACTGATAAGAGCAGAGAAGATAAGAACCCTTCTGAAAACAAGCAGATAAGCCAGGAAGACAGAATTACTTAGCTAAAAAAAAATTATTTGCAAGACTTTACAGCTCAGCTTTACAAAAAAAAAAAACGTCTTAGACAGCGCGTTCTGAGGAGTCCGTTCTGCGCATAATATACACGTGTAGTGCACACCTAGTGATCTCTCCGGATGCACTCTACATTTTAGAATAGACTGCGCACCAAAAATAATCAATATAAAGCCATTTTTATGGTGCGCAGATCTCAATGCATACCCCCGGTAGAGCGCGTGTACGACCCCATTGAAATAATTTAGGAAATAAATCAATTGATATACAATAGTAGATGCAATAAATAGACCCAACTGAGGTTATAACTCCTTTATTTCACTGAAAATATGGCCTCACAGCTGTAAAAAACGATGTCGGGTCACTATGACCCGAACACAACAAGTGTAACTTTTTGCGTGTAGCAAAAAGTAAACGAAAAAAAAAAAAAATACTCATAGGTAGGTCCCCCCAAATGAGGAAAAGTCAAGGAGTCTCAAGTTTTATAGACTTACAGAAAAAAATCTACAGGGCCGCAAAAGTCTGTTCGGGTCACTATGACCCGAACAGAACATTAGGGTTAAAAAATCAGTGGCCAAACCCAAGGGGATGTTTTCCAATACACACCTGCCACTTATGGAGGACCTGTCATCAGGTCAAAAGGCTATTTATTGCTGTTATTTTATTCCCGCTGCTCTCCTTAGTATTCTACTTTGGTAAAGATCGTAAAAATTAGAGCTAAATAAGAAGGACTCATACCTCTGAGATCCAATGGCAAATCTTAAAAAAATGGAATTGAGCAGCAGCTACAGGGAGAAAATGAACTGTTATTCTCCCTGCAGTCACTTGCTTCTAGTCATTGGGACCTTGACGACTCATATCTGCAGCGTGTGTAACGCATAAACATTTACAGGTGCATCTCACAAAATTAGAATATCATCAAAAAGTAATTTTTTTTCAGTTCTTCTATACGAAAAGTGAAACTCATATATAGTCATTACAAACAGAGAGAGATCTATTTCAAGTGTTTATTTCTGTTAATTTTGATGATTATGGCTTACAGCCAATGAAAACCCAAAAGTCATTATCTCAGTAATTTAGAATACTTTATAACACCAGCTTTAAAAAATTATTTTAAAATCCGTTATGTTGGCCTACTGAAATGTATATTCAGTAAATGCACTCAATATTTGGTCAGGGCTCCTTTGGCTTCAATTACTGCATCAATGCGGCGTGGCATGGAGGCGATCAGCCTGTGGCACTGCTGAGGTGTTATGGAAGCCCAGGTAGCTTTGATAGCAGCCTTCAGCTCGTCTGCATTGTTGGGTGTGGTGTCTCTCATCTTCATCTTTACTCTACCCCATAGATTCTCTATGGGGTTAAGGTCAGGCGAGTTTGCTGGCCAATCAAGCACAGTGATACTGTTGTTTTTAAACCAGGTATTGGTACTTTTGGCAGTGTGAACAGGTACCAAGTCCTGCTGGAGAATGAAATTTCCTCTCCAAAAAGCTTGTCAGCAGAGGGAAGCATGAAGTGCTCTAAAATTTCCTGGTAGATGGCTTCGCTGACTTTGGTCTTGATAAAACACAGTGGACCTACACCAGCAGATGACATGTCTCCCCAAACCATCGCTGATTGTGGAAACTTCACACTAGACCTCAAGCAGCTTGGATTGTGTGCCTCTCCAGTCTTCCTCCAGACTCTGGGACCTTCATTTCCAAGGTCTAGTGTGAAGTATCCACAATCAATGATGGTTTCGGGAGCCATGTCATCTGTTGGTGTAGGTCCACTGTGTTTTATCAAAACCAAAGTCAGCGCAGCCGTCTACCAGGAAATTTTAGAGCACTTCATGCTTCCCTCTGCTGAAACTGGTGTTATATAAACCAGCACATCCATTCTCAATAACCTTTTGGATGGTGCTCAATTTTAGTCTTTCTGTTAGCCCAACTATTCTACCTTCAATAACCTGCGCAGTGGGCAGGACGTCAGTCAAGAAAGAGTAGGTGTGCTAATGGCTAGGAGACGGTGACTGGTTACCAGTAAATGAGTTTTTATTAACTATAAGCCCTATAGCATCCTGGCAGTGGTTTATAACCGAACCTTTGATGATAGGTTGCTGTTTTGTAAAAATCATTTGCTATTTTTAGTTTTCCATGTGCTTTCATGTCAATTAAAGGGAATATTGCAATTTAACCCAAAAGCAGCATAAGGACGGGGTAGAGAGTCTAATTTGTGGGATGTGTCACTTTCTGAGCAGATTGTTGTAGTTTCAATGCAATCAGTGTTTTATCAGTCGGAGATTATCACTGTGCAGAAATGGACGTTACATGCAAAGAAGTATAGCCAATCTGTGTAACCCCATCCCCACCACTGATTGACAGCTTGCTCACAATGTACACTGTACACAGGAAGGTGCCAATCGGGTGTGTGCGAAGTTAAATGCAGCTCAACATTTTGACCACTGCTACATCTACAGCAGAGAAAACAGGGATTCTATCAAAACTGCACCAAGCAGCTCAGTAAGTGATAAATTGCTGAAATCAGGCACTCTGCCCCTACATCACACTGCTCTCAAATTACATAGCAAAACTGCTTACAGACTCCCTTTAAATGTATTATAAAAATGTGACCAATGGGAGTCTGACCACTGGGACCCAAGTGATCCCAAGAATAATGGTCACCATTTTCTAGATTATTTTCTATTGAGGCAAATGAGAGGGAACTAGGCCTTCATTCTTGGGATAGATGGGGACCCCATCAACTAATACCACTTTGATTGTTTCCTATATTATGTAATAAATAATTATAAATAATAAGCGCACTCTGGTTCTATAAAATATACAAGAGGCTGACCAGAAGATTCTTTTTTATCAAACTTGATAAACACATTTGCTTAAAAAATGTATCTTTATCTTGCACATGTAATAGGCTGAAAGATACTTGATGGAAAGAAAGATGGAAGTTGACATATTTCTGTCTGTATTAAATCACTGGTTCTTATATGCTTTTTTCTGTGCTTGTATTTGTTAGGTATTCTCATTATGATGTCCCTGTGTGAGAACGTGGACGTATATGAATATATCCCGTCCTACCGACAGACCGATCTGTGCCACTACCATGAGCAATATTATGACGCAGCGTGTACACTGGGTGCATACCATCCGCTCCTCTATGAGAAGATGCTCATACAAAGAATTAACCAAGGGACGGAAGACAATCTTCTCCGAAAAGGAAAAGTCACTCTGCCAGGCTTCAGTGCACTGCGTTGTCCCACAAATGAACACATTACATAAGAATGCATTGATTGCCTTTGGAAATGATGTGCAATAATTTGCTACTGTTGTTAGATCAACAATACTTGAAACAGATATTGCTTAGACCATTGAAGAGAATTGGTCTTTAATCTTAAACTTATTGGTGGCTGGGCTTAGGAATCTGTCTAGCCAATGAGTATTTATTACTAACTCCTTCAGAGCAAGGTGAACTCGGCTATGAACGGAGAAAGTGGTAATTGTGCGCTAGTTAGAAGGGGAATCAATATTCTAATGTGGACCTGGAGGAGCTGCTCCCATCGATCCATAATGTGCCATATTGTTACTATGTCATTAAGGAACTGTAAGCTTTCATGTGGATTTATAAATGCATCCACACATTTTCCTGAATGTGTGACCTTGATGTGCTAGAGCCGAGATATCGATTGAAACGGCTATGTGGCCATTCTAAGCAGTAGATATATTTCATGTCGGATGGACACATTCTCATTAGAAATGATGTACCGTATCATTACAAATATGAAAGCCATTCTAACATGATGTCCCAGAAAGAACTATTACATGAAGTGTTAATAAGGTATTTGTCTCTTGGGCCATCCATATAAACAGGGCACATAGGAGGCAGAAAATGCTTACATGTGAGCCAGTAATTGGATGGAAGACTCTTGATACTGTATGTCATGGTTTTGGTAATCAGAAAATACCACTGAAATATGTAACCATAGTGTTAATAAAAAGATGGTTGGAAAGCCAATGAGATGTGTCCAGAGACGGCTTTATCGTCTACTCCTCCTTCTGATACGTTGTTATTTTGCACATAAACTAACTAGAAATGTGATTTGTTTTTTCTCTTTGCTTATTTGGACGCTGTTAGACATCTGTATTAATGTGTCTGTCTTGTTCTGCTGCTAAAACTCATGCTCACCCTTCTGAACTAACACTGTTAAATCGACTAGGTTGCCAGGAACTTGGTCCAAACGCATAGTAAATAGCAAGACTGTTGCTTTGCAGGGATCGCATGTTAGAATATAGTGTGATAGATAGGAAGAAGAAGTGTAGTATGTGGAATGGGAGACTTCAGTATTTACGAGACTCCTCTTTACTGTATTTATGTTCAAACGATTTAGGAGATTTAAAGGGTGAGGGGTAGTAATGACAAATATGATCTAGGGAATTGTTAAGAAGTAGTTCAGTGTAAGTTACTACTTGACCCAAGTGACCACATGGGCACAGCTTTATACAGAGGTATTAATATATGTGGCACTTATTTGGTGCTAAGATATTGTACAGTAGAATTGAATTCTAAGTATTACATTTGCCTCACCCGCAAAACACTGTGCACCCACAAAATGTATACTATTGATCATCGCCATTCTTCGGGTTGCACTTTACCTGGGATTTGTCAACCGCTGATTTAGGTTAACTATGTGAATAGTTCTGAAGTGGGTGATACCTTGCACTTATACCTGATAATCCTAAGTACCGGTCTACAAGTGCGCAATTCATTGGTCATATGACAAGTATCCATTATGGAAAGGTGACATGTAATATTAAGAACACCCCGAGGAGACCATATGTGCTCCACTGAAGCAGGATCACTGTGCAGAAGATTTGGATTGTTTTCTTCAGTAATCTGGCTGGTGAACTTGCTCAGTGGCAGGTCTAGAGATTGTCGATACGCTTGGGTGGCTGGTCGAGAATTGCTGTGTTTATCTGTACTCCTTTCCACATGATGTAATGGATTATTACAAAATCCTCATCAAATAAATTTATTGTATTCTTTCAGCCTGAGTTGCAGGATCACTCATAAATTTTACCTGATCTTTTTGTATTCTTAGTGTTTTCAATTAGGAATCAGACTAATTTTTTTATAGCTTTGATGGTCTTTTGGTAAGTTTTTTTTTTTACTCTCTGGCTTATCGTCCATCTGATAAATTGTAAAATGTTTTCAAGGAACATCATTTTGAACAATGTTTGTACACATTTGAACTCTTTTTCTATTTTGGTTTTGTACATTTTTATGTATGCACAATGTATAGAATATTTCTTGTAAATAAACAGTTTGATTTTTTTAATTGAGCTCTGAGTTGGGTCATTTTATTGTTGTATGTCTACGTGCCAAGGATGCCTGGGTTGGACAATATACAGAAGACGTACATTCACCTGAGACTTAAGAACCTACTTGTATTTAGGATGTGCTGCAACAAAAAATAAACTCTCCAAAAATTAAATTGCAGCACTCAAAAGGAAAAAGTGTGAAATTATGGAAATCATAGGATCGATAGACATGTTAACTCCTTAACAACCAGGGGTATTTCAGTTTTTGAATTTCTGTCTTTTGCTCCCCTTCTTCCCAGAGCCATAACTTTATTTTTTGGTAAAAATGGCCATGTGAGGGCTTATTTTTGGGGGGATAAGTTGTAATTTTGAACGATACCATTGGTTTTAACATATCTTGTACTGGAAAACAGGAAAAAAAATTCTAAGTGAAAAAAGTGCAATTCCAGGTTTTTTTTACCATGTTCATTAAATGCTAAAACTGACCTGCCATTATGATTCTCCAGGTCATTATGAGTTCGTAGGTACCAAACATGTCTAGGTTCTTTTTTATTTAAGTGGTGAAAAAAAAATCCAGACTTTGGTAAAAAAAAAAAAAATAGTGCCATTTTATGAGACCTGTAGCGTCTCTATTTTTCATGATTTGGGGCTGAGTGAGGGCTTATTTTTGCACGCCGAGCTGACATTTTTATTCATAAAATTTTGGTGTAGATATGATATTTTAATCGCCCGTTATTGCATTTTATTGCAATGTAGCGATGACCAAAAAAAAATGTAATTCTGTTGTTTTTACTTTTTTTATCGGTACGCCGTTTAGCGATCAGGTTAATTCTTTCTCTATCTTGATAGATCGGGCGATTCTAAACGCAGTGATACCAAATATGTGTATGTTTGATTTTTTTTTATTTTGAATGGGCCGAAGGGGGGGGGGTGAATTGAACTTTGATTTTTTAAATATTTTTAAAAACATTTTTTTTACTTTTTGCATGCTTCAATAGTGTCCATGGGAGACTAGAAGCTGCAGTTGTCCGATCGGCTCTGCTACATACAGGTGATGATCAGATCGCCTGTATGTAGCAGAAATGTTCACTTGCTATGAGCGCCAACCATCGGGCGGCGCTCATAGCAATCTGGCTATGACAACCATAGAGGTCTGCTGGAGACCTCTAGTTGTCATGACAACCCATTGGTGACCTGGGCTCACGTGACGGGGTCACCGATGAGCGGGATTTCCGGCGCGCTTGCCAGAATCGTGAGTTAAATGCCACTGTCAGAGATTGACAATGGCATTTAACAGGTTAAAAGTCGCTGCTGGATCGCGATTCCACCCACGACTGTTAGAGGCACATGTCAGCTGTTCAAAACAGCTGACATATGCTGGGAAAGATGTCCATCATCAAAGGTACGGAGTCTGACATGGGCGTACTATTACCCCCAACTTCGCAATGGGGTTAATAACCTCATTCATAGCATGCCAAGGTGTGCAAGTATTTGGCGATAGGCATTTGTCTACTCAATACAGAAAAAATATTTATGTTTTCCAAATGTTGTTTCCAATTCTAAATCATTTGCATATCATTAACATGTCATGTGATTTTCACAATTCCACAACTTTTCTTTTGTGGTATTGCAATCAGCTATAAATTGTTCCAACACAAAAATAATGCTGAAGTGACATAATTATTCAATCAAGTCACCTCCTTAAATACAAAGTGAAAAAATAAAAAAATAAATGTAAAAAATGCTTAGAGACAAAAATATTCTTACATCAACTTCTTCCTCCTTCACAAACTTTTTTTTTTACTCTCAAGAGACTACGGCTTTTTTTTTGGCTGTAGTCACGCTAGGATCACAACAGTTTGCATTTTAGAAAATTATTGAAGCAGTAAAAAAAATCACAGCATGGCTGCAAAGGATGAGCGCAGCCTAAGGGCTGTCCCACACGTCCAGATAATTCCGGTACCGGAAACAATCGGTACCGGAGTTATCCGTGTCCGTGTGCCCCTGCGTTTCTGGTGAACATCAGTGTGGCACACGTGTGCCGTCCGTGTGCCCACTGGGTACCACACGCACCGTGCTGGGTACCACACGTACTACCAGCATCTGGTGCTGAATCCTCCCTATGGGAGGTGGAGCCGCCTATTCATGACTGTAAATGAGCGGCCCCACGTGACCGCATACAGTGGAAGCCGCGGCCAGACCAGGAAGCACCGACAGCCAACGAGGGAGCGGGTGAGTATTTTCAGAACAGCGGGGGGGCGTACAGGGGGTGGAAGGGCGGGGGACACATAGATCTTTATTTTAAACACTATTATTCATATTTTCTCTGCAGCAAATGCTGCTGCAGGGAACATATGGATTGCGGCTTCAGCACCACGTGGGGGGGACAGCGCTTACTGTAGCGCTGTCTCCTGCACGCACACGGACTGCAGACGGACAACGTTGACTTTAATGGGTCCGTGTAATAAGTGCGCTCCCACGAACACTGACATGTCTCCGTGTTTGGCACGCGGAGACACGGTCTGCAAAAAATCAATGACATCTGCACAGATGCATTGATTTTAATGGGTCTACGTGTGTGAATGTCTCCGGTACGTGAGGAAACTGTCACCTCACGTACCGGAGACACTGACGTGTGAAACCGGCCTAATAAAGGAGAAAACCAGAGAAAAAGCAGTGTACTAGTCCAGAATGATAAAAAGTATAAATTTTATTAGAGATATAAATACAACAGGACATAAGCAACAGCAAAGGCTAAAATCGGCAGACACCTGCAAACTGCATAGTAGGGGAGCAGAGCGGCACAAACACCCAATCAATCATAGTCAAACATAATATAATGCCTAGTCTAGGCATCAGATGCCAAAAGATAATATCAAATATCTGAACGACATCCCACCAATGTGGACAGATTTGTATCAACACGGCATTCATATAGTATATCCAGAAACATACCTAGTAGCGATGAGCGATGTGCCACGCTGCCCCCCCCCTGATAAAGGAGTAAGAAACCAGCACGGGTTCAGTCACTACTGTGTGTTCAGTGAGCGGCGGCTGTAACCATGCCCCCAGCACTGACTGACAGCAGCTCAGCATTAATGACTAATCCCGAGCTGGTGCCACCCCAGTGACTAAACCGGAATGCTGCCGGGAAGAATAAAGCTCATTTTCTCCCGGCAGTGGGGTCTAAGTGCTGACACCGGGCAGGTTCACAACGTTATTAACCTGCAGACTAACTCCATATCTGCAGGTTAAATGGAACCTGTCAGGTCCCCCGTGCCCCAAGAACCACCCCGCCTAACAGTCCCTTCATTACATTACACACATAAACAGATCTTTAGAAAAAGAATTTCTAAAGTCTATTAATGATATGTAAATGAGGCTTTGACTAGTAGACTAGTCAAACAGACTAGTTGGCCCACTTGGCATGTTGTCATACCACTGTGGGCATGATAACATGATTTACAAGCGCTGGCGTCATCGCCCTATGGACTAGTCAAAGGACTCATTTACATATCATAAACGGACTTTAGAAATACTTTTTCTAAATATCTGTTTGTGCGTGTAATATAACTTTATTCACATGTAATCTTTTGTCATTTGTTGAAAATTCCAAACCTTGCAACAAATCTGCAGCAAATACACCGCATTTGAACATGGCCTATAATGTGTCTTTACTCTTTACTTATGGTTCCTTCACAGTTTATTATACTATGGCTTAAACAATTCTGGGAAAAAAAATACAATTCAAAGTAAAGCACAGTGAAACATAAATGAAATCACTTCTTACCTGCTTGTTCATGAATATGTAGATCAGTGGATTGCATACAGTACTGCTTTTGGCCAAAATTGAAGGTATAACACTTGCAACTGGAGTGACAATTCCAGGCCTTCCAAATGTTGCAAGCAAAGCAACCACTCCATAAGGCAGCCAGCAAATAAGGTAGCAGATGACAGTGGTGATCACCATGAACAGGACATGATACTCTCTCTTTCTGGCTGTACTTTTTCTTACTTTTCCAACCTAATTAAACATAAAATATAGTTAATAATGTACGTTACCTTATGTTACATCTTTAAAGAGCATTTCCCACAAATATCAAAAAAATCTACAGTAAATATAAGCCCTTAAATTGTCTTTGGTTCTCCAGTCAAGTAGGTAATAATGTTATGTCTTAAAGGGAATCTGTAAGCAGGTTTTTGCTATGTTACCTGAGCACAGCATAATATAGTGGCGAAGAACCCAATTCCATTGATTTATCACTAATTGTATTGATTGGTGCAGTTTTGACAAAATCCCTGTTTTCTCTGCTGTAGATATAGCAGTGCTCAGAATACTGAGCTCTCTGTAACCTGCTCACACCCTGTCATTTGTAGCTTCTTGTGTACACTGTGCTTCAAAAGTGAGCTGCCAATCATTTGTACGGCTAAAGGTACCTTCACACGAAGCGACGCTGCAGCGATAGCGACAACGATGTCGATCGCTGCAGCGTCGCTGTTTGGTCGCTGGAGAGCTGTCACACAGACCGCTCTCCAGCGATCAACTATGCCGAGGTCCCCTGGTAACCAGGGTAAACATCGGGTAACTAAGCGCAGGGCCGCGCTTAGTAACCCGATGTTTACCCTGGTTACCAGCGTAAAATCTAAAAAAAACAAACAGCACATACTTACATTCACGTCCCCCTGCGTCCACTTCCTGACTGACTGAGCGCCGTACAGTGAGAGCAGAGCGGTGACGTCACCGCTGTGCTGCTTTCACTTTCACTTTGCGGCGCTGAGTCAGAGGAGGAAGCAGACTGCAGGGGACGCAATGTGAGTATGTGCTGTTTGTTTTTTTTACATTTTACGCTAGTAACCAGGGTAAACATCGGGTAACTAAGCGCGGCCCTGCGCTTAGTAACCCGATGTTTACCCTGGTTACCAGTGTAAAATATCGCTGGTATCGTTGCTTTTGCTTTCAAACACAACGATACACAGCGATCGGACGACCAAATAAAGTTCTGGACTTTATTCAGCGACCAGCGACATCACAGCAGGATCCTGATCGCTGCTGCGTGTCAAACGAAACGATATCGCTAGCGAGGACGCTGCAACGTCACGGATTGCTAGCGATATCGTTATAATGTCGTTTCGTGTGAAGGTACCTTAAGTTTACACAGATTAGCCAGTCTGGCATGCACAAGAGACCTAGTCCTAATCCCCTGCTGATAACATTTTATTGTTTTGAAAATAACGCACACAGCTTAGTAAGTGACATATCCCTGGAATCAGGCTTCCTTGCTCTATATTATGCTGCTCTCAGATTAAATAGCAAAAACCTGCTGACAGATTCTCTTTAAAGGCTTTGCACTGACAAGGCATCCACTATGCATAGACTCTATTATGGCATGTGAAAAGGAGGAAAGCCGTTGCTAATTTAGTTCAAAGATTACCCTGTATTTTGGAAAAAAGTTTGCTACATTAGGTTCCTATGACATTAACAGCAGTATACTGCGGTATCTAGATGTTGGACCAATAGTGACCAGTTCATTGTCAATATGGGACTAACCAGTCAGAAACTCAAAAATTAAGCATGAATACAGTGGGGGAAATAAGTATTTGATCCCTTGCTGATTTTGTAAGTTTGCCCACTGACAAAGACATGAACAGTCTATAATTGTAAGGGTAGGTTAATTTTAACATTGAGAGATAGAATATCAAAAATAAAATCCAGAAAATCACATTGTATAAATTATAGGAATTTATTTGCATTTTGCAGTGAGAAGTAAATATTGACCCCCTACCAACCATTGAGTTCTGGCTCCTACAGACCAGTTAGATTCTCCTAATCAACTTTTTACCTGCATTAAACACAGCTGTCTTACATAGTCACCTTTATAAAAGACTCAGTCAGAGTCTAACCTCTACAACATGGACAAGCCCAAAGAGCTTTCTATGGATGTCAGGGAAAAGATCATAGACCTGCACAAAGCTGGAATGGGCTACAAAACCATAAGTAAGACGCTGGGTGAGAAGGAGACAACTGTTGGTGCAATAGTAAGAAAATGGAAGAAATACAAAATGACTGGGGCACCGTGAAAATCTCACCTCATGAGGTATCCTTGATCATGAGGAAAGTGAGAGATCAGCCTAAAACTACACAGGGGGGAATTTGTTAATAATCTCAAGGCAGCTGAAACCACAGTCACCAAGAAAACCATTGCTAACACATTACACCGTACAGGTTTAAAATCCAGCAGGCCCATCTGAAGTTTGCCAATGAACATCTGGATGATTCTGTGAGTGATTGGGAGAAGGTGCTGTGGTCAGATGAGACAAAAATTGAGTCTTTGGCATTAACTCAACTCGCAGTGTTTGGAGGAAGAGAAATGATGCCTATGACCCAAAGAACACCGTCCCCACTAATAAGCATAGCGGTGGAAACATTATGTTTTGGGGGTGTTTCTCTGCACAGGACTACTTCACCATATCAATTGGAGAATGGATGGAGCCATGTACCGTAAAATCCTGAGTGACAACCTCCTTCCCTCCACCAGGACATTAAAAATGGGTCATGGCTGGGTCTTTCAGCAAGACAATGACCCAAAATATACTGCCAAGGCAACAAAGGATTGGCTCAGAAAGAAGCACATTGACCCCATTCTGATGTTGGGCATAATAATTATGTACACCCACGTCGGACTCCGTCCCTTTGATGTGGGCTCCGACGGTGAGCCCACATCTATCCCGGCACATGTCAGCTGTTTCCAACAGCTGACATGTGCCTGGAATATCCGCTGGTAGAATCACGATCCACCCGTGGCTATTAACCCCTTAATGCTGCTGTCAAATGCTGACAGTGCCATTTAACTCGCGCTTCTGGCCATCGGGCCAGAAATCCGCCTACCGGTGACCCTGTCATGTGATCGCATGTGACCGGTTCATTGGCATGACAACCAAGAGGTCTCCTGGAGACCTCTATGGTTGTCACTGCCAGATTGCTATGAGCACCACCCGGTGGTCGGCACTCATAACAAGTGAGTAATTGTACTACATAGGGGCGACTTGATCATCGCCTGTATGTAGCAGAGCCGATCGGGTTGTGGCAGCTTCTAGTCTCCCATGGAGACTATTGAAGCATGCCAAAAATGAAAAAAAAATGTTTTTAAAAATATTAAAAAAATTAAAAAATATAAAAGTTCAAATCACCCTCCTTCGCCCCATTCAAAATAAAACAATTAAAAAAATCAAACCTACACATATTTGGTATCGCCGCATTCAGAATCACCCGATCTATCAATAAAAAAAAAGGATTAACCTGATCGCTAAATGGCGTAGTGAGAAAAAAGTCATGGTCCCGCCACAGAGCTCGGGCATATCATTAACTAAAAACTTCTAACACTGATTACACAAGAACCGCAAGACGGATTTCTTCACCCAAGGTTTCTTATAGATGTGCCTTTTCTGGGTTGGCTGGGAGCTGATGTTTTTAGGCTTGGAGAGCAATTTCCATGGCCCCTTCCTAGGCTAATAATATTAGCCTGCAGCTGTCTGCCTAGCCTCAGTTGGTTATTAATTATAGGGGGCCTATGTCATTTTTGGGGGGTGGTCCGCCATTTTAATAACCAGTAAAGGCTAAGTATAAAGGTCTGAGATCATATTAACAGCCTTGGAAGCTCCATGGGCATTACCCTCTTCCTAGGCTACAAACATCTGCCCTCAGCCGTCGGCTTTCCTTCTGCTGGTTTAGAAAAATGTGCAGGAGCCCACACCATATTTTTTCAGAAAAACAATCATTTACTAATTAAATACACATACAGTAAGATTGTAAGAAGAGGAAAGATTGTAGACCTTCGGCAGATCTTAAAGTATATCTAAACGCAAATGATGCAAAAGCTCAGAAGTTCTGTACCAATGGGACAGGACTTTGAAGGAATTTTCTTGCAAAAGTATGCACCTGGAAAAACCGAGTTTGATAGAATGGACTTTACATCCATGTGCCTTGTCTAATTTTAAGTGCTACCATGGACGTACATGTGGCAAAACTACAACACTGGTCAAAACTTTAAAATGCATATTTATGCAATGGTTTTCACTGGGCCGCCATCAGGGCATTACTGCCTTCACTGGTGTATGGAGCCCGGTGAACTTCTGCTCATCTGCTTACCAGGCCCCAGGGGGCAGAGGTGGGCTGCTGCACACATCTCGTCTTTGAAGAGAGCTTTCATAAAGCTCCATGGTGGACAACAGAATGGCAGCGGAGCTGCAGGGCTTTGTATGAGAGGTAAGTATGACAAACTTTTTAAAATAAAATTAATTAATTGGGTGTGGGGGAGAAAATGATGATGAATTGAGGGTGGGGGAGCGCAAATAATGATAAATTGAGACAGGGGGATGGGCAACAGCAATGATAAATTGAGACTGGGGGTGGGGAACAGAATATGATGAATGGAGGCTTGGGGTGCAGAACAGCAAATAATGATAACTTGAGGGTGCGGTATAGGAGAGAGCAAATTATGATGAACTGAGGGTGGGGGAGAGGAAATGATGAATTGAAGTGGGCCCTGTTACTGTGCAAGGTGGCACGATGTTGGTTTTTTTCTTCATCTGACATAGTGTATAAGTTGGGGAAAAACTGGGGAATCTGCTGTGGAAGCAGTGCTCTAAATAACTTATTTTCTGCATAGACGAGACCTGGCTTGAAGAAACGATGGCCGTTTGCACTGATTAAAGAAAACCAAAGATTAAGGACTTCAACTAGCGATGCCACTGGTGAGTTAGTGTGTTATCTGTACTCTGACACTATATACTATATACAGAGCTTCTGTGTATAATGACACTGGTGATCCCTGTATTACCTTTACACTATACACAGAGCTCCTGTTTATCATGGCACTGTTGATCACTGTATTACCTGTACATTTTATACAGAGCTCCTGTGCATAATGTCTCCGGTGATAACTATTACCTATACACTGACACTATACACTATATACTATGCACAGAGCTCCTGTGTATAATGGCACCGGTGACCTTAGTATTACCTGTACACTGACACGTTATACAGAGCTCCTGTGTATAATGTCATTGGTGATCACTGTATTACCTGTACACTGACATTATATACAGAGCTCCTGTCTACAATGTCCCTTGTGATCACTGTATTACCTGTACACTGACATTATACACTATATACAGAGTTCCTGTGTATGTCACTGGTGATCACTGTTTTACCTGTACACTTTATACTATATACAGTGGTCCTGTGTATAATGTCACTGGTGAGTCACTGTATTACCTGTACACTGACACTATACACTGCCTTCCATATACAGAGCTCATGTGTGTAATGGCACTGGTGAGTCACTATTACCTGTACAGTAACACTATACACTGTATACTATATACAGAGCTCCTGTGTATCATGTCACTGGTGAGTCACCGTATTACCTGTACACTAACACAGTACTCTGTATATTATATATTTTTACTCTGTTGACAGCTTTATCAAGTAATCTCATGGAATGGCTTCTAATTAACACACACAGAATATCACAAAAGTGAGTTCACCCCTCACATTTTTGTAAGTATTTTATTATATATTTTCATGGGAAAACACTGAAGATATGGCACTTTGATAAAATGTAAAGCAGTTAGCTTGTACAACAGTGTAAATTTGGTATGCTCTCTGACTCAACACACGAATAGCTCAAATAGCCATTTTCCCTCCCTTGTGTCATGTGACTCAGCGTTTTTGCAAGGTCTCAGGTGTGAATGGGGAACAGGTATGTTAAATTTGGTGTTATCGTTCTTACAATCTCTCATACTGGTGACTGGAAGTGTAACATGGCAACTCACGTCAAATAACTCTCTGAGGGGCAGTGTGCGATGTATGGAATGAAATGCAGCACAGAAATTATAGAGTTTTACGTATTAAAGATGTTCAAAGATAGAGATAGAAAGCGATGAGGAATATGATAGATAGATAGATAGATAGATAGATAGATAGATAGATAGATAGATAGATAGTGTAGATATTTGTACTCACTCAGCTGTGTTTGAGGTAGGCACAGGAAACGGTATTGCTGCAATGTCCAGGCAAGTTTACTTAAAGATCATAAACTGCTCACGGTGGCAGGAGAAAACAGAGCCCTTTCTGGCACAAAGTGAAAACAAACTGAAAATAAGTAGTCCATATAGTACTGCTGGTCCTCCCGCTCAGGTCAGTGCCTTTAGCAACACACACGGAGGTCTCCACACCTCTAGCCACAGACACTGAATGAGAGACTCTGCCTCCATTTTATCTGCCAAACCACGCCGTTGGGATATGCGAGCAGTCATTCCCACCTATCTATTATGACTGCACGTAAAATCTGGCCCTGAAATGGCCTGATAACGCTCAGCACTATATGTGCTGGAGCATGCTTCCGAGCTCACATCACTGCAGCTAATAGTCGCGATGACACATATCTCCCCACAAGGACTCAACCGGCGGCCATCTTATAATTGATAGAAATATGTCAATGTGATTTCTAATCATTGGTTTGCATGCTTATCTTTCTGTAAGTACTTGTATTTATTATTTAAATAAATAAATAAAAAGGTGTGGAGTCCTCTTTAATTTTCACAACCAGCCGAAGGAAAACTGACTTATAGGGGTTGATGTTAATACTCTGGGAAGCGTCCAATAGCCATAAAGGTTCCCAGGCTATTAATATAAGCTCACAGCTGTTTGCTTAGCCGTTATTGGTTATTATAGGGGAGACCTCCCAAAAAATGATGTGGAGTCCCCCCTATATTTACTAACCAACAAAGGCTATAAAGACAGCTGCGGGCTGTTATTAATAGCCTAAGAAGGGGTCATGGGGTAATAGCTGTGGTGTTGATGTCAGCTGTTAAGGCCGCTTGCATCAAGCCCATGGGTTAGTAATGGAGAGGCGTCTATAAGACACACTCATTACTAACCCTATAGTCAAATTTATTAAAGACAAAGACAGAGTAAAGTCATTTATTTGAAATAAAAACCCTCGACCCTCTTTAACCCATTTATTCAACTAAAATAAAAAAGCAAAGTTATACTCACCTTTCCACCAATAGCACTATGTAACAAATTTGTATTTATTTTTTGTTCCTGGGTCCAAAGTGTGTTTTCCTAACCCGTTATGCCTAAAACAAATAGAAAACAGTTGTTGTTCCACAAAAACTTTGCTTCTGTGATTAGGACAATGGAGACTACTCAGTAGTGACTACGAATGGAGAATTTTTCCGACAACAGACAAATTTCAAAATGTCATTGTCCTGATCACAGAAGCAAAGTTTTTGTGGAACAACAGCTATTTTCTATTTGCTTTAGGCATAATGGGTTAGGAAAACACACTTTGGACCCAGGAACAAAAAATAAACATTTGTTATAGTGTAATTTCCTTTTTTTTTACACAATAAATACAAAATTTTTCTGGCCTGTGGTCATAAAATCAAAGTTTGTTCTGAATTTGTTTTTCTATAGTCTTTAAACATAAGCCGTTGAAATATTACAATTGGAAGCCTGGAACAAAAATTGTGTTACATAGTGTCATCCATAGTGTTGAGTGATACCTTCCGATATGCATTGGTATCGGTATCGAATAGTATCGGCCGATACCGGCAAAATATCGGATCTCGCCGATACCGATACCCGATACCAATGCATTTCAATGGGACGCAAAGTATCGGACGGTATCCCTGATGGTTCCCAGGGTCTGAAGGAGAGGAAACTCTCCTTCAGGCCCTGGGATCCATATTCATGTGTAAAATAAAGAATTAAAATAAAAAATATGGATATACTCACCTCTCCGGCGGGCCCTGGACTTTACCGATGTAACCGGGAGCCTCCGTTCCTAAGAATGAGCGCTTGAAGGGCTCACGTGACCAATCAGAAGCCGCGACGTCATTGAAGGCCCTTCATGCACTCATTCTTAGGGACGGAGGCTGCCGGTTACAGCGGTAAGATCCAGGGGCCGCCGGAGAGGTGAGTATATCCATATTTTTTATTTTAATTCTTTATTTTACACATGAATATGGTTCCGATACCGATTCCCGATATCACAAAAGTATCGGAACTCGGTATCGGAATTCCGATACCGCAAGTATCGGCCGATACCCGATACTTGCGGTATCGGAATGCTCAACACTAGTCATCCATTAATGCCCAAGTCCCATGACAATCAGGAAATTTATATAGTAAAAGTTACAAAAAATAAGAAGTTGTGGGTGTTATGGTATGAATGAATTATTGAACAAAAAAAAAATTGTCTAGTCGTCTAAACCCGGGGTCCCCAACCACCATTCCACCGCCGGTCCCTTTAATTTTCCGGGTGGTTTATTATCACTGGGGTGCAGCGCGCGTACGCATGCAGCATTCATCGTCTGAGCGATGCGTCGTACATGTGGCTGCAGCCGTGAATGTCCTGACACTATTATGTGTCAGCGCTGTCTGTGGGCAGAGAGCATGCACTCTGCTCTCCTGGCTCTAGCAACGCTACAGCAGTGGCCCGACTGGAGCAGCAGGGAATGAAAAGAAGAAGAGAGGTGAATATTTTTTTTGTTATTTATATATATATATATATATATATATATATATATATATATATATATATATATCAGTACTTTGTGGGGCCATCATACTATATATGGGGGATTACTAGGTGTTGTGCCATCATACTGTATATAAGGAATTACATGTGGGGTCATCATACTATATATGGGGTATTACATGTGTGGGGCCTTTATTTTATATCCAGAGCTGTACGTGGGATTACAGATGGAACACTCCTACTATATATGGAGGATTACATATTGGGCCATCATACTATATATTCTCCATTCCCAAATGATCAAAGACACACCCCACCCCCACACTGCCCTACCAGGCCATGGAAAAATGGTCTTGCTTGAAGCCAGTCCCTGGCTCAAAAATGGTTGGGGACCACTGGCCTAACAAGCGCATCACAAAAATGTCACTGTGGTGGGGCATGGTTTGCAGGGGACAGGAGCGGACGTGCTTCTGCATAGCTCCTGATAATCCCCTATTTTCAGCTACTTCAGCTTACTTATTTGGGGTATATTTGGTCCTAAAACCTGTAAGAATATGCCTGGACTGAGAAATAATAAGATAAAATATGGCACATCCACAAAATTTCCTTTGCCGAGATGGGGAGGTACCGAAGGGAAGCCTAATGGAGGCCTGCGTTCCCATGAGGTAAAAGTGACTGGACATTTACCTCATAAACTGGATCACTGCCAAAACCCATCCGTATCAAAGCCTTATAGATCTAAGAAGACCTTTCGGACATCTGTAATAAAGACTCCTGCTATAAAGGGGGAAGGGAGTGCTGCAAAGCAGCGAAGCCTGTCAAAGGAATTCCATTCTGACAGGATAATGAGAGAATCCTCAGAGGCTCATCATATACAGCAGGTCCCAGAGGGGAAGGTTATCTTGTTTACACAAAATGAAGGAAAACAGACAAAGGTTCTCAGGAATCACTTCTCGCCGACCATCTGATAAGATAAGCAGAATACCAATACTTAAATCCAAAATTCCTCATCAACCACCTAATATATTGAGCTATAACACTACTAAAGGACACATGACTAAAGTACAGTTAAACGGGGCCAAACGTCTACCTAATGGGAATGATGTAAGTTTGCAATTTGGTTATTTACCAGGAGAAGATACCCTTTCTAATTCCATACATACTACCAGAGACTACAACTTGGAGAAAATTAAAGGGATGTTTCCCAATGTAACTTCCTGCTCTCCTGAATATGCTAAAGAAACAATAAATACCTTCTCCAAAGACGAATATATTTTATCTCATAATGATTTAGAAAATAATTCGCATCAATCAAATGGATCCCTCAACTTATTGGGACATTTGGAGAGTATTCACTCTGAGGAATTTTTTGAAGAGATGGATTCTTTCGGTTATTCATCCGACGACATGGATCCCGATGATATCTCATCCTTATATTCATATTCATTTCCTTCCTCAGAAGATTCAAAAAGTTGTGAAAATTCCGAAACCATAGGAGAATTTCCACAAAAAAATGATTCTGGAAAATTGGTACAAAGAGAACTAGAAGGGCAATGCGCTTCTCATAATTCATTAATAGACAATATACGAGCCACTGAGGATCATCCATCAGAAAATTTCATGACCAACATGTGCAAGGCCCTTTTATTATCGGTGAATATTCTAAGAAGAGATTCTATTAAAGATGACAACTCAAAAATATCTTCTGAAAGCGAAACAGAATAAGTTGATTCTACGCATTTGAATATAGCTAAGGCATCCGAGACTTTCATCAAGAAACTTAAAGATACTTTTTCGCACATAGCTGATGCTACACTCTCAAATATTAAAGGGGCATCTAACAGATCTTCTGATGTCACAGAAAGAATTAATTCTTCATACAAAATTTACGAGACTTCACACACTAAAGGAATGCAGGATCTCCCTACAATCTCAGATTCATTGGAAAACATCCAGAAGGATATTACTTCCTTCAGAAACAGTCTAGCTAATCATGAAGACTTCAAAAGGAAAAACAATGTGAAGATCAGAGGGATTCCGAAGTCGGTCCAAAACTTCCAGTTAAGGGATTACATTTCTTCGCTAATTTCTCATCTAATTCCTAACGCCAAAGGGGAAAACTTAATTGAAAAGGCCTTTAGAGTACACAGGCCGTCTGCTCTTCCATCTGATGTGGCTACAGATGTTATTTTACCCCAACTGGGTAAGAATCACACTACTGGGTATATCAAAAGAGCCAAGATTCCTCTCTTCTCCGTATAGTCATTTAACCTTTTTTAAAGATCTATCTAAAGAAACTCTGCAAGAGCGGAAATTATTTCAATCCACTACACGTGAGCTTCTAAAAGCCAGAATACCCTACAACTGGACTCAGTTCTCTACGCTACAGATTAAATTCGCATCTAAACTGATTACTCTTTCTTCTCCAAAGGAAGGAGTTGACTTCCTAAAATGTGCCGGCATAGTTTCCTCCGTGGGCTCTCCTGGTCTCCTTTCTATGTCCAAATCAAACCTACGTCCCAAGTGAAAAGTACTACAATCAACATTTATTGAAGTCGGCAACTTTATTATTCAAGTTCCTAGAAAAGCTGTTTTCCATTTATTCCTCAACTGTGGCTTGTAAATGAACCGTACTTTGCCCCCACAAAGTCCTAGGATCACCTTTAGGTGATTCCAGACAGGACAGGCCCTTACATACATCATACAACGTACTTACTTTTTATTGAGAAGCGACAGTTATATTAGGTTTGATACTGAGCTACGTTTAATCTGCTTGTGTAAGCTACAGTATATATATATATATGCATGCCTGTCTTTTCTTTTCCTTTCACCCTTTTTTCCCTTACCCTTTACCTCTATTAAATTTATAAAATCAATAAAATTAGTTGGAAAAACAAAAATGTCACTGTATATATGCATGTATTGTACAGTATATACAAATCATCCTATATATGATTCTCTGCATGTGTGTACTATGTATATTTATGATTAATGTGTAAATGGATGTGCATTAGCATTATGTATTTTATTATATTGCTCTTAATTTATATATACATGTAAATGTGTGTGTGTTACAAGGGTGGGGCGTGACGGACAGACACATAAATCCTGCAAAATGTCCCTTTATTGTTATTGTCCGTCCCTAAAAACGCTGTTTTCATGAATGCTTTCGAGATAGGCGTATGGTGGGCATCATATCAGGTATTGCAAACAATAGATAACAGACCGCATTCTCCATATTGTACACTAGGTGGCGCAGTCTGATTGCAAATGAAAGGAAAAAGAGCAGACTAAAAGGAATTAGATTCCTATACATTATTTTATTAGTATGTTGAACTAGTTTTACATTCAGACATTAACAGTTACTAGACAGATCCCCTTACACTTGCTGTTTGTCCCCTAGAATGTAGAATTCATACAAAAATTGTTCTTGATATTTGCTACTAACCCGTTCACGACCTTGTGATTTTCGTTTTATGCTCACCCTCGTTTTTGTGTCAATATAGCCGTATATTGAGGGCTTGTTTTTTGTGGGACAATGGCTACTTTTAATGACACCATTGATTTTACCATATAGACTACTGGAAAATGGGAAAAAAAATCCAAGTGCAGTGAAATTGCAAAAAAAAAAGTGCAATCCCACAATTGTTTTTTGGGTTTTTTATTTACCATGGTTCACTAAATGTTAAAGCTCAAAAAGCAATAGATTCCCCAGGTCAGTATGAGTTCGCATAGATCAAACATGTATAGGTTTGTTTTTATTTAACCCCTTAACATCCAATGACGGGCAGAGTCCATCATTGGACGACTCCCCCTGTTCGGTGCAGGGTCCGGCAATGAGCCTGCACCTTTTCCAGCACATGACAGCTGATCTGATCATCTGACATGTGCCCCTAACTGCCGCTGGTGGAATCTCAATCTACCGGCGGCGGTTAATATGTTAAATGCCGCTGACAAACTCTGACAGTGGCACTTAACATGCACATGCAGGAAGCGCGTCATTACCTCCTCTCATCGGCGCCCGTGTCACATGATCGCGAGTTGCCGATGGGTTGGCATGACAACCCGGGGTCAGCAGGAGACCCCTGTGATTGTCATAGCCGGATAGCTATGAGCGCCGCCCAGCGGTCGGCGCTCATAGCAAGTGAACATATCTGCTACATAGAGCAGGACTGCAGCCCTGCTCTATGTAGCACAAGCGATCGGATGATCGCAGCTTCTAGTCTTCCATGGGGACTAATGAAGCAAGTAAAAAGTAAAAAAAATTGTTTTATAAAACATAAAAAAATAAAAAATATGTAAAAGTTCAAATCACCCTCCTTTCAACCCCATTCAAAATAAAACAATAAAAAAATTCAAACCTACACATATTTGATATTGCCACATTCAAAATTGCCCGATCTATCAATATAAAAAAGAATTAATCTAATCAGTAAACGGCGTAGTGAGAAAAAAAAATCAAAACGCCAGAATTAGGGTTTTTTCGTAGATGCAACATTGCAATAAAATGCAATAACGGGCGATCGAAAGATCACACCCAGCCCCAGATCCCGAAAAATGGAAACGCTATGGGTCTCAGAAAATGGCAACTTTTTTTTATACACTTTGGAATTTTTTTTCACCACTTAAATAAAAAAGAACCTAGACATGTTTGGTATCTATGAACTTGTAATGACCTGGAGAAACATAATGGCAGGTCAGTTTTAGCATTTAGTGAACATGGTAAAAAAAAAATCCCAAAAACTATTGTGGAATTACACTTTTTTTGCAATTTCTCCACATTTGGATTTTTTCCCACTTTTCCAGTACATGATATGGTAAAATCAATGATGTTGTTCAAAAGTACCACTTGTCCCACAAAAAATAAGCCCTCACATGGCCATATTTATGGAAAAATAAAAAGATATGGCCATGAGAAGAAGAGGAGCAAAAAATGGAAGCACAAAAAACGGAAATACACCTGGTCCTTAAGAGGTTAAGGGTATGTGCACATGATGTGGATTTTGCTGCGGATCCGCAGCGGATTTAACGCTGCAGATTCCCAGCAGTTTTCCATGCGTTGTACAGTACCATGTAAACCTATGGAAAACAAAATCCGCAGTGCACATGCTGCGGTAAAAAATGCGCAGAAACGCAGCGTTGTTTATTCCGCAGCATGTCAATTCTTCGTGCGGATTCCGCAGCGTTTTACACCTGCTCCATAATAGGAATCTGCAGGTGTAAAACCGCATGGGGAATCCGCACAAAATCCCCCCAAAATTGCGGCAAATCCACAGTAATTCCGCAGGAAATCCGCAGTGCGAGTTACCTGCGGATTTACCAAAATCAGTCCGGAAAAATCCTCAGAGTAATCCGCAGCGTGTGCACGTGGCCTTAGTGGTGAAAAAATCCAAACTTTGCAAGAAAAAAAGTTTGTTTTTGTCACCATTTTCCGAGACCCATATCGTCTCCATTTTTCGGGATATGGCGCTGTGCTGGGGCTTATTCTTTGCGACTTGAGCTTATGTTTTTATTGATTTTTTTATTTTGGGGTAGATATGATGTTTTGACATCCGTGATTGCATTTTATTGCAATCTTGTGACAGCTAAAAAAACTTAATTGTGGCGCTTCGATTTTTTTCTTGTTGCACAGTTTACAGATCAGATTAATTTACTTTATATATTTGATAGATCGGACATTTCTGAACACGCCAATGCCAAATGTGTGCATGTTTTTATTGTTTTATTTTCACTGGTGATTTGAACGAGTGATTTGAACTTTTGTGTTTTTCTTTTTTTTTATATTTTTAAAAAAAAATTTTCCACCATGTATTGGCTTCAATATTCCCCTTAAAAGACTTGAAGTTACAATCATAGCCCTGCTATGTGTAGCAAAAATCACAATCTCCTATGAATGATGGCTGTCGGGACTTGTGACGCGCTTCCTGACGGCTCACGTTAAATGTCGCTGTCAGTGACTTACAGCGGTATCTAACTGGTTAACAGCCGCGTGTGGATCTCAGATGCACCCGCTTCTGTTAGAGGCACATGACATGACCGCTGATCAGATCAGCGGTCATGTGCGGAAAAAGATGCGGGCTCAGCGTAGGAGCCCGCATCAAAGTCAAAGCCATGTCCTTTGACATACCTATACGTCAAAGGTCGTGAAAGGATTAATTAACTTTGATCCATGAAATTTGTTTAACCCTTTAAAATAACTTTTCATTCATGCCGTATGTGATGCATTTATTAGAAATTCTTGAGAAAAAAATCTCAAATAAAATTACAGTAATTATTTGAGGCTGTATATCTTACATTTAAGCTCCGGAAGTCACAGATTTGTAGAATATTGTTTTCACATTTACAATGCAAGATTTTTTATTAAATAAATAATTGATCTGGTCTGTGTAAGCAACCGATGTATCTTACAGGATGCTAAAATAATTATTCTGCTGTGCGTGCCACCAGATGGCAGTATAGCAATAGCAAATACTGACATCAGCTACTATTAGTGCCACTTACTGTAAGGCTGTAAAAAAAGAAGTGTTAATAGTTTATTTTTATCAATTAACAAAATGCAAAGTGAATAAAGAAAATATAAATCTAAATCAAATCAATAATTAGTGTGACAACCCTCGTCAAAACAGCATCATTTCTTCAAGATACACTTGAACAGAGTTTTAGAACTAACCGCCTTCTCTGGATGTAGGCTTTCACAAAATCCTTCGTGTAATACCGGTACAGACTCGTTGATGTTGACATCAGGGCTCTGTGAGGCCATGTCATCACTTTGTCATCACTCATGTTGAGGATCATAGACTCAGTGTTCAGCCAAGGAAATTTAGTGCAACACATGAGACACATTGAGGCTGATTCTTCATTCATGTTGTCACTTTTCTTTTCTTTTTTTTTTATATTCATTAATATTTTGGGGACAAATTAATCAAAATAGGGACCGCAGTTCATGAATTTTTCTCAAAGTCTAAAAAAGTCTTGTTTTCTATATTTAACCGTGCAAAAGTTGCTGTTTTCACAAAATAGTTTTTTAAACTTTTAAAAAGTCACAAATAATGAATGAGGTGAAAACATATGTAAACCCCAAACCTCGCCCACAATGGCAAACTAAAAAAAATCTAACAAGCAAACATACAGTATGTAAGACAGACTTCTAAAAAAGGTGCAAATGGAAAGATGAATTTGATCAAACAAAATATGGCTCAAAAATAACTCAAGAAAAAAACGTGCAAAAACAATAATGAATCGGGTCCATCATGGTTACTTCTCTTCGAAATCGGAAGATGTCCAGCACATCATCAGTCATCAGCTCAGAACTAGAAGCAACCAGTGGGAACTTAACACGCTGATCTATTGATCATAGAAGTCTGGCCAGATGTGGTCTTCTTGAGAGGATTTTTCCCCGAAAACATATTTTCGAAATAGAAAGAAGGCCAAGCAATTCAGCTTTGCATGGAAACATAGGAACTGGGGTGCAGAGAATTTGCAGCTGGTGCTCTGAAATCTGAAATATTTGACTATAACAGAAGGAGGTTTTTTTTACCGAAGGGTTGGAGAGCAGTACAATAATGAGTGGCTCCAAGCAACAGCGAGGCATGGTAAAGGCTCCTTACAAGTTTACAGCTGCATTTCAACAAATGGAGTTAGGAATAAGATCAAGATTAATGGTGTCCTCAATGCAGATAAATACAGGCAAATCCTTACCTGTCATGCAATATCATCAGGGAGGCATCTGATTGGCTCCAAATTTATTCTACAGCAGGACAATGACCAAAAACATGCAGGCTATGTAATTAAGAATTATCTTCAGTGTAAAGAAGAACAGGTAGTCCATGAATGGATGATATGGCCTACGCAGATTCCTGATTTCAACATCATTAAGTCTGTCTGTGATTCCATGGAGAGACAATGATTTTCACAAGTCTACATCCACAGACGATCTGTGGTTAGTTTTCCAAGGCTTATGGAACAACATCTTGCTGAGTGACATATTGTTTATTGAGTACATGCACTTATATGTCTTGGCACACTATTAATGAAGTTATTAATGGTTGTCTGAAGACTGTTCTGCCACTTGAACACACAAATTATCAAGATTCATTGCTGAGAGCTCCCTTTGAAATTGCCTACCAATGACGTCTCAGATGTGCTCGACAAGTCTGGAAACACTGCAGACCATGGTAGCAAGTTTATGCCACTCAGGCTGCTCTCAGTATTATGATCAATATATGGCCTGACATCAGTGTCGGACTGGGGTGCCAAGGGCCCATCAGTAACATTGATTTGGGGGGAGGGGCACTTTTCACCTGCATACAAATATTATACTACTCTCTTTCATAAATTTACCTATAACTCTATATAATAATAAGTTGGGTTAATGAATGATGAGATGCTGCTTTTTTCTGTACAGAATGAATCAAGTACTGCCCATACATTGGGGTTGGGGGCCCAGATCTGCACAGGGGCCCACCGAGGGATTCCCCTATGGGCCAGTCTGAGCCTGCCTGACATTATCAAGTTGTATGTTTTTTCCTGTCAAATTCCATATAAATCCACTAACAAAAAAGTAGCACACTCAGGTACTCTATTACAGGGGTTGTCTCCAATGGAAGCTTTGCTTATACAGTGGGGAAAATAAGTATTTAATATACTTCTGATTTTGCAAGTTTTTCCACCCACGAAGAATGGAGAGGTCTGTAATTTGTATCATAGGTACGCTTTAACTATAAGAGACAGAATCTAAAAATAAAAAACAGAAAATCACATTGTATGATTTTTAAATAATTAAATTAAATTTTATTGAATGAAATAAGTATTTGATACAATAGAAAAATAGAACTTAATATTTGGTACAGAAACTTTTGATTGCATTTACAGAGGTCAGACGTTTCCTGTAGTTCTTGACAAAATTTGCACACACCACAGCAGGGATTTTCACCCACTCCTCCATACAGATCTTCCCCAGGTTTTTCAGGTTTCAGAACTGTTGCTAGGCAACATTGAATGTCAGCTCCCTCCAAAGATTTTCAATTGGGTTTAGGTTTGGAGACTGGCTGCGTCTCTCAAGGACCTTGAAATGCTTCTTACGGAGTCACTTCTTAGTTGCCTTGTCTGTGTGTTTTGGGTCATTGCCATGATGGAAGACCCAGCCATGACCCATCTTCAATGCTGTTACTGAGGGAAGGAGGATGTTGGCCAAAATCTCCCAATGCATGACCGCATATATTCCCAATTCAATACAATGCAGTCGTCCTGTCCCCTTTGCCGAAAAGCACCCCAGAAGTATGATGTTCCCCCCACCTAGCTTCATGGTTAGGACAGTGTTTTTGGGTTGTAGTCATCCTTCTTCTTCCTCCAAACATGGCAAGTGGAGTTGATATCAAAAAGTTCTATTTTGGTCTCACCTGACCACATTATCCTTTCCCATGCCTTTATCTGGATCATCCAGATGGTCATTGGTGAACTTCAAACGGGTCTGAGCATGTGCTGGTGTGAACAGGGGGACCTTGTGTCCCCTGCGGGATTTTAATCCATGACGGCTTAGTGTGTTACTAATGGTAATGTTTGAGATTGTGGTTCCAGCTCTCTTAAGGTCATTTACCATGTTCTACAGTGTAGTTCTGGGCTGATTCCTGACCTGTCTCAGAATCATCCTTACCCCACCAGGCAAGAGCTTACATGGAGCCCCAGACTGAGAGAAATTGACAGTCATCTTGTTTCTTCCATTTTTGATTAATTGTGCCAATTGTTGTTGCCTTCTGACCAAGCTGCTTGCCTATTGTCCTGTAGCCCTTCCTAGACTTGTGCAGCTCTACAATTTTGCCCCTGGTGTCCTTAGATAGCTCTTTGATCTTCGCCACGGTAGACATGTTGGACATTGATTGTTTTAGTGTGTGGACACGTATCTTTTATACAGGTAACAAGTTCAAACAGGTGCAATAAATACATGTAATGAGTGCAGAGAAGGAGGGCTTCTTAAAGAAAAACTAACAGGTCTGTGAGAGCCAGAATTCTTGCTGATTGTACCTGCGATAAAAATTACAGACCTCTCCATTCTTTGTAGGTGGGAAAACTTGCAAAATCAGCAGTGTATCAAACACTTACATTCCCCACTGTCGGGGACATTAACCCCTTATATGTCACTTGCCATAAACATAATTTTTTTACCTAATGTAAATGCCACAGTTCTCCTGATTCTAATATTAATTTTTCGGTCACGCCCCTTTACATTCCATGTAGAGCTCCATAGCTTAGTAACTTAGAAAAAGGGCCAGGAACAAAAAAAAACAGTTGCCGATTTAGGAGAACAGCGACTTTTTCACCAGGTTCAAACAATTACGTATTTCTTGCAAGTGACAGGAATTAATACAGCACTGTATGGCAGCACATGAAGTATGTCAGCACTGTGGAGCACCATGGTCTCTATATAAAGAGGAAGATACATTCATACAAATTACACCTTACAGTCACATACACATATAATGTCAGCAGTGTAAATGTGATTACTGTCATTTGTTTACATTTGCCTTTTTGTTCTATAAAACATGTCTGGAATTTAATCTCTAAGAGTTAAGACATCAGTTATTTTAAGATGAATAGTGCCATTGTTCCAATGATGTGACCCTCTGGGAGTACACCCCGATACTGCTGTTCCATAAATACTGCCCTACATGCTGAGCAGCTAGAAGAGCTTCCGTGTGTCTGCTGTCAGGTGCTAGATCACATTGGTTGTCTTCTACACACTAGTCCTTGGTGTGTCCGCTATTTCACGGTCTTACAATTTATTGAACCCTTAGGCACTAGACATTTTTGTACGGTTTCCACTAAAGCTGATTTATTTCATATTTTAGGAGCGTTGAACTTTATCATAAATAGCTATGTGTAAATCACAAAATAGAAATGCCTCTTAAACAGGAATAAGAGTTCCTGCTGGTAAAGATTCATCACATATGTATAAATGTAGCCTGCTAGGCATAACGGCCATGCACCAGTGTTATGATCCTGATTTGTTATAATATATCGACACCTGCTGTGACTGAGATGAAAATAAGCTATGTCAGTCATGTAAAAGCATTTGCAAAGTCAAAATTTGCAAGAACAAATGTCTTATGCATCAAATATTCTGCAGTTCACTTTTTTATATTTATAGTAAATCTGTCAGCAAGATTTCAAACCCCAAACTATTTTTATGCTCGTAGCTTTTTCAAAGACTAGTTGAACAATACCTTTAACTGGCCAGTGTGTTCCTCTATTACTGAGAAATCAGTGTTTGAATTGTGTAGGAAAGCAGGCGGTAAGGTCCTAGATGGAAGGTATTTATCACCGACATGGCTAGCCTCGGTGATATAAGTCCTGCAGGTGAAAGCTCCAGCCACAGTAGGTTCCTGAGAGGGTTTTTATTGGAACCAAATTATGGGTCTGGGTTTTAGGAGTGACCAGAAGAGCTTGGATGGGAATGGTCACTCCCATACCTCCAGCCCAGGCTTTGCCGGTCCTATTTAATGCAGCTGAGCTGTCTCAGAGGGGTTTGTGTGGGAGGAGGAAAAGACCTGTTAGTGCTGGTCAGTCTCTGACAGAATCTAAGACGTTTATCTCAACGGGTGAGCCCATACTGCTGAAGGAACTGTTCTCTTTCTTTTATTTACCTTTTTGCCAGAAAAAGGCTGTTTTGGTTGTGAGTCCTCTGCAAGTTTATGAGAGAAATAAATCATGTTGGCCAGAGCCATTGCCTGTGAGTGTAAGCTAGTGACTGTCAAAAAGTGTGAATCCCTACAGTTAATTTACAAATGCGACTGAAGAGTTATTTGTAGATCTGAAGTGTATGTCATTCTACCTCTATTCTCCTCCCCACTCCACCTCCTCATGCCTAACAGCTCCTTTGCCTGAAGTCACACAGCATAGAGGCTGTCATTCAAGCAGGGAGAGGCAAAGCTGGATGGGGAATAGAGCTGGAGTGACACAGGCTTCAGATCTACATCCTCATTTGCTTATCAATTCAAACGCTGATTTTGCAGTAACAGAGGAATGGACTGACCATGTAAAGGCCCCGTCACACACAGCGATGCTGCAGCGATACAGACAACGATGCTGATCGCTGCAGCGTCGCTGTTTTGTCGCTGTGTGGTCGCTGGGGAGCTGGCACACAGACAGCTCTCTGCAGCGACCAACGATCAGGGGAACGACTTCGGCATCGTTGAAACTGTCTTCAACGATGCCGAAGTCCCCCTGCAGCACCCGGGTAACCAGGGTAAACATCGGGTTACTAAGCGCAGGGCCGCGCTTAGTAACCCGATGTTTACCCTGGTTACCAAAAAAAAAAAACAGTACATACTCACCATCTGATGTCCGTCAGGTCCCTTGCCGTCTGCTTCCTGCTCTGACTGAGTGCCGCCGTACAGTGAGAGCAGAGCGCAGCGGTGACGTCACTGCTGTGCTGTGCTCTCACTGTACGGCCGGATCTCAGTCAGAGCAGGAAGCAGACGGCAAGGGACCTGACGGACATCAGATGGTGAGTATGTACTGTTTGTTTTTTTTTACATTTACGCTGGTAACCAGGGTAAACATCGGGTTACTAAGCGCGGCCCTGCGCTTAGTAACCCGATGTTTACCCTGGTTACCAGTGAAGACATCGCTGGATCGGTGTCACACACACCGATTCAGCGATGTCAGCGGGACCTCAACGATCAAAAAACGGCCCAGGCCATTCCGACACGACCAGCGATCTCGCAGCAGGGGCCTGATCGCTGGTACGTGTCACACATAGCGAGATCGCTACTGAGGTCGCTGTTGCGTCACAAAACTTGTGACTCAGCAGCGATCTCGCTAGCGATCTCGCTATGTGAGACGGCGCCTTAAAGGTTTTGGTGTACTTGTCTTTGAAAGAGCTACATGAACATATAAATAGTGTTGGAGATTATATCCTGCTGACAAATTCTGTTAAATTGTAAAGCTGATAAGTTATCTATGCATATAAAACGTATTAATTTATTATGCTTTGCTTATATAGCACCATCAAATTCTGCAGATCCCCAAAGCACCAAAGCAAATACTTGATTTTGTCAGATTCTTTACTAATGGACCATAAGCACATCAATCTTTCATCTACTATAAGATATCATATGGATACAATACTATTTAAATTATTATTGATCAGTAGTCTCTGCTTCATTTTCTAGCTGGAAAGTTATGTAACTGCTGCAGCTAATCACTACCGGCAATGGTAACCAATGTGTCAATGCTATTCTCAGTGATTGACTGCTAAGGTCACAATTCTGTTTAGCCAGTATGTACAAAGATGTTTGCTGCTGCAGTTACATGTCCTTCTGGCAGGAGGACAAAGCACAGAAAATGTGTATGTCTGTGGTGTTGTAATGCATGTCTATAGGGTTGCATTTAAAGAGAGCCTGTCAGCAGGATTGTGCACAGTAACCTACAGACGCTGTCAGGTTGGCACTGTTATTCTGATTAAAATGATACCTTGGCTGATGAAATCCGTCTTGTGGTAGTTCTTTAATCTTTATTTTCAGTTTTTAGTTGATAATATGCTTGTGCGTGGTGGCGGGCCTGGAGGGGGGTCTTTATGTGGTGCTCGGATTAGCTATTCATAATGCAGACTGCTGACAGGTCACTGAATGAATGAATATCTGTACATACTTAAAAAAAAACCTTCTGCAGGCAGGTGCCAGTCGTGGCATCTGCTCTGCAGTATAATCGCATGTTTCATGTCCCAATATTACATGTTCTTGATGTTATTCAGCTAGAATTAAAAAAATCAATTTGAAAATGGCGCCCACCACGCCTGCACAGTAGCAGCTATCAGTGTATATTGCCGTGATCCGATAGCTGCTACTGCACAGGTGGCGCCATCTTACTCGAGAAGAAAAAAAATCCTCCTCCAAGATGGTGCCACCAGCACCAGCGCAGTAGCAGCTCTCAGAGATAGCCGATACTTATGTAGTTGTATGATATCAAGTGTATAAATAAAGTCACATCAGGGGCGGACATACCGCCGGTGCTGCTGCACCATGACACCAAACGAGAGGGAGTCCCAATCAGCTGTTGAAATGTTGTGGCGCCCCAGGATCCTGGTCGTCACAGTAACATTGCTTTCCTCACGGGGAGAGTGATGTTACGTTTGGAAGCGATGAAGGATATCTTTTGTCAGGTAATCACAATACACACAACATGCTCACACTCCAGGCCACAAGGGGGAGCTTTTGATCCTATTTCTAGGTGACTCCCCTGCATATGCAGATATATTGTGGTTTGGAGGGAAGTCAGATTCTGTGAGAGGACAGAGGAGAGAGAGCAGTCAGACATCGAGTGTCGGAAGGACTGAAGGAGCCGTGTAGCCAGAGTTGCTAAAGCTTCTAAAGAAAGAGAGTTAAGAAGGAAAGGACAGCTTCTGGAAAGTGTACAGGAGAGTGAAGCACAGGAGAGTGATATCAGGAGAGACCAGCTGCGAACGAGCTGCCTCTCTCTGAAGCGCAGATAACCGGTAGCCGGAACACCGAGGTTGTAAGGGACTCTACGACTTACAGCAGAGACCGGCATGACAGCTGAACTGCAAGTTACCTGTCCGCCACACACACCTGAATACACAGTAACACATAGAGACCGGGGCGTGATAGAGTCCCTGTAAAAAGGCTTGAGTTACCTGTCATACAGGTATTGTCCTATCCTATATGGAGGACAGAGAGAAGAACTGTGAGGACCTTATCTGAAGCCATAGGCAGTAAGGGACTACAACGCTACCGCGCTAGAGGAAGGCTTTTAACTCCACCTGGTAAAGGAGACTCTGGATTCACTTCCAAGGTGGCCGGACCCTGCCTCCCCTGTGATCTGGTACCCTGGACTGTGACTGCCTGAAGTCTTCAGTAAACCAGGTAAAGAGACTGCAAATCTGTGTCGTCGTTCTTTACTGCACCATTCACCATCTTCCATCTACACGCCGGGAGTCCTGGGGATAGACTTCACCTGTGGGAAGTTATACCATCTAGCTGCCATAACATCACCCCAAAGGACCCCTTAAAGCAGCACCGGTCCCCACTGACCGAATACCACAGGTGACATCACGAACATAAACTTTATTCAATTATCCCTTTTACATGGGTGCCCAGGGCCACTGACCGGGTTGCCACCGTGACATCCCCTGTGAACACTGGACCCGTTACCGGGTGCCCCACGGCCCTGGCGGGAGACTCAATGTCATGATCCATCTTTGAGCTTGCGGCATCATCAAAACTAAGTGGAGAGAATGAGGCTGTGTCTGAATCCTTTGCAGACAGGGGGTTTGGATGCTCTTCTGCAGTCCGTAAAAGACGCTGGATGGAGCCTTCTTCTCCTCTGTCGATGTTGCTGCTGGCTCTGAGATGCTGGAGACTCACAGCACTACAGGGTGAGTCACATGATGCGTGTCTCTAACTTCATCTGCTGGACCCAGAAGGGAGATGGGTGCTCTGTGTGCCATACCTGCCTTCACAGCATGCAGACACCTCTAATGTGGATTTGCACAAGGTGGGCGAGAGGGGGGATGTGGTTGCTAGGAATGGAGAGACGCTAGTGCTTAGTGGCTCAGTGTGAAGTGAACAATGCCTACAGCCACTATAAGTAGTGTGGAGATGGCAACTTACAGTTGAAGGCACTGTACAGTGATAAAAGGTTCTAATCTCCGTCAGCCAATAACAGACTACGCTTTCTGAGCACATCATGGACTGGCAGGGGATGAAGAAAAAGTGTCTTTTCCTTAGAGTCACATCTTGGAGAAGAAAGCTGTAGAAAAGGACTGTGGACTAGTGATGAGCAAGTGTGCTCGTTTCTCGAGTTTTCCGAGCATGCTCGGGTGATCTCCGAGTATTTTGGGCGTGCTCGTAGATTATGTTTGTGTTGCCGCAGCTGCATGAAAACCTGAACATATGCAGGGATTGCCTGTTTGTTAGGGAATCCCCACGTGTACTCAGGCTGTCTATCAGCTGCAAATCATGCAGCTGCGGCGAAACAAAGATAATCTCCGAGTATGCCCAAAATACTCGGAGAACACCCGAACATGCTCGGAAAACTCGAGTAACGAGCACACTCGCTCATCACTACTGTTGATGAGTCTGATGGAGGGCAATACAATTACAGCTTCGCTTGTAGAAAATTTGTAAGAATTTTGTATAAAAAAATAATACTTAATTGATAGTAACTCCTTCTTGACATATGACTTACAGTTACGTCATTTGTCATATCCCTGCCTTTTTGCGGGCTTGCATGCCGAGCCTGCATCTTTCCAGGCAGATGAGCATGGTAAATTAAAAAAAAAAACAACTCAATCCCTACACAGTCAACTCACCTGTTCTGCCTCTGCCTCTTCTCCCTCACTCAGTGTCCTCATCTGTCCCCTCGTAGCTTCACTGCTCGAGTACCCCTTTTCCTGTAAGCAGGATCTTCAGCCTCACCGTACCTAGCAACCTCAGCACCTTATACTCTAAGTATCAGTGCTATTAATCCCTTTATCTTTGTAGGTGTAGTATAGTGATAGGTGGGTGGGCTGTTATTATTCTGTATGATTTTTTTAGGTGGGAAATATAATAAGCTCATTGTAGATTTAATTGTATATTAGTATTGTGTACTACTATTGCATACGGTGTTAATGTGGTAATATCATAATATCATAGCACAATAGCTGTAGACTTATCTGTAATAAATATAAATATTCAATAAAGATACATGGTTCTGTCTCGGTTCGTCTCAGTTCATATATTATATAGCAAAATGACCAGAGAACATTAAGGCGTGAGGTATTAGCCGGATATTGGTTACTGATAGTCAAGCCTGACATTAATAATTGATATACAGTGTACCCCCTGTAACATTATATATATATATATATATATATATATATATATATATATATATATATATATATACTTTTGTGCATGTCTGTACTGTGTACATGTATGTATAATGTGTAAATGGGCGTATTATATTATATTATATTATATTATATTATATTATATTATATTGTGCTCAATGTATTCAGTGCCGGCAAAAAAAAATCTTTACATATAACCTCTGCGTCATGACTTCACTGCTTAAAAGTGCACAAAATGGGGGAGATAATAAAAAGCTGTCTAATAGCAAAACTGGATTAGTAAAATGTAAATAATAATACTAATTAATAACTAAATACTAATTGTAACGAAATATCCACAATAAGACACTTGAATGTTAAAATTTTGTGGTTTTGTTTAACTTGTCGACACTGTACATGTAAATGTGTGTGTTTATATGGGTGGGGTTTGATAAGGGGGCCCAGACACATGTCCCGCACAGGGACCCTTCACTGTCAGTGTCCGAACCTGAGTCATATGTCTCCAACTTCAAGAGTGCAAAAAAAATCTAACAATTTTGATTTTAATGACTATATCGCAATCTGCTTATGAATATCTTCCTCTAGGGTTTGATACAAATATCATATCATAATTTTTTTAATGTAATATTACATTGCAAATCCCCTTTATTATTTCAAAAACAATTCTGCAAAAATATCATAGCACACTGCATTGCAAATCTAACATGACATTTTCTGAAATATTGATGTAGCCTCTCAGCCTAATACATAAAGGTATTACAAAAAAAAAAGCAACCAGAATATAACAAACACATAAAGGTCTTAGCATGCTTCTTACCTGTTTTACAGCATAAAGTAACCTTCCATAACAATACACCATGACGAGAACTGGTAACACCAAGCAAAAGATAAAAAGACAGATGATGTAAGAAATGGATTCCGTAGTTTCGGAAGTCCAGCGCACTGAACAGCTGGTGCCTGCCCCTTCTTTCCCATAGCTGCTCCATCCAAGGAGAGGTGGCACTGTCCATATCAGCGAATAAATCCAGGAGCTAGCCACAGCAAGCAGGGCTTTTGTAAATTTTGGACCTCCTTTGTTGTATAACGTCAGAGTGGTGTAACGTTCGTACGACAGTATGGCCAGAGAGATGAGAGACACAATACCTGCAAAGAGTACAACATTTATTAGGCATCATGTAACTACATGAAAATAATATTCTTCAACAGAAACAGATTATATTTCAGTCTATGACTATTGTCTGATATTATATATCGAGGGTAAGAAACACTCTGTGAGCAGCAAAATAATATTATCCTCTATGATACAGTACACTTTGTGACAAAGTCACTGATAAAGTGCTTTAGGGGAGATATGTTTCACTACGCCTAATAGCGTCAGTGATATAAAACCCAGAGTTTTTCCTCCAGCACACTAAGTCTTGTGAGGGGTTAAACTAATTTTCATAATGGGGAAGGCTTTTATGTGTACATCCATAGAGTGGGTGGGAGGATGTCCACCTTATCTCCAACCCAGTGTGTGATCTGGGGCTTAAAGGGCCACTGTCACCCCCCCCAGCCGTTATAAACTAAAAGAGCCACCTTGTGCAGCAGTAATGCTGCAGTCTAACAAGGTGGCTCTTTTAGTTTTTGATTCATTTATTACCTCAATAAAGCGTTTTAAAAATTGGCCACAAATACCAGATATTGTACCTGGAGGCGGTCCGAATCGTCCTCTATCAATCTCCCAACTGCCGTCACTCTTCTCTTCAGGGGCGATGGTCGCCGCCCCCTTCGCGCTGTTGCTTCTTAAATCCGGCGCCTGCGCTGTGCGTGCCTGCCTGGGGCAGGCGCAGTCTTCATTGTCAGTCACAGCTCAGACGCAGGGTGCCTGACTGCGCCTGTGCGGGCAGTGCGGCCACCCTGTTCCTGAATCCCCGCCCCGCACTGTGTTATTCATTATGCACAGTGCGGGGCTGGGGTTCCTGGGCATGCGCACTGCGCTTGTCAGACGCTCCCCCGGTCCCCCGCCTTCCAGCGTTGTTCTTTGTGGCTGTTCAAAACGTCGGCAATGAAACCTGTATATTCCGGCAATGCTGGAAGGCGGGGGACTGGGGGAGCGTCTGACAAGCGCAGTGCGCATGCCCAGGAACCCCAGCCCCGCACTGTGCATAATGAATAACACAGTGCGGGCCCCAGGCAGGCACGCACAGCGCAGGCGCCGGATTTAAGAAGCAACAGCGCGAAGGGGGCGGCGACCATCGCCCCTGAAGAGAAGAGTGACGGCAGTTGGGAGATTGATAGAGGACGATTCGGACCGCCTCCCGGTACAATATCTGGTATTTGTGGCCAATTTTTAAAACGCTTTATTGAGGTAATAAATGAATCAAAAACTAAAAGAGCCACCTTGTTAGACTGCAGCATTACTGCTGCACAAGGTGGCTCTTTTAGTTTATAACGGCTGGGGGGGGGGTGACAGTGGCCCTTTAAGTAGATGGCATCCAAAGGCAGCAGTGTTCAGTGCCTGGAGAGGAACACTCCAGAGAAATGGTTGTGCTGGAACCAAGCTAAACTGTGTGTGTTCTGCTAGCAGTGAGCAGGAGAAACCTTGCTCTCAGAAGGACTGTGTTTTCTGCTACCATTTTGTTTTGCTTACCTGTTTCGCCCAGAGGGCTGTATTTGTTTTACTACACCATGGTTCATGCTGTCCATAATAAACCAATGAAAGTTCTTAAAGCCGCAGTGTTCCCGTGTCTACCTCCGTGTACAGCCGAGTGAGTCGATCTACAACAATTTATCCATTGTAACAAATGCTCAGATGTGTAATGGGTTTTTTACATGTCGCATTTTTGCTGTGTTTTTTCCACACACACTTTTTTTTGCTGAATTTTACTGTTCCAGGAATGTGATTGAGATTTCTGCTGCTTGTTTTTTCCTTGCAGATGTGAAGCAATTTCACACCTGCAGAATGTCAATTCTTTCAGAATTTTTGCTGCATGATTCAACTATTCAAATGAACCAATGTGGGAGCACTATTATTCTCATCATGGGGGTCATGATGCTGGTGGTGGTGGGGAGACAAAATTGAAATGTATAGGGCCACAAAGGGATACAAAATTAATGCTTACAATTAAAAGGGGGACAATATTAATGTAGAGGGCAAGAAAGGGAGGATTATATTTATCTATAAGGGAAAAAAGGGGTACAATAATAATGTATGGGGTCACAAAGTGGGTCATTATTAGTGTAAGGAGCCAGAATGGGAGATGCTATTAATACGTAGGCACCTTGGAGGATGTTCCTAATCAAAACCAAAGCAAAAAACGAGAAAAGAGATCCCAAAATATAATTTAAATAATCAATCTCAATTTATTAGGTGAACAGGTAAAAAGCTGACAAAAAGGATGGGACAAGGAAGGGGTTACAACCACTAACACATGTCGAAAAGTTAGGATGCTCACTGGGCAAACAACATAACAGATATCTATAGGCAAATAGGAGTATATATGATACTGTCTAATGACGTTGTATATCTGTATTGCACATTTCCCATAAAGCCTAATCGGTACAACACCTGGCCATAATATCTGGATGATACATCCCAAGGGCAAAATGTAAACAGCTGCAGTAGCTGGTGTAGTTACCCGTAATATGCCAGGGATAAGTCCAGGAGTGTCCACCCCAACGTGCATTTCGGCGGTATATCCTTTCTCAAGGGGTAAAGGAAGAAGGGGAAGTGCAGGTATAAAAAGCCCCAGAGACCAATCAGAACACCTATGCTAATAAGAACAGACTCGTGGATGTAAATTGAGTAAGTGCTGCGATTGCTGTGTCATACGGAGTCAGCCAATCATCCACTGTGTAACAACAAAGGGTTACCACTGCATCCCATGACACATGCTTCATAACAATAACAGAGCACTCGGCGACGGCAAGGTAATGTGATACAGAACGTCATCACAAAAAGCCGATGCTATAAAATAGTAAATTAGCGTCGTAAAAGCTGCGTCATATGAAGAGAGACGATGTGTAGGGGTAAAGAGTTACCGCCACATATTATGACGCATGCGCCGCCATGGTGATAGGACGCTCGGCGGCGGCGGAGTCATGTGATGCGCGACGTCATGTCACATGACCATCGCCGCAGCACAGAGAGACACCACGGGCCGACGAACGAGCCAAGACCATGGCGCGCATGCGTACTATGGCCAGTAAATACACTAGTAATAAACTAGAATTCAGGCTGCAAAAAGCGGCGCAGCAACTATATATATAATGATGCATTGTCGTGACACCGGACATCAAAATAACCAATGATGGTAAGAATAATGAAAGTGGACATAAAGTATAAAAATTAGAACACATAAATACGAAAACCAGTATACAATATACATAAGCAAAAACTCATATAAATGTCATTATTGGCAGAACATATTACAAAAGTACAACAAACTTATATAGAATCGAATATCCCGTTGGCATAGATGTTAAGGCATCACGATAGGCCCATAAGTATAGAGTCTTCTAAGAATAGGGATTGGTTAGGCTTCTCAAGTGTGATAACGTCCAAGCATATCCGTAATACGTAGAGGATTTCATCACAGGAAAACAGAAAATAGAGGGGCTAAATAAAAAACAACCATAGTTAAAATAATAAAATCAAAAACATGTGAAGTTAACAACCAACAGTATTTGATATAGGAACGGTGCAAAACTAATATTCTCGTTAAGCCCTTTTGGGTGGACAGTATCCAGTGTCCATATCCACCTCGATTCCCGTTGAGCTAATTTGGAACTGATTTTCCTGCCACGAATCCCCGGGTCAACCAAATCTATCCCCCTAACCCTCAGTGCAGCACTGTCGCAATTGTGATGTATCTTAAAGTGGCGAGGAAGAGTCCGAAGTGTGGATACGTCGTCATGGCCGGCGGCCGCCTCTATCCCAAGGACATGTTCACGTATACGTACTTTAAGTTGGCGTGTAGTGAGCCCGATGTATATAAGGCCGCACGGACACTTAGCAAAATAGATCACATTTTTGGTGGTACAAGTGATGTGCTTCCTAATTTCATATGTTCTTGATCCAGAGGAATTAGTAAATGTGTCAGTGCGGTCAACATTGGGACAGGCGACACACCGGCCACAAGGAACACATCCACACCTCGGACCTACGCCATCAATAAATCGTGGCCCAAGGCCATCTTGATAGTGGCTCTTGACAAGACAGTCTTTAAGATTTTTTGACCGTTGAATGGTTACACTAGGTTTTTCAGGAAGGATCTGTTTAAGGATAGAGTCTGCTTGTAAAATGGACCATACTTTATACAGGCATTCTTTCATGCGGGAAAATTGGGCATGGTAATTAGTTACAAAACGTATTTTGTTAGAAGAATCTCTCCGATTATCTTGGGCATAGAGCAAAGCATGTCTTGTAGAATATTTAGCCCTATAGTAGGCACGTTTAACAGTACGTCTCCCATACCCACGCTCATAAAACCTCTCATGTAGGTCTCTAGCTTTTATCTCGAAGTCCTCATTATTGGAACAGATCCTACACAAAAGGAGGAACTGTCCAATAGGGACAGAGTCAATCATATACTTAAGGTGGGCTGATGAGGCATGGAGCAGGCTGTTGGTGGATGTTTCTTTTCTATATATAGTGGTTTGTAAAAAGTCATTACAATCTCTCCAGACCGTCACATCCAGGAAGTCTATCCTATCCCTATTGCTTTGGTACATAACAAAGATATTTGAATCATTTGTATTTAAGGATTTCATGAACTCCTGTAACAGTCCAGAGTCTCCCTGCCAGATCAGAAATATACCAAAAAAGAAGATGGACACCAAGCTAAAAATAACAATTTATTGAGAACCGTAAAGATAGCAGAAAACTGCACAAATACACTGAATAACAAAAGATAATTAACAATTAAATAAAATGAGAAAGGCAACACTAGTGCCGCATACAGCCTACAACCTGCTAAGTAATACAATGATAGGGGATAAACAGGAGATGTGCCATATGATAACTAGTGAATATGTATAGATACTAAAAAAACATTTTATAATGGCACACATCCGAAATAAGTCAACATGATGCTAACTCATATATACAAGGCAGGTACCAGGAGAGAAAGAGGTATGCATATACACATGATCCTATGATCCATGGCAGAGGGATCCTATATTGCGGTATTACTATAGCACAAGTGTGCAAATATACCAGAGTGAAAAGGGATTCCTATAAACACATATGAGTCCAGCGCCCCCCGAGGAAGCAATATATGCGAAACGCGCGTCGGGGCTCCTCTTTCCGCATACCCTCACTGGGTGGGACTCTGCGTGTACCTACAACTCCTTTGCTTATTGTAAGTATATATGGCTGGACTCATATGTGTTTATAGGAATCCCTTTTCACTCTGGTATATTTGCACACTTGTGCTATAGTAATACCGCAATATAGGATCCCTCTGCCACACCGTATTTTATATGCAGCACCTTAGTTTCCAGTCATGTGTATATGCATACCTCTTTCTCTCCTGGTACCTGCCTTGTATATTTGAGTTAGCATCATGTTGACTTATTTCGGATGTGTGCCATTATAAAATGTTTTTTTAGTATCTATACATATTCACTAGTTATCATATGGCACATCTCCTGTTTATCCCCTATCATTGTATTACTTAGCAGGTTGTAGGCTGTATGCGGCACTAGTGTTGCCTTTCTCATTTTATTTAATTGTTAATTATCTTTTGTTATTCAGTGTATTTGTGCAGTTTTCTGCTATCTTTACGGTTCTCAATAAATTGTTATTTTTAGCTTGGTGTCCATCTTCTTTTTTGGTATATTATCTAATTTGATGGCGGAGCATTTAATTTGAAGTGTCCTTTATATAGGTTGACAGATCAGAAATATATCGTCGATGTACCGCATCCAACCGGGGATGCGGTCCTTCTACCTACAGCTCCAGGGCACTGCCATGGGTGCTTCTTTCGCACCGGCGTATGCCAATCTGTTCCTGGGGCTGTGGGCGAAGGACCTCTCCCTGTCAGATCAGTCGTCGATGGACCGCATCCCCTTTTGGACGCTCCTGGACTTATCCCTGGCATATTACGGGTAACTATACCAGCTACTGTAGCTGTTTACATTTTGCCCTTGCGATGTATCATCCAGATATTATGGCCAGGTGTTGTACCGATTAGGCTTTATGGGAAATGTGCATTACAGATATACAACGTCATTAGACAGTATCATATATACTCCTATTTGCCTATAGATATCTGTTGATATGTTGTTTGCCCAGTGAGCATCCTAACTTTTCGACATGTGTTAGTGGTTGTAACCCCTTCCTTGTCCCATCCTTTTTGTCAGCTTTTTACCTGTTCACCTAATAAATTGAGATTGATTATTTAAATTATATTTTGGGATCTCTTTTGTCGTTTTTTGCTTTGGTTTTGTATAGTCTTTGCGACTTTTTCCCGTATTATGTCCATATAACTCAATTTCACAGTATGTGAATTTTCTAATATATACAATATAGTTACTGTGATCTTTTGTTTTCATGAGGTGTATTGACAGGATGTTGAATAGGGCCACAAAGGAGGACAATGTTGATTTATAGGGCAACAAAAGGAAGATCATAATGTATTGAGCAACAAAGTGGGCATTATCTACTATGTAATTGTCTGAGGGTCACTTCCGTCTTTCTGTCTGTCTGTCTGTCTGTCATGGATATTCATTGGCCGCGGCCTCTGTCTGTCATGGAAATCCAAGTCGCTGATTGGTCGTGGCAAAACGCCCACGACCATTGCCACAACCAATCAGCGGCGGCCATAGTCTGGCAGTGAAATGGCCGCTGCTTTACTGCCCTGCAGTCAGCGCTGAGCGCTCACAGAGGGTTAATGCCAGCGTTAACGGACCGGGGTGTAACGCACTCCGTTAACGCAGCTATTAACCCTGTGTGATCAACTTTTTACTATTGATGCTGCATATGCAGCATCAATAGTAAAAAGATCTAATGTTACAAATAATAATAATAAAAAAAAGGTTATTCTCACCTTCCGACGTCGCGCGCTGTCCTCGGCAGTGCAAGCGGCAGGTTCCGGTGCCAAGGATGCTATGCGAGAAGGACCTGCCATGACGTCACGGTCATGTGACCGCAATGTCATCACAGGTCCTGCGCTCATACCAACCCTGGGACCGGAAGCTGCCTTGTGCACCACACACAGGTGCCAGGACTTTAAGGGTCCTTTGGAAGGTGAGTATATGTTTATTTTTTATTTTTAGTCTTTTTTAACCACGCATATAGTGCCCACATTGCTATATACTATGTGGGCTGTGTTACATACTGCGTGGGCTCTGTTATATACTACATCTCTGTGCTATATACTATGTAGCTGGGCAATATACAACGTGACTGTCCAATATACTACATGGCTGTGCAATATACTACGTGCTCTGTGTTATATACTACATAGCTGTGCAATATACTATGTGGCTGTGTCGGTTCTGTTATATACTATGTCGACTGTGCAATATACTACGTGGCTCTGTTATATACTACGTGGCTCTGCAATATACTACGTAGATATGCAATATACTACGTGCCTCTACAATATACTACGTGGCTATGTTATATACTACGTGGCTCTGCTATATACTACGTCGCTGACCAATATACTACATAGCTATGCAATACACTACGTAGCTGTGCAATACACTACGTGACTGTGTTATATACTATGTGGCTGTGCAATATACTACTGTACGTGCCTGTGCAATATACTACGTGGCTCTACAATATACTACGTGGCTATGTTATATACTACGTGGCTCTGCATTATTCTACGTGGCTGACCAATATACTACATACCTGTGCAATACACTACGTGGCTATTTGGCTTTGCTATATACTACATGGCTGTGTTATATACTACGTAGCTCTGCTATATACTACGTACGCTGTGTTACATACTACGTAGCTCTGTTATATACTACGTAGCTATGTTATATACTACGTCGGTTGTGTTATATACTACGTCACTGTGCAATATAGTACATAGCCTGTGCTATATACTACCTACATATTCTAGAATACCCGATACGTTAGAATCGGGCCACCATCTAGTTAATATATAAAGACCCATTGGGCAAATTATTAATATGCAGAATTAGTCAAAAAATTGTCCTAATCTGAATTTTTCTAATAAATATCAAATTTTAGTGGATTTATGGTTCGTTTTTATTTAGTTGGCAGTTGAATCACTGCTTTCTTGGTGTGTACAACTTATTAATGTGTAAGGCACAATAGCTGACATTATTAAGGTACGTGGGTAGAATGGAGAATGTTATTAATGTATGGGGCTTCAATGGGGGGACATTATTAATGTTCAAAGACTGGTACGTTGCTAATGTATGTGGTCTGTTGTGAATTTGGATTCTGGGCTCCCCCGGTGGCCGCTTGTGGAATTGGACTTGTCATCCTCTTTCCTGTTTCACCTGATTCCATCAGTAGTGGGTGTCGCTATTTAAGCTCATTTCTCTGGTGGTTTCTTGCCGGTCAACAATGTTATCTGATGCCTCTCAGTGCTTGTTCCTGCTTCTAGACAACGACTAGATAAGTTGGACTTTTGTCCATGTTTTGTTTTGCCTATTTGTTCCAGTTCACAGCTGAAGTTTTGTTACTGTGTCTGGAAAGCTCTCGTTGATCAGGGATTGCTACTCTGGCGTTATGAGTTAATGCCAGAGTTTAAGGTAATCTCTGGATGGTGTTTTGTTAGTGTTTTTCTGCTGACCATGAAAGTATACTATCTGTCTTCTGCTATCTAGTAAGCGGACCTCAAATTTGCTAAGACTATTTTCCTGCTGCGTTTGTTGTTTCATCTGAACTCACCGTCATTATATGTGGGGGGCTACTGTCTTCTTTGGAATATTTCTCTAGAGGTGAGCCAGGTCTTATATTTCCCTCTGCTAGCTATTTAGGTCTTAGGCCAGAGCTGGGCATCTAGCGATAAATAGGAAATGCTACCTGGCTATTTCTAGTTGCGCGGCAGGCTTAGTTCATGGTCAGTATAGTTCCATCTTCCGAGAGCTTGTCCCTCTATAGGCTTGCTATGATCTCTGCCTGCAGAGATCATGACAGTTTGACCGGCCCATAAAGTGTTAAAGACCCAGGTTGAGAAAGGAGAGTTATAAGAAGTCTGCTGGAATTTTTTTTTTTTTTTTTTTTTTCCTCCAGTCTGCCTTGCTGCAGTCTTTTTTCTCTCTCTCCTCCTAATCTCTGTATGCTCTGTGTGCACCTGACAATAATGGATCTCCAGAGTGTAACTGCGGGTTTGAATAATCTCATCACGAAAGTACAAAATTTACAAGATTTTGTGGTACATGCTCCGGTATCTGAGCCGAGAATTCCTTTGCCGGAGTTCTTCACAGGGAATAGAGCTAGCTTCCAGAATTTCCGAAATAATTGTAAGCTTTATTTGTCCCTGAAGTCTCGTTCAGCTGGAGACCCTGCTCAGCAGGTTAGGATTGTGATTTCCTTGCTCAGGGGTGACCCTCAAGATTGGGCCTTCTCATTGCCAGCAGGGGATCCTGCGTTACGCGATGTGGATGCGTTTTTTCTGGCCTTGGGCTTGCTTTATGAGGAACCTCATTTGGAACTTCAGGCAGAAAAAACTTTGATGGCACTATCTCAGGGGCAAGACGAAGCTGAAGTTTTCTGCCAAAAATTCCGTAAATGGTCTGTGCTTACTCAGTGGAATGAGTGCGCCTTGGCGGCAACTTTCAGAGAAGGTCTCTCTGATGCCGTTAAGGATGTTATGGTGGGGTTCCCTTTGCCTGCAGGTCTGAATGAGTCCATGACAATGGCTATTCAGATTGATAGGCGTCTGCGGGAGCGCAAACCGGTGCACCATCTGGCGGTGTCTATGGAAAAGACGCCAGAAAGTATGCAGTGTGATAGAATTCTGTCCAGGAGCGAGCGACAGAATTTTAGACGGAAGAATGGATTGTGTTTCTATTGTGGGGATTCTACTCATGTTATATCGGCATGCTCTAGGCGTACTAAGAAGCTTGATAAGTCTGTTTCCATTGGCACCATTCAGTCTAAGTTTATTTTGTCTGTAACCCTGATTTGCTCTTTGTCATCCATTGCCACGGACGCCTATGTTGACTCTGGCGCCGCTCTGAGTCTTATGGATTGGTCCTTTGCCAATCGTTGTGGTTTTAATTTAGAGCCTTTGGAGACTCTTATTCCTCTGAAGGGGATTGACTCCACCCCATTGGCTAATAATAAACCACAATACTGGACACAAGTAACCATGCGTATCAATCCGGATCACCAGGAGATTATTCGTTTCCTGGTGCTGTATAATTTACATGACGATTTGGTACTGGGATTGCCATGGTTGCAGTCTCACAACCCAGTCTTGGACTGGAGAGCAATGTCTGTGTTGAGCTGGGGATGTAAGGGTATCCATGGGGACGTACCTTTGGTTTCTATTTCGTCGTCCATTCCCTCTGAAGTCCCTGAGTTCCTCTCTGATTATCAAGACGTCTTTGACGAACCCAAGCTTGGGTCGTTACCTCCGCACCGTGAGTGCGATTGTGCCATAGATTTGATACCGGGTTGTAAATATCCAAAGGGTCGTTTGTTTAATTTGTCTGTGCCGGAACATGCTGCTATGCGGGAATATATAAAGGAGTCTTTGGAAAAGGGACATATTCGTCCATCTTCTTCTCCCTTGGGAGCTGGGTTTTTCTTTGTCTCAAAAAAAGACGGCTCTTTGAGACCATGTATTGATTATCGGCTTCTGAATAAGATCACTGTTAAGTATCAATACCCATTGCCATTGCTTACTGATTTGTTTGCTCGTATAGAGGGTGCTAAGTGGTTCTCTAAAATTGATCTTCGTGGGGCGTATAATTTGGTGCGGATCAGGCAGGGGGATGAGTGGAAGACCGCATTTAATACGCCCGAGGGCCACTTTGAGTATTTGGTCATGCCTTTTGGTCTTTCTAATGCCCCTTCAGTTTTCCAGTCTTTTATGCATGATATTTTCCGCGATTTTCTGGATAAATTTATGATAATATATCTGGATGATATTCTGATTTTTTCTGATGACTGGGACTCTCATGTCCAGCAGGTCAGGAGAGTTTTTCAGGTTCTGCGGTCTAATTCTTTATGTGTGAAGGGGTCTAAGTGCGTTTTTGGGGTCCAGAAAATTTCCTTTTTGGGGTATATTTTTTCTCCCTCTTCCATTGAGATGGATCCCGTCAAGGTGCAAGCTATTTGTGACTGGACTCAGCCCTCCTCTCTTAAGGGTCTTCAGAGATTTTTGGGCTTTGCCAACTTTTACCGCCGATTTATTGCTGGTTTTTCGGATGTCGTTAAACCACTGACTGATTTGACCAGACAAGGCGCTGATGTTGCTAATTGGTCCCCTCATGCTGTAGAGGCCTTTCAGGAGCTTAAGCGCCGTTTTGCCTCTGCCCCTGTGTTGCGTCAGCCTGATGTGAATCTGCCTTTTCAGGTTGAGGTTGACGCTTCGGAGATTGGAGCTGGGGCAGTGTTGTCGCAGAAAGGTTCCGACTGCTCCGTCATTAGGCCTTGTGCCTTCTTTTCTCGCAAGTTTTCGCCCGCAGAGCGGAATTATGATGTTGGGAATCGGGAGCTTTTGGCCATGAAGTGGGCGTTTGAGGAGTGGCGCCATTGGCTCGAGGGGGCTAGGCATCAGGTGGTGGTATTGACTGACCACAAAAATTTGATTTATCTTGAGACTGCCAGACGCCTGAATCCTAGACAGGCGCGCTGGTCTTTATTTTTTTCTCGCTTTAATTTTGTGGTGTCATACCTACCGGGTTCTAAGAATGTTAAGGCAGATGCCCTTTCTAGGAGTTTTGACCCGGACTCTCCTGGTAATTCGGAACCCACAGGTATCCTTAGGGAGGGAGTAATTTTGTCGGCCGTTTCTCCTGATCTGCGGCGGTCCTTGCAAGAGTTTCAGGCGGATAGACCGGATCGTTGTCCGCCTGATAGACTGTTTGTTCCGGATGATTGGACCAGCAGAGTCATCTCTGAGGTACATTCTTCTGCATTGGCAGGTCATCCCGGAATTTTTGGTACCAGGGATTTGGTGGCAAGATCCTTCTGGTGGCCTTCTCTGTCACGAGATGTGCGAGTCTTTGTGCAGTCATGTGACGTTTGTGCTCGGGCCAAGTCTTGTAGTTCTCGGGCTAGCGGACTGCTGTTGCCCTTGCCTATTCCTAAGAGGCCTTGGACACACATCTCGATGGATTTTATTTCAGATCTGCCTGTTTCCCAGAAGATGTCTGTCATCTGGGTGGTCTGTGACCGTTTCTCTAAAATGGTCCATTTGGTTCCTCTGCCCAAGTTGCCTTCTTCTTCTGAGTTGGTTCCTCTGTTTTTTCAGAATGTTGTCCGATTGCACGGTATTCCTGAGAATATTGTTTCTGACAGAGGTACCCAATTTGTGTCTAGATTTTGGCGGGCATTCTGTGCTAGGATGGGCATAGATTTGTCTTTTTCATCTGCTTTTCACCCTCAGACTAATGGCCAGACCGAGCGGGCTAATCAGACCCTTGAGACATATCTGAGGTGTTTTGTCTCTGCTGACCAGGATGATTGGGTTGCTTTTTTGCCATTGGCAGAGTTCGCCCTCAATAATCGGGCCAGTTCTTCCACCTTGGTGTCCCCGTTTTTCTGTAATTCGGGGTTTCACCCTCGATTTTCCTCCGGTCAGGTGGAATCCTCGGATTGTCCTGGAGTGGATGCGGTGGTGGAGAGATTGCATCACATCTGGGGGCAGGTTATGGACAATTTGAAGTTGTCCCAGGAGAAGACTCAGCGTTTTGCCAACCGTCATCGTCGTGTTGGTTCTCGGCTTTGTGTTGGAGATTTAGTGTGGTTGTCTTCTCGTTTTGTCCCTATGAGGGTCTCTTCTCCTAAGTTTAAACCTCGGTTCATCGGCCCTTATAGAATATTGGAGATTCTTAATCCTGTTTCTTTCCGTTTGGACCTCCCTGCGTCCTTTTCCATTCATAACGTTTTTCATCGGTCGTTATTGCGCAGGTATGAGGTACCTGTTGTACCTTCAGTTGAGCCTCCTGCTCCGGTGTTGGTTGAGGGTGAGTTGGAGTACGTTGTGGAGAAAATTTTGGACTCTCGTGTTTCCAGACGGAAACTCCAGTATCTGGTCAACTGGAAGGGTTACGGCCAGGAGGATAATTCTTGGGTCAATGCATCTGATGTTCATGCTTCTGATCTTGTTCGTGCCTTCCATAGGGCTCATCCTGGTCGCCCTGGTGGATCTGGTGAGGGTTCGGTGCCCCCTCCTTGAGGGGGGGGTACTGTTGTGAATTTGGATTCTGGGCTCCCCCGGTGGCCGCTTGTGGAATTGGACTTGTCATCCTCTTTCCTGTTTCACCTGATTCCATCAGTAGTGGGTGTCGCTATTTAAGCTCATTTCTCTGGTGGTTTCTTGCCGGTCAACAATGTTATCTGATGCCTCTCAGTGCTTGTTCCTGCTTCTAGACAACGACTAGATAAGTTGGACTTTTGTCCATGTTTTGTTTTGCCTATTTGTTCCAGTTCACAGCTGAAGTTTTGTTACTGTGTCTGGAAAGCTCTCGTTGATCAGGGATTGCTACTCTGGCGTTATGAGTTAATGCCAGAGTTTAAGGTAATCTCTGGATGGTGTTTTGTTAGTGTTTTTCTGCTGACCATGAAAGTATACTATCTGTCTTCTGCTATCTAGTAAGCGGACCTCAAATTTGCTAAGACTATTTTCCTGCTGCGTTTGTTGTTTCATCTGAACTCACCGTCATTATATGTGGGGGGCTACTGTCTTCTTTGGAATATTTCTCTAGAGGTGAGCCAGGTCTTATATTTCCCTCTGCTAGCTATTTAGGTCTTAGGCCAGAGCTGGGCATCTAGCGATAAATAGGAAATGCTACCTGGCTATTTCTAGTTGCGCGGCAGGCTTAGTTCATGGTCAGTATAGTTCCATCTTCCGAGAGCTTGTCCCTCTATAGGCTTGCTATGATCTCTGCCTGCAGAGATCATGACAGTGGTCACAATGTGAAATATTATTTTTGTATGTAATCACAAAGGTGAACTTTATTATTTAAGGGAGACCACAAAATTGACATAATCATTACTACTGTATGAGGAATAACGAGGTGGAAATTTATACTGTCTGTGGGGAGTAAAAAATGGGGACGTCACTACTGTAATGTACAGTATTTTTTGGACTATAAGATGCACTTTTGTTACCCAAAATTTTTGGGGAAAGTAGGGGGTGCGTCTTATAATCTGAATCTGTGTTCTGTGCTGTGCTGTAGAGGAGGGGGGGCGGCTCTGGAGTGGTGTCAGGGGGCTGTGGTGCTCTGCCTGCGGGCTGCTGAGACAGCAGGAGGTTCTGTGCTCCCGCTCATTAGCCTCATGTAATATTCACTGCACCTGCTGTCCATCACCTTGGTGCTGAACCTGTGCTGAGTTGATTCACAGGGGAGCAGTGAATATTACATGTGCCTGCATCTCCCCCCACTCCCATCATGGATATGGCCCCCGGTTACTCTTATATGCCCCCCTATGCTGCTGGAAGGCACATGCTCCCCCCTGTGCTGCTGGCAGGCACATGATAAAATAACAAACACTTAACTCACCTTCCCCTGATGGCTCCCTGCTCACAGCTCCTCGGTTGCTTTCTATGTCTGTGCTGACAACTGATCATGTGATCGGCACAGCACTGTGATGACATCACTGTGTGCCCAGGTCAGATGATCCGATGCCTGGGAAACAGGAAGCGCAACCGAGGAGTTGAGAGCACGGAGTCATCAGGGGAAGGTGAGTTAAGTGTTTGTTATTTTATCATGTGCCTGCCAGCAGCACAGGGAGGGGGAAGCATGTGTCTGCCAGCAGCACAGGGGAGGGCATGTGCCTGCCAGCAGCACAGGGAGGGCAGGTGTCTGCCAGCAGCAGGGGGTGGCATGTGCCTGTCAGCAGCAGAGGGGGGAAGCATGTGTCTGCCAGCAGCAGGGGGGTGGCATGTGCCTGCCAGCAGCACAGGGGGCATGTGTCTGCCAGCAGCGGGGGGCATGTGTCTGCCAGCAGCACAGGGGGGCATGTGTCTTTCAGCAGCACAGGGGGGCATGTGTCTGCCAGCAGCACAGGGGGGCATGTGTCTGCCAGCAGCACAGGGGGCATATAGTGACCGGGGGGCCTGTACCTGCCAGCAGCACTGGGGGGCATATAATGACCGGAGGGGCTGTACTTGTCAGCAGCACAGGGGGGCATGTGTCTGCCAGCAGCACAGGGAGGCATGTGTCTGCCAGCAGCACAGGGGGGGCATGTGTCTGCCAGCAGCACAGGGGGCATATAGTGACCAGGGGGCCTGTACCTGCCAGCAGCACTGGGGGGCATATTGTGACTGGGGGGCATGTGCCTGCCAGCAGCACAGGGGGGCATGTCCCTGCCAGCACAAGGGGGCATATTTTGACCGGGGGGCATGTGCCTGCCAGCACAGGGGGGCATATAGTGACCCAGGGGGCATGTGCCTGCCAGCAGCAAAGGGGGGCATATAGTGACCCAGGGGGGAATGTGTCTGCCAGCAGTACAGGGGGGCATATAGTGACCAGGGGGGCATGTGCCAGCACAAGGATGGGGGTTATATAGATGCCAGGATGAGGGACATATGATTTGTAAGACGGATACTGGCATTATAAGACAGACCCCCATTTAAAAATAAACATTTTTTTTTTCTCTTTTTCTTCACCAAATTTTGGGGTGCGTTTTATAATCAGGTGCGTCTTATAGTCCGAAAAATGGTACTTTATTTTTGGGATACTGTTCTTGTGGGGAGAACAAAGAACTAAGACCTAAATTTACTTACAAAATTATCTCGTAGCATTTACTGTGAGATTTGTATATTATATTTTTATTACTCTAATTTAAGAAGTGTGAACGTGGACTATATCAATGCCCACATTTGAGTAACAAACCTTAATACTTCAGCAAAGCAAGACATTTTAGACAACTATATGGTTCCAATTTTAGGGGTGTGTGGCAGTTTGAGGAAGGCAATTTTCTGTTTCAGCATGACCTTTGCCTCAGTGCATAAAACACGATCCATAAAGGCAATGTTAGGTGAGTTTGTCATGGAAGAACTTGAATGACCCATAAAGAACCCTGACGTCAATGTTATCGACACCTTTGGGATGAACTGGAACGGAGATTATGACGACTCATCCAACTTCAGTGTCTGACCGCACAAATGCTCCTCTGGATGAATGGGCATAAATTCCAAGAGACACTGCAAATTATTTTAGGAATCCTTGCCAGAAGAGTAAAAGTGGTTATAGCTACAAAGTGAGGACCAACTCCGTATTACTGCCTATGGGTGTATTATGGTATTATGGGATGTCATAAAAGCTAATATAGGTTTAATCTGATGGTGTCCCAATGTTTTTGTCTGTATAGGGTATGTTGTTTTATGTCTTTATATGTTTATATCTTATTCTACTGTACCCTTTATTTTCTCTGGAGTACCACAGGTTTACATATTTTGTACTTCAGACTACTCTCTACACTAAAAACTGGAGGTCGTGGTCTAGTAGACATTTTGTTTTTCAAAACAGGCACATTCCATATTTCATTGTATAAAGAAGCTGCGGGGGAGGGTTAACCTCGTCTTGTTTTGAACTAAACATATTTCTCCTTGGTTGCACTTACTTATTGTTCACATTGTACAAGTAGATCCTGAATATGTCTGTGTGCACAGCTATATTAATTGCCATATATTTTAACCCCAACTGCCTCCTCTTAAACATTGGAAATGTTCCTGTAAAGCATAACATTTATTTTCGCAAATAAGCATGTTATTTACGTTTCTGTAAATTCCTTAAGGCAGATTTTTTTCCGCGACATTGGACAAATAATTTACTTGGCTAATATGCGATGTTTACATTGTAGTTACTCGGAGGCAAAAAAAAAACGTTTACAGCCCCAGGCAGGGTTGTATGCAAAATTCTAGCCTGGAGATTTTCAGCAAGTGTTTTGCAATATAGCTACAGATTTAATGAATTAGTAAATGTCAAGTAGAGGTTTCCCTAGGCTTTATCTTACTGACCTTGTGAGCAGGAGGAATGCTAAGATATCAAGATGAAGTGAAATAAAAAATAATTCTAGCAATTCACCATATAATCATTGACATCATTCATAATGATTTAGTGCGATAATTAAAATTGCAATAAAAAAACAAACTGTTTCCATTTAAGCATTGCATTTGTCTACTCCCTTTTCTCCCTCTCCATTGATTAAAACATGTAAAAAGCAGTTTTGATGAAGCAGGCAGGGCTTGGTGCAGTAGGAGCCATACATTTGTGCCCTGTAAAGGACACCGCTGCAAGACTAAGCTCTGATCACTTTCTTTTCAGTCCAATTCCTTCTGATGTTGCTGCCAGTTTTCTACATTACAGTACATTGTATGCCTCTAAACTAACTAATGACACACATGTACTTTTTTGTAAGGGGGTTTGCTGTGGCCCCTTTTTCTCAATTAACTTTTTACAAGCCCCAATTGGGAGTTAAAAGAGGTGGTAAATTATACCTGTCATTTCAGGTGACATTTCAGAATAAGCTGATACAAGTGTCTATATGAGAAATCACAACATTTCTAGCCATTATTTTCACACATTTTTACCAATTTTCCCCTCTACATGCTGTAATTTCTAGTTGTCTCTGAGCTAGTGGGTGAAGACTAACTGCTAAGATGTCTCCCAAACACAGTAGACAGATACCATATATACTCGAGTATAAGCCTCCCCGAGTATAAGCCGAGACCCCTAATTTTGCCACAAAAAACTGGGAAAACTTAATTACTATGAGTATAAGCCTGTAGTGGGAAATGCAGCATCTACTGGTAAATTTCAAAAATAAAAATAGATACCAATTAAAGTAAAATTAATTGAGACATCAGTAGGCCAAGTGTTTTTGAATATCCATATTGAATCAGGAGCCCCATATAATGCTCCATAAAGTTCATGATGGGCCCCATAAGATGCTCCATAATAAAATATGTCCCATATAATGCTCCATTAAGGTTATGATGGGCCCCATAAGATGCTTCATACAAAAATATGCCTCATATAGTGCTGCACAAAGGTTGATTATAGCCCCATAAGATGCTCCATAGAAACATTTGCCCCATATAATGCTGCACAAAGGTTGATTATGGCCCCATAAGATGCTCTATAGAAAATGGGCCCCATATGATGCTGCATTAAGGTTGATTATGGCCCCATAAGATGCTCCATAGAAATATTTGCACCATATAATGCTGCATAAAGGTTTATTATGGCCCCATAAAATGCTCCATAGAAACATTTGCCCCATATAATGCTGCATAAAGGTTGATTATGGCCCCATAAAATGCTCCATAGAAACATTTGCCCCATATAATGCTGCATTAAGGTTGATTATGGCCCATAAGATGCTCCATAGAAACATTTGTCCCATATAATGCTGCATTAAGGTTGATTATGGCCCATAAGATGCTCCATAGAAACATTTGCTCCATATACTGCTGCTGCGATTAAAAAAAAAAATTACATACTCACCTCTTGTCCTGAGCAGGTGGGGACACCGGCACTTGCGATATTCACCTGGCCCCTTTCCACTGCCGCGCACCGCTCTGTCTTCCGTCTCTCTGCAGTGTTCAGGCAGAGGGTGGTGCGCACACTAAACACATCATCGTGCCTTCTGACCTGAATGTCACAGCCAGAGGATGCAGAAGATGGAGCGGTGGAACGGGGACAGGTGAATATCGCATGGCTCACCTCCCCCGTTATACTCATTCTCCCATCATGGTCCCTGCTTCTCCAATGCGATGGCGCTGGCAGCTTGTTCCTGTGTTCAGCGGTCATGGGTACTGCTCATTAAAGTAAAGAATATGTGGCTCCACCCCTATGGGAGTGGAGTCGCGTCCATATTCATTACTTTAATGAGTGGTACCACGAGACCGCTGAACACAGGAAGAGCTTCGGGTGCCGGAGAGGCAGGGACATGCAGAGAGGTGCCGGGAGCAGGTGAATATGATGGACAGCTGCCGCTCCTCCGCCGACCCCCTGGGACAATGACTCGAGTATAAGCTAAGAGGGGCACTTTCAGCCTAAAAAAAATGTGCTGTAAGTTAAGGATCGCTTCACTGTCTCCATGTTGGATATGTTCAGAAACAGCATGGATTACATAATAGAGTAGTACTGAGAAGAGGAGCTGTGAATCCAGTGACATAAAATAGTAACATGCAGCAGCACCATCTGTGTATGTGATCTGGCAACGTGAATTGTCTTGAGCAAAACGTGTATTATCTTGAGCAAAATAGATTGAAACAGTCTTTCAGAGTAAAGGATGAGTTCACAAGGCTGGAGGGAGTAGAATTAGCATATTTCTCTGATAACATATATTGGAAAGTTGACAAGGTATGTACTATTCATTGATGCAAAGTTTGGAGAAATGTTGGTGACCTTTTAAGGGTGTGCAATAGCATTATATAGATTCCTTATTTTAAAGAGGTATGTCTGGTGATATCAAAAACCCATTTCCATCGCCAAATGGCCTGAGGGAACTACAATCATTGAATACTCCAGAAACATAATAAGAAGCATTGCTTATTATAGTGGGATTTATCTGCCTGGGACACCTAAAATCATCGACAAACAAAAATGGTTTTAGGGATCAGAGCTACTCTAAGGGTAATTTGTAAAAATAAAAAAAATAAAAAGATATCCATTCCCTACCATTGCATGCACTCTTTAGTATTTTGTTTAGGCCGGGATCACACATACGCGAGATACGGCCGAGACTTGCAGGTGAAATCCCTCCTCTGGCGCCAGCACTTGGGAGCGGAGCGTGCAGCTCCATGTATTGCTGTGCGGCTGCACGCTCCGCTCCAGAGTGCCGGCGCCAGAGGAGGGATTTCACCTGCGAGACTCGGCCGTATCTCGCGTATGTGTGATCCCGGCCTTAAAGTGTGAAGACGTTATTGTTGAGTATGGTAAGTTGGTTAATTTGTCTCTGAATTTTATGCTTTCAAAATAATGGCATTTTATTAAAGACCATGCAGCTTTAGCTGTCTGAGTAAGATTAGATTGTGTAAGATATTCCCAGACTTAGATTAAAAGCAAAGAAAATAATGTAAGTGTAATCTTTTGATTTGATTTGATTATGTATCTACCCTTGTGCATTCTATCTACAGACACTAATGTCCTAACTTCAGTATTATCATTTATCTACTGCGTCTCCTGATATACCAACATTGTTTCTACATTGAAAAGGAAGACTATAGTATATTCTAGGAGCGCTCAGAAAAGTGATCACAAAACTTTACAAGGGCGGACACTGAATGATTGGTACCCCTGTGCAAGAAATGGGTCGGCTCCCTTCTCCCTTTTATGGCAAAGATACAAAAATATACTACACAGAATTAATTCATACTGTATGTATGTCAGTTATTCAGCTTCTTAACGTATGCTACAAACGTTCTGTGCCCATGTCACTCACATGCCACATAAAAACCAGCCACACACCAGACACATGTCACATAAAAACCAACCACACACCAGACAAAAGCCACATAAAAACCAACCAAACACAAGACAAAAGCCACATAAAAACCAACCACACACCAGACACATGGCACGTAAAAACCAGCCACACACCACACTCATGCCACATAAAAACCTGCCACACACCAGACACATGCCACATAAAAACCAGCCACACACCAGACACATGCCACATAAAAACCAGCCACACACCAGACACATGCCACATAAAAACCAGCGACACACCAGACACAAGCCACATAAAAACCAGCCACACACCAGACACAAGCCACATAAAAACCAGCCACACACCAGACACATGCCACATAAAAACCAGTCACAAACCAGACACATGCCACATAAAAACCTGCCACACACACCAGACACATGCCACATAAAAACCAGCCACACACTAGACACATGCCACATAAAAACCAGCCACACACACCAGACACAAGCCACATAAAAAACAGCCACACACCAGACAAAAGCCACATAAAAACCAGCCACACACCATACACATGCCACATAAAAGCCAGCCACACACCAGATACATGTCACATACAAACCAGCCACACACCAGACAAAAGCCACATAAAAACCAACCACACACCAGACACATGGCACGTAAAAAACAGCCACACACCACACTCATGCCACATAAAAACCTGCCACACACGCCAGACACATGCCACATAAAAACCAGCCACACAACAGACACATGCCACATAGAAACCAGCCACACACCAGACACATGCCACATAAAAACCAACCACACACCAGACACATGGCATGTAAAAAACAGCCACACACCAGACAAAAGCCACATAAAAACCAACCACACACCAGACACATGGCACGTAAAAAACAGCCACACACCACACTCATGCCACATAAAAACCTGCCACACACGCCAGACACATGCCACATAAAAACCAGCCACACAACAGACACATGCCACATAGAAACCAGCCACACACCAGACACATGCCACATAAAAACCAGCCACACACCAGACACAAGCCACATAAAAACCAGCCACACACCAGACAAAAGCCACATAAAAACCAGCCACACACCAGACACATGCCACATAAAATCCAGCCACACACCAGACACAAGCCACATAAAAACCAGCCACACACCAGACACATGCCACATAAAATCCAGCCACACACCAGACACATGCCACATAAAAACCAGCCACACACCAGACACATGCCACATTAAATCCAGCCACACACCAGACACAAGCCACATAAAAACCAGCCACACAACAGACACATGCCACATAGAAACCAGCCACACACCACACTCATGCCACATAAAAACCTGCCACACACGCCAGACACATGCCACATAAAAACCAGCCACACAACAGACACATGCCACATAGAAACCAGCCACACACCACACTCATGCCACATAAAAACCTGCCACACACGCCAGACACATGCCACATAAAAACCAGCCACACAACAGACACATGCCACATAGAAACCAGCCACACACCAGACACATGCCACATAAAAACCAACCACACACCAGACACATGGCATGTAAAAAACAGCCACACACCAGACAAAAGCCACATAAAAACCAACCACACACCAGACACATGGCACGTAAAAAACAGCCACACACCACACTCATGCCACATAAAAACCTGCCACACACGCCAGACACATGCCACATAAAAACCAGCCACACAACAGACACATGCCACATAGAAACCAGCCACACACCAGACACATGCCACATAAAAACCAGCCACACACCAGACACAAGCCACATAAAAACCAGCCACACACCAGACAAAAGCCACATAAAAACCAGCCACACACCAGACACATGCCACATAAAATCCAGCCACACACCAGACACAAGCCACATAAAAACCAGCCACACACCAGACACATGCCACATAAAATCCAGCCACACACCAGACACATGCCACATAAAAACCAGCCACACACCAGACACATGCCACATTAAATCCAGCCACACACCAGACACAAGCCACATAAAAACCAGCCACACACCAGACACATGCCACATAAAAACCAGCCACACACCAGACACAAGCCACATAAAAACCAGCCACACACCAGACACATGCCACATAAAAACCTGCCACACACACCAGACACATGCCACATAAAAACCAGCCACACACCTGACACATGCCACATAAAAACCAGCCACACACCAGACACATGCCACATAAAAACCAGCCACACACCAGACACAAGCCACATAAAAACCAGCCACACACCAGACAAAAGCCACATAAAAACCAGCCACACACCAGACACATGCCACATAAAAGCCAGCCACACACCAGATACATGTCACATACAAACCAGCCACACACCAGACAAAAGCCACATAAAAACCAACCACATACCAGACACATGGCACGTAAAAACCAGCCACACACCACACTCATGCCACATAAAAACATGCCACACACACCAGACACATGCCACATGAAAACCAACCACACACCAGACACATGCCACATAAAAACCAGCCACACACCAGACAAAAGCCACAAAAAAAACAGCCACAAACCAGACACATGCCACATAAAAACCAGCCACACACCAGACACATGCCACATAAAAACCAGCCACACACCAGACACATGCCACATAAAAACCAGCCACACACCAGACACATGCCACATAAAAACCAGCCACACACCATACACATGCCACATAAAAACCAGCCACACACACCAGATATAAGCCACATAAAAAAACAGCCACTCACCAGACAAAAGCCACATAAAAACCAGCCACACACCAGACACATGCCACATAAAATCCAGCCACACACCAGATACATGCCACATACAAACCAGCCACACACCAGACACACACCAGACACATGCCACATAAAATCCAGCTACACACCAGGTACATGCCACATACAAACCAGCCATACACCAGACACATGCCACATAAAAAACAGCCACACACCAGACACGTGCCACATAAAATCCAGCCACATACTAGATGCATGCCACATACAAACCAGCCACACACCAGACACATGCCACTTAAAATCCAGCCACACAACAGACACATGCCACATAAAAACCAGCCACACACCAGACACATGCCACATAAAATCCAGCCACACACCAGACACATGCCACATAAAACCAGCCACACACCAGACACATGCCACATAAAATCCAGCCACACACCAGACACATGCCACATAATAACCATCCACACACCAGACACATGATACATAAAAACCAGCCACACGCCAGACAAATGCCACATAAAAGCCAATTGTCTATTCACAGAGGAAGAGGACTAGAACTCTAGTGCCACCTAGTAGCAATCCTAAAAGTCAATATATCGACTCTCCAACGAGTTTTTTCACATGACTTAGTATTAAAGCCAAAACCAAAATCTCAATTTGCAGACCTAAAATACAGTCACATACTAGACACATGTCACAAGGACCACAGTCACACACTTGACATATGTCACATATATGATGGTCACAAACTAGACACATATCAAATGCACATCAACACACTATACATGCCAGTCCCTCACTAGACATATAACACATGATGCACATGCCAGTCACACACTTGACACATGCCACATAAACATCAGTCACACTACACATGTGTCACATACAAGTGTCCCTTGTGTCACATACAAGCTAATCACACACTAGAAACATAGAACATACTTACCAGTCACATGCCAAAAAAACAGTGAAACCGTAAAACATTTTTAGATAAAAGGAAATTTGATCAAATTATTTAGTGGAAAAAGATTTTCCTGTCTGAAAAAATAGTGACTATTCTGAACAAAACAGTTTATATGAGTTCACAAAAAAAATACACAACTGCAAATATAAAAACAGTGAGGGGAATTTAATTGGGCAGGCATTGTTTATCTAAGAAATTGGCAGTACAGTGAGTTGGTTGGGAACTGTTTACTTTCAAGCATTGGTAAGACTATGGTAAGATTGTGTTGGTCAAGTATTGTTCAATTTCACATATTGGTCAGGCAATGTTTACTTTAGCCCCTTAATGACCGCAATGCACCTTTTAATGGCAGCAATTAAGGGTACGTATTCCTCAGCGCCTCTTTTTAACAGCACTGAGAAATAAGATTATAGCGCCCCCCAGAGTTGGAAAATCTCCAGGGTCTCGGTTAGGCTACGTTCACATTAGCGTTCGGCGCCGCAGCGTCGCCGCATGCGTCATGCGCCCCTATATTTAACATGGGGGCGCATGGACATGCGTTGCACTTGCATTTTGTGACGCATGCGTCACTGTGGTGCATGCGTCAGGGCGCAGAGGACGCAGCAAGTTGCAGTTTTTTCGGCGCCCAAAACCATGCAAAAATGGACGCATGCGTCACAAAACGCTGCGTTGTGCATGCGTTTACATTTGCGTTGTGCGTTGCGTTGCCGATGCTGCGGCGCACAATGCAAATGTGAACGTAGCCTTACTGGGTTGGTTTTTACCGTCCGCAGTGTTGCGAGATCTGCCAGCTGGCATCTGGCAGCAATAGGAGATTTTTCCTATTGGTTCATTTTAATCACTGTGATAGACCCTATCACAGTGATAAAATAAAAAAAATAGTAAATCAAACCCCCTTCATCACCCCCTTAGTTAGGTAAAAATAATAAAATTAAAAAATGTATTTTTTTCCATTTTTCCATTAGGATTAGCGTTGGGGTTAGGGTTGGGGTTAGAGTTAGGGTTGGAGCTAGGGTTAGAATTGGGCTAGGGTTAGGGTTGGAGCTAGGAATAGTGTTGGAGTTAATGCTAGGGTTAGTTTTGGGCTAGGGTTAGGGTTGTGTTGGGTAAGGGTTGTGGTGTTGGGGATAGAGTGGTGTTGGGGTTAGGGTTAGGGCTGGGGTTAGGGTTGGATTTAGAATTTGGGGTTTCCACTGTTTAGAACCTCAGGGGTCTCAAAACATGACATAGTGCCCACCAATTTTGCATTCAAAAAGTCAAACGTTGCTCCCTCTCTTCTGAGACTTGCCATTCGCCCAAACAGTGGCTTTACCCCACATACGTGGTATCGGCATACTCAGGAGAAATTGTACAACAAATTTTGTAGTCCATTTTCTCCTGATACCATTGTGAAAATAAAAAAGTTTGGTTCCAAAGTATTTTTTTTGTGAAAAAAGTAAAATGTTTATTTTTGCCTTCCACGTTGCATTAGTTCTCATAAAGCACCTGAAGGGTTAATAAGCTTCTTGAATGTGGTTTTGCGCACCTTGAGGGGTGTAGTTTTTAGAATGGTGTCACTTTTGGGTATTTTCTGTTATATTGACCCCCCAAACTCACTTCAAATGTGAGGTGGTCCCTAAAAAAAATGGTTTTGTAAATTTTGTTGGAAAAATGAGAAATCACTGGTCAACTTTTAACCCTTATAACGTCCTAACTAGATTTGAGCGACTTTTACTTTTTTCGGATCGAGTCGGGTTTCACAGAACCCGACCAAAGTCGGGTCAGGTGAAATCGGCCGATTATTGCAAAAAGTCGGGGGCCGACTGAAACATGAAACCCAATGCAAGTCAATGGGGAATCAAAGTTGGCAGTGAGTGGAGGACAGGAAAACACCTACAGTGCCCATTTTAATGCCAAAAACATCAATTCTTATTATTGAAGCTTGTCAATCTTAATTTACTTTATAATAATAGTTAGGCATTGAAAACTGGGGGTCATTCGGCTAAAGTTGTGGGGGGGTAGGGCTGGCTCAAGATTTTCGTGGGCCCAGGAAATGCAGAAAACGTCACGGCGGTGGAGCAGGGAGAGGTAAGTATTTCAACTTTGCAAGTGCTGTGATCCTGAGCAAGCAGGGGGGGCCCACTCGTTGGCATTGGCACTGGCACAGTACCCCTCATAGTACGGCGGTGTGATTGACGGCGGGTGGCGCCTCCCACCGGCAGAGACACTTTTGCATACTATGAGGGGCCCTGTGCCAGTGACGTCACCAACGAGTATGCCCCCCCACCTGATGAAGGAACCTGCACTTTCATCTGCACCTTCCTCATTGTCCCCATGTTAGGTGGTATAGTGTGCGGGAAGGGGAACCTGACTTTCAGCAGGGTCAGATTCTGGCTGTGTAGAGTGCAAGGGGAATGTAGTGGTCTGGGTCAATGTACCAGCAGACTTATCTAGCAGTGGCTGGGCAATGGGCAGGATGAGGAGGAAACACAGATATAGGCCCAAATAATAAAGTGGGCTAAATGCAGTTCACCATTGGTAACAGGACTAAACAGGCAGCATTGCTTTGTTCAGTGGAGGACAACTGTAATGAGTGGCACACAGTTAGTAGGCCCAAATAATAAAGTAGGCTAAATGCAGTTCAAAATTGGTAACAGGACTAAACAGGCGGCATTGCTTTGTTCAGCGGAGGACAACTGTAATGAGTGGCAGACACAGTTAGAAGGCCCAAATGATAAAGTAGCCTAAATGCAGTTTAAAATTGGTAACAGGACTAAACAGGCGGCATTGCTTTGCTCAGCGGAGGACAACTGAAATGAGTGGCAGACACAGTTAGTAAGCCCAAATAATAAAGTGGGCTAAATGCAGTTCAAATGTGGTAACAGGATTAAACAGGCGGCATTGCTTTGTTCAGTGGAGGACAACTGTAATGAGTGGCAGACACAGTTAGTAGGCCCAAATAATAAAGTAGGCTAAATGTAGTTCAAAATTGGTAACAGGACTAAACAGGCGGCATTGCTTTATTCAGCGGAGGACAACTGTAATGAGTGGCAGACACAGATAGTAGACCCAAATAATAAAGTAGGCTAAATGCAGTTCAAAATTGGTAACAGGACTAAACAGGCGGCATTGCTTTGTTCAGCGGAGGACAACTGTATTGAGTGGCAGACACAGTTAGTAGGCCGAAATAATAAAGTAGCTTAAATGCAGTTCAAAATTGGCAACAGGACTAAACAGGCGGCATTGCTTTGTTCAGCAGAGGACAACTGTAATGAGTGGCAGACACAGTTAGTAGGCCCAAATAATAAAGTAGCCTAAATGCAGTTCAAAATTGGTAACAGGACTAAACAGGCGGCATTGCTATGTTCAGTGGAGGACAACTGTAATGAGCGGCAGACACAGTTAGTAGGCCCAAATAATAAAGTGGGCTAAATGCAGTTCAAATGTGGTAACAGGACTAAACAGGCGGCATTGCTTTGTTCGGTGAAGGACAACTGTAATGACCGGCAGACACAGTTAGTAGGCCCAAATAATAAAGTAGGCTAAATGCAGTTCAAAATTGGTAACAGGACTAAACAGGCGGCATTGCTTTGTTCAGCGGAGGACAACTGTAATGAGTGTCAGACACAGTTAGTAGGCCCAAATAATAAAGTAACTTAAATGCAGTTCAAAATTGGCAACAGGACTAAACAGGCGGCATTGCTTTGTTCAGCGGAGGACAACTGTAATGAGTGGCAGACACAGTTAGTAGGCCCAAATAATAAAGTAGCCTAAATGCAGTTCAAAATTGGTAACAGGACTAAACAGGCGGCATCGCTTTGTTCAGTGGAGGACAACTGTAATGACCGGCAGACACAGTTAGGAGGCCCAAATAATAAAGTGGGCTAAATGCAGTTCAAATGTGGTAACAGGAATAAACAGGCGGCTGTTGTGAATTCCGTTCTGGAGCTCCCTCCTGTGGTTGCTAATGGTATTTTTGTGAGTTCTGCCCTTGGGCTCCCTCTGGTGGTTTCGAGTGGAACTGCTGCTCCTTTAGGTAGCTGTAGCAGCTGCCATCACTGATCGCCTTGCCTGGGTTTGTTATTTAAACCTGCTCTGGGCTTTAGTTCATGCCAGCTGTCAATGTCTTAGGTTGGATTTGGTTCTCTCCTTGGATTTCTCATATGGCCTGTCCTTGTCAGCAAAAGATAAGTTCTGCTAGTTCTTGTTTGTCCATTTGCTTTGGACATTATTGTATTGCAAATATATCTCTTTTTGTCCAGCTTGTCACTATGTCATATTCAGGCTAGCTGGAAGCTCTGGGAAGCAGATTTGCCCCTCCACACCGTGAGTCGGTGTGGAGTTCATTTTTGTAAACTCTGCGTGGATTTTTGTAGTTTTTAATACTGACCGCACAGTATCCTTTTCTCTCTGTCTATCAAGTTTAGTATTGGCCTCCTTTGCTGAAAACTGATTTCATTTCTGTGTATGTCATTTCCCTCTCCACTCACAGTCAATATTCGTGGGGGGCTATCTTTCCTTTTGGGGTTTTCTCTGAGGCAAGATAGCTTTCTTTTTCATTCTTTAGGGGTAGTTAATTCTTAGGCTGTGAAGAGGTGTCTAGGGAGAGTCAGGAACATCCCACGGCTATTACTAGTGTTGTTGTTAGGATTAGGGACTGCGGTCAGTAGAGATACCACCTCCTCAGAGCTCGTCCCATGTTGCGTTTTAGCCACCAGGTCATATCGGTGTGGCCTCTTAACCACCAGGTCATAACAGTACAGCTGGCCCACAATGTGTTAAATGCATCTCAAAAGAGGGAAAAGAAAGTTCTGAGTCATTTTTTTTTCCTTTGTAGCTTGTTTTGTCTTTTTTTTCCCCTTAATCTCTGGGTGGTTCAGGATTTTGGTGCTGATATGGAGGTTCAGGGTCTGTCCTTGCGCGTGGATCAACTCGCTGCAAGGGTACAGAGTATCCAAGATTATGTTGTCCAGACTCCGGTATTAGAGCCTAGAATTCCTATTCCTGATTTGTTTTCTGGGGATAGATCGAAATTTTTGAACTTTAAAAATAATTGCAGACTGTTTTTTGCTCTGAGACCCCGTTCCTCTGGTGACCCCATTCAGCAGGTGAAGATTGTTATTTCTTTGCTGCGTGGCGACCCGCAGGACTGGGCATTCTCCCTTGAGCCAGGAAATCCTGCATTGCTCAATATTGACGCATTTTTTCAAGCGCTCGGATTGCTGTATGACGAGCCTAATTCTGTGGATCAGGCAGAAAAAACTTTGCTGGCTCTGTGTCAGGGCCAGGAAGCAGCAGAATTATACTGCCAGAAATTTAGAAAATGGTCTGTGCTCACAAAATGGAATGAGTATGCCCTGGCAGCGATTTTCAGAAAGGGTCTTTCTGAAGCCCTTAAAGATGTTATGGTGGGGTTTCCCACGCCTGCTGGTCTGAATGAGTCAATGTCTTTGGCCATTCAGATTGATCGGCGCCTGCACGAGCGCAAGGTTGTGCACCATATGGCAGTGTCCTCTGAGCAGAGTCCTGAGCCTATGCAATGTGATAGGATTTTGACTAGAGCAGAAAGGCAGAAATTCAGACGTCAGAATGGCCTGTGTTTTTACTGTGGTGATTCTGCTCATGCTATTTCTGATTGCCCTAAGCTTACTAAGAGGGTCCCTAGGTCTGTTACCATTAGTACTGTACAGCCTAAATTTCTTTTGTCTGTTACCCTGATTTGCTCATTGTTGTCCTTTTCTGTTATGGCATTTGTGGATTCTGGCGCTGCCCTGAACTTAATGGACTTAGAATTTGCCAAGCGCTGTGGTTTTTCCTTGGAGCCTTTGCGGAGTCCTATTCCCTTAAGGGGGATTGATGCTACGCCATTGGCCAAGAATAAACCCCAGTAGTGGACACAGTTGACCATGTACATGGCTCCAGCACATCAGGAAAATATTCGCTTTTTGGTGTTGCATAATTTGCATGATGTTGTTGTGCTGGGTTTTCCATGGTTACAGGTACATAATCCAGTGCTGGATTGGAGATCTATGTCTGTAACTGGTTGGGGTTGTCAGGGGATACATAGTGATATTCCTTTGATGTCCATTTTCTCGTCCCCTTCTTCTGATGTTCCTGAGTTTTTGTCGGATTTCCAGGATATATTTGATGAGCCCAAGTCCAGTTCCCTGCCTCCTCATAGGGACTGCGATTGTGCCATTAATTTGATTCCTGGCTGTAAGTTCCCTAAGGGCCGACTTTTCAATCTGTCTGTGCCAGAGCATGCCGCTATGCGGAGTTATGTAAAGGAGTCCTTGGAGAAGGGGCATATTCGCCCGTCTTCGTCACCATTGGGAGCTGGATTTTTTTTGTTGCCAAGAAGGATGGTTCCTTGAGACCCTGTATAGATTATCGCCTTCTCAATAAGATCACGGTCAAATTCCAGTACCCTTTACCTTTGCTTTCTGATTTGTTTGCTTGGATTAAGGGTGCCAGTTGGTTTACTAAAATCGACCTTCGAGGGGCGTATAATCTCGTGCGTATTAAACAAGGTGATGAATAGAAAACAGCATTTAATACGCCCGAAGGCCATTTTGAATATCTTGTGATGCCATTCGGGCTCTCTAATGCTCCATGGGTATTTCAGTCCTTTATGCATGATATCTTCCGGAATTATCTGGATAAATTCATGATTGTGTATTTGGATGATATTTTGTTTTTTTCCGATGATTAGGAGTCTCATGTGAAGCAGGTTAGGATGGTATTTCAGGTCCTTCGTGCTAATGCGTTGTTTGTGAAAGGGTCTAAGTGCCTCTTTGGAGTTCAGAAAGTTTCTTTTTTGGGTTTCATTTTTTCTCCCTCGGCTATTGAAATGGACCCTGTTAAAGTCCAGGCCATTCATGATTGGACTCAACCCACATCTGTAAAGAGCCTTCAAAAATTTTTGGGCTTTGCTAATTTTTATCGCCGCTTTATTGCTAATTTTTCTAGTGTGGTGAAGCCTCTGACCGATTAGATGAAGAAAGGCGCTGATGTGATGAATTGGTCCTCTGCGGCTGTTGAGGCCTTTCAGGAGCTTAAACGTCGTTTTACTTCTGCCCCTGTGTTGCGTCAGCCAGATGTTTCTCTCCCTTTTCAGGTTGAGGTTGATGCTTCTGAGATTGGGGCAGGGGCCGTTTTGTCTCAGAGAAATTCTGATGGCTCTTTGATGAAACCATGTGCTTTCTTCTCCAGAAAGTTTTCGCCTGCTGAGCGTAATTATGATGTCGGCAATCGGGAGTTGTTGGCTATGAAGTGGGCATTTGAGGAGTGGCGACATTGGCTTGAGGGAGCCAAGCATCGCGTGGTGGTCTTGACTGATCATAAAAATTTGATTTACCTCGAGTCTGCTAAGCAGTTGAATCCTAGACAAGCTCGGTGGTCTCTGTTTTTCTCCCGTTTTGATTTTGTGGTCTCGTATATTCCGGGATCTAAGAATGTGAAGGCTGATGCCCTTTCTAGGAGTTTTTTGCCTGATTCTCCGGGAGTTCTTGAGCCGGCTGGGATTCTCAAGGAGGGGGTGATTCTTTCTGCCATCTCCCCTGATTTGCGGCGGGTACTTCAGGAGTTTCAGGCTGATAAACCTGACCGCTGTCCAGTGGGGAAACTGTTTGTTCCTGATAGATGGACTAGCAGGGTAATTTCTGAGGTTCATTGTTCGGTGTTGCCTGGTCACCCTGGGATTTTAGGTACCAGAGATTTGGTGGCTAGGTCCTTTTGGTGACCTTCCTTGTCGCGGGATGTGCGTTCGTTTGTGCAGTCCTGTGGGACCTGTGCTCGGGCTAAGCCTTGCTGTTCCCGTGCCAGTGGGTTGCTTTTGCCTTTGCCTATTCCTGAGAGGCCCTGGACGCATATTTCCATGGATTTTATTTAAGATCTTCCTGTTTCTCAGAAGATGTCTGTCATCTGGGTGGTTTGTGACCGGTTTTCTAAGATGGTCCATTTGGTACCGTTGCCTAAGTTGCCTTCCTCCTCTGATTTGGTTCCATTATTTTTTCAGCATGTGTTTCGTTTGCATGGTATTCCGGAGAATATTGTGTCTGACAGAGGTTCCCAGTTCGTTTCTAGGTTTTGGCGGTCCTTTTGTGCTAGAATGGGCATTGATTTGTATTTTTCTTCAGCATTCCATCCTCAGACAAATGGCCAAACAGAGCGAACCAATCAGACCTTGGAAACCTATTTGAGATGCTTCGTGTCTGCTGATCAGGATGATTGGGTGACCTTTTTGCCGTTGGCCGAGTGTGCCCTTAATAATCGGGCTAGTTCTGCTACCTTGGTTTCGCCTTTCTTTTGTAACTTTGGTTTTCATCCTCGTTTTTCTTCAGGGCAGCTTGAGCCTTCTGACTGTCCTGGTGTGGATTCTGTGGTGGACAGGTTGCAGCAAATTTGGACTCATGTGGTGGACAATTTGACGTTGTCTCAGGAAAAGGCTCAACATTTTGCTAACCGTCGTCGGTGTGTTGGTCCCCGGCTTCGTGTGGGGGATTTGGTCTGGTTGTCTTCTCGTCATGTTCCTATGAAGGTTTCTTCCCCTAAGTTCAAGCCTCGCTTTATTGGGCCTTATAAAATTTCTGAAATTATCAGTCCGGTGTCTTTTCGTTTGGCCCTTCCAGCTTCTTTTTCCATTCATAATGTGTTCCATAGATCCTTGTTGCGGAGATATGTGGTACCTATGGTTCCCTCCGTTTATCCTCCTGCCCCGGTGTTGGTTGAGGGGGAATTGGAATATGTGGTGGAGAAGATTTTGGATTCTCATTTTTCGAGACGGAAGCTTCAGTATCTGGTCAAGTGGAAGGGTTATGGCCAGGAGGATAATTCTTGGGTTGTTGCCTCCGATGTTCATGCTGCCGATTTGGTTCGTGCTTTCCATTTGGCTCGTCCTGATCGGCCTGGGAGCTCTGGTGAGGGTTCGGTGACCCCTCCTCAAGGGGGGGGGGTACTGTTGTGAATTCCGTTCTGGAGCTCCCTCCTGTGGTTGCTAATGGTATTTTTGTGAGTTCTGCCCTTGGGCTCCCTCTTGTGGTTTCGAGTGGAACTGCTGCTCCTTTAGGTAGCTGTAGCAGCTGCCATCACTGATCGCCTTGCCTGGGTTTGTTATTTAAACCTGCTCTGGGCTTTAGTTCATGCCAGCTGTCAATGTCTTAGGTTGGATTTGGTTCTCTCCTTGGATTTCTCATATGGCCTGTCCTTGTCAGCAAAAGATAAGTTCTGCTAGTTCTTGTTTGTCCATTTGCTTTGGACATTATTGTATTGCAAATATGTCTCTTTTTGTCCAGCTTGTCACTATGTCATATTCAGGCTAGCTGGAAGCTCTGGGAAGCAGATTTGCCTCTCCACACCGTGAGTCGTGTGGAGTTCATTTTTGTAAACTCTGCGTGGATTTTTGTAGTTTTTAATACTGACCGCACAGTATCCTTTTCTCTGTGTCTATGAAGTTTAGTATTGGCCTCCTTTGCTGAAAACTGATTTCATTTCTGTGTATGTCATTTCCCTCTCCACTCACAGTCAATATTTGTGGGGGGCTATATTTCCTTCTGGGGTTTTCTCTGAGGCAAGATAGCTTTCTATTTCCTTCTTTAGTGGTAGTTAATTCTTAGGCTGTGAAGAGGTGTATAGGGAGAGTCAGGAACATCCCACGGCTATTACTAGTGTTGTTGTTAGGATTAGGGACTGCGGTCAGTAGAGATACCACCTCCTCAGAGCTCGTCCCATGTTGCGTTTTAGCCACCAGGTCATATCGGTGTGGCCTCTTAACCACCAGGTCATAACAGGCGGCATTGCTTTGTTCAGTGGAGGACAACTGTAATGAGCGGCAGACACAGTTAGTAGGCCCAAATAATGAAGTGAGCTAAATGCAGTTCAAATGTGGTAACAGGACTAAACAGGCGGCATTGCTTTGTTCAGTGAAGGACAACTGTAATGACCGGCAGACACAGTTAGTAGGCCCAAATAATAAAGTGGGCTAAATGCAGTTCAAAATTGGTAACTGGACTAAACAGATGGCATTGCTTTATTCAGTGGAGGACAACTGTAATGAGCGGCAGACACAGTTAGTAGGCCCAAATAATAAAGTGGGCTAAATGTCTGCCAAAAAATTGTTCATAAATAAAAGGTGGCATAGCTAGGTACAGGGGTGGGCTCCTCTGCTGAGTAGCAGACAGTGGTAGTAGGCGCAAAGTATTAACTGGTCTAAATGGAGGCCAGGGCCCCTGTATATTTTAACTATCATCTATCATTTCAACAAATTTGTATTGGCAGTGCCATTGAAGGATTTAACAGCCCAGACTACACAGTGGTGGAGCAGGGAGAGGTAAGTATTGCAAGTGGTAGAGCACTGTTCGAGCTGGGGGGAACACTCTCTCGTGGGTGGTGATACTGGCACATGGCCCCTCATATTACGACAGTGTGTCTGACGCTGGTTGTGCACCACCACCGTCAGAGACACTTCATTGTACTACGAGGGGCCCTGTGCCAGTGCCGTCGCCCAAGAGTGGGCACACCCACCTGTCCAGGCAAATGGCACTCGCACGGGTGTTTGCGCCAGGTGGTGGCCCTGTGGGGGAGTCAGCCCATTTAGGGAGGTATAAAAATGGCCTATGATGGACAATCAGCAGCTGCAAATGGAGGAATTGGAGCAGTCAGTAGGAGGAGGCCAAAAGCAAGACATTTTTCAGGCAAGCTACGTGTCAGCAGGGGAAGGTTGGGCCAAATAATTTGAAATCCATGATTGGTTTATTTTAATGAAGGTTAGATCATCAACATTTCGGGTAGCCAGACGTGTCCTTTTTTCGGTCAGTATTGAACCAGCAGCACTGAAGACTCTTTCTAATAGCACACTAGCAGCAGGGCAAGCGAGCTTCTGTAATGCATATTCTGCCAATTCAGGCCAGGTGTCTATTTTAGATGCCCAGTAATCAAAGGGGAATGACCTGTGAGGGAGAACATCGATAAGGGAGGAAAAGTAGTTCGTAACCATGCTGGAGAAATGCTGTCTACTGTCACTTTGAATCAATGCAGCAGAACCTGTCGTGTCAGCGGTCATTGCGAAATCACTCCACAACCTGGTCATAAAACCCCTCTGTCCAACGCCACTTCGGATTTGTGCACCTGTAACACCCCTGCCATGTTGCCCCCTACGGCTCGTGTGAGAACCATCACCGCCGCTGTGTGCTGGGAATGCCTGAACCAAATGGTCTACAAGAGTTGCTTGTTTGGTAGCCAATATTTGCTCAAGGTTCTCATGTGGCATGATATTTTGTAATTTTCCTTTATATCGTGCATCCAGGAGGCAGGCCAACCAGTAATCGTCATCGGTCATCATTTTCATAATGCGGGGGTCCCTTTTTAGGATATGCAAGGCATACTCAGCCATGTGGGCCAATGTTCCAGGTGTCAATTCACTGCTTGTGCTGGGTTGAGGAGCAGTTTCTTGCAAATCAACATCACTTGTGTCTCGCAAAAACCCAGTACCTGACCTTGCAATGCCACCAGTTTCTATTGCCCCCTGAGAAGCATCCTCCTCCCATAAATATTCATCCCCATCATCCTCCTCCTCCTCCTCTTCGTCCGCCACCTCGTCCAGGACAGTTCCCTGAGCAGACAATGGCTGACTGTCATCAAGGCTTCCCTCCTCCTCGGCTGCAGACGCCTGCTCCTTAATGTGCGTCAAACTTTGCATCAGCAGATGCATTAGTGGGATGCTCATGCTTATGATGGCGTCGTCTGCACTTATCAGCCGTGTGCATTCCTCAAAACACTGAAGGACTTGACAGAGGTCTTGTAGCTTCGACCACTGCACACCAGACAACTCCATGTCTGCCATCCAAGTGCCTGCCCGTATATGTGTATCCTTCCACAAATAAATTACAGCACGCCTCTGTTCGCACAGCCTCTGAACCATGTGCAGTGTGGAGTTCCACCTTGTTGCAACGTCGATTATTAGGCGGTGCTGGGGAAGATTCAGCGATCGCTGATGGTTCAGCATACGGCTGGAGTGTACGAGCGACCGGCGGATGTGCGAGCAAAGTCTTCGCACATTCAGGAGCAGGGCTGGTAACCCCGGATAATTTTTCAGGAAGCACTGCACCACCAGGTTCAAGGTGTGAGCCAGCCAAGGTATGTGTTTCAGTTCTGAAAGGGCTATGGCCGCCATAAAATTCCTTCCGTTATCACTGACTACCTTGCCTGCCTCAATATGTACACTGCCCAGCCATGACTGAGTTTCTTGCTGCAAGTACTCGGCCAGTACTTCCGCGGTGTGTCTGTTGTCGCCCAAACACTTCATATGTAACACAGCCTGCTGACGCTTACCACTAGCTGTTCGATAATGGGACACCTCGTGTGCAACACTGGCAGCTGCGGATGGAGTGGTCGTGCGACTGCGCTCTGTGGATGAGCTTTCGCTTCTGGAGGAGGAGGAGGGGCGGCGAACGCCTACAGCCAACTGTTTCCTAGACCGTGGGCTAGGCAGAACTGTCCCACTATGGCTGTCCCCTGTGGATCCTGCATCCACCACATTAACCCAGTGCACCATGATGGACACGTAACATCCCTGGCCATGCCTACTGGTCCATGCATCTGTTGTGAGGTGCACCTTTCCACTGACTGATTGCCTCAGTGCATGGACAATGTGGTCTTTGACATGCTGGTGGAGGGCTGGGATGGCATTTCTCGCAAAGAAGTGCCGACTGGGTAGGCTATAGCATGGTACTGCGTAGGCGATCAGGTCTTTGAAAGCTTCACTTTCAACCAACCGGTAGGGCATCATCTCTAACGAGATTAGTATAGCAATGTGGGCGTTCCAACCCTGTGTACGTGGATGAGAGGATGAGTACTTTTCCTAGCAAGAGTCTCTTGTAGGGTGAGCTGGACTGGAGAGCTGCATATGGTGGAACTAGCGGTGGTGGTGGGGGTGGTGGATATGGCGGATTGAGAGAGGGTTGGTGATGGTATTCTTGATGTTGGCCTACATACAGTGTATCCTACCAATAACCTTGTGATTCCCTGACTACTTTGGCCTTGCGATGATACCTCCACATTTGCTGCTGGTGGTGACCTATCCGGTGGGCTTACAGTGAGGGAAGCAATGTAGCGTTGCTGACTACCTTCATTCTGAGCAGGTGCACCAACGGTACGTGACGTTTGGTAGTTAGTCCAGGCTTGCAAGTGCATGCTGGTTAAATGTCTACGCATGCACGTTGTATTAAAATTTTTAAGATTCTTCCCTTTGCTAAAGGTCTTTGAGCATTTCTTACAGATAACTTTTGACTGATCATTCAGATCTTGGTTAAAAAATTGCCACACTGCACTCTTCCTACTATCGAATACCTTTTCAGGCATTGCATGCTGTGCTACTTTCACCGGATGGCCACGCTGTCCTAAAACTGTTTTTGTCACACGTTTTTGGCCTGATACGGGCCTGCCAGATGACAGCTGTTGCGATGTAGATGGTTGCTGCGGATCATCCTCCTCTGCTTCTGAGCTACAGGCAGCGGCACCCTCTTCCCACAATGGTTGCCAATCTGGGTCAACTGTCATGAATCCCAATGGCTAGGGATAGCAAGGGACAAGCAAAGTAATACAAAATATCGGACGAGCTCTAGGGTGATGGAACCTGGGCTGACCGCTGCCCTACGCCTGACAAACGCAACTAGAGATAGCCAGGGAGCGTGCCTACGTTGGTTCTAGACGCCACGCACCAGCCTAAGAGCTAACTAGTACTGCAGAGAAAATAAGACCTCACTTGCCTCCAGAGGAATGAACCCCAAAAGGTATAGTTGCCCCCCACATGTATTGACGGTGAAATGAGAGGAAGGCACACACATAGAGATGATATACACTCACTGGCCACTTTATTAGGTACACCTGTCTAACTTCTTGTTAACACTTAATTTCTAATCAGCCAATCACATGGCGGCAACTCAGTGCATTTAGGCATGTAGACATGGTCAAGACAATCTCCTGCAGTTCAAACCGAGCATCAGTATGGGGAAGAAAGGTGATTTGAGTGCCTTTGAACGTGGCATGGTTGTTGGTGCCAGAAGGGCTGGTCTGAGTATTTCAGAAACTGCTGATCTACTGGGATTTTCACGTACAACCATCTCTAGGGTTTACAGAGAATGGTCCGAAAAAGAAAAAAAATTCAGTGAGCGGCAGTTCTGTGGGCGGAAATGCCTTGTTGATGCCAGAGGTCAGAGGAGAATGGGCAGACTGGTTCGAGCTGATAGAAAGGTAACAGTGACTCAAATCGCCACCCGTTACAACCAAGGTAGGCCTAAGAGCATCTCTGAACGCACAGTGCGTCGAACTTTGAGGCAGATGGGCTACAGCAGCAGAAGACCACACCGGGTACCACTGCTTTCAGCTAAGAACAGGAAACTGAGGCTACAATTTGTACAAGCTCATCGAAATTGGACAGTAGAAGATTGGAAAAACATTGCTTGGTCTGATGAGTCTCGATTTCTGCTGCGACATTCGGATGGTAGGGTCAGAATTTGGCGTAAACAACATGAAAGCATGGATCCATCCTGCCTTGTATGGAGCATCTTTGGGATGTGCAGCCGACAAATCTGCGGCAACTGTGTGATGCCATCATGTCAATATGGACCAAAATCTCTGAGGAATGCTTCCAGCACCTTGTTGAATCTATGCCACGAAGAATTGAGGCAGTTCTGAAGGCAAAAGGGGGTCCAACCCATTACTAGCATGGTGTACCTAATAAAGTGGCCGGTGAGTGTATATAGGTTCAGCAAATTGAGGCCCGCTGTAAACTAGAAAGCAGAACGATACAAAAGGGGTCTGAGCGGTCAGCAAAAAACCCTAATCAAAAAAACCATCCTGAGATTACAAGAACCCATGTGCCAACTCATGGCACATGGGGAGAACCTCAGTCCACTAGAGCTACCAGCTAGCATAGAGACATAATAAGCAAGCTGGACAAAAAAAACCAAACAACTGAAAATCAGCACTTAGCTTATCCTGAAAGATCTGGGAGCAGGTAGGCAGGAACCAAACAGAGCACATCTGAATACATTGATAGCCGGCAAGGGAATGACAGAAAGACCAGGTAAAATAGGAAACACCCAGCCTCTGATGGACAGGTGGAAACCAAAGGCCGCAACCCACCAAAGTCACCCAGTACCAGCAGTAACCACCAGAGGGAGCCCACAAACAGAATCCACAACAGTACCCCCCCCTTGAGGAGGGGTCACCGAACCCTCACGAGAACCCCCAGGGCGATCAGGGTGAGCTCTATGGAAGGCGCGGACCAATGCATGAACATCGGAGGCGACCACCCAGGAATTATCCTCCTGACCATAACCCTTCCACTTAACCAAATACTGGAGTTTGCGTCTGGAAACACGAGAATCCAAGATCTTCTCAACAACATACTCCAATTCTCCCTCCACCAGCACCGGAGCAGGAGGCTCAACCGAAGGAACAACGGGCACCTCATACCTCCGCAACAACGACCGATGGAACACATTATGAATAGCAAACGATGCTGGGAGATCCAAACGAAAAGATACAGGGTTAAGAATCTCCGAGATCCTATAAGGACCGATGAACTGAGGCTTGAACTTAGGAGAAGAGACCTTCATAGGGACAAAACGAGAAGACAACCACGCCAAATCCCCAACAAGAAGTCGGGGACCCACGCGGCGACGGCGATTAGCAAACTGCTGAGTCTTCTCCTGAGATAACTTCAAATTGTCCACCACCTGATTCCAAATCTGATGTAGCCTGTCCACCACCACGTCCACTCCAGGACAATCCGAAGACTCCACCTGACCAGAGGAAAAACGAGGATGAAACCCCGAATTACAAAAAAAAGGAGAGACCAACGTGGCAGAACTAGCCCGATTATTAAGAGCAAATTCGGCCAGCGGCAAAAAAGCAACCCAGTCATCTTGATCAGCAGAAACAAAACACCTCAAATAAGTTTCCAAGGTCTGATTAGTTCGCTCCGTCTGGCCATTCGTCTGAGGATGGAATGCAGACGAGAAAGACAAATCAATGCCCATCTTGGCACAAAACGTCCGCCAAAATCTAGACACAAACTGGGATCCCCTGTCAGAAACGATATTCTCCGGAATCCCATGCAAACGAACCACGTTCTGAAAAAATAAAGGGACCAACTCAGAGGAGGAAGGCAACTTAGGCAAGGGCACCAAATGAACCATCTTAGAAAAGCGGTCACACACCACCCAGATAACGGACATTTTCTGTGAAACCGGGAGATCAGAAATAAAATCCATGGAAATGTGCGTCCAAGGCCTCTTCGGGATGGGCAAGGATAACAACAACCCACTGGCCCGAGAACAGCAAGGCTTAGCTCGAGCACACACTTCACAAGACTGCACAAAGGTACGCACATCCCTAGACAAGGAAGGCCACCAAAAAGACCTGGCCACCAAGTCTCTAGTACCAAATATTCCAGGATAACCAGCCAACACAGAAGAATGGACCTCGGAGATGACTCTACTGGTCCAATCATCCGGAACAAACAGTCTTTCTGGTGGACAACGATACGGTTTATCCACCTGAAACTCCTGCAATGCACGTCGCAAGTCTGGGGATACGGCAGACAATATTACCCCATCCCTAAGGATACCAGTAGGCCCAGAGTCTCCAGGAGAATCAGGCACAAAACTCCTGGAAAGAGCATCTGCCTTCACATTCTTTGAACCTGGCAGGTATGAAACCACGAAATTGAAACGAGAAAAAAACAATGACCAACGAGCCTGTCTAGGATTCAAACGCCTGGCAGACTCAAGGTAAATGAGATTCTTGTGATCAGTCAAGACCACCACACGATGTTTAGCACCCTCAAGCCAATGACGCCACTCCTCAAATGCCCACTTCATGGCCAAAAGCTCCCGATTACCCACATCATAATTGCGCTCGGCGGGCGAGAATTTTCTAGAGAAGAATGCACATGGCTTCATCACCGAGCCATTAGAACTTCTCTGTGACAAAACCGCCCCCGCTCCAATCTCGGAAGCATCAACCTCAACCTGAAAAGGAAGTGAAACATCTGGTTGACACAACACAGGAGCAGAAGAAAACCGGCGCTTAAGTTCCTGAAAGGCCTCCACGGCCGCAGGAGACCAATCAGCAACATCAGCACCCTTTTTAGTCAAATCAGTCAAAGGTTTAACAATACTGGAAAAATTAGCAATGAACCGACGATAAAAATTAGCAAACCCCAAGAACTTCTGAAGGCTCTTAACAGATGTAGGTTGTGTCCAGTCACAAATCGCCTGAACCTTGACGGGATCCATCTCAATGGTAGAAGGAGAAAAAATGTACCCCAAAAAAGAAATCTTCTGGACTCCGAAAAGACACTTTGAGCCCTTCACAAACAGAGAATTGGCCCGCAGAACCTGAAACACCTTCCTGACCTGTAAAACATGAGACTCCCAGTCATCAGAAAACACCAAAATATCATCCAAATACACAATCATAAACTTATCCAGATATTCACGGAAAATATTGTGCATAAAGGACTGAAAGACTGACGGAGCATTGGAGAGTCCAAAAGGCATTACCAAATACTCAAAATGGCCCTCAGGCGTATTAAATGCAGTTTTCCACTCGTCACCCTGTTTTATCCGCACCAGATTATACGCACCGCGAAGATCTATCTTAGTGAACCACCTAGCCCCCTTAATGCGAGCAAACAAATCAGTCAATAATGGCAGTGGATACTGATATTTGACTGTAATCTTATTCAGAAGGCGATAATCTATACAAGGCCTCAGGGAACCATCTTTTTTTGCCACGAAAAAAAAACCTGCTCCCAGAGGGGACGAAGATGGATGAATATGTCCCTTTTCCAAGGACTCCCTAACATAACTCCGCATAGCAGTATGCTCTGGCAGTGACAGATTAAATAAACGACCCTTAGGGAACTTACTGCCAGGAATCAATTCTATAGCACAGTCACAATCTCTATGAGGAGGGAGCGAATTGAGCTTAGGCTCCTCAAAAACATCCCTATAGTCAGACAAAAACGCAGGGATCTCAGAAGGAGTAGATGAAGCGATTGAAATCGGAGGTGCATAATCATGAACCCCCTGACATCCCCAGCTTAACACAGACATTGTTTTCCAGTCCAGGACAGGATTATGAGTTTGTAACCATGGCAGACCAAGCACTAGTACATCATGTAAATTATACAGTACAAGGAAGCGAATCACCTCCTGATGAACGGGAGTCATGCGCATGGTCACTTGTGTCCAATACTGCGGCTTATTCATAGCCAATGGTGTAGAGTCAATTCCCTTCAGAGGGATAGGAACTTCCAGAGGCTCCAGACTAAAACCGCAGCGTTTAGCAAATGACCAATCCATAAGACTCAGGGCAGCGCCTGAATCCACATAGGCATCGACGGAAATGGAAGACAGTGAAAAAATCAGAGTCACAGACAAAATGAACTTAGGCTGCAGAGTACCAATGGCAAAAGATTTATCAACCCTTTTAGTGCGTTTAGAGCATGCTGATATAACATGAGCTGAATCACCACAATAAAAACACAATCCATTTTTCCGCCTATAATTTTGCCGTTCACTTCTGGACTGAATTCTATCACATTGCATAGTCTCAGGTGCCTGTTCAGAAGACACCGCCAACTGGTGCACGGGTTTGCACTCCCGTAAACGCCGATCAATCTGAATGGCCATAGCCATCGACTCATTCAGACCTGTAGGCGTAGGGAACCCCACCATAATATCCTTAATGGCCTCGGAAAGACCATTTCTGAAGTTAGCAGCCAGGGCGCACTCATTCCACTGAGTAAGCACCGACCATTTCCGAAATTTTTGACAATATATTTCCGCTTCATCATGCCCCTGAGAGAGGGCTAATAAAGCCTTTTCAGCCTGAATCTCCAGGTTGGGTTCCTCATAGAGCAATCCCAATGCCAGAAAAAACGCATCCACATTGAGCAATGCAGGATCCCCTGGTGCCAATGCAAATGCCCAATTCTGAGGGTCGCCCCGCAGGAAAGATATTACAATCTTGACCTGTTGAGCAGGGTCTCCAGAGGAGCGAGATTTTAAAGAAAGAAACAATTTACAATTGTTCCTGAAATTCAGGAAGGTAGATCTATCTCCAGAAAAGAATTCTGGAATAGGAATTCTAGGTTCAGACATGGGAGTGTGAACAACAAAATCCTGTATGTTTTGAACTTTTGCCGCGAGATTACTCAGGCTGGAAGCCAAACTCTGGACATCCATGTTAAACAGCTAATATCAGAGCCATTCAAGGGTTAAGAGGAGGTAAGAAGCAGCTAGACAGCAATTAAGGGCTAGGCAGCAAAACTCTGAAGGAAAAAAAATAATAAAAATTTCCCTTAAACACTTCTTTTTCTCCTGCTTCAGCCCAAACAATTAACACTTTGAGGGCCGGCTATACTGTCATGAATCCCAATGGCTAGGGATAGCAAGGGACAAGCAAAGTAATACAAAATATCGGACGAGCTCTAGGGTGATGGAACCTGGGCTGACCGCTGCCCTACGCCTGACAAACGCAACTAGAGATAGCCAGGGAGCGTGCCTACGTTGGTTCTAGACGCCACGCACCAGCCTAAGAGCTAACTAGTACTGCAGAGAAAATAAGACCTCACTTGCCTCCAGAGGAATGAACCCCAAAAGGTATAGTTGCCCCCCACATGTATTGACGGTGAAATGAGAGGAAGGCACACACATAGAGATGATATATAGGTTCAGCAAATTGAGGCCCGCTGTAAACTAGAAAGCAGAACGATACAAAAGGGGTCTGAGCGGTCAGCAAAAACCCCTAATCAAAAAAAAAATCCTGAGATTACAAGAACCCATGTGCCAACTCATGGCACATGGGGAGAACCTCAGTCCACTAGAGCTACCAGCTAGCATAGAGACATAATAAGCAAGCTGGACAAAAAAAAACAAACAACTGAAAATCAGCACTTAGCTTATCCTGAAAGATCTGGGAGCAGGTAGGCAGGAACCAAACAGAGCACATCTGAATACATTGATAGCCGGCAAGGGAATGACAGAAAGGCCAGGTAAAATAGGAAACACCCAGCCTCTGATGGACAGGTGGAAACCAAAGGCCGCAACCCACCAAAGTCACCCAGTACCAGCAGTAACCACCAGAGGGAGCCCACAAACAGAATCCACAACAGTCAACAACTGGGTCATCTATCACCTCCTCTTCAATGTCATGTGCACCTTCCTCTGTGTCACCGTGTAAGGTGCTATAGCGTTCGGGACAGGGCACCATAGTCTTATCAGGGTCAGATTCTGGCTCAGTACACTGCGAGGGCAATGTAGTGATCTGAGTCAATGGAACAGCATAATAATCTAGCTGTGGCTGTGCATCAGTGCACTCCATGTCCGATTCATCTTGTAATGGGAAGTTAATAATTTCCCTTTCAAACCCAGGCACGGTATGTGTAAAGAGCTCCACGGAGTAACCTGTAGTGTCGCCAGACGCATCCTTCACTTTTGGTTTGGGTGAAGGACACAAGGAAATGTCTTGTGTCATGAATCCCAATGGCTAGGGATAGCAAGGGACAAGCAAAGTAATACAAAATATCGGACGAGCTCTAGGGTGATGGAACCTGGGCTGACCACTGCCCTACGCCTGACAAACACAACTAGAGATAGCCAGGGAGCGTGCCTACGTTGGTTCTAGACGCCACGCACCAGCCTAAGAGCCAACTAGTACTGCAGAGAAAATAAGACCTCACTTGCCTCCAGAGGAATGAACCCCAAAAGGTATAGTTGCCCCCCACATGTATTGACGGTGAAATGAGAGGAAGGCACACACATAGAGATGATATATATAGGTTCAGCAAATTGAGGCCTGCTGTAAACTAGAAAGCAGAACGATACAAAAGGGGTCTGAGCGGTCAGCAAAAAACCCTAATCAAAAAAACCATCCTGAGATTACAAGAACCCATGTGCCAACTCATGGCACATGGGGAGAACCTCAGTCCACTAGAGCTACCAGCTAGCATAGAGACATAATAAGCAAGCTGGACAAAAAAAAACAAACAACTGAAAATCAGCACTTAGCTTATCCTGAAAGATCTGGGAGCAGGTAGGCAGGAACCAAACAGAGCACATCTGAATACATTGATAGCTGGCAAGGGAATGACAGAAAGACCAGGTAAAATAGGAAACACCCAGCCTCTGATGGACAGGTGGAAACCAAAGGCCGCAACCCACCAAAGTCACCCAGTACCAGCAGTAACCACCAGAGGGAGCCCACAAACAGAATCCACAACAGTCTTGTTCCTGACCGGGAGCATCCACTGATGACTCGCTGCTTTTATATTTGGAACTTTCTGAAGAGGAGGCGAAAGAGCTAGAGGCTGAGTCAGCATCAGCAAGGAAAGCCAAAACTTTTTCCTGATGCTCTGTCTTAAAAAGCTGTTTTCCTACTCCCAGATAAGGGAGCCTTCGAGGACTTGTGTAGCCTGACGATGACGCTGGCTCAACACCTCCAGCCTTAGGTGCTATTGTGCTTTTGCCACTACCACCTGATGCACCACCACCACCAGCATCAGTACCAGCTGGCAACGACCTTCTCTTCCACCAGACTTCCTCATTTTTTGGAAAATCTAACCAAAATAACAACCGTTATATGGTACTGTAAAACCAGGTAGAAGGTGTATATAAACTTGTTGAGAATTTGAATCTCCCTTTTTTGTTGGGGAGACTGAACCAAAACTTAGGCCCAGTGTATAAAACAACACAATGTAAGTGGCAGAAAGTGGCTGGCTGATATACGACAAACTAACAGGACTGTAGTATATCCTCTTTGTGAGAATTTGAATCTCCCTTTCTTTTGGGGGAGACTGAACCAAAACCCAGGCCCAGTGTATAAAACAACACAATGTAAGTGGCAGAAAGTGGCTGGCTGATTTACGACAAACTAACAGGACTGTAGTATATTCACTTTGTGAGAATTTGAATCTCCCTTTTTTTGGGGGGAGACTAAACCAAAACTCTGGCCCAGTGTATAAAACAACACAATGTAAGTGGCAGAAAGTGGCTGGCTGATATACGACAAACTAACAGGACTGTAGTATATCCACTTTGTGAGAATTTGAATCTCACTTTTTTTTTGGGAGACTGAACCAAAACTCAGGCCCAGTGTATAAAACAACACAATGTAAGTGGCAGAAAGTGGCTGGCTGATTTACGACAAACTAACAGGACTGTAGTATATCCACTTTGTGAGAATTTGAATCTCACTTTTTTTGGGGGAGACTGAACCAAAACTCAGGCCCAGTGTATAAAACAACACAATGCAAGTGGGCAGAAAGTGGCTGGCTGATATACAACAAACTAACAGGTCTGTAGTATATCCTCTTTGTGACAATTTGAATCTCCTTTTTTTGGGGGGGAGACTGAACCAAAACTCAGGCCCAGTGTATAAAACAACACAATGTAAGTGGCAGAAAGTGGCTGAAACATATATGAAAAAATGCAAGGACTGTAGTACAATTTCAATCTCCCTACAATGATCTCAGGACACGTATGGCAGCAATAAAAAGGACTGCTGCACACAAAAGTGCAGTGTGGACAAATAAACAGGATAACTGTGCAGAAAGGAGCAACAGGATTTTTGCTTTTAAAAAAGCAGTTGGTTTGCACAGCACCGTGCAAACAGCAATGCAGCTATCAGGGAGCCTTAGGCCATGTTCACACGCTGCGGGTTCCTCTGCGGGTTAATCCCGCAGCGGAATTGAAAATCTGCAGGGCAAAACCGCTGCTGTTATCCCTGCAGATTTATCGCGGTTTGTTCCGCGGTTTCCGCTGCGGGATTACTGCTGTACTATTGATGCTGCATATGCAGCAATATGCAGCATCAATAGTAATGTAAAAAATAATAAAAATTGGCTATACTCACCCTCTGACGTCGCGATCTCCTCGGCGCTGCAAGCGGCTGTGCCGACAAGGACCTTCGTGACGTCACGGTCATGTGACCGCGGCGTCATCACGGTCATGTGACCGCGACGTCACCACAGGTCCTGTTCGGCACAGCAACTGAGACCGGACGGCCGCGGGCAGCGCTGAGAGGTGAGTATAGCTTCATTTTTTATTTTAATTCTTTTTTTTACACTATTTTATGGTTCCCAGGGCCTGGAGGAGAGTCTCCTCTCCTCCACCCCGGGTACCACCCGCACATTATCCGCTTACTTCCTGCAACGTTGGCACAGCCCCATGCGGGAAGTAAGCGGTTCAATGCATTCCTATGGGTGCAGAATCGCAGCGATTCTGCACAAAGAAGTGACATGCTGCGGGTTGTAAACAGCTGCGTTTCTGCGTGGTTTTTCCCGCAGCATGTGCACTGCGGTTTGCGGTTTCCATAGGGTTTACATGTTAATGTAAACGCTATGGAAACTGCTGCGGACCCGCAGCATCAAAATCGCGGCGGTTCCGCGGTAAAAACCGCAGCGTGTGAACATGGCCTTATAAGGCAGCCTAATAAGCTACAGAGCTGATGCACAAAAATATAGCCTCCAATGTCCCTGCAAAAAAATGGTGGTGTTGGACAGTGGAAATCGCTACAGCACAAGCGGTTTGGGGGTTAATCTTCCCTCCCTAACTATATCCCTTATTCTGATGAAGCTGCAGCAACCTGTCCCTATGCTAAGATTGGCAGAAGTAAGATGGCGGTCGGTGTGCACGCCCCTTTATACTCCCTGTGACACCGCAGAAAGCAAGCCAATCACTGTCATGCCCTTCTCTAAGATGGTGGGGACCGAGACCTATGTCATCACGCTGCCCACACTATGCGTCCTCCTTCATTGGCTGAAAAATAGCGGTGAAAGCATCATATGAAACGCGACTTTGGCGCGGAGATCGCCGACCGCATGGCCGATCCTACACTAGGATTGGGTCAGGTTTCATGAAACCTGACTTTGCCGAATGTCGGCGATTTTTGAATTTGTCCGATCTGTTTCGCTCAACCCTAGTCCTAACAAAAAAATTATGTTTCCAAAATTGTGCTGATGTAAGGCTGGTTTCACATTTGCGTTTTTGTCCGCAGCGTTTGTGCCGCAATTATTCGCATGCATCGTGTATTCCTATCTTTAACATTAGGGATGCATGTGTCTGCAATTGGTTGCATTTTGCCACGTTAGACGACGCATGCGTTGTTTCGTCGTCTGCAGTTTGGCACGGTGTAGTCATTTAAGAGGCGTCAATTTGCCGCCTAGAAACGTTTGCGATTGTTAGCAGAAGGAATGCAACAAAAAACGCATTATGGTCTATGTGAACGCATGCGTTCACAAGTACATTAGTTTGCTTGCGTTTGTGAACGCATTCGTTGCACCACAGGAAAACATGTCTAGACACTGATTAGCCACCCCCCACATACAAACTGATAAAAGGAGGGAGTGGGCATTTGCAGATCACTACCCAGCAGACAGAGAAGCAGAGCAGACGCAGGCAAGAACCTTGGAAGAAACAAGACACTGAACGTCCTGGGCCTGCACAAGCCAAACATGTCAGTGAAGTGAGTACTCACCTCCTCAGATTGGTAAGTATTCACTGTCACGTCTACACATGTGACCATTTTTTTTTCCTTTTTTTAGAGCACTTCTTCCACTGTGGCAGAGGCTGAGCAGGAGCAGAGGGTTCATAGTCTGGTGACAAGGCAGCAGCGTGTACGTATACGTGGCTGACTGTTTATTGTATCCTCACTTTACTATTCTTGAATGTTTATTTCTTTACTTTCCTCTTTCTTTACCTTTTCCTTCTTGACTCCTGTTTTTCTTGACTTTCAATATTTATGCCAGTTTTCTGTCTCTGTTTTCTTTCTTTTCCTTATGTTAATGTCTCCTACATTAATGTCTTTATTTTTTAGGTTCCAGAACGGGATGAGGACCTCATTGAAAATTACCTCCTAATCTCCCTGGTCCATGAGCGGGTCCCGTTGTGGGACACCCGGGTTCCGCAGCACTCGGACAACGTGACGATCCGGCGGCTATGGAATGAGGTGGCCAAAGCGATGTTGGATGGCTGGGACAATGCTCCGACTCAGGTCCGAAATGCATTTTGTAGGTATTGCAATGCAGTGTGATGCAGCAGAGACCTTGGCCGTGATCACACAATTGTGTGTGATGAGAGAAACTCTTAGGAGTTTCTCTCCTCACACACAGTTGTGTGATCACAGTCCAAAGTGCATTGTCTAACCATTATTTATATTTTTCAACAGTGCTCAAAGTCAAAACACGTTGGCGTTTGATGAAGGATCGCTTCAACAAGGACCTTCGTCAAGAGAGCCGGGTTCCTAGTGGTTCTGGAGCAAGGATCCGCAAATACAAATATCACCGAATCCTTGCATTTTTGAGACCAGTCCTTGCCCAGAGAATGTAAATTTTTTTTGGTGTATTGGGTTGTGTTGTATTGTTTAAATCTGTATGTTTCTATTTCACAGGTGTTGGCGCTTAACTTTTGTAAATGTTTGGTAGTCATTTTTTTTTCTTCTTTTTTCACAGCACATGGAGCAACACTCTTGACCCTGGTTCTGGAGCGGTCCTTCATCAGACAGCAACGGACCTGTCCCAGCCATCCAGCAGTGCTGCAGCAAGTGGGCCTGCCACACACACTGGAGACCAGGAAGCTGGTCCATCAGGTGTTTCCCCCTTTCCCAGCCCTCTGCCTCTTTTTTGGGGGGGCTCTTCTCGGCAGCGGCAGAGGGCCTCAGACAGGTCACTCATGCCTGAGTTTTTGCACTTGAGTTCGGTCTTTCATGATGGACTCAAGGCGAAGGGTGACCAACTGGATAGTGCCATTAACCATATGAATACACTTATCCAGTAGGTTACCAAAAGCCTTGACCAAGTGAAAGCCGTCCTCCAGAGGCCAGCACATCATTTTTTAATCAAATAGAAAAGGGTATGTCGGAACACCTTACTCCTGATCTCCAGCTTAGTGTCATGCAGGCCTGCAATGCTGCTTACATGCAGGCTATGCAACAGAGTCGGTATTTTCAGCAGACAGTGGTGGCATATCCACCTGTGCCTACACTGTCATGCTTGACCTCAATGCCGAGCTCTGCTGCATACCACTGCATGGCCACCTCCATTCCAAGAACTGCCAGACACCACTACAGCACCACCACCATGCCGAGTGCTGCTGGACAGCCCACCGCCACCACCATGACAACTGCTGCTCCTGCTTGGACCTCCTCCATTGCCACCACCATGTAGCAGCAGCACCCGGATCAGGACAGGTCGGCCACCATCACCCAACTGCAGCAGCAGCACCCGTATCCTGGCATGCTTTTCAGCACCAGCATGCAGCAGCAGCACCCGGACCCTGGCATGGCCTTCCCCACCACCACAACCATGCAGCGGCACACGGACCCTGACAGGTCGGCCACCATGACCAGGCCACAAAAAATGAGCCCACCAAGGCTCCCCAGACTGCAGCGCCGATCTCAAAAAGGGAAACAAAATAAGAAACAAAGGATGATCTCAATTCCTCCCCCATCACCTCCCAATGTGTCTGTAATGTCAGGTTTGTCTCACCCTTCCAGTGTGTCTATGCCCTCTCATGCATCAAGCCCCATCCCCGAACTCCCAGACCCCACTACTTTAATTGCCCCTTCTCCTGCCACCCCTGTGTCGTCCACAGTTAGCCAGGCCTCACAGCTACACACCCCCCATTTCTGTCACTCTACCCCAAGCAGGCGCAGTTAAATTAATTTTTTTGTTAAAAAATAAATAATAATATTTTTTGCCCCAATAATGTTTGGCTAATTGTGTATTTTGCCGCCGGCAACACACAATGTGCACCGCATAAAACACTGCGCCACACACTTTATTTTTTGGCCAACTCATAACTCCAGTAGTTATTAAGTAGAACACTGCACCTTTGTGTGTTTGGTATAGAGCTATGAGGTGGCAAAAAAACCCCAAATTACTTGTATTTTCTCCATAATCTCTTCAGTCTGATTAATCTGTGTCGCAGACTGAAGAGAAAATGGCGGTAATACAAAGCAGAACTATACTCAACAGGTTATGTTTCAAAAAAATAATTATTTATTACACCTGACCTGGTGAGTAGAGAACTGCCGTGTATAACCTCCATTTTTTCTTCAGTGTACGTAATCTATTTCACACAAATGGAAGAGACGATGGAGGTCATACAAGGTATATCTATACTCACCTGGACATGTGTCAGAAATAGTGAATTCATGAGGCTGTTATTTGTGCATCATGAATTCATTATTTCTGACACCTGACTTGATGAGTATAGATCTGTTTTGTATTAAACCTCCATCATCTCTTCAGTCTGCGTCCAATAGATACTGCAGAACAGAATCAAAACGTAATAACGTCATCTACCTTATCACTATCAACCTAAGTGGTTTTTAGAGGAAATACATAGGAGACTCGGTCAAGATATAAAAACACGTAGTTTATTAACAAAAAATATTAGTAACATTAAAACATAACTGGTACAGACGCAAACCCAACAGGACATTTTACACAATATTGTCCTGCCATGCCACACATCCAATATCAGAATGAAATTAGACAGCAAATTGGTCCTGCATGTGGCCAACTTCAACAGTTGACCGCAGTGGGTGATGCTGGTAATCTGGCAATGGGTTTGCAACTGGTTCATCCAGTTCAATGTTGGGTCGCTCCTTAGTCATTATGTAATTGTGGAGAACCACACAGGCTTTGACAACCTCATCGACTGTCTCCATTTTTAGATTAATGGCTGTCCCAAGAATGCACTATTTTGAGACTAAAATCCCAAAGGTACATTCTACTGTTCCTCGGGCCCTGGTCAGTCTGTAGTTATAAATCCTTTTAGTGTTGTTCAAGTCCCGACTGGAATATGGCTTCAGTAGGTTTTCACACATCTGAAAGGCCTCATCCCCAACCATAACAAATGGCATCAGTGGACCTTGAGTGTTGGGGAGAGGTCGTGGCAGTGGAAAATTAAAATTTTTGCCATACACACGTTGGCCCATATCAGAGTTCTTGAAAGTCTGGGAGTCATTGCCACTGCCAAAAGCTCCAATGTCCACGGCGATGAAGCGACAGTCCACATCTGCTATTGCCATGAGCACAACAGAAAAATATTTTTGTAGTTAAAGTACTCTGATCCTGTTCTGGCGGGTTTGATAATGCTTATGTGCTTTCCATCCACCGCACCCAAACAGTTGGGGAAATCACACACACTCCAGAATTTCTCTGCAATTTCCATCCACATGTCCTCGGTGGGTAGGGGTATAAATTCATCCTGGAGAACATTCCACAAAGCCCGGCAGGAGTCCAAAACTATACCAGACAGGGTGGAAATTCTAAGCCGGTACTGGAAGTGGAGGCATGATAAGCTCTCTCCGGTTGCCAGAAATCTGAAATAAAATAAAAAAAATAAAATTACAATCAATTCTATTTATGGTGGTGTTCTGCTAAATACATAAAGAAAAATACAAATAATACATGGCGGACCAACAATAATTATAACTGGCATTTGTTTAGAATTATTACGTACCTTAATGTAACCAGAAGACGTTCCTCTGCAGGAATAGCTCTACGGAGCTGGGTGTCCTGTCTCCGGATGGCTCCTTGGACACGACCAATCAAATCCCGAAAAGAGTCTTGAGACATCCTGGTATCTTCCGGGAATTTGTCCGGGTTGGCTTTAAGCTCGCCATATAGCGTGTGATAGGCTCCACGGCTCTCCCGGAGTTCAATAATGGGGTGTCTCCAAAAACGCCTACGCCGTGTCCTTCTCTGTCGTTCTCTCTTTCTTTGTTGCTCCCAAGCAAACGTACAGGAAAGAAACAGCTTGATGCTTATGTAATAGAATGCAGGGTTTAGTATGTCACCACGGAAGAGACAGACCAACTGTTGAGGGGAATTTATTAACAGGAGTAAGATTCTCCTCGCAGGGAGTAAACAGGGGGTTAATAGAGATGAAGCAAACAGTAAACAATTAAGCGGAATCAAAATGGTTAACGAGTGATTTTGTAACTTATCAGTCTAGGGAGGTCCTGACTGGAGTGTCCTTTTTCCCACATGGGTACAGTCACCAGCAGCACTTGAGATCCTAAAGTCTCTCCTCTGTCTCCTGGGAACTGGAGACTCCAGGGTTAAGTCTTTGCAGTCTTTTCTCCCAGTGAAGCTGGAAGCAGGAAGTAACACAGCCACTCTGCTTTGAGTCTCTGTATATCAGGTTGGCAGTCTTTCTGCAGTAGCAATACTACACACACACTGAGCAGTTTACTTGTCACACTGAGGGGTCCTGGCTTGTCACTGCGGTCACCGGGGCTGCGCGCTCAGGTCACTGTCAGGGAATGCGTCTTCTCTGATTACGGAGGCTTCCAAGTCCACACTCTCACATCCAGCCTTCACTACGACTGGTATCTCAGCTTCAGTGCCCTCACGGGGAGCACTCTCTCTCGGGGAGCATGGAGCTGCAGCCTGCTTTCTCTCTGGTGCGCTGTCCCCTCTGTCTCGCGCACTCTGCTCTCCCGCTCTTTTCTGATCATACCCCTCTCTCTTCTTCTCTGCCCCCAGCAGTCACATGGTCCCTTCTGTCCAGGGCAGAAAGTCTTCCCCCCCAACAACCCAGCTGTCTGACAAAGTGGTTCCAGATAAGGAGTAGGGAAAGCAACCTCCTTACACTTAAATCAGGTTTGAAATAAAAGCTCTCCATGCGAAGATCCATCATGATACAGGATACAGTAGCAAACTGTTAAGATTTCAGTAGTCCAACGGTCTATATATAGATATCCTATAATACACGCCCACTGTAGTCCCATTGGCGATGTCTGTTTATCTAGATTTTTCTCCTGTTAAATTTTTCACCATGCGTACAGAAAATGCAAAAGCATGCAAAACGCATGGAAAATGTGAAAACGTCGCATTTTTTTAAAAAAACGCTGCGTTTGTACGCATTTCCATGCGGTTTTTCCTGTATTTGAGATTGCGGATTAAACGCTGCGGATTATAACGCAAATGTGAAACTCGCCTTAAGTAGACATGTGGGAAATGTTAAAGAATCTCAGAATCAGTGAGATCCATTGAAGCGTTCTAGAGCTATAACCTCATGTATTGACAGTGGTCAGAATTGTAAAAATTGGCTTGTTCATTAAGTACAAAATTGTCTCTGTCACTAAGGGGTTAATACATATCACTAATTTAATTTAAACTGTCTTAATTATAACTGTTATGTTCATGTGAGGATACCAAGACATTTTGCTTTAAACTTGAGAAAATCACAAAAAGAAATGTGATTCACATCCTGCTGTATCTGCTTTTTTCAGTAAAAACGCTGCAAAAAATGAGGCAATGTTTTTTTGCTGTTTTTTTGCAGCTTTTTTGCATTTACTCATTGCTTTCTATAGGTGAAAAAATGCTGTGAAAATGCTGCAAACATGCTGAAACAATTCACATGCTGCAATTTTCAAAAAGCAAGTTTTCCAATTCAATCAGGACTTTTTCTGGTACTGTGTAAAGAAACTTTTAATTTGCATAAAAACTGCCGCAAAAACACAATGCATGAACATACTGAACACATTCCTTAGATCAACCTATAATAATAGTATAGAATGCACCTATTACTTTATAACACATAACTCCCATAGACACAAACTAGTCCAAATTACTAAACCACAAACTATAAAATCATTCTTTATTTAGATATGTCTAAAACAACAATAACAGACAGGCTAAAAAGCAATATTGCCTTGGTGAGTTGCACTGGGTAGAAGACTACTTTGCAGACATAATGTCATACATACACCATATAATGATAAGTATAGAAAATATATAGTTTCGCCACCAGCAATAGGATACACAAGAGAGGTACTTAGTATTGTAGTTCTATGAATTGCAGAACACAGGGCCTATTAAGTATATTCATCCATTACATATTCATCTGATCACAAATATGCTGACCCTCATGCATATTAAGGTCAAGCATGTGGAAGCCCTCTGAGGCCTCTTTCACAGGTCAGTGTATCTGCTACATGTGGTGACAGTTTTCATACGTACCGGAGGCACTTACACACATAGACCTATTCAAGTGAATGAGTCTGTGGACATGTCAGAGTGTTTCCACGGACCGTGTGTCCGAGGGCAAAATATGCTGACATGTCCGTTTTTAACAGCAGCGCGGGCCACAAAACGTCTCGCATACGTACACACTGATGACACACTGCTTTAGCTTGGCTGGTTGTCAAAAATGGGGGGGAATCCATGCCATTTTTAAATAGTTTATTTAAATAATTTTAAAAAACAGCGTGGTGACCCTTCTGTGGAGACACAGCATTGTATCTTAATTAACCAGACGACTATTTTTAGCAACCCAGAAAAAATAGACTGTTATCTATATGTTAACTTTTGAATTTAATAATTTCTTTCTGGTTGGTCAAGAAAATAGACTGGTGCTTATGTAAGCCTGTAATACTGACTTGTAAGTTGGCATTTGTTGTATCATATTGTGCTCTTATCCCTGATGACTAGTGATTAGTGATTAGTGATGAGTGAATAGTGAAATATTCAGATTCGGTAAAATCGGCACAAATAATTTCTAATATCCGTGTATTAGTAACGAATAACGAATCCAACACAAGTCAATGTGAAAGCCAAATATTTTTCTGCTGGACCCAACAAACAGGTCTTGGGGCATGAGAAAAAAGCTGAAATGGATGGGAAAGAACTAACACTAAATGGGAACAGCATAGAAAAGATGCCTACATGCTTTTCTGACTCACATATGGCATCTGGGAATAATGTTGTCAGAAAGACATACCAAACCCAAATTTTTTTTAAAGGGAAAAAATGCTAAGGCTGGTTTCACACTTGCGTTTTGATCTGCAGCGTTTGTGAAAAAACGCATGTAAACGCGTGCAAACGCTGCGTTTTATAAACGCATGCGTTTTTGCATGCAGTAAAAAAACGCAGCGTTTTGACGCATTTACATGCGTTTTTCCTGCGTTTGCGTTTTTGAAACGCATGCTGAGAAGTGTGTGACAGCTGCCAATCATAAAAATCAACTAGAAAACCCACTATTAATAGAATTAGCTAGGGTTAGGGTTAGGGTTAGGGATAGGGCTAGGGGTAGGGTTAAGGTTAGGGTTAGGGTTTGGATCCCTAGGGTTAGGGTTAGGGTTAGTGTTAGGGGTAGGGTTAGGGTTAGGGTTAGTGTTAGGGGTAGGGTTAGGGTTTGGATCCCTAGGGTTAGGGTTAGGGGTAGCTTTTTATTAGAAGAATGTCCTGGTCACCAGGTCACTGATAAGCCACCCCCCACCATCAAGGTGATAAAGGGATCCAAACCCTAACCCTACCCCTAACCCTAACCCTAGGGATCCAAACCCTAACCCCAACCCTACCCCTAACCCTAACCCTAACCCTAACCCTAGGGATCCTAGGGATCCATAGGGATTGGCTATTATGTTGACCTGGAGACCAGGACATTCTTCTAATAAAAAGCTTTGTTCAATGTGGACACCCCAAGATATATGGTATTGCTATAGACTACTAAAAATATAAACTCGGAGAGTATTCACTGTCATATTGTTAGGGTTAGGGTTAGGGGTAGGGTTAGGGTTAGGGGTAGGGTTGAGGTTAGGGTTAGGGTTAGGGTTTGGATCCCTAGGGTTAGGGTTAGGGTTAGGATCCCTTTATCACCCTGATGGTGGGGGGTGGCTTATCAGGGTGTATTCTTGTTTTTTTCTATAAAAACGCATGCGTTTAAAAAGCAAGCAAACGCTTGTACGCAAAAACGCATGCGTTTCCATAGACATCAATGTATTTTTTGACGCAAATCAAACGCAAATGAACGCATGCGTTTTTTTGCAGCAAAAAAATGCCTCTGAAAATTACTACATGTTGCATTTCTGCAAAAGAACGCATGCAGCAAAAAAACGCATGCACCGTTAAACACGGCCAAACGCGTACAAAAAAACGCATGTGTTTTTAATGTTAAACATAGGGAAAAAAAACGCATGCGTTTTTTTCGGTAAAAACGCTGCAGATCAAAACGCAAGTGTGAAACCAGCCTAAGAAACATGTATATAATGCAAAACAAAAAGAAAAAAGAAAAATAAATTATACCTCCCCTTTAGCATACGAAGCGTTTTGCCTTTAGTATTTCCTTTAACATTTGTGAAGGCTCTCACTTCTACATTTGGGAGGTCCCTTCCTCATGCCAAATAGTTAGCAAGATAGTGGAATACATATTCCCCATCCCTTAACAATGCCATTTCAAACATGCCTATTTGAATTTTGGGCATCGCCTTCCTCAACCACCATGTCCACTTCCATGTCATTATGCGGCCCTCGCTTACAATTTGCAGAGTGCCAGCAGGTGCCATTAAACTTGAGTTTGATAACGGCACTCAGGTGGCCCTGTATCATTCATTTGGGAGAGCTTTCACTCCTACATTTGGGAAGTCCCTCTCTCATGCCAAATAGTTAGCAAGGTAGTGGAATACATATTCCCCATCCCTTATCCCTTTACAATGCCATTTCAAACATGCCCATTTGAATTTTGGGCTTTAACCGCCACCACCATCATGTCCACCACCATGTAATTAGGTGGACCACACTTACAATTTGCAAAGTGCAATCAGGTGCCGTGAAACCTGAGTTTTGTAAGGTCCATCAGGTAGCCCTGTATCATACATTTGGGAGAGCTCTCACTCCAACATTTGGGAGGTCCCTCCCTCAAGCCAAACAGTTAGCAAGATAGTGGAATACCTATTCCCCATCCCTTTACAATGCCATTTCAAACATGTCCTTTTCAATTTTGGGCTTTGCCCACCACCACACCATGTCCACTGCCATATCAATATGCGGCCCTCGCTTACAATTTGCAGAGTGCCAGCAGGTGCCATGAAACCTGAGTTTGGTAACGGCCCTCAGGTGGCCCTGTATCATACATTTGGTAGAGCATTCACTACATTTGGGAAGACCCTCTCTCATGCCACATAGTTAGCAAGATAGTGGACTACATATTCCCCATCCCTTTACAATGCCATTTCAAACATGCCCATTTGAATTTTGGCCGTTGACCACCACCACCATGTCCACCACCATGTCATTATGTGGACCACGCTTACAATTTACAGAGTGCCAGCAGGTGCCTTGAAACCTGAGTTTGGTAAGGGCCCTCAGGTGGCCCTGTATCATACATTTGGGAGGGTTCTCACTCCTACATTTGGGAGGTCGCTCCCTCAAGCCAAATAGCTAGCAAGATAGTGGAATACATATTCCCCATCCCTTTACAATGTCATTTAAAACATGTCCATTTGAATTTTGGGCTTTGCCTGCCAATACCACCACCACGTCCACTGCCATGTCATTATGCAGCCCTCACTTCAAATTTTCAGATGGTCAGCGGGTGCTGTGAAACCTGCGTTTTGTAAGCACCACAGTTCATTTTTGCCACCAGATCCTAATGGAATAACTGTCATAGCGGGTGATTCTACCAAAATTGGATTCTACCAGACACCAAAAGCATTAGAATTAAATTCAGAATACAGTGCATGCGAGCGAGGGTCTGTATTGTGCTCAGTCTGTCAGGCCTGAAATCCATGTGAGGAACATGTACAAGCCTCATTTTACTTGGAAGCAGCCCCCTCAAGGGAAAGCGACAGGAGTGCCATTGACCAATCTGCACAAGCCTACGCACTTCTTCTGGAAACTACCAAACCAGGCAGAATTTCTCTTTTGCATGGCTTGGAGCAACAATGGAGTAATTACAAGATATGTCACAGAGAGTGTTGAAGTCTGTGGAGTGTATTACTGAGGTGACAGGCAGTGCTACAGAGCTCAGGTAAAGGCGTTAGCGTTGCAATTACCATGATCCAATATGTGTAAGGCTGCGACCTGAATAGGTCTGTGAAGCATATTAACCCGGTCTCTTAGACAAACTTAAAATGTACATAAGCTGGCCAATACCCCACCACCATCTTTTTTTTAGGACCCAAATTTAGAAAATGTAAGGGAAGCGACAGTTTAATAAAGAGAAATAAGTCTCATTTAGGAGCCTGGAAAGGTAGCAATGGCCTTTGTCCAGCACCGGACAATGTAAATTGCTAACGAATATGTGTGCCCTATCTAACTAACAATTTGTAAACAGACATACAGCTCTGGCAAAAATTAAGAGACCACCACAGCAAAACCCTGTCATGGACAGCCCAATCTCCAGACCAGAACACCATTGAAAACCTCTGGAATGTAATCAAGAGGATGATGGATAGTCACAAGCCATCAAACAAAGAAGAACTGCTTAAATTTTTGTGCCAAAAGCAGTGTGAAAGACTGGTGGAAAGCATGCCAAGACGCATGAAAGCTGTGATTAAAAATCATGGTTATTCCACAAAATATTGATTTCTGAACTCTTCCTGAGTTAAAACATTAGTATTGTTGTTTCTAAATGATTATGAACTTGTTTTCTTTGCATTATGTGTGGTCTGAAAGCACTGTTTTTCTTTATATTTGACAATTTTTCTTTGTCAGAAAAAAATACAAAATTTATTGCTTGGAACTTCGGAGACATGTCAGAAGTTTATAGAACAAAAGAACAATTTATATTTTGCTCAAAAATATACCTATAAAGAGAAAAATCAGACAAACTGAACATTTTGCAGCGGTCTCTTAATTTTTTCCAGAGCTGTATATGCTGACAAGGGACAACTGAACACTGCGCTGAGACAACGAACTGGATGTGGTTGCTGACTGTTGAGTCTGTCAAAAGGAGTAATTAGCACCTCCTTCCTGGACAGCAGATTGTGAAGGTCATAACACAGGGGAAGGGCCAGTGGTTTCTCCATCAGACACAGATTTTGTACCCAGGTGTTCCGCCCATCCACTGGGGTGCTGCGTATATGCGCAGTATATGTTGTATGCTAATAGAGGTATTATGTCAAATTTCGCTTTATAAAGGGATGTGTGGGTAAGATTTTCAAATTAGCAGCATATGTATAGAGCATGTTTCATTACTTATATTATTATTCTGTGTAAGGCTGAAACCTGAAGAATTGTGTGGAGCATATTAATGCATTCATGTTCCAAATTGTCCAAGAGCAAACCCAAAAATCAACATCAGGCTACAAGATACACATTTAAAGAGACCGTGAGAAGGCCAGCACAATAAAAAAAATATAATAATAGGACATATTATTAATGAGGCATATAAAAAAATCATAATTTTCTATTGATTTAATAAATAGCGTATCTCTATCTAGCAGTTGTGCGACTTGCGCAAAGCTTGCAGAGATACGCACATGTGACTATTTACCTCTAATTTTGGTGAGTCTGCAGTTGCCGTGTATAATAAAGCTGATGTCTTAAAAAAAATTGCCACACATTGCTAGGTACAGTGAATTTGTACATAACACCTTTGTGAGAGTACTTGTGAAAAATAAAGCCAGGAAATTATTTTTTCATAAGCATAAAGCATTTAATATGAGAAAGGGTGATGTTAAGGAATGTGGATGTGGTGGTGCCCGCCAAGGCCCTGTTACAGATCAGAAGCTGACTGGATCTTGATCTGGCCTCCTGTCAAAATTTGGTCAGCACCCTACACCACTAATGAACCCAGACATGTGCAATGATGATGTGGGTTGGATGGCAGACTAAGGCTCTAGTGTGTTGACAAGCAGCACCAAGAAGTCTTCCACATGGTCCAGTCTCAGTAGCCAAGAGACTGGGCCTCTGAATCCTCAACCTGGTCCTCCTTTCTCCCACCATCAAGAGTCCCAGGAGGCATATGACCACTCTGAGGAACTGTTTACGCTCCCTTGAAATTTGTCAGGCCTCTCAACGTGCACCATTAAAGAGGGTCATGAGGAGGTGGAGTGCAGTGATCCCAAACATTTGAGCACCCACGGGCAGGAGAGAGCCACATTGGAGAAGGTCATTCATTTCCGAAGAGGTGGAGGATAATCATGACGCACAGTTGCCATCAGGTCAGCCTAAAATTGCAACTCAGGAGGATCAGATTGATGAATTAGAAGATGACTTGGTCAATGATGAGGCCACTGATCCCGCAAGGCCCGGTTGCATGCCTAGCGAGCACAGCAGTGCAGAAAGAGATAGATCCATAGCACGAAAACAGGCAAAAAGAGGTAGTGGTTTGAGCAGAAGGAGAACTCGGTCAACTGTTCTACAGAGCTCCCCTACTTGTCTCGATAACAGACCAAGGGTGTGTTGTTCCCCTGTAAGGCAGTTTTTTTCTGAAAATCCTTTAGACAAAACAACTGTAATTTGCAGCATCTGCCAAACCAAGCTAAGAAGTGGCAAGAACACTGCCAAGCTAAGCACCACTAGCATGCAAAAGCACATGGCAGTCAAGCACCTCAGTAGGTGGGCGGATCACCTGGATACAAAATCTGTGTCTGATGGTGAAACCACTGCCACTTCCCCTGTGTTACGGCTGACGAGTAAGGAAGTCACTAATACTAGCTACCAGTATATGACATGTACCTAGCACAGAACAGGAAAAATAAAATGTGTCTTCTTGCAAACAGATTTGCTGCAACTCTCACAGCTCTGTTGTATTGTGCTGGCTACCTGTGAGATGAAAGCTGAAGCTTAGATGAACGTGCAGATGTGTCAGTTATAATCACACACAGCTCTGCAGTGAGCTCAGGAGAGCCGAGAGTGGCAATTACACATTACACAGGTAGCTTCCCTTTGGAATTTAACCCCTTCCCGACCCATGACGCCACGTAGGCGTCATGAAAACCTGTGCCAATCCGACCCATGATGCCTATGTGGCGTCATGGAATGATCGCGTCCCTGCAGATCGGGTGAAAGGGTTAACTCCAATTTCATCCGATCTGCAGGGACAGGGGGAGTGGTACTTCAGCCCAGGGGGGGTGGCTTCACCCCCGCGTGGCTACGATCGCTCTGATTGGCTGTTGAAAGTGAAACAGCCAATCAGAGCGATTTGTAATATTTCACTATGAAAACTGGTGAAATATTACAATCCAGCCATGGCCGATGCTGTAATATCATCGGCCATGGCTGGAAAACCTAATCTGTCCCCCCCCCACACTCACCGATCGCCTCCCCAGTCCTCGGTTCTGTCCCGTGCTCCCCTCCGTCCTCCTGTCAGCTCCCCCATCCTCCTGCCCGCTCCCCCGTGCTCCGATCCCACCCCCCCGTGCTCCGATCCCCCTCATACTTACCGAGCCTCCCGGTGTCCGTCCGTCTTCTCCACGGGCGCCGCCATCTTCCAAAATGGCGGGCACATGCGCAGTGCGCCCGCCGAATCTGCCGGCCGGCAGATTTGTTCCAGCTACATTTTGATCACTGTGATAAAACCTATCACAGTGATCAAAATAAAAAAAATAGTAAATAAACCCCCCCTTTATCACCCCCATAGGTAGGGACAATAATAAAATAAAGAAAATATTTTTTTTTCCACTAGGGTTAGAACTAGAGTTAGGGTTAGGGTTAGGGGTAGGGGTAGGGGTAGGGGTAGGGGTAGGGGTAGGGGTAGGATTAGGGGTAGGGTTAGGGGTAGGGTTAGGGTTAGGGTTAGGGGTAGGGTTAGAACTAGGGTTAGCGTTAGAATTAGGATATGTGCACACGGTGCGGATTTGGCTGCGGATCCGCAGTGGATTGGCCGCTGCGGATTCGTAGCAGTGATCCATCAGGTTTACAGTACCATGTAAACCTATGGAAAACCAAATCCACTGTGCCCGTGGTGTGGATAATACAGCGCGGAAACGCTGCATTGTATTTTCCGCAGCATGTCAATTCTTTGTGCGGATTCCGCAGCGTTTTACACCTGCTCCATAATAGGAATCCGCAGGTTAAATCCACACAAAAAACACTGGAAATCCGCGGTAAATCCGCAGGTAAAACGCAGTGCCTTTTACCTGCGGATTTTTAAAAAATGGTGCGGAAAAATCTCACACGAATCCGTAACGTGGGCACATAGCCTTAGGGTTGGAATTAGAGTTAGGGTTGGAATTAGGGCTAGGGTTGGAAATAGGGTTAAGAATAGGCTTGTGGTTAGGGTTATGGTTAGGGGTGTGTTGGGGTTAAAGTTGTGGTTAGGGTTGGGGTTAGAGTTAGGGTTGGGATTAGAATTAGGGTTGGGATTAGGGTTAGGGTTGGGATTAGGGTTAGGGTTGTGGTTAGGGGTGTGTTGGTATTAGGGTTGTGATTAGGGTCATGGTTAGAATTGGGATTAGGGTTAGGGGTGTGTTGGGGTTAGTGTTGGAGTTAGAATTGAGGGGTTTCCACTGTTTAGGCACATCAGGGGTCTCCAAACGCAACATGGCGCCACCATTGATTCCAGCCAATCTTGCGTTCAAAAAGTCAAATGGTGCTCCCTCCCTTCCGAGCCCCGACGTGCGCCCAAACAGTGCTTTACCCCTACATATGGGGTACCAGCATACTCAGGACAAACTGGGCAACAATTATTGGGGTCCAATTTCTCCTGCTACCCTTTCAAAAATAAAAAATTGCTTGCTAAAACATAATATTAGAGGAATGAAAAATTATTTTTTATTTTCACAGCTCTGCGTTATAAACTTCTGTGAAGCACTTGGGGGTTCAAAGTGCTCACCACACATCTAGATTAGTTCCTTGGGGGGTCTAGTTTCCAAAATGGGGTCACTTGTGGGGGGTTTCTACTGTTTAGGCACATCAGGGGCTCTGCAAATGCAACGTGACACCCGCAGACCATTCCCTCAAAATCTGCATTTCAAAAAGTCACTGCTTCCCTTCCGAGCCCCGACGTGTGCCCAAACAGTGGTTTACCCCCACATATGGGGTACCAGCATACTCAGGACAAACTGGACAACAACTATTGGGGTCCAATTTCTCCTGTTACTCTTGAGAAAATAAAAAATTGCTTGCTAAAACATAATTTTTGAGGAATGAAAAATTATTTTTTATTTTCACGGCTCTGCGTTGTAAACTTCTATGAAGCACTTGGGGGTTCTAAGTGCTCACTACACATCTAGATAAGTTCCTTGGGGGATCTAGTTTCCAAAATGGGGTCACTTGTGGGGGGTTTCCACTGTTTAGGCACATCAGGGGCTCTGCAAACGTAACATGATGCCCGCAGACCATTCTATCAAAGTCTGCATTCCAAAACGTGACTACTTCACTTCCGAGCCCCAGAATGTGCCCAAACAGTGGTTTACCCCCACATATGGGGTATCATCGCACTCAGAAGAAACTGGACAACAACTCTTATGATCAAATTTCTCCTGTTACCCTTGGGAAAATTAAAAAATTCTGAGCTAAAAAAATATTTTTGAGGAAAGAAAACACATTTATTGTTTTCACGGCTCTGCGATATAAACTTTTGTGAAGCACTTGGGGGTTTAAAGTGCTCACTATGCATCTAGATAAGTTCCTTGGGGGGTCTAGTTTCCAAAATGAGGTCATTTGTGGGGAGTTTCTACTGTCTAGGCACATCAGGGGCTCTGCAAACGCAACGTGACGCCCGCAGAGCATTCCATCAAAGTCTGCATTTCAAAACGTCACTACTTCCCTTCCGAACCCCGACGTGTGCCCAAACAGTAGTTTACCCCCACATGTGGGGTATCAGCGTACTCAGGAGAAACTGGACAACAACTTTTGGGGTCCAATTTCTCCAGTAACCCTTGGGAAAATAAAAAATTGTAGACTAAAAATAATTTTTGAGAAAATATAAATTATTTTTTATTTTCATGGCTCTGCGTTATAAACTTCTGTGAAGCACTTGGGGGTTCAAAGTGCTCACCACACATCTAGATTAGTTCTGTGTGAGGTCTAGTTTCCAAAATGGGGTCACTTGTGGGGGAGCTCTAATGTTTAGGCACACAGGGCCTCTCCAAACGCGACATGGTGTCCACTAATGATTGGAGCTAATTTTCCATTCAAAAAGCGTGCCTTCCCTTCCGAGCCCTGCCGTGCTCCCAAACAGTGGTTTACCCCCACATATGGGGTATCATCGTACTCAGGACAAACTGGGCAACAACATTTGGGGTCCAATTTCTCCTGTTACCCTTGGGAAAATAAAAAATTCCGGGCTAAAAATCATTTTTGAGGAAAGAAAAATTATTTTTTATTTTCACGGCTCTGCGTTATAAACTTCTGTGAAGCACCTGGGGGTTTAAAGTGCTCACTATGCATCTAGATAAGTTCCTTGAGGGGTCTAGTTTTCAAAATGGGGTCACTTGTAGGGGAGCTCCAATGTTTAGGCACACAGGGGCTCTCCAAACGCGACATGGTGTCCGCTAACGATTGGAGCTAATTTTTCATTCAAAAAGTCAAATGGCGCTCCTTCCCTTCCGAGCCCTGCCGTGCACCCAAACAGTGGTTTGCCCCCACATGTGAGGTATCAGCGTACTCAGGATAAATTGGACAACAAAGTTCGTGGTCCAGTTTCTCCTTTTACCCTTGGGAAAGTAAAAAAATTGTTGCTAAAAGATCATTTTTGTGACTAAAAAGTTAAATGTTCATTTTTTCCTTCCATGTTGCTTCTGCTGCTGTGAAACACCTGAAGGGTTAATAAACTTCTTGAATGTGGTTTTGAGCACCTTGGGGGGTGCAGTTTTTAGAATGGTGTCACTTTTGGGTATTTTCAGCCATATAGAACCCTCAAACTGACTTCAAATGTGAGGTGGTCCCTAAAAAAAATGGTTTTGTAAATTTTGTTGTAAAAATGAGAAATCACTGGTCAAATTTTAACCCTTATAACTTCCTAGCAAAAAAAAAAAAATTGTTTCCAAAATTGTGCTGATGTAAAGTAGACATGTGGGAAATGTTATTAACTATTTTGTGTCACATAACTCTCTGGTTTAACAGAATAAAAATTAAAAATGTGAAAATTGCGAAATTTTCAAAATTTTCGCCAAATTTCCGTTTTTTTCACAAATAAACTCAGAAATGATCGACCTAAATTTACCACTAACATGAAGCCCAATATGTCACGAAAAAACAGTCTCAGAATCGCTACGATACGTTGAAGCGTTCCTGAGTTATTACCTCATAAATGGACACTGGTCAGAATTGCAAAAAACGGCCAGGTCATTAAGGTCAAAATAGGCTGGGTCAGGAAGGGGTTAAAAATTTTAAATAAGCTCTGGCTGAGGAGTTTTCTTCCAGACAACATCCTCCCCAGAGCCTGGAAGAGGTCATTTATATAACATGATAAAAGATCATTTATCAACAACAAGGCATCTGATATGAGGCATACAGGGATGACTTTTTCAGCATTATTTAACCAATATGCCCATATTAATAGATTATTTAAGAACAGTTTTTGGAAATGCAAGAGAATGCTGATCAGTCATATTCAATCCATCATCCAAATGATCAAATATTTTTATATATTCACTTGTAAAGCGCCATGGAATAAATGGCGCTATAACAATAAATAATAATAATAATAATAATAATAATATATGTGAATATCATATAACAACTTTTTTTCTACATATAGTACCTTGCTTATTGTTACTTTTTTATTAGCTTTAGCTTTTACTGACAGAACCTAGGGCACATAAGGAAGTCAGACACACTTTTGTATCATACAAGGTCAGTGCTTTCATTTAGAAGAAATGAAGGCCATAAAAGCAAACAAGAAATGAAAGGTCGTCATGACATGGGATTCTTGAATCTGTCTTCAGAACATAGCATAAGCAGGAATTAAAACATAACTTTTAATTAGGGTTGAGCGAAACGGGTCGGCCATTTTCAGAAGTCACCGACTTTTGGCAAAGTCGGGTTTCATGAAACCCGACCCGACCCCTGTGTGGTCGGCGATCTTCTGAATCTGGTATCGGAATTCCGATACCGAGTTCCGATATGTTTGCGATATCGGGAATTGGTATCGGAATCCATATTTAAGTGTTAAATAAAGAATCAAAATAAAAAATATTGATATACTCACCCTCGGACGCGCCCTGGTACTAAACGGCAGCCTTCCTTCCTAAGGATGAGCGCGTGAATGACATGCGGTGACGTCGCGGCTTGTGATTGGTTGCGAGCGGTCACATGGGCGGTCACGCGACCAATCACAAGCCACGACGTCATCTAAGGTCCTTCACGCGCTCATTCTTAGGAAGGAAGGCTGCCGGAAAGAAGCAGGGCGCGTCCGAGGGTGAGTATATGCCTAATAGGAATATACTCACCCTCGGACGTGCCCTGCTTCTTTCCGGCAGCCTTCCTTCCTAAGAATGAGCGCGTGAAGGACCTTAGATGACGTCGCGGCTTGTGATTGGTCACGTGACCGCCCATGTGACCGCTCGCGACCAATCACAAGCCGCGACGTCACCGCAGGTCATTCACGCGCTCATCCTTAGGAAGTAAGGCTGCCGTTTAGTACCAGGGCGCGTCCGAGGGTGAGTATATCAATATTTTTTATTTTGATTCTTTATTTTACACATTAATATGGATCCCAGGGCCCGAAGGAGAGTTTCCTCTCCTTCAGACCCTGGGAACCATAGTATCCCATTGCACTGCATTGGGTTTCGTGTTTCGGCCGACCCCGACCCCGACTTTTTTATAGGATCGGCCGATTTCACTCGACCCGACTTTTGAGAAAGTCGGGTTTCGTGAAACCCGACCCGATCCTATAAAAATAAAAGTCACTCAACCCTACTTTTAATGTATAACCAAATAAAGGAATATATTAAATAAACTGTCACCCCAAAAAAAAAAAAAAAGTGTATCAATAAAAAAGTACTACTGGTCAACACTACTACTGGGTATACCCTGTCAGGGGATGTGCCATACAAAATTTAGTACTTAATAAGGATTTTTGTGCAGACGCTGGCAGTGGTCCAGTGTCCTATCACTCAACCCAAGGTACCTGATTAAATGGAGATAATGCCTATAGAGGAAGCATTTATCAAATGCCAATACAGATAAACAGATAACCTTGGTTGCATTAGTATTAGCAGTTATCACAAAATAAAGGGAGGGGTAAGATCAATTGGAAAAGATATGTACACAAATGTAATATTGGAACAATCTCACCAGTTGCTGAGGATAGGTAAGGCGGAGCCCCAATTCGCTTGGGTGGAGAAATCCTTCAAGCCACAACATCAGGAGACAATTCCCTGTCAGTCCCTGGGGGGCTATCAATAAATCTCAATCCCCGAGCTCCTGCCCTTACAAGGACAGTCCACATCTACCCCTAAGGTAGAACATGCCCTGCACTCTCCCTATTTCCAGGTCCCAATGCGTTTCTTTGCAAGCAGGATCATCAGGGGACTAGCTTGCATGAGAGATAAGTTGCTCCAGTGCTACAAATAGAGTTACCACCCTCTATACTAAAGTGCAGTCCCCTGATGATCCTGCTTGCAAAGAAACGCGACGGGCACAGCATGGCGACGATGATGTCATAAAGGTTGCCTCGACCAATCAGCGACGGGCACAGTCTGCCGCGAATTCACCTCGACCAATCAGCGACGGGCACAGTATCGACGTAGATGTCATAATGGTTGCCATGGCGACGATGATGTCATAAAGGTTGCCTTGACCAATCAGCGACGGGCACAGTCTGCCGTGAATTCTGGAATCATCATTGTCCATATACTACGGGGACATGCATATTCTAGAATACCCGATGCGTTAGAATCGGGCCACAATCTAGTATATATATACAGTGCCTAAAAGTAGTATTCAACCCCCTGCAGATTTAGCAGGTTTAATAAGATGCAAATAAGTTAGAGCCTTCAAACTTCAAACAAGAGCAGGATTTATTAACAGATGCATAAATCTTACAAACCAAAAAGTTTTGTTGCTCAGTTAAATTTTTATAAATTTTAAACATAAAAGTGTGGGTCAATTATTATTCAACCCCTAGGTTTAATATTTTGTGGAATAACCTTTGTTTGCAATTACAGCTAATAATCGTCTTTTATAAGACCTGATCAGGCCGGCACAGGTCTCTGGAGTTATCTTAGCCCACTCCTCCATGCAGATCTTCTCCAAGTTATCTAGGTTCTTTGGGTGTCTCATGCGGACTTTAATCTTGAGCTCCTTCCACAAGTTTTCAATTGGGTTAAGGTCAGGAGACTGACTAGGCCACTGCAACACCTTGATTTTTTGCCTCTTGAACCAGGCCTTGGTTTTCTTGGCTGTGTGCTTTGGGTCGTTGTCTTGTTGGAAGATGAAATGACGACCCATCTTAAGATCCTTGAGGGAGGAGCGGAGGTTCTTGGCCAAAATCTCCAGGTAGGCCATGCTATCCATCTTCCCATGGATGCGGACCAGATGGCCAGGCCCCTTGGCTGAGAAACAGCCCCACAGCATGATGCTGCCACCACCATGCTTGACTGTAGGGATGGTATTCTTGGGGTCGTATGCAGTGCCATCCAGTCTCCAAACGTCACGTCTGTGGTTGGCACCAAAGATCTCGATCTTGGTCTCATCAGACCAGAGAACCTTGAACCAGTCAGTCTCAGAGTCCTCCAAGTGATCATGAGCAAACTGTAGACGAGCCTTGACATGACGCTTTGAAAGTAAAGGTACCTTACGGGCTCGTCTGGAACGGAGACCATTGCGGTGGAGTACGTTACTTATGGTATTGACTGAAACCAATGTCCCCACTGCCATGAGATCTTCCCAGAGCTCCTTCCTTGTTGTCCTTGGGTTAGCCTTGACTCTTCGGACAAGCCTGGCCTCGGCACGGGAGGAAACTTTCAAAGGCTGTCCAGGCCGTGGAAGGCTAACAGTAGTTCCATAAGCCTTCCACTTCCGGATGATGCTCCCAACAGTGGAGACAGGTAGGCCCAACTCCTTGGAAAGGGTTTTGTACCCCTTGCCAGCCTTGTGACCCTCCACGATCTTGTCTCTGATGGCCTTGGAATGCTCCTTTGTCTTTCCCATGTTGACCATGTCTGAGTACTGTTCACAAGTTTGGGGAGGGTCTTAAATAGTCAGAAAAGGCTGGAAAAAGAGATAATTAATCCAAACATGTGAAGCTCATTGTTCTTTGTGCCTGAACTACTTCTTAATACTTTAGGGGAACCAAACAGAATTCTGGTGGGTTGAGGGGTTGAATAATAAATGACTCTCTGAAAAAACTTTTCCCAATTTTTAAAAAAAATAAACAAAGAAATAACATTCTTTTTTGCTGCAGTGCATTTCACACTTCCAGGCTGATCTACAGTCCAAATGTCACAATGCCAAGTTAATTCCAAATGTGTAAACCTGCTAAATCTGCAGGGGGTTGAATACTACTTGTAGGCACTGTATATATAATTGTCTAAGGGTTTTTCTGTCTGTCTGTCTGTCCTGGAAATCCCATGTCTCTGATTGGTCGAGGCCGCCAGGGCCTCGACCAATCAGCGACGGGCACAGTATCGACGTAGATGTCAGCGACGGGCACAGCATGGCACAGCATGGCGACGATGATGTCATAAAGGTTGCCTCGACCAATCAGCGACGGGCACAGTCTGCCGCGAATTCTGGAATCATCATTGTCCATATACTATGGGGACATGCATATTCTAGAATACCCGATGCGTTAGAATCGCGGGATTTCCATTATGACATCTACGTCGATACTGTGCCCGTCGCTAATTGGTCGAGGCCCAGGCGGCCTCGACCAATCAGAGACGCGGGATTTCCAGGACAGACAGAAAAACCCTTAGACAATTATATATATAGACATATATATATATATATACTAGATTGTGGCCCGATTCTAACGCATCGGGTATTCTAGAATATGCATGTCCCCATAGTATATGGACAATGATGATTCCAGAATTCGCGGCAGACTGTGCCCGTCGCTGATTGGTCGAGGCAACCTTTATGACATCATCGTCGCCATGGCAACCATTATGACATCTACATCGATACTGTGCCCGTCGCTGATTGGTCGAGGCGAATTCGCGGCAGACTGTGCCCGTCGCTGATTGGTCGAGGCAACCTTTATGACATCATCGTCGCCATGCTGTGCCCGTCGCTGATTGGTCGAGGCCTGGTGGCCTCGACCAATCAGAGACGCGGGATTTCCAGGACAGACAGACAGACAGACAGACAGAAAAACCCTTAGACAATTATATATATATAATCGGGATCTGTGGAAGCGCAGGTAGCGCGAAACAGCTGTCATCCCTGGACACCATGCTCTCCCTGTCCGTGTCCATGTTCTAATAAAGACTTTTTAAGCATCGGGAATGGTGAGTGCTGACCATTTTTTCTTTTTTACTTTGGTCATATGTATATCTTTTGGTTGAAGCACCCCATAAGCCCATGCATTGAGTAGTGGGAATAGGAGCTGGTACAGCGCATCGTGGCACGCCGTTAGGTGATCGCAAAAAGCAGCAGTGCGAGTATTTATTCTTTTCATTGGACTAATTATATATATAGATATATATTACTAGACTGTGGCCCGATTCTAATGCATCGGGTATTCTAGAATATGCATGTCCCTGTAGTATATGGACAATGATGATTCCAGAATTCACGGCAGACTGTGCCCGTCGCTGATTGGTCGAGGCAACCTTTATGACATCATCGTTGCCATGGCAACCATTATGACATCTACGTCGATACTGTGCCCGTCGCTGATTGGTCAAGGCGAATTCGCGGCAGACTGTGCCCATCGCTGATTGGTCGAGGCAACCATTATGACATCTACGTTGATACTGTGCCCGTCGCTGATTGGTCGAGGCCCAGGCGGCCTCGACCAATCAGAGACGCGGGATTTCCAGGACAGACAGACAGACAGAAAAACCCTTAGACAATTATATATATAGATATATATAGTGTGATGCAGTGACCCCTGTTACAGGTAGGGGGTGCTGCATGGTCTCCCCTGAATGTGCATGGAGGCGTATTGAGGCCATAAGAATGCATGGCAATCGCAGGAATAACTGTGGTAATGAGTCAAAATCTGACAGTATTGTGAATAGTCGGTATGTGTGTCACAGATGAAGACACTCTGCTCTGCCAGCCTGAGGTAAGGTTGTTCTGGGACCTGTAGTCCCACAAGTAATGTGTTGTTTGTATAGTTATGAAGGGAAGCTGGCAGGGCTAGTTATGAGAGATGGGCGGGTCGAACTAGCTACACACACACTCCCACCTGTGGGAGTGGTTGCAGTTTCATAATGTGACCAGGGTGTGGGTCACATGTTCTCTGAATAAGGTCCCGGAAGCCTATGTGTTGGGAGTCCGGTCTCCCTGAAGAGCATGTGCTGGGGTTTTGGATGCCTGCGTGTTCGACGGTCCTAGGAGGGATGGATGTCCTGAAAAGCGCACAGTGAAACCGTGGTCCTGGACGGTCTGTGTTGGAAGCTCCTGTGAGTGGAGTCTTCCTGGAGCACCTGAGAGACCGTGGACCTGGACGGTTGTGTGTTGGATGGTCACAGGAGGGATAGACATCCTGAATAGCGCACAGAGACTGTGGTCCTGGAAGGTCTGTGTTGGAAGCTCCTTTGAGTGGAGTCTTCCTGGGGCACCTGAGAGACCATGGACCTGGATGGTCTGTGCTGGGAAGGTACCGTCCTTCAGTGGCTCTGGACTAACTGATGTGTGCCTGCTAGGCAAGTTGGTGAACCCCATGAGGCAGCTTTCCTGAGAGAGAGAGGACTGATAGGAGGTCAGCGTGTAGAGCAGGAGCTCCAGAAAGGTAACCCCGGACAAGGGGATTGTCATATACTGTATTATACGGCATAGAAGTTTATCTGCCATATGAACTGTTCGGCGTACGGTCACCCATGGTAACTGGACGAAGTGAGAGGTCCAGTATGTTTAGTGAACTGTGAATTGAAGCCATACAAAATGTACACAATGAACTGTGCATGACCCGGTTTATGACACTTTAATAAACCGCATGGACTGGTTTGTGTGGAAAAATTGTACCTGTGTGCTTGAATCCCATGCCAAGCGAGTGTCCCCCAACACTTGCAGTGAGTGTTATCTCACTATATATATATATATATATATATATATATATATATATATATACTGTATATATATCTATATATATATACGGTAAATATATAAAACAGAAATAAATGATTGATGATGAAGAAATAAAATGCTCGAGTGCTTGGTACTCGAATTGAGCAGGTCGGATGCACGGACAGGCTCGACTCGAGTATCGAATATATTGGAGGTCAAAGGGAAACTCCAGCATTTTTCCCGAAGACCCTAGCAGGAAGGCTGGGGAGGCAAGAAGAACATTGAAATGATTGGAAACAGTGCTCAAATTGAATTGGAAAAGCATGGGGAAGATGCCTGGATGCATATCTGACTCCCAGGTTGCTGCTGGGAACAATGTTGTCAGCTTATTACTCCACTTTTACGGACTGACAATAAAACATACAAAAGCAAAGATAGAATAAATTTTATAAGAAAACATGTTAGGAAACAGTCTTTCCTGTATAATGACTTGTTTATAAGGCAAGATTGAGAAGAAAAAAAAACACCCCTTAGGGTACGTTCACACAGGACTTTTTTGCTGCTTTTTTTTTGCTGCTTTTTTTATGCTAATTTAGGTGCGTTTTTTTGGTGCGTTTTTGGTGCGTTTTTTGGGTACGTTCACACAGGACTTTTTTGCTGCAGATTTTTGCTGCAGATTTTTGCTGCTTTTTTTATGCCAATTTTCAGCTGCTAGGACACCTCACAATGGCTCTTCACACCTCACAATGGCTCTTCACACCTTACTACCAGGAACTCCCTCACAATAGATCACAATCAGGACACCTCACAATGGCTCTTCACACCTCACAATGGCTCACAATGGCTCTTCACACCTCACTACCAGGAACTCCCTCACAATAGATCACAAACAGGACACCTCACAATGGCTCTTCACACCTCACAATGGCTCTTCACACCTCACTAACCACACCCCTAAGCTCTTGGCTGTGAGATCCCTTCCTGCTGGCCATGATTTTCTGCACAAAAAACGCAGCAAATAATGCTACATGCGTTTTTTCAGCGTTTTTTCAGCGTTTTTTTCATCACCCATTCAAGTCAATGGGTGAAAAACGCTGCAAAAACGCAGCAAAAACGCTGAAAGAAGTGACATGCCCTATGTCCAAAAAAAGCAGCAAAGCAGAAAATACTGATCAAATAAAAAACCAACGTGTGCATGAGATTTCTGAAATCTCATAGGCTTTACTGGTACTGTAAAAAGCAGCTGAAAATTAGCATAAAAAAAGCAGCAAAAAAAAGCAGCAAAAAAGTCCTGTGTGAACGTACCCTTAGGCTGCGTGCCCACAATCAGTAATGCTAGCGTTCTGGACACAACATATTTTCGGGGCATCCAAAATGCTGCTTTATATACTACAAGCACAGTGGATGGGATTAATAGAAATCTCATGTTCACTGTGCTTCTTTTTTAGGCAGTGTAAACTCACCTGCGGTGTGAGTTTCTGAGCCGCAGCATGTCAATTTCTATTTCAGGAATGCTCAGTTTTCTGCTGAATTTTCCTATAGACTTGCATTAAATGCAATTAAAAAAAAGCATATGCATTGTAAGTATGTTAATGCAGGTGTTATAGCAAGGTTTTAATAAATAATGTAAAAAAATTAAGTGGGTTCCGTCCTATGTTTGATAACCAGTTAAGGTAAAGCAGACTTCTGCAGGCTTATGTTATGAGGCTGTGAAGTTCCATGATTCAATTTGGGTCCTTCTCAGCTTAAAAATATGAACTCGCAGCCGCACCAGAATTGGCGCATCAGATGAGATGCGCCAATTCTGGCGCTTTGCCCTGCTTTTCCCGATTTCCCTGGTGTGGTGGCAATCAGGGTAAGGGTAGTTGAGGTTGATGACAGGTGTGATTTGTCAAAAATCACAGCTCTCATCAACCCCTGCAGTTAGTAATGCAGAGGCGTCTATCAGACTCACCCATTATTAACTTGATAATAAGAAATAAAAACACACACAGAAAAAAAAAAACACTTTATTTGAGCTAACTCCCCCACACAATTTCTTGTTCACCAGTTTATTAAAAAAAATGTTTAATGCCCCATGCAGGTCCGAAGTAATCCAATGAATCCGAAGTAGTGCAGAAAAAGATAACTGAAAGACAGAAAAATACAGAAATAAAGAAAATACAGTCCCTCGTTCACCAATTTATTACCCAAAATGTTGCCATGCAGGTCCGATGTAGTCCACGTTCTTCGAATCTGTCTCTGGCATCTGTGAGTAGCAGTAAAGTGACTGCTACTCACAGGTACCAGGTAGTGACTACGAAGCTTATCAGAGAAGCTGGGTCTTGCTGCTCTCAGCGAGACTCAGCGACGAGGATCAGCACTAACATCACTACTAGGCACCTGTGAACTTTATTGCTATTCACAGACGCTGGAGAAATTGGGGAACGTGGACTACATCAGACCTAAGTGGCAACATTTTTGGTAATAAATTTGTGAACAGAGGAGTGTCTGTTTTCTTTATTTCTTTCATTTCATGTCTTTCAGGTATCCTTTTTTTGACTACTTTGTATTCGGTGGATTACTGATGACCTACATGGGTTTTTTTTTTTCATAAATTGGTGAACAAGTGACAGTGTAGAGAAATCTTTATTCAAATAAAGTGTTTTTTGTGTGTATGTTTTTATTTTTTGCTACTGGGTATAGTGCAGCGGGGTTGTTGGGGTGTGACAGACAAGCAGTGACCCAGGAAAGTTCAAAAGCAAAGTCTCTTTTAATGGTTGGCGTACTCACAAACAGAAACCAAACAGTATCCTCCGGATCGCAGCCGGGAAACAAGACAGTCCGTATCCGAGACTGGTTGCCCTGGGTGACTGCACCGCCGTGTACTCTGAGGGGTGCCAGGCCTTTTGGCTCTGCTTGGCTCCATGTTGCTTCATACAGGCTGGAGCTTTGGCAGAGCCTCCTGTTCTGCAGATTTGCAAAACAAAAGTGACACACCTAACCCTTTGCTGCAGGGTTTTTACAATGAACCTATGGCCATAGGCCACTTGTAAGACGTGGCCAGGAGGAGCATTCCGCCACACTACCATCCTGTAATCCACTCCAAAAATAAAAGCCCATGGCAGGTTTTCTTAAATCTGCCTTGGGCAAATAACTTGCCCAAGACCAATGCTTACTTTTATTTTGCATTGTAATCACAGCTATGCCTATGACTGCAATGCACTCCCGTGGCCTCAATACCCTTCTGTGCTCATCCTGGGGGACACATAGCAACAATCGCATATATTACCAGTCACTGCCTCACATGGGTTAGTAATGTGGGTGTCTGATAGACAACTCTCCAATACTAACCCCAGGACTGGATGCCAGCCATGATATTTGACAAATGACACCAGTCATCAAGCACAACTACCTATACATCCATTGCCATTGCACAAGGGCAACTGGGAAGAACGGCCAAATGTGATGCACCAATTCTGGGATGGTTGCAGGCTTGTATTTTTAGGCTGGGAAGGGTCGAATAACTGGGGACTTTTCCAGCCTGATAATATAAATACACAGCTGTCTGATTTACCTTGGCTGGTTATAAAAAATATGGGCAAATAAGGCAGCACTCTGTAGTGCTATAACATGCAAACATGAAATATGAAAATTAAGTTGCATTACTGCACAAGAAATATGAAAAAATTGAGAAAGCTTAGCTCATAAATTGGTCAATTCATGTGTACCTGGCAGCCACTTTAAGGCGTTTCTCGTTGCCAGGACCTAATGCCAATCCTCTCTTAGACAGTCTGCATCTCTCTGGAAACCTAATGTGAATCCTCTTCAGGCTAAAATCTATATCTATATGGAGGGGTAGGATCCTGCTGCATTTAAAAACAGCTGAGGCCAAGGGGCGGAGTGCTCAGTCAGAAAGCTAATACAAATATAAAAAACTGACCGTTACATCCAAACATGAATAAGGTCTGAACAGGTGCTTACCTAGAGTAACCAACTTAAATATAATAAAAAAAATAAGGCTGCACTCTGTAGCGCTATAACATGCAAACATGAAATATGAAAATTAAATTGCATTACTGCACTAGAAATATGAAAAAATTGAGAAGGTTTAGTGCATAAATTGGCCAATTCATGTGTATCTGGTAGCCAAGTTAAGCCGTTTCTCGTTGCCAGGACCTAATGCCAATCCTCTCTTCCCAGAGAAATGCAGACTCATGAGTCATGAATAAGACTGCCTAGTGCAGTCGAAAAGCGTCGACTGGGTCATGTTGACCATGTAAAGTTTTCTTTTGTATGCACCATATTTTCTTTTGAAAAAGAAAAAGAAAATCCAGTCCTGTTGAGCCAGACTCCATTTTTTTCTATTATCCTTTATGTGAGGTCAGGGCGAGGCCGGTGTCTGAGCCCCAGGTGGATGAGCATAGAGCTACTGGGTGAGCTGGAATCAAGTTTCTATAAACATTAGCTTCTTACTAGTATGATCTATTACCAGCATGGCCTGCTGCAACCTGACTGGGTCTTCCTCCGACACAGAGGGACATGTTTATCAATGCTTTCTAATTCTAAGATAGTGTTTACTTTGTACTAGAAAGTTTAACAAATGTTGGTGCTTTTTTTGGTGCAGGGTGTTTCAGTTAAACCACATCCTTTTCAGCAAAGCTGCACCCACTTGTCTGGGTAGGTACAGAAAATTGTGTTGTTGTTTTTTTTACACTTGTTAAAGATTCCAGTATGGCATTGAAATGTGTACTGGACAATAAAGAACCTTCTAATAAATATTGCAGCAAGAAACTTCTTTCCAGCAGTGCAGCCAATTTTTAAACGTGTATTTTTCTGTTTTGGTGGTACAGTCTTAAACCCATAAGATATATTTCAGGAATTCTACTATATTCTTTTGATACAAACTAGGCCAGAATTCTGGCACATTTGGCTTGATAAATCTGCCGGTTTTCCTAAAAGCCCAAAGTACTGGGGTGGGTGAGAGAGACCTTTGCTCCTTTGTCCCATTAATTTATAAAGATTCCCTATGGCCTACATCTGTTGCACAACCCAAATGTTAGCAGATGAGATGTGACGTTTTGTCTTCACATAGACTCTGTTTATTATTAAGTCATTATCAGTACTTTTATTTATAAAGTTCCGATTTTATAATAATGTTTAGGGAGGAACTTACTATAGACAAAAATTTGGTCTGGCTATTTACTGATAAGCTTCACGGTTCCTGGTGCTTGTGTAGAATTGCAGGGGATGTCGTCACGGCCAGGAAGCAGATCAAGAGTTAACAAGTTTATTAATGCAAATTGCCTCTGCTGAAAAAAAGAGGACTTAACTCTATAGCGCCACCTATTGGAAGTAGCGATCCTACAAGTCACAATCAACCCTTTAACGGGTCGTGCAATATGACTTAGGATAAAAGCCAAATCAGTATCTCAATTCGCAGACACGGTGTTTCGGGCTGTTGGCCCTCGTCAGTGCGAAGCATGAGAACTGATTTGGCTAGGTGAGAGGCTCTGGAGTGGGGTCTAAGGGGTAATGTTTCTCCTTATGGAGAGTGACATACCAGCTGGCTTGTCAAGGTAAGGAGGCTTATTCGCCGTGCAATGCTCCTCTGGGAATTTAAATATGCAAATTGCCTCTGCTGAAAAAAAGAGGACTTAACTCTATAGCGCCACCTATTGGAAGTAGCGATCCTACAAGTCACAATCAACCCTTTAACGAGTCGTGCAATATGACTTAGGATAAAAGCCAAATCAGTATCTCAATTCGCAGACACGGTGTTTCGGACTGTTGGCCCTCGTCAGTGCGAAGCATGAGAACTGATTTGGCTAGGTGAGAGGCTCTGGAGTGGGGTCTAAGGGGTAACGTTTCTCCTTATGGAGAGTGACATACCAGCTGGCTTGTCAAGGTAAGGAGGCTTATTCGCCGTGCAATGCTCCTCTGGGAATTTAAATATGCAAATTGCCTCTGCTGAAAAAAAGAGGACTTAACTCTATAGCGCCACCTATTGGAAGTAGCGATCCTACAAGTCACAATCAACCCTTTAACGAGTCGTGCAATATGACTTAGGATAAAAGCCAAATCAGTATCTCTTTTTTTCAGCAGAGGCAATTTGCATATTTAAATTCCCAGAGGAGCAATGCACGGCGAATAAGCCTCCTTACCTTGACAAGCCAGCTGGTATGTCACTCTCCATAAGGAGAAACGTTACCCCTTAGACCCCACTCCAGAGCCTCTCACCTAGCCAAATCAGTTCTCATGCTTCGCACTGACGAGGGCCAACAGCCCGAAACACCGTGTCTGCGAATTGAGATACTGATTTGGCTTTTATCCTAAGTCATATTGCACGACTCGTTAAAGGGTTGATTGTGACTTGTAGGATCGCTACTTCCAATAGGTGGCGCTATAGAGTTAAGTCCTCTTTTTTTCAGCAGAGACAATTTGCATATTTAAATTCCCAGAGGAGGATTGCACGGCGAATAAGCCTCCTTACCTTGACAAGCCAGCTGGTATGTCACTCTCCATAAGGAGAAACGTTACCCCTTAGACCCCACTCCAGAGCCTCTCACCTAGCCAAATCAGTTCTCATGCTTCGCACTGACGAGGGCCAACAGCCCGAAACACCGTGTCTGCGAATTGAGATACTGATTTGGCTTTTATCCTAAGTCATATTGCACGACTCGTTAAAGGGTTGATTGTGACTTGTAGGATCGCTACTTCCAATAGGTGGCGCTATAGAGTTAAGTCCTCTTTTTTTCAGCAGAGGCAATTTGCATATTTAAATTCCCAGAGGAGCATTGCACGGCGAATAAGCCTCCTTACCTTGACAAGCCAGCTGGTATGTCACTCTCCATAAGGAGAAACGTTACCCCTTAGACCCCAAGTTTATTAACAAATGTAAACTCCATGCAGGGAGAGCAAAGGTATGGGAGGTAAAAAATACAACGTTATGGGAACTGGAGGAGAGAATGGGGTAAACCTGTGTTAGGAGAGTGTTCAAAACAAAGGGAAAAGCAAAGTACAACTTATCAGTTTGTCGGCTTCTTGATTGCAGCGTCTCGGGTTCCAACGATGGCACTGACAACAGCGGCACGTGATGTCTCGGGGTTGTGCTGGAGAGATGAAGGTCCGGTTCCTTGATGCAGATGGAGAGTCTTTGCGATACTAGGCAGGTTCCCGTACCCATGGTTTACTCGTCCTGGTCTCAGTTCTTTGTACAATATCACCGGAGCATAGCTTTGCTCCGCAGTGCAGGCGGGAAAGACGTCGGTACGTTCTGGCTCAGTCACCGATAACACACTAGGCCGCATGCACGCAGCAGTTACTGGTCTCATGTGTGAGTCACCTCCCGGTACGGGGGACATCGGGAGAGTAGCTGTCGGACATCCACGAACTGTGGACACACTTACAGGGGTTGCGCTAGGTGGGCCTACACTTACAAGATGCTCCCCTCTCAAGGCCTGCACCTCACTCTGTTGCGCACACAGTCTTCCCACCAGAACTTCTGCCTTTCTCCCATGCGCAGTCCTTTTTATCTTAGACCAGCCCCCTGCTGACAAGTGCAAAGGTCGGTCTGGGCCAGAAAGCTCTCCCCCGTGCAACAATGGTGACAGTGCCAACAGTTCCGGAACCGGCGCAAGAAAAGTACCCCCGGTCCGGTTCATCTTCTTACTCTTGTTCCAGAGACTCCAAGCAATACTTGCTGAGTGAACTGAAGACTGCATTTCAAGAGAAACTGTCATCAGGGATTTATACGTGATAAATGTATGTGCAGTGCTCAGCATAAATGAGTGCACTCCAACAGATTGGTCAGAAAACCTTTACTTTCCACTGAGGACTCTCAATTCTAAATATTTTTCAAACTACTTCAACAAATGCTGGCCATTGAATAGCAACAAGATTTGGTGTTTTGCACACTTAAAAAGAGTAATTTTCCTAACAAATTAAATCAAGACCATATTGCAAAAATGAGTACACCCCAATGAAAGTTTAGAATTTCTTTACACAAGAAAAGTGAAAGCAGAAAAGCATTACTTATCAGTCAGAATATTGTAACAAAAGTGATACAACAATTTATCAAAGATGAAAGTGCAATAATCTCCACCAAAATATAGACCTAAGTAGGAGTGTCTTCTGATGAAAAAATTGAAATAAATCAACATGACCGTTCACCGCAGGTAGATAAAGTATTAATACAATCCAGGGAGTGATTTTCCTGTGACATAATATGACGTGTGTGGTCCACAAAGGGAGCCTCCCCTAAAGCTTGTGCACAAAAAAGCCCATCTACAATTTGCCATGGCTTATACTGAAAAATATGAAGACTACTGAGATTCTATACTCTGCAGTAATGAAACTATAGGGTGTTGCAAAGGTGAGGAATACAAAGAAAAATGCATGGCGCCTACAGTAAAACATGGTGGCAGTGTCCTTATGTGAGGCTGCATGATTGCTGATGGTGTTTATAAGCTAAATTTCATTGATGGTAACATGATGTACAATAACAAATTGTATTGTGGTATCGTGTTAGCCATAAAAATCGATGTGAATACTTTTCTGCCCAATGATGACAAAAGTATTCTAGGAGTGATACCTTTATTGGCTAACCAGAAAATAATATGTGTGTCAGTTTCTTCAGAAGCTGGCATACATATTATTTTCTGGTTAACCAATAAAGGTATCACTCCTAGAATACTTTTGTCATCATTGGGCAGAAAAGTATTCACATCAATTGATGGTGACATAAATTCAAAGATGTACTGCTCTATATTGAAAGAGAAGATGCTACCATCACTCCATGCCCTTAGCAGACATGCACTTTTCCAACATGACTATGATCCAAAACACATATCTAAGCCCTTTGTTGCATTTCTAAAGAAAAACAGGATGAAAGGGATTTAGTGATCTCCTAATCAGAACTCAATTGAATACCTATGGGGAATTCTGATGATGAGACAAGTTGAGCATCGCTCTACGTCCAGCATCCAGGCTCTAAAATTGTCATTCTTGAAGAATGGAAAAAGATAAATGTTGCAATATGTCTCTTAACTTATTCATTCCATGCCTAGATGACTTAGTGCTGTCCTTAAAAATCATGGAGGTCGTACAAAATACTAGATGTAGTAGTTTTTAATGTGGGGTATATTCCATTCTTCAACAACTAATTTGAGGAAAACTAACTATTTTATCATGAAAGTTACATTATTAACCTTACCATGTTATAGGTAAAAGAATGCTCTATAAAACTCAGACTTGTCAAAGATTTGCAAATTGTTCTTGTGTTCAGTGAGATATTCATTCACATCTTACTTTTCAAGGGGGTGTACCCATTTATGCTGAGCACTGCGTTTGGCAAACCTTTGAAACAGTTCCACTGTTATTCCCAGTGTAAATATGTGAATAAATTGACAAATATCCATTGCTATTGTTCAATAGGTGGGTCAAAAAAAAGATTCTACTGCAGTTCAGGTAGCTATCATGAGCAGGGAACAAAAAAGGAGAGATGAATGGACTATTTTAAAGCTAGTGACAAATAAATCAATATTCACATTTATAGAATATCCTATGTAGCAACAGTTTACAAGTATATGATTATTTCCTGCTGGTTTGTTGCATAAAGTAAACAATTATGGAAGAAAAATAACACTGGTCAACAGCATTTTTGGTGCCAAAGATATTTCATCGAATTTAGGGTATTTTTGGGGTGCTGATTCTGAATATGTCATCAGTTTTGCCAGATTGGCTCAAGTTTTTGAGATTTTTGGTATCTTATTTATAGCACTTGTTGGTAAATGCGACGCATCATCTCATTAATTTCTTTGGATTAGTACTTGAACTGAGCAGTTCTCAATATAGTTTTGTGTTAATTAGTGTTCTAAAAGTTTGTTCATAGTAGCTTGATTTTTGCACTAACTTCATGTTGTTGTCTGTTTTCCAGTGAAAAGCATGAACTCATCAAGAAGAAGTTGTCTTAACGATCCAGACTCATTCTGTTACATTTGTGGTGAATACACACTGCCAAAACATAGAAGAAACATAACAGACTTCGTAAAAAAAGTGTATTTTGCCTATTTTGGGGTTATGCTTGGGGACCAAGACAAGTTTTGGGCACCACACATAGTGTGCAAAGCATGTATCGAATTATTACGAAAATGGAGCAAAGGACAAAGAAAAAGCTTCAAATTTGGTGTTCCAATGGTGTGGAGAGAGCCAAAAAATCATCATGATGACTGTTATTTATGGTAAACACAGGTACAGGCACATCTTCACAATGAGGGACAGGCCTTCTTGCAGATTCCATGTTACTCCCATTTTCGTTTCTTATGCTTATTGAATCCTTGCACTTGCACTGCACAGAAATAACAGTCATCATGATGATTTTTTGGCTCTCTCCACACCATTGGAACACCAAATTTGAAGCTTTTTCTTTGTCCTTTGCTCCATTTTCGTAATAATTCGATACATGCTTTGCACACTATGTGTGGTGCCCAAAACTTGTCTTGGTCCCCAAGCATAACCCCAAAATAGGCAAAATACACTTTTTTTACGAAGTCTGTTATGTTTCTTCTATGTTTTGGCAGTGTGTATTCACCACAAATGTAACAGAATGAGTCTGGATCGTTAAGACAACTTCTTCTTGATGAGTTCATGCTTTTCACTGGAAAACAGACAACAACATAAAGTTAGTGCAAAAATCAAGCTATGAACAAACTTTTAGAACACTAATTAACACAAAACTATATTGAGAACTGCTCAGTTCAAGTACTAATCCAAAGAAATTAATGAGATGATGCGTCGCATTTACCAACAAGTGCTATAAATAAGATACCAAAAATGTCAAAAACTTGAGCCAATCTGGCAAAACTGATAGCATATTCAGAATCAGCACCCCAAAAATACCCTAAATTCATTAAAATATTTTGGACACCAGAAAAAAAAAATTTTTTGTTGACCTGTGTAATCAATAGTAGGAGAAGCCATGTTAGAGCAGATATTGAAAAGGAAATGATTTGCTAATAACATGGCTTCTCCTACTATTGATTATTTTTCTTTATTTTTATTCAGTATGTAAGTATATGAAGCATATGCTTACATACTGAATTGATCAATATAATGACACATAATAGACAGAAAGGACTCAGACGTGCTTAATTAGAGCTGTCTGTTCTTGTTCCTCTTTAGCTATAACTGCAGTAAATGAAAAGAATAAGTGCGACAAAGAAAATCAGTATACTAAATCTGTGCTCCCTTTATGTTCCTAAAAGAAAACCATTAGTAAATTTCATTCATCATCTACAGTGTGGATGGATGGTATGGATCATTGCTTCCAATACCCGAACCTTGGAAAAGACCATCAATATTAGAACTAAATAAAACACTGTATATACTTGAGTATAAGCTGAGATTTTCAGCCCATTTTTTGGGCTGAAAGTCCCCCTCTCGGCTTAAACTCAAGTCATACCCAGGGGTCGGCAGGTGAGGGGGAGCGGGGGCTGTCTAATTATACTCACCTACTCCTGGCACGGTCCCTGCAGGTTCCTGGCTCCCCGGCACCCCAGATTCTTCCTGTTTTGAGCGGTCACATGGTACCGCTCATTACAGTAATGAATATGCGGCTCCACCTCCTATAGGGGTGGAGACGCATATTCAGTACTGTAATGAGCGGTAACCGCTCAGTACAGGAAGAAGCTGCCACGCCGGGGAAGCAGGGACTGCACAGCGCCAGGAGCAGGTGAGTATAATGGGGAGGGGGAGCGCAGCACGATATTCACCTGCTCCCCGTTCCAGCGCCGCTCCATCTTCAGCGTCTTCTGCAGTGATGCTCAGGTCAGAGGGCGCGATGACGTGGTTAGTGCGCGCCCTCGGCCTGAACGTCAGTGCAGAAGACGCTGAAGATGGATCGGCGCCGGAACGAAGTCAGGTGAATATTGAAAGTGCTGGGGGCCTGAGCGACGGAGAGTTGAGTATGTGTTTTTTTTCTTTATCGCAGCAACAGCAAATGGAGCAAGTGTCTGTATGGAGCACCTTATGGGACCATAACGTTTGTGCAGCACTGTATGGGGCAAGTGTCTGTATGGGGCCATAATCAACGTTTGTGCAGCACTATACGGGACAAGTGTCTGTATGGAGCATCTTATGGGGCCATAACGTTTGTGCAGCACTATATGGGGCAAATGTCTGTATGGAGTATCTTATGGGGCCATAACGTTTGAGCAGCACTATATGGGGCAAATATCTTATCTTATGGAATATCTTATGGATCTTATGGGGCAAATATATGGAGCATCCTATGGGGCCATAATTATCGTATGTGCAGCATTATATGGGGCAAATGTCTGTATGGAGTATCTTATGGGGCCATAACGTTTGTGCAGCACTATATGGGGCAAATATCTTTATTGAGCATCTTATGGGGCCATAATTAACGTTTGTGGAGCATTATATGGGGCAAGTGTCTGTATGGAGCATCTTATGGGGCCATAATCAATGTTTGTGCAGCACTATATGGGGCAAATATCTTTATGGAGCATCTTATGGGGCCATAATCAACAATTGTGCAGCATTATATTGGGCAAATGTGTCTATGGAGCATCTTATGGGGCCATTATTAACCTTTATGCAGGATTATATGGGGCATATTTTAATATGGAGCATCTTATGGGGCCATCATAAACTTTATGGAGCATTATATGGGGCTCCTGATTCAATATGGATATTCAAAAACACTTAACCTACTGATGTCTCAATTAATTTTACTTTTATTGGCATCTATTTTTACTTTTGACATTTACCGGTAGCTGCTGCATTTCCCACCCTAGGCTTATACTCGAGTCATTAAGTTTTCCCAGTTTTTTTGTGGCAAAATTAGGGGGGTCGGCTTATACTCGGGTCGGCTTATACTCGAGTATATACGATAAGTGGGATTTAGAAATAAACAAAAAATTGATTCCTCAGAGGAACAGCAGGAATGAAAAAGGAGCAAAAACAGGCCACTTTTGACCTGGTGACAGGTCAGGTCCTCTTTAATGAAGGCAGCTAAAAAATTTGCCATATGCAGCAGAAGAATTTGCTGGGTTACCATGGGAAATGTGATCTTTTCAGAGCATCAAACCAGTTTAGGAACAACATAATACGGTTATATTTTTGCATACACAATATTATGGCTATATTTTTGCATACACAATATTTCGGTTATATTTTTGCATACACAATATTTCAGTTATATGTTTGCATAGCCAAAAGTTTCAGCCCAAAGGTCTATTGACCTGAACTGACAGCATCATCTGTGATGCTATGAATCTGGGTAATCCCTGTGTCTTTTTATTATGTAAATTCTAGTAATATAAATATACTAATGAATTGCGGTTCATGCCAATCAGTCACATTCGTAGAGGAAGTTATCGGGTATCATATTACAACACACTTTCAGCAATCTGTATAAAAAAAAAGTTTAGGAGTGTGCCACTATAGAATAATACATGAATAAAACAGAAGGGAAACTCCGTAAAAGTCTGGTCTAGACATGGCTATGCTTACAAAATAAAGATTGCACACAGTTACTACAAATAGGGATTAGAAAGCAAAGACACAGTTACATTTTTGGAAGGAGGTGCAGAATGTATAGCTCCCACACAATTCCTAGAGGGGGGTGCTCTGATGTGTCGCCTATGGATATCTACTAGCTCTGGAGGTAAGTATATTGTCAGGAATGAAGGTGGGGCTCTAGGTGTTGGCTTTGACTGCTAGCATACTTGGAATGGGGGGTCACAGGATGTCACTACAGTGAGGGAATCTTTATGTCTACTCTCATGGGTTTTGGATAAAAAATCATCTTATGGCTTCTCATATGGTTATATGGCTTCTGCTTCTATGATTTTTTTTGTGTATAATGTGGCCCAAGACCTTCTCAGAACTGAATGTGACTCTCAAGGTAAGAAAGATTGGGGATCACTGTTATAAAAAATGTATCAATATCAATAATTAATAACAGACTTCAATTACGTCACAGTTGAACCCTCAGCTCTCTATCCCATCCTATCTAATCTAATATCGTAGCTCATGTGTAAGTCAGAATAGGACTGACATGCCAGTATTCATCTCAGAACTGTACTCAGCAAGTTTTGCCATGATGATTTCCATGGGGATAGCATCAACTAATTAAGTTTGAATCAGGAAATAAAACTCAATGGCATATCGGCCATGAGGGACCACTTAAGTGAAGCTATTAATTTTGTAAATTAAAATATTTTATTTCTGGCCTTGGAAACCTAAGAATACTTTAAATGAAATGCATAAGACAGAGCTGTTGTTTGCTTTAAACAGGACTGAATGATCATGTTGTAAAAATTCAGTGCAAGACTTTCCATAATGAATATCATGAATTAATTTTATGTAACAGTGCCTTGCAAAAGTATTTACTCCCTTGGCTTTTTACTTATTTTGCTAGATTACAACCTGTGTTTAAATATTTTTGTGATGCATCAGCACTAAATAGTCAGTTGGTGAAGAGAAGTGAGAAAAATATAGTCATAAATTAAATTTATGGGATCAAATAAATAAATATTGGCAACTGCATATGTATTCATCCATTTCGCTATGAAGCCCCTAAAAATTTCTGGTGCAAGCAATTTCCTTCATAAGTCACATGCTTAGTGAAAGGATGTCCACCTGTATGCAATCTAAGAGTCCAATGGTCTGTCAGTATATACAACTTTTCAGAATGGCCACAGAAGCAGCAACACCATTAGGTAAAAGGCACCACTTACCAAACAACACCATGAAGACCAAGGCGATATCCAATAGTGAAACCGATAACACTCAATCTTTTATTCCTTGTCACTGCTCTAGTCTTATTTCAGTGCTTTCCGGACAGTCTTCTCTGTCAAAGGTTTGCCAACATATTCAAGTAGAATAAATTTTACAAAAATCTGCATTCACTAAAATGCAGATTTTTGGCAATTTGCTTGCATATGGATTCAGCAAAATGAGGTCAGCTATTTTTTTCAACTGTACAGGGCCATCAAAAGGTTAAAATATTAAAACAATCCTTTATGCTTACCTTCCTTATTACCGCTTCTGCCCCTCTGCACCGCAACGTCACCCAACTGGTCTTTGTCGAATATTCTTAGCTCCGCTGCTGTATGCTAAAATTAACTAGACTTGTTTTTCTTATATTTCAGGTTACATTGGGAGCTTATCTACAGCATTACAGAATGCTGTAGATTACCCCCTAATGGCGGTGGCCACAGCTTGTATGCAAAAAATGAGGTGACAGATTCCCTATTAAATATTTTATTCTCAGAAAAGCAATTTCAGCTTAAGACATATGAACATCATAGGGAGGGTTTTCCCATTTGGGATCTTCTTCTTTAAGGAAGAACAGAGTTGTTTTATATGAACAGCACTCATTGTAGCAGACTCGTGTTACATGGGCGGCCTTTCATCTGAATAGTCTCCATGCAATATTATTTGTTTCCTGCAGTGACTGCTTAAAAGAAGCTATCTGCCTGGCCACATATTCCCCTAGAAAATTCAGCTATTTGCCAGATGTTCTTGGAGCAGGATCCAGGATAGTCAATTGGTCACCCAGGGAGTTGCATTTTTGAAAGATTTTCTCTGAGTGATTTTAAGGCAAGCTTTACATGTACTCAATGCTCTTTACTAAGCAATGTTTCAAGATTTTTATCGGAACCCTCAAATAGCAGTATTCCAATTGAAACCCTTACAGAGTCATTAGCAAGGTCTGTGTTTTTTTCAATTTTAACAGCATCCTTATGCAGCAGCCCAGGGTCCTGGTCGTTGCAGTATTGTCATTTTCCTCTAGGGGGAAGTGATATTAAGTTTGGAGGCAAAGAAGGACAACTGAATCCAGGTATCACAAACATGCAACACATTTCGCACTCCAGGCCACCAGGGGGAGCTCAGCTCCTATTTATTAGGGCACTTCTCACACTTAGGTAAAACATGTTGCCTGGGGAGAAAGTTAGTTAGTTGCTGGCTGAGCTTCGCTCAGGTAGTTGATCCCTGGCAGGGGTGGGATCCTGTCAGAGATTGAGACAGAAGGACACAGAGTTGTACCTGCCCTGAGAGCTGCAGCTTCTAGAAAGAGACACTGAAGGAGAACTGTATTGTAGAGAGGGTGAAGAAGTCGTAGCCAAGGAGTGGATACCAGGAGGCGTTCTGCCCTACACAGGCTGCCTCCTTCTGAGGCACAGGATCCCAGTAGCCGGAACACCGAGGGTGCAACGATCCTTTATGCCTTGCTCCAGAGACCAGCAGGACAGCTAATTTCACGTTACCTGCCCACCCTATACCCAGGAGGCAGGGTGGCACCCCTTAGAGGCTGGGGTATGATAGAGTCCCTGTAAAACGCCTCAGGCCACCGGTCATACGGGTTTGTTCTATCCATCTGGGGGACAGAGAGAGAGAGACATAACATCTACAACATCTGGGAGGACCTTATGAGAAGCTTAGCAGTAAGGGACTACGAAACCGCAGTGCTAGAGGAAGGCTACTGATTTCTACCTGGACAAGGGGACTCTAGATTTGCCTCCAAACCGGCCAGACTCTGTCTGCCCTGTGATCTGGTGCTCTGGACTGTGGATGCTGAAGCCTTCAGTAAAGGTAAAGAGACTGCAACCTTGTTTCCTCGTTCTTCACTGCGCCTCTCACCATCCACCAGCTACACACTAGGAAGCCCTGGGGACATACTTCACCTGTGGGAAGGTATACCATTTAGCTGCCTTAACATCACCCCAGCGGACCCCTTAAAGCAGCGTTGGTCACCCTGACTGAATACCACAGGTGGCATCATGAACATTTCCCCTTTAAAGACCTTTCCCTTTAATACAGACGTCCCAGGGCCACGGACCAGGTCAGCCACTGTGACATCCCCCTGTGAACCGAAGGACCCGGTACCGAGTACCCCGCTGCCCTTGGGGGCGCTCCACTTACTTAAAACAAAATAAAACATTTTGCATCAACCACTTTAAAGGTGGTCAAGTACCGTAGACAGCCGCCAACTATCGCTCCCGTCACCCACATAATCATCCATATACAGAATGAACATGCATTTGAATTGGATGAATTGAATAATCAGCTGCTGACATTTGCTATAAGGGAAAGGGGAGGCAACCCCATACACATTAGGCTATGTCTCCACGTTCCGTACGGCTGACGGTATCGCCGCAGCGGCGAAGCCGCTCGGCGCTAAGCCCCGCCCCCTTTCTGGGACGCGATCATGCCGGATGTGTTAACTCTTCACATCCGGGATGATCGCTCTGTCCCATAGGGCCCTGTGATATGCCTTGCGGGGACGCTGCGTCCCCGCAAGGTGTACGGACATGCTGCGATCTGAAAAGACGCGCAGCATGTCCGGAGTCGCAGGGCCGCCGCGTGCGGGTTTCCACGCATAGTGGAGACGGGATTTCATAAAATCCCCTCCACTATGCTGGAACATCTGGACGCTGCTTTTTTGACGCTGCAGCTCTGCACAGCATCAAAAAAGCAGCGTTTCCTGACCGTGGAAACATACCCTTAGAATTAAAAGTTTTTTTATTATTATTTATGTACTGAAATATCATTAGTATTAACAAAAATCCTAATTTGAAGGATAATAATGGCAAAGCCATTATATATTCTGCTTGACTGAGTTTAACCAAATGTTTAATTCCCATGAAAAATAGATTTATTTTAGCCAACAAAACATCTCCTGTTTTCCTAAGTGTTTCCTGTGGAATGTATTTTCAGCATCCCTGCGGTATTATTTTCAGATTTTACCAATATATAACTTTTGGCATTTATTTATAAGCCAATGAAGTGTCATATGCTGTTTCTTATTGTTGCCTCATTATTTCTTCTAATAATCACACAGGAATGCTAAAACGTAGTCTACAGATCTAGAATACTTTATGGAATGTGTGCATTTAGCAGTGACTAGGGGAGGGAAAAATGCAAATGTAAAAAAGAAAATTGGCTGTGGAGGAGAGGATTTAATCACATCCTGGCATTGTTTTCAATTTTGTATCCCTTTTCCCAAACAACCTTTTATTTTGTTGTTTTTTGGATTGAGCTTTTCTGAATCAAACATTTGAGTCTATGTAAAACAAATCAGATTGGCTAAACAATTTTGAGGTCGTATAAACTGTTTTCAAAAAATTATTTTTTTCATTTTTTTATGTTGCACAAATATTTGGGATATTGTTGTACTGGCAGGGCAGCACAATGGCTCAGTGGTTAGCACTGTAGCCTTGTAGCGTTGGAGTCCTGGGTTCAAATCCCACCAAGGACAACATCTGCAAGGAGTTTGCATGTTCTCTCGTGTTTGTGTGGGGTTCCTTCCACACTTCAAAGATATACTGATAGGGAATCTAGATTGTGAGCCCCATTGGGGATGGCAATCATAATGTAAAGCACTGCAGAATATGATAGCGCTATTGAAACAAAACAAGATAAAGAAATACTGGCGCTAGGGCGTGTTTTTTAAGAAACAAAGGGGGAAAGGCATATCACAGAATAATATTATTATAATGTATGCCCTAAAACTTGTGTACATTGTAGCTGGAATTTATGCCATCTCAGGACTGGCATAGAAATCATTTAAAAGATGTGCCAAATGTTTTAAGAGGTAAGCCCATAAAAAAATTGTCACACCTTTCTCCAGCTGTTGATTGTGTAAAAAACACCAGTCTTGATAAATTATCCAATTTATTTCAAGAGATATTTTACATGTTTCAGAAATGCCAAAAGTGGTCGCCACAACTGTACTGCTAGAAAAGGATAAGGTGCAACATGAGGAGGACATTCTCTAAATAAACTTCAAAAAAAATAGTGTATGGAGAGGTATGTAACATTTTATTGTAGTTTAAGAAATAAAGTAGATAACAAAAATTACTCACCTTTTCTTTTGGGAAAGACTATGGTTTTATAGCTCTGACTTACGACTGGGATACAATATTATGTAAGTCCCATCCATTACTTGTAAAACAGATAATGAGAATGTTTTCTCTTGTAATGCTGTGACTGTTTGATCTCATACAATTAGACTTAATCTGCTTTCTTGGAGAGATTAGATGGGCCAGATAATATTTACTCTATAAAAAAAAAAGTCTATGATGCCTAATCCTATGAAACATTTCCCATAATTCATTGCAGTACAGCAGTGGAATCTGTCTACAGTTCAATGTCTTACGTAACATATATATAAAAAAAGAAACAAATCAAAGAAGTTGTCCAATGGTTTAAAAAAAAGAGCAAGGGGAGCAGCATTTTACAGTACAATCTGCCAGTGATGTCGTCCTATACCGGCACGTGATGCAGCTAGTCAGTGGAACAGTGGCCTCACTGGTCCATGTACTGTACTTACTTGCATCACTGAAAGGGCCATGTATGCAGATTGTACAGCCCTAGGCACTCACCCATCAGTGCGCCCCTGATGTTCCTGGCTTCCCATAATGACTTTGCCTACAGTGCCAAGAATCCAGGGCACTAATTACATTAGACATTTTAGGCCCCTCTAATAAATTCTTCTCCTGTCAGATATGTCCCTTTTTTACTCACCTTCCTCTCTTTGGTCATCATCATATGATTTTTCTCACCTGTAAATATCAGCCCTTATGTAAAATATAGATTCTGCAGCACATATGAAAGTAATCTACCAATCCGTATATCCACTGGTGGACACAGACAGAAGAGTGCCCCGATGCCATAACAATGTATGGGTCCTTTGTAGCACAAGAGCTTCTAAAAATGCAAAATTGCACCTGCTTTGGAGGTAAAAATGGGCCCCCCTTACCTCTTGGCTCCTGTACGGCTGCACATGTTGCACCAGTATTATGTCCGCCCCTGCATACATTATATCACGGTCTGTCAGAGCAGTATGCCAGCCACTGCTTGGATACAGTATAATTCCAGATAAGGAGTCATTTAGACAGTCAACCAGTACACAATGGCAGGCACTGTACTGATTAAGGAGGGTGCCTCTGACTGCGGCGCCCTTCCCCCACCTGTCCTTTATGTTAATATGGCACACTTCTGCCCCCCCACTCACTTGCAAATAGGGGGTGGGTATATTAATATTACAACCAATAAGGTCAGGAAGGGGTTTTGTACAGCCCCTTCCAGCAGTATATAACGAGGCAAGGCGCCTTTTTTCTCATCTTCCTCCTGGCTAGGGTCCCGGATGTGCTGGTGCAGCGCTGTTCGGAGGAAGGCAATGGCAGACCCTCTGATTGAGGTCCGGAGAGTTTAAGCGGAGCTGGAAGGTGAGCACTGGCTGCAAGTCCTGATTGCAGGGCTCAGCGCAAACCCCCCCGGTCCGCCACTTCTGAATTCACCACCGGCGGTTCCCATTGTCAGTTCCCATCGCCCACCATCGGAAAATCCCCTCACTGTCCCGGCCCATACTCATGGGCAGATGGCAGCAGGTGATCATGAAGGAGGCAGGCAGTCCGCGAGGCACTCCTGCCCTCCAGCTCGCCTCAGAGAGAGTTCCAGTGCTACAGCAGGAAGTGCTCGCAGGCACCATGGTACCAAAAGGGGCCTGTCTAGTAAGTTCCTGCCCCTCTGCTCATCGCATGCTGCTGTAAATCAGCAGAGCGGCGGGAACACAGAGATAAAGCAGCCATCACTGGTCACAGCACTCCCAGGGCAGGCAATTCAGGTAATATATAGCTCTGCTATTCCAGCCAAGCTAAGAGCAGCGCAGCTGGATCAGGCTGCCACATGTGTGCCTGAGGTGACTGTCATGGGATCTAAGAACAGTACCCCATCGGCCGGCTCTACTGAAGAGCCAGTTAACCCCCCTGTCCCATTAGTATAGAGACTACTCATGAGACTGCTCTTCAATATACAATAAACATAAGGATGAATGACCTCGGGGAGATCAAACATCCAACACCGCGGAGACACCATCACGTGTTTCTCAACGCAGTGATCCAGAACACTGCCCCCATCCCTTAAGGGAAATATGCAAATACATGCAGAAAAGCCGCGCAGACACCATCACGTGTTTCTCAACGCAAGCAATGAATAGCCAGGTCTTTCACCGGGAAGGAACAACCACAGGAAGGGCAGCATCCAATAAAGGAAAACCACCTATGCCAAAACATGGTATCCATCCACAGACAGCTGTTTCGGGGTATTTGCCCCTCATCAGTGTGGAGTAGGAAACTGGCTATTAGGAGCAGTGCCTAGTGAAAAGACTATAAACATAAGGATGAATGACCTTGGGGAGATTGTTATGGACCTGGTGGTTAGGTGCACCAGGAATGACCTGATAGTTAAACACGGAATCGGGATGAGCTCTGGGGAAATGGGAACTCTGCTGACCGCAAACCCTACTCCTATCAACACAACTAGAAATAGCCGTGGAGCGTGCCTGACTCTGCCTAGACGCCTCTTCACAGCCTAAGAGCTGACTGTGAGTTAAGAGGAAATCACAAACACAGGATGAAATAGGCTTTAGCAAAGAGAGGCCAGTCTAACTAAACAGATTGAGGATAGAAAAGGGATCTTTGCGGTCAACACAACAAACTACAAAAACCACGCAGAGTGTGCAAAAAATACCCCCGCACCGACTCACGGTGCGGTGGTGCCACTCTGCACCCCCAGAGCTTCCAGCTAGCCAGGCAGTTTCATGATAGCAAGCTGGACTAGAACTTAGCAAGAAAACCATAAGTAACAAATGAACAAGCCGGAACTTAGCTTTTGCTGGAGTAGACAGGTCCTCAGAAAGATCCAGGAGAGATCTGAACCAGTACTAGAACATTGACAGCTGGCATGGAGTAACGATCTGAGTGGAGTTAAATAGAGAATCCTAGCCTAGCCCTAAACGAGGGCAGCTGGGGAAGGAATCTCAGAACCAGCAGCTCCACTCACAGCCACCAGAGGGAGTCCAAGGACAGAACTCACCGAAGTACCATTCATGACCACAGGAGGGAGTTCGAGAACGGAATTCACAACAGTACCCCCCCTTGAGGAGGGGTCACCGAACCCTCACCAGAGCCCCCAGGCCGATCAGGATGAGCCAAATGAAAGGCACTAACTAAATCGGCAGCATGAACATCAGAGGCAACAACCCAGGAATTATCCTCCTGACCATAGCCCTTCCATTTGACCAAGTACTAAAGTTTTCGTCTCGAAATACGAGAATCCAAAATCTTCTCCACCACATACTCCAACTCCCCCTCGACCAACACCGGAGCAGGAGGATCAACGGAGGGAACCATAGGCTCCACATATCTCTGCAGCAACGACCTATGGAACACATTATGGATGGCAAAAGAAGCAGGAAGGGCCAAACGAAATGATACAGGATTAAGAATTTCAGAAATCTTATAAGGACCAATGAAATGAGGCTTAAACTTAGGAGAAGAAACCTTCATAGGAACATAACGAGATGACAACCAAACCAAATCCCCAACACGAAGTCGGGGACCAACACGGCGACGGCGGTTAGCGAAACGTTGAGCCTTCTCTTGGGACAAGGTCAAATTGTCCACCACATGAGTCCAAATTTGTTGCAACCTGTCCACCACAGAATCCACACCAGGACAGTCCGAAGGCTCAACCTGCCCTGAAGAAAAACGAGGATGAAAAACAAAATTACAAAAAAAAGGCGAAACCAAAGTAGCCGAACTGGCCCGATTATTAAGGGCGAACTCAACCAATGGCAAGAAGGTCACCCAATCATCCTGATCCGCAGAAACAAAACATCTCAGATAAGTTTCCAAAGTCTGATTGGTTCGTTCGGTTTGGCCATTTGTCTGAGGATGGAAAGCCGAAGAAAAAGACAAATCAATGCCCATCTTAGCACAAAAGGACCGCCAAAACCTTGAAACAAACTGGGAACCTCTGTCAGACACGATGTTCTCCGGAATGCCATGCAAACGAACCACATGTTGGAAAAATAATGGAACCAAATCAGAGGAAGAAGGCAATTTAGGCAAGGGTACCAAATGGACCATTTTAGAGAAGCGATCACAAACCACCCAGATGACCGACATCCTTTGAGAAACAGGAAGATCTGAAATAAAATCCATGGAAACATGAGTCCAGAGCCTTTTCGGGACCGGCCAAGGGCAAAAGTAACCCACTGGCACGAGAACAGCAGGGCTTAGCCCGAGCACAAGTCCCACAAGACTGCACAAAAGAACGCACATCCCGCGACAAGGAAGGCCACCAAAAGGACCTAGCCACCAAATCTCTGGTACCAAAAATCCCAGGATGACCAGCCAACACCGAACAATGAACCTCAGAGATAACTCTATTAGTCCATCTATCAGGGACAAACAGTTTCTCCGCTGGACAACGGTCAGGTCTATCAGCCTGGAACTCCTGCAGCACCCGCCGCAAATCAGGGGAGATGGCAGACAGAACTACCCCCTCTCTGAGAATACCAGCCGGCCCAGGAACTCAAGGAGAATCAGGCACAAAACTCCTTGAAAGGGCATCAGCCTTCACATTCTTAGAACCCGGAAGGTACGAAACCACAAAATTGAAACGGGAGAAAAACAGCGACCAACGAGCTTGTCTAGGATTCAACCGCTTGGCAGACTCGAGATAAGTCAGATTCTTGTGATCTGTCAAGACCACCACGCGATGCTTGGCTCCTTCAAGCCAATGTCGCCACTCCTCGAATGCCCACTTCATAGCCAACAACTCCCGATTGCCAACATCATAATTATGCTCAGCAGGCGAAAACTTTCTCGAAAAGAAAGCACATGGCTTCATTACAGAGCAATCATTCAGAACTTCTCTGAGACAAAACAGCCCCTGCTCCAATTTCAGAAGCATCAACCTCGACCTGAAAAGGGAGCGAAACATCTGGCTGACACAACACAGGAGCCGAAGAGAAACGATGTTTCAACTCCTGAAAAGCCTCAACGGCCGCAGAGGACCAATTCACCACATCAGCACCCTTCTTGGTCAAATCAGTCAACGGTTTAACAACACTAGAAAAATTAGCGATGAAGCGACAGTAAAAATTGGCAAAGCCCAGAAATTTCTGAAGGCTCTTCACAGATGTAGGCCGAGTCCAATCATAAATAGCTTGGACTTTAACAGGATCCATCTCGATAGTAGAAGGGGAAAAAATGAAGCCCAAAAAGGAAACCTTCTGAACTCCAAAGAGACACTTAGATCCCTTCACAAACAAGGAATTAGCACGAAGGACCTGGAACACCATTCTGACCTGCTTCACATGGGGCTCCCAATCATCCGAAAAGACCAAAATATCATCCAAATATACGATCATGAATCTATCCAGATACTTTCGGAAGATGTCATGCATAAAGGACTGAAACACAGAGGGAGCATTAGAAAGGCCGAATGGCATCACCAGGTACTCAAAATGGCCCTCGGGCGTATTAAATGCTGTTTTCCATTCATCGCCCTGTTTAATACGCACGAGATTATACGCCCCTCGAAGGTCTATCTTGGTGAACCAACTAGCCCCCTTAATCCGAGCAAATAAATCAGACAGTAGAGGCAAAGGGTACTGAAATTTGACCGTGATTTTATTAAAAAGGCGGTAATCTATACAAGGTCTCAGAGAACCATCCTTCTTGGCCACAAAAAAGAACCCTGCTCCCAATGGTGACGACGACGGGCGGATATGCCCTTTCTCCAAGGACTCCTTTATAGTGTTGAGCGATACCGTCCGATACTTGAAAGTATCGGTATCGGAAAGTATCGGCCGATACCGGCAAAGTATCGGATCCAATCCGATACCGATACCCGATACCAATACAAGTCAATGGGACTCAAGTATCGGACGGTATCCCTGATGGTTCCCAGGGTCTGAAGGAGAGGAAACTCTCCTTCAGACCCTGGGATCCATATAAATGTGTAAAATAAAGAATTAAAATAAAAAATATTGCTATACTCACCTGTCCGACGCAGCCTGGACCTCAGCGAGGGAACCGGCAGCGTTGTTTGTTTAAAATTCGCGCTTTTACTTGGTTACGTGAAGTCCCGGCTTGTGATTGGTCAGGGCGGCCATGTTGCCGGGACGCGGACCAATCACAAGCCGTGACGTCACGGGAGGCTGGACATGCGCGTATTTTAAAAAGCGCGCGTGTCCAGCCTCCAGTGACGTCCCGGCTTATGATTGGTCACGGCGCCATGTTGCCGGGACGCGGACCAATCACAGCAAGCCGTGACGAAATTACGTCACGGCTTGCTGTGATTGGTCCGCGTCCCGGCAACATGGCCGCCATTAACCAATCACAAGCCGTGACGTCACGGGAGGCTGGACATGCGTGTATTTTAAAATTGGAATTGGAATTCTAGGCTCCAACATAGGATTCTGAACTACATAATCTTGAATGTTTTGTACCCTTGCAGCGAGTTGATCTACACTAGAGGACAGACCTTGAATGTCCATATCCACACCTGAGTTCTGAACCACCCAGAGTTTAAGGGGAAAAGAAAGGCAAAACACACTGCAGAGAAAAAAAAAATGGTCTCAGAACTTCTCTTTTCCCTCTATTGAGATGCATTAACACTTTGTGGGCCAGCTGTACTGTTATGGACCTGGTGGTTAGGTGCACCAGGAATGACCTGATAGTTAAACACAGAATCAGGACGAGCTCTGGGGAAATGGGAACTCTGCTGACCGCAAACCCTACTCCTATCAACACAACTAGAAATAGCCGTGGAGCGTGCCTGACTCTGCCTAGATGCCTCTTCACAGCCTAAGAGCTAACTACCCCTAAAGAAAGGAAACAAAGCCTCACTTGCCTCAGAGAAATTTCCCCAAAGGTAAAAGCAGCCCCCCCACAAGTATTGACTGTGAGTTAAGAGGAAATCACAAACACAGGCTTTAGCAAAGAGAGGCCAGTCTAACTAAACAGATTGAGGATAGAAAAGGGATCTTTGCGGTCAACACAACAAACTACAAAAACCACACAGAGTGTGCAAAAAATACCCCCGCACCGACTCACGGTGCGGTGGTGCCACTCTGCACCCCCAGAGCTTCCAGCTAGCCAGGCAGTTTCATGATAGCAAGCTGGACTAGAACTTAGCAAGAAAAACCATAAGTAACAAATGAACAAGCCGGAACTTAGCTTTAGCTGAAGTAGACAGGTCCTCAGAAAGATCCAGGAGAGATCTGAACCAGTACTAGAACATTGACAGCTGGCATGGAGTAACGATCTGAGTGGAGTTAAATAGAGAATCCTAGCCTAGCCCTAAACGAGGGCAGCTGGGGAAGGAATCTCAGAACCAGCAGCTCCCCTCACAGCCACCAGAGGGAGTCCAAGGACAGAACTCACCGAAGTACCATTCATGACCACAGGAGGGAGTTCGAGAATGGAATTCACAACAGGAGATCAAACATCCAACACCGCATTGAGAAACACGTGATGGTGTCTCCCTGCGCTGAGAAAAATGAGGTCATTCATCCTTATGTTTATAGTCTTTTCACTAGGCACTGCTCCTAATAGCCAGTTTCCTACTCCACATTGATGAGGGGCAAATACCCCGAAACAGCTGTCTGTGGATGGATACCATGTTTTGGCATAGGTGGTTTTCCTTTATTGGATGCTGCCCTTCCTGTGGTTGTTCCTTCCCGGTGAAAGACCTGGCTATTCATTGCTTGCGTTGAGAAACACGTGATGGTGTCTGCGCGGCTTTTCTGCATGTATTTGCATATTTCCCTTAAGGGATGGGGGCAGTGTTCTGGATCACTGCGTTGAGAAACACGTGATGGTGTCTCCGCGGTGTTGGATGTTTGATCTCCCCGAGGTCATTCATCCTTATGTTTATAGTCTATTCACTAGGCACTGCTCCTAATAGCCAGTTTCCTACTCCACACTGATGAGGGGCAAATACCCCGAAACAGCTGTCTGTGGATGGATACCATGTTTTGGCATAGGTGGTTTTCCTTTATTGGATGCTGCCCTTCCCGTGGTTGTTCCTTCCCGGTGAAAGACCTGGCTATTCATTGCTTGCATTGAGAAACATGTGATGGTGTCTCCGCGGCTTTTCTGCATGCCCTTCAATATACAGTCCCAGGGCAGAGTGATGTGACTATGACAGAATTTAGTCAGCTTGGCACAGCATTATGTAGCCAGCTTAGTGGCACTGTACTCCTAATAGGACCCCCTTTGACATATGCTGCTCAGACACAGATGCAGGTACCACCTTTCCCTACGATTGCACCTGTAACTTCTGGGCCATATTTGACTGGGGAAAGGACCCTTGGGGCTCCTATCTCTTCTGCCCACGCCTGCAGTGGTAAATATGACAGGCGTAGATGCCATAAATTATATTCTTGTTATTCCTCATCCCCCTATTCCCATCATCGACATCATAATTCTGATTGGTGGAAAAAGCGCTCTGCATATTCATGCAGGTTGTTGAAATCCCATAGACGCTATAGCTCACGGTCGTTGAGACGCGGCTCTCCAATTTCATCGACTGAGTTGTCAAGCACGTCTGCGAGCCCTGATCATGTGCCTTTCCCTCCCTGTGAAAGACGGAGTCAAGGGCACCTTCAAGGGCTTCCAGCCTGGTCGAACCAAGAGCAGCACCAGGAGCTTCAAGCCATGGTCTCAATTTGCTGTCTGCCTATTCTGAAGCCAAAGTTCCTCCACCTGTGGGAGTTCCTCCTCCAGCTGCTGATCTGGGTGAGTGTGCTGCTTCAGGAGTTCACAATAAGGACAATAATACATTAGTATCTGCCCTTAAGGCTTTACTTAGTCAGCTATCTGCATTGTTTAATTCAGTTAAAGACATGTCTAAAGTTAATCCTCAGCTAGCTGAAGAAGCATTTTTTTGTGGGGATAGCGCTCTTTGATCTCATGTAAGTGAGGAAATAAAAACTAAAATTTGGAACAATGACTATATTGACATTTGGTCATTAATTTCTGTTGACCAACATACCGTGGACAAAGAGAGGATAATTGAAAGAGCATTCGATAAGTCTAGAAAAAATGTGGCGAAGACAATAAATAATTGGCTTCAAGCATTTGTGGTTTTGGGCTGAATTATGGGCCAGAGGCATCCGGAACGCTGTTCAGAACTGTTTATATATCAGGACATGATATATAGCTAATTTAAAGCACATGGCGGCACCGCTTGGTGGTGCTATGATGAAAAGTTTGGAGGCATCTGGCTCTTCAACCAGAAATTGGATAGGGGGTAAAAGCAACAGATGTTTGGCTGCGGCTTATGATATTGCAAAAGCAATTCCCCTTTTCAGCAGCGGCTACTGGATAAAAACAACAGGCCAGACTTCAGTGGTTGTACGCAGTCCGGGGGCCTGTTGGCTGTTCAACGAAGGGCATTGCCGTTTCTATGGCTTATGCAAATTCAAACACGAATTTCCGCCTGTGGGGAATCCCACCCCGTGTCTCGGTGCCCCTACCCAACAGGAAAATTACCAACTAAACCCCAACAAGCAGAACGCAAGGACTCCGGTGAAAATAGCTACGATGGGCCCATGGTTAGACCAGTACCCTAAAAAAGAGGCTGCGAGCCAATTACGATTTGGGTTACTTATGGTTTTTTCATTCCGTTCAAACTGCTACATTCGATTAACGTTGCAAAAAAATTAAAATCCACTAGAGAACATCCGGACATCCTCCGTATTAAGATCAGGAAAGAAGTGGCCTAAAGCAGAATAGCCGGGTCTTTTAAAGCCCCTCCTATTCATAATTTACGAGTTTCGCCTTTAGGCGTCATTCCCAAAAAAGGATCTGGTTCGTTCAGGCTTATCCATCACCTGTCATATCCCAAGAGAAATTCAGTCAATAATGGGATTTCACCGGAAGATGCTTCAGTATCCTATGCATCATTTGACAGGGCTGGTGCGGGACGCTGAAGTTGGAGCTTGGCTGGCGAAGTCTGATATTGACTCCGCCTTTCGTTTATTGCCGGTGCATCCTGATTGTTTCCATCTATTAGGTTGCCAGTTTGACGGTGATTATTACTACTATATGTGCTTCCTAATGGGTTGTTCCATCTCCTGTTACTACTTTTTAGTTCCTTTTTAGATTGGGTGATCAGGTACGAAACAGGCAGCAACATGGTGACTAGTGTTGAGCGATACCGTCCGATACTTGAAAGTATCGGTATCGGAAAGTATCGGCCGATACCGGCAAAGTATCGGATCCAATCCGATACTGATACCCGATACCAATACAAGTCAATGGGACTCAAGTATCGGACGGTATTCCTGATGGTTCCCAGGGTCTGAAGGAGAGGAAACTCTCCTTCAGGCCCTGGGAACCATATTAATGTGTAAAATAAAGAATTAAAATAAAAAATATCGCTATACTCACCTGTCCGACGCAGCCGGGACCTCAGCGAGGGAACCGGCAGCGTTGTTTGTTTAAAATTCGCGCTTTTACTTGGTTACGTGAAGTCCCAGCTTGTGATTGGTCAGGGCGGCCATGTTGCCGGGACGCGGACCAATCACAGCAAGCCGTGACGAAATTACGTCACGGCTTGCTGTGATTGGTCCGCGTCCCGGCAACATGGCCGCCATTAACCAATCACAAGCCGTGACATCACGGGAGGCTGGACATGCGCGTATTTTGAAAAGCGCGCGTGTCCAGCCTCCAGTGACGTCCCGGCTTGTGATTGGTTAATGGCGGCCATGTTGCCGGGACGTCACTGGAGGCTGGACACGCGCGCTTTTCAAAATACGCGCATGTCCAGCCTCCCGTGACGTCCCGGCTTGTGATTGGTTAATGGCGGCCATGTTGCCGGGACGTCACTGGAGGCTGGACACGCGCGCTTTTCAAAATACGCGCATGTCCAGCCTCCCGTGACGTCCCGGCTTGTGATTGGTTAATGGCGGCCATGTTGCCGGGACGTCACTGGAGGCTGGACACGCGCGCTTTTCAAAATACGCGCATGTCCAGCCTCCCGTGACGTCCCGGCTTGTGATTGGTTAATGGCGGCCATGTTGCCGGGACGTCACTGGAGGCTGGACACGCGCGCTTTTCAAAATACGCGCATGTCCAGCCTCCCGTGACGTCCCGGCTTGTGATTGGTTAATGGCGGCCATGTTGCCGGGACGTCACTGGAGGCTGGACACGCGCGCTTTTCAAAATACGCGCATGTCCAGCCTCCCGTGACGTCACGGCTTGTGATTGGTTAATGGCGGCCATGTTGCCGGGACGCGGACCAATCACAGCAAGCCGTGACGTAATTTCGTCACGGCTTGCTGTGATTGGTCCGCGTCCCGGCAACATGGCCGCCCTGACCAATCACAAGCCGGGACTTCACGTAACCAAGTAAAAGCGCGAAATTTAAACAAACAACGCTGCCGGTTCCCTCGCTGAGGTCCCGGCTGCGTCGGACAGGTGAGTATAGCGATATTTTTTATTTTAATTCTCTTTTTTACACATTATTACATTAATGTTGTTGCGATACCCGATACCCGATACCACAAAAGTATCGGATCTCGGTATCGGAAATTCCGATACAGCAAGTATCGGCCGATACCCGATACTTGCAGTATCGGAATGCTCAACACTAATGGTGACCCACTACTTAGATGAATTTTTTTTTGCCTGCCGACAAAATTCAAAAGACGATTAGTGTAATTGAGGGTTTTTGTTCTGTGCGGAAAGTGACATTAACGCAGATGCAATCCTTGCTGGGTTTACTGGTTTTTGCCTGCAGGGTGATGCCAGTAGGCAGGGCATTCATGCGGCATTTGTTTTTATCGCCAAAATGTTTATCCAAGCCTAACCATAGGTTGTGGATTACAAAATTCATGCGGGCAGACCTAGACGTATGGAAAACCTTCCTGCAGTTGTTTAATGGTCACACGTGCTTCATGTTGCCAGAAATCCTGAGCCATGATTTACAATTATTTATGAGATCTGATGTATCCGGGGGCTTTATAACAGTTTTTGGAAGCAATTGGTGCAAGGACACTTGGCCAGCATTCTAGAAGCCCCAGGGTTGGTTTCTGGATCACACCCTCTGTGAGGTTTTTCAATTGTAGTGGCAGTCGAGCTTTGGGGAGCACAGTTGTCTAACAGGAAAATTTGTTTTGCGATGGAAAGTGTCAGTGCTGCACGCTGTATCAATCATATGTCATCAACGTTGCTTACGGTATTGGGTCTTCTCCACCATTTAGCGCTGCTTTGTTTACAATTTATCATTTGGCCTTGGGCTCAGCAAGTACAGGGTACTGTTAACATCTTGGCTAACGTTTTACCACATTTCAATTGGCAGGTCTTCAGAGACATCTTTCCCACTGTCCAACAGGTGGGATTAACTTGCCCTCATTCTCTATGGGACTTGGTAGCGAACTATTGATGCCGCTAGTTCATTCTTTGGTGGCCCCTTTGACATGGCAAACTTATGGTAAGGCATGGGAAGACTGGTGCAATTTGATAAGAGGCAGATCGATTAAAGGTTCTGATCAAGCTAGGTTGGAAGTCACCATCGAATTTCAATCTCAACTTTATAGTAAAGGCATTTCTGGCACATCCGTGCAGCAACGCTTGTCAGGTGTAGCATTTTATTTTCAATTGTTGGATTAGGCCGATGTCACAAAAGCATTTATTATTAGACAGGCAATGAAAGGGTGGAGAAGAGCACAACCGCTTAATTGCCAATATGGCCGTTACATGTGGTACTCAATTCGAGTCAACACTCTTATCTGCCGATTTTGGGCTAGCCTTTTTTGGGGCACTTCTTATTGGTGAACTGGTCCCGCAGTCAAGGATTAGCAAGGGTGGTAGTCTATTATATGAAGACGTTGTATTATTGAATGATGCAATACGTCTCTGTATTCGCAAATCGAAAACAGATCCATCGGGAAGGGGTGCTTGGCTGTTGCTACGCTCCTCTGATGACCCAGCTTGTCCGGTCAAGTTAATTAACACTTATTTACAGGTCAGACGTTGTGGGAGTTTTTTCCTGACTCACGCAGACGTTCCCCATTAACAAGGTATCAATTTCAATCTATATTTAGGAAATGTCTAACAGCTTCTGGGGTTTTGCCAAAGGATTATGGGACACACTCATTCCATATTGGAGTAGCAACAGAGGCTGCCAAGGCGGGTTTACCTAATTCGGAGGTTCAGAAGATAGGCCGGTGGCGCTTAACTTGTTTTGCCAGATATATCAGGCCTGACCTGCTAAACTAATGCTGTGCTTTTATCTACAGGTGCCGTCAGACCTACGGTTTGGTTGTTGGGACATTCTTTTATTTTTTGGGCAGCTCAATGGGCCAAATGCCGACCTGGCAGGAGGTATTTGGGATTTCAAGGTGTGAATTTCAATTGCTGGGGAATTCGAAGATTGCAATGGCCACAAGTTTTCCCTGAAGTAGTGGCCATTGCAAGAAAGTCCGTTGTGTCTGGTGGTTCTGCTATTGCATGCTAGTGGCAACGACCTGTGCTCTTACAAAGTGGCAGAACTATGCACTATGATGAAGTCGGATTTTCACAGTTTCTTCTCCGATCTTATCCTGGTCTGAAATTGTTCTGAGAGCAGTTTGGTGGTGCGCCAGAGATGGCGAAGCCATTGAGCGTTCTAGAAGGACAATCAACGCTCGTATATTTAAGCTTATAAGGAAAAGATTTGTGGTGGTTGTTAGGCACAGGCAACTGGAAGGTCATAATTTTAGCACTGCTAAGGCATGATGGGGTACATTTAACTGATATTGGCCTTGACATTTTCCTTTCGGGTCCACAAGATGGTCTTGAACAGGCATTGTTATTGATGGGTGGGGGTCGGAGTCCTATCTAAGCACAGGATCCTCCTTGGCGGTAAAGGAAAGAAAGGACACATGGTGCGACTCATCGGCTGACTTGCCTCTTATTCGGCAACCTGCAGAGGGAACCTGGCTTCCTGGATCGCGCTGGACGATCAGCTGATTGCCTCCGCAGCTGCATGTGTCGTGGCTGTGTCACAATCACGACACATGCATGGAGAGCCCAACAGCTCTCCATGCATGTGCTGTGACTGTGACACAGCCACGACACATGTGTGGCACTCCAGGAGTCCGGTTGCTGCAAGCTCCCTGGCCACATTGAATGCCTGGAGGCACCGCAGCAAACCAAGAACTGGGCTGCCAGAGAAAATGCAGTGCCCATGATAGGCTCATGCTGCCTGCCATACAGGTTAGACACAACATGCAGGAGAGGAACTTGAGCTGAGCTTAAAGCAGCAAGGACCTAGAGAATAGCACAGAAGGAAGGCTTCCAAACCCACCTGGCTAGGTGAATCTTAAGTTGCTTCCAGGCTGCCAAGACCCCATCATCATCTGTTTTCCATGCCCCAGACTGCACCTGCACCAACAAGTAAAGGTAAAGGAAACTGCAGTCCTTGTGTCCTCCAATCATTTCCCGCACCCTTAGTCCTGCATCCTATCATCTACAATCCCTTCCAACTATACTGATAGCCCTGGGACCCCGATCCACCTGTGGGGAGCAGAACCATCCCAGCTGTGTCACCATTAGCCCCAGCGGTCCCCTTAAGCAGCATCAGCCATCCATTGCTGAACACCACAAGTGGCATCACAAATTAACTCCCTATAGACTCTATTTCCCCTTCATTTCATTACTTTTATTTAGACGCCCAGGGCCACGGACCGGGTAACTGCTGCCATCGGACCCAGCCCGAGTACCCACGGGTCTAGCGGGCACTTGCAGCTGCGGCGTTGATCAGCTGATCGGCCAGCGCGATCCAGGAAGCCAGGTTCCCTCTACAGCTTGCCAGATAAGAGGGAACCTGGGAAAATTCACTCGTCTCTAAACATGAACTTTCTTGTTGTGTATCAGACCTATAGCAAAAATTGCTGAGTCACATCACAGCCATCTCTCAACCTGCTTCTCATAAATACAACTAGAGAAAGCTCTGGTACAACTGTGTGAAAATTATGACCTTTATACAGGGGAAAGCCAGGAAAATTTTATAGCTATGAAGAAACTTAACACACAGTGTACTCTAAAAGAACTCCAAAGTTTCCAATAATTTAATTCTCAAAGAGACTTCACTGTACGTGATATTAAGTCTATGACAGAGGCAAGAAATGCCATAAATGACATCTTGCATTTCTGGGTCTTCCGAGGAGTCAAAAGGATCATCTAAGTCACGTTCTTTGAAATATTCAGCTCTCAGTGAGCAGTTTAAAAGGGCACTTATAGAAGCGGAAACCACAAAGATACAAGCCGCCTTTGCACAAAAGAAAACTGAAATGGAAACCAAAGCAGAGTGTAAGAAAACACAGACAGAAGCTGAAGCAGTGAGCAAGAAGACCAAGATGAAAACCAAATCTGCGTGCAAGAAGGCAGAAATTCATACACTGCGAGTGGACCAGTTGATGATGGTCACAAGAAGGCAGAAATGAAAGCGAGATCAACATGCAGGACAGCAGAAATAAAGGCTCTAGAGAATAAATTTCAGTGTGCCACAGTAATTGCAAGGTTAAAAGTCATGGAACAAGCTATCAATGAGAATCAAATAGACAATCAGTTTAAGTGATTTTGATACAGAAGATCCTCTTAAGTGCACAAGAGACTACGTATTAAGTTAAGATAGCACATACCTGATTGCTGCAATTGTTCCTGACAGTACAGACATTTCTCCAAATTAAATGGACGTAGATATTTCCTCAGCACTCTGCATTCAAGGTCAGAAAATCCTTTAACCTTAACCTTCTTCATGCACCAGAACGTACCAGGCCCCTGCACCTCAGCAAACTCTATATATAGATGCTCATGTTCAAGCCAATATGCCAGAAAATCATCACATTCTGGACAGTCACATAGTTCCAGTTCCATGTGTGGCAGAAACTATGTACATTAAATGGTGTCTGTCACCCCGTTTGAACATTTGTGGCTAATAGTATGGGGACACAGGTAGTATGAAGGTGAAACTAGTCATACCTGTATGCATTCTTGAAGATGCCTTGTTCACTAAAGATCATCTTCTTTCATGTTGCTCTTCCAGGCTATGGGGCGTATGCTGCCCGGAAAACAATACTGTCTCATCTTTCATTATACTAGATTTCCCTCCTCTTCCCTGTTTGCCTTTGACGTCAGATGTACGGCCGGATATCCCATGCCTGCTTATTTGTCTTTCCTTTCTCTCCTGTGCATTGTTTCACCCTTCTCTGGGCAGTGACTTCAATTTTCTTGTGTGCAGGCACTGGAGAGTCACTGTCACTTCCGATACCAGTGTTCTCCAAGAACAACAAAGACAAGAGCAACAAATGTGAAAAGGATAAAAATACTAAGTCCGGTGTCACACTAGCGAGTGTAATGCGAGAAACTCGCGCGAGTCTCTCGCATCAATTCCCGGCACTGCCGCAGGCATTCGAGATCGGAGTGTGTGACTGCATGTATTTCTATGCAGTTGAACGCTCCAGTCCGAACTGCGGCAGTGCCAGGAATTGATGAGAGAGACTCGCGTGAGTTTTTCGCATTACACTCGCAAGTGTAACGGGCCTAATCGTCTGTGTCTTATTCATGAGCAGCCACATTCTTTAAAGAAGTGAATCTACTTCAGAAAGAATCTGCTCTAGGAAGGCAAGGAGCTGAACACCGTCCTGCCCTTTGATGACAGCCTTGGGTCAAGGGTGTTCAATTCTACAAATGAGGACAACAAGTTGGCACTTATAAGAAAGAATGAGGAATTCTTAAAGGTTATGAAGATGAAATTCACTCAGGATGATTCCAACAGCTGGGTGAGATGCTGGCTAGTCACTTTTCATGGACAAGCCATGAGACAGGAGAGTTGAGGCATTCTTGGCTAAATACGAGTTTACATCTAAGGTAAAGGTGAAATAAAAACTAATAAAAAAGTCCGAGGTTAGGCAACAAAGATCAGAGTACATCAAAGGCAATGGGGCAATACAAACGAATAATCGAAAGGCATAGTCCGAGGTCAGGCAACAAAGATCAGAACAGCACAACACAAAAAACATGGAAAACACACCAGCAAGCAAAGCTATGAATGTCAATAGTCTGACCATTTTCAGTTACCTAAATAGCAAGGCAATAATCCAGAAAGGGTGACACCTGGAGAAAACCCAGCAGGCCCTGATTGATTGGTCTGGTGGGCAATCCTTAATTTGCATGGGGATAGCCCTGCACACCAATGTCCTTGATTGGGCAGCCGGGCTAGCTCAGCACGCCCCTGAAATCTATAGGGCGGCTGAGCTGTCACTCACTGTGTCCCTAGAACACATTAAGTAGCGATATTGCAACACTGGGTGGCACCTTTACCCTTTTGTTCTCAAGAATAAGGTTACCAAACAATTTGCAGCAAACATCTGAGAATCTCTCATCTTTAACCCCTTCATGACCCAGCCTATTTTGGCCTTAATGACCTGGCCGTTTTTTGCAATTCTGACCAGTGTCCCTTTATGAGGTAATAACTCAGGAACGCTTCAACGGATCCTAGCAATTCTGAGATTGTTTTTTCGTGACATATTGGGCTTCATGTTAGTGGTAAATTTAGGTCGATAATTTCTGAGTTTATTTGTGTAAAAAATGGAAATTTGGCGAAAATTTTGCAATTTTCACATTTTTAATTTTTATTCTGTTAAACCAGAGAGCTATGTGACACAAAATAGTTAATAAATTACGTTTCCCACATGTCTACTTTACATCAGCACAATTTTGGAAACAAGTTTTTTTTTTGCTAGGAAGTTATAAGGGTTAAAATTTGACCAGTGATTTCTCATTTTTACAACAAAATTTACAAAACCATTTTTTTTAGGGACCACCTCACATTTGAAGTCATTTTGAGGGTTCTATATGGCTGAAAATACCCAAAAGTGACACCATTCTAAAAACTGCACCCCTCAAGGTGCTCAAAACCACATTCAAGAAGTTTATTAACCCTTCAGGTGTTTCACAGCAGCAGAAGCAACATGGAAGTAATAAATGAACATTTAACTTTTTAGTCACAAAAATGATATTTTAGCAACAATTCTTTTATTTTCCCAAGGGTAAAAGGAGAAACTGGACCACGGACGTTGTTGTCCAATTAGTCCTGAGTACGTTGATACCTCATATGTGGGGGTAAACCACTGTTTGGGCGCACGGCAGGGCTCGGAAGGGAAGGAGCGCCATTTGACTTTTTGAATGAAAAATTGGCTCCAATCTTTAGCGGACACCATGTTGCGTTTGGAGAGCCCCCGTGTACCTAAACATTGGAGCTCCCCCACAAGTGACCCCATTTTGGAAACTAGACCCCCCAAGGAACTTATCTAGAAGCATAGTGAGCACTTTAAACCCTCAGGTGCTTCACAAATTGACCTCCCAAGGAACTAATCTAGATGTGTGGTGAGTAGTGTTGAGCATTCCGATACCGCAAGTATTGGGTATCGGCCGATACTTGCTGGTATCGGAATTCCAATACCGAGATCCGATACTTTTGTGGTATCGGGTATCGGTATCGAAACAACATTAATGTGTAAAATAAAGAATTAAAATAAAATATATTGCTATACTCACCTCTCCGACGCAGCCTGGACCTCACCGAGGGAACCGGCAGCGTTGTTTGCTTAAAATGCGCGCTTTTACTTCCTTCCGTGACGTCACGGCTTGTGATTGGTCGCGTGCCGCCCATGTGGCCGCGACGCGACCAATCACAGCAAGCCGTGATGTAATTTTCAGGTCCTCAATGCCTAATTCTAGGCATTCATGATTTTAAAATTACCTTCCGGCTTGTGATTGGTCGCGTCGCGGTCACATGGGCGACGCGACCAATCACAAGCCGTGACGTCACGGGAGGCAGGAGACGCGCGCATTTTTAAAATTATGTCACGGCTTGTAATTGGTTGCGTGCCGCCCATGTGACCGCGACGCGACCGATCACAGCAAGCCGTGACGTAATTTCAGGTCCTGATGCCTATTTCTGCATTCAGGACCTGAAATTACGTCACGGCTTGCTGTGATTGGTCGCGTCACGGTCACATGGGCGGCACGCAACCAATCACAAGCCGTGACGTAATTTTAAAAATGCGCGCATCTCCTGCCTCCCGTGACGTCACGGCTTGTGATTGGTCGTGTCGCCCATGTGACCGCGACGCGACCAATCACAAGCCGGAATGTAATTTTAAAATCATGAATGCCTAGAATTAGGCATTGAGGACCTGAAAATTACGTCACGGCTTGCTGTGATTGGTCGCGTCGCGGCCACATGGGCGGCAGGCGACCAATCACAAGCCGTGACGTCACGGAAGGAAGTAAAAGCGCGCATTTTAAGCAAACAACGCTGCCGGTTCCCTCGGTAAGGTCCAGGCTGCGTCGGAGAGGTGAGTATAGCAATATTTTTTATTTTAATTCTTTATTTTACACATTAATATGGATCCCAGGGCCTGAAGGAGAGTTTCCTCTCCTTCAGACCCTGGGAACCATCAGGAATACCGTCCGATACTTGAGTCCCATTGACTTGTATTGGTATCGGGTATACGTATCGGATTAGATCCGATACTTTGCCGGTATCGGCCGATACTTTCCAATACCGATACTTTCAAGTATCGGACGGTATCGCTCAACACTAGTGGTGAGCACTTTGAACCCCCAAGTGCTTCACAGAAGTTTATACCGCAGAGCCGTGAAAATAAAAAATAATTTTTCGTTCCTCAAAAATGATTTTTAGCCCAGAATTTTTTATTTTCCCAAGGGTAACAGGAGAAATTGGACCCCAAATGTTGTTGACCAGTTTGTCCTGAGTACGATGATACCCCATATGTGGGGGTAAACCACTGTTTGGGCGCACGGCAGGGCTCGGAAGGGAAGGCACGCCATTTGGCTTTTTGAATGGAAGATTAGCTCCAATCATTAGCGGACACAATGTCACGTTTGGAGAGCCCCTGTGTGCCTAAACATTGGAGCTCCCCCACAAATGACCCCATTTTGGAAACTAGACCTCCCATGGAACTAATCTAGATGTGTGTTGAGCATTTTGAACCCCCAAGTGCTTCACAGAAGTTTATAACGCAGAGCCATGAAAATAAAAAATAATTTTTCTTTTCTCAAAAATGATTTTTTAGCCCACAATTTTTTATTTTCCCAAGGGTATCAGGAGAAATTGGACCCCAAAAGTTGTTGTGCAGTTTCTCCTGAGTATGCTGATACCCCATATGTGGGGGTAAACCACTGTTTGGGCACAAGTCGGGGCTCGGAAGGGAGGTAGTGACGTTTTGAAATGCAGGCTTTGATGGAGTGTTCTGCGTGCGTCACATTCCATTTGCAGAGCCCCTGATGTGCCTAAACAGTAGAAACCCCCCACAAGTGACCCCATTTTGGAAACTAGACCCCCGAAGAAACTTATCTAGATATGTGGTGAGCACTTTGAACCCCCAAGTGCTTCACAGAAGTTTACAACGCAGAGCCGTGAAAATAAAAAATCATTTTTCTTTCCATAAAAATGATGTTTTAGCAAGCATTTTTTTATTTTCACAAGGGTAACAGGAGAAATTGGACTCCAATAGTTGTTTCCCAGTTTGTCCTGAGTACACTTATACCCCAAATGTGGGGGTAAACCACTGTTTGGGCACAAGTCAGGGCTCGGAAGGGAGGTAGTGACGTTTTGAAATGCAGGCTTTGATGTAGTGTTCTGCGTGCGTCACATTCCATTTGCAGAGCCCCTGATGTGCCTAAACAGTAGAAACCCCCCACAAGTGACCCCATTTTGGAAACTAGACCCCCCAAGAAACTTATCTAGATATGTGGTGAGCACTTTGAACCCCCAAGTGCTTCACAGAAGTTTACAACGCAGAGCCGTGAAAATAAAAAATCATTTTTCTTTCGTTAAAAATGATGATTTAGCAAGCAATTTTTTATTTTCACAAGGGTAACAGGAGAAATTGGACCCCAATAGTTGTTGCCCAGTTTGTCCTGAGTACACTGATACCCCATATGTGGGGGTAAACCACTGTTTGGGCACAAGTCTGGGCTCGGAAGGGAGGTAGTGACGTTTTGAAATGCAGGCTTTGATGGAGTGGTCTGTGTGCGTCACATTCCATTTCAAGAGCCCCTGATGTGCCTAAACAGTAGAAACCCCCACAAGTGACCCCATTTTGGAAACTAGACCCCCCAAGGAACTTATCTAGATGTATAGTGAGCACTTTGGATCCCCAAATGCTTCACAGAAGTTTATAACGCAGAGCCGTGAAAATAAAAAATCATTTTTCATTCCTCTAAAATTATGTTTTAGCAAGCAATGTTTTATTTTTGCAAGGGTAACAGGAGAAATTGGACCCCAATAATTGTTGCCCAGTTTGTCCTGAGTATGCTGGTACCCAATATGTGGGGGTAAACCACTGTTTGGGCACACGTCGGGGCTCGGAAGGGAGGGAGCACCATTTGACTTTTTGAACGCAAGATTGGCTGGAATCAATGGTGGCGCCACGTTGCGTTTGGAGACCCCTGATGTGCCTAAACAGTGGAAACCCCTCAATTCTAACTCCAACACTAACCCCAACACACCCATAACCCTAATCCCAACCCTAACCCCAACACACCCCTAACCCTAATCCCAACTCTAGCCATAACCCTAATCACAACCCAACCCCAACACACCCCTAACCACAACCCTAACCCTAATCCCAACCCTAACCCTAATCCTAACCCTAACCCCAACCCTAACCACAACTTTAACCCCAACACACCCCTAACCCTAACCATAACCCTAACCACAAGCCTATTCGTAATCCTATTTCCAACCCTAGCCCTAATTCCAACCCTAACTCTAATTCCAACCCTAACCCTAAGGCTATGTGCCCACGTTGCGGATTCGTGTGAGATTTTTTCGCACCATTTTTGAAAAATCCGCAGGTAAAAGGCACTGTGTTTTACCTGCGGATTTACCGTGGATTTCCAGTGTTTTTTATGCGGATTTCACCTGTGGATTCCTATTGAGGAACAGCTGTAAAATGCTGCGAAATCCGCACAAAGAATTGACATGCTGCGGAAAATACAGCGCAGCATTTCTGCGCGGTATTTTCCGCACCATGGGCACAGCGGATTTGGTTTTCCATAGGTTTACATGGTACTGTAAACCTGATGGAACACTGCTATGAATCCGCAGCGGCCAATCCGCTGCGGATCCGCAGCCAAATCCGCACCATGTGCACATAGCCTAATTCTAACGCTAACCCTAGTTCTAACCCTAACCCTACCCCTACCCCTAACCTACCCCTAACCCTACTCCTACCCCTACCCCTAACCCTAGTTCTAACCCTAACCCTAGTTCTAACCCTAGTGGAAAAAAAAAAAATTCTTTATTTTATTATTGTCCCTACCTATGGGGGTGATAAAGGGGGGGTCATTTACTATTTTTTTATTTTGATCACTGTGATAAGTTTACCACAGTGATCAAAATGTACATGGAACGCATCTGCCGGCCGGCAGATTCGGCGGGCGCACTGCGCATGCGCCCGCCATTTTGGAAGATGGCGGCGCCCAGGGAGAAGACGGACCGACTTCGGGAGGCTCGGTAAGTATGAGGGGGTGGTGGGGGGGGTGGATCGGAGCACAGGGGGGGGGAATCGGAGGACGGGGGGAGCGGACAGGAGCACGGGGGAGCGGACAGGGGGACGGAGGGGGGTACCGGACAGAACGGAGGACTGGGGAGGAGATCGGGGGCGGTGGGGGGGGGGCATAACATGGTTTCCAGCCATGGCAGATGCTATTGCAGCATCGGCCATGGCTGGATTGCAATATTTCACCATTTTCATAGGTGAAATATTGCAAATTGCTCTGATTGGCTGTTGCACTTTCAACAGCCAATTAGAGCGATCGTAGCCATGTGGGGGCAAAGCCACCCCCCCTGGGCTGAAGTACAACTCCCCCTCTCCCTGCAGATCGGGTGAAATAGGAGTTAACCCTTTCACCCGATCTGCAGGGACGCGATCATTCCATGACGCCACATAGGCGTCATGGGTCGGATTGGTACCGACTTTCATGACGCCTACGTGGCGTCAAAGGTCGGGAAGGGGTTAAAATGCACCCTAAAGAGGAACAAATAGATGGAAAAACATTTAATTGATTTTGTGCAGAATACCTTGGACAGAGATCATGCAGAACCTGCACCACCACTGAAGAAAAGAGAAGAATGCTGGTCCCTCCTTTCCTTTGGCATCTATCTTCCTTTCAGAGTGGTGTATGACTCCAGTTTTCAGTATGTAGGCAACTCTGTCAATAACCTTCTCCTCACTGAGCCTAACTTAAACAACATCCTCATAGGAAAAGTGTTAATATGCTTCAGACAACGTGTTGCAGTTATGGCTAATGATGAGCGAGTACTAAAATGCTTGGATGCTCGTTACTCGAACCAATCAATTCCTAATGTTCGTTTCGAGTAAAGAGGATAATGGGAGTCAGTGGGAAATTTGAGCATTTTTCCGGCAGACCCTACAAGGAGGTCTGGGAACAGTGAAAATGTTGAAATGGATGGTAAAAGTGCTGAATGGAAATAGAACAGTATGGGAAAGACCCCTAGAAGCATCTATGCTGAGAACAATGGTGTCATACTTTTATTCCACTTTAAAGACTGACAAAAAACATTCAAAATCGAAGAGAAATTGGAGTTTACAGGAAAAAAATGTTAGAAAACATTCTTTCCTGTATAATCACTTGTATATATGGCAACATTTAAAAAGGAGTAAAAGAAATAATAATTTAAGTAAACCAAAATTGATTTTTTTATAAAAAAAATTGATATGTAAATTAACTGTTCAAAAAGAAACAGGACTTGAACTTTATGGCGTCATCTGTTGGAAGCAGCAATCCGACAAGTTACTATCGGCCCTGGTGTTTCAGGTATTGCCACTCGTCAGTGCAATGTATGAGAACTGATTTGGCTTGGTTAAAGGCTCTGGACTGAAGTCTAAGGGGTAACGTTTTTCTTGTGGAGACTGACATACCGGCTATAGCATGCCAATGTAAGGAGGCTGATTCGCCATGCAATGCTACTCTGTAAAATGTAATATACAAATTACTTTTTCAGAGAGGAAGTGGACCACCTATAGGGCCACCTGTTGGAAGCAACAATCCTGCAAGTCACTATCAACCTTTTAAGGGGCCTTGAAATGTGACATTAAAAAATTGACATACAGGTACATCATAGGTCACCTCCCCCTCTTTGATGTGGGCTCCAGCGCTGAGCCTGCAACTTTTCAGGCACATGACATCTGATTAGATCAGCTATCGTGTGCCACTAAAAGCTGTGGATAGACTTGCGATCCAGCAGCTGCTGTTAACATGTTAAATGCCGCTGTCAATCTCTGACACCAGCATTTAACATGTGTTCCGGAATACTGCCCATCGGACCCATCACATGATCGTGGGGCGCCGATAGGTTGGCATGACAACCAGGAGTCTGCAGGAGACCACCGTGCTTGTCATTGTCGATCTGCTATGAGCTGAAGCCCTGCTATGTGTAGCACAAGAGATCAGAAGATTGCACCTTCAAGTCTCCTAAGGAGACTATTGAAGCAAGTGAAAAGTAAAAAAGTTTTAAAAAATATAAAAGTTAAAATGACCTCCCTTTTGCTCCATTCAAAATAAAACAATAAAAATAAAATAAAAAATACACATATTTGGTATCGCTGCATTAAGAAATGCCCGATCGATTAAAATATTTTAAAAAGTTAATGAGATTAGTAAACGGCATAACGAGAAAAAAAATCAAAACCCCAAAAGTTTCTTTGTCGGCGCAACATTCCAATAAAATGCAATAACAGGTGATCAAAAGATTTTTATCCAACCCAAAATGATATTCATAAAAACATTAGCTCGGCATCCAAAAAATAAGTCCTCACCCAGCCACAGATCTTGAAAAATGGAGATACTACAGGTCTCGGAAAATTGCACTTTTTTTGTACAAACTTTGGATTTTTTTTCACTACTCAAATAAAAAAGAATCTACACATGTTTGGTATCTCATAACGACCTGGAGAATTATAATGGCAGGTCAGTTGTAGCACTTAGTGAACATGGTTAAAAATATGGCAAAACAATTCCTGAATTGTACTTTTTTTGCAATTTCACTTCATTTGGAATTTTCTCCTTTTTTTCAGTTCAATATATCGTAAAAACAATGATGTTGTTCAAAAGAACAACTTGTCCCACTAAAAGTAAGCCTTCATACAGCCATATTAACAGCAAAGTTAAAAAGTTATGGCTCTAGGAAGAAGGGGAGTATAAAGCAAAAATGGAAAATCCCAAGGAGGTAAAGGGGTTGAGAAACTAAATTTGTGATACTTCTAAACTCATAAAGGCTCTTAACACAGTGCAAAGCTAAAAAAATATAAGGATGGTCATCCATTCACCTTTGAAGAGACCAATTGGAGTGCCTCACTTAAATATTAAGAAAGTGTAATTGTGGTACTTCTTCACTCATAAAGGCTCTGCACACAGTGTAAAACCAGAAAATAATTCATACACCCTTAAAGCCACCAAATGCGGTGCCTCATTCATATATTAATAAAGTGTAGTTGTGGTACTTCTATACTCATAAAAGCTCTGCACACAGTGCAAAGCCACAAAAAAATTATAAGGAGGGTTATCCATAGACACTTGAAGTCAACAACTGGAGTGCCTCATTCAAATATTAAGAAAGTGTAGGTATGATAATTCTACACTGATAAAAGCTATGCACACAGTGCTGCAGAGCTAGAAAAAAAATTATAAGGAGGGTCATCCATACACCCTTGAAGGCAACAACTGGAGTGCCTCATTCAAATATTAACAAAGTGTAGTTGTGGTACTTCTACACTCATAAAGGCTCTGCACACAGTACAAAGCCAGAAAAATATTATAACAAGGGTCATCAATACACCCTTGAAGGCAACAACTGGAGGGCTTCATACAAATATTGAAGATTAAAAGCACTTCATGTGCTGCTGTCATCTGGTGGTGTGGAAAAGTCAGGGCTAATCCAGGCTTTGTTTATTTTTATCAGAGAGAGTCAGTTAGAATTTTCTGTTGACAGGCAAAAGAGCCTGTCTCTTATGACCCACCCGGCAGCACTAAAAACCCTCTCAGACAAGACGCCAGCTGCATGGGAGCACAACACCTCCAAGACTTAGAGGGTCAGCTCATGCGAGGTGTCCAGCTTTCAGACCCAATAGTTGAAGGTTGCAGAGGAAATAGGGAGTGCATTGGTTTTATCTGCCAGGTATTGCTTGACCATCTTTAAAAACTTTTACCTCCTTGTCAAAAATACACAGTTATCAGGTCCTGGATGCTGAATGAGTGTCATGAAATTGGCTCAAGCCTTTGACAGTGTACCTCTGCCTCTTCCATACCTGATGTGTCTACTTCTCCTCTCCTTCTTGTTTGGGCAAGGAAGCTTGCCTTCTGCTGCTAGCGTTGTCTGTTGGGAATTTTTTCAAGATATTTTCTAAAATGGCCTTCTGGTATAACACCATTTTAGTAGACCTCTCCACCTCAGGAATGAGGTTCTCCTTGAAGCTTGGGTCTAGCAGGGTGAACTACCAGTACTTGGCCAAGATGAGTATAACGTGAGGGTCATGAGAAAGACAGCGTTGCATAAAATTGGCCATATATGCCAAGCTCCCTACAGCCAACACTTCCCTGTCTCCATTCCCATCCTCTGCCTATCCATTTAGGAAAAACGGGATGAAGCTTGTCTGGGTACTAGCCTCTGTTGCGGTAGCTACCAGTTCCTGTTCCTACTCCTCAGCTTCCACCTCCTTATTGTTACCCAGTCCACTCTGAGCAGATTATGAGGCTGGGTAGTATCTCCCTGTCTCATGTCTTCCTCCATCTCCATTTGATACACATGCAAAGCTTCATGTTTAATTGTGAGCGGTGACTGTTTAAATAGGCACAGAAGCGGGATCGTTGTGCTGATTATGGCGTCATCTCACCATCTTTGTAGAGTCCTCAAAGTCTTAGAGAACTGTACAAATGTCAGAAATCCATGCCTACTCCTTTGTTGCGGAGGCTAACCAGAATCCCAAAGAACATGTTGGAGCTGGTACTCCACAACCGGCCAATGCTGTTCACAAAGAATTGCCAGCATGTGCAATGTGGAATTCCAGGTTGTGATGATGTTGCATACCAGTTGGTGAGATGGCACATGCATGCGCTGCTGCAGCACTGCCAGAGTAGAGGCAACTTTAGCTGACTTGCAGAAATGGGTGCTGATGTGGCGTATCTTGACCAGAACCTCTGGCAAATCTGGGTAGGTTTTCAGAAACAGCTGAACTAATAAATTGAGCACTTGGGCCAATCATGGTTTGTGTGAGAACCTGCCAAGCTTCACAGCTGCCACCAGGTATTGGCCATTATCACACACAATCATGCCTGGTTTTAGATTCATCAGGGAATGCCACAGTTTTGTTTTGTGTGATATTCATTTCAAAACTCTACTGCAGTGTGTGATATGTCTTTTAGACAAATTAGATTCAGCAGAAACTGTTACCGCTTCACTGAGGCAGTGCTGCAGAGCTTTCAACTTCCGGCTGATGTGGACGACATGCTCTGGGATACCAAATCAGAGATGGAGGATGAAGAGGAGCAGGAGGGGGTGTAGGAACTGATGTAGGAAGTGCAGGAAACCCTATTAGAAGTAGGGCCAGCAATAGTAGCACATGTGCTGTGCCACGGTAGGACTCTGCCCCGGCCTTCACAATATTCACCATCAGGGAAATGTAGCGTCCCTTGCTACAAGTGCTTGTCCATGTGTCATTCATTAAGTGGACAATCCCAGTTAGTGTGTTAATAAGGGCATGTCCAGTTAGTGTGTTAATAAGGGCATGGGTGATGTTCCTGCACACATACTGGTACAAGTTGGGATATAGTGACGGAAGGGCACCGAGTACCAAGGGATGGCTGTCGAGTCAATGGAAATTCTCTGTGTCTAGAAGCCTAAGTGGCAACATTTCCACAGCAAGCAGCCTGAAAATCTGCCCATTTAGTGTTTGGTCCAGTAGGTGGGTAGCTGGGAACTTTCTTTTTCATTCTTAGTCCTGTACTAAAGACAGCTGAACGTTGAGCTGGGACAAGGATTTGGATGTGCCTGATGATGGTGCTTTAGAATGTGCAACAAAAGGTGCAGGGTGGCTGGCATCTGTGCCAATGTCATAGACAGGGGATTGGCAAGCATCTAGCACAGGAGTAGAAGTAGTGGTGTCACCCACTCTCACCAACTGTGAATTCAGGAGTTCAGCCCACCGAGTCAGGTGCTTAGATGACATGTCCCTGATCATGCTGGTGGATGGTGGTGGTTAGGCTCATAGTGGTCAGGCCCCTGCCGATCTTGGCATGGCGTAGGTTGCAAATGACCATTTTTTGTCTCAGAACTCTCTTTAAAAAAGTCCCAGACAGGGGAACACCTAAATCTTTGATGGAGAAATTCGCGAGTGACTTTCCCCACCATCAACTTCTTGTGACTGTGGCTGCTCTATGTTTCCTGCATCAATAAACAACATGTCCTGCTGTCCCTCTTGGAACCTGTAGGGTGAAAGGCCACAATCATGAATGATGATGGAAAGTGCTCCTTGGAGTGTCCTAGGGTGGGATCACAGGTCTCCTGGGACTCAACATGGTGGAAGGAAGGAGGAGGAGGATTAGGGCTTGTTTCCACTTGTGAGAAACACGTCCGTGTTTCGCATGTGGAAACCAAGCTCTGGCACCGGCACTCCAGAGCGGAGCGTGCAGCTACATGTGTTCCTATGCGGCTGCATGCTCCGCTCTGGAGTGCCGGCGCCAGAGCTTGGTTTCCACATGCGAAACACGGACGTGTTTCTCGCAAGTGGAAACAAGCCCTTAGAGTGAGGATTAAGTGATCCAGACTCTTGGCTGGTGTGACTGGACCATGTAGAAGACTGTGTGGTGCTGGCAAGCATGCTGGAAGCATTGTCCACTATCAACCGACCACCTGTTCACACTGGTGTGGTTTCAAAGTGGTGTCCTGTTCCTCTCTGCAAAGTGAAACAGAAAACAATGTGTAATGGATGTGTATGTTGCTTGTACTCCAGCAACAGGAGCAGTCGAACCTGCCCCACATCCTCGCCATCTGCATGCACCATTATCAGCACTTCCACTTTCCCGTCCCTTACCACACGCCTTACACACTTTCTAATTGCAAAATCTCTGGACACTATGTTTCTTTAATTAATTGAAACTAAATATTTTAATGTAAAAAATATATGTGGTCACCTGTAGCAGGCCAATAGTTTTTTTTAACAACTTCATGACCCAGCCTATTTTGACCTTAATGACCTGGCCATTTTTTGCAATTCTGACCAGTGTCCCTTTATGAGGTGTGATATATGTGATGGTGTAGTGACCCCTGTGGCAGCTAGGGGGCGCTCTGGGCGCTCTGCGTGATATGCATGGAGGCGTATCTGTTGTGGTGATATTCGTGGTGAACCTGTAATCGGCACTGTTGTGAATGGCCGATATGTGTCGCAGAGGGAGTCTGCGTAGTAAGTCTGATGTTTTGTGTTTATGCTGGGACCTGTAGTCCCTCAAGAGTTTCTGTAATGTGTATAGTTAAGTTTGGGTGACTTACTAGGCTAGTCATGAGAGACGGGAGGGTCAGACTAGCCACACATCCACACACACATCCAGGGGTGTGGTTTCAGGTATATAATGTGACCAGGATGTGGGTCACATGAGAGGTGTGTCCGGCAGGTCCTGTGTGGTTCCTGTGTGGAACCTGTGTATGGACCTGACCGATGAAGTTGCTGGATCGTCCTGGGAATGACTAGGGTCCTGCAAGCACCTGTGAATGGTGCTGGATTGGCCTAGGAATGACTAGGGTCCGGAGAGCACCTAAGACCGTGAGACTTCGGGACTGTCCTAGGAATGACTAGGGTCCCAAATGGTGCTGGATTGGCCTAGGAATGACTAGGGTCCGGAGAGCACCTGAGAACGTGGACTAGGCCACTGGCGTGATCCTGGTAACCTGAGGTAACGGGTGGAGGACGGGGTCCAGGACCTAAGCTGATAGGTGGAGGACGGGGTCCAGGACCTAAGCTGACAGGTGGAGGATGGGGTCCAGGACCTGTTGCGACAGGTGGAGGACGGGGTCCAGGACCTAAGCTGATAGGTGGAGGACGGGGTCCAGGACCTAAGCTGATAGGTGGAGGACGGGGTCCAGGACCTGTGGTAACGAGGTGACAACCAGGATCTGCGGAGCCAGTGTCCGTTACGGTGTGGGGAAGCTGCAGTCCTTCGGTGAGGTCCGGACTGACTACTGTGTGCCGGACAGGCAAGTTGGGGATCCCCGTTAGGCAGCTTACCCAGAAGAGTGTTAACAGAGTGTGGGGAAGCTGGAGTCCTTCGGTGAGATCTGGACTGACTACTGTGTATTGACCAGGCGAGTTGGTGATCCCCGTTAGGCAGCTTACCCAAAGGCTGTTGGAAGAGTCGGCAAGGTGGAGCAGGAGCTCCCGTCAGGTACCAAAGAGACTGTTGGTGCCTGTTGTATTCTATGTAATGAACTGTGCTTAACCCGGTTTATCTGGCTTAATAAACCGTATGGACTGCTTTCTTTTATAAACCCGTGCTGTGTGCTTAAATATCGCGGTCAAGCGAGTGTCCCCCAACACTCTCAGTAAGAGAAACCTTACAGAGGTAATAACTGAGAAACGCTTCACCGTAGCGATGTCACTTTTTTCGTGACATATTGGGCTTCATGCTAGTGGTAAATATTGGTCAATAATTTTTGTGCTTATTTGTGAAAAAATTGGAAATTTGGAGAAAATTTAGAAAATTTAGCAATTTTCAAATTTTTAATTTTTATTCTGTTAAAACAGAGAGTTATATGACACAAAATAGTTAATAAATAACATTTCCCACATGTCTACTTTACATGAGCACGAATCTGGAAACAACATTTTTTTGGTTAGGAAGTTATAAGGGTTAAAAGTTGACTGGCGATTTCTCAATTTTACAACAAAATTTGCAAAACCATTTATTTTAGGGACCACCTCACATTTGAAGTCCATTTGAGGGGTCTATACAGGGCCACCATCAGGGCATTACTGCCCTGACTGGCGTATGGGGCCCGGTGGGCAGAGGGGGCCTGCATCGGGCCCCGTCTCTTCTGATCACTGGGCCCGGGCCCCAGCGGTGGGCAGCTTCTATCATGAACCTGCGTCCGAGACGCAGGTTCAGTTTGCCTTCTGGGCCCGTGCGGGCCCGCAAGGCAATGGTTAAAGCCGCCAGCCAATCGGCAATTTGCATTGCTGGCATATGACGTCATTGTCATTCGCCGGCAAGTGCGCGCTGAAAGGCCAGGAGGGATCTTCTCTTCACCGCAGGAGCGTGACCGGGTAAGAAGAAAGTTTTTTATTTTTTTATTATTTTAATTGAAAGCGGCAATGTTTCAGGATGGAGACACAAGGACGGGAGCAGGATTGGAGACACGGGGGCAGAATGCAGACACGGGGCAGAATGGAGACAAGGGGGCAAAATTGGAGACACGAGGGCAGAATGGAGACTGTGGGGCAGAATGGAGACACTGGGGCAGAATGGAGACTGTGGGGCAGAATGGAGACACTGGGGCAGAATGGAGACATGGGGGCAGAATGCAGACATGGGGCAGAATGGAGACACTGGGGCAGAATGCATTCACTGGGGCAGAATGGAGACACGGGGCAGAATGCAGACAATGGGGCAGAATGCACACACTGGGGCAAAATGCAGACACTGGGGCAGAATGGAGACTGGGCAGAATGGAGACACAGGGGGCAGAATGGAGACACGGGGCAGAATGAAGACACAGGGGGCAGACTGGAGACACAGAGGGCAGAATGGAGACACAGAGGGCAGAATGGAGACACAGAGGGCAGAATGGAGACACGACGGCAGAATGGAGACACGAGGGCAGAAAGTAGACAGTGGGCAGAATGGAAACACAGTGGGAAGAATGGAGACACAGTGGGTAGAATGGAGACACAGGGGGCAGAATGGAGACATGAGGGCAGAATGGAGACACGAGGGCAGAATGGAGACAGTGGGCAGAATGGAGACACAGGGGCAGAATGGAGACACGGGGCAGAATGAAGACACAGGGGGCAGACTGGAGACACAGAGTGCAGAATGGAGACACAGAGGGCAGACTGGAGACACAGAGGGCAGACTGGAGACACGAGAGCAGAATGGAGACAGTGGGCAGAATGGAGACACAGTGATACAGTGGGCAGAATGGAGACACAGGGGGCAGAATGGAGACCCGAGGGCAGAATGGAGACACGAGGGCAGAATGGAGACAGTGGGCAGAATGGAGATACAGCGGCAGAATGGAGACACTGGGCAGAATGGAGACAGATCGGGCAGGAATATGGGGCAGGATGGAGACAGATGGGGCAGGATCATGGGACAGATGGGGCAGGATCATGGGGCGGGATGGGGAGATCATATGGGGCAGGATGGGACATCACATGGGGGCAGGAGAGGAGAACATATGGCTGGAGTCAGGAATGAGACACACGGGGGCCAGGATGGGGAATATTATTACCATAGGGGCTAATTAAGGGATATTATTACTGCAGTAATGTATTTATTTTATTTTTTTAGGATACTGTTTTAAATGGGGGTGGGGCGGTCCGGTTACTGTGCAGACCAACACTGTCGCTTTTTTCCTTCATCTGTTGTAGTTTAGAATTTGGGGAAAAAATAAGTAATGTGTTCTGCAAGCGGTGCTCTAGGTAACTGTTATTTCCTGCAGAGACGAGCCCTGGCTGGATGAAGTGACGGCGGTCTGTGCTGGATAAAGATTAAAAGCAAAGATGAAGGACTTCACCTAGAGTCGTCACTGGTGAGTCAGTGTGTTACCTGTAGACTCCTGCTATACACTGAATACTACACTCACTGGCCACTTTATTAGGTACACCTGTCCAACTTCTTGTTAACACTTAATTTCTAATCAGCCAATCACATGGCGGCAACTCAGTGCATTTAGGCATGTAGACATGGTCAAGACAATCTCCTGCAGTTCAAACCGAGCATCAGTATGGGGAAGAAAGGTGATTTGAGTGCCTTTGAACGTGGCATGGTTGTTGGTGCCAGAAGGGCTGGTCTGAGTATTTCAGAAACTGCTGATCTACTGGGATTTTCACGCACAACCATCTCTAGGGTTTACAGAGAATGGTCCGAAAAAGAAAAAAAATCCAGTGAGCGGCAGTTCTGTGGGCGGAAATGCCTTGTTGATGCCAGAGGTCAGAGGAGAATGGGCAGACTGGTTCGAGCTGATAGAAAGGCAACAGTGACTCAAATCGCCACCCGTTACAACCAAGGTAGGCCTAAGAGCATCTCTGAACGCACAGTGCATCGAACTTTGAGGCAGATGGGCTACAGCAGCAGAAGACCACACCGGGTACCACTCCTTTCAGCTAAGAACAGGAAACTGAGGCTACAATTTGTACAAGCTCATCGAAATTGGACAGTAGAAGATTGGAAAAACGTTGCTTGGTCTGATGAGTCTCGATTTCTGCTGCGACATTCGGATGGTAGGGTCAGAATTTGGCGTAAACAACATGAAAGCATGGATCCATCCTGCCTTGTATGGAGCATCTTTGGGATGTGCAGCCAACAAATCTGCGGCAACTGTGTGATGCCATCATGTCAATATGGACCAAAATCTCTGAGGAATGCTTCCAGCACCTTGTTGAATCTATGCCACGAAGAATTGAGGCAGTTCTGAAGGCAAAAGGGGGTCCAACCCGTTACTAGCATGGTGTACCTAATAAAGTGGCCGGTGAGTGTATATACAGTGGTCCTGTGTACAATGTCACCAGTGATCAATGAATTAACTTTACATTTTACACTATATACAGAGCATCAGTGTATAATGTCACCGGTGATCACTGTATTACCTGTACACAAACACTGCATACTAAGTACAGATCTCCTGTGAATATTGGCACTTATGGTGATATTAGTATTGTGGGTTTTTTTTATTACTGATCAGTATTGTAGTATTCAGTCACTATGTGGTGGTAATATGTTGTCCGGCCATGGTGTGGCGGTATTTGTTCCTTACATGTGCTGTTATTTGGTCACTATGTGGTGGTAATATGTGGTGGTAATATGTGGTCTGGTCATGGTGCGGTGGTATTTGTCCCCTGTATGTTGTATTGGTGATTTTAAAAACTGAAAACAAATAAAAAATATACCTAAATTGTATGGGACACTTTAACAAATGTTTAATAGGTTAGAATAGGGTAGGGCCCGACCCTGTCGTGGTGGCAGCTTTAAAAATCTTTTGACTGTGGACAATTCAAGGGGTGGAGGCGGGGCTGGGGTGGAGGCTGGGTGGAGTCTCAAGGGGGCCCCGGATATTTTTCCAGTATGGGGCCCCGAAATTCTTAGTGGCGGCCCTGGGTCTATATGGCTGAAAATACCCAAAAGTGACACCATTCTAAAAACTGCACCCCTCAAGCTGATCAAAACCACATTCAGGAAGTTTATTAACCCTTTAGGTGTTTCACAGCAGCAGAAGCAACATGGAAGGAAAAAATGAACATTTAACTTTTTAGTCACAAAAATTATCTTTTAACAACAATTTTTTTTATTTTCCCATTTTTCCTCTGGGCATTTTCCTGTGGGCATTTTTCTGGTCATCATTCAATTTGTACTGATTACGCTGAAACCCCATATGTGGGGGGAACCACTGTTTGGGAGCATGGCAGGGCTGGGAAGGAAAGGAGCGCAATTTGACTATTTGAATGGAAAATTAGCTCCAATCGTTAGCAGACACCATGTCACATTTGGAGAGCCCCTGTGCGCCTAAACATTGGAGCTCCCCCAAAAGTGACCCCATTTTGGAAACTAAACCCAAAAAGGAACTTATTTAGATGCATAGTGAGCACTTTGAACCCCCAGGTGCTTCAAAAATTGATCCTTAAAAATGAAAAAGTATTTTTTTTCACAAAAATTTTTTGTAGCCTCAATTTTTTCATTTTCACATGGGAAACAGGATAAAATGGATCCTAAAATTTGTTGGGCAATTTCTCCTGAGTGCACCGATACCTCATATGTGGTCATAAACCACTGTTTGGGCACACGGCAGGGCTCAGAAGGGAAGGAGCACCATTTGACTTTTTGAATGGAAAATTAGCTCCAATCGTTAGCATACACCATGTCGTGTTTGGAGAGCCCCTGTGTGCCTAAACATTGGAGTTCCCCCACAAGTTACCCCAGTTTGGAAACTAGACCCACCAAGGAACTTATCTAGATCTATAGTGAGCACTTTGAACCCCCAGGTGCTTCACAAATTGATCCGTAAAATGAAAAAGTATTTTTTTCACAAAACATGGGGTCACTTGTGCCTAAGCAAGTGACCCCATTTTAGAAACTAGTCCACCCAAGGAACTTATCTAGATGTGTGGTGAGCAGGGCTGCCACTAGAAATTTCAGGGCCCCATACTGGCAAAATTTTCAGGGCCCCCTTGAGACTCTGCCCAGGCTCCACCCCAGCCCCACCTCCATGCTCCACCCCTCAAACTGTCCACAGTCCCACCTCTCTCTCTTGAAAAAACTCCACTTCTCACCTATCACACATTAACAGTTCCCATCACCAGATCACACATATAGCCGGAAGCTTTTGTTTTGGCCAAAAGATTTTTTAAGCCGCCACCATAACACGGTAGACACTTTTGGCCGGGCCCTACTCTACTGTAACCTACTAAATATTTGTTAAAATATGCAATACAATTTAGGTATATTTTTTTTTATGATGATGTGTGCAAAACTGTAAAGTTCTGCGGAATATGTTAGCGCTATATAAAAATAAAGATTTATTTATTTATTTTTCAATTTTTAAAATGACCAATAGTATCACATACAAGGAACAAATACCGCAACACCATGTCCAGACCACATATTACCACCAGTGACCGAATAATATCACATACAAGGAACAAATACCACCGCACCATGACCGGACCACATATTACCACCACATAGTGACTGAATACTACAATTCTGATCAGTAATAAAAAAAAAAAGCACCATACTATCACCATAAGTGCCAGTATTCACAGGAGATCTGTACTTAGTATGCAGTGTCTGTGTAGAGGTAATACAGTGATCACCAGTGACATCTCTAGGTGAAGTCCTTCATCTTTCATCCAGCACTGACTGCCATCACTTCATCCAGCCAGGACTTGTCGCTGCAGGAAATAACACAGTTATCTCGAGCTCCGCTTGCAGAACACATTACTTAATTTTTCCCAACTTCTACATTACTCCACATGAAGAAAAAGAGGCGACATAGTATCACTCTACACAGTAACAGGACCACCCCCTCATTTAAAACAGTATTCTAAAAAAATAAAATAAATACATCACTGCAGTAATAATATCCCTAAATTAGTCCCTATGGTAATAATATTCCCCATCCTGGCCAACGTGTGTCTCATTCCTGGCGTCAGCCATATGTTCTCCCATCCTGCCCTCATGAGTATCCATTCTGCCCCATATGATCTCCCCATCCTGACCCATCTGTCTCCATCATATCCATCCTGCCCCATGATCCTGCACGATCTGTCTCCAATTCTGCCCCCATGTCTGCAATCCTGCCACTTGTCTCCAATCATGCCTCCTGTGTCTCCATTCTCCCCCATCTGTCTCCAATCCTTCCCCATCTCTCTCCAGTCATGCCCCCATGTCTTTCATCATACCCCGTGTCCAGCATCTCTGCCCCTGTGTCCAGCATCTCTGCCCCTGTGCCCAGCATCTCTGCCCCTGTGTCCAGCATCTCTGCCCCTGTGTCCAGCATACTGCCCCTGTGTCCAGCCTACTGCCCCTGTGTCCAGCATCTCTGCCCCTGTGTCCAGCATCTCTGCCCCTGTGTCCAGCATCTCTGCCCCTGTGTCCAGCATTCTAGCCCCTGTGTCCAGCATTCTGCCCCTGTGTCCAGCATTCTGCCCCTGTGTCCAGCATTCTGCCCCTGTGTCCAGCATCTCTGCCCCTGTGTCCAGCATCTCTGCCCCTGTATCCAGCATCTCTGCCCGTTTCTCGAGCATCTCTGCCCCTGTGTCCAGCATCTCTGCCCCTGTGTCCAGCATTCTAACCCCTGTGTCCAGCATTCTGCCCCTGTGTCCAGCATTCTGCCCCTGTGTCCAGCATACTGCCCCTGTGTCCAGCATTCTGCCCGTGTCCAGCATACTGCCTCTGTGTCCAGCATACTGCACATGTGTCCAGCATACTGCCCGTGTCCAGCATTCTGCCCCTGTGTCCAGCATACTGCCCCTGTGTCCAGCATACTGCCCCTGTGTCCAGCATACTGCCCCTGTGTCCAGCATTCTGCCCCTGTGTCCAGCATTCTGCCCCTGTGTCCAGCATTCTGCCCCTGTGTCCAGCATTCTGCCCCTGTGTCCAGCATAATGCCCCTGTGTCCAGCATACTGCCCCTGTGTCCAGCATCTCTGCCCCTGTGTCCAGCATCTCTGCCCCTGTGTCCAGCATCTCTGCCCCTGTGTCCAGCATTCTGCCCCTGTGTCCAGCATTCTAACCCCTGTGTCCAGCATTCTGCCCCTGTGTCCAGCATTCTGCCCCTGTGTCCAGCATACTGCACCTGTGTCCAGCATTCTGCCCCTGTGTCCAGCATACTGCCCATGTCCAGCATTCTGCCCGTGTCCAGCATACTGCCCGTGTCCAGCATTCTGCCCCTGTGTCCAGCATACTGCCCCTGTGTCCAGCATACTGCCCCTGTGTCCAGCATATTGCCTGTTATGGTTCTCAATGGCAAGAGAACATAGCCCAGCATACATATGAACTAGCTCTTGGAAGGATGGAAACTTAAACTGACCATGAACTAAACCTGCCGCACAACTAACAGTAGCCGGGTAGCGTGCCTACGTTTTATCCCTAGACGCTCAGCGCCAGCCGGAGGACTAACTAATCCTGGCAGAGGAAAATACAGTCCTGGCTCACCTCTAGAGAAATTTCCCCGAAAGGCAGACAGAGGCCCCCACATATATTGGCGGTGATTTTAGATGAAAATGACAAACGTAGTATGAAAATAGGTTTAGCAAAATTGAGGTCCGCTTACTAGATAGCAGGAAGACAGAAAGAGCACTTTCATGGTCAGCTGAAAACCCTATCAAAACACATCCTGAAATTACTTTAAGACTCTAGTATTAACTCATAACATCAGAGTGGCAATTTCAGATCACAAGAGCTTTCCAAACACAGAAACGAAACTGCAGCTGTGAACTGGAACAAAATGCAAAAAACAAACAAGGACAAAAGTCCGACTTAGCTGGGAGTTGTCTAGAAGCAGGAACATGCACAGAAAGGCTTCTGATTACAATGTTGACCGGCAAGGAAGTGACAGAGGAGCAAGGTTAAATAGCGACTCCCACATCCTGATGGGAACAGGTGAACAGAGGGGATGATGCACACAAGTTCAATTCCACCAGTGGCCACCGGGGGAGCCCAAAATCCAATTTCACAACAGTACCCCCCCCTCAAGGAGGGGGCACCGAACCCTCACCAGAACCACCAGGGCGATCAGGATGAGCCCTATGAAAGGCACGGACCAGATCGGAGGCATGAATATCAGAGGCAGTCACCCAAGAATTATCCTCCTGACCGTATCCCTTCCATTTGACCAGATACTGGAGTTTCCGTCTGGAAACACGAGAGTCCAAGATTTTTTCCACAACGTACTCCAACTCGCCCTCAACCAACACCGGAGCAGGAGGCTCAACGGAAGGCACAACCGGTACCTCATACCTGCGCAATAATGACCGATGAAAAACATTATGAATAGAAAAAGATGCAGGGAGGTCCAAACGGAAGGACACAGGGTTAAGAATCTCCAATATCTTGTACGGGCCGATGAACCGAGGCTTAAACTTAGGAGAAGAAACCCTCATAGGGACAAAACGAGAAGACAACCACACCAAGTCCCCGACACAAAGCCGAGGACCAACCCGACGCCGGCGGTTGGCAAAAAGCTGAGTCTTCTCCTGGGACAACTTCAAATTGTCCACTACCTGCCCCCAAATCTGATGCAACCTCTCCACCACAGCATCCACTCCAGGACAATCCGAAGATTCCACCTGACCGGAGGAAAATCGAGGATGAAACCCCGAATTACAGAAAAAAGGAGACACCAAGGTGGCAGAGCTGGCCCGATTATTGAGGGCAAACTCCGCTAAAGGCAAAAGAGCAACCCAATCATCCTGATCTGCAGACACAAAACACCTCAAATATGTCTCCAAAGTCTGATTCGTCCGCTCGGTCTGGCCATTAGTCTGAGGATGGAAAGCAGACGAGAAAGACAAATCTATGCCCATCCTAGCACAGAATGCCCGCCAAAATCTAGACACGAATTGGGTTCCTCTGTCAGAAACGATATTCTCCGGAATACCATGCAAAAGAACCACATTTTGAAAAAACAGAGGAACCAACTCGGAAGAAGAAGGCAACTTAGGCAGGGGAACCAAATGGACCATCTTAGAGAAACGGTCACACACCACCCAGATGACAGACATCTTCTGAGAAACAGGAAGATCCGAAATAAAATCCATCGAGATGTGCGTCCAAGGCCTCTTCGGGATAGGCAAGGGCAACAACAATCCACTAGCCCGAGAACAACAAGGCTTGGCCCGAGCACAAACGTCACAAGACTGCACAAAGCCTCGTACATCTCGTGACAGGGAAGGCCACCAGAAGGACCTTGCCACCAAATCCCTGGTACCAAAGATTCCAGGATGACCTGCCAACGCAGAAGAATGAACCTCAGAAATGACTTTACTGGTCCAATCATCAGGAACAAACAGTCTACCAGGTGGGCAACGATCAGGTCTATCCGCCTGAAACTCCTGCAAGGCCCGCCGCAGGTCTGGAGAAACGGCTGACAATATCACTCCATCCTTAAGGATACCTGTAGGTTCAGAATTACCAGGGGAGTCAGGCTCAAAACTCCTAGAAAGGGCATCCGCCTTAACATTCTTAGAACCCGGTAGGTATGACACCACAAAATTAAACCGAGAGAAAAACAACGACCAGCGCGCCTGTCTAGGATTCAGGCGTCTGGCGGACTCAAGATAAATTAAATTTTTGTGGTCGGTCAATACCACCACCTGATGTCTAGCCCCCTCAAGCCAATGACGCCACTCCTCAAAAGCCCACTTCATGGCCAAAAGCTCCCGATTCCCAATATCATAATTCCGCTCGGCGGGCGAAAATTTACGAGAAAAAAAAGCACAAGGTTTCATCACGGAGCAGTCGGAACTTCTCTGCGACAAAACCGCCCCAGCTCCGATTTCAGAAGCGTCGACCTCAACCTGAAAAGGAAGAGCAACATCAGGCTGACGCAACACAGGGGCGGAAGAAAAGCGGCGCTTAAGCTCCCGAAAGGCCTCCACAGCAGCAGGGGACCAATCAGCAACATCAGCACCCTTCTTAGTCAAATCAGTCAATGGTTTAACAACATCAGAAAAACCAGCAATAAATCGACGATAAAAGTTAGCAAAGCCCAAAAATTTCTGAAGACTCTTAAGAGAAGAGGGTTGCGTCCAATCACAAATAGCCTGAACCTTGACAGGATCCATCTCGATGGAAGAGGGGGAAAAAATGTATCCCAAGAAGGAAATCTTTTGAACCCCAAAAACGCACTTAGAACCCTTCACACACAAGGAATTAGACCGCAAAACCTGAAAAACCCTCCTGACCTGCTGGACATGAGAGTCCCAGTCATCCGAAAAAATCAGAATATCATCCAGATACACAATCATAAATTTATCCAAATAATCACGGAAAATGTCATGCATAAAGGACTGAAAGACTGAAGGGGCATTTGAAAGGCCAAAAGGCATCACCAAATACTCAAAGTGGCCCTCGGGCGTATTAAATGCGGTTTTCCACTCATCCCCCTGCTTAATTCGCACCAAATTATACGCCCCACGGAGATCTATCTTAGAGAACCACTTGGCCCCCTTTATGCGAGCAAACAAATCAGTCAGCAGTGGCAACGGATATTGATATTTAACCGTGATTTTATTCAAAAGCCGATAATCAATACACGGCCTCAAAGAGCCATCTTTCTTAGACACAAAGAAAAAACCGGCTCCTAAGGGAGATGACGAAGGACGAATATGTCCCTTTTCCAAGGACTCCTTTATATATTCTCGCATAGCAGCATGTTCAGGCACAGACAGATTAAATAAACGACCCTTAGGGTATTTACTACCCGGAATCAAATCTATGGCACAATCGCACTCCCGGTGCGGAGGTAATGAACCAAGCTTAGGTTCTTCAAAAACGTCACGATAGTCAGACAAGAATTCAGGAATCTCAGAGGGAATAGATGATGAAATGGAAACCAAAGGTACGTCCCCATGCATCCCCTTACATCCCCAGCTTAACACAGACATAGCTTTCCAGTCGAGGACTGGGTTATGAGATTGCAGCCATGGCAATCCAAGCACCAACACATCATGTAGATTATACAGCACAAGAAAGCGAATAATCTCCTGATGATCCGGATTAATTCGCATAGTTACTTGTGTCCAGTATTGTGGTTTATTACTAGCCAATGGGGTGGAGTCAATCCCCTTCAGAGGTATAGGAGTTTCAAGAGGCTCTAAATCATACCCACAGCGTTTGGCAAAGGACCAATCCATAAGACTCAAAGCGGCGCCAGAGTCGACATAGGCGTCCGCGGTAATAGATGATAAAGAACAAATCAGGGTCACAGATAGAATAAACTTAGACTGAAAAGTGCCAATTGAAACTGACTTATCAAGCTTCTTAGTGCGCTTAGAGCATGCTGATATAACATGAGTTGAATCACCACAATAAAAGCACAACCCATTTTTTCGTCTAAAATTCTGCCGTTCGCTTCTGGACAGAATTCTATCACATTGCATATTCTCTGGCGTCTTCTCAGTAGACACCGCCAAATGGTGCACAGGTTTGTGCTCCCGCAGACGTCTATCGATCTGGATAGCCATTGTCATGGACTCATTCAGACCCGCAGGCACAGGGAACCCCACCATAACATCCTTAATGGCATCAGAGAGACCCTCTCTGAAATTCGCCGCCAGGGCGCACTCATTCCACTGAGTAAGCACAGACCATTTACGGAATTTTTGGCAGTATATTTCAACTTCATCTTGCCCCTGAGATAGGGACATCAAGGCTTTTTCCGCCTGAAGCTCTAAATGAGGTTCCTCATAAAGCAACCCCAAGGCCAGAAAAAACGCATCCACATTGAGCAACGCAGGATCCCCTGGAGCCAATGCAAAAGCCCAATCTTGAGGGTCGCCCCGGAGCAAGGAAATCACAATCCTGACCTGCTGTGCAGGATCTCCAGCAGAGCGAGATTTCAGGGACAAAAACAACTTGCAATTATTTTTGAAATTTTGAAAGCAAGATCTATTCCCCGAAAAAAATTCAGGCAAAGGAATTCTAGGTTCAGATATAGGAACATGAACAACAAAATCTTGTAAATTTTGAACTTTCGTGGTGAGATTATTCAAACCTGCAGCTAAACTCTGAATATCCATTTTAAACAGGTGAACACAGAGCCATTCCAGGATTAGAAGGAGAGAGAGAGAGGAAGGCTGCAATATAGGCAGACTTGCAAGTGATTCAATTGAAAGCACACTCAGAACTGAAGGAAAAAAAAAAAAAAAAAAAAAAATTTTCAGCAGACTTCTTTTTTCTCTCCTTTCTCTGCCAATTAATTTAACCCTTTGTGGGCCGGTCAAACTGTTATGGTTCTCAATGGCAAGAGAATATAGCCCAGCATACATATGAACTAGCTCTTGGAAGGATGGAAACTTAAACTGACCATGAACTAAACCTGCCGCACAACTAACAGTAGCCGGGTAGCGTGCCTACGTTTTATCCCTAGACGCTCAGCGCCAGCCGGAGGACTAACTAATCCTGGCAGAGGAAAATACAGTCCTGGCTCACCTCTAGAGAAATTTCCCCGAAAGGCAGACAGAGGCCCCCACATATATTGGCGGTGATTTTAGATGAAAATGACAAACATAGTATGAAAATAGGTTTAGCAAAATTGAGGTCCGCTTACTAGATAGCAGGAAGACAGAAAGAGCACTTTCATGGTCAGCTGAAAACCCTATCAAAACACATCCTGAAATTACTTTAAGACTCTAGTATTAACTCATAACATCAGAGTGGCAATTTCAGATCACAAGAGCTTTCCAAACACAGAAACGAAACTGCAGCTGTGAACTGGAACAAAATGCAAAAAACAAACAAGGACAAAAGTCCGACTTAGCTGGGAGTTGTCTAGAAGCAGGAACATGCACAGAAAGGCTTCTGATTACAATGTTGACCGGCAAGGAAGTGACAGAGGAGCAAGGTTAAATAGCGACTCCCACATCCTGATGGGAACAGGTGAACAGAGGGGATGATGCACACAAGTTCAATTCCACCAGTGGCCACCGGGGGAGCCCAAAATCCAATTTCACAACAATTGCCCCTGTGTCCAGCATTCTGCCCATCTCCAGCATTCTGCCCCTGTGTCCAGCATTCTGCCCCTGTGTCCAGCATAATTCCCCTGTGTCCAGCATACTGCCCGTCTCTCCAGCATCTCTGCCCCGGGCCCCCCCCTGGATCGCCGCTCTCCAAAAAAAAAAAAAAGAGTTCTTACCTTGCCATGCTCCTGCGGCGGGCGAAGCAGCTCACTTCCTCCACGCAGGTGAAGGACGCACTCGCCAGCGGCTGACAATGACGTCAGACGCGGGCGAAGTGCGACTGCGCACTGCGACCGCTCAAGTCAGCTGCCAGCCTCCGACTGGCTGGCGGCGGCTGTTAACTATTGATGTGCGGGCACGGGCCCGCACATCAATCGTGTGCCGCAGCGCCTGCAGGGGGGGCCCGGTGAGCAGATGAGACGGGGCCCGATGCGGGCCCCCTCTGCTCACCGGGCCCCATGCGCCAGTCATGGCTGTCATGCCCTGATGGCGGCCCTGGTGGTGAGCACTTTTTACCCCCAAGTGCTTCACAGAAATTTATAATGCAGAGCTGTGAGAATAAAAAATCTTTTTTTTTTGCCTCAAAAATGATTTTTTCGCCCCCAATTTTTTATTTTTGCAAGAGTACCGGGAGAAATTGGACTGCAAAAGTTGTTGTCCAGTTTGTCCTGAGTACACTGGTACCCCAAATGTAGGGGAGGACCACTGTTTGGGCATACGTTGGGGCTCAGAAAGGAAGTAGTGACGTTTTGAAATGCAGACTTTGATGGAATGGTCTGCGAGCGTCATGTTATGTTTGCAGAGCCCTTTTTGTGTCTAAACTGTAGAACCCCCACAAGTGACCCCATTTTGGAAACTAGACCCCCAAGGAACTCATCTAGATGTGCAGTGAGCACTATAAACCCCCAAGTACTTCACAGATCCGTGAAAATAAAAAATAATTTTTTTTTCCTCAAAAATGATTTTTTAGCACCCAATATTTTATTTTCTCTAGAGTAACAGGAGAAATTGGACCCGAAAAGTTGTTTTTCAGTTTGTCCTGAGTACGCTGATACCCCATATGTGGGGGGGGACCACTGTTTGGGCACATGACAGAGCTCGGAAGGGAAGTAGTGACGTTTTGAAATGCAGACTTTGATGGAATGGTCTGCGAGCATCATGTTACGTTTGGAGAGCCCCTGATGTGCCTAAACAGTAGAAAACCCCCACGAATGACCCCATTTTGGAAACTAGACCCCCCAAAGAACTTATCTAGATGTGTGGTGAGCACATTTTACCCCCAAGTGCTTCACAGAAGTTTATAACTCAGAGCAGTCAGAATAACAAATCATTTTTTTTCCTCAAAAATGATTTTTAAGCCCCCATTTTTTATGTTCACAAGAGTAACAGGAGAAATTGGACCTGAAAAGTTGTTGTCCAGTTTGTCCTGAGTACGCTGGTACCCCATATGTGGGGGGAACCACTGTTTGGGCACACGTTGGGGCTCGGAAGGGAAGTTGTGATGTTTAAAAATGCAGACTTTGATGGAATGGTCTGTGGGCATCATGTCGCATTTGGAAAGCCCCTGATGTGCCTAAACAGTGGAAACCCCCCAATTCTAACTCCAACCCTAACCCCAACCCACCCCTAACCCCAACCCTAACCGCAAACCTAACTCTAGCACACCCCTAACCCTAATCCCAACCCTATCCCTACCCCTAACCCTAACTTTAGCCCCAAACCTAACCCTAATTTTAGCCCTAACCCTAACTTTAGCCCAACTCTCTTTAGCCCAACTCTAACCCTAATGGAAAAACTGGGACGGGAAGGGGTGATCACCGGGGCAGGAGGGTGATCCGTGGGGCAGGGGGGCCATCTGCGAGGCAGGGGGTGATCTGTGGTGTGATCTGCAGGGCAGGGGGCGATCTGCGGGGCAGGGCGTGATCTGCAAGGCAGGGGGAGATCTGCAGGGCAGGGGGCGATCTGCGGGGCAGGGGATGATCTGCAGGGCAGGAGGATGATCTGCGGGGCAGGGGGGCAATCTGCGCTGCAGGGGGTGATCTGGGAGGCAGGTGGTGATCTGGGGGGAATGGGACAATCTGCAGGGCGATCTGTGGGGCAGGGGGGATCTTTGGGGAAGGGGACGATCTGCAGGATGATCTGTGGGGCAGGGGGCGATCTGCGGGGTGATCTGCTTGGCAGGGGGCAATCTGCAGGGAAGGGGGAGATCTGCGGGGCAGGGGGTGATCTGTGGGGCAGGGATTGATCTGCGGGGCACAGGGCGATCTGCGGGGCAGGTGGCAATCTGCAGGACAATGGGTGATCTGCAGGGAAGGTGGCATCATCAGTGGCGGTGGCGGGGTCATCGGCAGCGGCGGGGTCATCGGCGTCGGCAGGGTCTTCAGTGGCGGGCAGGGAGGGCAGGGAGCCATTGTTAACTCCGCCCCTCCAGATCTGATTGGAGGAATAGCATCCCATGGACGCTAGCTCCAATCAGATCTGGATGAGGTGACACAGAGGTCACCTAGCTCCAGCGATCTGCAGGGCAGGAGGCCATGGGTGGTTTAATAATTATAGGGGATATCTCAGGAGACTCTTTGCGTGGAACAAGACAACTACAGGACACAGTTTTTATAAGTGGTAAAGTCTATATTATCACACGGTGATTCAAACAGGTGCAGAGTGAAACTCAAGTCCACAACACTTGGTGCAAATAATAAACGCAGCTTAGCAGTCTATAGGAAGCTTCAGAGGAAAATGCAATCAAGCAGAAAGTCTATGAAGCACAGTCATTCTGCAGGATTCTTGACACGAATAAATCCTTGTCTTAGTCCAGGCACAGATAGATATGCTTATTAGGCAGTTCAACTCATATCTTAGCTCAACCAGGGAGGCCTGGTTAATAGTCTCAGGTTATTGCAAAGCAGAAACAGCTTACATGTCCAGCAAATGCAGATGGAAGTAAAAACGAACAGCCAATGAAGGAGGATTACTGGAAACTTGTTTATGCAGCAGGAACTCAGAGCAGAGTAGCAGAATCACCACACAGGTTCACAGGAGCAGGTGTATAGCCAGAAAGTAATCAGAGGTCAGGAGCTGTATGCAAGGCAGAATACTCTAGCACAGACTGAAGTTTTATAGCAGGAAGACACAGTGCACATGAGACCAAAGACTGTCATGATCTCAATGGCAAGAGATCATAGCATAAGCATATATAGGAACTAGCTCTTGGAAGATGGGAACTGAGCTGACCATGAACTAAACCTAACACACAACTAGCAGTGGCCGGGTAGCATGCCTACGTTGATTCTAGATGCCCAGCACCAGCCGGAGGACTAAATAATGCTAGCAGAGGAAAATATTAGTCCTAGCTCACCTCTAGAGAAATACCCCAAAAGGAGACAGAGGCCCCCCACATGTATTGGCGGTGAATTAAGATGAAATAACAAACGTAGTATGAAAATAGGTTTAGCAAATTTGAGGTCCACTTACTACATAGCAGAAGACAGAAAGGACACTTTCATGGTCAGCTGAAAACCCTAATCAAAAACACCATCCAGAAATTACTTTAAAACTCTGGCATTAACTCATAACACCAGAGTGGCAATTCCTGTTCACAAGAGCTTTCCAGACACAGTAACGAAACTACAGCTGTGAACTGGAACCAAAATGCAAAAACAAACATGGACAAGAGTCCAACTTATCTAGTAGTTGTCTAGGAGCAGGAACAAGCACAGAGAGGCTTCTGATAACATTGTTGACCGGCAAGCAACTAACAGAGCAGCAAGGTTATATAGCGACTCCCACATCTTGATGGGAACAGGTGAACAGAGAAGATGAAGACACCAGTTCAATTCCACCAGTAGCCACCGGGGGAGCCCAGAATCCAAATTCACAACAGTACCCCCCCCTCAAGGAGGGGGCACCGAACCCTCACCAGAACCACCAGGGCGATCAGGATGGGCCCTATGAAAGGCACGAACCAGATCAGAGGCATGAACATCAGATGCATTCACCCAAGAATTATCCTCCTGGCCGTATCCCTTCCACTTGACCAGATACTGGAGTCTCCGTCTGGAAACACGAGAGTCTAAGATTTTCTCCACAACGTACTCCAACTCACCCTCAACCAACACCGGAGCAGGAGGCTCAACGGAAGGCACAACCGGTACCTCATACCTGCGCAATAATGACCGATGAAAAACGTTATGAATAGAAAAGGATGCAGGGAGGTCCAAACGGAAGGAAACAGGGTTAAGAATCTCCAATATCTTATACGGACCAATGAACCGAGGCTTAAACTTAGGAGAAGAGACCCTCATAGGGACAAAACGAGAAGACAACCACACCAAATCCCCAACACAAAGCCGAGGACCAACACGACGGTGGCGGTTGGCAAAAAGCTGAGTCTTCTCCTGGGACAACCTCAAATTGTCCACCACCTGCCCCCAGATCTGATGCAATCTCTCCACCACAGCATCCACTCCAGGACAATCCGAAGATTCCACCTGACCAGAGGAAAATCGAGGATGAAACTCCGAATTACAGAAAAACGGGGACACCAAAGTGGCAGAGCTGGCCCGATTATTGAGAGCGAACTCCGCCAATGGCAAAAAAGCAACCCAATCATCCTGGTCAGCAGACACAAAACACCTCAGATATGTCTCCAGGGTCTGATTAATCCGCTCAGTCTGGCCATTCGTCTGAGGATGGAAAGCGGACGAAAAAGATAAATCTATGCCCATCCTAGCACAGAATGCCCGCCAAAATCTAGACACGAATTGGGTCCCTCTGTCAGAAACGATATTCTCAGGAATACCATGCAAACGAACAACATTTTGAAAAAACAGAGGAACCAACTCGGAAGAAGAAGGCAACTTGGGCAGAGGAACCAAATGGACCATCTTAGAGAAACGGTCACACACCACCCAGATGACAGACATCTTCTGAGAAACAGGCAGATCTGAAATAAAATCCATCGAGATGTGCGTCCAAGGCCTCTTAGGAATAGGCAAGGGCAACAACAATCCACTAGCCCGAGAACAACAAGGCTTGGCCCGAGCACAAACGTCACAAGACTGCACAAAGCCTCGCACATCTCGTGACAGGGAAGGCCACCAGAAGGACCTTGCCACCAAATCCCTGGTACCAAAAATGCCAGGATGACCTGCCAACGCAGAAGAATGAACCTCAGAGATGACTCTACTGGTCCAATCATCAGGAACAAACAGTTTATCAGGTGGGCAACGATCAGGTCTATCCGCCTGAAACTCCTGCAAGGCCCGCCGCAGGTCTGGAGAAACGGCTGACAATACCACTCCATCCTTAAGGATACCTGTGGGCTCAGAGTTACCAGGTGAGTCAGGCTCAAAACTCCTAGAAAGGGCATCCGCCTTAACATTCTTAGAACCCGGTAGGTATGACACCACAAAATTAAACCGAGAGAAAAATAATGACCAGCGCGCCTGTCTAGGATTCAGGCGCCTGGCGGTCTCAAGATAAATCAAATTTTTGTGGTCAGTCAATACCACCACCTGATGTCTGGCCCCCTCAAGCCAATGGCGCCACTCCTCAAAAGCCCACTTCATGGCCAAAAGCTCCCGATTCCCAACATCATAATTCCACTCAGCGGGCGAAAATTTACGGGAAAAGAAGGCACAAGGCCTCATAACGGAGCAGTCAGAACTTTTCTGCGACAACACTGCCCCAGCTCCGATCTCAGAAGCGTCGACCTCAACCTGAAAAGGTAGAGCAACATCAGGCTGACGCAACACAGGGGCAGAGGAAAAACGGCGCTTAAGCTCCCGAAAGGCCTCCACAGCATCAGGGGACCAATCAGCAACATCAGCACCCTTCTTAGTCAAATCGGTCAATGGCTTAGCAATATCCGAAAAACCAGCAATAAATCGACGATAAAAGTTAGCAAAGCCCAAAAATTTCTGAAGACTCTTAAGAGAAGAGGGCTGCGTCCAATCACAAATAGCTTGAACCTTGACAGGATCCATTTCAATGGAAGAGGGGGAAAAAATATATCCCAAAAAGGAAATCCTCTGTACCCCAAAAACACACTTAGAACCCTTCACACACAAAGAATTAGACCGCAAAACCTGAAAAACCCTCCTGACTTGCTGGACATGAGAGTCCCAGTCATCCGAAAAAATCAGAATATCATCCAGATACACAATCATAAATTTATCCAAATAATCGCGGAAAATGTCATGCATAAAGGACTGGAAGACTGAAGGGGCATTTGAAAGACCAAAAGGCATCACTAAATACTCAAAGTGGCCCTCGGGCGTATTAAATGCGGTTTTCCACTCATCCCCCTGCCTGATTCGCACCAAATTATACGCCCCACGAAGGTCAATCTTAGAGAACCACTTGGCCCCCTTTATGCGAGCAAACAAATCAGTCAGCAACGGCAATGGGTATTGATATTTAACAGTGATTTTATTCAAAAGCCGATAATCAATACATGGTCTCAAAGAGCCGTCTTTTTTTGACACAAAGAAAAAACCGGCTCCTAAGGGAGATGACGATGGACGAATATGTCCCTTTTCCAAGGACTCCTTAATATATTCTCGCATAGCAGCATGTTCAGGCACAGACAGATTAAATAAACGACCCTTTGGGTATTTACTACCCGGGATTAAATCTATGGCACAATCGCACTCTCGGTGCGGAGGTAACGAACCAAGCTTGGATTCTTCAAAGACGTCACGATAGTCAGACAGGAACTCAGGAATTTCAGAGGGAATAGATGATGAAATGGAAACCACAGGTACATCCCCATGAGCCCCCTTACATCCCCAGCTCAACACAGACATAGCTCTCCAGTCGAGGACTGGGTTGTGAGATTGCAGCCAAGGCAATCCTAGCACCAAATCATCATGTAGATTATACAGCACCAGAAAGCGAATAATCTCCTGGTGACCCGGATTAATACGTATAGTTACTTGTGTCCAGTATTGTGGTTTATTATTAGCCAATGGGGTGGAGTCAATCCCCTTCAGAGGAATAGGAGTCTCCAAAGGCTCTAAATCATACCCACAGCGTTTGGCAAAGGACCAATCCATAAGACTCAAAGCGGCGCCAGAGTCGACATAGGCGTCCGTGGTAATAGATGACAAAGAGCAAATCAGGGTCACAGATAGAATAAACTTAGACAGTAAGGTGCAAATGGAAACAGATTTACCAAGTTTTTTAGTGCGCTTAGAGCATGCTGATATAACATGAGTAGAATCACCACAATAGAAACACAACCCATTTTTCCGTCTAAAATTCTGCCGCTCGCTTCGGGACAGAATTCTATCACACTGCATACTCTCTGGCGATTTCTCAGTGGACACCGCCAGATGGTGCACTGGTTTGCGCTCCCGCAAACGCCTATCGATCTGAATAGCCATTGTCATGGACTCATTCAGACCCGCAGGCACAGGGAACCCCACCATAACATCCTTAATGGCATCAGAGAGACCCTCTCTGAAAGTCGCCGCCAGGGCGCACTCATTCCACTGAGTAAGCACAGACCATTTACGGAATCTTTGGCAGTAAATTTCCGCTTCATCTTGCCCCTGAGATAGGGACATCAAAGTTTTTTCTGCCTGAAGCTCCAAATGAGGTTCGTCATAAAGCAACCCCAAGGCCAGAAAAAACGCATCCACATTGAGCAACGCAGGATCCCCTGGTGTCAATGAAAAAGCCCAGTCTTGAGGGTCGCCCCGGAGCAAGGAAATCACAATCCTGACCTGCTGTGCAGGGTCTCCGGCAGAGCGAGATTTCAGGGACAAAAATAATTTGCAATTATTTCGAAAATTCTGAAACCCAGATCTATTCCCCGAGAAAAATTCCGGCAAAGGAATTCTCGGCTCAGATACAGGTGCATGACAAACAAAATCTTGCAAATTTTGTACCTTCGTGGCGAGATTATTCAAACCTGCAGTTACACTCTGAAGATCCATTACAAACAGGTGGACACAGAGCCATTCAAAGGAGAGAAAAAAAAAAAAAAATTTCAGCAGACTACTTATTTCTCTCCTTTCTCAGCCAAGGATTTTAACCCTTTAGTGGGCCGGTCAAACTGTCATGATCTCAATGGCAAGAGATCATAGCATAAGCATATATAGGAACTAGCTCTTGGAAGATGGGAACTGAGCTGACCATGAACTAAACCTAACACACAACTAGCAGTGGCCGGGTAGCATGCCTACGTTGATTCTAGATGCCCAGCACCAGCCGGAGGACTAAATAATGCTAGCAGAGGAAAATATTAGTCCTAGCTCACCTCTAGAGAAATACCCCAAAAGGAGACAGAGGCCCCCCACATGTATTGGCGGTGAATTAAGATGAAATAACAAACGTAGTATGAAAATAGGTTTAGCAAATTTGAGGTCCACTTACTACATAGCAGAAGACAGAAAGGACACTTTCATGGTCAGCTGAAAACCCTAATCAAAAACACCATCCAGAAATTACTTTAAAACTCTGGCATTAACTCATAACACCAGAGTGGCAATTCCTGTTCACAAGAGCTTTCCAGACACAGTAACGAAACTACAGCTGTGAACTGGAACCAAAATGCAAAAACAAACATGGACAAGAGTCCAACTTATCTAGTAGTTGTCTAGGAGCAGGAACAAGCACAGAGAGGCTTCTGATAACATTGTTGACCGGCAAGCAACTAACAGAGCAGCAAGGTTATATAGCGACTCCCACATCTTGATGGGAACAGGTGAACAGAGAAGATGAAGACACCAGTTCAATTCCACCAGTAGCCACCGGGGGAGCCCAGAATCCAAATTCACAACAAAAGACGCCATCTTGGAAAAGGGCAGTAATGCACAAAAGGTAAAAAATGTTCAGAGTCCTGACAGGTGGATTGTAATATTTCACTAAGTTTCATTGGTGAAATATTACGATTGCTCTGATTGACTATTTTACTTTCAACAGCCAATCAGAGCGATCGTAGCCACGGGGGGGCAAAGCCACCCCCCCTGAGCCAAAGTACAAGTCCCTCTGTACCTGCAGGTCGGGTGACATTTGAGTTAACCCGTTCACCCGAACTGCAGTAGCGGGATCCTGCCATGACGCCACATAGGCGTCACAGGTCGGATTGGCACCAACTTTCATGACGCCTACATGGCGTCACAGGTCGGGAAGGGGTTAAATTTCAAGCCACTGTAATTTCACACAAAGCAATTTAAACTGTATGGATGTAATAGAGGGCAGGGTTGAGTATTCCAACGTGGGTACAGTCACCAGCAGGGCTTGAGATCCTGAAGTCTCTTCTCTGTCCCCTGGAAACTCCGGGGTTAAGCCTCTGCAGCCTTTTCTCCCTGTGCAGCTGGAAGCAGAAAGTCACACAGCCACTCTGCTGCGAGTCTCTGGATATAAGGCTGACAGTTTCTCTCTCTGCAGCAAGAATACACACACACTGAGCAGTTTCCTTAGTCACACTCAGGGGTCCTGGCTTGTCAGTGCGGTCACCGGGGCTGCGCGCTCAGGTCACTGTAAGGGGATACGTCGTCTCTGATTATGGAGGCTTCCAAGTCCCCACTCTCACTCCAGCCTTAGTGCCCTCACAGGGAGCACTCTGTCATGGGGAGCGCGGCGCTGCAGCCTGCTTTCTCTCTGGCACGCTGTCCCCTCTGTCTGGCGCGCTCTGCTCTCACCCTCTTTTCTGACCACACCCCCCTCTCTTCCTCCAGCCGTCACATGGTCCCTTCTGTCCAGGGCAGAAAGTCTTCCCCCCGACAACCCAGCTGTCTGACTAAGTGGTTCCAAGTAAGGAGCAGGGAAAGCAACCTCATTACATGGATGCCAATAGTCAATTTTTGGAACAAAAGTATTTGACCCCAGTAGCAGGCCAAGCGTTTTCTTTTACATTTTAAACTACATAATTTCACCCAAAGAAAGTTAAACTGTATAAATGACAATAGTCAATTTTTGGAACAAAAAATTGTCGTCACCTGTAGCAGGCAAAGCGTCTTTTAAATTTTTTAAACCATCTTAATTTAACACAAAGCAGTTTAAACTGTATGGATGACAATAATCAATTTTTGGAACAAAAAATATGGTCATCTGTAGCAGGCAAAATGGCTTTAAAAAATGTCAAACCATCGTAAATTCACACAAAGCAGGATAAACTGTATGGATGACAAAACAATCAATTTTTTCACCAAAAAAAAGAAAATCATGGTCACCAAAGGTGGTCACCTGCAGCACCTATATGTTTCGCAACAGACCTTCAATAAACAAGGAGTCTCACTATTATTATTATTATTTATTATTATGGCGCCATTTACTCCATGGCACTTTACATATTATCTGTCATGAAAAACATATGAAGCTCTTGGGTTTATAACACCCATCATCATTCAAGGCAAGATACTGCTGAGACAGTTTATTTCTGAAAACAAATATTGGGAGACATGGGAGAAGTCTCTGAAGGATGTAGAACAACTCCAAGATCCATATAGTTATGTCTTAAAGTATCTTTCAGAAGCTGTCAGAAGAGAAGTCCAGATTTTCTCCGATGCATTTTTAGAGGACATAGTTGCAGGAGCCTATCTGAAAACCTCAGATGCCAATGACAAGGTGATGTGACAAAGTCACTGGCAAAGTGCTGGAGGGGGAGATACATTTCTTTGAAGCTATTAGCTTCATTGATTTGAAACTCAGAAGTTTCCTAGAGCACGCTATGTGTTGAGATTGGTTAATTGGCTATTTTAAGGGCTGTTTTTTGTGCACAACAATAGAGTGGGTGGGAGGTTGTCCACCTTATCTCCACATAGTTGACCTCCAGAGCCATTCATTGTTCAGTAGGACTGGAGAGAGGAACTCCAGTGCTTTGTGTCCTGATAAGGAAAAGCTGAACCAGGTTGTTCTCCTGAGTGGACGGATCCCTGCAACAACACAGACTGCTCTGTTTTGCTATGTTTTGTTTTTCCTTAGGCCAGAAAGGCTGTGTTTATTTTTGCTAACTCTGCCTCTCCATTGACCTAAACCCAGCTGATAGAGGAACAGGACTCACAGCTGAATCTAAAATTAGCGACATCATCTGGCTGTCACCACCATGGTTCCTGTATGAGTATCCCTTTTTAAGGACAATATATATGAGCTGGTGGAACAGTACCTTGACAAATAAATCAGACCAAAATCCTCTACACGCTGCACATCTGTGGTGCCGGAGTTGCGGCTGAGATCTTGTCACTCTGGGCGCTTTTAAAGGTAGTCATCCGTCATGCAGGCTGGTTCTCATATGACTTACATTGCTTGCTGTTTCATGGGAGAAGACATTACATAAAGGACACTACTTCTGGACACAGCTTACAGTGGTGAGCATACCTCCACATACCATCAGTCATGTTAGAATTTAGAACATTCTCCATTGAATCATTGGATTGGTGGATGTGTTTGCACGTTGCAGCTTTCCAAATCCAAAGTTGGGTTTCCAAGTGGAACTTGGACTTTTTCTATTGTTGTGGACTACCAACTATTTTTAGTTTTCTTGTTTCATGTTTGTGTGTTTCTTTTTGTCTTTCAAGTTCCAAGAATGGCGGTGGATACATTTGAAGAACATTGTGTCAAGATTGGATTATGAGAATTAAGAGGATTTTTAATAAAAAGCAAATTACAACGTTTCTTTTCTTCATGAGAAGTTTCCAATTTTAACCAGGAAGACTAGACAACATTTTTAAAAAGATGACAACACTCCTTTTGGAAAACAAATTCACAAATTATAGTAATTTTCTTTCAGCCTACACATTTAGCTGTTTACTACACTGTATGGAAATGCTGGAGTTTTAATTACTAGGATGAATTAATTAGTTTACTAGACTGGTATACTGGTAATATATCTAAATAGTAAAAAAGCCATAATATGACTCTTTTCAGTAGTTTTATTTTTTATATTGCATTTTTATGTCTAAATAGGATATTATAAAGCTCAAAGAATATAAATTAGAAAAGTTTCAATTACCATATGTCAAATCTATACTGAAAATAAATGACAATTTCTGTATTTGTATGTGCCTTTGAGTAATGTGGCATCTGTGCCATACAACCCTCAGGCAGATGGTCTGGGAGATTCTTTGCGTATTTCTATATTCCCTATATTTCCACATTAAATACTGATGCCAAAGCATAGACATCCAGAGTTTTAAGTATTTTTTGTTGTTGTTGCTTTTTTACAATTTGTATACTGTTATTAGCTTTCATCACTAAATGTATCAAGAAATCTAATTCCTTTAGTATTCACAGTTTATGTTCGTGCCATGTGGTCACATTAAATGACTAATTAGGTCACACCAGCCCAAATGTTTTTTTCTCAACAGATTTTTTTGTAAAATGTATAGCTCACTAATATTACATATTTACTTCAATAGTACTTCTGTTTTGAGAACCTTTGAGAACTGATAGATGATCTACTGATTGAAGATAGATAGATAGATAGATAGATAGATAGATAGATAGATAGATAGATAGATAGATAGATAGATAGATGATACAGTGGCACGTGAAAGTATTTACCACCCTCTTGGCATTGTTCATGTTTTGTTACCTCACAACCTGGAATTTTACTGTTTAAGTAAAGAGTTTGCATCAGTTAATGTAAACAAAATGCCTACAACTGTGAACAATTGGTTTCTTTTTATTCTGAAGCAAACAACAAATAAGACAAAATAACTGAAAATTTCAGTGTGCATAACTATTAACCACCCCTAAAGTCAGTACTTTGTAGAGCCTCCTTTGCAACAATTACAGCTGCAAGTCACTTTGGATTAGTCTCTATGAGCTGTACACATCTTGCCATTGGGATTTTTGCCCTTTCCTCAAGGCAGAACTGTTTTAGCTCCTTCAAGTTTGCTGTTCACCAGAGGAAACCAACTATCTTCATGTCTGACCACAGATTCTCAGTTGGATTATGGTCTGGGCTTTGACTAGGCCACTCCAAAACATTTACATGTTTCCCTTTAAACCACTCAACTGTTGCTTTAGTAGTATGCTTTGGGTCATTGTCTTGTTGGAAAATGAATCTCTGTCCCAGTCTCAAATCACTGACAGACAGAAACAGGTTTTGCTGAAGAATATCCCTGTATTTTGCACTATCCATCATCCTCTCGACTCGGACATCCCCAAAGCATGATGCTGCCACCACCATTTTTCCCTTGGGGTGATGAGCTGTGTTGGTTTGGCACTAGATATAGCGTTTACCTTGGTGGACAAAAGTTTAATTTTTGTCTCATCTGACCACAACACCTTCCTCTATACATTTGGGGAGTCTCCCATAAGTCATTTGGCAACCTCATAATGAGCCTTATAATTTTTGTGTGTAAGTGAAGGCTGTTTTCTGGCTGTTCTTCCATAAAGGCCACCTCTATGTAGTGTACGGCTTATTGTGGTTGTATTGACAGATACTCCAGTCTCTGCTTGGAAATTCTACACCTCCTTCAAGGTTAACTTTGTGTTATGCACATGGTCGTAGGACCACTGTGCCATGATCCAGGGAGAGCCTGGAGGGGCATAACTAAGAGAAGACCTGGTTCTGCAGGGGAGCCATTGATGGTGTGGTTAGACTTAAACCCAGGTGGATGAGAGGTACTACTCCAGGACAGACTCCAGAGCCATAGCAATTAACCCCCAATGGAGCAGGGAAAAAGAAACAGCCATGAGCTAGCAAAAGGGATATGGTTGTTAGATAGATGTGGAATTAAACACAGACAGGACAGGTACAGGAACACGGGGCGACTACAGATACGAGATCACAGGTGAAGGTTCACAGGTACAGGGTGAGACGGATCAGGAACAGGATTAGGCACAGGCACGATAGGTTCGGGTATAGGCAAATGGGATGGACAGGATCAGATACAGAGAGAACAGGTACATGGACCTTACAACTGGGTAACAGGAAACTCACTGATACAAACGTTGTTAAGGCACCTCCCATTTTGGGAAGGTGCCTTAAATATCTAATGTCTCCCAACCATTGGCTGAGGACATTTTCAGAAGCATGCAGGGAGCAGACAGAAACCAAAGCATCATAGCAAGGTAAGTGAGCACACCAGCATCCCTGGTGAGAGGGGGAAGGGGGCACATGCAGGGATGCTGATGCTGTTCTAACACTTCTAACAATTTGGTCTCCTTGCTGCCTCTCTGATTATTGCCCTTTTTGCCAAAGATGAGAGTTTTGGTGGGCAGCCCTCTCTTGGCAGGTTTGTTGTGGCATTCTGTTCTGTCCATTAGATGATAATGGTTTTGATGGTGCTCCAGGGGATAATAAGAGATTGGGATATTTTATTATAACCCAACCCTATCTTGTACTTCTCAATAATTTTGTCCCTGACATATTTGGAGATCTCCAAATCTGTCTTCATCATGGTGTTGTTTGGTTAGTGGTGCTTCTTGCTAAATGGTATTGCAGACTCTGTGGCCTTTCAGTAAAGGTGTCTATATACTGACAGACAATGTGACACACACAGATGGACATCCTTTCACTAAGCATGTGACTTGTGAAGATAATTGCTTGCACCAGAAATTTTTAGGGGCTTCATAGCAAAAGGGGTAAATACACATGCACATGCCAATTTTTCATCCCATAAATGTAATTTGTGCCTTCATTTTACCAACTTAGGCTATTTAGTGCTGATGCATCACACACAAATAGGATTACAAAATATTTAAACACAGGTTGCAATGTAATAACATAAGTAAAATGCCAAAGGGGTGAACATTTTTGCAAGCCACTGTAGATAGATGAGCATAGAGCTCAAAATGTATTACACTTACGTCTGTTGTGCTATTCAAAACTTGTAGTCACTCTACCATGAGAGCAAAACAAGCTACTCCTGTGTGCAATGTAATGACACCCCTCTGAACTATCACTGCAGACAAATTATAAATTGCTCTTCGCAGAACAGACATATGTGTGACTCATCTCCAGACAGGCAGTGTTGGGGAGGAGCAGTACAGCAGAGCTGACAGTGCTATGAGAGGACGAGACCTGATAGAAAAGTTTGTAATCTGACACAGCTAAACTCAGCTGTGCTGCCACTTTCCCCACAGAGGCCTTATCTAACAAGTGTTAGTCTTCTGTGCTTTCTGGTTATACAGGAACTTAAGGTACCGTCACATTTAGCGACGCTGCAGCGATCTAGACAACGATCCCGATCGCTGCAGCGTCGCTGTGTGGTCGCTGGAGAGCTGTCACACAGACAGCTCTCCAGTGATCAACTATGCGAAGTCCCCTGGTAACCAGGGTAAACATCGGGTTACTAAGCGCAGGGCCGCTCTTAGTAACACGATGTTTACCCTGGTAACCAGCTTAAACGTAAAAAAAAACAAACACTACATACTTACATTCCGATGTCTGTCCCCCGGCGCTGTGCTTCTCTGCACTGTGTAAGCGCCAGCCGGAAAGCACAGCGGTGACGTCACCGCTGTGCTCTGCTTTCCGGCCGGCCGGCGCTTACATAGTGCAGAGAAGCGGACGCCGGGGGACAGACACCGGAATGTAAGTATGTAGTGTTTGGTTTTTTTTACGTTTACACTGGTAACCAGGGTAAACATCGGGTTACTAAGCGCGGCCCTGCGCTTAGTAACCCGATATTTACCCTGGTTACTAGTGAAGACATCGCTGAATCGGCGTCACACACGCCGATTCAGCGATGTCTACGGGAGATCCAGCGATGAAATAACGTTCTGGCCTTTCTGCTCCGACCAACGATGGCACAGCAGGATCCTGATCGCTGCTGCCTGTCAAACTCAACGATATCGCTATCCAGGACGCTGCAACGTCACGGATCGCTAGCAATATCGTTCAGTGTGCAGGTACCTTTAGACCAGGATTTCAGGACTGTATCATTAAATCTTGTACACTGAAAAGCCTAAGCTATTGTAGTGAGGGTGTTCTTTCTCTGTTGTGTTGCTGCCTGTCTAACACCCATGTGAACTTTTTAAAAGATAGCTAATTAGCTGCCAAAGGCTTTGATTGTTAATATCTCTATAATTGAAAGGCAAAAATTAAAACAAAACATTTTATTCCGCTTTGTATCTGCTATTACTTTGTGTCCAGTTCAACATGAAAAATGTTGTGCAAAGTCCTCTGTAATGTCTGTAATAAAGCTACTAACAATAAAATTTTTTGACAAATCCTCGATTCTGAGAGAAGGACTAGATAACAATAGTTTTATAGAAGGTATGCAACAAATAATCTAAGATGTTAACATGCAATGATTGAGAAATACAATTGTCAGCAGAAATTTCAACATAAGAAAATGAAATTCATGAAGATTCCTGAGTTAGTACATCTAATCCTATAGCAAGTGAAATTGTTTCTGAGATGCTTTGCATCCTTTAAATCGGATTATGCCTTATATATAGTATTTCTCTTTAGAGAAGATTAACATTTTTAAAGAGGATAAAAATATAATACTAAAAATGCTTTTACGATTCTCGATGCTGAATTATAAATTATGCAAAACCTGTACCATTTCAATCATTAGATGGCTATATAGTTACCTTTGCTTTCCTTGAGTGATAAAATGACTTATTATTTCAGTCATGATTTCATAAATCATTAGAACAAGCAAATAGAAGAAACTTTGTATTATATTTTAAAGAAATAAAATATCTCCTTCCAGGGCCGGACTGGCCATCGGGCAGTTCTGGCAAATGCCAGAAGGGCCGGTGGCAGTAGTGGGCCGCTCGAGTGTGCCGCTGTTGGCTCACTCCCCCCGCTGTCGGCACACTCCCGTCCCCGCATTCAACTATACTGGCATCATAGACGCCGGTACAGTTGAATGCAATGATGGAGGAGAGAGCATCTGCTGATGCTCCCTCTCCCATCATTCCCCGCTCTGCCTGCCGCTGACACTGCGGGTGCACAATGACGTAATATCATCGCGCACCTGCTGTGCTACCGGGCGGACAGACTGCAGCTGCTGAGACCGGAGCCAGGAGCAGCGCGGGGCAAGAGGAAAGGTGAGTAGAGTGGTTTTTTTTATTATTATTATATATCAATGAGTGATAACTGGATTGTGGGGCTATTGGAGGGGCTGTATTACATTCTATGGGGGCTGGCTGCATTATATTCTATGGGGCTGGGCTGCATTACATTCTATGGGGGCTGGCTGCATTACATTCTATGGGGCTGGGCTGCATTACATTCTATGGGGCTGTACTGCATTACATTGTATGGTGGCTGTGCTGCATTACATTCTATGGGGAGTGGCTGCATTACATTCTATGGGGACTGGCTGCATTACATTCTATAGGGACTGGCTGCATTACATTCTATGGGGACTGGCTGCATTACATTCTATGGGGACTGGCTGCATTACATTCTATGGGGACTGGCTGCATTACATTCTATGGGGGCTGGCTGCATTACATTCCATGGGGCTGGCTGCATTACATTCTATGGGGACTGGCTGCATTACATTCTATGGGGACTGGCTGCATTACATTCTATGGGGACTGGCTGCATTACATTCTATGGGGGCTGGCTGCATTACATTCCATGGGGCTGGCTGCATTACATTCTATGGGGACTAGCTGCACTACATTCAATGGGGGCTGGCTGCATTACATTCTATGGGCTGGCTGCATTACATTCTATGGGGGCTGGCTGCATAACATTCTATAGGGGCTGGCTGCATTACATTCTATGGGGGCTGGCTGCATTACATTCTATGGGCTGGCTGCATTACATTTTATGGGGGCTGGCTGCATTATAGTCTATGGGGCTGTGCTGCATTACATTCTATGGGGACTGTGCTGCATTACATTCTATGGGGACTGGCTGCATTACATTCTATGGGGACTGGCTGCATTACATTCTATGGGGGCTGGCTGCATTACATTCTATGGGGGCTGGCTGCATTACATTCTATGGGATGGCTGCATTACATTCTATGGGCTGGCTGCATTACATTATATGGGGGCTGGCTGCATTACATTCTATGGGGACTGGCTGCATTACATTCTATGGGGGCTGGCTGCATTACATTCTATGGGCTGGTTGCATTACATTCTATGGGCTGGCTGCATTACATTCTATGGGGGCTGGCTGCATTACATTCTATGGGGACTGACTGCATTACATTCTATGGGGGCTGGCTGCATTACATTCTATGGGGCTCACTGCATTACATTATATGGGGGCTGGCTGCATTACATTCTATGGGGGCTGGCTGCATTACATTCTATGGGGACTGGCTGCATTACATTCTATGGGGACTGGGCTGTATTACATTCTATGTGGGAGGGCTGTATTACATTCTATGGGGGCTGTGCTGTATTACATTCTATGGGGCTGAGCTGCAGTTCATTCTATGGGGGCTGGCTGCATTACATTCTATGGGGGCTGGCTGTATTACATTCTATGGGGGCTGTGCTGTATTACATTCTATGGGGCTGTGCTGTATTACATTCTATGGGGGCTGTGCTGTATTACATTCTATGGGGGCTGGCTGTATTACATTCTATGGGGGCTGTGCTGTATTACATTCTATGGGGGCTGTGCTGCATTACATTCTATGGGGGCTGTGTTGTATTACATTCTATGGGAGCTGTGCTGTATTACATTCTATGGGGCTGTGCTGTATTATAGTCTATGGGGGCTGGCTGTATTACATTCTATGGGGACTGAGCTGTAATGCTGTATACAGCTGTAATTATATGTTATATAGTCGTGTTACACTCCCCTCACTTCTTGTAACCTACAGGTGCACAAAGATATTATACAGTCACCATGTGACAAGTGGGCCTGTGTGACTTCAAATGCCAGGGCTGAATTTTAGTCCCAGTCCGGCCCTGTCTCCTTCTCTACAATTCCCTATTCTCAATTCACTGGTAAAATGTTCATCTTTTTAAAGGCACACAAAAGTTATTATAGTGAATGCTTCCATCATGAGTTCTGTAAGAATCATGTTTTTCTAACATATAGGGCTCGTTCTCATCTGCGTATAAAAAATCAGATTGCACTTTGACTAATGTTATTCAATGATTCAGTGCTCATCTGCAATCTTTTTCTCATCTGGACTCTGCATGCTGCTAGTGGTAGTGAGAAAAAAATTGCATGCCACATGGTCCATGCGTGTGCCGTCCGATTTTTATGCACATATCTCAAAGGAAAAACAACATTTCAGCAGTACAGTAAATTGACAGATAGAATTGACAGATATAAATATGTGAGTGAGATATATAATCAGTGCTTTGCCTGTGTATTTTATTGTACCTGTATTTAGCCAATAAATACAAAAATAAATGAAAAAAATGGCATGGTGTACCCCTATTTTTAATAACCAGCAAAGGCTAAGCATACAGCCGCGGGCTGATAATAATAGGCTGCGAAGGTTCATGGATATTGGCCCCTTCCCAGCCTAATAGGAGCAACCCACAGTCACCCCAGAAATGGGCATCCATTAGATGAGCCAATTCTGGCACTTAGCCTTGGCTGTTCACAATTGCCCTGGTGCTTTGGCAATCAGGATAATAGTTTTGAGGTTGACGTTAGCTGACATCAAGTTCAGGAGTTAGTAATGGAGGTGTCTATCAGACTCCTCTATTACTAACCCCATAGTTAAAAGAAATAAACATACACACAGAAAAGTCCTTTAATTGTAAAACTCACTCCCTGACAATTACCCTCTTTTACCCATTTGTTGCCAAAATAAAATAATCCACAGGGGTCCACCGTAAATCCATGACATGGACGTCACACGATGATCCTCGACTCTGCTACATAGGGAGGCTGTGTTGAGCGGTGACATCAGTAATATTACCATTAACCACAGCTGCCGATACACCCTGAGAGTAGCGTGTGAACCTGGCTGCTGTGACCGTCGGTGACGTCAGTAAGGTAACCACAGTCCATTAGCTGTAAACTGCAGTAACCTTACTGACATCAGCTCGTCACAACGCTGAAGCCAACACTTCTTACAACAATATTAAATTCGAGGCTTCTTCACTTTTTTCGGGCCTCCATTCCAGACTTGTGTAACGTGCATTGCACAATGCTCGCATGGACTCTGTAATCTCACTAATACAAAGCTTTGAAGCCACCTCCACTGCCATGTTTGTCATGCCAGAACTGATAGACCTTGTGATGAGCTGACTTGTTGACCCAAATATTTTGCCTGGACGTTCACCTTTTGACTTTAAAATGAATGGATGGACTTCATGTCATATTGTTCCATCTGTCATGTCACTTACATGATGCAGTTTAGCAATTTTCTTGGTCAAGAGATGGCTATTGAAGAGCTGGATGATGCTGTTTCTCTTTCCTTGGGAAATCTTCTTCATGGCTGATCCTCAATTCAAACCAATGGCCTTTTGCTTGGGAATCAACTTAATAACACACTCTAGCATATGAGCACAGGTTTTAATTTGAAGTATACAGGAAGAAAAGGATCTTTCCACCACATGGAGCAAAACTGTAACAATGCAGAGACATGACAAGAGTTATGCAATCAGCATAAATAATCATATGCAAAATAGTTGCAATTCAAAGTTATGTATGAGATAGCCAAGTTGATTGTCTGCAAAGTGATGGTAGTTTCACGTTTGAAGCAGTAGTGGATGGTGAGCCTGAAAGTCAAAAGTTCAAAACATTGTTACACTTTTGCTCATCAGTAGGGTTGAGCGAAACGGATCGTTCATTTTCATAAGTCGCCGACTTTTGGCAAAGTCGGCGTCTCATGAAACCCGACCCGATCCCTGTGTGGGGTCGGCCATGCGGTACGCGACTTTCGCGCCAAAGTCGCGTTTCAATGACGCTAAAAGCGCCATTTCTCAGCCAATGAAGGTGGACGCAGAGTGTGGGCAGCGTGATGACATAGATCTCAGTCCCCACCATCTTAGAGAAGGGCATTGCAGTGATTGGCTTGCTTTCTGCCGCATCACAGGGGCTATAAAGGGGCGTTCCCGCCGACCGCCATCTTACTGCTGCTGATTTGAGCGTAGGGAGAGGTGCCGCTTCATCAGAAGCAGGGATAGTGTCAGGCTGGGTACATAAAGCCACAAACCGCTTGTGCTGTAGCGATTTCCACTGTCCAACACCACCTTTTGTTTGCAGGGACAGTGGAAGCTACATTTTTTTTTCCTCAGCGCTGTAGCTCATTGGGCTGCCCTAGAAGGCTCCCTGACCCTGATAGCTGCGTTGCTGTGTGTGTACGCCGCTGTGCAAACCAACTGCTTTTTTCAAAGCACAAATCCTGTTGTTCCTTCCTTTCTGCACAGCTATCTTGTGTGTTTGTCCACACTTTTGTGTGCAGCAGTCCTTTTTATAGCTGCCTGCCATACTTTTCTGAGATTACTGCAGGGAGATAAAGATTGGCAAGTCTGCCTCTGTGCCATTGCTGTGTGTGGCATCTGTCTCTCATTGTGTGCCACCGAAAACCAGTGTGTAATACTGGGCCATTTTTTTTGGGGGGGGGTAAATTCTCCCTGTTAACAAAAAAAATAATTAGTGGGAGATAAAGATTGGCAAGTCTGCCTCTGTGCCAGTCCTGTGTGTGGCATCTGTCTCTCATTGTGTGCCACCAAAAACCACTGTGTAATACTGGGCCATTCTTTTTTGGGGGGGTAAATTCTCCCTGTAAAAAAAAAAATTAATAGTGGGAGTCTGGGAGATAAAGATTGGCAAGTCTGCCTCTGTGTCAGTCCTGTGTGTGGCATCTGTCTCTCATTGTGTGCCACCGAAAACCACTGTGCAATACTGGGCCATTTTTTTTTGGGGGGGGGTAAATTCTCTTTGTAAAAAAAACAATAATTAGTGGGAGTTAAAGATTGGCAAGTCTGCCTCTGTGCCATTGCTGTGTGTGGCATCTGTCTCATTGTGTGCCACCAAAAACCAGTGTGTAATACTGGGCCATTTTTTTTTTCTAAATTCTCCCTGTAAAAAAAAAAAAAAATTAGTGGGAGATAAAGATTGGCAAGTCTGCCTCTGTGCCAGTCCTGTGTGTGGCATCTGTCTCTCATTGTGTGCCACCGAAAACCACTGTGTAATACTGGGCCATTTTTTTGGGGGGGGTAAATTCTCCCTGTAAAAAAAAAATAATTAGTGGGAGATAAAGATTGGCAAGTCTGCCTCTGTGCCATTGCTGTGTGTGGCATCTGTCTCATTGTGTGCCACCGAAAACCAGTGTGTAATACTGGGCCATTTTTTTTTTCTAAATTCTCCCTGTAAAAAAAAAAAAAATTAGTGGGAGATAAAGATTGGCAAGTCTGCCTCTGTGCCAGTCCTGTGTGTGGCATCTGTCTCTCATTGTGTGCCACCGAAAACCACTGTGTAATACTGGGCCATTTTTTTGGGGGGGGGTAAATTCTCCCTGTAAAAAAAAAAATGAATAGTGGGAGATAAAGATTGGCAAGTCTGCCTCTGTGCCATTGCTGTGTGTGGCATCTGTCTCTAATTGTGTGCCACCGAAAACCACTGTGTAATACTGGGCCATTCTTTTTTTGGGGGGGTAAAATCTCCCTGTAAAAAAAAAAATTAATAGTGGGAGATAAAGATTGGCAAGTCTGCCTCTGTGCCAGTCCTGTGTGTGGCATCTGTCTCTCATTGTGTGCCACCGAAAACCACTGTGTAATACTGGGCCATTCTTTTTTTGGGGGGGTAAATTCTCCCTGTAAAAAAAAATTATAATAGTGGGAGATAAAGATTGGCAAGTCTGCCTCTGTGCCATTGCTGTGTGTGGCATCTGTCTCTCATTGTGTGCCACCGAAAACCACTGTGTAATACTGGGCCATTTTTTTTGGGGGGGGGGTAAATTCTCCCTGTAAAAAAAAAATAATTAGTGGGAGATAAAGATTGGCAAGTCTGCCTCTGTGCCATTGCTGTGTGTGGCATCTGTCTCATTGTGTGCCACCGAAAACCAGTGTGTAATACTGGGCCATTTTTTTTGGGGGGGGGTAAATTCTCCCTGTAAAAAAAAAAATTAATAGTGGGAGATAAAGATTGGCAAGTCTGCCTCTGTGCCAGTCCTGTGTGTGGCATCTGTCTCTCATTGTGTGCCACCGAAAACCACTGTGTAATACTGGGCCATTCTTTTTTTGGGGGGGTAAATTCTCCCTGTAAAAAAAAAAAATAATTAGTGGGAGATAAAGATTGGCAAGTCTGCCTCTGTGCCAGTCCTGTGTGTGGCATCTGTCTCTCATTGTGTGCCACAGAAAACCTAGTGTGTAATATTGGTTTTTTTTTTTTGTTTTTTTTTTTTTTTAATTCTCCCAGAAAAAAAAAGATAGTGGGAGATTAAGATTGGCATTTCTGCTTGAGTGCTGGTCCTGTGTGTGCCATCTGTCTCAATTTATTGGGGCACAGAAAACCTAGTGTGTAACATTGCGCCTGATTTTCCTTTCAGTGTCAGGCACCTATAAAGGTATATATAAATCCAACAGAAGTTTGAGTTCACCTTATAAGTTGTTTTACAGTAACAAATACCGTTACTTTGGTTACGTTTTGCAAACAATGAGGAAGTCTAGTGGAAGAGGTTGTGGCCGTGGGCGGTCATTGTTAGCTGGTAATGATGGTAGTGGTGGTGGAGCATCAGGTGGTCGTGGTAAAAGCAGTACAGCACCTAAGTCTCGAGTTGTTGAGCCAGGTTCGTTGTCTGGCTACACAAGGCCTCGAACGCTCTCTTTTCTGGGAGTAGGAAAACCACTTTTGAAGCCGGAGCAGGAGGAACAAGTATTGGCTTTCATTGCTGACTCTGCCTCTAGCTCTTTCGCCTCCTCCTCGGAAAGTGCCAAATGTCAGAGCAGTGCATCGTCAGTGGATGCTCCCGGTCAGGAACAAGTCGCTTCCTTGTGTCCTTCACCCAGAACAACAGTGAAGGATGCGTCAGTCGACACAACAGGTTACTCCATGGAGCTCTTTACACATACCGTTCCTGGGTTAGACAGTGAAACAGTTAACAGGCCATGCCCATTAGAAGTTGAATCGGACATGAAGTGCACAGATGCACAGCCACAGCCAGATTACTATGCTGTTCCTTTGACTCAGACCAGAACATTGCCCTCGCAGTGTACTGAGGCAGAATCAAACCCAGCGGAGACTATGGTGCCCCGTCACGCACGCTATACCACCGGCTTACACGGTGACACAGACGAAGTTGCACACGACATAGAAGAGGAGGTCATAGATGACCCAGTTGTTGACCCCGATTGGCAGCCATTGGGGGAACAGGGTACAGGCGGCAGTAGTTCTGAAGCGGAGGAGGAGGAGCCACAGCAGGCATCAACATCACAACAGGTTCCATCTGCCGGGCCCGTATCTGGCCAAAAACGCATGGCAAAACCAAAACCAGTTGGAGGACAGCGTGGCCATCCGGTTAAAGAAGCTCAGTCTGCAATGCCTGAAAAGGCATCCGATAGTAGAAAGAGTGCAGTCTGGCATTTTTTTAAACAACATCCAAATGATCAGCGCAAAGTCATCTGTCAAAAATGTTCAACTACCTTAAGCAGAGGTCAGAATCTTAAAAGTCTAAATACAAGTTGCATGCATAGACATTTATCCACCATGCATTTGCAAGCCTGGACTAACTACCAAACGTCCCTAAAGGTTGCAGCACCCTCGGCCAATGAAGCTAGTCAGCAACGCTACATCCCTTCCCTCACTGTAAACCCACCATTTCCCGCACCACCTGCAGTATCTGTGCAGCTTTCGTCGCCAGGCCAAAGCAGTCAGGGAATCACCAGGTTTGCAGTAGGAAACACTGCATGTAGGGCACCGGCAAGAATACCATCTCCAACCCTCTCTCACTCACCCATGTCCACCGGCACCACCCCTAGTTCCACGATCTCCAGCTCTCCAGTCCAGCTCACCCTACATGAGACTCTTGTTAGGAAAAGGAAGTACTCATCCTCGCATCCGAGTACACAGGGTTTGAACGCCCACATTGCTAGACTAATCTCATTAGAGATGATGCCCTACCGGTTAGTTGAAAGCAAAGCTTTCAAAGCGCTGATGGACTATGCTGTACCACGCTACGAGCTACCCAGTCGACACTTCTTTTCTAGAAAAGCCATCCCAGTCCTCCAACAGCATGTTAAAGACCGCATCGTCCATGCACTCAGGCAGTCTGTGACTACAAAGGTGCACCTGACAACAGATGCATGGACCAGTAGGCATGGCCAGGGACGTTAAGTGTCCATCACGGCACACTGGGTGAATGTGGTGGATGCAGGGTCCACAGGGGACAGCAATATTGGGACAGTTCTGCCTAGCCCACGGTCAAGGAAAGAGTTGGCTGTAGGCGTTCGCCCCCCCTCCTCCTCTTCCTCGTCCTCCTGCAGAAGCGAGAGCTCGTCCACAGACCGCAGTCGCACATCCACTCCATCCGCAGCTGCCACTGTTGCACACCAGGTGTGCCATTATGGGACAGCTAGTGGCAAGCGTCAGCAGGCTGTATTGGCAATGAAGTGTTTGGGCGACAACAGACACACCGCGGAAGTTCTGTCCGAGTTCTTGCAGAAAGAAACTCAGTCATGGCTGGGCACTGTACATCTTGAGGCAGGCAAGGTAGTGAGTGATAACGGAAGGAATTTCATGGCTGCCATAGCCCTTTCCCAACTGAAACACATTCCTTGCCTGGCTCACACCTTAAACCTGGTGGTGCAGTGCTTCCTGAAAAGTTATCCGGGGTTACCCGACCTGCTCCTCAAAGTGCGCAGACTTTGCTCGCATATCCGCCGTTCGCCCGTACAGTCCAGCCATATGCAGAACTATCAGCGGTCTTTGAACCTTCCTCAGCATCGCCTAATCATCGACGTTGCAACAAGGTGGAACTCCACACTGCACATGCTTCAGAGACTGTGCGAACAGAGGCGTGTTGTTATGTTTTTGTGGGAGGATACACATACACGGGCAGGCAGTTGGATGGCAGACATGAAGTTGTCAGGTGTGCAGTGGTCGAAGCTACAAGACCTGTGTCAAGTCCTTCAGTGTTTTGAGGAATGCACACGGCTGGTTAGTGCAGACAACGCCATAATAAGCATGAGCATCCCCCTAATGCGTCTGCTGATGCAAAGTTTGACGCACATAAAGGAGCAGGCGTCTGCAGCCGAGGAAGAGGAAAGCCTTGATGACAGTCAGCCATTGTCTGGTCAGGGCTGTGTAGAGGACGCGATAGCGGGCGAAGAGGAGGAGGAGGACGAGGAGGATGATGGGGATGAGTACTTTTTTAATGAGGAAGCTTCTCCTTGGCCAACAGAAATTAGTGGCGTTGCAAGGCCGGGTTCTGGTTTTTTAAGGGAGACAAGTGACCTAGATTTGCCTGTAACTGCCCCTCAAACCAGCACAACCGCAGATTTGACAACTGGAACTTTGGCCCACATGGCGGATTATGCCTTACGTATCCTCAAAAGGGACCCACGCATTATTAAAATGATGAGCGATGACGATTACTGGTTGGCCTGCATCCTTGACCCTCGCTATAAAGGCAAATTGCAAAATATTATGCCACATGAGAATCTCGAACAAATATTAGCAACCAAACAAGCTACTCTTGTAGACCGTTTGATTCAGGCATTCCCAGCACACAGCGCCGGTGATGGTTCTCACACAAGCTGCAGGGGGCTACAGGGCAGAGGTGTTAGAGGTGCACAAATCAGAAGTGGCGTTGGACAGAGGGGTTTTCTGACCATGTTGTGGAGTGATTTTGCAATGACAGCAGACAGGACAGGTACTGCAGCATCTATTCAAAGTGACAGGAGACAACATTTGTCCAGTATGGTTACTAACTATTTTTCATCCCTTATCGATGTTCTCCCTCAACCGTCATTCCCATTTGATTACTGGGCATCCAAATTAGACACCTTGCCTGAATTGGCAGAATATGCATTGCAGGAGCTTGCTTGCCCAGCAGCTAGTGTGCTATCAGAAAGAGTATTCAGTGCTGCTGGTTCAATATTAACTGAAAAAAGGACTCGTCTGGCTACCCAAAATGTGGATGATCTCACCTTCATTAAAATGAACCACTCCTGGATTTCAAATTATTTTGCCCCACCTTTCCCGGCTGACACCTAGCTTTCCTATAAAAAGGTCTTGCTTGTGGACTGGTCTTACTGAGTGTTCCAATATCTTAATTTGCAGCAGCTGTTTGTCCAGCATACGACATGTTTACACCTCCCTCAATGGGAAAACTCCCCCCACGGGGCCGTGGTCTCGCCACTTGGCGCAAGCACCCGTTAGAGTTCCGTTTGTCTGAAGAGGTGGGTGTACCCGCTTTTGGTCGACGGCACTGCCACTGGGTCCCTCATAGTACAATAAAGTGTCTCTGGCGGTGGTGGCGCACACCCAACGTCAGACACACCGTTGTAACATGAGGGGCCCTGGGACGGTACCACCGGCCGCAAAAGAGTTCACCCCCCCAGCTCAAACTGTGCTCTACCACGTGCAAAATTATCTCGCACAGCTCCACCAATGTTTAGTCTATGCGCTGACATCATTCAATACCTGGCACTGACAATACCAATTTGTTGACATCTATGATGCTAGTTAAAGTAGTCTCGGTCAGTGTCCTATATTGACACCAGTAAATACTTACTGCCAAATTACTTTGTCAGAAACTCAGCAGATGAGCCCACCCCTGTACCTAAGTATGCCACACTTTTTTTTTTGTTGTTGTTTTGCGAGACATTAACATCTATTTATTTTTTGTGAGTACTAACTGTGTCAGACACTCCTTGCAATCCTCCTCCTCCACTGACCACAATGCTGCCTGTGTATCCATGTAACCGATTTAAAACTGCCTTGAGCCTATTTTTTGTTATTTTAGGCCTTCGTTAGCCTGTCTGCGGTCCCTCTTTGCAATCCTCCTCCACTGACCACAATGCTGCCTGTGTATCCATGTAACCGATTTAAAACTGCCTTGAGCCTATTTTTTGTTATTTTAGGCCTTCGTTAGCCTATCTGCGGTCCCTCCTTGCAATCCTCCTCCACTGACCACAATGCTGCCTGTGTATCCATGTAACCAATTTAAAACTGCCTTGAGCCTATTTTTTGTTATTTTAGGCCTTCGTTAGCCTGTCTGCGGTCCCTCCTTGCAATCCTCCTCCGCTGACCACAATGCTGCCTGTGTATCCATGTAACCGATTTAAAACTGCCTTGAGCCTATTTTTAGTTATTTTAGGCCTTCGTTAGCCTGTCTGTGGTCCCTCCTTGCAATCCTCCTCCGCTGACCACAATGCTGCCTGTGTATCCATGTAACCGATTTAAAACTGCCTTGAGCCTATTTTTAGTTATTTTAGGCCTTCGTTAGCCTGTCTGTGGTCCCTCCTTGCAATCCTCCTCCGCTGACCACAATGCTGCCTGTGTATCCATGTAACCGATTTAAAACTGCCTTGAGCCTATTTTTAGTTATTTTAGGCCTTCGTTAGCCTGTCTGCGGTCCCTCCTTGCAATCCTCCTCCACTGACCACATTGCTGCCTGTGTATCCATGTAACCGATTTGAAACTGCCTTGAGCCTATTTTTTGTTATTTTAGGCCTTCGTTAGCCTGTCTGCGGTCCCTCCTTGCAATCCTCCTCCACTGACCACAATGCTGCCTGTGTATCCATGTAACCGATTTAAAACTGCCTTGAGCCTATTTTTTGTTATTTTAGGCCTTCGTTAGCCTGTCTGCGGTCTCTCCTTGCAATCCTCCTCCACTGACCACAATGCTGCCTGTGTATCCATGTAACCGATTTAAAACTGCCTTGAGCCTATTTTTTGTTATTTTAGGCCTTCGTTAGCCTGTCTGCGGTCCCTCCTTGCAATCCTCCTCCTCCGCTGACCACAATGCTGCCTGTGTATCCATGTAAGCGATTTAAAACTGCCTTGAGCCTATTTTTAGTTATTTTAGGCATTCGTTGGCCTGTCTGCGATCCCTCCTTGCAATCCTCCTCCACTGACCACAATGCTGCCTGTGTATCCATGTAACCGATTTAAAACTGCCTTGAGCCTATTTTTTGTTATTTTAGGCCTCCGTTAGCCTGCCTGCGGTCCCTCCTTGCAATCCTCCTCCTCCTCCTCCACTGACCACAATGCTGCCTGTGTATCCATGTAACCGATTTAAAACTGCCTTGAGCCTATTTTTAGTTATTTTAGGCCTTCGTTAGCCTGTCTGCGGTCCCTCCTTGCAATCCTCCTCCACTGACCACAATGCTGCCTGTGTATCCATGTAACCGATTTAAAACTGCCTTGAGCCTATTTTTTGTTATTTTAGGCCTTCGTTAGCCTGTCTGCGGTCCCTCCTTGCAATCCTCCTCCACTGACCACATTGCTGCCTGTGTATCCATATAACCGATTTAAAACTGCCTTGAGCCTATTTTTAGTTATTTTAGGCCTTCGTTAGCCTGTCTGCGGTCCCTCCTTGCAATCCTCCTCCACTGACCACAATGCTGCCTGTGTATCCATGTAACCGATTTAAAACTGCATTGAGCCTATTTATATATTTTATTTAATAGTAATAAAGCCATGATGGACTACGCTGTACCACGCTACAAGCTAACCAGTCGACACTTCTTTTGCGAGAAAAGCCATCCCAACCCTCCACCAGCATGTAAAAGACCGCATTGTCCATGCACTCTGGCAATCTGTGAATACTAAGGTGCACCTGACAACAGACGCATGGACCTGTAGGCATGGCCACGGAAGGTTACGTGTCCATTACGGCGCAATGGGTTAATGTGGTGGATGCATGGTCCACAGGGGCAGCCTACTAAGTCTGTCTGCAGTCCCTAATTCAAATTGTCCTCTGTTGTGATTTTGCTTTTTGCTCCCTCTAGTGGTCATTAGTGATTTGACTCTGGAGCTTCTGTCTTTTCCTATATCCTCACCTGGGCCGTTAGTTCAGGGGCGTTGCTATATAAGCTCCCTGGACCTTCAGTTCAATGCCTGGCATCGTTGAAATCAGAGCTAATCTGTTTTGCTCTTGTCCTATGATCCTGCTTCCTGTATTTCAAGCTAAGTCTGCTTCCTTGCTTTTTGCTTTTGTTTTGTTTGGTATTTTTGTCCAGCTTGTTCCAATCTGTATCCTGACCTTTGCTGGAAGCTCTAGGGGGCTGGTGTTCTCCCCCCGGACCGTTAGACGGTTCGGAGGTTCTTGAATCTCCAGCGTGGATTTTTATAGGGTTTTTGTTGACCAGATAAGTTATCTTGCTATATTCTGCTATTAGTAAGCTGGCCTCTCTTTGCTGAACCTGGTTCATTTCTGTGTTTGTCATTTCCTCTTACCTCACCGTTATTATTTGTGGGGGGCTTGTATCTTGCTTTGGGGTCCCTTTCTCTGGAGGCAAGAGAGGTCTTTGTTTTCTTCTCCTAGGGGTAGTTAGATTCTCGGGCTGGCGCGAGTCATCTAGCGATCACCGTAGGCATGATCCCCGGCTACTTCTAGTGTTGGCGTTAGGAGTAGCTATTTGGTCAACCCAGTTACCACAGCCCTATGAGCTGGATTTTTTGAATCTCGCAGACTTACACGTTCCTCTGAGACCCTGTCCACTGGGGTCATAACAGTATGCCAGGCCAGTATTAAATGTTTAATGCATTGCAGAAGTGGGATTATAAGAAAGAAAATTTTGAGTTTTTTTTTTTCCCTCTCTCATTTTTTTTTTTTTTTTTTTTCTTTTCCCCTTTACCTCAGAGTGGCTTAAGCTTGCTGCAGACATGAATGTCCAGACCTTGATTACAAGTGTGGACCAGCTTGCCGCTCGTGTGCAGGGTATACAAGATTATGTTACCAGAAATCCTAAGTCTGAACCCAAGATTCCGATTCCTGAACTGTTTTCAGGAGACCGATTTAAGTTTAGGAATTTCAGGAATAATTGTAAATTGTTTTTGTCCCTGAAACCTTGTTCGTCTGGAGACTCTGCTCAACAAGTAAAAATTGTTATTTCATTCTTACGGGGTGACCCTCAAGATTGGGCTTTTTCGTTGGCGCCAGGAGATCTGGCATTGGCTGATATTGATGCGTTTTTTCTGGCGCTCGGTTTACTTTATGAGGAGCCCAATCTTGAGATTCAGGCAGAGAAAGCCTTGCTGGCTATGTCTCAGGGCCAGGACGAGGCTGAGGTGTATTGCCAAAAATTTCGGAAATGGTCCGTGCTGACACATTGGAACGAGTGTGCACTGGCCGCTAATTTTAGAAATGGCCTTTCTGAGGCCATTAAGAATGTTATGGTGGGTTTTCCCATTCCCACAGGTCTGAATGATACCATGTCCCTGGCTATTCAAATTGACCGGCGGTTGCGGGAGCGCAAAACCGCAAATTCCCTCATGTTGTTGTCTGAACAGACACCTGATGTGATGCAATGTGATAGAAAAACCGCAAATTCCCTCATGGTGTTGTCTGAACGGACACCTGATTTGATGCAATGTGATAGAATCCTGACTAGAAATGAGAGGAAAATTCATAGACGCCGGAATGGCTTGTGCTACTACTGTGGTGATTCTACACATGTTATCTCAGCATGCTCTAAACGTATATCTAAGGCTGTTAGTCCTGTCACCGTTGGTAATTTGCATCCTAAGTTTATTCTGTCTGTAACTTTGATTTGCTCACTGTCATCTTATCCTGTCATGGCGTTTGTAGATTCAGGTGCTGCCCTGAGTCTTATGGATCTCTCATTTGCTAAGCGCTGTGGTTTTATTCTTGAACCATTAGAAAATCCTATCCCTCTTAGGGGTATTGATGCTACGCCATTAGCAGAAAATAAACCGCAGTATTGGACACAGGTTACCATGTGCATGACTCCTGAACACCGCGAGGTGATATGTTTTCTCGTTCTACATAAAATGCATGATTTGGTTGTTTTGGGGCTGCCATGGTTACAGACCCATAATCCAGTCCTTGACTGGAAGGCTATGTCAGTGTCTAGTTGGGGCTGTCGTGGTATTCATGAGGATTCCCTGCCTGTGTCTATTGCTTCTTCTACGCCTTCGGAAGTTCCGGAGTATTTGTCTGATTATCAGGATGTCTTTAGCGAGTCCAGGTCCAGTGCATTGCCTCCTCATAGGGAATGTGACTGTGCAATAGATTTGATTCCAGGCAGTAAATTTCCTAAGGGAAGACTGTTTAATCTGTCGATACCTGAACATACCGCTATGCGTTCATATATCAAGGAGTCTCTGGAGAAAGGACACATCCGTCCGTCTTCTTCCCCTCTTGGTGCGGGATTCTTTTTTGTGGCTAAAAAGGACGGATCTTTGAGGCCTTGTATTGACTATCGGCTTTTAAATAAGATCACTGTCAAATTTCAGTATCCTTTGCCGCTGTTGTCTGACTTGTTTGCCCGGATTAAAGGTGCCAAGTGGTTTACCAAGATAGACCTTCGTGGTGCGTACAACCTTGTGCGCATTAAGCAAGGGGATGAATGGAAAACCGCATTCAATACGCCCGAAGGTCATTTTGAGTACTTGGTGATGCCTTTTGGGCTCTCTAATGCCCCTTCAGTTTTTCAGTCCTTTATGCATGACATTTTCCGGAACTATCTGGATAAATTTTGGATCGTTTATCTGGATGATATTCTGTTTTTTTTCTGATAATTGGGACTCGCATGTGGAGCAGGTCAGGATGGTCTTTAAAATTTTGCGTGAAAATTCTTTGTTTGTCAAGGGCTCAAAGTGTCTTTTTGGTGTACAGAAGGTTCCCTTTTTGGGGTTCATTTTTTCCCCTTCTGCTGTGGAGATGGACCCAGTCAAGGTCCGAGCTATTCTTGATTGGACTCAGCCCTCGTCAGTTAAGAGTCTTCAGAAGTTCTTGGGTTTCGCTAACTTCTACCGTCGTTTTATCGCTAACTTTTCTAGCATTGTGAAACCTTTGACGGATATGACCAAGAAGGGCTCCGATGTGGTTAATTGGGCTCCTGCTGCCGTGGAGGCTTTCCAGGAGTTGAAACGTCGGTTTACTTCGGCGCCTGTTTTGTGCCAGCCTGATGTCTCGCTTCCCTTTCAGGTTGAGGTGGATGCTTCAGAGATTGGAGCAGGGGCCGTTTTGTCGCAGAGAGGCCCTGGTTGCTCTGTTATGAGACCTTGCGCCTTTTTCTCTAGGAAGTTTTCGCCTGCGGAGCGAAATTATGATGTGGGCAATCGGGAGTTGTTGGCCATGAAATGGGCATTTGAGGAGTGGCGTCATTGGCTCGAGGGTGCTAAGCATCGTGTGGTGGTCTTGACTGATCACAAAAATCTGATGTATCTCGAGTCTGCTAAACGCCTGAATCCTAGACAGGCCCGCTGGTCATTGTTTTTCTCCCGTTTTGACTTTGTTGTCTCGTATTTACCAGGTTCAAAAAATGTGAAGGCCGATGCTCTTTCCAGGAGCTTTGTGCCTGATGCTCCTGGAGTCGCTGAACCTGTTGGTATTCTTAAGGATGGTATTATCTTGTCAGCTATTTCTCCAGATCTGCGACGTGTGTTGCAGAGATTTCAGGCTGATAGGCCTGTTTCTTGTCCACCTGACAGACTGTTTGTGCCTGATAAGTGGACCAGCAGAGTCATTTCCGAGGTTCATTCCTCGGTGTTGGCAGGTCACCCAGGAATTTTTGGCACCAGAGATCTGGTGGCCAGATCCTTTTGGTGGCCTTCCTTGTCTAGGGATGTGCGGTCATTTGTACAGTCCTGTGGGACTTGTGCTCGAGCTAAGCCTTGCTGTTCTCGTGCCAGCGGGTTGCTCTTGCCCTTGCCTGTCCCTAAGAGACCTTGGACACATATCTCCATGGATTTCATTTCTGATCTTCCGGTGTCTCAAGGCATGTCTGTTATCTGGGTGATATGTGATCGCTTCTCCAAGATGGTCCATTTGGTTCCTTTGCCTAAGCTGCCTTCCTCTTCCGATCTGGTTCCTGTGTTTTTCCAGAACGTGGTTCGTTTGCACGGCATCCCTGAGAATATTGTGTCAGACAGAGGATCCCAGTTCGTTTCCAGATTCTGGCGATCCTTTTGTAGTAGGATGGGCATTGACTTGTCGTTTTCGTCTGCTTTCCATCCTCAGACTAATGGACAGACGGAGCGAACTAATCAGACTTTGGAGGCTTATTTGAGGTGTTTTGTCTCTGCTGATCAGGACGATTGGGTGACCTTCTTGCCGTTGGCTGAGTTTGCCCTTAATAATCGGGCTAGTTCCGCCACCTTGGTTTCGCCGTTTTTCTGCAACTCTGGTTTCCACCCTCGTTTTTCTTCGGGTCATGTGGAACCTTCTGACTGCCCTGGGGTGGATTCTGTGGTGGATAGGTTGCAGCGGATCTGGAATCTTGTGGTGGACAACTTGAAGTTGTCACAGGAGAGGGCTCAGCGCTTTGCCAACCGCCGCCGCGGTGTGGGTCCCCGACTACGTGTTGGGGATTTGGTGTGGCTTTCTTCCCGCTTTGTTCCTATGAAGGTTTCCTCTCCCAAATTTAAACCTCGTTTTATTGGTCCTTACAAGATATTGGAAATCCTTAATCCTGTATCCTTTCGCCTGGATCTTCCTGTGTCGTTTGCTATCTACAACGTGTTTCATAGGTCCTTGTTGCGGCGGTACGTTGTGCCTGTGGTTCCTTCTGCTGAGCCTCCTGCTCCGGTGTTGGTTGAGGGCGAGTTGGAGTACGTGGTGGAGAAGATCTTGGATTCTCGTTTCTCCAGGCGGAGGCTTCAGTACCTGGTCAAGTGGAAGGGCTATGGTCAGGAAGATAATTCCTGGGTGGTCGCCTCTGATGTTCATGCGGCCGATTTAGTTCGTGCCTTTCACGCCGCTCGTCCTGATCGCCCTGGTGGTCGTGGTGAGGGTTCGGTGACCCCTCACTAAGGGGGGGGTACTGTTGTGATTTTGCTTTTTGCTCCCTCTAGTGGTCATTAGTGATTTGACTCTGGAGCTTCTGTCTTTTCCTATATCCTCACCTGGGCCGTTAGTTCAGGGGCGTTGCTATATAAGCTCCCTGGACCTTCAGTTCAATGCCTGGCATCGTTGAAATCAGAGCTAATCTGTTTTGCTCTTGTCCTATGATCCTGCTTCCTGTATTTCAAGCTAAGTCTGCTTCCTTGCTTTTTGCTTTTGTTTTGTTTGGTATTTTTGTCCAGCTTGTTCCAATCTGTATCCTGACCTTTGCTGGAAGCTCTAGGGGGCTGGTGTTCTCCCCCCGGACCGTTAGACGGTTCGGGGGTTCTTGAATCTCCAGCGTGGATTTTTATAGGGTTTTTGTTGACCAGATAAGTTATCTTGCTATATTCTGCTATTAGTAAGCTGGCCTCTCTTTGCTGAACCTGGTTCATTTCTGTGTTTGTCATTTCCTCTTACCTCACCGTTATTATTTGTGGGGGGCTTGTATCTTGCTTTGGGGTCCCTTTCTCTGGAGGCAAGAGAGGTCTTTGTTTTCTTCTCCTAGGGGTAGTTAGATTCTCGGGCTGGCGCGAGTCATCTAGCGATCACCGTAGGCATGATCCCCGGCTACTTCTAGTGTTGGCGTTAGGAGTAGCTATTTGGTCAACCCAGTTACCACAGCCCTATGAGCTGGATTTTTTGAATCTCGCAGACTTACACGTTCCTCTGAGACCCTGTCCACTGGGGTCATAACAGTCCTCCACTGTCTAAATCTGAGCTTCAGCCTTCTGGCTGTCATTAAGTGCTTTTTTAACAAAAACTTGGTGGTTACGTCCCACTAACGGTGTCTGCCGCTCCCTGGTGTTGTCCTCAACTATATAAAGCTGAGCTTCAGTCTTTAGGCTTTCGGCCTATAGTATCAGATATTAAACTGCATTTGGCCTTCAACTTTGGTTACGGCCTACTAACGGTGTCTGCCGCTCCCTGGTGTTGTCCTCAACTGTATAAATCTGGGCTTCAACCTTCTGGCTCTCACTAAGTGCTGTTTTTTAAAAAACTTGGTGGTTACGGCCTACTAACGGTGTCTGCCGCTCCCTGGTGTTGTCCTCAACTGAATAAATCTGAGCTTCAACCTTCTGGCTCTCATTAAGTGCTGTTTTTTAAAAAACTTGGTGGTTACGGCCTACTAACGGTGTCTGCCGCTCCCTGGTGTTGTCCTCAACTGTATAAAGCTGAGCTTCAGTCTTTAGGCTTTCGGCCTATAGTATCAGATATTAAACTGCATTTGGCCTTCAACTTTGGTTACGGCCTACTAACGGTGTCTGCGGCTCCCTGGTGTCGTCCTCAAGTGAATAAATCTGAGCTTCAACCTTCTGGCTCTCATTAAGTGCTTTTTTTAAAAAAATTGGTGGTTGGGGCCTAATAACTCTGTTTGCCGCTCCCTGGTGTTGCCCTCAACTGTATAAAGCTGAGCTTCAGTCTTTAGGCTTTCGGCCTATAGTATCAGATATTAAACTGCATTTGGCCTTCAACTTTGGTTACGGCCTACTAATGGTGTCTGCCGGTCCCTGGTGTTGTCCTCAACTGTATAAAGCTGAGCTTCAACCTTCTGGCTGTCATTAAGTGCTTTTTTAACAAAAAATTGGTGGTTACGGCCTACTAACGGTGTCTGCCGCTCCCTGGTGTTGTCCTCCACTGTATAAAGCTGAGCTTCAGTCTTTAGGCTTTTGGCCTATAGTAGCAGATATTAAACTGCATTTGGCCTACTAGTGTGGTTGGGCCCTTAAAACAGTGTCTGCTGCTCCTGGGTTTGCTACTCCACTGAACAAAGCAATGCCGCCTGTTTAGTCCTGTTACCAATTTTGAACTGCATTTAGCCTACTTTATTCTTTGGCCCTATATCTGTGTTTCCTCCTCATCCTGCCCATTGCCCAGCCACTGCGAGATGAGTCTGCTGGTACATTGACCTAGACCACTACATTCCCCTTGCACTCTACACAGCCAGAATCTGACCCTGCTGAAAGTAAGGTTCCCCTTCCCGCATGTTATACCACCTTACACAGGGACAAAGAGGAAGGTGCAGATGAAAGTGCAGGTTCCTTCATCAGGTGGGGGGGCATACTCGTTGGCGACGTCACTGGCACAGGGCCCCTCAGAGTACGCAAAAGTGTCGCTGCTGGTGGGAGGCGCCCCCGCCGTGCAAACACACCGCTGTACTTTGAGGGGCCCTGTGCCAGTGCCAATGCCAACGAGTGGGCCCCCCTGCTTGCTTAGGATCACAGCACTTGCAAACTTGACATACTTACCTCTCACTGCTCCACCGCCGTGACGTAGTCCACGTTTCCTGGGCCCACTAAAACCTTGAACCAGCCCTACCCCCCACAACTTTTGCCAAATGACCCCCAATTTCCAATGCCCAACTATTATTATAAAGTTAATTAAGATTGACAAGCTTCAGAAACAAGAATGGATGTTTTTGGCATTAAAATGGGCACTGTAGGTGTTTTCCTGGCCTCCACTCACTGCCGACTATGCTTCCCCATTGACTTGCATTGGGTTTCATGTTTCGGTCGATCCCCGACTTTTAGCGATAATCGGCCGACTGCACTCGACTCGACTCTGGACAAAGTCGGGTTTCGCAAAACCCGACTCGATCTTAAAAAAATGAAAGTCGCTCAACCCTACTCATCAGTGTAGATTCTGAAATACATAGGCTGTTGCCTTCCTTCATGTTTTTTGTATAATGTTTACCCACTTTTCTTCAGAATACAATAGCTTTGGAACTAATCACGACCAATGGATGAGCCATAAATTATAGTTGATAAAGTGGCTCAGGAACTTGCCCCTGGTTTGCATTGCTTGACCCTTTGATTATATATTATCTGTCTTTACCCAGTGGCCACACCGCTGCTATGGTGCCCCTGAGCTGGGGGGGGCACAATGTAAGCCCGCCTTCCTACTGAAGCTCCCTCCTCCATCATCATTGCTTGTGCTGATGGCCAGAGGTGGACTCTGACCATCAGCGCAAGTAATGATGATGGAGAAGGAAGCATCAGCAGACGCTTTCACCCCCATCATTCTTCCTCGGCGTCTGACGTGTCAGAGCAGCCGGTGTGAAGACATCATTACTGTGCGCTTGCTGTTCTGAGATATGCGGTGCTTCACACCACTGACTCAGCAGACTGGAGCATCGGGTGGAATGAGGAGAGGTGAGCATTGTATTTATTTATTTAAATCAATGACTGGTGGAAATGAGAGCATATGGAGGACCATGAGGGTGCATTATATTATATGGAGGAACATAGGGGTGCAAAATATTGTATGGAGGACCATGAAGAGTGCATTATATTATATGAAAGACCATGGGGAGTGCATTATACTGTATGGAGTATCATGGGGGGGTGCATTTCATTGTATGTAGGACCATGGAGGTATATTAGAGCATTAAATTGTATGGAGGACCATGGCAGTGCACTATATTGTATGGAGGACCATAGGGGTGCATTATATTGTATAGAGGGCCATGGGGGACATTATACTGTATGGATTATCATGGGGGTGCATTATATTGTATGGATGACCTTGGGGGTGCATTATATCATATGGAAGACCATGGGGGACATTAGGCTGTATGGAATATCATAGGGGATGCATTATATTGTTTAGAGGCCCATTGGGATGTATTATATTGTATGGAGAACCATTGGGGTGCGTTATATTGTATGGATGACTTTGGGGGTGCATTATATTGTATAGAGGACCATGGGGAGTGCATTATATTGTACAGATAACCATGGGGTGCACATTATATTGTATGGAGAACCATGAGGGTCCATTATATTGTATGGAGGAACATGAGGGGTGCATTATGCTGTATGGAATAATATGGGGGAGCATTATGTTGTATGGAGGAACATGTAGGGTGCATTATATTGTATGAAGGACCATGGGTAGTGCATTATATTGTATAGAGGATAATGGTGGTGCATTGTATTGTATGGAGAACCATGGGGGTACATTACACTGTATGGAGGACCATGTGGAGTGCATTATATTGTATGGAGGACAATGAGGATGTATTGTATTATATAGAGGACCATAGTGGGTGAATTATACTATGTGGAAGACCATGGCGAGTGCATTATATTGTATGGAGGACCATGGGTGTGCATTATATTGTATGGAGGACCATGGGGGTGCATTATACTTTATGTAGGACCATGGGGGTGCATTATAATGTACAGAGGACCATGAGGGTGCATTATACTGTATAGGGAACCATGGGGGTGTATTATACTGAGTGGTGGACCATGAGGATGCATTATACTGTATGGTAGACCATGGGGAGTTCATTATACTCTAAGGAGGATCATGGGGAGGCCATTTTATTTTATGGAGGCCCATGGGAAATACATTATATTGTATTGAGGACCATAGGGAGTGCATAATATTATATGAAGGACGATGGGGAGTGTATTATATTGTATGGAGGACTATGGGGGTGCAGTATATTTTATGGAGGACCATGGGGAGTGTATTATATTCTATGTGGAACTATGGGGAGTGCATTACATTCTATGGAGGATCATGTTGGTGCATTATATTATATAGAGGACCATGGTGGTGCATTATACTTTATGGAGGAACATGGGGGCGCATTATACTGTATAGGGAACCATGGTGGTGTATTATACTGCATGGGGGACCATGAGGATGCATTGTACTGTATGGTAGACCCATGGGAGGCCCATGGGAAATACATTATATTGTATTGAGGACCATAGGGAGTGCATTATATTATATGAAGGACGATGAGGAGTGCATTATATTGTATGGAGGACCATGGGGGTGCAGTATATTTAATGCTGGACCACGAGGAGTGTATTATATTCTATGTGAACCATGGGAAGTGCATTATGTTCTCTGGAGGACCATAGAGAGTGTGTTATATACTATGGAGGACCATGGAGTGTGCAATATATTGTATGGAGGACCATGGGGACTGCATTATACTGTAGGGAGTATCATGTTGTGCATTATATTCTATGGAGGGTCATGAGGAGTACATTATATTATATGGAAAACAATGGAAGCACATTATATTGTATGGAGGACCATAGAGGTGCATTATATTGCATGGAGAACCATGGGGGGTTCATTATATTGTATGGAGGACCATGGCGGGTGTATAATAATGTAAGGAGTATCAAGGGGTGCATTATATTGTATGGAGGACCATGGGGGTGCATTATATTGTATGGAGGACCATGGGAGTGCATTATATTGTATGGAGGACCACGAGGAGTCCATTATATTGTATGGAGAACCATAGGGGGTGCATTATGTTGTATGGAAGACCATGTAGGGTGCATTATATTGTATGAAGGACCATGGTGAGTGCATTATATTGTATAGAGGAATATGGTGATGCATTATATTATATGGAGGACCATGGGGAGTGCACTGTATTGTATGGAGGACCATGGGGGTGCATTATATTGTATGGAAGACCATTGAGGTGCATTGTATTGTATAGAGGACCATAGGGGTGAATTACATTATATGGAGGACCATGGCAAGTGCATTATATTGTATAGAGGCCCATGCGAGGTACATTATAATGTATAGTGGACCATTGGGGTTGCATTATATTTAGGGATGAGTGAATAGCTTTGGATAAGTCCTTATCTGAATAGCTATAGCGCGTACTGATTAGCTGCATCGGGAACCTGGATACCTGGAGCGCTCCCGTTAATCAGCTGTTTGGCGCCACAGTTGCATGTGACAGTCACAACACATGCATGGAGAGCCCAATAAACAGGTGCACTGCAGGATTTTAAACCTTTAAGGTGTAATATGTTACCAATGGTTTTCTTGGTGACTGTGGTCCTAGCTGCCTTGAGAACATTAACAAGTTCTCCCCATGTAGTTTTAGGCTGATCTCTCACCTTCTTCATGATCAAATAATCCAATGATACCCCTCAAAGTGAGATTTTGCATAGTGTCTCAGATCGATGTCCATTGACAGTCATTTTGTGTTTCTTCCATTTTATTACTATTGCACCAACAGTTGTCTCCTTCTCATCCAGCATCTTAGTTATGGTTTTGTAGCCCATTCCACCTTTGTGCAGGTCTATGATCTTGTCCCTGACATCCTTATAAGGACCTCTGGTCTTGCCCATGTAGTAAGGGTGCAGAGGTGTCAAACTGCATTCCTCGAGGGCCGCCAACAGGTCATGTTTTCAGGATTTCCTTGTATTGCACAGGTGATAATTTAATCACCTGCATAGAATAATTCCAGCACCTTGTGGAATGCTAAGGAAATCCTGAAAACATGACCTGTTGGTGGCCCTCGAGGAATGCAGTTTGACACCTCTGGGTCAGAGTCTGATTGATTGAGTCTGTGGACAGGAGTCTTTTATAAAGGTGACTATGTTACACAGTTGTCTTTAATGCAGGTAATACGTTGATTAGGAGTGTCTAACTGGTCTGTAGGAGCCAGACCTCTTAATGGTTAGTAGGGGATCAAATACTTATTTCTCACTGCAAAATGCAAATAAATGTATATAATTTATACAATGTGATTTTCTGGATTTTATTTTTGATATTCTATCTCTCAAAGTTAAAATTAACCTACCCTTAAAATTATAGACTGTTCATGTCTTGGTCAGTGGGCAAACTTACAAAATCATCAAGGGATCAAATACTTATTTCCCCCACTGTACATACATTTTCTACATTATAAAAATTAGAAAAGGAAAATTTGCCTATGCAAAATGTGGGCACTCTTGGAGACTAGTATGCTCAGATATAGCTTGTTCACTGTCACCATTAGGAAAAGCCAGGTGATGAAAATTTCCCAGCTTTATAAAAACCCAGCCTTCTCTAATCTTGTGCCAAAAAACAGCAGCCATGGGTTCGTTTAAGTAGCTGACTACCACTCTGAAAATGATAATGGTGGAGGTACATAAAGCAGGAGAAGTCTATAAGAATATAGCAAAGCGCTTTCAAGTTCCTCTTTTCTCAGTTAGAAAAGTAATCAAGAAATGGCAGTTAAAAGGAACAATGGAGATCAAGATAAGTTCTGGAAGACCAAGGAAAATTTCAATGAGAGCTGCTCGTAGGATTGCTAGAGAGGCAAAACAGAATTCCCGCTTGACTGCAAAAGACCTTCAGAATGATTAGCAGACTATGGAGTTCTGGTACATTGTTCTACTGCTCAGAGACACATGCACAAATATGGCCTTCATGGAAGAATCATGCAAAGAAAAGCTCTCCTGCGTCCTTACCCTAAAATTCAGCGTCAGAAGTATGCAAAATAACATCTAAACAAACCTGATACATTTTGCAAATGCTGATGAGGTGAAAACAGAACTCTTTGGCTACAATGATCCAAGCTATGTGTTGAGAAAAGAGGTCACAAAATTCCAGGAAAAGAACATGTCGCCAACCATTAACTATGGGTGGGTATCAATCATGCTTTGGGGTTGTGTTGCAGCCAATGGCACAGGAAACATTTAAAGGGTAAAAGAAAGAATGGATTCAATGAAATTTCAACAAATTGATGCTTGATGCAAGCATAACACCATCTGTAAAAAAGTGGAAGTTGAAACGAAGATGGCTTCTACAGATGGGTAATGATCCTAAACATATGTCAAAATGTCAAATGTCAAAATCCACAATAGACTATCCCAAAAGGCACTAGCTGAAGGTTTTACAATGGCCCTCACAGTCCCCTGATCTGAATATTATTGAAAATCTGTGGCTAGATCTCAAACTAGCAGTGCATAAAAGACCATCCAAGAATCTCACAGAACTGGAAGAATGTTCCAAGGAAGAAAGGATGAAAATCCGGCTAATGAATACTCCCATCATCCGCTCCTGCTCTCAATGTTATTAGCGGCAGCAGGTGTCGGACGATGGAAGCAGTTGTTCCATCAGCTGACTCCAGTGACCGGAGGTAAATTTTACAGCTGCTGGCTCATGCTGTCTTTTGACAGCGTGGGAACCACGGCTTTTTGACCGGCAGGGATGATTTCACCACCGATCAGAAGTGGTGTTTGCCGCACTGTCATCAACATGATCGGAGCCCCCCATTCATCTGAATGAGGTCTGGGTTCGGGTCGTGGTAGAAGCAGTAGGGCAATTTAGAAAGTATATATGTCATTCTCTCTCACATCTGTGAAGATCTAAGGGCAAAAATGGCAATTGCTATTTCCAAAAATTAGGCTGACTTTCATTGCTGTAATTTGTGAGGATTAGGGTACTGTCACACCGTGCAATTTTCGTCGCTACGACGGCACGATCCGTGACGTCGCAGCGTCGTATGAGTATCGCTCCAGCGTCGTAGACTGCGGTCATACTTTGCAATCACGGCGCTGGAGCGATGCCGAGGTTCGCTGGTAACCAGGGTAAACATCGGGTTACTAAGCGCAGGGCCGCGCTTAGTAACCCGATGTTTACCGTGGTTACCAGCGTAAAAGTTAAAAAAAACAAACCGTACATACTCACCATCTGATGTCTGTCAGGTCCCCAAGTTAGAGCTGATCCAATTAAAGTAATTGCTTATCTGATCAAGTACACATGTCAGTGAAGGTAGAAGAGCAGTACGAGAAGGCAATAAGGCTCAGCAGAAACCTTTAAAGGGAATATGTCATGTGTTTAAAGGTTATATCCGGGAATTTACAAAAAACATTAAATGTATCTTATCTGAGCACTAACAGGCAGGTAATTGCAACTTACCCACCTGTCGTACACAGCAATGATCTTCCCTGACACACAACGGTCAGAGATTGCTCCTGCTGAGGATTCAGCTGCCTCTGCTAACTGGATGGGGTGGGACTTCCAAGGTCATTCTGATTGACAGCTGCCTCCCCCAATTAGGCAGTGAGAATCTGGCTGTCAATCAGAATGATGTTGGAAGTACCGCCCCATTTATAGAGAGGACCGGAAAATAAGTCTCCGCTCTGCAGACGTGACAACAGCTGAGGTTTCTGAATTCCCGGCAGCAGTGTCTGTGACCGCTTTGTGCCAGGGAAGTTCGCAGCCATGCACAACAGGCGGTAAGCTGCAACTACCTGCTTGTTAGTGCTTAGGTACATGTCTTTGTTTTTTTGTAAAGTCCTGGATATCCCCTTTAACCCCTTACTGATCTCGGACGGGATAGTACGTCCGAGGTCAGCTCCCCGCATCAAAGCCGGGACATGTCAGCTGTTATGAACAGCTGACATGTGCCCGCAATAGGCGCGGGCAGAATCGCGATCTGCCCATGCCTATTAACTAGTTAAATGCCGCTGTCAAACGCAGACAGCGGCATTTAACTACCGCATCTGGCCGGGCGGCCGGAAATGACGTCATCGCCGACCCCCGTCACATGATCGGAGGTCGGCGATGCTTTAGAATGGTAACCATAGAGGTCCTTGAGACCTCTATGGTTACTGATCTCCGGCAGCTGTGAGCGCCACCCTGTGGTCGGCGCTCACAGCACACCTGATTTTCTGCTACATAGCAGCGATCTGATGATCGCTGTTATGTAGCAGAGCCGATCGCGCTGTGCCTGCTTCTAGCCTCCCATGGAGGCTATTGAAGCATGGCAAAAGTTAAAAAAAAAGTAAAAAAAAATGTGAAAAAAATAAAAAAAAATATAAAAGTTTAAATCACCCCCCTTTCGCCCCAATCAAAATAAATCAATAAAAAAAAATCAAACCTATACATATTTGGTATCGCCGCATTCAGAATCGCCCGATCTATCAAAAAAAGAAAAGCATTAACCTGATCGCTAAATGGCGTAACGAGAAAAAAATTCGAAACGCTAGAATTACGTTTTTTTGGTCGCCACGACATTGCATTAAAATGCAATAACAGGCGATCAAAAGAACGTATCTGCACTAAAATGGTATCATTACAAACACCAGCTCGGCACGCAAAAAATAAGCCCTCACCTGACCCCAGATCATGAAAAATGGAGACGCTACGAGTATCGGAAAATGGTGCTTTTTTTTTTTTTTTGCAAAGTTTGGAATTTTTTTTCACCACTTAGGTGAAAAATAACCTAGTCATGTTAGGTGTCTATGAACTCGTACTGACCTGAGGAATCATAATGGCAGGTCAGTTTTAGCATTTAGTGAACCTAGCAAAAAAGCCAAACAAAAAACAAGTGTGGGACTGCACTTTTTTTGCAATTTCACCGCACTTGGAATTTGTTTCCCGTTTTCTAGTACACGATATGGTAAAACCAATGATGTCATTCAAAAGTACAACTTGTCCCGCAAAAAATAAGCCCTCACATGGCCAAATTGACAGAAAAATAAAAAAGTTATGGCTCTGGGAAGGAGGGGAGTGAAAAACGAACACGGGAAAACGGAAAATCCCAAGGTCATGAAGGGGTTAATCTTGGTTTGCTTAGGTAGATTTCAGTTTATAGGTGGCAATTAATATTTTTTTCAAGGTAACAGTTTAGCTTTTATTTATAAAAAATATACCCTGGAATGGCCTTTTTGGAGATATATACTTTATTCCTTTACTCCTTATATAGTCAGAATAGTAGGGTTTGTGCCATTTAAATAGTCAATTGAGGGAAAGCGGTCATAGATTATAAAAGGAAGTAATAAAATCTGGGAAATAAGCCAGGGGATGTACATACACAACCAAAGTGGCATGCATACTATAAAGGGATGCTATCCTGCCTCATCTAGGCTTGTCATGAATTCATCTCCCCATCATGTACCTGTATGTACAGCTATGCTGACAAGTGAGCTACAGCTAATGAGGCCCTGGATCGTTCTGCACATGCATAAGACCACAGTGCATGTCATGAAGTCATTAAGTTGTGACCTTCCATTCGCTTGTGCAGAACACACTCATCTGATGTGCACACCTCTCCATCATAGCCGGAAGTCCAGGCACTACGTGAGAGTCCCAGGGATTTCAGCTTGAATGATGATGATGAGAAGATGCAGCGAGGACCTGATAGATGACGGTGAGAAGTGGAAGGACCAGAGAGGTGAGTGGTAAGGTGAGTATAAGGATTTTTTTTATTTTACATATTACATTTATTATGCTCTGGGGTCTGGGCAGACTTCAGAGTAACATTTAGTTCCCATAGAATAACTTATATGCAAATGGAATATCCTGGGAAAATTCACTTGAACTGGTGAATTTGAATTTTGCCTGATTAGCTCATGTCTTATAAATAATAATCTAATAATAAACATAATATGTAAAAAAATAACAAAAATGCTTATATTCATCTTACTGCTCATCTCTCTGGTCCCCTTGCTCCTCTCCATCTCCTATCTATGTCACACTTTTTTATCACCACCATGAAAGTTGAATTCCCGGTCTCTTCACGCTAGCCAAGGACTTCCGGTTCTCATGAGGGCCAGGACGGTTTTCCACTTGAACGTGTAAGGTTTCAAACATCTCAGACCTTTTCTTGTTAGGCTGGGACTTCTTGCTCTGTTGATGCTTGGGAGAGTGCTGCTCATATACGTTGAAGGTGCATGTCTTGAATTTATGCGCTCATGCTGTGAACCAGTCTACTAAAGATAGGCTGGATCACTTTTGCGCATGCGTGCATAAAATCACAACATGCATTTTGATCTTAAGTGCGCAACAGGGATTTTAGCACTTGAACACACAGATAAGAAGATGCAATGAAAATTGGAAAGGAGATGGGTGAGAAGTGGAGTGATCAGAGTGTGAGCAGTAAGGTGAGTATAAGTATTTTCTAATCCTTTTTATGGCCCTCTACAGTTCAGCAAAATGGTAGCCACCTAGCCACCATTTTGCTAAAACCTCATGGGGCAAATATGAATTATTGTAAAATTTGAGTAAAATTAAATTCCAGTCAAAAAAAATCTCTCATCTCTACTGATACATCATTTTCAACTTTTCAAAATGTTTAAAAATTTGTTTTTATACAAATCTTCTCTAGCACTGTACGTGAGTACAAAATCACTTTAATTTTATTTTTTTGCACTTGAGCACAAACGCGTGACATTTTAAAGCATCACACATCTTTTTGGCTCTAAAAAGGCACCAAAAAATAAAATGACAAAAAAATATCATCCCTATGTTTGAGAAAAAATTTACTAACCAGAGTGCACCATTTTGAAGAATTTGACACAAAAGCATGACAAGGAATATTATAGACAAAAACAAAAGTCAGTTAAAAAACCCTCAAATGCTAAATCAGCCCTTATGTTTTTCAGAAGAATAGTAAATACGATTCTTCCAAAACCTAGGCTAAAAACCATATGGGGTCAATGGGTTCCAATATACTGTGTATGAAAAATGTAATGTAAAGAGAGTTTCATCTGACTATCAGATAATATGTACACAATTTCCTTACCAAAACAGGAATTGACAAAGCCATACCATTGACAGCCATATTCTCCACCGATCCATTGACCTTGAATACTAGAGGTAAAGCTCAATGTTGTGCCAGATATGCAGACCAGCATATCACTGATGCTTATATTTAATAACATCATATTGACCGGATTTCGTAGGGTTTTGAACTTGCAGAAGAGAATTAGCACTATGAAATTATTAAGGAAGCCAAAGACAAGGATAAATCCAAGAAAAATAGCTACCACTGTGTGTCCTGTCCTAGACATCACAGGAGCTTGGGATTGTGACTCATCGTTGTCCAAGTACGACAAAGAGGTTTCATAACTGATATTCGATGTCCAGTTTGTGTATATGTCAGACATCATTGCAGATATGATTATTAATAATGGTCTGTGCCTCCATAAGCCAGGATGTTTAGGAATGTTTCTTCTGTTCACCTTTAGTTTAATTTATTCTTGATAATCAGTCACCTAAAAAAGGGGAAATAAATGTAACAATTAGTAAAGTTACTTTTAAATCAAAGTATTTTCTGACTACAGTATATTCTGGTTACATTTCTCTAAACAAATTTAAGATGAAATAATAAAAAAATAAATTTTCATACTTCATGCATAATTACAGAGAGATTACAAAATATAGATGAAGATAGCGGTGTGTTAAGTTATATATTGTAAGGTATAAAGACATAGGAGGTTTAGGCTATGTTCCTACAGTGAGTATTTGGTGAGTTTTTTTTATAGTAAAGATTTTCTGCAGCATTTCTGCAGCTTTTATGTAAATTAGGTAACTTGTGTTTTTTTCATTGCATTTTATTTCATTTTTGACACTGTGGTTTTTGTTTCTATTTGGCATGTCATGTTTGAAATAAAGCTGCTTTGTTTTTTATAATACTTGGCATTTGGCTTTATTGATGCAGTCATACCTGAGTTATAATATACGTTTTTAGTATTTTTGCAGTTGAAAAATACTAAAAATGCACATGCATTTTTTACATGCGTAATTTTTTGCAATTCTACGAGGAAATTCCAAGCATGCACCTCAGCATACACGCAACATAAATTGACATGTGGATTTAAAAAAAGCATTGTAATTTATTCTGCTTACAGCAGATAAAGTATGCCCATTAAGACAATAACATATTTGGCTGAGATTCATGTTGGCAGTGGTTTACACAGCATGAATCATTACCATTTATTTAACACAGATAAAGCAGTTATGGGATACCACAGCAAAGAAAAGTGTGATTTCACATCTAGCACAATAGTTTTTATAAAATCGCTGCTCTATCAGCACTAGATTATCACTAGAGGACAAGTGCCTAGAACTCGGCCTGCTGCCATGTAGCCCAACCGCGCTCCCACCATTAAAATCCAAGTGTGGTGTTATTCCACCATAGTTTTGGTTTTATGGTGTTCATTGTGCAGTAAAAATTACTTAGCAACTTTATTCTTCAGGTCAGTATGAAAACAGCAATAACACACTTATCACTTTGGTACCGTGTTAGCCAGTAGATAGAAAAATATTTAGAATTGAGAGTCCTATGGATATAACTGTTTAGCACTCATGGTAATTCTGCATCATGTCACCTGTCTTATCCATGTTTTTTTTTTCTGTGCTATGTTGTGCATAAATATGTGATTCTTCAGAATTTGTATTAGTCTATGCCTGATGAAGAGACCTGTGTAGTCTCGAAAGCTTGCAATTTGTTACCATCTTTTCAGTTAGCCATTAAAAGGTATCAACCACTGAGGACTCTCAATTCTAAATATTTTTCCACTTTTTTTATTATTTTAGTTTAGTACCGAAAACAAATTTTGGAATTTGTAATACAATAAAAGATGTTTGTTTCACCATTTTCTGAGACCAGTAACTTATTTATTTTTATGTTAAAGGAGCTGGATAAGAACTTATTTTACATACCCTGAGCTAATGTCTTTGATATTTTTGGGGTACAAATACAAATGACATTTGAATTACTTTTTAATGTTTTTGGGGAAATGTGGCAACTAAAAATTAGCTAATTTGGCATTTGGATCTTTTTTTTGGTGTTTATCATACAGTTCAAATCATTTTATAAATTGATATATTGAACTTTTTTTTTACATAATGATATAAACTATGTTTATTTTTATTTTTAATTGAGATAAAAAGTGGAGTGATTTGAATTATCATATTTTTTAAACTTTTTTTTTCTTTTTTTTACTTTAATTTTAGTCTGCCAGTTTTCAGTCATGCAGGCCAGCATAGAGCAATAGCAGTCACAGTTTAATAAATACGAACATGTAATATTTTCAAGTATCGTAGTAAGGTGTACCCCAAAATGAATTCCACCTGTGCTTTGATTATATAATTTGAAAAGCAATTTCATTTCTTGCATTAATTTTTTTCAGGTTCCTAATTAAAGCCTATAAAAAAACACCAAAACTGCTCAGTTCAGCTTCGTCTTTAGGGCTCATACTCACTTGCGAGCAACTCGGATGAGTCTTGCATGTTAAAACCCGGCACTGCTGCCGGCACTCAGATCGGAGCGTACGGCCGCATAGGAATACATGCAGCCGCATGCTCCACTCCTGAGTGCTGGCAGCAGCGCCAGGTGTTGCCGTGCGAGACTCATCCGAGTTGCTGGCGAGTGAGTATGAGCCCTTAGACGCACAGTGAGCAGAGTTTTTACGCTTGGACAGCTAAACAAAGCAGAATTTCTGCACAGAAAACACAATAGAAATAGCATTTATGCTATGTGTGAACAAGGCCTAAGTAAGTGAATGTGAATTTATAAAACGTTCAGAACCTTCTAAAGGTGCTATTAAATGGTGTGTTTTTTGTGCATTTTTTCTTCTAGAAATTTCTATGCAAAGCATGAAAAAAAATGTAAAAAAAACCCAGTTGCATTTTAAGTGCAGAATCAAAGCTTTTCTATACTAACAAAAAGAGTTAAAATGTTGCTTGAAATCTAAACCAATATCGCATCAAATAAATGGAAAAGTCATAAACAATACAAAAGCCATAAGCACAAGCAGCAAAACCTCAATTTTCAGAGAAGATTGTTATCCTGTAGTGTGGTATGGACACCTGCAGAAAATATACAGATCAAAAGCAGCTGAAAAATGCAGCATTTATGCTACTTGTGAACACAAGCAGATACAAAACTCAAAAAGCACGTATTATTATCAAAGGCCAAGAGCATGGTTCAATTATTAAGCTCTCCCATTAACCCCTTAGTGACAGAGCCAATTTGGTACTTAATGACCGAGCCAATTTTTACAATTCTGACCAGTGTCACTTTAAGAGGTTATAACTCTGGAACGCTTTATCGGATCCCGCTGATTCTGAGATTGTTTTTTCGTGACATATTGTACTTCATATTAGTGGTAACATTCCTTCGATATTAATTGCGATTATTTATGAAAAAAATGGAAATATGGCGAAAATTTTTAAAATTTTGCAACTTTCAAACTTTGTATTTTTATGCCCTTAAATCAGAGAGATATGTCACAAAAAATAGTTCATAAATAACATTTCCCACATGTCTACTTTACATCAGCACAATTTTGGAAACAATTTTTTTTTTGTTTGGGAGTTATAAGGGTTAAAAGTTGACCAGCAATTTCTCATTTTTACAACAACATGTTTTTTTTAGGGACCACATGACCTTTGAAGTCATTTTGAGGGGTCTATATGATAGAAAATAACCAAGTGTGACACCATTCTAAAAACTACACCCCTCAAGCTGCTCAAAACCACATTCAAGAAGTTTATTAACCCTTTACGTACTTCACAGGAACTGAAACAATGTGGAAGAAAAAAATGAACATTTAACTTTTTTTTGCAAACATTTTACTTCAGAACCATTTTTTTTAATTTTTACAAGTGTAAAAACAGAAATTTAACAACAAATTTTGTTGTGCAATTTTTCCTGAGTACGCCGATACCCCATATGTGGAGGTAAACCACTGTTTGGGCGCACCGCAGAGCTTGGAAGTGAAGGAGCACCGTTTGACTGTTTCAATGCAGAATTGGCTGGAATTGAGATTGGACGCCATGTCGCGTTTGGAGAGCCCCTAATGTGCCTAAACAGTGGAAACCCCCCACAAGTGACACCATTTTGGAAACTAGACCCCTTAAGGAACTTATCTAGATGTGTGGTGAGCACTTTGAACCCCCAAGTGCTTCACAGAAGTTTATAACGTAGAGCCGTGAAAATAAAAAATCGCATTTGTTTTCACAAAAATGATCTTTTCGCCCACAAATTCTTATTTTCACAAGGGTAGCAGGAGAAATTAGACCACAAAAGTTGTTGTGCAATTTCTCCTGAGTACGTCGATACCCCATATGTGGAGGTAAACCACTGTTTGGGCGCACCGCAGAGCTTGGAAGTGAAGGAGCACCGTTTGACTTTTTCAATGCAGAATTGGCTGGAATTGAGATCGGATGCCATGTCGCGTTTGGAGAGCCCCTGATGTGCCTTAACAGTGGAAACCCCCCACAAGTGATACCATTTTGGAAACTAGACCCCTTAAGGAACTTATCTAGATGTGTGGTGAGCACTTTGAACCCCCAAGTGCTTCACAGAAGTTTATAACGTAGAGCCGTGAAAATAAAAAATCACATTTTTTCTACAAAAATTATCTTTTTGTCCCCAAATTTTTATTGTCACAAGGGTAACAGGAGAAATTAGACCACAAAAGTTGTTGTGCAATTTCTCCTGAGTACGTCGATACCCCATATGTGGGGTTAAACCACTGTTTGAGCGCACCGCAGAGCTTGGAAGAGAAGGAGTGTCGTTTTACTTTTTCAATGTAGAATTGGCTGGAATTGAGATCGGACGCCATGTCACGTTTGGAGAGCCGCTGATGTGCCTAAACAGTGGAGACCCCCCACAAATGACACCATTTTGGAAACTAGACCCCTTAAGGAACTTATCTAGATGTGTGGTGAGCACTTTAAACCCCCAGGTGCTTCACAGAAGTTTATAATGTAGAGCTGTGAAAATAAAAAAATCGAATTTTTTCTACAAAAATGATCTTTTTGCCTCCAAATTTTTATTTTACCAAGGGTAACAGGAGAAAATGGACCCCAGAAGTTGTTGTACAATTTGTCTTGAGTACACCGACACCCCATATATGGGGATAAACCACTGTTTGGGCGCATGGCTGAGCTCGGAAGCAAAGGAGCGCCATTTGACTTTTCAATGCAAAATTGACTGGAATTGAGATCGGACGCCATGTCGCGTTTGGAGAGCCCCTGATGTGCCTAAACAGTAGAAACCCCCCACAAGTGACCCCATTTTGAAAACTAGACCCCCAAGGAACTTATCTAGATATGTGGTGAGAACTTTGAATGCCCAAGTGCTTCACAGAAGTTTATAATGCAGAGTAGTGAAAATAAAAAATATTTTTTTTTCCCACAAAAAATATTTTTTAGCCCCCAAATTTTTATTTTCACAAGGGTAACAAGAGAAATTGGACCCCAAAAGTTGTTGTCCAATTTGTCCTGAGTATGCTGGTACCCCATATGTGGGGGTAAACCACTGTTTTGGCACACGGCAGAGCTCGGAAGAGAAGGAGCGCCATTTTGGAATTCAGACTTTGATAGAATTGTCTGTGGGTGTTATGTTATGTTTGCAGAGCCCCTGATGTACCTAAACAGTAGAAACCCCCAAAAGTGACCAAATTTTGGAAACTAGACCCCCTAAGGAACTTATCTAGATATGTGGTGAGAACTTTGAATGCTCAAGTGCTTCACAGAAGTTTATAATGCAGAGTAGCGAAAATAAAAAAATATTTTTTTTCCCACAAAAAAGATTTTTAGCCCCCAAGTTTTTATTTTCACAAGGGTAACAGGAGAAATTGGACCCCAAAAGTTGTTGTCCAATTTATTCCGAGTACGCTGATGCCCCATATGTGGGGGTAAACCACTGTTTGGGCACACGGCAGAGCTCAGAAGGGAGGGAGCACCATTTGACTTTTTTAGCGCAAAATTGGCTGTCGTGTTTGGAGACCCCCTGATGTACCTAAACAGTGGAAACCCCCAAATTATAACTCCAACCCTAACTCCAACACACCCCTAACCCTAATCTCAACCCGATCCATAATCCTAATCACAACCCTAATGATAATCACAACCCTAACCCCAAAACAGCCCTAATCTCAACCCTAACCATAACCCTAATCAAAACCCTAAATCCAACACACCCCTAACCCTAATCCCAACTCTAACCCTAACTTTAGCCCCAACCCTAACCCTAACTTTAGCCCCAACCCTAACCATAACTTTAGCCCCGTCGTCACAAAAAGAGTTCAATGTAACCTTTTTTTTGTACGTCGCATCCGCCATTTCCGCGCATGCGTGGCCGTAACTCTGCCCCCTCCTCCCCAGGACATAGACTGGGCAGCGGATGCGTTGAAAAACTGCATCCGCTGCCCACGTCGTGCACAATTTTCACAATGTGTGTCGGTACGTCGGGCCGACGCATTGCGACCGCCCCGTACCAACGCAAGTGTGAAAGAAGCCTAAAGCTACTTTCACACTAGCATCGTACTCGGCCCATCGCAGTGTGTCGGGCCGACATACCGACGCTAGCGTTGTAAGCACCGCACAACGGGTGCAGCGGATGCTGTTTTTTCAACGCATCCGCTGCCCCATTGTTAGGTGCGGGGAGGCGGGGGCGGAGTTCCGGCCGTGCATGCGCGGTCGGAAATGGCGGACACGTCGCACAAAAAAGTTACATGTAGCGTTTTTTGTGCCGACGGTCCGCCAAAGCACGACGCATCCGTCGCACGACGGATGCAACGTGTGCCAATCCGTCGCAATGCGTCGCTAATGCAAGCCAATGGAGAAAAAACGCATCCTGCACTTTTGCAGGATGCGTTTTTTCTCCAACGACGCATTGCAACGGAAGCCAAAAAACGCTAGTGTGAAAGTAGCCTAACCCTAGCCCTAACCCTAGCCCTAACCCTATCCCTAAATTTAGCCCTAACCCTAACCCTAGCCCTAACTCTAGCCCTAACCCCAGCCCTAACCCTAACCCTAAATTTAGCCCCAACCCTAACCCTAACCCTAACTCTAACCCTAACCCTAACCCTAGCCCTAACCCTAACCCTAACTCTAACCCTAACCCTAACCCTAATTTTAGCCCCAACTCGTCTCTCCTGCCGGCCAGCAGATGGCAGCAGATGGCGGGCGCACTGCGCATGCGCCCGCCATAAGGAAAAAGCCGGCCGGCAGGAGGAGACAGAAGAGGACCCAGGGACACCGGGTGAGTATGTTAGGGTCCCCGAATCCCCCTATTTCTCTGTCCTCTGATGTGCGATCACATCAGAGGACAGAGAATTACAGATCGCTTTTTTTTTTTTTTGCGGTCGCCGGTAAACTGTTAATTACCGGCGATCGCAAAACAGGGGTCGGTGCAAACCGACCCCGATCATGTTCTTTGGGGTCTCGGCTACCCCCGGCAGCCGAGACCCCAAAGAACTTCCGGGTGCCGGGTGGCGGGCGCACTGCGCGTGCGCCCACCATTTTTTCCCGGAAAAAAGATGGCGGCGCCCATCGGGAGCCACGAGGAGCACCGGGGGAGGTAGGTAAGTATCGGGGGGCTATTGGGGGCCATCGGGGACCACATTTCTCTGTCCTCCGATGTGCGATCACATCGGAGGACAGAGAAATTAAACGGCAAATCGCGTTTTTTTTTTTGTTGCGACCGCCGGTAAACGGTTAATTACCGGCGATCGCAACTCGGGGGTCGGTAAAAACCCCCCGAATCATGTTCTCTGGGGTCTCGGCTACCCTCGGCAACCGAGACCCCAGAGAAAATGCGACTCTGGGGGGCGCTATTCACTTTTTCCACAGCGCCGTTAATTAACGGCGCTGTGGTTTAAGTACCCTTAGCGGCCGCCGTTAAAAGGCGTATCGGCGGTCGTTAAGGGGTTAAAGCACTAGAGTACATAAACTGGTGCAATACTCCTAAACAAAGCATATTGAAAACAAACAAAAAGAGTACCAGTGACACCAATAAATAAATAAAACATAACCTTTATTAAATAATTACACAGACAATCAAAATCACATAAAACATAATAAAAAATTCCAAGTGGAGCAGGAAAGGAGGAGACAAAACCGGTAAACTAAGGCTACTTTCACACTAGCGTCAGTACGGGCCCGTCGCAGTGCGTCGGGCCGACGTACCGACGCATGCTGTGAAATTTCTGCAAGACGTGGGCAGCGGATGCAGTTTTACAATGCATCCGCTGCCCATTCTGCAGTCCGGGAGGAGGGGGCGGAGTTTCAGCCGTGCATGCGCGGTCGAAAATGGCGGAGGCGATGCACAAAAAACGTTACATGTACCTTTTTTGTGCCGACGGTCCGCCAAAACACAACGCAACGACGGATGCGACATGTGGCAATGCATCACTAATGCAAGTCTACGGAGAAAAAACGCATCCTGCAGGATGCGTTTTTTCTCCAAAATGACGCATTGCGATGTGGGTCAAACGACGCTAGTGTGAAAGTAGCCTAAGGCTACTTTCACTCTAGCGTCGGAACGGGGCCGTCGACATGCGTCAACAAGACATACCGACGGACGTTGTGAAATAAATGCACAACGGGGGCAGCGGATGCAGTTTTTTAATGCATCTGCTGCCCCATTGTAATGTCCGGGGAGGAGGGGGCGGAGTTTCGGCCGCCTATGCGCGGTCAGAAATGGCAGACGCGACGCACCAAAAAAATTACATGGAACTTTTTTGTGCCGATGGTCCGCCAAAGCACGACGCATCCGTCACACAACGGATGCGACGTGATACGTCGCAAAGCATCACTAATGCAAGTCTATGGAGAAAAAACGCATCCTGCGGGCAACTTTGCAGCATGCGTTTTTTCTCCAAAATGACACATTGCGACGTACGTCACACAACGCTAGTGTGAAAATAGCCTAAGAGTAGGTCACCAGTCACACTGTATGACCAAGGAGAACAAAAGTAGTATTCAAATGTAAATAATTATACCAAGGTGAGAAAATTCCATTTACATAGTATCACCATATGGTATCACCTCATAAACAACACCTGGTAAACACTTCAATACGTCCAATTAGAAAAATGTTAATGCTCACCCATAGTTGGTCAGGACTGAAGAGTGACCTTCCCACAACCCCTGACGCGCATTTCGCGTGATCGCTTTCTCAAAGGCCTGTTTCACACATCAGTTTTTAGCCGTCAGGCGCAATCCGGCTAGTTTTGAAAAAAACGAATCCATTGCAAATTGTGAAAACCTGATGCGACAGATCCGTTTTTCTGCTGGATCCGACGTTTTTATTTTTACCCGGGAAAAGTTGGGACTTCCTGTTTTGGAAGGGGAGAAAGAGAGAGAGAGAAGACTCCAGAATGGAAAATGCAGCTACGGAGCATGCTCAATGTAAAAAAATGGAATCAGTAGCCGGATTCACTCATTTCAAAACACATTTCATCCGTTTTGCGCAGCATCCGTCACTGTGCGTTTTTTCGCTGGACAGAAAAAACGTCCCTCTGTACGTTTTCTCCAGCCACCGGAAAACACGTTTTTGACGGATCCGGCAAAAAACGGATGAAACGTGAGGCCATCCGTCACAATCCGGGTCTAATACAAGTCAATGAGAAAAAAACGGATCCGGCAGCAACTTTTGCTGGATCTGTTTTTTTTTCAAACTTCACCGAATTGTGTCGGTGCCTGACGGCAAAAACCTGGTGTGTGAAAGGGGCCAAAGGGGGGAAGGTCACTCTTCAGTCGTGACCAACTATTGGTGGGCATTTACTTTGTTCTAATTGTATGTATTTAAGTATTTACCAGGTGTTTTATAAGAGGTGAAACCATATGGTGATACTATGTAAATGGGATTTTCTCACCTTGGTATAATTATTTACTTTTGAATACTACTTTTGCTCTCCTTGGTCATACAGCGTGACTGGTGACCTTGTAATTTTTTATTATATTTTATTTGATTTTGATTGTTTATACATATTAGTCCAAAAAAATGAAATTTACACAGAACACATTCAACTGAATGGTACACCAAACGGGGCCTCCTGAATAATTAAAACAGGCCACAGAATGTTCAGTTCAAAATATATAATTTATTTATAGCAAAAAGAGATAAAACATTTCATCAATCAACATATACAATTTCATAATGTAAAGACTGCCTCCAAACCAATGACTGGTTTTAAGTGCGGTACATATATCTGAACAATAACACCTGACGATATTGTTAGTATTTAAAGCTTAGGTGCCATATAACACATTGTGGTTTTGCTCAAATTCATGGTGGATTAACTTAAATGTGCTTCACTATACAAGCCTTATAGGCTGTCTGGGCAGTTAGCTATATATTTCTGCACACTGGCACTTTAGCAGATAAAATATATTTTTTCCTAGGCAAATCATTTGACTCAATTGGGTTAACAATAACTAAAGAATAAGTTACTTTGGGACTTACCTCGTTATGTATTAGAAAGGTGTTATTGTTCAGATATATGTACCGCACTTAAAACCAGTCATTGGTTTGGAGGCAGTCTTTACATTATGAAATTGTATATGTTGATTGATGAAATGTTTTATCTCTTTTTGCTATAAATAAATTATATATTTTGAACTGAACATTCTGTGGCCTGTTTTAATTATTCAGGAGGCCCCGTTTGGTGTTGATTTTGATTGTGTAGTTATTTAATAAAGGTTATATTTTATTTATTTATTTTTTGGTGTCACTGGTACTCCTTTTGTTGGTTTTCTATATACTTGTGAATACAGCCTCAGAGTTACATTTTTATTACATTTTTATGAGTTTAATGGAGAAAAAAAATCAATCATGCTATTTTTTACACCATTTACCCATAACTGGTAATGATCTGTTCAGTGTTATATGGGTGCTTATAATTATAGGAGGAACTCTGAACACTGCAGAAGACATTGCACTGAATGAGTCAAAGTTGGAACTCAGTTCTAAAACAGCGGGACAGCAACATTTGAACAGTCTTTCTGGAGACCTTCTGAGAATATTGAGAACTATGGCTTAGGATGGTTTCACATGTACTGATATCTCCGGTACCGGAAAAAATGGTACCGGAGATATCAGTGTCCCTTGTCCATGTGTCCGTCTCTGTACTATGTGCTGCACACGTGTGGCAACCGTGTGCCGCCCGTGTGCAGCATCAGTACCACATGGACAACAGCTGGGAAAGAAGCGCTATTGTAAGCACTGTTCCCCTGCGTGTGGTGCTGAAGCCGGCTGCCATTCCTTCTGGCCCCTTACCAGCCTGAGAATAGCAGCCCGCCCCTGTTGGTTTAAAAACAGGTTGGTTTAAAAACATAGGGAGCAGGGGAGAATGAATGACAGCCAGCTTCAGCACCACACACAGGGGAACAGCGCTTACAGTAGTGCTTCTTGCCCGGCGGCTGTCCGTGCACACGGAGGACAGTGTGCACTGATCTCCGAGTGCACGTGTATGGCACGTTTTGAGGCCCGTTTGTCCATGTAAAAATGGACATATATGCGTGTTTTGCACATGGACACACGGTCCATCAAATCACGCTGACATGTGCATAGACCCATTCATTTGAATGGGTCTAGGTGTATCAGTGTCTCTGGTACGTGAGAAAACTGTCACTACACGCACTGGAGACACTGACTTGTGAAACAGGCCTTACCCGTATAATAGGACATTAATATTACATCAATGAGAATCCATTTATTGGCCAGCAAGGTAGAGGTACTTTTTAAGGTATTACAGATGGGATGGGAAACCGAGCCCCAGGTAGATTCCTGGGGACTGCAGTGCTTGGGCCAGAAGCTGTGTTTTGATGATCACCAGACTTTTTATTTCCTTTTGCTCTTTGAGCACGGGGACGCAGTGGTCACTACTGAACACTGAAGCGCAGTGAAAAATTACGTCCTGACATCAGTGCAAGAGTCAAGATTGTGGGCAGAGTTAGTGCACAAATTGCACAGGCCCTGAATGATGACCCAAATGGCCCCTGGCAGAAGGTAGGTTTCTCACCCCTATATAGCATCATATTATTTATGTGAACAGAATAATGCTGTAATAATGGGAAAAACTGCTTGGAAAAGTATGGCGCAGGCAAGTACAAACTAGTCTGCAGTCAATGTAAATAATAATGATGCATGCCGTTCACTAAGTGTCACAGTTTCCCCAAATAGTTACTCAACTTTAGTGCCAACAGATCCCCCAGACCTAGTTTTTTCAGTAAATATGCCATGCATGCTCCAAAAATAACAAATAAATAATACACATATGTAAATATAAAAGTCAACATAGCAACTAGTCAATTTTTCAAGTAATACTTCTAAAATACAGAGCAAAACTGGTCACTTTTAACCTGGTGGTGACTGATCCTCTTTAATGTCAGCCAACTGAACTGTCCTATGATAAAATTTAATTCAAGGAAAAAGAGTCCTCTTTTCTAAGAATGCATAAATCATCATATTCCTGTTTTTTCACTCTCTCGCCTTATGTAGTATATCAATTCTTTCTAAAAATTTTAAATTGAAAAAGTTAAAATAATCTTTCATTTTTCAATTCTTAAACATACAGTAGCATGTTAATATTTTGGGCACCCCTGGTCAAAATGATTGTTATTGAGAACAGTTAAGCAGTTTGAAGATGTTGCTAGACCTCAAAATAGCAGTGTTTGCAAGATGACCCAGAAATCTCACAGAACGGAAAGAATTTTCCAAGGAAGACTGGATGAAAATCCTTCAAACAATAATTAAAACATTCTTGGCTGGATACAAAAAGCATTTACAAGCTGTGATACTTGTAAAAGGGGGTTGTACTAAGTACTAGTCATGCAGGGTGCCCAAACTTTTGCATTGACCCATTTTCCTTTTTGTAATTTTTAAAATGTAAGAAAAGACAATATATTTTTTTGTTGTTGCCTTAAATACAAAGGAAATGTATGACCTTTAACTTTAGCCCTTTTAGAGGTAATTTAATCTTCAACTTGCTTAACTGTTCACAATAACAATAATTTTGACCAGGGGTGCCCAAACTTTTACATGTTACTGTATGAAGCTCCACATGTACAATTTATTTTAGTTATACTGTACTAGTTATTTAGTTATTTTTATAGCAAGGTATATAAAAAAATCCTAGTAGTAAATTTAAATTTAATATAAGCTTCAGCAAACTGTTCTTCACATTACCAAACTCGTTTTCAGATTTTTTATTGGCAGTCTTGATACTTTCTTAAAATGTTCCAAAGCTTTAATTAAATAAGGAAAATACATCAAAGGTCTGGATTGGTAAAGCTCATCATCTGCAAACATACATGGAAGTGTTGTCTTTTCTCCGAATACTAATTCCTGAGATACTACCATCTGTATTGTTAGAGCCATCAGAGTCACTGTGACTGAACCATCCTCCAAGATACTAGGCCCTGCATTTCACCAGGCTGTGCGGCATGTGCATAACTATTCACCCCCCTAAAGTCAGTACTTTGTGACTCCTCCTTTTGTGGCTACTACAGCTGCTAGTCACTTTGTATAAGTCTCTATGAACTTTCCACATCTTCACACTGGGATATTTTCCCATTCCTCAAGACATAACTGCCCCAGCTCCAGCAAGTTAGATGTTATCCTCTGGTGTAGAGATGGGCAAACCCGAACAGTAAAGTTTGGCGTTCGTACCAAACACCTACTGTTCGGGCATGGACACCCTGTTTGGGTTCGACCCCCCGAAAACCAGGTGTTTGCCATACTGTCATGTACATGTAGGTTGAAAATTCTCACTATACCCCTGGATAAAATCCTTGAGGGGTGTGGTTTCCAAAATGGGGTTACTTGTGGGGGGTTTCCACTGTTAGTCAAATGCGACATGGTGCCCGACATTGTTTCCAGCAAATTTTCCATTCAAAAAGTAAAACAGTGCTCCCTCCCTTCTGAGGCCTACCATGTACCCAGTCGATTTCCCCTTATATGGGGTATCGGTGTACTCATAAAAAATTGCACAAGTTTTGTGGTCCATTTTCTCCTGATACCCTTGTGAAAATAAAAAAGTTTGGGTCTAAAGTAAATTTTTTTGTGAAAAAAAGTAAAATGTAAATTTTTTCCTTCCTCATTGCTTTAGTTCTTGTGAAGCACTTGAAGGCTTAATAAACGTCTTGAATGTTGTTTTGCACACCTTGAAGAGTGCAGTTTTTAGAATGGTGTCACGTTTGGGTGCTTTCTGTCATATTGGTCTTTTAAAGTTACTTCAAATGTGATGTAGTCCCTAAAAATAGGTTGTGTAAATTTTGTTGGAAAAATGAGAAATCGCTGGTCACGTTTTAATCCTTATAACGTCCTAACAAAAAAATTATGTTTCCTAAATTGTGCTGATGTAAAGTTGACATGTGGGAAAGGAAATATTATCAACTATTTTGTGTGACATAATTCTCTGATTTATGGGCACAAAAATAAAAAATTGGAAAATTTATAAATTTTAAAAAGGTTTCCAAATTTCCATTTTTTTCATTAATTAATGCAAAAAGTCATTTAAAATAAATTATACCACTAAAATGAAATACAATATGTCACGTAAGAACAGTCTCCGAATCAGATCCATTGAAGCATTCCAGAGCTATAACCTCATAATGTGACAGTGGTCAGAATTGTAAAAATTGGCTTGCTCATTAACCCCTTTACCTCCAAGGGTGGTTTGCACGTTAATGACAGGGCCAATTTTTACAATTCTGACCACTGTCCTTTTATGAGGTTATAGCTCTGGAACGCTTCAACGGCTCCTGATGATTCTGACAGTATTCTCATGACATATTGTACTGTATGATAGTAGTAAAATCTCTTTGATATTACCTGCATTTATTTGTGAAAAAAATGGAAATTTGCCGAAAATTTAGAAAATTTAGCAATTTTCCAAATTTGAATTTTTCTGCTCTTAAATCACAGAGATATGTCACACAAAATTCTTAATAAGTAACAATTCCCACATGTCTACTTTACATCAGCACAATTTTGGAACCCCGATTTTTTTTTGTTAGGGAGTTTTAAGGGTTAAAAGTTGACCAGCAATTTCTCGTTTTTACAACACCATTTTTTTTAGGGACCACATCACATTTGAAGTCATTTTGAGGGGTCTATATGATAGAAAATAACCAAGTGTGACACCAATCTAAACACTGCACCCCTCAAGGTGCTCAAAACCACATTCAAGAAGTTTATTAACCCTTCAGGTGTTTCACAGGAATTTTTGGAATGTTTAAAAAAAATGAAGATTTAGCTTTTTTTACAAAAAATTTACTTCAGCTCCAATTTGTTTTATTCTACCAAGGGTAACAGGAGAAAATGGACCCCAAAAGTTGTTGAAAAATTTGTCCTGAGTACGATGATACCCCATATGTGGGGGTAAACCACTGTTTGGGCGCATGGCAGAGCTCAGAAGGGAAGGAGCGCCGTTTGACTTTTCAATGCAAAATTGACTGGAATTGAGATGGGACACCATGTCGCATTTGGAGAGCCCATGATGTGCCTAAACATTGAAACCCCTCACAAGTGACACCATTTTGGAAAGTAGACCCCCTAAGGAACTCATCTAGATGTGTTGTGAGAGCTTTGAACCCCCAAGTGTTTCACTACAGTTTATAACGCAGAGCTGTGAAAATAAAAGTTATTTTTTTTATCACAAAAATTATTAGGAATTAGGAAATGATACATGGTTTTCTAAATATTTAAAATATCTAAATCTGAAAATTGTGATGTGCATTTGTATTTAGCCCCTTGAGTCAATACTTTGTAGGACCACCTCTTCCTGCAATTACTACTGCAATTCTTTTGGGGTATGTCTCTACTAGGTTTGCACATTCAAAGTCTTGCCACAGATTCTCAGTGAAATTTAGGCCTGAACATTGACTGAGCCATTCAAGCCCCTGAATATGCTTTGATCTAAACAATTCCATTGTAGCTCTGGCAGTATGTTTAGGTTCATTGTCCTGCTATAAGGTTAATCTCTCAGAAGGTTCAAGTCTGAAGTTTTTTGCTGCCTCAAACAGGTTTTCCTCCAGTATTGCCCTGTATGTAGCTTCATCTATCCTCCCATCAACTCTGACCAGCTACCCTGTCAATGCTGAAGAAAAGCATCCCCACTACTTTATGCTGGCACCATCATGTTTGACTTTGGGGATGGTGTTTTCAGGGTTAAGGGCAGTGCTAGTTTTCTGACACACATAGTGTTTATCACAAAAAGTTCTACTTTGTTCTCAACTGACCAGAGTACCTTCTTCTGGAACTATGAGTAGTAACTGTCAAACTGGCTTTTAACAGGGAGAAATGCAAAGTCCTACATTTGGAAAAGAAAAATGAAAAAAAAGCATATATGGGAGTAATAAGGCTTAAGCAACAGCGCATATAAATCGATCACAGACTGCACCTGAGTAAACAGTGTGATGCAGCAGCAAAAAAGCAAACACAATACTGGGTTGCATTAACAGAAGCATACAATATAGATCATGTGAAGTAATTATCCCCCTCTACTCCTCTTTGGTCAGACCTCATCTGGAATAGTGTGACCAGTTTTGGGCACCACATTTTAAAATAGACATAAACAAACTGAAGCAAGTTCAGAGAAGAGCGACCAGAATGGTGACTGGTCTGCAAACACTGTCCTATGAGAAATGGATAGAAGATTTGGGAATGTTTAACTTGCAAAAGAGAAGACTGAGAGGAGACTTAATAGCTGTCTACAAATATCTCAAGGGCTGTCACACTCTAGGGGTATCAGCTTTATTCTCATTTGCACTAAAAAAGACTAGAAGCAATGGGATGAAACCGAAAAGGAGAAGATGCAGATTAGATATTAGAAAAAACTGCTTGACAGTGAGGGTGGTCAGTGAGTGGAACAGGTTGCCATGAGAGCTGGTGAGTTCTCCTTCAATGGAAGTCTTCAAAGAAAGGCTGGACAGACACTTGTCTGAGATGATTTAGTGAATCTTGCATTGAGCAGGCGGTTGGACCAGATGACCCTGGAGGTCCCTTCCAACTTTACCTTTCTATGATTGCATAGCTGTGTCCCCTATATAACTCTTTGCCAACTGCAAACGGGACTTCATATGGTTCCCTTTGAAAATGGCTTTCTTCTTTCCACTCTTCCAGAAAGGTCAGATTTGTGGAGCATACAACTAATAGTTGTCCTGTGGACAGACTCTCCCACCTGAGCTGTAGATCTCTGCAGCATGGGTCTCGTCTTCTCTAATTAGTGCTCAACTTGCTTAGGATGTCAGTTTAGGTGGACGTCCATGTGTTGGTAGGTTTGCAATTGCATCATACTCCTTCCCTTTTTGATGATTGAACAGTGCTCAGTGCGCTTTTCAGAGATTGAGCTATTTTTTTTTTTAGAATATAATCCTTCTTTACTCTTCTCCACAATTGTATATCTCACATCTCTGGTGTGTTCCTTGGTTTTCATGACACAGCTTGATCCCGAGTGTCCTCAAGCAAACCTATGAAGCCTTCACAGAATAGCTGTAGATTTTCAGAGAATACATTACACACATGTGGATTCAGTTTACTATATGTGACTTCTGAAGGCAATTGGTCATTCAGGAATTTATTTAGGCTTATCAGACCATATAATTAGAAAACCATATATAATTTCCTTTATGCTTTACAAATATTTGCTCCTGATTTGCTGATGATATTTGTTGTGATATATCACATAAAATGCCAATAAAATACATTTCATTTTGTGGGTGTAACATGAATAAATGTGGAAAAGAACATGGGGTATGAATGCTTTTTCAGGGCACTGTAGCTGGCATCTATTGTATGTGGCGAGTCGGGTTGAGCGAAACGGGTCGGCAATTTTCAGAAGTCGCCGACCTGTGTGGGGTCGGCCATGAAGTCGGCGATCTTCTGAATCTGGAATCGGAATTCCGACACCGATTCCTGATATGTTTAAGATATCGGGAATTGGTATCGGAATTCAGATTTAAGTGTAAAATAAAGAATTAAAATAAAAAATATTGCTATACTTACCCTCTGACGGGCACTGGTACTAACCGGGAACCTTCCTTCCTTAAAATCAGCCTTCCAGGACCTTGCGGTGACGTCGCGGTGACGTCGCGGCTTGTGATTGGTCGCGCGGCCGCCCATGTGACCGCTCGCGCGACCAATCACAAGCCGCGACGTCACCGTGACGTCACCGAAGGTCCTGGAAGGGCTGATTCTTAGGAAGGAAGGCTGCCGGAACGAAGCCGAGGGTGAGTATATTCCTATTAGGTATATACTCACCCTCGGACATGCCCTGGTTCTTTCCGGCAGCCTTCCTTCCTAAGAATCAGCCCTTCCAGGACCTTCGGTGACGTCACGGTGACGTCGAGGCTTGTGATTGGTCGTGCGAGTGGTCACATGGGCGGCCGCGCGACCAATCACAAGCCGCGACGTCACCGCGACGTCACCGCAAGGTCCTGGAAGGCTGATTCTAAGGAAGGAAGGTTCCCGGTTAGTACCAGGGCCCGTCAGAGGGTAAGTATAGCGATATTTTTTATTTTAATTCTTTATTTTACACTTAAATATGGATCCCAGGGCCTGAAGGAGAGTTTCCGCTCCTTCAGACCCTGGGAACCATTGGAAACCCAATGCACTGTATTGGGTTTCGAGTTTCGGCCGACCCCGACCCCGACTTTTTTATAGGATCGTCCGATTTCACTCGACCCGACTTTTGAAAAAGTTGGGTTTCGTGAAACCCGACCCGATCCTATAAAAGTAAAGGTCGCTCAACCCTAGTGGCGAGTACTCAGCTCCTACGCCAGTTCTACACATGGTGTATTGAGCTCTGATGCACATTTGCATCATTTTGTGCTAAGTCTTTGAATAAGATAGGGCTAATTATTCAAAAGTTCCTGCTACACATATTAGATTGTATTGAATGTTCGGCATCAACTCTATTTCATACAAAATTCACATTTTTTGTATTAGCAAACCATCAATTATGCATAATTATATCTTAATATTTGATCAAAAACACATTATTATGCAATACATCCCCCCATATATCCCATGCTGAGAGGCAAACATCTCACAGAATTTCAGAACTCTGTAAAATGATTTATATGCCTAAGAAGATATTGAAATACAGGAAGAATGTTAATTAAGCGAGGCATTGCTTTATTAGTAAGGATAAAACATGAGTGAAAACTGGTAAATGGCGCTGGCACAATTCTTGTTATTTAAATTTCCTCCATACAAAATGCTAGGTAGATTTCAGAGTAGGAAAGAAATCTACTTGTACTGCTTTTCCTTCTGAGTGTGTCATTGATTGGTACAAGCAAGTATGCAGCCCAAGACAGACTGGAAAAACTATCAGTCTATTATTCTAACTTATTTAGATTTATGCTGAACGTTACTTTCACATTCTGAATGTAATATAACCTAGCGGAATAGATGTCAGAGGATACATTTGGAGATTGTCTAAGTCAGATAGCGAGTAAATGTAAAAGTGTATTTTAATATGTGAAAAAACTTTAGTATTGGACAATAAAAAACAGTCTGATATCATTAGTGCTTCAATTTATCACCATTTTCAAAAAGTCTGCTTGTGGTCAGAGAATGGAAACTTACTTGTTTACATCTATAAATATGGAAACCCCATATTCTCCTGACACAGATGTGTTACAGTAAAGCTACAGTATGTTCACATGACCATAGTGTAAATGGTTTATGTATCGTCCGCAGTAAAAAACTGACAGCACTCGGACTAATCTTGTTCAGATGACTGTTGTTTTTTTTTATAGATACATGGGGAAGTGGTGTATCCTCTAGAAACATGGCATCCTGTTAGATCATGTACACTCGCCATACCAGCTGTTGACTGATCTTACCGCTTTCAGATTTTTTAAAAAAAGTAACAAGAATTTGTCCTGTGAAAACTGTGATATATTCAGTGCCTTGCGAAAGTATTCAGCCCCCTGGAACTTTTCAACCTTTTCCCACATATCATGCTTCAAAGATAAAGATACCAAATGTAAATCTTTGGTGAAGAATCAACAAGTGGAACACAATTTTGAAGTTGAACGAAATTTATTGATTATTTTAAATTTTTGTGGAAATGTAAAAATTAAAAAGTCGGGCGTGCAATAATATTCAACCCCTTTAATTCAATAATTTGTTGCGCCACCTTTTGCTGCGATTACAGCTGCAAGTTGCTTAGTGTATGTCTCGGTTTTGTACATCGAGAAACTGAAATTCTTGCCCATTCTTTCTTGGCAAACAGTTCGAGCTCAGTGAGGTTTGATGGAGATCGTTTGTGAACAGCAGTTTTCAGCTCTTTCCACAGATTCTCGATTGGATTGAGGTCTGGACTTTGACTTGGCCATTCTAACACCTGGATACGTTTATTTGTGAACCATTCCATTGTAGATTTTGCTTTATGTTTGGGATCATTGTCTGGTTGGAAGACAAATCTCCGTCCCAGTCTCAGGTCTTTTGCAGACTCCAACAGGTTTTCTTCAAGAATGGTCCTGTATTTGGCTTCATCCATCTTCCCATCAATTTTAACCATCTTCCCTGTCCCTGCTGAAGAAAAGCAGGTCCAAACCACGATGCTGCCACCACCATGTTTGACAGTGGGGATGGTGTGTTCAGGGTGATGAGCTGTGTTTCCTTTATGCCAAACATATCATTTGGCATTGTTGCCAAAAAGTTCGATTTTGGTTTCATCTGAACAGAGCACCTTATTCCATATGTTTGGTGTGTCTCTCAGGTGGCTTGTTGCAAACTTTAAACAACACTTTTTATGGATATCTTTGAGAAATGGCTTTCTTCTTGCCACTCTGTCATAAAGGCCAGATTTGTGCAGTGTATGACTGATTGTTGTCCTATGGACAGACTGTCCCACCTCAGCTGTAGATCTCTGCAGTTCATCCAGAGTGATCATGGGCCTCTTGGCTGCATCTCTGATCAGTCTTCTCCTTGTTTGAGATGAAAGTTTAGAGGGATGGCTGGGTCTTGGTAGATTTGTATGATACTCCTTCCATTTCAATATGATCGGTTGCACAGTGCTCCTTGGGATGTTGAACCTTTTTGAAATCATTTTGTATCCAAATCCAGCTTTAAACTTCTCCACAACAGTATCAGGACCTGCCTGTTGTGTTCCTTGGTCTTCATGATGCTCTCTGTGCTTCAAACAGAACCCTGAGACTATCACAGAGCAGGTGCATTTATAAGGAGACTTGATTACACACAGGTGGATTATATTTATCATTATTAGGCATTTAGGACAACATTGGATCATTAAGAGATCCACAATGAACTTCTGGAGTGAGTTTGCTGCACTGAAAGTAAAGGGGCCGAATAATATTGCATCCCCCACTTTTCAGTTTTTGAATTTCCACAAAAATTTTAAATAACCAATAAATTTCATTCAACTTCACAATTGTGTTCCACTTGTTGTTGATTCTTCAGCAAAAATTTACATTTGGTATCTTTATGTTTGAAGCATGATATGTGAGAAAAGGTTGAAAAGTTCCAGGGAGCCGAATACTTTCACAAGGCACTGTAAGTAGTCTTTTCATATAAGTCTGCAGAGAGTTGTCTTTTACACCCTGCATTTTTTTCTTATCTATTAGTCAGGCTTAATATTATCCTGGAGATGGTTGTTGGAATCTTTACTATTACTTTCCATGTGGGTTTGAACTACCTTGTCATTACATATAAAAACGAATGCCACATGGAAGATAATGCATATTAAAAAAATGTCAGTTTTACCGGATGAAAATCAGATCATTTTTTACACGCTTGTGTGAATTTAGCCTAACAGCGCTGCTGAATAATGCTGGGTGGCGGAGGTGGGTCTTTGGATGCAGATACCTTTGAAATCGTGACCATGTTTTGCACCATTTCCGCCTTGACTCATGGGTCCCATAGAGGCCAGTTGTACTGCTACTATTGGCAATATGATATTGTATTATAAAAATAGAATTTTTATTCAATTTACTAACAGAATATTAGAATAGAATTTTTTTTTTCTTACAAGGCTTTTTTGTTTCCATTGTGGCCCATTGAAGTTCTGGTAGAACATTAATAGAATCATTTAAAATATATAGTTACAAATGTAATTATAATAGCACAGGATGCAATAAAATTGTGATTTGAATATCCTTTATTACAACTCTGTGTTGCCATGGTAATTTTATCAACTATTATTTTACTAATGTGACTTTTTCATACAAAAGGATTGTTTTCCTTATAAAAGGTATTTCTCTGATGGTACAATTACCTTTTACATGACAATTGTGTTGGTTTATTTTTACCTTCTGAACTACAAGCATCTTTCCTATTAGCAATTAGTATGTAAAAGACAGCTAGCATTCATAAAATGAGATATCATAGCAGCCGTCAAACACAAAGGCTAAATGTGACCAGAGGCACATTGAACTGTACAGTGTTATTATCTCCTCAGTATGGCACAGTACACAATCCAGTCTTATTATCATGAAATAATTGCACAGACAAGATGACAGGTATAAAATATTATCACAGCCATAAAGCCTTTGGCGGAAATTGGAGGAGCTTTACCTTTAGTTCTTTTTTTCCATTAAAAAATACAATAAAACCCTGAATATATCAATAGGTTTGTTATATATCCAAAACATAGACTACTAAGAGGTATTAATCCCTTTCTGACCTCGGACGGGATAGTACGTCCGAGGTCAGCTCCCCTGCTTTGATGCGGGCTCCGGCGGTGAGCCTGCATCAAAGCTGGGACATGTCAGCTGTTTTGAACAGCTGACATGCGCCCGCAATAGCGGCGGGTGAAATCGCAATTCACCCGCCGCTATTAACTAGTTAAATGCAGACAGCGGCATTTCACTGGCGCTTCCGGCCGGGCGGCTGGAAATGAGCGCATCGCTAACCCCGTCACATGATCGGGGGTCGGCGATGCTTCTGTATAGTAACCATAGAGGTCCTTGAGACCGCTATGGTTACTGATCCCCGGTAGCTGTGAGCGCCACCCTGTGGTCGGCGCTCATAGCACACCTGCATTTCTGCTGCATAGCAGCGATCTAATGATCGCTGCTATGTAGCAGAGGCGATCGAGTTGTGCCAGCTTCTAGCGTCCTATGGAGGCTATTGAAGCATGGTAAAAGTAAAAAAATAAGTAAAAACAATGTGAAAAAAATAAAAAAGATATAAAAGTTTAAATCACCCCCCTTTCGCCTCATTCAAAATAAATCAATAAAAAAAAATCAAACCTACACATATTTGGTATTGCTACATTCAGAATCACCCGATCTATCAATAAAAAAAAAGCATTAACCTGATCGCTAAACGGCGTAGCGAAAAAAAAAATTGAAACGCCAGAATTATGTTTTCTTGGATGCCACGACATTGCATTAAAATGCAATAACGGGCGATCAAAAGAACGTATCTGCACCAAAATGGTGTCATTAAAAACGCCAGCTCGGCACGCAAAAAATAAGCCCTCAACCGACCCCAGATCATGAAAAATGGAGACGCTACAGGTATCGAAAAATGACGCAATTTTTTTTTTAGCAAAGTTTGGAATCGGATACACCCTGTATTAGATATAAAGGAGAACCTCATACACATTTTGCTTGAATTGCCATGTATTGGTACTCCTAGACTCATAAAGGATATGCACTTTTGAGGATTATACTGTATACCAAGGAAATGTACTTCAGACCGTTGCACAGTCTATGAGTGAGCAATATAGTACCGATAAGGGTATATTCACAATGTGAGTAAATTTTCTGCACCATTTCTGCATCTTTTGGCAGGAAAAACACAGCTGCAGCCTGTTTTTAGTGTTTTTGCCCTGTGTTTTTAGTTGGTTTCAGATAAATTTGAAAAAAGTTTTTTGAGGCTTATATAGCAACTAAATGTACACAAGAAGATGTAATACTATCTAAGTGAGCAATATCATACAGATAAATTTGAAACAAGTTTTTTGAGCTTTTCATAGCAACACATACTTCGTAAAAGTCCAATCTATCTAAATATAAAGTAAATAAATCCGATCGGTAAACAGTGTAACCAAAATAAAATCAAAGTGCCAGAATTTGGCCTTTGCAACATTACAATGAAAGGTGATCGAAATCTACCCCAAAATGGTATCAGTAAAAAAAGTCCGCTCAGGGCTCAAAATATAAGCCCTCCCAATGCCCCAGGTCCTGAAAAATGAAGATATTATAGGTCTTGGAAATTGGTGACAAAAGCAAAAAAATATTTTTCTTACAAATTTCCTACATTTTTCACTATTTAAATAAAAAGTACTGTACATGTTTGGTATCTACATATTTATACTGACCTGCAGGATCATATTGCCAGATCAGTTTTACCATATATTGAACTTAGTAAATAAAAAAAATAAAAAATAATTGTGAAATTGCGCGTTTTTGCAATTTTAACTCACTTGAATTTTTTTCCTGCTTTCCAGTGCATCATATAATCAAATTAATGGTGTCATTCAAAAGTACAAAGCACAAAAAAATGAAAGTTATGGTTCTTGTAAGTAGGGAAAGAAAGAAACAAAAAGAAAAAATGGAAAATCGCCCACTCTCTCTCACACTGAGCCATGTCTTTCGGCTCTGATAAAGCCTGAGAGGATTCTGTACTTTACTGTATTTTTATAATTTTCTAACCTTAGGATTGCCCTTTTGCTGGATCTGGGCTGAAACAAATGACTAAAAATCATCATTTTTGCAAATGTGTATTTTTGCAAATTTCGAGAAGACTTCAATTCTACTCAATTTTTTTTTCTCATCTCAATAGTCAATAGTAGTCTCTAACAGATTTACCTGTACTTTTTGGATCATAAGAAGCACTCCAGAGGTCTCAATTGTGCATTTGCCACCTCCGGCGGCCATTTTCTCAGAGTCCACTGCATTGAAAGCATGGAAAGTGTGGAAGCTCCAGGCTTTCATAAAATGTAGGCCGAGCACTCGTACCAATGAACACCACCTCCTCCAAGTCTGGCGCCCACAGCATCTCCTGCCTCCACCGTCAGCTTCCTGCAGCAGCCACCCTGCCACCTGGGACCCTGCTCCACCACTGTTGTCTCTCATGTAAGCTACCGTAAAAGTGGATTATAAGATGCGCCACCATTTTATTAAAAATGTTTTTCCTATTTTCCTCCCCAAAATTTGGAGTGTGTTTTATAATCCGGTTCATCTTATAATCGGCAAAATGCCATATGTCTCTTGACATTGAAGTGTCATTGAATTTGATGTCTTGTAAGTTTCCCTGATCTCAACGTACATACACTCACCGGCCACTTTATTAGGTACACCATGCTAGTAACGGGTTGGACCCCCTTTTGCCTTCAGAACTGCCTCAATTCTTCGTGGCATAGATTCAACAAGGTGCTGGAAGCATTCCTCAGAGATTTTGGTCCATATTGACATGATGGCATCACACAGTTGCCGCAGATTTGTCGGCTGCACATCCCAAAGATGCTCCATACAAGGCAGGATGGATCCATGCTTTCATGTTGTTTACGCCAAATTCTGACCCTACCATCCGAATGTCGCAGCAGAAATCGAGACTCATCAGACCAAGCAACGTTTTTCCAATCTTCTACTGTCCAATTTCGATGAGCTTGTACAAATTGTAGCCTCAGTTTCCTGTTCTTAGCTGAAAGGAGTGGTACCCGGTGTGGTCTTCTGCTGCTGTAGCCCATCTGCCTCAAAGTTCGACGCACTGTGCGTTCAGAGATGCTCTTAGGCCTACCTTGGTTGTAACGGGTGGCGATTTGAGTCACTGTTGCCTTTCTATCAGCTCGAACCAGTCTGCCCATTCTCCTCTGACCTCTGGCACCAACAAGGCATTTCCGCCCACAGAACTGCCGCTCACTGGATTTTTTTTCTTTTTCGGACCATTCTCTGTAAACCCTAGAGATGGTTGTGCGTGAAAATCCCAGTAGATCAGCAGTTTCTGAAATACTCAGACCAGCCCTTCTGGCACCAACAACCATGCCACGTTCAAAGGCACTCAAATCACCTTTCTTCCCCATACTGATGCTCGGTTTTAACTGCAGGAGATTGTCTTGACCATGTCTACATGCCTAAATGCACTGAGTTGCCGCCATGTGATTGGCTGATTAGAAATTAAGTGTTAACAAGAAGTTGGACAGGTGTACCTAATAAAGTGGCCAGTGAGTGTATATCTGCTTGTTCAAATAACCTTATTACTGTACACTTTTCTATCAACTATATACAGTAACACAGAATAAATGGTGTGTAACATCCAAACCAATGTTCCCTTGAGACAACTTTAATAACAAAGCTTTCTTTCACTATGTGTCCTTTAAAATTATGTTTGCGGTCTCATAAATTCCATTAAATGCAATTTAATATGATTTCTATAGCCAAACAACAGTTACAATGTGCACATCTAAGCCAAGGCATATGAAATGTCAGGTACAATTGCTGTATTTTCAGGTGATTTTTTTAGACTTGTACATTTGTTATTTTGCCAAACACCCTGAAAGCACTGCATCACAGCATGCTACACTGAACAAGTGTACAGGGTCATGGATGTGGCCATCTATCACATTTGGGACTAGATAACGCGGGAGAAGAATTATATTTTACCATGCTTAAAGTGAGGCCATAAAGAATAACAGGAAAAAATGTTTTTATATACAGTTAGGTCCAGAAATATTTGAACAGTTACCAAATCTTTGAGGTTTGGGCTCTGCATGCCACTATTTTTTATTTAAAATAAGACACCTGTGATTCAATTGAACTGTAGAATTTCAGGTTTAACTAAAGGTGTAGACAAGCAGCTGGTAGAATCTTGGATAGGAGGTACTGAGAGGATTAATAAGACCAATATTTGGGTTCAGATTTGTTAGTAATGATTAAATGACATGGGCGGAACTAATCACTCCCATTCCAATCCAGGAGGTCCAGCTGGTTTATAAGGTCAGTTGAGCTGTTCATTCCTTCTCTGGGAGTGGAGTATTGGTATTTGGGTCTGTGTATGCAAGGAGAAGGGCCTGTGTATGATGCTTAGACTCTGCAAGAGGCCTAGTTTGGACTTTGAATATTGATCAGCTGAACCACTCTATTTGGGCTCATACTCACTTGCGAGAACAATGGACGAGTGCAATCCAATAAAAAATCAGATTGCACTCGGACCAATGTTATTCAATGGGTGACATCTCATCTTCAATTTTTTTCTCAACCGAAATCGGACTGAGAATAAAATTGCAGTATGCTGTGATTTGCTGCGTATCTCGTGTGAGACTCGCCAATGCAAGTAAATGGATGTGAGAAAAAAACGCACAGCACTCGCACCATACGAGTGCTGTCTGATTTTTACGCACTGTTGTCCTTTGAAAAGTCGGCAATCCATATGCGACTACTGTAAAAATCACACTGATAGGTTATAATAGAAAAGATAGAATAGATATATACACATTGAATACATATATATATGTCAATAACACACACACACACATATATATATATGTATTTATATTACATAGATAGAGAGATAGAAGAATAACCAGTAATTCATTTGCTGGGTTCTGTAAATTCACTGCAGAAGCCAACAGGATAGAAGACATGGATTACATACAGTAAATACATATAGAATAGGTAGATATATAGATGTCAGTGACAAATACAATTAGAACAGTGTGTGCAAATTAGAGGACATGTATGTAATTAATAAACGATTATTTAACGGTTTTAATAGAATAGATAGAATAGATATTTACACATAGAATAGGTGTATATATATACAGTATATATATATATATATGTATATATATATGTCAGTGACACACATATATATATGCCTTTATATGGCATAGTGATATAGATAGAAGATTCTTGAGTGTGGGAAAATGAACTGGCATTTTCCCACACTCCAGAGGTCATCCTTGTTCAGGCTGTGAGACACTTATAGTTGGAAATTATTATTGGAGAGTTCTATTCAGGCTACTTTATGAGCGTCTTTGTGCCTATCTTTCTGGCAGTGGAGAACACTACTACCTTGGAAAATCACATGTAAAAGCAGTGATCTTGTTTTTCACCTGTTTTTCTGTCTAAATGCATACACCATTTAACAGTTTACAAAAATAACTCTAGATTAAACATTTACTGCTCACAAAGTGCAGTCATTTTACATTTTTGTCTCAATTTTCACAAAATCATTTTTTTTTTATTATTTGACCAAACCATGTTAACAGACCCTGGTAGTTTTAGTACAGCATTAAAAAATTTGTGCATTCGGAAAGATGTCATTTTTGTTACACCAATCAAAATGAGCCATTTCACTGTACTGCATCCCAACTAAGCTGGTAGGAATGTGTATGGCATCTGTTTCATATGACAATAATTAGAATTTGGAATGCAGATACTGACATTAGTACAGACCATAACCCAGGAACAGTCAAACACGAGTAATGCTATGCATTTAAAACGCATCTAACTTTTTATATAGATTAGAGAGGTTATCCTTTTGTAGCAAACTTTTGTGCGGTGGCTCAGGTCATTCAATAAAACAAAAGGCACATTACTTACCCTTTGGGTTCAGTGCTGTGTCCCTGGCGCTGTCCCGGTCACTTTTGATTGTCTCATGTCACTTGGACAGTGCTGCAGCCAATCGCTGAGCTTAGCGGCTCATGTCTAGATCGGCAGAGCCACTAGGCTCACTGACAGGTGAAGCGTTGTAGACGTGACGTCACCACTGAAGCCTATGCACAATTATCAGAGCTGCAGCGGTACGCACATTACTGGACTGGGGGTGGGTAAGTAAAGTGCATTTTGTTTTCTTACAAAAATCTGAGCCAGCAGGCAAAAGTTTTCTGAAAAGGGACAACTCATTTAATTATATACATGAACTGTAAAATGCTGTGCCATCGGCAAAAGGGCACAGATGTGAGTAGTGACAATCTAACATTACTGTAGCAAAACTAAATAAATACAATCATGAGTGACATATTTCATGAACCATAGCGTGCCGAGATACTATAACTGCTCTGCATAGCTGTATAATAACTCATCAATCCACATACATACTTAGTAATTGGGATTTAGCAATGTTTGTAGGCAAACTCTTAAACTACAGCTGAGACAGACCACGACCTTTCTGCCTGACTTAATATCATTCTTAACACTGAACTATTTCCTCTGATTTTATGCTGCAATATTTTGTGATTTTCTGATCCAGGATCTGATATTGGTACCTATGAATAGGTTGAAAAGTTTGTAATGTTGAATTATGCAGAATCACAAAATTCTAGCTTTAATGTGACATCCTGAAATGATGGCCGCATTCTTTGCAGTATGAGTTTTCAGTGATATTTTTTCTTCTATACAATATTTTGAACATTTTTTTAAAATATGTCTGGTGTGTTTTTATTGATTTTTTTAAATGGTGTTTATCGTATGCATTATGGTAAAGTTTTATAGTGTGGGTCCTACCAGATACGGCAATACCAAACATCTACTTTTTTGTTTATTTAGTTTTTACATAAAACAGCATTTTTAGAGCCAAAATATTTTTCCGATATTTTTTCATCCTTTATTTAGATTTTTTTTTATTTTTACGAATAGTTTTCCTTTTTTTGACCCCTTATTGGCCCCATCCAGTAATAATGTTCTCAATTCTTGCCCCTTCCTGTAATAATATCCCCCTTTTTGTAATAATGTCCCCATCTTATAATAATGTCACTACTTGTAACCCTCATCCTCTAATAATGGCCAACATCCTGTAATAATGTTCCCTGTTCTTGCTCCATTCTGTAGTAAAGTCCCCCATTCTGTAATAATGTCTCACATCCTGTCAAAATATCTCATATCCTGTAATAATGTCCCACTTACTGTAATAATGCCATACATCCTCTAATAATGTCCTTGTTCCTGGCCCTCATCCTGTAATAATGTTCCCTGTTCTTGCTCCATTCTGTAGTAAAGTCCCCCATTCTGTAATAATGTCCCACATCCTGTCATAATATTTCTCATCCTGTAATAATGCCCCCCATCATGTAATAATGTCTCATATCCTGTAATAATGTCCCACTTCCTGCAATAATGCAGTCCGTTCTCTAATAATGTCCTTGTTCCTGGCCCTCATCCTGTAATAATGTCCCACATCGCGTAATAAAGTCCCCTATCGTATAATAATGTTCCCCTTCCTTGTAGTAATGTCCCCCCCATCTTGTAATATTGTCCAACCTCCTGCCCCTCTTCATATATACATTAAAAAAAGGAAAAAATGATTCTTCTCACCTGTCCTCACTCCCAGGGCCAAAAGCATTGTTTTCATCATCCACAGCCAGGGAGGTGCTTGGCAGTGACATCATGCGCCGTCTGCGATGGGCACGCTGATGTCAGCGGCCAGCCTTTGTTAGGCTGGTGGCTGGTATAGGCATTTGGATGCAGAGAGCCGTTGACTCTCTACACCACAATATATTCCAACAGAATGTGCGTCTGAGGACACCTAAAAAAAACACTCGTATTGGTGGGCCCTCTTCCTCCCTTGAATGGGAAGCAATCATCTCAAAATGTAGCCTTAGGGGCCACATGTTTGATACCCCTGTACTGTAATGCTGCCGATGTACAGAAGCTTACAGCCACATGTAAACATGCAACCACATGCAATGTATGTTGCAGAATGATACTGTATATTTACATTGCAATTCTCAAACCTAGTATACTTATTGTCACAATTTCCAAATATTTGTGCCTTTAAATAGTGGCAGATGCAAGTATAACATATACATGACAAAAACATGTAAGTGCAAATTATAAAAGAAAAAATGTGGCGCTCATCGTAAGTGCCTTGGATGCTTTATTAAATACCAAATAGCAGCTCATATCATATGGGAGGACCTTGGTATATTTAGCCAGTCTATAGCCTACCATTGATACTAAAGACATGTATGGGAAACAACTAGAGATCATCAAATGTTTTCAAATTCAATTTTGACAGGTTTTACAAATTTTTCTCACAAAAGTTGATTTGCAGCAAATCGTTTTGCGCCTAATCTCAATACCGCAAAGCTTTTCATTGTCTGAAAAATACTTTTTTCAACAGCCTGAAGTCTCCTAGCACTATATAAAACCTCTTTCAAGATTTTTAAGGCAAACACATCTGGATATAGGCAGTAACTGGTAGTAACCAAATGCATGTTTAATAACACATTACACTTAGAGACTTTTTAGACTGCTTGTAAAATAGGTTAAAAAAATTATTTGTTTTGGGCAACAGAGGCCTGCCTTGCTGGTGTTTATACAACGGAGCTGCAAAAAGAAGAAGCTATGGCTTTTTCACAAGGGGTGGTGCAAAAACTATCCTTGTTTTGAGGCTATCAAGAGCTTTATTCTTTGATAAATGAAGAAGAGATAGCTTTTTCACAATCCGTCAAAAATGTATCTCTTTATTTAGAGAGCAGAAACAGGTGTGCTGTTTTGAAAGTGAAGAAGCACTGGTGAAAATATTATCACTTGCTGGGTTGACTAAATAAATACAATGTATTTTTTATATAATATGTACAAAAATTATCCCTGTTAGAGAATAAAAACAGGTTAGCTATTTTCAAAGTGAAGAAGCAATGGCTTATCAACAAGCCATGAAAAAAGTTGAAATAGGTTGATGTGCCAAGTACTATGGGAATGTACAGCAATTACCACAGTGAAAAATCCTCGAAGTGAGTTGTTGTTTTATTGGGTGTCCAATTGAAGAAGAGGCAGCATTCACCGTTCCACATGAAGTTCTTTATTCAATGGCGTGAACACATATCGGCGGGAGAGGCGAGTGTGGACAGGGTCGGTGCTGCCTCTTCTTCAATTGGACATCACTTTTTTTTCCTTCACTTCACTTTCTTTGCTGGATTAAAGTTGTTTTCTTGGGTACCAAGTGTATATAACCTGTGGATAGTTTTGTATAACCTGTGTACAACCTGTCAGGAATAATAGTAATGTATGACATTCTTCTCTCAATTCTACTATTCTGTTTTTATTAAGTAACTCATGCTCTTGTTAATGTTGAGCTGCTGTGAAACTACAATTTCCCTTTGGGTTAATAAAATGTATTGCAACAAGTGTGCTAAAACGGACCTGCACTGTTCAATGTATTGATTTAGCGTAATCATTTCATTCAAGATTTTGGGTTAAGTAGATTAATTCCTGTGACCAAACGCTATAATGTAGCAAATATTAGATGGCAGGTTACCGGCTTGCAAATATGGCAATACCCACAGTATTGTTTTGGGCTGTACAGCTGGAAAGTTGGACTAGTATACAGTTATGCAAAGTGATAACCTTTTATTGCATTTTTTTTTTATATATATATTTTTTTTATTCCCCTCCTCCCTTTCACAAAAAGTCCGTTATCACAAAATGCTACATTGCTAGGTTGGTACAGGCAATAATATTATTGTGGTGCGCACAGTTGTTAAAGTGGACTAGTAAAACAATTATGCAAAATGGAAATCTTTTTTATTATTTAGGTATTTTTTTATGTGCTACATTGCTAGGTAGGTACATGTAGGTTCACACCCGGAAAGGAATGTGCGGTAACACCATACAGTATTATCGTGGCCAAATTAGACTAGTAAAACAGATATGCCTAAATTAAAATGTGGACTTTTTTTTATATAGATTATAGATTTCCTCTGGGAAAAAATCAATCCACCACCTTACTAAAGAAAGTAAATATGAGCATATTTTTGAACTATAGCAGGAGACTGTTAATATGTGAAAAAAATGCAAAGTTGCCTGAAATCTCCACTCAGAAATATTATTTCCCATGGGAATATATGCAGTTTTCTTGATGTGTATATGATAGAAGGCTGTCTAGAAAATATATCCATGAAGCTTATAGAAAACAGCCTGGTACACTAGTCATAACCTGTAAAAAACTAATTTATTTTAAAACGGATTATTATTATTGCTCAATTCTACATTGCTAACTTGGATCCTTGTATCAAATTAGATTATTTAATCTGTGAAATGTGGATGATAATAGAGTTGTGTGTCTTTACCTCTAAACTTTAGTAATGTTTCCAACTGTTCATCAGTACATAAGACTGTTTCCTCACTTGATCACCAGGGACATAGGTTTTCAAGAGAAAACATTCTTAATGCACCTCCACCATTCTGTTATTCTGCTCTAAATCTTTTAGGCTTTTAGTGACTCTGTCTACCATCAATTCAGAGGAACCTCCAGTGTATAACTATAGCCCAATAGATATCTACAAAACACATTTTTGTGTCATCTCTGAACTAGCAACTGGAGAGACATCAAGAATCATTAACTTCACTGACTTTGATGTGTCGTAAGTACCAACCAAACTACAGAGTTCAGGTATAGTTACATGTGTAAAAGTATTGATGTAGTAAAATATACATCTATCAATTTCTGTCCACTTTTACACTACATTCTGCAAATTGTGATAATTATTCTAAAAATAAGTCACTGCTGTGGGGCTGATTTGGCTGCATAGTACATGTCTCTTCTGATCTGCTAGAGTCCTAGATTGTAAAGTATAATTATTGCAAATTAACTTAGTGTCAAATTTCCTGAAATTACTAGGTCTCAGGAAATATGAATAATTTGAGTATTCGTTCATGCAAATCAGCAAAAAAAATAACTGGCACCATTTTACACATTGCCAAAGATTGCATCATTCAGATAGGGCTTTCTTGACCTCAGACACAGCTGAGGTCAAGAAATCTCCTAAACCTCCTAAACCTCATCAGAGAGGGTTGCCTCTTCCGTGTCATCCCCCTTGTCAGATTAAAATTTTTTCTTTTTTTTTTTATAATTTTTATTTTTTTTCATTCTTTACAGTTAGGGTTAGGGATAGTCTTATTAAGGTTAGGCTTATTAGGGTTATGGTTAGAGTTAAGATTAGGCTTATAAGTGTTAGTCTTATTAGAGTTAGGCTCTTTAGGATTACGCTTACAGTTTTTTTTAAATAAAAAAAAATACTTAAAAAATACTAGTATTAGATTAGGTTTAGGCTTTCTTGTTAGGCAGGTATATAGAAAATACTAATGGCCTGCAGAGCATTCAACACGGAGCAGTCATGCACGCTGCTTAGCTCTGACAGCTCCAGCAGTGAAACAGAATCTGCCTCTGAAGCAGAGCAATTTTCAGAGAGTGATGATGACTAGAGATGGGCAGACACCGGGATGTTCGTGCCCGGTGGGTTCGGCCAAACAGTTACAAAAAGTTTGGGTTCGGGAACCAGAACAGTTTACTTAAATGTGGGCCCGAACATCCAGTGTTTGCCACGCTGTCAAGTGCATGACAGTGTGGCAAACAGCACTTCTGATCAGCAGCAAATCATCACTGCTGGTCAGACAGCCGCTGTTCCCATGCTGTTAAAAGACAGCATGAGTGTGCTGCTGTGATCGGAGGTATAAAGTTTACTGGTGTTCACTGGTATCAGCGCATGGGACTACTGCTCCCATCAACCGACACCTGCTGCCACTAATAACAGGAAGAGCAGGAGTGGCTGTGCTGTAAATAAATAATCAAAAAATGTGTGGGATCCCCTGTATTTTTGATAACGAGCCAGGCAAAACTTACAGCTGGGGGCTGCAATCCTCAGCTGTCAGCTTCATCAAGGCTGGTTATCAAGAATAGAGGGGTCTTCATGCCGTATTTTTTAATTATTTAAATAAGTAATTTCAAAAAATGGCATGGGGTCCTCCCCCACTTTTTTAAACCAGCAAACTAAAGCAGATAGCTGGGGGCTGGTATTCTCAGACTGGTAAGGAGCCATGGATATTGACCCCCCCAGCCTAAAAATAGTATACCACAGCCGCCCAGAAAAGGTGCATCTATTAGATGCACCATTTCTGGCGCTTTCCCCCAGCTCTTCTCATTTGCCCTGTAGTGGTGGCAAGGGAGGTTCAAATTTGTGGGGTTGATGTCACCTTTGTATTGTCTGGTGACATCAACCCCATGGCTTAGTAATTGAGAGGCGTCTATAAAACATCTATCCATTACCAATCATATTGTATTGTATTGTATTGCATTGTAAATAAACACACAGCAAGAGTTATGTTTTTATTTGAAATTAAACAAAACCCCCAGACTAAAAATTAGAATTTTTCCAAATTTTCATTACTAGGGTTGAGCGAAACGGGTCGGCCATTTTCAGAAGTCGCCGACTTTTGGCAAAGTCGGGTTTCATGAAACCCGACCCGACCCCTGTGTGGGGTCGGCCATGAGGTCGGCAATCTTCTGAAACTGGTATCAGAATTCCAATACCGAGTTCCGATATGTTTGCGATATCGGGAATCGATATCGGAATCCATATTTAAGTATAAAATAAAGAATCAAAATAAAAAATATTGATATACTCACCTTCGGACGCGCCCTGGTACTAACTGGCAAGCTTCCTTCCTAAGAATGAGTGCGTGAATGACCTGCGGTGACATCGCGGCTTGTGATTGGTCGCGTGAGCAGTCACATGGGTGGTCGTGACCAATCACAAGCCGTGACGTCATCTAAGGTCCTTCACGCGCTCATTCTTAGGAAGGAAGGCTGCCGGAAAGAAGCAGGGCGCGTACGAGGGTGAGTATATACCTAATAGGAATATACTCACCCTCGGCTTCTTTCCGGCAGCCTTCCTTCCAAAGAATGAGCGCGTGAATGACCTGCGGTGACGTCATGGCTTGTGATTGGTCGCGACCGCCCATGTGACCGCTCACGCGACCAATCACAAGCCGCGACGTCACTGCAGGTCATTCACGCGCTCACTCTTAGGAAGGAAGGCTGCCAGTTAGTACCAGGGCGCGTCTGAGGGTGAGTATATCAATATTTTTTATTTTGATTCTTTATTTTACACTTAAATATGGATCCCAGGGCCTGAAGGAGAGTTTCCTCTCCTTCAGACCCTGGGAACCATAGTATCCCATTGCACTGCATTGGGTTTCGTGTTTCGGCCGACCCCGACCCCGACTTTTTTATAGGATCGGGCCAATTTTACTCAACCCGACTTTTGAGAAAGTCGGGTTTCGTGAAACCCGACCCGATCCTATAAAAATAAAAGTCGCTCAACCCTATTCATTACACCAGAAGTCCTACAATTGATTGCACACCAAACCAATTTATATGCCCAACAATACATTTCCTAAAAACTTACTGCCTTTCAGTTCTGTTCCTGTATCCACACAAATGTGCTTGAAAAAAACAAATTGAGAGGCCTAGCCCTGAACATAGGGTTAATAAAAAAAAACACACTCCGCTCCTACTGGGCAACAAATTCTGTTCACAATACCCCTATATTTTCAGCTGTCATGTCCCGAGCCCGGTATGAAGCCCAAACGAGATTTCTTAATTTTAATAATAATTCCCAACCCCAGCCAAGAAATGACCCCAACTATGATCTGTCACGACCCACAAGGGTCAGTCCAGCAGGATTCACTTCTGCAGTCACCTGATCTTCAGGTTTACGGCAAACGCAGTATGATGGTGATAGAAATACCGTGGGCTCCAGAGGTTCAACAAATTTCCAGAGCGATGATCTGTGGAATACGTTATGTACCTGCATTACTGGGGGTAACTCCAACTGGAAGGGTCTAGGGCTCAGAATGGCTGACATCCGATATGGCCCAATCACCTTAGAACTCCAGGTCCCTGATGCGTACTTCCACTTGATGCTTTTAGTGGACACCCACACGTACTCATTCACACACAGGTCTGGACCTAAACATTTATTTCCATGGAAGCGGTGCTGCCCATCATGGGTGTCCTAAACAGAAAAAGGCGCAAAGGCAAGGTTGGCAGAAGCAGTGGCCTGAGCCGAGGCCACTTCCCATAGTGACTGGTGTCCGCCCAAGATGTGCTCGGTGAAGGAAGAAGAAGCCCCGACCCCTGCAGCAGATCCCTGAGGAATGGGGGACTCTGAAGCTGAACGGATGGAGTAGCCAGAAGTGGCTCCACCCCCAAACAGGCAGAGTCCAGAAGAGAAGGACATTGTCACTGAAGAAAATACACCATTGCCAGCTGAGTTACAAGACTTCATTCGGTGGCACAGCATGTCCTTCCACGGAGGTATTAGGTGACTGGGAGTGGTCCATGGCCCATGCAAAGTCGGACTCATGCCCCAGGGGCTGGTGGATAGTGGAACTAGAGGACTAGTTCCCATTTGGCCAGCTGGAACGGATGATTGCCGGGAGCTGGAACACCACGGATTTGAAGATGCTGGAGCCTGAAGAAATGGTTGAGAAACCAGAAGTTGTGGAGAGAGAGACCATGGGGGCCATGATCCCAAGTTTGCACGGCCACAGTGGAGGACCATCGCAGCCAGATGCAGCCCCGCTGAGTGCGACACCCACCCTCACTCCAGTCTCCGCACCTACTTCTGCCCTGGCATCTTCTCCAGTCTCTGCATCTCCCCTTGGCAGCTATGTAGATGAACCATGGGCTCTTACAGCAGAAGAGGCCTGGTGGGTAGCAGGAGTCATTGAGGAGAATGACCCCTTTGAGTGGAAAGCATTGTGTTAGTTGCACCAAGTGAAAAAAATGAGAGACTGTTGCACATCACCTGAAGGGGCAAGGAGCCCTGAGTGGCACCAGGACCATGTGTCGATGCAGTTAAGTGACTTTTTTTACTCCTCTCCCTTCTCCAGGTTTATTTGTGCACAGTTTTGCATACCCTGCTGGGTTACGTGTCATGTTCTCTGCAGGCAGAGATCATAGCAAGCCTATAGAGGGACAAGCTCTCGGAAGATGGAACTATACTGACCATGAACTAAGCCTGCCGCGCAACTAGAAATAGCCAGGTAGCATTTCCTATTTATCGCTAGATGCCCAGCTCTGGCCTAAGACCTAAATAGCTAGCAGAGGGAAATATAAGACCTGGCTCACCTCTAGAGAAATATTCCAAAGAAGACAGTAGCCCCCCACATATAATGACGGTGAGTTCAGATGAAACAACAAACGCAGCAGGAAAATAGTCTTAGCAAATTTGAGGTCCGCTTACTAGATAGCAGAAGACAGATAGTATACTTTCATGGTCAGCAGAAAAACACTAACAAAACACCATCCAGAGATTACCTTAAACTCTGGCATTAACTCATAACGCCAGAGTAGCAATCCCTGATCAACGAGAGCTTTCCAGACACAGTAACAAAACCTCAGCTGTGAACTGGAACAAATAGGCAAAACAAAACATGGACAAAAGTCCAACTTATCTAGTAGTAGTCTAGAAGCAGGAACAAGCACTGAGAGGCATCAGATAACATTGTTGACCGGCAAGAAACCACCAGAGAAATGAGCTTAAATAGCGACACCCACTACTGATGGAATCAGGTGAAACAGGAAAGAGGATGACAAGTCCAATTCCACAAGCGGCCACCGGGGGAGCCCAGAATCCAAATTCACAACAGTACCCCCCCCTCAAGGAGGGGGCACCGAACCCTCACCAGATCCACCAGGGCGACCAGGATGAGCCCTATGGAAGGCACGAACAAGATCAGAAGCATGAACATCAGATGCATTGACCCAAGAATTATCCTCCTGGCCGTAACCCTTCCAGTTGACCAGATACTGGAGTTTCCGTCTGGAAACACGAGAGTCCAAAATTTTCTCCACAACGTACTCCAACTCACCCTCAACCAACACCGGAGCAGGAGGCTCAACTGAAGGTACAACAGGTACCTCATACCTGCGCAATAACGACCGATGAAAAACGTTATGAATGGAAAAGGACGCAGGGAGGTCCAAACGGAAAGAAACAGGATTAAGAATCTCCAATATTCTATAAGGGCCGATGAACCGAGGTTTAAACTTAGGAGAAGAGACCCTCATAGGGACAAAACGAGAAGACAACCACACTAAATCTCCAACACAAAGCCGAGAACCAACACGACGATGACGGTTGGCAAAACGCTGAGTCTTCTCCTGGGACAACTTCAAATTGTCCATAACCTGCCCCCAAATGTGATGCAATCTCTCTACCACCGCATCCACTCCAGGACAATCCGAGGATTCCACCTGACCGGAGGAAAATCGAGGGTGAAACCCCGAATTACAGAAAAACGGGGACACCAAGGTGGAAGAACTGGCCCGATTATTGAGGGCGAACTCTGCCAATGGCAAAAAAGCAACCCAATCATCCTGGTCAGCAGAGACAAAACACCTCAGATATGTCTCAAGGGTCTGATTAGTCCGCTCGGTCTGGCCATTAGTCTGAGGGTGAAAAGCAGACGAAAAAGACAAATCTATGCCCATCCTAGCACAGAATGCCCGCCAAAATCTAGACACAAATTGGGTACCTCTGTCAGAAACAATATTCTCAGGAATACCGTGCAATCGGACAACATTCTGAAAAAACAGAGGAACCAACTCAGAAGAAGAAGGCAACTTGGGCAGAGGAACCAAATGGACCATTTTAGAGAAACGGTCACAGACCACCCAGATGACAGACATCTTCTGGGAAACAGGCAGATCTGAAATAAAATCCATCGAGATGTGTGTCCAAGGCCTAATGACGGAGCAGTCGGAACCTTTCTGCGACAACACTGCCCCAGCTCCGATCTCCGAAGCGTCAACCTCAACCTGAAAAGGCAGATTCACATCAGGCTGACGCAACACAGGGGCAGAGGCAAAACGGCGCTTAAGCTCCTGAAAGGCCTCTACAGCATGAGGGGACCAATTAGCAACATCAGCGCCTTGTCTGGTCAAATCAGTCAGTGGTTTAACGACATCCGAAAAACCAGCAATAAATCGGCGGTAAAAGTTGGCAAAGCCCAAAAATCTCTGAAGACCCTTAAGAGAGGAGGGCTGAGTCCAGTCACAAATAGCTTGCACCTTGACGGGATCCATCTCAATGGAAGAGGGAGAAAAAATATACCCCAAAAAGGAAATTTTCTGGACCCCAAAAACGCACTTAGACCCCTTCACACATAAAGAATTAGACCGCAGAACCTGAAAAACCCTCCTGACCTGCTGGACATGAGAGTCCCAGTCATCAGAAAAAATCAGAATATCATCCAGATATATTATCATAAATTTATCCAGAAAATCGCGGAAAATATCATGCATAAAAGACTGGAAAACTGAAGGGGCATTAGAAAGACCAAAAGGCATGACCAAATACTCAAAGTGGCCCTCGGGCGTATTAAATGCGGTCTTCCACTCATCCCCCTGCCTGATCCGCACCAAATTATACGCCCCACGAAGATCAATTTTAGAGAACCACTTAGCACCCTCTATACGAGCAAACAAATCAGTAAGCAATGGCAATGGGTATTGATACTTAACAGTGATCTTATTCAGAAGCCGATAATCAATACATGGTCTCAAAGAGCCGTTTTTTTTTGAGACAAAGAAAAACCCAGCTCCCAAGGGAGAAGAAGATGGACGAATATGTCCCTTTTCCAAAGACTCCTTTATATATTCCCGCATAGCAGCATGTTCCGGCACAGACAAATTAAACAAACGACCCTTTGGATATTTACAACCCGGTATCAAATCTATGGCACAATCGCACTCACGGTGCGGAGGTAACGACCCAAGCTTGGGTTCGTCAAAGACGTCTTGATAATCAGAGAGGAACTCAGGGACTTCAGAGGGAATGGACGACGAAATAGAAACCAAAGGTACGTCCCCATGAATACCCTTACATCCCCAGCTCAACACAGACATTGCTCTCCAGTCCAAGACTGGGTTGTGAGACTGCAACCATGGCAATCCCAGTACCAAATCGTCATGTAAATTATACAGCACCAGGAAACGAATAATCTCCTGGTGATCCGGATTGATACGCATGGTTACTTGTGTCCAGTATTGTGGTTTATTATTAGCCAATGGGGTGGAGTCAATCCCCTTCAGAGGAATAAGAGTCTCCAAAGGCTCTAAATCAAAACCACAACGATTGGCAAAGGACCAATCCATAAGACTCAGAGCGGCGCCAGAGTCAACATAGGCGTCCGTGGCAATGGATGACAAAGAGCAAATCAGGGTTACAGACAAAATAAACTTAGACTGAATGGTGCTAATGGAAACAGACTTATCAAGCTTCTTTGTACGCCTAGAGCATGCCGATATAACATGAGTAGAATCCCCACAATAGAAACACAATCCATTCTTCCGTCTAAAATTCTGTCGCTCGCTCCTGGACAGAATTCTATCACACTGCATACTTTCTGGCGTCTTTTCCATAGACACCGCCAGATGGTGCACCGGTTTGCGCTCCCGCAGACGCCTATCAATCTGAATAGCCATTGTCATGGACTCATTCAGACCTGCAGGCAAAGGGAACCCCACCATAACATCCTTAACGGCATCAGAGAGACCCTCTCTGAAAGTTGCCGCCAAGGCGCACTCATTCCACTGAGTAAGCACAGACCATTTACGGAATTTTTGGCAGAAAACTTCAGCTTCGTCTTGCCCCTGAGATAGTGCCATCAAAGTTTTTTCTGCCTGAAGTTCCAAATGAGGTTCCTCGTAAAGCAAGCCCAAGGCCAGAAAAAACGCATCCACATCGCGTAACGCAGGATCCCCTGCTGGCAATGAGAAGGCCCAATCTTGAGGGTCACCCCTGAGCAAGGAAATCACAATCCTAACCTGCTGAGCAGGGTCTCCAGCTAAACGAGACTTCAGGGACAAATAAAGCTTACAATTATTTCGGAAATTCTGGAAGCTAGCTCTATTCCCTGTGAAGAACTCCGGCAAAGGAATTCTCGGCTCAGATACCGGAACATGTACCACAAAATCTTGTAAATTTTGTACTTTCGTGATGAGATTATTCAAACCCGCAGTTACACTCTGGAGATCCATTATTGTCAGGTGCACACAGAGCATACAGAGATTAGGAGGAGAGAGAGAGAAAAGACTGCAGCAAGGCAGACTGGAGGAAAAAAAAAAAAAAAAAAAAATTTCAGCAGACTTCTTATAACTCTCCTTTCTCAACCTGGGTCTTTAACACTTTATTGGCCGGTCAAACTGTCATGTTCTCTGCAGGCAGAGATCATAGCAAGCCTATAGAGGGACAAGCTCTCGGAAGATGGAACTATACTGACCATGAACTAAGCCTGCCGCGCAACTAGAAATAGCCAGGTAGCATTTCCTATTTATCGCTAGATGCCCAGCTCTGGCCTAAGACCTAAATAGCTAGCAGAGGGAAATATAAGACCTGGCTCACCTCTAGAGAAATATTCCAAAGAAGACAGTAGCCCCCCACATATAATGACGGTGAGTTCAGATGAAACAACAAACGCAGCAGGAAAATAGTCTTAGCAAATTTGAGGTCCGCTTACTAGATAGCAGAAGACAGATAGTATACTTTCATGGTCAGCAGAAAAACACTAACAAAACACCATCCAGAGATTACCTTAAACTCTGGCATTAACTCATAACGCCAGAGTAGCAATCCCTGATCAACGAGAGCTTTCCAGACACAGTAACAAAACCTCAGCTGTGAACTGGAACAAATAGGCAAAACAAAACATGGACAAAAGTCCAACTTATCTAGTAGTAGTCTAGAAGCAGGAACAAGCACTGAGAGGCATCAGATAACATTGTTGACCGGCAAGAAACCACCAGAGAAATGAGCTTAAATAGCGACACCCACTACTGATGGAATCAGGTGAAACAGGAAAGAGGATGACAAGTCCAATTCCACAAGCGGCCACCGGGGGAGCCCAGAATCCAAATTCACAACAGTTACGGTACTGAAACCATGAAGGGGTTAATCATCTTTTGCAAACAGAATGGACTGTGTGTGGCTTCTCTAAGTACTGCTGTAGATTTAACCCTGAACTGCCCCTGAGAGCACAGAAGCAGTGTCCTTGTTTTAAAGAGACAATACTCTGTTAAAGGAGGGAGGGGGAAAATACCTGAGCAGGAGGACCCGAGGAGCGAGACGGGTCGGGACTGTGTGGACTGTTGGTGCAGTGGTGAGTTGGCCACTGGGTCATTGAGTTTGTTTTTATGGACTTACTGTGTTTGAATACCTGGAGCAGGAAATGACTGGCCCACGGGCCTGATGTGCTGCAAGTGAACACAATGTGTGTTTGGGTCCCAGGAGCAAGGGGACCAGTTGGACCTATGTTAAAAGAACTTGAACTCTATGTTCCAGGGTTCCAATCAAGTGGAACCAAGGTCACAGTGGACCAACAAGAAGCATTGGAAATAGACTATATTACCTGTATAACTGTGTTAAATGTTTTAGAAATGCTATCAGTTTTAAGTTACAGGTGCTGCCATGGTTGGGGACGACCATATTTTAGAAGGGAGGAGTGCAAGGAGGTGACCAAGGTCGTCACATGCCTTTTCCCTCTTTGGACACTGTTCACATGGATTACATGCGGTACCTTGTCATTTACCGATGTTAATATATTCATGTAATATTGTTTTGTATGTATTTCATATGTACTGTTTATAAGCTTAGGAATAGAATAGCAGGTAGTATAGGGTGATAGGGAAATTAGAATAATGGGGCACAATAGAGATAAGGAATAATATAGAATGGTATAGTGAGCATTAGGGGTTGTCCAGTTGGAAGAAGCTATAGAGTAGTGCAGCATAGAGCAGTGGGATATACGGAGGCACTTCCTGGTTAGTGTTCAGTTGAGAGGAGATGCAGCAGTGAGTGGAGAAAGTCTGACAGTCAAGTGGATAAAGTTGCTTCGGCAAGAAGGGGCCCCAGGCTAGTATCATGCAGGCGGTCATCACCTTAGACAGTATCGTTCCAAGGAAGGCTCCGAATCTTACAGCAGGGACGAGGTTCAGCTAAGACGGTGAGCCTGTTACCCTTTAACTCAAAGCAAGATAGCGCTGTTCACTCTCCGGTTTACAGCAGGCTAATGGTGTTGACTAGGGTTGAGCGACTTTCATTTTTTTAAGATCGAGTAGGGTTTTGGGAAACCCGATTTTGTCCAGAGTCGAGTCGAGTGCAGTCGGCCGATTATCGCTAAAAGTCGGGGATCGACCGAAACACGAAACCCAATGCAAGTCAATGGGGAAGCATAGTCGGCAGTGAGTGGAGGCCAGGAAAACACCTACAGTGCCCATTTTAATGCCAAAAACATCCATTCTTGTTTCTGAAGCTTGCCAATCTTAATTAACTGTATAATAATAGTTGGGCATAGGGAATTGGGGGAAAGTTGTGGGGGGAGTAGGGCTGGCTCAAGTTTTTCGTGGGCCCAGGAAATGCGGACTACGTCACGGCGGTGTTGCAGGGAAAGGTAAGTATTTAAAAGTTGCAAGTGCTGTGATCCTGAGCAAGCAGGGGGGGGCCCACTCGTTCGCATTGCCACTGGCACAGGGCCCCTCAAAGTACGGCGGTGTGTTTGCATGGCGGGGGCGCCTCCCACCAGCAGCGACACTTTTGCGTACTCTGAGGGGCCCTGTGCCAGTGACGTCGCCAACGAGTATGCCCCCCCACCTGATGAAGGAACCTGCACTTTCATCTGCACCTTCCTCTTTGTCCCTGTGTAAGGTGGTATAACATGCGGGAAGGGGAACCTTACTTTCAGCAGGGACAGATTCTGGCTGTGTAGAGTACAAGGGGAATGTAGTGGTCTAGGTCAATGTACCAGCAGACTCATTTAGCAGTGGCTGGGCAATGGGCAGGATGAGGAGGAAACAGATATAGGGCCAAAGAATAAAGTAGGCTACATGCAGTTCAAAATTGGTAACAGGACTAAACAGGCGGCATTGCTTTGTTCAGTGGAGTAGCAAACCCAAGAGCAGCAGACACTGTTTCAAGGGCCTAACCACACTAGTAGGCCAAATGCAGTTTAATATCTGATAGTATAGGGCGAAAGCCAGAATGTGGAAGCTCAGCTTTGTTCAGTTGAGGACAACACCAGGGAGGGGCAGACACCTTTAGTAGGCCGGAAAAGCCTATTGCATTTTTTAAAATGGTAATTTGGAGCAGAAGGTTGAAGCTCAGCTTTATTTAGTTGAGGGCAACACCAGGCAGGGGCACACAGACAGACACCTTTAGTAGGCCGGAAAAGCCTATTGCATTTTTCAAAATGGTAATTTGGAGCAGAAGGTTGAAGCTCAGCTTTATTTAGTTGAGGGCAACACCAGGGAGGGGCAGAAGCCGTTAGTAGGCCCTAACCACCATTTTTTTTTTTTAAAACCACTTAATGAGAGCCGGAAGGTTGAAGCTCAGCTTTATTTAGTTGAGGACAACACCAGGCAGGGGCACACAGACAGACACCTTTAGTAGGCCGGAAAAGCCTATTGCATTTTTCAAAATGGTAATTTGGAGCAGAAGGTTGAAGCTCAGCTTTATTTAGTTGAGGGCAACACCAGGCAGGGGCACACAGACAGACACCTTTAGTAGGCCGGAAAAGCCTATTGCATTTTTCAAAATGGTAATTTGGAGCAGAAGGTTGAAGCTCAGCTTTATTTAGTTGAGGGCAACACCAGGGAGGGGCAGAAGCCGTTAGTAGGCCCTAACCACCATTTTTTTTTTTTAAAACCACTTAATGAGAGCCGGAAGGTTGAAGCTCAGCTTTATTTAGTTGAGGACAACACCAGGGAGGGGCAGAAGCCGTTAGTAGGCCCTAACCACCATTTTTTTTTTTAAAACCACATAATGAGAGCCGGAAGGTTGAAGCTCAGCTTTATTTAGTTGAGGACAACACCAGGGAGGGGCAGAAGCCGTTAGTAGGCCCTAACCACCATTTTTTTTTTAAAACCACTTAATGAGAGCCGGAAGGTTGAAGCTCAGCTTTACTTAGTTGAGGACAACACCAGGGAGGGGCAGAAGCCGTTAGTAGGCCCTAACCACCATTTTTTTTTTTTAAAACCACTTAATGAGAGCCGGAAGGTTGAAGCTCAGCTTTATTTAGTTGAGGACAACACCAGGGAGGGGCAGAAGCCGTTAGTAGGCCCTAACCACCATTTTTTTTTTTTAAAACCACTTAATGAGAGCCGGAAGGTTGAAGCTCAGCTTTATTTAGTTGAGGACAACACCAGGGAGGGGCAGAAGCCGTTAGTAGGCCCTAACCACCATTTTTTTTTTTTTAAACCACTTAATGAGAGCCGGAAGGTTGAAGCTCAGCTTTATTTAGTTGAGGACAACACCAGGGAGGGGCAGAAGCCGTTAGTAGGCCCTAACCACCATTTTTTTTTTTTAAAACCACTTAATGAGAGCCGGAAGGTTGAAGCTCAGCTTTATTTAGTTGAGGACAACACCAGGCAGGGGCACACAGACAGACACCTTTAGTAGGCCGGAAAAGCCTATTGCATTTTTCAAAATGGTAATTTGGAGCAGAAGGTTGAAGCTCAGCTTTATTTAGTTGAGGGCAACACCAGGGAGGGGCAGAAGCCGTTAGTAGGCCCTAACCACCATTTTTTTTTTTAAAACCACTTAATGAGAGCCGGAAGGTTGAAGCTCAGCTTTATTTAGTTGAGGACAACACCAGGGAGGGGCAGAAGCCGTTAGTAGGCCCTAACCACCATTTTTTTTTTTTAAACCACATAATGAGAGCCGGAAGGTTGAAGCTCAGCTTTATTTAGTTGAGGACAACACCAGGGAGGGGCAGAAGCCGTTAGTAGGCCCTAACCACCATTTTTTTTTTTAAAACCACTTAATGAGAGCCGGAAGGTTGAAGCTCAGCTTTATTTAGTTGAGGACAACACCAGGGAGGGGCAGAAGCCGTTAGTAGGCCCTAACCACCATTTTTTTTTTTTTAAAACCACTTAATGAGAGCCGGAAGGTTGAAGCTCAGCTTTATTTAGTTGAGGACAACACCAGGCAGGGGCACACAGACAGACACCTTTAGTAGGCCGGAAAAGCCTATTGCATTTTTCAAAATGGTAATTTGGAGCAGAAGGTTGAAGCTCAGCTTTATTTAGTTGAGGGCAACACCAGGGAGGGGCAGAAGCCGTTAGTAGGCCCTAACCAAAGTTGAAGGCCAAATGCAGTTTAATTTCTGATACTATAGGCCGAAAGCCAGAAGGTGGAAGTTCCGATTTAGACAGTGGAGGACAATTTGAATTAGGGACTGCAGACAGACTTAGTAGGCTGTCCCCTGTGGACCATGCATCCACCACATTAACCCATTGCGCCGTAATGGACACGTAATCTTCCGTGGCCATGCCTACAGGTCCATGCGTCTGTTGTCAGGTGCACCTTTGTACTCACAGATTGCCAGAGTGCATGGACAATGCGGTCTTCTACATGCTGGTGGAGGGTTGGGATGGCTTTTCTCGCAAAAGAAGTGTCGACTGGTTAGCTTGTAGCGTGGTACAGCGTAGTCCATCATGGCCTTATTAATAGTAAATAAAATATATAACTAGGCTCTATGAACTTTTAAATAGGTTCCAGGGGTACACGGGCAGCATTGGTGTGGTCAGTGGAGGAGTATTGCAAGTAGGGGCTGCAGACAGGCTATCAAAGGCCTAAAATAACAAACAGTAGGCAGTCATGGCAGTTTTACATCGGTTACATGGATACACAGGCAGGCACTCCAGGCAGCATTGTGGTCAGTGGAGGAGTATTGCAAGTAGGGGCCGCAGACAGGCTATCAAAGGCCTAAAATAACAAACAATAGGCTCATGGCAGTTTTACAGCGGTTACATGGATACACGGGCAGGCAACTTGGTGGTGGTGAGTGGAGGAGTATTTAAAGTAGGGACCGCAGACAGGCTTCAAAGGCCTAACATAAGAAAATGGGCTGGCTGTAGGCACTTTATAATTGGTTCCAGGGGTACACGGGCAGCAGTGGTCTGGTCAGTGGAGGAGTATTTAAAGTAGGGACCGCAGACAGGCTATCAAAGGCCTAAAATAACAAACAATAGGCTTATGGCAGTTTTACAGCGGTTACATGGATACACGGGCAGGCAGCTTGGTGGTCAGTGGAGGAGTATTTAAAGTAGGGACCGCAGACAGGCTTCAAAGGCCTAACATAAGAAAATGGGCTGGCTGTAGGCACTTTATAATTGGTTCCAGGGGTACACGGGCAGCAGTGGTCTGGTCAGTGGAGGAGTATTTAAAGTAGGGACCGCAGACAGGCTATCAAAGGCCTAAAATAACAAACAATAGGCTTATGGCAGTTTTACAGCGGTTACATGGATACACGGGCAGGCAGCTTGGTGGTCAGTGGAGGAGTATTTAAAGTAGGGACCGCAGACAGGCTATCAAAGGCCTAACATAACAAACAATAGGCTCATGGCAGTTTCACAGCGGTTACATGGATACACGGGCAGGCAGCTTGGTGGTGGTGAGTGGAGGAGTATTTAAAGTAGGGACCGCAGACAGGCTATCAAAGGCCTAAAATAACAAACAATAGGCTCATGGCAGTTTTACAGCGGTTACATGGATACACGGGCAGGCAACTTGGTGGTGGTGAGTGGAGGAGTATTTAAAGTAGGGACCGCAGACAGGCTTCAAAGGCCTAACATAAGAAAATGGGCTGGCTGTAGGCACTTTATAATTGGTTCCAGGGGTACACGGGCAGCAGTGGTCTGGTCAGTGGAGGAGTATTTAAAGTAGGGACCGCAGACAGGCTATCAAAGGCCTAAAATAACAAACAATAGGCTTATGGCAGTTTTACAGCGGTTACATGGATACACGGGCAGGCAGCTTGGTGGTCAGTGGAGGAGTATTTAAAGTAGGGACCGCAGACAGGCTTCAAAGGCCTAACATAAGAAAATGGGCTGGCTGTAGGCACTTTATAATTGGTTCCAGGGGTACACGGGCAGCAGTGGTCTGGTCAGTGGAGGAGTATTTAAAGTAGGGACCGCAGACAGGCTATCAAAGGCCTAAAATAACAAACAATAGGCTTATGGCAGTTTTACAGCGGTTACATGGATACACGGGCAGGCAGCTTGGTGGTCAGTGGAGGAGTATTTAAAGTAGGGACCGCAGACAGGCTATCAAAGGCCTAACATAACAAACAATAGGCTCATGGCAGTTTTACAGCGGTTACATGGATACACGGGCAGGCAGCTTGGTGGTGGTGAGTGGAGGAGTATTTAAAGTAGGGACCGCAGACAGGCTATCAAAGGCCTAAAATAACAAACAATAGGCTCATGGCAGTTTTACAGCGGTTACATGGATACACGGGCAGGCAGCTTGGTGGTCAGTGGAGGAGTATTTAAAGTAGGGACCGCAGACAGGCTTCAAAGGCCTAACATAAGAAAATGGGCTGGCTGTAGGCACTTTATAATTGGTTCCAGGGGTACACGGGCAGCAGTGGTCTGGTCAGTGGAGGAGTATTTAAAGTAGGGACCGCAGACAGGCTATCAAAGGCCTAAAATAACAAACAATAGGCTTATGGCAGTTTTACAGCGGTTACATGGATACACGGGCAGGCAGCTTGGTTGTCAGTGGAGGAGTATTTAAAGTAGGGACCGCAGACAGGCTATCAAAGGCCTAAAATAACAAACAATAGGCTTATGGCAGTTTTACAGCGGTTACATGGATACACGGGCAGGCAGCTTGGTGGTCAGTGGAGGAGTATTTAAAGTAGGGACCGCAGACAGGCTATCAAAGGCCTAAAATAACAAACAATAGGCTCATGGCAGTTTTACAGCGGTTACATGGATACACGGGCAGGCAGCTTGGTGGTCAGTGGAGGAGTATTTAAAGTAGGGACCGCAGACAGGCTTCAAAGGCCTAACATAAGAAAATGGGCTGGCTGTAGGCACTTTATAATTGGTTCCAGGGGTACACGGGCAGCAGTGGTCTGGTCAGTGGAGGAGTATTTAAAGTAGGGACCGCAGACAGGCTATCAAAGGCCTAAAATAACAAACAATAGGCTTATGGCAGTTTTACAGCGGTTACATGGATACACGGGCAGGCAGCTTGGTGGTCAGTGGAGGAGTATTTAAAGTAGGGACCGCAGACAGGCTATCAAAGGCCTAACATAACAAACAATAGGCTCATGGCAGTTTTACAGCGGTTACATGGATACACAGGCAGCTTGGTGGTGAGTGGAGGAGTAGTGCAAGGAGTGTCTGTCCCAGTACTCCCAAAATATAAATAGATGTTAATGTCTCGCAAAACAACCAAAACAAAAAAAAAGGTGGCATATTTAGGTACAGGGGTGGGCTCATCTACTGAGTTTCTGACATAGTAATTTGGCAGTAACTATTTAATGGTGCCAATATAGGACACAGACACAGACTAATTTAAGTTGCATCATAGATGTCTACAAATTTGTATTGTCAGTGCCAGACATTGAATGATGTCAGCGAATAGACTAAAGATTGGTGGAGCTGTGCGACATAATTTTGGACGTGGTAGAGCACATTTTGAGCTGGGGTAGGGGGGAACTCTCTTGAGGCCGGCGGGACCGCCCCAGGGCCCCTCATGTTACAACGGTGTGTCTGACGTTGGGTGCGCACCACCACCGCCAGAGACACTACATTGTACTATGAGGGACCCAGTAGCAATGCCGTCAACCAAAAGCGAGCACACCCACCTCTTCAGACAAACAGCAGTCTCACGGGTGCTTGCGCCAAGTCGCGATACCACGGCCCCGTGTGGGGAGTTTTGCCATTTAGGGAGGTGTAAACATGTCGTATGCTGTACAATCCGCTGCAGCAAATTAGACATTAGAAAAGTAATTCACAGGCAAGAGCTTTTCATAGGAAAGCTAGGTGTCGGCCGGGCAAGGTGGGGCAAAAGATTTCGAAATCCAGTTGTGGTTCATTTTAATGAATGTTAGATCGTCAACATTTTGGGTAGCCAGACGAGTCCTTTTTTTGGTTAATATTGAACCTGCAGCACTGAATACTCTTTCTGATAGGACACTTGCTGCCGGGCAAGCAAGCTCCTGCAATGCATATTCTGCCAATTCTGGCCAGGTGTCTAATTTGGAGGCCCAGTAATCAAATGGGAATGACGGTTGAGGGAGAACATCGATAAGGGATGAAAAATAGTTAGTAACCATACTGGACAAATGTTGTCTCCTGTCACTTTCAATTGATGCAGCAGTACCTGTCCTGTCTGCGGTCATAGCAAAATCACTCCACAACCTGGTCAGAAAACCCCTCTGTCCAACGCCACTTCTGATGTGTGCACCCCTAACACTCCTAGTCTGCTGCCCCCTGGAGCTCGTGTGAGAACGATCACGTGCGCTGTGTGCTGGGAATGCCTGAAGCAAACGGTCAACAAGAGTTGATTGTTTGGTTGCTAATATTAGTTCCAAGTTCTCATGTGGCATAATATTTTGCAATTTGCCTTTATAGCGTGGATCAAGGAGGCAGGCCAACCAGTAATCGTCATCGTTCATCATTTTCGTAATGCGTGTGTCCCTTTTTAGGATACGTAAGGCATAATCCGCCATGTGGGCCAAAGTTCCAGTTGTCAAATCTCCGGTTGTGATTGGTTGAGGGGCAGTTGCAGGCAAATCTACGTCACTTGTGTCCCTCAAAAAACCAGAACCCGGCCGTGACACGCAACCAATTTCCTGTGCCCCCGGGAAAGGTTCGGCATTAAAAATATACTCATCCCCATCATCCTCCTCGTCCTCCACCTCCTCTTCGCCCGCTACCTCGTCCTGTACACTGCCCTGACCAGACAATGGCTGACTGTCATCAAGGCTTTCCTCTTCCTCTGGTGCAGACGCCTGCTCCTTTATGTGCGTCAAACTTTGCATCAGCAGACGCATTAGGGGGATGCTCATGCTTATTACGGCGTTGTCTGCACTAACCAGCCGTGTGCATTCCTCAAAACACTGAAGGACTTGACACATGTCTTGTATCTTAGACCACTGCACACCTGACAACTCCATGTCTGCCATCCTACTGCCTGCCCGTGTATCCTCCCACAAATAAATAACAGCACGCCTCTGTTCGCACAGTCTCTGAAGCATGTGCAGTGTTGAGTTCCACCTTGTTGCAACGTCTATGATTAGGCGATGCTGGGGAAGGTTCAAAGACCGCTGATAGGTCTGCATACGGCTGGCGTGTACAGGCGAACGTCGGATATGTGAGCAAAGTGCACGCACTTTGAGGAGCAGGTCGGAGAACCCAGGATAAGTTTTCAATAAGCACTGCACCACCAGGTTTAAGGTGTGAGCCAGGCAAGGAATGTGTTTCAGTTGGGAAAGGGAGATGGCAGCCATGAAATTCCTTCCGTTATCACTCACTACCTTGCCTGCCTCAAGATCTACTGTGCCCAGCCACGACTGCGTTTCTTGTTGCAAGAACTCGGACAGAACTTCCGCGGTGTGTCTGTTGTCGCCCAAGCACTTCATAGCCAATACAGCCTGCTGACGCTTGGCAGTAGCTGGCCCATAATGGGACAACTGGTGTGCAACAGTGTCATCTGCCGATGGAGTGGTTGGCAGACTGCGTTCTGTGGAAGAGCTGTAGCTTCTGCAGGAGGACGAGGAGGAGGAGGAGGAGGGGGTGCGAACGCCTACAGCCAACTGTTTCCTAGACCGTGGGCTAGGCACAACTGTCCCTAAATTGATGTCGCCTGTGGACCCTGCATCCACCACATTCACCCAGTGTGCCGTGATGGACACATAACGTCCCTGGCCATGCCTACTGGTCCATGCATCTGTAGTCAGGTGCACCTTTGTACTCACAGATTGCCTGAGTGCATGGACGATGCGCTGTTTAACATGCTGGTGCAGGGCTGGGATGGCTTTTCTGGAAAAAAAGTGTCGACTGGGTAGCTCGTATCGTGGTTCAGCGTACTCCATCAGGGCTTTGAAAGCTTCGCTTTCAACTAACCGGTAGGGCATCATCTCTAACGAGATTAGTCTAGCTATGTGGGCGTTAAAACACTGTGTACGCGGATGCGAGGATAAGTACTTCCTTTTTCTAACCAGAGTCTCATGTAGGGTGAGCTGGACTGGAGAGCTGGAGATCGTGGAACTTTCGGGTGTGCCGGTGTACATGGCAGACTGAGAGACGGTTGGAGACGGTATTGTTTCCGCCGGTGCCCTAGATGCAATATTTCCTCCTACAAAACTGGTGATTCCCTGACCCTGACTGCTTTTGGCTGGCAAAGAAACCTGCACAGATACTGCCGGTGGTGCGGAAAATGGTGGCCTTACAGTGACGGAAGGGATGTTGCGTTGCTGACTAGCTTCATTGGCCGAGGGTGCTACAACCTTGAGGGACGTTTGGTAGTTAGTCCAGGCTTGAAAATGCATGGTGGTTAAGTGTCTATGCATGCAACTAGTATTTAGACTTTTCAGATTCTGACCTCTGCTTAAGCTAGTTGAACATTTTTGACAGATGACTTTGCGCTGATCAGTTGGATGTTGTTTAAAAAAATGCCAGACTGCACTCTTCCTAGACTCGGATCCCTTTTCAGGGATTGCAGACTGAGCTTTAACCGGATGGCAACGCTGTGCTCCAACAGGTTTTGGCTTTGACACGCGTTTTGGGCCAGATACGGGCCCGGCAGATGGAACCTGTTGCGATGTTGATGCCTGCTGCGGCCCCTCCTCCACCTCCGCTTCTGAACTACTGCCGCCTGCACCCTGTTCCCCCAATGGCTGCCAATCGGGGTCAATAACTGGGTCATCTATTACCTCCTCTTCGAGCTCGTGTGCAACTTCGTCTGTGTCACTGTGTCGGTCGGTGGTATAGCGTTCGTGGCGGGGCAACATAGTCTCATCAGGGTCTGATTGTGGATCTGTACCCTGAGAGGGCAATGTGGTGGTCTGAGTCAAAGGAGCAGCATAGTACTCTGGCTGTGGCTGTGCATCAGTGCACTCCATGTCAGAATATACTTGTAATGGGCATGGCCTGTTAAATGTTTCACTTTCTAAGCCAGGGACGGTATGTGTAAAGAGCTCCATGGAGTGACCCGTTGTGTCGCCTGCTGCATCCTTCTCTCTTGTTGTAGTTTTTGCTGAGGAGGACAAGGAAGCGACTTGTCCCTGACCGTGAACATCCACAAGCGACGCGCTGCTTTTACATTTACCAGTTTCGGAAGAGGAGGCAAAAGAGCTAGAGGCTGAGTCTGCAATGTAAGCCAAAACTTGCTGTTGCTGCTCCGCCTTTAAAAGCGGTTTTCCTACTCCCAGAAAAGAGAGCGTTCGAGGCCTTGTGTAGCCTGACGACGAAACTGGCTCCACAGCTCCAGACTTAGGTGGAATATTTTTATCCCCACGACCACCTGATGCTCCACTACCACTACCATCATTACCAGCTGACAATGAACGCCCACGACGACCTCTTGCACCAGACTTCCTCATTGTTTTAAAATCTTAACCAAAGTAACTTTATTTGTTGCTGTCAAACAACTTACACGGTGAGCTATAACTTCAGTATGATTTCAATATCCCTTAACAGGTTGGTGAGACCACAAGGAAAATCAGGCACAATGTTACACACTCTGTTTTCTGTGGCACAAAATCACAGAGATGACACACACGCAGGACTGTCACTCAAGCACTAATGTCAATATTAATCTCCCACCTAATTTATGTTTTTTTTTTTTTCAGGGAGACTTTAGAAACCAAATAATATTAAAAAAAAAAAAAAAAAAAAAAAAAAAAAAAAGGCTTTCTATGGCCCACAATTAGAGAGAGAGAGGTGGCACACCCAGGAGTCAAGACTGGCACACAAGCTGAAAGGGCAATATTACTCTCCCACTGTTTTTTTTATGTATTTTTTGTTTTTTAAGGGAGACTTTAGAAACCCAATAATATTTAAAAAAATAAATAAATAGGCTTTCTATGGCCCACTGAATGAAAGGGAGAGAGGTGGCACACCCAGGAGTCAAGACTGGCACACAAGCTGAAAGGGCAATATTACTCTCCCACTGTTTTTTTAGGTTTTGTTTTTTTTTTCAGGGAGACTTTAGAAACCAAATAATATTAAAAAAACAAAAAAAAAATAGCCTTTCTATGGCCCACTGAATGAGAGAGAGAGGTGGCACACCCAGGAGTCAAGACTGGCACACAAGCTGAAAGGGCAATATTACTCTCCCACTGTTTTTTTTATGTATTTTTTGTTTTTTAAGGGAGACTTTAGAAACCCAATAATATTTTTAAAAAAAAATAAATAGGCTTTCTATGGCCCACTGAATGAAAGGGAGAGAGGTGGCACACCCAGGAGTCAAGACTGGCACACAAGCTGAAAGGGCAATATTACTCTCCCACTGTTTTTTGTATGTTTTTTTTTTTTTTTTCAGGGAGACTTTAGAAACCAAATAATATTAAAAAAAACCAAAAAAAAAATAGCCTTTCTATGGCCCACTGAATGAGAGAGAGAGGTGGCACACCCAGGAGTCAAGACTGGCACACAAGCTGAAAGGGCAATATTACTCTCCCACTGTTTTTTTATGTATTTTTTGTTTTTTAAGGGAGACTTTAGAAACCCAATAATATTAAAAAAAAAAAAATAAATAGGCTTTCTATGGCCCACTGAATGAGAGGGAGAGAGGTGGCACACCCAGGAGTCAAGACTGGCACACAAGCTGAAAGGGCAATATTACTCTCCCACTGTTTTTTTATGTTTTTTTTTTTTTCAGGGAGACTTTAGAAACCCAATAATATTTTAAAAAATAAATAAATAGGCTTTCTATGGCCCACTGAATGAAAGGGAGAGAGGTGGCACACCCAGGAGTCAAGACTGGCACACAAGCTGAAAGGGCAATATTACTCTCCCACTGTTTTTTGTATGTTTTTTTTTTTTTTCAGGGAGACTTTAGAAACCAAATAATATTAAAAAAAACAAAAAAAAAATAGCCTTTCTATGGCCCACTGAATGAGAGAGAGAGGTGGCACACCCAGGAGTCAAGACTGGCACACAAGCTGAAAGGGCAATATTACTCTCCCACTGTTTTTTTATGTATTTTTTGTTTTTTAAGGGAGACTTTAGAAACCCAATAATATTTAAAAAAATAAATAAATAGGCTTTCTATGGCCCACTGAATGAAAGGGAGAGAGGTGGCACACCCAGGAGTCAAGACTGGCACACAAGCTGAAAGGGCAATATTACTCTCCCACTGTTTTTTGTATGTTTTTTTTTTTTTTTTCAGGGAGACTTTAGAAACCAAATAATATTAAAAAAACCAAAAAAAAAATAGCCTTTCTATGGCCCACTGAATGAGAGAGAGAGGTGGCACACCCAGGAGTCAAGACTGGCACACAAGCTGAAAGGGCAATATTACTCTCCCACTGTTTTTTTATGTATTTTTTGTTTTTTAAGGGAGACTTTAGAAACCCAATAATATTTAAAAAAAAAAATAAATAGGCTTTCTATGGCCCACTGAATGAGAGGGAGAGAGGTGGCACACCCAGGAGTCAAGACTGGCACACAAGCTGAAAGGGCAATATTACTCTCCCACTGTTTTTTTAGGTTTTTTTTTTTTTTTTCAGGGAGACTTTAGAAACCAAATAATATTAAAAAAAAAAAAAAAAAAAAATAGGCTTGCTATAGCCCACTGAATGAGAGATAGCACACACAGCAGTGGCACACAAGCCCTGACTGAGGCCAATATTTTTCTCCCACTGATTGATGTAGTGTTTTTGTGTTGAGGTAGAATTTAGAACACAAATCACGGAAAAAATAAATAGGCTTTCTATGGCCCACTGAATGAAAGGGAGAGAGGTGGCACACCCAGGAGTCAAGACTGGCACACAAGCTGAAAGGGCAATATTACTCTCCCACTGTTTTTTTATGTATTTTTTGTTTTTTAAGGGAGACTTTAGAAACCCAATAATATTTAAAAAAAAAAATAAATAGGCTTTCTATGGCCCACTGAATGAGAGGGAGAGAGGTGGCACACCCAGGAGTCAAGACTGGCACACAAGCTGAAAGGGCAATATTACTCTCCCACTGTTTTTTTAGGTTTTTTTTTTTTTTTCAGGGAGACTTTAGAAACCAAATAATATTAAAAAAAAAAAAAAAAAATAGGCTTGCTATAGCCCACTGAATGAGAGATAGCACACACAGCAGTGGCACACAAGCCCTGACTGAGGCCAATATTTTTCTCCCACTGATTGATGTAGTGTTTTTGTGTTGAGGTAGATTTTAGAACACAAATCACGGAAAAAATAAATAGGCTTTCTATGGCCCACTCAGTGAGAGATGGCACACACAGGGATGGCACTGTAGCAGAAATGCCAATCTTAATCTCCCACAAAAAAAAAAAAAAAAAAACTGTCCTACAATTACTATCTCCCTGCAGTAATGTAAGCCAGGTATGGCAGGCAGCAATAGGAGTGGACTGATGCACAAATTAAATAAAAAGTGTGGACAAACAAAAAAGATAGCTGTGCAGAAAGGAAGGAACAAGAGGATATGTGCTTTGAAAAAAGCAGTTGGTTTCCACAGTGGCGTACACACAGCAATACAGCTATCACGGAGCCTTCTAGGGCAGCCCAATGAGCTACAGCGCTGAGGGGAAAAAAAAAAAAAAATAGCTTCCACAGTCCCTGCACACCGAAGGTGGTGTTGGACAGTGGAAATCGCTGCAGCACAAGCGGTTTGGTGGTTAGTGGACCCTGCCTAACGCTCTCCCTGCTTCTGACGAAGCGGCAGCAACCTGTCCCTAAGCTCAGATCAGCAGCAGTAAGATGGCGGTCGGCGGGAACGCCCCTTTATAGCCCCTGTGACGCCGCAGACAGCAAGCCAATCACTGCAATGCCCTTCTCTAAGATGGTGGGGACCAGGATCTATGTCATCACGCTGCCCACACTCTGCGTTCACCTTCATTGGCTGAGAAATGGCGCTTTTCGCGTCATTGAAACGCGACTTTGGCGCGAAAGTCGCGTACCGCATGGCCGACAAGCACAGGGGTCGGATCGGGTTTCATGAGACGCCGACGTAGCCAAAAGTCGGCGACTTTTGAAAATGATCGACCCGTTTCGCTCAACCCTAGTGTTGACTTTTTCGTCACTGTACTACCTTTCACTTGGTGGGGCTTCGTTTGGTTCACTATCCCGTCTTGTTAATGCCTCTTCCCCTTTTCTCTTATCCCATTTTGGTGGGCACACCTTCTATTTCTATCTCACCTTCTTGAAGTGTGTAACTTCCACAATGGCTGATCCCTCTCAGCTTGATACTCCCTTATGGAGCAGAACAATACCTTGCGCTCTTTCATAACCTCTACACACACAATGGGCATTTTTTCCTTTTCATGCTGTGTCAGTAACTGCCATCTTAGAGTTCATTCATACATCTTTAACCACATCACGGTTACCATCTTCCATGTAACTCAAGTATTCCCCAGTCTTGTTCTGTCCTCCAGTTGCAAGACTCGATCCTGCCAACTATGCCAAGTGTAACGTGGTGGGGAGCGGTGTTGTGAATTAGACTTTTTGGGCTCCCTCTTGTGGTCACTAGTGGTATGACTCTGAGATTGTCTTTCCCTAGTTTGGCACCCACCTGGGTCGTTAGTCCAGGGGTGTTGCTATATGAACTTCCTGAGTTCTTAGTCTGGTGCCTGGCATCGTTGTAATCAGTCCTTTCTGTTTGCTCCTGTCTGCTGTCCTGGTTCATGCAAAATTAAGCTAAGTCCTGCTTCCTTGTTTTTTGGTTATTTGTATTGCTCTTATTTTTTGTCCAGCTTGTACTAAATGTGATTCCTGATTTTGCTGGAAGCTCTAGGGGGCTGGTATTCTCCCCCCGGGCCGTTAGACGGTTCGGGGGTTCTTGAATATCCAGCGTGGATATTTTTGATAGGGTTTTTGCTGACCGTATAAGTCATCTTACTATATTCTGCTATTAGTCAGTGGGCCTCTCTTTGCTAAATACCTAGTTCATTCTTACGTTTGTCTTTTCTTCTTACCTCACCGTTATTATTTGTTGGGGGCTTGTATCCAACTTTTGGGGTCTTTTCTCTGGAGGCAAGAAAGGTCTATCTTTTCCCTTCTAGGGTTAGTTAGTTCTCCGGCTGGCGCGAGACGTCTAGAACCAACGTAGGCACGTTCCCCGGCTGCTGCTATTTGTGGTGCTAGGATTAGCTATACGGTCAGCCCAGTTACCACTGCCCTATGAGCTGGTTTTTTATGTTTGCAGACTTGGTATTTATTGCAGAGACCCTCTGCCATTGGGGTCATAACAGTATGCCAGGCCAAAGTTGAATGTTTAATGCATTGCAGAAGTGGGATAATAAGAAAGGAAATTCTGAGTTTTTTTTTTTCCTCACTTTCTTCCTCCCCTTTACCTCTGAGTGGCTTAAGCTTGCTGCAGACATGAATGTCCAGACTCTGATTACAAGTGTGGATCAGCTTGCTGCTCGTGTGCAGGGCATACAAGATTTTGTTACCAGTAGTCCTATGTCTGAACCTAAAATACCTATTCCTGAACTGTTCTCTGGAGATCGATTTAAGTTTAGGAATTTCAGGAATAATTGTAAATTGTTTCTTTCTCTGAGACCCCGTTTGTCTGGAGACTCAGCTCAGCAAGTTAAAATTGTTATCTCTTTTTTGCGGGGCGACCCTCAGGATTGGGCTTTCTCGCTAGCGCCAGGAGATCCGGCATTGGCGAATATTGATGCGTTTTTTCTGGCGCTCGGATTGCTTTATGAGGAACCCAATCTTGAAATTCAGGCAGAAAAAGCCTTGCTGGCTATTTCTCAGGGCCAGGATGAAGCTGAAGTGTATTGCCAAAAATTTCGGAAATGGTCCGTGCTTACTCAGTGGAATGAGTGCGCTCTGGCCGCAAATTTCAGAAATGGCCTTTCTGAAGCCATTAAGAATGTGATGGTGGGTTTCTCCATTCCTACAAGTCTGAATGATTCCATGGCGCTGGCTATTCAAATTGACCGACGTTTGCGGGAGCGCAAAACTGCTAATCCTCTGGTGGTGTTGTCTGAACAAACACCTGATTTAATGCAATGTGATAGAATTCAGACTAGAAATGAACGGAAAAATCATAGACGGCAGAATGGGTTGTGTTTTTACTGTGGTGATTCTACACATGTTATATCAGCATGCTCTAAACGCCTTACAAGGGTTGTTAGCCCTGTCGCCATTGGTAATTTGCAACCTAAATTTATTTTGTCTGTGACTTTAATTTGCTCATTGTCTTCCTACCCTGTTATGGCGTTTGTGGATTCAGGTGCTGCCCTGATTCTTATGGATCTGTCGTTTGCCAAGCGCTGTGGTTTTGTTCTTGAGCCATTGGTAAATCCTATCCCTCTTAGAGGTATTGATGCTACGCCATTGGCGGAAAATAAACCGCAGTTTTGGACACAGGTAACCATGTGCATGACTCCTGAACATCGGGAGGTGATTCGTTTTCTTGTTCTGCATAAAATGCATGATTTGGTCGTTTTGGGTCTGCCATGGTTACAGACCCATAATCCAGTCTTGGATTGGAAGGCAATGTCTGTGTCAAGTTGGGGCTGTCAGGGAATTCATGGTGATTCCCCACCGGTGTCTATTGCTTCCTCTACTCCTTCGGAAGTTCCTGAGTATTTGTCTGATTATCAGGATGTATTCAGCGAGTCCAGGTCCAGTGCTCTTCCTCCTCATAGGGACTGTGACTGCGCTATAGATTTGATTCCGGGTAGTAAATTTCCTAAGGGAAGATTATTTAATCTGTCTGTACCTGAGCATACCGCAATGCGTTCGTATATCAAGGAATCTCTGGAGAAGGGGCATATCCATCCATCCTCTTCCCCTCTTGGTGCGGGATTCTTTTTTGTGGCCAAGAAGGACGGATCTTTGAGACCTTGTATTGACTATCGGCTTCTGAATAAAATCACTGTTAAATTTCAGTATCCTTTGCCTCTGTTGTCGGACTTGTTTGCCCGGATTAAAGGTGCCAAGTGGTTCACCAAGATAAATCTTCGTGGTGCGTACAACCTTGTGCGCATTAAGCAAGGAGATGAATGGAAAACTGCATTTAATACGCCCGAAGGTCATTTTGAGTACTTGGTGATGCCTTTTGGGCTCTCTAATGCTCCTTCAGTGTTTCAGTCCTTTATGCATGATATTTTCCGGAAGTATCTGGATAAATTTATGATTGTTTATCTGGATGATATTCTGTTTTTTTCTGATGATTGGGACTCGCATGTAGAGCAGGTCAGGATGGTGTTTCAGGTTTTGCGTGAGAATGCTTTGTTTGTTAAGGGCTCAAAGTGTCTCTTTGGAGTACAGAAGAGTAGTGTATCATAACTACCATTCGTCAAACTCAATCTGACAGGTGGCCCGCCCCCTATCAAGATGTATCAAAAGGGGGGTGTAACCCCTCCTCCCCGCCCTGTCAGCAGCTGTCCCTTCTTGTCTGACTGTCAGCTTTTGATACAGTATGAATTGTTAATTGGATCCGGGGATTATTATCCTAGTATTTGTTTTAATTAGATTTTGATATTAATAGTTTTATACAGCGCATGCATTCTGTAATCAGGGCATGTGGCCCCATGATGTGTTGTATTTCTTTTATAACAACATTATATGGAGCTGGGAAATTAAAACATTTGTTTGTGCCTCTGTAACATGTATTTTAGAAACAACTGGCCACTGCCCATTTAGAATGAAACAGCATATTTTTCAGCTTATAACGCAGTTTCTCATTTTCATGAGTTTTAAGAGGTCGTGTTATGTGTGATAAGGGGCTATATGCTCGTGTGGTTAATAGATAAAATACAGATAAAATATGCCAATTCACCAACAGTGCACGGCTTACACATAACTCGTCAATAATCAGGGGTAGATATACAATACAAGCTATAAGATGTGCTTCTGACATTTTCATAGCTAGGACCCTCTTTTATTGACAGTTTGATACTATAAACAGTACTGATCTTTGTAAAATAAAGAACGAGAGAACTTTTCAGATAAAAGTAATAAAGTTTATTGAACAAAATCAATTACATTTTCTAAAAAAGTCATGTGAATAAATTTCGCTGTTCAATTAGATCAAAAAGCTACTTCTTGAAATCCACAATACAGCGCAAATAAACAAATCAAATCAATTATCACTGAACACTCATTATTACATTCCAAGCCAGCGCAGCTCGCTGAGCGTTACCGCTGTACTCATTTCTCATTGATGCTTCTGAATGTACACTATTCTCACCCATGGACGGTTTTCCTTTAAAAAATATGAATATTATTGAATATAAGGTTTTACATATGTTACAGTATTTTATTTTTATTAATAGCTACTTTTAACTATTCTTTTAGAGTGTCTAGTAGTTTTATATTCTCTGCCTGATATATTTCTACACAAAGCTTCAAAACTATTTTGCAATTTATAATGTATCACAGTAGTTTCATATGCAGTTACATCTTAGGCCCCGTATAACAGATGTGTTTCTCCTGATTTTTCTAGCGCAGCTCGCTGAGCATTACCACTGTACTCTTTTCTCATTGCAGCTTCTGAATGTACAATATTCTCAACCATGGACGGTTTCCCTTTAAAAAATATGAATATTATTGAATGTGTTTTACATATGTTACAGTATTTTATTTTTATTAATAGTTACTTTTATCATTATATGTTGTATTAAATAGAGTCTAGCTGGCACATTACACGTCTTGCTGAACCAGTATGTATCAGACTGCAATGGCACATCACACTGCTTGCTGTAGTGAATAGAGCTTCTATATGCGATTGCGAAACTTTCAGGCAAGTACAGTATATTCTGGACATATTATGTATAATTATTAGTAGAGTCTAGCTGGCACATTACACGTCTTGCTGAACCAGTATGTATCAGACTGCAATGGCACATCACACTGCTTGCTGTAGTGAATAGAGCTTCTATATGCGATTGCGAAACTTTCAGGCAAGTACAGTATATTCTGGACATATTATGTATAATTATTACTTAATTTTTTCACTAAAACGATCATTTCTGCCAGAACAATGACAAATTTTGACAAAAACACTTCAATAATATAAAAATTCTTACAGAATATAAAGCAAAAACATTAATATGTATTTTAGAAACAGATGACCACTGCACATTTAGAATGAAGCAGACCCAGAGACGCGCCCACCCTGTACAGATAACATCCATACTTGTGGCTTCTTTTTGTTAGTTTAAAAGCATATTGTTATGTATGTCTCTATCAAAAGACTACCCGGCCATTATATGTTGTATTAAGTGTAGTCTTATTTACAACTACAGCTCAGGGAGCTGACCACGGCACATTTAGAATGAAATAGCGTCAGCATAATTTTTTCAGCATGTCCCGGGTGTTGTGTATGTATGTGTGATAAACTATCAGTGTGAAACTTTCAGGCAAGTACAGTATATTCTGGACATATTATGTATAATTATTAGTTAATTTTTCACTAAAATGACACAATTGTGTTTTATAATACACCATGCTGTTTATTCATTATATGCTGTATTAAATAGAGTCTAGCTGTCACATTACACGTCATGCTGTACCAGTATGTATCAGACTGCAATGGCACATCACACTGCTTGCTGTAGTGAATATTTGCAAAAACTATCCTATATTAATGCTCGTATTTTTATTACACTCAGCCCCAAATGAGTCACTGCTAATTTGATGCCCCAATTTTTATCATTTCAATACTATACATTAACTAAATGCTAGAGCTTATGTTACAATATTTTATCTGTTTATTTTATATCATATTAGACTTTCACATTATTTGTAGCGGTTTGTGTGGGTGCTAGATTATGTATATTCTGTGCTTCTGCACTATTATTTGTTGAAAATTTATCACTAAATCGATAATTTCTAACAACGTCGTCTTTTGTAATATGCAACAACTCATATTTGTGGCTTCTTTTTCTATTTGCAGTGTAAGCTCAGCACGGGGCTATGTTATCTTATCTAGCTTAAACAGACTAGCGGGCTACGCCCAACAAAGCATCAAAAAGAAACTTTGATGACACAGATATAACTCAGCTAACTAAATGCTAGAGTTTCGGTTTTCCTTTAAAAATATGAATATTATTGAATAGCCTCATATCCCATCTCCGACAATAGACTCTAAGCATTTTTCATATTATTTGTAGACACTCTAACGGACATATTATGCACAGCCCCTGTTTTGACAAGTATGAAGCGGCGTGTTTTTATACGTTCATAACAATCATAACCACTATACTGCAAACGTTTAAACGTGTATTTTATTCACAGTTCTCACAAGTCAGGTTTAGATTTATTTAAATTCAGAGGTGGTGTGTATGTACACAGGAATGATTTAGTTTAAAAGCATATAGTTCAGCGATAATGTCTGGCGTTGGACAAGCAGTTATCAATCTTTCATACGTATCACAGAAAGATTTTAGTTTGAACTGTGCGAGTTTAATTTCTGCGTACTGGCCAGCCATGGCAATAAATATTTTGATGTGTTCAGCATTCCACACAGGGGTCCCCCTGTAACAGGAATGTTCAGCAACAGGGTGTTTTTTACTAACGCGGTGCCGCGGCACTGCACGTTTCTTTAGAGGTAGAACATTGTCAAAATCGCTAGAAGATCCCGCAAGACCAGAATCTGCAGACTGTGCAGCATGGCGTATCCGTATATTGAACGGACCTGTGGGGGACCACATACCAACAGAGAGCTGCTCATATTCTCTGTTTTCAGAAGTAACTTGTGGTATGTTGTCGGTGCTATCGGACTCCTGAGTTGTGCAGGGGCTGTCGTTCAGCGCTGCAAATCTCTTTCTTGAGGCATTCTTAGATTTTTGACAGGGAATCTTGGGAATTGGATTCCCGGTGTGTTTGGGTGCCGCGTACCCTTCCGCACGAGCCTCAACACAGATGGGCGAAAGAGGCGCTGTTCTCACAGCCACATCCGCTCTTTGGGGATGATTCTGCGCAGACCCGTAATTACAGCATTGCAAATCTCGTGGCTGAAGATCAGGCGTATCTAAAAGAAAAGATACAGGTGTCAGTTATCCGCAAAACCGTCGTAAAATTGGAAAAGCTGCATGGCTGTAGTTATCCACGAAGCGGCGTAATATTTGAAAACTTACTGGCGTCCGTTACCCATGAAATCGCTGTAACAACAGTTGCATAAATCCAGTATAGGCCAGGGCAGATATATACTTACAGGCATGAAACAGGGAGCTGTACCCCCCGCAGCTCCTGGTTTAATGCCCCAGCGCATTGTTCAAATGCGTCGAGACGGAGATATTCTCTTTTTTCAAATAGAATTTTTCCGACCGCTAATTTACCAGTTGTAAATAAGTTATAACTAAATTATAACTACCACAGAAAAGCAAGAATCGTATGTATTTCAAGTGAACCGCCACCTTTTCTTTTGCAGAGACACCCGCTTAACGAATTTCCACGGCTTTTAGGCGCCGCGTCATTCTTGACATCTACGATCACGACGTCTGAGTCCCGGTCTTCACACGGTTCGGGAGCACGCCAGTCTTCCGGCATATAGACCGAGGGATCCGTGTCACTATCTGTATGAGAAATTACACTTAGTACGCGTTTACATACAAAGGATTAAAGCATCCGACATAGTATAATATAGTTTTACGGTATGGGCCCTGTTTATGGTGTATCCGTTAATAATTTAGTGTTATACTGGCGACTAACTGCGTAATTTGTTTAATAATTTAACCCTATATTTATTATGACATAATTTATGTAATACAATAGTTAATAGCTGCTATAGTTTCACGCCATAGCCAGTATTTGTTCTGCATAAATCGCGTTTGGCTGTGGCGCTACGGGATTAACACAGATTATATATATATATATATCTCTTTCTTACATGTGCTACAGGAAAGACCAATATCTTGCTACAGTGTTACATTGACATTTTTCCCGGAGAATCTAATTACCTGTGATAAGGTGTAGAGCAGGGCCAATAACTTCTAACGCTTCAGCAGCTACGGATTCAAAGAGTTCATAATTCTGCGTGTTGAAATTATTGCGATAATCGGGAGACAGACACTCCTCTTAAATAAGAAAGAATGAAAGAATATATAATTAATATAAATTACTTAATCCGTGTCACCCGATACCCTGTACATTATATTCGGTATAATACCTAGGGGGGTGCTTGTAAGCGCGGGCTTGTATTGAGCGCGCTGATATTGGGATTCCATCTTAAATAAAAAGGGGGAAAAGTTTTGTTTCTGTACCCCCGATAAATACAGTTTAAAACTATGTTACAAAAATAAACGTTACATATACCGACAATAAATACAGATTAAAAATAAACGTTACAAAATAAACGTTACATATACCGACAATAAATACAGTTTAAAAAATATGTTACAAAAATAAACGTTACATATACCGACAATAAATACAGATTAAAAATAAACGTTACAAAATAAACGTTACATATACCGACAATAAATACAGTTTAAAACTATGTTACAAAAATAAACTTTACATATAACGACAATAAATACAACTTAAAACTATGTTACAAAATATGCGCTACCGGCAAACTTACTTTTTCAGAGAGTAGCCCAGAGCAGCTGTCCAGATGGGTGAAAAAGTGTCTTTAAGATTCTGTATGACAAAACTTGAGGCGCTTTTAAATAAATCTAAACCTGACTTGTGAGAACTGTGAATAAAATACACGTTTAAACGTTTGCAGTATAGTGGTTATGATTGTTATGAACGTATAAAAACACGCCGCTTCATACTTGTCAAAACAGGGGCTGTGCATAATATGTCCGTTAGAGTGTCTACAAATAATATGAAAAATGCTTAGAGTCTATTGTCGGAGATGGGATATGAGGCTATTCAATAATATTCATATTTTTAAAGGAAAACCGAAACTCTAGCATTTAGTTAGCTGAGTTATATCTGTGTCATCAAAGTTTCTTTTTGATGCTTTGTTGGGCGTAGCCCGCTAGTCTGTTTAAGCTAGATAAGATAACATAGCCCCGTGCTGAGCTTACACTGCAAATAGAAAAAGAAGCCACAAATATGAGTTGTTGCATATTACAAAAGACGACGTTGTTAGAAATTATCGATTTAGTGATAAATTTTCAACAAATAATAGTGCAGAAGCACAGAATATACATAATCTAGCACCCACACAAACCGCTACAAATAATGTGAAAGTCTAATATGATATAAAATAAACAGATAAAATATTGTAACATAAGCTCTAGCATTTAGTTAATGTATAGTATTGAAATGATAAAAATTGGGGCATCAAATTAGCAGTGACTCATTTGGGGCTGAGTGTAATAAAAATACGAGCATTAATATAGGATAGTTTTTGCAAATATTCACTACAGCAAGCAGTGTGATGTGCCATTGCAGTCTGATACATACTGGTACAGCATGACGTGTAATGTGACAGCTAGACTCTATTTAATACAGCATATAATGAATAAACAGCATGGTGTATTATAAAACACAATTGTGTCATTTTAGTGAAAAATTAACTAATAATTATACATAATATGTCCAGAATATACTGTACTTGCCTGAAAGTTTCACACTGATAGTTTATCACACATACATACACAACACCCGGGACATGCTGAAAAAATTATGCTGACGCTATTTCATTCTAAATGTGCCGTGGTCAGCTCCCTGAGCTGTAGTTGTAAATAAGACTACACTTAATACAACATATAATGGCCGGGTAGTCTTTTGATAGAGACATACATAACAATATGCTTTTAAACTAACAAAAAGAAGCCACAAGTATGGATGTTATCTGTACAGGGTGGGCGCGTCTCTGGGTCTGCTTCATTCTAAATGTGCAGTGGTCATCTGTTTCTAAAATACATATTAATGTTTTTGCTTTATATTCTGTAAGAATTTTTATATTATTGAAGTGTTTTTGTCAAAATTTGTCATTGTTCTGGCAGAAATGATCGTTTTAGTGAAAAAATTAAGTAATAATTATACATAATATGTCCAGAATATACTGTACTTGCCTGAAAGTTTCGCAATCGCATATAGAAGCTCTATTCACTACAGCAAGCAGTGTGATGTGCCATTGCAGTCTGATACATACTGGTTCAGCAAGACGTGTAATGTGCCAGCTAGACTCTACTAATAATTATACATAATATGTCCAGAATATACTGTACTTGCCTGAAAGTTTCGCAATCGCATATAGAAGCTCTATTCACTACAGCAAGCAGTGTGATGTGCCATTGCAGTCTGATACATACTGGTTCAGCAAGACGTGTAATGTGCCAGCTAGACTCTATTTAATACAACATATAATGATAAAAGTAACTATTAATAAAAATAAAATACTGTAACATATGTAAAACACATTCAATAATATTCATATTTTTTAAAGGGAAACCGTCCATGGTTGAGAATATTGTACATTCAGAAGCTGCAATGAGAAAAGAGTACAGTGGTAATGCTCAGCGAGCTGCGCTAGAAAAATCAGGAGAAACACATCTGTTATACGGGGCCTAAGATGTAACTGCATATGAAACTACTGTGATACATTATAAATTGCAAAATAGTTTTGAAGCTTTGTGTAGAAATATATCAGGCAGAGAATATAAAACTACTAGACACTCTAAAAGAATAGTTAAAAGTAGCTATTAATAAAAATAAAATACTGTAACATATGTAAAACCTTATATTCAATAATATTCATATTTTTTAAAGGAAAACCGTCCATGGGTGAGAATAGTGTACATTCAGAAGCATCAATGAGAAATGAGTACAGCGGTAACGCTCAGCGAGCTGCGCTGGCTTGGAATGTAATAATGAGTGTTCAGTGATAATTGATTTGATTTGTTTATTTGCGCTGTATTGTGGATTTCAAGAAGTAGCTTTTTGATCTAATTGAACAGCGAAATTTATTCACATGACTTTTTTAGAAAATGTAATTGATTTTGTTCAATAAACTTTATTACTTTTATCTGAAAAGTTCTCTCGTTCTTTATTTTACAAAGATCAGTACTGTTTATAGTATCAAACTGTCAATAAAAGAGGGTCCTAGCTATGAAAATGTCAGAAGCACATCTTATAGCTTGTATTGTATATCTACCCCTGATTATTGACGAGTTATGTGTAAGCCGTGCACTGTTGGTGAATTGGCATATTTTATCTGTATTTTATCTATTAACCACACGAGCATATAGCCCCTTATCACACATAACACGACCTCTTAAAACTCATGAAAATGAGAAACTGCGTTATAAGCTGAAAAATATGCTGTTTCATTCTAAATGGGCAGTGGCCAGTTGTTTCTAAAATACATGTTACAGAGGCACAAACAAATGTTTTAATTTCCCAGCTCCATATAATGTTGTTATAAAAGAAATACAACACATCATGGGGCCACATGCCCTGATTACAGAATGCATGCGCTGTATAAAACTATTAATATCAAAATCTAATTAAAACAAATACTAGGATAATAATCCCCGGATCCAATTAACAATTCATACTGTATCAAAAGCTGACAGTCAGACAAGAAGGGACAGCTGCTGACAGGGCGGGGAGGAGGGGTTACACCCCCCTTTTGATACATCTTGATAGGGGGCGGGCCACCTGTCAGATTGAGTTTGACGAATGGTAGTTATGATACACTACTCAGAAGGTTCCCTTTTTGGGTTTTATTTTCTCCCCTTCTGCGGTGGAGATGAACCCAGTCAAGGTCCGAGCTATTCATGATTGGACTCAACCCACGTCAGTTAAGAGTCTTCAGAAGTTCTTGGGCTTTGCTAACTTCTACCGTCGTTTTATCGCTAATTTTTCTAGCGTTGTTAAACCTTTGACGGATATGACCAAGAAAGGTTCTGATGTTGCTAACTGGGCTCCTGCAGCCGTGGAGGCCTTCCAAGAGTTGAAGCGCCGGTTTACTTCAGCGCCTGTTTTGTGCCAGCCTGATGTCTCACTTCCCTTTCAGGTTGAGGTGGATGCTTCTGAGATTGGGGCAGGGGCCGTTTTGTCGCAGAGAGGCCCTGGTTGCTCTGTAATGAGACCATGTGCTTTTTTCTCTAGGAAGTTTTCGCCTGCTGAGCGGAATTATGATGTTGGCAATCGGGAGTTGCTGGCCATGAAGTGGGCATTTGAGGAGTGGCGTCATTGGCTCGAGGGTGCTAAGCATCGTGTGGTGGTCTTGACTGCTCACAAAAATCTGATGTATCTCGAGTCTGCTAAACGCCTGAATCCTAGACAGGCCCGTTGGTCATTGTTTTTCTCCCGTTTTGACTTTGTGGTCTCGTATTTACCAGGTTCAAAGAATGTGAAGGCTGATGCTCTTTCAAGGAGCTTTGTGCCTGACTCTCCGGGAGTCGCAGAACCAGTTGGTATTCTTAAAGAGGGAGTAATCTTGTCAGCCATTTCTCCGGATTTGCGACGTGTGTTGCAGAGATTTCAGGCTGGTAGACCTGACTCTTGTCCACCTGACAGACTGTTTGTTCCTGTTAAATGGACCAGCAGAGTCATTTCCGAGGTTCATTCCTCGGTGTTGGCAGGGCATCCGGGAATTTTTGGCACCAGAGATTTGGTGGCTAGGTCCTTTTGGTGGCCTTCCTTGTCGCGGGATATGTGGTCATTTGTGCAGTCCTGTGGGACTTGTGCTCGAGCTAAGCCTTGCTGTTCTCGTGCCAGCGGGTTGCTCTTGCCCTTGCCTGTCCCGAAGAGGCCTTGGACACACATTTCCATGGATTTCATTTCAGATCTTCCGGTGTCTCAGGGCATGTCTGTCATCTGGGTGGTATGTGATCGCTTTTCCAAGATGGTCCATTTGGTATCTTTGCCTAAGCTGCCTTCCTCTTCCGATCTGGTTCCTTTGTTCTTTCAGAATGTGGTTCGTTTGCACGGCATTCCTGAGAATATCGTGTCTGACAGAGGATCCCAGTTTGTTTCCAGGTTCTGGCGATCCTTTTGTGCTAGGATGGGCATTGATTTGTCGTTTTCGTCTGCCTTTCATCCTCAGATTAATGGACAAACGGAGCGAACTAATCAAACTTTGGAGGCTTATTTGAGGTGTTTTGTTTCTGCGGATCAGGATGATTGGGTGACCTTCTTGCCGTTGGCTGAGTTTGCCCTTAATAATCGGGCTAGTTCCGCTACTTTGGTCTCGCCATTTTTCTGCAACTCTGGTTTCCATCCTCGTTTTTCCTCGGGACATGTGGAGCCTTCTGACTGTCCTGGGGTAGATTCTGTGGTGGATAGGTTGCAGCAGATTTGGAATCATGTGGTGGACAACTTGAAGTTGTCACAGGAGAAGGCTCAGCGTTTTGCCAACCGTCGCCGCGGTGTGGGTCCCCGACTTCGTGTTGGGGATTTGGTATGGCTGTCTTCTCGATTTGTTCCTATGAAGGTTTCCTCTCCTAAATTTAAGCCCCGCTTCATCGGTCCTTACAAGATATTGGAAATCCTTAATCCTGTGTCCTTTCGCTTGGATCTTCCGGTGTCGTTTGCCATTCACAACGTGTTCCATAGGTCTTTGTTGCGGCGGTACGTTGTACCTGTGGTTCCTTCTGTTGAGCCTCCTGCTCCGGTGTTGGTTGAGGGCGAGTTGGAGTACGTGGTGGAGAAAATCTTGGATTCTCGTCTCTCCAGACGGAGGCTTCAGTATCTGGTCAAGTGGAAGGGCTATGGTCAGGAGGATAATTCCTGGGTGGTTGCCTCTGATGTGCATGCGGCCGATTTAGTTCGTGCCTTTCACGCTGCTCATCCTGATCGCCCTGGTGGTCTTGGTGAGGGTTAGGTGACCCCTCCTTAAAGGGGGGGTACTGTTGTGAATTAGACTTTTTTGGCTCCCTCTTGTGGTCACTAGTGGTATGACTCTGAGATTGTCTTTCCCTAGTTTGGCACCCACCTGGGTCGTTAGTCCAGGGGTGTTGCTATATGAACTTCCTGAGTTCTTAGTCTGGTGCCTGGCATTGTTGTAATCAGTCCTTTCTGTTTGCTCCTGTCTGCTGTCCTGGTTCATGCAAAATTAAGCTAAGTCCTGCTTCCTTGTTTTTTGGTTATTTGTATTGCTCTTATTTTTTGTCCAGCTTGTACTAAATGTGATTCCTGATTTTGCTGGAAGCTCTAGGGGGCTGGTATTCTCCCCCCGGGCCGTTAGACGGTTCGGGGGTTCTTGAATATCCAGCATGGATATTTTTGATAGGGTTTTTGCTGACCGTATAAGTCATCTTACTATATTCTGCTATTAGTCAGTGGGCCTCTCTTTGCTAAATACCTAGTTCATTCTTACGTTTGTCTTTTCTTCTTACCTCACCGTTATTATTTGTTGGGGGCTTGTATCCAACTTTTGGGGTCTTTTCTCTGGAGGCAAGAAAGGTCTATCTTTTCCCTTCTAGGGTTAGTTAGTTCTCCGGCTGGCGCGAGACATCTAGAACCAACGTAGGCACGTTCCCCGGCTGCTGCTATTTGTGGTGCTAGGATTAGCTATACGGTCAGCCCAGTTACCACTGCCCTATGAGCTGGTTTTTTATGTTTGCAGACTTGGTATTTATTGCAGAGACCCTCTGCCATTGGGGTCATAACAGAGCGGTAGCCATAGGCAAGGTATTCGTCTTTCACATGCCGGAATGCTACAAGAAAATAGGGGTCCTGATTGAATGTGTGGACTTTAGCTAAAAATGTAAATAAATGTATCATGCAGGCTGCATGATGTCGGTGAGTTCGGCTGGCCCTGGACTATCCCTCTAAGCTTCCTGCCCCAGGCCTCGTCTCCAGACAATCAATCACTCCTTCTAACACTTTTCTTGTCTATACTCTGGATCATCCTATCCATTGCTTCGGTCTCCGATCATTCGGGAACACCCAATTCATATGGCTCTGCTGACTAATCAGACTTAAGGTCTGATCTAGCTGCTGGCTCATTCCTATCTAACCCACTACCAGGAAGTTCTCTGTTGTGACCTCACATAGCTCCTTCACCCTGAGCTAGTCCCACTATTAACTCCAACTATTCCTGTCCACTGCCTAGTGGTGGACAGAACGCAACTCCATCACCAACAATATTATGTGTTAAACATTTCAAATACCATCATTTTACATAATTTTAAGGTGAAATGTGAGCATTAGTGTTGAGTAGTGTTGAGCGATACCGTCCGATACTTGAAAGTATCGGTATCGGAAAGTATCGGCCGATACCGGCAAAGTATCGGATCCAATCCGATACCGATACCCGATACCAATACAAGTCAATGGGACTCAAGTATCGGACGGTATCCCTGATGGTTCCCAGGGTCTGAAGGAGAGGAAACTCTCCTTCAGGCCCTGGGATCCATATTAATGTGTAAAAGAAAGAATTAAAATAAAAAATATTGCTATACTCACCTCTCCGAGGGAACCGGCAGCGTTGTTTGCTTAAAATTCGCGCGTTTCCTTCCTTACGTGAAGTCCCGGCTTGTGATTGGTTGCGTGCCGCCCATGTGGCCGCGACGCGACCAATCACAGCAAGCCGTGACGTAATTTCAGGTCCTTCAGGATTTTAAAATTACGTTCCGGCGTTGTGATTGGTCGCGTCGCGGTCACATGGGCGACGCGACCAATCACAAACCGTGACGTCACGGGAGGCTGGACACGTGCGCATTTTAAAATGCGCGCTTGTCCTGCCTCCCGTGACGTCACGGCTTGTGATTGGTCGCGTCGCCCATGTGGCCGCGACGCGACCAATCACAGCAAGCCGTGACGTAATTTTAGGTCCTTCAGGATTTTAAAATTACGTTCCGGCGTTGTGATTGGTCGCGTCGCGGTCACATGGGCGACGCGACCAATCACAAGCCGTGACGTCACGGGAGGCAGGACACGCGCGAATTTTAAGCAAACAACGCTGCCGGTTCCCTCGGTAAGGTGCAGGCTGCGTCGGAGAGGTGAGTATAGCAATATTTTTTATTTTAATTCTTTATTTTACACATTAATGTTGTTTCGATACCGATACCCGATACCACAAAAATATCGGATCTCGGTATCGGAATTCCGATACAGCAAATATCGGCCGATACCCGATACTTGCGGTATCGGAATGCTCAACACTAGTGTTGAGCGATACCTTCCGATACTCAAAGGTATCAGTATCGGATGGTATCGGCCGATATCCGAAAAATATCGGATATTGCCGATACCGATACCTGATACCAATGCAAGTCAATGGGACACAAGTATCGGAAGGTATCCTGGATGGTTCCCAGGGTCTGAAGGAGAGGAAACTGTTGTGGATTCTGTTTGTGGGCTCCCTCTGGTGGTTACTGCTGGTACTGGGTGACTTTGGTGGGTTGCGGCCTTTGGTTTCCACCTGTCCATCAGAGGCTGGGTGTTTCCTATTTTACCTGGCCTTTCTGTCATTCCCTTGCCGGCTATCAATGTATTCAGATGTGCTCTGTTTGGTTCCTGCCTACCTGCTCCCAGATCTTTCAGGATAAGCTAAGTGCTGATTTTCAGTTGTTTGGTTTTTTGTCCAGCTTGCTTATTATGTCTCTATGCTAGCTGGTAGCTCTAGTGGACTGAGGTTCTCCCCATGTGCCATGAGTTGGCACATGGGTTCTTGTAATCTCAGGATGGTTTTTTGATTAGGGTTTTTTGCTGACCGCTCAGTCCCCTTTTGTATCGTTCTGCTTTCTAGTTTACAGCGGGCCTCAATTTGCTAAATCTATATATATCATCTCTATGTGTGTGCCTTCCTCTCATTTCACCGTCAATACATGTGAGGGGGCAACTATATCTTTTGGGGTTCATTCCTCTGGAGGCAAGTGAGGTCTTTATTTTCTCTGCAGTACTAGTTAGCTCTTAGGCTGGTGCGTGGCGTCTAGAACCAATGTAGGCACGCTCCCTGGCTATCTCTAGTTGCGTTTGTCAGGCGTAGGGCAGCGGTCAGCCCAGGTTCCATCACCCTAGAGCTCGTCCGTTATTTATTTGTACTTTGCTTGTCCTGTGCTATCCCTAGCCATTGGGGATTCATGACAGTATAGCCGGCCCACAAAGTGTTAATTGTTTGGGCTGAAGCAGGAGAAAAAGAAGTGTTTAAGGGAATTTTTTTTTTTTTTTTCCCTTCAGAGTTTTGCTGCCTAGCCCTTAATTGCTGTCTAGCTGCTTCTTACCTCCTCTTAACCCTTGAATGGCTCTGATCTTAGCTGTTTAACATGGATGTCCAGAGTTTGGCTTCCAGCCTGAGTAATCTCGCGGCAAAAGTTCAAAACATACAGGATTTTGTTGTTCACACTCCCATGTCTGAACCTAGAATTCCTATTCCAGAGTTCTTCTCTGGAGATAGATCTACCTTCCTGAATTTCAGGAACAATTGTAAATTGTTTCTTTCTTTAAAATCTCGCTCCTCTGGAGACCCTGCTCAACAGGTCAGGATTGTAATTTCTTTCCTGCGGGGCGACCCTCAGAATTGGGCATTTGCATTGGCACCAGGGGATCCTGCATTGCTCAGTGTGGATGCGTTTTTTCTGGCATTGGGATTGCTCTATGAGGAACCCAACCTGGAGATTCAGGCTGAAAAGGCTTTATTAGCCCTCTCTCAGGGGCATGATGAAGCGGAAATATATTGTCAAAAATTTCGGAAATGGTCGGTGCTTACTCAGTGGAATGAGTGCGCCCTGGCTGCAAACTTCAGAAATGGTCTTTCTGAGGCCATTAAGGATATTATGGTGGGGTTCCCTACGCCTACAGGTCTGAATGAGTCTATGGCTATGGCCATTCAGATTGATCGGCGTTTGCGGGAGCGCAAACCCGTGCACCAGTTGGCGGTGTCTTCTGAACAGGCACCTGAGACTATGCAATGTGATAGAATTCAGTCCAGAAGTGAACGGCAAAGTTATAGGCGGAAAAATGGATTGTGTTTTTATTGTGGTGATTCAGCTCATGTTATATCAGCATGCTCTGAACGCACAAAAAAGCTTGATAAATCTTTTGCCATTGGTACTCTGCAGCCTAAGTTCATTTTGTCTGTGACTCTGATATTTTCACTGTCTTCCATTTCCGTTGATGCCTATGTGGATTCGGGCGCCGCCCTGAGTCTTATGGATTGGTCATTTGCTAAACGCTGCGGTTTTAGTCTGGAGCCTCTGGAAGTCCCTATTCCTCTGAAGGGAATTGACTCTACACCATTGGCTATGAATAAACCGCAGTATTGGACACAAGTGACCATGCGCATGACTCCCGTTCATCAGGAGGTGATTCGCTTCCTTGTACTGTATAATTTACATGATGTACTAGTGCTGGGTCTGCCATGGTTACAAACTCATAATCCTGTCCTGGACTGGAAAACAATGTCTGTGTTAAGCTGGGGATGTCAGGGGGTTCATGATGATGCACCTCCGATTTCTATCGCTTCATCTACTCCTTCTGAGATCCCTGAGTTTTTGTCTGACTATAGGGATGTTTTTGAGGAGCCTAAGCTCAATTCGCTCCCTCCTCATAGAGATTGTGACTGTGCTATAGAATTGATTCCTGGCAGTAAGTTCCCTAAGGGTCGTTTATTTAATCTGTCACTGCCAGAGCATACTGCTATGCGGAATTATATTAAGGAGTCCTTGGAAAAGGGACATATTCGTCCATCTTCGTCCCCTCTGGGAGCAGGTTTTTTTTTCGTGGCAAAAAAAGATGGTTCCCTGAGGCCTTGTATAGATTATCGCCTTCTGAATAAGATTACAGTCAAATATCAGTATCCATTGCCATTATTGACTGACTTGTTTGCTCGCATTAAGGGGGCTAGGTGGTTCACTAAGATAGATCTTCGCGGTGCGTATAATCTGGTGCGGATAAAACAAGGTGATGAGTGGAAAACCGCATTTAATACGCCTGAGGGCCATTTTGAGTATTTGGTAATGCCTTTTGGACTCTCCAATGCTCCGTCAGTCTTCCAGTCCTTTATGCACAATATTTTCCGTGAATATCTGGATAAGTTTATGATTGTGTATTTGGATGATATTTTGGTGTTTTCTGATGACTGGGAGTCTCATGTTCTACAGGTCAGGAAGGTGTTTCAGGTTCTGCGGGCCAATTCTCTGTTTGTGAAGGGCTCAAAGTGTCTCTTCGGAGTCCAGAAGATTTCTTTTTTGGGGTACATTTTTTCTCCTTCTACTATTGAGATGGATCCCGTTAAGGTTCAGGCAATTTGTGACTGGACACAACCTACATCTGTTAAGAGCCTACAGAAGTTCTTGGGGTTTGCTAATTTTTATCGTCGGTTCATTGCAAATTTTTCCAGTATTGTTAAACCTTTGACTGATTTAACTAAAAAGGGTGCTGATGTTGCTAATTGGTCTCCTGCGGCTGTGGGGGCCTTTCAGGAACTTAAGCGCCGGTTTTCTTCTGCTCCTGTGTTGTGTCAACCAGATGTTTCACTTCCTTTTCAGGTTGAGGTTGATGCTTCCGAGATTGGAGCGGGGGCGGTTTTGTCACAGAGAAGTTCTGATGGCTCGGTGATGAAGCCATGTGCATTCTTCTCTAGAAAATTCTCGCCCGCCGAGCGCAATTATGATGTGGGTAATCGGGAGCTTTTGGCCATGAAGTGGGCATTTGAGGAGTGGCGTCATTGGCTTGAGGGTGCTAAACATCGTGTGGTGGTCTTGACTGATCACAAGAATCTCATTTACCTTGAGTCTGCCAGGCGTTTGAATCCTAGACAGGCTCGTTGGTCGTTGTTTTTTTCTCGTTTCAATTTCGTGGTTTCATACCTGCCAGGTTCAAAGAATGTGAAGGCAGATGCTCTTTCCAGGAGTTTTGTGCCTGACTCTCCTGGAGACTCTGGGCCTACTGGTATCCTTAGGGATGGGGTAATATTGTCCGCCGTATCCCCAGACTTGCGACGTGCATTGCAGGAGTTTCAGGTGGATAAACCGGATCGTTGTCCACCAGAAAGACTGTTTGTTCCGGATGATTGGACCAGTAGAGTCATCTCCGAGGTCCATTCTTCTGTGTTGGCTGGTCATCCTGGAATATTTGGTACTAGAGACTTGGTGGCCAGGTCTTTTTGGTGGCCTTCCTTGTCTAGGGATGTGCGTACCTTTGTGCAGTCTTGTGAAGTGTGTGCTCGAGCTAAGCCTTGTTCTCGGGCCAGTGGGTTGTTGTTATCCTTGCCCATCCTGAAGAGGCCTTGGACGCACATTTCCATGGATTTTATTTCTGATCTCCCGGTTTCACAGAAAATGTCCGTTATCTGGGTTGTGTGTGACCGCTTTTCTAAGATGGTTCATTTGGTGCCCTTGCCTAAGTTGCCTTCCTCCTCTGAGTTGGTCCCTTTATTTTTTCAGAACGTGGTTCGTTTGCATGGGATCCCAGTTTGTGTCTAGATTTTGGCGGACGTTTTGTGCCAAGATGGGCATTGATTTGTCTTTCTCGTCTGCATTCCATCCTCAGACGAATGGCCAGACGGAGCGAACTAATCAGACCTTGGAAACTTATTTGAGGTGTTTTGTTTCTGCTGACCAAGATGACTGGGTTGCTTTTTTGCCACTGGCCGAATTTGCTCTTAATAATCGGGCTAGTTCTGCCACGTTGGTCTCTCCTTTTTTTTGTAATTCGGGGTTTCATCCTCGTTTTTCCTCTGGTCAGGTGGAGTCTTCGGATTGTCCTGGAGTGGACATGGTGGTGGACAGGCTACATCAGATTTGGAATCAGGTGGTGGACAATTTGAAGTTATCTCAGGAGAAGACTCAGCAGTTTGCTAATCGCCGTCGCCGCGTGGGTCCCCGACTTCTTGTTGGGGATTTGGTGTGGTTGTCTTCTCGTTTTGTCCCTATGAAGGTCTCTTCTCCTAAGTTTAAGCCTCGGTTCATCGGTCCTTATAGGATCTCGGAGATTCTTAACCCTGTATCTTTTCGTTTGGATCTCCCAGCATCGTTTGCTATTCATAATGTGTTCCATCGGTCGTTGTTGCGGAGGTATGAGGTGCCCGTTGTTCCTTCGGTTGAGCCTCCTGCTCCGGTGCTGGTGGAGGGAGAATTGGAGTATGTTGTTGAGAAGATCTTGGATTCTCGTGTTTCCAGACGCAAACTCCAGTATTTGGTTAAGTGGAAGGGTTATGGTCAGGAGGATAATTCCTGGGTGGTCGCCTCCGATGTTCATGCGACTGATTTGGTCCGCGCCTTCCATAGAGCTCACCCTGATCGCCCTGGGGGTTCTCGTGAGGGTTCGGTGACCCCTCCTCAAGGGGGGGGTACTGTTGTGGATTCTGTTTGTGGGCTCCCTCTGGTGGTTACTGCTGGTACTGGGTGACTTTGGTGGGTTGCGGCCTTTGGTTTCCACCTGTCCATCAGAGGCTGGGTGTTTCCTATTTTACCTGGCCTTTCTGTCATTCCCTTGCCGGCTATCAATGTATTCAGATGTGCTCTGTTTGGTTCCTGCCTACCTGCTCCCAGATCTTTCAGGATAAGCTAAGTGCTGATTTTCAGTTGTTTGGTTTTTTGTCCAGCTTGCTTATTATGTCTCTATGCTAGCTGGTAGCTCTAGTGGACTGAGGTTCTCCCCATGTGCCATGAGTTGGCACATGGGTTCTTGTAATCTCAGGATGGTTTTTTGATTAGGGTTTTTTGCTGACCGCTCAGTCCCCTTTTGTATCATTCTGCTTTCTAGTTTACAGCGGGCCTCAATTTGCTAAATCTATATATATCATCTCTATGTGTGTACCTTCCTCTCATTTCACCGTCAATACATGTGAGGGGGCAACTATATCTTTTGGGGTTCATTCCTCTGGAGGCAAGTGAGGTCTTTATTTTCTCTGCAGTACTAGTTAGCTCTTAGGCTGGTGCGTGGCGTCTAGAACCAACGTAGGCACGCTCCCTGGCTATCTCTAGTTGCGTTTGTCAGGCGTAGGGCAGCGGTCAGCCCAGGTTCCATCACCCTAGAGCTCGTCCGTTATTTATTTGTACTTTGCTTGTCCTGTGCTATCCCTAGCCATTGGGGATTCATGACAGGAAACGCTCCTTCAGGCCCTGGGATCCATACTCATGTAAAAAATAAAGAATTAAAATAAAAAATATGGATATACTCACCCTCTGACGCGCCCTGGTAGTAACCGCTGTAACCGGCAGCCTCCGTTCCTAAGAATGAGGAGTTTAGGACCTGCGATGACGTCGCGGCTTGTGATTGGTCATGTGACCGCTCACGCGACCAATCACAAGCCGCGACATCATCGCAGGTCCTAAACTCCTCATTCTTAGGAACGGAGGCTGACGGTTACATCGGTAAGGTCCAGGGGCCGACGGAGGGGTGAGTATATCCATATTTTTTATTTTAATTCTTAATTTTTTACATGAATATAGATCCCAGGGCCTGAAGGAGAGTCTCCTCTCCTCCAGACCCTGGGAACCATACACTGGGAACTTCCGATTCCGATTTCCGATATCACAAAAATATCGGAACTCGGTATCGGAATTCCGATACCGCAAGTATCGGCCAATACCCGATACTTGTGGTATCGGAATGCTCAACACTAGTGAGCACCTTTTCTTCCTCCTTACATTCTGTTCAAATTTGATAAATGCATTAAAAGATTTAATAGTAAAAGAGTGACTTCATGGTGATATCCTACATTTTACAATGCAAGCTTCCATTGCAGATGGTAATAAATTCTTGTATGAGATAAGAAATAAAAGGCCTGCTATTTTATTTCCAGAAACTGGACAATTTCTATTCATGGACCAGGTCGGGAATGACCATGGATCATGGATAGGAGACACTGTTTCTTACTTCAACCATAATCCATTTTAGGCCTCCTTCTCACAGCTGTGTAAAACTGGTATCGGAAAAAATAGTACCCGCGTCATCAATGTTTTAGATCAGTGTGCCTCTACACTGTGTGCAGAATTATTAGGCAAGTTGTATTTTAGTGGATTATTTTTATTATTGATCAACAACTATGTTCTCAATCAACCCAAAAGACTCATATATATCAAAGCTTAATATTTTTGGAAGTTGGAGTGTTTTTTTCTTAAATTTGGCTATCTTAGGAGGATATCTGTTTGTGCAGGTAACTATTACTGTGCAGAATTATTAGGCAACTTAATAAAAACCAAATATATTCCCATCTCCCTTGTTTATTTTCACCAGTAAACCAATATAACTGCACAAAGTTTAGAAATAAACATTTCTGACATGCAAAAACAAAACCCCCAAAAATTAGTGACCAATATAGCCACCTTTCTTTATGATGACACTCAACAGCCTTCCATCCATAGATTCTGTCAGTTGCTTGATCTGTTTACGATCAACATTGCGTGCAGCACCCGCCACAGCATCCCAGACACTGTTTCGAGAGGTGTACTGTTTTCCCTCCCTGCAGATCTCACATTTTATGAGGGACCACAGGTTCTCTATGGGGTTCAGATCAGGTGAACAAGGGGCTATGTCATTATTTTTTCTTCTTTGAGACCTTTACTGGCCAGCCACGCTGTGGAGTAGTTGGAGGCATGTGATGGAGCATTGTTCTGCATGAAAATCATGTTTTTCTTGAACGATACTGACTTCTTCCTGCACAACTGCTTGAAGAAGTTGTCTTCCAGAAACTGGCAGTAGGTCTGGGAGTTGAGCTTCACTCATCCTCAACCAGAAAAGGTCCCACAAGTTCATCTTTGATGATACCAGCCCATACCAGTTCCCCACCTCCACCTTGCTGGGGTCTGAGTAGGAGTGGAGCTCTCTACCCTTTACTGATCCAGCCTCTGGCCCATCCATCTGGCCCATCAAGAGTCACTCTCATTTCATCAGTCCATAAAACCTTTGAAAAGTCAGTCTTAAGATATTTCTTGGCCCAGTCTTGACGTTTTATCTTATGTTTCTTGTTCAAAGGTGGTCGTTTTTCAGCCTTCCTTACCTTGGCCATGTCCCTGAGTATCGCACGCCTTGTGCTTTTTGTTACTCCAGTAACGTTGCAGCTCAGAAATATGGCAAAACTAGTGGCAAATGGCATCTTAGCAGCTTCACGCTTGATTTTCCTCAATTCATGGGCAGTTATTTTGCGCCATTTTTGCCCAACACGCTTCTTGCGACCCTGTTGGCTATTTGCCATGAAACACTTGATTGTTTGGTGATCATGCTTCAAAAGTTTGGCAATTTCAAGACTGCTGCATCCCTCTGCAAGACATCTCACAATTTTGGACTTTTCAGAGCCCGTCAAATCTCTCTTCTGACCCATATTGCCAAAGGAAAAGAAGTTGCCTAATAATTAAGCACATCTTATATAGGGTTTTGATGTCATTAGACAACACCCCTCCTCATTACAGAGATGCAACATCACAGCATGTATAAAAGGTATCATGTGATCAAAATACAACTTGCTTAATAATTCTGCACACAGTGTAGTGTTTTTCAGATATCGATTACAACATTTATGAGGCAGGGAGAGGGAGTGGGCTCCATCTATCCTCCTATTTATTACACCCCCAGATAAACTCCCCTATGGGAGTAGTTTCTAAAATGGGGTCAGTTGTGAGGGGCTACGCCTGTTCTGGTACCTCAGAGGCTGTGCAACATAAACCCACAAACTATTACTGCCAAATTTGTGTTCCAAAAGGCAAACAGCAATTATTTCCTTCTGAGACCTGCTGTGTGTACAAATAGTAGTTTCCAATCCACATTTTAGGTATACTGCATTCGAAAGAAATTGCTTTATAAATGTTGGGGTCCACTTCCTCCTATAATTCCTTGTGAAATTAAACATTCGGGGCTAAAACAACATTTTCATTTACAAAATGCAATTTTTCATTTTCATGTCCCAATGTTATAAAACTCTTTACAGCACATGTGAGTTCAATATGCTCACCAAAGCCCCAGATTAATTCATTGGCTGGTATGGTTTCCAAAATGGGATAACTTGGGGGGTTAATGGTCTTTTGGGAATACAAATACTCTACAAATGCAGTATGGTGGACACAAACCAAACGAGCAAAGTCTGCTTTCCAAAATGGCACTCCTTTCTTTTGGAGCTCTACTGTGTGCCCGAACAGTAATATTCACCCACATATGGCACATAAGTCTTAAGTATGGTTGTCCTGAGGAGGGAGTCAGTGTGAAATGCATTGACAATAAAGCCTCACAGTATAGCAAATTGTGAATATTATCCTACCAGTAAGCTCAGATCGCTTCCATTTTCTTGACAATTTGAAAACCAAAAATGCACTGTTGATTTGCAGTTCTGGGGTCCTGGGTTCAAATCCCACAAAGGACAACTTCTGCAAGCAGTGTGTATGTTCTCCCTAGATTTGTGTGAGTTTCTTCTCACACTACAAAGAAATAATGATATTGAATTTGAATTGTGAACCCCAATGGGACAGTTATTGTAAAGTATCATAAGATATTCTCTTGTGCATGAGCATTGAAAGCTAAAAAAGTAAAGGGAAACAGAGCTCTTGCCTTACATGCCTTTGTACAATGATTAAAAATATACCTCTAGTCTTTTGTAGTAATCTGATGCACCATTCCAGATAAATCACTTTTCAACTCTATGGTCTAAGTGGATTGCAAGCTCATTGGGGATGTGTGCCGGAACTTGCAGAGTTTTGTCTCTCCTCACTACTCCCCAACGATACTGCTGTTCTCTCTGATTGACATGTCCTTTCACCATTCTTTTTTGCCCCAGACTGTGTGAAATCTCACACATCCTCCATTACTGATTGGGCCAGCACATGCAGCATTTGCCCAAACATAAGAACATACTGCGCATGCTCTGGCTCAAGCAGTGATAGAGGATGCAACAGATTTTTAGATGGCCAAAGGGATAACACATAGGAGAAGAAAGATGCCAATCAGGGAGAGTAGGGGCGATGCCAGTCAGGGAGCACTGAAGAGTGACAAGACTCTACAAGTGTATCCACATGCGCTCAATGTACTTACAGTCTAATTGGAATGAAAGCATGTTTTCTCTGCAATGGTACATCTGAGCTACACATAAGAGGCATATTTTAAATCTTTGTACAATGACCTATACATCCATAGCTCTGGTTCCATTACAAAAATAATGGTGGCAGGTTTCCTGTAGACCTTTTCTTCCAGCTGGGAAACTCTTAGCTTAAAAAATAGCAATAAGAAAATGTACCTCTTAAAACATATCCCCTGTTATTTGCTTTCTTTAAACTAAAGTAATTATGGTACCTGTCTAAAAATTCTCACAACGTAAGTGCTGTAATGTACTACAGTTACGCATAGTCTGAGCTGAAATCACCTGAGACTTCGTAAAGTTCTGTCACGTAAAGGAAAGTTTTAGTCAAGTTTTATGAACAGTTTTTAAAAATGCCTTTAAAGTTTTCAATGCCAATATTTCAGAATACTGAATGAATGAGTCAATAAGATTTTCATTAACCTGTTTTTGGATATATGATAGATGTGAAGAGTGGCCTTGGGCAAGTTCATGTTAATGCTTTCCAGAGCGTAATGGCTTGTTTACACACTGCATTTTTTCATATTTGTAATATGTAAATTTTTCAGATTTTTAGCAACATTTTTCACTTCTTCAAGTGAACGAGAAAAAATGCAAGTAAAAACGCATGAAACATGCACTTATTTATGCAGTGTTTTTTCAACCGATGTACTGTTTTTGCAGCAGGAAAACTTGCTGCAAATACTCTACGTGTGCACATACCCTTAGGCCATGTGCACACACTGAGTATTTGGTGAGTTTTTTACATTAGTATTTGTAAGCCAAAACTGGGAGTGGAACAATCAGAGGAAAAGTATTGTATTATAGAAACATGTCACCACTTCTGTATTTATCAGCTTTTCCTGGTTTTGGCTTACAAATACAGATGTAAAAACAGTCCATTATTGATTGTGTGATCGTGGCCTTGGTGTCAGTTGAAATTTAAAAGTTCCCAACAATTTTTAAAATTCACTTAGACGTGTGTACTCGAGGCCATATTACTTCTGTTACGGTATGGTCTCCATATTTCTGATTTTGTTAAAAGGTTATCCATATTGAGCATTTTGTTTAATATGCTTTTGGGTATGTAATTTTCTTGTAGGTTTTTTTTTTAAATCAAATTTAATTTATTAGGGAAAAATGTTAGCTTTATTGCTATTTGTATTATTTATCTTAGGCCAGAATTTCACTTCTTTAGTAATGGTACCGATGTCATCAGTGTTTTCGATCAGTGTGTCAATATTGTACTGTGCATATGTTTGTTTTTACCATCAATGTGACATCAATGTTTTTCACGAATGGATAAATACATTTCAAATCTTTTATAATTTGAAATGTTAGATACAGACAACACACGGATTGTTCATGGATGCTTTCCCAGAGTTGTTCAACCTGACAACAGTGGTTCAGCTTGCCTAAGGTACAGTGACAACCTATCCATTTACCAAAACATAAAACTAATGAAACGCAGATATCGAGAGTCTAGATCACATGAAGTGTTTATCCCCCTTTTATCCTCCTTGGTCAGACCTGATCTGGAATACTGTGTCCAGTTCTGGGCACCACATTTTAAAAAAGACATTGAAAAACTGGAGCAAGGTCTGATAAGAGTGACAAAGATGTTGAGCGGACTGCAAAGTATGCCCTACAAGGAAAAGTTAAAGGGTCTGAGAATCTTTTGCTTGCAAAAAAGAAGCCTAAGATGAGTCTTAACAGCTGTCTACAAATATCTGAAGGGATATCACAGTGTAGAGGGATCATCCTTATTTTCATTTGCCCATGAAAACACAAGAAGCAATGGAATGAAACTGAAAGGGAGAAGATACAGATTAGATATTAGAAAAAACTTTTTGACAGTGAGGGTGATCAATGAGTGGAACAGGCTGCCACGAGAGGTGGTGAGTTTTCTTTCGATGGAAGTTTTCAAACAGAGGCTGGACAGACATCTGTCGGGGACGGTTTAGTGAATCCTGCATTGAGCAGGGGGTTGAACATTATGACACCAGAGGTCCCTTCCATCTCTACTGTAAAATTCTATGATTCTATTACATCCCTAGCTTCAGGTAAAATCAAGGTTACAAATAACAAATCAAGTTCACTTTTGAAAATAGAACTACTTGATTGATTCCTATATAGAAAAAACATTTTAGAGATGCTGTAGATGAGTCCAGTGATGTATGGCTTTAAGTAAATTTACATCACAATAATAGAAACTATCAAACAAGTTATCAAAATGGTAGTATTGTGAGATGTCCTCAACCTGAGAACTGAAATAGAATCTGACATTGGATCGTGGATATCAAAGTATCATTTTATTCAGCTTTCATTGACTTGTGAGCCCATATAGACGGCTTAGAAGAGTTGATCCTACTGCCAGATTCATGCTATGAAATCTAAGAACTGTGAGTTTAGCCCTGTATTAGAAATAGGGAATCTAATGTCAGGGAGTGACCTATTATTGAAAGTAAGTTTATACATTTTATGCTTTCCTTGAAGGGAACATGACAGGTGATACATATTTTCTGATCCACGTGCAGCATGAATTAGACAATAGCTGCATGATTTCAGACCTGTATGTTTGACTCTAAATTAATGCATCCTTACAGAGAAATGAAAAGGACTAGAACTCTAGTACCATTTATATGAAGTAGCTTTGCGACTTAAAAGTCTCCTCACCTCGGCATATCAGGCTTGACGTGTCGCTCTCTGCAAGGATGATCATTATTCCTTAGATCCTTTTTCAGAGAAACACATAATTTAAAAGCCACTGGGAACTAAGCTGCATAGAAAACTAGTACTAAAAGGTGTGTCACTGGCAGCTTCTCCTCGCCCGCTCCCCTTGACTAAAAGGTCTAACAGGTCCTGTATAGGGAGAGGCTTGTCAGCCATTGGCAGCAGGCATGGAGAAATCATTGGAGACTGCCCTTTCCATCTAGTCTTATGTGAAGCTCGGTGCCCCATGGCTTTTAAAGTATGTTTTTCTCTGGAACACCGCTGCATTTCATAGTTAAACATACATTAATTTGTTGAATATTCGCCTAACATAACCGAACGCCATTCAGCTCAATAAGAGGCAAACACAAACGCATGCACAACGCCTGATAACACCCCCAAATGATGCCAAAACACAGCAAATGGGGGGAAGATGCCAGGAAAGTGGCCTCAATTCACCCACAGTTCAAATTTTAGTATGGAACTGCAGCAATCAGATAGGTATGAGGTATCGGAGTCTGGGACAGCATTTACAGCTTTTTATTGAACATCACAGTAAGACGAGGTGGGTGAGGGATCGGTGTGGGCCCCCTTTGCTGGGAGCCCTGATACCACATGCAACACCTCTACCTGCTTTTATGCTTAGCCACACTCAGGTGGCACAAATATCTGTTTTGTAGACTACCATTGTCAGAAAAATTTAAGGATAGTAACATGGGTAGTTTAGTCCAAGGAACTGGAGGCCTGACATGTCGGAGGCTTGACGTGTCAGAGGCCTTCTGCTACAAGCAACACACATTTAGGAGACCCAACCAAGTGTGTACACATTTCCAAAAGTTATTGGCGGATACCACCAAAGTGGCATCAATTTCACCACAATAGAAATAAAATAATAGGGACCAACAGGTCTTCCACTACACCCAATACAGGAGATGGACACTAAACAGGAGTGTTCACATTTCCAAAAATTACTGGCAGACACCAAAAAAGTGGTATCAATTTCACCACAGTATAGATAGTATAATAGGGGCCGACAGGTCTTCCACTACATCCAATCCAGTGAATGGACACCCAACCAGGGGTGTTAACATTTAAACAAATGAGGGCCTTACACAGAAGTGGTATCGGTTTCACCACAGTAGAAATAGTATAATAGGGACCATGACTGACAGGTATTCCACTACACCCAATCCAGCAGATGGACACCCAACCAGGAGTGTTCACATTTACAAAAAATTTTGGCAGACAATACCAAAGTGGCATCAATTTCAAAACAGTTGAAATAGTATAATAGGGACAGACTGGTCTTCTACTATGCCCAATCCAACAGATGGACACCCAACCAGAAGTGTTCATATTTCCAAAAATTATTGGCAGACACCACCAAAGTGGCATCAATTTCAAAACAGTTGAAATAGCATAATAGGCATCGACAGGTCTTCCACTACACCCAATCCAGCAGATGGACACCCAACCAGGAGTGTTCACATATTTAAAAATGACGGCTTGACACAACCGAAGTGGAATAACTGTCAAGGGAATAGAAATAATTGGGACTAAGACGTCTTCCACTACAGCTGACCCAGCAGATGTAGACCAACCATGACTGCTCACATTTCCACAAATTTGTGTTAACATCAGCAGCCACAGCAGGCACAGAAGGCATGCTAAAGATATCACAGAGTATAGTTATGTGACATTAATGTGTCACACTAAAAAATGCAATATCACCTATTCTGTACAGTCTGCGATTGGGGTGCAAAAGTCTTTGGAGATACATGATTTGTTCATCTTCATTAAAGTTAGGTGGTCTACACTTTCAGGGTACAGCCAACTGCGCTTATCCGTCAGGACACCATCAGTAGCGCTGAAGACACGTTCTGAGAGAACGCTGGCTGCCAGGCATGATAAAACCTCCAAGGCATGTTAGGCGAGCTCAGGTCAATCATCCATTTCAGCAGACCAAAATGTGAAAGGGTTCAAATACTGCCTGATAGCATTTATATTCAATTCTATATACTCTTGCAACATCTTCTCCGTTCGTTCACCGCATGTAAGACTTGGACTCTGTTGTGCTGGTGCACGAGTTGGTCTAAAAAAAGTGTCAAAGGACTCACAGAAGTTGCTTCTTCCACTTAAAATTATTAAAAAAAAAAATTACAATTCTACTTACCTGTCCAGCGACGCGTCCTCCTGTCCCGCTGTCTCCCGGCCGCATCTGCTTCCGGGGTCGCTCATTAACTTCCAACGGTATTTACAAGCTTGGGGTTCGGACGTAAGTTTGCATCATCTCCGACCCCGAGCTCGAACTTTACAATAAAACTTGGGCAAACCCGCTGATCCCGATCATCGGGGGTTTCACCCATCACTAGTTATGGGCACTAGATTCACTGATGGAATGTTGAAGGGAACCAGTCTGATTGCCATATAGAGTCAAGATAGGAACTTTTCATCTAATATGGAGCAATTAGTGTTTTCCTCAAAGGGTTTTTGCCTTCCTGTGGATCAACAAATTAGACTATAGTTTGAAGTTGATGGACTTATAACTACCTTCAACTTAAAAAAAATATGAAAATATGGTGGAACTCTAGGAATTCACTCTTCCATAGAACAATAGTGGTCCATAAATTAAGTTATGTGCAATAATAAGAAATTACAATGGGAAAAAGTATTGAACACATTTACTGAAATTTATTTAATACTTCGTACAAAAGCCTTTGTTTGTGATATCAGCTTCAAGGAGCCTCCTGTATGGACAAACTAGTCACATGCATTGCTCAGGTGTGATTTTGGCCCATTCTTGTGTGTTTGGGATCATTGTCTTGCTGACATATCCACCCTCATTTCATCTTCATCATCCTGGTAGGTGGCAACAGATTTATATCAAGAATATCTTGTACATTTATTTACTCATCCTCCCTTCAATTATATGAAGTTTGCCAGTTCCGTATGCTGAGAAACAGCCCCACACCATGATGTTCTCACCTCCAAACTTCACTGTTGGGATGGTATATTTGGGTTATATGCAGTGCTTTTTGGCCTCTAAACATGGTGTGTATTATGGCATCCAAAGAGTTCAATTTTGGTCTCATCTGACCAGACTATACTCTCAGTATTCCACAGGTTTGTCTAAATGTTGTTCAGCAAACTTTACAAGCTTGAACATGCTTTTGTGGAGATCTTGCTTGGTGAAATTGCATACAGTACATGTCATGGAGGTTGAGTGCATTACTTACAGTTTTCTTGGGAACAATGGCACCTGCTGATTCCAGATTTTTCTGTAGCTCTCTGCAGGTGGTCCTTGGCTGTTGGACAACTCTTATCATAATTGTTTTCACTCCTCTATCTGAAATTGCTGGGAGCACCGGATCGTTGCCAGTTCATGGTGAAATGATGTTCTTTCCACTTCCGGAATATGGCCCCAACAGTGCTCACTGGAACCTTCATCAGTTTAGAAATTTTTCTGTAACCAATGCCATAGGCAAATTAGTAAAGATCGTGAGACAGCTCACTGGTTTTACCCACCATAAGATGTTTCTTGTGTGGCAACTTGGTAATGATACACCTTTTTATAGACCATTAGTTGAACCAGCTGAGTCTCAGGATTGCTTTCTAATTAATGATAGATTTCAGTTGGTGGTATGACTTTGCATGGCTTTTTGCACCTCTCTTTCTTCACGTGTTCAGTACTTTTTCGCCGTGTCAATTCTAATTATTAAAGATAGCTTAATTTATGGACATCTATGGTTTGATTTAATTCCCTGTGTAGATTGTATGGGTTGTTACCAATATCTGGTGAGAATTTCATGTCAATAGCACCTTTAGAAATATATGTACTTAGAAAATTGGTGATGATGTTTAAATACGTACTTATTTTGCCTGCTCTAAATATTAATATAGCAGGTAAAACTATTTTTTTGTTATAAAGCTCTATATCCCCTACTTAGAAATAGACAAATTAGAATGGACAATTTGCTGGCCATTACTGCATACTATTCTTGTACATAGAACACGATAATTGCACATTCTATAGTAAGCATCCAAGCTCACCGTAGCGACGGGAGATTTTTATAATTTCACTTTACATCTGGCAGGGGATTTGGAGCTCTGTATCAGACAAATAAAGCTTCTACTGCTAGAATGCTAATCTGAGATATTATTCAGCTCATAGTGTTAGATCTATAAATAACATAATAATATATTATTGTCGTACTCACTTTAACTGCTCTAAAATGAATTTACTCTAAATTGTAAATCCTTTACATCCAATACACCAGTGAAGCTTTTAGATATACAGAATACTTGGGCTGTTACGGGTAATCTTTTCTGACATGTGACATCTTTTCTTACTGATTTATAGATTACTAGATGGCAGCCCGATTCTAAAGAATCGGGAGTCTAGAATCCATATATACTTTATTTATTCAAATGTAAGAATAATACAATTAATAAATAATAGTAAGAAAGAACAAAAAATGGCTGCACTCACCAGCTCTTGACAATTCTTGTTATTTAAGGTACAGTTACACAGGATCCATGAACATGCTTATGAGGGGAGGAATGAAAGACATCAGACAACAACTTTGCGTGTTGTGGCAAATGCCACAACAACGGTTCTTTGCTTAAGAACAATAATGTAAATAATAAATAATATGTATCAATAACTATGTATATTGGTATGTTCTATGACATTTTAAAATATTTCATTATTATGTGGAAAAGCTCTTAGTACCCATACTGGCGCATACTTGTGTGCCCATCAGGTATTTTCACAGTAATTTTACATCTGATGGGTTGGTATGAAACGTTTTTAATCATCTCTTGGGCTTAGCTAAGCCTTCATTTTAAATAATTCTAATAAGTACAACAGAAATAAAAGCCTTTTTGTGTATCCAAATTTTTTGTGTTTATTTTTACAGAAGTGTAAAATTTAAGAAATCAACGTTCATAGTACACCGATGGGCTAATATAAGCATGCCCATCAACCACGTCACGGTAGCCTTTGAACTGATGGGTCCTAACTAACTGATTCCTATTTCTTAATACTCAAACCTCTTTCACATCTGCATGTTTCTGATATTTGCAGAAGTAATGTTAAAAACAATACAACTTCCACACTTGGCACCAAAGAACTGACCTACAACACACTTTCAGCAAGTGCCATGCAATGTAGATGAAGCTTGGAGTTAACTTGCAGTAAATGCGGCAAACGCGGCTTCGACAATTGCATTCAATGCAGCCACAACAAAAACACTGGTAAGTGGAGATTTTGTGGCGAAAACTGCAGAAACCACATGTGCTGCACCTGCCGCAAGTGAAGTACAAATTCCGTATACATTGCATGCAACTTACAGCAAGAGTGGCGTGGGTCAGCCCTTAGGCAGGAAGTGCAGAAATAGCCTTTTTTCCACCATAAATTCTCCAAATAGCAGAAAAATGTTGATGTGAAAGCAAAATCTCTATTCTTTCCCTATCTATCTGAATATGTACCTATCTATATATCTATTTCTATGTACAGAACACACCTGGAGATAGAGATGTGTGTGAACAGCCATCCCACCCGTCTCTTACCTGTTCACAAAAACCTCACCCTTTTTAAAAACAAAATGAAATCTCTCAGCAGTAGTGTTGAGCATTCCGATACTGCAAGTATCGGGTATCGGCCGATACTTGCTGTATCGGAATTCCGATACCGAGATCCGATATTTTTGTGATATCGGGTATCGGTATCGAAACAACATTAATGTAAAAATGTGTAAAAGAGAGAATTAAAATAAAAAATATTGCTATACTCACCTCTCCGACGCAGCCTGCACCTTACCGAGGGAAGCGGCAGCGTTCTTTGTTTAAAATTCGCGCTTTTCTTTCCTTTACGTGAGTCCCGGCTTGTGATTGGTTGCGTGCCGCCCATGTGACCGGGACGCAACCAATCACAGCAAGCCGTGACGTAATTTCAGGTCCTTCAGGATTTTAAAATTACGTTCCGGCGTTGTGATTGGTTGCGTCGCAGTCACATGGGCGACGCAACCAATCACAGCAAGCCGTGACGTAATTTCAGGTCCTTAAGGATTTTAAAAATACGTCCCGGCTTTGTGATTGGTTGCGTCGCAGTCACATGGGAGATGCAACCAATCACAAGCCGTGACGTCACGGGAGGCTGGACACGCGCGCATTTTAAAATGGGCGCGTGTCCAGCCTCCCGTGACGTCCCGGCTTGTGATTGGTTGCGCCGCGATCAACCAATCACAAGCCGGGAGGCTGGACACGCGCGCATTTTAAAATTTTAAAATGCGCGCGTGTCCAGCCTCCCGGCTTGTGATTGGTTGACCGCGGCGCAACCAATCACAAGCCGGGACGTCACGGGAGGCTGGACACGCGCCCATTTTAAAATTTTAAAATGCGCGCGTGTCCAGCCTCCCGGCTTGTGATTGGTTGACCGCGGCGCACAAAATGAGTGAGGATGAACTAAACCAAACAAGGGGAAACTGCCAATGTTGTCAAAACATCAATTATTGCATAATAAGTTTGGTCGAATTTGCAGGATGTGTCTCACATTCCCATGTATCACCTCTCAGCTGATGTATTATACAAGCCTCCCGGCTTGTGATTGGTTGACCGCGGCGCAACCAATCACAAGCCGGGACGTCACGGGAGGCTGGACACGCGCCCATTTTAAAAAGCGCGCGTGTCCAGCCTCCCGTGACGTCATGGCTTGTGATTGGTTAATGGCGGCCATGTTGCCGGGACGCGGACCAATCACAGCAAGCCGTGACGTAATTTCGTCACGGCTTGCTGTGATTGGTCCGCGTCCCGGCAACATGGCCGCCCTGACCAATCACAAGCCGGGACTTCACGTAACCAAGTAAAAGCGCGAATTTTAAACAAACAACGCTGCCGGTTCCCTCGCTGAGGTCCAGGCTGCGTCGGACAGGTGAGTATAGCGATATTTTTTATTTTAATACTTTCTTTTACACATTTATATGGATCCCAGGGCCTGAAGGAGAGTTTCCTCTCCTTGAGACCCTGGGAACCATCAGGAATACCGTCCGATACTTGAGTCCCATTGACTTGTATTGGTATCGGGTATCGGTATCGGATTGGATCCGATACTTTGCCGGTATCGGCCGATACTTTCCGATACCGATACTTTCAAGTATCGGACAGTATCGCTCAACACTACTCAGCAGCTATACTGCTGGAGCTTCAAATACAGGTTCCTATCACCAAATACAGGCATTTGGATGATACACATCTTACATCTTGTACTTAATGTGTGTTCTACTTACCTATAAAAATATGTATTGATATATCATATTTCTAAATTTATGTAGATATGATATAGAGTTATTAACCCTATATGCTAATGAGTACGTATGTTATATACGTATTTCCTACATAAGTACTTAAAATCTATATGTCTATGGCTACACTAATTTTTTTTTGTTTTTGTTTTTTTTCCTTATCTCTATACATAGAATTTGCCTATTGCTGTCTATGTTATTAGAAAAACTGAATAATGAAAAAAAAGAAAAGTAACTTTAAACTAAAATATTTTTGTAGATAATATTACGTGTGAAGACTTTAGTACTATCAGCCAATAATTGTCCTTGAAGTGGTGTATTAACCACTTTAACCCTCACATTGCAACATTGCTTCACCCTGGAAAAAGCAACATACAATTGACCATGGGCAAAATCAGGTTCTGGTAGAGAAATGCCAACTCGATGGAGGGTCTGGCCTTGAGATTTATTTATGGTCATTGCAAATGCGGGCTTGATGGGAAATTGTCTCCGTCTTAATTTAAAAGGTAATCCAGTCTCTGATGGACACAAATCAATTCGTGGAATGAATACCACATTTCCTGCTGCTGACCCACTAATTACTTTAGCCAGTATGATATTGGCATGTAAGGCAGTGACAATGAGCCGCGTACCATTGCAGAGACCTTTGTTCATGTTCAGATTACGTAATAACATGACAATGGTGCCAATTTTAAGTTTCAGCCGATGTGAAGGCATTCCAGTTGGTGTTAGTGAATTCAAAAACTCAAGTGGGTATTGATCGAGGTCATCAGCTTCATCAGGATCGATGGAATCATCACTGATATATTCAGTATAGTCACCTATCAATAAATCCATGACTTGGGAATTGACTTTCTCAACGTCCTCATTTTTTGGACATAAAATTGCATGAGATGCAGCTGTATTTATGCTTTCGGTGTCATTCACATCAATACAAAGATTATCTCCAAAAATTTCAATTATTAAAGAGCCAGTGCATACCATGTCTGGAGGAATTTCAATTACATCATCTCCAAGGTTATGTTCATTAGATAGTTCACCATTTCCCAGTTGAAGCAACCAACTGCTGTAGTGAGGATCAATGGAGCGCATGTTGTTAATAAGTGGCAGGCGAGTAAAATGTTGCCAGTGTTGTGAATATTTTATACAGCTCTCTACAACATCAGTTCTTGTCCCATGAGGGATGACAGGAAGACATTGTCTAAAGTCGCCTCCAAAATCACTTTACCTCCAAACGGTGTTTTTTCTTTGTGAGCTACATTTGTTGTCATGACATCACGTAAAACTCTATCAATGACATGCAATGCATATTTGGATAGCATTGTGCACTCATCAATAATAAAAAGTTTAGTGCTGTGCAAATCTTTTGCTGCATCGGTATCATTCTTAATCCTGGAAACAGATGTTTCATTCACAGGAATTGGAATCCCATAAAGAGAATGAATGGTTCGTCCACCTTGTAGCAAGTTGGCGGCAATTCCAGTAGTGGCAGCAGGTGACACAATGTCTCCTTGTCCTCTTAGCTGATGTAGGAGTAGATGATATAGGTACGTTTTTCCGCTGCCACCAGGACCATCAAGGAAAAAACACTTTGCTGTAGAATTAGTGTCTTCTAAAGCTTGAGTGATAGCATCAAAAGCAAAAAGTTGGTCCTCATTTAGAGTAGCTTTCATTTCAGCAGCTGCTGATAACTCATAATCTTTATCATACTGTGGGAGGAGGTGTTGTTTCTTGACTGGACATGGCAAATTAAAATCAGTATAAGTTTTGCCATGAGCTTTAAGAACATGTTGGACATCTGTCATAGCATAGCCTTCACAATTGACACACTCCAGAGTGTCGGAGTGGTATGCATAGCAGTAGTCTTCTACAAAGTGTTCCTTAAATTCATCCCATAAGTCCCGAGGTTTAGCTGGAGGACCAAAAATACAAATGTAGGCAAACATGTCACGTAGCTGTGCTGGCATGTTGAGAATACTGGCATCAAGTAATGTATTTCTCCACAGACTATCATCAAATAGTAAGCCAAGAGCTAATGCCGCATCTTTGAAGGTTTCATGTGTGACTCCGTGTACAGTTTTTATGCTGTCAAAACTGGTTGCACCTTTGACATGTAACAATAACAATCTTAAATAGTAGCGTTCTTGGTCTTTCACACTGACAGTATACATTCGTCCAATCACAGAACCACCTGCTCGCTTTCTAACTTCCCAAGAACCTTCTTTCCAAACATAGTTTTCGGGAATTTCACGGTATAAATAAATATGAGCATGATGGTCGTTCTGATTAAGCTTGAAGTAGGCCATAAGTGTAGAATTTTGATGGAGCTTTTGTTTGATGTTTCCAATAGAGTCATCCTCATGAAAATAGAGTGGCTGAGAATGCGGTAGATGTACAGCAAGGCGAATGATGCTATGAGATTGTTTATGCATTGGATATGAGAATATTTGCCAAGCTGCCTCTTGTGCACTGACATATCTTGAATCCATGAATTGGTGTGTTTCATCATGTTGGATGTTAGTCTGGCAGATTTCAAGATTGGCTTTATCATGTCCTTTGTAGACGTATTTAAATAAATATTTCACAGCCTGAATGGAACCACAAACTTCGACATTTATATGGCACTTGTATTTTAATAGCAGGAACGGATTATATGGAACCACCCACGAATTGTCAATCATGTTAGAATGGTGTTGAAAAGATGGGCCAAAGTGTCTGCGATAAGTAGGATAGGCGTCCTTAGCTATGATGGTTCTTGGTTGCAAATCTTTAGGGAAACCTTTTGTACACTTCCCCAGATCCATACAGGGAGAATTTGGGTTGTGTTCTCCACACGGACCATGAATCATATGTTGGAGAACAATTTTATGGAGCTGAGGATAGTGGGTAGGATTGGGAATTTCAGCCCACACTGTATTGTCTATGTCCTCCTCAGTCCTTAATTTGGAGTTGCTGTCCAGAATAATCAAAATGTGAGCGTGTGGAAGGCCACGTTTTTGAAATTCAATTACATGAACCATAGCGCAAACTTTCCCAAATAATCCGTTGTTAATGTCTTTTAAGAGTGCTTCCAGTTTTATTTTGAAAACACGTGCCACCAAATCAGGTCTATGTTCCACACGCTGCCAAGGTTCCAAATTCTCAGTAATCTCATTCCATTTCGGATTACAGGTCATGGTGATGAATAGATCAGGACGACCATATTTAAACACAATAGCCATGGCATCCTGGTACCGCTGCTGCATATTCCTGGGACTGCCTTCAAACAAAGATGGTAAAATGACCGTTTTTCCAATGGGGATGCCCTTCTCAATGGATTTTTTCTGGAGATGTTCCTGGAGTACACAATAATCCTCTACTTTCAAATCCTTTTGGTGTTGACGGATATAATTTAGGCGATTTGCCTCGATTTTCACATAAGCATCCACTAAGTACTGCTGAGTGAGTTTGCCACCATTCAGGAGTGGATTAAACTGATTACGGACAGACAGCACATAGCAGTAATATTGCAGTTGTGTAACTCTGCGTGGACTTTGCCCTTGTTGCTTGAGGCCATCATGCCAGCCCTGGTCTCCGTAAGGGAAAAATAAAGGATAGAGTAAAGCATCTAAATTACTGTGTAGAATGCTGACCTGTTGTGTTCTTGGCGCCAAAGGATTTTTGGGGTCCGGTTGTAAATGTATTAAAATATCACGATTAAATGGTGGCTCTCCATTGTCATTTTCAAATACGACAGCAACTTCATTGACAGTTGGATTATTATATCGGCGAGGGTCTTGATTCCGATCTTGTTTAAGGGCCATGATGATATTTGGCATGAGAGTGCCATTAGCTTCAGCTTTAAGATGTTCTTCATGTTCCACATCTCGTAACATTTTGTAGGCAGCAACAAAGGGATTCACATTGTCTAACTGAAGAGCAATTATACTCATCAAAGTGGGATGACATTTTTGATTTTGTTCACAGTTTAAACGTTGTTCATTCGCGGTAGCGGTATCCAAAATATACAGTTGGGCATAAGCTGGAACTTGATCATCACTGGGATGTAGGGTTCCAGTACGATGATATATTTGTCCATGTATACGGAAACAGTAAGGGCCATGTCCAGGTGGAGGGGATATATTGGCACCCATGGAGGCGAAAGCAAATGAGCTGTTAATACTACGAATATTTTCCATGAGATTCTTACTGAACTCACTCTCCCCTGTCAGCAATCGTTTAAAGACCTCGGGATATTGGGGTATAGGTATATGCACTTTACTCTTGTGACAACACAGAGTAAAATTTTTATCTGCTGGTATCTCAGCATTAAAATGTAATGCTTGACAATGTTCACATAAATAGTTCATAGGACCACAGGAGTGTTCTACTATGGTACTGTCATCATTAGTAAAACCTGTAGGATGTTGAGGTACAGGTTGTGGTAACGGAGCATTGGAATGTTTCTTTAAGCCAACATATATAAAGCGTGGACCTGGTAGAGGATCTTCACTGTCCACAGATTCAATCACTGAGGAGTTGGAAGGTGTATCGTGGTCAGGGTTTATTAATATGGAGGTGCAAGCGGTTTTTTTGCGCCGTTCACGGCGTGCACCAGCTGCATTTGGTAATGGTTTGTTTGTTGCCTTAGAAGAGTCAGGTGTGAAGCATGTCTTATAAGCAGACTTAACGGTGTACAGGCGACGGCGTTTATCATTTGGAGTGTAAGTAGGACGGTGTTTGCGCTTACGTGCAGATTTACCAACGGTTAAAGGAGCTTGAGGCTGCACACATTCTATGAATGGAGACAAAGAAGCTGTATTGTGGGCAGAATCTATGACTGAGGACGTGGAAATATTATGTTTGCAACGTTGAGAGCGTGCAGCAGCAGCTTTATTACTTAATCGATTAGTTTTGTCCTCAAAAGACTCATTAGTAATGCGTTTATTGCAAGCAGCATTAACAGTGTCCAGGCGCTTCTGTCTGTCCTCTGTAGTCTCGTTAGCACGCTGTTTGCGCTTACGTGCGGCATCGGCGGCTTTTCGCTCTGCGGCATTGGTATACTTATTATCAGACCTGATGTTACGTGCGCCATCAGCAGCTTTGGGCTCTGTGTCATTAGTATACTTAACAGTGTCCAGGCGCTTGCATCTATCCTCTGTACTCTTGTTAGCACGCTGTTTGCGCTTACGTGCAGCATCGGTGTCTTTTCGCTGTGCGTCATTGGTATACTTATTATCAGACCTGATGTTACGTGCGCCATCAGCAGCTTTGGGCTCTGTGTCATTAGTATACTTAACAGTGTCCAGGCGCTTGCATCTATCGTCTGTACTCTTGTTAGCACGCTGTTTACGCTTACGTGCAGCATCGGCGGCTTTTCGCTCTGCGTCATTGGTATACTTATTATCAGACCTGATGTTACGTGCGCCATCAGCAGCTTTGGGCTCTGTGTCATTAGTATACTTAACAGTGTCCAGGCGCTTGCATCTCTCCTCTGTACTCTTGTTAGCACGCTGTTTGCGCTTACGTGCAGCATCGGCGGCTTTTCGCTCTGCATCATTACCATACTTTATATCAGACCTGATCTTACGTGCGCCATCAGCAGCTTTGGACTCTGTGTCATTAGTATACTTAACAGTATCCAGGCGCTTGCATCTATCCTCTGTACTCTTGTTAACACGCTGTTTGCGCTTACGTGCGGCATCGGCGGCTTTTCGCTCTGCATCATTACCATACTTTATATCAGACCTGATCTTACGTGCGCCATCAGCAGCTTTGGGCTCTGTGTCATTAGTATACTTAACAGTATCCAGGCACTTGCATCTATCCTCTATACTCTTGTTAACACGCTGTTTACGCTTACGTGCGGCATCGGCGGCTTTTCGCTCTGCATCATTACCATACTTTATATCAGACCTGATCTTACGTGCGCCATCAGCAGCTTTGGACTCTGTGTCATTACTATACTTAACAGTGTCCAGGCGCTTGCATCTATCCTCTGTACTCTTGTTAGCACGCTGTTTACGCTTACGTGCGGCATCGGCGTCTTTTTGCTCTGCATTATTAGTATACTTTATATCAGACCTAATCTTACGTGCGCCATCAGCAGCTTTGGGCTCTGTGTCATTAGTATCCTTACTATTAGAGCTCATGTTGGCTAAGCTAAACAGCTTTAAGAGTGGTGGTGGCAAACAACAGGTTAATAAGAGGCAGTGTCAGGTAGTAGGAAAATAGCCAGTTAATAATAGGCAATAGTTCTTTGCAGGAATACAGATATTAATAAATAGGCAGTTTATATTGCAGAGAAATTGCTGGGCAATAATGGACAATGTCCTTATGTGGCAAATAATAGAGCAATATACCCAGTGTGGCAAAGAAGAGGTTAATAAACGGCAGTCTCTCAGTATAACAGTCAGTGAATAATAGGCAGTATATGGAGAAAACACCAAACAAAAGTTCAAAATTGGTGTGAAAATGTCACTGAACCACTTCACAACTAAATATATATAGTTTTGGTAAATGGTATTATCATTTTTTTGACGAAATTCGGCAGGAGCTTGAAGAGCGACGTCACTGGGACCGCCTCCACGCAGTAGAAACTTGCTGTGAGGTAAAAATTCAAAAATCACACCAAAATGGCGGGCGGAGTGTGTCACAGTACGGCACATTTCTGATTGGTCGCTCGCGGCAGGCGGCAACCAATCAGAAAAGTGCCGCGCACCACGAAGGCATATATCTTTGTCTACCCTGAGCGGGTGTAGGACGCTGGTGACGTCACTTATCTCCGGACATTATCTCCGGACAAAGCCACGGAAGTTGGCACAAATTGCCGGAAGTAGTATTCTAGGCAATTATATATTAGATTGTCCTGTCACCAGCCATGTGTACGATTATCGGCCGAAAGCCTCTCTGGAACCAATAATCACCCCATGTAAAGGTATCTTTAAAAGTTAAAGATTCAGAATACTATGACTTTTATCATATCCTGAACAGTCAAGTTTTTTATGAACCGTTAAGGTTTTCTGGTTGAAGTAAAAAAAACTCTGAGTACAGTTTGAAACCATAAAATGTTGAAAAATTATGTCATTCTTGAGTATATCACTCAATGGTGCTCATAAATGTGTCAAATTTGATCTATAATATACTTTAATATACGTTACTTTAATCTTTAATATACTTAAGAACAGGGCCCCAGACATCACACAGGGGGTCTGAAACACCGCACAGTGGTCCAAAATATCGCTGTGCTCTGCCTGGGGCCCCATATGCTGCCTGGGGCCCCTGTGCTCTGCCTGGGGCCCCATATGCTGCCTGGGGCCCCTGTGCTCTGCCTGGGGCCCCTGTGCTCTGCCTGGGGCCCCATGTTCTGCCTGGGGCCCCTGTGCTCTGCCTGGGGCCACTGTGCTCTGCCTGGGGCCCCATATGCTGCCTGGGGCCCCTGTGCTCTGCCTGGGGCGCCATATGCTGCCTGGGGCCCCTGTGCTCTGCCTGGGGCCCCATAGGCTGCCTGGGGCCCCTGTGCTCTACCTGGGACCACTGTGCTCATCCTGGGGCCCCATATGCTGCCTGGGGCCCCTGTGCTCTGCCTGGGGCCCCTGTGCTCTGCCTGGGGCCCCATGTTCTGCCTGGGGCCACTGTGCTCTGCCTGGGGCCCCATAGGCTGCCTGGGGCCCCTGTGCTCTGCCTGGGACCACTGTGCTCTGCCTGGGGCCCCATATGCTGCCTGGGGCCCCTGTGCTCTGCCTGGGGCCATTGTGCTCTGCCTGGGGCCCCATATGCTGCCTGGGGCCCCTGTGCTCTGCCTGGGGCCCCATATGCTGCCTGGGGCCCCTGTGCTCTGCCTGGGGCCCCTGTGCTCTGCCTGGGGCCCCATGTTCTGCCTGGTGCCCCTGTGCTCTGCCTGGGGCCACTGTGCTCTGCCTGGGGCCCCATATGCTGCCTGGGGCCCCTGTGCTCTGCCTGGGGCCCCATATGCTGCCTGGGGCCCCTGTGCTCTGCCTGGGGCCCCTGAGCTCTGCCTGGGGCCCCATGTTCTGCTTGGGGCCACTGTGCTCTGCCTGGGGCCCCATAAGCTGCCTGGGGCCCCTGTGCTCTGCCTGGGGCCACTGTGCTCTGCCTGGGGCCCCATATGCTGCCTGGGGCCCCTGTGCTCTGCCTGGGGCCCCATATGCTGCCTGGGGGCCCTGTGCTCTGCCTGGGGCCCCTGTGCTCTGCCTGGGGCCACTGTGCTCTGCCTGGGGCCCCATATGCTGCCTGGGGCCCCTGTGCTCTGCCTGGGGCCCCATATGCTGCCTGGGGCCCCTGTACTCTGCCTGGGGCCCCTGTGCTCTGCCTGGGGCCCCATGTTCTGCCTGGGGCCACTGTGCTCTGCCTGGGGCCCCATAGGCTGCCTGGGGCCCCTGTGCTCTGCCTGGGACCACTGTGCTCTGCCTGGGGCCCCATATGCTGCCTGGGGCCCCTGTGCTCTGCCTGTGGCCACTGTGCTCTGCCTGGGGCCCCATATGCTGCCTGGGGCCCCTGTGCTCTGCCTGGGGCCCCATATGCTGCTTGGGGCCCCTGTGCTCTGCCTGGGACCACTGTGCTCTGCCTGGGGCCCCATATGCTGCCTGGGGCCCCTGTGCTCTGCCTGGGGCCACTGTGCTCTGCCTGGGGCCCCATATGCTGCCTGGGGCCCCTGTGCTCTGCCTGGGGCCCCATATGGTGCCTGGGGCCCCATGTTCTGCCTGGGGCCCCTGTGCTCTGCATGGGGCCCCATGTTCTGCCTGGGGCCCCTGTGCTCTACCTGGGGCCCCTGTGCTCTGCCAGGGGCCCCATATGCTGCCTGGGGCCCCTGTGCTCTGCCTGGGGCCCTATATGCTGCCTGGGGCCCCATGTTCTGCCTGGAGCCACGGTGCTCTGCCTGGGGCCCCATAGGCTGCCTGGGGCCACTGTGCTCTGCCAGGGACCACTGTGCTCTGCCTGGGGCCCCATATGCTGCCTGGGGCCCCTGTGCTCTGCCTGTGGCCACTGTGCTCTGCCTGGGGCCCCATATGCTGCCTGGGGCCCCTGTGCTCTGCCTGGGGCCCCATATGCTGCCTGGGGCCCCTGTGCTCTGCCTGGGGCCCCTGTGCTCTGCCTGGGGCCCCATATGCTGCCTGGGGCCCCTGTGCTCTGCCTGGGGCCCCATATGCTGCCTGGGGCCCCTGTGCTCTGCCTGGGGCCCCTGTGCTCTGCCTGGGGCCCCATGTTCTGCCTGGGGCCACTGTGCTCTGCCTGGGGCCCCATAAGCTGCCTGGGGCCCCATGTTCTGCCTGGGGCCACTGTGCTCTGCCTGGGGCCCCATAGGCTGCCTGGGGCCCCTGTGCTCTGCCTGGGACCACTGTGCTCTTCCTGGGGCCCCATATGCTGCCTGGGGCCCCTGTGCTCTGCCTGGGGCCACTGTGCTCTGCCTGGGGCCCCATATGCTGCCTGGGGCCCCTGTGCTCTGCCTGGGACCACTGTGCTCTGCCTGGGGCCCCATATGCTGCCTGGGGCCCCTGTGCTCTGCCTGGGGCCACTGTGCTCTGCCTGGGGCCCCATATGCTGCCTGGGGCCCCTGTGCTCTGCCTGGGGCCCCATATACTGCCTGGGGCCCCTGTGCTCTGCCTGGGGCCCCTGTGCTCTGCCTGGGGCCCCATGTTCTGCCTGGGGCCCCTGTGCTCTACCTGGGGCCACTGTGCTCTGCCTGGGGCCCTATATGCTGCCTGGGGCCCCTGTGCTCTGCCTGGGGCCCCATATGCTGCCTGGGGCCCCTGTGCTCTGCCTGGGACCACTGTGCTCTTCCTGGGGCCCCATGTTCTGCCTGGGGCCCCTGTGCTCTGCCTGGGGCCCCTGTGCTCTGCCTGGGGCCCCATGTTCTGCCTGGGGCCCCTGTGCTCTACCTGGGGCCACTGTGCTCTGCCTGGGGCCCCATATGCTGCCTGGGGCCCCTGTGCTCTGCCTGGGGCCCCATATGCTGCCTGGGGCCCCTGTGCTCTGCCTGGGGCCCCTGTGCTCTGCCTGGGGCCCCATGTTCTGCCTGGGGCCACTGTGCTCTGCCTGGGGCCCCATAGGCTGCCTGGGGCCCCTGTGCTCTGCCTGGGACCACTGTGCTCTGCCTGGGGCCCCATATGCTGCCTGGGGCCCCTGTGCTCTGCCTGGGGCCACTGTGCTCTGCCTGGGGCCCCATATGCTGCCTGGGGCCCCTGTGCTCTGCCTGGGGCCCCATATGCTGCCTGGGGCCCCTGTGCTCTGCCTGGGGCCACTGTGCTCTGCCTGGGGCCCCATATGCTGCCTGGGGCCCCTGTGCTCTGCCTGGGGCCCCATATGTTGCCTGGGGCCCCTGTGCTCTGCCTGGGGCCCCATGTTCTGCCTGGGGCCCCATGTTCTGCCTGGGGCCCCTGTGCTCTGCCTGGGGCCCCATATGCTGCCTGGGGCCCCTGTGCTCTGCCTGGGGCCCCATATGCTGCCTGGGGCCCCTGTGCTCTGCCTGGGGCCCCATAGGCTGCCTGGGGCCCCTGTGCTCTACCTGGGACCACTGTGCTCTGCCTGGGGCCCCATATGCTGCCTGGGGCCCCTGTGCTCTGCCTGGGGCCACTGTGCTCTGCCTGGGGCCCCATATGCTGCCTGGGGCCCCTGTGCTCAGCCTGGGTGTAGGACACTGGTGACGTCACTTATCTCCGGACATTAGCTCCGGACATTAGCTCCGGACATTAGCTCCAGACATTAGCTCTGGACATTATCTCCAGACATTAGCTCCGGACAAAGCCACGGAAGTTGGCATAAATTGCAGGAAGTAGTATTCTAGGCAATTAATCTCCGGACATTAGCTCCGGACATTAGCTCCGGACATTAGCTCCGGACATTAGCTCCGAACATTATCTCCGGACATTAGCTCCGGACAAAGCCACGGAAGTTGGCACAAATTGCAGGAAGTAGTATTCTAGGCAATTATATATTAGACTAGATGGTGGCCCGATTCTAACGCATCGGGTATTATAAATGAATAGAATTCAGGTTATAGCAATTATTTTCAAGATCAATGACGTTTCTCCAATCAATCGCGCTGTATAATATGTTTAACAGTTCATTTCACTTTAAGGGGAACTGTCGCCAATGTGTCTATTATCTCCTGAATCTGTCTGAAAAACCCAAATAATACCATTTTAATTGCTCCAGCGCTGTATGTGAATAAGAATGGTGTGGTCTGATGGGTGTCCTCACTGAGGCATCTGTAACTCCTTTTTACTCCTAATAATTATCCGGCTTTGATTGATGTGGATAATGTGTTCAGCGTCATCCAATTAGAGAAAAGAAACCACACGCCTGCTCAGTAACAGGCGCACTTTGCTTTGCCCTACTATGGGCAGCCAAACAAGGACGCAAGTCATTTAATTTTGTATTTAGTGACTTTTTCATTCTTCCAGTCAATGGTACTGTATGTGATATCTGCAACAGAAGCAGCACTGTGTGTATTATTATATTAGTTATTCAAAATTGTATTAATTGTTTTCTAGAATAAAGAGCTATCGATGTATGTTAAAGCAAAAATAATGATTTCTTTATTTATTTAGATTATATAAGAAATGTTTAAAAGAATGGACCAATAAATATGAAAAAGCTTCATAGGAATGCATTGAGCTGATCACGCACGCAGGAAGGAACGTGAAAATTTATGTGCAGGTAAATTCTGTATTTTTTCGGACTATAGCACACACCTTTTGATAAGATGCACCCCAGGTGTAGACAGCAGAAAACAGGATAAGCATATTTGAATTAGCTAAAACATCCCTGGTGTTGGAGAGAAGTGAGCAACAATAGTTACAATGCAGTAAGGTAGAAAAACGAATAGATCCATAGCTAGTGTTTCTCTACAGCAGGGGTAGGGAACCTTTTTTCTGTCAAGAAGAGCCATTTGGAAAATTATACCAATCTTTGGGGGCCGTACAAAATGATCAAATTGAAAATTATCCTGCAATATTTGGTCAAACATTTAACCCCTTTACTCTGGAAGGTGGTTTGCACATTAATGACCAGGCCAATTTTTACAATATTGATCACTATCAATTTATGAGTTAATAACTCTGAAACGCTTCAACGGATCCCAGTGATGCTGAGAATGGTTTTTCAAGACATATTGTACTTTATGGTAGTGGCAAAATTTCTTCGGTATGACTTGAGTTTATTTGTGAAAAAAGTGGAAATTTGGCATAAATTTTGAAAATTTCGCAGTTCTCCCGTTTAACTTTTCGTGCCCTTAAATCACAGAGATATGTCACACAAAATAGTTAATAAATATTATTTCCCACATGTCTATTTTACATCAGCACAATTTTGGAAACAACAATTTTTTTTGTTAGGAAGTTATATGAGTTAAAATTTGACCAGCGATTCTCATTTTTCCAACAAAATTTACAAAACTATTTTTTTTAAGGACCACATCACATTTGAAGTCACTTTGAGGGGTCTATATGATAGAAAATACCCCAAAAAACTGCACCCCTCAAGGTGCTCAAAACAACATTCAAGACTTTATTAACCCTTAAGGTGCTTCACAGAAATTTTTGGAATGTGGAAAAAAAAATGAACATTTAACTTTTTTTCACAAAAGAATTATTTCAGATCCAATTTTTTTATTTTAAGAAGGATAACAGAAAAAAATTGATCTCAAAATGTGTTATGTAATTTCTCCTGAGCATGCCAATCCCACATATGAGGGAGAAAACCACTGTTTGGGCAAACAGCAGAGCTCGGAAGGGAAGGAGCGCCATTTGACTTTTTGAATGCAGATTTGTTAGAACAATTGGTGGACGCCATGTCGCATTTGGAGAGCATCTGATGTGCCTAAACAGTGGACACCCCCCACTAGAGAACTTATTTTGGAAACTAGACACCCCAAGGAATGTATTTAGATGCGTGGTGAGCACCTTGAACCCCCAGGTTCTTCCCAGAAACTTATAATAATGAATGAAAATAATAAAATCCCATTTTCCTCACAAAAATGTTATTTTAGCCCCAAATTTAGCATTTTCATAAGGGTAACAGGAGAAATTGCACCATAAAACTTGTAGTGCAATTTCACCTGCATACAAAGAAACCCTATATGAGGGAGAAAACTACTGCTTGGGTGCATGGCAGGGCTCATAAGGGAAGGAGCGTCATTTGACTTTTTGAAAGTAAAATTTCCTGGAATCGTTAGCGGACGTCATGTCCCATTTGGAGAGTCCCTGATGTACCTAAACAGTGGACACCCTGCACTATTGACCCTATTTTGGATACTAGACCCCTCAAGGAATGTATTTAGATGAATGCTGAGAACTTTAAACCCCCAGGTGCTTCACAGAAGTTTATAGAGTTGAGCTGTGAAAATAATAAAATCACATTTTCCTTACAAAAATGTTGTTTTAGCCAGCTGTTTATCATTTTTCTAAGGCTAATAGGAAATTTTTTTTACAACAAACTGTGTTCCATTTTTTCCTGAGTGTGCCAATACCCTACATGTAATCGGGAAATATTTTTCAGGCACAGTGCAAAGCTTAGAAGGCAAGACGCACCAGATTTTACTGCTATGGTTTGCAAGTGCCATGACCCACTGGGAGAGCCCATAAGGTGCCAGAACAGCAGAACCCCCCATAAGTGACCCAACTTTACAAACTACACATCTCAGTTAATTCAAGTAGGGGTGCAGTGATCATATTGATACTATGGGTGTGTCACAGAATTTTATACCACTGAGTAGTGAAGAAAAAACTACATTTTTACCATCAAAATTTTGCTTTTTCCCCAGATTTTACATTTTCACACAAGAGCTGGGTAAAAATTTCTACTAAACATGGCAATACCCCATATGTGGCTGTACAGTACTACTTAACCATATGGAGAGACTCGGGAGGAATGGACGGCTATTTGCCTCTTGGAGCGCAGATTTTCCTAGAAGAGATTGCAGACTCCATATACAGAGTCCCTAATTGCTAGAAGAGCAGAATCCCCCCTTAAGTGACCCCATTTTGGAAATTTAACCCTTTTGGGAATTTATCTACAGGTGTAGTGACGATTTTGACGCTATGGTTATTTTCCAGAAATAAGCAGCAATGAATGTTGCCGAGTGAAAATTGCAAACTGCAGTGGAAGTGACTAGTACGCTGTAGTGACCAATACGTTGCAGTCACCAATATGTTATGCCCAGCCCGTGCTTCTGGAGACATGCACCCGTAAGATGGGTGGGCTCTCATCACTTCAGAAATTCCAAACATGTGGACGCTATATGTGGTTTAGGTACACTGTGGGGCACAGAAGAGACGGGACATTTTGGTTTGGGAGCACAGAATTTGCTGAATTTATTTTAGAGGGTTATGGAGCCATTTTGCTTTTCCATAGCCTTTGTACTACCACTGGAAGCCCCCTATATTTCCGTTAAAAGATCACAGACCTGAGTGAGGGCTTGCTTTTCTTGTGGATTAAGTTGAAGCTTTCATTGGGAACATTTTACATAATGTTCGGGATCACATTTATCTGGCGCTCTACAGTGACCACTTACTTTGCGGTGTCCATCTAAATCTCTGAGTGCCATGATTCAGATGAAACCCCGAGGGATCCATTCACTATAATAAGGCAGCAGAGTTACTCTGGACTCCGTCTGGCCTCTGGTCAGTGGTGTCCTTCTTTTCAGAAGTACACAAAACTGTGGCCAACAGCAATTTTATGCAATCTTATAAAGATGGACACCGCCTGCAGTAGCAAGAGTTGTGGGGGCACCACAGGAAATATGTACTCGACCTCGACCTAAATTTGTACTCAACCATCTAATCCAAGAAGAAAATTATAGGTCATAGAGAGGGGATCACCAAGAGACATGGACACTAAATTGAAATTTATTGGATTCAAAAAGAACACTTACAAAACATTAATACCATCAAAATAGTCACACATGTGACCTACCAAAGCAGAACATGAGCTCACAATAAAGCTTATAATACAAACCCGACTTTCAGTGTGTGCAAACATATATATGTAAGTTAATAAACAGCATACCAGCACATGTTTTATGACACATCCCTAGCATAATCAAAGATGTATATATAATAAGCACCTGTATATTAGCCCAAACAACCACAATTCCACCTGTTATACAGTATACAAAAACAATGGAACAGCTTTACCAAATGTAACCTGCAAATATACAAGTGTTAATAGCAAAAATACCGGGCCCAAATAGAAAAGGTAATAAATTTGAATGAGAAAGTATTGAAAGGTAAAAAATGAATGATTGAAGCCAGGCAGTTGAGAGGAAAGTGTCCATAAGGGATATTCACCTATGAAATGTCCATAGAAAATATCATGGAACCACCAAAGCGCTGGTAAGCTTAGCACACATAGAGTCAGGTTGAGCGGTAGAGACCCGATGCGTGTCGCCACTCATGGTGGCTTTGTCAGGGGTGATCTCTACTAGTGTCCGGTATCCCTTAATATACCAAATAATCACGCTACTAGATGTAGTGCAGCTGTGCTGCTTACCTGGAAGGCGTGAAGTTCGCCATTCCAAAGACGTCTGCACAGCGTGTGACGTCGGTACACAGTGTAATGGCAGAGACCGTCATACAGCGCATGCTCCAGCACCCATCGTACCGGAAATGCATCAGCCTTGTTGCCGGAGCAGGGTTGCTAGGAAACCTGGAAGTATCATGCAGGCGCTGATACCAGAGAGTCGGACTTTCGTCTGCACAATCTCTGGAACTGTATTGCCATAGAGACACGTACTGTATATAGAGTTTCAAGCGCATGCGCAGCACTTATTGAAATAGTGTTTAAGTTAAAAAGTATTAAATAAGGCCCATATTCAGCCATATTAATGTTAGCTATAGCGTAGCCTTGCTAGCTAAGCTACAGCAGGTGATGTTTCTATACAATCGCCGATTATGAAAAACCAATTAAACCAATCAATAACAATCAATCACCGAGACATTGCATGCATGAAATTGCACTCCTCCTTTTAGCCACAGGTGTTTTTAATCCCAGCAGGACTGCTACCCCTCCGCAGAGAGAGAGAGAGATTTTAGTCAAAGAGAGGACTCACATTAGGTTCCCATTCAGATGAAGACTTTATTCTCAGAGCGGAAAGGCATTGTTAGACCCTTGCATATGAGAAATGCCTTATCGTGGCTACAAGATACACATAAATTGGCCAATTTATGCGCAAAACTTTCTCAATTTTTCATATTTCTAGTGCAGTAATGCAATTCAATTTTCATGTTTCATGTTTGCAGGTTTTAGCGCCGCAGTGTGCTGCCTTATTTATTTCACTGTATACTAGTAGGTGACTGTAGGTTCAGCACTTGTTCACACTTAGTCTATGTTTGGATGTGACATCAGTTTTTTGAAATTTGTATTCATTAGCCTTCTGACTGAGCACTCCTCCTTTTAGCCACAGGTGTTTTTAATCACAGCAGGACCGCTACCCCTAAACAGAGAGAGAGATTTAAAGGCCCCGTCTCACATAGCGAGATCGCTAGCGAGATCGCTGCTGAGTCACTAGTTTTGTGACGCAACAGCGACCTCAGTAGCGATCTCGCTATGTGTGACACGTACCAGCGATCAGGCCCCTGCTGTGAGATCGCTGGTCGTGTCGGAATGGCCTGGACCTTTTTTTGGTCGTTGAGGTCCCGCTGACATCGCTGAATCGGTGTGTGTGACACCGATCCAGCGATGTCTTCACTGGTAACCAGGGTAAACATCGGGTTACTAAGCGCAGGGCCGCGCTTAGTAACCCGATGTTTACCCTGGTTACCAAAAAAAACAAACAGTACATACTCGCCTTTCGGTGTCCGTCAGGTCCCTTGCCGTCTGCTTCCTGCTCTGACAGTGCCGGCCCTACAATGAGAGCACAACACAGAGGTGACGTCACCGCTGCGCTCTGCTCTTACTGTACGGCGGCTCAGTCAGAGCAGGAAGCAGACGGCAAGGGACCTGACGGACACCGAAAGGCGAGTATGTACTGTTTGTTTTTTTTGGTAACCAGGGTAAACATCGGGTTACTAAGCGCGGCCCTGCGCTTAGTAACCCGATGTTTACCCTGGTTACCCGGGTGCTGCAGGGGGACTTCGGCATCGTTGAAGACAGTTTCAATGATGCCGAAGTCGTTCCCCTGATCGTTGGTCGCTGGAGAGAGCTGTCTGTGTGACAGTTCCCCAGCGACCACACAACGACTTACCAACGATCACGGCCAGGTCGTATCGCTGGTCGTGATCGTTGGTAAATCGCTATGTGAGACGGGGCCTTTAGTCAAAGAGAGGACTCACATTAGGTTCCCATTCAGATGAAGACTTTATTCTCAGAGAAGAAAGGCATTGCTAGGCCCTTGTATATGAGAAATGCCTTACTGTGGCTACAAGGTACACATTAATTGGCCAATTTATGCTCTAAACTTTCTCAATTTTTCAATTTTTCATATTTCTAGTGCAGTAATGCAATTCAATTTTCATGTTTCATATTTGCAGGTTTTGGCACTAGAGTGTGCCGCCTTATTTATTTTACTAGTTATTTTTTAAAGACTCAGGCAATTTGCAGCACCTGCCTTGCCCGCATCAGCAGGGGTAGCAAAACAACCAGCCTGACCACCACCAGCATGATTAGGCACATGGCAGCAAAGCACCCGACTTTGTGGGCTGAACCCCAGGCTCCAGGAACACTGTCTGCAGGTGACAACACTGCTTCTTCCACTGTTTTGCGTACAAGCCAATCCCCAGTTCACTGTGCCTGTGAAGATACCTCGGACCCTGCACCTGCTGTTGCCCACAGTCAACCAGCACCATCATCAAGCCTGTCCACGTCCTTGTCCCAGCCCAGCCTTCAGTTGTCTATACCCCAGTCATTGGAACGCAAGCGGAAATACCCAGCCAATGCCCTATAGTCCACAGTACTAAGTTCTAACATTTCTCATCTGCTTGTGCTCAAAATGTTGCATTTTAGGCTCATTGAAATGGAAGCTTTCCACAACCTGATGGTGGTGGCCGTCCCAAGGTCCCCAGTTGCCACTATTTCTACCGGTGTGCCGTACCGACATTACACCAGCGCGTGTCCCACGACATTACCCGTGCCCTCAACAATGCTGTTACTGGGAAAGTGAAAAAAGAAGAAAAAACAGAATGGCACTAAGAAAAACGTTTATACTCACTGGTGGAGAAGGTAATCTCTGAGTCAGCGTCACCCTGCCAGGTGAATCCACGGTAGTGGGTGTGCTTGCTTGGAGACACATGTACAAAGATCCAAAGAAAAAAGTAAAAAAGCTGCACCACTCCAACTTACCGTATAGTTAAAAAACCTTTGTCCTTTATTTCTTTCAATGTGATATGGACATGGTTACAGAGGGCAGTACGTTTGCAGAAAATGCCGGTGCAAGGAGAGGACTACGGACTTTTCGCATATTACACACTTCTACGGGTCCATGTATCCTATAAATGGCAAATGAGCTTTAATGGGGATAAATGTAAGGTCATGCTCTTGGGTAGAGCAAATACGATGTATAATTATGTGCTTAATTATAAAACACTAGGCAAAACCGTCAGTGAAAAAGACGTGGGTGTATGGGTGGATGACAAACTCACATTTAGTGGCCAGTGTCAGGCAGCTGCTACAAAGGCAAATAAAATAATGGGATGCATTAAAAGAGGCATAGATGCTCATGAGGAGAACATAGTTTTACCTCTATACAAATCACTAGTTCGACCACACTTACAATATTGTGTACAGTTCTGGTCTCCAGTGTATAAGAAAGACATAGTTGAACTAGAGCGGGTGAAGAGAAGAGCGACCAAGGTTATCAGAGGACTGGGGGGTCTGCAATACCAAGATAGATTATTACACTTGGGGCTATTTAGTTTGGAAAAACGAAGGCTAAGGGGTGATCTTATTTTAATTTATAAATACATGAGGGGACAGTACAAAGATCTTTCTAATGATCTTTTTAATCATAGACCTGAGACAGGGACAAGGGAGCATCCTCTACGTCTGGAGGAAAGAAGGTATAAGCATAATCACAGATGCGGATTCTTTACTGTAAGAGCAGTGAGACTATGGAACTCTCTGCCGTATGATTTTGTAATGAGTGATTCATTTCTAAAATTTAAGAGGGGACAGGATACCTTTCTTGAAAAGAATAATGTGTAGGGATTTCACTCACTCAGGTGCGACGGCTGACACTCAGGAGGCACGTTCCTTTAAAGTTCACAGGGTTTATTACGTCATAAACCACATGGAAAAATAACAGCAAACAAATAGCCTTAAGTTCAGGAAAAGCAAAACAAAGTGTCCAGTCCACCAGGCTCAGTCCTGTAGCCTTAACACACTCAGGAGGGTTTCACCTCCACACATATCTCCTGTGTTAAGCATTTGCCTGTCTTATATAGAGCTAACCACACCCATCACATGATTAGCCATGTGGTCTGACATCACCACAGGTCCTGGAACACACATATATACATGGTTATATACAACAAAGAAATACTCCGGGCTACATTACAGCAACTAGGCACTTATGTGGCACGTACCTCCCATCGACTACACACCCTTTAGCCATGCTACATACCTCCCCCTCTGCCTAAAGCCGTGGGGCTTGGCACTTTTCCCCACTAAACAAGGGATTCTTGATAGGGCATCCGCATTACCGTGCAGCTTTCCGGCCATATGTTCCACATGGAAACTGAAGTCCTGCAGGGCTAAGAACCAACGGGTGACCCTAGCATTTCTACCCTTTGTTTCCCTCATCCATCTTAGTGGGGCATGGTCAGATATCAATCTGAATTTACGACCCAGCAGATAGTACCGTAACGTGTCCACCGCCCACTTTATGGCCAAACACTCTTTTTCCACGACTGAGTAGTTCTTCTCAGATGAGGACAGCTTTCTACTCAGATAGAGAACAGGATGCTCCTCCCCCAACTCTTGGTAGCTCTTGGGAAAGGACTGCTCCTACCCCAACATCTGAGGCATCTGTCTGAAGAATAAATTCTTTATTAAAGTCTGGGGTCATCAGAACGGGCTGCTTACATAGAGCCCCTTTCAACTCTTGGAAGGCTGACTCTGTCTCTTCGGACCATTTAACCATCACTGATTTTGTCCCCTTTAGCAGATCAGTCAGAGGCGCAGCCACTGTGGCGAAGTTCAGGATGAACCTCCTGTAATATCCCACGATTCCCAGAAAGGCTTTAACTTGCTTTTTGGAGAGTGGTTTCGGCCATGTTTGGATTGCCTCCACTTTCCTGATTTGGGGCTTTATTTCTCCACTACCCACCATATAGCCTAGGTATTTAGCTTCTTCCTTACCCAAGGCACACTTCTTCGGGTTTATTGTAAACCCCGCCTATCTTAGAGCATCAAACACCGCTTGGACTTTCTCCAGATGACTCTCCCAGTCCGGGCTAAAGATGACGATATCATTTAGGTACGCAGCAGCGTAGGCCTTATGGGGTGCAAGGACTCTATCCATAGCCCTCTGGAAGGTCGCCGGAGCTCCCTGTAGGCCAAACGGCATCTGGACATACTGGAAGCATCCATCAGGTGTCGAAAAGACCATCTTCTCCTTGGCTTCCTGTGCCATGGGGATCTGCCAATACCCCTTTGTCAAATCCAAGGTGGATATACTGTATATCTGGCGTGCCCAAGCCTTTCGATGAGCTCATCAACGCGGGGCATGGGATAAGCGTCAAACTTGGAGACCTCATTCAACTTCCGATAGTCGTTGCAAAACCTCCACTCTCCATCAGGTTTTGGGACCAGGACAATTGGGCTCGACCAACCGCTCTTGGATTCCTCAATGACTCCAAGCTTCAACATACGCTCCACTTCCTTGGAGATAACTTCTCGACGAGCCTCAGGAATACGATAGGGCTTCACGTTCACCCGCACATGTGGCTCTGTTAGGACCTCGTGCTCTATGACCTTCGTGTGTCCTGGCAACTCTGAAAACAGGTCCCTGTTTTTCTGGAGTAACTCCCGGCACTGCTGTTTCTGGGTCTTCGATAGCGTCTCCGCTATAGTAACCGCTCCAACCTCACCTTCTGGGTTGCTTAACAACGATGGAGTTACTGTCGGCTCTCTATCTTGCCACGGCTTGATGAGGTTGACATGGTATACTTGGAATGGTTTCCGTCTTCCTGGTTGGTGAATTTTATAATTTACTTCACCAAGTTTCTCGACAACCTCATATGGCCCTTGCCATTTGGCCAAGAACTTGCTCTCCACCGTCGGAACTAACACAAGAACTCGGTCTCCCGGATTGAACTGCCTCACTCTTGCAGACCGGTTGTAGACTCTGGCCTGAGCTTCTTGTGCCTGGAGGAGGTGTTCTTTCACAATAGGCATCACCTTTGCAATCCTCTGCTGCATCAGGGCCACATGCTCAATGACGCTTCTGTGGGGCGTGACTTCGGCTTCCCAGGTTTCCTTGGCTATATCCAGGAGTCCTCGCGGATGTCGGCCATATAGAAGCTCAAACGGTGAGAATCCTGTGGAGGCCTGTGGAACTTCACGAATGGAAAACATCAGGTAGGGTAAGAGACAATCCCAGTCTCTACCATCTTTCTCTATAGCTTTTCTCAGCATGCTCTTCAGTGTCTTGTTAAATCTCTCAACCAGGCCATCTGACTGGGGATGGTACACCGAGGTCCTCAACTGGGAGATTTTCAGGGCTTTGCACAACTCCCTCATCACTTTGCTCATGAAAGGGGTCCCCTGGTCAGTCAGGATCTCCTTAGGCAGACCTGTCCGGGAAAAGACATGGACCAACTCGCGGGCTATACTCTTCGAGGAAGAATTTCTCAGAGGAATGGCCTCAGGATAGCGTGTGACATAGTCCAGGATGACTAATATATACTGATGGCCCCAGGCTGATTTAACTAAGGGACCGACCAAGTCCATGGCAATTCTCTCGAACGGCACCTCAATAATGGGCAGGGGCACAAGGGGGTTCCAGAAATGAGGAGTGGGAGCAGTTAGCTGACATGTAGGGCAGGACCTGCAGTAGTTCACTATTTCCCGGTGACACCCAGGCCAATAGAACCTCTGCACAACCCGTTCCTGCGTTTTTTCCACCCCTAGGTGTCCACCCAAGATGTGTGAATGGGCCATGTCCAACACCTTCCGTCTATATGGACCCGGCACTACCAACTGCTCTATCAACTCCTCCCTTATTTTTGTGACCCGGTACAACAACTCCCCACTCATCAGAAAATGGGGAAATCTTGTGTCTGCCCCCGGCTCCTGTACCACCCCGTCAATAACTGTGACATTATTAAAGGCTTCCCTCAGAGTGGGGTCCCTATGTTGGGCAGTCCCAAAATTTTCACCGGTTACCTCTAACTCCAGAATGTCAGATGCAGGGGACACTTCCTCCTCATCCCCAACCAGAACACAAAAAGGAAACCTGTCTGACTCCGGGTGTGGCGACACCCTTCCAGGGTTCATTGGTTCCCTACTCTTGCTAGGGAGCTCAGAACCTTTTCCCCACAAATCCCAAAACAAACAAATCCCGGCCAATAATTATAGGGTGCAACAAGTCCTGCACGACGCCGACTATGTGGGACTCAGTGCCACATGCCGTTTCAATGTCCACCCTGGCCAAAGGGTAGTCCTTTGCATCACCATGTATGCACCGCACTCCGACCTTCCTTCCCGGGAGCAGGTGGAGAGGAAAAGTGGCCCTCACCAGGGTCACTAGGCTCCCCGAGTCTAACAGTGCCGTTACTGTTACCTTTACGGGACACGCTTGAGGTCCCTCGTTGGGCGGAGAGTTCACACTGCAGGCTGGATACGCATAGTATGAACAACGGCGTCCCATGCTGCAGTCCATCTGCTCAGTGGTCTGGGAACAACGGGCAGCTATATGTCCTGGCCCGTGGCACCTCCAGCAAATAATATCACCCGTAGGGACATTGGGCACCACCTCCCCCGCCCTTTGTGACCTTGGACGCGCCACCCCTTTTTGGGACTCAGCAGCTTTCTGGGACCCCCAGTACAGCACGGGCTGCCTCCCAAAGGAGCCTTCCATCCCTTGGTATCTCTCGACCAGTCCGATCAGTTTGTCGGCATTCTGGGGATCACCCTGGGCAACCCAAGTCTGTATGGACCTCGGGAGGGAATGCACAAACCGATCCATCATCACTCGTTCCACCATCTGTGCAGGTGTACATGACTCTGGCTGCAGCCATTTCTGTACCAGGTGCAACAGATCAAACATTTGAGAGCGAGGCGGTTTGTCCTGGTGATAGGCCCAGCTGTGAACTCGCTGTGCCCTGACAGTCAGTGTCACTCCCAAACGTGCGAGAATCTCAACTTTCAACTTGTGATACTCTTTGGCATCCTGCAAGGTCAAATCATAGTATGCCTTCTGGGGTTCTCCCGTCAGGTATGGCGCCAGTACCTCTGCCCACTGTTCTGGCGGGAGTTTTTCCCTCTCAGCGACCCTCTCAAACACCGTCAGGAAGGCCTCAACATCATCTCCGGGGGTCATTTTCTGCAATGCGCGTCTTACCGTCTTCCGGACGTGGGTGTCATCAGCCAGACCTGGGGTTGGGGCACTCGTCTTGCCCTGGATGGCGGTTGCCAGAAGCTGCATCTGCTGCCATTGCTCCTGCTGGCTCTGCCGTTGCTCCTGCTGACTCTGTTGTATTTGCTGCATCAACAGCTTGTTGGTCTCTTGCTTGTTCTGTTGCAACTGCTGCATAAACAGCCTGTTAGCCTCTTGCTGCTGTGACTGCGACTGCCTGTTGGTCTCTTGCTGCTGTGACTGCAACTGGACCAAGTGTTTCAGCAGTTCCTCCATTTTCCCCAGCTGACTTACAACAGACTTGACCCAGGACATACAATAACAGACTTTTCGTCTCCGCTGGGAACGCTGCCCGCACGTCTACCACCAATTGTAGGGATTTCACTCACTCAGGTGCGAAGGCTGACACTCAGGAGGCACGTTCCTTTAAAGTTCACAGGGTTTATTACGTCATAAACCACATGGAAAAATAACAGCAAACAAATAGCCTTAAGTTCAGGAAAAGCAAAACAAAGTGTCCAGTCCACCAGGCTCAGTCTTGTAGCCTTAACACACTCAGGAGGGTTTCACCTCCACACATATCTCCTGTGTTAAGCATTTGCCTGTCTTATATAGAGCTAACCACACCCAGTAACCCATCACATGATTAGCCATGTGGTCTGACATCACCACAGGTCCTGGAACACACATATATACATGGTTATATACAACAAAGAAATACTCCGGGCTACATTACAGAAACAAGGCACTTATGTGGCACGTACCTCCCGTCGACTACACACCCTTTAGCCATGCTACAAATGTTACAGGTTATATACACCAGTTTCCTTGATAGGGCGTTGATCCAGGGAACTAGTCTGATTGCCATATGTGGAGTCAGGAAGGAATTTTTTTCCCCAATGTGGAGCTTACTCTTTGCCACATGGTTTTTTTTTGCCTTCCTCTGGATCAACATGTTAGGGCATGTTAGGTTAGGCTATGGGTTGAACTAGATGGACTTAAAGTCTTCCTTCAACCTTAATAACTATGTTACTATGTTACTATGTTAAAGAGGATGCATTGCAGGCAGAGCATGAGGACATGGAGCAAGCAACCATACAGGGTGATTACACTCCTTCCAGCCTCATGTCGTCCCAACATGGACTGGTAAACAATGAGGAGGAGGAGGAAGAACAGGAGCTACTTTCATGCACTATAGATCGTACTACAAGCACAGCTGTCATACCGTCTGTTCAGCGGGGATGGCCTGAGGACAGGGAGGAGGACAATTAAGAGGAGGATGACAGCATAATCAGTTGTCCTGTTGGTGAGGACACGGAAGTCTTGCCTGTTATCAGTCTGGCATGCATGGCTGACTTTATGCTGCGCTGCGTGTCCCGTGACCCTCGCATTATTAAACTTTTCAGTGACACTCATTACTGGTTGGTGAAAATTCTAGACCCATGCTACAAGCAGAACTTTCAATCTCTTCTTCCAGAGGCAGACAGGTGTACTAAAATGTTGCTGTACCAGAAGGCCCTTGTAGCGGAATTACTTAAAAAATTCCCATGTGAGAACGCTGGCAGCAGATGTCAGAATTTGTTGTACAACCAAGGAGTCCAAGCGAGACAAAAATAAGTACAATCCAGCTCAGGCAGGGGAACAATGGCAAAGTTCTGGGACAGTTTTCTTAGACCCTCCCATCGTGCCAGCACAGAAGCAAGGGGTGCTGTCACAAGAAGTGCAATGTTTGGGAATATGCTTAGGGAGTACCTTGCAGATCGTACAAACGTCCCCCGGGATTCTTCTGTGCCTTTTAATTATTGGGTATCCAAGCTGGACACGTTGCATGAACTGGCTCTCTACGCCTTGGAGGTCCTGGCCTGCCCTGCGGCTAGCATTCTTTCAGAGTAGGTTTTTAGTGCCGCTGGTGGAATTAAAACAGATAAGGGCATCCGCCTGTCAGCTGACAATACTCACACGCTGACTCTTATAAAAATGAACAAGGGCTGGATTGGGCAAGACTTCTGTATACCACCGAATGAAAACAGCGAAACATAACCTCAAATACATTGTCTTTTTTGTGGATGTGTTTTCTCATGCACCTCTTCACAACCATACATGGGTATCCGCTTCCTGATTTGGTCTGTTTGGTGTTATCCTCCTCCATATCCTCATCCTCATCATCCACAACCAGTAGAACACCAGGGTGAACGTATTCCATGATGCGAAAGTCACTCAATTTCAGTGCAACATTGTTTTAATGATGCCAGTTACTAATTTGAAACCAAAACAAATGTTACTCCCCAAGACTGAAATGTCATAAAAATGAGATGTACGTATATTCTTCCCATTTATTGGTATATTTTCCATTTTTCTCATCTCTGGACCATCCTCTTATGACCTAGTGTATACCTCTCCAATATAAAAAAATTTAAATACCATTACATTATATTTTTATTTATATCCCTGTCTCTGAGCTGTTGCTAGGGACCAACATATCTTGTTGGACACATTCTGGCTTCATATACTGTATATGAGCCTGTGTTCGCCCCTCCCTTTTGCTATTTTCTTTCATAGATGGATTCACATCCTTTATTCATGCGTTTGATTTCACTATGATTTATCATTCTAATGTCTCCTCATTCTCCGCCACTAGATCACCAGGGTTAATGTGTTCTGTGCTGCTACAGCCTGTCCTATTTTTGGCAAGGGTATCTATGATGCTCATAAAATATTTTTTAAAGATGTACCCTCCATGGGGAAATGTTTGTCAGCCCATGCACTGCGTGTATGGGCACTCCACTCCTTAACATTGGGCCTAGTTTTTAATGAGGCCTTCATCAATGTCTCCTCATTCTCCGCCACTAGATCACCAGAGTAAACATGTTCTTTGCTGCTACAGCCAGTCCAATTTTTGGCTTGGGTGTTTTTATGATGCCCGTTAAAAATTTGAAATCAAATGTCATAAAAATTATATGTACGTATATTCTTCCCATTTATTGATATATTTTCCATTTTTCCTATCTCTGGACCATTCTCTTATGACCTAGTGTATACCTCTCCAATATAAAAAATTGAAATACCATTATGTTATATTTTTATTTATATCCCTGTCTCTGAGCTGTTTCTAGGGACCAATATATCTTGTTGGACACATTCTGGCTTCATATCTATAAGCTTGTGTTTGCCCCTCCCTTTTGTTATTTTCTTTCATAGGTAGATCAACATCCTTTATTCATTTGTTTGATTCCAGTATGATTGATCATTATTATGTCTCCTCGGTCTCGACCACTAGATCACTAGGATTAACGCGTTCTGTGCTGCTACAGGCAGTCCAATTTTTGGAAAGGGTGTCTATGATGCCCATAAAATAATTTTTAAAAATGTACCCCCCATGGGGAAATGTTTGTCAGCGCATGCACTTCGTGTATGGGCATTACAAGTCTAGGAGACTCACTCCTTTACATTGGGCCTAGTTTTTTATGAGGATCAACATCTCCTCATTCTCCGACACAAGATCACAAGGGTGAACGTGTTTTGTGCTGCTACAGCCAGTCCAATTTTTTGCAAGGGTGTTTTTATGATGCCTGTTATGAATTTGAAACAAAAACAAAAGTTACTCCCCCAGTGGAAATGTCATAAAAATGAGATGAACATATTCTTCATATTTACTGTTATATTTTCGATTTTTCCTATCTCTGGACCATATTCTTATGACCTGGTGTATACCTGTCCAATATGAAAAAATACCATTATATTATATTTTTGTTTATATCCCTGTCTCTGAGCTGTTGCTATGCACCAACATATCTCATTGGACACATTGTGCTTTATATCTATGAGCCTGTGTTCACCGCTCCCTTTTGTTATTTCTTTCATAGGTGGATTCACATCCTTTATTCATTTGTTTGATTTTATTATGATCATTATTATGCCTCCTCATTTTCCACCACTAGATCACCAGGGTTAATGTGTTCTGTGCTACTACAGGCAGTCCAATTTTTGGAAAGGGTGTCTATGATGCCCATAAAATATTTTAAAAAAATGTACCCCCATTGGAAAATGTTTGTCAGCCCATGCACTTTGTGTATGGGCATTACAAGTCTAGGAGCCCCGCTCCAATACATTGTGCCTAGTTTTTTATGAGGATCAATGTCTCCTCATTCTCTGCCACTAGATCACCAGGGATAATGTGTTCTGTGCTGCTACATCCAGTCCAATTTTTGGCAAGGGTGTTTTTATGATGCCAGTTACTAATTTGAAACAAAAACAAATGTTGCTCCCCCAGAGGGAAATGTCATAAAAATGAGATGTACGGATATTCTTCCCATTTATTCCTATATTTTCCATTTTTCCTATCTCTGGACCATCCTCTTATGACCTAGTGTATACCTCTCCAATATAAAAATATAGAAATACTATTATATTGTATTTGTATTTTTATCCCTGTCTCTGAGCTGTTGCTAAGGACCAACATATCTCATTGGACACATTCTGGCTTCATTTTTTTGGCAATTGTGTCTATGATCCCCATAAAAAAAAATGTACCCCCCATGGGGAAATGTTTGTTACCCCATACACTTAGTGTATGGGCATCACGAGTCTAAGAGACCCGCTCCTTTGTAATGGGACATTTTTTTTTAGGAGGCCCTCCTCCATGTTTCTTCCAAGGGGGGATTGGGGTGCGTGCAAATATGGGTCAAGGCAGCCTTTGCATTCAATGCATAAGGAAACTTTATGGCAGGACCAACTGAAGACTGTGAAGTGGTTTTCCTGTGGCCATCCAGTATCTGGGTTCAAAGGCTTATTGGGGTGCATATGACTTGATAGAAGGGCAGGCCTTGTATTCAAAGCAACATTTTTTAAGGAGGCCCTCCTGTACCTCTCGTGAAAGGGGTATTGCGGTGCATCGTAATAATTTTTGGCAACCCATCTACTCACTGCATAGGCAATAACAGCATAGGAGACTCACTGTTTAATAATGGCCCTTTAAGAATATTAATGCTGCCTGATGCCCCTCTAAAAATAGGCTTTGTGACTTTAAGGGCTCCTACTCACTGGCGAGCAACTAGGATGAGCCTCGCATAATTAAAACCTGGCTCTGCACCTGGCACTCAGATCGGAGCGTGAGGCCGCATAGGAATACATGCAGCCGCATGCTCCGCTCCTCTGTGCCAGGTGCAGTGCCAGGGTATTGCCGTGCGAGACTCATCCGAGTCTCGCGCAAGTGAGTAGGAGCCCAAAGAGTCCCTCCTTCATAAATGACACAAGATGTGTCTCCTTATGTGTCACACACCACATGACCAGCTAGGGTTGCTAAATGTTACAATGACATTTCCCAGTGAATGCATTTGTATTGGTTGAAAGCAATGTTAAAGTTGAAAAACACATAAAAAACGCTGCATGTAAACATAGCCCAAGTGGTGGAGGATCATTTTGGTCTGGGATAAATTATTTTGACTTAAATACAAGCCATTAGCCTGGAAAGGATGTACCTTAACATATTTCTCAGCAAGTTCCATTTTGCTTTTGTATTGTTTTTGGTGCACCTCTAAAAATGGCGTACACTCTGACAACATTGCTTACAGCTGTGAGCTAGGAGTCAGAAATGCTTCCAGGTGCGATCCCCATGATGTTCCTGTGTCACTTGAGCAGTGTTTCCATTATTTTCAGATGTTTTTAGACCTGAAAAGGACCCCCGGGGGATCGCGGTAAAAATGCTCATGTTTCCCATAGACTTACATTGGGCTTGTTGCTCGGGTCGAGTACCCGAGTATCCCAATTTGCTCATTTTATTTTACTCATTGGCTTGTGCTAGGAAAAAAAAAAATTAGAGTTGAGCTGCCGTCACACTAGCAGTATTTGGTCAGTATTTTACATCAGTATTTGTAAACCAAAACCAGGAGTGGAACAATTAGGGCTCATTTCCACCTGCGAGAAACACGTCCGTGTCTCGCATGTGGAAACCAAGCTGTGGCACCGGCACTCCAGAGCGGAGCGTGCTGCCGCATAGGAACACATGGAGCTGCACGCTCCGCTCCAAAGTGCTGGCGCCACAGCTTGGTTTCCACATGCGAGACACGGACGTGTTTCTCGCAAGTGCTAATGAGCCCTTTGAGGAAAAGTATAATAGAAACATATGCACCACTTCTGCATTTATCACCCACTCCTGGTTTTGGCTTACAGATACTGATGTAAAATACTGACCAAATACTGCTAGTGTGACGGCAGCCTTACTAATTTTTACCAGGTCTGATGATTTCTGCTACTTCTCCGCCTTTATTTAAAGGCTGCATTAGTAATGTCACATATGACCACTTTAGCCAATCACAGGGCTAAGCAACTTGTGCCATCTACATTTGCATGACTGCTGAGGTCAGTGATTAGCTCCCGCAGTAATGGTTTTGAGGCCAGGGTCAGACTGGCGTATGGCATCCGATGCGAGAGCATCAGATGCGATATGCTAATGACCCTCAGCTCCTGCTCTGCTGCGAGCGGGAGCTGAATGTCATGCCTCTGTGCTCCAAACCTCTTGCACAGAGAGGATCGGAGCATAGCTGCGGAGGAGGCTGAGAAATGAATTTCTCCATCTCCTCCATTGCCGGAGTCAGCGTATATCGCACGTCACTCGGATGATATCTAAGTGATGTGCGTTGTCTCACTCGCACCCATAGGCTTATATGGGTGCGAGTGAGCCGAGACTTGGCCCAGTGTCGGTGACAATTGCAGCATGCTGCGATTTCACTCGCACGTTGTAAACGGCCGAGCTAAAAAACGATGTGAGCTGCCCCATAGATGAATACTGGTCCGAGTGCTATGCAATGTTTTATCAGCACTCATAGCACTCATCCATATTCACCGCTAGTGTGACCCGGGCCTTAGTCATGACATCACGGCTTCAGCCTGAAAACAGAGACCAGAGCAATAGCAAAGAGAAGGATGATTAGTCCTGATTTTATTGTTTCATACAACACAAACATGTTGGACACACATCAGAAATTAAATCACAATCCACATGTTATAAGTACAAAGCACACTGCACACACATCACATCAGTACAGCGCACACATTCTATACATCATACAAGCACAGTGCACACATCACACAAGCATAGAACACACATTACATCAAGTAAAGTCCACATATCATAAATATCACACAAGTACAGTGCACACATCAGAGGTGCAGGACACAACACATACATCAGACAAGCACAAACAGATACAGCATGTGCACAACTATAACTGCACAAACTACATAATAAACAAGTCAAAAATACTATATATACAAAGGAGCATACACATATACCATATATACAGTTACATACACAATTTTTTTATATTTTTTTCTCGACCGTTATGTCTATCACTTTCCTTAATACGCAACCCACTCCTGTGACCCCCACCTCCAGGACACCTGGTCCCTTTCCTCTTCCATCTCCCCTACCGTAACCCGGTCCTAGGCTTTGTTTATTATGCTCCCTCATACCACGGTCGTATCAATATACATATAAAGGCCATGCAGCTGGGTCTCATACGGGCGCAATGGATCTATCCTTCTTCCCTAACACACTGCGCATGCGCATAGTTTCTTCCTCTAGATGCGCACACACAGTAGAACGGCTTCCACGCTCTTGCGTGTCAGCCCTCACTCCCAGCTGCGGGGACATAGCGCTACACTGCGCATCCCCGGAAGTGACATCAGATGCCATATAACACCGGCAGCATCCCCACTCCACACTGCATCACCAATGCAACGAACATAACGCTCCTGGACTTCTGCCAACACGGGTAATTATTTGGGCGCTTGCAGACCCCTAGCCTCCCTAACTTTCCCTCCTACATCTGATATATTCTTTATTTCTCACAGCCCAAACCAGGCTTACTCCTTCCTTGGCATACCCTGTACCTTTGTTTAAAGGTTAATGCACCAGGCTATATTACTAGATATATGGTATGTATGTCTATGAACTGTATCCACGTGATTGTCTTTTATATGGAAAACATGACTCTGTTTTTCTCATGTACCACCTGTTCCCCTAATGTAACGTAGTAATTTCCTATACAAGGATAGAATGGTCTTCCTTTGAGGAAGCAGAGGGCTGTGTTTAAACCATAGCAGTAAGAATTATGGGGTTAGATGTATGGGCATGTATATTGGTATCCTAATACGGAGGGGCGTCCGTTTGCATGGTTCCTTAATGAGACATGGGGGTCTCCTATATGTATGATTATGCTGTCCTTCTTTTAGGTTTCTGAGGGCTTTCCATAAACTAAAACAATAGGGACAATGTAGTTGTGGATATTGACTTGTAATTTTTGTATCTTAATGCAAGATGGCGCCAGTCTTCATGGTTCTCCTGCTTTTCTAAAGAAATGTACCTCCAGGGATTCCTTATTGGGGTCCCCTTTGCGTATCGCTAGATTATATATAAGGTTGTATATAAAGTTGTATATAATTGTATATATAGTTTTTTATTGGTATAGGGGTTCTATACTATTACAATGTTTGTTGACACTACCTCCTTTTGTGTATTTATGTACAGCATGTATGTATCTTGTATTTATACTGTTTATTTGTTTTTTCCGAGAGGTTTTGACAAAGACCATCCTTGGTCGAAACGTTAACCTAAATTCATTGTCCGTTGAACCTAAATTCATTGTCCGTTGACTTCTTCATGTACTATTAAGCACCTGGTGATGACTGTACGCACAAATTAAAGAAAACCTTTTGCATAAACCTTCAAGCTTTATGTGTGCGTCTGTTTTTCCTTAAACATTGTGACTGTTTGTTCAGCCTGCACCTTTCGATCCAAGGTGCACCACATTTCTTCAGTCTACATACACAATATGCACACAGGCACATACACATACTGTATACCATATATACAGTCACATACACACATACAGTACAAGTAGCACAGGTTGAATGTGGAAACAAACATCAGATAAGTATAATGACCTCTCTGATTCTTCATAAGTTGCAGAAGACTCCCTGGAACTTGTGTCGTGTGTGTCCAGGAGCAGTGGAATGGATGTGGAGGTGGAAAACCTCCATCTTCCTGCTGTTCCCTCAGCTCTGCTCTCCCTTCTCTTATCCTGCAGACCTGTTGCCTTCCTTGATTGCAGATGCTGCAGTCTCCTTTCCTTCCTGAGCTGGGAGCCCCGGCCATCTTTTCCCTATCACTCTCACTAAGCAGCAAAACCACAAAAGGAGTACTTAACCCCTTAGTGACAGAGCCAATTTGGTACTTAATGACCGGGCCAATTTTTACAATTCTGACCACTGTCACTTTATGAGGTTATAACTCTGGAACGCTTCAACGGATCCCGCTGATTCTGAGACGGTTTTTTCGTGACATATTGTACTTCACATTAGTCGTAACATTTCTTCGATATTTCTTGCAATTGTTTATGAAAAAATGGAAATATGGCAAAAAAAAATTTAAATTTTGCAATTTTCAAACTTTGTATTTTTATGCCCTTAAATCAGAGAGATATGTCACACAAAATAGTTAATAAATAACATTTCCCACATGTCTACTTTACATCAGCACAATTTTGGAAACAAAATTTTTTTTGTTAGGGAGTTATAAGGGTTAAAAGTTGACCAGCAATTTCTCATTTTTACAACACCAATTTTTTAGGGACCACATCACATTTGAAGTCATTTTGAGGGGTCTATATGATAGAAAATAACCAAGTGTGACACCATTCTAAAAACTGTACCCCTCAAGGTGCTCAAAACCACATTCAAGAAGTTTTTTAACCCTTTACGTGCTTCACAGGAACTGAAACAATGTGGAAGAAAAAAATGAACATTTAACTTTTTTTGCAAACATTTTAATTCAGAACCATATTTTTTTAATTTCACAAGTGTAAAAACAGAAATTTAACCATACATTTTGTTGTGCAATTTCTCCTGAATATGCTGATACTCCATATGTGGGGATAAAGCACTGTTTGGGCGCACCGCAGAGCTTGGAAGAGAAGGAGCGCCGTTTGACTGTTTCAATGCAGAATTGGCTGGAATTGAGATCGGATGCCATGTCATGTTTAGAGAGCCCCTGATGTGCCTAAACAGTGGAAACGCTCCACAAGTGACACCATTTTGGAAACTAGACCCCTTAAGGAACTTAACTAGATGTGTGGTGAGCACTTTAAACCCCCAAGTGCTTCACAGAAGTTTATAAAGTAGAGCCGTGAAAATAAAAAATCGCATTTGTTTACACAAAAATGATCTTTTCGCCCACAAATTCTTATTTTCACAAGGGTAACAGGAGAAATTAGACCACAAAAGTTGTTGTGCAATTTCTCCTGAGTATGTCGATACCCCATATGTGGGGGTAAACCACTGTTTGGGGGCACTGCCAAGCTTGGAAGAGAAGGAGTGCCGTTTTACTTTTTCAATGTAGAATTGGCTGGAATTGAGATCGGACGCCATGTTGCGTTTGGAGAGCCCCTGATGTGCTAAAACAGTGGAAACCCCCCCAAATAACACCATTTTGGAAACTAGACCCCTTAAGGAACTTATCTGGATGTGTGATGAGCACTTTAAACCCCAAGGTGCTTCACGGAAGTTTATAACGTAGAGCCGTGAAAATAAAAAATCGCATTTTTTCTACAAAAAATGATCTTTTTGCCCCCAAATTTTTATTTTGACAAGGGTAACAGGAGAAATTATACCACAAAAGTTGTTGTGCAATTTCTCCTGAGTATGACGATACCCCACATGTGGGGGTAAACCACTGTTTGGGCGCACCGCAGAGCTTGGAAAAGAAGGAGTGCTGTTTTACTTTTTCAATGTAGAATTGGCTGGAATTGAGATCGGACACCATGTCGCGTTTGGAGAGCCCCTGATGTGCCTAAACAGTAGAAACTCCCCACAATTGACCCCATTTTGGAAACTAGACCCCTTAAGGAACTTATCTAGATGTGTGGTGAGCACTTTAAACCCCCAAGTGCTTCACAAAAATTTATAACGTAGAGCCGTGAAAATAAAAAAATCCTTTTTCTTCCCTCAAAAATGATTTTTTAGCCTGCAATTTTTTATTTTCTCAAGGGTAACCGGAGACATTGGACCCCAAAATCTGTTGACCAGTTTGTCCTGAGTACGCTGATACCCCATATGTGGGGGGGGCACTGTTTGGGTACCCATCAGGGCTCGGAAGGGAAGGAGCGCGGCTTGGAATGCAGACTTTGATGGGATGGTCTGCGGGCATTATGTTACGTTTGCAGAGCCCCTGATGTACCTAAACAGTAGAAACCCCCCACAAGTGACCCCATTTTGGAAACTAGACCCCCCAAGGAACTTATCTAGATGTGTGGTGAGAACTTTGAATGCCCAAGTGCTTCACAGAAGTTAATAATGCAGAGTCGTGAAAATAAAAAATATTTTTTTTCCACAAAAAAGATTTTTAGCCCCCAAGTTTTTATTTTCACAAGGGTAACAGGAGAAATTGGACCCCAAAAGTTGTTGTCCAATTTATCCCGAGTACGCTGATGCCCCATATGTGGGGGTAAACCACTGTTTAGGCGCACGGCAGAGCTCAGAAGGGAGGGAGCACTGTTGTGAATTAGACTTTTTGGCTCCCTCTTGTGGTCACTAGTGATATGACTCTGGGATTGTCTTTCTTCAGTTGGGCACTCACCTGGGTCGTTAGTCCAGGGGTGTCGCTATATAAACTTCCTGGATCCTTAGTCCAGTGCCTGGCATCGTTGTTATCAGATCCTTCTGCTGCTCCTGTCTGCTGGTCCTGGCTCTTGCAAAATTAAGCTAAGTCCTGCTTCTTTGTTTTTTGAGTTACTTGCTTTGCTTCTATTTTTGTCCAGCTTGTACTAAATGTGATTTCTGACTTTGCTGGAAGCTCTAGGGGGCTGGTGTTCTCCCCCCGGCCGTTAGACGGTTCGGGGGTTCTTGAATATCCAGCGTGGATATTTTAATAGGGTTTTTGCTGACCATATAAGTCTTCTTACTATATTCTGCTATTAGCTAGTGGGCCTCTCTTTGCTAAATACCTAGCTCATTCTTTTGTTTGTCTTTTCCTCTTACCTCACCGTTATTATTTGTTGGGGGCTTGTATCCAACTTTTGGGGTCTTTTCTCTGGAGGCAAGAAAGGTCTTTCTTTTCCCTTCTAGGGTTAGTTAGTTCTCCAGCTGGCGCGAGACGTCTAGAACCAACGTAGGCACATTCCCCGGCTACTTCTATTTGTGGTGCTAGGATTAGATATATGGTCAGCCCAGTTACCACTGCCCTATGAGCTGTTTTTTTGTGTTTGCAGACTTGGTATTTATTCCTGAGACCCTCTGCCATTGGGGTCATAACAGTATGCCAGGCCTACATTGAATGTTTAATGCATTGCAGAAGTGGGATAATAAGAAAGGAAATTCTGAGGTTTTTTTTTTTTTTTTTTTTCCTCTCTTTCTCCCCTTTACCTCTGAGTGGCTTGAGCTTGGCTGCAGACATGAATGTCCAGACCTTGATTACAAGTGTGGACCAGCTTGCTGCTCGTGTGCAAAGCATACAAGATCTTGTTACCAGTAGTTCTATGTCTGAACCTAAAATACCTATTCCTGAACTGTTTTCTGGAGACCGATTTAAGTTTAGGAATTTCAGGGATAATTGTAATATGTTTCTATCTCTGAGACCCCGTTCATCTGGAGACTCAGCTCAGCAAGTTAAAATTGTTATCTCTTTTTTACGGGGCGACCCCCAGGATTGGGCTTTCTCACTAGCGCCAGGAGATCCGGCATTGGCAAATATTGATGCGTTTTTTCTGGCGCTCGGATTGCTTTACGAGGAACCCAATCTTGAGGTTCAGGCAGAAAAAGCCTTGCTGGCTATTTCTCAGGGCCAGGATGAAGCTGAAGTGTATTGCCCAAAATTTCGGAAATGGTCCGTGCTTACTCAGTGGAATGAGTGCGCTCTGGCCGCAAATTTCAGAAATGGCCTTTCTGAAGCCATTAAGAATGTGATGGTGGGTTTCTCCATTCCTACAAGTCTGAATGATTCCATGGCGCTGGCTATTCAAATTGACCGACGTTTGCGGGAGCGCAAAACCGCTAATCCTCTGGTGGTGTTGTCTGAACAAGCACCTGATTTGATGCAATGTGATAGAATTCAGACCAGAAATGAGCGGAAAAATCATAGACGTCAGAATGGGTTGTGTTTTTACTGTGGTGATTCTACACATGTTATATCAGCATGCTCTAAACGCCTAACAAGGGTTGTTAGTCCTGTCGCCATTGGTAATTTGCAACCTAAATTTATTTTGTCTGTGACTTTAATTTGCTCATTGTCCTCTTACCCTTTTGTTTGTGGATTCAGGTGCTGCCCTGAGTCTTATGGATCTGTCATTTGCCAAGCGCTGTGGTTTTGTTCTTGAGCCGTTGGTTAATCCTATTCCTCTGAGGGGTATTGATGCTACGCCATTGGCGGAAAATAAACCGCAGTTTTGGACACAGGTAACCATGTGCATGACTCCTGAACATCGGGAGGTGATTCGTTTTCTTGTTCTGCATAAAATGCATGATTTGGTCGTTTTGGGTTTGCCATGGTTACAGACTCATAATCCAGTCTTGGATTGGATGGCAATGTCTGTGTCAAGTTGGGGCTGTCAGGGTATTCATGGTGATTCCCCGCCGGTGTCTATTGCTTCCTCTACTCCTTCGGAAGTTCCTGAGTATTTGTCTGATTATCAGGATGTGTTCAGCGAGTCCAGGTCCAGTGCTCTGCCTCCTCATAGGGACTGTGACTGTGCCATAGATTTGATTCCAGGTAGCAAATTTCCTAAGGGAAGACTATTTAATCTGTCTGTACCTGAGCATACCGCAATGCGTTCGTATATCAAGGAATCTCTGGAGAAGGGGCATATCCGTCCTTCCTCTTCCCCTCTTGGTGCGGGATTCTTTTTTGTGGCCAAGAAGGACGGATCTTTGAGACCTTGTATTGACTATCGGCTTTTGAATAAAATCACTGTTAAATTTCAGTATCCTTTGCCTCTGTTGTCAGACTTGTTTGCCCGAATTAAAGGTGCCAAGTGGTTCACCAAGATAGATGTTCGTGGTGCGTACAACCTTGTGCGCATTAAGCGAGGAGATGAATGGAAAACCGCATTTAATACGCCCGAAGGTCATTTTGAGTACTTGGTGATGCCTTTTGGGCTCTCTAATGCTCCTTCAGTGTTTCAGTCCTTTATGCATGATATTTTCCGGAAGTATCTGGATAAATTTATGATCGTTTATCTGGATGATATTCTGGTTTTTTCTGATGACTGGGACTCGCATGTAGAGCAGGTCAGGATGGTGTTTCAGGTTTTGCGTGAGAATGCTTTATTTGTTAAGGGCTCAAAGTGTCTCTTTGGAGTACAGAAGGTTCCCTTTTTGGGGTTTATTTTTTCCCCTTCTGCGGTGGAGATGGACCCAGTCAAGGTCCGAGCTATTCATGATTGGACTCAACCCACGTCAGTTAAGAGTCTTCAGAAGTTCTTGGGTTTTGCTAACTTCTACCGTCGTTTTATTGCTAATTTTTCTAGCATTGTTAAACCTTTGACGGATATGACCAAGAAAGGTTCTGATGTTGCTAACTGGGCTCCTGCAGCCATGGAGGCTTTCCAGGAGTTGAAGCGTCAGTTTACTTCGGCGCCTGTTTTGTGCCAGCCTGATGTCTCACTTCCCTTTCAGGTTGAAGTGGATGCTTCTGAGATTGGGGCAGGGGCCGTTTTGTCGCAGAGAGGCCCTGGTTGCTCTGTGATGAGACCTTGTGCCTTTTTCTCGAGGAAGTTTTCGCCTGCTGAGCGGAATTATGATGTTGGCAATCGGGAGTTGTTGGCCATGAAGTGGGCATTTGAGGAGTGGCGTCATTGGCTCGAGGGTGCTAAGCATCGTGTGGTGGTCTTGACTGATCACAAAAACTTGATGTCTCTCGAGTCTGCTAAACGCCTGAATCCTAGACAGGCCCGCTGGTCATTGTTTTTCTCCTGTTTTGACTTTGTGGTCTCGTATTTACCAGGTTCAAAGAATGTGAAGGCTGATGCTCTTTCAAGGAGCTTTGTGCCTGACTCTCCGGGAGTCGCAGAGCCGGTTGGTATTCTTAAAGAGGGAGTTATCTTGTCAGCCATTTCTCCGGATTTGCGACGTGTGTTGCAGAGATTTCAGGCTGGTAGACCTGACTCTTGTCCACCTGACAGACTGTTTGTTCCTGATAAGTGGACCAGCAGAGTCATTTCCGAGGTTCATTCCTCGGTGTTGGCAGGGCATCCGGGAATTTTTGGCACCAGAGATCTGGTGGCTAGGTCCTTTTGGTGGCCTTCCTTGTCACGGGATGTGCGGTCGTTTGTGCAGTCCTGTGGGACTTGTGCTCGAGCTAAGCCTTGCTGTTCTCGTGCCAGCGGGTTGCTCTTGCCCTTGCCTGTCCCGAAGAGGCCTTGGACACACATTTCCACGGATTTCATTTCAGATCTTCCGGTGTCTCAGGGCATGTCTGTCATCTGGGTGGTATGTGATCGCTTTTCTAAGATGGTCCATTTGGTGCCTTTGCCTAAGCTGCCTTCCTCTTCCGATCTGGTTCCTGTGTTCTTTCAGAATGTGGTTCGTTTACACGGCATTCCTGAGAATATTGTGTCTGACAGAGGATCCCAGTTTGTTTCCAGGCTCTGGCGATCCTTTTGTGCTAGGATGGGCATTGAGTTGTCGTTTTCGTCGGCCTTTCATCCTCAGACTAATGGACAAACGGAGCGAACTAATCAGACTCTGGAGGCTTATTTGAGGTGTTTTGTTTCTGCGGATCAGGATGATTGGGTGACCTTCTTGCCGTTGGCTGAGTTTGCCCTTAATAATCGGGCTAGTTCCGCTACATTGGTTTCACCATTTTTTTGCAACTCTGGTTTCCATCCTCGTTTTTCCTCGGGACATGTGGAGCCTTCTGACTGTCCTGGGGTAGATTCTGTGGTGGATAGGTTGCAGCAGATCTGGAATCATGTGGTGGACAACTTAAAGTTGTCACAAGAGAAGGCTCAGCGTTTTGCCAACCGCCGCCGCGGTGTGGGTTCCCGACTTCGTGTTGGGGATTTGGTATGGCTGTCTTCTCGATTTGTTCCTATGAAGGTCTCCTCTCCTAAATTTAAGCCTCGCTTCATCGGTCCTTACAAGATATTGGAAATCCTTAATCCTGTGTCCTTTCGCTTGGATCTTCCGGTGTCGTTTGCCATTCACAACGTGTTCCATAGGTCTTTGTTGTGGCGGTACGTTGTACCTGTGGTTCCTTCTGTTGAGCCTCCTGCTCCGGTGTTGGTTGAGGGCGAGTTGGAGTACGTGGTGGAGAAGATCTTGGATTCTCATCTCTCCAGGCGGAGGCTTCAGTATCTGGTCAAGTGGAAGGGCTATGGTCAGGAGGATAATTCCTGGGTGGTTGCCTCTGATGTGCATGTGGCCGATTTAGTTCGTGCCTTTCACGCTGCTCGTCCTGATCGTCCTGGTGGTCTTGGTGAGGGTTCGGTGACCCCTCCTTAAGGGGGGGGGGTAATGTTGTGAATTAGACTTTTTGGCTCCCTCTTGTGGTCACTTGTGATATGACTCTGGGATTGTCTTTCTTCAGTTGGGCACTCACCTGGGTCGTTAGTCCAGGGGTGTCGCTATATAAACTTCCTGGATCCTTAGTCCAGTGCCTGGCATCGTTGTTATCAGATACTTCTGTTGCTCCTGTCTGCTGGTCCTGGCTCTTGCAAAATTAAGCTAAGTCCTGCTTCTTTGTTTTTTGAATTACTTGCTTTGCTTCTATTTTTGTCCAGCTTGTACTAAATGTGATTTCTGACTTTGCTGGAAGCTCTAGGGGGCTGGTGTTCTCCCCCCGGCCGTTAGACGGTTCGGGGGTTCTTGAATATCCAGCGTGGATATTTTAATAGGGTTTTTGCTGACCATATAAGTCTTCTTACTATATTCTGCTATTAGCTAGTGGGCCTCTCTTTGCTAAATACCTAGCTCATTCTTTTGTTTGTCTTTTCCTCTTACCTCACCGTTATTATTTGTTGGGGGCTTGTATCCAACTTTTGGGGTCTTTTCTCTGGAGGCAAGAAAGGTCTTTCTTTTCCCTTCTAGGGTTAGTTAGTTCTCCGGCTGGCGCGAGACGTCTAGAACCAACGTAGGCACGTTCCCCGGCTACTTCTATTTGTGGTGCTAGGATTAGATATATGGTCAGCCCAGTTACCACTGCCCTATGAGCTGGTTTTTTGTGTTTGCAGACTTGGTATTTATTCCTGAGACCCTCTGCCATTGGGGTCATAACAGAGCACCATTTGACTTTTTGAGTGCAAAATTGGCTGTGGCGTTTAGAGACCCCCTGATGTACCTAAACAGTGGAAACCCCAAAATTCTAAATCCAACCCTAACCCCAACACACCCCTAACCCTAATCCCAACCCGATCCATAATCCTAATCACAACCCTAACCCCAAAACACCCCTAACCCTTATCCCAAAGCTAACCATAACCCTAATAAAAACCCTAAACCGAACACACCCCTAATCCTAATCTCAACCCTAACCTCAAAACCTAACCCTAATCCCAATACACCCCTATCCCTAATCCCAACCCTAGCCTTAACCCTAATCCCAAACCTAACCCTCATCCCAAGTGTAACCCTAATGCCAACCCTAATCCAAACCCTAATCCCAACTCTAACCCTAACTTTAGCCCCAACCCTAGCCCTAACCCTAACTTTAGCCCAAACCCAAACTTTAGCCCTAAACCTAGCCCCAACCCTAACCCTAACTTTAGCCCCAACCCTAACCCTAGCCCTAACCCTAGCTCTAACCCTAATCCTAGCTCTAACCCTAACCCTAGCCGTAACCCTAACCCAAGCCCTATCCCTAGCCCTAACCCTAAGGCTATGTGCACACATTGTGGATTTTGCTGCGGATCCGCAGCGTTTCCGCAGCTGCGGGTCCGCAGCAGTTTCCCATGAGTTTACAGTACAATGTAAACCTATGGGAAACATAAAACGCTGTGCCCATGCTGCGGAAAAAACCATGCGGAAACGCAGCGGTTTACATTCCGCAGCATGTCAATTCTTTCTGCGGATTCCACAGCGGTTTTACACCTGCTCCATAATAGAAAACCGCAGGTGTAAAACCGCAGGGGAATCCGCACAAAAACCACGGTACATCCGCGATAAATCTTCAGGAAAAAAGCAGCGTTTTGGCCCTGCGGATTTATCAAATCCGCTGCGGAAAAATCCGCAGAGAACCATTCTACGTGTGCACATATCCTAACCCTAACCCTACCCCTAACCCTACCCCTAACCTTACCCCTAACCCTACCCCTAACCCTAACCCTACCCCTAACCCTAACCCTAATTGGAAAATAGAAATTCATACATTTTTTTAATTTTATTATTTTTTCCTTACTAAGGGGGTGATAAAGGGGGGGGTTATTTACTATTTTTTTATTTTGATCACTGTGATAGGATCTCACAGTGACCAAAATAAAACAAGTGGAAGAATCTTTCTCTGCCGGACGGCAGATCATGGCGGGCGCACTGCGCATGCGCCCGCCATTTTCTTACCGGAGCTAGAAGCCGGCGGCCAGCAGAAGAAGCAGGAGGACCCAGGGACACCGGTAAGTATAACAGGGTCCCCGAATCCCCCTATTTCTCTGTCCTCTGATGTGCGATCACATCAGAGGACAGAGAATGACATCGTTTTTTGGGGGGGGGTTTTGCGGTCGCCGGTAAACAGTTAATTACTGGCTATCGGGGGCGATCGGGGACCCCATTTCTCTGTCCTCCGATGTGCGATCACATCGGAGGACAGAGAAATTAAATGGCAAATCGCGTTTTTTTTTTTGTTGCAACCGCCGGTAAACGGTTAATTACCGGCGATCGCAACTCGGGGGTCAGTAAAAACCCCCCGAATCATGTTCTCTGGGGTCTCGGCTACCCTCGGCAACTGAGACCCCAGAGGAAATCCGACTCTGGGGGGCGCTATTCACTTTTTCCACAGCGCCGTTAATTAACGGCGCTGTGGTTTAAGTACCCTTAGCGGCCGCCGTTAAAAGGCGTATCGGCGGTCATTAAGGGGTTAAAAATCCTCCAAAAATTCAAAAACAGCTGAAAAAAGGCAGCTATGTTTACCTGCCCAGGCCTCCAAAAAAATGCACTATCAGGATACAGTGGACCCATGTAGTTTAGATGGCGGCAACACAAGTATCGGTATTTTTGCCATGGAGAACAGAAAAGAGGAGAAGAAAACTGTTTGAGAACTTGACAAGGAAAATTGTTGAAGAATATCAACAACCTCAAGCTTACAAGTCCATCTCCAGAGATCTTCATGTTCCTTTGTCCAGAAGTTTTCAACCCAAGATATTGTAGCTAAACTCCCTGGACATGGATGGCAGAGAAAAAAATTCTGAAAGGTTGCAATGCAGGATATGCAGCCCAATCAAGTTCCAAAGAAATTCAAGCTGTCCTGCAGGCTTAGGTGCATCAGAGTCACCGCGAACTATCCATCAACATTTGAATGAAATGAAACGCTATGGCAGGACACCCGAGTTGACCCCACTGCTGACACAGTGACATAAAAAGCTAGACTGCACATTTCCAAAATGTACATGAGTAACCCAAAATCCTTTTGGGATAGCTTCTTGAGGACAGATGAGACCAATATTACAGAAATTTTGGTAAAGCACATCATTCTACTGTTTACAGAAAATGGAATGGGGACAACAAAGAAAAGAACACAGTACCTACAATCAAATATGGTGAAGGTTTAAAGATGTTTCAGGGTTGTTTTGCTGCCTCTGGCATAGGGTGCCTTGACTGTTTGCAAGGGATCATTAAATCTGAAGATATTGGTTAAATGATTCATGTCAACAATTACAAACATCCCTTAAAAGGATTATCGAGTTTTCCAGCTTTATTGTCAACAAAATGACAGCTGGTAGAGGAGCATGTGAACAGATTTGTCCATCACAATCCATCAATTGAAAAACGCTTCACATGAAAAGCCTATTTCTCAATTCAACAAGCAAAAATATCATATCGTCATGCAAAAAGTAAGCCCTCAGGCAACTCACTTGATAGACAAATTAAATGTTACCAGTCACGGAAAATGGCGACACAAACCATATTATTATTTACTTTAATTTTTTTTACAAATTCCAGATTTTCTTACACCACTTAGATAAAAAGAAAAATCAATGCAAATTTGATAAATCCGAAATTATAGTTACATGGAGAAGCATGAGGCTAGGTAAATGTTACCATACAATGAACATCTAAAAACAAAATCCAAAACACAATAGCAGAATTGCATGTTTTCATAGTTTCTTCCCACTTTGATCGTGTTTCCAATGTTTAGCTTATTTTATCATTAATTAATGGTGCAATTTAAAACTAAAACCCGTGGAGCAAAAACAACCTCTCATATGCTTATATCAATGGAAAAATGTATAAAAAGCTATACTATGGCACTTGGAAGAAGAGAAAGGAAAAGCAATAGAGTACAAACTGAATAAAAATTTATGGTGGAGATTTACAGGGTTAACACTCCAACAAGTTCATATTAGGATAGGATTCTGAACGGCCTTGTCTGGTCAAAGGTTACAGAGAGCATGTGTTGAGATTAAAGGATGGTATGAGAAGTATCTACAGGTTACCACAGCAGGGACTTTCTTTAATGACCTAAGCATCCACAGTAGACATGAGTGGATGGCCTTGCATAACCCCAAACCAGGTCAATGCTTTCTGATTATGGAAAGGAGCGGCGTGAATTTCCTGAGCTTTTGGGTTTCCTACTGTGGCGTTTGATTTGCCATTGTGGTGTGTGGCACACAGGTCAAGTCGTGCCTCCTGGCTAATCATAAGTCAAGCCTTGGATCCAGTAAAGTAAGTAAATTAGTGTAGCTCCTGTCCAGGGCCAGAGAGCACTATTCTGGACTGGAGTTGCACAAAGCAATCTTTTCATGGCTTCTAAAGATGCTTATCCTCGCTCCTGAGGTAAGTGTTCATACTTTCCATGTCTTAATCCAAATTCAGCATTTGCTCTCTACATTATATTGTACAGTGGCTGGACCTCTCTAGCCCTCATTTCAGGTACACTAACAGTTTGACATTACATTCGTTTGGTCAAGAAACCAGTGGCACAGCCATTTCTTTAAAGTGTCCCAGGAGATTTTGACACAATATTGCTTGTGCTATTATGAGCAGCCTATTTGGCCTGAACATGATACCATGGCCCTGCAGCATCTCTGGACTTGTCTTCCATTGAGTATATCTAAAATCTTATTGGTCAGCAATAAGGAGCTGCAAGAAGCAGATTTTGGTGATTTATGTGCCCAATTGCATTCAGTGTAGCAGAACATTCTTCAGACAACCATATATAATCTCATTGATTATACCAAGGCTTGTAAGTGCGCTTATTTCTGTGAGTGGTGCTCAAACTCAGTACTAATGATGAGGATATATATGCACTGTTCAAAGAAATAAACGGAACACTAAAATACCACATACTAGATATCACCGAATGAAATATTCCAGCTGCAAATCTTTATTCATTACATAGTGGAATGCATTGAGAATAATAAAACACAAAAATGATCAATCTAAATCAAAATTATTATCCTATGGGCGTCTGGATTTGGAATGATACTCAAAATCAAAGTGGAAAATCAAATTATAGGCTGATCCAAATTCAGTGGAAATACCTCAAGACAAGGAAATGATAGTCAGTAGTGTGTGTCTGGCCTTCCCATGGCTGTATGACCTCTCTCTAATGAGGCAGCAGATGTTCTCCTGAGGGATCTCCTCCTCCCAGATCTGGATTAAAGCATAAGTCTACTCCTGGACAGTCTGTGGTGTAAAGTGACGTTGGTGGATCGAATGAAACATTATGTCCCAGATGTGCTCGATTGGATTCAGGTCTAGGGTACGGGCAGGCCAGTCCATAGGATCATTGTCTTCATCTTGCAGGAACTGTTGACACATTTCAGCCCCATGAGGCCTAGCATTATCATGCATCAGAAAGAACCCAGGGCCCACTGCACCTGCATATTTTGTCTCACAATGGGTCTGAGGATCTCATCTTGGTAACTAATGACAGTCAGGTTACTACTGGATAGCACATGGGAGGGCTGTGCGGCTCTCCAAAGAAATGCTTCCCCACACCATTTGACCTACTGTCAAACTGCTCATGCTGGAGGATTTTGCAGGCTGCAGAAGTTCTCCACTGTGTCTCGAGACTCTGTCACATATGTCACATGTGCTTGTTGTGAGCCTGTTGTCATTCAGATAGACGGTAGAGTACAGGGCGCCAATGTTGAATCTGACAATCTTGGTGTTCTCTGGAAAATATCAATCGCCCTGCACAGTGTTGGGCTGTAAGCACAACACCAACTTGTAGATGTTGGACTCTCATACTACCCTCATGGAGTCTGTTTCTCACATTTTGAACAAACACATGGATGTTAGTGGCTGCTGGAGGTCATTTTGCATGGCTCTGGCACTGTTCCTCCTTGCATAAAGGAGGAAGTAGTAGTCCTGCTGCTGAGTTGTTGCTCTCCAATGGGCCTCTCTATGTCTAAAGGTGTACTGGTCTGTCTCCCGGTATATGCTCCATGCTTTAGATTCTGTGCTGACAGACACACTTACCCTTCTTACCATAACTCGCATTGATGTGCCATCCTGGATGAGCTGCACTACCTGATAATCTTCTGTGGGTTGTAGACACCGCCTCATGCTACTGTACAGTACCTCTAGGCATGAGAACAATTAAAAAATGCAAAAGTGACCAAAACAAAAGACAAAATAGATGAGAACAGAGAAATGGTCTCTGGACACCCCCTGCAGAACCACTTCTTTATAGGGGTTGTCTTGCTAATTGCCAATTATTTCTACCTGTTGTCTGTTCCATTTGCAAAATATCAGGAGAAACTGACTCACAATTGGTGTTGCTTCATAACTTGACAGGTTGATTTCACAGAAGTGTGATTGACTTTACATTGGGTTGTTTGTGTTCACTTTATTTTTTTGAGCAGTGTATACAAGTAAATATAAATAGCATCTTACATCTCATGAACTATCAAACTGGAGTCTTTTATTGCATTTATTTTTTTGACAATCGCTTAAATGTTATCATATTACTGTAATACGGAGAGCTGTATTTAGAACTAAGTTGTCTGGTGCCTAAAGCCAGGGAACCACAAGGCAGTGGCTCGGTTAGATAATTGGTTTGTGTAAATGGTTCTTTATTAAAACAATATTATTTTTAATTTAATATTCCTTTTCTTAAGGGTGTCTGCCCAAAGTAGCATGACTTGTATAAACACATGGTCAAAATTGTTGGTACCCTTCGTTTAATGACAGAAAAACCCACAATTGTCACAGAAATAACTTGAATCTGACAAAAGTAATAATAAATAAATGATCTATGAAAATGAACAAATGAAAGTCAGACATTGCTTTTCAACCATGCTTCCACAGAATTTTAAAAAAAATAAAACTCATGAAATAGGCCTGGACAGAAATGATGGTACCCTTAACTTAATATTTTGTTGCACAACCTTTTGAGGCAATCACTGCAATCATATGATTCGTGTAACTGTCAATGAGATTTCTGCACCTCTTGACAGGTATTTTGACCCACTCGTCAAGAGCAAACTGCTCCAGTTGTCTCGTGTTTGAAGGTTGCCTTTTCCAGACGGCATGTTTCAGCTCTTTCCAAAGATGCTCAATGGGATTGACATGTGTAGCATATTAAGGCAAATTGAAGCAAATGGAGGTAAATTGATGCCCAGACATTTTCTATAAGACACCAAAATATCTATTGATTTTAATGGGTGCTCTGCAGGGGCATAACAACCACGGTCGCAGAGGTCACCAGGCTCCTGCAGGTGGGGCCCATCGACGCCAGCAGACTCATCGGATGCACATCCAGTTGAAGTGTATTGCGACGCACATACCCATTGTGTCCGTGCACGGCAATACACGCTGCTGGATAATAAGAGGCCAGCAGGTGACGATGGTGTGCACGTGACTGAGGTGCATGGCAGAGACATCATGCATGCCCTTTACTTGACCGCTGAAGTTAACTGCATGCTTCAGAAGATGCAAGGCAGCAGAGAGAAGGTTTTCTTTTTCTAAAATAGTGAGTACACAGTGGCCACACTACTTCATGGGTACCCTATGCACTGTGTATTATACTGTATTTAGGACTATGGGCTGTACATTACATTATATGAAGGACATGGGCTGCATATTATACTGTATGGAGGACTCTAGGCTGTGCATTATATTATATGAAGGATATGGGCTGTGTATTATACTAATATGGAGGTACATTATACTATATAGGACTATGGGCTGTGCATTATACTATTTGGAGGACTATGGATGGTGCTTTATATTATATGAAGGACATATTATATGGAAGTGCATTATGCTATATGGAGGAATATGGTGGGTGCATTATATTATATGGAGGACTATGGGATGCATTATACTATATTTAGGGCTATGAGCTGTACATTACACTATATGAAGAACTATGGACGGTGCATTATATTATATGAAGGACACATATGGAGGTGCATTATGCTATATGGAGGAATATGGTGGGTGCATTATATATGGGGATTATGTAGGGTGCATTATATTATATGGAGGACTATGTAGTGCATTATACTATATGGAGGACTATTGGCTGTGCATTATATATGAAGAACTATGGAGGGTGTATTGCATTATATGGAGGACTACATGGTGCATTATACTTTATGGAGGACAATGGGCTGTGAGTTATATATGAGGACTATGGATTGCATTATACTATATGGAGGACAATGGGATGTGTTTTACTATATGGAGGACTATGGGGCACATTATGCTATATGGAGGACTAGAGGGGTGCATTATATTATATAGAGGACTATGGGGATGCATTATACTATATAAAGGACTATGGGGGAGCATTATACTGTATGGAGGGTGTAGGGATTTCACTCACTCAGGTGCGATGGCTGACACTTCAGGAGGCACGTTCCTTAACAAGTTCATAGGTTTATTACATCATAAACCACGTGGCAAAATAACAGCAAACAAATAGCCTTTAGTTCAGGAAAAGGAAAAACAAAGTGTCCAGTCTTTCAGCCTCAGACCTGGAACTTTAACACATTCTGGAGGCTAGCAGCTCCACACATATCTCCTGTGTTAAGCATTTGCCTGTCCTTTATAGAGCTAACCACACCCAGTAACCCATCACATGATTAGCCATGTGGTCTGACATCACCACAGGTCCTGGAACACATATATACATGGTTATATACAACAAAGAAATACTCCGGGCTACATTACAGCAACAAGGCACTTATGTGGCACATACCTCCCGTCGACTACACACCCTTTAGCCATGCTACATACCTCCACCTCTGCCTAAAGCCGTGGGGCTTGGCACTTTTCCCCACTAAACAAGGGATTCTTGATAGGGCATCCGCATTACCGTGCAGCTTTCCGGCCCTATGTTCCACATGGAAACTGAAGTCCTGCAGGGCTAAGAACCAACTGGTGACCCTAGCATTTCTACCCTTTGTTTCCCTCATCCATCTTAGTGGGGCATGGTCAGATATCAATCTGAATTTACAACCCAGCAGATAGTACCGTAACGTGTCCACCGCCCACTTTATGGCCAAACACTCTTTTTCCACGACTGAGTAGTTCTTCTCAGATGAGGACAGCTTTCTACTCAGATAGAGAACAGGATGCTCCTCCCCCAACTCTTGGTAGCTCTTGGGAAAGGACTGCTCCTACCCCAACATCTGAGGCATCTGTCTGAAGAATAAATTCTTTATTAAAGTCTGGGGTCATCAGAACGGGCTGCTTACATAGAGCCCCTTTCAACTCTTGGAAGGCTGACTCTGTCTCTTCGGACCATTTAACCATCACTGATTTTGTCCCCTTTAGCAGATCAGTCAGAGGCGCAGCCACTGTGGCGAAGTTCGGGATGAACCTCCTGTAGTATCTCACGATTCCCAGAAAGGCTTTAACTTGCTTTTTGGAGAGTGGTTTCGGCCATGTTTGGATTGCCTCCACTTTCCTGATTTGGGGCTTTATTTCTCCACGACCCACTATATAGCCTAGGTATTTAGCTTCTTCCTTACCCAAGGCACACTTCTTCGGGTTTATTGTAAACCCCGCCTCTCTTAGAGCATCAAACACCGCTTGGACTTTCTCCAGATGACTCTTCCAGTCCGGGCTAAAGATGACGATATCATCTAGGTACGCAGCAGCGTAGGCCTTATGGGGTGCAAGGACTCTATCCATAGCCCTCTGGAAGGTCGCCGGAGCTCCCTGTAGGCCAAACGGCATCCGGACATACTGGAAGCATCCATCAGGTGTCGAAAAGGCCATCTTCTCCTTGGCTTCCTGTGCCATGGGGATCTGCCAATACCCCTTTGTCAAATCCAAGGTGGATATATATCTGGCGTGCCCAAGCCTTTCGATGAGTTCATCAACGCCGGGCATGGGATAAGCGTCAAACTTGGAGACCTCATTCAACTTCCGATAGTCGTTGCAAAACCTCCACTCTCCATCAGGTTTTGGGACCAGGACAGTTGGGCTCGACCAACCGCTCTTGGATTCCTCAATGACTCCAAGCTTCAACATACGCTCCACTTCCTTGGAGATAACTTCTCGACGAGCCTCAGGAATACGATAGGGCTTCACGTTCACCCGCACATGTGGCTCTGTTAGGACCTCGTGCTCTATGACCTTCGTGTGTCCTGGCAACTCTGAAAACAGGTCCCTGTTTTTCTGGAGTAACTCCCGGCACTGCTGTTTCTGGGACTTTGATAGCGTCTCCGCTATAGTAACTGCTCCAACCTCACCTTCTGGGTTGCTTAACAACGATGGAGTTACTGTCGGCTCTCTATCTTGCCACGGCTTGATGAGGTTGACATGGTATACTTGGAATGGTTTCCGTCTTCCTGGTTGGTGAATTTTATAATTTACTTCACCAAGTTTCTTGACAACCTCATATGGCCCTTGCGATTTGGCCAAGAACTTGCTCTCCACCGTCGGAACTAACACAAGAACTCGGTCTCCCGGATTTAACTGCCTCACTCTTGCAGACCGGTTGTAGACTCTGGCCTGAGCTTCTTGTGCCTGGAGGAGGTGTTCTTTCACAATAGGCATCACCTTTGCAATCCTCTGCTGCATCAGGGCCACATGCTCAATGACGCTTCTGTGGGGCGTGGCTTCGGCTTCCCAGGTTTCCTTGGCTACATCCAGGAGTCCTCGCGGATGTCGGCCATATAGAAGCTCAAACGGTGAGAACCCTGTGGAGGCCTGTGGAACTTCACGAATGGAAAACATCAGATAGGGTAAGAGACAATCCCAGTCTCTACCGTCTTTCTCTATAGCTTTTCTCAGCATGCTCTTCAGTGTCTTGTTAAATCTCTCAACAAGACCATCTGACTGGGGATGGTACACCGAGGTCCTTAACTGGGAGATTTTCAGGGCTTTGCATAACTCCCTCATCACCTTGCTCATGAAAGGTGTCCCCTGGTCAGTCAGGATCTCCTTCGGCAGACCTGTCCGGGAAAAGACATGGACCAACTCGCGGGCTATACTCTTCGAGGAAGAATTTCTCAAGGGAATTGCCTCACGATAGCGTGTGGCATAGTCCAGGATGACTAATATATACTGATGGCCCCGGGCTGATTTAACTAAGGGACCAACCAAGTCCATGGCAATTCTCTTGAATGGTACCTCAATAATGGGCAGTAGCACAAGGGGGTTCCGGAAATGAGGAGTGGGAGCAGTTAGCTGACATGTAGGGCAGGACCTGCAATAGTTCACTATTTCTCGGTGACACCCAGGCCAATAGAATCTCTGCACAACCTGTTCCTGCGTTTTTTCCACCCCTAGGTGTCCACCCAAGATGTGTGAATGGGCCATGTCCAACACCTTCCGTCTATATGGACCCGGCACTACCAACTGCTCTACCAACTCCTCCCTTATTTTCGTGACCCGGTAAAACAACTCCCCACTCATCAGAAAATGGGGAAACCTTGTGTCTGCCCCCGGCTCCTGTACCACCCCGTCAATAACTGTGACATTATTAAAGGCTTCCCTCAGAGTGGGGTCCCTATGTTGGGCAGTCCCAAAATTTTCACCGGTTACCTCTAACTCCATAGTGTCAGATGCAGGGGACACTTCCTCCTCATCCCCAACCAGCACACAAAAAGGAAATCTGTCTGTCTCTGGGTGTGGTGACACCCTTCCAGGGTTCACTGGTTCCCTACTCTTGCTAGGGAGCTCAGAACCTTTTCCCCACAAATCCCAAAACAAACAGAAATCCCGGCCAATAATTATAGGGTGCAACAAGTCCTGCACGACGCCGACTATGTGGGACTCAGTGCCACATGCCATTTCAATGTCCACCCTGGCCACAGGGTAGTCCTTTGCATCACCATGGATGCACCGCACTCCGACCTTCTTTCCCGGGAGCAGGTGGAGAGGAAAAGTGGCCCTCACCAGGGTCACTAGGCTCCCCGAGTCTAACAGTGCCATTACTGCTCGACCGTTCACCTTTACGGGACACACTTGAGGTCCTTCGTTGGGCGGAGAATTCACACTGCAGGCTGGATACGCATAGTATGAACAACGGCGTCCCATGCTGCAGTCCATCTGCTCAGTGGTCTGGGAACAACGGGCAGCTATATGTCCTGGCCCGTGGCACCTCCAACAAATAATATCACCCGTAGGGACCTTGGGCACCACCTCCCCCGCCCTTTGTGACCTTGGACGCACCACCCCTTTTTGGGACTCCGCTCCCTTCTGGGACCCCCAGTACGGCATGGGTTGTCTCCCGGAGGAGCCTTCCAACCCTTGGTATCTCTCGACCAGTCCGATCAGTTCGTCGGCATTCTGGGGATCACCCTGGGCAACCCAAGTCTGTATGGACCTCGGGAGGGAATGCACAAACCGATCCATCATCACTCGTTCTACCATCTGTGCAGGCGTAGAGTACTCTGGCTGCAGCCATTTCTGGACCAGGTGCAACAGGTCAAACATTTGGGAGCGAGGCGGTTTGTCCCGGTGATAAGCCCAGGAGTGAACTCGCTGTGCCCTAACAGTCAGTGTCACCCCCAAACGTGCAAGAACCTCAGCTTTCAATTTGTCATACTCCTTGGCATCCTGCAAGGTCAAATCATAGTATGCCTTCTGAGGTTCCCCCGTCAGGTAAGGTGCCAACACCTCTGCCCACTGCTCTGGCGGAAGTTTTTCCCTCTCAGCGACCCTCTCAAACACCGTCAGGAAGGCCTCAACATCATCCCCGGGAGTCATTTTCTGTAATGCGCGTCTTACCGTCTTCCGGACGTGGGTGTCATCAGCCAAACCTGAGGTTGGGGCGCTTGTCTTGCCCTGGATGGCGGTTGCCAGAAGCTGCATCTGCTGCCGTTGCTCCTGCTGGTTCTGTTGCATCTGCTGCCGTTGCTCCTGCTGGCTCTGCCGTTGCTCCTGCTGGCTCTGTTGTATCTGCTGCATCAACAGCCTGTTGGTCTCCTGCTGCTGTGACTGCAACAGCCTGTTGGTCTCTTGCTGCTGTGACTGCAACTGGACCAAGTGTTTCAGCAGGTCCTCCATTTTCCCCGGCAATGCTTGCTGGCTTACAGCCGACTTGACCCAGGACATTCAAAAATAGACTTACGTCTCCACTGGGAAAGCTGCCCGCATTCTCCACCAATTGTAGGGATTTCACTCACTCAGGTGCGATGGCTGACACTTCAGGAGGCACTTTCCTTTAAAAGTTCATAGGTTTATTACATCATAAACCACGTGGCAAAATAACAGCAAACAAATAGCCTTTAGTTCAGGAAAAGGAAAAACAAAGTGTCCAGTCTTTCAGCCTCAGACCTGGAACTTTAACACATTCTGGAGGCTAGCAGCTCCATACATATCTCCTGTGTTAAGTGTTGTGAATTTGGATTCTGGGCTCCCCCGGTGGCTACTGGTGGAATTGAACTGGTGTCTTCATCTTCTCTGTTCACCTGTTCCCATCAAGATGTGGGAGTCGCTATATAACCTTGCTGCTCTGTTAGTTCCTTGCCGGTCAACAATGTTATCAGAGGCCTCTCTGTGCTTGTTCCTGCTCCTGGACAACTACTAGATAAGTTGGACTCTTGTCCATGTTTGTTTTTGCATTTTTGTTCCAGTTCACAGCTGTAGTTTCGTTACTGTGTCTGGAAAGCTCTTGTGAACAGGAATTGCCACTCTGGTGTTATGAGTTAATGCCAGAGTTTTAAAGTAATTTCTGGATGGTGTTTTGATAGGGTTTTCAGCTGACCATGAAAGTGTCCTTTCTGTCTTCTGCTATGTAGTAAGTGGACCTCAAATTTGCTAAACCTATTTTCATACTACGTTTGTTATTTCATCTTAATTCACCGCCAATACATGTGGGGGGCCTCTGTCTCCTTTCGGGGTATTTCTCTAGAGGTGAGCTAGGACTAATATTTTCCTCTGCTAGCATTATTTAGTCCTCCGGCTGGTGCTGGGCATCTAGAATCAACGTAGGCATGCTACCCGGCCACTGCTAGTTGTGCGTTAGGTTTAGTTCATGGTCAGCTCAGTTCCCATCTTCCAAGAGCTAGTTCCTATATATGCTGATGCTATGTTCTCTTGCCATTGAGAACATGACAGTTTGACCGGCCCACTAAAGGGTTAAAATCCTTGGCTGAGAAAGGAGAGAAATAAGAAGTCTGCTGAGATTTTTTTTTTTTTTTTTTTTTTCTCCTTCTAATCTTTGAATGGCTCTGTGTCCACCTGTTTGTAATGGATCTTCAGAGTGTAACTGCAGGTTTGAATAATCTCGCCACGAAGGTACAAAATTTGCAAGACTTTGTTTGTCATGCACCTGTATCTGAGCTGAGAATTCCTTTGCCGGAATTTTTCTCGGGGAATAGATCTGGGTTTCAGAATTTTCGAAATAATTGCAAATTATTTTTGTCCCTGAAATTTCGCTCTGCCGGAGACCCTGCACAGCAGGTCAGGATTGTGATTTCCTTGCTCCGGGGCGACCCTCAAGACTGGGCTTTTTCATTGACACCAGGGGATCCTGCGTTGCTCAATGTGGATGCGTTTTTTCTGGCCTTGGGGTTGCTTTATGACGAACCTCATTTGGAGCTTCAGGCAGAAAAAACTTTGATGTCCCTATCTCAGGGGCAAGATGAAGCGGAAATTTACTGCCAAAGATTCCGTAAATGGTCTGTGCTTACTCAGTGGAATGAGTGCGCCCTGGCGGCGACTTTCAGAGAGGGTCTCTCTGATGCCATTAAGGATGTTATGGTGGGGTTCCCTGTGCCTGCGGGTCTGAATGAGTCCATGACAATGGCTATTCAGATCGATAGGCGTTTGCGGGAGCGCAAACCAGTGCACCATCTGGCGGTGTCCACTGAGAAGTCGCCAGAGAGTATGCAGTGTGATAGAATTCTGTCCCGAAGCGAGCGGCAGAATTTTAGACGGAAAAATGGGTTGTGTTTCTATTGTGGTGATTCTACTCATGTTATATCAGCATGCTCTAAGCGCACTAAAAAGCTTGATAAATCTGTTTCCATTTGCACCTTACCGTCTAAGTTTATTCTATCTGTGACCCTGATTTGCTCTTTGTCATCTATTACCACGGACGCCTATGTCGACTCTGGCGCCGCTTTGAGTCTTATGGATTGGTCCTTTGCCAAACGCTGTGGGTATGATTTAGAGCCTTTGGAGACTCCTATTCCTCTGAAGGGGATTGACTCCACCCCATTGGCTAATAATAAACCACAATACTGGACACAAGTAACTATGCGTATTAATCCGGATCACCAGGAGATTATTCGCTTTCTGGTGCTGTATAATCTACATGATGATTTGGTGCTAGGATTGCCTTGGCTGCAATCTCACAACCCAGTCCTCGACTGGAGAGCTATGTCTGTGTTGAGCTGGGGATGTAAGGGGGCTCATGGGGATGTACCTGTGGTTTCCATTTCATCATCTATTCCCTCTGAAATTCCTGAGTTCCTGTCTGACTATCGTGACGTCTTTGAAGAATCCAAGCTTGGTTCGTTACCTCCGCACCGAGAGTGCGATTGTGCCATAGATTTAATCCCGGGTAGTAAATACCCAAAGGGTCGTTTGTTTAATCTGTCTGTGCCTGAACATGCTGCTATGCGAGAATATATAAAGGAGTCCTTGGAAAAGGGACATATTCGTCCATCGTCATCTCCCTTAGGAGCCGGTTTTTTCTTTGTGTCAAAAAAAGACGGCTCTTTGAGACCATGTATCGATTATCGGCTTTTGAACAAAATCACTGTTAAATATCAATACCCATTGCCGTTGCTGACTGATTTGTTTGCTCGCATAAAGGGGGCCAAGTGGTTCTCTAAGATTGACCTTCGTGGGGCGTATAATTTGGTGCGAATCAGGCAGGGGGATGAGTGGAAAACCGCATTTAATACGCCCGAGGGCCACTTTGAGTATTTAGTGATGCCTTTTGGTCTTTCAAATGCTCCGTCAGTTTTCCAGTCCTTTATGCATGATATTTTTCGCGATTATTTGGATAAATTTATGATTGTGTATCTGGATGATATTCTGATTTTTTCGGATGACTGGGACTCTCATGTCCAGCAAGTCAGGAGGGTTTTCCAGGTTTTGCGGTCTAATTCTTTGTGTGTGAAGGGTTCTAAGTGTGTTTTTGGGGTACAGAGGATTTCCTTTTTGGGATATATTTTTTCTCCCTCTTCCATTGAAATGGATCCTGTCAAGGTTCAAGCTATTTGTGATTGGACGCAGCCCTCTTCTCTTAAGAGTCTTCAGAAATTTTTGGGCTTTGCTAACTTTTATCGTCGATTTATTGCTGGTTTTTCGGATATTGCTAAGCCATTGACCGATTTGACTAAGAAGGGTGCTGATGTTGCTGATTGGTCCCCTGACGCTGTGGAGGCCTTTCGGGAGCTTAAGCGCCGTTTTTCCTCTGCCCCTGTGTTGCGTCAGCCTGATGTTGCTCTACCTTTTCAGGTTGAGGTCGACGCTTCTGAGATCGGAGCTGGGGCAGTGTTGTCGCAGAAAAGTTCTGACTGCTCCGTGATGAGGCCTTGTGCCTTCTTTTCCCGTAAATTTTCGCCCGCTGAGCGGAATTATGATGTTGGGAATCGGGAGCTTTTGGCCATGAAGTGGGCTTTTGAGGAGTGGCGCCATTGGCTTGAGGGGGCCAGACATCAGGTGGTGGTATTGACTGACCACAAAAATTTGATTTATCTTGAGACCGCCAGGCGCCTGAATCCTAGACAGGCGCGCTGGTCATTATTTTTCTCTCGGTTTAATTTTGTGGTGTCATACCTACCGGGTTCTAAGAATGTTAAGGCGGATGCCCTTTCTAGGAGTTTTGAGCCTGACTCGCCTGGTAACTCTGAGCCCACAGGTATCCTTAAGGATGGAGTGGTATTGTCAGCCGTTTCTCCAGACCTGCGGCGGGCCTTGCAGGAGTTTCAGGCGGATAGACCGGATCGTTGCCCACCTGATAAACTGTTTGTTCCTGATGATTGGACCAGTAGAGTCATCTCTGAGGTTCATTCTTCTGCGTTGGCAGGTCATCCTGGCATTTTTGGTACCAGGGATTTGGTGGCAAGGTCCTTCTGGTGGCCTTCCCTGTCACGAGATGTGCGAGGCTTTGTGCAGTCTTGTGACGTTTGTGCTCGGGCCAAGCCTTGTTGTTCTCGGGCTAGTGGATTATTGTTGCCCTTGCCTATTCCTAAGAGGCCTTGGACGCACATCTCGATGGATTTTATTTCAGATCTGCCTGTTTCTCAGAAGATGTCTGTCATCTGGGTGGTGTGTGACCGTTTCTCTAAGATGGTCCATTTGGTTCCTCTGCCCAAGTTGCCTTCTTCTTCCGAGTTGGTTCCTCTGTTTTTTCAAAATGTTGTTCGTTTGCATGGTATTCCTGAGAATATCATTTCTGACAGAGGGACCCAATTCGTGTCTAGATTTTGGCGGGCATTCTGTGCTAGGATGGGCATAGATTTATCTTTTTCGTCCGCTTTCCATCCTCAGACGAATGGCCAGACCGAGCGGACTAATCAGACCCTGGAGACATATCTGAGGTGTTTTGTGTCTGCTGACCAGGATGATTGGGTTGCTTTTTTGCCATTGGCAGAGTTCGCTCTCAATAATCGGGCCAGCTCTGCCACTTTGGTGTCCCCGTTTTTCTGTAATTCGGGGTTTCATCCTCGATTTTCCTCTGGTCAGGTGGAATCTTCGGATTGTCCTGGAGTGGATGCTGTGGTGGAGAGATTGCATCAGATCTGGGGGCAGGTGGTGGACAATTTGAGGTTGTCCCAGGAGAAGACTCAGCTTTTTGCCAACCGCCACCGTCGTGTTGGTCCTCGGCTTTGTGTTGGGGATTTGGTGTGGTTGTCTTCTCGTTTTGTCCCTATGAGGGTCTCTTCTCCTAAGTTTAAGCCTCGGTTCATCGGCCCGTATAAGATATTGGAGATTCTTAACCCTGTTTCCTTCCGTTTGGACCTCCCTGCATCCTTTTCTATTCATAACGTTTTTCATCGGTCATTATTGCGCAGGTATGAGGTACCTGTTGTGCCTTCCGTTGAGCCTCCTGCTCCGGTGTTGGTTGAGGGTGAGTTGGAGTACGTTGTGGAGAAAATCTTAGACTCTCGTGTTTCCAGACGGAGACTCCAGTATCTGGTCAAGTGGAAGGGATACGGCCAGGAGGATAATTCTTGGGTGAATGCATCTGATGTTCATGCCTCTGATTTGGTTCGTGCCTTTCATAGGGCCCATCCTGATCGCCCTGGTGGTTCTGGTGAGGGTTCGGTGCCCCCTCCTTGAGGGGGGGGTACTGTTGTGAATTTGGATTCTGGGCTCCCCCGGTGGCTACTGGTGGAATTGAACTGGTGTCTTCATCTTCTCTGTTCACCTGTTCCCATCAAGATGTGGGAGTCGCTATATAACCTTGCTGCTCTGTTAGTTCCTTGCCGGTCAACAATGTTATCAGAGGCCTCTCTGTGCTTGTTCCTGCTCCTGGACAACTACTAGATAAGTTGGACTCTTGTCCATGTTTGTTTTTGCATTTTTGTTCCAGTTCACAGCTGTAGTTTCGTTACTGTGTCTGGAAAGCTCTTGTGAACAGGAATTGCCACTCTGGTGTTATGAGTTAATGCCAGAGTTTTAAAGTAATTTCTGGATGGTGTTTTGATAGGGTTTTCAGCTGACCATGAAAGTGTCCTTTCTGTCTTCTGCTATGTAGTAAGTGGACCTCAAATTTGCTAAACCTATTTTCATACTACGTTTGTTATTTCATCTTAATTCACCGCCAATACATGTGGGGGGCCTCTGTCTCCTTTCGGGGTATTTCTCTAGAGGTGAGCTAGGACTAATATTTTCCTCTGCTAGCATTATTTAGTCCTCCGGCTGGTGCTGGGCATCTAGAATCAACGTAGGCATGCTACCCGGCCACTGCTAGTTGTGCGTTAGGTTTAGTTCATGGTCAGCTCAGTTCCCATCTTCCAAGAGCTAGTTCCTATATATGCTGATGCTATGTTCTCTTGCCATTGAGAACATGACAGTTAAGCATTTGCCTGTCCTTTATAGAGCTAACCACACCCAGTAACCCATCACATGATTAGCCATGTGGTCTGACATCACCACAGGTCCTGGAACACACATATATACATGGTTATATACAACAAAGAAATACTCCGGGCTACATTACAGCAACAAGGCACTTATGTGGCACATACCTCCCGTCGACTACACACCCTTTAGCCATGCTACAAGGGCTATGGGGTGCATTATACTATATGGAGGACTTTGGGGGTGCATTATTAGAGATGAGCGAACCAGTAGAAGTTCAGGATTGGCGGGTTCTGCCAAACTTGAGTGAAAAGTCTTTTTGGGTATTCAAACTTGATCCCGGACCCAAACCCCAAAAAGTCAGTTGGTGCTGTAAAATAGCTGTAAAATGGTTGCAGTAAGATCTAAGGGACTGTAAAAGGAAGCAAAATGGCGGTAAGAGCAGGACAATTGCCCTGCAAACTAATGTGGACAGAAAAATGATTTAAAATAAAATAGAATAAAAATAAATAATGTTGAACCAAGAGGTGGAGGTCCAAGAAAAGGAGTAGAGCAGTGCCTTGTGTATCTAGTTTACTGTACTTGTTAATAAATAAATAAGAAAACAATGTGGGATCCCCTCTATTTTAATAACCAGCCAAGGGAAAGCAGACAGCTGTGAGCTGGCCTTGTTATGTTGGGAAATGGACAATGTCCATTTAGTTTCCCACCCTTTTTTATCAGGCCCCAGCTGTCTGCTTTGCCTTAGATGGTTATTAAAAAATGGGGAGACCCTAAAAAAAATAACATGGGGTCCACCCTATTTTTAATAAACAGATAAGACAAAGCAGACATACGCGGGTTGATATTAATAGGCTGAGAAGGGCCATGGATAGGACCCTCAACCACCCCAGAAATGGCGCATCCATTATATTTGCTAATTCTCGAGTTTAGTCTCAGTTCTTCTAGATTGCCATGGTGCGATTGCAATAGGAGTAATGGGATTAGGGTTGATGTCAGCTCTGTAATGTCAAGCCCAGGGGTTAGTAATGGGGAGGAGTCTGTCAGACACCCCATTACTAACCTCGTAGTAAAAAAAAAGACACCCACAGAAAAATCCTTTTTTGTAAAAAGCACTTACTGACAAATTCTTTTCTTCCCACATTCATTAAAAAAAAAAATAATCCACAGACATAATTCAACATAATCCAAATGAAGGTCCCACGACGATCCCGGTCTTATTTGTCCATTCTGTGGAGCCCTATTCAGAAAACGCAGCTCCATAGACTAGACCTGCAGCCACTGCCAGGTCTGACGTTGTACTATGTGAGACCCAGCTGCTGTGATCTGAAGTGACATCAGTAAGGTCACCTCAGCCCATAGTGGCTTGTTCTCACGCTGCACAGTGCAAGTGCTGGACTGGTAAATGACCACTCATCAGTCTGGCACTGGCGCTGTACTCCTCGAGACCTGGCCGCTGTGAACTGAGGTAACATCAGTTAGGTCATCTCAGTTCATAGCGGCTGGTTTTCACACTGCACAGAGCAAATGCCAGCCTGATGAATGACCGGCCGCCCATCAGTCTGGACACTGGCGCTGTTCTCTGCAAGAACCGGCTGCTTTGAGCTGAGGTGACATCAGAAATGTCACCTCAGTTCTTAGTGGCTACTGGTCTCACACTGCACAGTGCCAGTGCCAGACTGATGAGCGGTTGTTCATCTGTCTGGCACTGGCACTTCGCAGCATGAGAACCAACCGCTGTGACCTGACGTGACCTTACTGATGTCACTTCAGTTCACAGCAGCTGATTCTTGCATAGTACAGCATCAGTCGAGGAGAGCCAAAAGCTATGCTCCAGAATTGGCGCAGCTTATGAATGCACCATTTATGGGGCAGCTGTGGGCTAGTCTTATTAGGCTGGGATGGGGCCAACATCCTTGCCCCTTCCCAGCTTATTAATATCAGCCCACAGCTGTCTGCTTTTCCTTAACTAGTTATTAAAAATAGGGGGGACCCCATGTTATTGTTGTAAGGGTTGGGGGTTGATATTAATAGGCTGGGAAGCTAAATGGATACTGACCATTCCCAGTAAAATAAGACCAGCTCATGAATGTCTTACTTCTCTTGGCTAGTAATAACAATAGAAGGTACCGCATGTAGATTTTTAAAATATAATTTTAGTTTCACACTGTCATCCTGGGTTATGTGGTGCGTCGGCCAATCAGACCCAAGCCATTACTTGACATGGCTGTGATGGGGCCGGAAGTGCCTACAGCTTTAAAGCTTGTTGATTGGCTGCGCTGCAAGCATTCAAAAGCTTATTAGGCTGCCGAGCATAAATAGTAACACAGATGTACAGTAAGAAGTCAATGTTTGGGGTTTGGTAACAGTCAGACACTATGTGTCCAGTACAAACTTCGAAATTTACAGTTTGGGTTTGTTCATCCCTATACATTATGCTACATGGAGGACTATGGGCTCTGCGTTATACTTCTGCTATGAGGCACCATGACTTCTATGTATGCCCTTGGTGAGTATAATGATTAATTTTTTTTCTATTCCTAAAGAACAGTGGCAGAATATGGGACATATACCAAGTATGGTGTATACATATATACCAGGATGGGGCTTAGGATAAGGGATATATACCAGGATGGGGATTATACAGTATATATCATGACGGGGCCCTAGATAAAGGTTTGTTCACATCTGAGTTTCTCAGCCAGAGTGTCATGCGTTTTTTCCAATCCTCACCTAGTCTCACCTAGCATCCATATGCCATGTGAGTGCTATGCGAGTGTGCCTTTTTTCCCACACCTAGAATCCCTATGACATGCGTATGCAATCCGTATGCATTGCGTTCTCTGTCATTTCAAGCTAGTTTATTAACTAATAAAACAATCTTATATACAGATATAGATAAGATAGATAGATAGAATTTGTTTATATAATCAGTGCAGTGCTTACTGTACATGCATTTAGCTAATAATCAAATAAATAAAAGAAAAAACTGGCGTGGCGTCTCCCATTTTATTTTTAACCAGCTGATGGAAAGGCGACAGCTGGGGGCTGATGTTTATATGGAAGGGGGTAATAAACATGGAGCTTATTAACAAGGGGTTACCTCCCCAAAAAGTGATGTGGGGTCCCCCTATAAATAATGACCAGCAAAGGCTAGGCAGACAGCTGCAGCCAGATATAAATAGCCTAGAAAGGGGCCATGGATATCTTCAACTGTCCGCTGAAAATCCATTTGTACCGTAACGAGTTCAACTTAGCTAGATATAAATATGCTTTGCTGAGCAGTCACAGTCGGCATCCAGGAGACACCGAGCTGCGCGTGTGAACACATCTTCAATGTCAAGCGCTGACGTCAGAAAGGTGACTGTACATTAATGAGAAACAAAATGAACTTTTTTGAATTTATCAAATGGCTGCAATGAAACAGAGTGACAAATTTAAAGGGGTATGAATACTTCCGTACCCACTGTATATATATGTATATATATGTATATATTACATAGATAGTTGAAAAGCTGGCAATTAATCTGTCATGTACTGTGAAATCACAGCAGGAGCCGACAGGATAGAAGAGATGGATTACATACAGTAAATATGAATAGAATAGGTAAATATACAGATGTCTGTGACAAACACAATTAGTACTGTTTGTGTGCAACTTACTGTACATTTATTTAAATAATAAAAGATTATTTTTCTTAAAAAAAATGGCGTAGGCTCCTGCATAATTTTTGTAACTAGCGGAGGGAAAATTGGTGGCTGGGGGCTGATGTTTGTAGCCTGGGAAGGGGTAATACCCATGGAGCTATTAATATCAGTTCACAATTGTATGCTTAGCCTTTACTGGCTATTAAAATGGGGGATCCTGAAAAAATTATGTAGGGTCCCCCTATAATTAATAACCAGCAAAGGCTATGCAAACAGCTGCGGGCTGATATTAGCAGCCTAGGAAGGGGCCATGTATACTGGCCCCTCCCAGACTAAGAACATCAGCTCTCACTCTCAGCCACCCCAGAAAAGGCCCATCTCTAAGATGCGCCAATTCTGGCACTTAACCTCCCTCTTCCCACTTGCCCTGTAGCAGTGGCAAGTGAGGTGATATTTGAGGGGTTGATGTCACCTTCATATTGTCAGGTGACACCAAGCCCAGAGGTTAGTAGTAGAGAGACGTCAATAAGACGCCCCCATTACTAACCCCATAGTCATATTGTATAAAAAATCCTTGAAAGAAAGACACAGACTCCTTTAAAAATCTTAATTATGCCATACTTAAAACCTTGCCCCGTCCCCGATGCTCTCGTCATCTGCAAAAGAGGTAATGATGATGAACCAATGCAGCCATGTAATCCAGGCTGTCATCCAGTAATCCGTGGGCTTGTTGTCACCGGACAATACAAAGGTGACATCAACTCCACAAATATGAACCACCCTTGCCACTGCTACAGGGCAAGTAGGAAGAGCCGGGCAAAGTGCCAGAATTGATGAATCTAATAGATGTGCCTTTTCTGGGTGGCTGCAGGCTACTATTTTTAGGCTGTAGGGTCCAATATCAATGCCCCCTTACCAGCCTGAGAATACCAGCCCCAGCTGTCTGCTTTAGCAAGGCTGGTTGTCAAAAAATGGGGTTGGACCCCACGGCGTTGTTTTTAATTATTTTTTTAAATAATTAAAAAGATGGCGCGGAGATCCCTCTATTCTTGATAACCAACCTTACTGAAGCTGACAGGTAAGGGTTGCAGCCCCCAGCTGTGAGTTTTGTCTGGCTGGTTATCAAAAATACAAGGGAAATCAAGCAGGTTTTTTTTTTTATTATTTATTTACAGTGCAGGAGTGGCTGATGAATACTCCCATCGGTCGCTCCTGCTCTCACTGTTATTAGCGGCAGAAGGTGTTAGCTGATGGGAACTACAGTCCCATCAGCTGACACCAGTGAACGGAGGTAAACTTTATACCTCCGATCACAGTGTGGGAACCGTGGCTCTCTGACCGGCCAGGATGATTTCACTGCCGATCAGAAGTGCTACGTCGGTGTTTCCCACGCTGTCACACAGTATGGTAAACACCGGCTTGTGCTGTGTATGTTCGGCTATATTTGACGATTAAATGGACGATTAAATTGGTGAATATTGTAAATTCGGCGATAGTGAGCCAAACCGAACATTGATATATTCGCTCATCTCTAGTTACCACTTCTGCATTTTTCACCCACTCTGATTTTGGCTTACAAATACTGAGGTAAAATATTGACCAAATGCTGAACGTGTGAATGTGGCCACTCAACCCACTCAGGGTTGTCTGAGAGTTTGCCACAAACTCAAGAGAGCAGAAATCCCTCATATCTATGTATAAAGGGTAGGGAAGACATGGTAGCTTGTTACCTCCCACGACCTAAGATATAACTAACAATTAGGCCGGGGTCACACTACTGTAGAATACGGACAAGTTCTATGCGAGAAAACATTGCATAGCACTCGGACCATTGTTAATCTGCGGGGCAGCTCACATCACCATATTTTTTCTCAGGTGTATTCGATGTGCGTGTTGAATTGCAGCGTGCTGCGATTGTACGCATATGTAGTCCAAGACTCGTCAATGCAAGCCTATGGATACGAGAAAAACTTTTCATCTGGATAGTTTGCTATTTATATAATATAATTTATTTTATCCAGTGACCTATATGCACTATGCACTTGTCACTTTATATTGTTATATGAGGCATTTTGGACTCTTGATATAATGGTTGTTACCATTGATGTCTGTGCAATGGTTTTTAAGACCTTCGCCATTCAATTTGTGTACTGTATGTGCATGTTTATAGGCGTGTTGTATAATTATGCCCTTTTGACTATACCAGCCATTCATTGGACGTGGCACTAAGGTGTCACTTCAACCCTCCCTCTTTTTCCCCCTTTTTTATGTATTTATGTACTCTTATGATGATAAAAATTTTCTTGACATAATCATCAAAGATTTTAATTTTATTGCTCTGAGATCCATTTCTTTTTTGGTTTGCTATTGATATTGTTATGGATGAGCCTATAATATATGGCCCTCTTTTCTGGTAATAAAATGACCTAAGATATAACTAACAATTAGGCCGGGGTCACACTACCGTAAAATACGGACGAGTGCTATGCGAGAAAACATGGCATAGCACTTGGACCATTCTTAATCTATGGGGCAGCTCACATCACCATATGTTTTCTCAGGCGTATTCGACGTGCATGTTAAATTGCAGCATGCTGCGATTGTATGCATAAATTGTCCGAGACTCGCCAATGCAAGCCTATGGATACGAGAAAAACTCGGACGTCACACGGACCATTCATCTAGCTTGCAACAAATACGCACACATTCTCCTCATTCCAGCCCATTGACCCATTAAATTCAATCGGGAAAATCAGTGAAAAATGTAAAGCCATACGCTTGTCATACGGATGCATAGGTGCGATAAAATTGCATCATCGCATTGCAAACGCATTAGGCCGGCGTCACACTCAGCGTATGGAAATACGGTCCGTTTTTTACGGCCATAATACACAGTAATTGTCCCAAAACACTGTTGCGTATTCAATGCGAGGATGCGATTTTTACGCACAAATTTATCCGTGTTTCATTCGTATGGCTTCCGTACGGCATTTTTTTCTCGCAGGCTTGCAAAACGGACATATCATGGATCCATTGGCTCAAATATTGTTAAAAACATATATACAGTCTCTCTCTCTCTCTCTCTCTCTCTATATATATATATATATATATGACAGTGAGACATATATATATATATATATATATATATATATATATATATATATATATATTTATTTATATTTAATTCAGCTCTAGATAGCAGAAAAGCCGGTAATTCAACTGCCGGTTTTTCCTCTCTCCTTCACAAACCCGACAGGATATGAGACATGGTTTACATACAGTAAACCATCTCATATCCCTTCTTTTATTACATATTCCTCTTTACTAATGTAAGAAGTGTCTCTTTGTAAAATTTGGGGGCTCTAGCTATTAAATTAAAGGGTTAAATCTCGGAAAAAATTGGCGTGAGCTCCAGCGCAATTTTCTCCGCCAGAGTGGGAAAGCCAGTGACTGAGGGCAGATATTAATAGCCTAGAGAGGGACCATGGTTATAGGACCCCCCCAGCTAATAACATCTGCCCACAGCCACCCCAGAAAAGGCACATCTGGAAGATGCGCCTATTCTGGCACTTAGCCTCTCTCTTCCCACTTCCTTGTAGCGGTGGGATATGGGGTAATAAAGGGTTAATGTCACCTTGCTATTGTAAGGTGACATTAAGCCAGGTTAATAATGGAGAGGCGTCAATTATGACACCTATCCATTATTACTCCAATAGTACGAAATGGTTAATAAACACACACACATTATTAACCCCTTTCTGCCAGCTGACGGAATAGTACGTCAGCTGGCAGATCCCCCGCTTTGAGGTGGGCTCCGGCGGTGAGCCCACCTCAAAGCTGCGACATGTCAGCTGTTTTGTACAGCTGACATGTGCGCGCAATGAGCGCGAGCGGAATTGCGATCCGCCCACGCCCATTAACTAGTTAAATGCCGCCGTCAAGCGCTGACAGCGGCATTTAACTAGCACTCCCGGCTGCGCGGCCGGAAGTGCTCGCACCGCTGACCCCGTCACATGATCAGGGGTCAGCGGTGCATTGCCATAACAACCAGAGGTCTCCTTGAGACCTCTATGGTTGTTGATGGCCGATTGCTTTGAGCGCCACCCTGTGGTCGGCGTTCAAAGTACACCACCATTTCTACTACATAGAGGAGATCTGTGCTTCACCTCTATGTAGCAGAGCCGATCGTGTAGTGCATGCTTCTAGCCTCCTATGGAGGCTATTAAAGCATGCCAAAATTTAAAAAAAAAAGTGTTTCAAAATATAAAAAAAATAAAAAAATATAAAAGTTCAAATCACCCCCTTTCGCCCCAATCAAAATAAAACAATAAAAAAAAATCAAACCTACACATATTTGGTATCGCCGCGTTCAGAATTGCCCGATCTATCAATAAAAACAAAGGATTAACCTGATCGCTAAATGGCGTAGCGAGAAAAAAAATCAAAATGCCAAAATTACGTTTTTTTTGGTCGCCGCGACATTGCATTAAAATGTAATAACGGGCGATCAAAAAACGTATCTGCACCAAAATGGTATCAATAAAAACAACAGCTTGGCACGCAAAAAATAAGCCCTCACCCGACCCCAGATCACGAAAATTGGAGACGCTACGGGTATCGGAAAATCGCGCAATTGTTTTTTTTTTTAGCAAAGTTTGGAATTTTTTTTTCACCACTTAGATAAAAAATAACCTAGACATGTTAGGTGTCTATGAACTCGTAATGACCTGGAGAATCATAATGGCAGGTTAGTTTTAGCATTTGGTTAACCTAGCAAAAAGCCAAACAAAAAACAAGTGTGAGATTGCACTTTTTTTGCAATGTCATCACACTTGGAATTTTTTTCCCGTTTTCTGTTACATGGCATGGTAAAACCAATGTTATCGTTCAAAAGTACATCTTGTCCCGCAAAAAATAAGCCCTCACATGGCCATATTGACGGAAAAATAAAAAAGTTATGGCTCTGGGAAGGAGGGGAGCAAAAACCGAAAACGAAAAAAATGGAAAAAGCTCCGGGGGTGAAGGGGTTAAAAAGTATTTTAATGAAATAAAGACAAATGGTGTTTTAATATTTTATTATACTCTTAATCTACCTGCAGACCCTTCTCACCTGAAACAAAGTTAAAAAAACAAACAACAATATTCCATACCTTCCGTCGTTCAGTCTTGTCCCACGCTGTAAATCCATCTGAAGGAGTTAAATCATTTTACACTCAGGAGCTCTGCTAATGCAGCTGTGCTCCTGTCTGTAAAACTTGGCGAATGAATGGAATGCAGAGAAATGTACTGTAGTTACCTCGAGTCGCGGTGATGCGCCCTCTCTTGGATGAACTCATATGAACTCGAACGTGAGAAAATATTCTGAAAAGTTCTCAGGCTCGAGTTCATATGAGTTCATCCAGCAGGGGGCGCATCACCGCGACTCGAGGTAACTACAGTACATTCCCCTGCATTCCATTCATTCACACTTCTTACATTAGTAAAGAGGAATATGTAATAAAAGAAGGGATATGAGATGGTTTACTGTATGTAAACCATGTCTCATATCCTGTCGGGTTTGTGAAGGAGATAGGAAAAGCCGGCAACTGAATTACCGGCTTTTCTGCTATCTAGCGCTGAATTAAATATATATATATATATATATATATATATATATATATATATAGTGGGGCAAAAAAGTATTTAGTCATTCAGCAATAGTGCAAGTTCCACCACTTAAAAAGATGAGAGGCGTCTGTAATTTAGATCATAGGTAGACCTCAACTATGGGAGACAAACTGAGAAAAAAAAATCCAGAAAATCACATTGTCTGTTTTTTTATCATTTTATTTGCATATTATGGTGGAAAATAAGTATTTGGTCAGAAACAAACAATCAAGATTTCTGGCTCTCACAGACCTGTAACTTCTTCTTTAAGAGTCTCCTCTTTCCTCCACTCATTACCTGTAGTAATGGCACCTGTTTAAACTTGTTATCAGTATAAAAAGACACCTGTGCACACCCTCAAACAGTCTGACTCCAAACTCCACTATGGTGAAGACCAAAGAGCTGTCAAAGGACACCAGAAACAAAATTGTAGCCCTGCACCAGGATGGGAAGACTGAATCTGCAATAGCCAACCAGCTTGGAGTGAAGAAATCAACAGTAGGAGCAATAATTAGAAAATGGAAGACATTCAAGACCACTGATAATCTCCCTCGATCTGGGGCTCCACGCAAAATCCCACCCCGTGGGGTCAGAATGATCACAAGAACGGTGAGCAAAAATCCCAGAACCACGCGGGGGGACCTAGTGAATGAACTGCAGAGAGCTGGGACCAATGTAACAAGGCCTACCATAAGTAACACACTACGCCACCATGGACTCAGATCCTGCAGTGCCAGACGTGTCCCACTGCTTAAGCCAGTACATGTCCGGGCCCGTCTGAAGTTTGCTAGAGAGTATTTGGATGATCCAGAAGAGTTTTGGGAGAATGTCCTATGGTCTGATGAAACCAAACTGGAACTGTTTGGTAGAAACACAACTTGTCGTGTTTGGAGGAAAAAGAATACTGAGTTGCATCCATGAAACACCATACATACTGTAAAGCATGGTGGTGGAAACATCATGCTTTGGGGCTGTTTCTCTGCAAAGGGGCCAGGACGACTGATCCAGGTACATGAAAGAATGAATGGGGCCATGTATCGTGAGAGTTTGAGTGCAAACCTCCTTCCATCAGCAAGGGCTGGGTCTTTCAGCACAATAATGATCCAAAGCACACCGCCAGGGCAATGAAGGAGTGGCTTCGTAAGAAGCATTTCAAGGTCCTGGAGTGGCCTAGCCAGTCTCCAGATCTCAACCCTATAGAAAACCTTGGGAGGGAGTTGAAAGTCCGTGTTGCCAAGATAAAAGCCAAAAACATCACTGATCTAGAGGAGATCTGCATGGAGGAATGGGCCAACATACCAACACCAGTGTGTGGCAACCTTGTGAAGACTTACAGAAAACGTTTGACCTCTGTCATTGCCAACAAAGGCTATATTACAAAGTATTAAGATGAAATTTTGTTTCTGACCAAATACTTATTTTCCACCATAATATGCAAATAAAATGATAAAAAAACAGACAATGTGATTTTCTGGATTTTTTTTTCTCAGTTTGTCTCCCATAGTTGAGGTCTACCTATGATGTAAATTACAGACGCCTCTCATCTTTTTAAGTGGTGGAACTTGCACTATTGCTGACTGACTAAATACTTTTTTGCCCCACTGTATATACCTATTCTATGTGTACACACTTATTCTACCTATTCTATTCTCTATGCTGTCAGTGTGATTTTACTGTACACTGCACTGAATTACCGGCTTTTCATAGAACACCGCTGCGTATTTCTCGCAAGTCACACGAATGGTCCGTGTGTAATCCGTAATTTTCTCGCCCCATAGACTTTCATTGGTGGATTTTTTGCGCAATACGCTGACAAATGTTGCGATTTTCTACGGCCATACAAGACCGTATAATACGGATACGTAATATACGGCAGATAGGAGCTGCCCCATAGAGAATCATTGGGCTGTGTGCAATGCGTATTTTCTGGACGTATTTTCTGCGCTCATACGTCCGTAAAACTCGCTAGTGTGACGCCGGCCTTAAACACGGATGAGACTCGGACCGATATTTCATACGTTAACTGTGACCCCGGCCTTAGAGATAGAGCCTGCAGAGAGGAATACTGGTGAAACGTAGAATACAAGTAATTTGAGACGACATAGACATGTTTAGTATTTGGTGCATACACAGTCATGATGATTTCTGCTCTCATGAGTATGTGGCAAGCCATCAGATAACCCTATGTAACGCCATGTTCACATGTTCTGACTGTTCCACTCCTGGTTTTGGCTTATAAATACTGATGTAAAAATCTGATCAAATACTCAATGTGTGCATGTGGCCTAAATGGTCAAAAAGTGCTATTCCTTGTGTACAAACACATGATAACTTATTCTGAAAAGTCCACTGAAAAGACAGGTACACTTTAAATCCATTCCGTATGTAACCATATATGCGTTTCTCTCTGCAATGAACATACTGTTTATTCAGATTATTCAGTTTTCTAATATGTCAAACAGCAAATTACAAATGAAACTGAACTTTTGGAATTGATCTTTATCAATCTCCTGGTGCGATGTACGCTTATCTAGTCTGAATGATTTTACATCAGAATGTACATTAATTGCCTGAATTCCAGAATGAAATTCTCATCTTCGGAGAATAACATAATTTATCGATTAGGTAAATGTGTTTGGTCATTATAATAGGATTAGGACAAATGATTATTTATTTAACTGAGAAAGAAAAATAGATTTAATGAAGAGTGATAATTTAACTGCAATAACAGTTATAGGATTATTATATTACTAAAAAAACCATGAGACTCCCAGTGATTCTGAGAAAGGGGCTCTGGATTCCCTGAGAATGGTGCGCTGCAGCCTCATCCTAAAAAAAGCGGAGGTTAGCATGTGTGGCCTTTGCTCCAATCATTGTCTATGGGACTGCAAAGTACAGTGCTCAACTACTTCCATTAGTCCCATAGACAATGAATGGAGCAGAGACTGTGCGTGTGCACCTCCATTCCATAGACATAGGGAATAACTTGATTTCTTGGGAATAAGCCTTTAAAGGCTCATACAGATGAGTGTATAAATCAGACGTATGATATCCAATTTTTTATTGGACAGCAAACTGACCCATATTATTCAATAGAGCTGTTCAGATTATTTCTTTGTCTGAGTCTCCATCATAGTCTCCATCAAAAATGATAGCATGCACTACTTTAATATGAGTCTCGCATGAGACTCACATATTCAGGTCTATGGGTGCAAGAAAAAAAATCGGCTCCCATACGGACCTACAGAATGGCATCTGATTTGCAAGGATAGATTTCTATTATAAACCTAGGAAAAACTGTATGTGATCATGTACATGTTTTAATGTACTGGTATGAAAACAGATATTGCATGGATGCATGGCACATGGATGAAAATATGATGAAAATTAGAAAAAAAATTGTTCAGAAGAAACTTGGACGATTTTTCGTACGCTTGTGTGCAGACACCCTAAGGGAAATCTGTCAGCAGATGTTTGCTCTGCAATCTGAGTGCAGCATAATATAGGGCACAGAAAGCCTGATTCCAGCAATGTATCACTAAGGCCGGCGTCACACTCAGCGTATGAAAATACTGTCCGTTTTTTACAAAAATGTTCCCAAAATAGAGATAAGTATGTCATCCATAGGTAGGGTGTGGCAGCGTATTTTGCGCATGGCATCCTCCGTATGTAATCCGTATGGCATCCATACTGCGATATTTTCTCGCAGGCTTGCAAAACCGACATCTAATGGATTTATGTGCTCAAATGCTCGTTAAAACATACAGTATATACAGTATCTATATATATATATATATATGTCATTGAGACACACACATATATATATATATATATATATATATATACTGTATATTTATATTTAATTCAGCGCTAGATAGCATAATAGCCAGTAATTCAATTGCCGGCTTTTGCTATCTCCTTCCCAAACCCGACATGATATGAGACATGGTTTACATACAGTAAACCATCTCATATCCCTTTTTTTTTGCATATTCCACACTACTACTACTGTCTGGGACAGCTCATAGAATCCCACGGTATGCAGTACCATCTCTATGCCGACGACACGCAGATCTACCTATCCGGACCTGACCTCACCTCCTTACTTACCAAAATCCCGCACTGTCTGTCTGCTATTTCAGCCTTCTTTTCTGCTCGCTTTCTACAACTGAACATGGACAAAACAGAATTCATCATCTTTCCCCCATCTCACTCTACCCCTCCACCCGACCTATCCATCAATGTCAATGGCTGCTCACTTTCCCCAGTCCCACACGCCCGGTGCCTCGGGGTGATCCTCGACTCTGCCCTCTCTTTCAAGCCACATATCCAAGCCCTTGCCTCCTCCTGCCGCCTCAAACTCAAAAACATTTCCCGGATCCGCGCATTCCTTGACCGCGACACCGCAAAAACACTAGTGTATGCCCTTATCATCTCCCGCCTCGACTACTGCAACCTCCTACTCTCTGGACTCCCCTCTAGCACTCTGGCACCACTCCAATCCATCCTACACTCTGCTGCTCGACTAATCTACCTGTCTCCCCGCTATTCCCCAGCCTCTCCCCTATGCCAAGCCCTTCACTGGCTTCCTATCGCCCAGAGACTCCAGTTCAAAACCCTCACAATGACCTACAAAGCCATCCACAACCTATCTCCTCCATACATCTGTGACATGATCTCCCGGTACCTACCAACACGCAACCTCCGATCCTCTCAAGACCTCCTTCTCTACTCCCCCCTCATCTCTTCTTCCCACAACCGCATCCAAGACTTCTCCCGTGCTTCCCCCATACTCTGGAACTCTCTACCCCAGCACATCAGACTCTCGCCTACCATAGAAACTTTCAAAAAGAGTCTGAAGACTCGCCTCTTCCGACAAGCCTACAGCCTGCAGTGATCCTGAACCTACTGAACTGCCGCACAACCAGCTCTACCCTCTCCTAGTGTATCATCACCCATCCCCTGCAGACTGTGAGCCCTCGCGGGCAGGGTCCTCCCTCCTTGTGTGCCTTGTTTTTGCTCATGTTTAATGTTTGTCTATATTTGCCCCGTACTTCACATGTAAAGCGCCATGGAATAAATGGCGCTATAAAAATGAATAATAATAATAATAAAATAATAATACTAATGTTAGTAAGAACAGGTACCACTGATACATAACTTAAAAATAAGTACTGGGAAAATACACCCTATATATTGGACAAAAATCCCTGTAAGGAGGACACTCCAAAATAGTCTAACCTACAGCAAAATGTGGAGTACATAGTCCCATACACAAATATGGAAAAAAAATTTAAACGTAGTTTTATTAACAATCATAGATAGCAACATCATAGAATAAATATATACAGACTGACAAAACCAGGTACAGAATGGTGCAAATACAGACTGACACAAACTACTGTAGTGGCAATATGGTAGATAGCAGCTAAGTCATACACTCCTCCTAAAAAGTGCTAAGTGCAAGATAAAGTGCCAAAGAATGTAAGGCTCAGTTCCCACTACTTACTGGGATCGCTATATAGCATCCCACCAGACTATAACTGAGAAAAAAGAAGGGGAAGTAGAAAGGGGGAGTATGCCGCTCATCTTACCCATCAGTATATGCCGGTAGTGTGTCTCCAGCAGCCCCGACGCGCGTTTCGCGTTGGGCTTCCTCGGGGGGCTGGGGGCCTTTTCTGGGGTGGCTGGGGGCAGATGTTTTTAGCCAGGGGGGCCAATAACCATGGACCCTCTCTAGGCTATTAATATCTGCCCTCAGTCACTGGCTTTACCACTCTGGCGGAGAAAATTGCACGGGAGCCCACGCCAATTTTTTTCGCGATTTAACCCTGTAATTTAATAGCTAGAGGGCCCAAATTTTGCACATACACACTACTAACATTAGTAGTGTGGAATATGCAAAAAAAAAAAAAGGGATATGAGATGGTTTACTGTATGTAAACCATGTCTCATATCATGTCGGGTTTGAGAAGGAGAAATGAAAAGCCGGCAATTGAATTACCGGCTTTTATGATATCTAGCGCTGTATGAAATACAAATATATATATATATAAATGTGTCTCACTGACATATATATATATATATATATATATATATATATATATATACCTATTCTATGTGTATTTATGCTACCTATTCTATTCCAATCTGTCAGTGTGATTTTACTGTACACCGCACTGAATTGCCGGCTTTTCTCTATAACACCGATGCGTATTTCTCGCAAGTCACACGCATGGTCCGTGTGTAATCCGTATTTTTCTCGCCCCCATAGACTTTCATTGGCGATTTTTTTGCGCAATACGCAAATGCAGCATGCTGCGATTTTCTACGGCCGTACAAGACCTTATAATACGGATCAGTAAAATATAGCAGATAGGAGCTGGGCCATAGAGAATTATTGTACCGCATGCAATCCGTATTTTCTGCACCCCTCATACGTCCATAAAACTCGCTAGTGTGACGCCGGCCTAAGGATAAAGTTTCCACGTGCCGGAATGGCTGCGCTTTGGACGCAACGGATACCCCGCTCTGCCCAAGGCCCTGCCCCCTTTTGTGCGAGCAGTGATTCTGCCTGTGTTCATTGACCACAGGCGGAATCACCGCATCCTATACATAGGACTGTGGTATTTATCTTGCGGAGACGGAGCGTCTTCATAGACATGAAGACTCGCCTCATGTCCGGATATGCAGGGCCGTCGGATGCGTTTTACCACGCACAGTGGAGATGGGATTTCATAAAATCCCCTCCACTATGCTGTAACATCTGGACGCTGCGGATTGGATGCTGCAGCTGTACGCAGCGTCCAATCAGCAGCAAATCCTGATGTGATATGCCCAGTGGAAACATACCCTTACTAAGATGCTTGGTGCAGTTTTGAAAGAATCCTTGTTTGTCTGATGTTGATGCAGCAGAGCTAAGTCTTCTGCTCTGTATATAATCCCGCCCACACCCCTGACTGGCAGCTTTCTCTGTACACTGTGCATTGTCAGCAATCTGCCAATCAGTGGTGCGGGAGGGGTTACACAGATTAGCCTGACTGGTGTGCACATGAGATGTAGTCCTGTAGTAATAATCTCCTGCTGATAAAATACTGACTGTATTGAAGCTACAACACACAGCCTAATAAGTGACACATTGCTGTTATCAGGCTCTCATGCCCTATATTATGCTGTTCTCAGAATAAATAGCAAAAATCTGTTGACAGATTCCCTTTAATGCACTGTTTAAAATAGGACAAATCCTACAGAAGGAGAAATCAGACCTATTAAGTTAAAACATACAAAGCTTTATAAAATGATACTCAAAAGGAACATGTATAGCACTAGTACAATGGATGTAATCAATGCGTCACACAAACAGCACAGACCAGCAATGAACCACAGATGTCTAGGACATTGTTAATATTGAACTACAATAGGAGATGACATTATATGCAAACTGGAGAAAGATGAATCTTAAAAGGTATCAAATAGATAATACAGCAAAATTATATCCCCATTGCATATATGGACTCAATACAGGACTAACTGCAAAGTTCATAAAGACTAAAACAAAGCACCAGAAAGCAGTTTTTTTGTAGTCAAAAAGGTCAATAGAATTTAATATAGTTATTATTTAATACAGAACAGGTAAAAGGCATAGCAGGAAAGGTCGCACAGTAAATCAGCACACATGAAGAACAAGGGCGGTTAACGGCGCAGAACTTTAGTCTAGGAGAGAGATATCAAAGTAAGTCCCCAACTGTAGTCATATAAGTCCAACATGATTAGTACACATCACAGCCGGCAATAGGCTAACAAAGGATCATGTGCACTAGCGCAGCAGTGAGGACAAAGTAACACCAAAGGGGGAATGATAATAAACATAGCATCAGTGCCAAGTCCAGACACCGCGCCGTCCACAGCCCACTCCGACGCGCGTTTCGGAAAGATTCCTTCCTCAGGGAGCGTGTTGGACTTATATGATGACGGTTGGGGATTTACTTTGATATCTTTCTCCTAGACTAAAGTTCTGCACCGTTAACCGCCCTTGTTCTTCATGTGTGCTGCTTTACTGTGCGACCTTTCCTGCTATGCCTTTTACCTGTTCTGTATTAAATAATAAATATATTACATTCTATTCACCTTTTTGACTACAAAAACTGTTTTCTGGTGCTTTGTTTTAACATTGTTAATATGTGGGGAAGAGGAAAGGGTAAAGATCCACGCAACTTCTTAAAAAGTACGGCTGAAGGGGAAAGTAATATCTAGAAAGTCTGCTAAGAAATTGATGATGTACAAGGCAGAAAGCTTTACACAGGAATCTAATAAATAGTAACCTCTGAATTGTGTAATGGATGGAACAATGTAAAGGTTTGATAATTCACAAATGGGGTCAATTTGCAATCAATAAGGTAAAAGAATAGCAACCAAATGACAGACACTCGTAATTGTGACATTTTAAACAAATACAATAAGGTTAGTTTCATGCTGAGTGTTTTTACATGGATTTTGGAGCAGTTTCTGATAAATCTCTGCAAATGCTCTTTGAATAAGCATCCTGTTCTTTTCAATAGTTACATGGTGCTATTTCTTCCATGTGAAAATAGCAGAAACATTTCAACACTAGAGATATTTCTGCCTGAAAAAATGCTTCAAACATGACTTCTGAATTAATTGAAACAGAAAAGATGTAGGAAAACAAATCACACTGTAAATGCACCAAAAACACTTGTTTTTTTAAGATTTTTTTTTTTAATTATTCACTTACATTTTTAGCCTGAATAAACCCTCTCTTAAAAGAAAAGCATGATTTATTAAGACTGGTGCAGCACACACCAGTTTTTATGAAGCGCTCGCTGGACCTGACTCGTTTAGTGGCGTGTACTGCATAATAAAACAGGCGCATCTGGTCTTCAATGTACGCGGTTGGCAGAAATGTACGCCAGCCAAGAGCTGATTTGCAGAGTCAGTTAGCAGCGTACCATAAGATGGATTCGACAGGCGATCACACCCAAATTGGCGTAGCTAGCCAGGACTGTCATGTCAGCGCACAAAGTCGCAATGTTTTTGCGCAACTGCTGATTTGTGCAGAAATATTGCTACTGTTTATGGGGATTATGCCAGATTTCTGCACCTACAGAATTAGCATTTGGTTACTTCTGTTTTTTCCACTATATTTTTGAGTGCGTCTTTTTTTTTACCGAGTTTTTATTGCACTTTTGACGATGAATTTTTTGTTTCTTTTTGGTGGATCATGTTTTAAAACTTCTTTGCATTTGATACTTCCTAGTATTTGCCTTTGAAAAAAGCATTTTTAGAGGGAAAATTCACAAGAAATGCATATCTTTTTTTTAAGCTGTGGCTATTGTGAAATTAACATGTTGCGAATTTCAAAAATGCAACGCAGGGGAGTTTTTGCCGCTTATAAAAAAAGCTTGAGATTTCTATAAATCCCACCCACTTTGCTAAAAATGTAAGACACTGCGTTTTTTACTCTGCGAAAAATACACAGTGTCCAAAAACTCATCATGGGAATTTAACCTAACAGAGCACTTATAGATTTCTATAGGGACATATTCTATGTCCAATTTCATATTGAGGCATACAGAGGTTTATACTGCTGGCATACCACATCAGACACCTCATTTCATAAGTATTATCAGGCTACAGATATCTCCAACCCGCCATTCTGCGCAGAACACCATGTAATAGCACAACATGCCTTTTGTGCTTTGTGGCACGCTGTGAAGCTGCAGTGGCGGTGTGTGCCGCTGTATAAAGAGTATACATAAGCAATGGATATTATAGCGTGTGCATAATATTGTATTGCTGTCTTTAAACAATCATTTCATGCTGAAAAAGCAAATACAATATAAATGAGGTTATTGGCAGAAAGTACAGAAAATACCTTCTAATCACTAAGCTTATAAACCCACAGAAACAATCACATCCAATATCTGTAAATAACAGAACGCGCTCTCCCTATAAGCTTTTTTTTTACATGCTGCAGATTTTGTATTCGGTGCTGCTTTTATGATTGTGAAGTAGTAACCATTATTTTGTCCCATATTCAGAAATGTCTGGACAATTATCATCCCATGAGATTAACATGTGAAGGCATTTCTTAGGCGAAGACCCCTGAACAGAGCTTCCTAATTCATAACACAGCTAAAATATAGATATGATTCTTTTAACAGTAATGGATGTGAAGGGCAAAGTACAACATTTGATGCTCCTGATAAATTATATAGCATTCTTCACATACTGTACATGGAATACAGCAGAGCACAACTCAAGTTGGAAAACTAGAATTCAATGTTTAGCAATAATACCGTCAATGAATTAAAATAAATGATAATTAAATATTACATTGTAGCTGGTAGCAGTTACTTACAGACAAGACATGTATCATGGAGAGAGAAAATATAGAAGAAATCAAGCTCCCCAACGCCTGTAAAACAGGTCTATCCAGGCAGAAATGGGATGGCAAAGAACAGGTTGTATTCCAGAGCAGTGAGGAAGTAAACTTGTAGACACTTCCTAATAACAAGCTTTAGATGTCAACCATCTGGATAAATTCAGCTGAAGGAGAAGCTGCAGTCACCTATGTATTGTCTGTGCTCTAATCTGGGGGAAAGTGTGTGCAGGCTGGACTTTCCTCTGCTTTATTTCATGCCACAACTAGCAGCATCATCTGCTCTCTCTGTGAGGTGATTGGTGCTTGATATGTCCCACAGCAGAGCAGACATCTGCGCCTGTCTGGATCATTCAGCTGTGTGAGCTCTGTGCTTACATTTCCAGACCAGGCTGCTAATAGTAATGAAGCATGTTAAAAGGATCAGGATTGTCTTATCTGCTGCTTTCAGTCATCCTTTTCCATTTGCTGTAGTATTCCATTAGTTGTTTCAGGGCTAACGTATTAATTAATGTTGAGTAGTGTTGAGCGATACCGTCCGATACTTGAAAGTATCGGTATCGGAAAGTATCGGCCGATACCGGCAAAGTATCGGATCTAATCCGATACCGATACCCGATACCAATACAAGTCAATGGGACTCAAGTATCGGACGGTATCCCTGATGGTTCCCAGGGTCTGAAGGAGAGGAAACTCTCCTTCAGGCCCTGGGATCCATATTAATGTGTAAAAGAAAGAATTAAAATAAAAAATATTGCTATACTCACCTCTTCGACGCAGCCTGGACCCCACCGAGGGAACCGGCAGTGTTCTTTGCTTAAAATGCGCGTGTTTACTTCCTTCCGTTACGTCACGGCTTGTGATTGGTCGCGTGCCGCCCATGTGGCCGCAACGCGACCAATCACAGCAAGCCGTGACGTAATTTTCAGGTCCTGAATGCCTAATTCTGCATTCAGGACCTGAAAATTACATCACGGCTTGCTGTGATTGGTCGCGTCGCGGTCACATGGGCGGCACGCAACCAATCACAAGCCGTGACGTAATTTTAAAATGCGCGCGTTTCCTGCCTCCCGTGACGTCACAGCTTTTGATTGGTCGCGTCGCCCATGTGACCGCGACGCGACCAATCACGAGCCGGAACGTAATTTTAAAATCCTGAATGCCTAGAATTAGGCATTCAGGACCTGAAAATTACGTCACGGCTTGCTGTGATTGGTCGCGTCGCAGCCACATGGGCGGCACACGACCAATCACAAGCCGTGACGTCACGGAAGGAAGTAAACGCGCGCATTTTAAGCAAAGAACGCTGCCGGTTCCCTCGGTGAGGTCAAGGCTGCGTCGGAGAGGTGAGTATAGCAATATTTTTTATTTTAATTCTTTATTTTACACATTAATGTTGTTTCGATACCGATACCCGATACCACAAAAGTATCGGATCTCGGTATCGGAATGCTCAACACTAGTATTAATACAATACACATTAGTGTTTAATGCCTAAATGCAACTTTATGTGACTGCAGACTTGTGAATCCTCACCTCTTGTGCACTAAACGCTGTGAGGATTCTTCGGGAGCAGAAGTGTGCATGACCGCAAGTATGTGATTTGTATTCATGCAGTCACATGCCAACTAGACATGCAAGTGTATTGAGTGGGGCTGGACACGTCTTGTCAGAATGTGGCCAAATGTAGGAAAATCGTATACTTGTGTTCACGTGACTCTATGCTCCTAGCGACGGTATCATAGAATCTACATAGCCCACAGTACATGCGACGTGAGGATTCACAAGTCTGCAATCACATAGAGTGATTGAGACTTGTTGCATAAGGCTCCTTTAAATTAATAGTTTACTTTGTATTTTCAATAACAAGTAGTTTTACATCATATCAATGACGCGACGTGCAGTTGTGGTGCTGTAGTACCACGCATGCAACAGTCTTCATAGGTTTGCTGTGCAGGTGCCGGCGAGTCTCTACTATTGCACAGTGACTCGCTGGTGCCTGCGCAGAAGATCAATGAAGACTCTGCCCATAGAAGAGTGGATAAGGCTCACATAACCGCGTGAGTGGATGGCGCACGCAAAGGGTTACAGAAGAAAGGAGGCAGGGATTTCTTCCAGGCACCATGCGCCCTAGAGCCTGGATGAAAGAATTTACATAAAACATTATATCTGCATCTGTCAAGATTAGGGTTGAGCGACTTTCATTTTTTTAAGATCGAGTCGGGTTTTGTGAAACCCGACTTAGTCCAGAGTCGAGTCGAGTGAAGTCAGCCGATTATCGCTAAGTCGGGGATCGACCGAAACACGAAACCCAATGCAAGTCAATGGGGAAGCATAGCCGGCAGTGAGTGGAGGCCAGGAAAACACCTACAGTGCCCATTTTAATGCCAAAAACATCCATTCTTGTTTTCTGAAGCTTGTCAGTCTAAATTAACTTTATAATAATAGTTGGGCACTGGAAATTGGGGGTGATTTGGCAAAAGTTGTGGGGGGTAGGGCTGGTTCAAGGTTTTAGTGGGCACAGGAAACATGGACTACGTCACGGCGGTGGAGCAGTGAGAGGTAAGTATGTCAAGTTTGCAAGTGCTGTGATCCTAAGCAAGCAGGGGGGCCCACTCGTTGGCATTGGCACTGGCACAGGGCCCCTCAAAGTACAGCGGTGTGTTTGCACGGCGGGGGCGCCTCCCACCAGCAGCGACACTTTTGCGTACTCTGAGGGGCCATGTGCCAGTGACGTCGCCAACGAGTATGCCCCCCCCACCTGATGAAGGAACCTGCACTTTCATCTGCTCCTTCCTATTTGTTATAACTCCGGAGGAAAGAAGAGCAAACAGGTGTAGAAAAGGAAAACACTTTATTATTAGATGAATAAACATACAAAATACAAAAAAGTGCATAAAAAGTAGCAGGGGAAGGCCCAAAGGGGAACCACAGGACTCCAAAACGAAATGACCCGACATTAAGACACACAGCACAGGTTCAATTAACAACCTGGCATAAAGTGCATAGTGCATAGTATAATGATAATACCGTGTCTAAATAGCATAACCGCTTGTTACCCCATAAGTGACTGCATAGTGCATCATTTCGTTTTGGAGTCCTGTGGTTCCCCTTTGGGCCTTCCCCTGCTACTTTTTATGCACTTTTTTGTATTCATCTAATAATAAAGTGTTTTCCTTTTCTACACCTGTTTGCTCTTCTTTCCTCCGGAGTTATAACAGTTCTTATTGAGCGGGTTCTTTTGTGTGGCTCTCGTCATAGCCTTGTTCAGTGACATGCATGGCATTGATATGATGCCTTTGAGGTTGTGCTATTTTTTACCTTCCTATTTGTCCCTGTGTAAGGTGGTATAACATGCGGGAAGGGGAACCTGACTTTCAGCAGGGTCAGATTCTGGCTGTGTAGAGTGCAAGGGGAATGTAGTGGTCTAGGTCAATGTACCAGCAGACTCATGTAGCAGTGGCTGGGCAGTGGGCAGGATGAGGAGGAAACAGATATAGGGCCAAAGAATAAAGTAGGCTAAATGCAGTTCAAAATTGGTAACAGGACTAAACAGGCGGCATTGCTTTGTTGAGTGGAGTAGCAAACCCAGGAGCAGCAGACACTGTTTTAAGGGCCCAAACACACTAATAGGCCAAATGCAGTTTAATATCTGATACTATAGGCCGAAAGCCATAAGGCTGAAGCTCAGCTTTTTTTAGTTGAGGACAAACACCAGGGAGGAGCAAACAGAGCTATTAGGCCCCATCCAGCAATTAAAAAAAAAAAAAAAAAAAAGAGCCAGAAGGTGGAAACTCAGCTTTGTTCAGTGGAGGACAACACCAGGCAGGGGCAGACACCGTTAGTAGGCCCTAACCACCAATTTTTAAAAACACAGCACTTAATGAGAGCAAGAAGGTTGAAGCTCAGCTGTATTCAGTTGAGGGCAACACCAGGGAGGGGCAGACACCGTTAGTAGGCCCTAACCACCAATTTTTAAAAACACAGCACTTAATGAGAGCCAGAAGGTTGAAGCTCAGCTTTATTCAGTTGAGGGCAACACCAGGGAGGGGCAGACACCGTTAGTAGGCCGTAACCAAAGTTGAAGGCCAAATGCAGTTTAATATCTGATACTATAGGCCGAAAGCCACAAGGTTGAAGCACAGCTTTATTCAGTTGAGGGCAACACCAGGGAGGGGCAGACACCGTTAGTAGGCCCTAACCACCAATTTTTAAAAACACAGCACTTAATGAGAGCCAGAAGGTTGAAGCTCAGCTTTATTCAGTTGAGGGCAACACCAGGGAGGGGCAGACACCGTTAGTAGGCCGTAACCAAAGTTGAAGGCCAAATGCAGTTTAATATCTGATACTATAGGCCGAAAGCCAGAAGGTTGAAGCACAGCTTTATTCAGTTGAGGGCAACACCAGGGAGGGGCAGACACCGTTAGTAGGCCCTAACCACCAATTTTTAAAAACACAGCACTTAATGAGAGCCAGAAGGTTGAAGCTCAGCATTATTCAGTTGAGGGCAACACCAGGGAGGGGCAGACACCGTTAGTAGGCCGTAACCAAAGTTGAAGGCCAAATGCAGTTTAATATCTGATACTATAGGCCGAAAGCCACAAGGTTGAAGCACAGCTTTATTCAGTTGAGGGCAACACCAGGGAGGGGCAGACACCGTTAGTAGGCCGTAACCAAAGTTGAAGGCCAAATGCAGTTTAATATCTGATACTATAGGCCGAAAGCCACAAGGTTGAAGCACAGCTTTATTCAGTTGAGGGCAACACCAGGGAGGGGCAGACACCGTTAGTAGGCCCTAACCACCAATTTTTAAAAACACAGCACTTAATGAGAGCCAGAAGGTTGAAGCTCAGCTTTATTCAGTTGAGGGCAACACCAGGGAGGGGCAGACACCGTTAGTAGGCCGTAACCAAAGTTGAAGGCCAAATGCAGTTTAATATCTGATACTATAGGCCGAAAGCCACAAGGTTGAAGCACAGCTTTATTCAGTTGAGGGCAACACCAGGGAGGGGCAGACACCGTTAGTAGGCCGTAACCAAAGTTGAAGGCCAAATGCAGTTTAATATCTGATACTATAGGCCGAAAGCCAGAAGGTTGAAGCACAGCTTTATTCAGTTGAGGGCAACACCAGGGAGGGGCAGACACCTTTAGTAGGCCCTAACCACCAATTTTTAAAAACACAGCACTTAATGAGAGCCAGAAGGTTGAAGCTCAGCTTTATTCAGTTGAGGGCAACACCAGGGAGGGGCAGACACCGTTAGTAGGCCGTAACCAAAGTTGAAGGCCAAATGCAGTTTAATATCTGATACTATAGGCCGAAAGCCACAAGGTTGAAGCACAGCTTTATTCAGTTGAGGGCAACACCAGGGAGGGGCAGACACCGTTAGTAGGCCGTAACCAAAGTTGAAGGCCAAATGCAGTTTAATATCTGATACTATAGGCCGAAAGCCACAAGGTTGAAGCACAGCTTTATTCAGTTGAGGGCAACACCAGGGAGGGGCAGACACCGTTAGTAGGCCGTAACCAAAGTTGAAGGCCAAATGCAGTTTAATATCTGATACTATAGGCCGAAAGCCACAAGGTTGAAGCACAGCTTTATTCAGTTGAGGGCAACACCAGGGAGGGGCAGACACCGTTAGTAGGCCGTAACCAAAGTTGAAGGCCAAATGCAGTTTAATATCTGATACTATAGGCCGAAAGCCACAAGGTTGAAGCACAGCTTTATTCAGTTGAGGGCAACACCAGGGAGGGGCAGACACCGTTAGTAGGCCGTAACCAAAGTTGAAGGCCAAATGCAGTTTAATATCTGATACTATAGGCCGAAAGCCACAAGGTTGAAGCACAGCTTTATTCAGTTGCAGCTTCTTTGCAATAATATAAAGAAGACGCGACAGGACAACACTCGGTGGATGCCATATCTGTGTTTTCAATGGAAAAAAAACTTTCAGTTAACTACTTGCAGGAGAAAGTTTTTGTAGCTGGTGGCCAATTTTGGTACTGTACCAGTTTTTTGTTGTATGTGTTTTTGTTTTTAATGTTAAAATGTATGCATTTGATATCTCTCCAGTATTTTCTTTATTATAAGCAAAATACTTATTTTTATATTTTCTGATGTTTTATACCGGAGTGTTCCTCGGGACACGCTTATAAACTTGATAATTGGTTCCAGGGGTACACGGGCAGCAGTGGTCTGGTCAGTGGAGGCCTAGTGGAAGGAAGGACCGCAGACAGGCTTTGAAGGCCTAACATGATAAAATGGGCTGGCTGTAGGCACTTTATAATTGGTTCCAGGGGTACACGGGCAGCAGTGGTCTGGTCAGTGGAGGCCTAGTGGAAGGACGGACCGCAGACAGGCTTCGAAGGCCTAACATAATAAAATGGGCTGGCTGTAGGCACTGTAAAATAGGTTCCAGGGGTACACGGGCAGCAATGGTCTGGTCAGTGGAGGCCTAGTGGAAGGAGGGACCGCAGACAGGCTTTGAAGGCCTAACATGATAAAATGGGCTGGCTGTAGGCACTTTATAATTGGTTCCAGGGGTACACGGGCAGCAGTGGTCTGGTCAGTGGAGGCCTAGTGGAAGGAGGGACCGCAGACAGGCTTCGAAGGCCTAACATAATAAAATGGGCTGGCTGTAGGCACTGTAAAATAAATTCCAGGGGTACACGAGCAGCAATGGTCTGGTCAGTGGAGGCCTACTGGAAGGAAGGACCGCAGACAGGCTTCGAAGGCCTAACATAATAAAATGGGCTGGCTGTAGGCACTGTAAAATAGGTTCCAGGGGTACACGGGCAGCAGTGGTCTTGTCAGTGGAGGCCTAGTGGAAGGAGGGACCGCAGACAGGCTTCGAAGGCCTAACATAATAAAATGGGCTGGCTGTAGGCACTGTAAAATAGGTTCCAGGGGTACACGGGCAGCAATGGTCTGGTCAGTGGAGGCCTAGTGGAAGGAAGGACCGCAGACAGGCTTCGAAGGCCTAACATAATAAAATGGGCTGGCTGTAGGCACTGTAAAATAGGTTCCAGGGGTACACGGGCAGCAGTGGTCTGGTCAGTGGAGGCCTAGTGGAAGGAAGGACCGCAGACAGGCTTTGAAGGCCTAACATGATAAAATGGGCTGGCTGTAGGCACTTTATAATTGGTTTCAGGGGTACACGGGCAGCAGTGGTCTGGTCAGTGGAGGCCTAGTGGAAGGAGGGACCGCAGACAGGCTTCGAAGGCCTAACATAATAAAATGGGCTGGCTGTAGGCACTGTAAAATAGGTTCCAGGGGTACACGGGCAGCAGTGGTCTGGTCAGTGGAGGCCTAGTGGAAGGAGGGACCGCAGACAGGCTTCGAAGGCCTAACATAATAAAATGGGCTGGCTGTAGGCACTGTAAAATAGGTTCCAGGGGTACACGGGCAGCAATGGTCTGGTCAGTGGAAGCCTAGTGGAAGGAGGGACCGCAGACAGGCTTCGAAGGCCTAACATAATAAAATGGGCTGGCTGTAGGCACTGTAAAATAGGTTCCAGGGGTACACGGGCAGCAATGGTCTGGTCAGTGGAGGCCTAGTGGAAGGAGGGACCGCAGACAGGCTTCGAAGGCCTAACATAATAAAATGGGCTGGCTGTAGGCACTGTAAAATAGGTTCCAGGGGTACACGGGCAGCAGTGGTCTGGTCAGTGGAGGCCTAGTGGAAGGAAGGACCGCAGACAGGCTTTGAAGGCCTAACATGATAAAATGGGCTGGCTGTAGGCACTTTATAATTGGTTCCAGGGGTACACGGGCAGCAGTGGTCTGGTCAGTGGAGGCCTAGTGGAAGGAGGGACCGCAGACAGGCTTTGAAGGCCTAACATAATAAAATGGGCTGGCTGTAGGCACTGTAAAATAGGTTCCAGGGGTACACGGGCAGCAGTGTTCTGGTCAACGGAGGCCGATTGTAATGAGTGTCTGCCAGTTAGTAGTCAAAAAACAACAAATAAATGTGAATGTCTCGCATTAAAACAAAGACACTAAAGGGTGCAATCATTAGGTTCAGGGGTGGGATCCTCTGCGTTGTTTCAGACCTACTAATTTAGCGCAAAGTATTTACTGTGTTAAATAGAGGACACTGCCCCTGACTATGTTATGTACCATCATACATGTCAACACAATGGTATTGTCAGTGGCAGGTATGGAAGGATGTCAGCGCATAGACTAAACATTGGTGGAAGTGTGAGAGATAACTGTGGAAGTGGTAGAGCAATGTTTGACCTGGGGGTGGGTGAACTCTCTTGTGGCTGGCGGTACAGGCCCAGGGCCCCTCATGTTACAACAGTGTGTCTGACGTTGGGTGCGCACCACACCGCCAGAGACACTTTATTGTACTATGAGGGACCCAGTACCAATGCCGTCGACCAAAAGCGAGCACACCCACCTCTTCAGGCAAACAGCTGTCTCACGGGTGCTTGCGCCAAGTCGCGATACCAAGGCCCCGTGTGGGGAGTTTGGCCATTTAGGGAGGTGTAAACATGTCATATGCCGGACAATCAGCTGCAGAAAATTAGACATTAGAAAAGTAATTCACAGTAGTCCACAGGCAAGAGCTTTTCATAGGAAAGCTAGGTGTCGGCCGGGCAAGGTGGGGCAAAAGATTTTGAAATCCAGTTGTGGTTCATTTTAATGAATGTTAGATCGTCAACATTTTGGGTAGCCAGACGAGTCCTTTTTTCGGTTAATATTGAACCTGCAGCACTGAATACTCTTTCTGATAGGACACTTGCTGCCGGGCAAGCAAGCTCCTGCAATGCATATTCTGCCAATACTGGCCAGGTGTCTAATTTTGAGGCCCAGTAATCAAATGGGAATGACGGTTGAGGGAGAACATCGATAAGGGATGAAAAATAGTTAGTAACCATACTGGACAAATGTTGTCTCCTGTCACTTTCAATTGATGCAGCAGTACCTGTCCTGTCTGCGGTCATAGCAAAATCACTCCACAACCTGGTCAGAAAACCCCTTTGTCCAACGCCACTTCTGATGTGTGCACCCCTAACACTACTAATCTGCTGCCCCCTGGAACTCGTGTGATAACGATCACGTGCGCTGTGTGCTGGGAATGCCTGAAGCAAACGGTCAACAAGAGTTGATTGTTTGGTTGCTAATATTAGTTCCAAGTTCTCATGTGGCATAATATTTTGCAATTTGCCTTTATAGCGTGGATCAAGGAGGCAGGCCAACCAGTAATCGTCATCGTTCATCATTTTCGTTATGCGTGTGTCCCTTTTTAGGATACGTAAGGCATAATCCGCCATGTGGGCCAAAGTTCCAGTTGTCAAATCTCCGGTTGTGATTGGTTGAGGGGCAGTTTCAGGCAAATCTACGTCACTTGTGTCCCTCAAAAAACCAGAACCCGGCCTTGCCACGCAACCAATTTCCAGTGCCCCCGGGAAAGCTTCCGCATTAAAAATATACTCATCCCCATCATCCTCCTCGTCCTCCACCTCCTCTTCGCCCGCTACCTCGTCCTGTACACTGCCCTGACCAGACAATGGCTGACTGTCATCAAGGCTTTCCTCTTCCTCTGGTGCAGACGCCTGCTCCTTTATGTGCGTCAAACTTTGCATCAGCAGACGCATTAGGGGGATGCTCATGCTTATTACGGCGTTGTCTGCACTAACCAGCCGTGTGCATTCCTCAAAACACTGAAGGACTTGACACATGTCTTGTATCTTGGACCACTGCACACCAGACAACTCCATGTCTGCCATCCTACTGCCTGCCCGTGTATGTGTATCCTCCCACAAAAACATAACAGACCGCCTCTGTTGGCACAGTCTCTGAAGCATGTGCAGTGTTGAGTTCCACCTTGTTGCAACGTCTATGATTAGGCGATGCTGGGGAAGGTTCAAAGACCGCTGATAGGTCTGCATACGGCTGGAGTGTACAGGCGAACGTCGGATATGTGAGCAAAGTCCACGCACTTTCAGGAGCAGGTCGGAGAACCCAGGATAAGTTTTCAATAAGCACTGCACCACCAGGTTTAAGGTGTGAGCCAGGCAAGGAATGTGTTTCAGTTGGGAAAGGGAGATGGCAGCCATGAAATTCCTTCCGTTATCACTCACTACCTTGCCTGCCTCAAGATCTACTGTGCCCAGCCACGACTGCGTTTCTTGTTGCAAGAACTCGGACAGAACTTCCGCGGTGTGTCTGTTGTCGCCCAAACACTTCATAGCCAATACAGCCTGCTGACGCTTGGCAGTAGCTGGTTCATAATGGGACAACTGGTGTGCAACAGTGTCATCTGCCGATGGAGTGGTTGGCCGACTGTGGTCTGTGGAAGAGCTGTAGCTTCTGCAGGAGGACGAGGAGGAGGAGGTTGTGCGAACGCCTACAGCCAACTGTTTCCTAGACCGTGGGCTAGGCACAACTGTCCCGAAATTGATGTCCCCTGAGGACCCTGCATCCACCACATTCACCCAGTGTGCCGTGATGGACACATAACGTCCCTGGCCATGCCTACTGGTCCATGCATCTGTAGTCAGGTGCACCTTTGTACTCACAGATTGCCTGAGTGCATGGACGATGCGCTGTTTAACATGCTGGTGCAGGGCCGGGATGGCTTTTCTGGAAAAAAAGTGTCGACTGGGTAGCTCGTATCGTGGTTCAGCGTACTCCATCAGGGCTTTGAAAGCTTCGCTTTCAACTAACCGGTAGGGCATCATCTCTAACGATATTAGTCTAGCTATGTGGGCGTTAAAACCCTGTGTACGCGGATGCGAGGATAAGTACTTCCTTTTTCTAACCAGAGTCTCATGTAGTGTGAGCTGAACTGGAGAGATGGAGATCGTGGAACTTGCGGGTGTGCCGGTGGACATGGCAGACTGCGAGACGGTTGGAGATGGCATTGTTTCCGCTGGTGACCTAGATGCAATATTTCCTCCTACAAAACTGGTGATTCCCTGACCCTGAGTGCTTTTGGCTGGCAAAGAAACCTGCACAGATACTGCCGGTGGTGCGGAAAATGGTGGCCTTACAGTGACGGAAGGGATGTTGCGTTGCTGACTAGCTTCATTGGCCGAGGGTGCTACAACCTTAAGGGACGTTTGGTAGTTAGTCCAGGCTTGAAAATGCATGGTGGTTAAGTGTCTATGCATGCAACTAGTATTGAGACATTTCAGATTCTGACCTCTGCTTAAGCTAGTTGAACATTTTTGACAGATGACTTTGCGCTGATCAATTGGATGTTGTTTAAAAAAATGCCAGACTGCACTCTTCCTAGCATCGGATCCCTTTTCAGGGATTGCAGACTGAGCTTTAACCGGATGGCCACGCTGTCCTCCAACAGGTTTTGGCTTTGACACGCGTTTTGGGCCAGATACGGGCCCGGCAGATGGAACCTGTTGCGATGTTGATGCCTGCTGCGGCCCCTCCTCCACCTCCGCTTCTGAACTACTGCCGCCTGCACCCTGTTCCCCCAATGGCTGCCAATCGGGGTCAATAACTGGGTCATCTATTAACTCCTCTTCGAGCTCGTGTGCAACTTCGTCTGTGTCACTGTGTCGGTCGGTGGTATAGCGTTCGTGGCGGGGCAACATAGTCTCATCAGGGTCTGATTGTGGATCTGTACCCTGAGAGGGCAATGTGGTGGTCTGAGTCAAAGGAGCAGCATAGTACTCTGGCTGTGGCTGTGCATCAGTGCACTCCATGTCAGAATCAACTTGTAATGGGCATGGCCTGTTAAGTGTTTCACTTTGTAAGCCAGGGATGGTATGTGTAAAGAGCTCCATGGAGTAACCCGTTGTGTCGCCTGCTGCATCCTTCTCTCTTGTTGTAGTTTTTGCTGAAGAGGACAAGGAAGCGACTTGTCCCTGACCGTGGACATCCACAAGCGACGCGCTGCTTTTACATTTACCAGTTTCAGAAGAGGAGGCAAAAGAGCTAGAGGCTGAGTCTGCAATGTAAGCCAAAACTTGCTGTTGCTGCTCCGCCTTTAAAAGCGGTTTTCCTACTCCCAGAAAAGAGAGCGTTCGAGGCCTTGTGTAGCCAGACGACGAAACTGGCTCCACAGCTCCAGACTTACGTGGAATATTTTTATCCCCACGACCACCTGATGCTCCACTACCACTACCATCATTACCAGCTGACAATGAACGCCCACGGCCACGACCTCTTGCACCAGACTTCCTCATTGTTTTAAAAACTTAACCAAAGTAACTTTATTTGTTGCTGTCAAACAACTTACACGGTAAGCTATAACTTCAGTATGATTTCAATATCCCTTAACAGGTTGGTGAGACCACAAGGAAAATTGGCTACAAATTATTTATATATATATATATTGTTCGGTCAGTTGATCTATTTACTATATACTATTTTCTGACTTGAATGTCCCGCCCTTCTCCAGGTTTTAATTACATCTCAACACAGTTGGTTCTGAGCCTCCTATATAAGTAGGCTTTATCCTGTTATTAGCCATAGGTAAGTGTTCACATTAGGCAGTCAGCTCAGATACCATAGGTAAGTGTTCACACCAGGCAGTCAGTGTAGTTACCCATTCGATCTGAGATTACCTTGACGTTTTGGTGAATGGGCTCACAACGTTTGTAGGTAGATTTTAGAACCCAAATCAAGCAAAAAAATAAATAGGCTTTCTATGGCCCACTGAGTGAGAGATGGCGCGCACAGGAGTCAGGATCAGGAGTGGCACACAAGCCCTGAGGACAGTATTAATCTCCCACTGATGGATGTAGTGTTTTTTTTTTTCAGGTAGATTTTAGAACCCAAATCAAGCAAAAAAATAAATAGGCTTTCTATGGCCCACTGAGTGAGAGATGGCGCGCACAGGAGTCAGGATCAGGAGTGGCACACAAGCCCTGAGGACAATATTAATCTCCCACTGATGGATGTAGTGTTTTTTTTTCAGGTAGATTTTAGAACCCAAATCAAGCAAAAAAATAAATAGGCTTTCTATGGCCCACAGAGTGAGAGATGGCGCTCACAGGAGTCAGGATCAGGAGTGGCACACAAGCCCTGAGGACAGTATTAATCTCCCACTGATGGATGTAGTGTTTTTTTTTCAGGTAGATTTTAGAACCCAAATCAAGCAAAAAAATAAATAGGCTTTCTATGGCCCACTGAGTGAGAGATGGCGCTCACAGGAGTCAGGATCAGGAGTGGCACACAAGCCCTGAGGACAGTATTAATCTCCCACTGATGGATGTAGTGTTTTTTTTTTCAGGTAGATTTTAGAACCCAAATCAAGCAAAAAAATAAATAGGCTTTCTATGGCCCACTGAGTGAGAGATGGCGCGCACAGGAGTCAGGATCAGGAGTGGCACACAAGCCCTGAGGACAGTATTAATCTCCCACTGATGGATGTAGTGTTTTTTTTTTCAGGTAGATTTTAGAACCCAAATCAAGCAAAAAAATAAATAGGCTTTCTATGGCCCACTGAGTGAGAGATGGCGCTCACAGGAGTCAGGATCAGGAGTGGCACACAAGCCCTGAGGACAGTATTAATCTCCCACTGATGGATGTAGTGTTTTTTTTTTCAGGTAGATTTTAGAACCCAAATCAAGCAAAAAAATAAATAGGCTTTCTATGGCCCACTGAGTGAGAGATGGCGCGCACAGGAGTCAGGATCAGGAGTGGCACACAAGCCCTGAGGACAGTATTAATCTCCCACTGATGGATGTAGTGTTTTTTTTTTCAGGTAGATTTTAGAACCCAAATCAAGCAAAAAAATAAATAGGCTTTCTATGGCCCACTGAGTGAGAGATGGCGCGCACAGGAGTCAGGATCAGGAGTGGCACACAAGCCCTGAGGACAGTATTAATCTCCCACTGATGGATGTAGTGATTTTTTTTTCAGTTAGATTTTAGAACCCAAATCAAGCAAAAAAATAAATAAGCTTTCTATGGCCCACAGAGTGAGAGATGGCGCTCACAGGAGTCAGGATCAGGAGTGGCACACAAGCCCTGAGGACAGTATTAATCTCCCACTGATGGATGTAGTGTTTTTTTTTCCAGGTAGATTTTAGAACCCAAATCAAGCAAAAAAATAAATAGGCTTTCTATGGCCCACTGAGTGAGAGATGGCGCTCACAGGAGTCAGGATCAGGAGTGGCACTCAAGCCCTGAGGACAGTATTAATCTCCCACTGATGGATGTAGTGTTTTTTTTTCAGGTAGATTTTAGAACCCAAATCAAGCAAAAAAATAAATAGGCTTTCTATGGCCCACTGAGTGAGAGATGGCACGCACAGGAGTCAGGATCAGGAGTGGCACACAAGCCCTGAGGACAGTATTAATCTCCCACTGATGGATGTAGTGTTTTTTTTTTCAGGTAGATTTTAGAACCCAAATCAAGCAAAAAAATAAATAGGCTTTCTATGGCCCACTGAGTGAGAGATGGCGCGCACAGGAGTCAGGATCAGGAGTGGCACACAAGCCCTGAGGACAGTATTAATCTCCCACTGATGGATGTAGTGTTTTTTTTTTCAGGTAGATTTTAGAACCCAAATCAAGCAAAAAAATAAATAGGCTTTCTATGGCCCACTGAGTGAGAGATGGCGCGCACAGGAGTCAGGATCAGGAGTGGCACACAAGCCCTGAGGACAGTATTAATCTCCCACTGATGGATGTAGTGTTTTTTTTTTCAGGTAGATTTTAGAACCCAAATCAAGCAAAAAAATATATAGGCTTTCTATGGCCCACTGAGTGAGAGATGGCGCACACAGGGATGGCACACACACGGATGGCACTATAGCAGAAATGCAAATCTTAATCTCCCACAAAAAAAAAAAAAAAAACAGGGACTGTCCTACAATTACTATCTCCCTGCAGTAATCTCAGCCAGGTATGGCAGGCAGCAATAGGAGTGGACTGATGCACAAATTAAATAAAAAGTGTGGACAAACAAAAAAGATAGCTGTGCAGAAAGGAAGGAACAAGAGGATATGTGCTTTGAAAAAAGCAGTTGGTTTCCACAGTGGCGTACACACAGCAATACAGCTATCAGGGAGCCTTCTAGGGCAGCCCAATGAGCTACAGCGCTGAGAGAAAAAAAAAAAAAAATGTAGCTTCCACTGTCCCTGCACACCGAAGGTGGTGTTGGACAGTGGAAATCGCTACAGCACAAGCGGTTTGGTGGTTAGTGGACCCTGCCTAACGCTATCCCTGCTTCTGACGAAGCGGCAGCAACCTCTCCCTAAGCTCAGATCAGCAGCAGTGAGATGGCGGTCGGCGGGAACGCCTTTTTATAGCCCCTGTGACGCCGCAGACAGCAAGCCAATCACTGCAATGCCCTTCTCTAAGATGGTAGGGACCAGGACCTATGTCATCACGCTGCCCACACTCTGCATTCACCTTCATTGGCTGAGAAATGGCGCTTTTCGTGTCATTGAAACGCGACTTTGGCGCGAAAGTCGCGTACCGCATGGCCGACAAGCACAGGGATCATATCGGGTTTCATGAGACGCCGACTTAGCCAAAAGTCGGCGACTTTTGAAAATGAACGACCCGTTTCGCTCAACCCTAGTCAAGATCTTTTGTGGTGCCCCAGGGTCCTGGTTGTCACAGTGGCATTGCTTTCCTCATGGGGAGAGTGATGTCACGCTTGGAGGCAAGGAAGGATAACTTTCACCAGGTAAACACAAGCATGCAACATGTTCACACTCCAGGCCAAAAGGGGGAGCTTTTGATCCTATTCCTAGGTGACTCCCCTATATATATTGTGGTTTGGAGGGAAAGGGAGTTAGTTAGTGCCGGACAGCAGACTGGAGTAGTCTGAGGCAGGAAGAACGTGTGAGGGGCCGTGCAGCCACGAGGAAGTGCTGTAGCTCCTGGACATAGATAACACCGAAAGAAGAAGAGATTGTAGTGAGCATGTAGGAGAGAGAGGCACAGGCAAGTGACACCTGGGGAGGACAGCAGCGATTAGACTGTCTCCCTGGCAAAGCTCAGACACCGATAGCCGGAAGACCGAGGCTTTTGTAGGACTCTAAGACACATAGCAGAAACTGGCAGGACAGCTGGATTATACACCACCTGTTTGCCCTAAAACCCAGGAGACACAGTGACATATAGAGCCCGGGTCATGATAGAAACTCTGTAAAAAGGCTGGAGTCACCTGTCATACGGGTTTGTGTCCTAACCTATATGGGGGGACAGAGAGAAGAACTGTGAGGACCTTATCAGAAGCCATAGGCAGTAAGGGACTACACTACCACCGCACTAGAAGGAAGGCTTTAATCTCCACCTGGAAAGGGGGACTCCCAACTTGCCTCTAAGCCAGCCGGACCCTGCCTGTCCTGTGATCTGGTGCCCTAGACTGCGGTTGCCTGAGACCTTCAGTAAACCAGGTAAAGAGACTGCAAACCTGTGTCCTCGTTCTTTACTGCACCATCCACCATCATTTTCCATCTACACACCGGGATCCCTGGGGATATACTTCACCTGTGGGAAGTTATACCATCTAGCTGCCATAACATCACCCCAGAGGACCCCTTAAAGCAGCGTCGGTCCCCACTGACTGAATACCACAGGTGGCGTCACGACCATAAACTTTATTAAATTTCCCCTTTTGCATGTTCGCCCAGGTCCACGGACCGGGTCGCAGCTGTGACTTGTCCCCTTAAGTACTGGATCCGGTAACGAGTACCCCACGGCCCTGGCGGGCGTTGCACTTCACTCCAGCTATGAGGCATACAGGTAACACTGGTTTACCACTCTATTACCTGTATGCCCATACTAATAGCTCAAAATCCTGCAGGGGATGACAGATTACCTTTAAGATTGGTCTTTTTTTAAATTTTCAGCCAAGAATGGCAGCTCGAGCACCAGCAGAATAGTTTGGCACTATGGAACACAATGGGCAGCCAAGATGTGTGTGGCTGGTATGGCTTTGTAGTGGCTGCTCCACAAGCAACGTTATAGAGATTTAATAAGGGGCAGGTATGAGATGCTTGGCAGCTTAGGACCCACAATATCAGCCACAGCAGTATCAATATGATAGAATAGATGTTACTGTATATCGTCCATTGTGGTAGAAGAATGGTGTAGACTACAGCGAACAGACAGTCAAGCAGTCAGATAGATGGTATGGTCAATTTAATCGTTGACATCATCCGTTGGTGCATCGAAGTCTGCACTGATCTATGCCGAATTAATTTTGACAGATGTTAGTTTTGCTTGTGGAGAAAACCTGGTCCACTTTGGTGTAATAAATCTACTGGCTGCACTGAATATCCTCTCTGACATAACATTGGAGGCCGGACATGACAGTACTCCCATAGCAAATTGGGAAAGATCTTGCCACTGGTCCAATTTGTTTACCTAGGAATTCAGAGGATTGTGGCTGAAGGTATCTACCTGAGAAAGCACACAGTCTAGGTTTAGCAGAACCTGTCTGTTCAGATGGTGCATCTGGGTTTACTGAAGTGCAGAACATTTTTGTAATGACAGAAAAAACATCTAGTCCATCATGTAAAATATACTATAGGTGTTGCTGCTGCTGTCTGAGCTATTTGTTGTAACTATAATGCTAACAAGGCAAGGGAATGTTGTAACTGCATGGATCGCAGAGGGGTCTGCTGGACAGTAAGGGTATGTGCACACGTCAGGATTTCTTGCAGAAATTTCCTGAAGAAAATGGGAAATTTTCTGCAAGAAATCCGCATTTTTTTTTTGCGTTTTTTTCCCGTTTTTTTCGCTTTTTTTAGCATTTTGCAAGCGAAATTAGCTTGCAGAATGCTAAAGTTTTCCAAGCGATCTGTAGCATCGCTTGGAAAACTGAATGCAGGTAGCAGGAATTTATTTGGCTAAAGCTTCGCAGAGCAGATAAAAGAGCTTATCTTGGAAGTTAGCCATTTGGTCTCCCTTTGGAAGCTGGAAAAAATTCCCCCATTTTGCTTTTATAGCAACTGTCTAAAAGCATGGCTATCCAATAGTGATCATGTTGACATATGTAAACAATACGTCTGCCCTCCCACAAGCATTGCATGCTGTGTCCACGAGAACATCTGAGAGCCTTGTTGTTTCCGTGTTGTAACCCTGCTTCTATGGTTGATTGTCATGGCCAGCATTGTAATCATCATCATTTTCCCTCTGATGGTATGCCTTGTCCCCTGCCTACACCAAGTCAATATTTTCCTCCCCCCCCAACCTCCTTCTCCTCCAAATCCTGCATCATATTACCTGGACCTTCAGGGTCCCCAACAGACACAGGCCAGAACTGAACAGCTGCAACTTGGTGTTCTTACTCCATTCCCTCTAGCATGCTGGTGAATGTTTTTTCCAGGATAAATATAAGCAGGATGACATTGTCCCTACTGACAAATCTTGTTGGCTTCACTAGACAACACATAACCCTCATTAGTTGCAAATGTTAGATCTCAAAATAATCCAGGCTTCAATTTGACTGCTGCATGATGTAGATGATGACGTTTTCAGCGGTACCTCGTTTATTTAAATCTTTCTTTTTGATCGCGCGTTATTCCACTTTTTGTTCAGCTGTGTGATGATACGGCATTGTTTTTTTGCCTTGTTTTTTTTTTAATGGTCTTCACTAAAGGGGTTAATTAGTGGGACAGTTTTATAAGTCGGGTCGTTACGGACGTGGGAATGCTAAATATGTCTACTTTTATTGTTTAGATTTTTTTTAATTTAAATAATTATTTATTGATGGATTAAATATTGATTTTTTTATTATTATTTTGTAAAATATTTTTACAATTATTAAAAAAAAATTAAATTCATTCTTACTTTTACACTTTGTCCCACTATGGAACAATCATTTTGTGCAGGCTGAGCGCTTCTATAGCATGCAGATCTGCATGGTATAGAAGCTGTCAGTGCTGCAGTTTCTATTACACTGACCTGAGAGCCTTCATGGTCATCACTGCGCATGACAGGAAGTCTCTCAGGTCTGGAGACCTGTATGTCGTCATGACGACATCGGGACTCCATGGCAGCGATCGGGACCCCGCGTCATGCAGTGGGGTCTCCGGTCCAAAGGCAGAGGGGCTGTCAGCCGGCTCTGGAACACTGCGATCATGTTTGGGGTCACGGACCGCTCCCGGCACTTAGTGCCGCGTGTCAGCTGATTGCCTACAACGTACTATTCCGTCCATGGGAATTAAGTCCCAGGTCACATGGATGGAACAGTACAGCGCCATAAAGGGGTTAAACTGTTTGAACAATGAAGTGGAACCAAAACATTATTTAAATCATCGCTCACACTTTACGAGGTAAACACTTGCCTTTAAATTTCAGGATTATGTAGCTTTCTATTAAAAATAAAATGAAATTTAAAATAATGTAAAAAGTCTATGTGCCTTTACCAATAAATGACCAGAAACTGTAGGTAGAATCATGTCCAAAGAGCAAGCATGTGCAACTGGCTGCTGTATTCAGGTAGTGTGTGTACACATATAAGACTGCTAGGTAAACACTTGTGTATAACTTTCAGGATTAAGGAGGTTTCTCTAAAAAAAGTCTCCTTAACACTAAAAGCACACTTTCATTTACAAACAGAAACAAGCCTTGGATTCGGAATTTGAATTTAGCTACAAAATCTATAATGAGTGGCTTAATACTACTCTTGTTGATAGAACTGTTGGTTTTGCTGCAGTATTTCACAGATGTATTAATTCACAGTCACACATGTATTGGTTGCTGATGAGACTGATATATCAGTTCACTGTATAGCACTAGAATGTTGGATTTCTATTCACAGACTGAGATTGCAACTCCTATTTTTAATTTGGTATGTCATTACTGAAGTAGTACACCACAATTGTATTAGACCTTTTTTTATCCCTATGCTGTGTACTCTTACGCTCCTGTTTTATACTGGCTGTGCTACATTATGCAGGGCTTTATGTGGAAGTCAGCACTGCCATGCTTGACACCATTAGCCAAATCACTGAATATTTTTTGAATGTGCTTGTGATTTAAGTCACAGATTGTTCATATTAAAGTGAAATCACATATTTCAGGAAATTCAATTTACCGTATATACTCGAGTATAAGCTGAGAATTTCAGCCCATTTTTTTAGGCTGAAATTGCCCCTCTCAGCTTATACTCGAGTCATACCCAGGGGTCGGCAGGGGAGGGGGAGCGGCAGCTGTGTAATAATACTCACCTGCTCCTGGTGCGGTCCCTGCCATCCCTGATGTCCCTGGTTCTCTGGGTGCCAGCAGCTTCTTCCTGTAGTGAGCGGTCACATGGTAGTGCTCATTACAGTAATGAATATGGACCCGACTCCACTCCCATAAGGGTGGAGCTGCATATTCATTACTGTAATGAGTGGTACCATGTGACCGCTCACTACAGGAAGAAGCTGCGGAGGAACAGACGTGCAGGGACCATGCCGGGAGCAGGTGAGTATAACGCAGTGCGCGATATTCACCTGCTCCCCGTTCCACCGTCGGCGCCGCTGTGTCTTCCCCGTCCTCTGCACTAATGCATGGGTCAGAGGGCGCGATGACGCGATTAGTGCGCTCCGCCCTCTGCCTGAGCATCAGTGCAGAGGATGGGGAAGATGCAGCGATGCTCGGTGATGGAACAGGGAGCAGGTAAATATAGCAAGTGCTGGGAGCCTGAGAGGTGAGTATGTGATTTTTTATTTTTTTAATCGCAGCAACAGCATATGGGGCAAATGTCTGTATGGAGCATCTTATGGGGCCATGGGCAGCATTATATGGGGCAAATATCTCTATGGAGCATCTTATGGAGCCATAATCAGCATTTGTTCAGCATTTTATGGGGCAAATGTCTGTATGGAGCATCTTATGGGGCCATAATCAGCATTTGTGCAGCATTATATGGGGCAAATGTCTGTACGGAGCATCTTGTGGGGTCATAATCAACATTTGTGCAGCATTATATGGAGCATATTTTAATATGGAGCATCTTATGGAGCCCATCATAAACTGTATGGAGCATTATATGGAGCGTATTTTGTATGGAGAATCTTATGGGGCCATCATGAACTGTATGGAGCATTATATGGGGCTCTTGATTCAATATGGCTATTCAAAAACACTTAAACTACTGATGTCACAATTAATTTTACTTTTATTGTTATCTATTTTTATTTTTGACATTTACTGGTAGCTGCTGCATTTTCCACCCTAGGCTTATACTCGAGTCATTAAGTTTTCCCAGTTTTTTGTGACAAAATTAGGGGTCTTGGCTTATACTCGGGTCGGCTTATACTCGAGTATACACGGTAAATTTGATCTTGCAATGATCGATCTTTCATCCCTACATGCCACACGTAATAAGGAAGGACATGCTGTACTAATAGATGGTGCTATACATAGTAAGGGAGGACATGTAATCTGGGACAACACTTTCCATAATATGAGACACTATGTAATAAGGTATGACATTGTACATAATAATAGAGAAATATGAATAATAAAGGATAACAGTATGCATAAAAAGTGGACACTTTGTAATAAGAAATTACGCTATACATAATAAGAAAGGAGATGAAGTAATAATGGGTGGAGCTATAAATAAGGGAGGACAAAATGTATATAAATGGATGCCGCTAAACATAAAAACAGTTGACACTATGTTGTAAGAGATGGCTTTGTACTTAATAAGGGAGGGTACTATAATAATGGACAACATTATACATAAAGAACAACACTATGTATAAATCAATGGTGCTGTACACAATAGAAAGGACACTATGTCAAAAGGGACATAAATATAAGGACCACTATCTAATAAGATATGGTACTATTCATAATAAGAGAGGACACTATGGTAAAAGGGACATCAATATATATAGTAAAAGAAAACATTATATAATAAGGGACTACACTATACTTAATATGAGAGGGCATTAAGTTTGTAAGAGGGTCGGCACTATACTGTGGGGTAAATAGGTATTTTATCCCTTGCTGATTTTGTAAGTTTGCCCACTGACAAAGACATGAAGAGTCTATAATTTTAAGGGTAGGTTAATTTTAACATTGAGAGAAAGAATATCAAAAATAAAATCCAGAAAATCACATTATATAAATGACATAAATTTATTTGCATTTTGCAGTGAGAAATAAGTATTTGATCCTCTACCAACCATTAAGAGTTCTAGCTCCTACAGACCTGTTAGACGTTCCTAATCAACTTGTTATCTGCATTAAAGACAGCTGTTTTACATTTTCACCTTTATAAAAAAAACTCCTGTCCACAGACTCAATTAATCAGTCAGACTCTAACCTCTACAACATGGGCAAGACCAAAGAGCTTTATAAGGATGTCAGGGACAAGATCATAGACCTGCACAAAGCTGGAATGGGCTACAAAACCATAAGTAAGATGCTGGGTGAGAACACGACAACTGTTGGTGCAATAGTAAGAACATGGAAGAAATACAAAATGACTGTCAATCAACATCGATCTGGGGCACCATGCAAAATCTCGCCTCGTGGGGTATCCTTGATCATGAGGAAGGTGAGAGATCAGCCTAAAGCTACACTGGGGGAACTTGTTAATGATCTCAAGGCAGCTGGGACCACAGTCACCAAGAAAACCATTGGTACTACATTACACCGTAAAGGATTAAAATCTTGCAGTGCCCGCAAGGTCCCCCTGCTCACGAAGGCACATGTGCAAACCCATCTAAAGATTGCCAATGAACACCTGGATGATTCTGTGAGTGTTTGGGAGAAGGTGCTGTGGTCAGATGAGACAAAAATTGAGGTCTTTTGCATTAATTCGCTGTGTTTGGAGGAAGAGAAATACTACCTATGACCCAAAGAACACCATCCCCACTGTCAAGCATGGAGGTGGAAACATTATATTTTGGGGGTGTTTCTCTGCTAAGGGCACAGGACTACTTCAGTGCATCAATGGGAGAATGGATGGAGCCATGTACCATAAAATCCTGAGTGACAACCTCCTTCCCTCCGGCAGGACAATAAAAACAGGTCGTGGCTGGGTCTTCCAACAAGTCAATGACCCAAAACATATAGCCAAGGCAACAAAGCAGTGGCTCAAAAGAAGCACATTAAGGTCATGGAGTAGCCTAGCCAGTCTCCAGACCTTAATCCCATAGAAAACATATGGAGGGAGTTGAAGCTCCGAGTTGCCAAGCGACAGTGTCACAATCCATGTTTAGATCTGTGGCAGATCTGGCCTCTCAGATTAAAACTTTTTTCCTTTTAGGCTATCAGGCGTTAATGCAGTTTTAACCCCCGGTGGCCGCTGGTGTAATTGCATTGCTGCTAGTTCTGCTGATGTGGGTGGTGACCACTCCCACCTTCCTTTAAAAGGTCACCTGATTCTTCAGCTGACTGTTGGTTATACAGGTCCTTTTGGAGACCAACCAAGCTGAAGTCAAGAGCTTGCTAGGTTCAGTGGGGCTTCAGATAGATTCTGTCACTTGGTGCTTTTCAGCAGAGACAAGCTAAGTGTTGTTTTTTTTCCTTTTCCCTGTGGTGTTTGTCTTACATTACTGTCATGGTTCTCAATGGCAAGAGACCGTAGTAAAGCATACAAAAGGACTAGCTCTTGGAAGATGGGAACTCGAGCTGACTGAGAGCTAAACCTACCGCACAACTAACAGTGGCCGGGTAGCGTGCCTACGTTTTATCCCTAGACGCCCAGCGCCAGCTGGAGGACTGACTGACCCTAGCAGAGGAAAATACAGACCTGGCTTACCTCTAGAGAAATTTTCCCCAAAAGGCAGACAGTAGCCCCCAAATATATTGTCGGTGATTTTAGAGGAAAATGACATACGAAGTATGAAGATAGGTTTAGCAAATTGAGGTCCGCTTACTAGATAGTAGGAAGACAGAAAAGGGAACTTCACAGTCAGCTGAAAACCCTTTTAAAACACCATCCTGAAATTACTTTAAGACTCTAATATCAACTCATGACACCAGAGTGGCAATTTCAGCTCACAAGAGCTTCCAGCCTCAGAAATATTCAAAAACAGAGAACTGGAACAAAAATGCAAAACAATCTTAGGACTACAAGTCCAACTTAGCTGATAGTAGTCTAGGAGCAGGAACATGCAACAGAAAGGCTTCTGGTAACATTGTTGGCCGGCATAGAAATGACTGAGGAGCAAGGCTAAATAGAAACTCCCACATCCTGATGGAAACAGGTGAACAGAGGAGATGAAGCACACAAGTTCAGTACCACCAGTAACCACCGGGGGAGCCCAGAAATTAAATTCACAACAGTACCCCCCCCTCAAGGAGGGGGCACCGAACCCTCACCAGAACCACCAGGGCGATCAGGATGAGCCCTATGAAAGGCACGGACCAAATCGGAGGCATGAACATCAGAGGCTGTCACCCAAGAATTATCCTCCTGACCGTAGCCCTTCCACTTGACCAAATACTGAAGTCTCTGTCTGGAAACACGGGAGTCCAAGATCTTCTCGACAACGTACTCCAACTCACCCTCAACCAACACCGGAGCAGGAGGCTCAACGGAAGGCACAACCGGTACCTCATACCTGCGCAACAATGACCGATGGAAGACATTATGAATAGAAAAAGATGCAGGGAGGTCCAAACGAAAGGACACAGGGTTAAGAATCTCCAATATCTTGTACGGGCCGATGAACCGAGGCTTAAACTTAGGAGAAGAAACCTTCATAGGGACAAAACGAGAAGACAACCACACCAAGTCCCCAACACAAAGACGAGGACCAGCACGACGACGGCGGTTGGCAAACTGCTGAGTCTTCTCCTGGGACAACTTCAAATTGTCCACCACATGCCCCCAAATCTGATGCAACCTCTCCACCACAGCATCCACTCCAGGACAATCCGAAGACTCCACCTGACCGGAAGAGAAACGAGGATGAAACCCCGAATTACAGAAGAAAGGAGAAACCAAGGTGGCAGAACTAGCCCGGTTATTGAGGGCAAACTCCGCCAAGGGCAAAAAGGCAACCCAATCATCCTGATCCGCAGACACAAAACACCTCAAATAAGTCTCCAAGGTCTGATTAGTTCGCTCGGTCTGGCCATTAGTCTGAGGATGGAAAGCAGACGAAAAAGACAAATCAATGCCCATCCTAGCACAGAACGCTTGCCAAAATCTAGACACGAATTGGGTTCCCCTGTCAGAAACGATATTCTCCGGAATACCATGCAAGCGAACCACATTTTGAAAAAACAGAGGAACCAGCTCGGATGAGGAAGGCAATTTAGGCAAGGGGACCAAATGGACCATCTTAGAGAAACGGTCACACACCACCCAGATGACAGACATCTTCTGAGAAACAGGGAGATCAGAAATAAAATCCATGGAGATGTGAGTCCAAGGCCTCTTCGGAATAGGCAAAGATAACAACAATCCACTAGCCCGAGAACAACAAGGCTTGGCCCGAGCACAAACATCACAAGACTGCACAAAACCTCGCACATCTCGCGACAGGGAAGGCCACCAGAAGGACCTAGCCACCAAATCCCTGGTACCAAAGATTCCAGGATGACCAGCTAACGCAGAAGAATGGACCTCCGAGATGACTCTACTGGTCCAATCATCCGGAACAAACAGTCTACCAGGCGGGCAACGATCAGGTCTATCCGCCTGAAACTCCTGCAAGACCCGTCGCAAGTCTGGGGAAACAGCAGATAATATCACTCCATCCTTAAGGATACCTGTAGGTTCAGAATTACCAGGGGAATCAGGCTCAAAACTCCTAGAAAGGGCATCCGCCTTCACATTTTTAGAACCCGGTAGGTAAGAAACCACAAAATTAAACCGAGAGAAAAATAATGACCAGCGCGCCTGTCTAGGATTCAGGCGCCTGGCAGACTCAAGATAAATCAAATTCTTGTGGTCGGTCAATACCACCACCTGATGTCTAGCCCCCTCAAGCCAATGACGCCACTCCTCAAAAGCCCACTTCATAGCCAAGAGCTCCCGATTACCAATATCATAATTTCGCTCAGCGGGCGAAAATTTACGAGAAAAGAACGCGCAAGGTCTCATCACGGAGCAGTCGGAACTTTTCTGCGACAAAACCGCCCCAGCTCCGATTTCTGAAGCGTCGACCTCAACCTGAAAAGGAAGAGTAACATCAGGCTGACGCAATACAGGGGCGGAAGAAAAGCGGCGCTTAAGCTCCCGAAAGGCCTCCACAGCAGCAGGGGACCAATCAGCAACATCAGAACCCTTCTTAGTCAAATCAGTCAACGGCTTAGCAACATCAGAAAAACCAGTTATAAATCGACGATAAAAATTAGCAAAGCCCAAAAACTTCTGAAGGCTCTTAAGAGAAGAGGGTTGCGTCCAATCACAAATAGCCTGAACCTTGACAGGGTCCATCTCAATGGAAGAGGGGGAAAAAAATGTACCCCAAAAACGAAATCTTTTGAACCCCAAAAACACACTTAGAACCCTTTACACACAAGGAATTAGAGCGCAAAACCTGAAAAACCCTCCTGACCTGTTGGACATGAGAGTCCCAGTCATCCAAAAAAATCAAAATATCATCCAGATACACAATCATAAATTTATCCAAATATTCACGGAAAATGTCATGCATAAAAGACTGAAAGACTGAAGGGGCATTTGAAAGACCAAAAGGCATTACTAAATACTCAAAATGGCCCTCAGGCGTATTAAATGCGGTTTTCCACTCATCCCCCTGCTTAATTCGCACTAAATTATACGCCCCACGAAGATCAATCTTAGAGAACCACTTGGCCCCCTTTATTCGAGCAAACAAATCAGTAAGCAGTGGCAAAGGATACTGATATTTAACCGTGATTTTATTCAAAAGCCGATAATCAATACACGGCCTCAAAGAGCCATCTTTTTTAGATACAAAGAAAAAACCGGCTCCTAAGGGAGATGACGAAGGACGAATATGTCCCTTTTCCAAGGACTCCTTAATATATTCCCGCATAGCAGCATGTTCAGGCACAGATAGATTAAATAAACGACCCTTTGGAAACTTACTGCCCGGAATCAGATCTATAGTACAATCGCAATCTCTGTGCGGAGGTAGTGAACCAAGTTTAGGCTCCTCAAAAACGTCACGATAATCAGATAAAAATTACGGAATCTCAGAGGGAATAGATGACGAAATGGAAACCAAAGGTACGTCCCCATGAGTCCCCTGACATCCCCAGCTTAACACAGACATTGCTTTCCAGTCGAGGACTGGGTTATGAGATTGCAGCCATGGCAATCCAAGCACCAACACATCATGTAGATTATACAACACAAGGAAGCGAATAATCTCCTGGTGATCCGGATTAATACGCATAGTTACTTGTGTCCAGTATTGTGGTTTATTACTAGCCAATGGCGTGGAGTCAATACCCTTCAGAGGTATAGGAACTTCCAGAGGCTCTAAATTAAACCCACAGCGTTTGGCAAAGGACCAATCCATAAGACTCAAAGCGGCGCCAGAGTCGACATAGGCGTCCGCGGTAATAAACGATAAAGAGCAAATCAGGGTCACAGATAGAATAAACTTAGACTGTAAAGTGCCAATTGAAACAGACTTATCAACCTTCTTAGTACGTTTAGAGCATGCTGATATAACATGAGTAGAATCACCACAATAGAAGCATAACCCATTTTTTCGCCTAAAATTCTGTCGTTCGCTTCTGGACAGAATTCTATCACATTGCATAATCTCTGGCGCCTTCTCAGTAGACACCGCCAAATGGTGCACAGGTTTGCGCTCCCGCAAACGCCGATCAATCTGAATAGCCATTGTCATGGACTCATTCAGACCTGTAGGCACAGGGAACCCCACCATAACATCTTTAATGGCATCAGAGAGACCCTCTCTGAAATTCGCCGCCAGGGCGCACTCATTCCACTGAGTAAGCACAGACCACTTACGAAATTTTTGGCAGTATATTTCAACCTCATCTTGCCCTTGAGACAGGGCCATCAAGGCTTTTTCAGCCTGAATCTCTAAATGAGGTTCCTCATAAATCAACCCCAAAGCCAGGAAAAACGCATCCACATTGAGCAACGCAGGATCCCCTGGTGCCAAAGCAAATGCCCAATCCTGAGGGTCGCCCCGGAGCAAGGAAATTACAATCCTGACCTGCTGTGCAGGATCTCCAGCGGAGCGAGATCTCAGAGACAAAAATAATTTACAATTATGTTTGAAATTCTGGAAGCGAGATCTATCCCCGGAGAAAAATTCAAGTAAAGGAATTCTAGGTTCAGATATAGGAGCATGAATTACAAAATCCTGTAAACTTTGAACCTTCATAGCGAGATTATCCAAACCAATAGCTAAACTCTGAGGATCCATTTTAATCAGGTGAAATCAGAACCATTCAAGGATTAGAAGGAGAGAGAGACGAAGGCTGCAGTAAGCAGAGATGCAAGTGAATCAACTAATGAGCAAACTCAGAAAAAAAAAAAAAAAATTCTCTGCAGACTTCTTTTCTCTCCTTTCTTCTGCCAATTATTTTAACTCTTGGCCGGCCAAACTGTCATGGTTCTCAATGGCAAGAGACCGTAGTAAAGCATACAAAAGGACTAGCTCTTGGAAGATGGGAACTCGAGCTGACTGAGAGCTAAACCTACCGCACAACTAACAGTGGCCGGGTAGCGTGCCTACGTTTTATCCCTAGATGCCCAGCGCCAGCCGGAGGACTGACTGACCCTAGCAGAGGAAAATACAGACCTGGCTTACCTCTAGAGAAATTTTCCCCAAAAGGCAGACAGTAGCCCCCAAATATATTGTCGGTGATTTTAGAGGAAAATGACATACGAAGTATGAAGATAGGTTTAGCAAATTGAGGTCCGCTTACTAGATAGTAGGAAGACAGAAAAGGGAACTTCACAGTCAGCTGAAAACCCTTTTAAAACACCATCCTGAAATTACTTTAAGACTCTAATATCAACTCATGACACCAGAGTGGCAATTTCAGCTCACAAGAGCTTCCAGCCTCAGAAATATTCAAAAACAGAGAACTGGAACAAAAATGCAAAACAATCTTAGGACTACAAGTCCAACTTAGCTGATAGTAGTCTAGGAGCAGGAACATGCAACAGAAAGGCTTCTGGTAACATTGTTGGCCGGCATAGAAATGACTGAGGAGCAAGGCTAAATAGAAACTCCCACATCCTGATGGAAACAGGTGAACAGAGGAGATGAAGCACACAAGTTCTGTACCACCAGTAACCACCGGGGGAGCCCAGAAACCAAATTCACAACACATTACCTTGTGTTGTATTAGTGCAGTGGTGGGACCAGTGCTCTCACATGCCAGTTCCCTACTTAGGGATAAGAGCAGGGCAAGTGAGGGACTAGGTATACTGTTAGGCGACGGGTTGAAAGAACCCATATAGGGACGCTTGTAAGAGCAGGGCACATCCTCAGGTGAGTGCGGGAGGTGTCCATTCCCTCATTCCCTACAAACAGGGTCCACCGTTGTTAAAGTGTCCCCGGTGTACCCTGGTGTGTTGTGCCGTCTGGTGACTGACCTATCGTGAGGTCATGTCACAACGCTTCAGTCACAGTGTGACATTAACACCGACCATACCATTTTTTTCTGGTGAGCCATGGCTCAAATGCAGGCCTTTGCCCAACTGCTTCAGACCTTCACAGAAGAGTTTAAGGTGGTGCGTAGTGAGGTGGTACAGCAGCTGCAGCAGTTGTTGGGGTTTTGGGCTTCGGCCCAGGTACAGGTTCAACCAGAACCCAAGGTATCTCTCCCTGACAGGTTCTCTGGAGGGAGAGATACATTTTTGTTTTTTCAGGAGGCCTGCAAGTTGTACTTCAGGCTTCACCCTCGTTCATTAGGGAGTGAGGAACAGCATGTGGGGATTATAATCTCCCTTCTTAAGGTCGGTTTTCCATCTTTACGGTCAGTGGATGTGTTTTTTGCGGCATTGGCGCTTGTGTATGGGGATCCAGATGGGGTCTCCCTGGCAGAATCCTGACTGCGTAAAATCAAGCAGGGGGTTGGCTGGCTGAGGAGTACTGTTTGGAGTTCAGGAGGTGGGCCACTGACACCGGATACTCTTGTGCAGTACGCTGCCCCCAGGTCATTGGAGGCTGCCATGTCCCTGCCATGTCCCTTGCCATCCAGGTGGATAGACACTTGAGGGAGAGACATACACCAAATGTGCCCCCGGTAGTCCTTGCTAGGGAGGGGGACACACCTGAGCAGGCGGACAAACCCATGCAAGTGGGAGGAGTTGGTACCTAAATGGTTTTGCCTGCGGTTCGCTGTGGTGTGGGGGCATGTTTTTACTGTGATCAGACTGGTCATTTCATCAATGTCTGACCAGCTCATGCCAAAATACCTGTACCACCTAAGAATCCGTGTCCCCCTGGTCATGTGGAGGGAGGCGACCAGAGAGTGTATATTTCCTCCATTTCTTCCCCTCAGTGTACCTTGTCTGCTGAAGTGGGAGTTGGCGGCATAACTGAGTGTAAACTGGTGCTTGTGGACAGTGGAGCAGATGTCAGTCTGGTGGATGCTCATTTTGTCCAGACCCATGACCTGAGGTGTAGGATATTAGCTAAACCCCTAAGCATCCAGGCCATTGACTCTGTACTACTCAGCCAGGGGTGAGTGACTCATCATGAGGAGTTCCTGTCATGCTACGTCTTGGGGGTAATGCCAACACCCATTGGTTTAGGACTCCCTTGGTTGAAAAAACACAACCCGGTCATAGATTGGCGATCAAGGGAAGTGGTCAGATGGGATCAGTCTTGTGAGGGCTGTTGCCTGAGGGCTACTGTCTCTGCCGTCCTTCTACAACCTACCCCTTCTTCTCCAGTGGGGCAGCAGAGGTGCTGCCAGGGAGTAGGGGCAGGACTCAACCCTCTCCACAAGCTAACTCTGGAGGAGGGGGTCAGGGGAGGGTGGTGGTTCCCTCTGAGCATTGTGGGGGTGTGAGTGTGGTGACACAGGGGGACGCCTCTGTTGTCAATTTCTCAAAGAATTCACCGTCTTGTGGCAGATGTATGCATGGAAATAAACGTTCAGGTCTGGATCTGTGTGTGAATGAGTATGTATGGGTGTCCACAAAAAACATCAGGTGGAAGTGTGCAACTGGGACCTGGAGTTCCTGGGTGATTGGGCCATATCGGTTGTTAGTAGTGTTGAGCGATACCGTCCGATACTTGAAAGTATCGGTATCGGAAAGTATCGGCCGATACCGGCAAAGTATCAGATCCAATCCGATACCGATACCCGATACCAATACAAGTCAATGGGACTCAAGTATCGGACGGTATTCTTGATGGTTCCCAGGGTCTGAAGGAGAGGAAACTCTCCTTCAGGCCCTGGGATCCATATAAATGTGTAAAAGAAAGAATTAAAATAAAAAATATCGCTATACTCACCTGTCCGACGCAGCCTGGACCTCAGCGAGGGAACCGGCAGTGTTGTTTGTTTAAAATTCGCGCTTTTACTTGGTTACATGAAGTCCCGGCTTGTGATTGGTCAGGGCGGCCATGTTGCCGGGACGCGGACCAATCACAGCAAGCCGTGACGAAATTACGTCACGGCTTGCTGTGATTGGTCCGCGTCCCGGCAACATGGCCGCCATTAACCAATCACAAGCCGTGACGTCACGGGAGGCTGGACACGCGCGCTTTTTAAAATGGGCGCGTGTCCAGCCTCCCGTGACGTCCCGGCTTGTGATTGGTTGCGCCGCGGTCAACCAATCACAAGCCGGGAGGCTGGACACGCGCGCATTTTAAAATTTTAAAATGCGCGCGTGTCCAGCCTCCCGGCTTGTGATTGGTTGATCGCGGCGCAACCAATCACAAGCCGGGACGTCACGGGAGGCTGGACACGCGCCCATTTTAAAATGCGCGCGTGTCCAGCCTCCCGTGATGTCACGGCTTGTGATTGGTTGTGTCTCCCATGTGACTGCGACGCAACCAATCACAAAGCCGGGACGTAATTTTAAAATCCTTAAGGACCTGAAATTACGTCACGGCTTGCTGTGATTGGTTGCGTCGCCCATGTGACTGCGACGCAACCAATCACAACGCCGGAACGTAATTTTAAAATCCTGAAGGACCTGAAATTACGTCACGGCTTGCTGTGATTGGTTGCGTCCCGGTCACATGGGCGGCACGCAACCAATCACAAGCCGGGACTCACGTAAAGGAAAGAAAAGCGCGAATTTTAAACAAAGAACGCTGCCGCTTCCCTCGGTAAGGTGCAGGCTGCGTCGGAGAGGTGAGTATAGCAATATTTTTTATTTTAATTCTCTCTTTTACACATTTTTACATTAATGTTGTTTCGATACCGATACCCGATATCACAAAAATATCGGATCTCGGTATCGGAATTCCGATACAGCAAGTATCGGCCGATACCCGATACTTGCAGTATCGGAATGCTCAACACTAGTTGTTAGCAATTCTCAGCCCGGGGACTTTTCAGTTGGAGTTACCCTCAGTTATGCATGTACACAACTTATTCCCCAGGTCGGCACTCTGGAGATTTGTGGTGCCTCCAGAGCCTACGTTGTTGGCATTTCCATCTGGCCACATTTGCCAAAAACTTGAGGGTCAGGTGACTGCTGAGATGAACTCTGGTGGATCGAGGCATCCTCACCGTAGCTCGTTGCCTGGTGAAGTCTGGTGTTGAGAGTCCAGAGGCCCCTCATTGATGAAAGGGGGATACGGTCACGATCCATGTTTGGATCTGTGGCAGATCTGGCCTCTCAGATTAAAACTTTTTTCCTTTCAGGCTATCGGGGGTTAATGCAATTTTTTCCCCTGTGGCCGCTGGTGTTTTTGCATTGCTGCTAGTTCTGCTGATGTGGGTGGTGACTACTCCCATCTTCCTTTAAAAGGTCAACTGATGCTTCAGCTGACTGTTGGTTATACAGATACTTTTGGAGACGAACCAAGCTGGAGTCAGGAGCTTGCTGGGTTCAGTGGTGCTTCAGTTGAATTCTGTCATTTGGTGCCTTATTCTGCTGTTCGGTGCATTTCAGCAGAGAAAAGCTAAGTATTGTTTTGTGTTTCCTTTTCCCCATGGTGTTTGTCTTACCTTACTTTGTGTTGTATTAGTGCAGCGGTGGGACCAGTGCTCTCACCTGCCAGTTCCCTACTTAGGGATAAGAGCAGGGCTAGTGAGGGACTAGGCATCCTGTTCGGCGACGGGTTGAAAGAACCCATATAGGGATGCTAGGAAGAGCAGGGCACATCCTCAGGTGAGTGCGGGAGGTGTCCATTCCCCCGTTCCCTACCGACAGGGCCCACCGTTGTTAAACTGTCCCTGGTGTACCCTGGTGTGTTGTGCCATCTGGTGACCGACCTATCGTGGGGTCGTGTCACACCGCTTTGGTCACATCGTGACAGACAGCCTCAAAATCTTAATGATTTAGAGATGATCTGCAAAGAGGAGTGGACCAAAATTCCTCCTGACATGTGCACAAACCTCATCATCAAATACAAAAACGTCTGACTGCTGTGCTTGTCAACAAGGGTTTTGCCACCAAGTATTAACTCTTGTTTGACAGAGGGATTAAATATGTATTTCTCTCTGCAAAATGCAAATCAATTTATATAATTTATACAATGTGATTTTCTGGATTTTATTTTTGATATTCTATCTCTCAATGCTAAAATTAACCTACCTTTAAAATTATAGACTTTTCATGTCTTTGTCAGTGGGCAAACTCACAAAATCAGCCAGGGATCAAATACTTATTTCTTCCACTGAGAAAATTATATCCGAATAAACTTATAAGGTCAAAAATCAAGAATGTTAATATGGAACCTTATATACCACACATATTTAAGATAAAACTTAAAACTTAACTTTTATTATGCCTATAAAAATAGGACATTACCATGCATTAACTAAACAACTGTGCTGGCTACCATCACTCTATATGATTAACACCTATTTACCACACGTCTACCTATCAGCGGAAGTTGGCACCCTAAACACAAAACGAGAATGTCGCCCCCGCTCCTTGGTGGCTGACCCTAAAACTCCTTGATGTCCCTATATTGGTGAATCACATGGTCACCCATTTAAACAACCATGGAAAGGAGTGTATAGGGATTGCCAATCAAGGATTATTATTGAGGTAGGCAAAAATAGAAAGCATGTGCAAAAAGAGTTGAAATTGGCAACACAACAATAAAGTGACAAGTGCATTCACTGTTATGACCTAGTGATTATGGAGCAGCACTGAAATGACCTGGTGGGTAAACAAATAATGTACAAGCTCTGAGGAGGTGGTAGCTTTACTGACCGCAATCCCTACTCCTATCACCAACACTAGAAATAGCCGTGGAGCGTTCCTATCTCTGCCTAGACGCCTCTTCACAGCCTAAGAACTAGCTACCCCTGAAGATGGAAACGGAAAACTATCTCGCCTCAGAGAAACCCCCAAAGGAAGGATAGCCCCCCACAAATATTGACGGTGAGTGAAGAGGGAAATGACAAACTCAGAAATGAAACTAGATTTAGCAAAGGAGGCCAATACTATCTAAATAGACAGAGATAGAAAAAGCTACTGTGCGGTCAGTATAAAAACTAAATGTCCACGCAGAGTTTACAAAAATAACCTCCACACCGACTCACGGTGTGGAGGGGCAACTCTGCAACCCCAGAGCTTCCAACTAGCCGGAATATTTCATAATGACAAGCTGGACAAAAGAGACATAACTTAAACTGAACAGAAGGTCAAAAGCAGGGAAACACCCAAAAACTAGCAGAACTTATCTTTAGCTGAAATGGACTGGCCAACAGAGAACTTCCAGGAAAGGACTGAATCCACAGGAAGAAACATTGACAGCTGGCATCAACTACAGCCAAAAGCCCAGTTAAATAACAAGGCCAGGGAACCGATTAGTGAAAGCAGCTGCTAAGTTCCACTTGAAACCACCAGAGGGAGCCCAAGAGCAGAACTCCCAAAAATACCATTCGCAACCACAGCATGGAGCCCAAGAACGGAATTCACAACAATTCACTTAGTACCTTACTGTTCCCTATTTCTGTATAGCCTTCCTGAAGCGGAAGTTGGCACCCTATTGGTCAGCAGAATGGCGCCCCCAGTCTGCGGGGGCTGTACACAATTAGACAGCACACTCTAATAAGGGATGGCGCTACACATAATAAGATAGGATACCATGTAATGCGGGATGGCTGTATAAATAATAAAAGTGGATCCTATGTAATAAGGGATGATACTATACATACCAAGAAAGGACATTATGTATTAATGGATGGCACTACATAAAAAGAGATGTAATAAGGAATGGCACTATGCATAACAAAAAAGGACACTATGTAATGAGAGTTAAGAGACTGCATTATAAATAATAGTGAGGAATATGTCATAAGTAACAGTGCTATATATAATAAGTTATATTGTTTTACAAGTGAGATTGTTGCTCCCATCATCTCACCGCAGGCCATAGAGTAGATACAGATTAAATATTACCATGCAGTGAGTTGCCAGTGACGTTTAATCTGATTTTTCAAAAACCTTTTTAACCTGATCACACCACATCATAAGGAAATAAAATAATATTCAGAATATTATTGTTTTTGTTCCTAGTACTAGTATAAATATACACACATATTTTTATTCCAAATAGTATGAAGTAGGTAATAATAAGGCATTCATCTGGTTTTGTTTTGTCTTCACACCTCAGGCTTTTTGCATCTAATAGTAGTTCTGATCAGTTGAAAAATACCAGGCAAATAAACAATTACCCTATTTGTACGTTATTTTCTTCTTGACAGCCATCTTACATTTGCTAATTAATGGTGACAAAATTCAACATTTCCAAAAAGTTTGTATGAGTTTGTGTACTATCTTGATTAGTAATACAGTTTTACATGACGCACCACAGTCAGAATTGTTCCTTTTCTCTTTATAAATGTTTAAAAGTTTTTTTAGTCATCAAAATATGTACCTTATGTAAAACAAGAAATGGCGCTCAGGGAGGAGGGAGATGAAACTGCAGGATGTCTCTGTAAGTTATTGTGTAAGCCTGCATGCTGTGGGAGGAGAAGGGGAGCAAAAGAGTGAGAACGCATGATTGGCTCAGTCACAGCACATCTCTGACTTCACAACAATGAATGTCTGCCCACTCAGGAAGCCTGCAGAAAGAGCATGCACATTTATATAGTAACATTATATTATACAGCAGGTGAAATAAGTATTGAACCAATCAAGTAAATATAAGTAGTAGAGAAGCGGTATCACTCATCAAACTTAATTTGACAGCTGCCCCGCCCCTATCAAAGTGTATAAAAAATGTGTACCCCTCCCCTCCCTGTCAGTGTATTTGGGTGCTTCCCCCTTTTGATAGTGTTTGATATTGTTATCACAGTATTTGATACATCGCTTTTATATCAAATTAGATTTTCATTTTATATGAAGTTGATATGAGTTTGCTGCTGTAATCAGAGCCAAAGTATTTTATTCCCAGTGATCACATAGTGCAAAATGATCGTTTCTGCAGCATGTTATGTGAAAGACATTCTCATTTTATTTGTTTTTTATAACACACCAGGCTCACTGCATGGTGCTAGATGTATTATCAAAACATTTAATTTTGATTTTGATAATGTTGCTAACGATTAAATTACAATTCTGTGGCTGTACAGCGCCATGATTTCGATTGTTAGGCTATTATTATTTCATTTTATATGTGTTTTATAAAACACCATGCCATTTATATAATTTTATATCCTAGCCGTGTATTTATTTGATACTGGGATTCTCATTTTTACACGTGGTTTATAACACCAGTCTCATTGTATGGGCATATTATGTATATGGCCATGTTACAACACCAGCAAGTATGAAGCGGTGTGTTTTATACGTTTATAAAAAAGCAAAGACACGATATTGTAAAAGTTTAAAAGATTTCATTGTTGTAAAATAAATACATCTCAAAGACATTTCAATAATATAAAAATTCTTACAGAATATAAAAAAGCAAACATTAAATAGTACAATTAACATACATCAACACACTTCTTACAAAATAAATAAGTAAATAGTATCACAAGTACAATTAACATACATCATTACACTTCTTACAAAATAAATAATATAGTGTTACAAGCCAAGTACAGCATTTATCCAGTACATTCTTTACATCGTGAGCCACATGGATTGTAGTATCGGTAGGGACCTTTTTTTAGGTAGCAGAGTTCCGCATGTGGTGCCTAATGACGGGGAATGTAAAGATTGAATTGTACGGGGCGGCAGGATAGCATCTGTGGTGTAGATACAGCGCGTGTCTCATTGCTGGAAATTTTTAATTAATCTAAAAGCTGCCTAATAGTGGGATTACCCACAACTGTAGATGGTATATTTAGCTCGGCCATAGCCTGCATAAATGAATCCCAACCCGGAGGTAAATTTCTGCTGGTCAGAGCATGACTCTGTGTTGTACTACGTACAAAATCCAGTAAGTTAGACCCGGGTATTACGGATCCTTTGAAAATAATTTCAGCTTTATTATTCCAGGCTGTAACATTTTTATTCTGCAGTAACCTGTTTAGTAAAAATTCAGCATTCTTTTTATATCTTTGGTTTATATGGCTGACAATTTCAGCGACCTCTTGATTTTTGACATTTTGAGTCGGTGTTTGACAATTGTTGCTGATCAGGATCAGGAGTGCAAAGAGATTTAAAGCCGTTACTTCTTTTGAGCTGTGCCTCGTATGTACCAAGTAGCATTGTGTTGTGAACTCTGTTTTCAGGCTCCCTCTTGTGGTCACTGGTGGTATGGTGTGACTTTTGCTTTGGGCTCCCCCTGGTGGCTTTGTTTGTTATCCTGCTGGTCTCTGGCTATCAGCTGGTTCGTTATCCTCTGGGAGGTTCCTGTATAGCTCTGTTTTGCTTCCACTTGTTGCCGGCTGTCGATGTAATCAGTGCTACTCAGATTCTTTCTGACTACCTTGCTCCCAGTCCATCCACGACAAGCTAAGTTTTGTTTGCTCATTTTTTGATCAGCAGTGTTTATCATGTTTTCTTGTCCAGCTTGCTAAAATGTGATTCCCTCGCTTGCTGGATGCTCTAGTGGACTGAGTTTCTCCCCACACACCATTAGTTGGTGCGTGGGTTCTTGAAATCTCAGGATGGATATTTTGTAAGGGTTTTTTATTGATCGCATAGACCCCTGCTCTATTTTCTGCTTTCTAGTACTAGTGGGCCTCTTTTGCTGAATCTGATTTCATCCCTACGTATGTGCCTTCTTCTTACTTCACCGTTAATATTTGTTGGGGGCATCTATATCTTTGGGGATTATTTCTCTGGAGGCAAGCGAGGTCTTTCTTTCTCTTTAGGGGTAGCTAGTTCCTCAGGCTGGCTCGAGACGTCTAGGAATTTTGTAGGCACGTTCACCGGCTACCTCTAGTTGTGTTGGATAGGTTCAGATTTGCGATCAGTCCAGTTACCATCTCCCTAGAGCTTGTCCTTAGTTTATTCACTTGCTGGTCTATTCGTGATCCTCAGCCACTAAGGATCATAACAGCATTGTAGCACGGAGCTATACATTTTAATTTTCACATCATCGGGAATGTCACGACATTGTAAAATGGTGCTAATTTCACCATCAAGTCGAGGAATAACACTTTCGCGTATGTTATCTGTAGTACTGGGTCTTAGTTTGTCTAGCTCCTGTTTGGGCACTAGATAAATTTTCTCTGTATGCTCCATTATTTTCCTGTGAGCAGGCTTGTTATTATTGGAATTGCAAAAGCTAAAAGTTGGGCCGATAAACCCACCGGTCTGCTTTAGTAGACGCTTCTTTTTCTTTATGGGCTGAGATCTGTCGCTCAGGGTTATTATAGCTTTACGCCACTTCTATAATATACCTTTTTGATGCTCTTTCAGAGGAATCCTGCCTTTTAAGATGTTTAAAGCCATCTCGCCTATGGCTGTAATTAAATCATTGCTTGCATTGTGCAAAATAGACTTTCTGACAGCGGGGGTTGCTTTCACCAGAGTTTTTAAGAGAGCCCAGTTACGCCGGAGTCTCTCAGACATCTTTACATCACAACGCACACAGCGTAGAATGTCTGATGCCACGTAAAATTCACTTTTTAGAAGTGTTTTCTTTTTTAACATAGACAGCAGGCAACGCTGGTGGAAACAATCCAGTCCTTAAGCGAAGATCCTCAGGGGTATTAGCTTTCAAATCTACAAGCAAATACCCATAAGGCTTCCACATGGCATCCTCAAAAGCTTCTAGGAAAAAACGTGTTTTTCCGGGATACATCTGACGAGCTAGAGTTAAAATTTGTAATTTATCTCGGTGGTTATTAAAAAGCACCATGTACTTTGTGTTTAAATTTATCGTGCGGCTTTTCTTACCCTGACAAAATATGTTTTGTACCAGGTAGAAAATGCTGAGATTTCTGTGGTGCACATACTTGGTAAAGGCTTTTTCTATCTCACAATATTCACTAGCACTCTCCATGAGATCAACAACAATAGCCAAATTCACCTTCTCCGGAGGGAATAATTCGTCATCTACGAATGTATTCGGCAGACCCTCCACAAATCTGATGTTGGGAAAAGAGAGAGAGATTTCATCATATCGTTTTTGCCAACACGAATAAAACCAAACAATATTATCAGCTGTCTGAGAAAAATTAGTTTCAATATTATATAGCAGTTGTTTTACAAAATAGCTCTTTCCAGAATTAGACGGGCCTGCTAGAATGCATGAGAATGGGTGATGCAGTCGTGTATCCATCGCAATACTTGGCTAATAGCCAAAAGGCAAGGTGGTGAAATCGTCTATTAGTCGCCGCTTTGTGTAACCGCACTTTTGTGTTTTGCGTAATGGCCTTGTTTCAATCTCCCAGTACTTTTTATTTCTCACAATGGAAGGCTGCTGAAAGACAATACGTTTTTGAGTATCTGTGTCAGAATTGCACGGGTAGTCCAGAACTAGATCTTTTAGACTGTTGAAATTAATAGATTGTGAGTTACCAACATTTAGTGTTATCCCCTTAACTTTTAAGACAGTTTTACCAGTGTTGATTTTGTATCCATAAGTTTTGGGGCCCACGGATACAAATTCTGTGATGTGTGTACCATCGGGTATTCCACTGGTCAGTTCCCCCAGGTCATCGCCTAAAGGCGGCTGCCACTCACCATCTCTCTGTACAAAAATAACAGAATCTGTGTCGTGATAAAGGCACCTCTACTGCAGCTGGTCCAGCAGCGAATAGAGCTCTAGCCGGGCATACGCTGTTGTAAAACACGCTATAAAAATGTTTGTGTCTTTGTTGACGGTGTGGTGTCCTTTTGCATATTTCCAGTTAATGGTTGCGGTGTCCTCATCAAGGAAATGTAACATCGAAATGTCATAGTAAGGTAGGAACAAATACTTAAAAAGCTTATCTGGGTCCCTAACAATACTGGTACATGATAGATTAGATCGCTGAGCAAATTTTCCCCATAAAGAATTTAAGAAAAGCTTGGAGATCTGTCTCTTAGCAGGATTAACACTTATATTTTCAGCCCGTAATTGTACACCTTCTTTTTCAAAAAAGGAGTCAATGTACCGATGTTTCTTGTCGTCATCAGTGCACCAGCTAGGATAACCAGAGGCTTCCTGCTTATCCCTAAGATGTAATTTAATGTAGGGAGCAAAGAGATCATCAGTGGTGTTAGGAAAATGCCATATTTCATAGATGTGCGCGATCCGATACCCTTTTTCTACCACCATCTCAAGCTCTATAGTGCACCAGGTGCCTGTCAGGGCGCGATCCTCGTCACTATGGGCACAAATATCTGTCTGTGAATTTACAGCGCATGTATAGCAGAGGGGGAACATTAATTTTTTTTGAGTTTTACAGGTAGAACAGGAAAAAATAAATCCCTGGGCGGACAGACCGTGACTTTAGCAATGCCAAAGTATTTTTTAATGAATCCAAAATTGTCATAGATGATGTCTGGATGGCCTACAGGGTATGTTTTAGTTTTGTTTACAAAGGGATACAGACTGGTGAAATCGTAGTAATGTAAAGACTCCCCAGCTTCCAGATGGTGATAGAGCTTAATGGCGTTAGTTCGGCCCCCATAAAGCGCATCACGGGGGTCTAAAGGAACAGGAAATTCCATCTGGTGGAGAAATGTTTGAAGGTTAGAATCATTTTCAACCATTGCATTCGACTCATGCTCCCACATCGCTCTTATTGTGTACCCGCAGCCCTGTAAGTAACGCTTTTTAGCTAAAAAGGCATAATATAATTGGCCGTAGGGCGTGTTTGTGACCTTATTCGTGTCATTTTCATTATAGCACACGGGACACCCGTGGTAAAAACACCCCTGGAATTCAAAGGCTATGTGTTGGCTGCTAACATAGGCATAGCTGTTGTGAACTCTGTTTTCAGGCTCCCTCTTGTGGTCACTGGTGGTATGGTGTGACTTTTGCTTTGGGCTCCCCCTGGTGGCTTTGTTTGTTATCCTGCTGGTCTCTGGCTATCAGCTGGTTTGTTATCCTCTGGGAGGTTCCTATATAGCTCTGTTTTACTTCCACTTGTTGCCGGCTGTCGATGTAATCAGTGCTACTCAGATTCCTTCTGACTACCTTGCTCCCAGTCCATCCAGGACAAGCTAAGTTTTGTTTTGCTCATTTTTTGATCAGCAGTGTTTATCATGTTTTCTTGTCCAGCTTGCTAAAATGTTATTCCCTCGCTTGCTGGATGCTCTAGTGGACTGAGTTTCTCCCCACACACCATTAGTTGGTGCGTGGGTTCTTGAAATCTCAGGATGGATATTTTGTAAGGGTTTTTTATTGATCGCATAGACCCCTGCTCTATTTTCTGCTTTCTAGTACTAGTGGGCCTCTTTTGCTGAATCTGATTTCATCCCTACGTATGTGCCTTCTTCTTACTTCACCGTTAATATTTGTTGGGGGCTGCTATATCTTTGGGGATTATTTCTCTGGAGGCAAGCGAGGTCTTTCTTTCTCTTTAGGGGTAGCTAGTTCCTCAGGCTGGCTCGAGACGTCTAGGAATTTTTTAGGCACGTTGACCGGCTACCTCTATTTGTGTTGGATAGGTTCAGATTTGCGATCAGTCCAGTTACCATCTCCCTAGAGCTTGTCCTTAGTTTATTCACTTGCTGGTCTATTCGTGATCCTCAGCCACTAAGGATCATAACACATAGCCATCTAGAAAATATTTCCCGACTTGTTTTTCACCACCTCTCAAAGCATGCTGTATGTCGATGTTCTTGGAGTGCGCTACATACATGAGCCATTGGTGACGAGTAGCGCTTTTTTGCCCTGTGATAATTATCACCAGGCAAAATGGCGATGGTCTTTTTTGGAAGAAATTTAAACCTGTACATTGCCATACACACTGAGGCCAGGGTGATGAGCTGAAAAGGATCAACACATCGGCTCACTACAATCATTTGCTTTGACGCTTACAGTATTTTTTAACATTTTTCTGTGTCATTTGCATAATACGCTCTCTATAGATCTCGCAGGAGTGTCTCAAAATTTCAACATCCTGTTTGCAATAAGACTTTAGCTCTGCCATAAAGTAAAAAACTGTATGTTTCTGACTCTCATGCCACGCCATGAACTCTAGCTTCTCGCCAGGCGACATGTACTCTACCCCATAATATTTCACATTCGGTATGAGGCCTACATAGTTTTGGTTTTCTCTGGTATTACAAAAGTGTGGAAAATGTCCTTTGCCACCTGAAAAGCCCATGGCCTGTGGTAATTAACTGAGTTTCATGGGGATAAAATTTAGAGAGTCTATGAACCTTATAGACAAATCGGGTAGCGTCACACACAAGAGACGGCCACCTTGGGTTATCAACTTTACCTGCTGGTGCACAAGCTAGTCTAAAAAAAGTGAAATTGCTTTTTCCACTTACACTACTGCAGCAGCAGCTGCTGCTAATGTTTTGGCATTGACAAATTGACATGCTGGAGGTTGCCTCACTGCTGCCTTGGGGGAAAACCTCTCTTAAGGTTGTGTAAAAGTGTGTTTTGATGCTCCAGCATTTTCGGGTCCCTTTCAAGGGGGGGAGCATCTGGCAAAATTTGGTTTTATAAGATGGATCTAACAGAGTGGCAACCCAGTAGTTGCCACTATTTCGAATTTGAATCTGCAGCAGCTCATCCATGACAGGATAGTGGTAGAAAAAACGCCAGGCTGAGGATGTGAGCCATGCAAGACACGTGTGTGAGCTTGCCTCAGTATAGGGCCGCCACCAGGTTCGCAATGTTATCAGTCATGGCCTTCCATAAAGGCAGGTTCAGCGGAGGCAGCCATTGCCTAAACTCAGCCTGGAGAGCTGTCCACAACTGTACAGCTGTATGACTGTGATCTCCAAGGCATATCAATTTTAACACTGCCTGATTGCGATGAGCCCTGGCTGCGCAAGATGGAGGTTATGAGGATTCACTCTGCACTGTTGGAACGCGTGTCTCATTAAGGCAGAAATTTAGGGTGCAGATGTAGGCACTAGAGGAAGCAGAGGATGAGGCAGAAGCAGTGAAGGAAGTGTTAAATGTAGAGGTTTGTCTTGCAAGCCTTGGGGATTCCAAGAAATGTGGAGCAGCGCCTGCCCCCACAGCCACGCGAGTCACCCAATGCCCAGTCAGCGAGATGAACGCCCTTGGCCATGCTAATTCGTCCAATTGTCTGTGGTGAAATGCACCCTGGTAGACATAGATTTAGTCAAGGAATGCTTGATGTTGTCTGCAACATGCTGTTGTAGTGCAGGAACATTTTTGTTAGAAAAGTAATGGTGACTGGGCAACTGGTACTGGGGGACTGCGAAGGCCATCAGCTTATGGAAACTGTCTGTATCTACCAGGCAAAAAATGCAGCATTTCCGTGGCCAACAGATTGTAGATGGTGGAGTTCAACCTCTTTGCTTTGTCATGCATAGGAGGAGACAATCTTTTCCATGACCACAACTGCGGGACCGTGGGCTGGCTGCAGTGCTGAAAGTGTGGAGTATGGTGAACCATGAGGGAAGTGCAGGCAGAGATATTATGGTGGATTGAGAAAGTTGTGGTCTGCTCATTCTCTGAGATTGGTCAAAAATAGCAGGCTTGTCCGCTTCTGTTACAGCTGATGGCGGGCTCTCAGTCAGCATGACTGGAGTGGATAAAGAACCCGAGGTTCTGCGGTAGGAGGCCTGCATCACAATATATGGCATGGTAACAGAGGAGGAAAAAGAAGCAGCATATGTGATTCATGGGGCTGCTGATGGTTGTTGAGGTCCATTAGTAAGCATTTTTGCGCAGTGAGATTCCCAGAGTAACACATGTTGATTGCGCATGTGAAGGTTCATACATTAAGAAGCCAAATTATTGCACTTTTTCCCTTTACTCTGTTTTTTTTTGCAAGCTTGGCAGATTATGTGAGTTGGCTCATCCTTTGAGGTGTCAACAAAAGCCCAGGCAAGCTAACCCTTGTCACTCGTGCAAGTTGCAGACCCGATAACGCAGATGGTCACAGCCACAGTTGTGGCTGAGGATGCAATGCTTGTCGTGGCTGCATCACTACGTATTAGCGAAGTATGGCGAAACATAATCTCCTCGTCTTCCTCCTCAGGTGACCTACTCAGCTGTGTGCCTCTGTGTTTACTGGGATTTAACACCTGTCATCATCATCCTCTGTATTATCATATTCCTCCCCCATAGAGTCGCTCTCCTTCTCTTCCTGCCCTGACAGCACAGTAGAGTCTGCGTGAGCCTCAGATGTCTGAGTCTCATCAGGATCACCTCCCACCGGGGTTTAAAGTCTGGTCACGAGGGTCAGGATGCTGCTCGGACCCTACTTCGTTCTGCTCTGGATTCAAGCTTAAAAAAATTTGGACATCAGTGCAGATTTCCTCCTCTTGACTATATGAAGCTTTTAAGTACACTTCTGATGCCAATGGCATAGAATATGTGAACAGCTCTGCAGACTCACCCATCTGTGGTTCCCTATGTTACGTTAGTAACTCAATAAATATTTTTGGGTCTGTGGATACAGCCTCTACAACATAGACTAAATGCTACAAAAAATTTGAAAGTGAAATGTCCCCTACTGTATGACGTTAGTAACAGAAGAATTTGTTTTGGGTGTGTGGATGTGGCCTCTATAGCATAGAGTAGATGCTACAAACAATTTCAAAGTGAGATGTCCCCAACTGTACAACGTTAGTAACTGAAAAAATTTTTTGTTACTGTGGATGACGCCTGTATAACCTAGAAGATATGCTCCAAACAATTACAAAATCGGATTTACCATGCTGAAACACGTTTGTAGTGAAATTCAGTCACTATGTGGTCTGGTCATGGTGTGGCGATATTTTTCCCTTGTATGTGGAACTATTAGGTCGCTATATGGTGGTGATATGTGGTCTGGTCATGGTGTGGCAGTTTTTCTCTTGTACAGGATGTGGTTGTCAGTATTCCAGGTTTTCCAAGTCACCTTGTGAATGATCTTGCCCTTTGTTAAGATGGAGTTTGCTGTTTTTGTCTGCCCTACTTCCTGTTCGTTTGTTTAAAACCCCGGCTCAGGTGTCAGCTTCCTTGCTGGAGTATTCTGCTTCCGTTCCCCTTCAGCTCAGCTGCTTGTTCTACTGTGCTTGTACCCGTGGCTCTGGACATTCTCTGCGTGTGTAAGCTACACTCTCTAAGATATCTTTAGTCTTTTGACTTTGGAACGTAACTCTTGGTTCACTCCTCCTGGTAAGAACTCTGTTTCTGAACTGTGTTTTGAACTATGTTGCTGGACTGTGTTTTGCTACTTAATCCTTCATTTACTCAAACCGGTGGGAACTACTGGAATCTACACCAGTATAATAGTTTAATGTGAACTTGCTTCTGGACTTACCCGTGTTTATGCCACAACTGAGATCAACTTGAGAACTAGTTTCTGGACTTACCCGTGTTCATGCCACACCTGGGATTAACCTATGGACTTGTTCTGGACTTCCCTGTGTTTACTACATACCTGGATTTGACACTTTCTGCACCGACAGTGTTTTGGATCCGCACCACGTCACCTGTCACACTCACTTTTTGATCACCTTGCCGAGGACTCTGCCTTAACCCCTTAAGCCCGTATGACGTACTATACCATCGAGGTGGGGTGGGCCTTAATTCCCGGTGACGGGATAGTACGTCATACACGATCGGCCGCGCTCACGGGGGGAGCGCGGCCGATCGCGGCCGGGTGTCGGCTGCATATCGCAGCTGACATCCGGCACTATGTGCCAGGAGCAGTCACGGACCGCCCCCGGCACATTAACCCCCGGCACACCGCGATCAAACATGATCGCGGTGTACCGGCGGTACAGGGAAGCATCGCGCAGGGAGGGGGCTCCCTGCAGGCTTCCCTGAGACGATCGGTACAAGGTGATGTACTCACCTCGTACCGAACGTCTTCTCCCTGCAGGCCCCGGATCCAAAATGGCTGAGGGGCTGTATCCGGGTCCTGCAGGGAGCACTTCCGGGTCGGAGCAGGCTGCAGATGAAAGCTGCAGCCTGCTCCGATGAAAGTATGATCGCCGATCTGATAGAGTGCTGTGCACACTATCAGATCTGCGATCTGTGATGTCCCCCCCTGGGACAAAGTAAAAAAGTAAAAAAAAAAATTTCCACATGTGTAAAAAAAAAAAAAAAAAAATTCCTAAATAAATAATAATAAAAAAAAAATATTATTCCCATAAATACATTTCTTTATCTAAAAAAAACAAACAAAAACAATAAAAGTACACATATTTAGTATCGCCGCGTCCGTAACGACCCAACCTATAAAACTGGCCCACTAGTTAACCCCTTCAGTAAACACCGTAAGAAAAAAAAAAAAAACGAGGCAAAAAACAACGCTTTATTACCATACCGCCGAACAAAAAGTGGAATAACACGCGATCAAAAAGACGGATATAAATAACCATGTTACCGCTGAAAACCTCATCTTGTCCCGCAAAAAACGAGCCGCCATACAGCATCATCAGCAAAAAAATAAAAAAGTTATAGTCCTCAGAATAAAGCGATGCCAAAATAATTATTTTTTCTATAAAATAGTTTTTATCGTATAAAAGCGTCAAAACATAAAAAAATGATATAAATGAGGTATCGCTGTAATCGTACTGACCCGACGAATAAAACTGCTTTATCAATTTTACCAAGCGCAGAACGGTATAAACGCCTCTCCCAAAAGAAATTCATGAATAGCTGGTTTTTGGTTATTCTGCCTCACAAAAATCGGAATAAAAAGTGATAAAAAATGGTCACGTGTCCGAAAATGTTACCAATAAAAACGTCAACTCGTCCCGCAAAAAACAAGACCTCACATGACTCTGTGGACCAAAATGTGGAAAAATTATAGGTCTCAAAATGTGGAGACGCAAAAACTTTTTTGCTATAAAAAGCGTCTTTTAGTCTGGTTTCACACTTGCGTTTTTATCTGCATGCGTGTTTTAAAAAAACCGCATGTGTGAAAAAATGCATGTAAACGCGGTAAAACGCATGCGTTTTTATAGAAAAACACAAGAAAACAAGAAAAAAACAAAAAACCCTAACCCTACCCCTAACCCTACCCCTAACCTGAAATACGTGGCACTGAAATACGTGGCACTGAAATATACGTTTATATACGTATATACATATATAAGTGCCACGATATTTCAGTGGCCACGTATATAAGTGCCACGTATTTAAGTGCCACGTATTTAAGTGCCACGTATTTAAGTGCCACGTATTTCAGTGCCACGTATTTCAGTGCCACGTATTTACGTGCCACGTATTTACGTGCCACGTATTTACGTGCCTGAAATACGTGGCACTGAAATACGTGGCACTGAAATATCGTGGCACTGAAATATCGTGGCACTGAAATATCGTGGCACTGAAGTATTTACGTGCCACGTATTTTTCAGTGCCTGAAATATGAGGCACTGAAATACGTGGCACTGAAATACGTGGCACTGAAATACGTGGCACTGAAATATCGTGGCACTGAAATACGTGGCACTTAAATACGTGGCACTTAAATACGTGGCACTTAAATACGTGGCTCTTAAATACGTGGCTCTTAAATATGTGGCACTTATATACGTGGCACTTATGACTGTCAGAAAATGTTCAGTAAACGGTTAGGGGTGAGGTTAGGGGTAGGGTTTCAGGTAGAATTGGGGAGTTTCCACTGTTCAGGCACATCAGGGGCTCTCCAAACGCGACATGGCATCCAATCTCAATTCCAGCCAATTCTGCGTTGAAAAAGTAAAACAGTGCTCCTTCCCTTCCGAGCTCTCCCGTGCGTCCAAAAAGGGGTTTACCCCAACATATGGGGTATCAGCGTACTAGGGACAAATTGAACAACAACTTCTGGGGTCCAAGTTCTCTTGTTATCCTTGGGAAAATAAAAATTTGGGAAGCTAAAAATCATTTTTGTGGGAAAAAAAATATGTTTTATTTTCACGGCTCTGCGTTGTAAACTGTAGTGAAACACTTGGGGGTGCAAAGTTCTCACAACACATCTAGATAAGTTCCTTGGGAGGTCTAGTTTCCAATATGGGGTCACTTGTGGGGGGTTTGTACTATTTGGGTACATCAGGGGCTCTGCAAATGCAACGTGACGCCTGCAGACCAATCCATTTAAGTCTGCATTCCAAATGGCGCTCCTTCCCTTCCGAGCTCTGTCATGCGCCCAAACAGTGGTTCCCCCCCACATAGGGGGTATCAGCGTACTCAGGACAAATTGGACAACAACTTTTAGGGTCCAATTTATCCTGATACCCTTGTGAAAATACAAAACTGGGGGCTAAAAAATAATTTTTGTGAAAAAAAAAATAATTTTCATTTTCACGGCTCTGCGTTATAAACTGTAGTGAAACACTTGGGGGTTCAAAGTTCTCACAACACATCTAGATAAGTTCCTTGGGGGGTCTAGTTTCCAATATGGGGTTACTTGTGGGGGGTTTGTACTGTTTGGGTACATCAGGGGCTCTGCAAATGCAACGTGACGCCTGCAGACCAATCCATTTAAGTCTGCATTCCAAATGGCGCTCCTTCCCTTCCGAGCTCTGTCATGCGCCCAAACAGTGGTTCCCCCCTACATAGGGGGTATCAGCGTACTCAGGACAAATTGGACAACAACTTTTAGGGTCCAATTTATCCTGATACCCTTGTGAAAATACAAAACTGGGGGCTAAATTTCATTTTTGTGAAAAAAAAAAAATTATTTTCACGGCTCTGCGTTATAAACTGTAGTGAAACACTTGGGGGTTCAAAGTTCTCACAACACATCTAGATAAGTTCCTTGGGGGGTCTAGTTTCCAATATGGGGTCACTTGTTGGGGGTTTGTACTGTTTGGGTACATCAGGGGCTCTGCAAATGCAACGTGACGCCTGCAGACCAATCCATTTAAGTCTGCATTCCAAATGGCGCTCCTTCCCTTCCGAGCTCTGTCATGCGCCCAAACAGTGGTCCCCCCCCACAAATAGGGTATCAGCGTACTCCAGACAAATTGGACAACAACTTTTGGGGTCCAATTTATCCTGATACCCTTGTGAAAATACAAAACTGGGGGCTAAAAAATCATTTTTGTGAAAAAAAAAAATAATTTTTATTTTCACGGCTCTGCGTTATAAACTGTAGTGAAACACTTGGGGGTTCAAAGCTCTCAAAACACATCTAGATAAGTTCCTTAGGGGGTCTACTTTCCAAAATGGTGTCACTTGTGGGGGGGTTTAATGTTTAGGCACATCAGGGGCTCTCCAAACGCAACATGGCATCCCATCTTAATTCCAGTCAATTTTGCATTGAAAAGTAAAATAGCGCTTCTTCCCTTCTGAGCTCTGCTATGCGCCCAAAAAATGGTTTACACCCACATATGGGGTATCGTCGTACTCAGGACAAATTGCACAACAACTTTTGTGGTCTAATTTCTTCTCTTACCCTTGGGGAAATAAAAAAATGGGGGTGAAAAGATCATTTTTGTGAAAAAATATGATTGTTTATTTTTACGGCTCTGCATTATAAACTTCTGTGAAGCACTTGTTGGGTCAAAGTGCTCAACACACATCTAGATAAGTTCCTTAAGGGGTCTACTTTCCAAAATGGTGTCACTCGTGGGGGGTTTCAATGTTTAGGCACATTAGGGGCTCTCCAAACGCAACATGGCGTCCCATCTCAATTCCAGTCAATTTTGCATTGAAAAGTCAAATGGCGCTCCTTCCCTTCTGAGCTCTGCCCTGCGCCGAAACAATGGTTTACACCCACATATGGGGTATCAGTGTACTCAGGACAAATTGCACAACAATTTTTGGGGTCCAATTTCTTCTCTTACCCTTGGGAAAATAAAAAATTGGGGGTGAAAAGATCATTTTTGTGAAAAAATATGATTTTTTATTTTTACGGCTCTGCATTATAAACTTCTGTAAAGCACTTGTTGGGTCAAAGTGCTCACCACACATCTAGATAAGTTCCTTTGGGGGTCTACTTTCCAAAATGGTGTCACTTGTTAGGGGTTTCAATGTTTAGGCACATCAGGGGCTCTCCAAATGCAACATGGCGTCCCATCTCAATTCCAGTCAATTTTGCATTGAAAAGTCAAATGGCGCTCCTTTGCTTCCAAGCTCTGCCATGCGCCCAAACTGTGGTTTACCCCCACATATGGGGTATCAGCGTACTCAGGACAAATTGTACAACAACTTTTGGGGTCTATTTTCTCCTGTTACCCTTGGTAAAATAAAACAAATTGGAGCTGAAATAAATTTTGTGTGAAAAAAAGTTAAATGTTCATTTTTATTTAAACATTCCAAAAATTCCTGTGAAACACCTGAAGGGTTAATAAACTTCTTGAAAGTGGTTTTGAGTACCTTGAGGGGTGCAGTTTTTAGAATGGTGTCACACTTGGGTATTTTCTATCATATAGACCCGTCAAAATGACTTCAAATGAGATGTGGTCCCTAAAAAAAAATGGTGTTGTAAAAATGAGAAATTGCTGGTCAACTTTTAACCCTTATAACTCCGTCACAAAAAAAAATTTTGGTTCAAAAATTGTGCTGATGTAAAGTAGACATGTGGGAAATGTTATTTATTAAGTATTTTGTGTGACATATGTCTGTGATTTAAGGGCATAAAAATTCAAAGTTGGAAAATTGCGAAATTTTCAAAATTTTCGCCAAATATTTGTTTTTTTCACAAATAAACGCAAGTTATATCGAAGAAATTTTACCACTAACATGAAGTACAATATGTCACGAGAAAACAATGTCAGAATCGCTAAGATCCGTTGAAGCGTTCCAGAGTTATAACCTCATAAAGGGACAGTGGTCAGAATTGTAAAAATTGGCCTGGTCATTAACGTGCAAACCACCCTCGGGGCTTAAGGGGTTAAGAACTCTGCCGATTTGCTGTATATGTTTTAAGGACTTGTTTTCATTGCAGGTCACTGTGGGTAATCAGTATATTGTTTTGGGTGTTATTGCTGTGGTACAAATACACTATTTGCACTAAAGGATCACCTTGCAACGATGGTGGAAGCTTTTGGATTGCTTCCAGACTCCCGAGGGATAAACGTGTTTATGTACTTGCAGGTGGTACCAGTAAAATACCCATGGGGTTGCAGTTAACTGGGACAGGGTTAACTGTAGTGGCCAACCCAGATGGGAGGAGATAACTGAGTGTTAAAGACAGAGGCAGACAAGGACAATGTGAGCTTAATATTTGGGATTACCTTCTGTGTGCTTCCTTCTAATGGCCAAGAGCAACCTCTACATGGACGTTGGAGTCAGGGGCACACTCAGCTTGCGAAGCTAGATAGAAAGATTGACTCAGACTACATGGGGAGTAAAGGTATTGCAATCCAGAAATGCTGCTAGAGGTGTGGATGATCCCCAAGGGCTAGGAAAGCCAGAAAGGGGAATATGCCTTGTATCCCGAGAACCAGGGCTAACATTGTATCCAGTATCTGTGGGAAGATGACAACCCATTGGGCCTTATCCTTTAAAACTGCTTGTAAATATTGTGCAGACTTCCAATCTTTCAGTAAAAGTTTGTTTTTTATGAACCACGTGTCTCCTGGACTGTTTACTGCCCTGGTTCCAGAAGAATGATTCCTGGACTCAGAAGAGGCCTGCTGGCCACAAGAAAGTGGGAAGCACCACATACACAGCAGCACACTAGGACTGAGACACCCCTTTTCTGTAGGATGCCGGAGAGAGTGGGGACTAGAGCTTGCCCACGACTACCTCACTTGGGCCTCTTCCAACCTCTCCACAGGATAAGAGGTAACTTATTAATTGGGGAGGTATGACTGCTGGGACCTGCACAATCAGCAGAATGTGGAGCTTTTATCCTCATTAGACTGGAGCAGAATGTGCAACTTGACCACTGATCCATTCATTCCTGCAGTGGCTGCGAGCACTTCGCTTGTTTTTTCCTGGAAGCCCCAAAGAGAATGAATGGAGCTGTGGTTAGACATTCCACCTGCCACTTCAATTTAAAATGGAGATAAAAGTGCGCTGTCAGGGATAAAACTTCCCAATTCTTCTGCTCGATGCAGTTTGTAATGGTTGGACCCAAACAATCAATGAGTTATCACCTAGCCCGTGGAGCCCATGGATTGGTGTGTTTTAACCAAAGAACACCTTTAATGCAAAGTACCATAATTGTACATCCCAGTTAAGGTGTGCGCAGATCAGATACACAGAAGCTGCCTGTGTTTTAGGCTATGTTCACACGCTGCAGATTTTGCTGCGGATCCGCAGCAGTTTCCCATGCGTTTATAGTACAATGTAAACCTATGGGAAACGCAATCCGCAGTGCACATGCTGCGGAAAAAAATGCATGGAAACGCAGAGGTTTACATTCTGCAGCCTGTCAATTCTTTGTGCGGATTCCGCAGCGGTTTTACACCTGCTCCATAATAGAAAACCGCAGGTGTAAAACCGCAGTGGAATCCGCACAAAAAACGCGGTAAATCCGTGGTAAATCTGCAATAAATCTGCAGGAAAAAAGCAGTACTTTTGCCCTGCGGATTTATCAAATCCGCTGCGGAAAAATCCGCAGTGGACTATTCTACGTGTGCACATACCCTTACAGTCGATACTCCAATATAACGGGGATAATGGCTGACAGGTATTTTCACATAGCTGTAGGGTGGGCCTCTAGGGTAAATTCCTCCGGTCGGCCCCAGACACCCCAGTTCAATGCTGCCCTTGCTTTACTTCCATAGGAATTAAAAATGTAAGTAGAAGTCAATTGCTGCAAATCAATTGTCCTTCATTCATTCATCAACAAGTCTGACCACCGCTATAAAAGCGGAAATTTTGGACATTTGTGGTTTAGCAATGCAATGCCAACCATCAGTGATCATAGAGAAGCAATTGTTACAGTCTATCAATCTGGGGAAGGCCATTTCCAAACAATTTTGAGTCCATCATTCTACAGTGAGAGAGACTTCACAAGTGGAAAACATTCAAGTTGGTTGACAATCTTCCCAGTAATGGTTGTCCTAGGAAATTCACTCCAAAATCAGACCAAGCAATGCTCAGAGAAAATGCGAAAACCCAAGAGCTACACCTTAAACTCTAAAGGTATCAATTAGCATATTAAATGTTCAAGTTCTTGACAGAACATTTAGAAAACTGTCACGGGGAGACTAGGTGGGCGAGAGCTAATAACCCGGGCCCCTGCAATTTCCCTCAGACTAGGGAAATACTGACTGACCCTCTACCTGAAGTTTACACTGATGGTGTGCATGTTCAGGCCTCGAACCTCACCCTGCCTCCTGTTTCAACCCTAAGCTGAAAACCTCCACCCTCCACCCAGTGAATGCAATACACCAATACACACAGTTAGCACAGACAAGGATAAAGGAAAATATACACCACGCCGCAGTCACTCAGGAATTCACTATAAATGTGCAGGGCAAAATAAATACAAATATAGGAAGGAGTAAATAAGACAAAGGAAAATACACCACCAGCAATGAATCTCCAACAACCAGCTCTCCACTCCGGACCGAGATAACAACGCACAAGACAGAAGCTATAATCGGCGACGCCCAATGAACAGGAGAACTATTTAAAGGCCATGGGAATGGCCCAGCTTCCAATCCGAGGATTAGGTAAATTAACCCCGGAACAGCTAGACAAAATCTAGCAGACGCCAATGAGCAAATAGTGGTCAAAAGCGGAATTACCGCTGTCTGTCGGACGACCTGGTCTGAACAGCGTCCGACATGACAGTACCCCGCCTTCTACGAGGGACCCCAGGGCCCTCACGGCTTATAGGACCCAGCTTGTCTGGATGGCGACGATGAAAAAACCTGACCAGCCGATCCACATAAATGTCCGAGGCTGGTACCCAGGACCTCTCCTCAGGCCCATAACCACGCCAGTGTACCAAGTACTGTAAAGTGCGACGCACTACACGAGAGTCAACCACCTTGGAGACTTCAAACTCCAAATTACCATCCACCAAGACTGGAGGTGGCATAGGCGCCGTGTCCACAGAACCCACCACCTTTTTTAGAAGAGACCTGTGGAACACGTTGTGTATCTTATACACTGTAGGGAGCTCCAATCGGTACGCTACTGGGTTAATGACGGCGGTGACCCTAAATGGACCAATAAAGCGTGGACCCAATTTAAGGGACGGTATTTTGAGTCTTATGTTTTTTGTGGATAACCACACCCAGTCATCCACACTCAGGTCCGGACCTGGCACACGCCTACTGTCAGCCACATGCTTGTACCTAGCCCCCACACTCAACAGGCGCTGCTTAACTCTCCTCCAGACTGATGACAATTGTGTCCCCAACTGGTCCTCCTCCGGAATGCCGGAAGAGCCCCTCTGACTCAAGGTACAAAATTGAGGATGTACCCCGTAAACACAAAAAACGGAGACTCCCCAGACGACTCCTGGCGGTGATTATTGATGGCAAACTCAGCCAAAGGAAGAAAGGTAGACCACTCCTCCTGGTTATCAGAGACAAAGCAGCGTAAGTACTGTTCCAAATTTTGGTTCATACTCTCCGTCTGACCATTTGACTGAGGATGAAACGCCGAAGAATGAGATAACTTGATCCCCAGCCGTGAGCAAAATGCTCTCCAAAATTTTGCCACAAACTGAGACCCTCTATCAGACACGATGTCAGATGGAACCCCATGAAGTCTGACCACCTCCTGCACAAATACCTGAGCCAGAGTCTTAGCGTTAGGCAACGAAGGCAAAGACACAAAGTGCGACATTTTAGAAAACCGATCAACAATCACCAATATGACCGTGTTCCCAGCTGATGAGGTCAAATCAGTGATGAAATCCATGGAGATTTCCGTCCAAGGCTTACTAGGTACCTCAAGAGGAAGTAGTGTGCCAACAGGACGGGAACGAGGCGTCTTAGCCCTAGCGCACGTGGTACAAGCTGACACGTATGAGACCACGTCCTGTCGGATCTTGGGCCACCAAAACCGACGTGACACCAACTCCAAGGTACCTCTAACCCCTGGGTGGCCAGCCAGGACAGCATCATGATGCTCCGCCAAAACCTTTAGGCGAAGATGAAGCGGTACAAAAGATTTGTTGATGGGAAGTGTTGTGAATTCTGTTTTTGGCTCCCTCTGGTGGCTACTGGTGGTACTGGTTGACTTTGTCTTGTGTTTCCAGTGCACCTGTTTTCATCAGGAAATTGGGAGTTTCCTATTTAGTCTGGCTTCTCAGTCACTCTAGTGCCGGCAATCAATGTTACCAGAGCATCTCTGTTGCTTGCTACCTGCTCCAAGTCTGCAATTCAGCTAAGTTGAAATCTTTGGCTTTTTGTGTTTGTTTTGTCCAGCATGCATTTATATTTCTCGTGCTGCTGGAAGCTCTAGTGATCTGAAATTACTACTCCGGTGTCATGAGTTGAGAACGGAGTTAAGGTAGTTTCAGGATGGCTGCTTAGGGTTTTGAGGTAACCGAGAAGTCCTTTTTTTGTATTTTCATCTATCTAGTCAGAGGGCCTCACTTTGCTGAATCTATATTCATACTGCGTTTGTGTTTTCCTCTTACCTAACCGTTATTACATGTGGGGGGCTACTATAACTTTTGGGGTTTCCCTGGAGGCAAGCCAGGTCTGTGTATTCCTCTTATAGGGGTAGTTAGCTCTCCGGCTGGCGCGAGGTGTCTAGGGATACAACGTAGGCACACCCCCTGGCTACTTTTATTTGCGTGTTAGGTTCAGCATCGCGGTTACCTGAGATACCATCTTCCTAGAGCTAGTCCGTTTTTGCCCATGTCCCTGCCATTGGGAATCATGACAGGGAAGCTCAGATGGTACCTCCTCCTGAGCCTCGGCAATCTCAGCCTCAACCTCAGTAGTGAGAGCCGAAACCACAACACCCTTTTGGAGGATGGGTACTGGATCCTCCCAAGGTTCTCCCCCCAGAAAACACCTGGACAGAGCATCAGCCTTAGTGTTTTTAGACCCCGGTCTGTAAGTGACCACAAAATTGAACCGCGTGAAAAACAAGGCCCAGCAAGCCTGCCTGGGGGACAGACGCTTGGCTGACTCCAAATACAGCAGATTCTTATGATCGGTAATAACAGTAACCTGATGTACCGACCCCTCCAAGAAGTGTCGCCATTCCTCAAAGGCCAACTTAATTGCCAACAACTCCCTGTTGCCGATATCGTAGTTACATTCGGCGGACGACAGTTTCTTGGAGAAATAGGCGCACGGACGTAAGCCACTCAAAGATGAGCCTTGAGATAGTACCGCCCCCACACCAACCTCAGACGCATCGACTTCCACAACAAAGGGTTTAGATACATCTGGCTGCACAAGAATGAGGGCTGAAACAAAACTGTTCTTAAGAAACTCAAATGCGCGCACAGCAGCCTCAGGCCAAACGGAGAAATTGGTACCCTTTTTAGACATGTCAGTTAGCGGTTTAGCAATGATGGAAAAATCCTTGATAAATTTCCTATAGTAGTTAGAAAACCCAAGGAACCGCTGAAGTGCTTTCAGGTTATCAGGACGTTCCCAATGCAGCACCGCCTGCACCTTAGCGGCGTCCATTTTAAACCCAGAAGCAGACACAATATAACCCAAGAAAGGCAACTCTTGAACAGAAAATACACATTTCTCAAGTGTAGCATACAGCTTATTCTCTCTGAGAAGCTGTAACACCTGCCTGACATGATCTAAATGAGCATCACGGTCGCAAGAATATATGAGAATGTCATCTAGATACACGATAATGAATTTCCCCAAAACATGCGAGAACACATCATTGATGAAATGTTGGAACACTGCAGGTGCGTTAGTCAACCCAAACGTCATCACTAAATTTTCAAAATGACCCTCAGGGGTATTAAAAGCCGTCTTCCACTCATCACCTTGACGGACTCTTATGAGGTTGTACGCCCCCCTGAGGTCAAGCTTGGTAAACCACTTAGCACCTGCCACCTGGTTGAACAAATCTGGTATCAGAGGCATAGGGTATGGATCACGTACCGTAATCTGGTTCAACTCCCTGAAATCCAAACACGGGCGTAATCCACCATCTTTCTTCTTCACGAAGAAGAACCCTGCTGCCACCGGCGAGGATGACGGCCTGATGTGCCCTTTGCTCAAGCTTTCAGCAATGTAATCTTTTAACGCTTGTCTCTCCGGACCGGAGATGTTAAACATCCTTGCTTTAGGCAATTTGGCCCCTGGTTTAAACCTGATAGAACAGTCATAAGGACGATGTGGCGGCAACTCTGAACAACCCTTCTCAGAGAACACATCCACAAAATCCAGAAGTGACTCCGGAACGCTTGAAGTCACCGCAGCCACACATGTGGCCAGGCAATTCTCCTGGCAGAACTCGCTCCACCGAATTATGTCCTGAGTTTTCCAGTCAATTACCGGGTTGTGCATAGACAACCAAGGAAAACCCAAAACCACCTGAGCAGGAAGATGCCTGAGCACCTTACATGTAACCCGCTCGGAATGTAGAACTCCTATGTGGAGTTTCACCTCAGCCACAAATTCAGTAATCTCCCCCTGAGAGAGAGGAGCAGCATTGATGGTGACCACGCGAATAGGATGAGACAGTTTTTCAATCCTAAAACCTGCTGTGCGCGCAAACTCCTCATCAATGAGATTTGTGGCTGAACCACTATCCACAAAAACAGTAATTGGCAGCTCACTGCCAGCAATAAAAACCTTAGCTGGGAGCATGCATTGCGAAACCACCATGGAGGATATACATAAGCTCAGATTGGTCTCCTCCACACCATCTAAGCTTAGAAGTTTTCCGCCGTTGCGTTTTTCTTAGACAGCAGAGGACAGATGTTAATAAAATGACCAGTTTTACCACAGTAAACAGGCTCCCTGCTTCCTGAGCTCAGGAGCTTGACGCTTGACATGTGACACCCCTGCTATTTGCATAGGTTCCATGGGCTCACCTGCAGCAACCTCACGTGAACCTAAACCTTCTCCCACAGGCGGCGTCCCATGCTCCCCCTGACGCAAACGACGATCAATGCGGACAACCAGACTCATAGCGGAATCTAGAGAAGCAGGAGTCTAGTACATCAGAAGGGCTTTTTTAACCCTTCCAGAAATCCCATGTATAAACTGACTCCGCAATGCTGGATCATTCCATTGTGTATCGATCGCCCAGCGACGAAATTCAGAACAGTAATCCTCTGCAACTCGCTCCCCCTGGCGAATAGTGCGTATCTTAGATTCTGCTAGAGCCATTCTGTCAGGTTCATCGTAGATTTTCCCAAGAGAAGAAAAAAAAACCTCCACAGAGTCAAATGCAACAGAATCAGATGGCAAAGAAAACGCCCATGCTTGGGGATCCCCGCTTAACAATGACAACACCAGGCCCACACGCTGAGCCTCATTACCCGAGGAGATCGGGCGCATGCGGAAATATAGTTTGCAAGCTTCACGAAAAGAAACAAATTTACTGCATTCCCCAGTAAATCTTTCAGGCAAAGGAAATTTAGGCTCAGCAACTCTTCCTGTCGCTCCAGCCTGCACATTAGATACTGCTAGTCCCTGTTGCTGCACTGCCCCTCTCAACTCAGTATTATTGAAATCCACCGCACTCCCTGTGTGGAATATCTTAGAAACAAAAGGATTTTTTTAAATTTGCTAATTTATTCAAGTGAAAAACAGAAAATCAAATGTGACAGATCAAATAGTAGGCAGTATAAGCGACTGAGTGATTTGACGTTTCGACCCTCCCGGGTCTTACTCTAAAGTCGCACTTAATCCAGGATTTATGAGTGGCTCTTATGGTAGTGAGGACCTTACACTGTGCCTTCCCACAGGACGCAGGAGCGCTATCCCCCATCCACTAAGGGTACTAAGCCTACATGTCCACCAGCAAGACGCAGTTGCGCCGCTGTTACCCCACTACAAGGCTTTATCCAGAACTGGCAAATCCATTAAACCACATACAACTTACCAGCAATTTAAGGCTGATACATTGGCACCTGCAAGAAAGGTTGTCTCCAGTGACATACCAACTTTCTATTTGAATCACGTATGCAAACAGCAGCAAGACGCTGATGCACCGCTGCTATTCCTCAGCAAGGTCATACTCAGAGAGAAATCAACTATCAGGCCATACTTGGTATCAAAAAGACTGTACCTGCCCCTTGACACTACAGGGATAACATCCTCACTACCATAAGAGCCACTCATAAATCCTGGATTAAGTGCGACTTTAGAGTAAGACCCGGGAGGGTCGAAACGTCAAATCACTCAGTCGCTTATACTGCCTACTATTTGATCTGTCACATTTGATTTTCTGTTTTTCACTTGAATAAATTAGCAAATTTAAAAAAATCCTTTTGTTTCTAAGATATTCCACACAGGGAGTGCGGTGGATTTCAATAATACTGATACTAGACCTTACGGTCTGTCTCACCAGCACCCCGATCTAAATTTAGAGTGCAGGCCAAATTATATTTACATTTATCCTCTCAACTCAGTGACCTGTAGGGACAGCGCCTCCAACTGGCGGGTTATGGAAGTCATGGGATCCATGACAAAACACAAAAAAAAAAGAAACCCCTTTTTTTTGTGTGTTGTTGTATGGCCGATTATAATGTCACGGGGAGACTGTCATGGTTCTCAATGGCAAGAGAACATAGTAAAGCATACGAAAAGGACTAGCTCTTGGAAGATGGGAACTCGAGCTGACTGTGAGCTAAACCTACCGCACAACTAACAGTGGCCGGGTAGCGTGCCTACGTTTTATCCCTAGACGCCCAGCGCCAGCCGGAGAACTGACTGACCCTAGCAGAGGAAAATACAGACCTGGCTTACCTCTAGAGAAATTTTCCCCAAAAGGCAGACAGTAGCCCCCACATATATTGTCGGTGATTTCAGAAGAAATTGACATACGAAGTATGAAGATAGGTTTAGCAAATTGAGGTCCGCTTACTAGATAGTAGGAAGACAGAAAAGGGAACTTCACAGTCAGCTGAAAACCCTTTCAAAACACCATCCTGAAATTACTTTAAGACTCTAATATCAACTCATGACACCAGAGTGGCAATTTCAGCTCACAAGAGCTTCCAGCCTCAGAAATAATCAATCACAGAGAACTGGAACAAAAATGCAAAACAAACTTAGGACTACAAGTCCAACTTAGCTGATAGTAGTCTAGGAGCAGGAACATGCAACAGAAAGGCTTCTGGTAACATTGTTGGCCGGCATAGAAATGACTGAGGAGCAAGGTTAAATAGAAAACTCCCACATCCTGATGGAAACAGGTGAACAGAGGAGATGAAGCACACAAGTGCAGTACCACCAGAAACCACCGGGGGAGCCCAGAAACCAAATTCACAACAGTACCCCCCCCTCAAGGAGGGGGCACCGAACCCTCACCAGAACCACCAGGGCGATCAGGATGAGCCCTATGAAAGGCACGGACCAAATCGGAGGCATGAACATCAGAGGCTGTCACCCAAGAGTTATCCTCCTGACCGTAGCCCTTCCACTTGACCAGATACTGAAGTCTACGTCTGGAAACACGGGAGTCCAAGATCTTCTCGACAACGTACTCCAACTCACCCTCAACCAACACCGGAGCAGGAGGCTCAACGGAAGGCACAACCGGTACCTCATACCTGCGCAACAATGACCGATGGAAGACATTATGAATAGAAAAAGATGCAGGGAGGTCCAAATGAAAGGACACAGGGTTAAGAATCTCCAATATCTTGTACGGGCCGATGAACCGAGGCTTAAAATTAGGAGAAGAAACCTTCATAGGGACAAAACGAGAAGATAACCACACCAAGTCCCCAACACAAAGACGAGGACCAACACGACGACGGCGGTTGGCAAAATGCTGAGTCTTCTCCTGGGACAACTTCAAATTGTCCACCACATGCCCCCAAATCTGATGCAACCTCTCCACCACAGCATCCACTCCAGGACAATCCGAAGACTCCACCTGACCGGAAGAGAAACGAGGATGAAACCCCGAATTACAGAAGAAAGGAGAAACCAAGGTGGCAGAACTAGCCCGATTATTGAGGGCAAACTCCGCCAAGGGCAAAAAGGCAACCCAATCATCCTGATCCGCAGACACAAAACACCTCAAATAAGTCTCCAAGGTCTGATTAGTTCGCTCGGTCTGGCCATTAGTCTGAGGGTGGAAAGCAGACGAAAAAGACAAATCAATGCCCATCCTAGCACAGAACGCTCGCCAAAATCTAGACACGAATTGGGTTCCCCTGTCAGAAACGATATTCTCCGGAATACCATGCAAGCGCACCACATTTTGAAAAAACAGAGGAACCAGCTCGGATGAGGAAGGCAATTTAGGCAAGGGAACCAAATGGACCATCTTAGAGAAACGGTCACACACCACCCAGATGACAGACATCTTCTGAGAAACAGGGAGATCAGAAATAAAATCCATGGAGATGTGAGTCCAAGGCCTCTTCGGAATAGGCAAGGATAACAACAATCCACTAGCCCGAGAACAACAAGGCTTGGCCCGAGCACAAACATCACAAGACTGCACAAAACCTCGCACATCTCGCGACAGGGAAGGCCACCAGAAGGACCTAGCCACCAAATCCCTGGTACCAAAGATTCCAGGATGACCTGCTAACACAGAAGAATGGACCTCCGAGATGACTCTACTGGTCCAATCATCAGGAACAAACAATCTACCAGGCGGGCAACGATCAGGTCTATCCGCCTGAAACTCCTGCAAGACCCGTCGCAAATCTGGGGAAACAGCAGATAATATCACTCCATCCTTAAGGATACCTGTAGGTTCAGAATTACCAGGGGAATCAGGCTCAAAACTCCTAGAAAGGGCATCCGCCTTCACATTTTTAGAACCCGGTAGGTAAGAAACCACAAAATTAAACCGAGAGAAAAATAACGACCAGCGCGCCTGTCTAGGATTCAGGCGCCTGGCGGACTCAAGATAAATCAAATTCTTGTGGTCGGTCAATACCACCACCTGATGTCTAGCCCCCTCAAGCCAATGACGCCACTCCTCAAAAGCCCACTTCATAGCCAAGAGCTCCCGATTACCAATATCATAATTTCGCTCAGCGGGCGAAAACTTACGAGAAAAGAACGCACAAGGTCTCATCACGGAGCAGTCGGAACTTTTCTGCGACAAAACCGCCCCAGCTCCGATTTCTGAAGCGTCGACCTCAACCTGAAAAGGAAGAGTAACATCAGGCTGACGCAATACAGGGGCGGAAGAAAAGCGGCGCTTAAGCTCCCGAAAGGCCTCCACAGCAGCAGGGGACCACTCAGCAACATCAGCACCCTTCTTAGTCAAATCAGTCAACGGCTTAGCAACATCAGAAAAACCAGTTATAAATCGACGATAAAAATTAGCAAAGCCCAAAAACTTCTGAAGGCTCTTAAGAGAAGAGGGTTGCGTCCAATCACAAATAGCCTGAACCTTGACAGGGTCCATCTCAATGGAAGAGGGGGAAAAAATGTACCCCAAAAATGAAATCTTTTGAACCCCAAAAACGCACTTAGAACCCTTTACACACAAGGAATTAGAGCGCAAAACCTGAAAAACCCTCCTGACCTGTTGGACATGAGAGTCCCAGTCATCCGAAAAAATCAAAATATCATCCAGATACACAATCAAAAATTTATCCAAATATTCACGGAAAATGTCATGCATAAAGGACTGAAAGACTGAAGGGGCATTTGAAAGACCAAAAGGCATTACTAAATACTCAAAATGGCCCTCAGGCGTATTAAATGCGGTTTTCCACTCATCCCCCTGCTTAATTCGCACTAAATTATACGCCCCACGAAGATCAATCTTAGAGAACCACTTGGCCCCCTTTATTCGAGCAAACAAATCAGTAAGCAGTGGCAAAGGATACTGATATTTAACCGTGATTTTATTCAAAAGCCGATAATCAATACACGGCCTCAAAGAGCCATCTTTTTTAGATACAAAGAAAAAACCGGCTCCTAAGGGAGATGACGAAGGACGAATATGTCCCTTTTCCAAGGACTCCTTAATATATTCCCGCATAGCAGCATGTTCAGGCACAGATAGATTAAATAAACGACCCTTAGGAAACTTACTGCCCGGAATCAGATCTATAGTACAATCGCACTCTCTGTGCGGAGGTAGTGAACCAATTTTAGGCTCCTCAAAAACGTCACGATAATCAGATAAAAATTCCGGAATCTCAGAGGGAATAGATGACGAAATGGAAACGAAAGGTACGTCCCCATGAGTCCCCTGACATCCCCAGCTTAACACAGACATTGCTTTCCAGTCGAGGACTGGGTTATGAGATTGCAGCCATGGCAATCCAAGCACCAACACATCATGTAGATTATACAACACAAGGAAGCGAATAATCTCCTGGTGATCCGGATTAATACGCATATTTACTTGTGTCCAGTATTGTGGTTTATTACTAGCCAATGGCGTGGAGTCAATACCCTTCAGAGGTATAGGAACTTCCAGAGGCTCTAAATCAAACCCACAGCGTTTGGCAAAGGACCAATCCATAAGACTCAAAGCGGCGCCAGAGTCGACATAGGCGTCCGCGGTAATAGACGATAAAGAGCAAATCAGGGTCACAGATAGAATAAACTTAGACTGTAAAGTGCCAATTGAAACAGACTTATCAACCTTCTTAGTACGTTTAGAGCATGCTGATATAACATGAGTTGAGTCACCACAATAGAAGCATAACCCATTTTTTCGCCTAAAATTCTGTCGTTCGCTTCTGGACAGAATTCTATCACATTGCATAATCTCTGGCGCCTTCTCAGTAGACACCGCCAAATGGTGCACAGGTTTGCGCTCCCGCAAACGCCGATCAATCTGAATAGCCATTGTCATGGACTCATTCAGACCTGTAGGCACAGGGAACCCCACCATAACATCCTTAATGGCATCAGAGAGACCCTCTCTGAAATTCGCCGCCAGGGCGCACTCATTCCACTGAGTAAGCACAGACCACTTACGAAATTTTTGGCAGTATATTTCAGCCTCATCTTGCCCTTGAGACAGGGCCATTAAGGCTTTTTCAGCCTGAATCTCTAAATGAGGTTCCTCATAAAGCAACCCCAAAGCCAGGAAAAACGCATCCACATTGAGCAACGCAGGATCCCCTGGTGCCAAAGCAAATGCCCAGTCCTGAGGGTCGCCCCGGAGCAAGGAAATTACAATCCTGACCTGCTGTGCAGGATCTCCAGCGGAGCGAGATCTCAGAGACAAAAATAATTTACAATTATGTTTGAAATTCTGGAAGCGAGATCTATCCCCGGAGAAAAATTCAGGTAAAGGAATTCTAGGTTCAGATATACGAGCATGAATAACAAAATCCTGTAAACTTTGAACCTTCACAGCGAGATTATCCAAACCTGTAGCTAAACTCTGAGGATCCATATTAATCAGGCGAAATCAGAACCATTCAAGGATTAGAAGGAGAGAGAGACGAAGGCTGCAGTAAGCAGAGATGCAAGTGAATCAACTAATGAGCAAACTCAGGAAAAAAAAAAAAAAAAAAAAAAAAAAATTCTCTGCAGAGTTCTTTTCTCTCCTTTCTTCTGCCAATTATTTTAACCCTTGGCCGGCCAAACTGTCATGGTTCTCAATGGCAAGAGAACATAGTAAAGCATACGAAAAGGACTAGCTCTTGGAAGATGGGAACTCGAGCTGACTGTGAGCTAAACCTACCGCACAACTAACAGTGGCCGGGTAGCGTGCCTACGTTTTATCCCTAGACGCCCAGCGCCAGCCGGAGAACTGACTGACCCTAGCAGAGGAAAATACAGACCTGGCTTACCTCTAGAGAAATTTTCCCCAAAAGGCAGACAGTAGCCCCCACATATATTGTCGGTGATTTCAGAGGAAATTGACATACGAAGTATGAAGATAGGTTTAGCAAATTGAGGTCCGCTTACTAGATAGTAGGAAGACAGAAAAGGGAACTTCACAGTCAGCTGAAAACCCTTTCAAAACACCATCCTGAAATTACTTTAAGACTCTAATATCAACTCATGACACCAGAGTGGCAATTTCAGCTCACAAGAGCTTCCAGCCTCAGAAATAATCAATCACAGAGAACTGGAACAAAAATGCAAAACAAACTTAGGACTACAAGTCCAACTTAGCTGATAGTAGTCTAGGAGCAGGAACATGCAACAGAAAGGCTTCTGGTAACATTGTTGGCCGGCATAGAAATGACTGAGGAGCAAGGTTAAATAGAAAACTCCCACATCCTGATGGAAACAGGTGAACAGAGGAGATGAAGCACACAAGTGCAGTACCACCAGAAACCACCGGGGGAGCCCAGAAACCAAATTCACAACAGGAGACTAGGTGGGCGAGAGCTAATAACCCGGGCCCCTGCAATTTCCCTCAGACTAGGGAAATACTGACTGACCCTCTACCTGAAGTTTACACTGATGGTGTGCATGTTCAGGCCTCGAACCTCACCCTGCCTCCTGTTTCAACCCTAAGCTGAAAACCTCCGCGCTTCACCCAGTGAATGCAATACACCAATGCCCACAGTTAGCACAGACAAGGATAAAGGAAAATATACACCACGCCGCAGTCACTCAGGAATTCACTATAAATGTGCAGGGCAAAATAAATACAAATATAGGAAGGAGTAAATATAAGGCAAAGGAAAATACACCACCAGCAACGAATCTCCAACAACCAGCTCTCCACTCCGGACCGAGATAACAACGCACAAGACAGAAGCTATAATCGGCGACGCTCAATGAACAGGAGAACTATTTAAAGGCAGTGGGCATGGCCCAGCTTCCAATCCGAGGATCAGGTAAATTAACCCCGGAACAGCTAGACAAAATCTAGCAGACGCCAATGAGCAAATAGTGGTCAAAAGCGGAATTACCGCTGTCTGTCGGACGACCTGGTCTGAACAGCGTCCGACATGACAAAAACAGACAGAACAAGTATTGCTTTTTTTGAAGGGTTGCTAAGTGAAAGACTTTTCTTTCTAAAGAAATGACAGCATGGCTAAAGTTTGCAAAGTTGCATCTTAAGAACTCTCAAGACTTCTGAAACAATGACCTTTGGACTGATGAGACTGAAGTGGAAATGCCTTGTTCCACATTTGACAAAAATTAAACACAGCTATTCAGCATATAAAAATTTCACATCAACTGTCAAACAGAGTGTTGGAGGGTTGATGATTTTGGCTTGTTGTGCTGTCATTTATCACAAATGATTATCTCAATTATTATACCCATAAAATATTTTTGGGGTTGAGTGTACCCTCTAAACATAAGAATAATTACAAACGTGGTAACCCACTAATTAAAAACACTGTGGAAACCAAAAAGTTACTTCCTAATATAAAATATTTTTTATTGATACAGTCATATAAAAAATAATTATAAAAAAGGTGCAAGATGATAAAAACACAGGACAATAAAACCATGGAATACCACTTAGCGCTAGCTATTAGGAAATAGCACAGCCTCAATAGTAAATACACATAAATAAATACCTTGAATGAAATGACAGATAGAAAATGCAAGGAGTGTAAATGTCTGATTGTTATTTTACTAAAAAAGATGTACCCAATAAAAAAGCAGCTGATAATGAAAATCAAGTATAAAGTGATTGTCACTAAGACATAAAACCTGTGCTAACATAGGCTGCTTACAATACCTATCATGTATAGTCAACAGGGCATATAATGGACACATATTCACCAATAAATGTAGCTGCTATAAAGTAGGTGAATTGACATTTAACAACAATCTAAATTAACATAATCCTGCAACATTAGTTGGAGCAAATATTACCAGTGATGTGCACGTGGATATCCCGGGCGTCCCTCTGCCCCGACGCGCGTTTTGCACTGCTACTTCGGGAGGCTTGTCTGGGCAGAGGGCATGCCAGTTTAGATAGAAGAACAGCAACAATGATTAGACAAAATGGGCCCAATGGCTGAAGCATTGCAGCACATGCATCAGCAAAACAAGCCCATGATATCAAGGAGGCCAATGCCTTGCGGCCACATGGGCGGAAACACCATGTCGCCACTGAGGATGACGTAGGCGTGCCACCTCACGTGAGACTGCTGATCAATCTCCATACGAGCCAGTAGCCAGTAGCCAGCGCATGCGCACAACTCCAAAGAATACATGTAATGCCGATCTACAAACGCAAATGGGAGCTACAGTACAGACCAAAAGTTTGGACATACCTTCTCATTTAAAGATTTTTTTGTATTTTCTTGACTATGAAAATTGTACATTCACACTGAAGGCATCAAAACTATGAATTAACACATGTGGAATTATATACATAACAAAAAAGTGTGAAACAACTGAAATTATGTCTTACATTCTAGGTTTTTCAAAGTACCGTATTTTCCGGCGTATAAGATGACTTTTTAACCCCTAAAAATTGTCCCAAAAGCCGGCGGTCATCTTATACACCAGGTACGGCATGTGTAGGGAGCGATCCTGGATGTTCCCAGGGTCTGAAGGAGAGGAAACTCTCCTTCAGGACCTGGGATCCATATTCATGTAAAAAATAAAGAATAAAAATAAAAAATATGTATATACTCACCCCTCCGAGAAGCCTGGCTGTCACCGCTGCAAGCGTCTGCCTCCGTTCCTAAGAATTGCAGAGCATGAAGGACCTTCGATGACGTCACGGTCAGGTGACCGGTCACATGAGCGGTCACGGACCAATCACAGGACTGCGACGTCATCGAGGGTCCTTCATGCTCTGCAATTCTTAGGAATGGAGGCAGACGCTTGCAGCAGTGACAGCCAGGCTTCTCAGAGGGGTGAGTATATACATATTTTTTATTTTTGTTCTTTATTTTTAACATGAATATGGATCCCAGGGCCTGAAGGAGAGTCTCCTCTCCTTCAGACCCTGGGAACCACACGCTGTATAAGATGACTGGGCGTATAAGATGACCCCCGTCTTATACAGCGGGCATATCCCAAATTCCATATTTTATATGGAAAAGTTGGGGGTCGTCTTATCCGCCCAGTCGTCTTATACACCAGAAAATACGGTAGCCACCTTTTGCTTTGATGACTGCTTTGCACCCTCTTGGCATTCTCTTGATGAGCTTCAAGAGGTTGTCACCGGACATGGTTTTCAATTCACAGGTGTGCCGTGTCAGGTATTTCTTACCTTATAAATGGGGTTGGGACCATCAGTTGTGTTGAGCAGAAGTCTGGTGGATACACAGCTGATAGTCCTACTGAATAGACTGTTAGAATTTGTATTATGGCAAGAAAAAGCAGCTATATAAAGAAAAACGAGTGGCCATCATTACTTTAAGAAATGATGGTCAGTCAGTCCGAAAAATTGGGAAAACTTTGAAAGTGTCTCCAAGTGCAGTTGCAAAAACCATCAAGCGCTACAAAGAAACTGGCTCACATGAGGACCACTCCAGGAAAGGAAGACCAAGAGTCACCTCTGCTTCTGAGGATAAGTTTATCCGAGTCACAAGCCTCAGAAATCGCAGGTTAACAGCAGCTCAGATTTGAGACCAGATCAATGCCACACAGAGTTCTAGCAGCAGACACATCTCTACAACAACTGTTAAGAGGAGACTTTGTGCAGCAGGCCTTCATGGTAAAATAGCTGCTAGGAAACAATTGCTAAGGACAGGCAACAAGCAGAAGAGACTTGTTTGGGCTGAAGAACACAAGGAATAGACATTAGACCAGTGGAAATCTGTGCTTTGGTCTGATGAGTCCAAATTTGAGATCTTTGGTTCCAACCACCGTGTCTTTGTGCGACACAGAAAAGGTGAACGGATGGACTCTACATGCCTGGTTCCCACCGTGAAGCATGGAGGAGGAGGTGTGATGGTGTGAGGGGTGCTTTGCTGGTGACACTGTTGGGGATTTATTCAAAATTGAAGGCATACTTAACCAGCATGGCTACCACAGCATCTTGCAGCGGCATGCTATTCCATCCGGTTTGCGTTTAGTTGGACCATCATTTATTTTTTAACAGGACAATGACCCCAAACACACCTCCAGGCTGTGTAAGGGCTATTTGACCTAGAAGGAGAGTGATGAAGTGCTACGCCAGATGACCTGGCCTCCACAGGCACCAGACCTGAACCCAATTGAGATGGTTTGGGGTGAGCTACACTGCAGAGTGAAGTCAAAAGGGCCAACAAGTGCTAAACATCTCTGGGAACAAGATTGTTGGAAGACCATTTCCGGTGACTACCTCTTGAAGCTCATCAAGAGAATGCCAAGAGTGTGCAAAGCAGTCATCAAAGCAAAAGGTGGCTACGTTGAAGAACCTAGAAGATATATATTTTCAGTTGTTTCACACTTTTTTGTATATAATTCCACATGTGTTAATTCATAGTTTTGATGCCTTCAGTCTGAATTTACAATTTTCATAGTCATGAAAATACAGAAAAATCTTTAAATGAGAAGGTGGGTCCAAACTTTTGGTCTGTAATGTATATCAAACTTTAGCTCAGCTAAAATGTGCGACTAGACAAACTAATCTGATATAAATATAAATAACTAAAGGTGGATAAAAGGTGGTAGAATGGGAACAATAGAAATAAGATATGATAAATCAATATTAGACATGAATAATATATAAAAGTGTAATATGATGAACTGACAATGAAAAATCTTGTACAAATAAAAGTAATAAGTGAAGTGTTGTCAGGACTCTGAACATTTTTTACTACCTTTTGTGCATTACTGCCCTTTTCCAAGATGGCGTCTTTGTTCTCATGTGCACTGTGTCTTCCTGCTATAAAACTCCACCCCAGCCCTCAGTCTGTGCTAGAGTATTCTGCCTTGCATCCAGCTCCTGACCTCTGGTTACTCCCTGGCTATATACCTGCTCCTGTGAACCTGTGGGGTTATCCTGCTACTCTGCTCTGAGTTCCTGCTGCATACACCAGTTCCAGTAATCCTCCTTCATCTGCTGCTCGTGTTTACTTCCATCTGCACTTGCTGGACATGTAAGCTGTTTCTGCTCTGCAAGAACCCGGGCCTCCCTGGTTGAGCTAAGATATTATTTGAACTGCCTTATAAGCATATCTATCTGTGGTTTGGACTAAGCAAGGACTTATTCGTGTCAAGTATCCTCAAGAATAAATGTGCTTCATAGACTTTCTGCGTGATTGCATTTTCCTCTGAAGTTTCCTATAGACTGCTAAGCTGCATTTAATATTTACTCCAAGTGTTGTGGACTTGAGTTTCTCTCTGCACCTGTTTGAATCACCGTGTGATAATATAGACTTTACCACTTATAAAACTGTGTCCTGTAGTTGTCTTGTTCCACGCATATATAAAATATAATTAAAATCATATAGACATGGATTAAAGAATTTCTATAAAATACCATATCCATATGGAGAATATACATGTAAATATAAAAAATATATGTGAAACAATTAACATATATATCTAATAATAATATTAGTGATAGTGATGGTGGAATCCCACCATTTGAAAGAATATTTTGAAAAAAAAAAAAAAAAATGATAAAAAAGTAATAAACAAAGAATTGTTCATTTCAAGAAAAGCAGTGTGCCGGAGTTTTCTTCTTATTATACTATTTTTCCAGAGCACCTCTGACTTATCAAGTGAGCACCCTCTTCACCATACAATAGTGATACTGTATATTTATATATATATATATATATATATATATATATATATATATATATATATACTTCAAACAGATAACAATAAATATTACAAATATGAAAAATTGATTATAACATGTCCATATAATGCAAAATAAAAATTATTACAAAAATTCTCTTATAGTATTATTGAAAGTACAGATCTCAAAAAAGACTTCTCATAATAGGGTTAACCCCACTCCAAAGATATAAATGATTTTATGGTCCATGAAAAAAACCCTGAATGAAGGGTGGGAAAACCAACATATAACAAAATCAGTCCATGTTAATCCTACAATCAGATATAATTCCAGTGGCTATCTCATCCATTGTGCAAGGCCCGAAAATAGTTGAAGGGTCCATATAAAAATTAAGATACAGATTTTTGAGAGGAGGGAAATCATATGGTAACCAGAGAAAAAGATGTCAACATCCCAAATTCCGCCCGATAACGAGAAATGGATGTAACAAGAACAAGTCAATAACTAAAATAAAAAGAGAAATAATAATTAAAACCACCACACAACAAATTCACAAACAATATAAAAACAATATTTTAAAACTATATATAAAAAACTAAAGAATGCATTACAGAAAAGCGCCAAAACCAAAACTCTCATTTAAAGCCTGTGGAGCAAGGGTACCCATCCTATATATCCATTGACATTCTTTCTAAGCCAGCCTCTTACTAGTATCCCCTTCTCTAAGACCCAGCTCAACAACATCAATGCCCTTAACCTGTAACCTCCTGGAGTTATACTGATGGAAATTCCTAAAATGTCTAGGAAGCGTTTTCAACGTGTTGATATCAACAGTTTTAGCTTTATCTATGTCTAAACAATGTTCATGTACTCTAGTTTTGAGCTCCCTACTGGTCAAACCGATATATATCTTTTTGCAGGAGCAGTCTGCATAATATATAACTACTTTTGTTGAGCATGTAATGTGGGCACTGATATCAAAAATCCTGATGTTATCATAATTATTAAAAGTCCTACTTCTTTTCATATTTGCACAGCCTTTACAAATTTTACAAGGGAAAAAACCTGGGCACTCAACACGTTTTTTGTTGTGAACATCTATCCTTTTGGATCATAAGAGCTGTGTACAAGGATATCATGCAATTTAGGGGCCCATCTAGCTACAAAGGATAGTTGTGTTGGGAGAATGTTTTTAAGAGTGGGATCAGTAAACAAAATTTGCCAATGTTTGTGAATGATATTTTGAAGGTCATACCAATTATTGCTAGAATTGGTAATGAATCTTACCTGATTCTCTCCTACCTCAGGATATTTGGGAGGTTGATTTTTGTGCAGAAGTTGATCTCTGGAGATGTTTTTAGCTCTTGAATAGCCCTTCTGGATGACTCTACGACTACACCCACATTCCTGGAATCGATTTTTTCAGATCCTTTGATTGTTCCTCAAGTTGATTTTCCTCAGAGCAAATCCTTTTTATTCATAAAAATTGACTGATGCGCATACCATGGATAGTGGATTTTGGATCTGAAGAGGAGGCATGCAGATGTTTGATTATTATCATTTAAGCTGGTCATCAGAGATTCCAAATCTTCGACGGGTCCTTCCCAGATGAGCATGATGTCATCGATGTAACGTATGCAGTTTAGAACATGTACAATACCTGGAATTTCTTTCTCTTGGAAGATGGACCATTCCCAAGCCCCCATAAAGAGGTTAGCATACAAGGGGGCACAAGCAGCCCCCATTGCCGTACCCTGAAGCTGTAGATACATTTTCCATTGAATGTAAACGCATTATGCATAAGAATAAATTCCAACAAAATCATGACAAGTTCCGACATCTCTTTATCCATGTTACTATGTCATAGATATCTCACAACTTCCTTCAATCCATCAGTATGCCTGATGGATGAATAGAGAGCCTCAACATCTGCAGTAACTAGAACCATATTTTCAATCAGCTGAATATTCTCAAGATGGCACAGTGCTGCAGTGGTGGCTTTAATATAAGATGGCAACTGTGTAACAATGAATTTAAGAAAAAACTCTATCACAAACACATGATTTCACATAGACCCTCATTGGCTGCAACCATGGGTCTTCCAGGTGGTTCAGAAGGATTTTTGTGAACTATAGGAATTAAATAAAAAGTCGCTAGCCTGTCCGGCTTTTTGATGAATTTCCAAGAGTTTCTTAGGTATAATGTCATTTTCATAGGCTGAAGTTAAAATATTTATCAACTCAATCTGGAATTTGGACATTGGATTAAAGGTAAGCAATTTGTATTCCTTCTCATTGTTCAACAATTTATATGCCTGAATTTCACCTTTATCTGCTATTTTGTAAGCTACATCATCCCATTCCCTAAGTTCCTTTAGACGTCTGGGATATCCACGTGCATATTACTGGCAATGTTTGCTCCAACTAACATTGCGGGATTATGTTAATTTAGATTGCTATTAAATGTCAATTCACCTACTTTATAGCAGCTATTTTTATTGGTGAATAACTGTCCATGATATGCCCTGTTGACTATACATGATAGGTATTGCATGCAGCCTATATTAGCACAGGTTTTATGTCTTAGTTACAATCACTTTATGCTTGATTTTCATTATTAGCTGCTTCTTTATTGGGTACACCTTTTTTAGTATAACAACATTCATTCATTTGCACTCATTGCATTTTGTATCTGTAATTTCATTCAAGGTATTTATTTATGTGTATTTACTATTGGGGCTGTGCTATTTCCTAATAGCTAGTGCTAAGTGGAATTTCATGGTGTTATTGTCCTTGTTTTTTATGATCTTGCACCTTTCTTATAATTTTTTTTATATGATTGTATTAATAAAAATTATTTTATATTAGGAAGTACCTTTTTGGTTTCCACGGTGTTTTAACTTAGAGGGTTACCAAGTTTGTGATTAGTCTTGTTTTGCAGTCACCAGACTTTGGCACCTTGTAGTCATTGAGTTGAACATGAACTATATTATTATTATTATTATTATTATTTATTGTTATAGCGCTATTTATTTCATGGCGCTTTACATGTGAGGAGGGGTATACATAATAAAAACAAGTACAATAATCTTAAACAATACAAGTCATAACTGGTACAGGAGGAGAGAGGACCCTGCCCGCGAAGGCTCACAATCTACAAGGGATGGGTGAGAATACAGTAGGTGAGGATAGAGCTGGTCATGCAGCGGTTTGGTTGATCGGTGGTTACTGCAGGTTGTAGGCTTGTCGGAAGAGGTTGGTCTTCAGGCTCTTTTTGAAGGTTTCGATGGTAGGCGAGAGTCTGATGTGTTGTGATAGAGGGTTCCAGAGTAAGGGTGATACGCGAGAGAAATCTTGCATACGATTGTGAGAAGAGGAGATAAGAGGGGAGTAGAGAAGGAGATCTTGTGAGGATCGGAGGTTGCGTGTAGGTAAGTACCGGGAGACGAGGTCACAGATGTATGGAGGAGACAGGTTGTGGATGGCTTTGTTTGTCATGGTTAGGGTTTTGTACTGGAGTCTCTGGGCAATGGGGAGCCAGTGAAGGGATTGACAGAGGGGAGAGGCCGGGGAATAGCGGGGGGACAGGTGGATTAGTCAGGCAGCAGAGTTTAGAATAGATTGGAGGGGTGCGAGAGTGTTAGAGGGGAGGCCACAGAGCAGGAGGTTGCAGTAGTCAAGGCGAGAGATGATGAGGGCATGGACTAGGGTTTTTGCAGATTCTTGGTTGAGGAATGTATGGATTCGTGAAATATTTTTGAGTTGAAGTCAGCAGGAAGTGGAAAGGGCTTGGATATGTGGTTTGAAGGAGAGATCAGCGTCAAGGATTACCCCGAGGCAGCGAGCTTGTGGGACTGGGGAGAGTGGGCAGCCATGCACTGTAATGGATAGGTTTGTTGGGGGGTCACGTGAGATGGGGGACAGATGATGAATTCTGTTTTGTCCATGTTAAGTTTCAGAAATCTAGCGGAGAAGAAGGATGAAATAGTGGGCAGACATTGAGGGATTCTGGTTAGTAGGGAGGTGATATCGGGTCCAGAGATGTAGATCTGTGTGTCATCAGCATAGAGGTGATACTGGAAGCCATGAGATTCTATGAGCTGTCCCAGGCCAAAGGTGTAAATGGAGAAGAGCAGGGGCCCTAGGACTGAACCCTGTGGGACTCCGACAGATAGGGGGCGAGGTGAGGAGGTGGTGTGTGAGTGGGAGACGCTGAATGTCCGGTCTGTTAGGTATGATGAGATCCAGGATAGGGCCAAGTCTGTGATGCCAAGGGATGAGAGGGTCTGTAATAATAGGGAATGGTCCACTGTGTCAAAGGCAGCCGTCAGGTCGAGGAAGAGGAGGACAGAGTAGTGTCGCTTGCTCTTGGCAGTTAAGAGGTCATTGGTGACCTTAGTTAGGGCAGTTTCAGTGGAGTGGTGTGACCGGAAGCCAGATTGTAAGCGGTCAAAGAGGGAGCAAGAAGAGAGATGGGAGGACAGTTCAAGGTAGACGTGTTGTTCCAGTAGTTTGCAGGCATAGGGGAGAAGTGATATAGGGCGATAGCTAGATACAGAGGATGGGTCAAGAGAGGGCTTTTTGAGGATAGGTGTGATTGAGGCAGGTTTAAAGCTTGAGGGGAAAACACCAGTTGTTAGTGATAGGTTGAAGAGATGGGTTAGGGTTGGGATGAAGACTTTGGTGAGGTTTGGGATGAAGTGGGATGGGAGCGGGTCAAGTGCACAGGTGGTGAGATGCAATCTTGAGAGTAGAGTGGAGAATTGATCTTCTGTAATGGTGGAGAAGTTGTTTTGGGTTAGCTTCGGACCCGTTTAATTGAAGCTGGTGGCAGCAATATCGTGCACTGTGCCTTTGGGAGTCGTTGTAGCGACGGCGACATTGATAATTATTGTTCCTGCCTGAGCGGGAGTAGTTAAATCGCCTCGCTGCAGTGTGCCCAATAGCCAGTACATAGCAGGCAGCCTTTCTGGCGACTAATTATCCTAGGTGCAGTACCTAATCTGACCTGAGGGTAAAGGGGGCACCAGAGAACTGCAGGTTTCAAGTGGAACTGTAAGCGGGATATACATAAATCCCTGCAGTTCGTGGTATATTGAAGAGCAGTGGGATACCTAAAATAAGCCCCTGCTGTAAACTAAGAGGTCAATAACCTTGTGTGTGTTTTTTCATCATGTTGTAGCAGCGGAGGGATAACTAAGATAAGCCCTCTGCACATGTAATAGCCGTCTGTTGGCCTAAAGTCACCCCGATCCGTGACGTAGGGGTGACGGTCATGGTGTGAATCCGTGACATATTGGCGGCAGAGGTGCGGAGTCGTGACTCACGTGCGGAGTCGAGGCGATTTAACTATATGATTTATATGTCAAAGTACTCTAGTGTAAAATGTGCGGCTATCTGTCCAAAAGCTAAAGACTAACCAATACTGAGTCATACAACAAGACAATGGTCCTTAGCACACAAATCTACATCAAAATGATTGAAAAAGAAAATAATTAAAGAAGATGTCCACTACTTGGACAACTTCTTCTCATGCCCCTTGCTTGGCCCAGGTAACACAATAAAGTTATATTTTCCTCATGTGCCGGCACTGTTCCCGAGGTGTAGGCACTCGCTCTCCCCAGGGTTCTCGTGTGGTGTTGTGACAAGTGACACCGGCACCCAATCAGCGCATGAGAGTCCCGCAGAGAACGAGTTCCAACACAGTGGGAATGGCGCCAGCATGGGAGCTGAGTAAAGGCTTTACTATATTATAGGAGCCAAACATTTTGATCAAGGAGGAGTTGCCCTAGTAATGGACAACCCCTTTAAGATGTTGTAAAGACCCAGTTAAAGACCAGATGTTAACCCAACTGAATTGATGTGACGGAATCTTAAGAGCTGTACATAAACCATTGGCCACATTCTCAAGGAACTTAAGGCATAACTGTCAGAAAAATTAGCTTCTTTCTCTGCCAAAATTGGTCAGTCATTATCAAAATTCTCAATTCTGAGGTAAAATCTGTATTCAGGGAAGACAGGCTTTCCCATTACTGACATAGAAGATGGCAGCGGTTACGCTTTAACCTCTTAGTGACCGAGCTAATTTTGACCTTAATAACCAAGCCAATTTTTACAATACTGACCACTGTCACTTTATGAGGTCATAACTCTGGAATGCCTTAATGGATCCCACTTCTTCTGAGAATTTTTTCGTGACATATTGTATTTCATAATAATAATAATAATGGTAAAAAAAATTTGATATGACTTGCGTATATTTATGAAAAACAGAAATTTGGCAACATTTTTTGAATATTTTGTAATTTTCAAACCTTTAATTTTTGTGCTCTTAAATCAGACAGTTTTATTACACAAAGTTCATAAATAAGATTTCCCATATGGCAACTTTACACCTACACAATTTTGGCAACATAATTTTTTTTCGTTAGGACATTATAACTTATAAGGGTTAAAAGTTGGCCAGTGAATTTTCATTTTTCCAAAAAACATACAAAACAATCTTTATTAGGGACCATATCACGTTTGAGGGGTCTATATGACAAAAAATACCCAAAAGTGACACCATTCTAAAAACTGCACCCATCACGGTGCTCAAAACCACATTCAATAGTTTTATTAACCCTTCAACCCTTCTGGTGCTTCACGAGAACTGAAGCAATGCGGAAGGAAAAAATTTGCATTTAACATTTTTCACAAAAAATATACCTTAGACCCAAACTTTTTCATTTTCACAAGGTTAACATGAGAAAATGGAACACAAAATTTGTTGTGCAATTTCTCTTGAGTGCACCAATACCCCATATGTGGGGGAAATCCACTGTTTGGGAGCATGGCAGGACTCAGAAGGGAGGGAGCACCATTTGACTCTTTGTACGCAAAATTGTCTGCAATCGATTGCGGACACCATGTCGCGTTTGTAGACCCCATGATGCGCCTAAATATTGCAAAACCCCAACGAGTGACCCCATTTTGGAAACCACACCTCTCAAGGATTTTATCCAGGGGTATAGTGAGCATTTGAACCCGTAGGTACATCACAGAATTTGATAACATTAGGTCATCATATTGAATATGCCATCATTAGTGTTGAGCGCAAGTTCTCGTTACTCCAGTTTGCTTCAGGCACTTGGGTATGCACCGAGTATTGTGGGTGCTGGACTGACATGCTCGAGTCTCTGCCCTGCATATTTTGTGGCTGTTAGACACCCAAAAAAATTGCGGGGATCTGGGATACTCGGTGCATATCCGAGCACCTAATGCAAACTCGAGTAGCGAGCACTTGCACTCTACACCCCAAACCCCAATTAAAACCCTAACACAAGCCCAACCACAACACACTCTTAACCCTAACATAACCCCAACCCTAACCCTAATACAACCCTTACCCCAACCCTAACACTAATCCCAACACTAACTGCAAAGAATGGGAAAAAAAATAATTTTATTATTTTTATCTAACTAAGGGGATGACAAAGGGGGGTTTGATTTACATTTTTTTTTTTATTTTGATCACTGTGAAAGGGAACGATGATCACATGACAGGGAACAATAAAACCTGCCCTGATCATGTTCTCCAGGGTCCCTGGAAGACCGAGACCTTGGAAATTTTCCAACGCTGGCAGGCGCTATACCCTTATTTCTCAGTTAAAAAGCTGTACTGAGGAATAAATACCCTTAACTGCCTCCATTAAAAGGAATATCGGCAGTCGTTAAAGGGTTAAGTAACGTTGTAAAGTAGAGTGGGCTAAAATTATTCGAGAGCACTTTGAGTGACTGAGTCATGAAAAAAATATTATTGCAAGCTATTGCTGCTGAAGGTGTTTCTACAAGCTATTGATTCAAAGGGTGTACTTTGTTTTTTACATACAGCTTCAGACTTTATTGCCTGATATTTGTTAAGTAAATAATGACACGGTATATTTTGGCAAGCATTGTTGCCCATCTGAGGTTGTATTTAAAGCAAACTAAAGCAAAGAAATGTAAAAATTCAAAAAACATAGCACAAAAAAGGTACTGTAACTATAGTTGTCAAATTAAGCCACAATATACTGCAGAATGCAGCAGTCCAACTTTATAAAGTCTGAAGCAGCACAGGTAGAAAATACTGATGAAACAACAACTTGCACATTTACCATTTCATGGAGGGGTGTTTGCCTAGTTATCAAAATGTACAAGGCTTACAGTACATGGCACCAGTCACTTGTTTCATACTTATTTTGCACCTATATTGCCTGCTCCTTTATCAATGGGGCTGTTTGCATCCTGCAGTGCAATAGTACTGAGACCTTAGTTTGTAACTATGGCTACATTTTTTATGCTATATGATTTTATATTGCATTTACTTAATGAGATTGTCCACTACTTTATCATTGATGGCTTATACTTAGGATAGACCATCAATGTCTAATAGGCCCGGGTTCACACCCGGAACCTTCGCCGATCAGCTGTTATCGGGTTCAGCAGAAGCCGCCTGTCGGAATTGCTCACTTAGCGAGCTGCCACGTCTTCTAATAGTGGCCAAGGCTTGGTACTGCACATCCGCCTACTATTGAAATCAATAGGAGGTAGATGTGAAGTACCCTATGGTGGTCACTATTAGAAGACAGCCGCCAGCCAGTATGTCAGTTCTTCCGGGCTGGTGGCCACTGCTGCCGACACCGATAGCAGCAGATCGGCGTGGGTACCAAGTGTCAGACCCGGGCCTCTCAATCCATTGATGGTCTATCTAAGTAAAGGTCATCAGTGCTAAAGTAGTGAACAACTTCTTTCATTTTAAGACCTCCTAAGGCCTAGATATTTTTCCTTATGACTGCATGTAGATACATTTATGAATATAGATCATTCCATAAAATTGAGCCTAATTACCCATGTGGAGGTATATAGAGTGATATATAAGATAATAGAAGAGATAGGTGCAAATTTAGGCCGGATTCACATTTGCGTATCTGTGCGCAGTGTTTGATCCGCATAGATCGGCATGTGTCTTGCGTACCTATCTTTAACATGGTGTACACAGGGACATGCGTTTGCATGAGTTTGCATGCAGATGCGTACACATGTGTTAGGGTCGGACAGGGTGGTAGTCGTGGCTGAGAACTTCTGCTTCATCACACTCTGGCCTCCCCTCACAGACACTCCATGACTCCCAGTCAGCATACCTGCTGCTCCTTTAGTAAGTGTACCTATGTCTCCAGGTCCAACTCCTTCAGAGTCTCCTCTCTTCTGTAGGGGACTCTCTTTAGTCGATTTCACACAAAAAGAGACACAGTCACGTTGAACGCTTGAACAATGAACTTTACTTGAAACAGGCTTATAATGGTTCTTTTCAGCATTGACAGCAGGCTTTACAATACACAGTTCCTTCTCTGTCCCTGTCTCCTCTCTTTCCTTGTCAGTATTTATATCAGGATCTGCACTACACAGCTTCTCCTCTTTCTCTGTCTTTCCTTCATCTTTACTAAGCCCACTTCTGGAACGGACCATGCTTACCGGTCCTCCAGCGTCCTCTGTGTCCAGTCTTACTTTAGTGGGAGTCCCCTTCAACAGTTTTGTCCCGGTTTCTGGAATGACCGTCCACGCAATAAGCCGCCACATTGCGAGTGACCTTTCTGTACTGCTAAGTTCTATTTTACCACCTACAGCCGCAGTCCCACTTATACTGCACTGTCAGTGGCTCTTTCAATGCCTTCCTTCTCTCTCTCGCAGCCTTCCTGGCCCTGATGCTGCCTGACTGGACCTTGGACTTCTGCAGAGCTGACTGCCCTGACAGGGCACTCCCACAAAACTGATTCAAATTTCCAGATGTTTCCCAGATTAACTGCCATTAGCTCCTCCCACTTAACTATTTACAAGCTGAATAACTCTGCACCCCCATCTAGTGACTAATCTAGGGTACTACGCTTTCCCTACAACTATAATAGTAATCATACATAGCAGGGAAATGCAGAACATGGACACTTACATAGACATTACAAGTAATATTTACGGACAGCTCCTTGTGTCCCTTACACATGCATCGTTTCGCAGTGTGTGGCGGGGTCTGGCGAACGTAACATGTTGCATTTTTTGAGGTGTCATTTATGTGCAGTCATCCGCATGTGGATGAATATGGATGAGTGCGTCAAAACAATGCATTACTATCTATGGAAATGCATGCATACGCAAGGATATGCGTACGCATGCATTCGATGCGCTTGCGTACTTCGGACTGCGCATGTCCAAGAACTGTTTTGAGACACGCCCATTGAGACACGCCCTCCTGAAAATATTGAATGCATGCGCATAAAAAATGCAAACGTAGGCAAAAATGCATTCAAACGCATGCACACGCAACTTTTTTTTGCCGTCATGCGTAAACTGATGCAGATAAAAACGCTGCGTAAACATGCCTTTGCATGCGTTTTGGCATGCGTTTGCGCATGCAGATGATACGCTGCGCACAGAAACGCTAATGTGAACCTAGTCTTGCTCTACTCTTATTTTCTCATCGAATTTCATGCATTTGCTTTATGGCTTTACACTGTTTTATCCTTAGCACCTTCAATATAAGATATGAAAAAAACGCTATAATAATAATATTGTTACTTTCCGTTGTGCAAGGGTAATTTTGTTGGGAAAAGCAGAAATTTATTATAGCGTATAGAAGAAATAGAGAGGGCACTCACCATGTGTTAAAAAGGTTATTTTATTCCTTCTTCATTAAAAATTACATACATGATTGCACTTGCAGTGGAATGAGTGGTTCCAGCTCCCACCCAGCATCTGCAATCACATGTTGTTTATAACAAAGATGGAAGTAAAGTTTTTTTATATATGTTCAGTGCCTTCTCTATTCCTTATAAGATTTCCCCATATGCTGTTTTCTCTGAGAGGTTTGTGCTCCACTTATGTTGCATAGAATCTCTGGCTATAAGAATGACTTAATACATGAGTATCCCCAGGACAGAGCGGTACCGATATGTATTTTGTCTACTGTAAATTATACAAATTTATTATATTATATACTGTATGTGTTCAACCAGAAAATGTTGTCTAAAATCTTTTCTTTATACCTGTGTTCTTAGATGGCTTTTAAAAGGAAAAGGTAAAATAGAAATAACATCGAATTAATCTAAAAATTATAGCATGATATATTAATGCAATCGTTCAATTATTGCTCTAGAATCAAAGCTAATTCTAGGCATATTAGTCAGTTAAAAGTCAAAACAGAAAGCAATAGAAAAGATTAACACTCAAAATAAAGAGTAATATTGTTTCATCAATAATATTTATGCAAAACAAGACAGACAAGATGGGAAGAGGATGCGATAGAGATAAGGAATGGGCCCAAAAATAGTCCCAGGGATTTGAAATTTTGTAAAAAAACATCTGTCATGGAATCAGTAAGCTGTTCCATCTATCACATATACATAATAAAGCTCTACTTCTGAGGTCTGTTTCCAAGACCTTTTACCCATACCTCATGGTGGAACATTATATAATTATAGTAATTGATCAAGGGAGACATTTATGTCTAAAAGAAAAGCTACCAAATCCTTAACAGTATTCTAGAAAGTAATAGTTTTTGGACAGCTCCAGAATATATGAGACAGGGAGCCCCAAGTGGAGTGGCCTCTCCAACTTCTTAGATCTTTTGATATACCATATTGCCCGGCTAAGGCACACCTGTGCAATGATCATGTTGTCTAATAAGTATCTCGATATGACAAGGGTTTAGGATACAAGAGTTATTGTTATTTAATGTAACCTTTCTCGTGACCCAAATAAATAGGCCATGTTCGTTCTTGGCTTCATATATATACTTTTTCATCAAACCTTGTAGTACTTTTAGTATCACTCTGCGTGTGTGTTGGGGGGGGGGGGGTAGCTTAGTATTGAGATTACTACATAGTTTTTTTATATTTCTACCTTTCTTTTTCAAACACGTACCGCCATTTGTATGGTCTTGTAAGTCTGTGGTAGTTTGTAGTAATTTTCTTTTAGGTGGGCTTGCCATACACCACCATTTGCGACATATATTGTAGTGACATCCATTCCTTTATGGATGATATGGCGCCTGCGTAATAAATATACATAAATCTGATAGGACTATATATATAAAAAATTGTAAATTTAACAAATCACTCTTAGATAAAATTTTGGCTTGTGTGTGTAGTATCTCAGACCATCTAAGTTCTTGTACCATCATTTTTCTCATATGTGGTTGCTACCTTTCTGCGTATTACACCCATTGTGTGTAATCTGCATACATATAGACTTCCATTTGGGCATGCACATTTAGTGCATTGTATATGTCATTTCTTATCATCCACGTGGCACATTGTTGTGGGGGCAATTTGATTGGCCCCTCTGGCGCCAACATTTATATTTATGATGGGAATTTGCCCTTCTAGGATATACACCTAGCGCCTGCGCACGTCGTCAAGGTGTTTCCATCTTGGCGCTTCACTGCAGACGCCTTAGTGTATGAAAGCTGCTGTGTGTTTCATCCTGGCGCACGCGCATTTGCCACTCCGTCGGCCATCTTGGGACACCCTGCCGGTCAGGTGTCTATGACGCTGGGACACTTCCGGTCCCCAGCATGGCGCCTCAGCGTCCATCAGCCCACACACTCCCGTTCCCTGCTCGGAGATTCACACAGCTGGTATGGAACTCTATTTTATTTGGGTGTATAAATAGTAGTCAATATGCGGACATTAGCACTTCTGCTCCTGACGAAGCCACGCTGTGGCGACACGCGTTGGGCGTCTTTTGCCCCCCATGACCGGTGTTTTGCTGCTCTAGCGCTGTCTCTAGCCCTGGGCAGGTTGTATTTGGCGTCCATGGCTCTTTTTTACTCCCCTCTATGCGCATCTGCATGCCTTTCCATCTAGCCACTGTCTGTATGCTGTTGTGTTATCCATTAGCCCTGTTTTTGCAAGTCTGCATACACTCCATTTGTAGGTTTTAGCCTGTGGTGTTTAGGCATTATCCTTTACTATTATTTTTTACACCACAGCTTTTGAATATTCTTGCATATAGCACTTTATATCTTGGGCTGCTGCGGCATATAGGATGCATTTATGTATTATGAATCTTATTTACCATAGGACATGATATGCATGCAGCTTTCTTTTCATCCAGCAATTGCCTACGGGCAGGTGAGATAATTTATGTGCCCTCTACTTGTAGGCCTGTATATATTTGTTTGCAGTCTGTGGGGTTCAGATTTTGCCCCCCTTACCTCATACTATTTATTCTGCACATTTTGCATTTAGCACTTTATATATACACTCACCGGCCACTTTATTAGGTACACCATGCTAGTAACGGGTTGGACCCCTTTTGCCTTCAGAACTGCCTCAATTCTTCGTGGCATAGATTCAACAAGGTGCTGGAAGCATTCCTCAGAGATTTTGGTCCATATTGACATGATGGCATCACACAGTTGCCGCAGATTTGTCGGCTGCACATCCCAAAGATGCTCCATACAAGGCAGGATGGATCCATGCTTTCATGTTGTTTACGCCAAATTCTGACCCTACCATCCGAATGTCGCAGCAGAAATCGAGACTCATCAGACCAAGCAACGTTTTTCCAATCTTCTACTGTCCAATTTCGATGAGCTTGTACAAATTGTAGCCTCAGTTTCCTGTTCTTAGCTGAAAGGAGTGGTACCCGGTGTGGTCTTCTGCTGCTGTAGCCCATCTGCCTCAAAGTTCGACGCACTGTGCGTTCAGAGATGCTCTTAGGCCTACCTTGGTTGTAACGGGTGGCGATTTGAGTCACTGTTGCCTTTCTATCAGCTCGAACCAGTCTGCCCATTCTCCTCTGACCTCTGGCATCAACAAGGCATTTCCGCCCACAGAACTGCCGCTCACTGGATTTTTTTTCTTTTTCGGACCATTCTCTGTAAACCCTAGAGATGGTTGTGCGTGAAAATCCCAGTAGATCAGCAGTTTCTGAAATACTCAGACCAGCCCTTCTGGCACCAACAACCATGCCACGTTCAAAGGCACTCAAATCACCTTTCTTCCCCATACTGATGCTCGGTTTGAACTGCAGGAGATTGTCTTGACCATGTCTACATGCCTAAATGCACTGAGTTGCCGCCATGTGATTGGCTGATTAGAAATTAAGTGTTAACAAGAAGTTGGACAGGTGTACCTAATAAAGTGGCCAGTGAGTGTATATGTGATCCTTACAGCATATGGGACGTTTTTTCAAATATCTATTTGGCTATGTGATGTTGTTTTTTGTATTTTTGTAAAGGGGGTGTAGTTGATCATACACTATTACCGTATGAGCCTTATTCATCGTATAATTGTTATGGCCATAACAACCTTATGCCCTTAGGGCAAATATGACTAATCTTTCTTATTGAGCAGTTGTACAGTGTATATGCGCCTTTTTTCTATCTGTTTTACATTTGTAAGCACCAGTTATGGCACATTGGTATTATTATTCTCAGTATTAGCCTTTTCCTGGTCTTGGGGGGTATTCCCCCTTTTGGGGATGTACCTATTTGGTTTTTAATTGTTTTTAATGTGTGTTGTGTCTGCTTTTTTGACCACAATAAAATTGAGTATTATTTATAATATTGTTGTTTCTTGGTGATCACCGGGTGCATGTATGTCTTCCTTTCTCTTGTTTGTTTACATTACTCTCCTTGACATACCCCGGGTTGATCCCAGTTTGATATTAGTTTGATGGTGCCCTCCATCCTTCTTTTCTAAGGGTTTAGGAAAAAGCACATATTATATCTGATGAAGGCCATTGCGGGCGGTAACACGTTGTTTTGTTCTTATCTAAGTGTCCTAATAAATTCACAACTGAGCAAACTATCTTCACTTCAAACCAACCTGGTCCTCCAGAGCCGAGAAGGGAAATCTTCTATTTATCAAAGTATCTCGATATGCCACACCTGTGAGGTGGATGGATTATCTCGGCAAAGGAGAAGTGCTTACTAACACAGATTTAGATAAATATGTGAACAATATTTGAGAGAAAAAGGCCTTTTCTGTACATAGAAAAAGTCTTAGATTTTTTAATTCAGCTCATGAAGAATGGGAGAAAAAACAAAAGTGTTTATATTTTTGCTCAATGTAAGAAGCATAAGTACCATTGTGAACATTTATTACCATATTTTTCGGCGTATAACAAGACTGGGCGTATAAGAATAACCCCCAACTTTTCGGGAGTCATCTTATACACCGGTGTCGTCTTATACGGCATGTGCAGGGAGCGGTCCCAGATGGTTCCCAGGGTCTGGAGGAGAGGAGACTCTCCTTCAGGCCCTGGGATCCATATTCGTGTAAAAAAAAGAATAAAAATAAAAAATATGGATATACTTACCTTCTGATGGCCCCCGGAGTTCTCCCGGCTCTCCGCGATGCATGCGGCGGCTTCCGTTCCCAGAGATGCATTGCGTGCCGTGAAGGACCTTTGGGATGACCCAAAGCAGTCCCTGGGTGGGGACAACATCAGATCAGGCCCTGTGTAACCGCTACTTACAAGTGCGTCACCGCGGCCTGCAGAGTCTGCTTGCCTCGACTCACATCTGTGGAAGTCTGGGAATTATAGTGCTTCAAGAATACATATGGACTGGACGAACCGGCAAGCTTGCAGGTGTGCTTTGCTGACTCCTGGTGGCTAGAACCCATGAAACCTTGATAGACAGGGAGATAGGCTGACAGCTAACACGGAAGGACTCCTGGATGGTGTAACGAATCCACCAGGCTAACATGGCCAATGAAACAGCTAAACCCTTCCTGTAACCATCAGAAAGCCTTCTTCTTACCATCAGGAAGCCCAAATAAAGTTTAACACCTTTGGAAGGATGCCGTCATTGAGACGTACCTACTCAGAGCTCTCACTTCGTCCAGAATATGGGAAACCCATTCCATTTTGTGGACTGGTGCCGAAAGAGATGAGGGAAGAATGATGCCCTAAGAACAGTGGGAATACAATACCACCTTGGTAACAAGGGGTGGGGATGACCTGAGGACAACCTTGCCTTGAAGGTAATAAGGGAAAAAAAGTTTGAAAGAACAGAGAGGCTAGCTCCGATGAGTCGTCAGGATGATGAGATCGCAGAGAGAAAAGGGGTGACCTTCCCTGATAGTAAAGTCTGACCGGATCAAAAGTAGTCTACTGTAAGACACCCAGGACCATTAAGGTCCCAAAGATCTAGCGGTATGCGATAGGGAAGAACCACATGTGAAAGCTCCCTGCGATGAAGTCCCTACTTGCAGTTTTGTTGCAATAAGGCAGCGCACAATGCATCCCTGGGAACGAAAGCTGCCGCATGCATCGCAGAGAGCCGGGAGAACTCCGGGGGCAGTCGGAAGGTAAGTATACCCATATTTTTTATTTGTATTCTTTTTTTTACACGAATGGATCCCAGGGTCTGAAGGACAGTCTCCTCTCCTCCAGACCCTGGGAGCCATCCGGGATCGCTCCCTGCACCATATACGGCGACCTCAGAGCTCCGCACATGCCGTACCCAGCGTATAAGACGACCTCCGACTTTTGAGAAGATTTTCAGGGGTTAAAAAGTCATCTTATACGCCAGAAAATATGGTACATTTTATTCCTGTAGATGCAGTTTCTGTTTGGTAGAGAAAAATAGTTTGTCAATTAAATTGTTTTCTAGAACTGTAGAATGTTAAATAGTATATTTGCAATCTGTCAAAGCTGAGGGGGCAAAGACAATGTGGCAATGTATTAGGAATTTCAGATGATCATTTCCTGAATATTCTCTGGCATTTACATTCGATCTCTTATCTTATTTTAGAACAGTAAAGCTGTAATTGAAAATAACAAATCAAGAAAGTCTCTGATGCGATCTGTGGCAGGTCTGAATTTTTTTCACTGAGATGTAAATTTCTTGCTTGGAATTAATGACTTTCAACTGCAGCATCCTTCCTAATTATATTTATCATGTGGTGCAAATGTATTAAAATAATAATGATGGATGTCTTACCCAGGTTCCAGCATCATTCCAATTATCTTCTGGTCCACTTGACCTGAAATCAGACTAACTGGATCACACCGGGGTTTGTAGGTGGACAGGAAGTCACTTTGTCAATGTGAGCCAATGGAGTATCGTTCTGATTCTGATAGACTTACACTGGGAAAGCGGCTACCACTCCACATAGTAGCCACAAAGCAGCAGAGCAGTAACATCAGGCCGAGGAGGAGAGGACGGACAATGAGAAAAAGGGAAGATATCTATTGGTCAGTATTTAAACTTATACTACCTTACATACATGATTGAGTGGAACTTGGGAACACAAACAGATGAGCGTTCTTTAATTATTTAACATCAGCTAGATTTTACTGGCTAACACACTATTACATTGTTTTCCTGTAAATCCTTTCTGCAAAATCCTGGCCTTGTTTCAGCTTTATGGAGTCTAATATGAATAGTAGTATTAAAAAGAAGGGCATTCTGCTTCTCGCATTATCTTGACCTGGCCTGTAGAGCCTCTGAATATTTAACATTTAATTTTGTATTTTCTTAAACAACACCATGGTTAAAAGTCTCTGTCTATGCCCTTTTCAAATAATAGCTGGTGATCCTTAGATTATATGGCAATGTACCTGGCAAAACATGTACTTTAAAATTATAACTATCTTTTTTTTTTAAAAGGTGACGGTCATAAAATTTCACTATATAAACTGCAAATATTACTGAAAAGCACTTGAAAATGCAAGTGGTAGAATTGAACTTTATGAAGGTTTACCTCTATTTGCCCTCACCTAACCTGCTTCCCTGCTGCTGAGAACTTACATGGCTAAGTTCAAGCTACAGCTCTCAGTCAGGTCGTTTGGGCAGAGAATAAATGTACTGGGACTCGTGAGCTATTTTATTCTATATCTAAACTCTTGATATCAGGACTATAGAGCGGGTCTGACATGAATTTTTAAAAGAAGAACACCAAACTCATCAGGTCGAAGAGATCTAGTTAACTCCTTCCCAACATGGTGATTTCGAATTTCCCACCTTTTATATATTCCTCCCCTTCTTCAAAGAGCCATAGGTTTTTTACTAGGGATGAGCGAGCACTGAAGTACTCAGATGCTCGTTAGTTGAACCGATCAATTCATAATGCTCGGATGCTCGTTTCGAATAATGAGGATAATGGGAGTTAATGGGAAATACTAGCATTTTTCAGGAAGCATCTTTGACTCTCAGATAGCTGCTGAGCACAATGGTGTCACACTTTTACTTCACTTAAGGACTGTCAATAAAACATTCAAATCAAAAATAAATTGGAGTTTACAGCAAAAAAAGTTAAGAAACATTTTTTCCTGTATACTGACTTGTATATAAGGCAACATTTAACCCTTTCGGGCCACTGCCTGTTTTTGCCTTTGTGACGAGGCCAATTTTTCAAACTCTGACAATGTCATATTATGATTCTGAGATCGTTTTTAGTGACATATTGTACTTCACGATAGTGGTAAAATTTGTTAAATATGACTTGCGTTTATTTCTGAAAACATTGGAAATTTTACAAAAATTTTAAAATTTCACAATTTTCAATGTTATTAATCTTTATGCCCTTAAACCAGAGAGTTATGGCTCATAAAATAGTTAATAAGTAACATTTCCCACATGTCTACCTTACATCAACACAATTTTTTTTTAAGCAAAGAAGGCTGCCGGTTACCAGCGGTGATGTCCAGGGGCCTCCGGACAGGTGAGTATATCAATATTTTTTATTTTAATTCTTTATTTTACACATTAATGTTGTTTCGATACCGATTCCCGATACCACAAAAGTATCGGATCTCGGTATCGGAATTCTGCACAAGGCAATCTTGCCTTACGCTGGCGTGTACTATGGAGGACAGAGAATGAACTTCAATCCAATATTGCAGCCAGCATGCAGCCAGCGGGTAAGGAAAGGGTGAATCAAACACCCAAAAACCCCGCCCCTATGGCTGAAAATTGTTCCCTCCAAATTCAGGTGACAGAGTCCCTTTAACAGATGATGGACCTGAGTGAGGACTTGCTTTTTTGTGGATTGAGTTGAAGCTTTTATTGGGTTCATTTTGCATAACTAATTTGGGGCTTTCTGTTGTGGTCCTGGTGGTTAGGAACACATGAACTGACCTGATAAGTAAACCAAAAATAAGGACAAGCTCTGGGAATGTGGGAACTTTACTGACCGCAATCCTGATCCTATCAACACACACTATAGGCAGCCGTTGAGCGTTCCTGACTCGGCCTAGACGCCTCTTCACAGCCTGAGAAACTAGCTACCCCTAGAGAGAAACAAAGCCTCACTTGCCTCAGAGAAATTTTCCCCAAAGTGTAGGCAGCCCCCCACAAATAATAACGGTGAGTTAAGGGGAAAACACAAACATAGAAATGAAAACAGGTTTTAGCAAATGAGGCCCGCTAATAACTAAATAGTCAGAAGATAGCAAGGAATCTGTGCGGTCAGTATAAAATACTACAAAAATTATCCACGCAGAGAATACAAAAAGACCCCCACACCGACTCACGATGTGAGGGGCGCAACTCCGCACCCCAGAGCTTCCAGCTAGCAATCAAATAGCATATAAGCAAGCTGGATTGAACTCATCATATACTGAGAAACATTTTCAAAAAGCAATGAGCAAAAATGGACTAGCATGAACTTAGCTTCTCCACGAGGAGACAGGTCACAAGGGAAGTCCCAGAGAGATCTGAACCAGTACTGAATACAACGACAGCAGGCAACAAGTAAAGGTCCAGATGGAGTTAAATAGGCAGCAAGCCTAGCAGGAAACGAGGCAGCTGGAGTCCAGCTACAGACCAGCTGTAACACTCAAAGCCACCAGAGGGAGCCCATGAACAGAACTCACAAAGTACCACTCATGACCACAGGAGGGAGCCCAAGAACGGAATTCACAACAGTACCCCCCCCCTTGAGGAGGGGTCACCGAACCCTCACCAGAGCCCCCAGGCTGATCAGGATGAGCCAAATGAAAGGCACGAACCAAATCGGCAGCATGGACATCAGAGGCAACAACCCAGGAATTATCCTCCTGACCATAGCCCTTCCATTTAACCAAGTACTGAAGCTTCCGTCTGGAAATATGAGAATCCAAGATCTTCTCCACTACATACTCCAATTCTCCCTCGACCAACACCGGAGCAGGAGGATCAACAGAAGGAACCACAGGCACCACATACCTCCGCAACAATGACCTATGGAACACATTATGAATGGTAAAAGATGCTGGGAGGTCCAAACGAAATGAGACAGGATTGAGGATTTCTGAAATCTTATAAGGACCGATGAAACGAGGTTTGAACTTAGGAGAGGAAACCTTCATAGGAACATAACGAGATGACAACCATACCAAATCCCCCACACGAAGTCGGGGACCCACACAGCGACGGCGATTAGCAAAGCGCTGAGCCTTCTCCTGTGACAACGTCAAATTGTCCACTACGTGGTTCCAAATCTGCTGCAACCTATTCACCACAGAATCCACCCCAGGACAGTCAGAAGGCTCAACCTGCCCTGAGGAAAAACGAGGAGGAAAACCAGAATTACAAAAAAAAGGTGAAACCAAAGTAGCAGAACTAGCCCGATTATTGAGGGTGAACTCAGCCAATGGCAAAAAAGTCACCCAATCATCCTGATCAGCAGAAACAAAACATCTCAGATAAGTTTCCAAGGTCTGATTAGTTCGTTCGGTTTGGCCATTCGTCTGAGGATGGAAGGCCGAAGAAAAAGACAAATCAATGCCCATCTTAGCACAAAAGGACCGCCAAAATCTGGACACAAACTGGGACCCTCTGTCAGACACAATGTTCTCCGGAATACCATGCAGACGAACCAAATTCTGAAAAAACAGCGGAACCAAATCAGAGGAGGAGGGTAACTTAGGCAAGGGCACCAAATGGACCATTTTAGAAAAACGATCACAAACCACCCAGATGACAGACATCCTCTGAGAGACTGGAAGATCCGAAATAAAATCCATGGAAATATGCGTCCAAGGCCTCTTCGGGACAAGCAAAGGCAAAAGCAATCCACTGGCACGAGAACAGCAAGGCTTGGCCCGAGCACAAATCCCACAGGACTGCACAAAGGAACGCACATCCCGCGACAAGGAAGGCCACCAAAAGGACCTAGCCACCAAATCCCTGGTACCAAAAATCCCAGGATGACCTGCTAACACTGAAGAATGAACCTCGGAAATAACTCTACTGGTCCATCTATCCGGGACAAACAGTCTCTCCGGTGGACAACGGTCAGGTCTATCGGCCTGAAATTCCTGCAACACCCGCCGCAAATCAGGGGAGATGGCAGACAAGATCACCCCCTCTCTGAGGATACCAGCCGGTTCAGAAACTCCCGGAGAGTCAGGCACAAAACTCCTAGAAAGGGCATCAGCCTTCACATTTTTTGAGCCCGGAAGGTACGAAACCACGAAATCAAAATGGGAGAAAAACAGCGACCATCGAGCTTGTCTAGGATTTAACCGCTTGGCAGACTCGAGATAAATCAAATTCTTGTGATCCGTCAAGACCACCACACGATGCTTGGCTCCCTCAAGCCAATGTCGCCACTCCTCGAATGCCCACTTCATTGCCAACAACTCCCGATTACCAACATCATAATTCCGCTCGGCAGGCGAAAACTTTCTAGAAAAGAAAGCACATGGTCTCATCACCGAGCAATCAGAGCTTCTCTGTGACAAGACAGCCCCAGCTCCAATCTCAGAAGCATCAACCTCGACCTGAAAGGGAAGAGAGACATCAGGCTGACGCAAGACAGGAGCCGAAGAAAACCGACACTTCAGCTCCTGAAAGGCCTCAACGGCCGCAGAGGACCAATTCGTCACATCAGCACCCTTTCTAGTCAAATCCGTCAAAGGCTTAACCACACTAGAAAAATTAGTGATGAAGCGACGGTAAAAATTAGCAAAGCCCAAGAACTTCTGAAGACTCTTCACTGATGTAGGTTGAGTCCAGTCATAGATGGCCTGGACTTTAACTGGATCCATCTCGATAGTAGAAGGGGAAAAAATAAAGCCCAAAAAGGAAACCTTCTGGACTCCAAAGAGACATTTAGAGCCCTTCACAAACAAGGCATTGGCATGCAGGACCTGAAACACCATCCTGACCTGCTTCACATGAGACTCCCAATCATCAGAAAAGACCAAAATATCATCCAGGTGCACAATCATAAATCTATCCAGATACTCTCGGAAGATGTCGTGCATGAAGGACTGAAACACGGAAGGGGCATTAGAAAGCCCAAAAGGCATCACCAAGTACTCAAAATGACCTTCGGGCGTATTAAATGCTGTTTTCCATTCATCGCCCTGCTTTATACGCACAAGATTATAAGCTCCTCGAAGATCTATCTTGGTGAACCAACTAGCCCCCCTAATCTGAGCAAACAGATCGGACAGCAGAGGCAAAGGGTACTGAAATTTGACCGTGATTTTATTTAGAAGGCGATAATCTATACAGGGTCTCAGAGAACCATCCTTCTTGGCCACAAAAAAAACCCCTGCACCCAAAGGTGACGATGACGGATGAATATGCCCTTTCTCCAATGACTCATTTATATAACTCCGCATAGCGGTATGTTCTGGTACAGACAAATTAAAAAGTCGACCCTTAGGGAACTTACTACCAGGAATCAAATTTATAGCACAATCACAATCCCTGTGAGGAGGTAGGGCACTGGATTTGGGCTCATCAAATACATCCTGGTAATCCGACAAAAATTCAGGGACTTCAGAAGGAGTAGAAGAAGCAATTGACACCAAAGGAACTGTCATGCAGCGCTCGCCCCCGGCTTCTGCAGCTCGCCGGGTGCGCGCGCACGGCGCATTCAGCTCTGCGCGTGCGCACATCTGATTCCTCTGTTGGCACTCCTTCCTGTCCTCTCCGTCATCCTGGAGGACTGTAACCCGGAAGTAGCTCTCATGCTGGTATATAAGCTGCTTCCTGCTGCTCCTCTGTGCCTGATGATCATTTGTGTTTACAAGTGCTTCTGGTCACCTGTGGTCTCTGTGCATTCCTAGCTTTCTGACCTTGGGACTCCTCCTTCCTCTGCAGTACCTGCCTGATTTTCCTGTGTTCCTGCTTTGTTCCTTCAGTTCCTGTTTCTGTGCGGTACCTGCCCGGCTCCTTTACCATTTCCTTGCTCCCGTCAGCCTCTGTGTCTCCATATTGTCTCGTCAGCCTCCGTGTCTCTGTAGTATTCCCATCTTCTCCCTCGTCTCAGTAGTTCCTTGCCATTCCCTCTGTTTCCTCCGCTGTTTCCTTCGGTCCCTGTGTTCCTGCAGTGTACCCTTCTTATCTCAGTCGACCCTCCAGCTTCCGTGGCGATAGTCCCTCACGGGCCTGCCCCTAACGCTCCCTGTATAGGGGGCGGTCCACCTGGTCAGCTCGTCCGAGAGGGGTTCGTCGTCACGGTCCAGTGGGTCCACTCTCCGTTGTCCCTGTTTGAATCCACTCTCTCAAATGGGACTGCACTCGGATGACATCTGAGTGCAGCCTGATTCTTACAGCATCACAGTATCATCAGGCCATGGACCCCGCTGGAGCTTCCGCTACTCAAAAAGACTTACTCTTTTTGCGTGAAAACCAGACTAGGATCATGTCGTTTTTAAAAAATATGGAGTCTCGCCTAGCGGCTTTACAGCCTTCTGATCCTGGTATTGCTCCGCAGTTGGTTGCCCTTCAGCTGGAGCTAGGTCTACAATGGGACACTCAGTCCCATATTTCGAATTTTTTGGCCTCTATTAATGATCGGCTTCTCGCCCTCCGGAATGTGGCCTCTGTCTCCACTCCTGTCTCAGCGCCACAACCCTCGCCCCGACTTGCTAGACCTCCTCGGTATGGTGGGGATCCTAAAGCATGCCGCGGCTTTCTTATTCAATGCCAGTTGCATTTTGAATTGTCTTCGCTACTTTATCCCACCGATCGAGCTAAGGTTGTTTTTATAGTATCCCATTTGGAGGGTGAGGCTTTGGCGTAGGTTAATCCCCTCTGGGAGCGTAATGATCCTTTGGTCTCCCAACTCAATCCGTTCCTGGATACCTTCCGCAAGGTTTTTGATGAACCTGGACGTCTGGTCTCTACCACAGAGTCCCTCTTTAACCTTAGCCAGGCCACTCTCTCTGTAGCTCAGTACGCCATCCGTTTCCGGACTCTGTCTTCAGACCTTGGGTGGAATAATGAGGCTTTGGTTGGAGCGTTTTGGCGTGGTTTGTCTTCACGGATTAAGGATGAGCTGGCAGGACGGGACACTCCCACCTCTTTGGATGATCTTATCTCCTTGGCCATACGCATTGATCTGCGCTTTCAGGAGCGCACTCGCGAGCTTGCCAGAGAAAAGAGACCTCTTCGCCAGACCACTATTGCTCGAGGGACTTCTTTTTCTCAAACAGCCCCAGTGGTTTCTTCATCTTCTCCTGAACCCATGCAGGTCGATCGCTTTGAGTCTTCCGAGCAGCGCCGCAAGGAGAGACTCGCACAAGGTCTCTGTTTTTACTGCGGTAGTGCCTCTCATCTCTTACACGCCTGTCCTCACAGGTCGGGAAACGCCTCCGCCTAGGACAGGTAAGAGAGGCCTTCCTAGGTGGTTATGACTCCTCTCCACCTCTGGTTTTGTCTGTTATTCTACATTTAGGTTCCCGTCACTTTTCTCTGGAGGCTTATGTTGATTCAGGAGCGGCTGGGAACTTTGTTCAGCTTGAGGTTGTAAACAGGCTTGGGATACCTGTTAGACCCTTGGAGACTCCTAGACAAATAGCTTCCGTCGATGGTCAGCCTTTGCGGGAGACCGTCAACTTAGTTACGGAGGAAGTTGAACTTCAGATTGGAGCTCTTCATCGTGAGAAACTGGCCTTTTATGTTTTACCTTCATTGTCTCATTCTTTCCTTTTGGGTCTTCCTTGGCTGAGAGATCACGAACCCACTCTGGACTGGCGCACTGGAGATGTTCTACGGTGGGGACAGTCTTGTCTGAACAGGTGCCTGCTTCCTGTCAAGCCTGCGTCCTCCTTTCGGTCTGCTTCGGAATCCACGGGAATTCCTCCAGCCTATTGCGCCTTCTCGGATGTCTTTAACAAGAAGGAGGCGGAGATCTTGCCGCCGCACCGCTCTTATGACTGCCCGATAGACCTTGTTCCTGGTTCTACTCCACCTCGAGGACGTATTTACCCATTGTCTCCTACCGAAACTCAAGCCATGTCCGAATATATCCAAGAGAATCTGGCCAGAGGCTTCATTCGAAAGTCCTCCTCACCTGCAGGAGCTGGGTTCTTCTTCGTCAAGAAGAAGGACGGTTCTCTTCGCCCATGTATAGACTATCGGGGTCTCAACACTATCACGATCAAGAACAAGTACCCACTTCCTCTCATACCTGAACTCTTTGATCGTCTACGTGGAGCACGAATCTTTACCAAATTGGATCTCAGAGGAGCTTATAATTTGGTCCGTATCCGTTCCGGTGACGAGTGGAAGACTGCGTTTAATACCAGAGATGGTCATTATGAATATTTGGTTATGCCATTCGGTTTATGCAACGCACCCGCAGTCTTCCAGGAGTTTGTAAATGATGTTTTTCGGGATCTACTTTACACCTGTGTTGTAGTGTACTTGGACGATATCCTTGTGTTCTCTCCAGATCTGTCTACTCACAGAAGAGATGTACGGCAAGTACTTCAGCGTTTGAGAGAGAATCGGCTGTACGCAAAACTGGAAAAATGTGTCTTCGAACAGTCATCTCTTCCCTTCTTGGGTTTCATCATTTCCGACGCTGGTTTGTGTATGGATCCAGGAAAAGCTTCTGCCGTGCTCAACTGGCCACGTCCTCTTGGAGTGAAAGCAATTCAGCGATTTCTTGGATTTGCTAACTACTATCGGCAGTTTATCCCTCACTTTTCCTCCCTTTCTGCTCCAATCTCCTCCATGATTCGGAAGGGTGCCAATCCTCATCTATGGTCGTCTGAGGCCGAAGAGGCTTTCCGGTCCATCAAGCAGGCCTTCGCCTCCGCTCCTATTCTTCATCGTCCTGTGGAAATAAACCCTTCATCCTTGAAGTAGATGCTTCTGCAATTGGAGCTGGAGCTGTGCTCTCGCAGAAATCCTCTTCTGGTCGTCTTGTGCCCTGTGGTTTTTTCTCTAAGATCTTCTCCTCCTCTGAAAAGAATTATTCTATCGGTGATAAAGAACTTTTGGCAATCAGGTTGGCATTGGAGGAGTGGCGGTACCTCTTGGAGGGGGCTTTACATCGTTTTGTAATTTACACAGATCACAAGAATCTGGCATATATCCGCTCTGCGCAAAGACTAAATCCTCGGCAGGCCAGGTGGGCCTTGTTTTTCGCCAGGTTTGACTTTGAACTTCGTTTCCTGCCAGGAGATAAAAACTCCAGAGCCGACGCTCTGTCTAGGTCATTCCAGGCGGTGGATATGGAGGAAGAACCTGCGCACATCATCGATCCTGCAAGAGTCATCACAGTTGCTCCTCTCTCTCTTTCCTCGTTGCCTCCAGGTAAGACCTTAGTTGCTGAAGAGAACAGAGAACGCGTCTTACTTTGGGGTCATGCCTCCAAATTAGCTGGACATGTTGGTCTCAAAAAAACCCTCCGTCTGATCTCTCGCTATTACTGGTGGCCTACGTTGTCCAAGGACGTCCAAAGTTTTGTCGCCTCTTGTCCCTCCTGTGCCAAGAATAAAATTCCCAGGCAACTACCTTCTGGGCTTTTGCATCCTTTACCGGTACCCTCCACTCCGTGGCAACATTTATCGATGGACTTCATCACTGACCTGCCTTCTTCATCTGGTTGTACCGTCATCTTCGTGGTCATGGATCGTTTCTCCAAGATGGCTCATTTCATTGCACTACCTGGTTTGCCTTCTGCTCCCGAATTGGCAAAGATTTTTGTTCACCATATTTTTCGTCTTCATGGTCTTCCTTTACATATTGTTTCTGACCGAGGTGTTCAATTCACCGCCCGCTTCTGGAAATCCCTCTGCAAATCTATGAACATTTCGCTTGACTTTTCTTCAGCCTACCATCCGCAGTCCAATGGCCAGGTGGAACGTACTAATCAGACCTTGGTAACTTATCTCCGTCATTTTTCCAATTCCCATCAGAATGATTGGTCTGACTTGCTGCCATGGGCTGAGTTTTCTTACAATAACCATTCCAGCGAAGCTACTAACAAATCTCCATTTTTTATCGTCTACGGTCAACATCCTGGTCTTCCTCTTCCGGTTCCTCCTGTCTCTACTGTACCAGCGGCTGATCTTCTGTCTAGAGAGTTCTCCAGGGTCTGGCAGGAGACCAAGTCTGCCCTTGAGTTGGCTCAAGTCAGGATGAAGAGACATGCGGACAAAAGACGCCTCGATTCTCCTATATTCCATCCTGGGGACAAGGTTTGGGTTTCTTCTAAATGTATCCGTCTCAAAATTCCTTCACATAAGCTGGGTCCTCGCTATATCGGTCCATTCGAAGTTTTGTCTCGTATTAATGACGTTTCTTACAAACTTAAGTTGCCTGCCTCTCTGCGTATTTCTAATTCTTTTCATGTGTCTCTCCTTAAACCCGTAGTTTTTAATCAGTTTCATTCTTCTAACCTTTGTTCTCCTTCGCCTGTTTCCGAGGATGATGTCTTTGAAGTTAGGGACATTTTAGCCATGAAAAAACTTAGAGGGAGAACTTTGTTTTTGGTTGACTGGAAAGGTTTTGGTCCTGAGGAGAGGTCCTGGGAGCCTCGTGAGAACATTCAGGCCCCTCGCATTTTGTCCCGGTTTCTTTCAAGTCTTAAAAAGGAGGGGCGTAAAGACGGGGGTACTGTCATGCAGCGCTCGCCCCCGGCTTCTGCAGCTCGCCGGGTGCGCGCGCACGGCGCATTCAGCTCTGCGCGTGCGCACATCTGATTCCTCTGTTGGCACTCCTTCCTGTCCTCTCCGTCATCCTGGAGGACTGTAACCCGGAAGTAGCTCTCATGCTGGTATATAAGCTGCTTCCTGCTGCTCCTCTGTGCCTGATGATCATTTGTGTTTACAAGTGCTTCTGGTCACCTGTGGTCTCTGTGCATTCCTAGCTTTCTGACCTTGGGACTCCTCCTTCCTCTGCAGTACCTGCCTGATTTTCCTGTGTTCCTGCTTTGTTCCTTCAGTTCCTGTTTCTGTGCGGTACCTGCCCGGCTCCTTTACCATTTCCTTGCTCCCGTCAGCCTCTGTGTCTCCATATTGTCTCGTCAGCCTCCGTGTCTCTGTAGTATTCCCATCTTCTCCCTCGTCTCAGTAGTTCCTTGCCATTCCCTCTGTTTCCTCCGCTGTTTCCTTCGGTCCCTGTGTTCCTGCAGTGTACCCTTCTTATCTCAGTCGACCCTCCAGCTTCCGTGGCGATAGTCCCTCACGGGCCTGCCCCTAACGCTCCCTGTATAGGGGGCGGTCCACCTGGTCAGCTCGTCCGAGAGGGGTTCGTCGTCACGGTCCAGTGGGTCCACTCTCCGTTGTCCCTGTTTGAATCCACTCTCTCAAATGGGACTGCACTCGGATGACATCTGAGTGCAGCCTGATTCTTACAGCATCACAGGAACATCGCCATGTACCCCTTGACAACCCCAACTTGACACAGACATTGCTTTCCAATCCAGGACTGGATTATGAACCTGCAGCCATGGCAGACCCAACACGACAACATCATGCAAATTATGTAACACCAGAAAGCGAATAACCTCCTGATGTGCAGGAGTCATGCACATAGTCACTTGAGTCCAGTACTGAGGCTTATTCTTGGCCAATGGCGTAGCATCAATTCCCTTTAGTGGAATAGGGAACTGCAATGGCTCCAAGATAAAACCACAGCGCCTGGCAAATGACAAATCCATCAAATTCAGGGCAGCGCCTGAATCCACAAAAGCCTTAACAGAGTAGGATGACAGAGAGCAAATCAAAGTAACAGACAAAATGAATTTTGGCTGTACAGTACCAATGGTGACAGACTTAGCGAACCTTTTTGTGCGCTTAGAACAATCAGAGATAACATGAGTGGAGTCACCACAGTAAAAGCACAACCCATTCTGACGTCTGTGATTTTGCCGTTCAATTCTGGTCAGAATCCTGTCACATTGCATAGACTCAGGCTTCTGTTCAGAAAACACCGCCAGATGGTGCACAGGTTTGCGCTCCCGCAAACGCCGATCAATCTGAATGGCCAAAGACATTGACTCATTCAGACCCGCAGGCGTGGGGAACCCCACCATAACATCCTTAAGGGCTTCAGAAAGACCCTTTCTGAAAATCGCTGCCAGGGCACACTCATTCCATTGAGTGAGCACAGACCACTTCCTAAACTTCTGACAGTAAACCTCTGCTTCATCCTGACCCTGAGAGAGAGCCAGCAAAATCTTTTCTGCCTGGTCTACTAGATTAGGTTCCTCATAAAGCAATCCAAGCACCAGAAAAAATGCATCCACATTTAGCAATGCAGGATCTCCTGGCGCCAGGGAGAATGCCCAATCTTGAGGGTCACCACGTAACAAAAAAATAATAATTTTAACTTGCTGAGCAGGGTCACCAGAGGAACGAGGTCTCAGAGAAAGAAACAATTTGCAATTATTTTTGAAATTCAAAAACCTAGATCTATCTCCAGAGAACAGCTCAGGAATTGGTATTTTATGTTCTGACATAGGACTGTGAACTACATAATCCTGAATGCCTTGTATCCTTGTAGCGAGCTGATCCACACAAGAGGACAGACCTTGAATATCCATATCTGCAGCTGAGTCCTGAACCACCCAGAGATTAAGGGGAGGAGAGAGGCTAAACACACTGCAGAGGAAAAAAAAACCCTCAGAGCTTCTCTTATCCCTCTTTTGCGATGCATTAACACTTTACTGGCCTGCTGTACTGTTGTGGTCCTGGTGGTTAGGAACACATGAACTGACCTGATAAGTAGACCAAAAATAAGGACAAGCTCTGGGAATGTGGGAACTTTACTGACCGCAATCCTGATCCTATCAACACACACTATAGGCAGCCGTGGAGCGTTCCTGACTCGGCCTAGACGCCTCTTCACAGCCTGAGAAACTAGCTACCCCTAGAGAGAAACAAAGCCTCACTTGCCTCAGAGAAATTTTCCCCAAAGTGTAGGCAGCTTCCACAAATAATAACGGTGAGTTAAGGGGAAAACACAAACATAGAAATGAAAACAGGTTTTAGCAAATGAGGCCCGCTAATAACTAAATAGTCAGAAGATAGCAAGGAATCTGTGCGGTCAGCATAAAATACTACAAAAATTATCCACGCAGAGAATACAAAAAGACCCCCACACCGACTCACGATGTGAGGGGCGCAACTCCGCACCCCAGAGCTTCCAGCTAGCAATCAAATAGCATATAAGCAAGCTGGACTGAACTCATCATATACTGAGAAACATTTTCAAAAAGCAATGAGCAAAAATGGACTAGCATGAACTTAGCTTCTCCACGAGGAGACAGGTCACAAGGGAAGTCCCAGAGAGATCTGAACCAGTACTGAATACAACGACAGCAGGCAACAAGTAAAGGTCCAGATGGAGTTAAATAGGCAGCAAGCCTAGCAGGAAACGAGGCAGCTGGAGTCAAGCTACAGACCAGCCGTAACACTCAAAGCCATCAGAGGGAGCCCATGAACAGAACTCACAAAGTACCACTCATGACCACAGGAGGGAGCCCGAGAACGGAATTCACAACAGCTTTCTATCTAAATTTCTGAGTAACATGATTCAGATGAAATCCCCAAGGGATCCATTCACTATAATGAGGCAGCAGATTTACACTGGACTCCGTTTGGCCTCTGTTCAGCGTTGTCCTTCTTTTCAGAGGTGCACAAAACTGGCGGACTGCGCTTTTATGTATGACTACAAAGATGGACACCACCGGATCACAGGTCCTATGGTGTCCACAGTGCCTCCATCTTCCTCATTATATGGAATATTCTGCCAGAGGTTCATGTATTTCATAGATTTACACAATAACCCCGGTGTAAGCACTCAGCGCAGAGCGCAGGATAACTGTGCGCTGAACCTTACTGCGATCTTTGGGAGGCAGAATGAAAAAATCAACAGCAGGTGAAGAATTGATTTTATTTATTTTTTACACCGGTATAAGTGATTAGGTGACTTAATTCTTTGGGTGAGTGCGATTACATCGATACCAGATTTATATCAGGTTTTTATGTTTCCCTGCTGTCACACACTAAAAGATGCTTTTTATTGCAGAAATTAGTTTTTGCAACACCATATTTTGAGAGTTATAATTTCTCCATATTTCGTTTGACAGAGTCATGTGAGGGCTTGTTTTTTGCTGATCAAGTTGACGTTTTTATTGGTACCATTTTCGGGCACATGATATTTTTTGATCGCTTTCTATTCTGATTTTTGGCAGAATGATCAAACACTAGGAATTGTTTTTACCGGGTTTTTTTATTGCTGTTCCACGTGTGGTAAAATTGATAAGACAGCTTTATTCTTCGGGTCAGTACAATTATAGTGATACCATATTTACCGTATTTTTCGGATTATAAGACGCACTTTTTCCCCAAAATTTTTGGGGAAAATGGGGGTGCATCATATAAAGCGGATATACCTTACCAGCTGCAGGCTGGGATGAAAGAGTGTTCAGATGTGCAGTGCTATAGGTGGTGTTCGGTGCTGCGGGAGTTCTGCCAACATCTTTTGAAAGCCCAGTGCCCCCACAATGACACGGTTTCCTATGCAGTGGACTGGAGATGTCTGCACCAAGATCTCGGGATCCGCATTTATTTTGTGATTTTTATTGTTTTAAAACTTTTTTTTACTTTTTCACTTAGTCCCTCTATGGGACTTCAATGTTTATTTGTCTGATCACTGGTCTCATACAATGCAATACACATGTATTGCATTGTATGAGACCTGTCAGTGTTAGACAGGCAGGTCACTTGATAGACTCAGCTGCAGGCTGAGTCTAAAAAGCCACTGCAGCAGGCAGACTTGGAAGTCATCATGTGACCTCCGGCTGCCAGGACAACTCGGGATCCCCTGTGATGTGATCAGATCTCATCATGGGGGTCATCGTAGAGGTGAGTATAGCAATGGCCTCCCTCTGCTATCTTCTAAATGCCACGATTGCGACAGGTAGAAGATAGCCAAGGGTTAGCATCATTGGGACCTGATCTATTCAGGTTCTGATGATGTCACCTGTCAGAGCTACCACTCTGCATAGGAATCACAGCACTTGCAGGATCCTGGGGGTCCTGAACGCTGCCAGACCACCGACCGCTTATAACCTCTTGCATTCACTGCATAGGCAAATACTATGGGAGACCCACTCCTTTCTAATGGGAACATTTTTTAATGAGGCCCTCCTCCACGTCTTTACCAAGGGACATTGTAGTGCCTCCAAATTTTTGGCAGCTCTTGCATTCACTGCATAGGCAAACAGTATGGGGAAACTACTTTCAAGTGGCCCTCCTGTATGTCTCTTCAAAGGGGTATGGGGGGCGTCTAAATTTGGGGCAGGACTTGCATTCACTGCATAGGCAAACAGTATGGGAGTACCAACTTCCTAATAATGGGAGCATTGCTTTCAGGAGGGCCCTCCTGTACGTCTCTTCAAAGGGGTATTGGGGTGCATCTAAATTTTGGCCAGGCCTTGCATTTACTGCATAGGCAAACAGTATGGGAGTACTTCGTGTGTGTAAACATAAATTCCCTTTAAAACAGATCTTTAATAGTACTAATATTAAAAAACACCTACCCAGTGAAAAAGGTTTGATACCCAAATAAACTGACCAACAAATTTCCTAAAGATTCCCTGTATTAAGCCTAAATCCATCCCTACCTGGCTGTGGAGGTTGGCATCCTAAAGAAACGATCTAGCGCCCCACTCAACGTGGTCTATCCCTCACTTCCCTTTCACAATCCTCATAATAAAGGTAGGAAAACAATGTCTCATAGAGTAGGGATGAATAGAGACTTTTTGATAGCAAAATCTTTTTTACAGGTATCTTAAATGACAAATAGATAATACTAAAACATCTGTAGTCATAACTCATACTCCACTACACAACACATCATTATAGTCCAACTGGCACCTACAATAATATCTCAATCAGTTATATACCTGAATAGGCAATAATCAACACAATAGATATTAAGGAGATAAAAAGAAATATGGTGGTCGCTAACTATCATGACATCCGTCCTCCTTTATATCTACAATACCTCCTGATGAACCGTGTGTACGGGGAAACGCGTCGGGTACATCCGATTCAGCTAAGTTCACTCCCAAATATCTACAATCATTATGTTCTCTTGACCTGCATTTAGTCTTTATATCTAATCCATGTGTGTAGCATGGTACATGAGGTATAGAATAGTGGACTATTACCAGGGGATATCTAATCTAAGCAAATTTCTTTTTATCTCCTTAATATTTATTGTGTTGGTTATTGCCTATTCAGGTATATACCTGGTTGAGATGTTATTGTAGGTGCCAGTTGGACTACACTGATGTGTTGTGTAGTGAAGTATGAGTTATGACTACGGATGTTTTAGTATTATCTATTTGTCATATAAGAGACCTGTATTGCGTTCACTGCATAGGCAAACAGTATGGGGAGTATCAATTTCCTAATAATGGGAACATTGCTTTCAGGTGGCCTTACTGTATCCTGTGCGTCTCTTCAAAGGGGTATTGGGGTGCATCTAAATTTGGGGCAGCCCTTGAATTCACTGCATAAGCAATCACTATGGGAGACCCACACCTTTCTAATGTGAACATTTTGTTATGAGGCCCTCTTCCACGTCTCTATGAAGGGGCATTGTAGTACCTCCAAATTTTTGGCAGCTGTTGCATTCACTGCATAGGCAAACAGTATGGGAGTACCAATTTCCTATTAATGGGAACATTGCTTTCCGGAGGCCCTCCTGTATGTCTCTTCACAGGGGTATTGGGGTGCGTCTAAAGTTGGGGCAGGCCAGTCACTCACTGCATACGCAATAACAGTATAGGAGACCCACTGTTTAATAATGGGGAAAACAAAGCATAGCCAGCTGATGGTTCTCTAAGAATAGTGAGGGCCGACTGCTGGCCCTTTAAGAATTGTAAAGACCGCCTGATGGCCCTATAAAAAGCAGGCTTTGTGACTTTCAGAGTCCCTCCTTCATAAATGAAACAGGATGTGTCTGATGATGTGTCACACACCACATGGCCAGATAAGGTTGTAAAATGTTAAAATGACATTTCCCAGTGAATGCATTTGTCTTGTTTGAAACCAAGCTAAAGTTAAAAAATGCATTAAAAACTCTACGTGTGAACATAGCCCAAGGTGTGGAGGAGCATTTTTGTTTTTGGTTATTTGTTTTGCCTTATATAAGAGTCATTACCTTGGATAGGATGTTCCTTAACATATTTCCCAGGAAAATAAAATTTTGGTTTTGTTTTTGTATGTTTTATTGTGAGTCTGTAAAAGTGGCGTAAGACTCTGACAACATTGTTCACAGTGACCTGGGAGTCAGAAATGCTTCCAGAGGTCTTCCCCATGCTGTTCCCATGTCATTTGAGCACTGTTCCAATCGATATAGGCAATTCCTAGTTCCTCTGCAGACCGCTGGGTGGTGGCTGAGGTAAAAATGCTCAAGTTTCCCATAGACTTACATGGAGCTCGTTGTTAGGGTCGAGCGCCAAAGCTTTCCAATTTGCTCGACACGAGCAATGAGCACCCAAGGATTTTAGTGCTTGTCTATCATTACACAGAACCAAGTATTCTAGGGATGGAATGGAGACGTTTTTTGACATATTGCAACATCTATCTTTTTCCATTCTTCATGAATGACCTCTTCTAGAGCCTGGATGTTGAATGGAGAGAGATGGTCAACTTGTCTCTTCAGAATTCCCCATAGGTGTTCGATTGGATTCGGGGTTTAGATAGCATCACTGCTTGACAAGCATGACTGCAAGGTTCTTCTAAAAGTCCAGATGTTCTAAAATAGTATATAAGAACAAGAGAATATCCACAACATGATACATCTGGTTAATTGCCTAATTCACTTTGGATATTGTCTAAAATAATTTTTATAATTAATACATTGACAAATGAATAATATGTTTCATGTTTTTACTAATGCTATGTTACTAAGCTAAAATATGTAAAAGTATAAGAATGTGCAAATTGTCTCTAGTAAAGTATGAGTTTCCATGTGAATTCAGGATGAAAAAAATTACAATATTACCAAATACTACATATGGATGACTTTGTGCTCTATTTGACATAATCCCTCATGCGTATTACCCCCACCTGGTACATGTTCTCTGCTTTATAGTGCACTGTGATCTTATTCAGAAACAACCAAAACCAACAGTCATGTACTGGAATGGTTATACATTTCATTCATGAGCAAACAGATATATATATTTTATCTAAAGGAAAACTTAATAATTAATATGAATATTTATATTTACAGTTTGTGTTTTTGGTGTTAATATTTAATTACATTTCTACCTGTATCTCTACATGCAAATAGAATGTCTTGCTAGGGTTTTATCCTAAGTCATGTGTCAAGGCTCATTAAAGGGTCGATATTGAATTTTAGGATTGGGCTGGAGTCCTCTTCCTCTCTGAAGAGGCAATTTGCATATCTAATTTTATCAGAGGAACATTGGATTGCTTATAAGTCTCCTCACCATGGCATGGCACTCTCCACAATGAGAGATGCTACCCCTTAAACATCTGTCAGAGGACACTTATTGAGCCAAATAGACTTCCTTTATCCTGGAAAATCCTATATGAATCTGTGAAAAAAATAATTTTTCTCTACCAGCACAAAACATGGGTACAGTGGACATCTTCTCATCTGAAATCATAGTGCAAACGTACTGTTGATACGTCAGCAATACTAGCACTTCAATATCTAAGGTTGCTAGGTTGGTCTTCACAAGAGATCAATCACGTTATGAGGGGCAAAAAAATGAAATGAGGTGGTGCCTAGATAACTTGTAGCACTCAAAAAATGCGTATTAGTGATTCTGTAATTTGCTTGTGAAAAGCGATATGATTGATAAAGACCACTTTTGGCATGGTTTATTATGTAAACACTAGTGATGAGTAGAACGATTCAAGGAGGATCAAATATCAATCGAATTAATTGAAATCAAGTGAATTCAAACAGCCTGCAATAAGATTCGCGGTTTGCAAAAAATAAATTGGCCAGCACCATTTCACACATATTGCACACTGCACAGTGAGTGGTCTAATGCCATCTAGCATGGCAGTGTAGTGAGCTGGCCGGCTGTGACTGTTCTGTTATCATTGACATAGAATCTGTGACAGACACTGCCCCCGTGTGGCCAGAAGTTATACCTATGCCGAATGTGATTACAGAGAAACAAACTGTATTGGCTAAACTTCCCCCTGTTGTGTCATGTGAACAGGAAGGGGAGGAAAAGAGAGAGCCCGGAAAACTTTTGGGTGCAGAGAGAAGTCTGTGTGTGCTGGTGTCCTCCTGTAGATGCGATATAGAAGATTGCCTGGATGACCTCTCTCTCTTGGAAGCTGACATCCAGATTGTTCCCAGCTTCCACACTGTGGAGCACTCAGCGGTGACATCTTCACAGATCCTGGAGCTCATGAACTGTAAGCGGGTCCTCTGTTGAGAGGCCGAACCTTCGACCCTTACCTGCTGAACCCCAAGGACTACAGTCTGGACCTGAGAGACAGAGTTTGTTTAATCCCTGTTGTTTTTCTCTTCGGCCGGAGCGTCTCCCTGCAGTGACAGACAGGCCTGCGACTTGGGAAGATAACCTCCTGGAGCAAAGGAACTGGTAACGTGTGGATAGGGACAGTGAGGGATAGTTTGTTATTACACGTTATTTCTGTGAATAAGCATACTTTGTACTGTCTATTATTGTGTTCTGCTGTGTTAAGAAAAATGTATAACAGTAAAGATACGTTTGTTAAGATGGAATCTGAGTGTGGAGGTTTTGCTGGGCCAGATCATGGATATGCATGGGCGGCCTTGCCCTCGGACACTTCATCTGGCGTAGTCGGCAGGATCTGTGCCCAGCAAGATTCCCACCCAGGCCCAGTGTACAGTCAGAAACCGCCGCCGGTGTCCATTGTAAACCAGGTCAGGAAGTTTGGCGGGCGAAACTACCCCGTACCAGAGTGGGCGGAACAAGTGCGGATACTGGGAGAAATGTATAATATTGACCCTAAGACCTTGGCAGAAATGGCGGTACTGACGCTAGAGGGGGAGGCATGGACGACAGTCAGACTGGAGACGGTCAGGGGGCAGCGTGCGTTGGAGGATTTGGTGCAGGTGCTGGAAAAGACCTATGGACCTACTACGTACCAGGGAACACTGCGATACCTGTTCTTCAGATGGACACAGCTTGAATGGGAGGACATTCCCCAATATGCAAATGCCCTTCAGGTACTCCTTGAACAAGTTTGTGCAAAAGGGGAACAACTGGCTACTATAGCTCCTCGTGACCTGGTACTGAGAGACCAATTCGTTATAGGGCTGAGAGACCAGTATCTTAACCGTACGCTACAGGACTTGATTCGGATGACACCGACTTTGGGTACACCACCAGTATCCAACACGAGATTCCCACGGGTGATGCTGCCCCTATTCGCGAGAGGTACCGACAAATACCACCTCAACAATACCAGGAGGTGAAAAGCCTCTTAGAATCTATGCTACACGCCGGAGTGGTGTGGGAAAGCCAGAGCCCATGGGCTGCACCTGTGGTGATAGTCAAAAAGAAAGATGGATCCCTGAGATTTTGCGTAGACTACCGTCGGTTGAACGCTTGCACGATCCGGGACTCCTATCCACTCCCCCGGATCGAAGAGTCACTGACCGCCCTGAAAAAGGCCAAATATTTTTTGTCTCTAGACTTGGCCAGTGGATATTGGCAGGTCCCCATGAGTAAGAAGGACAGAGAAAAGACCACCTTCATCCTTCCCATGGGCCTGTACGAGTTTGACCGGATGCCATTCGGCTTGAATAACGCACCAGGGACCTTTCAGAGACTGATGGAACGCTGTCTGGGAGATTTCAACTTCGAATTCACGCTGATATACCTTGATGACATCGTGGTATACTCCGCCACCTTCGAGGATCATCTTCACAAGCTTGGCAAAGTGTTCCAGCGCTTGAAGAAACACGGCTTGAAGTTGAAGCCCAGCAAGTGCCATCTATTCCAGCAGGAGATCGATTACGTGGGACACCGGATCTCGGCCGAAGGTGTCCAACCCTCTCCAGAGAAGATAGCAGCTGTCCAAGAGTGGCCACAGCCAACTACCATCAAAGAAGTTCAGGCTTTCCTGGGGCTAGCGGGCTATTACCGCTGATTTGTCAAGGACTTTGCCCGGCTTGCGGAACCACTGCATGAGACCCTCCGAGGGACCGCGAACAGTCCCAGAGGACGATGCATCAGCTGGGGGCCCGACCAAGAAAAATCCTTCCGGGCGCTTCAAGCTGCTCTGACATCACCCCCTATTCTGGCATATGCAGACTACACCTTGCCGTTCCAGTTATACACCGACGCCAGCCTTCAAGGTCTCGGGGCGGTCCTCTCCCAAGTCCAAGATAACAAGGAACACGTAATAGCCTATGCCAGTAGATCCCTCCGTGACACCGAAAAGAACCCCGTCAACTACAGCTCTTTCCGCCTGGAACTCCTGGCCCTGACCTGGGCTATGACAGAGAAATTTGCTGGCTACCTGACAGGGGCGGAGGTGCTGGTCGTGACAGACAACAATCCTCTTGCCCACCTAGAAAATGCCAAACTAGGGGCAATGGAACAGTGCTGGATGGCAAGGCTCTCTAGATTCCAATACAAAATTAAATACAGAGCGGGGACGGAGAATCAGAATGCTGACAGCCTTTCCAGAGTGACATCATCCCCGCCGGTAGGGGACCGGGATGAAGAGTCTCTAGACTTGGCCAGTGGATATTGGCAGGTCCCCATGAGTGAGAAGGACAGAGAAAAGACCGCCTTCATCCTTCCCATGGGCCTGTACGAGTTTGACCGGATGCCATTCGGCTTGAATAACGCACCAGGGACCTTTCAGAGACTGATGGAACGCTGTCTGGGAGATTTCAACTTCGAATTCACGCTGATATACCTTGATGACATCGTGGTATACTCCGCCACCTTCGAGGATCATCTTCACAAGCTTGGCAAAGTGTTCCAGCGCTTGAAGAAACACGGCTTGAAGTTGAAGCCCAGCAAGTGCCATCTATTCCAGCAGGAGATCGATTACGTGGGACACCGGATCTCGGCCGAAGGTGTCCAACCCTCTCCAGAGAAGATAGCAGCTGTCCAAGAGTGGCCACAGCCAACTACCATCAAAGAAGTTCAGGCTTTCCTGGGGCTAGCGGGCTATTACCGCTGATTTGTCAAGGACTTTGCCCGGCTTGCGGAACCACTGCATGAGACCCTCCGAGGGACCGCGAACAGTCCCAGAGGACGATGCATCAGCTGGGGGCCCGACCAAGAAAAATCCTTCCGGGCGCTTCAAGCTGCTCTGACATCACCCCCTATTCTGGCATATGCAGACTACACCTTGCCGTTCCAGTTATACACCGACGCCAGCCTTCAAGGTCTCGGGGCGGTCCTCTCCCAAGTCCAAGATAACAAGGAACACGTAATAGCCTATGCCAGTAGATCCCTCCGTGACACCGAAAAGAACCCCGTCAACTACAGCTCTTTCCGCCTGGAACTCCTGGCCCTGACCTGGGCTATGACAGAGAAATTTGCTGGCTACCTGACAGGGGCGGAGGTGCTGGTCGTGACAGACAACAATCCTCTTGCCCACCTAGAAAATGCCAAACTAGGGGCAATGGAACAGCGCTGGATGGCAAGGCTCTCTAGATTCCAATACAAAATTAAATACAGAGCGGGGACGGAGAATCAGAATGCTGACAGCCTTTCCAGAGTGACATCATCCCCGCCGGTAGGGGACCGGGATGAAGAGTTGGAGGAAGATGAACTGCCCGACTTTGCCCGGCTAGCTAAACAAATAGAAGATAGCCGCCAGTATGCTGTAGGTGGGATAGAAGCCGTAGTGGGGTCCCCCCTGTCCCAACAAGAATGGGCCAAGCTTCAAGATCGAGACCCTGAACACGTCTTACTGAAACAGTACGTGAAGACACAAGAGAAACCACCCTCCGAAGTAAGAGCCCGACTATCAACCAGGGCCTCTGCCCTACTTGCCCAATGGGATCGGCTGATCGTGAAAGATGGAGTCTTGTATCGCAGGGCCCTTTTATCCCATATGCTGGAAGAATATTTGCAGATTGTCTTCCCAGTGCAGCTAGCCCATGAGATGGTGGCTGAAGCCCACAGAAGGAAAGGCCACTTCGGCATAGACAAGACCCTCCGGTGGACCCAGCAATTCATTTTTTGCCCAGGACTCCGTAAGCTGGTTGAAAACGTCTGCCTAAGATGTCGTACATGTGAACTCCACAAGTCTACTGAGCAGCGTGCACCCGTCCAGACTATTAGCACATCCAGGCCCCTCGAGTTGTTGATGGTGGACTATCTGTTGATCGGAATGGCGAATAGTGGCTACCAGTACTGTCTGGTGATGGTGGACCACTTCACGAAATTCGCCGTCGCTGTTGCTACCAAAGATCAGACTGCCGAATCAGCTGCACAGGCCATCTGTCAACACTTCGTTCGGGTCTACGGGTGTCCGGAGCGGCTGCACTCTGATCAGGGGGCGTGTTTCGAAGGGCGAGTCATTGAAGAACTTCAGCAGATGTATGGAATCAAGAAGTCCAGGACCACCCCGTATCATCCACAAGGGAATGGCGCGTGTGAACGTTTCAACCAGACCCTCTTACAACTGATCCGAACCTTAGCAGAAGACAAAAAGCCCGACTGGCCTCGATTCCTCCCAGAACTGCTGTGGGCCTATAACAATCAAGTCCATTCTGTCACCGGATACACGCCTTACACCCTCCTTTTTGGCCGCCCAGGCAAAGGCATCCATGAGCTACAGCTGTCTAACTCTGATGAAGACACCTGTGGTACCTATCCTTCCTGGCTACAAGCACACCTTCAAAGGATGGAAACTGTCTACCGGCTGGTGGAACAGCAGATCCAGGACCAGGTCCACGCTGATCCACTTCCAGTACAAGAAGACCTACTGAGTGTGGGTCAACTAATCCTGGTTCGTATAAAGAAACCGCAAGGAAAACTCCGGTCCAAGTGGGAGACCGAAGTCTATCGAATAATCGGACACCCGTACCCTGGTGGCCCCGTCTACCAAGTACAAGGCGAAGACAGCGGCAGCCTCCGCACCCTGCACCATAACATGTTGCGCCCCTGCCGTTCTCAGCCTGACTCCCCTCCTGTGATACCTAGAGAGATGGATATCACTAATACTGTGGGAGACACCAATACCGGGGATGTAGAGGTGAAAGACATCTCTACCCCTGCTCGCCTGACTGACTTACTGACTGGGGTAGAGAGTGGGGTGACCGATCGGGGAGAGAGACTAGCACCCGTTAGGCGGAAGGCGAGGACCACCGCAGGAGTGCCCCCGGGACAGTCCTACAGAGACCAATATGTGTGGCCCTCTTCACAGCCGGGTCCTACAACCTCCACAGCCATCGCCGCCCTGGAGTCAGTCGTTGACAGGGACTGCCAACCTTTGAGTGGGGGTCGTGTAGTGAGCTGGCCGGCTGTGACTGTTCTGTTGTCATTGACATAGAATCTGTGACAGACACTGCCCCCGTGTGGCCAGAAGTTATACCTATGCCGAATGTGATTACAGAGAAACAAACTGTATTGGCTAAACTTCCCCCTGTTGTGTCATGTGAACAGGAAGGGGAGGAAAAGAGAGAGCCCGGAAAACTTTTGGGTGCAGAGAGAAGTCTGTGTGTGCTGGCGTCCTCCTGTAGATGCGATATAGAAGATTGCCTGGATGACCTCTCTCTCTTGGAAGCTGACATCCAGATTGTTCCCAGCTTCCACACTGTGGAGCACTCAGCGGTGACATCTTCACAGATCCTGGAGCTCATGAACTGTAAGCGGGTCCTCTGTTGAGAAGCCGAACCTTCCACCCTTACCTGCTGAACCCCAAGGACTACAGTCTGGACCTGAGAGACAGAGTTTGTTTAATCCCTGTTGTTTTTCTCTTCGGCCGGAGCGTCTCCCTGCAGTGACAGACAGGCCTGCGACGTGGGAAGATAACCTCCTGGAGCAAAGGAACTGGTAACGTGTGGATAGGGACAGTGAGGGATAGTTTGTTATTACACGTTATTTCTGTGAATAAGCATACTTTGTACTGTCTATTATTGTGTTCTGCTGTGTTAAGAAAAATGTATAACAGTAAAGATACGTTTGTTAAGATGGAATCTGAGTGTGGAGGTTTTGCTGGGCCAAATCATGGATATGCATGGGCGGCCTTGCCCTCGGACACTTCAGCAGCATGGACTTCCCTATAATGCCCAGCATTACTTCTGCGTGAAATCCATGTGCTGCCATGTGCATGCCGGGTGCGATCAGTTTTCATACATCTATATAAAAAACTAGTTGTTTCCAGCCAGCTAACGCTCGGCACGCTCATTGCTATCTAATTAATGCTGCTGGTGATTAAACTAAAGTAAATAATGACAACATTCAGTAGCGCTTACACAGGTGGCAAATTAACTTAAAATGAAGTTAATAACAATAGTGTGGTGATGTGTTGGGGTGGGATTATGTGTGGTGATGTGGTGCAGGGCAGGATTATGTGTGGTAATGGGGTGGGGGGGCGGGATTATGTGTGGTGATGTGCTGGGGGGCGGGATTATGTGTGGTAATGTGGTGGGGGGTGGGATTATGTGTGGTAATGTGGTGGGGGCGGGATTATGTGTGGTAATGTGGTGGGAGGTGGGATTATGTGTGGTGATGTAGTGGGGGGCGGGATTATGTGTGGTGATGTGGTGGGGGCGGGATTATGTGTGGTGATGGGGTGGGGGGGTGGCATTATGTGTGGTGATGTGGTGTGCGGGCAAGATTATGTGTGGTGATGTGGTGGGCGGGCGGGATTATGTGTGGTAATGTGGTGGGGGGGGGCGGGATTATGTGTGGTAATGTAGTGGGGGGGCGGGATTATGTGTGGTAATGTGGTGGGGGGTGGGATTATGTGTGGTAATGTGTTGGGGGGTGGGATTATGTGTGGTAATGTGGTGGGGGGCGGGATTATGTGTGGTGATGTGGGGGGCGGGATTATGTGTGGTGATGTGGTAGGGGGCGGGATTATGTGTGGTGATGGGGTGGGGGGCGGGATTATGTGTGGTGATGGGGTGGGATTATGTGAGGTGATGGGGTGGGGGGGCGGGATTATGTTTGGCGATGGGGTGGGGGGGCGGGATTATGTGTGGTGATGGGGTGGGGGGTGGGATTATGTGTGGTGATGGGTTGGGGGCGGTATTATGTGTGGTAATGTGGTGGGGGGCGGGATTATGTGTGGTAATGTGGTGGGGGCGTGGGATTATGTGTGGTGATGTGGTGGGGGGTGTGATTATGTGTAGTAATGTGGTGGGGGGCGGGATTATGTGGTAATGTGGTGGGGGGCGGGATTATGTGGTGATGTGTTGGGGGCAGGATTATGTGTGGTGATGTGGTGGGGGCGGGATTTGTGGGGGGCGGAATTGTGTGTGGTAATGTGGTGGGGGCGGGATTGTGTGTGGTAATGTGGTGGGGGCGGGATTGTGTGTGGTGATGTGGTGGGGGCGGGATTGTGTGTGGTGATGTGGTGGGGGGCAGAGCTATTGTGCAGGGGGCGGAATTAGCGAGTAATCACGATGCCTCATATATATAGATGTACGTGATCAAATACTGTGTCCTTGGTTTATAATGTAAATGTATCCGTAAAAATAGGATGCCACATGAATGTTCTGTGTGAAATGTTATTTTTTTGTTATGCATCCATAGACCTGATTGAATGAGTTTCATCCAATATACGCAAGAAAGTAGCGCATGCTGCAATTTTTTTCTTCTCACACGGTTGTGCCAAGAGGAAAATAGCTGATTTGAACAGCCGTATTGAATGGGTCAGTGTGCTGTCCAGTGTTCTAAAAAATGGATAGCACACGTCCAATTTATACACAGGTCTGCATGAGCCCTAAATCTGAATTCATGGGTTGTTTCTGTTTGTAAGTGAAAGTGCGAACCCTGTGTTTTCAGATCCAACATTTTTAAAAAATCTCTAAAATCCTGACACTTAGGGTATGTGCACACGTTCAGGAATTTTTGCGTTTTTTTCACGTTTTTTCGTGATAAAAACACTATAAAAGCACTTAAAAAACGCATACACATGCATCCTATCATTTCAGAATGCATTCCGCAATTTTTGTGCACATGATGCGTTTTTTCCGTTTAAAAAAACGCATCGCGGTAAAAAAATGAACATCATTTTGCAGATTTTTCACGTTTTTCCTGCTATTCTATGCATTGAGAAAAAACACAAAAAAAAACGCAAAAAAAACCCGCAAAAAACACATGCAGATTTCTGGCAGAAATGTCCGTTTTTTGTCAGGAAATTTCTGCTAGAAATCCTGGCGTGTGCACATACCTTTAAATACAAATGATTTACCTAACAAAGTGTGCACGTCATTTAAAATAATTTTTTGAGCGCTGTCATGAATCCCCAATGGATAGGGATAGCACAGGACAAACAAAGTACAAATAAATAACGGACGAGCTCTAGGGTGATGGAACCTGGGCTGACCGCTGCCCTACGCCTGACAAACGCAACTAGAGATAGCCAGGGAGCGTGCCTACGTTGGTTCTAGACGCCACGCACCAGCCTAAGAGCTAACTAGTACTGCAGAGAAAATAAGACCTCACTTGCCTCGAGAGGAATGAACCCCAAAAGATATAGTTGCCCCCTCACATGTATTGACGGTGAAATGAGAGGAAGGCACACACATAGAGATGATATATATAGCTTTAGCAAATTGAGGCCCGCTGTAAACTAGAAAGCAGAAAGATACAAAAGGGGACTGAGCGGTCAGCAAAAAACCCTAATCAAAAATACCATCTTGAGATTACAAGAACCCTTGTGCCAACTCATGGCACATGGGGAGAACCTCAGTCCACTAGAGCTACCAGCTAGCATAGAGACATAATAAGCAAGCTGGACAAAAAACCAAACAACTGAAAATCAGCACTTAGCTTATCCTGAAAGATCTGGGAGCAGGTAGGCAGGAACCAAACAGAGCACATCTGAATACATTGATAGCCGGCAAGGGAATGACAGAAAGGTCAGGTAAAATAGGAAACACCCAGCCTCTGATGGACAGGTGGAAACCAAAGGCCGCAACCCACCAAAGTCACCCAGTACCAGCAGCAACCACCAGAGGGAGCCCACAAACAGAATCCACAACAGTACCCCCCCTTGAGGAGGGGTCACCGAACCCTCACGAGAACCCCCAGGGCGATCAGGGTGAGCTCTATGGAAGGCGCGGACCAAATCAGTCGCATGAACATCGGAGGCGACCACCCAGGAATTATCCTCCTGACCATAACCCTTCCACTTAACCAAATACTGGAGTTTGCGTCTGGAAACACGAGAATCCAAGATCTTCTCAACAACATACTCCAATTCTCCCTCCACCAGCACCGGAGCAGGAGGCTCAACCGAAGGAACAACGGGTACCTCATACCTCCGCAACAACGACCGATGGAACACATTATGAATAGCAAACGATGCTGGGAGATCCAAACGAAAAGATACAGGGTTAAGAATCTCCGAGATCCTATAAGGACCGATGAACCGAGGCTTGAACTTAGGAGAAGAGACCTTCATAGGGACAAAACGAGAAGACAACCACACCAAATCCCCAACAAGAAGTCGGGGACCCACGCGGCGACGGCGATTAGCAAACTGCTGAGTCTTCTCCTGAGATAACTTCAAATTGTCCACCACCTGATTCCAAATCTGATGTAGCCTGTCCACCACCACGTCCACTCCAGGACAATCCGAAGACTCCACCTGACCAGAGGAAAAACGAGGATGAAACCCCGAATTACAAAAAAAAGGAGAGACCAACGTGGCAGAACTAGCCCGATTATTAAGAGCAAATTCGGCCAGTGGCAAAAAAGCAACCCAGTCATCTTGATCAGCAGAAACAAAACACCTCAAATAAGTTTCCAAGGTCTGATTAGTTCGCTCCGTCTGGCCATTCGTCTGAGGATGGAATGCAGACGAAAAAGACAAATGAATGCCCATCTTGGCACAAAACGTCCGCCAAAATCTAGACACAAACTGGGATCCCCTGGTGCCAATGCAAATGCCCAATTCTGAGGGTCGCCCCGCAGGAAAGATATTACAATCTTGACCTGTTGAGCAGGGTCTCCAGAGGAGCGAGATTTTAAAGAAAGAAACAATTTACAATTGTTCCTGAAATTCAGGAAGGTAGATCTATCTCCAGAAAAGAACTCTGGCATAGGAATTCTAGGTTCAGACATGGGAGTGTGAACAACAAAATCCTGTATGTTTTGAACTTTTGCCGCGAGATTACTCAGGCTGGAAGCCAAACTCTGGACATCCATGTTAAACAGCTAAGATCAGAGCCATTCAAGGGTTAAGAGGAGGTAAGAAGCAGCTAGACAGCAATTAAGGGCTAGGCAGCAAAACTCTGAAGGGAAAAAAAAAAAAAAATTTCCCTTAAACACTTCTATTTCTCCTGCTTCAGCCCAAAATATTAACACTTTGTGGGCCGGCTATACTGTCATGAATCCCCAATGGCTAGGGATAGCACAGGACAAACAAAGTACAAATAAATAACGGACGAGCTCTAGGGTGATGGAACCTGGGCTGACCGCTGCCCTACGCCTGACAAACGCAACTAGAGATAGCCAGGGAGCGTGCCTACGTTGGTTCTAGACGCCACGCACCAGCCTAAGAGCTAACTAGTACTGCAGAGAAAATAAGACCTTACTTGCCTCGAGAGGAATGAACCCCAAAAGATATAGTTGCCCCCTCACATGTATTGACGGTGAAATGAGAGGAAGGCACACACATAGAGATGATATATATAGCTTTAGCAAATTGAGGCCCGCTGTAAACTAGAAAGCAGAAAGATACAAAAGGGGACTGAGCGGTCAGCAAAAAACCCTAATCAAAAATACCATCCTGAGATTACAAGAACCCATGTGCCAACTCATGGCACATGGGGAGAACCTCAGTCCACTAGAGCTACCAGCTAGCATAGAGACATAATAAGCAAGCTGGACAAAAAACCAAACAACTGAAAATCAGCACTTAGCTTATCCTGAAAGATCTGGGAGCAGGTAGGCAGGAACCAAACAGAGCACATCTGAATACATTGATAGCCGGCAAGGGAATGACAGAAAGGCCAGGTAAAATAGGAAACACCCAGCCTCTGATGGACAGGTGGAAACCAAAGGCCGCAACCCACCAAAGTCACCCAGTACCAGCAGCAACCACCAGAGGGAGCCCACAAACAGAATCCACAACAGAGCGCGCTTCATCATTCCAATAGTCTAATGTAAACTGTCTGCTAATAGTCTGATGTAAACTCATGCCACCTGAACATAGCAGCCAGTTACATGTGCTTGCTATTTGGATGTGATTCTACCTAAATTTCCTGGTCCCATCCTATTTGGTAAGGGAAATGGCCTTTTTTATTTATTTATTTTTACAGAAAAAAATACATAATCCTGAAGCTTCATGTTCAAAACAATACAATAGACCTATTTTGTCTTCCTATGGGTATGTGTCCACGTTCAGGTTTGCTTCAGGCTTTGGGCAGGATTTTATGCAGGCAAAATCCCAACCAAAAATGCACCTGAGGTCACTGGCAGGTCACCTGCGGTGTTCCTGCGTGTTTTGCTCATTGTAGCAACATGCTGCGTTCTGAAAAAACGCACCGCATGTGCGTTTTTGCGGGAAAAACGCATGCGTTTTTTAATGCACAGTGGGGACGGGATTTCATTAAATCCCCTCCACTATGCTGTAACATCTGGATGCTGCGTTTTTGACACTGCGGCTCAACGCTGCGTCAAAAACGCAGCGTTTCCTGAACGTGGACACATACCCTATTAAAGGGATAATTTTTGGATGGCTTTTAAAAAAGCCATCACTTTTTCATCTAGCAAAGTGCAAAGCTCTTTATACTCCCCCAAACAGTGATAATTGTTGCACCTAACCATGTGAAAATAAACAACAGGAATGCTTGAATTTCCCCACAAAAGGAATAATTTTTAGACTGTTTATATAACTTAGGTAGCCTAAAAAGTCTAATACTGCAATAAATATGATGTTGGTTATTTCTAGTTACCATCCATGTTCACTTAGCCAGAAAGTTGGAAGCCATTTGGGCAGTAAAAAGAAGGCTATGTTTGCATTACAGAGCTGAAAACATATTCAATTGACTCCACGGGAAACTCAGTGTCCTACACATAATTTCCAGGCAATTAGAGGCATTTTAAATTATGTGATTAGTGGAAATTATTTGTAGTGAATAGAAATTTTGAGGAAAATTTGTCACATTTCATAAGATCTGCTGATTTCTGCTAAACATTGTTATAAATGTGGACAGTCTGAGGTAAAATGGAGGTAAAAGTATGGTAAAAGTAAACCTATAGCCATTAATCATTGCATTAAAGTGTAATAAACTAGTACAAGGTCTTCACCTGGAAAACCATTAGATCTTCATCTAGAGCAGAAGCACAGCAATAAATATATTGTAAGAGTCCTCAATTTATACTTTTGATCACCAATCTCAGAAGTCCTAGCATAGAACTCTAATGGATGATAATAAAGATGAAAGGTGACTTAATAGCTCCCAATGGATTTTATTCTTAGTTCTTAATTGTATTTCATTGTTAATATAATTGTATCATTAATTTCATATTGATAAATGAGTGACTATTTGTTATATTATAGGTTTTGTTGCTTGGGTTATCCACTCAATTTGTATACAAGAGATATTGGTATTTTTAGGTTTATTGTACCAACAGTTATTAAATAGAAACCCAAGTACTGTATAATAAATTAAAACGTGCTAGAAATTAAAGCCTAAAGATATCCCCTTGCAATACAAGGATACTGAAAGAGTTTTTTTCTGTTAGGAATTGATTTTCTTATTTCTTATTACCTGTTGGCTTTTCCTTCTAAAGTGATTGACATAAGAAAATGTAGACATTTGGGATTACATATGGGATTACGGGTGCAATCAACGCAAAATAAGTGTATATTACACAAACAGATAAAAATTGCATCAGATACATGAGGCCTCATCACAGGGCAGGTGCAGAGTATATTTGCTTCTGGTAAAGGTGACATAAGAAAAATCACAGGATAATATAGAAAGGTATGTACAATACCCCAATATATAAATGTATTGTACTATGATGTCTCATGCCAATAATGGAATGATAGAGAAGACTGAATATTATCAAAGAAGGTTAAATAACATAATGATGATCAAACCAATCTAAACAGTAGTAAAGTTCATTTAGATATACCACAGACATATCTGGACCTACCCATTCATGGGGACCCCGCCTCCAACTTACATTACACCTAAACTTTCAGTCAAGCTTTCACCGTATCTTTTACCAAAACTATTGGCATGATATGGAATAGATATGATGAGTAAAACATATTAAAATCAAGACCGCACCATGTATGTATACTGTATGTATATTTACCGTATCTTTCGTTATTTGGGGGGAAATGAGGGCGTGTCTTATAATCTGAACTGTAGCTGCAGTGGAGCTGGGTTCCAGAGTCACTGCTGCCAGAAGCTTCTGGCGGTGACGGAGGCAGGAGTCGGGCAATGGCTGCTGGCCCCAAGCTCGTATGACAAGGTGTTCAGCAGTGCGGGGACTCCGCTAACATTTTGTGAAAGCCCAGAGCCTTGCACTTTCCATTCTCTTCTATGCGGTGGACTCTGGGAAAATGGCCGCTGGAGGCTGCGCATGCGCAAATTGGGATCTTGGCACCGAGATCTCATCTTCTGAGATTTTGGCTACCAGCGGCGGCCATTGTCCTGGAGTCCACCACATTAGAAAGTATGGAAGGTGCAGGGTTTCAGGCTGACACAAAATGACGGTGGAGCACCCTGCACCACTAAACACCTTGTCATAGCAGCCTGAGACCCACATTTAACAGGTTAATAGCGGCAGGTGAATCGCGATTTCACCCGCCGCTATTGCGCGCACATGTCAGCTGTACAAAACAGCTACAAAATGTTCAGTTTGTATGATTTGTCTCTTCATAGGTATATTTTTGAGTAAAATGTAAATTGTTAATTTATTATATAAACTTCTGATAACATGTCTCCGAATTTCCAAGCAATAAATTTAGCATTTTTTTTCTGAAAAGGAGAAATGGTCAAAATTAAAAAAAAAAATAACCAGTGCTTTCAGACCTCAAATAATGCAGAAAAAACAAGTTCATAATCATTTAGAAACAACAATACTAATGTTTTAACTCAGGAAGAGTTCAGAAATCAATATTTTGTGGAATAACCATGATTTTTAATCACAGCTTTCATGCGTCTTGGCATGCTTTCCACCAGTCTTTCACACTGCTTCTGGCGCAAAAATGTAAGCAGTTCTTCTTTGTTTGATAGCTTGTGACTATCCTTCCTCCTCTTGATTACATTCTAGAGGTTTTCAATGGGGTTCAGGTGTGGAGATTGGGCTGCCCATGACAGAGTTTGATGTGGTGGTCTCTTAATTTTTTCTAGAGCTGTGCATACTTCACACTAGTAACTTCACCTCTCATTTAAAATAAGCTCTGAAGGCAGATTCTCATGGAGATCTATGTCCAGTCCATAGATCTTAACAACTAATTTACCTACTAAGAGAAATGTAAATTTCTCTGGAATAAGACATCAGATCACAGATATCAAGGTATCATTTTATTCATCTTCCTATGATCTGCATGCTTATGCATATAGAAGATTTAGAAGGGCTGATCCTACTGAAAGACTCCTTTTAAAGATCGACACTAAATTTCAGAGGGTATTGTTCTCCTTTGCATTCTAAACTACAATTTTATCATAATACTCACTGTGTGTAAGAACTCTACATTTACTTTCTTCTGTTGACTAATCTTAGCCTCTATCATTTTCATGATTTCAACAGTTTGACCAAATATCTAAAAGAATTGTCCCTGAATGTTGCTACAGTACTATCTGCCAGAGATTGGAAGCTCCATATTGCTCCCCAGCGATTATCTCTATCTTCACACACTAAACCACATAATCAAAAATAGTCACAAGGTAAAACATATCCTGAAAGCTTTGTCTTTTATGCCTTCCTCTATGTTTATCAATAGACGTCAGACTAAAATTCAGAAACAATGATTACCCATAGATTTTAAAGATATTTAAGAAAATATGTTTAAAGGCTTTATGGATGTCTAAATGACAAACTTAGTTTACTCTTGGCATTCTAGCAGTATGTTTGTAGGGTGTCTGGCCAAAAATAACTGCACTCAGCATTTCAGAAGAAGAGTTGATTGTACATTACACTCTTCGAAATTTCTCTATATTTTCCTAAATGTATGCAGAATAGAACAGATTCTACAGATTAAATCTCACTCATGAAATATATTGTGTTTTTAACAAAATAAAATTACCAGTTATGAATATTAATTATTTTACCCATTTTAAGTATTATAATAAAGAATTGCAAATATAACAGTACATTAAAAAAAATGTTACATATGAAACACTCAGATTAGCTGTCAAACATTCCTGTAATCCATTTTCTATGTTCGGTTAATGAATGTCAGATAGAAATGTAAAATTACTTTCATTGTGAACTGAAACCTCAGGAATAAAATGCCGCCTCTGAATGACCTTAATGAGTTGCCATTATTGACAGCGCCAAGCACTACACTGAAGCTGACAGCTGGAGCCACATTATGCACCCAGACAATAATTTGAGTACGAGTGTAAGTATTGAACTGAGTCTTGATGAATTGAATGGATGGTGGATGGCAAGTCCTGTTAAAATATAAAAACCTACTACTGTGTATTATTTTATTCTTAAACTTGGTGTACATTTACTAAAGGTATGTTATAATACTTGATATTAAAGGCAAGCTATCATCACGATTTAGCATGGTAAAATAAAGGTATGGCCGTAATGGACCTGTTATACCAATTTGATAGCTACTTGTAGAGAAGAAATCTGCATCCTGATTCTTGTTTAGTTCACATTAAAAGTTTTGGTACAATATCCACTTTGTGCCTCTCTGCGCTTGTATGAGACTCCATTTTTAAAGTTTGCATCATCGCTGTCCTCGTCGCAGGCAGCCCTTGTGTACATTCACTTCCTGGCGATCTACTTCAAAATGGTAGCGCACGTGCAGATTGACATCTTATGGTCTTAAGCAAAATGGCGCCGATGGTGGCACATGCCCAGATTCAATGATGAGTCAAAATCTCAATCTGCACATGCGCCGCCACCAACGCCATTTTGCTGAAGACCATTGAATGTTAATCTGTGCATGTGCCGCCATTTTGCTGCAGACCACCAGGAGATGAATGTGTACAATCCCAGCCCACAGCAAGGGTGGAACTTTAGAAAAGGAGGCTTGTACAAATGCAGAGGGGCCGTGACAGAGCCGAAAATTCTACTTACAGTCTCACCCCAAAGCATGAAAAGGATATTGCACTAGAACTTCATATTGAGTTATACAGTATATACAGTATACAGAGAGAAATTAGACTTTAAAAAGATCCTCTCAGCAGATCAAAAGTGTCCAGTTTTTGCTCTTATTTTATTCCCACTGCTCCACTGCAGACATTTTTTGCTTTTTTTATTCTGCTATACGGTTCTAGAGATATAGGCCTTTTCAGTTCTTGATCATTTTTATTGTCTTTACCAAGAAGGTAAAGACAATAAATCAGTATAACATCATGACCATACCTTTATTTTAACATACTAAATTGTGATGCCAAGTTTCCTTTTAAGATGCCCTCCTTCCTTTAAAGTTTTTATCCTCTTAATATATTGCAGTAATCATATTATATAGCAATGTGTACTTACAATTGCTCATTTTGCCTTTCTACCTTGCGGTGACATTATATTTACATCATATGACCACTACAGTCAGTTACTAGGCTCAGCAGTGGTGCTGATGGCGATTACACTAGACCACTGAGCCCAGTAACTGGCTGCAGCAGTCAGTCTGCAGCAGCAGGTAAGTACATCTGAATATGACCACCAATACACATTTTTACTCACTGGAGAAATGAGAAAATAGCAGCCTCAATGGGCAAAAAAGCAGTGGGTTTCAGCTGCACACTACAGCTGACATCCTGCTGCATCAGCCACGATTACTATTAGCACCGATAGTGGGTGTTTAACCTCTTACATGTAGCATCTACTGTCGATTTTTAACAGAGGGAGGACTTTCCGCTTTACCCTTTGAACACCCCAGAAACAAGATTGTGTAACCAGTGTGGCAACCAACCAGCCTCTGTTTGAAGACTTCCATTGAAGGAGAACTCACCATCTCTCGTGGCAGCCTGTTCCACCCATTGATCACTCTCACTGTCAAAAAGTTTTTTCTAATATCTATCTGTTTCTTCTCCATTTCACTTTTATCCCTTTGCTTCTTGTATTTCCATGTGCAAATGAAAATAAGGATGATCCCTCTACACTGCGACATACCATCAGATATTGGTAGACAGCTATTATGTCTCCTCTTGGCCTTCTTTTTTGCTACATTGCCAGATTCTTTTTTAATATATAAACACAAAATATATTGGCCGAAATGTACCTATCACAAAAAAAACAATATCAGAATCACTGGGATTTGTTGAAACATTCCAAAGTCATAACTACATGAATTGACATTTGTCAGATTTCAAACATTTGGTTTGGTCCCTTAGGGGTAAATCCATTGGTTTCTTGTATGTGAAAATAACAAAATCAGATGTACTTTCTCAGTGTCGCTCTAGTTCCATCTCACTTCTACTGCCTCTGGTCTTTTTATATGGCTGCAGTGGTAACATTACATCATCGTCTGTATATAGCCCCAAACTGCTAAGCCCAGTGATTGACTGCAGCAGTCAGAGTGGTGCGGTAGCAGGAAAGTACATCTGACTATATTTTCACATACAGGAAGCCTATGGACAAGAAAAATTAAAGATGGACAATCCATTTAAATTGATTCAAGGAGCAATTGTTTCATAGTTGTTTTATATTGTTTATAATAGTAAATATGACATGAAATGACATGCAATAATACAAAAATTTTATTATGCATTTTTAGGAGAAAACAATAAATATTATTTAATATGATAAAAAACAATATGCAGTAATAGGGAACATCTTTCATGGCACTGTATCAAACGAGCTCAAGCAGTGAAAAAACGTATTTATGAGAATGTGTCTTTGTACTTGAAGAACCATTTGCAATCTAATTGTGCTAGGTAGAATCTGTACATATACACAGAGCTTATGGATTAATAATTAATATTTTTAAAATGTAGAGAGTGTGGTAAGAAAGGTACAAACATTTAAACCCCATCCCTTGTAAGCTTACAACATATTGATTTTAACTATTAAAAAGCCAATGCAGGTATGCCGTTTTATAAGTAGAGGACACACTGGGAAAGCATGGAAAGGCCACAGTTGGTTGGCACTATAAAAGCAGCCATAATTAATAAATAATAAACAGGTTTAATAGAAGAGCTAACCTCTATTTCTAGAACTTTCCATCATCATTTGCATTTTAAAACAGCATTGGAGCATTCTTTTGGAAGCCATATTAATAATACAAAGAAGTTTGTACCTTAGCAAATCCTTAAACTTACAGTATTACTCATAACAGCCCAAGCCCTCCTTAAAGGGAACCTGTCTTGTGAAAAACGCTATTAACCTGCTTATATGGTTAATCTGCAGGTTAATAGCGTTCTGAACCTGCCCGGTGCCGGCACTTAAAACTTCGCTAAACTTTATTCCTCCTGGAAATGTTTGGGTTTCAGTTATGGGGTGGCACCACCGCAGGACCAGTTAACGCTCAGAGTATTGACATTGGCAGCTGTAACCACGCCCTCAGCACTGACTGACAGCAAGCTCAGCTTCAGAGCTCACCATTAGAGCCTGCTGTCAGTCAGTGCTGAGGGTGCAGTTACAGCCGCCCCTCTTTATATACAGAGTGGTAACTGAGCCCGCGCCGTGGCCATTCTCATGTCTGAAGCCGGAATGCATAAGGAAGGAATTTAGGCTACGTTCACATTTGCGTTGTGCGCCGCAGCATCGGCGCCGCAGCGCACAACGCAAACAAAAACGCGGCAAAACGCACGCTAAAACGCTGCGTTTTGCGCCCCATGCGTCCTTTTTGGCCGAAAGTTGGACGCAAAAAAAATGCAACTTGATGCGTTTCTTGCGTCCAACGCTTGCGGCCATGCGGCGCACAACGCATGTCCATGCGCCCCCATGTTAAATATAGGGGCGCATGACGCATGCGGCGCCGCTGCGGCGCCCGACGCTGCGGCGAGGACCGCAAATGTGAACGTAGCCTTAAGTTCATTTCCTCCTGGCAGTAGGGTCTGAGTGCCAGTACCGGGCAGGTTCAGAACACTATTAATCTGCAGATTAACTCCATATCTTCCGGTTTAATAGCGTTTTTTTCACGTGACAAGTTCCCTTTGGCTGAAAATAACTCAATATGAATCTACAGTATATACCAAGGATAGTTGCATCCCTTCTTACCTTTGCTCCTGTCTTCACATATCTTGAGACGAGTTGTGTGAAATGACCAGATTAAAATAGAAAACATGATTTTGTGATACTCTCTCACAAGATGTCTATGCTTTAGGTTTCCGTGAGTAGTTGTGATGTGTTTTGGTAGCATGTCGTTATTTAGTATTGAATTTGTTTTGTGACGGTTTGGCGTTCTTAATCAAATTTGAGCAAAAGTAATGGTGGGTGCGTCAGTAAAGTAATAAGCAGCCAAGCGCAAATGCTTAGCGGAACATTGATCTGACGTGAGTTCAATGCTCACAGTTATTGCTTGATGCTTTAGATTCACAGACAAATCCAAGAATATATTGTTACAACTGCTCATTCTCAATATCCTAGCTACAGTAAAATTCCTTTTACTATTTTTTATTAACCAAAACACAATTTAATTAGAAGTAGAATAAAGGCCACCCAATGTAATCTTGCACAAGCCTGGGGCCAGTCATATTGATGCAGTATCTGTTTATTAAGGAATGCACTGCAGGGGATTAGGCAGATAATTAACTTTCATAGGGAGCAATTTTTAAACTCCCAGAAACTACCCCTTATGGTGGCACTATGTTTAGGTTCTGAAGAGTTAATTGGCTTTTATTCTTTGTAAACCTTTGAAATTTAAAAGTTTGTAGACAACATATGACTCTACTCTGTATTAGATATAATAAGAAGGAACAAAAAGCTATTTAATAAGCATCAAATATGTAATAGGAATGCAAAGTAGTAACAGTATAAAAGGCCACCTATCAGGCAAACTGCACATTTTAATTGGATATAAGAGTGGCGCACGCTGGCATTTTGTGAAAAATCTCTGCTCAAAGATTTATTTTCTTGGAATAGTGACGTTAAACAATTATTGTACTTTGTGAAATTGTATTCAGGAGTAATAGATATATTCTGACATGCAATTTATCTTAAAGAGGACCTGTTTGCAGGTCAAAAGTGGCCAATTTCTGCTCAGATTTTATTCCCCCTGTGTTCGTTAGTATTTCCAGTTCCAGAGATATGGGCCTTCTTATTTACGGCTTATTTTGATGGTCTTTTCCAAAGGTGGTGCTCACAGGTTAAAAATGCAAAGCAGCCCAAAGACAGGACCTCAGAGAATCCTGTGAGGCATGCCTCCTTGGTAAAGACAATGAACATTATCAAGAAAGAGAAGAAATGAAAAAGCCCATATCTCTAGAACCGTATGGCATATTGAAATAATAAAAAATGGGTGCAGGGGAGCAGTGGGAATAAAATAAGAGCAAAAACTGGACACCTGATCTGGGGAGAGGTCATTTTCAAAGTCTAATTTCTCTCCATATGCTGTATGTATATAACAACTGCTCTACACAAGGACTCTTCTCTTACTCAGTTTTCATATAGAGAAAGGTAACTTGTAAGATGCATATATTCACCGTAGCCCTTTTCCATGCATGATTCGTGCACTCCAGTGCAAGATGAAAAGGACAGACATTGCAGATTAAGTGTATTAGCAAAAATTATAATGTTTTTGCTTTTTGCTATAAACCAACAAACAAGAAAAAATTGCTCTATACCAGTAATATAACAAGTGGTTTCTTGTAACTGAACACAAACTGACACTTTTAGAGGGGTTACTGCATTTCAGAGACCTATAAAAAAAAATCAAACCAAGTATTACTGGCCCTGCCCAGATTCAGAGCCAATTCTACACCGCTGCCCAGGCCTCGATGGTTTGGCTGCAATACTGATATCACATCGACAGCACTGCAGTCAGTGAGCTCAGCAATGCATCTCTGTCCATTGTTGTTAATTCCGTCTGGGCTCCCTCTGGTCGCCTTTAGCGATACTGCTGGTCTGGAGCTGGGCTCAGCTGCCTCATTTCCTGCTATGCTGGTTCCTATTTAACTCCACCTGCACCTTTGTTTGTTGCCTGCTGTCGTTGTATTCAGTACTGGTTCTGATCTCTCTGGACTTCCTTGTGACCTGTCTCCATCCGGAGAAGCTAAGTCTTGCTAATTCATGTTTGCTCATTTTTCTCTTGAAAATATGTTTCATTATATGATGAGTTCAGTCCAGCTTGCTTATATGTGATTTTTTGCTTGCTGGAAGTTCTGGGGTGCAGAGTGCGCCCCTCACATCATGAGTCGGTGTGGGGGTTCTTGTATTTTCTGCGTGGATAGTTTTTGATAGTTTTTGTACTGACCGCACAGATCCCTTGCTATCTTCAGTCTGCTTTTCATTACTAGGTTTGTATTTTCCCCTTAACTCACCGTTATTATTTGTGGGGGCTGTCTAAACTTTGGGGTCATTTCTCTGAGGCAAGTGAGGCTTGGCTTTCTCTCTAGGGGTAGTTAGTTCCTCAGGCTGTGACGAGGCGTCTAGGTTTTTAGGTAACGCTCCACGGCTGCCTTTAGTGTGTTTTGGATAGGTTCAGTGTTGCGGTCAGTATAGTTTCCACATCCCCAGAGCTCGTCCTAATATTCTGGTTTACCCATCAGGTCAGTTTGGTGATCCTACCACCGGATCATAACAGTACAGCAGGCCAGTAAAGAGTTAATGCATCGCAAAAGAGGGATAAGAGAAATCCTGAGTTCATTTTTTTTTTTCTGCAGTGTGTCTAGCCTCTCTCCTCCCCTTAATCTCTGGGTGGTTCAGAATTCAGCTGCAGCCATGGACCTTCAGAGTCTGTCTTCTAGTGTGGATCATCTCACTGCTAGAGTACAAGGCATTCAGGATTATGTAGTTCACAGTCCTATGTCAGAGCCTAAGATACCTATTCCTGAGTTGTTCTCCGGAGACAGATCTAGGTTTTTGAACTTTAAAAATAATTGCAAATTATTCCTTTCTCTGAGACCTCATTCCTCTGGTGATCCGGTTCAGCAAGTTAAAATTGTTATTTCTTTGTTGCGTGGTGACCCTCAGGATTGGGCATTCTCTCTGGCGCCAGGAGATCCTGCATTGCAAAATGTGGATGCGTTTTTTCTGGCGCATGGAGTGCTTTATGAGGAACCTATTCTGGTAGACCAAGCAGAAAAGGTTTTGCTGGCTCTCTCCCAGGGTCAGGATGAAGCAGAGGTTTACTGTCAGAAGTTTAGGAAATGGTCTGTGCTCACTCAATGGAATGAGTGTGCCCTGGCAGCGATTTTCAGAAAGGGTCTTTCTGAAGCCATTAAGGATGTTATGGTGGGGTTCCCCATGCCTGCGGGTCTGAATGAGTCAATGTCTTTGGCCATTCAGATTGATCGGCGTTTGCGGGAGCGCAAACCAGTGCACCATCTGGCGGGATTTTCTGAGCAGAAGCCTGAGTCTATGCAATGTGACAGGATTCTGACCAGAATTGAACGGCAAAATCACAGACATCAGAATGGGTTGTGCTTTTACTGTGGTGATTCTGCTCATGTTATCTCAGATTGTTCTAAGCGCACAAAAAACTTTGCTAAGTCTGTCACCATTGGTACTGTACAACCTAAATTCATTTTGTCTGTTACTTTAATTTGCTCTCTGTCATCCTACTCAGTTATGGCTTTTGTGGATTCAGGTGCCGCCCTGAATTTGATGGATTTGTCTTTTGCCAGGCGCTGTGGTTTTGTCTTGGAGCCTTTGCAATTCCCTATTCCACTAAAGGGAATTGATGCCACGCCATTGGCCAAGAATAAACCTCAGTACTGGGCTCAGATGACTATGTGCATGACTCCTGCACATCAGGAGGTGATTCGCTTTCTTGTGTTACATAATTTGCATGATGTTGTCGTGTTGGGTCTGCCATGGCTGCAGGCTCATAATCCAGTCCTGGATTGGAAAGCAATGTCTGTGTCAAGTTGGGGTTGCCAGGGGATTCATGGCGATGCTCCTTTGGTGTCAATTGCTTCTTCTACTCCTTCTGAAGTCCCTGAATTTTTGTCGGACTACCAGGATGTATTTGATGAGCCCAAGTCCAGTGCCCTACCTCCTCATAGGGATGGTGATTGCGCCATAAATTTGATTCCTGGTAGTAAGTTCCCTAAGGGACGACTTTTTAATTTGTCTGTACCAGAACATGCCGCTATGCGGAGTTATATCAAGGAGTCTTTGGAGAAGGGGCATATTCGCCCGTCCTCGTCCCCTTTGGGTGCGGGGTTCTTTTTTGTGGCCAAGAAGAATGGTTCTCTAAGACCCTGTATAGATTATCGCCTTCTAAATAACATCACGGTCAAATTTCAGTATCCTTTGCCACTGTTGTCCGATCTGTTTGCTCGGATTAGGGGGGCCAGTTGGTTCACCAAGATAGATCTTCGTGGAGCGTATAATCTTGTGCGTATAAAGCAGGGCGATGAATGGAAAACAGCATTTAATACGCCCGAAGGCCATTTTGAGTACTTAGTGATGCCTTTTGGGCTTTCTAATGCCCCTTCTGTGTTCCAGTCCTTCATGCACGACAACTTCCGAGAGTATCTGGATAGGTTTATGATTGTGTACCTGGATGATATTTTGGTCTTTTCTGATGATTGGGAATCTCATGTGAAGCAGGTCAGGATGGTATTTCGGGTCCTGCGAGCCAATGCCTTGTTTGTGAAGGGCTCTAAATGTCTTTTCGGAGTCCAGAAGGTTTCCTTTTTGGGCTTTATTTTTTCTCCTTCTACCATTGAGATGGATCCAGTCAAGGTCCAGGCTATTCATGACTGGACTCAACCTACATCGGTAAAAAGTCTTCAGAAGTTCTTGGGTTTTGCTAATTTTTACCGTCGCTTCATCACTAATTTTTCCAGTGTGGTTAAGCCTTTGATGGATTTGACTAAGAAGGGTTCTGATGTGACGAATTGGTCTCCTGCGGCCGTGGAGGCCTTTCAGGAGCTCAAACGTTGGTTCTCTTCGGCTCCTGTCTTGCGTCAGCCGGACGTCTCTCTACCATTCCAGGTCGAGGTTGATGCTTCTGAGATTGGAGCAGGGGCTGTCTTGTCACAGAGAAACTCTGATGGCTCTGTGATGAGGCCATGTGCTTTCTTTTCAAGAAAGTTTTCGCCTGCCGAGCGGAATTATGATGTTGGTAATCGGGAGTTGTTGGCAATGAAGTGGGCATTTGAGGAGTGGCGACATTGGCTTGAGGGAGCCAAACATCGTGTGGTGGTCTTGACTGATCACAAGAATTTGACTTATCTCGAGTCTGCTAAACGGCTAAATCCTAGACAGGCTCGATGGTCGCTGTTTTTCTCCCGTTTCAATTTCGTGGTTTCATACCTTCTGGGTTCGAAGAATGTGAAGGCTGATGCTCTTTCTAGGAGCTTTGTGCCTGACTCTCCGGGAGTTTCTGAACCGGCTGGTGTCCTCAGAGAAGGGGTGATTTTGTCTGCCATCTCCCCTGATTTACGACGGGTACTGCAGGTATTTCAGGCCAATAGACCTGATCGTTGTCCACCGGAGAGACTGTTTGTCCCGGATAGATGGACCAGTAGAGTCATTTCCGAGGTTCATTCTTTGGTGTTGGCAGGTCACCCTGGGATTTTTGGTACCAGGGATTTGGTGGCTAGGTCCTTTTGGTGGCCTTCCTTGTCGCGGGATGTGCGTTCCTTTGTGCAGTCCTGTGGGATTTGTGCTCGGGCCAAGCCTTGCTGTTCTCGTGCCAGTGGTTTGCTTTTGCCTTTGCCTGTCCCGAAGAGGCCCTGGACGCATATTTCCATGGATTTTATTTCGGATCTTCCAGTCTCTCAGAAGATGTCTGTTATCTGGGTGGTTTGTGATCGTTTTTCTAAAATGGTCCATTTGGTGCCCTTGCCTAAGCTGCCTTCCTCCTCTGATTTGGTTCCACTGTTTTTTCAGAATGTGGTTCGTTTGCATGGTATTCCTGAGAATATTGTGTCTGACAGAGGATCCCAGTTTGTGTCCAGATTTTGGCGGTCCTTTTGTGCTAAGATTGGCATTGAATTATCTTTTTCATCGGCCTTCCATCCTCAGATGAATGGCCAAACCGAACGTACTAATCAGACCTTGGAGACTTATCTGAGATGTTTTGTTTCTGCTGATCAGGATGACTGGGTGACTTTTTTGCCATTGGCTGAGTTCGCCCTCAATAATCGGGCTAGTTCTGCTACTTTGGTTTCGCCTTTTTTTTGCAATTCTGGTTTTCATCCTTGTTTTTCCTCAGGTCAGGTTGAGCCTTCTGACTGTCCTGGGGTGGATTCTGTGGTGGATAGGTTGCAGCAGATTTGGAACCACGTGGTGGACAATTTGACGTTGTCACAAGAGAAGGCTCAGCGCTTTGCTAACCGCCGTCGCTGTGTGGGTCCCCGACTTCGTGTGGGGGATTTGGTGTGGTTGTCTTCTCGTTATGTTCCGATGAAGGTTTCCTCTCCTAAGTTCAAGCCTCGTTTCATCGGTCCTTATAAGATTTTGGAAATCCTCAACCCTGTGTCATTTCGTTTGGACCTCCCAGCATCATTTGCCATTCACAATGTGTTCCATAGGTCAATGTTGCGGAGATATGTGGTGCCTGTGATTCCTTCTGTTGATCCTCCTGCTCCGGTCTTGGTCGAGGGAGAATTGGAGTATGTGGTGGAGAAGATCTTGGATTCTCGTGTTTCGAGACAAAGGCTTCAGTACTTAGTTAAATGGAAGGGCTATGGTCAGGAGGATAATTCCTGGGTTGTCGCCTCTGATGTCCATGCGGCCGATTTAGTTTGTGCCTTTCATTCGGCTCGTCCTGATCGGCCTGGGGGCTCTGGTGAGGGTTCGGTGACCCCTCCTCAAGGGGGGGGGGTACTGTTGTGAATTCCATCTGGGCTCCCTCTGGTGGCCTTTAGCGATACTGCGGGTCTGGAGCTGGGCTCAGCTGCCTCATTTCCTGCTATGCTGGTTCCTATTTAACTCCACCTGCACCTTTGTTTGTTGCCTGCTGTCGTTGTATTCAGTACTGGTTCTGATCTCTCTGGACTTCCTTGTGACCTGTCTCCATCCGGAGAAGTTAAGTCTTGCTAGTTCATGTTTGCTCATTTTTCTCTTGAAAATATGTTTCATTATATGATGAGTTCAGTCCAGCTTGCTTATATGTGATTTTTTGCTTGCTGGAAGTTCTGGGGTGCAGAGTGCGCCCCTCACATCGTGAGTCGGTGTGGGGGTTCTTGTATTTTCTGTGTGGATAGTTTTTGATAGTTTTTGTACTGACCGCACAGATCCCTTGCTATCTGCAGTCTATTTAGCGTTAGCGGGCCTCATTTGCTTAAACCTGCTTTTCATTACTACGTTTGTATTTTCCCCTTAACTCACCGTTATTATTTGTGGGGGCTGTCTAAACTTTGGGGTCATTTCTCTGAGGCAAGTGAGGCTTGGCTTTCTCTCTAGGGGTAGTTAGTTCCTGAGGCTGTGACGAGGCGTCTAGGTTTTTAGGTAACGCTCCACGGCTGCCTTTAGTGTGTTTTGGATAGGTTCAGTGTTGCGGTCAGTATAGTTTCCACATCCCCAGAGCTCGTCCTAATATTCTGGTTTACCCATCAGGTCAGTTTGGTGATCCTACCACCGGATCATAACAGTCTATGTAGTTGGCATGAGCCATTGAGCTTACTGATTGGCAGCAGCAGTGTTGACATGATGTCAACGCTGCTGTCTAACAAGAGAGACCAACGCAGTGGAGGAAAGCCAGTGCTGGACTGGGGAGGGTAATTAATACTCAGATTGCTTTTTATAGCTATAGCTAATTATTAATTCCCTTGTTGACAAGGATCTTTATTACTTTGTAGAGCAATTTTGTCTCTTATGACCTTCTACAAATGTGATGCATAGCCAGACAATAGCTTCTGGTTCTTAAAGGGGACCTGTCACTGGCTCAAATGGCACCAGTTCTTGCTTTTATTTTATTCCAGCTGCTCCATGATTGTTCTGGGTTTTTTTGCTTGTTTTTTTAAATTGTCATACAGTTCTAGAGGTGTATGCCTATTTATTTACTGCAAATGTTTATTGTCTTCACTAATGATGAGCGAGTTTACTCATTGCTCTGGTTTTCCCAACCATGCTTGGGGATTTAGTTTATGTCGACGCAGCTGCATGATTTGCGGCTGATAGACAGCTTGGATACATGTGGGGATTATCTGTTTGTTAGGCAATCCCCACATGTATTCAGGCTGTCTAGCAGCCGCAAATCATGCAGCTGCGTCCACTTAAACTAAATCCCTGAGCACGCTGAAATACTCGGAGACCACCAGGGCATGCTCGGGAAAACCCGAGCAACGAGTATACTCGCTCATCACTAGTCTTCACCAAGGACGTGTTGCTAACAGGGTAATAATACAGAGAAGCCTAAAGACACATCCCCAGAGAATTCTGTGAACTATGGCTACCTGGCAAAGATCGTAAAAAAATAGAGCAGAAAAACTTCCTATATCTCTGAAACTGTATCTCACATTTAAAAAAAACCAAAACATCATCATGCTCAAGTAAGCAGCAGAAATTAACTAAGTGCAAGAACTGGCCACTTTTGATCTGGTGACAGGTTCTATTTAAGTAATCACAGCCCATTTTTAGTAAACAATTGCCTCAATTCACAAATATCCTTTGGCTGTTACGAGTGTGGGCCAAAAGTAAAGAGAAGAAACCATTGCCTTATACAAACAAGGAAAAAAATGCAAAAGAAAACAACGGTATTGCATTTTCCAAGAGATACAGTTAGAAGCAGAATTTGCAGGTTCAAAGTTTGCCCTGTTTCCCACCACACCACCCTGTTTCATTTTGTAGTGAATTTGATAAAAAATGTTTGTTAGATTTATTGCAAATGTCAGAAAGTTCCTACAAGAACCTACAACTTTTAGTTCTTAACAACTGAAAAGAGATATTAGTTGCTTTTACCAGTAATCAGACTGAGGAACATTCAGGAACTACAGTAATTGTAGACATAATCAGTATATCAAATAAATCCTACACTCAGAAACCTTGTAAGTCTCCATCCGTTCCAGACTAGAGATGAGCGAACTTGTCATGGACTTGTCACAGGCTGCAGACCGTTGCACTGCATCTGTGTGCAGAAAGTCTCAGTTGTTTGCTTTGCAGACTAGTGGACACCTCCCCCGGTGCTAATGATCACACCTGGACCTGGGTGTTTATAACTCCCTACTGCCTGTTGGGAGGTGCCAGTGATATTTTCTATTTGGACTTCTCTGTTGAAGCTTGGAGCTGTAGCCGTCTACTAGAGTCCTCTTGGAGTTTGGAGGGTGTTGGCGTTTCTCTCTGAGTCTACTCAAGCTAAGGCCGGCGTCACACTCAGAGTAGGGAAATACGGTCCTTATTTTATGTCCGTAATATGCAGTAATTTTCCAAAAACACTGTTCCGTTTTCAATGCGAGGATGCGATTTTTACGGACAAATGTATCCGTGTGTCATCCGTATGGCATCCGTATGGCTTCCATATGGAATTTTTTGCGCAGGCTTGCAAAATGGACAAATCATGGATCCATCGGCTAAAATATTCCTAAAAACATATATACAGTCTATATATATATATGTCAGTGAGACACATATATATATTTATATTTAATTCAGCGCAAGATAGCATAAAAGCCGGTAATTCAATTGCCAGCTTTTGCTATCTCCTTCCCAAACCCAACATAATATGAGACATGGTTTACATACAGTAAACCATCTCATATCCCTTTTTTTAACATATTCCTCTTTACTAATGTAACAAGTCTCTGTGTGTAAAATTTTGAAGCTCTAGCTATTAAATTAAAGGGTTAAATCCCGGAAAAAATTGGAGTGGGCTCCCACGCAATTTTCTCCGCCAGAGTGGGAAAGCCAGTGACTGAGGGCAGATATTAATAGCCTAGGGAGGTACCATGGTTATAGGACCCCCCCTGGCTAAAAACATCTGCCCCCAGCCACCCCAGAAAAGGCACATCTGTAAGATGTGCCTATTCTGGCACTTAGCCTCTTTCTTCCCACTCCCGTGTAGCGGTGGGAAATGGGGTAATGAAGGGTTAATGTCACCTTGCTATTGTACAGTGACATTAAGCCAGGTTAATAATGGAGAGGCTTCAATTATGACACCTATCCATTATTAATCCAATAGTATGAAATGGTTAATAAAACACACACACACATTATTAAAAAGTATTTTAATGAAATAAAGACACAGGGTGTTTTAATATTTTATTATACTCTCAATCCACCTGAAGACCCTTGTCACTTGAAATAAAGTTAAACAAAACAAACAACAATATTCCATACCTTCCGTTGATCAGTCTTATCTGTTATGATCCTTAGTGGCTGAGGATCACAGAATGAACTAGCTAAGTAACTGAACATAGAACGAGCTCTAGGGAGGTGGTAACTGGACTGACCGCAAACCTGATCCTAACCAAACACACTGAAGGTAGCCGGTGAACGTGCCTAAATTCCTGGACGTCTCGACGCAGCCTGAGAAACTTGCTACCCCTATAGAGAAAGTAAGACCTCACTTGCCTCAGAGAAATGACACCAAAGATATAGGAAGCCCCCAACAAATATTAACAGTGAGGTAAGGGGAAAATACAAAACGTAGAAATGAAAACAGATTCAGCAACTGAGGCCCACTAATACAAAACAACAGAACGGAGTATACAAGTCCCAATACGCATTTTATTTAAAAATTGTATAATTGTATTTATATTATCAAAATATATAATTCAAACTGAGTAATCAAATATAAATACAATACATATAAATAACAGGATTAGTGGAGGAGGAAACACTATAATAGTGGCGGAGCGGATGACAACACCTATCACATCATATCACAAGGACTGCTATTGTGGGAGCCATAGTATGAAAACAGTCTGTGGCAATAGCCCTAATCATCATAGCTATATTGCTCAAAAAAAAAAAAAAAAGTTGCAACAGTGCAGGTTATATCACTAGCTAAAGTGCCATAGTGCCTACAGGACTCATCACCTCATATCATATAAAGCAGCTTACCCATTAGGTCTGAGATGTCTCACCACGCTCCACACACCACCCCCTTGACGCACGTTTCGCGGTCGCTTTCTCAAAAAGGGGTTTGCAAACCCCTTTTTGAGAAAGCGACCGCGAAACGTGCGTCAAGGGGGTGGTGTGTGGAGCGTGGTGAGACATCTCAGACCTAATGGGTAAGCTGCTTTATATGATATGAGGTGATGAGTCCTGTAGGCACTATGGCACTTTAGCTAGTGATATAACCTGCACTGTTGCAACTTTTTTTTTTTTTTTTTTGAGCAATATAGCTATGATGATTAGGGCTATTGCCACAGACTGTTTTCATACTATGGCTCCCACAATAGCAGTCCTTGTGATATGATGTGATAGGTGTTGTCATCCGCTCCGCCACTATTATAGTGTTTCCTCCTCCACTAATCCTGTTATTTATATGTATTGTATTTATATTTGATTACTCAGTTTGAATTATATATTTTGATAATATAAATAAAATTATACAATTTTTAAATAAAATGCGTATTGGGACTTGTATACTCCGTTCTGTTGTTTTGTATTTATTGGGGAGTTTCCTAGACTGTCCTATTGTTTCGGACAGAAATATTGGGAGAGATATAACAATCCTTGTCTCTCGGCCACGCATATGTATTAATTTTTGTGAGTTTTGTATTGAGGCCCACTAATACTAGATAGCAGAAGACAGGCAGGGAACTGTGCGGTCAGTAAAAAACCCTATACAAAATATCCACGCTGAGAATTCAAGAACCCCCACACCAACTAACGGTGTGAGGGGAGAAACTCAGCCCCCTAGAGCTACCAGCAAGCAAGGAAATCACATATTAGCAAGCTGGACAAGGACAAGTAAATAACCAAGAAACATATTGAACACTGATGAGCAAAAAATAACCAAACAGAAAACTTAGCTTCTCTTGGAGAGACTGATAGCGAAGGAATTCAGGAGAGATCAAAATAGCACTGAATACATCGACAGCAGGCAAACACTGAAAGTCCAGGTGAGCTAAATAGGAAACCAGCTAACAGATAACGAGACAGCTGATCCAGCCTCAGACCTGCAGAATGACACAAAGAGCCACCAGAGGGAGCCCAAAGACAGCACTCACACAGTACCACTTGTGACCACAAGAGGGAGCCCAAAAACAGAGTTCACAACAGTACCCCCCCTTGAGGAGGGGTCACCGAACCCTCATCAAAACCCCCAGGGCAATCAGGATGAGCCACATGGAAGGCATGAACCAAATCGGCCGCATGAACATCAGAGGCGACAACCCAGGAATTATCCTCCTGACCATAGCCCTTCCACTTAACCAAATACTGAAGCCTCCGTCTAGAAATACGAGAATCCAAGATCTTCTCCACCACGTACTCCAATGCGCCCTCAACCAGCACCGGGGCAGGGGGCTCAACAGAAGGAACCACAGGCACCACATACCTCCGCAACAAAGACCTATGGAACATGTTATGAATGGCAAACGACGCTGGGAGGTCCAAACGAAATGACACCGGGTTAAGGATTTCCAAAATCTTATAAGGACCGATGAAGCGAGGCTTGAATTTAGGAGAGGAGACTTTCATAGGAACATACCGAGAAGACAGCCACATCAAATCCCCAACACGAAGTCGGGGACCCACACCGCGACGGCGGTTGGCAAAGCGCTGAGCCTTCTCCTGTGACAACTTCAAATTGTCCACTTCATAGCCAACAACTCCCGATTACCAACATCATAATTCCACTCGGCAGGCGAAAACTTTCTTGAAAAGAAAGCACAAGGTTTCATCACAGAGCAATCAGAGCTTCTCTGCGACAAAACAGCCCCTGCTCCAATCTCAGAAGCATCAACCTCGACCTGAAAAGGAAGAGAGACATCAGGCTGACACAAAACTGGAGCCGAAGAAAACCGGTGCTTCAGCTCCCGAAAGGCTTCCACGGCCGCAGGAGACCAATTAGTCACATCAGAACCCTTCTTGGTCAAATCCGTCAAGGGTTAACCACGCCAGAAAAATTAGCAATGAAGCGACGGTAAAAATTAGCAAAACCCAAGAACTTCTGAAGACTCTTAACAGATGTAGGCTGAGTCCAGTCATGAATAGCCTGGACCTTGACTGGGTCCATCTCAATAGTAGAAGGAGAAAAAATAAAACCCAAAAAGGAAACCTTCTGTACTCCGAAGAGACATTTTGAGCCCTTCACAAATAAGGCATTAGCACGCAGGACCTGAAATACCATCCTGACCTGCTTCACATGGAACTTCCAGTCCTCAGAAAAGACCAAAATGTCATCCAGATACACAATCATAAATTTATCCAGATATTCTCGGAAGATGTCATGCATGAAGGACTGGAACACAGAAGGAGCATTAGAGAGTCCAAAAGGCATCACCAAGTACTCAAAATGGCCTTTGGGCATATTAAATGCTGTTTTCCATTCATCCCCCTGCTTAATACGCACAAGATTATACGCACCACGAAGATCTATCTTGGTGAACCAACTGGACCCCTTAATCCGAGCAAACAGATCAGATAATAATGGCAAAGGATACTGAAATTTGACCGTGATTTTATTTAGAAGACGATAATTGTTATGACCCCAATGGCGAGGGTCTCAGAGGAACGTGGAAGTCTGCAGAATACAAAAATCCAGCTCATAGGGCAGTGGTAACTGGGTTGACCATATATCTACTCCTAACGCCAACACTAGAAGTAGCCGGGGATCATTCCTACGTTGATTCTAGATGACACGCGCCAGCCGGAGAATCTAGCTACCCCTAGTAGAGGAAAACAAAGACCTTTCCTGCCTCCAGAGAAGGGGACCCCAAAGCTGGATAGAAGCCCCCCACAAATAATGACGGTGAGGTAAGAGGAAATGACAAACACAGAAATGAATCAGGTTCAGCACAGAGAGGCCCGCCTACTGATAGCAGAATAAAGAAAGGTAACTTATATGGTCAACAAAAACCCTATCAAAATCCACACTGGAAATTCAAGAACCCCCGAACCGTCTAACGGTCCGGGGGGAGAACACCAGCCCCCCCAGAGCTTCCAGCAAAGGTCAGGATATTGATTTGGAACAAGCTGGACAAAAATACAAAACCAAAACAAATAGCAAAAAGCAAAAGGCAGACTTAGCTGATATAACTGGAACCAGGATCAGTAGACAAGAGCACAGCAGACTAGCTCTGATAACTACGTTGCCAGGCATTGAACTGAAGGTCCAGGGAGCTTATATAGCAACACCCCTAACTAACGACCCAGGTGCGGATAAAAGGAATGACAGAAAAACCAGAGTCAAAAAACTAGTAACCACTAGAGGGAGCAAAAAGCAAATTCACAACAGTACCCCCCCCTTAGTGAGGGGTCACCGAACCCTCACCACGACCACCAGGGCGATCAGGACGAGCGGCATGAAAGGCCCGAACTAAATCGGCCGCATGAACATCAGAGGCGACCACCCAGGAATTATCCTCCTGACCATAGCCCTTCCACTTGACCAGGTACTGAAGCCTCCGCCTGGAGAGGCGAGAATCCAAGATCTTCTCCACCACGTACTCCAACTCGCCCTCAACCAACACCGGAGCAGGAGGCTCAGCAGAAGGAACTACAGGCACAATGTACCGCCGCAACAAGGACCTATGAAATACATTGTGAATAGCAAACGACACAGGAAGATCCAGACGAAAAGATACAGGATTAAGGATTTCCAATATCTTGTAAGGCCCAATAAAACGAGGTTTAAATTTGGGAGAGGAGACCTTCATAGGAACAAAGCGGGAAGAAAGCCATACCAAATCCCCAACGCGTAGTCGGGGACCCACACCGCGGCGGCGGTTGGCAAAGCGCTGAGCCTTCTCTTGTGACAACTTCAAGTTGTCCACCACATGATTCCAGATCTGCTGCAACCTATCCACCACAGAATCCACCCCAGGACAGTCAGAAGGCTCCACATGACCCGAAGAAAAGCGAGGATGGAAACCAGAGTTGCAGAAAAAAGGCGAAACCAAGGTGGCGGAACTAGCCCGATTATTAAGGGCAAACTCAGCCAACGGCAAGAATGTCACCCAATCGTCCTGATCAGCAGAGACAAAACACCTCAAATAAGCCTCCAAAGTCTGATTGGTTCGCTCCGTCTGTCCATTAGTCTGAGGATGGAAAGCAGACGAAAACGACAAATCAATGCCCATCCTACTACAAAAGGATCGCCAGAACCTGGAAACGAACTGGGATCCTCTGTCTGACACAATATTCTCAGGGATGCCGTGCAAACGAACCACGTTCTGGAAAAACACAGGAACCAGATCGGAAGAGGAAGGCAGCTTAGGCAAAGGAACCAAATGGACCATCTTGGAGAAGCGATCACATATCACCCAGATAACGGACATGCCCTGAGATAGCGGAAGATCAGAAATGAAATCCATGGAGATATGTGTCCAAGGTCTCTTCGGGACAGGCAAGGGCAAGAGCAAACCGCTGGCACGAGAACAGCAAGGCTTAGCTCGAGCACAAGTCCCACAGGACTGCACAAATGACCGCACATCCCTTGACAAGGAAGGCCACCAAAAGGACCTGGCCACCAGATCTCTGGTGCCAAAAATTCCCGGGTGACCTGCCAACACCGAGGAATGAACCTCGGAAATGACTCTGCTGGTCCACTTATCCGGGACAAACAGTCTGTCAGGTGGACAAGACTCAGGCCTATCAGCCTGAAATCTCTGCAACACACGTCGCAGATCCGGAGAAATAGCTGACAAGATAACTCCATCTTTAAGAATACCAACAGGATCAGCGACTCCAGGAGCATCAGGCACAAAGCTCCTAGAAAGAGCATCGGCCTTCACATTCTTTGAACCTGGTAAATACGAGACAACAAAATCAAAGCGGGAGAAAAACAATGACCAGCGGGCCTGTCTCGGATTAAGGCGTTTAGCAGACTCGAGATACATCAGATTTTTGTGATCAGTCAAGACCACCACACGATGCTTAGCACCCTCGAGCCAATGACGCCACTCCTCAAATGCCCATTTCATGGCCAACAACTCCCGATTGCCCACATCATAATTTCGCTCGGCAGGCGAAAACTTCCTAGAGAAAAAGGCACAAGGTTTCATAACAGAGCAACCAGGGCCTCTCTGCGACAAAACGGCCCCTGCCCCAATCTCCGAAGCATCCACCTCAACCTGAAAGGGAAGTGAGACGTCAGGCTGGCACAAAACAGGCGCCGAAGTAAACCGGCGTTTCAACTCCTGGAAAGCCTCCACGGCAGCAGGAGCCCAGTTAGCTACATCGGAGCCCTTCTTGGTCATATCCGTCAAAGGTTTCACAATGCTAGAAAAATTAGCAATAAAACGACGGTAGAAGTTAGCGAAGCCCAAGAACTTCTGAAGACTCTTAACTGACGAGGGCTGAGTCCAATCAAGAATAGCTCGGACCTTGACTGGGTCCATCTCCACAGCAGAAGGGGAAAAAATGAACCCCAAAAAGGGAACCTTCTGTACACCAAAGAGACACTTTGAGCCCTTGACAAACAAAGAATTTTCACGCAAAATTTTAAAGACCAACCTGACCTGCTCCACATGCGAATCCCAATTATCAGAAAAAACCAAAATATCATCCAGATAAACAATCAAAAATTTATCCAGATACTTCCGGAAAATGTCATGCATAAAGGACTGAAAAACTGAAGGCGCATTGGAGAGCCCAAAAGGCATCACCAAGTACTCAAAATGACCTTCGGGCGTATTGAATGCGGTTTTCCATTCATCACCTTGCTTAATGCGCACAAGGTTGTACGCACCACGAAGGTCTATCTTGGTGAACCACTTGGCACCCTTAATCCGGGCAAACAAGTCAGACAACAGCGGTAAAGGATACTGAAATTTGACAGTGATCTTATTTAAAAGCCGATAATCAATACAAGGTCTCAAAGATCCGTCCTTTTTTGCCACAAAAAAGAATCCCGCACCAAGAGGGGAAGAAGACGGACGAATATGTCCTTTCTCCAGAGACTCCTTGATATATGAACGCATAGCGGTATGTTCAGGTACCGACTAGTGTTGAGCGATACTTTCCGATATCGGAAAGTATCGGTATCGGAAAGTATCGGCCGATACCGTCACAGTATCGGAATCCAATCCGATACCGATACCCGATCCCAATGCAAGTCAATGGGACGAAAATATCGGAATTAAAATAAACCCTTTATACACTTGTAGGTTCATTCTACATGAAGGAAAACAACTAAGAATATTGTAGGATGTATTGGGGGACGTGGCGGAGATATTAAAGGGACAGAGGTTTAGCCCAATGTAATAGAATAGCAGGATTTTTTATTTTTTTTTATGAAGTTCGGCGTTAGAAAGAATTTGACTATGTTTTTTTTTTTTTTTTTTATGTCAGATATTGATGTTTCACTACTTCCACGCCCTTCACCTTCTTTTTTACTTCTCCCACGCTTTCTTCTTAATTATCCTCATCATCAGCTTCTTTGACATCAACTTCTTCACCTTATTCATCTTCTTCTTCATCTTCTACCTATTATTTTTTGGGTTACATTGTTCATATTCTTTTTATTTTACTATTATCTTCATCATATTCAACTTCTTCATCATATTCTTATTTGTGACAGGCATTCCCGTAGTTGTTATCTATAAAAGTTTGAAGATTACACCTTCCGTTCTGCCTGTCACAAAACAGTTACATTTGTCCGCGTTCAGTTTGGCCTGCAGCATCAGGCTTTATCCAGGGGCACCACGAGGAGGAACGGACTCACCCCCATACACTGCTTAGTCTTCTTCTGCTTATAATTTACATAATATTTTTTGCTCTGATATTTTGTGTTATGCTTAATGTCCTTCTGCTCTTTGTTCTGCAGCCTCTTGTTCTTCTGCTTCTCGGTCTTCCAGGTCGTCGTCGTCTCCAGGGTCGTCGTCTCCGGGGTCGTCGTCATCGGGGTGGTCTTCAGGGTCGTCGTCTCCGGGGTCGTCGTCATCGGGGTGGTCTTCGGGGTCATCGTCTCCAGGGTCGTCGTCATCACGGTGGTTGTCGTCTCTGGTGTCGTCGTCATCTTAGGGGTGGTCTTCTGGGTCATTGTGTTTAGTCTCTTGAACTTGGAAATATAGCAGAAGGTACAAGAAGGCTGAGAAAATGCCGAGAACCAGCTGATGGAACTGGAACTCGGATGGCTACCCGAAGGTCCAAGAGCCAATGGAACTACCGAGGACCAGCTGACGTTACTGGAACCCGGTTACTAAGCAGGAGGTACCTGTGCTGAAAGCACTACCAAGGACCACCTGACGTTGGTGGAACTCGGATACCCAGAGGGAGGCACCTAAGCCAAAGGCTCTGCCCGGAACCAGCTGACGGTACTGGAACCAGGATGGGGAGCAGAAGGTACAAGAGCAAAAGACACTGCCGAGAACCAGCTGACGGTGCTGGAACCCGGATGGGTAGCCGAAGGTCCAAGAGCCAATGGAACTACCGAGGACCAGCTGACGTTACTGGAACCCGGTTACTAAGCAGGAGGTACCCGTGCCTGAAAGCACTACCAAGGACCACCTGACGTTGGTGGAACTCGGATACCAAAGGGAGGCACCTAAGCCAAAGGCTCTGCCCGGAACCAGCTGACGGTACTGGAACCAGGATGGGGAGCAGAAGGTACAAGAGCAAGTGTCTGCGTGGCTTTTGCAGGACACGATGCCGGCTGCACAGCAGGGGAACAGCTGGCGGTGCTGGACCCCACTGACACATTGGCGAGGTGTTTTTCTCTGTGCAGCTAGCACATCTGGGCCCCAACTGGCGGTGTGTTAGAGCCCAGGGACAGCAGGAGGAGGAGCAGGAGGAGGAGGAGCAGGGGGAGGGGAGTGTAGGCCGAAGCCTGCACTGGCGGCAGCTTTGGGTCTGTTGTGTCTGCGTGGCTTTTGCAGGACACGTTGCCGGCTACACAGCAGGGGAACAGCTGGCGGTGCTGGACCCCACTGACACATTGGCGAGGTGTTTGGCTCTGTGCAGCCAGCACTTCCGGACAGCAACTAGCGTTGTTGGAGCCCGGGCTCTGCAGGTGGAGCAGAGTGTAGGCCGAAGCCTAATTGAACCGATTTCAAAAGTCACCTTTAACCCCCCCTCAGGGGTTACAAAGTAGAAGAGCCACAGCTTATGCAGCAGCAGTGCTGCGCAAGTCAAAGGTTGCTCTTGTAATTTTTCTCCTTGCACACGCTGAATGGAACACGTATAACATTCAGCCCTTTATACAGTCAAACTGTGTAATGGAGGCGAGAGTTCCCTTTGTAATGAGACGCAGCACAGGTGTCAAGAATCCCACCTTGGTGCTGGGTGCAGCCTCCCGAGCGTTGTTATTTGCTGTACAGGAGTCTGCGCTGTCGTGTTATCCCCTGGCCTAGCGCCGTTAGCGCTGCCCATCTTCTGGCATCATGTAATGTCGGCCGGTGCGGTTCGCGATGCCCATGAATCCCAGCCCCGCAGTGTCTTAACATTGTTAAAACACTGCGGGGCTGGGATTCAGGGCCTGGCGCAGCACATATGTTGGCCTCTCACACTCGGGTCCTTACACCCGCTTCAGACTGTGCGGCGTCATCTGATCCCTTATCGCATGCCACGGCCATGAAGCCGCACAGTCCGAAGAAGGCGGAAGGAGAGGAGGGACAGGCGAACTGATGCACTGATCCTGCCCATGAATCACACCCTCGCAGTCCCAATAAATAAGACACCGAGGGGCGTTGTGTGGGTCAGGGCGGCCGCAGAGGCGCAGGCAGCCAAACAATGATGCCAGAAGACGGGCAGCGCTACCAAGGGGGTTGCAGCGTGTCATTACAAAGGAAAGTCACACCACCGGGACGGTTAAATGGTCACACAGAGGACACCTTTCAGACGTGTTTTCAGTTCCACATGTGCGAGGAGAATACGTTTCTGAGCCACCTTGCACACATGCAGCATTACCGCTGTACAAGGTGGCTGGATAACGTAAAAACGCCTGGGGGAGGGGGGACAGGTTCCCTTCAATTTCAGTTCTTGTGTCTGCGTGGCTTTTGCAGGACACGTTGCCGGCTGCACAGCAGGGGAACAGCTGGCGGTGCTGGACCCCACTGACACATTGGCTGGTGTTTTTCTCTGTGCAGCTAGCACATCTGGGCCCCAACTGGCGGTGTGTTAGAGCCCAGGGACAGCAGGAGGAGGAGCAGGAGGAGGAGGAGCAGGGGGAGGGAAGTGTAGGCCGAAGCCTGCACTGGCGGCAGCTTTGGGTCTGTTGTGTCTGCGTGGCTTTTGCAGGACACGTTGCCGGCTACACAGCAGGGGAACAGCTGGCGGTGCTGGACCCCACTGACACATTGGCGAGGTGTTTGGCTCTGTGCAGCCAGCACTTCCGGACAGCAACTAGCGTTGTTGGAGCCCGGGCTCTGCAGGTGGAGCAGAGTGTAGGCCGAAGCCTAATTGAACCGATTTCAAAAGTCACCTTTAACCCCCCCTCAGGGGTTACAAAGTAGAAGAGCCACAGCTTATGCAGCAGCAGTGCTGCGCAAGTCAAAGGTTGCTCTTGTAATTTTTCTCCTTGCACACGCTGAATGGAACACGTATAACATTCAGCCCTTTATACAGTCAAACTGTGTAATGGAGGCGAGAGTTCCCTTTGTAATGAGACGCAGCACAGGTGTCAAGAATCCCACCTTGGTGCTGGGTGCAGCCTCCCGAGCGTTGTTATTTGCTGTACAGGAGTCTGCGCTGTCGTGTTATCCCCTGGCCTAGCGCCGTTAGCGCTGCCCATCTTCTGGCATCATGTAATGTCGGCCGGTGCGGTTCGCGATGCCCATGAATCCCAGCCCCGCAGTGTCTTAACATTGTTAAAACACTGCGGGGCTGGGATTCAGGGCCTGGCGCAGCACATATGTTGGCCTCTCACACTCGGGTCCTTACACCCGCTTCAGACTGTGCGGCGTCATCTGATCCCTTATCGCATGCCACGGCCATGAAGCCGCACAGTCCGAAGAAGGCGGAAGGAGAGGAGGGACAGGCGAACTGATGCACTGATCCTGCCCATGAATCACACCCTCGCAGTCCCAATAAATAAGACACCGAGGGGCGTTGTGTGGGTCAGGGCGGCCGCAGAGGCGCAGGCAGCCAAACAATGATGCCAGAAGACGGGCAGCGCTACCAAGGGGGTTGCAGCGTGTCATTACAAAGGAAAGTCACACCACCGGGACGGTTAAATGGTCACACAGAGGACACCTTTCAGACGTGTTTTCAGTTCCACATGTGCGAGGAGAATACGTTTCTGAGCCACCTTGCACACATGCAGCATTACCGCTGTACAAGGTGGCTGGATAACGTAAAAACGCCTGGGGGAGGGGGGACAGGTTCCCTTCAATTTCAGTTCTTGTGTCTGCGTGGCTTTTGCAGGACATGTTGCCGGCTGCACAGCAGGGGAACAGCTGGCGGTGCTGGACCCCACTGACACATTGGCTGGTGTTTTTCTCTGTGCAGCTAGCACATCTGGGCCCCAACTGGCGGTGTGTTAGAGCCCAGGGACAGCAGGAGGAGGAGCAGGAGGAGGAGGAGCAGGGGGAGGGGAGTGTAGGCCGAAGCCTGCACTGGCGGCAGCTTTGGGTCTGTTGTGTCTGCGTGGCTTTTGCAGGACACGTTGCCGGCTACACAGCAGGGGAACAGCTGGCGGTGCTGGACCCCACTGACACATTGGCGAGGTGTTTGGCTCTGTGCAGCCAGCACTTCCGGACAGCAACTAGCGTTGTTGGAGCCCGGGCTCTGCAGGTGGAGCAGAGTGTAGGCCGAAGCCTAATTGAACCGATTTCAAAAGTCACCTTTAACCCCCCCTCAGGGGTTACAAAGTAGAAGAGCCACAGCTTATGCAGCAGCAGTGCTGCGCAAGTCAAAGGTTGCTCTTGTAATTTTTCTCCTTGCACACGCTGAATGGAACACGTATAACATTCAGCCCTTTATACAGTCAAACTGTGTAATGGAGGCGAGAGTTCCCTTTGTAATGAGACGCAGCACAGGTGTCAAGAATCCCACCTTGGTGCTGGGTGCAGCCTCCCGAGCGTTGTTATTTGCTGTACAGGAGTCTGCGCTGTCGTGTTATCCCCTGGCCTAGCGCCATTAGCGCTGCCCATCTTCTGGCATCATGTAATGTCGGCCGGTGCGGTTCGCGATGCCCATGAATCCCAGCCCCGCAGTGTCTTAACATTGTTAAAACACTGCGGGGCTGGGATTCAGGGCCTGGCGCAGCACATATGTTGGCCTCTCACACTCGGGTCCTTACACCCGCTTCAGACTGTGCGGCGTCATCTGATCCCTTATCGCATGCCACGGCCATGAAGCCGCACAGTCCGAAGAAGGCGGAAGGAGAGGAGGGACAGGCGAACTGATGCACTGATCCTGCCCATGAATCACACCCTCGCAGTCCCAATAAATAAGACACCGAGGGGCGTTGTGTGGGTCAGGGCGGCCGCAGAGGCGCAGGCAGCCAAACAATGATGCCAGAAGACGGGCAGCGCTACCAAGGGGGTTGCAGCGTGTCATTACAAAGGAAAGTCACACCACCGGGACGGTTAAATGGTCACACAGAGGACACCTTTCAGACGTGTTTTCAGTTCCACATGTGCGAGGAGAATACGTTTCTGAGCCACCTTGCACACATGCAGTATTACCGCTGTACAAGGTGGCTGGATAACGTAAAAACGCCTGGGGGAGGGGGGACAGGTTCCCTTCAATTTCAGTTCTTGTGTCTGCGTGGCTTTTGCAGGACACGTTGCCGGCTGCACAGCAGGGGAACAGCTGGCGGTGCTGGACCCCACTGACACATTGGCTGGTGTTTTTCTCTGTGCAGCTAGCACATCTGGGCCCCAACTGGCGGTGTGTTAGAGCCCAGGGACAGCAGGAGGAGGAGCAGGAGGAGGAGGAGCAGGGGGAGGGGAGTGTAGGCCGAAGCCTGCACTGGCGGCAGCTTTGGGTCTGTTGTGTCTGCGTGGCTTTTGCAGGACACGTTGCCGGCTACACAGCAGGGGAACAGCTGGCGGTGCTGGACCCCACTGACACATTGGCGAGGTGTTTGGCTCTGTGCAGCCAGCACTTCCGGACAGCAACTAGCGTTGTTGGAGCCCGGGCTCTGCAGGTGGAGCAGAGTGTAGGCCGAAGCCTAATTGAACCGATTTCAAAAGTCACCTTTAACCCCCCCCTCAGGGGTTACAAAGTAGAAGAGCCACAGCTTATGCAGCAGCAGTGCTGCGCAAGTCAAAGGTTGCTCTTGTAATTTTTCTCCTTGCACACGCTGAATGGAACACGTATAACATTCAGCCCTTTATACAGTCAAACTGTGTAATGGAGGCGAGAGTTCCCTTTGTAATGAGACGCAGCACAGGTGTCAAGAATCCCACCTTGGTGCTGGGTGCAGCCTCCCGAGCGTTGTTATTTGCTGTACAGGAGTCTGCGCTGTCGTGTTATCCCCTGGCCTAGCGCCGTTAGCGCTGCCCATCTTCTGGCATCATGTAATGTCGGCCGGTGCGGTTCGCGATGCCCATGAATCCCAGCCCCGCAGTGTCTTAACATTGTTAAAACACTGCGGGGCTGGGATTCAGGGCCTGGCGCAGCACATATGTTGGCCTCTCACACTCGGGTCCTTACACCCGCTTCAGACTGTGCGGCGTCATCTGATCCCTTATCGCATGCCACGGCCATGAAGCCGCACAGTCCGAAGAAGGCGGAAGGAGAGGAGGGACAGGCGAACTGATGCACTGATCCTGCCCATGAATCACACCCTCGCAGTCCCAATAAATAAGACACCGAGGGGCGTTGTGTGGGTCAGGGCGGCCGCAGAGGCGCAGGCAGCCAAACAATGATGCCAGAAGACGGGCAGCGCTACCAAGGGGGTTGCAGCGTGTCATTACAAAGGAAAGTCACACCACCGGGACGGTTAAATGGTCACACAGAGGACACCTTTCAGACGTGTTTTCAGTTCCACATGTGCGAGGAGAATACGTTTCTGAGCCACCTTGCACACATGCAGCATTACCGCTGTACAAGGTGGCTGGATAACGTAAAAACGCCTGGGGGAGGGGGGACAGGTTCCCTTCAATTTCAGTTCTTGTGTCTGCGTGGCTTTTGCAGGACACGTTGCCGGCTGCACAGCAGGGGAACAGCTGGCGGTGCTGGACCCCACTGACACATTGGCTGGTGTTTTTCTCTGTGCAGCTAGCACATCTGGGCCCCAACTGGCGGTGTGTTAGAGCCCAGGGACAGCAGGAGGAGGAGCAGGAGGAGGAGGAGCAGGGGGAGGGGAGTGTAGGCCGAAGCCTGCACTGGCGGCAGCTTTGGGTCTGTTGTGTCTGCGTGGCTTTTGCAGGACACGTTGCCGGCTACACAGCAGGGGAACAGCTGGCGGTGCTGGACCCCACTGACACATTGGCGAGGTGTTTGGCTCTGTGCAGCCAGCACTTCCGGACAGCAACTAGCGTTGTTGGAGCCCGGGCTCTGCAGGTGGAGCAGAGTGTAGGCCGAAGCCTAATTGAACCGATTTCAAAAGTCACCTTTAACCCCCCCTCAGGGGTTACAAAGTAGAAGAGCCACAGCTTATGCAGCAGCAGTGCTGCGCAAGTCAAAGGTTGCTCTTGTAATTCTTCTCCTTGCACACGCTGAATGGAACACGTATAACATTCAGCCCTTTATACAGTCAAACTGTGTAATGGAGGCGAGAGTTCCCTTTGTAATGAGACGCAGCACAGGTGTCAAGAATCCCACCTTGGTGCTGGGTGCAGCCTCCCGAGCGTTGTTATTTGCTGTACAGGAGTCTGCGCTGTCGTGTTATCCCCTGGCCTAGCGCCGTTAGCGCTGCCCATCTTCTGGCATCATGTAATGTCGGCCGGTGCGGTTCGCGATGCCCATGAATCCCAGCCCCGCAGTGTCTTAACATTGTTAAAACACTGCGGGGCTGGGATTCAGGGCCTGGCGCAGCACATATGTTGGCCTCTCACACTCGGGTCCTTACACCCGCTTCAGACTGTGCGGCGTCATCTGATCCCTTATCGCATGCCACGGCCATGAAGCCGCACAGTCCGAAGAAGGCGGAAGGAGAGGAGGGACAGGCGAACTGATGCACTGATCCTGCCCATCAATCACACCCTCGCAGTCCCATTAAATAAGACAACGAGGGGCGTTGTGTGGGTCAGGGCGGCCGCAGAGGCGCAGCCAGCCAAACAATGATGCCAGAAGACGGGCAGCGTTACCAAGGAGCTTGTTGCGTGTGTCAATACAAAGTCAAATCACACCTGAGGGACGTTTTAATGGTCACAGAGGACACATTTTAGACGTGTTCACTTCAACATGGGCAAGGAGAATAAGTTTCTGAGCCACCTTGAACACATGCAGCATTACTGCTGTTCAAGGTAGCTGTAAAACATATAAACACCTGGGGGAGGGGGGACAGGTTCCCTTCAATTTCAGTTCTTGTGTCTGCGTGGCGGTCGCAGGACACGTTGCCGGCTACACAGCAGGGGAACAGCTGGCGGTGCTGAACCCCACTGACACATTGGCTGGTGTTTTTCTCTGTGCAGCTAGCACATCTGGGCAAAAACTGGCGGTGTTAGAGCCCAGGGTCAGCAGGAGGAGCAGGGGGAGCGGAGTGTAGGCCGAAGCCTGCACTCGAGCAAGTTGAAAGGAAACCTTTAACCCCCCCCCCCCCAGGCGTTTGTAGCTGAAAGAGCCATTGTGTACAGCACTAATGCTGGAAAAGGTAAACTTAGCTCTTTTAATTATGGTCCTTGTACATGCGGAACCTAACATTTATGAAATGTGTCTCCTCACAGCGTTAAACCGTCCGGTAGGTGGAACTTTCCTTTGTCGTGTGACGCAGCACAGCCATCATTTTTACCCCCTTGGCGCCGTGCGCCCCCTCCTCAGCGTTGTTTGAATCTGTCCCGGAGCCTGCGCTGTTAGGTTAGCCCTTGGCCATGCACACATGTTGCGCTGCCCGTCTTCTGACCTCATTTGGTGTCAGGCTGGCTGCGCCTGTGCGGGTGCGCTGGCCGAGATCCCGCCTCGCAGTGTCGTCTAATGTAATCCCACCGCGGGCCTGTGATCCGTGCCCGTGCGCAGTGCATATCCTCTCCTCTCACTCCCCTCCCTACGGCTTTTTCAGACTGTGCGGTGTCACGGCCGTGGCATGCTATTAGGGACCAGCTGACATCGCACAGTCTGAAGAAGCCGTAGGGAGGGGAGTGAGAGGAGAGGATATGCACTGCGCACGGGCACGGATCACAGGCCCGCGGTGGGATTACATTAGACGACACTGCGAGGCGGGATCTCGGCCAGCGCACCCGCACAGGCGCAGCCAGCCTGACACCAAATGAGGTCAGAAGACGGGCAGCGCAACATGTGTGCATGGCCAAGGGCTAACCTAACAGCGCAGGCTCCGGGACAGATTCAAACAACGCTGAGGAGGGGGCGCACGGCGCCAAGGGGGTAAAAATGATGGCTGTGCTGCGTCACACGACAAAGGAAAGTTCCACCTACCGGACGGTTTAACGCTGTGTGGGGACACATTTCATAAGTGTTAGGTTCAGCATGTGCAAGGAGCATCACGAAAAGAGGCACTTTTTCCCTTTGCATCATTACTGCTGCACAAGGTGGCTCCTTCAGTAACAAACGCCTGGGGGGGGGGGGGGGTCAGGTTCCCTTACATTTAACTTGTTGTGTCTGCGTGGCGGTCGCAGTACACGTTGCCGTATACACAGCAGGGGAACAGCTGGCGGTGCTGAACCCCACTAACACATTGGCGAGGTGTTTGGCTCTGTGCGTACAGCACTTCTGGACGGCAACTAGCGGTGTTGGAGCCCAGGGACAGGTGGAGGAGGAGGAGGTTGGAGGAGGTTGGAGGAGGTAGGAGGGATTGCCACACACACAGCAGGGGAACAGCTGACGTTACTGAACCCCAATAACAGAGGAGGGACTGTTGACTGTGCGTACAGCACTTCTGGACGGCAACTGGCAGTGTTGGAGCCCAGGGACAGGTGGAGGAGGAGGAGGTTGGAGGGATTGCCACACACACAGCAGGGGAACAGCTGACGTTACTGAACCCCAATAACAGAGGAGGGACTGTTGACTGTGCGTACAGCACTTCTGGACGGCAACTGGCGGTGTTGTAGCCCAGGGACAGGTGGAGGAGGAGGAGGTTGGAGGAGGTTGGAGGAGGTAGGAGGGATTGCCACACACACAGCAGGGGAACAGCTGACGTTACTGAACCCCAATAACAGAGGAGGGACTGTTGACTGTGCGTACAGCACTTCTGGACGGCAACTGGCGGTGTTGGAGCCCAGGGACAGGTGGAGGAGGAGGAGGTTGGAGGGATTGCCACACACACAGCAGGGGAACAGCTGACGTTACTGAACCCCAATAACAGAGGAGGGACTGTTGACTGTGCGTACAGCACTTCTGGACGGCAACTGGCGGTGTTGGAGCCCAGGGACAGGTGGAGGAGGAGGAGGTTGGAGGAGGTTGGAGGAGGTAGGAGGGATTGCCACACACACAGCAGGGGAACAGCTGACGTTACTGAACCCCAATAACAGAGGAGGGACTGTTGACTGTGCGTACAGCACTTCTGGACGGCAACTGGCGGTGTTGGAGCCCAGGGACAGGTGGAGGAGGAGGAGGTTGGAGGAGGTTGGAGGAGGTAGGAGGGATTGCCACACACACAGCAGGGGAACAGCTGACGTTACTGAACCCCAATAACAGAGGAGGGACTGTTGACTGTGCGTACAGCACTTCTGGACGGCAACTGGCGGTGTTGTAGCCCAGGGACAGGTGGAGGAGGAGGAGGTTGGAGGAGGTTGGAGGAGGTAGGAGGGATTGCCACACACACAGCAGGGGAACAGCTGACGTTACTGAACCCCAATAACAGAGGAGGGACTGTTGACTGTGCGTACAGCACTTCTGGACGGCAACTGGCGGTGTTGTAGCCCAGGGACAGGTGGAGGAGGAGGAGGTTGGAGGAGGTTGGAGGAGGTAGGAGGGATTGCCACACACACAGCAGGGGAACAGCTGACGTTACTGAACCCCAATAACAGAGGAGGGACTGTTGACTGTGCGTACAGCACTTCTGGACGGCAACTGGCGGTGTTGGAGCCCAGGGACAGGTGGAGGAGGAGGAGGTTGGAGGAGGTTGGAGGAGGTAGGAGGGATTGCCACACACACAGCAGGGGAACAGCTGACGTTACTGAACCCCAATAACAGAGGAGCGACTGTTGACTGTGCGTACAGCACTTCTGGACGGCAACTAGCGGTGTTGGAGCCCAGGGGCAGGTGGAAAAGCAGAGGAACACAATGTAGGCCGAAGCCTGAGAAAGTCGAAAGGGACCTTTAACCCCCCCCCCCAAGGCGTTTGTAGCTGAAAGAGCCAGCTTGTGCAGCACAAAAGATGCAAAAGGAAAAGGTGGCTCTTTTCATCATGCTCCTTGCAAACACAGAACTAAACACTTATAAAATGTGTCCCCTGAAGCCGTGAAACCGTCCCGGAGGTGGGACTTTCCTTCGTAATATGACGCAGCACAGCCATCATTACTACCCCCCCGCCGCCGTGCCCCGGCTCCTCAGCGTTGTTTGATTCCGTCCCGGAGCCTGCGCTGTTATGTTATCCCGTGGCCAGGCACACTTAGCGCTGCCCATCTTCTGACATCATTTGGTGTCAGGCTGGCTGCGCCTGTGCGGCCGCGCTGTCCGAGAGCCCGCCTCGCAGTGTCTTCTGATGTAATCCCACTGGGGGCCTGGGATCCATGGCCATGCGCAGTGCATATCCTCGCCTCTCACTCCCCTCCCTACGGCTTCTTTTCCAGACTGTGCGGTGTCACGGCCGTGGCATGCTATTAGGGACCAGCTGACACCGAACAGTCTGAAGAAGCCATAGGGAGATGAGTGAGAGGTGGAGGTTCAGATATGCACTGCGCATGTCCATAGATCCCAGGCCCCCAGTGGGATTAAATCAGAAGACACTGCGAGGCGGGCTCTCGGCCAGCGTGGCCGCACAGGCGCAGCCAGCCTGACACCAAATGATGCCAGAAGACGGGCAGCGCTAAGTGTGCCTGGCCACGGGATAACATAACAGCGCAGGCTCCGGGACGGAATCAAACAACGCTGAGGAGCCGGGGCGCGGCGCCGGGGGGGTAGGAATGACGGCTGTGCTGCGTCATATTACGAAGGAAAGTCCCCCCTCCGGGACGGTTTTACGGTATCAGTGGACACATTTTATAAGTGTTAAGTTTTGCGTGTGCAAGGAGCAAAACCAAAATAGCTACCTTTTTCCTTGTGCAGCATTACTGCTGCACAAGGTGGCTCTTTCAGTAACAAACGCCTTGGGGGGGGGGGGACAGATTCCCTTACATTTCAGTTGTTGTGTCAGCGTGGCGGTCGCATGACACATTGCCGGCTACACAGCTGGGGATCAGCTGACGTTACTGAAACCCAATAACACTGGGTCGTATGTTTTGACTGTGCAGACGGCACGTCTGAGCCTCAACTGGCGGTGTTGGAGCCCAGGAATTTAAGTTCAGGTGGTAGAAAGATGAACACAACAGGAGACCTGGATAACGTATACAGTGACCTAATTATTTAATCAGGAGGAGGAGTGGCAAATTCCTGCGAGATCCAGGCCTTGTTCATTTTCAGGAAAGTAAGCCGGTCAACGTTATCGGAGGATAGTCGCATGCGACGGTCAGTTAGTACACCACCTGCAGCACTAAAGACACGTTCCGATAATACACTGGCCGCAGGGCAAGACAGCACCTCCAATGCATACTGGCTTAGCTCTGGCCATGTATCCAGCTTTGAGACCCAAAACTTGAAAGGGGAAGAGCCGTCTGGGAGTACAGCAAGAGGGCAAGACATGTAGTCTGTCACCATCTGACGGAACCGTTGCCTCCTGCTGACTGGAGCCGTCTGTGATGGTGTAGACTTTTGTGGGGGGCACACAAAACTGTGCCACAGTTGGGCCATACTGGTCTTGCCTTGGGCAGAGGCACTGCTTCTGCTCCCTCTTTGTGCAGAGCCTCCACCACTGCCTGGACGCACTGAGCTGCTTTGGAATGCAGTAGCAGCACTTCTCTCAGTTGGAATGGAGAAGATGATGGAACTGACCAGTGTGTCTTGGTACTCCCGCATTTTTCGCTCCCGGTTCAACGGTGTGATGAGGCTTTCTACGTTGTCCCGGTAGCGAGGATCGAGGAGGGTGAACACCCAATAATCAGACATGTTGAGAATGTGGTCGATGCGGCGGTCGTTTCTCAGGCACTGCAGCATGTAATCCACCATGTGCTGCAGACTGCCAACTGCCCAAGAAACGCTGTCCCCAGCTGGAGGCGTGATCTCTGCCCGCTCGTCATCACCCCACCCTCGCTGTACACACTGAGTACTGGACAATTCGGGAACTCCCTCCTCTGGACGGATGTCTTCCTCCTCCATTGACTCCTCCTCATCCTCCTCACAAACTGTCCCCTGCCTACGCGTTTGTGAGGAACCACGTGGCGCTGACTGTCCAGAAGATGATGGAAGTGGTGAATCCTCATCCTCCACCTCTTCCACAACATCATCCCTTAGCGCTTGCAGTGATTTTTCAAGCAGGCAGATAAGGGGGACAGTCATGCTGACTAGTGCATCATCTGCACTCGCCATCCGCGTGGAATAATCAAAGGGACGCAAAACCTGGCAGACATCCTTCATAGTGGCCCACTCTGTGGTTGTGAAGTCTGTACGGCGCTGACTGCGACTTTTTTGCGCCTGATACAGCTGGTACTCCATTACAGCTTGCTGCTGCTCACACAACCGCTCCAACATATGTAACGTGGAATTCCACCTGGTAGGTAGGTCACATATGATGCGATGTTCCGGCAGGCGGTGTCGGCGCTGCAGAGCCGCAATGCGCGCTTTTGCCGTGCTGGAACGCCGCAAGTGAGCACACTCTAGGCGGACCTTGTGCAGCAGTGCATCAAGATCCGGATAGTCCCTCAAAAAACTCTGCACGACCAAATTGAGCACATGTGCCAGACATGGGATGTGAGTGAGGTTGCCGAGGCCCAGGGCTGCCACCAGATTTCGGCCATTATCACACACTACCATGCCTGGCTGGAGATTCGCTGGCTCAAACCACACATCGCTCTCCTGCTTGATGGCATTCCAGAGCTCCTGCGCTGTGTGGCTACGATTCCCCAAAAAAATTAATTTCAAGACGGCCTGTTGACGTTTGGCCACGGCTGTGCTCATGTCGGTCGTAACAGGTACACGTTCATCACGGGTCCATGTGGAGGTGGACTGTGACGGCTCCTGCAGCGATGATTCTGAGGAACTGGTGTAAGAGGAGGAGTCAATGCGTACAGAATGGATTCCTGCAATCCTTGGAGTGGGCAGGACACGTCCTGCGCCACTCGCACGGTCTGTACCCGGCTCAACTACATTAACCCAATGGGCAGTGAGGGAAAGGTATCGCCCCTGTCCATGTTGACTGGTCCACGCATCGGTGGTGAGGTGGACCTTGCTACTGACGGCGTTCAGTAGCGCGTGTTTTATGTGTCCCTCAACATGCTTGTGCAGGGCAGGGATGGCTTGCCTGCTGAAGTAAAAGCGGCTGGGCACACTGTACTGTGGGACTGCCAATGACATCAAGTCACGGAAGCTGTCAGTCTCCACCAGCCTGAATGACAGCATTTCCAGTGACAGAAGTTTGGCAATGCCTGCAGTCAGAGCCTGTGCTCGTGGGTGGTTTGACGAGAAAGGCCGCCTTTTCTCCCATGCCTGTACTACCGATGGCTGTAGACTGGGCTGGGAGTGTGTGGTTGACTGGTAAAGTGGTGCTGCGGGTGGAATGACAGCGGGTCTCTGGACAACAGGGCCAGAGGTTCTTCCACGGCGATCCTGGGAGGAAGCCGAACCAGCTGCGTGTGAGCTAGAGGAAGAGGCAACACGAGCTGAAGAGGTGGTAGCTGCCGCTGTTGGTTGGCCTAGCTCTTCAGTGTGTTTGTCTAACTCCGCCGGGTGCCTGTTGCGCACATGTTTCCACATGTTGGAGGTATTGAGGTTGGCGACTTTTTGACCTCTTTTGATTTTTTGATGACACACCTTGCATCTGACATAGCAAATGTCATCTGCAACTGTGTCAAAAAAGGACCAGGCACTGCAAGTCTTGGGAGCCCCCCTTTTGACTTTTGGAAGAGACATGCTCCTTACGGGTGCCAAAGCGGAGGCTGCAGGATCCGCAGTCTTCCCCCTCCCTCTCCCTCTTTGGGCCGTACGGGGAATCTCTTCCTCAGAGCTGCTCCCACCACCTTCCTGTCCCTGACGCCAAGATGGGTCAAGGACCTCATCATCTACACTACCCTCTGCCCCCAACTGCTCCTCCTGGGTAGTCTCAGCAGCAGAGCACGCACCAGTAAGTGGCACCTGAGTGTCATCATCAGCTGATGCGGCCTGCGAGGTGGTGACCGGAGCCACTGGCCCACCCGCCTCTTCAGAGGAAGACAGAAAAAGCGGTTGGGCATCACTGCACCCTGCCTCTTCTTCCATTTCTCCAATGCTGCTTGGCTGGCCCCCTGTTTCCAAGCCAAGAGATGATTCAGAGAACAGAAGTAGAGACTGCTCCTGTCCTGGGATCTCTGTCTGCCTGGGCAATTTTGCAGGTGGTGAAGAGACAGATGGCTGCTCTCCAGTGCTCTGTGTCTGAGAGGATGTGGCACTAATGGAAGTTGATGCATTAGCTGCCATCCATCCCACAACGGCTTCAATTTGGTCTTGACGCAGCAGCGGTGTACGGCGCTCGGCGACAAAGCTGCGCATGAACGACTGTTCCCTTGTGAAAGTGGGTGCTGATGACTCACCGGTGCCCGCAGCAGGCACAGAATCCCCACGTCCCCTCCCTGCTCCGCGCCCACGCCCACGCCCACGTGCCTTACTCACTGCCTTCTTCATCTTGGTTGACTGATAAAGATAAGCAGAAAAGTACTAACGGCTTTGTGTGCTTATTCCTGAGCAACTCCTCCTAACAGGTATAAGACACACTAATTTTCTAAAGTGTGGACTAGACTTGAATATGAGCTAATGTGGCCTACACAAATGTAAAGTGGTGTAACTGGTGTGTTTGGTGAACTTTATTATTTATTTATTTTTTTGGGGCTGAACTGACAACGGATAGAGCTGCAGTCACACGGAGACCGTGCAGACAGACGTAAACGGCGCTGCAAGGCCCAAAAACCCTCCTCTACTTTATCCTATGTAGTGTTTTTCCACAAATTAGCTGGAGACAGGTGGAAAGACACTAATAGGATTTTTTTAAATTAATTAGCAGCAGACTACACTACTTGAAAACAAAATGAAAATTGATTTGGCGGTATGACGCAGTGAACAACCCTGAGCTGGAGACAACCAAGCTACGGCTGCTCACAGACTACAGGGCGAGCTGCAGTCACACGGAGACCGTGCAGACAGCCGTAAACGGCGCTGCAAGGCCCAAAAACCCTCCTCTACTTTATCCTATGTAGTGTTTTTCCACAAATTAGCTGGAGACGGGTGGAAAGACACTAATAGGATTTTTTTAAATTAATTAGCAGCAGACTACACTACTTGAAAACAAAATGAAAATTGATTTGGCGGTATGACGCAGTGAACAACCCTGAGCTGGAGACAACCAAGCTACGGCTGCTCACAGACTACAGGGCGAGCTGCAGTCACACGGAGACCGTGCAGACAGCCGTAAACGGCGCTGCAAGGCCCAAAAACCCTCCTCTACTTTATCCTATGTAGTGTTTTTCCACAAATTAGCTGGAGACGGGTGGAAAGACACTAATAGGATTTTTTTAAATTAATTAGCAGCAGACTACACTACTTGAAAACAAAATGAAAATTGATTTGGCGGTATGACGCAGTGAACAACCCTGAGCTGGAGACAACCAAGCTACGGCTGCTCACAGACTACAGGGCGAGCTGCAGTCACACGGAGACCGTGCAGACAGCCGTAAACGGCGCTGCAAGGCCCAAAAACCCTCCTCTACTTTATCCTATGTAGTGTTTTTCCACAAATTAGCTGGAGACGGGTGGAAAGACACTAATAGGATTTTTTTAAATTAATTAGCAGCAGACTACACTACTTGAAAACAAAATGAAAATTGATTTGGCGGTATGACGCAGTGAACAACCCTGAGCTGGAGACAACCAAGCTACGGCTGCTCACAGACTACAGGGCGAGCTGCAGTCACACGGAGACCGTGCAGACAGCCGTAAACGGCGCTGCAAGGCCCAAAAACCCTCCTCTACTTTATCCTATGTAGTGTTTTTCCACAAATTAGCTGGAGACGGGTGGAAAGACACTAATAGGAATTTTTGGAAAAAATGTGCAGCAGCCTGCACTACTTCAAAAAAAAAAAAAAAAAGGACAGTATGAGGCAATGAACCACCCTCCCTGAACTGAATACAACCAGCTATGGATGGCCTATGTGGCTGCACTCAGACTAGAGAGTGGGCTGCACTCACACACACACACAGAGAGACCTTGCAGATCGCTGTGAAAACAGCGCTACAAGGCAAAAGGAAGGTGATTAGTAGGTGAACACAGCGGTTGCTAAATTAGCCTTTGGAAAGCACAAAGAAGCAAATCGCTATCTCTAAACTGTCCCTCAGTCAGCAAACAGCGTCCTGTCACTAACTGAATTCACAGCAGAGTGATCGCAAAATGGCGCCAGCGACTTTTAAACTGCATCATGACATCATTTAAGCAGCCAATCACAGCCTTGCCAGTAGTTTCATGCCCTCCATGCTAAACAGGATGTGCCCACACTTGGAATCTTTCTCATTGGCTGAATTTCTGAATTTTGAATCATGGAACTTCCGATTCCGGTATCCGATACGCGCCAAGTATCGGAATCCCGGTATCGGAATTCCGATACCGCAAGTATCGGCCGATACCCGATACTTGCGGTATCGGAATGCTCAACACTAGTACCGACAGATTAAACAGTCTTCCCTTAGGAAACTTACTGCCTGGGATCAAATCTATAGCACAGTCACAGTCCCTATGAGGAGGCAGTGCACTGGACTCAGACTCACTGAAGACATCCTGATAATCAGACAAATACTCCGGAACTTCCGAAGGCGTAGAAGAAGCAATAGACACAGGCAGGGAATCCTCATGAATACCACGACAGCCCCAACTAGACACTGACATAGCCTTCCAGTCAAGGACTGGATTATGGGTCTGTAACCATGGCAGCCCTAAAACAACCAAATCATGCATTTTATGTAAAACCAGGAAACGTATCACCTCGCGGTGTTCAGGAGTCATGCACATGGTAACCTGTGTCCAATACTGCGGTTTATTTGCTGCCAATGGTGTAGCATCAATACCCCTAAGAGGAATAGGATTTTCTAATGGTTCAAGAGTAAACCCACAGCGCTTAGCAAATGAGAGATCCATGAGACTCAGGGCAGCACCTGAATCTACAAACGCCATGACAGGATAAGATGACAGTGAGCAAATCAAAGTTACAGACAGAATAAATTTAGGTTGCAAATTACCAACGGTGACAGGACTAACAACCTTAGCTATACGTTTAGAGCATGCTGAGATAACATGTGTAGAATCACCACAGTAGTAGCACAAGCCATTCCGGCGTCTATGAATTTTCCGCTCATTTCTAGTCAGGATTCTATCACATTGCATTAAATCAGGTGTCTGTTCAGACAACACCATAAGGGAATTTGCGGTTTTTCTATCACATTGCACCGAATTAGGTGTCTGTTCAGACAACACCATGAGGGAATTTGCGGTTTTGCGCTCCCGCAACCGCCGGTCAATTTGAATAGCCAGTGCCATAGTATCATTCAGACCTGTGGGAATGGGAAAACCCACCATAACATTCTTAATGGCTTCAGAAAGGCCATTTCTAAAATTAGCGGCCAGTGCACACTCGTTCCAATGTGTCAGCACGGACCATTTCCGAAATTTTTGGCAATACACTTCAGCCTCGTCCTGCCCCTGAGACATAGCCAGCAAGGCCTTTTCTGCCTGAATCTCAAGATTGGGTTCCTCATAAAGTAAACCGAGCGCCAGAAAAAACGCATCAAGATCAGCCAATGCCGGATCTCCTGGCGCCAGCGAAAAAGCCCAATCCTGAGGGTCGCCCCGTAAGAACGAAATAACAATTTTTACTTGCTGAGCAGAATCTCCAGATGAACAGGGTCTCAGGGACAAAAACAATTTACAATTATTCACGAAATTCCTAAACTTAAACCTGTCTCCGGAAAACAGTTCAGGAATCGGTATTTTAGGTTCTGACCTAGGATTTCTGATAACATAGTCTTGTATGCCCTGCACACGAGTAGCCAGCTGGTCCACACTTGTAATCAAGGTCTGGACATTCATGTCTGCAGCAAGCATAGCCACTCTGAGGTAAAGGGGAAGAAGAAAAAAAAAAAAAAACTCAGAATCTTCTTTCTTATAATCCCTCTTCTGCAATGCATTAAACATTTAATACTGGCCTGGCAAACTGTTATGACCCCAATGGCGAGGGTCTCAGAGGAACGTGGAAGTCTGCAGAATACAAAAATCCAGCTCATAGGGCAGTGGTAACTGGGTTGACCATATATCTACTCCTAACGCCAACACTAGAAGTAGCCGGGGATCATTCCTACGTTGATTCTAGATGACACGCGCCAGCCGGAGAATCTAGCTACCCCTAGTAGAGGAAAACAAAGACCTTTCCTGCCTCCAGAGAAGGGGACCCCAAAGCTGGATAGAAGCCCCCCACAAATAATGACGGTGAGGTAAGAGGAAATGACAAACACAGAAATGAATCAGGTTCAGCACAGAGAGGCCCGCCTACTGATAGCAGAATAAAGAAAGGTAACTTATATGGTCAACAAAAACCCTATCAAAATCCACACTGGAAATTCAAGAACCCCCGAACCGTCTAACGGTCCGGGGGGAGAACAACAGCCCCCCCAGAGCTTCCAGCAAAGGTCAGGATATTGATTTGGAACAAGCTGGACAAAAATACAAAACCAAAACAAATAGCAAAAAGCAAAAGGCAGACTTAGCTGATATAACTGGAACCAGGATCAGTAGACAAGAGCACAGCAGACTAGCTCTGATAACTACGTTGCCAGGCATTGAACTGAAGGTCCAGGGAGCTTATATAGCAACACCCCTAACTAACGACCCAGGTGCGGATAAAAGGAATGACAGAAAAACCAGAGTCAAAAAACTAGTAACCACTAGAGGGAGCAAAAAGCAAATTCACAACAGATAATCTATACAAGGTCTCAGAGAACCATCCTTTTTGGCCACAAAAAAGAATCCTGCACCAAGAGGGGAGGAGGATGGGCGAATATGTCCCTTCTCTAAAGACTCCTTTATATAACTCCGCATCGCGGCATGTTCTGGTACAGACAAATTAAAAAGTCATCCCTTAGGGAACTTACTACCAGGAATCAAATTTATAGCACAATCACAATCCCTGTGAGGAGGCAGGGCACCGGATCTGGGCTCATCAAATACATCCTGGTAGTCTGACAAAAACTCAGGGACCTCAGAAGGAGTGGAAGAAGCAATTGACACCAAAGGAGCATCGCCATGAATCGCCTGGCAACCCCAACTTGAAACAGACATAGCTTTCCAATCCAGAACTGGATTATGGGCCTGCAGCCATGGCAGACTCAAAACGACAACATCATGCAAATTATGCAGCACAAGAAAGCGAATCACCTCCTGATGTACAGGAGTCATGCACATGGTCACTTGAGTCCAATACTGAGGCTTATTCTCAGCCAATGGTGTAGCATCAATTCCCCTCAGTGGAATAGGGAATTCTAAAGGCTCCAGAACAAAACCGCAGCGCCTGGCAAACGACAAATCCATCAGGTTCAGGGCAGCACCTGAATCCACAAAAGCCATAACCAAGTAGGATGACAAAGAACAAATTAAAGTAACAGACAAAATGAATTTAGGCTGTATAGTACCAACGGTGACAGATTTAGCGATTTTTTTTACGCGCTTAGAGCATGCTGAGATAACATGAGTTGAATCACCACAGTAAAAGCACAACCCATTTTGACGTCTATGATTTTGCCGCTCAATTCTGGTCAGAATTCGGTCACATTGCATAGACTCAGGTTTCTGTTCAGAAAACACCGCCAGATGGTGCGCAGATTTGCTCTCCCGCAAACGCCGATCAATCTGAATGGCCAAAGCCATTGAGTCATTCAGACTTGCAGGCATGGGGAACCCCACCATAACATTCTTAATGGCTTCAGAAAGACCTTCTCTGAAATTTGCAGCCAGGGCACACTCATTCCATTGAGTAAGCACCGACCATTTCCGAAATTTTTGACAATACACCTCAGCTTCATCCTGGCCCTGAGAGAGAGCCGGCAAGGCCTTTTCTGCCTGGTTCTCAAGATTAGGTTCCTCATAAAGCAAACCAAGCGCCAGAAAAAACGCATCCACATTCAGCAATGCAGGATCTCCTGGCACCAGGGAGAAAGCCCAATCCTGAGGGTCGCCACGTAACAGGGAGATAACAATTCTAACTTGCTCAGCGGAATCACCAGAGGAACGAGGTCTCAAAGAAAGAAATAATTTACAATTATTCTTAAAATTCAGAAACCTAGATCTGTCTCCAGAAAACAACTCAGGAATAGGTACTTTTGGCTCAGACATAGGACTGTGAACAACAAAATCCTGAATGCTTTGCACCCTTGCAGCAAGATGATCCACACTAGAAGTCAGACTCTGAATATCCATGTCTGCAGCTGAACTCAAAGCCACCCAGAGATTAAGGGGATGAGAGAAGCTGGACAGACTGCAGCAAAGGGAGAGGAAAAAAAAAATTGTACTCAGGACTTCTCTTATCCCACTTCTGTGATGCATTAAACACTTTTTGGCCTGCTGTACTGTTATGATCCTTAGTGGCTGAGGATCACAGAATGACCTAGCTAAGTAACTGAACATAGAACGAGCTCTAGGGAGGTGGTAACTGGACTGACCACAAACCTGATCCTAACCAAACACACTGAAGGTAGCCGGTGAACGTGCCTAAATTCCTGGACGTCTCGACGCAGCCCGAGAAACTTGCTACCCCTATAGAGAAAGTAAGACCTCACTTGCCTCAGAGAAATGACCCCAAAGATATAGGAAGCCCCCAACAAATATTAATGGTGAGGTAAGGGGAAAATACAAAACGTAGAAATGAAAACAGATTCAGCAAATGAGGCCCACTAATACTAGATAGCAGAAGACAGGCAGGGAACTGTGCGGTCAGTAAAAAACCCTATACAAAATATCCACGCTGAGAATTCAAGAACCCCCACACCAACTAACGGTGTGAGGGGAGAAACTCAGCCCCCTAGAGCTACCAGCAAGCAAGGAAATCACATATTAGCAAGCTGGACAAGGACAAGTAAATAACCAAGAAACATATTGAACACTGATGAGCAAAAAATAACCAAACAGAAAACTTAGCTTCTCTTGGAGAGACTGATAGCGAAGGAATTCAGGAGAGATCAAAATAGCACTGAATACATCGACAGCAGGCAAACACTGAAAGTCCAGGTGAGCTAAATAGGAAACCAGCTAACAGATAACGAGACAGCTGATCCAGCCTCAGACCTGCAGAATGACACAAAGAGCCACCAGAGGGAGCCCAAAGACAGCACTCACACAGTACCACTTGTGACCACAAGAGGGAGCCCAAAAACAGAGTTCACAACACTTATCCCACGCTGTAAATCCATCTGAAGGGGTTAAATCATTTTACACCCAGGAGCTCTGCTAATGCAGCTGTGCTCCTGTCTGTAAAATTTGGTGAATGAAGGACACAAGTGCTCTGAGGACACCGGCGCCATATTGGAAAAGGTGTATTCTTCACTCAAAGGAAAAAACAATAAAGTTCTTTGGAAAATGAAACAGATGTATTTCTTTCATTTAGCGCTAGCCTATAGCTTCCTTCTAATGTTATTATATTGCAGATCACATATATTTTCAAGACTTTTGTTGTAGTCTACAGTATATGTGTCCGGCTATAACAAGCGCCATATTCTATTAATATAAACGCACTCATAACTATTCCAATACCCAAGAACATATTTCCATATTTGTAATATCATAATGGCGTTATGGTCAGGACATAAGTCCACATACGGTCCGAGATGCCCTCCCCAATTAAGTGGGGCATCGCGAGCCAATACAAGGACAAAGAAAATGTAGGAGGTGGACAATCCCCCATCATTCTCACGTCACCTGTAGAAATAGACCATATCTAATTTCTGCCATGATATCACTAAATCCAAGAAAGATATGAAACGATGAGTGCCATCCACATTTTTATTGAAATATTAGCAAAAATATCATTTACGAATAAGAATTTGTGTGCAAGCTGTGCCTTTCCTTTCACAGATTGGGACATCTGAAAGAAACAATAATAAAAATAAGAACAATATTCTATTATAACATATGTACAATAAAGAAAGTCACCAAACCTTACATGATCTGATTAGTTTTAAAATCCACATTTAGGCCATGTGGTTTCAACGTATTAAGTTTCATAATCCACTCTAATTCTCTCTTTTTAAGTAATCGTACACGATCACCCCCTCTTCTCTGAGTGGGTATCATATCAATAATGCGAAACCGCAGCTGTTTTTCAGGATGCCATTGTTTTACAAAGTGCTTTGATACAGGCAAATCCATACGTTTTTTCCTTATGGTATGTCGGTGTCGGTTGATCCGCGTTTTAAAATCACAAGTCGTTTCACTGACATACCATAGGGAGCAAGGACACTGTAGCAAATAAACAACAAACTCAAAGTCTTCTTGAGTAACAGGATGTTGAAAACTTGACCCTTTAAGCATCATGGTGCAATTGACGCACGATAAACATGGGAAACATCCCTTTCTGTTTTGGCCAGAGAGTGTGGTTTGACTGGACTTTCTAAAAGACCCAATATCAGATTTCATTAATGTTGATCCAATGGTACGATTACGTTTGTATGAAAATATTGGTGGCTTAGAAAATTCTGTCACATGTGGTAGGCATTTACCCCAGTGTTTACATATGATTTTTGAAATTTTACCACTTTCCTCACAGAAAGGTGTCACAAAGGGTATGCGATTCAATTCTTTTTTATTAGACTTTTTTGGAGGAGATCCTCTCTCTTCAATAGATCAACTCTACTGTTTTGTGTCTTTAAAAGGTTATTAGGATAGCGTCTATCTGAAATTTTTTTCATAATATTTTCCATAGATTCTCTTAAAGAGTCCTCATTAATTTCAATTCTTTTAACTCGAATTAATTGACTAAAGGGAATAGAATCCTTTGGTTTTTTTCGATGTTGACTATTGAAAAGAAGAAGGTCATTTTTATCCGTCACCTTTGAGTACAGTTGAGTCACAAGTAGTGTTGAGCGATACCGTCCGATACTTGAAAGTATCGGTATCGGAAAGTATCGGCCGATACCGGCAAAATATCGGATCCAATCCGATACCGATACCCGATACCAATACAAGTCAATGGGACTCAAGTATCGGACGGTATCCCTGATGGTTCCCAGGGTCTGAAGGAGAGGAAACTCTCCTTCAGGCCCTGGGAACCATATAAATGTGTAAAAGAAAGAATTAAAATAAAAAATATTGCTATACTCACCTGTCCGACGCAGCCGGGACTTCAGCGAGGGAACCGGCAGCGTTGTTTGTTTAAAAATCGCGCTATTACTTGGTTACGTGAATTCCCGGCTTGTGATTGGTCAGGTCGGCCATGTTGCCGGGACGCGGACCAATCACAGCAAGCCGTGACGAAATTACGTCACGGCTTGCTGTGATTGGTCCGCGTCCCGGCAATATGGCCGCCCTGACCAATCACAAGCCGGGACGTCACGGGAGGCTGGACACGCGCTCATTTTAAAATGGGCGCGTGTCCAGCCTCCCGTGACGTCACGGCTTGTGATTGGTTGCGCCGCGATCAACCAATCACAAGCCGGGAGGCTGGACGCGCTCATTTTGAAATGGGCGCGTGTCCAGCCTCCCGTGACGTCACGGCTTGTGATTGGTTGCGCCGCGATCAACCAATCACAAGCCGGGAGGCTGGACGCGCTCATTTTGAAATGGGCGCGTGTCCAGCCTCCCGTGACGTCACGGCTTGTGATTGGTTGCGCCGCGATCAACCAATCACAAGCCGGGAGGCTGGACGCGCTCATTTTGAAATGGGCGCGTGTCCAGCCTCCCGGCTTGTGATTGGTTGACCGCGACGCAACCAATCACAAGCCGTGACGTCACGGGAGGCTGGACACGCGCCCTTTTTAAAATGAGCGCGTTTCCAGCCTCCCGTGACGTCACGGCTTGTGATTGGTTAATGGCGGCCATGTTGCCGGGACGCGGACCAATCACAGCAAGCCGTGACGTATTTTCGTCACGGCTTGCTGTGATTGGTCCGCGGCCCGGCAACATGGCCGCCCTGACCAATCACAAGCCGGGACTTCGCGTAACCATGTAAAAGCGCGAATTTTAAACAAACAACGCTGCCGGTTCCTGCGCTGAGGTCCCGGCTGCGTCGGAGAGGTGAGTATAGCAATATTTTTTATTTTAATTCTCTATTTTACACATTTTAACATTAATGTTGTTCCGATACCCGATACCCGATACCACAAGAGTATCGGAATCCCGGTATCGGAATTCCGATACAGCAAGTATCGGCCGATACCCGATACTTGCAGCATCGGAATGCTCAACACTAGTCACAAGTCTATTATTTTCAATCCTCACATTGACATCCAAAAACTGAATATCTGTGCTCGAGTGTACCAAGGTGAATTTAATTGTGTCATCAACTGTATTCAAATAATTGTAAAATTCAATCAATAAGTCCTCTGTACCAGTCCAAATAAAAAAGATGTCATCTATGTATCTCCACCACGCAGCTACATAGCTAAAGTGGTGGGACACATAGACAAAACTCTCTTCAAGAATGCTCATAACAATATTTGCATAAGCGGGCGCCATATTGGCGCCCACGGCAACTCCTCGCAATTGCAAATAATAAACATCTCCAAACAAAAAATAATTCCTCGTCAATATCAGTTCAAGCAATTGTAGAATACATTTTTTGGTTCCTTCAGAATATTGAGTATCTTGTAATTTCTTACTAACTGCATCCAGACCTTTACTATTCTCAATTGACGTATATAAAGATATTACATCAAATGAAGCTAGTATTACTTCACCCGTTATTTCAATTCCACCTATTTTTTCAAGGAAATCTGTAGTGTCTCTCACAAAAGACTCTGTATGATTAGCAATCGGATTTAAAATTTTATCCAAAAATATTCCAATATGGGACAAGATGGAGTCACAGCCTGAAACAATAGGCCTGCCCGGAGGATGTATGAGAGACTTATGTATCTTTGGCAATATGTATATCACAGGAGTGATTGAAAATTTGACTGTCAAAAAATCATAAACTTCCTGGTCAATAATTTGCATATCAAGGGCATCATCCAAAATGGATTTGATGTCCCTCGCGATATCAAATTTTGGATCATGAGTAAGTCTCTCATATACCTCCGGGTCAGCTAACTGTCTATGGACTTCATCAAGATAATCTTTTTTATTCATAATAACGACCGCACCACCTTTATCCGCATTTTTGATAACTATTTCTTCATCATGTGCTAAATCATATAAAGCTTCCATTTCACCTGCTGTCATATTAGGATACAAGAATTTGTTAGTACATTCTTTCTTCAGTTTTTCTATATCATGATTAACCGCTAAGATAAAAGCTTCAATCACAGGTGAATTTTCAGGTGGAATGAAGTTACTTTTTTTCTTCAAATTTAGTTGTTGCAAACTGAGATTATAATTTAAGGCCTTTTCTATATTTGGTTTATTACAAAACCATTCTTTCAATTTAATTGATCTAAAAAACCATTGAAAGTCAATACTCAATTGGAACCAATCCACATGCGTACTCAGCCCAAAAGACAAACCCTTATTTAGAAATGATATTTGATTTTCTGTAAGAGTCTTACTTGAAATATTTACAATTAGGTCTGTTCTTTGCTCCTTGTCGCCATCTGTTTTTCTACTGGTGACTTGTTTTTCCCTCTTTTCTCTTGTCTCCAGTGCTTTTTTCCTCCCCTTTTCCTGCTGTTTTCATTTTTTCTTTCAAAGGATCCAGTCCAAAAAGAATCAATATTACGTAACCAGTTATCATTATTACAACATTCAGACTCATTTCTTGTTATCCAGTAACCTTTTTTCCTCCAATTGCCTGAATTATCTCTTTGCCAATTATAGATGTTTCCATCCTTGTAATCATCCATGTCTCGATTCCATTTCCTGCGCTTTACATCTTCCAATTCAAGACGCAATTTATCCAATTTTATTTTTATAGACTCTTTAAAACTATTCCATTCCTCCTCTCTCATAAGACTTTTTATCTCTGTTTCTACTAATGATATCTCATATCTCAGTCTCTTAGTCTCCTGTTGTAAATACTCAATATTCAATAGGATTATATCCAAACCATATTTGTTGGAAATCATACTGAATTTAGTACAGAAAGACGCATCATTTGACATCAGATTAGGACGAATATTAGAGCGAAGTCCTCTTGGAATTTTTTTAACTCTATAGTACTCATTAAGAGTTACTAAATGTAATTGGGCTGTAGTGGATTTTCTTGTAACATTTTCATATTTCAACTTCAAATCATATAATGATGGTGTACTCAAAAAGGTGGCATCACTTTCCACTCCTTCAAGTATTCTTTCTCCATCTTCATTAGTGTAAGCAAAAACGCCTGAATCAGGCATAGCATTTTCCATAGCCCACACTGGAAAGTATAAAAAAACAACAATATATAAAAAAATTTCCAAATGAAAAAAATAGGCAAAAGAAAAAGAAAAAACAGTCCGATGCAAATTTCCATAGAACATAGTATATAGAAAAAAATTAGAACAGCATCATATTACCACAGTTGTAGTGCAAAGCTTTCCAAACCAAAATTCCAATGGCTTCAATCATAAAAGAAAAAAAGGAAAACAGCACACAAAAAAATAGAAAAAAGTGGGCTTTTAATGCCTGTACGGCGTGGCAACATTTCGGATATACAATCCTTTTTTAAGCAGTGAACATACAAATGAAGTGAGTATATAGCTAATACACATGTTCTCTATTAATAACAATTTATACAAATTATCACTTTTTTTATCATGAGTACCGATGTGCTCCATAATGTAATAAAGTGCATCAGTGCTTTTCTCACAAACACATAAAGACATATTAAAAATAAATGAATCAAATAAGGTGCTTTGTGAATATCTCCCAAATATGTTCGATGATCAATTAAAATCCAGCAGGTGTCCCAATCAAATGAAAATATAAACAAGGAAGCACACTCACAAACACATTGCTGCATGTATTCGATTACCGGCATCTTCCTGGAGTCACTGCTCATGTCAGTGATGTCCATACTAAGACCCATAGTATTATGGTCCGTGCCCACGCACAAGTGCTCTGAGGACACCGGCGCCATATTGGAAAAGGTGTATTCTTCCCTCAAAGGAAAAACCTATTTTTACAGGTGACGTGAGAATGATGGGGGATTATCCACCTCCTACATTTTCTTTGTCCTTGTATTGGCTCGCGATGCCCCACTTAATTGGGGAGGGCATCTCGGACCGTATGTGGACTTATGTCCTGACCATAAGGCCATTATGATATTACAAATATGGAAATATGTTCTTGAGTATCGGAATAGTTATGAGTGCGTTTATATTAATACAATATGGCGCTTGTTATAGCCGGACACATATAGACTACAACAAAAGTCTTGAAAATATATGTGATCTGCAATATGATAACATTAGAAGGAAGCTTATAGGCTAGCGCTAAATGAAAGAAATACATCTGTTTCATTTTCCGAAGAACTTAATTGCTTTTTCCTTTGAGGGAAGAATACACCTTTTGCAATATGGCGCCGGTGTCCTCAGAGCACTTGTGCGCGGGCGCGGACCATAATACTATGGGTCTTAGTATGGACATCACTGACATGCGCAGTGACTCCAGGAAGATGCCGGTAATCGAATACATGCAGCAATGTGTTTGTGAGTGTGCTTCCTTGTTTATATTTTCATTTGATTGGGACACCTGCTGGATTTTAATTGATCATCGAACATATTTGGGAGATATTCACAAAGCACCTTATTTGATTCATTTATTTTTAATATGTCTTTATGTGTTTGTGAGAAAAGCACTGATGCACTTTATTACATTATGGAGCACATCGGTACTCATGATAAAAAAAAGTGATAATTTGTATAAATTGTTATTAATAGAGAACATGTGTTTTAGCTATATATACTTACTTCATTTGTATGTTCACTGCTTGAAAAAGGATTGTATATCCGAACGTTGCCACGCCGTACAGGCATTAAAAGCCCACTTTTTTCAATTTTTTTGTGTGCTGTTTTCCTTTTTTTCTTTTTTATGTATATATATATATATATATATATATATATATTGTGGTATAGCGACTGGTCATGTGATCAATGGACGGTATGTATCGCAGAGGTGGGTGGCCCTGTGATGGAAGCCTGGGTATGTTTTGCTCAAGCAGATCTACTGCTGAGGGATTTGTTTACATTGGGAAGGCTTCCAGGTGATTGGAGAGATGGGTGGGTTCAGTCACCTACAAACCCATCTAAAGAGGCGTGTCTGAACACTTAAGATGGTTTTGTGTGTAAGGACCTGTGGTGATGTCACGCTCACCTGACTGGCCATGTGACAGGTACCTGGGTGTGGTTATACCTATGTAAAGGAGGTGTGTGTAGCACATGGTGCGAGTGTGTGGGAGTCTGTCAGGGTGGACACACTTCCATGTGTCCTGGCTGGACACTGCAGAGTGGCCTGTGTGATGGACGGTTCCACGTGGGGACAGACGTCCTGAACAGCACACAGAGACCATATTTAGGCTGGAGAGCCTACCTGCTGGACATAGCACAGTCTGTGTGCCCACAGACCTGAGAGAGCGGAGCTCTACTATGGACATTGAGGAATCATCTGTCTGACGTAAGACTGTTTACCTGTTGTAATGTGGTTTATGGAGCAATAAACCCTGTGAACTTTTAATGAAACATGTTTCCTGAGTGTCACCCATCGCACCTGAGCGAGTACAACCCCTACAATTGGTGTTTCAAATGCGGGCAATGATCCAAGGAACACAGGTTGCAGCACTGGCTGGTCTGAGCCAGAGGAGTACACGGTCTTGACAACCATGAGTAAATACTGACCGGGGTCAGTGAGAACTGCTGTTTATGGGATACCTCTGAGGAGAAGAGGGATCCGGGAACCTGTGTGGCAATGACAGGTAAGGGATGGAGATCCGTGGTGTACTGACCGGGGTCAGAGTGGAAGGAAAAGAGAGACATTGCGTCTGGGCACCGCTGAGGCCGAGGGGTGTCCAGGAACCCGTGAAAGTTGCCAACGGGTAAGGGTCTGAAAACCGTGTATTATGCTGGTCGGGATCAGTGAGAAATTGTGTTTGGGCTGTAAAGCCGGGTGTGTAACAGACCGGAGTCTGTGTTATTCTGACCGGGGTCAGTGAGAGACTGTGTTTTTCTATAAAGCACGTGTGCAGGTGCTTGCTGTGGACCGGCGAGTCCATGTGTTTCTTTTTTTTCTTCTCTGATCAACTTCCTGTGGCTCGGCGGGGCCACGAAGACTGAAGGCATCTGGCGGTAACTTGGCGGGGTTACGAAGTTTGCTGTGGATCGGCGGGTCCACGAAGTCTGCGGTGCAGAGCCTTGTGAAGTGTAGCTGCAGTTGCAGCAAAGAGAAAAAAAAAACATTGCTGGTTTAGAGCGTGCAGACTCTTAAAGGGCCAGTGATGACCTAAAGAGATATATACTGTGGAACTGTTGGGGCTTGAGAGTACTGTGGGGAAGTCCACAGGGTGTACCCCAAAGAGGGGTGGTGTCCCAAAAAAAAAAAAACGGAGCGGTGCCCAAATAATTATGGTTGGCCAAAAAGGGGCTGCGTCTCAAAAGGGAGTGGAGTCCCTAAAAGGGGTGGTGGCCCTAAAGGAGAAAATGGTCCACAAAGGGGGCGGTAACCCAAAAGGGGGTGGAGTCCAAAAAGGGGCGGCAACCCAAATAAGGGTGGTGGCCCAAAAAGGGGTGGCGGCGAATGTGCTGATGGACTGTTGCCGGGTTCAGTGTTCGAACAGCGCAAGTTCAGAATATTGTACTGACTTTTCATCTGACAAGATGACACAGAGCTGTTCTGAAGAAGTCAATGGAGTGTGCGTGACTGGACTTCTGGACTCAGGGAGCCTGGTGACGCTGGTGAGCGCCACACTCCCTGTCTATCTGATTCCTGGAAGGAAGATGGAAGTCCACTGCGTTCATGGGGTTGCTAGGGATTATCCGGTGTCCAGGGTAATCATTGAGACGCCCACTATTATTGCCAGCCATGATGTACCTGTAGTCCCAGACTTGCCATTCCCTGTTGTAATAGGCCAGGACTTTGAAAGGTTTTGGGACTTGTGGGAGGAAAGGGGAGTGTCGGATTGCTCAGAACGGAGTCGGAATGACCCTAAGGGAGCCCCACCACAACAGGCTGCTGTAGTGATTCCGAGTGGTGTGATGTATGAAAAGGAGATAGCAACACCTAAGGTCGATAGTCCAGAGTTCCGGGTGACTGGAAGAAAGTGTGGGTTTGACACCTGTTTAAGTGGGGACTTGCTGTTCCAGGATGACAGAGTGAAAGGGGGTGACTCCTATCCAGACTGTGACTCGAGCGCAAAGGGAAAAGAGTGCAGTAAGGAGGAGCCGAGTAAAAATCACCGATCTTCATCTCGTCATGGGGGCCGCAGAAAGGCAGGACAGGTTACAACCTCTGAGAAGAGATGATGAGGAAGAGACAGGGTCAGGTGCAGATAACGTTATTGTCCTTGATGAGGAGGTCACTTTATCTCTGACAAACCCTAGCACTGAGGTAGTTAGTGACGGGTTGGGGTTAGAACAGACCTGTAGTAGACCCACATCTGCAATGCCCGGAAAGAGTGAAGTGGCTCAGTATGAAGGCTCCAGAGTACCAGATGCTGAAGAGATGGAGAACTCTGAAGTTACCAAGAGTCCAGAGGTACCTAAGAGTAAAAAGGCATAGAGCCCAGGAGAGACAATGGAGGTGGATGCAGAAACAGGTGGAACTCTGAAGAGGCAGAGTGTGGGTGGGCAAGAGACCCCGTCTGAAAGTTTAATTAAAGAACTGGTGGTGCGACATGTGCTAGCCAAAAGAGAGCAGGACCACAACATAGAGCTGCTTAAAGAAACAGTCAAACGAGAAAGGGTCCTGAGGCAAGCAATTGAGCACAAAGTGGGTGACCTAGAGAAGGAGGTATTGAAAGATATGGATGTGCTCAGAATGGCTCAAGAAAAGCATCAGCAGGAGCTTCTCCAGAGAGAGGAGGAGCATCGCTGCCTGGCAGAGGAGTTGCCAATGCCCATTTTGGCAAAGGCTCAAGCAGAAGAAAAGACTGAGGAAGAGTTCGTGCTAAAAGCGGAACAAGACAGTCACCCGGTCGTGGCAGATGTCCGTGAAGATGAGACCCCGCTTTTCAAGAGCATAATAGAAGTACCCGAAGACATGCGAGAAGCGTGCGCCAGGAAGGGTGTGCATGAGGCATTTAGAAAGGCAGTAGAGGCGTGTAGTGTGCACTGGGCGCCTGAGACTCAGCAATTGGTCATACTGTCGACTAGGGAAGTCACAGTGAAGCGGGTGGCTGTCCTGAGGGATATGCACCTACACTGCCTCTGTACAAAACAGAGGATCATTCTCAAGAATGATGAAGCCGTTCGACGTTTGGAGCGTGAAAGGAAAGCTCTTAGTCGGTTGGGCTTAGTGGAAGACACAGTCCAAGTACCCAAAGTTCTGGTGGCGAAAGTCATTGGGAAACTTGGGAGAGTGATGCAGGAGATGGTGGATAAATCCGGTCTGAAGAGACTGAGGATACCGGCTGATGAAGAGGTCCAGGTCATGGGTGAAGATGGGATGGTTCCGTTCCTGGTTGTCGGATCCAGAGAGAGTCTTAGGAATATCCGCATGCTCCTGGGATATCGCATGGCATACCTAAGGGAGGTAGAGCAGCTGAGACTTGAGAGACTGCAAGTTAATAAACAGCTGCCAGAGAGGCGAAGAAGTTCGCGTAAGACCAGAAGTCCTCAAGCTGAAGCTTACAGAGGACATAGAGAAAAATGGGTGGATTCCTCTCCAGGCAATAAAGACCATGGGAGAAGGTGGCCAGAGGGAAGAGATAGAAATAGTGACTCCTCAGTTAGCTCAGGGCTCAGTGACTTAAGCGGGAGATCCTCTAGCAGATGAGATGACAAGGGGTCATCTTTATTAAAGGGGGTGACGGAAATGGTTGACGAATGCTGACGAAAGGGTTCAGTAACAGGCCCTGACTTTGACAGACAGTTTGACTGTCAGGGACAACTGAGAAGGATCTCTAGTCGGGTAATAGAAAGTGCCAAGCCCCACGGCTTTAGGCAGAGGGGGGGAATATGTGGCATAGCGACTGGTCATGTGATCAATGGACGGTATGTATCGCAGAGGTGGGTGGCCCTGTGATGGAAGCCTGGGTATGTTTTGCTCAAGCAGATCTACTGCTGAGGGATTTGTTTACATTGGCAAGGCTTCCAGATGATTGGAGAGATGGGTGGGTTCAGTCACCTACAAACCCACCCAAAGAGGCGTGTCTGAACACGTAAGATGGTTTTGTGTGTAAGGACCTGTGGTGATGTCATGCTCACCTGACTGGCCATGTGACAGGTACCTGGGTGTGGTTATACCTATGTAAAGGAGGTGTGTGTAGCACATGGTGTGAGTGTGTGGGAGTCTGTCAGGGTGGACACACTTTCATGTGTCCTGGCTGGACACTGCAGAGTGGCCTGTGTGTTGGACGGTTCCACGTGGGGACAGACGTCCTGAACAGCACACAGAGACCATATTTAGGCTGGAGAGCCTACGTGCTGGACATAGCACAGTCTGTGTGCCCACAGACCTGAGAGAGCGGAGCTCTACTATGGACATTGAGGAATCATCTGTCTGACGTAAGACTGTTTACCTGTTGTAATGTGGTTTATGGAGCAATAAACCCTGTGAACTTTTAATGAAACGTGTCTCCTGAGTGTCACCCGTCGCACCTGAGCGAGTACAACCCCTACAATATATATACCTATTCTATGTGTACACATTTATTCTACCAATTTTATTCTATTCTGTCAGTGTCATTTTACTGTACACCGCACTGAATTGCCGGCTTTTCTAGAGAACACTGCTGCGTATTTCTCGCAAGTCACACGCATGGTCAGCGTGTAATCCGTAATTTTCTCGCCCCCATAGACTTTCATTGGCGGATATTTTGTGCAATACGCTGACAAACGCAGCATGCTGCGATTTTCTACGGCCGTACAAGACCGTATAATATGGATCCGTAAAATGCGGCAGATAGGAGCAGGGCCATAGAGAATCATTGTACCGTATGCAATCCGTATTTTCTGCGCCTCTCATATGTCTGTAAAACACGCCAGTGTGACGCCGGCCTACGTGTCCCCATGATTTCATTTATCCTTACTGTCTTTACTGTTAGTTGGATTGACTAGCGTTCATCCTGTCCTTCCCAGTGCAGGGCTTATCGCCAGGGTCACACAGGGACTAGATATCCTGCTCGGCGATAGGTGCGGAACCTATATTGGCACGGTAGGACAGACAGGGTGATGTTAGATCAGTCTAGGGATCTGCACTTCCCCCGTCTCTAGTGTTTGGTTCCCCTTTCTTTATCCCTTTGTATTACACTTAGTCTGTCCTACATTGTGCGTGACAGCCATTTTGTGAGTGTAACAGCATAGTTAGGCTGCTGCTGCAAGTAGTCAGATATTTAGCTAGGTGGTTTATTTTCTAGAAGGTGAGATAGATGAGATTCTCCGTCAAATCGACTTTCCAGCATATAAATCTGGAGTGCTAATTCTGTGGTGCAGTCACAAGTTGCCACTTTAGCATATAAAACCATAGTACTGCTGATTGTGTGGTACAGTGACCAGTCCACATTTCAGTATCTAAATCCTTTGTGCTAATTGTGTGGTCCTGCCACTAGTCCATATTTCAACATATAAATCCTTTGTGCTAGTTGCGTGGTTCCGCCATCAGTGCATATCAGCTTATCAATCCTTGTGCTAATTGTGTGGTACAGCCACCAGTCCACATTTCAGCATATATAGCTCTGGCAAAAATGTGCATGTTTTATAAACATCTGCTTCTCTACATGTCTGACAGCTATTCCAGTGTCAGTTGAATTCCAACCAGAGTACAACTCATTCTACCTAATGTGCTTCTGATTAGGTGATCACCTGAACCTAATCTTATTTAATGAAGGAAAGTATGAAAAACACTGCTGTGGAGTTCACAATCCTCTTGCAATGGGAAAAGCTGGATGGCAAAACAAGTGCTAGTAATATCCCAAAAGTAATAGGAATTAAAAAATAACTTTTAATCATGCCAAAGGAGTTGAAAAGAAAAGTCATGAGTGAGGAAAAGAAGGGCTCAATTCTGGCTTTACTAGCAGAGTGACACAGTGAGCGTCATGTTGCCTCCATCCTTAAAATTTCTAAGATGTCTGTCTATTACAACAAGGTCAAGCAGCAGACATTGGGGACAGCAAAGCTACAGACCGACAAAGGGCGAAAACGACTCTTCACTGACCGGGATGACCCTCATTTTATTCGAATGTCACTCAGCAACCGCACAATGACATCAAGTGACCTACAAAAGGAATGGCAAATGGCAGCTGGGGTGAAGGGCACAGCAAGAACAATTCGTAACAGGCTCCTAGAGGCAGGACTCAAGTCATGTAAAGCTAGAAAAAAGCCTTTCATCAATGAGAAGCAAAAGGAAAGCCGGGCTGAAGTTTGCCAAAGACCATAATGATTGGACCATAGAGGACTGGAGTAAGGTAATCTTCTCTGATGAGTCTAATTTTCAGCTTTGCCCAACACCTGGTCATCTAATGGTTAGACGGAGACCTGGAGAGGCGTACAAGCCACAGTGTCTTGCACCCACTGTGAAATTTGGTGGAGGATCGGTGATGATCTGGGGATGCTTCAGCAAGGCTGGAATTGGGCAGGTTGTTCTTTGCGAAGGACATATGAATCAAGCCGCATACAATGTTATCCTGGAAAAACAGTTGATTCCTTCTGCTCAAGCAATGTTCCCCAACTCTGAGGACTGGTTTTTCCAGCAGGACAATGCACTATGCCATACAGCTAAGTCAATCAAGGTGTGGATGAAGGACCACCACATCAAATTCCTGTCATGGCCAGCCCAATTTCTAGACCTGAACCCCATTGAAAACCTCTGGAATGTAACCAAGAAGATGGATAGTCACAAGCCATCAAACAAAGAACTGCTTACATTTTTGTACCAGGAGTGGCATAAGGTTACCCAAAAGCAGTGTGAAGACTGGTGTAAAGCATGCCAAGACACATGAAAACTGTGATTAAAAATCATGTATTCCACAAAGTATTGATTTCTGAACTCTTCCTGAGTTAAAACATTAGTATTGTTGTTCTAAATGATTATGAACTTGTTTTTGTTTGCATTATTTGAGGTCTGCAAGCAATGCATTTTTTTGTTATTTTGACCATTTCTCATTTTCAGAAAATAAATACAAAATGTATTGCTTGGAACTTCAGAGATATTTTGTCAGTAGTTTATAGAATAAAAGAACAATTCACATTTTACCCAAAAATATGCCTATAAATAGAAAAATCAGACAAACTGAAAATTTTGCAGTGGTCTCTTATTTTTTGCCAGAGCTGTAAATCTTTGGTGCTAATTCTGTGGTCCAGCCACACTATCTCAGCAATTACTGATTTTAATTTAGTGACAAGTGCCCCTGGAGGGACATGACTAAGCGATCACCTGACTACTATTCACAAGAGCCTCTGATGGTGAGGTTAGACTTGGCTCCTGATGAACACCAGGTGACACTCCAGGGCAGACCAATGGTCATGCAGCAGCTGGACCCGAAGGACAGACTGGATGGAGCAGCAGGCAGAGCTTGCATCAAAGACAGAGTTTGCATCTGAGTGCAGCTAGCAGGATTTGCTTCAGAGTGCAGCAGGGAGAATTGGCTTCAGAGTGCAGCAAGCAGGATTTGCTTCTGAGTGCAGAATGCAGGATTTGCTTCTGAGTGCAGAATGCAGGATTTGCTTCTGAGTGCAGAATGCAGGATTTGCTTCTGAGTGCAGAATGCAGGATTTGCTTCTGAATGCAGCAAGCAAGATTTATTTCTGAGTAGTGCAAGTGGGATTGGTACTTAGAGTACAGCAGACAGGATTTGTACTTGCAGTACAGCAGGCAGGACCTGCAATGGTATGCAACCTTACCCAACATAGACTGTAAAAGGAAGGTTGCTCATGCACCTCTCCAGTGGAGAGGAAGCAATATAATAATGCCTGAAAACCATTGGCTGGGGAGGAAATAGCAAATGCATGTGTTCACCCTTTAAGAGGGTGGGAGCGCACACGTGCCCTTAGAACATGGCCAGAGGCCCGGGTGGAAGTGCTGCTGGGAGCATGTGGAGCATGAGAGGAAGAGGGACCAAGTGCAGCACGGGTGAGTGAACTGACACGAGGGGAAGCCAGCGTGGTGCTAACAACAGGTGACGAATATGTCTGGGCCTAGGTTTGTGAAACAGCTGGTTAAAAGAGGGGAAGGGTACATCAAACATGAGTCGGAAAAAGCGAGGTCATGGAGGAAGGGTGAATAGGCATGGTGTTCGTGGGGTAAGTGGTAATGTTACTGAAAGCGCTACTGAACAACACTAGCTCGTTCTATCCGAAGGCAACTGGCAACCTTTGTTACTAGACGGGCTACTCGACTTCCTTTCTTTGGTAGCCGAATAGTTGTAATTCTTGTAGATAATTTTTTGAAATGTGGAGTCTCCAAGTTGGGACACCATCTGGTGGGTTGCCTGTAGTGGAAGGGGTCTCAGAGCTCCAGACCTACATCTGTCACTCATCCACCTCTTACCGACCCGAGCCGAACCTTAAAAGGTTTTCTTACCTCTAGTCCAGACACCATGATGACTTTGGTCATTCAAAGATTGTCTCTATAAACTTCCCTCTTCTTCGGTCTTCTGCAGCACATCCCAACATAGTGGCCTTAATATATTCAGGTGCTCCTGAATAAAAAATATCGGCCTATGCCCTAAACCATAATTAACCTCACTGTTCTTTATGCAAAAAATATGAATCTTACACTGCCTCTTTCATGGATCATAGCCTCCCTCCTCACCATTGTCCCCTATAAAATGTTGCTTCCACACTGCCTGCCCAAATGAACTATAAGACACCATCAGCCCTTATGAACTATAGCCTCAACACTGTCCACCCTCATGAACTATAGCCCATAAGATTAAATGGGTAAAACATGCATCAATAAATAAATGCGTGTAATTTACACTGCTGTTTTTTAGTCGTAGTCTATGTTTTTTCTTCAGAAAAACATCACATTAACCCTAGAACGCATACCTGGGGCCTCGCAGGCCTGCTAGGTTACTTGTTTTCTATTATCTGTAAAACTATATTAGTTAGAATTTTGAAACTCAAGGTAATCCTCAGGTATATAGTTGTTAGTAATATCCAGTTGTTCATATATTTTTATGTTATAGGCATCTCGTATAGCAACGCTTTTTTTGTGACTACCCCAGATTCACGTACCTGGGGCCTTTGAGGCCTGCTTTGGTTTACATGTACTCCTCAGTCTTTTTGTCTGTACTGTTGTTGGGGAAGAACTTATGACTCAGTCTTTATGACTATTGGTCGATGGCTGTTGCTGGGAAGAGTGTGGATTCTGCCTGACATGGTAATGTGATCCTGGAAGGGAGTTTCCCCTCACAAAGTAACGTGATTATGATGTCAGTACAGGTCCTTTAGTCCTAAGGCTAGGTTCACATTGCGCTAGGTGAGTCCGTCTAACGGACACGTTTTTTAGTAGTGAAAACGCAATATAACGCACATACTAACGCGCCCATAGACTTGCATTGTCTGACGCCTCGTGACGCATGCCAAATTTGGCATGCGTTAGTCACATAACGTTTTTTTCTGACGGACCTTGGAACGCAGCTTGCAGCGTTTTCAGGTCCGGCGTAGCTAACGCAATACTAACGGAAGCGTTAATTCTGCCATTGATGTCTATGGCAAACGCAGCCAGACGCAAATCTTGATAAATTTCCAAAAAGAACCATACGTTTTAATAGCGTTTGAGGGAGGTCCATGTGGTCATGTGACAGGAAACAGGATTTCGGCCATTACTGTCCCCAGCGCACATCCTGAGGCCTGCTGCACACCAGAGAAAAAGTGTCTTGCAAAAGATCACAGGAAATGTAAGTACATTTGTATATATATATATATACACTCACCGGCCACTTTATTAGGTACACCTGTCCAACTTCTTGTTAACACTTAATTTCTAATCAGCCAATCACATGGCGGCAACTCAGTGCATTTAGGCATGTAGACATGGTCAAGACAATCTCCTGCAGTTCAAACCGAGCATCAGTATGGGGAAGAAAGGTGATTTGAGTGCCTTTGAACGTGGCATGGTTGTTGGTGCCAGAAGGGCTGGTCTGAGTATTTCAGAAACTGCTGATCTACTGGGATTTTCACGCACAACCATCTCTAGGGTTTACAGAGAATGGTCCGAAAAAGAAAAAAAATCCAGTGAGCGGCAGTTCTGTGGGTGGAAATGCCTTGTTGATGCCAGAGGTCAGAGGAGAATGGGCAGACTGGTTCGAGCTGATAGAAAGGCAACAGTGACTCAAATCGCCACCCGTTACAACCAAGGTAGGCCTAAGAGCAACTCTGAATGCACAGTGCGTCAAACTTTGAGGCAGATGGGCTACAGCAGCAGAAGACCACACCGGGTACCACTCCTTTCAGCTAAGAACAGGAAACTGAGGCTACAATTTGTACAAGCTCATCGAAATTGGACAGTAGAAGATTGGAAAAACGTTGCTTGGTCTGATGAGTCTCGATTTCTGCTGCGACATTCGGATGGTAGGGTCAGAATTTGGCGTAAACAACATGAAAGAATGGATCCATCCTGCCTTGTATGGAGCATCTTTGGGATGTGCAGCCGACAAATCTGCGGCAACTGTGTGATGCCATCATGTCAATATGGACCAAAATCTCTGAGGAATGCTTCCAGCACCTTGTTGAATCTATGCCACGAAGAATTGAGGCAGTTCTGAAGGCAAAAGGGGGTCCAACCCGTTACTAGCATGGTGTACCTAATAAAGTGGCCGGTGAGTGTATACTAGATGGTGGCCCAATAACGCATCGTGTATTCTAGAATATGCATGTCCACGTAGTATATTGCCCAGCCATGTAGTATGTAGTATATTGCCCAGCGACGTAGTATACATCACAGAGCCACGTAGTGTATTGCACAGTGAAGTAGTATACAGCACCCAGCGACGTACTATACAGAACCCAGTCACGTAGTATATTGCACAGCGACGTTTGTCACAGTACCCTGTGTGAGTGGTGAGCTGAGGGGTGTAAGGGGGCGCCGGGCAGTGAGTGCGGGGCGGCCCTTTTTTTTCTGACTGCGCGCGTCGCTGATTGGTCGCGGCAGCCATGACAGGCAGCTGCCGAGACCAATCAGCGAATTAATACCGTGACAGAAGGACAGAAAGACGGAAGTTCCCTAGACAATTATATAGTAGATATCTCTGTATACATCATGGGAGTCTGTATTGTACGACGGATGTGTGTGTACTAAAAATGTATTGCTTTGTTGCAGATGTCGGATAGTGAGGGAAGCAGCAGCAGCAGCAGCGTGTCTGCGGTTTTTTCTTCTCAGTCGGTAGGCTTGCACTTTAAAAAACCACTAAAATTTGTGTGAAAATTCAGTGTATTAAGCTATATACATATGTATAATCATGTTTCTATTGCAAATAGGAGTCTACGGAGCCCGAGGCTGCTAGGCCCCCCCAAAAAAACCTGGCAAAACCAACAAAGGTACATAGCAGACATTTTTAAGTTTTGCAAACATAAATTTATTGATCAAAGAAATGTAATTTTTTTTTCCATTTACATACACAATAGGTTGTGGCACACGGAGGACACAAGAGGAAGAAGGTTCCTCGCCGTCTGTCATCTCCACAACTGCCAGTGGTAAATATAAAACTAGAAATTTATCTACAATCTATCTATTCACTTTCTATCTGCTATATCTATAAACTATCTATCCACTATCTCTCTCTCTCTCTCTCTCTCTCTCTCTCTCTCTCTATCTTTCGCTGTATCTATCTATGTATCTATCTATCTATGTATCTATCTATCTATGTATCTATCTATGTATCTGGAGCGCCCCCACACCGCCGCAGGGCCTAGGGGTACCCGGAGCCGGGCCTCTGGGTCTCAGTCCTGGGGTTGTCACGGTGGCTAGACCCGGTCCGTGGCCCTGTCTGTCAGTGGGGGACGTCCGGTAGAATAAGTGATGATGATGGTGCAGTAACGGTGGTGTAGCGGTGCAGTTGTGGGGTGCAGGTCGCGGTAAATAACGAGGACACCAGGTTGCAGTCTCTTTACCTCTTTACTGGAGATCTCTCAGTCCGCAGTCCAGAATACGGTTCACCAGGCTGCGCAAGTCCGGTCGGTCCGATGGCACTTCCAGAGTTCTCCTCACAGGTGGAAATCAGTGCCCTCCTTCTTAGCGCTATGTGTTGTAGTCCTTCCCTGCTGTGCTCACGGAAAGTACCCCACAACTGTTGTGTCTGTTTCTTAAGTTCCCTCACAACTCGATTCACTGATGTTCTTCTCGTATTCCATCCCTCCCTGTTATTCAGGTTGGAACGGCACCCATTTGTCAGGTAGGCCTGGAGTTCTTCCGGGACCCTAGAGACGCCCCTCTCCCGCAATTGCCCCCCAAGACTTCATAGGTGATATGTGGTAGACAGCCCGCCTTAAACTGACTGCCCTGCCGCTGTTTGGAGTATGGCTTGAAGCTGTATGCTATTCCACTCCCTCGGCGTTCCGGCCACCGGTAATGCGCCTCAGTAGGATGTTGCTCCGGTCCTACAGCATGACCCCTACTGGTATTCTCCTTTTTGCTTGATCTCGTTTCTCACTCAGCACAATCTATCTCGCTTCTAGTCCTTTCTTGGGCACCGCCGCTATGCTGAGCAGGCACGGTCCCGTTACGTTCTTTCTAATGCCAAGCCTCTGTCAGGATCCCACCCCTGACAGAGACCCTACTGTCTCTTCCTCCACAACACCCTCTGCCACAAGGTGTTGCTTCGTTCAATCCAGTCATCTTTCTCCTCTAACTTCCTGCCTGACCCCCAGTTTACCCACTATGGTGGGGAGTGGCCTAATGAATAGCACCCTTAGCTCCCCCCGGAGGCCCTGCTGTGAAACATATTGGTGTCTGTGATACCTGGTCAGATGAACTCCTTCAGTGCCATCGAACGCACCATGGCTCCCCATAGTGGCGGATCCACAGTACTGCAACGACCAGAACTCTGGGGTGCTGCACTCCCCCCTGGTTAAACACAGTACTCCGGGACTGGGAAGAAAACAACAATACAGGTTAGCAAAAAGACATACAATTTTGTTGAGTGCAAAACAATAAGCATACTTGGACAAGCTTCCCTTTATGGGAGGTGAGGACACTTTAACGTTACAAACATAATTAAATATCATAGCAACAGGCTACAATTAACTCTCATTACCCAACCGGGTATTCTACTAGGTGCAAACATTATTGACCAATAATTTAACTTTGCCTTTAAGGATATACACTCTTAATCCGCTAAAGACCTTCCTATAATCACATTATAAGGTATTTTAACTTTGCATTCTCCTACTTTGAACCTGCAGGACCGCCTGTCCTAACGGCACCAGACCTACTGCCTCTCCTTTCTATTACAGGACCGCCCCGTTCAGCCAGGGCCTACTGCCTTTCGCTACTATACATGGTATAGACATAACATTCCTTTCAATTAGAGAACATTGAGCCAGCTCTATTTGGCTCCTATTAGGACTCACTTTCTAACCCCTACGGGTTCACTCTCTGTCCTTAGTAACGAACGAACTTTCTATGGGGACTCAGGGTTTACCTTCTATCCTCACCTTCATTACTACTTTCTTTACTTTCAACTAAGCAGAACTCTAAATCTACCCCTACGGGCTTTCTGCATCTTTCCTTTTAAAGAACATTATCTAGGTTTCACACTTTAAACAAATTAAACACACATAACTTTTCTTCATGCAAAACAGTTACATTTCTTTCCAGAGCATCATCATCAGTATTTCTTCACATTTAACTAGTTAAAACACATACAACTTTTCTCGTTCAAACATTATCATTGCATTACTGTTCTAAAACAGTATCTTCTCATAAGTACGCTGTTGGACATCCCCTTTAAAAGAGAATCAAGTCTTTCTGAGGTAGCTCGTCTTCTCAGCCTACCAGTCTTTGCTCAGCAAAGGTTCCAGAACGGTATCTTCGCAAAGAGTCTTTAAATGAAACCAGTAGAAAGCGCCTTTAAGAAGGTGCAAACTATTTACAAGAAAGTTTGGATCATGCACTGTTCATGATTTCTCAGTTTGTAAAACTTGTGCAAAACTGTAGAAAGACAAACAATAAGGATCCCGGGTCAACTAAGGGATCCATAAAGAGTTAACCCTGGACGGGTTTAGCAGCAAACAGTACTCAAACAGTTAACTAGAAAACTATTTACATTCTTGAGAAACAATAAAATCTTACTGGGGTTCTGCAGAAGGCGACCTCTTTCCTGGCCTTACCAGGCCAACAGATCGCACCGGTGAGCCAGGACGCCGTTCCGGTCCCAGTAATGATAAAATCCCTCGCCGGGAGGTCCTCCTTGTCGGCAGGTGCACCCGTCCCTCCGGGGCGCGGCGAGGCTGAGCTTCTCGTGATTCCGCGGGGCCGGGTCCCGCTGCCTTCCCAACGGGATCATCCCCTTCTGGTGTTCCAGCAGCCTGGAGGGCAATGCATCGTTGGACACCTCGGGCGAACCAGCCCATCTCGCCAGTGTCCCTCCTCCACCTCGTGTAGGTGACGGCATCTCCCGGCTCCAGGTCACAATCGAGCCTCCCGCTGCAAGGCTCCACCTCCTCCCGATCCACGCGGACCTGCAGCGGCTCTCCAATTTCCTGAATCACCCCTCTTCCATACCGGGGGTTAAAGGCCACCACTACACCCCAGTGTGAGGACGGAATCTCCGGAACACTGACCAGATCAAGTTGCTCTGCAGGCTGGGGCCGGCTCCGCCATGCTGTCATCAGACGCCGTAAATGCTCGGCGTCCGGCATGATCTCTAGATCCGGTGTTGATAGCGTGCTCCCAGCCACGGCCAGTTGGGAGGGAACAGGAGACACTGGAGTCAGACGGATCTCCGTGGGCTGACCTAGCCGGGTGAGCACTCGGGCATCGGCCTTCAGCCGGCGGGCCAGCTGTCGGGCCTCGGCTGCGGCCACACCCTCTTCGGACAGCGGCAAAGGGGGTCGACCCATCGGCGGCCCTGTGAGGGTCAGACCCCGCAGTGTTGGCGTCTCTGGGCTATTTCAGGCTGTGCAGCTTCAGACCGAACCGGGTCAGCTCCGCATGGTGCTCCGGGTGTCGCCATCTTTATTTGTCCTCCAATGTCCTCTTTTCGCGGTCTCTTTCGTGGGCGGCCCCGTCCCCATGGCCTCCACCCTCCAACCAGGATCAGGAGGCGGACCTCAGCTGTTGACGGGCACGTCCTCAGGGCACAGAAATACTTAGACTGGGCGGCCATTGCTGTTCGCGCTCTCCAGCTTGCCTACGCCCACTTCACGCCCCTCTTCTCTTCCTGCGCTCTCCCCAGCGCTACAATGGCGGCGGATTTTGGCGGCAACTGGCACAGCACAGTCTTTGCAATAAAGTACAGTTCAAACACAATAAATCACAGTCTCTAGGCACACATGACCTGATTCTTCAGGCTTAAGTAGATCCTGTTCGTGACGCCAAGTTGGAGCGCCCCCACACCGCCGCAGGGCCTAGGGGTACCCGGAGCCGGGCCTCTGGGTCTCAGTCCTGGGGTTGTCACGGTGCCTAGACCCGGTCCGTGGCCCTGTCTGTCAGTGGGGGACGTCCGGTAGAATAAGTGATGATGATGGTGCAGTAACGGTGGTGTAGCGGTGCAGTTGTGGGGTGCAGGTCGCGGTAAATAACGAGGACACCAGGTTGCAGTCTCTTTACCTCTTTACTGGAGATCTCTCAGTCCGCAGTCCAGAATACGGTTCACCAGGCTGCGCAAGTCCGGTCGGTCCGATGGCACTTCCAGAGTTCTCCTCACAGGTGGAAATCAGTGCCCTCCTTCTTAGCGCTATGTGTTGTAGTCCTTCCCTGCTGTGCTCACGGAAAGTACCCCACAACTGTTGTGTCTGTTTCTTAAGTTCCCTCACAACTCGATTCACTGATGTTCTTCTCGTATTCCATCCCTCCCTGTTATTCAGGTTGGAACGGCACCCGTTTGTCAGGTAGGCCTGGAGTTCTTCCGGGACCCTAGAGACGCCCCTCTCCCGCAATTGCCCCCCAAGACTTCATAGGTGATATGTGGTAGACAGCCCGCCTTAAACTGACTGCCCTGCCGCTGTTTGGAGTATGGCTTGAAGCTGTATGCTATTCCACTCCCTCGGCGTTCCGGCCACCGGTAATGCGCCTCAGTAGGATGTTGCTCCGGTCCTACAGCATGACCCCTACTGGTATTCTCCTTTTTGCTTGATCTCGTTTCTCACTCAGCACAATCTATCTCGCTTCTAGTCCTTTCTTGGGCACCGCCACTATGCTGAGCAGGCACGGTCCCGTTACGTTCTTTCTAATGCCAAGCCTCTGTCAGGATCCCACCCCTGACAGAGACCCTACTGTCTCTTCCTCCACAACACCCTCTGCCACAAGGTGTTGCTTCGTTCAATCCAGTCAGCTTTCTCCTCTAACTTCCTGCCTGACCCCCAGTTTACCCACTATGGTGGGGAGTGGCCTAATGAATAGCACCCTTAGCTCCCCCCGGAGGCCCTGCTGTGAAACATATTGGTGTCTGTGATACCTGGTCAGATGAACTCCTTCAGTGCCATCGAACGCACCATGGCTCCCCATAGTGGCGGATCCACAGTACTGCAACGACCAGAACTCTGGGGCGCTGCATATCTATCTATCTATGTATCTATCTATCTATGTATCTATGTATCTATCTATTAGTCTACCAATAAACTGAATTTGAACCTTTTAACATAACGTTTTGTGTTTACATAGTCCAAGTCAGCGAGCCAAAAAAAAAAAAGGATTGTGGTTGACGAAGAGCCGTTGACCATTCACAATGAGACACTGATCAACCTTGTGGAAGCCAACCCCTCAATATGGGACCAAAGCGACAGCTCCCACCATGACATAGTAAAGAACCGCAAGTTGTGGGATCAAATTATCTCTCACTTCGATCCCCGATACATGGAGAAGTCATCAACCTCAAAGAAAAAAATTGGTAAATATTGGTGATGTTAAATTGTCTACTATCTATCTCTAAACTATCAACTACCTATACACTAAACTATTTCTCTATCATCTATAATAATTACTATCTATCAACTATCTATCTACTAGCTATATATCAACTATCTTAACTAACTATACACAATTTTTAAACTATCAATATAAGAACTGTCTACTAATAAATATATATATATATTTTTAACCTTTTTTAAAAAATTACAGCGGATGCGGTCCATACTCGCTGGAAATCAATAAGGGACCGCTTTGTCCGTGACTACCGGAGTAGTCAAAATCCACCAAGCGGAGCAGGTGCAAAACGGGTGACCCCGTATGTGCACTACGAGCAATTGTTCTTTCTTCAAAAAACATTGTCTCAGCGCTCGTAAGTACAAATTGGTCTGTGTGCGAGAAAATTTTTTTTTAAAATTACAGCAAAATATATATATATTTTTTTGGTTACAGCACGATCTGCAGTACCGCCGCGCCTAGACAGGCAGAAGAACTGGAGCCATCTCCACTGGAACCAAGTCAGCAGACGGGCACTGAAGACGTCTCTGTCATCAGCGAGCCACGATCTGGGGAGAGAAGCACTGTGGCTTCAGGTGTGAGTGCCCGGTTGCAATCAGTGCGTGGACGCAAGCGAGCTTCACAAAAAGATGTAGCTGATGCCATTATTGTCGATGGACTTCAGCGGGTTGAGGACATGTGTCGGAGTGAACTGAAAGACCTGAGGCGGGAAATTAACGACTTACAATCTCGCGAGTCTGTATATTCTGCAAATTAATGGAAGCTACTTTTTTTGTCCTATGTTCCCGTAGCACAAAATATCCTGGCACACAGAAACCTTTTGTTTCGGCAAAGACTGAATGACCTTCTTGAGGAATTTGTGGGACCCCAGGAGCCAGCTCCATCGAGAACCAGAAGCATAGACATGCCGGCCTACAACCCTCAATATAGAGCCCGGTGTGAACCGAGCATTGAACATCAGAGACAAAGTAGCAGTCCATCATACACCTGGGCAGACAATACGCCCGCGCAATACCAGAGTCTATAGTACAGCTCAGTGTCCCCAGCCAGGTGCAAACTGTGTTTCACGTTTTTTGGTTTATTGTTTTTTTACCACCCAATTTCGTGTGTGTTTTTTTACATCCCATGGGATATCATATGTAACAAGTTCACAACTGTTCTTTCATAAAAATTCGGAAACTTAAGTAAACTGTTTAAAATCTGATTCTTGTATGACTGTGAACACAACATAACAGTAATGTAACATTTTACAAGACATATTTTACAAGACATATGGGAAATAAAAAAACAAAAAACACATCAGGACACAGCTTCAGACTTGAAATAAATTTTACATGTGTCTGTCTTGCCATGGAACATGCCCCTCATGTATGAAGTACTGTGCAAATTGGTCACGAATCCTCATTATTTGTGCTGTTGACCGAACAGCAGTAGATTCAATGCTCATGAGGTTCGACTCACATTCATCGGGGTCAACCACCTGGGGTTCATGTCTGGCCACAAAATTATGCAGACAGATGCATGCCTTCACAACACGTTCCACATTTTCTGGTTGCAGTTGCATGCACGTTAGTAGAATTCGCCATTTTAATGTCAAAATCCCAAAGGCGCACTCCACATAACGTCTTGCCCGGCTCAAGCGATAATTAAAAATGCGCTTGGTGGAGTTCAGACTGCGGCTTGAGTACGGTTTGAGGAGATTTTGCCCAAGTTGGAATGCCTCACCACCAACTAAAACAAAGGGCAAACTTGGGTCTTCGGTCCCAGGTAGAGGTCGTGATGAGGGTAAGTTAAAATTGTTGCTATACAAACATCTCCCCATGTTGGAGTCTCTGAAGACTCTTGAATCGTTAGTACGGCCATACGCACCAATATCCACAGCTACAAACCGGTATCTTGCATCCGCAATAGCCATCAAGATTATCGAGAAGTATTTTTTATAATTATAGTACAGGGACCCACTATGCGCTGGTTTCTGAATCCGTATGTGCTTGCCGTCCACGGCACCAATACAATTGGGGAAATTAGCCACATCCTCGAACTGTTGGGAAATCGCTAGCCACATTTCTGATGTTGGGGTTGGTAGCACAAGTGGTTGCAAGTTGTTCCAAATGGCATCACAAGTTTCCCGAACCAGTTGGCAAATTGTTGACTTCCCCAGTCTAAATTGGTAATGCAGTGACGCAAAAGATTCTCCAGTAGCCAGATATCTGTTGGCATTCAAAAAGAAAAAAAAAGGAAATTGTTTAGGATTTTAAAGGACAACTAAAAGGCTACATAAATAGAATATACAATTGCTAAATGAACAGTATGCCCCACGATGCCTAGATCTAGTCTTTGTCAATAGAATGAGAAAAATTTTTATAATTACCTCACAGTCACTACTAATCGTTCCTCCGCACAGATGCTTTCACGGAAAGTGCTGCGATGATGATGTATCTCATCCTTCACATGTGAAAGCAGAACATCAAAGGTCTCAATGGACATCCGTAGATAGCATTGGAATTTTGAAGGGTGATCCCGAAGCTGAAGATACAGGGTGTGAAAGGCACCATAAGTACTCCGCAAGAAATTAACTTCGTGGATCCAATATCTCCTTTGCGAACTACGCTTTCTCTGCCGAAGTCGCAACCGCATCAAGCGAAATCGAACCAGCTCAGACACAAACATCTTGCTAGCAGAAGTTCACTCAATGCTTTCAAAATGGAGAATGAGTCTGCACCCACACCCCGATGAGGACAAAAGGAGAAAAAAAAAAAAAAAACTTTATTGACAGTGACAAACGCAGACAAACGGATACATCGCGAACGGACATCAAAATGAGAAAAACGCTGTCAAAAGCGTTAACGCAAGCGTTAACGTGAAGCCGATTTTTCTACAAATTTGATCCTTTTCTGTACATGCGTTTAATGGATCCGTTTAACGCCATGTACTTGACGCAATGTGAACCTAGCCTTAATCCTAGTTGCTGGAGAGACTTTGGAGGAAGAAGTCAGCTTTCTTTGGTCTGTAAGGCTAGGTTCACATTGCGTTAGGGCAATCCGTTTAGCGCTAGCGCTAGCGGATTGCGCTAACGCAATGTTTATTTAGGGGCCGCGTTCAGGGGTCGCGTTAACGTCCCCGCTCTCGCAGATCCCCGATCTGCGAGAGCGGGGAACGGACCTCGGGCGCGCCGCGGACGCTGCAAGCAGCGTCCGAGGCGCGTCACAGAAGAACGGCACATCACTAGCGCGAGCCGAAAAAGGCACGCGCTAGTGATGCGCTGCAGGCGAAATTTACATTGCTGTCAATGGGTGCGCTAACGGACCCGTTGCACGGCGTTAATTGCGACATTTTCGCCGTGCAACGCTGTCCGTTAGCGATCACCCACTAACGCAATGTGAACCTAGCCTAACAAAGAACCTTTCTGAGCTCCAAAACCAGAGGCTTCTACTGCACTTACAAGAAAGTGATCTGTTGAAGGTAAGAGTAGGGGGGCTGTACTTTACCCTAAGCACACAAACACTAACAAAGTCTTAGCACACACAGTGTATAGTGCACAAGCCTGATTGTAATCTTTATTTTTTACTTTTCATTTTAGTTTACTCACATCTAAGATTACAATGGCACAGTCTACATCAAGGGGATTGACTGTCCAAGAAATTGAGGCGATTATTTCAATAGTGATGAAGACAGTGACATTTCTTTGTCGGATGAAGAGTATATTCCACCAGCTAATGTATCAACTTCATCGTCCAGCGATTCCTCAGATGATGAAGAAGTAATGGATCCAGCAGAATGTGCAAGTAGAACATCTAAAACAAATGTTTTTTGGAACAGTACTGCTGTGGCTCATGCACGCACCCCATCACATAACATTATTAGAGTTCCTCAAGGAGCTGTCGGAATTTCCCAATTCATGTCCAAAAAAGATGTTTTCAGTAAATTTGTTTCAGATGATATTGCAGATGAGATAGTTTTGTGTACGAATGTTTACGAAGGTAAACGTATTGCTTCGGAAAAAAAAAAACTTGGAAAAATTTAACTAAAGAGGAACTATATGTTATATATATATATATATATATATATATATATATATATATATATATATATATATATATATATTATTTCTGAACCCATTTGCAGATCCACATTACAAAGCCACTATGTCCGTAGATAGATTTGAGGCTATTCGGAGATTAATTCGTTTTGATGAAAAGAGAACTCGGCCTGTGAGGTTGGCAACCGATAAATTAGCGCCTATTAGCTATATATGGAATCTTTTTATCCAGAACTGTTACAAACTTTACAATTCTAGCGAATATGTGACAGTGGACGAACAACTTCTTGCCTTTAGGGGACGTTGCAAATTTATCCAATATATGCCCAGTAAGCCAGCTAAATACGGCATAAAAATTTTCTGGATGTGCGATTCAGCAACTTATTATGGGATGAATGGCATGATTTACTGTGGAAAAGAAGCTGACGCTCCAGTCCAGAAAGATCTATGTTTCAACATAGTGAAAACACTAGCTTTACCAATTTTCCATTCTGGAAAAAATATCACTATGGATAATTATTTTACTAATTTAGAACTGGCCAATTTTTTGCTTCAGAAACAACTAACACTTGTTGGTACAATGAGACCAAACCGCCGCGAAATTCCACCAATAATGAAGCACAATGCACAGCGACCAATATACGAGAGTGTATTCGGTTTCTGCAATGAGGCAACCATGGTGTCCTATAAAGCCAAGAAAGAAAAATCTGTGATATTACTGAGCACAATGCATCACGATGAAAGTATTGACACCAATGACAGGAAACAAAAACCTGAAATTATACTTCATTATAATAAGACAAAAGGAGGTGTCGACAAGATGGATGAAATGATTACTGAATATTCGTGTAAAAGGCAGACTAAACGTTGGCCTGTTGCCCTTTTTTCCAATATCCTTGATGTGTCATCCTTCAATAGCTATATTGTTTATTGTCAAACTAATCCAGAATTCCATGCCAACAGGAAGGACAATAGACGTATATTTTTGACAGAACTTTGTTATGAACTTTTGATGCCTACTATGCTAGAGAGAAGCAGCATGATATGCTTATCAAGGCAAATTACGGAGGCAATGATCCGATGTGGAATATGCTTTCAGGAACAGCCAGAGCAAAGAGAAAAAAAAAGAAAGTGCTGCTATATTTGTCCAGCAAAGAAAGAAAGAAAATCGGAGCGTTTCTGTTCTACTTGCGGACAAAATGTATGCAGGGAACATTCTGAAGAAAAAATAATATGCAAGAATTGTCGGGGGAATATGTAAAGTGGAAAATAAATATTCCTGCACCAAGTTTGCTACAGACTTTATGTAAAAACTTTTTATAAGAAAAAATGTATCCATCATAAAAAATTGTACTGAGTGAATATATTGGGCGTGCCCGTTTAGTTACATTTTTGTTGTTTTATGTACATAATTTTTTTTTGGAATTATACACATCTTAGGCTATGTTCCAAGTAGCGCTGGGGTTCACCAGAATGTGATCCATAATGGATCTGACCTCCTGGTAACTCCAGCTAAGGCTGATGGAATGCCGGGATTCCACCAGCCTTAGCTGAGGTCACCAGGAGGTCAGATCCATTACGGATCCCCTCCAGGTGGACCCCTGCGCTAGTGGGAATGCATCCTTACTTTGCAAATTTAAAATAAACTTTGAAAAGTATTTTTATTTGAGTTATTCCATGTTATTTGCACACAGGCCTAAAAGGCCCCAGGTACGTGAATATGGGGTAGTCACAAAAAAAGCGTTTCTATACGAAATGCCTATAACATAAAAATATACGAACAACTGGAAATTACTAACAACTATATAGCTGAGGAATACCTAGAGTTTCAAAATTGTAACTAAAGTAGTTTTACAGAAAATAATAAAAAAGTAACCTGACAGGCCTGCGAGGCCCCAGGTACGCGGTCTACCAGCCTTAGCCGGGGTCACCAGGAGGTCAGATCCATTACGAAATCCCGTCCAGGCGGACCCCAGAGCTAGTGGGAATGCATGCTTACTTTCAAATAACTTTGCAAAAAAATTTTTTTGAGTTATTCCATGTTATTTGAAAACGGGCCTCAAAGGCCCCAGGTACGTAATAGTGTAGATTTCTATGGTCACGCATTCTAGGGTTAAAAAAGCTACATGCTTCTCAATTTTGTTATGATCTACAACAGCTATCCTGGGGAACACCAGTTGACATACAGTATGACTATTTAAACATTAAGGTTAGCTTTGGATAACAGATGTCACCCACCACTATTTAAAGCTATGTTTCCAAACAAGAGAAATCTCAAATAATCTCTTTAAACTATTAAAGCAGAAGAGGAGCGATGAAACTACTGATATAGGGGGGTTAGCATTCTTATCATATTCTTAATACAAGCTTCACTTGAAAATTATAATTAGCAAATCAGATTAAATTGACAAAATATATGCTGAATTAATCTGGGAAGGCAAAATACAGCCATAGTATAACAATGAAAATAACTATTCATAGAAAAAACGTGATTGCATGAGACAAATATCACTGACTTTAAGAGGATTCATTAAAGTCAGAAACACTTACTTGCCTATTTCAATTAGGTTCCTTTGAAATAAAGTAGATTTAAATATGGAAGGTTATTTAGGTCAATTGCCTTTTCTTCATCTATTTCTTTTGTGAATTTTATTAAGTTTGAACATTTGATTTCATTTAAAGGAAAACTGTCACCAGCTTTGTGCCACCTAATCTGAGAGAAGTAGAAAGTAGAGGCAGAGATCCTGATTCCAGCGATGTGTGACTTACTGGGCTACCTGTTGTAGTTTTGATAAAATCACTGTCTTAAGCCTCCTTCACACATGATGGTGTTTCTGTACTGTAATAACCAGCACTGGTGAAATCTTTTCTCTGTGTCCATGTGTACGTATGTGACATCTATGTGCCATCCGTGTGTACGTTTGCTATCCGTGTGCTGACTGCGTAATGCCAGTGTGACACATATGTAATGAAAGGCAGCATATAAATTAAAGAGTTTTATGTATTAAAGATGTTCAAAGGTAGAGATAAATAACGATGAGGAACATGATAGATAGATAATAGAATCGCCACGCCATTTGGGCAATAAACATCACTTTTTTTTTTCTGGAAGTCTGCTGTGCTGTTTCCCTCTTTTTTCTATTATTATTTATTGGGCTTATTGGAAGTGGACAATTTCATCTGCTTTTGTTTTCCCGACCTGGGAGGCAGAAAGGCTCAGCTTCTCCCCAGCGTGGGGCAGGGTCTGTTACATGCGCAGGTGGATGTACTCTTCATCTCCGGTAAGGAACTTAATGAAGAAGTTGGTCCCAGCAACCACCTGTGTCTTGTACTCAACGGCCACAAACTTGGGTTATTTCTTGCCATGTTTCTCTTCCACCTCGGCCTTCACGTGGTCGCACAGCACCTGCACTTCCTCCGTTGTGGGTTTCACGCTCCCGAGTCCCCCACACAGCGCCATCCAGATGTCATCAGGATGGCACTGTGCGGGCTGATATTAATAGCCTAGGAAGAAGCCATGGATATTGGCCACCTCCCAGACTCAGAGCATCAGCCATCAGCCACCCCAGAAATGGAGCATCTATTAGATTCTATTAGATGCGCCAATTTTGGTGCTTAGCCTCCACTCTTCCCACTTGACCTGGAGTGGAGGCAAGTGTAGTAATAGCTCAGGGGTTCATGTCAGCTTTTTTAAGGCCTTTTACATCAGGCCCTGGGGTTAGTAAGAGGCATCTATAAGACACACATAAAATAAAGTACTTTAATTGAAATAAACACACAGAGTCCTATATTTGAAATAAAAACTTCCTGACCCTCTTATCCATTTGTTACACAAAAATAAAAAACAATAATGGCCATGTCCCACAATGATTTGGATGGTTTGGTGAGCACTCATATCAGTGATACGATCTTGTACCATGCCAGCCATAACGCACTGAGCTGAGCGTGAGAACGTGGCTGCGTGTGATCGCCGATTAAATAGTTAAGGTGTGTCATGTAACAGAGCATAATGGAAAAAAAAATCTGGTCCTTAGAAGGTCTTAATGAGGTTGTCCACTACTTTTACATTGATAACCTATCCGTAGAAAAGGTCAATGTCTGAATGGCTGGCATCCAACAATCGGCACCCCCGTCAATCAGCTGCCATCAATGTCGGTGGCGGTGGCCGCAGGCCAGAAGTACTCACTAGCCAAACTGCTCTGTCTACTTGTAGTGGCCTCAACAGGGTACTACACATTCTCCTCCTTTTAATTTCAATAGGAGATGGATGTGCAGTGCCAAGCCCCAGTAAACAGAGCAGCTTCACAAGTGAGTACCTTCAGCCGGTAGCCTTCACCAGCCTACTCCGATAAGTGCTGATCGGCGGGGGTGCCGGGTTTCGGACGCCAGCTGATCATACATCAATGACATATCCTTAGGATAAGTCTTTAGTGTAAAAGTAGTGTACAACCTCTTTAACGATAGGGAAATACAACTTCAGATATACAACTACACATGGCAAATTATACCATGTCATTTTCTATTGAACAAAAGCTAGCTAAAAAATCAGCTTGTGAATAATTAAGTACGCCCCCATGAATCAATAGTTTGTAGAACCATATTCAGAAGCAATATGAACTTGAAGAACAAATTTTAAGATGTTTTGTGGCTGTTCAGCAGGAGGACTGGTCCTCATTTTTGCCTTTAACAGTAGGGTCAATGAGTCCACTGTAATCTCTCCTTTCTTTTGTAATTATGATTTTCATCCTCATTTTGGTTAATTCTCTAGGATGAGTTACAGATACCCTGGAGTGGAGGGGCCATTCAGAAACTTGGGGATGTTTGGAGGGAGATTCATAAAGAATATTGGGGTGGCTCAATTTTGGCAAAAACATAAGGCCGATAAGAAACGTTCGGCGGGTTTCACTTTCAAAGTTGGGGATAAAGTTTGGTTATCATCCAAGAATATAAAGTTAAAAGTACCTTTGTCAAAGTTGGACCTGAAATTCATTGGCCCGTATGAGATTTTGGAGGTGGTAAATCCAGTTGCATTTAGATTAAAGCTTCCACAATTTCTTCGTGTCCCCAATGATATTCAAAGAAGTTTGCTCCTTCTGTGTTGTCTGTCTCTTCCCCTCCTCCTCCAGTCTCTGTTGATGGAGGATAGGAGTACAAGGGCAGAGAATTGAGGATTCCCTGGGGAGGGGGCAAAATTCCCTCCAATATCTTGTTCATTGGAGGGGATATGGACCCGTGGAGAGATCCTGGGATTCTGGCTCATTCGGTGAAGGCTGATCATTTGGTCAGAGCTTTTCACCGTAGTTTTCCTGGGAAACCTGGGGGTCCGGTGGTCCCCCTTGAAGAGGGGGTACTGTCACGATTCCTCTGTTCAGAATGTCTGGGATTACTCAACAACAAAATATATTCGGGAGAAAAAAATTCAAAAATGCGCACATATATAATCCCTTAAAACTTTACTTTTATTATTAACCAATATAAAACCCAGACCCAATATAAAGGAAAAATTAAGTCACAAATGATACAATAACCTGTTTGGTCCTATACACGACTAACGCTTACACCTGCCTGACTGTGGAGGTTGGCACCCTAAGAATCGATTTTTTGGCACCCCCACTCACCGTAGACTGCCCCTCTCTCTCCTGCAATATCCCTCTCAATGCAGGTGGGAAAACAATATAGGGAAAGTGCAGTGGTGAAAAAGCAACTATACAATGTAAGCCATAATCGGGACCTAAACAGGTACCTCCATAAAATAAATGAAGTTTCTAGCACAACGCAGAGCCGTGAAAATAAAAAATATATTTTTTTCCACGAAAATATTTTAGCCCCCAAATTTTTATTTTCCCAAGGGTAGCAGGACAAATTGGACCCCAGGAGTCATTTTCCAATTTGTCCTGAGTATGCTGATACCCCATATGTGGGGGGGAACCACTGTTTGGGTGCACGGGAGAGCTCGGAACGGAAGGAGCACTGTTTTAGTTTTTCAACGCAGAACTGGCTCGAATTGAGATAGGACGCCATGTCGTGTTTGGAGAGCCCCTGATGTGCCTAAACAGTGGAAAACCCCCAATTCTAACTGAAACCCTGACCCAAACACACCCCTAACCCTAATCCCAACTATAACCCTAACCACACCCCTAACCCTAAACCCAACCCTAATTCCATCCGTAAATGTAATCCAAACCCTAACTTTAGCCCCAACTCTAACCCTAACTTTAGCCCCAAACCTAACTTTAGACCCAATCCTAACCCTAACCCCAACCCTAACCCCAACCCCAACTCTAGCCCTAGCCCTAACCCTAACCCTAGCCCTAACCCTAATGGGAAAATGGAAATAAATACATTTTTTAAAAATTTTATTATTATTCCCTAACTAAGGGGGTGATGAAGGGGGGTTTGATTTACTTTTATAGCTTTTTTTGGCGGATTTTTATGATTGGCAGCTGTCACAAACTAAAAGACGCTTTTTATTGCAAAAAATAGTTTTTGCATCACCATATCTTGAGAGCTATAATTTATCCATATTTTGGCCCACAGAGTCATGTGAGGTCTTGTTTTTTGCGGGACGAGTTGACGTTTTTATTGGTACCATGTTCGGGCACATGACATTTTTTGATCGCTTTTTATTCCGATTTTTGGGAGGCAGAATGAACAAAAACCAGCAATTCCTGAATCTCTTTTAGGGGGGCGTTTATACCGTTCCACGTGTGGTAAAATTGATAAAGCAGCTTTATTCTTCAGCTCAGTATGATTACAGCTATACCTCATTTATAGAATTTTTTAATATTTTGGTGCTTTTACACAATAAAAACTATTTTACCGTATAAACTCAAGTATAAGCCGAGATTTTCAGTCCACTTTTTTGGGCTGAAAGTGACCCTCTCGGCTTATACTCGAGTCAGTGTCGGTGAGGGATCGGCGGGTGAGGGGGAGCGGCGCGGTGACATACTTACCTGCTCCTGGCACTGTCCCTGCATGTCCCATGGTCTCCGGGCAGCGCTTCCTGTGTTCAGCGGTCAAATGGTACCGCTCATTACAGTAATGAATATGCACGCATATTCATTACTCTAATGAGCGCTATGTGACCGCTGAACACAGGAAGATGCCGCCGGCTCCCGGAGACCATCTGACAGTGAGACGCTGCCAGGGGACTGCGCCGGGAGCAGGTGAGTATATCAGGGGAGGGGGAGCATTGCGCGATAGTCACCTTCCTCGTTCCATCGCTGCGCACAGCTCTGTCTTCCATCCTCTGGCTGTGACTGTACAGGTCAGAGGGCGCGATGACGCGATTAGTGTGCGTGCCGCCCTCTGCCTGAACAGTCAGTGCCGAGGATGGAAGACAGAGCAGCGCGCAGCGATGGAACGTGGAAGGTGACTATCGCAAGTGCCGGGGGCCTGAGCGAAGAGAGGTGAGTATGTGATTTTTTTTTATTTTAATCACAGCAACAGCAAATGGGGCAAATGTATGGAGCATCTTATGGGGCATATATGAGGAGCATCTTATGGGGCATATATGAGGAGCATCTTATGGGGCATATATGAGGAGCATCTTATGGGGCATAATGTGTGGAGCATCTCATGGGGCCCCTAACGTGTGGAGCATCTCATGGGGCCACAATGTATGGAGCATCGTATGGGCATAATGTGTGGAGCATCTCATGGGTCTCCTAATGTGTGGAGCATCTCATGGGGCCATAATGTGTGGAGCATCTCATGGGGCCATAATGTGTGGAGCATCTTATGGGGCCATAATGTGTGGAGCATCTTATGGGGCCAACAACCTTTATGCAGCATTGTATGGGGCAAATGTTTCTATGGAGTATCTTATGGGGCCATTATTAACCTTTGTGCAGCATTATATGGGGTATATTTTAATATGGAGCATCTTATGGGCCCCATCATGAATTTTATGGAGCATTATATGGGGCTCCTGATTCAATATGGATATTCAAAAACACTTAACCTACTGATGTCTCAATTAATTTTACTTTTATTGGTATCTATTTTTATTTTTGACGTTAACCGGTAGCTGCTGCATTTCCCACCCTAGGCTTATACTCGAGTCAATAAGTTTTCCCAGTTTTTTGTGGCAAAATTAGGGGGGTCAGCTTATACTCGGGTCGGCTTATACTCGAGTATATAAGGTATATAAAAAATAATTGTTTTTGCATCTCTTTATTCTGAGAGCTAAAACTTTTTTATTTTTCTGCTGATGATGCTCTGTATGGCAGCTTTTTTTTGCGGGACAAGATGGCGTTTTCAGCGGTACCATGTTTATTTATATCCGTCTTTTTGATCGCGTGTTACTCCACTTTTTGTTCGCTGGTATGATAATAAAGCAGGTTTTTTTGCCTCGTTTTTTATTTATTTTTTTTGCGGTGTTCACTGAAGGGGTTAATTAGTGGGATTGTTTTATAGAGCGGGTCGTTACGGACGAGGCAATACCAAATATGTGTACTTTTATTGTTTTTTTTCATTTACATAAATAAATGGATTTATTGGGAAAAAAAATTTTTTTCTTTATTTGGGGATTTTTTTTTACATTCTATTTTTTTTTTTACTTTCTAACATTGTCCCAGGGTGGGACATCACTATATTAGATCAGATCGCGTAGCACTGTGTCAGATCAGCGATCTGACAGGCAGTGCAGGAGGCTTTCAGTGTAGTCGCCAGCTAGCCACCTCACTTCAGGACCCGGAAGGAGCCCTGCAGCCATCTTGGATCCGGGGACTCCTTCCGGAACAACGTGATCTCATCGCGTTGTTCCGGTGGGAGAGCGCAGGGAGCCCCGTCCCTGCATGATGCCTCTCTATGTCGCTGTCAGTATTCCGGGTTTTCCAAGTTACCTTGTGAATGATTTTGCCCTTCGTTAAGATGGAGTTTGCTGTTTTTGTCTGCCCTACTTCCTGTTCATTTGTTTAAAACCCGGGTCAGGTGTCAGCCTCTCTGCTGGAGTATTCTGCTTGGTTTCTCCATCAGCTCAGCTGCTTGTCTGCTGTACTTCTACCCGTGGCTCTGGACATTCTCTGCCTATGTAAGTTACGCTCTCAGTCTGTTGGCTTGGGAACTTAACCCTTGGTTCTCTCCTCCGGGTAAGAACTCTGTTTTGGAACTGTGTTTGGGGCTTTGCTGCTGGACTTAGACTGTGTTTGCTACTTAATCCTTATTTACTCCCCCCGGTGGGAGCTACTGGAAATTCCACCAGTATAATTCTTTATGTGAACTTGTTTCTGGACTTACCCGTGTTCATCCCACACCTGGGATTAACCTGAGGACTTGTTTCTGGACTTCCCTGTGTTTACTTCATACCCGGATTTGACTCTTTCTGCACCAGCTGTGTTTGGATCTGCACGTCACCCGTCTCACTCACCTTGCCAAGGACTTTGGCCTAAGAACTCTTCTGTTTTGCTGTATATGGCTAAGGGACTTGTTTCATTGCGAATTATCAGTATATTGTTTGTGTGTTTTTGCTGTGTTACAAATACACTATTTGCACTAAAGAAACCCGTCTCTGTCTGTTCATTGCCCCATGCTACCAGAATCTTAGAGTTTCCTACAATAGTATTACAGTCGCTGTCACTACTGACAGAGAGGTTAAATGCCCACAATCAGCGCTAGCACCGATCGTGGGCATTGCATAGCCACGGCGCTCACTGTGAGGCCGCGCGATCGTGCCGCCGTACTAGTACTGCGGTTTGCGAGAACTCAGTTCCCGCAGAGCAGTACTAGTACGGTGCATGTCATGAAGGGGTTAAATTGTCCTCTGTGTTGATTAGCTTGCATAATTTTAAATCATCTGAAAATATTGAAATTCTACTCTGTTTTGCTTCTACAAGGTTCTTAATAAATATTCTAAAAAGAAGAAAGGCCATTACTGACCCCTGTGGTACCCCACTGTTTTACTGTGACCCAATTCAAGTATGTTCATTGAATAAACAATCTGTTTCCTATCACAGAAACAGTCGTTAACCCATTTACACATATTTTCCCATAGTCCTATTGTTCTCATTTTTGTGTACCAAACTTTTATTTGGGATGATATCAAACTCTTTTGAGGCCAAGGGTAGCATCTCTTCGAAAACCCTCAGATATTTTGCCCACAGTGAATGTAAAACCTACAAACCTATACTTTCCAGGTACAGAGTTTTTTCACTTTTTGAATATTGTCACCACATTTTCTATGAGCTAGTCGTGTAGTACAGATCCTGTTTTTACGGAATCCTTAACTAATAAAAATAATTGTTCTATCTATCATGGTACTTAATTCCTGCAGTGCTCGGGAGTGTATGTCATCTGGGTCATGTGATTTGTCTACTTTAGAGCACAATCAGTCTTTGCTGCCTTTATTTGTTTTTCACAATTTATTTTTCTCTATATAATTATTTAATACCTTATCACTACTCTCTTGCTTTAAAAAGATTTATCCTTTATAGCTCTGTACAGGATAGGAGAAAAAGCATCAAGCAGTCATGTTTGATTGTTGGATAGCTAAGCTTTTTTCTTTTTTTCAGACTGTTAAAAAGGGCAGTTTTTATGTCTAAAATTATGGAAATATATGTGTAATAATTATTATGGTTATATGATGTTGAAATGTATTTATAGTCAATGATTTCCGTGTAAGGGTTTATAAGTGAAATTGCATTTTAGTTTTCTTATTTTGATAATTTATTATACTAGATACCAAAGTATACCATTAACTTTCTATATAGAAACCTAATGTATCTAATTTAATATATCTAATATTTTTTATCACTTTATTAACAAAGTCATTCCAGTTCACATAGGCCAAAGGAAATGATGCATATTCATAAAAGCATCACTCACTGAACATCTTTTTTGTCACATTATCGCTGAGATAGTAGAAACTAGGCAATTTTTAGAATTCAGTTTCTACTTCAACTCAAAATCTAATTACCAGGTGCAGTGGTAATTTAATACATTAGTATGTAGAGGTAATTAAAACATAACACAATTTGGACATTTTGTTTTCTAATTTAACACAAAATCATATTTAGCACAAAACTGCACAGAATTTCAGGAAGAGAATATCTTGCCAACCATTAACCCCTTTCCAACCTCAGATGTATAGTTACATCTAAGGTTGGCTCCCCTGTATGCTGTGGGTTTTGGCAATGAGCCTTAAACTTTTTTGGCACATTTCATCAGCTGACGTGCCCCTAACAGCCGTGGGTGGAATCGCGATCCACCCGTGGCTGTTAACATGTAAAACTCTGCCAGCGGCATTTAACATGTTTGCCCCAGAAGCGCATCACTAATCTCGCCTATCGGCACCACTGCGGGTCACCAATAGGTTGGCATGATAACCTGGAGTCTGCAGCAGATCCCTGTGGTTGTCATTGCTGGATTGCTATGAGTGCCGCCAATCGGTCGGCGTTTATAGCCAGGGAGCATTTCTGAAGCCCTTCTCTGTGTAGCACAAGCGATCGGATGATGGCAGCTTCTAGTTTCCCATGGAGACTATTGAAGCAAGTTTAAAGTAAAAGAAAAATGTTTTTTAAAATATAAAAAAAAATGTAAAAGTTCAAATCAACACCCATTCAAAATAAAACAATTAAAGGGAACCTGTCACCTGAATTTGGCGGGACAGGTTTGCGGTCATATGGGCGGGGTTTTCGGGTGTTTGATTCACCCTTTCCTTACCCGCTGGCTGCATGCTGGCCGCAATATTGGATTGAAGTTCATGCTGTGTCCTCCGTAGTACACGCCTTGCGCACGCGCGTTATGCTTTGCCCAACTGCGGGCAAAGCCGAAAAGCATTAGTGCACATGCGCCGGCACACTATGTTAGGGCTAGCGGAACGTGCAGCGCCCCAGAGTCCTGGTCGTTGCAGTACTGATGCTCCGCCGCTAAGGGGAGTGATGGTACGTCTGATGGCACTGAAGGAGTTCACCTGACCAGGTATCACAGACACCAATACACTTCATAGTCTGGCCTCCAGGGGGAGCTAAGGGCGCTATGTATTAGGCCACTCCTCACAATCTGGTAAAATTGGGGGTTAGATAGAAAGTTAGAGAGAAAGCTGACTGGGTTGGAACCGAGCAACATCCTGTGGCAGAGGGTGTTGCAGGGGAAGATTCAGGGGGGTCCCTGTCAGGGGTGGGATCCTGACAGAGGCCTAGCGAACAGGAAAGAACGTTAAGGAACCGCGCCTGCACTACATCGCGGCGGTATCTCAAGAAAGGACAAGAAGCGAGGTTTATTGTGGAGAGTGAGAAACGAGATCAAAGCAAAAAGGAGATAACACCAGTAGGAGTCGTGCTGTAAGATCGAGGCAACATCCTATTGAGGCGCGTAGCCGGTGGCCAGAACGCCGAGGAAGTATTAGCCTCCAAGCAATACTTCAAACAGAGGCAGGACAGTTGATTTTTGGTTGGCTGTCTCACCAAAATCACCTAAGAAGACATAGGGGGCAACTGTGGGAGAGGGGCGATGCTAGGGTCCCGGAAGAACTCCAGGTCGTCCCGTCATACGGGTGCGTCCTATCCATATCATCTGGGGGACGGAGAAGAACATCAGAACAGACATAAGTTGTGGGAAATACCATCAGAAACAGACACAACAGTTGTGAGGACTATCCCGTGGTTCTCAGCAGGGAAGTACTACAACACACAGGCGCTAGAAGGTAGGCACAGATTTCCACCTGCAAAGGGAACTCTGGAGGTGCCATCGGCCCGGCCGGTCTCTTGCAGCCCTGTTAACCGTACTCTGGATTGAGGACCTTAAAGCCTTCAGTAAACAGTAGTGTTGAGCATTCCGATACCGCAAGTATCGGGTATCGGCCGATACTTGCGGGTATCGGAATTCCGATACCGAGATCCGATACTTTTGTGGTATCGGGAATCGGTATCGGGATTAATATCAATGTGTAAAATAAAGAATTAAAATAAAAAATAGGGATATACTCACCTCTCCGGCGGCTCCTGGACTTTACCGCCGTAACCGGGAGCCGTTGTACCTAAGAATGCGCGCTTGAAGGGCCTTAGATGAGGTCACTGCGCTCTGATTGGTCCGTAGCGGTTGCGTGACCACTACGCGACCAATCACAAAGCAGTGACGTCACCTAAGGTCTTTCAAGCGCTTGAAATACCTTAGAAGACGTCCGCAGCTTCTGATTGGTCGCGTAGCGGTCGCGTGACCGCTACGCGACCAATCACAAAGCAGTGACGTCTTCTAAGGTATTTCAAGCGCTTGAAAGACCTTAGGTGATGTCACTGCTTTGTGATTGGTCGCGTAGCGGTCACGCGACTGCTACGGACCAATCAGAGCGCAGTGACCTCATCTAAGGCCCTTCAAGCACGCATTCTTAGGTACAACGGCTCCCGGTTACGGCGGTAAAGTCCAGGCTGCTTCAGAGGGTGAGTATATCCTATTTTTTATTTTAATTCTTTCTTTTACACATTGATATGGATCCCAGGGCCTGAAGGAGAGTTTCCTCTCCTTCAGACCCTGGGAACCATCAGGGATACCGTCCGATACTTGGTGTCCCATTGACTTGTATTGGTATCGGGTATCGGTATCGGATTAGATCCGATACTTTGCCGGTATCGGCCGATACTTTCCGATACCGATACTTTCAAGTATCGGACGGTATCGCTCAACACTAGTAAAGAGGTAAAGAGACTGCAACCCTGTGTCCTCGTTATTCATCACGACTTGCACCACGCACCACCACTTACAACTTTCATTGGATGCCCCTTAGCAGGGTCACGGACTGGGTCCAGCCACCGTGACAACCCCAGAACTGAGACAGAGAGGCCCGGTGCCGAGTGCCCCGCGGCCCTGTGTCTGGGGGCGCTCCAAACGCACCAAATAATAAGAAAGATAGAGTAAGGTGCATTCGCAGCCCGGGGTCCACCGTGCAGAGATGGAACCTGCTGCCAAGTAATGATGGACTATATGGTGGTACAATGTGGATACACACATGGGTTAACTTCACCCTGTGTGAAGGAAGCGAACCCTGTTGCGTCACAGGGTCGTGGTACCGCACCAAGAGCGCAAGCAAGGAGTCTCAGAACTCAATCCCAAGACACAGGATTTGAGTTCATATAGACCTCTTGCGCTCGACATCGCAACTGGGGTGTCAGAGTGAAAGAAATAATAATAAAGATGCACGAGAGTGCGTGCAGTGCCGCACTGGCGGACGCCACTAACCACCCAGGCTTGGGTCAGGAAAGCACTGTGAAAGCGCACGGCGCCGCACTGGCGGTCACAGCAGTTAGATGCTGTTTTGTATGTTATGTGCTGATGGCTACGTAGGGCTCTAAATAGCAATCATCCACCTTACTCGAGCAGTCATACACAAGGTAGGGGATAATTAATGAACGACTTTCACTCATCAACACACACACGTTTACAAGTTTACACTAGCGCATGGCCATGCGGTCATGCGAACATTTTATAGCTGCAGCATGTACAGGACCTTCCCAGAAGGACCAATGGGAGGCTGCCACAGAAGTTGAGCACCTTCAGGACCTTCCTGGAGGACCAATGGGATCTGCTGCAGTATCTGAGCATGTGACCCTCGATCTCCAACGGGAGATCTTGCCCTGGGCATGCTCAGAGGGGGAAAAGCATCTGCTCACTGCTGCCCAGCACTGGCTTCAATGGCAGAAGCTGGAAAAGCATCAGTAACCCTATGCACAGAGTGAGACTGAGCAAGACGCTGGGACCGACGTCTCCGCTGAGCAGACTCCACTGCGGCTGGAGAAGAATGGGAGACTGCAGCTGCCATGGTTCGAGATTCCCGGCGGCGGGAGCTCGACTCTTAACATTACCCCCCTCCTAGGGCCCCCCCCTTGGGCCTCGCTAAGCTCAAAGGCTGCAATGAGCAGCGGAGCCGAATGTGCTCTACAGGTTCCCAGGTTCTGTCCTCAGGGCCGTGGCCCTTCCAGTCCACCAGATAGTATTTTTTGCCACGTACTACCTTGCACCCCACGATATCATTCACCTCGTACTCATCCGTGGATGAACCCGATGTCCCGGCAGATGACTCAGAAAACCGGGACATATAGACGGGCTTTAAGAGGGAAACGTGGAAGGTGTCGGTGATACCAAGGCACGGAGGAATAGCCAAATGGTAGACTACAGGGTTAACCTGTTCCAGAACCTTGAAAGGACCAATGTAGCGAGGCGGAAACTTAGTGAACTCAACTCGCAGCCTGATGTTACGGGTGGAGAGCCACACTAAGTCGCCAGGAGCGAAGGTCGGAGCGGGGCGCCGGTGCGCATCGGCAGAAACCCACATTCTCTCCTTGGAAGCCCGAATGGCATCCTGTGTGCGGTCCCAAATGTCACGTGCATCCATTGCCCAGTCTGCCACCCTGGAATCAGTGGATAACACGGGCATGGGCATAGGGACACGCGGATGCTGGCCGTAATTAAGAAGAAAAGGAGTCTGCCCAGTGGAATTGGCTACGGCGTTGTTCAGAGCAAATTCTGCCCAAGGTAGCAAAGATGCCCAGTCATCCTGCCTAGCAGAGACAAAATGTCGCAAATATGTCACCAGAGTCTGGTTGGCCCTCTCTACCAACCCATTCGTCTCAGGATGATATGCAGAGGAGAGATTTAGTTCTATGCTGAGTAAACGACAGAGCTCTCTCCAAAACCGAGACGCGAACTGGGGACCCCGGTCACTGACAATTTTATCAGGCATGCCATGTAAATGGAAAATATGTTTAATGAACAACGCCGCCAAGGCCCGTGCAGAAGGTAACCGTGGAAGCGGCACCAAGTGCACCATTTTAGAGAAATGATCGGTGACAACCCAGATAACGGTGCATTTACGAGACTTGGGTAAACCCACCATGAAGTCCATCCCGACCATCTCCCAGGGCCTGTCTGCCACTGGCAGGGGGTATAGTTGCCCAGCAGGCCATTGCCAAGGAGACCGATTCTTGGTGCAGGAGACACACGTCCGAATATAGTCCCTGATGTCACGGGCCATATGCGGCCACCAGTACGTCCTCGCCAAAAGCTCAGATGTCCTCTTGGTTTCAAAATGTCCACCCACCCTGGACGAGTGAGCCCAAGAGAGAACCTCCGGTCGCAAATTAGATGGAACGAAAGTCTTGCCTGGGGGCACAGACTCTAGCGAAACCGGAGCCACAGTTCTCAGGCTCTCAGAAGGGACAATAAGCAGAGGCTCCTCCTCCTCAGATGACACTACGGAGCGAGAGAGAGCGTCGGCACGAATGTTCCTCTCCCTGGAGAGAAAATGGAGAGTAAAATGGAACTGGGAGAAGAACAGGGACCATCTAGCCTGGCGAGAATTCAGCCGCTGGGCCGTCTGTAAGTACACCAAGTTCTTGTGGTCTGTGAACACTTGGAAGGGAAAGCGAGCTCCCTCCAAGAGGTGTCTCCACTCTGAGAAAGCCAACTTCATGGCTAGCAACTCCCTGTCCCCGATAGAATAATTCCTCTCTGCTGGTGAAAAGGTCTTAGAGAAGAAGAAGCAAGGATGCTTACAACCTTGAGCATCCTTTTGGAAGAGGACTGCTCCAGCACCAAAAGATGAGGCATCCACCTCCATAATAAATGGCTTATCTACATCGGGGCGATGTAGGATGGGAGCGCTAGCGAAGTGTGACTTAATCAAGAGAAAGGCCTTGGAGACCTCCTCTGACCACAACTTGGGATTTGCTCCCTTCTTGGTGAGGGCAACCAAGGGAGCTACCAAAGTTGAGAAGTGGGGAATGAACTGGCGATAGTAATTAATGAACCCCATAAAGCGCTGCACCGCTTTGAGAGAATGGGGTTCCTGCCAGTCCATCACAGCCTGTAGCTTGGCAGGATCCATAGCCAATCCCTGGGCAGAGATGATATAGCCAAGGAAAGGCAAGGACTCCTGCTCAAATACACACTTCTCCAACTTGGCATAGAGGGAGTTAGCCCATAGGAGGTCGAAGACCTTGCAAACATCTCTCTGGTGGGAGTCTATATCTGGAGAGTAGATGAGAATATCATCCAGATAAACTATGACTGAGGTGGAAAGCATATCCCGGAAGATGTCATTTACAAAGTCTTGGAAAATGGCTGGGGCATTACGGAGCCCGAAGGGCATCACCAGATATTCATAGTGCCCATCCCTGGTGTTAAAAGCCGTCTTCCATTCGTCCCCCTCACGGATGCGAATCAGGTTGTAAGCACCCAGCAGATCTAATTTAGTAAATACCCTTGCTCCCCGTAGCCTATCAAAAAGCTCAGATATCAGGGGTAGTGGGTACTTATTTTTAATGGTGATGGCGTTAAGATCCCTGTAGTCTATGCATGGACGCAGTTCTCCACTCTTCTTCTGTACGAAGAAGAACCCAGCCCCTGCTGGTGACACTGACTTCCTAATGAATCCTCTTGCCAGATTCTCTTGGATATACTGTGACATTGCCTCCGTCTCCGGGAGAGACAAAGGATAGACTCGACCCCGGGGAGGCTCAGCACCAGGCAAGAGGTCAATAGGACAGTCATAGGGGCGGTGAGGCGGAAGGGTCTCCGCTGCCCTTTTGGAGAACACATCCGCATAAGGCCAATATTGCTTGGTAAGAGAGGATAAATCTGCGGGTACCTCAGTAGTAGCAACCTGAACGCTCTCCCTCTGACATCTACCCCCACAAGATTCACCCCATCCTAAAATTCTGCCTGTGGACCACTCGATATGAGGAGAGTGATACCGTAGCCAAGGCATCCCTAACAGGATCTCATCAATTCCCTCAGGAATGACGAGCAGAGATATAATCTCCTGATGAGATGGCGACAAGGACAGAGTGAAAGGGATGGTCTGGTGTGTTATCTGTGAGGGCAGTGTTGACCCATTCACCACTCGTACAGTTACTGGTTGAGCTAGCATTACCAGGGGTATTGCTTGACGTTGGGCGAAGGCAGAAGACATAAAATTGCCCTCCGCCCCAGAATCCACGCAGAGATCTACCGAGTGAGTGAATGAGCCTATTGTAATTGTCCCCTTAAAGGACAATTTGGAGGCAAACGTCGCCGTGTCTAGTGTACCTCCACCTACTACCACTAGACGCTGATGTTTCCTCGACCTCTGGGGACATCTGGTGGCAAGATGTCCTGACTGCTGGCAAACATGACAAACCTGGGGTGCACAAGCGGACCAGGACTTAGATCCCGCTCATGACACTTTCATGGCCTCATGTGACTCAGGAGTCTGAACTGGAGATTCCAAAGGTTTGGCGAAGGTTTGAGCCAGCCGAAACCTCTGCCTACACAGGGCTCGCTCTAACCTCCGCTAGTGGCCAGGGTGTCCTTCACGTGGTCAGCCAGCCCCCTCCAAAATATCGGAATAAGGGCTTTATCCGACCACTCCAGCTCAGATGCTAGGGTACGGAAGTGGACGGCAAAATGGCTGACCAAGGACGAGCCCTGAGTCAATGCCAACAGTTGGAGCGCCATATCATGGGTGACACGAGGTCCTAAAAAGACCTGTTTCAGAGTGCTCAGGAACAACGAAGCACCCTGCACCACATGATCGCCACGCTCCCACAGTGGCGTAGCCCACTCCAACGCCCTGTCCAACAGGAGAGTCACAATAAACCCCACCTTAGCCCGCTCTGTAGGGAAACGAGAGGCCAGAAGCTCGAGATGTATAGAGCACTGACTCACGAAACCCCTACAAGACTTACTATCAACAGAAAATGTTTCTGGCAGCGGTAGGCAAGATAGAGTCGGTACAGGGGTGGCAGTGGACAAGGTGGCTGCAACCACGCTAGCAGCCTGAACAGCAACTGCGGTTACATCCACAGCTGAGGTTGTGCGCTCCAGAGCCGCCAACCTACCCTCCAGCTGCTGGATGTACCGCAAGGATTGCTGTTTGTCCGTCATTACTAGCCAGACCCTGGCGCTACTTTAATGTTAGGGCTAGCGGAACGCACCAAATGATAAGAAAGATAGAGTAAGGTGCGTTCGCAGCCCGGGGTCCACCGTGCGGAGATGGAACCTGCTGCCAATTAATGATGGACTATATGGTGGTACAATGTGGATACACACATGGGTTAACTTCACCCTGTGTGAAGGAAGCGAACCCTGTTGCGTCACAGGGCCGCGGTACCGCACCAAGAGCGCAAGCAAGGAGTCTCAGAACTCAATCCCAAGACACAGGATTTGAGTTCATATAGACCTCTTGCGCTCGACACCGCAACTGGGGTGTCAGCGTGAAAGAAATAATAATAAAGATGCACGGGAGTGCGTGCGGTGCCGCACTGGCGGACGCCACTAACCACCCAGGCTTGGGTCAGGAAAGCGCTGTGAAAGCGCATGGCACCGCACTGGCGGTCACAGCAATTAGACGCTGTTTTGTGTGTTAGCTGCTGATGGCTAAGTCGGGCGCTAGATAGCAATCATCCACCTTACGCGAGCAGTCATACACAAGGGAGGGGATAATTAATGAACGACTTTCACTCATCAACACACACACATTTACAAGTTTACACTAGCACATGGCCGTGCGGTCATGCGAACATTTTATAGCTGCAGCATGTACAGGACCTTCCCAGAAGAACCAATGGGAGGCTGCCACAGAAGTTGAGCACCTTCAGGACCTTCCTGGAGGACCAATGGGTTCTGCTGCAGTATCTGAGCATGTGATCCTCGATCTCCAACGGGAGATCTTGCCCTGGGCAAGCTCAGAAGGGGAAAAGCAGGACTTAGTCCCAAAAGCATCTGCTCGCCGCTGCCCAGCACTGGCTTCAATAGCAGAAGCTGGAAAAGCAGCAGTAACCCTATGCACAGTGTGAAACTGAGCAAGACGCTGGGACCGACGTCTCCGCTGAGCAGACTCCACTGCAGCTGGAGAAGAATGGGAGACCACAGCTGACATGGTTCAAGATTCCCCCTGTGCAGCGGTGGGAACTCGACTCCTAACACACTATGTCCCGGAAGTCAGCAAAATACTTCTAGGACATAGTGCGCCGGCGCATGCGCACTAATGGTTTTCAGCTTTTCCCACAGTTGGGCAAAGCATACTGCGCGTGTGCAAGGCATGATTGCCTTGCGCAGGCGTGTACTACGGAGGACACAGCATGAACTTCAATCCAATATTGGGCCACCATGCAGCCAGCGGGTAAGGAAAGGGTGAATCAAACACCCGAAAACCCTGCCCATATGACCGCAAACCTGTCCCGCCAAATTCAGGTGACAGGTTCTCTTTAACCCCTTCGCGACATGCGCCGTACTAGTACTGCGCTGCCGGCACTGCATTAGTGCCAGCAGCAGTACTAGTACGGCACCGCGGTATCGCGCTGAGCGCCGCGGTGATCGGGTGCGGGTGTCAGCTGTATATGACAGCTGACACCCCGCAGCAATGCCCACGATCGGCGCTGTCGCCGATCGCGGGCATTTAACCCCTCTGATGCCGCTGTCAATAGTGACAGCGGCATAGAGGGGGATCGCGCAGGGACGGGGGCTCCCTGCGCTCTCCCACCGGAGCAGCGCGATGAGATCGCGCTGCTCCGGTGACCTGGAAGGAGTCCCCGGATCCAAGATGGCCACGGGACTCCTTCCGGGTCATGAGATGACCCTGCTTGCCAGCGTCTGCTGAGAATTCCTCATAGCAGGCGCCGGCAAGCCTCTGCAATGTGCCTCTAAGCTCGGTGATCTGACAGAGTGCTGTGCACACTGTCAGATCACCGATCTGTGATTTCCCCCCCTGGGACAAAGTAAAAAAGTAAAAAAAAAAATTTTCCACATGTGTAAAAAAAAAAAAAAAAAATTCCTAAATAAAGAAAAAAAAAAAAAAACATTCCCATAAATACATTTCTTTATCTAAATTTAAAAAAAATCACACAATAAAAGTACACATATTTGGTATCGCCGCGTCCGTAACGACCCCACCTATAAAACTATATCACTAGTTAACCCCTTCAGTGAACACCGTAAAAAAAAAAACCGAGGCAAAAAACAACGCTTTATTCTCATACCGCCAAACAAAAAGTGGAATTACACGCGATCAAAAAGACGGATATAAATAACCATGGTACCACTGAAAACGTCATCTTGTCCCGCAAAAAAAAAAGCCGCCATACAGCATCATTAGCAGAAAAATAAAAAAGTTATAGCTCTCAGAATAAAGCGATGCAAAAACAATTAATTTTTTATATAAAATAGTTTTTATTGTGTAAATGCGCCAAAACATAAAAAAATTACATAAATGAGATATCGCTGTAATCGTACTGACCCGAAGAATAAAACTGCTTTATCCTTTTTACCAAACGCGGAACGGTATAAGCGCCGCCCCTGTGAAGCACTTGGAGGTTCAAAGTGCTCACCACACATCTAGATAAGTTCCTTAGGTGGTCTTCTTTCCAAAATGGTGTCACTTGTGGGGGTTTCCACTGTTTAGGCACGTCAGGGGCTCTCCAAACACGACATGGGTTCCGATCTCAATTCCAGCCAAATTTGCATTGAAAAGTCAAATGGCGCTCCTTCCCTTCCGAGCTCTGCCATGTGCCCAATCAATGGTTTACCCCAACATGTGGGGTATCGCCGTACTCAGGACAAATTGTACAACAACTTTTTTGGTCCAATTTCTCCTGTTACCCTTGGTAAAGTAAAACAAATTGGATCTGAAGTAAAAATTTTGTGAAAAAAAAGTTGAACGTTCAATTTTTTTTAATCATTCCAAAAATTCCTGTGAAGCACCTGAAGGGTTAATAAACTTTTTGAATGTGGTTTTGAGTACCTTGAGCGGTGCAGTTTTTAGAATGGTGTCACTTTTGGGCATTTTCTGTCATATAGACCCCTCAAAGTCACTTCAAGTGTGAGGTGGTCCATAAAAAAAATGTTTTTGCAAATTTTGTTGCAAAAATGAGAAATCGCTGGTCAACTTTTAACCCTTATAACTCCCTAACAAAAAAAAATGATGTTTCCAAAATTGTGCTGATGTAAAGCAGACATGTGGGAAATGTTGTTTATTAACTATATTATGTGATATAACTCTCTAATTTAAGGGCATAAAAAAGAAAAATTTGAAAATTGCTAAATTTTCATAATTTTCGACAAATTTCTGTTTTTTTCACAAATAAATGCAAGTCATATCGAAGAAGTTTTACCACTATCATAAAGTACAATATGTCACGAGAAAACAGTCTCAGAATCACCAGGATCCGTTGAAGCGTTTCAGAGTTATGACCTCATAAAGTGACAGTGGTCAGAATTGTAAAAATTGGCCGTGTCACTTAGGTGAAAACAGGCTTTGGGGTGAAGGGGTTAAAGATATATAAAAAATACACATGTTTGGTATTGTTGCTTTCAGAATAGCCTTATCTATCGATATATAAAAATAATTAATTCGATCGGTTATTGCTGTAGCCAGAAAAAAATCAAAACGCCAGAATTATGTTTTTTGGTTGCCACAACATTGCATTAAAATGCAATAATAGGCGATCAAAAGATCGTATCTACACCAATATGGTATCAATAAAAACGTCAGCTCAGCATGCAAAAAATAAGCTCTCACGCAGCCCCAGATCACGAAAAATGGAGACATTACGGGTAGAGATGAGCGAATATTTTAATGTTCAGTTCAGACTGAGGTCGCCGATTTTGCAATATTCGACAATTTTTTAGTTGATTATTTACCGAACAAAGCCAAACGTCATTTAAGTCAATGGGAGGCGAAAACAAATGCATACACAACACCTTCAAACATTCCCAAACGCTGCCAGAACACATCAAATTAGGGCCGACACTAATAAAGTGGCCTCAATTCACCCACAGTACAAATTTTAGAATTATATGGCAGCAATCAGCCATGCATGAGGTATCAGGGTCTGGGCCAGTGTTTACAGCTTTGAATTGAACTTGAAATTAAGAGGAGGTGGGTGAGGCATCTGCGTAGGCCTGTTGTGCTGGGAGCCCTGATACCACATGCAACAGCTCAACCTGCTTTGATGCTCAGCCACACTCAGGTGGAATATCAGTATTGTAGGCTACTATTGTCATAAAAATGTAAGGATAGTAACACGGGTAGTTGACTCAAAGAAAGTTGAGGCCTGCCAGTCTTGGAGGCCTACTCCTGCAGGCAACACACATGAAGGAGACCCAACCAGGAGTCTACACATTTCCAAAAATAAGTGGAAAACACCACCAAACTGGCATTAATTTCACCAGACTAGAAATAGTGTAATGGGGAGTGCCATCTCTTCCACTACAGACAACTCAGCAAGCGGAGAGACCCAATCAGGACACTCCACATTTCAAAAATTAGTGGCATGCACCACCAAAGTGGCATCAATTTCACCAGAGTAGACAAAGTTTAATGGGGAGCGACATCTCTTTTTCTTCAGCCAACCCAGCAGGTGGAAACCCAATCAGAAGTCTTCAAATTTAAAATAATTAGGGGCACAAACCACCAAAATGGCATCAATTTTACCACAGTAGAAATAGTATAATGGGGAGTGACATCTCTTCCACTACAGCCAACCCATCAGATGGAGAGGCTCAATCAGGACTCTTCACATTTCCAAAAATTAGTGGCAGACACCACCAAAATGGCATCAATTTCACAAAAGTAGAAATAGTACAATAGGGACCGACACATCTTCCGCTACAGCCCACCCAGCAGATGGAGACCCAATCAGGAGTCTTCAAATTTAAAATAATTAGAGGCAGACCAATTTCATCAATTTCACAATTTCACCAGAGTAGAAATAGTATAATGGGGAGAGACACCTATTTCACTACAATCAACCCAGCAGATGGAGACCCAACCAGAACTGTTCATATTTCCACAAATTTGCGTTAACATCTGCAGTAACAGCAGAAGCAGCAGGCACAGTAGCCCCACTGAAGATATCACAGACTGCAATTATGCTATATAAATGCAGCACACTAAAAACTACAACATTGCCTAATATGTGCAGTTTGCGATTGGGGTAAAAAAAAAAGTCCTTGGAGATCCATGATTGTACATACATTTTGATGAAAGATAGATGGTCTACATTTTCAGGGGATGGCTGGCTGTGCTTTTCCATCAGTACACCACCAGCAGTGCTGAACACACGTTCTGAGAGAACGCTGGCAGCCGGGTATAATAAAACCTCCAAGGCATGAGAGACGAGCGCAGGCCACTCATCCATTTTTGAAGACCAAAATGTAAAAGGGTCCAAACCCTCCCTGATGGTATTGATCTTGAGTTCTAGATACTTATGTATCATCCTTCCCAGTCGCTCACAACATGTCAGACTTGGGCTATGTTGTTCTGGTGCACGAGCTGGTCTAAAAAATGTGTCAAAGGACACACAGATATTGCTTCTGCCACTTACACTACTGCAGCTGCTGCTAATGTTTTGGCATTGACTAATTGAGAGGTGAATTCAAAGTACCCACATCATCACATCTGTATTGCGTTGGCCCAGGCTATATGACATGACATACTGCGTCAGGGCTCGTTGCTGCTGCCACAGTCGCTGCAACATGTGCAGAGTGGAATTCCACCATGTCAGCACATCGCAAATCAACCTGTTAACTGGCATGGACAAAGACCCCTGTATCGATGCAAGTCGATGCCCTGAGGGGTGCGAATGGCAGAAATGAGCACACAGTTTCCATGCTTTCTGCAGCAGCTCACCCAGGCCAGGATAGTAGCGGAGAAATTGCTGTACCACCAGGTTGAGAATGTGGGCCATGCAAGGCACATAGGGCCGCCACCAGGTTCTCACCATTATCGGACACGGCCTTCCCTGGATCCAGGTTCAGCAGAGACAGCCATTGCTCAAACTCAGCCTGCAGACCTGTCCACAACTCTTCAACTGTAAATCTGCAATCTCCAAGGCATATTCATTTTAACACTTCCTGATTGCGGTGAGCCCTGGCTGGGTATTACGTAGGTAGTGGGGATTTGCTCTGCACTGTTGGAACGCGTGTCTCATTAAGGCAGAGTTTGAGGGTGCAGGTGGATGCCCTAGAGGAGGTAGAGAAGGAGGCAGACGCAGTGGAGGAAGTGTGAAATACAGAGGTTAGTCCTGCAAGCCTGGGAGATTCCAAGATTTGTGGAACAACCCCTTCCCTGCCTGCCCCCACAACCACCTGAATCACCCAGTGCCCACTCAGCGAGATGCAAAGCCCTTGGCCATGCTATAGATATAGATTTAGTCAAGGAATGGATGATATTGTCTGCAACATGCTGGTGTATCGCAGGCACAGTTTTATTACAGAATTAATGGCGACTGGGCAACTGGTAATTGGGGCTGCGATAGCTATGAGCTTTGGGAAAACATCTTAAAAACCACAAAAAGAAGAAAAAATCCTCCAATATTCAAGAAAAAACAAAAATAGGCAGAGATGCTTACCTAATTAGGGCTCAATAGAAATGTACTAACAGGGTGCAGCGAACCCAAGTAAAATGGCAACTGCACAAGTGCAATAATACCAAATGAGACAGCCAACCTTCAATCAGGGATTGGCCATGTGGCACACCAGTGCAAAAAAATATAATCTGTATGTGGCAATGTTCACACAAGGAATGCAGAGCATCTGGTTCTCAGCCTATTAATGCCACCCTATGGCGGGCTGCCCAGTGCTAACTATAATGCATCCAGTGTGAACAGAGGCCACAGTTTACAGAACCATTTTGGCCCAACTGCACCCCAAAATAAATATATAAAGTGCAAAAAAAACCATATAAATATATGTAAGGTATTGGTTGATATTCTGGCCATAATACATAAGCTGGCAACCTGCGTCAAGGGTCCTTACACTTGCCAGTCCTACTCTAACATAAAAACCACAAAAAGAGGAAAAAATCCTCCAATATTCAAGAAAAAACAAAAACAGACAGAAATGCTTACCTGTTTAACTAGGCCTCAATACAATATTGAATACTTATGACCATGTGATATTTCAGTTTTTCTTTTTTAATAAATTTGCACAAATGTCTACATTTTTGTTTTTTTCAGTCAAGATTGGGTACAGATTGTACATTAACCCCTTAAGCCCGTATGACGTACTATACCGTCGAGGTGGGGTGGGCCTTAATTCCCGGTGACGGGATAGTACGTCATACGCGATCGGCCGCGCTCACGGGGGGAGCGCGGCCGATCGCGGCCGGGTGTCGGCTGCATATCGCAGCTGACATCCGGCACTATGTGCCAGGAGCGGTCACGGACCGCCCCCGGCACATTAACCCCCGGCACACCGCGATCAAACATGATCGCGGTGTACCGGCGGTACAGGGAAGCATCGCGCAGGGAGGGGGCTCCCTGCGTGCTTCCCTGAGACGATCGGTACAAGGTGATGTACTCACCTCGTACCGAACGTCTTCTCCCTGCAGGCCCCGGATCCAAAATGGCCGAGGGGCTGTATCCGGGTCCTGCAGGGAGCACTTCCGGGTCGGAGCAGGCTGCAGATGAAAGCTGCAGCCTGCTCCGATGAAAGTATGATCGCGGATCTGATAGAGTGCTGTGCACACTATCAGATCTGCGATCTGTGATGTCCCCCCCGGGACAAAGTAAAAAAGTTTAAAAAAAAATTTCCACATGTGTAAAAAAAAAAAAAAAAAAAAAAAAATCCTAAATAAATAATAATAATAAAAAAATATTATTCCCATAAATACATTTCTTTATCTAAAAAAAACAAACAAAAACAATAAAAGTACACATATTTAGTATCGCCGCGTCCGTAACGACCCAACCTATAAAACTGGCCCACTAGTTAACCCCTTCAGTAAACACCGTAAGAAAAAAAAAAAAAACGAGGCAAAAAACAACGCTTTATTACCATACCGCCGAACAAAAAGTGGAATAACACGTGATCAAAAAGACGGATATAAATAACCATGTTACCGCTGAAAACGTCATCTTGTCCCGCAAAAAACGAGCTGCCATACAGCATCATCAGCAAAAAAATAAAAAAGTTATAGTCCTCAGAATAAAGCAATGCCAAAATAATTATTTTTTCTATAAAATAGTTTTTATCGTATAAAAGCGTCAAAACATAAAAAAATGATATAAATGAGGTATCGCTGTAATCGTACTGACCCGACGAATAAAACTGCTTTATCAATTTTACCAAGCACAGAACGGTATAAACGCCTCTCCCAAAAGAAATTCATGAATAGCTGGTTTTTGGTTATTCTGCCTCACAAAAATCGGAATAAAAAGTGATAAAAAATGGTCACGTGTCCGAAAATGTTACCAATGAAAACGTCAACTCGTCCCGCAAAAAACAAGACCTCACATGACTCTGTGGACCAAAATGTGGAAAAATTATAGGTCTCAAAATGTGGAGACGCAAAAACTTTTTTGCTATAAAAAGCGTCTTTTAGTCTGGTTTCACACTTGCGTTTTTATCTGCATGCTTTTTTAAAAAAAACCGCATGTGTGAAAAAATGCATGTAAACGCGGTAAAACGCATGCGTTTTTATAGAAAAACACAAGAAAACAAGAAAAAAACAAAAAACCCTAACCCTACCCCTAACCCTACCCCTAACCTGAAATACGTGGCACTGAAATACGTGGCACTGAAATATACGTTTATATACGTATATACGTATATAAGTGCCACGATATTTCAGTGGCCACATATTTAAGTGCCACGTATTTAAGTGCCACGTATTTACGTGCCACGTATTTACGTGCCACGTATTTACGTGCCACGTATTTTTCAGTGCCTGAAATACGTGGCACTGAAATACGTGGCACTGAAATATCGTGGCACTGAAATATCGTGGCACTGAAATATCGTGGCACTGAAGTATTTACGTGCCACGTATTTTTCAGTGCCTGAAATACGTGGCACTGAAATACATGGCACTGAAATACGTGGCACTGAAATATCGTGGCACTGAAATACGTGGCACTTAAATACGTGGCACTTATATACGTGGCACTTATATACATGGCACTTATATACGTGGCACTTATGACTGTCAGAAAATGTTCAGTAAACGGTTAGGGGTGAGGTTAGGGGTAGGGTTTCAGGTAGAATTGGGGAGTTTCCACTGTTCAGGCACATCAGGGGCTCTCCAAACGCGACATGGCGTCCAATCTCAATTCCAGCCAATTCTGCGTTGAAAAAGTAAAACAGTGCTCCTTCCCTTCCGAGCTCTCCCGTGCGTCCAAAAAGGGGTTTACCCCAACATATGGGGTATCAGCGTACTAGGGACAAATTGAACAACAACTTCTGGGGTCCAAGTTCTCTTGTTATCCTTGGGAAAATAAAAATTTGGGGGGCTAAAAATCATTTTTGTGGGAAAAAAAATATGTTTTATTTTCACGGCTCTGCGTTGTAAACTGTAGTGAAACACTTGGGGGTTCAAAGTTCTCACAACACATCTAGATAAGTTCCTTGGGAGGTCTAGTTTCCAATATGGGGTCACTTGTGGGGGGTTTGTACTGTTTGGGTACATCAGGGGCTCTGCAAATGCAACGTGACGCCTGCAGACCAATCCATTTAAGTCTGCATTCCAAATGGCGCTCCTTCCCTTCCGAGCTCTGTCATGCGCCCAAACAGTGGTTTCCCCCCACATAGGGGGTATCAGCGTACTCAGGACAAATTGGACAACAACTTTTAGGGTCCAATTTATCCTGATACCCTTGTGAAAATACAAAACTGGGGGCTAAAAAATCATTTTTGTGAAAAAAAAAAATAATTTTTATTTTCACGGCTCTGCGTTATAAACTGTAGTGAAACACTTGGGGGTTCAAAGTTCTCACAACACATCTAGATAAGTTCCTTGGGGGGTCTAGTTTCCAATATGGGGTCACTTGTGGGGGGTTTGTACTGTTTGGGTACATCAGGGGCTCTGCAAATGCAACGTGACGCCTGCAGACCAATCCATCTAGGTCTGCATTCCAAATGGCGCTCCTTCCCTTCCGAGCTCTGTCATGCACCCAAACAGTGGTCCCCCCCCCCACAAATGGGGTATCAGCGTACTCCAGACAAATTGGACAACAACTTTTGGGGTCCAATTTATCCTGATACCCTTGTGAAAATACAAAACTGGGGGCTAAAAAATCATTTTTGTGAAAAAAAATAATAATTTTTATTTTCACGGCTCTGCGTTATAAACTGTAGTGAAACACTTGGGGGTTCAAAGCTCTCAAAACACATCTAGATAAGTTCCTTAGGGGGTCTACTTTCCAAAATGGTGTCACTTGTGGGGAAGTTTAATGTTTAGGCACATCAGGGGCTCTCCAAACGCAACATGGCATCCCATCTTAATTCCAGTCAATTTTGCATTGAAAAGTAAAATAGCGCTTCTTCCCTTCTGAGCTCTGCTATGCACCCAAACAGTAGTTTACCCCCACATATGGAGTATCGGGGTACTCAGGACAAATTGCACAACAACTTTTGTGGTCTAATTTCTTCTCTTACCCTTGGGGAAATAAAAAAATGGGGGTGAAAAGATCATTTTTGTGAAAAAATATGATTTTTTATTTTTACGGCTCTGCATTATAAACTTCTGTGAAGCACTTGTTGGGTCAAAGTGCTCAACACACATCTAGATAAGTTCCTTAAGGGGTCTACTTTCCAAAATGGTGTCACTCGTGGGGGGTTTCAATGTTTAGGCACATTAGGGGCTCTCCAAACGCAACATGGCGTCCCATCTCAATTCCAGTCAATTTTGCATTGAAAAGTCAAATGGCGCTCCTTCCCTTCTGAGCTCTGCCCTGCGCCCAAACAATGGTTTACACCCACATATGGGGTATCAGTGTACTCAGGATAAATTGCACAACAATTTTTGTGGTCCAATTTCTTCTCTTACCCTTGGGAAAATAAAAAATTGGGGGTGAAAAGATCATTTTTGTGAAAAAATATGATTTTTTATTTTTACGGCTCTGCATTATAAACTTCTGTAAAGCACTTGTTGGGTCAAAGTGCTCACCACACATCTAGATAAGTTCCTTAGGGGGTCTACTTTCCAAAATGGTGTCACTTGTTAGGGGTTTCAATGTTTAGGCACATCAAGGGCTCTCTAAATGCAACATGGCGTCCCATCTCAATTCCAGTCAATTTTGCATTGAAAAGTCAAATGGCGCTCCTTCCCTTCCGAGCTCTGCCCTGCGCCCAAACAATGGTTTACACCCACATATGGGGTATCAGCGTACTCAGGACAAATTGCCAACAATTTTTGGGGTCCAATTTCTTCTCTCACCCTTGGGAAAATAAAAAATTGGGGGTGAAAAGATCATTTTTGTGAAAAAATATGATTTTTTATTTTTACGGCTCTGCATTATAAACTTCTGTAAAGCACTTGTTGGGTCAAAGTGCTCACCACACATCTAGATAAGTTCCTTAGGGGGTCTACTTTCCAAAATGGTGTCACTTGTTAGGGGTTTCAATGTTTAGGCACATCAGGGGCTCTCCAAATGCAACATGGCGTCCCATCTCAATTCCAGTCAATTTTGCATTGAAAAGTCAAATGGCGCTCCTTTGCTTCCAAGCTCTGCCATGCGCCCAAACTGTGGTTTACCCCCACATATGGGGTATCAGCGTACTCAGGACAAATTGTACAACAACTTTTGGGGTCTATTTTCTCCTGTTACCCTTGGTAAAATAAAACAAATTGGAGCTGAAATAAATTTTGTGTGAAAAAAAGTTAAATGTTCATTTTTATTTAAACATTCCAAAAATTCCTGTGAAACACCTGAAGGGTTAATAAACTTCTTGAAAGTGGTTTTGAGTACCTTGAGGGGTGCAGTTTTTAGAATGGTGTCACACTTGGGTATTTTCTATCATATAGACCCGTCAAAATGACTTCAAATGAGATGTGGTCCCTAAAAAAAATGGTGTTGTAAAAATGAGAAATTGCTGGTCAACTTTTAACCCTTATAACTCCGTCACAAAAAAAAATTTTGGTTCCAAAATTGTGCTGATGTAAAGTAGACATGTGGGAAATGTTATTTATTAAGTATTTTGTGTGACATATGTCTGTGATTTAAGGGCATAAAAATTCAAAGTTGGAAAATTGCGAAATTTTCAAAATTTTCGCCAAATATTCGTTTTTTTCACAAATAAACGCAAGTTATATCGAAGAAATTTTACCACTAACATGAAGTACAATATGTCACGAGAAAACAATGTCAGAATCGCCAAGATCCGTTGAAGCGTTCCAGAGTTATAACCTCATAAAGGGACAGTGGTCAGAATTGTAAAAATTGGCCTGGTCATTAACGTGCAAACCACCCTCGGGGCTTAAGGGGTTAATGAGGAAAAAAATAACTTTTTTGAATTTAACAAATGGTTGCAATGAAACAAGGAGTGAAAAATTTAAAGGGGTCTGAAAACTTTATGTACCCACTTAAACATATTATTTTATTTACTATAAGCATAATATTGTTTTTTTTTACCTAAAATACAAAGGAAATGTGTCATCTTTAACTTTATTTAATTTTCATCTTGCTTAACTGGCACACGACTTATTTCCATAGATCATACTAAGCACCAGGGAGAACTCATTATGGGTGGAAGAAAAGCAATTCTGTAAGCAAAATAGAAAAGCGTTCTTTACAGTAAGAGCAGTCAGACTATGGAATGCCATAACACAAGAGTCTGGATGATTTCCTCAGTAATCAGTAACTTAAAGACACAAATACAAATGAATGGAGGTGCGTGCTTCCTCCTCTTCTGAAAAGACAACAGATTTATCACATTGTCTAATGGAGGAGAGGGAAGGTAAATAAAAAAATGTTTTTTTCCTCTTTTAGCGACGCCTCCTCCAACCCGCCGACCTAGTCAGCGGAACTCAGGTGCTTAGTGACAAAAACAGGCCTGTCTACAGGAGAGAGAGAGCACCCCACTGACCATAACAGCTTGCAATGTTCATGAGAGAGACAGATCCCTGCTGAACCTAGAAGTTTATACTCTACAGTTCTTAAGACCTAACACTCTACAGGAGAGAGAAAGTGAGATGACCTTGCTGACCATAAGAGTGTACACTCTTATGGAGAGAAAGACATAGCCAATGACTATGGAGATGTAAAATGATTGTGCAGTGCAAAGTGTGGTTCACTGACAACAGCTGAACTGGGATGACCCAGATACTCACCACCACTGTATATAATAATCCATAACATGTCATAGCTGCAGGACATTATGGGGAAGTCCATGCAGCATCGCAAAATCACATTAACCTCTGTGATGCTTCAGCAGTGTGGGAAGTGGTGCCGGGCAAGTTTTTGTTGTTGCGAACTTAAAAAGAAAATATTTTAAATTTGTGTGAAACTGCAAATGTCAGGAAATTGATTCTCCATGGATTGATCTACCCATCTGTACTCTAAAAGTGGTAGTCCAATACTCGGATAACCCATTTTAAATCTGTATGTTTGCACCCAGTAAAATAATGACACCTATACTCTCCTGCAGTGTCAGCACCATTCCATCAGTATCGGCGCTTTTTCTCTTGGGATCACGTGACCTTGTTATGCCACATGATCACTGCAGCCAATCATACATCTATACAAGAGGAGAGTGAAGCCAGCACTGATTGACCGCAGGAATGGCATGACATAGTGTCATGTGATCTCTGGGAGAGCTTGAGCTGACACTGCTGGAATGGCGCTGACACGAGAGGTGAATATGAGTGTAATTATTTTACTATGGGAAAACATAGGGATTCAGAAAGGGCTTTCTGAGTAGTTTTTATGTCTAGCGATATTTGAAAAAGACCCAGGTTTGGTCAGAACATAACCTGTCCAGCACTGTGGTAATTTACTATTTCCTATTGAAATAAAAACAAGCATAATTTGAAATCTTCTGTGAGTGTAGCTGATTATCATCTGTTAGACTCTTTGGAATTTTTCAGACCAGCCTGCAGCCTCATATTAACGCTGAGTGTGTATCTTATCTATTTCATATCGTTTCTGTGTGGATGCAAGCACCATTACCCAGATGACATCACAAACATTTGCTACCACAGCGAGCAACATCCTTTTCAAAGTCACTAATTCTGGTGACCTCCTGAGGACCAACAACCGAAAGAACAAACCTACCCCTTAAAAACATCAATTTTTATTAATAATCCAGTATAATACACATAATTATCAAAAAATCTAGATAAAAAAAAACCCAAAAACATCCCAATTAGGGGACCAAAATCCTGGGATTAGAGACACCGCTTATCTATATCTCATGTGATATATGTGATGGTGTAGTGACCCCTATGGCAGCTAGGGGGCGCTCTGGGCGCTCTGCGTGATATGCATGGAGGCGTATCTGTTGTGGTGATATTCGTGGTGAACCTGTAATCGGCACTGTTGTGAATGGCCGATATGTGTCGCAGAGGGAGTCTGCGTAGTAAGTCTGATGTTTTGTGTTTATGCTGGGACCTGTAGTCCCTCAAGAGTTTCTGTAATGTGTATAGTTAAGTTTGGGTGACTTACTAGGCTAGTCATGAGAGACGGGAGGGTCAGACTAGCCACACATCCACACACACATCCAGGGGTGTGGTTTCAGGTATATAATGTGACCAGGATGTGGGTCACATGGGAGGTGTGTCCGGCAGGTCCTGTGTGGTTCCTGTGTGGAACCTGTGTATGGACCTGACCGATGAAGTTGCTGGATCATCCTGGGAATGACTAGGGTCCTGCAAGCACCTGGGAACGGTGCGGGATTGTCCTGGGAATGACTAGGGTCCCGAATGGTGCTGGATTGGCCTAGGAATGACTAGGGTCCGGAGAGCACCTAAGACCGTGAGACTTCGGGACTGTCCTAGGAATGACTAGGGTCCCGAATGGTGCTGGATTGGCCTAGGAATGACTAGGGTCCGGAGAGCACCTGAGAACGTGGACTAGGCCACTGGCGTGATCCTGGTAACCTGAGGTAACGGGTGGAGGACGGGGTCCAGGACCTAAGCTGATAGGTGGAGGACGGGGTCCAGGACCTAAGCTGACAGGTGGAGGACGGGGTCCAGGACCTGTTGTGACAGGTGGAGGACGGGGTCCAGGACCTAAGCTGACAGGTGGAGGACGGGGTCCAGGACCTAAGCTGATAGGTGGAGGACGGGGTCCAGGACCTGTGGTAACGAGGTGACGACCAGGATCTGCGGAGCCAGTGTCCGTTACGGTGTGGGGAAGCTGCAGTCCTTCGGTGAGGTCCGGACTGACTACTGTGTGCCGGACAGGCAAGTTGGGGATCCCCGTTAGGCAGCTTACCCAGAAGAGTGTTAACAGAGTGTGGGGAAGCTGGAGTCCTTCGGTGAGATCTGGACTGACTACTGTGTATTGACCAGGCGAGTTGGTGATCCCCATTAGGCAGCTTACCCAAAGGCTGTTGGAAGAGCCGGCAAGGTGGAGCAGGAGCTCCCGTCAGGTACCAAAGAGACTGTTGGTGCCTGTTGTATTCTATGTAATGAACTGTGCTTAACCCGGTTTATCTGGCTTAATAAACCGTATGGACTGCTTTCTTTTATAAACCCGTGCTGTGTGCTTAAATATCGCGGTCAAGCGAGTGTCCCCCAACACTCTCAGTAAGAGAAACATTACAAATTGGTGGAGAATTTTGGCAACGATCCCGCTAGCACGTGGAGTTAATTGCTGTGGCAGAGCCACGAAGGTGACAAGCGTCTAGCTGTAACTCGGCGAGGTTACGAAAGTGACAAGCGTCTAGCTGTAACTCGGCGGGGTTACGAAAGTGACAAGCGTCTGCTGTGACTCGGCGGGGTCACGAAGGTGACAAGCGGCAGTGGTGGAGCCGTGCAGAGCCGTGTCGAGAGTAGCAGCGGTTGCAACGAGAGGTTCCACAGTAGGCGGAGCTGCAGTGGCTTGTGGCTGGCAGCACCTGGAGGTGCCGGTTGTGTGTGACTGCAGCGGGAGCTGTGGCGGTACCAGCAAGAGCTGGTGAAAAGTGACATAGAGAAAAAATAAATAAATACATTTTTTTCTCTTTTTGTGCAGACTCTTAAAGGGCCAGTACAAGCCCAGAGACGTTGGGGTGTACTGTGTGAACTGGGGCCTGAGTGCCGTGGGGAAGTTCACGGGGTGTATCCCAGGGAGGGGAGTATCCCTAATAGTGAGCGGTGACCCAAATGGAGATAGTTGTCCAAAAGGGGGCGGAGTCCCAAAAAGGGGCGGTAACCCGAATAGGGGTAATGGCCCAAAAAGGGGTGAAATCCCGAAGGGGGGCTGAATCCCGAAACGGGCTGGTGTTAAAAAGCGGAGCACTTGCCCAAAAAGGGGGTGGAGCCAAAAAAGGGGTGGCAATCAGTGAGGAGCCACGTCTGTGTACTTTTTGGCTGAATGGAAAGTGTGTGCGGGGATTGATAGACCCAGGGAGAGAAGCGTCTGTGCTGGGAACCCGTCCAGGGGATTTTGTGTCACCTGAAGACACTAAATATCTCCAGGTAGCCACTATCTACATTGTCGCACCGGAGGTTTCCACATACCGTGAGGTAGCTGTAGACCCAATCTTGCCGTATCCTATGGTAATAGGACAAGATTTGGTAGCACTGTGGGAAAAGGGTGACGTGTTTGTGGGTGTAATTTGGATGTCAGTTAGTAATGTAGAGAATGCGCCCCCTAGAGGTGACAGTCCTAATGTAGACCTGACCAAGGGAAAAGGTGCGATTGCCCAACTAACTGACCTGACGTCACTTGAAGTGTGCCACAATATGACTGGTAGTGGTCTGTTGGATAAAACAAGTGGAACTGACACCCAGACAGAGAGTGACTTGCGGGGTCAACGTACTGTGGGGTATGACACAGACTCTACGGGTGACTGTGACCAGTCATGGCCAGTAACAAAGGCAGGTGCCGGGCTGACGGTTGGTGGGGACTCCCATTCAGACGGTGATGCCAGTGAGAAAGAGACAGTGAAAGAATATGCTGAACTCCTGAGACAAGAGGCTGAGCACAGGGTGAATGAGCTGGAGAAGGAAGTCTCGGAGCTCAGAGGTCACCTGTTAACCTGGCAAGGTGTGAACAAAGCCTTAAGGGAAGATGTGAAAGGGCTCAGAGAAGCATTAAGTGGTCTTCTTCAAGAGAAGAAGATGCTGGTCGAAGACTCACATCTGCTAATGCCCATTTTGACCAGAGGTCTGGAAGAGGGTAAAACTGAAGAAGAGTGGGCGTTAAGAGCCGAACAAGATAGTCACCCGGTTGTGGCAGAGGTCTTGTTGGAAAGGTCGATGGCAAAACAGGGGCCGTCCGTTCCTGAAGAAAGTGAGGATCCACTCTTCAAGTGGGTGATAGATGTACCCGAAGAGGCGCAAGATACATGTACCAGTGAGGGTGTGCATGAAGCCTTTAAAAAGACAGTAAAAGCGTATAATGTGTATTGGGCACTAGAGATGAAGCAGTTGGTGGTACGGTCGACTAACGAAGTCACAGTGAAGCGAGGACCGGTCCTGAAGAATATGCGTCTATGGTGCTTCTGCATGAAACAGATGATCCTGTTAAGGGATAATGAAGCAACTCGACGTTTGGAGCAGGCCAGGGAAGCTCAAAATCGCCTGGGCCTGGTGGAATGGCTGATCGCCAAGGAAGAGTTAGAGGCAGTAACTCCTCAGTTAACTCAGTGTTGAGTGACCTAGGTGGGAGACCTGGTAGAGAAAATGTAGTGACTAAGGGTTTGGTGACACAGACAGACTGTGATTTAGGGGCCAAAACTCAAGGCCTACGTGTGGACCGCTGGGGGTGGGGTAATCCAACCAGAGTATGAGTATGATTATGAGTGTTGCTCAAAACCGTTTGAGACAGTCTTCTCGACTGGTGGGACAAGAAACTGTGTGTGACCTGTTTCGAGATTTCAGGTGTTTGTCAGGTGTTCAACCCTACGGGTGTGAACAGAGGGGGAGGATATGTGATATATGTGATGGTGTAGTGACCCCTGTGGCAGCTAGGGGGCGCTCTGGGCGCTCTGCGTGATATGCATGGAGGCGTATCTGTTGTGGTGATATTCGTGGTGAACCTGTAATCGGCACTGTTGTGAATGGCCGATATGTGTCGCAGAGGGAGTCTGCGTAGTAAGTCTGATGTTTTGTGTTTATGCTGGGACCTGTAGTCCCTCAAGAGTTTCTGTAATGTGTATAGTTAAGTTTGGGTGACTTACTAGGCTAGTCATGAGAGACGGGAGGGTCAGACTAGCCACACATCCACACACACATCCAGGGGTGTGGTTTCAGGTATATAATGTGACCAGGATGTGGGTCACATGGGAGGTGTGTCCGGCAGGTCCTGTGTGGTTCCTGTGTGAAACCTGTGTATGGACCTGACCGATGAAGTTGCTGGATCGTCCTGGGAATGACTAGGGTCCTGCAAGCACGTGGGAACAGTGCGGGATTGTCCTGGGAATGACTAGGGTCCCGAATGGTGCTGGATTGGCCTAGGAATGACTAGGGTCCGGAGAGCACCTAAGACCGTGAGACTTCGGGACTGTCCTAGGAATGACTAGGGTCCCGAATGGTGCTGGATTGGCCTAGGAATGACTAGGGTCCAGAGAGCACCTGAGAACGTGGACTAGGCCACTGGCGTGATCCTGGTAACCTGAGGTAACGGGTCGAGGACGGGGTCCAGGACCTAAGCTGATAGGTGGAGGACGGGGTCCAGGACCTAAGCTGACAGGTGGAGGACGGGGTCCAGGACCTGTTGTGACAGGTGGAGGACGGGGTCCAGGACCTTAGCTGACAGGTGGAGGACGGGGTCCAGGACCTAAGCTGATAGGTGGAGGATGGGGTCCAGGACCTGTGGTAACGAGGTGACGACCAGGATCTGCGGAGCCAGTGTCCATTACGGTGTGGGGAAGCTGCAGTCCTTCGGTGAGGTCCGGACTGACTACTGTGTGCCGGACAGGCAAGTTGGGGATCCCCGTTAGGCAGCTTACCCAGAAGAGTGTTAACAGAGTGTGGGGAAGCTGGAGTCCTTCGGTGAGATCTGGACTGACTACTGTGTATTGACCAGGCGAGTTGGTGATCCCCGTTAGGCAGCTTACCCAAAGGCTGTTGGAAGAGCCGGCAAGGTGGAGCAGGAGCTCCCGTCAGGTACCAAAGAGACTGTTGGTGCCTGTTGTATTCTATGTAATGAACTGTGCTTAACCCGGTTTATCTGGCTTAATAAACCGTATGGACTGCTTTCTTTTATAAACCCGTGCTGTGTGCTTAAATATCGCGGTCAAGCGAGTGTCCCCCAACACTCTCAGTAAGAGAAACATTACACTCACTTATGTACCAAAATAACACAATAGAAAAAATCAACAAAACGTGAAAAGTAACACTAAAAAAACAAAAAACATGAAAATAACATAAAAAATGAAAATGTTGGATATAGTATGCCTATGTTGACCCTAATAGGCCCTAAGGTCTGATAACCTTCCTTGCAGCGGAGGTTGGCACCCCAAAATTTCGATATGGCGCCCCCGCTCAACGGCAGCTGTCCCTTATTTCCCTAGGTGACCCCTACAAATCTAATACCCACAGACAAAAAACACCACACATACTGTATATGGATCAAATTAGATCCATAGTACCATACCAAGCACTATTAAATCCTCTATATGCTGCACCTGATACTAGCAACCCAAAACTTAAATTAGTTGTATAGTGGATACAAAATAATCAATAGAGACCTAGAACTGCACCTAAGTTGTTTTATGTATACTAGCAACAACTATATCTAGCCAGCATCCCTATCATATGCTAGCTTGTCCTAAATCAAGGCGTAGACTTTAATAAGTCCTCACATGAATGTTAGAAGAGAAAGTATTCATATATCAGTCGCTTATCATAAAGGGGATATACCCCCCAAAAAACAAATATTGTTTCTAGCCAGAGTTTTAATCAAAACCACAGTGCTGAATAGACTAGTTATCACCCATATATTGTTTTGTTTATAGGCAGTTCAGATCCACACTCCCAGTTCCCTCATTCACAGATACCGGGGATATACACATGTTATATGCATCACTAGTTTAAACAAATCAAGTGCTTAGTATGCCATAGATTGCACCATAACACTACGCCCAATGCAAGTTATCCACTTAGCTCCTTGTTCCTCAGATGTTCCCTCATAGCCACCATGTGAATCCATTGGCTCATGTACACGCTGTCCCGACGCGTTTCTCCCGCGTTTTATTCATTCAGGGGGTTCATCAGGGGACTTTAGATTGCTCCGCCATAATAGGTCATAGAGACACAAGCAGGAATCAAGATACTGGATTCCCCAGTCTGTGCTATCACTTGCCCTATCCACTCACTTATATAGCGTAATGTCATGATCTCCATGGCCAGAGAACTAGCATAAGCCTCTATAGGAACAAGCTCTTGGAAGATGTAACTGTACTGACCATGAACTAAACCTACCGCATCATCTAGAAGTAGCCAGGTAGCATGTCCTACTTTTTATCCCTATATGCCCAGCGCCGGCCGGAGAACTAAATAATGCTAGCAGAGGGAAATATAAGACCTGACTCACCTCTAGAGAAATGCCCAAAAGGAGACAGAAGCCCCCCACATATATTGGCGGTGATATGAGATGAAACAACAAACGCAGCAGGAAAATAGTCTTAGCAAATTTGAGGTCCGCTTTCTAGATAGCAGAAGACAGAAAGCATACTTTCATGGTCAGTAGAAAACCCTAACAAAACACATCCAGAAATTACTTTAGGACTCTGGCATTAACTCATAATACCAGAGTGGCAATTCCTGATCAACAAGAGCTTTCCAGACACAGTAACGAAACTGCAGCTGTGAACTGGAACCAAAATACAAAAACAAAACATGGACGAATGTCCAACTTATCTAGTAGATGTCTGGGAGCAGGAACAAGCACAGAGAGGCTTCTGATTACATTGTTGACCGGCAAGCATCTAACAGAGAAGCCAGGTTATATAGCGACACCCAGATCTAATCAGAACAGGTGAACAGGGAAGATGATGTCACAAGTTCAATTCCACCAGTAGCCACCGGGGGAGCCCAGAATCCAAATTCACAACAGTACCCCCCCCCTCAAGGAGGGGGCACCGAACCCTCACCAGAACCACCAGGGCGATCAGGATGGGCCCTATGAAAGGCACGAACCAGATCAGAGGCATGAACATCAGATGCAGTGACCCAAGAATTATCCTCCTGGCCGTATCCCTTCCACTTGACCAGATACTGGAGTCTCCGTCTGGAAACACGGGAGTCTAGGATTTTTTCCACAACGTACTCCAACTCACCCTCAACCAACACCGGAGCAGGAGGCTCAACGGAAGGCACAACCGGTGCCTCATACCTGCGCAATAACGACCGATGAAAAACGTTATGAATAGAAAAGGATGCAGGGAGGTCCAAACGGAAGGAAACAGGGTTAAGAATCTCCAATATTTTATACGGACCGATGAACCGAGGCTTAAACTTAGGAGATGAGACCCTCATAGGGACAAAACGAGAAGACAACCACACCAAATCTCCAACACAAAGCCGAGGACCAACACGACGGTGACGGTTGGCAAAAAGCTGAGTCTTCTCCTGGGACAACTTTAAATTGTCCATCACCTGCCCCCAGATATGATGCAATCTCTCCACCACCGCATCCACTCCAGGACAATCCGAGGATTCCATCTGACCGGAGGAAAATCGAGGATGGAACCCCGAATTACAGAAAAACGGGGAAACCAAGGTGGCAGAGCTGGCCCGATTATTGAGGGCGAACTCCGCCAATGGCAAAAAAGCAACCCAATCATCCTGGTCAGCAGACACAAAACACCTCAGATATGTCTCCAGGGTCTGATTAGTCCGCTCGGTCTGGCCATTAGTCTGAGGGTGAAAAGCAGACGAAAAAGACAAATCTATGCCCATCCTAGCACAAAATGCCCGCCAAAATCTAGACACAAATTGGGTTCCTCTGTCAGAAACGATATTCTCAGGAATACCATGCAAACGAACAACATTTTGAAAAAACAGGGGCACCAACTCGGAAGAAGAAGGCAATTTGGGCAGGGGAACCAAATGAACCATCTTAGAAAAACGGTCACACACCACCCAGATGACAGACATCTTCTGAGAAACAGGCAGATCTGAAATAAAATCCATCGAGATGTGTGTCCAAGGCCTCTTAGGAATAGGCAAGGGCAACAATAATCCACTAGCCCGAGAACAACAAGGCTTGGCCCGAGCACAAACGTCACAAGACTGCACAAAGCCTCGCACATCTCGTGACAGGGAAGGCCACCAGAAGGATCTTGCCACCAAATCCCTGGTACCAAAAATTCCAGGATGACCTGCCAACGCAGAAGAATGCACCTCAGAGATGACTTTACTGGTCCAATCATCAGGAACAAACAGCCTATCAGGCGGACAACGATCCGGTCTATCCGCCTGAAACTCCTGCAAGGCCCGCCGCAGGTCTGGAGAAACAGCTGACAAGATAACTCCCTCCTTAAGAATACCTGTGGGGTCAGAGTTGCCAGGTGAATCAGGCTCAAAACTCCTAGAAAGGGCATCCGCCTTAACATTCTTAGAACCTGGTAGGTACGATACCACAAAATTAAACCGAGAAAAAAATAATGACCAGCGCGCCTGTCTAGGATTCAGGCGCCTGGCGGTCTCAAGATAAATCAAATTTTTGTGGTCAGTCAATACCACCACCTGATGTCTGGCCCCCTCGAGCCAATGGCGCCACTCCTCAAACGCCCACTTCATGGCCAAAAGCTCCCGATTCCCAACATCATAATTCCGCTCAGCGGGCGAAAATTTACGGGAAAAGAAGGCACAAGGCCTCATCACGGCGCAGTCAGAACTTTTCTGCGACAACACTGCCCCAGCTCCGATCTCAGAAGCGTCGACCTCAACCTGAAAAGGAAGAGTCACATCAGGCTGACGCAACACAGGGGCAGAAGAAAAACGGCGCTTAAGCTCCTGAAAGGCCTCCACAGCATCAGGGGACCAATTAGCAACATCAGCACCCTGTCTAGTCAAATCGGTCAATGGCTTAACGACATCCGAAAAACCAGAAATAAATCGACGATAAAAGTTGGCAAAGCCCAAAAATTTCTGAAGACTTTTAAGAGAAGAGGGCTGCGTCCAATCACAAATAGCTTGAACCTTGACAGGATCCATCTCAATGGAAGAGGGAGAAAAAATATATCCCAAAAAGGAAATTCTCTGAACCCCAAAAACGCACTTAGAACCCTTGACACACAGAGAATTAGACCGCAAAACCTGAAAAACCCTCTTAACTTGCCGGACATGAGAGTCCCAGTCATCCGAAAAAATCAGAATATCATCCAGATACACTATCATAAATTTATCCAAAAAATCGCGGAAAATATCATGCATAAAGGACTGGAAGACTGAAGGGGCATTAGAAAGACCAAAAGGCATCACCAAATACTCAAAGTGGCCCTCGGGCGTATTAAATGCGGTTTTCCACTCATCCCCCTGCCTGATCCGCACCAAATTATACGCCCCACGGAGATCAATCTTAGAGAACCACTTGGCCCCCTTTATGCGAGCAAACAAATCAGTCAGCAACGGCAATGGGTATTGATATTTAACCGTGATTTTATTCAAAAGCCGATAATCAATACATGGTCTCAAAGAGCCGTCTTTTTTTGACACAAAGAAAAAGCCGGCTCCTAAGGGAGATGACGATGGACGAATATGTCCCTTTTCCAAGGACTCCTTTATATATTCTCGCATAGCAGTATGTTCAGGCACAGACAGATTAAATAAACGACCCTTTGGGTATTTACTACCCGGAATTAAATCTATAGCACAATCGCACTCACGGTGCGGAGGTAGTGAACCCAGCTTGGGTTCTTCAAAGACGTCACGATAATCAGACAGGAACTCAGGGATTTCAGAGGGAATAGATGATGAAATGGACACCAAAGGTACGTCCCCATGAGTCCCCTTACATCCCCAGCTCAACACAGACATAGCTCTCCAGTCAAGGACTGGGTTGTGAGACTGCAGCCATGGCAATCCCAGCACCAAATCCTCATGTAGATTATACAGCACTAGAAAACGAATAGTCTCCTGGTGATCCGGATTAATACACATAGTCACTTGTGTCCAGTATTGTGGTTTATTATTAGCCAATGGGGTGGAGTCAATCCCCTTCAGAGGAATAAGAGTTTCCAAAGGCTCTAAATCATACCCACAACGATTGGCAAAGGACCAATCCATAAGACTCAAAGCGGCGCCAGAGTCGATATAGGCGTCAGTAGTAATAGATGACAAAGAGCAAATCAGGGTCACAGACAAAATAAATTTAGACTGTAAAGTGCCAATGGAAACGGATTTATCAAGCTTTTTAGTACGCTTAGAGCACGCTGATATAACATGAGTAGAATCCCCACAATAGAAACACAACCCATTTTTCCGTCTAAAATTCTGCCGCTCGCTTCTGGACAGAATTCTATCACACTGCATGCTTTCTGGCGTCTTCTCAGTGGATACCGCCAGATGGTGCACAGGTTTGCGCTCCCGCAGACGCCTATCGATCTGAATGGCCATTGTCATGGACTCATTCAGACCTGCAGGCACAGGGAACCCCACCATAACATCCTTAATGGCATCAGAGAGACCCTCTCTGAAAGTAGCCGCCAAGGCACACTCATTCCACTGAGTAAGCACAGACCATTTACGGAATCTTTGGCAGTAAATTTCAGCTTCATCTTGCCCCTGCGATAGGGACATCAAAGTTTTTTCTGCCTGAAGTTCCAAATGAGGTTCCTCATACAGCAAGCCCAAGGCCAAAAAAAACGCATCCACATTGCGCAACGCAGGATCCCCTGGTGCCAATGCAAAAGCCCAGTCTTGAGGGTCGCCGCGGAGCAAGGAAATCACAATCCCAACCTGCTGTGCAGAGTCTCCAGCAGAACGAGATTTCAGGGACAAAAATAGCTTACAATTATTTCTAAAATTCTGAAAGCTAGATCTATTCCCTGAGAAGAATTCCGGCAAAGGAATTCTCGGCTCAGATACCGGAGCATGAATAATAAAATCTTGCAAATTTTGTACTTTCGTGGTGAGATTATTCAAACCTGCAGTTACACTCTGAAGATCCATTATTAACAGGTGAACACAAAGCCATTCAAAGATTATAAGGAGAGAGAAAAAAAAGAAAGACTGCAGCATAGACAGACTGGCAAGTGATCCAATTAAGAGCACAGAGGAAAAAAAAAAAAAAAAAAAAAAAAACTCTCAGCAGACTTCTTATTTCTCTCCTTTCTCAGCCAAGGATTTTAACCCTTTAGTTGGCCGGTCAAACTGTCATGATCTCCATGGCCAGAGAACTAGCATAAGCCTCTATAGGAACAAGCTCTTGGAAGATGTAACTGTACTGACCATGAACTAAACCTACCGCATCATCTAGAAGTAGCCAGGTAGCATGTCCTACTTTTTATCCCTATATGCCCAGCGCCGGCCGGAGAACTAAATAATGCTAGCAGAGGGAAATATAAGACCTGACTCACCTCTAGAGAAATGCCCAAAAGGAGACAGAAGCCCCCCACATATATTGGCGGTGATATGAGATGAAACAACAAACGCAGCAGGAAAATAGTCTTAGCAAATTTGAGGTCCGCTTTCTAGATAGCAGAAGACAGAAAGCATACTTTCATGGTCAGTAGAAAACCCTAACAAAACACATCCAGAAATTACTTTAGGACTCTGGCATTAACTCATAATACCAGAGTGGCAATTCCTGATCAACAAGAGCTTTCCAGACACAGTAACGAAACTGCAGCTGTGAACTGGAACCAAAATACAAAAACAAAACATGGACGAATGTCCAACTTATCTAGTAGATGTCTGGGAGCAGGAACAAGCACAGAGAGGCTTCTGATTACATTGTTGACCGGCAAGCATCTAACAGAGAAGCCAGGTTATATAGCGACACCCAGATCTAATCAGAACAGGTGAACAGGGAAGATGATGTCACAAGTTCAATTCCACCAGTAGCCACCGGGGGAGCCCAGAATCCAAATTCACAACAGCGTAATGCTGAACGCTCCACCCACCTCCATAGGGCAGCGGCGTCCTCCTTTACCCGGCACCATACTCCATGTGTTCAGCTGCAACAGGAAATTTAGTGACATGAGACGCTCACCACAACACAAATGCGCTCCTATTGATGACGTGCTCTGGACCGCATATGCACACACTGATGACGTAATTAATGTGCTGTGGAACGCACAGCCATATCCAGACCTACTGCGCAGCCGCAGAGAGCCCTTGCCACTCGCAGAGGTATAATGACATCGTACTCAGCTTCTGTCTTGCGCATGTGTCTGTACTTATGAACAGTGATACACCATACGCTGCAGCTGCAACTATACATCATGTTGCCTAATCCAAATAATGCTTTCCGCTCAGCGCAGGAGTGCATGTTATATATAGTAAATTATAATTTTAGTAATTTTAATAGACTGCCAGTTAACTGGTATGCAAATATATCCACTCACTATGCGATACGGAATAGCAGGCGTCATCACATCTCATTGGGTGGCAATTATCAAATTCACTATATATCCTTATACCATCTATTTCCCGGGTCTCATTATCATATCTCAACGAGAGGATATAGGCTACTCGTAGAGGCTATATGGCACGGCGTTAAAGAACCTCAAATTGCCTATAATGCCAAATATAAGCCTTCCACTTATTACTGAAGGATGTTCCAACCAGGGGTATCCTACCCACCTGGATTTTTAGTAAATAACACACTAACAATGTATAAACCAGGCTATATTGTTTCCTCTCATGGGAAATGTGCTCACCATCACGTCTAAATGAAGCTCGAGAAGGTCAACTGCTCATTTAAACCATTTGGATGGACTGTATCCATCCAGAAAATCCATCTTGTTTCTCTCTGTAGGATCTTCTTGTCCCAATCTCCTTGACGGACCGATGGTTCCACCACCTCTATTACCCTAAATGCAATTGACCCTAAATCCCCCCCGTAATGCACATTTACGTGACGCGCCAGTGGTGTGTCTCTCTTTCTGCGTATATCGCCAAGATGCTCTCCAATACGGATTTTGAATTGTCTCTTCGTCTTCCCAATGTAATTTAACGGACAGGAGCATGTACATAAATATACAACACCCACTGTTTTGCAATTTGCAAACTGTTTATTGTTATGTATTCTCTTGGTAACTACACTCGTAAACGTATTGGAGGGCGTTACATACCGACAATAGCTACAATGCCCACACCTAAAGGTCCCTGCGGATCTATTATCAAGCCACGTACCTTGTTTTTTTGGTGGGGCAAAGTGACTATTCACAAGTTGGTCCTTTATTGATTTCCCCCATCTGAATGTAACCGAGGGTCTCGGTGTAATCCATTTGGCAATATCAGAATCAGTCCTCAAAACATTCCAATGTTTTCTGAGGATGTGCATGACTTTAGGATTTTGATCATCAAACGTTCCTATCAGTCTAGTAAGTGTCTCTGGGTCTTGCTCCTTCTTAGTGGTCAGAAGGGATGTCCTGTCAGTCCTAAGTGCGTTCTCATATGCTCTTTTTATCACCGGCCCTGGATACCCTCGATCTCTAAATCTCTTAGTGAGGTCACGCGCCCTATTACAGAAATCTGCTGTCCCCGAGCAGTTTCTTCTGAGACGAAGAAACTGACCCTTTGGGATGCCCTGTTTTTGAGGGACAGGGTGGTGACTTTCCCACCTAAGTAGGCTGTTTGTAGCCGTAGGCTTCCTAAATATCGAGGTTTTCAAAGAGCCATCTGCTTGTATGGCAATAGCCACATCCAGGAAAACAATCTTGTTGCCACCAATCTCAAATGTAAATTTGAGGCCCAGGTCATTGATATTAAGCTGCTGGACAAAGGTGGCAAATTGTTGCACACTTCCTGTCCAGAGGACGAGGATGTCATCTATATATCGGCCCCAGAATTGAATCTTAGGGCCCCAGATGACATCCCCATCCCTGAACACCACGGTATCTTCCCACCAGCCCAGGAGCAGGTTGGCATAAGTGGGGGCACAAGGGCTCCCCATAGCCGTGCCCCTGAGCTGGTGGTAGTACCTTCCCCCAAAGAGGAAGAAATTGTGTCTGAGTACAAATTGTAATAAAGTCAGTACGAACTCATTATGTGCTGTTAAATGTCTACCTCTCATACTCAGAAAATACCTCACTGCCATCAGGCCCTGTTCATGAGGTATACTCGAATACAATGATTCTACATCAATTGATGCTAAGATGGTACCTGGTTCGACACTGATACCATCCAATTTGTTTAGAAGATCCGTGGTGTCCTTCAGATGTGATGGCAGTGCCGTGACAAAACTCCTTAGGACTTTATCCAGGTATACACTACTGTTCTGACACAGTGCATCAATCCCGGACACTATGGGCCTCCCTTTGAGAGGGGGATACCCTTTATGTATCTTACGGTTTGCATAAAATGTCGCAATTAGTGGGTGTTTTGGCAGAAGAGAATCCATTTCATTTGAGGAAATAAGACAGTTCTGTTTGGCTTCAGACACTATCTCTTTCAGGGCTTTAAAATAGACCGGACTGGGGTCATGCATCAGAATCTCATAAGCTGTCCTATCAGACAACAGTTCTATACACATCTCGGTATTGTTCACTATTCATCACCACCGTATTCCCCCCCTTGTCCGAAGGTTTTATAACAAGTGAGGCATTCTCTTTCAAGTTCTGTATTGCAAGTAAATCATCCGATGATAAATTAGGAGATGTACAGTTCTCTTTCCTATTAATCTTCCTAATATCTTCCACCACTAGTTTCAAGAAAATGTCAATACTATTCACCTCCCCGCTAGGGGGCATCCTTACACTCTTACATTTCAGGTTCGTGAAAGGACCTTCACCTATATTCCTTTCTCCTTCCCTAGCCAGGTCAGTGAGTAAAAGTACATCAGGAAGTTCATCAATCGATATGCCCAATTCCTGGCACTTGTTCCTATCGTTGTGGGCAAAAAATTTCCTCCATCTAAGTTTTCTCAAAAAGAGATGTATATCTTTAACCCATATAAACGGGTCAATCCGAGTGGTTGGAACAAATGTCATCCCTGCTTTCAATACCTTGAATTCAGATGCAGTGAGTGTGTGAGAGGATAGATTAATAATACAATTTTTGTCTGATTCCTGTATGTCCCAGTCTCTTTCTAAAACATCACCGGCCCCTATTTGTTTTAGGTGACTGTGCGACCTCTGAGTTGGTATCAGGCATCTCGACTCTCTAAAAAAGAGGGAGAGTGTTGAGTTGAATAAGAGGATAATGAGGCAGAGGCTGAGCCCTGATATGAGCCCCCCCTTCCCCCCCTTTCTCCTCCCTTTCTTTGCCATCTCTTAGAGCGACCTCCTCTCCTATTTTGGTTAGTGAATCTCTCATAGGATCTAACAGAATCCCTAGAGTTTCTATCAGAATCTGATGATTCTATATCAGAGGAGGATATGTCAGTATTACCTGTCTCCCATATATACAAATTAGGGTATGCCTGTTTGTCTCTAAATTCTGACAGGTCCCTAAGAAACCGCTTATGTTTCCTGTCCTTGAGTGTCGCTTGATATTTTTCCACAGCCACCCTTAAATTCTCCTCTTTAGTCGTAAAGTCAGTCTCAGTTTTAAACTTCAAGATACCTTCAATGAGTTCTTTAAGTCTCTTGGAGGTTTTTTCAAATGTATGTTTTTCTTCCTCCAATAAAATGTGCATAAATCTTATGGACGATGCTACTGATTCTTTCTCCCACTTCTCCAATAGAGCAACTGAACGACTTCTGGGGGCAGGTGTAACTCTAATTCTGAGTCCTCTAGGTACAATATTATTTTTTATATAATTGTCCAATGATTGAACTTCCCAACCAGACTTAATGTTATCTTTATACGCCTCTAGTAGTTCTGAAAAGAGATTTTTTAAGTTAGGGCCTGAACCAATCCCTGGCAAGTTCTCCTGCTCAGAAAACACTTCTCTTGCCTCATCCAGCCATTCATTGGTACTAAAAGTGTTGTGAACTCTGTTTTCAGGCTCCCTCTTGTGGTCACAGATGGTATTGTGTGACTTTGGTTTTTTGGCTCCCCCTGGTGGTTTGGTTTATTATCCTGCGGGTCTGCTGGATCAGCTGCCTCGTTATTCACCAGGGAGGCTCCTATTTAGCTCTGCTTCACTTCCACTTGTTGCCGGCTGTCAATGTATTCAGTGCTATTCTGATTACTCCTGTTTATCTCGTTTTCTGCCTCTTCAGGATAAGCTAAGTTCTGTTTGAATATTTTTTGCTCATCTGCCTGCAATATGATTTCTGTGTATGATGAGTCTAGTCCAGCTTGCTAACATGTGATTTCTTTTTGCTGGTAAGCTCTGGGGTACGGAGTTGCTTCCCCCGCACCGTTAGTTGGTGCGGGGGCTCGAGCAATCTCTGCGTGGAATTTTTGAATAGGGTTTTTTATTGACCGCACAGTTTCCTTCCTATTTTCTGCTATCTAGTATTAGCGGGCCTCATTTGCTAAATCTGATTTCATCTCTGCGTTTGTGCTTTCCCCTTAACTCACCGTTAATATTTGTGGGGGGCTATTCTATATCTTTGGGGTCTTCCACTGAGGCAAGTGAGGACTTACTTTCCCTCCAGGAATAGTCAGTTTCTCAGGCCGTGACGAGACGTCTAGGATTTTTTAGGTAACGTTCCACGGCTGCCTATAGTTGTTTGCGGATAGGATCAGGTTGCGGTCAATCTAGTTACCACTTCCCCAGAGCTAGTAGTCTGTTCAGTTACTTAGCTAGTCCGACCTGCGATCCTTGCCACTAGGATCATAACAGTACAGCCGGCCTATAAAGTGTTAATTGCATGGCAGAAGCAGGAGAAAAGAAGCTTGGAGATATTTTTTTTTTTTTTGCTGCCGTGTGTCTAGCTGCTGTGTGTCTGGCTTCTCTCCTCCTCTTAATCTTGGTGTGGCTCTGAGTTCAGCTGCTGATATGGATATCCAGAGTTTAGCCTCCAGTGTAGATCATCTTGCTGCAAGGGTACAAAGTATTCAGGATTTTGTTGTGCACAGTCCTATGTCAGGGCCTAGAATACCTATTCCGGAGTTGTTTTCTGGAGATAGATCTAGGTTCCTGAATTTTAAGAACAATTGCAAGTTGTTTCTTTCTTTGAAACCTCGTTCCTCTGGGGATTCTGTTCAGCAAGTTAAGATTATTATTTCTTTCTTGCGTGGCGATCCTCAAGATTGGGCTTTCGCATTGGCTCCAGGGGATCCTGCGTTGCTCAGTGTGGATGCGTTTTTTCTGGCCCTTGGATTGCTCTATGAGGAAGCTAATCTTGAGAACCAGGCTGAAAAAGCGTTGTTGGCCCTCTCTCAGGGGCAAGATGATGCAGAGGTGTACTGCCAGAAATTTCAGAAATAGTCGGTGCTTACTCAATGGAATGAGTGTGCCCTGGCTGCAAATTTCAGAAAAGGTCTTTCTGAAGCCATTAAGAATGTCATGGTGGGGTTCCCTACGCCTGCAGGTCTGAATGAGTCAATGACTCTGTCCATTCAGATTGATCGGCGTTTGCGGGAGCGCAAACCTGCGCACCATTTGGCGGTGTCTTCTGAACAGACACCTGAGTCTATGCAATGTGATAGAATTCTGACCAGAAGTGAACGGCAAAATTATAGACGGCAAAATGGGTTGTGCTTTTACTGTGGTGACTCAGCTCATGTTATCTCAGCATGCTCTAAGCGCACAAAAAAGATTTATAAATCTGTCACCATCGGTACTTTACAGCCTAAGTTTATTTTGTCTGCTACCCTGATTTGTTCCCTGTCATCTTACCCGGTTATGGCTTTTGTGGATTCAGGTGCTGCCCTTAGTCTGATGGATTTGTCATTTGCCAGGCGCTGTGGTTTTGTTTTGGAGCCTTTAAAATTCCCTATTCCACTAAGGGGAATTGATGCTACATCATTGGCTACGAATAAACCTCAGTACTGGACACAAGTGACCATGTGCATGACTCCTGTTCATCAGGAGGTGATTCGCTTTCTTGTATTGCATAATTTGCATGATGTTGTCGTGTTGGGCCTGCCATGGTTGCAGACTCATAATCCAGTCCTGGATTGGAAAGCAATGTCTGTGTCAAGTTGGGGTTGTCAGGGAATTCATGGCGACGCTCCTGTGGTGTCAATTGCTTCATCCACTCTTTCTGAGGTCCCTGCGTTTTTGTCAGATTACCAGGATGTATTTGATGAGCCCAAACTCAGTTCTCTACCTCCTCATAGGGATTGTGATTGTGCTATAAATTTGATTCCTGGTAGTAAGTTTCCTAAGGGACGACTTTTCAATTTGTCAGTGCCAGAGCATGCTGCTATGCGGAGTTATATAAAGGAGTCTTTGGAGAAAGGACTTATTCGCCCCTCCTCCTCCCCTCTTGGTGCAGGGTTCTTTTTTGTGGCTAAGAAGGATGGTTCCTTGAGACCTTGTATTGATTATTGCCTTCTAAAGAAAATCACGGTCAAATTTCAGTATCCTTTGCCATTGTTATCTGATCTGTTTGCTCGCATTAAGGGGTCTAGTTGGTTCACCAAGATAGATCTTCGTGGTGCGTATAACCTTGTGCGTATTAAGCAGGGTGATGAATGGAAAACTGCATTTAATACGCCCGAAGGCCATTTTGAGTACTTGGTGATGCCTTTTGGACTTTCTAACGCTCCTTCTGTCTTTCAGTCCTTTATGCACGACATCTTCCGCGAATATCTGGATAAATTTATGATTGTGTATCTGGATGATATTCTGTTTTTTTCGGATGATTGGGAGTCCCATGTTAAGCAGGTCAGGATGGTGTTTCAGGTCCTGCGTGCCAATGCTTTATTTGTGAAGGGATCAAAATGTCTTTTTGGAGTCCAGAAGGTCTCTTTTTTGGGTTTCATTTTTTCTCCTTCTGCTATTGAGATGGACCCAGTCAAGGTTCAGGCTATTCATGACTGGACTCAGCCTACATCTGTTAAGAGTCTTCAGAAGTTCTTGGGTTTTGCTAATTTTTACCGTCGCTTCATCGCTAATTTTTCTGGTGTTGTTAAGCCATTGACGGATTTGACCAAGAAGGGTTCTGATTAGGGTTGAGCGACTTTCATTTTTTTAAGATCGAGTAGGGTTTTGGGAAACCCGATTTTGTCCAGAGTCGAGTCGAGTGCAGTCGGCCGATTATCGCTAAAAGTCGGGGATCGACCGAAACACGAAACCCAATGCAAGTCAATGGGGAAGCATAGTCGGCAGTGAGTGGAGGCCAGGAAAACACCTACAGTGCCCATTTTAATGCCAAAAACATCCATTCTTGTTTCTGAAGCTTGCCAATCTTAATTAACTGTATAATAATAGTTGGGCATAGGGAATTGGGGGAAAGTTGTGGGGGGAGTAGGGCTGGCTCAAGTTTTTCGTGGGCCCAGGAAATGCAGACTACGTCACGGCGGTGTTGCAGGGAAAGGTAAGTATTTAAACGTTGCAAGTGCTGTGATCCTGAGCAAGCAGGGGGGGGCCCACTCGTTCGCATTGGCACTGGCACAGGGCCCCTCAAAGTACGGCGGTGTGTTTGCATGGCGGGGGCGCCTCCCACCAGCAGCGACACTTTTGCGTACTCTGAGGGGCCCTGTGCCAGTGACGTCGCCAACGAGTATGCCCCCCCACCTGATGAAGGAACCTGCACTTTCATCTGCACCTTCCTCTTTGTCCCTGTGTAAGGTGGTATAACATGTGGGAAGGGGAACCTTACTTTCAGCAGGGTCAGATTCTGGCTGTGTAGAGTACAAGGGGAATGTAGTGGTCTAGGTCAATGTACCAGCAGACTCATTTAGCAGTGGCTGGGCAATGGGCAGGATGAGGAGGAAACAGATATAGGGCCAAAGAATAAAGTAGGCTAAATGCAGTTCAAAATTGGTAACAGGACTAAACAGGCGGCATTGCTTTGTTCAGTGGAGTAGCAAACCCAAGAGCAGCAGACACTGTTTCAAGGGCCTAACCACACTAGTAGGCCAAATGCAGTTTAATATCTGATAGTATAGGGCGAAAGCCAGAATGTGGAAGCTCAGCTTTGTTCAGTTGAGGACAACACCAGGGAGGGGCAGACACCTTTAGTAGGCCGGAAAAGCCTATTGCATTTTTTAAAATGGTAATTTGGAGCAGAAGGTTGAAGCTCAGCTTTATTTAGTTGAGGACAACACCAGGCAGGGGCACACAGACAGACACCTTTAGTAGGCCGGAAAAGCCTATTGCATTTTTTAAAATGGTAATTTGGAGCAGAAGGTTGAAGCTCAGCTTTATTTAGTTGAGGACAACACCAGGCAGGGGCACACAGACAGACACCTTTAGTAGGCCGGAAAAGCCTATTGCATTTTTTAAAATGGTAATTTGGAGCAGAAGGTTGAAGCTCAGCTTTATTTAGTTGAGGGCAACACCAGGGAGGGGCAGAAGCCGTTAGTAGGCCCTAACCACCATTTTTTTTTTTAAAAACCACTTAATGAGAGCCGGAAGGTTGAAGCTCAGCTTTATTTAGTTGAGGACAACACCAGGCAGGGGCACACAGACAGACACCTTTAGTAGGCCGGAAAAGCCTATTGCATTTTTTAAAATGGTAATTTGGAGCAGAAGGTTGAAGCTCAGCTTTATTTAGTTGAGGGCAACACCAGGCAGGGGCACACAGACAGACACCTTTAGTAGGCCGGAAAAGCCTATTGCATTTTTTAAAATGGTAATTTGGAGCAGAAGGTTGAAGCTCAGCTTTATTTAGTTGAGGACAACACCAGGCAGGGGCACACAGACAGACACCTTTAGTAGGCCGGAAAAGCCTATTGCATTTTTTAAAATGGTAATTTGGAGCAGAAGGTTGAAGCTCAGCTTTATTTAGTTGAGGACAACACCAGGCAGGGGCACACAGACAGACACCTTTAGTAGGCCGGAAAAGCCTATTGCATTTTTTTAAATGGTAATTTGGAGCAGAAGGTTGAAGCTCAGCTTTATTTAGTTGAGGGCAACACCAGGCAGGGGCACACAGACAGACACCTTTAGTAGGCCGGAAAAGCCTATTGCATTTTTTAAAATGGTAATTTGGAGCAGAAGGTTGAAGCTCAGCTTTATTTAGTTGAGGACAACACCAGGCAGGGGAACACAGACAGACACCTTTAGTAGGCCGGAAAAGCCTATTGCATTTTTTAAAATGGTAATTTGGAGCAGAAGGTTGAAGCTCAGCTTTATTTAGTTGAGGACAACACCAGGCAGGGGAACACAGACAGACACCTTTAGTAGGCCGGAAAAGCCTATTGCATTTTTTAAAATGGTAATTTGGAGCAGAAGGTTGAAGCTCAGCTTTATTTAGTTGAGGACAACACCAGGCAGGGGCACACAGACAGACACCTTTAGTAGGCCGGAAAAGCCTATTGCATTTTTTAAAATGGTAATTTGGAGCAGAAGGTTGAAGCTCAGCTTTATTTAGTTGAGGACAACACCAGGCAGGGGCACACAGACAGACACCTTTAGTAGGCCGGAAAAGCCTATTGCATTTTTTAAAATGGTAATTTGGAGCAGAAGGTTGAAGCTCAGCTTTATTTAGTTGAGGACAACACCAGGCAGGGGCACACAGACAGACACCTTTAGTAGGCCGGAAAAGCCTATTGCATTTTTTAAAATGGTAATTTGGAGCAGAAGGTTGAAGCTCAGCTTTATTTAGTTGAGGGCAACACCAGGCAGGGGCACACAGACAGACACCTTTAGTAGGCCGGAAAAGCCTATTGCATTTTTTAAAATGGTAATTTGGAGCAGAAGGTTGAAGCTCAGCTTTATTTAGTTGAGGACAACACCAGGCAGGGGAACACAGACAGACACCTTTAGTAGGCCGGAAAAGCCTATTGCATTTTTTAAAATGGTAATTTGGAGCAGAAGGTTGAAGCTCAGCTTTATTTAGTTGAGGACAACACCAGGCAGGGGCACACAGACAGACACCTTTAGTAGGCCGGAAAAGCCTATTGCATTTTTTAAAATGGTAATTTGGAGCAGAAGGTTGAAGCTCAGCTTTATTTAGTTGAGGACAACACCAGGCAGGGGCACACAGACAGACACCTTTAGTAGGCCGGAAAAGCCTATTGCATTTTTTAAAATGGTAATTTGGAGCAGAAGGTTGAAGCTCAGCTTTATTTAGTTGAGGACAACACCAGGCAGGGGCACACAGACAGACACCTTTAGTAGGCCGGAAAAGCCTATTGCATTTTTTAAAATGGTAATTTGGAGCAGAAGGTTGAAGCTCAGCTTTATTTAGTTGAGGGCAACACCAGGCAGGGGCACACAGACAGACACCTTTAGTAGGCCGGAAAAGCCTATTGCATTTTTTAAAATGGTAATTTGGAGCAGAAGGTTGAAGCTCAGCTTTATTTAGTTGAGGACAACACCAGGCAGGGGAACACAGACAGACACCTTTAGTAGGCCGGAAAAGCCTATTGCATTTTTTAAAATGGTAATTTGGAGCAGAAGGTTGAAGCTCAGCTTTATTTAGTTGAGGACAACACCAGGCAGGGGCACACAGACAGACACCTTTAGTAGGCCGGAAAAGCCTATTGCATTTTTTAAAATGGTAATTTGGAGCAGAAGGTTGAAGCTCAGCTTTATTTAGTTGAGGACAACACCAGGCAGGGGCACACAGACAGACACCTTTAGTAGGCCGGAAAAGCCTATTGCATTTTTTAAAATGGTAATTTGGAGCAGAAGGTTGAAGCTCAGCTTTATTTAGTTGAGGGCAACACCAGGCAGGGGCACACAGACAGACACCTTTAGTAGGCCGGAAAAGCCTATTGCATTTTTTAAAATGGTAATTTGGAGCAGAAGGTTGAAGCTCAGCTTTATTTAGTTGAGGGCAACACCAGGCAGGGGCACACAGACAGACACCTTTAGTAGGCCGGAAAAGCCTATTGCATTTTTTAAAATGGTAATTTGGAGCAGAAGGTTGAAGCTCAGCTTTATTTAGTTGAGGACAACACCAGGCAGGGGAACACAGACAGACACCTTTAGTAGGCCGGAAAAGCCTATTGCATTTTTTAAAATGGTAATTTGGAGCAGAAGGTTGAAGCTCAGCTTTATTTAGTTGAGGACAACACCAGGCAGGGGCACACAGACAGACACCTTTAGTAGGCCGGAAAAGCCTATTGCATTTTTTAAAATGGTAATTTGGAGCAGAAGGTTGAAGCTCAGCTTTATTTAGTTGAGGGCAACACCAGGCAGGGGCACACAGACAGACACCTTTAGTAGGCCGGAAAAGCCTATTGCATTTTTTAAAATGGTAATTTGGAGCAGAAGGTTGAAGCTCAGCTTTATTTAGTTGAGGACAACACCAGGCAGGGGAACACAGACAGACACCTTTAGTAGGCCGGAAAAGCCTATTGCATTTTTTAAAATGGTAATTTGGAGCAGAAGGTTGAAGCTCAGCTTTATTTAGTTGAGGACAACACCAGGCAGGGGCACACAGACAGACACCTTTAGTAGGCCGGAAAAGCCTATTGCATTTTTTAAAATGGTAATTTGGAGCAGAAGGTTGAAGCTCAGCTTTATTTAGTTGAGGACAACACCAGGCAGGGGCACACAGACAGACACCTTTAGTAGGCCGGAAAAGCCTATTGCATTTTTTAAAATGGTAATTTGGAGCAGAAGGTTGAAGCTCAGCTTTATTTAGTTGAGGACAACACCAGGCAGGGGCACACAGACAGACACCTTTAGTAGGCCGGAAAAGCCTATTGCATTTTTTAAAATGGTAATTTGGAGCAGAAGGTTGAAGCTCAGCTTTATTTAGTTGAGGGCAACACCAGGCAGGGGCACACAGACAGACACCTTTAGTAGGCCGGAAAAGCCTATTGCATTTTTTAAAATGGTAATTTGGAGCAGAAGGTTGAAGCTCAGCTTTATTTAGTTGAGGACAACACCAGGCAGGGGAACACAGACAGACACCTTTAGTAGGCCGGAAAAGCCTATTGCATTTTTTAAAATGGTAATTTGGAGCAGAAGGTTGAAGCTCAGCTTTATTTAGTTGAGGACAACACCAGGCAGGGGCACACAGACAGACACCTTTAGTAGGCCGGAAAAGCCTATTGCATTTTTTAAAATGGTAATTTGGAGCAGAAGGTTGAAGCTCAGCTTTATTTAGTTGAGGACAACACCAGGCAGGGGCACACAGACAGACACCTTTAGTAGGCCGGAAAAGCCTATTGCATTTTTTAAAATGGTAATTTGGAGCAGAAGGTTGAAGCTCAGCTTTATTTAGTTGAGGGCAACACCAGGCAGGGGCACACAGACAGACACCTTTAGTAGGCCGGAAAAGCCTATTGCATTTTTTAAAATGGTAATTTGGAGCAGAAGGTTGAAGCTCAGCTTTATTTAGTTGAGGGCAACACCAGGCAGGGGCACACAGACAGACACCTTTAGTAGGCCGGAAAAGCCTATTGCATTTTTTAAAATGGTAATTTGGAGCAGAAGGTTGAAGCTCAGCTTTATTTAGTTGAGGACAACACCAGGCAGGGGAACACAGACAGACACCTTTAGTAGGCCGGAAAAGCCTATTGCATTTTTTAAAATGGTAATTTGGAGCAGAAGGTTGAAGCTCAGCTTTATTTAGTTGAGGACAACACCAGGCAGGGGAACACAGACAGACACTTTTAGTAGGCCGGAAAAGCCTATTGCATTTTTTAAAATGGTAATTTGGAGCAGAAGGTTGAAGCTCAGCTTTATTTAGTTGAGGACAACACCAGGCAGGGGCACACAGACAGACACCTTTAGTAGGCCGGAAAAGCCTATTGCATTTTTTAAAATGGTAATTTGGAGCAGAAGGTTGAAGCTCAGCTTTATTTAGTTGAGGACAACACCAGGCAGGGGCACACAGACAGACACCTTTAGTAGGCCGGAAAAGCCTATTGCATTTTTTAAAATGGTAATTTGGAGCAGAAGGTTGAAGCTCAGCTTTATTTAGTTGAGGACAACACCAGGCAGGGGCACACAGACAGACACCTTTAGTAGGCCGGAAAAGCCTATTGCATTTTTTAAAATGGTAATTTGGAGCAGAAGGTTGAAGCTCAGCTTTATTTAGTTGAGGGCAACACCAGGCAGGGGCACACAGACAGACACCTTTAGTAGGCCGGAAAAGCCTATTGCATTTTTTAAAATGGTAATTTGGAGCAGAAGGTTGAAGCTCAGCTTTATTTAGTTGAGGACAACACCAGGCAGGGGAACACAGACAGACACCTTTAGTAGGCCGGAAAAGCCTATTGCATTTTTTAAAATGGTAATTTGGAGCAGAAGGTTGAAGCTCAGCTTTATTTAGTTGAGGACAACACCAGGCAGGGGCACACAGACAGACACCTTTAGTAGGCCGGAAAAGCCTATTGCATTTTTTAAAATGGTAATTTGGAGCAGAAGGTTGAAGCTCAGCTTTATTTAGTTGAGGGCAACACCAGGCAGGGGCACACAGACAGACACCTTTAGTAGGCCGGAAAAGCCTATTGCATTTTTTAAAATGGTAATTTGGAGCAGAAGGTTGAAGCTCAGCTTTATTTAGTTGAGGACAGCACCAGGCAGGGGCACACAGACAGCCACCTTTAGTAGGCCGGAAAAGCCTATTGCATTTTTTAAAATGGTAATTTGGAGCAGAAGGTTGAAGCTCAGCTTTATTTAGTTGAGGACAACACCAGGCAGGGGCACACAGACAGACACCTTTAGTAGGCCGGAAAAGCCTATTGCATTTTTTAAAATGGTAATTTGGAGCAGAAGGTTGAAGCTCAGCTTTATTTAGTTGAGGGCAACACCAGGCAGGGGCACACAGACAGACACCTTTAGTAGGCCGGAAAAGCCTATTGCATTTTTTAAAATGGTAATTTGGAGCAGAAGGTTGAAGCTCAGCTTTATTTAGTTGAGGACAACACCAGGCAGGGGCACACAGACAGACACCTTTAGTAGGCCGGAAAAGCCTATTGCATTTTTTAAAATGGTAATTTGGAGCAGAAGGTTGAAGCTCAGCTTTATTTAGTTGAGGACAACACCAGGCAGGGGAACACAGACAGACATCTTTAGTAGGCCGGAAAAGCCTATTGCATTTTTTAAAATGGTAATTTGGAGCAGAAGGTTGAAGCTCAGCTTTATTTAGTTGAGGACAACACCAGGCAGGGGAACACAGACAGACACCTTTAGTAGGCCGGAAAAGCCTATTGCATTTTTTAAAATGGTAATTTGGAGCAGAAGGTTGAAGCTCAGCTTTATTTAGTTGAGGACAACACCAGGCAGGGGCACACAGACTGACACCTTTAGTAGGCCGGAAAAGCCTATTGCATTTTTTAAAATGGTAATTTGGAGCAGAAGGTTGAAGCTCAGCTTTATTTAGTTGAGGACAACACCAGGCAGGGGCACACAGACAGACACCTTTAGTAGGCCGGAAAAGCCTATTGCATTTTTTAAAATGGTAATTTGGAGCAGAAGGTTGAAGCTCAGCTTTATTTAGTTGAGGGCAACACCAGGGAGGGGCAGAAGCCGTTAGTAGGCCCTAACCACCATTTTTTTTTTTAAAAAACCACTTAATGAGAGCCGGAAGGTTGAAGCTCAGCTTTATTTAGTTGAGGGCAACACCAGGGAGGGGCAGAAGCCGTTAGTAGGCCCTAACCAAAGTTGAAGGCCAAATGCAGTTTAATTTCTGATACTATAGGCCGAAAGCCAGAAGGTGGAAGCTCCAATTTAGACAGTGGAGGACAATTTGAATTAGGGACTGCAGACAGACTTAGTAGGCTGTCCCCTGTGGACCATGCATCCACCACATTAACCCATTGCGCCGTAATGGACACGTAATCTTCCGTGGCCATGCCTACAGGTCCATGCGTCTGTTGTCAGGTGCACCTTTGTACTCACAGATTGCCAGAGTGCATGGACAATGCGGTCTTCTACATGCTGGTGGAGGGTTGGGATGGCTTTTCTCGCAAAAGAAGTGTCGACTGGTTAGCTTGTAGCGTGGTACAGCGTAGTCCATCATGGCCTTATTAATAGTAAATAAAATATATAACTAGGCTCTATGAACTTTTAAATAGGTTCCAGGGGTACACGGGCAGCATTGGTGTGGTCAGTGGAGGAGTATTGCAAGTAGGGGCTGCAGACAGGCTATCAAAGGCCTAAAATACCAAACAGTAGGCACTCATGGCAGTTTTATATCGGTTACATGGATACACAGGCAGGCACTCCAGGCAGCATTGTGGTCAGTGGAGGAGTATTGCAAGTAGGGGCCGCAGACAGGCTATCAAAGGCCTAAAATAACAAACAGTAGGCAGTCATGGCAGTTTTACATCGGTTACATGGATACACAGGCAGGCACTCCAGGCAGCATTGTGATCAGTGGAGGAGTATTGCAAGTAGGGGCCGCAGACAGGCTATCAAAGGCCTAAAATAACAAACAGTAGGCAGTCATGGCAGTTTTACATCGGTTACATGGATACACAGGCAGGCACTCCAGGCAGCATTGTGGTCAGTGGAGGAGTATTGCAAGTAGGGGCCGCAGACAGGCTATCAAAGGCCTAAAATAACAAACAGTAGGCAGTCATGGCAGTTTTACATCGGTTACATGGATACACAGGCAGCTAGGTGGTGAGTGGAGGAGTAATTAAAGTAAGGACCACAGACAGGCTATCAAAGGCCTAACATAACAAACAATAGGCTCATGGCAGTTTTACAGCGGTTACATGGATAGACGGGCAGGCAGCTTGGTGGTGAGTGGAGGAGTATTTAAAGTAGGGACCGCAGACAGGCTATCAAAGGCCTAACATAACAAACAATAGGCTCATGGCAGTTTTACAGCGGTTACATGGATACACGGGCAGGCAGCTTGGTGGTGAGTGGAGGAGTATTTAAAGTAGGGACCGCAGACAGGCTTCAAAGGCCTAACATAAGAAAATGGGCTGGCTGTAGGCACTTTATAATTGGTTCCAGGGGTACACGGGCAGCAGTGGTCTGGCCAGTGGAGGACTAGTGGAAGGAGGGACCGCAGACAGGCTTCAAAGGCCTAAAATAAAAAAATGGGCTGGCTGTAGGCACTTTATAATTGGTTCCAGGGGTACACGGGCAGCAGTGGTCTGGCCAGTGGAGGACTAGTGGAAGGAGGGACCGCAGACAGGCTTCAAAGGCCTAACATAAAAAAATGGGCTGGCTGTAGGCACTTTATAATTGGTTCCAGGGGTACACGGGCAGCAGTGGTCTGGTCAGTGGAGGACTAGTGGAAGGAGGGACCGCAGACAGGCTTCAAAGGCCTAACATAAAAAAATGGGCTGGCTGTAGGCACTTTATAATTGGTTCCAGGGGTACACAGGCAGCAGTGGTCTGGCCAGTGGAGGACTAGTGGAAGGAGGGACCGCAGACAGGCTTCAAAGGCCTAACATAAAAAAATGGGCTGGCTGTAGGCACTTTATAATTGGTTCCAGGGGTACACGGGCAGCAGTGGTCTGGCCAGTGGAGGACTAGTGGAAGGAGGGACCGCAGACAGGCTTCAAAGGCCTAACATAAAAAAATGGGCTGGCTGTAGGCACTTTATAATTGGTTCCAGGGGTACACGGGCAGCAGTGGTCTGGTCAGTGGAGGACTAGTGGAAGGAGGGACCGCAGACAGACTTCAAAGGCCTAACATAAAAAAATGGGCTGGCTGTAGGCACTTTATAATTGGTTCCAGGGGTACACGGGCAGCAGTGGTCTGGCCAGTGGAGGACTAGTGGAAGGAGGGACCGCAGACAGGCTTCAAAGGCCTAACATAAAAAAATGGGCTGGCTGTAGGCACTTTATAATTGGTTCCAGGGGTACACGGGCAGCAGTGGTCTGGCCAGTGGAGGACTAGTGGAAGGAGGGACCGCAGACAGGCTTCAAAGGCCTAACATAAAAAAATGGGCTGGCTGTAGGCACTTTATAATTGGTTCCAGGGGTACACGGGCAGCAGTGGTCTGGTCAGTGGAGGACTAGTGGAAGGAGGGACCGCAGACAGGCTTCAAAGGCCTAACATAAAAAAATGGGCTGGCTGTAGGCACTTTATAATTGGTTCCAGGGGTACACGGGCAGCAGTGGTCTGGCCAGTGGAGGACTAGTGGAAGGAGGGACCGCAGACAGGCTTCAAAGGCCTAACATAAAAAAATGGGCTGGCTGTAGGCACTTTATAATTGGTTCCAGGGGTACACGGGCAGCAGTGGTCTGGCCAGTGGAGGACTAGTGGAAGGAGGGACCGCAGACAGGCTTCAAAGGCCTAACATAAAAAAATGGGCTGGCTGTAGGCACTTTATAATTGGTTCCAGGGGTACACGGGCAGCAGTGGTCTGGTCAGTGGAGGACTAGTGGAAGGAGGGACCGCAGACAGGCTTCAAAGGCCTAACATAAAAAAATGGGCTGGCTGTAGGCACTTTATAATTGGTTCCAGGGGTACACGGGCAGCAGTGGTCTGGTCAGTGGAGGACTAGTGGAAGGAGGGACCGCAGACAGGCTTCAAAGGCCTAACATAAAAAAATGGGCTGGCTGTAGGCACTTTATAATTGGTTCCAGGGGTACACGGGCAGCAGTGGTCTGGCCAGTGGAGGACTAGTGGAAGGAGGGACCGCAGACAGGCTTCAAAGGCCTAACATAAAAAAATGGGCTGGCTGTAGGCACTTTATAATTGGTTCCAGGGGTACACGGGCAGCAGTGGTCTGGCCAGTGGAGGACTAGTGGAAGGAGGGACCGCAGACAGGCTTCAAAGGCCTAACATAAAAAAATGGGCTGGCTGTAGGCACTTTATAATTGGTTCCAGGGGTACACGGGCAGCAGTGGTCTGGTCAGTGGAGGACTAGTGGAAGGAGGGACCGCAGACAGGCTTCAAAGGCCTAACATAAAAAAATGGGCTGGCTGTAGGCACTTTATAATTGGTTCCAGGGGTACACGGGCAGCAGTGGTCTGGCCAGTGGAGGACTAGTGGAAGGAGGGACCGCAGACAGGCTTCAAAGGCCTAACATAAAAAAATGGGCTGGCTGTAGGCACTTTATAATTGGTTCCAGGGGTACACGGGCAGCAGTGGTCTGGCCAGTGGAGGACTAGTGGAAGGAGGGACCGCAGACAGGCTTCAAAGGCCTAACATAAAAAAATGGGCTGGCTGTAGGCACTTTATAATTGGTTCCAGGGGTACACGGGCAGCAGTGGTCTGGTCAGTGGAGGACTAGTGGAAGGAGGGACCGCAGACAGGCTTCAAAGGCCTAACATAAAAAAATGGGCTGGCTGTAGGCACTTTATAATTGGTTCCAGGGGTACACGGGCAGCAGTGGTCTGGCCAGTGGAGGACTAGTGGAAGGAGGGACCGCAGACAGGCTTCAAAGGCCTAACATAAAAAAATGGGCTGGCTGTAGGCACTTTATAATTGGTTCCAGGGGTACACGGGCAGCAGTGGTCTGGCCAGTGGAGGACTAGTGGAAGGAGGGACCGCAGACAGGCTTCAAAGGCCTAACATAAAAAAATGGGCTGGCTGTAGGCACTTTATAATTGGTTCCAGGGGTACACGGGCAGCAGTGGTCTGGTCAGTGGAGGACTAGTGGAAGGAGGGACCGCAGACAGGCTTCAAAGGCCTAACATAAAAAAATGGGCTGGCTGTAGGCACTTTATAATTGGTTCCAGGGGTACACGGGCAGCAGTGGTCTGGCCAGTGGAGGACTAGTGGAAGGAGGGACCGCAGACAGGCTTCAAAGGCCTAACATAAAAAAATGGGCTGGCTGTAGGCACTTTATAATTGGTTCCAGGGGTACACGGGCAGCAGTGGTCTGGCCAGTGGAGGACTAGTGGAAGGAGGGACCGCAGACAGGCTTCAAAGGCCTAACATAAAAAAATGGGCTGGCTGTAGGCACTTTATAATTGGTTCCAGGGGTACACGGGCAGCAGTGGTCTGGTCAGTGGAGGACTAGTGGAAGGAGGGACCGCAGACAGGCTTCAAAGGCCTAACATAAAAAAATGGGCTGGCTGTAGGCACTTTATAATTGGTTCCAGGGGTACACGGGCAGCAGTGGTCTGGCCAGTGGAGGACTAGTGGAAGGAGGGACCGCAGACAGGCTTCAAAGGCCTAACATAAAAAAATGGGCTGGCTGTAGGCACTTTATAATTGGTTCCAGGGGTACACGGGCAGCAGTGGTCTGGCCAGTGGAGGACTAGTGGAAGGAGGGACCGCAGACAGGCTTCAAAGGCCTAACATAAAAAAATGGGCTGGCTGTAGGCACTTTATAATTGGTTCCAGGGGTACACGGGCAGCAGTGGTCTGGTCAGTGGAGGACTAGTGGAAGGAGGGACCGCAGACAGGCTTCAAAGGCCTAACATAAAAAAATGGGCTGGCTGTAGGCACTTTATAATTGGTTCCAGGGGTACACGGGCAGCAGTGGTCTGGTCAGTGGAGGACTAGTGGAAGGAGGGACCGCAGACAGGCTTCAAAGGCCTAAAATAACAAACAATAGGCTCATGGCAGTTTTACAGCGGTTACATGGATACACGGGCAGCTTGGTGGTGAGTGGAGGAGTAGTGCAAGGAGTGTCTGTCCCAGTACTCCCAAAATATAAATAGATGTTAATGTCTCGCAAAACAACCAAAACAAAAAAAAAGGTGGCATACTTAGGTACAGGGGTGGGCTCATCTGCTGAGTTTCTGACATAGTAATTTGGCAGTAACTATTTAATGGTGCCAATATAGGACACAGACACAGACTACTTTAAGTTGCATCATAGATGTCTACAAATTTGTATTGTCAGTGCCAGACATTGAATGATGTCAGCGAATAGACTAAAGATTGGTGGAGCTGTGCGACATAATTTTGCACGTGGTAGAGCACATTTTGAGCTGGGGTTACAACGGTGTGTCTGACGTTGGGTGCGCACCACCACCGCCAGAGACACTACATTGTACTATGAGGGACCCAGTAGCAATGCCGTCAACCAAAAGCGAGCACACCCACCTCTTCAGACAAACAGCAGTCTCACGGGTGCTTGCGCCAAGTCGCGATACCACGGCCCCGTGTGGGGAGTTTTGCCATTTAGGGAGGTGTAAACATGTCGTATGCTGTACAATCAGCTGCAGCAAATTAGACATTAGAAAAGTAATTCACAGGCAAGAGCTTTTCATAGGAAAGCTAGGTGTCGGCCGGGCAAGGTGGGGCAAAAGATTTCGAAATCCAGTTGTGGTTCATTTTAATGAATGTTAGATCGTCAACATTTTGGGTAGCCAGACGAGTCCTTTTTTCGGTTAATATTGAACCTGCAGCACTGAATACTCTTTCTGATAGGACACTTGCTGCCGGGCAAGCAAGCTCCTGCAATGCATATTCTGCCAATTCTGGCCAGGTGTCTAATTTGGAGGCCCAGTAATCAAATGGGAATGACGGTTGAGGGAGAACATCGATAAGGGATGAAAAATAGTTAGTAACCATACTGGACAAATGTTGTCTCCTGTCACTTTCAATTGATGCAGCAGTACCTGTCCTGTCTGCGGTCATAGCAAAATCACTCCACAACCTGGTCAGAAAACCCCTCTGTCCAACGCCACTTCTGATGTGTGCACCCCTAACACTCCTAGTCTGCTGCCCCCTGGAGCTCGTGTGAGAACGATCACGTGCGCTGTGTGCTGGGAATGCCTGAAGCAAACGGTCAACAAGAGTTGATTGTTTGGTTGCTAATATTAGTTCCAAGTTCTCATGTGGCATAATATTTTGCAATTTGCCTTTATAGCGTGGATCAAGGAGGCAGGCCAACCAGTAATCGTCATCGTTCATCATTTTCGTAATGCGTGTGTCCCTTTTTAGGATACGTAAGGCATAATCCGCCATGTGGGCCAAAGTTCCAGTTGTCAAATCTCCGGTTGTGATTGGTTGAGGGGCAGTTGCAGGCAAATCTACGTCACTTGTGTCCCTCAAAAAACCAGAACCCGGCCGTGACACGCAACCAATTTCCTGTGCCCCCGGGAAAGGTTCGGCATTAAAAATATACTCATCCCCATCATCCTCCTCGTCCTCCACCTCCTCTTCGCCCGCTACCTCGTCCTGTACACTGCCCTGACCAGACAATGGCTGACTGTCATCAAGGCTTTCCTCTTCCTCTGGTGCAGACGCCTGCTCCTTTATGTGCGTCAAACTTTGCATCAGCAGACGCATTAGGGGGATGCTCATGCTTATTACGGCGTTGTCTGCACTAACCAGCCGTGTGCATTCCTCAAAACACTGAAGGACTTGACACATGTCTTGTATCTTAGACCACTGCACACCTGACAACTCCATGTCTGCCATCCTACTGCCTGCCCGTGTATCCTCCCACAAATAAATAACAGCACGCCTCTGTTCGCACAGTCTCTGAAGCATGTGCAGTGTTGAGTTCCACCTTGTTGCAACGTCTATGATTAGGCGATGCTGGGGAAGGTTCAAAGACCGCTGATAGGTCTGCATACGGCTGGCGTGTACAGGCGAACGTCGGATATGTGAGCAAAGTGCACGCACTTTGAGGAGCAGGTCGGAGAACCCAGGATAAGTTTTCAATAAGCACTGCACCACCAGGTTTAAGGTGTGAGCCAGGCAAGGAATGTGTTTCAGTTGGGAAAGGGAGATGGCAGCCATGAAATTCCTTCCGTTATCACTCACTACCTTGCCTGCCTCAAGATCTACTGTGCCCAGCCACGACTGCGTTTCTTGTTGCAAGAACTCGGACAGAACTTCCGCGGTGTGTCTGTTGTCGCCCAAGCACTTCATAGCCAATACAGCCTGCTGACGCTTGGCAGTAGCTGGCCCATAATGGGACAACTGGTGTGCAACAGTGTCATCTGCCGATGGAGTGGTTGGCAGACTGCGTTCTGTGGAAGAGCTGTAGCTTCTGCAGGAGGACGAGGAGGAGGAGGAGGAGGGGGTGCGAACGCCTACAGCCAACTGTTTCCTAGACCGTGGGCTAGGCACAACTGTCCCTAAATTGATGTCGCCTGTGGACCCTGCATCCACCACATTCACCCAGTGTGCCGTGATGGACACATAACGTCCCTGGCCATGCCTACTGGTCCATGCATCTGTAGTCAGGTGCACCTTTGTACTCACAGATTGCCTGAGTGCATGGACGATGCGCTGTTTAACATGCTGGTGCAGGGCTGGGATGGCTTTTCTGGAAAAAAAGTGTCGACTGGGTAGCTCGTATCGTGGTTCAGCGTACTCCATCAGGGCTTTGAAAGCTTTGCTTTCAACTAACCGGTAGGGCATCATCTCTAACGAGATTAGTCTAGCTATGTGGGCGTTAAAACACTGTGTACGCGGATGCGAGGATAAGTACTTCCTTTTTCTAACCAGAGTCTCATGTAGGGTGAGCTGGACTGGAGAGCTGGAGATCGTGGAACTTTCGGGTGTGCCGGTGTACATGGCAGACTGAGAGACGGTTGGAGACGGTATTGTTTCCACCGGTGCCCTAGATGCAATATTTCCTCCTACAAAAGTGGTGATTCCCTGACCCTGACTGCTTTTGGCTGGCAAAGAAACCTGCACAGATACTGCCGGTGGTGCGGAAAATGGTGGCCTTACAGTGACGGAAGGGATGTTGCGTTGCTGACTAGCTTCATTGGCCGAGGGTGCTACAACCTTGAGGGACGTTTGGTAGTTAGTCCAGGCTTGAAAATGCATGGTGGTTAAGTGTCTATGCATGCAACTAGTATTTAGACTTTTCAGATTCTGACCTCTGCTTAAGCTAGTTGAACATTTTTGACAGATGACTTTGCGCTGATCAGTTGGATGTTGTTTAAAAAAATGCCAGACTGCACTCTTCCTAGACTCGGATCCCTTTTCAGGGATTGCAGACTGAGCTTTAACCGGATGGCAACGCTGTGCTCCAACAGGTTTTGGCTTTGACACGCGTTTTGGGCCAGATACGGGCCCGGCAGATGGAACCTGTTGCGATGTTGATGCCTGCTGCGGCCCCTCCTCCACCTCCGCTTCTGAACTACTGCCGCCTGCACCCTGTTCCCCCAATGGCTGCCAATCGGGGTCAATAACTGGGTCATCTATTACCTCCTCTTCGAGCTCGTGTGCAACTTCGTCTGTGTCACTGTGTCGGTCGGTGGTATAGCGTTCGTGGCGGGGCAACATAGTCTCATCAGGGTCTGATTGTGGATCTGTACCCTGAGAGGGCAATGTGGTGGTCTGAGTCAAAGGAGCAGCATAGTACTCTGGCTGTGGCTGTGCATCAGTGCACTCCATGTCAGAATATACTTGTAATGGGCATGGCCTGTTAAGTGTTTCACTTTGTAAGCCAGGGACGGTATGTGTAAAGAGCCGTTGTGTCGCCTGCTGCATCCTTCTCTCTTGTTGTAGTTTTTGCTGAGGAGGACAAGGAAGCGACTTGTCCCTGACCGTGAACATCCACAAGCGACGCGCTGCTTTTACATTTACCAGTTTCGGAAGAGGAGGCAAAAGAGCTAGAGGCTGAGTCTGCAATGTAAGCCAAAACTTGCTGTTGCTGCTCCGCCTTTAAAAGCGGTTTTCCTACTCCCAGAAAAGAGAGCGTTCGAGGCCTTGTGTAGCCTGACGACGAAACTGGCTCCACAGCTCCAGACTTAGGTGGAATATTTTTATCCCCACGACCACCTGATGCTCCACTACCACTACCATCATTACCAGCTGACAATGAACGCCCACGACGACCTCTTGCACCAGACTTCCTCATTGTTTTAAAATCTTAACCAAAGTAACTTTATTTGTTGCTGTCAAACAACTTACACGGTGAGCTATAACTTCAGTATGATTTCAATATCCCTTAACAGGTTGGTGAGACCACAAGGAAAATCAGGCACAATGGTACACACTCTGTTTTCTGTGGCACAAAATCACAGAGATGACACACACGCAGGACTGTCACTCAAGCACTAATGTCAATATTAATCTCCCACCTAATTTTTTTTTTTTTTTCCTCAGGGAGACTTTAGAAACCAAATAATATTAAAAAAAAAAAAAAAAAAAAGGCTTTCTATGGCCCACAATTAGAGAGAGAGAGGTGGCACACCCAGGAGTCAAGACTGGCGCACAAGCTGAAAGGGCAATATTACTCTCCCACTGTTTTTTTAAGTTTTTTTTTTATTTCAGGGAGACTTTAGAAACCAAATAATATTAAAAAAACCAAAAAAAAAAATAGCCTTTCTATGGCCCACTGAATGAGAGAGAGAGGTGGCACACCCAGGAGTCAAGACTGGCACACAAGCTGAAAGGGCAATATTACTCTCCCACTGTTTTTTTATGTTTTTTTTTTTTTTTTTCAGGGAGACTTTAGAAACCAAATAATAAGAAAAAAAATAAATAAATAAATAGGCTTTCTATAGCCCACTGAATGAGAGATAGCACACACAGCAGTGGCACACAAGCCCTGACTGAGGCCAATATTTTTCTCCCACTGATTGATGTAGTGTTTTTGTGTTGAGGTAGATTTTAGAACACAAATCAAGGAAAAAAAAAAAAAATGCTTTCTATGGCCCACTGAATGAGAGAGAGGTGGCACACCCAGGAGTCAAGACTGGCACACAAGCTGAAAGGGCAATATTACTCTCCCACTGTTTTTTTATGTATTTTTTGTTTTTTAAGGGAGACTTTAGAAACCCAATAATATTTTTAAAAAAAAATAAATAGGCTTTCTATGGCCCACTGAATGAGAGGGAGAGAGGTGGCACACCCAGGAGTCAAGACTGGCACACAAGCTGAAAGGGCAATATTACTCTCCCACTGTTTTTTTATGTTTTTTTTTTTTTTTAAGGGAGACTTTAGAAACCCAATAATATTTTAAAAAAAAAATAAATAGGCTTTCTATGGCCCACTGAATGAGAGGGAGAGAGGTGGCACACCCAGGAGTCAAGACTGGCACACAAGCTGAAAGGGCAATATTACTCTCCCACTGTTTTTTTATGTTTTTTTTTTTTTTTTCAGGGAGACTTTAGAAACCAAATAATATTAAAAAAACCAAAAAAAAAAATAGCCTTTCTATGGCCCACTGAATGAGAGAGAGAGGTGGCACACCCAGGAGTCAAGACTGGCACACAAGCTGAAAGGGCAATATTACTCTCCCACTGTTTTTTTATGTATTTTTTGTTTTTTAAGGGAGACTTTAGAAACCCAATAATATTTAAAAAAATAAATAAATAGGCTTTCTATGGCCCACTGAATGAGAGGGAGAGAGGTGGCACACCCAGGAGTCAAGACTGGCACACAAGCTGAAAGGGCAATATTACTCTCCCACTGTTTTTTTATGTATTTTTTGTTTTTTAAGGGAGACTTTAGAAACCCAATAATATTTTTAAAAAAAATAAATAGGCTTTCTATGGCCCACTGAATGAGAGGGAGAGAGGTGGCACACCCAGGAGTCAAGACTGGCACACAAGCTGAAAGGGCAATATTACTCTCCCACTGTTTTTTTATGTTTTTTTTTTTTTAAGGGAGACTTTAGAAACCCAATAATATTTAAAAAAAAAATAAATAGGCTTTCTATGGCCCACTGAATGAGAGGGAGAGAGGTGGCACACCCAGGAGTCAAGACTGGCACACAAGCTGAAAGGGCAATATTACTCTCCCACTGTTTTTTTATGTATTTTTTGTTTTTTAAGGGAGACTTTAGAAACCCAATAATATTTAAAAAAATAAATAAATAGGCTTTCTATGGCCCACTGAATGAGAGGGAGAGAGGTGGCACACCCAGGAGTCAAGACTGGCACACAAGCTGAAAGGGCAATATTACTCTCCCACTGTTTTTTTATGTATTTTTTGTTTTTTAAGGGAGACTTTAGAAACCCAATAATATTTAAAAAAAAAATAAATAGGCTTTCTATGGCCCACTGAATGAGAGGGAGAGAGGTGGCACACCCAGGAGTCAAGACTGGCACACAAGCTGAAAGGGCAATATTACTCTCCCACTGTTTTTTTATGTTTTTTTTTTTTAAGGGAGACTTTAGAAACCCAATAATATTTAAAAAACAAAATAAATAGGCTTTCTATGGCCCACTGAATGAGAGGGAGAGAGGTGGCACACCCAGGAGTCAAGACTGGCACACAAGCTGAAAGGGCAATATTACTCTCCCACTGTTTTTTTATGTTTTTTTTTTTTTTTCAGGGAGACTTTAGAAACCAAATAATATTAAAAAAACCAAAAAAAAAAATAGCCTTTCTATGGCCCACTGAATGAGAGAGAGAGGTGGCACACCCAGGAGTCAAGACTGGCACACAAGCTGAAAGGGCAATATTACTCTCCCACTGTTTTTTTATGTATTTTTTGTTTTTTAAGGGAGACTTTAGAAACCCAATAATATTTAAAAAAAAAAAATAAATAGGCTTTCTATGGCCCACTGAATGAGAGGGAGAGAGGTGGCACACCCAGGAGTCAAGACTGGCACACAAGCTGAAAGGGCAATATTACTCTCCCACTGTTTTTTTATGTTTTTTTTTTTTTTTTCAGGGAGACTTTAGAAACCAAATAATAAGAAAATAAATAAATAAATAAATAGTCTTTCTATAGCCCACTGAATGAGAGATAGCACACACAGCAGTGGCACACAAGCCCTGACTGAGGCCAATATTTTTCTCCCACTGATTGATGTAGTGTTTTTGTGTTGAGGTAGATTTTAGAACACAAATCAAGGAAAAAAAAAAAATGCTTTTTTATGGCCCACTGAATGAGAGAGAGGTGGCACACCCAGGAGTCAAGACTGGCACACAAGCTGAAAGGGCAATATTACTCTCCCACTGTTTTTTTATGTATTTTTTTTTTTTTAAGGGAGACTTTAGAAACCCAATAATATTTAAAAAAAAAAATAAATAGGCTTTCTATGGCCCACTGAATGAGAGGGAGAGAGGTGGCACACCCAGGAGTCAAGACTGGCACACAAGCTGAAAGGGCAATATTACTCTCCCACTGTTTTTTTATGTTTTTTTTTTTTTTTTCAGGGAGACTTTAGAAACCAAATAATATTAAAAAAACCAAAAAAAAAATAGCCTTTCTATGGCCCACTGAATGAGAGAGAGAGGTGGCACACCCAGGAGTCAAGACTGGCACACAAGCTGAAAGGGCAATATTACTCTCCCACTGTTTTTTTATGTTTTTTTTTTTTTTTCAGGGAGACTTTAGAAACCAAATAATATTAAAAAAACCAAAAAAAAAAATAGCCTTTCTATGGCCCACTGAATGAGAGAGAGAGGTGGCACACCCAGGAGTCAAGACTGGCACACAAGCTGAAAGGGCAATATTACTCTCCCACTGTTTTTTTAGGTATTTTTTTTTTTTTCAGGGAGACTTTAGAAACCAAATAATATTAAAAAAAAAATAAAAATAAATAGGCTTTCTATAGCCCACTGAATGAGAGATAGCACACACAGCAGTGGCACACAAGCCCTGACTGAGGCCAATATTTTTCTCCCACTGATTGATGTAGTGTTTTTGTGTTGAGGTAGAATTTAGAACACAAATCACGGAAAAAATAAATAGGCTTTCTATGGCCCACTCAGTGAGAGATGGCACACACAGGGATGGCACTGTAGCAGAAATGCCAATCTTAATCTCCCACAAAAAAAACAAAAAAAAAACAGGGACTGTCCTACAATTACTATCTCCCTGCAGTAATCTAAGCCAGGTATGGCAGGCAGCAATAGGAGTGGACTGATGCACAAATTAAATAAAAAGTGTGGACAAACAAAAAAGATAGCTGTGCAGAAAGGAAGGAACAAGAGGATATGTGCTTTGAAAAAAGCAGTTGGTTTCCACAGTGGCGTACACACAGCAATACAGCTATCACGGAGCCTTCTAGGGCAGCCCAATGAGCTACAGCGCTGAGGGGAAAAAAAAAAAAAAAATAGCTTCCACAGTCCCTGCACACCGAAGGTGGTGTTGGACAGTGGAAATCGCTGCAGCACAAGCGGTTTGGTGGTTAGTGGACCCTGCCTAACGCTCTCCCTGCTTCTGACGAAGCGGCAGCAACCTCTCCCTAAGCTCAGATCAGCAGCAGTAAGATGGCGGTCGGCGGGAACGCCCCTTTATAGCCCCTGTGACGCCGCAGACAGCAAGCCAATCACTGCAATGCCCTTCTCTAAGATGGTGGGGACCAGGATCTATGTCATCACGCTGCCCACACTCTGCGTTCACCTTCATTGGCTGAGAAATGGCGCTTTTCGCGTCATTGAAACGCGACTTTGGCGCGAAAGTCGCGTACCGCATGGCCGACAAGCACAGGGGTCGGATCGGGTTTCATGAGACGCCGACTTAGCCAAAAGTCGGCGACTTTTGAAAATGATCGACCTGTTTCGCTCAACCCTAGTTCTGATATTACTAATTGGTCTCATGCGGCTGTGGAGGCCTTTCGGGAGCTGAAGCGCCGGTTTTCTTCGGCTCCGGTCTTATGTCAGCCAGACGTCTCCCTTCCTTTCCAGGTCGAGGTTGATGCTTCTGAGATTGGAGCGGGGGCTGTTTTGTCGCAGAGAAGCTCTGATGGCTCTGTGATGAAGCCATGTGCTTTCTTTTCAAGAAAGTTTTCGCCTGCCGAGCGGAATTATGATGTTGGTAATCGGGAGTTGTTGGCTATGAAGTGGGCATTTGAGGAGTGGCGACATTGGCTCGAGGGAGCTAAGCATCGTGTGGTGGTCTTGACTGATCACAAGAATTTGATTTATCTCGAGTCGGCCAAGCGACTGAATCCTAGACAGGCTCGTTGGTCGTTGTTTTTCTCTCATTTTGATTTCGTGGTCTCATACCTGCCTGGTTAGAAGAATGTGAAGGTTGATGCTCTTTCTAGGAGTTTTGTGCCTGACTCTCCTGGTGATTCAGAGCCAGCTGGTATCCTCAGAGAAGGGGTGATTTTGTCTGCCATCTCCCCAGATTTGCGACGATGCTCTTTCTAGGAGTTTTGTGCCTGACTCTCCTGGTGATTCAGAGCCAGCTGGTATCCTCAGAGAAGGGGTGATTTTGTCTGCCATCTCCCCAGATTTGCGACGAGTGCTGCAGGAGTTTCAGGCGGATAGACCTGACCGTTGTCCACCGGAGAGACTGTTTGTCCCGGATAGATGGACCAGCAGAGTTATTTCCGAGGTTCATTCTTCGGTGTTGGCAGGCCATCCTGGGATTTTTGGTACCAGAGATTTGGTGGCTAGGTCCTTCTGGTGGCCTTCCTTGTCGTGGGATGTGCGTTCCTTTGTGCAGTCTTGTGGAATTTGTGCTCGGGCTAAGCCTTGCTGTTCTCGTGCCAGTGGCTTGTTGTTGCCTTTGCCTGTCCCGAAGAGGCCTTGGACGCACATTTCCATGGATTTTATTTCAGATCTCCCTGTCTCTCAGAGAATGTCGGTCATTTGGGTGGTGTGTGATCATTTTTCTAAAATGGTCCATTTGGTGCCCTTGCCTAAGTTGCCTTCCTCCTCCGAGTTGGTTCCTCTGTTTTTTCAAAATGTGGTTCGTTTGCACGGGATCCCTGAAAATATTGTTTCCGACAGAGGATCCCAGTTTGTGTCTAGATTTTGGCGGACCTTTTGTGCTAAGATGGGCATTAATTTGTCTTTTTCGTCAGCCTTCCATCCTCAGACGAATGGCCAAACCGAGCGCACTAATCAGACTTTGGAAACCTATTTAAGATGTTTTGTTTCTGCTGATCAGGACGACTGGGTGACTTTTTTGCCATTGGCCGAGTTTGCCCTTAATAATCGGGCTAGTTCTGCTACTTTGGTTTCACCTTTTTTTTGTAATTCAGGGTTTCATCCTCGTTTTTCCTCGGGTCAGGTGGAGTCTTCTGACTGTCCTGGAGTGGATGTTGTGGTGGATAGGTTGCATCAGATTTGGAATCATGTGGTGGACAATTTGAAGCTGTCACAAGAGAAGGCTCAGCGCCTTGCCAACCGCCGTCGCTGTGTGTGTCCCCGACTTCGCGTTGGGGATTTGGTGTGGTTGTCTTCTCGCTTTGTTCCTATGAAGGTCTCCTCTCCTAAGTTTAAGCCTCGGTTTATCGGTCCTTATAAGATTTTGGAAGTCCTTAACCCTGTGTCATTTCGTTTGGACCTCCCGGCATCGTTTGCTATTCATAATGTGTTCCATCGGTCGTTGTTGCGGAGGTATGTGGTGCCTGTGATTCCTTCGGATGAGCCTCCTGCCCCTGTGCTGGTTGAGGGAGAATTGGAATACGTGGTGGAGAAGATCTTGGATTCTCATATTTCTAGACGGAGGCTTCAGTATTTGGTTAAGTGGAAAGGCTATAGTCAGGAGGATAATTCCTGGGTTGTCGCCTCTGATGTTCATGCGGCCGATTTGGTTCGTGCCTTCCATGTGGCTCACCCTGATCGCCCTGGGGGTTTTGATGAGGGTTCGGTGTCCCCTCCTCAAGGGGGGGGTACTGTTGTGAACTCCGTATTCAGGCTCCCTCTTGTGGTCACAGATGGTATTGTGTGACTTTGGTTTTTTGGCTCCCCCTGGTGGTTTGGTTTATTATCCTGCGGGTCTGCTGGATCAGCTGCCTCGTTATTCACCAGGGAGGCTCCTATTTAGCTCTGCTTCACTTCCACTTGTTGCCGGCTGTCAATGTATTCAGTGCTATTCTGATTACTCCTGTTTATCTCGTTTTCTGCCTCTTCAGGATAAGCTAAGTTCTGTTTGAATATTTTTTGCTCATCTGCCTGCAATATGATTTCTGTGTATGATGAGTCTAGTCCAGCTTGCTAACATGTGATTTCTTTTTGCTGGTAAGCTCTGGGGTACGGAGTTGCTTCCCCCGCACCGTTAGTTGGTGCGGGGGCTCGAGCAATCTCTGCGTGGATTTTTTGAATAGGGTTTTTTATTGACCGCACAGTTTCTTTCCTATTTTCTGCTATTGATGGGTCTGGTTATATACAACACACATGTGTTGCCCCAGACTAATAATATGACTTTGGGATTTCTAATATTATTATATCTAGTATTAGCGGGCCTCATTTGCTAAATCTGATTTCATCTCTGCGTTTGTGCTTTCCCCTTAACTCACCGTTAATATTTGTGGGGGGCTATTCTATATCTTTGGGGTCTTCCACTGAGGCAAGTGAGGACTTACTTTCCCTCCAGGAATAGTCAGTTTCTCAGGCCATGACGAGACGTCTAGGATTTTTTTGGTAACGTTCCACGGCTGCCTATAGTTGTTTGCTGATAGGATCAGGTTGCGGTCAATCTAGTTACCACTTCCCCAGAGCTAGTAGTCTGTTCAGTTACTTAGCTAGTCCGACCTGCGATCCTTGCCACTAGGATCATAACAGTACAGCCAGCCTATAAAGTGTTAATTGCATGGCAGAAGCAGGAGAAAAGAAGCTTGGAGATATTTTTTTTTTTTGCTGCCGTGTGTCTAGCTGCTGAGTGTCTGGCTTCTCTCCTCCTCTTAATCTTGGTGTGGCTCTGAGTTCAGCTGCTGATATGGATATCCAGAGTTTAGCCTCCAGTGTAGATCATCTTGCTGCAAGGGTACAAAGTATTCAGGATTTTGTTGTGCACAGTCCTATGTCAGAGCCTAGAATACCTATTTCGGAGTTGTTTTCTGGAGATAGATCTAGGTTCCTGAATTTTAAGAACAATTGCAAGTTGTTTCTTTCTTTGAAACCTCGTTCCTCTGGGGATTCTGTTCAGCAAGTTAAGATTATTATTTCTTTCTTGCGTGGCGATCCTCAAGATTGGGCTTTCGCATTGGCTCCAGGGGATCCTGCGTTGCTCAGTGTGGATGCGTTTTTTCTGGCCCTTGGATTGCTCTATGAGGAACCTAATCTTGAGAACCAGGCTGAAAAAGCGTTGTTGGCCCTCTCTCAGGGGCAAGATGATGCAGAGGTGTACTGCCAGAAATTTCGGAAATGGTCGGTGCTTACTCAATGGAATGAGTGTGCCCTGGCTGCAAATTTCAGAAAAGGTCTTTCTGAAGCCATTAAGAATGTCATGGTGGGGTTCCCTATGCCTGCAGGTCTGAATGAGTCAATGACTCTGGCCATTCAGATTGATCGGCGTTTGCGGGAGCATAAACCTGCGCACCATTTGGCGGTGTCTTCTGAACAGACACCTGAGTCTATGCAATGTGATAGAATTCTGACCAGAAGTGAACGGCAAAATTATAGACGGCAAAATGGGTTGTGCTTTTACTGTGGTGACTCAGCTCATGTTATCTCAGCATGCTCTAAGCGCACAAAAAAGATTTATAAATCTGTCACCATCGGTACTTTACAGCCTAAGTTTATTTTGTCTGTTACCCTGATTTGTTCCCTGTCATCTTACCCGGTTATGGCTTTTGTGGATTCAGGTGCTGCCCTGAGTCTGATGTATTTGTCATTTGCCAGGCGCTGTGGTTTTGTTTTGGAGCCTTTAAAATTCCCTATTCCACTAAGGGGAATTGATGCTACACCATTGGCTACGAATAAACCTCAGTACTGGACACAAGTGACCATGTGCATGACTACTGTTCATCAGGAGGTGATTCGCTTTCTTGTATTGCATAATTTGCATGATGTTGTCGTGTTGGGCCTGCCATGGTTGCAGACTCATAATCCAGTCCTGGATTGGAAAGCAATGTCTGTGTCAAGTTGGGGTTGTCAGGGAATTCATGGCGACGCTCCTGTGGTGTCAATTGCTTCATCCACTCTTTCTGAGGTCCCTGCGTTTTTGTCAGATTACCAGGATGTATATGATGAGCCCAAACTCAGTTCTCTACCTCCTCATAGGGATTGTGATTGTGCTATAAATTTGATTCCTGGTAGTAAGTTTCCTAAGGGACGACTTTTCAATTTGTCAGTGCCGGAGCATGCTGCTATGCGGAGTTATATAAAGGAGTCTTTGGAGAAAGGACTTATTCGCCCCTCCTCCTCCCCTCTTGGTGCGGGGTTCTTTTTTGTGGCTAAGAAGGATGGTTCCTTGAGACCTTGTATTGATTATCGCCTTCTAAACAAAATCACGGTCAAATTTCAGTATCCTTTGCCATTGTTATCTGATCTGTTTGCTCGCATTAAGGGGTCTAGTTGGTTCACCAAGATAGATCTTCGTGGTGCGTATAACCTTGTGCGTATTAAGCAGGGTGATGAATGGAAGACTGCATTTAATACGCCCGAAGGCCATTTTGAGTACTTGGTGATGCCTTTTGGACTTTCTAACGCTCCTTCTGTCTTTCAGTCCTTTATGCACGACATCTTCCGCGAATATCTGGATAAATTTATGATTGTGTATCTGGATGATATTCTGGTTTTTTCGGATGATTGGGAGTCCCATGTTAAGCAGGTCAGGATGGTGTTTCAGGTCCTGCGTGCCAATGCTTTATTTGTGAAGGGCTCAAAATGTCTTTTTGGAGTCCAGAAGGTCTCTTTTTTGGGTTTCATTTTTTTCTCCTTCTGCTATTGAGATGGACCCAGTCAAGGTTCAGGCTATTCATGACTGGACTCAGCCTACATCTGTTAAGAGTCTTCAGAAGTTCTTGGGTTTTGCTAATTTTTACCGTCGCTTCATCGCTAATTTTTCTGGTGTTGTTAAGCCATTGACGGATTTGACCAAGAAGGGTTCTGATGTTACTAATTGGTCTCCTGCGGCTGTGGAGGCCTTTCGGGAGCTGAAGCGACGGTTTTCTTCGGCTCCGGTCTTATGTCAGCCAGACGTCTCCCTTCCTTTCCAGGTCGAGGTTGATGCTTCTGAGATTGGAGCGGGGGCTGTTTTGTCGCAGAGAAGCTCTGATGGCTCTGTGATGAAGCCATGTGCTTTCTTTTCAAGAAAGTTTTCGCCTGCCGAGCGGAATTATGATGTTGGTAATCGGGAGTTGTTGGCTATGAAGTGGGCATTTGAGGAGTGGCGACATTGGCTCAAGGGAGCTAAGCATCGTGTGGTGGTCTTGACTGATCACAAGAATTTGATTTATCTTGAGTAGGCCAAGCGGCTGAATCCTAGACAGGCTCGTTGGTCGTTGTTTTTCTCTCGTTTTGATTTTGTGGTCTCATACCTGCCTGGTTCGAAGAATGTGAAGGCTGATGCTCTTTCTAGGAGTTTTGTGCCTGACTCTCCTGGTGATTCAGAGCCAGCTGGTATCCTCAGAGAAGGGGTGATTTTGTCTGCCATCTCCCCAGATTTGCGACGAGTGCTGCAGGAGTTTCAGGCGGATAGACCTGACCGTTGTCCACCGGAGAGACTGTTTGTCCCGGATAGATGGACCAGCAGAGTTATTTCCGAGGTTCATTCTTCGGTGTTGGCAGGCCATCCTGGGATTTTTGGTACCAGAGATTTGGTGGCTAGGTCCTTCTGGTGGCCTTCCTTGTCGCGGGATGTGCGTTCCTTTGTGCAGTCTTGTGGAATTTGTGCTCGGGCTAAGCCTTGCTGTTCTCGTGCCAGTGGCTTGTTGTTGCCTTTGCCTGTCCCGAAGAGGCCTTGGACGCACATTTCCATGGATTTTATTTCAGATCTCCCTGTCTCTCAGAGAATGTCGGTCATTTGGGTGGTGTGTGATCGTTTTTCTAAAATGGTCCATTTGGTGCCCTTGCCTAAGTTGCCTTCCTCCTCCGAGTTGGTTCCTCTGTTTTTTCAAAATGTGGTTCGTTTGCACGGGATCCCTGAAAATATTGTTTCCGACAGAGGATCCCAGTTTGTGTCTAGATTTTGGCGGACCTTTTGTGCTAAGATGGGCATTAATTTGTCTTTTTCGTCGGCCTTCCATCCTCAGACGAATGGCCAAACCGAGCGCACTAATCAGACTTTGGAAACCTATTTAAGATGTTTTGTTTCTGCTGATCAGGACGACTGGGTGACTTTTTTGCCATTGGCCGAGTTTGCCCTTAATAATCGGGCTAGTTCTGCTACTTTGGTTTCACCTTTTTTTTGTAATTCAGGGTTTCATCCTCGTTTTTCCTCGGGTCAGGTGGAGTCTTCTGACTGTCCTGGAGTGGATGTTGTGGTGGATAGGTTGCATCAGATTTGGAATCATGTGGTGGACAATTTGAAGCTGTCACAAGAGAAGGCTCAGCGCTTTGCCAACCGCCGTCGCTGTGTGGGTCCCCGACTTCGCGTTGGGGATTTGGTGTGGTTGTCTTCTCGCTTTGTTCCTATGAAGGTCTCCTCTCCTAAGTTTAAGCCTCGGTTTATCGGTCCTTATAAGATTTTGGAAGTCCTTAACCCTGTGTCATTTCGTTTGGACCTCCCGGCATCGTTTGCTATTCATAATGTGTTCCATCGGTCGTTGTTGCGGAGGTATGTGGTGCCTGTGGTTCCTTCGGTTGAGCCTCCTGCCCCTGTGCTGGTTGAGGGAGAATTGGAATACGTGGTGGAGAAGATCTTGGATTCTCGTATTTCTAGACGGAGGCTTCAGTATTTGGTTAAGTGGAAAGGCTATGGTCAGGAGGATAATTCCTGGGTTGTCGCCTCTGATGTTCATGCGGCCGATTTGGTTCGTGCCTTCCATGTGGCTCACCCTGATCGCCCTGGGGGTTTTGATGAGGGTTCGGTGACCCCTCCTCAAGGGGGGGGTACTGTTGTGAACTCCGTTTTCAGGCTCCCTCTTGTGGTCACAGATGGTATTGTGTGACTTTGGTTTTTTGGCTCCCCCTGGTGGTTTGGTTTATTATCCTGCGGGTCTGCTGGATCAGCTGCCTCGTTATTCACCAGGGAGGCTCCTATTTAGCTCTGCTTCACTTCCACTTGTTGCCGGCTGTCAATGTATTCAGTGCTATTCTGATTACTCCTGTTTATCTCGTTTTCTGCCTCTTCAGGATAAGCTAAGTTCTGTTTGAATATTTTTTGCTCATCTGCCTGCAATGTGATTTCTGTGTATGATGAGTCTAGTCCAGCTTGCTAACATGTGATTTCTTTTTGCTGGTAAGCTCTGGGGTACGGAGTTGCTTCCCCCGCACCGTTAGTTGGTGCGGGGGCTCGAGCAATCTCTGCGTGGAATTTTTGAATAGGGTTTTTTATTGACCGCACAGTTTCCTTCCTATTTTCTGCTATCTAGTATTAGCGGGCCTCATTTGCTAAATCTGATTTCATCTCTGCTTTTGTGCTTTCCCCTTAACTCACCGTTAATATTTGTGGGGGGCCATTCTATATCTTTGGGGTCTTCCACTGAGGCAAGTGAGGACTTACTTTCCCTCCAGGAATAGTCAGTTTCTCAGGCCGTGACGAGACGTCTAGGATTTTTTAGGTAACGTTCCACGGCTGCCTATAGTTGTTTGCGGATAGGATCAGGTTGCGGTCAATCTAGTTACCACTTCCCCAGAGCTAGTAGTCTGTTCAGTTACTTAGCTAGTCCGACCTGCGATCCTTGCCACTAGGATCATAACATAAAAGGTCCCGACAGGAAACTAGCAATTACACTTTTCAGCAATACAACTGTCTAAACAATTTAAGCAGGGGAGTCTACAGCAAACCAACAACCGAAAGAACAAACCTACCCCTTAAAAACATCAATCTATATTAATAATCCAGTATAATACACATAATTATCAAAAAATCTAGATAAAAAAAAAAAACATCCCAATTAGGGGACCAAAATCCTGGGATTAGAGACACCGCTTATCTATATCTCATTTATGTACCAAAATAACACAATAGAAAAAATCAACAAAACGTGAAAAGTAACACTAAAAAACCAAAAAACATGAAAATAACATAAAAAATGAAAATGTTGGATATAGTATGCCTTTGTTGACCCTAATAGGCCCTAAGGTCTGATAACCTTCCTTGCAGTGGAGGTTGGCACCCTAAATTTTCGATATGGCGCCCCCGCTCAACGGCGGCTGTCCCTTTTTTCCCTAGGTGACCCCTACAAATCTAATACCCACGTTTACTAGTGTAGTTACCAAGAGAATATATAACAATAAACAGTTTGCAAATTGCAAAACAGTGGGTGTTGTATATTTGTGTACATGCTCCTGTCCATTAAATTACATTGGGAAGACGAAGAGACAATTCAAAATCCGTATTGGAGAGCATCTTGGCGATATACGCAGAAAGAGAGACACACCACTGGCGCGTCACGTAAATGTGCATTACGGGGGGGATTTAGGGTCAATTGCATTTAGGGTAATAGAGGTGGTGGAACCATCGGTCCGTCAAGGAGATTGGGACAAGAAGATCCTACAGAGAGAAACAAGATGGATTTTCTGGATGGATACAGTCCATCCAAATGGTTTAAATGAGCAGTTGACCTTCTCGAGCTTCATTTAGACGTGATGGTGAGCACATTTCCCATGAGAGGAAACAATATAGCCTGGTTTATACATTGTTAGTGTGTTATTTACTAAAAATCCAGGTGGGTGGGATACCCCTTGTCGGAACATCCTTCAGTAATAAGTGGAAGGCTTATATTTGGCATTATAGGCAATTTGAGGTTCTTTAACACCGTGCCATATAGCCTCTGCGAGTAGCCTATATCCTCTCGTTGAGATATGATAATGAGACCCGGGAAATAGATGGTATAAGGATATATAGTGAATTTGATAATTGCCACCCAATGAGATGTGATGACGCCTGCTATTCCGTATCGCATAGTGAGTGGATATATTTGCATAGCAGTTAACTGGCAGTCTATTAATCAGGTTATAATTTACTATATATAACAAGCACTCCTGCGCTGAGCGGAAAGCATTATTTGGATTAGGCAACATGATGTATAGTTGCAGCTGCAGCATTTGGTGTATCACTGTTCATAAGTACAGACACATGCGCAAGACAGAAGCTGAGTACGATGTCATTATACCTCTGCGAGCGGCAAGGGCTCTCTGCGGCTGCGCAGTAGGTCTGGATATGGCTGTGCGTTCCACAGCACATTAATTACGTCATCAGTGTGTGCATATGCGGTCCAGAGCACGTCATCAATAGGAGCGCATTTGCGCTGTGGTGAGCGTCTCATGTCACTAAACTTCCTGTTGCAGCTGAACACATGGAGTATGGTGCCGGGTATAGGAGGACGCCGCTGCCCTATGGAGGTGGGTGGAGCGTTCAGCATTACGCTATATAAGTGAGTGGATAGGGCAAGTGATAGCACAGACTGGGGAATCCAGTATCTTGATTCCTGCTTGTGGCTCTATGACCTATTATGGTGAAGCAATCTAAAGTCCCCTGATGAACCCCCTGAATGAATAAAATGGGGGAGAAATGCGTCGGGACAGCGTGTACATGAGCCGATGGATTCACATGGTGGCTATGAGAGAACATCTGAGGAACAAGGAGCTAAGTGGATAACTTGCATTGGGCGTAGTGTTATGGTGCAATCTATGGCATACTAAGCACTTGATTTGTTTAAACTAGTGATTAGTGTTGAGCATTCCGATACCGCAAGTATCGGGTATCGGCCGATATTTGCTGTATCGGAATTCCGATACCGAGATCCGATACTTTTGTGGTATCGGGAATCGGAATCGGAAGTTCCCAGTGTATGGTTCCCAGGGTCTGAAGGAGAGGAAACTCTCCTTCAGGCCCTGGGATCCATATCCATGTAAAAAATAAAGAATTAAAATAAAAAATAGGGATATACTCACCCTCTGACGCGCCCTGGTAGTAACCGGCAGCCTTCTTTGCTTAAAATGCGCGCGTTTACTGCCTTCCGTGACGTCACATGTGACCGCGACGCGACCAATCACAACAAGCCGTGACGTAATTTTCAGGTCCTGAATGCCGAATTCTAGGCATTCAGGACCTGAAAATTACGTCACGGCTTCTGATTGGTCGCGTGCCGCCCATGTGACCGCGACGCAACCAATCACAACAAGCCGTGACGTAAAAATTACGTCACGGCTTCTGATTGGTCGCGTGCCGCCCATGTGACCGCGACACGATCAATCACAACAAGCCGTGACGTAATTTTCAGGTCCTGAATGCCTAATTCTAGAATTAGGCATTCAGGACCTGAAAATTACGTCACGGCTTGTTGTGATTGGTCGCGTCGCGGTCACATGGGCGGCACGCGACCAATCAGAAGCCGTGACATCACGGAAGGCAGTAAACGCGCGCATTTTAAGCAAAGAAGGCTGCCGGTTCCCTCGATAAGGTGCAGGCTGCGTCAGAGAGGTGAGTATATCAATATTTTTTATTTTAATTCTATATTTTACACATTAATATGGATCCCAGGGCCTGAAGGAGAGTTTCCTCTCCTTCAGACCCTGGGAACCATCAAGGATACCGTCCGATACTTGAGTCCCATTGACTTGTATTGGTATCGGGTATCGGTATCGGATTAGATCCGATACTTTGCCGGTATCGGCCGATACTTTCCGATACCGATACTTTCAAGTATCGGACGGTATCGCTCAACACTACTAGTGATGCATATAACATGTGTATATCCCCGGTATCTGTGAATGAGGGAACTGGGAGTGTGGATCTGAACTGCCTATAAACAAAACAATATATGGGTGATAACTAGTCTATTCAGCACTGTGGTTTTGATTAAAACTCTGGCTAGAAACAATATTTGTTTTTTGGGGGTATATCCCCTTTATGATAAGCGACTGATATATGAATACTTTCTCTTCTAACATTCATGTGAGGACTTATTAAAGTCTACGCCTTGATTTAGGACAAGCTAGCATATGATAGGGATGCTGGCTAGATATAGTTGTTGCTAGTATACATAAAACAACTTAGGTGCAGTTCTAGGTCTCTATTGATTATTTTGTATCCACTATACAACTAATTTAAGTTTTGGGTTGCTAGTATCAGGTGCAGCATATAGAGGATTTAATAGTGCTTGGTATGGTACTATAGATCTAATTTGATCCATATATGTGTGGTGTTTTTTGTCTGTGGGTATTAGATTTGTAGGGGTCACCTAGGGAAATAAGGGACAGCCGCCGTTGAGCGGGGGTGCCATATCGAAAATTTAGGGTGCCAACCTCCGCTGCAAGGAAGGTTATCAGACCTTAGGGCCTATTAGGGTCAACATAGGCATACTATATCCAACATTTTCATTTTTTATGTTATTTTCATGTTTTTTGGTTTTTTAGTGTTACTTTTCACATTTTGTTGATTTTTTCTATTGTGTTATTTTGGTACATAAATGAGATATAGATAAGCGGTGTCTCTAATCCCAGGATTTTGGTCCCCTAATTGGGATGTTTTGTTTTTTTTTATCTAGATTTTTTGATAATTATGTGTATTATACTGGATTATTAATAAAGATTGATGTTTTTAAGGGGTAGGTTTGTTCTTTCGGTTGTTGGTTTGCTGTAGACTCCCCTGCTTAAATTGTTTAGACAGTTGTATTGACCTCCTGAGGACACCAGTCCATGAAGTTCATACTAGGGACTACCGAGAAGAAACAATGTAGATTAAAGTCCTATAACCTTCACTCCATCACATATTATAGACAAGACAGACTATAGACAAAACAGAATTCCACAGGGACTCAGATGCCATCTTCGTCCAACACTCTTCTCTGATAAACCAGAATATTATGAGAAATTTCAACAAATTTTAAATAAATGTTTTCTGAACATAATCGTCCTAACCACTGATTCTCTTCAAGCAGCAATATCTGAAACTCAGCAAAAAAATATCATTTATAGAAAATCAATGAACATCAACTGTCTCCATCCCAGAATGGGAAAGCCTGAAGAAAAAGACTGACAAAATTATTGATGAACACTAGTGATGAGCGAGTATACTCGTTGCTTGGGTTTTTCCTAGCACACTAGGGTGGTCTCTGAATTAGTTTTCATCGCGGCAGCTGCATGATTTACGGCTACTAGACAGCTTGAATACATGAGGGGATTCCCTAGCAACCAGTCAACCCCCACATGTACTCAGGCTGGCTAGCAGTCGTAAATCATGCAGCTGCGTCGACAAAAACTAAATCTCCGAGCACTCACAAATACTCGGAGACCACCCGAGCAACGAGTATACTTGCTCATCGCTAATGAACATCGCAAAATACTTCAAGAAAGGAAACGAATCAAGTTCCAATGAGACTCGGAGGACTATCTGCAGGACCCAATTTATAGATGTAACAAATCATTAAATACAGGAACATGGCATAGAAATTATAGAACAAGATGTTCAGGTCTGGCAGCAATGGTTCCACTGGCTTATAGAACCAAGGTCCTTTTTATCCAAGCAACAGCTGACAGGAGGGAACATGAGACCACTAGGAGGAGACCAGCATGGAGGGCCGGCCGCAAATATAGGAGTTCGTATGATGACAAGGTCACAGGTAAGAGCCCAAAACACGGTGGTCAACATATCATCGTATAACTTATGCCCCACAGAACTGACGATAGTCCAATGTGGTCTCGCTGTCTGCCCAACTCCTTCCAGTGACAAGTTCAGACTGGAGCAGGATCTTCAGGGTTGAAGACTCACTTCAGACTTCAGCAAGAACCTACAGGGAAACGAACCCCTCTTGTGGGGGCCATTTCTGTTCCAGAATTAACCATATCTCAACTAAGTCTTCGTAATTCCAGTAACTTTAATCCACCCCACACTTACATTGTGTCAGAGACCTGTATAGACTTTAGGCTGCTTTCCGATGAACAAAAGTAGCAGCACTTTGGACGCAGCATATGTTCGGGGCATCCAAAGTCCTGCCTTCCAATGAATGCAGATAAAGCCGCATGTGTTCAATGAACTATGCGGATTTACCACATTCAATACATTTCCGTTGATTACATTTCTGTTGCAGAGACTAGCATCTCCTTATGAGAAATTGACATGCTGCGGAATTGAAAGACACTTCAGTGTCTGCGGGTGTTCCGCAGGCTCATATGAACACATAGTGAACATGGCATTGCTAGAAATCAGATCCACTATTCTGTAACAGCTTGCTGCTGAGGGTTTGGCGCTGCATAAATACGCTGCATCAAACCCACAGCAATTCCCGATTGTGGGCACGTACCTGTATACATAGAGACATAGACAACACACTGGCCCAACATCAAAGGAGTTCTTTCCCCACAAACAATGACCTGGCACAAACTGACATACAAACTATTGATTACCTAAAAAATAATAAGCATGTCATTATCAAGCCAGGAGATATGGGTGGGGCAATTGTCATCATGGACCGTACGCAATACCTCAATGAAATCTCTCACCAGCTCTCCGAAACATCAACCTACAGAAAAATTTCCCATGACCTCACATTTGCCATTAAAAATATCATTCAGCAGATGATCAATAGATATCTGTCCCTTAACACTATCGATCAAAAAGCAGCTACATTTCTCATTAAATTACATCCAGTAAATCCGGGCCTGGCCAAAAAGCCATAAACCTCTAACCAATCCTCCTGAATTATAGCTTTCGTGGATTCCATTCTATCGCCTCTTTCGGTGTTCTTGGAGAAAATTCTCACCCCACCAGTCAAATACATAAATGTAGGGAGCGGGGAATGGGAAGTCAGCTCATCAAATTCCAGGCACCTTGAGGAGGATGGAATCATACCCACTGAGTACCCCTGGTCCTGGGGGCTTCTCAAAGGCAGAAATATAGAAAACTAGTTGAAGAGCCCGGCGTTGCCTGGGCATAGTAAATATCTGTGGTTAGTTATAGCACTTCACTTCTCTTATTTTCCTATCACGCCTCTTATTTTCCCCTCACATTTCTCATTTTCTCCCTTACACCTCTCATTTTCCCCCTCACTCCTCTCATTCCCCCTAACACTTGTCATTTCGACCTCACATCTGTCATTTTCCGATCACTCCACTATTTTCCCTCACTCCTCTCATTTTGCACTCACACCTTTTCATTTTCACCTCACACCCCTCATTTTCACCTCACACCCCTCATTTTCACCTCACACCTCTCATTTTCCCCTCAGTATATACATGTTTGTCATCTCCCTTATATATAGTATACACCTGTATGTCATCTCCTGTATATAGTATATACCTGTATGTCATCTCCCCTGTAAATAGTATATACCTGCTGTATGTCATCTCCTCTGTTATGACTCCAATGGCAGAGGGTCTCAGAAATAATTACTAAGTCTGCAAACACAAAAACCAGCTCATAGGGCAGTGGTAACTTGTTATGACCCCAGTGGACAGGGTCTCAGAGGAACGTGTAAGTCTGCGAGATTCAAAAATCCAGCTCATAGGGCTGTGGTAACTGGGTTGACCAAATAGCTACTCCTAACGCCAACACTAGAAGTAGCCGGGGATCATGCCTACGGTGATCGCTAGATGACTCGCGCCAGCCGGAGAATCTAACTACCTCTAGGAGAAGAAAACAAAGACCTCTCTTGCCTCCAGAGAAAGGGACCCCAAAGCAAGATACAAGCCCCCCACAAATAATAACGGTGAGGTAAGAGGAAATGACAAACACAGAAATGAACCAGGTTCAGCAAAGAGAGGCCAGCTTACTAATAGCAGAATATAGCAAGATAACTTATCTGGTCAACAAAAACCCTATAAAAATCCACGCTGGAGATTCAAGAACCCCCGAACCGTCTAACGGTCCGGGGGGAGAACACCAGCCCCCTAGAGCTTCCAGCAAAGGTCAGGATACAGATTGGAACAAGCTGGACAAAAATACCAAACAAAACAAAAGCAAAAAGCAAGGAAGCAGACTTAGCTAGAAATACAGGAACCAGGATAATAGGACAAGAGCACAACAGATTAGCTCTGATTTAAACGATGCCAGGCATTGAACTGAAGGTCCAGGGAGCTTATATAGCAACGCCCCTGAACTAACGGCCCAGGTGAGGATATAGGAAAAGACAGAAGCTCCAGAGTCAAATCACTAATGACCACTAGAGGGAGCAAAAAGCAAAATCACAACAGTACCCCCCCCCCTTAGTGAGGGGTCACCGAACCCTCACCACGACCACCAGGGCGATCAGGACGAGCGGCGTGAAAGGCACGAACTAAATCGGCCGCATGAACATCAGAGGCGACCACCCAGGAATTATCTTCCTGACCATAGCCCTTCCACTTGACCAGGTACTGAAGCCTCCGCCTGGAGAGACGAGAATCCAAGATCTTCTCCACCACGTACTCCAACTCGCCCTCAACCAACACCGGAGCAGGAGGCTCAGCAGAAGGAACCACAGGCACAACGTACCGCCGCAACAAGGACCTATGAAACACGTTGTGGATAGCAAACGACACAGGAAGATCCAGGCGAAAGGATACAGGATTAAGGATTTCCAATATCTTGTAAGGACCAATAAAACGAGGTTTAAATTTGGGAGAGGAAACCTTCATAGGAACAAAGCGGGAAGAAAGCCACACCAAATCCCCAACACGTAGTCGGGGACCCACACCGCGGCGGCGGTTGGCAAAGCGCTGAGCCCTCTCCTGTGACAACTTCAAGTTGTCCACCACAAGATTCCAGATCCGCTGCAACCTATCCACCACAGAATCCACCCCAGGGCAGTCAGAAGGTTCCACATGACCCGAAGAAAAACGAGGGTGGAAACCAGAGTTGCAGAAAAACGGCGAAACCAAGGTGGCGGAACTAGCCCGATTATTAAGGGCAAACTCAGCCAACGGCAAGAAGGTCACCCAATCGTCCTGATCAGCAGAGACAAAACACCTCAAATAAGCCTCCAAAGTCTGATTAGTTCGCTCCGTCTGTCCATTAGTCTGAGGATGGAAAGCAGACGAAAACGACAAGTCAATGCCCATCCTACTACAAAAGGATCGCCAGAATCTGGAAACGAACTGGGATCCTCTGTCTGACACAATATTCTCAGGGATGCCGTGCAAACGAACCACGTTCTGGAAAAACACAGGAACCAGATCGGAAGAGGAAGGCAGCTTAGGCAAAGGAACCAAATGGACCATCTTGGAGAAGCGATCACATATCACCCAGATAACAGACATGCCTTGAGACACCGGAAGATCAGAAATGAAATCCATGGAGATATGTGTCCAAGGTCTCTTAGGGACAGGCAAGGGCAAGAGCAACCCGCTGGCACGAGAACAGCAAGGCTTAGCTCGAGCACAAGTCCCACAGGACTGTACAAATGACCACACATCCCTAGACAAGGAAGGCCACCAAAAGGATCTGGCCACCAGATCTCTGGTGCCAAAAATTCCTGGGTGACCTGCCAACACCGAGGAATGAACCTCGGAAATGACTCTGCTGGTCCACTTATCAGGCACAAACAGTCTGTCAGGTGGACAAGAATCAGGCCTATCAGCCTGAAATCTCTGCAACACACGTCGCAGATCTGGAGAAATAGCTGACAAGATAATACCATCCTTAAGAATACCAACAGGTTCAGCGACTCCAGGAGCATCAGGCACAAAGCTCCTGGAAAGAGCATCGGCCTTCACATTTTTTGAACCTGGTAAATACGAGACAACAAAGTCAAAACGGGAGAAAAACAATGACCAGCGGGCCTGTCTAGGATTCAGGCGTTTAGCAGACTCGAGATACATCAGATTTTTGTGATCAGTCAAGACCACCACACGATGCTTAGCACCCTCGAGCCAATGACGCCACTCCTCAAATGCCCATTTCATGGCCAACAACTCCCGATTGCCCACATCATAATTTCGCTCCGCAGGCGAAAACTTCCTAGAGAAAAAGGCGCAAGGTCTCATAACAGAGCAACCAGGGCCTCTCTGCGACAAAACGGCCCCTGCTCCAATCTCTGAAGCATCCACCTCAACCTGAAAGGGAAGCGAGACATCAGGCTGGCACAAAACAGGCGCCGAAGTAAACCGACGTTTCAACTCCTGGAAAGCCTCCACGGCAGCAGGAGCCCAATTAACCACATCGGAGCCCTTCTTGGTCATATCCGTCAAAGGTTTCACAATGCTAGAAAAGTTAGCGATAAAACGACGGTAGAAGTTAGCGAAACCCAAGAACTTCTGAAGACTCTTAACTGACGAGGGCTGAGTCCAATCAAGAATAGCTCGGACCTTGACTGGGTCCATCTCCACAGCAGAAGGGGAAAAAATGAACCCCAAAAAGGGAACCTTCTGTACACCAAAAAGACACTTTGAGCCCTTGACAAACAAAGAATTTTCACGCAAAATTTTAAAGACCATCCTGACCTGCTCCACATGCGAGTCCCAATTATCAGAAAAAACCAGAATATCATCCAGATAAACGATCAAAAATTTATCCAGATAGTTCCGGAAAATGTCATGCATAAAGGACTGAAAAACTGAAGGGGCATTAGAGAGCCCAAAAGGCATCACCAAGTACTCAAAATGACCTTCGGGCGTATTGAATGCGGTTTTCCATTCATCCCCTTGCTTAATGCGCACAAGGTTGTACGCACCACGAAGGTCTATCTTGGTAAACCACTTGGCACCTTTAATCCGGGCAAACAAGTCAGACAACAGCGGTAAAGGATACTGAAATTTGACAGTGATCTTATTTAAAAGCCGATAGTCAATACAAGGCCTCAAAGATCCGTCCTTTTTAGCCACAAAAAAGAATCACGCACCAAGAGGGGAAGAAGACGGACGGATGTGTCCTTTCTCCAGAGACTCCTTGATATATGAACGCATAGCGGTATGTTCAGGTATCGACAGATTAAACAGTCTTCCCTTAGGAAATTTACTGCCTGGAATCAAATCTATTGCACAGTCACATTCCCTATGAGGAGGCAATGCACTGGACCTGGACTCGCTAAAGACATCCTGATAATCAGACAAATACTCCGGAACTTCCGAAGGCGTAGAAGAAGCAATAGACACAGGCAGGGAATCCTCATGAATACCACGACAGCCCCAACTAGACACTGACATAGCCTTCCAGTCAAGGACTGGATTATGGGTCTGTAACCATGGCAGCCCCAAAACAACCAAATCATGCATTTTATGTAGAACGAGAAAACGTATCACCTCGCGGTGTTCAGGAGTCATGCACATGGTAACCTGTGTCCAATACTGCGGTTTATTTTCTGCTAATGGCGTAGCATCAATACCCCTAAGAGGGATAGGATTTTCTAATGGTTCAAGAATAAAACCACAGCGCTTAGCAAATGAGAGATCCATAAGACTCAGGGCAGCACCTGAATCTACAAACGCCATGACAGGATAAGATGACAGTGAGCAAATCAAAGTTACAGACAGAATAAACTTAGGATGCAAATTACCAATGGTGACAGGACTAACAACCTTAGATATACGTTTAGAGCATGCTGAGATAACATGTGTAGAATCACCACAGTAGTAGCACAAGCCATTCCGGCGTCTATGAATTTTCCTCTCATTTCTAGTCAGGATTCTATCACATTGCATCAAATCAGGTGTCCGTTCAGACAACACCATGAGGGAATTTGCGGTTTTTCTATCACATTGCATCACATCAGGTGTCTGTTCAGACAACAACATGAGGGAATTTGCGGTTTTGCGCTCCCGCAACCGCAAGTCAATTTGAATAGCCAGGGACATGGTATCATTCAGACCTGTGGGAATGGGAAAACCCACCATAACATTCTTAATGGCCTCAGAAAGGCCATTTCTAAGATTAGCGGCCAGTGCACACTCATTCCAATGTGTCAGCACGGACCATTTCCGAAATTTTTGGCAATACACCTCAGCCTCGTCCTGGCCCTGAGACATAGCCAGCAAGGCTTTCTCTGCCTGAATCTCAAGATTGGGTTCCTCATAAAGTAAACCGAGTGCCAGAAAAAACGCATCAATATCAGCCAATGCCGGATCTCCTGGCGCCAACGAAAAAGCCCAATCTTGAGGGTCACCCCGTAAGAATGAAATAACAATTTTTACTTGTTGAGCAGAGTCTCCAGACGAACAAGGTTTCAGGGACAAAAACAATTTACAATTATTCCTGAAATTCCTAAACTTAAATCGGTCTCCTGAAAACAGTTCAGGAATCGGAATCTTGGGTTCAGACCTAGGATTTCTGGTAACATAATCTTGTATACCCTGCACACGAGCGGCAAGCTGGTCCACACTTGTAATCAAGGTCTGGACATTCATGTCTGCAGCAAGCTTAAGCCACTCTGAGGTAAAGGGGAAAAGAAAAAAAAAAAAATGAGAGAGGGAAAAAAAAAAACTCAAAATTTTCTTTCTTATAATCCCACTTCTGCAATGCATTAAACATTTAATACTGGCCTGGCATACTGTTATGACCCCAGTGGACAGGGTCTCAGAGGAACGTGTAAGTCTGCGAGATTCAAAAATCCAGCTCATAGGGCTGTGGTAACTGGGTTGACCAAATAGCTACTCCTAACGCCAACACTAGAAGTAGCCGGGGATCATGCCTACGGTGATCGCTAGATGACTCGCGCCAGACGGAGAATCTAACTACCCCTAGGAGAAGAAAACAAAGACCTCTCTTGCCTCCAGAGAAAGGGACCTGTTGTGAAATTGGATTCTGGGCTCCCCCGGTGGCCACTTGTGGAATTTAACTTGTGTGCATCATCCCCTCTGTTCACCTGCTCCTATCAGGATGTGGGAGTCGCTATATAACCTTGCTCCTCTGTCAGTTTCATGCCGGTCAACAATGTAATCAGAAGCCTTTCTGTGCATGTTCCTGCTACTAGACAACTCCCAGCTAAGTTGGACTTTTGTCCTTGTGTGTTTTTGCATTTTGTTCCTGTTCACAGCTGCTGTTTCGTTACTGTGTCTGGAAAGCTCTTGTGAGCGGAAATTGCCACTCTGGTGTTATGAGTTAATGCTAGAGTCTTAAAGTAATTTCTGGATGGTGTTTTGATAGGGTTTTCTGCTGACCATGAAAGTGCCCTTTCTGTCTTCATGCTATCTAGTAAGCGGACCTCGATTTTGCTAAACCTATTTTCATACTACGTTTGTCATTTCTTCTAAAATCACCGCCAATATATGTGGGGGCCTCTGTCTGCCTTTTGGGAAAATTTCTCTAGAGGTGAGCCAGGACTGTCTTTTCCTCTGCTAGGATTAGGTAGTTCTCCGGCTGGCGCTGGGCATCTAGGGATAAAAAACGTAGGCATGCTACCCGGCCACTTCTAGTTGTGCGGCAGGTTTAGTTCATGGTCAGTATAGTTTCCATCTTCCAAGAGCTAGTTCTCATGTATGCTGGGCTATGTTCTCTCGCCATTGAGAATCATGACAGGGACCCCAAAGCAAGATACAAGCCCCCCACAAATAATAACGGTGAGGTAAGAGGAAATGACAAACACAGAAATGAACCAGGTTCAGCAAAGAGAGGCCAGCTTACTAATAGCAGAATATAGCAAGATAACTTATCTGGTCAACAAAAACCCTATAAAAATCCACGCTGGAGATTCAAGAACCCCCGAACCGTCTAACGGTCCGGGGGGAGAACACCAGCCCCCTAGAGCTTCCAGCAAAGGTCAGGATACAGATTGGAACAAGCTGGACAAAAATACCAAACAAAACAAAAGCAAAAAGCAAGGAAGCAGACTTAGCTAGAAATACAGGAACCAGGATAATAGGACAAGAGCACAACAGATTAGCTCTGATTTAAACGATGCCAGGCATTGAACTGAAGGTCCAGGGAGCTTATATAGCAACGCCCCTGAACTAACGGCCCAGGTGAGGATATAGGAAAAGACAGAAGCTCCAGAGTCAAATCACTAGAGGGAGCAAAAAGCAAAATCACAACATAACTGGGCTGACCATATATCTAATCCTAGCACCACAAATAACAGCAGCCGGGGAACGTGCCTACGTTGATTCTAGATGTCTCGCGCCAGCCGGAGAACTAACTAACCCTAGAAGGAAAAAGAAAGACCTTTCTTGCCTCCAGAGAAAAGACCCCAAAAGTTGGATACAAGCCCCCAACAAATAATAACGGTGAGGTAAGAGGAAAAGACAAACGTAAGAATGAGCTAGGTATTTAGCAAAGAGAGGCCCACTAGCTAATAAATAGCAGAATATAGTAAGATAACTTATATGGTCAGCAAAAACCCTATCAAAAATATCCACGCTGGAAATTCAAGAACCCCCGAACCGTCTAATGGCCCAGGGGGAGAACACCAGCCCCCTAGAGCTTCCAGCAAGGTCAGGAATCACATTTAGTACAAGCTGGACAAAAATGAGAGCAAGCAAATAACCCAAAAAACAAAGAAGCAGGACTTAGCTTAATTTTGCACGAACCAGGATCAGCAGATAGGAGCAAACAAAAAGGATCTGATTACAACGATGCCAGGCACTGGACTAAGGATCCAGGAGGTTTATATAGCAACACCCCTGGACTAACGACCCAGGTGGGTGCAAACTGAGGGAAGAAAATCCCAGAGTCATATCACTAGTAACCACAAGAGGGAGCCAAAAAGGTCTAATTCACAACAGTACCCCCCTCTTAAGGAGGGGTCACCGAACCCTCACCAAGACCACCAGGGCGATCAGGATGAGCAGCGTGAAAGACACGAACTAAATCAGCCGCATGCACATCAGAGGCAACCACCCAGGAATTATCCTCCTGACCATAGCCCTTCCACTTGACCAGATACTGAAGCCTCCGTCTGGAGAGACGAGAATCCAAGATCTCCACCACGTACTCCAACTCGCCCTCAACCAACACCGGAGCAGGAGGCTCAACAGAAGGAAACACAGGCACAACGTAGCGCCGCAACAAAGACCTATGGAACACGTTGTGAATGGCAAACGACACCGGAAGATCCAAGCGAAAGGACACTGGATTAAGGATTTCCAATATCTTGTAAGGACCGATGAAGCGAGGCTTAAATTTAGGAGAGGAGACCTTCATAGGAACAAATCGAGAAGACAGCCATACCAAATCCCCAACACGAAGTCGGGGACCCACACCATGGCGGCGGTTGGCAAAACGCTGAGCCTTCTCCTGTGACAACTTCAAGTTGTCCACCACATGATTCCAGATCTGCTGCAACCTATCCACCACAGAATCAACCCCAGGACAGTCAGAAGGCTCCACATGTCCCGAGGAAAAACGAGGATGGAAACCAGAGTTGCAGAAAAATGGCGAAACCAAAGTAGCGGAACTAGCCCGATTATTAAGGGCAAACTCAGCCAATGGCAAGAAGGTCACCCAATCATCCTGATCTGCCGAAACAAAACACCTCAAATAAGCCTCCAGAGTCTGATTAGTTCGCTCCGTTTGTCCATTAGTCTGAGGATGAAAGGCAGACGAGAACGACAAATCAATGCCCATCCTAGCACAAAAGGATCGCCAGAACCTGGAAACAAACTGGGATCCTCTGTCAGACACAATATTCTCAGGAATGCCGTGTAAACGAACCACATTCTGAAAGAACACAGGAACCAGATCGGAAGAGGAAGGCAGCTTAGGCAAAGGCACCAAATGGACCATTTTAGAAAAGTGATCACATACCACCCAGATGACAGACATGCCCTGAGACACCGGGAGATCAGAAATGAAATCCATGGAAATGTGTGTCCAAGGTCTCTTTGGGACAGGCAAGGGCAAGAGCAACCCGCTGGCACGAGAACAGCAAGGCTTAGCTCGAGCACAAGTCCCACAGGACTGTACAAATGACCACACATCCCATGACAAGGAAGGCCACCAAAAGGACCTAGCCACCAGATCTCTGGTGCCAAAAATTCCCGGATGACCTGCCAACACCGAGGAATGAACCTCGGAAATGACTCTGCTGGTCCACTTATCAGGAACAAACAGTCTGTCAGGTGGACAAGAGTCAGGTCTACCAGCCTGAAATCTCTGCAACACGCGTCGCAAATCAGGAGAAATGGCTGACAAGATAACTCCCTCTTTAAGAATACCAACTGGTTCTGCGACTCCAGGAGAGTCAGGCACAAAGCTCCTTGAAAGAGCATCAGCCTTCACATTCTTTGAACCTGGTAAATACGAGACCACAAAGTCAAAACGGGAGAAAAACAACGGCCAGCGGGCCTGTCTAGGATTCAGGCGTTTAGCAGACTCGAGATACATCAAATTTTTGTGATCAGTCAAGACCACCACACGATGCTTAGCACCCTCGAGCCAATGACGCCACTCCTCAAATGCCCACTTCATGGCCAGCAACTCCCGATTGCCAACATCATAATTCCGCTCAGCAGGCGAAAACTTCCTAGAGAAGAAAGCACATGGTCTCATTACCGAGCAACCAGGGCCTCTCTGTGACAAAACGGCTCCTGCCCCAATCTCAGAAGCATCCACATCGACCTGAAAGGGAAGTGAGACATCAGGCTGGCACAAAACAGGCGCCGAAGTAAACCGGCGCTTCAACTTTTGGAACGCCTCCACGGCTGCAGGAGCCCAGTTAGCAACATCAGAACCTTTCTTGGTCATATCTGTCAAAGGTTTAACAACGCTAGAAAAATTAGCGATAAAACGATGGTAGAAGTTAGCAAAACCCAAGAACTTCTGAAGACTCTTAACTGACGTGGGTTGAGTCCAATCATGAATAGCTCGGACCTTGACTGGGTCCATCTCCACAGCAGAAGGGGAAAAAATAAACCCCAAAAAGGGAACCTTCTGTACTCCAAAGAGACACTTTGAGCCCTTAACAAACAAAGCATTCTCACGCAAAACCTGAAACACCATCCTGACCTGCTCCACATGTGAGTCCCAATCTTCAGAAAAAACCAGAATATCATCCAGATAAACAATCATAAATTTATCCAGATACTTCCGGAAAATATCATGCATAAAGGACTGAAACACTGAGGGAGCATTAGAGAGCCCAAAAGGCATCACCAAGTACTCAAAATGACCTTCGGGCGTATTAAATGCAGTCTTCCATTCATCTCCTTGCTTAATGCGCACAAGGTTGTACGCACCACGAAGATCTATCTTGGTGAACCACTTGGCACCTTTAATCCGGGCAAACAAGTCCGACAACAGAGGCAAAGGATACTGAAATTTAACAGTGATCTTATTCAGAAGCCGATAGTCAATACATGGTCTCAAAGATCCGTCCTTCTTGGCCACAAAAAAGAATCCCGCACCAAGAGGGGAAGAGGATGGACGGATATGCCCCTTCTCCAGAGACTCCTTGATATACGAACGCATTGCGGCATGCTCAGGTACAGACAGATTAAATAATCTTCCCTTAGGAAATTTACTACCTGGAATCAAATCTATGGCGCAGTCACAGTCCCTATGAGGAGGCAGAGCACTGGATCTGGACTCGCTGAACACATCCTGATAATCAGACAAATACTCAGGAACTTCCGAAGGAGTAGAGGAAGCAATAGACACCGGCGGGGAATCAGCATGAATTCCCTGACAGCCCCAACTTGACACAGACATTGCCTTCCAATCCAAGACTGGATTGTGGGTCTGTAACCATGGCAGACCCAAAACGACCAAATCATGCATTTTATGCAGAACAAGAAAACGAATCACCTCCCGATGTTCAGGAGTCATGCACATGGTTACCTGCGTCCAAAACTGCGGTTTATTTTCCGCCAATGGCGTAGCATCAATACCTCTAAGAGGAATAGGATTTACCAACGGTTCAAGAACAAAACCACAGCGCTTGGCAAATGACAGATCCATAAGACTCAGGGCAGCACCTGAATCCACAAACGCCATAACAGGGTAAGAAGACAATGAGCAAATTAAAGTCACAGACAAAATAAATTTAGGTTGCAAATTACCAATGGCGACAGGACTGACAACCCTTGTTAGGTGTTTAGAGCATGCTGATATAACATGTGTAGAATCACCACAGTAAAAACACAACCCATTCTGACGTCTATGATTTTTCCGCTCATTTCTAGTCTGAATTCTATCACATTGCATTAAATCAGGTGTTTGTTCAGACAACACCACCAGAGGATTAGCGGTTTTGCGCTCCCGCAAACGCCGGTCAATTTGAATAGCCAGCGCCATGGAATCATTCAGACATGTAGGAATGGGAAAACCCACCATCACATTCTTAATGGCTTCAGAAAGGCCATTTCTGAAATTTGCGGCCAGAGCACACTCATTCCACTGAGTAAGCACGGACCATTTCCGAAATTTTTGGCAATACACTTCAGCTTCATCCTGGCCCTGAGAAATAGCCAGCAAGGCTTTTTCTGCCTGAACTTCAAGATTGGGTTCCTTGTAAAGCAATCCGAGCGCCAGAAAAAAACGCATCAATATTTGCCAATGCCGGATCTCCTGGCGCTAGCGAGAAACCCCAATCCTGAGGGTCGCCCCGTAAAAAAGAGATAACAATTTTAACTTGCTGAGCTGAATCTCCAGATGAACGGGGTCTCAGAGAAAGAAACAATTTACAATTGTTCCTGAAATTCCTAAACCTAAATCGGTCTCCAGAAAACAGTTCAGGAATAGGTATTTTAGGTTCAGACATAGGACTACTGGTAACAAAATCTTGTATGCCCTGCACACGAGCAGCAAGCTGGTCTACACTTGTAATCAAGGTCTGGACATTCATGTCTGCAGCAAGCACAAGCCACTCAAAGGTAAAGGGGAGGAAGAGAGGAAAGAAAAAAAAAAAAAACTCAAAATTTCCTTTCTTATTATCCCACTTCTGCAATGCATTAAACATTCAATGATGGCCTGGCATACTGTTATGACCCCAATGGCAGAGGGTCTCAGAAATAATTACTAAGTCTGCAAACACAAAAACCAGCTCATAGGGCAGTGGTAACTGGGCTGACCATATATCTAATCCTAGCACCACAAATAACAGCAGCCGGGGAACGTGCCTACGTTGATTCTAGACGTCTCGCGCCAGCCGGAGAACTAACTAACCCTAGAAGGAAAAAGAAAGACCTTTCTTGCCTCCAGAGAAAAGACCCCAAAAGTTGGATACAAGCCCCCAACAAATAATAACGGTGAGGTAAGAGGAAAAGACAAACGTAAGAATGAGCTAGGTATTTAGCAAAGAGAGGCCCACTAGCTAATAGCAGAATATAGTAAGATAACTTATATGGTCAGCAAAAACCCTATCAAAAATATCCACGCTGGAAATTCAAGAACCCCCGAACCGTCTAACGGCCCGGGGGGAGAACACCAGCCCCCTAGAGCTTCCAGCAAGGTCAGGAATCACATTTAGTACAAGCTGGACAAAAATGAGAGCAAGCAAATAACCCAAAAAACAAAGAAGCAGGACTTAGCTTAATTTTGCACGAACCAGGACCAGCAGATAGGAGCAAACAAAAAGGATCTGATTACAACGATGCCAGGCACTGGACTAAGGATCCAGGAGGTTTATATAGCAACACCCCTGGACTAACGACCCAGGTGGGTGCAAACTGAGGGAAGAAAATCCCAGAGTCATATCACTAGTAACCACAAGAGGGAGCCAAAAAGGTCTAATTCACAACACTCCTCCTGTATATTGTATATACCTATGTGTCATCTCCTCCTGTATACAGTATATACCTGTATGACATCTCTTCTGTATATACTATATACCTGTATGTCATCTCCTCCTATATATAGTATATACCTGTATGTCATCTCCTGTATATAGTATACACCTGTATGTCAACTCCCCTGTATATAGTATATACCTGCTGTATGTCATCTTCTCCACTATATACCTATGTGTCATCTCCTCTTTTATACAGTATATACCTGTATGTCATCTCCTCCTGTATATAATATATACATGTGTCATCTCCTCCTGTATATAGTATATACCTGTAAGTCATCTCCTCCTGTATATAGTATATACCCGTGTGTCAGCTGCTCCTGTTTATAGTATATACCTGTGTGTCATCTCCTCCTGTATATAGTATGTACCTGTATGTCATCTCCTCCTGTATATAGTATATACCTGTGTGTCATCTCCTCCTGTATATAGTATACACCTGTGTGTCATCTGCTCCTGTATATAGTATATATTTGTGTGTCATCTCCTCCTGTATATAGTACATACGTGTGTCATCTCCCCTGTGTATAGTATATACCTGTGTGTCATCTCCTCCTGTATATAGTATATACCTGTATATTATCTCCTCCTGTATATAGTATATATCTGTGTGTCATCTCCCCTGTATATAGTATGTACCTGTATGTCATCTCCTCCTGTATATAGTATGTACCTGTATGTCATCTCCTCCTGTATATAGTATATATGCAGCGCCCCAGAGTCCTGGTCGTTGCAGTGATGTCGCTCTGCCACTAAGGGGAGTGGGGGCGCTCCATTTTGGCGTCATGAACAGGATCTACTTAAGCCTGAAGAATCAGGTCATGTGTGCCTTGGAACTGTGATTTATTGTGCTTGGACTGTGTATTGCCATTTACCGCCAAAATTCGCCATTGCCGCGCACGAAGGGAGGAGCCTTAGCTTCGTGGGCAGAACCGGCCAAAAGAAGCGCGGAACGGAAAGCGCGGTAAGACGCCAATCCCGGAAGAGGAACTCCGACTTCCAGCAGGTTAGTGGGAGGAAGGGACAGCCATGTCCGAGTCGGGAGGAGAGGAGGTGGCAGCTGCAGCCGCGGACGCAGGGGCAGCTCCGGTCCCCGCAGCGGGCGAAGCCGCGGCCCTAATACCACCACTGGCGGCCCCGGAGCCCGCTCCCCCCATCAGCCAGGCGGACAAGGCCATAATGCCCTTCTCTATGCCATACCTGCCCGGAGCGGCCTGGCTCCCGCGATACTCTGGGGAGTCACATACATTCACTGACTTTAAAGAAGGGCTCTGCAGCCTGCTCGAGTTCTATCCCATGACCGAGCCTCAGAAGGTTCATATGATAATTGGCCAACTGTTTGGAGCAGCTCTGAGAGAAGTGAAGTCCTGGCCCGCCGCAGATAAGGGAACGGCACAGCAGATTTTTGCAAAGCTTAAAGCCACCTTCGATACCCGTACAGCTACAGAAATTAAATTGACTTTCTATGGATGCAAACAGAGACCGCAGGATAGCTTACGGGACTATGCCCTTAATCTCCAGGAGGCGATGCGGGCCATTAAGCAGAGTTACCCCGACAGCATGCAGGATGAGGATAAACTCCTGAAGGAGCGGTTCATTGAGGGGCTCCTGTGCAGTCACCAACGGGGCCAATTGTACTTCTTGGCCATGCAAAATCCAGACTTGACTTTTGCGCAATTCAAGGATAAAGCTATCCAGGCATTGCAGGAGCGACAGCCTAGCCGTGCAGCACCTCTCAGGCGCCCCGCTCTCACATACCATCAGGAGGTGGCGTCGGATGTTCCAGTCGCCGCCGAGGCCGATGCCCAGAGCCTAGAAGACGATTCCCCTGCAGGACTCCGCCTCCAGATGCAGGAGCTGACCAAGAGCATTGCTGCCCTGGCCCGGACGGTGCAGTCCCTACAGGAGGCCCCCAAGGAGAAGATCCAGCTGGCCTCCAGACCGGAGGATGTTCCTTGGATGCGACAGAGGAGGACTCCGCCGACCAGGGGCCGGGCCGACGATCGCTTCCATCAGGATGGACGACCCATCTGCCGCTGCTGTCATCAGGTGGGCCACCTTGCAAGGTACTGTCCTTTAAATGAGCCACCCCTGGGGCAAAGGGCCAACCCCCAGGAGTAGGACGGTCAGGCCCGCAGCATTGGAGAACCAAATACATTGGAGGACGACCAGTTCTCCCCATAGTGGTTGATGGGATCCCCTTGAACGCTTTGCTGGACACCGGTTCTCAGGTGACGACTATACCTTACGTGCTTTATAAACGGTATTGGGAGGACACCGATATTACTCGTGGCCCTGACGATGATTTCACCATAATAGCCAGTAATGGTCAGCCGTTACCACAAGTGGGGTATAAGGAAGTCACCATCAAAGTGGGGTGGGTGGAATTGAAAGCCCAAGGGATTGTGATTGTTGATATTGATCGTCGAGAATGTAATCCCATGATGACTCTTGGTACTAATGTTATAGAAAATTGTCTTGCAGAAGTTATTGTTTTGTTGCAACAGGTGGCAGAAACTGCTGGTCACAGTGAGCAACGTGCCCTGCAGAAGGAAATCAGAGCTCTGATGCAGAGACAGCAGGTAGAGCTGACTGGTGGTGAGATTGGTCGTGTCACTGTGAGTGATTCAAACCCCATCGCGATACCCCCCAGGAGTGAAATGTTAATATGGTGTCGGGCAGCCATAGGCCTCAGGGGAAAGGACTACCAGGCCTTGGAAGAACCCGTATATTCAGACAATAGGCCTACTATTCTAACTGCCAGGGGGGTGGTTGACGTTGGCCAGGGGAGGGTGCCTGTACGTGTCCTCAATTGTGGGGAGGAAGAAGTTCACCTCACCAAGTATGCCACACTCGCCAAATTGTTCACTGTTAATAATAGTGTGATACAGACACCTGAACCCTTGGTCCCGTCAAACGTGGCAGGGGACAACGCTTCTGCAGAGCACTCGAAAGACTGGTGTCGGGAATTGCATGTGGGCACTGATTCTACCCCATTCCATCAAAAACAGGGGGCCTACAGGGTGGTACACGAGTACGAGCAGGTATTCAGCAAACACCCCTTAGATTTCGGGCAGGTGAAAGGGATTCAACATCATATCCCCACGGGAGATCACCGACCCATAAAAGAGAGATATCGTCCTGTACCCCCAGCTCATTACCAGTGTGCCAAAGACATGTTGCGGGAAATGAAGGAGGCTGGGGTGGTGAGAGACAGCTGTAGCCCCTGGGCAGCTCCGTTAGTCCTTGTTAAAAAGAAAGATGGTACAATGAGGATGTGTGTTGATTACAGGCAGTTGAATCGCATTACACATAAGGACGCATACCCACTGCCCAGGATAGAGGAGTCTCTGGCTGCTTTAAAATCTGCTAACTATTTCTCTACCTTAGATCTCACCAGTGGGTACTGGCAGGTTCTTGTGGCGGAGGCGGACAAAGAGAAGACGGCCTTCACGACTCCAATGGGTCTCTGCGAATTCAATTACATGCCCTTCGGATTGTGCAATGCTCCAGGGACGTTCCAGAGGATGATGGAGTGCTGCCTGGGACACATGAACTTTGAAACCGTGCTGCTGTATTTGGATGATGTTATTGTTTTCTCTAAGACCTACGAAGACCATCTGAAGCACCTGGCCGAGGTGTTTGAAGCTCTGTCCAACTTTGGCTTAAAGGTGAAACCGTCCTAGTGTCATCTGCTGAAACCTAAAGTGCAGTACCTGGGCCATGTGGTGAGCGCTGAAGGAGTGGCCCCAGACCCAGACAAGGTCACGGTGATCAAGGACTGGCCAAAGCCCAGTGACCTCCACGAAGTCCGGCAGTTCCTCGGGCTGGTCGGCTATTACCGGAGGTTCATCAAGGACTTCACCAAGAAGGCCGCACCCTTGCAAAACCTGTTGGTGGGACAACCAAAGAAGACTAAGGGGAGGAACACCCCATTTGACTGGAATGAGGAGCTGGAGGGATCCTTTACTTGTTTGAAGTCGGCACTGACGGGTGAAGAGGTACTGGCCTACCCCGAATACGACCAACCGTTTGTGCTGTACACGGATGCCAGCAATGTGGGATTGGGAGCCGTGCTGTCCCAGGTCCAGAAAGGCAAAGAGAGGGTGATCGCTTACGCCAGCAGAAAACTCCGTCCCACGGAAAGAAACCCTGACAACTACAGTTCCTTTAAGCTGGAATTCCTTGCCATCGTCTGGGCAGTGACAGAGAGGTTTAAACACTACCTGGCCTGACTGCCTTACAAAATAATAGGGAGTTTATCATCAAAGAGGCAGACAAAGGGGGCAACGTGGTATTATGGTCTATCCAACTTTATGAAGCTGAAGCTAAACGACAGCTTAATAATACCCAGTATTATCAAAAGCTCCCGTCTGACCCTACATCCACGTTTCTCTTAAAATTTGAATGACTACTTTGCAGGGCCGCACAGTTTGCCATCATTTCCCCACAAGAGAAAAAATACCTGTGGGTGGAAAATCCAGTTACGGAAACATTTTATATGTTGCCGAAGATACACAAAGATGACACCAGGCCTTCCGGTAGACCTATCATCTCTAGTATGGGCAGCATGTGCGAAAGGGCAGGTGAGTACCTGGACTTTTTTCTTCAGCCTATTGCCTCGTCCCTTCCTTCGTTTGTTCGTTATTCTTCACATTTTATTGAAATATGTGACCAAGTTGAACTCCCCACGGATTTCTTATTATTAACTTGTGATGTAGAATCAATATATTCCAATATTGGCCATAAGGATGGGATTGAGGCAGTGGCTCATTTTTTGAATAAGAACAGTTCCACTGATAGGGGGCACGATTAATTCCTTCTTGATTTGTTGTCATTTGTTCTCCATCACAACTTTTTCCTTTTTGATAGGGTGTACTATTTACAGCGATCGGGCATGGCGATGGGCACGAAGTGTGCACCGGCCTATGCCAACATCTTTCTTGGCTGGTGGGAAGAGCAATTTGTTTATCCTTTACCATCATTCGCTGCCCACGTACACGCCTGGTATCACTTTATAGACGACATATTTATCCTTTGGAAAGGTACTAAGGATGATTGCATTGAATTTATTAACAACCTGAATTCCAACTCTCATAACATTTTTCTTACGTATTCCATTTCCTTTAGTGAAATCACTTTCTTGGATCTGAGGATATTTCCATATGCGAATCATCTGGCGACAAATCTATTTCGGAAACCCACGGCAACAAATGCACTCTTGGATTTTTCCAGTTTTCATCCCTGGCATACCAAAGTGGGTGTACCCACAGGACAGTTCTTACGTGCGAGACGTAATTGTACTCTTGATTGTGATTTTTCGATCCAGGCCCGGGATCTCTCGGATCGGTTTCGACAAAGGGGCTACCCTAAACGTGTTATCTCTACAGCTTTCCAAAGAGCGAGAGGACAGGATCAGAAATCACTCCTATTGTCCAGGAGGCAGTGCGAGGAGACACAAACCAGATTCATCACTGACTACAATAATAGCTGGAAACAGGTCAGTGACATCCTATCCAAACATTGGCAAATTCTTCGAGCGGACTTACAAAGATGGAGGTCACGAGTAATAGACCTCTTATGACAGCAAGACGGGCACCAAATTTAAGGGATCTACTCACTAGAAGCCACTTTAAGAGACCAACAGTAAGGTTGAACAGAGGCATTATTCTCAAGGGTTCATTTCCATGTGGGGATTGTAACATCTGTCCCCACATGACTCCGACCCGTGACCTCTTTGTACATCCCACCAGGCTCAGTAGACATCCCCTAAAGACGTATATCAACTGCAAGTCCAGGGATGTAATTTATGCCCTTATTTTCCCCTGCAAAATGGTATACGTTGGGCAGACCTCTCAAGAATTGAGGAAACGGGTCCAGAAGCACATTTCAACAGTGCATCTAGCTGCCTCAGATTTGAAAAAAGGTAAGATCCTCACTCCGGTGGCTGAGCACTTTTTAGCTAATCATGGGGGCTCCTCGACCAATGTCAGGGTGGTAGGCTTGCAAAAACTCACTCCCAACGAAAGAGGGGGTGATAAATGCAAACTTCTCCTACAAATGGAATCCAGATGGATTTTCCAACTACAATCAGTAGCTCCCTCCGGTTTGAATGAGGAGCTCCTCTTCACGGGATTTCTGGGATAGTGGAGTTACTAGGGATATGTTTGCTGATGTACTTTTAATTTCAATATATCGTATTATAACTTTCTCCTTTATCATCCCTAGCCCCCCCTTTTTGGGACTGCATTTGCTCGCCTGGATAATAAATAGGCTTACAACAAGTTGGATGTCGGAGGTTGGGTTCTCTCCTGTACGTGACCTTTGGACGTCTAGGATCCTGGACTGTTACATAACAAAGAGGGATCAACAATGGATTTCCATGAACCCGGATAAAGAGGGATGTGGCTACTGGATGTACTTTTCCTGTGATTATGCATTTAGAAGGAAAAATGGAGTGCAGAACAAGGACATTTCTCTACATATTCCAAAAATGGGGGATATATTGTCCGCATTTCTACGGACACTCCCGCATGCACTATTTTGTCTGGCAAGAAGACACATCTAGTGCAGAATATGGACAGATTTTTATGTACCCCACGAATGGGGGCTACACAATCTGCGCTTTTGAGCTCTTATATATTTTCTCCTATGTGGATGGAAGATAATGTTATGTCCACCCGGCTAATATGTATTTGCACCCTCATATGTACTAATCATATACTTATTTTTCTTGAACAGGTCCCCTGTGTATTAAATCTTGCCTATATGGCTTATATTTGTGTCTGGCTGCACTCTGCTATATCATGCGCTTCTTGTTCTATGTGCCTCTGTCTTTCACTTCGGCTTTAAAAGCCTTTTGTGCCCAGCGCATGCGCAACGGGGCTCAATATTTGAGCTGCGATTGCGCATGAGCAAATCCTCTCCATGGAGACTTCTGACATCTCCGTCCTGTTTCCTTTCATTTCCGGCCAGTGCGTCTTCCGGCACACGCCTCCCACTTCTGTGGCAGCTCAGCGGTATGTATTTTTTGATAATCAGCACTTATATTTAAACTTGGGTTACTCACCACATAATCTACTTCCCCTGACGAAGCTGCTGCGGCAGCGATACGCGTGGGGCTTTTCTTCCCACACCCTACTCCTGCTTCATGCCGGTTATTCATGCGGAAGGCATGTGGATCTGCCTGGCTACTGTAGCCAAGAAGTTTTTCAGCTCCAAACTTGTTTAATCTCAGATTCAGCTGAGTATTTGCGGCATTATGCCGCTTTCCCTACTTATATAGGAGCTTTGTTTTCTTCTGGGCTTCATCCCACATAAATGTTATATAGTTAGTCCTGCACATATATTTACGCTATACTTTACTAGTTTATCATGCTATCCTTTTATGGTGCAGGGACTTGCCAATAGGGAGTATAGCGACCATCTGTATACCATTGTATATGTTTCTTATTTTTTGTTTTTTTGTTCCATCATCTTCTATCATACAGATGTTTTTTATGGTCATGGTGTATATATGTGTAAACATGTGGTGTTACCTATAGATGTTAGCCTGGTTGTATCCATCAATGTGAATACCTTTGGCAGACATATCATGATGGAATAGGGGTGTGTCACAAATAATTGTTGTGATTTTAAGTGTTTTTATATTCGTGTTGTGGTGTTTAATAAAAGTTTTGTAATTTTTCTATATCATGTGGTTGTGCAGTCCAATCTCTTTTTTCTTCTTTTTTCTTGGTCATATATAATATTGGACTAGGCACTGCACCCCTTTAAATATTCAATATACAGCCAGAGTGCACCCTTCTCTTTTTATATTTGGGATGTATACTCTTTGGCAATCGCTCTCACTCTTTAAGTCCCCCTTGTTCACATCTGGCAGCTGTCAATTTGCCTCCAACGCTTTTTCTTTCACTTTTTCCCCATTATGTAGATAGGGGCAAAATTGTTTGGTGAATTGGAATGCGCGGGCTTAAAATTTCGCCTCACAACATAGCCTATGACGCTCTCAGGGTCCAGACGGGTGACTGTGCAAAATTTTGTGTCTGTAGCTGCGACGGTGCAGATGCCAATCCCGGACATACACACATACACACACACATTCAGCTTTATATATTAGACTAGCTGAAGAGCCCGGCATTGCCTGGGCATAGAAAATATCTGTGGTTAGTTACAGCACCTCACTTCTCTTATTATCCCATCACACCGCTCATTTTCCCCCTCACATCTCTCATTTTCTCCCTTACACCTCTCATTTTTCCCCTCACTCCTCTCATTCCAACACTTGTCATTTCGACCTCACATCTGTCATTTTCCGATCACTCCACTATTTTCACTCACTCCTCTCATTTTGCACTCACACCTTTTTCATTTTCACCTCACACCCCTCATTTTCACCTCACACCTCTCATTTTCCCCTCAGTATATACATGTTTGTCATATCCCTTATATATAGTATACACCTGTATGTCATCTCCTGTATATAGTATATACCGGTATGTCATCTCCCCTGTAAATAGTATATACCTGCTGCATGTCATCTCCTCCTGTATATTGTATATACCTATGTGTCATCTCCTCCAATATAGTATATACCTGATGTATGTCATCTCCTCCTGTATATTGTATATACCTATGTGTCATCTCCTCCTGTATATAGTATATACCTGTATGTCATCTCTTCTGTATATACTATATACCTGTATGTCATCTACTCCTGTATATAGTATATACCTGTATATCATCTGTATATAGTATCTACCTGTATGTCATCTCCCCTGTATATAGTATATACCTGCTGTATGTCATCTCCTCCTATATATCCCTATGTGTCATCTCCTCTCTTATATAGTACATACCTGTATGTCATCTCCTGCTGTATATAGTATATACGTGTGTCATCTCCTCCTGTATATAGTATATACCAGTAAGTCATCTCCTCCTGTATATAGTATATACCTGTGTCATCTCCTCCTGTATATAGTATGTACCTGTATGTCATCTCCTGTATATAGTATATACCTGTGTGTCATCTCCTCCTGTATATAGTATATACCTGTGTGTCATCTCCACTGTATATAGTATATACCGGTGTGTCATCTCCCCTGTATATAGTATGTACCTGTGTGTCATCTCCGCTGTATATAGTATGTGCCTGTATGTCATCTCCCCTGTATATAGTATATACCAGTGTGTCATCTCCTCCTGTATATAGTATATACCTGTGTGTCAACTCCCCTGTATATAGTATATATGTGTGTGTCATCTCCTCCTGTATATAGTATGTACCTGTATGTCATCTCCTGTATATAGTATATACCTGTGTGTCATCTCCTCCTGTATATAGTATATACCTGTGTGTCATCTCCACTGTATATAGTATATACCGGTGTGTCATCTCCCCTGTATATAGTATGTACCTGTGTGTCATCTCCGCTGTATATAGTATGTGCCTGTATGTCATCTCCCCTGTATATAGTATATACCAGTGTGTCATCTCCTCCTGTATATAGTATATACCTGTGTGTCAACTCCCCTGTATATAGTATATATGTGTGTGTCATCTCCTCCTGTATATAGTATATACCTGTGTCATCTCCCCTGTATATAGTATATATGTGTGTGTCATCTCCCCTGTATATAGTATATACCTGTGTGTCATCTCCCCCTGTATATAGTATATACCTGTGTGTCATCTCCTCCTGTATATAGTATATACCTGTGTGTCATCTCCCCTGTATATAGTATATACCTGTGTGTCATCTCCCCTGTATATAGTATGTACCTGTATGTCATCTCCCCTGTATATAGTATATACCAGTGTGTCATCTCCTCTGGTTTATAGTATATACCTGTGTGTCATCTCCTTTGTATATAGTATATATGTGTGTGTCATCTCCTCCTGTTTATAATATATACCTGTTTGTCATCTCCTCCTGTATATAGTATATATCTGTGTGTCATCTCCCCTGTATATAGTATATAACTGTATGTCTCCTCCTGTATTAGACCGCGTTCACAAATTATTTGGTCAGTATTTTTACCTCAGTATTTGTAAGCTAAATTGGCAGCCTGATAAATCCCCGGCCAACAGGAAGCCCTCCCCCTGGCAGTATATATTAGCTCACACATACACATAATAGACAGGTCACGTGACTGACAGCTGCCGTATTTCCTATATGGTACAGTTGTTGCTCTTGTAGTTTGTCTGCTTATTAATCAGATTTTTATTTTTGAAGGATAATACCAGACTTGTGTGTGTTTTAGGGCGAGTTTCATGTGTCAAGTTGTGTGTGTTGAGTTGCGTGTGGCGACATGCATGTAGCGACTTTTGTGAGATGAGTTTTGTGTGGCGACATGCGCGTAGCAACTTTTTGTGTGTCGAGTTGCATGTGACAGGTTAGTGTAGCAAGTTGTATGCAGCAAGTTTTGCGCATGACGAGTTTTGCGCGTGGCGAGTTTTATGTGTGGTGCGTTTTGAGTATGTGCAAGTTTTGTGTGAGGCAACTTTTGCATGTGTTGCAACTTTTGTGCATGTGGCAATTTTTCAGCGTGTGCAAGTTTTGATGTGTGGTGAGTTTTCCACGTGTGGCGAGTTTTGCGTGAGCCTAGTTTTGCATGTGGCGAGTTTTGCGCGTGGCGAGTTTTGAGCGGCGACTTTTGTGTTTTGACTTTTATGTGGCGAGGTTGGTGTATGTGTGGTGAAATGTGTGCTGAGGGTGATATGTGTTCAAGCGTGTGGTAGTGTGTGGCGCATTTTGTGTGTGTGTTCATATCCCCGTGTGTGGTGAGTATCTCATGTCGGGGCCCCACCTTAGTAACTGTACAGTATATACTCTTTGGCGCCATCGCTCTCATTCTGTAAGTCCCCCCTGTTCACATCTGGCAGCTGTCAATTTGCCTCCAACACTTTTCCTTTCACTTTTTCCCCATTGTGTAGATAGGGGCAAAATTGTTTGGTGAATTGGAACTCGCGGGGTTGAAATTTCGCCTCACAACATAGCCTATGATGCTCTTGGGGTCCAGACGTGTGACTGTGCAAAATTTTGTGGCTGTAGCTGCGACGGTGCAGATGCCAATCCCGGACATACATACACACATACATACACACACACATTCAGCTTTATATATTAGATTGTCTCAAGCATTGATTTGAAAAATAAAACTTCACACTTATTATATATCCTTTAAAAGTGACATATTGGGTACACCTGTAAGAAAACCCAGATGGCACAAACCGACGCGTTTCTGCTAGGTAGTCTTATTCTTGGTCTGATGCAAAGTCATTCTATTACAACTTATACACACACCTTTAGAACGACACCTGTGTGTCATCTAATCAGTGTGTGAATCTAGGTCTAAATAAACCTGTGTTGTCTGGAGTTAATTCGAAAGAGAAACGGACAAATTCATTACATACCTTAATAATAATGAATTTAATCTAAAATTTACCCAATCTTTAACAACAGATAAAATGAATTATTTTAACATAACACTAACAGGAGATATATTTACAAAATCGATAATAATTAATCCTTACAAAAAAATAACTGATACCAATTCTATTTTGGAATAACATTCTTATCATGCTCCACATGTCATTAATAATATTCCTATTGGTGAACTGATACATACTAACAGAAATTGTTTCTCACCTGCTATCTACAAGAAGAAGGTTGGGACGGAATGCCGACTCTGCCTTAAAGGTATGAAGAAATGGTGGATGGACTAGAGAGTATAATTATGTGTACACTAAATGATTAAGTGACTAAACAACTCCATTTCATGTCTATAAAAACGGTTGTCTATGGCTTTCCTCTCTTTACCCCAAATTAGAGTAGGAAGAACAAGTATGAAACACACCAAAAACATTACACAGCATATTAGATTTAAAAATCTGAAGATCTTTTTATTTTAATCTACATTGGCTGGCACCACCGAAATAATAGATAAAAAGACTAAAAGAGCTATAAAAAGCCAATGTTGTCCAACAGTGATATGTTGAGTTTTCTGTCTCCAGCTTCTGCCAGTTGTGACAATTGTGGCTAAGAGCTATGCTACAAAAATAATTGCATAGATTACTAAATATTTTAATTATCCTGAGGGGCTGATGACATGTCTTATTAGAGCAATTTGTTTGACTGAGAGATCATGTGGAACAAAAATATACTGATGAGCACCATTATCCCCCAAGCTTTACAGTTCAATGTCATATGTGGCCCCTAACTGTGTGTGATGTGTAGTGCTAAATGTTTACAGCAATTTTAACATTATCAGAATCAATTATATATATATATATATATATATATATATATATATATATATATATATATATATATATACATATATATATATATATATTCATACAGTTGTAAACAGAAGTTTACATACATTATATAAAAAGACACATATGTCTGTTTTTCTCAATATCTGACATGAAATCAAAATAAACCTTTCCCGCTTTAGGTCAATTAGGATTACCATAATTATTAATATTTGCCAAATGCCAGAATAATGAGAGAGAGAATGTTTTAACCCTTTAGTGACTGAGCCAATTTTGATCTTAATGACCAAGCCAATTTTTACAATTCTGAGCACTGTCACTTTATGAGGTTATAGCTCTGGAATGTTTCAATGTATCCCACTGATTCTGAGATTCTTTTTTCATGACATATTGTACTTCATGTTAGTGGTAAAATTTATTTGATATGACCTGCGTTTATTTATGAAAAAAAGGAAATTTGGCATAAATGTTTAAAATTTGGCAATTTTCAAAATATTAATTTTTGTGCCCTTAAATCAGAGAGTTGTGTCACCCAAGCTAGTTAACCTCTTACTGACCTCGGATGGGATAGTACGTCCGAGGTCAGATACCGCGCTTTGATGCAGGGCTCTGGCGGTGAGCCCGCATCAAAGCCGGGACATGTCAGCTGTTTTAAACAGCTGACTTGTGCCCGCAATAGCGGGGGGTGAAATCGCGATTCACCTGCCGCTATTAACTAGTTAAATGCCGCTGTCAAATGCTGACAGCGGCATTTAACCGGCGCTTCCGGCCGGGCGGTGGGAAATGAGCGCATCGCCGATCTCCGTCACATGATCGGGGGTCAGCGATGCCTCTGCATTGTAACCATAGAGGTCCTTGAGACCTTTATGGTTACTGATGCCGGCCTGCTGTGAGCACCACCCTGTGGTCGGCGCTCATAGCACACCTGCATTTCTGCTTTCTCACCCGATCTATCAATACAAAAAAAAAATTAACCTGATCGCTAAACGGCATAGCGAGAAAAAAATTTGAAACGCAAGAATTACTTTTTTTTGGTCGCCGTGACATTGCATTAAAATGCAATAATGGGCGATCAAAAAAACGTATCTGCACCAAAATGCTATAATAAAAACACCAGCTCAGCACGCAAAAAATAAGCCCTCGCGCGACCCCAGATAATGAAAAATGGAGACGCTATGTGTATCGGAAAATGGCGCAATTTTTTTTTTTTAGCAAAGTTTGGAAAAATTTTTTCACCACTTAGATAAAAGAGAACCTAGCCATGTTTGGTGTCTATGAACTCGTACTGACCTGTAGAATCATAATGACAGGTCAGTTTTAGCATTTAGTGAACCTAGCAAAAAAGCCAAACAAAAACAAGTGTGGGATTGCACTTTTTTGCAATTTCACCGCACTTGGAATTTTTTTCCCGTTTTCTAGTACACGACATGGTAAAACCAATGATGTCATTCAAAAGTACAACTTGTTTTGCAAAAAATAAGCCCTCACATGGCCATATTGAGGGAAAAATAAAAAGTTATGGCTATGGGAAGAAGGGGAGCAAAAAACGAACACGGAAAAACGGAAAATCCCAAGGTCATGAAGGGGTTAAATATAACATTTCCTACATGTCTACGTTACATCAGCAGAATTTTGGAAACATAATTTTTTTTGTTAGGAAGTTATAAGGATTCAAATTTGACCAGCGATTTCTCATTTTTCCAACAAAATTTACAAAATCATTTTTTTTACAGACCATATCGCATCTGAAGTGACTTGATTTGAGGGGTCAGTATATGACAGAATATGACAAAAAATACCCCAAAGTGACACCATTCTAAAATCTGCACCCCTCAAGGTATTCATAACCATATTCAAAAAGTTTATTAAACCTTCTGGTGCTTCACGAGAACAGAAGCAATGTGGAAGGAAAAAGTTAACATTTTAAAAAAAACTACTTTAGACCCAAACTTTTTTTTTAATTTTCACAAGGGTATCAGGAGAAAATGGACCCCAAAATTTGTTGTGCAATTTCTCCTTAGTACACCAAAACCCATATATGGGGAAAATCCACTGTTTGAGCCCATTGCAGGATTCAGAAGGGAGGGAGCACATTTGACTTTTTGAACTCAAAATTGTCTGGAATTGATGGTGGGCACCATGTCGCGTTTGGAGACCCCCTGATGTCACCTAAATGTCAGTAACTTCTGAACAGGTCACTATAGCCGACAGACTCTAAGGCCACTATTTGGTCATGAACTGTATGGCAGACATCAGGACCACACAAACATGATCTCAGGATGCCGATGGAGATAAACAGGAAGCCCCCACACTCTGTTAACTATTTATATGACAGCAGCATCTAAGGGGTTAAACAGATATGGACGGTGCAAATGCAGTGCCCCAGGGTCCTGGTCGTCACAGTGGTATTGCTTTCCTCTCGGGGAGAGTGATATTATGTTTGGAGGCAATGAAGGAGAACTCTTTGTCAGGTAACACAATGCATGCAACATGTTCACACTCCAGACCAGAAGGGGGAGCTCTAAGCCTGTTTAAGGTGAACTCCCCTATAAGAACATCCTGATCTGGAGGGAAAGGGTTCAGTTCCTGTCAGAGGGACAGAGGGAAAAGAAGCAGAGCAGCCATGTAGCCTAAAGTGCTACAGCTCCTGGGAAGATACATCGAAGGCAGAACTGTATTGCAGTGAGCGTGAAGGAAGTCGTAGCAAGGAGAGGATACCAGAAGGAGACCAGCCCTGCACAGGCTGCCTCCTTCTGAGGTGTAGAATCCCAGTAGCCGGCACACCAAGGGAGTAAGACCTTAATGTCTGGAGACATCCTGTGGTCTGGTGAAACTAAAATGGAACTTTTTCTGCATAATGACCATCGTTATGTTATGAGGAAAAAGGGAGAAGCTTGGAAGCCTAAAATCACCATCCCAAATGTGAAACACTGGGGTGGCAGCATCATGTTGCATAGTTATTTTGTTGCAGGAGGGACTGTTACACTTCACAAAATTGATGGCTTCATGAGAAGAGAAGACTATGTGGAAACATCTCAAGACATCAGCCAGGAAGTTAAAGCTTGGGTGGAAATGGGTCTTCCAAATGGACAATGACCAGAAGCATACTGCCAAAATTGTGACAAAGTGGCTTAACCCCTGAACAACTGCTGATATGGCATTTAACGGCGGCAGTTAAGGGTACTTATTCCTCAGTGCCAGTTTTTAAAGGCGCTGAGAAATAAAGTTATAGCTCCCCCCCAGTGTCAGAAATTCTCTGTGGTCTCGGCTACCTGGGGTAGCTGAGGCCCCAGAGAACATGATTCGGGTCGTTTTTTACTGAGCCCAGTGTTACGATCACCGTTATTCACAGAATAACAGTGACTGTAACAATAAAAAAAATCAGATTTGCCATTTCATTTCTCTCTCTAATATGATCTAGCACATCAGCGGAGAGAGAAATGGAGTACCTCGAGTCCCTGGACCCTCCTGCATCACCTGGTCCTGTCCCCCGGCCATCGGCATCTTCTTCCGGTGTCACTTTGGGGAATTTTCTGTCATATTGACCCCCAAACTCATTTCAAATCTGAGGTGGTCCCTAAAAAAATGGTTTTGTAAATTTTACTCTCAGAATCAATGAGATACAGTGAAGAGTTCCAGAGTTATAACATCATAAATTGACAGTGGTCAGAATTGTAAAAATTGGCTTGGTCATTAAGTACCAAATTGGCTCTGTCACTAAGGGGTTACGGGTCACTAGGAGGTTACAGATCACAAAGTCAATGTTTTGGAGGGGCCAACAAAAAGCCATGATTTCAATTCTATTGAAAATGTATGGGCAAAGCTGAAAAGGCAGGTGCGAGCAAGGCGACCTACAAAGGAGTGGAACAAATAGAGGAAAAGTATAATATAAACATATGCACCACTTCTGCATTTATCACCCACTCCTGGTTTGGGCTTACAAATACTGATGTAAAATACTGACCAAATATTGCTAGTGTGATGGCAGCCTAAGTTGTGTAAAGTTGCATACCAGTCCCTGCTGCACTTAACTGCAGACCCTGCTTGCTGCACTCTAATGCAGATCTTGCATGCTGCACTCAATTCCAGATCCTGCTTGCTGCACTCTAATGCAGATCCTGCCTGCTGCACTGAACTGCAGATCCTGCCTGCTGCACTCTGATGCAGACCTTACCTGCTGCACTCTGATGCAGATCCTGTCAGCTGCATTCTGATACAAAGACTGCCTGCTGCACTCTGATGCAAACTCTGTCTGCTGCACTTGGATGTGAACTGTCTGATGCATTCTAATACAAACTCTGCCAGCTGCCCCCTCCAGTCTGTCCCCTAGGTCCAGCTGCTGCGTGTCCATTGGTCTTCCCTGGAGTGGCACCTGGCATTCATCGGGAACCAAGTCTAACCTCACCATCAGATGCTCTAGTGAACAGGTGTTCGCTTAATCACGACCCTCCAGGCTCTCCACGGTCTGTGGCACAGTGGTTCCACAAACCACATCCGTGACAGTTTGCTCAGGCCATGAATCCTGCTGGACCCCAGATCCTGCCGTTCGGACCATGTACCAGGAGCTTTGCCAAAAGAAAGAAACACAGGAAGAGCTGTCCATATAGTTGCAGTCTTTAACCACTAAGTTGGAGGCTTTAATCATCCTCCTGAGTTCCAGCATGTGGAAGCAGCCGTGTCTTCTTCAGAGACTTCCCAGACAGTTTGCTTAGTTCAAGATCCAGGTCGACAACTTGCAGCTCCACCACGTTTTGATGGCAATCCGAAGCTCTGCCTTGGGTTCATCAATCAGTGCCAGCTACATTTTGAACTTCTCCCTCAACACTTCCTGTTGGACAGAGCAAAAGTAGTGTTCCTTATGTTGCACCTTGGGGGTAAGGCTCTGGCATGGTTGAATCCATTATGGGAGAGAGGATTCGATCATCTGCAATTTGCCTGCACTCTTGGAAGCTTTTCACAAATTGTTTGATGAACCTGAGCGAACCACCTCGGCAGCTTCCACTCTTCTCCGTTTACGTCAGTCCAATTCTTCTGTGGGGCAATATGAGGTATGCTTTCACACCCTGGCATCAGAACTTGGATGGAAGAACAAAGCTTTGGTAGCGACATTCTGGGAGGGGCTTTCCAGAGATATTAAAGAAAACCTGTCACCCCCAAAATCAAAGGTGAGCTAAGCCCACCGGCATCAGGGGCTTATCTACAGCATTCTGGAATGCTGTAGATAAGCCCCCGATGTATCCTGAAAGATGAGAAAAAGAGGTTAGATTATAATCACCCAGGGGCATCCCAGTCCCGTTCTGGTCCGATGGGCGTCGCAGTTCGGGGTCTCCCATCTTCTTACGATGACGTCCTCTTCCTGCAGTCACGCCGCGGCTGCGGCGCAGGCGTTTTTTGTCTGCCTTGTTGAGGGCAGAGCAAAGTACTGCAGTGTGCAGGCGCCGGGCCTCTCTGACCTTTCCCGACACCTGCACACTGCAGTGCTTTGTTCTGCCCTCAAAAGGGCAGACAAAGTATGCCTGTGCCAGAGCCACGGCGAATGCAAGAAGAGCACGTCATTGTAAGAAGATGAGAGGCCCCGGACCGGACCACGACACCCATCGGACCTGGACCGCAGCGGGACCGCCCCTGGGTGAGTATATTCTAACCTCTTTTTCTCATCTTTCAGGATACATCGGGGGCTTATCTACAGCATTCCAGAATGCTGTAAATAGCCCCTGATGCCGGTGGGCTTAGCTCACCTTCAATTTTGGGGGTTACAGGTTCCCTTTAAGGATGAGCTAGCCGGTCGAGACCTACCAACTACTCTCGACGAACTGATCTCTCTCGCCATCCGTATAGACCTCTGCTTCCGTGAGCATTCTAGTGAGGTGGCACGTGAAAGAGAACCATGGCACCTGGCTCCATCTTTTCAAGGACCGCCTGTTCCTTCACCCTCCCTTGTCGAGTACTCACCAGAACCCATGCAGATCGACCACCTTGCCCTTGCTAGACAGCGACTGAGGGATCGTCACGCTAAAGGTCAGTGCCTGTATTGTGGAGTTATGGTCACTCTGTTCAATTCTGCCCGGTGAGACCAGAGAAGCTCCAGTAGCTAGGGGTGGTAGGAGAGGCCTCCCTAGATGGGAAGGACATGTCCCTACCTCTGACCCTTGCAGTAGCTGTGACATCCGAAGAATTCTAGTTTGTTGAGTCGGCGTATTTGGATTCCGGGGCAGCCAGAAATTTTATCCTGCAGATGGTAGTGGATCAGTTACAAATCCCAGTTCATCCGCTCAAGAACCTCCTGGCCATAACATCTGTCAATGGGAGAACTCTTCGGGAGACAGTTTGTCTGGCTATTGAGCCGCTAGAGGTATGTATTGGAATGCTTCATACTGAGAAGATTGCCTTCTATGTTCTTTCACACGTCTCACGCCTTTCTCTTTGGCCTACCATGGCTATGGCAGCACGAACCTGTGTTGGACTGGAGAACTGGAAAGGTCCTCCACTGGGGACACTCCGGTCATGAGAAGTGTCTGGCTCCAGTATGTCTGGTTATGGCCCTGTCTTGTAAGGCATCGCTGCCTCGTTTGCTGTCTGCCTATTGGTCTTATGCTGATGTTTTTGACAAGGAAGCAGAGACTTTGCCTCCCCACAGGCCGTATGACTGCCCTATCGACTTTATTCCCAGATCTACATCCCCTAGAGGCCGAATTTACCCTCGGTACCCAGCTGAGACTCAAGCTATGTCGGACTACATTCAGGAGAATTTGGCCAGGGGGTACATTCAGAAATCCTCTTCTCCTGCTGAGGCCGGGTTTTTTCTTCGTTAAGAAGAAGGATGGATCACTCCAACTCTGTATTGACTATTGAGGTCTCAACCAGATCACGGTGAAGAATAAATACCCTATCCCATTGATTCCTGAGTTGTTAGACCGATTAAGAGGAGCCAGGATCTTCACCAAATTAGACTTAAGAGGCACCTACAACCTAATCCACATTCGTCGGCGAGACAAATGAAAGACGGCTTTTAACACCAGGGACGAATATTATGAATACCGAGTGATGCCCTTCGGTCTCAGTAATGTACAAGCAGTTTTTCAAGAATTTGTCAATGACATCTGGGACATGCTTTATTCCTGCGTAGTCGTGTATCTAGATGATATTTGAGTATTTTCCTCAGATCTGGCCTCCCACAGACAAGCAGTTTGGCAGGTTCTTCAGCGACTGAGGCAGAATCGCCTGTGTGCCAAGTATGAGAAATGCATTTTCAAACAGCCCTCTCTTCCCTTCTTGGGTTACATTGTCTCGGATACCAGACTCAGGATGCATCTTGATAAAGTCTCTTCCAGCCTTAAATGGCCGCTGCCCATGGGGGTCAAAGCAATTCAGCGATTCCTTGGCTTTGCTAATTACTATCGGCAATTCATTCCTCACTTCTCCACGCTGACCGCTCTTACCTCTGCTATGACCCAAAAAGGAAGCTGATTTGAAGAACTGGTCCTCCATGGCAGAAAAGATCTTCCTCTCTCTTAAACAGTCCTTCTCCACTGTTCCCTTTCTGCATCGCCCGGATTTGAGCAGACAGCTCTTCCTTGAAGTGGACTCATCTACGTTAGGGGCTGGATCTGTGCTCACCCAGAAGGCCTCCCCGGGTCGCCGCATGTCCCGCAGTTTTTTTTCTAAGGCCTTCTCCACTTCTGGACGTAACTACTCTATCAGATACCAAGAGTTACTTGCCATTAAGATGGCTCTAGAGTACTGGCGTTACCTGCTTGAGGGCACAGTCTACCCTGTGGTCATCTACACGGACCATAAGAACCTGGCGTATCTCCAGTCCGCCCAGAGACTTAATCCACGCCAAGCCAGTTGGTCTTTGTTTTTTGCCCTCTTTAACTTTGTTTTGCATTGCAGGTCCGGTGACAAGAACGTCAGAGCAGATGCCCTCTCTCGCTCTTTTCTGTGCGAGGATCAAAAGGAGGAAACACAATTTATCATTGAACCATCTAAGATGGTCACTGTCGCTCCAGTCAGTCTGTCACAAACTCCTCCAGGAAAAAACCTTGTGGCTGAATCCGAGGAGCAAGTTTTGTCTTGGGGTCACTCATCCAAGGTGGCTGGTCATGCGGGACAAAGGAAGACTCTACAGTTAATTTCTCACCACTACTGGTGGCCATCCATGAGGAGAGATCTATGCTTACGTGGCTGCCTGTCTGATTTGTGCACGCAATAAAGGCCCCTGACAACATCCTGCTGGTTCTCTCCTGCTGTTACCCGTACCATCTGGTCCATGGCAGTACATAGCTATGGACTTCATTATGGATTTGCCAGTATCCGAGGGTTGCACCATCATCTGGGTAGTCGTGGATCACTTCTCCAAAATAGTGCACTTTACTCCATTGTCTGCTGTTTCATCTGCTCCTGAACTGGCTGACAGCTTCATCAAACATATTTTCCACCTGCGTGGATTTCCTCATCACATTGTGTCCGATCAAGGTTCGCAGTTCACTTCCAGATTCTGGTGAGCTCTCTGCAAACATCTGGATATTGTCTTGGATTTCTCATCGGCCTATCATCCTCAATTCAATTGGCAAGTGAAGCGTGTCAACCAGGTCCTGGGCAATTACCTGCGACACTTCGTCAATGTCCACCATAATGATTTTGTGAAATTGATTCCCTGGGCTGAGTTCTCGAATAACAATCACATTGGTGAAGCCTTGGGAGAATCTCCGTTCTACATTGTGTTCGGTCAGGAAACCGATGTTCCCCTCCCAGTGATGGTTCCTTCTGCTGTCCCTTCAGCAGATGTCCTCTACAAGGATTTTGTGAAGTTGTGGGAGGACACCAAAGCCACTTTAGAAACATCCTCCGCCCGTATGAACAGACATGCAGAGAAAAGGCATCTGGATCATCCGTGCTTCCTTCCTGGTGACAAGGTATGGTTTTCATCCAGGTACGTCCGGCTGAAGGTTCCTTCTTACAAGTTGGGTCCTTGTTTTATCGGGCCTCCCAAGGTGTTGAAGCGGATCAATGGGGTCTCCTATAAATTGAAGCTGCCTCTTCTGTGGATTCCAATTTCCTTCCATGTATCTCTACTGAAGCCGGTCATCTTGAGTCCCTATTTCAAGGATTCTAGTACTATGCCTATGCCCCTTCCCTGACTCCCCCTGGCTGGAACAGCTGTGGTGCTGCGTTTTGCTTTGGTATTTCTTTATTCATTTATTATTTATAGGCTCTTCACCTTCTCAGGAGCCTATGTGTCCCTCTGGACGTTCGCTCACTCTTCTTTTCTTCTTGAAGGTCAGTTTTGTCATACACTTTGCATGCTATTAGTGTTTACTATTATTTATCGCTCCATGTACTGTTTCACATATGGGTACAGTATCATTTTGTATCATATTGGTCATATGCCTGATATAAGATTGACATTTATCCTCTTTTGCCCTCGCCTCCTTGTTCCACAGCGGTACATCACGATCCTTGATACTCTGTTTTAGGGCAAGTTTTGTAAGACATTTTTGTACATTTTTGTACATCTCTGTAGAATTTTTGTAGATATTTTGGTTGTTTTTGTAAATCTTGTATATATTGTATATATCTGATTGTGATGTTTATTCAGTATATTTTAACTATACATGTACAATTTTGCTTGGTTATACATGATTTCTAATATTTTGTCTTTCTGCATTTTTTCAGTGAGGTTGACAAAGGCCTATAAGGTCGAAACGTTATCTCAGCTACTGTCTGTATCACTGTGGTGTTCCTATTAAAAGACTCTTCACATTCATGATGCAATTATACAAATTGAGTGCGGTTGTTTTCTTCAATTTCTATGCCCATGCCAACAGCCTCGGATGATGTTTTTCAAGTAAAGAACATCTTAGCCATGAAGAAGGTGAGAGGCAAGACTTTCTTCCTCATTGAGTGGAAGGGATTTGGTCCTGAAGAAAGGTCCTGGGAGCCTAAGGAGAATATTCATGGTTCTGATTTTTCTCTGGAACTCCTTAGATGGCTTGAAGTGGAGAGGGCGTAAAAAGGGGGTACTGTTAGAACCACGTCAGATCCCTGCTCTGACAGGCAGGGTCGCCAGCGTGTCCCTTCACTCACCCTTGCTGCAGACAGTTTTTCCCTTCCCCATGCTTGGCATGCTTCCAGACGGTCCTCTAGCCATGTCCTTAGGGCACACATGCGTGCGATCCCGCCCTCTTAAAGGGCCAGCATGTACACTTGCTAATTTTTCCCCAGCCAATGGCAATGGGACATTATGTATATATTTCTTCTTCCCCACTGGGGAAGTGCCTGAGCAACCTTCCTGTTTCACAGTCTAAGTTGTGTAAGGTTGTATACCAGTCCCTGCTGCACTCAACTGCAGACCCTGCTTGCTGCACTCTAATGCTGGCCTTGCCTGCTGCACTCTACTGCAGATCCTGTCATCTGCACTCTAATACAAACACTGCCTGCTGCACTATAATGCTAATTCGGTCTGCTGCACTCAGATGCAAACTGTCTGTTGCATTCTAATACAAACTCTGCCAGCTGCTCCCTCCAGTGTGTCCCCTGGGTCCAGCTGCTGCGTGTCCATTGGTCTGCTCTGGAGTAGTACCTAGCGTTCATCGGGAGCCAAGTCTAACCTCACCATCAGAGGCTCTATTGAACAGTCAGGTATTCTCTTAGTCACGTCCCTCCAGGCTCTCCATGGTCCGTGGCACAGTGGTTCCACAAACCACATCTGTGACATTTGTCAGGAGGAATGGGCCCAAATCTTGACTAACTATTTTGAGAAGCGTGTGGAACGATATCCCAAACGTTTGACCCAAGTCATGCAGTTTAAGTGCAATGACACCAAATAGTAATGGAATGTATGTAAACTTTCGACTTTGCAGTAGATAATAAAAATGCCTTAAAATATTCTATCTCTCTCATTATTCTGGCATTTGGCAAATATTAATAATTATGGTAATCCTAATTGACCCAAAATGAGAAAGGTTTATTCTGATTTCATGTCAGATATTGAGAAAAATATGCATATATGTCTTTTTATATACAGTGTATCCATAAAGTCATGGTGCACTTTTCACCAGTCACTGGAAAGCAACAAAAAACGATAGAAATGTGAAATCTGCTCCAAATGAAAGAAAAACTCTCCCAGTTTCATACCTATTCAGTGCAGTTCAATGTGGGATCCATTTGTTGCCCTACACACATCCAAACGATAGTGATGTTTTTGCCACACATGCAGGGCCGGCGTCAGGACCCGGCGTACCCGGGCAAGTGCCGGGGCCCTGGCGAGACGGGGGGGCCCATTTACGGTGAGCAGCTGCAGCAGCAATGCTCACCTCCGGGAGTCGGGACCGTCACCATGGATACGCAGAGTGAGTCACATTCGGGCCGGGCCTGGGACTGAGTTTCACGCAGCTGCAATACTCACCAGTCACCGCCGGCGCCGCCATCACCATGGATACGAGTCACTTCCGGCCGGCGCTTGCTGCAGTCGCTCGCTGAGGCCAGGATGGCTGCTTGGTGTGTTCCGTGGCTGCTGCTGGTGAGCGGCGTCTTGCTGAGCGCAGCTGTGCTGAGCGCGGCCTCGGCGGACGGGAACGGTGTCCCGAGCAGGAAGCTGAGGATGCAGTACACGGCGGGGCCGCTCCTGAAGTTCCAGATCTGGTGAGTAGACATGACGGGTGTGCGCACAGCGCCCGCTCCCAGCACCGTCCTGCGGGGTCACCTTGTCCCCGGGGGAAAGCAAGTGGTCCCGGACCCGACCTGACCCAGCATGGGAGCGGCGGGGAGAGCTGCGCCGCTGAGTAATGGCTGCACAGAGAGGCCTGTGCTGCAGTGCTCTCAGTGTGCGAGGGAGGGCTGCTGAGCGGCCCGTGCTCCAGGGTCAGCACATCACAGCAGCCGCCACCATTGTCCTTACCCCAGAGTGATGTCTCCTGTGGGCTCCTCCTCCTCGGCAAGCTCTGTGGCAGCCTGTAAGGGCATTAAGGTGCAGGTGATGAGATGGGCCCCCCTAGTGTGGAAGAGGGGTGTATGGGGAGCCGGGCCCCCCCAGTGCATTAGAGGGGTGTGTGGGGTGCCGGGCCCCCCTAGTTTGGAAGAGGGGTTAGTGGGGAGCCGGGCCGGGCCCCCCAGTGCATTAGAGGGGTGTGTGGGGAGCCGGGCCCCCCCAGTGCATTAGAGGGGTGTGTGGGGAGCCGGGCCCCCCTGTGCTATATACTGCATCTGCGTGGGCTGTGCTATATACTGCATCTGCGTGGGCTGTGCTATATACTGCATCTGCATGGGCTGTGCTATATACTGCATCTGTGTGGGCTGTGTTTTATACTGCGTGGGCTGTGTTATATACTGCTTGGGCTATGTTATATACTGCGTGGCTGTGTTATGTACTACGTGGCTGTGCAATATACTACGTGGCTGTGCAATATACTACGTGGCTGTGCAATATACTACGTGGCTGTGCAATATACTATGTGGCTGTGTCATATACTGCGTGGGCTGTGCTATATACTACATGGCTTTGTTATATACTACGGGGGCTGTTCTATATACTACGTGGCTGTGCAATATACGTGGCTGGGCAATATACTACGTGGCTGTGTTATATACTACGTGGCTGTGTTAAATACTACGTGGCTGTGCTATATTTCTCTGCTGTATCTGTGCATCATGAATTGTGGTATGTGTTAAAGAGGGGGGCCCACTGAGACTCTTTCGCCCGGGGCCCTCAAAAACCTGGAGCCGGCCCTGCACACATGGGTAAGGACGTCTGGTGTAACAGAGTGAATAACATCTGTGATTCCCTGTTTGAAGTGATTAATGTCGTTGATACATTCAATGTGCTCATGTTGCTTCATACAACCCCAAAAGTAAAAATGTAAGGATGCCAGATCAATGTGGCCATGGCATGACAGAACCCCTGCCTATCCACCACCGGGGTAATGTTCTACCAAGAAACTCACGAACAATGGTGGCGTAGTGTGGAGGAGTGCCGTCATGTTGAAAGATGACACCTTCTGGAAATTGTGGCGGCTTGTGTCCCGGATTCAAATTTAGCGAGCCACAGAATACACAACTTTCCTTTTACCGTCCACATCTTGACTGACATGGAAAACCACACAGCTGGCATAAGTTTGTGGTTGCACGATGTCACAGACCTGGCAGTGTATTAATCAGTGTTCAGTTTATCTGGGGTTAATCTGACTGAGGGCTCAGCAACAGCTTAAATAAGTTTGTGTTGTTTAATTGGTTCTTGTTATCTCCCCTCATGAACAGGGCTGATATGATTGGGTCAGAAAAAGGGTGCCAAAATGTAAACTATAAATAGATCCTATGACTGGTAAAAAGTGCACCTTGACTTTACGGATTTTACGGACTTTACAGACACACTGTAGTGTATGGAAACCTCTGGTTTCCACTGTATATATAAACATATAATTCTACCACATACATATAGTACCGGCTAAAAGTATAGACATGTTTGTTCAAGCAGAGACCTCTCTCTTGTGATTATTTACAAAACCACTGTGTAACGGATTATATGATGCGCTGTCTTTTTGGGTGTTGTTCTCTTCTTCATTATGTTTTCATTGTATATTCAGACTGAATGCAGCAAAACAATGGAAGAACACATAAGGAAAAAAGGAGCAAAGAATACTCCAGTCTAGTGCAGAGAGCTGCCAGATATGGTTAGTTCTACTCTAGTTCATTCCTGTGCTATCTGCTCTTTCCTGCTTGCTATATCTCTGTTGTCTGATTGCAATGCTGAGTCACTTTTCAGGATCAACTCATGAGGAAGTAAAGGAGTCCTAGGCCAGGAGGTTATGTCATAAACATAGGGGTGAAACAAAAGCATAGTCAGGTCACAGTCCGGGGTCAGCATTGCAAGAAGGTAGCAGATCAAGACAAAGGGTCTAGGGAAAAAGATGCTCAAAGGCAAATCAAAACACAGACCATTTGAGCTAAGCTATAACTGGTAATCTTCTAATCATTGCTAGCCATCCAAATAACCATGTAATCACCTTGAATTTACTACACAAGAAGTAAACCCAACATGCCAGCTAAGCTATCATTCACAATCCTGACAGCTAAGTCCCTGATATTATGGAGCAACTGAGCTGTCACTCGCAGCATGTTTAGGACATTGTGAGTAGTGGAATCATGACCTCCCAAGAATCTACCATTCTTGTATCTCATACAATAAACTGCATTCGACAGAAACCAGAGAAGGCAGGGATGAGGGAGATAAAATGGACAGGTCAAACTCATTTAACAAGGCTTTATGGATGACATTAGGGTTGTAAAGAGATGAAGGAAACTCCAACCTAAAAGCCACCAGATTTACCAGCTCTAGAATCTCATAGAGAACAATGAATTTTGGACCCAACTTTGCCGATGGTACTTTAAGTTTAATATTTTTGGATGACAACCAAGCCTTATCACCTACTTTAAAGACAGGACCCACCAAATGTTTTTATTAGCCTTCCAATTTTGGAAAATCTGAGCAGCCCCAATATTCGCTTGATCAGACACATTGAATGTCACCAGGGGTGAACCTAGCCACACTGCTGCCTGAGGCAAACTTCAAAACGGTGCCCCCCCAAACACATATACAGTACAGCCCCCCTATAGGGCTCCCATCTCATATACAGTCCCCCCCATACAATACATGAGTGATAACTATTGTACATTCTACAGTAGGTCATAAATCAGACAGTATAGTCCTCCATACAGTATTATAGGCACCATATAGTCCTCCATACAGTATTGTGGGTACCGCACAGCGCTCCATACAGAATAACATGCCCCATATATTGCTCCATACTGTATAATGGCCACACATGATGCTCCATACTGTATAATGGCCACACAGTGCTCCATACTGTATATTGGCCGCACATGATACTGCGTACCGTATAATGGCCACACATAGTTACTCCTACACACACGGCTGCGCTCCGTACACCTTGCACACACCGCTCCGCTCCATATAGCTCATACACACCTGGCTCTGCTCCGTACACCTCATACACACGCAGCTCCGCTCCATACACCTTGCACACACGGCTCCGCTCCGTACATCTCGTACACACCCAACTCTACTTGGTACACCTCGTATACACACGGCTCCGCTCCGTACACCTTGTACACATTCAGCTCCGCTCCGTACACCTTGCACATACGGCTCCGCTCCGTACACCTCTTACACACACGGCTCCGCTCCGTACACCTCGTACACACACGGCTCCACTCCGTACACCTCGTATGCACACGGCTCCACTCCGTACACCTCGTATGCACATGGCTCCACTCCATACACCTTGTACACACACGGCTCCGCTCCATACACCTCGTACACATTCAGCTCCGCTCCGTACACCTTGCACACACGGCTCCGCTCCGTACACCTCTTACACACCCGGCTCCGCTCTGTACACCTCGTACACACACGGCTCCGCTCCATACACCTCGTACATACACAACTCCGCTCCGTACACCTCGTACACACACAGCTCCACTCCGTACACCTCGAACACATTCAGCTCCGCTCCATACACCTCATACACACACGGCTCGGCTCCGTACTCCTCGTGCACATTTAGCTCCACTCCGTACACCTCGTACACACATGGCTCTGCTACATCCACACTGTAAACTCCTCCTGACCCCACTCATAAGGCAGCTTACCATGGCAACCAGCACAGCAGAGTCCTGCAATCTATGGCGGTCCCGATCATGTGACCCCTGACTCCTCCCCTCCTGTGACCTCATCAAAGGTCCTGTGCGCACAGAGCAGCCAATATGTGGTGTGCTGCTCTGTGGGTACAGGGATGACTGGCTGATATTGCACTCCGTGGTGTTATGGACTGGTAATTTAGGAGCGACATGCGACTAGCTCTGGGCAGGTGGTAACTATACAGACCACAGTTCCTGATCTTAACACAACAATAGCAGTAGCCGTGGAATGTTCCTGTCACTCCCTGGACATCTCGTCACAGCCGGAGAACTAGCTACCCCTAAAGGTAGAAACAGGAAAGCTATCTTGCCTCAGAGAAAATCCCCAAAGGACAGGACAGCCCCCCACAAATATTGGCTGTGAGAGGAGAAGGAAATGACATACGTAGTATGAAACAAGATTAAGCAAAGGAGGCCAATTCTAGCTAGATAGACAGTAAGGAAAGAAACACTGTGCGGTCTGTAATAAAAACTAGAAAAAGTCCACCGCAGAGATATGCAAAAATCTCCACACCTGACTAAAGGTGTGGAGGGCAAAATCTGCAGCCCAGAGCTTCCAGCTTAGCTAAAATAGATCCATACTGATAAGCTTGACAAATGAGCAAAACATAAATGTACTGAACAATAAGTCCACCACAAGTGGACTGCAAAAGGACAAGCAAGGACTTATCTTTGCTGAACAGGTCAGAGTGTCAAGGAAATCCAAGAGCCGTGCCTCCAGGCAGGAACAATTGACAACTGGCATTGATTGAGGGATAAAGGAGACTAAAATAGCCGAGCAGAAAGAAGATCAGTAGAAGCAGCTGCTAATGCTAAATCCAAGAAGCAGCTATACCACTCAAAACCACGGGAGGGAGCCCAAGAGCGGAATTCACAACAGTACCCCCCCCTTGAGGAGGGGTCACCGAACCCTCACCAGAGCCCCCAGGCCGATCAGGATGAGCCAAATGAAAAGCACAAACCAAATCGGCGGCATGGACATCAGAGGCAACCACCCAAGAATTATCCTCCTGGCCATAACCCTTCCACTTGACAAGATACTGAAGCCTCCGCCTCGAAAAACGAGAATCCAAAATTTTATCTACCACATATTCCAACTCCCCCTCAACCAACACCGGGGCAGGAGGAACAACAGAGGGAACCACAGGTACCACATATCTCCGCAACAACGATCTATGGAAAACATTGTGGATGGCAAAAGAGGCTGGAAGGACCAAACGAAAAGACACTGAATTGATAATCTCAGAAATCTTATAAGGACCAATAAACCGAGGCTTGAACTTAGGGGAAGAAACCTTCATAGGAACATGACGAGAAGATAACCAGACTAAATCCCCCACACGAAGCCGAGGACCAACACACCGACGGCGGTTAGCAAAACGCTGAGCCTTTTCCTGAGACAACGTCAAATTGTCTACCACATGAGTCCAAATCTGCTGCAACCTGTCCATCACGGAATCAACACCAGGACAATCAGAAGGCTCAACCTGCCCTGAAGAAAAACAAGGATGGAAACCAAAATAACAAAAAAAAGGCGAAACCAAAGTAGCCGAACTGGCCCGATTATTAAGGGCAAACTCGGCCAATGGCAAGAAAGCCACCCAATCATCCTGATCAGCAGACACAAAGCATCTCAAATAGGTTTCCAAGGTTTGATTAGTTCGCTCAGTTTGGCCATTTGTCTGAGGATGGAACGCTGAAGAAAAAGACAAATTAATGCCCATCCTAGCACAAAAGGACCGCCAAAACCTGGAAACAAACTGGGAACCTCTGTCAGACACAATATTCTCCGGAATGCCATGCAAACGAACCACATGCTGAAAAAACAATGGAACCAAATCAGAGGAGGAAGGCAATTTAGACAAAGGTACCAAATGGACCATTTTAGAGAACCGGTCACAAACCACCCAGATAACAGACATCCTCTGAGACACAGGAAGATCCGAAATAAAATCCATGGAAATATGCGTCCAGGGCCTCTCAGGGACAGGCAAAGGCAAATGCAACCCACTAGCGCGGGAACAGCAAGGCTTAGCCCGGGCACAGGTCCCACAGGACTGCACAAAAGAACGCACATCCCGCGACAAGGAAGGCCACCAAAAGGACCTAGCAACCAAATCCCTGGTACCAAAAATCCCAGGATGACCGGCCAACACAGAACAATGGACCTCAGAAATTACCTTACTTGTCCATCTATCAGGAACAAACAGCTTCCCCACAGGACAGCGGTCTGGTTTATCAGCCTGAAATTCCTGAAACACCCGCCGTAAATCAGGGGAGATAGCAGAAAGAATCACCCCTTCCCTAAGAATGCCAACCGGCTCAAGAACTCCAGGAGAATCAGGCAAAAAACTCCTAGAGAGGGCATCTGCCTTAACATTCTTAGATCCCGGAAGATATGAGACCACAAAATCGAAACGGGAGAAAAACAGGGACCATCGAGCCTCTCTAGGGTTCAGCCGCTTGGCCGACTCGAGGTAAATCAGATTCTTATGATCGGTCAAGACCACAACGTGATGCTTAGCTCCCTCAAGCCAATGTCGCCACTCCTCAAATGCCCACTTCATCGCCAACAACTCCCGATTGCCGACATCATAATTGCGTTCCGCAGGCGAAAACTTTCGGGAAAAGAAGGCACATGGTTTCATCAAGGAACCATCAGAGTTCCTCTGTGACAAAACGGCCCCTGCCCCAATCTCAGAAGCGTCAACCTCAACCTGAAAACGAAGAGACACATCAGGCTGACGCAAGACCGGGGCAGAAGTAAATCGGCGCTTAAGCTCCTGAAAGGCCTCCAGAGCCTCAGAGGACCAATTTGTCACATCAGCGCCCTTCTTCGTCAAATCGGTCAGGGGCTTAACCACACTAGAGAAGTTGGCAATGAAACGGCGATAAAAATTAGCAAAGCCCAAAAATTTCTGAAGGCTCTTCACAGATGTGGGTTGAACCCAGTCATGAATGGCTTGGACCTTAACAGGATCCATTTCTATAGACGAAGGAGAAAAAATAAACCCCAAAAAAGAGACCTTCTGGACCCCAAATAGGCACTTAGACCCCTTCACAAATAAAGCATTATCACGAAGGATCTGGAATACCATCCTGACCTGCTTCACGTGAGACTCCCAATGATTGGAAAAAATCAAAATATCATCCAAATACACAATCAAGAATTTATCAAGATAATTATGAAAAATATCATGCATGAAGGACTGAAATACAGAAGGAGCATTAGAAAGCCCGAAAGGCATCACCAGGTATTCAAAGTGGCCTTTGGGCGTATTAAATGCAGTTTTCCATTCGTCACCCTGTTTAATACGAACAAGATTATACGCCCCTCGAAGGTCAATCTTGGTAAACCAACTAGCCCCCTTAATCCGGGCAAACAAATCAGAGAGCAAAGGTAAAGAGTATTGGAATTTGACCGTGATCTTATTAAGAAGGCGATAATCAATACAGGGTCTCAAGGAGCCATCCTTCTTGGCAACAAAAAAGAATCCTGCTCCCAATGGTGACGAAGATGGCCGAATATGCCCCTTCTCTAAAGACTCTTTAACATAGCTCCGCATAGCGGCATGCTCTGGCACAGACAGATTGAAGAGTCGGCCCTTAGGGAACTTACAGCCAGGAACCAAGTCGATAGCACAATCACAGTCCTTATGAGGAGGAAGGGAACTGGACTTGGGCTCATCGAATACATCCTGGAAATCTGACAAAAATTCAGAAACATCAGAAGAGGGGGAAGAGGAAATTGACATTAAAAGAACGTCACTATGTACCCCTTGACAACCCCAACTAGTCACAGACATCGATTTCCAATCCAACACTGGATTGTGTACTTGTAACCAAGGAAAACCCAGTACAACAACATCATGTAAATTGTGCAACACAAGAAAACGACAATCTTCCTGATGTGCTGGAGCCATGCACATAGTCAGCTGAGTGCAATACTGAGGTTTATTCTTGGCCAACGGTGTAGCATCAATCCCCCTCAAGGGAATAGGACTCTGCAAAGGCTGCAAAGAAAAACCACAGCGCCTGGCGAAGTCTAAGTCCATTAAGTTCAGGGCAGCGCCTGAATCCACAAATGCCATGACAGAGAAAGATGACAATGAGCAAATCAGGGTCACAGACAGGAGAAACTTAGGCTGTACAGTACTAATGGTAACAGATCTAGCGACCCTCTTAATACGCTTAGGGCAATCAGAAATAGTATGAGCAGAATCACCACAGTAAAAACACAGCCCATTCTGACGTCTGTATCCCCTCTGTTCCGCTCTAGTCAGAATCCTATCACATTGCATAGGCTCAGGACTCTGTTCAGAGGACGCTGCCATATGGTGCACCACTTTGCGCTCGCGCAGGCGCCGATCAATCTGAATGGCTAGGGACATAGATTCGCTCAAACCAACAGGCGTGGGGAACCCCACCATAACATCTTTAAGGGCTTCTGAAAGACCCTTTCTGAAAATTGCTGCCAGAGCATCCTCATTCCATTTAGTGAGCACAGACCATTTTCTAAATTTCTGGCAGTACAATTCTGCCGCTTCCTGACCCTGACACAGGGCCAAAAGTGTTTTCTCAGCATGCTCTACAGAGTTAGGTCCATCATACAATAATCCGAGCGATTGAAAAAATGCATCTACATTAAGCAATGCCGGATCCCCTGAGTCAAGGGAGAATGCCCAGTCCTGAGGGTCACCACGCAGCAGAGAAATAACTATTTTAACTCGCTGAGTGGGGTCACCAGAGGAACGGGGTTTCAGAGCAAAAAACAATTTGCAATTATTTTTAAAGTTCAAAAACTTAGATCTATCCCCGTAAAATAAATCTGGAGTAGGAATTCTAGGCTCTAAGGCTGGAGTCTGAACAACATAATCTTGGATACTCTTGCAGCAAGCTGATCTACATGAGAAAACAAACCCTGAACATCCATGTCCACGCCCAAATCCACCCAGAGATTAAGAGGAAGGAAAAAGACAAAACAGACTAAAGAAAAAAAAATGGCTCAGAACTCTTTTTCTTTTCCTTCTTTTGAGATGCATTCAACTCATCTTTGGCCAGTTGTACTGTTATGGACTGGTAATTTAGGAGGGACATGCGACTAGCTCTGGGCAGGTGGTAACTATACAGACCGCAGTTCCTGATCTTAACACAACACTAGCAGTAGCCGTGGAATGTTCCTGTCACTCCCTGGACATCTCGTCACAGCCGGAGAACTAGCTACCCCTAAAGGTAGAAACAGGAAAGCTATCTTGCCTCAGAGAAAATCCCCAAAGGACAGGACAGCCCCCCACAAATATTGGCTGAGAGGAGAAGGAAATGACATACGTAGTATGAAACAAGATTAAGCAAAGGAGGCCAATTCTAGCTAGATAGACAGTAAGGAAAGAAACACTGTGCGGTCTGTAATAAAAACTAGAAAAAGTCCACCGCAGAGATATGCAAAAATCTCCACACCTGACTAAAGGTGTGGAGGGCAAAATCTGCAGCCCAGAGCTTCCAGCTTAGCTAAAATAGATCCATACTGATAAGCTGGACAAATGAGCAAAACATAAATGTACTGAACAATAAGTCCACCACAAGTGGACTGCAAAAGGACAAGCAAGGACTTATCTTTGCTGAACAGGTCAGAGTGTCAAGGAAATCCAAGAGCCGTGCCTCCAGGAAGGAACAATTGACAACTGGCATTGATTGAGGGATAAAGGAGACTAAAATAGCCGAGCAGAAAGAAGATCAGTGGAAGCAGCTGCTAATGCTAAATCCAAGAAGCAGCTATACCACTCAAAACCACAGGAGGGAGCCCAAGAGCAGAATTCACAACACCGTGGGTTGTGACTAACCTAACGGTTAGGTTGTGAGCAGGGGCACGCGCACCGCACTATTGACATTCAGCAAATGTCGGGGATTATGGAAAGTCTGTACCACGTGTTCGGAATGCCGCTCTGCCACCCCCTGTCTTTCAGTGAGGACTGCCGCCTGAGGCAAAGGGCTCAACTTGCCTCATGATAGCGGCGCCCCTGAATGTCACAATTTTTTTTAGGTCCATTAGCCAGCCATCACTATTTGTAGAGGGCTATCAGGTGGTCTTTTCTATTGATAGAGTGTTAGCAGATGTCTTGTAGACAGATGAGACCAAGATAGTTTTTAAGTAAAGCACATAATTCTACTATTTACTGTAAATGGAATGAGTCGTACAAGTAAAACAACACAGTAGTTGCAGTCAAATATACTGGAGGTTCAAATATATTTTGGGGTTGTTTTACAGCCTCCAGCCCTGGGTGCCTTGACAGTGTGTAAGGAGTCATGAATTGTGAAGATTTACAAAGGATTTTGGGTTGTAATGTAGTGACCAAGGTCAGAATGCTTGGTTTACATCGTAGTAGGTCATGGGTCTTCCAGTAGGACAATGACCCAAAACATACTTCAAAAAGCACCCAGAAATAAATGGAAACAAAGCACCGGACTGTTCAAAAGTGGTAATTCCAGCTCGAGTAGAAAAAAGTCTCCCATCACTACATCTTACATACAGATGCTACAGAGAAACTGTGAATAGACACATTAAATCATTTAATTTTCCCTGCTGTGTAGTGTTGAGCATTCCGATATCGCAAGTATCGGGTATCGGCCGATACTTGCGGGTATCGGAATTCCGATACCGAGATCCGATACTTTCGTGGTATCGGGAATCGGAATCGGACGTTTCCAGTGTATGGTTCCCAGGGTCTGAAGGAGAGGAAACTCTCCTTCAGGCCCTGGGATCCATATAAATGTGTAAAATAAAGAATTAAAATAAAAAATATTGATATACTCACCTGTCCGGAGGCCCCTGGACTTTACCGCCGTAACCAGGAGCCTTCTTTGCTTAAAATGCGCGCGTTTAATGGTTTCCGTGACGTCACGGCTTCTGATTGGTCGCGTGCCGCCCATGTGACCGCGACGCGACCAATCACAACAAGCCGTGACGTAATTTTCAGGTCCTGATGCCTAATTCTAGGCATTCAGGACCTGAAAATTACATCACGGCTTGTTGTGATTGGTCGCGTCGCGGTCACATGGGCGGCACGCGACCAATCAGAAGCCGTGACGTCACGGGAGGCAGTAAACGCGCGCATTTTAAAATTACGTCACGGCTTCTGATTGGTCGCGTGCCACCCATGTGACCGCGACGCGACCAATCACAAGCCGTGACGTAATTTTCAAATCCTGAATGCCTAGAATTAGGCATCAGGACCTGAAAATTACGTCACGGCTTGTTGTGATTGGTCGCGTCGCGGTCACATGGGCGGCACGCGACCAATCAGAAGCCGTGACGTCACGGAAACCATTAAACGCGCGCATTTTAAGCAAAGAAGGCTCCCGGTTACGGCGGTAAAGTCCAGGCTGCGACGGAGTGAGTGAGTATATCAATATTTTTTATTTTAATTCTTTATTTTACACATTGATATGGATCCCAGGGCCTGAAGGAGAGTTTCCTCTCCTTCAGACCCTGGGAACCATCAGGGATACCGTCCGATACTTGAGTCCCATTGACTTGTATTGGTATCGGGTATCGGATTAGATCCGATACTTTGCCGGTATCGGCCGATACTATCCGATACCGATACTTTCAAGTATCGGACGGTATCGCTCAACACTACTGCTGTGATGATTTTATGAGTACAAAATGCAGTAAAAAAAACATGAATTGGTCAATGAATGCATGGATAAAAACAGCAGCAAGGCTTACAATTTATAAGGCAATAATCGCTGACTAGATGCCTGTCATATGCAATACCTACTGCCACACCTCACCGTCAACTAATTGCATATAAGAGCGGTATTATTACAGAATATATAGAATGGATATGAATTGGCCCTGATATTTTTTTTATTGTACGTGGCAGTGACAACCTGTAATGCAATAAACACTGCCAGCTTTGATTTAATCCTGAGTACAGATGACCATAAAAAACATGAATCGGTTTATAAATCAATGGAGAAAACAGCAGCAAGGCTTATAATTTATAAGAAAATAATCCCTGACTAGATGCTTGCCATACACTACTCCTACTGCCACACCTCACTGTTGACGGATTGCAGATAGAAGCAGTATTATTGTAGAACATAGAAGGGATTTGAATCAGCAATTATTTTTTTTGATTGTACGTGGCAGCAAAAAACTGTGTAGTAACGCAAGTAACACTGCCAGATTTGATGCACATGAATCGGTTTATAAGTGCATATAAAAAAAAACAGCAGCAAGGCTTACAATTTATAAGGCAATAATCCCTGACTAGATGCATGTCATACGCTATACTATTTCCACACCTCACCCTACATGAATTGCAGATTAGTTTAATGTAGCAGCATCAAGGACTGTTATATCATCAACCCTGCGGGGAAATATAATGGAGCATTTTGCATCTACTCAGCCTGATATGGAGTCTACCAGGATCTTCTGTACTTACTGTACAAATTCTCCTATCCCAGCTGTGAAATCCTGAATTCTAATAATTCTTCAACAAGGGCCTTCTCGTACTGCAAAATTTTATTAGACCTCTCTGGAAGGAGAGATGTAAAGTTCTCCTTGCAGCATGGGTCTAGAAGAGTTTAGTGTTAGCCAAAATAAGTACAACACGAGGGTCATGGGAAAGGCTGCGGAACAGAAACTCAATATGTGTGCCAGCCTGCCAACTGTCAAGACTTTTCTGTCCCCACCAAGAGGACAACTGTCCATGTTGTGCTCCTCATCCTCCTCCTCGTCCTCCCTCTCCTCTTCTTCAGGCCATCCACGCTGAACAGATGGGATGAAGGTGGTGTGGGTACTACCGTCTGTAGTGCAGGCAACCAGCTCCTGTTCCTCCTCTTCCTACTAATTATCACCCAATCCTCATTAAGAAGATGAGATGAGGATGTGCTGTGTAGCATCACGCAGTATAGTTTCTTGTTCCACCACAACTTGTGCAAAAAAAAGTCAAAAGATTAGGGAAAAACAAAAGATTTGTGACACATATAATCCCTTAAAATGTATATCTTTTAATTAATTACTTTTAAAAATACACCACCTAGTGTGGAAGACCAAAAAAGTGGTGTTGGGATAAACAAAAAATTAAAGGGACTCTGTCACCTGAATTTGGAGGGAACAATTTTCAGCCATAGGGGCGGGGTTTTCGGGTGTTTGATTCACCCTTTCCTTACCCGCTGGCTGCATGCTGGCTGCAATATTGGATTGAAGTTCATTCTCTGTCCTCCGTAGTACATGCCTGCACAAGGCAATCTTGCCTTGCGCAGGCGTGTACTATGGAGGAAAGTGAATGAACTTCAATCCAATATGGCAGCCAGCATGCAGCCAGTGGGTAAGGAAAGGGTGAATCAAACAACCGAAAACCCCGCCTCTATGGCTGAAAATTGTTCCCTCCAAATTCAGGTGACAGAGTCCCTTTAAGAAAGAATTCTAGTAAACACATAGACTGACAGTATCTATAGAGTAACCTAAAGGGTCCCTGATTTTGCCCTAATTGATCACTACCTAGCTGTGGAAGTTGGCACCCTAAAGAGAATAATTGTTTGGCTCCCCCACTCAGCGATGACTGTCCTTTTCCCTCCTTGATAGTCCCTGTACTAAACAGGTGGGAAAACATGTAGATTTTAAGATAAGAGTTGAATTATAGATATGATAATAATTATAATTATAATGCAGAGATAAGTTAGGAACAATCTTTTTTATGACCAGGAAATTAATAAACCCTAAGGTGTACTACAGATGATATAAGACTTTTTTAAAATAAGTTCATAAATTCACTGTGTTCTTATGTCAACAACTTCACAGGTATAATGTCCTAGCGGAGTGAAAAAGGTTCCTTCCATTGGAAAAAAGCACTTCATAATACAATCAATACAAAGCTCAAAAAGAGGTGTAACCTAATATTAAAGATACAAACAGATAAGGTATACACAACCAGCAGAAGGAATTTAAATAAAGGGACTTATCCCATGTAGGAGATCTCGCCTCGATCCGTTTCCTCGTCCATGCAGTTCATCCGGAGACCCGATAGAACCTGGGTATGCCAGAGATAGAAGGTGCTCTGATGAGAAAAGCACGTTGGTTTTTGTTGACGATTGTGAGATGTCATTGCTGTGTGGGGAAGCCAAACAATCGTTCTCTTTAGGGTACCAATTTCCACAGCTAGGTAGTGATTAGTTAGGGCAAAACCAGGGACCATTTAGGTTACTCTATAGATAATATAAGTCTATGTGTTTACTAGAATTGTTTAATATATTTTTGTTGATCCCAACACTATTTTGGTCTTACACACTGGATGATGTATTTTTAAAAGTAATTAATAAAAATGTATACATTTTTAGGGATTATATGGGTCTCAAATCCATCTTGATCTGCCTACAAAGACTCCTCTTTGTTTGTGAACAGCGGGTATTTAAGTAGACAAAGAAGGGGATGGTGATGCTGATTAAGGCCTCATTGCTGATCACAATCTTGGTCGGGTGCTCAAAGTTTTGGAGAACCGCACAGATGTCAGACATCCATGCCCACTCATCAGCTCTTATGTGATGGCTTACTGGAATACAGACATGGATGGTGTAGCTGGTATTCAACTACTGCCATCTGCTGCTCACAAAGCTTTGCCAACATATGTAATGTTGAGTTCCAACACGTGGTGACATTGCACACTAGTCGGTGAGCTATGAGTTGCAAATGCTGCTGCAGCATCACCATGGAGGCGGAAGCTGTGGCTACTTGCAGAGATGGGCACACACGGAGTACTTTCACAAGTAGTTCAGGCAGATCTTTGTAGGTTTTGAGAAACTGCTGAACCACGGCGTGCCCGTAGAACAGGAAACGAGTCAATGGTGTCACCCGCAGACACTGTTTCTGGACATTGTCATTTGGCTCAAGTAGTCAGGTGCTTTGCTTGCATGTGCCTGAGTATACTGGGGGTGGTCAGGTTGGTAGTTGTGCTTCCCCTTCTGATGCTGGCATGGCAGATGTTGCAAATGGCCTTTTTTGGGTTAACTGGACTGTCTTTAAAACAGCGCCAGGCTCATGAACACCTAAACCTTGGCTTGGCAACGTCATCCGTGTTGATGCTCTGGGGATCAGTTTGCCTGCCTCATGTCTCTGGCCACCCCACTGCATCTTCCTGCCTGCTGTGGTGTTGCGTATCCCTCCCTGTGCAATGCTGTCCTCGCTCTGCATGTCACCTTCCCAGGTTGGGTCAGTGACTTCATCATCCACCACCTCATCTTCCACTACCGCACCCTGGTCCTCCTCCTGACTTGCTGATGTAACATCACTTGCTGGCAATTGTATCTCATCGTCACACAGCTCTTACAATGATAATTGCGTTTTCCCACAGGCGCATTCTTGCTGGCTTGGCGGCTCAAATATTTGAGCATCTCTACATGCAATCTCCTTATGTCCCACTTGGAACGGGCAGTGCGAGAGACCAGAATCTACTTATGGAAATTTGAATAGCTCTTTGGAGTGTCCAAGTGTGGGTTCACTTGTCTTTGGAACTCAGCATAATGGGAGGAAAAAGGCTTAGGTTGAGGATTATGTGGTCCAGAATCACAGCTTCTGAGACTGGAGACAGAGTGGTGCTGGCAAAGTGACTGGAAGCATTATCTGCTATCCATCCAACAACCTTTTCACACTGGTCTGGCTTCAAGAGTGGTGTTCTGCGGTCCCATACAAAGTGGTACAGGAAGGTAGATGTAAGGATTCTGGACTTTCCTTTGTTACCGTTTGCTCCTGAGGTCCTGCCTGTCTGCTGGTGGTTTCCCTGCTGCTCGTTACTCGGTGCTCTGCCTTTCCACGTTCTGCTGCCTACAGTCCTCTGTGCATCTCCCTGATGCTGTCTGTGCTCAACTACTGTCTGGAGTTCTTGTGTGGAGCAAATCACCCCTGGAACTGCTCTGGTTAGTAAGGAATCCTGACATCACCATTTCCTCTAGGTCTGTGTTTGTTTGGGCTGTGTTGCTGGACTTGTGCAGGACTTTCAGCCCAAAAGGTACATATAGCGACCTTCTCCTGTTTATGCCACTCCTGTATCATGCTGGACTTCTACGTTTAAGTGCCGTATGCATTTCCACCCTTGTGACTGCTGGACTTCTACACGTTAGTGCTGTGTGCATGCTCATTCATAACATCACGGGACTGCCTCATTAAATGCAGAGTGCTTACTCTCATACTTTCTGCTGGACTCCTATGTTTAGTACCTTGTGCACACCTGCGTCATATTACTGTTGGACTGGTTCATATTAGCGGTCGCGCCTGCTCTTCAGTCACTCTGGACATTTCCATATTGTGCTGTGTTTTCATTACAATTGCAGGCAGTGCTCTGCCAGTTTTGTTTTACTTGCATCATTCCTTATTGTGCTGAGTTTTCATTACAATTGCAGGAAGTGCACTGCCAGTTTTGTTTTACTTGCATCATTCCTTATTGTGCTGTGTTTTCATTACTATTGCAGGAAGTGCTTTGTTTAGTTTTGTCACACTTGTTAAATATCCTTATTTGCATCAACTTTGGTCTCAGTTTCGAATTGTCCCACGCAATCAGATTCTGTAGTACCCATACAATTATTACGGCAGATTAACATGATGTGTATGTTTGTTGTGCTCTCAAGGCAGGTACAGTTTAACCTTGCCCATGTCCTCTGCCTCTGTTCTCACCATCAGCATCATGTCCACTTCCCCGTCCATTACCACACTCCTTGCCCATTTTAAATCACATATAATAAATCCCTGTTGACAGTATTACAATGCCAACAAAATTTGCCCATTACAAATGGAAGTATAAGACTGTAGTATCAATATAGCAATGCTATTTGAAACCAAATATTTTTTATGTGTGTTTTGAGGCTCAACTCTTGTATGATAAATCCCGTATAAAATGTATAAAATGTCACAGCTTATAAAAAAAGCTGAGGCTGCATTACAATGGCAGCCAAATGTGCACACCTTAGACAGATGTAGGAAACTGCAGTATACACTCACTGGCCACTTTATTAGGTACACCATGCTAGTAACGGGTTGGACCCCTTTTGCCTTCAGAACTGCCTCAATTCTTTGTGGCATAGATTCAACAAGGTGCTGGAAGCATTCCTCAGAGATTTTGGTCCATATTGACATGATGGCATCACACAGTTGCCGCAGATTTGTCGGCTGCACATCCCTGATGCGAATCTCCCGTTCCACCACATCCCAAAGATTTCATGTTGTTTACGCCAAATTCTGACCCTACCATCCGAATGTCGCAGCAGAAATCGAGACTCATCAGACCAAGCAACGTTTTTCCAATCTTCTACTGTCCAATTTCGATGAGCTTGTGCAAATTGTAGCCTCAGTTTCCTGTTCTTAGCTGAAAGGAGTGGTACCCGGAGTGGTTTTCTGCTGCTGTAGCCCATCTGCCTCAAAGTTCGACGCACTGTGCATTCAGAGATGCTCTTAGGCCTACCTTGGTTGTAACGGGTGGCGATTTGAGTCACTGTTGCCTTTCTATCAGCTCGAACCAGTCTGCCCATTCTCCTCTGACCTCTGGCATCAACAAGGCATTTCCGCCCACAGAACTGCCGCTCACTGGATTTTTTTTCTTTTTCGGACCATTCTCTGTAAACCCTAGAGATGGTTGTGCGTGAAAATCCCAGTAGATCAGCAGTTTCTGAAATACTCAGACCAGCCCTTCTGGCACCAACAACCATGCCACGTTCAAAGGCACTCAAATCACCTTTCTTCCCCATACTGATGCTCGGTTTGAACTGCAGGAGATTGTCTTGACCATGTCTACATGCCTAAATGCACTGAGTTGCCGCCATGTGATTGGCTGATTAGAAATTAAGTGTTAACAAGAAGTTGGACAGGTGTACCTAATAAAGTGGCCAGTGAGTGTAAATATAGCAATGCAATTTTTTTACAATTTATTTTTTTGAGGGGTTTTCAGGCCCAACTGTAGCATGCTAAATGGCGTATAAAATTTTACAGCCCCAAAAAAGGCTGTATTACAATATCAGGCAAATTTGCACACCTTAGATAGAAGTATGAGACTGCAGTATAAATATAGCAATGCAATTTTTAACAAACTATTTTTTGGGTGGGTTTTGAGGCCCAACTGTAGCACGCTAAATGCTGTATAAAATTTCACTGCTCAAAAAAAAGGCAGTATTACAATACCCGTCAAATTTGCCAAATTGAGATGGACATATGAGACTACAGTTTCAATGTAGCAATTCTATTGAGATCCAATCAAATCTTACTGCATGCTTTGATGCACAACTGCCGCTGTAAAACTGGTGCATAATATTTCCCTGATCAAAACAATTTGCAGGATTCAGAACAAAGAATATTATTAGCCCTGAAAAGAGGTTTTGGTAGTAGTCGAAGGCTGCAGCATAAAGGACATACAATGCACCCTATCCGGTCTTACACGATCCCTTCAGTACAATCTCTCTCTAATTGCTGCTAACATCAGTATTACGGTTAATTAAATGAGGGTGCCGCGCTGGAAAGTAAAATTGTAGCTAAAAAGTTAAAAACTCCCACTTCCCTACCGTACAGACGTAAGTCGGCGTGTCTCCTTGATACGGAGGTCAGCTGCTGTAAAGACGTCCTGCTTGCTGTTCACAGGACTCTGGTGTCGACAGCAAGCAGGACGTCTTTACAGCAGCTGACCTCCGTATCAAGGAGACACGCCGACTTCCGTCTGTACGGTAGGGGAGTGGGAGTTTTTAACTTTTTAGCTACAATTTTACTTTCCAGCGCGGCAGCCTCATTTAATTAACCGTGTCTGTCTGTTACCGTACGGCAGGGTTTTCACACACAACCTGCCCGGGTGCCTGCAGCTTCATTTAGGGGTGTTACTTAGCGCCAGTGTGATTCTTTCATTCATAACATCAGTCTTAATATGTATTAAAATTAGCTCTAAGAAGAAATCTTGTACTTAACCGAAATATAAATGCTGATGCTCGAGCGAGTAACCAGTAGTGACTAGCATGCTTGCTTATCACTAGTCCATTGTTTTTCCTGTATTGGCAGCATGAAAACAAGAAGAGGACGTCATCCTATGAAGATAGGAGGCCCCGGACCGGACTGCGACGCCCATCGGATCGGACTGCCCACCCAGGTGAGTATAATCTAACCTCTTTTTCTCATCTTTCAGGATACATCCGGGGGCTTATCTACAGCATTCCAGAATGCTGTAGATAAGCCCCTGATGCGGGTGGGCTTAGCTCATCTTCAATTTTGGGGGTGACAGGTTCCCTTTAAACGAGTGCAAAAACTTCACAAGTGGATATGAAATATATTTAATATCATTATTCCTACATGGACACCAAAAAAACCTAGTAATAACTTTCTGTGACCCCAAAATGACCACTGAAGACATAATCTTAGGTACAAAAGAATGGTGGAAGAAGCCAACTGCTGAACTTTACGGATCTCAGCTTCCAAGGATACCACAGAAACCACAATGCCCTAAGGGAGAATTGAGGATGGATGTTCAGGAGGAGAAACTAAGCTAAGGCTGCATCAGCCTTCACATTCTTGGACCTCAGCCTGAAAAAGCCTAAAACGTTTTGGAAGAATGTTCTCTGGTCAGATGAGAAAAAGTAGAGCTTTTTGGGCAAAGGCATCAACATAGAGTTTACAGGAGAAAAAAGAGGCATTCAAAGAAAAGAACACGGTCCCTACAGTCAAACATGGTGGAGGTTCCCTGATGTTTTGGGTTGCTTTGCTGCATCTGGCACTGGACTGCTTGACCGTGTGCATGGCATTATGAAGTCTAAAGACTACCAACAAATTTTGCAGCATAATATAGGGCCCAGTGTGAGAAAGCTGGGTCTCCCTCAGAGGTCATGGGTCTTCCAGCAGGACAATGACCCAAAACACACTTCAAAAAGCACTAGAAAATGGTTTGAGAGAAAGCACTGGAGACTTCAAAGGTGGCTAGCAATGAGTCCAGACCTGAATCCCATAGAACACCTGTGGAGAGATCTAAAAATGGCAGTTTGGAGAAGGCACCCTTCAAATATCAGGGACCTGGAGCAGTTTGCCAAAGAAGAATGGTCTATAATTCCAGCAGAGCATTGTAAGAAACTCATTGATGGTTACCGGAAGTGGTTGGTTGCAGTTATTTTGGCTAAAGGTTGTGCAACCAAGTATTAGGCTGAGGGTGCCAATACTTTTGACTGGCCCATTTTTGGAGTTTTGGGTGAAATGATCAATGTTTGGCTTTTTGCTTCATTCCCTTTTGTGTTTTTTCATTTAAGAGAAATTAAATGAAGATAATAATAACAAAGAAATTGTGTTTGCAATCATTTTCAGGAAGAAACTGAGTATTATTTGACAGAATTACAGGGGTGTCAATACTTTTGGCCACATCTGTACACCGTTCCCCATGCGCTATAAGTGAGTAGATGACTTTATTCTTCGTGTTGGTATGATTACGGGGATGCCAGATTTGGCTTCTGTCATATACTAAAAGGTGCTTTTTAAGAGCTATAATTTTTCCGTATTTCTGCAGACTGAATCATGTCAAGGTCATGAAGGGGTTATTAGCACAGTGATAAGAACAATGGGGAGGTAATGTCTCCACCTCTTTTTGTGAAATCACATAAGTCTTTCAAGTACCCTGGCAAAATCTCCAGACTAGCACAGCATATTTGTATCGAACTTAGACATTTCTTATAAAGATATAAGAATAAAGATACCTGAAAGTCTGGGTGACCCCCTTGACAAACACCCAGGTTTAGACTTTTTCCCAGAGGCTTGCCTGCTTGAGGGTGAATTGAACAGTCCTTTAAAAATGTCCTGCAAGACCACAGAATAGACAGTCCAAGATCTTGTATACGTCTCTTCTCTATTGCATGAAAACTGTCAAATCCAACCTTCAATGGTTCCACCTCAGGTAAATGGACAGGCTACAAGGGAGTAAAATGGCACTGTGCTGCTCACCACGTCTCTCATGGATTCTGTGCTCCATCCGTATGGTTTGAGTCATGGCCTCCATCGAAGAACAAGGGGAATCATGAAGAACCAGAACAACCTTCAGGGTCTCAGAAAGACGTTTGAGGAACTGGCACCTGAGAGCTACATCATTCCACAGAACTTCAGTGGACCATTGCCGAAACTTGGTGCTAGGTTCATGATCTTTGCCTCTGTGACCTAGATCCTGTTGGGTTTGTCATAGATTAAACCTAGAATATCAAAGAAATCATCAACAGAAGACCATTCTGAGGCTCTTGGGGACAAAGAAAATGTCCAGATCTGAGTGCCCCCTCGCAGTAGGGTCATTGTTATCCCCACAACTGCTGGAACTCATCCACTGAAGACTGAGGCTGCAGGGTAAAAAATAGCCTGCAGCTCTCCTTGAACACCCTAAACAGGTTTTTTTCTCCCGAAAAATTATCAGGGAGAGCTACTACAGGTTCGGTTGAGACCAACTATATGTCAGAGGCCACTGGTGGCAATGAGAGCTATGTGAAGTTTTCATAAAATTAAATATCTGACAGTGCATCTGATATTGTAGTGATTCCATACTCTGGTATTCCTTAACAAGATCCTGAATCATTTGCATCAGTTTCACCACCTAGTCACCTGGTCACAGAGCATGTGAACAGGATCCATACTGGCAAAGACAACAAATGCATAGGCAAGTTGTATTGTGACGCTGAGTACCTTATCGTGAACAAGCCATGAGTTGGGGAAGTCAAGTAGTCCGAGGTCATAAGCCAGGCAGCTACGTCATAAACAGAGGGGTGAGACAAACGCATAGTCAGGTCAGAGTCCTGGGTCAGAATTACAAGAAGGTAGCAGATCAAGACAAGGGGGTTAGGCAAACGGATGTCAAAGGCAAATCCAAGGTTGGGCAACAAAGAAACAGAATATAAGATCCCAGTGCACAGAGCAAACACAAATCACTTGAGCTAAGCTACTGGCAATCTTCTAATCATTCCCCTTTTCCTCATAGTTTGTAAGCTTGCGAGCAGGGCCCTCATTCCTCTTGGTATCTATTTTGAACTGTGATTTCTGTTATGCTGTAATGTCTATTGTCTATACAAGTCCCCTCTATAATTTGTAAAGCGCTGCGGAATATGTTGGCGCTATATAAATAATAATAATAATAATATTAATAATAATTTTATTATTAATCATTGCCAGCCATCAAAATATCCATTTAATCACACAGATCGGGCAACATCTTGAGGACACTCCACAAGCTTGGCCAGATTAGACAGCTGAGGTGTTATTCACAATACTGAAAGCTTAGCACACCCCTGATCCTATAATACGGCTGAGGACACTGTGAGCGGTGGAATCATGACATTGATCATGGCCCATTTAGTGGCCATTCTTTTTGCCTTCTGATTTTGTACCTTGACTGTATTCCTGGCTCTGACCCAGCTACCTGAATACTCATGCCAGCCTAGGCCAGTAGCTGAATCAATGGCCCCAGCCCAGGGGCCACTGTATAAGTCTAGATTCCTCACATCTCAACATTAACTGTCCAGAGGAAACTGAGAAACTAACCTTATGTTCAAATTGCTACAAAGAAGTCATAAACTGAGGACTGCAAAAAAGAAGAAGAAACTTGTTTGAGCCAAGTAACACAAGGACTGAACATTAGATACCGTATATACTCGAGTATAAGCCGAGATTTTCAGCCCAAAAAAGTGAAAGTGCCCCTCTCGGCTTATACTCGAGTCATGGAAGGAGGGGGGTCGGCGGGTGAGGGGGAGCAATGCCTGTCAAATTCTCACCTGCTCCCGGCGCTCCTGACGCGGTCCTCGCATGTCCCACGGTCTTCGGGTGCTGCAGCTTCTTCCCCTGTTCAGCGGTCACTGGTACCGCTCATTAAAGTTATGAATATGGACTCCACTCCCATAGGGGTGGAGCCACATAATCATTACTGTAATGAGCGGTGCCACGTGACCGCTCACTACAGGAAGAAGCTACTGACTCCAGGAGACCGTGGGACATGCGGGGACCGTGTCAGGAGTACCGGGAGCAGGTGAGTATGTCATATTCACCTTTCCGCGTTCCACAGACGCTCCATCTTCCGCGTCCTATGCAGTGACTGTTCAGGTCAGAGGGCGCGATGACGTATTACTGTGCGCGCCGCCCTCTGTCTGAACAGTCAGTGCGGAGAGACGGGATGCTGAGGAGCAGCGCCGAGAGGTGAGTATATCATTTTTTTTTTTTAGTGCAGTAGCAGCAGCATTACATGTGGCACAATGCTATATGTAGCGTCTATGGGGCCATAAAGAACTGCATGGAGCATTATATGGGGCATCTATGGGGCCATAAAGAGCTGCATGGAGCATTATATGGAGCATCTATGGGGCCATAACTGCATGGAATATTATATGGGGCATTATATGGGGCATCTATGGGGCCATAAAGGACTGCATGGAGCATTATATGGAGCATCTATGGGGACATAACTGCATGGAGCATTATATGGGGCATCTATGCAGCCATAAAGAACTGCATGGAGCATTATATGGGGCATCTATGGGGCCATAATGAACTGCATGGAGCATTATATGGAGCATTACATGGGGCCATAAAGAACTGCATGGAGCATTATATGGGGCATCTTATGGGGCCATAAAGAACTGCATGGAGCATTATATGGGGCATATTTGTATATGGAGCATCTTATGGGGCCATAATGAACTGTATGGAGCATTACAGTATATGGGGCCTATTTTGTATGGAGCATCTTATGGGGCCATAATGGACTGTATGGAGCATTATATGGGGCCTATTTTGTATGGAGCATCTTATGGGGCCATAATGAACTGTATGGAGCATTATATGGGGCTCCTGATTCAATATGGATATTCAAAAACACAACCTACTGATGTCTCAATTAATTTTACTTTTATTGGTATCAATTTTTATTTTTGACATTTACCGGTAGCTGCTGCATTTTCCACCCTAGGCTTATACTCGAGTCAATAAGTTTTCCCAGTTTTTTGTTGCAAAATTAGATGGGTCGGCTTATACTTGGGTCGGCTTATACTCGAGTATATATGGTATGTGGAAATCTGCACTTTGGTATAACTAATCAAAATTTCTGATTTTTGGTAACAATTGTCATGTCATTGAGAGACACAGAAAAGGTGAGAGGATTGTTTCTACATATGTGGTGCCCACCATCAAGCATTGAAGTGGGTAATGTAATGGCATGAGGTGTTTTGATGGTGAAAAAGATTATAATTTATTTTGAATTCAAAGCTCACTTAGCCAGCATAGCTACCACATCATTATGCAACAACATGGCATCCCATCTGGTTTGTAAGCAGTGGGACTATCACTTGTGTTGCATCAGAAGAACTGTTTAAACCACAACTCCAGACAATGTAAGGGCCATATGACCATGATGGTAAAAGATGGAGTGCTGCATCAGAAGATAGGGCCTCCACAATCACATCATCTGAACCAAATTATGATTATATGTGATGAGATAGACCGCAAAGCAGCAAACAAGTGCTCAGCACTTCGGAAACTCATTTATGTCTGTTGTAAAGCCTTTCAAGGCGATTATGTAATCAAGCAGTAAGAATGCTAACTGTGTGCAGTCATCAGAGTAAATTGAGGAATTTAAGTTTTAAAACATATTTTGTTTTCACACGTTTCTTTGCTCCTTGTTGCCATCTGTGTTCCAATGTGCACATTCCAATAAGAACATGGAAAACCATTGTTTGAACAGGTCCAAACTTTTTATCAATAATATATTCAGTGCTCAGCATGAATGAGTATATCCCCTCTGAAAAGTAATATTTTTATCAATGTCTCACTGAATACAATAACAATTTGAAAACATTTCTTAAGACTGATATTCATAGAATTTATTTTAACCCATGAAATGAAAGTGAGGTTAGTAAACATAACTTTACAAAATCTTCAGCTTTATTCAAACTAATTGATGCAAAAATGAATACACCCCAAATAAAATACATCTACCTCTAGTATTTTGTATGACTTCCATGATTTTTAAAGGTCAGCAACAAGTCTTGATCTTGAGTTATTACAACATCTATATTTTTCTATTCTACAAGAACAACCTCTTTTAGAGCCTGGTTGCTGAATGGAGAGAGATGCTCAGTTTGTCTATTCAGAATTGCCCATATGTGTTTTGGTTAGGCTCAGATGAGGAGACATATTTGGCTTCTGAAACACTTTCAACCTGTTTGTCAGAAATGCAACAGATGTGTGTTTTGGATCATTGTCATGCTGGAAAAAATGCACATTTACTAAAGGCACGGAGTTATGGCAGCATCTTCTCTTTTAATATAGACCAGTATATCTGTAAATTCATGATACCATCAATGAAATGTAGCTCCCTGACTCCAGCAGCACTCATGCAGTCCAACATAAGGATCGCCATGTTTCACAGTAGGCACCATGAATTTAATCCTAAATGCCTATCTTTTTAATGTAATAATCAATTTCATTGAAAATGTCCTACCATTCCCTCTATACTTTATCTTCTGTTCTAATTTTGTTCGAGGATTTTCTTTGAGAATCCTCGGTGTATGTTGGGATGCTCAAACGGGAAGTCATTGGGAGCCCTGGGCTATGGACATTGGCGCAGCTGCTTTTTCCTCCCTGAAGGGACAGCAATGTGGCTCAGTGACTAGCACCATAGCTTTGCAGTGCTGAGACTGTCGATTCAAATTTCACAAAGAGTATGTTTGTTCTCCTCATATTTGTGCAGGTTTCCTTCAGATTCTCCAATTTCCTCCCACACTCCAAAGAAATACTGATAGAGAATTTAGATTGTGAGCCCCAATAGTGACTATGTAAAGTTTGTGGAATTAATGAGGCTATATAACTGAGTAAAATAAAGAAATGAATTAAATCAAGCATCTTTAGTGAAGTCCGGGCTAGTTCCTGTTCCTTCAAAGCATGCGTTGCTTGTCAATTCCGATGCATGCTCATTATGACCTCCCTGCTCTTTGTGATATATTCAGTAAAGCAGGGAGAACAGAGACCAACCCCCAAAACATATGTCACTGATAGGACATGTAAATAAAAGAAAACCAGGGCCAATCAATTGTCGATCTGTGCTCATTGATCCATGTTAAAGGAATGTCAGCTGCATTATTTAATTAATTCATTAATTCATTAAAGAAAAGAAATGGATTGGCAGCTGAGTATAAATCCACTAGAAAGTCAACTCACCGTAGGGAATCATATACATTACCGAAAGGGCCAAATATTCATAAAGTAAAAGAAAGTAAACCACTACTGAAAGAATGTCAGTCAACAGCTAAATAGAAAAAAGTGGGTCTTGGGAATTTTATTTTATTGTTAAGAATATATGTATTCATCTGAATACTAATTTTCATGCATAGAATGTGAGTAGATATCTGCTTTGTGGTAATCAATTGGTTTCTAGTTGACTAGACGATAAGTGATGGAAATGACACATGTAATCATATTAACTGCAGTCAGGCTAATATCTAGTGAATGGCTTTATGTGACTGGTGGCTGTGCGTCTGTAATAAATTAGCACATTTTAAACATGTATTCAAGTTGTTTCTATTTCTCAGACCGCACTGACTGCCAGTAGCCACTGCGGTTTCAAATTGATGGTTAAATACAGCTGGATCACGAGCAAAACCGATTGTAATCTTCCCCCTGAAAATCAAATGATTATTTGTTAAAGAATCACAAAACTGTAGCAGCAAATGGTTGCCATGCAGAATCACCTGAAAAAAATTAGGTACAGATTCATCAAGGAGATTTCACCAGTTTTTAGCTAAAATGCCTTGAAATATTGAAAAACTTTTGAGCAAGTTCAACCTTTGGAGTTTTTACAACTGTGCCAGACAGCTACACCAAGGTTGGTAGGGCTGGCTGGCACGGGGCAGAACGTGGCAAAACAAGCTTGTCAAATACATGATAATTTGATATATTACACTACAAATTTATGCCAGCAACTGGATGGAGTAACGTTTCTAGTCTAGTTGTAAGATGCACCAATTCATTAAAGGGATTGTCCACTACTTTGACAACTCCTCCTCATTATGAATGTTTGCCCCCATTAAAGTAATAACACTTATACTCACCTCTCGTGCCGGCGTCATTCCTGTGGTGTCACCACTGACGATCACCGGGCTCACGTGAGGTTGTTACATCTCGTGATCCCTGCACCCAATTAGTGTTGGCGTTCCCCCCTACAGACGTATAAGTAATTAAGAGGAAGTGAGAGGCCAGCCACAGCCCTGATTTCATTTTGATTACTTATACTCCCGAAAGCGGCTGATTGGGTGCAGGGCTCATGTGACGTAACAACCTGTCACTGTGTATCCCCAGCCTAAGGTCTCTTTCGCACATCAGTTTTTAGAATCAGTCACAATCCGTCAAAGTGCTGAAACGATGGATGCTGTGTAGATTGTAAAAAACTGATGAGCTCGACCCGTTTTTTTGACGGATCCGTCGAAGCAGCTGCCGCAGGAATTTACAGTAAAAGAACAGAATTCTGGAGAGAGAGAGGGAGAGATTCCCTGAATGGAAAAATGGGTTAAATTAAAGGAATAGAAATTCTTCCAGGCATGCTCAGTTTCAAAAAACAGAATCCGTTGCTGGATTCCATCATTTTAACAGACAGCAACGGATCCTGCGCCCATAGGCTTCCATTCTAGCCAATGACGGAGGCTGTTGGATCCCTCGCTGGCCAACTTTTCAATGCAGACAAAAATCGTTTCTTTGTACGTCTTCTCCAGACAACGGATGAAACGTGAGGCCATCCGTCATAATCTGTCGCTAATACAAGTCTATGAGAAAAAGACGGATCCAGCGGGCAAATTCGCTGGATCTGTTTTTTCACAAAACGACGGATTTTGACAGAAACAAAAAGACTGACGTGTGAAAAAAGCCTAAGGCTACTTTCACACTAGCGTTAACTGCATTACGTCTCAAAACGTCTTTTTTTTGAAAAAACGCATCCAGCAAAAGTTTTTGCTGGATGCGTTTTTTCCCCATAGACTTGTATTGGTGACGGATTGCGACAGATTGACATACGTCGTGTACGTTTTACGACGGATGCGTCGAAATTTGGCGATACGTCGTCGGCAAAAAACGTTGCTTGTAGCGTTTTTTGTCTCCGCCTAAAAAACGTGTCGCGACGCATCCTGCGGCATGCGTCGTTGGCTACAATGGAAGCCTATGAGCGATGGATGCGTCGGGACACGTCGTACGACGCAATGCAGTGCTGCAATACGTTTTCTTACACTGAGCATGCTCAGAAGCTGGATTTTGTTGCCAATTGGCCAGACACCCCCAAATCTATATAAACCTGGCCTGGGCCTTCAACCCCACATATATGGCCACGTATATACGTGGCACTTATATACGTGGCACTTATATAAGTGCCACGTATATAAGTGCCACGTATATAAGTGCCACGTATTTAAGTGCCACGTATATAAGTGCCACGTATATAAGTGCCACGTATTTAAGTGCCACGTATTTAAGTGCCACGTATATTTAAGTGCCACGTATAACCACGTAGTTATAGTATTTATAGTACGTGGCACTGAAATACGTGGCACTATGACTGTCAGAAAATGTTCATTAAACGGTTAGGTGTGAGGTTAGGGGTAGGGTTAGAGTTTGGATCCCTTTATCATCATCCGTAGTTCATTAATCGGATGAATCCACAGTCGTCTCCGTCTCCGTTGCTGCAGAAGCATCCTCCATCTTTCCGCTGCCGCCTCCTTCTCCCGCACTATGATATCCAGGCGATTCATCTCAAAGATAACGTCAGTAACCAAACTAGCAATCCTCACAAGAACACCTTCCATCGCTGCCACAAAACTAAAACCCTCAAAGATGGGCTGTAAAAACAGTAACTATATAGTTTTCCATATTTTCCAGTAGCCAATCAAATTTGGGAGCCTCCCATTTTAAAAACGGATCCGTCGTAAAAACGGATGCAACGGATGGTAAAAACGGATGCAACGTATGCAACGCATCCAGTATTTTCGACAGAAACGTTTAGCGGATTTGCGACGGATCCGTCGAAATGCTGTATGCGTTGCATACGTTTTTCACTTTTTTTGACGCATCCGTTTTTTTCAGCAAAAAACGGATTTGCGACATAATGCAGTTAACGCTAGTGTGAAAGTAGCCTAAGACTGGTGTGTAAAATGCCAGTCTTAGGCCTCTTTCATGCATTAGTTTTTTGCCATCAGTCACAATCCGTCTTTTTTTGAAAAAACTGATCCAGCAAATATTGCTGCTGGATCCGTTTTTTTTCTCATAGACTTGTATTAGCGACGGATTGTGACGGATGGCCTTCCATTTCATCCGTCGTTTGACGGATCCATCGTAAAGTCTTTGTCCGTGGTCGAAAAGTCGGACTGCGACAGATCCTGCGCCATCAGTCGTTGGCTATAATGGAAACCTATTTGCGCAGGATCCGTCGCTGTCAGTCAAAAGACAGAACCCAGCAACGGATTCCGTTTTTTGAAACTGAGCATGCCTGAAAGAATTTCTATTCCTTTAATTTAACTCTCCCTCTCTCTCTCCAGAATTCTGTTCCCTTAAATTCCTGCGGCAGCTGCTTCGACAGATCTGTCAAAATAATGGATCCAGTGCATCAGTTTTTTACAATCTGCACAAGATCTGTCTTTTCAAAACTTTGACGGACTGTGACTGATTCTAAAAAACTGATGTGTGAAAGAGACCTTAAAGAATCAGTGTCCACAACTAGGGTTTCAATTTGTAGTGACAAAGCTGGAAACATTAACAGTTTTGTTGTGCTGTTGTGATAAGGAAGCTAATAAAAAATCTAAAGCTAATGAGCTTAGGTTCATCCGCTGTAAGTTAGAATGAACACTACAATCAATCAAGTATTACCATTTACCGCTGCAAGCTGAAGTTATAGATGCTCATTCAGCATTTATATACTGTAGCTAACATAATTCTCTTCTTCATTTCCCTGTTCCCTTCATACTCAACTGTCAGTAATACATTTTTATAGGAGCAATAACAGAAGAGCATAATAAATAACCGCATAACATAAAAGCTGCACTGTTTCTTAAGAATCATCCAGCAACTATAGGGGTTACTATAGGGGTTAAAATGGTTATAGCAGAGAGGGTTAGCTGGGACAGGGGACTGGTTAGCTCAGCCCCAGAGGATACTGGGAAAGTTGTTATTGTGTCCTGGACATCCAAGAGGATGGTGTGTCTTAGAGAGTCTCCTGCCAGACTAAAATCAAACAAGCTGTATAGACCCGTTCTTCCTGAGAAGCATTCAGGACAGCCAGGAGCATCTTTATTACCTCAAGATAGAAGTGGGAGAGCTACAGCACAAGACTCATCCCCCTCCTCCCACCTTACTGCATGAGCAAGGTACAGTTCTGCTAGTGCTTAGGTTAAGACACTGTGTGTGAACAGAATTTAGCTGTGAAGAGAAGTTATCTATAAAGTGCTACCTTCTTTGCATATTATGGAGCTAGTAAATGCAATATATCACAGGATATTAATGCTTTATAATGGAATAAATAAAACTAATAAGGATAGTTTTACATGCAAACCAAACCAATAGTTTCATAGTTTTAAGGTTGAAGGTAGACTGAAAGAAGTTGTCCACTACTTGGACAACTATTTCTCATTCCCACGGTGTCACCACCCATGCTGTTGTTATTATGCCTGAAAAAGGTGCTAATTCAGGGTCACTGTCCCAGCCTCCTGTCGAATTAAGCAGGAAGAGGTAGTCCAAGATCAGCTGCAGCCCGGACTTCCTCTTCATGTTTGATTTGACCGAAGGCGGGGACAGTGACCCAGCACTGGTTGGGCTCCATTGTCACGTGTCACAACACCAGAAAAGAGGCCTGGGGAGAGTGAGTACCGAAACTGTGGGAACAGGTCTGGCACGGGAGGTGAGTATAGGCTTTATTATTTTTGGGGGGGCCAAACATTTTCATCAAGAAGGGGTTGACCTAGTAGTCGACAACCCTTTTAAATCCATTGAGTTCAACCTATAGACTAATATCATGATCAAGAGGAAGGCAAAAACCCCATAGGGCAGACACTAATAGCTCTATGTTAGTGGAAAATTCCTTCTTGACTCCATACGGCAATCAGACTAGTTCCCTGGATTTGCTCCCCATCACAGAATCTAATTACCAAAACCTGTAATATTATATTTATCAAGAAAAGCATCCAGACTTCATTTGAGTTTTAGTAGTGAATCAACCATTGCAGCATCATGTGGCTGAGAGTTTTATAGTCTCACTGCTCTTACAGTAAAGAATCTGCATCTGTGATTGTGATTAAAATGTATTTCCTCTAGATTTAGAAGATGCCTCTTGTCTTTGTTTGCAGACCTAAGTGTAAAAAGATCATTAGAAAGATCTTTGCACTGTCCCTTCATATATTTGTACCTTGTAATAAGATCACCCCAAAGCTTTCATTTTTCCAAACTGAATAGCAACAAGTTTAATACTCTACTTTGATATTGCAGTCCACCCATTCCCTTAATAACCTTGGTTGCTCTTCTCTGCACCTGCTCTTGTTCAGCTATATCCTTTTTATTCACTGCAGTCCAAAATTGTAATCACGTTTGCACTCTAAAGTTTATTTATACAGCACTGCCTTATCTCTTTGGACATAGAGTTTTCTAGTGCTTCACAGGTTGCCACTGGAATTCTTTTCCACTCCTCCATGACGAGATCACAAAGGCAAATGTTAGAAACCTTGCGCTCCTCCACCTTCCATTTGAGAATGCCCCAAAGATGCTCAAGAGGGTTTAGGTCTGGAGACATGCTAGGTGTAACAGGCTGGGTGGTGGAAACACTGTGCCAAAGCCCAAGGAAGACCTGGAAGGGCGTGACTGGGAGCCTCACCCAATCTGACCACGAACATGCAGCAGCTAATGACACCGCGGTCCGTGGAAAGACAAGGGAGGTGCTCCAGGAGCTACTCCAGGATGGACCTTGAGTAGATGGCCCCTAGGAATGGATAGCTGGAATGGCCCGGGGAAATGTCCAACAGATGCAGGCAGGCAAAGATGACAGGAATCACAGGTGCAGCCAGGACAGTATGACGGAGAGATGAGCACTGGCAGGTGCAGCTGTCTCGGCTGCTGTTGAGGTGAACACTGGCGGATGCAGCTGGCATGGCTGTCGTAGAGGTGAGCACTGGTGGGTACAGCTGGCTCACCTTCCATTGAGGTGAGCACTGGCTGGTGCAGTTGGCTCGGCTGCCATTGAGGAAAGCACTGGTGGGTGCAGCGGTTTCGGCTACCATCGAAGGAAGCACTGGCAGATGCAGCAGACTCAGCTACCATTGAAGGAAGCACTGGAGGGTGCAGCAGACTCGGCTACCATTGAAGGAAGCACTGGTGGGTGCAGCAGACTCGCCTACTGTTGAAGGAAGCACTGGTGGGCACAGCAGGCTGAGATGCAAGTACAGGGACCTAAGAACTGACAAGTGTGTTAGGAACAAACTCACAACATTGACAAGGCACCTCCATGTGGGAGGAGGTGCTCTAAAATAGTACGTGACCTCCAGGTATTGGCTGGGGACACTTTAGAGGAACGCGTGCAGCCCCTTTAAGAAAGAGGAAGTGTGTGCTCGCACGCCCTGGAGACTGCACGCACCCCGGGCAGCAGCATACCTGGAAGGAGCTGGACAAGAGCCTCAGCGGTGAGTACGCTGGTGTCTCTGCAGGGAGAGAGGGACTGCAGGCAGAGATACGGGTGCTACACTAGGCCAGTTCAGTACCTTTATCCTCAGTTTCTTTATCAAGGCAGTGGTCATCTTGAAGGTGTATTTGGGGTTGTTATGATGGAATACTGCCCTGCGGACCAGTTTATGAAGGGGGTGGAGCTTCTCACAGCCTGTAGCACTAATGCAGCTTCAAACCAAGATACTGCCAACATCATGCTGGACTGTAGGTGTAAGGGTATGACAGAGGCTGTCGTGTGCCTCTCCCTCTCTAAACAGTGTCGGTATACACAGTACGGAAAGACACAGAATGCTTGGGAAAAAAGCAGAATGCCGTCAGCCGCCACTTGGTACGATGGTATTCCATAGAGAATCCAGGGCCTATGGCTTGAATCAGGACAGAAGAACCTTTTTCATCTCCCAGGGAAGGGGAGCCAGAGTGGGAATCAGTACGGTAAAGTGGGCACCAGATTATGGGGACCCCAGAGCCAGGACTAGCACCTCAGAGGCTATAGGAGCCAGCATTGAGAAGGAAAGCTCAGGCAGAAAACATGAACTTGTGCCCTCCTGAAACTGCCATGGATTCTTTGTGATAATGTAAAGTTACACTGTTAAAGCGGAATACATTGTCTGTTCCTGTGTGTATGATATAATCTGGACACGAGACTATGGGATCAGCAGGATCTGCAAACGCAAATGTGAGTTTTGTGCAACACTACCACACCACACATCAGACGGGACATTATATATTCTTTGCGGGGTGCCAGTGTGTGCCAGAATAGCAGCCCCTCGCCATGACTACCACCCTGGCCTCTTCACATAGGCAAGACACACTTGTCTTTACACTCTTCACTCTTGGTTTCCTCCACACACGCTTGACACCATCTGAATATAAATAATAAGTTTATCTTGGTCTCATCAGACCACAGGACATGGTTGCACTAATCCATGTCCTTATATACCCAATAGAAGACACTTGGAGTGTACTTACTCAATAAAAAATATAATTTGTATTAAATAAACATGAAATGCAGCAACAACAACAATAATTATACTAAAAATAAGAAGAGTTCATCAAGGATTTACTACTGTATAGTCTCTGACAATGTGCAGACTAAATAAATTGTATTTTGATACAGTATGTAGAACGCATAATATTAGATGTAATCCATATTCTCAAACAATCCAAAAAAGTCATGTAATGTTAGTGTCAGAAGAAGATAAACTGCAATAGTGCAGAAAATATCTCAAGGTATGTGGCATATAAATATAAGTTTTTTGTAGGACCGCTACAGCAAATCCAATTTAAAATTGTCAATGGACTTTTCAGACTCATGTAATACCAATATAGTCACAAACATGAGAACATTATATGTTTAGCTTACCCATAATATAATTATGCTACAGGGACCAAGGAGAGAGATGGCCTTGTTTGAGTTTTGTCAAGCCAGCTTTGTCAGCGTTGACTTTGATTTTGAAAAAGAACATGAAACGCACATCAAACAAGGCCCTTTAAATGATATTTAAAGTGGATAAGCTGCTCACAACACCATAATATCTACCCCTGATGAAGCCGCAGTGTTAGCGGCAATACACGTGGGGGATCACCCCTACTATCTCAACTATATATTCCTGGGTCCTCTAGTATGATATCTGTAGATTACTGATGCTTTTATGTTTCATTGTGCTTGTAGTTTTACTATTTTAATACCTACATGTATATGACCTTGTTTTCATAGACTATTATGTCAATCTCCTACAGCCATATGTATATCTGTTTGCACTTTATATAAGTACTAGATGGTGGCCCGATTGTAACGCATCGTGTATTCTAGAATATGCATGTCCACGTAGTATATAGCACAGCCCACGTAGTATATTGGTCAGCCACATAGTATATTGCCCAGCAATGTAGTATATTGCCCAGTGACGTAGTATACAGCACAGAGCCACGTAGTATATTGCTATTATATTGCCCAGTGACGTAGTATATTGCCCAGTGACGTAGTATTCAGCACAGAGCCACGTAGTATATTGCCCAGCCACGTAGTATATAGCCCAGCCATGTAGTATATTGCTCAGTGACGTAGTATATAGCCCAGCCACGTAGTATATTGCCCAGCCACGTAGTATATAGCCCAACCATGTAGTATATTGCCCAGTGAAGTAGTATATTGCCCAGTGATGTAGTATATTGCACAGAGCCACGCAGTATATTGCACAGTGATGTAGTATACAGCACAGAGCCGCATAGTATATTGCCCAGCCACATAGTATATTGGCCATCCACGTATGTCACAGGTTAAAAAATAAAAAATAAACATACTCACCTTCCGATCCGAGGGCCCCTTGTAGTTCTAACATACTCACCATACTTGTAGTTCTGTCGCCTGTCGTCTTCCGGTCCCAGCCTGCTCGCTCAGGGCCTGTGATGACGTCGCGGTCACATGACCGTGACGTCATGGCAGGTCCTGCTCACGCAGGCGCGCAGGACCTGTGATGACGTCGCGGTCACATGACCGTGACGTCATGGCAGGTCCTTCTGCCAGACCATCTGTGCCAACGGAACGTGCCGGTTGCATCGCGAGGAGCGGGAAAGGCGGCGTAGGTGAGTATATAATCATTTTTTATTTTTTTTATTATTTTTAACAGATGTTTTTACTATTGGCGCTCCATAGGCTGCGTCAATATTAAAAAACTTGGTCACACAGGGTTAATAGCAGCGGTAACGGAGTGCGTTACCCGCGGCATAACGCGGTCCGTTACCGCCGGCATTAACCCTGTGTGAGCTGTGAGCGGAGGGGTGTATGCGGGCGCCGGGCAGTGAGTGCGGGGAGTAAGGAGCGGCCATTTTCTTCCGGACTGTGCGCGTTACTGATTGGTCGCGGCAGCCATGACAGGCAGCTGGCGAGACCAATCAGCGAACGAATAACCACGACAGACAGAAGGACAGACAGAAGGACAGACAGACGGAAGTGACCCTTAGACAATTATATAGTAGATATTTATGCCCTATAAAAATTAAAAATCACTTTGTGCACTATATTGCATTCCTTTATATAACTACTTTGTGTTAATTTTTGCCAGAGCTGTATACAAATAAAGAGACCACCACATCAAAACCCTGTCATGGGCAGCCCAATCTCCAGACCTGAACTCCATTGCAAACCTCTGGAATGTAATCAAGAGGAGGAAGGATAGTCACAAGCCTTCAAACAAAGAAGAACTGCTTAAATTTTTGCCCCAAAAGCAGTGTGAAAGACTGATGGAAAGCATGCCAAGACGCATGAAAGCTGTGATTAAAAATCATGGTTATTCCAAAAAATATTGATTTCTGAACTCTTCCTGAGTTAAAACATTAGTATTGTTGTTTCTAAATGATTATGAACTTGTTTTCTTTGCATTATTTGAGGTCTGAAAGCACTGGTTTTTTTTATTTTGACCATATTTCTTTGTCAGAAAAAAAATACATGTATTGCTTGGAAATTTGGACACGTCAGAAGTTTATAGAATAAAAAAGCAATTTACATTTTACTCAAAAATATACCTATAAAGAGAAAAATCAGACAAACTGAAAATTTTGCAGTGGTCTCTTAATTTTTGCCAGAGCTTTATATTGAGGAGCAGATGACGGTTATTGCTCTCTATTCTGAAAAATCTATGCGTATATAGCTAATGTGTATATAGTGGTCCAAAAAATTGTATACAGCTACAGTCCAGCAACTAGAGAGAAACCATTTTTGGACAGTTAGGGGTGGGCCTTAGTCTCACAGTAGCCTGGGTCCTTGTTTCTGTACTATGGCCATATTTGGCGTTTTTAAATGTTTTTTTAAATTTTGTTTGTTTGTGACTTATCGCTTGTAGCTACATTTAACCCCCTTAGTGACAGGACCAATTTGGTACTTAATGACCAAGCCGATGTGCACAATTCTGACCACTGTGAATTTATGAGGTTATAGCTCTGGAACGCTTCAACTGATCCCAATGTTTCTCAGAATGTTATTTCATGACATATTATACTTCATATTGGTGCGGTAACATTTCTTCGATATAGCTTGCGTTTATTTATGAAAAAACAGAAATTTGGCAAAGATTTTGAAAATTTAGCAATTTTCAAACTTTTAATTTTTGTGCCCTTGATGCTGGGGTCACACTTGTGAGTGCAATGCGAGAAACTCGCATCAATACCCGGCACTGCCATCGGCATTCAGAACTGGAGCGTGCGGCTACATAGAAATACATGCAGCCATACACTCTGGTCCCAAGTGCCGGCGGCAGTGCCGGGTATTGATGCGAGTTTCTCGCATTGCACTCGCAAGTGTGACCCCAGCCTAAATAAGAGAGTCACACAAAATAGTTAATAAATAACATTTCCCACATGTCTACTTTACATCAGCACAATTTTGGAAGCATACTTTTTTTTGTTAGAACGTTATAAGGGTTAAAAGTTGACCAATGATTTCTCATTTTTCCAACAAAATTTACAAAACCATTTTTTTAGGGACCACCTCACATTTGAAGTGAGTTTGGGGTATCAATATAACATAAAATACCCAAAAGTGACACCATTCTAAAAACTGCACCTCAAGGTGCGCAAAACCACATTCAAACAGTTTATTAACCCTTCAGGTGCTTCATGAGAGCTAAAGCAATGTGGAAGGAAAAAATTAACATTTTACTTTTTTCACAACAAAAATTTACTTTGGAACCAATTTTTTTTATTTTCGCAAGGGTATCAGGAGAAAATGGACCACAAAATTTGCTGTGCAATATCACCTAAGTACGCCAATACTCCATATGTGGGGAAAAGCCACTGTTTGGGTGCATGGCAGGGCTCAGAGCACCATTTGACTTTTTGAACGCAAAATTGGCTGGAATCAATTGTGGCGCCATCTCAACTTTGGAGACCCCCTGATGTACCTAAACTGGGGAACACCCCAATTCTAACTCCAACCCTAACCTTAGCACACCCCAACCCTAATCCAAATGCTAACCATGATCCTAACCACAACCCTAACCCCAACACACCCCTAAACCTAATCCCAACCCTGACCACAAACCAAGCCCTAACACACCCCTAATCCTAATCTTAACCCTAACCGTAAACCCAACCATAACCACAACCCTAACCCAAGCCCAACCCTATCTTTAGCCCAACCCTAACCTTAGCCCCAACCCTAACTTTAGCCCAACCCTAACCTTAGCCCCAACCCTAACCCTAGCCCAATTCTAACCCTAATGGAAAAATGGAAATAAATACACTTTTGTTATTTTATAATTTAACTTAACTAAGGGGGTGATAAAGGGGAGTTTGACTTACAATTTTTTTTATTTTGATCACTGTGATAGGGTCTATCACAGTGATAAAAATGAACCAATAGGAAAAATTTCCTATTGTTGCTGGGTACTGGCCAGCAGATCTCAGTGGGCGCTCTGCACATGTGCCCACCATTTTCTCCTGGAAGAAAACGGGGGGTTGCAGGGACACCAGAGGTACCGGGGCAGTTCGGGGGATCATATTTCTCTCTCCTCTGATGTGCGATCACATCAGAAGTGAGAGAAATTAAATGGAAAATCTGACTTTTCTTTGCAGTCGCCGTCATACCATTAATAACGGCGATCGCAACATTTAGGTCAGTAAAAAACGATATGAACCATTTTCTCTGGGGTCTCAGCTAACCCCTGTAGCTGATCTGCTGGAGAAATTATGACTCTGGGGGGCGCTATACACTTATTTCTCAGCACCGTTAAAAGCAGCACTGAGGCATAAGTACGCCTAATTGCTGCCGTTAAAAGGCGCTTCGGCAGTCGTTAAGGGGTTAATAAAATAATTTTTGGGTGATCAATTTGGTATGCATACAGTACAGACCAAAAGTTTGGACACCTTCTCATTTAAAGATTTTTCTGTATTTTCATGACTGTGAAAACTGTATATTCATACTGAAGGCATCAAAACTATGAATTAACATGTGGAATTATATACTTAAAAAAAGTGTGAAACAACTGAAATTATGTCTTATATTCTAGGTTCTTCAAAGTAGCCACCTTTTCCTTTGATGACTGCTTTGCACACTCTTGGCATTCTCTTGATGAGCTTGAACAGGTAGTCACCGGGAATGGTTTTCACTTCACAGGTGTGCCCTGTCAGGTTTAATAAGTGGGATTTCTTGCCTTATAAATGGTGTTGGGACCATCAGTTGTGTTGTGCAGAAGTCTGGTGAATACACAGCTGATAGTCCTACTGAATAGACTGTTAGAATTTGTATTATGGCAAGGAGAAAGCAGCTAAGTAAAGAAAAATGAGTGGCCATCATTACTTTAGAAATGAAGCTCAGTCAGTCAGAAAAATTGGGAAAACTTTGAAAGTGTCCCCAAGTGCAGTGGCAAAAACCATCAAGCGCTACAAAGAAACTGGGTCACATGAGGACCGCCCCAGGAAAGGAAGACCAAGAGTCACCTCTGCTTCTGAGGATAAGTTTATCCGAGTCACCAGCCTCAGAAATCGCAGGTTAACAGCAGCTCAGATTAGAGACCAGGTCAATGCTACACAGAGTTCTAGCAGCAGACACATCTCTGCAACAACTGTTAAGAGGACACTTTGTGCAGCAGGCCTTCATGGTAAAATAGCTGCTAGGAAACCACTGCTAAGGACAGCCAACAAGCAGAAGAGACTTGTTTTGGCTAAAGAACACAAGGAATGGACATTAGACCAGTGGAAATCTGTGATTTGGTCTGATGAGTCCAAATTTGAGATCTTTGGTCCCAAACACTGTGTCTTTGTGCAACGCAGAAAAGGTGAACGGATGGACTCCACATGCCTAGTTCCCACCGTGAAGCATGGAAGAGGTGGTGTGAAGGTGTGGAGGTGCTTTGCTGGTGACACTGTTGGGGATTTATTCAAAATTGAAGGTATACTGAACCAGCATGGCTACCACAGCACCTTGCAGTGGCATGCTATTCCATCCGGTTTGTGTTTAGTTGGGCCATCATTTATTTTTCAACAGTACAATGACCCCAAACACACCTCCAGGCTGTGTAAGGGCTATTTGACCAAGAAAGAGAGTGATGGGGTGCTACGCCAGATGACCTGGCCTCCACACTCACCAGACCTGAACCCAATCGAGATGGTTTTGGGTGAGCTGGACCACAGAGTGAAGGCAAAAGGTCCAACAAGTGCTAAGCATCTCTGGGAACTCCTTCAAGATTGTTGGAAGACCATTCCCGGTGACTACCTCTTGAAGCTCATCAAGAAAATGCCAAGAATGTGCACAGCAGTCATCAAAGCAAAAGGTGCCTACTTTGAAGAACCTAGAATATAAGACATAATTTCAGTTGTTTCACACTTTTTTGTTAAGTATATAATTCCACATGTGTTAATTTATAGTTTTGATGCCTTCAGTGTGAATGTACAATTTTCATAGTCATGAAAATACAGAAAAAATCTTTAAATGAGAAGGTGTGTCCAAACTTTTTGTCTGCCCTGTACTTCTTTTTTCTTCTGTGCAATTTGTATAATTTTTGGTATTTTATAGTTGATCCCTATATGTAGGAGAGTAGTGACCTCCACCAAACCTAGTGTCTCTAGATATAAATTTTCATTTGTTATTGTGATATTTAAGTTACTTGTAGCATGTTTTACCTGGTTTTTCGCTACCAATAGGACATTAGAGAGGATGGGGGTGTGGGTCCTAACAGAGATACACCTATTGGATCATTTTATAGCTTGTGTGTTTTTTAAATGTTTTTATTGTGTGTCGTTATATGTTTGTACATTGTTAGGGCTAGCGGAATGAACCAAATTATAAGATAGATGGTATAAGGTGCGTTCGCAGCCCGGGGTCCACCGTGCAGAGATGGAACCTGCTGCTGAGTAATGACGGACTATATGGCGGTACAATGTGGATACACACACGGGTTAACTTCACCCTGTGTGAAGGAAGCAAACCCTGTTGTGTCACAGGGCTGCAGTACCGCACCAAGAGCACAAGCAAGGAGTCTCAGGACTCTATCCTAAGACACAGGATTAGAGTACGTTCAAACCACTTGTGCTCGACACCACAACTGGGGTGTCAAAGTAACAGAAAATATAACTTAAAGCACAAGAGTGCGTGCTGTGCCGCTTTGGTGGACGCCACTAACCACCCAGACTTGGGATAGGAAAGTGCTCTATAAGCGCACGGCGCCGCACTGGCGGTTACAGCAATAGACGCTGTATCATGTGTCGTTATGCTAACAGCTTAGTCGGGTGATAGACAGCAAGCATCCACCTTTTGCGAACAGTCATACACAAGGGAGGGGATTTTAAAGAACAACTTGCACTCATCAACACACACACGATTCCAAATGTACACTAGCGCATGGCCGTGCGGCCAAGTGAACCTTTTATAGCTGCAGCATAAACAGGACCTTCCCAGAAGGACCAATAGGAGTCAGCCACAGAAGAAGAACACCTTTAGGACCTTCCTAAAGGACAATGGGATTTGCTGCAGTATCTAAGCATATGACCCTTGATCTCCAAAGAGAGATCTTGCCCTGGGCATGCTCAGAAAGGGAAGAGCAGGACTTAGTCCCAAACACGTCTGCTTGCCGCTGCCCAGTACTGGCTACAATGGCAGAAGCTGGAAAGGCAGCAGTAACCAGTCATCCAGTATCAGCCTGAGCTAGACGCTGGGACCGATGTCTCTGCTGAGCAGACTCCACTGTGGCTGGAGAAGAATGAGAGACCGCAGCGGAGATGGTTCGAGATTCCCCCTGTGCAGAGGTGGGATGTCGACACCTAACATACATGTTGATAAAATATTTGTATTATTCATTTTAGAGATCCCAACTCTCTCCGCATACTTCTTTTTTCTTCACATTTGTAATTAGCATTTTAGTGTGAGGCTGGTTGATCCCTTTTTCATAGTAAGTAACCCTCAGTTTCTTGTTTGCAGCAAGTTTCTCAAAAGCGCCAAAAATTTGATGCACTCAAAAATACATTAGGAGGGCTGGAGTGGAGTCGTGACAAATTTTGCAACTTCTTCAAAAGTTGCAATTGATGAATCAGGCAAAAACATCTGGAACTGCTAAACTCTGTCCACAAAGTGGGAACAAACAAGGTTAGCACATATGACATAGACTTGAAAAAAGGCACAAATAGAATAATAAATTGGGTGCAAACAATAAACTGGGCAAAACACACAAAACAAAAAACAGTGCAAGGGCAATGATGAATCAGGGCAATTGCCTGCTTTAAGATTTTTTTGTCAATATGTATTACTAGCTGAAGAGCCCAGCATTGCCTGGGCATAATAACTAGCTATGGCTAGTTGTAACAAATTATAATGATTATGTTGCACATAAAAAAACATTTCCCATCATATTTTCAACACTAGAGATTTGCAACACAAATTAAGTAAATGATTACTCAAGTATTGATAGTATTTTATTTTCAACTCATTCAACAGCCTTTTGATAAACAACATTTTTGGGTTTTCCTTCCGGTGCAAAGATGAACAGAGTTTTGGCAGTTCCAACTCTTGAACAGACCATGTAAAGTTGACCATGAGAAAAACATTGAGATTGCAAATCGATCCCTGCTACTTTCAAGGATTGTCCTGACCAAATACTGAATGTGTGAATGTGGCATTATACACAGCCTCCACCTGCAGCGCCTCACTCTTCTCTATACACAGCCTCATACTGAAGCAGCACCTCACTTCTCTCATTTTCCCATCACGACTCTAATTTTCCCCTCACCTCTTTCATTTTCCCCTCGTTCCTCTCATTTTCCCCCTCACACTTCTCATTTTTCCCTCACTCCTCTCATTTTCCCCTCACTCCTCTCATTTTCTCCTCACTCCTCTCATTTTCTCCTCACTCCTCTCATTTTCCCCTCACTCCTCTCATTTTCCCCTCACTCCTCTCTTCCCCTCACACGTGCACAGAAACTTCCTGTTATTGTTGGCAGATATGCAACAGATACAGACTTATTTGTGTGCAGGAGGAGTTTACACTTTTCTGACAGTAGATGGAGATATTTATAGTGTTATATGCTTAGTTGAATGTAATGCATATATTTGTTGTACTATGGTTTCACTTTCTCTTTGGTAAAACGTATTTTAGATTTCCTGTTATGCTGTATTAAGAAGCAGATGCATGCACCTCATGTTCTGTGTAGATAAAAGTTGAATTACCCCATATAATCCACTCTCACAAGTTTCTTCTGTGACCAAACTATGCAAGAGGTTTTGGGCCCAGCATAGAAGACAAAAAGGACTTGGTGAATGCAAAAGAATACTTCATAGCAATTCTCTCCAAACATAAGCAGCAGTTCAGAGCTGAGACTCACAGTAGCTAAGCTGAACAATGAGAACTATCAGTTATGGAAGTTCAAAGTGGAGATGTTATTGTCTAAAGATGATTTATGGGAGGTATTCACTACAGACAGACCCAATGATAATGATCAGACATGGCATAAGAAAAACAGACAAGCAAGAGCTACTATCAGCTTATTAGTGGAGGTTTATCCACATAAGGAATGAGAATACAGCAAAGGGAATGTGGGAAGCATTGAGAAAGCTACATGAAAGATCCAGCTTGAATCATAAACTATTCTTGCTAAGAAAACTTTACAAGATGAGATTAAATGCAAGGAAAGACATGCAGGAGCCTATAAACTCCATGATGGAGGTGGTAACACATCTGAGATCAGTCGATGAAGACATTAAGGAAAGCCATATAGCAGCAATATTATTGTGCAGTTTACCAGATTCATACACTGCTCTGATAAATGCACTAGAGACAGGATTTGAAGCAGACATTACACTAGAGTTTGTAAAGACCAGACTTACAGATGAATATCATAGAAGGAAAGAGTGAACAAACGATTCCACTGAAAGGGATAGTGAAAATACTCTTAAAGCAACAGACAAGAAGCCCTATAATACAGAGACAAGAGAATGTTTCTTATGTAAGAAAAAGGGGCATTTAAAGAAAGACTGTACTATATGGAAAGCAGAACAACAGAAATTTCACCAAAAAGAGAATGAACAGAAAGTAAAAAGCACAATTTCTAACCCACATGCAGATCACTGGAATGGTACATTTAAAGTAACTGATAAAGAGTCATCGTCAGGCTGGTTTATTGACTCACAAGCAACAAGTCACATGACTAGTGATAAAAGGTTCTTTACTGAACTTGATGAAAATAAGAAGGAAGTAATTTATCTTGCAGATGGGAGCAAAATAACCGCAGAAGGTATTGGACAAGGAATGCTAATCTGTCCTGATAGATTTGGGCATAATTCAAAATTACTATTAAAGGATGTGTTATATGTTCCAGAACTAGAAGGAGGATTGTTATCTGTAGAGCATCTGACAACCAAAGGACTTACTTTAAAATTCAAAGATGATAATTGTACAATCCTAGCGGGAGTAAGGTAATAATTAATGTCAAAGCAGGTGAACAATTATATCATCTAGACACATTAAAGGAAAAGATGAATTTATGTACACATGATCACAAGAATTGTATTCACATGGCATAGACATCTAGGACACAGACATCCTGAGAGTATAATGGCGTTATAAAAGAAGACTTTCACAAAAGACCTATGGATATCAAAGTAAAATGTGAATGTTGTATAAAATCTAAAACTACAAGAGTATCTATACCTAAAGAGATTGAGACAAAAAGCACAAGACCACTTGACTTGGTACATACTGATGTATGTGGACCCATGAAAGTGACCACATCAGGAGGTAATAGATATATGATGACCTTCATAGATGACTACTCAAGATACACAGTCACATAATTGATAAAAAACAAAAGTGAAGTTTTTGAAAAATTAGAAGACTATGTGACAAAGTCAAATAACAAGTTTGAGAAGAAGCCAATCATCATCAGAAGTGATAATGGAGGTGAATTTACAGGACACCAAATAGAAAACTACTTAAGACAGAATGGAATAGAGCATCAAAAGACTGTTCCATACACACCTGAACAAAATGGGGTTTCCGAAAGGAAAAACAGAACTCTGACTGAAATGATAAGATGTATGCTAACAGACTCCAAACTACCAGAGAAATACTGGGGTGAAGCAGCAATGATAGCTACTTATCTGCAAAACAGAATTTTTTCAAGAAAACTGAAAAAAAAAAACACATGAACTGTGGCAAGGTAAGAAACCAAGTGTGAATCATTTAACAGTTTTTGGTTGCAAAGATTTTGTGTTTACTCCAGAAGAAAAACGCTACAAACTTCAAAACAGAGCCACTGACGGAATATTTGTCGGATATAGTGACAACTGCAAAGGATACAGAAACCCAGATCCCAAGACAGACAAAATCACCTTGAGTAACAGTGTAACATTCATTGAAGATCTAAATGATGACATAATGACATCACTGGAAACAAAAAATGAGAGAAACGACAGTGATATAACTGCCAGAACATCTGATGAGAAAGAAATGGAAATCGATGAAAGTCAAAAAACTGAAAGTCAAGAGAAACAGCTCCATAGAGACACAGACTCATGACGCTCAATAAGATAAAACAAGGGAACACCACCTCAACCTCTTTCATACAAGGCAAGTACAAATAACATCTATGAACCTACATTTTGGGAGGACATATCTCAACTTTCAGAAGAAGAGGCCAACAAATGGATAAAGGCTGCAGAAACAGAAATAAAATCCATGCATTATTCAATGACATGGACACTGACAGAACTACCAAAAGAAAAAAAAGTCTATAGGATGGAAATGGGTTTTTAAAGTAAAATACCAAGCATTCGGTACAGCTGATCGATACCGAGCAAGACTCATAGCTAAAGGCTATTCTCAGAAATATGGAGAAGACTATGATGAGACATTTGCTCAAGTTGTCAAACACATCACAATCAGAACTTTGCTTGCAGTTGCAGCAACGAAGCAAATGCAGTTGAAAGATCTGGATGTAAAGGCAGCATTTCTGAATGGAGGCTTAACAGAAGACATTTACATGGAACAACCCCCAGGATTCAAGGATAAAAGGAAACCAAACATGGTTTGTAAGCTACGGAAAAGTATACAGTATATGGCTTAAAAAAGCCGCTAAAGCATGGAATGATAAAATCACAGAAGTACTTATAAATGAACATTTTCAAAGAAGCAAAGCGGATCCTTATCCTATATAATCCGGATCCTTATCCTATATACAAAGAGACTGACAGACAGATGGATCTATGTGCTATTATATGTGATACTTTAGTTTGTTTTAGAAAAGAAAGGGATGAAGCGGAGATAGTGAAAACTTTGGATCAACACTTCGAGATCAAAGATCTGGGAAATGTCAAACAGTACCTAGGAATACAGAGAGAAAGAGTAGAAGACGGGAGTTTCCTTCTTAATCAAAATCACATGATTCAAGACATAATCGATACATTTGGATTGAAAAATCCAAAACCAGTAAAAACTCCAATGGAAACCAGCTATCTGAAGGAAATAAATAGTGAACAGAATCTGTTACTGAATAATGAACAATACAGAAAGGCAATGGGAAAATTACTATATCTTGCGACTGTTACAAGGCCAAACATTGCAGCAGCAGTAAGAATTTTGAGCAGGAAGGTGACAAAGCCAAACAAAATGGAGTGGAATGCAGTGAAGAGAGTAATCCATTATTTGAAAGGAACTAGCAATGTTAAACTGAAACGACCTGCAAGTGAGAAATGCATTTTAACGGGATACGTAGATGCAGACTGGGCTGGAGATCCAATTGACAGGAAATCTACCAGTGGATATCTTTTCTTGCTCTCAGGTGGACCAATTAGTTGGACTAGTAAGAAACAATCTATAGTAACACTGTCGCCGACAGAAGCAGAATATGTCGCCGCAGCACATGCCAGTCAAGAAGTACTATGGTTAAGACAACTGCCAACAGACTTAGGACAACAACAATTGGGACCAACAAAGATGTATGAGGACAATCAAGGATGTCTAGTTCTTGCTCAGATGGAAAGCGTTAATCCAAGAAATAAACACATTGATGTAAAGTTTCACTTCTTGAGAGATCACCTGGAACAAGGAGTCCTAAATTTAGAGTACTGCCTAACTGAAGATATGACAGCAGATATTTTCACAAAGGCATTGAATGCTGAAATACATCAGAGACTGATAAAGAAATTAGGCTTAACTGAATAAAGGCCCCGTCTCACTAAGCGATTTACCAACGATCACGACCAGCGATACGACCTGGCCGTGATTGTTGGTAAGTCGCTGTGTGGTCGCTGGGGAGCTGTCACACAGACAGCTCTCTCCAGCGACCAACGATCAGGGGAACGACTTCGGCATCGTTGAAACTGTCTTCAACGATGCCGAAGTCCCCCTGCAGCACCCGGGTAACCAGGGTAAACATCGGGTTACTAAGCGCAGGGCCGCGCTTAGTAACCCGATGTTTACCCTGGTTACCAAAAAAAAACAAACAGTACATACTCGCCTTTCGGTGTCCAGGTCCCTTGCCGTCTGCTTCCTGCTCTGACTGAGATCTGGCCGTACAGTGAGAGCAGAGCGCAGCAGTGACGTCACCGCTGTGCTCTCACTTCTCACTGTACGGCCGGCAGTCAGTGAGAGCAGGAAGCAGACGGCAAGGGACCTGGACACCGGAATGTGAGTATGTACTGTTTGGGTTTTTTTACATTTACGCTGGTAACCAGGGTAAACATCGGGTTACTAAGCGTGGCCCTGCGCTTAGTAACCCGATGTTTACCCTGGTTACCAGTGAAGACATCGCTGGATCGGTGTCACACACACCGATTCAGCGATGTCAGCGGGGCCTCAACGACCAAAAAAAGGTCCAGGCCATTCCGACACGACCAGCGATCTCGCAGCAGGGGCCTGATCGCTGGTACGTGTCACACATAGCGAGATCGCTATGGAGGTCGCTGTTGCGTCACAAAACTTGTGACTCAGCAGCGATCTCGCTAGCGATCTCGCTATGTGAGACGGGGCCTTAAGTCCTTACTGTTGAGAAAGGGTGTTGGCAGATATGCAACCGATACAGACTTATTTGTGTGCAGGAGGAGTTTACACTTTTCTGACAGTAGATGGCAATGTTGTTAATGTTATATGCTTAGTTGAATGTAATGCATATACTTGTTGTACTTTGGTTTCACTTTCTCTCTGGTAAAAAGTCTGTGTAGATAAAAGTTGAATTACCCCATATAATCTACTCTCACAAGTTTCTTCTGCGACCAAACTATGCAACAGTTATAAGCACAGCGGTGTAATCCATGAGGCTCTTCCCTTTCCCTTGACGTCATGCCTCACAGGAGCAACTCCATTCTAGACATGACGGAGATAGATGTAGCCTGTGCCTGGCGTGCACTGATACTATGAAGATGGCAGCCCTGATTGTAGCTTACAACAGCTGGATCGTTGCAGCTGGTGAGTTTTGCAGGGGGGTTTTCGAGTTGAATGTGTCTCTGCCAGCGTGCGCTAACAATGTGGGCTGTGTGGACAGGGCTTTGCGTGTGGAGTGAGTGTGGCTATGTGGAGTGGGCGTGGCTTGATACATACACACACACATACAGTGGGGAAAAAAGTATTTAATCAGCCACCAATTGTGCAAGTTCTCCCACTTAAAAAGATGAGAGAGGCCTGTAATTGACATCATAGGTAGACCACAACTGTGAGAGTGAAAATGAGAAAACAAATCCAGAAAATCACCTTGTTTGAATTGGTAAGATTTATTTTGCAAATTATGGAGGAAAATAAGTATTTGGTCACCTAAAACATGCAAGATTTCTGGCTCTCACAGACCAGAAGCTTCTTTAAGAAGCTCCTCTGTCCTGCACTCATTACCTGTAGTAATGGCACCTGTTTGAACTTGATATCAGTATAAAAGACACCTGTCCACAAGCTCAAACAGCCACACTCCAAACTCGACTATGGTGAAGACCAAAGAGCTGTCAAAGGACACCAGAAATAAAATTATATGTTGCATGTTTTTAGGTGACCAAATACTTATTTTCCACCGTAATTTGCAAAATAAATCTTACCAATTCAAACAAGGTGATTTTCTGGATTTGTTTCCTCATTTTCACTCTCATAGTTGTGGTCTACCTATGATGTCAATTACAGGCCTTTCTCACCTTTTTAAGTGGGAGAACTTGCACAATTGGTGGCTGACTAAATACTTTTTTCCCCATTGTACATACACTCAGCTTTATATATGGTATATAAATATTTTATATACATATTAATATCCATATTTATTATAATGGCCATGTTGTTTGAAAAGAGTCTCACTTTATTTTTTTATGGTTAGTTGGTATTTTTTAAAAAATAATAGCTGACTAAGTAATGGAAAAAAAAATATTGGGTTCATCCTCAGTCAATCATGAAAGTAAAAATAACCAGCAAAATATTTAATCAGATACTGTTTTTATTTCTGCAGAACATTTGCAGAAAAATGTCTTCTACTATAGTTTTCACTACTGACAACTTCAAAAATATATTTCAACTTTCTTTACTTCTTTTGGACTAATTGGAATTGCTAAAAGCACCTATTACAAATGTCAGTTTGAGTTTATTCTTCCTGTGGTAGATCATCATTGAAAAACGAACAATTCTCCATAGTTAGTAAATTGGGTGAGAAGCCAACAGTTTTACCAGGAGACGGGCAATGTGATTCTCCTTGACATCATGCCATGCACTATAAGAGAAATAGAAAAAGCTCAGGGCGCTCCATAGTGCAGAACTGTAACTTAAAATGTGTCACACATACAAAAGGAATTTAGAGGTAGTTTGATCACGAATACTTGATGTCCTACCGTGAGACATAACTCTACAATGCCTTGGAATAAAAAAGGATAATCTGCAGCTCTCCCCATATGTCCAAAGAAATGGATGATTTTCCTGATAAATTTAAAAATAAGTAAAAAATATCATTGGTGTAACTCAGCGCTGTTGGAGAGCAAGAAGCATCCAGCGAAGAAGACAATGTTTTGGTGCCAAATTGTGTAGTATAGCTTTTTTAATTAATGTACCAATAAGTACTGTGAAAAAATATCACCAGTATCTTGATATTAGTTAGCAGTGACACGTTATCCCTGTTCTTTCTTCTTTTTTATTATTATAGTGCTAAGAGCCGCGCACACACTTTCGTGAAGTATTAGCTTTACAACTCAGCAATTTTTTTTTCAAATGTATCTTCAGTAGTTTTAAGGGAAAAAAAGCTTTGTTTTGGATGAATGGGTATTGAGATTCTAGTGTTATGGACATAAGTAATAAGTAATCAAACTCCTATAAATATATATTTTATTCATTTACACTTGATCATGTAACAAATTTATAGTAAAACTAATATGTGCTGCAAAATACATTTGGACTAAGATGTATTTTATCACTAAGGCTAAGTTAACACTAGGCGTATTTGCTGTGTGGTTTTTTTTGCTTTTTATGATAATTTAAAGCTGCGTTTTACAGTACCAGCCAATCCTATGAGATTTCAGAAAACTCATGCACACACATTAGTTTTTTTGCCATCAGTATTTTGCATTCTGCATGTTTTCTGGACATAGAGCATGTCACTTCTTTCAGCATTTTTTCAGTAAAAAAACCCACAGGTTATATGTATTTAATACTTGCATTTTTTGTGCCAAAACATGATTCTATTGAAAATTGCCAGCACACATATTCCCAAGTCATGCCAGCCCTGAATGCTCCAAAAATTGCCCAGAACACATACCATAAGAAACCAGCCAAACGCTCCATATATTGTCCCAACTGCCAAGCCTATATACTCCATGAATTGTTATCCAGAAGGCTGTCATCAAGAAACACCAGCCAAACCCTGGTCTATTGTCTCCATATAAATGTATATTTATGTGTATAAACGCATAAATATGTCAACCATCCACATAACTAGCTGATATATGAGCTGTGCACATGTTAGCCAGCTCCTGATATATTAGAAAACATGCATGTTCTAATACAAGGGTGCACAATATTTTTTGGTCCAAGGGCCACTTTGTCATACTGAACCAATCAGAAGGGCAGCAAAAAAATGTAAATGGGTAACAGGTATTTACATGAATACATTTGCAGATCCAAGTATTTGAGTATTTGAGAAGGATTTTGATTTCTGCTCCAAAAAATCAATGTAAAGGCCTCAAAACTTAAACTGGGTTTTTGGAGCAGAAATTCAATTAAATCCTTAGAGATGTAAACTTTAGTCTAAGAGTGGATTCACATTAGGCAGGTCCTGGCAACAAGAGTTGCCTTATCGTGGCTGCCAGGTACACATGAATTGGCCAATTTATGTGCTAAGTATTCTAATTTTTTCATATTTTCTAGTGCAGTAATAAAATTCAATTTTCCTATTTCATATTTGCATTCTCTAGAGGTACAGAGTGCTACATTATTTGTTTCGTTGTACATGGAGATGGCTACTCTTAGTAAGCACTAGTGAAGGGCAAGCAATATAATGCTCGGGTGCTCGCTGTTCGGGTAAAGCAAATTGGAATGCTAGGGTGCTCGACTTGAGCAACGAGCCCAATGTAAGTCTATGGGAATCTCATGCATTTTTACCGCAGCCCCACCGGGCGGTATTTAGAGGGACTAGAAATTGCAGAAATCGATGGAAACAGTGCTCAAATGACATGGGAACAGCATGAGGAAGACCCCTGGAAGCATTTCTGACTACCATGTCACTGCTGTGAACAATGTTGTCAGAGCCACTTTTACAGACTCACAATAAAACATACAAAAATGAAACCAAAATGGATTTTCCTGGGAAATATGTTAAGGAACATCCTTTCCAGGGTAATGACTTGTATATAAGGCAAAATAAATAACCAAAACAAAAATCCTCCTCCACACCTTGGGCTATGTTCACACGTAGAGTTTTTGATGCGTTTTTGAATTTTAGCATTGCTTTCAACCAAGACAAATGTATTCACTGGGAAATGTCATTTTAACATTTTACAACCTTATCTGGCCATGTGGTGGGAAAAACATCATCAGACACATTCTGTTTCATTTATGAAGGAGGGACTCTGAAAGTGACAAAGCCTATTTTTATAGGGCCATCAGGCAGCCTTCACTATTCTTAAAGGGCCAGCAGTAGGCTTTCACTATTCTTAGAAATCCATCAGCTGGCTAGGATTTGTTGTTCCCATTATTAAACAGTGGGTCTCCTATACTGTTATTGCATATGCAGTGAGTGACAGGGCTGTGTTGTGAATTCCGTTCTCGAACTCCCTCCTGTGGTCATGAATGGTACTTCGGTGAGTTCTGTCCGTGGACTCCCTCTGGTGGCTGTGAGTGGAGCTGCTGGTTCTGAGATTCCTTCTCCAGCTGCCCTCGTTTGGGGCTAGGCTGGATTCTCTATTTAACTCCACTCAGATCGTTACTCCATGCCAGCTGTCAATGTTCTAGTACTGGTTCAGATCTCTCCTGGATCTTTCTGATGACCTGTCTACTCCAGCACTAGCTAAGTTCCTGCTTGTTCATTTGTTACATATTGTTTTTCTTACTAAGTTATAGTCCAGCTTGCTATCATGAAACTACCTGGTTAGCTGGAAGCTCTGGGGGTGCAGAGTGGCACCACCGCATCGTGAGTCGGTGCGGGGGTATTTTTTGCACACTCTGCGTGGTTTTTGTAGCTTTTTGTGTTGACCGCAAAGATCCCTTTTCTATCCTCAATCTGTTTAGTTAGACTGGCCTCTCTTTGCTAAAACCTATTTCATCCTGTGTTTGTGATTTCCTCTTATCTCACAGTCAATACTTGTGGGGGGCTGCTTTTACCTTTGGGGAAATTTCTCTGAGGCAATAAGGCTTTGTTTCCTTTCTTTAGGGGTAGTTAGCTCTTAGGCTGTGAAGAGGCGTCTAGGCAGAGTCAGGCACGCTCCACGGCTATTTTTAGTTGTGTTGATAGGAGTAGGGTTTGCGGTCAGCAGAGTTCCCATTTCCCCAGAGCTCGTCCTGATTCCGTGTTTAACTATCAGGTCATTCCTGGTGCACCTAACCACCAGGTCCATAACAGGGCTGCCAAAAATTAGGACGCATCCAAAAATCCCTTTGAAGAAAAGTACAAGAGGGCCTCCTGAAGACAATTTTACCATTCTAAGGAAGTGGGTCTCCCATACTTTTTGCCTATGCAGTGAATGCAAGAGCTGCCAAAAATTTAGACGCACCCCAATACCCTTTGAAAAGATGTACAGGAGGGCCTCCTGAAAACAATGTCCCCATTACTAGGAAGTTGGTCTCCCATACTGTTTGCCTATGCAGTGAATGCAAGAGCTGCTAAAAATTTGGAAGCACCATAATACCCCTTGGAAGAGACATACAGGATGGCCTCCTGAAAACAATGTTCTCATTATTAGGAAATGGGTCTCCCATACTGTTTGCCTATGCAGTGAATGCAAGGGCTGCCAAAATTTGGGAAGCACCCCAATACCCCTTGGAAGAGATGTGGAGAAGGGCCTCATAAAATAATGTTCTGTATTGTGGCTAAGGGTCACATAGTCGATGGGAGGTATGTGTCACAGAGATGGCTTGTATCTGTGATGTGGCCTGGAGTGTTACTTTAGTGCATGAAAGCACTAAGAGGTTTGTTTGTTGCACCTGGGTCCTGTTTGCGGGTAAGCTCAGGCGAGTTTTCTGGCCAATCAAGCACAGTGATACTGTTGTTTTTAAACCAGGTATTGGTAATTTTGGCAGTGTGGACAGGTGCCAAGTCCTGCTGGAGAATGAAATTTGTTTCTCTAAAAAGCTTGTCGGCAGAGGGAAGTATGAAGTGCTCTAAAATTTCCTGGTAGATGGCTGCGCTGACCTTGGTCTTGATAAAACACAGTGGACCTGTGTGTGCACCAGCAGATGACATGGCTCCCCAAGTCATCACTGACTGTGGAAACTTCACAATAGACCTCAAGCAGCTTGGCTTGTGTAAATTTCCACTCTTCCTCCAGACTCTGTGAAATGCAAAATTTACTTTATTCTGAAAACAACACATTGGACCACTGAGCAATAGTCCAGTTCTTTTTCTACTTGGCCAAGGTAAGACGCTTCTGGTGATGTCTATTGGTCATGACTGGCTTGTCACAAGGAATGTGACAGTAGTAGCCCATGTCCTGGATACATCTGTGTGTGGTGGCTCTTGAAGTAATGACTCCATCAGCAGTTCACTCCTTGTGAAGCTGTCCCCTTTTCTTAACCCCTTAACGACCACCGATACGCCTTTTAACGGCGGCCATTAAGGGTACATAAACCACAGCGCCGTTAATTAACGGCGCTGTGGAAAAAGTGAATAGCGCCCCCCAGAGTCGGATTTTCTCTGGGGTCTCGGTTGCCGAGGGTAGCCGAGACCCCAGAGAACATGATTCGGGGGGTTTTTACCGACCCCCGAGTTGCGATCGCCGGTAATTAACCGTTTACCGGCGGTCGCAACAAAAATAAACCAAACGCGATTTGCCATTTAATTTCTCTGTCCTCCGATGTGATTGCACATCGGAGGACAGAGAAATAGTGTCCCCGATGGCCCCCAATAGCCCCCCAATACTCACCTATCTCCCCCGGTGCTCCTCGTGGCTCCCGATGGGCACCGCCATCTTTTTCCCGGGAAAAAATGGCGGGCGCATGCGCAGTGCGCCCGCCGCCCGGCACCCGGAAGATCTTTGGGGTCTCGGCTGCCGGGGGTAGCCGAGACCCCAAAGAACATGATCGGGGTCGGTTTTTACCGACCCCTGTTTTGCGATCGCCGGTAATTAACTGTTTACCGGCGACCGCAAAAAAAAAAAAAAAAAGCGATCTGTAATTCTCTGTCCTCTGATGTGATCGCACATCAGAGGACAGAGAAATAGGGGGATTCGGGGACCCTATCATACTCACCCGGTGTCCCCGGGTCCTCCTGCGTCTCCTCTTGCCGGCCGGCTTCTTCCTCTGCAAAGAAAATGGCGGGCGCATGCGCAGTGCGCCCGCCATCTGCTGCCATCTGCCGGCCGGCAGGAGAGACGAGTTGGGGCTAAAATTAGGGTTAGGGTTAGGGATAGGGTTAGGGTTAGGGCTAGGGTTAGGGTTAGGGTTAGGGCTAGGGTTAGGGCTAGGGTTAGGGTTAGGGTTCGGGCTAGGGTTAGTGCTAGGGTTAGGGTTAGGGTTAGGGCTAGGGTTAGGGCTGGGGTTGGGGATAAATTTAGGGTTAGGGCTAGGGTTAGGGTTAGGCTACTTTCACACTAGCGTTTTTTGGCTTCCGTCGCAATGCGTCGTTGGAGAAAAAACGTATCCTGGAAAAGTGCTTGCAGGATGCGTTTTTTTCTCCATTGACTTGCATTAGCGACACATTGCGACGGATTGCCACACGTCGCATCCGTCATGCGATGGATGCGTCGTGCTTTGGCGGACCGTCGGCACAAAAAAACGCTACATGTAACTCTTTTTGTGCGACGTGTCTGCCATTTCCGACCGTGCATGCACGGCCGGAACTCCGCCCCCGCCTCCCCGCACCTCACAATGGGGCAGCGGATGCGTTGAAAAAACAGCATCCTCTGCACCCGTTGTGCGGCGCTTACAACGCTAGCGTCGGTACGTCGGCCCGACACACTGCGATGGGCTGAGTACGACGCTAGTGTGAAAGTAGCCTTAGGCTTCTTTCACACTTGCGTCGGTACGGGGCGGTCGCAATGCGTCAGCCCGACGTACCGACGCACGTTGTGAAAATTGTGCACAACGTGGGCAGTAGATGCAGTTTTTCAACGCATCCGATGCCCAGTCTATGTCTTGGGGATGAGGGGGCAGAGTTACGGCCACGCATGCGCGGAAATGGCGGACGCGACGTACAAAAAAAAGGTTACATTGAACTTTTTTTGTGACGACGGTCCGCCAAAACACAACGGATCCAGTGCACGATGGACGCGACGTGTGGCCATCCGTCGGTAATACAAGTCTATGGGCAAAAAAGGCATCCTGTGGGCACATTTGCAGGATCCGTTTTTTGTCCAAAACGACGGATTGTGACGGATGCCACACGACGCAAGTGTGAAAGTAGCCTTAGGGTTAGGGTTGGGGCTAAAGTTAGGGCTAGGGTTAGGGTTAAATTTAGGGTTAGGATTGGGGCTAAAGTTAGGGTTAGGGCTAGGGTTGGGGCTAAAATTAGGGTTAGGGTTAGGGTTGGGGCTAAAGTTAGGGATAGAGTTGGGATTAGGGTTAGGGTTTGGATTAGGGTTGGTATTAGGGTTACGGTTGGGATTAGGGTTACGTTTGGGATTAGGGTTGGGATTAGGGTTAGGGTTGGGATTAGGGTTAAGGTTAGGGTTGGGATTAGGGTTAGGGGTGTATTGGGATTAGGGTTAGGTTTGAGGTTAGAGTTGAGATTAGGGTTAGGGGTGTGTTGGATTTAGGGTTTTGATTAGGGTTATGGTTAGAGTTGAGATTAGGGCTGTTTTGGGGTTAGGGTTGTGATTATCGTTAGGGTTGTGATTAGGATTATGGATCGGGTTGAGATTAGGGTTAGGGGTGTGTTGGAGTTAGGGTTGGAGTTAGAATTGGGGGGTTTCCACTGTTTAGGTACATCAGGGGGTCTCCAAACACGACAGACAATTTTGCGCTAAAAAAGTCAAATGGTGCTCCCTCCCTTCTGAGCTCTGCCGTGCGCCCAAACAGTGGTTTACCCCCACATATGGGGCATCAGCGTACTCGGGATAAATTGGACAACAACCTTTGTGGTCCAATTTCTCCTGTTACCCTTGTGAAAATAAAAACTTGGGGGCTAAAAATATTTTTTGTGGGAAAAAAAATATTTTTTTATTTTCACTACTCTGCATTATAAACTTCTGTGAAGCACTTGAGCATTCAAAGTTCTCACCACATATCTAGATAAGTTCCTTAGGGGGTCTAGTTTCCAAAATTTGGTCACTTGTGGGGGGTTTCTACTGTTTAGGTACATCAGGGGCTCTGCAAACGCAACATAACACCCACAGACAATTCTATCAAAGCCTGCATTCCAAAATGGTGCTCCTTCCCTTCCGAGCTCTGCCGTGCGCCCAAACAGTGGTTTACCCCCACATATTGGGTACCAGCATACTCAGGACAAATTGGACAACAACTTTTGGGGTCCAATTTTTCTTGTTACCCTTGTGAAAATAAAAATTTGGGGGCTAAAAAATCTTTTTTGTGGGAAAAAAATATATTTTTTATTTTCACTACTCTGCATTATAAACTTCTGTGAAGCACTTGGGTATTCAAAGTTCTCACCACATATCTAGATAAGTTCCTTGGGGGGTATATTTTCCAAAATGGGGTCACTTGTTGGGGGTTTCTACTGTTTAGGTACATTAGGCGTCTGCAAACGCAACATAACGCCAGCAGACAATTCTATCAAAGTCTGCATTCCAAAACGGCGCTCCTTCCCTTCCAAGCTCAGCCATGCGCCCAAACAGTGGTTTACCCCAACATATGGGGTACCAGCATACTCAGGACAAATTGGACAACAACTTTTGGGGTCCAATTTCTCTTGTTACCCTTGTAAAAATAAAAACTTGGGGGCTAAAAAATCTTTTTTGTTAAAAAAAAAAATATTTTTTATTTTCACGACTCTGCATTATAAACTTCTGTGATGCACTTGGGCATTCAAAGTTCTCACTACACATCTAGATAAGTTCCATGGGGAATCTAGTTTCCAAAATGGGGTCACTTTTGGGGGGTTTCTACTGTTTAGGCACATCAGGGGCTCTCCAAACGCGACATGGCGTCCGATCTCAATTCCAGTCAATTTTGCATTGAAAAGTCAAATGGCGCTCCTTTGCTTCCGAGCTCAGCCATGCGCCCAAACAGTGGTTTACCCCCACATATGGGGTGTCGGCATACTCAGGACAAATTGTAAAAGAACTTCTGGGGTCCACTTTCTCCTGTTACCCTTGGTAAAATAAAAATTTTGAGGCAAAAATATCATTTTTGTAGAAAAAATGCGATTTTTTTATTTTCACGGCTCTACGTTATAAACTTCTGTGAAGCACCTGGGGGTTTAAAGTGCTCACCACACATCTAGATACGTTCCTTAAGGGGACTAGTTTCCAAAATGGTGTCATTTGTGGGGGGATTCCACTGTTTAGGCACATCAGGGGCTCTCCAAACGTGACATGGCGTCCGATCTCAATTCCAGCCAATTCTACATTGAAAAAGTAAAACGACACTCCTTCTCTTCCAAGCTCTGCGGTGCGCCCAAACAGTGGTTTACCCCCACATATGGGGTATCGACGTACTCAGGAGAAATTGCACAACAACTTTTGTGGACTAATTTCTCCTGTTACTCTTGTAAAAATAAAAATTTGGGGGCAAAAAGATCATTTTTGTAGAAAAAATGCGATTTTTTTATTTTCATGGCTCTACGTTATAAACTTCTGTGAAGCACCTGGGGGTTTAAAGTGCTCACCACACATCTAGATAAGTTCCTTAAGGGGTCTAGTTTCCAAAATGGTGTCATTTGTGGGGGGTTTCCACTGTTTAGGCACATCAGGGGCTCTCCAAACGTGACATGGCATCCGATCTCAATTCCAGCCAATTCTACATTGAAAAAGTAAAACGACACTCCTTCTCTTCCAAGCTCTGTGGTGCACCCAAACAGTGGTTTACCCCCACATATGGGGTATCGACGTACTCAGGAGAAATTGCACAACAACTTTTGTGGTCTAATTTCTCTTGTTACCCTTGTGAAAATAAGAATTTGTGGGCGAAAAAATCATTTTTGTGAAAACAAATGCGATTTTTTATTTTCACGGCTCTACGTTATAAACTTCTGTGAAGCACTTGGGGGTTCAAAGTGCTCACCACACATCTAGATAAGTTCCTTAAGGGGTCTAGTTTCCAAAATGGTGTCACTTGTGGGGGGTTTCCACTGTTTAGGCACATTAGGGGCTCTCCAAACGCGAAATGGCGTCCGATCTCAATTCCAGCCAATTCTGCATTGAAACAGTCAAACAGCGCTCCTTCACTTCCAAGCTCTGCGGTGCGCCCAAACAGTGGTTAAGCTCCACATATGCGGTTATCGGCGTACTCAGGAGAAATTGCACAACAAAATTTGTGGTTACATTTCTGTTTTTACACTTGTGAAAATTAAAAAAAATGGTTCTGAAGTAAAATGTTTGCAAAAAAAAGTTAAATGTTCATTTATTTCTTCCACATTTTTTCAGTTCCTGTGAAGTACGTAAAGGGTTAATAAACTTTTTCAATGTGGTTTTGAGCAGCTTGAGGGGTGCAGTTTTTAGAATGGTGTCACACTTGGTTATTTTCTATCATATAGACCCCTCAAAATGACTTCAAACGTGATGTGGTCCCTAAAAAAAACATGGTGTTGTAAAAATGAGAAATTGCTGGTCAACTTTTAACCCTTATAACTCCCTAGCAAAAAAAAATGTTGTTTCCAAAATTGTGCTGATGTAAAGTGGACATGTGGGAAATGTTATTTATTAACTATTTTTCGTGACATATCTCTCTGATTTAAGGGCATATAAATACAAAGTTTGAAAATTGCAAAATTTAAAAAATTTTCGCCATATTTCCGTTTTTTTCATAAATAATCGCAAGTAATATCGAAGTAATGTTACCACTAGTGTTGAGCGATACTTTCCGATATCGGAAAGTATCGGTATCGGAAAGTATCGGCCGATACCGTCAAAATATCGGATCTAATCCGATACCGATACCCGATCCCAATGCAAGTCAATGGGACGAAAATATCGGAATTAAAATAAACCCTTTCTTTCCTTGTAGGTTAATTCTACATGAAGGAAAACAACTAAGAATAATGTAGGATGTATTGGGGGACGTGGCGGAGACATTAAAGGCACAGAGGTTTAGCCCAATGTAATAGAATAGCAGGATTTTGGTTTTTTTTATGACGTTCGGCGGTAGAAAGATTTTGACTATGTTAATTTTTTTTTATTTTGTCAGATATTGATGTTTCACTACTTCCACGCCCTTCACCTTCTTTTTTACTTCTCCCACACTTTCTTCTTCATTATCCTCATCATCAGCTTCTTTGACATCAACTTCTTCACCTTATTCATCTTCTTCTTCATCTTCTACCTATTATTTTTTGGGTTACATTGTTCATATTCTTTTTATTTTACTATTATCTTCATCATATTCTACTTCTTCATCATATTCTTATTTGTGACAGGCATTCCCGTAGTTGTTATCTATAAAAGTTTGAAGATTACACCTTCCGTTCTGCCTGTCACAAAAGAGTTACATTTGTCCGCGTTCAGTTTGGCCTGCAGCATCAGGCTTTATCCAGGGGCACCACGAGGAGGAACGGACTCACCCCCATACACTGCTTAGTCTTCTTCTGCTTATAATTTAGATAATATTTTTTGCTCTGATATTTAGTGTTATGCTTAATGTTCTTCTGCTCTTTGTTCTGCAGCCTCTTGTTCTTCTGCTTCTCGGTCTTCCAGGTCGTCGTCGTCTCCAGGGTCGTCGTCTCCGGGGTCGTCGTCATCGGGGTGGTCTTCAGGGTCATCGTCTCCAGGGTCGTCGTCATCACGGTGGTTGTCGTCTCTGGTGTCGTCGTCATCTTAGGGGTGGTCTTCCGGGTCATCGTGTTTAGTCTCTTGAACTTGGAAATGTAGCAGAAGGTACAAGAAGGCTGAGAAAATGCCGAGAACCAGCTGATGGAACTGGAACTCGGATGGCTACCCGAAGGTCCAAGAGCCAATGGAACTACCGAGGACCAGCTGACGTTACTGGAACCCGGTTACTAAGCAGGAGGTACCCGTGCCTGAAAGCACTACCAAGGACCACCTGACGTTGGTGGAACTCGGATACCCAGAGGGAGGCACCTAAGCCAAAGGCTCTGCCCGGAACCAGCTGACGGTACTGGAACCAGGATGGGGAGCAGAAGGTACAAGAGCAAAAGACACTGCCGAGAACCAGCTGACGGTGCTGGAACCCGGATGGGTAGCCGAAGGTCCAAGAGCCAATGGAACTACCGAGGACCAGCTGACGTTACTGGAACCCGGTTACTAAGCAGGAGGTACCCGTGCCTGAAAGCACTACCAAGGACCACCTGACGTTGGTGGAACTCGGATACCCAGAGGGAGGCACCTAAGCCAAAGGCTCTGCCCAGAACCAGCTGACGGTACTGGAACCAGGATGGGGAGCAGAAGGTACAAGAGCAAGTGTCTGCATGGCTTTTGCAGGACACGATGCCGGCTGCACAGCAGGGGAACAGCTGGCGGTGCTGAACCCCACTGACACATTGGCTGGTGTTTTTCTCTGTGCAGCTAGCAGTACCGGGCCCCAACTGGCGGTGTTAGAGCCCGGGGTCAGCAGGAGGAGGAGATGGAGCAGAGTGTAGGCCGAAGCCTGCACTGGCGGCAGCTTTGGGTCTGTTGTGCCTGCGTGGCAGTTGCAGGACACGTTGCCGGCTGCACAGCAGGGGAACAGCTGGCGGTGCTGAACCCCACTGACACATTGGCTGGTGTTTGGCTCTGTGCAGCTAGCAGTACCGGGCCCCAACTGGCGGTGTTGGAGCCCGGGCTCTGCAGGGGGAGCAGAGTGTAGGCCGAAGCCTACTTGAACCAATTTCAAAGGTAACCTTTAACCCCCCCTCAGGGGTTACAAAGTAGAGGAGCCACAGCTTATGCAGCAGTAGTGCTGCACAAGTCAAAGGTTGCTCTTTTAATTTTGCTCCTTGCACACGCTGAATGAAACTTGTATAACATTTAGCCCTTTATACAGTCAAACTGTGTTGGAGGCGCGAGTTCCCTTTGTAATGAGACGCAGCACAGATGTCAAGAATCCCACCTTGGTGCTGGGTGCAGCCTCCTGAGCGTTGTTATTTGCTGTACAGGAGTCTGCGCTGTCGTGTTATCCCCCGGCCTAGCGCTGTTAGCGCTGCCCATCTTCTGACCTCATTTAATGTCGGCCGGTGCGGTTCGCGATGACCATGAATCCCAGCCCCGCAGTGTCTTAACATTGTTAAAACACTGCGGGGCTGGGATTCATGGCCTGGCGCAGCACATATGTTCGCCTCTCGCACTCGGGTCCTTACACCCGCTTCAGACTGTGCGGCGTCAGCTGATCCCTTATCGCATGCCGCGGCCATGAAGCCGCACAGTCTGAAGAAGGTGGAAGGAGATGAGGGACAGGCGAAGTGATGCACCGCTCATGCCCATCAATCACACCCTCGCAGTCCCAAGAAATAAGACACCGAGGGGCGTTGTGTGGGTCAGGATGGCCGCAGAGGCGCAGGCAGCCAAACAATGATGCCAGAAGACGGGCAGCGCTACCAAGGGGGTTGCAGCGTGTCATTACAAAGGAAAGTCACACTACCGGGACGGTTAAATGGTCACACAGAGGACACATTTTAGACGTGTTTTCAGTTCCACATGTGCGAGGAGAATACGTTTATGAGCCACCTTGCACACATGCAGCATTACCGCTGTACAAGGTGGCCTTAAAAACGTACAAACGCCTGGGGGAGGGGGGACAGGTTCCCTTCAATTTCAGTTCTTGTGTCTGCGTGGCTTTTGCAGGACACGATGCCGGCTGCAAAGCAGGGGAACAGCTGGCGGTGCTGAACCCCACTGACACATTGGCTGGTGTTTTTCTCTGTGCAGCTAGCAGTACCGGGCCCCAACTGGCGGTGTTAGAGCCCGGGGTCAGCAGGAGGAGGAGATGGAACAGAGTGTAGGCCGAAGCCTGCACTGGCGGCAGCTTTGGGTCTGTTGTGCCTGCGTGGCAGTTGCAGGACACGTTGCCGGCTGCACAGCAGGGGAACAGCTGGCGGTGCTGAACCCCACTGACACATTGGCTGGTGTTTGGCTCTGTGCAGCTAGCAGTACCGGGCCCCAACTGGCGGTGTTGGAGCCCGGGCTCTGCAGGGGGAGCAGAGTGTAGGCCGAAGCCTACTTGAACCAATTTCAAAGGTAACCTTTAACCCCCCCTCAGGGGTTACAAAGTAGAAGAGCCACAGCTTATGCAGCAGTAGTGCCGCACAAGTCAAAGGTTGCTCTTTTAATTTTTCTCCTTGCACACGCCGAATGAAACACGTATAACATTTAGCCCTTTATACAGTCAAACTGTGTTGGAGGCGCGAGTTCCCTTCGTAATGAGACGCAGCACAGATGTCAAGAATCCCACTTGGTGCTGGGTGCAGCCTCCTGAGCGTTGTTATTTGCTGTACAGGAGTCTGCGCTGTCGTGTTATCCCCTGGCCTAGCGCTGTTAGCGCTGCCCATCTTCTGACCTCATTTAATGTCGGCCGGTGCGGTTCGCGATGACCATGAATCCCAGCCCCGCAGTGTCTTAACATTGCTAAAACACTGCGGGGCTGGGATCCATGGCCTGGCGCAGCACATATGTTCGCAACTCGCACTCGGGTCCTTACACCCGCTTCAGACTGTGCGGCGTCAGCTGATCCCTTATCGCATGCCACGGCCATGAAGCCGCACAGTCTGAAGAAGGCGGAAGGAGATGAGTGACAACAGGCGAAGATATGCACTGCTCATGCCCATCAATCACACCCTCACAGTCCCAATAAATAAGACACCGAGGGGCGTTGTGTGGGTCAGGGCGGCCGCAGAGGCGCAGGCAGCCAAACAATGATGCCAGAAGACGGGCAGCGCTACCAAGGGGGTTGCAGCGTGTCATTACAAAGGAAAGTCACACCACCGGGACGGTTAAATGGTCACACAGAGGACACATTTTAGACGTTTTTTCAGTTCCACATGTGCGAGGAGAATACGTTTATGAGCCACCTTGCACACATGCAGCATTACCGCTGTACGAGGTGGCTGTAAAACATAGAAACACCTGGGGGAGGGGGGACAGGTTCCCTTTAATTTCAGTTCTTGTGTCTGCGTGGCTGTCGCAGGACACGTTGCCGGCTACACAGCAGGGGAACAGCTGGCGGTGCTGGACCCCACTGACACATTGGCTGGTGTTTTTCTCTGTGCAGCTAGCAGTACCGGGCCCCAACTGGCGGTGTTAGAGCCCAGGGTTAGCAGGAGGACGAGCAGGAGGAGGAGCAAGGGGGAGGGGAGTGTAGGCCGAAGCCTGCACTGGCGGCAGCTTTGGGTCTGTTGTGCCTGCGTGGCGGTCGCAGGACACGTTGCCGGCTACACAGCAGGGGAACAGCTGGCGGTGCTGAACCCCACTGACACATTGGCGAGGTGTTTGGCTCTGTGCAGCCAGCACTTCCGGACAGCAACTAGCGTTGTTGGAGCCCGGGCTCTGCCGGTGGAGCAGAGTGTAGGCCGAAGCCTAATTGAACCGATTTCAAAGGTAACCTTTAACCCCCCCTCAGGGGTTACAAACTAGAAGAGCCACAGCTTATGCAGCAGTAGTGCCGCACAAGTCAAAGGTTGCTCTTTTAATTTTTCTCCTTGCACACGCCGAATGAAACACGTATAACATTTAGCCCTTTATACAGTCAAACTGTGTTGGAGGCGCGAGTTCCCTTCGTAATGAGACGCAGCACAGATGTCAAGAATCCCACCTTGGTGCTGGGTGCAGCCTCCTGAGCGTTGTTATTTGCTGTACAGGAGTCTGCGCTGTCGTGTTATCCCCCGGCCTAGCGCTGTTAGCGCTGCCCATCTTCTGACATCATGTAATGTCGGCCGGTGCGGTTCGCGATGACCATGAATCCCAGCCCCGCAGTGTCTTAACATTGTTAAAACACTGCGGGGCTGGGATTCATGGCCTGGCGCAGCACATATGTTCGCCTCTCGCACTCGGGTCCTTACACCCGCTTCAGACTGTGCGGCGTCAGCTGATCCCTTATCGCATGCCACGGCCATGAAGCCGCACAGTCTGAAGAAGGCGGAAGGAGATGAGTGACAACAGGCGAAGATATGCGCTGCTCATGCCCATCAATCACACCCTCACAGTCCCAATAAATAAGACACCAAGGGGCGTTGTGTGGGTCAGGGCGGCCGCAGAGGCGCAGGCAGCCAAACAATGATGCCAGAAGACGGGCAGCGCTTCCAAGGGGGTTGCAGCGTGTCATTACAAAGGAAAGTCACACCACCGGGACGGTTAAATGGTCACACAGAGGACACATTTTAGACGTGTTTTCAGTTCCACATGTGCGAGGAGAATACGTTTATGAGCCACCTTGCACACATGCAGCATTACCGATGTACGAGGTGGCTGTAAAACATAGAAACACCTGGGGGAGGGGGGACAGGTTCCCTTCAATTTCAGTTCTTGTGTCTGCGTGGCTGTCGCAGGACACGTTGCCGGCTACACAGCAGGGGAACAGCTGGCGGTGCTGGACCCCACTGACACATTGGCTGGTGTTTTTCTCTGTGCAGCTAGCAGTACCGGGCCCCAACTGGCGGTGTTAGAGCCCAGGGTCAGCAGGAGGAGGAGCAGGAGGAGGAGCAAGGGGGAGGGGAGTGTAGGCCGAAGCCTGCACTGGCGGCAGCTTTGGGTCTGTTGTGCCTGCGTGGCGGTCGCAGGACACGTTGCCGGCTACACAGCAGGGGAACAGCTGGCGGTGCTGGACCCCACTGACACATTGGCTGGTGTTTTTCTCTGTGCAGCTAGCAGTACCGGGCCCCAACTGGCGGTGTTAGAGCCCAGGGTCAGCAGGAGGAGGAGCAGGAGGAGGAGCAAGGGGGAGGGGAGTGTAGGCCGAAGCCTGCACTGGCGGCAGCTTTGGGTCTGTTGTGCCTGCGTGGCAGTCGCAGGACACGTTGCCGGCTACACAGCAGGGGAACAGCTGGCGGTGCTGGACCCCACTGACACATTGGCGAGGTGTTTGGCTCTGTGCAGCCAGCACTTCCGGACAGCAACTAGCGTTGTTGGAGCCCGGGCTCTGCCGGTGGAGCAGAGTGTAGGCCGAAGCCTAATTGAACCGATTTCAAAGGTAACCTTTAACCCCCCCTCAGGGGTTACAAACTAGAAGAGCCACAGCTTATGTAGCAGTAGTGCCGCACAAGTCAAAGGTTCCTCTTTTAATTTTTCTCCTTGCACACGCCGAATGAAATACGTATAACATTTAGCCCTTTATACAGTCAAACTGTGTTGGAGGCGCGAGTTCCCTTCGTAATGAGATGCAGCACAGATGTCAAGAATCCCACCTTGGTGCTGGGTGCAGCCTCCTGAGCGTTGTTATTTGCTGTACAGGAGTCTGCGCTGTCGTGTTATCCCCCGGCCTAGCGCTGTTAGCGCTGCCCATCTTCTGACCTCATTTAATGTCAGCCGGTGCGGTTGGCGATGACCATGAATCCCAGCCCCGCAGTGTCTTAACATTGTTAAAACACTGCGGGGCTGGGATTCATGGCCTGGCGCAGCACATATGTTCGCCTCTCGCACTCGGGTCCTTACACCCGCTTCAGACTGTGCGGCGTCAGCTGATCCCTTATCGCATGCCGCGGCCATGAAGCCGCACAGTCTGAAGAAGGCGGAAGGAGATGAGGGACAGGCGAAGTGATGCACCGCTCATGCCCATCAATCACACCCTCGCAGTCCCAAGAAATAAGACACCGAGGGGCGTTGTGTGGGTCAGGGCGGCCGCAGAGGCGCAGGCAGCCAAACAATGATGCCAGAAGACGGGCAGCGCTACCAAGGAGCTTGTTGCGTGTCAATACTAAGGAAAATCACACCTGAGGGACGTTTTAATGGTCGCAGAGGACTCATTTTTAGACGTGTTCACTTCAACATGGGCAAGGAGATTAAGTTTCTGAGCCACCTTGCACACATGCAGCATTACTGTCGTACAAGGTGGCTGTAAAACGTAAAAACGCCTGAAGGAGGGGGGACAGGTTTCCTTTAATTTCAGTTCTTGTGTCTGCGTGGCTGTTGCAGGACACGTTGCCGGCTACACAGCAGGGGAACAGCTGGCGGTGCTGAACCCCACTGACACATTGGCTGGTGTTTGGCTCTGTGCAGCTAGCACATCTGGGCCCCAACTGGCGGTGTTAGAGCCCAGGGTCAGCAGGAGGAGGAGAGGGAGCAGAGTGTAGGCCGAAGCCTGCACTGGAGCAAGTTGAAAGGGAAACTTTAACCCCCCCCAGGCGTTTGTAGCTGAAAGAGCCATCGTGTACAGCAGTAATGCTGGAAAAGGTAAACTTAGCTCTTTTAATTATGGTCCTTGCACATGCTGAACCTAACACTTATAAAAAGTGTCCCCTCCTACCGTGATACCGTCCGGTAGGTGGAACTTTCCTTTGTGATGTGACGCAGCACAGCCGTCATTCTTACCCCCTTGGCGCCGTGCGCCGCCTCCTCAGCGTTGTTTGAATCAGTCCCGGAGCCTGCGCTGTTAGGTTAGCCCTTGGCCATGCACACATTTTGCGCTGCCCGTCTTCTGACATCATTTGGTGTCAGGCTGGCTGCGCCTGTGCGGCCGCGCTGGCCGAGAGCCCGCCTCGTACTGTCTTCTGATTTAATCCCACTGGGGGCCTGAGATCCATGGACATGCGCAGTGCATATCTGAACCTCCACCTCTCACTCATCTCCCTACGGCTTCTTCTGACTGTGCGGTGTCACGGCCGTGGCATGCTATTAGGGACCAGCTGACACCGAACAGTCTGATTCGGCTGTGCTGCGTCACATCACAAAGGAAAGTTCCACCAACCGTACGGTATCACGGTAGGAGGGGGCACTTTTCATAAGTGTTAGGATCAGCATGTGCAAGGAGCACCACGAAAAGAGGCACTTTTTCCCTTTGCATCATTACTGCTGCACAAGGTGGCTCCTTCAGTAACAAACGCCTGGGGGGGGGGGCAGGTTCCCTTAAATTTAACTTGTTGTGCCTGCGTGGCGGTCGCAGTACACGTTGCCGGCTGCACAGCAGGGGAACAGCTGGCGGTGCTGAACCCCACTAACACATTGGCGAGGTGTTTGGCTCTGTGCGGACAGCACTTCTGGACGGCAACTAGCAGTGTTGGAGCCCAGGGACAGGTGGAGGAGGAGGAGGTGGAGGAGGTAGGAGGGATTGCCACACACACAGCAGGGGAACAGCTGACGTTACTGAACCCCAATAACAGAGGAGGGACTGTTGACTGTGCGTACAGCACTTCTGGACGGCAACTGGCGGTGTTGGAGCCCAGGGACAGGTGGAGGAGGAGGAGGTAGGAGGAGGTAGGAGGGATTGCCACACACACAGCAGGGGAACAGCTGAAGTTACTGAACCCCAATAACAGAGGAGGGACTGTTGGGACTGTGCGTACAGCACTACCAGGCAACAACTAGCGGTGTTGGAGCCCAGGGACAGGTGGAGGAGGAGGAGGTGGAGGAGGTAGGAGGGATTGCCGCACACACAGCAGGGGAACAGCTGACATTACTGAACCCCAATAACAGAGGAGGGACTGTTGACTGTGCGTACAGCACTACCAGGCAACAACTAGCGGTGTTGGAGCCCAGGGACAGGTGGAGGAGGAGGAGGAGGTGGAGGAGGTAGGTGGGATTGCCACACACACAGCAGGGGAACAGCTGACGTTACTGAACCCCAATAACAGAGGAGGGACTGTTGGGACTGTGCGTACAGCACTACCAGGCAACAACTAGCGGTGTTGGAGCCCAGGGACAGGGGGAGGAGGAGGTGGAGGAGATAGGAGGGATTGCCACACACACAGCAGGGGAGCAGCTGACGTTACTGAACCCCAATAAGAGAGGAGCGACTGTTGGGACTGTGCGTACAGCACTACCAGGCAACAACTAGCGGTGTTGGAGCCCAGGGACAGGTGGAGGAGGAGGTGGAGGAGATAGGAGGGATTGCCACACACACAGCAGGGGAACAGCTGATGTTACTGAACCCCAATAACAGAGGAGGGACTGTTGACTGTGCGTACAGCACTTCTGGACGGCAACTGGCGGTGTTGGAGCCCAGGGACAGGTGGAGGAGGAGGAGGTAGGAGGAGGTAGGAGGGATTGCCACACACACAGCAGGGGAACAGCTGACGTTACTGAACCCCAATAACAGAGGAGGGACTGTTGACTGTGTGTACAGCACTTCTGGACGGCAACTGGCGGTGTTGGAGCCCAGGGACAGGTGGAGGAGGAGGAGGTAGGAGGAGGTAGGAGGGATTGCCACACACACAGCAGGGGAACAGCTGACGTTACTGAACCCCAATAACAGAGGAGGGACTGTTGACTGTGCGTACAGCACTTCTGGACGGCAACTGGCGGTGTTGGAGCCCAGGGACAGGTGGAGGAGGAGGAGGTAGGAGGAGGTAGGAGGGATTGCCACACACACAGCAGGGGAACAGCTGACGTTACTGAACCCCAATAACAGAGGAGGGACTGTTGACTGTGCGTACAGCACTTCTGGACGGCAACTGGCGGTGTTGGAGCCCAGGGACAGGTGGAAAAGCAGAGGAACACAATGTAGGCCGAAGCCTGAGAAAGTCGAAAGGGAACCTTTAACCCCCCCCCAAGGCGTTTGTAGCTGAAAGAGCCAGCTTGTGCAGCACAAAAGATGCAAAAGGAAAAGGTGGCTCTTTTCATCATGCTCCTTGCAAACACAGAACTAAACACTTATAAAATGTGTCCCCTGAAACCGTGAAACCGTCCCGGAGGTGGGACTTTCCTTCGTAATATGACGCAGCACAGCCATCATTCCTCCCCCCCGGGCGCCGCGCCCCGGCTCCTCAGCGTAGTTTGATTCCATCCCGGAGCCTGCGCTGTTATGTTATCCCTTGGCCAGGCACACTTAGCGCTGCCCATCTGCCTCGCAGTGTCTTCTGATTTTATCCCACTGGGGGCCTGGGATCCATGGCCATGCGCAGTGCATATCCTCGCCTCTCACTCCCCTCCCTACGGCTTCTTAAGACTGTGCGGTGTCACGGCCGTGGCATGCTATTAGGGACCAGCTGACACCGAACAGTCTGAAGAAGCCGTAGGGAGATGAGTGAGAGGTGGAGCTTCAGATATGCACTGCGCATGTCCATGGATCCCAGGCCCCCAGTGGGATTAAATCAGAAGACACTGCGAGGCGGGCCCTCGGCCAGCGCGGCCGCACAGGCGCAGCCATCCTGACACCAAATGATGCCAGAAGACGGGCAGCGCTAAGTGTGCCTGGCCACGGGATAACATAACAGCGCAGGCTCCGGGACGGAATCAAACAACGCTGAGGAGCCGGGGCGCGGCGCCGGGGGGGGAGGAATGACGGCTGTGCTGCGTCATATTACGAAGGAAAGTCCCACCTCCGGGATGGTTTTACGGTATCAGTGGACACATTTTATAAGTGTTAAGTTCTGCGTGTGCAAGGAGCTAAACCAAAATAGCTACCTTTTCCTTGTGCAGCATTACTGCTGCACAAGGAGGCTCTTTCAGTAACAAACGCCTTGGGGGGGGGGGGACAGATTCCCTTACATTTCAGTTGTTGTGTCAGCGTGGCGGTCGCATGACACATTGCCGGCTACACAGCTGGGGATCAGCTGACGTTACTGAAACCCAATAACACTGGGTCGTATGTTTTGACTGTGCAGACGGCACTTCTGAGCCTCAACTGGCGGTGTTGGAGCCCAGGAATTTAAGTTCAGGTGGTAGAAAGATGAACACAACAGGAGACCTGGATAACGTATACAGTGACCTAATTATTTAATCAGGAGGAGGAGTGGCAAATTCCTGCGAGATCCAGGCCTTGTTCATTTTCAGGAAAGTAAGCCGGTCAACGTTATCGGAGGATAGTCGCATGCGACGGTCAGTTAGTACACCACCTGCAGCACTAAAGACACGTTCCGATAATACACTGGCCGCAGGGCAAGACAGCACCTCCAATGCATACTGGCTTAGCTCTGGCCATGTATCCAGCTTTGAGACCCAAAACTTGAAAGGGGAAGAGCCGTCTGGGAGTACAGCAAGAGGGCAAGACATGTAGTCTGTCACCATCTGACGGAACCGTTGCCTCCTGCTGACTGGAGCCGTCTGTGATGGTGTAGACTTTTGTGGGGGGCACAGAAAACTGTGCCACAGTTGGGCCATACTGGTCTTGCCTTGGGCAGAGGCACTGCTTCTGCTCCCTCTTTGTGAAGAGCCTCCACCACTGCCTGGACGCACTGAGCTGCTTTGGAATGCACTAGCAGCACTTCTCTCAGTTGGAATGGAGAAGATGATGGAATTGACCAGTGTGTCTTGGTACTCCCGCATTTTTCGCTCCCGGTTCAACGGTGTGATGAGGCTTTCTACGTTGTCCCGGTAGCGAGGATCGAGGAGGGTGAACACCCAATAATCAGACATGTTGAGAATGTGGGCGATGCGGCGGTCGTTTCTCAGGCACTGCAGCATGTAATCCACCATGTGCTGCAGACTGCCAACTGCCCAAGAAACGCTGTCCCCTGCTGGAGGCGTGATATCTGCCCGCTCGTCATCACCCCACCCTCGCTGTACACACTGAGTACTGGACAATTCGGGAACTCCCTCCTCTGGACGGATGTCTTCCTCCTCCATTGACTCCTCCTCATCCTCCTCACAAACTGTCACCTGCCTACGCTTTTGTGAGGAACCACGTGGCGCTGACTGTCCAGAAGATGATGGAAATGGTGAATCCTCATCCTCCACCTCTTCCACAACATCATCCCTTAGCGCTTGCAGTGATTTTCAAGCAGGCAGATAAGGGGGACAGTCATGCTGACTAGTGCATCATCTGCACTCGCCATCCGCGTGGAATAATCAAAGGGACGCAAAACCTGGCAGACGTCATTCATAGTGGCCCACTCTGTGGTTGTGAAGTCTGTACGGCGCTGAGTGCGACTTCTTTGCGCCTGAAGCAGCTGGTACTCCATTACAGCTTGCTGCTGCTCACACAACCGCTCCAACATATGTAACGTAGAATTCCACCTGGTAGGTAGGTCACATATGATGCGATGTTCCGGCAGGCGGTGTCGGCGCTGCAGAGCCACAATGCGCGCTTTTGCCGTGCTGAAACGCCGCAAGGGAGCACACTCTAGGCGGATAGTCCCTCAAAAAGCTCTGCACGACCAAATTGAGCACATGTGCCAGACATGGGATGTGAGTGAAGTTGCCGAGGCCCAGAGCTGCCACCAGATTTCGGCCATTATCACACAATACCATGCCTGGCTGGAGATTCGCTGGCACAAACCACACATCGCTCTCCTGCTTGATGGCATTCCAGAGCTCCTGCTCTGTGTGGCTACGATTCCCCAAAAAAATTAATTTCAAGACGGCCTGTTGACGTTTGGCCACGGCTGTGCTCATGTCGGTCGTAACAGGTACACGTTCATCACGGGTCCATGTGGAGGTGGACTGTGACGGCTCCTGCAGCGATGATTCTGAGGAACTGGTGTAAGAGGCGGAGTCAATGCGTACAGAATGGATTCCTGCAATCCTTGGAGTGGGCAGGACACGTCCTGCGCCACTCGCACGGTCTGTACCCGGCTTAACGACATTAACCCAATGGGCAGTGAGGGAAAGGTATCGCCCCTGTCCATGTTGACTGGTCCACGCATCGGTGGTGAGGTGGACCTTGCTACTGACGGCGTTCAGTAGCGCGTGTTTTATGTGTCCCTCCACATGCTTGTGCAGGGCAGGGACGGCTTGCCTGCTGAAGTAAAAGCGGCTGGGCACATTGTACTGTGGGACTGCCAATGACATCAAGTCACGGAAGCTGTCAGTCTCCACCAGCCTGAATGACAGCATTTCCAGTGACAGAAGTTTGGCAATGCCTGCAGTCAGAGCCTGTGCTCGTGGGTGGTTTGACGAGAAAGGCCGCCTTTTCTCCCATGCCTGTACTACCGATGGCTGTAGACTGGGCTGGGAGTGTGTGGATGACTGGGAAAGTGGTGCTGCGGGTGGAATTACAGCGGGTCTCTGGACAACAGGGCCAGAGGTTCTTCCACGGCGATCCTGGGAGGAAGCCGAACCAGCTGCGTGTGAGCTAGAGGAAGAGGCAACACGAGCTGAAGAGGTGGTAGCTGCCGCTGTTGGTTGGCCTAGCTCTTCAGTGTGTTTTTCTAACTCCGCCGGGTGCCTGTTGCGCACATGTTTCCACATGTTGGAGGTATTGAAGTTGCTGACATTTCGACCTCTTTTGACTTTTTGATGACACACCTTGCATCTGACATAGCAAATGTCATCTGCAACTGTGTCAAAAAAGGACCAGGCACTGCAAGTCTTGGGAGCGCCCTTTTTGGCTTTTGGAAGAGACATGCTCCTAACGGGTGCCAAAGCGGAGGCTGCAGGATCCGCAGTCTTCCCCCTCCCTCTCCCTCTTTGGGCCGTACGGGGAATCTCTTCCTCAGAGCTGCTCCCACCACCTTCCTGTCCCTCACGCCAAGATGGGTCAAGGACCTCATCATCTACACTACCCTCTGCCCCCAACTGCTCCTCCTGGGTAGTCTCAGCAGCAGAGCACGCACCAGTAAGTGGCACCTGAGTGTCATCATCAGCTGATGCGGCCTGCGATGTGGTGACCGGAGCCACTGGCCCACCCGCCTCTTCAGAGGAAGAGTGAAAAAGCTGTTGGGCATCACTGCACCCTGCCTCTTCTTCCATTTCTCCAATGCTGCTTGGCTGGCCCCCTGTTTCCAAGCCAAGAGATTCAGAGAACAGAAGTAGAGACGGCTCCTGTCCTGGGCTCTCTGTCTGCCTGGGCAATTTGGCAGGTGGTGAAGAGACAGATGGCTGCTCTCCAGTGCTCTGTGTCTGAGAGGATGTGGCACTAATTGAAGTTGATGCATTAGCTGCCATCCATCCGACAACGGCTTCAATTTGATCTTCACGCAGCAGCGGTGTACGGTGCTCTGACACAAAGCTGCGCATGAATGACTGTTGCCTGGTGAAAGTGGGTGCTGATGAGTCACCGGTGCCCGCAGCAGGCACAGAATCCCCACGTCCCCTCCCTGCTCCGCGCCCACGCCCACGCCCACGTGCCTTACTCACTGCCTTCTTCATCTTGGTTGACTGATAAAGATAAGCAGAAAAGTACTAACGGCTTTGTGTGCTTATTCCTGAGCAACTCCTCCTAACAGGTATAAGAAACACTAATTTTCTAAAGTGTGGACTAGACTTTAATATGAGCTAATGTGGCCTACACAAATGTAAAGTGGTGTAACTGGTGTGTTTGGTGAACTTTATTATTTATTTATTTTTTGGGGGCTGAACTGACAACGGATAGAGCTGCAGACACACGGAGACCGTGCAGACAGACGTAAACGGCGCTGCAAGGCCCAAAAACCCTCCTCTACGTTATCCTATGTAGTGTTTTTCCACAAGTTAGCTGGAGATGGGTGGAAAGACACTAATAGGATTTTTTTGAAAAAATGTGCAGCAGCCTGCACTACTTAAAACAAAATGAAAATTGATTTGGCGGTATGACGCAGTGAAGAACCCTGAGCTGGAGACAACCAGGCTATGGCTGCTCACAGACTACAGGGCGAGCTGCAGTCACACGGAGACCGTGCAGACAGCCGTAAACGGCGCTGCAAGGCCCAAAAACCCTCCTCTACGTTATCCTATGTAGTGTTTTTCCACAAATTAGCTGGAGACGGGTGGAAAGACACTAATAGGAATTTTTTGAAAAAATGTGCAGCAGCCTGCACTACTTAAAACAAAATGAAAATTGATTTGGTGGTATGACGCAGTGAACAACCCTAAGCTGGAGACAACCAGGCTATGGCTGCTCACAGACTACAGGGCGAGCTGCAATCACACGGAGACCGTGCAGACAGCCGTAAACGGCGCTGCAAGGCCCAAAAACCCTCCTCTACGTTATCCTATGTAGTGTTTTTCCACAAATTAGCTGGAGACGGGTGGAAAGACACTAATAGGATTTTTTTTAATAAATTAGCAGCAGACTACACTACTTGAAAAAAAAAAAAAAAAAAGAACAGTATGAGGCAATGAACCACCCTCCCTGAACTGAATACAACCAGCTATGGATGGCCTATGTGGCTGTACTCAGACTAGAGAGTGGGCTGCACTCACACACACACACACACACACACAGACCTTGCAGATCGCTGTGAAAACAGCGCTACAAGGCAAAAGCAAGGTGAATAGTAGGTGAACACAGCGGTTGCTAAATTAGCCTTTGGAAAGCACAAAGAAGCAAATCGCTATCTCTAAACTGTCCCTCAGTCAGCAAACAGCGTCCTGTCACTAACTGAATTCACAGCAGAGTGATCGCAAAATGGCGCCAGCGACTTTTAAACTGCATCATGACATCATTTCAGCAGCCAATCACAGCCTTGCCAGTAGTTTCATGCCCTTCATGCTAAACAGGATGTGCCCACACTTGGAATCATTCTCATTGGCTGAATTTGTGCATTTTGAATCTTGGAACTTCCGATTCCGGTATCCGATACGCGGCAAGTATCGGAATCCCGGTATCGGAATTCCGATACCGCAAGTATCGGCCGATACCCGATACTTGCGGTATCGGAATGCTCAACACTAGTTACCACTAACTTGAAGTACAATATGTCACGAAAAAACATTCTCAGAATCAGCGGGATCCGATAAAGTGTTCCAGAGTTATAACCTCATAAAGTGACAGTGGTCAGAATTGTAAAAATTGGCTCGGTCATTAAGTACCAAATTGGCTCTGTCACTAAGGGGTTAAAAATCCTTTCAAGGCTGCGGTTGTCCCAGTTGCTTGTACACCTTTTTATACCACACTTTTTCCTTCCACTCAACGTTCCATTAATATGTTTGGATACAACACTCTGTGAACAGCCAGCTTCTTTAGCAATGAACTTTTGTGGCTTACCCTCCTTGTGGAGTGTGTCAATGACGGCTTTCTGGACTGTCAAGTCGGCAGTCTTCCCCATAATTGTGGAACCTACTGAAACAGACTTATGTGCCTTTTTAAATGCTTAGGAAGCCTTTGCAGGTGTTTTTGTTAACTATTCTAATTTACTGAGATGATGACTTTTAGGTTTTCATTGGCTGTAAGCCATAATCATCAACATTAACAGAAATAAACACTTGAAATAGATCACTCTGTTTGCACCTGTATATATATAATTTTTTTCCCTAAAATACAAAGGAAATGTCTAATTTTTAACTTTAGGCCATTTGTAGATCATTTCATCTTCAACTTGTATAAATCTTGTACATTTGTATAATAATGGCATAAGCACACTATACATTACATTTAGTAATAACGTGGTTAAATCAAGGCGTTTTACCTAATATTGATTTCTTCAAACATTTTTCTATGGTTTAATCAATTCCTGCACAAAAAAATGTCATTCCCTGGGGATATTGTTAAGCCTTATCATGACATGTCTGCATGTAATAAGTGTTTGCACAAAAACAACATAATAATGGCATTTCTTTAATATACAGTAATTGGCAAATGTCAGAGTTTTTCTTCAGCAGTGAAAGTGGACTAAGGTACAGTAAATCAACACTTTCTGACCTATCTAGAATCAATAATAGAATGACAAAGTAAAGGCCAGTATGTTGCTTATTATTATGAAACATTTCATTCTGTTCCAAGGGTTTTCCCCTACTTTAAAAGTTGTTCTCTATGGGTTCAGTGGGGTAATAAAAAAATAAAAATATTATACTTATATCCCGAACTTGCACCAATCCTCTGCTCTCACTACTGTGTCCCCCATTGATCTGGCCACTTGTTTGCCTTCAGCCATTTTATGTCATCATAAGAGACAGAATAAGAGAGCTGCGGATGCCACAATGAATGTAAAAAAAAAATAAAACCTACAAAAATGGGCAAAAATCTGATCCAGCACAGAGATGAAAAAGTATTTTTTTTCATGCACAAAAATGTAGAGCATTCCTTTTAATCCAGGTATTCTGTTATAGTGATGAGCGAGCACTAAAATGCTTGGGTGCTCGTTGTTCGAGTCGAGCAAATTGGAAATCTCAGGTAACTCGACCCGAGCAACGAGCCCAATATAAGTCTACGGGAAACCCAAGTATTCTAACCGCGATCCCCCCTGGGGGTAATTTTAAGGTCTAAAAACATCAGAAAATGATGGAAACACTGCTCAAATTACACAGGAATATCATGGGGATCGCCCCTGAAAGCATTTCCTACTCCTAGGTCACAGCTATAAGCAATGTTGTCAGACATTCACGCCATTTTTACAGGTGCACCAAAAAACATACAAAAACATATGGCTATGTTCACATGCAGCGTTTTTGATGCGTTATTCAACTTTAACATTGCTTTCAACCAATACCAATGCATTCACTGGGAAATGTCATTGTAACATTTAACAACCCTAGCTGGACATGTGGTGTGTGACACATAAGGAGACACATCTTGTTTCATTTCTGAAGGAGGGACTCTTAAAGTCACAAAGCCTAATTAAGAGGGGCATCAGGCGGCATTAATATTCTTAAAGGGCCATTATTAAACAGTGGGTCTCCTATGCTGTTATTGCTTATGCAGTGAGTGGCTGGGCTGCCAAGAATTACAATGCACCTCAATACCTGTTTCAGGAGAGGTACAGAGCTTCCTGAAAAAATGTTGCATTGAATGCAAGGCCTGCCCTGTTATCAAGTCATATGCACCCCAATAAGCCTTCCTTTGAACCCAGGTACTGGATGGCCACAGGAAAACCCACTTCACAGTCTTCAGCTGGTCCTACCATAGAGTTTCCTTATGCATTGAATGCAAGGGCCGCCTTGACCCAAATTTGTACATATCCCAATCCCCTCTTGGAAGATACATGGAGGAGGGCCTGATAAAAAAATGTCCAATCACAAAGGTTCAGGTTTCCTAGATTCGTAATGCCCATACACTAAGTGTATGGGCTGACAAACATTTCCCCATGGGGGGTACATTTTTGAAACAATTTTTAATGGGGATCATAGACACCCTTGCCAAAAAATTGACTGGCTGTAGCAGCTTAGAACACGTTCACCCTGGTGTTCTAGTGGCGGTGGATGATGAGACGTGGAGGAAGGCCTCATTGAATAAAAGTCACAATTTAAAGGAGCAGGTCTCCTAGACTTGAAATGCTGACAAACATTTCCCCATGGGGGTTCCTTTTAAAAAAAAAATTCAGCCCAAAACAGTGTTTACTGTTTAGAGCTAGGGTAACACACAGCAAAAAAAGGTGAAAGGAAACCTGAAAAGCACACTTTGGAGACCAACGATACATGAGGTGTGTCACTGCGATACCACACTGTAAAATATGTGGCCTGTGTTTTTATTTTGGCCCCAAAAATATTGTATAGAAATCAGGTCAAAGACAGCAAATACAGTGGAATGTAGCCCTGCAATGCCACAATTTGTAGGCCACAGATACATCTGGTGTTTGACTGAGATACCTGACTTTTAAATATGTGGCCAGTATATTTATTTTTTACTACTAAATAGTGTTTAGAGCAAGGGTAACACACTGCAAATAAAGGAGAATGGAAGCCTCAAAAGCACACTTTGTATCCCACAGATAGATGAGGCGTGTCACTGTACTACCACACTGTAATATATGTTTGTTTTTTTGTTTTTTTACCAAAATAGTATATAAACCTAGGGTATTAGACAGACCAAAAATTGGATTCTATGCATGAAAAACATTTTTAGACCACACATAGAATGGGCGTCGGATGGAGATAACAGACTGTATGCATGTATGTGGCCTGTATTTTTTTACATTTTTAAAACCACAAAATACTGTACACACCAAGGGTGGCAGACCAAAAACTGGAATGTATGCCTGAAAAGCCAAGATTTGCAGACCACAGATAGACCAGACGTGTGACTGAGATAACAGATTGTTTCAATATGTGGCCTGTATTTTCTAAAATTTTAAAAACAACAAAATGTTGTATACACCAAGGGTAGCCTACCAAAAACTGGAATGTATGTCTGAAAAGCAAAGATTTGGAGACCATAGATAGACCAGGCGTCTGACTGAGATAACAGACTTTCAATATGTGGCCTGTATTTTGTAAAATGTTTTAAACCACAAAGTTCTGTACACAGCAAGAATAGCAGGCCAAAAAATGCAATGTATGCCGGAAAAGCGAGGATTTGGACATCACAGATACACCGTGTGTCTGCTGAGATAACAGACTGACCAAAATGTGGCTTTGATTTTTTTGGGACCACCAAATTTGTGTCAATATGTAGGCTATGACACTAAAATAAAAAATTTGGAGTACTAAAATTGTACAATATTTAGTGCAATGATATGCAATGCATGTGGCGTACAAATCATAGTGCTAAATATAAGAACTGCCCACAAACGTGTCCGTGGTTAGGTGGACTTTCCCAGTAACAGCATTGTTGAGGGCACAGGTAATGTTGTGGGACACGTGCTGGTGTAATGCTGATATGGCACACTGGGAGAAATAGTGGCGACTGGGGACCGAGTACCTTGGGACGGCCACTGCCATCAGGTTGCAGAAAGCTTCTGTCTTAACGAGCCTAAAAGGCAACATTTCGAGCGTAAGCAGACGAGAAATGTTCGAACTTAGTAGTGTGGCCTGTAGGCGTTGGCTGGGTATTCCGCTTGCATTCCAATGACTGGGGTATACAAGAACGTGGACGGGCTTGATGATGGTGCTGGTTGACTGTGGGCAACAACAGGTGCAGGGCACGAGGCATCTACACATGCACAGTGAACTGGGGATTGGCTTCTACGCAAAGCAGTGGAAGAAGCAGTGGTGTCACCTGCAGACAGTGTTCGTGGAGCCTGGGGTTCGGCCCACAAAGTCAATGCTTTGCTGCCATGTGCCTGATCATGCTGGTGGTGGTCAGGCTGGTAGTTTTGCTACCCCTGCTGATGCGGGCATGGCAGGTGATGCAAATGTCCTGTTTGGGGTTATCGTCAGAGTCTTTAAAAAATAACCAGACTCGGGAAGATCTAACAGTTGGAATGGAAGCTTCCGTCATGTTGGTGTTACGGGGAACAGATGCATGCCTTCTGTCTGTGGCCACCACACTCTTTCTTCCTGCCTGTTGGGTCGATATGCCTTCTTCTCCATGTGTGCTGCTGTCCTCGCTCTGCATATCCTCCTGCCAGGTTGGGTCAGTTACTATGTCATCCGCCACCTCGTCTTCCACATCTCCACTCTGCTCTTCTTCCTGACATTCTGGCAATTGTGTCTCATCATCGTCCACCTCTTGTGACACTTTCCCACCATCGCCTTTGTGTGACCGTGGCTGTTGAAATCTTTGGGCATCGCTACATGCGATCTCATCTGGCCCCACTTCAAGTTGACCAGCTGAGATTCCGGAATCTTTAAAGGGAAAACTGAACAGCTCTTTGGAGTGTTCAAGAGTGGGATCAGTTGTCTCAAAGCAATCCGCATGGTGGGAGGAAGGAGGATCAGGGTGAGTAATAAGCGGTTTACACTCATGGCTACTCAGACTTGACCGTGTGGAAGATGTGGTGGTGGTGGTGGTTAAGTGACTGTAAGCATTATACGTTATCCAACCAACAACCATTTCAGTCTGCTCTGGATTTAATAGTGGTGTGCTGCGGTCCCCTAGAAATTGGGACAAGAAGGTCAAGCCAGAAGATGTGGGTCTTTGTTGTGGCCCACTTTCAGCTTGGCCACGGCCTCATCCATTGCAATGCACCATCAGAAACACATCCCTTGCCTTGCCCATTTTAAATGGACTGCTGAAATATTTTAAAAGTTCAATAGAGATGGATTAATTTGGAGAAAACCTATATGTGATCAGTATGGCTGAAGAGCAAGTACTGTATTTGGAGACCACAGATACACCAGGCGTCTGACAGAGATAACAGACCATTTAATCGTGTGTTTTTTTAATTTTTTAACACTAAATAAGGAGTAGGCCAAGGCTAGCAGACAAAACAATGCAATGTGCTAAGCGAGGATTTTGACACCATAGATACACCAGGCGTCTGACGGAGATAACAGACCATTTAAATGTGTGGGGTTTTTTAAAAAAAAATTTTAACCACTAAATAAGGAATAGACCAAGGCTAGCAGACCAAAAAATGCAACGTATGCCTTCAAAGTGAGGGTTTTGATACCACAGATACACCAGGCGTCTGACGGAGATAACAGACTGATCAAAATGCGGCCTTGATTTTTTTGGGCCCACCAAAATTGTGTCAATAAGTAGGCTATGACACGAAAAAAAAAATTTGACTACTAAAATTGTAAGATATTTAGATATTTTGCGCAATGATATGCGATGCGTGTGGAATACTAATCACAGTGATAAATATAAGAACTGTAGCTAAATATTTTTGGGCCAGCTACAGATTTGTTAGTTGTCCTAAAATGTTGGAAGACACTCCAAAAAAATAATATGTTACCAAACAAAAGGCCAGATTTTTCTGCACACTCACATCTGATGCCTGGGACAAAAAAAAATTGTTAGATTTTCACGCTCTTGTATTGCAATAACCTGGCTGTAGTCAGCAGTGTGACCAAGCAAATAAATGTAGAAAAAAGGGGGCTATGGGTTGCTTTCTAATAAAATAAGCAGGTATAAAAAACAAAATTGCCACGGAAACCTGCAGCTGCGTATTGTATATACAGTGCCTTGCGAAAGTATTCGGTCCTCTGGAACTTGGCAACCTTTTCCCACATATCATGCTTCAAACATAAAGATACCAAATGTAAATTTTTGATGAAGAATCAAGAACAAGTGGAACACAATTGTAAAGTTGAACAACATTTATTGGTTATTTTAAATTTTTGTGGAAATTCAAAAAGTGAAAAGTGGGGCGTGCAATATTATTCGGCCCCTTTACTTTCAGTGCAGCAAACTCACTCCAGAAGTTCATTGTGAATCTCTGAATGATCCAATGTTGTCCTAAATGCCTAATGATGATAAATATAATCCACCTATGTGTAATCAAGTCTCCGTATAAATGCACCTCCTCTGTGAGGCCTGTCCCACACGTCCAGATAATTCTGGTACTGGAAAAATCGGTACCGAAGTTATCCGTGTCCGTGTGTCCGTGTGCTCACGTGGCACATCAGTGTGGCACACGTGCGGTAGCCATGTGACACCCGTGTGCCGACTGGGTACCACACGGACCGTGCAGGAGACAGCGCTAGAGATAAGCGCTGTCCCTCCAGCGTGGTGCTGAAGCTGGATTCATTCCTTCTTCCCAGCAGCGTTCACTGGAGAGAAGATATGAAAAATCTTTTTTTTGTGTGTGTTTCAACTAAAGATCCCTGTGACCACCCCCCTCCCACCCCCTGTGCACCCGCCCACTGGAAATAAAATACTCACCCGGCTCCCTCACTGCTTCCTCTCTGCGCCGCAGCTTCTTCCTGTATGAGCGGTCACGTGGTATCGCTCATTACAGTGATGAATATGCGGCTCCACCCCTATGGGTCACTTAAACATTTCCTTATTTTTGAAAGAAAAGCCCAGTTTTTTCCAATGAAGCTAACATTAAAAGATTCAGGAAAATACTCTATATATTGTTAATGTGGTAAATGACTATTTTAGCTGCAAACGTCTTGTTTGTAATGGAGTATCTTCACAGGTATATAGAGGCCCATTTCCAACAACCATCACTCCAGTGTTCTTATGGTACTTTGTGTTTGCTAACTGTGTAAGAAGGCTAATGTATGGTTAGGATACCCTTGAAAACCCTTGTGCAAGTATGTTGACATGGCTGAAAACAGTTTGGCTGATTAGAGAACCTATAAACATGACTTTCCTTTGAGCTAGTTGAGAATCTGGAGCATTACATTTGTTGGGTCCATTAAACTCTCAAAATGGCCAGTAAAAGAGAACTTTCATGCGAAACTTGACAGTCTAATTCTTGTTCTTCGGCTATTCCATGTGAGTAATTGCCAAGAAACTGAAGATTTCCTACAACGGTGTGTACTACTCACTTCAAAGGAGAGCACAAACAGGATCTAAACAGAGTAGAAAGAGAAGTGGGAGCCCCGCTGCACAACTGAGCAACAAGACAAGTACATTAGAGTCTGCAGTTTGAGAAATTGACACCTCACAGGTTCTAAACTGGCAGCTTCATTAAATATTACACGCAAAACGTCAGTGTCAACATCTACAGTGAAGAGGCGTCTCCGGGATGCTGACCTTCAGGGCAGAGTGGCAAAGAAAAAGCCATATCTGAGACTGGCTAATAAAAGGAAAAGATTAATATGGGCAAAAGAACACAGACATTGGACAGAGGAAGTTTGGAAAAAAGTGTTATGGACAGACGAATCCAAGTTTGAGGTGTTTGGATCACACAGAAGAACATTTGTGAGACGCAGAACAACTGAAAAGATGGTGGAAGAGTGTCTGAAGCTGACGCCATCTGTCAAGCATGGTAGAGGTAATGTGATGGTCTGGGGTTGCTTTGGTGCTGGTAAAGTGAGAGATTTGTACAAGGTAAAAGGGATTTTGAATAAGAAAGGCTATCACATGGACAGCGCTTGATTGGAGCCAATTTCATCCTACAACAGGACAATGACCCAAAGCACACCTCCAAATTATGCAAGAACTATTTAGGGAAGAAGCAGGCAGCTGGTATTTGCAGCGCCCCAGAGATCTGGTCGTTGCAGTAACGTCGCTCTGCCGCTAAGGGGAGTGATGGTACGTCTGATTGCACTAAAACAGTCCACCTGACCAGGTATCACAGTCACACATTACACTTCACACTCTGGCCACCAGGCGGAGCAAAGGGTTCTATGTATTAGGCCACTCCTCACACTCTGGTAAAACTGGGGGTTGGATAGGAAGTTAGAGAGAAGCTGACTGGGTTTTGCCCATGTAACATCTAGTGAGGGAAGAGCGTTGCTTGGGAAGATCCAAGGGGGTCCCTGTCAGGGGTGGGATCCTGACAGAGGCCTACCACAAGGACAGATCGTTACGGAGCCGCGCCTGCACTTCATTGCGGCGGCATCTTAAGAAAGGACACAAAGCGAAGTATATTGTGGAGAAGTGAGAAACGAGATCACAGCACAAAGGCGATAGAACCAGTAGGAGTCGTGCCCCGAGATCGGCAACATCCTACTGAGGCGCGTAGCCGGTGGCCGGAACGCCGAGGAAGTATTGGGCTCTACGCATTACTTCAAACCAACGGCAGGGCAGTTAATTTTAGGTTGGCTGCCTCACCTTAATCACCTAATGAAGACAACGGAGGCAATTGTGGGAGAGGGGCGTCTCTAGGGTCCCTATAAAATAACTCCAGGCCTACCCCGTCATGCGGGTGCGTCCTATCCATATCATCTGGGGGATGGAGAGAAAGAACAGAAACATATATGACAGTTGTGAGGACTATCCCGTGGTGCTCAGCAGGGTAGTACTACAACACCCAGGCGCTAGTAGGTAGGCAACTGATTTCCACCTGCAAAGGGAACTCTGGATGTGCCTTCGGACCGGCCGGTCTCAGCCAGCCCTGTTAGCAGTGCTCTGGACTTCGGATGCTGAAGCCTTCAGTAAAGAGGTAAAGAAACTTCAACCTTGTGTCCTTGTCATTTACTGTGACCTACACCGTCATCTACATCTTTAATTGGGCGCCCCTTAGCAGGGCCACGGACCGGGTCAGGCCACCGTGACATCCCCAGAACCGAGAGAAAGACCTGGTACCGAGTACCCCACTGCCCTGTGTTTGGGGGCCGCTCCATATTCTATCTGTAATGGAGTGGCCAGCGCAATCACCAGATCTCAACCCCATTGAGCTGTTGTGGGAGCAGCTTGACCGTATGGTATGCAAAAAGTGCACATCAAGCCAAACCAACTTGTGAGAGGGGCTTCTGGATGCATGGGGTGAAATTTCTCCTGATTACCTCAGCAAATTAACTGCTAGAAAGCCAAAGATCTGCAATGCTGTAATTGCTGCAAAGGGAGCATTCCTTGACGAAAGCAAAGACTGAAGGAGAAAATTATTATTTCAAATAAAAAAATGTATTTCGAACCTTGTCAATGTCTGGACTAGATTTTCAATTCATTTGGCAACTCATTTGATTAATAAAAGTATGAGTTTTAATGGAAAACACAAAATTGTCTGGGTGACCCTAAACTTTTGAACTGCAGTATATACATTACATTTAATGATAAAGTGGTTAATCAAGGTGTTTTACCTAATATGGATTGCTTCAAAAAAATGTATATGGTTTAATCAGTTCCTGCACAAAAAATAGTCATCCCCTGGGGATGTTCTTAGGCCATGTTCACACTTTGCGGGTTTTACCGCGGACCCGCAGCGTTTCTGCAGCTGCGGGTCCGCAGCAGTTTCCATTGCGTCTACATTAACATGTAAACCCTATGGAAACCGCAATCCGTAGTGCACATGCTGCGGGAAAAACCGCGCAGAAACGCAGCGGTTTACAACCCGCAGCATGTCACTTCTTTGTGCAGAATCGCTGCGATTCTGCACCCATAGGAATGCATTGACCCGCTAACTTCCCGCATGGGGCTGTGCCTACGATGCGGGAAGTAAGCGGATAATGTGCAGATGGTACCCGGGGTGGAGGAGAGGAGACTCTCCTTCAGGCCCTGGGAACCATATTAGTGTAAAAAATAAAGAATAAAAATAAAAAATAATGATATACTCACCTCTCAGCGCTGCACGCGGCCGTCTGGTCGCTGGGTTGCTGTGCGAGCAGGACCTGCGGTGACGTCGCGGTCACATGACCGTGATGACGCCGCGGTCACATGACCATGACGTCACGAAGGTCCTTCTCGCACAGCATCTTTGGAACGGGACCAGCAGCGCCGAGGAGATCGGGACGTCAGAGGGTGAGTATAACCATTTTTTATTATTTTTAACATTACTGTTGATGCTGCATATTGCTGCATATGCAGCATCAATAGTATAGGAGTAAACCCGCAGCGGAAACCGCAAAACTAACCGCGATAAATCTGCAGGGATAACCGCAGTGGTTTTCCCCTGCAGATTTATCAAATCCGCAAAGGGAGAACCCGCAGAGACCCTTCCTACGTGTGCACATGGCCTTAAGCCTTGTCATTACAAAAACACAACACAACAAAAACAACATGATGAAGGCAATTCTTTGACATTTGCCAATTACTGTATATTAGTTTTTCTTCAGCAGTGAAAATTAACTAAGCTATAGTAAATCAACACTTTCTGACCTATTTTGAATCAATAATAGAATGACAAAATAAAGGTCTCCAATTTGATTATTATTATGAAATATATCTTTCTGTTTGGCGCGGAAATAGGCCAAAAATGCTATGGAATCCTCATTCAAGCTAATTCAATCACAATCCTGAAATGTTGTGCAGATCATCAGTTAATTTCCTTTGAGTATTTGCAGTGCGTTTTTTTCTGCAGTCTGTCAATTCTTTGTTTGGATTTTTAGCATTTTCCACACATTGACTTCAATTGAGTAAGTCAAATCCGCAGTAAAAACACAAGTATAAAAATGTTTGCGGATTTGCTGAGTTTTTGTTTGCATTTTTCCGGCTTCCTATGGTGTTTCCCACGCTGTCATCTGTGTAAAGATACCGCCGATAAGACCGTCGGTCAGAGCGCTGTGTGGTCATGCTGTCAGATGTCAGCGTGACCCTGTAGCTGTGGCTGTGACCCGCGGTAAAACGCTTACCGCAGGTCAGCAGGCGTGGGCTGATGAGACCAGTCCTCCCATTAGGCTATGTCTGCTGTCACTGACAACAGTGATGGCAGGAAGCTGATGGGAATAGTAGTCCCCTCCTCAGACGGCACCCGTTCTCACACTTAAAAAATAAATAAATAAAAACATAACATGTAAAATAATTACATACATATTCAAATAAAAATAATAAACACATTATACTCAATTAACACCAAATCCCCGATGCCCTCGTCTCCTAGAAAAACTGTAAAATATAAAAACAACATATGCTCACCTTAACACCCAATCCCTCATGCCTGTGACTGCTCTACCTGGCCAACGGCGATACTCTGACAGGAGGTAATCGCTCCTGCAGGATATCACTGAGCTTCTGTGAGAGAGTTCACCGAGATGTTCCCTAATTACTTTACAAAAAGAGAATGTTCAGGTCACCCCTTAGGGTACCGTCACACAGTGCCATTTTCATCGCTACGACGGCACGATCCGTGACGTCGCAGCGTCGTATGATTATCGCTCCAGCGTCGTAGACTGCGGTCACACTTTGCAATCACGGCGCTGGAGCGATGCCGAAGTCCCCGGGTAACCAGGGTAAACATCGGGTTACTAAGCGCAGGGCCGCGCTTAGTAACCCGATGTTTACCCTGGTTACCAGCGTAAACGTAAAAAAAACAAACAGTACATACTTACATTCCGGTGTCTGTCCCCCGGCGTTCTGCTTCTCTGCACTGTGTAAGCACCATAGCCGGAAAGCAGAGCGGTGACGTCACCGCTGTGCTCGCTTTCCGGCCGGCAGGCGCTCACAGTGCAGAGAAGCTGAGACACCGGGGGACAGACACCGGAATGTGAGTATGTAATGTTTGTTTTTTTTACGTTTACGCTGGTAACCAGGGTAAACATCGGGTTACTAAGCGCGGCCCTGCGCTTAGTTACCCGATGTTTACCCTGGTTACAAGCGAACACATCGCTGGATCGGTGTCACACACAACGATCCAGCGATGTCAGCGGGTGATCAAGCGACGAAAGAAAGTTCCAAACGATCTGCTACGATGTACGATTCTCAGCGTGATGTCTGATCGCAGTAGCGTGTCAGACACAGCGATATCGTAACGATATCGCTAGAACGTCACGAATCGTGCCGTCGTAGCGATGAAAATTTCACTGTGTGACGGTAGCCTTAGCGTCCTTGGACAGCAGGATCCCCACCATCACACGGAGCCGCCCTGGCCTGGGGGATACAAGTCCAAATACACAGTAATCTCCAGCGATCTGAGACAGGAAGTAAAGTATAAAAAAAGATTCCTTTATTTCTTACCATCCACTGGGGTATCCACTGCCTGTAATTTGTTCTTTTAACAAAAGAAATAAAGGAATAATTTTTATACTTACCTTCCTGCCTGAGATCGCTGGAGATTACTGTGTATTTGCACTAATTACTTTACGGCGCAAATCAGATGGTACAAATAACCTCCCCAAAGGGCAGGAGGTAGGGGCATCCCCATGAGCCTCCAACACCTCACCATTCAGGTCAGGGTATAAGGCCGAGATGACTATCCCCTTCTGCGAAATTGGGGCAGGGTCCTCATGGTCACTACCACCAGGGAAGCTCCAGGACAAAGCATCCGCCTTGTTTTTAACTCTCTGACCGAAAGTGACCACAAAATTGAATCTAGTAAATAACAGGGACCACCTAGCTTGTCTAGGATTGAGAGACTTAGCCAATGGAAGATATGACAGGTTTTTGTGGTCAGTGATAACAGTAATAGGATGGCCTGCCCCCTCCAACCAATGTCGCCATTCCTCGAACGCCAATTTAATTGCCAAAAGCTCCTTATTACCCACGTCATAATTTCTGTCAGCTGAGGATAATTTTTTGGAAAAGAAGGTGCATGGATGACATTTACCAGGGGGCGGAGTCTGTGATAACAATGGTCCAACCCCCACCTCCTACGCATCCAATTATACAACAAAAGGTTGAGAAATGGTGTAGGTGCAGTATCAAAACAACTCTTTAAAGGGGGAAAAAACTTGCTGAGTACCATCCTACCATCAGAAAAGTCAGACCCCTTTCTTGTCATGTCAGTAAGGGGTTTCACCATTACCGAATAATCTTGAATACATTTCCGGTAAAAATTAGTAAAACTCAGAAAATGCTGTAATGCCTTCAGATTCTCAGGACGGTCCCAATCAAATTCAGCATGAACTTTCTCCGGATCTAGCCAAATACCCAAAGAGGACAACTGGTAACGCAAAAACTGCAACTCGTGGATGGCAAAAACACATTTCTCTATTTTGGCATAAAGCTTGTTATCCCTTAATATTTGAACCAATGTGTCTCCAAATCAGGTGAATAAACCAAAATGTCATACAGATAGACCACCACAAACCTGCCCATCAAATTATGGAAAATATCATTTTTGAAATACTGGAACACCACCAGTGCATTGGTCAGACCGAAAGGCATAACTAGACTCTGGAAATGTCCCTCAGGGGTATTGGACGCCATTTTCCATTCATCCCCTTCCCTGATTGCAACCAGGTAATAGGTCCCCTTTAAATCCAACTTGGAGAAAACCTTAGCTCCCACAAGCTGGTTGAATAAATCTGGAATCAGAGGAAGAGGATATGGAGTTCTGATAGTAATTAGATTCAATTCCCGGAAATCTAAACAGGGATGGAGACCGTCATCTTTCTTTTTCATGAAAAAGAACCCCGACACCCGTGGGTGACGATAAAGGTCTGATACAGTGGGCACGGAAAGTATTCAGACCCCTTTAAATTTTTCACTCTTTGTTTCATTGCAGCCATTTGGTAAATTCAAAAAAGTTCATTTTTTTCTCCTTAATGTACACTCTGCACCCCATCTTGACTGAAAATAAACAGAAATGTAGTAATTTTTGCAAATTTATTAATAAAAAAAACATGTCATGTGTGACAATGGCCAGAACCTGGTGGTGGCTCTGACGCAAGCTCACACACGTACCATGCCTGGCCCATGAACCTTGTAGTTCAGCGGTTTTGCAAAACCTACCCGGAACTGCTTGTCAAAGCACGCCGCCTGTGTGCCCATTTTAGAAAGTCAGCTACAGCTTCCGCCGCCCTTGCCGTGCTTCAGCAACGTTTGCAGCTTCCGGCTCACTGACTGGTGTGAGATGTCCCCACGCATTGGAACTCTACAATGCAGATGTTGGAAAGGATTTGTGAGCAGAAGAGAGCAGTTGTTGACTACCAGCATCAACAAGGCCGTCGGTATTCAGTTCAGACTTCACACATAAGACCTCAGGAATGGACATGGATGTCAGACATATATGCCATCCTACAAAACTTTGAGGACTCCACCAAGATGGTGAACGGCGATGACGCCATAATTAGCATCACCATACCGCTTCTCTGTGTTCTGAAACACTCTCTGTTCATAATGAAAGAGGATGCATTGCAGGTAGAGCATGATGTAATGGAGCAAGGAACCATACAGGGTGATTACACACAGCCCAGCCTCATCTCATTCCAACGTGGATTGGGTGACAATAAGGAAGAGGAGGAAGAACAGGAGCTACTTTCATGTGCTATAGATGGTACTACCTGCACAGCTGTCACACCGTCTGTTCAGCGTGGATGGCCTGAGGATAGAGAGGAGGAAAGCATGGTCAGTTATCCTCTTGGTGAGGACACAGAATTCGAGCCTATTAGCAGTCTTGCACGCATGGCTGAGTTTATGTTACGCTGCCTTTCCTGTGACCCTCGCACTCTCAAAATTTTGGGTGACAGTCATTACTGGTTGATGACACTTCTAGACCCACGCTAAAAGGAGAACTTTCAATCTCTTATTCCTGAGGCAGACAGGTCTACTAAAATGGGGAAGTACAAGAGGGCCCTTGTTGCAGAATTATTAAAAAAATTCCCATCTGAAAATGCTGGAGGCAGAGGTCACAGTTCCTTGGACAACCAAAGAGTACAGGCAAGAGAAACAACTCCAATCCAACAGAGGCGGTGGAACACTGTCAAAGTTCTGGGAGAGTTTTCTGAGACCCTCCCATCACACAGGCACTGAGGCGCAGGGTACTCTCACAAGGAGTGCAAAGTTGGGAAGATGCTGAGGGAGTACCTTGCTGACCGTAATAACGTACTCCATGATTCCTCTCTGCCTTATAATTATTGGGTATCTAAGCTGGACACATGACATGAACTGGCTCTCTATGCCTTGGAGGTCCTGGCCTGCCCTGCCGCTAGCGTTTGGTCAGAGCTGCTGGTGGAATTATAACTAAGCATATCTGCCTGTCAACTGAAAATGCTGACAGGCTGACTCTTATAAAAATAAACAAGGGCTGGATTGGGCCAGACTTCTCAACACCACCGAATGATAGAAGCGTAAGAAACTCAAAACCAGTGTCTTTTTAGGGAGGTCTATTCCCATGCACCTCTTCACACCCACACATAGGTATATGCTTCCTGATTTTGGCTATTTGATGTTGTCCTTCTCCTCATCCTCCACCACCATATCACCAGGGTGTCCGTGGTCCGTGATGCAACACCCACATCATTTTTTTAAAGGGTGTTTATGATGCCCGTAAAAACAATTTGCTATACAGTATGTTCATGTATACATCCCAGGGGTAATTGTTTCTTAGTCCATGCACTTAGTGCATGGGCATTACAAGTATAGGAGACCAGCTCCTTTCTAATGGGAACATGTGAGTGTGTCTGGAATTCGGATCACACGCACCCACTGAGATATATGGACGCGTGTGAAACATCAGGCTGCACTCAGCTGTTATCTGAGTGCAGTCCGACATCCACGGCCTCAGACAATGGAGAAGATGGAGAAATTAATTTCCCTGTCTTCTCAATGTGCTCCAATTTCTCATGCAAGAGAATCAGATGACACTCGGATGAGAGTTTGAGCCGAGTGTCAGTAGCATAATTGAGCCGATTCTCTCGCATGAGAGAATCATCACTTGTGGGACCCCGGTCTTGCACTTTTTTCCATCTGGACAATTCTTTTCTATACCTTAATTAGGCTAGGTTCACATTGCCTTAACAGCAGCCCGTTCAACACATGCTTTAAAAGGGTTGCGTTAACGCAAGTGCCGACATGCCATCGCGCTAGCCAGATAGAGCTAGCAGATGCTCTATCTGCTCTAGCGGTGACGGACCCGCAAACACTGCAGCCCGCGTCCCAGGGTCCGTCACTCAATGACGGTACATCGATAACGCACACCCATTTTGGGAGTGTGCTAGCGATGCGCCCGAAATAGAGATTAATGGCAGCGTTAACGGACTGCATTACACCACGTTATTCCGCGTATAACGGACTGCCCTAATGTAATGTGAACCCAGCCTTAGTCCTAATATTCCTAAATACTTTATAATATAAGTATCCTACTCCCCAAACCCACTGACCGCAGGCCCCCTCTTTTCTGCTCAGCGGGCCCCAGCTGCAGGAGTCTGCCAGCTCTGTAGCTGCCCATTCATCGCCAGATGCAGGGGGCAGTTAAAATTTGTTGTTGTGTGGGAGATTCCTCCCACACGGCAACAGATAACATCTGCCAGCCAATCACAGACTGGCAGCTGATGTCAGCGGACACGTCGCCAGTGTATGACGTCACTGTAATACGCTGGAACGAAGGTCCGAGCCTCAGATGCATCGAGTGGAGGACACCGCTGGATCTTGACCAGATAAGGAGAAACTTTTTAATTTTTTTGCAAAGCCATGGTATGGGGCATACAGTATTATACACTATGGGGTGCATTATACCACTATGGGGCTGCATTATACCACTATATATGACTATAGGATGCATTATACTATTATGGATGACTATGGAGACAATATGGAGAGACATGGGGGCAGTATGGAGAGACATGAGGCAGAATGGGTGACACGTGGGGTCTAGAATGGGAGGACACGTGGGGTCCAGAATGTGGGATATTCTTACTATAGGGGATAAATAAAGGATTATATTTTTGAGGATACTGTCTTCAGTGTGGGGGAGGAGAGGTCCTGTTACAGTGCAGGGCGATACAGTCGCTTTTTTCTTCATCTGGGAATGTGCTCTAGATAACTGTTGTTTTCTGCAGAGACGAGTCCTGGCTGGATGTATACTACGAATAATATGTAATCAATCTCATGTTCTGACTAATTAATTGCGGTGTATACATTATTCACTTGAATTTTCCACTACTGGGCATTATTTCTATTTTAAAAAATTATTTTGTCGCATACTTGATTTCATGCCCCACTATGACTATTTTGTTTGGACATTAATTTTTATTTTAGATTTACATGTATTTTTTGATTAAATTTAAATCTTGAGTGCACGCAATCACTTTTGTACACATTATTATCACTGAATATTTACCACTTTATTTTGTATACACTTTATAATGTCCAATTTGATATCGTCATAGATTTGGTTGGAGCATTACTTCACATTTATTTCATTTATTATTATTTTTTATCTCTCAGTCTGGCATTCCTTGTCCCCTGCTACACATTTATTTTCATATATCGTAATTTTTTTAATCATATTATATGCTAATAATTCTTTAATAAAATCATGTTTTTATGATTATTAATAAAGTGGTATATCTTTTATTCTTTTGGTCTTCAAATACTTTGTTTGGGTAATATATCGTACTTGGTATTCTTGGTTTTTTGACTGTTTTTCATTATTGTGGTATTTCTTTTCTGTATAGGTACTTTGCCCAACAAACTAGGCCTACCTCACATGCTGGCCTTCCGTCATCCCCACCCCCAACCTACCAGAACGTGTAAGGTTAAATGTAAACCTCACAATTTTTTTATTTGATTTTCAATTATATAGGCCCAGTTTTGTAGGCCCAAAGTGCCATATGATACCAATATGTTTTATATTTTAAAAAAAATGTACAGTCATGAATTCCGGTGAAGTTGTGAAGAACTACACAGGTTTTTACAACCTCATTCACATTCCATTCACTCAGTTGAATGGTTGATTGCAGAACCTGCCATTTGGCACATAGAATGCCAAATGCACACTCAACCAGGCGTCGTGTATGGAAAAGGGGGTAATTAATATTCTGTGCCGGTGGTCCAGGGTTCTATGTGGATAGGGCCTCATGACGTTCTCGGTTAATTGAAAGGCCTCATCCGCAACCATCACATAAGGCACCGCGTACAGAGTAGACCCTGGTAGCTGACGTGGGGGTGGGAGGTCCAACTCATTGTTGCGCAGCCGCCGACCCTTTATGGAAGAATTGAAGACTCTGGAGTCTCCTGTTCTTCCATAGGCCCCAAATCTACAATGATAGACCTGTAGGTGCTGTCAACCAGGGCCAACAGCAATACAGAAAAATATTCTTTGTAATTATAATATAAGGAGCCGGAGTTCATTGGCTTACGTATATGGATGTGCTTCCCATCCAGGGATCCAGAGCAGTTTGGAAACTGGCACATCTCCTCAAAGCCACGGGCTATCTGCAGCCAATCTTGTTTTTTGGGCACAGGCATTACTGATTAATGCTGTCGGGACCAAATTTCTGAGCACATAGAACGGACAATGCCTGAGATGGTGGATTTGCCGATTAAGGACTCAAGATGCAGTGCCGCATAGGACAGCCCAGTGGATAGGAATCTAGAAGAAACACAAAAATTACACAAATTAGAATCAGACATATCCATGCATCATCGTTCACGTTTAGGACACCATAAAATTTATGAAGAATGCAAACTAAGCCCAGGCTCAACAAGTGACATCAGTATGCAATGCCTAGGGAACATATTTCAAATACAAACACAAGGGAATGTGAAAGGCCACATTTTAAAAAGAAAAAAAACAAAAAACAAAAAGGGACCAAATCATTCACTGAAAAGGAAGGGAACAGTGTATTTAGCAAATAACCACATAAAATAAAGATGCAACATAGAGCTTTTTTATATACCGTAAAGTAAGTAATAGCCGCTCTTCAGCGGAAATAGACTTGCGCATCACGGTGTCCTTTTTGGTGATCCCAGGGCGCACAGTCTCCAGAAGTATGTTAAATGTGGGCACACTCATCCAACAATACTGGTAGAACTTGTCAGGATGCCGTAGTAACGCATACAGATGGTGGAAATGCCCTTTAGTCAACTGTCACCTCAAAAGCGGATGTACCCACATTCCTCTCCTCCTCCTCGGATCCACAATCACTGAGTAAGACTCCCCAAAACTCTGGGACAAAACCCAGTTTTAAAAAATCTGCTCGGTAGTGTTGAAGTTAAGGCGATATGACATGTTGCACACAAAGCAGCAATAGCAAAACACCAACATGGACTGTAATGCAAAGCTAGGAGGAGGGGACTGGTTTTGGAGCCAATAAATAGGGTTCCTGATTATTTTCTAATGAAGTTCAGGCCATGGATCCATAATTTGCTCATTTTGCAAGTGTGCGAGAAAATCCTGGCTTACGTATGCCTTACGGATGATACTTACATGCGAGGAAATCGCCTTATCACATCAAAAGCGGATTACATACAGATGACCATACGGAGAACATTTGTGTAATTCTCGCCTGTCAAAATCGAACCGAATTTTTAAACGCTGAGTGTGACTCCGGCCTAATGGCATAGCTATCTTGGTCATGGCATTACAGTGATTGACTGGCCGTTGACATAATCAGGTGTAATAAAATAACAGGTGCAGCCTGGCTCGGCACACAGACACAATTGCACAGCTCTGAGACACTGTGTATTGGAGGGAGAGAGTGCTTGTCCAGACCTGTGTGTGCACAGTATAATGAATCAGAGTCATGTAGTGTTGAGAATGGTGCTGAAGCTGAGCCATCATACTAACAGCCCTTCTAAGGGCTAATCTTTTGCTTTGCTGTTTGCATCAAATACATTCTGAAATGAGTTTTTGCAAAATATATAGCTGCAGGCTTTTTTGTGCTAAAAAATTTAATATATTGTGTGAACGATCAAGAATGACATGCTTTGTCGTACATTTTTTGTGTCATATAGCACTCAAAAAAAGTGTTGAAATGTTTTTCTGGATTACATTACTCACCCATAGAGTATTCCATGCTCTGGGGTACATTACTTTGATATATATCGCTCCAAAAAGCATTTAAAAAATGTTCTGGGTAAAATACTCACTCATACAGTATTCCATGGTCTGGGGTAAATTTTTGTGAAAATACCAAAAATCTGGCATGCAGAGCTAGACCAGCAGCACTGAGGGGGAGAGATCAGCTGTACTGAAACAGGCAGGAAGAGGCACGGCTGTGACAAGATGTACAAGGCGGGCAACAGTTCCACAGAGCACCGACACTCCTTAATTTCTAGGAAAACACACAAAAAAGCACCCACGAATCACAACAATCTGATTCACCACTCAAAATGTAGTGTTTGTGATAAAACAAAAATGAACAAAAAAAAGTACACATAATTGGTATCGCCGTATCCAGAACGACCCGCTCTATTTATTCTGTGTGGCGAACGCCGTAAAAATTTAAAAAAAAAAACGCCAAAAATGTTGCTTTTTCATCATAGTGACTCACAAAAAAAGTAAATAAAAAGTGATGAAAAAGTCATATGTAAAAAAAAATGGTATAAACGAAAACGAAAAAACATCGCCCAAAAAACAAGTCCAAATATGGCTCATTTGGCAAAAAAATTAAAAAAAGTTACAGCTCTCAGAATATTTTAGCAAAATTAATTTGTTTTTGCTAAAATATTGCTTTTAGTGTGTAAAACTAGCAAAGCATGAAAAAAAATATCAATCTGGTATCGACGTGATTGTACCAACCCGACGAAAAAAATGAATCTTATTTTAGCCGCACGGTGAATGGTGCAAAAAAAACTAAAAACAATAATTGAATTGCTGGGTTTTGTTCATTCTGTCTCTGAAAAATCTAAATAAAAAGCGATAAATAATTATTATGTTCCCCAAAATGGTACCAAAAAAACTGCAACTTGTCCCGCAAAAAATATGCCCTTTTTAGGCTACATTCACACTAGGCATTATTGCTGCTTTTTTATGCAAATTTTCTGCTGCGTTTTACAGTACCAGCAAAGCCTATGAGATTGTTTTTTTCATCAGCATTTTGTGCTTTGCATGTTTTTTTGGACATAGAGTATGTCATTTCTTTCAGTATTTTTTTACTCATTGACTTGAAGGGGTGGTGAAAAAATGCACCAGAATCACAGGTATCATGTTTTACTGCGTTTTTTGTGCCAAAACCTGATTCTATGGAATAGGACTTTTTTCAGCGCTAAACTTTATCAGCATGCACAAGAGACAAATTTAGCATGCAAAAAAGCATCAAAAATGCCGCAAAAAAAAACGCAAGAAGAACCAATGAAAACATGCTTCTTTCATGCCAAGAGATCCGGTTTTGCGGCAGAAAAAAAACGCCTTATGTGAACTTACCCTTACTGTGTGATAGGAAAAAATAAAAAATATATAAATGCGGTATAGCTGTAATTGCACAGACCCAAAGAATAAATCCGCCTTTTCACTTATACCGCATGGTGAACTGCGCAAAAATAAAAATAAGAACTATTCTTCAACTGCTGTCTATTTGTTCATTCTACCTCCTAAAAATCAAAAGAAGGAACTTTGGAATGGTCTGTGTTCCAGCACTGATTTTAGGCATCTTTTTAGCACAAGTGAGGGTGACCACAGATCTCTGCATGCCTAAAATGATGGAGACTACTGGAGCAGACACCAAACGGAGTAGGAAGTGTCTCCATCAGCCTCATGGTGGGTGGTTCCATTGGGGGTTCCATCTGTACTGCATTTTTGTGGGATTTACATGGAAACCCCGATGCAAGTGCTCAGCGTAGAACACAAGAATGTGATCCAGCCTTAATCTGGAAGCAATCTAAAAATATTATGTACCCCAAAATGTTACCAATAGAAACCCTAATTTATCCTGCACAAAACGAGCCCCCACTTAGGTCCGTCATCTTTCACTGGAACTATAGGGGATTTCAATGTTACTGCTAGAACAAAGACTCTGGATAAGCCGCATGGCTCCCGCCCCTCAAATAAAATCCAGTGAATTCTGCGCTCCCAAATCCAAATGCCCCTTCCTCCTAAGCCCCATTGTGCCTAAACCACAGTAAGCAGCTACATGTTTGACATTATTGTAGTGGGGAGAGACCACTTAATTTACGGGCTGCGTATAGCCAAAAGCCGGGTTGTATTTGGCACTAAGCACTTGAGGGCACGTGCCTAGGGTGGGAGGATGATGGGGCGGCACCTGAGCAAGGTTTTTTATTTAGCCTGAGGGGTCGGCCCGCCCACTCACCTCAGTTTTCCTGCTGCTGCTGTGAGCACCTTCACTCCGCCCCCTGATCACATGACGATGACGTCACCACAGGTCCTTCAGCTCTTTCTCTGGGCACCTTCATCATGAATCATCTCCGCCCCTGATCACATGACAATGACCTCACCACAGGTCCTTCAGCTCTTCCTGCAACTTCTCCTTCCTGGTTGTGTGCTGTGCAGCTCCTGTTCTCTGGTATGAGCCAGCAGCAGATTTCTGGTTCCCGCCATTCCGGTGAGATTACAGGAGGGTTTGGTGGAGTTTTGATTCTTGTGGTAAATCTGTGACAGTAGAGTGTACAAGGCTGAAGTTGGTTCTTATTTATCCAGTTTCATATTCAGCAGTTCTTTCTTTTCTGTTTTTTATAATGTTTAACAACAAAAAGTAATCATCACAATAATAACATACACTGCAGCGAGGAGCCTGATGTGAAAACACTTAAAAACAGCTACAAAAATTATAAAACTGGCACAAAAATGGACATCAAAGTGGGCACCGAAGGGCGTTAATGAAAGGGTTAAATGACTTTGGACCACTGATATCACACTGCAGACATATAGAACAGGGAGCCCCACATCAAACCCCTTTCTGCCATCTGACGTACTATCCCGTCGATGTGACCTGGGACTTAATTCCCATGGACGCGATAGTACGTCATAGGCGATCGGCCGCACTCACGGGGGGAGCGCGGCCGATCGCCGCCAGGTGTCAGCTGATTACTACAGCTGACATCCAGCACTATGTGTCAGCAGCAGTCACGGACCACTCGTGGCACATTAGCCCCCAGAACACTGCGAACAAACATGATCAAAGCGTTCCGGCGGCATAGGGAAGCATCACGCAGGGAGAGGTCTCCCGGCGTGCTTCCCTGAGACCCTCGGAACAACGCGATGTGATCCCATTGTTCCAAGGGTCTCCTTTGGTCTCCTCCCTGCAGGCCCCGGATCCAAAATGGCCACGGGGCTCCTTCCGGGTCCTGCAGAGAGGTGGCTTGCAAGCGCCTACTGAGAGCAGGTGCCGGGAAACCTGCAGCACTGCCTGTAAGATCGCTGATCTGACACAGTGCTTTGCAAAGTGTCAGCTCAGCGACACTATAGCATGATGTGCCACCCTGGGACAAAGTAAAAAAGTTAAAAAAAATAAAAATATTTACATTTGTAAAAAAAAAAAACATTCCTAAATAAATTAAAAAAATATATATTGTTCCAATAAATACATTTCTTTATCTAAATAAATTAAAAAAAAATAAAAGTACACATATTTAGTATCGCCGCGGCCGTAACGACCCGACCTATAAAACTGTCCCATTAGTTAACCCTTTTCATTGAACACCATAAAAAAATAAATAAATAAACGAGGCAAAAAACAACGCTTTATTATCATACTGCCAAACAAAAAGGGGAATAACACGCTATCAAAAAGATGTATATAAATAAACATGGTACCTCTGAAAACGTCATCTTGTCCCGCAAAAAAAGAGCCACCATACAGCATAATCAGTGAAAAAATAAAAAAGTTATAGTCCTCAGAATAAAGCGATGCAAAAGTAATAATTTTTTTATATAAAATAGTTTTTATCGTATAAAAGCGCCAAAACATTAAAAAATGATATAAATGAGGTATCACTGTAATTATACTGACCCGAAGAATATAACTGCTTTATCAATTTTACCAAACGCAGAACGGTATAACGCTCCTCAAAAGAAATTCGTGAATTGCTGGTTTTTGGTCATTCTGCCTCACAAAAATCGTAATAAAAAGCGATCAAAAAATGTCACGTGCCCGAAAATGGTATCAATACAAACGTCAACTCGTCCTGCAAAAAACAAGACCTCACATGACTCTGTGGAGCAAAATATAGAAAAATTATAGCTCTCAAAATGTTGAGACGCAAAAACTATTTTTTGCAATAAAAAGCGTCTTTAAGTGTGACAGCTGACAATCATAAAAATCCGCTATAAAAACCCACTATAAATAGTAAATCAAACCCCCCTTCATCACCCCCTTAGTTAGGGAAAAATAATAAAATTAAAAAAATGTATTTATTTCCATTTTCCCGTTAGGGTTAGGGTTGGGGCTAAAGTTAGGGTTATCGCTACAGTTAGGGTTGGGGCTAAAGTTAGAGTTGGGGCTAAAGTTAGGGTTGGGGCTAAAGTTAGGGTTAGGGTTGGGGCTAAAGTTAGGGTTAAGGCTACAGTTAGGGTTGGGGCTACAGTTAGGGTTGGGGCTAAAGTTAGGGTTAGGGTTCGGGCTAAAGTTAGGGTTAGGGTTGGAGCTAAAGTTAGGGTTAGGTTTGGGGCTAAAGTTAGGGTTAGGGTTTGGATTACATTTACTGTTGGGACTAGGGTTGAGATTAGGGTTAGGGGTGTGTCAGGGTTAGCGGTATGGTTAGGGTTAGGGTTGGGATTAGGGTTAGGGGCGTGTTCAGGTTAAAGGTGTGGTTAGGGTTATGGTTAGGGTTGGGATTAGGGTTAGGGGTGTGTTCGGGTTAGGGTTGGAGTTAAAATTGGGGGTTTCCACTGTTTAGGCACATCAGGGGCTCTCCAAACACAACATGACATCCGATCTCAATTCCAGCCAATTCTGCGTTGAAAAAGTAAAACAGTGCTGCTTCCCTTCAGAGCTCTCACGTGTACCCAAACAGGGGTTTACCCCAACAAATGGGGTATCAGCATACTCAGGACAAATTGGACAACATTTGGGGTCCAATTGCTCTTGGTACCGTTGGGAAAATAAAAAATTGGAGCCTAAAAAAATCATTTTTGTGGGAAAAATGATTTTTTATTTTCACGGCTCTGCATTATAAACTGTAGTGAAACACTTGGGGGTTCAAAGTTCTCACAACACATCCAGATAAGTTCATTGGGGGATCTCGTTTCCAAAATGGTGTCATTTGTGGGGGGTTTCTACTGTTTAGTTACATCAGGGGCTCTGCAAATGCAATGTGACACCTGCAGTCCAATCCATCTAAGTCTGCATTCCAAACGGCGCTCCTTCCCTTCCAAGCTCTGCCATGCGCCCAAATGGTGGTTCCCCCCCACATATGGGGTATCAGCGTACTCAGGACAAATTGGACAACAACTATTGGGGTCGAATTTCTCCCGTTACCCTTGGGAAAATACAAAACTGGGGGCTAAAACATAATTTTTGTGGAAAAAAAGATTTTTTATTTTCACAGCTCTGCATTATAAACTGTAGTGAAACACTTAGAGGTTCAAAGTTCTCACAACACATCTAGATAAGTTCCTTAGGGGGTCTACTTTCCAAAATGGTGTCACTTGTGGGGGGTTTCCACTGTTTAGGCACATCAGGGGCTCTCACATTGCGACATGGCATCCTATCTCAATTCCAGTCAATTTTGCATTGAAAAGTCAAACGGCGCTCTTTCCCTTCCGAGCTCTGCCATGCGCCCAAACAGTGGTTTACCCCCACATATGGGATATCAGCATACTCAGTACAAATTGCACAACAACATTTTTGCATCAAATTTCTTCTGTTACCCTTGGGAAAATAAAAAATTGGGGGCGAAAAGATCATTTTTGTGAAAAAATATGATTTTTTATTTTTATGGCTCTAAATTATAAACTACTGTGAAGCACTTGGTGGGTGAAAGTGCTCACCACACATCTAGATAAGTTCCTTATGGGGTCTATTTTCCAAAATGGTGTCACTTGTGGGGGATTTCAATGTTTAGACATAGCAGGGGCACTCCAAACGTGACATGGTGTCCGATCTCAATTCCAGTCAATTTTGCATTGAAAAGTCAAACGGCGCTCCTTCCCTTCCGAGCTCTGCCAGGCGCCCAAACAGTGGTGTACCATAACATACGGGGTATCAGCGTACTCAGGACAAATTACCCAACAACTTTTGAGGTCCAATTTCATCTGTTACCCTTGGGAAAATAAAAAATTTTGGGCGAAATTATAATTTTTGTGAAAAAATATGATTTTTTATTTTTACGGCTCTACATTATAAACTTCTGTGAAGCACTTGGTGGGTCAAAGTGCTCACAACAAATCTAGATAAGTTCCTTAGGGGGTCTACTTTCCAAAATGGTGTCACTTGTGGGGGGTTTCCACTGTTTAGGCACATCAGGGGCTCTCCAAACGCGACATGGCGTCCTGTTATGATCTGGTGACCATGGAGCCGCATGAAAACTTTCTCTGGAGTCGGTGGAACCTGTACTGACCGCAAATCCTGAACTAACACCGCAACTAGAAGTAGCCGTGGGGTGTGCCTAACAAACCCTAGACACCTCGACACAGCCGGAGGACTAAATACCCCTATAGATGGAAATAGGAATGCTATCTTGCTTCAGAGCAGACCCCAAAGGATAGGCAGCCCCCCCACAAATAATGACTGTGAGTAGGAGAAGAATAGACACACGCAGGTAGAAAACAGGATTTAGCAAAAGAGGCCACTCTAGCTAAATAGGAAAGGATAGGACAGATTACTAGGCGGTCAGTATTAAAACCCTTCCAAAAATATCCACAACAGATAATACAAAAAGTTCCACAATCTAACTAAAGACATGGAATGTATATCTGCTAATGAATCCTGCACACCTAAATACCCCAGTCAGAACTGCAATCAGCAGACACACCTGACCAGGACTGCAACCCAGGGACAACTGTATTACCACCTACTACCACCGGAGGGAACCCAAAAGCAGAATTCACAACAGTACCCTCCCCTTGAGGAGGGGTCACCGAACCCTCACCAGCGCCCCCAGGCCGATCAGGATGAGCCAGATGAAAGGCACGGACCAGATCAGCAGCATGGACATCAGAAGCAAAAACCCAAGAATTATCCTCCTGGCCATAACCCTTCCATTTGACAAGGTACTGAAGCCTCCGCCTCGAAAAACGAGAATCCAAAATCTTCTCAACCACATACTCCAACTCCCCATCAACCAACACAGGGGCCGGAGGATCAACAGAGTGAATAACGGGCGCCACATATTTCCGCAATAAAGATCTATGGAAGACATTATGGATAGCAAAAGAGGCCGGAAGCGCCAATCGAAAAGACACCGGATTAATAATCTCAGAAATCCTATAAGGACCAATAAACCGAGGCTTAAACTTAGGGGAAGAGACCTTCATAGGAACATGACGGGAAGACAACCAAACCAAATCCCCAACCCGAAGCCGGGAACCAACACACCGACAACGGTTAGCAAAACGTTGAGCCTCCTCCTGAGACAACACCAAATTGTCCACCGCATGAGCCCAAATCTGCTGCAACCTGTCAACCACACAATCCACACCAGGACAGTCAGAAGGCTCAACCTGCCCAGAAGAAAAACGAGGATGAAAACCAAAATTACAAAAAAAAGGCGAAACCAAAGTAGCTGAACTAGCCCGATTATTAAGGGCAAACTCGGCCAATGGCAAAAAGGCCACCCAATCATCCTGATCTGCAGACACAAAGCATCTCAAATAAGTCTCCAAAGTCTGATTAGTTCGCTCGGTCTGGCCATTTGTCTGAGGATGAAATGCAGAAGAAAAAGACAAATCAATGCCCAGCCCAGCACAAAAGGCCTGCCAAAACCTAGAAACAAACTGGGAACCTCTGTCGGACACAATATTCTCCGGAATACCATGCAAACGAACCACATGCTGAAAAAACAACGGAACCAACTCTGAAGAGGAAGGCAATTTAGGCAAAGGCACCAAATGAACCATCTTAGAAAACCGGTAACAAACAACCCAGATAACCGACATCCTCTGGGAAACCGGAAGATCAGAAATAAAATCCATAGAAATATGCGTCCAGGGCCTCTCAGGGACCGGCAATGGCAAAAGTAACCCACTAGCACGGGAACAACAAGGCTTGGCCCGCGCACAAGTCCCACAGGACTGCACAAAAGAACGCACATCACGTGACAATGAAGGCCACCAAAAGGACCTACCAACCAAATCTCTGGTACCAAAAATACCAGGATGACCAGCCAACACAGAACAGTGAACCTCAGAAATCACTCTACTAGTCCATCTGTCAGGAACAAACAATTTCCCCACAGGACAGCGATCAGGTCTATCAGCCTGAAATTCCTGAAGAACCCGCCGTAAATCAGGGGAAATGGCAGAAAGGACCACCCCTTCTTTCAGAATGCCTCAGGGGAATCAGGCAAAAAACTCCTAGAAAGGGCATCAGCCTTAATATTCTTAGAACCCGGAAGATACGAAAACACGAAATCAAAACGGGAAAAAAACAAGGACCATCGAGCCTGTCTAGGACTCAGCCGTTTGGCAGACTCGAGGTAAATCAAATTCTTATGATCGGTCAGGACCACAATACGGTGCTTAGCTCCCTCAAGCCAATGTCGCCACTCCTCAAACGCCCACTTCATAGCCAACAACTCCCGATTGCCGACATCATAATTGCGTTCAGCAGGCGAAAACTTGCGGGAGAAGAAGGCACACGGTTTCATCAAAGAACCAACAGAATCCCTCTGAGACAAAACGGCCCCTGCCCCAATCTCAGAAGCATCAATCTCAACCTGAAACGGAAGAGAATCATCTGGTTGGCGCAACACCAGAGCAGAAGTAAATCGGCGTTTAAGCTCCTGAAAGGCAGAGACAGCCGCAGAGGACCAATTCGCCACATCAGCGCCTTTTTTCGTCAAATCAGTCAAGGGTTTAACCACGCTGGAGAAGTTAGCAATGAACCGGCGATAAAAATTTGCAAAACCCAAAAATTTCTGAAGGCTCTTCACGGATGTGGGTTGAATCCAATCATGAATGGCCTGAACCTTAACCGGATCCATCTCCATAGATGAGGGAGAAAAAATAAAGCCCAAAAAAGAAACCTTCTGCACCCCAAAGAGACACTTAGACCCATTCACAAACAAAGCATTGTCACGAAGGATCTGAAATACCATCCTGACCTGTTCCACATGAGACTTCCAATCATCGGAAAAAATCAAAATATCGTCCAAATATACAATCAAAAATTTATCAATATAAGTCCGGAAGATATCATGCATGAAGGATTGAAAAACAGATGGAGCGTTAGTGAGCCCGAATGGCATCACAAGGTATTCAAAATGGCCTTCGGGCGTATTAAACGCAGTTTTCCATTCATCACCTTGCTTAATACGAACAAGATTATATGCCCCCCGAAGGTCAATCTTCGTAAACCAATTAGCCCCCTTAATCCTAGCAAACAAATCGGAAAGCAAAGGTAAAGGGTATTGAAACTTGACAGTGATCTCATTCAAGAGGCGATAATCAATACAAGGTCTCAAGGAGCCATCCTTCTTAGCAACAAAAAAAAACCTGCTCCCAACGGTGAACAAGATGGCCGAATATGCCCTTTCTCCAAAGACTCCTTAACATAACTCCGCATGGCGGTATGTTCAGGCACAGACAGGTTGAAAAGTCGGCCTTTAGGAAACTTACTGCCTGGAATCAAGTCAATCGCACAATCACAGTCCCTGTACGGTGGAAGGGAACTGGACTTGGGCTCATCGAATACATCCTGAAAATCAGACAAAAACTCGGGAATTTCAGAAGAGGAAGAAGAGGAGATTGACATCAAAGGAACATCATTATGAACCCCCTGACAACCCCAACTAGTCACAGACATAGATTTCCAATCCAACACAGGATTATGTACCTGCAACCACAGGAAACCCAGCACGATAACATCATGCAAATTATGCAACACCAGAAATCGACAATCTTCCTGATGGGCTGGCGCCATGTGCATGGTCACCTGTGTCCAAAACTGGGGCTTATTTTTAGCCAAAGGTGTAGCATCAATCCCCCTTAAAGGAATAGGGTTCTGCAAAGGCTGCAAGGGAAAACCACAACGCCTGGCAAACTCAAAATCCATTAAGTTCAAGGCGGCGCCTGAATCCACAAACGCCATGACAGAAAATGATGACAATGAGCAGATCAAGGACACCGATAACAGAAATTTAGGATGTACAGTACTGATAGTAAATGAACTAGCGATCCTTTTTGTCCGCTTAGGGCAGACTGAAATGACATGAGAAGCGTCGCCACAATAATAACACAACCTATTCTGACGTCTGAATCCTTGTCGTTCCGTTCTAGACAAAATCCTATCACACTGCATTGGCTCAGGACTTTGCTCTAAGGGCGAGGCCACAGCGCGCACAGTTTGACGCTCCCGCAAGCGCCGATCAATCTGAATGGCCAGAGATATAGAATCACTCAGACCGGAAGGAGTGGGAAACCCCACCATAACATCTTTAACGGATTCAGAAAGACCCTTTCTGAAAATTGCCGCCAAAGCATCATCATTCCATTTAGTCAACACAGACCATTTTCTAAATTTCTGACAATACAATTCTGCCGCCTCTTGACCCTGAGACAGGGCCAACAAGGTTTTCTCCGCTTGATCCACAGAATTAGGTTCATCATATAATAATCCTAAAGCCTGAAAAAAGGAATCTACATTAAGCAAGGCCGGATTCCCAGATTCCAGGGAAAATGCCCAATCCTGTGGATCGCCACGCAGCAGGGAGATGACAATTTTAACCTGCTGAATGGAATCACCGGAGGATCGCGGTCTCAGACCAAAAAACAGTTTACAATTGTTTTTAAAACCCAAAAATTTGGACCTATCACCATAAAACAAATCAGGAGTAGGAATCTTCGGCTCTAAAGCAGGAGTCTGAACAATATAATCAGAAATACCCTGTACCCTAGCAGCAAGCTGGTCTACACGAGAAGCTAATTCCTGAACATCCATGCTGGCACAAGACTCCTCAGCCACCCATAAATAAAGAGGGAAGAAAAGACAGAACAGACTGCAGAAAAAAAAATGGCTCAACACCTTTCTTCCCTTCTTCTGAGATGCATTTAACTCATTATGGGCCAGTTGTACTGTTATGATCTGGTGACCTTGGAGCCGCATGAAAACTTTCTCTGGAGTCGGTGGAACCTGTACTGACCGCAAATCCTGAACTAACACCGCAACTAGAAGTAGCCGTGGGGTGTGCCTAACAAACCCTACACACCTCGACACAGCCGGAGGACTAAATACCCCTATAGATGGAAATAGGAATGCTATCTTGCCTCAGAGCAGACCCCCAAAGGATAGGCAGCCCCCCACGAATAATGACTGTGAGTAGGAGAAGAATAGACACACGCAGGTAGAAAACAGGATTTAGCAAAAGAGGCCACTCTAGCTAAATAGGAAAGGATAGGACAGATTACTAGGCGGTCAGTATTAAAACCCTTCCAAAAATATCCACAACAGATAATACAAAAAGTTCCACAATCTAACTAAAGACATGAAATGTATATCTGCCACGCCAGAGAATCTAACAAGACTGAGAAAATACTGACACAATCTAAGCTGGACAAGAAAACACAAAGAATAGCACTGAATTGTGAAGCACACAGCATGTGTGCCACAGGAAAAAAACCCAGACACTTATCTTTGCTGATTTGGCGGAAAGGCAGGAGGAACCAGGCAGAGGTCCTACACCTCCCAACAACAATTGACAACTGGCAAGGACTAATGAATCCTGCACACCTAAATACCCCAGTCAGAACTGGAATCAGCAGACACACCTGACCAGGACTGCAACCTAGGGACAACTGCATTACCACCTACTACCACCGGAGGGAACCCAAAAGCAGAATTCACAACAGCCTCCTATCTCAATTCCAGTCAATTTTGCATTGAAAAGTCAAATGGCGCTCTTTCCCTTCCGAGCTCTGCCATGCGCCCAAAGAGTGGTTTACCCCACATATGGGGTATCGGCGTACTCAGGATAAATTGTACAACAACTTTTGGGGTCCAATATCTCCTGTTAGCCTTGGTAAAATAAAACAAATTGGATCTGAAGTAATTTTTTTGTGAAAAAAAGTTAAATGTTAATTTTTTTCAAACATTCCAAAAATTCCTGTGAAACACCTGAAGGGTTAATAAACTTCTTGAATATGGTTTTGAGCACCTTGAGGGGTACAATTTTTAGAATGGTGTCACACTTGGGTATTTTCTATCATATAGACCCCTCAAAGTTACTTCAAATGCGATGTAGTCCCTAAAAAAAATTGTGTTGTAAAAATGAGAAATTGCTGGTGAACTTTTAACCCTTAAGACTCACTAGCAAAAAAAATTTTGGTTACAAAATTGTGCTGATTTAAAGTAGACATGTGGGAAATGTTACTTATTAAGTATCTTGTGTGACATATCTCTGTGATTTGAGGGCATAAAAATTAAAAGTTGGAAAATTGCGAAATTTTCAACATTTTCGCCAAATTCCCTTTTTTTTCACAAATAAACGCAGGTAACATCAAAAAAATTTAACCACTGTCATGAAGTTCAATATTTCACGAGAAAACAGTGTCAGAATCATCAGGATCCGTTGAAGCGTTAAAGAGTTATAGCCTCATAAAGGGACAGTGGTCAGAATTTTAAAAATTGGCCCGGTCATTAACGTGCAAACCACCCTTGGGGGTTAAGGGGATAATGTCACTGGTGATCACTGTATTATCTGTACACTGACACTATATACAGAGCTCCTGTGTACATTATCACTGGTGATCACTGTATTACCTGTACACTGCCACTTTATACACTGTATATTATATACCGATGTCCTGTGTATAATGTCACAAGTGATCACTGTAATATCTGTGCACTGACACTTTACACTGTATACTATATACAGACCTCCTGTGTATAATGTCACCAGTGACCACGGTATTATCTGTACACTATACACTATATACAGAGGTACTGTGTATAGTGTCACTGGTGATCACTGCATTACCTGTACACTGACACTATATTCAGAGCTCCTGTGTATAATGTCACTGGTGATCACTGTATTACCTGCACACTGACACTATATACTGAGGTACTGTGTATGATGTCACTGGTGATCGCTGTATTACCTGTACACTGACACTATATACAGAGCTTCTGTGTATAATGTCACTGGTGATCCCTGTATTATCTGTACACTATACAATATATACAGAGCTCCTGTGTATAATGTGTGGTGATCCCTGTATTATCTGTACACTGACACTATATACAGAGCTACTGTGTATAATGTCACCAGTGATCACTGTATTACCTGTACACTGACAGTAAATACAGAGTTCCTGTGTACAATGGCACTTAATATTGTGTTGTTTTTTTATTAATGATCAGTATTGTAGTATTCAATGAATGTGTTGAGAACAATAAAACATAAAAATGATCAATGCAAATCAAAATGAATATCCCATGGAGGTCTGGATTTGGAATGATACTCAAAATCAAAGTGGAAACTCAAATTACAGGTTGATTCAACTTCAGGGGAATTGCCTCAAGACAAGGAAATGATGTTCAGTTGTGTGTGTTAACTCCATGTGCCTGTATAACCTCCCTTCAATGCCTGGACATGCTCCTGATGAGGAGGCGGATGGTCTCCTGAGGGATTTCCTCCCAGACCTGGACTAAAGCATCCGACAACTCCTGGACAGTCTGTGGTGCAACGTGACGTTGGTGGATGGTGCGGGACATGATGTGCCAGATGTCTTCAATTGGATTCAGGTCTGGGGAACGGGCGGGCCAGTCCATAGCTTCAATGCCTTCATCTTGCAGGAACTGCTGACACACTCCAGCCACATGAGGTCTGGCATTGTCCCGCATTAGGAGGAACCCAGGGTCAACCGCACCAGCATATGGTCTCACAAGGGGTCTGAGGATCTCATCTCAGTACCTAATGGCAGTCAGGCTACCTCTGGCTGTGTAGCCCTCCAAAGAACTGCCACCCCACACCGTTACTGACCCACTGCCAAAAAGGTCATGCTGAAGGATGTTGCAGGCAGCAGATCGCTCTCCACTGCGTCTCCAGACTCTGACATGTCTGTCACATATGCTCAGTGTGAACCTGCTTTCATCTGTGAAGAGCACAGGGTGCCAGCGGCGAATTTGCCAATCCTGGTGTCCTGTGGCAAATGCCAAACGTCCTGCACGGTGTTAGGCTGTGAGCACAACCCCCATCTGTGGGCGTCGGGCACTCAGACCATCCTCATGGAGTCGGTTTCTAACTGTTTGTGCAGACACATGCACATTTGTGGCCTGCTGGAGGTCATTTTGCAGGGCTCTGGCAGTGCTCCTCCTGTTCCTCCTTGCACAAAGGCTGAGGTAGCGGTCCTGCTGCTGGGTTGCACTCCTATGGCCCCCTCCACGTCTCCTGGTGTACTGGCCTGTCTCCTGGTAGCGCTTTTAGCTTCTGGACACTACGCTGACAGACACAGCAAACCTTCTTGCCACAGCTCGCAATGATGTGCCATCCTGGATGAGCTGCACTACCTGAGCCACTTGTGTGGGTTGTAGAGTCCGTCTCATGCTACCACGAGTGTGAAAGCACAATCAACATTCAAAAGTGACCAAAACATCTGCCAGAAAGCATTGGTACTGAGATGTAGTCTGTGGTCCCCACCTGCAGAACCACTCCTTTATTGAATGTGTCTTGATTAGTGTTGAGCGATACCTTCCGATATGCAAAGGTATCGGTATCGGATTGGATCGGCCGATACCCAAAAAATATCGGATATCGCTGATTCCGATACCCGATACCAATGCATATCAATGGGACACAAAATATCGGAATGGTTCCCAGGGTCTGAAGGAGAGGAAACTCTCCTTCAGGCCCTGGGATCCATATTCATGTATAAAATAAAGAATAAAAATAAAAAATATTGATATACTCACCCCTCGGACGGCCCCTGGCTCTCACCGGTCCAAGCGTCTGCCTCCGTTCCTAAGAATGCAGAGAGTGAAGGACCTTCGATGATGTCGCAGCTTGTGATTGGTCGCGTGACCACTCATGTGACCGCTCACGCAACCAATCACAAGCCGCGACGTCATCGCAGGTCCTACACTCACTGCATTCTTAGGAACGGAGGCTGCCGGTTACATCGCTAAGGTCCAGGGTCCGCCGGAGGGGTGAGTATATCCATATTTTTTATTTTTATTCTTTATTTTTTACATGAATATGGATCCCAGGGCCTGAAGCAGAGTCTCCTCTCCTCCAGACCCTGGGAACCATACGCACCGCACACTTCCAATTCCGATTTCCGATATCGCAAAAATATAGGAACTCGGTATCGGAATTCCGATACAGCAAATATCGGCCGATACCCGATACTTGCGGTATCGGAATGCTCAACACTAGTCTTGATAATTGCCAATAATTTCCATATGTTTTCTATTCCATTTGCACAACAGCATGAGAAATTGGTTGTCAAACAGTGTTGCTTCCTAAGTTTGATTTCACAGAAGTGTGACTTACTTGGAGTTATATTCTGTTGTTTAAGTGTTCCCTTTATTTTTTTGAGCAGTATATATATATATATATATATATATATATATATGTATATATATATAAATACAAAAAAGAACACAGCAGCACATGTGCATGAATCTAGGCCATGAATGTGCGTGAATCTGCTACAGTCTCCCATTCTGCATCAGCTGCAGTGGAGCCTGCTCAGCGGAGATGTCGGTCCCAGCGTCTCGCTCAGCCTGATACTGTGCAAAGGGTTACTGCTGCCTTTCCAGGCTCTGCTTTTGTAGCCAGCACTGGTCAGCGGCGAGCAGGCTTTTCTGGGACTAAGTCCTGCTTTGCACACACTGAGCATGCCCACGGGAGGACCTCTCATTGGAAGTCGGTGGTCACACGCTCAGGTCCTGTAGCAGTTCCATTTGGACCACTAGGAAGGTCCTTGTCTGCTGCAGCTATATAAGGTTCGCTGTTGTGAATTTGCTTTTTGCTCCCTCTAGTGGTTACTAGTTTTTTGACTCTGGTTTTTCTGTCATTCCTTTTATCCGCACCTGGGTCGTTAGTTAGGGGTGTTGCTATATAAGCTCCCTGGACCTTCAGTTCAATGCCTGGCAACATAGTTATCAGAGCTAGTCTGCTGTGCTCTTGTCTACTGATCCTGGTTCCAGTAATATCAGCTAAGTCTGCTTTTTGCTTTTTGCTATTTGTTTTGGTTTTGTATTTTCGTCCAGCTTGTTCCAAATCTATAGCCTGACCTTTGCTGGAAGCTCTAGGGGGCTGGTGTTCTCCCCCCGGACCGTTAGACGGTTCGGGGGTTCTTGAATTTCCAGTGTGGATTTTGATAGGGTTTTTGTTGACCATATAAGTTACCTTTCTTTATTCTGCTATCAGTAAGCGGGCCTCTCTGTGCTAAACCTGGTTCATTTCTGTGTTTGTCATTTCCTCTTACCTCACCGTTATTATTTGTGGGGGGCTTCTATCCAGCTTTGGGGTCCCCTTCTCTGGAGGCAAGAAAGGTCTTTGTTTTCCTCTACTAGGGGTAGCTAGATTCTCCGGCTGGAGCGTGTCATCTAGAATCAACGTAGGAATGATCCCCGGCTACTTCTAGTGTTGGCGTTAGGAGTAGACATATGGTCAACCCAGTTACCACTGCCCTATGAGCTGGATTTTTGTATTCTGCAGACTTCCAGGAGTTGAAACGCCGGTTTACTTCGGCGCCTGTTTTGTGCCAGCCTGACGTCTCACTTCCCTTTCAGGTTGAGGTGGATGCTTCAGAGATTGGAGCAGGGGCCGTTTTGTCGCAGAGAGGCCCTGGTTGCTCTGTTATGAAACCTTGTGCCTTTTTCTCTAGGAAGTTTTCGCCTGCCGAGCGAAATTATGATGTGGGCAATCGGGAGTTGTTGGCCATGAAATGGGCATTTGAGGAGTGGCGTCATTGGCTCGAGGGTGCTAAGCATCGTGTGGTGGTCCTGACTGATCACAAAAATCTGATGTATCTCGAGTCTGCTAAACGCCTTAATCCGAGACAGGCCCGCTGGTCATTGTTTTTCTCCCGCTTTGATTTTGTTGTCTCGTATTTACCAGGTTCAAAGAATGTGAAGGCCGATGCTCTTTGTAGGAGCTTTGTGCCTGATGCTCCTGGAGTCGCTGATCCTGTTGGTATTCTTAAAGATGGAGTTATCTTGTCAGCTATTTCTCCGGATCTGCAACGTGTGTTGCAGAGATTTCAGGCTGATAGGCCTGAGTCTTGTCCACCTGACAGACTGTTTGTCCCGGATAAGTGGACCAGCAGAGTCATTTCCGAGGTTCATTCCTCGGTGTTGGCAGGTCACCCGGGAATTTTTGGCACCAGAGATCTGGTGGCCAGGTCCTTTTGGTGGCCTTCCTTGTCAAGGGATGTGCGGTCATTTGTGCAGTCCTGTGGGACTTGTGCTCGAGCTAAGCCTTGCTGTTCTCGTGCCAGCGGTTTGCTCTTGCCCTTGCCTGTCCCGAAGAGACCTTGGACACATATCTCCATGGATTTCATTTCTGATCTTCCGCTATCTCAGGGCATGTCCGTTATCTGGGTGATATGTGATCGCTTCTCCAAGATGGTCCATTTGGTTCCTTTGCCTAAGCTGCCTTCCTCTTCCGATCTGGTTCCTGTGTTTTTCCAGAACGTGGTTCGTTTGCACGGCATCCCTGAGAATATTGTGTCAGACAGAGGATCCCAGTTCGTTTCCAGGTTCTGGCGATCCTTTTGTAGTAGGATGGGCATTGATTTGTCGTTTTCGTCTGCTTTCCATCCTCAGACTAATGGACAGACGGAGCGAACCAATCAGACTTTGGAGGCTTATTTGAGGTGTTTTGTCTCTGCTGATCAGGACGATTGGGTGACATTCTTGCCGTTGGCTGAGTTTGCCCTTAATAATCGGGCTAGTTCCGCCACCTTGGTTTCGCCTTTTTTCTGCAACTCTGGTTTCCATCCTCGCTTTTCTTCGGGTCATGTGGAGCCTTCTGACTGTCCTGGGGTGGATTCTGTGGTGGATAGGTTGCAGCGGATCTGGAATCATGTGGTGGACAACTTGAAGTTGTCACAGGAGAAGGCTCAGCGCTTTGCCAACCGCCGCCGCGGTGTGGGTCCCCGACTACGCGTTGGGGATTTGGTATGGCTTTCTTCCCGCTTTGTTCCTATGAAGGTCTCCTCTCCCAAATTTAAACCTCGTTTTATTGGGCCTTACAAGATATTGGAAATCCTTAATCCTGTATCTTTTCGTCTGGATCTTCCTGTGTCGTTTGCTATTCACAATGTATTTCATAGGTCCTTGTTGCGGCGGTACATTGTGCCTGTAGTTCCTTCTGCTGAGCCTCCTGCTCCGGTGTTGGTTGAGGGCGAGTTGGAGTACGTGGTGGAGAAGATCTTGGATTCTCGCCTCTCCAGGCGGAGGCTTCAGTACCTGGTCAAGTGGAAGGGCTATGGTCAGGAGGATAATTCCTGGGTGGTCGCCTCTGATGTTCATGCGGCCGATTTAGTTCGTGCCTTTCATGCCGCTCATCCTGATCGCCCTGGTGGTCGTAGTGAGGGTTCGGTGACCCCTCACTAAGGGGGGGGTACTGTTGTGAATTTGCTTTTTGCTCCCTCTAGTGGTTACTAGTTTTTTGACTCTGGTTTTTCTGTCATTCCTTTTATCCGCACCTGGGTCGTTAGTTAGGGGTGTTGCTATATAAGCTCCCTGGACCTTCAGTTCAATGCCTGGCAACGTAGTTATCAGAGCTAGTCTGCTGTGCTCTTGTCTACTGATCCTGGTTCCAGTAATATCAGCTAAGTCTGCTTTTTGCTTTTTGCTATTTGTTTTGGTTTTGTATTTTCGTCCAGCTTGTTCCAAATCTACAGCCTGACCTTTGCTGGAAGCTCTAGGGGGCTGGTGTTCTCCCCCCGGACCGTTAGACGGTTCGGGGGTTCTTGAATTTCCAGTGTGGATTTTGATAGGGTTTTTGTTGACCATATAAGTTACCTTTCTTTATTCTGCTATCAGTAAGCGGGCCTCTCTGTGCTAAACCTGGTTCATTTCTGTGTTTGTCATTTCCTCTTACCTCACCGTTATTATTTGTGGGGGGCTTCTATCCAGCTTTGGGGTCCCCTTCTCTGGAGGCAAGAAAGGTCTTTGTTTTCCTCTACTAGGGGTAGCTAGATTCTCCGGCTGGAGCGTGTCATCTAGAATCAACGTAGGAATGATCCCCGGCTACTTCTAGTGTTGGCGTTAGGAGTAGACATATGGTCAACCCAGTTACCACTGCCCTATGAGCTGGATTTTTGTATTCTGCAGACTTCCACGTTCCTCTGAGACCCTCGCCATTGGGGTCATAACAGTTCGCATGGCCACACGGCCATGCGATAGTATCAACCTATGTTATGAGCTTTGCTACTTGGTGGTCATGTCTGCATGTGGTCAGGGTTGGCTGAAATAAGCCCCTAGAATACCGGCACCTCCGGTGAGGAGTTGTTCGTGTGCTATGCTGTCTGCATGACCACTCTTTGCTTTGCTCAGTTAGGTAGCTGTGATCCTCTGTAAGGTTAACAGGGCACAGCGTTTTCATATCTTGCGATTCTGTGAAGTTAACAGAGTTCACTTTTACCGCCATATAGTGCCGCCAATTACTTTGCAGCAGATATCTCTGCATGGTGGACCCCGGGCTGCGAACGCACCTTGATGTTTCCTTCCTATACTCGGTGCGTTCCGCTAGCCCTAACAGTATACTAGCGCCAGGGTCTGGCTAAGTAATGGCGAACAAACAGCGATTGCAGGGGTACATCCAGCAGCTGGAGGGCAGGTTGGCGACTCTCGAGCGTGCAACCTCAGCTGCACAGCTGCAGAAACTTTGTCCACTGCCACCTCTGTTCTGACTTTATCCCATCTCCCGCTGCCAGAGAAATTCTCTTGTGACAGTAAAACCTGTAGGGGTTTCGTGAGCCAGTGCGGTATACACCTCGAGCTTCTGGCTGCACGTTTTCCTACAGAGCGGGCAAGGGTGGAATTTATAATCTCTCTTCTGTCGGACAGGGCGTTGGAGTGGGCTACGCCGCTGTGGGAGCGCGACGATCATGTGGTGCAGAGTGATTCTCGGTTCTTGAGCACTTTGGAGCAGGTCTTTTTAGGACCTCGAGTCACCCATGATAGGGCGTTCCAACTGCTTGCATTGACTCAAGGGTCGTCCATGTTCAGCCATTTTGCCGTCCATTTCCAGACTCTAGCCTCTGAGCTGGAGTGGCCGGATAAAGCTCTCATCCCGGTGTTTTGGAGGGGGCTGGCTGACCGTGAAGGACGCTTTGGCCACTAGGGAGATTCCCATCACATTGGAAGAGCTCATAGCTATATCAACTCGCATCGATCTTCGTTTTCACGAGCGAAGGTTGGAGTGAGACCAGTGTAGGCAGAGGTTTCGACTGGCTCCCACCTTCGCCAAACCTTTGGAATCTCCAGTCCAGGCGCCCGAGTTACATGAGGCCATAGAGGTGTCACGAGCGGGATCCAAGTCCCGGTCTGCTCGTGCACTTAAGGTCTGTCATATTTGCCGGCAGTCAGGACATCTTGCATCCAGGTGTTCTCAGCAGTCGGGGAAACGTCGGCGTCTAGTGGTAGTTGGAGGAGGTACACTAGACACGGAGACATTTTCCTCTAAATTGTCCTTCAAGGGGACAATTACCATAGGCCCATCCACTCTTATGGTAGAGTTTTGCTTGGACTTCGGGGCGGAAAGCAACTTTATGTCATCTGCTTTCACCCAGCGACACGCAATACCCCTGGTGATGCTAGCCAAACCTGTGACCGTTCGAGTGGTAAATGGGTCGACACTACCCCCACAGATTACACACCAAACCATTCCATTCACTCTCTCCATGTCTCCATCTCATCAGGAGATTATTTCCCTACTTGTCATTCCCGAGGGAATTGATGAGGTCCTGTTGGGGATACCATGGTTACGCTACCATTCTCCTCATATAGAGTCATCCTAAGGGAGAATTGTTGTGAATCCGCTTTTGGGCTCCCCTGGTGGTTGCTGGTGGTACTGATGACTTGTGTGTGCTTTGCGGTCTCAGTTCACCTGCTCCCATCAGTGTTTGGGAGTTTCCTATTTAGCCTTGCTCTCCAGTCATTTCCTTGCCGGTCATCATTGTAACCAGAGCCTTCGGTTGCATGTTCCTGCTACTAGTCTGCTGATCAGCTAAGTGGAATTTTGTCCTTTTGTTTTTGTATCTTTGTCCAGTTTGCAGTTTTGTTATTCTCTGTAGCTGGAAGCTCTTGTGGGCTGAAATTGCCACTCCTGTGTCATGAGTTGACACAGGAGTCTTAAAGTAATTTCAGGATGGTTTTTTGAAAGGGTTTTCAGTTGACCGTGAAGTCCTCTTTTGTATCCTTCTGCTATCTAGTAAGTGGACCTCTCTTTGCTAAATCTACTTTCATACTGTGTATGTAGTTTCCTCTGAACTCACCGTTATTATATGTGGGGGGCTTCTATCATCTTTGGGGTATTTCACTAGAGGTAAGCCAGGTCTGTTTCTTCCTCTACCAGGAGTAGTTAGTCCTCCGGCTGGCGCGTGGCATCTAGGGATAATCATAGGTATGCTCCCTGGCTGCTATTAGTTGTGTGGTAGATTTAGCTCACGGTCAGCTCGAGATTCCATCACCCAGAACTCGTCCGTTATTTTTGTGTTTTGACTTTCCCCTGCCATTGGGAACCATGACAGTATGACCGGCCATGTGTTAAAGTTATTGGCAGAAGAAAGGAGAGAAAAAGAAGTCTGCAGATTTTTTTTTTTTCCCCTATGCTTGCTCCATAGTTGGATCAGTTGTATTTCAGCTCTAATTACAGCCTTTGCCTTTCTCTCCTTCTAATCCTTGAATGGCTCTGATCTCACCTGTTTAAAGATGGATCCTCAGAGTTTGGCTGCAGGTTTAAATAATCTTGCTACTAAGGTTCAAAATTTACAAGATTTTGTTATACATACTCCTATGTCTGAACCTAAAATTCCTACACCAGAGGTGTTTTCCGGAGATAGATCTCGGTTTTTGAATTTCAAATATAATTGTAAATTATTCCTTTCTCTCAGACCTCACTCCTCTGGAGATCCTGTCCAGCAGGTTAAGATTGTAATTTCTTTGCTGCGAGGTGACCCTCAAAATTGGGCATTTTCATTGACACCAGGGGATCCTGCGTTGCTCAATGTGGATGCGTTTTTTCTGGCTTTAGGGTTGCTTTATGAGGAACCTAATTTGGAGATTCAGGCTGAAAAAGCTTTGATAGCCCTATCTCAAGGGCAAGATGAAGCTGAGAGATACTGCCAAAAATTTCGTAGATGGTCTGTGCTTACTCAGTGGAATGAGTGCGCCCTAGCGGCGAATTTCAGAGAGGGCCTCTCTGATGCCGTTAAAGATGTTATGGTCGGGTTCCCTGCGCCTACAGGTCTGAATGAGTCCATGACAATGGCTATTCAGATTGATCGGCGTTTACGGGAGCGCAAGCCTGTGCACCATTTGGCGGTATCGTCTGAAAAGATGCCAGAGAATATGCAATGTAACAGAACACTGTCCAGAAGCGAGCGGCAGAATTATAGGCGTAAAAATGGGTTGTGCTTCTATTGTGGTGATTCTACTCATGTTATATCAGCATGCTCTAAACGCACAAAGAAGGTTGACAAGTCTGTTTCAATTGGCACTTTACAGTCTAAATTTATTCTGTCTGTAACCTTGATTTGTTCATTATCAGTTATTACCGTGGATGCCTATGTGGACTCTGGCGCCGCCCTGAGTCTTATGGATTGGTCCTTTGCCAGGTGCTGTGGGTTTGATTTAGAGCCTCTGGAAGTCCCTATACCTCTGAAGGGTATTGATTCTACACCTTTGGCTTGTAATAAACCACAGTTCTGGACGCAAGTGACTATGCGTATGACTCCAGACCATCAGGAGGTGATTCGCTTCCTTGTGTTGTACAATTTACATGATGTTTTAGTGCTTGGATTACCATGGTTGCAATCTCATAACCCAGTCCTTGACTGGAAAACAATGTCTGTGATAAGCTGGGGATGTCGGGGGGCTCATGGGGATGTACCTTTGGTTTCTATTGCCTCATCTATTCCCTCTGAGGTTCCGGCATTTTTGTCTGATTATCGTGATGTTTTTGAGGAGCCTAAAATTGGTTCACTCCCTCCCCACAGAGATTGTGATTGCGCCATAGATCTGATTCCTGGCAGTAAATTTCCAAAGGGTCATTTGTTTAATTTATCTGTACCTGAACATACTGCTATGCGAGAGTATATCAAGGAGTCCCTGCAAAAGGGACATATTCGTCCTTCTTCATCTCCTTTAGGAGCCGGTTTTTTCTTTGTGTCTAAAAAAGATGGCTCTCTGAGGCCTTGTATTGATTATCGACTCCTGAATAAAATTACAGTCAAATATCAGTATCCGTTGCCCTTGCTGACTGATTTGTTTGCTCGCATAAGGGGGGCTAAGTGGTTCTCTAAGATTGACCTTCGTGGGGCGTATAATTTGGTGCGAATTAAGCAGGGGGATGAGTGGAAAACCGCATTTAATACGCCTGAGGGCCATTTTGAGTATCTAGTAATGCCTTTCGGCCTTTCTAATGCACCTTCAGTCTTTCAGTCCTTTATGCATGATATTTTCCGTGAATATTTGGATAAATTTATGATTGTGTATTTGGATGATATTTTGATTTTTTCTGATGACTGGGAGTCTCATGTTCAACAGGTCAGGAGGGTTTTTCAGGTTTTGCGGGCTAGTTCTTTGTGTGTAAAGGGTTCAAAGTGTGTTTTTGGGGTTCAAAAGATTTCTTTTTTGGGGTACATTTTTTCCCCTTCTTCTATTGAGATGGACCCTGTCAAGGTTCGGGCTATTTGTGACTGGACGCAGCCTACTTCTCTTAAGAGTCTTCAGAAATTCTTGGGCTTTGCTAATTTTTATCGTCGATTTATAACTGGGTTTTCTGGCGTTGCTAAGCCTTTGACTGATTTGACTAAAAAGGGTGCTGATGTTGCCGATTGGTCCCCTGCTGCTGTGGAGGCCTTTCGGGAGCTTAAGCGCCGCTTTTCGTCTGCCCCTGTGTTGCGCCAGCCTGATGTTTCTCTTCCCTTTCAGGTTGAGGTCGATGCTTCCGAGATCGGAGCAGGGGCGGTTTTGTCGCAGAAAAGTTCCGACTGCTCAGTGATGAGACCTTGTGCGTTCTTTTCTCGAAAATTTTCGGCCGCCGAGCGGAATTATGATGTTGGTAATCGGGAGCTTTTGGCCATGAAGTGGGCGTTTGAGGAGTGGCGTCATTGGCTTGAGGATGCCAGACATCAGGTGGTGGTTTTGACTGATCACAAGAATCTGATTTATCTAGAGTCGGCCAGGCGCCTGAATCCTAGACAGGCACGCTGGTCGTTGTTTTTCTCTCGGTTTAATTTTGTGGTCTCATACCTACCGGGTTCTAAAAATGTGAAGGCAGATGCTCTTTCTAGGAGTTTTGAGCCTGACTCTCCTGGGGATTCTGAACCTGCTGGTATCCTTAAGGATGGGGTGGTTTTGTCTGCTGTCTCCCCAGACCTGCGACGTGCTTTGCAAGAATTTCAGGCGGATAGACCTGATCGTTGTCCGCCTGGTAGACTGTTTGTTCCTGATGATTGGACCAGTAGAGTCATCTCGGAAGTTCATTCTTCTACGCTGGCAGGTCATCCTGGAATTTTTGGTACCAGAGATTTGGTGGCTAGGTCCTTCTGGTGGCCTTCCCTGTCTCGAGATGTGCGTGTTTTTGTGCAGTCTTGTGATGTTTGTGCTCGGGCTAAGACTTGTTGTTCTAGGGCTAGTGGGTTATTGTTGCCCTTAACTATCCCGAAGAGGCCTTGGACGCACATCTCTATGGACTTTATTTCTGATCTCCCTGTTTCTCAGAAAATGTCTGTCATCTGGGTGGTGTGTGACCGTTTTTCTAAAATGGTTCATTTGGTACCTTTGCCTAAGTTGCCTTCCTCATCTGAATTGGTCCCTCTATTTTTTCAAAATGTGGTTCGCTTGCATGGTATTCCTGAAAACATCGTTTCTGACAGGGGAACCCAGTTCGTGTCTAGATTTTGGCGGGCATTCTGTGCCAGGTTGGGCATTGATTTGTCTTTTTCGTCTGCATTCCATCCTCAGACTAATGGCCAGATGGAGCGAACTAATCAAACTTTGGAGACTTATTTGAGGTGTTTTGTGTCTGCGGATCAGGATGACTGGGTTGCCTTTTTGCCGTTGGCGGAATTTGCTCTTAATAATCGGGCTAGTTCTGCCACTTTGGTTTCCCCTTTCTTTTGCAATTCAGGGTTTCACCCTCGTTTTTCATCTGGTCAGGTGGAATCTTCGGATTGTCCGGGAGTGGATGCTGTGGTGGATCGGTTGCATCGGATTTGGGGACAAGTGGTGGACAATTTGAAGTTGTCCCAGGAGAGGACTCAGCAGTTTGCTAACCGCCGTCGTCGTGTTGGTCCTCGCCTTCGTGTTGGGGACTTGGTGTGGTTGTCTTCCCGTTTTGTCCCTATGAGGGTTTCTTCTCCTAAGTTTAAGCCTCGGTTCATCGGTCCTTATAGGATTTTGGAGATTCTTAACCCTGTGTCCTTTCGTTTGGACCTCCCGGCATCTTTCGCTATCCATAATGTATTCCATCGGTCGTTGTTGCGGAGGTATGAGGTACCTGTGGTTCCTTCTACTGAACCTCCTGCTCCTGTGCTGGTTGAGGGTGAATTGGAGTACGTTGTAGAGAAGATCCTGGACTCCCGTATTTCCAGACGGAGACTTCAATATCTGGTTAAATGGAAGGGCTATGGTCAAGAAGATAATTCTTGGGTAACTGCCTCTGATGTTCATGCCTCGGATTTGGTTCGTGCCTTTCATAGGGCTCATCCAGATCGCCCTGGTGGTTCTCGTGAGGGTTCGGTGCCCCCTCCTTAAGGGGGGGGGTACTGTTGTGAATCCGCTTTTGGGCTCCCCTGGTGGTTGCTGGTGGTACTGATGACTTGTGTGTGCTTTGCGGTCTCAGTTCACCTGCTCCCATCAGTGTTTGGGAGTTTCCTATTTAGCCTTGCTCTCCAGTCATTTCCTTGCCGGTCATCATTGTAACCAGAGCCTTTGGTTGCATGTTCCTGCTACTAGTCTGCTGATCAGCTAAGTGGAATTTTGTCCTTTTGTTTTTGTATCTTTGTCCAGTTTGCAGTTTTGTTATTCTCTGTAGCTGGAAGCTCTTGTGGGCTGAAATTGCCACTCCTGTGTCATGAGTTGACACAGGAGTCTTAAAGTAATTTCAGGATGGTTTTTTGAAAGGGTTTTCAGTTGACCGTGAAGTCCTCTTTTGTATCCTTCTGCTATCTAGTAAGTGGACCTCTCTTTGCTAAATCTACTTTCATACTGTGTATGTAGTTTCCTCTGAACTCACCGTTATTATATGTGGGGGGCTTCTATCATCTTTGGGGTATTTCACTAGAGGTAAGCCAGGTCTGTTTCTTCCTCTACCAGGAGTAGTTAGTCCTCCGGCTGGCGCGTGGCATCTAGGGATAATCATAGGTATGCTCCCTGGCTGCTATTATTTGTGTGGTAGATTTAGCTCACGGTCAGCTCGAGATTCCATCACCCAGAGCTCGTCCGTTATTTTTGTGTTTTGACGTTCCCCTGCCATTGGGAACCATGACAGAGAATTATGGGATGGAGTATATCCTGTGAGGGTAGATGTCAGAGGGAGTGCGTTCAGGTTGCTACAACTGAGGTATCCGCTGATCTTTCATCTCATCCCAAGCACTATTGGTCCTATGCGGACGTGTTCTCCAAAAGGGCTGCGGAGACTCTTCTGCCTCACCGCCCCTATGACTGTCCTATTGACCTCTTGCCTGGTGCAAAGCCTCCCTGGGGTTGAGTTTATCCATTATCTCTTCTGGAGACAGAGGCAATGTCCCAGTATATCTGAGAGAATCTGGCAAGAGGATTCATTAGGAAGTCTGTGTCACCTGCAGGGGCTGGGTTCTTCTTTGTACAGAAGAGTGGAGAACTTTGTCCATGCATACGTAGACTACAGGGGTCTTAACGCCATCACCGTTAAGAATAAGTCCCCCCTACCACTGATATCTGAGCTTTTTGATATGCTACGGGGAGCAATGGTATTTACTAAATTAGATCTGCGGGGTGCTTACAACCTGATTCGCATCTGTGAGGGGGACAAATGGAAGACGGCTTTTAACACCAGGGATGGGCACTATGAATATCTGGTGATGCCCTTTGGGCTCTGTAATACCCCAGCCATTTTCCAAGACTTTGTAAATTACATCTTCCGGGATATGCTCTCCACCTCGGTCGTAGTTTATCTGGATGATATTCTTATCTACTCTCCAGATATTGACTCCCACCTGAGAGATGTTTGCAAGGTCTAACTCCCTCTATGCCAAGTAGGAGAAGTGTGTGTTTGAGCAAGAGTCCTTACCTTTCCTTCGGTATATCATCTCTGCCCAGGGATTGGCTATGGATCCTGCCAAGCTACAGGCTGTGATGGACTGGCAGGAACCCCATTCTCTCAAAGCGGTGCAGCGCTTTATGGGGTTCATTAATTACTATTGCCAGTTCATTCCCCACTTCTCAAGTTTGGTAGCTTCCTTGGTTGCCCTAACTAAGAAAGGAGCAAATCCCAAGTTTTGGTCGGAGGAGGTCTCCAAGGCCCTTCTCTCGATTAAGTCACACTTCGCTAGCACTCCCATCCTACATCGCCCCGATGTAGATAAGCCATTTATTATGGAGGTGGATGCCTCATCCATTGGTGCTGGAGCAGTTCTCTTCCAAAAGGATGCTCAAGGTTGGAAGCATCCTTGCTTCTTCTTCTCCAAGACCTTTTCACCAGCGGAGAGGAATTATTTCATCGGGGACAGGGAGTTGCTAGCCATGAAGTTGGCTTTCTCGGAGTGGAGACACCTCCTGGAGGGAGCTCATTTTCCCTTCCAAGTGTTCACAGACCATAAGAACTTGGTGTATTTACAGACAGCCCAGCGGCTAAATTCTCGCCAGGCTAGATGGTCCCTGTTCTTCTCCCGGTTCCATTTCACCCTCCATTTTCTTTCCGGGGAGAAGAACATTCGTGCAGACACTCACTCTCTCTCTCTCTCTCTGTAGTGTCATCAGAGGAGGAGGAGGAAGAGCCTCGGCTTATTGTCCCTTCAGAGAGCCTGAGAACTGTGGCTCCGGTTTCGCTAGAGTCTGTGCCCCCAGGCAAGACTTTCGTTCCATCTAATTTGCGACCGGAGGTTCTCTCTTGGGCTCACTCGTCCAGGGTGGGTGGACATTTTGGGACCAAGAGGACATCTGAGCTCTTGGCGAGGACGTACTGGTGGCCGCATATGGCCCGTGACGTCGGGGACTATATTCGGGCGTGTGTCTCCTGCGCCAAGAATCGGTCTCCTTGGCAATGCGCCAAGAATCGGTCTCCTTGGCAACGGCCTGCTGGGCTATTTTACCCCCTGCCGGTGGCAGACAGGCCCTGGGAGATGTAAGAATCCAAAAAATACGTTAAACCGCACCCTATACCCATGTGGCTTCCACAAGCCTAGTGGCGCACGTCACTGCCAGGGGGTCAACCCAGCTATAAAGTCCAATCCATATAAAAAAAAAAGACAGCGCCACAACGGTCAGTGATGAATAACTTACAGATTTAATCTGCCATCTGCGGCGACGTTTCGGTACAATGACCTTTATCAAGCTTGATAAAGGTCATTGTACCGAAACGTCGCCGCAGATGGCAGATTAAATCTGTAAGTTATTCATCACTGACCGTTGTGGCGCTGTCTTTTTTTTTTTATATGGATAGGCCCTGGGAGATGGTCAGGATGGACTTCGTGGTAGGCTTACCCAAGTCTCGTAGCTGTACAGTTATCTGGGTAGTCACCGACCATTTTTCTAAGATGGTGCATTTGGTTCCGCTTCCACGGTTACCTTCTGCACGGGCTTTAGCGGCGTTGTTCGTCAAACATGTTTTCCATCTACATGGCATGCCTGACAAAATTGTCAGTGACCGGGGTCCTCAGTTTGCGTCTCGGTTCTGGAGAGAGCTTTGTTGTTTACTCAGCATTGAGCTGAATCTCTCTTCTGCTTATCATCCCGAGACGAATGGGTTGGTAGAGAGGGCCAACCAGACACAAGCTTGCGACATTTTGTCTCTGCCAGGCAGGATGACTGGGCATCTTTGCTACCTTGGGCGGAATTTGCCTTGAACAACGCCTTAGCTGACTCTACCGGGCAGACTCCATTTCTCCTTAATTACGGCCAGCATCCGCATGTCCCTGTGCCCATGCCCGTGCCATCCACTGATTCTAGGGTGGCAGACTGGGCGGTGGAGGCACGAGACATTTGGGACCACACACAGGATGCTCTCCGGGCCTCCAGGGAGAGAATGAAGGTTTCTGCTGATGCACACTGGCGCCCCACTCTGACCTTTGCTCCTGGCGACTTTGTGTGGCTCTCCGCCCATAACATCAGGCTGCGAGTTGAGTCCGCTAAGTTTGCGCCTCTCTAGAAAGGCCCTTTCAAGGTTCTGGAACAGGTCAACCCTGTGGCCTACCGTTTGGCAATTCCTCCGCGCCTTGGTATCACTGACACCTTTCACGTTTCCCTCTTAAAGCCCGTCTATTTGTCCCGGTTTTCCGAGTCATCTGCCGGGACATCGGGTTCATCCACAGATGAGTTTGAGTTGAACTCTATCGTGGGGTACAAGGTGGTACGTGGCAAGAAATATTATCTGGTGGACTGGAAGGCTCACGGTCCAGAGGACAGAACATGGGAACATGTGGAGCACATTCGGGCTCTGCTGCTCATTGCAGCCTTTGAGCGCAGCGAGGTCCAAGGAGGGGGGGCCCTAGGAGGGTTGTAATGTTAGGGGTCGAGTTCCCACCGCTGCACAGGGGGAATCTCAAGCCATGTGTGTTGCGGTCTCCCATTCTGCCTCAGTGGAGCCTGCTCAGCGGAGACGTCGGTCCCAGCGTCTCGCTCAGCCTGATACTGTGCAAAGGGTTACTGCTGCTTTTCCAGGTTCTGCTTTTGTAGCCAGCACTGGTCAGCGGCGAGCAGGCTTTTCTGGGACTAAGTCCTGCTTTGAACACACTGAGCATGCCCATGGGAGGACCTCTCATTGGAGGTCGGGGGTCACATGCTCAGGTCCTGTAGCAATTCCAATTGGACCACTAGGAAGGTCCTTGTCTGCTGCAGCTATATAAGGTTCGCATGGCCGCACAGCCATGCGCTAGTATCAACCTCTGTTATGAGCTTTGCTACTTGGTGATCATGTCTGCATGTAGTCAGGGTTGGCTGAAATAAGCCCCTAGAATACCAGCACCTCCGGTGAGGAGTTGTTTGTGTGCTATGCTGTCTGCTCACCACTCTTTGCTTTGCTCAGTTAGGTAGCTGTGATCCTCTGTGAGGTTAACCGACACAGCGTTTTCATATCTTTGCGATTCTGTGAAGTTAACAGAGTTCACTTATACCGCCATATAGTGCCGCCAATTACTTTGCAGCAGATATCTCTGCCCGGTGGACCCTGGGCTGCGAACGCACCTTGATGTTTCCTTCCTATACTTGGTGCATTCCGCTAGCCCTAACAATACGTCTCAAAAATATTTTTTCAGAAATTTAAAAAAAATATATATTTTCATAAAACTTACAGTAATAGATGAAAATGAAGGTTCTTAGCACATAAATTGGCCAATTCATGCATGCCCATCAACCATAGCAAGGTGACCTCCCTCTGATGGGTCCTACTGTACTGTACATGCCACTTTTGGGCCACCAGCCTACATCTATGGACAAAACATGTCACTCTCAGGCTAAGCCTACAATTTATGGGCAGGTAGAGCTGATTACGGCCACCTGCGCTGTCAATGAGAGGAGTGCAAGATCAGCCTGGAGGCAACCAGCATCCAATAACTGAATAGACAAAAAAAAACAACCAGCACTCCTAATGTGAACACATGCACGCTGCAAAAATATATTATATAGACAAAAAAAGAACACAGCAGCACATGTGCATGAATCTAGGCCATGTGAAAACACAGATAAACATTCAATATAGATTATACTTCTCAAAAATATTTTTTCACAAATGTTTTCAGAATTTTTTTTTCATAAAACTTACAAGTTTTGTCCATAGATGTAGGCTGGTGGTATAATCTATATTGAATATTTGTCTGTGTTTTCACATGGCCTAGATTCATGCACATGTGCTGCAGTGTTCTTTTTTTGTCTATTTAAATACAGTTTTGCAGCGTGCACGTGTTCACATTAGGAGCGCTGGTTGGTTTTTTGTCTATATACAGTATATATATATATATATATATATATATATATATATATATATATATATATATATATATAGCAAAAAGTGAGAGCAGCACAGAAAAAACGAATTCCGGGTGCAAAGCCCCTCAGGCATGTACCAAACCTTATAATGAGAGTCCAAAAAGTCAGAGGCAGCACACCATTGCTGATAAGTTCAAAAAGTGTTCAAGTTTAATAGCCCATCATGGTGACGTTTCAGCTCATGGAGAGCTTGAGAAAGGCCATGATGGGCAATTAAACTTGAACACTTTTTGAACTTATCTGCAATGGTGTGCTGCCTCTGACTTTTTGGACTCTCTAGATATATATATACGTAGATATATATATATATAGATAGATTAAAAGCCGGCAAATGATCTGCCGCGTACAATATAATCACAGAGTGACAGGTTAGAATAGAATAGATAGAATAGATATATACATCGGTCAGTATATACATCTTTTTTTCTGAAAGTCCACAGAGGCTGCAACATCATTAAGTAAGAGGCACCACTAACCAAATACCATGAAGACCAAAGAGATCTCCAAAAAAGTCAGGAACAAAGCTGTTGAGAAGTACAAGGCACCATAAAATCCATGATCATCAAATGGAAAGAACATGATACCACAATAAACTTGCCAAGAGAGGTCCGCCCACCAAAACGCTCAGCCCGGGCAAGGAGGGCATTAAATCAGGAAAGCTGCACAGAGACAAAAGGTAACACTGAAAGAGCTGCAGAGACAGGAGTATATGTCCATATGACCACAATAAGCTTTTATGGAAGAGTGGGCAGAAAAATCTTATTTACGCATAAAAATGGTAAGGCTTGTTTTGCAATTGCCAAAAGATATGTGAGAAATATCACAAAAGTATGGAGGAAGGTGAGGTGATTAAATGAGACAAAAATTGAAAATTTTGGCCACCAAGGTAAATGCTATGTCTGCAGCTTAAATAACACGGCTCGTCACTCCAAGAACACCACCCACTTAGTGAAACATGGTGGTGGCAGCATCATGCTTTTGGGATGTTTTTCGGCAGTAGGTACAGGGAAATGATCCTAGTCAAGGGGAAGATGGAGGGTGCAAAATACAGGGAAATTCTTGAGCAAAGCCAGCTTCAGTATGTTAGTCATTAGAGACTGGGACAAAGGTTCACCTTCCAACAAGACAATGACCCAAAGCATACTGCTAAAGCAACACTTGAGTGGTTTAAGGGGAAACATATTAATTTTTTGGAGTGGCCTAGTCAAAGACCAGACCTTAATCCAGTTGAGAATCTGTGGTCAAACTTGAAGTTTGCTGTTCACCAGAGAAAACCATCTAAGGCTATGTGCACATGTTGTGGATTAGCCTTAGGAATTTCTGGTGCGGATTCTGCCTCTCCTGGCAGAAAACGCACCTGCGGACTTGTCGCGTTTTTTGTGCGGTTCTGCAGCGTTTTTTGTGCATTTTTTCTGCGGTTTTCTTGCGGATTTGCTGCATTTTTTACCCCTGCGGTTTTCTATAATGTAATGGGTACAAAAACGCTGCAGATTTACAAAAAAGAAGTGACATGCTACTTCTTTTAAACTGCAGCGTTTCCGCAGCGGATTTTCCGCAAAGTGTGCACAGCATTTTTTTTTCTCATTGATTTACATTGTACTGTAAATCAATTGCGGATCTGTAGCGTTTCTGCACCGCAAAAAACGCTGCGGATCCGCAGACAATCCGCAACGTGTGCACATAGCCTAACTTGAAGAATCTGGAGCAGTTTTGCCTTTAGGAATGGGCAAAAATCTCAGTGCCAAGATGTAGAAAACTCATAGAGACTTATCAAAAGTGACTTGCAGCTCTAATTGCTGCAAAAAGAAGCTCTACAAAGTACTGACTATATGAGGTGAATAGTTATGCACACTGAAGTTTTCAGTTATTTTGTCCTATTTGTTTCACAAGAAAATGAAAACCAAATGTTCACAGTTGTAGCTATGTTCTTTATAGGAACTGATGCAAACCCTCAAAAAAAGGGAAGTTGGGAAGTAGCAAAACACGAAATATGCTTTTGTGAGCCACTGTACTTTAAAATTTTGCAGAAACGAGCATTGTTGAAAATATAAAGATTAGCAAATTGTATAACTGAAGCATAAGTTGGAATATGGCTTTAGTGTCGAAAAAAAAACCTATCCAGCACTGCCTAAGCTGCTTTCTTTGTACGTTAAAATAAAGCGTAAAACACAAGGTGACATCTTTCAAAATCTTACACAATTATTTGGGCTATTTGTCATCTTCATGACTAAGCAGTTTTATGCTTTTTTTTTCCCAATGTCTGCATAGAAAAATTCATATTTTTGACTGTCAATTCCAAATGACACTTTATATAAAACACTTTACCTTATTTTGCCTGTACTAAAATGCTCATGTCTTGAAAAATCACAATATGAGCAGCTGTTATACATTTCAAATACAAATGATAATGAATAGTAATTAAGAAATTCTTATTTGTGATGTTTACATCTTGAGTTTGGCAAAGATACATCTAAAGGACAGATGCAAGAGTGATGGGACCCTGTTTATTATGTATTATGTACATGCATATTCAATCTTGCACTTCCTACAAAGTAATCAGCAGGCAAAGATTTTTTTGCACAAAAAAGTAAAGTGTTACTCCAGGAAAATCTCGTTTCTGTTACTGAGATATAAAGAAATACATCAACCTTCACTATACTGCATGTGTTTGTATTTATTCGTTTTTTTGAAAACAAGGGAAAAATAAGTTCAAAGACATTTCCTTTAATTCAATGTACTGTATCTAGGACACCTGTAAGTACAGTATGTCTTCTGCTTTCAAGTATAAACATTATTCCCATTATTTTGTGACAGATATTTTATTATGTTATTATGTACTACTTCGAAAATGTTACCAGCAGTCAACCTGAATATGTTGCCGACAGATGTATTTTGCGTTAATTATTTACTCTCACTTGCACTGTAATGTTTCATTTTCTCATTTTCTCTTACTGATTGGCCTTGCCAATTAAAACAAAACCATATGGTGCATACAATTATGTAGCTGGGAGTTTCAGTTTTTTCTTATTCACTTTACTAAAATATCTACATATATGCTTAACCCCTTCACGACTAAGCGATTTTTTGTTTTTGCGCTTTTGTATTTTCCTCCCCTTATTCCAAGATCCATAACATTTTTATCTTTCCATAGACATGGCCATCTTAGGGCTTGTTTTTTTGCTTGACGAGTTGTACTTTTGAAAGACACCATCCATTTTATCATGTGATGTACTGGAAAATGGGAAAGAAATCTAAGTGCAGCAAAAAAGCGAAAAAAAAAAGTCAATTCTGCAATTTTTGTATAACAGCGTACATTTTATGGAAAAAATGATCAGGTCAGAATGATTATGCGGGTACCAAACATGCATAGATTCAATTTTATTTAACCCCTTCATGCCACAGCTCATTTTCATTTTTTCTTTTCCATTTTTTTCCTCCCCTTCTTCCCAGAGCCATAACATTTTTATTTTTCTGTCTACATAGACATTTGAAGGCTTATTTTTTACAGGATGGGTTGTTCTTTTGAATGATGACACCATTCATTTTACCACATAGTGTGCTCGAAAATGGAGAAAAAAATTCCAAGTGCGATGAAGTTGTGAAAAAAAGCGTAATTCTGACATTGTTTTTTGGGTATTGTTTTTATGGTGTACATTTTATGGCAAAAATGACATTCCAATATGATTCTCCTCATCAATACACTTACAACAATACCAAAAATGTCCAGTATTTTTTATTATTCTAGTAGAGAAAAAAAAATTCTGAAGTTTGAAAAAAAAAATTGGCGAGTTGTGTCACTGCAGCGCCCCAGAGTCCTGGTCGTTGCAGTACTGTGGCTCCGCCACTATGGGGAGCTATGGTGCGTCCGATGGCACTGAAGGAGTTCATCTGATCAGGTATCACAGACACCAATACATTTCACAGCCGGGCCTCCGGGGGGAGCTAAGGGTGCTATTCATTAGGCCACTCCCCACCATAGTGGGTAAACTGGGGGTCAGGCAGGAAGTTAGATCAGAAAGCTGACTGGATTGGACGAAGCAACACCTAGTGGCAGAGGGTGTTGTGGAGGAAGAGACAGTAGGGTCTCTGTCAGGGGTGGGATCCTGACAGAGGCTTGGCATTGAAAAGAACGTAACGGGTCCGCGCCAGCTCCGGGAAGCGGCGGGACCCAAGAAAGGACTAGAAGCGAGATAGATTGTGCTGAGTGAGCAAGCAATAGGAGAATTCCAGTAGGGGTCGTGCTGTAAGACCGTAGCAACACCCTACTGAGGCGCACTACCGGTGGCCGGAACGCCGAGGGAGTATTATAACATTCAGCTTCAAGCAATACTCTAAACAGCGGCAGGACAGTCAGTTTAAGGCGGGCTGTCTAACACATATCACCTATGAAGTCTTGGGAGGCAATTGCGGGAGAGGGGCGTCTCTAGGGTCCCGGAAGAACTCCAGGCCTATCCGACAAACGGGTGCCGTTCTAACTGTAACATCAGGAAGGGACGGAAGATTAGAAGAACATCATTTAATCGAGTTGTGAGGGAACTTAAGAAACAGACACAACGGTTGTGGGGTACTTTCCGTAAGCACAGCAGGGAAGGACTACAACACATAGCGCTAAGAAGGAAGGCACCGATTTCCACCTGTGAAGTGAACTCTGGAGGTGCCATTGGACCGGCCGGACTTGCGCAGCCTGGTGAACCGTATTCTGGACTGAGGACTCAGAGATCTCCAGTAAAGAGGTAAAGAGACTGCAACCTGGTGTCCTCGTTGTTTACCGCGACCTGCACCCCACAACTGCACCGTTACAACACTACCACCTACATTTATTACTGTACGCCCCTCAGCAGGGTCACGGACCGGGCCTAGCCACCGTGACAACCCCAGAGCAGAGACTCACAGGCCCGGTACCGGGTACCCCTCGGCCCTGCGGCAGTGGGGGCGCTACATCACCATTTCCAAGATCCATAACATTTTTATTTTTCGTCCAGTGGAGCTGTGTGATAGCTTGTTTTTTACAGTACAAGACAATGTTTTTATTACGGTAGTTCCATTTCGGGATAGATGTGACCTTTTGATCGCTTGTTACACCATTTTTTTGTGGAATTGTAGTGACCAAAAAATGGAATTTTGGCGCTCTTGAATTTTTTTCGTTTATGGTATTTACTGATCAGGTTGTTTTTATATTTTCATAGATCTGACTTTTCTGAATGCGGGTATGAGCCAGGCTAACTGCGTGATCCCACTCAATACACCTGGTTTTGACTTGTTCCATATACAAACTAATAGGAGCCTCAGCCGAAGGCATCCCTGGTTATAGCTGGAGGAAGATGGCTGCCGGTACCTGCTCGCGCGTGCCTACATGTGACGTCACACTGCAACGGAGCGGCATTAGGACCAGAAAGAGGAAGGTAACCAACGCGTTTCGAAGGCAAACGGCCTTCTTCATCAGGGTAGCAAACTGCAAGCTGCACGCAAGCTGTGGCGCGCCTCCCCGTTCCCTGCCCTCGATACTCACCAGCAGCAGACAGCAGAAGCTACAAACTTTCAACCCCCTCTCCCTTCGTATTCAACGCCGACCGGCCACGCTACCCCGGGGTATCCTGATCCAGAGGACGCCCGTCCAAAACAAATAGGGTAAGCGCTGATCTTTACAATTATATATGCAATAGTACAACTAATAAGGGGAATTGCTCAATCTGTCTCTGCCACCAGTCCATCATTTGCTGTGCACAGTTATTCAGCTAAGCACCACTAGCCACTTAACCCCTAAGCGTGGCATCATACTTTGTGTTTAGTATTTATCTTATATATGTACTAGATGGCAGCCCGATTCTAAAGAATCGGGAGTCTAGAATACATATATACTTTATTTATTCAAATGTAAGAATAATTTGGTGGGCGGGGACCCTCGGCCTCCGATTTGGTTGGCGGGGCCCCACGGCCTCCGATTTGGTGGGCGGGGTCCCTCTGCCTCCGCTTTGGTGGGTGGGGCCGCTCGGCCTTCGATTTGGTGGGCGGGGCTCCTCGGCCTCCGATTTGGTTGGTGGGGCCCCTCGGCCTCCGATTTGGTGGGCGGGGCCCCTTATCCTCTGATTTGGTGGGCGGGGACCCTCGGCCTCCGATTTGGTGGGCGGGGCCCCTCGGCCTCCGATTTGGTGGGCGGGGCCCCTCGGCCTCCGATTTGGTTGGCGGGGCCCCTCGGCCTCCAATTTGGTGGGCAGGGACCCTCGGCCTCCGATTTGGTGGGTGGGGCCCCTCGGCCTCCGATTTGGTTGGTGGGGCCTCTCGGCCTCCGATTTGGTGGGCGGGGACCCTTGGCCTCCGATTTGGTGGGCGGGGACCCTCGGCCTCCAATTTGGTGGGCGGGGACCCTCGGCCTCCGATTTGGTGGGCGGGGACCCTCGGCCTCCGATTTGGTGGGTGGGGCCGGGCCCCTCGGCCTCCGCTTTGGTGGGTGGGGCCGCTCGGCCTTCGATTTGGTGGGCGGGGCTCCTCGGCCTCCGATTTGGTTGGCGGGGCCCCTCGGCCTCCGCTTTGGTGGGTGGGGCCGCTCGGCCTTCGATTTGGTGGGCGGGGCTCCTCGGCCTCCGATTTGGTTGGCGGGGCCCCTCGGCCTCCGATTTGGTGGGTGGGGACTGGACTCTCGGCCTCCGATTTGGTGGGCGGGGACCCTCGGCCTCCGATTTGGTGGGCGGGGACCCTCGGCCTCCGATTTGGTGGGCAGGGACCCTCGGCCTCCGATTTGGTGGTCGGGGACCCTCGGCCTCCGCTTTGGTGGGCGGGGCCCCTTGGCCTCCGATTTGGTGGGCGGGGTCCCTCTGCCTCCGATTTGGTGTGCGGGGACCCTCGGCCTCCGCTTTGGTTGGCGGGGCCCCTCGGCCTTCGATTTGGTGGGCGGGGCCCCTCGGCCTCCGATTTGGTTGGTGTGGACCCTCGGCCTCCGATTTGGTGGGCGGGGACCCTCGGCCTCCGATTTGGTGGGCGGGGACCCTCGGCCTCCGATTTGGTGGGCGGGGACCCTCGGCCTCCGATTTGGTGGGCGGGGACCCTCGGCCTCCGATTTGGTGGGCGGGGACCCTCGGCCTCTGATTTGGTGGGCGGGGACCCTCGGCCTCCGATGTGGTGGGCGGGGCCCCTCGGCCTCCGATTTGGTGGGCGGGGCCCCTCGGCCTCCGATTTGGTGGGCGGGGACCCCCGGCCTCTGATTTGGTGGGCGGGGCCCCTCGGCCTCTGATTTGGTGGGCGGCGCCCCTCGGCCTCCGATTTGGTGGGCGGGGACCCTCGGCCTCCGATTTGGTGGGCGGGGACCCTCGGCCTCCGATTTGGTGGGCGGGGACCCTCGGCCTCCGATTTGGTAGGCGAGGCCCCTCGGCCTCCGATTTGGTGGGCGGGGACCCTCGGCCTCCGATTTGGTGGGCGGGGCCCCTCGGCCTCCGATTTGGAGGGCGGGGCCCCTCGGCCTCCGATGTGGTGGTCGGGGCCCCTCGGCCTCCGCTTTGGTGGGCGGGGCTGGGCCCCTCGGCCTCCGCTTTGGTGGGCGGGGCCGCTCGGCCTTCGATTTGTTGGGCAGGGCTCCTCGGCCTCCGATTTGGTTGGCGGGGCCCCTCGGCCTCCGATTTGGTTGGCGGGGCCCCTTATCCTCCGATTTGGTGGGCGGGGACTCTCGGCCTCCGATTTGGTGGGCGGGGACCCTCGGCCTCCGATTTGGTGGGCGGGGCCCCTCGGCCTCCGATTTGGTTGGCGGGGCCCCTCGGCCTCCGATTTGGTGGGCGGGGACCCTCGGCCTCCGATTTGGTGGGCGGGGACCCTCGGCCTCTGATTTGGTTGGTGGGGCCCCTCGGCCTCCGATTTGGTGGGCGGGGACCCTCGGCCTCCGATTTGGTGGGCGGGGACCCTCGGCCTCCGATTTGGTGGGCGGGGACCCTCGGCCTCCGATTTGGTGGGCGGGGACCCTCGGCCTCCGATTTGGTGGGCGGGGACCTTCGGCCTCCGATTTGGTGGGCGGGGACCCTCGGCCTCCGATTTGGTGGGCGGGGCCCCTCGGCCTCCGATGTGGTGGGCGGGGCCCCTCGGCCTCCACTTTGGTGGGTGGGGCCAGGCCCCTCGGCCTCCGCTTTGGTGGGCGGGGCCGCTCGGCCTCCGATTTGGTGGGCGGGGACCCTCGGCCTCCGATTTGGTGGGCAGGGCCCTTCGGCCTCCAATTTGGTGGGCGGGGCCCCTTGGCCTCCGATTTGGAGGGCGGGGACCCTCGGCCTCCGATTTGGTGGGCGGGGACCCTCGGCCTCCGATTTGGTGGGCGGGGACCCTCGGCCTCCGATTTGGTAGGCGGGGCCCCTCGGCCTCCGATTTGGTGGGCGGGGACCCTCGGCCTCCAATTTGGTGGGCGGTGACCCTCGGCCTCCGATTTGGTGGGCGGGGACCCTCGGCCTCTGATTTGGTTGGCGGGGACCCTCGGCCTCCGATTTGGTGGGCGGGGCCCCTCGGCCTCCGATGTGGTGGTCGGGGCCCCTCGGCCTCCGCTTTGGTGGGCGGGGCCGCTCGGCCTTCGATTTGGTGGGCGGGGCTCCTTGGCCTCCGATTTGGTTGGCGGGGCCCCTCGGCCTCCGATTTGGTTGGCGGGGCCCCTCGACCTCCGATTTGGTGTGTGCTCTGCCTGGGGCCACTGTGCTCTGCCTGGGGCCCCATATGCTGCCTGGGGCCCCTGTGCTCTGCCTGGGGCCCCATATGCTGCCTGGGGCCCCTGTGCTCTGCCTGGGGCCCCATGTTCTGCCTGGGGCCCCTGTGCTCTGCCTGGGGCCACTGTGCTCTGCCTGGGGCCCCATGTTCTGCCTGGGGCCACTGTGCTCTGCCTGGGGCCCCATAAGCTGCCTGGGGCCCCTGTGCTCTGCCTGGGACCACTGTGCTCTGCCTGGGGCCCCATATGCTGCCTGGGGCCCCTGTGCTCTGCCTGGGGCCACTGTGCTCTGCCTGGGGCCCCATATGCTGCCTGGGGCCACTGTGCTCTGCCTGGGGCCCCATATGCTGCCTGGGGCCCCTGTGCTCTGCCTGGGGCCCCATATGCTGCCTGGGGCCCCTGTGCTCTGCCTGGGGCCCCTGTGCTCTGCCTGGGGCCCCATGTTCTGCCTGGGGCCCCTGTGCTCTGCCTGGGGCCACTGTGCTCTGCCTGGGGCCCCATATGCTGCCTGTGGCCCCTGTGCTCTGCCTGGGGCCCTTGTGCTCTGCCTGGGGCCCCATATGCTGCCTGGGGCCCCTGTGCTCTGCCTGGGGCCCCTGTGCTCTGCCTGGGGCCCCATGTTCTGCCTGGGGCCCCTGTGCTCTGCCTGGGGCCACTGTGCTCTGCCTGGGGCCCCATATGCTGCCTGGGGCCCCTGTGCTCTGCCTGGGGCCCCATATGCTGCCTGGGGCCCCTGTGCTCTGCCTGGGGCCACTGTGCTCTGCCTGGGGCCCCATATGCTGCCTGGGGCCCCTGTGCTCTGCCTGGGGCCCCATATGCTGCCTGGGGCCCCTGTGCTCTGCCTGGGGCCCCTGTGCTCTGCCTGGGGCCCCATGTTCTGCCTGGGGCCCCTGTGCTCTGCCTGGGGCCACTGTGCTCTGCCTGGGGCCCCATATGCTGCCTGGGGCCCCTGTGCTCTGCCTGGGGCCACTGTGCTCTGCCTGGGGCCCCATATGCTGCCTGGGGCCCCTGTGCTCTGCCTGGGGCCCCATATGCTGACTGGGGCCCCTGTGCTCTGCCTGGGGCCACTGTGCTCTGCCTGGGGCCCCATATGCTGCCTGGGGCCCCTGTGCTCTGCCTGGGGCCACTGTGCTCTGCCTGGGGCCCCATATGCTGCCTGGGGCCCCTGTGCTCTGCCTGGGTGTAGGACACTGGTGACGTCACTTATCTCCGGACATTAGCTCCGGACATTAGCTCCGGACATTAGCTCCGGACATTAGCTCCGGACATTATCTCCGGACATTAGCTCCGGACAAAGCCACGGAAGTTGGCACAAATTGCAGGAAGTAGTATTCTAGGCAATTATATATTAGATACAGGATAGGCATAGATCCTGTGTTTGATCCCAGCAGCTAGGGGTTGGTATTTCTCATCCTCTCCTAGGGGAGGCAGCTGTCCACATTGTGGTGAGCGCCAGAGTGATCTATCGTCGTAATTTGTTCCATATACTGTACGTATATATATATATATATATATATATATATATATATATATATATATATATATATACATGACATATGTCATGAAAGGGTTAAGTAGGGAAAATAAATTTCAGTTAAAGTTAATTTTTTTCTTATTAATGTACACTCTGCACCCCACCTTGTAGAAAAAAAAACAGAAATGTAGTAATTTTTGCAAATTTATTACAGAAAAACTGAAATATCACATGGTCATAGTATTCAGACCCTTTGCTCAGACACTCATATTTAAGTCACATGCTGTCCATTTCCTTGTGATCCTCCTTGAGATGGTTCTAATCCTTCATTGGAGTCCAGCTGTGTTTAATTAAACTGATAGGTCTTGATTTGGAAAGGCACACACCTGTCTAAAACCTCACAGCTCACAGTGCATGTCAGACCAAATGAGAATCATGAGGTCAAAGGAACTGGCCTAGGAGCTCTGGCCAAGGTTACAACATAATTTCTGTAGTACTCAAGGTTCCTAAGAGCACAGTGGCCTCTATAATCCTTAAATGGAAGAAGTTTGGGACCACCACAAGTTTTCCTAGACCTGGCCGTCCAGCCAAACTGAGCAATCATGGGAGAAGAGCCTTGGTGAGAGAGGTAAAGAAGAGCCCTAAGATCACTGTGGCTGAGCTCCAGAGATGCAGTAGGAAGATGGGAGAAAGTTCCACAAAGTCTACTATCACTGCAGCCCTCCACCAGTTGGGTCTTTATGGCAGAGTGGCCTGACATAAGCCTCTTGTCAGTTCAAGACATATGAAAGCACGCATAGAGGTTGATAAAAAAAAACACAAGAAGGACTCCCAGACTATGAGAAATAAGATTCTCTGGTCTGATGAGATGAAGATAGACCTTTTTGGTGATAATTCTACGTGGTATGTGTGGAGAAAACCAGGCACTGCTCATCACCTGCCCAATACAATCCCAACAGTGAAACATGGTGGTAGTAGCATCATGCTATGGGAGTGCTTTTCAGCTGCAGGGACAGGACAACTGGTTGTCATAGAAAGAAACATGAATGCGGCCAAGTACAGAGATATCCTGGATGAAAATCTCTTCCAGAGTGCTCTGGACCTTAGACTCGGCCAAAGGTTCATCTTCCAACAAGTCAATGACCCTAAGCACACAGCTAAAATAACAAAGGAGTGGCTTCAGAACAACTCTATGATCATTCTTGACTGGCCCAGCCAGAGCCCTGACCTAAGCCCAATTGAGCATCTCTGGAGAGGCCTGAAAATGGCTGTCCACCAATGTTCACCATCCAAGCTGACAGAACTGGAGAGGATCTGCAAGGAAGAATGGCAGAATACCCCCAAATTCAGGTGTGAAAAACTTGTTGCATCATTCCCAAGAATACTCATGGCTGTACTAGCTCAAAAGGGTGCTTCTACTCAATACTGAGCAAAGGGTCTGAATATTTATGACCATGTGATATTTCAGGTTTTTTTTTTTTAATACATTTTCAAAAATTACTATATTTCTGTTTTTTTTCAGTCAAGATGGGGTGCAGAGTGTTAGGGCTGGTGGAATGCTCCAAATATATTTATATGTTATTAAAGGTGCATTCGCAGCGCGGGTTCAACCGTGCAGGAGAGGAACCTGCTACTAGCAATTGGTGGCACTATATGGCGGTATAAGCGAACTCTGTTACTTCACAGAGTCACCGAGATAGGAAAGTGCTGTGCCCTGTTAACCTCACAGAGTATCACAGCTACCAAACAGAGCAGAAAGCAAATAGTGGTCATGCAGTCAGCTTAGCACACAAACAACTCCTCTCCGGTGGAGCCAGAATTCTGGTGGCTATACGCCTGCCCTGAATTCAAACACACAAAACTCCTCATCGGAGTTGACAGTATTCTAGGGGCTTATTTCAGCTGAACCTGACCACAAGCAGACAATACCACCAAATAGCAAAGCTCATAACGTAAGCTGATGCTAGCGCATGCCCGTGTGGCTATGCGAACCGTTTATAGCTGCAGCAGACAAGGACCTTCCTAGAGGACCAATGGGAGTTGCTACAGGACCTGAGTTTGTGACCCCAACCTCCAATGAGAAGTCTTCCTTGGGCATGCTCAGAAGGGGAAAAGCAGGACTTAGTCCTAGAAGCGTTGGCTCGTCGCTGACCAGTACTGACTACAATAGCTGAGCCGGGAAGAGCTGCAGCAACCAAGCGCAGAGTATCTGCCTGAGTCAGACACTGGGACCGACGTCTCCGCTGAGCAGACTCCACTGCGGCTGGAGTAGAATGGGGGACTGCAGCAGAGGTGATTCGAGATTCCCCCTGTGCAGCGGCGGGAACTTGACACCTAACATTGCCCCCCTCCTTGGACCTCGCTACGCTCGAAGGCAGCAATGAGCTGCAGAGCTCAAATGTGCTCAGCAGGCTCTCAGGACCCGTCCTCTGGACCATAACACTTCCAGTCCACCAAATAAAATTTTTTGACACGTAGCACCTTGCACCCCAAAATAGTGTTCACCTTGCAATCATCCGGAAGACGAACCTGATGTCCCGGCAGATGACTCTGAAAACCAGGACATGTGTACGGGCTTTAACCCCTTCCCGACCTTTGACGCAGCGTATGCATCATGAAAACATGTGACGCAGCATATGTGTCACGGCCGGATCGCGTTCCTGCAGGCCGGGTGAAAGGGTTAACTCCAATTTCACCCGACATGCAGGGACAGGGGGAGTGGTGCTACAGCCCAAGGGGGGCTACGATCGCTCTGATTGGCTGTTGAAAGTGAAACATTGAAAATTGGTAAAATATTACAATCCAGCCATGGCCAATGCTACAATAGCATTGGCCATGGCTGCAGACCCCGATCTGGCCCCCCCACCGACTGACTGCGGCGATGTGCAGCCGCCGTCAGTGTTCCGTACCCCTCTGTCCTGTCCTAAGCGCCTTCCTCTCCCCTCCGACCCTCCCCCGTCCTCCCCTCCGCCCCCCCCGCTGTCCGATCGCACCCCCCATACTTACCTAGTCCCGGTGTCCCTCCCGGTGTCCTCGGTCTTCTCGCATGGGCGCCGCCATCTTGGAAAATGGCGGGCGCATGCGCAGTGCACCCGCCGAATCTGCCGGCCGGCAGATTCGTTCCCTGTATATTTTGATCACTGTGATAGAACCTATCACAGCGATCTAAATAAACCCCCCCTTTATCACCCCCATAGCTAGGGACAATAATAAAATACAGAAAATATATTTATTTTTGTTTTTCCACTAGGGTTAGGGTTAGGGGTAGGGTTAGGGGTAGGGTTAGGGTTGCACTTAGGGTTAGGGTTGCACTTAGGGTTAGGGTTGCACTTAGGGTTAGGGTTGCATTTAGGGTTGCACATAGGGCTAGGGTTGCACTTAGGGATAGGGTTGCACATAGGGCTAGGGTTGCACTTAGGGCTAGGTTTGCACTTAGGGCTAGGGTTGCACTTAGAGCTAGGGTTGCACTTAGGGTTGCACTTAGGGTTAGGGTTGCACTTAGGGTTGTACTTAGGGCTAGGGTTGCACTTAGGGCTAGGGTTGCACTTAGGGCTAGGGTTAGAATTAGGGTTAGAGTTAGGGTTAGGGTTGCAATTAGGGTTACAATTAGGGTTAGGGTTAGAATTAGGGCTAGGGTTGGAATTAGGGTTAGAATTAGGCTATGTGCACACGGAGCGGATTTGGCTGCGGATCCGCAGCGGATGGGTCGCTGCGGATTCGTAGCAGTTTTCCATCACGTTTACAGTACCACGTAAACCTATGGAAAACCAAATACGCTGTGCCCATGGTGCGGAAAATACAGCACGGAAACGCTGCTTTGTATTTTCTGCAGCATGTCAATTCTTTGTGCGGATTCCGCAGCGTTTTACACCTGCTCCATAATAGGAATCTGCAGGTGAAATCCACACAAAAAACACTGGAAATCTGCGGTAAATCCGCAGGTAAAGCGCAGTGCGTTTTACCTGCAGATTTTTCAAAAACGGTGCGGAAAAATCCGCACACAAATCCGCAACGTGGGCACATAGCCTTAGGGTTAGGGTTGGAATTAGATTTAGGGTTGGAATTGGGGTTAAGACTAGGGTTAGGGGTGTGTTGGGGTTAGGGTTGTGGTTAGGGTTGGGATTAGGGTTAGGGGTGTGTTGGGGTTAGTGTTGGAGTAAGAATTGAGGGGTTTTCACTGTTTAGGCACATCAGGGGGTCTCCAAATGCGACATGGCGCCAACATTGATTCCAGCCAATTTTGCGTTGAAAAAGTCAAATGGTGCTCTCTCCCTTCTGAACCCCGACGTGTACCCAAACAGTGGTTTACCCCCACATATGGGGTACCAGCGTACTCAGGAGAAACTGGACAACAACTTTTGGGGTCCAATTTCTCCTGTAATCCTTGGGAAAATAAAAAATTGCGGGCTAAAAAATTATTTTTGAGGAAAGAAAAATGATTTTTTATTTTCACGTTTCTGCGTTATAAACTTCTGTGAAGCATTTGGGGGTTCAAAGTGCTCACTACACATCTACATAAGTTCCTTTGGGGGTCTAGTTTCCAAAATGGGGTCACTTGTGGGGGGTTTCTACTGTTTAGGCACATCAGGGGCTCTGCAAATGCAACGTGATGTCCGCAGAGCATTCCATCAAAGTCTGCATTTCAAAACGTCACTACTTCACTTCCGAGCCCCGGCATGTGCCCAAACAGTGGTTTACCCCCACATATGGGGTATCAGTGTACTCAGGAATAACTGGACAACAACTGTTTGGGTCAAATTTCTCCTGATACCCTTGGGAAAATAAAAATTTCTGGGCTAAAAAATTATTTTTGAGGAAAGAAAACGTATTTATTATTTTCACGGCTCCGTGTTATAAACTTCTGTGAAGCACTTGGGGGTTCAAAGTGCTCACCACACATCTAGATTAGTTCCTTGGGAGGTCTAGTTTCCAAAATGGGGTCACTTGTAGGGGAGCTCCAATGTTTAGGCACACAGGGGCTCTCCAAACGCGACATGGTGTCGACATTGGAGCTAATTTTCCATTCAAAAAGCCAAATGGCGTGCCTTCCCTTCCGAGCCTTTCCATGTGCCCAAACAGTAGTTTACCCCCACATGTGAGGTATCGGTGTACTCAGGAGAAATTGCCCAACAAATTTTAGGATCCATTTTATCCTGTTGCCCATGTGAAAATGACAAAATTGAGGCTAAAAGAATTTTTTTGTAAAAAAAAAAGTACTTTTTCATTTTTACGGATCAATTTGTAAAGCACCTAGGGATTTAAAGTGCTCACTATGCATCTACATAAGTTCCTTGGGGCGTCTAGTTTCCAAAATGGGGTCACTTGTGGGGGAGCTCTAATGTTTAGGCACACGGAGGCTCTCCAAATGCGACATGGTGTTGGCTAAAGATTGGAGCCAATTTTTCATTCAAAAAGTCAAATGGCGCTCCTTCCCTTCCGAGCCCTGCCATGCACCCAAACAGTGGTTTACCCCCACATATGAGATATCAGGTACTCAGGACAAATTGGACAACAACGTCCGTGGTCCAGTTTCTCCTTTTACCCTTGGGAAAATAAAAAAATTGTTGCTAAAAGATCATTTTTGTGACTAAAAAGTTAAATGTTCATTTTTTCCTTCCATGTTGCTTCTCCTGCTGTGAAACACCTGAAGGGTTAATAAACTTCTTGAATGTGGTTTTGAGTACCTTGAGGGGTGCAGTTTTTAGAATGGTGTCACTTTTGGGTATTTTCAGCCATATAAAACCCTCAAACTGACTTCAGATGTGAGGTGGTCCCTAAAAAAATGGTTTTGTAAATTTTATTGTAAAAATGAGAAATCACTGGTCAAATTTTAACCCTTATAACTTCCTAGCAAAAAAAAATTTTGTTTCCAAAATTGTGCTGATGTAAAGTAGACATGTGGGAAATGTTATTTATTAACTATTTTGTGTCACATAACTCTCTAGTTTGACAGAATAAAAATTCAAAATGTGAAAATTGCTAAATTTTCAAAATTTTTGCCAAATTTCCATTTTTTTCACAAATAAACGCAGAAATGATCGACCTAAATTTACCACTAACATAAAGCCCAATATGTCACAAAAAAATAATCTCAGAATCGCTAGGATCCGTTGAAGCGTTCCTGAGTTATTACCTCATAAAGGGACACTGGTCAGAATTGCAAAAAATGGCCAGGTCATTAAGGTCAAAATAGGCTGGGTCATGAAGGGGTTAAGAGGGACATATGAAAGGTATCGGTGATACCTAGGCGTGGAGAAAGGCCAGACGGTAGACCACAGGGTTAACCTGTTCGAGGACCTTGAAGGGACCCAGGAAGCAAGGTGCATACTTAGTGGACTCAACTCGCAGCCTGATGTTATGGGCGGAGAGCCACACTAAGTCCCCAGGAGCAAAGATCGGAGTGTGGCACCGATGTGCATCGGCGGTGGACCTTATTCTCTCCTCGGAGGCCCGGATGGCATCCTGAATGCGGTCCCAAATGTCCCGTGCCTCCACAGCCCATTCTGCCACCCTGGAATTGGTGGAAGACATGGGCATAAGCACAGGAACCCACGGATGCTGGCCGTAATTAAGGAGGAATGGAGTCTGACCAGTGGAGTCAGCTATGGCGTTGTAAAGCGCAAACTCAGCCCACGGTAGCAAGGATGCCCAGACATCCTGCTTGGCAGAAACAAAATTTTGCAGATATGTGAGCAGGGTCTGGTTGGCCCTCTCTAGCAACCCATTCGTCTTGGGATGATATGCTGAAGAGAGATTCAACTCAATGCTGAGTAGATGACAAAACTGTCTCCAGAACTGAGACACAAACTGGGGACCCCAGTCACTGACAATTTTGTCCGGCATACCATGTAGGCGAAAGATATGCTTAATGAACAACGCTACTAGAGCCCGTGCAGAAGGTAGCGTGGAATAGGCACCAAGTGCACCATTTTGGAAAAATGGTCGTGATCACCCAAATAATGGTGCAGCTACGAGACTTGGGTAAGCCCACCACAAAATCCATCCCAACCATCTCCCAGGGCCTGTCCGCCACCGGCAGGGGGTAAAGCAACCCAGCTGCCATTGTCGAGGGGACTTGTTCTTGGCACAGGAAACACACGCCCGAACATAGTCACCGACGTCACGGGCCATATGCGGCCAACAATATGTCCTCGCCAGCAGTTCAGATGTCCTTTTGGTCCCAAAATGTCCACCCACCCTGGATGAGTGAGCCCAAGAGAGAACCTCCGGATGCAAATTTGGTGGTACAAAAGTCTTGCCCGGAAGCACAGACTCTAGCAAAACCGAAGCCACAGTTCTCAGGCTCTCAGAAGGGACAATAAGTCAAGGCTCCTCTTCCTCCTCCTCAGATGATAAAACAGAGCAAGAGAGAGCATTGGCACAAATGTTCTTCTCCCCAGAGAGAAAACGGAGGGTGAAATGGAACCAGGAGAAGAACAGGGACCATCTGGCCTGGCGAGAATTTAACCGCTGGGCTGTCTGTAAGTAGACCAAATTTTTGTGGTCTGTGAATACCTGGAAGGGAAAGTGAGCTCCCTCCAAAAGATGTCTCCTCTCAGAGAAAGCCAACTTCATTGCTAGCAACTCCCTGTCCCCGATGGAATAATTCCTCTCCGCTGGTGTGAAGGCCTTGGAAAAGAAGAAGCAAGGATGCTTCCAACCTTGAGCATCCTTTTGAAAGAGGACTGCTCCAGCACCAACAGATGAGGCATCCACCTCCATTATAAATGGTTTATCTATATCAGAGCGATGTAGGATGGGAGCGCTAGCAAAATGAGAATTAATAGAAGTGAAGGCCTTGGAGACCTCTTCAGATCACAATTTGGGATTTGCTCCCTTCTTGGTAAGGGCTACCAAGGGAGCTACCAAAGTTGAGAAATGAGGAATGAACTGGCGATAATAGTTAATGAACCCCATAAAGCGCTGCACCGCTTTAAGAGAATGGGGTTCTTGCCAGTCCATGACAGCCTGTAGTTTAGCAGGATCCATAGCCAATCCCTGGGCGGAGATGATATAGCCCAGGAAAGGTAAGGACTCCTGCTCAAATACACATTTCTCCAACTTGGCGTAGAGGGAATTTGCCTGCAAGAGGTCGAAGACTCTGCAAACATCTCTCCGGTGAGAGTCAATATCTGGAGAGTAGATGAGAATATCATCCAGATAGATTATGACTGAGGAGGAAAGCATATCCCGGAAGATGTCATTTACAAAGTCTTGGAAAATGGCTGGGGCATTACAGAGCCCAAAGGGCATCACAAGGTATTCATAGTGCCCATCCCTGGTGTTAAAAGCCGTCTTCCATTCGTCCCCCTCACGGATGCGAATCAGGTTGTAAGCACCCCGCAGATCTAATTTAGTAAATACCCTTGCTCCCCGAAGTCTATCAAAAAGCTCAGATATCAGGGGCAGGGGATACTTGTTCTTAACAGTGATGACGTTAAGACCCCTGCAGTCTATGCATGGACGTAGTTCCCCGTTCTTCTGCACGAAGAAGAACCCAGCCCCTGCAGGTGACACTGACTTCCTAATGAATCCCCTTGCCAGATTTTCCTGAATGAACTGTGACATTGCCTCCATCTCCGGAAGAGATAACGGATAAGCTCGACCCCGGGGAGGCTCAGCACCAGGCAAGAGGTCAATAGGACAGTCATAAGCGCAGTGAGGCGGAAGGGACTCCGCAGCGCTTTTGGAGAACACATCCGCATAGGGCCAATATTGCTTGGAGAGAGAGGATAGATTCGCGGGCACTTCAGTAGTAGCAACCTGAATGTATTCCCTCTGACATCTACCCCCACAAGATTCACCCGATCCCAAAATTCTGCCTGTGGACCACTAAATATGAGGAGAGTGGTACCGTAGCCAAGGTATCCCTAACAGGACCTCATCAATTCCCTCAGGAATGACGAGCAGAGATATAATCTCCTGATGAGATGGCGACATAGACAAAGTAAAAGGGATGGTCTGGTGTGTTATCTTTGAGGGCAGTGTCGACCCATTAACCACTCGTACGGTTACTGGTTGAGCAAGCATCACCAAGAGTATTGCATAACGTTGGGCGAAGGAAGAAGACATAAAATTGCCCTCCCCCAGAATCCACGCAGAGCTCAACCGAATGAGTGGATGAGCCTACTGTAATTGTCTCCTTAAAGGACAGTTTGGAGGTAAAAGTTGCTGTGTCTAGTGTACCTCCACCTACTTCCACTAGACGCTGACGTCTCCCCGACCGCTTGAACATCGGGTGGCAAGATGTCCTGACTGCTGACAAACATGACGGACATTGAGTGCACGAGCAGTCTTGGACTTAGATCCCGCTCGTGACACTTCCATGGCCTCATGTGACTCAGGGGCCTGGACTGGAGATTCCAAAGGTTTGGCAAAGGTGAGAGCCAGCCGAAACCTCTGCCTACACTGGGCTCGCTCTAACCTCCGCTCGTTAAAATGGAGGTCAATAAGAGTGGACACAGCTATTAGCTCCTCCAGTGTGGCGGGAATCTCCCTAGTGGCCAAAGCGTCCTTCACATGGTCAGCCCGCCCCCTCCAAAATATAGGGATAAGGGCTTTACCCCACCACTCCAGCTCAGATGCTAAGGTGCGGAAGTGGACGGCAAAATGACTGACCAAGGACGAGCCCTGAGTCAATGGCAACAGTTGGAGCGCCGTATCATGAGTGACTCGAAGTCCTAAAAAGACCTGTTCCAGAGTGCTCCGGAACAGCGGAGCACTCTGCACCACATGATCGCGACGCTCCCACAGCGGTGTAGCTTATTCCAACACCCTGTCCGACAGGAGAGGCAAAATGAATCCCACCTTTGCCTGCTCTGTGGGGAAATGTGCGGCCAGCAGCTCGAGATGTATAGAGCACTGGCTCACGAAAATCCCTACAAGGTTTGCTATCACCAGAAAAATTTTCTGGCAGTGGGAGGCGAGATAGGGTTGGAACAGGAGTGGCAGTTTACAAAGTTGCTGCAGCCACGCTGGCAGCCTGAACAGCTACTGTGGTAACATCCACAGCTGAGGTTGTGCGCTCGAGAGCCACCAACCTACCCTCCAGCTGCTGGATGTACCGCAAGGATTGCTGTTTGTCCGTCATTGCTAGCCAGACCCTGGTGCTAGTATTATGTTAGGGCTGGCAGAACACACCAAATATATTTATATGTTATTAAAGGTGCGTTCGCAGCCTGGGGTCCACCGTGCAGGAGAAGAACCTGCTGTTAGCAATTGGTGGCACTATATGGTGGTATAAGCGAACTCTGTTACTTCACAGAGTCACCTAGATAGGAAAACGCAGTGCCCTGTTAACCTCACAGAGTATCACAGCTACCAAACAGAGCAGAAAGCAATTAGTGGTCATGCAGTCAGCTTAGCACACAAACAACTCCTCTCCGGTGGAGCCGGAATTCTAGTGGCTATACGCCAGCCCTGAATTCAAACACAGAAAACTCCTCACCGGAGATGCCGGTATTCTAGGGGCTTATTTCAGCCGAACCTGACCACAAGCAGACATGACCACCAAATAGCAAAGCTCATAGCATAAGCTGATACCAGCACATGGCCGTGTGGCCATGCAAACTTTTTATAGCTGCAGCAGACAAGGACCTTCCTAGAGGACCAATGGGAGTTGCTACAGGACCTGAGCATCTGACCCCCAACCTCCAATGAGAAGTCTTCCTTTGGGCATGCTCAGAAGGGGAAAAGCAGACCTTCGTCCCAGAGGCATCTGCTCGCCGCTGACCAGTACTGGCTACAATAGCTGAGCCTGGAAGAGCAGCAGCAACCAAGTGCAGAGTATCTGCCTGAGCCAGACGCTGGGCCCGACGTCTCTGCTGAGCAGACGTTTCTGCTGAGCAGACTTCACTGCGGCTGGAGAAGAATGGGAGACCGCAGTGAAGGTGGTTCAAGATACTCCCTGTGCAGTGGTGGGAACTTGACACCTAACACAGAGTGTACATTAATGAGAAAAAAAATTAACTTTTTTGAATTTACCAAATTGTTGCAATGAAACAAAGTAAAAAATTTAAAGGGGTCTGAATACTTTCCATACCCGCTGTATATATCGATAAAATATAACTAAAAGTAATACCAATCTGTGAAGGAGTATAGCAGTAATGTCCATGTGAAAATAGCCAAAGGTCATCAACTAAGATAATGATCATATATGAAAGTGTGTGAGTTCAGGGAGAAATAAAGAAATGAAGAGGAGTCGGAATGAAGGCAAATGTTTGTAAAGAGTTATACAGACCAACGTGCATGAGTGCATGGTTTCTGAGAATTGTATAAACAAAAGTGAAGAGCAAGAAAATAGAATAAACAGCATAAATAATATAATGTGTGATATAAATATATGTATGAGTCGGAAAGGTTGAAAGTATCTAAAGTAGGGCAGATGTACAGAGTGAAATGTGTGCAGAATTATCCTATGAATGTGCAATACCTCCAACTAGTAAACCCTTCACTGTACACACTGACACTATTCTATATTTATATATCTGTCCAATGATCATATATGAAGGTGCATGAGTGCAGAAAGAAGTAAAGAAATATGAGCTGTGGTGCCTTTACGCCAAAGATATTGTTTGGCATTGTTGCCAAAAAGTTCGATTTTGGTTTCATCTGACCAGAGCACCTTCTTCCACATGTTTGGTGTGTTTCCCAGGTGGCTTGTTGCAAACTTTAACCCCTTACTGACCTCGGACGTACTATACCGTCCGAGGTCAGCTCCCCTGCTTTGATGCAGGGCTCCGCGGTGAGCCCGCATCAAAGCCGGGACATGTCAGCTGTTTTGAACAGCTGACATGTGCCCGCAATAGGCGCGGGCAGAATCGCGATCTGCCCGCGCCTATTAACTAGTTAAATGCCGCTGTCAAACGCAGACAGCGGCATTTAACTACCGCATCCGGCCGGGCGGCCGGATATGACGGCATCGCCGACCCCCGTCACATGATCGGAGGTCGGCGATGCTTCTGAATGGTAACCATAGAGGTCCTTGAGACCTCTATGGTTACTGATCCTTGGCAGCTGTGAGCGCCACCCTGTGGTCGGCGCTCACAGCACACCTGCAATTCTGCTGTGTAGCAGCGATCTTATGATCGCTGCTACATAGCAGAGCCGATCGGTTTGTGCCTGCTTCTAGCCTCCCATGGAGGCTATTGAAGCATGGCAAAAGTGAAAAAAAAAAGTTAAAAAAAATGTGAAAAAAATAAATAAAACATAAAAGTTTAAATCACCCCCCTTTCGCCCCAATCAAAATAAATCAATAAAAAAAAAATCAAACCTACACATATTTGGTATCGCCGCGTTCAGAATCGCCCGATCTATCAATAAAAAAAAGCATTAACCTGATCGCTAAACGGCATAACGAAAGAAAAAATCGAAACGCCAGAATTACGGTTTTTTGGTCGCCACGACATTGCATTAAAATGCAATAACGGGCGATCAAAAGAACATATCTGCACCGAAATGGTATCATTAAAAACGCCAGCTCGGCACACAAAAAATAAGCCCTCACCTGACCCCAGATCACGAAAAATGGAGACGCTACGGGTATCGGAAAATGGCACAATTTTTTTTTTTTTAGCAAAGTTTGGAATTTTTTTTCACCACTTAGGTAAAAAATAACCTAGTCATGTTAGGTGTCTATGAACTCGTAATGACCTGGAGAATCATAATGGCAGGTCAGTTTTAGCATTTAGTGAACCTAGCAAAAAAGCCAAGCAAAAAACAAGTGTGGGATTGCACTTTTTTTGCAATTTCACCGCACTTGGAATTTTTTTCCCGTTTTCTAGTACACGACATGGTAAAACCAATGATGTTGTTCAAAAGTACAACTCGTCCCGCAAAAAATAAGCCCTCACGTGGCCAAATTGACGGAAAAATAAAAAAGTTATGGCTCTGGGAAGGAGGGGAGTGAAAAACGAAAACGGAAAAACGAAAAATCCCAAGGTCATGAAGGGGTTAAACAACACTTTATATGGATATCTTTGAAAAATGACTTTCTTCTTGCCACACTTCCATAAAGGCCAGATTTGTGCAGTGTACGACTGATTGTTGTCCTATGGACAGACTGTCCCACCTCAGCTGTAGATCTCTGCAGTTCATCAAGAGTGATCATGGGCCTCTTGGCTGCATCTCTAATCAGTCTTCTCCTTGTTTGAGATGAAAGTTTAGAGGGACGGCCAGTTCTTGGTAGATTTGCAGTGGTATCATACTAGTTCCATTTCAATATGATCGCTTGCACAGTGCTCCTTGGGATGGTTAAAGTTTTGGAAATCATTTTGCATCCAAATCCATCTTTAAACTTCTCCACAACAGTATCAGGACCTGCCTGTTGTGTTCCTTGGTCTTCATGATGCTCTCTGTGCTTCCAACAGAACTCTGAGACTATCACAGAGCAGGTGCATTTATACGGAGACTTAATTACACACAGGTGGATTATATTTATCATCATTAGGCATTTAGGACAACATTGGATCATTCAGAGATCTACAAGGAACTTCTGCAGTGAGTTTGATGCACTGAAAGTAAAGAGGCCGAATAATATTGCATGCCCCACTTTTCAGTTTTTGAATTTCCACAAAAATTTAAAATAACCCATAAATTTTGTTCAGCTTCACAATTGTGTTCCACTTGTTGTTGATTCTTCACCAAAAATTTACATTTGGTTTCTTTATGATAGACGGTACTACAAGCACAGCTTTTATACTGCCTGTTCAGCGTGGATGGCCTGAGGACATGGAAGAGGAGGATGAGGATGAGGAGGACAGCATCGTCAGCCGTCCTGTTGGTGAGGACACAGAAGTCTTGCCTGTTAGCAGTCTGGCACGCATGGCTGACTTTATGTTGCGCTGCGTTTCACGTGACCCTCGCATTATAAAAATTTTGGGTTACTCTCATTACTGGTTGGTGACACTTCTAGACCCACGCTATAAGGAGAACTTTCAATCTCTTCTGCCAGAGGTAGAGAGGTGTACTAAAATGTTGCAGTACCAGAGGGCCCTTGTAGCGGAATTACTTAGAAAATTCCGATGTGAGAACGCTGGCAGCAGACGTCAGAGTTTGTTGTACAACCCAGGAGTCCAAGCGAGAGAGACAGAAGTACAATCCAGCTCAGGCAGGGGAACAATGGCAATGTTCTGGGACAGTTTTCTCAGACCCTCCCATTGTGATGGCACAGAGGCAAGGGGTGCTGTCACAAGAAGTGCAATGTTTGGGAAGATGGTGAGGGAGTTCCTTGCAGATCGTACAAACGTCCTCCGTGATTCCACTGTGCCTTTTAATTATTGGGTATCCAAGCTGGACACGTGGCATGAACTGGCTCTCTACGCCTTGGAGATCCTGGCCTGCCCTGCTGCTAGCATCTGTTAGAGTGGGTTTTTAGTGCTGCTGGTGGAATTACAACAGATAAGCGCATCTGCCTGTCAACTGAAAATGCTGAAAGGCTGACTCTTATAAAAATGAACAAGGGCTGGATTTGAAAAGACTTCTGTACACCACGAAGTGAAAACAGCTAAACATAACCTCAAATACATTCTCTTTTTGAGGAGGTGTATTCTCATGCACCTCTTCACAACCACACATGGGTATATGCTTTCAGATTTGGTCTGTTTGTTCTTATCCTCCTCCTTATCCTCATCCTCATCATCCAGAACCACTAGATGACAAGGGTGAACGTGCTCTGTACTGTTATAGGCCAGTGAATTTTGGGCAAGGGGACTGAGATGGCACTATTTTATTTATCAAAAAAAGGACCCACCATTGGGGAATTGTTTGTCAGCTCCCTACTTCTTAACTCTGTCTCCTGCAATGTGTCCTTTAACTGCCACTAGATGACCAGGGTGAACGTGCTCTGTACGGTGAATTTTGGCCAAGGGGGCTGTGATGGCACTATTTTATTTAGTAAAATAAGGACCCCACATTGGGGAATTGGGAATTACATTACATTGGGCCTACTTCTTAACTCTGTCTCCTGCAATGTCTCCTTTAACTGCCACTAGATGACCAGGGTGAACGTGCTGTGTACGGTGAATTTGGGGCAAGGGGGCTGTGATGGCACTATTTTGTTTAGTAAAAAATGGACCCCACATTGGGGAATTGTTTGTCAGCTGATGCCCTCCATTACAAGTCTCAGAGACCCACACCCCTACTTTGGGCCTACTTCTTAACTCTGTTTCCTACAATGTCACTTCCTTATCTCTGACAACATGACCTGGGTGAACGTGTTCTGTACTTTTATAGGCCACAGAATTTTGAGCAAGGGGGGCTGTGATGGCAATAGTATATTTTTAAAAAAGCTACCCCCCATTGGTGAAACCACATCCTTGTTGGCAAAGACTTCATAATATTTGTGTACCTTAAAGAGCTCACTTGAAAAGCTCCTTTTTGTGTTGCCTGGTTGCTCACATTTGACAGAATACACTTCACATAAATTTGATAAAGCAATGCTGTTAGTTTGGCTCAGTAGTTCATTACAAATATTTCTTTTTCGACTATATTAGTTTCTCTCCTTGAGAGCCATAACTTTGGCTGCCTCAAATGTACAAATGTACAAATGGCGAATATGCAAATGGCGATTTGGAATCCAGATTAAAATACTGTATGCCGAATGCATTCAGACAATTACATAGCTGCATTTCTTGTAAAACATTTACAGGTGTGACAGACAATGCTCATAGTGACACAATCTTGAGAAATGTTTGTTTATTCACTTCACAAACAGTTCTAAGCCTCTATATGTTTTCTGTTTGTCATTGTAAAACATTAAGGTTTACTGAAACTCTGCCTGTGGTGGTTTGATCTGAATCATTGTGGCTTTTATTTTTTAGGGGTCTATGGCCTCTCATCTGAAGACTCCATACAACCTTGAAAGCTGGCCACTTGAAGGTCTGGGTGAAACTAGAGTTACTGCATAGTGTAAATCACTATATAGGACCAGAGAAACATGACTAAGACAGATGCCAATACTGGGGTACCTGTACATGTACAGTGTGCTGATACCTGCATAATTGGTGACGCCCATGCAGTGTGGGTAATCTCCTAGGGGTTCTCTGTCTTGGTGTTGCTTCTCTGGTGGATGATGTAAGTATACTGTATGTAGTTAATCTTTAAATATACGTAATCACTATATGTATTTAATCCTTATATGTACTTATTAACCTTTGCATGTTAACATATACAAAAGTGTTCGCACTCACACTATTTAATCATACTATTCCTTGAATTTTGTAGTTTGCAATAAAATTGCATTGTATTGCAAGTATTAGCCTTATTTAAAGCCGTATCTGAACCTTAGTGTTAAAAACATGGCAAATAAAATAGCCAAATTCTCCTGTAAATAATTCTGCAAAGAGGGAACCATCATACCATTAAAAAATACAAGTGGATTTTCATGGACCCATCCAGTATGTGGGTTCCAAGGCATAATGGGGTGCATACGACTATGCAGCAGGGCTGGCCTTGCTGCCAATGTGTAAAACAAAGGAGTACAGGAGTACAAAAGGAGTACAGGTTACAAGGCATAATGGGGTGCATATGACTGACTATGCAGCAGGGCTGGCCTTGCTGCCAATGTGTAAAACAAAGGAGTACAAAATGCATATTGTGAAGTAGATTTTCATGGACCCATTCAGTATGTGGGTTCCTGTTATGATCCTTAGTGGCTGAGGATCACAGAACTGACCAGCTAAGTAACTGAACATAGGACGAGCTCTAGGGAGGTGGTAACTGGACTGACCGCAATCCTGATCCTAACCGCACACACTAAAGGTAGCCGGTGAACGTGCCTAGAATTCCTAGACGTCTCGACTCAGCCTGAGAAACTAGCTACCCCTAGAGAGAAAGTAAAGACCTCACTTGCCTCAGAGAAATAACCCCAAAGATATAGAAAGCCCCCCACAAATAATAACGGTGAGGTAAGGGGAAAATACAAACGTAGAAATGAAACAGATTTAGCAAATGAGGCCCGCTAATCACTAGATAGCAGAAGATAGATAGGAAGCTGTGCGGTCAGTAAAAAACCCTATACAAAATATCCACGCTGAGAGTACAAGAACCCCCACACCAACTAACGGTGTGAGGGGAGAAACTCAGCCCCCTAGAGCTACCAGCAAGCGAGGAAATCACATATTAGCAAGCTGGACAAAACACATCATAAACGTAGAAACATATTGAACACTGATGAGCAAAAAATGAACAAACAGAGACTTAGCTTCTCGTGGAGAGACTGATAACCAAGGTAGTCAGGAGAGATCAAAATAGCACTGAATACATCGACAGGCAAAAACTAAAGGTCCAGGTGAGCTAAATAGGAAACCAACTAGCAGATAACGAGACAGCTGATCCCAGCCACAGACCAGCAGAATGACAAAAAGAGCCACCAGAGGGAGCCCAAAGATAGCACTCACACAGTACCACTTGTGACCACAAGAGGGAGCCTAAGAATAGAGTTCACAACAGTACCCCCCCTTGAGGAGGGGTCACCGAACCCTCATCAAAACCCCCAGGGCGATCAGGATGAGCCACATGGAAGGCATGAACCAAATCGGCCGCATGAACATCAGAGGCGACAACCCAGGAATTATCCTCCTGACCATAGCCCTTCCACTTAACCAAATACTGAAGCCTCCATCTAGAAATACGAGAATCCAAGATCTTCTCCACCACGTACTCCAATTCGCCCTCAACCAGCACCAGAGCAGGAGGCTCAACAGAAGGAACCACAGGCACCACATACCTCCGCAACAAAGACCTATGGAACACATTATGAATGGCAAACGACGCTGGGAGGTCCAAACGAAATGACACAGGGTTAAGGATTTCCAAAATCTTATAAGGACCGATGAAGCGAGGCTTGAACTTAGGAGAGGAGACCTTCATAGGAACATAACGAGAAGACAGCCATACCAAATCCCCAACACGAAGTCGGGGACCCACACCGCGACGGCGGTTGGCAAAGCGCTGAGCCTTCTCCTGTGACAACTTCAAATTGTCCACCACATGGTTCCAAATCTGCTGCAACCTATCCACCACAGAATCCACCCCAGGACAGTCAGAATGTTCCACCTGACCCGAGGAAAAACGAGGATGAAAACCAGAATTACAAAAAAAAGGTGAAACCAAAGTAGCAGAACTAGCCCGATTATTAAGGGCAAACTCGGCCAATGGTAAAAAAGTAACCCAATCATCCTGATCAGCAGAAACAAAACATCTTAAATAAGTTTCCAAGGTCTGATTAGTTCGCTCGGTTTGGCCATTCGTCTGAGGATGGAAGGCCGACGAAAAAGACAAATCAATGCCCATCTTAGCACAAAAGGTCCGCCAAAATCTAGACACAAACTGGGATCCTCTGTCAGACACAATATTTTCAGGGATGCCGTGCAAACGAACCACATTCTGAAAAAACAGAGGAACCAAATCGGAGGAGGAAGGCAACTTAGGCAACTGCACCAAATGGACCATTTTAGAAAAACGATCACACACCACCCAGATGACAGACATTCTCTGAGAGACTGGAAGATCCGAAATGAAATCCATGGAAATGTGCGTCCAAGGCCTCTTCGGGACAGGCAAAGGCAAAAGCAATCCACTGGCACGAGAACAGCAAGGCTTAGCCCGAGCACAAATCCCACAGGACTGCACAAAGGAACGCACATCCCGCGAAAAGGAAGGCCACCAGAAGGACCTAGCCACCAAATCTCTGGTACCAAAAATCCCAGGATGGCCTGCCAACACCGAAGAATGAACCTCGGAAATAACTCTGCTGGTCCATCTATCTGGGACAAACAGTCTCTCTGGTGGACAACGGTCGGGTCTATCTGCCTGAAATTCCTGCAGCACTCGTCGCAAATCTGGGGAAATGGCAGACAAAATCACTCCCTCTCTGAGGATACCAGCCGGCTCTGAAACTCCAGGAGAGTCAGGCACAAAACTCCTAGAAAGAGCATCAGCCTTCACGTTCTTCGAACCAGGCAGGTACGAGTCCACGAAATCGAAACGGGAGAAAAACAACGACCAACGAGCCTGTCTAGGATTCAGCCGCTTGGCAGACTCGAGATAAATCAGATTTTTGTGATCAGTCAAGACCACCACACGATGCTTAGCTCCCTCGAGCCAATGTCGCCACTCCTCAAATGCCCACTTCATAGCCATCAACTCCCGATTACCAACATCATAATTCCGCTCGGCCGGCGAAAACTTTCTTGAAAAGAAAGCACAAGGCTTCATCACAGAGCCACCAGAGCTTCTCTGCGACAAAACAGCCCCTGCTCCAATCTCAGAAGCATCAACCTCGACCTGAAAAGGAAGAGAGATATCAGGCTGACATAAGACTGGAGCCGAAGAAAACCGGCGCTTCAGCTCCCGAAAGGCCTCCACGGCCGCAGGAGACCAATTAGTCACATTAGAACCCTTCTTGGTCAAATCCGTCAAGGGTTTAACCACGCCAGAAAAATTAGCGATGAAGCGACGGTAAAAATTAGCAAAACCCAAGAACTTCTGAAGACTCTTAACAGATGTAGGCTGTTGTGAATTTGGATTCTGGGCTCCCCCGGTGGCTACTGGTGGAATTGAACTGGTGTCTTCATCTTCTCTGTTCACCTGTTCCCATCAAGATGTGGGAGTCGCTATATAACCTTGCTACTCTGTTAGTTGCTTGCCGGTCAACAATGTTATCAGAAGCCTCTCTGTGCTTGTTCCTGCTCCTAGACAACTACTAGATAAGTTGGACTCTTGTCCATGTTTGTTTTTGCATTTTTGTTCCAGTTCACAGCTGTAGTTTCGTTACTGTGTCTGGAAAGCTCTTGTGAACAGGAATTGCCACTCTGGTGTTATGAGTTAATGCCAGAGTTTTAAAGTAATTTCTGGATGGTTTTTTGATAGGGTTTTCAGCTGACCATGAAAGTGTCCTTTCTGTCTTCTGCTATGTAGTAAGTGGACCTCAAATTTGCTAAACCTATTTTCATACTACGTTTGTTATTTCATCTTAATTCACCGCCAATACATGTGGGGGGCCTCTGTCTCCTTTCGGGGTATTTCTCTAGAGGTGAGCTAGGACTAATATTTTCCTCTGCTAGCATTATTTAGTCCTCCGGCTGGTGCTGGGCATCTAGAATCAACGTAGGCATGCTACCCGGCCACTGCTAGTTGTGTGTTAGGTTTAGTTCATGGTCAGCTCAGTTCCCATCTTCCAAGAGCTAGTTCCTATATACGCTGATGCTATGTTCTCTTGCCATTGAGAACATGACAGTTTGACCGGCCCACTAAAGGGTTAAAATCCTTGGCTGAGAAAGGAGAGAAATAAGAAGTTTGCTGAGATTTTTTTTTTTTTTTTCTCCTTCTAATCTTTGAATGGCTCTGTGTCCACCTGTTTGTAATGGATCTTCAGAGTGTAACTGCAGGTTTGAATAATCTCGCCACGAAGGTACAAAATTTGCAAGACTTTGTTTGTCATGCACCTGTATCTGAGCCGAGAATTCCTTTGCCGGAATTTTTCTCGGGGAATAGATCTGGGTTTCAGAATTTTCGAAATAATTGCAAATTATTTTTGTCCCTGAAATTTCGCTCTGCCGGAGACCCTGCACAGCAGGTCAGGATTGTGATTTCCTTGCTCCGGGGCGACCCTCAAGACTGGGCTTTCTCATTGACACCAGGGGATCCTGCGTTGCTCAATGTGGATGCGTTTTTTCTGGCCTTGGGGTTGCTTTATGACGAACCTCATTTGGAGCTTCAGGCAGAAAAAACTTTGATGTCCCTATCTCAGGGGCAAGATGAAGCGGAAATTTACTGCCAAAGATTCCGTAAATGGTCTGTACTTACTCAGTGGAATGAGTGCGCCTTGGCGGCGACTTTCAGAGAGGGTCTCTCTGATGCCATTAAGGATGTTATGGTGGGGTTCCCTGTGCCTGCGGGTCTGAATGAGTCCATGACAATGGCTATTCAGATCGATAGGCGTTTGCGGGAGCGCAAACCAGTGCACCATCTGGCGGTGTCCACTGAGAAGTCGCCAGAGAGTATGCAGTGTGATAGAATTCTGTCCCGAAGCGAGCGGCAGAATTTTAGACGGAAAAATGGGTTGTGTTTCTATTGTGGTGATTCTACTCATGTTATATCAGCATGCTCTAAGCGCACTAAAAAGCTTGATAAATCTGTTTCCATTTGCACCTTACCGTCTAAGTTTATTCTATCTGTGACCCTGATTTGCTCCTTGTCATCTATTACCACGGACGCCTATGTCGACTCTGGCGCCGCTTTGAGTCTTATGGATTGGTCCTTTGCCAAACGCTGTGGGTATGATTTAGAGCCTTTGGAGACTCCTATTCCTCTGAAGGGGATTGACTCCACCCCATTGGCTAATAATAAACCACAATACTGGACACAAGTAACTATGCGTATTAATCCGGATCACCAGGAGATTACTCGCTTTCTGGTGCTGTATAATCTACATGATGATTTGGTGCTAGGATTGCCTTGGCTGCAATCTCACAACCCAGTCCTCGACTGGAGAGCTATGTCTGTGTTGAGCTGGGGATGTAAGGGGGCTCATGGGGATGTACCTGTGGTTTCCATTTCATCATCTATTCCCTCTGAAATTCCTGAGTTCCTGTCTGACTATCGTGACGTCTTTGAAGAATCCAAGCTTGGTTCGTTACCTCCGCACCGAGAGTGCGATTGTGCCATAGATTTAATCCCGGGTAGTAAATACCCAAAGGGTCGTTTGTTTAATCTGTCTGTGCCTGAACATGCTGCTATGCGAGAATATATAAAGGAGTCCTTGGAAAAGGGACATATTCGTCCATCGTCATCTCCCTTAGGAGCCGGTTTTTTCTTTGTGTCAAAAAAAGACGGCTCTTTGAGACCATGTATCGATTATCGGCTTTTGAACAAAATCACTGTTAAATATCAATACCCATTGCCGTTGCTGACTGATTTGTTTGCTCGCATAAAGGGGGCCAAGTGGTTCTCTAAGATTGACCTTCGTGGGGCGTATAATTTGGTGCGAATCAGGCAGGGGGATGAGTGGAAGACCTCATTTAATACGCCCGAGGGCCACTTTGAGTATTTAGTGATGCCTTTTGGTCTTTCAAATGCTCCGTCAGTTTTCCAGTCCTTTATGCATGATATTTTTCGCGATTATTTGGATAAATTTATGATTGTGTATCTGGATGATATTCTGATTTTTTCGGATGACTGGGACTCTCATGTCCAGCAAGTCAGGAGGGTTTTCCAGGTTTTGCGGTCTAATTCTTTGTGTGTGAAGGGTTCTAAGTGTGTTTTTGGGGTACAGAGAATTTCCTTTTTGGGATATATTTTTTCTCCCTCTTCCATTGAAATGGATCCTGTCAAGGTTCAAGCTATTTGTGATTGGACGCAGCCCTCTTCTCTTAAGAGTCTTCAGAAATTTTTGGGCTTTGCTAACTTTTATCGTCGATTTATTGCTGGTTTTTCGGATATTGCTAAGCCATTGACCGATTTGACTAAGAAGGGTGCTGATGTTGCTGATTGGTCCCCTGACGCTGTGGAGGCCTTTCGGGAGCTTAAGCGCCGTTTTTCCTCTGCCCCTGTGTTGCGTCAGCCTGATGTTGCTCTACCTTTTCAGGTTGAGGTCGACGCTTCTGAGATCGGAGCTGGGGCAGTGTTGTCGCAGAAAAGTTCTGACTGCTCCGTGATGAGGCCTTGTGCCTTCTTTTCCCGTAAATTTTCGCCCGCTGAGCGGAATTATGATGTTGGGAATCGGGAGCTTTTGGCCATGAAGTGGGCTTTTGAGGAGTGGCGCCATTGGCTTGAGGGGGCCAGACATCAGGTGGTGGTATTGACTGACCACAAAAATTTGATTTATCTTGAGACCGCCAGGCGCCTGAATCCTAGACAGGCGCGCTGGTCATTATTTTTCTCTCGGTTTAATTTTGTGGTGTCATACCTACCGGGTTCTAAGAATGTTAAGGCGGATGCCCTTTCTAGGAGTTTTGAGCCTGACTCGCCTGGTAACTCTGAGCCCACAGGTATCCTTAAGGATGGAGTGGTTTTGACAGCCGTTTCTCCAGACCTGCGGCGGGCCTTGCAGGAGTTTCAGGCGGATAGACCGGATCGTTGCCCACCTGATAAACTGTTTGTTCCTGATGATTGGACCAGTAGAGTCATCTCTGAGGTTCATTCTTCTGCGTTGGCAGGTCATCCTGGCATTTTTGGTACCAGGGATTTGGTGGCAAGGTCCTTCTGGTGGCCTTCCCTGTCACGAGATGTGCGAGGCTTTGTGCAGTCTTGTGACGTTTGTGCTCGGGCCAAGCCTTGTTGTTCTCGGGCTAGTGGATTATTGTTGCCCTTGCCTATTCCTAAGAGGCCTTGGACGCACATCTCGATGGATTTTATTTCAGATCTGCCTGTTTCTCAGAAGATGTCTGTCATCTGGGTGGTGTGTGACCGTTTCTCTAAGATGGTCCATTTGGTTCCTCTGCCCAAGTTGCCTTCTTCTTCCGAGTTGGTTCCTCTGTTTTTTCAGAATGTTGTTCGTTTGCATGGTATTCCTGAGAATATCATTTCTGACAGAGGGACCCAATTCGTGTCTAGATTTTGGCGGGCATTCTGTGCTAGGATGGGCATAGATTTGTCTTTTTCGTCCGCTTTCCATCCTCAGACGAATGGCCAGACCGAGCGGACTAATCAGACCCTGGAGACATATCTGAGGTGTTTTGTGTCTGCTGACCAGGATGATTGGGTTGCTTTTTTGCCATTGGCAGAGTTCGCTCTCAATAATCGGGCCAGCTCTGCCACTTTGGTGTCCCCGTTTTTCTGTAATTCGGGGTTTCATCCTCGATTTTCCTCTGGTCAGGTGGAATCTTCGGATTGTCCTGGAGTGGATGCTGTGGTGGAGAGATTGCATCAGATCTGGGGGCAGGTGGTGGACAATTTGAGGTTGTCCCAGGAGAAGACTCAGCTTTTTGCCAACCGCCACCGTCGTGTTGGTCCTCGGCTTTGTGTTGGGGATTTGGTGTGGTTGTCTTCTCGTTTTGTCCCTATGAGGGTCTCTTCTCCTAAGTTTAAGCCTCGGTTCATTGGCCCGTATAAGATATTGGAGATTCTTAACCCTGTTTCCTTCCGTTTGGACCTCCCTGCATCCTTTTCTATTCATAACGTTTTTCATCGGTCATTATTGCGCAGGTATGAGGTACCGGTTGTGCCTTCCGTTGAGCCTCCTGCTCCGGTGTTGGTTGAGGGTGAGTTGGAGTACGTTGTGGAGAAAATCTTAGACTCTCGTGTTTCCAGACGGAGACTCCAGTATCTGGTCAAGTGGAAGGGATACGGCCAGGAGGATAATTCTTGGGTGAATGCATCTGATGTTCATGCCTCTGATTTGGTTCGTGCCTTTCATAGGGCCCATCCTGATTGCCCTGGTGGTTCTGGTGAGGGTTCGGTGCCCCCTCCTTGAGGGGGGGGTACTGTTGTGAATTTGGATTCTGGGCTCCCCCGGTGGCTACTGGTGGAATTGAACTGGTGTCTTCATCTTCTCTGTTCACCTGTTCCCATCAAGATGTGGGAGTCGCTATATAACCTTGCTACTCTGTTAGTTGCTTGCCGGTCAACAATGTTATCAGAAGCCTCTCTGTGCTTGTTCCTGCTCCTAGACAACTACTAGATAAGTTGGACTCTTGTCCATGTTTGTTTTTGCATTTTTGTTCCAGTTCACAGCTGTAGTTTCGTTACTGTGTCTGGAAAGCTCTTGTGAACAGGAATTGCCACTCTGGTGTTATGAGTTAATGCCAGAGTTTTAAAGTAATTTCTGGATGGTTTTTTGATAGGGTTTTCAGCTGACCATGAAAGTGTCCTTTCTGTCTTCTGCTATGTAGTAAGTGGACCTCAAATTTGCTAAACCTATTTTCATACTACGTTTGTTATTTCATCTTAATTCACCGCCAATACATGTGGGGGGCCTCTGTCTCCTTTCGGGGTATTTCTCTAGAGGTGAGCTAGGACTAATATTTTCCTCTGCTAGCATTATTTAGTCCTCCGGCTGGTGCTGGGCATCTAGAATCAACGTAGGCATGCTACCCGGCCACTGCTAGTTGTGTGTTAGGTTTAGTTCATGGTCAGCTCAGTTCCCATCTTCCAAGAGCTAGTTCCTATATACGCTGATGCTATGTTCTCTTGCCATTGAGAACATGACAGTAGGCTGAGTCCAGTCATGAATAGCCTGGACCTTGACTGGGTCCATCTCAATAGTAGAAGGAGAAAAAATAAAACCCAAAAAGGAAACCATCAGTACTCCGATGAGACATTTTGAGCCCTTCACAAATAAGGCATTGGCACGCAGGACCTGAAATACCATCCTGACCTGCTTCACATGGGACTCCCAATCATCAGAAAAGACCAAAATGTCATCCAGATACACAATCATAAATTTATCCAGATATTCTCGGAAGATGTCATGCATGAAAGACTGAAACACAGAAGGAGCATTAGAAAGTCCAAAAGGCATCACCAAGTACTCAAAATGGCCTTCGGGCGTATTAAATGCTGTTTTCCATTCATCACCCTGCTTAATACGCACAAGGTTATACGCACCACGAAGATCTATCTTGGTGAACCAACTGGACCCCTTAATCCGAGCAAACAGATCAAACAATAATGGCAAAGGATACTGAAATCTGACCGTGATTTTATTTAGAAGACGATAATCTATACAAGGTCTCAGAGAACCATCCTCCTTGGCCACAAAAAAGAATCCTGCACCAAGAGGGGAGGAGGACGGGCGAATATGTCCCTTCTCCAAAGACTCCTTTATATAACTCCGCATAGCGGAATGTTCTGGTACAGACAAATTAAAAAGTCGTCCCTTAGGGAACTTACTACCAGGAATCAAATTTATAGCACAATCACAATCCCTATGAGGAGGTAGGGCACTGGATCTGGGCTCATCAAATACATCCTGGTAGTCCGACAAAATCTCAGGGACTTCAGAAGGAGTGGAAGAAGCAATTGACACCAAAGGTGCATCGCCATGAATCCCCTGGCAACCCCAACTTGACACAGACATAGCTTTCCAATCCAGGACTAGATTATGGGCCTGCAGCCATGGCAGACCCAACACGACAAAATCATGCAAATTATGTAGCACAAGAAAGCGAATCACCTCCTGATGTACAGGAGTCATGCACATGGTCACTTGAGTCCAATACTGAGGCTTATTCTCAGCCAATGGTGTAGCATCAATTCCCCTCAGTGGAATAGGGAATTTTAAAGGCTCCAAGACAAAACCACAGCGCCTGGCAAATGACAAATCTATCAGATTCAGGGCAGCACCTGAATCCACAAAAGCCATAACCGAGCAGGATGACAGAGAACAAATTAAAGTAACAGACAAAATGAAGTGGATTTCAAAGCGTAATGGGGTGCATATGACTGACTATGTAGCAGGACTGGCTTTGCTGACAATGTGTAAAACAAAGGAGTACAGGAGTACAAAATGCATATTGTGAAGTGTATTTGCATGGGCCCATCCAGTATGTGGGTTCAAAGCCTTATTGGGCTGCATATGAATTGGTAGCAGGGCAGGCGATGCATTCAATGCAACATTTTTTCTGGAGGCCCTCCCGGACATCTTATGAAAGGGGTATTGTGGTGCGTCGTAATTCTTGGACGCCCATCCACTCACAGCATAGGCTACAACAGTTTAGGAGACCCACTGTTTAATAATGGCCCTTTATGATGATTAATGCCGCCTGATGCACCAGTAAAAATAGGCTCTGTGACTTTAAGAGTCCCTCCTTCATAAATGAAACAAGATGGGTCTGCTTATGTGTAACACACCACATGGCCAGCTAGGGTTGTTGCATGTTTCAGTGACATTTCCCAGTGAATGCATTTGTAGTGGTTGAAAGCAATGTTAAAGTTGAAAAACGCTTAAAAACGCTGCGTCTGAACTAAACCTAAGTGGGGGAGGAAATTTTTCATCTGGGGTTAATTATTTGCCTTACAGGCATGTCATTAACCTGCAAAGGATGTACCTTAGCATATTTCCCAGCAAAATCCATTTTGGTTTCGTTTTAGTGTGTTTCTTGCTGCACTGGGAAAAATGGCATGAATCTCGGACAAAAAATGTTTACAGCTGTGAACTAGGAGTCAGGAATGCTTCCAGGGGCGATCCCCATGATGTCCCTGTGTCATTTGAGCAGTGTTTCCATCATTTCCAGATGGACCCTCGGGGAGATCGCGGTAAATATACTCGGGTCCCCCATAGACTTACATTGGGCTCATTGTTCTGTCCAAGTACCCGAGTATTCCAATCTGCCCGACCCGAGCAACCAGCACCCGAGCATTTTAGTGCTCGCTCATCACTAATAAAAACCAATCACCGTATAAACAACAGTGGTGGCTACCTTCACCCAGCACAATTTAACCTGCTTCAAAAAGCTACCTATCAGTGGAGGTTGGCACCCTAAACACAAAAAACGAGTGATGGCACCCCTGTTCTTTGACGGCTGCCCCTAAATCTCCTAGATAACCCTATGCTGGTGAATCATGCAGCCACCCAATTGTGCATGCATAGGAAAAAGGAGTATAAAATAAGAAACAAAAAGCCAGCTCACCAGGCCGCCTCATCAGGTGCACGGAACTTCCACGCTGATGAACGTAGTGTTGAATAGACAAATAGAAAAAAGGTTCGTTCCAGCTCCAAAATTCTTTAAAATTCCAAATCTTTATTGATCCATAGTAAAAACATGGGCTGAGTGACTCTCCATAGCATCATTTGGGCCGCCGATGTATCTGCCATACCTGATTTCATTAGTTATCTTAATTCAAATGAATTTAATTTACGTTTTACACATAGATGTGAACAAAAACAAATTGATTTTTTGGATCTAAATTTAACTGGTATTGCTGATCAGATAATAGAGACGAGGACTCATCATAAATCTCTCAGTGGCAACACTATATTACATGCTGAAAGTAGCCACCCTGTACACACCATTCAATCTATCTCTGTCGGGGAATTTATTAGAATCAAACGTAATTGCAGCAATGACAATATTTTGAAGAATGAAATTAATGTAGCTTCAGGTAAATTGAGACGTCGTAATTATCCACCTTGGATGCTCAACAGAGCACAAAAAATTGTTGCTTCAAAAAAACGTGATAATTTGATTGTATCTAAAAACTCGACTTCTTCAGTACCAACTCCTGTTGATAAAAATAGCAAACCATATGTGTGTTTCCAGTTCAGCTCACAGTTTAACAGAATAAAGAATATAGTTAACAAATTTTTACCTATTCTCTATGAGGATGCCAGTTTGGCTACAATTTTAGGTACAGGAATTAATGTGATATCAAGAAAAGCCTCAACTATCGGCAATAGGGTTTCACCGAGCATGTTCCGTTCCTGCACAAATAGAAGTAGAACCTGGTTGAATTGTACGGGTTTCTATAAATGTGGCAGTAACAGATGTAAAACGTGTGATCATGCACTAGTCACTAAGACATTTAATGATTCTGCTGCTTCTCAGTTTTTCAATATAAAGCAATATATTAACTGTAATACTGCTTTCGTAGTTTACAAGATTGATTGTATAATATGTAATTTGTCTTATATTGGTTGTACCTCTCGCAAGTTAAAGGTACGAATTACTGAGCATTTGCGAGATGTAGAAAAATCAGGTGATTTTGTTTGTTCTATGTCAGCAGCATCTAGGCATTTTAGTACTCAGCACGCTGGTAATACTGATTGTTTTCGTGCTTATGGTATAGAACGTGTTAATAAACCTTTACGAGGAGGTGATTTCAGACGCTGTCTTTTGATGAGAGAGGCGTTCTGGATTTATCACCTGAACACTCGCTTTCCTGCAGGTCTTAATAAGCGCAACAAACTGATGTATCATTATTAGGATTTCGTGTCATGAGTATTTGAGAATAATGTTTCTTTTAAATATGTTCATATTTTTATAAGTGTATATGTGTAACAATTTTTTGTTTTTATGTGTGTATTTTTATACCATTAGGACCTTTCCTTGTCATGTGATTGAGGGTTTTCTGTTTATTGGTTGGTGGTAGCTATATGAAGTCAATTGTTCATTTATGTGCAGCTTTGACAAAGATCTGTAAAGATCGAAACGCGTAGCTCGTTTCCTATTGTGCTATGGAGAGTCACTCAGCCCATGTTTTTACTATGGATCAATAAAGATTTGGAATTTTAAAGAATTTTGGAGCTGGAACGAACCTTTTTTCTATTTGAAAAAGGAGTATACAGGGATTGCCGTATGAGGACTGATAAACAAAGGCAGTCAGCAATAATAGGAATGTGCTGTAGGGGTGAATAGTGCCGCACTAACAAAGTGACATGTGCATATAGAATGGTACCTCACTATGCTGGTCTCTGTTGATGTAAAACCTGCCTAGCAGCGGAGGTTGGCTGTTGTGAAATCTGTTCTTGGGCTCCCTCCGGTGGTTGTAAATGGCACTTTTGTGAATTCTGCCCTTGGGCTCCCTCCGGTGGTTTTGAGTGGAACTGCTGTTCCTTGGGTTTACCATTAGCAGCTGCTTCCTGGCTCTGCTATTTAGCCTGGCTCTGCTATTTAGCCTGGCTCTAGTTTTCAGCCAGTGCCAGCTGTCAATGTTTCTTGGTTGGATTCAGATCTCTCCTTGGATTTCTCTGATAGCCTGTCCGTTTCAGCAAAGATAAGTCATTGCTTTTCTTTTGGTTGTCCACTTGCTGTGGACTTAATCGTTCAGTTCATGTTATGTTTTTTCTTGTCCAGCTTGTCTGCATGATATATTCAGCTTAGCTGGAAGCTCTGGGGAAGCAGATTTGCCCCTCCACACCGTGAGTTGGTGTGGAGATTTTTTGTAAACTCTGTGTGGATTTTTAGCTTTTAATACTGACCGCACAGTATCCTTTTCTATCCTGTCTATCTAATTAGAATTGGCCTCCTTTGCTAAATCTTGTTTTCATTCTGTGTATGTCATTTCCCTCTCCACTCACAGTCAATATTTGTGTGGGGCTATCTTTCCTTTGGGGTTTTCTCTGAGGCAAGATAGCTTTCTGTTTCCATCTTTAGGGGTAGTTAGTTCTCAGGCTGTGACGAGGTGTCTAGGGAGTGACAGGAACATCCCACGGCTACTTCTAGTGTTGGTGTTAGGATTAGGAACTGCGGTCAGTACAGATACCACCTCCTCAGAGCTTGTCCCATGTTGCTCCTTAACCACCAGCTCATAACAGTTGGCACCCTACTTGTCAGCGGGTATAGTGCCCCACTCAGCGACAGCTTTCTCTGGGATTCCTTGATCATAGTTTAACTAACCCATGGGGCAACCATATAATAGATAATTTAGGCAGTCAAAATACAATGTAACACAAAGAACAGATAAAAGTTCAATGGCACATGATAAATATCTTAATCATTATGATAACAGCAAGCAAAAAAAAATAGGTATTTATGTTTCTAGATGCTTTCAAAGACCTCTACGCATTTCACCTTATTGGATCATCAGGAGGTTGGATGTGTAATCAACCTCCTGATGATCCAGTATGGTGAAATGCATAGAGGTCACATGACCGCTGGGCACAGGAAGAGCTGCAGGCAGGCGCTGGCAGCCGGACCGAGATGCAGTGCCAGCACCAAGGGCACACAGGTAGCTGAGAATGATGTGTGCGCCGGCTCCTGGCACCCGCTGCTCCGCCGACCCCCCGCACCGCCAGCTTTCTGTACCGTGACTCGTGTATAAGCCGAGGGGGGGTGTTTTCAGCTTATACACGAGTATATACGGTATTTGCTTGTTTTAATTTTGCCAAAAGACATGTGAGATACTTCCCAAATGTATGGAGGAAGGTCATGTGGTTAGATGAGACCAAAATTGAAGTTTTAGGCCACCAAGATAAACGTTATGTCTGGTGCCAATCCAACACAGCTCATCACCCCAAGAAGACCATCCCACACTGTGGAACATGGTGATGGCAGCATCTTGCTGTGGGGATGTTTTTCGGCAGCAGGGACAGGAAGATGGATAATGCGATATACAGGGATATTCTTGAACAAAACCTGTTTCAGTCTTTCACTGATTTGAAAGCATACTGCTAAAGCAACACTCGAGTGGTTTAAGGGGAAACGTTTTGGAGTGGCCTAGTCAAAGCTCAGACCTTAACCCAATTGAGAATCTGTGATCAGCCTTAAAGATTTCTGTTCACCAGAGGAAACCATCTAACTTGAAGGAGCTGGAGCAGTTTTGCCTTGAGGAATGGGAAAAATCCGAGTGGCAAGATGCGTACAGCTCATAGAGACTAATCCAAAGTGATTTGCAGCTGTAATTGATGCAAAAGGAGGCTCTACAAAGTACTGACTTTAGGCGATATATAGCTATGCACAATAAAGTTTTCAGTTATTTTGTTGTCTTATTTGTTGTTTGCTTCACAATAAAAAGAAAATCAAATGTTCACAGTTGCAGGCATGTTCTTTACATGAACTGATTCAAACACTTAAAAAAACTGTTACATTCCAGTATGTGAGATAGCAAAACACGTTAAATGCCAAGGGAGTGAAAACTTTCCAAGCCACTGTAACTCTTATGCTTTTTGTTGCCAAAACTGCATCAAAAACAATATCACAGAAAAAGTGCATGACTCTATCCATATTAAATCAGTCTTGGATTTAAGTGTATGTATGACAACTTAAAGTTTGAGAATTTTGCTGTCATTCTGATTTTTGTCACTCAGTTTCTGTTCAGGAATGTATCATCATTGTGTTACTAAGCAAAATCTTCTAATAAAAAGAAAATTTAAAAAATATCTATTTTATCTAAAAATGAGCAAACCAGTGTATCTTATCTCCATGTGTTATACAGTTGTAAGTGGTCTACTATCAGCCACGTAAGGCAGGGAGCCGACACCGATTACCATACTCAATAGATAGGAATATGGACAAGCAGCTTCCCTTAGGCTGGTTTCACATTTGCAGTTGTGTCCACAGCGTTTCGGACGCATACATCCGCATGCATCTTGATTTCCTATCTTTTACATTGTAGACGCAGGTGCATGCAATTGCATGCGTTAACCCGTGTTTGCTTACGCATGCGTATTTTGGCTGTGTGCGGCTGGGCACGGCTGACGCACCATGTTGGAATTTTTGTGGCGGCAAATTTCCGCCGACATACGCATGCGGACGCTTGCCGAAGGAATGCGTGAAATAAACGCATTACAGTCTATGGGAACGCATGCGTACGCAAGTGCTTGCGTTTGCTTGCGTTTGCGTACACATGCGTTCTTCTGAGTAAACATGTCTAGGAACTTGTTTGAAGCCACCCCCCAAACAAAGGTTATAAAAGAAGGTGTGGGCAGTGGAAGTCCATTACTCTTAAGACTCTAGAAACGAGAAAAGCATTGCATCACATCAAGTTTGGAAGACTCTGACTATAATGTAAGTATACAAACTATATGTCTGCCTGTTTGTTTTTCTCCCTGCAGTCTGTAATCATTTCAATCTTTCTTGCAGCATTCCTCATTATGTCCATCAGTGCAGAGGAGACCTCACAGAGTGGACAGGAAACTGAAGTGAGTACATTTGCTGCTGATTGGTAAGTATTCACTGTCACTATTATACACATGTGGCAAAAAATATTTATTTTTATTTTTACAGAACCCTTCCAGTGCAGAAGAACAGAAGCAGCAGACTCTGGGCCAAGCTCCGGTGGCAAGACGGCGTGTAACTATTCTTGGCTGTTTTACAGGTCCTTCTCAAAAAATTAGCATATAGTGTTAAATTTCATTATTTACCATAATGTAATGATTACAATTAAACTTTCATATATTATAGATTCATTATCCACCAACTGAAATTTGTCAGGTCTTTTATTGTTTTAATACTGATGATTTTGGCCTACAACTCCTGATAACCCAAAAAACCTGTCTCAATAAATTAGCATATTTCACCCGGCCAATCAAATAAAAGTGTTTTTTAATAACAAACAAAAAAACCATCAAATAATAATGTTCAGTTATGCACTCAATACTTGGTCGGGAATCCTTTGGCAGAAATGACTGCTTCAATGCGGCGTGGCATGGAGGCAATCAGCCTGTGACACTGCTGAGATGTTATGGAGGCCCAGGATGCTTCAATAGCGGCCTTAAGCTCATCCAGAGTGTTGGGTCTTGCGTCTCTCAACTTTCTCTTCACAATATCCCACAGATTCTCTATGGGGTTCAGGTCAGGAGAGTTGGCAGGCCAATTGTTGAGAGTTGGCAGGTCTGTATCATCAGACATTTTTCGTATGTATATACGCATATCAAGCACTTATATTTGTTATAGCTCACACTTATATGTTTATTAGACTCTACGCATTTTTTGCATTTTTCTTATATATATGTGTAGTTATTATTTTTATATATATTATTATTATTTTTATATTTATTTTTATTTTCATATTTATTTCCAGTAGCATGGATTTTCACTTACACCATTTTTTTAGTTCCTACATATTGGATCTATATTATTACTTTATTTTAGTATTTGTTCACACACATACTTTTTCTTTCTTTTCTTTTCTCTTGTCTCCTTTGAATATTTATCCACCCATATATGGTTTAGGACACATTATGTATTTTCTCCTTGTTTAGGCCTTCGGTGCATATATGTGTATATGTTTTTTCATATCCATATATCCATATTAATTTTCTTTTGGTTTTTGATATATTATCACTAGAATCGTGTGGTTCTATTCTTTTTCTTTTTCCTTCCAGGACCTTAGATCACATGTCTCATATCAACCAATGATGGTTGTTTCTATTCGTTTTCTTTTTACCTTCCAGGACCTTAGATCACATGTCCCACATCAACCAATGATGGTTGTTTCTACTCGTTTTCTTTTTACCTTCCAGGACCTTAGATCACATGTCCCACATCGACCAATGACGGCGGACCGGATGGTACGCACATCGCTGTTGGACTCCTGGCTTCTCTGCCTGCCGGTTTCATGTCCCCCAGCGCTGCGTCATATGCACGCGGCCCTGGGGATCACATGAACCGGCGGCGGTGTTCGCCGGGATCTAGTCCAATAGCGTTGCGCGTCGCATCACATTCGTGCCTGCTGTTCATTGGGTGCTCCTCCTTTATATACCTCCTCTCTGCTGGATGTTGCCACCCCCTGACGAAGGCTCACGCCGAAACGTGCGTTGGGGACTGGCACATCCAGGAGACAGCAGCAATTCGGGTAAATCCTGCTCTGGGCACTTTCCTTTTATTATACCTACAATATTTAACTATTTATTGATAGTACTATTAACCATACCTGTGTCAGTGCCCACCATACCTTACAGCAGTTACCTGCTCTAATTAGTTATTCCAGCGGCCGATTTTTTGCACTTGTGCACTTTATATTTGCACTCATTTTTGCACTTTGGCCACATATATATATTCTTGGCACTCTATGCTGGTTTAAACAGAGTAATATTAACATTTATCAGTCCGATATTCAATGATATATATATATATATATATTTATTTATTTATTTATATCATGTTAGTACCGTAATATTTTGGGACTGTGTTTTGTATGCTGCTGTGTCTCCTCTGTGTGCCCCATTTTTTGGTTTCTTTTTCCCCCCCCCCTACCAATTTATGTAGTATTACCTTTCCTTAATAAACTCTATTTATTGATTATATGGGCATCAGATCGGTTGTTTGTTCTCTGTTTTTTGCAATTGAGCACAGTAATACCATGGTCAGTAAACCATTTACCAGTGGTTTTGGCACTGTGAGCAGGTGCCTGGTCGTGCTGAAAAATGAAATCTTCATCTCCATAAAGCATTTCAGCTGATGGAAGCATGAAGTGCTCCAAAATCTCCTGATAGCTAGCTGCATTGACCCTGCCCTTGATGAAACACAGTGGACCAACACCAGCAGCTGACATGGCACCCCACACCATCACTGACTGTGGGTACTTGACACTGGACTTCAGGCATTTTGGCATTTCCTTCTCCCCAGTCTTCCTCCAGACTCTGGCACCTTGATTTCCGAATGACATGCAAAATTTGCTTTCATCAGAAAAAAGTACTTGGGACCACTTAGCAACAGTCCAGTGCTGCTTCTCTGTAGCCCAGGTCAGGCGCTTCTGCCGCTGTTTATGGTTCAAAAGTGGCTTTACCTGGGGAATGCGGCACCTGTAGCCCATTTCCTGCACACGCCTGTGCACGGTGGCTCTGGATGTTTCCACACCAGACTCAGTCCACTGCTTCCTCAGGTTCCCCAAGGTCTGGAATCGGTCCTTCTCCACAATCTTCCTCAGGGTCCGGTCACCTCTTCTCGTTGTACAGCGTTTTCTGCCACATTGTTTCCTTCCAACAGACTTACCATTGAGGTGCCTTGATACAGCACTCTGGGAACAGCCTATTTGTTGAGAAATTTCTTTCTGGGTCTTACCCTCTTGCTTGAGGGTGTCAATGATGGCCTTCTTGACATCTGTCAGGTCGCTAGTCTTACCCATGATGGGGGTTTTGAGTAACGAACCAGGCAGGGAGTTTTTAAAAGCCTCAGGTATCTTTTGCATGTGTTTAGAGTTAATTAGTTGATTCAGAAGATTAGGGTAATAGGTCGTTTAGAGAACCTTTTCTTGATATGCTAATTTATTGAGACAGGTTTTTTGGGTTATCAGGAGTTGTAGGCCAAAATCATCAGTATTAAAACAATAAAAGACCTGACAAATTTCAGTTGGTGGATAATGAATCTATAATATATGAAAGTTTAATTGTAATCATTACATTATGGTAAATAATGAAATTTAACACTATATGCTAATTTTTTGAGAAGGACCTGTATTTATTTTTGACTGTTGTTGTTACTCTTGCCTTTTTTAATTTATTCTTGACTGTTTTGGGGACGCTTGACTTGTTTTTTTGTTTTTTTTGACTGTTTTTGTTTTAAGGTAAGAGACTCACTGCCGTATTCCTCGTGCGATAATCGCATCGCACTGCACGGACTGGCCGGCACCTCTCCTGACCCTAGCATGACGGCATGATGGATTACTATGCAGCTTTCAAGCTCGGGTCAGGAGAGTCGACAGCCAGTGTATGAGTTTTACAATGCGATTCTCGCACGAGAAATACGGCAGTGTGTCTCTGCTCTAGTGTTTGATCTTTCCAAAATTTTTTTCATTTCTAGGTCCCACAACAGGAGGAGGACTTTATTGATAACGACCTCCTCATCACCCTGGTGCAGGAGCGAATTCTGTTGTGGGACACCCAGGAGCAGCAGCACTCGGACGCTGTGGTGACTCGGCGGCTGTGGACTGAGGTGGCCCAAGCGCTGATGGGTGACTGGGACAACGCCACGTCACGTGTCAGAAAGGCTTTTCGTAAGTATTGCAGTGTGGTGTGATGCGCCAGTGAACCTGAAGGCCGGGATCACACAACCGTGTGTGGTGCGATAAACTCCCGTGAGTTTGTCACATCACACATGGTTGTGGGATCCCTGCCTAAAGTGCATTGTTTTAACAATCTATTTTTTTCCCTATTCACAGTGATCAAAGTCAAAACCTGTTGGCGTTCAACGACGGATAGCTTCAACAACGACCTGAGACAGGAGATTCAAGTTTGCAGTGGTGCTGCAGCAAGGATCCGGAAATACAAATACCACCGGGTGCTGGATTTCCTGAGGCCTGTCCTTGCTCAGAGAACGTAAGTATTTTTGTGTTGTATTCCATTGTGTTGTATTCCCTAATCTGAATTTTCCTATTCCACAGGAGCCATCCACCAGCGAAGCAGCAAGTGGGTCGGAGTCACAGGCTGGAGAACAGGCAGCTGGTCTTTCAGGTGTACCCCTGCCCCAGTCCTCTGCCTCTTTTTTTAGGCTCTTCCCGACAGCAGCAAAAGGCCTCAGACAGGTCACTCATGCCTGAGCTTATTCACTTGAGCTTGGTCTTCCAGAATGGCTTAAAGGCACTGGGAGATAGACTGGAAAGTGATCTGACCTATATTAACACCCTTTTCCAGGATGTCAATCAACGCCTTAACTGTCTGGAAGCCGACCTCCAGAAACCAGCACACCATTTTTTTAACAAGATAGAGCAGGGGATGTTGGAACACCTTAAGCCTGAACTCCAGCTCAACGTGATGCGGGCCTTCAACGCTGCTTACGTTCAGTACTACCACCAGGCACAGGTGGTATTTCCACCTGTGCCACCAATTACACAATTAACCTCTATACCGAGTTCTGCTGCATACCACTGTACGGCCACCACCATGCCCAGTCCTACCACACACCACTACATGGCCACCACCATGCCGGGTGCTGCTGAAAGCCACTCCACCACCACCACCATGTCGAGTCCTGCTCCTGCACGGCCGTCCACCTCCATGGCCGTCCATCTCCACCACCATACCAGGTCCAGATCCTGCACGGCCGTCCACCTCCACCACCATGTCAGGTCCAGATCCTGTACGGCTGTCCACCGCCACCACCAGGCCGGGTCCAGATCCTGCGCGGCTGTCCACCGCCACTACCAGGCCAGGTCAACATTCTGCAAGCCCTGCTGACCCCACCATTCCCACCCTCCCAAGGAGAAACAAAAAAAGGAAGATCTCACAGAAAAGTGGACATAAATTAAAATGAACTGAAGGCAGCCGAAGTGTCGTGTTACCTCCACCCTCACCTCCCAATGTGTTTGTGTTGTCCAGTTTTTCTCTCCCTTCCAACGTGTCTCTCCCATCCCATGCTTCCACTCCTAATGTGTCTACTTCCATCCTTGACCTCCCAGATCTCACATGTTTAGGTACCCCTTCCCCTGGAACCCCTTCATCGTCCACCCATAGCCAATCCTCCCAGCTCCACACCCCCCAGATCCATAACATTTCACCCTCAGAGGTTCGTAAAAGTTAATTATTTTTTTTTAAATAAAGTTGGTTATATATATGTACAGTACAGACCAAAAGTTTGGACACACCTTCTCATTTAAAGATTTTTCTGTATTTTCATGACTATGAAAGTTGTACATTCACACTGAAGGCTTCAAAACTATGAATTAACACATGTGGAATTATATACTTAACAAAAAAGTGTGAAACAACTGAAATTATGTCTTATATTCTAGGTTCTTCAAAGTAGCCACCTTTTGCTTTGATGACTGCTTTGCACACTCTTGGCACTCTCTTGCTGAGCTTCTAAAAATATATATATTTTTTTAGAAATTTGTGTTTTTTTCCCCAATCACTGCTTGATCTTTGGCTCATTCGTCGCCGGCAACACACACCATGTGCCGTCAACACGCATGTCGCCGTCTACACACACTGTGTTTTTCCCACCTCATAGCTCCCTAACACACAATCTACTGCTCCTCTTTTTTATTAGCTTTACACAGCAGCTTTGCTTTTTGTGGGTGTAATGGAGCTATGAGGTGGCAAAAACACAAAGAGGACTGAAATTCCTCCAAAAATATATATTAATACAGCAAAAAAGATCAGGGGTCAACAATGCTCACCTGCCCAGGTGTCAGCACTAGTGCACTCAGGATGCAGTTTTTTTCTGCATCGTGTGTGCACTAGTTCTGACACACGGGCAGGTGAGTAAAGATATGAGGTGGATTAGTTCCATCATCTCTTCAGTCTGCAGTAATATATAGAAGTAGAGAAATGCAGACTGAAGAGACGATGGAGCCAATCCAATGTAACCTACCATAGCACTGACCTCAGAGAGAAGAGGTGTAGTATAAAGCATTACATAACTCAATTTGGTTATAAATTCCAATCCCTGTCTCATGATACAGCGAGTGAACTATATAAAAACTGTAGTTGTGAACCGGTGATCACCTTATTAAACTTTAACAATTATTATTCTAATATAGAGGACACTTGGAACAGGTGTTTAACTATAGGTGTTTTATTGTCAGCAAACTTAAAGTAAATTTAACTAATTACAGGTACATAACATTGCACAACATTACAAGAACACTAAACCATGTCATCTTGCCAGGACAGACGTCCACTCTCAGAAACAAAGTAGGACGCAAATGTATTCCTCATTTGGGGAACTTCAACTGTTGTCCTGTAAGGGTGATGATGATGGTAATCTGGCAAAGGGTTAGAAACAGGTTCATCAAGTTCAATGTTGGGTCGCTCTTTAGCCATTATGTAGTTGCGCAGAATCAGACACGCCTTCACCACCTCATCGACTGTCTCAATCTTGAGATTAATAGCTGTCCCTAAAATGTGCCATTTTGAGACAAGGATACCAAAGGCACACTCAACAGTTCTTCTTGCCCTGGTCAGTCTGTAATTAAAAATCTTTTTTGTGCAGTTCAAGTCCCGTCTGGAGTATGGTTTCAGGAGGTTTCCACACATCTGAAAGGCCTCATCCCCAACCACAACAAATGGCATTGGCGTGTCTTGAGTGTTGGGAAGAGGTTGCGGCAGGGGGAAAGTAAAATGATTCCGATACAACCGTTGGCCCATGTCCAAGTTTTTAAATGTCTGGGAGTCATTACCACGGCCAAAAGATCCAATGTCCATGGTGACAAACCTACAGTCCGCAGCTGCAATCACCATTAGCACAATGGAAAAATATTTTTTAGAATTAAAGTACTCAGATGCAGTTACAGCCGGTTTGGTAATCCTGATGTTTTCCATCCACTGCTCCCAAACAGTTGGGGAAATCACAAACTTCAAAAAATTAGTCTGCAGTTTGCTGCCAGATTTCCGTGGTGAGTAGGGGGACAAATTCAAAATGGAGAACGTCCCACAAAGCCAGGCAGGTGTCTGCGATAATCTCAGAGAGTGTGGAAATTCCTATCCAGAACTGGAAATGCAGCGATGATAGGCTCTCTCCGGTAGCCAGGAATCTGCTGAAAAGAGAAAGAAAAATATAAATCTGAACAATAATTTTTATGACTTGGGGTTTAGAAAGAAAGAGAAAGAGTGAAAGAAAAAAAAAGAGAAAGAACATGGCTTTTAGAACAATAATATTTAGGACAGTATTTAAGCTACACAAAAAAAGGGGAAAATATTAAGTACATTGCAGAACAATAATAATTATGACAGGCGTTAATGTTTAAATATTACATACCTTAGTGTCATCAGCAGACGTTCCTCAGCAGGAATTGCTCTACGGAGCTGGGTTCCCTGCCTCCTGATGGCTTCTTGTACACTGTCCAGCTATTTCATAAAGCTGTCTTGAGACATCCTCGTGTACTCAAAATATTTCAGTGGGTTTTTACTGAGCTCACTAAATAAGGAGTGGTAGGCTCCATGGCTCTGTCGTAGTTCAAGAATAGGGTGCTGCCAAAAGCGCCAATGCCATCTTCTCTGTTGTTCTCTTTTTCATTCTTGCTCACAATCAAATGCAAAGGAAAGAAACAAGTTGACATCCAAATTCAGATTCCAATAGAAACTCTCCATGCGAAGATCGATCTTGACACAGGATACAGGAGCAAAATGTGAGGATCTCATCTGTACATGTGTTTATATAGAGAAATCCCATGAGCCACGCCCATTTGGCGTGGCTTGTATCAAGGAAATTCTTCTTGAAACAATGTTTCCTTTCAAACACATGCGCATAAAAAACGCGAACACATGCAAAAACTCATGTAAACGCGTGCAAACGTTGCGTTTTTTATCCATCATGCGTAAGTTGTTGCGGAAAAAAAAACGCAGCGTTTGCATGCGTTTTGCATTGTGTTTCCGGTTGCGGAAGAGACAGAGACGCTGCGGACTCAACCGCAAACATGAACCTAGCCTTATGTGGACTAGGATATCTCCTCTGTCTCCAGAGACATTTGCATTCATTTTAGTAGATGGAACTAACAGGACTTTCGATGAATGTCACATGAACTTAACCTTGCCAAGAGCTGTGCTATCCGTGATGTTACAAAGTTCAATATGATTTTACTGTAATTTCATTGACATCTCAACAGCAGTAAAATTGATGAATGAAGAGCTTGAGAGCATCCTGTACAGATGTAGTTTGTCACCGGTGATTTTCCGTAGGGATGTAGATAAACAAGCATGCAGTGACTGTTTTCAACTCAGTGGAATACCACAGCGCACAAAAGCCTAAAGCCACAAGCACATTTGTGGATTTGCTGCTGCACATTTGCAGCTGTAAATCTGGAACGCAATGCAGTACCAGCATTGTCAGTGGGATTTTAAAGGCAACCTGACAGCTCCCCAATGACTCCCAAATCACCAGCATTTGTATATTCCTTAATGAATACAGTCCCTTCACACTGTTTGACACATGAACAGATTAGATAAAGTACTTCTAAAGTCCATTTTTAATCTGCAAATAAACCTTTTGTTTAGTCGATGGGACATTTGTTTCCCCAGACAAGTCGTTCCACTTAGCGCGTTATAAAGTTACTGGGCGTGATGACATGATCTGCAAGAGCCAGGGTCATTGCCAGCTGTCTACAAAACTTGTGCAAGCGCACAACTTCAGAGGCACACATATACATCATGGTGCCTCTGAAGCCGGGTGTACGCTTCTTTGTTTCAGAAATGCACTGTGCATGTCCAGAACCAAAAAAGACGGCTGACATATATGGAGGACCAGTAGATTAAACTTCTTCCTTGCTTACAGACATGCGCACTGCACTTCAGAAGCCAGGAAGCTTACATCCGGCTTCAGAGGTACAATGACATTTACGACAGAAAGTCAGGACCATGTGCGAGTTTTGCAGAGAGCTGGCATTGACACCGGCTCTTGCAAATCATGTTATCAGGCGCACAGATGTGAAATTTCGTAGGACAAGACAATAGAAATATATGGCCAGCAATATAATTAACAAGCTGTAGTTAAAGTCCTTCAGGTCTACACATGCAATGTGTGACATAAAGGGCATGACACCATTTGTACTGTCTAGACAATTCACACATATATTAGTGAGAGTATTTCCTTCAGCGTAAACAGATGTAATAACAGGCATAAAATGCCCTATGTTTATGGTGTATAATAATGTTACCACATAGTAAGGATACATATATTTACTAACATAGCACAACCAATTTTGTGACTGCAAGTACGCGATTTGCATACTCTCAGCGACAATCTGTATCCAGCCTCGCTCCATACACTTGCATTGAGCAAGGCCAAAGCCAACTAGTAGACTCCACATTTGCAAATCACATACTTGTGATCACGAACTTGCAGGCCCCTGCGTCATCACCGGAGAATCCTCACAGCATGTATCGTGCAATATGAGGTTTTACAAGTCTGACTGTAGACTTGTAGCTTAACACTGGTCAACCCGGTGTTGCTCACTACTTGGACATCCATTCTTACATGAAACAGTGCTCCATGTAAAATAAATATATTGAAGAAAACAGCCGCACCCAGGTTTGGATTTTTGGAATGCATAACAGGAGCAAAAAGTTTATTCAAGTCACCACAATGTTAAGGCAATTAGGGACTCCGTGGTAGGTATAAAGTAAGTAAGTAGGTAATGTTTCAACCCCGTGGTGGGTCTTTGTCAAACCTCACTTGAAAGAGGATAGGAATAGTAAGAAGGAGATGCAGTGTAGAAGAATCTGGAGAAATTCCCAGTACGGACTATAGTTAACCCCTTCACCCCCAAGGGTGGTTTGCACGTTAATGACCGGGCCAATTTTTACAATTCTGACCACTGTCCCTTTATGAGGTTATAACTCTGGAACACTTCAACGGATCCTGGTGATTCTGACATTGTTTTCTCGTGACATATTGTACTTCATGATAGTGGTAAAATTTCTTTGATATTACCTGCGTTTATTTGTGAAAAAAATGGAAATTTGGTGAAAATTTTGAAAATGTCGCAATTTTCCAACTTTGAATTTTTATGCAATTAAATCACAGAGATATCTCACACAAAATACTTAATAAGTAACATTTCCCACATGTCTACTTTACATCAGCACAATTTTGAAAACAAAATTGTTTTTTGTTAGGGAGTTATAAGGGTTAAAAGTTGACCAGCAATTTCTCATTTTTACAACACCATTTTTTTTTAGGGACCACATCTCATTTGAAGTCATTTTGAGGGGTCTATATGATAGAAAATACCCGAGTGTGACACCATTCTAAAAACTGCACCCCTCAAGGTGCTCAAAACCACATTCAAGAAGTTTATTAACCCTTCAGGTGTTTCACAGGAATTTTTGGAATGTTTAAATAAAAATGAACATTTAACTTTTTTTCACAAAAAATTTACTTCAGCTCCAATTTGTTTTATTTTACCAAGGGTAACAGGAGAAAATGGACCCCAAACGATGTTGTACAATTTGTCCTGAGTACGTTGATACCCCATATGTTGGGGTAAACCCCTGTTTGAGCACACGGGAGAGCTCGGAAGGGAAGGAGCACTGTTTTACTTTTTCAAAGCAGAATTGGCTGGAATTGAGATCGGACGCCATGTCGCGTTTAAAGAGCCCCTGATGTGCCTAAACAGTGGAAACCCCCAATTATAACTGAAACCCTAATCCAAACACACCCCTAACCCTGATCCCAACGGAAACCCTAACCACACCTCTAACCCAGACACACCCCTAACCCTATTCCCAACCCTATTCCCAACCGTAAATGTAATCCAAACCCTAACCCTAACTTTAGCCCCAACCCTAACTGTAGCATTAACCCTACCCCCAACCCTAACCCTAGCCCTAACCCTAACCCTAGCTCTAACCCTAGCCCTAACCCTAACCCTAACCCTAACCCTAGCCCTAACCCTAGCCCTCACCCTAGCCCTAACCCTAGCCCTAACCCTAATGGGAAAATGGAAATAAATACATTTTTTAAATTTTTTATTTTTTCCCAAACTAAGGGGGTGATGAAGGGGGGTTTGATTTACTTTTATAGTGGGTTTTTTAGCGGATTTTTATGATTGGCAGCCGTCAAACACTGAAAGACGCTGTTTATTGCAAAAAATATTTTTTGCCTTACCACATTTTGAGAGCTATAATTTTTCCATATTTGGGTCCACAGAGTCATGTGAGGTCTTGTTTTTTGCGGGACGAGTTGACATTTTTATTGGTAACATGATCGGGCACGGGAGATTTTTTGATCGCTTTTTATTCTGATTTTTGTGAGGCAGAATGACCAAAAACCAGCTATTCATGAATTTCTTTTGGGGGAGGCGTTTATACCGTTTATACCTCAATGAGGAGTTTAGGACCTGCAATGACGTCGCGGCTTGTGATTGGTCGCGTGAGCGGTCACATGAGCGGCACGTGACCAATCACAAGCCGCGACGTCATTGAGGGTCCTAAACTCCACATTCTTAGGAACGGAGGCTGCCGGTTACAATCGGTAAGGTCCAGGGGCCGCCGGACGTGTGAGTATATCCATATTTTTTATTTTAATTCTTTATTTTTTACATGAATATGGATCCCAGGGCCTGAAGGAGAGTCTCCTCTCCTCCAGACGCTGGGAACCATACACTGGGAACTTCCAATTCCGATTTCCAATACCACAAAAATATCGGAACTCGGTATCGGAATTCCGATACTGCAAGTATCGGCCGATACCCGATACTTGCGGTATCGGAATGCTCAACACTAGTCTTTGCCTACCTATTCACACAATTTTTCTGGCCCAAAAAACAGGTAAGATATTTGAGTGCGGCCTGTCTCCATCAGACGCCTCATCTATCTGTGGGCTACAAATTGTAGCATTTGAGTCCTCCATTGAACTGTTTTTCCTGTCTCTTACTAAAGCTATTGACACCACTTTGATGAAAAACATTTTTTTTACCTACAGGCCAGATATTTTAAACTGCGGGTTTCCCACACACGGATAACATATAAGTTCACTATAAGTTATTCCATAGCGCTTTACATGTGAAAAAGGGGCATACATAGACAACTACACTAAACATGAGCAATACAAATCACACGCAAGTACAGAATGAGATAGGCGGACTCATCCCACGAGGACTCACAGTCTACAGGGGATGGGTGGGGATAGACTAGTGGAGGGTAGAGCTGGTTGTGCAGCAGTTCAGTAGACTGAGGATCACTGCAGGTTGTAGGCTTATCGGAAGAGGTTGTTCTTCAAGTTCGTTTTGAATGTTTCCGTGGTAGCCGGTAGTCTGATGTGTTGTGGTAGAGAGTTACAGAGTATGGGTGAAGCACGGTAGAAGTCTTGCATGCGGTTGGGGGAAGAAGAGATAAGAGGGGAGTAGAGAAGGAGATGTTGAGAGGATCGAAGGTTGCGTGTGGGTAAGTCTAGGGAGACCATGTCACAGATTTATGGAGGAGACAGGTTGTGGATGGCTTTGTATGTCATAGTTTTAGGGTTTAGAGAGGAGAGGCTGGGGAATAATGGGGAGACAGGTGGATTAGTCAGGCAGCAGAGTTTAAGATAGATTGAAGTGGTGACAGAATGCTAGAGGGGAGGCCAGAGAGTAGAAGGTTGCAATAGTCGATGCGGGAGATGATGAGGGCGTGCAAAATCGTTTTTGCAGTTTCTTGGTCAAGGAATGTAAGGATCCAGGAAATGTTTTTGAGATGGAGTCGGCAGGTGGAGGCAATGGCTTGGATATGTGGCTTGAAAGAGAGCGCAGAGTCGAAGATCACCCCAAGGCACTGAGCATTCGGGACTGGGGAATGTGAGCAGCCACTAACATTGATGGATAGGTCTGGTGGAGGGGTAGAGTGAGATGGGTGAAAGATGATGAATTCTGTTTTGTCCATATTCACTTTTAGAAAGCAAGCAGAAAAGAAGGATGAAATAGTGGACAGACATTGTGTGATTTTGGTCATTAAGGAGGTGATGTCAGGTCCAGATAGGTAGATCTGTGTGTCATCGGCGTACAGATAATATTGCAAACCGTGGGATTCTATGAGCTGTCCCAAGCAGAAAATGTAGATGGAGAAGAGTAGGGAGGTCCTACAACTGAGCCTTGGGGAACACCAAAAGACATGGGGCGAGGTGAAGAGGTGGTGTGGGAGAGGGGGAAACTAAATTTCCCCATAACACCAACACGCTGGAAGTTGTCAGTACAACTGTTAGGTGTTCCCGAGCCTGGTTGTTTTTTAAAGACTCTGCTGATAACCCCAAACAGGCCATTTGATCCACCACTGGCCATGCCCTCATCAGCAGGGAAAGCTAAACTACCAGCCTGACCATCACCAGCATGATCAGGCACATGGCAGCAAAGCACCCGACTTTGTGGGCCAAACACCAGGCTCCAGGAACAGTGTCTGCGGGTGATACCACTGCTTCTTCCATTGTTCGTGCAAGCCAATCCCCTGTCCATGCTGCATGCAAAGATGCATCCTTCCCTGCATCTTAAGTTGCACACAAACTCAACTAGCACCATCAACAAGCATGTCCACGTCCTTGTCCCAGTGCAGTGTTCAGTTGTTCATACCTCAGTCCTTGAAATACAAACGGAAATACGCAGCCAAAGCACCACCAGACACAGTACTAAATTCACACGTTTCTCATGTGCTTGCGCTCAAAATGTTGCATTTAGGCTCGTGGAGATGGAACTTTACGCAACATGATGGCAGCGGCCATCCCAAGGTACTTGGTCTCCAGCCGCCACTATTTCTCCTGGTCTGCCGGCACAGCATTACACAAGCCCGTGTTCCACAACATTACCCGGGCCCTCAACAATGCTGTTACCGGGAAAGTGCACCTAACCATGGACAAGTAGACAAGTGCTTGTGGGCAAGGATGGTACATCTCGCTGACGGGATGACATTAACATAGGTTAACATAGTGGAAGCCATGACCCAGTCGGACCTTGGGAGACCATGTCACAGATGTATGGCGGATACAGGTTGTGGTTGGCTTTCTATGTCATAGTTAGGGTTTTGAACTATAGCCTCTGGGCAATAGGAAGGCAGTGAATGGCCTGGCAGAGAGGAGATGCTGGGGAATAATGGAGGGACAGTTGGATTAGTCGTGCAGCAGAGTTTAGGATAGATTAGAGTGGTGCTAAAGGGGAGGCCAGAGAGTAGAAGGTTGCAATAGTCGAGGCGGGAGATGATGAGGGCGTGCACAAATGTTTTTGCAGTTTCTTGGTCAAGGAATGTACGGATATGGGAAATACTTTTGAGTTGTGGTGGGCAGGAGGAGGCAAGGGCTTGGATATGTGGCTTGAAAGAGAGGGCAGAGTCGAGGATCACCCCGAGGCACCGATCATGCGGACTATTTTTCCCTGTGTGCCGTCCCGGCATTACACAGGCACGTGTCCCACAATATTATTCGTGCCCTCCAAAATGCTGTTACTGGGAAAGTCCACGTAACCACGGACACATTGACAAGTGCTTGTGGGCAGTGACGGTACATCTCGCTCATGGCACAAGCTGGTAGCACTGCAGCACTGCCTCAGCCAAGCGGCAACAGACTGTGCAGAAGCTAATATGCTTAAGTGAAAAACCGCACAATGCTGAAGAGTTGTGGATAGCTCTGAAAGGGCAGGCAGATCTGTGGCTGGCACCGCTGAACCTACAGCCAGGCATGGTCGTGTGTGACAAGGGCAGGAACCTGGTGGCAGATCTGAAGCAAGGCGAGCTAACACATGTACCATGCCTGGCCCATGTGCTTAACCTACAACCTACAACGGTTTCTCAAAAGCGACCAGGAGCTGCCGGATCTGCTTGTAAAAGTATGCTGCTCATTTTAGAAAGTCATATACAGCTTCAGCCACCCTTGACATGCTTCAGCAGCATTTGCAGCTTCCGGCTCACCGACTGGTGTGTGATGTCCCCACGCATTTGAACTCTACACTGCAGATGTTGGAAATTATTTGTGAGCAGAAGAGGGCAGTTTTTTCCTACCAGCATCAACAATGCCATCGGTATTCAGTTCAGAATTCACACATAAGTTCTCAGGAGTGGACATGGATGTCATACATATGTACCACCCTCCAAAACTTTGAAAAATCCCCCAAGATGGTGAGCGGTGATGACTCCATAATAAGTGTCACCATCCCGCTTCTCTGTGTTCTAATAATAATAATAATCGTTATTTATGTAGCGCCAACATATTTACAGTTTAACAGTTTCACACACAACAGTCCTAAGTAACAGCGTTAGCAATAATACAACAATTAAAGCAAAAGAAAACGACCATGCTCAAAAGAGCAATCTACAATAAGGTGGGGGAGATACAAAGTAATGGGGTGTATTTACAATGATGTATTTACAATGATGAATTTACAATGATAGTGCAGAGGTTAGTCGAAAGTCGTGGATGGCCTGAGGACAAGAAGGAGGAGGAGGAGAGCATGGTCAGTCGTCCTTTTGCTGAGGACACGGAAGTTTTGCCTGTTAGCAGTCTGGCATGCGTTCGGTTGACTTTATGTTACACTGCCTTTCCCGTTACCCTTGCGTTGTCAAGATTTTTGATGAAAGACAGACAATACTGATAGGTGACACTTCTAGACCCACGCTAATAGGAGAACTTTATATCTCTTATTCCAGAGGCAGACAGGTGTACTAAAATATTGCAGTACCAGAGGGCCCTTCTTGCGGAATTATTAAAAAATTTCCCATCTGAATATGCAGGCAGCAGAGGTTACAGTTCGTTGGACAACCAAGGAGTACAGGTGAGAGAGACACAACTCCAATCCAGCAGAGGTAGTGGAACACTGACAAAGTTCTGGGAGAGTTTTCTTAGACCTTCCCATTGCCCTGGCCATGAGGTGCAGGGTACTCTCACAAGGAGTGCAACATTTGGGAAGATGCTGAGGGAGTACCTTGCTGACCATACCAACGTCCTCCGTGATTCCTCTGTGCCTTATACAACCCCTGGCAAAAATTATGTAATCACCGGCCTTGGAAGATGTTCATTCAGCTATTTAATTTTGTGGAAAAAAAGCAGATCACAGACATGGGACAAAACTAAAGTCATTTCAAATGGCAACTTTCTGGCTTTAAGAAACTCTAAAAGAAATCAAGAACAAAAAAGTGGTAGTCAGTAATGGTTACTTTTTTAACCAAGCGTAGGGTAAAAATTATGGAGTCACTCAATTATGAGAGAAAAAATTATGGAATCACCCTGTAAATTTTCATTGATCTGCTTTTTTTCTACAAAATTAAACAACTGAATGAACATCCTCCAAGGCCGGTGATTTTTTTTGCCTGGGGTTGTAATTATTCAATCTGGACACGTGGCATGAATTGGCTCTCTCTACTGCGCACGTGCTCTGTACTCACGGTCACAGAGCTCACTCTCTGGCGGTTACTGGGCTCACAGGGCATCGCTCTCTGGCAGTACCAATTTTAGCGGCAGGAGATGACAGAAACAGTCCTTGGCGGCGCCAGTTCTCTAAGAACGTAGCACGCTGCTCAGCCTCCTATGCGCTGATTATCCCTGCCAAAAATCTATGCTGTCATGCCTGCTTTCTCTTAAACTGCCCGCCCTGCCTCTAGATTACTGGGTCTGTCTGCTGCAGTCCATTGCAGCGACAACGCTTCGGGTACGTAGTGCACTGCCCCCCTTGCTGGTCACATGCTGACAGTGGGGGACTCACTCCTGCTTTGCGTGTTTTTTTCCCTCATCTTCCAGCCAGGTTCCCTGTCTAAACACACACCCTCTTCCTGGGTAATGGGGCCTGTCCATTCCCCTATTCCTTCCCCAGGGAAAATGTGCTCCACTATTGATAATGCCATCCAGTGTACATCTTGCCACATGTATGCAATCCTCGATGAGCCGGTCGAGGATGCATACTGCTGTGCGAGATGTGAGCACATTGTGCATTAGGAAGCCCAGATACTGGATCTAAATGTGCCGCTGCCAACACTGAGATCCATTGACAATATGGAAAGGAGTCTTCTTCTTCTGTAGACGCTCAATGGGATAGATGAGGTGGGGATAGTAGGATGGAGCTGCAGGACTGTGGAGCAGCAAGCTGGGTGACAGTTAGAAGGCCAGGTAGAAGGAAGAGTGCCAAGGAGGCTAGTCCTGATCTGGCACACCCCAATAAGTTTGCTAAGTTGGCAGATGAGGGGGGTGCCAGTACAGGGGTAGTACTGCTGCAGCCAGGCATGTTCTCTGAAAGCCGGAGGAGTGACTGCTCCAGTAAGGAGGGAAATAGGAGTGCTGGGCAGGCGAGACAGGTGTTGGTAGTGGGGGATTCAATTATTAGTGGAACAGATAGGGCAATCTGTCACAAAGACAGGGATCGTAGAACGGTGTGCTGCCTACCTGGCGCTCGAGTCCGACACATCACTGATCGGGTGGACAGATTACTGGGAGGGGCTGGTGAGGACCCAGCGATCATGGTGCACATTGGCAGTATTAATATGTGGTTTATATCTATTGCATATATTGTATTGTGCGGATGTATGCACCTTGGGATATCCAGTTTGTGTATTAATTGGTACTGTATACTATTTGGGTTATTGGTTAACTTTATAGGACTACCCAGTGTGCATTATTCCAAAAAAATGTTTTGTAATTTATATTACCTATGTATCCGCCTATTGTACTGTACCATAGATGATCCTGATTGCCTGCTAATATGTTGGTATTTTCCCCTTTGATTTTTTGAACTGTGGATGTTTTTTCAATCGTTGTAAATTATGGGTGTTTGTTACTTTGTCTCAGCGCCCTTTGTATAAGCACAGCTGTATTGAGCTGTGTCACTGATTAGAATATGCACCGCCCACGTTGTGTGATCCTTTGTTTGGACTAATGATTCTGAGCGGCAGGAGCTTGCCTTGTCTAGAGAGGTGCGATGTCCAATGACGTCTGGACACCAGGACTTACGCAGATGGAAGGAGACTGGATGGGTCCATAGCCATTTGTAGGAAGTTCCTTTGTCCACGTCAGATCAAGGATGTTATGACAACGGAGGTGCTGCGTGCTGATTGGTACTGCTAATGTTTACAAACAATCTCTGTGGGGACATGTGTCTGCAGTCATATCATGTGTTTGTTTGTATATTAGCAATCGGGGTTGATGTATTTTCTGGCGATGTGCTAGCGGGCAGTGGGGAAATATGGGGCTATTTTTAACTGTTGAATGTCTGTATATGTATGGAGGCGTATTGTGTTCAGTTTTCATTGGTGCATGTCTAAGTGAGGGGAGGGGTTTGCACTATATAGTTTGGAAATACCAAAAAGAAAGGAACAAGCAGCCATATAGTCCCATAAAAAATACAAATTTTATTAGATAACAATAAAAGCTAGATGAGCAGGTACAAAAAATACTCACAGGGGAACATATATGTTAAGTGTTACAATGGCCCATAAGAAGGACCGGACCGCCCAAACAAACCTGCCATGCCAGAGATTAAGGCTACATGTACTGTAAGATACATAAAGTGTTAGGCAAGTGCCCTAGCCATGATGTAAAAAACATACAGCAAATAACATAAATGCATACCTAACTGGCGCAGGAAGAATGGGAGACCAGGTCCAACCCCGACGCGCGTTTCGGAGCGCAATGCTCCTTCATCAGGGGGTGGAAATGGTATGTGCAGTGTACGTATAAATACACCGCCGACCGGAAATGTGTCGCTCACCTGCGCGCCCCCGCAGCAACACCAGAGCTGCGCGCAGTATCCGCAGTATCAGATACTTCTTCTACTTCAGTTTCATCCTATGTGGCGAATGTACCTCATAGTTTACGGGATCACTCATACCATCCATACAAGAGAAGACCCTCCAATACATTTTTCACAAATAGGAGGGATAACAAAGTGATTAATCTGAGCAGCCATGTTCTTAATGAAACTGATCTTTCCTTACTGGGCAGGGGTCTGTCCTTTTCACCCACATCGGGGTTTGACACTTTCACTGCTGTGAAGGATTTACACATGTTTGCTAGGTCATTGCTGTTCAAGAGGCATTTCTATAATGATGAATTTCACAATCTTTTTCCAACAGAGGAGGAACAAGAGGCAGTAAGAATTATTGAGGAGTTGGCTGAGGAACATACCAACGAAGGAGGTAAGATTCCTCCATCCATCCGTCCGCGTTCTGTTAAGTTCTCCCCCTTTTCCATCTGTCCCAGCATTGATTTGTTCGTCCGGGTGGTAACCAACGAGTTCTTGGGCATTCCAAGGTTTGTTTATAATGGTAATTTGACTAGGGAGGAAACTACAAGGCTGAAGTTCCTTCGGGAGCTGCCTGATGTTGTGCTGAAGCTGGCAGATAAAGGTGGTAACATCGTTGTATGGCCTAAACAAATGTATGAGATGAAGGCATTTAGACAACTCAATAACACCACATGTTATAGGAAATTAACCTATAACCCCCTCTCTGCATTTGTGTCCAAGCTAGAGATCATCATTAAGAGAGCCGTGGACAACGAGGTTATCACCAAGAAGCTGGCTTCGGCACTCATCGTAAAGGAACCTACTATCCCTACCCTATATTTATTATGTAAAATTCATAAAGATGCTCTGGTGCCACCCGTCAGACCTATCGTGTTGGGTAGGGAGAATTTTCTTGAGCGCGTCAACGGATGGATTGATTATTATCTTCAGCCATTGGTGTATACCCTCCCCTCGTTCCTCAAAGATACTGGTGACTTGCTGCGCAAGGTCAATGGATTGTGTTTAGAGAGTGATACTCTCCTAGCTTCAGTGGATGTAGAGTCCCTATATACCAATATTAGACATCACGATGGCATTAATGCCGTTCGATTTTTTCTTGAGACATCCAACATCCCTTCACGGGTGAGGGACCTCATCCTGGAGCTTCTAGAGTTCACCCTCACACACAATTTTTTTGTGTTCAAAGGGTCTTTCTATCTACAGATCCAGGGGACAGCTATGGGAGCGGCCTTTGCGCCCTCCTATGCCAATCTGTTCCTGGGTCTGTGGGAGAGAGACCTTTTCCTGTCTGACAAACAGGGGTCGATTGATCGTGTCCTGTTGTGGGCACGCTATATCGACGATATCTTCTTTGTCTGGCAGGGCACCTCCATCGACCTTCTGCATTTTGTATCGCTCTTGAACGGCAATAACCTCAACATATGGCTCACCCTGGTGTGGGATGCCGAGAGGATTGATTTTCTTGATGTCACGATTCGCAGGGATGCGGAGGGTATGATTCAGACGGATATTTTCCGTAAATCTACTGCTACCAATACCCTCCTGCATGCCTCATCGTGTCATCCCTCTCACATAATTAAAGCCATCCCTGTTGGTCAATTCCTCCGCCTACGATGCATTTGTTCTAATGAACAGGACTTTGAAACTCGGGCTAGTGAACTTACGGCACGTTTCATATCTAGAGGGTATAGTAGACGGACATTGAAAAAAGCCTATCATCGGGCTAAATACTCTGATCGTAACACTCTCCTATATGGGAATACTACAGGTAGATCGAAAACCAACAAACAGATTAGGTTTATTACATCCTATCATTCCCAACATGCCCGAGTACGTTTAGCTATGAGTAAGGCTTAGCCAATATTGCAGGCTGACCCAATTATCAAAAAGTTTCTCCAGGCTAACCTACTTATCACGTTTCGGCGAGCAAAAACTCTTAGCGACTGCCTTACCCACAGTCATTATGTGGGTCAGCCTGTATCCACATTCCTTGACCGTGCGGTGTCACCGGGCGGATGTACACCATGCGGTAAATGCGTTGCATGCCCTAATGTTGAACGTTGCTCTTCTTTCACCAACTCTAATGGCACGAAAAATTTTACAATCAATAAACGTATATCATGTACCTCACAGTATGTGATATATTATGCCACATGTCCATGTGGTCTTATCTATGTCAGCCTCACTACGAGACAATTGAAGGTTTGTGTGAGAGAGCACATGTTAGGTATACAGGTGGCAATGGGGTGTGTAGATATGACCATACTTAAAACATTACCCAGGCATTTTTGGCAGGTCCACTCGTGTGATGCCACGCTATTGAAGGTGCGTGGCATTGACTTGCTTAACCCCTTCACCCCCAAGGGTGGTTTGCACGTTAATGACCGGGCCAATTTTTACAATTCTGACCACTGTCCCTTTAGGAGGTTATAACTCTGGAACGCTTCAACGGATCTTGGCGATTCTGACATTGTTTTCTTGTGACATATTGTACTTCATGATAGTGGTAAAATTTCTTCGATATAACTTGCGTTTATTTGTGAAAAAAACGGAAATTTGGCGAAAATTTTGAAAATTTTGCAATTTTCCAACTTTGAATTTTTATGCCCTTAAATCACAGACATATGTCACGCAAAATACTTAATAAGTAACATTTCCCACATGTCTACTTTACATCAGCACAATTTTGGAACCAAAATTTTTTTTTGTTAGGGAGTTATAAGGGTTAAAAGTTGACCAGAAATTTCTCATTTTTACAACACCATTTTTTTTTAGGGACCACATCTCATTTGAAGTCATTTTGAGGGGTCTGTATGATAGAAAATACCCAAGTGTGACACCATTCTAAAAACTGCACCCCTCAAGGTGCTCAAAACCACACTCAAGAAGTTTATTAACCCTTCAGGTGTTTCACAGGAATTTTTGGAATGTTTAAATAAAAATGAACATTTAATTTTTTTTCACACAAAATTTATTTCAGCTCCAATTTGTTTTATTTTACCAAGGGTAACAGGAGAAAATAGACTGCAAAAGTTGTTGTACAATTTGTCCTGAGTACGCTGATACCCCATATGTGGGTGTAAACCATTGTTTGGGCGCATGGCAGAGCTTGGAAGGGAAGGAGCGCCATTTGACTTTTCAATGCAAAATTGACTGGAATTGAGATGGGACGCCATGTTGCGTTTGGAGAGCCCCTGATGTGCCTAAACATTGAAACCCCCTACAAGTGACACCATTTTGGAAAGTAGACCCCCTAAGGAACTTATCTAGATGTGTGGTGAGCACTTTGACCCACCAAGTGCTTCACAGAAGTTTATAATGCAGAGCCGTAAAAATAAAAAATCATATTTTTTCACAAAAATGATCTTTTCGCCCCCAATTTTTTATTTTCCCAATGGTAAGAGAAGAAATTGGTCCCCAAAAAATGTTGTGCAATTTGTCCTGAGTACGCAGATACCCCATATGTTGGGGTAAACCACTGTTTGGGCGCATGGCAGAGCTTGGAAGGGAAGGAGCGCCATTTGACTTTTCAATGCAAAATTGACTGGAATTGAGATGGGACGCCATGTTGCGTTTGGAGAGCCCCTGATGTGCCTAAACATTGAAACCCCCTACAAGTGACACCATTTTGGAAAGTAGACCCCCTAAGGAACTTATCTAGATGTGTGGTGAGCACTTTGACCCACCAAGTGCTTCACAGAAGTTTATAATGCAGAGCCGTAAAAATAAAAAATCATATTTTTTCACAAAAATGATCTTTTCGCCCCCAATTTTTTATTTTCCCAAGGGTAAGAGAAGAAATTGGTCCCCAAAAAATGTTGTGCAATTTGTCCTGAGTACGCAGATACCCCATATGTTGGGGTAAACCACTGTTTGGGCGCATGGCAGAGCTCGGAAGTGAAGGAGCGCCATTTGACTTTTCAATGCAAAATTGACTGGAATTGAGATGGGACGCCATGTTGCGTTTGGAGAGCCCCTGATGTGCCTAAACATTGAAACCTCCTACAAGTGACACCATTTTGGAAAGTAGACCCCCTAAGGAACTTATCTAGATGTGTGGTGAGCACTTTGACCCACCAAGTGCTTCACAGAAGTTTATAATGCAGAGCCGTAAAAATAAAAAATCATATTTTTTCACAAAAATGATCTTTTCGCCCCCAATTTTTTATTTTCCCAAGGGTAAGAGAAGAAATTGGTCCCCAAAAAACGTTGTGCAATTTGTCCTGAGTACGCAGATACCCCATATGTTGGGGTAAACCACTGTTTGGGCGCATGGCAGAGCTTGGAAGGGAAGGAGCGCCATTTGACTTTTCAATGCAAAATTGACTGGAATTGAGATGGGACGCCATGTTGCGTTTGGAGAGCCCCTGATGTGCCTAAACATTGAAACCCCCCACAAATGACACCATTTTGGAAATTAGACCCCCTAAGGAACTTATCTAGATGTGTTTTGAGAGCTTTGCACCCCCAAGTGTTTCACTACAGATTATAACGCAGAGCCGTGAAAATAAAAATTCTTTTTTTTTTTTCACAAAAATGATTTTTTAGCCCCCAGCTTTTGTATTTTTACAAGAGTAACAGAATAAACTGGACCCCAAAAGTTGTTGTCCAATTTGTCCTGAGTACGCTGATACCCCATATATGGAGGGTAACCACTGTTTGGGCGCATGACAGAGCTCGGAAGGGAAGGAGCGCCATTTGGAATGCAGACTTAAATGGATTGGTCTGCAGGCGTCACGTTGCATTTGCAGAGCCCCTGATGTACCCAAACAGTACAAACCCCCCACAAGTGACCCCATATTGGAAACTAGACCTCCCAAGGAACTTATCTAGATGTGTTGTGAGAACTTTGAACCCCCAAGTGTTTCACTACAGTTTGTAACGCAAAGCCGTGAAAATAAAAATTCTTTTTTTTTTCACAAAAATGATTTTTTAGCCCCCAGCTTTGTATTTTTACAAGGGTAACAGAATAAATTGGACCCTAAAAGTTGTTTTCCAATTTGTCCTGAGTACGCTGATACCCCCTATGTGGGGGGTAACCACTGTTTGGGCACATGACAGAGCTCGGAAGGGAAGGAGCGCCATTTGGAATGCAGACTTAAATGGATTGGTCTGCAGGCGTCACGTTGCATTTGCAGAGCCCCTGATGTACCCAAACAGTACAAACCCCCCACAAGTGACCCCATATTGGAAACTAGACCTCCCAAGGAACTTATCTAGATGTGTTGTGAGAACTTTGAACCCCCAAGTGTTTCACTACAGTTTGTAACGCAAAGCCGTGAAAATAAAAATTCTTTTTTTTTTCACAAAAATGATTTTTTAGCCCCCAGCTTTGTATTTTTACAAGGGTAACAGAATAAATTGGACCCTAAAAGTTGTTTTCCAATTTGTCCTGAGTACGCTGATACCCCCTATGTGGGGGGTAACCACTGTTTGGGCACATGACAGAGCTCGGAAGGGAAGGAGCGCCATTTGGAATGCAGACTTAAATGGATTGGTCTGCAGGCGTCACGTTGCATTTGCAGAGCCCCTGATGTACCCAAACAGTACAAACCCCCCACAAGTGACCCCATATTGGAAACTAGACCTCCCAAGGAACTTATCTAGATGTGTTGTGAGAACTTTGAACCCCCAAGTGTTTCACTACAGTTTGTAACGCAAAGCCGTGAAAATAAAAATTCTTTTTTTTTTTCACAAAAATGATTTTTTAGCCCCCAGCTTTGTATTTTTACAAGGGTAACAGAATAAATTGGACCCTACAAGTTGTTTTCCAATTTGTCCTGAGTACGCTGATACCCCCTATGTGGGGGGTAACCACTGTTTGGGCACATGACAGAGCTCGGAAGGGAAGGAGCGCCATTTGGAATGCAGACTTAAATGGATTGGTCTGCAGGCGTCACGTTGCATTTGCAGAGCCCCTGATGTACCCAAACAGTACAAACCCCCCACAAGTGACCCCATATTGGAAACTAGACCTCCCAAGGAACTTATCTAGATGTGTTGTGAGAACTTTGAACCCCCAAGTGTTTCACTACAGTTTACAACGCAGAGCCGTGAAAATAAAACATATTTTTTTCCCACAAAAATGATTTTTAGCCCCCCAAATTTTTATTTTCCCAAGGATAACAAGAGAACTTGGACCCCAGAAGTTGTTGTTCAATTTGTCCCGAGTACGCTGATAACCCATATGTTGGGATAAACCCCTTTTTGGACGCACGGGAGAGCTCGGAAGGGAAGGAGCACTGTTTTACTTTTTCAACGCAGAATTGGCTGGAATTGAGATCGGACGCCATGTCGCGTTTGGAGAGCCCCTGATGTGCCTGAACAGTGGAAACTCCCCAATTCTACCTGAAACCCTAACCCAAACACACCCCTAACCCTAATCCCAACGGTAACCCTAACCCTACCCCTAACCTCACCTCTAACCGTTTAATGAACATTTTCTGACAGTCATAAGTGCCACGTATTTAAGTGCCACGTATTTAAGTGCCACATATTTAAGTGCCACATATTTATGTGCCACGTGTTTCAGTGCCACGTGTTTCAGTGCCACGTGTTTCAGTGCCACGATATTTCAGTGCCACGTATTTCAGTGCCACGTACTATAAATACTATAACTATGTGGTTATACGTGGCACTGAAATATCGTGGCACGTAAATACGTGGCACTTAAGTACGTGGCACTTAAGTACGTGGCACTTAAGTACGTGGCACTTAAATACGTGGCACGTAAATACGTGGCACGTAAATACGTGGCACGTAAATACGTGGCACTTAAGTACGTGGCACTTAAGTACGTGGCACTTAAGTACGTGGCACTTATATACGTGGCACTTATATACGTGGCCACTGAAATATCGTGGCACTTATATACGTATATAAACGTATATTTTAGTGCCACGTATTTCAGGTTAGGGGTAGGGTTAGGGGTAGGGTTTTTTTTTTTTGTTTGTTTTCTTGTGTTTTTCTATAAAAACGCATGCGTCTAAAAACGCATGCGTTTTACCACGTTTACATGCGTTTTTTCACACATGCGTTTTTTTAAAAAACGCATGCAGATAAAAACGCAAGTGTGAAACCAGCCTAAAAGACGCTTTTTATAGCAAAAAAGTTTTTGCGTCTCCACATTTTGAGACCTATAATTTTTCCACATTTTGGTCCACAGAGTCATGTGAGGTCTTGTTTTTTGTGGGACGAGTTGACGTTTTTATTGGTAACATTTTCGGACACGTGACCATTTTTGATCACTTTTTATTCCGATTTTTGTGAGGCAGAAGGACCAAAAACCAGCTATTCATGAATTTCTTTTGGGAGAGGCGTTTATACCGTTCCGCGTTTGGTAAAATTGATAAAGCAGTTTTATTCGTCGGGTCAGTACGATTACAGCGATATCTCATTTATATAATTTTTTTATGTTTTGGCGCTTTTATACGATAAAAACTATTTTATAGAAAAAATAATTATTTTGGTATCGCTTTATTCTCAGGACTATAACTTTTTTATTTTTTTGCTGATGATGCTGTATGGCGGCTCGTTTTTTGCGGGACAAGATGACGTTTTCAGCGGTACCATGGTTATTTATATCCGTCTTTTTGATCGCGTGTTATTCCACTTTTTGTTCGGCGGTATGGTAATAAAGCGTTGTTTTTTGCCTCGTTTTTTTTTTTTTTTTCTTACGGTGTTTACTGAAGGGGTTAACTAGTGGGGCAGTTTTATAGGTTGGGTCGTTACGGACGCGGCGATACTAAATATGTGTACTTTTATTGTTTTTTTTATTTTATTTAGATAAAGAAATGTATTTATGGGAATAATATTTTTTTTTTTTTTTCATTATTTTGGAATATTTTTTTTTTTTTTTTTTACACATTTGGAAAATTTTTTTTTTAACTTTTTTACTTTGCCCCAGGGGGGGACAATACAGATCGGTGATCTGCCAGTTTGCATAGCACTCTGACAGATCACCGATCTGAGGAAAGTGCAGGCTGCTTCACAGTGCCTGCTCTGAGCAGGCGTCTGTGAAGCCACCTCCCTCCCTGCAGGACCCGGATCCGCGGCCATCTTGGATCCGGGTCTGGAGCAGGCAGGGAGGGAGGTAAGACCCTCGCAGCAACGCGATCACATCGCGTTGCTGCGGGGGGCTCAGGGAAGCCCGCAGGGAGCCCCCTCCCTGCGCGATGCTTCCCTGCACCGCCGGCACATCGCGGTCATGTTTGATCGCGGTGTGCCGGGGGTTAATGTGCCGGGGGCGGTCCGTGACCGCTCCTGGCACATAGTGCCGGATGTCAGCTGTGATAATCAGCTGACACCCGGCCGCGATCGGCGGCGCTCCCCCCGTGAGCGCCGCTGATCGCGTATGACGTACTATCCCGTCGGCGGTCATACGGGCCCACCCCACCTCGACGGGATAGTACGTCAGATGTCAGGAAGGGGTTAATATTGACATTAGGGGAGGGGGTTTTTCCAAACGCCTTGCTCAATTAGAGACAAGGTGGATTTGGACTTTGAATACTATTCTGTCACGGGGGAGCTAGGTGAGCGAGAGCTAATAACCCGGGCCCCTGCAATTTGCCTCAGACTAGGGAAATCCTGACTGACCCTCTACCTGGAGTTTACACTGATGGTGTGCATGTCCAGGACTCGAACCTCACCCTGTCTCCTGTTTCAACCCTAGGCTGAAACCTCCGCCCACCACCCAGTGAAGAGGTAATACACCAATACCCACAGTTAGCACAGACAAGGATAAAGGAAAATATACACCACGCCGCAGTCACTCAGGAATACACTATAAATGTGCAGGGCAAAATAAATACAAATATAGGAAGGAGTAAATAAGACTAAGGAAAATACACCACCAGCAACGAATCTCCAACAACCAGCTCTCCACTCCAGACCGAGATAACAACGCACAAGACAGAAGCTATAATCGGCGACGCCCAATGATCAGGAGAACTATTTAAAGGCAATGGGCATGGCCCAGCTTCCAATCCGAGGATCAGGTAAATTAACCCCGGAACAGCTAGATAAAATCTAGCCGACGCCAATGAGCAAATAGTGGTCAAAAGCGGAATTACCGCTGTCTGTCGAACGACCTGGTCTGAACAGTGTCCGACATGACATATTCACCCTAATGGGTTGAATGAAAATATATATTTTACCCCATTCCTATGATCTGTGTATATTTCAGTGATTTGTTGGGTGTTACTTATGGCCCATTTGCGTTTTATTATGCTTTTATTGAGTCTTTTATATGTGAGCTGTGGTCTTATTTTTCTATTTCTGTTATTTAGCACTGCGTTACTTCGGATAGTTGAAGAATATGGGAGTCCTGTGGAGCATTTTGGCTTTCTATAGAACAGTCCATTCAGCAAGTCAATATCAACGGTGTTATTCACTTTATTGTTCTCTAGATGTGGTTTTTGATGTATTTTGTTGGTTTTTCCCGATATTGTAATATGTAATATACATTATTTCGCTGTATTTGTTTTGTCTGTGGTGTGGTGGCCCCACGTATATTGCTGTTTAGTAGTTTATAGTGTATTTTGTTTATTTCATTTTATGTGAGAAAAAATATTTGGTTTTTTTTTTCTTCTTTTTCATCTTGTTTTATACTTACCTTTTTTGTTTTTGGTATTGGTTCGTTATATATATTGTTTTGTTTGTAATGTTATATTGTCATATTTATATGCACATTGTTCCCTGGTTTGTTATTTATTTCAGTATTGGGCTTCCTGTTATTGCCCTTATGTTTGCCCTTTTTTAATATGGCGACCTCGGCTTCCTGCCTGTGCGCATGCTCCCGCTCCGCCGGGCGGTGTGTGAGTCTCTCCCTCCCTCTTTCCGGCGCTGGCTCACGTGGGGCCCCACGTGTTTCCGGCGCAGGCGGATGGAGGGGATACTGCGCACGGCTCTGGTGTTGCTGCGGGGGCGCGCAGGTGAGCGGCACATTTCCGGTCGGCGGTGTATTTATACGTACACCGCACATACCATTTCCACCCCCTGATGAAGGAGCATTGCGCTCCGAAACACGCATCAGGGTTGGACCTGGTCTCCCATTCTTCCTGCGCCAGTTAGGTATGGATTTATGTTATTTGCTGTATGTTTTTTACATCATGGCTAGGGCACTTGCCTAACACTTTATGTATCTTACAGTACATGTAGCCTTAAGGTACCTTCACACTAAACGATATCGCTAGCGATCCGTGACGTTGCAGCGTCCTGGCTAGCGATATCGTTTAGTTTGACACGCAGCAGCGATCAGAATCCTTCTGTGATATCGCTGGTCGTTGAACAAAGTTCAGAACTTTATTTGGTCGTCAGACCGGCGTGTATCGTCGTGTTTGACACCAAAAGCAACGATACCAGCGATGTTTTACACTGGTAACCAGGGTAAACATCGGGTTCTAAGCGCAGGGCCGCGCTTAGTAACCCGATGTTTACCCTGGTTACCAGCGTAAAATGTAAAAAAATCAAACAGTAAATACTCACCTTCGCATCCCCCGGCGTCCGCTTCCCACACTGACTGAGCGCCGTAAAGTGAAAGTGAAAGTACAGCACAGCGGTGACGTCACCGCTGTGCTGTTAGGGCCGGCGCTCAGTCAGTGCAGGAAGCGGACGCCGGGGGACGCGAATGTAAGTATGTACTGTTTGTTTTTTTTACATTTTACGCTGGTAACCAGGGTAAACATCGGGTTACTAAGCGCGGCCCTGCGCTTAGCAACCCGATGTTTACCCTGGTTACCCGGGGACCTCGGCATCGTTGGTCGCTGGAGAGCGGTCTGTGTGACAGCTCTCCAGCGACCACACAGCGACGCTGCAGCGATCGGCATCGTTGTCGCTATCGCTGCAGCGTCGCTTAATGTGAAGGTACCTTTAATCTCTGGCATGGCAGGTTTGTTTGGGCGGTCCGGTCCTTCTTATGGGCCATTGTAACACTTAACATATATGTTCCCCTGTGAGTATTTTTTGTACCTGCTTATCTAGTTTTTATTGTTATCTAATAAAATTTGTATTTTTTATGGGACTATATGGCTGCTTGTTCGTTTCTTTTTGGTATCTACATTGTCTGCAGTTGGTCCCGCTACTAGTCCGCTATGCATGTGTTTTACTGTATAGTTTTGATACAACATAATGTATAAATATTTGAACATGCTTACCTCAATATTATTTTACTATATAGTTTGGGTTGAAGCACTATAGTTTGGGTTGAAGCACTCCTGTACTGTGCTTGAGAAAGATCTTTTGGATCGAAACGTTGCCACAGGGGGCGGAATAAAATATGATTTTTTTTTTACCAACGTTTGAGGCGCTGTATTTTCTACTACTTGGTATGGACTTTTTTCCGGGATGAACTCCCTGGTTGTGACGTGCGTCCTAAATAGTGTCCTGTAGGACCCTGGCTATATGAGGTGCGGTTTATCTTATAATTTTTGATTGACTGTTTGGGAGTTTTTGTTTTACCTGCATCTCTGCCTTATTACCATGGAAATCTCTACTGGTGAAGATGTTGGTGAACCAGTATCTGCCTGTTTTTATTATACCGATGAGGATGCTGTGAGAATTATTTCTGATGCTGGAACCGATAATTTTTTTTTGAATCAACCATCAATTGAGATGCTTAAAACAAGATGGGAGTCTGAAAGGAGGAAATTAATGTCATTAGAGTTGCCTGCTGGCACACTGGTGGAATATTACAAGGCAAAAAGGATCCCTTGAGGATTAAGGCCGGACTTACGTCCCACACTCTTACCAAACAATACTCAATTTTGTGCGAAATTTGAGGCTATTAGTAACAAATATGCATTTAATGTGATGCTGTTAAATATAGAATTTTTGAAGAGAGAAATGGACATCTTGAAAGTAAAACAGAGTGAGTGAGACCAGAGGTCTGCTTGTTAACATTGCCTCTGAAGAATTGCGTGTAATCGATTCCAAGATTGATGAGAATCTCCAGAAATATAAAGGTGATCTTGAAGATACGAAACGATCCAAATGGTTTATGGATCAAGAGGACTATAGCAATGGTAGAGTGTTCAACTGGCAATTCAGAAATTCCACAGCTCCGTCCCATAACTCTACCTCAGGCTCTGGCCCCTCTAAGGGGAACTATAAGAGATTTAAGAGACCCCAGTAGCCAGTTGCTGCACATTCAAACTTAGGCTTTACAGGTGGTGAATCAGATTCCACAGATGATGGTAATAGAGCACTCCCTGGTACCTCTAATTTTTTAGCCAGAACCCATGAGGGCAGACCCCGAGGAGATGGAAAGGACACAGAGGTGGTAGGAAACACAGAAGAAGGGAACCAGGGCTTGACGACGAGGTCCAAGACGAAGAAGAAGTAGTAGAGTCTAATTCCTTGGTGGTAAATATTTCCTCTGGTCCTTTGTCTGATATTCAAATACAAGTATTATCAAAAGGGTTGTCATTTTGCCCCTCGAGTAAGATTGATTGGTTTAACCTCGATAATGATCTGTTTGTTTTTTAGATGTTTACGGTTAACTGCATTGTTTTCAGATAAAGTTAGATCTATGGCTATGACAACAGGAAGTGTTTTTTTCTCTCAATGATTTGGGATTATATAACAGGAGCGACTTTGTCCCCCCTGAATATGATCCCATTATTGAAACATTCTCTAGATTTGTTAAAAATGATGTGGCAAAATTAAGAAAGAGTAATCTGAGGGCTGGAAGGCCTAATTTAAATGTTTCTGAGAGAGAGGCGGTGAAAATGCTGAAGGATGACAAGTCCATCACCATCAAGCCTGCCGATAAAGGCAGGGCTCTGGTGGTGATGGACACTTCTTTATCATAATGAAATCATGAGATAACTGTCTGATTTTGATGTATATGAGAAATTGTCCGTTAACCCTACTCAGAAATTTAAAATGGAATTGGAGGATATGATCAATGATGCTTTATGTAGTGGACTGATGGATGCAAAGTTGGCCAGTTATCTGAAAGTTGAGCATCTCATCGTCCCCATTCTGTACACCTTCCTGTTATGGTTCTCAATGGCAAGAGAACATAGCCCAGCATACATATGAACTAGCTCTTGGAAGGATGGAAACTTAAACTGACCATGAACTAAACCTGCCGCACAACTAACAGTAGCCGGGTAGCGTAGCCTGCGTTTTATCCCTAGACGCTCAGCGCCAGCCGGAGGACTAACTAATCCTGGCAGAGGAAAATACAGTCCTGGCTCACCTCTAGAGAAATTTCCCCGAAAGGCAGACAGAGGCCCCCACATATATTGGCGGTGATTTTAGATGAAAATGACAAACGTAGTATGAAAATAGGTTTAGCAAAATCGAGGTCCGCTTACTAGATAGCAGGAAGACAGAAAGGGCACTTTCATGGTCAGCTGAAAACCCTATCAAAATACCATCCTGAAATTACTTTAAGACTCTAGTATTAACTCATAACATCAGAGTGGCAATTTCAGATCACAAGAGCTTTCCAGACACAGAAACGAAACTGCAGCTGTGAACTGGAACAAAATGCAAAAAACAAACAAGGACAAAAGTCCGACTTAGCTGGGAGTTGTCTAGAAGCAGGAACATGCACAGAAAGGCTTCTGATTACAATGTTGACCGGCATGGAAGTGACAGAGGAGCAAGGTTAAATAGCGACTCCCACATCCTGATGGGAACAGGTGAACAGAGGGGATGATGCACACAAGTTCAATTCCACCAGTGGCCACCGGGGGAGCCCAAAATCCAATTTCACAACAGTACCCCCCCCTCAAGGAGGGGGCACCGAACCCTCACCAGAACCACCAGGGCGATCAGGATGAGCCCTATGAAAGGCACGGACCAGATCGGAGGCATGAACATCAGAGGCAGTCACCCAAGAATTATCCTCCTGACCGTATCCCTTCCATTTGACCAGATACTGGAGTTTCCGTCTGGAAACACGAGAGTCCAAGATTTTTTCCACAACGTACTCCAACTCGCCCTCAACCAACACCGGAGCAGGAGGCTCAACGGAAGGCACAACCGGTACCTCATACCTGCGCAATAATGACCGATGAAAAACATTATGAATAGAAAAAGATGCAGGGAGGTCCAAACGGAAGGACACAGGGTTAAGAATCTCCAATATCTTGTACGGGCCGATGAACCGAGGCTTAAACTTAGGAGAAGAAACCCTCATAGGGACAAAACGAGAAGACAACCACACCAAGTCCCCGACACAAAGCCGAGGACCAACCCGACGCCGGCGGTTGGCAAAAAGCTGAGTCTTCTCCTGGGACAACTTCAAATTGTCCACTACCTGCCCCCAAATCCGATGCAACCTCTCCACCACAGCATCCACTCCAGGACAATCCGAAGATTCCACCTGACCGGAGGAAAATCGAGGATGAAACCCCGAATTACAGAAGAAAGGAGACACCAAGGTGGCAGAGCTGGCCCGATTATTGAGGGCAAACTCCGCTAAAGGCAAAAAAGCAACCCAATCATCCTGATCTGCAGACACAAAACACCTCAAATATGTCTCCAAAGTCTGATTCGTCCGCTCGGTCTGGCCATTAGTCTGAGGATGGAAAGCAGACGAGAAAGACAAATCTATGCCCATCCTAGCACAGAATGCCCGCCAAAATCTAGACACGAATTGGGTTCCTCTGTCAGAAACGATATTCTCCGGAATACCATGCAAACGAACCACATTTTGAAAAAACAGAGGAACCAACTCGGAAGAAGAAGGCAACTTAGGCAGGGGAACCAAATGGACCATCTTAGAGAAACGGTCACACACCACCCAGATGACAGACATCTTCTGAGAAACAGGAAGATCCGAAATAAAATCCATCGAGATGTGCGTCCAAGGCCTCTTCGGGATAGGCAAGGGCAACAACAATCCACTAGCCCGAGAACAACAAGGCTTGGCCCGAGCACAAACGCCACAAGACTGCACAAAGCCTCGTACATCTCGTGACAGGGAAGGCCACCAGAAGGATCTTGCCACCAAATCCCTGGTACCAAAGATTCCAGGATGACCTGCCAACGCAGAAGAATGAACCTCAGAAATGACTTTACTGGTCCAATCATCAGGAACAAACAGTCTACCAGGTGGGCAACGATCAGGTCTATCCGCCTGAAACTCCTGCAAGGCCCGCCGCAGGTCTGGAGAAACGGCAGACAATATCACTCCATCCTTAAGGATACCTGTAGGTTCAGAATTACCAGGGGAGTCAGGCTCAAAACTCCTAGAAAGGGCATCCGCCTTAACATTCTTAGAACCCGGTAGGTATGACACCACAAAATTAAACCGAGAGAAAAACAACGACCAGCGCGCCTGTCTAGGATTCAGGCGTCTGGCGGACTCAAGATAAATTAAATTTTTGTGGTCGGTCAATACCACCACCTGATGTCTAGCCCCCTCAAGCCAATGACGCCACTCCTCAAAAGCCCACTTCATGGCCAAAAGCTCCCGATTCCCAATATCATAATTCCGCTCGGCGGGCGAAAATTTACGAGAAAAAAAAGCACAAGGTTTCATCACGGAGCAGTCGGAACTTCTCTGCGACAAAACCGCCCCAGCTCCGATTTCAGAAGCGTCGACCTCAACCTGAAAAGGAAGAGCAACATCAGGCTGACGCAACACAGGGGCGGAAGAAAAGCGGCGCTTAAGCTCCCGAAAGGCCTCCACAGCAGCAGGGGACCAATCAGCAACATCAGCACCCTTCTTAGTCAAATCAGTCAATGGTTTAACAACATCAGAAAAACCAGCAATAAATCGACGATAAAAGTTAGCAAAGCCCAAAAATTTCTGAAGACTCTTAAGAGAAGAGGGTTGCGTCCAATCACAAATAGCCTGAACCTTGACAGGATCCATCTCGATGGAAGAGGGGGAAAAAATGTATCCCAAGAAGGAAATCTTTTGAACCCCAAAAACGCACTTAGAACCCTTCACACACAAGGAATTAGACCGCAAAACCTGAAAAACCCTCCTGACCTGCTGGACATGAGAGTCCCAGTCATCCGAAAAAATCAGAATATCATCCAGATACACAATCATAAATTTATCCAAATAATCACGGAAAATGTCATGCATAAAGGACTGAAAGACTGAAGGGGCATTTGAAAGACCAAAAGGCATCACCAAATACTCAAAGTGGCCCTCGGGCGTATTAAATGCGGTTTTCCACTCATCCCCCTGCTTAATTCGCACCAAATTATACGCCCCACGGAGATCTATCTTAGAGAACCACTTGGCCCCCTTTATGCGAGCAAACAAATCAGTCAGCAGTGGCAACGGATATTGATATTTAACCGTGATTTTATTCAAAAGCCGATAATCAATACACGGCCTCAAAGAGCCATCTTTCTTAGACACAAAGAAAAAACCGGCTCCTAAGGGAGATGACGAAGGACGAATATGTCCCTTTTCCAAGGACTCCTTTATATATTCTCGCATAGCAGCATGTTCAGGCACAGACAGATTAAATAAACGACCCTTAGGGTATTTACTACCCGGAATCAAATCTATGGCACAATCGCACTCCCGGTGCGGAGGTAATGAACCAAGCTTAGGTTCTTCAAAAACGTCACGATAGTCAGACAAGAATTCAGGAATCTCAGAGGGAATAGATGATGAAATGGAAACCAAAGGTACGTCCCCATGCATCCCCTTACATCCCCAGCTTAACACAGACATAGCTTTCCAGTCAAGGACTGGGTTATGAGATTGCAGCCATGGCAATCCAAGCACCAACACATCATGTAGATTATACAGCACAAGAAAGCGAATAATCTCCTGATGATCCGGATTAATTCGCATAGTTACTTGTGTCCAGTATTGTGGTTTATTACTAGCCAATGGGGTGGAGTCAATCCCCTTCAGAGGTATAGGAGTTTCAAGAGGCTCTAAATCATACCCACAGCGTTTGGCAAAGGACCAATCCATAAGACTCAAAGCGGCGCCAGAGTCGACATAGGCGTCCGCGGTAATAGATGATAAAGAACAAATCAGGGTCACAGATAGAATAAACTTAGATTGAAAAGTGCCAATTGAAACTGACTTATCAAGCTTCTTAGTGCGCTTAGAGCATGCTGATATAACATGAGTTGAATCACCACAATAAAAGCACAACCCATTTTTTCGTCTAAAATTCTGCCGTTCGCTTCTGGACAGAATTCTATCACATTGCATATTCTCTGGCGTCTTCTCAGTAGACACCGCCAAATGGTGCACAGGTTTGCGCTCCCGCAGACGTCTATCGATCTGGATAGCCATTGTCATGGACTCATTCAGACCCGCAGGCACAGGGAACCCCACCATAACATCCTTAATGGCATCAGAGAGACCCTCTCTGAAATTCGCCGCCAGGGCGCACTCATTCCACTGAGTAAGCACAGACCATTTACGGAATTTTTGGCAGTATATTTCAACTTCATCTTGCCCCTGAGATAGGGACATCAAGGCTTTTTCCGCCTGAAGCTCTAAATGAGGTTCCTCATAAAGCAACCCCAAGGCCAGAAAAAACGCATCCACATTGAGCAACGCAGGATCCCCTGGAGCCAATGCAAAAGCCCAATCTTGAGGGTCGCCCCGGAGCAAGGAAATCACAATCCTGACCTGCTGTGCAGGATCTCCAGCAGAGCGAGATTTCAGGGACAAAAACAACTTGCAATTATTTTTGAAATTTTGAAAGCAACATCTATTCCCCGAGAAAAATTCAGGCAAAGGAATTCTAGGTTCAGATATAGGAACATGAACAACAAAATCTTGTAAATTTTGAACCTTCGTGGTGAGATTATTCAAACCTGCAGCTAAACTCTGAATATCCATTTTAAACAGGTGAACACAGAGCCATTCCAGGATTAGAAGGAGAGAGAGAGAGGAAGGCTGCAATATAGGCAGACTTGCAAGTGATTCAATTGAAAGCACACTCAGAACTGAAGGAAAAAAAATAAAAAATTTTCAGCAGACTTCTTTTTTCTCTCCTTTCTCTGCCAATTAATTTAACCCTTTGTAGGCCGGTCAAACTGTTATGGTTCTCAATGGCAAGAGAACATAGCCCAGCATACATATGAACTAGCTCTTGGAAGGATGGAAACTTAAACTGACCATGAACTAAACCTGCCGCACAACTAATAGTAGCCGGGTAGCGTAGCCTGCGTTTTATCCCTAGACGCTCAGCGCCAGCCGGAGGACTAACTAATCCTGGCAGAGGAAAATACAGTCCTGGCTCACCTCTAGAGAAATTTCCCCGAAAGGCAGACAGAGGCCCCCACATATATTGGCGGTGATTTTAGATGAAAATGACAAACGTAGTATGAAAATAGGTTTAGCAAAATCGAGGTCCGCTTACTAGATAGCAGGAAGACAGAAAGGGCACTTTCATGGTCAGCTGAAAACCCTATCAAAATACCATCCTGAAATTACTTTAAGACTCTAGTATTAACTCATAACATCAGAGTGGCAATTTCAGATCACAAGAGCTTTCCAGACACAGAAACGAAACTGCAGCTGTGAACTGGAACAAAATGCAAAAAACAAACAAGGACAAAAGTCCGACTTAGCTGGGAGTTGTCTAGAAGCAGGAACATGCACAGAAAGGCTTCTGATTACAATGTTGACCGGCATGGAAGTGACAGAGGAGCAAGGTTAAATAGCGACTCCCACATCCTGATGGGAACAGGTGAACAGAGGGGATGATGCACACAAGTTCAATTCCACCAGTGGCCACCGGGGGAGCCCAAAATCCAATTTCACAACACCTTCCCTAAGATCCATAAAGACTTATATAACCCACCTGGACATCCAATCATTTCAGGAAGAGGTTCTTTATGCAATAAGGTGTCTATTTTTTTGGATCGTCTGCTATGTAGGTTTGCTGTGGAGACACCATCATATGTTAGAGATACGGGTAATTTTATTAAGTCTTTGGAGGGTGTACAGGTGCAGTAGTCCACATTTTTTTATTTTCCTTTGATGTAACATCACTATATCTCTCAACTGAACATTCTTGGGGACTACAGGTGGTCGGTGTGACACTGTCCAGCTCCGACATGGCACTGGACTGTGCACGGTTCACCCTGACGCTGTTGGAGTTCATCCTGAGGAGAAATTTTTTTCTCTTTGGGGATGATTTTTACCTGCAGCGTCGTGGGACAGCCATGGGTCCAATGTGTCCCCTACTTATGCTAACATCTACATGGCTGTCCTAGAGGGTGAGCATGTGTACAGGCCTATCCACTGGTGCCATGTTAGGGGCTGGCGGCGTAACATCGACGACATCTTCCTTTTATGGGATGGTAGCAGGGTGGAGTTGGATGCTTTCCATCAATTTCTGAATGGAATTTTTCTTGAACTTTGGTTCACCATGGATTGCTCACAGGAGAGGATGCAATTTTTGGATACATCTGTATATAAGAAAGATGGGACCCTATATACGGACCTCTTTGTTAAGAGCACAGATAGGAATAATCTGCTACACTTCTCCAGTGAGCATCCAAGGAAAATAGTAGAGTCCTTTCCCTGGAGTTAGATGTTAAGGGTAAGAAGGGTGGTCTCATGTAAGAACCAGGTTGACAAACATTTAGATGAGATGTGCAAAACGTTTTTGGCTAGGGGTTACCCTAGAGCTGATTTGGTAGAGTTTAAGAGGATGGCCTTGGAAAAATGTAGGGATGATCTTTTGGTACCTAAAACACCAGTTGTGTCTAGCAAAAGGATACAATTTGTTACATCCTTCAACAGCATGAGCAGTAGGGTCTCTGGGATTATCAGGAGACACCGGTCATTGCTGGAGAAGGGTAATGCAAATATTGAAGAGTTTAAATCACCACCACTTTTTTCCTATAGAAGAAATAGAAATTTGAGGGATGAATTAGTTTCCTCTGATATTGGCAGCTCTAAAAAAGTATACAGATGACATTCAGCCATCTGAGCCTTGGTAACTTTCCCTGTCTTGGTTGTGCTTGCTGTAACAACATGCTAAAAGGTGGGCAGTTTTTTCACTCTCATACGGGTAGGAGGTATGATATTTGTAAACTATACACATGCACTAGCAGTTATGTGGTGTACATCTTGAGTTGTCCATGCGGTCTCTTCTATGTGGGAGAGACCACAATGGAGGTGAAAGCAAGAATTAGCAAGCATAAAAGCACAATCAGGACAGGGTTAGTGGACCTTCCCATACCGAAACACTTTAAGGAGCTGGGACACTCTGTAAACCAATTACGGTTCAGAGTTATTGATGATGAGCCGGTTCTAAGACGGGGAGGTGATAGAGTTGCTCTCTTGAACAAAAAAGAATTGAAATGCATTTTCGAATTGGATACCCTGAAGCCTAGGGGTATGAATGTTGATTATAATCAGGGTTGCCCACTATAAGGGATCGATGGGTTGAAGGCTTAGGGATTGTTCTCATTATGCGTTCCTCTCGGTATATTGTTTTTAACCCTCTTTTTTTTGTATATTTAAAGCTCCTCTCTAATTGTTTAATGAAATATGGACTGATATATATATGGAGGGCGTATGTATGGGTATTAATATGTGGTTTATATCTATTGCATATATTGTATTGTGTGGATGTATGCACCTTGGGATATCCAATTTGTGTATTAATTGGTATTGTATCCTATTTGGGTTATTGGTTAACTTTATAGGATTACCCAGTGTGCATTATTCCTAAAAAATGTTTTTGTAATTTATATTACCTATGTATCCGCCTATTGTACTGTACCATAGATAATCCTGATTGCCTGCTAATATGTTGGTGTTTTCCCCTTTGATTTTTTTGAACTGTAGATGTTTTTCCTATAGTTGTCATTTATGGGTGTTTGTTACTTTGTCTCAGCACCCTTTGTATAAGCACAGCAGTATTGAGCTGTTTGTCACGGATTAGAATATGCGCCGCCCACGCTGTGTCATCCTCTGTTTGGACTAATGATTCTGAGCGGCAGGAGCTTGCAGTGTCTAGAGAGGTGCGGTGTCCAATGACGTCTGGACGCCGGTGTAACAGGCCAGATTAACCCCCCCGCCCAGAATATACCCGGGGTTATAGTGGCCTAGGCAAGATTATACCCCTCCAGGTCAGAATATACCCCAGCTGCTGTAGATCAGATTTTTCAGCCTTTTGAGAACCATTGAGTGATATAATCAATAACGGAGCCACAGGCAGCAAACGGGGCCCCAGGCAGCGAACAAGACCCCAGGCAGCACACAGGGCCCCAGGCAGCACACAGGCGCCCCAGGCAGCACACAGGGGCCCCAGGGAGTGCATAGGGCCCCAGGGAGTGCATAGGGCCCCAGGGAGTGCACAGGGCCCCAGGCAGAACACAGGGCCCCAGGCAGCCCACAGGGGCCCCAGGCAGCTCACAAGGCCCCAGGGAGTGCATAGGGCCCCAGGGAGTGCATAAGGCCCAAGGCAGTGCACAGGGCCCCAGGCAGCGCACAGGGCCCCAGGCAGCCCACAGGGGCCCCAGGCAGCTCACAGGGCCCCAGGGAGTGCATAGAGCCCCAGGGAGTGCATAAAGCCCCAGGCAGTGCACGGGGCCCCAGGCAGCGCACAGGGCCCCAGGCAGCCCACAAGGTCCCCAGGCAGCTCACAGGGCCCCAGGGAGTGCATAGGGCCCCAGGGAGTGCATAAGGCCCCATTCAGTGCACGGGGCCCCAGGCAGCGCACAGGGCCCCAGGCAGCCCACAAGGGCTCCAGGCAGCTCCCAGTGCCCCAGGCAGCCCACAGGGGCCCCAGGCAGCTCACAGGGCCTCATGCAGTTCACAGGGCCCCAGAGAGTGCATAGGGCCCCAGGCAGTGCACGGGGCCCCAGGCAGCGCACAGAAAAAGAGGTAATACACGTCACTCTGTAAAAAAATTGGTGCACAGAAAGGGGTACCACTCCCTTACATAAATCAGAAAAAATATCCGGCACTCAAAAGTTGATGCAAATAGGTTTTATTTAAATGCAACCCCAGACTTTATGTAACGTTTCGGTCTGCAACTTAGACCTTCTTCAGACAGATTGCTGTGGTATGCCGATATGACGAATAGGCAGCGCGTGGAAAAGGATATGCTCCTGTGTAGAAATGGCGCCATTTCTACACAGGAGCATATCCTTTTCCACGCGCTGCCTATTCGTTATATCGGCATACCACAGCAATCTGTCTGAAGAAGGTCTAAGTTGCAGACCGAAAAGTTACATAAAGTCTGGGGTTGCATTTAAATAAAACCTATTTGCATCAACTTTTGAGTGCCGGATATTTTTTCTGATCCAGGCAGTGCACAGGGCCCCAGGCAGTGCACAGGGCCCCAGGCAGCCCACAGGGGCCCCAGGCAGCTCACAGGGCCCCAGGCAGCCCACAGGGCTCCAGGCAGCGCACAGGGGCCTCAGGCAGCACACGGGGCCCCTGGCAGAACACAGGGCCCCAGGCAGCGCACAGGGCCCCAGGCAGCCCACAGGAGCCCCAGGCAGCCCACAGGAGCCCCAGGCAGCCCACAGGGGGTCCCAGATAGCACACAGGAGGGCAGAGACAGTGAGCAAGGGGGTAAGAGATAGCGCACAAGGGGGGGAATAGACAGAGCGCATGTCCCCTGTGCGCTGTCTGGGACCCCCTGTGCACTATCTGGGACCCACTGTATGCTGTCAGGGACCCCCTTTGCGAAGTCTGGGGCCCTGCTCTTGAGTATATCACTCAATCCTGTAAGGCTAGTTTCACATTTGCGTACAGCCGTGCGTATGCTTACGCTCTCAGTGAAGCCTTGACCACTGTTGCGCCCCGCCGGTTAAGCTCCGCCTACGTTCTTTTGACGGTGCTGCAACCCGCGGTGAAGGCAACAAGCTGGATTTTCTTGCGTTCACCGAATCGTCTAAACAACGCATGAGGACGCAAACGCAGACATCCGCAGGGCCTGCGTACCCAATGATAAAGATAGGGTACGCAGGCCGCATGTGGCCGCATGCGTACCTGGGCGGAGCTTAACTGGTGGGCACGGCAGTGGGTGGGGCTTCACTAAGAGCGTACACAGCCGTGCGCAAATGTGAAACTAGCCTAAGATGTCTAGGGCCCCTGTGCGATGTGCGATGTCTGGGGCCTCATTCTTGAGTACATCACTCAAAGGTTCTCATAAACGTGAAAAATCTGATCTTTAATATGCTTTAGCCTTTAATATACTCAAGAACGGGGCCACAGACATCACACAGTGCACATGGGATCCCAGACAGCGCACAGGGGGCACAGACAGCGCACAGGGACCCTGTGCGCTATCTCTTCCCCCCTTTCACACTGTCACTTCCCCCTCCCTTATGCACTGTCTCTGCCCCCCTGTGTGCTGCCTGGGGCCCTGTGTGCTTCCTAGGTCCCCATTCACTGTCTCTTCCCCCCTTGCATGCTGTCTCTTCCCCCTCCCTTGTGCACTGTCTCTGCCACTCCGTGTGCTGCCTGGGGCCTCGTGTGTTGCCAGGGACCCCTGTGTGCTGCCTGGTGCCCTGTGTGCTGCCTTGGGCCCCATTTCCTGTCTCTGCCCTGTGTGTTGCCTGGGGCCCCTTTGCACTGCCTAGAGCCCTGTGCGCTGCCTGGGACCCCTGTTGGCTGCCTGAGGCCCCGTGCGCTGCCTGGAGCCCTGTGGGCTTCTTGGGGCCCCTGTGTGCTGCCTGGGCCTCTGTGCTCTGCCTTGGGCTCCGTGTGCTGCCTGGGACCCATGTGTGCTGCCTGGGGCCCCGTGTGCTGCCTGGGGTCCTGTGTTCTGTCTGGGGCCCTGTGCGTTGCCTGGGGTGCCTGTGCACTGTCTGGGCCCCCATGCTCTGTCTGGACCCCCGTGCTCTGCCTGGGGCCCTGTGTGCTGCCTGGGGCCCTGTTTGCTGCCTAGGGCCCCTGAGTGCTGCCTGGGACCTCGTGTGCTGCATGGGTCCCTGTGCGCTGCCTGGGGCCCTGTGCACTGCATGGGGCCCTGTGTTCTGTCTGGGGCCCTGTGCACTGCCTGGGGCCCTGTACATTGCCTGGGGCCCTTGTGCGCTGCCTTGGGCCCTGTGCACTTCCTGGAGCCCTGTGCGCTGCCTGGGGCCCCTGTTTGCTGCGTGAGGTCCCATGCGCTGCCTGGAGCCCTGTGGGCTTCCTGGGGCCCCTGTGTGCTGCCTGGGGCCCCTGTGTGCTGCCTGGGGCCCTGTGTTCTGTCTGGGCCCCTGTGCTCTGCCTTGGGCCCCTTGTGCTGCCTGGGACCCCGTGTGCTGCCTGGGGCCCATGTGTGCTGCTTGGGGCCCCGTGTGCGGCCTGGGGCCCTGTGTTCTGTCTGGGGTCCTGTGCTCTGCATGGGGCGCCTGTGCGCTGTCTGGGCCCCCGTGCTCTGCCTGGGGCCCCGTGTGCTGCCTGGGGCCCCGTTTACTGCCTGGGGCCCTGTGCGCTGCCTAGGGCCCCTGTGTGCTGCCTGGGACCTCGTGTGCTGCATGGGTCCCTATGCGCTGCCTGGGGCCCCTGTGTGCTGCATGGGTCCCTATGCGCTGCCTGGGGCCCCTGTGTGCTGCCTGGGGCCCCTGTGTGCTGCCTGGGGCCCTGTGCGCTGCATGGGGCCCTGTGCTCTGTCTGGGGCCCTGTGCACTGCCTGGGGCCCTGTACATTGCCTGGGGCCCTTGTGCGCTGCCTTGGGCCCCTTTGCACTGCCTGGAGCCCTGTGCACTGCCTGGGGCCCCTGTTTGCTGCCTGGGGCCCCGTGCACTACCTGGAGCCCTGCGGGCTTCCTGGGGCCTCTGTGTGCTGCCTGGGGCCCCTGTGTGCTGCCTGGGGCCCCGTTATTAAAAATTTCGCTCAATGGTTCTCAAAAGCCTGAAAAATCTGATCTACAGTAGCTGGGGTATATTCTGACCTGCAGGGGTATAAACTGGACTAGTCCAATTTGTACCCCGGGGTATAGTTTGGGCTAGGCCAGAATATACCCGGGGTATAATCTGGCCCATCGGGGTATAAACTGGACTAGTCCAATTTATACCCCGGGGTATAGTTTGGGCTAGGCTAGAATATACCCGGGGTATAATCTGGCCTAGGCCACTTTAACCCCGGGTATATTCTGGGCGGGGGGTTAATCTGGCCTGTTACACCGGGACATGCACAGATGGAAGGAGACTGGATTGGTCCAGAGCCATTTGGAGGAAGTGCCTTTGTCCACATCAGAACAAGGATGCTATGACAACAGAGGTGCTGCGTGCTGATTGGTACTGCTAATGTTTACAAACATTCTCTGTGGTGACATGTGTCTGCAGTAGTGATGAGCGAGTGTACTCGTTGCTCGGGTGATCTCCGAGTATTTGTTGGTGTTTGGAGATTAAGTTTTCATCGCTGCAGCTGAATGATTTGCAGCTACTAGCCAGATTGATTACATGTGAGGATTCCCTAGAAACCAGGCAACCCCCACATGTACTCAGCCTGGCTAATAGCTTTAAATCATTCAGCTGAGGTGATGAAAACTTAATCTCCGAACACTAACAAATACTCGGAGATCACCCGAGCAACGAGTACACTCGCTCATCACTAGTCTGCAGCTATATCGTGTGTTTGCTTGTAAATTAGCAATCGGGGTTGATGTATTTTCTGGCGATGTGCTAGCGGGCAGTTTGGGGAAATATGGGGCTATTTTTAACTATTGAATGTCTGTATATGTATGGAGGCGTATTGTGTTCAGTTTTCATTGGTACATGTCTAAGTGAGGGGAGGGGTTTGCACTATATAGGAGGAAAAATAAAATGTGATTTTTTTTTTCACCAACGTTTTAGGCACTGTCTTTTCTACTACTTGGTATAGAATGTTCTTTAGTCTGAGGGATGCCCTCAGGGGGGCAGAGCACACGTGGAGGCTGTTTTCACTACAAGATCTCCTGTAGGACTAAAAGCCTGGGTTCCCTCTAAAACCTCTACAGACATCATTCTAAAGTCTTTCTGACTGGAATCACCTCAGTTTTTTACATTGACCTATAAGTGACATCATTCTAAAGTCTTTTTGACTGGAATCACCTCAGTTTTTACATTCACCTATAAGTACTTGTGCACGTGCCGTGACACACTGTGGAGTTAACCCTGAGTACAGGTCTGTAACCTCTCATTGCTGCATCTACCTCCTTCTGTAAGCTATCAAAAGTCACTGTCGAGTGCTCTTAAATCTCCAGACCCCAATTACATCTCAGCATCTACGTGTGAACTGTAATTGCCGTGGACTACCCATGAGAAACTGTTCCTTATTTGTTCCAAGTTATAATACCCGTTCCAGCTGAAGTAAAAGCAACTGTTATCCCCAAGACCGGTGTGTGTCATAATTCCTTCGGCTGCGGACACCGTGTGGGGGTGGATAGCAGGGAATGTTCGGTCTGGTCATTACGGTACATACAGTTAGGTCTATATATATTTGGACAGAGACAACTTTTAAAGGGGGAATAGACATTACCACATTAAAATTGGATGAAGGGTTTAGGAGTTTCCGCTCCTTAACATGTGCCACCCTGTTTTTAAAGGGACCAAAAGTAATTGGACAGATTCAATAATTTAAAAAAAAATGTTCATTTCTAGTACTTGGTTGAAAACCCTTTGTTGGCAATGACTGCCTGAAGTCTTTAACTCATGGACATCACCAGACGCTGTGTTTCCTCCTTTTTGATGCTCTGCCAGGCCTTCACTGCGGTGGTTTTCAGTTGCTGTTTGTTTGTGGGCCTTTCTGTCTGAAGTTTAGTTTTTAACAAGTGAAATGCATGCTCAATTGGGTTGAGATCAGGTGACTGACTTGGCCATTCAAGAATATTCCACTTCTTTGCTTTAATAAACTCCTGGGTTGCTTTGGCTTTATGTTTTGGGTCATTGTCCATCTGTAGTATGAAGCGACGACCAATCAGTTTTGCTGCATTTGGCTGGATCTGAGCACACAGTATGGCTCTGAATACCTCAGAATTCATTCGGCTGCTTCTGTCCTGTGTCACATCATCAATAAACACTAGTGACCCAGTGCCACTGGCAGCCATGCATGCCCAAGCCATCACACCGCCTCCGCCGTGTTTTACAGATAATGTGGTATGCTTTGGATCATGAGCTGTACCACGCTTTTGCCATATCTTCCTCTTTCCATCATTCTGGTAGAGGTTGATCTTGGTTTCATCTGTCCAAAGAATGTTCTTCCAGAACTGTGCTGGCTTTTTTAGATTTTTTTAGCCTTTTTCTTCTTGATGCTTATGAGTGGCTTGCACCGTGCAGTGAACCCTCTGTATTTACGTTCATGCAGTCTTCTCTTTATGGTCGATGTGGATATTGATACGCCGACCTCCTGGAGAGTGTTGGTCACTTGGTTGGCTGTTGTGAAGGGGTTTCTCTTCACCATGGAGATTATTCTGCGATCATCCACCACTGTTGTCTTCCGTGGATGCCCAGGTCTTTTTGCATTGATGAGTTCACCAGTGCTTTCTTTCTTTCTCAGGATGTACCAAACTGTAGATTTTGCCACTCCTTATATTGTAGCAATTTCTTGGATGGGTTTTTTCTGTTTTCGCAGCTTAAGAATGGCTTATTTCACCTGCATGGAGAGCTCCTTTGACCGCATGTTTACTTCACAGCAAAACCTTCCAAATGCAAGCACCACACCTCAAATCAACTCCAGGCCTTTTATCTGCTTAATTGAGAATGACATAACGAAGGGATTGCCCACACCTGTCCATGAAATAGCCTTGGAGTCAATTGTCCAATTACTTTTGGTCCCTTTAAAAACAGGGTGGCACATGTTAAGGAGCTGAAACTCCTAAACCCTTCATTCAATTTTAATGTGGATACCCTCAAATGAAAGCTGAAAGTTTGAACTTCAACTGCATCTGAATTGTTTTGTTTAAAATTCATTGTGGTAATGTCTATAACCAAAATCAGAAAAATGTTGTCTCTGTCCAAATATATATGGACCTAACTGTATACAAGAAATAAATTCTTGTATATGTACTGAAATTACCCAAGTACATGTGGGGATTCCCTAGCAACTAGGCAACTCCCACATGTACTTATGCTGGCTATCAGATGTAAATCATTCAGCTGCGGCAATAAAAACTAAATTTCCGTGCACTAAAAAATACTCGGAGGACACCCGAGCGTGCTCAGGAAATCTCAAGTAAAGAGTATATTTGTTCATCACTAATTGTTATCAATGAGCCTAATGTATTATCCTAGAAATTGCTGCCTAACTACTGATGTCTGGACGACATTTTTGTTGGTGTACCTGACCGTGTTTTTTTTTTTTACAGAGCCCCTGATTTTCCATTTGTTAATCACAATTTGCATGCTGTAATTCCTTGGATATCTTTTTTGCATCCTTTTCCTGTTTTATACAGTTCAACTACCTTTTCTCATAGATCTGATGACAATTATTTTGTTTTCCCCATGACTCACCATCCAGAAACTTCAGTGGCTGGATGAAAGATGCAAGAGTCTGTCTGGATCCCAGAAAGTCACTCAGCTTTTATGCACACACACTGATTACAAAGCAAACAGGTCACAGGTGAAGATGTTACCTTTAGTAGTCATTCAATCCAATTGTGTCAACTTCTGTGCATGTTATCAGGCCAAAATCACCAGGTTATGTGAACTTTTGATTAGCGTCATTTGGGCATTTGGATGTGTTGGGTTGTCATTATGATTTAAAAAGAAAAAACAAAGTAGTTTGCCAATAAATGGCTTCACCCAACCACTAACCATGAGTGGAGACAAAGTTTTGGTGCTATTCATGTTCTCTGAAAAAGGTCAAGAAAGCAAAAATTCTGCCACTGTAGGTAAACTTTTGAGCACAACTGTAATATATATATATATATATATATATATATATATATATATATATATATATATATATATATATATATATATATAGTGGGGGGGAGTATTTGATCAGCCACTATTTGTGCAAGTTCTCCCACTTGGAAAGATGAGAGAGGCCTGTAATTGACATCATAGGTAGACCACAACAATGAGAGTCAAAATGAGAAAACAAATCCAGAAAATCACCTTGTCTGATTTGGCAAGATTTATTTTGCAAAATATGGTGGAAAATAAGTATTTGGTCACATAAAAACATGCAAGATGTCTGGCTCTCACAGACCTGTAACTTCTTCTTTAAGAGGCTTCTCTGTCCTCCACCCATTACCTGTCGTAATGGTACCTATTTGTACTTGTTATCAGTATAAAAAACACCTGTCTACAACCTCAAACAGTCACACTCGAAACTCTACTATGGTGAAGACCAAAAAACTGTCGAAGGACATCAGAAACAAAATTGTAGCCCTGCACCAGGCTGGGAAGACTGAATATGCAATAGGCAAGCAGCTTGGTGTGATGAAATCAACTGTCAATCAATAATAAGATAATGGATGACATACAAGACCACTGATAAACTCTCTCGATCTGGGGCTACACGCAAAATCTCACCCCGTGGGGTCAAAATGATTACAAGAATTGTGAGCAAATAATCCCAGAACCACACGAGGAGACCTAGTGAATGACCTGCATTATAGCTGAGACCACCGTAACAAAGGCTACCATCAGTAGCACACTACACAGCCAGGGACTCAGATCCTGCAGTGCCAGAAGTGTCCTCCTGCTTAAGCCAGTGGATGTCCATGCCTGTCTGAAGTTTGCTAGAGAGCATTTGGATTATCCAGAAGAGTATTGGCAGAATATCATATGGTCTGATGAAACCAAAGTAGAACTGTTTGGTAGAAACAAAAGTCGCCGTATTTGGAGGAGACAGAATGCTGAGTTGCATCCAAAGAACACCATACCTACTGTGAAGTATGGGGGTGGCAAAATCATGCTTTGGGGTTGTTTCTCTGCAAAGTGACAAGGACGACTGATCCGCGTACATGAAAGAATGAATGGGACCATGTATCGTGAGATTTTAAGTGCAAACCTCCTTCCATCAGCAAGGGCATTGATGATGAAACGTGGATGGGTCTTTCAGCATGATAATGATCCCAAGCACACTGCCAGGGCAATGAAAGAGTGGCTTCGTAAGAAGCATATGAAGGACCTGGAGTAGTCTAGCCAGTTTCCAGATCTCAACCCCATAGAAAACCTTAGGAGGGAGTTGAAAGTCCATGTTCTCCAGTGACAGACCCCAAACATCACTGCTCTAGAGTAGATCTGCATGGAGGAATGGGCCAACATACCACCAACAGTGTGTGCCAACCTTGTGAAGACTTACAGAAAATATTTGACCACTGTCATTGCAAACAAAGGATATATAACAAAATATTGAGATGAACTTTGGTTAATGACCAAATACCATATATACTCGAGTATAAGCCGACCCGAGTATAAGCCGATGCCCCTAATTTTGCCACAAAAATCTGGGAAAACTTATTGACTCGAGTATAAGCCTAGGGTGGAAAATGCAGCAGCTACTGATAAATTTCAAAAATAAAAATAGATATCAATAAAAGTAAAATTAATTGAGAAATCAGTAGGTTAAATGTTTTTGAATATCCATATTGAATCAGGAGCACCATATAATGCTCCATACTGTTCATGACGGGCCGCATAAGATGCTCCATACAAAATACGCCCAATATAATGCTCCATAAAGTTCATGATGAGCTCCATAAGATGTTCCAAACAAAATATGCCCCATATAATGCTGCACAAAGGTTAATAATGGCCCCATAAGATGCTCCATATTAAAATATGCCCCATATAATGCTGTACAAAAGGTTAATGATGGCCCCATAAGATGCTCCATATTAACCCCTTAAGCCCCGAGGGTGGTTTGCACGTTAATGACCGGGCCAATTTTTACAATTCTGACCACTGTCCCTTTATGAGGTTATAACTCTGGAACGCTTCAACGGATCTTGGCGATTCTGACATTGTTTTCTTGTGACATATTGTACTTCATGTTAGTGGTAAAATTTCTTCGATATAACTTGTGTTTATTTGTGAAAAAAATGAATATTTGGCGAAAATTTTGAAAATTTCGCAATTTTTCAACTTTGAATTTTTATGCCCTTAAATCACAGACATATGTCACACAAAATGCTTAATAAATAACATTTCCCACATGTCTACTTTACATCAGCACAATTTTGGAACCAAAATTTTTTTTTGTGACGGAGTTATAAGGGTTAAAAGTTGACCAGCAATTTCTCATTTTTACAACACCATTTTTTTTTTAGGGACCACATCTCATTTGAAGTCATTTTGACGGGTCTATATGATAGAAAATACCCAAGTGTGACACCATTCTAAAAACTGCACCCCTCAAGGTACTCAAAACCACTTTCAAGAAGTTTATTAACCCTTCAGGTGTTTCACAGGAATTTTTGGAATGTTTAAATAAAAATGAACATTTAACTTTTTTTCACACAAAATTTATTTCAGCTCCAATTTGTTTTATTTTACCAAGGGTAACAGGAGAAAATAGACCCCAAAAGTTGTTGTACAATTTGTCCTGAGTACGCTGATACCCCATATGTGGGGGTAAACCACAGTTTGGGCGCATGCAGAGCTTGGAAGCAAAGGAGCGCCATTTGACTTTTCAATGCAAAATTGACTGGAATTGAGATGGGACGCCATGTTGCATTTGGAGAGCCCCTGATATGCCTAAACATTGAAACCCCTAACAAGTGACACCATTTTGGAAAGTAGACCCCCTAAGGAACTTATCTAGATGTGTGGTGAGCACTTTGACCCAACAAGTGCTTTACAGAAGTTTATAATGCAGAGCCGTAAAAATAAAAAATCATATTTTTTCACAAAAATTATCTTTTCACCCCCAATTTTTTATTTTCCCAAGGGTGAGAGAAGAAATTGGACCCCAAAAATTGTTGTGCAATTTGTCCTGAGTACGCTGATACCCCATATGTGGGTGTAAACCATTGTTTGGGCGCAGGGCAGAGCTCGGAAGGGAAGGAGCGCCATTTGACTTTTCAATGCAAAATTGACTGGAATTGAGATGGGACGCCATGTTGCATTTAGAGAGCCCTTGATGTGCCTAAACATTGAAACCCCCCACGAGTGACACCATTTTGGAAAGTAGACCCCTTAAGGAACTTATCTAGATGTGTGTTGAGCACTTTGACCCAACAAGTGCTTCACAGAAGTTTATAATGCAGAGCCGTAAAAATAAAAAATCATATTTTTTCACAAAAATGATCTTTTCACCCCCAATTTTTTATTTTCCCAAAGGTAAGAGAAGAAATTGGACCCCAAAAATTGTTGTGCAGTTTGTCCTGAGTACACTGATACCCCATATGTGGGTGTAAACCATTGTTTGGGCGCAGGGCAGAGCTCAGAAGGGAAGGAGCGCCATTTGACTTTTCAATGCAAAATTGACTGGAATTGAGATGGGACGCCATGTTGCGTTTGGAGAGCCCCTAATGTGCCTAAACATTGAAACCCCCCACGAGTGACACCATTTTGGAAAGTAGACCCCTTAAGGAACTTATCTAGATGTGTGTTGAGCACTTTGACCCAACAAGTGCTTCACAGAAGTTTATAATGCAGAGCCGTAAAAATAAAAAATCATATTTTTTCACAAAAATGATCTTTTCACCCCCATTTTTTTATTTCCCCAAGGGTAAGAGAAGAAATTAGACCACAAAAGTTGTTGTGCAATTTGTCCTGAGTACGACGATACCCCATATGTGGGGGTAAACCACTGTTTGGGTGCATAGCAGAGCTCGGAAGGGAAGGAGCGCTATTTGACTTTTCAATGCAAAATTGACTGGAATTAAGATGGGATGCCATGTTGCATTTGGAGAGCCCCTGATGTGCCTAAACATTAAAAAACCCCACAAGTGACACCATTTTGGAAAGTAGACCCCCTAAGGAACTTATCTAGATGTGTTTTGAGAGCTTTGAACCCCCAAGTGTTTCACTACAGTTTATAACGCAGAGCCGTGAAAATAAAAATTATTTTTTTTTTCACAAAAATTATTTTTTAGCCCCCAGTTTTGTATTTTCACAAGGGTATCAGGATAAATTGGACCCCAAAAGTTGTTGTCCAATTTGTCTGGAGTACGCTGATACCCCATTTGTGGGGAGGGACCACTGTTTGGGCGCATGACAGAGCTCGGAAGGGAAGGAGCGCCATTTGGAATGCAGACTTAAATGGATTGGTCTGCAGGCGTCACGTTGCATTTGCAGAGCCCCTGATGTACCCAAACAGTACAAACCCCCCACAAGTGACCCCATATTGGAAACTAGACCCCCCAAGGAACTTATCTAGATGTGTTGTGAGAACTTTGAACCCCCAAGTGTTTCACTACAGTTTATAACGCAGAGCCGTGAAAATAATTTTTTTTTTTTTTTCACAAAAATGAAATTTAGCCCCCAGTTTTGTATTTTCACAAGGGTATCAGGATAAATTGGACCCTAAAAGTTGTTGTCCAATTTGTCCTGAGTACGCTGATACCCCCTATGTGGGGGGGAACCACTGTTTGGGCGCATGACAGAGCTCGGAAGGGAAGGAGCGCCATTTGGACTGCAGACTTAAATGGATTGGTCTGCAGGCGTCACGTTGCATTTGCAGAGCCCCTGATGTACCCAAATAGTACAAACCCCCCACAAGTGACCCCATATTGGAAACTAGACCTCCCAAGGAACTTATCTAGATGTGTTGTGAGAACTTTGAACCCCCAAGTGTTTCACTACAGTTTACAACGCAGAGCCGTGAAAATAAAACATATTTTTTTTCCCACAAAAATGATTTTTAGCCCCCCAAATTTTTATTTTCCCAAGGATAACAAGAGAACTTGGACCCCAGAAGTTGTTGTTCAATTTGTCCCTAGTACGCTGATACCCCATATGTTGGGGTAAACCCCTTTTTGGACGCACGGGAGAGCTCGGAAGGGAAGGAAGACTGTTTTACTTTTTCAACGCAGAATTGGCTGGAATTGAGATTGGACGCCATGTCGCGTTTGGAGAGCCCCTGATGTGCCTGAACAGTGGAAACTCCCCAATTCTACCTGAAACCCTACCCCTAACCGTTTACTGAACATTTTCTGACAGTCATAAGTGCCACGTATATAAGTGCCACGTATATAAGTGCCACATATATAAGTGCCACGTATTTAAGAGCCACGTATTTAAGTGCCACGTATTTAAGTGCCACGTATTTCAGTGCCACGATATTTCAGTGCCACGATATTTCAGTGCCACGATATTTCAGTGCCACGTATTTCAGTGCCACGTATTTCAGGCACTGAAAAATACGTGGCACTTAAATACGTGGCACTTAAATACGTGGCACTTAAATACGTGGCACTTAAATACGTGGCACTTAAATACGTGGCACTTAAATACGTGGCACTTAAATACGTGGCACTTAAATACGTGGCACTTAAATACGTGGCACTTAAATACGTGGCACTTAAATACGTGGCACTTAAATACGTGGCACTTAAATACGTGGCACTTAAATACGTGGCACTTATATACGTGGCACTTATATACGTGGCACTTATATACGTGGCACTTATATACGTGGCCACTGAAATATCGTGGCACTTATATACGTATATAAATGTATATTTCAGTGCCACGTATTTCAGTGCCACGTATTTCAGGTTAGGGGTAGGGTTAGGGGTAGGGTTAGGGTTTTTTGTTTTTTTCTTGTTTTCTTGTGTTTTTCTATAAAAACGCATGCGTTTTACCGCGTTTACATGCATTTTTTCACACATGCGGTTTTTTTAAAAAACGCATGCAGATAAAAACGCAAGTGTGAAACCAGACTAAAAGACACTTTTTATAGCAAAAAAGTTTTTGCGTCTCCACATTTTGAGACCTATAATTTTTCCACATTTTGGTCCACAGAGTCATGTGAGGTCTTGTTTTTTGCGGGACGAGTTGACGTTTTTATTGGTAACATTTTCGGACACGTGACCATTTTTTATCAGTTTTTATTCCGATTTTTGTGAGGCAGAATAACCAAAAACCAGCTATTCATGAATTTCTTTTGGGGGAGGCGTTTATACCGTTCTGCGCTTGGTAAAATTGATAAAGCAGTTTTATTCGTCGGGTCAGTACGATTACAGCGATACCTCATTTATATCATTTTTTTATGTTTTGACGCTTTTATACGATAAAAACTATTTTATAGAAAAAATAATTATTTTGGCATCGCTTTATTCTGAGGACTATAACTTTTTTATTTTTTTGCTGATGATGCTGTATGGCGGCTCGTTTTTTGCGGGACAAGATGACGTTTTCAGCGGTAACATGGTTATTTATATCCGTCTTTTTGATCGCGTGTTATTCCACTTTTTGTCCGGCGGTATGGTAATAAAGCGTTGTTTTTTGCCTCGTTTTTTTTTTTTTTTTCTTACGGTGTTTACTGAAGGGGTTAACTAGTGGGCCAGTTTTATAGGTTGGGTCGTTACGGACGCGGCGATACTAAATATGTGTACTTTTATTGTTTTTGTTTGGTTTTTTTAGATAAAGAAATGTATTTATGGGAATAATATTTTTTTTTTTATTATTATTTATTTAGGAATTTTTTTTTATTTTTTTTACACATGTGGAAATTTTTTTTTTTACTTTTTTACTTTGTCCCAGGGGGGGACATCACAGATCGCAGATCTGATAGTGTGCACAGCACTCTATTAGATCTGCGATCATCCTTTCATCGGAGCAGGCTGCAGCTTTCATCTGCAGCCTGCTCCGACCCGGAAGTGCTCCCTGCAGGACCCGGATACAGCCCCTCGGCCATTTTGGATCCGGGGCCTGCAGGGAGAAGACGTTCGGTACGAGGTGAGTACATCACCTTGTACCGATCGTCTCAGGGAAGCACGCAGGGAGCCCCCTCCCTGCGCGATGCTTCCCTGTACCGCCGGTACACCGCGATCATGTTTGATCGCGGTGTGCCGGGGGTTAATGTGCAGGGGGCGGTCCGTGACCGCTCCTGGCACATAGTGCCGGATGTCAGCTGCGATATGCAGCCGACACCCGGCCGCGATCGGCCGCGCTCCCCCCGTGAGCGCGGCCGATCGCGTATGACGTACTATCCCGTCACCCGGAATTAAGTCCCAGGTCACCTTGACGGGATAGTACGTCATACGGGATTAAGGGGTTAAAATATGCCCCATATAATGCTGTACAAAAGGTTAATGATGGCCCCATAAGATGCTCCATAGAATAATATGCCCCATATAATGCTCCTTAAAGGTTGATGGCCCCATAAGATGCTCCATACAAAATATGCTCCATATAATGCTCCATAAAGTTCATGATGAGCCCCATAAGATGCTCCATACAAAATACACCCCATATAATGCTGCACAAAGGTTAATAATGGCCCCATAAGATGCTCCATATTAGAATATGCCCCATATGATGCTGCACAAAAGGTTAATAATGGCCCCTGTTATGGCCTGGTGGTTACGGAGCAGTACTAAGATGACCTGGTGGGTAAAACCAATCATGGACAAGCTCAGCGGAGGTGGCAGCTCCACTGACAGTAATCACTGTTATGACCTGGTGATTACGGAGCAGAACTGAAATGACCTGGTGGGTAAAACAAATAAAGTACTAGCTCTGGGGAGGTGGTAGCTTTACTGACCGCAATCCCTACTCCAAACACCAACACTAGAAATAGCCGTGGAGCGTACTTATCTCTGCCTAGACGCCTCTTCACAGCCTAAGAACTAGCTACCCCTGAAGATGGAAACGGAAAACTATCTCGCCTCAGAGAAACCCCCAAAGGAAAGATAGCCCCCCACAAATATTGACGGTGAGTGGAGAGGGAAATGACAAACTCAGAAATGAAACTAGATTTAGCAAAGGAGGCCAACACTATCTAAATAGACAGAGATAGAAAAGGCTACTGTGCGGTCAGTATAAAAACTAAAAGTCCACGCAGAGTTTACAAAAATAACCTCCCCACCGACTCACGGTGCGGAGGAGCAAATCTGCGACCCCAGAGCTTCCAACTAGCCGGAATACTTCATAATGACAAGCTGGACAAAAGAGACATAACTTAAACTGAACAGAAGGTCATAAGCAGGGAAACACCCAAAAACTAGCAGAACTTATCTTAAGCTGAAATGGACTGGCCAACAGAGAACATCCAGGAAAGGACTGAATCCACAGGAAGAAACATTGACAGCTGGCATCATCTACAGCCTAAAGCCCAGTTAAATAACAAGGCCAGGGCACCAATTAGTGAAAGCAGCTGCTAAGTTCCACTTGAAACCACCAGAGGGAGCCCAAGAGCAGAACTCCCAAAAATACCATTCATGACCACAGGATGGAGCCCAAGAACGGAATTCACAACAGTACCCCCCCTTGAGGAGGGGTCACCGAACCCTCACCAGAGCCCCCAGGCCGATCGGGACGAGCCAAATGAAAAGCACGTACCAAATCGGCAGCATGGACATCGGAGGCAAAAACCCAAGAGTTATCCTCCTGGCCATAACCCTTCCACTTGACCAGATACTGAAGTTTCCGCCTTGAAAGACGAGAATCCAAAATCTTCTCCCCCCTCCACCAACACCGGAGCAGGAGGGTCAACAGAGGGAACCATGGGTACCACATATCTCCGCAACAAAGATCTATGGAACACATTATGAATGGAAAAAGAAGCTGGAAGGGACAAACGAAAAGACACCGGATTGATAATTTCCGAAATCCTATAAGGACCAATAAAACGAGGCTTGAACTTAAGGGAAGAGACCTTCATAGGAACATGACGAGAAGACAACCAGACCAAATCCCCAACTTGAAGCCGGGGACCAACGCACCGACGGCGGTTAGCAAAACGTTGAGCCTTTTCCTGAGACAATGTCAAATTGTCCACCACATGAGTCCAAATCCGCTGCAACCTATCCACCACAGAATTCACCCCAGGACAGTCCGAAGGCTCAACCTGCCCTGAAGAAAAATGAGGATGAAAACCGAAGTTACAAAAAAAAGGTGAAACCAAAGTAGCCGAACTAGCCCGGTTATTAAGGGCAAACTCAGCCAACGGCAAGAAGGTAACCCAATCATCCTGATCAGCAGACACAAAGCATCTCAAATAGGTTTCCAAGGTCTGATTGGTTCGCTCCATCTGTCCATTTGTCTGAGGGTGAAATGCCGAAGATAAAGACAAATTAATGCCCATTCTAACACAAAAGGACCGCCAAAACCTAGAAACAAACTGGGTACCTCTGTCAGACACAATATTCTCCGGAATACCATGCAAATGAACCACATGCTGGAAAAACAAAGGAACCAAATCAGAGGAGGAAGGCAACTTAGGCAAAGGTACCAAGTGGACCATTTTAGAAAACCGGTCAGAAACCACTCAGATGACAGACATCTTCTGAGAAACAGGAAGATCAGAAAGAAAATCCATGGAAATATGCGTCCAGGGCTTCTCAGGGATAGGCAAAGGCAAAAGCAACCCACTAGCACTAGAACAGCAGGGCTTAGCCCGGGCACAGGTCCCACAGGACTGCACGAAGGAACGCACATCCCATGACAAAGAAGGCCACCAAAAGGACCTGGCAACCAAATCTCTGGTACCAAAGATCCCAGGATGACCGGCCAACACCGAACAATGAATCTCAGAAATCACCTTACTAGTCCATCTATCAGGAACAAACAATTTCCCCACAGGACAGCGGTCGGGTCTATCAGCCTGAAACTCCTGAAGCACCCGTCGCAAATCAGGGGAGATAGCAGAAAGAATCACCCTCTCCTTGAGAATACCAGCCGGCTCACGGACTCCAAGAGAATCAGGCAAAAAACTCCTAGACAGGGCATCAGCCTTCACATTCTTAGATCCCGGAAGATACGAGACCACAAAATCAAAATGGGACAAGAACAAAGACCACCGAGCCTGTCTAGGATTCAACTGCTTGGCAGACTCAAGGTAAATCAGATTCTTATGATCGGTCAAGACCACAACACGATGCTTAGCTCCCTCAAGCCAATGTCGCCACTCCTCAAATGCCCACTTCATAGCCAACAACTCCCGATTGCCGACATCATAATTACGCTCAGCAGGCGAAAACTTTCTGGAGAAGAAAGCACACGGTTTCAACACAGAGCCATCAGAACTTCATTGAGACAGGACAGCTCCTGCCCCAATCTCAGAAGCGTCAACCTCAACCTGAAAAGGGAGAGAAACATCTGGCTGACGCAACACAGGGGCAGAAGTAAAACAACGCTTAAGCTCCTGAAAGGCCTACACAGCCGCAGAGGACCAATTCACCACATCTGCACCTTTCTTGGTCAAATCGGTCAGAGGTTTAACCACAGTAGAAAAATTAGCAATGAAGCGGCGATAAAAATTAGCAAAGCCCAAAAATTTCTGAAGGCTCTTCACAGATGTGGGTTGAGTCCAATCAAAAATAGCCTGGACCTTAACAGGGTCCACTTCAATAGCCGAGGGAGAAAAAATGAACCCCAGAAAAGAAACCTTCTGAACTCCAAAAAGGCACTTAGACCCCTTCACAAACAGTGTATTAGCACGGAGAATCTGAAATACCATCCTGACCTGCTTCACATGAGACTCCCAATTATCAGAAAAAAACAAAATATCATCCAAATATACAATCATGAATTTATCCAGATACTCCCGGAAAATATCATGCATAATGGACTGAAACACAGATGGAGCATTAGAGAGCCCGAAAGGCATCACAAGATATTCAAAATGGCCTTCGGGCATATTACATGCTGTTTTCCATTCATCACCCTGTTTGATGCGAACAAGATTATACGCCCCTCGAAGGTCAATCTTGGTAAACCAGCTAGCCCCTTTAATCTGAGCAAACAAATCAGAGAGCAAAGGCAAAGGGTACTGGAATTTGACCGTGATCTTATTGAGAAGGCGATAATCTATACAGGGCCTCAAGGAGCCATCCTTCTTGGCAACAAAAAAGAACCCCGCTCCCAACGGTGATGAAGACGGGCGAATATGCCCCTTCTCCAAGGACTCCTTTACATAACTCCGCATAGCGGCATGCTCTGGCACAGACAGATTGAAAAGTCGACCCTTAGGGAACTTACAGCCAGGAATCAAATTAATAGCGCAATCACAGTCCCTATGAGGAGGACTGGATTTAGGCTCCTCAAATATATCCTGGAAATCCGACAAAAACGTAGGAACTTCAGAAGAAGGGGACGAGGAAATTGACATCAGGGGGATGTCACTATGTATCCCCTGACAACCCCAACTAGTCACAGACATAGATTTCCAATCCAGCACTGGATTATGTACCTGTAACCATGGAAACCCCAGCACAACCACATCATGCAAATTATGCAACACCAAAAAGCGAATATTTTCCTGATGTGCTGGAGCCATGTTCATAGCTAACTGTGTCCAGTACTGAGGTTTATTCTTGGCCAATGGCGTAGCATCAATCCCCCTCAAGGGAATAGGGCTCTGCAAAGGCTCCAAGGAAAAACCACAGTGCTTGGCAAATTCTAGGTCCATTAAGTTCAGAGCAGCGCCAGAATCCACAAATGCCATTACAGAAAAGGACGACAATGAGCAAATCAGGGTAATAGACAAGAGAAATTTAGGCTGTACAGTACTGATGGTAACCGACCTAGCAACCCTCTTAGTTCGCTTCGGGCAGTCAGAGATAGCATGAGTAGCGTCACCACAGTAAAAACACAGCCCATTCTGACGTCTGAACTCCTGCCGTTCTGCTCTCGTCAAAATCCTATCACATTGCATAGGCTCAGAACTCTGCCCAGAAGACACCGCCATATGGTGCACCATCTTACGTTCACATAGGCGCCGATCAATCTGAATGGCCAGAGACATTGATTCGTTCAAACCAGCAGGCGTGGGAAACCCCACCATAACATCTTTAAGGGCTTCAGAAAGACCCTTTCTGAAAATAGCTGCCAGGGCATCCTCATTCCATTTTGTAAGCACAGACCACTTTCTAAATTTCTGACAATATATTTCTACTGCTTCCTGATCCTGACACAGAGCCAGTAAAAAATTTTCTGCCTGATCCACAGAATTAGGTTCGTCATAAAGCAGTCCAAGTGCTTGAAAAAATGAATCTACATTGAGCAATGCAGGATTCCCTGGCTCAAGGGAGAATGCCCAGTCCTGCGGGTCGCCACGCAGCAGAGAAATAACAATCTTCACCTGCTGAATGGGGTCACCAGAGGAACGGGGTCTCAGAGCAAAAAACAATCTGCAATTATTTTTAAAGTTCAAAAACTTAGATCTTTCCCCAGAAAACAAATCAGGGATAGGAATTCTGGGCTCAGAAACAGGAGTTTGAACAACAAAGTCTTGGATACTCTGTACCCTTGCAGCGAGGTGATCAACACGCGCAGACAGACCCTGAACCTCCATATCAGCACCAAGCTCCTGCACCATCCAAAAATCAAGGGGAAAAAAAAGACAAAACAGGCAACAAGAAAAAAAAAACAATGACTCAGAACTTTCTTTTCCCTCTTTTGAGATGCATTTAACACATTGTCGGCCAGCTGTACTGTTATGGCCTGGTGGTTACGGAGCAGTACTGAGATGACCTGGTGGGTAAAACCAATCATGGACAAGCTCAGTGGAGGTGGCAGCTCCACTGACAGTAATCACTGTTATGACCTGGTGATTACGGAGCAGAGCTGAAAAGACCTGGTGGGTAAAACAAATAAAGTACTAGCTCTGGGGAGGTGGTAGCTTTACTGACCGCAATCCCTACTCCAAACACCAACACTAGAAATAGCCGTGGAGCGTACCTATCTCTGCCTAGACGCCTCTTCACAGCCTAAGAACTAGCTACCCTGAAGATGGAAACGGAAAACTATCTCACCTCAGAGAAACCCCCAAAGGAAAGATAGCCCCCCACAAATATTGACGGTGAGTGGAGAGGGAAATGACAAACTCAGAAATGAAACTAGATTTAGCAAAGAGAAAAGTAAAATATATTGTAGCGGCGCTAGTTCAGGTGCATATGGTCAGCTGCAAGTATAATCCCACACCACAATGGGAAAAAAAGGTAAAAACAGATATATATAAAGATAATACCTGCGCTTAGATATATGCACTTGTAAGATACCCCACAATGCAAAAAGTTATTATAAATGATTACCTTTTTTGTTGGTATGCAATAGGCTGGCTGGTGCTGTATATTCAGCCAGGCAATTTCAGGGAAATGTATATAGATTCAACTAAGATGAAAAACAAGGTATTCAATAAATTCCCTTATTAAGCAGAAAGTATGCAAAAATCTCAATTGGAATAAAATTCTACTTTTTGCAGGTGCGTACAAAACTATATATCAAGCACAATAAGTGGAGCCACGGTGGTAGATTTACCTACTAAACCGGTGTAATAAAAACGGCAGGACTTATTAAATCAATAGTACCTGTACTTAAGGTACACGTTGTTTCCAGGAACAAATGTCCTTGTAAAGTAAGGGAATTTGAATGTTACTTATCTCCTTAGTCCTGTATTGACGGCTTGCAGGAGAATTGCTGAGCGCACTGTCCCGGCCGGTGACAGGCGCTCGAGGTGCTTCGCTAGTACTAAGCAGCAGATTGCAGGACCTGCATGACGTTCGGGTCACGTGACTAGCCCGGTCACGTGGTGCCCCTGTATGCAGTACGGCGTGCGAGGAGAGCCAAAAACCAACGCGTTTCGGAATGACAACGGATTCCTTCATCAGGGTTGGCTCCCTCTGCGTCACGGGGCTTTAAATACCCTCAGTGTATCAAGATCATAAGTTATTGAGTTATTAATCAAAAGCGAATAGTTCCACTTCATTATTTAACCCCTTGGGTTTGAGTGTGTCCAGTTCAAAAATCAATCTTGTTTCTTCTCTAGACATCTGTTTTACATAGTCCCCATTTCTCCAATCCTTTTTCACCACCTTTATGCCAGTTACTTTAACCCCTTGCAAGGATCCCCCATGGTAGGCTGCAAAGTGTTTGGACAGGGGGTGTTCATCATATCTATTTTTTATGTTGCGCAAATGCTCGTTAATTCTTCTGCACAGGGGGCGTTTAGTGCGCCCTACATATAATTTTCTACAGGGGCATTCGATCGCGTATATAACCCCCTGTGTGGTGCACGTAATGAAATCTGTGATCTGTATTTGAATATTATTCTGGGATGATACAGACTTTTGCTTTAATAAATGCAGGGACTTACACATTTTGCACTTCCGGCAGGGAAAAAAACCTTTTATAGATTGTTTAAAATATCCCGCATTCATATTTGGTTGTGCAAAATTCCGTGTTGTAGGAGCAATAATTGTGCTTAGATTACGTGCTTTCCGAAAAATGAAGCTAGGGTGGTCTGATAATTTTTCCCCAATTACTTTATCATCCTTTAGTAAGGGCCAATGTTTATTAACAATTTTTTTAAGGATTTTTATATTAGAATTATATTGGGTGATAATTGGGATAGACATTGGATTTGTTTTTTGTCTTTTATACTTCTTATCGAGTCCTGGAGGAGTTGTTCTCTGGGGATATCTTGAACTATTCCCTGTGTTGTCAATAAATGCTGATGATTGTAACCATTATTTAAAAATTTGTCAATAAGGGTATTAGTTTCCCTGACATAATCTGCATTATTAGAGCAATTCCGATTTGACCTCATAAACTGACTACGCGGCACGTTAAGCAGCCATCTTGGTAGATGGCAGCTGCCCATTGAAATGAAACTATTAGAATCAGTTGGTTTAATGAACGTAGATGTATGAATATTGCCCTCATCAATAAAAACATTAAGATCCAAAAAATGTATGTTAGTTTTGCTGGTAGTAGCCGAAAATTGCAGATAAAAATCATTTTTATTTATATCGATTAAAAACTGGTTTAATGAATCTTCATCATTTTCCCATATAAAAAATACATCATCAATAAAACGCAGCCATAGGGCCAGACCTGCGCGCAGGGAACCCCCCGGGTAGATATGGAGATCCTCCCACCTACCCACATAGAGGTTCGCATAACTGGGCGCGAATCTGGTCCCCATGGCCGTGCCCCACTGCTGGGCATAGTAGTCCGCCTTATATTTAAAAAAGTTGTGTGTAAGTATAAATAGTGCACATTCTTTTAAAAATTCCACTTTTCCTGGAGAGAGTTGTTTTGCTGTATTTAAAAAATGACACATAGCTTCTGTGCCTTTCTCATGTTGTATCACTGTATATAAAGAGGATACATCAAGTGTGCCTAATATGTATTTATTCTGCCATTTCAAATTGCTGAGGATTTGTAGAATATGTTTACTATCTTTCAGATAGGCTGGTAGTGTTGGGACCACTTTTTGCAGGAAACAGTCCACATAATGGGACAGATTAGAGGTTAAATTCCCAATGCCCGAAATAATGGGCCGGCCTGGTGGATTAGTCATGTCTTTATGAACTTTCGGGAGATGGTAAAATATGGCCATTCTTGGGTATGGTGTGTATATATACTCATACTCCTGCTTATTTATAAATCCCTCCTCTAGGCCTTGGGTGAGGAGTTTTTTTAAATCATTCGTATATTCTGTTGAGGGGTCATATGACAGTTTCTCATACGTCCTAATGTCGCCCAAAAGGCGTTGGGATTCCCTGTCATAATGTGTTTGGTCCAAAATAACAATACCCCCCCCTTTATCAGCTGGACGGATGACAATGTCCCTTTTTTGTTGTAATTCTTGTATTGCAGAACGTTCTTTATATGAAAGATTATATTTAATTTGAGAACACCTTCTTTCACTTACTTTTTTTATATCGCTAATTACATTTTTTTGAAAAGCCTCAAACGCTTGTGAGTACTTATTTAAAGGGTTAAACTTTGATTTAGGTCATAGATCGGTAAACATATCTCCTGGTGGGTCACCCTGAAGGATAATTGGATTTAAATCAGTAGGGCTTTTTTTAATAAAATACTTTTTTATAGCCAGTTTACGCATAAATTGCTTAATGCCTATAAAGGCCTGAAATTTATTAAATTTCGTGGCCGGAGCGAATTTTAATCCCCTTTGTCCAAACACTTTGCAGCCTACCATGGGGGATCCTTGCAAGGGGTTAAAGTAACTGGCATAAAGGTGGTGAAAAAGGATTGGAGAAATGGGGACTATGTAAAACAGATGTCTAGAGAAGAAACAAGATTGATTTTTGAACTGGACACACTCAAACCCAAGGGGTTAAATAATGAAGTGGAACTATTCGCTTTTGATTAATAACTCAATAACTTATGATCTTGATACACTGAGGGTATTTAAAGCCCCGTGACGCAGAGGGAGCCAACCCTGATGAAGGAATCCGTTGTCATTCCTAAACGCGTTGGTTTTTGGCTCTCCTCGCACGCCGTACTGCATACAGGGGCACCACGTGACCGGGCTAGTCACGTGACCCGAACGTCATGCAGGTCCTGCAATCTGCTGCTTAGTACTAGCGAAGCACCTCGAGCGCCTGTCACCGGCCGGGACAGTGCGCTCAGAAATTCTCCTGCAAGCCGTCAATACAGGACTAAGGAGATAAGTAACATTCAAATTCCCTTACTTTACAAGGACATTTGTTCCTGGAAACAACGTGTACCTTAAGTACAGGTACTATTGATTTAATAAGTCCTGCCGTTTTTATTACACCGGTTTAGTAGGTAAATCTACCACCGTGGCTCCACTTATTGTGCTTGATATATAGTTTTGTACGCACCTGCAAAAAGTAGAATTTTATTCCAATTGAGATTTTTGCATACTTTCTGCTTAATAAGGGAATTTATTGAATACCTTGTTTTTCATCTTAGTTGAATCTATATACATTTCCCTGAAATTGCCTGGCTGAATATACAGCACCAGCCAGCCTATTGCATACCAACAAAAAAGGTAATCATTTATAATAACTTTTTGCATTGTGGGGTATCTTACAAGTGCATATATCTAAGCGCAGGTATTATCTTTATATATGTCTGTTTTTACCTTTTTTTTCCCATTGTGGTGTGGGATTATACTTGCAGCTGACCATATGCACCTGCACTAGCGCCGCTACAATATATTTTACTTTCTTCTTGTTTATTTACCACACTAGTAGCTGGCTGCTGTGCTTCTTGTAGATACCAGCTTCTTACCAACTCATTTAACCCATTCCCTTATATCTCTAGTATTGAAACCCTCATTATGAGCATTTTATGGGAAGACCGGAGGGAACGTATTCAATACATACAATCATTTTTTGACCTGGGGCAACAAAAACCACCCTGTGTCATTAACGAAAATAGTATATATAACATCAAAGAATCCTTAAAAAAGTTGGAACATTTACTTCTTAAAGAAAGAAGGGACTTGTGGGAAGTCGTCACCCTAGAAAGATATTTAGCATTTGACTGTATTCCGAAGGGTTTAGCAATAGAAAAACACCTGTCAGGTGATATAGGAGATAAGAGCACCCTAGAGGAATGGGATATGCTACTTAAAACATTCTCCAAACAGGCCGTATCCTTTATTATCAACAAACGTAGAGACCAACTTATAGCCAGTAAAAATGAGATCTCTAAATTATTTAAGGAAATTGATCCATATAAGAATCATCCAGAGATTAGGAATCTTTCAAAAAGTATAAAAAATCGCATAAATATTAAAGAAAAAGAAATAATTGAAAAGAAAAAACGTAAATTTGGCCGTGATGCAATTCCTGATTTTGTATCTACACAATAAAATAATTTATTAGAATTAGAAACAATTGACCAAATTGATGGTAGTCATTTATCTATAACTACCTTGGAGGAAGAGTTTTCTATACATCCTACTTTAGAGAATATTGTTACACCAGTTCCATTAAGTCCACAAGATGTAAGAGAATCAATATCGAACACCACCTCCCAATCCAATCAATTATGACACCGACCCCAATACAAAATCGCTTTGAAGGGCTAGATACAATAACGGAATCACCATGCATGACTAATGATCCACCAGAACCCCAAATAAGTACTCGTACCAAAACTAATACTAGACACCAACAACCTTCTAACAGCCGTAAAATAAATCCGTTTTTTCAATTGGGCCAAAGAAAAGGCACTACAAGGGCTGTAGGGGGGGAAACTCTCCCAAAAAAAGAAGAAACGCAAAGAAATAAACAATGAGACCCAAAAATTTTTTAATCTGAGCAATTATTCACTGAAGGCTAATGAGGTATCTTTACTACAAAGGGGATTAAAATTCACTCCGGCCACGAAATTTAATACATTTCAGGCCTTTATAGGCATTAAGCAATTTATGCGTAAACTGGCTATAAAAAAGTATTTTATTAAAAAAAGCCCTACTGATTTAAATCCAAATATCCTTCAGGGTGACCCACCAGGAGATATGTTTACCGATCTATGACCTAAATCAAAGTTTAACCCTCTAAATGAGTACTCACAAGCGTTTGAGGCTTTTCAAAAAAATGTAATTAGCGATATAAAAAAAGTAAGTGAAAGAAGGTGTTCTCAAATTAAATATAATCTTTCATATAAAGAACGTTCTGCAATACAAGAATTACAACAAAAAAGGGACATTGTCATCCGTCCAGCTGATAAAGGGGGGGGTATTGTTATTTTGGACCAAACACATTATGACAGGGAATCCCAACGCCTTTTGGGCGACATTAGGACGTATGAGAAACTGTCATATGACCCCTCAACAGAATATACGAATGATTTAAAAAAACTCCTCACCCAAGGCCTAGAGGAGGGATTTATAAATAAGCAGGAGTATGAGTATATATACACACCATACCCAAGAATGGCCATATTTTGCCATCTCCCGAAAGTTCATAAAGACATGACTAATCCACCAGGCCGGCCCATTATTTCGGGCATTGGGAATTTAACCTCTAATCTGTCCCATTATGTGGACTGTTTCCTGCAAAAAGTGGTCCCAACACTACCAGCCTATCTGAAAGATAGTAAACATATTCTACAAATCCTCGGCAATTTGAAATGGCAGAATAAATACATATTAGGCACACTTGATGTATCCTCTTTATATACAGTGATACGACATGAGAAAGGCACAGAAGCTATGTGTCATTTTTTAAATACAGCAAAACAACTCTCTCCAGGAAAAGTGGAATTTTTAAAAGAATGTGCACTATTTATACTTACACACAACTTTTTTAAATATAAGGCGGACTACTATGCCCAGCAGTGGGGCACGGCCATGGGGACCAGATTCGCGCCCAGTTATGCGAACCTCTATGTGGGTAGGTGGGAGGATCTCCATATCTACCCGGGGGGTTCCCTGCGCGCGGGTCTGGCCCTATGGCTGCGTTTTATTGATGATGTATTTTTTATATGGGAAAATGATGAAGATTCATTAAACCAGTTTTTAATCGATATAAATAAAAATGATTTTTATCTGCAATTTTCGGCTACTACCAGCAAAACTAACATACATTTTTTGGATCTTAATGTTTTTATTGATGAGGGCAATATTCATACATCTACGTTCATTAAACCAACTGATTCTAATAGTTTCATTTCAATGGGCAGCTGCCATCTACCAAGATGGCTGCTTAATGTCCCGCGTAGTCAGTTTATGAGGTCAAATCGGAATTGCTCTAATAATGCAGATTATGTCAGGGAAACTAATACCCTTATTGACAAATTTTTAAATAACGGTTACAATCATCAGCATTTATTGACAACACAGGGAATAGTTCAAGATATCCCCAGAGAACAACTCCTCCAGGACTCGATAAGAAGTATAAAAGACAAAAAACGAATCCAATGTCTATCCCAATTATCACCCAATATAATTCTAATATAAAAATCCTTAAAAAAATTGTTAATAAACATTGGCCCTTACTAAAGGATGATAAAGTAATTGGGGAAAAATTATCAGACCACCCTAGCTTCGTTTTTCGGAAAGCACGTAATCTAAGCACAATTATTGCTCCTACAACACGGAATTTTGCACAACCAAATATGAATGCGGGATATTTTAAACAATCTATAAAAGGTTTTTTTCCCTGCCGGAAGTGCAAAATGTGTAAGTCCCTGCATTTATTAAAGCAAAAGTCTGTATCATCCCAGAATAATATTCAAATACAGATCACAGATTTCATTACGTGCACCACACAGGGGGTTATATACGCGATCGAATGCCCCTGTAGAAAATTATATGTAGGGCGCACTAAACGCCCCCTGTGCAGAAGAATTAACGAGCATTTGCGCAACATAAAAAATAAATATGATGAACACCCCCTGTCCAAACACTTTGCAGCCTACCATGGGGGATCCTTGCAAGGGGTTAAAGTAACTGGCATAAAGGTGGTGAAAAAGGATTGGAGAAATGGGGACTATGTAAAACAGATGTCTAGAGAAGAAACAAGATTGATTTTTGAACTGGACACACTCAAACCCAAGGGGTTAAATAATGAAGTGGAACTATTCGCTTTTGATTAATAACTCAATAACTTATTATCTTGATACACTGAGGGTATTTAAAGCCCCGTGACGCAGAGGGAGCCAACCCTGATGAAGGAATCCGTTGTCATTCCGAAACGCGTTGGTTTTTGGCTCTCCTCGCATGCCGTACTGCATACAGGGGCACCACGTGACCGGGCTAGTCACGTGACCCGAACGTCACGCAGGTCCTGCAATCTGCTGCTTAGTACTAGCGAAGCACCTCGAGCGCCTGTCACCGGCCGGGACAGTGCGCTCAGCAATTCTCCTGCAAGCCGTCAATACAGGACTAAGGAGATAAGTAACATTCAAATTCCCTTACTTTACAAGGACATTTGTTCCTGGAAACAACGTGTACCTTAAGTACAGGTACTATTGATTTAATAAGTCCTGCCATTTTTATTACACCGGTTTAGTAGGTAAATCTACCACCGTGGCTCCACTTATTGTGCTTGATATATAGTTTTGTACGCACCTGCAAAAAGTAGAATTTTATTCCAATTGAGATTTTTGCATACTTTCTGCTTAATAAGGGAATTTATTGAATACCTTGTTTTTCATCTTAGTTGAATCTATATACATTTCCCTGAAATTGCCTGGCTGAATATACAGCACCAGCCAGCCTATTGCATACCAACAAAAAAGGTAATCATTTATAATAACTTTTTGCATTGTGGGGTATCTTACAAGTGCATATATCTAAGCGCAGGTATTATTTTTATATATATCTGTTTTTAGATTTAGCAAAGGAGGCCAACACTATCTAAATAGACAGAGATTGAAAAGGCTACTGTGCGGTCAGTATAAAAACTAAAAGTCCACGCAGAGTTTACAAAAATAACCTCCCCACCGACTCACGGTGTGGAGGAGCAAATCTGCGACCCCAGAGCTTCCAGCTAGCCGGAATACTTCATAATGACAAGCTGGACAAAAGAGACATAACTTAAACTGAACAGAAGGTCATAAGCAGGGAAACACCCAAAAACTAGCAGAACTTATCTTAAGCTGAAATGGACTGGCCAACAGAGAACTTCCAGGAAAGGACTGAATCCACAGGAAGAAACATTGACAGCTGGCATCATCTACAGCCTAAAGCCCAGTTAAATAACAAGGCCAGGGCACCGAATAGTGAAAGCAGCTGCTAAGTTCCACTTGGAACCACCAGAGGGAGCCCAAGAGCAGAACTCCCAAAAATACCATTCATGACCACAGGATGGAGCCCAAGAACGGAATTTACAACAGGCCCCATAAGATACTCCATAGAATATGCCCCATATAATGCTCCAGAAAGGTTGATGGCCCATAAGATGCTCCATAGAATAATCTGCCTCATATGCTCATATGCTGCTGCCGCTGCGATTACAAAAAAAAATAGCAAAAAAAGACATACTCACCTCTCGTCACTGGGGGGCCAGGTGCTATTGTCCTGAGAAGGCGGGGACACCGGTGCGCTATGGGGGCTAGGTGCCGGTGTCACCGGTGTCGTCTCTGTCTCAGGCCCCCGACACTTGCGATATTCACCTGTCACTGTTCCACCGCCACGCTCCGCTGTGTCTTCCATCTCTCTGCAGTGACTGTTCAGGCAGAGGGCGCGCACTAACCACGTCATCGTGCCCTCTGACCTGAACGTCACAGCCAGAGGACATGGAAGACACAGCGCGGCAGTGGAATGGGGACAGGTGAATATCCCATGGCTCACCCTCCCCCGTCATACTCACCCTCCTGGAGCGGTCTGTGCACTTCCCTGCTTCTCTGTTGACTCCTTCCAGTGCTGAGCGGTCACATGGTACCGCTCATTAAAGTAATGAATATGCACTCCACGCCTATGGGAGTGGAGTCAAGTGCATATTCATTACTTTAATGAGTGGTACCACGTGACTGCTGAACACAGGAAGAGCTGCCCATCTGAGAAGCAGGGAAGTGCAGATACCACCCCAGGAGGGGGTGACTATGATGTGACAGCCACCGACTCCTGCCACTCCCCCTCCCCCGTCGACTCCCTGGGACTCGTGTATAAGTCGAAAGGGGCACTTTCAGTGTAAAGAAATGGGCTGAAAATCTCGGCTTATACGATACTTATTTTCCACCATAATTTGCAAAACACATCTTGCCAAATCAGACAAGGTGCTTGATGTCAATTACAGGCCACTCTCATATTTTTAAGTATGAGAATTTGCACAATTGGTCGCTTTTTTTCCCCACTGTATATACATACACACACACACTTACACAGGTGCTTCAATATCATCAAAAAGTTAACTTATTTCAGTTCTTCAGTACAAAAAGTGAGACTCATATTATATAAAGTAATTACAAACAGAGTGATCTATTTCAAGTGTTTATTTCTGTTAATATTGATGATTATGGCTTACAGCCAATGAAAACCCAAGAGTCATTATCTCAGTAATTTAGAATACTTTATTATAACACCATCTTGAAAAATGATTTTAAAATCTGAAATGTTGGCCTACTGAAATGTATGCTCAGTAAATGCACTCAATACTTGGTCGGGGCTCTTTCTGCATCAATTACTGCATCAACCCTGCGTAGGCGATCAGCCAGTGGCACTGCTGAGGTGTTATGGAAGCCCAGGTTGCTTTGATAGCAGCCTTCAGCTCATCTGCAATGTTATAAAGGAATACATCAATATCACTGGCGCTCGGCACTGAAGCCCACCATGTGGGTGGGACTGTCTAGTAAAATCACTCAGCTGCTGGTATCCTCAGAAATGTGCCACTTTCTGTAAAAACCACCAAATAAGTATGCTACTAATTGATACCGCGCTTGGGTGATACAGATAATACACTTGAGTGCACTGTTACTTGGTAGACACCACGCGCTGTGGACAGTGATAAAATCAATTGTAGGCTGATGTGCTGGCTGTCCAACTTCCTGATAGTAGCGCTATGTCTTTTATATAGGTACCGCGGACACTATGGTCACCCACAAAACAATAAAAGCAAACGCTATCAGAGCCTCAAAACAAATGCTGTATACAGCTCTTACCATATGTTATACTCTGTGACCGCTACGCTGCTCCTGGTGTGAGTGTAAAAACAGCAAAACAAGGCAGAGATGCTTACCTGCCTAGGCCTCCAAACAAATGCACTATCAGGATGCAGTGGACCCATGTGGTCAAGATGAAAAAAACACAGGTGCAGCATAACCGATGAGGCAGCCACTCACGGCCTACCAAACTAATGGAGGGGGTGGCTGCTTGGCACATTGCTGCACATAAAAAACTTGTATGTGGCGCTGTTCACACAATGGAGATGCACAGCATCCAGGCAGGCCTAGTAGTGACACCCTTCTATTAGATCAGGCGGGCCTGCCCAGCGCTATCCAAATGCACCCCATGTGAACAGACACCACAGTTTACAAGAGAAAAATGGGCCCAACTGCACCCCGAAAAAAAGTGCAAAAAACACATAAAAAAATATATTTTTATGTGAGGTATTAGTTGATATTTTGGCCAAAATAAAGAAGCTCATGACCCACGTCAAGGGTCCCCACGCTCATGAGTCCTAACTCTAAAATAGCTAAAAGCACAAAAAGAGGATTCAGAGATCCTCCAAAAATGAGAAAAAACAGCAAAACAAGGCAGAGATGCTTACCTGCCTAGGCCTCCAAACAAATGCACTATCAGGATGCAGTGGACCCATGTGGTCAAGATGAAAAAAACACAGGTGCAGCATAACCGATGAGGCAGCCACTCACGGCCTACCAAACTAATGGAGGGGGTGGCTGCTTGGCACATTGCTGCACATAAAAAACTTGTATGTGGCGCTGTTCACACAATGGAGATGCACAGCATCCAGGCAGGCCTAGTAGTGACACCCTTCTATTAGATCAGGCGGGCCTGCCCAGCGCTATCCAAATGCACCCCATGTGAACAGACACCACAGTTTACAAGAGAAAAATGGGCCCAACTGCACCCCGAAAAAAAGTGCAAAAAACACATAAAAAAATATATTTTTATGTGAGGTATTAGTTGATATTTTGGCCAAAATAAAGAAGCTCATGACCCACGTCAAGGGTCCCCACGCTCATGAGTCCTAACTCTAAAATAGCTAAAAGCACAAAAAGAGGATTCAGAGATCCTCCAAAAATGAGAAAAAACAGCAAAACAAGGCAGAGATGCTTACCTGCCTAGGCCTCCAAACAAATGCACTATCAGGATGCAGTGGACCCATGTGGTCAAGATGAAAAAAACACAGGTGCAGCATAACCGATGAGGCAGCCACTCACGGCCTACCAAACTAATGGAGGGGGTGGCTGCTTGGCACATTGCTGCACATAAAAAACTTGTATGTGGCGCTGTTCACACAATGGAGATGCACAGCATCCAGGCAGGCCTAGTAGTGACACCCTTCTATTAGATCAGGCGGGCCTGCCCAGCGCTATCCAAATGCACCCCATGTGAACAGACACCACAGTTTACAAGAGAAAAATGGGCCCAACTGCACCCCGAAAAAAAGTGCAAAAAACACATAAAAAAATATTGTGGTGTGAGTGTACAAAGTCCCGCGAATACCAGTGGCACGTACAGGGGCGAGGCTGGACACTAGAGAGTGGCGTTTCCTCAGGGCGCTTAACCTTCGAAACGCGTCGGTCAGCCATTTTGGTCTCAGTGAGACTCCGTAGGCCCGTGACGTCACACGCTGCTTGTCAGCGGCGGCCATTTTTTCGAAGTGCAACCAGGGACGCCTCCGGCCGGGACGTTTCCTGGCGCTGCACTTAGCATCTATACCATACACTGGTCGCGGTTGATCAGTGTACACTCGCCTACCCATCCGCCACTCTCTAGTGTCCAGCCTCGCCCCTGTACGTGCCACTGGTATTCGCGGGACTTTGTACACTCGCACCAGGAGCAGCGTAGAGGTCACAGAGTATAACATATGGTAAGAGCTGTATACAGCATTTGTTTTGAGGCTCTGATAGCGTTTGCTTTTATTGTTTTGTGGGTGACCATAGTGTCCGCGATACCTATATAAAAGACATAGCGCTACTATCAGGAAGTTGGACAGCCAGCACATTATTATTATTTATTATTATTATTCATTTTTATAGCGCCATTTATTCCATGGCGCTTTACATGTGAAGTACGGGGCAAATATAGACAAACACATTAAACATGAGCAAAAACAAGGCGCACGGGTACATAAGGAGGGAGGACCCTGCCCGCGAGGGCTCACAGTCTGCAGGGGATGGGTGATGATACACTAGGAGAGGGTAGAGCTGGTTGTGCGGCGGTTCATCAGCCTACAATTGATTTTATCACTGTCCACAGCGCGTGGTGTCTACCAAGTAACAGTGCACTCAAGTGTATTATCTGTATCACCCAAGCGCGGTATCAATTAGTAGCATACTCATCTGCAATGTTGGTTATGGTGTCTCTCATTTTCCTCTTGACAATACCCCAGAGATTCTCTATGGGGTTAAGGTCAGGTTCGGTTTCTCGGCCAATCAAGCACAGTGATACTGTTGTTTTTAAACCAGGTATTGGTACTTTTGGCATTGTGGATAGGTGCCAAGTCCTCCTGTAGAAGGAAAGGTCCATCTCCAAAAAGCTTGTCAGCAGAGGGAAGCATGAAGTGCTCTAAAATTTGATGGTAGACTGCTGCGCTGACTTTGGTCTTGATAAAATACAGTGGACCTACACCAGCAGATGACATGGCTTCCCAGACCATCACTGATTGTGGAAACATCACACTAGACCTCACGTAGCTTGGATTGTGTGCCTCTCCACTCTTCCTCCAGACTTTGGGACCTTCATTTCCAAATTAAATGCAAAATGTACTTTCATCTGAAAACAACACCTTGGACCACTGAGCAACAGTCAGGTTCTTTTTTCCTTGGCCCAGGTAAGACACTTCTGGCATTGTCTATTGGTCACGAGTGGCTGGACACAAGGAATGCAACACTTGTAGCCCATGTCCTGGATACGTCTGTGTGTGGTGGCTCTTGAAGCAATGACTCCAGCAGCAGTCCACTCCTTGTGAATCTCCCCCAATTTTTTTAATAGCCTTTTCTTAACAATCCTTTCAAGGCTGCGGTTATCACGGTTGCTTGTGCACCTTTTTCTACCATATTTTTTCCTTCCACTCAACTCTCCATTAATATGCTTGAATACAGCACTATGTGAACAGCCATCTTCTTTAGCAATGACCTTTTGTGGCTTTCCCTCCTTGTGGAGTGTGTCAATGACTGCCTTCTGGGCATCTGTCAAGTCAGCAATCTTCCCCATGTTTGTGGAACCTACTGAAACAGACTAAGGGACCTTTTTAAATGCTTAGGAAGCCTTTGCAGGTGTTTTTTGTTAATTATTCTAATTTACTGAGATAATGACTTTTGGGTTTTCATTTTCTGTAAGCCATAATCATCAACATTAACATAAACACTTGAAATAGATCACTCTGTTTGTAAAGACTCTATATAATATATGAGTTTCACTTTTTGTATTGAAGAACTGAAATAAATTAACTTTTTGATGATATGTAGTTGCTCGGGTGACCTCCGAGTATATATGACTGCTCGGAGATTTCGTTTTCATCACGGCAGCTGAAAACCCGAGCAACGAGTACACTCGCTCATCACTAATAATATGCTAATTTTGTGAGAAGCACCTGTAAGGGCTTGTTTTTTGCAGTACAAGATGTAATTTTGATTGACATTACTCATTTTACCGGACAAAATAGGAGAGAAATTCCAAGTAGGATAAATTGGTTAAAACGTTGCAATTCATCCATTGCTTTTTGTTGTTGTTTTAAAGCTGAGGTTAGATACATGGAGTTTATCACATGCTATGATTAGATACAGGGCTCAGCACAGTACATAGTATCTAATGTATGTAATGTGTGACCCTGTTCCATCCACTTCTATGAGAGCAGTGGTGTAAGGTGTAACCGCGAAGTAGACATGGGGGGGTCACACATTACACCACTTCTCCCATAGAAGTGGACGAATTTGGGTCACGCCATATACCATTGATACCATAGAAGTGGGAAGAGCAAAGTCAAATATTACACTACTGGCTCCATAGAAGTGAATGGAGAGGGGACATGCTTTACACCACTGGTCCCATAGAAGTGGAAAGAGTAGGGTCACTCATTCCATCACCTGTTCGATTAAAGTGTATGGAGCGGGGTCACTCATTACACTACTGCCCCACAGAAGTGGAGGGAGCAGACTCATGCATTACACCCCTATCCCATAGAAGTGGAGGAAGCAGGTCATACATTACACCCCTGCTCCATAAAAGTGGATGGAGCTGGGTCATGCATTACACTACTGCTCCCATAGAAGTGTACAGAGCAGGGTCACACATTTCTAAGGGAGTAGTAGTGTAATGTGTGACCCTGCTCCATCCACTTCTATGGGAGCAGTAGTGTAGTATAATGTGACCCACATAGTGCTCCACGGTATAATGTACCCTACAGGCCCCACATGTGCTGTGAACATGGCGGTGAGCAGTGATCTGCAGCCTTGTCTTATACTGCTGATGTCAGGCTGCAATCACCCCTTCCCTGCCGCCAATACTCACATCATCCCGGACCTCTGCTCCAAGCATCTACTGTCAGCACTCCCTGCCTGGCAGCTCCTGTCACCACTCGGCTTGCACTGAGCGATGACATGGGGAAAGTGTAGACCACAGCATACGCTGTGGTCTTTACAAAAATGTCTCTGATCTATTCCCACAGCTTTGACCTGGACAGCCCAGGAGGCATGCCCAGGTTACAGCAGGAGGCAGCCACTATACAGAGAATGTGGTCCGACAGTGACCACAGACTCTTATGTACAGGGGCTGCCATATTTTTAAGCGTTGTTACACACCAGTAAAAGCAAATGGCAGCCCTCAGTGGTTGAATAAAAAGTAATGAAAAAACAAACATTTAAAAAATGAATTTAATTTTGTTATGGAAAATAAATGATTATATAATCAATAATTATTAATACAATAATAATAATTGCGGCACCTTCCCTTTGAGGTGTTTATTGTCTAGTAAAAATTAGTGGCTTAAAAAAAAATCTGAACTTTAAGGCTGCCGTCACACTAGCAGTATTTGGTCAGTATTTTACATCAGTATTTGTAGCCAAAACCAGGAGTGGGTGATAAATGCAGAAGTGGAGCATATGTTTCTATTATACTTTTCCTCTATTTGTTCCACTCCTGGTTTTGGCTTACAAATACTGATGAAAAATACTGACCAAATACTGCTAGTGTGACGGCAGCCTTAAGAAGAATAAGGATAGCAGCAATGAGTGCTTTCAGCAGTCTCCAATACTATGGTAAACCAAATTGCATCGCAGAGACTGGTGTTCAAGTGCAGTGCTATCATTTACGTTAAACGCAACTGTTAGTGTTCAATAGAGGAACTAAGTAAAAAATAAAAAATATTAAGAAGATTGAAAAAAATTATTAAAAAAGTTAAAAAAAAGAACAAAAACATATTACACCAATAAATACACTTATTTATGTAAAAACAAAAATAAACAAAACAGTACTTGGTATTGCCACATGCGGAATGACCTAATCTATAAAACTGTAACCCTTAGGCCATGTTCACACAGTGCGTTTTTTACCGCGGAACCGCGGCGGTTTTGCCGCTGCGGTTCCGCAGCTGTTTTCCATGCAGGGTACAGTACACTGTACCCTATGGAAAACAGGACACACTGTGCACATGGTCCGGAAATTTAAAAAAAAAGCCGTGCTGAATAGCTCCCGGAAAAAAGAAGGAGCATGTCAATTCTTCTTCCTGAACCGCAGCGGTTCTGCACCCATAGACCTCCATTGTGAGGTCAAAATCGCAGTAAAACCCGCAGATCAAAAATATATCTGCGGGTTTTACTGCGGTTTGTTGTGCAGAACCGCTGCAGCCGGAAGTGCGGGGAAGCCGGCGGAAGTGCGGGGCCGGAAGTGCGTGGGCGGAGAGACATGGAGGCATACCGGCGCATGGGGATCGTGTCGGCCGTTTGATTGATTTGGTATGTGTGTCTGTGTGTGTGTGTATGTGTGTGTGTGTGTCTGTGTGTGTGTGTGTATGTGTATGTGTGTGTGTATGCGTGTGTGTGTGCGTGTCCCCATGCGACGCTAGTGCCACCATTGTGCTAAGTCGCCGTATGGACTACTACTCCCATCCGGTATTAGGATGGGAGAGTTGTCCCTGTGTCCGGCGACTTAGCACAATGGTAAAGTTACACCAAACACCTACACACAATACACATACATGACACACAGTACAGTACATACAACACATAACACAGTATATACTCACCAACAGCACACTTGTAGGCGAAGCCCTCGATCCTCCAGGAAAAAATCGCAAAATAATAAACCAAATCCATACTCCCTGTCCGCAGAATCCATAAAACGAGTGTCCCACGCCGATCGGCTGCTCTCCGGCGATACACTGCCAGGAGCGAAGCTCCTAGCAGTGTATCGCGTACTGTTCCGGAGTTCAATGACTCCGGCGTCTCGGTTAACAGCAGTACAGCTGCGTTGAACTTTCCCACGCAGCACTGCCGTTAAGCGAGAGTGCCGGGGTCAATGACCGCCGGTAAACTCGCTCGCGCATGCGCAGTGACACACCGACAGGAACTATGGCTCCTGTCAGTGTGTTGCTGCATCCGTGGAGAGCAGACATATCTCTGGATGTGTCTGTTCTCCATGGAAAATCTTCGTGGGATACGTGGCACTTAAATACGTGGCACTTAAATACGTGACACGTGTCACTTATACGTGTCACTTAAATACGTGACACGTGTCACTTATACGTGATACGTGTCACTTAAATACATGATACGTGTCACTTAAATACGTGGCACGTGGCACTTAAATACGTGGCACTGTAATACGTGATACGTGGCACTTAAATACGTGGCACGTGGCACTGAAATACGTGGCACGTGGCACTGAAATATGTGGCACGTGGCACTTAAATACGTGGCACGTGGCACTGAAATACGTGGCACGTGGCACTGAAATACGTGGCACGTGGCACTTAAATATGTGGCACGTGGCACTTAAATACGTGGCACGAGGCACTGAGATACGTGGCACGTGGCACTTAAATACGTGGCACGTGGCACTGAAATACGTGGCACGTGGCACTGAAATATGTGGCACGTGGCACTTAAATACGTGGCACGTGGCACTGAAATACGTGGCATGTGGCACTGAAATACGTGGCACGTGGCACTTAAATATGTGGCACGTGGCACTTAAATACGTGGCACGTGGCACTGAGATACGTGGCACGTGGCACTTAAATACGTGGCACGTGGCACTAAAATACGTGGCACGTGGCACTTAAATACGTGATACGTGGCACTGAAATACGTGGCACTGAAATACGTGGCACTGAAATACGTGGCACGTGGCACTTAAATACGTGGCACTTAAATACGTGGCACGTGGCACTGAAATACGTGGCACTTAGGCTATGTTCACATTTGCGTTGTGCGCCGCAGCGTCGGCGCCGCAACACACAACGCAAAGTAAAACGCAGCAAAACGCATGCACAACGCTGCGTTTTGCGCCGCATGCGTCCTTTTTTTGATTGATTTTGGACGCAGCAAAAATGCAACTTGCTGCGTCCTCTGCGCCCGGATGCGTGCGCTGCAGTGACGCATGCGGCGCAAAACGCGGAGCGCTGTCATTCAAAACACGTCCACTCATTTTGGTGTTTAGTCCCAAAATGGAGGATGGAAGAAGAAAAGGGTTGGCCAAGGAAATGACATCATTTCTTTTTTTTTTTCCCCCACTGCAGTTAAAGCTTTATTTGTGTCAAACACAGACAATTTGCAGAGAAAACTGCATACAAAACGCACAAAAAACCGCACTAAAAAACGCACCAAAAAACGCACCAAAAACGCACCAAAAACGCACCAAAAAACGCACCTGCGTTTTCTGCAGAGACCTGCAGATTCAGTCAGGAAAAAAAAAGGATGGAAATCCTGAACGTGTGAACATAGCCTTACAGTGAAATAAAATAAAAACATGGCAAAAACTCATCATAACTCTGGGAAAAAAGTGGAATAAAACGGGATCAAAAAGAAGAACATAAACAAAAATGGTATTGCTGAAAACATCCTGCAAAAATAAGTTACCAATTAGCTCCATTAGTGGAAAAATAAAAAAATATATAGCTCTCAGAATACAGCGATGCAAAAGCAAAAATTTTGCATAAAATTGCTTTTATTGTGTAGAAGAGACAAAACATAAAGAAAATTTTATAAATGTGGTATCACTGTAATTTTACGGACTCTAAGAATAAGGGTATGTGCACACGTAGAATGGTCCACTGCGGATTTTTCCGCAGCGGATTTGATAAATCCGCAGGGCAAAAACACAGCATTTTTCCTGCAGATTTATAGTGGATTTACCACGGTTTTTGTGCGGATTCCACTGTGGTTTTACACCTGCGGTTTTCTATTATGGAGCAGGTGTAAAACCGCTGCGTTTCCGCACGTTTTTTTCCGTAGCATGTGCACAGCGTTTTCGGTTTCCCATAGGTTTACATTGTACTGTAAACTCATGGGAAACTGCTGCGGATCCGCAGCAAAATCCGCATTATGTGCACAGAGCCTCAAGCTCTTTTACCACACGGTCAGCAACATAAAGAAACACGGTCCCTGATTGGCTGTTTTTTCATTTTCCTCCCAAAAATCAGAATAAGGCCGGTGTCACACTCAGCGTATCCCAGTATGAAAATACGGTCCGTTTTTTACGGCCGTAATACGCTGAAATGTTCCCAAAATAGTGATCCGTATGTCATCCGTAGGCAGGGTGTGGCAGCGTATTTTGCGCATTGCATCCTCCGTATGTAATCCGTATGGCATCTGTACTGCGATATTTTCTCGCAGGCTTGCAAAACCGACATCTAATGGATTTATGTGCTCAAATGTTCGTTAAAACATATATACAGTATATATATATATATATATATATATATGTCATTGAGACATATATATATATATATATATATATATATATATATATATATATATATATATATATACTGTATTTATATTTAATTCAGCGCGAGATATGTGAAAAGCCGGTAATTCAATTGCCGGCTTTTTCTTTCTCCTTCACAAACCCGACAGAATATGAGACATGGTTTACATACAGTAAACCATCTAATATCCCTTTTTTTTGCATATTCCACACTAATAATGTTAGTAGTGTGTATGTGCAAAATTTGGGCGCTGTAGCTTGTAAAATAAAGGGTTAAATTGCGGAAAAAAGCCAGTGACTGAGGGCAGATATTAATAGCCTAGAGAAGGTCCATGGTTATTGGCCCCCCTGGCTAAAAACATCTGCCCCCAGCCACCCCAGAAAAGGCACATCTGGAAGATGCGCCTATTCTGGCACTTGGCCGCTATTGTAAGGTGACTTTAAGCCAGATTAATAATGGAGAGGCGTCAATTATGACACCTATCCATTATTAATCCAATAGTACGAAATGGTTAATAAAACACACACACATTATTAAAAAGTATTTTAATGAAATAAAGACACAGGGTGTAATATTTTATTATACTGGTAATCCACCTGAAGACCCTCGTCCTGTCAAAAGGGTAAAATAAAAAATCAACAAGATCCCATACCTTCCGTCGTTCTGTCAGTCCCACGATGTAAATCCATCTGAAGGGGGTTAATTCATTTTACAGCCAGGAGCTGTGCTAATGCAGTCGCTCCTGTCTGTAAAATGTTGTGAATGAATGTAATGCAGGGGAATGTCCTGTAGTTACCTTGAGTCGCGGTGATGCACCCTCTGCTGTATGTCCTCATATGAACTCGAAAGTGGGAATTTTTCACACTGCTGGTCCGTGTGTAATCCGTATTTTTCTCGCCCCCATAGACTTTCATTGGCGATTTTTTTTTCGCAATACGGTGACAAACGCAGCATGCTGCGATTTTCTACGGCCGTACAAGACCGTATAATACGGATCAGTAAAATAAGGCAGATAGGAGCTGGGACATAGAGAATCATTGTACCGTATGCAATCCGTATTTTTTGCACCTCTCATACGTCCGTAAAACTCGCTAGTGTGACGCCGGCCTAACAATGATCAAAAATTATTATATGCCTAAAAATGATGCCAGAAAAAACGTCAACTCGTCCCGCAAAAAACAAAGCCCTCAATGTCTCTGTCTGCAGATATATAGAAAAAAAGTTCTATATTTATTTGTAAAAAAAAAAGGTTTTTTAGCATGGGATAGTAGCAAAACAAACTATATAAATCTGGTATCGTTGTAATCACACCAAAGAATAAAGTTGTTTAATCACTTATTCTACACAAAGAATGGCATAAAAAATAAATTAAACAAATTTTTCACCTGCTGTTGATTTCTTGTTCTGTTCTCCAAAAACTGGAGTAACCCTCGGCTCACATTTGTTCTGTGCAACGGGAGTTTCCGTGTAAATCTTTGAAATTCATGATTCAATGATTCAGACGGAACCTCCCTTAGCAGATTCCCTATTATGAGACAGATGGTGACACTGTGGACACCGTCTGGCCTTTGATATTATTATTATTATTATTATTTATTTATTGTTATAGCGCCATTTATTCCATGGCGCTTTACAAGTGAGGAGGGGTATACATAATAAAAACAAGTACAATAATCTTGAACAATACAAGTCATAACTGGTATAGTAGGAGAGAGGACCCTGCCCGCGAAGGCTCACAATCTACAAGGGATGGGTGAGAATACAGTAGGTGAGGGTAGAGCTGGTCATGCAGCGGTTTGGTCGATCGGTGGTTACTGCAGGTTGTAGGCTTGTCGGAAGAGGTGGGTCTTCAGATTCTTTTTGAAGGTTTCGATGGTGGGCGAGAGTCTGATGTGTTGTGGTAGAGGGTTCCAGAGTAGGGGTGATACGCGAGAGAAATCTTGTATACGATTGTGGGAAGAGGAGATAAGAGGGGAGTAGAGAAGGAGATCTTGTGAGGATCGGAGGTTGCGTGTAGGAAAGTACTGGGAGATGAGGTCACAGATGTAAGGAGGAGACAGGTTGTGGATGGCTTTGTACGTCATGGTTAGGGTTTTGTACTGGAGTCTCTGGGCAATGGGGAGCCAGTGAAGGGATTGACAGAGGGGAGAGGCCGGAGAATAGCGGGGGGACAGGTGGATTAGTCGGGCAGCAGAGTTTAGAATAGATTGGAGGGGTGCGAGAGTGTTTGAAGGGAGGCCACAGAGCAGGAGGTTGCAGCAGTCAAGGCGAGAGATGATGAGGGCATGGACTAGGGTTTTTGCAGATTCTTGGTTGAGGAATGAACGGATTCGTGCAATATTTTTGAGTTGAAGTCGGCAGGAAGTGGAAAGGGCTTGGATATGTGGTTTGAAGGAGAGATCAGCATCAAGGATAACCCCGAGGCAGCGAGCTTGTGGGACTGGGGAGAGTGGGCAGCCATTTACTGTAATGAATAGGTTCGTTGGGGGGGTCACGTGAGATGGGGGAAAGATGATGAATTCTGTTTTGTCCATGTTAAGTTTCAGAAATCTAGCGGAGAAGAAGGATGAAATAGTGGACAGACATTGAGGGATTCTGGTTAGTAGGGTGGTGATATCTGGTCCAGAGATGTAGATCTGTGTGTCATCAGCATAGAGGTGATACTGAAAGCCATGAGATTCTATGAGCTGTCCCAGGCCAAAGGTGTAAATGGAGAAGAGCAGGGGCCCAAGGACTGAACCTTGTGGGACTCCGACAGATAGGGGGCGAGGTGAGGAGATGGTGTGTGAGTGGGAGACGCTGAATGTCCGGTCTGTTTGGTATGATGAGATCCAGGATAGGGCCAAGTCTGTGATGCCAAGGGATGAGAGGGTCTGTAATAATAGGGAATGGTCCACTGTGTCAAAGGCAGCCGACAGGTCGAGGAGGAGGAGAACAGAGTAGTGTCGCTTGCTCTTGGCGGTTAAGAGGTCATTGGTGACCTTAGTTAGCGCAGTTTCAGTGGAATGGTGTGACCGGAAGCCAGATTGTAAGCAGTCAAAGAGGGAGCAAGAAGAGAGATGGGAGGACAGTTCAAGGTAGACGTGTTGTTCCAGTAGTTTTGAGGCATAAGGGAGAAGTGATATAGGGCGATAGCTAGATACAGAGGATGGGTCAAGAGAGGGCTTTTTGAGGATAGGTGTGATGGAGGCATGTTTAAAGCTTGAGGGGAAAACACCAGTTGTTAGTGATGGGTTGAAGAGATGGGTTAGGGTTGGGATGAAGATTGTGGTGAGGTTTGGGATGAGGTGGGATGGGAGCGGGTCAAGTGCACAGATGGTGAGATGCGATCTTGAGAGTAGAGTGGCGAGTTGATCTTCTGTAATGGTGGAGTAGTTGGTTTTGGAGGTGGAGGGTAGGGAAGTTGGGAGGAAGGGCTCTGGGGCTTGTTGACCAAAACTGTCTCTGATGTTATCAATCTTCTGCTTGAAGAATGAGGCAAAGTCTTCAGCAGAGATAAGTGAGGAGGGAGGAGGTGCTGGGGGACGGAGGAGAGAATTGAAGGTGTTGAATAACTGTTTAGGGTTGTAAGACAGGGAGGATATGAGAGATGAGAAGTAGGTTTGTTTAGCTGTGGCGAGTGCGGTCTTGAAAGTAGTGAGGGACTGTTTGAATGCGATTAAGTGGTCATTGGAGTGGGATCTTTTCCATCTGCGCTCAGCAGCCCTGGAAGCTTGCCTCAGTTCTTTGGTCAGGCTGGTGTGCCAGGGCTGTCTGTTGATTTTGCGAGCTTTGGTATGTGTAAGTGGGGCAGCAGATTCCAAAGCTACAGCTATTGTGGTGTTATATAGAGCGGCAGCGTCATCCGCATTGTGTATGGAACTTATGTCTGTGAGAGGGAGGAGGGATTCAGAGAATGAATGTAGGTCAAGATGTTTAAGATTTCTGCGAGGGTGTGAAAGTTTGTGGAGTGGGGACTCTAGACATGGAGTGGAGAGAGATGAGAATGTGAGAAGGTTGTGGTCAGAGAGAGGAAGAGGTGAGTTAGAGAGGTTAGATAGGGAGCAGAGGCGGGTGAAGATGAGGTCCAATGTGTGACCATCTTTGTGAGTGGCTGCAGAAGACCATTGAGTGAGGCCGAAGGAGGAAGAGAGAGATAGAAGTTTAGTGGCAGCTGAGAGGGAAGGGGATGTTGAAATCGCCCATGATGATAGTGGGGATGTCTGCAGAAAGGAAATGAAGTAGCCAGGTGGTGAAGTGGTCAAAGAAGATGGTGGCTGGCCCTGGGGGGCGGTAAATGACAGCCAGTTGGAGGTTGGAGGGGGAGTAGATGCGCACAGAGTGCACCTCAAAGGAAGGGAGGGTAACAGAGGGTGGCAGTGGAATTGGGGTGAAGGAGCAGTTATCTGACAGGAGAAAACCAACTCCTCCCCCATGCTTGCTGCTGGGGCGGGGTGTGTGAGAAAGGTGGAAGCCACCGTAAGAGAGTGCAGCAGGAGAGGCTGTGTCAGAAGGGGTGAGCCAGGTTTCGGTGATGGCGAGGAAGGAAAGTTTGGTAGTAACAAAAAGATCATGGATGTAGGAAAGCTTGTTACAGACAGAGCGAGCGTTCCACAGAGCTCCTGTTAGTGGGACTGGGGAAGCGGGGGCTGGGCGAATGGGTATAAGATTAGAGAGGTTACGGAAGTTTGTGATGGAGCGTGGATGGGAGGTAGAAATGACTGTGGGAATGTGGTGAGGAGGACCAGGATTTGGATATCACCAGCAGTGAGAAGGAGCAGAGATAGTGTTATCAGGTGGGAACAGGAGAGAGCGTGAGGGGGCTGCCTGTGCTTTGAGACAGAGGATTGTATGTTAAGGAACAGTTCTGAGGAGGAGGTGAGATGGATGGGGAGGATTGAAGAGGAGATGAACAGTTCCTTACTTGGTGTGGGGAGTGGGGGAGGTAGCAGGAAGTGAAAGATTATAGGGGTAAAAGTGACAACAAACAAACATTGTTTGCAGTGACTGGCCAGTTACCTTCAGTTCCCTTCAGGTTCAATTCAGGTTTTAATTCTAATGTAATCCACACTTTTAGAACACACTTCTAGAAATCACACTGCAGACTGAAGTCATGCAGACTTGTGCTATGCAATATATGGAAAACTAAGTGCGTTCAGGTGTGGAGCAGAGAGGAGTGGTCTCTGCTCATCTTGGTCAGAGAATTAAGGGTGGACCAGATGCATACAATCAAGTCTAAGTAAACAATGTCATAAATAACACAGGGCAAGCTGGGGTTAGCTGAAAGGCATACCATATGAAAGCAAAGAGCAGGGAAGTCTATGTGCAAAGCTGGGTGATGTATTATGTGCGCTTCATAGGAGAGCTGGATGAACATACCATATGAAGGCAAAGAGCAGGGAAGTCTATGTGCAAAGCTGGGTGATGTATTATGTGCACTTCATAGGAGAGCTGGATGAACATATCATATGAAAGCAAAGAGCAGGGAAGTCTATATGCAAAGCTGATATGGCCATGCCCATCTTTTAAATCATGCATAAAAGCACTGTCGGCCACAGTTTTGTGCACGTCTTAAAAGCCGGAGAACGCCGAACAGAAGCCAGAGTCCAGAGAATCTGTGCTGCCTCATAAGTGAATGGATTCCCTGAGGGTTTCATCAAAATCATAAATTTTTATATTGCTCAGCGTAGAGAACAGGATAAATGTGAAGTGGTCCAAAATGTCCTGAAGCTCAAAATGCCACCAATAAAAGCTTCAGATGTAGATGAATTCCCAGAAGAGTGTAATTTCCAAATTGGGCTCAATTTAGGGAGGTTTCTGCTCTTTTGGCACTTAGTGGCTCTGTATATGGAATCTGCAAACTATTCATTATAGTGGTAAAAATATGTATTTTTTTCTTCACTGCTCAATGGTATAATATTTTGTGAAACACATGTAGTGTCAATATGATCACAGTTTGTAAAATGGAGTCACTTATGGGACCTGACACCTCAGACGCTCTGCCAATTTGACATGACACCCGCAAACCATTTCAGGCAAATCTGCACTATAACTCCTTTTCCCTTCTGAATTTTGCACTGTGCCTAAAAAAGTAGGTTTTGGCCACATATGGGGTATAGGCAAATGCTCAAGAGACATTGCGTAACAAATGTTGTGGTCCATTTTCACCTACTAACCTTTTTGAAAATTAAAAACATGGGGCTAAAATAACAATTTAGTGAAAAAAAACTAACCTTTAATTTTCACATCTCAGTGGTATACAATTCTGTGAAATACCTGTGGATTTAAAATGCTCACTACACCTTAGGGCTGTCCCACACGTCCAGATAATTCCGGTACTGGAAAAAATCGGTACCGGAGTTATCCGTGTCCATAGAAGATATGAATAATAGTGTTTAAAAGAAAGATCTATGTGTCCGCCGCCCTCCCACCCCCTGTGCGCCCCCCCGCTGTTCTGAAAATACTCACCCGCGTCCCTCATTGGCTGTCGATGCTTCCTGTGCTGGCCGCCCCTTCTACTGTATGCGGTCACGTGGGGCCGCTCATTTACAGTCATGAATAGGCGGCTCCACCCCTATGGGAGGTGGAGCCACATATTCTGACTCTAATCGTCGGCCCCACGTGACCGCATACAGTAGAAGGGGCGGCCAGCACAGAACACTGAGAGGGAGGCGGGTGAGTATTTTCAGAACAGCGGGGGGGCACACGGGGTGGGAGGGCGGTGGACACATACATCTTTATTTTAAACACTATTATTCATATTTTCTCTGCAGCAAACGCTGCTGCAAGGAACATATGAATCGCGGATTCAGCACCAGTGGGGGGGACAGCGCTTACTGTAGCGCTGTCCCCTGCACGGCACACGGACTGCAAACGGAGAAGGACCGTGTGCGGTCCATGTTTTACACGGACCCATTGACTTTAATGGGTCCGTGTAATACGTGTGCTCCCATGAACACTGACATGTCTCCGTGTTTGGCACACGGAGACACGGTCAGCAAAAAATCAATGACATCTGAACAGATGCATTGATTTTAATGGGTCCACGTGTGTCAGTGTCTCCGGTACGTGAGGAAACTGTCACCTCACGTACTGGAGACACTGACGTGTGAAACCGGCCTTAGATGATTTCTTCAAGAGGTAGTTTCCAAAATGGGGTCACTTGTGGGGGTTTCTGCCATTTTGAAACCTTGGCGGTGCTCCAAATGCAACAGAGTCTGCAATCTATTAAACACAATTTTGAACTCCAAAAATCAATTAATGCTTTCCCTCCAAGACCTGTCATGTGCCCAAAAACAGGAGTTTGACCACATATGGGGTACACCTGACAAAATTCACAGAAAATATTATGGTCCATTTTCTCCTGTTACCCATGTGAAAATGAAAACTTTGGGGTTAAAACAACATTTTTTGAGGGAAAAATAAAAAAAGTTAATTTCTTCTTTCCACATTGTTTTAATTCCTGTGATGCACCTAAATGGTTAATATATTTGTTGAATATGGCTTTGAGCAACTTAACGGGTGCAGTTCTTTTAAAATGGTGTCACTTTTGGGTATTTTCTGTTATATAGTCCCTCAAAGTCACTTCAAATGTGATATGGCCCTAAAAAAATAGGTTTTGTAAATGTTATTAAATGTTATTAAAACAATGAAAAATTGCTGATAGGAAGTTGGAAGGGTCAAGAGTCTAACAAAAAAAATATGTTTAAAAAATGATGATGATGTAAGGTAGAAATGTTTTTTATTAATTGTTTTGTGTGGTATAAAGTTTAAAAACTGCTACATTTTCTATTTTTTTTTCAAATATTTGATATTATAATAAATACAAATCATATCAACCAAAATTGACCACTAACAATAAGTACAAGTCATGAAAAGACAATCTTAGAATCACTGGGATATTTTAAAGTGTTCCAGAGTTATTAACTCATAGGCCAGAGTCACACTAGCGTATAATATGGACGAGTGCTATGCGAGAAAATATCGCATAGCACTCGGACCAATATTAATATATGGGGAAGCTCGCATCACCATTTTTTTCTCAGGTGTATTTTATGTGCGAGTAAAATTGCAGCATGCTGCGATTTTATGCATATATCGGCTGAGTCTCGCCAATGCAAGTCTGTGGGTGCGAGAGAAAAACGCACAACACTCACACCATGCGAGTGCTGTCCGTTTTTGACGCAACAGTGTCCTTTGAAAAGCCGGTAATTCCTGTGCGCATACAGTAAAATCACACTGATAGGTTACAATAGAATAGAAATATACACATAGAATATATATATATATATATATATATATATATATATATATATATACACACACATGTCAGTAACACACACATATCTATAGATTGATAGATTAAAAGCCGTCAATTCCTGTGTGCGTACAGTAAAATCACGCTGACAGGTTAGAATAGAATAGAGAAATACACATAGAATACATATATATACACATGTCAGTAACACACATATATTTATTTATATTGCACAGAAAGATAGAAGAAAAACCGGCAAATCATCTGCTGTGTTCTGTAAAATCACTGCAGGAGCCGACAGGATAAAAGACATGGATTACATTCAGTAAATAATAATCTTTATTTTTATAATCAACTTTATATTTATATAGCACTAACATATTGCACAGCGCTTTACAGTTTGCACACATTATCATCACTGTCTCCGACAGGGCTCACAATCTAGAATCCCTACCTGTATGTCTTTGGAATGTGGGAGGAAGCCGGAATACCCAGAAGAAACCCACACAGACGCAGGGAGAACATACAAACTCCTTGCAGATGTTATCCTTGGTGGGATTTGAACCCAGGACTCCAGCGCTGCAAGGCTGCAGTGTTATCCACTGAGCCACTATGCTGCTATATAGAATAGGTAGATATATAGATGTAGTGATAAATACAATTAGTACAGTGCGTGTGCAGCTTACTGCACATGTATTTAATTAATAAAAGATTATTTTTCAGAAAAAAATGATGTGGGCTCCCGCGCAATTTTCGTAACCAGCAGAGGGAAAGCCGACGACTGGGGGCAGATGTTTATAGCCTGGGAAGGGGGTAATACCCATAGAGCTTCCCAGGCTACTAATATCAGCTCACAGCTGTATATTTAGCCTTTACTGGCTATTAAAACGGGGGACCCTCCTAAAAAAATTAATCTTTTTATAAGTATATACAGTATATATATATGTGTGTGTGTCACTGACATATATAAATACATCTATTTTATGTGTATATATCTGTTCTATCTATTCTATCTTGTCACTCTGTGATTTTACTGTACACGCTCATGATTTGCCGGCTTTTCTTCTATCTATCTATCTATCTATCTATCTATCTATCTATCTATCTATCTATCTATCTATCTATCTAATATATACTGTATATATATACATATACATATGTGTGTGCTTTGGCAAATATTTCCTTTGAAAACAATGTGTAAATGATAGAGAATTGCTGTATGTAAAAGCTCATGTTAAAATCGCATTGCAATCGGTTACCAATCGCAGTGCATAAGGATGTCATACAGATGCCATACAGATACATAGGTGTGAGGAAATCACTTAATCGCATTGCAAACGGATTACACATGGATGACCATAAGGAGAACACTTGTGCGACTCTCAGCCAAGAGAATCGGACCGATTTTTAATACGTTAAGTGTGACGCCGGCCATAAAGTGATGCTGGTCAGATTTTTTAAAATGAGGCTCAATCCTTAAGGAAAAAAGCATCAGCTCATCCATCTCAGAAGTCCAATGTCTGGAGACTGGCAATGCCACAGGATTCATGCAGGAAGGTAGAAGAAATCCAGCATCCTAAACTTCATAAAAATAGTGTTTATTTAATAGGTATAAGAATTTCTTAATCATTGCAATGATTGAGAAATTCTTTCTGAAACATGTTTGCCCCCTCCATCCTAGTGGTGGACACTCTTCCTAGTGGTGGACACCCTTCCTGTTTTTTTTTTTTAATATACACTGTGTTCCAAATTATTATGCAAATAACATTTCCTCATATTTTCTCTAAATTACCTATCTGAATTGCAGTCATTGTTATTTTCCAGTCATCTACTATTCTAGTATAATTGCAATGTTTTGGAACAAACTGCCTATGAAAACAGTATATTTAAAAAAAAAATAAACAGTCAAAATGCATGTTCCAAATTATTATGCACAGCAGAGTTTTCAACCTTTTTTTTTTATTTTGAACAAAAAAATGGTCAATTGTGAAGTTATAAGCATTATCAGCTTATTACAAAATGAAATCAAACAGTTTTCAAGTGAAAACTTTATTCTAGGTGATGTTACATTTGCACATAGGACACCTTGTTCAAAAGAAGCTTCTGAACTCTCTCGTCCATTGAATTTGTCAGTTTTTGGATGGTTTCTGCTTCAATTGTTTTGCATGTGGACAGAATACCCTCCCAGAGCTGTTGCTTAGATGTGGACTGCCTCCCGCCATCATAGACACTCCTTTTGATGATGCTCCAGAGGTTCTCAATGGGGTTGAGTTCAGGGGAAGATGGTGGCCACACCATAAGTTTGTCCTCTTTTATGCCCATAGCAGCCAGAGATGCAGATGTGTTTTTTGCAGCATGAGACGGTGCATTATCATGCATGAAAATGATCTTGCTGTGGAAAGCACGGTTCTTCCTCTTGAACCATGGCAGGAAGTGTTGTTTTAGAAACTCCAAATAGATTATGGAGTTCATCTTTACCCCTTCAGGGATCATAAAGGGGCCGACAATCTCTCTCCCCATGATTCCAGCCCAAAACATTACTCCACCTCCTCCTTGTTGGTGCCTTAGCCGTGTTTTCATGGGGTGTCCATCAACAAGCCATCCTCCACTTCATCCATCTGGACCATCGAGCGTTGCACGGCACTCATCGGTGAACAAAACAGTTTGGAAGTCAGTCTTCATGTATCGTTTGGCCCACTGGAGCCGTTTCTGCTTGTGTGCAGTGGATAGAAGTGGTCGACAGGATGGCTTACGCACCTCTGAAGGACCCTGCATCTTGTTCTGGGGACGTTGGAGGCATCAGCAGTTTCAAAAACTTGTCTGCTGCTATGACAAGGCATTTTTGCAGCTGCTCTTTTAACCTTACGTAATTGCCTGTTGGAAAGAGTCCTCAATTTTTCCTTATCAGCACGCACACGTGTGTGCTGGGAATCAGCTACATACTTCTTGATTGTGCGATGATCACGATGAAGTGTCTTGGCAATGTTGATTGTAGCCATGCCTTGACCTAAATACTCCACAATTTGTTGCTTCTCAGCAGCCGACACATCCTATTTCTTTCCCATTTTGGCAAAAAATGTAGGCTGCTTAATAATGTGGAACAGCCTTCTTAAGTAGTCTTGCCTTTATTTGGACACACCTACCAAACTAATTTGCACAGGTATCTGCAATTGCTGTCAGTGATATAAAGAGCCCTGACACACATCACCATCAATGAGTTTAAATGACAAACAAACAAATTCTAACCTTATCACTCCTAAACTCTTTGTGCATAATAATTTGGAACACAGTGTATATATATATATATATATATATATATATATATATATATATATATATATATATATATATATATATATATATATATATATAATACCCAAAAATTGGAACAGCACAACTCCTATACTTAGCTTCAGGTGCAATGCCCATAGACCACCCATCCACTGGTCGTCTCCAATCAATATTCAGAAAAAGCAGGCAGCACTCCGGTTTTCAAGAAAATATGCAGGACTTTAATGAACCCACATGTCTCAGCAACGTTTCGGCTCAACTGAGCCTTTCTCAAGCAGTGAGTGTTACATCTTAGTGCATATATATAGAGATTTGTTCATCATCCAATTAAGGTGCCATAATACAGTTATGTTAATATATATTGTTACATAAAGTGCTACTGTGCTGTTAAAGTGTCCAGTGTTTATACTACTATTAGTGAATTACTGTTCTTTACCATGGTTATTCCTGCTTACCCACGAGGAGACATGCTGGCAATGGAGGAAATCGGCGTTCTAACTTGCATACTGCGCATATCCCAGCATTTCCTCATACATCACAGCCATGTGAGCGGCTAACGACCAATCAAATGCCAGGGGCTATCTTTAGATGTTACCGCTTTATAGAGCTACGGACAACAAAACTATCATATACACTCACTGGCCACTTTATTAGGTACACCTGTCCAACTTCTTGTTAACACTTAATTTCTAATCAGCCAATCACATGGCGGCAACTCAGTGCATTTAGGCATGTAGACATGGTCAAGACAATCTCCTGCAGTTCAAACCGAGCATCAGTATGGGGAAGAAAGGTGATTTGAGTGCCTTTGAACGTGGCATGGTTGTTGGTGCCAGAAGGGCTGGTCTGAGTATTTCAGAAACTGCTGATCTACTGGGATTTTCACGCACAACCATCTCTAGGGTTTACTGAGAATGGTCCGAAAAAGAAAAAAAATCCAGTGAGCGGCAGTTCTGTGGGCGGAAATGCCTTGTTGATGCCAGAGGTCAGAGGAGAATGGGCAGACTGGTTCGAGCTGATAGAAAGGCAACAGTGACTCAAATCGCCACCCGTTACAACCAAGGTAGGCCTAAGAGCATCTCTGAACGCACAGTGCGTCGAACTTTGAGGCAGATGGGCTACAGCAGCAGAAGACCACACCGGGTACCACTCCTTTCAGCTAAGAACAGGAAACTGAGGCTACAATTTGTACAAGCTCATCGAAATTGGACAGTAGAAGATTGGAAAAACGTTGCTTGGTCTGATGAGTCTCGATTTCTGCTGCGACATTCGGATGGTAGGGTCAGAATTTGGCGTAAACAACATGAAAGCATGGATCCATCCTGCCTTGTATGGAGCATCTTTGGGATGTGCAGCCGACAAATCTGCTGCAACTGTGTGATGCCATCATGTCAATATGGACCAAAATCTCTGAGGAATGCTTCCAGCACCTTGTTGAATCTATGCCACGAAGAATTGAGGCAGTTCTGAAGGCAAAAGGGGGTCCAACCCGTTACTAGCATGGTGTACCTAATAAAGTGGCCGGTGAGTGTATATCTGCGCTTTTACATAGCGCCTGTTAATGAAATAATCAGCCTATTATTATATTGTTTTGTAAGGAATGATAGTTATGTTGTCCGTAGCTCTATAAAGCGGTAACATCTAAAGATAGGATGTTCCACAACTAAGATGGTGATAATTAAGGTATATGGAGTTGCCACACACAAAATGGCACTATTAGGCGCTACAGCGCATGCGCCGGATACAAAACACCGCCCCTGGCATTTGATTGGTCGTTAGCCGCTCACATGGCCGTGATGTATGAGGAAATGCTGGGATATGCGCAGTATGCAAGTTAGAACGCCGATATCCCCCATTGCCAGCATGTCTCCTCGTGGGTAAGCAGGAATAACCATGGTAAAGAACAGTAATTCACTAATAGTAGTATAAACACTGGACACTTTAACAGCACAGTAGCACTTTATGTAACAATATATATTAACATAACTGTATTATGGCACCTTAATTGGATGATGAAAAAATCTCTATATATATGCACTAAGATGTAACACTCACTGCTTGAGAAAGGCTCAGTTGAGCCGAAACGTCGCTGAGACATGTGGGTTCATTAAAGTCCTGCATATTTTCTTGAAAACCGGAGTGCTGCCTGCTTTTTCTGAATATTGATTGGAGACGACCGGTGGACGGGTGGTCTATGGGCATTGCACCTGAAGCTAAGTATAGGAGTTGTGCTGTTCCAATTTTTGGGTATTATGTTGTGGTCTGGAAATTTTTGCACATATAGATTTTTTCTTATTTTTATTTTTTTCAACATCCTTAAGTCATTTTTTGGAGACATGGAATTACACACCATGGAACCAGGTGTCTTCAACTATACTGTGGAAGATGAAGAACGTATATTAAGTAACATAGAGGGGGATGCAGCTTTTTTGAAAACTCCCTCACATATGGAATTAAAACATAAATATATGAACGATATGAAGCGCCTGAATAGTTCACAGTTACATCTAACAACACTGGGACATTATTTAAGGGAGCGCAAAATACCAAGAGGTTTGCGATCCAATATCCGCCCAAACCTGTTTCTTGGAAATATGGCATTCTGTAATAGATTCATGAAAATATAAAATAAATATGCTATGGACATAATGCTATTAAATGTCGAGTTCTTGCAAGATGAAGTTACAAAATTGCAACAGAGTACAGGGGAGTTGGAGGAAAAAATACAGGAACTCTTGAATAAAGATGATTGGACAGCATTTAAAGAGAAAGTGGATAGAGATATTTGCAAGTTTCGGGGAGAATTGGAGGAAAATAAAAGAAAAAAATGGAGCAGAGATGATGGGGACTATGAGACTGGTCGGATCTATACTTGGCAAATGGACAGTACAAAAATGTCATGGAAGAGCAGAGGTCCTGTGAGAACGGGAAGAACTAACACTGATAATAGTAGTTATAAATGTCTTAATGATGACTTTATTCCCCATAGATATGACCAAAACAACAGAAGAAGAAAAAGGCGGGGTGGCAGACGTCAGCACCGGAGGCAAAAAGAAGCCAGAGAAATCCAAAGGGCAACCCCAGAAAACAATAAACCTCAGGAAAAGAGAACAGACCTCATAGTGAACATTTCCAAAAAGGTACTAACGGACATGCAGATTTCAGTATTAATCAAAGGGCTGAGTTTTAGCCCATGTGCACATATAGACTGGTTCGAGTTGCAACTTGATATTGAGCGTTTTCTTAGACAGATCAAATTAAGGGAATGGTTTAGTGGTAAGGATGTGAGTACTAAGATGAGAACTAGTGAGTTCGATTTAAACTCTGTACAATTAAAGAAAAATAGCACATTTGTTCCACCGTCATATTCAGCAGTAATTGAGGCCTTTGAGGTGGCAGTGAAAACTGATATTGAACAAATAAAAAATAAGACAGTGAAAGAATATGCACACCCAAACATACTGAAGGAGGAATATGAAGCACTGCAGGAACTTGTCCATGACGGCGACATTGTGGTGAAACCCGCCGATAAGGGGGTAGCAGTCGTCGTCATGGACAAGGAAATGTATGTTGCTGAGATTTTAAGGCAATTAAATGATGAGAATGTGTACCAGAGATTAGGGGGTGACCCAAAGTTTGAGATCAATAAGGCGATTAAAAAATGTTTGAAAGAAGCTTTGGAGGGTGGTGTGATAGACCAGGATTTACATGACTATCTATTTGAAAATAATCCACGCACTCCGGTGCTTTATATAAATCCGAAAATTCATAAAACATTGGTCAACCCACCAGGACGACCTATAGTGTCGGGGGTGGGGTCCATCTTCAACAAAATGGGCATCTTTCTTGACAGAATCCTCAACCCTATGGCTAGACAGTGTAAATCATTCATCAGAGATACGACTGACTTTTTGAACAAACTGGAGGCACTACATTTGGAAGGAGATGTGATACTCGCATCCTTCGATGTGGTGTCTCTTTATACATCCATTGACCACGAACAGGGTTTGAGAGCAGTGGATAATAAGCTAAATGTGTCAAAGTGCACACTGGAAGGAAAAACGTTTTTGCTTAAGATCCTTGAAATTATTTTGAAACAAAATTACTTTATGTTTGGTGATGCGTTTTATATGCAAAAACGAGTAACCGCTATGGGGGCCAATATGGCCCCCGCGTACACAAATTTGGTCATGGAAGTCCTGGAGGAGGACCTCATCTATGTATCCCACCACTTCCGGCATGTTTTGGTGTGGTGGAGGTACATAGATGATGTCTTCCTCCTATGGACAGGGTCTCAGAGTGAATTGGAAAACTTTCATGAGTATCTGAATACTATTAATGATACCATTAAATTCACATTGGTTATGTCTAGAGAGAGCATTCAGTTTCTTGATGTACTTGTCAGTCTAGATAAGGGAGAATTGAGTACTACAATTTTTGTAAAAAATACAGATAAAAACAATTTACTATTATTTGACAGTCAACACCCACGGTCTATGACGAGATCAATTCCGTTAAGTCAGATGTTGAGAGTAAGAAAATTTAGATGTGGCAGTAGACTCAATGATAGAAAAATTTATGAACAGGGGTTACCCTAAAAAATTGCTGGAATCGACTAAAAAGAAGGTATTACAAAAAAGCAGAATTGAACTTATACAAAAGGATGTACGAGAGAAGGATAAGAACACAAAAATACGTATTCCATTCGTCACCACATATGGAGAGGAGAGTAAATTGGTGGCGAATGTAATAACTAAACATTGGGGGATGTTGGGGAAATGCTTGCCGGATATAAAAGAGTTGAGACTGCCACCTTTATACTTATATTTTTTAGGGACCACATCTCATTTGAAGTCATTTTGAGGGGTCTATATGATAGAAAATACCCGAGTGTGACACCATTCTAAAAACTGCACCCCTCAAGGTGCTCAAAACCACATTGAAGAAGTTTATTAACCCTTCAAGTGTTTCACAGGAATTTTTGGAATGTTTAAATAAAAATGAACATTTAACTTTTTTTCACACAAAATTTATTTCAGCTCCAATTTGTTTTATTTTACCAAGGGTAACAGGAGAAAATGGACCCCCAAAGTTGTTATACAATTTGTCCTGAGTACGCTGATACCCCATATGTGGGGGTAAACCACTGTTTGGGCGCATGGCAGAGCTCGGAAGGAAAGGAGCGCCATTTGACTTTTCAATGCAAAATTGACTGGAATTGAGATGGGACGCCATGTTGCGTTTGGAGAGCCCCTGATGTGCCTAAACATTGAAACCCCCTACAAGTGACACCATTTTGGAAAGTAGACCCCCTAAGGAACTTATCTAGATGTGTGGTGAGCACTTTGACCCACCAAGTGCTTCACAGAAGTTTATAATGCAGAGTCGTAAAAATAAAAAATCATATTTTTTCACAAAAATGATCTTTTCGCCCCCATTTTTTTATTTTCCCAAGGGTAAGAGAAGAAATTGGACCCCAAAAAATGTTGTGCAATTTGTCCTGAGTACGCTGATACCCCATATGTGGGTGTAAACCATTGTTTGGGCGCATGGAAGAGCTTGGAAGGGAAGGAGCGCCATTTGACTTTTCAATGCAAAATTGACTGGAATTGAGATGGGACGCCATGTTGCGTTTGGAGAGCCCCTGATGTGCCTAAACATTGAAACCCCCCACAAGTGACACCATTTTGGAAAGTAGACCCCCTAAGGAACTTATCTAGATGTGTTTTGAGAGCTTTGAACCTCCAAGTGTTTCACTACAGTTTATAACGCAGAGCCGTGAAAATATATATATTTTTTTTTTCACAAAAATGATTTTTTAGCCCCCAGTTTTGTATTTTCACAAGGGTAACAGGATAAATTAGACCCCAAAAGTTGTTGTCCAATTTGTCCTGAGTACGCTGATACCCCATATGTGGGGGGGAACCACTGTTTGGGCACATGACAGAGCACGGAAGGGAAGGAGCGCCATTTGCAATGCAGACTTAAATGGATTGGTCTGCAGGCGTCACGTTGCATTTGCAGAGCCCCTGATGTACCCAAACAGTACAAACCCCCCACAAGTGACCCCATATTGGAAACTAGACCTCCCAAGGAACTTATCTAGATGTGTTGTGAGAACTTTGAACCCCCATGTGTTTCACTACAGTTTATAACGCAGAGCCGTGAAAATAAAACATCTTTTTTTTTCTCACAAACGTTTTTTAGCCCCCCAAATTTTTAATTTTCCCAAGGATAATAAGAGAACTTGGACCACAGAAGTTGTTGTTCAATTTGTCCCGAGTACGCTGATAACCCATATGTTGGGGTAAACCCCTTTTTGGGCGCACGGGAGAGCTCGGAAGGGAAGGAGCACTGTTTTACTTTTTCAACGCAGAATTGGCTGGAATTGAGATTGGACGCCATGTCGCGTTTGGAGAGCCCCTGATGTGCCTGGACAGTGGAAACTCCCCAATTCTACCTGAAACCCTAACCCAAACACACCCCTAACCCTAATCCCAACGGTAACCCTAACCACACCCCTAGCCCTGACACACCCATAATTCTAATCCCAACCCTAATCCAAACCGTAAATGTAATTCAAACCCTAACCCTAACTTTAGCCCCAACCCTAACCCTAACTTTAGCCCCAACCCTAACCCTAACTTTACCTCCAACCCTAGCCCTAACCCTAACCCTAGCCCTAACCCTAACTTTAGCCCCAACCCGAACCCTAGCCCTAACCCTAACTCTAGCCCTAACCCTAACCCTAGCCCTAATGGGAAAATGACAATAAATACATTTTTTTAATTTTATTATTTTTCCCTAACTAAGGGGGTGATGAAGGAGGGTTTGATTTACTTTTATAGCATTTTTTATATCAGATTTTTATGATTGGCAGCTGTCACACACTAAAAGACGCTTTTTATACCAAAAAAGTTTTTGAGTCTCCACATTTTGAGACCTATAATTTTTCCACATTTTGCTCCACAGAGTCATTAGAGGTCTTGTTTTTTGCAGGACGAGTTGACGTTTTTATTGGTAACATTTTCGGACACGTGACCATTTTTGATCACTTTTTATTCCGATTTTTGTGAGGCAGAATGAGCAAAAACCTGCTATTCATGAATTTCTTTTGGGAGAGGCGTTTATACCGTTCCGCGTTTGGTAAAATTGATAAAGCAGTTTTATTCGACGGGTCAGTACGATTACAGCGATATCTCATTTATATCATTTTTTTATGTTTTGGCGCTTTTATACGATAAAAACTATTTTATAGAAAAAATAATTATTTTAGTATCGCTTTATTCTCAGGACTATAACTTTTTTATTTTTCTGCTGATGACGCTGTATGGTGGCTTGTTTTTTGCGGGACAAGATGGTGTTTTCAGCGGTACCATGATTATTTATATCAGTCTTTTTGATCGTGTGTTATTCCACTTTTTGTTCGGCGGTATGGTAATAAAGCGTTGTTTTTTGCCTCGTTTTTTTTTTTTTTTTCTTACGGTGTTTACTGAAGGGGTTAACTAGTGGGACAGTTTTATAGGTTGGGTCGTTACGGACGCGGCGATACTAAATATGTGTAGTTTTTTTGTTTTGTTTTTTTATTTAGATAAAGAAATGTATTTATGGGAATAATATATATATTTTTTTTTTATCATTTATTTAGGAATTTTTTTTATTTTTTTTTACACATGTGGAAAAATTTTTTTTTTACTTTTTTACTTTGTCCCAGGGGGGACATCACAGATCGATGATCTGATAGTGTGCACAGCACTGTCAGATCACCGATCTCACTTACATCGGTGCAGGCTTACCAGCATCTGCTCTGAGCAGACACTCGGTAAGCCACCTTTCTCCCTGCAGGACCCGGATGCCGCGACCATCTTGGATCCGGGACCTGCAGGGAGGAAGGAGGTAGGAGACCCTCGGAGCAACGCGATCACATCGCGTTGCTCCGGGGGTCTCAGGGAAGCCCGCAGGGAGCCCCCTCCATGCGCGATGCTTCCCTTTACCGCCGGTACACTGCGATCATGTTTGATCGCGGTGTGCCGGGGGTTTATGTGCCGGGGGCGGTCCGTGACCGCTCCTGGCACATAGTGCCGGATGTCAGCTGCGATAGGCAGCTGACACCCGGCCGCGATCGGCCGCGCTCCCCCCGTGAGCGCGGCCGATCGCGTATGACGTACTATCCCGTCACCCGGAATTAAGTCCCAGGTCACCTTGACGGGATAGTACGTCATACGGGATTAAGGGGTTAAAACATAAATATATGAACGATATGAAGCGCCTGAATAGTTCACAGTTACATCTAACAACACTGGGACATTATTTAAAGGAGCGCAAAATACCAAGAGGTTTGAGATCCAATATCCGCTCAAACCTGTTTCTTGGAAATATGGCATTCTGTAATAGATTCATGAAAATATCAAATAAATATGCTATGGACATAATGCTATTAAATGTCGAGTTCTTGCAAGATGAAGTTAAAAAATTGCAACAGAGCACAGGGGAGTTGGAGGAAAAAATACAGGAACTCTTGAATAAAGATGATTGGACAGCATTTAAAGAGAAAGTGGATAGAGATATTTGCAAGTTTCGGGGAGAATTGGAGGAAAATAAAAGAAAAAAATGGAGCAGAGATGTTGGGGACTATGAGACTGGTCGGATCTATACTTGGCAAATGGACAGTACAAAAATGTCATGGAAGAGCAGAGGTCCTGTGAGAACGGGAAGAACTAACACTGATAATAGTAGTTATAAATGTCTTAATGATGACTTTATTCCCCATAGATATGACCAAAACAACAGAAGAAGAAAAAGGCGGGGTGGCAGACGTCAGCACCGGAGGCAAAAAGAAGCCAGAGAAATCCAAAGGGCAACCCCAGAAAACAATAAACCTCAGGAAAAGAGAACAGACCTCATAGTGAACATTTCCAAAAAGGTACTAACGGACATGCAGATTTCAGTATTAATCAAAGGGCTGAGTTTTAGCCCATGTGCACATATAGACTGGTTCGAGTTGCAACTTGATATTGAGCGTTTTCTTAGACAGATCAAATTAAGGGTATGGTTTAGTGGTAAGGATGTGAGTACTAAGATGAGAACTAGTGAGTTCGATTTAAACTCTGTACAATTAAAGAAAAATAGCACATTTGTTCCACCGTCATATTCAGCAGTAATTGAGGCCTTTGAGGTGGCAATGAAAACTGATATTGAACAAATAAAAAATAAGACAGTGAAAGAATATGCACACTCAAACATACTGAAGGAGGAATATGAAGCACTGCAGGAACTTGTCCATGACGGCGACATTGTGGTGAAACCCGCCGATAAGGGGGGAGCAGTCGTCGTCATGGACAAGGAAATGTATGTTGCTGAGATTTTAAGGCAATTAAATGATGAGAGTGTGTACCAGAGATTAGGGGGTGACCCAAAGTTTGAGATCAATAAGGCGATTAAAAAATGTTTGAAAGAAGCTTTGGAGGGTGGTGTGATAGACCAGGATTTACATGACTATCTATTTGAAAATAATCCACGCACTCCGGTGCTTTATATAAATCCGAAAATTCATAAAACATTGGTCAACCCACCAGGACGACCTATAGTGTCGGGGGTGGGGTCCATCTTCAACAAAATGGGCATCTTTCTTGACAGAATCCTCAACCCTATGGCTAGACAGTGTAAATCATTCATCAGAGATACGACTGACTTTTTGAACAAACTGGAGGCACTACATTTGGAAGGAGATGTGATACTCGCATCCTTCGATGTGGTGTCTCTTTATACATCCATTGACCACGAACAGGGTTTGAGAGCAGTGGATAATAAGCTAAATGTGTCAAAGTGCACACTGGAAGGAAAAACGTTTCTGCTTAAGATCCTTGAAATTATTTTGAAACAGAATTACTTTATGTTTGGTGATGCGTTTTATATGCAAAAACGTGGAACCGCTATGGGGGCCAATATGGCCCCCGCGTACGCAAATTTGGTCATGGAAGTCCTGGAGGAGGACCTCATCTATGTATCCCACCACTTCCGGCATGTTTTGGTGTGGTGGAGGTACATAGATGATGTCTTCCTCCTATGGACAGGGTCTCAGAGTGAATTGGAAAACTTTCATGAGTATCTGAATACTATTAATGATACCATTAAATTCACATTGGTTATGTCTAGAGAGAGCATTCAGTTTCTTAATGTACTTGTCAGTCTAGATAAGGGAGAATTGAGTACTACAATTTTTGTAAAAAATACAGATAAAAACAATTTACTATTATTTGACAGTCAACACCCACGGTCTATGACGAGATCAATTCCGTTAAGTCAGATGTTGAGAGTAAGACATATTGTTAAAAAGGAAGAATATTTAGATGTGGCAGTAGACTCAATGATAGAAAAATTTATGAACAGGGGTTACCCTAAAAAATTGCTGTAATCGACTAAAAAGAAGGTATTACAAAAAAGCAGAATTGAACTTATACAAAAGGATGTACGAGAGAAGGATAAGAACACAAAAAGACGTATTCCATTCGTCACCACATATGGAGAGGAGAGTAAATTGGTGGCGAATGTAATAACTAAACATTGGGGGATGTTGGGGAAATGCTTGCCGGATATAAAAGAGTTGAGACTGCCACCTTTATACTCATATAAAAGGAACAAAAATATAAAGGACTATTTGATAAAATCAGATATAGGTCCCAATATGATGAGTAGACAAATGTTCCTAACAGGTTCACGTAAAAACGGTTGTTTCCCTTGCCTTAGCTGTGTGAATTGTACACATATGGACAAGGGGGATACCTTTGAGCACCCCGTAACGAGAAAGATATATACAATCAAACATTATCTGACATGTAACTCGGACTATGTCATTTATCTCTTGAGCTGTCCCTGTAATCTATGGTATATCGGGGAAACAACTTGCGAGTTTAAAGTCCGGATGAACCAACACCGGTATACCATTAGAAAGAAGAGAACTGATCTCCCTGTACCAAAGCACTTTATTGATTGTAACCACTTTGAAAGAGATCTAAGGTTTAAAATTATAGATAGGGTGCCATTGAATAGGAGAGGTGGTGATAGAGAACAAGCGTTGAAGAAAAGGGAATTAATGTGGATCTATAAACTGAATACACTTAGACATTCAGGATTAAATGCAGATTTTAAAATGCATGCAATTATATAAAAAATAGTTTTTCAATCTAGCACAGTGATGTTGAAGGCTTGACAGCATGTTTTTATATTTTAGAATTGATTTGTTAGGCTGTGTTCCTAATTTTATGTATGTATTTTTGCCTAGGTCGTTCTGCTGCCTATGATTGGCTACAAGATCTTGCCATAGGAGATATGCGAGGATGGGGAGATATTGAGGCGTTCTGTTAAAAAATATCAAAAAATATACCTCTGATTACATTAAAATACTATGAGCCATATTTGTATAGTGATGCAAGGCTAATGTATCAATTAAATAAAAATACATATTAATAATTTATCTGGCATTATTATATTGATTTTCTAAGAGAATAATGACATGCCTGAGCGTATAGGTGTGGTATGAATGGTAGCCGGGACTATATGGCTAACGCTATACAGAAGTCTTGAGGTGAGGCAAGTTTGCCAGAACAGGCTTAATGCACCCTTTTGACACTGTGTGGCCACTGGAGGATGGTCTGTAATAAGGTCAGCTCTGATGGCCAAGGCGAGATGAGGCACAAGAAAGTCCGTGCGGCATATGTGTAGTTTGAGTAAGTGATTCCTTACAAAACAATATAATAATAGGCTGATTATTTCATTAACAGGCGCTATGTAAAAGCGCAGATATATATGATAGTTTTGTTGTCCGTAGCTCTATAAAGCGGTAACATCTAAAGATAGGATGTTCCACAACTAAGATGGTGATAATTAAGGTATATGGAGTTGCCACACACAAAATGGCGCTATTAGGCGCTACAGCGCATGCGCCGGATACAAAACACCGCCCCTGGCATTTGATTGGTCGTTAGCCGCTCACATGGCCGTGATGTATGAGGAAATGCTGGGATATGCGCAGTATGCAAGTTAGAACGCCGATATCCCCCATTGCCAGCATGTCTCCTCGTGGGTAAGCAGGAATAACCATGGTAAAGAACAGTAATTCACTAATAGTAGTATAAACACTGGACACTTTAACAGCACAGTAGCACTTTATGTAACAATATATATTAACATAACTGTATTATGGCACCTTAATTGGATGATGAAAAAATCTCTATATATATGCACTAAGATGTAACACTCACTGCTTGAGAAAGGCTCAGTTGAGCCGAAACGTTGCTGAGACATGTGGGTTCATTAAAGTCCTGCATATTTTCTTGAAAACCGGAGTGCTGCCTGCTTTTTCTGAATATATATATATATATATATATATATATATATATATATATATATATATATATATATATATATATATATATGTTGTATATATATACTAGCTGAAGAGTCCGGCGTTGCCTGGGCATAGTAAATATCTGTGGTTAGTTATAGCACCTCACTTATTTTCCCATCACGCCTCTCATTTTCCCCCTCACATCTTTCATTTTGCCCCTCACATCTCTCATTTTCTCCCTCACTCCTCTCATTCCCCCCTCACTCCTCTCATTCCCCCCTAACACTTGTTATTTCGACCTCACATCTGTCATTTTCCAATCACTACACTATTTTCCCTCACTCCTCATATTTGGAACTCACACCTTTTCATTTTCACCTCACACCTCTCATTTTCACCTCACACCTCTCATTTTCCCCTTAGTATATACATGTTTGTCATCTCCCTTATATATAGTATATTAGAACAGAACTAGGCAACATATTATCTGGGAGATTTAGAACACTGAATCGTGCCAGAAAAACCCAGAGTCCCAAGGACAAAGAAACTCCATAAGAATAATAGAAAAAAAGGAGTAAAACGGAGAAAGCAAATACTGCAAATAATTTATTTAATCATATAAAAGTTAATACATACAAGTATAATAGCAATGTAAAAAGGATGGTAAGGGTAGAGTGAGTCCCTACCAGTATAAGCCACCACCTGAACAGTGTAACTTATCTAATAGTAATATAGAGGCAGCCGCCCATAAGTATAAAGTGAGCCCTGGGAGACACAAAATCATCCCCCACACTAAGAATACTGGCAACCAAACAGGCGCTTACCGACAAAATACAGAGGTGGCGTGTACCGGGTGGGATTCAGTCCAGCGGGACCCCCGACGCGCGTTTTGCTAGCGCGGGTGCTTTAGCTTTATCAAGGGGAAATAGTATAGTATATACCTGTATGTCATCTCTTCCGTATATAGTATGTACCTGTATGTCATCTCCTCCTATATATAGTATATACCTGTATGTCATCTCCTGTATATAGTATATACCTGTATGTCATCTCCCCTATATATAGTATATACCTGCCCTCATCTCCTCCTGTATATACCTATGTGTCATCTCCTCTTTATATAGTATATACCTGTATGTCATCTCCTCCTGTATATAGTATATTCGTGTGTCATCTCCTCCTGTGTATAGTATATACCTGTATGTCATTTCCTCCTATACATAGTATATACCTGTATGTCATCTCCTCCTGTATATAGTATATACCTGTAAGTCATCTCCTCCTGTATATAGTATATACCTGTGTGTCATCTCCCCTGTATATAGTATGTACCTGTATGTCATCTCCTCCTATATATAGTATATATTTGTGTGTCATCTCCTCCTGTATTAGACCTCGTTCACACGTTATTTGGTCAGTGTTTTTACCTCAGTATTTGTAAGCTAAATTGGCAGCCTGATAAATCCCCAGCCAACACGAAGCCCTCCCCCCTGGCAGTATATATTAGCTCACACATACACATAATAGACAGGTCATGTGACTGACAGCTGCCGTATTTCCTACATGGTACATATGTTGCTCTTGTAGTTTGTCTGCTTATTAATCAGATTTTTATTTTTGAAGGATAATACCAGACTTGTGTGTGTTTTAGGGCGAGTTTCAAGTGTCAAGTTGTGTGTGTTGAGTTGCGTGTGGCGACATGCATTTAGCGACTTTTGTAAGATGAGTTTTGTGTGGCGACATGCGTGTAGCAACTTTTTGTGCGTCGAGTTGCATGTGACAGGTTAGTGTATCAAGTTGTGTGCAGCAAGTTTTGCGCATGGCAAGTTTTGCGTGTGGCGAGTTTTATGTGTAGTGCGTTTTGAGTAGGTGCAAGTTTTGTGTGAGGCAACTTTTGCATGTGTTGCAACTTTTGTGCATGTGGCAATTTTTCCGCGTGTGCAAGTTTTGCAGGTGGCGAGTTTTCCATGAGGTGAGTTTTGCACGTGTGGCTAATTTTGCGTGTGCCTAGTTTTGCATGTGGCAAATTTTGCGCATGGCGAGTTTTGAGCGGTGACTTTTGTGTTTTGACTTTTATGTGGTGAGGTTGGTGCATGTGTGGTGAGGGTGGTATATATGTTCAAGCACGTGGTAGTGTGTGGCGCATTTTGTGTGTGTGTTCATATCCCCGTGTGTCAGGGGTGGACTGGGCCGGGTGGCAGGAATGCATTTACCCCCAGGCCGGTGCCTAAGCCACTGCCCAGGGCGGCTGGAGGACCTGTGTTGAGCAGGAACAGGAGGGCGGGACACGCAGCGTGCACTTGTGGCTGGAGCTATGGCCGGCTTCAGTAATGTGCAGGCTGCGGTGAGAGGGGGCAGCTCCTTGCACACAAGAGGAGGAGTGTACGTTACTTCCATAGTGATCGCACGCAGCCTCCTCCTCTTCTGTGTGCAGATCTGTCTCCGATGTCTGCTCAGCCAGGCCTGGAGGGGGAGGAGCTACAGTGTGCAGACTAGAGCAGTAGCAAAGGACGGCAGGACACAGACAAGATGAGAGGAAGCTGCTGTGTGCCCACTGTCCAGCACATGCCAGGTAACCTCTCCAGCTGCTCATCCCAACGCTTGCTGTGCTAAGTGGCAGGGGGAGGGGGCATTTAACAAATTAAACATGGCAGGTCAGAGTGTGTGTGTTTTCCTGAATGTGTGTGTGTGTGTTTTCCTGAGTGGGTGTGTGGGTGTGTTTTCCTGAGTGGGTGTGTGTTTTCTTAAATGGGTGTGTGTGTGTGTTTTCCTAAGTGTGTGTGTGTTTTCCTGAGTGTGTGCGTGTGTGTATGTATGAGTGTGTGTTTTCCTGAGTTTGTGGGTGCGTGTGTTTTCCTGAGTGTGTGTTTTCCTGAGTGTTGGTTGGGGTGTGTGTGTGTGTGTTTTTTCTGAGTGTGTGCGTGTGCCCACAAGGCAGCAGTTAAAGCCGCAAGCCAATCACAGGCTGGCAGCTGACATCAGCGCGCACGTCGCCAACGTATGACATCATTGTTATTCACCGGCGAGTCCGCGCTGAAATACAAGGGATGGACGTCGGCGCTGGACCGTGGCCAGGTAAGGAGAAAGGTGTTTTTTATATTTTTATTGAATGCTGCAAGTCTAGGGCAGAATGGAGACACGGGGGCATGAATGGAAACAACACGGGGGCAGGAATGGAGACACGGGGGCAGGAATGGAGACAACACAGGGGGCAGGAATGGAGACAACACAGGGGGCAGGAATGGAAACAACACAGGGGGCAGGAATGGAAACAACACGGGGCAGGAATGGAGACAACACAGGGGGCAGGAATGGAAACAATACAGGGGGCAGGAATGGAAACAACACAGGGGGCAGTAATGAAAACAACACAGGGGGCAAGAGTGGAAACAACACGGGGCAGGAATGGAAACAACACAGGGGGCAGGAATGGAAACAACACAGGGGCAGGAATGGAGACACGGGGCAGGAATGGAAACAACACAGGGGGCAGTAATAGAAACAACACGGGGCAGTAATGGAAACAACACAGGGGGCAGGAATGGAAACAACACAGGGGGCAGGAATGGAAACAATACAGGGGGCAAGAATGGAAACAACACGGGGCAGGAATGGAAACAACACAGGGGGCAGGCATGGAAACAGCACAGGGGCAGGAATGGAAACAACACGGGACAAGAATGGAAACAACACGGGGCAGGAATGGAAGCAACACAGGGGGCAGGCATGGAAACAACACAGGGGGCAGGCATGGAAACAACACAGGGGGCAGGCATGGAAACAACACAGGGGGCAGGAATGGAAACAACATGGGGCAGGATGAAGACAACACAGGGGGCAGGAATGGAAACAACACAGGGGGCAAGAATGGAAACAACATGGGGCAGGAATGGAAACAACACAGGGGGCAGGCATGGAAACAACATAGGGGGCAGGAATGGAAACAACATGGGGCAGGATGAAGACAACACAGGGGGCAGGAATGGAAACAACACAGGGGGCAAGAATGGAAACAACACGGGGCAGGAATGGAAACAACACGGGGCAGGCATGGAAACAACACAGGGGGCAGGAATGGAAACAACACGGGGCAGGATGGAGACACAGGGGGCAGAATGTGAGACACGGGGGCATGGGAGACATGGGGGCAGGATGGAGACAAATAGGGCAGGAATATGGAGACAGATGGTGCAGGATGGAGACACATGGTGCAGGATCATGGGGCAAGATGGATACGATGGAGACAGATGGGGTGGTAGGATGGGACGGATGGGACAGATGGGGCAGGATCATGGGACAGATGGGGCAGGATCATGGGACAGATGGGGCGATCATATGGGGCAGAATGGATCCTAATGAGGGCAGAATGGGAGAACATAAGGCTGGGGCCAGGATGGGGGATATTATTACCATAGGGGCTAATTAAGAGATATTATTACTGCAGTGATGTATTTATTTTATTTTTTGAGGATACTGTTTTAAATGAGGGGGCGGTCCTGTTACTGTGCAGAGCGACATTATGTCGCCCTTTTTTCTTCATCTGGTGCAGTGTAGAAGTTGGGAAAAAATTAAGTAATGTGTTCTGCAAGCGGAGCTCTAGATAACTGTTATTTCCTGCAGAGACCCATCCTGGCTGGAAGATATGATGGCGGTCTGTGCTGCTTGAGGATGAAAAGCGAAGCTGAAGGACTTCACCTAGAGACGTCACTGGTGAGTCAGTGTGTTATCTGTACACTGACACTATACACTATATACAGAGTTCCTGTGTACAATATCACCAGTGATCACTGTATTACCTGTACACTGGCAGTATATACAGAGGTCCTGTGTACAATGTCACCAGTGATCACTGTATGACATTTACACTGACACTATATTCAGAGCTCCTGTGTATATTGTCACTGGTGACCACTGTATTACCTGTACACTGACACTGTATACAGAGCTCCTGTGTATAATATCACCAGAGATCACTGTATTTTTTATTAATGATCAGTATTGTAGTATTTAGTCACTATGTGGTGGCAATATGTGGTCCGGTCATGGTGTTGCAGTATTTGTCTCTTGTATGTGCTATTATTCGGTAACTGTGGTGGTAATATGTGGACTGGTAATGGTGAGGCGGTATTTTTTCCCTGTATGTGGTATTATTGGTCACATGTGGTGGTAATATGTGATCTTGATATGGTGCAATGGTGTTTGTCCCTTGTGATCTGGACCTCGTGTGGAAGTATATGTTCCTTGTATGTGGTATTATAGGTCACTATGTGGTGGTAATATGTGGTCTGGTCATGTTGTGCTGATATTTGTTCTTTGTATGTGGTATTATTGGTCACCATGTGGCGGTAATATGTGGTCTGGACATGGTGCGGTTGTATTTGTCTCTTGTATGTGATATTGTTGGATCACTGTGGTGGTAATATGGTGTCTGGTCATGGTACGGTGGCATTTGTCCCTTTGGAAGTGACATTATTGGTCATTTAAAAAATTGAAAAATAAATAAAAATATACCTAAATTGTATTGCATATTTTAACAAATTTTTAATAGGTTTGCATAGAGTAGGGCCCGGCCAAATGAGTCTACCTTGTCGTGGTGGCAGATTAAAAAAATCTTTTAGCCAAAACAAAAGCTGCTGGCTATATGTGTGATCTGGTGATGGGAACGGTTAGGGTATGTGCACACGCTGCAGATTTTGCTGCGGATCCGCAGCGGTTTTGATGCTGCGGATTCGCAGCAGTTTTCCCTGAGTTTACAGTACCATGTAAACCTATGGAAAACAAAATCCGCAGTACACATGCTGCTGAAAAAAAACGTGCTTTTTACCTGCGGATTTCTCAAAACAGGTGCTGAAAAATCCGCAGAGGTTCCATCTACGTGTGCATATACCCTTCATGTGTGATTGGTGAGAAGTGGAGTTTTTCCATGAGAGAGCGGTGGGACTGTGGACAGTTCGAGGGGTGGTGGCGAGGCTGGGGTTGGAGCCTGGGCAGAATCTCAATGGGCTCCCAAAATTTGTCCAGTATGGGGCCCCAAAATTTCTAGTGGCAGCCCTGTTTGAAAGTTCTGTATGGTGATGTTAAGAAGGTACTCTATGGTGATGTTATGGAGGTTTTGTATGGTGCCGTTATGGAGGTACTGTTTGGGCGGCGAACAGCGGGAATGGTGAGCAGTGATCCACATATGAGCTGAAGATTACATGGCCTGACAAGGGGAGAGGAGGGAAGGGAGTATTGGACAAAGTGTTTTACTGCTAGCGCATATCAAGGACTGTGGTGTGTGTGTGTGTCATTATACAGTGGGGCTGTGTGTGTGTGTCATTATACAGTGGAGCTGTGCTTGTGCCACTGGTGCATTCACTCTGTGCCATTCTATGTGACTGCAGACTTGTGAATCCTCACATTACTCGCAGTGCTGTGCTTATTCAGCAGGTGTGTGACTGCAAGTTTGTGATTTGCATACATGCGGTCACATGCTGAATAGACTTGCATGGCCTAATGCAACTGTATTGAACAAGGCCAGAAGCAGTCTAGTCGGAATGTGGCTGGGAATATATATATATCGCATGCTTGTGGTCACAAGACCACTTGTTCCCGGCGCCGGCACCAGAGAATCTTCTCAGCGCACAGTGCGCACGATATGAGGATTCACACATAGTGACTGTAGACATGTAGCATAAGATCCGACAACCACTTTAAGGATGGGCCGCTACTCATGGGCCACTGCTGTGTGCTTGCCCCCCCAGGCTAAAATTTGCCAGCCAGCTCCTGCCGTGTGTGGTGAGTATCCCATGTCGGGGCCCCAACTTAGCAACTGTATGGTATATACTCGTTGGCGCCATCGCTCTCATTCTTTAAGTCCCCCTTGTTCACATCTGGCAGCTGTCAATTTGCCTCCAACACTTTTCCTTTCACTTTTTCCCCATTATGTAGATAGGGGCAAAATTGTTTGGTGAATTGGAAAGCGCGGGGTTAAAATTTTGCTTCACAATACAGCCTATGACGCTCTCGGGGTCCAGACGTGTGACTGTGCAAAATTTTGTGGCTGTAGCTGTGACGGTGCAGATGCCAATCCCGGACATACACACACACACACACACACATATTCAGCTTTATATATGCAGTACAGACCAAAAGTTTGGACACGCCTTCTCATTTAAAGATTTTTCTGTATTTTCATGACTATGAAAATTGTAAATTCACACTGAAGGCATCAAAACTATGAATTAACACGTGGAATTATATACTTAACAAAAAAGTGTGAAACAACTGAAATTATGTCTTATATTTTAGGTTCTTCAAAGTAGCCACCTTTTGCTTTGATGACTGCTTTGCACACTCTTGGCATTCTCTTGATGAGCTTCAAGAGGTAGTCACCGGGAATGGTCTTCGAACAAACATGAAGGAGTTCCCATGTTGCTTAGCACTTGCTGGCCCTTTTGCCTTCACTCTGTGGTCCAGCTCACCCCAAACCATCTCGACTGGGTTCATGTCTGGTGACTGTGGAGGCAAGGTCATCTGGCGTAGCACCCCATCACTCTCCTTCTTGGTCAAATAGCCCTTACACAGCCTGAAGGTGTGTTTCGGGTCATTGTCCTGTTGAAAAAGAAATGATGGTCCAAATAAACGCAAACCGGATGGAATAGCATGCCGCTGCAAGATGCTGTGGTAGCCATGCTGGTTCAGTATGCCTTCAATTTTGAATAAATCCCCAACAGTGTCACCAGCAAAGCACCCCCACACCATCACACTTCCTCCTCCATGCTTCATGGTGGGAACCAGGCATGTAGAGTCCATCAGTTCACCATTTCTGCATCGCACAAAGACACGGTGGTTGGAACCAAAGATCTCAAATTTGGACACATCAGACCAAAGCACAGATTTCCACTGGTCTAATGTCCATTCCTTGTGTTCTTTAGCCCAAACAAGTCTCTTCTGCTTGTTGCCTGTCCTTAGCAGTGGTTTCCTAGCAGCTATTTTACCATGAAGGCCTGCTGCACAAAGTCTCCTCTTAACAGTTGTTGTAGAGATGTGCCTGCTGCTAGAACTCTGTGTGGCATTGACCTGGTCTCTAATCTGAGCTGCTGTTAACCTGTGATTTCTGAGGCTGGTGACTCCAATAAACCTATCCTCAGAAGCAGAAGTGACTCTTGGTCTTCCTTTCCTGGGGCGGTCCTCATGTGAGCCAATTTCTTTGTAGCGCTTGATGGTTTTTTCCACTGCACTTGGAGACACTTTCAAAGTTTTCCCAATTTTTTGGACTGACTGACCTTCATTTCTTAAAGTAATGATGGCCACTCGTTTTTCTTTACTTAGCTGCTTTTTTCTTGCCATAATACAAATGCTAACAGTCTATTCAGTAGGACTATCAGCTGTGTATCCACCAGACTTCTACACAACACAACTGATGGTCCCAGCCCCATTTATAAGGCAAGAAATCCCACTTATTAATCCTGGCAGGGCACACCTGTGAAGTGAAAACCATTCCCGGTGACTACCTCTTGAAGCTCATCAAGAGAATGCCAAGAGTGTGCAAAGCAGTCATCAAAGCAAAAGGTGGCAACTTTGAAGAACCTAGAATATAAGACATAATTTCAGTTGTTTCACACTTTTTTGTTAAGTATATAGTTCCACATGTGTTAATTCATAGTTTTGATGCCTTCAGTGTGAATTTACAATTTTCATAGTCATGAAAATACAAAAAAAATCTTTAAATGAGAAGTGTGTCCAAACTTTTGGTCTGTACTGTATATATATATATACATATATATATATATATATATATATATATATATACACTCACTGGCCACTTTATTAGGTACACCTGTCCAACTTCTTGTTAACACTTAATTTCTAATCAGCCAATCACATGGCGGCAACTCAGTGCATTTAGGCATGTAGACATGGTCAAGACAATCCTGCAGTTCAAACCGAGCATCAGTATGGGGAAGAAAGGTGATTTGAGTGCCTTTGAACGTGGCATGGTTGTTGGTGCCAGAAGGGCTGGTCTGAGTATTTCAGAAACTGCTGATCTACTGGGATTTTCACGCACAACCATCTCTAGGGTTTACAGAGAATGGTCCGAAAAAGAAATAAAATCCAGTGAGCGGCAGTTCTCTGGGCGGAAATGCCTTGTTGATGCCAGAGGTCAAAGGAGAATGCGCAGACTGGTTTGAGCTGATAGAAAGGCAACAGTGACTCAAATCGCCACCCGTTACAACCAAGGTAGGCCTAAGAGCATCTCTGAACGCACAGTGCGTCGAACTTTGAGGCAGATGGGCTACAGCAGCAGAAGACCACACCGGGTACCACTCCTTTCAGCTAAGAACAGGAAACTGAGGCTACAATTTGTACAAGCTCATCGAAATTGGACAGTAGAAGATTGAAAAAACGTTGCTTGGTCTGATGAGTCTCGATTTCTGCTGCGACATTCGGATGGTAGGGTCAGAATTTGGCGTAAACAACATGAAAGCATGGATCCATCCTGCCTTGTATGGAGCATCTTTGGGATGTGCAGCCGACAAATCTGCGGCAACTGTGTGATGCCATCATGTCAATATGGACCAAAATCTCTGAGGAATGCTTCCAGCACCTTGTTGAATCTATGCCACGAAGAATTGAGGCAGTTCTGAAGGCAAAAGGGGTCCAACCCGTTACTAGCATGGTGTACCTAATAAAGTGGCCGGTGAGTGTATATATATATATATATATATATATATATATATATATATATGTATATATATATATATATATACACACTCAAAAAAAGGAAAAGCAGCTGCTTTTCCTTTTTTTTGAGTTTATTACTTTTTGACCATTGGATTGCTGGTCGGAAGAGCTCTGCATGCCTTGTAAGGTAGTAATTTGATGCTGTTCCAATTTTTTCACTTTATATATATATATATATATATATATATATATATATATATATATATATACACACAGTATATATAATCCCCTAAATTTATATCTGTTAAATAAACACTATTTTTTTGAAGTTCTGGATGCTGGGTTTCTTCTACCTTCCTCAATCCTTAAGGGGTTAAATGTTCCACTGTGCTGCATAAAGTAAAACTGCACTCACCTCCCAGACCAGCACCATTCCTTCGTTCTCTGCATTGTGTCTCCCAGCCGTGATGTGACATAAATAATGTTACATGACTACTGAAGCCAAATAGCAGCAGCTAATCGACTGTAGCCTTCACTCCCTTCATTATTCTGTCAGATTGGAAGCCTGTGGAGGTCACAAGATGGCTGGGAGAGACAGCACAGAGAGCGAAGGAATGATACTGGTCTAGGAGGTAAGTGTGTCAGTTTACAGTTTTTTTTATTTAGTGCAGCACAGTACAACTATGTTATTAAAAAGGTGCTGTAGTGAACAACTCATTTAACCCCTTAAGGAACGAGTATCGCAGATCTCCGCATGTGTTTTTATGGTGTCTAACAGTCACGCAGCATGCGAGGCAGGGACCTGAGCATGTCACTCGATCACCCATGAAGCCAGTGCAAACTGGAGTGGCGAGCAATTGCGCTCACCACCAATGACGACATATTCAATATGACGACCTAATGTTATCAAATTCTGTGACGTACATTCAAAATGCTCACCATACCCCTGGATAAAATCTTTGAGGGTTGTGGTTTCCAAATTGGGGTCACTTGTGGGGGTATTTCACTGTTTAGGCACATCAGGGGGTATCCAAATGCGACATAGTGTCCGCAATCGATTCCAAACAATTTTGCGTTCAAATGTCAAACGGTGCTCCCTCCCTTCTGAGCCCTGCCATGCCCCCAAACAGTGGACTTCCCCCACATATAGGGTATCAATGTACTCAGGTGAAGTTGCACAACAAATTTTGTAGTCTATTTTCTCTTGTTACCTTTGTGAAAATAAAAAAGTTTGGGTCTCAAGTAAATTTTGTGAACAAAGTTAAATGTTATTTTTTTTCCTTCCACATTGCTTCAGTTGGTGAAGCACCTGAAGGGTTAGTAAACTTCCTGAATGTGGTTTTGAGAACCATGAGGGGTGGAGTATTTAGAATGATATCACTTTTGGGAACTTTCAGACATATTGACCCCTCAAAGTCACTTCAAATGTGATGTGGTCCCTTAAAAAGATAGTTTTGTTGGTAAAATGAGAAATCGCTGGTCAACTTTTAACCATTATAATGTCCTAACAAAAAAGTTTGTTTCAAAAATTGTGCTGATGTAAAGTAGACATGTGGTAAATGTTATTTAGTAACTATTTTGTGTGATATAACTCTCTGATTTAAGGGCACAAAAATTAAAAGTTTGAAAATTGCAAAATTTTCAAAAATGTTGCCAAATTTCCATTTTTTTCAGAAATAAACGCAAGTCATATCTAAAAAATGTTACCATTACCATGAAGTACAATATGTCATGAAATAAACAATCTCAGAACCAGTGGGATCCATTGAGGCATTCCAGAGATATTACCTCATAAAATGACAGTGGTCAGAATTGTAAAAATTGGCATGGTCATTAAGGTCAAAATTGGCTCAGTCACTTAGTGGTTAAAGTAGCTCTATTACCATAATAGGTTGATCTTTCATAAGGGTAGCTTATAAGAGTAAGGCCGGAGTCACACTACAGCGATATACGGCTGAGTCTCGCAGTTTAAAAACAAGCTCTGGCACCGGCACTCCGGAGCGGAGCGTGTGGCTCCATGTATTGCTGTGCGGCCGCATTTTCCGCTCTGGAGTGCCAGTGCCAGAGCTTCATTTTAACCTGCGAGACTCGGCTGTATCTCGCTGTGTGTGATCCCGGCCTAACAGGTCAGCTAGGAAAATGTAGGTGAAAAAAAATATATTTTGCTCTCTGGTAAATAGCTGCTAAGAAAGAATATTGCATTCCGCCGATGGTGTAGTCTGAGTTGCCAACACCCTCAGCAAAGCAAATATTTTATGCCCCCTACCATTGGTAGAGATGGGCAGACACCTGGGTGTTCGGGTTCGGCTGAACAGTTCCAAAAAGTTGTAATGGCAGCTCAGCTTGGCTGGGAACACAGTCTCAATGACTGGAGGTAACCTCGATTACGTCACCGCCGTTCACGGAGGCTGTGCTCGCAGTAGTTCAGTCACCAGTGGTTCTCAGCCTGGACGGTCGCATCTTGTCCAGGTTGAAAACATGGATTAGGCCGGGATCACACATACGCGAGATATGGCCGAGTCTCGCAGGTGAAAACCCAGCTCTGGCGCCGGCACTCCGGAGCAGAGCGTGCAGCCACACAGCAATACATGGAGCTGCACGCTCCACCCCTAGTGCTGGCGCCAGAGGAGGGATTTCACCTGCGAAACTCGGCCGTATCTCACGTATGTGTGATCCCGGCCTTACGGTGAGGGACAGAAAGATGGATAGGTGAGGGATATTGTTGCTTTTCATTTTTGTTTTCTTACAGGAAGGAATTTGGGTTAAGTGAGCATAACTGTTCGTTATTTTTAAATAAAAGTAAAAGTGTGTTTTGTTTTATTTCAAATAAAATACTTTATTCTGGCTTTGTGTTTATTTACCATACAACTATAGGATTAGTAATGGACAGGTGTCTTAGGGTATGTACACACGCTGCGGATTATTCTGAGGATTTTTCCAGACTGATTTTGGTAAATCTGCAGGTAAACCGCACTGCGGATTTCCTGCGGAATTACAGTGGATTTACCGCGATTTCTTTGCGGATTTTGTGCAGATTCCACCTGCGGTTTTACACCTGCGGATTCCTATTATGGAGCAGGTGTAAACCGCTGCGGAATCCGCACAAAGAATTGACATGCTACGGAATAAACAACACTACATTTTTGCGTGTTTTTTTCTGCTGCATGTGCACTGCGGATTTTGTTTTCCATAGGTTTACATGGTACTGTAAACTCAGGGAAAACTGCTGTGAATCTGCAGCGGCCAATCCGCTGCGGATCAGCAGTAAAATCAGCAACGTGTGCACATACCCTCATAGACGCCTCTCCATTACTAATCTGTGAGTTTGATGTCACCGGACAATACAAAGGAGACATCAACTCCGCAAACATTAACCCCACTTGCCACCGATACGGTGCAAGTGGGAAGAGCCAGGCAAAGCACCAGAATTGGCACATTTAATAGATATGACTTTGCTGGGAGGCTGCGGGCTGCTATTTTTAGACTGGGGGGGGCAATATCCATGGCCCCTTACCAGCCTGAGAATACCAGCCTCCAGCTCTCTCAAAGCTGGTTGTCAAAAATGGGGGAGACCCCACATCGTTTTTTTAAATATTTTTTTAAATAATTAAAAAATACGGCGTGCGGACCCCTCTATTCTTGATAAACAGCCTTGCTGAATGGTTGGAGCTCCCAGCTGTGAGTTTTGCCTTACTGCTTATCAAGAATACAGGGGAACCCATGCCATTTTTTTTATTATTATTTATTTCCAGCGCAGTAGCCGTGTGATGAATCCTCCCATCAGCTGCTCCTGCTCTCGCTGTTATTAGCGGCAGCAGGTTCGGATAATGGGAGCAGTAGTCCCATCAGCTGACACCAGTGACTGGAGGTAAACTTTATAACCCCAATCACAGCTGAACGCTCACGCTGTTTTTTGACAACCTGGGAACCGCGGTTCTCTGACCGGCGGTGATGATTTTACCACCAATCAGAAGCAGTGTTTGCCGCGCTGCCATGCACATGACAGCGTATCAAACACTGAGGGCTTGGGCAGCTGAACCCTAACAGTAAGGCCAGAGTAACAATAGCGTTGAATACGGACGAATGCTATGAGAGAAAAAATTGCATAGCACTCAGACCGCTGTTTATCTATGGGGCAGCTCCCATCAATGTTATTTTTCTCGGCCGTATTATACGTGCGAGTGAAATCGCAGCATGCTGCGATTTGCTGCGTATATTGCCTGAGTCTCGCCAATGCAAGTCAATGGGTGCAAGAAAAAAATCACACAGCACTCGCACCATGCAAGTTTTGTCCGATTTTTATGCATCTGTGCCCTTTAAAAATCCAGTAATTCATGTGCGGTGTACAGTAAAATCACACTGGCAGGTGAGAATAAAATAGAATAGAAAAATACACATAGAATACATACATATATATATATATATATATATATATATATATATATATATATATATATATATATATATATATTACACGTCAGTAACTATTGATATTGCACAGAAAGATAGAAGAAAAGCCAGTAATTAATTTGTTGGCTTCTGTAAAATCACTGCAGGAGCCGACAGGATAGAAGAGATATATAGATGTCAGTGACAAATACAATTAGTACAGTGCGTATGCAAATTACTGGACTGATTATGACAGTTGCCTGGGTTTTCGGTGGAGCCTCTGATGGTGAGGTCAGGCTTTTGCAGCTGGCATCTGCCAGGTGCTACTCCAGGGTGATGTCTGGCTGTGGCTGCTGATCCCACTTGCGAGACAGGAACACTAGGACAGGTGTGGGCGACTGGCAGATGAGCACTGCTGAAACTTGGACGAGTAGGCAGGCAGGCATGGCAGAGGACACAGGGCTGGCAGGCACGGCAGAGAACACAGGGCTGGCAGGCATGGCAGAGAACACAGGGCTGGCAGGCACGGCAGAGAACACAGGGCTGGCAGGCATGGCAGAGAACACAGGGCAGGCAGGCACGGTGTATGAAGGTGTGGTGTATGAAGGAACAGGTAGGGACCTGTTCACACAGAAGATGCAGGTACGGAAACAAGCAGGAAGGAATGGAGTGTGAAGGAACAGGTTGGGACCTGTTCACACAGGAGATGCAGGTACGGAAACAAGCAGGAAGGAATGGAGTGGGAAGGAACAGGTTGGAACCTGTTCACACAGGAGATGCAGGTACGGAAACAAGGAGGAAGGAATGGAGTGGGAAGGAAAAGGTTGGGACCTGTTCATACAGGAAGAGAACCGCAAGGCTGCGGATAGGAATGGTAGAGCAGCAGGAGATGGAGCAACAACAGAAGCTAAGCAGAGCAGAACCGCAAGGAATGCGGAGAGGAGCTGCAGCAAGAGGATTCTGCAGCAGCAAAAGCTAAGCAGAGCAGAACTGCAAGGAATGCGGAGAGGAGCTGCAGCAATAGGTCTCTGCAGCAGCAGAGCAGAACGGAGCAGAACCGCAGGAGTGCGGAGCAGAGGCAAAGCTGCAAAAGAGCGGAGCCCAGGCAAAGTCACAAGGGTTAAGAGCAGGCAGAGCCGCAAGAGTGCGGCGCATAAGCAGACTGAGAACACAAGGAAAGACACAGCAGGGAAGGAAGCCACAGACAAGGAGTCTGAGATAAGACTAAGTTCAGACAAGGTAATGGAACAAGACAAGGAACAAGAACAAAGACACAGGGACCAGGATATTCTGCCTCCTGGAGGGCGGACAACAAGATCAAGGCAAGAACACTGAGAAAAGCCTCTAGAGAGGGAGTAACACAGAGCAAGGCCTGGCAAACTCAGAAGCTAAACACAAACTGAGCTAACACATTGCACAGGCCCAGTCCACTGGGTGGAGCTGCACTAAATACTGGAGGTCTCTTGGTAATTAGTCAGGAACAGATTAGACAGGTGCACCTGATTCCTATAAGAACCAGAGAGTTCAGGCACCGCCCCCCTATGCACACAGCCAGGAAGCATGCAGAGAGCAGAGGCACAGAATATGGAGCTGGCAAGAAACAGAAACCACATCATGACCTGGAGCAGTGGATAAGATACTGTGAGAGATGAGAGGCCATGCCATAATGCCAGCAGAGTTGTTACAATATATATATATATATATATATATATATATATATATATATATATATATATATATATACATACATATAATGATGTGTCAATGAATGTTAAAATCGCATTGAATACGGATTGCATACGGATGTGATACGGATACTAGATGTGAGGAAATGGCATCATCGCACTGCAAATGGATTACATACGGATCACCATACGGAGAACATAGGTGCAATTCTCAGAGGTCAATATGGGACCGATTTTTTTCATACGTTGAGTGTGACTCCGGCCTAACATGGACTTCCTGGTGAAGTCCGTGTTCGATGTCCATGCCTGAACAGTAGGTGTTCAGTACGGACGCCGAACTTTATTGTTCGGGTTTGCCCATCTCTACCCATTGGCACTTCCTGAGTCCCTTCCACTAGTTCATTATTGAACCCCTGTATTCCACTAGCACACGTATTGTATAAAAAAAAATAGTGATTAAATTATAGCTTGGCCCTTTTGTTTTTTCTTTTCTGCTTTTTTGGTGAAGTCGTAATAAAACTTGAAAAATAAGAAGTTATACATTGTTATAATAATTTTTTTTACTTTGTATATTTTTACTACAATTTTTATGTTTTAGTTTTTATTAATTTTTTTTTTATTATCCTTGCCCTCTTCCTAGACCCAACAATTACCTTAGCGTTAAAAACGGTGTGCAAACATTTAAAATTTATAATAATCTTAATGCTTTGTTTCTAAGAGGACACTTTAAAAAAATGGCATAGCTCTCCTGGCAAGTATCTTTCTCTTCTCTCACAAAATTACAAATTGAATTGATAGGCAGATAGATGAAGGAGAGAATAAGGCAGCACATGTGTATTGCACATGCATCAATATCTTCTTTGTTCTTCATTAGCTGCTCACCTTCTGTCATCTCATTTGTGACTTATGCAGAGCTCAGAAGTGGAGATGAGTTTGTCATCTGCTACTGCACTTTGCATATGCAGATGCTAAGATGACAAAGCTTACCTCATTATGTGGAGGACTGACAATCATTGACCCTGTAGAGTGTAGAGCTGTTTGGGATAATAACCTTTAACAGGACAGCGTAGTCTCGTGACAGATTGAGTTATGTGACTAAATCTTTATATCACCTACACTTGGTTTCAAAACAAAAATATGTCTATTTTCAACAGCCCAGGCTATTGTCTGAACGTTGACTATTGAATTTGTTTTTTTCTTTAGTGTGTGAAGAACCCCAGACTGTTGTCATATGAGTCTTAAAGTTGACTATTGAAATTGATGAATGGCTGCTGTTTACCTCTTATATCAGCTCCTACAGTTTATTGTGTGGTTATATTTGGAGCACAGGGACGCAGGGTCAATGAACAAATGATGTCTGCTAATATGCTGATTACCCATTGTACCAGGCCATGTAGCGTGTTGAAATGCAAAACAGTGAAGGACGAACTAAGTAGTGTGATTAAATACTCAAACAATAAGAGTTAAACTCATATCACCCGGACTTGTGGATGATGACCTGAACCACATATGTGGTTATAAAATGGGAGTTCTAGTCTTCTGCAAAGAAAAAGGAAAAAGACACTGCAAAAACACAGGCAGGACATCATGGTTCCAAAAAGAGACTCTAACTACAGAGCTACACTAAAGGCACCATGGCACCAACAAGAGGAACACAGATTTGACATTCTACATGATTCCAGCTAAAGGTACCTCAGGCCTACAGTAGCTGGAGGAATACAGCTCTGCTCCATTGACCATCACAGAACCCATGGATGTGTTTAGAGAAGCCAGGATTGGGACACAACAGTCACCTGGCCTCATGGAGATGTTCAGAGGAGACAGGATTGGGACCCTCTGTTCACCTGGCCCCATGGAAACATTCGGAGAAGCCAGACTGTGATCCTCCAGTCGCCTGGCCATGTGCTTCATTGGACTGTCAGTTTCCTAGGCTTGTAGTTACCTCTGTTGTGAATTCTGCTCTTGGGCTCCCTCCGGTGGTTGTTGGTGGTAGTGCAGTTGTCTTGGGGTTGTAATCCTGGGCAGGTGTTTCTGCTGATTTCAGCTCTATTAGGTATTTAGGTGTGCAGGATCCATGAGTCCTCGCCAGTTGTCCATTGTACTTGGAGGGATTGCATCTCTCTCTGGCTCCTAAAGCCCTGCTGCCAATTCAGCTAAGATAAGTGTCTGGTTTTTTGTCTCTGTGCACACATGCAGTGTGCTTTGCAATTCAGTGCAATTCATTGTGTTTTTGTCCAGCTTAGACTTTGTTTGGATTTTTCAGTCATGCTGGATTCTCAGGAGATGCAGATATACTTTCTATGTCTTTAGTTAGATGTAGTATATTTGTATTATCTGCTGTGGATATTTTTAGGATTTTAACACTGACCGCTTAGAATTCTGTCCTATCCTTTTCTGTTTAGCTAGAAGTGCCTCTTTTGCTAAATCCTGTTTTTCTGCCTGCGTGTGTTTTTCCTCTTATACTCACAGTCAATATTTGTGGGGGGCTGCCTATCCTCTGGGGTTCTGCTCTGAGGCAAGATAGAATTCCCATTTCCATCTATAGGGGTATTTAGTCCTCCGGCTGTGTCGAGGTGTCTAGGACGTGTTAGGTACATCCCACGGCTACTTCTAGTTGCGGTGTTAGTTTAGGGTTTGCGGTCAGTACAGGTACCACCTACTCCTGAGAGAGTCTCTTATGCGGCTCCAAGGTCACCGGATCATAACAGTTACCTCCTTTTGTGGGTGCCTGCCAAAAGCAGGGTGCCACAGGTCGGGGTAGTCGGCCCTAGAAGCCCCAAACTTGCAGATGCTCTAATCCCAGTGAGTCAGCTGAAGGGTGAGACTCTGTAGTTTTGCACCATCTTGGTATTTTGCTGGGACTATTCAATATGTTATTGTCTATTTGGTGATTCAATAAAATATTTCCACGCTGTTTCACTCTTATCCTGTGTAGCCTGAGTACTATTCTGCCCACAGGAAGGGAGAGCAGGTGTTCAGTAGTTTGAGGCCTGGTCCACGCGGTCTCAGGTCAGTGGACAAAAGCACCCACTGCCCCCCCCCCTCCCGTGTCTCCATAGTCGACAATCAGAATGTGGGAAGAAAGAAACAGATTTCTCACATACCAAGTCTTATAGAAAATGTGTGCGCAACCTGTTATGCCATTTTGTTGGCTTCCAACATTCTATATCAAACATTTTGTATTTTAGAGGGAAGAAACGTAACACTCTGCTCAGTACCAGGAATGGACGAATAAGAACAGAGCACTGCATAACCATATCTGTTTCCCATACATTAAGAGATTGGGGTTTCTTAAACCCTTGTTTTGCACTCCAGAAAAGCATATGGGAGTTAGCGGGTTGACTATGCATGCAACTCTCAGCATTTTAATTTATGGGAATTGTAAAATGCAGTCAGTTAGCAGAACATACATAATCTTGAATGTAGAAACATAAAGGTGTATAAGATCTCCTCCTGCCTAGGACAACCATTTTCCAGATATGCGGGAGACCTGTTAGTGAAACCTGCATCTCTTAGACAATTACGGCATATACTTTTATTTTGCCATTGTTTATTTATTTACTATGCTTTGCTTATATAACACCATCATTTTCCTCAGCACTTTACATACAGTACAGAGCAAAAGTTTGGACACACCTTCTCATTTAAAGATTTTTCTGTATTTTCATGACTATGAAAATTCTACATTCACACTGAAGGCATCAAAACTATGAATTAACACATGTGGAATTATATACTTAACAAAAAAGTGTGAAACAACTGAAATTATGTCTTATATTCTAGGTTCTTCAAGTCGCCACCTTTTGCTTTGATGACTGCTTTGCACACTCTTAGCATTCTCTTGATGAGCTTCAAGAGGTAGTCACCGGGAATGGTTTTCAATTCACAGGTGTGCCCTGTCAGGTTTAATAAGTGGGATTTCTTGCCTTATAAATGGGGTTGGGACCATCAGTTGTGCTGTGCAGAAGTCTGGTATTTGTATTATGGCAAGAAAAAAGCAACTAAGTAAAGAAAAACGAGTGGCCATCATTACTTGAAAAAATGAAGGTCAGTCAGTCCGTAAAATTGGGAAAACTTTGAAAGTGTCCCCAAGTGCAGTGGCAAAAACCATCAAGTGCTACAAAGAAATTGGCTCACATGAGGCCCGCCCCAGGAAAGCAAGACCAAGAGTCACCTCTGCTTCTGAGGATAAGTTTATCCGAGTCACCAGTCTCAGAAATCGCAGGTTAACAGCAGCTCAGATTAGAGACCAGGTCAATGCCACACAGAGTTCTAGCAGCAGACACATCTCTACAACAACTGTTAAGAGGAGACTTTGTGCATCAGGCCTTCATGGTAAAATAGCTGCAGGAAACCACTGCAACTAGCAGAAGAGACTTGTTTGTGCTAAAGAACACAAGGAATGGACATTAGACGAGGGGAAATCTGTGCTTTGGTTTGATGAGTCCAAATTTGAGATCTTTGGTTCCAACCACCATGTCTTTGTGCAATGCAGAAAAGGTGAACTGATGGACTCTACATGCCTGGTTCCCACCATGAAGCATGGAGGAGGAAGTGTGATGGTGTGGGGGTGCTTTGCTGGTGACACTGTTGGGGATTTATTCAAAATTGAAGGCATACTGAACCAGCATGGCTACCACAGCATCTTGCAGCGGCATGTTATTCCATCCGGTTTGCGTTTAGTTGGATCATCATTTCTTTTTCAACAGGACAATGACCCGAAACACACCTTCAGGCTGTGTAAGGGCTATTTGACCAACAAGGAGAGTGATTGGGTGCTAAGCCAAATGACCTGGCCTAAACAGACACCAGACCTGAACCCAATCGAGATGGTTTGGGGTGAGCTGGACCGCAGAGCGAAGGCAAAAGGGCCAACAAGTGCTAAGCATCTCTGGGAACTCCTTCAAGATTGTTGGAAGACCATTCCCGGTGACTACCTCTTGAAGCTCATCAAGAGAATGCCAAGAGTGTGCAAAGCAGTCATCAAAGCAAAATGTGGCTACTTTGAAGAACCTAGAATATAAGACATAATTTCAGTTGTTTCACACTTTTTTGTTAAATATATAATTCCACATGTGTTAATTCATAGTTTTGAAGCCTTCAGTGTGAATGTACAATTTTCATAGTCATGAAAATACAGATAAATCTTTAAATGAGAAGGTGTGTCCAAACTTTTGGTCTGTACTGTACATTATCATTGCCGTCCCCACTGGGGCTCAAAATAAATTACCTATTAGTCTGTCTTTGACATGTGGCAGTAAACCGAAGTACCAGGAGGAAACAAATGCAAACATGGGGAGAACATACTGTAGAGCAGTGGTGTCAAACTGCATTCCTCGAGGGCTTCAAACCATACGTGTTTTCAAGATTTCCTTAGCATTGCACAAGGTGCAGGAATCATTATCTGTGCAGGTGGTTAAATTATCACATGTGCAATACAAGGAAATCCTGAAAACATGACCTGTTTGCGGCCCTCGAGGAATGCAGTTTGACACCCCTGCTGTAGAGGGTTGTACTCACACAGGGTGCGGTTGAGGTAGGCACAGGAAGCGGTATTGCTGCAATGTCTAGACAAGTTTATTCAAAGTTCATAAACCACTCAGTATGGCAAAACAAAAGCACAGCCTTTTCTGGCACAAAGTGAAAACATAAAGTAATAAGTCCATACAACATATAGTGGGTCCTCCCGCTCAGGATAGTGTCCAGCTCTTTAGGCCTCAGCACAAACACACAGGAGATCCACACATCTCTGGGTCCAGACACTGAATGAGACATTAGGCCTCCATTTTATCTGCCAAACCACGCCCCTGGGGTTGGGATATGTGAACAGTCATTCCCACCCATCTCTCATGACTGTTTGCAAAATCCGGCCCTGGAATGGCTTGATAACTCTCAGCACTATATGTGCTGAGACTTGCTTCCGAGCTCACATCACTGCAGCTAATAGCCACGATGACACATATCTCCCATCAAGGACTCGTTCGGCGGCCATCTTACATACCCCCACTCTGCCCAAATTTGGGGAGCTTGGCACCTTCTGCCAATAAACAGTGGACTCTCGACAAAGAATCAGTATTACCATGCAGTTTCCCTGGCCTATGCTCCACATGTAAGTTAAAATACTGACGTGCTAGGACCCACCAGGTCACTCAGACATTGTTCCTTTTCTTCTCCCTCATCCACTTCAGTGGGGCATGGTCTGACACTGTTCTGAACTTCCTGCCTAAGAGGTGGTACCTTTGAGTGTCCAACGCCCATTTAATGGCTAAACATTCCTTCTCTACTATAGAATAATTTTTCTCGCAGGATGACAACTTCCAGCTAAGATACATTATGGGGTGCTCTTCCCCATACACCTCTTGAGATAAGACAGTGCCCAACTCAACATCCAATGCATCCGTCTAGACCACAAACTTCTTTGAGAAATCGGGTGCTACCATCACTAGCTGTTTACATAGGGCCAGCTTCAGCTCCTGGAAGGCCGTCTCAGCTTCCGGAGACCACTTAGCCATAGCCGACTTTGTCCCTTTAAGGAGATCTGTCAGAAAGGCAGCTACCATGATGAAGTTTGGGATAAATCGGCGGTAATAGCCCACAATGCCCAGGAATGCCCTGACCTGCTTCTTTGAGAGAGGTTGTGGCCAGCCCTGGATCGCCTCAACTTTTTTTATCTGGGGCTTTATTTCACCCCTGCCTACAACATAGCCCAAGTATTTAGCTTCCTCCATTCCCAAGGCACATTTTTTGGGGAATGGAGGAAGCATCAAATATTGCCTGGACCTTGCTCAGATGGCTTCCCCAATCCTGGCTGAAGATCACAATATCGTACAGGTAGGTAGCTGCGTACCTCTTGTGGGGAGCTGGAATCTGGTCCATGGCTCTCTGGAATGTTGCTGGAACGCCTTGTAACCCAAACGGCATCCTTGTGTATTGGAAGCATCCATCTGGCATTGAAAAGGCAGTCTTCTCTTTTGCGTCTTGGGACATGGGGATTTGCCAACACCCTTTTGTGAGATCAAGGGGTCGCAATGTACCGAGCCAGCCCTAGCCTCTCAATAAATTAATCAACCTGGGTCATCGGGTATGCATTGAACTTAGAAACCTTGTTTAGCTTCCTATAGTCATTGCAAAACTGCCATTCTCCATCTGGACTGGACCAGCCACTCTTGGATTCCTCAATGACTCCCAGGCTCAGCATCTGCTTCACCTTCTTTGAAATCATCTCTCAGCGGGCTTTGGGAATCTGATATTGCTTTAAGTTGACCCGGACATGAGGCTCCATCAGGACCTCATGCTCTATGACCTGTGTACAACCTGGCAGCTCCGAGAACAGGTCCCTGTTCCACTGTAGCAACTCTCAGCACTGTTGCTTTTGGGCATGTGACAGTGTCCCTGCCACCTTAACTTCCTCCACATTCACTTCAGGTTTAACCACCAATCACGGAGCTTCCATGGGCTCCCTATCTCGCCATGGCTTAATCAGATTGACGTGATATACCTGGTTGGGCTTCCTTCTCCCTGGTTTATAGTTGACATCTACAACTTTTCAACTATTTCAAAGGAGCCCTGCAACTTGGTCAGGAATTTGCTCTCGACAGTAGGTATCAGTACCAGTACTCGATCCCCAGGTTTCAACTGTCTCACCCTTGCCAACCTATTGTACACCCTTGACTGTGCCTCTTGTGCTTTGAGGAGGTGTTCTCTCATGAGGGGAATCACCTTGGCAATCCTCTCTTGCATCTGGGCCATATGGTCGATCACAATCCATTAGGGTGTAGACTCTGTCTCCCATGTCTCTTTTGCAGCCCATGGGGGTGTCAGCCATACAAGATTTTAAACAGGGAGAACCCAGTAGAGGCCAGTTGAACTTCTCTGATCAATAATAGAAGGTACAGTAGTAGACAGTCCCAGTCCCAGCCGTCCTTCTCTACAACTTTTTTCAACATGGCCTTCAAGGTTTTATTGAATCTTTCGACCAAGTCATCCATCTGTGGATGGTAGACTGAGGTCCGAAGTTGTGTGATTTGCAGGGTTTTGCACAACTCTGTCATCACTATTGACATAAACGGGGTCCCTTTATCCATTAGGATCTCTTTAGGCAACCCCATTCTAGAGAAGACATGGACCAACTCTCGGGAGATACACTTTTCGGAAGAGTTACTTAGTGGAATGGCCTCCATGTATCGCTTAGCATGGTCCAGTACCACCAAGATATACTGATGTCCTCTGGCGGACTTGACTAGGTGTCCCACTAGATCCATGGCTATGCGATCAAATGGCACCTCAATAATGGGCAATGGCACTAAGGGGCTATGAAAATGGGCCACTGCGAAAGTCAGCTGGCAGGTGGGAGAGGACCTACAGAAATTTACAATATCACAGAGGACTCTCAATTCTAAATATTTTTCAATATCACAGTGACATCCGGGCTAGTAGAACCTCTGGAAGATACGTTCCTGAGTTTTTTCTATGCCCAGGTGACCACCTAACACATGTGTATGGGCAATGTCAAACACTCTGCTTCTGTACGGCCATGGAACCAGTAACTGCTCAATTACCTCCCCTCTCAGCTTGGTGACCCGATATATTAACTCCCCATTCATGGCAAAATATGAGTATCAGGTGTCAGTCCCCGGCAATATTTTGAGCAATACCATTTAGTACATTATCAAATGCCCGTTTAGAGTTAATCCCTGAGTTGGGCGGTTCCAAAGTTTCCACGGACACCTCCAGCTCACGGACGTTGGCCTCAGTGGAAGCTGCCTCACCCTCATCCTCATCCTCACCCTCATCGCCAACAAGCACACAAAACGGAAAACTGTGATCTGCAGCCTGCAATGAGGTTTCTTTAGGAGCAACCTGGCTGTTGTCTGGACAACCAGATGTCCTCCCTTCCCCCACAAGTCCCAAAATAATGCAAAGTTCCACCCTATTATAATAGGGTGCAATAGGTCCTTGACCACACCGACCTCATGGGACTTGGTGCCACAGTTTGTTTATGACCACTTGGGCCACGGGGTACTTTGTAGCGTCGCCATGGACACAGTGGACGCCTACCCTCTTTTCATGAATCAGTGGATGGGGAATTGTGGCCCTCACTAGGGATACCAAACTCCCCGAATCCTACAAACCAGTCATTTGTACCTCTGTACCACTGTCACGGGGCATGCCTGCGGTCCCTCACCTGGTTGAGGGATAGCACTGCATGCGGGTTATGCAAAAATATGAGCAGTGCCATCCTATGCTGCAGTCCATTGGCATTGCAGTCCAGTGGTCATGGGGTAACGGGCGGCTATGTGAGCTGGGGTATGACAACTCCAACAAATTACACTATTGGATGGGGCCATTGATTCAGATGCCTCCTGGGCTCATGGACGTCCCCACTCTTTTGGGTGTCTGCCCCCCTTTGGGAACCTCCTGGTACCTCTCCACCAGGCTCACTAGGTTATCGCCATTAGTGGGATCTCCCTGGGCAACCCAGGATTGCACTTGCCTTGGTAGGGAGTGTATTAACCTGTCCATGACAACATTCTCCACCATCTGTGCTGGGAAGGAGGATTCAGCTTGTAACCATTTTTGGACCAGAGGTAGAAGGTCAAACATTTAAGACCGGGGAAGTTTGTCACTGTGATAGGTCCACTAGTGCACCCATGGTGCCCTGACAGTCAGAGTCACTCCTAAGCGAGCAAAGATCTCAGTTTTTAACTTGGGGTACTCTTTTGCATCCTGCAATGCTAAGTCATAATAAGCCTTCTGCGGTTCCCCTGTTAAGTACAGTATGGTGCCAGAACCTCTGCCCACTGCTCCGGAGGCAATTTCTCCTGCTCCGCCACTCATTCAAACACCGCCAGGAACGCCATGACATCATCACCCGGGATCATCTTTTGCAATGATCTTCTTACCGTCTTCCTCATGTGAGAGTCATCACTTGGATTTGGGGTTGGACCGGTTGCCCTGCCTTGGATTGCCTCGGCTACAGTTTCATCTGCTGCCTGTGCTGCTGCTGCTGTTGCCACTGCTGCTGTTGTCGATGTTGCTGCTGCTATATCTCTTGCTGCTGGAGAATAGCCTGCACAAGTAGCTTTATCAACTCTTCCATGTTGTGAGATTTCGCTCCTGCAGCCACTTCCATCCAGTACATACGATATCTGTGCAGCAGTCACACTGCCCCTTGGGATTCGTGCCCGCATTCGCCAGCAATTGTAGAGGTTTGTACTCACACGGCTGCGGTTGAGGTAGGCACAGGAAGCGGTATTGCTGCAATGTCCAGGCAAGTTTATGCAAAGTTCAACAACTGCTCAGGATGGCAAAACAAAAGAACAGCCTTTTCCGGCACAAAGTGAAAACATAAAGTAATAACTCTATACAACATATAGTGGGTCAGCCCCCTCAGGATAGTGTCTAGCTCTTTAGGCCTCTGCACATACCAACAAACAGGAGATCCACATATCTCCAGCCCCAGACACTGAATGAGACATTCAGCCTCCATTTTATCTGTCAAACCATGCCCCTGGGGTTGGGATATGTGAGCAGTCATTCCCACCCATCTTTTATGATTGCTTGTAAAATCCAGCCCTGGAATGGCCTGATAGCTCTCTCAGCACTACGTGTGCTGGGACATGCTTCCAAGCTCACATCACCGCAGCTAATAGCGGCGATGACACATATCTCCCCTCAAGGACTAGTCCGGCAGACATCTTACAATACAAACTCCTTGTAGATATTCTCTTTGGTGGATTTAAACCAGTGCTGTAAAGAAACAGTATTAACCACTGAGCAAAGGTGTTGCCCCATAAACCTATCAAAAGGAAATACACCATTCAGTTTTATTCTGTCCCATAAAAGTAGCTCAGTGTGACAATATAGCCTTCAGACCATAAAAGGTTCTGTACCCATGTTCTAAATACACTTTTCAATTAAATATTCTCAAGTTCATCCCTTGCAGTCCTCAACTTTATTGTCTCTTCAAATATTGTGATTGCTGTGTGGTACAATGAAAGATGTCAAAGCAATCACAGATTACATGCTTTTGGTACCGGGTCTGTCATATCTTGTATTCACCAACATTTTATTACTGTATGAATATGTTATTAGAAGAGATTTATCATAGCTATGATAAAGACTTAAGAAGGAATGACTTTGGAACTGATATAGTACTGGGTGAATTGTCGATTTCACCATTGTCATGACAGTTGTTACACACGATTTAGATATTGTAATCTATCCTCAGGATAGGTCATCAATATTAGACAGGTTAGGGTCTAAAGGCCCCGTCTCACATAGCGAGATCGCTAGCGAGATCGCTGCTGAGTCACAAGTTTTGTGACGCAACAGCGACCTCCATAGCGATCTCGCTATGTGTGACACGTACCAGCGATCAGGCCCCTGCTGCGAGATCGCTGGTCGTGTCGGAATGGCCTGGACCTTTTTTTGGTCGTTGAGGCCCCGCTGACATCGCTGAATCGGTGTGTGTGACACCGATCCAGCGATGTCTTCACTGGTAACCAGGGTAAACATCGGGTTACTAAGCGCAGGGCCGCGCTTAGTAACCCGATGTTTACCCTGGTTACCAAAAAAAACAAACACTACATACTCGCCTTTCGGTGTCCAGGTCCCTTGCCGTCTGCTTCCTGCTCTGACTGAGCCGCCGTACAGTGAGAAGTGAGAGCACAGCGGTGACGTCACTGCTGCTCTCACTTCTCACTGTACGGCCGGATCTCAGTCAGAGCAGGAAGCAGACGGCAAGGGACCTGGACACCGAAAGGCGAGTATGTAGTGTTTGTTTTTTTTTTACATTTACGCTGGTAACCAGGGTAAACATCGGGTTACTAAGCGCGGCCCTGCGCTTAGTAACCCGATGTTTACCCTGGTTACCCGGGTGCTGCAGGGGGACCGGCATCGTTGAAGACAGTTTCAACGATGCCGAAGTCGTTCCCCTGATCGTTGGTCGCTGGAGAGAGCTGTCTGTGTGACAGCTCCCCAGCGACCACACAGCGACTTACCAACGATCACGGCCAGGTCGTATCGCTGGTCGTGATCGTTGGTAAATCGCTTAGTGAGACGGGGCCTTAACGCTCAGTTTCTCCACCGATGTGCTTGCCCCACAGAGGCAGAAAGTAAACATTGCACACCATATTTTTGTACTCTGTGTAGTGGCAGTTCTCTGGCATGGCAGCTCAGCTCTCACTCAGTTCAATAGACAACCTCTTTAAGAATACATTTTAGACAAAAACCCACAGAAATGAACTGTAATATAAGTTGGTATGCATGCAACGTGTAGGCGCATGTTCACACTGGCCATTAAACAGACAAAGCCAAAGATAAAAACAAAATGAGCAAATACCCTGCAGAAAATAAATAAATAAATAGCAACAGTACATGAAAATAACATAAGGTGTAGGGATGGGTGAACCAAACTGTAAAGTTCAGGGTTCGTACTGGATACTTGACTTGCGGTGCTGAACTCCAAACACGGACTTCTCCCCAGAAGTCTGAGTTCAGATGCTTAATAAAGCTTGTTAAAAGGCAGAAGCGCAGCCAATGAACAAAGCTTTTAAACTTTGGGAACTTCTTGAGCCATCATAGCCATGCCACTCGTGACCCGCCCTGAATAACCATCGGATCATGGGTGGTAATGCTGCTCGGGTGAAGGACAGTGTAAATTAAATCATTTTAAAAAATGACCTGTATTCACCCCTAATTTTAATAACTAGCTAAGGCAAAGCAGACAGCTGGGGGGCTGATATTATTAGCCTGAGAAGGATCATAGGTATTGGCCCCTTCACAGCCTAATAACACCAGCCCTTAACTGCCCTAGAAATAGCACATCCACTAGCTTAGCCTCGGATTTTCCTGATTGCCCTGATACAGTGGCAATCAGTTTAATGGGATTGTAGGGTTGATATCAGCTGTCTAATGTCCGCTGACATCAAGGCCACAAGTTATTAATGGAGAGGCGTCTAACAGACAACCCCATTACTAACGCAGTAGTCAAAAGAAATAAACACACACAAAAGTCCTTTATGTGTAAAAATCACTCCCCAACAATTTCCCTCTTTTATTCATTTATTGAAAAAGAAAATCCACAGCAGTCTGCTGTAATCCAAATGGAGGTCCATCAATGATCCCCTGTTCTATCTTCCAGTGAGAATGAAGCTCCAAAGACTGGAGCAGCAGCCACTTCTGAGTCTTGCAAAGTACAGCGTGAGAGCAGGAATGATGAACAATGACATGACTGCGAGTGACCTATGGAGGTCACTCACGGTCATGTCTCATGGGCGATGACGTCAGTAATGTCATCTATGTCAAGAATGAGGCTCCACAGGTCACTAGCTGTCATGTCACCGCTCGTCATTCCGGCTCTCATGCTGAACTTTGCAAGACCCAGCAGTGACTGCTGCTATTATCTATGGAGCCTGGTTCTCTTAACCTCCATGTGGACTACAGCAGACTGGCATGGGACCTCCATTTAGACTATGATGGATTGGTGTGTGCTTTTTTTAATAAATGGGTAAAGGAGGGAAATTATAGGAGAGGTTTTTTTTTCAAAGATTTTTTTATGTGTGTTTTTTTCTCTTTACTTAGTGGTCTAGTAATGGGGGTGTCTGATGTCTATCTATTACTAACCTGTGGACTTGATGTTAGTGGACATTACACAGCTGACATCAACCCCAAAAACTATTACCCGATCATCGATGATGCCATCGCACCAGAGCAATCGGGAGAGTCAGGCTAAGCACCAGAATTGAAGATTCTAATGAATGCGCCATTTTTGGGGCTGGCCCTTCCCAGCCTATTAATATCAGCCTCCAGCTGTGTGTCTTGCCTTAGCTGGTTATTTTTTGGGTGGTCCCTCCATTTTTAAAAAACAGCTAAGGCAAAGCAGACAGCAGGGGACTTCACAATGGCCACTAAACAGACAAAACCAAAGATAAAGACCAAATAAGCAAATACCCTGCTGTAAATTTATACAAAAATAAATAGCAATGGTGCCTGAAAAAAAATAGGGCACTTAGTTAACATAATTTTGATTAAAAAAAGCATAAAAGCCATCCCACTGGGTCAAGGTGACCCTATTCGGGACAGTCCTGCTTGGCGCTTCTTCCATTCCCAATAACGTCACTTTACATATGGTAACGTTTTAATACTAGGGGTTAGGACAGTCCCGAATAGGGTCACCTTGACAAGGTGGGATAGCTTTTACATTTTGTTTATGAAAATTATGTTAACTAAGTACCCTATGTTATTTTCATGCATTATTGCATTTATTGATTTATTTACTGCAGGCTATTTGCTCATTTTGTTTTTATTTTTGGATTTGTACATTTCTAGATGGACTAGTTTTTACCCAGTGTTATGGTATGTTATCAAATAAAAATAATTTAAAAATAGAAGAGGTATTTTTATCAAAGATGATGGCATCGCTAGGATTCTGTGAGTGCAGAAGAGACATGTCTGTCAAGCTCATAGGGGTGGTGCTATCTGTAGAATAATGCAGAATCTTGATGCACTAGTTAGAAATAGTCCCAAATTCAATGAGCTTGTAGCTTTATTTGTATAAAAATTCAAAGTTGTTTTTTTTTCTGCAATGCAAAATGTGCTTGTGGACAGGAAGTTATGTTTGAATGTAGGGTCAGACTGGGGTGTCTGGGGCCCACCAGGGGAATGGACTCTAGGGGCCCACCCTACACCTATATGCAAATATCTGTTAGTCGTTATCCCCATTATAGTGGATCATTGACTGTAAAACACAGGGGGCTCCAGCACATCTACTGTGCGCCCCCACAACTGCGGTATTACGGTATTTTACATTAAAGGTTCTATGGCCAAAACAAGTTATCACCGATCCATGGGCTCTACAGGATAGGTGATCGTTTAGGTCCGACCATTAGAAACTACACCAATCAGAAGAATGAGGAAGTTTTATCCATGACAGGACACTTATCCCCATTTTAAAATGCAGCAGCAGTTCAGATGTATGACCGCAACTCCATTCATTTTCTTTGGGGCTTCCAGAAAAAAACAAGAGCAGCTCTCGCAGCCACAGAGTGACTGAATGGATCAGTGGTCAAGTCGGACATACAGCTCCAGTCTAATGGGGATAAAAATTCCATATTCTGCCGACTGGGTATCAGCAGTCAGACCACCACCAATCAATACGTTATCACTAATCCTGTGGAGAGATGATTACTTTTTTCACAGGAGAACCCCTGTAAATGCATCTCTGACACTGTGATCGAAGTATCTAATCTCTAATAGAAATAAAGAATCTTCTCCTAATTAATATCAGAGAGAACAAATGACCGCCATACAAAACACAATCCACTATACCAAGACCAATAACACCACATACAGGAAGAAATACCACCACACCATGACCAGACCACATAGTGACTGAATAACACCACATATTACCAGCATATAAGCACCAAATAATACCACCTACAAGGAGAGATACTGCCACACCATAACTAGACTACATATTCCACCACATAGTGACCGCATATTAATACCAGATACAGGGGATAAATACCGCCATAACGTGACTAGACCACAAATTACCACCGCATAGTGACCGAATAATACCACATATAGGAGATAAATACCACCACACTGTGAGCAGACCACATATTACCATCACATAGTGACTGAATACTACAATACTGATCATGAATACAAACCGCAATACTAACAACAGTGTTATTACCACCAGTGACAATATACACAAGAGCTCGGTATATACTGTTAGTGTACATGTAATACAGGGATCACCAGTGACATTATTCACAGGAGCTCTGTTTAAAGTGGCAGTGTACAGGTAATACAGTGATCACTGGTGCATTATACACAGAAGCTCTGTATATAGTGTCAGTGTATAGGTAATACAGGGATCACCTGTGACATTATACAGAGGAGCTCTGCATATAGTGTCAGTGTACAGGTCATACAGGGATCACCAGTGACATTATACACAGGAGCTCTGTATATAGTGACAGTGTACAGGTAATACAAGGACCACCAGTGACATTATACACAGGACCTCTGTATATAGTGTCAGTGTACAGGTAATACAAGGAATCACCAGTGACATTCTGCACAAGAGCTTTGTATATAGTGTCAGTGTACAGGTAATACATTGATCACCAGTGACATTATACACAGGAACTCTGTATATAGTGTCAGTGTACAGGTAATACAGGGATCACCATTGACATTATGCACAAGAGCTCTGTATATAGGGGCAGTGTTCAGGTAATACAGTGATCACCTTTGACATTATACACAGGAACTCTGTACACAGTATATAGTGTATAGTGTGCATGTACATGTAATACACTGACTCACCGGTGACGTCTCTAGTTGAAGTCCTTCTTCTTCCCTTTTTTTCTTCAGCCAGGACAGACTGCCATCACTTCTTCCAGCCAGGACTCATCTTTGCAAAAAATAACACACAGTCATCAATTGCTGATCGCTTCCAGAGCACTTTCCCTACTTTTTCCCTGACTTCTACACTATGTCTGATGAAGAAAAAAATTGATGTATTGCCACTCTGCACAGTAACAGGACCCCCATTTTGTGCCCTCCATGAAAAACGGTTTCCTAAAAAGTAAATTATATTACAGTAGTAATATTGTCCCTAATTGGACCCTAAAGAAATTATGCTCCCCACTTGTCACCATAAACTAATATAGCATGTTCCTCATTTTGGCCCCCAAATAGTAATTAAGTCCCTTATCCTGGACCCCTTTATTTAATAATCTCACGCAGCCTGGTCCCCTTTATTTTATAAGTCCCAGCCTGCCCCCCTATGTCCCTTGTGCAGCCTGGCCCCCAGATATCCATCCTGCCCCCCAGTTATCCATACTGGCCCCCATATGTCCCTTGTCCTGCCCCCCATATATCCATCCTGGTCCATTGTCTGGGCCCCCCCCATAAATCCATCCTGGCTCCCCCCATATATCTATTCTGATCCCACTTATATATGCATCCTGGCTCCCCCATATAGCCCTCCTGGCCGCCATATATAACTATCATGGCTCCCCCATATGTAACTATCCTGGCCCCCCATATATACCCATCCTGGCTCCCCAATATATATCCATCCTGGCCCCCATATATGTATATGCATCTTGGTCACTTGTTCTGCCCCCCATATACGGTATATGCATCTTGGCTCTACCATACAGTGCCTTGCGAAAGTATTCGGCCCCCTTGAACTTTTCAACCTTTTCCCACATATTATGCTTCAAACAAAGATACCAAATGTAAATTTTTGGTGAAGAATCAACAACAAGTGGAACACAATTGTGAAGTTAAACGAAATTTATTGGTTATTTTACATTTTTGTGGAAATTCAAAAACTGAAAACTGGGGCGTGCAATATTATTCGGCCCCTTTAACTTAATACTTTGTTGTGCCATGTTTTGCTCCGATTACAGCTGCAAGTAGCTTGGGGTATGTCTCTATCAGTTTTGTACATCGAGAGACTGAAATTCTTGCCCATTCTTCCTTGGCAAACAGCTCAAGCTCAGTGAGGTTTGATGGAGATCGTTTGTGAACAGCAGTTTTCAGCTCTTTCCACAGATTCTCAATTGGATTGAGGTCTAGACTTTGACTTGGCCATTCTAACACCTGGATACGTTTATTTGTGAACCATTCCACTGTAGATTTTGCTTTATGTTTGGGATCATTGTCCTGTTGTAAGACAAATCTCCGTCTCAGTCTCAGGTCTTTTGCAGACTCCAACAGGTTTTCTTCAAGAATGGTCCTGTATTTGGTTCCATCCATCTTCCCATCAATTTTAACCATCTTCCCTGCCCCTGCTGAAGAAAAGCAGGCCCAAACCATGATGCTGCCACCACCTTGTTTGACAGTGGGGATGATGAGTTCAGGGTGATGAGCTGTGTTGCCTTTACGCCAAACATATCGTTTGGCATTGTTGCCAAAAAGTTTGATTTTGTTTTCATCTGACCAGAGCACCTTCTTCCACATGTTTGGTGTGTCTCCCAGGTGGCTTGTTGCAAACTTTAAACAACACTTTTTATGGATATCTTTGAGAAATGGACACGGCAGAGTGCACAGGGCTGGCAGAGGCATGGCAGAGAACACAGGGGTGGCAGAGGCATGGCAGAAAACACAGGGCTGGCAGAGGCACGGCAGAGAACACAGGGCTGGCAGAGGCACGGCAGAGAACACTGGGCTGGTTGATGTGGTGTGAAGGAACAGGTAGGGACCTGTTCACACTGGAGGTGCAGGTACGGATATGTAGTATGGAGAAACAGGTAGGGACCTGTTCAAACAGGAGGTGCAGGAACGGATATGAAGTATGGAGGAACAGGTAGGGACCTGTTCACACAGAAGGTGCAGGAAAGGAAACAAGCAGAAAGGAATGAGGTATGAAGGTACAGGTTGGGACCTGTTCAGACTGGAAGAGAACCGCAAGGCTGCGGATAGGGGCGGTAGAGCAGCAAGAGATAGCGCAGCAATAAAAGCTATGCAGAGCAGAACCACAAGGAATATGTAGAGGAGCTGCAGCAAGAGATTACTGCAGCAGCAGAAGCTAAGCAGAGCGGAGCCAGAAGGAATGTGGAGAGGAGCTGCAGCAAGAGGTTTCTATAGCAGCAAAGCTGAGCAGAACCGCAAGGAATGCGGAGAGGAGCTGCAGCCAGAGATTACTGCAGCAGCAGAAGATAAGCAGAGTAGAAAGGTAGAAAGGAGCAGAACCGCAGGAGTGCAGAGCAGAGGTAAAGCCACAAAGGTACAGAGCAGGCAGAGCCACAAGAGTGCGGAGTTTAAGCAGACTGAGAACACGAGGAAAGACACAACAGGGAAGGAAGCCACAGACAAGGAGACCGAGATAAGACTAAGTTCAGACAAGGAAATGGAACAAAACAAGAAACAACAACAAAGACACAGGGACCAGGATATTCTGCTTCCTGAAGGGCGGACAACAAGATCAAGGCAAGAATACAGAGTAAAGCCTCCAGAGAGGAAGTAACACAGAGAAAGGCCTGGCAAACTCTGAAGCTAAACACAAACTGAGCTAACACATTGCACAAGCCCAGTCCACTGGGTGGAGCTGCATTAAATACTGGAGGCCTCTTGGTAATTGGTCAGGAACAGATTAGACAGATGCACCTGATTTCTATAAGAACTAGAGAGTTCAGGCGCCGGCCCCCTATGCACACAGCCAGGAAGCATAGAGCAGAGACACAGAATATGGAGCTGGCATGAAACAGAAACAACATCATTGCCTGGAGCAGTGGGTAAGATAGTGAGAGATGAGAGGCCATGCCGTGATGCCAGCAGAGTTGTTACAAATGTGAAGTGGGTTTTCCTGTGGCCATCCAGTACCTGGGTTCAAAGGCTTATTGGGGTGCATATGACTTGATAGCAGGACAGGCCTTGCAGGTAATACATAAGAAAATAGTATGGCAGGACCAACTGAAGAATGTGAAGTGTATTTTCCCGTGGCCATCCAGTACCTGGGTTCAAAGGCTTATTGGGGTGCATATGACTTGGTAGCAGGACAGGCCTTGTATTTAATGCAACATTTTTTCAGGAAGCCCTCCTGTACCTCTCGTGAAAGGGGTATTGGGGTGCGTTGTAATCCTTGGCAGCCCAGCCACTCACTTCATAGGCAATAACAGCATAGGAGACCCACTGTTTAATAATGGCCCTTTAAGAATATTAACCCCATTCTGACCTCGGACGGGATAGTACATCCGAGGTCAGATGCCCCGGCGGTGAGCCCGCATCAAAGCCGGGACATGTCAGCTGTTTTGAACAGCTGACATGTGCCTGCAATAGTGGCGAGTGAAATCGTGATTCAACCGCCGCTATTAACTAGTTACAGTTATATGAAAAAGTTTGGGCACCCCTATTAATCTTAAGCTTAATGTTTTATAAAAATTGTTTTTTTTGCAACAGCTATTTCAGTTTCATATATCTAATAACTGTTGGACACAGTAATGTTTCTGCCTTGAAATGAGGTTTATTGTACTAACAGAAAATGTGCAATCTGCATTCAAACAAAATTTGACAGGTGCATAAGTATGGGCACCTCACCAGAAAAGTGACATTAATATTTAGTAGATCGTCCTTTTGCAAAAATAACAGCCTCTAGTCGCTTCCTGTAGCTTTTAATGAGTTCCTGGATCCTGGATGAAGGTATTGTTGACCATTCCTCTTTACAAAACAATTCCAGTTCAGTTAAGTTTGATGGTCGCCGAGCATTGACAGCCCTCTTCAAATGATCCCACAGATGTTCAATGATATTCAGCAAAAACCAAAGCCAATAATATAGGGGTATAATCAATATAACAACCAAAAGAAACAAAAATACCCTTAAATAAATTCACCGATAATAATAATAGGGACTCAGTTAGGAATACATCTCTTTATCAAAAGAGTCCCTGTGGCATCTCGGCGGCTCTTTATACCCCGCACAGAACTAGTGTTTTTGGTGTTGGTAGATATTATGTGTTAAATCATTTATGAGATTTTAAATATAATTTATTAAAAGCTATTTTTTTAAGGGTATTTTTGTTTCTTTTGGTTGTTATCAATGATATTCAGGTCTGGGGACTGGGATGGCCATTCCAGAACAGTGTAATTGTTCCTCTGCATGAATGCCTGAGTAGATTTGGAGCGGTGTTTTGGATCATTGTCTTGTTGAAAGATCCATCCCCTGCGTAACTTCAATTTTGTCACTGATTCATGAACATTATTGTCAAGAATCTGCTGATACTGAGAGGAATCCATGCGTCCCTCAACTTTAACAAGATTCCCAGTGCCGGTATTGGCCACACAACGCCAAAGCATGATGGAACCTCCACCAAATTTTACTGTGGGTAGCAAGTGTTTTTCTTGGAACGCTGTGTTTTTTTGCCGCCATGCATAACGCCTTTTTGTATGACCAAACAACTCAATCTCAGTTTCATCAGTCCACAGGACCTTATTCCAAAAAGAAATTGGCTTCTCCAAATGTGCTTTTGCATACCTCAGCCGACTCTGTTTGTGGCGTGCTTGCAGAAACGGCTTCTTTCGCATCACTCTCCCATACAGCTTCTCCTTGTGCAAAGTGCGTTGTATAGTTAACTGATGCACAGTGACACCATCTGCAGCAAGTTGATGCTGCAGCTCTCTGGAGGTGGTCTGAGGATTGTCCTTGACTGATCTCACCATTCTTCTTCTCTGCCTTTCTGATGTTTTTCTTGGCCTGCCACTTCTGGCCTTAACAAGAACTGTACCTGTGTTCTTCCATTTCCTTACTATGTTCCTCACAGTGGAAATTGACAGGTTAAATCTCTTAGACATCTTTTTGTATCCTTCCCCTGAAGAACTATGTTGAATAATCTTTGTTTTCAGATCATTTGACTGTTGTTTTGAGGAGCCCATGATGCCACTCTTCAGAGGAGATTCAAACAGGAGAACAACTTGCAAGTGGCCACTTTAAGTAGCTTTTCTCATGATTGCATACACCTGGCTATAAAGTTCAAAGCTCAATGAGGTTACAAAACCAAAAAAAGTGCTTTAGTAAGTCAGTAAAAAGCAGGTAGGGGTATTTAAAACAAGAAAATGATAAGGGTGCCCATACTTATGCACCTGTCAAATTTTGTTTGAATGCAGATTGCACATTTTCTGTTAGTACAATAAACCTCATTTCAAGGCAGAAACATTACTGTGTCCAACAGTTATTAGATATATGAAACTGAAATAGCTGTTGCAAAAAAACTATTTTTCTAAAACATTAAGCTTAAGATTAAGGCCGGCCTCACACTAGCGAGTTTTATGGTCGTATGAGCACATAAACTGCGTCCGTAAAATACGCATAACACACGGCCAATGATTCCCTATGTCCCAGCTCCTATCAGCCATAATTTACTGATCCGTATTAGGCTGGTTTCACACTTGCGTTTTTATCTGCATGCGTTTTTTAAAAAAAACGCATGTGTGAAAAACGCATGTAAACGCGGTAAAACGCATGCGTTTTTTAGACGCATGCGTTTTTATAGAAAAACACAAGAAAACACAAGAAAACCCTAACCCTACCCCTACCCCTAACCCTAAACGTGACTGAAATACCTGGCACTGAAATACGTGCAACTGAAATACGTGGTACTTAAATACGTGGCACTTAAATACGTGGCACTTAAATACGTGGCATGTGGCACTTAAATACGTGGCACGTGGCACTTAAATACGTGGCATGTGGCACTTAAATACGTGGCACGTGGCACTTAAATACGTGGCACATGGCACTTAAATACGTGGCACGTGGCACTTAAATACGTGGCACATGGCACTTAAATACGTGGCACGTGGCACTTAAATATGTGGCACGTGGCACTTAAATACGTGGCACGTGGCATACGTGGCACTGAAATACGTGATACGTGGCACTTAAATACGTGGCAATATGACTGTCAGAAAATGTTCATTAAACGGTTAGGGGTGAGGTTAGGGGTAGAGTTAGGGTTAGGGTTTGGATCCCTTTATCACCTTGATGGTGGTGGGTGGCTTTTCAGTGTGTTTTCTGGTTTTTTCTATAAAAACGCATGCGTTTTTAGCGCAAACAAACGCATGTGCTTAAAAACGCATGTGTTTACATAGACAGCAATGCATTTTTTTGCCGCGAAAAAACGCATGCGTTTTTTCGCGGCAAAAAAACGCGCAAGAAAATACTGCAGGTAGCATTTTTGAAAATGAACGCATGCAGACAAAAAACGCATGCGTTTGAAAACGCGACCAAACGCATGTGCAAAAAAACGCATGCGTTTTCAATGTTAAATATAGGAAAAAAAACGCATGCGTTTTTTGTGCAAAAAACGCTGCAGACAAAAACGCAAGTGTGAAACCAGCCTTATACGGTCTTGTACGGCCGTACAAAATCGCAGCATGCTGCGTTTGTCACCGTATTGCGCAAAAAAAATCGCCAATGAAAGTCTATGAGGGCGAGAAAAATACGGATTACACATGGACCAGCAGTGTGACCTGTGAGAAATACGCACCGGTGTTAGAGAGAAAAGCCGGTAATTCAATTGCCGGCTTTTCATTTCTCCTTCCCAAACCCGACAGGATATGAGACATGGTTTACATACAGTAAACCATCTCATATCCCTTTTTTTTTTTGCATATTCCACACTACTAATGTTAGTAGTGTGTATGTGCAAAATTTTGGTGCTGTAGCTGCTAAAATAAAGGGTTAAATGGCCGAAAAAATTGGCGTGGGCTCCCGCGCAATTTTCTCTGCCAGAGTGGTAAAGCCAGTGACTGAGGGCAGATATTAATAGCCTAGAGAGGGTTCATGGTTATTGGCCCCCCTGGCTACAAACATCTGCCCCCAGCCACCCCAGAAAAGGCACATCTGGAAGATGCGTCTATCCTGGCACTTGGCCACTCTCTTCCCACTCCCGTGTAGCGGTGGGATATGGGGTAATGAAGGGTTAATGTCACCTTGCTATTGTAAGGTGACATTAAGCCAGATTAATAATGGAGAGGCGTCAATTATGACACCTATCCATTATTAATCCAATAGTACGAAATGGTTAATAAACCACACACACATTATTACGAAGTCCTTTAATGAAATAAAGACACAGGTTGTTGTAATATTTTATTATTCTCTTAATCCAGCTGAAGACCCTCGTTCTGTGAAAAAGTAAAAATAACAAATCAACAATATCTCATACCTTCCGATGATCAGTCACGTCCCACGAAGTAAATCCATCTGAAGGGGTTAAATCATTTTACAGCCAGGAGCTGTGCTAAAGCACTCGCTCCTGCCTGTAAAACCCCGGGTACTGAATGGAAAGCAGGGTGATCTGTAGTTACTTTGAGTTGCGGTGAGGCGCCCTCTGCTGGATGTCCTCATGAACTGGAGCCATGGAAAAGTTCCCACGCTCGAGTTCATATGAGGACATCCAGCAGAGGGCGCATCACCGCGACTCAAGGTTACTACAGATCAAACTGCTTTCCATTCAGTACCCGGGGTTTTACAGGCAGGAGCAAGTGCTTTAGCACAGCTCCTGGCTGTAAAATGATTTAACCCCTTCAGATGGATTTACATCGTGGGACATAACAATGGAAGGTATGGAATATTGTTGTTTGTTTTTTTAACTTTGTTTCAAGACGATGGTCTTCAGGCGGATTAAGAGTCTAATAAAATATTACAACACCCTGTGTCTTTATTTCATTAAAGGACTTTGTAATAATGTGTGTGTGTTTTATTAACCATTTAGTACTATTGGATTAATAATGGATAGGTGTCAGAATTGACGCCTCTCCATTATTAATCTGGCTTAATGTCACCTTACAATAGCAAGGTGACATTAACCCTTCATTACCCCATATCCCACCGCTACACGGGAGTGGGAAGAGAGTGGCCAAGTGCCAGGATAGGCGCATCTTCCAGATGTGCCTTTTCTGGGGTGGCTGGGGGCAGATGTTTGTAGCCGGGGGGGCCAATAACCATGGTCCCTCTCTAGGCTATTAATATCTGCCCTCAGTCACTGGTTTTACCACTCTGGCGGAGAACATTGCACGGGAGCCCATGCCAATTTTTTCCGCGATTTAAACCTTTATTTTACAAGCTACAGTGCCCAAATTTTGCACATACACACTACTAACATTAGTAGTGTGGAATATGCAAAAAAAAAGGGGATATGAGATGGTTTACTGTATGTAAACCATGTCTCATATCATGTCGGGTTTGGGAAGGAGAAATGAAAAGCCGGCAATTGAATTACCGGCTTTTCACATATATCGCGCTGAATTAAATATAAATACAGAATATATATATATATATATGTGTCTCAATGACATATATATATTTATATATATATACTGTATATATGTTTTAATGAACATTTGAGCACATAAATCCATTAGATGTCGGTTTTGTAAGCCTGCGAGAAAATATCGCAGTACGGATGCCATACGGATTACATACGGAGGATGCCATGCGCAAAATACGCTTACACACCCTGCCTACGGATGACATATGGATCACTATTTTGGGGACTTTTCTGGATATTACGGCCGTAAAAAACGGACCGTATTTACATACGCTGAACGTGAGGCCGGCCTAATAGGGGTGCCCAAACTTTTTCATATAACTGTAAATGCCGCTGTCAAACGCTGACAGCGGCATTTAACTGGCCGGAAATGAGCGCATCGCTGAACCCCGTCACATGATCGGGGGTCAGCGATGCATCAGAATGGTAACCATAGAGGCCATTGAGACCTCTATGGTTACTGATGCCGGCCTGCTGTCAGAGCCCCCCTGTGGTCGGCGCTCATAGCAAGCCTGCATTTCGAGCCGATCGAGTTGTGCCAGCTTCTAGCCTCCCATGGAGGCTATTGAAGCATGGCAAAAGTTAAAAAAAAAGTAAAAAAAATGTGAAAAAAATATATATATAAAAGTTTAAATCACCCCCCTTTCGCCCCATTCAAAATAAATCAATAAAAATAAAATTAAACCTACACAAATTTGGTATCTCTGCGTTCAGAATCGCCTGATCTATCAAATAAAAAAAAGGATTAACCTGATTGCTAAACGCCATAGCGAGAAAAAAAAATTGAAATGCCAGAATTAAGTTTTTTCGGTCGCCGCGACATTGCATTAAAATGCTATAACGGGCAATCAAAAGAACGTATCTGCACCAAAATGGTATCATTAACCCCTTCCTGACATCCGACGTACTATCCCGTCGAGGTGGGGTGGGCCCGTATGACCGCCGACGGGATAGTACGTCCAGCGCGATCGGCGGCGCTCACGGGGGGAGCGCGGCCGATCGCGGCCGGGTGTCAGCTGCCTATCGCAGCTGACATCCGGCACTATGTTCCAGGAGCGGTCACGGACCGCTCCCGGCACATTAACCCCCGGCACACCGCGATCAAACATGATCGCGATGTGCCGGCGGTGCAGGGAAGCATCGCGCAGGGAGGGGGCTCCCTGCGGGCTTCCCTGAGCCCCCTGCAGCAACGCGATGTGATCGCGTTGCTGCGAGGGTCTTACCTCCCTCCCTGCCTGCTCCAGACCCGGATCCAAGATGGCCGCGGATCCGGGTCCTGCAGGGAGGGAGGTGGCTTCACAGAAGCCTGCTCAGAGCAGGCACTGTGAAGCAGCCTGCACTTCTCGCAGATCGGTGATCTGTCAGAGTGCTATGCAAACTGGCAGATCACCGATCTGTATTGTCCCCCCCTGGGGCAAAGTAAAAAAGTAAAAAAAAAAATTTCCAAATGTGTAAAAAAAAAAAAAAAAAAATATTCCCATAAATACATTTCTTTATCTAAATAAAAAAAAAAACAATAAAAGTACACATATTTAGTATCGCCGCGTCCGTAACGACCCGACCTATAAAACTGGCCCACTGGTTAACCCCTTCAGTAAACACCGTAAGAAAAAAAAAAAAAAAACGAGGCAAAAAACAACGCTTTATTATCATACCGCCGAACAAAAAGTGGAATAACACGCGATCAAAAAGACAGATATAAATAACCATGGTACCGCTGAAAGCGTCATCTTGTCCCGCAAATAACGAGCCGCCACACAGCATGATCAGCAAAAAAATAAAAAAGTTATAGTCCTGAGAATAAAGCGATGCAAAAATAATTATTTTTTCCATAAAATAGTTTTTATCGTATAAAAGCGCCAAAACATAAAAAAATAATATAAATGAGGTATCGCTGTAATCGTACTGACCCGACAAATAAAACTGCTTTATCAATTTTACCAAACGCGGAACAGTATAAACGCCTCTCCCAAAAGAAATTCATGAATAGCTGGTTTTTGGTCATTCTGCCTCACAAAAATCGGAATAAAAAGCGATCAAAAAATGTGACGTGTCCAAAAAGTTACCAATAAAAACGTCAACTCGTCCCACAAAAAACAAGACCTCACATGACTCTGTGGACCAAAATATGGAAAATTTATAGCTCTCAAAATGTGGTAACGCAAAAAATATTTTTTGCAATAAAAAGCGTCTTTCAGTGTGTGACGGCTGCCAATCATAATAATCCGCTAAAAAACTCGCTATAAAAGTAAATCAAACCCCCCTTCATCACCCCCTTAGTTAGGGAAAAATAAAAAAAATGTATTTATTTCCATTTTCCCATTAGGGTTAGGGTTAGGGCTAGGGTTGGGGCTAGGGTTAAGGCTACAGTTAGGGTTGGGGCTAAAGTTAGGGTTAGGGTTGGGGCTAAAGTTACGGTTAGGGTTTAGATTACATTTACGGTTGGTAATAGGGTTGGGATTAGGGTTAGGGTTGTGTCAAGGTTAGAGGTGTGGTTAGGGTTACTGTTGGGATTAGGGTTAGGGGTGTGTTTGGATTAGGGTTTCAGTTATAATTGAGGGGTTTCCACTGTTTCGGCACATCAGGGGCTCTCCAAACGCGACATGGCGTCCGATCTCAATTCCAGCCAATTCTGCGTTGAAAAAGTAAAACAGTGCTCCTTCCCTTCCGAGCTCTCCCGTGTGCCCAAACAGGGGTTTACCCCAACATATGGGGTATCAGCGTACTCAGGACAAATAGGAAAACAACCTTTGGGGTCCAATTTCTCCTGTTACCCCTGGGAAAATACAAAACTGGGGGCTAAAAAATAATTTTTGTGGGAAAAAAAAAGATTTTTTATTTTCACGGCTCTGCGTTATAAACTGTAGTGAAACACTTGGGGGTTCAAAGTTCTTACAACACATCTAGATAAGTTCCTTGGGGGGTCTAGTTTCCAAAATGGGGTCACTTGTGCAGGGCTTCTACTGTTTAGGTACATTAGGGGCTCTGCAAACGCAATGTGACGCCTGCAGACCATTCCATCTAAGTCTGCATTCCAAATGGCGCTCCTTCCCTTCCGAGCCCTCCCATGCATCCAAACGGTGGTTCCCCCCACATATGGGGTATCAGCGCACTCAGGACAAATTGGACAACAACTTTTGGGGTCCAATTTCTCCTGTTACCCTCGGGAAAATACAAAACTGGGGGTTGAAAAATAATTTTTGTGGGAAAAAAGTTTTGTTTTATTTTTACGGCTCTGCATTATAAACTTCTGTGAAGCCCTTGGTGGGTCAAAGCACTCACCACACATCTAGATAAGTTCCTTAGGGGGTCTACTTTCCAACATGGTGTCACTTGTGGGGGGTTTCTACTGTTTAGGTACATTAGGGGCTCTGCAAACGCAATGTGACGCCTGCAGACCATTCCATCTAAGTCTGCATTCCAAATGGCGCTCCTTCACTTCCGAGCCCTTCCATGCGTCCAAACGGTGGTTCCCCCCCACATATGGGGTATCAGCGCACTCAGGACAAATTGGACAACAAAGTTTGGGGTCCAATTTCTCCTGTTACCCTCGGGAAAATACAAAACTGGGGGCTGAAAAATAATTTTTGTGGGAAAAAAGTTTTGTTTTATTTTTATGGCTCTGCATTATTAACTTCTGTGAAGCCCTTGGTGGGTCAAAGCGCTCAAAACACATCTAGATAAGTTCCTTAGGGGGTCTACTTTCCAAAATGGTGTCACTTGTGGGGGGTTTCAATGTTTAGGCACATCAGGGGCTCTCCAAACGCAACATGGCGTCCCATCTCAATTCCTGTCAATTTTGCATTGAAAAGTCAAACGGTGCTACTTCCCTTCCGAGCTCTCCCATGCGCCCAAACAGTGGTTTACCCCCACATATGGGGTATCAGCGTACTCAGGACAAATTGTACAACAACTTTTGGGGTCCAATTTCTTCTCTTACCCTTGGGAAAATATAAAATTGGGGGTGAAAAAATAATTTTTGTGAAAAAATATGATTTTTTATTTTTACGGTTCTGCATTATAAACTTCTGTGAAGCACTTGGTGGGTCAAAGTGCTCACCACACCTCTAGATAAGTTCCTTAGGGGGTCTACTTTCCAAAATGGTGTCACTTGTGGGGGGTTTCAATGTTTACGCACATCAGGGGCTCTACAAACGCAACATGACGTCCCATCTCAATTCCTGTCAATTTTGCATTGAAAAGTCAAACGGCGCTCCTTCCCTTCCGAGGTCTCCCATGCGCCCAAACAGTGGTTTATCCCCACATATGGGGTATCAGGGTACTCAGGACAAATTGTACAACAACTTTTGGGGTCCAATTTCTTCTCTTACCCTTGGGAAAATAAAAAATTGGGGGCGAAAAATAATTTTTGTGAAAAAATATGATTTTTTATTTTTACGGTTCTGCATTATAAACTTCTGTGAAGCACTTGGTGGGTCAAAGTGCTCACCACACCTCTAGATAAGTTCCTTAGGGGGTCTACTATCCAAAATGGTGTCACTTGTGGGGTGTTTCAATGTTTAGGCACATCAGGGGCTCCCCAAACGCAACATGGCGTCCCATCTCAATTCCAGTCAATTTTGCATTGAAAAGTCAAATGGCGCTCCTTCGTTTCCGAGCTCTGTCATGCGCCCAAACAGTGGTTTACCCCCACATATGGGGTATCGGCGTACTCAGGACAAATTGTACAACAACTTTTGGGGTCCATTTTCTCCTGTTACCCTTGGTAAAATAAAACAAATTGGAGCTGAAGTAAATTTTTTGTGAAAAAAAGTTAAATGTTCATTTTTATTTAAACATTCCAAAAATTCCTGTGAAGCACCAGAAGGGTTAATAAACTTCTTGAATGTGGTTTTGAGCACCTTGAGGGGTGAAGTTTTTAGAATGGTGTCACACTTGGGTATTTTCTATCATATAGACCCCTCAAAATGACTTCAAATGAGATGTGGTCCCTAAAAAAAAATGGTGTTGTAAAAATGAGAAATTGCTGGTCAACTTTTAACCCTTATAACTCCCTAACAAAAAAAAATTTTGGTTCCAAAATTGTGCTGATGTAAAGTAGACATGTGGGAAATGTTACTTATTAAGTATTTTGTGTGACATATCTCTGTGATTTAAGGGCATAAAAATTCAAAGTTGGAAAATTGCAAAATTTTCGAAATTTTCGCTAAATTTCCATTTTTTTGCAAATAAACGCAGGTAATATCAAAGAAATTTTACCACTACCATGAAGTACAATATGTCACGAGAAAACAATGTCAGAATCGCCAAGATCCGTTGAAGCGTTCCAGAGTTATAACCTCATAAAGGGACAGTGGTCAGAATTGTAAAAATTGGCCCGGTCATTAACGTGCAAACCACCCTTGGGGGTGAAGGGGTTAAAAACACCAGCTCGGCATGCAAAAAATAAACCCTCACCCGACCCCAGATCTTGAAAAATTGAGACGCTACGGGTATCGGAAAATGGCGCAATTTTTTTTTTTTTTTTAGCAAACTTTGGAATTTTTTTTCACCGCTTAGATAAAAGAGAACCTAGACATGTTTGGTGTCCATGATCTTGTAATGACCTGGAGAATCATAATGGCAGGTGAGTTTTAGGATTAAGTGAACCTAGTAAAAAAGCCAAACAAAAAACATGGAATTGCACTTTTTTTGCAATTTCTCCGCACTTGGATTTTTTTTCCCGTTTTCTAGTACACGACATGGTAAAAGCAATGGTGTCGTTCAAAAGTACAACTTGTTTCACAAAAAAATAAGCCTTCACATGGCCATATTAACCCCTTCCCGACCTTTGACGCATACGCTGCGTCATGAAAGTCTGTGCCAATCTGACCTATGATGCAGCGTATGCGTCATGGAATGATCGCGTCCCTGCAGATCGGGTGAAGGGGTTAACTCCCATTTTACCCGATCTGCAGGAACAGGGGGAGTGGTGCTTCAACCCAGGGGGGGTGGCTTCACCCCCCCCGTGGCTACGATCGCTCTGATTGGCTGTTGAAAGTGAAACTGCCAATCAGAGCGATTTGTAATATTTCACCTAAAAAACTGGTGAAATATTACAATCCAGCCATGGCCGATGCTGCAATATCATCGTCCATGGCTGGAAATACTTAAGTGACCCCCCCCACACCCACCGATCGCCCCCCCAGTCCTCCGTTATGGGGTCCGGTCCCCTCCGTCCGCCTGCCGGCTCCCCCGTCCTCCTGTCCGCTCCCTCCTTGTTTGTATTCACCCCCCCCTGTGGTCCGATCACCCCCCCTGTGCTCCAATCCACCCCCCCACCACCCCTTCATACTTACCGATCCTCCCGGTGTCCGTACGTCTCCTCGCTGGGCGCCGCCATCTTCCAATATGGCGGGTGCATGCTCAGTGCGCCCGCCGAATCTGCCAGCCGGCAGATTCCTTACAAGTACATTTTGATCGCTGTGATAGGTTCTATCACAGCGATCAAAATAAAAAAAATAATAAATAACCCCCCCCCTTTATCACCCCCATAGGTAGGGACAATAATAAAATAAAGAAAATATTTTTTTTTTTTTTTTTTCGTTTTCCATTAGGGTTAGGGTTAGAACTAGGGGTAGGGTTAGGGGTAGGGTTAGGGTTAAGGTTAGGGTTATGGCATGTGCGGATTTGGCTGCGGATCCGCAGCGGATTGGCCGCGGATCCGCAGCGGATTGGCCGCGGATTTGGCTGCGGATCCGCAGCGGATTGGCCGCTGCGAATTCGTTGCAGTTTTCCATCAGGTTTACAGTACCATGTACACCTATGGAAAACCAAATCCGCTGTGCCCATGGTGCGGAAAATTCCGTGCAGAAACGCTGCGTTGTATTTTCCGCAGCATGTCAATTCTTTGTGCGGATTCCGCAGCGTTTTACACCTGTTCCTCAATAGGAATCCGCAGGTGAAATCCGCACAAAAAAACACTGGAAATCTGCTGTAAATCTGCAGGTAAAACGCAGTGCCTTTTACCTGCAGATTTTTCAAAAATCGTGCGGAAAAATCTCACACGAATCCGCAACGTGGGCACATAGCCTTAGGGTTAGGGTTGGAATTAGAGTTAGGGTTGGAAATAGGGCTAGGGTTGGAAATAGGGTAAAGATTAGGCTTGTGGTTAGGGTTACGGATAGGGTTAGGGGTGTGTTGGGGTTACAGTTGTGGTTAGGGTTGGGATTAGGGTTAGGGTTGGGATTAGGGTTAGGATTAGGGTTGGAATTAGGGTTACGGGTGTGTTGCGGTTAGGGTTGTGGTTAGGGGTGTGTTGGGGTTAGGGTTGTGATTAGGGTTATGGCTACGGTTGGGATTAGGATTAGGGGTGTGTTGGGGTTAGTGTTGAAGTTAGAATTGAGGGGTTTCCACTGTTTAGGCACATCAGGGGTCTCCAAACGCAACATGGTGCCACCATTGATTCCAGCCAATCTTGCGTTCAAAAAGTCAAATGGTGCTCCCTCCCTTCCAAGCCCCAACGTGCGCCCAAACAGTGGTTTACCCCCACATTTGGGGTACCAGCGTACTCAGGACAAACTGGGCAACAACTGTTGGGGTCCAATTTCTCCTGCTACCCTTGCAAAAATAAAAAATTACTTGCTAAAACATAATTTTTGAGGAAAGAACAATTATTTTTTATTTTCAGGGTTCTGCGTTATAAACTTCTGTGAAGCACTTGGGGGTTGAAAGTGCTCACCACACATCTAGATAAGTTCCATCGGGAGTCTAGTTTCCAAAATGGGGTCACTTGTGGGGTGTTTCTACTGTTTAGGCACATCAGGGGCTCTGCAAATGCGACGTGACATCAAAGTCTGCATTTCAAATGTCACTACTTCCCTTCCGAGCCCTGACATGCGCCCAAACAGTGGTTTACCCCCACATATGGGGTACCAGCACACTCACAACAAACTGGGCAACAAATATTGGGGTCCAATTTCTCCTGTTACCCTTGTGAAAATAAAAAATTGCTTGCTAAAACATCTTTTTTGAGGAAAGAAAAATGATTTTTTATTTTCACGGCTCTGCGTTGTAAACTTCTGTGAAGCACTTGGGGGTTGAATGTGCTCACCACACATCTAGATAAGTTCCTTGGGGGGTCTAGTTTCCAAAATGGGGTCAATTGTGGGGGGTTTCTACTGTTTAGGCATATCAGGGGCTCTGCAAACGTAACATGATGCCCGCAGACCATTCCATCAAAGTCTGCATTCCAAAACGTCACTACTTCCCTTCCGAGCCCCGGCATATGCCCAAACAGTGGTTTACCCCCACATATGGGGTATCAGCGTACTCAGGAGAAACTGGACAACAACTTTTGGGGTCCAATTTCTCCTGTTACCCTTAGGAAAATAAAAAATTCTGGGCTAAAAAATCATTTTTGAGAAAAGAAAAATTATTTTTTATTTTCATGGCTCTGCGTTATAAACTTCTGTGAAGCACTTGGGGGTTCAAAGTGCTCACCACACATCTAGATTAGTTCCTTGGGAGGTCTAGTTTCCAAAATGGGGTCACTTGTGCGGGAGCTCCAATGTTTAGGCACACAGGGGCTCTCCAAACGTGACATGGTGTCCGCTAATGATTGGAGCTAATTTTCCATTCAAAAAGCCAAATGGCGTGCCTTCCCTTCCGAGCCCTGCCGTGCGCCCAAACAGTGGTTTACCCCCACATATGGGGTATCATCGTACTCAGGACAAACTGGACAACAACATTTGGGGTCCAATTTCTCCTATTACCCTTGGGAAAATAAAAAATTCTGGGCTAAAAATCATGTTTGAGGAAAGAAAAATTATTTTTTATTTTCACGGCTCTGCGTTATAAACTTCTGTGAAGCACCTGGGGGTTATAAGTGCTCACTATGCATCTAGATAAGTTCCTTGGGGGGTCTAGTTTCCAAAATGGGGTCACTTGTGCGGGAGCTCCAATGTTTAGGCACACAGGGGCTCTCCAAACGCGACATGGTGTCCGCTAATGATTGGAGCTAATTTTCCATTCAAAAAGTCAAATGGCACGCCTCCCCTTCCGAGCCTTGCCGTGCACCCAAACAGTGGTTTACCCCCACATATGAGGTATTGGCGTACTCAGGAGAAATTGCCCAACAAATTTTAGGATCCATTTTATCCTGTTGCCCATGTGAAAATGAAAGAATTGAGGCTAAAATAAATTTTGTGTGAAAAAAAAGTACTTTTTCATTTTTGCAGATCAATTTGTGAAGTACCTGGGGGTTTAAAGTGCTCACTATGCTTCTAGATAAGTTCCTTTGGGGGTCTAGTTTCCAAAATGGGGTCACTTGTGGGGGAGCTCCAATGTTTAGGCACACGGGGGCTCTCCAAACGCGACATGGTGTCCGCTAAAGATTGGAGCCAATTTTTCATTGAAAGTCAAATGGCGCTCCTTCCCTTCCGAGCCCTGCCGTGCGCCCAAACAGTGGTTTACCCCCACATATGAGGTATCAGCGTACTCAGGACAAATTGGACAACAACGTCCATGGTCCAGTTTCTCCTTTTACCCTTGGGAAAATAAAAAAATTGTTGCTAAAAGATCATTTTTGTGACTAAAAAGTTAAATGTTTATTTTTTCCTTCCATGTTGCTTCTGCTGCTGTGAAACACCTGAAGGGTTAATAAACTTCTTGAATGTGGTTTTGAGCACCTTGAGGGGTGCAGTTTTTAGAATGGTGTCACTTTTGGGTATTTTCAGCCATATAGAACCCTCAAACTGACTTCAAATGTGAGGTGGTCCCTAAAAAAAATGGTTTTGTAAATTTTGTTGTAAAAATGAGAAATCACTGGTCAAATTTTAACCCTTATAACTTCCTAGCAAAAAAAAAATTTGTTTCCAAAATTGTGCTGATGTAAAGTAGACATGTGGGAAATGTTATTTATTAACTATTTTGTGTCACATAACTCTCTGGTTTAACAGAATAAAAATTCAAAATGTGAAAATTGCGAAATTTTCAAAATTTTTGCCAAATTTCAGTTTTTTTCACAAATAAACTCAGAAATTATCGACCTAAATTTACCACTAACATGAAGCCCAATATGTCACGAAAAAACAATCTCAGAATCGCTAGGATCCGTTGAAGCGTTCCGGAGTTATTACCTCATAAAGGGACACTGGTCAGAATTGCAAAAAACGCCAAGGTCATTAAGGCCAAAATAGGCTGGGTCATGAAGGGGTTAATGGAAAAATAAAAAAATTATGGCTCTGGGAAGGAGGGGAGGAAAAAACGAACTCGGAAAATGGAAAATCCCAAGGTCATGAAGGGGTTAATACCACCTGATGCCCCCGTAAAAATAGGCTTTGTGACTTTAAGACTGAGTCCCTCTTTCATAAATGATTCAAGATGTGTCTCCTTTTCTGTCACACACCCCATGGCCAGCTAGGGTTGTTAAATGTTACAATGACATTTCCCAGTGAATGCATTTGTATTGGTTGAAAGCAATGTAAAAGTTGAAAAACGCATCAAAAATGCTGCGTGTGAACATAGCCCAAGTGGTGGAGGAACATTTTGGTCTGAGGTTAATTATTTTGCCTTGTATACAAGTCATTACCCTGGAATGGATGTACCTTAACATATTTCCCAGAAAAATCCATTTTGTTTCGTTTTTGTATGTTTTTTGGTGCACCTGTAAAAATGGCATGAAACTCTGACAATATTGCTTACAGCTGTGATCTAGGAGTCAGGAATGCTTCCAGGGGCGATCCCCATGATGTCCCTGTGTCATTTGAGCAGTGTTTCCATCATTTTCAGATGTTTTTAGACCTTAAAAGGACCCCCGGGGGTGATTGCGGTAAAAATACTCTGGTCTCCCATAGACTTACATTGGGCTCGTTGCTCGGGTCGAGTACCTGAGTATTCCAATTTGCTCGACCCGAGCAACGAGCACTCGAGCATTATAGTGCTCGCCCATCACTTTATGATTGGATTTTTTCAACTTAACAATCACAAAAGAGAACACTATTTTAGTGTTGGATGAAAGAGAGTGCTGTGGTTTAATAGACCTGAAATAAACGTAAATGTAACATATTGTGGCTTACCGTTACTTATTTTATGTTCTTAGTCTTCTGCTGCCACCATCTGGCCAAAAGCAAAAATATTTAATACATAGCTTGTGAAATGTTTTTCCAATTTCTTTGAATTGTTTAAGGTAATATTCACATTATGATTTTGCCTGTAGAGTATTCCTATTATTTTTTTTTTATTAGACTAGCACCTTTTGGCACCAGTCCCAAAATTCTGGTTATCACATTAGACACTGGCGCCATCTCAATGTACTACTCTCAATAGCAGTAGTGTCTACGAGAAATATCACCTCAGTATCCCAGATGGAACTCACCCAAGGGATTCGTATGGTAACAAGAACTTCAATGATTTCTAGATCATTAGGAAAAAGCAAAAATTCTGTTGGGATAGGCTTCTTGAATGGTGGATTTTCAGCTTTATTTAAAAAAACTAAAACTTTTAAGCCATTTGCCAAATACATACAATTACTTACATACATTATATCAACAACAGTATTGGGACACTAACACATTACATCTACAGGAGGTTTCATGAAATCCCATTCTTAATCCATAGGCATTAAGATGGCGTTAGTCTACTCCTTGAAGCTATAACAGCTCCCATCATACTGGAAAGGTTTTCTATAAGATTTGGGTCTATGCTAATTTATGCCCATTCATCAGGAATATTTGTGCGTTCAGACACAGATGTTGGATAAGAGGGTCTGGTTCACAATCTCCATTCAAGTTGATAGGCTTAAGGGCTTGTTTCCACTCGCGAGAAACACGTCCGTGTCTCGCATGTGGAAACCAAGCTGTGGTGCCAGCACACCAGAGGGGAGCGTGCGGCCGCATAGGAACACATGGAGCTGCACGCTCGGCTCCAAAGTGCCGGCGCCACAGCTTGGTTTCCACATGCGAGACACGGACGTGTTTCTCGCAAGTGCTAATGAGCCCTAAGGACAAGGCTCTGTGATGCCAGTCAAGCTCTTTTTACGCCAAACTCACCTAACCATGTCTATATGGACCTTGCTGTTCGCATTGATGCACAGTCATGCTGGAACAGAAAACAGCCATCTTAAAAGGTTTAAAGCTTAAAATTGTCCAAAATTTCTTGGTATGCTGAAACATTACATTTTCCCCTCACTAGAACTCAGTAGCCTAAGCCAACCCCTGAAAAAAAACCCCATATCATTATCTCTCCTCTTTCAAACGTTGCAATTGGCACAATTCAGCCAGTCAGGTAACATTTTTGTGGCATTCGCCAAACTGAGATTTCTCTATCTGGTAGTCTGATGGATAAGTATGATTGATGACTCCACAGAGTACATTTCCACTGCTTCAAAGTCTAGTGGTGGCATGCTTTATACCACTCCATCCAACGCTTGGCATGTGCTTAGTAATGTAAAATTTCAATGCAGGTGTTCAGCCATGGAAACCAATGCCATGAAGCTCCTGTCACAGTTTTTATGCTGATGTCAATGCCATAGTAGGTTCAGAATTATGGCATGTCACAGGGTCCCTGGAGCCGTATGTGAGGGGAGATATGTGTCGTAAAGGTTATTATCTAGTGATGAGCGAGTGCACTCGTTGATCGGGTTTTCCCGAGCACGCTCGGGTGACCTCCGAGTATTTATGACTGCTCGGAGATTTAGTTTTCATCCCGGCAGCTGAATGGTTTACAGTTACTAGCCAGCTTGATTACATGTGCGGATTCCCTAGCAACCAGGCAACCCCCACATGTACTCAGCCTGGCTAGTAGCTGTAAATCATTCAGCTGCCGCGATGAAAACTAAATCTCCGAGCAGTCATAAATACTCGGAGGTCACCCGAGAGCGTGCTCGGGAAAACCCGAGCAACGAGTACACTTGCTCATCACTATTATTATCCTGTGTGATGTGAAAGCCATAGTTTTTCCTCCCGCATGATTTGTGCTGAGAGTAAATCAGTCGTTCCCAGGATCTGAATTTCACTTTCCCCCTGTGTGTCATAGCTGGTGATTAGGATGAAACGGTGACCAGTGAGGCCAAGGTTCCTGAAATGGGGGTTTCAGAGGGAAAATTTTGGGACTGCTCAAATGCAGGTTCTTACCCCAAATGGGGGCCTTTGAAAATGTGTCTGTGATTGATGGGCTTGCTCAAGAGCCGGGGGCTGACACCAGGTACCCACACTTTGCAGTTAATGGCAATTTGTTGTATCTAGTTGCCACACTGACGGGAGGTGAGAGATTGGAGCAGATGTTGGTTCCAGGACCCTACCAACGGAGGGTTTTAGACATGGCCCATTCGCATGTTTTGGGGGTGTCATCTGGGGTAGACAAAACACAGGAGAGAATAATGCAGAGGTTCTATTGGTCGGGATGTTACTGGGAGGTCCTGAATTATTGTAGGTCCTGCCCCAACTGCCAGATAACTGCTCTCTTTTCTCACTTTCGATGTCCCCTAGTCCCATTACCTGTAATAGAGATCTCATTTGAGAGAATTTCCATGGTCCTAGTAGGTCCCCTATTTAAGTCTGCATGAGGGCGCCAATATATCCTAGTGGTCATGGACAATGCGACCCTGTACCCTGAAGCAGTACCACTAAGGAACTCTGCGGCCAAGATTATCGCCCGGGAACTTGTCCATATTTTTGCTAGGATGGGACTGCCTAATTAAATTTTGACAGACCAGGGAACCCCCTTCAGGAGCAAGGTAATGAAAGAGCTGTATACGGTCTTCCAGGTTGCCCAGCTGCGGACCTGAGTTTACCATCCGCAGACTGACAGCCTAGTAGAGCACTTCAATAAAACCTTAAATGCCATGCTCAAAAAGGTCATTGAGAAGAACGGACAAGACTGGGACTATCTGTTTCCGTTTCTGTTCTTCTCTGTCAGAGAAGTTCCCCAAGCCTATATTGACTTCTCACCATTCGAGCTCTTGTATGGTCGACATCCTCAAGGGCTTCTGGACATCTCCAAGGAAACCCGGGAAGCCGAGGTCATGCCACATCGGAGCCTCATAGAGCATGTCACCCTGCTGCAGGAGAGGATGGTGAAAGTAATGCATATCATGGAGAAGCATTTTCTCCCGGCACAGGCAAGGGTGTTTAACTGATCAGCGAAGCTGAGGCAGTTCCAGCCCTGGGATCACATGCTAGTGCTTATCCCCACTTGGAGAGTAAATTCCTAGCCAAGTTGCAAGGCCCATATGAGGTGGTGAAAAAACTGAGCGAGGTGAATTATAAGGTATACCAGCCAGGTCGAAGGAAGAACCAAGTCTATCATGTGAGCTTGCTCAAGCCCTGACAAGACAGGGAATTACTGGATACCCCTTGCCTGCGAGCAAGTCCCAAAGCCACAGTGCACAATATCACCATTGCAGAGACTCTAACGCTGGCCCAGAGTTCTCAGAGTTGCCAGGGCATACACAGGTGGTGGAGCATGATGTATTGACAGAACCGCATGTAAGGGTAAACCTCAAGCCCTATAGAATTCCGGAAGCACATCAAGAGGTGATATCAAATGAGGTGAAGAGGATGCTAGACCTCGGGGTGATAGAGCAGTCAAAAATGGATGGTCTCATCCCATCGTCCTTGTGCTGACGCCCGACAGTGAGAGGCTGAATGAAGTCTCAAGTTTTGATGCATACCCAATGATGAACTCATTGAGAGACTTTGACCCCTGAGGTACAGTTTCGTCCATATATATTTGGACAGAGACAACATTTTACATTACCACAATGAATTTTAAACAAAACAATTCAGATGCAGTTATTTTCACGGCTCTGCGTTATAAACTGTAGTTAAATATTTGGGGGTTCAAAGTTCTCACAACAACAACACATCTAGATAAATTCCTTGGGCGTCTAATTTCCACTATGGGGTCACTTGTGAGGGGGTTTCTACTGTTTAGGTATTTCGGTGGCTCTGCAAATGCAATGTGAAGCCTGCAGACCAATCCATCTAAGTCTGCATTCCAAACGGCGCTCCTTCCCTTCCGAGCTCTGCCATGCACCCAAACGGTGGTTCCCCCCCAAATGTGGGGTATCAGCGTACTCAGGACAAATTGGACAACAACTTTTTTCGTCTAATTTCTCCTGTTACCCTTGGGAAAATACAAAACTGGGGGCTAAAAAATAATTTTTGTGAAAAAATGTTTTTTTTTATTTTCACGGCTGTGTTATAAACTTTAGTGAAACACTTGGGGGTTCAAAGCTCTCACAACACATATACATAAGTTCCTTAGGGGTTTACTTTCCAAAATGGTGTCACTTGTGGGGGGTTTCAATGTTTAGGCACATCAGGGGGCTCTCCAAACGTGACATGGTGTCGCATCTCAATTCCAGTCAATTTTGCATTGAACAGTCAAACGGCGCTCCTTCCCTTCCGAGCTCTGCCATGCGCCCAAACAGTGGTTTACCCCCACATATCGGGTATCAGCGTACTCAGGACAAATTGCACAACAACTTTTGGGGTCCAATTTCTTCTGTTACGGGAAAATAAAAAATTGGGGCAAAAAGATCATTTTTGTGAAAAAATATGATATTTTATTTTTATGGCTCTGCATTATAAACTTCTGTGAAGAACTTGGTGGGTCAAAGTGCTCACCACACATCTAGATAAGTTCCTTAGGGGGTCTACTTTCCAAAATGGTGTCACTTGTGGGGGTTTCAATGTTTAGGCACATCAGCGGCTCTCCAAACGCAACATGGTGTCCCATCTCAATTCCAGTCAATTTTGCATTGAAAACTCAAACGGCGCTTCTTCCCTTCCGAGCTCTGTCATGCGCCCAAACAGTGGTTTACCCCCACATATGGGGTATCAGCGTACTCAGGACAAATTGGACAACAACTTTTGATGTCCATTTTCTCCTGTTACCCTTAGTAGAATGAAACAAATTGGAGCTGAAGTAAATTTTTTGTGAAAAAAAGTTCAATGTTCTTTTTTTTTTTAAACATTCCAAAAGATCCTGTGAAACACCTGAAGGCTTAATAAACTTCTTGAATGTGGTTTTGAGTTACCTTGAGATGTGCAGTTTTTAGAATGGTGTCACACTTGGTTATTTTCTATCACATAGACCCCTCAAAATGACTTCAAATGTGATGTGTTCCCTAAAAAAAAAATGGTGTTGTAAAAACGAGAAATTGCTGGTCAACTTTTAACCCTTATAACTTCCTAACAAAAAAATATTTTGGTTCCAAAATTGCGCTGATGTAAAGTAGACATGTGGGAAATGTTACTTATTAAGTATTTTGTGTGACGTATCTCTGTGATTTAAGGGCATAAAATTCAAAGTTGGAAAATTGCAAAATTTTCGACAAATTTCTGTTTTTTTCACAAATAAACGCAGGTAATATCAAAGAAATGTTACCACTATCATGAAGTACTGTATGTCACGAGAAAACAACATTGTCAGAATCATCAGGATCCGTTGAAGCATTCCAGAGTTATAACCTCATAAAGGGACAGTGGTCAGAATTGTAAAAATTGGCCCTGTCATTAACGTGCAAACCACCCTTGGGGGCAGGGCCGTATTTGCCAATAGGCACTTGAGGGCACGTGCCTAGAGCGGGACAATGCAGGGGGCAAGGTTTTTTTTTTTTTTTTAAGTCCTGGGTCACCTCCCGACCGACCAACCCACAGCCCCCGACCGCCCGCCTCCCACCCACCCTCCTTAAAGACGTCATAGTCACCCTGCTCCAGCGATGCCTGGTCTCAGCATCTGCAGGTCGTCCTGAATGAGCGGTCACGTGGTACCGCTCATTAAGGTCATGAATATGGGCATATTCATGACCTTAATGAGCGGTACCACATGACTGCTCACTCAGGAAGAAGGTGCTGCGCCGGGAGTCGGGACAGAGCCAGAGGGATGTTCGGCGCTGCCACGCGGTGTGGGAAAGGTGAGTATGAGGGACAGAGGGATGAAGGAGGACGGTAAGCCGAGCCATGCAAGATGGGAGCAGGAGCGGGGGGTTGAAAGGTGAGCCATGCATACAGGGAGGATATGAGCCATGCATACAGGGGGGGAAAATGAGCCATGCATACAGGGGGGGAATATGAGCCATGCATACAGGAGGGGGGGAATATGAGCCATGCATACAGGAGGGGGGAATATGAGCCATGCATACAGGAGGGGGGGAATATGAGCCATGCATACAGGAGGGGGGGAATATGTGCCATGCATACAGGAGGGGGGGAATATGAGCCATGCATACAGGAGGGGGGAAAATGAGCCATGCATACAGGTGGGGGGGAATATGAGCCATGCATATGGGATGAGCCATGCATACGGGGGGAATGTGATCCATGCACACAGGAGGGGGGAATATGAGCCATGCATATGGGATGGGAGGGAGATGAGCCATGCATACAGGAGGGGGGAATATGAGCCATGCATACAGGAGGGGGGAATATGAGCCATGCATACAGGAGGGGGGGAATATGAGCCATGCATATGGGATGGGAGTGAGATGAGCCATGCATACAGGAGGGGGGATGTGAGCCATGTATACAGGATGGGGGGAGATGAGCCATGCATACAAGATGGGAGGGGGGCATTATACAGTATTGAGCATCATGTGTGGCCATTATAGAGTATGGAGCATCATGTGTGGCCATTATAGAGTATGGAGCATCATGTGGGACCATTATACAGTATGGAGCATCATGCGTGCCATTATACAGTATGGAGCATCATGTGGGGCCATTATACAGTATTGAACATCATGTGGGACAATTATACAGTATGGAGCATCATGTGTGGCCATTATACAGCATGGAGCATCAGGTGTGGCCATTATACAGGATTGAGCTTCATGTGTGGCCGTTATACAGTATTGAGCATCATGTGTGGCCATTATACACTATGGAGCATCATGTGTGGCCGTTATACAGTATTGAGCATCATGTGTGGCCATTATACAGTATTGAGCATCATGTGTGGCCATTATACAGTATGGAGCACTGTGTGGCCGTTATACAGTATTGAGCATCATGTGTGGCCATTATACAGTAATGAGCATCATGTGTGGCCATTATACAGTATGGAGCACTGTGTGGACATATTTTGGGGGGGTTATAATTATTGTATATGAAACAGTGTGATCAGCAGTGCTACATCGGTGTGGTTGGGACGTGGATATGGGTGTGACTAGTTGTGAAATGGGTGTGGTCAGAGGCGTGGTCTAAAATTTGCCGTGGCGCACTACACGTGCCGCAAACTTTATACCTCTTTCCCTTCTTCAAAAGTTGGGAGGTATGGTACTGCATTTCCAGATCATGGCAAGTGCCACAAATCCCATGGAATGAATGAGGCCAAACGCAGTGTTGCTGTAAGTGATCCGTTACGCGGCAGATGCAGAAAAACTGCCGGATCTGCTGCAAAAGGGTAGTTTCACATCAGCGATTCTTGCCAAAGTCACTGCCGATAGTGTCATACTCACCAAAGGGGGAGGCAGCACTAAAAGTGCCTAGGATAGCAGAAACTCTAAATACGGCCCTGCTTGGGGGTAAAGGGGTTAAAGGCACTAAATCAATGATAATTAAATAGATTGATGACACAGAGTTGGCATTCTAGGAGCTGTATTCCTCTCTGTGCAAATATTCTGCTCTGGTCAAGCCAGACTTCAGCAAAGAATTTGTGGTCCAGACAGATGCGTCAGAAGTTGCATTGGGAGCAGTGCTGTCTCGGGAAGTAAATGGGGAAGAACATCCCATCCTATATCTGAGCCGGAAGCTCTCATCATACGAGAAAATACGAGAAAAACTATGCCATTGTGGAGAAGGACTGTCTAGCTATAAAATGGGCCGTAGATACGCTGAAGTATTATCTATTAGGCCGGAGGTTCAAAGTTGTCCAGGCCATGCCCCTCTGAGATGGTTAAGGGAAAAGAAAGGTAAGAATGCCCGGTTCTCCACATAGGACATAGACCTGGGAAGTTACACAGGAACGCAGATGCCCTTTCCCAAATTCTGTTTGGTGTCCGAAGGTGCCAATGCCCCCGGCTTTGGGCAAAGTGTGGGAATATGTGAACGGGTCACTGGGCCGTATGAGAGGGGAGATATGTGTCGCAAAGGTTTTTATACTGCGTGATATGAAAGCCATTAGTTTTCCCCCAGCATGATATGTGCTGAAAGTAAATCACTCGTCCCCAGGGTCTGGTTTTCATGGTGAGTAGGTAAGAGATGGGCAGGATGCCTACTCATCATTGGAAGGTGAGGGAGATAAAAGTCCAGCCAGTGTTTTTTTCTTGGTCTGTGTTGTTTTGGAGGAAGGAAGCCTCCAAGCTGAAGCTCCAGTGAGAGATGCCATGCGTGGTTGTACCTGAAGGCGGGAGCCATAGTGGGAAGGACTTTCTATTTTCATTTGTGCAGGAAAGGCTGTTTTTGTTACTATTTTAGGCTTCATGGTTTATGAAGTAATAAACCACTCAGAGACTTTAACCTTAAGTGTTCCTGTGTCTACATTGGGGAGCAGCTAAGTGAGCCAACCTTCCACAGGCATTAAAGAGGCAGATGACATTTATGTGCCTCAGCAGTCGGAAACTGCACTCTGCAACTTATCATGGTCTGCACCTTTGTGGCATAGGTCCTGTGGTTCCTAAATACTTCAGCCCTGGTTCATCAAGATGTTTTTTCTCACTGGTTTTGAAGGGGAGACATGCTGGAGTCATAGGCTCCTCATTCATTGAGAGAAGCATGTCTTTTTAGGAAATTTTTGCATCTGAAAAGTGACGTGCATCTCCGTGTGCGTTTTGACACAAGATCTGAGGTGTAAAGAACACACTCAACATAGGAATACCACCACCCTGCCCTTGTCACACTGTTGTCCAGCTCAATGTTGAAGCTAGGCGAAAATTATGTAAAAATGTCAAAAGTTGCTAAATTTTATCATAGCCTCACATAGGCATCAAAATTTTGTGACTTTTCACAGCTTTTAAAGCCTTAATTCTGGCATAAAAAGTTTTAATGAATTGGGGCCTTCCACTTTCAGCAATTACAATGACACATTATGTCACAAATGTTTGTAAAGGCAGTCATCTGCACAGCTGGTAGATGGATTTTATGCACCTATGATAATGGGGCTAAATGAAAAACCTAAATTCAATGATTAATAGGTGTGACGAATACACTTGCCCATGTAGTGTATATATTGGCTTTTAGTAGAAGGCAGCAGAGATGAATGCAACTATCATAAGTGTAGTACGAATTAAGGAGCTGGACTGTGTACTGTTCAATATACACTCACTGGCCACTTTATTAGGTACACCTGTCCAACTTCTTGTTAACACTTAATTTCTAATCAGCCAATCACATGGCGGCAACTCAGTGCATTTAGGCATGTAGACATTGTCAAGACAATCTCCTGCAGTTCAAACCGAGCATCAGTATGGGGAAGAAAGGTGATTTGAGTGCCTTTGAACGTGGCATGGTTGTTGGTGCCAGAAGGGCTGGTCTGAGTATTTCAGAAACTGCTGATCTACTGGGATTTTCACGCACAACCATCTCTAGGGTTTACAGAGAATGGTCCGAAAAAGAAAAAAAATCCAGTGAGCGGCAGTTCTGTGGGCGGAAATGCCTTGTTGATGCCAGAGGTCAGAGGAGAATGGGCAGACTGGTTCGAGCTGATAGAAAGGCAACAGTGACTCAAATCGCCACCCGTTACAACCAAGGTAGGCCTAAGAGCATCTCTGAACGCACAGTGCGTCGAACTTTGAGGCAGATGGGCTACAGCAGCAGAAGACCACACCGGGTACCACTCCTTTCAGCTAAGAACAGGAAACTGAGGCTACAATTTGTACAAGCTCATCGAAATTGGACAGTAGAAGATTGGAAAAACGTTGCTTGGTCTGATGAGTCTCGATTTCTGCTGTGACATTCGGATGGTAGGGTCAGAATTTGGCGTAAACAACATGAAAGCATGGATCCATCCTGCCTTGTATGGAGCATCTTTGGGATGTGCAGCCGACAAATCTGCGGCAACTGTGTGATGCCATCATGTCAATATGGACCAAAATCTCTGAGGAATGCTTCCAGCACCTTGTTGAATCTATGCCACAAAGAATTGAGGCAGTTCTGAAGGCAAAAGGGGTCCAACCCGTTACTAGCATGGTGTACCTAATAAAGTGGCCGGTGAGTGTACATGGATGGTATACATGTACTGATGGACATACCTCCCAACTTCGTAAGTCAGGAAACAGGGACCCATACTATGACGTGCGATTTGTGGTGAGGCAATTTTTACTTTATGCCAAGTCACTTTCTTGTCCTTGATGAATCCTTTTTATGTACTGTGACATATAAGAGCGGAAATATGTGTCACTGCACATAATGGCATCAGTGATGTGAAACCAGAATATTTTCTTCCAGCACACTACGTGTTGTGAGGGTTAAATTAAAGTTGCACACATGGTCTGGGTTTAAATAGCTGGACTTGAGAGGCAATCTGTGTGCTGTGGTTTGTAGGGACATGTCTCCAAACAGTGGCTCCAGGTGGAGCTGAAGACACAAGGTGGTCTGAGCGGGTGAACCCCTCAGACATATGGACTTTGTTATATGTTATCTTTTTGTTTTTAGGTTATACCAGAAAGCAGGGCCGGACTGGGACTAAAATTCAGCCCTGGCATTTGAAGTTACACAGGCCCACTTGTCACATGGTGATTGTATAATATCTTTGTACACTTGCAGGCAGGGCCGGTTTTAGGCAAAGAGGGGCCCTAGGCAAAGTTTAAAATGGGGCCCCAAATGCTAACATATTGCACATCACACAAAAACATTTCGGTTGTATTTACATGCGCTGAGTTCAGACCGCTAAATGAGTTTGATCGACAATACTGAAGTTGTTCAACACTTGTTTCCCGGCCTCTTTCCACCAGCTGAGGAATAATGATGGGACAGAACGATCACTAATAGATCACTAACAGATCACCATACAGTATCATGTTATCAGCAGCACATATACAGTTTACACCGGCGATGTGCTGCTGAGAACAATGATTTTTGTACCAGCAAAAACAATCTGAATATGCAGTATTTTACTTGTTTAGTAAAATACACCCCATAGTCCTCCATATATTATAATGTGCACCACAGTCCTCCATATAGTATAATACACTCCCTATAGTCCTCCATATATTAAAATACACACCCCATCATCCTCCATATAGCATAATACACTGCTCAGTCCTCCATATAGTATAATACACTCCTCAGTCCTCATATAGTATAATATACTCCTCAGTCTTCCATATATTATAATGTGCACCACAGTCCTCCATATAGTATAATACACTCCCTATAGTCCTCCATATATTAAAATACACTGCTCAGTCCTCCATATAGCATAATACACTCCTCATAGTGCTCCATATAGTATAATGCACCACCATAGTCATCCATGTAGTACAATTCACTTCCCATAGTATAATGCACCCCATAGTTCTTCATATAGTATAACGTATTCCCCATAGTCCTCAATACAGTATAATGCAGCCCACATATAGTATAATGCAGCCACCACCCTACAGAATATAATTGTTACACCCACAGGGCGTGGGGAAATATAGTGGACTCACTAGACCACTGGTGGAGCAGTGGTAGCTGTATACCCGGTACACAAGAGACAGAAGAATGGCTTCCAAAAAGCAAATGTATTTATTTAAATGAAGCTTAAACAAACAGAAAGAGGTGCCTGAGAGAAGAACCCTCTGGACCACAACACTGAACCACGTAGTGGAGCACCGGGCAAGGTGTACCCCTATACAGGGATTCCCCCGTCACAACACCAGATGGCCTAAATGCTGCGGTACCCAGACCAGAGGGACGACCCGTACAGACCGTATTAACAAGACGATGGAATTCAGGCTTTATCAGTGAAGAGAATCCTGGAAGCTCTGTGTAGTTTCGGAAAGGCTGATCCAGCCGGCAGCAATATCTGGATGGTTCTGCGAGGAGCAGCTTAGTCAGCCTGGAGTGGAAACCAGGGAGTCCAGAAGGATCCAGAATAGGGAACTGCCAGTGGAGGATACTGAGGAGACAGAGGGATTAGAAAACCAAAAGTAATAAACTACACTTTGCAGAGCAGAGCACAGCACAGCACAGCAGAGTGTGGCCTGAGCAGAAGGCCACAAACAATAGAATGAACACATTGCCCAGGCACCTCCCATAATGGGAGGATGCCTTTTAATGCACAGAGCATCATAGCACAGAGAGCCTTAATAGAGAACAGGTGCTCTGCTGTTTTAAGTATGTGCAGGGAGCGGGGTGCGCCTCCTAAGAGCATTTCCAGGAGACCTGCCAAGAGCATGCAGGTTCTTAGCAGAGAAAGGAGCCGCTGATCATCTGGAGCCACAGACAGGGTGAGTAGTACCAGTGGAGCTGCGTGAAAGGTGCCGGTCTCCCCTCGCGGCAGAGACCGGACCTGCAGCTGAGGGCATGACAGTACCCTCCCCCTTACGCCCCCCCTTCCTCAAACCTGCCAGGAACTTTCTAAGAAGGACTGCGGCATTAATGTTCTCCTCAGGCTCCCAGGATCTCTCCTCAGGACCATATCCCTTCCAATCAACCAGAAAGAGCGACCTGTCCCCTCTTCTCTTCATGGCCAATATGTCCTTCACCTCATAGACATCCTCGGAATAGACAGGAGAAGGAAAATTACCTGGATCCTGGGTAAAGCGACTGAGAACAACTGGCTTCAGCAGGGAGACATGGAAGGAGTTATGGATCTGTAAGGAGGCAGGCAACTTCACACGAAAGCACACATCATTGATCCGGTGGAGCACTTCAAAGGGACCGATGAAACGAGGGGCCAGCTTATAAGAAGGGACCTTAAGACGGATGTGCCTAGAAGACAGCCATACCTTATCTCCGGGTTGAAAAGGTGGTGGATCCAGACGTCTCTTATCCGCATGCTCCTTGGTTTGAACAGATGCCTTCTCCAGTGAGGTCCTGGTCTCTGTCCAGACCTTTGTGAAGTCCTTGGCCAGGAAGTCAGCCGCAGGATTGCCGGAGGCAAGAAGCAATGGAGTCGGGATTCTAGGATGCTGTCCATAAACAACGAAAATTGGGGAGTTAGAGGAAGACTCACCAACATGATTATTGTAAGAAAACTCCGCCCACGGCAGCAGGTCGGCCCTGTCGCTGTGGTGACCATTCACGAAGTGTTGCAAATAGTTGGTGCGGACTTGATTCTCTCTCTCCACTTGGCAGTTAGATTGTGGGTGATAGGCCGAGGAGAAGTCCAGGGTGACCTCCAACAGCTTACAGAGGGACCGCCAGAAGCGGGAGACGAATTGAACTCCTCTGTCGGAGACAATGTGGAGTGGAAGTCCGTGAAGCCGAAGGACATGCAGAATGAAGAGCTCTGCGAGTTTAGGAGCAGAAGGGAGACCAGATAGCGTAGTGAAGTGTCCCATCTTGGAGAACCTGTCCACAACAAGCCAGATTACTGTACAACCGGACGATGCTGGCAGATCTGTGATGAAGTCCATGGCAATGTGTTGCCAGGGAGCAGACGGAAACGGTAGTGGGAGGAGGCGACCGGCTGGCAGTTTCTTGGGTGTTTTATTATGAGCACAGGAGGGACAGGCTGCAACGAAATCCAAAATATCTTGGCGCAAGGTGGGCCACCAGTAGTGTCGAGATATTAATTGTAAGGTCTTCTTTTGACCGGCGTGTCCGGCAAGCTTAGAAGAATGACCCCAGTGTAGAACTCTCTTCTTGTCTCTTTCAGTTACAAGGGTCTTACCGGGAGGGGGCTGTGACAGCCTGACTGGAGCCACCGTGATCATCTTGGACGGTTCAATGATATGCTGAGGCTCCTCTTCAAGGTCGTCTGACAGGAAGGACCTGGAAAGCGCATCAGCTTTGATATTTTTTTCTGCTGGACGGAAATGGAGAGAAAAATTGAACCGAGCAAAAAATAAAGACCAACGAGCCTGGCGAGGGTTGAGTCTTTGAGCAGACTGAAGATAGGACAGATTTTTATGATCAGTGTAGATGATGACTGGATGAACTGCGCCTTCAAGCAGATATCGCCATTCCTCTAAGGCGAGCTTAATTGCCAGTAACTCTCTATCCCCAATTGAGTAGTTACGTTCACAGGGTGAGAATGCTTTAGACAAGAAACCACAGGTCACCATCTTACCGGTAGACAGTTTTTGTGTGAGGACCGCTCAGGCTCCAGATTACGAAGTGTCCACTTCAAGGAAAAACTGTTTGTTGATCATTGGTCTGTGCAGGGCCGGTGCGGTTGAGAAAGCTTGTTTGAGGGAGGTGAAAGCTGACTCGGTCTCAGGGGTCCAATCCTTAGGTTTGGCACCTTTACAGGTCAAGGCAGTGAGTGGACTTACCAAAGAGGAGAAGTGAGGGATGAATTGCCGATAATAGTTGGCGAATCCCAGGAACCGCTGAATGGCCTTGATTCCCTCAGGTCGGGGCCACTTAAGCATGGCGGAGGCCTTCTCTGAATCCATCTCGAGACCAGTATCGGAAATGATGTAGCCAAGAAAGGGTAAAGACCTCTGTTCAAACAGACATTTCTCAAACTTTGCATAGAGACAATTCTCCCTTAATCGTTGAAGAACAAGACGAACATTCCTCCTGTGTCTTGGTAAGTCGGGAGAAAACACCAGGATGTCGTCCAGATACACCATCACACAAACATAGAGCAGGTCACGGAATACGTCATTGACAAACTCTTGGAAGACGGCGGGTGCATTGCTTCACCCGAAGGGCATCACCAGATATTCATAGTGACCATCTCGCGTATTGAAGGCAGTTTTCCACTCATCCCCAGATCGTATCCTGATGAGGTTGTAAGCCCCACGGAGATCCAACTTGGTGAAAATCCGGGAACCTCGAAGACGATCAAAAAGCTCTGGAATTAAGGGAAGAGGATATCTATTCTTTACAGTTATTAGGTTGAGACCACGATAGTCGATGCACGGGCGAAGAGACCCATCTTTCTTCTTGACAAAGAAGAACCCAGCTCCAGCCGGAGAGGAGGACTTCTGGATAAACCCTCGAGCCAAATTCTCCTTGATGTACTCGGTCATGGCTTGAGTCTCAGTGGGAGAAAGAGGGTAGATCCTACCTCGAGGCGGAGTAGATCCAGGAACAAGATCGATGGGACAATCGTAAGGTCTGTGAGGAGGAAGAGTCTCGGCTTCCTTCTTGTCGAACACATCTGCGAAGGACCAGGTAACGAGGTAACCCGGGTAAAGCTGCAGGAGGCCGCGGGATAGAACCAGGCCGAACCGGTTTGAGGCAGTGATCGAAACAGGACTGACCCAATGAAGGATATCCCCAGACAGCCAATCCAGGACAGGTTCATGGAGGCACAGCCACGGAAGACCTAGTAGAAATGGTGGAGAAAGATTCGGTAACACATAGAAAGAAATCTTCTCCCTGTGGAGTGCTCCAATTTGAAGTTCCACCTCCTCGGTGATGCCAAGAATGGAATCCTTCAGGGGTCTTCCGTCTACTGAGATAATGCGCTGGGTCCGCTGCAGAGGAATGATTGGGATCCCGAACCGCCTGGCTACAGTTTCCTGAATGAAATTTCCACCAGAACCAGAGTCCAGATAGGCCGTCTCGGAGAACCGCACCTTTCTGAAGATCACCTGTATAGATATAGTTAGTGGAGGAGAGGAATCATTCTCACCTAGGGAGGCCTCCCTTACCTGTCCTAGGCGGAAGAGTTTTTCCGGCCTCTCAGTTCCACTGCATTGCCAGGAGCGAAGCATCCGCCATAACAATACGGATTTCTAGCGGGCATCTCCTCCTGCAGATTCCTCTTCACCTTTACGCGATCAAGCTCCGTGGGTCCATCCCCAGAGACCAGAGCATGACAAGGCGGAAACCGAGGTTACGGTGAAGAAGATGCTGGATGTGGAAATTGCTTCTCGAAGATTCTCTCTCTGGAGCGCTCTTGAAGACGCAGGTCAATCCGAATGGCGAGGGATATGAGATCATCCACAGTCTCTGGTAGGTCCCTGACTGCCAACTCATCCTTGATTCTTCCAGATAGCCCTCGCCGGAAGGCTCCAACCAGAGGCTCATTGGTCCACTGGAGCTCCGAAGCTAGGGTGCGGAAACGGATGGCATACTGACCAACCGAGAGAGAGCCCTGTCGCAGATTGAAGAGAGATTCCATGGCAGATGTGGCACGACCAGGCTCGTCAAATATCTTGCGGAACGTGTCCAAGAATACCTGCAGATCAGACACGATGGGATCATTCCGCTCCAATAGGGGTTGAACCAAGCTAAAGCCTCTCCCTCCAGATGAGAGGCAAGGAAAGCCACCTTGGCCATGTCTGTCTGAAAATGCTGAGGCAAAAAATGAAAATGCAGCAAGCATAGGTTGAGAAATCCTCTGCACAACTTGGGGTCACCATAGTAACGAGGAGGCTTGCAGAGACGAGGACAGGGTCTCATGGTGGGCTCAACCGTCGGACGCTGTACCTTAGTTAACCGGTCATCCACAGAGGTCATGTAGTCCAACAAGCGGGTCTGCGTCTCATGTTGGCGATTGAATTCCAGACAGAGCTCTGCTAGCTGGGTCACGTTGGTGGACTCGGCAACCTGTAGAGTAGATAAGCGGGTATCCAGAGTTTGCATGAAGGCAACTAGCTGATCCTGGCTCTGACAAAGCGTAGCCAGCTCTCTCTGGACTGAGTATCGGGTATCAGCAGAGTCCATGGCCTGGGCAAACTGTTACGCCCACAGTGCGTGGGAAATATAGTGGACTCACTAGACCACTGGTGGAGCAGTGGTAGCTGTATACCCGGTACACAAGAGCAGAAGAATGGCTTCCAAAAAGCAAATGTGTTTATTTAAATGAAGCTTAAACAAACAGAAAGAGGTGCCTGAGAGAAGAACCCTCTGGACCACAACACTGAACCACGTAGTGGAGCACCGGGCAAGGTGTACCCCTATACAGGGATTCCCCCGTCACAACACCAGATGGCCTAAATGCTGCGGTACCCAGACCAGAGGGACGACCCGTACAGACCGTAATAACAAGACGATGGAATTCAGGCTTTATCAGTGAAGAGAATCCTGGAAGCTCTGTGTAGTTTCGGAAAGGCTGATCCAGCCGGCAGCAATATCTGGATGGTTCTGCGAGGAGCAGCTTAGTCAGCCTGGAGTGGAAACCGGGGAGTCCAGAAGGATCCAGAATAGGGAACTGCCAGCGGAGGATACTGAGGAGACAGAGGGATTAGAAAACCAAAAGTAATAAACTACACTTTGCAGAGCAGAGCACAGCACAGCACAGCAGAGTGTGGCCTGAGCAGAAGGCCACAAACAGTAGAATGAACACATTGCCCAGGCACCTCCCATAATGGGAGGATGCCTTTTATGCACAGAGAGCACATAGCACAGAGAGCCTTAATAGAGAACAGGTGCTCTGCTGTTTTAACTATGTGCAGGAAGCGGGGCGCGCCTCCTAAGAGCATTTCCAGGAGACCTGCCAAGAGCATGCAGGTTCTTAGCAGAGAAAGGAGCCACTGATCGTCTGGAGCCACAGACAGGGTGAGTAGTACCAGTGGAGCTGCGTGAAAGGTGCCGGTCACCCCTCGCAGCAGAGACCGGACCTGCAGCTGAGGGCATGACAATAATGCAGCCACCCCAGGGTATAATGCAGCCACCTCATAGAATATAATACAGCCCACCTCTCCATAATTGATAATGTAGCCCCCATAGAATATAATGCAGCCCCCCATAGTATATAACACGGCCTCTCCCATAGAGTATAATATACCCCCCATAGTATATAGCACAACCCGCATAGCAGATAAAACAGCCCACTTAGTAGTATACAGCACAGCCCATGTAGCAGTATACTGCACAGCCCACTTAGCAGTATACAGCACAGCCCACACAGTAGTATACAGGACTGCTCACACAGTAGTATACAGGACTGCTCACACAGTAGTATACAGCACTGCCCACACAGTAGTATACAGCACAGCCCACATAGTAGTATACAGCACAGCCCACACAGTAGTATATAGCACTGCCCACACAGTAGTATATAGCATAGCCCACATAGTAATATATAGCACAGCCCACACAGTAGTATACAGCACAGCCCACACAGTAGTATACAGCAGAGCCCACATAGTAGTAAATAGCAGAGCCCACATAGTAGTATACAGCACTGCCCACACAGTATTATACAGCAGAGACCACACAGTAGTATATAGCACAGCCCACACAGTAGTATATAGCAGAGCCCACATAGTAATATACAGCACTGCCCACACAGTAGTATACAGCAGAGCCCACACAGTAGTATATAGCACAGCCCACACAGTAGTATATAGCAGAGCCCACACAGTAGTATACAGCACAGCCCACACAGTAGTATATAGCAGAGCCCACACAGTAGTATACAGCACTGCCCACACAGTAGTATACAGCAGAGCCCACATAGTAGTATATAGCACAGCCCACACAGTAGTATACAGCAGAGCCCACATAGTAGTATACAGCACTGCCCACACAGTAGTATATAGCACAGCCCACACAGTAGTATATAGCATAGCCCACATAGTAGTATATAGCACAGCCCACACAGTAGTATACAGCACACCCCACACAGTAGTATACAGCAGAGCCCACACAGTAGTATATAGCAGAGTGTTATGACCCCAATGGCAGAGGGTCTCAGGAATAATGCTAAGTCAGTAAATACAGAAAACCAGCTCATAGGGCAGTGGTAACTGGGCTGACCATATAACTAATCCTAGCACCACAAATACCAGCAGCCGGGGAACGTTCCTACGTTGATCCTAGATGTCTCGCGCCAGCCGGAGAGCTAACTACCCCTAGAAGGGAAAAGAAAGACCTTTCTTGCCTCCAGAGGAAATACCCCAAAAAGTTGGATAGAAGCCCCCCACAAATAATAACGGTGAGGTAAGAGGAAAAGACAAACATAAGAATGAGCTAGGAATTTAGCAAAGAGAGGCCCACTAGCTAATAGCAGAATATAGAAAGATAACTTATATGGTCAGCAAAAAATCCTATCAAAAATATCCACACTGGAAATTCAAGAACCCCCGAACCGTCTAACGGCCCGGGGGGAGAACGCCAGCCCCCTAGAGCTTCCAGCAAGGTCAGGAATCACATTTAGTACAAGCTGGACAAAAATGATAGCAAACAAATAACCCAAAAAACAAAGAAGCAAGACTTAGCTTATTTTAACACGAACCAGGACCAGCAAACAGGAGCAAACAGAATGAGTCTGATAACACCGATGCCAGGCACTGGACTAAGGTTCCAGGAGGTTTATATAGCAACACCCCTGAAGTAACGACCCAGCTGGGTGCAGACAGAGGGAAGGAAATCCCAGAGTCATATCACTAGTAACCACTAGAGGGAGCCAAAAAAGTCTAATTCACAACAGTACCCCCCCTTAAGGAGGGGTCACCGAACCCTCACCAAGACCACCAGGGCGATCAGGATGAGTAGCGTGAAAGGCACGAACCAAATCGGCCGCATGCACATCAGAGGCAACCACCCAGGAATTATCCTCCTGACCATAACCCTTCCACTTGACCAAATACTGAAGCCTCCGCCTGGAGAGACGAGAATCCAAGATCTTCTCCACCACGTACTCCAACTCGCCCTCAACCAACACCGGAGCAGGAGGCTCAGCAGAAGGAACCACAGGCACAACGTAGCGTCGTAACAAAGACCTATGGAACACATTGTGAATGGCAAACGAAACCGGAAGATCCAAGCGAAAGGACACAGGATTAAGGATTTCCAATATCTTGTAAGGACCGATGAAGCGAGGCTTAAATTTAGGAGAGGAGACCTTCATAGGAACAAATCGAGAAGACAGCCACACCAAATCCCCAACACGAAGTCGGGGACCCACACCGCGGCGGCGGTTGGCAAAACGCTGAGCCTTCTCCTGTGACAACTTCAAGTTGTCCACCACATGATTCCAGATCTGCTGCAACCTATCCACCACAGAATCTACTCCAGGACAGTCAGAAGGCTCCACATGTCCCGAGGAAAGACGAGGATGGAAACCAGAGTTGCAGAAAAATGGCGAAACCAAAGTAGCGGAACTAGCCCGATTATTTAGGGCAAACTCGGCCAACGGCAAGAAGGTCACCCAATCATCCTGATCTGCCGAAACAAAACACCTCAAGTAAGCCTCCAGAGTCTGATTAGTTTGCTCAGTTTGTCCATTAGTCTGAGGATGAAAGGCAGACGAGAACGACAAATCAATGCCCATCCTAGCACAAAAGGATCGCCAGAACCTGGAAACAAACTGGGATCCTCTGTCAGACACAATATTCTCAGGAATGCCGTGTAAACGAACCACATTCTGAAGGAACACAGGAACCAGATCGGAAGAGGAAGGCAGCTTAGGCAAAGGCACCAAATGGACCATTTTTGAAAAGCGATCACATACCACCCAGATGACAGACATACCCCGAGACACCGGGAGATCAGAAATGAAATCCATGGAAATATGTGTCCAAGGCCTCTTCGGGACAGGCAAGGGCAAGAGCAACCCGCTGGCACGGGAACAGCAAGGCTTAGCTCGAGCACAAGTCCCACAGGACTGCACAAATAACCGTACATCCCGTGACAAGGAAGGCCACCAAAATGACCTAGCCACCAGATCTCTGGTGCCAAAAATTCCCGGATGACCTGCCAACACCGAGGAATGAACCTCGGAAATGACTCTGCTGGTCCACTTATCAGGAACAAACAGTCTGTCAGGTGGACAAGAGTCAGGTCTACCAGCTTGAAATCTCTGCAACACACGTCGCAAATCAGGAGAAATGGCTGACAAAATAACTCTTTCTTTAAGAATACCAACAGGTTCTGTGACTCCAGGAGAGTCAGGCACAAAGCTCCTTGAAAGAGCATCAGCTTTCACATTCTTTGAACCTGGTAAATACGAGACCACAAAGTCAAAACGGGAGAAAAACAATGACCAGCGGGCCTGTCTAGGATTCATGCGTTTAGCAGACTCGAGATACATCAAATTTTTGTGATCAGTCAAGACCACCACACGATGCTTAGCACCCTCGAGCCAATGACGCCACTCCTCAAATGCCCACTTCATGGCCAGTAATTCCCGATTGCCCACATCATAATTCCGCTCAGCAGGCGAAAACTTCCTAGAGAAGAAAGCACATGGTCTCATTACCGAGCAACCAGGGCCTCTCTGTGACAAAACGGCCCCTGCCCCAATCTCAGAAGCATCCACCTCGACCTGAAAGGGAAGTGAGACATCAGGCTGGCACAAAACAGGCGCCGAAGTAAACCGGCGCTTCAACTCCTGGAACGCCTCCACGGCTGCAGGAGCCCAGTTAGCAACATCAGAACCTTTCTTGGTCATATCCGTCAAAGGTTTAACAACGCTAGAAAAATTAGCGATAAAACGACGGTAGAAGTTAGCAAAACCCAAGAACTTCTGAAGACTCTTAACTGACGTGGGTTGAGTCCACTCATGAATAGCTCGGACCTTGACTGGGTCCATCTCCACAGCAGAAGGGGAAAAAATAAACCCCAAAAAGGGAACTTTCTGTACTCCAAAGAGACACTTTGAGCCTTTAACAAACAAGGCATTCTCACGCAAAACCTGAAACACCATCCTGACCTGCTCCACATGTGAGTCCCAATCTTCAGAGAAAACCAGAATATCGTCCAGATAAACAATCATAAATTTATCCAGATACTTCCGGAAAATATCATGCATAAAGGACTGAAATACTGAGGGAGCATTAGAAAGCCCAAAAGGCATCACCAAGTACTTAAAATGAACCTTGGGCGTATTAAATGCAGTCTTCCATTCATCACCTTGCTTAATGCGCACAAGGTTGTATGCACCATGAAGATCTATCTTGGTGAACCACTTGGCACCCTTAATCCGGGCAAACAAGTCCGACAAGAGAGGCAAAGGATACTGAAATTTTACAGTGATTTTATTCAGTAGCCGATAGTCAATACAAGGTCTCAAAGATCCGTCCTTCTTAGCCACAAAAAAGAATCCCGCACCAAGAGGGGAAGAGGATGGACGGATATGCCCCTTCTCCAGAGACTCCTTGATATATGAACGCATTGCGGCATGCTCAGGTACTGACAGATTAAATAATCTTCCCTTAGGAAATTTACTACCTGGAATCAAATCTATGGCGCAGTCACAGTCCCTATGAGGAGGCAGAGCACTGGATCTGGACTCACTGAATACATCCTGATAATCAGACAAATACTCAGGAACTTCTGAAGGAGTAGAGGAAGCAATAGACACCGGCGGGGAATCAGCATGAATTCCCTGACAGCCCCAACTTGACACAGACATTGCCTTCCAATCCAGGACTGGATTGTGGGTCTGTAACCATGGCAGACCCAAAACGACCAAATCATGCATTTTATGCAGAACAAGAAAACGAATCACCTCCCGATGTTCAGGAGTCATGCACATGGTCACCTGCGTCCAAAACTGAGGTTTATTTTCCACCAATGGCGTAGCATCAATACCTCTAAGAGGAATAAGATTTACTAACGGTTCAAGAACAAAACCACAGCGCTTGGCAAATGACAGATCCATAAGACTCAGGGCGGCACCTGAATCCACAAACGCCATAACAGGGTAAGAAGACAAAGAGCAAATTAAAGTCACAGACAAAATAAATTTAGGTTGCAAATTACCAATGGCGACAGGACTAACAACCCTTGTTAGGCGTTTAGAGCATGCTACTATAACATGTGTAGAATCACCACAGTAAAAACACAACCCATTCTGACGTCTATGATTTTTCCGTTCATTTCTAGTCTGAATTCTATCACATTGCATTAAATCAGGTGTTTGTTCAGACAACACCACCAGAGGATTAGCGGTTTTGCGCTCCCGCAAACGCCGGTCAATTTGAATAGCAAGCGCCATAGAATCATTCAGACTTGTAGGAATGGGGAAACCCACCATCACATTCTTAATGGCTTCAGAAAGGCCATTTCTGAAATTTGCGGCCAGAGCACACTCATTCCACTGAGTAAGCACGGACCATTTCCGAAATTTTTGGCAATACACTTCAGCTTTATCCTGACCCTGAGAAATAGCCAGCAAGGCTTTTTCTGCCTGAATTTCAAGATTGGGTTCCTCGTAAAGCAATCCGAGCGCCAGAAAAAACGCATCAATATTCGCCAATGCCGGATCTCCTGGCGCTAGCGAGAAAGCCCAATCCTGAGGGTCGCCCCGTAAAAAAGAAATAACAATTTTAACTTGCTGAGCAGAATCTCCAGATGAACGGGGTCTCAGAGAAAGAAACAATTTACAATTATTCTTGAAATTCCTAAACCTAAAATAGGACTACTGGTAACAAAATCTTGTATACCCTGCACACGAGCTGCCAGCTGGTCAACACTTGTAATCAAGGTCTGCACATTCATGTCTGCAGCAAGCACACGCCACTCAAAGGTAAAGGGGAGGAAGAGAAGGAAGGAAAAAAACCTCAGAATTTCCTTTCTTATTATCCCACTTCTGCAATGCTTTAAACATTCAATATTGGCCTGGCATACTGTTATGACCCCAATGGCAGAGGGTCTCAGGAATAATGCTAAGTCAGTAAATACAGAAAACCAGCTCATAGGGCAGTGGTAACTGGGCTGACCATATAACTAATCCTAGCACCACAAATACCAGCAGCCGGGGAACGTTCCTACGTTGATCCTAGACGTCTCGCGCCAGCCGGAGAGCTAACTACCCCTAGAAGGGAAAAGAAAGACCTTTCTTGCCTCCAGAGGAAATACCCCAAAAAGTTGGATAGAAGCCCCCCACAAATAATAACGGTGAGGTAAGAGGAAAAGACAAACATAAGAATGAGCTAGGAATTTAGCAAAGAGAGGCCCACTAGCTAATAGCAGAATATAGAAAGATAACTTATATGGTCAGCAAAAAATCCTATCAAAAATATCCACACTGGAAATTCAAGAACCCCCGAACCGTCTAACGGCCCGGGGGGAGAACACCAGCCCCCTAGAGCTTCCAGCAAGGTCAGGAATCACATTTAGTACAAGCTGGACAAAAATGATAGCAAACAAATAACCCAAAAAACAAAGAAGCAAGACTTAGCTTAATTTAACACGAACCAGGACCAGCAAACAGGAGCAAACAGAATGAGTCTGATAACACCGATGCCAGGCACTGGACTAAGGTTCCAGGAGGTTTATATAGCAACACCCCTGAAGTAACGACCCAGCTGGGTGCAGACAGAGGGAAGGAAATCCCAGAGTCATATCACTAGTAACCACTAGAGGGAGCCAAAAAAGTCTAATTCACAACAGCAGAGCCCACATAGTAGTATACAGCACTGCCCACACAGTAGTATACAGCAGAGGCCACACAGTAGTGTATAGCAGAGCCCACATAGTAGTATACAGCACTGCCCACACAGTAGTATACAGCAGAGCCCACACAGTAGTATATAGCACAGCCCACACAGTAGTATATAGCAGAGCCCACACAGTAGTATACAGCAGAGCCCACACAGTAGTATATAGCAGAGCCCACATAGTAGTATACAGCACTGCCCACACAGTAGTATACAGCAGAGCCCACACAGTAGTATATAGCAGAGCCCACACAGTAGTATACAGCAGAGCCCACATAGTAGTATATAGCACAGCCCACACAGTAGTATACAGCAGATCCCACACAGTAGTATACAGCACAGCCCACATAGTAGTATATAGCAGAGCCCACACAGTAGTATATAGCAGAGCCCACACAGCAGTATACAGCACAGTCCACACAGTAGTATATAGCAGAGCCCAAACAGTAGTATATAGCAGAGCCCACACAGTAGTATATAGCACAGCCCACATAGTAGTATATAGCAGAGCCCACACAGTAGTATACAGCACAGCCCACACAGTAGTATATAGCAGAGCCCATAGTAGTATATAGCACAGCCCACACAGTAGTATACAGCAGATCCCACACAGTAGTATACAGCACAGCCCACATAGTAGTATATAGCAGAGCCCACACAGTAGTATACAGCACAGCCCACATAGTATATAGCAGAGCCCATAGTAGTATATAGCACAGCCCACACAGTAGTATACAGCAGAGCCCACATAGTAGTATATAGCACAGCCCACACAGTAGTATACAGCAGAGCCCACATAGTAGTATATAGCACAGCCCACACAGTAGTATACAGCAGAGCCCACACAGTAGTATACAGCACAGCCCACATAGTAGTATATAGCAGAGCCCACACAGTAGTATACAGCACAGCCCACACAGTAGTATATAGCATAGTCCACACAGTAGTATATAGCATAGCCCACACAGTAATATACAGCACAGCCCACACAGTAGCATATAGCAGAGCCCACACAGTAGTATACAGCACAGCCCACACAGTAGTATATAGCAGAGCCCACATAGTAGTATATAGCACAGCCCACACAGTAGTATACAGCAGAGCCCACACAGTAGTATATAGCACAGCCCACACAATAGTATACAGCAGAGCCCACATAGTAGTATATAGCACAGCCCACACAGTAGTATACAGCAGAGCCCACATAGTAGTATATAGTACAGCCCACACAGTATTATACAGCAGAGCCCACACAGTAGTATATAGCACAGCCCACACAGTAGTATATAGCAGAGCCCACATAGTAATATACAGCACTGCCCACACAGTAGTATACAGCAGAGCCCACACAGTAGTATATAGCACAGCCCACACAGTAGTATATAGCAGAGCCCACACAGTAGTATACAGCACAGCCCACACAGTAGTATATAGCAGAGCCCACACAGTAGTATACAGCACTGCCCACACAGTAGTATACAGCAGAGCCCACATAGTAGTATATAGCAGAGCCCACACAGTAGTATACAGCAGAGCCCACATAGTAGTATACAGCACTGCCCACACAGTAGTATATAGCACAGCCCACACAGTAGTATATAGCATAGCCCACATAGTAGTATATAGCACAGCCCACACAGTAGTATACAGCACACCCCACACAGTAGTATACAGCAGAGCCCACACAGTAGTATATAGCAGAGTGTTATGACCCCAATGGCAGAGGGTCTCAGGAATAATGCTAAGTCAGTAAATACAGAAAACCAGCTCATAGGGCAGTGGTAACTGGGCTGACCATATAACTAATCCTAGCACCACAAATACCAGCAGCCGGGGAACGTTCCTACGTTGATCCTAGATGTCTCGCGCCAGCCGGAGAGCTAACTACCCCTAGAAGGGAAAAGAAAGACCTTTCTTGCCTCCAGAGGAAATACCCCAAAAAGTTGGATAGAAGCCCCCCACAAATAATAACGGTGAGGTAAGAGGAAAAGACAAACATAAGAATGAGCTAGGAATTTAGCAAAGAGAGGCCCACTAGCTAATAGCAGAATATAGAAAGATAACTTATATGGTCAGCAAAAAATCCTATCAAAAATATCCACACTGGAAATTCAAGAACCCCCGAACCGTCTAACGGCCCGGGGGGAGAACACCAGCCCCCTAGAGCTTCCAGCAAGGTCAGGAATCACATTTAGTACAAGCTGGACAAAAATGATAGCAAACAAATAACCCAAAAAACAAAGAAGCAAGACTTAGCTTATTTTAACACGAACCAGGACCAGCAAACAGGAGCAAACAGAATGAGTCTGATAACACCGATGCCAGGCACTGGACTAAGGTTCCAGGAGGTTTATATAGCAACACCCCTGAAGTAACGACCCAGCTGGGTGCAGACAGAGGGAAGGAAATCCCAGAGTCATATCACTAGTAACCACTAGAGGGAGCCAAAAAAGTCTAATTCACAACAGTACCCCCCCCTTAAGGAGGGGTCACCGAACCCTCACCAAGACCACCAGGGCGATCAGGATGAGTAGCGTGAAAGGCACGAACCAAATCGGCCGCATGCACATCAGAGGCAACCACCCAGGAATTATCCTCCTGACCATAACCCTTCCACTTGACCAAATACTGAAGCCTCCGCCTGGAGAGACGAGAATCCAAGATCTTCTCCACCACGTACTCCAACTCGCCCTCAACCAACACCGGAGCAGGAGGCTCAGCAGAAGGAACCACAGGCACAACGTAGCGTCGTAACAAAGACCTATGGAACACGTTGTGAATGGCAAATGAAACCGGAAGATCCAAGCGAAAGGACACAGGATTAAGGATTTCCAATATCTTGTAAGGACCGATGAAGCGAGGCTTAAATTTAGGAGAGGAGACCTTCATAGGAACAAATCGAGAAGACAGCCACACCAAATCCCCAACACGAAGTCGGGGACCCACACCGCGGCGGCGGTTGGCAAAACGCTGAGCCTTCTCCTGTGACAACTTCAAGTTGTCCACCACATGATTCCAGATCTGCTGCAATCTATCCACCACAGAATCTACTCCAGGACAGTCAGAAGGCTCCACATGTCCCGAGGAAAGACGAGGATGGAAACCAGAGTTGCAGAAAAATGGCGAAACCAAAGTAGCGGAACTAGCCCGATTATTTAGGGCAAACTCAGCCAACGGCAAGAAGGTCACCCAATCATCCTGATCTGCCGAAACAAAACACCTCAAGTAAGCCTCCAGAGTCTGATTAGTTTGCTCAGTTTGTCCATTAGTCTGAGGATGAAAGGCAGACGAGAACGACAAATCAATGCCCATCCTAGCACAAAAGGATCGCCAGAACCTGGAAACAAACTGGGATCCTCTGTCAGACACAATATTCTCAGGAATGCCGTGTAAACGAACCACATTCTGAAGGAACACAGGAACCAGATCGGAAGAGGAAGGCAGCTTAGGCAAAGGCACCAAATGGACCATTTTTGAAAAGCGATCACATACCACCCAGATGACAGACATACCCCGAGACACCGGGAGATCAGAAATGAAATCCATGGAAATATGTGTCCAAGGCCTCTTCGGGACAGGCAAGGGCAAGAGCAACCCGCTGGCACGGGAACAGCAAGGCTTAGCTCGAGCACAAGTCCCACAGGACTGCACAAATAACCGTACATCCCGTGACAAGGAAGGCCACCAAAATGACCTAGCCACCAGATCTCTGGTGCCAAAAATTCCCGGATGACCTGCCAACACCGAGGAATGAACCTCGGAAATGACTCTGCTGGTCCACTTATCAGGAACAAACAGTCTGTCAGGTGGACAAGAGTCAGGTCTACCAGCTTGAAATCTCTGCAACACACGTCGCAAATCAGGAGAAATGGCTGACAAAATAACTCTTTCTTTAAGAATACCAACAGGTTCTGTGACTCCAGGAGAGTCAGGCACAAAGCTCCTTGAAAGAGCATCAGCTTTCACATTCTTTGAACCTGGTAAATACGAGACCACAAAGTCAAAACGGGAGAAAAACAATGACCAGCGGGCCTGTCTAGGATTCATGCGTTTAGCAGACTCGAGATACATCAAATTTTTGTGATCAGTCAAGACCACCACACGATGCTTAGCACCCTCGAGCCAATGACGCCACTCCTCAAATGCCCACTTCATGGCCAGTAATTCCCGATTGCCCACATCATAATTCCGCTCAGCAGGCGAAAACTTCCTAGAGAAGAAAGCACATGGTCTCATTACCGAGCAACCAGGGCCTCTCTGTGACAAAACGGCCCCTGCCCCAATCTCAGAAGCATCCACCTCGACCTGAAAGGGAAGTGAGACATCAGGCTGGCACAAAACAGGCGCCGAAGTAAACCGGCGCTTCAACTCCTGGAACGCCTCCACGGCTGCAGGAGCCCAGTTAGCAACATCAGAACCTTTCTTGGTCATATCCGTCAAAGGTTTAACAACGCTAGAAAAATTAGCGATAAAACGACGGTAGAAGTTAGCAAAACCCAAGAACTTCTGAAGACTCTTAACTGACGTGGGTTGAGTCCACTCATGAATAGCTCGGACCTTGACTGGGTCCATCTCCACAGCAGAAGGGGAAAAAATAAACCCCAAAAAGGGAACTTTCTGTACTCCAAAGAGACACTTTGAGCCTTTAACAAACAAGGCATTCTCACGCAAAACCTGAAACACCATCCTGACCTGCTCCACATGTGAGTCCCAATCTTCAGAGAAAACCAGAATATCGTCCAGATAAACAATCATAAATTTATCCAGATACTTCCGGAAAATATCATGCATAAAGGACTGAAATACTGAGGGAGCATTAGAAAGCCCAAAAGGCATCACCAAGTACTTAAAATGAACCTTGGGCGTATTAAATGCAGTCTTCCATTCATCACCTTGCTTAATGCGCACAAGGTTGTATGCACCATGAAGATCTATCTTGGTGAACCACTTGGCACCCTTAATCCGGGCAAACAAGTCCGACAAGAGAGGCAAAGGATACTGAAATTTTACAGTGATTTTATTCAGTAGCCGATAGTCAATACAAGGTCTCAAAGATCCGTCCTTCTTAGCCACAAAAAAGAATCCCGCACCAAGAGGGGAAGAGGATGGACGGATATGCCCCTTCTCCAGAGACTCCTTGATATATGAACGCATTGCGGCATGCTCAGGTACTGACAGATTAAATAATCTTCCCTTAGGAAATTTACTACCTGGAATCAAATCTATGGCGCAGTCACAGTCCCTATGAGGAGGCAGAGCACTGGATCTGGACTCACTGAATACATCCTGATAATCAGACAAATACTCAGGAACTTCTGAAGGAGTAGAGGAAGCAATAGACACCGGCGGGGAATCAGCATGAATTCCCTGACAGCCCCAACTTGACACAGACATTGCCTTCCAATCCAGGACTGGATTGTGGGTCTGTAACCATGGCAGACCCAAAACGACCAAATCATGCATTTTATGCAGAACAAGAAAACGAATCACCTCCCGATGTTCAGGAGTCATGCACATGGTCACCTGCGTCCAAAACTGAGGTTTATTTTCCACCAATGGCGTAGCATCAATACCTCTAAGAGGAATAAGATTTACTAACGGTTCAAGAACAAAACCACAGCGCTTGGCAAATGACAGATCCATAAGACTCAGGGCGGCACCTGAATCCACAAACGCCATAACAGGGTAAGAAGACAAAGAGCAAATTAAAGTCACAGACAAAATAAATTTAGGTTGCAAATTACCAATGGCGACAGGACTAACAACCCTTGTTAGGCGTTTAGAGCATGCTACTATAACATGTGTAGAATCACCACAGTAAAAACACAACCCATTCTGACGTCTATGATTTTTCCGTTCATTTCTAGTCTGAATTCTATCACATTGCATTAAATCAGGTGTTTGTTCAGACAACACCACCAGAGGATTAGCGGTTTTGCGCTCCCGCAAACGCCGGTCAATTTGAATAGCAAGCGCCATAGAATCATTCAGACTTGTAGGAATGGGGAAACCCACCATCACATTCTTAATGGCTTCAGAAAGGCCATTTCTGAAATTTGCGGCCAGAGCACACTCATTCCACTGAGTAAGCACGGACCATTTCCGAAATTTTTGGCAATACACTTCAGCTTTATCCTGACCCTGAGAAATAGCCAGCAAGGCTTTTTCTGCCTGAATTTCAAGATTGGGTTCCTCGTAAAGCAATCCGAGCGCCAGAAAAAACGCATCAATATTCGCCAATGCCGGATCTCCTGGCGCTAGCGAGAAAGCCCAATCCTGAGGGTCGCCCCGTAAAAAAGAAATAACAATTTTAACTTGCTGAGCAGAATCTCCAGATGAACGGGGTCTCAGAGAAAGAAACAATTTACAATTATTCTTGAAATTCCTAAACCTAAAATAGGACTACTGGTAACAAAATCTTGTATACCCTGCACACGAGCTGCCAGCTGGTCAACACTTGTAATCAAGGTCTGCACATTCATGTCTGCAGCAAGCACACGCCACTCAAAGGTAAAGGGGAGGAAGAGAAGGAAGGAAAAAAAACCTCAGAATTTCCTTTCTTATTATCCCACTTCTGCAATGCTTTAAACATTCAATATTGGCCTGGCATACTGTTATGACCCCAATGGCAGAGGGTCTCAGGAATAATGCTAAGTCAGTAAATACAGAAAACCAGCTCATAGGGCAGTGGTAACTGGGCTGACCATATAACTAATCCTAGCACCACAAATACCAGCAGCCGGGGAACGTTCCTACGTTGATCCTAGATGTCTCGCGCCAGCCGGAGAGCTAACTACCCCTAGAAGGGAAAAGAAAGACCTTTCTTGCCTCCAGAGGAAATACCCCAAAAAGTTGGATAGAAGCCCCCCACAAATAATAACGGTGAGGTAAGAGGAAAAGACAAACATAAGAATGAGCTAGGAATTTAGCAAAGAGAGGCCCACTAGCTAATAGCAGAATATAGAAAGATAACTTTTATGGTCAGCAAAAAATCCTATCAAAAATATCCACACTGGAAATTCAAGAACCCCCGAACCGTCTAACGGCCCGGGGGGAGAACACCAGCCCCCTAGAGCTTCCAGCAAGGTCAGGAATCACATTTAGTACAAGCTGGACAAAAATGATAGCAAACAAATAACCCAAAAAACAAAGAAGCAAGACTTAGCTTAATTTAACACGAACCAGGACCAGCAAACAGGAACAAACAGAATGAGTCTGATAACACCGATGCCAGGCACTGGACTAAGGTTCCAGGAGGTTTATATAGCAACACCCCTGAAGTAACGACCCAGCTGGGTGCAGACAGAGGGAAGGAAATCCCAGAGTCATATCACTAGTAACCACTAGAGGGAGCCAAAAAAGTCTAATTCACAACAGCAGAGCCCACATAGTAGTATACAGCACTGCCCACACAGTAGTATACAGCAGAGGCCACACAGTAGTGTATAGCAGAGCCCACATAGTAGTATACAGCACTGCCCACACAGTAGTATACAGCAGAGCCCACACAGTAGTATATAGCACAGCCCACACAGTAGTATATAGCAGAGCCCACACAGTAGTATACAGCAGAGCCCACACAGTAGTATATAGCAGAGCCCACATAGTAGTATACAGCACTGCCCACACAGTAGTATACAGCAGAGCCCACACAGTAGTATATAGCAGAGCCCACACAGTAGTATACAGCAGAGCCCACATAGTAGTATATAGCACAGCCCACACAGTAGTATACAGCAGATCCCACACAGTAGTATACAGCACAGCCCACATAGTAGTATATAGCAGAGCCCACACAGTAGTATATAGCAGAGCCCACACAGCAGTATACAGCACAGTCCACACAGTAGTATATAGCAGAGCCCAAACAGTAGTATATAGCAGAGCCCACACAGTAGTATACAGCACAGCCCACATAGTAGTATATAGCAGAGCCCACACAGTAGTATACAGCACAGCCCACACAGTAGTATATAGCAGAGCCCATAGTAGTATATAGCACAGCCCACACAGTAGTATACAGCAGATCCCACACAGTAGTATACAGCACAGCCCACATAGTAGTATATAGCAGAGCCCACACAGTAGTATACAGCACAGCCCACATAGTATATAGCAGAGCCCATAGTAGTATATAGCACAGCCCACACAGTAGTATACAGCAGAGCCCACATAGTAGTATATAGCACAGCCCACACAGTAGTATACAGCAGAGCCCACATAGTAGTATATAGCACAGCCCACACAGTAGTATACAGCAGAGCCCACACAGTAGTATACAGCACAGCCCACATAGTAGTATATAGCAGAGCCCACACAGTAGTATACAGCACAGCCCACACAGTAGTATATAGCATAGTCCACACAGTAGTATATAGCATAGCCCACACAGTAATATACAGCACAGCCCACACAGTAGCATATAGCAGAGCCCACACAGTAGTATACAGCACAGCCCACACAGTAGTATATAGCAGAGCCCACATAGTAGTATATAGCACAGCCCACACAGTAGTATACAGCAGAGCCCACACAGTAGTATATAGCACAGCCCACACAATAGTATACAGCAGAGCCCACATAGTAGTATATAGCACAGCCCACACAGTAGTATACAGCAGAGCCCACATAGTAGTATATAGTACAGCCCACACAGTATTATACAGCAGAGCCCACACAGTAGTATATAGCACAGCCCACACAGTAGTATATAGCAGAGCCCACATAGTAATATACAGCACTGCCCACACAGTAGTATACAGCAGAGCCCACACAGTAGTATATAGCACAGCCCACACAGTAGTATATAGCAGAGCCCACACAGTAGTATACAGCACAGCCCACACAGTAGTATATAGCAGAGCCCACACAGTAGTATACAGCACTGCCCACACAGTAGTATACAGCAGAGCCCACATAGTAGTATATAGCACAGCCCACACAGTAGTATACAGCAGAGCCCACATAGTAGTATACAGCACTGCCCACACAGTAGTATATAGCACAGCCCACACAGTAGTATATAGCATAGCCCACATAGTAGTATATAGCACAGCCCACACAGTAGTATACAGCACACCCCACACAGTAGTATACAGCAGAGCCCACACAGTAGTATATAGCAGAGTGTTATGACCCCAATGGCAGAGGGTCTCAGGAATAATGCTAAGTCAGTAAATACAGAAAACCAGCTCATAGGGCAGTGGTAACTGGGCTGACCATATAACTAATCCTAGCACCACAAATACCAGCAGCCGGGGAACGTTCCTACGTTGATCCTAGATGTCTCGCGCCAGCCGGAGAGCTAACTACCCCTAGAAGGGAAAAGAAAGACCTTTCTTGCCTCCAGAGGAAATACCCCAAAAAGTTGGATAGAAGCCCCCCACAAATAATAACGGTGAGGTAAGAGGAAAAGACAAACATAAGAATGAGCTAGGAATTTAGCAAAGAGAGGCCCACTAGCTAATAGCAGAATATAGAAAGATAACTTATATGGTCAGCAAAAAATCCTATCAAAAATATCCACACTGGAAATTCAAGAACCCCCGAACCGTCTAACGGCCCGGGGGGAGAACACCAGCCCCCTAGAGCTTCCAGCAAGGTCAGGAATCACATTTAGTACAAGCTGGACAAAAATGATAGCAAACAAATAACCCAAAAAACAAAGAAGCAAGACTTAGCTTATTTTAACACGAACCAGGACCAGCAAACAGGAGCAAACAGAATGAGTCTGATAACACCGATGCCAGGCACTGGACTAAGGTTCCAGGAGGTTTATATAGCAACACCCCTGAAGTAACGACCCAGCTGGGTGCAGACAGAGGGAAGGAAATCCCAGAGTCATATCACTAGTAACCACTAGAGGGAGCCAAAAAAGTCTAATTCACAACAGTACCCCCCCCTTAAGGAGGGGTCACCGAACCCTCACCAAGACCACCAGGGCGATCAGGATGAGTAGCGTGAAAGGCACGAACCAAATCGGCCGCATGCACATCAGAGGCAACCACCCAGGAATTATCCTCCTGACCATAACCCTTCCACTTGACCAAATACTGAAGCCTCCGCCTGGAGAGACGAGAATCCAAGATCTTCTCCACCACGTACTCCAACTCGCCCTCAACCAACACCGGAGCAGGAGGCTCAGCAGAAGGAACCACAGGCACAACGTAGCGTCGTAACAAAGACCTATGGAACACGTTGTGAATGGCAAACGAAACCGGAAGATCCAAGCGAAAGGACACAGGATTAAGGATTTCCAATATCTTGTAAGGACCGATGAAGCGAGGCTTAAATTTAGGAGAGGAGACCTTCATAGGAACAAATCGAGAAGACAGCCACACCAAATCCCCAACACGAAGTCGGGGACCCACACCGCGGCGGCGGTTGGCAAAACGCTGAGCCTTCTCCTGTGACAACTTCAAGTTGTCCACCACATGATTCCAGATCTGCTGCAACCTATCCACCACAGAATCTACTCCAGGACAGTCAGAAGGCTCCACATGTCCCGAGGAAAGACGAGGATGGAAACCAGAGTTGCAGAAAAATGGCGAAACCAAAGTAGCGGAACTAGCCCGATTATTTAGGGCAAACTCAGCCAACGGCAAGAAGGTCACCCAATCATCCTGATCTGCCGAAACAAAACACCTCAAGTAAGCCTCCAGAGTCTGATTAGTTTGCTCAGTTTGTCCATTAGTCTGAGGATGAAAGGCAGACGAGAACGACAAATCAATGCCCATCCTAGCACAAAAGGATCGCCAGAACCTGGAAACAAACTGGGATCCTCTGTCAGACACAATATTCTCAGGAATGCCGTGTAAACGAACCACATTCTGAAGGAACACAGGAACCAGATCGGAAGAGGAAGGCAGCTTAGGCAAAGGCACCAAATGGACCATTTTTGAAAAGCGATCACATACCACCCAGATGACAGACATACCCCGAGACACCGGGAGATCAGAAATGAAATCCATGGAAATATGTGTCCAAGGCCTCTTCGGGACAGGCAAGGGCAAGAGCAACCCGCTGGCACGGGAACAGCAAGGCTTAGCTCGAGCACAAGTCCCACAGGACTGCACAAATAACCGTACATCCCGTGACAAGGAAGGCCACCAAAATGACCTAGCCACCAGATCTCTGGTGCCAAAAATTCCCGGATGACCTGCCAACACCGAGGAATGAACCTCGGAAATGACTCTGCTGGTCCACTTATCAGGAACAAACAGTCTGTCAGGTGGACAAGAGTCAGGTCTACCAGCTTGAAATCTCTGCAACACACGTCGCAAATCAGGAGAAATGGCTGACAAAATAACTCTTTCTTTAAGAATACCAACAGGTTCTGTGACTCCAGGAGAGTCAGGCACAAAGCTCCTTGAAAGAGCATCAGCTTTCACATTCTTTGAACCTGGTAAATACGAGACCACAAAGTCAAAACGGGAGAAAAACAATGACCAGCGGGCCTGTCTAGGATTCATGCGTTTAGCAGACTCGAGATACATCAAATTTTTGTGATCAGTCAAGACCACCACACGATGCTTAGCACCCTCGAGCCAATGACGCCACTCCTCAAATGCCCACTTCATGGCCAGTAATTCCCGATTGCCCACATCATAATTCCGCTCAGCAGGCGAAAACTTCCTAGAGAAGAAAGCACATGGTCTCATTACCGAGCAACCAGGGCCTCTCTGTGACAAAACGGCCCCTGCCCCAATCTCAGAAGCATCCACCTCGACCTGAAAGGGAAGTGAGACATCAGGCTGGCACAAAACAGGCGCCGAAGTAAACCGGCGCTTCAACTCCTGGAACGCCTCCACGGCTGCAGGAGCCCAGTTAGCAACATCAGAACCTTTCTTGGTCATATCCGTCAAAGGTTTAACAACGCTAGAAAAATTAGCGATAAAACGACGGTAGAAGTTAGCAAAACCCAAGAACTTCTGAAGACTCTTAACTGACGTGGGTTGAGTCCACTCATGAATAGCTCGGACCTTGACTGGGTCCATCTCCACAGCAGAAGGGGAAAAAATAAACCCCAAAAAGGGAACTTTCTGTACTCCAAAGAGACACTTTGAGCCTTTAACAAACAAGGCATTCTCACGCAAAACCTGAAACACCATCCTGACCTGCTCCACATGTGAGTCCCAATCTTCAGAGAAAACCAGAATATCGTCCAGATAAACAATCATAAATTTATCCAGATACTTCCGGAAAATATCATGCATAAAGGACTGAAATACTGAGGGAGCATTAGAAAGCCCAAAAGGCATCACCAAGTACTTAAAATGAACCTTGGGCGTATTAAATGCAGTCTTCCATTCATCACCTTGCTTAATGCGCACAAGGTTGTATGCACCATGAAGATCTATCTTGGTGAACCACTTGGCACCCTTAATCCGGGCAAACAAGTCCGACAAGAGAGGCAAAGGATACTGAAATTTTACAGTGATTTTATTCAGTAGCCGATAGTCAATACAAGGTCTCAAAGATCCGTCCTTCTTAGCCACAAAAAAGAATCCCGCACCAAGAGGGGAAGAGGATGGACGGATATGCCCCTTCTCCAGAGACTCCTTGATATATGAACGCATTGCGGCATGCTCAGGTACTGACAGATTAAATAATCTTCCCTTAGGAAATTTACTACCTGGAATCAAATCTATGGCGCAGTCACAGTCCCTATGAGGAGGCAGAGCACTGGATCTGGACTCACTGAATACATCCTGATAATCAGACAAATACTCAGGAACTTCTGAAGGAGTAGAGGAAGCAATAGACACCGGCGGGGAATCAGCATGAATTCCCTGACAGCCCCAACTTGACACAGACATTGCCTTCCAATCCAGGACTGGATTGTGGGTCTGTAACCATGGCAGACCCAAAACGACCAAATCATGCATTTTATGCAGAACAAGAAAACGAATCACCTCCCGATGTTCAGGAGTCATGCACATGGTCACCTGCGTCCAAAACTGAGGTTTATTTTCCACCAATGGCGTAGCATCAATACCTCTAAGAGGAATAAGATTTACTAACGGTTCAAGAACAAAACCACAGCGCTTGGCAAATGACAGATCCATAAGACTCAGGGCAGCACCTGAATCCACAAACGCCATAACAGGGTAAGAAGACAAAGAGCAAATTAAAGTCACAGACAAAATAAATTTAGGTTGCAAATTACCAATGGCGACAGGACTAACAACCCTTGTTAGGCGTTTAGAGCATGCTACTATAACATGTGTAGAATCACCACAGTAAAAACACAACCCATTCTGACGTCTATGATTTTTCCGTTCATTTCTAGTCTGAATTCTATCACATTGCATTAAATCAGGTGTTTGTTCAGACAACACCACCAGAGGATTAGCGGTTTTGCGCTCCCGCAAACGCCGGTCAATTTGAATAGCAAGCGCCATAGAATCATTCAGACTTGTAGGAATGGGGAAACCCACCATCACATTCTTAATGGCTTCAGAAAGGCCATTTCTGAAATTTGCGGCCAGAGCACACTCATTCCACTGAGTAAGCACGGACCATTTCCGAAATTTTTGGCAATACACTTCAGCTTTATCCTGACCCTGAGAAATAGCCAGCAAGGCTTTTTCTGCCTGAATTTCAAGATTGGGTTCCTCGTAAAGCAATCCGAGCGCCAGAAAAAACGCATCAATATTCGCCAATGCCGGATCTCCTGGCGCTAGCGAGAAAGCCCAATCCTGAGGGTCGCCCCGTAAAAAAGAAATAACAATTTTAACTTGCTGAGCAGAATCTCCAGATGAACGGGGTCTCAGAGAAAGAAACAATTTACAATTATTCTTGAAATTCCTAAACCTAAAATAGGACTACTGGTAACAAAATCTTGTATACCCTGCACACGAGCTGCCAGCTGGTCAACACTTGTAATCAAGGTCTGCACATTCATGTCTGCAGCAAGCACACGCCACTCAAAGGTAAAGGGGAGGAAGAGAAGGAAGGAAAAAAAACCTCAGAATTTCCTTTCTTATTATCCCACTTCTGCAATGCTTTAAACATTCAATATTGGCCTGGCATACTGTTATGACCCCAATGGCAGAGGGTCTCAGGAATAATGCTAAGTCAGTAAATACAGAAAACCAGCTCATAGGGCAGTGGTAACTGGGCTGACCATATAACTAATCCTAGCACCACAAATACCAGCAGCCGGGGAACGTTCCTACGTTGATCCTAGACGTCTCGCGCCAGCCGGAGAGCTAACTACCCCTAGAAGGGAAAAGAAAGACCTTTCTTGCCTCCAGAGGAAATACCCCAAAAAGTTGGATAGAAGCCCCCCACAAATAATAACGGTGAGGTAAGAGGAAAAGACAAACATAAGAATGAGCTAGGAATTTAGCAAAGAGAGGCCCACTAGCTAATAGCAGAATATAGAAAGATAACTTATATGGTCAGCAAAAAATCCTATCAAAAATATCCACACTGGAAATTCAAGAACCCCCGAACCGTCTAACGGCCCGGGGGGAGAACACCAGCCCCCTAGAGCTTCCAGCAAGGTCAGGAATCACATTTAGTACAAGCTGGACAAAAATGATAGCAAACAAATAACCCAAAAAACAAAGAAGCAAGACTTAGCTTAATTTAACACGAACCAGGACCAGCAAACAGGAGCAAACAGAATGAGTCTGATAACACCGATGCCAGGCACTGGACTAAGGTTCCAGGAGGTTTATATAGCAACACCCCTGAAGTAACGACCCAGCTGGGTGCAGACAGAGGGAAGGAAATCCCAGAGTCATATCACTAGTAACCACTAGAGGGAGCCAAAAAAGTCTAATTCACAACAGCAGAGCCCACATAGTAGTATACAGCACTGCCCACACAGTAGTATACAGCAGAGGCCACACAGTAGTATATAGCAGAGCCCACATAGTAGTATACAGCACTGCCCACACAGTAGTATACAGCAGAGCCCACACAGTAGTATATAGCACAGCCCACACAGTAGTATATAGCAGAGCCCACACAGTAGTATACAGCAGAGCCCACACAGTAGTATATAGCAGAGCCCACATAGTAGTATACAGCACTGCCCACACAGTAGTATACAGCAGAGCCCACACAGTAGTATATAGCAGAGCCCACACAGTAGTATACAGCAGAGCCCACATAGTAGTATATAGCACAGCCCACACAGTAGTATACAGCAGATCCCACACAGTAGTATACAGCACAGCCCACATAGTAGTATATAGCAGAGCCCACACAGTAGTATATAGCAGAGCCCACACAGCAGTATACAGCACAGTCCACACAGTAGTATATAGCAGAGCCCAAACAGTAGTATATAGCAGAGCCCACACAGTAGTATACAGCACAGCCCACATAGTAGTATATAGCAGAGCCCACACAGTAGTATACAGCACAGCCCACACAGTAGTATATAGCAGAGCCCATAGTAGTATATAGCACAGCCCACACAGTAGTATACAGCAGATCCCACACAGTAGTATACAGCACAGCCCACATAGTAGTATATAGCAGAGCCCACACAGTAGTATACAGCACAGCCCACATAGTATATAGCAGAGCCCATAGTAGTATATAGCACAGCCCACACAGTAGTATACAGCAGAGCCCACATAGTAGTATATAGCACAGCCCACACAGTAGTATACAGCAGAGCCCACATAGTAGTATATAGCACAGCCCACACAGTAGTATACAGCAGAGCCCACACAGTAGTATACAGCACAGCCCACATAGTAGTATATAGCAGAGCCCACACAGTAGTATACAGCACAGCCCACACAGTAGTATATAGCATAGTCCACACAGTAGTATATAGCATAGCCCACACAGTAATATACAGCACAGCCCACACAGTAGCATATAGCAGAGCCCACACAGTAGTATACAGCACAGCCCACACAGTAGTATATAGCAGAGCCCACATAGTAGTATATAGCACAGCCCACACAGTAGTATACAGCAGAGCCCACACAGTAGTATATAGCACAGCCTACACAATAGTATACAGCAGAGCCCACATAGTAGTATATAGCACAGCCCACACAGTAGTATACAGCAGAGCCCACATAGTAGTATATAGTACAGCCCACACAGTATTATACAGCAGAGCCCACACAGTAGTATACAGCACAGCCCACACAGTAGTATATAGCAGAGCCCACACAGTAGTATACAGCACTGCCCACACAGTAGTATACAGCACTGCCCACACAGTAGTATACAGCAGAGCTCACACAGTAGTATGTAGCACAGCCCACATAGTATACAGCAGAGCCCACATAGTAGTATAGAGCACAGCCCACATAGTATACAGCAGAGCCCACATAGTAGTATAGAGCACAGCCCACATAGTATACAGCAGAGCCCACATCTCTCCTCCCCCCTAGAATGGCCCCACATTCCATTCAAAAACAAAACACACTCCTCACCATCCCTCGTACCTGCGGTGCTCCCTGCTCCTGTCTCGGCGGCTGCCGCTGCACTGCCTGAGACACAGTGAGTGCGCGCGCACCAGCAGTGTCAGAGGCAGAGCAGGGAATGAGTCAGGTGACGCTCTCTCCTCCATCATTGCATTCAACTGTACCGGCATCATAGACGCCGGTATAGTTGAATGTGGCGGCGGCGCTGGGGGGGAAGGGTGAGTCAGTGTGCAGCGGCCCACTACTGGCACCGGCCCTTCTGGCATTTGCCAGAACTGCCCGATGGCCAGTCCGGCCCTGCCAGAAAGGCCATGTTTACTTTGCTAAACCCTGCTATGCTTTATGCTGTTCCACAATAAATCAGCAGATGTTATATCACAATAAGCAGTCCTGTGTCTACCTTGGGAAGCAGCTGAGTGAATTAACCCCTCACAGTGCCCATATAAAAAAAACTGCCCCTAGTGAAGCCCATTAGTGTTTCCACACAGTAGAATGCTGCTTTCATGACCCCAACACAGTATGATGCAGACAGAGGGTCAGTCCTCGCTCCATACATTATGATGTGCCAGTAATTCTCCCTATTATGCCCTCACATACAGTGTGATACCCTCACCTACCCAGTATGATACACAGCCTCCCTAATTATGATGCCCTTGTAGTCCTCATAGCACTATGTCCCAAAAGCCTCCCCCAGTAAAATATAATACACTAACAGTCCCCTGCTTACAGTATGATGTCTCCGTTGCTGATTCCAGTGTCTTTTATTGACTGCAGAGCTGTCAATTGTGATATCAATGCTACAGAGTTCAGAAGCTCTGCCTCAGTAGATGGCATGGCCACTGGGCTCAGTCAGTTTTTTGCCATCAGTCGCAATCCGTCGAATTTTGATAAAAATGCATCCGTCACAGATTGTGAAAAACTGATGCGATGGATCTGTTTTTTTTGCCGGATCCGACTAGCTGATCCGGCTAATTGGACCCTAAAAAAATCAGAGCATGATATTAAAAAAAACGGAATCAGTCGCCGGATTCCGTCATTTGACGGATCCGGCGCCATAGGCTTCCATTCTAGCAAATGACAGACGGCGACGGATCTGTCGCTGTCCGTTTTTTGGCCGACACAAAAAACGTTATTATGTCCGTTGTCTCCGGCCGCCGGACAAACAATTTTCAACGGATCCGGCAAACGACGGCTGAAATGTGAGGCCATCCGTCGCAATCCGTCGCTAATACAAGTCTATGAGAAAAAAATGGATCCGCCGGATCAGTTTTTTTCAAAATTCGACGGATTGCGAGTGATGGCAAAAAACTGATGTGTGAAAGGGACCTAATTGGCTACAGCACTATCGACAAGGCATCATTTAAGAAAAATAAACTGCATTTCCAAAACAAGAAGACACCTGTTGAAACCTCCCCATGTTCTACTTTTAGGTATGCCTTACAAATTAAATTGTAGGATTTTTTTTTATGTATTTTTCCAGGGGATATTTACTAAAGGGTTTTTTTTTGTACAATAATAGGGGAAGGGGGGAGGAAACAATATACGATACTACAAGGAATATGTGAATAACAAGCCATAAGTACAATGAGAAAATATCCCTTAATTTTTAAACTGAAATAGAGAATAAAATAACAATCGTATGTTTCCTAACTAACTACAGTATATAAGGAATAGAAAAAGGAAAATAAAGGAAGGGGAAAAAGGTATATGTGAAAAGGGGGCAAAAAGAAGGGAAAAGGACAGCAAAAAAAGAAAAAAGGAAAACTAAGGTGGCGGGAGTGAATGGGAGAAATGACAAAGGGAAGGGAATAACGAAGAACATCAAGGTCAAATCTTCATAACAAACAATGAAAAGGACAAATAAACAAACCTAGTAAGAATATATAATTTCTGGTTAAGCAATAAAAGCAGTAGTGAAATAATCATGTTAAAAATAAGGAATTCCAGAGGGACCATCTTTCCAAGTAATTCTTTTTGTTATTGGTCTTACCTGCAAAGGCCAGTTCAAAGAAGTTATGAGATGATATTCTCTCAATAATATTCTTGATAGATGGGATCTCCGTTGTTTTCCATTTGGCTACTGTCAGAATTTTAGTAACTGCAAAAATATAAAGAGCTATGTACCTAATATCAGGTGTTATATTATCGGCACAGAGAGAAAGGAGTGCCAAATGAGATGAAAGGGTGACCACATCTTTCTTCAGATTATTCAGGAAGATGCTGATCTCATTCCAGATAGGTTTTTTTGGGGGGCATGACCAAAAAATGTGTCAAACTTCCCTTTTCACTGCAATTCTTTCAGCAAGGTCAGATTGGCCTGAGAAAGCTTTACCTAGTCTATCAGGAGTGAAGTACCAGCAGGAGAGGATTTTGAAAAAAAATTTCAGAGGCAATCATTTATATTTGACTTACACAATAATGACTGAATTGCCTTTTCCCAATTTTCTAGTGAAAATTTTTGATTTAGTTCGTCCTCCTGTTTTAATATGGATTTCGATTTCTCAAAGGAGACATCATTGTTAAACATCATGTTTATGTTCTTTCTGTTCCAAATAAGCACCTTGGTAGTATTATCCAGTAAGCTAACAATAGCTCTAGGTAAAACTATAGGAAGAGTGAGGTTTCCTTATATATTTCCTAATATCAAGTAAGTTTAAAAATTACTCGTTTTGGAGGTTATGTGAAATTTTTAAAGAATGAAAATTCAATAAAAAATTAGCTCAGAACCCTTAAAGAGAAAAAAACAGTCCCTAACTCCCAGTTTTTCCCATTTGTTGTACCGGAAAATTGGGAATGACTAGTTGAAAGAATGATGTTGGGGTTTTTTCACATGGAAATAAAATCCAGTTGTGTTTATCAGAGATGAGCGAATATGTTCGGAAAAACAGTCGCCGAATCCCAATGTGCCACATTTGTGTCATATTCGTGCCGAATATATGTTTGCAATCGTTTTCGAACAGATTTGCTCATCTCTACTCCCACTTACTCAAATGGTGTTCGGCTATTTTCGGCAAATATTGCAAATTCGGCAATCATAATCTAAGCCGAATATTGAAAAATGTGCTCAACTCTACTGTTTAGTAAGTTTAAACAACTTTTTACAGGATGAAATTGCAGCATCTAAAGTTTGATGTTTAGGGGCAAGGAGTGAAGGAACTAATAAGTGGGCTAAGATTAGATTAGACAAAGATGAGTCTGGAAATGAGTTTCTCTCTATGTTTACCCATCCTCGATTCATTTTTATGAATTAACCAGTTCCTGCTTTGGAGAATGATATTCGTGTCAAAATAAAGCTTGAATATTGGGGAGACTAAAGGCTCCTTTTTTATTCTTGAAAAGAAGGGATTTAGCAGTTCTAGGAGGATTTTGTTGCCAGATGTAATTTCATAGTTGTTTATCCAGCTTAATTAGAATTTGAGGTATGAATAGGGATTGTCCTTAACATGTATTGGTTTTTTGAGAGCATAATTATCTTGTATAAGACAATTCTATACAACCATGAGATAATAGCTTTGTTAAAATTGTCTAAAGGCTGAGTCACACATAACAATATCGTTAACGATATCATTACAACGTCACGCTTTTGGTGACGTAGCAACGATCCCACTAACAATCTCGTTATGTGTGACAGCGACCAACGATCAGGCCCCTGCTGGGAGATCGTTGGTTGTTGGGGAATGATCAGGACCCTTTTTTGGTCGCTGATCACCCGCTGTTATCGCTGGATCAGCGTGTATGACGCCGATCCAGCGATGTGTTCACTTGTTAGCAGGTTAAATATCGGGTTACTAAGAGCAGGGCCGCGCTTAGTAACCCGATATTTACCCTGGTTACCATTGTAAAAGTTAAAAAAAACCCAGTACATACTCACATTCTGATGTCTGTCACGTCCCCCGGCGTCCACAGGGTTAAAACTGCTTTCGACAAGAGCGCTGCTAATATGCACGCGCTGCTGCCGAGAGCTTCCCTGCACTGACTGTGTCAGCGCCGGCCGAAAAGCAGAGCACAGCGGTGACGTCACCGCTGTTACTGCCGGCGCTGACACATTCAGTGCAGGGAAGCTCTCGGCAGCAGCGCTGCATATTAGCAGCGCTCTTGCCGAAAGCAGTTTTAACCCTGTGGACGCCGGGGGACGTGACAGACATCAGAATGTGAGTATGTACTGTTTTTTTTTTTTTTACTTTTACAATGGTAACCAGGGTAAATATCGGGTTACTAAGCGCGGCCCTGCACTTAGTAACCCGATGTTTACCCTGGTTACCCGGGTGCTGCAGGGGGACTTCGCATCGTTGAAGACAGTTCCCCTGATCGTTGGTCGCTGGAGAGAGCTGTCTGTGTGACAGCTCCCCAGCGACCACACAACGACTTACCAACGATCACGGCCAGGTCGTATCGCTGGTCGTGATCGTTGGTAAGTCGTTTAGTGTAACTCCAGCTTAAGATAACTTGAATTTTTCTTAAAATCTTTCCTCTGGGATTTTATTTAGTGGTTTTGTGATTTTTATTCCCAGGTATTTTATATCAGATTTAAAAAATACAGGATTTTTTACCCTCTCCTATCTACTTATTATAATTCCCAAAATTATCAACGCCAACAACGCATGTAAAAATCATGAGCTATAAACTAATCATAGAATATAGCCTGACGATTCCAAAAATAAAGACACAAAATCTCTGTATTCTCCTTTATAGACACATACAGTGGGGGAAAAGGCCTCTAAATTGACAAGGTGATTTTCTGGGTTTGTCTTCTCATTTTGGCTCTCATAGTTGAGGTCTACCTATGATGCCAATTACAGGCCTCTTTCATCTTTTTAAGGGGGAGAACTTGCACAATTGGTGGCTGAATAAATACTTTTTTCCCCAACTGTAGAAGGGTTGCTTATCAAGGCTATTGTATCACACAACAAAAGCTTTTATATTTACAATGATAAAGTAACAGTTTCATTAACCATTACCATGTATTATCTACACTGTTTGATGCTGAAGGATGTTCTTTTATTTTGGCTTCATTTTGCTTTGGGAAAGAAACAGATACATTGTACACTACAGCACACGAGGAAACAAAACAGATAATTGCCTCTTATCAAGTAAAAAGGCCTTGCTGATCTGCAAAAATAGATTAAACATCACATATCCAAGGTGAAAATATGAAGCCTGTTTATGAAGCCTGTTTTCACCTTCATGACCAGGCAAAGTAAAGGTACCGTCACATTAAGCGACGCTGCAGCGATATAGACAACGATGCCGATCGCTGTAGCGTCGCTGTTTCATCGTTGTGTGGTCGCTGGAGAGCTGTCATACAGACAGCTCTCCAGCGACCAACGATGCCGAAGTCCCCGGTAACCAGGGTAAACATCGGGTTACTAAGCGCAGGGCCGCGCTTAGTAACCCGATGTTTACCCTGGTTACCAGTGTAAATGTAAAAAAACCCAAACAGTACATACTTACATTTCGGTGCCTGTCGTGTCCCCCGGCGTCCGCTTCCCTGCACTGTGTAAGCGCCGGCCCTAAAGCAGAGCGGTGACGTCACCGCTGTGCTTTGCTTTACGGCCGGCACTGACACATTCAGTGCAGGAAGCTCTGAGCAGCAGCGCGGACGCCGGGGGACGTGACAGACATCAGAAGGTGAGTATGTAGTGTTTTTTTTTACTTTTACAATGGTAACCAGGGTAAATATCAGGTTACTAAGTGCGGCCCTGCGCTTAGTAACCCGATATTTACCCTGGTTACCATTGTAAAACATTGCTGGCATCGTTGCTTTTGCTGTCAAACACAACAATACACTCTGATCTGACGACCAAATAAAGTTCTGGACTTTCAGCAACGACCAGCGATCTCACAGCGGGATCCAGATCGCTGCTGCGTGTCAAACACAACGATATCGCTATCCAGGACGCTGCAACGTCACGGATCGCTATCGTTATCGTTGGAAAGTTGGTCAGTGTGAAGGTACCTTTACAATTCTTCTTACCAGTGTCAATTAATGTGGTAATAACTCCGAAACGCATCAAAGTTTCCCACTGATTCTGTGACTGTTTTCTCATGACATATTGTACGTCATGATAGTGGTAACATTTCTTCAATATGACTTGCGTTTATTTGTGTAAAAACAAAAATTTAGAAAATGTAGCAATTTTCAAATTTTTAATATTTATGCCCTTAAATTAGATAGATATGTCACAAAAAATAGTTAATAAATAACATTTCCCACATGTCTACTTTACATCAGCACAATTTTTGAAACATGCTTTTTGTTAAGCAGTTATAAGGGTTAAAAGTTGATCAGCAATTTCTCATTTTTCCAACATTTGATGTGACTTTGAGGGGCCTACGTGACAGAAAATACCAACAAGTGACACCATTCTAAAAACGGCATCCCTTACGGTGTTCAAAACCACATTCAAAAAGTTTATTAACTCTTCAGGTGCTTCACAGGAATTAATGAAATGTGGAGCTAAAAAATTACCATTTAACTTTTTTTCACAAAAATTTTACTTCAGACCCAAACGGTAACAGGAAAAAACAGACCCCAAAATTTGTTGTGCAATTTCTCTTGAGCATGCTGATACCCCATATGTGGGGGAAAAAAATCACTGTATGGGCACACGGTAGAGCTCGGAAGGGAAGGAGCGCCATTTGACTTTTTGAAAGTAAAATTTGCTGGATTAATTAGAGTACGCCATGTTGCATTTGGAGAGCCCCCAATGTGCCTAAACAGTGGAAACCTCTCAAAAGTGACATTTTAGAAACTAGAAACTAAACTCCTCAGGGAACTGATCTAGATGTGTGGTGTGCATCTTGATCCCCAAGGTGCTTCACAGAATAACGATGAGCCATGATGAAAAGAAAAAAATTAACATTTTTCCCACAAAAATGTTTTTTAGTCCCAAATATTGCATTTTCACAAGGGTAACAGGAAAAATTGCACCATACAATTTGTTGTGCAATTTCTCCTGAGTATGCCGATACTCCATATGTGGGGGAAAGAACTTTTGAAATACAGTGCAAAGATCAGAAGTGAAGAAGCACCATATTGTTCAGATTTTGCTAGACTGTTTTGTGGATGCCATGTCACATTGGCAGAGCCCCTGAGGTGCCAGAACAGCAGAACCTCCTATAAGTGACCCCATTTTACAAAATACACTTCTCAATGAAATTATCTAGGAGTGCAGTGATCAGATTGACACCACAAGAGTGTCACAATTTTATACCATTGGACAGTGAAGAAAAATAAAACATTTTACCACCAAAACCTATTTTTAGCCCCAGATCTTACCTTTTCACAATGTTGAAATGGGCAAAAATTGCACCAAAATTGAGGCTGTACAGTGCTGTTTAGCTATACTGCGAGACTCGGGAGGAATGGACGGCTATTTGCCTCCTGTAGCGCAGATTTTCCTTGAATAGTTTGCAGACTCCATGTAAAGAAAGCTTGACATGCAGAATTCCCCCTCAACTGACTTAATTTTGGAAATTATACCCCTTTGGGAATTTATATACAGTTCTAGTGATGATTTTGACTCCTTGGGTGTTTTCCAGAAACAAGCAGCAGTGGATGTTGCTGAGTGAAAATTGCAAACTGCCATTGTAGTACCCAATACGTTGTAGTGACCAGTACATTGTAGTGACCAGTGTGTTGTAGTGACCAGTATGTTATACCCAGCTCAGGTTTCTGGAGACATGCACCAGTAAATTTGGCGGGCTGTAATCGCTACAGAAATTCCAAGTATGTGGATGCTAAATGAAGTTTACGCACACGGGGGCTCAGGAGGAGGGGGCCGATGAGCTATTTAGCTTTTTCAGACACTTCGTACTACCAATATAGTGGAAGCTCCTTATATTTCCGATAACAGATGACGGACCTGAGTGAGGACTTGCTTTTTTTGCAGATTGATTTTATGCTTTTTCTGGGAACATTTTACATAATGTTTGTGATCACGTTTATCCTGCGCTCTACGCTGAGCACTTACTTTTGAGTTTCCATCAAAATCTCTAAGTGATGTGATTCAGATGAAACTCGCAAGGGTTCCATTCACTATAATGAGGCAGCAGAGTTACTCTGGACTCCACGTGGCCTCTGTTCAGTGTTGTCCTTTTCAGAACTGTGGCTGATCGCTCATTTATGCACGTCTAAAAAGACAGCGCTGGCTCATAGGTGGTCAGACGGTGTCCGCAGTGTGTCCATCTGCCTCATTATAATCAATCTTCCACAGGGGGTTCCATCTGAATCATGTATTTCACAGATTTACATGGAAACCCCGATGTAAGCGCTCAGCGTAGAGCGCTGGATGAATGTAAGCTGAGCCTTATTGCGATCTTTGGGAGGCAGGATGGAAAAATCAATAGCAGATGAAGAATTTTATTTATTTTTTGCACTGTTACCCATGCGGTATAAGTGATTAGATGACCTTATTCTTCGGGTCGGTACGATTACAGCGATACCAGATTTATATCAGGTTATTATGTTTGGCTGCTGTCACACACTAAAACGGCTTTTTATTGCAAAAACTAGTTTTTGCATCACCATATTTTGAGAGCTATAATTTTTCCATATTTCTGCTGACAGTCATTTGACAGCTTGGTTTTTGAGAGACGAGTGGATGTTTTTATTAGTACCATTTTTGGACACATGACATTTTTTAATTGCTTTCTATTCTGATTTTTGAGGGGCAGAATGAACAAAAAACAGCAATTCAGGAATTGTTTTTTAGTTTTTTTTTTATGCTGTTCCACGGGTGGTAAAATTCATAAGGCAGCTTTATTGCTTTATTCTTTGGGTCAGTATGATTACAATTACAGCTATACCACATTTATATATATTTTTTGTGCGTTTTGAGGCTTTTACACAATTAAAACTATTTTATAAAAAAAAAATATTATTTTTGCATCGCTTTATTCTGAGAGCTATAACTTTTTTACTTTTCCGCTGATGGTGCTGTATCACAGCTTGTTTTTTGTGGGACAAGATGACATTTTCATCAATACCATTTTTATTTACATTCGTCTTTTTCATCGCAGTTTATTCCACTTTTTGTTCAGCAGTATGATAGTAAATCATGTTTTGTCTTTTTTATTTTTTAAGGTGTTCACTGAAGGGGTTGACTAGTGTAACAGTTTTATAGGTAGGGTCGTTTCGGACACGTCATATACCAAATGTGTACTTTTATTGTTTATTTTATTTTTCATAAAAATCTTTATATATATTTACAACTTTTTTTTAGTTTCACTTTCTGCAGTTTAAATGCAGTTCTAATGCATTGCAATACACGAACATTGCAATGCTTTATAGCATGTCAGCCCGCAAACACAAGCTAGTTAGATCATGCAGTGCGCATGATCTAACTAACTTGCTAGTGCAAATGTCATGACGGCATTGGGTCACCATGAAAACGATTGGGCCCCCCGCGATGACGTCACGGGGTCACCAATCAGAGGGCAGAAGGGGCTTTCTCCCTCTGCCTGCCTTCTAAATGTTGCGATCGATATCAATCACAGCTATATTGAGAGCATTATGGGGGGCTAAAGTTCCAGGAGCAGTGCGGGCACCACTCTTGGCACTGAATGTCAGGTGTCAGCTGTCAGATTCAGCTGACACCCGGCGGCAATCACGCGTACAGATCCCCTATGTGCACAAAATCTCCATAACGTATCCATACATTCAAGGTTGTTAAGTACTAGCCAACCTGGACGTATGGATACGTCCAAGGCCATGAAGGGGTTACATTTTCAAATCATATTGTTTATTAAAATATTTTCTTTTTTGTTTTCTAACATTTATTGTAGATCCATCACCACAAAATAAAAGGTATTCATTTGTACTGTTGTGACATACTGTATTCTTACAAAATCATAGCAGAATATTTAGCATTTTTGTGATAATGTGAGCACAAGATTAGTAAATACACCCTAAATATATTGAAACTAGATGGCAGCCCGATTCTAAAGAATCGGGAGTCTAGAATCCATATATACTTTATTTATTCAAATGTAAGAATAATTTGGTGGGCGGGGACCCTCGGCCTCCGATTTGGTGGGCGGGGCCCCTCGGCCTCCGATTTGGTGGGCGGGGCCCCTCGGCCACCGATTTGGTGGGCGGGGCCCCTCGGCCTCCGATTTGGTGGGCGGGGCACCCTCGGCCTCCGATTTGGTGGGCGGGGAACCCTCGGCCTCCGATTTGGTGGGCGGGGACCCTCGGCCTCCGATTTGGTGGGCGGGGACCCTCGGCCTCCGATTTGGTGGGCGGGGACCCTCGGCCTCCGATTTGGTGGGCGGGGACCCTCGGCCTCCGATTTGGTGGGCGGGGACCCTCGGCCTCCGATTTGGTGGGCGGGGACCCTCGGCCTCCGATTTGGTGGGCGGGGACCCTCGGCCTCCGATTTGGTGGGCGGGGACCCTCGGCCTCCGATTTGGTGGGCGGGGACCCTCGGCCTCCGATTTGGTGGGCGGGGACCCTCGGCCTCCGATTTGGTGGGCGGGGACCCTCGGCCTCCGATTTGGTGGGCGGGGACCCTCGGCCTCCGATTTGGTGGGCGGGGACCCTCGGCCTCCGATGTGGTGGGCGGGGCCCCTCGGCCTCCGCTTTGGTGGGCGGGGCCGGGCCCCTCGGCCTCCGCTTTGGTGGGCGGGGCCGCTCGGCCTTCGATTTGTTGGGCGGGGCTCCTCGGCCTCCAATTTGGTTGGCGGGGCCCCTCGGCCTCCGATTTGGTTGGCGAGGCCCCTTATCCTCTGATTTGGTGGGCGGGGACTCTCGGCCTCCGATTTGGTGGGCGGGGACCCTCGGCCTCCGATGTGTGCGGGGCCCCCCGGCCTCCGCTTTGGTGGGCGGGGCCAGGCCCCTCGGCCTCCGCTTTGGTGGGCGGGGCCGCTCGGCCTTCGATTTGGTGGGCGGGGCTCCTCGGCCTCCAATTTGGTTGGCGGGGCCCCTCGGCCTCCGATTTGGTTGGCGGGGCCCCTTATCCTCCGATTTGGTGGGCGGGGACTCTCGGCCTCCGATTTGGTGGGCGGGGACCCTCGGCCTCCGATGTGGTGGGCGGGGCCCCTCGGCCTCCGATGTGGTGGTCGGGGCCCCTCGGCCTCCGATGTGGTGGTCGGGGCCCCTCGGCCTCCGCTTTGGTGGGCGGGGCCGGGCCCCTCGGCCTCCAATTTGGTTGGCGGGGCCCCTCGGCCTCCGATTTGGTTGGCGGGGCCCCTCGGCCTCCGATTTGGTGGGCGGGGACTCTCGGCCTCCGATTTGGTGGGCGGGGACCCTCGGCCTCCGATTTGGTGGGCGGGGACCCTCGGCCTCCGATTTGGTGGGCGGGGACCCTCGGCCTCCGATTTGGTGGGCGGGGCCCCGCGGCCTCCGATTTGGTGGGCGGGGCCCCTCGGCCTCCGATGTGGTGGTCGGGGCCCCTCGGCCTCCGAATTGGTGGGCGGGGCCGGGCCCCTCGGCCTCCGCTTTGGTGGGCGGGGCCGCTCGGCCTTCGATTTGTTGGGCGGGGCTCCTCGGCCTCCAATTTGGTTGGCGGGGCCCCTCGGCCTCCGATTTGGTTGGCGGGGCCCCTTATCCTCCGATTTGGTGGGCGGGGACCCTCGGCCTCCGATTTGGTGGGCGGGGACCCTCGGCCTCCGATGTGGTGGGCGGGGCCCCTCGGCCTCCGATGTGGTGGTCGGGGCCCCTCGGCCTCCGCTTTGGTGGGCGGGGCCGGGCCCCTCGGCCTCCGCTTTGGTGGGCGGGGCCGCTCGGCCTTCGATTTGGTGGGCAGGGCTCCTCGGCCTCCGATTTGGTTGGCGGGGCCCCTCGGCCTCCGATTTGGTTGGCGGGACCCTCGGCCTCCGATTTGGCGTGTGCTCTGCCTGGGGCCACTGTGCTCTGCCTGGGGCCCCATATGCTGCCTGGGGCCCCTGTGCTCTGCCTGGGGCCCCATATGCTGCCTGGGGCCCCTGTGCTCTGCCAGGGGCCCCATATGCTGCCTGGGGACCCTGTGCTCTGCCTGGGGCCCCTGTGCTCTGCCTGGGGCTCCATGTTCTGCCTGGGGCCCCTGTGCTCTGCCTGGGGCCACTGTGCTCTGCCTGGGGCCCCATGTTCTGCCTGGGGCCACTGTGCTCTGCCTGGGGCCCCATAAGCTGCCTGGGGCCCCTGTGCTCTGCCTGGGGCCCCTGTGCTCTGCCTGGGGCCCCATGTTCTGCCTGGGGCCCCTGTGCTCTGCCTGGGGCCACTGTGCTCTGCCTGGGGCCCCATGTTCTGCCTGGGGCCACTGTGCTCTGCCTGGGGCCCCATAAGCTGCCTGGGGCCCCTGTGCTCTGCCTGGGACCACTGTGCTCTGCCTGGGGCCCCTGTGCTCTGCCTGGGGCCACTGTGCTCTGCCTGGGGCCCCATATGCTGCCTGGGGCCACTGTGCTCTGCCTGGGGCCCCATATGCTGCCTGGGGCCCCTGTGCTCTGCCTGGGGCCCCATATGCTGCCTGGGGCCCCTGTGCTCTGCCTGGGGCCCCTGTGCTCTGCCTGGGGCCCCATATGCTGCCTGGGGCCCCTGTGCTCTGCCTGGGGCCCCTGTGCTCTGCCTGGGGCCCCATGTTCTGCCTGGGGCCCCATGTTCTGCCTGGGGCCCCATATGCTGCCTGGGGCCCCTATGCTCTGCCTGGGGCCCCTGTGCTCTGCCTGGGGCCCCTGTGCTCTGCCTGGGGCCCCATATGCTGCCTGGGGCCCCTGTGCTCTGCCTGGGGCCCCATATGCTGCCTGGGGCCCCATATGCTGCCTGGGGCCCCTGTGCTCTGCCTGGGGCCCCATATGCTGCCTGGGGCCCCTGTGCTCTGCCTGGGGCCCCATATGCTGCCTGGGGCCCCTGTGCTCTGCCTGGGGCCACTGTGCTCTGCCTGGGGCCCCATATGCTGCCTGGGGCCCCTGTGCTCTGCCTGGGTGTAGGACACTGGTGACGTCACTTATCTCCGGACATTAGCTCCGGACATTAGCTCCGGACATTAGCTCCGGACATTAGCTCCGGACAAAGCCACGGAAGTTGGCACAAATTGCAGGAAGTAGTATTCTAGGCAATTATATATTAGATAGTGGAATAGCATTTGGAGAACACTGTTTAACCCCTTCCTGACATCAGACGTACTATCCCGTCGAGGTGGGGTGGGCCCGTATGACCGCCGACGGGATAGTACGTCATCACCGATCAGCGGCGCTCACGGGGGGAGCGCGGCCGATCGCGGCCGGGTGTCAGCTGCATATCGCAGCTGACATCCGGCACTATGTGCCAGGAGCGGTCATGGACCGCCCCCGGCACATTAACCCCCGGCACACCGCGATCAAACATGATCGCAGTGTACCGGCGGTATAGGGAAGCATCGCGCAGGGAGGGGGCTCCCTGCGGGCTTCCCTGAGACCCCCGGAGCAACGCGATGTGATCGCGTTGCTGCGAGGGTCTCCTACCTCCTTCCTGGCTGCAGGTCCCGGATCCAAGATGGCCGCGGCATCCGGGTCCTGCAGGGAAGGAGGTGGCTTACCGAGTGTCTGCTCAGAGCAGACACTTGGTAAGCCTGCAGCCCTGCACAGCAGATCGTCGATCTGGCAGAGTGCTGTGCACACTGCCAGATCAATGATCTGTGATGTCCCCCCCTGGGACAAAGTAAAAAAGTAAAAAAAAAAAATTTCCACATGTGTAAAAAAAAAAAAAAAAAAAAAATTCCTAAATAAATAATAAAAAAATATATATATTATTCCCATAAATACATTTCTTTATCTAAATAAAAAAAACAAAACAATAAAAGTACACATATTTAGTATCACCGCGTCTGTAACGACCCAACCTATAAAACTGCCCCACTAGTTAACCCCTTCAGTAAACACCGTAAGAAAAAAAAAAAAAAAAACGAGGCAAAAAACAACGCTTTATTACCATACCGCCGAACAAAAAGTGGAATAACACGCGATCAAAAAGACTGATATAAATATCCATGGTACCGCTGAAAACGTCATCTTGTCCCGCAAAAAACAAGCCGCCATACAGCATCATCAGCAAAAAAATAAAAAAGTTATAGTCCTGAGAATAAAGCGATACCAAAATAATTATTTTTTCTATATTTTAGTTTTTATCGTATAAAAGCGCCAAAACATAAAAAAATGATATAAATGAGATATCGCTGTAATCGTACTGACCCGAAGAATAAAACTGCTTTATCAATTTTACCAAACGCGGAACGGTATAAACGCCTCCCCCAAAAGAAATTCATGAATAGCTGGTTTTTGGTCATTCTGCCTCACAAAAATCGGAATAAAAAGCGATCAAAAACGGTCACGTGTCCGAAAATGTTACCAATAAAAACGTCAACTCGTCCCGCAAAAAACAAGACCTCACATGACTCTGTGGAGCAAAATGTGGAAAAATTATAGGTCTCAAAATGTGGAGACGCAAAAAACTTTTTTGCTATAAAAAGCGTCGCTGGTTTCACACTTGCGTTTTTGTCTGCAGCGTTTTTTGCACAAAAAAACGCATGCGTTTTTTCCCTATATTTAACATTGAAAACGCATGCGGTTTTTTTGTACGCGTTTGGTCGCGTTTTCAAACGCATGCGTTTTTTTTCTGCATGCGTTCATTTTCAGAAATACAACCTGCAGTATTTTCTTGCGTTTTTAAGCACATGCGTTTGTTTGCGTTAAAAACGCATGCATTTTTATCGAAAAAAAACAGAAAACACACTGAAAAGCCACCCACCACCATCAAGGTGATAAAGGGATCCAAACCCTAACCCTAACTCTACCCCTAACCTCACCCCTAACCGTTTAATGAACATTTTCTGACAGTCATAGTGCCACGTATTTCAGTGCCACGTATTTCAGTGCCACGTATTTCAGTGCCACGTGTTTCAGTGCCACGTGTTTCAGTGCCACGTATTTCAGTGCCACGTATCACGTATTTCAGTGCCACGTATCACGTATTTCAGTGCCACGTATCACGTATTTCAGTGCCACATATTTTAGTACCACGTATTTCAGTTGCACGTATTTCAGTTGCACGTATTTCAGTGCCACGTATTTCAGTGCCACGTATTTCAGTGCCACGTATCACGTATTTCAGTGCCACGTGTTTCACTGCCATGTATTTAAGTGCCACGTATCACATATTTCAGTGCCACGTATTTCAGTGCCACGTATTTCAGTGCCACGTATTTCAGTGCCACGTATTTAAGTGCCACGAATCACATAGTTCAGTGCCACGTATTTAAGTGCCACGTATTTCAGTGCCACGTATTTCAGTGCCACGTATTTCAGTGCCACGTATTTCAGTGCCACGTATTTCAGTGCCACGTATTTCAGTCACGTTTAGGGTTAGGGTTAGGGGTAGGGTTAGGGTTAGGGCTAGGGTTGGAGGTAAAGTTAGGGTTGGGGCTAAAGTTAGGGTTGGGGCTAAAGTTAGGGTTAGGGTTTGGATTACATTTACGTTTGGATTAGGGTTGGGATTAGAATTATGGGTGTGTCAGGGCTAGGGGTGTGGTTAGGGTTACCGTTGGGATTAGGGTTAGGGGTGTGTTTGGGTTAGGGTTTCAGGTAGAATTGGGGAGTTTCCACTGTCCAGGCACATCAGGGGCTCTCCAAGCGCGACATGGCGTCCAATCTCAATTCCAGCCAATTCTGCGTTGAAAAAGTAAAACAGTGCTCCTTCCCTTCCGAGCTCTCCCGTGCGCCCAAAAAGGGGTTTACCCCAACATATGTGTTATCAGCGTACTCGGGACAAATTGAACAACAACTTCTGGGGTCCAAGTTCTCTTGTTATCCTTAGGAAAATAAAAATTTGGGGGGCTAAAAATCATTTTTGTGGGAAAAAAAAGATGTTTTATTTTCACGGCTCTGCGTTATAAACTGTAGTGAAACACTTGGGGGTTCAAAGTTCTCACAACACATCTAGATAAGTTCCTTGGGAGGTCTAGTTTCCAATATGGGGTCACTTGTGGGGGGTTTGTACTGTTTGGGTACATCAGGGGCTCTGCAAATGCAACGTGACGCCTGCAGACCAATCCATTTAAGGCTGCATTCCAAATGGCGCTCCTTCCCTTCCGAGCTCTGTCATGCACCCAAACAGTGGTTCCCCCCCACATATGGGGTATCAGCGTACTCAGGACAAATTGGACAACAACTTTTGGGGTCTAATTTATCCTGTTACCCTTGTGAAAATACAAAACTGGGGGCTAAAAAATCATTTTTGTGAAAAAAAAAAAGAATTTTTATTTTCACGGCTTTGCGCTATAAACTTTAGTGAAACACTTGGGGGTTCAAAGTTCTCAAAACACATCTAGATAAGTTCCTTGGGAGGTCTAGTTTCCAATATGGGGTCACTTGTGGGGGGTTTGTACTGTTTGGGTACATCAGGGGCTCTGCAAATGCAACGTGACGGCTGCTGACCAATCCATTTAAGTCTGCATTCCAAATGGCGCTCCTTCCCTTCCGAGATCTGTCATGCGCCCAAACAGTGGTTCCCCCCCACATATGGGGTATCAGCGTACTCAGGACAAATTGGAAAACAAATTTTGGGGTCCAATTTATTCTGTTACCCTTGTAAAAATACAAAGCTGGGTGCTAAAAAATCATTTTTGAGAAAAAAAATAAAAATTATTTTCACGGCTCTGCGTTATAATCTGTAGTGAAACACTTGAGGGTTCAAAGCTCTCAAAACACATCTAGATAAGTTCCCTAGGGGGTCTACTTTCCAAAATGGTGTCACTTGTAGGGAGTTTCAATGTTTAGGCACATCAGGGGCTCTCCAAACGCAACATGGCGTCCCATCTCAATTCCAGTCAATTTTGCATTGAAAAGTCAAATGGCGCTCCTTCCCTTCCAAGCTCTGCCATGCGCCCAAACAATGGTTTACACCCACATATGGGGTATCAGCGTACTCAGGACAAATTGCACAACATTTTTTGGGGTCCAATTTCTTCTCTTACCCTTGGGAAAATAAAAAATTGGGGGCAAAAAGATCATTTTTGTGAAAAAATATTATTTTTTATTTTTACGGCTCTGCATTATAAACTTCTGTGAAGCACTTGGTGGGTCAAAGTGCTCACCACACATCTAGATAAGTTCCTTAGGGGGTCTACTTTCCAAAATGGTGTCACTTGTAGGGAGTTTCAATGTTTAGGCACATCAGGGGCTCTCCAAACGCAACATGGCGTCCCATCTCAATTCCAGTCAATTTTGCATTGAAAAGTCAAATGGCGCTCCTTCCCTTCCAAGCTCTGCCATGCGCCCAAACAATGGTTTACACCCACATATGGGGTATCAGCGTACTCAGGACAAATTGCACAACATTTTTTGGGGTCCAATTTCTTCTCTTACCCTTGGGAAAATAAAAAATTGGGGGCAAAAAGATCATTTTTGTGAAAAAATATGATTTTTTATTTTTACGGCTCTGCATTATAAACTTCTGTGAAGCACTTGGTGGGTCAAAGTGCTCACCACACATCTAGATAAGTTCCTTAGGGGGTCTACTTTCCAAAATGATGTCACTTGTAGGGGGTTTCAGTGTTTAGGCACATCAGGGGCTCTCCAAACGCAACATGGCGTCACATCTCAATTCCAGTCAATTTTGCATTGAAAAGTCAAATGGCGCTCCTTTCCTTCCGAGCTCTGCCATACGCCCAAACAGTGGTTTACCCTCACATATGGGGTATCAGCGTACTCAGGACAAATTGTACAACAACTTTGGGGGTCCATTTTCTCCTGTTACCTTTGGTAAAATAAAACAAATTGGAGCTGAAATAAATTGTGTGTGAAAAAAAGTTAAATGTTCATTTTTATTTAAACATTCCAAAAATTCCTGTGAAACACCTGAAGGGTTAATAAACTTCTTGAATGTGGTTTTGAGCACCTTGAGGGGTGCAGTTTTTAGAATGGTGTCACACTTGAGTATTTTCTATCATATAGACCCCTCAAAATGACTTCAAATGAGATGTGGTCCCTAAAAAAAAATGGTGTTGTAAAAATGAGAAATTGCTGGTCAACTTTTAACCCTTATAACTCCGTCACAAAAAAAAAATTTGGTTCCAAAATTGTACTGATGTAAAGTAGACATGTGGGAAATGTTACTTATTAAGTATTTTGCGTGACATATGTCTGTGATTTAAGGGCATAAAAATTCAAAGTTGGAAAATTGCAAAATTTTCAAAATTTTCGCCAAATTTCCATTTTTTTCACAAATAAACGCAAGTTATATCGAATAAATTTTACCACTAACATGAAGTACAATATGTCACGAGAAAACAGTGTCAGAATCGCCAAGATCCGTCAAAGCGTTCCAGAGTTATAGCCTCATAAAGGGACAGTGGTCAGAATTGTAAAAATTGGCCCGGTCATTAACGTGCAAACCACCCTTGGGGGTGAAGGGGTTAAGGGTCAGAAATTTTATAAAATAAAATTACCATTGATCACCTGTTAAAGCAATTATCATCACTCGAGTAGTCCTGCAGTGTTGAAATCACTTCACTAAAGTGACTTTAGCAGCCAATTAATGACCTCAACATTCATGTCCTAAACATGCCTGCATCACCATTGAGGCAAGTGACTGGCAGCAGTGGTCACATAAATAATGTACATTACGTCATCCCTGAAGAAAAGGTGGGGACCACTAGATTGTGTTGATTACAAATGCTTGTAGCAGGTAGTGTGTGCTATTTTATACCATGGCCAAAAATCAGAAGTTCAAAATGCACAAGCACTCTACTGCTTACATGCAGGGCCAGACAGGTCATCTGGCAGTTCTGGCAAATGCCAGATGGTCCAATCCGGCCGTGGGCTGCATTACCTGCTATTAACAATTTTGATGGAGCACAGAGCGGCAGGATCCATCACTTACTTGCGGATATCACGTCTGCTGGGGGCTTGCTGGAGGCTGCAGCACAAAGGTGATGTCAGTAGTACAATGATGTGACTGCATCGCACCACCAGTGTCCACAGAGACACGCGACAGAAGAGGAGACGGCCGCTACGGAGGACGAGGAGCCAGGATTAGGTGAGTATAAGGATATTTTTTGGGGGGAGGGACTTTGGGAGACCATCATACTATATGGATGCTGTTTGTGGGGGACCATCATAATATGTAGGGGGCTGACCGTGGGGGACCATCATACTGCCGTATATGGGGGCTGCTGGTGTGGGACCTTCATATAATATAGGGGGCTGTTTGTGGGGGCCATCATATAACAGAGGGCTGTTTGTGGGGGGACCATCATACTATACAAGGGGTTGTTTGTTGGGGACCATCATACAATATAGGGGGCTGTTCGTGTGGGGACCAACATATTATATGAGGCTGTCTGTGGGGAGAACCATATTATATGTGGTCTGTTTGTGCGGGACCACATTTATTATTATTATTATTTATTGTTATAGCGCCATTTATTCCATGGCGCTTTACATGTGAGGAGGGGTATACATAATAAAAACAAGTACAATAATCTTAAACAATACAAGTCATAACTGGTACAGGAGGAGTGAGGACCCTGCCCGCGAAGGCTCACAATCTACAAGGGATGGGTGAGAATACAGTAGGTGAGGATAGAGCTGGTCATGCAGCGGTTTGGTTGATCGGTGGTTACTGCAGGTTGTAGGCTTGACGGAAGAGGTGGGTCTTCAGGTTCTTTTTGAAGGTTTCGATGGTAGGCGAGAGTCTGATGTGTTGTGGTAGAGGGTTCCAGAGTAGGGGTGATATGCGAGAGAAATCTTGTATGCGATTGTAGGAAGAGGAGATAAGAGGGGAGTAGAGAAGGAGATCTTGTGAGGATCAGAGGTTGCGTGTAGGTAAGTACCGGGAGACGAGGTCACAGATGTATGGAGGAGACAGGTTGTGGATGGCTTTGTATGTCATGGTTAGGGTTTTGTACTGGAGTCTCTGGGCAATGGGGAGCCAGTGGAGGGATTGACAGAGGGGAGAGGCCGGGGAATAGCGGGGGGACAGGTGGATTAGTCGAGCAGCAGAGTTTAGAATAGATTGGAGGGGTGCGAGAGTGTTCGAGGGGAGGCCACAGAGCAGGAGGTTGCAGTAGTCAAGGCGAGAGATGATGAAGGCATGGACTAGGGTTTTTGCAGATTCTTGGTTGAGGAATGTACGGATTCGTGAAATATTTTTGAGTTGAAGTCGGCAGGAAGTGGAAAGGGCTTGGATATGTGGTTTGAAGGAGAGATCAGCGTCAAGGATTACCCCGAGGCAGCGAGCTTGTGGGACTGGGGAGAGTGGGCAGCCATTTACTGTAATGGTTAGGTTCGTTGGGGGGGGTCGCGTGAGATGGGGGAAAGATGATGAATTCTGTTTTGTCCATGTTAAGTTTCAGAAATCTAGCGGAGAAGAAGGATGAAATAGTGGACAGACATTGAGGGATTCTGGTTAGTAGGGAGGTGATATCTGGTCCAGAGATGTAGATCTGTGTGTCATCAGCATAGAGGTGATACTGAAAGCCATGAGATTCTATGAGCTGTCCCAGGCCAAAGGTGTAAATGGAGAAGAGCAGGGGCCCAAGGACTGAACCTTGCGGGACTCCGACAGATAGGGGGCGAGGTGAGGAGGTGGTGTGTGAGTGGGAGACGCTGAATGTCTGGTCTGTTAGGTATGATGAGACCCAGGATAGGGCCAAGTCTGTGATGCCAAGGGATGAGAGGGTCTGTAATAATAGGGAATGGTCCACTGTGTCAAAGGCAGCCGACAGGTCGAGGAGGAGGAGAACAGAGTAGTGTCGCTTGCTCTTGGCGGTTAAGAGGTCGTTGGTGACCTTAGTTAGGGCAGTTTCAGTGGAGTGGTGTGACCGGAAGCCAGATTGTAAGTGGTCAAAGAGGGAGCAAGAAGAGAGATGGGAGGACAGTTCAAGGTAGACGTGTTGTTCCAGTAGTTTGGAGGCATAAGGGAGAAGTGATATAGGGCGATAGCTAGATACAGAGGATGGGTCAAGAGAGGGCTTTTTGAGGAGAGATGTGATGGAGGCATGTTTAAAGCTTGAGGGGAAAACACCAGTTGTTAGTGATAGGTTGAAGAGATGGGTTAGGGTTGGGATGAAGACTGTGGTGAGGTTTGGGATGAGGTGGGATGGGAGCGGGTCAAGTGCACAGGTGGTGAGATGCGATCTTGAGAGTAGAGTGGAGAGTTGATCTTCTGTAATGGTGGAGAAGTTGGTTTTGGAGGTGGAGGGCTGGGAAGTCAGGAGGAAGGGCTCTGGGGCTTGTTGACCAAAACTGTCTCTGATGCTATCAATCTTCTGCTTGAAAAATGAGGCAAAGTCTTCAGCTGAGATAAGTGGGAATAACTGTTTAGGGTTGTGAGACAGGGAGGATATGAGAGATGAGAAGTTGGTTTGTTTAGCTGTGGCGAGTGTGGTCTTGAAAGTAGTGAGGGACTGTTTGAATGCGATGAAGTAGTCGTTGGAGTGGGATCTTTTCCATCTGCGCTCAGCAGCCCTGGAAGTTCGCCTCAGTTCTTTGGTCAGGCTGGTGTGCCAGGGCTGTCTGTTGATTTTGCGAGCTTTGGTATGTGTAAGTGGGGCAGCAGATTCCAAAGCTACAGCTATTGTGGTGTTATATAGAGCGGCAGCGTCATCCGCATTGTGTATGGAACTTATGTCTGTGAGAGGGAGGAGGGATTCCGAGAATTAATGTAGGTCAAGATGTTTAAGATTTCTGCGAGGATGTGAAAGTTTGTGGGGTGGGGATTGTAGACATGGAGTGGAGAGAGATGAGAATGTGAGAAGGTTGTGGTCAGAGAGTGGAAGAGGTGAGTTAGAGAGGTTAGATAGGGAGCAGAGGCGGGTGAAGATGAGGTCCAGTGTGTGACCATCTTTGTGAGTGGCTGCAGAAGACCATTGAGTGAGGCCGAAGGAGGAAGTGAGAGATAGAAGTTTAGTGGCAGCTGAGAGGGAAGTGTCAATGGGGATGTTGAAATCGCCCATGATGATAGTGGGGATGTCCGCAGAAAGGAAATGAAGTAGCCAGGTGGTGAAGTGGTCAAAGAAGGTGGTGGCTGGTCCTGCGGGGCGGTAAATGGCAGCCAGTTGGAGGTTGGAGGGGGAGTAGATGCGCACAGAGTGCACCTCAAAGGAAGGGAGGGTAACAGAGGGTGGCAGTGGGATTGGGGTGAAGGAGCAGTTATCTGACAGGAGAAAACCAACCCCTCCGCCATGTTTGCTGCCGGGGCGGGGTGTGTGAGAAAGGTGGAAGCCACCGTAAGAGAGTGCAGCAGGGGAGGCTGTGTCAGAAGGGGTAAGCCAGGTTTCGGTGATGGCGAGGAAGGAGAGTTTGGTAGTAACAAAGAGATCATGGATGTAGGAAAGCTTGTTACAGACAGCGAGCGTTCCACAGAGCTCCTGTTAGTGGGACTGGGGAAGTGGGGGCTGGGCAAATGGGTATAAGGTTAGAGAGGTTACGGAAGTTTGTGATGGAGAGTGGGTGGGAGGTAGAAATGACTGTGGGAATATGGTGAGGAGGACCAGGATTTGTAGAGATATCACCAGCAGTGAGAAGGAGCAGAGATAGTGTTAGCAGGTGGGAGCAGGAGAGGGCATGAGGGGGCTGCCTGTGCTTTGAGACAGAGGATTGTATGTTGAGGAACAGTTCAGAGGAGGAGGTGAGATGGATTGGGAGGACTGAAGAGCAGATGAACAGTTCCTTACTTGGTGTGGGGATTGGGGGAGGTAGCAGAAAGTGAAAGATTATAGGGGTGAAAGTGAAAATAAACATAAACATTGTTTGCAGTGACTGGCCAGTTCCCTTCAGGTTCAGTTCAGTTCAATACTATATAGGGTCCTTTTTGGGGTCACATGATGGCCGCCCCCAACATCGGCACCGGAGAATCATGACAATGTGCGCTGTGAGGATTTAAAAGTCTGAAGTCACATACACTTTAACACCAAGCCTGGACAATCCCTTTATTGATCAGTATAGTGGTATTATCACTACTGAATACGCTGGTAATATTTGGTTATGGTTTTCTATCCATTAATCTCAAACTTCAGCACTGACTGGATTGACTCTCTGCACTTTTGCATTTTACTCTCGATCAACAATATGTTGTTTGTACCACTCCGATATCAGCCCTATACACCATATTTTTCGGACTATAAGATACACATAACCATAAGATGCACCTAGGTTTTAGAGGAGGAACTTAGGAAAACAAATTGAAGCATAAAATGTGATCAATTCTGTACTTAACATCCCCTATCCTGGTATATATGGTCCCCTCATCCCATTCCTGATGCACATGGCCCCCTCATCCCTACCCTGGTATGCATGGCCTCCTCATCCCTATTCTAGTATGCATGGCTCCTTCATCCCTATCCTGGTATGCATGGCCCTCATCTGCATCCCTGTATGCATGCCTTCTCTTCACTAGGCTGGTATGCATGTTCCCCTTATCTCTAGTCTGGTAGGCATGGCCCCTCATCCCTATCCTGGTTGGAATAGTCCCCCTTATCCCTATCCTGGCAGGAATGATCACCCACATCCCTATCCTGGTATGCAGGGCCCCCATCTCGTCGTAGTATGCATGGTCCCATCCCTATCCTGGTATGCATGGCCCCATCCTTATCCTAGCATGATTGGCCCCCACTCCCATACTGGTATGCATGGCCCCATCAGAAAAAACAAACCATTACATTTACCTTCCCGTTGCTCCCTCACAGCGTCTTGTTCCGATGCCAGCAGCTGCTTTATACTTGTAAGCAGCGCATGGCAGGGACATCATGCGCTGCTTGCAAGCCGAAGGGCAGCTGCTGGAGAACTCACTGCTCTGCACGCCGATACTGTGTGCGCAGAGAGCAGTGAGTATTCATTGCTCTTTAATAGCGAGCACAGTGTCAGCTGGAACCTTCCTGCAGCTGCGGCGGTCACGTGTGCCGCTACTTCAGAGAAATGAATATTCACTGCATTCCACTCCCATGGGAGCACTGTTTCCCGCGTCCAGAGCTGGTACATCCCGACTATAACACGCACCCCAATTTTCCTCCACATTTTTTGAGGAAAAAAGTGCGTCTTATAGTCCGAAAAATACGGTGTATATGTATGTGTATATATATATATATATATATATGTATATATATATATATATATATATATATATATATATATATATATATATATATATGTATATATGTATATATATATATACTAGCTATTGAACCCGTTCTACGCCCGGGTGGCGAGCATTTATATTGGTATATGGTCTCCATCCTGGTATGTGCTGCTCCCATCTTGCTCTCCCATCCTGTCATGTGCTACTCCATCCTGCATCCTCATTCTGTCATGTGCTGCTCCCATCCTGAGCCCCCATCCTGTCATCTGCTGCTTAATCCTGTCATGTGTGCCCCCAATCTATCATGTGCTGCTCCCATCCTGTCATGTGCTCCCATCCTGCGCCCCATCCTGTCATGTGCTCCCATCCTACACCCCCATTCTGTCATGTGCTGCACCCATTCTGCCTGTTCCTGTTTCCATTCTGCCATATGTTGCTCCCATCTTTTTCTCTCCGGCTCTACTGCCCGCGGGCGGCTGTGCTGAGTGCCGGCGGCTGTTCGTGGCTGTGCTGAGGGCCGGCGGCTGTGCGTGGCTGTGCTGAGCGCCGGCGGCTGTGCGTGGCTGTGCTGAGCGCCGGCAGCTGTGCGTGGCTGTGCTGAGCGCCGGCGGCTGTGCGTGACGGTGCTGAGCGCCGGCGGCTGTGCGTGGCTGTGGTGAGTGCGGGCGGCTGTGCGTGGCGGTGCTGAGTGCGGGCGGCTGTGCGTGGCTGTGGTGAGTGCGGGCGGCTGTGGTGAGTGCGGGCGGCTGTGCGTGGCAGTGCTGAGTGCGGGTGGCTGTGCGTGGCTGTGGTGAGTGTGGGCGGCTGTGGTGAGTGCGGGCGGCTGTGCGTGGCTGTGGTGAGTGTGGGCGGCTGTGGTGAGTGCGGGCGGCTGTGCGTGGCTGTGGTGAGTGCGGGCGGCTGTGCGTGGCTGTGGTGAGTGCGGGTGGCGGTGGTAAGTGCGGGCGGCGGTGGTAAGTGTGGGCGGCTGTGCTGAGTGCGGGCGGCTGTGCTGAGTGCGTCTGCGCTTTACGCCGCCATTTTCTTGAAGACACACTGAGGTTTCCCACAAAATGGCGCCGGAAAGCGCGGACTGCGCATGCGCCGATTGCAGGAGAAGGGAGACATTCATTGGCCGGAGTCAGGGGGCCTAAAAGTAAGAAATCGCTGTGGCATGAAGTGCCACAGCGTAATGAGGGCGGGATCCTGTGAAGACGCTACCTGATTCTGTTCCACCGCCATTTTCTTTCTCCTCCTGGGAGATTATGATTATGCTGTGGCACTTCATGCCACAGCAATTTATTACGTACGCCATTCCTTTCCTTTCATTGTCTTGCTCCTCCTGGTGCTGGAATCGGCGCCTGCGCAGTCCGCGCTTTCCGGCGCCATTTTCTTGAAGACACACTGCAGTGTGTCTTCAAGAAAATGGCGCGGGAAAGCGCGGACTGCGCAGGCGCCGATTCCGGCCCCAGGAGGAGAAAGAAAATGGCGGCGAAAATGAATCAGGTGGCGTAAGTAACAAATAGCTGTGGCATGAAGTGCCACAGCCTCATGGCACAGCAATTTGTTACTTGCGCTACCTGATTCATTTCCGCCGCCATTTTCTGTGTCCTCCTGGTGCCGGAATCGGCGCCTGCGCAGTCCGCGCTTTCCGGCGCCATTTTCTTGAAGACACACTGCAATGTGTCTTCAAGAAAATGGCGCCGGAAAGCGCGGACTGCGCAGGCGCCGATTCCAGCACCAGGAGGAGCAAGACAATGAAAGGAAAGGAATGGCGTACGTAATAAATTGCTGTGGCATGAAGTGCCACAGCATAATCAGGGCTAAAATATGTGGACGATGTCCCCCTGCTCCCGACCCCCTGCTCCCGGCAGTCCGCACCTTCCGGCGCCATTTTTTTTTCCTGGCACTGGCTATAATATAACGCTAGGAGCGTCGCGCCTGCGCAGTCTATAAAGGCTTCGGACAGAGTGACGCTCCCAGCGTTATATTATAGATATATATATATATATATATATATATATATATATATATATATATATATATATATATATATTTATATATATATATAGTGAGGCAGTGACTCGTGTCACAGGTAGGGGTCACTGTGTTCTGCCGAATTTGTGCATGGAGACGGATGAAGTCCATAGGTGCGCATGGAAGTCACAGATTTCCAGTCTGACTTTTCCATGTGGCTGAAAGCCACAGGTTTGTTTGTTAAAAACCCTGCAGTAAGGTGTATGGGTGTGTAAGGTTTCAGGTGCAACGTCAGTGTCAGTCTGGTATGTGCTGTTGTGCAGAGCAGAGGCCTGCGGAGCACTGGCTGTGTGTGAAGCAGCAAAGGCCAGCGAAGTCAGCAGCTATGGCAGCTGAATGGCCTGTCACCTGGAGCATGTACAGCGATGCAAGTCATCCATGGTAACTGGTCTCATATGTGGACAGTCCTGTGCCCAGAGGTGAACCAGAGGTGGATGTCCTGTGCCCGAAAGAGACGGATGTGGACAGTCCTGTGCCCAGAGGTGTACCAGAGGTGGATTTCCTGTGCCCAAAAGATGACTGGCATGTGTAACGATTGCAAACAGGTGGATATGGTGCCCGGCTGCTATCTGGAGGATATCCTGGGCTGTGTACGGCTGTGTGAGTAGAGAGACTGTAATACAGCGATGCAACACTCCCACGGGAACTAGTCAGAGGAGGACTGGCGTGTGTAGTGTCTGCGACATGTAAAGCTGTGTGTTTGGAGATTGTAATATGGTGTACGATTGCCCAGGGAAACTGGACAAGGAGAGGTCCGGCTGTTTAAGGACTGCAATCTAAAGCCGTATGAAGTGTAGTGCTTTGAAACAGGCACTGAGACGAAATGCAACTGTGTGTAACTTTGATGTCGTGTACTGTAAAACGCTATGCACCTGTATGTGTGAAGTAACAGAGTAAAGAGACTTTTGTGTTTGAACTTTGTGGGTCACTGCCTCTTCACTGCGTACGATGCTACCTCAGCATTACAGTTATATGAAAAAGTTTGGGCACCCCTATTAATCTTAAGCTTAATGTTTTATAAAAATTGTTTTTTTTTGCAACAGCCATTTCAGTTTCATATATCTAATAACTGTTGGACACAGTAATGTTTCTGCCTTGAAATGAGGTTTATTGTACTAACAGAAAATGTGCAATCTGCATTCAAACAAAATTTGACAGGTGCATAAGTATGGGCACCTCACCAGAAAAGTGACATTAATATTTAGTAGATCCTCCTTTTGCAAAAATAACAGCCTCTAGTCGCTTCCTGTAGCTTTTAATGAGTTCCTGGATCCTGGATGAAGGTATTTTTGACCATTCCTCTTTACAAAACAATTCCAGTTCAGCTAAGTTTGATGGTCGCCGAGCATGGACAGCCCTCTTCAAATGATCCCACAGATGTTCAATGATATTCAGGTCTGGGGACTGGGATGGCCATTCCAGAACAGTGTAATTGTTCCTCTGCATGAATGCCTGAGTAGATTTGGAGTGGTGTTTTGGATCATTGTCTTGCTGAAAGATCCATCCCCTGCGTAACTTCAACTTTGTCACTGATTCATGAACATTATTGTCAAGAATCTGCTGATACTGAGAGGAATCCATGCGACCCTCAACTTTAACAAGATTCCCGATGCCGGCATTGGCCACACAGCCCCAAAGCATGATGGAACCTCCACCAAATTTCACTGTGGGTAGCAAGTGTTTTTCTTGGAATGCTGTGCTTTTTTGCCGCCATGCATAACGCCTTTTTGTATGACCAAACAACTCAATCTCAGTTTCATCAGTCCACAGGACCTTCTTCCAAAAAGAAATTGGCTTCTCCAAATGTGCTTTTGCATACCTCAGCCGACTCTGTTTGTGGCGTGCTTGCAGAAACGGCTTCTTTCGCATCACTTTCCCATACAGCTTCTCCTTGTGCAAAGTGCTTTGTATAGTTGACCGATGCACAGTGACACCATCTGCAGCAAGTTGATGCTGCAGCTCTCTGGAGGTGGTCTGAGGATTGTCCTTGACTGATCTCACCATTCTTCTCTGCCTTTCTGATGTTTTTCTTGGCCTGCCACTTCTGGCCTTAACAAGAACTGTACCTATGTTCTTCCATTTCCTTACTATGTTCCTCACAGTGGAATTGACAGGTTAAATCTCTTAGACAGCTTTTTGTATCCTTCCCCTGAAGAACTATGTTGAATAATCTTTGTTTTCAGATCATTTGACAGTTGTTTTGAGGAGCCCATGATGCCACTCTTCAGAGGAGATTCAAACAGGAGAACAACTTGCAAGTGGCCACTTTAAGTAGCTTTTCTCAGCGGCCCTGCGCTTAGTAACCCGATGTTTACCCTGGTTACCAGTGAAGACATCGCTGGATCGGTGTCACACACACCGATTCAGCGATGTCAGCGGGACCTCAACGACCAAAAAAAGGTCCAGGCCATTCCGACACGACCAGCGATCTCGCAGCAGGGGCCTGGTCGCTGGTACGTGTCACACATAGCGAGATCGCTACTAAGGTCGCTGTTGCGTCACAAAACTTGTGACTCAGCAGCGATCTCGCTAGCGATCTCGCTATGTGAGATGGGGCCTTAAGGGATAAGGCCTTAATTGAAGCTGATTGTAATGGTTCAAACGGCTCTCTAGTCAATGCTGACAGGACTAGATTAAGATCCCAAGGCATAGATCTATCCTTATGTATGGGTCTAGCCCTAGTAGAAGCTTTAATGAACCTTGAGATCCAATAATTATTGGCGATGTTACAGGAAAACAAGGCCCCTAGGGCCGAAACTTGTACCTTTAGGGTACTAGTGGATAGACCTAGCTCTAAGCCCCTTTGCAGGAATTCTAAGATCTGTTTTATAGGTATTCCCTCTTCTAAGTTAAAGTCAGAAGAGGTCAGGAATTTCCGCCAGGTTCTAGCGTAGATTGTTGTTGTAATCTGCTTTCTACTTTTCATAAGGGTTTCAATCAAATTTGGGGAGAACCCTTTGTCCTTCAGTAACGCCCTCTCAAACTCCATGCCGTTAAATGGAGATTCTTTACTTGAGGATGGCTGATCGGACCCTGGTAGAGTAAATCTGGAATGTCCGGAAGCACCCAGGGGTCTTCCACTGACATGATCCTGAGCCAGGTGAACCAGGCCCTTCTGGGCCAGAATGGGGCAATCAAAATAACTCTTGCCCGATCCTCTCTTATCTTCCTGATTACCAGAGGTATCAGGGCCAGCGGGGGGAACGCATAAGCCAGCCGAAAGTCCCAACTGATCAGAAAGGCGTCTACCACCAGAGGATTCTCCCTGGGATTTAGGGAACAGAATTTTATTGTCTTTCGATTGTCCCTGGTGGCAAATATCCACCTCTGGATGTCCCCATCTGTGGGCAATCTGGTTGAACACGAGACTGTTTAGAGACCACTCCCCTTGTCTCAGGGTGTTGCGGCTTAGAAAGTCCGCTTTCACATTTTCTTTTCCTCTTATATGCAGTGCGGTTAAAGATAGAAAATGGTTTTCCGCAGTCTGGAATAGACGATCTGTCACTCTCATTAGTGATTCGGAATGAGTTCCACCCTGGTGATTTATGTACGCGACCGCCACCTGGTTGTCCGAGAGGATCTTGACGTGGTGACCCTGCAGATATATGAGTAATTTTTTAACTGAAAGTTCAATTGCCATTAACTCTTTTTGGTTGGAGGAGGCTGATGTTAGGGGGTTCCATAGACCCTGAACTATCATGTCATCCATGTGTGCTCCCCAACCTGAAGGGCTAGCGTCTGTCGTTACAATACGTGTCGCCTGTGTCACCCAGGGAACTCCTGCCGATAAATTGAGATGTCAGTGCTTTTGGACCCAAAGTAATCTGACTTTGCAAGGACCCTTGTAAGATTCTATCATTAACCAGTACCTCGGATTGTAAAGGTCTGGTGTGAAATTGGGCCCAACGGACAGCGGGAATGCACGAGGTTAGAGATCCTAACAGTGACATAGCTTGTCTAAGTGTCATGGATCGATTATCAGTTGCTCTAGACACCTGTTGTTGGATGTGTAATAACTTGTCGGGCAGAAGACAACACAGTTGGGTTTCTGAATTTAACAACAGTCCTAAGAATCTCTGTATTTTCTGGGGCTGTAATCGGGATTTTTCATAATTCACAATCCACCCCAGATGCTCAAGTTTGGTTGTGGTTACCTTTAGCGGAGAGAGGAAATGGTCTGCCGAACTCCCAACTATAAGGAAATCATCCAAATAGGGGACAATCAAGATGTCAGACTCTCGTAAGTGCGCCATGACTTCGGCCACTAACTTGGTAAACACCCTAGGAGCCGCTGATAAGCCAAAGGGAAGAGCTCTAAACTGGAATGAATGACGAATTTGTCCCCCCCATTGACACAGCTACCCTCAGGAATCTCTGGAAGTCTTCATGTATTGGGACATGATAGTATGCATCCTTTAAATCTACAACTACCATGAAGCAGTGTTTAAACAACATTTTTATTGCTGAACCAATTGATTCCATTTTGAACGATTCATTGGTCAGAAATTTATTAAGGCCTTTGAGATTTATGATCGTTCTAAACGATCCGTCTGGCTTCTTGATCAGAAAAAGAGGAGAGTAAAATCCCCTCCCTCTTTCTGATACTGGGATTTCAATCAAAACATTCTTGGAGCATAAGTTCGTGACTTCTGCTTCCAAGGCTGCTTGCTCAAGGGGGGAGGAATGTAAAGGGGTTAATTTAAATTTATCTCGAGGCCAGTGATCGAAGTCAAGTCTTAAACCTTTTGCTATAATGCCTCGGACCCATTTACTGTTCGTAATGTCAAACCAAGCTGAGGAGAATGCTGACAGTCTACCCCCCACAGGGATTGCTAGTCATTGGTCCGGTTTTTTCTGTTCTTTCGAGGAACGGCGAAACATATAGCCCGTACCTCTTCCGCGTCTATCCTCCCATCTAAAACTCTCTCTAGAGGGTGAGGATCCGCATTTTTTCCCACGACCAAATCTCCTCTTATTGAAGGGCCGGCGGTAGGATGCTGAAGACGGATTAGGAAATTTCTTCTTATCAACCCCCGCCTTTTCCAGCAACTCATCCAGAGTTGGTCCAAAGAGATATTCTCCTTTACACGGGATGGCGCAGAGCTTAGTTCTGGATTGAATGTCGCCTGACCAGCACTTCAACCATAAAGCCCTACGAGCCGCGTTGGAGAGTCCTGCCGCTCTAGCCGCCATCCTGACTGAGTCCACAGATGCGTCTGACAGAAAGGCCGCAGCATTCTGCATTGTTGGTAAAGCCTTCAGAATGGAATCTCTGGAAGCGCCGTCCTTGAGCTGGGACTCTAACTGATCCAGCCAGACCATTAAAGACCTGGCTGTACACGTCGCGGCAACTGCTGGTCTTAGAGATCCCGCCGCCGTCTCCCAGGTTCCTTTAAGGAAAGTATCTGCCTTTCTGTCAAGGGGGTCCTTGAGGGTCCCAATATCCTCAAATGGCAATGAGGCTTTCTTTGACGCTTTTGCCACCGCCGCATCCAGCTTAGGGGCTTTATACCATGTTTCCACAACCGGATCATCAAAAGGGTACCTGCGTTTCAATGCTGGCGGTAAGGAACCCTTTTTCTCGGGTTTCTTCCATTCTCGGAGAATCAAGTCTTGGATCTTTTCGTTCACCAGAAAAGATCTATGTTTTTTACGATCCAATCCGCTGAACATCATATCCTGTTTTGAGGGCTGCGGCTTGGGTTCTTCTATACCCATTGTGCCTCTAACAGACTTGACGACTTTGTCAGTTCTATCCAGGGGTAGACAGAATCGTCCAGACTCCTCATCTGAAGAAGAGGAGGAAGGACTTGAGTGATAGGCACCCTCTTCTCTTTCTTCCTGCGAAGAATTAGAGTCCAGGGGGGTCCTATGTTTTGAACCTCCTGCTTGGGATAGGGACCGTAGGGATTCCCTTACTTCCAAACAGATCATTTCCTTCAGGTTAGCCGCACTCACAGATTCTTCCGCTACCTAGGGGAGGACAATATAGGTGATAACTACTATCTGACCTAATGTCACTTCCACCCAACCACTCCTGTAGACCTCACCGTCTGTTGTATACAGGGGGCACATAATTTTTTGGGACAAGAATCAGGTAAGGGGACCCCACAGAGGGCACATTCCTTATGCTTTGACTTGTCCGTGCTTTTCTTCCCCTAGAATGATAAAGTATAAGGGGCCTGCGTCACAGAGTGAACTTTCACGTAGATCACTTACCCGTGCGCCAAAGTAAGTACCGGAATACGAGGGGGTTCTTTCCTAGCCGAAGCTCTGGATCCTTTTGCGGATGAGCTTCTTCGACTGGACTGGTCGCTTCTGTCCTTGTCCTTGGGCTTCTGACGCACCTCATCCAGCAGCTGCTGCTGCTCACCACCACTCTCCATGATGACTTGCGACCAAAAGCAGGGCTCTGCAGTCGTCACCTGCTTAAATCCCCCTTGGATCCGGTCAGCAGATAGGCCAGCGCTACCCTATTGGCTCAGGATACAGCAGGGAGGGCAGGAAACCTTGTGGGAAAAGCCGGCAATTAGGATGCGATGGGCGCCGCCATCTTGGATTGACTGCGCATGCGCAGACACTTAGCGACCCGGAAGCGGCTACTAACTCCGCCCCCTCACGTCACCGCACCCGGAAATGCTCCAGCACACACTGAGAGCGGTGCAGGATGCTGGGGACGGACCGCAGTGCTCCGGGTTTTCACCCACACAGTCCTGACGCCGGCACCCCATATTTGCCGCACCGCTGCACCACCAATGGGATAAACTTACCGGCGCTGACGCTGATGGAGGCAGGAAAATCCTCCGGACTCCGCTCCCTGCTGCGAACGCCACCGCGTGCAGTCCAGCCAGGACCACCGTGGCGTCTCCAGGGTTCTCCGCACCGGCCGAGGTAGGAGACCCCCCCGCTACCAGATTCGGTCCGGCTGGCCTGGGCTCCTTTAGATCAATCTGTAGGCACCCGTCCCTTTAGGAACAGGAAACCAACTGATGCAGGGGAAAGGTGCCGCCCTTTTGTATCTGTAGGTTTCCTGTTCCTAATGGGCGGATCCCCTCTCGTCGTGCTGTCATGGGAGTCCGAGTAAAGTAGCCTTAGTTTTCAACATTTGCTGGGTCAAATGTTTTGCATATTTTGTCATGAGTAGTTAAATTTTGCCAGAATTTTTTTGGGGGGTTTGCGGTGAAAACATGGCAAAGACAAATTTATCACCAAATGTCAGGAAGCTTATTATTCTGAGAGTGTAGTCTGGCAAAAGCCAAAAAGAGGTATATATGGAATTCAACTGCTCTCATAGTGAAGTACCACATACAGCTCTGGCAAAAAGTAAGAGACCACTACATCAAAACCCTGTCATGGGCAGCCAATCTCCAGACCTGAACCCCGTTGAAAACCTCTGGAATGTAAGCAAGAGGATGATGCATAGTCACAAGCCATCAAACAAAGAACTGCTTACATTTTTGGGCCAGCAGTGTAAAAGGCTGGTGGAAAGCATGCCAAGACGCATTAAAGATGTGATTAAAAATCATGGTTATTCCACAAAATATTGATTTCTGAACTTTAAAAACATTAGTATTGTTGTTTCTAAATAACAATGAACTTTTTTTCTTTGCATTATTTGAGGTCAGAAAGCATTGGCCAAGCCAATAACCTGAATTGAACCCTATAGAGAACCTTTGGAATGAGATAGGGCAACGAGTTGGGGCCCGGACCCATAGCAATAAAAATTGTTTGTAGATTTGCAAAAGGAATGGAGCAAGATCCCTCAAAATGTCTTTAATACTCTAGTCAAGAACTTTGCTATAAAACACTAAATAGCCTGCTGAACATTATAAAGTGCATAGTGCATCTTCATGAGCTGCTATCTGTAATATAGATGAAAATGATAAACTTACATGGATATCTCTCCTGGTGCGGAGCGTTCCACAGCGACCCCGACAACGTCGTTTCACCTGACTGGCTTCCTCAAATAGGGGGCATATGTCTTTATAATGTTCAGCAGGCTATTTAGTGTTTTATAGCAAAGTTCTCGACTTCAAGGATACTTAGCACCTTAGGAACTTATGTTCCATTGTAATTGAATATGTGCAATATATTTTATATTATCTGTAGTGAGATTTCATAGAACATTATTTTGCTGTTTGCTTGCTGCTGTTAAATAAGATTACCATTATTACTGTGATACCACCTGGTTTTGATAGTGTTCCCAGCCATATGTATTATGAGCATTTCCCTATTTCATACATTTGTTTCATTTTAAATTGATCTATTAAAAAGATGTTTTTTTAACGAATTTAAATTTATTGCCTATGCCTCTTTTTCCCTAAATATATATTGGGGATTTTAGGTCTAATAATCTTGTTTGATCGCAGCATTTAGGGAGTTAAAGTGCCTACAGCGGTGCATGACCACGCCTGACATTTAGTGCCAGGTGTCAGCTGTCAGAATCAGCTGACACCCGGTGGTCATCGCCCGCTCACCACCCATGTCCGTCCCTGGTCAAATAGGCCCAGGTGACATGGACGGATTATTACGTCTGATGTCAGAAAGGGGTTAAAGGCCTGTCACGTCAAGCCTATGTTCATATTATTTTTTTGTCAAAAGTCAGTTGCTCCATCAGGGCTTCTGTCTGAAGCCCTTAAAAACCAGATAATAGCACAACCTGTGACAGGGATGTTGACCTTAACGAGGCAGATGGAGTCACTTTGTGCTTTCTCTGACCTCACTTTTAGCAGTGGCCAACTTTCTGAGGAATGCACAAAAGCATGGTGGATTGCACTTGTGCCCACCTCAGAAAGATGAACACTGCCAAAGCTTGCAAGGTGCACAGGACAGGTGTCATGGGCGAGGGCTGCTGTGTTCCCACACCCTGGTCACAGGCCTCTGCTGTCTATGGTTCTTTAACTTCAAAAACTGCAGCACACACATTAGGGGACAGCAAATTAATTTTATAATAAAGATTTTTACTTAACTGTCCAATTTAATCATATTGAAACATGCAGTATTGGGTACAAAGCTTTCTGTTTTCTAAATCCACAGCACTGCACATTCTGATGTCCGCTGTTCACTCGGCCTGATCTATCTCTTTCCTCTCTGGCATTTCTGATTCCTTGGATACTCTGTCCAGCACTGCAGCTTCATTGAGTACCGGCCCAACTCCATTATGTGATTCCTCTCCTAGGAAAATATTGAGGCCGGCTTCTCAGTGCCTCAGTTGGACTGTAGGCCCCAGACGTTCCAGGAAAGTCTGCTCCGAGTTTATGGTAGGTGTTGTTCTCTTGCTACTGAACAGCCCATGCTCCTCGTACCTCCAAATACGAGCTGAAGGCTGCTATCAAATCAAAGCAACCTGGGCTTCCATAACACCTCAGCAGTGCCACAGGCTGATTGCCTCCATAACTGTTGTAATCCGGTGACCTTGGAGCCGCATGAAACTTTCTCTGGAGTAGGTGGAAACTATACTGACCGCAGATCCTGAACTAACACCGCAACTAGAAGTAGCCTGGGGTGTGCCTAACAAACCCTAGACACCTCGACACAGCCGGAGGACTAAATACCCCTATAGATGGAAATAGGAATACTACCTTGCCTCAGAGCAGAACCCCAAAGGATAGGCAGCCCCCACGAATATTGACTATGAGTAGGAGAAGAAAAGACACACGCAGGCAGAAAACAAGATTTAGCAAAAGAGGCCACTCTGGCTAAATAGGAAAGGATAGGACAGAATACTAGGCGGTCAGTATTAAAACCCTTCAAAAAATATCCACAGCAGATAATACAAAAAATTCCACAATCTAACTAAAGACGTAGACTGAATATCTGCAACCCCAGAGAATCCAACAAGACTGAGAAAATACTGACACAATCTAAGCTGGACAAACAAGAAAACACAAAAGAATAGCACTGAATCATGAAGCACACAGCATGTGTGCCACAGAAAAAAAACCCAGACACTTATCTTTGCTGATTTGGCAGAAAGGCAGGAGGAACCAGGCAGAGGTCCAACACCTCCCAACAACAATTGACAACTGGCAAGGACTAATGAATCCTGCACACCTAAATACCCCAGTCAGAACTGCAATCAGCAGAAACACCTGACCAGGACTGCAACTCAGGGACAACGGCATTACCACCTACCACCACCGGAGGGAACCCAAAAGCAGAATTCACAACACATAACATGCCGCATTGATGCAGTAACTGACGCAAAAGGAGCCCCAACCAAGTATTGAGTGCATTTTACTGAACAAACATTTCAGAAGGCCAACATTTCGGATTATAAAATCATTTTTCAAGCTGGTGTTATATAGTATTCTAATTTACTGAGATAATGACTTTTGGGTTTTCATTGGCTGTAAGCCATAATCATCAACATTAACAGAAATAAACACTTGAAATAGATCACTCTGTAATGACTCTATATAATATATGAGTTTCACCTTTTGTATTGAAGAACTGAAATAAATTAACTTCTTAACCCCTTTCTGACCTCGGACGCGATAGTACGTTCAAGGTCAGAACCCCCGCTTTGATGCGGGCTGCCTATGCTTAATGTGCATTGAGGTTGGACTGTGGGTAGGGCCTTTGGCTCTCCCAAGTCTGCTCTGCTGCCTCTGGTTTCTGTATCTTTGTCCTGTTTTAAATTTCACGTCAGCGCTGTCCTCGTGTGCGCTGATCTTGTGACAGGTTTCAGGAAAATGGCACTGGTGGAGGAGTATGCGCAGGTTGACCTCCAAGTGGTCTTCAGTAAATTAGCAGTGCATGTGCATATTGAGATCTTGGGTTGTCATTGAGTTGGCATCTAACTTTGTGCCGATACATATATACATACACCAAAAGCAACTGAGGGGCAGAGCTTGAGACCGTACCAACAGTCCTGCCCCAATGCACAGAAAGCTTAGGAAAGGAAAACTGGCCATTATGGCTATACCTTTATTTTAGCTTGCATAATCCTCTCTTTTCTTTAATAACAGATTTCTTCTTGTATAAGCAGTGGACTCCTTCTTTTTCTAATTTAGAAGTGTCACAAAAAGAGGAAAAGACAGTCTTCTGGGACCAATGAAATAGCAGTGTACGGAGGAGAACTGGACATTGCTTGGAGATCCCCAGTGCACCTAAACGATGACACTGCAATCAAGAAACAGCATTTTAGGGTCAAGGGTATTACAAGAATGACATTGATCAGTTCAAAAGGGATTTTAGTGATAGATTTTAAAACTACATTTAAGTCACATTGGGGCACCTTAGGAGCAGGGACTAAAAGGGATCTAGTAACCACTCTAAAGAAAAACCTTAGAACCCTTGGATGGTTAGCGATTCTTCAAGTATATTGAGAAAGAGTGCTAAGAGCAGAGATCGTACCTTCAGGGTGCTAACTACACGGTCTTTCTCAAGACTTTATTGGAGGAAATCTAGAATAGAAAAGGTAAGGATTTGAAGATCCCTGAACCAGATAAAAAAAAAAGCTGTCCTGGATGTCATTGGTTTTCTACAACTTAGGACGGAGGAGACTACATTATCTTAAAGATTCTTACTGGTCCTCTTTTAAGTAAGAGTCTTTCAGATATCGGTCTCTGTTTCACCAAATTTTTCAAGTTGAACAGGACACATGATGTAACAGGTGAAGAGTATAACTTTTTTTATATATATATATATATATATATATATATATTCGCCTCTGTGTTGCAGGGTTTTGGCACTTAAACAGTTATTTTTTTTAAGTCCAAATGGGCATTATCAGAGTGATTTCACAGGAGTCGTGTACTTCTTCCTACTTATGATGCTGACAGAGGCAGACAAAAACACACAGGGTAAAGAGGAACATGCTCCCTCAATAGCACTGACAAACAGTCTTCTTTCTTCACTGCAGATTGATTTGCCAATGTTAGAAAGAGGAAGAAGTGCTTGCTACACCGTAAAAGTGTACGGTATGTGCTGTAGTGCAGCGGTGTCCTCACTGTGCAGTGAAGAGGCAGTGACCCAGGAGAGATTAAAGTAAACGTAGTTTTAATGTCCAAAACATACAAACAAAACAAACGGTATCCTCCGGATTGCAGCCAGGAAACAAGACAGTCCATAAATGCGACTGGTTGCCGAGGGCGACTGCACCACCGTATAATGGCGCGAAGTGCCAGGAGTTCGCTCTGCTTGGGGCTTTGCTCCTTCACACAGGCTGAGCTTTTGCAGAGCCGTTTGCTCGGCATCTTACAAACTCCACACTGTCACACCCAAACCCTTTACTGCAGGGTTTTTAACTGGAATCTGTTTCCCTCCAGATTAATATATACATGGTAAACCCAAAGGGCTTCTCTATGGCAAAAATAAGATGGATGGCACTAGGAAAAAGCCCTGCAGTCCAATACAGTCCGGGCATAGAAGAACTCTGGGTAAAAACCACGCGTAAGATGCCACCCTCTCTGCTCCCGTAGTTTGCGCCCTGCTGTCCACCTCCCTGCTCCCGGAGTCCATATCTGTATATAATTCTAATCTTCTCTGTGTTTTTCACAGCAGCTAAATCCAGTCTCAACATGGACTACAAAGCCTGCGAACAGACGTGGCTGACACAATTAAAATATGTTTTCAGGATGATCCAGGGGTATCATTGACGGACGTGGCAGATACACTTAGGAGTTAATTAACAAACTAAAAGAGACATTAAAGGGCACCTGTCAGCAGGATTGTGCACAGTAACCTACAGTGTCAGGTCGGCGCCGTTATACTGATTACAATTATACATTGGGTGATGAAATCCGTCTTGTGGTTGTTGTTTAATCTGTATTTTCAGTTGAGTTAATGATATGCTCGTGCTCTGGGTCGGCCTGTGTGGGGTCTTCATGTGGTGCTCTGATTAGGAATTCATAATGCAGACTGCTGACAGGTCACTGCTCCCTCCTCGCCTAGCTCTGAGCTGCTAGGACATTGGCGTGGGCGGCGCCATCTTGGAGGAGGAATTTTTTTTTCTTCTCCAGTAAGATTGTACCACCGGCTGTTCATCAGTAGCAGCTATCGGATCGCAGCTATAGATACCAATAGCAGCTAATGCGCATGCGGGCGCCATTTTCAAACTGATTTCTTTTCTTCTTTTCCCTGAATATCCTGAATATAATGTATTACTGGCACACAAAACGTGATTGTGCTGCAGAGCAGATGGCACGGCTGGCACCAGCCTGCAGAAAGTTTTTTTCTTTTAATATATACAGATATTCATTATGTAAACTAGGGGGAGGTCAGTGAGGGAGCAGTGACCTGTCAACAGTCTGCATTATGAATAGCTAATCAGAACACCACATGAAGACCCCCTCCAGACACCTTAGTGCACGAGCATATCATTAACTACAAACTGAAAATAAAAATTAAAGGGAACTTGTCACCCCCCCTGGCGTTAACTAAAAGAGCCACCTTGTGCAGCACTAACGCTGCATTCTGTGAAGGTGGCTCTTTTTTTGGGGGTCCCTGCCAATGCTGCAATATTACTTTTTATAATTTGCCCGCCATACCTTTTGACTGTCCGGGGAGCACGTCTTTTTCCCCTGGACACAAAAGGAACTTACAGCGCAGGCGCCGGGGACGTTAATGAAGGCAGAGGAGGCGGCGCACAGAGGGGCTAAGTGATGGCTGGATGGCCTTTGTGTCCAGGGGGGAAAGACGTGCCCCCGGACAGACTAATGGTATGGCGGGCAAATTATAAAAAGTGATATTGCAGCGCTGGAAGGGACCCCCCAAAAAAGAGCCACCTTGACAGAATGCAGCATTAGTGCTGCAGAAGGTGGCTCTTTTAGCTAAAAACGCCGGAAGGGGGGGGGGGGGGGGGGTAACAGGTTCCCTTTAAGCCCTTAGTGACAGAGCCAATTTTTACAATTCTGACCACTTTCACTTTGTGAGGTTATAGCTTTGAAACGCTTTAACGGATCCCGTTGATTCTGAGACTTTTTTTCTTGACATATTGTACTTCATGTTAGCGGTACAAATTTTTTGATATGACTTGCGTTTATTTATGAAAAAAATGGAAATATGGCAAGAATTTTGAAAATGTTGCAATTTTCAAACTTTGAATTTTTATGCCCTTCAAGGGAACCTGTCACCAGAATTTGGTGGGACCGGTTTTCGGTCATATGGGTGGGGTTTTCGGGTGTTTGATTCACCCTTTCCTTACCCGCTGGCTGCATGCTGGCCGCAATATTGGATTGAAGTTCATGCTCTGTCCTCTGTAGTACACGCCTGCGCAAGGCAATCTTGCCTTGCGCACGCGCAGTATGCTTTGCCCAACTGCGGGCAAAGCCGAAAAGCATTAGTGCGCATGCGCTGGCGCACTATGTCCCGGAACACAGCGAAATACTTCCGGGACATAGTGCGCCGGCGCATGCGCACTAATGCTTTTCGGCTTTGCAAGCAGTTGGGCAAAGTATACTGCGCGTGCGCAAGGCAAGATTGCCTTGCGCAGGCGTGTACTACGGAGAGAGCATGAACTTCAATCCAATATTGCAGCCAGCATGCAGCCAGCGGGTAAGGAAAGGGTGAATCAAACACCCAAAAATCCCGCCCATATGACCGAAAACCAGTCCCGCCAAATTCAGGTGACAGGTTCCCTTTCAATCAGAGAGTGGTGTCACACAAAATAGTTACTAAATAACATTTCCCACATGTCTACTTTACGTCAGCACAATTTTGGAAACAAAATTTTTTTTGTTAGGAAGTTATAAGGGTTAAAATTTGACCAGCGATTTCTCATTTTTCCAACAAAATTTACAAAACCTTTTTTTAGTGACCACCTCACATTTGAAGTGACTTTGGGGGGTCAATATAACAGAAAATACCCAAAAGTGACAACATTCTAAATACTGCACCCCTCAAGGTGCGCAAAACCACAATCAAGAAGTTTATTAACCCTTCAGGTGCTTCATGAGAACTAAAGCAATGTGAAAAGAAAAAATGAACATTTTACAGTTTTCACAAAAAATTTACTTTGGATTTTTTTTTATTTTCACAAGGGTATCAGGAGAAAATGGGCCACAAAATTTGTTGTGCAATTTCTCCTGAGTACGCCGATACCCCATATCTGGGGGAAAGCCACTGTTTGTTGGGTGCATGGCAGGGCTCAGAGGGGAGGGAGCACCATTTGACTTTTTGAACTCAAAATTGGCTGGGATTAATGGTGGCGCCATGTTGCATTTGGAGACCCCCTGATGTACGTAAACAGTGGAAACCCCCCAATTCTAACTCCAACCCTAACCCTAATCCCAACCCTAACCATAACCACACCCCTAACCCCAACCCAAAACCTAATCCCAACCCTAACCCCAACACAACCGTAACCACAAACCAAGTCGGAATCCCAACCATAACCACAACCTTAACTTTAGATAAGCTCACTTTAGCCCAAACCTAACCCTAATGGAAAAAAATATTTTTTTTTATTTCATTATTTTTCCCTAACTAAGGGTGTTTTTATTTACTATTTTTTTTTTATTTTGATCACTGTGATAGGGTCTATCACAGTGATCAAAATGAACCAATTGGAAAAATGTTCTATTGTTGCCGGGTGCTGCCATTTTCTCCCGGAAGAAAACGCCAGCAGCCCGGGGGACATCATAGGTAGATGCAGGGACTCTGGAGGTGCCGTGTGGGATCAGGGGACCCTATTTCTCGCTCCTCTGATGTGTGATCATATCAGAGGAGAGAGAAATGAAATGAAAATAGAATTAGTCTTACCAGTAATTCGGTTTCTAGGAACCTTCCACGACAGAGGTACCGGAGGATGTCTCCCCGCCCTAATGGGGGACAGGAAACACAAAAGAGGTTAAATACCCTCCCCTTCCTGCAGCCTCCAGTGTTTTTTCTGGACACAGTAGCACGTATAATTACCACTTAGGTGCAGGAACCAATCTATAAGTATCATTAAATAGGGAGGGAAATTAATGCTGTCGTGGAAGGTTCCTAGAAACCGAATTACCGGTAAGACTAATTCTATTTTCTCCAGCCACCTTCCATGACAGCGGTACCGGAGTAGTACCAACAACTTAATTTCTTAGGGGGGACAACAGCCTGCAGAACTCTTCTGCCAAATGTTAAATCCCGGTTAAAGTCTAGCCTGTAATGCCTGGTGAACGTATGAACCGAATACCAGGTGGCGGCTCTGCAAATCTGCTCCGTAGATGCGTCACCTCTCTCTGCCCATGATGTTGACACCGACTGTGTAGAGTGGGCCTTCAGTGAAGAAGGGTGGAAAGATTCTGAGATGAGTATGAGAGAGATATGGCTTGCTTAATCCAATTGGCGATTGTGTTTTTTGCCACCTTTCTACCTTTGTTCTTTCCTGATTGTTGGACAAAGAGATTTCGATCAATCCTCCAACTCTCAGTTTGTGAAAGATAATATGGAACCACCCTACAGACATTCAGGGTGTGGAAGAATTCTTCACTCCTGTTAGAGGGATCTGGGCAGAATGAGGGCAGCACTATGTCCTGACCTCTATGAAAGTCTCATGTTACTTTAGGTAAAAATGTAGGGTGTAGACGGAGGATTATACTATCAAATGTTATCCTCAAATAGAGCTCTTGCATGGATAGGGCTTGTAGTTCTATTCGTCTGGCGGAGGTGATGGCCACCAAAAATACAGTTTTTAGGGTAAGAACCTTTAAAGAAGACTGATAAAGGTTCGAATGGATCTTGAGTTAGACTCTTAAGGACCAAGTTTAGGTCCCAAGGAGGAATGCGGTTACGAACTCTGGGACAGATCCTACTCGCTGAGGTTATGAAGCGTTTTATCCACCGGTGGATGGCTAGGTTCTGGTCAAAATATGAGCTTAGGGCTGAGACCTGGACATTTAAGGTACTAGGCCTAAGCCCCAAATCTAGATCTTTCTGGAGGAAGTTTAGAATCTGAGCAATATTCGGATGGAATGGGTCTGGGATGTTCGGCAGACACCAAGATGAGAATTTCTTCCAGACTTTGGTGTAAATAGCATTGGTTATTGGTTTCCTACTTCTTTGAAGAGCGTGAATCACTTCATAGGAGAGGCCTCTTGCTCTTAGTATCTCGGCTTCAGTAGCCATGCTGTAAGATTCAACCTGTGTAGGTTTGGATGCAATAATGGCCCCTGACGAAGTAGATCGCTGTTCTGAGGTAAACATATTGGGCCCTCCTGTGCCATGTCTAACAGGGCACTGTACCAGCTCCTTCCCGGCCACATGGGGGGCGATCAGAATTGTAGTGACCCCTTCGGATCGGATTTTCTGTAGGGTTTTCGACAGCATCGGGATCAGAGGGAAAGCATAGGCGAGGTTGAATTCCCAGGGGTATGAGAAAGCATCCATGCCCAGCGCTCTATCTGTCATATTTAGAGAAAAATATGTCTGCAGCTAGGTATTCTGTCTGTTGGCAAATAAGTCCACCTCCGGTATCCCCCATCTGGATACTAGGGAGAGGAAGACTTCCTGATCTAGGCACCATTCCCCTGGATGCACATCCCTTTCTGCCCAGGAAAAAATTCTTGAAGCCAGGGATTTTAGTCTTTCGAACCTCGTGCCCCCCCGATGACGAAGGTACGCTACAGTGGTCATGTTGTCGCCTGACATGGTGACCTTGAACAAGAGCCGACGCAGCCTTTAAGGCCTCTTCCACCGCCTTCAGCTCTCTGAAGTTTGACAAGCTAGCTCTGGTGTCTGGGGACCATGTGCCCTGGAAGTGAGTTCCCTCGACTATGGCTCCCCATCCCCTTAGACTGGCATCTGATGTGAGTATTTTTAGTGGGACTTGGTCCCAGCTGACTCCCCGTTGGAGGTTCCGGAGACATAGCCACCATGCTAGGGATGCTCTGACATGATTGGGGAGAATTCTCTTGGATAGAGAGTTCTGCTGCCTGTCCCAAGATGATAGAACGTGGGACTGAAGGACTCATGTGGGCTTGGGCCCATGATACCATCTGGATACAGGATATTAGGGACCCCAGAATGGACATGGAGTGTCACAAAGTGGGGGCTTTCAGGGTTCTGAATTCCGTTAACTTCTGTACCAGATCGAGCTGGCGCTCTTTGGGTAAAAAGGATTTCTTTAGTTCTGAGTCCAGAAGGACTCCTAGGAATTTTTTCCTTGTGGAAGGAAGTAGATCTGATTTCTCCCGATTCGGTATCCAACCCAATTACTCCAGGATCTCTAGAGTCTTTGCTATGTCCACATTCAGACGGGAGATAGAAGGAGCGACAATGAGCAGATCGTCTAGATATGGTACTATGCAAATCCCTTGAAGACGTATGAACACCACTGCTTCCGTCATGATCTTTGTGAAGACTCGAGGAGCCGATGCGATTCCGAAGGGGAGAGCGTTGAACTGATAGTGTTTTATCCTCTGATTTGGGGATATTTTGGGATAAGAATTTCCGGAATTTTCGATGGATTGGGACGTGATAATATGCGTCTCTTAAATCTATCGTAGCCATCACCCAGCCGTGACCTATCAAGGGAATCGCGGACCTGACTGATTCCATCTTGAATCTTCTGTAAGTAATTACCCGATTTAGGGGTATCAAGTTGATGATTATCCGGTGCTTCCCTGAAGGCTTCTTGACTAGAAATAGGCGAGAATAGTGTCCTCTGCCTATCTCCTGTAGAGGTACTGGAGAAATCACACCTGTTTGGAGTAATTCTTGAAGTCCGGAAAGAAATGCATCCTGAGGGTTGAGATTCTGCAATGGGGTGATCCTTAGGCGGTAAGGGGGAGGGCTCTCGAATTCCAGTTTTTAAACCATCCTGGATAGTACCGAGTACCCACTGATGGAGGAGATGGAAATCCACTGGCTGATAAAGCCCGAGAGCCGACCCCCGACGCCCTGGAGATAGTCACTCTTCGTCTTGAGTCTGCTGGGACTGGGGAACAAGGATATTCCTACCCTTCCCCCCTTTTGGATAGCTCCAGCGGCCTGTCTTGCCCTTCCCCTTGAAATCCCTTTGAGAGGATTGATCTTTTGAGGGACAAAAAAACTTTTTTTCGGATTTCTCTGTTCAGGAAGCGCTTTCTTTTTGTCTATGGCCTTGTCTAGAATATCATCAAGGGCCTGCCCAAACAGATAGCGACCCTGAAAAGGAATGGCACAAAGCTTTGTGTTAGAAGTGATGTCGCCACTCCAGGATTTCAGCCATAGAGCCCTTCTGGCTGAGTTAGAAAGGACTGCTGATTTAGATGCCACTCTAACCGATTCTGCTGAGGCATCAGCGAGGAATCCCGTAGCCTTCTGGAGAAGGGGAAGGGAATCCAGGATTACTTCTCTAGATGTTCCCTGGGTAGGGTGATCCTCTAGGGCAGAGGTGTCAAACTGCATTCCTCGAGGGCCGCCAACAGGTCATGTTTTCAGGATTTCCTTGTATTGCACAGGTGATAATTTAATCACCTGCACAGAATGATTCCAGCACCTTGTGGAATGCTAAGGAAATCCTGAAAACATGACCTGTTGGCGGCCCTCGAGGAATGCAGTTTGACACCTCTGCTCTAGGGTGTGGAGCCAGCGAAACAGAGACCTAGCCACACAGGCGGACGCTATATTTGATCTAAGGAGGCTCGTGGAGGTATCCCAAGACCTCCTTAGTAGGCTTTCCATTTTATGGTCCATGGGGTCTCTGAGTTGAGATGAGTCCTTAAATGGGAGGGCTGTCTTTTTTGACACTCTAGACACCTTTGGGATATCCCACAGAGAGACGTCCCCATCCAGAGGGAAGCGATTTTTCAGTTCAGATGGAACACTAAGCCCTTTTTCAGGGGACTCCCATTCATGTAAAATTTTCATGTACTGGGAAACCCTTGACCCCCCCTGACCATACTAATTAATTCCCGTATGTCCTCAGAGGAAAAAATAGTATTTTTTATTATCCTCTTTGGGGTTAGAAGTGGAGCCCTCATTCTCCCACCAATCCTCCAAGTCAGAAGAATGCAGTTCACCAGAGTTTGAGTCAGAAACCACCGTTGACAATTTCCTCTGTTTGGGAGGAGGTGGCTGCGGTAACAGAGACTGGGAAAGGGCCGATACTGAGGACTGAACTTCTGGCTTAATGAGGGACTTGATGCTTTCAAACAGTGATGGTTGTTCGGAGCGTAATAAGGTCATCAGTGCAGGTCTGGCAAAGCTTCTTCTTGTATGAGGAAGGAAGATTTGATGCACACACCACATTTGCGGTCTTGTTTTTCTGGAAGTTTTGTCTTTCTTAGGGGCAGAGGCCTTGTCTCCCTGAAAAGAGAGAGAGAAGGGGACTAAGTATATTGCCACCTAGAAGTAAAAAGGGAAAGGGACCTTAGCCCACTACTCACAGTAGGAGGGAGGACGCAGGGCTCGGCAGATGCAGAGAGGGGTCTATCACCATCCATGGTCAGTCAGTAAGCTGCAGTCACACAGACAGACAGGGGGCCTTACCTGGATGTGAACCCTAACCAGGGTTAAGTAGCCAAGGTTACTGCGTTGGATTGTGTGCTCCTCCTCTCCCTGGTCCAGGTGTGGGGGGTAGAGAGAAACCGCAACGCCCCACATGGCAGCTGAATCCGGCAAAGTGCTGGGCGCGCGTGCGTTCCACACTGGAACGCATATGAGGTGAACCGGAAGTTCCGGGGACGTCACTTCCGGTTCACGCGTCACAGACTCCGGCGCTCGTCGGGAGAGGAAGGAGCAGGGGAGCTGCAAGGGGACACTGGCCACACATCACCGCTCTGCTTTACCCCAGAAGGGACGTGGGAGGAGCGGGACAAAGGTCTCGAGTCCAGGATATGGAGACGGGAGCAGCTCTGCAGGGAGGAGAGCGTCGCGCCCAACCCCAGCTGCCCGGCTATAGAGTGAGTAAACTGCGTGCTCTGATCGCCGGCCACGGCAGCACTACAGCAGGACCTCTTCATGCCCCATAGTGGACAGGAAAAACACTGGAGGCTGCAGGAAGGGGAGGGTATTTAACCTCTTTTGTGTTTCCTGTCCCCCATTAGGGTGGGGAGACATCCTCCGGTACCGCTGTCGTGGAAGGTGACTGGAGAAAAATCTGACTTTTGTTTTTTAGGTCGCCGTTATTCCATTAATAACGGCGATCACAACATCAGGGTCGGTAAAAACCGACCCGAATCATGTTCTCTGGGATCTCAGCTACCCCCGGTAGCCAAGACCTCGGGGAAATTCCGACTCTGGGGGGCGTTATACACTTATTCCACAGTGACGTTAAAAAGCGTTAAAAGGTGTATCGGCGGTCGTTAAGGGTTAAACAACAACCAGAAGACAGATTTCATCAACCAAGGTATCACTGTAATCAGTATAACGGCGCTGACCTGACACTGTCTGTAGGTTACTGTGCACAATCCTGCTGACAGATTCCTTCTAAATAAACGCACACAATCCTGCTGACAGGTTCCCTTTAGATAAACGTACACAAACCTGATGGAAAAGGGCCTTTTTAACCCCTTAACGACCGCCGATACGCCTTTTAACGGCGGCCGCTAAGGGTACTTAATCCACAGCGCCGTTAATTAACGGCGCTGTGGAAAAAGTGAATAGCGCCCCCCAGAGTCGGATTTTCTCTGGGGTCTCGGTTGCCGAGGGTAGCCGAGACCCCAGAGAACATGATTCGGGGGGTTTTTACCGACCCCCGAGTTGCGATCGCCGGTAATTAACCGTTTACCGGCGGTCGCAACAAAAAAAAACAAAACGCGATTTGCCGTTTAATTTCTCTGTCCTCCGATGTGATCGCACATCGGAGGACAGAGAAATGTGGTCCCCGATGGCCCCCAATAGCCCCCCAATACTTACCTACCTCCCCCGGTGCTCCTCGTGTCTCCCCATGGGCGCCGCCATCTTTTTTCCGGGAAAAAATGGCGGGCGCACGCGCAGTGCGCCCGCCGCCCGGCACCCGGATGTTCTTTGGGGTCTCGGCTGCCGGGGGTAGCCGAGACCCCAAAGAACATGATCGGGGTCGGTTTGCACCGACCCCTGCTTTGCGATCGCCGGTAATTAACAGTTTACCGGCGACCGCAAAAAAAAAAAAAAAAAAAAAAAAAAAGCGATCAGTTATTTCTCTGTCCTCTGATGTGATCGCACATCAGAGGACAGAGAAATAGGGGGATTCGGGGACCCTATCATACTCACCCGGGGTCCCTGGGTCCTCTTCTGTCTTCTCCTGCCAGCCGGCTTTTTCATCATGGCGGGCGCATGCGCAGTGCGCCCGCCATCTGCTGCCATCTGCCGGCCGGCAGGAGAAGACAAGTTGGGGCTAAAATTAGGGTTAGGGTTAGAGTTAGGGTTAGGGTTAGAGTTAGGGTTAGGGTTAGGGTTAGAGTTAGGGTTAGGGTTAGAGTTAGGGTTAGGGTTAGAGTTAGGGTTAGAGTTAGGGTTAGAGTTAGGGTTGGGGCTAAATTTAGGGTTAGGGTTAGGGCTAGGGTTAGAGTTAGGCTACTTTCACACTAGCGTTTTTTGGCTTCCGTCGCAATGCGTCGTTGGAGAAAAAACGCATCCTGCAAAAGTGCTTGCAGGATGCGTTTTTTCTCCATTGGCTTGCATTAGCGACGCATTGCGACGGATTGCCACATGTCGCATCCGTCGTGCTCCGGCAAAGTGCTGGGCGCGCGTGCGTTCCACACTGGAACGCATATGAGGTGAACCGGAAGTTCCGGGGACGTCACTTCCGGTTCACGCGTCACAGACTCCGGCGCTCGTCGGGAGAGGAAGGAGCAGGGGAGCTGCAAGGGGACACTGGCCACACATCACCGCTCTGCTTTACCCCAGAAGGGACGTGGGAGGAGCGGGACAAAGGTCTCGAGTCCAGGATATGGAGACGGGAGCAGCTCTGCAGGGAGGAGAGCGTCGCGCCCAACCCCAGCTGCCCGGCTATAGAGTGAGTAAACTGCGTGCTCTGATCGCCGGCCACGGCAGCACTACAGCAGGACCTCTTCATGCCCCATAGTGGACAGGAAAAACACTGGAGGCTGCAGGAAGGGGAGGGTATTTAACCTCTTTTGTGTTTCCTGTCCCCCATTAGGGTGGGGAGACATCCTCCGGTACCGCTGTCGTGGAAGGTGACTGGAGAAAAATCTGACTTTTGTTTTTTAGGTCGCCGTTATTCCATTAATAACGGCGATCACAACATCAGGGTCGGTAAAAACCGACCCGAATCATGTTCTCTGGGATCTCAGCTACCCCCGGTAGCCAAGACCTCGGGGAAATTCCGACTCTGGGGGGCGTTATACACTTATTCCACAGTGACGTTAAAAAGCGTTAAAAGGTGTATCGGCGGTCGTTAAGGGTTAAACAACAACCAGAAGACAGATTTCATCAACCAAGGTATCACTGTAATCAGTATAACGGCGCTGACCTGACACTGTCTGTAGGTTACTGTGCACAATCCTGCTGACAGATTCCTTCTAAATAAACGCACACAATCCTGCTGACAGGTTCCCTTTAGATAAACGTACACAAACCTGATGGAAAAGGGCCTTTTTAACCCCTTAACGACCGCCGATACGCCTTTTAACGGCGGCCGCTAAGGGTACTTAATCCACAGCGCCGTTAATTAACGGCGCTGTGGAAAAAGTGAATAGCGCCCCCCAGAGTCGGATTTTCTCTGGGGTCTCGGTTGCCGAGGGTAGCCGAGACCCCAGAGAACATGATTCGGGGGGTTTTTACCGACCCCCGAGTTGCGATCGCCGGTAATTAACCGTTTACCGGCGGTCGCAACAAAAAAAAACAAAACGCGATTTGCCGTTTAATTTCTCTGTCCTCCGATGTGATCGCACATCGGAGGACAGAGAAATGTGGTCCCCGATGGCCCCCAATAGCCCCCCAATACTTACCTACCTCCCCCGGTGCTCCTCGTGTCTCCCCATGGGCGCCGCCATCTTTTTTCCGGGAAAAAATGGCGGGCGCACGCGCAGTGCGCCCGCCGCCCGGCACCCGGATGTTCTTTGGGGTCTCGGCTGCCGGGGGTAGCCGAGACCCCAAAGAACATGATCGGGGTCGGTTTGCACCGACCCCTGCTTTGCGATCGCCGGTAATTAACAGTTTACCGGCGACCGCAAAAAAAAAAAAAAAAAAAAAAAAAAGCGATCAGTTATTTCTCTGTCCTCTGATGTGATCGCACATCAGAGGACAGAGAAATAGGGGGATTCGGGGACCCTATCATACTCACCCGGGGTCCCTGGGTCCTCTTCTGTCTTCTCCTGCCAGCCGGCTTTTTCATCATGGCGGGCGCATGCGCAGTGCGCCCGCCATCTGCTGCCATCTGCCGGCCGGCAGGAGAAGACAAGTTGGGGCTAAAATTAGGGTTAGGGTTAGAGTTAGGGTTAGGGTTAGAGTTAGGGTTAGGGTTAGAGTTAGGGTTAGAGTTAGGGTTAGGGTTAGAGTTAGGGTTAGAGTTAGGGTTGGGGCTAAATTTAGGGTTAGGGTTAGGGCTAGGGTTAGAGTTAGGCTACTTTCACACTAGCGTTTTTTGGCTTCCGTCGCAATGCGTCGTTGGAGAAAAAACGCATCCTGCAAAAGTGCTTGCAGGATGCGTTTTTTCTCCATTGGCTTGCATTAGCGACGCATTGCGACGGATTGCCACATGTCGCATCCGTCGTGCGACGGATGCGTCGTGCTTCGGCGGACCGTCGACACAAAAAAAACTGCATGTAACTTTTTTGTGCGACGTGTCCGCCATTTCCGACCGCGCATGCGTGGCCGGAACTCCGCCCCCGCCTCCCCGCACCTCACAATGGGGCAGCGGATGCGTTGAAAAAACAGCATCCGCTGCACCCGTTGTGCGGCGCTTACAACGCTAGCGTCGGTACGTCGGCCCGACACACTGCGATGGGCCGAGTACGACGCTAGTGTGAAAGTAGCCTTAGGCTTCTTTCACACTTGCGTCGGTACGGGGCGGTCGCAATGCGTCGGCCCGATGTACCGACGCACGTTGTGAAAATTGTGCACAACGTGGGCAGCGGATGCAGTTTTTCAACGCATCCGCTGCCCAGTCTATGTCCTGGGGAGGAGGGGGCAGAGTTACGGCCACGCATCCGCGGAAATGGCAGACGCGACGTACAAAAAAAAGGTTACATTGAACTTTTTTTGTGACGACGGGGGCTAAAGTTATGGTTAGGGTTGGGGCTAAAGTTAGGGTTGGGGCTAAAGTTAGGGTTAGAGTTGGGATTAGGGTTAGCGTTTGGATTAGGGTTGGGATTAGTGTTACGTTTGGGATTAGGGTTAGGGTTGGGATTAGGGTTAGGGGTGTGTTGGATTTAGGGTTTTGATTAGGGTTATGGTTAGGGTTGAGATTAGGGCTGTTTTGGGGTTAGGGTTGTGATTATCGTTAGGGTTGTGATTAGGATTATGGATCGGGTTGAGATTAGGGTTAGGGCTGTGTTGGGGTTAGGGTTGGAGTTAGAATTGGGGGGTTTCCACTGTTTAGGTACATCAGGGGGTCTCCAAACACGACAGCCAATTTTGCGCTAAAAAAGTCAAATGGTACTCCCTCCCTTCTGAGCTCTGCCGTGCGCCCAAACAGTGGTTTACCCCCACATATGGGGCATCAGCGTACTCGGGATAAATTGGACAACAACTTTTGGGGTCCAATTTCTCCTGTTACCCTTGTGAAAATAAAAACTTGGGGGCTAAAAATCTTTTTTGTTGGAAAAAAATATATTTTTTTATTTTCACTACTCTGCATTATAAACTTCTGTGAAGCACTTGGGCATTCAAAGTTCTCACCACATATCTAGATAAGTTCCTTGGGGGGTCTATTTTCCAAAATGGGGTCACTTGTTGGGGGTTTCTACTGTTTAGGTACATTAGGGGTCTGCAAACGCAACATAACGCCCGCAGACAATTCTATCAAAATCTGCATTCCAAAATGGCACTCCTTCCCTTCCGAGCTCTGCCGTGTGCCCAAACAGTGGTTTACCCCCACATATGGGGTACCAGCATACTCAGGACAAATTGGACAACAACTTTTGGGGTCCAATTTCTCTTGTTACCCTTGTGAAAATAAAAATTTGGGGGCTAAAAAAATCTTTTTTGTGGGAAAAAAAATATTTTTTATTTTCACTACTCTGCATTATAAACTTCTGTGAAGCACTTGGGCATTCAAAGTTCTCACCACATATCTAGATAAGTTCCTTGGGGGGTCTATTTTCCAAAATGGGGTCACTTGTTGGGGGTTTCTACTGTTTAGGTACATTAGGGGTCTGCAAACGCAACATAACGCCCGCAGACAATTCTATCAAAATCTGCATTCCAAAATGGCACTCCTTCCCTTCCGAGCTCTGCCGTGCGCCCAAACAGTGGTTTACCCCCACATATGGGGTACCAGCATACTCAGGACAAATTGGACAACAACTTTTGGGGTCCAATTTCTCTTGTTACCCTTGTGAAAATAAAAACTTGGGGGCTAAAAAATCTTTATTGTTAAAAAATATATATTTTTTATTTTCATGACTCTGCATTATAAACTTCTGTGATGCACTTGGGCATTCAAAGTTCTCACTACACATCTAGATAAGTTCCATGGGGGGTCTAGTTTCCAAAATGGGGTCACTTTTGGGGGGTTTCTACTGTTTAGGCACATCAGGGGCTCTCCAAACGCGACATGGCGTCCGATCTCAATTCCAGTCAATTTTGCATTGAAAAGTCAAATGGCGCTCCTTTGCTTCCGAGCTCAGCCATGCGCCCAAACAGTGGTTTACCCCCACATATAGGGTGTCGGCGTACTCAAGACAAATTGTACAACAGCTTCTGGGGTCCATTTTCTCCTGTTACCCTTGGTAAAATAAAAATTTGGAGGCAAAAAGATCATTTTTGTAGAAAAAATGCGATTTTTTTATTTTCACGGCTCTACGTTATAAACTTCTGTGAAGCACCTGGGGGTTTAGAGTGCTCACCACACATCTAGATAAGTTCCTTAAGGGGTCTAGTTTCCAAAATGGTGTCATATGTGGGGGGTCTCTACTGTTTAGGCACATCAGCGGCTCTCCAAACGTGACATGGCGTCCGATCTCAATTCCAGCCAATTCTACATTGAAAAAGTAAAACGACACTCCTTCTCTTCCAAGCTCTGCGGTGCGCCCAAACAGTGGTTTACCCCCATATATGGGGTATCGACGTACTCAGGAGAAATTGCACAACAACTTTTGTGGTCTAATTTCTCCTGTTACCCTTGTGAAAATAAAAATTTGGGGGCAAAAAGATCATTTTTGTAGAAAAAATGAGATTTTTTATTTTCACGGCTCTACGTTATAAACTTCTGTGAAGCACTTGGGGGTTCAAAGTGCTCACCACACATCTAGATAAGTTCCTTAAGGGGTCTAGTTTCCAAAATGGTATCACTTGTGGGGGGTTTCCACTGTTTAGGCACATCAGGGACTCTCCAAACGCGACATGGCATCCGATCTCAATTCCAGCCAATTCTGCATTGAAAAAGTCAAACGGTGCTCCTTCAATTCCAAGCTCTGCGGTGCGCCCAAACAGTGGTTTACCTCCACATATGGGGTATCGACGTACTCAGGAGAAATTGCACAACAACTTTTGTGGTCTAATTTCTCCTGTTACCCTTGTGAAAATAAGAATTTGTGGGCGAAAAAATCATTTTTGTGAAAACAAATGCGATTTTTTATTTTCACGGCTCTACGTTATAAACTTCTGTGAAGCACTTGGGGGTTCAAAGTGCTCACCACACATCTAGATAAGTTCCTTGGGGGGTCTAGTTTCCAAAATGGTGTCACTTGTGGGCGGTTTCCACTGTTTAGGCACATTAGGGGCTCTCCAAACGCGACATGGCGTCCGATCTCAATTCCAGCCAATTCTGCATTGAAACAGTCAAACGGTGCTCCTTCACTTCCAAGCTCTGCGGTGCGCCCAAACAGTGGTTTACCTCCACATATGGGGTATCGGTGTACTCAGGAAAAATTGCACAACAAAATTTGTGGTTAAATTTCTGTTTTTACACTTGTGAAAATTAAAAAAAATGGTTCTGAAGTAAAATGTTTGCAAAAAAAAGTAAAATGTTCATTTTTTTCTTCCACATTGTTTTAGTTCCTGTGAAGTACGTAAAGGGTTAATAAACTTCTTGAATGTGGTTTTGAGCAGCTTGAGGGGTGCAGTTTTTAGAATGGTGTCACACTTGGTTATTTTCTATCATATAGACCCCTCAAAATCACTTCAAAGGTGATGTGGTCCCTAAAAAAAACATGGTGTTGTAAAAATGAGAAATTGCTGGTCAACTTTTAACCCTTATAACTCCCTAACAAAAAAAAAAAATTGTTTCCAAAATTGTGCTGATGTAAAGTAGACATGTGAGAAATGTTATTTATTAACTATTTTTTGTGACATATCTCTCTGATTTAAGGGCATAAAAATACAAAGTTTGAAAATTGCAAAATTTTAAAAATTTTCGCCATATTTCCATTTTTTTCATAAATAATCGCAAGTAATATCGAAGAAATGTTACCACTAACTTGAAGTACAACATGTCACGAAAAAACAATCTCAGAATCAGCGGGATCCGATAAAGCGTTCCAGAGTTATAACCTCATAAAGTGACACTGGTCAGAATTGTAAAAATTGGCTCGGTCATTAAGTACCAAATTGGCTCTGTCACTAAGGGGTTAAACAAATACCTGGAAGGACTTACACCGAGGACTTAGGATCTAGGTCTTCTCCTCCTATGAGATCGACGAGGTGGTCTTTCACAGGGGATGGGAAGACTTGGCAAATAAGTGTTCAAGGGGATTCATGGAGTTGCGACACAGAGGAACCAGTCGTCATTAGAAGAAATGGAATAATTATGTATCACTATATATTTTAAGATTATTTCCTTACACTTTGATATCTTTTTACCCTATTCAGACTCTAGTCCTCCTTATTACACATCCACCCATCTCATTTTGCTGACGTTACAGTTAGGTAATCAATTATTCATCCTCCGACAACCTCTTTATTGAAAATCCCTCACCATGTTTTTGCTACCCCATATAAGAGCAGCAAGACGTAGGGACAGAGACGCTGATTCCAGGAATGTGTAACTTACTTAGCTGCTTGCTGTAGCTTTGATAAAATCACTGTGTTATCTGCTACAGATTTCGCATTCTCTGAATACTGAGCTCTGAATAAGCCCATACACACCACTGATTGGATGCTGTCTACTGTGCATATGCAGAAAGCTACCTGAGCTCTGAATAACCCCGTCCACACCACAGATTGGACACTTTCTTGGTTCACTGTGCATAGGCAGAAAGCTACCCGAGCTCAGAATAACCCCGTCCACACCACTGATTGGACGCTGTTTCTACTGTGCATAGGCAGAAAGCTGCCAATAAGAGGTGGGTTATACAGAGCTCATGATTATGGAGGAATATCTGGCAGCAGGTTTATTAATTCTATAGTGATAGTCTCCTGCTGACAAATCCGTGATTTTATCATAGCTACAGCAAACCACTTAGTGACACATCTCTGGAACTAGCCTCCCTAGCAAGCTGCTCTCAAATTAGGCGCCACAATCTGGTGATAGATTCAAAAGAAATCCAAATAATGACTTTGTAAGCCAGAGGCCTGTCCTACAGCTAACCATTAGATGCCATGGCTATCACTCCGCTCCAAGCGTGGGCTTATAATCCTCCCAACCCCGATGCCGGGAGAAGTAGGCAGAGGGCAGTCACGTACACTGCCGCCATTGGCGCTGCCCCCGTCAGGTCCCGTATTTTGCGCTCTGCTGTCCCCTCTCTGCTCCCGTAGTTTGCGCCCTGCTGTCCCCTTCGCCAGGTAAACCACAGCGTGGCGTTGCTAATAGTCTACACAGAACGCCAAGTCTTGACGTACCGTCACGTGATCAGAGACCCACAGTCAGTGGCGCGCATGCTCACACGTCTATTTGCATGGTGTTATGGCTTCCTGTGTCCAGAGTATATGAAGTGCAGTGGAGTCGCGCGCATGCGCTGTGTCCTGACCGGGCAGGAACTCACTATACCCCTGTCCTGGCCTTCAGCTCTCCTCCTGGGATTCCCTTGAGACGCCGGGTTCATGTCCCCGGCTCCGACTTCGGGTGCGGAACGTGGTCCGGCTGGTGATGCTGAAAAGCCGAATGCGTCGCTTACTAACTGCAATCAATAGAAGGACGATGAAGCTGCTCATTGCACTCGCCTTGATCGCCTATGTAGCCTGTGAGTGCCCATTCATTCTTTGCCAGTCTGCCCGGAGCGTGCGGTGGGGGCAATGTGAGGCTGGTCTGGTCACTTCTGTGCCATGCTCCCATGTATATATGTGTCTCATACTCCTGGTGTGTCATGCTGAATGTGCCCACTGGCCAAATGGCCCTGGTACCCTCCATGTTCCCTGTGTGATGTGGTGGTGGTCAGTGTGGGGAGGGGCTGTGCTGGCAGTGGATGTGGTGTAGCCAGGTGACTGTGGAGGCGATGGGGATGGCGCAGCCAGGTGACAGCGGAGGCGATGGGGGCGGCGCAGCCAGGTAACAGCGGAGGCGATGGGGATGGCGCAGCCAGGTGACAGCGGAGGCGATGGGGACGGCGCAGCCAGGTGACAGCGGAGGCGATGGGGACGGCGCAGCCAGGTGACAGCGGAGGCGATGGGGATGGCGCAGCCAGGTGACAGCGGAGGCGATGGGGACGGAGCAGCCAGGTAACAGCGGAGGCGATGGGGACGGCGCAGCCAGGTGACTGCGGAGGCGATGGGGACGGAGCAGCCAGGTGACTGCGGAGGCGATGGGGACGGAGCAGCCAGGTGACAGCGGAGGCGATGGGGACGGCGCAGCCAGGTGACAGCGGAGGCGATGGGGATGGCGCAGCCAGGTGACAGCGGAGGCGATGGGGACGGAGCAGCCAGGTAACAGCGGAGGCGATGGGGACGGCGCAGCCAGGTGACAGCGGAGGCGATGGGGACGGCGCAGCCAGGTGACAGCGGAGGCGATGGGGATGGCGCAGCCAGGTGACAGCGGAGGCGATGGGGACGGAGCAGCCAGGTAACAGCGGAGGCGATGGGGACGGCGCAGCCAGGTGACAGCGGAGGCGATGGGGACGGCGCAGCCAGGTGACAGCGGAGGCGATGGGGACGGCGCAGCCAGGTGACTGCGGAGGCGATGGGGACGGCGCAGCCAGGTGACAGCGGAGGCGATGGGGACGGCGCAGCCAGGTGACAGCGGAGGCGATGGGGACGGCGCAGCCAGGTGACAGCGGAGGCGACGGGGACGGCGCAGCCAGGTGACAGCGAAGCCGGTGGGGATGGCATAGCCGGGTGACCGCGGAGGCGGTGGGGATGGCATAGCCGGGTGACAGCGGAGGCGGTGGGGACGGCATAGCGAGGTGACAGCGAAGCCGATGGGGAAGGTGCAGTCAGGTGACAGCGAAGCCGGTGGGGACGTCGCAGTCAGGTGACAGTGGAGGCGGTGTAGACGGCGCAACCAGTTGACAACGGTGGGGACGTGGCAGCCAGGTGACAGTGGAGGCGGTGGGGATGGCATAGAGAGGTGACGGCGCAGCCAGGTGACAGCGGGGACGGCGCACTCAGATGTGGGTGGCCATGGCATTGTGTGATGCCATATACCTGCTGTGTGGGCATGTATTGCTGATGGTTCTTTATGCTGCCCAGTGTGAGTGATGTCCTGTACTTTAGAGGGCAATGCTCCCTTTTTCTTCATTCACGGCCTGGAGCTGCCATGCTGGAACTTTTCCTACTAAAAGGCAGTGTGGAGCGGAGTTAACATCGGTGCCGACTGCTGTATACTGCTCACTTCCTACAATGTACAGTAATGGATACAGGAGGCAGCAGCAGAGCCGTCTATAGGAAGGTGTCTGTACTGCCACTTATACAAAGTGGGCACTGTGTTCAAGTGGGTTTCATTCATGTAGTCTGGAATGTGACACATTAATGACCAGGTCTGACCTGTTTAATCTTTTTCCCCCTCTACCTCACTCTTGCCATGCCCCTTTTATAAGTATTGTTCCTATCTATGGAGCCACAGAACCTTGTATATATTCAGCAGCAGCACAGTTGTTCTGACTTGCGCTGATACATGTGCTCTGCAGCGTAGACGCTGTGTTCTTCTTCTGCTTTTGTCAGGGGTGAGGTTCTGCGCCTAGACATTAGCTGCTGGCTCCTCGCTGTCTTCAGTTGGTGTCTGAAGTGTTTGCTTATTGTTTGGCCACTGAAGAAAACAAATGGCTTCCACTCCAGGAGGCAGCGTCCTAAATGTGCAGGATAGGTAGCAAATATTATAGCCAGGGGCTAGTTCTCTATGTGGGAACATCAAGGGATAATTACTACAACTGCCAACACCTCATTAGGTCACAGGAAGCTTTTACTTTTGTGCAACATATCTAGAATCCTTTGAGGTTGTGTAAAACGTTGCTGTTGTTATATCACTGGGCTCTGCCATCAACTTTTAATTGAAGGGGGTCCTCTATAGATCATGGGAGTTTAGGGTCCGTAGCACGTGATGAGTCTCTGGTGCCCAGTCACAATATTTACACATCCATGGGGTTTGTCCTGTATTGCATCTATACCTTCTAGGCCTCATTCAGACCTCAGTGACTTTCACGTGTGCAAGCACAGTCCGAGTTTCCCTGGTGTTTGGTCAACATGTCCGTTTTTACCATCAGCGATTGTCACAAATTACAGGGAGAAATATATACGTGTATACAAAGCGTCTCCTATACACTGCAATGTTAATCATGGACTTCACACTGATGCCATCCATGTGCTGTCCATCATTTTCCTTGACCCATAAACTTTGCATGGGTAATTTTGATCCCTGTCTCCAACCAAAAACTGAATTGTCTGATTTTGATTTATATTTGGAAATTGTGAAAAACGGACATGTGAACCGCTCCCAATGATTATAATGGGAATGTGTTAGGGCCGTGAAGTACACGCATAAAATTCATGGACACCTGAATGAGGACTGATCTCAGGCAAACCTTTCTCTAAAACTGTTTTTAGTTTCCCAAGCCTGCAGCACCTCTTCTTGCCTAGAGTAAATGACAGATGCCCTTTAACTGGGAGATCTCCACCAGCGTACGGACAGAGTCGGAGCGAACCAAAAAGTTCACAAAAAGAATTAGGTTTGTCAAACGTGGTCAAATGCCAAGGTAACCGAAAACCCCCAAATCCCCCCTACCCGGGAAATGGACTGTAAATGGCTGACTGTAGGTGATCAGTTTTGAGGTCAGACTGCGAGTGAATACATGTTAAATAGTGATCCATTTGGGATTGAAAAGAGCCAGGTGTTTTGGTGAGTAGAGCCAAATGGTCCAGCTCCCCAAAAAGGTCCGGATTGCCCATCACTACCAACCTTGGCCGCAGATATAACATCCACAGAAGTATTGGGGCCCACCACTTGCATTCAGGTTTTTCATTCAGTCTCACTGACACGCGTATATAAAATTCAGACTACATGGGTAGTCGCTGGATCTACTAACATTTGTGGAGCACGGTCTCGAATCCTAAAGACCTCACTGAATATGCCAGCATTGTAACAAGTCTGCTTGTGGATATTTTTTTTTCTTTTAGGCCCCTTTCACACATCAGTTTTTTGCAGTCAGTCACAATCTGGCGAATTTTGAAAAAAAACGGATGCGGCAAAAGTTGCCGCCCGGAGCCATTTTTTTTCTCATAGATTTGTATTAGCGACGGATTGCGACAGATGGCCTCACGTTTTATCCGTTTTTCGCCGGTTCCTTCGAAAATTGGTTATCCAGCAGTGGAAAAAACGGACATAGTAATGTTTGTGTGTCCGTCGAAAAAACATAGTTTGCTAGAATGGAAGCCTATGGCGCCAGATCCATCAAATGACGGAAGCCGGCGACTGTTTCCATTTTATTTTAACTGAGTATTCTGACTTTTTTTTTTTTTTAGGATCCAATTAGCCTGATCAATTTTTCACAATCTGCGACGGATCCGTTTTTTTCAACATTCGACGGATTGTGACTGATTGCAAAAAACTGATGTGTGAAAGCAGCCTTAAAGCTTCCATTTTTTTTTTCTTCAGCACCTTTCTGCTCCATTTCTGAGTGTCTTTGGGACTGTCCAGATCACACTGCGCTCTGCTTGACCCAGAAGCGGCTTTTACAATAGACTTACCGTACATTCTAAAAGAGGCTTCTGGCTAATGCTGAGTGACCCGGATAGTCAGAGGAGGAGCGGTACTGTGCTGTATACCTGAGAAAATGGCGATAGGTGATTATGCTAACATATACACAGATTTCATGAAAAAAAAATTATTCATGGGAGTGAGTCTTTAAATATTCCAAAAAGTGTTATTGAAGAGTTTGGGAATTGTAGCGACTCTGCCATGGGTCTGCTAAATGCGAGTTGCATAAGTCACTAATGTCTCCATGGCCCGAATTCATAGTTTGGGGGGTCTCATGAGCCGTTCTTGGTGAAGCTTGCACTGTGGTAACAGTGCACACAATATCTTTCAGGCGGATTCTGCCTGTAAGGCTATGTGCACACGTTCAGGATTTCTTGCAGAAATTTCCTGAGCAAAACAGGACATTGTCTGCAAGAAATCTGCATGCGTTTTTTTCTCTGTTTTTTTCTCGCGTTTTTGGTGCGTTTTTTTGCGGATTTTTCCGGAGGTTCCCAATGCAATAATATAGTGGGAAATCCACAAAAAATCCACAAAATTAATGAACATGCTGCGGTTTTTACCGCGATGCGTTTTTTTCGCAGAAAAAAAACGCATCATGTGCACAAAAATTGCGGAATGCATTCTAAATGATGGGATGCATAATGTATGCGTTTTTTTCGCATTTTTATAGCAAAAAAACGCAAAAAATCTGCTACATGTGCACATAGCCTAAGTGTCGCCAGATATGAACATAATGCACAGCATTGTCTAAATGAGATTGAGTCGCGTCTGTCACTTCTTATAACTTCTTCAGTGTTTGGAAACCTTGAAACAGTTAAAAATACCATGTTCTTTCTCTAGGCAGCTTCATTTGGAGGCCACCAGCCCTATAAACTAGAAAGTACAGAGCAAAGATGCCAGCGGCAGAGCCACCACAAAACTGACTGTACAGACGCCATAGACAATGCTTCAGAAATACGACTGCTTACATTTTCCTGAAGCAATTTCGCCTTGGAGAACTTGATGGTTCTGTCAGCTTCTTAAAGGTGCTGTGTGCTTATATCCTAAGGCTACGTGCACACCTTGAGTATTTGGTCAGTTTTTTTTACCTCAGTATTTGTAAGTCAAAATCAGGAGTGGGTAAGAAATACAGAAGTGGTGACGTGTCTCCATTACAGTTTTCCTCTGATTGTTCCACTCCTGGTTTTGGCTTACAGATACTGAGGTAAAATAACTCTCCAAATATTCAACGTGTGAACGTGGCCTTGGATATGCCAAATTCATGGAGGCGTGGATCTCTTCGTGAGTCTGGGGTTCTACCACCGCTAGAAATGCACTCCCATCATGAACTGAAGTCCATTCCTATCATAATTTACACCAGCCTTGTAACATAAATTATGTTCAATTTGTTGGCCGAGTACAGCAATGACCCAACCTGGCCAAGCCCACGCTTCAGAAAATTGCCAGAGCTAGCTGTGACTGATTTAGGAAAAAAAAATAAAAAATTGCACACTCAAAGTTACGCAAACAATGTGATTCTTCGAACCGTTAGTATCCTGGTGAAAACTTTGAATCAGAGCCAATAACTGCAGCGCTCCAATCCTTTGGGATTTATCGTTCGTACAAAAACTATGGTGCTTTATGCCAGTTTCTATGGCTGAGCTGCTGCCGGCAAACCTTGCTTCACCAAGCACAATGCCAGGCATAGGAAACCGTTGTTAAGCATACCGCCACTGTCCTATGGAATAGTGGAAAGGTGCTCTGTGACTAATTACTCTTGGTTTGGCGAATGCCAGGAGACAGTCACCTGACTGACTTATGCCAGCTGTAAATTTTGGTGGAGGAAGGATACTGCTACTTGGTGGTTTTTCAGGGCTCGACCTAGGCTTCTTAGTTCCAGTGAGGTTAAATTTATAAATACATTAGTATAGCCAGATATTTTGGTCAAATGTATGTGTGGAGACACGGTGATCCGCGGGTGCTCTTGTCCCTAGCTGTAACCACATAGACTAGGAATCATCCCACCGAATGCTGACTCTCCTTTTACTGTTGGGTTAATACTACTCTGACAACACAGGGTGAGGGTAAAACAGTGTGGCAATACTTTTTTGAACTAGATAACCGTCAAATAACACACAGAACAGTCCCATCAAAATACCCAAATGGTGCAAGTTACACCTCACCCTTCCGCTGACTCAGCGGAATAAGAGCAGCAGTGATTTCAGAGCTTCCAGTGCCGACTACCCCACCTGTAGCCCGCACAGAGAGGCGGTAACGACAAGCTTAGGAGGCTGACAGTCCATTGAGGGTAAGCGCCTGGTGACGATCACAATCTGGCTTCTCCGAACATCTCCATGGAGCCAGGTGACCAGTGGGTCCCATTCCTAGTTTTCCTAAACGTATCCATGGGGCTCAGGTGACTGGTGGGTACAAATCCTGACTACCCAAAACATATCCATAGTTCAGTGATGTTCAATGGAGCAGAACTGTATTCTTTCTTTTTCAAACGTTTTATTGGGATTTTAACAATTTTTTAACTGGGTAGGATAAACCAGGAGGGGGAGGAGGGGAAGGGATATGAGATCAGGAAAAGAAACCTCTATGAAAATAGGGGAAAAGAGGCAGGTTTACATACATATAGATGTCATATTTTGACGATACATCCTAAAACATAGTTCTTACATATGTACATTAGCTTATGATGTAGATTAATATATTATTGAAAAGGCTTAAACAATGTAACTGAAATATAAGATTGTGTTGTAGCTAAGTAAAACCTGAAAACTAGCCTAAAATAGAGTACTTATATGTATACATGAGCTTGTGATGTAGATAAATGTGTTATTGAATTCAACAGCGCTTCCCTCGTCAAGATAATTACTCAAGTTGAAATACAAGACTAAATTCTGTAGCACTCAGTAAAACATGAAAACCTGCCCAGGTCCGGGGTCACCTTGTGTGACCCAGAAACCACTTGGAGGGCAATGTCCGGTTCAGTATCAGTAAGACAATGAAGTGGAAAATATACTTTTTTCAAGTAGGGTATGGTTCCGGTGTGGCCAGAGGGACGGCATCAGGTGGAGTTGAAGAAAACGATAGTCCCACTCTTTTTAGGAGGGTCATTCCCTCCTCTGGACTTGAGAGGGTGTACGCCTTTGAAGCAAGTTTCACATGTAAGTTGGAAGACTTTGTCCACTGGTAACGGATTCCAGCGTGTGTGAGTTCCCGGGTGGTTTGGAAAAAAGATTTACGTCTTTGTAGCGTTATTTTTGACAGGTCCTTAAAAAAAGATAGGTTACTGTATGGGGCTGGGAGAACTTTTGAGCATCTTGTCAACCCAAGAAGGTCGTTTTTAACCCCTATGGGGAAGAAGGACACAATGATGTCGCAGGCAACATGTGAAGGGAGAGATGGAGGCCTTTGGATTCTGAAGACTTTCTAAATTAAATTTTCCCCTTCTCTTTTGGGTAACAGGTGGGAAATCATTTTAGAAATATACTCTTTTAGCTGTGTAGGTTGAATCGATTCAGGTATGCCCCTTATTTTAATATTGTCTTTTCTTCTGAAGTCCTCATAGTTGGCCATTCTCTGAAGAAAGTGATGTCTTTTTGGATCCCCTCCAGAGAGTCCAAGAATACTTGCGGATTGCCAGTCTGGGCAGGAAGCAAAGTACGATAATTTTGGACCAGAGGCTCCATCCGCCTTTGGTCTTGAAGCAGAGTACTGCTGTCCCTGTTGGGGCAAAATTTAGAGTCACCAACAATAAAATGAGCTAAATCTTTTAAAGAGCTGTTTAATAAATGATTCAGAGGCTCTTTCCGTGTTTGGTTGTTGAGAAACGGAAATTTTTGGATCATAGCCAGTATGATTGTTGCCCCTCTTCAAATAATTTGTTGATGTTAAAAGAGCTCTGCAAATGTCTATCATGAAGCTTTCGGATGGGTGGTCGTCGGAAGCTGGAATGTTATCTATTAAAGTAATCGGAGAATGGATCTCGGGTCTCTCATCCTGGTTCTTTTGACTTTGTTTTGTAGGCACATGGGTCTCAAACTCCATAGGGCTCCCTGGAAGGGAATTCTGGGTGGAGGTTACGTTAGAATCTGTGGAATTGTGAAAGTCACTGCTCTCGCTATCAGAGTTGTCTGTCGTTTTAATATATTCTTCTGAGAGGGTATTTTCTGATCCCTCTGAGTCAGGGGAGTTATCTGAGTTAGTTTATAGCCTCCTGTTCCTTTTGGACTCCAATGAGAAGGGGGGTTAATTCTGTCACAAAATCTGACGTTTTTTTTAAATAGCAGGTTAAATTTTTCCATCATTATGTTTTGTTGTAACTTCATGTGTACGAGCAAATCGCCCTCTGGAGTGACAGAGGACTGGTCACCATCGTTCCAGGGTTCTGGCGATGACCTTTTAGTAGATGGATCTCTGCTTATTTGACCTTTGTTAGGGATTTCATGGTTCATCCCTGTGAAATTTGGGGTACTGTGGGGTGAGATTAGAGAGGCACAGTTCCTCCAGTTCTGAGGAGAGTGTATGGAGCTATGTGGCAGTGGCGATACTGTTGGCTCTATTCCAGCGCTCCTTATTGGCCCGCCTACCTCCTCTCTGTCCTTCCACTCCTCAGGCTCCCCTCTCTCCCCATTGTCATTTCTGCACGATTGTCCCTTAATTTTCCTCTCCCCAAAATGCTCCTCAGTAGTAGCAGTGAAGTCGCATTGGTGATCAGGGGTGGCACAGTCATTAATATAGGGTGAAGGGTTTGTAGTGTTATATAAGAGTTGTGACGTTCTACTCACCGCTTCACCCTTTTCTTCTATTCCCAGCCCCCTCAGCACCCGTCGGTGGCTGGTGTCTTCATGGCTGCTTGGTAGTTGCGGTGAATCCCGCCTGTCATTTACTCTCCCGTCCTGCTGTAAGGGCGCCGCTCGACTTCCGGCTTTGCTGTGCTGCTTTGCGGCTATCGTCACTTGCTGGGCTTTGCCGGTCGGTGCTTGCTCCAGGCTGGCATGCAGCTCCCCAGGGCCATCCTGTTGCAGCGGCGCGTCCTCTCTCACCGGCGCCGCTGTATCCTGTAGTTTCGCTTCGGTCGCCGGCCGCAGCTTCGGCACAAACTCAGGAGCGCTGTGCCTTAGCTGTGACGTCACGGGCGCCATCTTGCTTCTCGGGCTGCTCCCGACATGCCGCAACACCGCTTCATCCCGGCCTCTGTCCTTCGCGCTGCGGGGCTGATCCGGAGCTTTGGCAGCTGTGGGAGTCCTGCTAGTCGGGGGCTTTTTGTGCAGCGGTGCTTCTTGCTTCTCTGGCTGATGCTGGGTGTGAGGAGGGCACGGCTCAGTCTTTGCATACCCAGACAAAGTCCTTCCATGAGTCCCAGGCTTCCGTTCCTCTTTGCTCCCCTCTGGCTCCAAACCGGGACGTTCTTGGTAGGAATTGGTCCCTTCCTAGCTTGGCTGGCTCCTGGCATGTTATAAATGCTCTAGGAGTCTAAAAGTCCACTTTTAAGTATGCTTTTTGGAGCTTTTTAAGGGGAATTACCAGGAGCTCCTGTGGAACACGTCTGCCTCCTTCCCCTGGCAAACCACGCCCCCCCCCCGAACTGTATTCTTTCAACCGGGACTGGCATCCTGTAGAATATGAAATCTGTGTCCCTCGTGATGGAACCATTCTCTAGCAGCTATCCTGTAGTGTTCCTGGCTGTGGTTTTGTAAAGAGTCTCTGGGTCTTTGGATCTCTTGGATGACTTGGCTGTATGGATGTACAGGTGCTTCTCACAAAAGTAGAATATCGTCAAAAAGTTAATATTTTTCAGTTGAATACAAAAAGTGTAACTCGTATAGTCGTTACAAACAGAGTGATCTATTTCAAGTGTTTATTTCTGTTAATGTTGATATTTATGACTTACAGCCAATGAAAACTCAAAAGTCGTTATCTCAGTAAATTAGGATAATTTACAAAAAAACACCTGCAAAGGCTTCATAAGTGTTTAAAAAGGTCTCTTAGTCCGTAGGCTCCACAATCATGGTGAAGACTGCTGACTTGACACATGTCCTTAAGGCAGTCATTGACACACTCTACAAGGAGGGTAAGCCACAAAAGGTCATTGCTAGAGAAGCTGGCTGTTCAGTGTGCTGTATCCAAGCATATTAATGGAAAGTTGAGTGGAAGGAAAAAGCGTGATAGAAAAAGGTGCACAAGCAACTGGGATAACCGCTGCCTTGAAAGGATTGTTATGAAAAGGCCATTCCAAAATTTAGTGCAGATTCACAAGGAGTGGACTGCTGCTGGAGTCATTGCTTCAAGAGCCACCACACAAACATATCCAGGACATGGGCTACAAGTATTGCATTCCTTGTGTCAAGTGACTCATGGCCAATAGACAACACTAGAAGCGTCTAACCTGGGCCAAGGAGAAAAAGAACTGGACTGTTGCTCTGTGGTCCAAGGTGTTGTTTTCAGATGAAAGTAAATTTTCCATTTAATTTGTAAATCAAGGACCCAGAGTCTGGAGGAAGAGTGGAGAGGCACACAATCCATGCTGCTTGAGGTCGAGTGTGAAGTTTCCACAATCAGTGATGGTTTGGGGAGCCATGTCATCTGCTGGTGTAGGTCCACTGTGTTTTATCAAGAGTAAAGTCAGCGCAGATGTCTACCAGGAAATTTTAGAGCGCTTCATTCTTCCCTCTGTCGACAAGCTTTTTTAGAGATGGAAATTTCATTCTCCAGCAGGACTTGGCACCTGTCCACACTGCCAAAAGTATCAATACCTGGTTTAAAAACAACAGTATCACTGTGCTTGATTGGCTAGCAAAATCGCCTGACGTTAACCCCATAGAGAATCTATGGGGTATTGTCAACAGGAAGATTAGACACCAGACCCAACAATGCAGATGAGCTGAAGGCTGCTCTCAAAGCAACCTGGGCTTCCATAACACCTCAGCAGTGCCACAGACTGATCGCTTCCATGCCACACCGCATTGATGCAGTAATTGATGCAAAAGGAGCCCTGACCAAGTATTGAGTGCATTCAATGAACATACATTTCAGTAGGTGAACATTTTGGATTTTAAAATTATTTTTCAAGCTGGTGGTATAAAAGTATTCTAATTTACTGAGATAATGACTTTTGGGTTTTCATTGGCTGTAAGCCATAATCCACATTAACAGAAAAAAAAACAGAAAGTGATCACTCTGTTTGTAATGACTCTATATAATGAGTTTCACTTTGTGCATGATCATATTCTTATTTTGTGAGAAGCACCTGTATATTGTTAAGAGGCATATCCCACTTATATAGATTACAAATGTTGTCCTTCAAACTAGCATCAAGTGATCAAGAAGATAGATGTGATGAGGTTAACGTGCATTGTTTGACTATTTAATCAATTTGCATGGTTTTTACTTCTCTGTTTTGCAAGTCATCAATCTAGCTGACCTGGACAATGGGTAATTAACATATTGGCAAACTTCATTGGTCAGTGACCCTGCATCCTTGTTTTGCAAAAAATAAACGTACAATAAACTGTAGGAGCTGATAGAAGTGGTAAATAATCATTCGTCCATTTAGAAATATCAATTTAACCTACAATAACAGTCAACATTTCACTCTTGACGAATAAGAAACACACAAATTCAAGTCAACTTATAGATCAGTAAGCCAAGGGGAATAGACTTAAAGTAGGCGTTTGGTTAATTAAGATAGAATGTTGTGGTCAAAGTATGCATCCAATCTTTTTGTGAACCGTTTGGGGAAGGTCATTTTCTTTAATCCCCTCCAAGACCGCACCACAGGAGGTTGCTTCCCAATCCTTAATAGGGGCTGGAAATGGCAAGTGGTTTAAATAGCCCCACCCTTTCATCTATCTTCAGTGTTTTTCCTATTCCCTGGGGATAAAGAGGTTTCCTGGTGTGCTGTGGTCAGCGAACAGTCACTCCTTTTTTCATACCTTACAGTAGCCGGGCAGCCTGAGATCAATCGCCTTTGCTTTTCACCCCTGTATGCTGTTTCTGCTGGAGCGGGACCACACCATCTTCTTGTGTCCTGGGCCAATGCTGGATGGTGAGGGGCTGAGGTCTTCCCGTGGCTCCTTAGCCTTACTTCTGTCTTCTCCTCCTTTCCCTGTGTCCCAAGCATGCTGCTAGCGCTCAGGAAGTGATAAGAACCACGGATTCACAATGCACAATGTCACTTCAGGTTGCGTTCCACAGTGTAACGCCTAGCATTTTTGCAGAAATAAGAGGAATGGTGCATCAGGACAGAGAGTCAATCTTCCCTAGCTTCCTTCTCTCAATCCTTTTCTGGGGCTCAATCTGGAACAAAAAAGAGGAAATATGACCCAAAGGAAAGTGGAGTGACTATGGATTTAGAATGGGGTGTGATTAAAGCTCCCATACTAATGTGTAGGTGTCCCAATGTTCTTGGCCATATGATATAAACGTGTTAGCCCTGCTTTCTGTCTCCTATTTATAAGGATGCAGGAGGTGATGTAGCTGACATCTATTCTTGAACCTACCAGTTAATTAACCTGATAAAACCTTTTGAACTACTGCCAGTGCCCACCTGTTCTTAGCCGAAACTTGAAATAAGAGATGTTAGGGAATGAGATCTACAGATCATATTTGTCTGAGCCTACCTTTTATATTTATTTTTTATAAATTCTTTATTTAGAAAGAAAAGTTTACAAAAACGTCTGGAAATATCAGTATAACAAGTATCCAGAAGATATTGGCATTAGACATTTAAACCAGAAGAGTAACAATCTGGGTAGGGGAGGGGGGGGGTAAGGGAAGAAGAGAGGGAGGAATAGGAAAGGGATGGGGAAGTAAAGGAGGGTGGGGAAATGGATGAGTGGGGGAGAATGGGGAAAGGCATAGGAAGGATAGGAGCAACCATAACAATCCAAGAACAGGAGAACAAAGAAGAAAAGGTAAACACGTGTGCATATGAAGGAGTGAATAACTGGTGTATTAAGCTGTCAAGAGAAAAGGCGGGAGACCCATATTAGAGCAGACATTATGATTCTCATGAAAAAGTTTCCACGGTCTCCAAGTTTTAGAGTATATATGGTGCCTGTATACTTCCCAGCTCGACAACTCCTCTAGTCTAGAGATATGCTCTGTTTTGGTGATCCATTCCTCTAGTGTTGGTGGGGTCGTACTTCGCCAGTGTAGGGTGATTAGGTGCTTAGCAGAACTGATCATCAGCGGCAAAAGATCGTGTTTATGAGGATTGAAGTTGAAAGACGGGCATGAAAGTAAAGCTTCTTGTGCTGTTAGATCAGATTGGATCAAGTCCAGTTTTTTAAGAATAAGATTAACACTTGACCAAAAGTTTTTGATTAATGGACAAGTCCAGAAAATATGGGTGTGATTTCCCTGTTGACCTCCGCATCTCCAGCACGCATCAGAGTCCGCTAGTCCTAAATGATGTAATTTTGCCGGTGTCAAATGCCATCTCGTTAAAATCTTATACGCATTCTCTTGGAGGAGAATGCAACGCGAGAAACCCCGTGCATGCTGGAGAATTTTAGCAACCTGGGAATCCGAGAACTGGAGTCCAAGTTCTGACTCCCAAGAGTAGATAAAGGTGGGTTTGAAGTTATCAGGAGGGGAGATGATATAAGAATGAAGTCTTGATATGGTTTTAAATCTAGGGAAAGACGTTTTGAGCATAAGGTCTAGATATGACCAGGGTGATTTGTCTGGGAATCTTCTTCTGAATTGCGAAAAAGTACGTATGACATGTTGTTCTTGAAGAAAATTTTTAGGTTTGAGCAACGTATCGAAAGGCCATGCGTTTCTCTCGTTGTTGCTATTAGTGTAGAAATCGCCTAGGGAGCTTTTAGGTAAAGTCGACCATATATTGTATGAGTCTTTGAAATTTGGATCTATTAAGTACGGGACAACTGACACGGGAGTGAAAGGTGAAGGGAATGTCGAAGCTGGGAGGTCTTTAAGAACCGATCGCCTGAGACGAAGGGTAGCCAAAGTGACTTCATCTAATCTAAGAGAAGTAGGTGGTTTTGAATAAGACCACAAAAACGGGATGCCTTTGGTACCTAGTAATGTTGAGTCTATAGTGCAAGACGTGTTTTTGTCAAAATCTGATACTATCCTCAGCCATCTACTAAGGTGGATAGCTTTGTAGTAATTATACGGATTTGGTATTCCCAAACCTCCACGTGTAACCGGGAATGTAAGGAGCTTGAAAGGTAGCCTCGATGGTTTGCCTTTCCAAATAAAACGTATGATCAAAGATCTGAGATTTTTGAAGAAAGTGAGTGGTAAGCTAATGGGGACCATGTTCATGCTGTATAGTATAATCGGCATCAAATAAGCTTTGAATATATTTCCCCTTCCCACCCAAGATAAGGTGGGGAGGTCATAGGATTTCATCAATGATTCAATTCTCTTCAATAGAGGAGAGAAGTTGAACTTAAAGAGGTCACCAGGGTCTTTAGTTAGCCAAATTCCCAGATATTTCATGGAAGCTGTGGACCACTGGAAGGGGGTTAAATTCCGAAGCTTATTCAATTGGTAGTTTGGTAGGGTTATGTTAAGAGCATCTGATTTTGAAAAATTAATTTTAAAGTTAGATAATTGGCCGAAGTGATTAAGCGTGTTCAATATTTCAGGGAAGGCTTTGATTGGGTTTGTGACGACAAACAGGAGGTCATCCGCAAATGCTAGCGTTTTTATTTCCAATTTGCCTATTCGGAGGCCCTCAACTTGTGTATTTTGTCTGATAGTTTGGATTAATGTCTCAATGATCAATATAAATAAGGATGGGGACAGCGGGCACCCCTGCCTGGTACCATTGCTAATCTTAAGACTGCCTGAGAGAATGCCATTTACTCTAATCCTTGCAGTGGGGGTAGAGTATAGAGAGAGAATGGCCGAAATAAATTGTGGGGGGAAGGAAAATTTGAGGAGTACTTGTTCCATAAACCTCCAGCTCACCCTGTCAAACGCTTTTTCAGCATCAGTGGACAGGATGGCTAGTGGAATGTCTCGTTTTTTAGCATACATTATGGACTGGATTATTTTAGTAGAATTGTCCCTCCCTTCCCGTCCCTGGACAAACCCTGCTTGGTCAGGATGTATTAATTTAGGGAGAATTCCTCGTAATCTAATAGCCAATATTTTTGCCCATAATTTCGTGTCCGTGTTAAGGAGGGATATTGGTCTATAGCTACTGCAAAGCTTTGGGTCTTTTCCTTCTTTCGGTATTATTGTAATAAAAGCTTCCAGAGCCTGACGGGGCGGTAAGTCCCCTGTAAGGAAGGAGTTAAAAAGGGTTACAAGATGAGGTAGTAGCGGTTTTATCAGTTTTTTATAGTAAATTATCGGGAGGCCATCTGGACCCGGAGCCTTACCATTAGGAATAGATGAAAGGGCATCTAATACCTCTTCAGGAGTGACTGGTACTTGTAAAAGTGAGCAATCGTCCTCTGAAAGCGAGGGAAGTTTTAGGGGGGAGAGGAAGCTGACAATATTGTCTATTGCTTTAACAGGATCTTTCATGTCTTCAGGCGGATCTATATTATAAAGGCGTTCATAAAAACTTTGGAATTCGTCAGCAACATCAGATGAATTAGTCACTTCTGCATCGCTAAGGGATTTCAAATTTTTTATAAAGGTATGGCCTTTGCGCTTTTTCAAAAGGGAGGTCATGATCTTACTACTCCTGTTACCATGCAGATAAAATCTCTGCTGGCTTCTCATGTAGATCTTTGCAGATTGAACATTCAAAAGATCCTTTAAAGAAGATCTAAGTATGTTCAGCTCCGCTCGGGCTTTAGCTAGTTGTGATTTTTTGTGAAGCTTTTCTACAGAGTTTATCTGGTGGAGAATTGAAAGAACCTCCTTCGATCTCTGCTTTTTCAAGTAAGACCCCAGGGCCATAAATTCTCCTCTTAAGACAGTTTTGTGGGCCTCCCAGACCATTGGTATGGAAGGACCAGAAGGTGAATTTTCTTTGAAATAAAGGCCAAGGATGGTTGTGAATCTGGTCAGATGTGAGACGGAATCTAGAAGTGTTTCATTCAGAGTCCAAGTGAAAGCCGGCTTTGGCAGGGAACTGACAAATATTTCCAGAAAAATCGGGGCATGGTCAGATAAAGAAATAACATCTATATCTGCCGATTTTACTGACTGTAGGTGTGAGGACTGTAGCAGCAGGTAATCTATTCTGTGATAGCTATTGTGAGGTGAGGAAAAGAAAGTGTAGTCTTTTGATGTTGGAAATAAGGTTCTCCACGGATCTGTCAAATTTAAGGATTGAAGGCCCAGATGGAGCTTTCTCAAGGCTTTTTGTGAAATTGAAGATCTGCCCGATGACGTATCCAATAAGGGGTCAAGTGAGACATTTAAGTCCCCCCCCACCAGCAAGAGGCCTTCCTGAAACAGTCTAAGAGTGTCTAATACTCTACAGATCCATTTAATTTGATTATTGTTAGGGGCATAAAGATTACAAAAAGTAACTTGTGTATTAGCTATAAGTCCTTTGACCATAACGTATCTCCCTTCTGGGTCAGAAAGGGTGTCCTGATGGCTAAACGGAACATTCTTATGGATAGCAATACTCACGCCCCTAGATGCTGAAGGGCCTGTGGAATGGTACCAGGCAGGGAAAAGCGATCGCGACATGTCTGGGGTGCGGCCCGTTTTAAAGTGGGTTTCCTGTAAAAAAATAATATTAGAATTTTTAGAGTGCAGGAATCTTATGATTTGGCTGCGTTTACTTGGAGAACGTATGCCTTTAACATTGTACGAAGCTACTTTTAAAGCAGCTGATTGTGGGTCTTTATCCGCCATAGTTTGACAGCAAAGCAATTAGAGAGATAGCAACACGTGTGTACCAAATTGGGTATAACAATACAGGAACAAGTATAACAATTAAAACAGTAAAGGCAAATAGGGGGAAAAAAGTAAGTATGTTAACACAACTAATCCCATCTACTGCAGGGGCAGGGGCACGTATCATCCCCCAAGGTAGACGGAACTGTCCATCGTAGGCGCGCCGGTGAAGAGAAAAAACAATACATCATGTATATGTGACCAGCAAGCCTTATCGAAATATATACGGAAATAGGTGTTTATAATGAAGAGTATCTTATCATTAGACTCATAACTATAAAGGAAAACAAGAACAATGGCATGTGACTCAGGAAACTCGCAAAAAGCGAGGATGCAAAAGGTGAAATCAGGGTGGAGGCTTCTTCTTGTTTCCAGACTTCCCCTGTTTGGGTGATAGGGATCTCTTAGTCGGAGACCAGTCCCCTTGATCTTTCAGCGGAGGAAGCTCGGGAGGGGTGTACAAAGAGGTATCAAGGGGCAGCCAGGAAGGGACTTCAACTGCCGTGATTTGGAAAGCATCCCAGACTTTGGCAAGATCATCAGGGTGGCGCACTGTTACTTGCCTTCCTCCACCTTGAATGGACAAACCAAATGGAAATAACCACTTGTAAAGAATTTTATTAGATCGCAGGACCTCCAATAAAGGCTTCAGGATTCTCCTTTTTATAAGGGTGGAGGGGGCCAAATCTTGATAAAGTTGTATAGAAGAACCCTCATAAGATAGGGTTTTCTTTGCATCTCTGGCAGCGTTCAGAATTGCTGAAGAGTCCAAGTAACTCAGGAGGCCGCAAATCACGTCTCTCGGAGGGTCTGAGGACCTGGGTTTGGGTCGGAGTGAGCGGTGTACTCTTTCTATTATCATCTGATCGCATCTATCTTGCGGGAGTATCATAGCGAAGATTTCCCTGATTGATTTTTCTAAAATCTCATTAGAGACGCTTTCCGGAACGCCTTTCACTCTAACATTTTTTCTGCGACTCCGATTTTCTTGATCCTCCAGGAGAAATGAAGCGGAGTTTAATTGAGACCTGTGGAACTCCAAATGTTCTTTGATCATATGAGAGTGATTTATTATGGAGGATTGTGTGGTCTCCAGGGTCTCGACTCTATTGCCGATTTGCTGTATGTCCATTCTAAGGCCCGAGACCTCAGCTATTAATGGCTTCATTGCCATGGCTAGAGCTTTTTTGAGGAATGATTTTGATATTCCTCCAGAAGCAGATTGTGGAGCGTCGCTTTCTGGGGCGCTATCACTAGAGGCAGAGTCATCTAAGCGGTCTTCTGTAGCGTTGATAGAGTGAGAATTTCTATTAGCTGAACGAGCTGAAAGAGGTTTATGTTTCAGGAACACCTCCATTTTTTTTTGTTTGTCTTGCTGTGAGATATTAGAAGAGATTTTGATTTTACTGCGCTCTTTATTAATTTTTACCATTATATTTATTTAAAGCGCCTCTTGTATAAAATATCACCTGCGCGCCAGATTGAGATTTAGCTCATGATGTTTGTGAGAAAGCTCATCACGGCTTCAGAGGGTATATAGCATGGAAGAATGACCGTATGCCGTCCGCGGAAGAAACTTCTGTTTATGAGGCAAACACTATTATTATTAAGCCAGAGGACCAATTCTCGGTGTGGCCACAAGATGGCAGGAGAGGACCACTTTATTACCAACAGTTAATACAGGATTCTCTTATGGTAAACTATGCTGTGGGCCTCTAGCTTATGTTGGAGCCAAGGATATAAGATTAACCTCAGAGGTGTATTGGTGTTCAGGGTTGATTAGGTTGTCAACAGCAGTCACAGTGCGGCACTGTGGTCACAGTTCCAGGGGGACCAGTTAACAATGCCAAGGGGTCAGCCAAACCAAAGTTCTGTATATAGGGAGTACGAGGAGGGGGGCAGGAGACAGATGGGTCAGTAAGACTCTTTAGTGCCAGATCTGACCAAGATGGCCCTTTTCTTGTTATGATCTTCTATCCGTACCTCCCCCTCACACAGCTCCCCCTTGGCTGAGTTATGTTGTAGACTCCTTCTCCCTTGTTTAGTTCTGGTTGAGCGAAGAATCCGGGTTTCACCCCCTCCAATTCATAGACCCACAGCCCGTGCTTCTTATTCCTCCCTGCACAGAGGATGGGGGAAGGGAGACACAGAAGCCGCACGCTAGCTCCGCAGAGCGGCCAGATGGCGGGGAACGCTCCAGGGGCTCGGAGCGAGTCACTCACCGCCAGGCAGCTCCAGACCAGGGAAGCGGCAGGTATGGGCGTCTCCTCCTCGTCGTCTCCGCCAGCCACACACGATCCGCAGCACCGCTCACCGCCGACCGCCGCAGCGGGGGGATCACACAGTTGGAGGCAGGTCAGGAGGACAGGCACCCCTCAGTGGGACCGTATCAGGCGGGTGAGCAGCGGCGGCTCTCTGTATGACGCGCCCTCACCGCAGGACAAGTCGGTCAGCGGCAGGGATCGCGCCGAATATGGCGGGCGGGCGGGCGGGTGGCTCCTTAAAGTGACCGCGGCCCCCGGACACCAGTCACCGGCGTCACTGTCAAGAGGTGTCAGGGAGGGATACTGGGTGCTTCACGGGGGGGATACCTTTCTTCTTGCGTGTAGTTTCTTCCCTCTATGTGGTTAAGGCATCCGGATCAACGCAGCAGTTGGGATGCGAGAGATAGTAACTCGGACGGGCTTCAGGCCTTCCCGCAGGCCCCAGTTTACTACAGCTAATTCCGTCCTGATTAATAGCCAATTCAGCCACAAGCAGGTTCTCAGATCCCTAGGGACGTGGATATCCCTCTGTAATGAGGTGGATGGGCTTTGTATTGCTTGGGATTAATAAGATTAAGGCATCAATCCTCGGAGCACATGAAGCTCACGTCCTTCTCCCTTGGCTGCAGGCCACGCCCCCTACCTTTTATATTTAAAGGGGTATTTGCTTCTCCAAGATCCAATCAATCCAAAAAATGTATTAAGATTAGCAAATGCCTCCAATTAGAAATGTAGTATAGTTCTCCTCATTCATTATGTTGCTTACCCCATGTGGTGCATATGGGGCAAGCAGCATGGTGAATCAGGAGAACTATACTACATGTCTAATTGGAGGCATTTGCTAATATTACATTTTTGGCTTTTTTAAATAAAAACTCAACTGATGCATCCATAAGTCCAAACTACTAAAAAGCTCAGAATAATATTGCCATTAAATGGTACAGCCGTTTCTGTAACATGCACTTGTACAACTCGACTGATAAAAATAAAGTTATGGGACTAAGAATATTGTAGCACATACCAATTACTGTGTAGTACATACTGTCCAATCTGTGTACTGCATAGTATGAATGAGAATGATAAATGGGTTTGAAGAAATTTGATTAAAACCTGTATTTTGTTTTAAATCTTTGGTTTTTGTATGTAGGAGTCCAGTGGGTGGTCCTACTCGGTGATTGACAGCATTCTGCATGGACAGTCATACAGGCAACACTAAATATGACCACCCACTGGACTCATGTATACCTGGCAGTAAAATTAATAATATCCAAGTTTGACTAAAACTTTTCCCGCAAGTATCAATCTGATCAGCTCCTTTTGCTCTATAATATCCTCCCTGCAGATGAAATACCAGGGACAGGTTCCCTATAACATGAATATGTGACGCCCAGGAGACCGAGGTACCCAGCACCAGATCAATGAGGTCTGTCTCTTGAGGGGGATGTCACTAGTGGCTTGACCCGGTGCTGTGGCCTCAGGCGATGCACAGTGTAAGGGATATCATGAAGGAACAGACACGTACTTGATCAGCAGCAGGTCCTCCCAGCTGTGATGACCCCGATCCTGGATCGATGGCTATTGTCCAAATGAAAGACTGAGGCGCTGAAACGTTTAATCAGTTTACTTCAACAAAAAGGGATTTGCAACCAATACTGTCACCAGAGTCTGTATAAGAACTCTTAATTACTTTGACCCTGTCAGGATTTCCACCTCTTATTATGCGCAGTTTCTGTCTGGCCCTGCTGCTGTATGTGAACTGGCTGCTGGTTTGACGGACAACCCGAGTCCTTTTTGTCGGCTCACCCCCTCTGGGAATACCGCTGAACTCTGTGTCTGTTGCTGCGTCATACCCTAGTGAAGCTGATATCACCTCACGTCCTTCCAGTTGCTGTATTATATATAATGAATATAGCCACGGATCCGGTATCCGTCTCTGCGCCTATTCTGGGTAGTGATTATTGCTACCCGGTTCTCACAATGTCCTTTTTCTCTATTCCTCTTTTCCTACTATGGGTACTATGGGCCTATAATCCGTCATAGGGCTATTAGGAGTTCAGTTATACGACCTCTCACTTTCAGCTCCTCAACCCAACTGCCAGTCCTTTTCTCAGAGCGGAATAGATCAAGGGGAGTCTCTGGAGCTGGCCGGAGATGGTAGTGCAGTCTTGCTATTTTAGTATTTGTATTTGGTTTCAATAACTATTTTTGTGGCAAATACCCCTAGGGGCGCCACAAATACCATTAAAACCTAAAAGCCTGTATACAAGCCATTTTTGGTAGAAGAGTTATTTTTCCATTCCACCCTAGAAAGATTTAGATATTTTTCCATGATTTGATTTTTCATACATTATATGATTATTGGTGGCTCTTAGCAATTGCAGCTCGAGCTGCAAAAACATTGAAGCCCTCATACAGGTGTGTTGATGGAAAAATGAATTTGCGCTGCATTGTACTTTGACGCTACGTAAACTCCCCCGCGGCGCAGGTTTACGAGCTGTATCATGTTGATTATCTGCAGCGGAGAGGCTAGCCTCCACTGCGTAGTCTCGCGCATAGCCATTCACTAGATGCGGGAAATCACTGATCACAGGCCGATTTAACTGTGTGACTAGAACGCTTCGTTTTGGATGCTGCAAAAATACACTGCATCCAAAACGCTGCTACTTCTGCGTCGCGGGCACATAGCGTTAGCACTTGGCCCGCTAAAAACTGACATGTGAATGCGCTCTTATGGAGGGACCAATGATTAGAATGGAGTTGGATCGTGTTATCCAACACACAAAAAAGTGCAACTTCCCGACTTTTATGTAAAGTCAAACGCCAGCCTTTTTTTTTTTTTTCCTCTATCCCTTTGTTAGGAATCATGTATGCAAGTATCTCACCTGTAATTCCATTCTCGACTGTCAGCATCTTTATCTGTTTACAGCCGCACTCTGGCAACACGTAATGGCTTGGTAAGCTGCGGATCGCTGTGTTCCGGAAGTCGCTTTTCTCAATACGAGGCTACGGAGCCACGTCCATTCTGAATTCCCATATACTTGCATTGAGGAGGTTTAAAGGTGACCTCTGTCACACATGTCTGCCACTGTGCGACTTGTCTGGTCACAACTGCAGTCAGGTGGTGCCGGGACAGGGCTGAAAATGGGTGAAGAAGGCAACCGGTGAGTGACTACGTGCATTAGGCTATCCGCACACGATGCGGATTTGCTGCGGATCCGCAGCTGATTTTTTCCGCGCAGAAACGCTGCAGGACCGCACTCTGATGTACAGTACAATGTAAATCAATGGGATTAAAAAATAGCTGTGCGGAAAAATCAGTGCGGAATTGCTGCGGATTTCAAAGAAGTGCATTTCACTATTTTTGTGCGGATCTGCAGCGTTTCTGCACCCTTCCATGTTAAAAATCAGCAGTGGCAAAAACCACACAAAATCCACACAAAATCCGCATCAATTCCGCATAAAAACCGCGGCAAATCTGCAGCTGCGGATTCTGCCAGGAGATACGGATTTTGTGCAGAAAATTCTACACCACTTTTCCTACGTGTGCACATAGCCTTACACTCACTTCCCGAACACAGAATTGGTAAAATCTCTGGAGTGGTGCATGATGGAAAAATGATTTCTGATGAGACTGAAAAGGGCGATGTGACTTCTCTTTTCTTGGAAGCGTCTTCAACTGCAATAATTTTCAACATAACCCTGAAACGGTTATCTTTCTGATAACGGACGATGTGCTGTTGACCTTGTGCATGCTTAATGGTGTGGTTTTTTTCTATTTAAATGTGGTAAGAGATTGCAAAAGTTTATAAAATGTCAGCTGTCATATTGTATCAGTGGATACTGAAAAAAAATAATTACGGTATATAATCAGTTGTACATTATTTGTTCTTTATTTTTCAGCCGTTTGGGGAAACTTTGTCAACATGAGGTAAGGTTATTTTAATTTTATCCATTATTGTAAGCAATGTAAAAACTTGCGACTATACCTGATGGGGCCTGTGCACACATTGCGATTAGTCGCTTTTTTGATTTTTCTGTGCAGATTTCTCACAGAACCTGAAGGATTTCCTGATGCAGCAAAGTGAATGAGAATCCTGGAGTCTCATACACACGTTGCTTATTTTTCTTTCAAATATTTTATTAGGATTTTAACTTTTAGCAGGGAAGGATAGGTTGGGAAGGGACGGGGAGAAGGGATGGGGTAGACATAAGGAAAGTAAGCCCCTATAACAATAGGGGAAGTAGGCGGTCACATAGTAGGTTAATATAAACATAATGGAAATAAGATAACTCAGTAAGCTATTAAAGTGATATAAGTAGTACTTTGTACTGGTTCGCTTTATAATCAGTATGCCATATAATGTGAAGGCCTATTGTGAACTCTGGCTTACAGAAAATTATATGGTTGCTTATTATGTCCAGGAACACCCTCGGGTGATCCTGCGACTATGCGGGCAGCAAAAAGTCTGGGTCATTATTAAAGCTAACCGTTGGGAAGAGATATGACTATAGAATAGGTAACTTTGTGTATATAACAGAGCTTCACTTCAGGTAGGGCTATTGTCGGTTCCAGAAAGATTCAGACCCTGTTGTTTCAGGAAGGATAAGCCCTCTTTAGGGGTTGTGATGTGTACAGTTCCGGACAGTAATTTCACCAAGAGAGTAGAGGACGGCGACCACGAGTAGGCAAAATGGAACCTCCGGAGCTCCCGCATAACCGATGCAAAATCCCGTCGTTTTTTCAAAGTCTCCTTAGACAAATCCCTGAAGAACGTTAAGTGTCCATACGGGGAGAGCAGGAAGCTTTCTTCGGAGGAGAGGTCAAACAACCTCCCCCTAACCCAACATTGCTTATTTTTGATTTTCAGATCTCACCCCTACTGAGTGGGGAAAAATCTGCACCAAAAAAGTGCTTATTTTACACTACGTTTTTTTTTTTGCCAAGAGATGCAGAAATGTCTACACCAAATACTTAATGTCTGCACTTGCCCTTAGGTTAGAACTCTGATCTCGATTTTTGACAAAGGATTAGCTTGACTACACAGTCATTAAAGAAGCACTCTTCCTCCTCCTATCAAAGTTTTTATCCTCTTAATATATTGCAGTAATCCATTATATAGCACTGTGTACTTACTATTGCTAATTTTGCCTTTCTACCCAGATAATTCTTCTTTTCCATTAGGTCTATGACCTCATGTGATTAAAAACTGGCTCATTGAACCCTACGAAGCTCTATGTAGGAACAGGAGGTCAATTTGTCATGTATGAGTCACTATAAAAGTCCCTGGTGGGGAGGGGGGAACTGCTGGTTCAAGAGTTAGAAGAGCAGAATGATTTCTACAGGGGCAAGGTACTTCTCTTTTCCCTTCTCTATGTAGTAACCAGAATGATTAGCTGGGTAGAAAGGCAAAATGAGCAATTGTAAGTACATAATGCTATTTAACATGATTGCAATATATTAAGAGGATTATGTTTCCAGATGAGATTAATTTTCAGGGACAAATAATAATAATCTTTATTTTTATATAGCGCTAACATATTCCGAAGCGCTTTACAGTTTGCACACATTATCATCACTGTCCCCGATGGGGCTCACAATCTAAATTCCCTATCAGTATGTCTTTGGAATGTGGGAGGAAACAGTAGGAAACCCACGCAAACACGGAGAGAACATACAAACTCCTTGCAGACGTCCTTGGTGGGTTTTGAACCCAGGATTCCAGCGCTGCAAGGCTGCAGTGCTAATCACTGAGCCACCGTGCTGCCCTGGTCATATTCTTTTTTCCAAAAGTGGAAACCACTATACTAATGATTGCTCCACTGTTGATATTTACTCCTTGTAAATAAGGAGAGCTGAAAGGTCCTCTTTCCTTACAGTGAATCTGCAGTTAGGGTACCGTCTCACAGTGGCACTTTTGTCGCTACGACGGCACGATCCGTGACGTTCCAGCGATATCCATACGATATCGCTGTGTCTGACACGCAGCAGCGATCAGGGACCCCGCTGAGAATCGTACGTCGTAGCAGATCGTTTGGAACTTTATTTCGTCGCTGGATCTCCCGCTGTCATCGCTGGATCGGTGTGTGTGACACCGATCCAGCGATGCGTTCGCTTGTAACCAGGGTAAACATCGAGTTACTAAGCGCAGGGCCGCGCTTAGTAACCCGATGTTTACCCTGGTTACCATCGTAAATGTAAAAAAAAAAAACAGTACATACTCACATTCTGGTGTCCGTCAGGTCCCTCGCCGTCTGCTTCCCGCACTGACTGACTGCCGGCCGTAAAGTAAAAGCAGAGCACAGCGGTGACGTCACTTCTGTCTGTGTGACAGCTCTCCAGCGACCACACAACGACTTGCCAACGATCACGGCCAGGTCGTATCGCTGGTCGTGATCGTTGGTAAATCGTTTTGTGTAACGGTACCCTTAGGATTTAATCTTCCTCACCCCCCCAAGCTATTTATATCTGCATGTATCTCTTTCAAAGACTAGTCCAGCAATCCAGTCCGTTGCGGAGATATCAGTGTTTGATTTGAAATGCAAATGGCTATCGTAAATCCAAATCCTGTCACTCCAGCTCTACTATTCCTTCCCAGCGCTGCCTCCTGGTTTTTGAGAGTCTCCTTGCTGTCTGACTTCAGAAAAAGGCGCTTTGAGTCTAGCAGAAGTTGGCATCACTGGGTGAAGAATAGAGCTGGAGTGACAGAGGCTTCAGATCCACAAATAACTTCAGTGTCATTTACATATCAAATCAAACTCTTGATTTCTTATTAATAAAGGGAAGGACTGGCTGTGTAACTGTATTGCTATACTCTTCTCTGAAAAGGCTACTTGCACATATAAATATTTTGGTGTATGTAATGCTGACAGATTCCCTTTTAAGTGATGTAGATGTACTTCATTTCATTTGACCCAACCTAATAGCTTTTTAAAATAAACAAAAAGGTCTTACCTAATATAAATATTCTCTTTATAACCTTTTACACTTGAATACCCCACAAACCCAACAGGTTTAGGATGAGTTCTCTTCTAGGATAAACACATACTGAACGTAGAATTGAAAATCAACCATTATGTGTAATAGAAGACATATAGTTGCTAGGTGAGTGAGTGCTAGATTATTCAAAAATTCAGGAAGAACCAAAGAAAACCTCAGTTATGGTCTAAAAGGGGAAATGTAAGAAGCAGTAGATGTTTAGGATAAAAATACCTTTTATTAACCCCTTTCTGCCATTGGACGTACTATTCCGTCCATGTGGGGTGGTCCTTACTTCCCAAGGACGGAATAGTACGTTCTGCGCGATCAGCCACGCTCACGGGGGGATGGCGGCCGAGTGTCAGCCAGGGTGGATTGATTTAAATCACGCCGATTTAAATCATGATTTAAATCACAATTTAAATCAAAAGATTTTTTTCTATTTAAATCGGATCGATTTAAATCATGATTTTAATCATGATTTAAATCACTGATTTAAATCAAAAGGTTTTTTTTTAATATAAATCACGATTAAAATGAGAAGTGAGAGCAGTGCGCATGTGCGCCCATAGTTACACGGACGAAACTAGGGGCAACGATCTAACGCCAGGGTGAGGGGGGGACCCCAAAGTGAGTAAAAATCTTTTTTGTTTTACTATATGGCAATAGGTAGGTGTTTAAAAGCAGCATGTCTTAATTGTATAAACTATTAATAGCCTCCACATTTTGTTCATACTGCCTCTTTAATTCCACACTTCTAGCTTGGTTTCACTTTTGGTTTAGTTTCTTTTTCCATTCAGTTGACATGCCCAAACTTGTTGGATAGTCAGCAGTACTTGGCTGTAGTAACAATCAAACTTCATAAGTGATCTGTGTGAGCCATGGCAGCTCGTAAGAGAGACCCTATTTGGGTTCATTTTGTTGAGATGCCAGCAGCAGATCTTGGAAAGAAAGGTGCAAGAGCAAAGTGCAAATACTGTCAAAAGGATATCCAAGGACTTGTTTGCCGTTTAAAATCACATTATGAAAACTGCAACCAGAAGGGAAATGAAGATGTTGATAGTGAAGTGTTTCTTTGGTCATCTTCATCACCGCACTTCTCATGATGTTGCCTCATTCACGCCACCAGGCCTTGCATCTTTGTTGCATCGTTTGCATTTTGCACGCATGCCTGCCTTACCGATAGGCGAAGGAGCTTCATTAAAATATTCCCAAACTGGGTCTCTTTTACGGCCTGCTGCCATTATAAGGAAAGAATGTAATAAACCTCAGATCGTACACACAAACAGATCCAGACTTGTCTGTCTGTGGCTATGCTGCAGTATTGTGCTCAAAGTTTCACTTTCATTTTTTTGTCTGCTTGCCCTTCCTCCTCAAAACACTTAGATTCACATTCTTCTTGTGTTGTGCAGATCTATTCCACTCCAAACAATCAGAAACATATTGTCTAGCTTCTTGGACTTGGCACTGAAGGGGTTGATTCTGTATTCATAGGTTTGTAGAACAATAGGATTAAGGTCTTTTTCTCAACTCTGTTCATGTTGTCACATTTTTGCCATGAAGAAGAGGCTGGGACCTCTGCGGAGTCAAATTCAGTTTTGAGAACTGCGTAAGTAAAGCGAGCGTCTGTTATAATATAGGAGAGAAACTGCCCACTAATCCTACAGAAACCTCTGGAAGAGCATGGCATTGTGAATGTTACACATATACAGCCTTTATTCTACTGAGTTAAACAACTCAGCTTTATCTCATGATGGAAGAACCTTTGGATGGTAAAATATTTTCCTCAAAAAGCAGTTTATTGAAAAAAATCCGATTTAAATCAAAAAAATCCGATTTAAATAAAAAAAATCCGATTTTTTTGATTTTTTTTAAAAAACATTGATTTCCAGGTCACCACCTGACAGCACCATGGAGGACGTCCTTCTTATCCGCAGTGGGACAGGAAACCACGAGAGTTCAAAAGGACCCTCCCCCTTCCACCCTTCAGTGTTTTTCCTGTCCCACTGTGGATGGGAACGACGAGAGTCCCGTCAGTTCCGTGCAGACAGCGTGGATCGGGGGGGCTCGGCCTCTTCCTTCCCGCTGGAAGAATCTGCCAAGCTGATACCCGTAATATAGGGTCACTCAGCTTTAACCAGTGTAAGCGCTGCTCCTGGTTTATGGGTCGCTTCCCCCCTGGGGGCTCTCGACCCTGGACGCAAGAACCACGATGTACCTGCAACGGCGCCTCTGCGTGGCGGAGTCCTGACCAAGCGCTTCGGGGGTATGGCAGGTCATCCTGGAGAGCGGGAATCGGCGTGACGATAGGGGAGCGCGGCGCTTCGGAGTTCGCGCTCCTGCACGAGTCACTTCCGGTTCGCGGCTGCTGCGCTCGTCACTTCCGGGTCGCGGCCGGCAGCATGGGTTCGGCGTCTTTCATCTCCTTCTACCCTGAAGCGTGGGAGGTCCGGAACATGGCGGCATCGGTATAAAAGGTATGTGTGGGCTGGGGTGGCTTGTCGAGCGAAAATGGAGGATAATCCAAAGCTTGATACGCTGCAGGAGCCCCAGGCGCATGTAAGTCCCAGGCCCTGCCCCCTCATAAAGGAGACCTTATAAGGAAATTACCCCTTTATATATATTATATATTATATATTATAGGCCTCAACGGTTAAGAGATCTGGGAGAGGCAAGAAATGTCCCCTCTGTGCCATAAAACTGAAAGACTCCTGGCAGAAGTCCTTATGCGAGTCATGCACCAGTCGTATCTTGGGGGAAGAGCAGGCCGCTCTGATGACGAACATGAGGACCATAATCAGAGAAGAAGTGCAGGCTTCAATATCCGGCCTATCGCTTCCCCAGCCCATGCAGCCTGACCCCCAGGATTCCCAGAAATCCAGGAAAAGGCAGAGAGAATCTGATCTGTCGTCCGTGGACAGCTCTTTCGAATCCGACCTAGAGGAGGAGGAATTGAGCAGAGATCCCCCAGAGAAGGGGAAAAGATATCTTTTCTCATCTAATGATATTGAGGAACTGTTGGGTGCTGTTAGACAGACTATGCAGATTGAAGAACCCACGTCTACCCCTTCAGTGCAGGACGAGATGTTTGGGGGGCTGCGCTCTCACACCTCAAAGGTCTTTCCTGTCAATGCTCACGTTCGCTCTATGATTATAGAGGAATGGGAGGAGGCAGAAAAGAAATTGTCAATTCCTAAAGACTTTAGACTCCGCCTCCCCTTCAATCACGAAGATGTCAAGGACTGGGAGGACATCCCAAAGATTGACATTCCTCTGGCAAAGGTTTCCAAGAGAACCGCCATTCCATTCGAGGACTCCTCTAATTTAAAGGAGCCGATGGATCGGAAAGCGGATGGACTCTTAAAGAGGTCCTGGGAGAGTTCGGCAGCAGTAATCCGCACGAACATAGCGGCCACGTCTGTAGCACGGGCGATGCATTTATGGGTAGACGACTTGAAGGATCAGTTATCGTCCAAAACCCCTAGGGAAACCATTATTAATGCAATTCCTCTGTTGAAGCTTGCAACCGGTTTTTTAGCAGATGCTACAGCAGAATCGGTTAGGTTTACAGCCAGGGGTCAGTCTTTGTCGAATGCAGCCAGACGTGCTATTTGGTTGAAAAATTGGTCAGGTGACGTTCATTCTAAGAACAAGCTGTGCGCCATCCCGTTCTTAGGAGGAAGGGTCTTCGGACCTATCCTTGACGACATCCTGGAAAAAGCCTCTGACGAAAAGAAGGGGTTTCCAGAGGAAAAAAAGAGAAAATACCAGCCCTTTCGCAGACCCTATTACGGTCAGAGGTCAGACTACAGGGGTAAAGGCAAGCAGGGGAGGTGGAGCTACCAAAAAGGGGGAGACAGAGACAGGAACAGGTACAGGGATTCAGGTCCCTCAACTTCCAAAACAGAATTTCGAAAGAAATGACGCCATCAGAATAGGAGGGCGACTATTGGGCTTTCAGGTACCGTGGGAAAGAATTACCAAAAGTCCTTGGGTCCGCCAGATCATTTCTCAGGGGTACAAAATAGAGTTCAGCTCTCTTCCCCCAGAAAAATACTTCGTGTCCAACATACATCTCTCTTCCGTCTCCCCTATGTGGTCGGACATTCAGGATCTTCTGCAGATGGCAGCAATATCCCCAGTTCCTCAGGGGGAAATAGGAAGGGGTCATTATTCAGGCCTCTTCTCTATAAAAAAGCCCACCGGAGAATCCAGAACCATAATAAATCTCAAACCCCTGAACAAATTTCTGGTGTACAAGAGGTTCAAAATGGAATCCATTCGTTCCACAATTCCCCTTTTAGGCAAAGACATGGTAATGTGCACTTTAGACCTAAAAAGTGCATATTACCATGTTCCAATCTACAGAGATCACCAAAGATATCTCAGATTTGCGGTAGAAAAAGACGGAAAGATCTACCATTACCAGTTTTGCTGCCTTCCCTTTGGGTTAGCAACAGCGCCCAGGGTCTTTACAAAGATCGTTGTGGAGATAGTGGCTTATCTGAGAAATCAGAATGTCACGATAGTACCCTATCTAGACGATTTCCTTCTGACAGCAGATTCTGTGGGGCAGCTCAGGATCGACTGTCAATTCGTGATCTCCACTCTGCAGAATTTAGGCTGGGTGGTAAACTGGTCAAAATCCCACCTAACCCCCAGATCGAGAATAAAATTTCTAGGTGTTATCCTAGACTCAAACGCCAGAGTGTCTTTTCTTCCAGACAAGAAGCGGGTCGACATTATAAGGAAAATTCTCCATTTTTCAAGAAGCCGAGTGTCCATCAGAGACGCAATGAAGATCCTAGGAATGATGACGGCCTGCATTCCTTGCGTCAACTGGAGCCAATTTCATTCTCGTCACCTACAGAGAGCAGTCCTCACTTCCTGGGACAGAAGACAGACGTCTCTGGACAGGGAGTTCCGTCTTTCCCTTCAGGTCAGAAGATCTCTCCGATGGTGGACGGTCCCAGAGAACCTACAGATCGGGGTACCATGGATCCTCTCTCCAGCTATCACTGTGACCACAGACGCAAGTCAACAGGGATGGGGTGGTCATGTCCTAGGAAGATTTTATCAAGGACAATGGAGCCCAGAGGAAAGGATGAATTCCTCGAACCACAGAGAACTCCACGCGGTCTGGAAGGTCCTCTATTCAGCCCAACATCTGCTAGAGAACAAGCACCTGAAAGTCTTCTCGGACAATACGACGACGGTAGCCTTCCTACGTCATCAGGGAGGTCCGAGGCATTTAAGATTACAGCATCTTGCAGATCGAATATTCAGGTGGGCGGAGGGAAGAGTCCTCTCGATTTCAGCAGTTCACCTGGAAGGATCAAGGAACCAGGTGGCGGATTTTCTAAGCAGAAAAAGGCTGTCAGCCATAGAATGGGAACTGAACAACGAAGTTTTCATCAATCTATGCCAGCGATGGGGAACTCCAGAAGTGGATCTATTCGCCACCAGAGAGAACGCAAAGGTCAGAACCTTCTACTCTCTAAACCCTCGGGAAGATCCGACAGGAGTGGATGCACTCTCCCAGTCTTGGAGCAGGGGTCTCCTTTACGCCTTTCCCCCTCTTGCACTTATCCCAAGAATCCTGAGGAAGATATACGAGGACAGAGCTCGGGTCATCCTGGTGGTTCCGTTTTGGCCCAAGAGGAGCTGGTTCCCCTTGTTGAGAAAACTAGCAGTGGAAGAACCTCTATTCCTTCCAAAAAGAAAAGATCTACTTCTCCAGGGCCCGGTTCTTCATCAGAACCCAGACAGCCTCCAGTTAGCGGCTTGGATCCTGAGCGCCAGATCTTGAAAGCAAGAGGTCTATCGGAAGAAGTCATCTCCGTTCTCCAAGCAAGTAGAAAACCTGTGACCTCTGCAATTTATTTAAAAATTTGGAAGAGGTTCTGCAGTTTTTGTGGAGATACGATAGTTGATCTTGATTGCCCTAACATTCCCAAGATCCTTGATTTCTTGCAGGAAGGATTTAGAAAGGGTCTAAAACCAAGTACTCTGAGGGTCCAGGTGGCAGCCCTCAGTGTATTTTATGACTCCTCTCTAGCCTCCCATCCCTGGATTGCTCGTTTTTCCAGGGCAGTCTCAAGACTGAGACCCTTGATCAGGAAAACCATCCCTCCTTGGGATCTTAACCTGGTCCTTAATGAGTTATGCAAAGATCCCTTTGACTTAGCTGAGGATATAAACATCTCTAATCTTTCCCTCAAAACGGCGTTCCTAGTGGCCATTACGTCAGCTAAAAGGCTAGGGGAACTCCAGGCTCTCTCTGTTCAAAATCCCTATCTGCAGATTTTTGAGGATAGGCTGGTTCTAAAGCTGGATCCAGCCTTCCTTCCGAAAGTCGTCTCAGACTCAAACATAAATCAGGAGGTAGTACTTCCATCTTTCTGTCAGTCTCCCAAAAACCAAAAAGAAAGGTTTTATCATAACTTGGATGTTAGGGAAACTGTCCTTAAGTATCTAGAGGCGACTAGGGCATGGAGACAGGATACTAATTTATTCATTCTATTTGGAGGCCCAAATAAGGGGAAAAAAGCCTCAAAATCTACCATCGCTAGATGGATAAAGTCCACTATTAGCCTAGCTTATAAAGCACAGGGTAAGAATCCCCCAGACAACTTAAAAGCTCATTCGTCTAGGGCAATGGCCACCTCATGGGCAGAGAAAGGGGGCGCTTCGGCAGATCAGATCTGCAGGGCTGCCTCTTGGTCCAGTCTTAGTACCTTTTCCAGGCATTACAAACTAGACGTTGTGTCATCTCAGCTAGCCTTTGGCAGGAAGGTGCTTCACGCAGTAGTCCCGCCCTAGAACCAAAAAGTCTCCTTTGGTACTTCTCCATGGTGCTGTCAGGTGGTGACCTGGAAAACGGTAATTAGACATACCGGTAATTATATTTCCAGGAATCCATCCTGACAGCACTGGTAGTTCCCTCCCTATATTACATGTAATACATACCTATGTGAAGTAACATTTGTATACATGTTTGTTGTGTTCAAATAAATTCTTTTTGCATCCATCCAGAAGTATTACTTGAAAAATCACTGAAGGGTGGAAGGGGGAGGGTCCTTTTGAACTCTCGTGGTTTCCTGTCCCACTGCGGATAAGAAGGACGTCCTCCATGGTGCTGTCAGGATGGATTCCTGGAAATATAATTACCGGTATGTCTAATTACCGTTTTTTATCCACCCTGGTGTCAGCTGACTATTGCAGCTGACATCCGGCACTATGTGCCAGCAGCGGTCACGGACCGCCCCCGGCACATTAACCCCCGGCACACTGCAATCAAACATGATCGCAGTGTTCCAGCGGTACAGGGAAGCATCGCGCAGGGAGGGGGCTCCCTGCGTGCTTCCCTGAGATGATCGGTACAAGGCAATTTGCTCAACTTGTACGGAGCGTCTCCACCCTGCAGGCCCCGGATCCAAAATGGCCGCAGGGCTGCATCCAGGTCCTGCAGGGAGGTGGCTTCACAGCGCCTGCTCAGAGCAAGCGCCGGCAAGCCTCCCTGCTGTGCATGTCAGATTTCTGATCTGACACAGTGCACAGCAAAGTGTCAGATCAGCGATCTATCACTACTGTGATGTCCCCCCCCCCCCCCCCCCCCAGGGCAAAGTAAAAAATAAAATAGAAAATTCCAAATAAATACCAATAAAAAAAAATATTGTTCCAATAAATACATTCCTTTATCTAAATACAAAGAAAAAAACAATAAAAGTACACATATTTAGTATCGCTGCGTCCGTAACGACCCGACCTATAATTGTTCAACTAGTTAACCCCTTCAGTGAACACTGTTAAAAAATAAAGGCAAAAAACAACGCTTTATTATCATACCGCCGAACAAAAAGTGGAATAACACGTGATCAAAAAGACGGATATAAATAACCATGGTACCGTTGAAAACGTCATCTTGTCCCGCAAAAAACGAGCCGCCATACAGCGTAATCAGTGAACAAATAAGTTATAGTCCTCAGAATAAAGCGATGCAAAAATAATTATTTTTTCTATAAAATAGTTTTTATCGTATAAAAGCGCCAAAACATAAAAAAAGATATAAATGAGGTATCGCTGTAATCGTACTGACCCGAAGAATAAAACTGCTTTATCCATTTTACCAAACAAGGAACAGTATAAACGCCTCCCCCAAAAGAAATTCATGAATAGCTGGTTTTTGGTCATTCTGCATCACAAAAATCGGAATAAAAAGCGATCAAAAAATGTCACATGCCCGAAAATGTTACCAATAAAAACGTGAACTCGTCCCGCAAAAAACAAGATCTCACATGACTGTGGACCAAAATATGGAAAAATTACAGCTCTCAAAATGTGGTAACGCAAAGAAAAATATTTAGAATTGAGAGTCCTCAGTGGTTGATACCTTTTAATGGCTAACTGAAAAGATGGTAACAAATTGCAAGCTTTCGAGACTACATACGTCTCTTCATCAGGCAAAGACTAAAACAAATTCTGAAGAATCACATATTTATGCACAACATAGTATAGAGAAAAAAAAAAGGGGGGGAAAAAAACCATGGATAAGCTAGGTGACATTTTTTCCCCTCTTTTTTTTTTTTTTTTTTCTCTATACTATGTTGTGCATAAATATGTGATTCTTCAGAATTTGTTTTAGTCTTTGCCTGATGAAGAGACCTGTGTAGTGTCGAAAGCTTGCAATTTGTTACCATCTTTTCAGTTAGCCATTAAAAGGTATCAACCACTGAGGACTCTCAATTCTAAATATTTTTCTATCTACTGGCTAACACGATACCAAGATATATTTCTTTCCTGTAACGCAAAGAATAATTTTTGCAATAAAAAGCGTCTTTCAGTGTGTGACGGCTGCCAATCATAAAAATTCGCTAAAAAACCCGCAATAAAAGAAAATCAAACCCCCCTTCATCACCCCCTTAGTTAGGGAAAAATTAAAAAAAATGTTTTTATTTCCATTTTCCCGTTAGGCTTAGGGTTGGGGTTAGGGTTGGGGCTAAAGTTAGGGTTTGGATTACATTTACGGTTGGGGTTAGGGATGTGGTTAGGGTTAGGGGTGTGTTTGGATTAGGGTTTCTGTTATAATTGGGGGGTTTCCACTGTTTAGGCACATCAGGGGCTCTCCAAACGCAACATGGCATCAGATCTCAATTCCAGCCAATTCTGCGTTGAAAAAGTAAAACAGTGCTCCTTCCCTTCCGAGCTCTCCCGTGTGCCCAAACAGGGTTTTACCCCAACATATGGGGTATCGGCGTACTCAGGACACATTGGACAACAACTTTCGGGGTCCAATTTCTCCTGTTACCCTTGTGAAAATACAAAACTGGGGGCTAAAAAATAATTTGTGGAAACATTTTTTATTTTTTTTATTTTCACGGCTCTGCGTTATAAACTGTAGTGAAACACTTGGTGGTTCAGAGTTCTCACAACACATCTAGATACGTTCCTTGGGGGGTCTAGTTTCCAATATGGGGGTCACTTGTGGGGGGTTTCTACTGTTTAGGTACATTAGGGGCTCTGCAAACGCAATGTGATGCCTGCAGACCATTCCATCTAAGTCTGCATTCCAAATGGCGCTCCTTCCCTTCAGAGCTCTCCCATGCGCCCAAACCGTGGTTCCCTCCACATATGGGGTATCAGCGTACTCAGGACAAATTGGACAACAACTTTTGGGGTCCAATTTCTCCTGTTACCCTTGAGGAAAATACAAAACTGTGGGCTAAAAAATAATTTTTGTGGGAAAAATTTTAATTTTTTATTTTTACGGGTCTACATTATAAACTTCTGTGAAGCACTTGGTTGGTCAAAGTGCTCACCACACATCTAGATAAGTTCATTACGGGGTCTACTTTCCAAAATGGTGTCACTTGTGGGGGGTTTCAATGTTTAGGCACATCAGGGGCTCTCCAAACGCAACATAGCGTCCCATCTCAATTCCAGTCAATTTTGCATTGAAAAGTCAAATGGCACTCCTTCCCTTCCGAGCTCTGCCATGCGTCCAAAGAATGGTTTACCCCCACATATGGGGTATCGGCTTACTCAGGACAAATTGTTCAACAACTTTTGGTGTCCATTTTCTCCTGTTACCCTTGGTAAAATAAAACAAATTGGAGCTGAAGTAAATTTTTTGTGAAAAAAAGTTAAATGTTCATTTTATTTTTAAACATTCCAAAAATTCCTGTGAAACACCTGAAGGGTTAATAAACTTCTTGAATGTGTTTTTGAGCACCTTGAGGGGTGCAGTCTTTAGAATGGTGTCACACTTGGTTATTTTTTATCATATAGACCCCTCAAAATGACTTCAAATGTGATGTGGTCCCATTAAAAACTGGTGTTGTAAAAATGAGAAATTGCTGGTCAACTTTTAACCCTTAACTACCTAACACCAAAAAAATTTGGTTCCAAAATTGTGCTGATGTAAAGTAGACATGTGGGAAATGTTACTTATTAAGTATTTTGTGTGACATATCTCTGTGATTTAAGGGCATAAGAATTCAAAGTTGGAAAATTGCGAAATTTTCAACATTTTTGCCAAATTTCAATTTTTTTCACAAATAAACGCAGGTAATATCAAATAAATTTTACCACTATCATGAAGCCCAATATGTCACGAGAAAACAATGTCAGAATCACCGGAAGCATTCCAGAGTTATAACCTCATAAAGGGACAGTGGTCACAATTGTAAAAATTGGCCCGGTCATTAACGTGCAAACCACCCTTGGGGGTAAAGGGGTTAAGCGAAATGGTAAACGGTAGCACTAAATCAAAAATGTGCCCACATTTGGAATATAAAGACAGTAATAAATATAATGGTAAAAGCATATAATAAAGGCTACAAAGAACAATACACCATGTAATCACATAAGTATAGCCATAAATGACATCATGTGCAATAAGTAGCCAATGTATACAATAAAACTAAATTAAATAATGGTATGTCACTGCTGTCTGCACAAAAGGGAAGAATGAATATCTTGCATAAGGGATTTTTCCAAATGTTGTACTTGGACGGGGGACACCCTGACGAAGGACAAGTTCTGAAACGCGCGTCGGGGTGTGCGCCCTACTTGGACCGTAGACCCCACAGGTATGTGCACTCCCCTTTTCTACATTCATGTATTAACGCCTTAATAAACACTAACCATCTATATCTTATAATCTATATCTTATAATCTATATCTTATAATCTATATCTTATAATCTATATCTTATAATCTATATCTTATAATCTATCTACTATATAATTGACTAAGGGTCACTTCCGTCTTTCTGTCTGTCTTTCTTTCTGTCACGGATATTCATTGGTCGCGGCCTCTGTCTCTCATGGAATCCAAGTCGCTGATTGGTCTCGCCAGCTGCCTGTCATGGCTGCCACGACCAATCAGCGACGTGCACAGTCCGATTAATCCCTCCCTACTCCCCTGCAGTCAGTGCCCGGCGCCCGCTCCATACTCCCCGCAGTCACCGCACACATAGGGTTAATGCCAGCGGTAATGGACCGCGTTATGCCACGGGTAACTCACTCCGTTAACGCCGCTATTAACCCTGTGTCACCAAGTTTTTACTATTGATGCTGCCTATGCAGCATCAATAGTAAAAAGATCTAATGTTAAAAATAATAAAAAAAAAATAAAAAATCATTATATACTCAACTACGCTGACTTTCCCGCTCCTCGCGATGCTCCGGTGACCACTCCATGCAAGCGGCAGGTTCCGGTGCTAAGGATGGTGTGCGACAAGGACCTGCCATGACGTCACGGTGCGACAAGGACCTGCCATGACGTCACGGTCATGTGACCGCGATGTCATCACACCCTGGGACCAGAAGCTGCTGCCTGCACCACACACAGGCGACAGAACTACAAGGGTACCCTCGGAAGGTGAGTATGTTTATTTTTTATTTAACCTGTGACATATGTAGCTGGGCAATATCCTACGTAGCTGGGCAATATACTACGGGACTGGCCAATATACTACGTGGCTCTGTGCTGTATACTATGTCGCTGTGCAATATACTATGTGGCTCTGTGCTGTATACTACGTCACTGGGCAATAAACTACGTGGCTCTGTGCTGTATATTACGTCACTGGGCAATATGCTACGTGGCTCTGTGCTGTATACTACGTCACTGGGCAATATACTACGTGGCTCTGCTGTATACTACGTCGCTGTGCAATATACTGCGTGGCTCTGTGCTGTATACTACGTGGCTGGGCAATATACTGCATCACTGGGCAATATACTACATAACTGGGCAATATACTATGTAACTGGGCAATATACTACGTGGCTCTGTGCTGTATACTACGTGGCTCTGGGCTGTATACTACGTCGCTGGGCTGTATACTACGTCGCTGGGCAATATACTACGTCGCTGGGCAATATACTACGTCGCTGGGCAATATACTACGTCGCTGGGCAATATACTACGTCGCTGGGCAATATACTACGTCGCTGGGCAATATACTACGTCGCTGGGCAATATACTACGTCGCTGGGCAATATACTACGTCGCTGGGCAATATACTGCGTGGCTCTGTGCTGTATACTACGTGGCTGGGCAATATACTGCATCACTGGGCAATATACTACGTAACTGGGCAATATACTACGTCGCTGGGCAATATACTACGTCGCTGGGCAATATACTACGTCGCTGGGCAATATACTACGTCGCTGGGCAATATACTACGTCGCTGGGCAATATACTACGTCGCTGGGCAATATACTACGTCGCTGGGCAATATACTACGTCGCTGGGCAATATACTACGTCGCTGGGCAATATACTACGTCGCTGGGCAATATACTGCGTGGCTCTGTGCTGTATACTACGTGGCTGGGCAATATACTGCATCACTGGGCAATATACTACGTAACTGGGCAATATACTACGTCGCTGGGCAATATACTACGTCGCTGGGCAATATACTACGTCGCTGGGCAATATACTACGTCGCTGGGCAATATACTACGTCGCTGGGCAATATACTACGTCGCTGGGCAATATACTACGTCGCTGGGCAATATACTACGTCGCTGGGCAATATACTACGTCGCTGGGCAATATACTGCGTGGCTCTGTGCTGTATACTACGTGGCTGGGCAATATACTGCATCACTGGGCAATATACTACTTAACTGGGCAATATACTATGTCGCTGGGCAATATACTATGTCGCTGGTCAATATACTACGTCGCTGGGCAATATACTACGTCGCTGGGCAATATACTACGTCGCTGGGCAATATACTACGTCGCTCTGTGCTGTATACTACGTCGCTGGGCAATATACTACGTCGCTGGGTAATATACTACGTCGCTGGGCAATATACTACGTCGCTGGGCAATATACTACGTGGGCTGTGCAATATACTACGTGGACATGCATATTCTAGAATACCCGATGCGTTAGAATCGGGCCACCATCTAGTATCTTATAATCTATATCTTATAATCTATATCTTATAATCTATATCTTATAATCTACAGTGAGGGAAATAAGTATTTGATCCCTTGCTGATTTTGTAAGTTCGCCCATAGACAAAGACATGAACAGTCTATAATTTTAAGTGTAGGTTAACTTTAACATTGAGAGAGAGAATATCAAAAATAAAATCCAGAAATTCACATTGTATAGATTATATACATTTTTTTGCATTTTGCAGTGAGAAAAGAGTCCCTCTGGTAAACAAGACTTAATACTTTGTGGCAAAACCCTTGTTGGCAAGCACAACAGTCAGATGTTTTTTGTAGTTGATGAGGTTTGTGCCCATGTCAGGAGGAATTTACGTCCACTCCTCTTTGTAGATCATCTCTAAATCATTAAGATTTTGAGTGTCGCTTGGCAATGGAGCTTCAACTCCCTCCATAAGTATTTTATGGGATTAAGGTCTGGAGACTGTCTAGGCCACTCCATGACCTTAATGTGCTTCTTTTTGAGCCACTCCTTTGTTGCCTTTGCTGTATGGTTTGGGTCATTGTTTTGCTGGAAGACCCAGCCACGACCCATTTTTAATGTCCTAGCGGAGGGAAGGAGATTGTTACTCAGGATTTTACGGTACATGGCTCCATCCATTCTCCCATTGATGCTGTGAAGTAGTCCTGTGACGTTGGCAGAGAAACAAAAAAATAATGTTTCCACCTCCATGCTTGACGGGGGGACGGTGTTCTTTTGGTCATAGGCAGCATTTCTCTTCCTCCAAACACGGCGAGTTGCGTTAATGCCAAAGACTTCAACTTTTGTCTCCTTTGGCACCTTCTCCCAATCACTCACAGAATCATCCATGTGTTCATTGGCAAACTTCAGACGGGCCTGCACATGCGCCTTCTTGACAGGGGGACCTTGCGGGCACTGCAGGATTTTAAACCTTTACGGTGTAATGTAGTACCAATGGTTTTATTTGTGACTGGGGTCCCAGCTGCTTTGAGATCATTAACAAGTTCCCCCCGTGTAGTTTTAGGCTGATCTCTCACCTTCCTCATGATCAAAGATACGCACCACGAGGTGAGATTTTGCATGGAGCCCCACATCGATGTCGATTGACAGTCATTTTGATTTTCTTCTATTTTCTTACTATTGCACCAACAGTTGTCTCCCTCTCACCCAGCGTCTTACTTATGATTTTGTAGCCCATTCCAGCTTTGTGCAGGTCTACGATCTTGTTCCTGACATCCTTAGAAAGCTCTTTGGGCTTGCCCATGTTGTAGAGGTTTGAGTCTGGACAGGAGTCTTTTATAAAGGTGACTATGTAAGACAGCTGTCTTTAATGGAGGTAACAAATTGATTAGGAGCGCCTAACTCGGTGGTTCTCAACCTTTCTCGTCACCCCGCAATACAGTTCCTCATGTTGCGGTGACCCCAAACCAAAAAATAATTTTGGTGGCTACTTCATAACTGTAATTTTGCTACAGTTATGACTCGGAATGTAAATACCTGATATGCATTATGTATTCTCATTGCTACAAATCAAACATAATTTAAACATAGTGATTAATCACAAAAACAATATTTAATTAAATGTTGAGAAATATTTTATTACTAATTCCAATAAATAACATTTCACCATGGCATAGCATGGGTTTAAATATAACAGTAATATAACAGTAAACAGTGCAATATTTTACAACAGTATGCTGCCAACTTCAGTGAGATGGTTGTGGTTGCTTCTTGCCTACCAATTCAGAAATTCTTGGGGCAGCAAGGGCACAGCGAAGATCATTTTTCACAACAAGTCTACTTCGGTATTTAGACTTGATTACCAGCAAGCAGGAAATCCCTGTTTCGCAAAGATATGTTGGAAAAGGAAGAAGGCGGCGCAGCAGTGTCTCAGACAGAATAGGATATAACTGTAAACACTTAATCCGGAATTTTGTCAGTGGCATCGTAGAGAAATCTGTTCTTGCTGCATCATTGTTAATTAGGTCAATGAACTCTTCTTGCGCTGTCTCCGGAACATCTTCAACTTTCACTGTGAATGGACTTCTGGCAAGTGCAAATGGGGTGTCAGGTAGATTAGGAAAGTATGATGAAATTTCGTCTGCAAGCATGTGCAAATGTTCTTTCACAGAAGTTGTCGTCATAATTTTTTTTCGTCTGGCTCAATGTCATGTTCCTCAAAGAAGGCAGATAATGTAGGAAACATGTAAATTTTATTTTTATCCAATATATTTTTAAAAAGCTAAAGTTTCATTTGGAATGATCTCATTTTTTTCGGACAAATCGAGGCACGTTGCGTTTGGTCCTTGCAGTGATAAATTTAAGTCATTCAAGATGACAAAGATGTCCACCAAGTAAGCTATTTTCTGCAGCTCAGTTTTATCGCTAAGGCTAAGTGCACACGTTCAGGAATTCTTGCAGAAAATTCCTGAGGAAAACCTGAAATTTTCTGCAAGAAATCTGCAAGAAAACCGCATGCGGTTTTTTGCGCTTTTTTGACGCGTTTTTTCCGGACATTTCCCAATGCATTTTAAGTGGGAAATCCGCAAAAAAACCGCAAAATTAATGAACATGCTGCGTTTTTTACCGCGAGGCGTTTTTAATGCGGAAAAAAAATGCATCATGTGTACAAAATGTGCAGAATTCATTAAAAATGATATGATGCATAATATAAGCAGATTATTTGCGGATTTATAGCGTTTTTATACGGGAAAACCGCGAAAAAACTGTGAATAATCTGCAACGTGTGAACACAGCCTAAAAAGTGCTTCGAATTGCGGTCTTGCTGTCTAATTTTAAAAAATGTTTTCAGTTCATCACGAAGCTTAACCCCTTTCTGACATCTGACGTACTATCCCGTCGAGGTGGGGTGGGCCCGTATGACCACCGACGGGATAGTACATCATACGCGATCGGCCGTGCTCACGGGGGGAGCGCGGCCGATCGCGGCCAGGTGTCAGCTGCATATCGCAGCTGACATCCGGCACTATGTGCCAGGAGCGGTCATAGACCGCCCCCGGCACATTAACCCCCGGCACACCGCGATCAAACATGATCGCGGTGTACCGGCGGTATAGGGAAGCATCGCGCAGGGAGGGGGCTCCCTGCGGGCTTCCCTGAGACCCCCGCAGCAACGCGATGTGATCGCGTTGCTCCGAGGGTCTCCTACCTCCCTCCTCGCCGCAGGTCCCGGATCCAAGATGGCCGCGGCATCCGGGTCCTGCAGGGAGGGAGGTAGCTTAACGAGTGCCTGCTCAGAGCAGGCGCTGGTAAGCCTGCAGCCCTGCACAGCAGATCGCAGATCTGACAGAGTGCTGTGCACACTGTCAGATCAACGATCTGTGATGTGCCTCCCTGGGGCAAAGTAAAAATGTAAAAAAAAAAATTTTCCACATGTGTAAAAAAATAAATAAAAAATAAATTCCTAAATAAAGAAAAAAAAAAAAATATTATTCCCATAAATACATTTCTTTATCTAAATAAAAAAACCAAAACAATAAAAGTACACATATTTAGTATCGCCGCGTCCGTAACGACCCAACCTATAAAACTATATCACTAGTTAACCCCTTCAGTAAACACCGTGAGAAAAAAAGAGGCAAAAAACAACGCTTTATTACCATACCGCCGAACAAAAAGTGGAATAACACGCGATCAAAAAGACAGATATAAATAACCATGGTACCGCTGAAAACGTCATCTTATCCCACAAAAAACGAGCCGCCATACAGCATCATCAGCAAAAAAATAAAAAAGTTATAGTCCTGAGAATAAAGCGATACCAAAATAATTATTTTTTCTATAAAATAGCTTTTATCGTATAAAAGTGCCAAAACATAAAAAAAATGATATAAATGAGATATCGCTGTAATCGTACTGACCCGACTAATAAAACTGCTTTATCAATTTTACCAAACGCGGAACGGTATAAACGCCTCCCCCAAAAGAAATTCATGAACAGCTGGTTTTTGGTCATTCTGCCTCACAAAAATCGGAATAAAAAGTGATCAAAAAATGTCATGTGCCCGAAAATGTTACCAATAAAAACGTCAACTCGTCCCGCAAAAAACAAGACCTCACATGACTCTGTGGACTCAAATATGGAAAAATTATAGCTCTCAAAATGTGGTAACGCAAAAAATATTTTTTGTAATAAAAAGCGTCTTTCAGCGTGTGACGGCTGCCAATCATAAAAATCCGCTAAATAACCCGCTATAAAAGTAAATCAAACCCCCCTTCATCACCCCCTTAGTTAGGGAAAAATAAAAAAATAAAAAATGTATTTATTTCCATTTTCCCATTAGGGTTAGGGCTTGGGCTAGGGCTAGGGCTAGGGCTAGGGCTAGGGCTAGGGTTAGGGCTAGGGTTAGGGTTAGGGCTAGGGTTAGGGCTAGGGTTAGGGCTAGGGTTAGGGCTAGGGTTAGGGCTAGGGCTAGGGCTAGGGTTAGGGTTAGGGCTAGGGTTAGGGCTAGGGTTAAGGCTACAGTTAGGGTTGGTCTTAACCAGCAAGATGTATCAAATCTAGACACTTCAAACCAATCTCTGGGAAATAATATACATGAATAGCCAAGAGAATCCTTTGTGGAATAAATTAAAACATAACTTTTAATACTGTTATTATAAAAACATTTTATGGACAAAAAACGTGATAAAGTGCAAAATAGTGCATACCAGTGCTCAATAAAAAAAAATGGTTTTGTCTCACCAAATTAGTTGTTAGTTTCTGGCAGGAGCCTATTGATGCTTGAAGAGGGAGGGGGGGAAGAATGTAATCACTATACTGCCCCAGTCGTGCCCCTGTGTTGCTCCTGCCCTGACAAGGGCGGTACCCAAGTCAGGCTGAATTTTTGTACCCACCATACAAAGAAATTTAAACTTCCCTACGCGTTTCCTCTCACGTGCGTGAGACTCATCAGGGGAAATACAAAAATGTGGGATATTCTATTCAGAAAAAGCGCCCCTCCATCGGGAGGTGACTGCTATGTGTCCGATGCTTGCGTTTTTTTAGCTAGTCTATGCTAAAAAACCGCAAGCATCGGACACATAGCAGTCACCTCCCGATGGAGGGGCGCTTTTTCTGAATAGAATATCCCACATTTTTGTATTTCCCCTGATGAGTCTCACGCACGTGAGAGGAAACGCGTAGGGAAGTTTAAATTTCTTTGTATGGTGGGTACAAAAATTCAGCCTGACTTGGGTACCGCCCTTGTCAGGGCAGGAGCAACACAGGGGCACGACTGGGGCAGTATAGTGATTACATTCTTCCCCCCCTCCCTCTTCAAGCATCAATAGGCTCCTGCCAGAAACTAACAACTAATTTGGTGAGACAAAACCATTTTTTTTATTGAGCACTGGTATGCACTATTTTGCACTTTATCACGTTTTTTGTCCATAAAATGTTTTTATAATAACAGTATTAAAAGTTATGTTTTAATTTATTCCACAAAGGAGTCTCTTGGCTATTCATGTACAGTTAGGGTTGGGGCTATAGTTGGGGTTAGGGTTTGGATTACATTTACGGTTGGGAATAGGGTTGGGATTAGGGTTAGGGGTGTGTCAGGGTTAGGGGTGTGGTTAGGGTTACCGTTGGGATTAGGGTAAGGGGTGTGTTTGGATTAGTGTTTCAGTTATAATTGGGGGGTTTCCACTGTTTAGGCACATCAGGGGCTCTCCAAATGGGACATGGCATCCGATCTCAATTCCAGACAATTCTGCGTTGAAAAAGTAAAACAGTGCTCCTTCCCTTCAGAGCTCTCCCGTGTACCCAAACAGGGGTTTACCCCAACATATGGGGTATCAGCGTACTCAGGACAAATTGGACAACATCTTTTGGGGTCCAATTTCTCCTGTTACCCTTGGGAAAATACAAAACTGGGGGCTAAAAAATAAGTTTTGTGGGAAAAAAAAGATTTTTTATTTTCACGGCTCTGCGTTGTAAACTGTAGTGAAACACTTGGGGGTTCAAAGTTTTCACAACACATCTAGATAAGTTCCTTGGGGGGTCTAATTTCCAATATGGGGTCACTTGTGGGGGGTTTCTACTGTTTAGGTACATCAGGGGCTCTGCAAATGCAACGTGACGCCTGCAGACCAATCCATCTAAGTCTGCATTCCAAACGGCGCTCCTTCCCTTCCGAGCTCTGCCATGCGCCCAAACAGTGGTTTACCCCCACATATGGGGTATCAGCGAACTCAGGACAAATTAGACAACAACTTTTGGGGTCCAATTTATTATGTTACCCTTGTAAAAATACAAAGCTGGGGGCTAAAAAATCATCTCTGTGAAAAAAAAGAGGAATTTTTATTTTCAAGGCTCTGCGTTATAAACTGTAGTAAAACACTTGGGGGTTCAAAGTTCTCACAACACATCTAGATAAGTTCCTTGGGAGGTCTAGTTTCTAATTTGGGGTCACTTGTGGGGGGTTTCTACTTTTTGGGTACATCAGGGGCTCTGCAACTGCAACGTGACGCCTGCAGACCAATCCATTTAAGTCTGCATTCCAAATGGCGCTCCTTCCCTTCCGAGCTCTGCCATGCGCCCAAACAGTGGTTTACCCCCACATATGGGGTATCGTCGTACTCAGGACAAATTGCACAACAACTTTTGTGGTCTAATTTCTTTTCTTACCCTTGGGAAAATAAAAAAATGGGGGCGAAAAGATCATTTTTGTGAAAAAATATGATTTTTTATTTTTACGGCTCTGCATTATAAACTTCTGTGAAGCACTTGTTGGGTCAAAGTGCTCACCACATATCTAGATAAGTTCCTTAAGGGGGTCTACTTTCCAAAATGGTGTCACTTGTGGGAGGTTTCAATGTTTAGGCACATCAGGGGCTCTCCAAACGCAACATGGCGTCCCATGTCAATTCCAGTCAATTTTGCATTGAAAAGTCAAATGGCGCTCCTTTCCTTCTGAGCTCTGCCATGCGCCCAAACAGTGGTTTACCCCCACATCAGCGTACTCAGGACAAATTGTACAACAACTTTTGGGGTCCATTTTCTCCTGTTACCCTTGGTAAAATAAAACAAATTGGAGCTGAAATAAATTTTGTGTGAAAAAAAGTTAAATGTTCATTTTTATTTAAGCATTCCAAAAATTCCTGTGAAACACCTGAAGGGTTAATAAATTTCTTGAATGTGGTTTTGAGCACCTTGAGGGGTGCAGTTTTTAGAATGGTGTCACACTTGGGTATTTTCTGTCATATAGACCCCTCAAAATGACTTCAAATGAGATGTGGTCACTAAAAAAAAATGGTGTTGTAAAAATGAGAAATTGCTGGTCAACTTTTAACCCTTATAACTCCCTAACAAAAAAAAAATTGGTTCCAAAATTCTGCTGATGTAAAGTAGACATGTGGGAAATGTTACTTATTAAGTATTTTGCGTGACATATGTCTGTGATTTAAGGGCATAAAAATTCAAAGTTGGAAAAATGCGAAATTTTCAAAATTTTCACCAAATATTCGTTTTTTTCACAAATAAACGCAAGTTATATCGAAGAAATGTTACCACTATCATGAAGTACAATATGTCACGAGAAAACAATGTCAGAATCGCCAAGATCCGTTGAAGTGTTCGAGTTATAACCTCATAAAGGGACAGTGGTCAGAATTGTAAAAATTGACCTGGTCATTAACGTGCAAACCACCCTTGGCGGTAAAGGGGTTAAAGACACGTTTTAAAACTTTTCCTCTTGACAACCATCTGACTTCAGTGTGAAATAACAGAGCATTATTTGGCGCATCTAGCTCGTTGCACAGTTGCCAAAACAGCCGACTGTTTAAGGCGCTCGACTAAACAAAATTGACACATATTATGGCGCTTTTCATTACTTCTTGTAAATCTCGCTTCAGTGTCTTCGTTGCTGATATTTGGCGATTGCTTTTGGCGATTCATTTTGTACCAAACGTTGAAATCCTGAGCGAGATCCTAGCAAAGCAGGAACACCATCTGTACAAACACCGCAAACCTTTTCCCAGGAGATGTTATGCGCTTTTAGAAAAGAACCAACTGCATCAAAAACATCATGTGCAGTTGTTGTTGTTGTTGTTGTTGTTTCAAGCGGTTTGTAAAAAAGAAACTCCTATTTAACCCCTTCCTGACATCTGACGTACTATCCCGTCGAGGTGGGGTGGGCCGTATGACCACCGACGGGATAGTACGTCATACGCGATCGGCCGCGCTCACGGGGGGAGCGCGGCCGATCGCGGCCGGGTGTCAGCTGCATATCGCAGCTGACATCCGGCACTATGTGCCAGGAGCGGTCACGGACCGCCCCCGGCACATTAACCCCCGGCACACCGCGATCAAACATGATCGCGATGTGCCGGCGGTGCAGGGAAGCATCGCGCAGGGAGGGGGCTCCCTGCGGGCTTCCCTGAGCCCCCCGCAGCAACGCAATGTGATCGCGTTGCTGCGAGGGTCTTACCTCCCTCCCTGCCTGCTCCAGACCTGGATCCAAGATGGCCGCGGATCCGGGTCCTGCAGGGAGGGAGGTGGCTTCACAGAAGCCTGCTCAGAGCAGGCACTGTGAAGCAGCGTGCACTTCTCTCAGATCGGTGATCTGTCAGAGTGCTATGCAAACTGGCAGATCACCGATCTGTATTGTTCCCCCCTGGGGCAAAGTAAAAAAGTAAAAAAAAATTTTTCCAAATGTGTAAAAAAACATAAAAAAAAATATTCCAAAATAATGAAAAAAAAAAAAATATTATTCCCATAAATACATTTCTTTATCTAAATAATAAAAAAATAAATAAATAAAAGTACACATATTTAGTATCGCCGCGTCCGTAATGACCCGACCTATCAAACTGGCCCACTAGTTAACCCCTTCAGTAAACACCGTAAGAAAAAAAAAGAGGCAAAAAACGCTTTATTATCATACTGCCGAACAAAAAGTGGAATAACACGCGATCAAAAAGACTGATATAAATAACCATGGTACCGCTGAAAACGTCATCTTGTCCCGCAAAAAACGAGCCGCCATACAGCATCATCAGCAAAAAAATAAAAAAGTTATAGTCCTGAGAATAAAGCGATACCAAAATAATTATTTTTTCTATAAAATAGTTTTTATCGTATAAAAGCGCCAAAACATAAAAAAATGATATAAATGAGGTATTGCTGTAATCGTACTGACCTGACGAATAAAACTGCTTTATCAATTTTACCAAACGCGGAACGGTATAAACGCCTCCCCAAAAAGAAATTCATGAATAGCTGGTTTTTGATCACTATGCCTCACAAAAATCGGAATAAAAAGCGATCAAAAAATGTCACGTGTCCGAAAATGTTACCAATAAAAACGTCAACGCGTCCCGCAAAAATCAAGATCTCACATGACTCTGTGGACTCAAATATGGAAAAATTACAGCTCTCAAAATGTGGTAACGCAAAAAATATTTTTTGCAATGAAAAGTGTCTTTCAGTGTGTGACGGCTGCCAATCATAAAAATCCGCTAAAAAACCCGCTATAAAAGTAAATCAAACCCCCCTTCATCACCCCCTTAGTTAGGGAAAAATAAAAAAATTAAAAAATGTATTTATTTCCATTTTCCCGTTAGGGTTAGAGTTAGGGCTAGGGTTAGGGCTAGGGCTAGGGTTGGGGCTAGGGTTGGGGCTAGGGTTGGGGCTAGGGTTGGGGCTAGGGTTGGGGCTAGGGTTGGGGCTAGGGTTGGGGCTAGGGTTGGGGCTAGGGTTGGGGCTAGGGTTGGGGCTAGGATCGGGGCTAGGGTCAGGGCTAGGGTCAGGGCTAGTGATAGGGCTAAGGTTGGGGCTACAATTAGGGTTGGGGCTAAAGATAGGGTTAGGGTTTGGATTACATTTACGGTTGGGAATAGGGTTGGGTGTGTCTGGGTTAGAGGAGTGGTTAGGGTTACTGTTGGGATTAGGGTAAGGGGTGTGTTTGGATTAGGGTTTCCGTTATAATTGGGGGGTTTCCACTGTTCAGGCACATCAGGGGCTTTCCAAACGGGATATGGCATCCGATCTGAATTCCAGCCAATTCTGCGTTGAAAAAGGAAAACAGTGCTCCTTCCCTTCCGAGCTCTCCCGTGTGCCCAAACAGGGGTTTACCCCAACATATGGGGTATCAGCGTACTCAGGACAAATTGGACATCATCTTTTGGGGTCCAATTTCTCCTGCTACCCTTGGGAAAATACAAAACTGGGGGCCAAAAAATAAGTTTTGTGGGAAAAAAAAGATTTTTTATTTTCACGGCTCTGCGTTGTAAACTGTAGTGAAACACTTGGGGGTTCAAAGTTCTCACAACACATCTAGATAAGTTCCTTGGGGGGTCTAGTTTCCGATATGTGGTCACTTGTGGGGGGTTTGTACTGTTTGGGTACATCAGGGGCTCTGCAAATGCAACGTGACGCCTGCAGACCAATCCATTTAAGTCTGCATTCCAAATGGCTCTCCTTCCCTTCCGAGCTCTGTCATGCACCCAAACAGTGGTTCCCCCCCACATATGGGGTATCAGCATACTCAGGACAAATTGGACAACAACTTTTGAGGTCCAATTTATCCTGATACCCTTGTGAAAATACAAAACTGGGGGCTAAAAAATCATTTTTGTGAAAAAAAAAAAAAAAAATTATTTTCACGGCTCTGCGTTATAAACTGTAGTGAAACACTTGGGGGTTCAAAGCTCTCAAAACACATCTAGATAAGTTCCTTAGGGGGTCTACTTTCCAAAATGGTGTCACTTGTGGGGGGTTTTAATGTTTAGGCACATCAGGGGCTCTGCAAACGCAACTTGGCATCCCATCTTAATTCCAGTCAATTTTGCATTGAAAAGTAAAATAGCGCTCCTTCCCTTCCGAGCTCTATGCGCCCAAACAGTGGTTTACCCCCACATATGGGGTATCGTCGTACTCAGGACAAATTGCACAACAACTTTTGTGCTCTAATTTCTTCTCTTACCCTTGGGGAAATAAAAAAATGGGGGCGAAAAGATCATTTTTGTGAAAAAATATGATTTTTTATTTTTACGGCTCTGCATTATAAACTTCTGTGAAGCACTTGTTGGGTCAAAGTGCTCACCACACATCTAGATAAGTTCCTTAGGGGGTCTCCTTTCCAAAATGGTGTCACTTGTGGGGGGTTTCAATGTTTAGGCACATCAGGGGCTCTCCAAATGCAACATGGCGTCCCATCTCAATTCCAGTCAATTTTGCATTGAAAAGTCAAATGGCGCTCCTTTCCTTCCGAGCTCTGCCATGCGCCCAAACAGTAGATTACCCCCACATATGGGGTATCAGCGTACTCAGGACAAATTGTACAACAAATTTTTGGGTCCATTTTCTCCTGTTACCCTTGGTAAAATAAAACAAATTGGATCTGAAATAAATTTTGTGTGAAAAAAAGTTAAATGTTCATTTTTATTTAAACATTCCAAAAATTCCTGTGAAACACCTGAAGGGTTAATAAACTTCTTGAAAGTGGTTTTGAGTACCTTGAGGGGTGCAGTTTTTAGAATGGTGTCACACTTGGGTATTTTCTATCATATAGACCCCTCAAAATGACTTCAAATGAGATGTGGTCCCTAAAAAAAAATGGTGTTGTAAAAATGAGAAATTGCTGGTCAACTTTTAACCCTTATAACTCCGTCACAAAAAAAAATTTTGGTTCCAAAATTGTGCTGATGTAAAGTAGACATGTGGGAAATGTTACTTATTAAGTATTTTGCGTGACATATGTCTGTGATTTAAGGGCATAAAAATGAAAAGTTGGAAAATTGCGAAATTTTCAAAATTTTCGCCAAATATTCGTTTTTTTCACAAATAAACGCAAGTTATATCGAAGAAATTTTACCACTATCATGAAGTACAATATGTCACGAGAAAACAGTGTCAGAATCGCCAAGATCCGTTGAAGCGTTCCAGAGTTATAACCTCATAAAGGGACAGTGGTCAGAATTGTAAAAATTGGCCCGGTCATTAACGTGCAAACCACCCTTGGGGGTGAAGGGGTTAAAGTCGCCATCATTCATATACCTCGCGTAAACCAATAACTGTGCACAGTTTGCCACGTCTGTAGATTCATCAAGCTGGATATTGAATATTGGTAGTGGTGCAGATTTCCTGGATCACCTGATGAAGAATATCGGCAGACATGTCCTCTATTCTTCTGCGGACAATGTCGTTAGATAGGGAAATTGCATTCTATTTCTGAACATATTCATTTCCAATCATCACTCGAACTATGTCTTTTGCAGCTGGCAACAGTAACTCCTCAGCAATGGTGTGAGGTTTCATAGCTCTAGCGATTCTGAGTGCCACCAAATATGATGCTTCAACAGCTGCTACATTGTGTTTGTGGTACTGGCCACCAGTGTCTAATCTAGATTTCTTGAGCCCATCAGCTTTGCTTCTAAAATAGTCGATATCCTTGCCAGCAAAGCTTGGATGCTTGCTATCAAAATGGCGTTTTAGTTTGTTTGGCTTCATAGATTCAGCTGAGGGAACTTCACAACAAATAACACATTGTGGTTTCTCAATTCCTGCTGTAATTATTGAGGTAAAACCATACTGCAAGAAATCCTCAGCGTATTTTCTTTTCCTAATATTCTTGTCTACACGACCCATTGATATGAGACGGTTTGCTAAAGAAGAAATAAGATGGTCGCGTCTAAATAGTTTGTTAAAGTTTCCTATTATTTACTATTCCCTGTGTTGTTTTCTATTACACACCTGTTACTACCGTATGACCAGGGGGCCGTATTCACATCCGCCACCCCCAATAGACTTCTATAGGAGGCAGATCTTTTACACTGCAGAATTCGCACAGCAGATTCCTCAGTGTGAGGCCTCGTTCAGTCTATTGGGGGTGGCGGATTCCACCTTTGGAATTATTCTGCTCTAGGAAAAGTTCTAGCGTGGAAAAAATTAAACAACATGCTCAATATTTGAGCGGGATATGCTGCGGCCTCCCATTGACTTAAATTGGAGAGGAAGAATTGTCGGAAACTGTCATTTCTTCGCCTGTTATTGAAATCAATAGGAGGCTGCGGCGGATTGTGTGGTAACCCGAGATTCCACAAAATCCGCCGCACTCACAATGAAATCAATAGGAGGCGGATTCAATGCTGGAAACCGCTGATTTCAGCATTTCCTCATTTAGAATATGGGAAAGTAGTGGGAGATATGGGAGATAATTATACATTGGGGAACAGTGTGAACTACATCTTATAGTGGTCTCTTATAGTATTAGACCGATGTAGTTCACACTGTGTAAGTGTAAGCTGCTTTGTGTACTGTGTAATGATTACACACAAAGCACCTTACACTTACACAGTATTGTGTGTATGGTGTGTGTGTACTGTTTTTACATTATTAACCTTTTTTACACCAGCAGGCTGTCTCGCAGGCTCTCTTGGCTCTCCGCCTCCTAGGCTTCTGTCCTCCGGCGCTGGCTGCGTCTGCCCACTGATGGCATCAGCAAGCGCCGGACACATGTAATGTGCTGCTATGGATGAGCAGGCGTGCCGCTATGAACTGTGGAGCGTTCCCCCACTCCTTAGGCCCCGGACAGATGATGCAATCACGTCTGTGCATGCGCGCAGGCATTCAGTTTGGAACGCACGTCCATAGCGTTCCAGCTGAATAGCGCTGCTGCAGACAGTAGCGCGGCTTCTGAGCGGCTAAAGCCATCGGAAATGTGTGTTCCAATGGCTTCAGGCGACCCCTGTGTTTTGGTCGTTCGACCCCCGCTGGGGTTGCGACCCACATTTTGAGAACCACTGGTCTAACTGGTCTGTAGGAGCCAGAACTGTTAATGGTTGGTAGGGGATCAAATACTTATTTCTCACTGCAAAATGCAAATAGATTTATATAATCTATACAATGTGATTTTCTGGATTTTATTTTTGATATTCTATCTCTCAATGTTAAAATTAACCTACCCTATAGACTGTTCATGTCTGTCAGTGGGCAAACTTACAAAATCAGCAAGGGATTGAATACTTTTTTTTTACCCACTGTATATCTTATAATCTATATTTATCATTTTCACGTTCTATAATCCTCTTCCTTTTTGGTTGGTACTCCCCCCCCCCCCCCCCCCCCACGGCTATATATAATGTTTTGTAAACCATTTGTTTGCATCAGTAAATTTGGGAAAATCCCTTCTGCAGGATATTCATTCCTCCCCTTTTATGCCAACAGCAGGGACACCCCATTATTTAATGTAGTTTTATTGTATACATTGGCTATTTATTGCCATTTATAGCTATACTTGCGTGATTACATTTTGTATTGTTCTTTGATATTGTGGTTTGTTGTTTCCCTTTATTATATGCTTTTACCATTATATTACTGTCTTTGTATTCCAAGTGCGGGCATGTTTTTGTTGTAGTGCTGCCATTTTGCTTAATAAAAGTATTTTTATCCTAAACATGTACTGCTTCTAATGTTTCACTTATAAACTATAAGTTCAATGTTTCTTTGAGTCCTGTTCTAGAAAGTGCAGGAAATTTAACCCTGCGTCAGGTGCAGTAGGCCTAACAGGCACAGTTCACATTCTATTTGACGGTGGTTGTGAAATTTAGATGCTTTCGTTTTATTACTATTATGGTTATTGAATGACTATTATTTTTGCATCGGCTTTTGTATCCCGTACTTTTTTTTTTTTTAATTCATCCCTATGAAGGTCACTGATTCCTTGTAGATCCCTGAAATTGATAACTAGATATTATAGGTGATTTTCTAACCTGTGCCTGTCTGGTGTGTTGATCACAAACTCTTGGTTAAACTAGTTTCACCAAAAACCGGATAAGTAAGTGTTGTATAGAGATGGCCTCATTCTTCAGATATAATTGTCCTGACCTACCTACTTTTTTCTTCTCAGCAGGTCAATCCAGGAGATCGGGGAGCAGAAAATGGAAAAGAAAATCGAAGAGGTCTGTTCAATTATGTCCCGTGCCTTACACAGCATTTATCGCACCAATGTTCCGTCTTGATTTGCCTGCCAATTCCATCATGTTATTTCATTTGAAATGTCAGCACTATGTGATGGGACCCAGCGCTCCTCACCAAGGTTGACCTTCTAAATAAAGATTTTTTTTTTCATAAAACCACCTATTTCAAGAACAGCAGTTCTGGAGCGAGGAGTTAGTATATTTCGGCTGTTTAGTCTCTCTGGATTGTATACTGTTCTAGATTTCTCAGTCTTTTACATAATTGTATTAGCTATTGATGCCACAATTAATTAAAAATTAGTTAAAAATGTCTAAGTGCCCCCTCCTCAAAAAAAAGCAAACCAGATTGCATCATTTTGAATATAATTGACTATTGAATTGGAAGCCATATTTTCCATTATGTACCTAATAATTAGAACAGCTATTCAGGACAGTGTTAATGTTTTCCTATCGTTATTGCAAAACAGAGGTTTCAGAGACTTGGATGATTTCTGTCCAAATTGCAATGCATAGCCGCGTCTTCTCAAAAAGTAAATCTGGATCTGTCCAGCTTCAGTGCCCCTCTACTGGCAAAATTCAAGAGCAACACAACTAGCCGGTGATCTTCAGGAGGCAGGGAAGCGGTGCGCTCATGAAGAAAGAGCATGAAGAAAAACTTTGAAACATCCCAAACCTTTTATTTTCCGATCTAATTCCAGTATTCTTTTATACAGGTGATTGCTCCACTTAGAGAAAAAATAAGAAATTTGGAAAAAAGGTAAGTCTTCTGTAATGTTGCATCACTGATTCCACCTGCAGACTTTCCGCAGTGGAAAAACTCCAGTGACAAAAATTGCACCAAGAAGTATCAATTGACTACTGTGTCCATAGCGTCCCCTTTCTGCACATACGTACAGAAGCAATTAAGCAGTTGCTTGGTCCAAGCTCTTCTATATGCATGAGCAAGCAGGAAAAGCTATGGACACCACTCTTGCTGTCATTAACATACTGGTTTGTAATCGCGATGTTCCCAATATGTTCCAGTTAACAAAACCACAGCTCCACCATCTTTCATAGTGTAATCGTCATGCAGTGGATGAAGGTATATCTGATGGGTGCATTTTATAGTTGATTTCTCTGGTGCTGCTCCGGAATTACCTGTTTTTTTTGGCACGGGGTAGTCACATTTCTGCTGGTTGCCATTGGAAAAAGACAAGAGTGTTGTCAAACCAAAGTCTAAGGTTAAAATGACACGATGCGTTTTGGTGAATTTATGATGCTGTGTATTTTTGCTCTTATAATGTAGTTCAGGAGCGTTCTTACTTTATGAATCAAATTATTGTATAGTGCCTGGTGTTAAAATTGCCTAAACTGAGCATTATATAGACCAGTGGTGGGGAATCTTTTTCTTTTTTTTTTTTTTTTTTTTTAATTTATATTTTTCCTGCCAAGGGCCATTTTGATATATATATACCATCCCTGGGGGGCTGTAACTCCTCCCACAAAGTATGTCAAGGGCTAAAACTAGTGTCCGCATGTGATCTTGTATTGCACGCGCCTCAGAGCTCAGTAGTGAACTCTGTGTGCCCATGCTGATAGAGCAAGAAAAAAAATAATGGGCCAGCGGCCATCAAAGTACAGCTGCTGACCCAAGCACTGCGGTCCCCTGGAATTTTGTCCAGGGGCCGGATATAAGGTGATTGAGGGCCATAAATGGCTTGTGGGTCTGAGGTTCCCCACCCCTGATATAGACATTGATCCAGTGGATAATGCTGACACTAAACAGCAGAACTGTATGGGTATGTGCACACGTTGTGGATTCTCTGCGGATCCGCAGCGTTTTTTACGGTGCAGAAACGCTGCGGATCCGTAATTGATTTACAGTACAATGTAAATCAATGAGAAAAAAAAAAGCTGTGCACAATTTGCGGAAAATCCGCTGCAGAAACGCTGCAGTTTAAAAGAAGTAGCATGTCACTTCTTTTTTGCGGATCTGCAGCGTTTTTGTACCCATTCCATTATAGAAATCCGCAGGGGTAAAAAACGCCACAAATCCCCAAGAAAACCACAGCAAAAACGCACAAAAATCGCTACGGATCCTCACAAGAAAATGCAACAAACCCGCAGCTGCGTTTTCTGCCAGGAGAAGTAGAATCCGCACCAGAAATTCCTAAGGCTAATCCGCAACGTGTGCACGTAGCCTTAGGCTATGTGCACACGTAGGAAATGTGGTGCAGAATTTTCTGCACTAAATCTGCATCTCCTGGCAGAATCCGCAGGTGCGTTTTTTGTGCGTATTTTTGTGCGATTTTTATGCATTTTTTGTGCAGATTTTACCACTGCAGATTTCTATTAATGGAGGGGTGCAGAAACGCTGCTGAAACGCACAAAAGAAGTGACATGCACTTCTTTGAAATCTGCAGCATTTCTGCGTAGATTTTTCTGCACCATGTGCACAGCTTTTTTTTTTTCACATTGATTTACATTGTACTGTAAATCACAGTGCAGTTCTGCAGCGTTTCTGCAGCAGAAAAATCTGCTGCAGTTCTGCACCAATTCTGCACTAAATATGCATCGTGTGCACATACCCTTAGAGAAACTCTGGACTACAAGGCTAAATTCACACATTCAGTATTCGGTGAGTTTTCTTTACTTCAGTATTTATAAGCCAAAACCAGAAGTGAAACAGAGGAAAAGTGTTAATAGAAACATGCCGCCACTTCCATGTTTATCGCCCTCTCCTGGTTTTTGCTCACAAATACTGTGGTAAAACTACCCCATATACCGAGCGTGGCCTAATACAGGTGAGAATTATGGCTCCCTGTAAGATAATGAATGCAATGCCAGTGGTCAGATTGCTGTGGAGTGTGTGCCTTTTGGGCTTTTTAAGTCTACGTTCACATTTGCGGTCTGCGCCGCAGCGTCGGGCGCCGCAGCGTCGCCGCATGCGTCATGCGCCCCTATATTTAACATGGGGGCGCATGGACATGCGTCGCACTTGCGTTTTGCGCCGCATGCGTCACTGCGGCGCACGCGTCTGGGCGCAGAGGACGCAGCAAGTTGCATTTTTGCTGCGTCCAAAATCAATCAAAAAAAGGACGCATGCGGCGCAAAACGCAGCGTTGTGCATGCGTTTTGCTGCGTTTTTGTTTGCGTTGTGCGTTGCGGCGCCGACGCTGCGGCGCACAACGCAAATGTGAACGTAGCCTAAGTCTAGCAAATGAGCGGAGTTGAGGCCAGGTGTGGGGGAGGACTTGTATCGTTCCCCACCAGCTGCTTAAGGTTTGGCTCCTGTCTGGCTGAGGGCTGTGATGTACCTTTACCTCAGCTGATAAGATAGAATGGAACCACTGATTAATTAACAGCCGTCCCATTCCTGTTAACTTGTGCTACCAAAACAAAGGTTCATGTTCCCCACCAGATTAGGGTCTGACCCCCCTTGCTGGCTGAGAGCTTTGATGCCTTTCTTACCTCAGTTAAGAAGTGGCTTATCACTGTGACCTGGAGGGTCAGGATGGGGACAGGACCCTGCATATGTGGATCGCTATAGGTATAAACATATATGCACGCTGAAAACCCTTGCCTTTACAATATACATGTAACAAGAAGTCATTTTCTGACTGGCTTCCCGTTAAATTTAGTTTCCTGTATTATTGCCCTTGTTGCTTTGAGGATATTGTCATTTATGCTGATTTAGTCCCTATGTTCATGTATTTTTAGCTCTCCGCATCCTCAAACTTCTCCTGTCATTTCCCATGAATTTGATGCTAGAGTTTAGATCACAGAAATGGGATGTCATAGATTTAGGTCTCCGCGAGCTGACAGCGCTCCCGTGTGAGATACGTGGGTTGTGAGGGTTATTCAGTTTGCGGTTTTCCAGCATGGCTCTTCAAGTAGCTTTTCCTCCATATGGACCATGTATTTTTCACTATCTTTGACGTGGTTGAGAATCAGGTCACTTCCAGAACTGTCAAACTCCTTTTGTTCTTTTAAGTTGAGATATTCTATTAAGACGGCCTTTACCTTTGGTGAACCCTTCCTTGTGTATTTAGGGGGTGGAGGGGAACAAGCAAAATATTTCCATCATTATACAGTATATTATGTATTTTCAGTCATGGAGCTTAGCATTGCCGGTGGGGAACATCTGCCTTGGGTGATTGGTGACAAAGGGGTGCTGACATGCCCCTTCTGCCTTCACTAGGGGACATGACTGAATCTTTCTCTAGGTAAAGAAAATTTTAGCAGCCACTAATTAGAAATGTAGTATAGTTTTTCTGATTTGCTATGTCTTTCCTTATGTGCTGGTATTGCAGAACCTTAGCTAGTTGCTAATGGTCATAACCATGGATACCTAAGGTCCTGCAATGCCTCCGCATGAGGAAAGACATAGCAAATCAGAAAAACTATACTACATTTCTAATTAGAGGTATTTACTAATATTATTACATCTACAACATATTGGGATAGGATCTAGGAGATCCGAATAACCCTTTTAATGCATACATGTTTTGTGCTCATAAATCTATTCAATTTGATCTGTTTTTAGCATATGTAAATTGGGGTCTTTGGGAAGCTTTTGTAGGCTTGCTAGTGACAGATCATTGCTTATTTTGGTTGGAGTTGTAGAATCCATATTTGAAATACATGATCTAAAAAAAGCAGATCTAACAATCAAACTACATTCTCCGTCCTCTTTCAGTGGTGAAGAAACTCGCACACATTATGCCGTTTGGCTTTACCCACATATCAACTTGGCCCCGGTCATATATTGATCTCACAAATGCACACATTACAGTACAATGAAAGCTTTTCTTTGTAGAGCTCCTCATACATCAGATATACAGACAGGGCAGAACGGGATCTTTTTGTGAGGCAGAACATTTCCCTGCCTGTTTTTAATCCCATGTTTAACCGGAACAAAAAATCATTTGGGACCCCTTGCTATCATGTCTATACTTTTTATTTAAAAAAAAAAAAAAAAAAACTTCTTCACCTGGCCAGGAGTATGATCAGACCATGTTCCTGTACGGTCAGATACGGCCATTACACAGTACACAGCAGGAGCACATTTATAAGATTATCTCAGCACAGGGGCATTTTATTTAATCACATCCAATCATGGAAATTATTATTACAAGATGTATTAAAATTAAACTTTTTACATGGGGAAACCCCCCTTAATCCCTTTCTGACCTCGGACGGGATAGTACGTCCGAGGTCAGAAGCCCCGCTTTGATGCGGGCTCCGGCGGTGAGCCCGCATCAAAGCCGGGACATGTCAGCTGTTTTGAACAGCTGACAAGTGCCCGTAATAGGCGCGGGCAGAATCACGATCTGCCCGCGCCTATTAACTAGTTAAATGCCGCTGTCAAACGCAGACAGCGGCATTTAACTACCGCATCCGGCCGGGCGGCCGGAAATGATCCCCTTTCGCCCCAATCAAAATAAATCAATAAAAAAAAAATCAAACCTACACATATTTGGTATTGCCGCGTTCAGAATCGCCCGATCTATCAAAAAAAAAAAGCATTAACCTGATCGCTAAAAAGCGTATCCAGAAAAAAATTAGAAACGCCAGAATTACGTTTTTTTGGTCGCCGCGACATTGCATTAAAATGCAATAACGGGCGATCAAAAGAACGTATCTGCACCAAAATGCTATCATTAAAAACGTCAGCTCGGCATACAAAAAATAAGCCCTCAACTGACCCCAGATCATGAAAAATGGAGACGCTACGAGTATCAGAAAATGGCGATTATTTATTTATTTTTTTTAGCAAACTTTGGAATTTTTTTTCACCACTTAGGTAAAAAATAACCTAGTCATGTTTGGTGTCTATGAACTCGTACTGACCTGGAGAATCATAATAGCAGGTCAGTTTTAGCATTTAGTGAACCTAGCAAAAAAGCCAACCAAAAAACAAGTGTGGGACTGCACTTTTTCTGCAATTTCACTGCACTTGGAATTTTTTTCCCGTTTTCTAGTACACGACATGCTAAAACCAATGATGTCGTTCAAAAGTACAACTCGCCCCGCAAAAAATAAGCCCTCACATGGCCAAATTGACGGAAAAATAAAAAAGTTATGGCTCTGGGAAGGAGGGGAGCGAAAAATGAACATGGAAAAACGGAAAATCCCAAGGTCATGAACGGGTTAAGGGTTAGCACTGTGCACGCTCCGGTAATATTCTTTTGCTGTGTATTTGAATAGGTGAGACCACACTGTTCACTGATTTACGGTATAATAATTCAACTTTTTTTCCTTTTTTCCAGCTTTACTCAAAAATACCCACCTGTGAAATTCTTATCAGAAAAGGACAGGAAGAGAATTTTGGTAAGTGGTAGACAACATCTCGTCTACATAACGGCTTGTGATGCTTTTATATTTTTGCATACAGCTTAGATGTGAGTGGCTACATCACCTTCACTCTTATGATCCATAATCTCACGAGTCTGTAAATGAAGAGTTTGTGAAGTGAGTGGAAAATGAAAATGGCATGTTGCCTAGGTTTTCTCAATAGAATGGTTTTAGTTCTCAAAGTGAAAACAGGCGAAGGCAGTGCTATCAAATTGGTTGTTAAATTTACTTTTTTCTTTTAATTTTTGGGACTATGCACCCTGCTACCAGTCCACAGCATGAGTCACTGGGTTAACCAGTGGTCGGTCTTCCTTTATGTCCGTGACTTCCAGTGAACTGTAGTTTATTTTACTTTTATATAGTGCCATTAATTCCACAGCACTTTACATACATTAGACCATTGGGGCTCACAATCTAGATTTCCTATCAGTATGTCTTTGGAGTGTGGGAGGAAACCGGAGTACCTGGAGGAAACCCACGCAAACATGGGGAAAACATACAAACTCCTTGCGGATGAGCCCAGGACCCCAGCGCTGCAAGGCTGCAGTTCTAACTACTGAGCCACTGTGCTGCCCGTGCTTCACTGGATCTCTTGACTTTATCCATCATTGTTCCTCCTGGCTAATCATGTTTTCCTCCATGCTTCTGTCAATCAAGTCTCCTGTGTCCCAGTTCATGCCTTCTCATCATAGCCACAGCCTGGCTTCTATTCTACATATTCCAGTTTATGCCATGGGACACTATGGGAGTAGTAGAATTATATCTTTAAAGGGAATCTGTCTGTAGGATCATCCCTCCTAAGCCATCTACATGGACTTGCAAGTTATAGGAAGCCGAATAAAATAACTTGATATCTGCGATCTGATGTCTTTTTCCAGAGAAATTGACTTTTTTTTCTTACTTACTCATCTCTTTAAGAATCTGCCTCCAGAGATTATTCTAAAAGGAGGCATTACCTGTGTGAGACATGTAGATCTGGAGAACAGATTCGGTCATTACATGTCTCTCACTAATAATGATCCCTTAATTTTAATAGGCTCCGCTGGCAAATTCTTGGGGAGAACAGTGTCTTGCCCATAGATCTTGGCAGCTCATTTACGTATTAAGAAGTATAATCTGATTGCAGATAACAAGGTATCATTTTGATCAGCTTTCTATGACTTTGTGCCCATATAGATGCCTTTAGGGGGGCTGATCCTACTGAGATTCCTTTTTCATGTAAAGGGAGCGTCTTGCACTACACAGATGAGGGGCAGACGGCAGGCAAAGTGGGGAACTGATGTTGCTGGAAAATTGTAAAGGACAAATTGAACAGAAAAAGGAATTTAATATCTCTGCTTGTCCAAGAATAATTTGATTTTTTTGGGGGGGTAAAAATGGTGAGTTGTCCTTTTGGACTCTTACATTCCTGAAATATTGTCACTCTCTAATTTTGTATTTTATTTTATTTTTTTCATTTGTCAAATTGTGTTTGCAGATAACAGGAGGTGCTGGTTTTGTTGGGTCTCATCTCACAGACAAGCTTATGATGGACGGTCATGAGATTACAGTAGTAGACAACTTTTTTACTGGTAGGAAAAGAAATGTGGAGCACTGGATTGGCCATGAGAACTTTGAGCTCATTAATCACGATGTTGTGGAACCACTTTACATTGAAGGTAAACACTTTTTCTTCTTTTCTGGGGAATTCCATCTTGTTCAGTCTCTTTATGGATCATGTAGATTTTTATGAAGTATGTGAACAATATCTCTAAGTTTTTCAAGTTTAGTATTTCGACATCTGCTGCAAAAAGGTGTGTCAAGGCAAGCGCAGAGCAATGCCATTTTCAAATAGAAGTAGTAATAGTAAGTCTTACGTTTAAAGAATTGTGCGTCTGAAGCTTAATGAAATTGGTCTCTGTGGTCAAACAACTTCTTTAAGCCTTAGATTACAATGCCAAGCCTTGGAAGTAGAGGTATAAAACACAACCACCACTGTGCTCTGGGGGAGTTGAAATGTTTTCTGCTCTTAAAGGTAACCTGTCACCAGGTTATGCCACCCAATCTGAGAACATCATGATGTAGAGGCAGAGACCGTCTTCCAGCTATGTACAACTTATGGGGCTGCTTACTGTAGTTTAGATAAAATCTGTTTTTCTCTGATGCCTGTATCAGTTGTCATACAGGACTCAATATTGACAACACCCACACCATTGATTGGCAGCTTTTGTGTACACTCTGCATAGACAGAAAGCTGCCAATCAGTGGTTGGATAACAGAGTAGGTAGACTACATGGCACGAGACACCTACTCCTCAGTGGTGATCTTCAGCTGATACACATATGATAGAGATATATACACATATGATAGAGATACACATATGATATGTATACACATATGATATGTATACACATATGATATGTATACACATATGATATGTATACACATATGATATGTATACACATATGATATGTATACACATATGATATGTATACACATATGATATAAATTTTGTTATTGAAACAAGCAGCCCAGTAAGCGACACATGACTGGGATCGGGGTCTCTACCACTACATTATGCTGCTCGGGTCATTCCATTTCAAGTGATCCAAATCTGAATTTTATTTTTTTTTACCTGATGTCTTAGGATATTTACTCTTTGATGTTTTTTGAAGTGCTACTTTAGTGAATTAAAAAAGTTTTGAACTTTTAGTTAATTTTTTATAGATTTCTAAAGTTTTGAAAGCCTGAATTTTGAAAATTGTTACAGGCTTTAATTTGATACATTACAAGGCTGCTGATATTTTGTTTTTGAGTCAAATTTTAAATTTTGATTGGCGATTTTCAAGAAAACTGTTATAATTTTTTTCTAAAACTGCACGTTACTTGTGTTCTTAAATACATTTAAATCGGGATCTCGGTAAGGTCATATTTTGAAGCATGATTTGATTTTCTAAATGCAGTGTCATCCTAATCATATATGTTTAATAAATGAAAAGATGTGCAGACGACCCGGAACTAGCAGCATTTTGTTCGCTGCATCCAAAGCGCTGCCGTCTATTGAATGCAGGTAAATGCGCATGTGTTCACTGAACCCTGCTGATTCGCCGCATTCAATATATGTATTGGTGAAATTTCTCTTCCAGAGACTCACGTCTCCACTAGAGAAATTAACATGCTACCATCGGGAGAGACGTGCTGCATTTCCATCTCCGCGGGCATCTGTGAACGCGTAGCGGACATGGGATTTCTTGAAATCCCATCCGCGCTGGACAAGTATGCAGCGCCCAACCCGCAGCATTTACAGATACCCTTAACCGCTTCACCCCGGAGCTTTTTTCGATTTTCGCTCCCCTTCTTTCCAGAGCCATAACTTTTTTTATTTTTCCATCAATATGGCCATGTGGAGGCTTATGTTTTGTGGGACGAGTTGTACTTTTGAACGATACCATTGATTTTACCATGTCATGTAACAGAAAACGTGGAAAAAAAACTTCCAAGTGAGATGAAATTGCAAAAAAAGATGCAATCCCACACTTGTTTTTATTATTTGGCATTTTTGCTAGGTTCACTAAATGCTAAAACTGACCTGCCATTATGATTCTCCAGGTCATTACGAGTTCATAGACACCAAACATGTCTAGGCTCTTTTATCTAAGTAGTAAAAAGAAATTCCAAAATTTGCTAAAGAAAAAAAAAAATTGCACAATTTTCCGATAACTGTAGCGTCTCCAATTTCTCTTGATCTGGAGTCCGGTGAGGGCTTATTTTTTGCGTGCCGAGCTGACATTTTAATGATAACATTTTGGTGCAGATACTTTCTTTTCATCGCCTATTACTGAATTTTAATGCAATGTCGCGGCGACCAAAAAAAAACGTAATTTTGGCGTTTTGATTTTTTTTTCGCTACGCCTTTTAGCGATCAGGTTAATCCTTTTTTTATTGATCTTAGATATTAGATCGGGCGATTCTGAACGCGGCGATACCAAATATGTGTAAGTTTGATTTTTTTTTTTTTTAAATTGATTGGGGTGAAAGGGGGGTGATTTGAACTTTTATGGTATGTGCACACGTTCAGGATTTCTTGCAGAAATTTCCTGACAAAAAACATTTCTGCCTGAAATCCGCATGCGTTTTTTTCAAATTTTTTACGTGTTTTTTTCCGGAGCTTTCCCAATGCATTTAATAGCTGGAAAAACGCAAAAAATCTGCAGAATTAATGAACATGCTGCTTTTTGTACCGCGATGCGTTTTTTTTGCGGAAAAAACGCATCATGTGCACAAAAATTACGGAATGCAATCTAAATGATAGGATGCATATTGTTGCGTTTTTATCGAAAAAAAAAATGCGAAAAATTCTGAGCGTGTGCACATACCCTTATATATTTTTTTAAATATTTTTAAATACATTTTTTTTTAATTTTGGCATGCTTCAATAGCCTCCATGGGAGGCTAGAAGCATGCTCAGATCACCACTATGCAGCAGAATTGCAGGCTTGCTATGAGCGCCAACCACAGGGTGGCGCTCAGCAATCTGCCATCAACAACCATAGTGGTCTCAAGGAGACCTCTGGTTGTGTTGGCAACGCACTGATGACCCCCGATCATGTGATGAGGGTCAGCGGTGAGAGCACTTCCGGCCGGGAGTGCTAGTTAAATGCCGCTGTCAGTTTGACAGTGGCATTTGACTAGTTAATGGGTGCAGGCGGATCGCGATGCCGCTCGCGCCCATTGCATGCCCATGTCATGCCCATGTCAGCTGTTGAAAACAGCTGACATGTTGCGTCTTTGAGGTGGGCTCACCGCCCGGATCTTCTCTGAACACATTATTTGAGACAGTGTACTTTGGCGAGTCCAACCTTGGTAATTACAATCTGAATATATTTCCGCTTGCCTCCTTCAATCATAAGCTTGGTCTTCTGTTGTGCTGTACATATGCATACTGAGTCAGCACCACTACCACCAGCCAAGACACAATTCTTGGGTCGCGGAGCAGCAAGTTTTTATTTTGGCTAAAGGTTTTTTTTTTAATTCAAAAGTCACAGGTCTTAAAAATTTGCAAGAACTAGGCTCTTTTGGACATGAGTTTTCTTACCGTTCACCTAAATTGACAAACAATCTTTCTTGCCAGGTATAATGTCTCGCTTAATCACTATTGTAAAAATCTTTCATGTTATCCACTTTAGATTTATCTAATGATGTGCCTGGTTTAAAATCAGGACAAGTCATGACATTTTTTTTTATTATTTATTTTTTTTAAATATAGACCCTACAATTTCAGACCACAGGCTGAACAGATCGGAATTTGGGTTTTTCAAATTGACACTGCTCATATAGGGTTTTTTTTTTTTTCCTGTAAGATCCCTATGAGCATAGGAAGCGCCTGTGAATTTTTTTTAAAGCCTTTTTAGATCATATAATTTTTTTTAAGGAAAGCTTATCAAAATTTTGCATTGGAGTCCACATGGGTAAAATGTTAACAAAGATACTCTGGTGACATATCGGGCGAAAGCCTGTATAGTTCTGAGTGGAGTGGTGTTTTTCTGTTTCTTTATCTTGGTTCTAGCCTAGGTTATGAGGAGAAACGTAAAGGCATGCAACACAGAAATTCATTTCTTTTTTTTCAAAACTTTGAAAATTAATTGAAAACTAAAGTATCGTATTTTTCAAACTATAGGACATACTTTTTTTCCTCCAAAAATGTAGAGGAAAATGAAGGGTGCGTCTTATAGTTAGGATATACCTGCTGTGGATGGGGAGATGGGGGAGCAGCAGCAACGGGTCACAGGAGGCTTGAGCTGGTGGCTGCAGCTAACTCCAGTGCCCGATGCTAAAGAGAAATGAATGTTCACTGCATTCCACGCCCATGGGAGTGGAGAGCAGTGAATATTAATTTCTATTTAATTGCGAACACGCTGTTAGTCGCAGCTTACTCCAGTTGCTGGGTGTTCGTGTGTACCTGATACGTAAATGAATTAATATTCACTGCTCTCCACTCCCATAGGTGTGGAATGCAGTGAATATTCATTCCCTTTAGTAGCGGGCACACATGAAAGCCCGGCAGCTGCAGGAAGCTAACACACTGCACGCTATTAAAGATCAGTGAATCTTCACTGCTCCACATGCTCATAGTCCCAGCATGGGGAGCAGTGAGTATTCTGGCAGCTGTCCACCGCTTGTAAGCAGCGCATAACTTAACTGCCATGCGCTGCTTACAAGGATAAATCAGCTGCTGGCATCGGAACAGGACGCCGCGAGGAAGCGCAGGCAGGTAAGTATAATGTTTTGTTTTTCTTCAAATGTTTTTTCTGATGGGGCCATGCCTACCAGGTTGGGGGATATTCGTATAGAATTTACGTGTTTTGCTTCAATTTTTTTTCTAGTTTCCGCCTCGAACTGATAATTGAATTGTAAATGAATGTAAATTTTCAAGAAATAAGCCATTTCACAAATTGGAATTAAAATTCTTAGTTACATGTTAAAATTCACGGTTATACGTGTTTTTTTTTCCTCCACAGTGGACCAGATTTACCATTTAGCCTCTCCCGCTTCTCCTCCTAATTACATGTATAATCCAATCAAGACTTTAAAAACCAACACCATAGGAACTCTGAACATGCTGGGTGAGTAGTTATATAGCATGCACATTAGTGGAACTGCTGTCCATCTTCATTCTTTAATCCAGAGAATGTTTTGCCTTTGTTTCCACTCCTAAATGGCATGCATCCTTATTAAAAAGTGGATTAAAACTAGTTCACGTTCTGCTTTAAGGGAACCTGTTGTATTATGCATCCAATCTGATCAATGGGAGAAGAGCAGATTATGCATAGAGCATTATATTAAGATTTATATTGAATCTTTACCCACAAAACCACATAGACAGAGCAGAGCTTTGAGTCCACTGGATGGTCCTACTTACTAACTGACCAGGATCTGTCTGCACAGCTCTAGGGAAGGCTGTAATTGGGCCTCACTGGACTTGTAAGCATGAAAAGAACAGAAGTTCTGAGCAATAAATTACAAGTTACACTAAATTCTTTCCCACTGATCTATCAATTGGCTCCACTACCCTTGATCTACAAAATTCTGCTGCAGATCAGACGGGTTCCTTTTTTGAAAAAGAACTGTGCTTTCGAACAGCTTTGTCTAGTAGAGGCAGCGGGAAGTAGGGCCGTGCTAATGCGGCTGCAGAAAAAAAAATGGAAAGTTGGACAGAACATGAGGCGAAATGAGTCTACATAAATTATATAATTGTTGTTTTTCGGCCCCTGTTTTTCTTTGATTTTCACATTAGTCAGAAGGCGTAATAGTTTCAAATTTTTGTTCTGTAGCGATAACTTCAGAGGTAATTTTTATTCTCATAGGCAGGATTACAAAGCAAGATAATGCATCACTTATAAAGCAGATGGTCGCCCATAACACATTCTGTTTTATCGGAGTCCATTATTTTATACCAAAATGAAAGAATGAAAAATCTACAATCATAAAAGCAGGCTAGAAAAAATGTTTTGGTATTTGGTTTGAAAGTAGTGAAAAAACGCAAGAGCAAAACGCTTGTTCATTGATTGCATATGTTATGCTGCCTAAAAAGCAATCCTGCTGGGCGCATATCTCTCTGACATAAATGGGGGCTGTGAGCGAACAATGTGATCGTTCTGCCTCTCTACAGTTTGCACATAAACAATCGTTCTTCCTCACGCAGTTTAGATGTTCTATAAAAGGCCAATTTCCACAGGCCGTGGGACTTGTTCTGTCTATTCATGCTCGTTTTCAGCAGAACTCGATCATCTAAATCCGCCGTTGGCACAGATCGGCCTCAGCTCCTGATTCGCTGAACACAGACCTATATACGGTAAATTCATGGTGTTTATTCTGTCTTTTCAGGATTAGCGAAGCGTGTTGGAGCTCGGCTACTACTGGCATCTACTTCAGAGGTCTATGGAGGTAATGGACATTACAGCCGTGTATTTAGCTTACTGCTGAAGAGGTTTCCACTTGGAATCGCTTCCAACATTGTTCCTGCCTCTCCTTATCTTTCCCACCATTATCCCCAGTGTCAGGCTGCAGAGCAAAAGAGAAAGTCCACACTGTGATTAATGATACAATTTCGAATTTTGGGGTCTTTGGCCTTTTATGTTTGTTGTTTGATATAATGGTTCCTTGTAAAGCCCATATTCCTTTTTGGGCTTACTTTCTCATTATATTACATTCACTTTGAGGAAAAGAAATTAATCTCCTCCTATGTTTCATAACCAGATCCAGAAGTCCACCCTCAAAATGAAGACTACTGGGGACATGTGAATCCTATTGGCCCCCGAGCTTGTTATGATGAGGGAAAGCGAGTAGCAGAGACCATGTGCTATGCTTATATGAAACAGGTTGGTCATGCTTACTAATATAGAGAGTAGTATTACTTCTCACCTTGATTTCTTTTCAAAGAAAACTGAAATACTATCACTTCTCATTCTTTTTGTGAAAACCACAAAATTCAGTCTATATCAGCCTTTGAAATTGGGTTTCTTCCATAACTTTCAATGATGCTGAGTTCAGGGGTTCTGGCTGCCAGCCACGGCCACGTCTGGATACAATAATGTCTTGATCTTCACAGCAGTCGGCTTGATAAATTTCAAAGGGTGTTTCATTATGTAAAATAGAATGCGTTTATTCAAGTCACAAATTACGGAATTCATGAACCATGCCAGGGCAATTTTTTATAGACCTGAGGTGACAACGTACAAAAACCTGAAGTGTTTGAGGAGATGGTTTTGTGAATGTCCTTATAAAGGAAATGCTGCTTTTATAACATAATGTCATATATAATACATATTATGCCATATCAAGAAAAGCTCATCACAACTTATTGGAAACATTTACATGGGTTTTCTTTTTCCTAAATGGTTACAATAACAAAGTGCACATAAAAGCAAGCCAGTTTAATTGTCCCTGAACTCACGATGCTGCAGAACCAAAGCTACAGTGGACAGTTTAGGCCAACTGTGCGGCCATGTTGCTGGTCTGTTTTGTCGGTCATTCAGGAACGACCCCTGGAAAGCTAGAAGCCAGGAGGCTGGTTAGTGGTAACCCGCCAAAACTCTTAATAAAAATAACCCTGTAATGTGATACTGGGGGACAGTAATATTGGTAGGAAAATACATACTTATTTGTGTAGGGTGTTATTTTGCCAAACAAACAAAGTAAAATTTTTACTAGAAGAAAATGTGGTCTCTAAACTGCTTCCCTTGTTGGCAGGAAGGTGTGGAGGTCAGAGTGGCTCGGATATTTAATACATTTGGGCCGCGTATGCACATGAATGATGGACGAGTCGTCAGTAACTTCATACTACAAGCACTACAGGGAGAGCCGTTAACTGTAAGTACCACACGGCAAACAGTACTGGTCTAAATGACCCCTAAGGAGTTTCTTCTAATTGAAGGATGGTGTAAACCTCCTGTCCGTTCCTCACCTCCACACGTTCTATTTTCTGCACCAAACCTTTTAGTACGATTATAGGAGAGAAATTGGTCTCTATACCGAACATGATGGAATGAATGAAGATGAATCGACTTCATGAAAGCACTTTTAATAAGCTAAGAGAAGTTGCATCATTAGCAAATAAAATTGGCCAAAGTTGTAATGCCATGTTTTATGGAAGGCATCTGAAACTCGTCCGCTCTGGCACCTCGTCATCGTCCTCATCTTAGTCATCTCTGGCACATCGTCTTGCGCCTCGCCTGCCACCTCGACCTCGTCGTCTGACACCTCGTCCTCCTTCTCGACCTCGTCGTCTGGCGCCTCGTCCTCCTCATCCATGTCATCTGGCGCCGCGTCCTCCTCATCCACGTCGTCGTCTGGCTTCTCGTGTGGAGCTTCGACCCCATCTGCCGTCTAGACCTCGTCTGGCTTCTCGTCCTCCTCATCCTTCTCGTCTGGCACCTCGTCCTCCTTCTCGACCTCGTCGTCTGGCGCCTCGTCCTCATTCACTTTGTCTGGTGCCTCGTCCTCCTCATCCACGTCGTCGTCTGGCTTCTCGTATGGAGCCTTGACCCCATCTGCCGTCTAGACCTTGTCTGGCTTCTCGTCTGCCGCCTCGTCCTCCTTCTCGACCTCGTCTGGCGCATCGTCCTCCTCATCCACCTCGTCGTCTGGCGCCTCGTCCTCATTCACGTCGACTGGCGCCTCGTTCTCCTCATCCACCTCGTCTGGCACCTCGTCGTCCTCATTCACGTCGTCTGGCGCCTCGTCCTCCTCATCCACGTCATCTGGCTTCTCGTATGGAGCCTCGACCCCGTCTGCCGTCTAGACCTCGTCTGGCTTCTCGTCTGCCGCCTCGTCCTCCTTCTCGACCTCGTCTGGCGCCTTGTCCTCCTCATCCACATCGTCTGGCGCCTCGTCCTCATCCACGTCATCGTCTGGCTTCTCGTGTGGAGCCTCGACCCCATCTGCCGTCAAGACCTCGTCTGGCTTCTCGTCCACCTCGTCTGGCACCTCGTCCTCCTCATCCACCTCGTCTGGCGCCTCGTCCTCCATCTCGACCTCGTCATCTGGCGCCTCGTCCTCATCCACCTCGTCGTCTGGCGCCTCGTCCTCCTCATTCACGTCGTCTGGCGCCTCGTCCTCCTCATCCACGTCGTCGTCTGGCTTCTCGTATGGAGCCTCGACCCCATCTGCCGTCTAGACCCCGTCTGGGTACTCGTCCTTGTCTGGCTTCTCATCTGGCGCCTCGTCCTCCTCATCCACCTCGTCTGGCGCCTCGTCCTCCTCATCCACATCGTCTGGCTCCTCGTGCTCCTTCTCGACCTCGTCGTCTGGCTTCTCGTATGGAGCCTCGACCCCATCTGCCGTCTAGACCTCGTCTGGCTTCTCGTCTGCCGCCTCGTCCTCCTTCTCGACCTCGTCGTCTGGCGCCTCTCGTCCTCCTCGACCTCGTCGTCTGGCGCCTCTCGTCCTCCTTCTCGACCTTGTCGTCTGGCGCCTCTCGTCCTCCTTCTCGACCTTGTCGTCTGGCGCCTCTCGTCCTCCTTCTCGACCTCGTCGTCTGGCGCCTCTCGTCCTCCTTCTCCTTTCCAACCTCCGTCGTCTGGCGCTTCTCGTTGTCCTCCTTCTCGACCTCCGTCGTCTGGCGCCTCTCGTCCTCCTTCTCGACCTCCGTCGTCTGGCGCCTCTCGACCTCGTCGTCTGGCGCCTCTCGTCCTCCTTCTCGACCTCGTCGTCTGGCTTCTCGTGTGGAGCCTCGACCCCCATCTGCCGTCTAGACCTCATCTGGCTTCTCGTCTGCCGCCTCGTCCTCCTTCTTGACCTCGTCGTCTGGCGCCTCTCGTCCTCCTTCTCGACCTCCGTCGTCTGGTGCCTCTCGTCCTCCTTCTCGACCTTGTCGTCTGGCGCCTCTCGTCCTCCTTCTCGACCTTGTCGTCTGGCGCCTCTCGTCCTCCTTCTCGACCTTGTCGTCTGGCGCCTCTCGTCCTCCTTCTCGACCTTGTCGTCTGGCGCCTCTCGTCCTCCTTCTCGACCTCGTCGTCTGGCTTCTCGTGTGGAGCCTCGACCCCCATCTGCCGTCTAGACCTCGTCTGGCTTCTCGTCTGCCGCCTCGTCCTCCTTCTCGACCTCGTCGTCTGGCGCCTCTCGTCCTCCTTCTCGACCTCCGTCGTCTGGCGCCTCTCGTCCTCCTTCTCGACCTTGTCGTCTGGCGCCTCTCGTCCTCCTTGTCGACCTCGTCGTCTGGCGCCTTTCGTCCTCCTCGACCTCGTCGTCTGGCGCCTCTCGTCCTCCTTCTCGACCTCGTCTGGCGCCTCTCGTCCTTCTCGACCTCGTCGTCTGGCGCCTCTCGTCCTCCTTCTCGACCTCGTCGTCTGGCGCCTCTCGTCCTCCTTCTCGACCTCTTCGTCTGACGCCTCTCGTCCTCCTTCTCGACCTCGTCGTCTGGCGCTTCTCGTCCTCCTTCTCGACCTCTTCGTCTGACGCCTCTCGTCCTCCTTCTCTAACTCGTCGTCTGGCGCCTCTCGTCCTCCTTCTCCTTTCCAACCTCCGTCGTCTGGCGCTTCTCGTTGTCCTCCTTCTCGACCTCCGTCGTCTGGCGCCTCTCGTCCTCCTTCTCGACCTCCGTCGTCTGGCGCCTCTCGACCTCGTCGTCTGGCGCCTCTCGTCCTCCTTCTCGACCTCGTCGTCTGGCTTCTCGTGTGGAGCCTCGACCCCCATCTGCCGTCTAGACCTCATCTGGCTTCTCGTCTGCCGCCTCGTCCTCCTTCTTGACCTCGTCGTCTGGCGCCTCTCGTCCTCCTTCTCGACCTCCGTCGTCTGGTGCCTCTCGTCCTCCTTCTCGACCTTGTCGTCTGGCGCCTCTCGTCCTCCTTCTCGACCTTGTCGTCTGGCGCCTCTCGTCCTCCTTCTCGACCTTGTCGTCTGGCGCCTCTCGTCCTCCTTCTCGACCTTGTCGTCTGGCGCCTCTCGTCCTCCTTCTCGACCTCGTCGTCTGGCTTCTCGTGTGGAGCCTCGACCCCCATCTGCCGTCTAGACCTCGTCTGGCTTCTCGTCTGCCGCCTCGTCCTCCTTCTCGACCTCGTCGTCTGGCGCCTCTCGTCCTCCTTCTCGACCTCCGTCGTCTGGCGCCTCTCGTCCTCCTTCTCGACCTTGTCGTCTGGCGCCTCTCGTCCTCCTTGTCGACCTCGTCGTCTGGCGCCTTTCGTCCTCCTCGACCTCGTCGTCTGGCGCCTCTCGTCCTCCTTCTCGACCTCGTCGTCTGGCGCCTCTCGTCCTCCTTCTCGACCTCGTCGTCTGGCGCCTCTCGTCCTCCTTCTCGACCTCGTCGTCTGGCGCCTCTCGTCCTCCTTCTCGACCTCTTCGTCTGACGCCTCTCGTCCTCCTTCTCGACCTCGTTGCCTGGTGCCTCTCGTCCTCCTCGACCTTGTCGTCTGGCGCCTCTCGTCCTCCTCGACCTTGTCGTCTGGCGCCTCTCGTCCTCCTCGACCTTGTCGTCTGGCGCCTCTCGTCCTCCTTCTCGACCTCGTCGTCTGGCGCCTCTCGTCCTCCTTCTCGACCTCGTCGTCTGGCGCCTCTCGTCCTCTTCCTTCTCGACCTCCGTCGTCTGGCGCTTCTCGTCGTCCTCCTTCTCGACCTCCGTCTGGTGCTTCTCGTCCTCCTCCTCGACCGCCTCCTCCTCGACCTCCGTCGTCTGGCGCCTCTCGTGGTCCTCCTTCTCGACCTCCGTCTGGTGCTTCTCGTCCTCCTCCTCGACCTCCGTCGTCTGGCGCCTCTCGTCCTCCTTCTCGACCTCCGTCGTCTGGTGCTTCTCGTCGGCCTCCGTCGTCTGGCGCCTCTCGTCGTCCTCCTTCTCGACCTCCGTCTGGTGCTTCTCGTCCTCGACCTCCGTCATCTGGCGCCTCTCGTCATCCTTCTCGACCTCCGTCGTCTGGTGCTTCTCGTCGGCCTCCGTCGTCTGGCGCCTCTCGTCGTCCTCCTTCTCGACCTCCGTCTGGTGCTTCTCGTCCTCGACCTCCGTCATCTGGCGCCTCTCGTCATCCTTCTCGACCTCCGTCGTCTGGCGCCTCTCGTCCTCCTCGACCTCGTCGTCTGGCTCCTCTCGTCCTCCTTCTGGACCTCCGTCGTCTGGTGCTTCTCGTCGTCCGCCTTCTGGACCTCCGTCGTCTGGTGCTTCTCGTCGTCCTCCTTCTCGACCTCCGTCGTCTGGCGCCTCTCGTCGTCCTCCTTCTCGACCTCCTTCGTCTGGTGCTTCTCGTCCTCCTCCTTGACCTCCGTCGTCTGGTGCTTCTCGTCGTCCTCCTCCTCGACCTCCGTCGTCAGGCGCCTCTCATCCTCCTTCTCGACCTCCGTTGTCTGCCGCCTCCTCCTCCTCCGTTTGGCTTACCGACTCCACAGCCCTGCTCGTATGGCGCCTCGACCTGGTCCGCCTCCTCCTCCTCCTCCGTTTGGCTTACCGACTCCACAGCCCTGCTCGTATGGCGCCTCGACCTGGTCCTCCTCCTCCTCCATTTGGCTTACCGACTCCACAGCCCTGCTCGTATGGCGCCTCGACCTGGTCGTCCTCCTCCTGGCTTACCGACTCCACAGCCCTGCTCGTATGGCGCCTCGACCTGGTCGTCCTCCTCCTGGCTTACCGACTCCACAGCCCTGCTCGTATGGCGCCTCGACCTGGTCCGCCGCCTCCTCCTCCTCCGTTTGGCTTACCGACTCCACAGCCCTGCTCGTATGGCGCCTCGACCTGGTCCTCCTCCTCCTCCTCCTCCTCCTCCTCCTCCTCCGTTTGGCTTACCGACTCCACAGCCCTGCTCGTATGGCGCCTCGACCTGGTCCTCCTCCTCCTCCGTTTAACTTACCGACGCCACAGCCCTGCTCGTATGGCGCCTCGACCTGGTCCGCCGCCTCCTCCTCCTGCTGGCTTACCGACTCCACAGCCCTGCTCGTATGGCGCCTCGACGTGGTCCGCCTCCTCCTCCTCCGTTTGGCTTACCGACTCCACAGCCCTGCTCGTATGTCGCCTCGACCTGGTCCTCCTCCTCCTCCTCCTGGCTTACCGACTCCACAGCCCTGCTCGTATGGCGCCTCGACCTGGTCCTCCTCCTCCTCCGTTTGGCTTCCCGACTCCACAGCCCTGCTCGTATGGCGCCTCGACTTGGTCCGCCGCCTCCTCCTCCTCCGTTTGGCTTACCGACTCCACAGCCCTGCTCGTATGGCGCCTCGACCTGGTCCTCCTCCTCCTCCTTGCTTACCGACTCCACAGCCCTGCTCGTATGGCGCCTCGACCTGGTCCTCCTCCTCCTTCTCCGTTTGGCTTACCGACTCCACAGCCCTGCTCGTATGGCGCCTCGACCTGGTCCGCTGCCACCTCCTCCTCCTCCTCCTCCGTTTGGCTTACTGACTCCACAGCCCTGCTCGTATGGCGCCTCGACCTGGTCCGCTGCCGCCTCCTCCTCCTCCTCCGTTTGGCTTACCGACTCCACAGCCCTGCTCGTATGGCGCCTCGACCTGGTCCGCCTCCTCCTCCTTCTTCTCCTCCTCCTCCTCCGTTTGGCTTACCGACTCCACAGCCCTGCTCGTATGGCGCCTCGACCTGGTCCTCCTCCTCCTCCTCCTCCTCCTCCTGGCTTACCGACTCCACAGCCCTGCTCGTATGGCGCCTCGACCTGGTCCGCCGCCTCCTCCTCCTCCGTTTGGCTTACCGACTCCACAGCCCTGCTCGTATGGCGCCTCGACCTGGTCCTCCTCCTCCTCCTCCGTTTGGCTTACCGACTCCACAGCCCTGCTCGTATGGCGCCTCGACCTGGTCCGCCTCCTCCTCCTTCTTCTCCTCCTCCTCCTCCGTTTGGCTTACCGACTCCACAGCCCTGCTCGTATGGCGCCTCGACCTGGTCCTCCTCCTCCTCCGTTTGGCTTACCGACGCCACAGCCCTGCTCGTATGGCGCCTCGACCTGGTCCGCCTCCTCCTCCTCCTCCGTTTGGCTTACCGACTCCACAGCCCTGCTCGTATGGCGCCTCGACCTGGTCCGCCTCCTCCTCCTCCGTTTGGCTTACCGACTCCACAGCCCTGCTCATATGGCGCCTCGACCTGGTCCGCCGCCGCCTCCTCCTCCTCCGTTTGGCTTACCGACTCCACAGCCCTGCTCGTATGGCGCCTCGACCTGGTCCGCCTCCTCCTCCTTCTTCTCCTCCTCCTCCTCCGTTTGGCTTACCGACTCCACAGCCCTGCTCGTATGGCGCCTCGACCTGGTCCTCCTCCTCCTCCGTTTGGCTTACCGACGCCACAGCCCTGCTCGTATGGCGCCTCGACCTGGTCCGCCTCCTCCTCCTCCTCCGTTTGGCTTACCGACTCCACAGCCCTGCTCGTATGGCGCCTCGACCTGGTCCGCCTCCTCCTCCTCCGTTTGGCTTACCGACTCCACAGCCCTGCTCATATGGCGCCTCGACCTGGTCCGCCGCCGCCTCCTCCTCCTCCGTTTGGCTTACCGACTCCACAGCCCTGCTCGTATGGCGCCTCGACCTGGTCCGCCGCCGCCTCCTCCTCCTCCGTTTGGCTTACCGACTCCACAGCCCTGCTCGTATGGCGCCTCGACCTGGTCTGCTGCCGCCTCCTCCTCCTCCTCCTCCGTTTGGCTTACCGACTCCACAGCCCTGCTCGTATGGCGCCTCGACCTGGTCCGCCGCCGCCTCCTCCTCCGTTTGGCTTACCGACTCCACAGCCCTGCTCGTATGGCGCCTCGACCTGGGCCGCCGCCGCCTCCTCCTCCTCCGTTTGGTTTACCGACTCCACAGCCCTGCTCGTATGGCGCCTCGACCTGGTCCGCCGCCTCCTCCTCCTCCGTTTGGCTTACCGACTCCACAGCCCTGCTCGTATGGCGCCTCGACCTGGTCCGCCTCCTCCTCCTCCTCCTGGCTTACCGACTCCACAGCCCTGCTCGTATGGCGCCTCGACCTGGTCCGCCTCCTCCTCCTCCTCCGTTTGGCTTACCGACTCCACAGCCCTGCTCGTATGGCGCCTCGACCTGGTCCTCCTCCTCCGTTTGGCTTACCGACTCCACAGCCCTGCTCGTATGGCGCCTCGACCTGGTCCTCCTCCTCCTCCGTTTGGCTTACCGACGCCACAGCCCTGCTCGTATGGCGCCTCGACCTGGTCCGCCTCCTCCTCCTCCGTTTGGCTTACCGACTCCACAGCCCTGCTCGTATGGCGCCTCGACCTGGTCCGCCGCCGCCTCCTCCTCCTCCGTTTGGCTTACCGACTCCACAGCCCTGCTCGTATGGCGCCTCGACCTGGTCTGCCTCCTCCTCCGTTTGGCTTACCGACTCCACAGCCCTGCTCGTATGGCGCCTCGACCTGGTCCTCCTCCTCCTCCGTTTGGCTTACCGACTCCACAGCCCTGCTCGTATGGCGCCTCGACCTGGTCCGCCGCCGCCTCCTCCTCCTCCGTTTGGCTTACCGACTCCACAGCCCTGCTCGTATGGCGCCTCGACCTGGTCTGCCTCCTCCTCCGTTTGGCTTACCGACTCCACAGCCCTGCTCGTATGGCGCCTCGACCTGGTCCTCCTCCTCCTCCGTTTGGCTTACCGACTCCACAGCCCTGCTCGTATGGCGCCTCGACCTGGTCCGCCGCCGCCGCCTCCTCCTCCGTTTGGCTTACCGACTCCACAGCCCTGCTCGTATGGCGCCTCGACCTGGTCCGCTGCCGCCTCCTCCTCCTCCGTTTGGCTTACCGACTCCACAGCCCTGCTCGTATGGCGCCTCGACCTGGTCCGCCTCCGCCTCCGTTTGTCTTACCGACTCCACAGCCCTGCTCGTATGGCGCCTCGACCTGGTCCTCCTCCTCCTCCTCCTCCGTTTGGCTTACCGACTCCACAGCCCTGCTCGTATGGCGCCTCGACCTGGTCCTCCTCCTCCTCCTCCGTTTGGCTTACCGACGCCACAGCCCTGCTCGTATGGCGCCTCGACCTGGTCCGCCTCCTCCTCCTCCTCCTGGCTTACCGACGCCACAGCCCTGCTCGTATGGCGCCTCGACCTGGTCCTCCTCCTCCTCCTCCTCCTCCTCCTCCTCCTCCGTTTGGCTTACCGACTCCACAGCCCTGCTCGTATGGCGCCTCGACCTGGTCCTCCTCCTCCGTTTGGCTTACCGACTCCACAGCCCTGCTCGTATGGCGCCTCGACCTGGTCCTCCTCCTCCGTTTGGCTTACCGACGCCACAGCCCTGCTCGTATGGCGCCTCGACCTGGTCCACCTCCTCCTCCTCCTCCTCCGTTTGGCTTACTGACGCCACAGCCCTGCTCGTATGGCACCTCGACCTGGTCCGCCGCCGCCTCCTCCTCCTCCTGCTGGCTTACCGACTCCACAGCCCTGCTCGTATGGCGCCTCGACGTGGTCCGCCTCCTCCTCCTCCGTTTGGCTTACCGACTCCACAGCCCTGCTCGTATGTCGCCTCGACCTGGTCCTCCTCCTCCTCCTCCTGGCTTACCGACTCCACAGCCCTGCTCGTATGGCGCCTCGACCTGGTCCTCCTCCTCCTCCGTTTGGCTTCCCGACTCCACAGCCCTGCTCGTATGGCGCCTCGACTTGGTCCGCCGCCTCCTCCTCCGTTTGGCTTACCGACTCCACAGCCCTGCTCGTATGGCGCCTCGACCTGGTCCTCCTCCTCCTCCTTGCTTACCGACTCCACAGCCCTGCTCGTATGGCGCCTCGACCTGGTCCTCCTCCTCCTTCTCCGTTTGGCTTACCGACTCCACAGCCCTGCTCGTATGGCGCCTCGACCTGGTCCGCTGCCACCTCCTCCTCCTCCTCCTCCGTTTGGCTTACTGACTCCACAGCCCTGCTCGTATGGCGCCTCGACCTGGTCCGCCTCCTCCTCCTTCTTCTCCTCCTCCTCCTCCGTTTGGCTTACCGACTCCACAGCCCTGCTCGTATGGCGCCTCGACCTGGTCCTCCTCCTCCTCCTCCTCCTCCTCCTGGCTTACCGACTCCACAGCCCTGCTCGTATGGCGCCTCGACCTGGTCCGCCGCCTCCTCCTCCTCCGTTTGGCTTACCGACTCCACAGCCCTGCTCGTATGGCGCCTCGACCTGGTCCTCCTCCTCCTCCTCCGTTTGGCTTACCGACTCCACAGCCCTGCTCGTATGGCGCCTCGACCTGGTCCTCCTCCTCCTCCGTTTGGCTTACCGACGCCACAGCCCTGCTCGTATGGCGCCTCGACCTGGTCCTCCTCCTCCTCCTACTCCTCCGTTTGGCTTACCGACTCCACAGCCCTGCTCGTATGGCGCCTCGACCTGGTCCTCCTCCTCCTCCGTTTGGCTTACCGACGCCACAGCCCTGCTCGTATGGCGCCTCGACCTGGTCCGCCTCCTCCTCCTCCTCCGTTTTGCTTACCGACTCCACAGCCCTGCTCGTATGGCGCCTCGACCTGGTCCGCCTCCTCCTCCTCCGTTTGGCTTACCGACTCCACAGCCCTGCTCATATGGCGCCTCGACCTGGTCCGCCGCCGCCTCCTCCTCCTCCGTTTGGCTTACCGACTCCACAGCCCTGCTCGTATGGCGCCTCGACCTGGTCCGCCGCCGCCTCCTCCTCCTCCGTTTGGCTTACCGACTCCACAGCCCTGCTCGTATGGCGCCTCGACCTGGTCTGCTGCCGCCTCCTCCTCCTCCTCCTCCGTTTGGCTTACCGACTCCACAGCCCTGCTCGTATGGCGCCTCGACCTGGTCCGCCGCCGCCTCCTCCTCCGTTTGGCTTACCGACTCCACAGCCCTGCTCGTATGGCGCCTCGACCTGGGCCGCCGCCGCCTCCTCCTCCTCCGTTTGGCTTACCGACTCCACAGCCCTGCTCGTATGGCGCCTCGACCTGGTCCGCCGCCTCCTCCTCCGTTTGGCTTACCGACTCCACAGCCCTGCTCGTATGGCGCCTCGACCTGGTCCGCCTCCTCCTCCTCCTCCTGGCTTACCGACTCCACAGCCCTGCTCGTATGGCGCTTCGACCTGGTCCGCCTCCTCCTCCTCCTCCGTTTGGCTTACCGACTCCACAGCCCTGCTCGTATGGCGCCTCGACCTGGTCCTCCTCCTCCGTTTGGCTTACCGACTCCACAGCCCTGCTCGTATGGCGCCTCGACCTGGTCCTCCTCCTCCTCCTCCGTTTGGCTTACCGACGCCACAGCCCTGCTCGTATGGCGCCTCGACCTGGTCCGCCTCCTCCTCCTCCGTTTGGCTTACCGACTCCACAGCCCTGCTCGTATGGCGCCTCGACCTGGTCCGCCGCCGCCTCCTCCTCCTCCGTTTGGCTTACCGACTCCACAGCCCTGCTCGTATGGCGCCTCGACCTGGTCTGCCTCCTCCTCCGTTTGGCTTACCGACTCCACAGCCCTGCTCGTATGGCGCCTCGACCTGGTCCTCCTCCTCCTCCGTTTGGCTTACCGACTCCACAGCCCTGCTCGTATGGCGCCTCGACCTGGTCCGCCGCCGCCTCCTCCTCCTCCGTTTGGCTTACCGACTCCACAGCCCTGCTCGTATGGCGCCTCGACCTGGTCTGCCTCCTCCTCCGTTTGGCTTACCGACTCCACAGCCCTGCTCGTATGGCGCCTCGACCTGGTCCTCCTCCTCCTCCGTTTGGCTTACCGACTCCACAGCCCTGCTCGTATGGCGCCTCGACCTGGTCCGCCGCCGCCGCCTCCTCCTCCGTTTGGCTTACCGACTCCACAGCCCTGCTCGTATGGCGCCTCGACCTGGTCCGCTGCCGCCTCCTCCTCCTCCGTTTGGCTTACCGACTCCACAGCCCTGCTCGTATGGCGCCTCGACCTGGTCCGCCTCCGCCTCCGTTTGTCTTACCGACTCCACAGCCCTGCTCGTATGGCGCCTCGACCTGGTCCTCCTCCTCCTCCTCCTCCGTTTGGCTTACCGACGCCACAGCCCTGCTCGTATGGCGCCTCGACCTGGTCCGCCTCCTCCTCCTCCTCCTGGCTTACCGACGCCACAGCCCTGCTCGTATGGCGCCTCGACCTGGTCCTCCTCCTCCTCCTCCTCCTCCTCCTCCTCCTCCGTTTGGCTTACCGACTCCACAGCCCTGCTCGTATGGCGCCTCGACCTGGTCCTCCTCCTCCGTTTGGCTTACCGACTCCACAGCCTTGCTCGTATGGCGCCTCGACCTGGTCCTCCTCCTCCTCCTCCTCCTCCGTTTGGCTTACCGACGCCACAGCCCTGCTCGTATGGCGCCTCGACCTGGTCCACCTCCTCCTCCTCCTCCTCCGTTTGGCTTACTGACGCCACAGCCCTGCTCGTATGGCACCTCGACCTGGTCCGCCGCCGCCTCCTCCTCCTCCGTTTGGCTTACCGACTCCACAGCCCTGCTCGTATGGCGCCTCGACCTGGTCCTCCTCCTCCTCCTGGCTTACCGACTCCACAGCCCTGCTCGTATGGTGCCTCGACCTGGTCCGCCGCCTCCTCCTCCTCCGTTTGGCTTACCGACTCCACAGCCCTGCTCGTATGGCGCCTCGACCTGGTCCGCCTCTCCCTCCTCCTCCGTTTGGCTTACCGACTCCACAGCCCTGCTCGTGTGGCGCCTCGACCTGGTCCTCCTCCTCCTCCTTTTGGCTTACCGACTCCACAGCCCTGCTCGTATGGCGCCTCGACCTGGTCCTCCTCCTCCTCCTCCGTTTGGCTTCCCGACTCCACAGCCCTGCTCGTATGGCGCCTCGACCTGGTCCTCCTCCTCCTCCTCCGTTTGGCTTACCGACTCCACAGCCCTGCTCGTATGGCGCCTCGACCTGGTCCTCCTCCTCCTCCTCCTCCTCCTCCTCCTGGCTTACCGACTCCACAGCCCTGCTCGTATGGCGCCTCGACCTGGTCCTCCTCCTCCTCCGTTTGGCTTACCGACTCCACAGCCCTGCTCGTATGGCGCCTCGACCTGGTCCGCCGCCTCCTCCTCCTCCTCCTCCGTTTGGCTTACCGACTCCACAGCCCTGCTCGTATGGCGCCTCGACCTGGTCCGCTGCCGCCTCCTCCTCCTCCGTTTGGCTTACCGACTCCACAGCCCTGCTCGTATGGCGCCTCGACCTGGTCCGCCGCCTTCTCCTCCTCCTCCTCCGTTTGGCTTACCGACTCCACAGCCCTGCTCGTATGGCGCCTCGACCTGGTCCGCCGCCTCCTCCTCCTCCACCGTTTGGCTTACCGACTCCACAGCCCTGCTCGTATGGCGCCTCGACCTGGTCCTCCTCCTCCTCCTGGCTTACCGACTCCACAGCCCTGCTCGTATGGCGCCTCGACCTGGTCCACCGCCTCCTCCTCCTCCGTTTGGCTTACCGACTCCACAGCCCTGCTCGTATGGCGCCTCGACCTGGTCCTCCTCCTCCTCCTCCGTTTGGCTTACCGACGCCACAGCCCTGCTCGTATGGCGCCTCGACCTGGTCCGCCTCCTCCTCCTCCTCCTGGCTTACCGACTCCACAGCCCTGCTCGTATGGCGCCTCGACCTGGTCCGCCTCCTCCGTTTGGCTTACCGACTCCACAGCCCTGCTCGTATGGCGCCTCGACCTGGTCCGCCGCCGCCTCCTCCTCCTCCATTTGGCTTACCGACTCCACAGCCCTGCTCGTATGGCGCCTCGACCTGGTCCGCCTCCTCCTCCTCCGTTTGGCTTACCGACTCCACAGCCCTGCTCGTATGGCGCCTCGACCTGGTCCGCTGCCGCCTCCTCCTCCTCCTCCGTTTGGCTTACCGACTCCACAGCCCTGCTCGTATGGCGCCTCGACCTGGTCCGCCGCCGCCTCCTCCTCCGTTTGGCTTACCGACTCCACAGCCCTGCTCGTATGGCGCCTCGACCTGGTCCTCCTCCTCCTCCTCCGTTTGGCTTACCGACGCCACAGCCCTGCTCGTATGGCGCCTCGACCTGGTCCTCCTCCTGGCTTACCGACTCCACAGCCCTGCTCGTATGGCGCCTCGACCTGGTCCGCCTCCTCCTCCTCCTCCTCCGTTTGGCTTACCGACTCCACAGCCCTGCTCGTATGGCGCCTCGACCTGGTCCGCCGCCGCCTCCTCCTCCTCAGTTTGGCTTACCGACTCCACAGCCCTGCTCGTATGGCGCCTCGACCTGGTCCGCCTCCTCCTCCTCCTCCTCCGTTTGGCTTACCGACTCCACAGCCCTGCTCGTATGGCGCCTCGACCTGGTCCTCCTCCTCCTCCTCCGTTTGGCTTACCCGACTCCACAGCCCTGCTCGTATGGTGCCTCGACCTGGTCCGCCGCCTCCTCCTCCGTTTGGCTTACCGACTCCACAGCCCTGCTCATATGGCGCCTCGACCTGGTCCGCCGCCGCCTCCTCCTCCGTTTGGCTTACTGACTCCACAGCCCTGCTCGTATGGCGCCTCGACCTGTTCCGCCGCCTCCTCCTCCTCCTCCGTTTGGCTTACTGACTCCACAGCCCTGCTCGTATGGCGCCTCGACCTGGTCCGCCTCCTCCGTTTGGCTTACCGACTCCACAGCCCTGCTCGTATGGCGCCTCGACCTGGTCCGCCTCCTCCGTTTGGCTTACCGACTCCACAGCCCTGCTCGTATGGCGCCTCGACCTGGTGGTCCGCCTCCTCCTCCTCCGTTTGGCTTACCGACTCCACAGCCCTGCTCGTTTGGCGCCTCGACCTGGTCCGCCGCCTCCTCCTCCTCCTCCTCCGTTTGGCTTACTGACTCCACAGCCCTGCTCGTATGGCGCCTCGACCTGGTCCGCCTCCTCCGTTTGGCTTACCGACTTCACAGCCCTGCTCGTATGGCGCCTCGACCTGGTCCGCCTCCTCCGTTTGGCTTACCGACTCCACAGCCCTGCTCGTATGGCGCCTCGACCTGGTCCGCCGCCTCCTCCTCCTCCTCCTCCGTTTGGCTTACCGACTCCACAGCCCTGCTCGTATGGCGCCTCGACCTGGTCCTCCTCCTCCTCCTCCTCCGTTTGGCTTACCGACTCCACAGCCCTGCTCGTATGGTGCCTCGACCTGGTCCTCCTCCTCCTCCTTTTGGCTTACCGACTCCACAGCCCTGCTCGTATGGCGCCTCGACCTGGTCCGCCGCCGCCGCCTCCTCCTCCTCCTCCGTTTGGCTTACCGACTCCACAGCCCTGCTCGTATGGCGCCTCTACCTGGTCCTCCTGCTCCTCCTCCGTTTGGCTTACCGACTCCACAGCCCTGCTCGTTTGGCGCCTCGACCTGGTCTTCCTCCTCCTCCTCCTCCTCCTCCTCCTCCTCCTCCTCCTCCTCCTCCTCCATTTGGCTTACCGACTCCACAGCCCTGCTCGTATGGCGCCTCGACCTGGTCCGCCTCCTCCTCCTCCGTTTGGCTTACCGACTCCACAGCCCTGCTCGTATGGCGCCTCCACCTGGTCCGCCGCCTCCTCCTCCTCCGTTTTGCTTACCGACTCCACAGCCCTGCTTGTATGGCGCCTCGACCTGGTCCGCCGCCGCCTCCTCCTCCGTTTGGCTTACCGACTCCACAGCCCTGCTCGTATGGCGCCTCGACCTGGTCCGCCGCCTCGACCTGGTCCGCCGCCTCGACCTCCTATATTACGATGACAGCAATATATTAAGAGAAAATAAAGTCTGATGGGAGGGTTTTGTCATAAAACAAGTGTGTATTTATATCTTAGTGGGTGTTTTTTTTGTTTTTTATTACTCGGAATATTTTTGTTATGCAGTGTACTCTATTTCATAAAGAAAATTTTTATACAGAACTGCAACTCATCCTGCAAAGAATCCTAAAGCCTTCATACAGTTGTGTTACTGGAAAAATAATGCAATTGTGGATCTTGAAAGTTAAAGGGGTTGTCCACTACTTTCAATTATCCCCCCAATGTATCCCCCTCGGGTCCCCTGATGAATTGTGTAAATACCTTGCGTTGCCGTTTTCGCCTGTGAGCGGCGCTATGCTGGTGGCTTAGTCCGGGTCACGTGATCCCCAGGCTGCAGCCACCGCTTATTTCCGGTGACGTCACGTCAATTTCCAGACTCTGGAAATTGACGTGACGTCAGTAACAGGCGTGTCCAAGCCGCACAGTCAGCAGTCACTCGAGTGACTGGGCTGTGGGCGGGACTGTGGGCTGCCTGCGGGGCTGTGCTGGGGGCGGGCGGGGCTTTGCTGGGGGCGGGCGGGGCTGTGCTGGTGTCTGTGGTGCTGGGATCTGCTGGCCGAAATGTACGTTGGCGGCCAGTCCCGAGGCGGTGGCCGGTCCCGAGGCGGCGGCTGGTGCGACGGCAGGGGTCTGCGTGGTGCTGAAGGTGCCGCCGAAGGTGCTGGAGTGTGGCTGTGCGGTGGTGGTGGCGGCTGCGTTGTCTCTGTGTGCAGGCATGTCCGATGGGACTACAAGTCCCATCGGGCTCTGCCTGCTACAGTGACAGTCAGTGACACATTAGCCAATGATGGGACAGTAGTAGTCCCATCATCCGGCAAATGTGTTGAATGTAAAAAAAAAAAAACACACACATATACAGTACATACATACATAGAACACATACAGAACATGCGACGCCATGCGACGACATGCAGCATGCGACGACATGCAGTATGTGACGACATGCAGCATGCGACGACATGCGCCATGCGACGACATGCGCCATGCGACGACATGCAGCATGTGGCGACATGCAGCCTGCGGCGACATGCAGCCTGCGACGGCATGCGCCATGCGACGACATGCGCCATGCGACGACATGCAGAATGCGACGACATGCAGAATGCGACGACATGCGCCATGCAGCATGCGACGACATGCAGCATGCGACAACATGCGACGACATGCCGCATACAGTATATACATACAGTACATACATACATACAGACATACAGTACATGTAACATAGAGTACATACTCACCATCACTTGTCACCTTGATCCCCGAAGCCATTGTCATCTGTAAAAAATTTTAAAATAATAAACAACCAATATACTCCCTGATCCGCAGAAATCCAATTAAAACGAGTGTCCCTCGACGATCTCCCGTGGAGAGCAGGAGCATCAGCTAAAGCAACCACTCTCCAGGGGCCCCAGGAACACAATGAGGGGAGGAAGGTATCCTTCCACAATGTATTCCCCTCAATGTATTCCTATGCCCCTGTGAGATAATAGTCCCTAGTTTCACTTTATGGCATTGCTGTATGAGAAAGTTCCCACGCAGCTTTTTGCCATAAAGTGATACCAGTGAACTTTAGTAATCTCAGTGATGCACTGCAGGAGCCATTGTCTCCTGTCAGTGTGTCACTGAGGTCCTATAGAGCAGTGACATCACTCGATGTCACTGTTCTATAGGAGAGATTGTCGTGGGACACTCGTTATTAATTGAACTACGGCGGACAGGTAGTATACGGATTATTTTACGTTTTTTGCAGGCGCTGAAGTATGGTAAGTATGGTGAAATGAAGAATATTAAAATACTTTTTCCTAATGTGTGCGTGTTTTATTAACCCTTTTTTAGTATTGGGTTAAAAACGGATAGGCGTCTTATTGACGCCTCTCCGTTATTAACCCGGCTTAATGTCACCTTACAATAGCAAGGTTACATTAACCCCTTATTACCCCATATCCCACCGCTACACGGGAGTGGGAAGAGAGGGGCTAAGTGCCAGAATTGGCGCATCTTACAGATGCGCCATTTCTGGGGCATCTTACAGATGCGCCATTTCTGGGGCGGCTGCGGACTGGTATTTGTAGCCGGGGGGGGGGGGACCAATATCCATGGCCCCTCACTGGGCTATGAATATCAGCCCACAGCTGTCTGCGTAGCCTATCTGGCTATAAAATATAGGGGGACCCCACGTCATTTTTTTGGGGGGGTCCCCCTATTTTAATAGCCAGTAAAGGCTACGCAGACAGCTGCGGGCTGATATTCATAGCAGGCTACAAATATTGGCCCCCGGCCGTCGGCTTTCCCCCTCTGGCGCAGAAAATTGCGTGGGAGCCCACGCCGTTTTTTTCCGGTTTTTATTAAATTAAACGCTCATTAAGGCCTCTTTCACACTTGCGTCGGTACGGGTGCATCGCTATGCGTCGGGCATACGTACCGACGCACATTGTGAAATTTGTGCACGTCGTGGGCAGCGGATGCAGTTTTTCAACGCATCCGCTGCCCATTCTGAAGTCCGAGGAGGAGGGGGCGGAGTTTTGGCCGCGCATGCGCGGTAGAAAATGGCAGACGCGACGGACGTGCCAATGGTCCGCCAAAACACGACGCATTCGTTGCACGACGGACGCGACGTGTGGCCATCCGTCGCAATCCGTCACTAATACAAGTCTATGGGTAAAAATCGCATCCTGCGAGCACATTTGCAGGATCCGTTTTTTCCCCAAAAAGACGGATTAGTTAAAACGCAAGTGTGAAAGTAGCCTTAGGCTGCTTTCACACTAGCATCGGTAAGGGGCCGTCGTACTGCGTCGCTAATAAAAGTCTATGGAGAAAAAACGCATCCTGCAGACAACTTTGCAGGACGCGTTTTTTTCTCCACAACGACGCATTGCGATGTGCAGTGCACGACGCTAGTGTGAAAGAGGCCTTAGAAACATCGGCCTTCCTATTATATATCTATGGATATATCTATCCATAGATATATTTATAGATAGATACATAGATGTATCTATCCATATATTTGGCTGCTTTCACACATCAGGTTTTTGCCGTGAGGCACAATTCGGCGAGTTTTGAAAAAAAACGGATCCATTTTTTTCCGTCGGATCCGTTTTTTTCTCATAGAGTTGTATTAGCGCCGGATTGCGCCTGATGGCCACACGTTTCATCCGTTTTTTGCCGGATCCGTCAAAAAAGCTGTTTCCGCCGGATGGAAAACACATACAGAGGAACGTTTTTTCTGTCCGGCGAAAAAACGCACAGCGACGGATCTGGCAAAAAAACGTATGAAACTGAGCTGTGAAATGATGAATCCGGCCTTGGAATCCGATTTTTCATGCATGTTTCCATTCAAATCATGCACATTTTCCGTTTATTTATTTCCAAAAACTGCATTAAAACCGCGCATAAACCGCACCAAAAAAAGCATCAAAACTGCACCAAAAACTGCATCAAAACCTGGTGCAGTTTTGCAGTTATCTATTCATATATCTATCTGTAGATGTGTCTGGATAGATATATCTATTGATAGATGTATGGATAGCGTAGGATGTGTGTCCACTGTCCGGATTACATCCGAATGAGCTGCAGATTGGATGCTGCGTACTTGTTGTCCCATCGGATGATGCATGCACACACACCCCAAAAGACCCCCCCTCACAGCCTCGCGCACACACCTGAACAGTCCCGCACAGGGCTGTACACACCTGAACAGTCCCGCACACATCCGAACAGCCCGCAGACCCTGCACACACCTGAACAGTCCCGCACAGTGCCGCACACATCCGAACAGCCCGCAGACCCCTGCAATCAGATCCGCAACGTGTGCACACAGCCTTAGCATTTAGTGAACCTAGCAAAAAAAGCCAAGCAAAAAACAAGTGTGGGATTGCACTTTTTTTGCCATTTCATTGCACTTTGAATTTTTTCCACATTTTCTGTTACCCGACATGGTAAAACCAATGGTGTCGTTCAAAAGTAGAACTTGTCCCGCAAAAAACAAGCCCTCACATGGCCATATTGACGGAAAAATGATGGCTCTGGAAAGAAAGGGAGCGATAAACGAAAAAAGCTCCAAGGGGTTTAGAAACATGGATATGGACATATCTATGGAAATAGACATAGATAGATAGATAGATAGATAGATAGATAGATAGATAGATAGATAGATAGATAGATAGATCTATCTATCCGTGTGTAATGGAGTGTGGGTTGGACAAATGTAAAAGAGGAGGTTGGATAGAAATGACATCACAAATCTTTTTGAAGGGAGAGGGAGGGGTTGGGGTGTGTTTTGGAGTGGGTGTGCCAGGTGCAGAGTTACAGGCGAGTGCAATGCATCGTGGAACTTGTAGTATTAGAGCACAATAACTCAGGAGAAAGGAAGTTGTCGATTAACCCCATGAGAGCTGAATCCAGCACTAAAGATGTGCTGCTACAGCATGATAAAAGGTAATATTGCTAAAATAAACACAGTAGATGTTTTCAGTGGCACATAATAGCAAGATTTATGAAAAAAAAGGTTATAGTAGTGGACAACTTCTTTAAGGAGGGAAGAAATATCTGCACCTTCAGGGTATGTGCACACGTTCAGGAATTTGCACGTTTTTTTTCGCGATAAAAACGCTATATAAACGCACATCCCCCCAATCCTGCCCCCCGCCTCATACATTACTACCCCTTACCCTATCCTCACACTATGAGAAACCACCGCAACCCCTCACACTTAAAACCTGTGCAACTGACCCCCACCACACTGCTTCCCCTCTCTGGGGCACTTTGGAATGCCCGCTCTGTCTGCAACAAGCTCCACATGGTCCATGATCTCCTCACTTCTCGCAACCTTTTCTTCCTGGCCCTCACTGAGACCTGGCTGACGCCCCCTGACACGGCCTCGCCTGCAGCACTGAGTTACGGTGGCCTCAAATTTACCCACACTCCTCGCTCTGGCAACAGACATGGTGGAGGAGTGGGTATCCTTCTTTCTTAAAACTGCTCCTTCAACCCTATCCAACCCCCACCCTCCCTTATCCTCCCTTCTTTCGAGGTTCACTCTGTCCGTATTTACGCTCCCACCAATCTCCAAATGGCTGTCATATACCGACCACCTGGCTCAGCCACTGCCTTCATCGACCAATTCTCCACCTGGCTCCTTCACTTTCTCTCTGCCGACATCCCCACCATCATCATGGGTGACTTTAATATCCCTACTGACACCCAGCAGCCTCCAAACTACTGGCCCTTACTTCATCGTTTGGGCTCGCCCATTGGTCCACCACAGCCACCCACACAGACGGACATACACTAGACCTCATCTTCACCCGCCTTTGTTCCTTATCTAATCTCACAAACTCTCCCTTCCCCCTATCTGACCACCATCTACTCACCTTCTCATCCTTGTCCTCCTCACCTGCCCCCATGTCCAGCCATTACCACATCCTCGCAGAAACCTCGCACATCTAGACACTCAGACTCTCTCCTACCCCTGTCCTCCATATCTTCACTGCACGACACAGACAGCGCCACCGCTTTCTATAACTCGACCCTCACATCAGCCATAGACTCAGTCGCCCCTCACGCATGGCACAGTGCGACAAACCAATAGGCAACCTTGGCATAACAATGTCACAAAAAAACTTCGACAAACATCCAGGGTTGCAGAGCGGCGTTGGAAGAAAACACGCCTGCCAGACGACTTCACTGCCTTCAAACAAGCTACATTTGACTTCAAATCAGCCCTCACCTCTGCTAAACAGACCTATTTCACTAACCTTGTATCTTCACTATCCTACAACCCAAAACAACTGTTCAGCACATTTAACTCCCTCCTCCGCCCACCACTGCCACCTCCAACTCCCTTCATCTCTTCCGAGGACTTTGCCACCTACTTCAAAAACAAGATTGACCAAACAAGGCAAACCTTTACTTGTCCACCACCCCAACCACTCCATATACCAGACCTCTGCCCTTCCCTAATAACCTCCCTCTCCAACATCACTGAAGGAGAGCTTACTCGCCTCTTTTCCAAATCACACCTCACCACCTGTGCACTTGACCCCATCCCTTCCCACCTGCTCCCCAACCTCACTAACATGCTTATTCCAGCCCTAACCCATCTATTCAAACTATCGCTCTCTTCTGGTACATTTCCCTCTGCCTTCAAACATGCCACCATCACACCCATCCTCAAAAAAACTAACCTTGACCCAACTGCTATGCCCAGCTATCGCCCCATATCACTGCTCCCGTTTGCTTCAAAACTCCTTGAGCAGCATGTCCATGGTCAACTTTCCTCCCACCTCTCATCTAACTCTCTCCTTGACAACCTCCAATCTGGCTTCCGCCCCCACCACTCCACCGAAACTGCCCTGACAAAAATTACTAATGACCTAGTCACAGCCAAGGCTAACAGTTCTCCATCCTCCTCCTTCTTGACCTGTCCTCTGCTTTCAACACAGTCGATCACTGCCTACTGCTACAGATTCTTTCTTCCCTTGGCATCAAAGACCTCGCCATGTCCTGAATTGCCTCATACCTATCCAACCGCACATTTAGCGTTTCCCACTCCCACACTACCTCCTCATCCCGCCCTCTCTCTGTCGGAGTCCCTCAAGGCTCTGTCCTAGGACCCCTACTTTTTTCCATCTATACCCTTGGCCTAGGACAACTCATAAAGTCCCATGGCTTCCAGTACCACCTGTATGCAGACAACACTCAGATCTACCTCTGGCCCAGATGTCACCTCCCTGCTGTCCAGAATCCCGAAGTGTCTGTCAGCCATATCCTCCTTCACCTCTCGCTTCCTAAAACTCAATGTAGACAAAACCGAACTCATCATCTTTCCCCCACCTCACGTATCCCCCCTACCTGATCTATCTATTATGGTAAACGGCATCACGCTCTCTCCCGCTCCTGAAATCCGCTGCCTCGGGGTAACTCTTGACTCTGCCCTTTCCTTCAAACCTCACGTCCAAGCTCTTGCCACCACCTGTCGCCTCCAACTCAAAAATATTGCCAGAATCCGTCCTTTCCTCAACCCACACTTTACCAAAACTCTTGTGCATGCTCTCATTATCTCCCGCCTCGATTACTGCAACACCCTCCTCTGTGGCCTCCCCGCTAACTCTCTTGCACCACTCCAGTCTGTCCTCAACTCTGCTGCCCGCCTAATCCACCTCTCTCCTCGCTACTCCCCTGCTTCTCCCCTCTGCAAATCCCTCCACTGGCTCCCAATCCCCCAACGAATCCAGTTCAAACTACTAACACTGATCTACAAAGCCATCCACAACCTGTCCCCTCCCTATATCTCTGAACTAATCTCCCACTATCTTCCCTCACGTAATCTTCGTTCATCCCAAGACCTCCTACTCTCCTCCACACTTATTCGTTGCTCACACAATCGCCTCCAAGATTTCTCCCGAATATCCCCCATCCTCTGGAATTCCATACCTCAACACGTCCGATTATCCACCACCCTCGGATCCTTCAGACGGAACCTGAAAACCCATCTCTTCAGGAAAGCCTACAGCCTACAATAACCGAGCCGCCGCCTCACCACCGCCAGAGCCGCCGCCGCCTCATCCCTACCTTCTGTCTCTTCCCCACTATCCCATAGAATGTAAGTCCGCAAGGACAAGGTCCTCTCCCCTCTGTACCAGTGTGTCACTGTAAACCTGTTTACTGTAAATGATATCTACAGTGCCTACAAGTAGTATTCAACCCCCTGCAGATTTAGCAGGTTTACACATTTGGAATTAACTTGGCATTGTGACATTTGGACTGTAGATCAGCCTGGAATTGTGAAATGCACTGCAGCAAAAAAGAATGTTATTTCTTTGTTTATTTTTTAAAAAAATTTGGAAAAGTTTTTTCAGAGCGTCATTTATTATTCAACCCCTCAACCCACCAGAATTCTGTTTGGTTCCCCTAAAGTATTAAGAAGTAGTTCAGGCACAAAGAACAATGAGCTTCACATGTTTGGATTAATTATGTCTTTTTCCAGCCTTTTCTGACTATTTAAGACCCTCCCCAAACTTGTGAACAGCACTCATACATGGTCAACATGGGAAAGACAAAGGAGCATTCCAAGGCCATCAGAGACAAGATCGTGGAGGGTCACAAGGCTGGCAAGGGGTACAAAACCCTTTCCAAGGAGTTGGGCCTACCTGTCTCCACTGTTGGGAGCATCATCCGGAAGTGGAAGGCTTATGGAACTACTGTTAGCCTTCCACGGCCTGGACAGCCTTTGAAAGTTTCCTCCCGTGCCGAGGCCAGGCTTGTCCGAAGAGTCAAGGCTAACCCAAGGACAACAAGGAAGGAGCTCCGGGAAGATCTCATGGCAGTGGGGACATTGGTTTCAGTCAATACCATAAGTAACGTACTCCACCGCAATGGTCTCCTTTCCAGACGAGCCCGTAAGGTACCTTTACTTTCAAAGCGTCATGTCAAGGCTTGTCTACAGTTTGCGCATGATCACTTGGAGGACTCTGAGACTGACTGGTTCAAGGTTCTCTGGTCTCATGAGACCAAGATCGAGATCTTTGGTGCCAACCACACACGTGACGTTTGGAGACTGGATGGCACTGCATACGACCCCAAGAATACCATCCCTACAGTCAAGCTTCGTGGTGGCAGCATCATGCTGTGGGGCTGTTTCTCAGCCAAGGGGCCTGGCCATCTGGTCCGCATCCATGGGAAGATGGATAGCACGGCCTACCTGGAGATTTTGGCCAAGAACCTCCGCTCCTCCATCAAGGATCTTAAGATGGGTCGTCATTTCATCTTCTAACAAGACAACGACCCAAAGCACACAGCCAAGAAAACCAAGGCCTGGTTCAAGAGGCAAAAAATCAAGGTGTTGCAGTGGCCTTGTCAGTCTCCTGACCTTAACCCAATTGAAAACTTGTGGAAGGAGCTCAAGATTAAAGTCCACTTGAGACACCCAAAGAACCTAGATAACTTGGAGAAGATCTGCATGGAGGAGTGGGCCAAGATAACTCCAGAGACCTGTGCCGGCCTGATCAGGTCTTATAAAAGACGATTAGCTGTAATTGCAAACAAAGGTTATTCCACAAAATATTAAACCTAGGGGTTGAATAATAATTGACCCACACTTTTATGTTTAAAATTTATAAAAATTTAACTGAGCAACAAAACTTTTTGGTTTGTAAGATTTATGCATCTGTTAATAAATCCTGCTCTTGTTTGAAGTTTGAAGGCTCTAACTTATTTGCATCTTATTAAACCTGCTAGATCTGCAGGGGGTTGAATACTACTTTTAGGCTACGTTCACACTTTGCGGGTTTTGCCGCGGATCCGCAGCGGATTTGACACTGCAGATCCGCAGCAGTTTTCCATGCAGGGTACAGTACAATGTTACCCTATGGAAAACAAAACCCGCTGTGCCCACGCTGCGGATTTCCGCGGAAAAAGCCGTGCGGCTTTTCTGCGGAAAAAAAGGAGCATGTCACTTCTTGGTGCAGAATGGCAGCGATGCAGATGGTACCCGGGGTGGAGGAGAGGAGACTCTCCTCCAGGCCCTGGGAACCATATTTTGGTGTAAAAAAAAGAATTAAAATAAAAAATGATGCTATACTCACCTCTCAGCGCTGCCCGCGGCGTCCGGTCTCAGTTGCTGTGCGAGCAGGACCTGTGGTGACGTCGCGGTCACATGACCGTGATGATGCCGCGGTCACATGACCGTGATGTCACGAAGGTCCTTGTCGGCACAGCCGCCTGCAGCACCGAGGAGATCCGGACATCGGAGGGTGAGTATAACCAATTTTTATTATTTTTTACATTACTATTGATGCTGCTTATTGCTGCATATGCAGCATCAATAGTATAGGTGGAAACCCGCAGCGAAAACCGCGGAACAAACCGCGATAAATCTGCAGGGATAACCGCAGCGGTTTTGCCCTGCAGATTTATCAATTCCGCTGCGGGAGAACCCGCAGAGCAGGCCGCAGAGTGTGAACATGGCCTTAGGCACTGTATAACTCTGTATGTAACCCCTTTCTCATGTACAGCACCATGTAGTTAATGGTGCTATATAAATAAATAATAATAATAGTAATAAACGCATACATATGCATCCTGTCAATTAGAATGCATTCCGCATTTTTTGTGCACATGATGCGTTTTTTTCTGCAAAAAAAATGCATTGCGGGAAAAGAAGCATCATGTTCATTATTTTTGCTGATTTTATGGTGATTTCCCATAGTTTTGGAGTGTCCAGAAAAAACGCATACAATCCGCAAAAAAAACGCGCAAAATCTGCACCAAAAAACGTGAAAAGTACGCATGCAGAATTCCTGCGGAAAACCTCAGGTTTATCTCAGGAAAATTCTGCATGCATTCCGGACGTGTGCACATACCCTTAAGGTGTTAGTGAAATTCTTTCTGAAAGTCTGTAATTTAATTAACGCCCTAACTTTTTTGGAATTGTTCTATTTACAGGAAAGAGTTGTTAGAAGACTGCCTCACAAGGTTTTATCTATTAAGCCATTTTTCCTACTGCATACATGTTATAAAAGGAATATAGTTAATTCTACTTTTGTATTGGTGATGAGGGTCTTTTAAAATAGATCCTATTTTGCCGTAAAAGTAACGATTTTAATTTTTCTTCTGTAGGTTTATGGATCCGGATCACAGACTAGGGCGTTTCAATATGTCAGGTTAGTGTGTGTGTTTCTCTATTATATAAGATTTCTTATTCTGCCACCATTTTTGAGTCATTTCACTTAAGGTACCGTCACATTTAGCGACGCTGCAGCGATCTAGACAACGATCCCGATCGCTGCAGCGCCGCTGTGTGGTCGCTGGAGACCTGTCACACAGACAGCTCTCCAGCGATCAACTATGCGAAGTCCCCTGGTAACCAGGGTAAACATTGGGTTACTAAGCGCAGGGCCGCGCTTAGTAACCCGATGTTTACCCTGGTTACCAGCGTAAACGTAAAAACCAAACACTACATACTTACATTCCGGTGTCTGTCCCCCGGCACTGTGCTTCTCTGCACTGTGTAAGCGCCAGCCGGAAAGCACAGCGGTGACGTCACCGCTGTGCTTTGCTTTACGGCCAGCCGGCGCTGACACAGTGCAGGGAAGCAGAACGCCGGGGGACAGACACTGGAATGTAAGTATGTAGTGTTTGTTTTTTACGTTTACGCTGGTAACCAGGGTAAACATCGGGTTACTAAGCGCGGCCCTGCCCTTAGTAACCCGATGTTTACCCTGGTTACCAGTGAAGACATCACTGAATCGGCGTCACACACACCGATTCAGCGATGTCTACGGGAGATCCAGCAACGAAATAAGGTGCTGGCCTTCTAGCTCCGACCAACGATGACACAGCAGGATCCTGATCGCTGCTGCCTGTCAAACGCAACGATATCGCTATCCAGGACGCTGCAACATCACGGATCGCTAGCGATATCGTTCAGTGTGAAGGTATCTTTAGTAAAGACTTGGAGAACCTGTCAGCAGGATTATACTCGATAACTACTGATATTGTCATGTTGGCGCTGTTACTGATTAAAATGATACCTGCTGTGAAGAAATCTGTTTTGATTCATGTGTAATCTTTGTTTGACGTTTTCATTTGATATGTTTGTGCTTCGGGGCGTGCCTGTGGGGGTCTTTTCTTGGTTCTCTGGCCTCTTCATTATCATTCTGTGCCTAACCCCTTTCTGACATCAGACGTACTATCCCGTCGAGGTGACCTGGGCCCGTATGACCATCGACGGGATAGTACATCATATGCGATCAGCCGCGCTCACGGGGGGAGCGTGGCTGGGTGTCAGCTGATTATCACTGCTGACATCCGGCACTGCCAGGAACTTTCACGGACTGCTCCCAGCACATTAACCCACGGAACACTGCGATCAAACAAGTTTGCAACGTTCCGGTGGCATAGGGAAGCATCACGCAGGGAGGGGGCTCTTGCGTGCTTCCCTGAGACCATCAGAACAACGCGATATGATCGCGTTATTCAGAGCGTGTCCTCCCTGTAGGCCCCCGGATCCAAGATGGCCGCGGGGGTCCTTCCGGGTCCTGCATGGAGGTGGCTTGTCAGCGCCTGCACTGCCTGTCAGATCGCTGATCTGACACAGAGCTCTGCAAAGTGTCAAATCAGCGATCTGACACTATGTAGTGATGTCCCACCGTGGGACAAAGTAAAAAAGTTTAAAAAAAAAAATCCTTAATAAAGAAAAAAAAATATTGTTCCAACAAATACATTTCTTTATGTAAATAAAAAAACAATAAAAGTACACATATTTAGTAATTTAGTATCTCCGCGTCCGTTACGTCCCGACCTATAAAACTGTATCACTAGTTAACCCCTGCAGTGAACACCGTAAAAAAATAATAAAAAGCGAGGCAAAAAACAATGCTTTTTCATACCGCAGAACGAAAAGTGGAATAACACGCTATCAAAAAGATGGATATAAATAAACATGGCACCGCTGAAAACGTCATCTTGTCCCGCAAAAAACGAGCTGCCATCAGCGAAAAAATAAGTTGTAGCCCTCAGAATAAAGCGATGCAAAAACAATTATATTTTTATATAAAATAGTTTTTATTGTATAAAAGCGCCAAAACATAAAACGATATAAATGAGGTATCTCTGTAATCGTACTGACCCAAAGAATAAAACTGCTTTACCAAAACGCGGAACGGTATAAACACCCCCCCTTCCCCAAAAGAAATTAAATTAATTGCTGGTTTTTGTTCATTCTGCCTAACAAAAATCGGAATAAAAAGCGATCAAAAAATGTCATGTGGACGAAAATGGTACCAATAAAAACGTCAACTCGTTCCGCAAAAAAACAAGACCTCACATTACTCTGTGGAACAAAATATGGAAAAATTATAGCTCTCAAAATGTGGTGACGCAAAAAATATTTTTTGCAATCAAAAGCGTCTTTTAGTGTGTGACAGCTGCCAAACAAAAATCCGCTATAAAAACCCACTTTAAATAGTAAATCAAACCCCCTTTATCACCCCCTTAGTTGGGGAAAACTAATAAAGTAAAAAAAATGTATCTATTTCCATTTTCCCATTAGGGTTAGGCTTGGGGCTAAAGTTAGGCTTGGGGCTACGGTTTGGATTACGTTTACGGTTGGGTTAGGGGTGTGTTGGGGTTAGGGTTGGAGTTAGAATTGGGGGGGTTTCCACTGTTTAGGCACATCAGGGACTCTGCAAACGCAACATGGCGTCTGATCTCAATTCCATCCAATTCTGCGTTGAAAAAGTAAAATGGCGCTCCTTCCCTTCTGAGCTCTACAGTGCGCCCAAACAGTGGTTTACCCGCACATATGGGGTATCAGCGTACTCAGGACAAATTGCACAACAACTTTTGGGGTCCAATTTCTCCTGTTACCCTTGGGAAAATACAAAACTGGGGGCTAAAAAAATCTTTTTTGTGGAAAAGAAAAAGATTTTTTATTTTCACAGTTCTGCGTTACAAACTGTAGTGAAACACTTGGGGGGTTCAAAGTTCTCACAACACATCTAGATAAGTTCCTTGGGGGGTCTAGTTTCCAATATGGGGTCACTTGTGGGGGGTTTCTACCTGTTTAGGTACATCACGGGCTCTGCAAATGCAACGTGATGTCCGCAGACCATTCCATCAGTCTGCATTCCAAAATGCCACTTCTTCCCTTCCGAGCCCCGACGTGTGCCCAAACAGTAGTTTTCTCCCACATATAGGGTATCTGCATACTCAGGACAAATTGTACAACAACTTTTGGGGTCCAATTTTTCCTGATACCCTTGTGAAAATACAATATTGGGGGCTAAAAGATCATTTTTGTGGAAAAATTGATTTTTTAATTTTCACGGCTCTACATTATAAACTTTAGTGAAACAATTGGGGGTTCAAAGTGCACACCACACATCTAGATACGTTCCTTAGGTGGTCTAGTTTCCCAAATCGTGTCACTTGTGGGGGGTTTCCACTGTTTAGGCACATCAGGGGCTCTCCAAACGCGACATGGCGTCTGATCTCAATTACAGCCAATACTGCGTTGAAAAGTCAAATGGCGCTCCTTCCCTTCCGAGCTCTGCCATGCACCCAAACCGTGGTTTACCCCCACATATGGGGTATCTGCGTACTCAGGATAAATTGTACACCTTTTGGGGTCCAATTTCTCCTGTTACCATTGGTAAAATTAAAACAAATTGGATCTGAAGTAATTTTTGGGTGGAAAAAAGTTAAATGTTCGTTGTTTTTTTTTGTTTTTTTTTGTTTTTTTTTTAAACATTCCAAAATTTCCTGTTAAGCACCTGAAGGGTTAATAAACTTATTGAATGTGGTTTTGAGCACCTTGAGGGGTGCAGTTTTTAGAATGGTGACTTTTTGATATTTTCTATCATATAGACCCCTCAAAGTGGCTTCAAATGTGATGTGGTCCCTAAAAAAAAAAAAAATGGTGTTGTAAAACTGAGAAATCGCTGGTCAACTTTTAACCCTTATAACTCCCTAAGGCTACTTTCACACTGGCGTTAACTGCATTACGTCGCAATGCGTCGTTTTGCCGAAAAAACGCATCCTGCAAAAGTGCTTGCAGGATGCGTTTTTTTCTGCATTGACTAACATTAGCGACGCATTTGCGACGCAATGACACACGTCGCAACCGTCGTGCGACGGTTGCGCCGTGCTGTGGCGGACCGTCGGGAGCAAAAAACATTACATGTAACGTTTTTTGCTCCCGTCGGTCCGCTTTTTCCGACCGCGCATGCGCGGCCGGAACTCCGCCCCCACCTCCCCGCACTTCCCCGCACCTCACAATGGGGCAGCGGATGCGCTGGAAAAATGCATCCGCTGCCCCCGTTGTGCGGTGGAGACCACGCTAGCGTCGGGAACCTCGGCCCGACGCTAGTGTGAAAGTAGCCTTACAAACAAAAAAATTTTGGTTCCAAAATTGTGCTGATGTAAATTAGACATGTGGGAAATGTTACTTATTAAGTATTTTGTGTAACATATCTCTGTGATTTAAAGGGAACCTGTCACCCCCCCAGGCGTTTGTAACTAAAAGAGCCATCTTGTGCAGCACTAATGCTGCATTCTGACAAGGTGGCTCTTTTAGTTATTATTCGTTGCACTGCAGAAATAATCACTTTTGAATTTGGTCCCTCATACCTGTGAAATCGCCAGGGAGGCATGTCTTTCCCCCCTCATCCAAATGCCTCCCAGCCGTCACTCTGCGAGAAGGGCACTGCCTCCTTGGTGTTGTTCAGTTGTCCAGGCACCTGCGTGGTCATATTCTGCCCTGGGCATGCGCAGTTCGCTTCCCGACAAATGACATCACTTGATGTCTTGTTTGCTGCGCCTGCTTGCACACGTGGCCCGAGATCCCACGGGTGCACGCAGGCGCAGTAAACAAGACATCAAGTGATGTCAGTTGTTGGGCAGCGCAAACTGCGCATGCCCAAGGCAGAATATGACCGCGCAGGCGCCTGGACAACTGAATAACGCCGAGCAGGCGGCGCCCTTCTCGCAGATTGACGGCTGGGAGGCGTTTGGATGAGGGGGGAAAGGCCTGCCTCCCTGGCGATTTTACAGGTATGAGGAACCAAATTCAAAAGTGATTATTTCTGCAGTGCGACGAACAATAACTAAAAGGGCCACCTTGTCAGAATAAATGCTGCACAAGATGGCTTTTAGTTACAAACGCCTGGGGGGGTGACAGGTTCCCTTTAAGGGCATGAAAATTCAAAGTTAGAAAAAAGATACATTTTCACCAAATTTCCGTGTTTTTTTTTTCACAAATAAACGCAAGTAATATCAAAGAAATTTTACCACTATCATGAAGTACAATATGTCGCGAGAAAACAATGTCAGAATCACCGGGTACCGTTGAAGCGTTCCTCATAAAGGGACAGTGGTCAGAATTGTAATTAGCCCTGTCATTAACGTGCAAACCACCCTTGGGGGTAAAGGGGTTAAATGATCACCGATGGTCACCGAACGTGATCTGCCTTCTATTTTAAATATTACGCCTGCTCATTCAATGTAGGGTCCTAGAAACATTTTTTATTTTTTTTTTTAACAAAATGCCGCCCACTGTGTGCAGAGGACCAATGCAGGAGCACATTCAAGAGGCTGGCATCGCCACTGCGATCCTAGGCGCACACAAAATTGCTCCCAACAAATTTGATATTACTAGTATTAGAATAATAAGTTCCACCTCACCATTAAAATATATAATATTTATTACTTTTCTGGCTGGCTACCTAGTTAGGTAGGGAATAGGGTAAGATAGTGTATGTATATACATAGGTATATTGAATATGGCTCGCTCTTCTTATATGCATCTCAAAAACATTTCTAGAATTTCCCCTTTTCTTACTTTCGACTCTGCAAAAACTCTTACTGTTTCTCTTATTCATTCTCGTCTGGACTATTGTAACTCTCTACTAATCGGCCTCCCTCTTACCAAACTCTCCGTGCTCCAATCTGTCCTGAATGCAGCAGCCAGGATCATATTCCTCACCAACCGTTACACCGATGCCTCTACCTTGTGCCAGTCATTACACTGGTTACCCATCCACTCCAGAATCCAATATAAAATTACTACCCTCATCCACAAAGCACTCCATGGCTCAGCACCACCCTACATCTCCTCTCCGGTCTCAGTCTACCACCCTACCCGTGCCCTCCGCTCCGCTAATGACCTCAGGTTAGCATCCTCAATAATCAGAACCTCCCACTCCTGTCTCCAAGACTTTACACGTGCTGCGCCAATTCTTTGGAATGCACTACCCAAGTTAATACGATTAATCCCCACAGTTTTCAGCGTGCCCTAAAAACTCATTTGTTCAGATTGGCCTACCGCCTCAACGCATTAACCTAACTATCCCTGTGTGGCCCATTCAAAAAAAAAAAAACTTAAACCATAATCAGGTTCCTCGCATCATGTTCTCATACACTTTATACAGTTAATAGCTCTCTGTGTCTGTACTGCTACACACTTAGGCAGTAAACTGGTTCATGCAGCTTTACATGAACACCCGAGCCTTACACTATGGCTGGTCCGATTAACTAAAGCAATTGTTACCATCCACCTCTCAAAGCAATTGTTACCATCCACCTCTCGTGTCTCCCCTTTTCCTCATAGTTTGTAAGCTTGCGAGCAGGGCTCTCATTCCTCTTGGTATCTATTTTGAACTGTGATTTCTGTTATGCTGTAATGTCTATTGTCTGTACAAGTCCCCTATATAATTTGTAAAGCGCTGCGGAATATGTTGGCGCTATATAAATAAAATTATTATTACTATTAATATAGAACTAATCAGACACTAAATAGCATGGTAAAGGCAGTGAAGATATATAGCTAGGTATCTATTTAAGATCAAATCTTTCTGTAAGTTGATAAAGGATAATGGCAAGTGTGATAGGTGATACATTGGTAGATTTGTAGCTAGATCTGTATCACCTATGAAGCTTTTCATTATCTTTTCTCAACTTGTATAGCTATCAAATATCAAATCTATCTGTATCTTCACCAATTGCTTTTACCATGTACTAGTTCTGTATTCAATATTCCTATGTATATACATACAGTACACTATCTTACCCTATCCCTACCTAGGTACCGTTTTTTTCAGATTATAAGACGCACTGGACCATAAGACTCAACTAGGTTTTAGAGGAGGAAATTAGTTACATAGTTACATAGTTATTACTTAGTTATTAAGGTTGAAGGAAGACTTTAAGTCCATCTAGTTCAACCCATAGCCTAGCATGCCCTAACATGTTGATCCAGGGGAAGGCAAAAAACCCCCATGTGGTAAGAGTAAGCTCCATCATGGGGAAACAAATTCCTTCCCGACCCCACATACGGCAATCAGACTAGTTCCCTGGATCAATGCCTTATCAAGGAATCTAATATATATACCCTGTAATATTATACTTTTCCAGAAATGTATCCAGTCCCCTCTTAAATTGAAGCAATGAGTCACTCATTACAATATCATAAGGCAGAGAGTTCCATAGTCTCACTGCTCTTACAGCAGTAAGAGGAAAAAAATTGAAGTAAAATGTGGTCAATTTTGTACTTAATATTCCCTATCCTGGTATGCCTGGCCCCCTCATCCCTATCCTGGTATGCATGGCCCCCTCATCCCTATCCTGGTATGCATGGCTCCCTCATCCCTATCCTGGTATGCATAGCCCCCTCATCCCTATCCTGGTATGCATGGCCCTATCTCGTCCATAGTGTAGCTGGCGTCACAGCGTTAGTGATGACCGATCTTGTTTTAGAGAAAAAAATCGTACAGAGTAGTTTTATAGGTAGTGTGTTAATATAGCCGGCGTCAGTGTTTGGTGACGTCCGATCTTATTTTAGGTGGGGAAAAACGTATAGAGTAGTTTTATAGGTAGGGAGGTAGCGTTTTTTTTTTCTTCTTGTTTTTGGCATAAAAAAAACCTGCTATCGCTGGGTAATTTCTAGCGCATTAGGGGAGTGTATATCACATTGTTGGTGACATTCGTTTTTCTTGGGTAAAAAAAGAATTAGTTGCGTCTGGCAAATTTATAGGGAAGGCATTAGTGTAGTGAACATCTATTTTTTTTTGGGGGGGGGGGTTTATAGCTAAAAGCACAAAAAAAGGATTCAGAGATCCTCCAAAAATGAGAAAAACAGCAAAACATGGCAGAGATGCTTACCTGCCTAGGCCTCCAAACAAAGGCACTATCAGGATGCAGTGGACCCATGTGGTTAAGATGGAAAAAAACACAGGTGCAGCATAACCGATGAGGCAGCCACTCACGGCCTACCAAACTAATGGAGGGGGTGGCTGCTTGGCACATTGCTGCACATAAGACTTGTATGTGGCGCTGTTCACACAATGGAGATGCACAGCATCCAGGCAGGCCTAGTAGTGACACCCTTCTATTAGATCAGGCGGGCCTGCCCAGCGCTATCCAAATGCACCCCATGTGAACAGACACCACAGTTTACAAGAAAAAAGGGTTTTTTTTTCTACTAATTTTTTTACGTCTGATTTTTCTTTTCATTTTTCTTTCTTCTATCTCCTTTTTTTTCAGTTTTTTCTTTTGTTTTTGTTTTTTTAATAATAAATTGTACCCTATACACAAGCCCCACACATTACACGTGTAAAAGCACCACTTACACACACATCCCCAGGGTTTGGGGAAAAAATAAGGCCCATTCTTTAAGAAGACTATATTCACCTCCACCACCACCACCTGCTGGATAAGGGTTATCACCTCTACATTGATAATTTTTACACCAGCATCCCGCTCTTTAAAGGGAAGGTGCCATCAAAAAAATTTTTTTTTGCAGCAATTGTAAAAATGTAAAGAATTAATGTTTACATTTTCTTAAAAAATATTATCATTTGTTTATAATTTAGTAAAATATGAAAAATAATTTTAAAAGTTTTGGAATTTCCACTTTTAAACACTAGGGGGAGCAGCTGCTGAAATTTCAGAAAAACCTCGTGTACAACTAGCTCACATTACAGCACTGCAGTAATTATGGGCGGAGTCTGCTGACGTGTGTGATGTCTCCTCTCCTTCCCTTCTGGGTGTCTGCTAAGGGATAAGAGAGGATGATATTCAGGAATCCAGTGAGCAGCCATTTTGTTGGTGACTGCAGAGTAAGGCTGCGGTCACACTAGCAGTATTTGGTCAGTATTTTACCTCAGTATTTGTAAGCCAAAACCAGGAGTGGAACAAATAGAGGAAAAGTATAACAGAAACATCTGCACCACTTCTGTATTTATCACCTACTCCTGGTTTTGGCTTACAAATACTGAGGTAAAATACTGACCAAATACTGCTAGTGTGACCGCAGCCTTAGGCTACTTTCACACTAGCGTTGTTTGCAATACGTCGCAATGCGTCATTCAGGAGAGAAAAAAAACGCATCCTGCAAAGTTGTCTGCAGGATTCGTTTTTTCACCATAGACTAACATTACCGACGCATTGCGATGTATTGCCACACGTCGCAACCGTCGTGCGACAGTTGCGTCGTGTTTTGGCGGACCGCCGCCACAAAAAAATGTTACATGTAACTTTTTTTGTGCGTCGAGTCCAACATTTTCGACCGCGCATGTGTGGCCGAAACTCCGCCCCCTCCTCCCCGGACCTTACAATGGGGCAGCGGAAGCGTCGTAAGACTGCTTCCACTGCCCACGTCGGGCATTTCTTTCACAGCATGTGTCGGTACGTCGGGCCGACGCACTGCGACGGGCCCGTACTGACGCTAGTGTGAAAGCAGCCTTATACTGACAAGTAGACAGTCACCGATGATGGCAGGCAGCAAGGATTCTGGGAGATATGTGGTGGAGGGAGCAGGGTGACAGCAGCACAGAGTATTTCAGGAGAGCAGTGTGCTGGTCTATGGGGGGCACCCTGTTTGGTGCGCAGAGCAGCCAGGGATTGTACATAGAGCGCTGTCTTTTATACACATGGATGGACCGTCTCCTCAGAAATCCAGGAAACATTTCTGCGGATTGATGGCCTGTTCTGATCCAGACTTTGCATGCAGACCCCATTCCCCTCCTCAGATCCTGTCTTCTCCATCCTGTCCTGGCGATGTGTGAAAGTGAGGCGACAGGCGAAGTACGGGCTGACGCTGGGAAGGAAATGTAGCCATATAGTAACGATAAAAATGAGACTCCTCTTCAGCTGCCTCACCAGCCCTCCCCTGACTGCACCTAACTGGAGGTCATGCTGCCCCCTCTATTACCCCAGACCCGCGTGCAGGTGCTCAGCCAGAACCACCCTATAATGGTCCGCTTTCTGAAGATAATACTGCCATAGTGTTCTCACATAATACCGCCATATAGATCACACATAATACCGCCATATAGATCACACACAATACCATCAAATAGATCACACAATACTGTCATACAGTTCTCACATAATACCACCATATAGACCACACACATAATACCGCCAGTGTTCTCACATACCGCCATATAGATCACACATAATACCTCCATAGTGTTCTCACATAATACCGCCATATAGATCACACAATACCGCCACATACTTGTCACAATGCCGCCATATAGATCTCACATAATACCGCCATATAGATCACACACAATACCACCATATAATTCTCACAATACTGATAAAGCATAATACCACCATACAGATCACATAATACCGTCATATAGATCTCACATAATGCCATAATACAGCATGACCCCTGCAGCTCCTGTTATCGCACGCATTGAGTTGTGTGTGCAATGGGGAAAGACATGCAGGGGGGAGAGGAGTGCATAGGAGAGGATTAGATACACTGTTCACCAGACAGTATCACACAGGATAGGATTAGATACATGGCTCAGCAGACAGTATCACACAGGAGCGGATTAGATACACGGCTCAGGCTACTTTCACACTTTCGTCTTTAGGGATACGTCACAATGCTTCGTTTTGGAGAAAAAACGCATCCTGCAAAGTTGCCCGCAGGATGTGCTTTTTCCCCATAGACTTACATTAGCGACACATTGCGACGTATGGCCACACGTCGCATCCGTCGTGCGACGGATGCGTTGTGTTTCGGCGGCCGCGACGCGCAAAAAAAAGTACCATGTAACTTTTTTTGTCCGTCGGTTCCGCTTTTTCTGCCCGCTCATGCGCGGCCGGAACTCCGCACCCTCCTCCCCGCTCATCACACTGGGTAGCGGATGCGTCGTAAGACTGCATCCACTGCCCACGTTGTGCTAAATTTACCACAACATCCGTCGGTACGTCGGGCCAACGGTTTGCGACGGCCCCGTACTGACGGAAGTGTGAAAGTAGCCTCAGCAGACAGTATCACACAGGAGCAGATTAGATACACAGGTCAGCACAGTATAGGATTAGATACACAGGTCAGCATACAGTATCACACAGTATAGGATTAGATACACGGTTCAGCATAGTATCACACAGTATAGGATTAGATACACGGCGCAGCAGACAGTATCACACAGGATAGGATTAGGTACACGGCTCAGCAGACAGTATCATACAGGATAGGATTAGATACACGGCTCAGCATAGTATCACACAGGATAGGATTAGATACACGGCGCAGCAGACAGTATCATACAGGATAGGATTAGATACACGGCTCAGCATAGTATCACACAGGATAGGATTAGATACACGGCTCAGCATAGTATCACACAGTATGGGATTAGATGCATGGCTCAGCACACAGTATCACACAGGATTAGGTACACGGCTCAGCAGACAGTATCATACAGGATAGGATTAGATACACGGCTCAGCAGACAGTATGACACAGGAGAGGATTAGATGCACGGCTCAACATAGTATCACACAGGAGAGGATTAGATACACGCGCAGCAGAAAGTATCACACAGGATAGGATTAGATACACGGCGCAGCAGACAGTATCATACAGGATAGGATTAGATACACGGCTCAGCAGACAGTATGACACAGGAGAGGATTAGATACACGGCTCAACATAGTATCACACAGGAGAGGATTAGATACACGCGCAGCAGAAAGTATCACACAGGATAGGATTAGATACACGCGCAGCAGACAGTATCACACAGGATAGGATTAGATACACGGCGCAGCAGACAGTATCATACAGGATAGGATTAGATACACGGCTCAGCAGACAGTATGACACAGGAGAGGATTAGATACACGGCTCAACATATTATCACACAGGAGAGGATTAGATACACGGCTCAGCATAGTATCACACAGTATAGGATTAGATGCATGGCTCAGCACACAGTATCACACAGGAGAGGATTAGATACACAGCTCAGTTAGTATCACACAGGAGATGATTAGATGCATGGCTAAGCAGACAGTATCACACAGGAGAGGAGTAGATACACAGCACAGTAACACACATGAGAGGAGATAACTGCTCAGTCAGCACCACAAAGGAGAGGATTAGATTCCCTCTCCCCCTCCCCACTGATACTTACTTCACGGCTCCCGGCTGAGTCCTTCTCCCTCCCGTCCTTGGTCTCCTCCTCCTCCTCCTATAGCTGCAGGGCTCCTTTGATTATCCTGGTAAGCTGGAGCTCACAGCTGCAGTGTGAGCTCCAGGAAGATGGCGCTGGTCTCCTGCCTCTACTGTGGTGTGGACGGCTCAGGGGGCGTGGTCAGACACAGCAGAAAGCAGATTATAATGGTAGGTATAGTCGGCTCCCGACTGCAGATCTCTATGCCCTGGGCTGCCGTAAATGCAGAGTGAAAGTGCCGTGCAGCTACACTTACACTCCTGCAAAGCAAAATGGCGGCGCCCAGTGGCTGAAAAAAAAATTAATAATAAAAAAAATGCTAAAGTTAAAAAATGTAAATTTGTATTAAAAATAATTGTTTACATAAACAATCATTTTTAATACAAAAAATAAAATGCGGCACCTTTCCTTTAAGACCCTCTTTGCCAGAGGTACAGTTGCATGTAGCACAGTTTGAAAAAAATCAGTGAGGCCTCCCTTAGCCGCTAATTGGGCAGACGCTGAGATAAGGCAAAAGCAGAGCCCAATGCAGCAACAACACGCTGGTGGTCAAGTATAAGGACAAAATGATGTCCTTTTCTTGACCACCATACACAGTGACAACCTCTTCCTTGTCACTGTTTGAGGGACCACAACACCAGTCCCAAAGCCAGATTGTGTCTTGGATTACAGTCAGTACATGGGTGGTGTAGATCTCTCAGATCAGGTCCTCCAACCCTACAGTGCCATGCGAAAACGCAAAGTATGGCACAAAAAACTGGCCGTTCACTTTGTACAGATGGCAATGTACAATGCTTTTGTGCTGTTCCGATCTGCAGGTAATACGGAGACCTTCCTTCAGTTTCAGGAGGAAGGCATCAAGGCCCTAATGTTTGGCACTCAGGAAGGTGAGGGTCCCAGTACTTCTGAATCTGATAGTGCCTGTATTGTCCCAGGTCAACATTTCCCAGGACAGGTTCCCCAAACAGCGAGGACAGGACGATCACAAAAACGGTGCAGAGTATCCTCCAAGAGGGGAATCCGAAAGGACACAACTTACCATTGTGAAACCTGCCCTGAGAAACCTTGCCTTTGCATTAATGATTGCTTCAAAGCATACCACACGTCCACAAATTAGTAAAATTTGTTTTTACCCTGTTGACACAACACACTTTTATAATCTGATGTACCGCACACATCTTACACATACCGCCACATTATAAATTCATACACCAGTAAAACTAAAAGCATAATTACCATAAAACTATGCCTCTAGATAAATTCCTTCAGGGGTCTAGTTTCCAAAATGGGGTCAATTGTGGGGGATTTCCACTGTTTAGGCACATCAGGGTCTCTGCAAATGCAACATGACGCTCGCAAACATTCCATCAAAGTCTGCAATCCAAAACGTCACTCCTTCCATTCCGAGCCCTACCGTGCGCCCAAACTGTGGTTTCCCCACATATGGGGTAAATATTTTCTCCTTTTACCCTTTAGAAAATTAAAAAAAAATGGTTGCTTAAAGATCATTTTGGTGAAAAGAAGTTAAATGTTCATTTTTTCCTTCCACATTCCATTAATTCCTGTGAAGCACCTGAAGGGTTAATAAACTTCTTGAATGTCTATCAGCCATATCCTCCTTCTCCTCTCGCTTCCTCAAACTCAATTTGGACAAATCTGAACTCGTCATCTTTCCTCCATCTCATAGATCTTCCTTACCTGAGCTATCGATCGCAATTAATGACATCACGCTTTTCCCCTGTACCAGAAGTCCGCTGCCTCTGAGTAACCCTTGACTCTGCGCTGTTCTTCAAACCGCACATACAAGCTCTTTCCACCTCCTGTCACCTCCAGCTCAAAAATATCTCCAGAATCCATCCTTTCCTCAACTGTCAATCTACTAAAATCCTTGTGCATGCCCTCCTCTCCCGCCTCAACTACTGCAGCATCCTTTTCTGTGGCCTCCCTGCTAACACTATCGCACCTCTCCAGTCCATCCTTAACTCTGCTGCCCGACTGATTCATCTCTCTCCTCGCTACTCCTCCACTTCCCCCCTCTGCAAATCTCTTCACTGGCTCCCATTCTCTCAGCGTATCCAGTTCAAATTACTAATACTAACCTACAAAGCCATCCATAACCTGTCTCCTCCATATGTCTCTGAACTAATCTCCCAATATCTTCCCTCACGTAATCTCCGGTCCTCCCAAGACCTCCTTCTCTCCTCCACACTTATTCGCTCCTCACCCAATCGCCTCCAAGACTTCTCCCGAATATCCCCCCCACCCCCCCCCCCCCACCATCCTCTGGAATTCTTTGCCCCAACACATCCGACTATCATCCACATTCGGATCCTTCAGATGGAACCTGAAAACCCACCTCTTCAGGAAAGCCTACAGCCTACACTGACCCCGCTGCCTCCTCACCACTACCGGAGCTACCGCCTCACCAACACCGGAGCTCCTACAACCCTCGACCTACTGTCTCCTTCCCCACCATCCTGTAGAATGTAAGCCCGCAAGGGCGGGGTCCTCTCCCCTCTGTATCAGTCTGTAATTGTTAGTTTGCTTACTGTAAGTGATATCTGTAATTTGTATGTAACCCTCTCTCATGTAAAGCACCATGGAATCAATGGTGCTATATAAAGAAATAATCATACCGTATATACTCGAGTATTAGCCGAGATTTTCAGCCCATTTTTTGGGGCTGAAAGTCCCCCTCTCGGCTTATACTCGAGTCATACCAGGGGGTCAGCAGGGGAGGGGGCTGTGTAATTATACTTACCTGCTCCCGGCGCGGTCCCTGTACGTCCCTGCTTCCAGCGCTGCATCTCCTTCCTGTACTGAGCGGGCACATGGTACCGCACATTACAGAAATGAATATGCGGCTCCACCTCCCATAGGGGTCAGCTCAGGTCAGAGGGCGCCGTGACGTGGTCAGTGCGCGCCGCCTGCCTGAACGTCAGTGCGGAGAACGCTGAAGACTGAGCCACACAGGAAAGAGGAGCAGGTGAAAAGTGCCGGGGGCCTGCGCGACGGAGAGGTGAGTATGTGATTTTTTTTATTTTTTTTTACCGCAGCCACAGCATATGGGGCAAGTGCCTGTATGGATCATCTATGGGGCCATAATGCTTGTGCAGCATTATATGGGGCAAGTGCCTGTATGGAGCATCTATGGGGCCATAACGTTTGTGCAGCACTATAAGGGGCAAGTGTCTGTATAGAGCATCTTATGGGGCCCATCATGAACTTTATGGAGCATTATATGGGGCTCCTGATTCAATATGGATATTCAAAAACACTTAACCTACTGATGTCTCAATTAATTTTACTTTTATTGGTATCTATTTTTACTCTTGAAATTTACCGGTAGCTGCTGCATTTCCCACCCTAGGCTTATACTCGAGTCATTAAGTTTTCCCAGTTTTTTGTGGCAAAATTAGGGGGGTCGGCTTATACGCGAGTATATACGGTAATTAAAAAATAATGTGGTTTTTGAGCACCTTGAGGGGTGCAGTTTTTACAATGGTGTCACTTATAGGTATTTTATCATATAGACCCCTCAAAGTGACTTCAAATGTGAGATGGTCCCTTAAAAAAAATGGTTTTGTAAAATTTGTTAAAAAACTGAGAAATCGCTGGTCAACTTTTAACCCTTATAACTTCCTAACAAAAAAATGTAGTTCCAAAATTGTGCTAATGTAAAGAAGACATTGTGGGAAATGTTATTTATTAACTATTTTGTGCACTATGACTGATTTAAGGGCATAAAAATTCAAAGTTTCAAAATTTTGCAAAACCATTTTCTTTAAGGGACCATCTCACATTTGAAGTCACTTTGAGGGGTCTATATACCACTATCATAAAGGACAATGTCACAAGACAACAATGTCAGACTCTCCGGGATCCCTTTAAGTGTTCCACAGTTATTACCTCATAAAGTGACAGTGGTCAGAATTGTAAAAATGGGCCTGGTCAGGAAGGTGAAAACAGGCTTTGTCTCAAAGGGGTTAAGAAAACAAAAAAAAACTTTGATCCATATTACCACAATGTATTTGTTGCCGATTTTAGCAAAGAAACTTGACAATATATCAGAATACAGTGCTAGTGAATGGGGTGTTAGACAGGGCATATTACAGAATGTATGAGTATATATAATTTATTTTTTTTTCCTCCAAAAAGTAATTTTATGACCTTTTTTAAAAAATTTTACTGCGTTGTATTACAGCAGGGAGGGTTCCGACTTCCAACATGTCCCCAGGTTTCAGGAGACTAGTGCATTCAGCTGTGATTGCCCAAAATGGACCCCAGAGCTGTCTGTGCACCCAGAGTAAAACCTAAACGAGTGGGCCCCCACTTTACATTTCCCTTTCATGTGAGGGAACTGCCATAAATACCTTGCTTGTCAAATCCTTGTGTAACCTGAACACATGCTGCCTGGCTGAGAATATTCTGACTTGTGATGTCACGTCTGACTCTCCCTGTGATCTTGTCTGTGGGTTCTGGTGATGTCACAATGGAGTGATACATATAGATATATAGATATATTTCTCCTCTCCACATTTAACGTTTCTGATGTCATGTGAAGAAATGTGCTAGTCTGTCACATAAAATGCAAAGTATCAAGTATTTGAGAAGTATAAATATAAAGGAAATGATACTTGGTTTTCTAATAATTTTAAAAATTTAGCAGAGCTCAGTCACTGATATTGTGTGTTGCTGCAGGCACACAAGTGTGGTGTGTGTGTGTATGTGTAGACTTGTATAATCTAATCTATATTATACTATATGTTATATATTACAGATTATATACTATATATTATATTTATATTACATATTATACTACATATTACATATTATATTATTATATATTACATATTATATTCTAAATACAGCTCTGGTAAAAATTGAGACCACTGCAAAATGTTCAGTTTGTCTGATTTTTCTCTTTACAGGTATATTTTTCAGTAAAATGTAAATTGTTCTTTTAGTCTATAAACTGACAACATGCCTCCGAATTTCCAAGCAGTACATTTTGTATTTTTATCTGACAAAGAAAGATGGTCAAAATTAAAAAAACAAAAACAAAACAGGTCTTTCAGACCTCAAATAATGCAAAGAAAACAAGTTTAGAATCATTTAGAAGCAATACTAATGTTGTAACTCAGGAAGAGTTCAGAAATCAATATTTTGTGGAATAACCATGATTTTTAATCACAGCTTTCATGCGTCTTGGCATGCTTTCCACCAGTCTTTCACACTGCTTCTGGTGTAAAAATGTAAGCAATTCTTCTTGGTTTGATGGCTTGTGACTATCCATCTTCCTCTTGATTACATTCCAGAGGTTTTCAGTGGGGTTCAGGTCTGGAGATTGGGCTGCCCATGACAGGTGTTGTGTATTCTGTTTTTGGGCTCCCTCTGGTGGTTACTGGTGGTACTGGCTGACTTTTGTCTTGCACCTGTTCCCATCAGGAAACTGGGAGTTTCCTATTTAGTCTGGCTTCTCAGTCATTCTAGTGCCGGCGATCAATGTTACCAGAGCACCTCTGTTGCTTGCTACCTGCTCCAAGTCTGCAATTCAGCTAAGTTGAAATCTTTGGCTTTTTTGTGTTTGTTTTGTCCAGCATGCATTTGTATTTCTCGTGCTGCTGGAAGCTCTAGTGATCTGAAATTACTACTCCGGTGTCATGAGTGGATAACGGAGTCAAGGTAGTTTCAGGATGGCTCCTTAGGGTTTTGAGGTAACCGCGAAGTCCTCTTTTGTATTTTCATCTATCTAGTCAGAGGGCCTCACTTTGCTGAATCTATATTCATACTGCGTTTGTGTTTTCCTCTTGCCTAACCGTTATTATATGTGGGGGGCTACTATAACTTTTGGGGTTTCCCTGGAGGCAAGCCAGGTCTGTGTATTCCTCTTCTAGGGGCAGCTAGATCTCCGGCTGGCGCGAGGTGTCTAGGGATAAAACATAGGCACACCCCCTGGCTATTTTTATTTGCGTGTTAGGTTCAGCATCGCGGTTACCTGAGATACCATCTTCCTAGAGCTAGTCCGTTTTTGCCCGTGTCCCTGCCATTGGGAATCATGACAGTATTGCCGGCCATAATGTATTAAAGGTATTGGCTAAAGAAGGAGAGAAAAAAAGAAGTTTCTGACATTTTTTTTTTTTTTTTTTTACTCAGAAGTTCTGTCTAGCCATAATTGCCATCTGCTGTTTTTTTGTTTTTTTTTCTCCTCTTAAACCCCTGAATGGCTCAGATCTCTGCTGTTGAGAAATGGATATCCAGAGTTTAGCTTCAAATCTTAATACTCTTGCCTCTAAGGTTCAAAATATCCAAGACTATGTTATACATGCTCCTATGTCTGAACCCAAGATCCCTATACCTGAGTTCTTTTCTGGAGATGGATCTCGTTTTCTGAATTTTAAGCACAATTGTAAATTGTATCTTTCTCTGAGATCTCGCTCCGCTGGAGACCCTGCTCAGCAGGTTAGAATTGTTATTTCCTTGTTGCGGGGTGACCCCCAGAGTTGGGCATTTGCATTGGCACCAGGGGATCCTGCGCTGCTCAATGTGGATGCGTTTTTTCTGGCACTGGGGTTGCTCTATGAGGAACCTAATTTGGAGATTCAGGCTGAAAAGGCCTTGATAGCCCTCTCTCAAGGGCATGATGAAGCTGAAATATATTGTCAAAAATTTCGAAAATGGTCTGTGCTTACTCAGTGGAATGAGTGCGCCCTGGCGGCGAATTTCAGAGAAGGTCTCTCTGACGCCGTTAAAGATGTCATGGTGGGGTTTCCTACGCCCACAGGTCTGAATGAATCCATGACTATGGCTATTCAGATTGATCGGCGTTTACGGGAGCGCAAACCTGTGCACCATTTGGCGGTGTCTTCTGAGCAGGCACCGGAGATTATGCAATGTGATAGAATTCTGTCCAGAAGTGAACGGCAGAATTATAGGCGTAAAAATGGGTTGTGCTTCTACTGTGGTGATTCTGCTCATGTTATATCAGCATGCTCTAAACGCACAAAAAAGGTTGATAAGTCTTTTGCAATTGGCACCTTACAGTCTAAGTTTATTTTGTCTGTAACTTTGATCTGTTCATTATCAACTATTACTGTGGATGCCTATGTGGATTCTGGCGCTTCCTTGAGTCTTATGGATTGGTCCTTTGCCAGACGTTGTGGGTTTAGCCTAGAGCCTTTGGAAGTTCATATTCCTCTGAAGGGTATCGACTCTACACCTTTGGCTAGGAATAAACCACAATTCTGGACACAAGTGACTATGTGTATGACTCCTGACCATCGGGAGGTGATTCGCTTCCTTGTGTTGCATAACTTGCATGATGTCTTAGTGCTTGGATTGCCATGGTTGCAAACTCATAATCCAGTCCTTGACTGGAAAACAATGTCTGTGTTAAGTTGGGGATGTCAGGGGGCTCATGGGGAAGTACCTTTGGTTTCCATTGCTTCATCTACTCCCTCTGAAATTCCGGCATTTTTGTCTGATTATTGTGATGTATTTGAGGAGCCTAAACTTAGTTCTCTCCCCCCTCACAGGGATTGCGATTGTGCTATAGACTTGATTCCGGGCAGCAAGTTTCCCAAGGGTCGTTTGTTCAATCTATCTGTGCCTGAGCATGCTGCTATGCGAGAGTATATTAAGGAGTCCTTGGAAAAGGGACATATCCGTCCATCCTCTTCCCCTTTAGGAGCAGGGGTTTTTTTCGTGGGTAAAAAAGATGGCTCCCTGAGGCCCTGTATTGATTATCGCCTGTTGAATAAGATTACAGTCAAATACCAGTATCCATTGCCACTATTGACTGATTTATTTGCTCGTATTAAAGGGGCAAAGTGGTTCTCTAAGGTTGATCTTCGGGGTGCGTATAATTTGGTGCGGATTAAGCAGGGAGATGAGTGGAAAACTGCATTTAATACGCCCGAGGGCCATTTTGAGTATTTGGTAATGCCTTTTGGTCTTTCTAATGCTCCTTCAGTCTTTCAGTCCTTTATGCACGATATTTTCCGTAAATACCTGGATAAATTTATGATTGTGTATTTGGATGATATTTTGATTTTTTCGGATGACTGGGAGTCGCATGTTCAACAGGTTAGGAAGGTTTTTCAGGTTTTGCGGTCCAATTCTCTGTTTGTAAAGGGTTCAAAGTGTATCTTTGGGGTTCAGAAGATCTCCTTTTTGGGGTATATTTTTTCCCCTTCTTCTGTTGAGATGGATCCTGTCAAGGTTCGGGCTATTTGTGATTGGACGCAGCCTACTTCCCTGAAGAGTCTTCAGAAGTTCTTGGGCTTTGCTAATTTCTATCGTCGATTTATAACTGGGTTTTCAAGTGTTGCTAAACCTCTGACTGATTTGACTAAGAAGGGTGCTGATGTTGCCAATTGGTCCTCTGCGGCTGTGGAGGCCTTTCGGGAGCTTAAGCGCTGCTTTTCTTCTGCCCCTGTGTTGCGCCAGCCTGATGTTTCGCTCCCTTTTCAGGTTGAGGTTGATGCTTCCGAGATTGGAGCGGGGGCGGTTTTGTCGCAGAAAAGTCCCGATTGCTCAGTGATGAGACCATGTGCATTCTTCTCTCGAAAATTTTCACCCGCCGAGCGAAATTATGATGTCGGTAATCGGGAGCTCTTGGCTATGAAGTGAGCATTTGAGGAGTGGCGTCATTGGCTTGAGGGTGCTAGACATCAGGTGGTGGTCTTGATTGATCACAAGAATCTGATTTACCTTGAGTCTGCCAGGCGTCTGAATCCTAGACAGGCGTGCTGGTCATTGTTTTTCTCTCGGTTTAATTTTGTGGTTTCATACTTGCCGGGCTCGAAAAATGTGAAGGCAGATGCTCTTTCTAGGAGTTTTGAGCCTGACTCCTCTGGTGATTCGGAGCCTACGGGTATCCTTAAGGATGGAGTGATTGTGTCTGCTGTCTCCCCAGACTTGCGACGTGCTTTGCAGGAGTTTCAGACTGATAGGCCTGATCGTTGTCCGTCTGGGAGATTGTTTGTTCCAGATGAGTGGACCAGTAGAGTCATCTCAGAGGTTCATTCTTCTGTGTTGGCGGGCCACCCTGGAATTTTTGGTACCAGAGATTTGGTGGCCAGGTCCTTCTGGTGGCCTTCCCTGTCTCGGGATGTGCGTACCTTTGTACAGTCTTGTGATGTTTGCGCTCGGGCCAAGCCTTGCTGTTCTCGGGCTAGTGGATTGTTGTTGTCCCTGCCTATTCCGAAGAGGCCGTGGACGCACATCTCTATGGACTTTATCTCGGATCTCCCGGTTTCTCAGAAAATGTCCGTCATTTGGGTGGTGTGTGACCGTTTTTCTAAGATGGTTCATTTGGTACCCTTGCCCAAATTGCCTTCTTCATCGGAGTTGGTTCCTTTATTTTTTCAGAATGTGGTTCGCTTACATGGTATCCCGGAAAACATCATGTCTGATAGAGGATCTCAATTTGTGTCTAGGTTCTGGCGAGCGTTCTGTGCCAGGATGGGCATTGATTTGTCTTTTTCATCTGCGTTCCATCCTCAGACTAATGGCCAGACGGAGCGAACTAATCAGACTTTGGAGACTTATTTGAGGTGTTTTGTGTCTGCTGATCAGGATGATTGGGTCACCTTTTTGCCGTTGGCAGAGTTTGCCCTCAATAATCGGGCCAGTTCTGCTACTCTGGTTTCTCCTTTCTTTTGCAATTCTGGGTTTCACCCTCGTTTTTCATCTGGTCAGGTGGAATCTTCGGATTGTCCTGGAGTGAATTCTGTGGTGGATAGACTGCACCGGATTTGGAGTCATGTGGTGGACAATTTGAAGTTGTCTCAGGAGAAGACTCAGCAGTTTGCTAATCGTCATCGTCGTGTGGGTCATCATCTCCGCGTTGGGGACTTGGTGTGGTTATCTTCTCTTTTTGTCCCTATGAAGGTCTCTTCTCCTAAGTTTAAACCTCGGTTCATTGGTCCTTATAAGATTTTGGAGATTCTTAATCCTGTATCTTTTAGTTTGGACCTACCAGCATCTTTCACCATTCATAATGTCTTCCATCGGTCGTTGTTGCGGAGGTACGAGGTACAGGTTGTTCCTTCTGTTGAGCCTCCTGCTCCTGTGCTGGTGGAGGGTGAATTGGAGTATGTTGTGGAGAAGATTTTGGACTCTCGCGTTTCCAGACGGAGACTTCAATATTTGGTTAAATGGAAGGGATACGGTCAGGAGGATAATTCTTGGGTGACTGCCTCCAATGTTCATGCCTCTGATTTGGTTCGCGCCTTTCATAGGGCGCATCCAGATCGCCCTGGTGGTTCTCATGAGGGTTCGGTGCCCCCTCCTTAAGGGGGGGGTACTGTTGTGTATTCTGTTTTTGGGCTCCCTCTGGTGGTTACTGGTGGTACTGGCTGACTTTTGTCTTGCACCTGTTCCCATCAGGAAACTGGGAGTTTCCTATTTAGTCTGGCTTCTCAGTCATTCTAGTGCCGGTGATCAATGTTACCAGAGCACCTCTGTTGCTTGCTACCTGCTCCAAGTCTGCAATTCAGCTAAGTTGAAATCTTTGGCTTTTTTGTGTTTGTTTTGTCCAGCATGCATTTGTATTTCTCGTGCTGCTGGAAGCTCTAGTGATCTGAAATTACTACTCCGGTGTCATGAGTTGATAACGGAGTCAAGGTAGTTTCAGGATGGCTCCTTAGGGTTTTGAGGTAACCGCGAAGTCCTCTTTTGTATTTTCATCTATCTAGTCAGAGGGCCTCACTTTGCTGAATCTATATTCATACTGCGTTTGTGTTTTCCTCTTGCCTAACCGTTATTATATGTGGGGGGCTACTATAACGTTTGGGGTTTCCCTGGAGGCAAGCCAGGTCTGTGTATTCCTCTTCTAGGGGCAGCTAGATCTCCGGCTGGCGCGAGGTGTCTAGGGATAAAACATAGGCACACCCCCTGGCTATTTTTATTTGCGTGTTAGGTTCAGCATCGCGGTTACCTGAGATACCATCTTCCTAGAGCTAGTCCGTTTTTGCCCGTGTCCCTGCCATTGGGAATCATGACAGACAGGGTTTTGATGTGGTGGGCTCTTCATTTTTGCCAGAGCTGTATTATCCTTTGAAAAAGTATTCATGCCCCCATGAACTTTTCCACACTTCATATTATGCCCACAAACTTAAAAGTGCTAGTGTATCATACAAAGTATCAAGTATTTGTGAAGTATAAAGGAAATTATGCATTTTTTTAAATTATTTTAAAAATATAAATCTGAAGATTGATGTGAATTTGTATTCCGCACCCCTAAATACATAAATTCCTGAGTGACCAATTGCCTCCAGAATTCACATAATTAGTAAATTGAGTCCACCTGTGTGTAATTTATTCTCAGTGGAACTACTGCTTTCTGTAAAGGCCTCACAGGTTTGTTTGAGAACATTAGGGATCAAGCAACATCATGAAAACCAAGGAACACCCCAGACAAGTCAGGGATAAATGATCACAGCAATCAGTCACAATCGTGATTACATAAACCTCCAAGACATCAGAAACACAACACTTCCCAAACAGTATACTTACGGGATTAAGAAGGCATGTATGTACACTTTAAAAACAATATTTTATTGAAGAGCTATTATAAAAATGAATTTACAGTACAAGAGGGACTTCAAATTGTAGCCAGAAAATATATAGAAGCAAATCTAGGCACAGATTTTGCGTATCAAAAAAAGACCAGTAGCAAACATATTATGGCTGTAAAATTGCAAATCTCATGTTTTAAAGATGTTATGGCACAATAAAGTTAATATTAGGAAATGAGGGCCCTAGAAGATGTATATATTAAAACTGGATAATCAGAGGTAGGTCAGTTTTAGCATTTAGTGAACATGGTAAGAAAAAAAAGTGGGATTGTACTTTTTTGGTGTTTCACTGCACCTGCAATTTTTTTTTACAGTACACGATATGTTAAAACCAATGGTCTCGTCCCACAAAAAAACAAGCCCTCACATCGCTATTTTGACCAAAAAATTATTAGTTATGGCTCTAGGAAGGAGGGGAGCAAAAACGAAAATACCTCTGGTCGTTAAGGGATTAAGAGCCAAAAAGAATATTCATTATTTGTTGAAAGTAATAGGGCTTATATTAAATTAACTGCATGATTCAATGATAGTATATGAATTTTTGGGAACATTAAGAATCAAAAAATATCATTGTTTGTACTCTCCCCCATTCATACAAATGGTGTATATCCCATCCGTAAATATAAAGTCCATAGGACTAGTGAAGTCACCACTGGTCTGTATGTGAATTCTCAACAAATGAGGGATACTTTTTTTTTTTTTTTTTTAGGCTCTTAAAATTGATTTGTCCATAATATAATAAGCACTTGCACTTTAATACATCTTTTAGGGGATTTATACACCCTCAATTCCTAATATTTTCTTTATTATGCCATAGCATCTTTAAAATATGAGATTTACAAGTTTACAGCCATAATATTTTTGCTACTGGTCGTTTTTTTTTTTTTTTTTTTTTTATATACTCACAAAATCTATGCCTAGATTTGCTTATATACTTCACTAATTTTGACTGCTATGTTGCTCTTTTTCATAGCATTATCTTAGCTCAAATCAGATTATCATTAGCTTCTTATTCTTCCCTTCTTTTCACCACACTTTAATTTCTCTTCCACTATCATTTTGCTCCTTTCAATAATATGACAGCTTGACACAATTGAAATTGGTTAAATATTTTTTATTTTCGTCCACCATCCATACATCTTAATGTATTCCATATTTTCATTTAACATAGTGCCATTCCATCATTTCCTCTTGTCATGTCCTTTGGTCCATTCTTTAGGTCTTACCTGTATTTATCCATCTATAAACCTATTTCCTAGCCGCGTCTCTTCTGTGCTCTCTTGTCTTTTCGCTCCGGTGCGCATGCGTCATATGTTCTGCCTCTAGTCCACCGTGACGTGGACACTGGGTGCACATGCGCCATCTCCATGATGGCGCTACTCACTTGCATTCCGGGACCGCCGAATGGTGGATGTGTGTGGCGGTTGACTACTGCGCATGCACCGCATTGGGGGCATTACTTCACTACCACTGTCATTGATTCTAACATGTCCACGTGATCTCTATCTGACGTTTTATACCACCTAACTTACACATCTCCCTATAGGGTCAATCTGATATGCTCTTCTATGCTGTAAAACTTCTTCCATTCCTCTTCCAACACACGCGTCCTGAATGATGAAGTAGCAACGAAACGTGCGTTGGGGCGACTGGATTCCCACTGGCTTCTTTTGTGAGTTTCCTTCCTCTATTAGGCCGGCGTCACACTAGAGAGAAATACGGGTGAGGGAGAGGCGCAAAAACAACGCATTGCACACGGACCAATTTTTCTCTATGGGGCAGCTTCCACCAGCTGTATATTTCTCGGCCGTATTTTACGGGCTGAGAAAATCGCAGCATGCTGCGATTGTCAGCGTATAACGAGGAAAAATACGCCAATGAAAGTCTATGGGGGCAAGAAAAATACGGATTACACACGGACCACACGTCTGCCTTGCGAGAAATACACACAGGTGTCCTATAGAAAAGCCGGCAATTCAGTGCCTGACAGGATATGAGACATGGTTTACATACAGTAAACCATTTCATATCCATTATATTTTTACGTATCCCTCACTAATGATGTTAGTGCGGGCGGCTGTGCTGAGTGCGGGCGGCTGTGCTGAGTGCGGGCGGCTGTGCTGAGTGCGGGCGGCTGTGCTGAGTGCGGGCGGCTGTGCTGAGTGCGGGCGGCTGTGCTGAGTGCGGGCGGCTGTGCTGAGTGCGGGCGGCTGTGCTGAGTGCGGGCGGCTGTGCTGAGTGCGGGCGGCTGTGCTGAGTGCGGGCGGCTGTGCTGAGTGCGGGCGGCTGTGCTGAGTGCGGGCGGCTGTGCTGAGTGCGGGCGGCTGTGCTGAGTGCGGGCGGCTGTGCTGAGTGCGGGCGGCTGTGCTGGGTGCGGGCGGCTGTGCTGGGTGCGGGCGGCTGTGCTGGGTGCGGGCGGCTGTGCTGGGTGCGGGCGGCTGTGCTGGGTGCGGGCGGCTGTGCTGGGTGCGGGCGGCTGTGCTGGGTGCGGGCGGCTGTGCTGGGTGCGGGCGGCTGTGCTGGGTGCGGGCGGCTGTGCTGGGTGCGGGCGGCTGTGCTGGGTGCGGGCGGCTGTGCTGGGTGCGGGCGGCTGTGCTGGGTGCGGGCGGCTGTGCTGGGTGCGGGCGGCTGTGCTGGGTGCGGGCGGCTGTGCTGGGTGCGGGCGGCTGTGCTGGGTGCGGGCGGCTGTGCTGGGTGCGGGCGGCTGTGCGTGGCTGTGGACGTAAGTGGCGTAAGTAACAAATAGCTGTGGCATGAAGTGCCACAGCCTCATGGCACAGCAATTTGTTACTTGCGGTACCTTATTCATTTCCAGCGCCATTTTCTGTGTCCTCCTGGTGCCGGAATCGGCGCCTGCACAGTCCGCGCTTTCCGGCGCCATTTTCTTGAAGACACACGGTGTCTTCAAGAAAATCGCGCCGGAAAGCGCGGACTGCGCAGGCGCCGATTCCGGAAGCAGGGGGATATTCATGGCCCGGAATGGCGTCGGTGGAACGGGACGGGTAAGTATACTCACCCTCCGCCTCCTGGCTCGTCCCTGTTTCTCCGTTGGAGATCGCAGTGTGCGTTCAGCGCTTACGCATACCGCGATCTCCTGGGAGCGTCGCTCTGTGAGGTCCAGACTGCGCCGGCGCTTGCGCAGTCTATAAAGGCTTCGGACAGAGTGACGCTCCCAGCGTTATATTATAGATATATGTGTGTGTGTGTATATGTATATATATATATATATATATAATATGTGTGTATATGTATGTGTGTATATATATATATATCTATCGATAGATATATACACACATACATATATATCTATATACATATACTAGCTGTACTACCCGGCTTCGCCCGGGGTAATAACTGCTGTTAGCAAAATAGAATGTGTTAACAAAAATTTATTCTGCACAAAAAACCACAAAACAAATAGATAGAAATGTAATTATTTGAAGGCAAAAACTAAGCTAATAGAAGCATTTTACAACATATATTTCAACACCAGAGATACTCCACACAGATTTAACTAAATTTGCCAAGTAATGTGAAGTAATCTTCTACTACTTAATCGAGAGCCTTTTGATAAACGACATTCTTAGTTTTTCCTTCAGGTGCAAAGACAAACAGATTTTTGGCTGTTCCAACTCTTGAACAGGCCACATAAAGTTGACCATGAGAAAAGCATGGAGATTGTAAATCTAAGCTAGCTGAAGAGCCCGGCGTTGCCTGGGCATAATAAATATCTGTGGTTAGTTATAGCACCTCACTTCTCTTATTTTCCCATCACGCCTCTCATTTTCCCCATCACATCTTTCATTTTCCCCCTCACATCTCTCATTTTCTCCCTCACACCTCTCATTTTCCCCCTCGCTCCTCTTATTTTCCCCCTCACTCCTCTCATTCCCCCCTAACACTTGTCATTTCGACCTCACATCTGTCATTTTCCGATCACTCCACTATTTTCCCTCACTCCTCTCATTTTGCACTCACACCTTTTCATTTTCACCTCACACCTCTCATTTTCACCTCAGTATATACATGTTTGTCATCTCCCTTATATATAGTATACACCTGTATGTCATCTCCTGCATATAGTATATACCTGTATGTCATCTCCCCTGTATATAGTATATACCTGCTGTGTCATCTCCCCTGTATATAGTATATACCTGTATGTCATCTCCTCCTGTATATAGTATATACGTGTGTCATCTCACCTGTATGTAGTATATATCTGTGTCATCTCCTCCTGTATATAGTATATACCTGTATGTCATCTCCTCCTATACATAGCATATACCTGTATGTCATCTCCTCCTGTATATACTATATACCTGTAGGTAATCTGCTCCTGTATATAGTATATACCTGTGTGTCATCTCCTTCTGTATATAGTATATACCTGTATGTCATCTCCTCCTGCATGTACCTGTATGTCATCTCCTCCTGTATATAGTATATATCTGTATGTCATCTCCTCCTGTATTAGACCTCGTTCACACGTTATTTGGTCAGTATTTTTACCTCAGTATTTGTAAGCTAAATTGGCAGCCTGATAAATCCCCAGCCAACAGTAAGCCCACCCCCTGGCAGTATATATTAGCTCACACACATACACATAATAGACTGGTCATGTGACTGACAGCTGCCGAATTCCTATATGGTACATTTGTTGCTCTTGTAGTTTGTCTGCTTATTAATCAGATTTTTATTTTTGAAGGATAATACCAGACTTGTGTGTGTTTTAGGGCGAGTTTCGTGTGTCAAGTTGTGTGTGTTGAGTTGCGTGTGGCGACATGCGTGTAGCAACTTTTTGTGTGTCGAGTTGCATGTGACAGGTTAGTGTAGCAAGTTGTGTGCAGCAAGTTTTGCGCATGGCGAGTTTTGCGCGTGGCGAGTTTTATGTGTGGTGCCTTTTGAGTATGTGCAAGTTTTGTGTGAGGCAACTTTTGCATGTGTTGCAACTTTTGTGCATGTGGCAATTTTTTCGCGTGTGCAAGTTTTGCGTGTGGCGAGTTTTCCATGAGGTGAGTTTTGCACGTGTGGCGAGTTTTGCATGTGGAGAGTTTTGCGCGTGGCGAGTTTTGAGCGGCGACTTTTGTGTTTCGACTTTTATGTGGCGAGGTTGGTGTATGTGTGGTGAAATGTGTGCTGAGGGTGGTATATGTGTTCGAGCACGTGGTAGTGTGTGGCGCATTTTGTGTGTGTGTTCATATCCCCGTGGTGGTGTGGTGATTATCCCATGTTGGGGCCCCACCTTAGCAACTGTACAGTATATACTCTTTGGCGCCATCGCTCTCATTCTTTAAGTCCCCCTTGTTCACATCTGGCAGCTGTTAATTTGCCTCCAACACTTTTCCTTTCATTTTTTCCCCATTATGTAGATAGGGGCAAAATTGTTTGGTGAATTGGAAAGTCCGGGGTTAAAATTTCACCTCACAACATAGCTTTGACGCTCTCGGGGTCCAGACGTGTGACTGTGCAAAATTTTGTGCCTGTAGCTGCGACGGTTCAGATGCCAATCCCGGACATACATACATACATACATACATACATACATACATACATACATACATACATACATACATACATACATACATACATACATACAGTGTAATTGTCTAAGGGGTACTTCTGTCGGCGACTTCCGTCACGGCTATTAACTCGCTGATTGGTCTCGCCAGCTGCCTGTCATGGCTGCCGCGACCAATCAGCAACGGACACAGTCCAATTAGTCCCTCCCTACTCCCCTGAAGTCAGTGCTGGGCGGCCGCTCCATACTCCCCGCAGTCACGGCTCACACAGGGTTAATGCCAGCGGTAACGGACCGCGTTATGCCACGGTTAACCCACTCCGTTACCGCCGCTATTAACCCTGTGTGACCAAGTTTTTACTATTGACGCTGCCTATGCAGCGTCAATAGTAAAAGGATCTAATGTTAAAAATCATTATACAGGTCCTTCTCAAAAAATTAGCATATAGTGTTACATTTCATTATTTACCATAATGTAATGATTACAATTAAACTTTCATATATTATAGATTCATTATCCACCAACTGAAATTTGTCAGGTCTTTTATTGTTTTAATACTGATGATTTTGGCCTACAACTCCTGATAACCCAAAAAACCTGTCTCAATAAATTAGCATATCAAGAAAAGGTTCTCTAAACGACCTATTACCCTAATCTTCTGAATCAACTAATTAACTCTAAACACATGCAAAAGATACCTGAGGCTTTTAAAAACTCCCTGCCTGGTTCATTACTCAAAACCCCCATCATGGGTAAGACTAGCGACCTGACAGATGTCAAGAAGGCCATCATTGACACCCTCAAGCAAGAGGGTAAGACCCAGAAAGAAATTTCTCAACAAATAGGCTGTTCCCAGAGTGCTGTATCAAGGCACCTCAATGGTAAGTCTGTTGGAAGGAAACAATGTGGCAGAAAACGCTGTACAACGAGAAGAGGTGACCGGACCCTGAGGAAGATTGTGGAGAAGGACCGATTCCAGACCTTGGGGAACCTGAGGAAGCAGTGGACTGAGTCTGGTGTGGAAACATCCAGAGCCACCGTGCACAGGCGTTTGCAGGAAATGGGCTACAGGTGCCGCATTCCCCAGGTAAAGCCACTTTTGAACCATACACAGCGGCAGAAGCGCCTGACCTGGGCTACAGAGAAGCAGCACTGGACTGTTGCTAAGTGGTCCCAAGTACTTTTTTCTGATGAAAGCAAATTTTGCATGTCATTCGGAAATCAAGGTGCCAGAGTCTGGAGGAAGACTGGGGAGAAGGAAATGCCAAAATGCCTGAAGTCCAGTGTCAAGTACCCACAGTCAGTGGTGTGGGGTGCCATGTCAGCTGCTGGTGTTGGTCCACTGTGTTTCATCAAGGGCAGGGTCAATGCAGCTAGCTATCAGGAGATTTTGGAGCACTTCATGCTTCCTGGCACCTGCTCACAGTGCCAAAACCACTGGTAAATGGTTTACTGACCATGATATTACTGTGCTCAATTGGCCTGCCAACTCTCCTGACCTGAACCCCATAGAGAATCTGTGGGATATTGTGAAGAGAAAGTTGAGAGACGCAAGACCCAACACTCTGGATGAGCTTAAGGCCGCTATTGAAGCATCCTGGGCCTCCATAACATCTCAGCAGTGTCACAGGCTGATTGCCTCCATGCCACGCCGCATTGAAGCAGTCATTTCTGCCAAAGGATTCCCGACCAAGTATTGAGTGCATAACTGAACATTATTATTTGATGGTTTTTTTGTTTGTTATTAAAAAACACTTTTATTTGATTGGACGGGTGAAATATGCTAATTTATTGAGACAGGTTTTTTGGGTTATCAGGAGTTGTATGCCAAAATCATCAGTATTAAAACAATAAAAGACCTGACAAATTTCAGTTGGTGGATAATGAATCTATAATATATGAAAGTTTAATTGTAATCATTACATTATGGTAAATAATGAAATTTAACACTATATGCTAATTTTTTGAGAAGGACCTGTATACTCACCTTCCGCTGCCTTTCCCGCTCCTCGCCACCCTCCAGTAACCACTCTGTGCAAGCAGCAGGTTCCGATACCAAGGATCGTGTGGCAGAAGGACCTGCCATGACGCCACGGTCATGTGACCGCGACGTCATCACAGGGCCTGCGCGAGCAGGACCTGCCATGACGTCACGGTCATGTGACCGCGACGTCATCACACCCTGGGACCGGAAGCTGCCACCTGTACCGCGCACAGGCGACAGAACTACAAGTATGGTGAGTATGTTAGAACTACAAGGGGCCCTCGGATCGGAAGGTGAGTATGTTTATTTTGTATTTTTTAACCTGTGACATATGTGGCTGGGCAATATACTACGTCGCTGTGCAATATACTACGTCACTGGGCAATATACTATGTGGCTCTGTGCTGTATACGATGTCACTGCAATATACTACGTGGACATGCATATTCTAGAATACCCTATGCGTTCGAATCGGGCCACCATCTAGTGTGTATATATGTGTGTGTGTATATCTATCTATCTATCTATAGATAGATAGATATAGTCATATGAAAAAGTTTGGGCACCCCTATTAATCTTAAGCTTAATGTTTTATAAAAATGGTTTATTTTGCAACATTTATTTCAGTTTCATATATCTAATAAATATTGGACACAGTAATGTTTCTGCCTTGAAATGAGGTTTATTGTACTAACAGAAAATGTGCAATCTGCATTCAAACAAAATTTGACAGGTGCATAAGTATGGGCACCCTTATCATTTTCTTGTTTTAAATACTCCTACCTACTTTTTACTGACTTACTAAAGCACTTTTTTTGGTTTTGTAACCTCATTGAGCTTTGAACTTCATAGCTAGGTGTATGCAATCATGAGAAAAGCTACTTAAAGTGGCCACTTGCAAGTTGTTCTCCTGTTTGAATCTCCTCCGAAGAGTGGCATCATGGGCTCCTCAAAACAACTGTCAAATGATCTGAAAACAAAGATTATTCAACATAGTTGTTCAGTGGAAGGATACAAAAAGCTGTCTCAGAGATTTAACCTGTCAATTTCCACTGTGAGGAACATAGTAAGGAAATGGAAGAACACAGGTACAGTTCTTGTTAAGGCCAGAAGTGGCAGGCCAAGAAAAACATCAGAAAGGCAGAGAAGAAGAATGGTGAGATCAGTGAAGGACAATCCTCAGACCATCTCCAGAGAGCTGCAGCATCAACTTGCTGCAGATGGTGTCACTGTGCATCCATCAAAACGGAAAATGAAGATAATCAGATTTTTTCTGATATTCAGAAGTTTTGCTGGTTAATTATCCATAGGTACATTCTTTGTTTACACCCATATACCTGTACAATGTATGTGATGGACACAGACACCCTTGCGGTAATCATATGGCTAAGGCCCTATTGTGTTTATGTCCACATGATAAAATGTGTCACCAGAGTTCTGGAGAAGTGACAGTATATTGCACAGCTTGTACAATAAATGACTTTTGTCTAAAACCATTATATGTAATAACTGTAAATGTGAGGGGGGTTTGGATAAAAGCAATGGTCTATGAAGTGGTGTTCTCTGCATCATTAATTAGAGATCAGGATGATGCATCGCCATATTACACCGGCTATGTGACATCCTCTCCTATCTACCCCTAATGCCGCAGCAATAATTTACCACACAGGGTGCAGATTTGGATCTCCCGCTGAGTGATGGCATTTATCAGCATAATATAGGATTGTCCATCTGTGTAATCTATAGGCTTAGTGCTTGCTGCACCTTAGTTACCTTCCCAATATTTGTAATTTCCAGCATATCCACTGCTGGCATGGTGATGGGTATGGTCTGTTCCATGTTATGTGGTCTTTAATGACTTCCTGCACTGGGGCGGGAATTCACATGAGGTCCCCTTCCCAGTATGTTGAGGAGACTCTGAGCTTCCTCCACATGTGGCTGTTGCCGACTATATTACATAGCCAGTATATGTCTCCTAACAGCCGTGGCCAAAGCTGAGCTCCAGCTGTGACTGTTAACCATTTAGATGCTGCTGTCAATCTCTGCCCGTGGCATTTAAATGGATGTAAGATGGTTATCACGCACATTGAATCTCATCGGCCTCATGCAACAAACTCGTTGATGACCAATGGATTACCATGGCAGCTGTTGCCTACTGAAGGCCCCCATCGCTGTAATCTAGATTCTCCTATGAGGCTCAGTCTGCTTAGAATGTGATTTATTGCTAATCAGTGCAATTCCACAGTATTTAAGTACCGGTAATTAGTGAATATCATGATCTACTATGGAGACCGAGCCACCACAGTATTGCAGTATATAGCATAAGCAATCAAACAATTTGTAGGTTCAAGTTCCCTATGGAGATGACGACAATGGTTGAGGGGGGGTTGCCTTTTTACACCTCGTGAATCTGAGCCTGGATGTACAATTGCAGCTAGGTGTATGTGTGTGACTAGTGGCTGTGCTTAGTGGCGCTGTGACTAGTCAGATGCCTCCACCAGCCAACCTTTCTCAGCGCTGCTCCAGGTAGTCATCAGGTCTCCTGCTCAGACATCTTTTTGGCCTTCCAATCGACGAGCGTCTTTCTGGAAGAAAATGCCAGAATTAATGGACGTGTCACTACTTCTAATTGATGGCTGTTTTTGAAAGATTGAGCATTTTAACAATGGCCTTAGCATATGACCAGCGTGTAATTTTTACATAGAAATGAAATAAGGTCCATTATTCTGAAGATTTTTGAGCAACTAATGAAGAGGATAGTTCGGCACTACTAGTAATTGTAATCAAAAAATGGAGCCACAGATGGAGATAAATATCATTGTTTAAAACGTAACCATCGTTTTTATTATAAATCAATAGCACACATGAAAATAAGCATCTTTGTAATATATCTTATCAGAGATTTTCTTCTTTCTGCCAAAATTGTTCAGTCTTTATCAGATTTCTCCATTCTGAGGTAAAATCTGTGTTCAGCGTAGACACTTTCCCATTACTGAGATGATGATAATAAAAAGTTATTCCTCTATTACATCTGGGTGGTGATACAGAAAGAAAAGAGCGACGGACGGTACAAGCTGCCAAGCGCTAAATCCAGCCTGTATCCTCCTCCTGGGTATAATAAAGGAATAATCTTTTAGTCATGGGGAAAGTGCCACCTTTTTTTTTTTTTTTTTTTTTTTTTTTTTGACCCGGCATTTTCTGATCCAAAATTTGCTAGAAAAACAGTGCGAACACACCCTAGTGATGAGTTAAGACACATTTTGTTAACAAATCTCCAGGTAATTCATGTTGCCACATTTTATTTTGTTCCATGTGAATTATTGTACACAGTGACTCTATAACAAATCCACCTTGTCTGAATGTGGCCTAAATAATGAAAGACATACTCTGCTTTCCTGCAGTCTGCTTTACTTGTGAGATCTCGCTGTTTTTCTTTCTCTAAGGCCACATTCAGACAACTGTATAAATCAACAGCAATGCACAGAGAGCCCAAGGGGGTGTCTCCAGACCCAAGTGTGACTTCTCCATAGAAATATATGGGAGACGAGCTGTCCACTCCATCCATTGCGGTCTGATGTATACGGTCATCTGACTGTGCCTTAAGGGGGTCATAAGGCTGCTTATCTCTCTCTTGGACAGATTATCTGGCACACTGCAGCATAAAAACACTTCCAACCCGCAGAGTAAATTTTGTTTAACAACCATGTAGCCATTGGCCACTGCCGTTGGGAAGAGATTTGTCCGCACTGTTGGATCTCGCCCTTACTGCAGAATTGTAGCAAAACTGATGACAGAAGAGATGGACTCCCTGATGTCTTGTGCACAGCCTGCAGTTAAGCGTAACCAACCTAGGCCACATGACCTTACAATATACAGTGATTTGGCGAAAGTATATACACCCTCATTTTTACCAATTTTGTAACATTACATCTTATGTTTAAAGACTTTTGTAATCAGATTTGTGTGTGATGCATGTACATATGTGTTCACCCATTTTGCTATGAAACCCCTAAAAATTTCTGGTGTAAGCAATTGCCTTCATAAGGCCGGGGTCACACTTGCGTATGCAATGTGAGAGACTCGCGCATTAATACCCGGCACTGCCGCCGGCACTCGGGATCGGTGCGTTCAGCTGCATAGAAATACATGCAGCCGCACACTGTGGTCCCGAGTGCCGACTGCAGTGCTGGGTATTGATGTAAGAGACTTGTGCGAGTCTCTCGCATTGCACACGCAAGTGTGACCCCCGGCTTAAGTCACATGCTTAGTGAAAGGAAGTACACGTGTGCAGTTTGTCACATGATCTGTCTGTATATACACATCTTTTCTGAAAGCCCTTAAAGGCTGCAACACCATTAAGCAAGAGTCAACCCTAACCAAGCATCATGAAGACCAAGGAAATATCTAAAAAACAAGTCAGGCACAATGTTGTTAAGTACAAGTCAGGTTTGGGTTATATAAAAAAAGTATGTATATCCCAATCTGATTCCCCCCTCCTCCCCAGAGCACCATCAAATCCTTTATCAAATGGAAAGAACATGGTACCACAACAAACCTGCCAATTGAGAGCCGCCCACTAAAACACTCAGCCCGTGCAAGGAAAGCATTAATTAGAGAGGTAGCACAGAGGCCAAAAGTAACCTTGAAGGAGCTGCAGAATTCCCAACAAAGTATACTCCATAGAGGTGGCTTTTATGGAAAAATGATCAGAAAAAAAGCCTTTACTTACACACAAATTGTAAGGCTTGTTTTCAGGTTGCCAAAAGATATGACTCCCCAAATGCATGGAGGAAGATGCTGTGGTCAGATTAACCAAAATTGAACTCTTTGGCCACCAAGGTAAATGCTATGTGTGGTGCCAAACAAACACAGCTCGTCACCTCAATAACACCACCCCCACAGTAAAACATGGTGGCAGCATCATACTGTGCGGATGTTTTTCAACAGAAAATGGTCAAGTCGAGGGAAAGATGGATGGTGCGAAATACAGGGGTATTCTTGAACTAAATCTGTTTGTCAGTGATTTGAGACCGTTGCGGAGATTCACCTTAACATAAATGATTCAAACCATACTGCGAAAGAAACACTTGAGTGGTTCAAGGGGAAATGTGTAAATGTTTTGGAGTGGAGTGAGTTGAAGCCCATACCTTAATCACTTAGTGACTTTAATGACCAGGCAAATTTTTGAAATCTGACTAGTGTCACTTTGTGATAATAACGAATCTCACTAATTCTGAGGGTTTTCTCATGACGTATTGTACTTCATAATAGTGGTAACATTTGTTCGATATTACTTATATTTCGCAATTTTCAAACTTTTAATTCTTATGCTCTTAAATCAGAAAGTTACGTTGCACAAAATAGTTAATAAATAACATTTCTTACATGTCTACTTTACATCTTCATCATTTGTGAAACATGTATGTATTTTTTTGTTAGGAAGTTAGAAGGGCTAAGTTCATCAGCAATTTCTCATTTTTCCAACAAAATTTACAAAACCATTTTTTTTAGGGACCACATCACATTTGACTTTATGGGGCCTATATGACAGAAGATACCCAAATGGGACACCATTCTAAAATCTGCACCTCTCAAAGTACTCAAAACCACGTTCAAGAAGTTTATTATGGTAACCATTCAGGTTACTAAAGCAATGTGGAAGGAAAAAAAAAATTCAGTTTTTTCACCAAAATTTTACTTTAGCTCCAAATTTGCTATTTTCACAAGGGTAACAGGAGAAAATGGACCCCAAAGTTTGTTGTGCAATTTCTCCTGAGTGCACAGATGGCTGATATGAGGGGGAAATCCACTGTGCGCTTAGCAGGTCTCGGAAGGGAAGAGGCACTGTTTTGGCTTTAACACAAAAATGGCTGGAATCAGGAGTGGACGAGGTGTCGTGTTTGGAGAGCCCTCAGATGTGCCTAAACAGTGGAAACCCCACCCAAGTTATTCCATTTTGGAAACTATATCTAGATGTGTGTTGAGCACCTTAAACCCCCAGTTGCTTCACTGCAGTTTATAACGTAGAGCTGTGAAAATAAACAATCACATTTTACCCACAAACGTACTTTTAGCCCCAATTTTTTTTTATTTTCACAAGGGTAACAAAAGAATTTGCTGTTCAATTTCTCCTGAGTATGCTGATAACCCCCTATATGGAGTAAAACTACTGTTTGGGCGCACAGCAGGGCTTGGAAAGGAAGCAGTGATGTTTTGGAACGCAGGCTTTGATGGAATGGTCTGTGGGCATCATGTCGCATGTGGAGAGCCCCTGATGTGCCTAAACAGTGAAACACCCCCAAAATTTGCTCCATTTTAGAAACTAAACCCCTCAAGGAATTCATCTAGGGGTGTGAGTATTTTGAACCCTTAGGTGCCTCACAGAAGTTTAGAACATTGAGATGTGGAAATGACATTTTAGTGGTAAAAATATGATTTTTGTACTTGCTGCAAATTTGCCAGGCACACGAGGGTTTATGTGTGAAACTAAATCCCACAATTTAATGCGCAATTTCTCCAGAATCCAGTGCTGCCCAGAAATTACTGTTAGGCCACATGTCAGGGCTAAAAAGGGAGGGCTATTTGGCTTTTGGAGCACAGATTTTGCTAGAATAGTTTGTGGTCAACATTTGCGGAGCTCATAAGGTGCCAGAACAGCAGAAAAAAACAAGTGACCCCATTGTAGAAACTGCACCTCTCAATAAATTCATCTTCGGCTGCAGTGACTATTTTGTAACATCCAAGCCAGGCTTGTTTTTCTTCTGGAGAATTGCAAATCTGCCTGTCTAGTACCCATACATTGTGTCCCCACACAGTGTAGTGCCCCCCATACATTGTAGCGCCCCCATACATTGTGCCCAGCTTGTGCTTATGGTGAAACGTACCCGTAAATTAGGTGCCTTCTCTCCATTACAATAATGCCAAACATGGCCACTTACTTTCGTTTAGGCACAGTGGGGCTCAAAAGGATGTGGGTATTTGGCTTTGGGAGCGCAAAATTCACTGGATTTTATTTGAGGGTGGGAGCCATGTCACTTCTCCAGAGACTTTGTTCTACCAGTAACGTTGGAACCCCCTATAGTTACAATGACTGACCTGAGTGGGATTTGGTTGTGTGGGAAAAATTAGGGGTTTTATTCGTAACATTTTGGGGTACATAATAATTTTCGATCACTTCCATTATAAGGCTGGGATCACATTTTTGTTCTACGCTGAGCATTTGCGTAGGGGTTTCTGTGTAAATCCCACAAAAATGCAAATCAGATAAAACCCCCAACGGAACCGCCCACCATGAGGCAGGTGGAGACACTTCATGCTCTATTTGGCATCTGCTCCGGTAGAAGTGCACACATCTGTGGTCGCCCACACTTGTTCACTAAAAAGACAACTAAAATGATGGGACACTGCTGGAAATCAGACCAGTCCAAAGGGACTCCATCTGCCTCATAATTGAGTGGTTCCGTCCGGGGTTTTGTCTGAATCGCGGTTTTTGGAGCGCGCAGGATAAATGTGAGCCGAGCCTTTTTCCGGTTTTTGGGATGTAGAATGAACAATTAAATACAGCAGTACAAGAATAGTTCTCAGTTTTAATTTTGCATTGTTCACCGTACGGTACAAGTGATAAGGTGGATTTAGTCTTTGGGTCGGTGCGATTACAGCGATATCTGATTTATATAGTGCGGGGGGGGGGGGATTGTTTTAGGTTTTGCTGCCATAACAAAGTAAATCCTTTTTTTTTTTAATATAAAAGTAGTTTTGTCACCATATTCTGAGAGCTGGAAATTTTTGTAAATAAAAAATATTTTGGCGAACAGAGCTGTGTGGGGGCTTTTTTGTGGGACGAGTTGCAGATTTTCTTGGTACCATTTTGGGGTGCATCATTTTTTATCACTTTTTATTCAGATTTTTCAGACAAAAAATGAACTAAAACCAGCAAATTTAGGTTTGTTTGTTTTTTCGTTTTTGTTTTTTTTTTGTACCGTTCACCATGCGTTAAAAGTAATTTAATACAGATTTGTTTGTCAGGTCGGTACAATTACATCGATAAGACTTGTATTTTGTTTTATGATTTGATGTTTTTAGCCTAAAAACAATATTTTACAAAAATGAATTTTGTTTTCACATCATATTCTGAGCCGTAACTTTTTTTTTTTTTTTTTTGCCGAATGAGCCATATTAGGGATTCTTTTTTTTTTCTTTTACATTTTTGATTGCTTTTTATTTACTTATTTTCTGAGTCTGTATGATGAAAAAGTGACACTTTTGGCATATATTTTTTGTTTCTTTCTATGGCATTTGTCAAACAATAAATTGCGTGCCAGTTTTATAGAGCAGGTCATTCCGAATTGTGTACTTTTTTTGTTTTATCACAAATGCTGCATTTTTAGTGGCTTAACAGATTTTAGTGATGTGTGCACTTTTTTCAGGGTTTTTTTATATATACATTTTGACATTTTATTTTGCTTTTTTCACTTTTTTTAACTCCGTTTTACTGTGGGACATGTATAATTTTTCTCACTGACAGAGTATGAGACCCAGCTTAAAGGCCACTGTACCCTAGGGTCATCACATGACCTCGTAGTGCCATGGTAATAATCGGGACCTGAGATTCTCATTGCGGGGGTCCGATAGTTACTAAGGGGGTCTTGTGCCCCCCCTTCCAACAACTTAAATACCGCTGTCTCGATTCACAGGTGTATTTAAGGGGTTAATCGGCACCAGTAGGTCGGAAAGCTGTCCAAGGCCTATACTGCAGGGTGTCAGCTGTCGTGTGCAGCTGACACCCGCTGGAATTGCCATTGCCGGAGGGGGGGCTATTCCCTTATTCCTCATCGTCATTTTAAAACGGCAGTGGGGGAATAATTCCCCTAAAGACCACCGTTTAAATGTGGATCAGCGATCGTTAAGGGGTTAATCCAATTTGGAGTTGAAGATTAACTGTTCACGAAAGGAAACAATCTAACTTGCAGGAGCTGGAGCATTTGCCTTGAGGAATGGGCAAAAATCCCTGTGGTCAGATGTGGGGATCTCTGAGACATAGGCTACTTTCACACTAGCGTCGGTACGGGGCCTTCGCGCTGCGTCGGCCCGACGTACCGACGCATACTGTGCATGCGCCGCACAACGGGGGCAGCGGATGCTGTTTTTCCACGCATCCGCTGCCCCATTGTGAGGTGGGGGCGGAGTTCCAGCCGCGCATGCGCGGTCGGAAATGGCGAACCGTCGGCACAAAAAAAGTTACATGTAACGTTTTTTGCGGCCGGTGGTCCGACGGTTGCGATGTGTGTCAATGCGTCGCTAATGTTAGTCTATGGGGAAAAAACGCATCCTGCAGACGACTTTGCAGGATGCGTTTTTTTGCCAAAACGACGCATTGCGACGTATGCAAAAAAACGCTAGTGTGAAAGTAGCCTTATCCAAAGCGATTTGCAGCTGTAATTGCTACAAAAGGAGGCTCCGCAAAGTACTGACTTTCTGGGGTGAATAGTTATGCACACTGAAGTTTTCAGTTATTTTGTACTATTTGTTGATTGTTTCACAATAAAAAGAAAACCAAATGTTCAGGGTATGTGCACACGTAAGAATTTCTTGCAGAAAATTTCTGAAGAAAACCGGACATTTTCTGCAAGAAAACTGCATGCGTTTTTTTCGCGGGTTTTTTTTCGCGGTTTTTCCGGAGCTTTCCCAATGCATTATATAGCGGGAAAACCGCGGGAAAAAAACGCAAAATTAATGAACATGCTGGGTTTTTTACCGCGATGCCTTTTTTCGTGGAAAAAACGCATCGTGCATAAAAATTGCAGAATGCATTCTAAATGATAGGATGCATATGTATGTGTTATTTATGCGTTTTTATCGTGTTTTTATAGCTAAAAAACCGCAATGTGTGCACACAGCCTCACAGTTGTAGGCATGTACTTCATATGAATTGATGCAAACCCTCAAAAAAGTGAAATTGCAGGTTTGAGGGTAGCAAAGCACAAATAATGCCAAGGTGGGGGAATGCTTTTGGAAGCCACTACCTGTATTGGTTAAAGGGGTTGTCCAGCCATGTGATTGCAGACTTCTGAATTCTTACAGCATGAGCTGCCTGGATTCACTGGTATCTCTGAGAGCGGGCAGTCGCATGACTACAAGTATACGTGTTGCATACTGCAGTCGGGTGCCAGTGAAACATGCTCAGCATCAATAAAGATGAATTGAGCAAGGCCAGGCACTTCTTGTCAGAATGTGGCCAGAAGTATTGAAACCGCTTCCTTGTGGTCACGTTACAGCCCCCGCTGTCACTGACAACACAGTAGAATCTTGACAGCGTGTAGTGGACGCACGGATAAATTCAGAAGTCTAGTGACTGCAGACTTTCATCAGAAGACCGAACAACCCCTTAACAGAAAACAATACCAACAGACCGTAGTTCCAAAACGTAACTAATGACCGATTTTTAAGAAACCTTAATAATGAACTGGTTCTTCTCTCTACCAGTGACCTGGTTAATGGGCTTGTGGCTTTAATGAACAGCAATGTCAGCAGTCCCGTGAATCTGGTAAGTTTCCTTTATCTGGGTTTACATTTACATTCTGCTGTAATATTTCATTATCGAGCTTAAAATACATCGTGACCAGATTTTGTGGCTGCTTGCACTTTTTTTTTTTTTTTTTGCTAGAATTCTGGCAAAATCGCTTTTATGAATCTGGGATTAAATGTCAGTCTTTCCTTCCTTTTACTCCTGGGCATCGCCTACAATTGTGATTCCAACCTTAAAGGAAACTTGTCACCTCCCCAGGGCATTTTTAAGTAAAAGAGCCACCTTCACAGAATGCAGCCCTAGTGCTGAAGAAGGTGGCTCTTTTACTTAAAAACGCCCAGGGGGTGACAGGTTCCCTTTAAAAGTTTAAAAAAAAGTAAAAGGTCAGGACGTGACCGGAACAGATCTACTCTCCTGTTAATAATGTAACTGGAGGCTTATTTATGGGTGTGTTCTGGAGATGATCGCATTTTTCAAAACCTTAATCACAAAGTAAAAATTTAAAAGATTCGAAGATCCTGGCATATAGATTAGTTTGCAGTTTTGCAATTTGCACCAAACCTTCAATTGCCTGAAAAGACACGTGTAGTAATGTGAGATCTCCCAGGACTGTATGGTCACAGCCTTAGTAATGTCAGTGATCTCAACATGTAGACTGACATTTCTATTTTTTTTTTAAGCATTTTTATTTTGTAGCATTTTTTTTCTTCTACAATCAATTACAAATGTTTTGGGGTTGTTTCCAAAATTCAACCCCTTTCCAATGTAACAGAGCTGGGTATGACATTTTAAGAATATCTGTAATGTAAATTGACTTCCTCTATGGACTTGCAGCATAAATTGACAAGCAGTATATTGCGAGTGATGTAAATTGGCATGCTCTGGATGACTCAAAGCCAGGGTAGCATGTAACCACATTAGTATGGTAGGGAGGCAACACAATGATTGGCACGTGACTCGCTGAAGGGTAAAACTAATCTACAACATCATTATTTTGTACATTATTGTTCATTTCACCTGGTAAAGTAATTGGAGTCTAAGTAACCGGAAGAATGTTTTAAAGCTAATCATTAATCTCAGCAGTGAAGTTATTACGGTAATTACAATTTGCAATTAAAGTTTTAATCTGCTGTTGTCTGCTCCACAGGGAAACCCAGAAGAGCACACCATCCTGGAATTTGCCAGATTAATTAAGCAACTTGTTGGTGAGTTCTCGCCCCATTGAGAAACCTGCTAATTGTTGAATAGATGTGTAATCACCAGATGGATAATTATACATACACACCCCTCAGACTGTAAATGGGGACTTGTTAGTCCACTCTGTATTTTTCAATACCTGTAGCCAGTATGTGTACTGTGTGAATTGCTGATAAAGGTCTTTGATTAGTATTGATACCATTTTGTTTTCTTTCAAGTGGTTTATTGATTTATAGCTGAACCCATTGGTCTCCATGGAATCACTTGGATGTTGAAGATAAATCTACAGCTTAGACTGTTCTGCCACATAGCTGTCTAAATTAAAAAGTATTATTCCAAATATCAGTTTGTCCTTACAACACATATCTTTGCATTGAAAGGAACCCTCACCTTGAAAACGCTATGAAATCTATTTAGGATTGCTACTTCCAATAGATGGCACTAGAGTTCTAGTTCTCTTCCTCTCTGAATAGACCATTTGCATGAAATCTATTGACATTGTTATAGTGAAGGAGCATCTGAGCAGAATAATGTATAGTGGACGTTTGTGAGAGAGATTCAGTATAAGGGCTTGTTTCCACTTGCAAGAAACACGTCCGTGTCTCGCATGTGGAAACCAAGCTCTGGCGCCGGCACTTTGGAGCGGAGCTGTGCAGCTCCATGTGTTTCTATGCGGCCGCACGCTCCGCTCTGGAGTGCCGGCGCCAGAGCTTGGTTTTCCCATCGAGACACGGACGTGTTTCTCGCAAGTGGAAACAAGCCCTAACATGTGTAAAGTTATATCCTTGCTTATTCTTGGCTTAGAGGTCCAGTGGTTCGGTCTGATCACTGATTGGCGGCCTTCACTATCTCCACCCACTGGACCGCTGTGTATTTTCTTTTGCTTTATCAAATATCCCACAATTTTCATAACAAGAGTTTTTATAAAAATATTGTAATTATGCTGCAGCTCCAAACTTATGCAGCACAAAATAGTATCTAGTAAATAAACTGTTAAATGTTGCTGTTTTGTTTCCATTCTTAATATTTAAATGAAATGAAAACTGCTCTTGCATATCCACTTGGCCACTGGAAAATAGAGCAGGTCTGCTGACTGTGACCATGCTGGCTGCTGGACCTCATTTGTGACTTTTAATTAAAATGTGTGAGAAGGATGGGCAATGATCATTTTTCTAGTACACAAAAAAATGACCAATTTTTCATTTGTTTGCCACTATCAGTTTTACAATTATTTTCTTCAGGCTTTTCTCGTATGCAAAAGGAAAAAATTAAAATTACTTACCGGTAATTCTATTTCTAGAAACTCCACCACTGCACCATAGGAGGATACTCCCCGCCCTAATAGGGAGAGGAAACAGAGTTCATATAGCCCCCTCCACACTTCCTCTCTCCAGTGTTTTTTTTTGTTTTGTTTTTTTTCCTGACCCTAGGGGTCATAAGGAGGTCCTCCTGCGGTGCTCTGAGGCCGGCAACAGACTGCCTAATGTACCTTCCTCTCTCTAGTGTATTTATAAAGGACTACCCAGATATGCTTCAATATTTATTTAAATCACCCAAATGAAACAAGAAAATAGGGTGGGATTACCCCTGCTGTCGTGGTGGGTTCCTATACATCGAAATACCAATAAGTCTAATTTTATTTTCTCTACGACAGCACCATAGGAGGAATGCCAAAGAATCATTTTTAGGAAGTGACAATAAATGGCCTGGAGAACCTTCCTTCCAAAGGCCAAATTGGTATTAGACATTAAATCTAGTCTGTGATGTTTTGAAAAAGTATGGACCGAGGAACAGGTGGCAACTCTGCAAATCTGATTGACAGAGGCGCTTGCCCTCTGAGCCTATGAGACTAATACAGCTCTGGTGGATTGTTCTGTAAAATTTGCTGGAGGTACCAACTTTTGGTTTTCTTTAGGCCCACATATTGCCTTCTTAATCCAATTTGCGATCGTGCTCTTCAAAGAGCAAATCTTCATTCCCTTATTTTTCCCAAATTGTTGTATGAAGATTTTCCGGTCCTTCCTCCAGAGTCTTCACCTTTTGAAGATAGTGATGGACCATTCTAAATACATCCAGAGTTTGAAACTCCGTTTCTTTACTATTGGACGAGTTTTGACAAAGAAGGCAGTACGGTTTATCGGGACCTATGGAACTCTGAGGATACCTTGGGTAAAAAGGTTGGATCTAGGCGTAAAATAATTCTGTCCTCTAAGATTCGTAAGTGGGGTTCTCTGAGAGAGCCTGTGGTTCACCCACTCTTCTTGCTGTCGTGATGGCCAACAGGAAAAACTGCTTTCCAAGACAATTTATGCAAGTCTATAGTTTCTATAGGTTCAAATGAAGGTATTGTGAGGCCCTTGAAAACCACATTCCGATCCCTGGCTGGGTCCAAATTGGGAACCCTAGGTTGTAGACAAAAGGCTGCAATCATAAATCTTCTCACCCAGCGATAGCAACTAGAGTCTGGTAAAAGTACAAGAGAGAGAGCTGACAGCTGCAACGTGGACTTTCAAAGTGCTAGTCTTCAGACCTTTCTCCAGCCCACTCTGTAAAAAAAAAAAAAAAATCGAGGATTTGCGCCACATTCGGATGTAATTAATTCGGCTGGTTAGAACCGCACCACAATATGAAGGTTTTACATATTGTGTTGTAGATAGAATTGTTTACTGACTTCCTTGAAGTGTCTTTACTAGGGATGAGCGAATAGCTTCGGTTAACTCCTTATTCGAAAACCTATAGTGCTTCCGGAATAGCTGCATCGGGAACCCGAATACCTAGATCGCTCCCGATAATCAGTTGTTTGGCACCGCAGCTGCATGTCGCGGCTGTGTGACGGTCACAACACATACAGGGAGAGCCCAACAAACAGTCTGTCCATGCATATGTTGTGACTGTCACACAACTGCGGTGCGAAACAGATGATTATTGGGAGCACTCCAGGTATCCAGGGTCCTGATGCAGCTATTCGGCAAGCGCTATAGTTATTCGGATAAGGAGTTATCAGAAGCTATTCGCTCATCCATAGTCTTTACCACCTTATTCAAGAGACCTCTAGCCTTTAGGATGATGGATTCAGAAGCCAGGCCACAAGCTGTAAGGTTTGAGGATCCAGGTGACAAATCGGCCCTTGGTGGAGAAGGTTGGTGGAAGAACCAGCAGGCCATCTACCTATAAATTGTTCAGAGAGCCGAATCGGCTTCTTGACCAATGAGGCGCTACTAGTATGGTCTTTGTCTTGTCTCTCCTTATTTTCTGCAACGTCTTTGATAGGAGAGGAATCGGACGGAAGGCGCATGCCAACTTGAAGTTCCAGCGGTGGGTTAAAACATCCACCGCTATGCATGTCGTTTGGGTCTAGAGAGAAGTATTTGCTCACTTCTGTATTTAGATGAGTAGCAAACAGGTCTACTTCTGGGAGACCCCATTTTTCTGTTAACACCTGAAATACTCCGCTACCTAGGCTCCATTCTCCTGGGTGTATCGGTTTTCCCTTTAGGTGGAATGCAGATAGGCAGTGCATGTGTCGTTGCTTGAAATTGCCTTCAGGCCTTCGGGTCTCATGCTCCCTTGGTGTCGCAGATGAGACACTGTGGTCATATTTTCCGAATATAATTTTATATGAATCCCTTTTTCAAAGTCAACTGCTGCTTTTAGTGCATCCTCAACCGCCTTCAACTCCCTGAAGTTGGAAGAGCGAATGCTGAAAACTTGGGACCATACCCCCTTGAATGTGGCATGGGAGATCGTGGCTCCCCATCCTCTTCCACTGGCATCTGTTGTGACTGTTGATAAGGGATTTTGATCCCAGGCTACTCCCCTGCTAAAATTTTTAAGGTTGAGCCACCAGCTGAGGGGGAGGCTCTTACTCGACCTGGTAAATGAATAGTTTTGCCCAGGGACACCAGGGCACCATCCCAGCCATGTAGAATATGGGATTGCAAACCTCTTGTGTGGGCCATAGCCCAAGTTACCACTGGGATACAGGAGGTCATGGACCCTAGTGCTGACATTGCCAACCTGAGAGATACTTTTCTTCGATTACGTAAGGCTGTTATCTTGGACCAGATCAGTATTTTTCTCCTTCAGCAGTTGAGACATCTGGTATTGTGAGTCCAACATTATTCCCAAGATGATGCTCCTGGTGGATGGAATCAGATTGGATTTTTGATAGTTTATTAACCATCCCTAAGGCTAGGTTCACATTGCGTTAGGGCAATCCGTTAAGCGCATAGCGCTAGCGGATTGCGCTAACGCAATGTTTCTCTAGGGTCCGCTTTCGCCGCCCCTGCTAGCGCAGATCCCCGATCTGCGCTAGCGAGGAACGGACCTCGGGCGCACCTCGGACGCTGCAAGCAGCGTCCAAGGTCCGTCACAAAAGAACGGCACATCGCTAGCGCGTGCCGAAAATGGCATGCGCTAGCGATGCGCTACAGGGAAAAATCACATTGCTGTCAATGGGTGCGCTAACGGACCCGTTGCACGGCGTTAATTGCGACAATTTCGCCGTGCAACGCAGTCCGTTCGTGTTAACCCATTAACGCAATGTGAACCTAGCCTAAGATGTAAGAAGACTGAGAACTTCTCGTATGTGGCCCTCGAGGACAGTTTCTGATTTGCCTAGGAGTAGCAGATCGTCTAGGTAAAGGCACAATACAGATATTTTTGTTCCGGATGGTCGCAGTCACCTCCACCATTATTTTGGTGAACAGTGGTGCTGAAGAAATGCCGAATTGGAGGACTTTGAACTGATAGCGACGTATTTGCCGTCCCTGAGCTACTGCAAACCTCAGATAACTTTGATGTGTTGGGTGAATGGTGATGTGATGGTAAGCATCCCGGAGGTCTATGTTTACCATTACGAAGCCTTGTCCAACCAATGGAATGGTGCTTTTTAACTATTCCATCGTGAACCTCCTGTACTTTATATACATATTTAGAGGTCTTAAAAAAAAAAAAAAAAACACTATAATTTAATACTAGGAACACAGGGGAATAATGTCGTGATCAGCACTCTTTTTTCAGAACTGGGGATACCACCCCGGCAGAGAGTAACTTTTGGAGACCAGTCATTAAGGCGCTTTGTAACTCCTGAGATGATTGGGAGGTTATTCTCAATATTTGTGGCGGTCTGGAGGAGTACTTTATCTTTACCTCGGTTTGGACAGACTGTCGCACCCATTGATTGGGGGTAAGAAGTTCCCACTGGGAGAGAAACCCGGAGATCCGACCCCCTACAGATTCAACATCATTGTTTTTCTTGACATTGTACCTGGGAGAGCAAGATGTTTCTCTCTCTCCCTTGGGACAGCTCCAGCGTCCGGTTTCCCCCTTTCATCTATACGAGGACAGTTAATTGAGGGGGACGAAAGGACAGTTTCTTTTCTTGGCCACTTTGGATTCTGGCAGTATGTTCTTCTTGTCTGTTGTCGATTCCAATAATTCGTCTAGGGCTGGACCGAACATATACTCCCCTTTGAAGATAATAGAGCAAAGTTTGATCTTTGAGGCGATGTCTCTGCTCAATAACTTCAGCCACAACGCCCTTCTAGCTGAATTCGATAAGACCAAAGATCTAGCTGCCATCTTTACCGACTCTATGATGGTGTTGGCCAGGAACCCCGTGGCTTTTCGTAAGAGAGTTATAGACCCCAGTAGTTCTTCTCTTGAACACAAGGACGTCTCCCAGGATTTTTTCAGCAGACGATCAGTCTTGCGATCCATAGGGTCTCGTAATTGGAAGGAATCTTCAAAGGGAAAGGTTGTCTTTTTGCCACCTTTGCTACTTGAATATCCACTTTTGGTATTTCTGTCCAGCATTTGGATATTTTCTCCTCCAACTGCAGTCTTCTTTTCAGCTATATAGGTGTTACTAAACTCTTTTCTGGCAGTTTCCACTCATTCAGTATCCACTTTTGTACGTTCTCATGTACTGGAAGTATTAATTTCTTCTCCGTTCTTAGACCCTCAAACATTTCATCCTGAACTGTGTTCTTAACCACTATTCACACCGCTGTCAAAAGCTCTTCCTTATCTTCTGATGCAAAGTAATATTTTTTTACTGCTTTGGGACTGTTCAGTACCTAAAACAGATTTGCCGCCTTCCCACCACTCACTGGTGAAGTATCCCGGACCTCCCTGAGAGTCAGTCAGACTGCTCCTCTACGGATATCTTCCTCTTTTTTTTGCCCCTGATGACGTTACTGGGAAGAACTGGGGGAAAAGAGGCTAGGGATGATTGAACTTCCTGGCGAACCATTCCCCTTAACTCTTCTATCAAAAAGGGCTGTTCCTCTTTAACAATTTTGTCTGTGCAGTCTTGACACAGTTGTTTCTTGTGTAAAGAAGGTAATATATTAAGACACATGGCACATTTATGAGACAACTTGCCTTGCCATTTTGGAGCAGGATCCTTGTCTCCCTAAAAAGAGGAGAGAAGGGACCAGTAAGTACAACTTCCTAAGGATGTTCCTGCTCCAAAGATAGACACCATAGCCAGGTACTTACTGGGTTCTGGACCGTGCTGTGTTCTGAAGATGCAGCGCATGTAGCACAACCACCCTCCATCATAGCATACCTTGTGGTGCCTATCTAGGCTCCTTATATAGGAGTCGAGATCCCAGCGTGACATCCTGATGGGATGATCCTCCCCCTCTGCTTGAAATATCTTCCAGAGGCAGACTATTCCAGTCGTTATTGGTGTGCTTCACCCAAAGATCCCAGGACGCCAGGTGCGCTTCGATCCACTATGCCCCGGCAAGCGCAAGTACCCTCGCAAGCGGTTCTTCCGGTGGTTCATTCCACCGTGGAACACAAACTGAAGTGACGTCACCTGACCACCGCTCGCGTCTTACATCACTTCCAGTTACCACCCCTGACACAACATGAGGTGGAAGAGAGAAGGAGGAGAGGCGGGGAGCTCAGAGAGGCCCCCAGCTCCTGCCACTCTGCTTTAATCGAAGGCGCAGGAAGAGTGGAAGAGTCCTGTGTCCAGAAGAGATGGGATCAGCTATCAGGAGGTGAAGGCTGGAGCGATCGCCTGAGCTGCCCGGCTTTGAAAAAGGTTTGCTAGGCAGTCTGTCGCCGGCCACAGTGCACTGCCGGAGGACCTCCTCATGCCCCATAGTGATGGGAAAAAACACTGGAGAGAGGAAGTGGGGAGGCTATTTGAACCCTTTGTTTCCTGTCCTTATTAGGGCGGGGAGTATCTTTCTATGGTGCTGTCTTGGAGGGTGACTAGAGAAAAACTAGGTTTCTCAGGCTTCTATTATCAAATGGACAGCACATGTGATATGCAAGTTGCCATGTTTTGTCTTTAATGGCTCCAAACAGACAAATTTCCAAACTTGGCAAGATTAATCTGTGGTCCAGATCAAAATCGGACATGTCTTTGGGTAATTTTGTAGAGTTCTGCCCCAAAATAGACATATAAACTGCACCATAGATAGACTAGAATATGTAAAAGTTCTGTGCTTGAAAAACACTTGATAGAATTTGTACGTGTTAAATTGGTGTCTGAACATCATAGGCCAGCCATATTTTTATCCATGGGAAACATTAGACACCTTTGACACTGCACTTAAGATTGTAATTCATTAGAAGATGAGTGCCAGATTTCCACTAACTTGGTCTGGTGTCATTTTTTGTACTTCGTGGCTGCCATCCAAGGGAAAGGAAACTTCCTGGTCCGTCATTTGAATGCCAACATAATGGGCACTTCTTGCAATTACTTAGACCCCTCCAATAAAATGGTAAGATGCACTTCATGACATCACTGGGGTCCACTAATTGCAAGATGCCGACATTCGAGTGTCAACCAAGGAAGATCATGCTGCCCTGGTTCAGGTACAATTTTGCTCAGAAGTACATACTTGGCAAGGGTAGTACTAATCTATTTTTGCTTTAATGGTTCTAAAAAACACAAACCACTGTTAAGTGTTTATTCTTCCATTATAGGGAGTGGTGGAGAAATACAGTTTCTTTCAGAAGCTCAAGATGATCCACAAAGGCGAAAACCAGATATCCGGAAAGCCAAACTTCTACTTGGATGGGAACCTGTGGTATGTATACTGGAAGCTAATCATAGCATTATTTCCACAGTACAGTTGGAGATTAATAGATACTATATAGGTTTTATTTCTTTAACGTTATATGTTTCTGAATTGCTTTATTACTGCTTGTTGACTGCTTGGTGTAAGTTCGGAAAGCTACCGTAACATGGTTTTTCTTGCTATTCTTTCTTCTCAGGTTCCACTAGAGGAAGGCTTGAATAAAACAATTCACTACTTTAGCAAAGAACTTGAATACCAAGCAAATAACCAATATATACCCAAGCCAAAACCGGCAAGAATAAAAAAAGGTAGAATGCGACATAACTGAACACTCCGTGAAGAAGAACGGCTATCTTGATGGTTTACAGGATGTAATTTTTGTTCTCCCTTTCCCCTTGTTTCTTTTACAAGAAAATAGACTTCTGAGGGGGTATCATGAAGAATAAAACTGGAATTTCCCTATGAAGCTTGCTTTAAAGGAATGGATGTGCCTATTAACATTTGAGAACTGCAAACATTGCCTTGCACTTTTTAAAGATGTCTTTCTATGTACAGTAGAGTAGGAAATCCATGGAAATCTCCACATTTTATATATCTTGCTGTGACTGTTTTTGGCAACTGTCTCAGGACAGGTCAGCCCTATTGCTGGTGGTGGGGCCAGCTAAGAATCACCATTTAGTCCTTTTCAGACTCTGCCGAGTACAACGGGTTTAAATTACTAGTTTCTTTTTGAAGCTGAAGTGAACATGGAAATAAAAATGCCAATTTATTTATATATGTATAAAAGATATGGTAGGTACTTTAATATGGTATGTACTCTATGCATTACATGGGGCAGTCTTGTAAGGGTCCACTCTTTCATACTGCCAATTTAAATATACTCCTGAAGAGTGGGAAAACATGTGGGTAAGCTTTGTGGTTTTCTGTTATTTTCTTTTGCCGTTTTTTTTTTTTTTTTTGTTACTTAAACCTCATCTTTGTTCTCCTCAATGTTCACAAAGCTGTAAATTTCAATTGGAAAGCAGCTCTGATAAATAAGAATATTTTGAATCACTATTGTGTTGTTAAGTGTATTCTTGGATAAAGAAAATAAAGTATTATCAGTTTATGGTGGTTGAATATGCGATTTTAATAAAATAAGAACAATAGCCAGCTAGTGCTTTTCTTACGCATATAAATTTACATTATGAGTTTGAATGAGTATATACGGTTTTTAAGGGAAGGTGCTGCAATTTTTTGTTTTGTATTACGGTAATTATTGATTATATATCGTAATTAGTGATGAGCGAGTATACTCGTTACTCGAGTGACCTCCAAGTATTTTTTATTGCTCGGAGATATAGTTTATCGCCTCAGTTGCATGATTTACAGCTGCCAGATACGCTGAATACATGTGAGGAATGCCTGTTTGTTAGGGAATTCCTCACATGTATTCAACGTTCTGGCAGCCGTAAATCATGTAACTGAGGCGATGAAAACTGTATCTAACAAATACTCGGAGATCACCCGAGCATGCTCGGGAAAACCCGAGCAATGAGTATATTTGCTCATCACTAATCGTAATCAATAATTTTTAATAAAAAATTAAATTTGCTGTTTTTATAGCTTGTTATATATGTCTTCAGGCACTGGGGGCTGCCGTTTTCATTTGCTGGTGTGTAAGTGTCTGAGCTTGACACTTACACACATCAAATATGGCAGCCCCTGGGCATAGGAGTTGCAGTTAGTGTCAGACCGAATCTCCTGCCTTGTCGTGCCTCTAGCTGTGACCTGGGCATGGCCCCCTGGGCTGTCCACCTCACAGCTATGGTAGGAGATCAGCACCATTTTCTTGAAGCCCACAGCTATGCTATGAACTTCAGTCTCCCCTGCAGGCTGTGATAGGAGATGCCAGCTGTGGAGGTTCTCCGCGCACACTACTTTAGTACTTTAGTTTCCACAGTTCAGCCTGTGTCCTCATAGGACGAGTTGGGAGGGAGAACTATCTGCTGCCTGTTATGACCTTGCCTCCTGCTCTCTGCACACACTTTTCCAGCTACACTGTCAGGGTGGAATGAACTCACAGCTGCGGCCAGGATTTCAATGTCCCCATGACTACCTCCTGTTCTACTAACAAAGAAAGGCAAAAATCGTTGTTTAGAGCCTTAATGACAGGAGGGAGCAGCTGCAGTCAGACTTTCCAAGCAGTGATTTACTGACACTGATCACGGAGCCGAGCGCAATGTTGTCTGGTTGCTGCAAGATTGGGTTTCTCATCCGCACACAGCAAGAACCAGAGCGCACAGAGGTTGGGATCACAGCTAGTAAATCACTGCCTGTATTCTGACAGGCTGCCTCCTGTTATTACTGCTCTGACAATTCCAGGCTGGGACTAACCCCTGAGCCCATCCCCTATCACCCTCCCAATGGAGCATATATTAAGAAATACTGTACCTGTCATATATAATACACACTTACTACACATACTTTCATAGTACACACAGGTGTATTATACATGGGTATACTGTTTATAGACAGCGGTGTGAAAGTTTGTCCCTTTCCTGATTGCCTATTCTTTTTCATGTTTGTCACACTTTTTTTTTGTTTCAGATCACCAAACAAATTTAAATATTAGACAAAGATAACACAAAATGCAGTTTTTAAATGAAGGTCATTATTCTTAAGGGAAAAAAAAATCCAAACCTACAGGGCCCGGGGTGTAAAAGGGACTACCCCCCCTTAATTTATATTTTAACTGGTTTATCACCTCGTGTGGCTAGGAAATTTGAACTCCGCTTCCCAAAGCAGGCCAAATTACTACCATAACTGTTCTCAATCAAGAAAGTATTCTGGAAAAAGACAGACAGGAAGGCTTTCATCCCCAAGGAGATGAAACCAAAGTACCCCTTTGAAATCGAGGACGGAAGTCTGGGATAAAGTAGCCAAGTTAAATTTTAGCCATGTGCAAGGTGTTCTGAAATACATTGCTTCCTGTTCGATGATGCAGGGCTTCTAATGGACAGGCAGACGTAGCCTGGTTTACAAGCGCCTACCTGTGCCTTGTCAAATTCAGCTAGAAGAGCCCTCTGGCTTAAAAAACTGGACCGGAGACTTCCACCTAAAGTCTAGTCTGCGGCATACCCTTTTGAGGGCGAATAACTCTTCGGGTCATCCGTAGATGAGATCTTGGCTAAAACCACAGACTCAAAGAAAGGGTTACCCCACATTAATTCCCTTAAATTCAAAACACCTTTTTGTACATCAAGGACAAATTTTTAGGGGGTTCTGAACCAAAGGGACTAGTGATGAGCGAAATATACTCGTTACTCGAGATTTCCCGAGCACGCTCGGGTGTCCTCCGAGTATTTTTTAGTGCTCGGAGTTTAGTTTTTAGCGCCGCAGCTGAATGATTTACATCTGTTAGCCAGCATAAGTACATGTGGGGGTTACCTGGTTGCTAGGGAATCCCCACATGTACTTATGCTGGCTAACAGATGTAAATCATTCAGCTGCAGCGATGAAAACTAAAACTCCGAGCACTAAAAATTACTTGGAGGACACCCGAGCGTGCTCGGGAAATCTCGAGTAACGAGTATATTCACTTATCACTAAAAGGGACACAAAATGGAAAGGGTCCAGAATTAAAGGAAAGACCACACAAGAGGACAGTGTTTTGTTTTGTTTTTTTTTATATGGGTTCCCTAAAAAAAAAAAAAGGGAAACCGATGCCAGTGCCCAGGTACAGTTGGGTTCAAAATAATAGCAGTGTGTTCAAAAACATGAGTTAATCATAAAATCTTTATAGTAGTTTTTATTTCCATGCATTGGGAACATTGCACAATTTTCCAATACAAAACATTAAGGAAAATGTATAGAAAATGTTAACTACTTTACAGAAAATAAAAAATGAACATTGGGCTGTTCTAAAAAATAGTCTCTGCATATGTCTTTGCAAACTCACAATATGTACTTTTTTGTGGATCACTAACCTAATAGTTGTATACCTACAGTTTGTTTGTTTTTTAAACTGCGTCACATCTATGTTGCATAAAGTTGACCAACTTCTGGTACCTGTCAACTGTTATTCAGCCCAGGATGCGTGGACTACAGTCCACAATAATTTTTTTTTTTTTTTTACATTTGTTGGCTTTGCCTCAGAAATGGCATTTTTTACATCACACTACAAGTGTTCTATCGGATTACGGCTTGGGGATTGGACTGGCCACTCTATAACCTCAATTTTGTTGGACTGAAACCAAGATTTTAATCGTTTACTGGTGTGTTTAGGGTCGTTGTCTTGTTGAAACACCCATTTCAAAGGCATATCCTCTTCAGCGCAAGACAACATGACGACTTCAAGTATTTTAATATACGCAAACTGGTCGATGATCCCTGTTATGCAGTAAATGGGTCCAGCACCATAGTAAGAGAACCATGCCCTTATCATGATTCTTGCACCATCATGCTTCACTGTCTTCAGAGTGTACTGTGGCTTGAATGCAGAGTTTGGGGATCATCTGACGAACTGTCTGCTCCCTTGGACCCAAAAACAATTTTAGTTTAATCAGTCAACAAAATGTTTCTCCATTTCTCTTTTGCCGGTAGATACGTTCTTTGGTAAATTGTATCCGCTTCAGTAGATGGTTTTTGTGGGTTTTTTTTTTTTTTTGGGGGGGGGGGTTTAATGGTGGGACTTTGCAGGGACTTCTAGAGATTAGCTTCACACAGGCCTCTTCTAAAGGTACCTTCACACGAAACGACTTTGTAACGATATCGCTAGCGATCCGTGACGTTGCAGCGTCCTCGCTAGCGATATCGTTTCGTTTGACACGCAGCAGTGATCAGGATCCTGCTGTGATGTCGCTGGTCGCTGAATAAAGTCCAGAACTTTATTTGGTCGTCCGATCGCCGTGTATCGTTGTGTTTGAAAGCAAAAGCAACGATACCAGCGATATTTTACACTGGTAACCAGGGTAAACATCGGGTTACCAAGCGCAGGGCCGCGCTTAGTAACCCGATGTTTACCCTGGTTACCAGCGTAAAAGTAAAAAAAACAAACAGTACATACTCACCTGCGCGTCCCCCAGCGTCTGCTTCCTGACACTTACTGAGCCCGGCCCTAAAGTGAAAGTGAAAGCACAGCGGTGACGTCACCGCTGTGCTGTTAGGGCCGGAGCTCAGTCAGTGTCAGGAAGCAGACGCTGGGGGACGCGCAGGTGAGCATGTACTGTTTGTTTTTTTTTACTTTTACGCTGGTAACCAGGGTAAACATCGGGTTACTAAGCGCGGCCCTGCGCTTAGCAACCCGATGTTTACCCTGGTTACCCGGGGACCTCGGCATCGTTGGTCGCTGGAGAGCGGTCTGTGTGACAGCTCCCCAGCGATCAAATAGCGACGCTGCAGCGATCGGCATCGTTGTCGCTATCGCTGCAGCGTCGCTTCGTGTGAAGGTACCTTAACTGTCACAATACTCACAGGTAACTTGAGACTGTCTATGATCATCCTGGAGTTTATCATTGGCTGAGCCTTTGCCATCCTGGCTATTCTTCCATCCATTCGAATGGTAGTCTTCTATTTTCTTCCACGTCTCTCTGGTTTGGCTTTCCATTTTAAAGTATTGGAGATCATTTTAGCAGTACAGCCTATTATTGTCTGCACTTCTTTATAAGTTTTACCCTCTCCAATCAACTTTTTAATCAAAGTACACTGTTTCTGAACATTGTCTCGAACTACTCATATTTCTCAGGCTTTCAAGGAGAAATGCATGTACAACATATCCTAGCTTCACCCTTAAATAAGGGCCACCTTATTCACACCTGATTCACACCTGTTTCTTCACAGAATGATTTACCTCACTAATTGAAGTCCACGTTGCTATTATTTTGAACACACCCGCTTTCAATTAATTATTCAGATACAGACTCAAAAACATGCATATGATGAATGGTGAGACTGTTGGTTTTCTTAGAATCTACTGCGCCAGCTGGTAAATTGTTTGTCGTGTTGTAATATAATTTGTACCAAAAATAGTTGTTAATCTGGTTAGTCACATTGGACTGCTATTCTTTTGAACACTACTGTATGCAGCACTAAATATTTCTTTCTTTGTGTGATCTGATTAAAAGCTAAATTTTCTATCCCTCGTCCCTTGGTAGCATTTAACCTACATGTAGTGCCCCCAAAGAAGCATTAAAGATGCTGTAGTAGAAAATAATAAAACTTAAAAATCCTCATAGCAAGGCTCATTGTTATACTGTGGACCTGAGAAGACGTGTCTGAGCTGAGCTCTGTTCATCCTATACAATATCCTGGAGGAGAACCATTCACTGGGGTCTCAAAAATTGTTCTAAGCATCCTGAGTGAGTGGGGAAATAGTAAAGCTGTGAAGAGGACATTGGGCATTTGATCTGGTGAAGCAGCACGTAGGAAAAGCTGCAGCTGCCATCTTTGTGCTTGTGCTCAGTGCAGCTTGGAGAAGGAGAGTGGCCTCCCCACGGGAATACAGCTGCATGAAGATCCGCCGAACACCAAGCTGAGCCCTCACCTGCTTTGATTCTCTCTGGGCTGCTGCCTGTGGGAGACCAGGTAGTTCGGTCTCCCTGCCTGGTCTGGGAGAGGTGTGGAAGCACCCTGGGTCCTAGCACCATCGGCTGTCCAGGCTTGAGGTCTCCTGCTGTCTTGTGGATGGTAACTGAGGAAGTGCCGGCTGCCGCTGCTGCCTGGGGCTGAAATCTCCCGGGTTTTTTTTTCACCCATGACAGCACACCTGTGAGGCATCCACCCAGCCAGGACAGGAACCTACTGAAATAAAAGGGCGGGCGGTACCTCTCCCCCACTTCAGTTGGGTTCCTGTCCTTGATGGGATTCCCGTACTGAAATGGATGGTCTCCAAGGAAAGGTCCCAGGTCAGTCCCGACGCTGGAAGAACAGAGTTGATGGTAGTGCTGTACATGGGTCCCCAGGGGGCTTGATGTACAAGCGGGCGCGGACGGCACATTCGGCTCTATCCTGACTTGCTCCGCCCTCCCCCTGCTGCGTACCCGGGCTGGCTCCCAGCTGCTTTCAGCGTCGTAGAGTGGATGGGGCTACTTTCGGGTGCTGCTAGATGTCGGCGCCTCAAGGCATGCTGGTAGGCACGCCCGAGTGACTTCAGGAAAGTGCACTGGAAGCAAAATGACTGCGCCCTATGCAATGCTGGCCAGTATTTGGAATGAAGAGCGTCTGGACTGCTTTTGCAGTCTGCTGAGCCCAGATCATCGCATCTGATAAGGATGGACCAAAGCAATTTGCAGCAGCCAGCACAGCAGACTGCTCACCATTAGCGTGGACACAAGGAAGGCAGCTATTCAAGTGGCAGAAGCAGCAGCCGTCCCAGCCAGAGGAGCAGGGCATCTCAGGGCTCCTCTGTGTCCAGAAAGAATATATCATGTGTCCCACCGCAGCCTCTGAATCCGGTGCCCTTGATTGACATCGGGTGGTGAGTGATCTCCGTGAATGTCATCATCCTAGAGAAAGGTGACAGAAAGAAGGGCTTTCCTGGGTTCTTAGGGGAGCAGAGAAGATCATCCTTTCTGAGGAAGAAATTCAATAGAGGACGTCCTCCGGGAGAGAGAAGGAAGTGGGAAGATAGAGGGAAAAGGGAGTGTGGATTCATGTTCGGCGGTCCTCTCTCCTCCACTTCCAATGAGGCCAGAACAGCAGTAGGGGGAAGGCTTTCACTCTTTGTTCGGGCCTGGGAGAACATCTCCAGCGCCTGGGTCCTGAATATAGTGAAGGAAGGCCTGAGGATAGAGTTCTATCATCCACCACATCAAATATTTGTAGTAACCCCGTCAGAAGATTGACAGAACACCTTGCCCTAGAGATGGAGATTCTGGGCCTAGTGGATAAACAAGTTTTACGCGAGGTTCCAGATGAACACAAAGGGAAGGGGTTTTATTCACCCCTCTTTTTGATTTAAAAAAAAAACCGGATGGCTCATTCAGAACCATCATAAATCTCAGAGGTCTCAATTGCTGGGGGAAAAATCATACCTTCAAGATGGAGTCAGTGAGTACAGCCGCAAAACTTCTCCATCGCAACTGTTTTATGGTGGTAGTCGACTTAAAGGATGCATACTATCACATCCCAATCCATTCGGACTATCAGAAGTACCTGATGGTAGCCCTACAAATTCAAGGAGAAGTCAGACATTTTCAGTTCCGAGCGCTTCCCTTTGGACTGTCAGTAGCCCCGAGAGTATTCACCAAAGTGGTAGCGGAGATGATGGCCTTCCTCCGCATCCAGAACACCGTTATCGTTCCTTATCTGGACAACTTTCTGATAGTGGGGAAATAAGGAGAACACTCTGCTGCGCGGTTGAAGGAGGTGTCAGCGACCTTACAAGAACTGGGCTGGATGGTGAATACTCAAAAGTCAAGGCTACAACCCCCTAAAGGTACAGACCTTCTTGGGCCTTGTCCTGAACTCAGAACTGCAGGCTTGCTTCTTGCCCATAGGCAAGGTAGAGAAGATGATGAACCTAGCCTCGGCAGCCATAGAACTCCCACAGATGGCCCTGAGAAAAACAATGTCCCTGTTGGGAACCTTAACATCCTGTATCCCAGCAGTAAAATGGGCCCAATTCCATACCAGACAGCTGCAGTGGGAGATAATGTCCACATAAAGATCGCTAAAACTGTGTTTAGAAGGGAGGGTAGGTCTTTCTTCAGAGATCAGACAGTCCCTCAGGTGGTGGACGGACAGGTCGAACTTGACGTCAGGAGTTCCAGGAGAAAGGCCGATAAGTGACATAATCACTACAGACGCCAGCATCTCAGGGTGGGGGGCACACCTGATAAGTCAGGCGATTCAGGGGTCATGGGTGCCTCCAGAGCTGGAAACATCAAATCTAAAAACTGTGGGTGGCAGAAATGGCTATAGAAAGCTTTCTCCCTTCCTGGGTCGCCAGGTCTGCATTATGTCAGACAACCAAGCCACGGAGGCATACATCAATCACCAGGGGGAACAAGGTCCTACTCCCTAATGGTAGCAGCCAACAGCATTTTCCAGGTGGCAGAACAACATTTCTTGTCCCTACGGCACTACACATAAGGGGGGCAGAAAATGTCAAGGCAGACTTCCTGAGCCACAAAAGACTAAAGCAGGGGGAATGGGCCTTAAACTCCAGAGTGTTCCAGCTGATAGTCAATGGGGAGTGCCGGAAATAGATCTGTGCAACAACAAGGAAGGTAAAAAGGTTCTGTTCTCTAAACCCAAGGGGAAACCCATTTGCAGTAGACTCCCTCCAGATTCCCTGGAACATCAAGATTGCTTACGCTTTTCTTCTGGTAGCCATGATTCCAGCGGTAGTGATGAAAATCAGTGATCAGGCGAGAGTGATTATGATTGCCTCCTTCTGGCCAAAAAGACCTTGGTTTTCCCTGTTAAGGACAATTTCCCTATCAGACCCATGGATCCTGCCAGAGATTCTGGACCTTCTCAGTCAGGGGCCAATATTCCAGACCCAAGTAAAGTAGGTGCAGGAAAATTCCACCCAATGTATGCTTTAGCTTCTCAGCAGGGGGACTTTGAGACAGCAATACCTCAAATCTCTCCCTCTCAAATCTGGAATTTAACCCATCATCAGGCAAACTCCCTATGACAGAAATATCTCTATCCAAGAAGAAAAAATAGAAGTGGCACTCACCCCGATGTTGCTGTGAATCAAAGTCCTTTATTCATATTACGAAGGAACAAGCATAATATGGAGAGGCGGCTGGTAAGAGTATCGGTGCAGGAAGGAGGAAGAAAGGACGACGTGGTCCTGGACCTGTGGAAGCGCACAAGCGCGAAACGGCCGTCGTCCTTTCTTCCTCCTTCCTGCACCGTTACTCTTACAAACCGCCTCTCCATATTATGTTTGTTCCTTCGTAATATGAATAAAGGACTTTGATTCACAGCAACATCGGGGTAAGTGCCACTTCTATTTTTTCTTCTTGGATTTACATAAATATCTGACGTTGAACACCACTCATGAGTGTCTTAATTAGGATCCTACGTCTACCACTGAACTAGCTGTTTTTCAACCTGCCTAGTGCCATTCTTACTTTAAGTTTTCTTGTGTTACAGAAATATCTCTATTTTCAACAGAAGCTTGTTGTGAATTCCGTTCTCGAACTCCCTCCTGTGGTCATGAATGGTACTTCGGCGAGTTCTGTCCGTGGACTCCCTCTGGTGGCTGTGAGTGGAACTGCTGGTTCTGAGGTTGCTTCCTCAGCTGCCCTCGTTTGGGGCTAGGTTGGCTTCTCTATTTAACTCCACTCAGATCGTTACTCCATGCCAGCTGTCAATGTATCAGTACTGGTTCAGATCTCTCTCGGATCTTTCTGATGACCTGTCTACTCCAGCAGAAGCTAAGTCCCTGCTAGTTCATTTGTTGTTCATTGTGTACTGAATATATTTCTTAGTACTTGCTAAGTTCTAGTCCAGCTTGCTAACATGATATTGCCTTGCTAGCTGAAAGCTCTGGGTCGCAGAGTGGCACCTCCGCACCGTGAGTCGGTGCGGGGGTCTTTTTGCACACTCTGCGTGGCTTTTTGTAGTTTTTTGTGCTGACCGCATAGATCCCTTTCCTATCCTCAGTCTATTTAGTAAGTCTGGCCTCCTTTGCTGAAACCTGTTTCATCCCTGTGTTTGTGACTTTCCTCTTAACCCACAGTTAATATATGTGAGGGGCTGCCTTTACCTTTGGGGAATTTCTCTGAGGCAAGGTAAGGCTTATTTTCCTATCTTTAGGGGTAGTTAGCTCTTAGGCTGTGAAGAGGCGTCTAGGGAGAGTTAGGTACGCTCCACAGCTATTTCTAGTGTGTGTGTTATAGGATTAGGATTTGCGGTCAGCAGAGTTCCCACTTCCCAGAGCTTGTCCTGTCTTCTAGTTTAACCATCAGGTCATTCCAGGTGCACCTAACCACCAGGTCCATAACAGAAGCTACTGGAAACGCTATAGCAGCAAAATCTTTTGATTCCATTATGCCTCCTAAACCATAAAGACCCCATCAAAGTGCGTAAACAAAGATACTCTTACCTCTGCAAACCGAACTGACTCCCCAGGAGACCTAGTGGCTACCCCATCCCTCTTTGCCCTTATTGAGGAATCGGAGTCAGGGAACAGCAACCTTGGCTCCGCTTCTTCCATTACTAATTCTCCTTTAAGACCCTCTATTCCTGAGGAAATACATGTCTATTTACAACAAATTCCCACTAGGGAGGATTTTGAGGCCCTCATCTTAGAGGTGAAATCTACACGTAGATCCGAGATCGCTGTGTTGCATGACCATCAGGTTAATAAATTTATTGCAGTACGTATAGAGTCATTAGAAGGAGCTCACAACAATACATATAAACATTTGACTCTGCTCCAGGAATCCGTGTCCACTAAGGCAGAAACTCTTAGGGCTTCTTATCAGCATTTAGAGGACTTCGATAATAGAGGACAGCGAGGCGTAATAATATCCGATTAAGGGGTCTTCCCGAACAAGAGGGAAATAAGGACCTCTCAAAAATTTTGGAATCCATCTTCAATAGAATCCTAAGCCTTCCAAACACTAACAAAATTAAGCTAGATAGAGCTCACCGTGCTCTAAGGCCAAAGGGATCTTCAGCTTTACCACGTGACACCCCCTGATGAAGGATTTATTCCAAAACGCCCGTCGGGCGCATTCCTGCATCCACTCACCTGACCGCACAGGTAACCATTTTATTCAGCTATGCTACGTTAGTTATTTAGATTTTTGCCTGTCACCTTGCATACCTTTTCTTTATCCATAGTGAATTTATATCTGTATATACTCCACAGGCTTTAATATACAGTGCCTACAAGTAGTATTCAACCCCCTGCAGATTTAGCAGGTTTAATAAGATGCAAATAAGTTAGAGCCTTCAAACAAGAGCAGGATTTATTAACAGATGCATAAATCTTACAAACCAAAAAGTTTTGTTGCTCAGTTAAATTTTTATAAATTTTAAACATAAAAGTGTGGGTCAATTATTATTCAACCCCTAGGTTTAATATTTTGTGGAATAACCTTTGTTTGCAATTACAGCTAATAATCGTCTTTTTATAAGACCTGATCAGGCCGGCACAGGTCTCTGGAGTTATCTTGGCCCACTCCTCCATGCAGATCTTCTCCAAGTTATCTAGGTTCTTTGGGTGTCTCATGTGGACTTTAATCTTGAGCTCCTTCCACAAGTTTTCAATTGGGTTAAGGTCAGGAGACTGACTAGGCCACTGCAACACCTTGATTTTTTGCCTCTTGAACCAGGCTTTGGTTTTCTTGGCTGTGTGCTTTGGGTCGTTGTCTTGTTGGAAGATGAAATGACGACCCATCTTAAGATCCTTGATGGAGGAGCGGAGGTTCTTGGCCAAAATCTCCAGGTAGGCCGTGCTATCCATCTTCCCATGGATGCGGACCAGATGGCCAGGCCCCTTGGCTGAGAAACAGCCCCACAGCATGATGCTGCCACCACCATGCTTGACTGTAGGGATGGTATTCTTGGGGTCGTATGCAGTGCCATCCAGTCTCCAAACGTCACGTGTGTGGTTGCCACCAAAGATCTCGATCTTGGTCTCATCAGACCAGAGAACCTTGAACCAGTCAGTCTCAGAGTCCTCCAAGTGATCATGAGCAAACTGTAGACGAGCCTTGACATGACGCTTTTAAAGTAAAGGTACCTTACGGGCTCGTCTGGAACGGAGACCATTGCGGTGGACTACGTTACTTATGGTATTGACTGAAACCAATGTCCCCACTGCCATGAGATCTTCCCGGAGCTCCTTCCTTGTTGTCCTTGGGTTAGCCTTGACTCTTCGGACAAGCCTGGCCTCGGCACGGGAGGAAACTTTCAAAGGCTGTCCAGGCCGTGGAAGGCTAACAGTAGTTCCATAAGCCTTCCACTTCCGGATGATGCTCCCAACAGTGGAGCCAGGTAGGCCCAACTCCTTGGAAAGGGTTTTGTACCCCTTGCCAGCCTTGTGACCCTCCACGATCTTGTCTCTGATGGCCTTGAAATGCTCCTTTGTCTTTCCCATGTTGACCATGTTTGAGTGCTGTTCACAAGTTTGTGGAGGGTCTTAAATAGTCAGAAAAGGCTGGAAAAAGAGATAATTAATCCCAACATGTGAAGCTCGTTGTTCTTTGTGCCTGAACTACTTCTTAATACTTTAGGGGAACCAAACAGAATTCTGGTGGGTTGAGGGGTTGAATAATAAATGACCCTCTGAAAAGACTTTTCACAATTTAAAAAAAAAAAAAAGAAATAACATTCTTTTTTGCTGCAGTGCATTTCACACTTCCAGGCTGATCTACAGTCCAAATGTCACAATGCCAAGTTAATTCCAAATGTGTAAACCTGCTAAATCTGCAGGGGGTTGAATACTACTTGTAGGCACTGTACATCTGCCTCTCTGCCATATGCCATTTCTATCCCAGTGCTGATTGATTTTGATTACAATTACTTTTTTGTGCACAGGCACATCTTGATTTAGTGGTTTCCTCCTTTCTACCCAAAAAATTTTCTATTTGATTCTTTTGTCTGCATGAGCACACAATACCTTTTGTATTTTAGATATCATACCCTTGTTTTCTTCACACAAGCAATTGGATTTAATTCCATGATGGACCTAATTGTGAATGTCTTCATATGAATTTTTTTATATATATATTATTATTATTATTATTATTTATTGTTATAGCGCCATTTATTCTATGGCGCTTTACATGTAAGGAGGGGTATACATAATAAAAACAAGTACAATAATCTTAAACAATACAAGTCATAACTGGTACAGGAGGAGAGAGGACCCTGCCCGCAAAGGCTCACAATCTACAAGGGATGGGTGAGAATACAGTAGGCGAGGATAGAGTTGGTCATGCAGCGGTTTGGTCGATCGGTGGTTACTGCAGGTTGTAGGCTTGTCGGAAGAGGTGGGTCTTCAGGCTCTTTTTGAAGGTTTCGATGGTAGGCGAGAGTCTGATGTGTTGTAGACAGTTCCAGAGTAGGGGTGATACGCGAGAGAAATCTTGTATACGATTGTGGGAAGAGGAAATAAGAGGGGAGTAGAGAAGGAGGTCTTGTGAGGATCGGAGATTGCGTGCAGGAAAGTACCGGGAGACGAGGTCACAGATGTATGGAGGAGACAGGTTGTGGATGGCTTTGTACGTCATGGTTAGGGTTTTGTACTGGAGTCTCTGGGCAATGGGGAGACAGTGAAGGGATTGACAGAGGGGAGAGGCTGGGGAATAGCGGGGGGACAGGTGCATTAGTCAGGCAGCAGAGTTTAGAATAGATTGGAGGGGTGTGAGAGTGTTAGAGGGGAGGCCACAGAGCAGGAGGTTGCAGTAGTCAAGGCAAGAGATTATGAGGGCATGGACTAGGGTTTTTGCAGATTCTTGGTTGATGAATGTACGGATTCGTGAAATATTTTTGAGTTGAAGTCGGCAGGAAGTGGAAAGGGCTTGGATATGTGGTTTGAAGGAGAGATCAGCATCAAGGATTACCCCGAGGCAGTGAGCTTGTGGGACTGGGGAGAGTGGGCAGCCATTTACTGTAATGGATAGGTTCGTTGGGGGGGGGGGGTCATGTGAGATGGGAGAAAGATGATGAATTCTGTTTTGTCCATGTTAAGTTTCAGAAATCTAGCAGAGAAGAAGGATGAAATAGCGGATAGACATTGAGGGATTCTGGTTAGTAGGGAGGTGATATCTGGTCCAGAGATGTAGGTCTGTGTGTCATCAGCATAGAGGTGATACTGAAAGCCATGAGATTCTATGAGCTGTCCCAGGCCAAAGGTGTAAATGGAGAAGAGCAGGGGCCCTAGGACTGAACCTTGTGGGACTCCGACAGATAGGGGGCGAGGTGAGGAGGTGGTGTGTGAGTGGGAGATGCTGAATGTCCGGTCTGTTAGGTATGATGAGATCCAGGATAGGGCCAAGTCTGTGATGCCAAGGGATGAGAGGGTCTGTAATAATAGGGAATGGTCCACTTTGTCAAAGGCAGCCGACAGGTCGAGGAGGAGGAGGACAGAGTAATGTCGCTTGCTCTTGGCGGTTAAGAGGTCATTGGTGACCTTAGTTAGGGCAGTTTCAGTGGAATGGTGTGACCGGAAGCCAGATTGTAAGCGGTCAAAGAGAGATCAAGAAGAGAGATGGGAAGACAGTTCAAGGTAGACATGTTGTTCCAGTAGTTTGGAGGCATAGGGGAGATGTGAAATAGGGCGATAGCTAGATACAGAGGATGGGTCAAGAGAAGGCTTTTTGAGGATAGGTGTAATGGAGGCATGTTTAAAGCTTGAGGGGAAAACACCAGTTGTTAGTGATAGGTTGAAGAGATGGGTTAGGGTTGGGATGAAGACTGTGGTGAGGTTTGGGATGAAGTCCGATGAGAGCGGGTCAAGTGCACAGGTGGTGAGATGCGATCTTGAGAGTAGAGTGGAGAGTTGATCTTCTGTAATGGTGGAGAAGTTGGTTTTGGAGGTGGAGGGCTGGGAAGTCGGGAGGAAGGGCTCTGGGGGTTGTTGACCAAAACTGTCTCTGATGTTATCAATCTTCTGCTTGAAAAATGAGGCAAAGTCTTCAGCTGAGATAAGTGGGGAGGGAGGAGGTGCTGGGGGACAGAGGAGAGAATTGAAGGTGTTGAATAACTGTTTAGGGTTGTGAGACAGGGAGGATATGAGAGATGAGAAGTAGGTTTGTTTAGCTGTGGTGGCGAGTGTGGTCTTGAAAGTAGTGACGGACTGTTTGAATGCGATGAAGTGTTCGTTGGAGTGGGATCTTTTCCATCTGCGCTCAGCAGCCCTGGAAGCTCGCCTCAGTTCTTTGGTCAGGCTGGTGTATACAGTTGTTTTTTTACTTCTTAGCCTACCATTTCACTTATTTGTCTCATGCAATTGCTACCCCAATGTTTGTGGTCACACCTGTGTTTGGAGGTACTCTCTGTGTGTTGTAAGTGCCATTACTTGCCCATTTTTTATCTTTTGTCTCAATAAAAATCACATTTTATATTTTCAAACTTTGTCCTATTATTTGCTGTGACCTTTTCGTTCAGTTTTTACTCCTTATTGACACGTGACATTATATGCTGCTTTCACAACTTTGCTACTAAGGAAGCTATTGTCTCCATAGCACGTACAATGCAAAGTCTGGACTATAAAGGATCAACTTCCAGCTATTCTCCAATCTATCCTGGATAACATTGTAAAAAAGGCGACATCTTCGCCCCCTTCTCTCCACTGTACAGGAGTGTCACATCATCAGGGCCGGACTGAGACTAAAATTCAGCCCTGGCTTTTGAAGTTACACAGGCCCACTTGTCACATGGTGACTGTATAATATCTTTGTACACTTGTAGGCAGGGCCGGTTTTAGGCAAAGTGGGGCCCTAGGCAAATGGAGCGCCCCCAGTAGGGCAGTGGGGTACTCGGTACCGGGCCCTTCGGTTCTCAAGGGGGATGGCACGGTGGCTGACCCGGTCCATGGCTCTAGGGACATCCGTTGATACATGGGGAAAGGTCTTTAAAGGGATAGAGTTTGTGTTCGTGACGCCACCTCTGGTATTCAGTCAGGGTGACAGACACTGCTGTGAGGGGTCCGCTGGGGTGATGTTATGGCAGCGAGATGGTATACCTTCCCACAGGTGAAGTGTGTCCCTAGGGCTTCCCAGTGTGTAGATTGGGGAATGGTGTGAGTTTAAGGCGCAGTGAAGAACAAAGACACAAGGTTGCAGTCTCTTTATCTTTACTGAAGGCATCCACAGTCCAGAGCACCGGATCACAGGGTAGGCAGAGTCCGGCCGGTCTGAAGGCAAATCCAGAGTCCCCTTATCCAGGTGGAAATCGGTAGCCTTCTCTCTGTCCCCCAGATGGATAGGAACAACCCATATGACTGATGGCCTGAGGCTTTTTACAGGGACTCTAGCACGCCCCAGCCCCCACAAGTTGCCAGCGTGCTTCCTGGGTATAGGTCGGGCAGGTAACGTGGAATTATCTGTCCTGCCGGCCTCTGGAGCAAGGCTTGGAGACGATTGCTCCCTCGGTGTTCTGGCTACCGGATCCTGTGCTTCAGAAAAGAGGCAGCCTTTTGCAGGGCAGAACTCCTTATGGTTTCCTCTCCTTGTGCTATGACTTAGTTTCTCACCCTCTACAATACAAATCGCTGTTCGTGTCTCTTTCTTAGGATGCTGCCGCACGCCGGGCCGACTCGGCTCTGTGGCCTTCTGTCTAGGCCTCTGACAGGATCCCACCCCTGTCAGGGACCACTCTGTCTGCAACTCTTAGATGTTCCTCTTTCCCCTCTGGCTGCCTGACAGGTGCTGCCTGGGTGAAGCCCAGTCAGCTTCTGCCTCACTTCCTATCCAGATCACCAGTTTTACCTAATTGTGAAGAGTGCCCTAATAGATAGGAGCATAGCTCCCCCTGGTGGACTGGAGTGTGAAGTGTGTTGTATGGTTTGTGATACCTGGTAAAGAGATCTCCTTTATTGCCTTCAGACTTAACATCACTCCCCCTGGTGGAAGAACGACATTACTGCAACGACCAGGACCCTGGGGTTAAATCTAGTACTCCCGGACTGGGAAAAGAAAACAACAATACATTAGCAAAAGACATGCAAATTTTTAAATGCTATAAAACAAATTAATTTAACTAAGTTTCCCTTTATGGGAGGTGAGAACTCTTGAACGTTACAAACAAGAACATATTTACATTACTGACTTGCTCCTATATCTGACCAATAACAGATGTACTGACTACCTATGAAATATAATTACCCGTACAGGTATACTATCTATTAAGTGCATAGGCAAACATTTTATTTTATTTAACTGCAAAACAGTTCTAAGTGCAAACTTTCAACTAAGGCTAGGTTCACATTGCGTTAGGGCAATCCGTTTAGCGCTAGCGGATTGCGCTAACGCAATGTTTATTTAGGGGCCGTGTTTGGGGTCGCGTTAACGTCCCCACTCTCGCAGATCCCCGATCTGCGAGAGCGGGGAACGGACCTCGGGCGCGCCGCGGATGCTGCAAGCAGCGTCCGAGGCGCGTCACAGAAGAACGGCACATCACTAGCGCGAGCCGAAAAAGGCACGCGCTAGGAATGCGCTGCAGGAGAAATTGACATTGCTGTCAATGGGCACGCTAACGGACCCGTTGCACGGTGTTAATTGCGACATTTTTGCCGTGCAACGCTGTCCGTTAGCGTGCACACATTAATGCAATGTGAACCCAGCCTAACCCCCACGTGCTTACTTTATTTAAATGCAGAACAGTCTATTAACGTCCACGGGCCCACTGCATTTTCTTTCAGTTTATCTAAAATACATTATCAAACCTTTTCTTCTACATACTATCGGCTGTGTAAACATTATTACTATCTAACTACTCAATACGTTCAAACATTATCACTTTTAGGCAAAGTGCAACAAGTAAACATTCCCTTTAAGGGTAAACCCAAGTCTTTTCTGAAGTAGTGCAACATATCAATCACATCATCAGTATTCAAGTCAGTTTAAAGGTGACGTGATGCGAGGGACCCGTGATGAACCCCCATCGTTGGTCTTGGGTGGGCTACAAGATGTGTATCCTGACCCGGAATTCTGCCACACCAACGGGTTTTTCTTCAGGTCTGAAAAGCAAAGCAGTTTTTACAGCAAGATTAACAGCAGTTTCTGTTAGAGGCAGTCTCTGTAAAAGCCTCCTATGTAAAACCAGTAGAAAGCACCCTTAAGAAGGTGCCAACTATTTACAAGGACAGTTTGTGATCATGCACAGTAGCAATAAAGAAGCTTGTGCAAAACATAGGATCCCTTTAAGCATGGGACCCCTTTAAGAGGCAACCCTAGCGGTTTTAAAGTAGAAAATGGAAAGTTTTTGGAACTATTTACATTCTTGTCAGCGTTCGGTTATTTAGACGGCTTCCAGGGCTTTACCTGGCACGTAATCCTTCCTGGCCTGGGAAGGGTAAGGTCCAGGGTTGCACCCGGTGCTGGATAAATGCCATTGGTTCGTCTCTCATGAACCGTGAGATCATGGGCCACAATGGAAGTCTGTGTGGCTTGGTTGTGGGCAGTTGCCACAATGGGGGCTGCGGCTGCTGGCTCAGTGGTAGGTGCGCTTTCCTGGTCCCTGGGTGACGCTATGAGGGCTGCGCATCTCTGCACATCCCGAGCCCACCAACCTTTTCCCTTCCGGTACCGGATGTAGGTCACGGCATCCCCGGGATATAAGTCTGGGTCCGTGTATTCTCCTCTGAGGCAGGGTTCCACTTCATCCCGAGTGACGTGGACCCTCACTGGCAATCCGATTTCTTGGATGAAGCCCTTTTCTTTCTGGGGGTGGAAGACTACGACAACACCCCATTTTGGTGGGAAGTCATCCTGCAAGTCACCCTGAGCCTCTTGTTCCGCCTCTTCCCTCCTCTCAGTTATTAGGCGTCGCCGGTACTCTCCCCAGGGAAGGACCCTAAGGTCATGCCCATGTGATCCGGGGCCTGGTAGTGAGGCCATTGGGGTTCCGGCAGTCGTAGCGGGGGAAGGTGCAGTCGCGGGGGACAGACAGATCCCCAAGATGCGGCTGTGCCTGGTACCTGCACGTGGGGAACTCCTCCAACGCCGTTCCACTCCTCCGAGGAAGGCGCCAAGACCAGCGGTGGTAGGGATTGCGACTCCTCTGGCAGCTCCAAGAGGTCCATCCTCTCCAGCGGTGGCATGTCTGCATACTCCTCCGGTGACGGGGGTCTGCGCTGGGTCGGAGCGGCTCCACTCCGGTATCTGGGGGTCACCATGCCTGCTCCTTCCTCGCCCTTTTCCCGCTCTCCGGGGGCGGTTTCTTTTCCTTTGTCTCCACCCGCCATTGAGGATCAGGAGGTGGATCTCGGCTGCTGACGGACACGTCCTCGAGGTACAGAGATATTTTGACTGGGCGGCCATTATTTTTCGCGCTTCTCAGTTCGTTCACACCCACAACTCCACGCCCTTCTTCTTTTCCTGCGCTCCTCATGGCGCTGTAATGGCGGTGGTTTTGGTGGGAATTTTGGCGGTCTTTTGTAATACACAGTCTTTTAGCAAATCACAGTTCAAATACAATTCTGGCACAGTTCTTAGGCGCACATGACCCGATTTTCAGGCTTAAGTAGATCCTGTTCGTGACGACAAAAGATTGGAGCGCCCCCAGTAGGGCAGTGGGGTACTCGGTGTCGGACCCTTCGGTTCTCAAGGGGGATGTCACGGTGGCTGACCCGGTCCGTGGCCCTAGGGACGTCCGTTGATAAATGGGGGAAAGGTCTTTAAAGGGATAGTTTGTGTTCGTGACGCCACCTGTGGTATTCAGTCAGGGTGACCGACGCTGCTGTGAGGGGTCCGCTGGGGTGATGTTATGGCAGCTAGATGATATACCTTCCCACAGGTGAAGTGTGTCCCCAGGGCTTCCCAGTGTGTAGATGGGGAATGGTATGAGGCGTAAGGCGCAGTGAAGAACGAAGACACAAGGTTGCAGTCTCTTTATCTTTACTGAAGGCTTCAGCATCCACAGTCCAGAGCACCGGATCACAGGGTAGGCAGAGTCCAGCCAGTCTGAAGGCAAATCCAGAGTCCCCTTATCCAGGTGGAAATCATTAGCCTTCCTCTAGCGCCTGGATGTTGTAGTACCTTACTGCTGAGCCTCTCATAAGGTCCTCACAACTGTTGTAGATGTTCTAGATGTTATGTCTTTCTCTCTGTCCCCCAGATGGATAGGAACAACCCATATGACTGATGGCCTGAGGCTTTTTACAGGGACTCTAGCACGCCCCAGCCCCCACAAGTTGCCACCATGCCTCCTGGGTATAGGTCAGGCATGTAACGTGGAATTATCTGTCCTGCCAGTCTCTGGAGCAAGGCTTGGAGACAATTGCTCCCTCGGTGTTCCGGCTACTGGATCCTGTGCCTCAGAAAGGAGGCAGCCTTTTGCAGGGCAGAACTCCTTATGGTTTCCTCTCCTTGTGCTATGACTTCGTTTCTCACCCTCTACAATACAATTCACTGTTTGTGTCTCTTTCTTAGGATGCTGCCGCTCGCTGGGCCGATGCAGCTCTGTGGCTTTCTGTCTAGGCCTCTGACAGGATCCACCCCTGTTAGGGACCACTCTGTCTGCAACTCTTAGATGTTCCTCTTACCCCTCTGGCTGCCTGACAGGTGCTGCCTGGGTGAAGCCCAGTCAGCTTCTGCCTCACTTCCTATCCAGATCACCAGTTTTACCTAATTGTGAAGAGTGTCCTAATAGATAGGAGAATAGCTCCCCCTGGTGGACTGGAGTGTGAAGTGTGGTGTATGGTTTGTGATACCTGGTAAAGAGATCTCCTTTATTGCCTTCAGACGTAACATCACTCCCCCTGGTGGAAGAACGACATTACTGCAACGACCAGGACCCTGGGGCGCTGCACAAAGTTTATAATGGGGCCCCAAATGCTAACATACTGAACATCACACAAAAGCATTTCGGTTGTATTTACATGTGCTGAGTTCAGGCCGCTAAATGAGTTTGATTGACAATACTGAAGTTGTTCAACGCTTGTTTCCAGGCCTCTTTCCACCAGCTGAGGAATAATGATGGGACAGAACGATCACTAATAGATCACTAACAGATCACCATACAGTATCATGTTATCAGCAGCACATCAAAAGTTTACACCGGGCGATGTGCTGCTGAGAACAATGATTTTTGTTCCAGCAAAAACAATCTGAATATGCAGCATTTTACTTGTTTAGTAAAATACACCCCATAGTCCTCCATATATTATAATGTGCACCACAGTCCTCCATATAGTATAATACACTCCCTATAGTCCTTGATATATTAAAATACACTGCTCAGTCCTCCATATAGCATAATACACTCCTCATAGTGCTCCATATAGTATAATGCCCCGCCATAGTCATCCATGTAGTACAATTCACTTCCCATAGTATAATGCACCCCATAGTTCTTCATATAGTATAAAGTATTCCCCATAGTCCTCGATACAGTATAATGCAGCCCCATATAGTATAATGCAGCCACCACCCCACAGAGTAAAATGCAGCCACCCCACAGAGTATAATGTAACCCCCCATAGAAAATAATGCAGCCCCCTCATAGTTTAATGCAGCCCCCTCAGAGTATGATGCAATCACCCCTCATAGAATATACATATACAGTGGGGCAAAAAAGTATTTAGTCAGTCAGCAATAGTGCAAGTTCCACTACTTAAAAAGATGAGAGGCGTCTGTAATTTACATCATAGTTAGACCTCAACTATGGGAGACAAACTGAGACAAAAAAATCCAGAAAATCACATTGTCTGTTTTTTTATCATTTTATTTGCATATTATGGTGGAAAATAAGTATTTGGTCAGAAACAAAATTTCATCTCAATACTTTGTAATATATCCTTTGTTGGCAATGACAGAGGTCAAATGTTTTCTGTAAGTCTTCACAAGGTTGCCACACACTGTTGTTGGTATGTTGGCCCATTCCTCCATGCAGATCTCCTCTAGAGCAGTGATGTTTTTGGCTTTTCGCTTGGCAACACGGACTTTCAACTCCCTCCAAAGGTTTTCTATAGGGTTGAGATCTGGAGACTGGCTAGGCCACTCCAGGACCTTGAAATGCTTCTTACGAAGCCACTCCTTCGTTGCCCTGGCGGTGTGCTTTGGATCATTGTCATGTTGAAAGACCCAGCCATGTTTCATCTTCAATGCCCTTGCTGATGGAAGGAGGTTTGCACTCAAGATCTCACGATACATGGCCCCATTCATTCTTTCATGTACCCGGATCAGTCGTCCTGGCCCCTTTGCAGAGAAACAGCCCCAAAGCATGATGTTTCCACCACCATGCTTTACAGTAGGTATGGTGTTTGATGGATGCAACTCAGTATTCTTTTTCCTCCAAACACGACAAGTTGTGTTTCTACCAAACAGTTCCAGTTTGGTTTCATCAGACCATAGGACATTCTCCCAAAACTCCTCTGGATCATCCAAATGCTCTCTAGCAAACTTCAGACGGGCCCGGACATGTACTGGCTTAAGCAGTGGGACACGTCTGGCACTGCAGGATCTGAGTCCATGGTGGCGTAGTGTGTTACTTATGGTAGGCCTTGTTACATTGGTCCCAGCTCTCTGCAGTTCATTCACTAGGTCCCCCCGCGTGGTTCTGGGATTTTTGCTCACCGTTCTTGTGATCATTCTGACCCCACGGGGTGGGATTTTGCGTGGAGCCCCAGATCGAGGGAGATTATCAGTGGTCTTGAATGTCTTCCATTTTCTAATTATTGCTCCCACTGTTGATTTCTTCACTCCAAGCTGGTTGGCTATTGCAGATTCAGTCTTCCCAGCCTGGTGCAGGGCTACAATTTTGTTTCTGGTGTCCTTTGACAGCTCTTTGGTCTTCACCATAGTGGAGTTTGGAGTCAGACTGTTTGAGGGTGTGCACAGGTGTCTTCTTATACTGATAACAAGTTTAAACAGGTGCCATTACTACAGGTAATGAGTGGAGGAAAGAGGAGACTCTTAAAGAAGAAGTTACAGGTCTGTGAGAGCCAGAAATCTTGATTGTTTGTTTCTGACCAAATACTTATTTTCCACCATAATATGCAAATAAAATGATAAAAAAAACAGACAATGTGATTTTCTGGATTTTTTTGTCTCAGTTTGTCTCCCATAGTTGAGGTCTACCTATGATGTAAATTACAGACGCCTCTCATCTTTTTAAGTGGTGGAACTTGCACTATTGCTGACTGACTAAATACTTTTTTGCCCCACTGTAATACAGCCCCCCATAGAATATAATGTAGTCCCCCATAGAATATAATGTAGCCCCGAATAGAATATAATACAGCCCACCCCCCCATAGAATATAATGCAGCCCCATCAAAGAGTATGATGCAATCATCCCTCATACAATCTAATACAGCCCCCCATAGAATATAATACAGCCCACCTCACCATAATATATAATGTAGCCCCCCATAGAATGTAATGCAGCCCCCCATAGTATATAACAAAGCCTCCCCCATAGAATATAATATACCCCCACAATAGTATATAACACAGCCACATAGTGTATAACATGGCCTCCCCATAGACTATAATATACCCCCATAGTATATAGCAAAGCCTGCATAGTATATAGCACAACCCACATAGTATATAGCACAACCTGCATAGTATATAGCACAACCTGCATAGTATATAGCACAGCCTGCATAATATAGCACAGCCCACCCACGTAGCAGTATACAGCCCACACAGTACTATACAGTCCACGTAGTAGTATACAGCCCTCACAGTGGTATACAGCCCACACAGCCTACGTAGTAGTATACAGCACAGCCCCCCCCCCCCCCCCGAAAATGGCCCCACAATCCAGTTGAAAAAAAAAACACACTCCTCACCTCTCCTCATGCCCGCTTTGCTCCCTGCTCCAGTCTCGGTAGCTGCCGCTTCACTGCCCGGCACACAGCAGGTGCGCGATGATATGTCATCATCGTGCACCCGCAGTGTCAGCGCGAGGCAGAGCGGGGAATGATGGGAGAGGGAGCATCGTTAGACACGCTCTCCTCCTTCATTGCATTCAACTGTACCGGCATCATAGACGCCGGTATAGTTGAATGCGGCGGGGGGCGAGTCGGCGCTGGCGCCACTGACAACGGCACACTGTGCAGCAGCCCACCACTGGCACCGACCCTTCTGGCATCTGCCAGAACTGCCCGATGGCCAGTCCGGCCCTGCACATCATCTATTGATGGGGATTCCCCTTCTCTCTCACAGCTAGGGTGGAGGGGCGATCAGCATCCTTGAAAGTTCATAGTGACTTGCCTTCCTTCTGCAAAACTTTAAATATTCCGCTTCCAGAGATCTTTGACTGGGAACTAGGATTGCCATCACCTTCCCCTCCCCATTGTGGCAAACAAGTCGAAAGAAACGAGGAAGATCAAACTCCACTCAGCCCACTTCACTACCAATGAGACAAGAACTATTATGACTTACACAAAGTCTGCTTAATTTTTTCTCTGTATTTTGGGTTTCCACTGTGGTAGTATATGAATATCATATCCAAGTTTTGTACTGCTTTATAATTCGGCCCACATGAATATAAGATTAACCATTTAGTTGCTGGGACTTTCCTCCCAGTTAAAACTTAATTCTCTGATCATCTTAATTGTTGCTAGTTATAATAGTTTTGGTTCCTTCAATTTCAAGGGAGTCTAGAGAGGCTATACCATTGCTCCCACGGAAATCTTGAACACATACTTTGTTGTTGTTCAGATTTCCATAGGAGATAGGAATATTAGTTTAAACAATTCCTTTAAGTGATGTTTTTCTGCATATTTGATACTTTTATTTGTTATTTGTCAGATATCAACGTATGTTTCCCCTCCCTTCCTGTTTTTACATCCCCTCTTTGCATTTCCAGACCTTTTGACCATAAAGGCAACCTAATGAATCTCAAGACTTTACCTCCTTTCTCCAGCCTTGGTGAGTCTACATTGGCATACTTACTCCTTTTATATCCACCATGATTAAATGCGTCTCACTCAATGTCAAAGGCCTTAACTCAAAATGTTAAGCGACATTTAACCTTAACTGAAATTAGATTCTTAAAAGCAGATGTACACTGTGTGCAGAATTATTAGGCAAGTTGTATTTTGATCACATGATACTTTTTATACATGTTGTCCTACTCCAAGCTGTTCAGGCTTGAGAGCCAACTACCAATTAAGTAAGTCAGGTCATGTGCATCTCTGTAATGAGGAGGGGTGTTGTCTAATGACATCAAAACCCTATATAAGGTGTGCTTAATTATTAGGCAACTTCCTTTCCTTTGGCAAAATGGGTCAGAAGAGAGATTTGACGGGCTCTGAAAAGTCCAAAATTGTGAGATGTCTTGCAGACTGATGCAGCAGTTTTAAAATTGCCAAACTTTTGAAGCATGATCACCGAGCAATCAAGCGTTTCATGGCAAATAGCCAACAGGGTCACAAGAAGCGTGTTGGGCAAAAATAGTGCAAAATAACTACCCATGAATTGAGGAAAATCAAGCGTGAAGCTGCCAAGATGCCATTTGCCACCAGTTTTGCCATATTTCAGAGCTGCAACATTACTGGAGTAACAAAAAGCACAAGGTGTGTGATACTCAGGGACATGGCCAAGGTTAGGAAGGCTGAAAAACGACCACCTTTGAACAAGAAACATAAGATAAAACATCAAGAATGGGCCAAGAAATATGTTAAGACTGACTTTTCAAAGGTTTTATGCACTGATGAAATGAGTGTGACTTTTGATGGGCCAGATGGATGGGCCAGAGGCTGGATCAGTAAAGGGCAGAGTGCTCCACTCCGACTCAGACGCCAGCAAGGTGGAGGGTGGGGTACTGGTATGGGCTGGTATCATCAAAGATGAACTTGTGGGACCTTTTCAGGTTGAGGATGGAGTGAAGCTCAACTCCCAGACCTACTGCCAGTTTCTGGAAGACAACTTCTTCAAGCAGTGGTACAGGAAGGAGTCGGTATCGTTCAAGAAAAACATGATTTTCATGCAGGACAATGCTCCATCACATGCCTCCAACTACTCCACAGCGTGGCTGGCCAGTAAAGGTTTCAAAGAAGAAAAAATAATGACATGGCCCCCTTGTTCACCTGATCTGAACCCCATAGAGAACCTGTGGTCCCTCATAAAATGTGAGATCTACAGGGAGGGAAAACAGTACTCCTCTAAGAACAGTCTCTGGGAGGCTGTGGTGGCTGCTGCACGTAATGTTGATCGTAAACAGATCAAGCAACTGACAGAATCTATGGATAGAAGGCTGTTGAGTGTCATCATAAAGAAAGGTATTGGTCACTAATTTTTGGGGGTTTTTTGTTTTGTTTTTGCATGTCAGAAATGTTTATTTCTAAATTTTGTGCAGTTATATTGGTTTACCTGGTGAAAATAAACAAGTGAGATGGGAATATATTTGGTTTTTATTAAGTTGCCTAATAATTCTGCACAGTAATAGTTACCTGCACAAAGAGATATCCTCCTAAGATAGCCAAATCTAAAAAAAAAAACACTACAACTTCAAAAAAAATTAAGCTTTGATATTTATGAGTCTTTTGGGTTGATTGAGAACATAGTTGTTGATCAATAATAAAAATAATCCTCTAAAATACAACTTGCCTAATAATTCTGCACACAGTGTATTGTTCCTTCAGGAAACTCACTTTAATAAATTTGGTTCCTTTAACTTTGCTCTGCATCATTTCCCCACAATTTTCTCTGCCATACAAGATAGGAAAAAAAGCTGGTGCAGCCATTCTTTTTTCAAGAACATGCCCAATAAAGGTAACCTCCTCTTATTTGAATCATGATGGAAGATACATAATATTAGAAGGCACCCTCGGGGAAATCCTCTTATATTGTGTAACGTATGTGCAGCGCCCCAGAGTCCTGGTCGTTGCAGTAACGTCGCTCTTCCACCAGGGGGAGTGATGGTACGTCTGATTGCACTAAAAGAGTTCACCTTGCCAGGTATCACAGTCACACATTACACTCCGGCCGCCAGGGGGAGCAAAAGGTCCTATTTACTAGGCCACTCCTCACACATGGGTAAAACTGGGGGTTGGATAGGAAGTGAGGGAGAAAGCAGCCCGGGAGAGTTTGGGAGAGGACCTGTCAGGGGTGGGATCCTGACAGCGGCCTAGCACAGACAGATCGTCACGGAGCCGTGCCTGTACCCTATAGCGGCAGTCTCCTAAGAAAGGACACGAAGCGAAGTATATTGTGGAGAAGTGAGAGACGAGATCACAGCACAAAGGCGATAGAACCAGAAGGAGTCGTGCCCCAAGATCGGCAACATCCTTCTGAGGCGCGTAGCCGGTGGCCGGAGCACCGAGGAAGTAATAGGCTCTACGCATTACTTTGAACTACGGCAGGGCAGTTAACTTTAGGTTGGCTGTCTCACCTTTTACACCTAATGAAGACAACGGAGGCAATTGTGGGAGAGGGGCATCTTTAGGGTCCCTATAAAATAACTCCAGGCCTACCCTGTCATACGGGTGCATCCTATCCATATCATCTAGGGGACGGAGAGAAAGAACAGAAACATACACGACAGTTGTGAGGACTATCCCGTGGTGCTCAGCAGGGAAGTACTACAACACACAGGCGCTAGTAGGAAGGCACTGATTTCCACCTGCAAAGGGAACTCTGGATGTGCATTTGGACCGGCCGGTCTCAGCCAGCCCTGTTAGCAGTGCTCTGGATTGCGGATGCCGAAGTCTTCAATAAAAAGGTAAAGAGACTGCAACCCTGTGTCCTCGTTATTTTCTGCGACCTACACCGTCACCTACATCTTTATTTGGGCGCCCCTTAGCAGGGCCACGGACCGGGTCAGGCCACCGCGACATCCCCAGAACCGAGAGACCCGGGAACCGAGTACCCCGCTGCCCTGCGTTTGGGGGCTGCTCCAACTGTGCTCCTAATGCAACCTAAATCAAATTTCTTAAACAAGTTATGCTTAAGATTTCATATCTCCCACCTGAAGCTATAACCTTAGGAGGGGATTTTAACATGATGTTCTCCAAAACTATGGATAGTTCTGCCTTATCTGGTAAACCACCATTTCCATCCCAAATTCATATTTCTAAGGAATTTCATAAGCTCTTTAAGAAATATTCTTTATGATTTATGGAAAATTAATCATCCAGGGGACAGGTCTTTCTCCTTTTTTTCAACACCTCATAGTACCCATACACGTATAGATTACTTTTTCGAGAACACCCCTATCCTTTGTATACTGGCAGGTGTGGGAATTGGTCCCATAACATGGACAGATCATGCCCCAATTGAAATTTCACTGAAGAGCTCCTCCCTGTATACCCAATCATGCCACTGGGGACTTAATGAGACGTTATTAAAAAAGCCTCATCTCAGAGAGGAGCTTCACCCTCATTTAAAATTACATTTTGAACTTAAAATAGGTTCAGTTTCATCAGAAGCAACGTTATGGGAAGAGCACAAAGCAGTTTTTAGAGGACAATGTATAGCCATGAGCTCTAGACTTAAGAAAGACAATAAATTGAAACTAGAGGCTTTGACCTAGGAATAGTGATGGGCGAGCACTAAAATACTCGGGTGCTCATTGCTCAGGTCAAGCAAATTGGAATACTGGCGTGCTTGACCCAAGCAACGAGCCCAATGTAAGTCTATGGGAAACTCGAGCATTTATCCGGCGGCCCCCGGTGGTCTGCAGAGGGACTAGAAATTGCAGAAATCGATGGGAACAGTGCTCAAATGACATGGGAACAGCATGGGGAAAACCCCTGGAAGCATTTCTGACTCCCAAGTCACTGCTGTGAACAATGTTGTCAGAGTCTTACACCACTTTTACAAAAACTAAACCAAAATTGATTTTCCTGGTAAATATGTTAAAGAACATCCTTTCCAGGATAATGGCTTGTATATAAGGCAAAATAAATAACCAAAAACAAAGATCCTCCTCCACACCTTGGGCTATGTTCAGCCCTCACTATCAGTGGGTCTCCTATACTGTTATTGCATATGCAGTGAGTGGCAGGGCTGCCCAAAATTTGGACGCATCCGACTACCCGTTTGAAGAGACGTACAGGAGGGCCTCCTAAAAACAATGTTCCCATTATTAGGAAATGGGTCCCCTATACTGTTTGCCTATACAGTGAATGCAAGGGCTGACAAAAATTTGGAGGCACTCCAATGCCCCTTGGAAGAGATGTGGAGGAGTGCCTCATAAAAAAATGTTCCCATTAGAAAGGAGCGGGTCTCCTATACTTGCAATGCCCATGCACTAAGTGTATGGGCTGACAAACATTTACCCCTGGGGGTATACATGAACATACTGTTCAACAAATTTTTTTACTGGCATCATAAACACCCTTTAAAAAAATTATGTGGGTGTTGCATCACAGACCACAGTCCCCTTGGTGATATGGTGGACGAGGATGAGGAGAAGGAGGAGGACAACAGCAAATAGCCAAAATCAGGAAGTGTATAACCATGTGTGGATGAGAAGAGGTGCAAGGGACTAGACCTCTCAAATAAAGACACTGGGTTTGAGTTTATGTTACACTGCTATCATTCGGTGGTGTTGAGAAGTCAGGCACAGTCCAGCCCTTGTTCATTTTTATAAGAGTCAGCCTGTCAGCATTCTCAGTTGACAGACAGATGAGCTTATCAGTTATAATTCCACCAGCGGCACTAAAAACCAGCTCTGACAAAACGCTAGCGGCAGGGCAGGCCTGGACCTCCAAGGCGTAGACAGCCATGCCATATACCATGTGTTCAGCTTGGATACCCAATAATTATAAGGCACAGAGGAATCACGGAGGACGTTGCTACGGTCAGCAAGGTACTCCCTCAGCATCTTCCCAAACTTTGCACTCCTTGTGAGAGTACCCTGTGCCTCAGGGCATGTGCAATAGCAGGGTCTGAGAAAACTCTCCCTGAGCTTTGACAGTGTTCCCCTGCCTCTGCTGGATTGCAGTTGTGTCTCTATCGCATGTACTCCATGGTTGTCCAACGAACTGTGACCTCTGCCGCCAGCATTTTCTGATGGAAATTTTTTTAATAATTCCACAACAATGGCCTTCTGGTACTGTCCCATTTTAGTAGACCTGTCGGCCTCGGAAATACGAGATAGAAAGTTCTCCTTGTAGCATGGGTCTAGAAGTGTCACCAACCAGTAATGACTGTCACCCAAAATTTGGAGACCGTGAGGGTCACGGAAAAGGCAGCGTAGCATAAACTCAGCCATGCATGCCAGATTGCTAACAGTCAAGAGTTCCGTGTCCTCACCAAGAGGATGACTGACCAGCCTCTCCTCATCCTACTCCCTGTCCTCAGGCCATCCATGCTGAACAGACGGTATGACAGTTGTGCAGGTAGTAACTTCTATAGTGCACGAAACAAGCTCCTGTTCTTCCTCCTCCTCTTCCTCCTCATTGTCACCCAATCAATGTTGGGATGAGATGAGACTGGGCTGTGTGTAATCACCCTGCATGGTTCCTTGCTCCATCTCATCATGCTTCGCCTGCCATACATCCTCTTTGTGAGCATTTCAGAAAACAGAGAAGCGGGATGGTGGCGCTAATTATGACGTCATCGCCTCTCACCATCTTGGTGGAGTCCTCAAAGTTTTAGAGGATGGTACATACAGTAAGTCTGACATCCATGTCCACTCCTGAGGTCTTATTTGTGGAGTCTGAACTGAATACCGATGGCCTTGTTGATGCTGGCAGTTAACAACTGCCCTCTTCTGCTCACAAATCCTTCCCAACATCTGCAGTGTAGAGTTCCAATGAATGTATTAATTTTTTATTATTGATTGTGTTATTGTTGTTATCAGGCTGTTAGGGGCATTTATTATTGAGCATATGTATTTCTTGGATCAATTTGGGCAATCCATTGCTTGGATGCTTTTTAAGTGTTTTTAACTTTTTTTGTTAGCTCTCTAAATGAAATGTGTTAATGTTTGGTGATCATTAGCAAAGAAAAAAATCAAAATGTGGTTTTAAAACGTAACTTTTACTAATAGTCTTCTAAAAAGAGGTCCTTAACCTCCATAAAATCAATGTGAATAGTAGACCATCACACACATTTGAGGAGGAAGGGTCCTCCTGGTGGAACCAGATATTATTGTTCTGGGGGCGATATCTGGATGATGTGTTGTGGGACTTGTAGTTCCACACAGCCTCGGGCTCCCGGTGCCCGGTTTCTACGCCTCTGCCTGGAAGGAGCCCAGTCATGGCTTCCTTCCAGCTCTGTAGTTCTCCTGTGCTCCTTCACTTTTCCTTGTCTGCACCAGACTATCTAACTACTCCTCCAGACAAGAATGTATATAGGGAAGTACCCCTGAAAACCAGGTTCAGAGCTCCCCCTTCTGGCTTGGAGTCAGAATGAGTTGAATGTACAGCTTACCTGCCCCCACCACACCCACACCTGATCGCCCATGCAACCGTGGCCCCGTACTGCTGTTTGCGGGAATGCAGCTCCCGCAGCGCCATATATGTACGGCGCATGTCGGGAATGGGTTAAAAAGCTTCCCAAGGCTGAGGTGTCCAGAGTTTGAGACATAGTTCTTTGTCTGCCCTTATTCACACAGATCACTTCTGGCACATGGTAAGGTTTTAATATTAGACAGTGTAGGACAGTCCTGAAAAGGGTCACCTTGCCGTTGGTGGGATGGCTTTTATGCTTTTTTGTCCAAAAACAGTTTTAATAAGAACCCTATATTATTTAAATGCACCTTTGCATTTTACTTATTTAGTTACTTCAGGGTTTATGCTCATTTTGTTTCTGGTAGGTTTTTCTATGCTGTTGAGAGACCTAGTCAGTACTGGAGGTTCCGAAAAGTCCAGAATAGAACTGGACCTGAACTAACTGTTCATACGCGTGTATGAAGCGGTCAGCTCAGTTGAAAGGCTTCGCTGCTCGGGCCAGGTATCATGGACGAAGGATTAAAGTATTGCTGCTCAAAATGCTACATAGATTCACTAGATTTATTGGTACTTTGCATCATTTGATATATAAATAAATAAAAGGAAACCATCTTTACATATAGATGTTTTATTTTAATGAAAACTTATAAAAGAATACAAGCACCATTTGTCTTTGTGCGTCAGAAACATCAGTGTGTTTTTTTTATATCACTAAGGCGTCTTTACACCGTGTTAAGCCCGGCATTTCCTGCTATATACACAGAACATATCCGTAGGGCTTCTTTCACCTGACCTAGGCCGAAAGAGTGCCATCAGCGGTATACACCAAGAGATCCTCTCAACGTATACTTGTGACATAGGGTCCTAAATGTGATATGACAATAGCTTAAAGGGGTTTTCCCATGAACAAAAGTTAATTTTAAAGTGAACCTGTCAGCAGGATTGTGCTGAGTAACCTACAGTGTCAGGTTGGTGCCGTTATACTGATGAAAATTATACCTGGGTTGATGAAATCAGTCTTGTGGTTGTTGCTTAATCTTTATTTGTAGTTTTCAGTTAAGAATATGCTCGTGCTCCGAGGCGGCCTGATTAGGTAGGTATTCAGCTGTATGGCTAATGACAGGTCATTGATCCTCCCGTGACCTGCGCTTAAGCATGATACGATCTATAATAGCCATATTTTCATTTGATTTTGTCATATAACTTTCTTGAGAAAAAAAAATTAAATAAAATTATCTTAATCAAAATGGTGGCATTTTGATGGAGCAAATTTATATTTTATATCTAGCAAAATGGTGGTGGCGCCTGTGCAGTAGCATGTATCTCTTTGCGAATTATGCTATTGCACAGGTGCTGCCGGAGCCATCTTGATGGAGCCAATATTTTTTACTCTAGCAAAATGGCACCAGTGGCAGCGCCTGCGCAGTAGCATCTATCCTGGCACCATTTTGATTAAGATAATTTTTTTTCTCAAGAAATTTATATGACAAAATCAAATGAAAATATGGATATTATAGATTGTATAATGCTACATCGCCGGTGCCACCGCCTGCATGATGAATTTAATTTTTTTAATGTTTTTAAACAATAAGACATACAGTATGTAAAATAGGAGGCAGGTCAGTGAAGGATCAGTGACCTGTCACTAGCCCATAAGGATGAATATGTAAGCAGAGCACCACATAAAGACCGCCCCCCACAGGCCGCCCTGAAGCACGGGAATCTCATTAACTGAAATCTGCAAATAAAGATTAAACAACAACCGCAAGACGGATTTCATCAACCCAGGTATCATTCTAATCAGTATAACAGCGCCAACCTGACAGTGTCTGTAGTTTATTTAGCAAAATCTTGCGGACAGGTTTACTTTAATCACTAGATCTTGAAATAATAATAAGCTCCACTATTGAATGTGTTTAAAATAAAATGTCCCTGTGCTGAGATAATCTTATAAATCTGCCCCTGCTGTGTACTGTGTAATGGCCGTGTCAGTCTCTGTACAGGGACATGGTCTGATCATACCACATCTCCAGGGCAGAGGGGGAGGAAAAACGTGTACAGATATTGCAATATGATATCACAAATTATTCTTTCTTTGGGGTAAACCATTGTTTAAAAACAAGCAAGAAATGTTTTACCTCACAAAAAGAATCAGCTGCGATCACATACTGTCCTGTCTGTATACTCTTTTGTGTCCTCTCCGTGTCAGGAGCTGTGATATGATCAGACCATGTCCCTGTACAGTCAGACACAGCCAATACACAGTACACAGCAGGGACACATTTATAAGATTATCTCAGCACAGGAACATTTAACTTAATCACGTCCAATTGTGGAAATTATTATTAATCCAAGATCTATTGATTAAAATCAACTTTTGTGGGAAACCCCTTTAATTTGCACAACTATTTTTTAGCTTTACTAAATGTAACCATGCATAAATTATGGTATGAGTGATGCAACAGCATAAAAATATGAGACAGTTACATGGATCTTAGCTATTCTTTTTAACCAACCCCACATGTTCACTACTAAAGAATACATTTTTGCCAGTGAGATAGAAAGATTTGTCTACTGCATCCCCTTTTTTTTCAGGATAGGACTAATAATCATCATAATTCACCGCAGCTCCATGTCGGAAAGTGTTGGGATTGCGTGGTCCAATTGGTGCATCTTCATCATAGTGGTGGTGGTGAAAACCTCCATAGTATTCTGTCCCAGCACGGCGTTGGTTCATCCAGTAATCTGCATCGTCTTCATATTTCTGCGTTGAGAAAATATGGTGTATGTTTACACTTCATCAATGTATATAAGAATTTTCTACTTTTTTGTGTGCAAATAACACCATAAATGTTTACACTATGATCAATGAATGGTGTGAAAAGAACTGATTTACTAATCTATATACTTTGAATAAGTGCTAGGAAAGAACACAGATGACTCGGCACAGCTGCAATATTCTGGGATTTTAACACGGTGCAGACTCAAGGGACACGGGTGCCAAATCAAATGAAGAAATATAAAGAAAATGTTCAAATCCACTGGGCGAAGAAAGAAATGGCACTCACCGTCCCATAAAATGTCCTTTATTTGGATTCACATAACAACAGAGGCAGGAGAGCTTCTAGAGACGCAATAGACGACGGCTGCTTCGCGCAGGTGTGCGATTCTACGGGTCCCGTAGAAGCACACACCTGTGTGAAACGGCCGTCGTCCATTACATCTCCACTAGAAGCTCTCCTGCCTCTCTTGTTATGTGAATCCAAATAAAGGACATTTTATGGGACAGTGAGTGCCATTCCTTTCTTCGCCCAGTGGATTTTTTCTATATACTTTGTTGACATGTTCAGCAACAATGATGTCCCAGGTACAGCATGTGACCACTTAAGCCACTAAGAGTCTGTTTATAGTCCAGGGGTGGGGAACCTTTTTTTTGGCCAAGGGTCTTCTGAATATTATTTATACCATCCTTCGAGGGCTGTACAAATTATGTTCTAACTCCACCCACAAAGTACATCCTAATGCTGGCACTTGTGTCAGGAGTCAGGACGTAATCTTTCATTGCACTCGCCTCAGCAGTCAGTGGCGAATGCTGTTTGCGCATGCTCACAGAGCAAGATGATATTAAAATACCGGTGGTTATCTAAACACAGCTGCCAGCCCAAGCACTGTGGTCCCCAGGAATCTGCCCGGGGCAAAACAAAACGTCATCGTGGATTGTGAATGGCCCGTGGGCCTGAGGTTTCCCACCTCGTGGTTTATACAGACGACTGGTGGCACTAAACAACTGTCAATCGGTAAAATATACTGATCATCATTTAATAGTTAATTTACAAGGCAGACATTTGTAAATTATGTACACTTATCAATGGTAATGGATCGCTCAGTGCACACTGGTGCCATCGTTCTCTACAGCATGAGTCCTGGTTACACAGGACAATGTGCTGCCAAGAACGATTATTTTTTATTCAGCACAAAAAATCACTTCACCCAATGAACAAGTGTTTTACTCGTTCATTAGTAGATTGGCAAACAGTTTAGCTTTAAAAATTATCATAAAATGAGTGTTTCTAGGAATGCTTGTTCATGATAACACTTCGGGGTAAATTCATCTTTCCTGGGCACTGTCAGGAGAACACTGAGTCCAGTGATTGGCTGTAGCAGCCACATGTGACACTAAAGAGATATCACACAAATGCGCATTACAGGATTAACCCCTTCACTACTTCTGACTTATAATTACTAGAGATGGGCGAACCTGAACAGTAAAATTTGATGTCCTAAACCTACTGTTCAGGCACGGACACCGAAAACAGACTTCACCAGAAAGTCAGTGTTACTGTTTAGGTTTGACCCCAAACACCAGCAGCAGGCGTAAGCTGATGGGAGCAATAGTCCCATCAGCCTACGTCAGCGACCTAAGGTAAACTTTTTACCTCTGATCACAGCTGTGGACTCACACATGCACATGACAGCACAGCAAACACTGCTTCTGATCGGATGTAGAATCCTTACCGCCGGTAAGACAGCCGCCATTTCCACACTGTCAGATGACTACTGCTCCTATCAGCCTATTCTTGTGCAGCGCCCCCACTGCCACAGGGCCGAGGGGTACCCGGTACCGGGCCTCTGAGTCTCTGCTCTGGGGTTGTCACGGTGGCTAGACCCGGTCCGTGACCCTGCTGAGGGGCGCACAATAAAAGATGGTGGTATGGTGCTGATGTTATGGTGCGGTGTAGTGCCGGACGCAGTCAATAACGAGGACAACAGGTTGCAGTCTCTTTACCTCTTTACTGAAGGCTTCTGAGTCCTCAGTCCGGAATACGGTTAACCAGGCTGCGCAAGTCCGGCCGATCCGATGGCACCTCCAGAGTTCCCTTTGCAGGTGGAAAACTGTGCCTACCTTCCTGCGCTTGTGTGTTGTGGTCCTCCCCTGCTGTGCTTACGGGATAGTACCCCACAACTGTTGTGTCTGTTTCTCTTGTTCCCTCACAACTCGATTCTGATGTTCTCCCTCTACGTCCCCCTGATCTTACGGTTAGGATGCACCCGTATGACGGGGAGGCTCGGAGCTCTTCCGGGACTCCAGCGTCGCCCCACTCCTGTTGTTACCCCCCTGTGTCTTCCTGGGTCTGGGTGAGACAGCCCGCCTGTAACTGACTGTCCTGCCGTAGGTTTGAAGTTTGGCTTGGAGCTCTATACTTCCTCGGCGTTCCGGCCACCGGTTATGCGCCTCAATAGGATGTTGCCTCGTCTTACAGCACGACTCCTACTGGTATTCTCCTTGCTGCGTTGATCTCGTTTCTCACTCAGCACAATAAACCTCGCTTCTTGTCCTTCCTTGGGGTACCACCGCTATATCGTGCAGGCACGGTCCCGTAACGTTCTCTCTGGTTGATAGGCCTCTGTCAGGATCCCACCCCTGACAGGGACCCCTCCGAATCTTCCCCTACAACACCCTCTGCCACAATGTGTTGCCTGGTTCCAACCCAGTCAGCTTTCTTTTCTAACTTCCTGCCTAACCCCCAGTTTTACCAGATTGTGAGGAGTGGCCTAATAAATAGAACACTTAGCTCCGCCTGGAGGCCAGACTGTGAAATATATTGGTGTCTGTGATACCTGGTCAGATGAACTCCTTCAGTGCCATCAGACATACCATAGCCCCCCTTAGCGGCGGAGCATCAGTACTGCAAAGACCAGGACTCTGGGGCGCTGCACTTGCTGCCACTAATAACAATGAGAGCAGGTGGCGGCTGATGGGAGTATTCATGAGTTCCCTTGTATTTTTGATAACCAGCCAGGCAAAACTGACAACTAGGGCTGAAAACCTCAATTGTCAGCATTAGCAAAGCTGATTATCAAGAATAGAGGGGTCCCCACATATGTTTTTTTTTTAATTATTTAAATAAACAGCTGGGGGCTGGTATTCTCAGGCTGGTAAGCGGCCATGGATACAGCCACACCAGCCTAAAAATAGCATATCACCGGACAATACAAAGGTGACATCAACCCCATAAATATTACCCCACTTGCCACCGCTACAGAGCAAGTGGGAAGAGCCAGGCAAAGCTCCAGAATTGGTGCATCTAATAGATGTGCCTTTTTTGGGCAACAGTGGGCTGCTATTTTTAGGCTGGGGGGGGTCAATATACAAAAATACAGTTTTGCCTGGCTGGTTATCAAAAATACTGGGGGAACCCACGCCATTTTTTTTAAAATTATGTCTTTAGATCACAGGTGCCAGCTGATGAATACTCCCATAGTCCCGTCAGCCCAAGCCAGTGACCAGAGGTACACTTTATACCTTCAATCGCAGCTGCGGGCTTATGCTGTCATTTGTTCGTTTCTCTTACTGGCAGTAATGGTTTTACTGCTAAACAGAAGCAGTGTTTGTTGCGCTGTCATGCACATGACAGCATGGCAAACACTGAATGTTCGTGCTCCCCATTCAAGTGAATGGGGTCCAAGTTAGGGTCCAGGTACTGTTCTGGTACCTAAACTTTTTTTTAACTGTTCAGCCAAACCCGTTGTACCTGGACAACCAGGTGACCGCCCATCTCTAATAATTACGTCAAAGGTCATGTTCCTGCCTTTGATATAGGCTTCCACATCAAGCTCGCAACTTTCCCCGCATTTGATGGCTTCTTTAAATACCGCTGGTGGCTCCTGCCGGAAGCACATCAATCATTAATCCCACCCATTGGTGTCCATGTCACGTGATTGCAGGATGCCCCTGTCACATGATTGTGGGACGCCAATGAGTTGTGATTACAGCCAGGGGTCTGCTGTTGACCCTCATGCCACTCATTTTGAATCTCTTGTGAATGCCGGCTCATGGTCGGCATTTGCAGGAGATCGTCGGCTCATGGCCGACGTTCAACGGAGATTGTCATTTATGCTATAGTTAGCAGAGCTTAAGCACAAGTGATCGGACGATCACAGCTTCAAGTCTCCTAAGGAAACTATTGTAGTCAGTAAAAAGTGTGAAAAAATGTTTTGAAAAACATTTTTGAAAAAATACACAGAAATTCAAATCACCCTGTTTTGCCTCATTGAAAATCAATACACATATTTGGTATTGCTGCATTCAGAAATGTCTGATCTATGAAAATATATAATAAATTAATTTGATTGGTAAATGGAGTAACGAGAAAAAAAATCAAAACTCCAAAATTAAATTTTTTGGCCACTTCAACATTGCAATAAAATGCAATAAGAGGTAATCAAAACATTGTATCTACCTCAAAATGGTATCAGTAAAAATGTCAGCTCAGAGCGCAAAATGTAAGCACTCACACAGCCCCAGATACTGAAAATTTAAAACATTACAGGGCTCGGAAAAGGGTGCCACAAGCGGAATTTTTTTTTCTTACAAATTTTGGAATTTTGTTTCACCACTTAAATAAAAAAAAATCTATACATGTTTGGTATCTGCATACTTGCACTGACCTGGAGAATCATATTGCCTGGACAGTTTTATCATGTAGAGGACATACCGTATATACTCGAGTATAAGCCGACCCAAGTATAAGCTGAGATCCCTAATTTTGCCACAAAAAACTGGGAAAACTTAAAGGGAACCTGTCACCACGTTTTTGGAAGATGGGATAAAAATAGCGTTAAATAGGGGCAGAGGTGGGCGTTACATTAGTGTGTGTGTTATGCGTTTATTACCCACCTAAGTTGCCGAAATAACTTTGCAAAGTCTCCGTTTTCGCCTGTCAATCAGGCTGGTCAGGTCGCATGGGCGTTGTCTTCCCCCAGATTTGGCGTAGTTTTCCGTTGGTGGCGTAGTGGTGTGCGCATGCCCAAAGTCCGGAATCCTCTTCCAGGGGATTTAAAATAGCGCGGTGTTCGTTATTGCATTGGTGATCGGTGGGCGCGGCCATCTTCCTTTGGCCGCGCGTGCGCAGAAGCGGCGCTCTGCTGGCCGCGGCTTCAGGAAAATGGCCGCCGCGATATCCATCTGCGCACGCGCGGCATCCCGCGGCCATTTTCCTGAAGCCGCGGCCAGCAGAGCGCCGCTTCTGCGCACGCGCGGCCAAAGGAAGATGGCCGCGCCCACCGATCACCAATGCAATAACGAACACCGTGCTATTTTAAATCCCCTGGAAGAGGATTCCGGACTTTGGGCATGCGCACACCACTACGCCACCAACGGAAAACTACGCCAAATCTGGGTGAAGACACCACGCCCATGTGACCTGACCAGCCTGATTGACAGGCGAAAACGGAGACTTTGCAAAGTTATTTCGGCAACTTAGGTGGGTAATAAACGCATAACACACACACTAATGTAACGCCCACCTCTGCCCCTATTTAACGCTATTTTTATCCCATCTTCCAAAAACGTGGTGACAGGTTCCCTTTAATGACTCGAGTATAAGCCTAGGGTGGAAAATGCAGCTGTTACTGGTAAATTTCAAAAATAAAAATAGATACCAATAAAAGTAAAATTAATTGAGACATCAGTAGGTTAAGTGTTTTTGAATATCCATATTGAATCAGGAGCCCCATATAATGCAGCATACAGTTCATGATGGCCCCATAAGATGATCCATACAAAATACGCCCCATATAATTCTCCATACAGTTTATGATGGGCCCCATAAGATGCCCCATACAAAATACGCCCATATAATTCTCCATACAGTTCTTCATAAGATGCTCCATATTAAAATATGCCCCATATAATGCTCCACAAATGATGATTATGGCCCCATAAGATGCTCCATAGAGATATTTGCCCCATATAATGCTGCACATGGCCCCATAAGATGCTACATAGAGATATTTGCCACATATAATGCTGCACATGGCCCCATAAGATGCTACATAGAGATATTTGCCCCATATAATGCTGCATATGGCCCCATAAGATGCTCCATAGAGATATTTGCCCCATATAATGCTGCACTTGGCCCAATAAGATGCTCCATAGAGATATTTGCCCCATATAATGCTGCACATGGCCCCATACAGATATTTGCCCCATATAATGCACGTGGCTCCATACAGATATTTGCCCCATATAATGCTGCACATGGCCCCATACAGATATTTGCCCCATATAATGCTGCACATGGCCCCATAAGATGCTACATACAGATATTTGCCCCATATAATGCTGCACATGGCCCCATAAGATGCTCCATACAGATATTTGCCTCATATAATGCTGCACAAATGCTGATTATGGGCCCATAAGATGCTCCATAGAGATATTTGCCCCATATAATGCTGCACATGGCCCCATATGATGCTCCATAGAGATATTTGCCCCATATAATGCTGCACATGGCCCCATACAGATATGTGCCCCGTATAATGCTGCACGTGGCCCCATAAGATGCTCCATACAGATATTTGCCCCATATAATGCTGCACATGGCCCCATACAGATATTTGCCCCATATAATGCTGCACATGGCCCCATACAGATAATTGCCCCATATAATGCTGCACATGGCCCCATAAGATGCTCCATACAGATATTTGCCCCATATAATGCTGCACATGGCCCCATACAGATAATTGCCCCATATAATGCTGCACATTGCCCCATAAGATGCTCCATACAGATATTTGCCCCATATGCTGTTGCTGCGATTAAAAAAAAAAATGACATGCTCACCTCTCAGGCCCTCGGCATTTGCTATATTCACCTGCTCCCCGTTCCACCGATGAATGCCGCTGTGTCTTTCCCGTCCTCTGCACTGACTGTTCAGGCAGAGGGCAGCGCGCACTAATCACGTCATCGCGCCCTTTGACCTGAACGTCACTGCAGAGGACGGGGAAGGTGCAGCAGCGGCCGGCGGTGGAACGGGGAACAGGTGAATATCGCACACTTCGTTATACTCACCTGCTCCTGGCGCGGTCCCTGCACGTCGGTTCCCCGGTGCCGGCAGCTTCTTCCTGTAGTGAGCGGTCACATGGTACCGCTCATTACAGTAATGAATATGTGGTTCCACCCCTATGGGAGTGGAGTCGGGTCCATATTCATTACTGTAATGAGCGGTACCATGTGACCGCTCACTACAGGAACAAGCTGCTGGCGCCGGGGAAAAGACATGCAGGAGCAGGTGAGTATTATTACACAGCTTCGCTCCCCCTCCCCTGCCGACCCCTGGTAATGGCTCAAGTATAAGCGGAGAGGGGCAATTTCAGCCTAAAAAAATGGGCTGAAATTCTCGGCTTATATTCGAGTATATACGGTAAATAAATAAGTAAATAAACAATCCAAAAAGCTATTATGGAATTGCACTTTCTTTGTGATTTCACCACACTTTTTTTTTCCATTTTCCAATACACTATATGGTAAAATCAATTGTGTCATTCAAATGTTCAACTCTTCTAGCAAAAGACAAGCCTTCGTATGACTATATTGATGGGAAAATATAAAATTTAGGGCTCTTGGAAGAAGGGGAGAAAAAAAACGAAAGTGGAAATACGGAAAATCGCAAGGTCATGAACTGGTTAAATAAATTTCTCTTGAGAACCCCCTGTGAAATATTCACAAATGCAAGTAATTAATGAATATTTTGAATATTTTGATTATTGAGATCCATCTTTTTAATATCCCACAATTTCCAAGCATTAATAAGTACGGGAAAATAGATATAGTATAACAGTAAATTAAAAGTGTGACACCTCAGCTCACTTGGGCAGAAGTAGATAATTGTGGATATTTAGGTTAATATTCTTTTGCATAATTTCATGTTTAATTTCATGTATAAGCAAGTTTCAGGAGATATCAACATATTAGATAATGAACATTTCCAGTATGATCGTGATTTTAATCTATAAAGATAGCACGCAGCATTTAGCAAAACTTACTGTTTCATCAAAGCCCATGTAGAGGAAATGTTGGTACCACTGCTGCACCTCAGGGCGACTCCTATCCCAGAGCTGGCGCTTTGATCGCTTTAGTGTATTCAGAAACTCATTGGCTTTATTCCCATCTACGGATACAATCGTTTTTGCAGGTTCCTTAGCTGATTCCAGGCGATAAGGAATACAAATGAAAATCTGAGATTATTGCGTGACATACTTGACATCAAGATTAAAAAAAAAGCTGTGTACAGATATACAGTAGTTCCACTAACTGAAATATTCATCCAAGGATTATGTCATGTCCATCATCAGAAAAGCCATAAATGGGAACCTGCAAAGATGCTACGTGCTGTCCAAAAACAGGCTGCATGAATGAGTAATAGGCTCTATTATAACATACACGTAACATGGATTTTTGATTTCGACAAACAAAGTCATTTTTTAAGTAGATGGAAAAAAGCGTTGTGTGCACATATGTTTAGTTTTAAGTGAAAACATACTTTAAAATAGGTGGCGAGAATGACTAGTCAGAGGTAGGTTCCCTTCAGCTGCCCTCATCTGACTCTGCAGGTCTCTTCCTATGTATAAATAGGACTCAGGGCCAGGACAAAAGGTAAGCGACCTTGTGGGATGCTACCTCATACGTCCCTCGGGAAGGGGCACAATTTGAAAAAAATATTATTACTATTAACTATATTTCAAGGGAACTTAGTAGGGTGAGGCACGTCTATCTTCCCTAGCCCTTTTCCTTTTTAGTGATTATCTGTATTTAACGACTATCTGATCCTATTTTTGGGTTCCCTGCCATTGGTTGTTTGTTATGTGTGGTTTCTAGTCCTAATTTTAATTATTGTCATTAAAGAATATTTTTTTAGGTCTTTTTTTTGCAATTCATTGTCTTTCTCTCTTGATACTAGACCAAGGCCATCCTTTTTGTTTTTTTCTGTATATCTCAAGGGTGCCCTGCACCTTTCTTAGTTAGTCACTGCATTCAGCAGTGCAGCATAGTGATGGCCATAGCACAGGCACCCAGGGCCACAGTGTCCGTGACCTACTAACATAACTCAGCGGTCTGTCTGCAAGCAGGGATGGGATTCACTCGCTTTGTACTGGTTCCCCCAAACTGGTTGTTAATATGACAGCTGGCTTGGCTAACCGATAGATGCTTATGGGAGCAGACTGAATTTATACTGTACATGTGTATGGTTCATAATAGCTGTGACGACAGAGTCACTGGCAGGGTGGTAGAGGGGAGATGCGTGTCACTGCGCTTAACGGCGTCAGTGATATGAAACCAGAGCATTTTTCTCCGGCATACTATGTGTTGTGAGGGTTAAGTTGCATAAAAGGGCTGGTTTTATGTGGACCTTCATGGAGCGGGTGGGAGAAGGTCCACTTTATCTTCCCTGGCAGACCTGCCAGGACCTGCGTGAGGTCATGATCATGCGATCAATCACATGATGGGAAAACACAGGCTTAGGTTTAAATAACCGAGCTCTATAGGCAGTCTGCGTTCGGCTAGCCTGGAAGAGGAGTCTCCAGAGGTTTTGTGGCTCGTCAAGCACAGACTGAACCTGTACTGCTCCAGAGCAGGGTGCCGCCCGCACCATACGGACTGTGTTGCACCATTATTGTTTTCCTTTTATTGTTTTGTTCCTGTTGTAGCCAGAAAAGCTGAATTTTTGTTCCCATGGGTTGGTTTATTCTGCCTGACAATAAACCAACAAGGACTTAAAGAGATGGTGTTCCCATTTTTTTCTACCTCTCTGTGCTGTCACGTGAGTGAATTGCCACATAGTGGACTGTATGCCAGTTATAGGTCATACAGGGGGAAGGTGTGGAGGTAATATTTTATAGGAGCAGTCGGTGTAACACAGGAGTGATATTTCAAGGGTTATATTCTGTGAGCAGCAATTATTTATTCAGGGACACTGCATGGGTGGATATTTTTTATACAGGGATCATTCTAATCACACTGTTATTTGTAAGGGCACCATTTTGGGATGTAGTGCAGAAGGCCAGAGACTAGGGATGTCTACAGAGCCAAGCTATGGATGTAAAAAGTCATCATGAAGTCTGGAACAGATGGAGAAGAAAGGGATGAGAACAATTCCAATCAGAGAATACATCTCCTGTAAGATACCTGAATGTAAATGATTATTTATGCTTCTGACTGTGGTGGTAATCCGAGTGAGAGCAGTTGTCAAAGCTTGTTACCTGACTAACTGACCTATTTGGAAATGGGCGATAGGGGTCCTATTAGAGGAGAAGGGGGCGCCAATGGCCTCATCTGCTTGGAGCACAAAAAATACTTTGTCCCAGTCCGGCCTTGACTCATCATCCTTGTCCCATGACCCAAATTATGAAGAATGTTTTCTCTATATTTGCAATTACCGAGTCTGTCTTTTATTCACGCTACACAACGTTCATTTTGAGCTGTCACAATTCCTGATATAGTAGGAATTATTATCCTTCATAAAGTAATCTGGAGCAATTTTAGATCATCACTACTGTGTTAACTATGTTGTCTGTCATAACTCTCTGTTGTGACGGTCCTATGTTATGAATAAATTGACAACTGGGTATTACCATTTGCCTTGTCAAAGAGGTGTGGCCCACGCTCTGTCTGATAGTGTCATTGGCCAGTGTCAGGGACACACCCCGAAGTGATACCACACAGTTCTAAAATTATTCATACACTTTTAGGAGAAATAACAGTGGAATCGTAGAGCGCAAAGAGAGCGAGTCAGTAAGTGTCATGTTGTCTTAGAAAGATTGCAGTGCAATTCTTTAACTAGGATTATAGGCAGAAACAGACTCACCTTCTCTTTTCTGAAGCATCATTCGCAGTTTGTTTCCACTTGAAACATCTAGAAATATATCACATATTTGTCATTTCTTGTGGACAGCATTCACAGTTCATCTTACATCTGTTAACAACTTTTTGCTCTACATGTTTGACTAGTCTTGTAGAAAACATTGTGGAAGTGAAAAACACTTGTTATTGTATCTTGTATGTACTTAAATTTAAATCTGAAATATAATGAGCTGAAAGGGGCAAACCTGTTGCTTTTGTTTGCAGATGTTTTATTATTGGCCCAATATGAGTGCCTTCCTTCCTTTACTCCCCATCCTGAACCACTTTCCTCTGCTTGACTACATCACGATGGGGCTGTCAGAGAAGCAAAGGAAGGTGGGGCTTGCTGGGGAAAAGTGCCCTAGAGCCAGAGGTTTGGGAAGTGCTTTGACACACCCAGAGCACTTAAACTTCATTTGCATATTTTTCAGGCAGGGAGAAACAGATTGCATAAGTAGAGGTGTGGATGACATTAACTTTCACAGAGCAGCATGACTATTTAAACAGTTTGATGGGGGGAGGTATTGATCCTTCTGACAGATTATTTTTAATATATCTTTATTGCAGGCAAAGCTTAGTTTTTCTTCCACAGAACTTTTAATTGTCTTACAGATTCCTGGAAACCTGCCATTAGATTTATGCTGCCACTAGCAGCATCAATCAGAGTCTGGCTGTGCAATTACAGACAGGTATTTTTCACTCTGAAACTCTGCATTGTTTCATAGAAACCATAGTATGAAAATCCGGCCAGGGACTATAAGTAGAGACCCGACTAGTCCAATCAAATTTTTTGGCTGGCTTATCCCTACCCCGTTCCCCGTTCTCCATGACTTATGGAGACACATGTAAGAGACCTGTCAATCAGCTGGAGTGAAGCTGGCCAGAGATGTCATCGGCCCAATTGGGTTTTCAAACTGTTTTCTCTTAAACTGTGGTTTGGATAGGATGAACCTAATGGGAGGTTACTTTTAAAGGGGAATCTATCAGGTATGGGTATGGCTGGACTTGCCATTGTGAGAGCTACAAGTGTATATAAATAGTTTGCGCGTGAAATAATATATATTGGCTGCCTGTAATGATCAATAGATGGAGCTGTTTGCATACTGTTCATACAATGAACGCAATAATAAAACAGTGTGCAGCGAACTACCCTAACCAGCTGCAGACGGCCTGAACGTTCACCCAGATTTCCTAATTTGCACAATTTTTTCTTACTTGCAAATGATAAAGCGCAAGAAAGTAGCCCTAAAATTTTTATCTTTTCTCAACAGTCACCAAATTAAAAAAAATAAAATATGAGGAAATTGGCTAAGGTCACTGAGTTAAATACCCATTAATTAATTTGCGCTGTTCACTCAATCTAGATATGCAAGTCTAAGTAAATGTGAGTCAATAAGTTTTTTAATGTATATCTGTATATTATATATTTTAGTGTTTATCTAATTTAGAAAAAATGGGCAAAGAGGTAACTGCTTTACAGTACTGAAAGACACAGTTCTTAATTGATAAATCCCCCACTATTTCAGCACTTTTGGTTTGCTGCTCCGCAGAGTCCTCTGTTTACTTGGTTACAGCAATAACATGTCATCTACATATGTGACTGCTACAGCCAAGTACTGGTCTCCTGCCCTACACCTCTCAGGTCAGAGAGGGACTGAGAGCGATCACATGCAGAGGCACATCACTGCAGCCAACTAAAAAGAGGATGGCGCATATAGGATGACCCCACATAGGCATTAACTAGAACAGCTGGCCTCCCGAAGACCATCACTCTGTCAACTTCTCCTCTGTGCAGTTGTGCTATAAGGTGGAGTGGGGTTTGAGCCACCCTATTCTAGTGATCGGTAGGGTCCCCAGTGTCCAGAGATTTAGTTAACATACAGTACAGACCAAATGTTTGGACACATCTTCTCATTTAAAGATTTTTCTGTATTTTCATGACTATGAAAATTGTACATTCACACTGAAGGCATCAAAACTATGAATTAACACATGTGGAATTATATACTTAACAAAAAAGTGTGAAACAACTGAAATAATGTCTTATATTCTAGGTTCTTCGAAGTAGCCACCTTTTGCTTTGATGACTGCTTTGCACACTCTTGGCATTCTCTTGATGAGCTTCAAGAGGTAGTCACCGGGAATGGTTTTCACTTCACAGGTGTGCCCTGTCAGGTTTAATAAGTGGGATTTCTTGCCTTATAAATGGGGTTGGGACCATCAGTTGTGTTGTGCAGAAGTCTGGTGGATACACAGCTGATAGTCCTACTGAATAGACTGTTAGAATTTGTATTATGGCAAGAAAAAAGCAGCTAAGTAAAGAAAAATGAGTGGCCATCATTACCTTAAGAAATGAAGGTCAGTCAGTCCGAAAAATTGGGAAAACTTTGAAAGTGTCCCCAAGTGCAGTGGCAAAAACCATCAAGCGCTACAAAGAAACTGGCTCACATGAGGACCGCCGCAGGAAAGGAAGACCAAGAGTCACCTCAACTTCTGAGGATAAGTTTACCTGAGTTACCAGCCTCAGAAATCGCAGGTTAACAGCAGCTCAGATTAGAGACCAGGTCAATGCCACACAGAGTTCTATCAGCAGACACATCTCTACAACAACTGTTAAGAGGAGACTTTGTGCAGCAGGCCTTCATGGTAAAATAGCTGCTAGGAAACCACTGCTAAGGACAGGCAACAAGCAGAAAAGACTTGTTTTGGCTAAAGAACACATGGAATGGACATTAGACCAGTGTAAAACTGTGCTTTGGTCTGATGAGTCCAAATTTGAGATCTTTGGTTCCAACCACCGTGTCTTTGTGCTACGCAGAAAAGGTGAACGGATGTACTCTACATGCCTGGTTCCCACCGTGAAGCATGGAGGAGGAGGTGTGATGGTGTGGGGGTGCTTTACTGGTGACACTGTTGGGGATTTATTCAAAATTGAAGGCATACTGAACCAACATGGCTACCACAGCATCTTGCAGTGGCATGCTATTTCATCTGGTTTGCATTTAGTTGGACCGTCATTTATTTTTCAACAGGACAATGACCCCAAACACATGTCCAGGCTGTGTAAGGGCTATTTGACAAAGAAGGATAGTGATGGGGTGCTACACCAGATGACCTGGCCTCCACAGTCACCAGACCTGAACCCAATTGAGATGGTTTGGGGTGAGCTCGACCGCAGAGTGAAGGCAAAAGGGCCAACAAGTGCTAAGCATCTCTGGGAACTCCTTCAAGATTGTTGGAAGACCATTTCCGGTGACTACCTCTTGAAGCTCATCAAGAGAATGCCAAGAATGTGCAAAGCAGTCATCAAAGCAAAAGGTGGATACTTTGAAGAACCTAGAATATAAGACATATTTTCAGTAGTTTCACACTTTTTTGTTAAGTATATAGTTCCACATGTGTTAATTCATAGTTTTGATGCCTTCAGTGTGAATGTACAATTTTCATAGTCATGAAAATACAGAAAAATCTTTAAATGAGAAGGTGTGTCCAAACTTTTGGTGTGTACTGTATGTTATAGGAAAACCCTTTTATCTATAAGGTGATAGTATATTTTACATATCAACTAAGTTTTATAGGCGTTTCCATAACAAGCATATTCAGTAACAGTACAACTCTTGTATGTAATAGTTTGTTACATTTTTTGTTATCATTGATACTAATAATAATAACTACTTTGTTGAATTTTCATGCATGGCCCACTGAGACCAAACCTTGCAGTGCAGCTCATTCCCATTTACTGGTGGCTGCTTCATTATACCAGTTTGGGATGGGGAATTTGTCTGGGGTGTCAGACACATTAAGCATATTATATCACTTTCTCCATTGAGGCACTTGTCCAAACATCAAGAAAACAACACGCCCCCTGAGGAAGTTAACACGAAACGTGTGTTGGGGTGGAGGGAAGCATCGTCAGACCCCTCAATAACACCGAGGATCCTCTTTGGTTTCCTACAGCAATAGGTAAAATTCCTTCCTTCCCTTCTTATTTATTTTTGACATCCATATACAGCAATAGGAAAATGGCCACTTGGCACACACTTAGTATTTAATAATGCACTTGCACTTTTTTTATATGGTTGTCGTTAGAGTTGAGCGACTTTTACTTTTTTCGGATCGAGTCGGGTTTCGCGAAATCGGCCGATTATTGCGTAAAATCGGGGGCCGACTGAAACACAAAACCCAATGCAAGTCAATGGGGAATCAAAGTCGGCAGTGAGTGGAGGACAGGAAAACACCTACAGTGCCCATTTTAATGCCAAAAACATCAATTCTTATTACTGAAGCTTGTCAATCTTAATTTACTTTATAATAATAGTTAGGCATTGAAAACTGGGGGTCATTTGGCTAAAGTTGTGGGGGGGGTAGGGCTGGCTCAAGATTTTCGTGGGCCCAGGAAACGCAGAATACGTCACGGCGGTGGAGCAGGGAGAGGTAAGTATTTCAACTTTGCAAGTGCTGTGATCCTGAGCAAGCAGGGGGGGGGGGGCCCACTCGTTGGCATTGGCACTGGCACAGGGCCCCTCATAGTACGGCGGTGTGTTTGATGGTGGGTGGCGCCTCCCACCGGCAGAGACACTTTTGCGTACTATGAGGGGCCCTGTGCCAGTGACGTCGCCAACAAGTATGCCCCCACACCTGATGAAGGAACCTGCACTTTCATCTGCACCTCTTTGTCCCCATGTAAGGTGGTATAGTATGCGGGAAGGGGAACCTGACTTTCAGCAGGGTCAGATTCTGGCTGTGTAGAGTGCAAGGGGAATGTAGTGGTCTGGGTCAATGTACCAGCAGACTCACCTAGCAGTGGCTGGGCAATGGGCAGGATGAGGAGGAAACACAGATATAGGCCCAAATAATTAAGTAGGCTAAATGCAGTTCAAAATTGTTAACAGGACTAAACAGGCGGCATGGCTTTGTTCAACGGAGGACAACTGTAAGGAGTGGCAGACACAGTTAGTAGGCCCAAATATTAAAGTGGGCTAAATGCAGTTCAAAATTGGTAACAGGACTAAACAGGCGGCATTGCTTTGTTCAGCGGAGGACAACTGTAATGAGCGGCAGACACAGTTTGGAGGCCCTAATAAGTAAGTAGGCTTAATGCAGTTCAAAATTGGTAACAGGACTAAACAGGTGGCATGGCTTTGTTCAGCGGAGGACAACTGTAAGGAGTGGCAGACACAGTTAGTAGGTCCAAATAATAAAGTGGGCTACATGCAGTTCAAAATTGGTTACAGGACTAAACAGGCGGCATTGCTTTGTTCAGCGGAGGACAACTGTAATGAGCGGCAGACTGTTATGATCCGGTGGTAGGATCACCAAACTGACCTGATAGGTAAACCTGAATATTAGGACGAGCTCTGGGGATGTGGAAACTATACTGACCGCAACCCTAATCCTATCCAAACACACTAAAGGCAGCCGTGGAGCGTTACCTAAAAACCTAGACGCCTCTTCACAGCCTGAGGAACTAACTACCCCTAGAGAGAAAGCAAGCCTCACTTGCCTCAGAGAAATAACCCCAAAGTTTTAGACAGCCCCCCACAAATAATAACGGTGAGTTAAGGGGAAAATACAAACGTAGTAATGAAAAACAGGTTTAAGCAAATGAGGCCCGCTAACACTAAATAGACTGAAGATAGCAAGGGATCTGTGCGGTCAGTACAAAAACTATCAAAAACATCCACGCAGAAAATACAAGAACCCCCATACCGACTCACGATGTGAGGGGCGCACTCTGCACCCCAGAACTTCCAGCAAGCGAAAAATCACATATAAGCAAGCTGGACAGAAGTCATCATATATTGAGAAACATTTTCAAGAGAAATATGAGCAAACAAGAACTAGCAAGACTTTGCTTCTCCAGATGGAGACAGGTCACAAGGAAGTCCAGAGAGATCAGAACCAGTACTGAATACAACGACAGCAGGCAACAAGTAAAGGTCCAGGTGGTGTTAAATAGGAACCAGCATAGCAGGAAATGAGGCAGCTGAGCCCAGCTCCAGACCCGCAGTATTGCTAAAGGCCACCAGAGGGAGCCCAGATGGAATTCACAACAGCAGACACAGTTTGGAGGCCCAAATAATTAAGTAGGCTTAATGCAGTTCAAAATTGGTAACAGGACTAAACAGGCGCAATTGCTTTGTTCAGTGGAGGACAACTGTAATGAGTGGCTGACACAGTTAGTAGGCCCAAATAATTTAGTAGGCTAAATGCAGTTCAAAATTGGTAACAGGACTACACAGGCGGCATTGCTTTGTTCAGTGGAGGACAACTGTAATGCGCGGCAGACACAGTTAGTAGGCCCTAATAATAAAGTGGGCTAAATGTCTGCCAAAAAATTGTTCATAAATAAACAGGTGGCATAGCTAGGTACAGGGGTGGGCTCCTCTGCTGAGTAGCAGACAGTGGTAGTAGGCGCAAAGTATTAACTGGTCTAAATGGAGGCCAGGGCCCCTGTATAATTTAACTATCATCTATCATTTCAACAAATTTGTATTGGCAGTGCCATTGAAGGATTTAACAGCACAGACTACACAGTGGTGGAGCAGGGAGAGGTAAGTATTGCAAGTGGTAGAGCACTGTTCGAGCTGGGGGGAACACTCTCGTGGGCGGTGGTACTGGCACAGGGCCCCTCATATTATGACGGTGTGTCTGACGTTGGTTGTGCACCGCCACCATCAGAGACACTTCATTGTACTATGAGGGACCCTGTGCCAGTGCCGTCACCCAAGAGTGGGCACACCCACCTGTCCAGGCAAACGGCACTCGCATGGGTGCTTGCGCCAGGTGGTGAACACGGCCCTGTGGGGGGAGTCAGCCCATTTAGGGAGGTATAAAAATGGCCTATGGTGGACATTCAGCAGCTGCAAATGGATGAATTGAAGCAGTCAGTAAGAGGAGGCCAAAAGCAACACATTTTTCAGGCAAGCTACGTGTCAGCAGGGGAAGGTGGGGCCAAATAATTTGAAATCCATGATTGGTTCATTTTAATGAAGGTTAGATCATCGACATTTCGGGTAGCCAGACGTGTCCTTTTTTCGGTCAGTATTGAACCAGCAGCACTGAAGACTCTTTCGGATAGCACACTAGCAGCAGGGCAAGCGAGATCCTGTAATGCATATTCTGCCAATTCAGGCCAGGTGTCTATTTTAGATTCCCAGTAATCAAAGGGGAATGACCTGTGAGGGAGAACATCGATGAGGGAGGAAAAGTAGTTCGTAACCATACTGGAAAATTGCTGTCTCCTGTCACTTTGAATCGATGCAGCAGTACCTGTCGTGTCAGCGGTCATTACGAAATCACTCCACAACCTGGTCATAAAACCCCTCTGTCCAACGCCACTTTGGATTTGTGCACCTCTAACACCTCTGCAATGTTGCCCCCTACGGCTCGTGTGAGAATCATCACCACCGCTGTGTGCTGGGAATGCCTGAACCAAACGGTCTACAAGAGTTGCTTGTTTGGTAGCCAATATTTGCTCAAGGTTCTCATGTGGCATAATATTTTGTAATTTTCCTTTATATCGTGGATCCAGGAGGCAGGCCAACCAGTAATCGTCATCGGTCATCATTTTGATAATGCGGGGGTCACTTTTTAGGATACGCAAGGCATACTCAGCCATGTGGGCCAATGTTCCAGGTGTCAATTCACTGCTTGTGCTGGGTTGAGGAGCACTTTCTTGCAAATCAACATCACTTGTGTCCCGCAAAAACCCTGTACCTGACCTTGCAACGCCACCAGTTTCTATTGCCCCCTGAGAAGCATCCTCCTCCCATAAATATTCATCCCCATCATCCTCCCCCTCCTCCTCTTCGTCCGCCACCTCGTCCAGGAGAGTTCCCTGAGCAGACAATGGCTGACTGTCATCAAGGCTTCCCTCCTCCTCATAGCCCCAGTGGGTAAAGCAACGTATTTCGAACGTACCGTGGTCTTTGTCAAAGCTTTGACAAAGACCGCGGTACGGTCAAAACGCGTTGCTTTACCCACTGGGGCTACGGTGATGTATTAGGAGCACTTTTTGTATATTTCTTTTGCAATTTGCATTTTAACTTAAACAATTTTTTTCCAATAAACTGTTTATATTTTATTGAGCTGGAACATTGCATTTTTTCTATCTTCCAAAGTCTTGTCAGGATCTGGTTCCGTGCTCTCTACAAAAACGGTGAGCTGGCTTTGTTTTTTCTTTCACGTTCCCTCCTCCTCAGCTGCAGATGCCTGCTCCTTAATGTGCGTCAAACTTTGCATTAGTGGGATACTCATGCTTATGATGGCGTCGTCTGCACTTACCAGCCGTGTGCATTCCTCAAAACACTGAAGGACTTGACAGAGGTCTTGTAGCTTCGACCACTGCACACCAGACAACTCCATGTCTGCCATCCAAGTGCCTGCCCGTGTATGTGTATCCTCACACAAATAAATTACAGCACGCCTCTGTTCGTACAGCCTCTGAAGCATGTGCAGTGTGGAGTTCCACCTTGTTGCAACGTCGATTATTAGGCGGTGCTGGGGAAGATTCAGCGATCGCTGATGGTTCAGCATACGGCTGGAGTGTACGGGCGACCGGCGGATGTGCGGGCAAAGTCTTCGCACCTTCAGGAGCAGGGCTGGTAACCCCGGATAATTTTTCAGGAAGCACTGCACCACCAGGTTCAAGGTGTAAGCCAGGCAAGGTATGTGTTTCAGTTCTGAAAGGGCTATGGCAGCCTTAAAATTCCTTCCGTTATCACTGACTACCTTGCCTGCCTCAAGATGTACACTGCCCAGCCATGACTGAGTTTCTTGCTGCAAGTACTCGGCCAGTACTTCCGCGGTGTGTCTCTTGTCGCCCAAACACTTCATTTACAACACAGCCTGCTGACGCTTACCACTAGCTGTTCCATAATGGGACACCTCGTGTGCAACACTGGCAGCTGCGGATGGAGTGGTCATGGGACTGTGCTCTGTGGATGAGCTTTCGCTTTTGGAGGAGGAGGAGGAGGAGGAGGGGTGGCGAATGCCTACAGCCAATTGTTTCCTAAACCGTGGGCTAGGCAGAACTGTCCCACTATGGCTGTCCCCTGTGGACCCTGCATCCACCACATTAACCCAGTGCGCCGTGATGGACACGTAACGTCCCTGGCCATGCCTACTGGTCCATGCATCTGTTGTGAGGTGCACCTTTCCACTGACTGATTGCCTCAGTGCATGGACAATGAGGTCTTTGACATGCTGGTGGAGGGCTGGGATGGCTTTTCTCGCAAAGAAGTGCTGACTGGGTAGGTCATAGCGTGGTACTGCGTAGGCCATCAGGTCTTTGAAAGCTTCGCTTTCAACCAACCGGTAGGGCATCATCTCTAACGAGATTAGTCTAGCAATGTGGGCGTTCAAACCCTGTGTGCGCGGATGAGAGGAGGAGTACTTTCTTTTCCTAACGAGAGTCTCTTGTAGGGTGAGCTGGACTGGAGAGCTGCATATGGTGGAACTAGCGGTGGTGGTGGTGGTGGACATGGTGGATTGAGAGAGGGTTGGTGATGGTATTCTTGATGTTGGCCCACATACAGGGTTTCCTGCCAAAAACCTTGTGATTCCCTGACTGCTTTGGCCTTGCGACGATACCTCCACATTTGCTGCTAGTGGTGTCCTAACCGGTGGGCTTACAGTGAGGGAAGCAATGTAGCGTTGCTGACTACCTTCATTCTGAGCAGGTGCACCAACGGTACGTGACGTTTGGTAGTTAGTCCAGGCTTGCAAGTGCATGCTGGTTAAATGTCTCCGCATGCATGTTGTATTTAAGTTTTGAAGATTCTTCCCTCTGCTAAAGGTCTTTGAGCATTTCTTACAGATAACTTTTGAGTGATCATTCGGATCTTGGTTAAAAAATTGTCACACTACACTCTTCATACTATGGAATACCTTTTCAGGCATTGCACGCTGTGCTACTTTCACCAGAGGGCCACGCTGTCCTAAGACTGTTTTTGTTTTTGACACACGTTTTTGGCTTGATACGGGCTCGATGACAGCTGTTGCGATGTAGATGGCTGCTGCGGATCATCCTCCTCCGCTTCTGAGCTACTGGCAGCGGCACCCTCTTCCCCCAATGGCTGCCAATCTGGGTCAACAACTGGGTCATCTATCACCTCCTCTTCAATGTCATGTGCACCTTCCTCTGTATCGCCGTGTAAGGTGCTATAGCGTTCGGGATGGGGCACCATAGTCTCATCAGGTTCAGATTCTGGCTGAGTACACTGCGAGGGCAATGTAGTGATCTGAGTCAATGGAACAGCATAATAATCTAGCTGTGGCTGTGCATCAGTGCACTCCATGTCCGATTCATCTTGTAATGGGCAGTTAACAATTTCCTTTTCTAACCCAGGCATGGTATGTGTAAAGAGCTCCATGGAGTAACCTGTAGTGTCGCCTGACACATCCTTCACTTTTGGTTTGGGTGAAGGACACAAGGCAACGTCTTGTTCCTGACCGGGAGCATCCACTGACGACTCGCTGCTTTTATATTTGGAACTTTCTGAAGAGGAGGCGAAAGAGCTAGAGGCTGAGTGAGCAAGGAAAGCCAAAACTTTTTCCTGCTGCTCCGGCATTAAAAGCGGTTTTCCTACTCCTAGATAAGGGAGCCTTCGAGGCCTTGTGTAGCCAGACGATGACGCTGGCTCAACACCTCCAGCCTTAGGTGCTATTTTTCTTTTCCCACTACCACCAGATGCTCCACCACCACCACCACCATCAGTACCAGCTGGCAACGACCGCCCACGGCCTCTTCCACCAGACTTCCTCATTTTTGGGAAAATCTAACCAAAATGACAACCGTTATATGGTACTGTAAAACAAGGTAGAAGGTGTATATAAACTTATTGAGAATTTAAATCTCCCTTTTTTTGGGGGGAGACTGCACCAAAACTCAGGCCCAGTGTATAACACAACACAATGTAAGTGGCAGAATGTGGCTGGCTGATACACAACAAACTAACAGAACTGACGTATATCCACTTTGTGACAATTTGAATCTCCCTTTTTTGGGGGGAGACTGCATCAAAACTCAGGCCCAGTGTATAGCACAACACAATGTAAGTGGCAGAACGTGGCTGGCTGATATACGACAAACTAACAAAACTGACGTATATCCACTTTGTGACAATTTGAATCTCCCTTTTTTTTGGGGGGAGACTGCACCAAAACTCAGGCCCAGTGTATAACACAACACAATGTAAGTGGCAGAACGTGGCTGGAAGATATATGAAAAAATACAAGGACTGTAGTACAATTTCAATCTCCCTACAATGATCTCAGGACAAGTATGGCAGCAATACAAAGGACTGCTGCACACAAAAGTGTGGACAAATAAACAAGATAACTTTGCAGAAAGGAGCAACAGGATTTTTGCTTTTAAAAAAGCAGTTTGTTTGCACACCAGCGTGCACTGTAGTTAAGTAGTGATGTTAGAATATAAGTGAAAGGTTAGATATGCCCTGTGACAGGCTCCAGGGACAGATATAGTTAAGTTTTTGATCTAGCCCACAGTGGGGGGGGGGGGGTTAGGATCAAATAAAAAAACAGATTGCTTCCTTTTTCTAGAGGAGAGTTAATTTGCGACAAGGTGAAGTTCAAGGTGCAGTGGGTTGATAGCAGATGTGAGTACAAAATGTTCTGGGTAGTATGAGGCCTTACAAAATGGATCTCGGATATACTGTGGGACTGAATGGGAAATCGATGGGGCTGACAGGATCAGTGGATGTAGGGATACATTGACGAGCAAAAGGGTAACAATGTTTTGAACTTTTGACATTCAGTCTCTGTCTCACCATCCACTACTGGTATGAACATGAGACTACCATCATTTTATAGGCAATCATCTTGGCTATATAATACATAAATTTGACTTACAACTATTTAGCATATGATTATTTTTGCAGATTCTTGTCATGTCACTGCATTGTTACTGCTTTGCTCCTGGTGTTGGAAAAATATTTTTCTTGCTGTATACTACAAAATACAAGCTGTTTTCACATTCCCTAATAGCTCCGTGTGTTTTAGGTTGTTATCTAGGCAAATCATCACTGGTTCAAATCTTGTAGTCCCCAGACTTCAACCCAATCGAAAAGAAAAAACTGTATACATACCCAAATGAGTCTACCCGTGTGCACCAACGTTGGAAACGTGTAGAAGAGGTCTGAGAAAAGATTTCAATTGAGACATGTTTGAATCTAATTGAGAGCATGCCCAGAAGGATTTAGGCAGTGTTGAAAGCCAAAGGTGGTGTGGGGGCACGGGAGGGTCAGCTGATATGCTAGTCCTTTAGCCAAAACTGCATGAACCAGGACTTATCCCATCAAACTCCCGCTCTCCTTTTACCATGGGCATAATACTACTCAGACAATACAGGGTGAGAGTAAAACAGTATGGCAATACTTTATTGAACCACAAAACAGACAAACACATAGAACAGTCCCAGCAAAATACCCAAGATGGTGCAAAATTACAGAGTCTCACCCTTTCACTGACTCACTGGGATAAGAGCAGTAGTGACTTCAGAGCATCCAGGGCCGACTTCCCCCACCAGTGGCATGCACAGAGAGGTGGTAACGTCAAGCTTCGGAAGCTGACAGTCCATTGAGGTGCAAGGCCAGGTGATCGCAGGGTCATAACCTGGCTTCTCGGAAGGAACATCTCCATGGAGCCAGGTGACCGGTGGGTCCCAATCCTAGATTTCCCAAATGTATCCATGAGGCTCAGGTGACCGGTGGATTCAAACCCTGACTACCCCAAATGTATCCATGGGTTCAGTGATGGTCAATGGAGCTGATTTGTATTCTTTCAGCTGGGGCCTTAGTCCCCTAAGCTGGCATCCTGTAGAATGTCAAATCTGTGTCCTTCGCGATGGAGCTATGATGTTCTGGTAGTTGTCTTGTACAGTGTTCCTGGCTGTGGTTTTGTAAAGAGTCTCTGGTTTTCTGGATGACTTGGATGACCTGTTACAGAGGCATATCCCACTTATATAGTTCACAACTGTTGTCCTTCAAGCCATGATTTACAGGTGAAGGGGAAGAGGTGATGATGTTAACCCACATTGTTTGATTATTTATAGTTTATCCTTCAAAGTTTGCAAGTCAACTGTATTGCATCATGCAATATTTAATCAATGTATCAGCAAACATCATTGTTTAGTGACCCTGCATCCCTGTTTTGCAAAGATAACTGTAGGAGCTGATATAGCAGGTAAATAACAACCATTCATCAATTCACAAATATCCATTCAACCTACAAGAAGTCAACATAAAGCTAACAGTCGATGCCTCCTGGCTTACTGAAAATAGATGTAATATGTATATTACTAGGGTCAGGGAACTTACATTAGTTGCACCACTCTAACTCTGAAATAAAAATTAAATGTTGGAGTGGTGCTTTAATAAACTTATGAACAACTCCACTCTTGGTAATCTTGATAAATCTGAGGATCAAATTCTTCACTTTTCAAGTATGTTCTAGGTGATAAGGAAACAAGTTTAGCTTTACATAGATGTGTTCATTCTTGAATGTGCTTCCCAATAATGGAATATTGCAAAAGAAATACATTATGTTCTGTAAGTATCTTGCAAGCTCTTTAGGTGATATACTCCTGGTAAGATACACGTTAGAATAAAGTCTGCCAAGACTGATTATTTCAACTAATTATTTTATGTGTATAGAGGCCATTTAAACTCTTAACTGATAGACAATGTTAAGGAAAAGAGGTTAGCATGTTAAGTTTTATCCCTCAACCTATATATTCTCAGAAGGGGTTCTGAAACAAGAGGTGTCTGATAGCGGTTACTCTTCTCATTTTTAATAGATGACAGCTGCCCCCTATTTTGAGGGGCACTTTTATGTAAGACCAGTTTTGCCAGCAAACCCCACAGAGTATATAGTAGTGTTATTTACTATATTAGTATATACATGGTTTAGTAATGGCCATTTACACAGTGCAGTATTCGCTTAAGGCTACTTTCACACTAGCGTCGTGCACTGCACGTCACTATGCGACGTTGCAGCGCACCGACGCATAGTGTGGAAGCGCCGCACAACGGGGGCAGCGGATGCTGTTTTACATCGCATCCGCTGCCCCATTGTGATGTACGGGGAGGCGGGGGAGGAGTTCCGGCCGCGCATGCGCGGTCGGAAAAGACGCTATTGACGCACAAAAAAACGTTACATGCAACGTTTTTTTTGTGCCGACGGTCCGACGCAACACGACGCAACCGTCGCACGACGGTTGCGATGTGTGGCAATGCGTCGCACTGCGTCGCTAATTCAAGTCTATGGAGAAAAAACGCATCCTGCAAGCAATTTTGCAGGATGCGTTTTTTCTACAGAACGACTCATAGCGACGTGCAGTGCACAACCCTAATGTGAAAGTAGCCTTAATACATATGATCATTCACAAGCATTGCCTAGTCTAAACACGCACAAATGTATTGTCATTCGATCACTGTGAATTTGCCATTGATTGCATCTTTTATGCAAACAATTATTTGTCATCACCACATTTCCTTGTGTAGTTAGTTAGGCATTTACCTACTGTAATTTTTAGAATAGAAATTTTAGGAGGACCAAGAAACAAAACTGCACAATCGATTCTATGAAAACTTCATGATTGTTAAATATTTAAATAGATGTGAACGAGTGCCAATAGACATTCTATATAGTTGATCATTTCTCTTGGCGGACGATTTATGTGCCCATATGACAGAACACTTTGTCATTTGTAGTACACCAAGATATTATAATGGCTCATTTTAGAGTGGTCTATACTTCTTACGGTATATACATCAGTAACAGATATTACTATATATTACTTGCAGCTCTAGAACACGCCTAGAGATTCTCCATAGACAACAATAATAGCACGAGGTGGTCCAGATCATGAAGGTAACACCAAGCTGAGGCATCTTTCATGAATAGGAACTGTCGGGATAAACCACAACTGTATCTGAAATATTTGACTGACAAGAAGACATGGAGGTATGGAGTTGTCCAATATGGAAATATCACTAAATTTGGACCAATCTACAGGGGAATAAATGGTGACCTTTGGCTTATCTCTACTAACATCCGGCAATGTAATTTCTACACTGGCTCATGAATGAATAGGCATATTCTTAAATATTAAGATCTACTCTGTAAGGAGTAACAAAGATTTGATATTTAATGCAGCCAAAGCCGACAACCTTGCATCACTATCTTTCTGTTTTTCACTATATCTAAAGTCTTGCAAGCAATTTACATAGAATTTGAATTTTTCATAGTAAAGGAGAATTTGTTTTTCTCTAAAAAAAAAAAACCTGAACAAGATTTGCTTTCTGATAAATTCACTTGTGCATATTTTGTGTGGTTGTTTCTGTGTTACTAGTAAATATTCACAATATAATTGCAGCATCTTAGCTTTACTTAATGGTATCAACTTTCTCTAGAGAGCAACCGACACCAAGTTTTATAATTTTCTAGAAATTTGTACATTAAACCTTTGAAAATAAAGTAAGCAAGTGAACCCTGTACATTAGTAAGCTGCCATACTCACCTGGGCATACAAGTACCATGACCAGAAGTACCAAGAACAGACATGATAGTCCAAGACGTTGTCGTAGGAAGGAAAGAAGTCCCATCTTCTTGGTAAGAAAATCTCAGTTAGTCCTTACCTAGAAGTAAATGAGAAGAGATAGTTCATTAACCTTCTCATGCCAGTAAAACTCGATTAGGTAGGTGGGTATGAAGGGTGGATACAGAACTGAATAATCTTTTCAGCAGTGACCTTTTTTCATTGAAGGTTACTTCAGGCCATTTCTAATGAATGCTGGCATTAATCAACATGACATCTAGGTGCAAACACATCTCCTTTAGACATTTTTCTTTGGCGTGTATACAGGTATTCACATTGTATACACATTGCTTGACAAATTTCCTGTCTATAAAATGTAAAAAAAAAAGGTTAACCAGAATGTAGAAACAGCACAGTTCTTATAATTAAGGAATTAGAAGCCAAAATATTAGCAGATATTATATTAAATGTAATCGCACATATCACACAGAAGCATTATTGTTCTTTTACACATAGAGACATGTGTTCTGTATAGACAGTTAATCAACCTGCTCACTAGTTGCACACAGCACTTGGCTCTCTCACGAATCTCTTAGCAGCATATTGATATATAAATTATCAGCCAGAGGAATCATTCATTCTCTCACTTTTAAGGTAGAGGGAACTTGGTATGACTCAATAGACAATATAAACATAGGTGCAATTAGTCTCAAAGTCACCAGGACTCTTCTTGGACCAAATGTGGTGGAAATAAAAAAGGGGGTAGACCTTATTGAAAGAGAGGTGTTTCTGAATGGGTGGGAGAGGGACTTAAACATGTCTTTACTACCAACAGTAATGTTACTAACTATGTATACTATGTATCAGATTTTCACACAAGTCATGTAACTAGATAACCACAGCCTAATCAAACAAAAGAGTCAAAATTATTATACTTTGTATTTTTTGTCTATAAATGGAAACAGTATGTTAATCTTTGTTTTCAGTATCTGGTGTGACACAAATTGATTACAATAGTACAGCAATAGCTGCATCTAAACATTTCCACTTTATACCATGTCTCCCTACAGAACAGCTTTAACTCTGTTATATTGGTGGGTTCCCACCCGTGAACTTCTCGCTTCCACAACATTTCTATAGCAATAAGGTCAAGACTTTGATTTGGCCATTCTTCTGTAGAACAACTTGTGTGCTTTGGATAACATCCTACATGAAGAAGGACTAGTCGCTTGCCAGTTATATCTTGAAGAAAATGGGATACCTTCTGAATCTATTGTTAGTAATGAAACTCATTACTAATTTATAATTTTTTCTCTTGCTCTTGGACCACTTTTCTGATCTGTCTGAAATATTGCGGGGGCACCTGGTTGTGGCTGATTTATGGTGAAATGATGTGCTTTTCACTTTCAGATTATGGGCCCAAAGCTACTCAATGGAACCTTCAGGAGTTTAGAACTTCTTCTGTAATCAATGCCATCAGTATGTTTTGCAACAATGAGGTAGCAAAGGTCTTGAGACAGCTCACAGGTTTTACCTATCATAAGATGTTTCTTATGTGGCACCTTGGTAATGGGACACCGTTTTATAGGCCATCAGTTGAACCAGCTGATGTTATTTTTCACAAAGTGGCAGATTTGCTTTCCAATTACTGACAGATTTCAGCTGGTGTCATGACTTTCCATGGCTTTTTGAACCTCTCTTTTGTTTATCTGTTCAATACATTTTCCCTGTGTCATTTCTCATTATTACAGAACTTAATTTGTGGACATCTGTGGTTTGATTTCTTTACCTGTGTGGATGGGATGGGTTGTTACCAACATCTGGTGAGAATTTCATGTTAATAGCACCTTTAGAAGTATGTATACTTAGAAAATTGGTGAAGCATTCAATACTTATTTCACCCACTGTATGCTTCTTCAGATATATTGTTATATCATCCTTGATGAAGAGACCTAAATAATCTCAAAAGCTTGCTTTGTAACATCACTTCTTTTATTTTTGTTAGCTGATAAAAGTTATTATAGCCATAGGATTATTATGTTTGCTTCTCTCACTGAGAGCAATCAATCGGAGATTCAACTCATGCACAGACGTCCAACTATTTTCCTTCAGAATTTTCTTACACACTTCAGAATTCATTATTACATCAATGATGGAAAGCCTTCCTGAACCAGATGCAGCAAAACAAACCTAAACTAGGATACTACCATGACCATCACCATGTTTCACAAATGGTTCGAGGTTTTTATGCCCTATTGCAGTTATCTTTCTCCAAACATATTGCTTCTCATTTAAACCAAAAAGCTCCATCATTGAGACAGGAGATGGCAGCTGCTGTGGATACAATTTTATGTAGACGGGATGAGGGAGGAGCTAGAGGCAGAGCTCCACCCTCCTTTTCCTCCCCCTCCTGTCTACATAGAAGCTCATCAGTAGCTGCTGCTATCTCCTGTCTCATTAATTGGAAAGTCTGTCTTCACTGAATTCAGATTTTACCTCAGAATTTAGAATTTTGACTGATCAATTTTGGCAGAAAGAAGTAAATCTCTCAGATAAGATATATTACAAAATTGCTTATTTTCACGTATACTATTGATTCATGACATAAAAATGAAAATGACAGTTACTCTTCAACCTCTTCAGGTATATGACTAACAGTTACTTCATATGTCGCATCCCTGACTTTGATGCGGGCTCCGGGGTTGAGCCCACATCTTTCCCCGCACATGACAGCTGATGTAATCAGTGCTTATAAGAGCTGCGGCACTACACTAGCAGCTGTTAGCCAGTTAGATCCCCGCTGTCGATCAAGCGTCATTCTGGCCTCCCATCAGCGCCCCTGTCACATGATCGTAGGGCGCCGATGGGTTGTCACGACAGATGGGGGTCTGCAGAAGACCACCGTGCCAGTCATTACAATACTCCTCTAAACGCCAGCTCGTGGCTGTTTTTCATAGGAGATTCTGATTTTTGCTATAAATAGCATTGCCGAAGCACTACTATGTATAGCGCAGACAATCACAGCTTCAAATCTCCTAAGTTGACTATTAAATAAAGTAAAAGTGAAAACAAAAATTTACAAATGTGAAAAAAATTTAAAAAACAAAAGTTAAAATCACCCCTTTTGTCACAATCAAAAAATATATACATGTAATATCGCTGCATTCAGAAATGTCCAATCTATTAAAATATTAAATAAATTAATCCAATCAGCTAACATCGTAACGAGAAAAAAATCTAAAAACAGGATTACAGCTTTTTTTGGCAGCTGCAACATTGCAATAACATGTAATTAGAGGTTATCAAAACATCGCATTTACCCCTAAATAAAAGTGTAAGCACAGAGCGCAAAAAAATAAGCTATCGTACAGCCCCAGATCCTGAAAAATGGAAACGCAACGGGTTTGGAAACTGGCAACAAACGCAAAAACTTTTTTTCATGCAAATGTCTGAATTTTTTTTCACCACATAAGTAAAAAATAAACTATACATGTTTGGTATCTGCGTACACGTACCGACCTGGAGAATCATATTGCTGGGTCAGTTTTACCATGTAGTGAACATGGTAAATAAAAAAAAAAAAACAATTGTTGAATTGCAATTTCACCGCACTTGGAATTTTTTCCCTGTTTTTCAGTACACTATATAGTAAAATCATTGGTGCTATTCAAAAGTACAACTGGTTGCACAAAAAACAAGCCCTTATACAGCTATGTTGACAGAAATATGAAAAAGTTATGGCTCTTTGAAGAAGGGGAGGGAAAAAACGAAATAAATAAAATGGCAAGGGGTTAACAAATTGAAGATGGGCAGCAAAGTTCTTTTTGGAGAGTATGGCTTTCTCCTTGCAACTATGCACACCATTATTATTTAGTGTCCTCCTAATTATGGACTAATGAACTAGTTAATTAGTTAATGAAGACAGGCATTTAGAGTTTAGCTTTGGTACCTTTGTAACTTAGTGAACTATTCTACACTTTGCACTTAGAGTGATCTATATTGGTCGACCATTCCTGGGAAGGGTAATAATGGTCTTGAATTTCCTTTATTTTTGCACAATCTGTCTGACTGTGGACTGGTGGACTTCAAACTCTTTAGAGATGGTTTTGTGGCTTTTTTTCAGATTGATAAGCATCAACAACTTATCTTATGAGATCAATCAAAACTTCACTAGTACCATTATATGAAGGGATAGAATCACTGTGCTGTTTATGAATCCAGAGAGTGTGTAAATTACTCTTGCCCATAGGAGAATAATTGCAATGGTTCAACAAGCAGTGGATGTAGATCGCATTCCCTACATGGACCCTGGCCTTCATCATTTACCCGCTATACAGGGATCTGGACTTTTGCAGGGCCACCTGGGTTAAGTTCATGAAGATGGTAATGACAGTTGGAGCAGGCTAGCAGACGTTGGTCAGAAAGCCGGGTCAGTACTGTTGTGTCCCATGATCTTGAATGGGAAAATGTGTATCTTCTGTAATATGCATTGCATTTTGTTGTTGCTATGGAGAAGCTCTGCCCTCTAAGTTTGCCCCTTTGTCTCTCCTAAAGATGATGATATTAGCCCTTGTTCCTCCCTTCTTCTTCATTATCAGTTTGATGTAGCCATCTTTGGATGCACATATATACTCCTCTGCTTGGGATTACTCTTTCCACCTGCTGCTTTGTACTTAATACAAGATTTCAGAGCATATCAACTCTTTTTTTCTCCTAGACTCTTAAGGTACCGTCACATTAAGCGACGCTGCAGCGATATAGACAACGATGCCGATCGCTGCAGCGTCGCTGTTTCGTCATTGTGTGGTCGCTGGAGAGCTGTCACACAGACAGCTCTCCAGCGACCAACGATGCCGAAGTCCCCGGGTAACCAGGGTAAACATCGGGTTACTAAGCGCAGAGCCGCGCTTAGTAACCCAATGTTTACCCTGGTTACCAGTGTAAATGTAAAAAAAAAAAAACACTACATACTTACATTCCGGTGTCTGTCGCGTCCCCCGGCATCCGCTTCCCTGCACTGTGTAAGCGCCAGCCGTAAATCAGAGTGGTGACGTCACCGCTGTGCTCTGCTTTACGGCCGGCCGGCGCTGACACAGTGCAGGGAAGCGGACGCCGGGGGACGCGACAGACACCGGAATGTAAGTATGTAGTGTTTGGTTTTTTTTACATTTACAATGGTAACCAGGGTAAATATCGGGTTACTAAGCGCGGCACTGTGCTTAGTAACCCGATGCTTACCCTGGTTACCAGTGAAGACATCGCTGAATCGGTGTCACACACGCCGACTCAGCGATGTCAGCGGGTGATCCAGCGACGAAATAAGGTGCTGGCCTTCTAGCTCCGACCAACGATGTCACAGCAGGATCCAGATCGCTGCTGCGTGTCAAACACAATGATATCGCTATCCAGGACGCTGCAACGTCACGGATCGCTATCGTTATCATTGTTAAGTTGTTCAGTGTGAAGGTACCTTTATTACAAGTCAGTCCGGCTGAGTTGGCAATGTCTGAGGAAGCATGGCATGTGAGTACAGCAATCATACAGTTATCTAAGGAATTGATGGCTAAGGATTTAGAGACTCATACTGCCTTGATGAGTCAGAATAAGTACCAAGAGGTTAGGATGGGAACAAAAGTTGTCAGGCTGTAGAATGGTATAAAAAAATGAGCCAAGTTCAGTAACAGAATATCACATGCAGGATCAGAGAAGTAGAATGGTCAAAACACGAGCCGAAGTCAGTAAGGGTACAGAGGTATTAGGTGTTGGATACTTGACCAGGATCAATGGGGGTCTCAATGCTGAGTTAAATGTGAGTATTCTACCAGATGAGTTACTTTGTACACTCGACTACTATGAGTATGAAAAGGACAACAGTGTTCCAGCACAATGATGGATCGAGTCATACTTTGAGTTTGGCATAGAAATGGTTCAATGACAATGAAGTAGAGGTGCTGGAATGCCCCCCACAGTCACCAGATCTCAACCAAATCGAACCCTTGTGGGTAGAGTTGGAGAAAAAACTGAATACATACCCAAGTGAGTCGACCAGTATGCACCAACTCTGGGAACGTGTAGAAGAGACCTGGGATCAGATTTCGGTTGAGATTTGTTGAGCATGCCCAGAAGGATTCGGGCAGTGTTGAAAGACAAAGGTGGATTCACAAAATAATGACAAAATAATAAAAATGTACATTTAGATTTCTAGAAGCAAAACAGGAACATGCAGTGACATGACAAGAATCTGCATAACTAATCATGTACAAAATAGTTGTGAGATACTGAAACTGAAAATCAAAAGGTCAAAACATTGTTGTCCTTTTGAGAGTCGATGTAGATTTTTTTAAAAAAATGTATCCAGATACACAGAATTCACTAACTGATTTTTGCTCCAGTTTGAAAATGGGAAACTTCTAGTATGGACACTGGCCTGCCTTTATGTTTGCCAAATAATTTTATCTCTCTTCAGGCTGTTGCACAGCTCACATCATAAACTTGGCATCTTCTATAATACTTTGCAGATTATCATCTCATAGAAATCCTCATACTATGTCTATTGTAATAAATGTGATATTCACTTTCCCTTATATTTTCACAACCAAATCTCCTTTATATCCCAGCCACCCAATATTGTATGGATGGTTTTATTGACACAGTAAAATACAGTCAGTGCACACAGCTGTTAGTGCCTTCACTGCATATTTTCACGTGAGTGTCATTCTAGATCTATATGACAGCTTCTTGTTAAGTATTCCTGCAGATGCAAACCTGGTTAGATATTCATTATTTTGCTCACAACTTTGTCCATGTGGCTGCAGTTCTTATGTCTGTCCAATGCGTAAATAATAGAGATAAGCAGATCAATCCGCAGAAGATCGAGTTAGTCAAATTTCCCGAAATTCGCTGGCCTACATGAATTTGAGCAATTTGAAATTCAATTAATAAGAACTGTAAATAAGAATGGCCGGTGTCATTTCACACGTGGCTGAATACTCAGCGAGCATGCCAACATCTTCAGGCGTAGCCACGCAGTCTTCCCCATAATGCCCTGTAGCAAGCAGTTCACATGGTCTAGCCCAGTCAGTCAGGGAGGAATATCACAGCCAGTAGAAAAGATAGGGGTCAGCCAACAAACGCCAATTTATGCCTGTACTGTGTAGGGCTAGAAGCTCAGAGCACACAGGACTGGGATAGATAAAGGCCTAATGCGATTGTGGTGATGATGTACCAGATTGAAAAAAGGTTTGATAGTCTCAGTCTGTGAATCTGAATGATTCCCTGTGTGTGCGACTGTGAATTTATTGATCCCTGATATACTACAGTAACAACACCATAATAGCTGTATTTTATTTTTTACTTTTCATCTAGTGCAAGCAAGGAGGGTCAATATTAGGCTATGTGCACACGTTGCGGATTTTGCAGCAGTTTTCCATGCGTTGTACAGTACCATGTAAACGTATGGAAAACGAATCAGCAGTGCACATGGTGCGGAAAATACCACGCGGAAACACTGCGTTTTATTTTCCACAGCATGTCATTTCTTTGTGCGGATTCCGCAGCGGTTTACACCTGCTCCTCAATAGGAATCTGCCGGTGTTAAACCGCAGATGAAATCCGCACAAAAACCGCAGGAAATCCGCAGTGAGGGTATGTGCACACGTTGCAGTTTTTACTGCGGATCCGCAGCGTTTTTGATGCTGTGGATCCGCAGCAGTTTTCCATGCGGTGTACAGTACCATGTTAACCTATGGAAAATAAAAACCGCTGTGCACATGCTGAGGAAAAAAACGCGGGGAAAAGCAGCGGTTTATTTTCCGCAGCATGTCAATTCTTTGTGCGGAATCCACAGTGGTTTAACACCTGCTCCATATTAAAGAATCGCAGGTGTAAAACCGCAGTAGAATCCGCACAAAAACCGTGGAAAATCCGCAGTAAGGCCGGCGTCACACTAGGCGTATGAAAATACGGTCCATTTTTTACGGCCGTAAAATGCAGTAATTGTCCTAAAACACTGTTCCGTATTCAATGCGAGGATGCGATTTTTACGCACAAATTTATCCGTGTGTCATCCGTATGGCATCCGTATGGCTTCCGTACGGCGATTTTTTCTCACAGGCTTGCAAAATGGACATATGATGGATCCATCGGCTCAAATATTCTTAAAGACATATATACAGCCTATATATATATATATATATATATATATATATATATATATATATATATGTCAGTGAGACACATATATATATATTTATATTTCATTCAGCGCTAGATAGCAGAAAAGCCGGTAATTCAATTGCCGGCTTTTCCTATCTCCTTCACAAACCCGACAGGATATGAGACATGGTTTACACACAGTAAACCATTTCATATCCCTTCTTTTATTACATATTCCTCTTTATTAATGTAAGAAGTGTCTCTGTGTAAAATTTGGGGTCTCTAACTATTAAATTAAAGGGTTAAATTCTGGAAAAAATTGGCGTGGGCTCCCACGCAATTTTCTCCGCCAGAGTGGGAAAGCCAGTGACTGAGGGCAGATATTAATAGCCTAGAGAGGGATCATGGTTATAGGACCCCCCCCTGGCCCCCAGCCACCCCAGAAAAGGCACATCTGTAAGATGCGCCTATTCTGGCACTTAGCCTCTCTCTTCCCACTCCTGAGTAGTGGACGGATATGGGGTAATGAAGGGTTAATGTCGCCTTGCTATTGTAAGGTGATATTAAGCCAGGTTAATAATGGAGAGGTGTCAATTATGACACCTATCCATTATTAATCCAATAGTACAAAATGGTTAATAAAACACACACACATTATTAAAAAGTATTTCAATGAAATAAAGACACATGGTGTTTTAATATTTTATTATACTCTTAATCCACCTGAAGTCCCTTGTCACCTGAAATAAAGTTAAAAAAACAGACAACAATATTCCATACCTTCCGTCGTTCAGTCTTGTTCCACGCTGTAAATCCATCTGAAGGGGTTAAATCATTTTACACCCAGGAGCTCTGCTAATGCAGCTGTGCTCCTGGCTGTAAAACTTGGTGAATGAATGGAATGTACTGTAGTTACCTCGAGTTGCAGTGACGCGCCCTCTGCTGGATGAACTCATATGAACTCGAGCTTGAGAAAATATTCTGAAAAGTTCCAACGCTCGAGTTCAGGAAGAAATAACATCTAGAACATCTACAAGAGTTGTGAGGACCTTACCGAGTTGCTCAGCAGGGAGGGACTACAACACACAGGCGCTAGTAGGAAGGCTACTGATTTCCACCTGGATAAGGGGACTCTGGATTTGCCTTCGGAACGGCCGGACTCTACCTACCCTGTGGTCTGTACCCTGGACTGTGGATGCTGAAGTCTTCAGTAAAAGGTAAAGAGACTGCAACCTTCTGTCCTCGTTATTCTCTGCGCCTTACATCACCCACCATCACCATCTTCCCTTCTGGGAAGCCCTGGGGAAACACTTCACCTATGGGAAGGTATACCATCTTGCTGCCATAACATCACCCCAGCGGACCCCTAAGCAGCGTCGGTCACCCTGACCGAATACCACATGTGGCGTCACAAGCTTCCCCTTTAAAGACCTTTCCCAAAACCATAAAAACTCTATTCCTTTATTGGATGCCCCTCAAAGGGCCACGGACCGGGTCGGGCCACCGTGACATCCCCCGAACCGAAGGACCCGGTGCCGAGTACCCCATTGCCCTACTGGGGGCGCTCTTCATGTGCACATAGCCTAAATCCGCGGTAAATCCGCAGGTAAAACGCAATGCATTTTACCTGCGGATTTTGCTAAAACGGTGTTGAAAAATCCACACTCAAATCCGCAACCTGTGCACATAGCCTTAAACCCCTCATTGCTAATTCAGTTTGTCATACACATATTTTCCAATTAGTTACGCGATTTGCAAATGTATTCGTGGCAAATCGAATCTTCTAATAAAAATTGGCAAAGTCGAAGAATTCAAATTTCAAAATATGCTGTCATCTCTAGCAAATAAATACTAAAGACCTGTTTTTGAGGTGTAAGAGGAATGCAACAATTAACATTTTTAGGTGAGATAGTTAGATTTTTAGTTTAATTTGTCGCTTTGTACTTTATCTATTAAACACTAATCCAATCTATTCACATAAATATTGATCTCATTTCAATCTTTTAACTGGAATCAAATATCCCCTTCAGTGGGAGCTCACAGCAGAGTGGTGATCAGCAGATCACAGTGTCAGCTTTTGATTTAAAAATCAATAAACACTTTAAAAAAAAAAAAAAAAGACATGCTGTAGAATTTTTAACCTCTTTCTGACAGGGCAGTATTTCATTTTTGTGCTTATTTCTTTTCTTATTGAAAACAGACAAAGTTTATAAAAAAATTACACATGTAGGAGACAATCATATATAATGTATTACTAGGATAAATCTATATACAAAAAGAACATTCTAAAAGTATATCCACATATAATATGAAGTATACGGAAGTTTTGTATCAGTACATATATTAGGCAGGTTTAAATACAAACAAAACAACAACACAAGAGAAAAAAAAATCAACTGCTTCTACTGTGTGTCTGATTCCGCTGAGGATCAAGGACACCCAAAAAATAGGCTTAAAGCGTAACTGTTGTTTTAATGTGTATTTCATAAACCAATAATACGCATGAAAACAAGCAATGTTGTAATATATCTTATAGAAAGAAATCTGTTTTTTTTTCCCGCCACCTCTGATTAATCATTTTCAAAATTCTCAATTATCAGGTAAAATCTGTATTCGCTGAAGACAGATTTTCAGATTACTGGGGTAGGAGATGGCATTTACTACTGATAAAATTCTATGTAGATTAGAGAAGAGAAGAGCTTTGTCTCTAGCTTCTCCCTCCTCCGCCGCCCTCACCTCTCCCTCCTCTACATAGAATCTTATCGTTGACAACTGCTATCTCTTATCTCAGTAATGGGAAAGACTGTATTCACTGAATATAGATTTTATCTGAGAATTGAAAATTTGGAGAATGAATGATCAGTCCTGGGGGAGAAAGAGGCAGATAACTCTGATAAGATAAATTACTTATTCTTTCTTATTTTCATGTGTGCTATCATTTTATGAAAACAATACATGTAACCCTAGGCAGAGTAGGGGGTCCCAAAGAGACAATCATAAAAAGAAACCCAAAACAACAAATATGTGCCAGGAATAAATTATATACAAATATTTAAAAAAATTATGATTTTTATCGAAGAAATAATAAAAAAAGAACATACATGTGTATTCAACATGACAGACGTAAAGAAATATTAGTATGTGAACCAATAGGGGAGCCCCTGTAGTAAAAAGACACCAACCACTTTGCAAAACAAAAAATGCAAAGAGTATATCTGTGTAGGTATATAGTGTATTATACCAATAGTTAATAAAGATAAAAAGACTGGAGTACCCAATAAAGTAATTCCCTAAAACATAATTCCCTGAATCAGGTAAAGTTCAAATAGTGCATGTAGTAGTCAAAACATATGCGGCTCACTCACCAAACTCCCAACATGTGTGATGAGAGGTGTATGTAACTCATCTCTGATCTGCTCCCAGCACTTTAAAATCACATACTGATCTATAGTGAGACCATTGAGGCGAGTATACTGTCTGTCATTACATGTCTCACACTGAGAAACCTGCTCTAATCCATTGTGGGGGCTTGTTCTTGTTTCCTATGTGTGCTGCTGCTTGCTTATGATTGATCAACTTCTTGTAGAGGGGAGAAGTACACACCCTCAGTGAAAAATGTCTGGTAACTAGTGTTGAGCGATACTTTCCGATATCGGAAAGTATCGGTATCGGAAAGTATCGGCCGATACCGTCACAGTATCGGAATCCAATCCGATACCGATACCCGATCCCAATGCAAGTCAATGGGACGAAAATATCGGAATTAAAATAAACCCTTTATACACTTGTAGGTTCATTCTACATGAAGGAAAACAACTAAGAATATTGTAGGATGTATTGGGGGACGTGGCGGAGATATTAAAGGGACAGAGGTTTAGCCCAATGTAATAGAATAGCAGGATTTTTTATTTTTTTTTATGAAGTTCGGCGTTAGAAAGAATTTGACTATGTTTTTTTTTTTTTTTTTATGTCAGATATTGATGTTTCACTACTTCCACGCCCTTCACCTTCTTTTTTACTTCTCCCACGCTTTCTTCTTAATTATCCTCATCATCAGCTTCTTTGACATCAACTTCTTCACCTTATTCATCTTCTTCTTCATCTTCTACCTATTATTTTTTGGGTTACATTGTTCATATTCTTTTTATTTTACTATTATCTTCATCATATTCAACTTCTTCATCATATTCTTATTTGTGACAGGCATTCCCGTAGTTGTTATCTATAAAAGTTTGAAGATTACACCTTCCGTTCTGCCTGTCACAAAACAGTTACATTTGTCCGCGTTCAGTTTGGCCTGCAGCATCAGGCTTTATCCAGGGGCACCACGAGGAGGAACGGACTCACCCCCATACACTGCTTAGTCTTCTTCTGCTTATAATTTACATAATATTTTTTGCTCTGATATTTTGTGTTATGCTTAATGTCCTTCTGCTCTTTGTTCTGCAGCCTCTTGTTCTTCTGCTTCTCGGTCTTCCAGGTCGTCGTCGTCTCCAGGGTCGTCGTCTCCGGGGTCGTCGTCATCGGGGTGGTCTTCAGGGTCGTCGTCTCCGGGGTCGTCGTCATCGGGGTGGTCTTCGGGGTCATCGTCTCCAGGGTCGTCGTCATCACGGTGGTTGTCGTCTCTGGTGTCGTCGTCATCTTAGGGGTGGTCTTCTGGGTCATTGTGTTTAGTCTCTTGAACTTGGAAATGTAGCAGAAGGTACAAGAAGGCTGAGAAAATGCCGAGAACCAGCTGATGGAACTGGAACTCGGATGGCTACCCGAAGGTCCAAGAGCCAATGGAACTACCGAGGACCAGCTGACGTTACTGGAACCCGGTTACTAAGCAGGAGGTACCTGTGCTGAAAGCACTACCAAGGACCACCTGACGTTGGTGGAACTCGGATACCCAGAGGGAGGCACCTAAGCCAAAGGCTCTGCCCGGAACCAGCTGACGGTACTGGAACCAGGATGGGGAGCAGAAGGTACAAGAGCAAAAGACACTGCCGAGAACCAGCTGACGGTGCTGGAACCCGGATGGGTAGCCGAAGGTCCAAGAGCCAATGGAACTACCGAGGACCAGCTGACGTTACTGGAACCCGGTTACTAAGCAGGAGGTACCCGTGCCTGAAAGCACTACCAAGGACCACCTGACGTTGGTGGAACTCGGATACCAAAGGGAGGCACCTAAGCCAAAGGCTCTGCCCGGAACCAGCTGACGGTACTGGAACCAGGATGGGGAGCAGAAGGTACAAGAGCAAGTGTCTGCGTGGCTTTTGCAGGACACGATGCCGGCTGCACAGCAGGGGAACAGCTGGCGGTGCTGGACCCCACTGACACATTGGCGAGGTGTTTTTCTCTGTGCAGCTAGCACATCTGGGCCCCAACTGGCGGTGTGTTAGAGCCCAGGGTCAGCAGGAGGAGGAGCAGGAGGAGGAGGAGCAGGGGGAGGGGAGTGTAGGCCGAAGCCTGCACTGGCGGCAGCTTTGGGTCTGTTGTGTCTGCGTGGCTTTTGCAGGACACGTTGCCGGCTACACAGCAGGGGAACAGCTGGCGGTGCTGGACCCCACTGACACATTGGCTGGTGTTTTTCTCTGTGCAGCTAGCACATCTGGGCCCCAACTGGCGGTGTGTTAGAGCCCAGGGTCAGCAGGAGGAGCAGGGGGAGCGGAGTGTAGGCCGAAGCCTGCACTGGAGCAAGCAAGTCTGTGCAGCCAGCACTTCCGGACAGCAACTAGCGTTGTTGGAGCCCGGGCTCTGCAGGTGGAGCAGAGTGTAGGCCGAAGCCTAATTGAACCGATTTCAAAAGTCACCTTTAACCCCCCCTCAGGGGTTACAAAGTAGAAGAGCCACAGCTTATGCAGCAGCAGTGCTGCGCAAGTCAAAGGTTGCTCTTGTAATTTTTCTCCTTGCACACGCTGAATGGAACACGTATAACATTCAGCCCTTTATACAGTCAAACTGTGTAATGGAGGCGCGAGTTCCCTTTGTAATGAGACGCAGCACAGGTGTCAAGAATCCCACCTTGGTGCTGGGTGCAGCCTCCCGAGCGTTGTTATTTGCTGTACAGGAGTCTGCGCTGTCGTGTTATCCCCTGGCCTAGCGCCGTTAGCGCTGCCCATCTTCTGGCATCATGTAATGTCGGCCGGTGCGGTTCGCGATGACCATGAATCCCAGCCCCGCAGTGTCTTAACATTGTTAAAACACTGCGGGGCTGGGATTCAGGGCCTGGCGCAGCACATATGTTGGCCTCTCACACTCGGGTCCTTACACCCGCTTCAGACTGTGCGGCGTCATCTGATCCCTTATCGCATGCCACGGCCATGAAGCCGCACAGTCCGAAGAAGGCGGAAGGAGAGGAGGGACAGGCGAACTGATGCACTGATCCTGCCCATGAATCACACCCTCGCAGTCCCAATAAATAAGACACCGAGGGGCGTTGTGTGGGTCAGGGCGGCCGCAGAGGCGCAGCCAGCCAAACAATGATGCCAGAAGACGGGCAGCGCTACCAAGGGGGTTGCAGCGTGTCATTACAAAGGAAAGTCACACCACCGGGACGGTTAACTGGTCACACAGAGGACACATTTCAGACGTGTTTTCAGTTCCACATGTGCGAGGAGAATACGTTTCTGAGCCACCTTGCACACATGCAGCATTACCGCTGTACAAGGTGGCTGGATAACGTAAAAACGCCTGGGGGAGGGGGGACAGGTTCCCTTCAATTTCAGTTCTTGTGTCTGCGTGGCTTTTGCAGGACACTGTTGTGAATTTGGATTCTGGGCTCCCCTGGTGGCCGCTTGTGGAATTGGACTTGTCATCCTCTTTCCTGTTTCACCTGATTCCATCAGTAGTGGGTGTCGCTATTTAAGCTCATTTCTCTGGTGGTTTCTTGCCGGTCAACAATGTTATCTGATGCCTCTCAGTGCTTGTTCCTGCTTCTAGACAACTACTGATAAGTTGGACTTTTGTCCATGTTTTGTTTTGCCTATTTGTTCCAGTTCGCAGCTGAAGTTTTGTTACTGTGTCTGGAAAGCTCTCGTCGATCAGGGATTGCTACTCTGGCGTTATGAGTTAATGCCAGAGTTTAAGGTAATCTCTGGATGGTGTTTTGTTAGTATTTTTCTGCTGACCATGAAAGTATACTATCTGTCTTCTGCTATCTAGTAAGCGGACCTCAAATTTGCTAAGACTATTTTCCTGCTGCGTTTGTTGTTTCATCTGAACTCACCGTCATTATATGTGGGGGGCTACTGTCTTCTTTGGAATATTTCTCTAGAGGTGAGCCAGGTCTTATATTTCCCTCTGCTAGCTATTTAGGTCTTAGGCCAGAGCTGGGCATCTAGCGATTAATAGGAAATGCTACCTGGCTATTTCTAGTTGCGCGGCAGGCTTAGTTCATGGTCAGTATAGTTCCATCTTCCGAGAGCTTGTCCCTCTATAGGCTTGCTATGATCTCTGCCTGCAGAGATCATGACAGTTTGACCGGCCCATAAAGTGTTAAAGACCCAGGTTGAGAAAGGAGAGTTATAAGAAGTCTGCTGGAATTTTTTTTTTTTTTTTTTCCTCCAGTCTGCCTTGCTGCAGTCTTTTTTCTCTCTCTCCTCCTAATCTCTGTATGCTCTGTGTGCACCTGACAATAATGGATCTCCAGAGTGTAACTGCGGGTTTGAATAATCTCATCACGAAAGTACAAAATTTACAAGATTTTGTAGTACATGCTCCGGTATCTGAGCCGAGAATTCCTTTGCCGGAGTTCTTCACAGGGAATAGAGCTAGCTTCCAGAATTTCCGAAATAATTGTAAGCTTTATTTGTCCCTGAAGTCTCGTTCAGCTGGAGACCCTGCTCAGCAGGTTAGGATTGTGATTTCCTTGCTCAGGGGTGACCCTCAAGATTGGGCCTTCTCATTGCCAGCAGGGGATCCTGCGTTACGCGATGTGGATGCGTTTTTTCTGGCCTTGGGCTTGCTTTATGAGGAACCTCATTTGGAACTTCAGGCAGAAAAAACTTTGATGGCACTATCTCAGGGGCAAGACGAAGCTGAAGTTTTCTGCCAAAAATTCCGTAAATGGTCTGTGCTTACTCAGTGGAATGAGTGCGCCTTGGCGGCAACTTTCAGAGAAGGTCTCTCTGATGCCGTTAAGGATGTTATGGTGGGGTTCCCTTTGCCTGCAGGTCTGAATGAGTCCATGACAATGGCTATTCAGATTGATAGGCGTCTGCGGGAGCGCAAACCGATGCACCATCTGGCGGTGTCTATGGAAAAGACGCCAGAAAGTATGCAGTGTGATAGAATTCTGTCCAGGAGCGAGCGACAGAATTTTAGACGGAAGAATGGATTGTGTTTCTATTGTGGGGATTCTACTCATGTTATATCGGCATGCTCTAGGCGTACAAAGAAGCTTGATAAGTCTGTTTCCATTGGCACCATTCAGTCTAAGTTTATTTTGTCTGTAACCCTGATTTGCTCTTTGTCATCCATTGCCACGGACGCCTATGTTGACTCTGGCGCCGCTCTGAGTCTTATGGATTGGTCCTTTGCCAATCGTTGTGGTTTTGATTTAGAGCCTTTGGAGACTCTTATTCCTCTGAAGGGGATTGACTCCACCCCATTGGCTAATAATAAACCACAATACTGGACACAAGTAACCATGCGTATCAACCCGGATCACCAGGAGATTATTCGTTTCCTGGTGCTGTATAATTTACATGACGATTTGGTACTGGGATTGCCATGGTTGCAGTCTCACAACCCAGTCTTGGACTGGAGAGCTATGTCTGTGTTGAGCTGGGGATGTAAGGGTATTCATGGGGACGTACCTTTGGTTTCTATTTCGTCGTCCATTCCCTCTGAAGTCCCTGAGTTCCTCTCTGATTATCAAGACGTCTTTGACGAACCCAAGCTTGGGTCGTTACCTCCGCACCGTGAGTGCGATTGTGCCATAGATTTGATACCGGGTTGTAAATATCCAAAGGGTCGTTTGTTTAATTTGTCTGTGCCGGAACATGCTGCTATGCGGGAATATATAAAGGAGTCTTTGGAAAAGGGACATATTCGTCCATCTTCTTCTCCCTTGGGAGCTGGGTTTTTCTTTGTCTCAAAAAAAGACGGCTCTTTGAGACCATGTATTGATTATCGGCTTCTGAATAAGATCACTGTTAAGTATCAATACCCATTGCCATTGCTTACTGATTTGTTTGCTCGTATAGAGGGTGCTAAGTGGTTCTCTAAAATTGATCTTCGTGGGGCGTATAATTTGGTGCGGATCAGGCAGGGGGATGAGTGGAAGACCGCATTTAATACGCCCGAGGGCCACTTTGAGTATTTGGTCATGCCTTTTGGTCTTTCTAATGCCCCTTCAGTTTTCCAGTCTTTTATGCATGATATTTTCCGCGATTTTCTGGATAAATTTATGATTATATATCTGGATGATATTCTGATTTTTTCTGATGACTGGGACTCTCATGTCCAGCAGGTCAGGAGAGTTTTTCAGGTTCTGCGGTCTAATTCTTTATGTGTGAAGGGGTCTAAGTGCGTTTTTGGGGTCCAGAAAATTTCCTTTTTGGGGTATATTTTTTCTCCCTCTTCCATTGAGATGGATCCCGTCAAGGTGCAAGCTATTTGTGACTGGACTCAGCCCTCCTCTCTTAAGGGTCTTCAGAGATTTTTGGGCTTTGCCAACTTTTACCGCCGATTTATTGCTGGTTTTTCGGATGTCGTTAAACCACTGACTGATTTGACCAGACAAGGCGCTGATGTTGCTAATTGGTCCCCTCATGCTGTAGAGGCCTTTCAGGAGCTTAAGCGCCGTTTTGCCTCTGCCCCTGTGTTGCGTCAGCCTGATGTGAATCTGCCTTTTCAGGTTGAGGTTGACGCTTCGGAGATCGGAGCTGGGGCAGTGTTGTCGCAGAAAGGTTCCGACTGCTCCGTCATTAGGCCTTGTGCCTTCTTTTCTCGCAAATTTTCGCCCGCAGAGCGGAATTATGATGTTGGGAATCGGGAGCTTTTGGCCATGAAGTGGGCGTTTGAGGAGTGGCGCCATTGGCTCGAGGGGGCTAGGCATCAGGTGGTGGTATTGACTGACCACAAAAATTTGATTTATCTTGAGACTGCCAGACGCCTGAATCCTAGACAGGCGCGCTGGTCTTTATTTTTTTCTCGCTTTAATTTTGTGGTGTCATACCTACCGGGTTCTAAGAATGTTAAGGCAGATGCCCTTTCTAGGAGTTTTGACCCGGACTCTCCTGGTAATTCTGAACCCACAGGTATCCTTAGGGAGGGAGTAATTTTGTCGGCCGTTTCTCCTGATCTGCGGCGGTCCTTGCAAGAGTTTCAGGCGGATAGACCGGATCGTTGTCCGCCTGATAGACTGTTTGTTCCGGATGATTGGACCAGCAGAGTCATCTCTGAGGTACATTCTTCTGCATTGGCAGGTCATCCCGGAATTTTTGGTACCAGGGATTTGGTGGCAAGATCCTTCTGGTGGCCTTCTCTGTCACGAGATGTGCGAGTCTTTGTGCAGTCATGTGACGTTTGTGCTCGGGCCAAGTCTTGTAGTTCTCGGGCTAGCGGACTGCTGTTGCCCTTGCCTATTCCTAAGAGGCCTTGGACACACATCTCGATGGATTTTATTTCAGATCTGCCTGTTTCCCAGAAGATGTCTGTCATCTGGGTGGTCTGTGACCGTTTCTCTAAAATGGTCCATTTGGTTCCTCTGCCCAAGTTGCCTTCTTCTTCTGAGTTGGTTCCTCTGTTTTTTCGGAATGTTGTCCGATTGCACGGTATTCCTGAGAATATTGTTTCTGACAGAGGTACCCAATTTGTGTCTAGATTTTGGCGGGCATTCTGTGCTAGGATGGGCATAGATTTGTCTTTTTCATCTGCTTTTCACCCTCAGACTAATGGCCAGACCGAGCGGACTAATCAGACCCTTGAGACATATCTGAGGTGTTTTGTCTCTGCTGACCAGGATGATTGGGTTGCTTTTTTGCCATTGGCAGAGTTCGCCCTCAATAATCGGGCCAGTTCTTCCACCTTGGTGTCCCCGTTTTTCTGTAATTCGGGGTTTCACCCTCGATTTTCCTCCGGTCAGGTGGAATCCTCGGATTGTCCTGGAGTGGATGCGGTGGTGGAGAGATTGCATCACATCTGGGGGCAGGTTATGGACAATTTGAGGTTGTCACAGGAGAGGACTCAGCGTTTTGCCAACCGTCATCGTCGTGTTGGTTCTCGGCTTTGTGTTGGAGATTTGGTGTGGCTGTCTTCTCGTTTTGTCCCTATGAGGGTCTCTTCTCCTAAGTTTAAACCTCGGTTCATCGGCCCTTATAGAATATTGGAGATTCTTAATCCTGTTTCTTTCCGTTTGGACCTCCCTGCGTCCTTTTCCATTCATAACGTTTTTCATCGGTCGTTATTGCGCAGGTATGAGGTACCTGTTGTGCCTTCTGTTGAGCCTCCTGCTCCGGTGTTGGTTGAGGGTGAGTTGGAGTACGTTGTGGAGAAAATTTTGGACTCTCGTGTTTCCAGACGGAAACTCCAGTATCTGGTCAACTGGAAGGGTTACGGCCAGGAGGATAATTCTTGGGTCAATGCATCTGATGTTCATGCTTCTGATCTTGTTCGTGCCTTCCATAGGGCTCATCCTGGTCGCCCTGGTGGATCTGGTGAGGGTTCGGTGCCCCCTCCTTGAGGGGGGGGTACTGTTGTGAATTTGGATTCTGGGCTCCCCTGGTGGCCGCTTGTGGAATTGGACTTGTCATCCTCTTTCCTGTTTCACCTGATTCCATCAGTAGTGGGTGTCGCTATTTAAGCTCATTTCTCTGGTGGTTTCTTGCCGGTCAACAATGTTATCTGATGCCTCTCAGTGCTTGTTCCTGCTTCTAGACAACTACTGATAAGTTGGACTTTTGTCCATGTTTTGTTTTGCCTATTTGTTCCAGTTCGCAGCTGAAGTTTTGTTACTGTGTCTGGAAAGCTCTCGTCGATCAGGGATTGCTACTCTGGCGTTATGAGTTAATGCCAGAGTTTAAGGTAATCTCTGGATGGTGTTTTGTTAGTATTTTTCTGCTGACCATGAAAGTATACTATCTGTCTTCTGCTATCTAGTAAGCGGACCTCAAATTTGCTAAGACTATTTTCCTGCTGCGTTTGTTGTTTCATCTGAACTCACCGTCATTATATGTGGGGGGCTACTGTCTTCTTTGGAATATTTCTCTAGAGGTGAGCCAGGTCTTATATTTCCCTCTGCTAGCTATTTAGGTCTTAGGCCAGAGCTGGGCATCTAGCGATTAATAGGAAATGCTACCTGGCTATTTCTAGTTGCGCGGCAGGCTTAGTTCATGGTCAGTATAGTTCCATCTTCCGAGAGCTTGTCCCTCTATAGGCTTGCTATGATCTCTGCCTGCAGAGATCATGACAGGACACGTTGCCGGCTGCACAGCAGGGGAACAGCTGGCGGTGCTGGACCCCACTGACACATTGGCTGGTGTTTTTCTCTGTGCAGCTAGCACATCTGGGCCCCAACTGGCGGTGTCACGGCCGTGGCATGCTATTAGGGACCAGCTGACACCGAACAGTCATTAGAAGCCGTAGGGAGGGGAGTGAGAGGCGAGGATATGCACTGCGCATGGACACGGATCCCAGGCCCGCGGTGGGATTACATTAGACGACACCGCGAGGCTGAATCTCGGACAGCGCACCCGCACAGGCGCAGCCAGCCTGACAGCAAATGATGTCAGAAGACGGGCAGCGCAAAATGTGTGCATGGCCAAGGGGTAACCTAACAGCGCAGGCTCCGGGACAGATTCAAACAACGCTGAGGAGGCGGCGCACGGCGACAAGGGGGTAAAAATGACGGCTGTGCTGCGTCACATGACAAAGGAAAGTTCCACCTACCGGACGGTTGAACGCTGTGAGGGGACACATTTCATAAGTGTTAGGTTCAGCATATGCAAGGAGCACCACGAAAAGAGGCACTTTTTCCCTTTGCATCATTACTGCTGCACAAGGTGGCTCCTTCAGTAACAAACGCATGGGGGGGGGGGGGACAGGTTCCCTTAAATTTAACTTGTTGTGCCTGCGTGGTGGTCGCAGTACACGTTGCCGTATACACAGCAGGGGAACAGCTGGCGGTGCTGAACCCCACTAACACATAGGCGAGGTGTTTGGCTCTGTGCGTACAGCACTTCTGGACGGCAACTGGCGGTGTTGGAGCCCAGGGACAGGTGGAGGAGGAGGAGGTTGGAGGAGGTTGGAGGAGGTAGGAGGGATTGCCACACACACAGCAGGGGAACAGCTGACGTTACTGAACCCCAATAACAGAGGAGGGACTGTTGACTGTGCGTACAGCACTTCTGGACGGCAACTGGCGGTGTTGGAGCCCAGGGACAGGTGGAGGAGGAGGAGGTTGGAGGAGGTAGGAGGGATTGCCACACACACAGCAGGGGAACAGCTGACGTTACTGAACCCCAATAACAGAGGAGGGACTGTTGACTGTGCGTACAGCACTTCTGGACGGCAACTGGCGGTGTTGGAGCCCAGGGACAGGTGGAGGAGGAGGAGGTTGGAGGAGGTTGGAGGAGGTAGGAGGGATTGCCACACACACAGCAGGGGAACAGCTGACGTTACTGAACCCCAATAACAGAGGAGGGACTGTTGACTGTGCGTACAGCACTTCTGGACGGCAACTGGCGGTGTTGGAGCCCAGGGACAGGTGGAGGAGGAGGAGGTTGGAGGAGGTTGGAGGAGGTAGGAGGGATTGCCACACACACAGCAGGGGAACAGCTGACGTTACTGAACCCCAATAACAGAGGAGGGACTGTTGACTGTGCGTACAGCACTTCTGGACGGCAACTGGCGGTGTTGGAGCCCAGGGACAGGTGGAGGAGGAGGAGGTTGGAGGAGGTTGGAGGAGGTAGGAGGGATTGCCACACACACAGCAGGGGAACAGCTGACGTTACTGAACCCCAATAACAGAGGAGGGACTGTTGACTGTGCGTACAGCACTTCTGGACGGCAACTGGCGGTGTTGGAGCCCAGGGACAGGTGGAGGAGGAGGAGGTTGGAGGAGGTTGGAGGAGGTAGGAGGGATTGCCACACACACAGCAGGGGAACAGCTGACGTTACTGAACCCCAATAACAGAGGAGGGACTGTTGACTGTGCGTACAGCACTTCTGGACGGCAACTGGCGGTGTTGGAGCCCAGGGACAGGTGGAGGAGGAGGAGGTTGGAGGAGGTTGGAGGAGGTAGGAGGGATTGCCACACACACAGCAGGGGAACAGCTGACGTTACTGAACCCCAATAACAGAGGAGGGACTGTTGACTGTGCGTACAGCACTTCTGGACGGCAACTGGCGGTGTTGGAGCCCAGGGACAGGTGGAGGAGGAGGAGGTTGGAGGAGGTAGGAGGAGGTAGGAGGGATTGCCACACACACAGCAGGGGAACAGCTGACGTTACTGAACCCCAATAACAGAGGAGGGACTGTCGGGACTGTGCGGACAGCACTTCTGGACGGCAACTGGCGGTGTTGGAGCCCAGGGACAGGTGGAGGAGGAGGAGGTTGGAGGAGGTTGGAGGAGGTAGGAGGGATTGCCACACACACAGCAGGGGAACAGCTGACGTTACTGAACCCCAATAACAGAGGAGGGACTGTTGACTGTGCGTACAGCACTTCTGGACGGCAACTGGCGGTGTTGGAGCCCAGGGACAGGTGGAGGAGGAGGAGGTTGGAGGAGGTTGGAGGAGGTAGGAGGGATTGCCACACACACAGCAGGGGAACAGCTGACGTTACTGAACCCCAATAACAGAGGAGGGACTGTTGACTGTGCGTACAGCACTTCTGGACGGCAACTGGCGGTGTTGGAGCCCAGGGACAGGTGGAGGAGGAGGAGGTTGGAGGAGGTAGGAGGAGGTAGGAGGGATTGCCACACACACAGCAGGGGAACAGCTGACGTTACTGAACCCCAATAACAGAGGAGGGACTGTCGGGACTGTGCGGACAGCACTTCTGGACGGCAACTGGCGGTGTTGGAGCCCAGGGACAGGTGGAGGAGGAGGAGGTTGGAGGAGGTTGGAGGAGGTAGGAGGGATTGCCACACACACAGCAGGGGAACAGCTGACGTTACTGAACCCCAATAACAGAGGAGGGACTGTTGACTGTGCGTACAGCACTTCTGGACGGCAACTGGCGGTGTTGGAGCCCAGGGACAGGTGGAGGAGGAGGAGGTTGGAGGAGGTTGGAGGAGGTAGGAGGGATTGCCACACACACAGCAGGGGAACAGCTGACGTTACTGAACCCCAATAACAGAGGAGGGACTGTTGACTGTGCGTACAGCACTTCTGGACGGCAACTGGCGGTGTTGGAGCCCAGGGACAGGTGGAGGAGGAGGAGGTTGGAGGAGGTTGGAGGAGGTAGGAGGGATTGCCACACACACAGCAGGGGAACAGCTGACGTTACTGAACCCCAATAACAGAGGAGGGACTGTTGACTGTGCGTACAGCACTTCTGGACGGCAACTGGCGGTGTTGGAGCCCAGGGACAGGTGGAGGAGGAGGAGGTTGGAGGAGGTTGGAGGAGGTAGGAGGGATTGCCACACACACAGCAGGGGAACAGCTGACGTTACTGAACCCCAATAACAGAGGAGGGACTGTTGACTGTGCGTACAGCACTTCTGGACGGCAACTGGCGGTGTTGGAGCCCAGGGACAGGTGGAGGAGGAGGAGGTTGGAGGAGGTTGGAGGAGGTAGGAGGGATTGCCACACACACAGCAGGGGAACAGCTGACGTTACTGAACCCCAATAACAGAGGAGGGACTGTTGACTGTGCGTACAGCACTTCTGGACGGCAACTGGCGGTGTTGGAGCCCAGGGACAGGTGGAGGAGGAGGAGGTTGGAGGAGGTAGGAGGGATTGCCACACACACAGCAGGGGAACAGCTGACGTTACTGAACCCCAATAACAGAGGAGGGACTGTTGACTGTGCGTACAGCACTTCTGGACGGCAACTGGCGGTGTTGGAGCCCAGGGACAGGTGGAGGAGGAGGAGGTTGGAGGAGGTAGGAGGGATTGCCACACACACAGCAGGGGAACAGCTGACGTTACTGAACCCCAATAACAGAGGAGGGACTGTTGACTGTGCGTACAGCACTTCTGGACGGCAACTGGCGGTGTTGGAGCCCAGGGACAGGTGGAGGAGGAGGAGGTTGGAGGAGGTTGGAGGAGGTAGGAGGGATTGCCACACACACAGCAGGGGAACAGCTGATGTTACTGAACCCCAATAACAGAGGAGGGACTGTTGACTGTGCGTACAGCACTTCTGGACGGCAACTGGCGGTGTTGGAGCCCAGGGACAGGTGGAGGAGGAGGAGGTTGGAGGAGGTTGGAGGAGGTAGGAGGGATTGCCACACACACAGCAGGGGAACAGCTGACGTTACTGAACCCCAATAACAGAGGAGGGACTGTTGACTGTGCGTACAGCACTTCTGGACGGCAACTGGCGGTGTTGGAGCCCAGGGACAGGTGGAGGAGGAGGAGGTTGGAGGAGGTTGGAGGAGGTAGGAGGGATTGCCACACACACAGCAGGGGAACAGCTGACGTTACTGAACCCCAATAACAGAGGAGGGACTGTTGACTGTGCGTACAGCACTTCTGGACGGCAACTGGCGGTGTTGGAGCCCAGGGACAGGTGGAGGAGGAGGAGGTTGGAGGAGGTAGGAGGAGGTAGGAGGGATTGCCACACACACAGCAGGGGAACAGCTGACGTTACTGAACCCCAATAACAGAGGAGGGACTGTTGACTGTGCGTACAGCACTTCTGGACGGCAACTGGCGGTGTTGGAGCCCAGGGACAGGTGGAGGAGGAGGAGGTTGGAGGAGGTAGGAGGGATTGCCACACACACAGCAGGGGAACAGCTGACGTTACTGAACCCCAATAACAGAGGAGCGACTGTTGACTGTGCGTACAGCACTTCTGGACGGCAACTAGCGGTGTTGGAGCCCAGGGGCAGGTGGAAAAGCAGAGGAACACAATGTAGGCCGAAGCCTGAGAAAGTCGAAAGGGAACCTTTAACCCCCCCCCCCAAGGCGTTTGTAGCTGAAAGAGCCAGCTTGTGCAGCACAAAAGATGCAAAAGGAAAAGGTGGCTCTTTTCATCATGCTCCTTGCAAACACAGAACTAAACACTTATAAAATGTGTCCCCTGAAGCCGTGAAACCGTCCCGGAGGTGGGACTTTCCTTCGTAATATGACGCAGCACAGCCATCATTACTACCCCCCCGCCGCCGTGCCCCGGCTCCTCAGCGTTGTTTGATTCCGTCCCGGAGCCTGCGCTGTTATGTTATCCCGTGGCCAGGCACACTTAGCGCTGCCCATCTTCTGACATCATTTGGTGTCAGGCTGGCTGCGCCTGTGCGGCCGCGCTGGCCGAGAGCCCGCCTCGCAGTGTCTTCTGATGTAATCCCACTGGGGGCCTGGGATCCATGGCCATGCGCAGTGCATATCCTCGCCTCTCACTCCCCTCCCTACGGCTTCTTTTCCAGACTGTGCGGTGTCACGGCCGTGGCATGCTATTAGGGACCAGCTGACACCGAACAGTCTGAAGAAGCCATAGGGAGATGAGTGAGAGGTGGAGGTTCAGATATGCACTGCGCATGTCCATAGATCCCAGGCCCCCAGTGGGATTAAATCAGAAGACACTGCGAGGCGGGCTCTCGGCCAGCGTGGCCGCACAGGCGCAGCCAGCCTGACACCAAATGATGCCAGAAGACGGGCAGCGCTAAGTGTGCTTGGCCACGGGATAACATAACAGCGCAGGCTCCGGGACGGAATCAAACAACGCTGAGGAGCCGGGGCGCGGCGCCGGGGGGGTAGGAATGACGGCTGTGCTGCGTCATATTACGAAGGAAAGTCCCACCTCCGGGACGGTTTTACGGTATCAGTGGACACATTTTATAAGTGTTAAGTTTTGCGTGTGCAAGGAGCAAAACCAAAATAGCTACCTTTTTCCTTGTGCAGCATTACTGCTGCACAAGGTGGCTCTTTCAGTAACAAACGCCTTGGGGGGGGGGGGACAGATTCCCTTACATTTCAGTTGTTGTGTCAGCGTGGCGGTCGCATGACACATTGCCGGCTACACAGCTGGGGATCAGCTGACGTTACTGAAACCCAATAACACTGGGTCGTATGTTTTGACTGTGCAGACGGCACGTCTGAGCCTCAACTGGCGGTGTTGGAGCCCAGGAATTTAAGTTCAGGTGGTAGAAAGATGAACACAACAGGAGACCTGGATAACGTATACAGTGACCTAATTATTTAATCAGGAGGAGGAGTGGCAAATTCCTGCGAGATCCAGGCCTTGTTCATTTTCAGAAAAGTAAGCCGGTCAACGTTATCGGAGGATAGTCGCATGCGACGGTCAGTTAGTACACCACCTGCAGCACTAAAGACACGTTCCGATAATACACTGGCCGCAGGGCAAGACAGCACCTCCAATGCATACTGGCTTAGCTCTGGCCATGTATCCAGCTTTGAGACCCAAAACTTGAAAGGGGAAGAGCCGTCTGGGAGTACAGCAAGAGGGCAAGACATGTAGTCTGTCACCATCTGACGGAACCGTTGCCTCCTGCTGACTGGAGCCGTCTGTGATGGTGTAGACTTTTGTGGGGGGCACACAAAACTGTGCCACAGTTGGGCCATACTGGTCTTGCCTTGGGCAGAGGCACTGCTTCTGCTCCCTCTTTGTGCAGAGCCTCCACCACTGCCTGGACGCACTGAGCTGCTTTGGAATGCAGTAGCAGCACTTCTCTCAGTTGGAATGGAGAAGATGATGGAACTGACCAGTGTGTCTTGGTACTCCCGCATTTTTCGCTCCCGGTTCAACGGTGTGATGAGGCTTTCTACGTTGTCCCGGTAGCGAGGATCGAGGAGGGTGAACACCCAATAATCAGACATGTTGAGAATGTGGTCGATGCGGCGGTCGTTTCTCAGGCACTGCAGCATGTAATCCACCATGTGCTGCAGACTGCCAACTGCCCAAGAAACGCTGTCCCCAGCTGGAGGCGTGATCTCTGCCCGCTCGTCATCACCCCACCCTTGCTGTACACACTGAGTACTGGACAATTGTGTAACTCCCTCCTCTGGACGGATGTCTTCCTCCTCCATTGACTCCTCCTCATCCTCCTCACAAACTGTCCCCTGCCTACGCGTTTGTGAGGAACCACGTGGCGCTGACTGTCCAGAAGATGATGGAAGTGGTGAATCCTCATCCTCCACCTCTTCCACAACATCATCCCTTAGCGCTTGCAGTGATTTTTCAAGCAGGCAGATAAGGGGGACAGTCATGCTGACTAGTGCATCATCTGCACTCGCCATCCGCGTGGAATAATCAAAGGGACGCAAAACCTGGCAGACATCCTTCATAGTGGCCCACTCTGTGGTTGTGAAGTCTGTACGGCGCTGACTGCGACTTTTTTGCGCCTGATACAGCTGGTACTCCATTACAGCTTGCTGCTGCTCACACAACCGCTCCAACATATGTAACGGGGAATTCCACCTGGTAGGTAGGTCACATATGATGCGATGTTCCGGCAGGCGGTGTCGGCGCTGCAGAGCCGCAATGCGCGCTTTTGCCGTGCTGGAACGCCGCAAGTGAGCACACTCTAGGCGGACCTTGTGCAGCAGTGCATCAAGATCCGGATAGTCCCTCAAAAAACTCTGCACGACAAAATTGAGCACATGTGCCAGACATGGGATGTGAGTGAGGTTGCCGAGGCCCAGGGCTGCCACCAGATTTCGGCCATTATCACACACTACCATGCCTGGCTGGAGATTCGCTGGCTCAAACCACACATCGCTCTCCTGCTTGATGGCATTCCAGAGCTCCTGCGCTGTGTGGCTACGATTCCCCAAAAAAATTAATTTCAAGACGGCCTGTTGACGTTTGGCCACGGCTGTGCTCATGTCGGTCGTAACAGGTACACGTTCATCACGGGTCCATGTGGAGGTGGACTGTGACGGCTCCTGCAGCGATGATTCTGAGGAACTGGTGTAAGAGGAGGAGTCAATGCGTACAGAATGGATTCCTGCAATCCTTGGAGTGGGCAGGACACGTCCTGCGCCACTCGCACGGTCTGTACCCGGCTCAACTACATTAACCCAATGGGCAGTGAGGGAAAGGTATCGCCCCTGTCCATGTTGACTGGTCCACGCATCGGTGGTGAGGTGGACCTTGCTACTGACGGCGTTCAGTAGCGCGTGTTTTATGTGTCCCTCCACATGCTTGTGCAGGGCAGGGACGGCTTGCCTGCTGAAGTAAAAGCGGCTGGGCACATTGTACTGTGGGACTGCCAATGACATCAAGTCACGGAAGCTGTCAGTCTCCACCAGCCTGAATGACAGCATTTCCAGTGACAGAAGTTTGGCAATGCCTGCAGTCAGAGCCTGTGCTCGTGGGTGGTTTGACGAGAAAGGCCGCCTTTTCTCCCATGCCTGTACTACCGATGGCTGTAGACTGGGCTGGGAGTGTGTGGATGACTGGGAAAGTGGTGCTGCGGGTGGAATGACAGCGGGTCTCTGGACAACAGGGCCAGAGGTTCTTCCACGGCGATCCTGGGAGGAAGCCGAACCAGCTGCGTGTGAGCTAGAGGAAGAGGCAACACGAGCTGAAGAGGTGGTAGCTGCCGCTGTTGGTTGGCCTAGCTCTTCAGTGTGTTTGTCTAACTCCGCCGGGTGCCTGTTGCGCACATGTTTCCACATGTTGGAGGTATTGAGGTTGGCGACTTTTTGACCTCTTTTGATTTTTTGATGACACACCTTGCATCTGACATAGCAAATGTCATCTGCAACTGGGTCAAAAAAGGACCAGGCACTGCAAGTCTTGGGAGCCCCCCTTTTGACTTTTGGAAGAGACATGCTCCTTACGGGTGCCAAAGCGGAGGCTGCAGGATCCGCAGTCTTCCCCCTCCCTCTCCCTCTTTGGGCCGTACGGGGAATCTCTTCCTCAGAGCTGCTCCCACCACCTTCCTGTCCCTGACGCCAAGATGGGTCAAGGACCTCATCATCTACACTACCCTCTGCCCCCAACTGCTCCTCCTGGGTAGTCTCAGCAGCAGAGCACGCACCAGTAAGTGGCACCTGAGTGTCATCATCAGCTGATGCGGCCTGCGAGGTGGTGACTGGAGCCACTGGCCCACCCGCCTCTTCAGAGGAAGACAGAAAAAGCGGTTGGGCATCACTGCACCCTGCCTCTTCTTCCATTTCTCCAATGCTGCTTGGCTGGCCCCCTGTTTCCAAGCCAAGAGATGATTCAGAGAACAGAAGTAGAGACTGCTCCTGTCCTGGGATCTCTGTCTGCCTGGGCAATTTTGCAGGTGGTGAAGAGACAGATGGCTGCTCTCCAGTGCTCTGTGTCTGAGAGGATGTGGCACTAATGGAAGTTGATGCATTAGCTGCCATCCATCCCACAACGGCTTCAATTTGGTCTTCACGCAGCAGCGGTGTACGGCGCTCGGCGACAAAGCTGCGCATGAACGACTGTTCCCTTGTGAAAGTGGGTGCTGATGACTCACCGGTGCCCGCAGCAGGCACAGAATCCCCACGTCCCCTCCCTGCTCCGCGCCCACGCCCACGCCCACGTGCCTTACTCACTGCCTTCTTCATCTTGGTTGACTGATAAAGATAAGCAGAAAAGTACTAACGGCTTTGTGTGCTTATTCCTGAGCAACTCCTCCTAACAGGTATAAGACACACTAATTTTCTAAAGTGTGGACTAGACTTGAATATGAGCTAATGTGGCCTACACAAATGTAAAGTGGTGTGTAACTGGTGTGTTTGGTGAACTTTATTATTTATTTATTTTTTTGGGGCTGAACTGACAACGGATAGAGCTGCAATCACACGGAGACCGTGCAGACAGCCGTAAACGGCGCTGCAAGGCCCAAAAACCCTCCTCTACTTTATCCTATGTAGTGTTTTTCCACAAATTAGCTGGAGACGGGTGGAAAGACACTAATAGGATTTTTTAAAATAAATTAGCAGCAGACTACACTACTTTGAAAAAAAAGAAAATTGATTTGGCGGTATGACGCAGTGAAAAACCCTGAGCTGCAGACAACCAGGCTACGGCTGCTCACAGACTACAGGGCGAGCTGCAGTCACACGGAGACCGTGCAGACAGCCGTAAACGGCGCTGCAAGGCCCAAAAACCCTCCTCTACTTTATCCTATGTAGTGTTTTTCCACAAATTAGCTGGAGACGGGTGGAAAGACACTAATAGGATTTTTTAAAATAAATTAGCAGCAGACTACACTACTTTGAAAAAAAAGAAAATTGATTTGGCGGTATGACGCAGTGAAAAACCCTGAGCTGGAGACAACCAGGCTATAGCTGCTCACAGATTACAGGGCGAGCTGCAGTCACACGGAGACCGTGCAGACAGCCGTAAACGGCGCTGCAAGGCCCAAAAACCCTCCTCTACTTTATCCTATGTAGTGTTTTTCCACAAATTAGCTGGAGACGGGTGGAAAGACACTAATAGGATTTTTTGGAAAAAATGTGCAGCAGCCTGCACTACTTCAAAAAAAAAAAAAAAAAAAGAACAGTATGAGGCAATGAACCACCCTCCCTGAACTGAATACAACCAGCTATGGATGGCCTATGTGGCTGCACTCAGACTAGAGAGTGGGCTGCACTCACACACACACACACAGAGAGACCTTGCAGATCGCTGTGAAAACAGCGCTACAAGGCAAAAGGAAGGTGAATAGTAGGTGAACACAGCGGTTGCTAAATTAGCCTTTGGAAAGCACAAAGAAGCAAATCGCTATCTCTAAACTGTCCCTCAGTCAGCAAACAGCGTCCTGTCACTAACTGAATTCACAGCAGAGTGATCGCAAAATGGCGCCAGCGACTTTTAAACTGCATCATGACATCATTTCAGCAGCCAATCACAGCCATGCCAGTAGTTTCATGCCCTCCATGCTGAACAGGATGTGCCCACACTTGAAATCATTCTCATTGGCTGAATTTCTGCATTTTGAATCTGGGAACTTCCGATTCCGGTATCCGATACGCGGCAAGTATCGGAATCCCGGTATCGGAATTCCGATACCGCTAGTATCGGCCGATACCCGATACTTGCGGTATCGGAATGCTCAACACTACTGGTAACGACTCCTTGGTCGTTACCAGAGATTATATTTTAATACCCATAAATTAATATCCAGACAATAGAGAGTAGAAATACAAAAATAAAAAAGTTGTATTCATCTTTGCAGCCATTATTCCATGATGTGGCTCAAACTGGTGAAAAGTCCTCTTTATCGGTGCTGTAGAATAATAATAATAGTAGTAATAATAATACATATTTGCTGAAACTAGATACCTGGCACCATACAACTTTTACTCACAGTATGACTACAAGCACATAATCTCCTTGATTAAAATGCCAAAGTCAAGGGGTCAACAAATGGCCTTCAAGAGGACCATCACAGGCCAATAACCAATAACGTAATCATGATAAATGTTTTTTTGTGATCTAAATGCTGCTCTTCTCCAGAACCTGGTGTTGCTTTTTGGTTCCTGCATCTGTCTGTTCTTGAGATATGTCCTCCTCTTCCTTGTAGGTAAATCAGGTCCTACTAGGGGCGTGATTGTTATGAAGATGCCTGCAAACAAGAGTTGAGAATCATGTGTAGGGCGATAGCCCGGGCTGCGGGTACCTGTATGCTGGGTCCAGAACTGAAAAGGCTGCATCCTCTGTTCCCGGGGGAAAGCCTGAGGGAGGCAGACCTTCCCCTTCTGCATGAGGGGAGAGACAGTTTCCTGCTCACCCAGGAGAGCCGGGAAAGCGCACGCAGCAGCTGACAGATAAAAGGGAAAAGTGCACCAAAAGAGTCAGTCTGGCGCCGACACAGAGCAGTGCAGAGGGCAGCGCAGGAAGCAGCGTGCAGGCGCTCTGCATCTCCCACCTGAGAGGACTGACTTGGCGATGGACCATATAGAAGTAGCCCCCGTTGCCAGAGAGCTGTGCAGAGCAGAGTCTTGCAGAGCCAAGCCGTGTGGAGCAGAGCCGGGTGGAGTCGTGTACACAGAGTAGAGGTGAGCCAGGGGTTGCAGCAGTCACAGAGAGTAGTGGTCTGGCCAAGAGCACTGGCACTAAACAGACCAGCGTCACCCGCCGCCAACAGCGGGGACCAAGGAGAGCGGGATGAGTGGTGTGTGTCCAGTGACAGCCAAAGAGTATCAGGTGCCATACACGACGTGACCGTGAGTACCGCACACGCACTGCCCAAGTGAGACCACATATAAGCCTGATACCTGCACCCTGATGTGGACACAATATAGTTGTTCTGACCCTACTACATCAGTTAAGACAGTTTTTCGGAGCTACCTTGGGCTCGTACAGGTCTGTGGCCCTTGCCTTTAATAGCCACATCTGTTTATGGACAAGGGGCAGTGGAAGGTACTGGAGACCGACCACTGTCGCCAGAAGATGGACCATTGGTCCACAGTGTTTTTCCCGGAAAGGACACTGCTGTTGTGAACTGTGTTTCTGGGCTCCCTCTGGTGGTCACTAACGGTATTGTGTTAGGTATGTCTTGTTGCAGGCCTGAGCTCCAGCTGTGTCGTTAAGCAGCGGGTGTTTCCTATTTGAGTCTCCTCTGGACTCAGTCTCTTGCCTGGCATCGTTGTATCCAGACCTATTTGGTCTCCTCCGGATTCCTTTCAGTCTGCCTCATGCAAGAAAAGCTAAGTCTGTTTTGTACAATTTGGATCGTTTGCATTATTCAGTGTTTTTGTCCAGCTTGCTTTACATTTGATTTTTGACTCGCTGGAAGCTCTAGGGGGCTGATATTCTCCCTCCACACCGTCATTCGATGTGGGGGTTCTTGAATGTTCAGCATGGATGTTTTGTAGGGTTTTCTGCTAACCGCATAGTCCACTATCTATTTTCTGCTATCTAGACTATTGGGCCTCACTTCGCTGAATCTAGTTCATCTCTACGTTTGTGTTTTTCTCTTGCCTCACCGTTATTATTTGTTGGGGGCTTTCTATATCTTTGGGGTTCAATTTCTCTGGAGGCAAGCGAGGTCTTATTTTTTCCCTCTAGGGGTAGTCAGTTCTCCGGCTGGCTCGAGACGTCTAGAGCCAACGTAGGCACGTTCACCGGCTACTTTTAGTTGTTTGTGTCAGGATCAGGTATGCGGTTAGCCCAGTTTCCACCTCCCTAGAGCAGTATTTATATTTTTGCTATCTTGCCGGAATATCAGAGATCCTCTGCCATTGGGATCATAACAGAATGCCAGGCCAAAAGAAAATGTTTAATGCATCGCAGAAGCGGGATTAAAAAGAAGTTCTGAGGTTTTTTTTGTTTTTTTTTTGCTGCAGTTTGCCTAGCTTCTTCCATCCCCTTTTTCTCTGAGTGGCTGAAACTCTGCTGCAGATATGAATGTCCAGACTCTGACTTCTAGTGTGGATCAGCTTGCTGCTGGGGTGCAAAGCATTCAGGATTTTGTTATCCATAGCCCTATGTCTGAACCAAAAATACCTATTCCTGAGCCGTTTTTTGGAGATAGATCTAAATTCCTGAATTTTAGGAATAATTGTAAATTGTTTCTGTCTCTGAAACCTCGTTCCTCTGGTGATTCCACTCAGCAAGTTAAGATTGTTATTTCCTTCTTGCGCGGCGACCCTCAGGATTGGGCCTTCTCTCTGGCGCCAGGAGATCCTGCATTGGTGAATGTTGATGCGTTTTTTCTGGCACTTGGTTTGCTTTATGAGGAGCCTAATCTTGAAAATCAGGCTGAAAAAATGTTGCTGGTTATCTCTCAGGGTCAGGACGAAGCTGAGGTATATTGCCAAAAATTTCGGAAATGGTCCGTGCTTACTCAATGGAATGAGTGTGCACTGGCCGCAAATTTCAGAAATGGTCTTTCTGAAGCCATTAAAGATGTGATGGTGGGGTTTCCTATCCCTACAGGTCTAAATGATTCAATGGCTCTAGCCATTCAAATTGATCGACGTTTGCGGGAGCGCAAATCTGATAATCCTTTGGCGGTGCTGTCTGAACGGTCACCTGATTCTATGCAATGTGACAGAATTCTGACCAGAGCCGAGCGACAAAATCATAGACGTCAAAATGGGTTGTGTTTCTACTGTGGTGATTCAACACATGTTATCTCAGCATGCTCTAAACGTTTAAAGAAAAAAGTTAATCCTGTCGCCATTGGTACTTTTCAGCCTAAGTTTATTTTGTCTGTGACTTTAATTTGTTCATTATCTTCTTACTCAGTTATGGCTTTTGTGGATTCTGGTGCTGCTTTAAGTCTGATGGATTTGTCGTTTGCCAAGCGCTGCGGTTTTGTCCTGGAGCCTTTGGAAAATCCTATTCCTCTTAGAGGAATTGATTCTACGCCATTGGCAGAGAATAAACCTCAGTATTGGACGCAGGTGACCATGTGCATGACTCCTGTACATCAGGAGGTGATTCGTTTTTTGGTACTGCATAAAATGCATGATGTTGTCGTTTTGGGTCTGCCATGGTTACAGGCCCATAATCCAGTTTTAGATTGGAAAGCTATGACTGTGTCTAGTTGGGGGTGTCAGGTGATTCATGGCGATTCTCCATTGGTGTCTATTGCTTCTTCTACTCCTTCTGAGATCCCTGAGTTTTTGTCAGACTTTCAGGATGTATTTAATGAGGCCAGGTCCAGTGCCCTTCCTCCTCATAGGGACTGTGATTGTGCTATAGATTTGATTCCTGGTAGTAAGTTTCCTAAGGGACGACTCTTTAATTTATCTGTGCCAGAGCATGCCGCGATGCGGAGTTATATAAAGGAGTCTTTGGAGAAGGGACATATTTGCCCATCCTCGTCCCCTCTTGGTGCAGGATTCTTTTTTGTGGGCAAGAAAGACGGGTCTCTGAGACCTTGTATTGATTATCGTCTTCTGAATAAGATCACTGTTAAATTTCAGTATCCTTTGCCATTGTTGTCTGATTTGTTTGCTCGGATTAAGGGATCCAGTTGGTTCACCAAGATAGATCTTCGTGGTGCGTATAACCTTGTGCGCATAAAGCAGGGAGATGAATGGAAAACATCATTTAATACGCCTGAGGGTCATTTTGAGTACCTGGTGATGCCTTTCGGATTATCTAATGCTCCTTCTGTGTTTCAGTCCTTCATGCATGACATCTTCCGGAAATATCTGGATAAATTTATGATTATTTATCTGGATGATATTTTGTTTTTTTTCTGATGATTGGGAGTCCCATGTGAACCAGGTCAGGATGGTGTTTCAGGTTTTGCGGGAGAATGCTCTATTTGTGAAGGGCTCAAAATGTATCTTTGGGGTACAGAAGGTTTCTTTTTTGGGTTTTATTTTTTCCCCTTCTACTGTGGAGATGGACCCAGTTAAGGTCCGTGCCATTCATGACTGGACTCAGCCCACGTCTGTTAAGAGCCTGCAGAAGTTCTTGGGCTTTGCTAATTTTTACCGTCGTTTTATCGCTAATTTCTCCAGCGTGGTTAAACCTTTGACGTATATGACCAAGAAGGGTTCTGATGTTGCGAATTGGTCTCCTGCGGCCGTGGAGGCCTTTCGGGAGCTGAAGCGTCGGTTTACTTCAGCGCCAGTCTTGTGCCAGACGGATGTCTTTTTGTTCCCTTCCAGGTTGAAGTTGATGCTTCTGAAATTGGTGCAGGGGCTGTTTTGTCGCAAAAAAGTTCTGATGGCTCCGTGATGAAGCCATGCGCCTTCTTTTCAAGGAAATTTTCGCCTGCTGAGCGGAACTACGATGTTGGTAATCGGGAGTTGTTGGCCATGAAGTGGGCATTTGAGGAGTGGCGACATTGGCTCGAGGGAGCTAGACATCGTGTGGTGGTCTTGACTGATCATAAAAATCTGATTTACCTCGAGTCTGCCAAGCGCCTGAATCCTAGACAGGCCCGTTGGTCGTTGTTTTTCTCCCGTTTTGACTTTGTGGTCTCGTACCTGCCTGGTTCGAAGAACGTGAAGGCTGATGCACTTTCTAGGAGTTTTGTGCCTGATTCTCCGGGAGTCTCTGAGCCGGCTGGTATTCTCAGAGAGGGAGTCATTTTGTCTGCCATTTCCCCAGATTTGCGACGAGGGCTGCAAAAATTTCAGGCTGATAGGCCTGATCGTTGTCCACCAGAGAGATTGTTTGTCCCTGATGGATGGACCAACAGAGTTATTTCTGAGGTTCATTCTTCGGTGTTGGCGGGACATCCTGGGATTTTCGGTACCAGAGATTTGGTGGCCAGGTCCTTTTGGTGGCCTTCCTTGTCGCGGGATGTGCGTTCTTTTGTGCAGTCCTGTGGGATTTGTGCTCGGGCTAAGCCTTGCTGTTCTCGTGCCAACGGGTTGCTTTTGCCCTTGCCTATCCCGAAGAGGCCTTGGACGCACATTTCCATGGATTTCATTTCGGATCTTCCGGTGTCTCGGAAGATGTCTGTCATCTCGGTGGTGTGCGATCGTTTTTCTAAAATGGTCCATTTGGTGCCCTTGCCTAAGTTGCCTTCCTCCTCTGATTTGGTTCCTTTGTTCTTTCAGAATGTGGTTCGTTTGCATGGCATCCCTGAGAATATTGTATCTGACAGAGGATCCCAGTTTGTGTCCAGATTCTGGCGATCCTTTTGTGCTAAGATGGGTATTGATTTGTCTTTTTCGTCGGCTTTTCATCCTCAGACTAATGGCCAGACCGAGCGAACTAATCAGACGTTGGAGACTTATTTGAGATGTTTTGTTTCTGCTGATCAGGACGACTGGGTTACCTTTTTGCCACTGGCCGAGTTTGCCCTTAATAATCGGGCTAGTTCTGCCACCTTGGTTTCACCCTTTTTCTGCAACTCTGGTTTTCATCCTCGTTTCTCCTCGGGTCAGGTTGAACCTTCTGACTGTCCTGGGGTTGATTCTGTGGTGGATAGGTTGCAGCGGATTTGGAACCATGTGGTGGACAATTTGAAATTGTCACAAGACAAGGCCCAGCGGTTTGCCAACCGCCGCCGCGGTGTGGGTCCCCGACTTCGTGTTGGGGATTTGGTTTGGTTGTCTTCTCGGCATGTTCCTTTGAAAGTCTCCTCTCCTAAGTTCAAGCCTCGCTTTATCGGTCCTTATAAGATTTTGGAAATCCTTAACCCGGTGTCTTTTCGCTTGGACCTTCCAGCGTCTTTTGCTATTCATAATGTGTTCCATAGGTCCTTGTTGCGGCGGTACGTGGTGCCTATGGTTCCTGCTGTTGAGCCTCCTGCCCCGGTTTTGGTTGAGGGCGAGTTGGAGTACGTGGTGGAGAAGATTCTGGATTCTCGTATCTCTAGACGGAAACTCCAGTATTTAGTTAAGTGGAAAGGCTATGTTCAGGAGGATAATTCCTGGGTTGTCGCCTCTGATGTTCATGCGGCTGATTTGGTTCATGCCTTTCACGCTGCTCATCCTGATCGCCCTGGGGGTCTTGGTGAGGGTTCGGTGACCCCTCCTCAAGGGGGGGGGTACTGTTATGAACTGTGTTTCTGGGCTCCCTCTGGTGGTCACTAACGGTATTGTGTTAGGTATGTCTTGTTGCAGGCCTGAGCTCCAGCTGTGTCGTTAAGCAGCGGGTGTTTCCTATTTGAGTCTCCTCTGGACTCAGTCTCTTGCCTGGCATCGTTGTATCCAGACCTATTTGGTCTCCTCCGGATTCCTTTCAGTCTGCCTCATGCAAGAAAAGCTAAGTCTGTTTTGTACAATTTGGATCGTTTGCATTATTCAGTGTTTTTGTCCAGCTTGCTTTACATTTGATTTTTGACTCGCTGGAAGCTCTAGGGGGCTGATATTCTCCCTCCACACCGTCAGTCGATGTGGGGGTTCTTGAATGTTCAGCGTGGATGTTTTGTAGGGTTTTCTGCTAACCGCATAGTCCACTATCTATTTTCTGCTATCTAGACTATTGGGCCTCACTTCGCTGAATCTAGTTCATCTCTACGTTTGTGTTTTCCTCTTGCCTCACCGTTATTATTTGTTGGGGGCTTTCTATATCTTTGGGGTTCAATTTCTCTGGAGGCAAGCGAGGTCTTATTTTTTCCCTCTAGGGGTAGTCAGTTCTCCGGCTGGCTCGAGACGTCTAGAGCCAACGTAGGCACGTTCACCGGCTACTTTTAGTTGTTTGTGTCAGGATCAGGTATGCGGTTAGCCCAGTTTCCACCTCCCTAGAGCAGTATTTATATTTTTGCTATCTTGCCGGAATATCAGAGATCCTCTGCCATTGGGATCATAACAGAATGCCAGGCCAAAAGAAAATGTTTAATGCATCGCAGAAGCGGGATTAAAAAGAAGTTCTGAGGTTTTTTTTGTTTTTTTTTTGCTGCAGTTTGCCTAGCTTCTTCCATCCCCTTTTTCTCTGAGTGGCTGAAACTCTGCTGCAGATATGAATGTCCAGACTCTGACTTCTAGTGTGGATCAGCTTGCTGCTGGGGTGCAAAGCATTCAGGATTTTGTTATCCATAGCCCTATGTCTGAACCAAAAATACCTATTCCTGAGCCGTTTTTTGGAGATAGATCTAAATTCCTGAATTTTAGGAATAATTGTAAATTGTTTCTGTCTCTGAAACCTCGTTCCTCTGGTGATTCCGCTCAGCAAGTTAAGATTGTTATTTCCTTCTTGCGCGGCGACCCTCAGGATTGGGCCTTCTCTCTGGCGCCAGGAGATCCTGCATTGGTGAATGTTGATGCGTTTTTTCTGGCACTTGGTTTGCTTTATGAGGAGCCTAATCTTGAAAATCAGGCTGAAAAAATGTTGCTGGTTATCTCTCAGGGTCAGGACGAAGCTGAGGTATATTGCCAAAAATTTCGGAAATGGTCCGTGCTTACTCAATGGAATGAGTGTGCACTGGCCGCAAATTTCAGAAATGGTCTTTCTGAAGCCATTAAAGATGTGATGGTGGGGTTTCCTATCCCTACAGGTCTAAATGATTCAATGGCTCTAGCCATTCAAATTGATCGACGTTTGCGGGAGCGCAAATCTGATAATCCTTTGGCGGTGCTGTCTGAACGGTCACCTGATTCTATGCAATGTGACAGAATTCTGACCAGAGCCGAGCGACAAAATCATAGACGTCAAAATGGGTTGTGTTTCTACTGTGGTGATTCAACACATGTTATCTCAGCATGCTCTAAACGTTTAAAGAAAAAAGTTAATCCTGTCGCCATTGGTACTTTTCAGCCTAAGTTTATTTTGTCTGTGACTTTAATTTGTTCATTATCTTCTTACTCAGTTATGGCTTTTGTGGATTCTGGTGCTGCTTTAAGTCTGATGGATTTGTCGTTTGCCAAGCGCTGCGGTTTTGTCCTGGAGCCTTTGGAAAATCCTATTCCTCTTAGAGGAATTGATTCTACGCCATTGGCAGAGAATAAACCTCAGTATTGGACGCAGGTGACCATGTGCATGACTCCTGTACATCAGGAGGTGATTCGTTTTTTGGTACTGCATAAAATGCATGATGTTGTCGTTTTGGGTCTGCCATGGTTACAGGCCCATAATCCAGTTTTAGATTGGAAAGCTATGACTGTGTCTAGTTGGGGGTGTCAGGTGATTCATGGCGATTCTCCATTGGTGTCTATTGCTTCTTCTACTCCTTCTGAGATCCCTGAGTTTTTGTCAGACTTTCACGATGTATTTAATGAGGCCAGGTCCAGTGCCCTTCCTCCTCATAGGGACTGTGATTGTGCTATAGATTTGATTCCTGGTAGTAAGTTTCCTAAGGGACGACTCTTTAATTTATCTGTGCCAGAGCATGCCGCGATGCGGAGTTATATAAAGGAGTCTTTGGAGAAGGGACATATTCGCCCATCCTCGTCCCCTCTTGGTGCAGGATTCTTTTTTGTGGGCAAGAAAGACGGGTCTCTGAGACCTTGTATTGATTATCGTCTTCTGAATAAGATCACTGTTAAAATTCAGTATCCTTTGCCATTGTTGTCTGATTTGTTTGCTCGGATTACGGGATCCAGTTGGTTCACCAAGATAGATCTTCGTGGTGCGTATAACCTTGTGCGCATAAAGCAGGGAGATGAATGGAAAACAGCATTTAATACGCCTGAGGGTCATTTTGAGTACCTGGTGATGCCTTTCGGATTATCTAATGCTCCTTCTGTGTTTCAGTCCTTCATGCATGACATCTTCCGGAAATATCTGGATAAATTTATGATTATTTATCTGGATGATATTTTGTTTTTTTCTGATGATTGGGAGTCCCATGTGAACCAGGTCAGGATGGTGTTTCAGGTTTTGCGGGAGAATGCTCTATTTGTGAAGGGCTCAAAATGTATCTTTGGGGTACAGAAGGTTTCTTTTTTCGGTTTTATTTTTTCCCCTTCTACTGTGGAGATGGACCCAGTTAAGGTCCGTGCCATTCATGACTGGACTCAGCCCACGTCTGTTAAGAGCCTGCAGAAGTTCTTGGGCTTTGCTAATTTTTACCGTCGTTTTATCGCTAATTTCTCCAGCGTGGTTAAACCTTTGACGTATATGACCAAGAAGGGTTCTGATGTTGCGAATTGGTCTCCTGCGGCCGTGGAGGCCTTTCGGGAGCTGAAGCGTCGGTTTACTTCAGCGCCAGTCTTGTGCCAGCCGGATGTCTTTCTTCCCTTCCAGGTTGAAGTTGATGCTTCTGAAATTGGTGCAGGGGCTGTTTTGTCGCAAAAAAGTTCTGATGGCTCTGTGATGAAGCCATGCGCCTTCTTTTCAAGGAAATTTTCGCCTGCTGAGCGGAACTACGATGTTGGTAATCGGGAGTTGTTGGCCATGAAGTGGGCATTTGAGGAGTGGCGACATTGGCTCGAGGGAGCTAGACATCGTGTGGTGGTCTTGACTGATCATAAAAATCTGATTTACCTCGAGTCTGCCAAGCGCCTGAATCCTAGACAGGCCCGTTGGTCGTTGTTTTTCTCCCGTTTTGACTTTGTGGTCTCGTACCTGCCTGGTTCGAAGAACGTGAAGGCTGATGCACTTTCTAGGAGTTTTGTGCCTGATTCTCCGGGAGTCTCTGAGCCGGCTGGTATTCTCAGAGAGGGAGTCATTTTGTCTGCCATTTCCCCAGATTTGCGACGAGGGCTGCAAAAATTTCAGGCTGATAGGCCTGATCGTTGTCCACCAGAGAGATTGTTTGTCCCTGATGGATGGACCAACAGAGTTATTTCTGAGGTTCATTCTTCGGTGTTGGCGGGACATCCTGGGATTTTCGGTACCAGAGATTTGGTGGCCAGGTCCTTTTGGTGGCCTTCCTTGTCGCGGGATGTGCGTTCTTTTGTGCAGTCCTGTGGGATTTGTGCTCGGGCTAAGCCTTGCTGTTCTCGTGCCAGCAGGTTGCTTCTGCCCTTGCCTATCCCGAAGAGGCCTTGGACGCACATTTCCATGGATTTAATTTCGGATCTTCCGGTGTCTCGGAAGATGTCTGTCATCTGGGTGGTGTGCGATCGTTTTTCTAAAATGGTCCATTTGGTACCCTTGCCTAAGTTGCCTTCCTCCTCTGATTTGGTTCCTTTGTTCTTTCAGAATGTGGTTCGTTTGCGTTTCCAGTATTTAGTTAAGTGGAAAGGCTATGGTCAGGAGGATAATTCCTGGGTTGTCGCCTCTGATGTTCATGCGGCTGATTTGGTTCATGCCTTTCACGCTGCTCATCCTGATCGCCCTGGGGGTCTTGGTGAGGGTTCGGTGACCCCTCCTCAAGGGGGGGGTACTGTTGTGAACTGTGTTTCTGGGCTCCCTCTGGTGGTCACTAACGGTATTGTGTTAGGTATGTCTTGTTGCAGGCCTGAGCTCCAGCTGTGTCGTTAAGCAGCGGGTGTTTCCTATTTGAGTCTCCTCTGGACTCAGTCTCTTGCCTGGCATCGTTGTATCCAGACCTATTTGGTCTCCTCCGGATTCTTTTCAGTCTGCCTCATGCAAGAAAAGCTAAGTCTGTTTTGTACAATTTGGATCGTTTGCATTATTCAGTGTTTTTGTCCAGCTTGCATTACATTTGATTTTTGACTCGCTGGAAGCTCTAGGGGGCTGATATTCTCCCTCCACACCGTCAGTCGATGTGGGGGTTCTTGAATGTTCAGCGTGGATGTTTTGTAGGGTTTTCTGCTAACCGCATAGTCCACTATCTATTTTCTGCTATCTAGACTATTGGGCCTCACTTCGCTGAATCTAGTTCATCTCTACGTTTGTGTTTTCCTCTTGCCTCACCGTTATTATTTGTTGCGGGCTTTCCATATCTTTGGGGTTCAATTTCTCTGGAGGCAAGCGAGGTCTTATTTTTTCCCTCTAGGGGTAGTCAGTTCTCCGGCTGGCTCGAGACGTCTAGAACCAACGTAGGCACGTTCACCGGCTACTTTTAGTTGTTTGTGTCAGGATCAGGTATGCGGTTAGCCCAGTTTCCACCTCCCTAGAGCAGTATTTATATTTTTGCTATCTTGCCGGAATATCAGAGATCCTCTGCCATTGGGATCATAACACACTGCGCCAGCCGTTGCCGGCGTTATTGAGTTCGCAGCAGGAGCTGCAGTTTAAGGACTTCCTGACACAAGTGTTAATGAACTGCCTTTATTTTGAACCGTTGTTCTTCACCTCAAGAATATCCTTTGACTTAATGTACTGTTTGTCTCCCCTGTATAACCATTTGTCTCACGGCATCCTTTTCCTTTCATGCTGTCTAACCCTTTACCTCCCTGCATGGAGTATTGCCTTGTAAATAAACCTGTTAACCCTTGCTCTGCCTGCGTCCCGTCACTGCATCCGGCATTCCTGCATAGCTTCCTACACATGTCCACTTGGATAACAAGACCAGATTTACATACAGGGAATAGTGCGCCATAACTCAGGAACAAACAGGCATAAAAACTAAAGAAAATAACAAAATCAGGAAAACAGCAGCACGTACACCAGGTAAAGAATCATGTGACAGGTCCCCTTTAATAGGAGCAGAGGTGATTGAATTTATAACTGATCAACCTCTAGGTGGCAGTAGCAGGCTGTTGCCCGTCTTCATGCTGTCACTGGCAGCTACTTCTCTCTCATGCCTCCCTCACATCTCTCACATAACTAGGGAGTAAATCTTTTTATTAGCTCCCTAAATTCAGAAGGGTATTCTCTGAATATTCACCTAGAATACTGATCCTGTAGTCATTTGGAAGCTAAAGGTACCTTCACACGAAACGACGCTGCAGCGATAGCGACAACGATGCCGATCGCTGCAGCGTCGCTGTTTGATCGCTGGAGAGCTGTCACACAGACAGCTCTCCAGCGACCAACGATGCCGAGGTCCCCGGGTAACCAGGGTAAACATCGGGTTGCTAAGCGCAGGGCCGCGCTTAGTAACCCGATGTTTACCCTGGTTACCAGCGTAAAATGTAAAAAAAACAAACACTACATACTTACATGCGTCCCCCGGCGTCCGCTTCCTGCAATGACTGAGCGCCGGCAGTAGCAGGGCACAGCGGTGACGTCACCGCTGTGCTGTGCTTTCACTTTCACTTTGCGGCGCTCAGTCAGTGTGGGAAGCGGACGCCGGGGGACGCATGTAAGTATGTACTGTTTGTTTTTTTTACATTTTACGCTGGTAACCAGGGTAAACATCGGGTTACTAAGCGCGGCCCTGCGCTTAGTAACCCGATGTTTACCCTGGTTACCAGTTTAAAATATCGCTGGTATCGTTGCTTTTGCTGTCAAACACAACGATACATGGCGATCGGACGACCAAATAAAGTTCTGAACTTTATTCAGCGACCAGCGACATCACAGCAGGATCCTGATCGCTGCTGCGTGTCAAACTAAACGATATCGCTAGCCAGGACGCTGCAACGTCACGGATCGCTAGCGATATCGTTACAAAGTCGTTTCGTGTGAAGGTACCTTAAGGTTATGGACACGGCTATAGAGTTTGCTGTGTGTCTTGTCTTGAGAAACACTAGTGCATTCAGTCAATTACAAAGTAAGATTGCTTTTTATAGTTATTGAGATTATCATTTCTCCTAAAAAATCGCTTTTAGAACATAAGTAAATTCTCCATTACATAACAATTCTGGGACATGTCTTATTAGGACTGCACATTGTACTGTTCCTTTATTACATCTGGAAATGTATGAACAAAGTGGGTGTTACCAGTAGGGGGCGTGTCCCTACACACAATTACACTATCCAATCAGAGCTGATAGACTGATATTGTGCAGGGACACACCCCTATGTCAAAAATAATAGTAACACCCAGTTCACAATCATTCATAAAGTTCTAATAGGGATAAAATGTATAACATAAGATGCTCCATAATTTTTTATGAGAAGTATTTATTGAGATGGGTATGTCCAGAGAACTGACAGATCTTCTCTAATAGTAGTATAGATCTACTTTCTGTAGGTTACTATACAACAAAATCTTATATATATATATGAGATCTAATCTCCTACAAGATCAAATAATACAACATCCCAAATGGTATATAGGGAAAGGAGGCATCAACAAAAGAAAATTAAAATATCAACACCATGATTAAAATAATCTTTATAAATGATCTTTACACACAGAGACATCTTCAAAAAGGCAGCAAAGAGGGACAAATTACATACCATGAACATACGCAGCAATGAAAAAGTATTAAGGAGATCCAAACTCCTAAAAAATGATTAAGTCTACGTTCACATTTGCGGTCTGCGCCGCAGCGTCAGGCGCCGCAGCGTCGCCGCATGCGTCATGCGCCCCTATATTTAACATGGGGGCGCATGGACATGCGTTGCACTTGCGTTTTGCGACGCATGCGTCACTGCAGCGCACGCGTCCGGGCGCAGAGGACGCAGCAAGTTGCATTTTTGCTGCGTCCAAAATCAACCAAAAAAAGGACGCATGCGTCGCAAAACGCAGCGTTTTGCATGCGTTTTGCTGCATTTTTGTTTGCGTTGTGAACGTAGCCTTAGTCCTATCTAGTGCCTGTTGAACAATTAGATTCCAAGAAAAAAATGTGCAAAAAAAATGCAAAGAAAGTGCAAAGTGCTATGATAATATATGAATCTAATCATATATACTTATGTTGTTATAGTCAAGTGACTTGGGTATACATATAAAGATTCCTCCAGAAAAAATATCTGTATCCTTCCAAAGAATCACATTTAGTGGAGTCATATAGCCTGCATTATTAAACTGTGCTGTAAATAGAAACCATGTGGTGTACCCCCATATGGAAGAAGCTTGGTAGGTGAAACGGCGCTGTCGGGTGACAGCAAAGAGGCGCATAGTGCAGCATTTCTTCACCAATGTAAGTCCTTTGTCAGTACATAGTGTAATCTGCATTTGGCAGTATGTTTATTTACCACATGGTTTCTATTTACAGGCTTAATGCAGGCTATATGACTCCACTAAATGTGATTCTTTGCAAGGATACAGATATTTTTTTCTGGAGGAATCTTTATATGTATACCCAAGTCACTTGACTATAACATTATAGGTATATATGATTAGATTCATATATTATCATAGCACTTTGCACTTTCTTTGCACATTTTTTTCTTGTAATCTAATTGTTCGTCCGGCACTAGATAGGACTAAATCATTTTTTAGGAGTATGGATTTCCTTAAAGGGAATCTGCCACCCCATTTTTCGCCTATGAGCTAAGGCCACCGCCATCATTGGCTTATCTACAGCATTCTGTCTGGCGCATCTCATCTTCATACGATGACGGCCTCTCCTCAGGCGCCGGGAAAGGTCCGAGAAGCCCGGCCCCTGCGCACTGCAGTACTTTGCTCTGCCCTCAACAGGGCGAATCAGTACGTGGACGCCTGCGCCGGAGCCACGACAGGAAGCAAAGAAGAGGACGACATCGTTTGAAGATGGGAGGCGCTGGACCCGGACCGCGACGCCCATCGGACCAAACCGAATCAGGACCGCCCCGGGTGAGTATAATCTAACTGTTTTTTCTTATCTTTTAGGTTACATCGGGGGCTTATCTACAGCATTACAGAATGCTGTAGATAAGCCCCTGATGGCGGTGGCCTTAGCTTATAGGCGAAAAATGGGGTGAGAGATTCCCTTTACTACTTTTGCATTGCTGCGTATGTTCATGGTATGTAATTTGCCCCTCTTTGCTGCCTTTTTGAAGATGTCTCTGTGAGTAAAGATCATTTATAAAGATTATTGTAATCATGGTGTTCAATAAAATATTTGATATTTTAATTTTGCCTCTTTTCCCTATATACCATTTGGGATGTTGTATTATTTTATGCAGTTTATGAGTATTCATGTGTGTCTGACTTGACCCAACTTGACTGACACTTTACCACCATGGGGCTATCAAGAAGAAAGGGTCTGGGTTATGTGAGTAAGACAGATCACTATAGCCTTCACATATGATGTGCTCTCTGCCCTGGGGAAAGTATGCAATCTTCTGGTGATAACATAATGGAAAACTGTCATACGTAACCTGGTGCTCAATAAAAATTGCCATCACCCTTCTTCAGTTCTCTCACTGGTAACACGATATATACATCGTACTACATATATTGTGTATACTATGGTTTCTCAGCTCCCATCTCCATATATCAGGAAATAAATACGGTACCCCTAACATGACTTCATTCTTGAAAACTTGGCTCCTTCCAATTTACGGAAGTTATTTCCTAGCCTCTAGCTATGCATTTTTTCTTTATCTCCTACATCTATTACAGTTACAGCAGCTGTTGCCAGGGTTCATATACATTAGCGCAGTAAGAATATATGAAGCAGTAAGTCCTGACATTACATTATGAATGGCTTTTAAAATCAGTAAAATACAGAATATTTGTCTCTAACGTCAATAACCCGCCTTCGTTGGCGTTCTCCCGATGTTTCAGGCTGTGAAGCACCGGGAGAACACCAACAGATTCTTCCTACAGACACCCTTAATAAAGGCTATGATGCCGAAACGTTGGACGGATTTATGTCTGTATCTCCTATTGTGTCGGCTGTGAATTAAACTGAAAATTATTTTGAAATAGAACTACTTTGTGACTTATTGAGTGCCGAAAGTCATCGTTCTACAATATTACTTCATTTTCCTTTGGAGCACCATCTTTGCATTTAGAGGGCACCACTTTTGATCTATTTGACTTCTAACTTCACCATATTTTTCTGTGCACCTTCAAAATGACATAATCGCAGTGATAAATCCATCATGATGATCCATCATGTTCCAAGACCACCTTATAAATACTGGCTTAGGATATGTGCCCACATTTAAATTTTGGAACAGATTTTTTTTGCTGCAAAAATCTGACTATTGGCAGGAAAAACGCTGCAAGAAATAACTGCATTTATGCGTTCATTTTTCATGAGCTTTTAATTGTCTTTTTTTTCCCACTAAATTGAATGGATGAAAAACGCTGCAAAAACATTGAAAGAATTGTCATACTGCAGATTTGAAAAAAAAAATGTTTTGAAGGTTCGGATCTGTATGGAAAAAATAAGCCAAATTTGCAAGAGATTTTAACAATCTCATGCACTTTGCAGTTACTGTAAAACATTGCATTTTTATCTCCTACAGCAAAAACATGCAGACAAAATGTTGCAAAAAGCAAATATGTAAGGCTACGTTCACATTAGCGTTGTGCGGCGCAGCTTCGGGCGCAGCCGCAGCGACGCATGCGTCATGCGCCCCTATATTTAACATGGGGGGTGCATGGACATGCGTTGTCTTGCGTTTTGTGACGCATGCGTCATTTTGGCACAACTGTCAGGGCGCAGAGGACGCTGCATGATGCAGTTTTTTCTGCGCCAAAAATCATGCAAAAAATGAACGCATGCGTCACAAAACGCTGCGTTGTGCATGCGTTTTGCATGCGTTGTGCGCTGTGCATTGCGTCGCCGACGCTGCGCCGCACAATGCAAATGTGAACGTAGCCTAAGCAAGGATTTAGATAATATTTTGTGACATGACCCCCATCACAACATTTGCAGTATATATACACGTCATGGTCGGGAAGTACTTCCCAGTGCAGTATATATATGTCATGGCAAACGCAGGGTATCAGGTGATTCTAACAGCTGACTCCCAGCACTCGCAGCCGGGAGAAGTGTTGCAGAGTTATAACCACATAAATTTATACTGGTCAGAATTGTAACATTTGGCTTAGTCATGGAGGTGAAAACAGGCTCAGGGGTGAAGGGGTTTAAGGAGTTGTCGATTACTGGGCAAGCCCTTATTGATGGCCCTAATATATTGCATAAATTTTACAAAAAATCGATATTTACCTGTGATCTTAGGCTGGTTTCACACTTGCGTTTTGATCTGCAGCGTTTGTACAGAAAAAAACGCATGCGTTTTTTTTCCCTATGTTTAACATTAAAAAAGCATGCGGTTTTTTTTGTACGTGTTTGGCCGCGTTTAACGACGCATGCGTTTTTTTGCTGCATGCGTTCTGTCGCAGAAATGCAACATGTAGTAATTTCTAGAGGCGTTTTTTTGCCGCCTTGATGGTGGGGGGTGGCTTATCAGTGACCTGGTGACCAGGACATTCTTCTAATAAAAAGCTACCCCTAACCCTAACCCAAACCCTAACCCTACCCCTAACACTAACCCTAACATTATCCCTAACCCTAACCCTAACCCTAACCCTAGCTATTTCTATTTATAGTGGGTTTTCTAGTTGATTTTGATGATTGGCAGCTGTCACACACTTCTCAGCATGCGTTTCAAAAACGCAAACGCATGAAAAAACGCATGTAAACGCGTCAAAACACAGCGGTTTTTTTACCGCATGCAAAAACGCATGCATCTAAAAAACGCAGCGTTTAAACGCGTTTACAAGCGTTTTTTCACCACCTGCGTTTTTTTTTTAAAAACGCTGTGTTTTAAAACGCAAGTGTGAAACCAGCCTTAGCCTGCCAGTCTGCAGACATAAACACTGCTCTTCCTTTCAGGTAAAACTGTAAAGGCAACAGGTGATCAGTGGCTACTGATTGGCTGCAGGGCTCACATGACATTTTTTATGTCAAGTGACTATTCACGGACCCAGGCTGAGGAGAAACAATCGTCCGGGAGGTAAGTATACTTTTGTAAGGGAAACCATCACCAAGTTTTTGCTGGTATCAGCTGAGAACAGCGTGATGTAGGGGCAGAGACCCTGATTCCAGCGATATATCATTTACTCAGTAGCTTGATATCACTTTGATACAATCATTGTTTCACTTGCTGCAGATCTAGCAGTTCTCTGAATGTTTTAACATTGAAACAACCAGAGAGAGTAAGAATAATGGAAAAACAAGCCTCATCTGCATTCTGAATTCGCTCTAGGCTCATTCTGAATAAAATCTCACCGTATCATGAGAAGATTGCGGTGACGCAAAAACTTTGTAAAAAGTCCATTTCTTTTTTTGATTACAGGTTGCTTGTGACGTTGTCTCCCTTGACTTAAATCTCAGTTGCCTGTGACTCGCATGAGACATGTCACACGTCTACTACGGTCAAATTACAAATCTAAAATGCTTATGTGGCAGCACATCGCGGACAAGTCGCACGAAGGTTTTTAGTCTCATGATTGGTCTGAGAATTGGCGAGAGTTCTGTGCAGCCCAAACCTAATAGTAGTAGCAACTTTGTCATTTTGAACCAACAATACAACAGTACCAATATACATCACTAAATAATAAAATCAGTGGAACCATTGAAATTTACATTGCATATTTGTGACATGAATTCCACTAACAGATATAACCAATAACAAAATAGAAAAAAAAAACAATAAAAAATGTGAAATTTGCTTACGCTTTTACCTTCTATATGATAAGCAATAGCACATAGGTGAGATTAAATGTATGAAAGAAGAAATACTGTAAATCGCACGGAGCGTTCTGTGCACTAACTTTATGGGCTTTGCACTCTCTGCCATGTTACATAGATCACTCACTTGTAATATGTAAAATAGTAACTGAACAGTTTATTTCTGAGCCCGACTACCTATTCTGGAATGAGCTAGCTTTTTAAGAGTTTCTCGCTCTAAAAAAAAAGAAAAGAAAAAAAAATATGTATTACTTTACCTCTGAAGTGATGTGCGTGTCAGAATACAAGGGTGTCTTGTGTCGCTCTGCTGCACAAGGTATTCCTTATATACCCTGTAGCTGTAGGTAGTGTTTCCAAATCTAGTTGGACAGGAGGTGAACTCATATGAAAGGCACTTTCTTTCAAAAAAAAATATTCATGAATACCAGACCCTTCTGTAAAAAAAAAAAAAATAGTTTGGCAGAGGCTGATGGCTGCAGGATTCCGGTTTCTGTATTTTCACAAATGCCACATCCTAATCTGAAATGACTTGCAGATGTGTAGTAAAGTTGTATCACGCTGACATTCCTAATTCTTTCTATGCTATTACAACAATATAAATTCGACTGTAACTGTATCTTTTATGTAAATGTAATATACCGTAAATGAGGGACAAGTACGGACAGTGTCAGATTTGTCATCCAACAATCAGTTCTTCAGTATGTTTTATTTTAAAAGGGGTAAAATCTTTCTAAAAGAGGAAAAAATTATCAACAAAAACAATATAGATAAAAAAAACACATAAAACAAAATCTGGGTGTAAACACAATAATCAAAAAGGCGCATAGCAAAACTCAGAATGTGCCCCACGACTTACTATTACTTATCCCAAACATATTATACCTTTATAAATGTTCAAGTCCACCATTCAATTTTTAGGTAGAAAATTCTGCGTTTATTACTATCATAATTCAGGTATACAGGCAAGCTTAGATTTTCTGACTTGATAGCTTATATGAGTGTAACTTCATGCAACTAAGCTAATTTCGCCCTGAAATCTAGCAAATCTTTCATTGGTGTACCAATATCTTGGCTTTAGCTTAATCACACTGAAAGACGGATATTCATTGCCCCTCCACTTAAAACTATTTAACAGCTGCTACTCTCTTCACCAAATTACACCTGCATGGAGCTTATAACCTAATAAATTACCGGGAAATTGTCAGAAGATTCATGTTGTCTGCAAACAGCAGGCAGCATACATTAGCAGCCAGGTATATTATTCTTTGAAACACTCTGGTGTTCCCGAAATAATATACTTCAAAAATCAACACAATAGATTGACACAATACTTGTCCAACTCCTCGCCCCAGCCAGCTTATGCCAGCGCTGCAGCTGGTGATTGACAGGTTGTTGTGACAGATTGCCCTATTTGTTCCACTAATAACTGAATCCACTACTATCAACACCTATCTGATTTGCCTTGTGCTCCTATTCCCATCCTTATTGGGGCAGACATTCCACTGGCTTTTAGAGGACTTGTTTTCCTACAGCAATGCTACCCCTGCACTAACTACCCCTCACCCACTTGGTAATTTCAGATTGGGGTGTTTCAGATTATGGCTAGCCTCCCTGACACTCTTCCCTCCCTCTATCCCACCTTCTTTCACCAAGTTAGCTGCCTCATTGTCTTGTAGTTCCATATTACCACCCCACACACACACATCTGTGGAGACACGAGGGGCAGTGGGTACTCATGTCCGCTGGCCCAAATGTCTTTAGAAAGACCGCATGGACCAGAGCTCATCCCACTGAATGCCCAAACGCCTTTCCTGTGGGCAGAATACTGCTCAGACAACCCATGGTGCGGGTAAAATAGTGTGGCAATACTTTATTGAACTATCAACAGACAATAACATATAGAACAGTCTCAGCACATACACAAGATTGTGCAAATTATGTAGTCTCACCCTTCCTCTGGCTCGCCGGGATTAGAGCAGCTGCAACTTCGGGGCTTCCAGAGCCAACTACCTCAACCAGTGGCACCCCAATTTTGGTGGGCACCCACAGAGAGGAGGTAGGGGCAAGCTTAGGAAGCTGACAGAGTACATTAATGTATGTGGTCAGGTGACCTGATTGTCCCTACCTGGATTCTCCAAATGTCTTTGAGGGTTCAGCGATGGTCAATGGAGCAGATCTGTATTCCTGCTATGAGGCTATAAATAATAATAAAGGATGACTGGTGTGAACATATAACCCTTAAAATACCCTGCTCAAAAAATAAAGGGAACACTAATATACCACATCCTAGATATCACTGAATGAAATATTTCAGCTGCAAATCTTTATTCATTACATAGTGGAATGTGTTGAGAACAATAAAACATAAAAATGATCAATGTAAATCAAAATGAATATCCCATGGAGGTCTGGATTTGAAATGATACTCAAAATCAAAGTGGAAAATCAAATTACAGGCTGATTCAACTTCAGTGGTAATGCCTCAAGACAAGGAAATGATGTTCAGTTGTGTGTGTATTGCCTCCATGTGCCTGTATGACCTCCCTACAACACTTGGGCATGCTCCTGATGAGGTAGCGGATGGTCTCCTGAGGGATCTCTTCCCAGACATGGACTAAAGCATCTGCCAACTCCTGGACAGTCCGTGGTACAACGTGAAGTTGGTGGATGGTGCGAGGCATGATGTCCCAGATGTGTTCAGTTGGATTCAGGTCTGGGGAACGGGCGGGCAAGTCCATAGCTTCAATGCCTTCATCTTGCAGGAACTGCTGACACACTCCAGCCACATGAGGTCTGGCATTGTCTTGCATTAGGAGGTACCCAGGGCCAACCGCACCAGCATATGGTCTCACAAGGGGTCTGAGGATCTCATCTCGGTACCTAATGGCAGTCAGGCTACCTCTGGCAAGCACATGGAGGGCTGTGTGGCCCTCCAAAGAAATGCCACCCCACACCATTACTGACCCACTGCCAATCCGGTCATGCTGAAGAATGTTGCAGGCAGCAGATCGCTCTCCACGAAGTCTCCAGACTTTATCACGTCTGGCACATGTGCTCAGTGTGAACCTGCTTTTATCTGTGAAGAGCACAGGGCCCCAGTGGTGAATTTGCCAATTCCGGTGTTCTGTGGCAAATGTCAATCATCTTGCACGGTGTTGAGCTGTAAGCACAACCACCATCTGTGGACTTCGGGCACTCAGACGATCCTCATGGAGTCAGTTTCTAACCGTTTGTGCAGACACATGCACATTTGTGGCCTTCTGGAGGTCATTTTACAGGGCTCTGGTAGTGCTCATTCTGTTCTTCCTTGCAACAAGCGACCTGCAACAAGCCACCTGTATGGTTTCTTGCTCCATGTCCTCATGCTCTGCCTGCAATGCATCCTCTATCTTTGTGAGCAGAGAGCTTTTCAGAATGCAGAGAAGCGGGATGATGCTAATTATGGCATCATCGCCGCTCACCATCTTGGTGGAGTCCTCAAAGTTTTGTAGGCTGGTACATATGTCTGAAATCCATGTCCACTCCAGAGGTCTTATGTGCGGAGTCTGCATTGAATAACGACAGCCTTGTTGATGCTGGCAGTCAACAACTGCCCTATCCTTTCCAACATATGCAGTGTAGAGTTCCAACACATGGGGACATCACACACCAGTTGGTCAGCCGGAAGCTGCAAACGCTGCTGAAGCACGGCAAGGGTGGCTGAAGCTGTAGCTGACTTTCTAAAATGGTCACACAGGCGGCGTACTTTCACAAGCAGATCTACAGCTCCGGGTAGCTTTTGAGAAACTGTTGAAAGATGAGTGCAGCGCCCCAGAGTCCTGGTCGTTGCAGTACTGTGGCTCCGCCACTATGGGGAGCTATGGTGCGTCCGATGGCACTGAAGGAGTTCATCTGATCAGGTATCACAGACACCAATACATTTCACAGCCGGGCCTCCGGGGGGAGCTAAGGGTGCTATTCATTAGGCCACTCCCCACCATAGTGGGTAAACTGGGGGTCAGGCAGGAAGTTAGATCAGAAAGCTGACTGGGTTGGAACCAGGCAACACCTTGTGGCAGAGGGTGTTGCAGGGGAAGATACAGTAGGGTCTCTGTCAGGGGTGGGATCCTGACAGAGGCTTGGCAACGAGAACGAACGTAACGGGACCGTGCCTGCTCCGGGTAGCGGCGGTGCCCAAGAAAGGATTAGAAGAGAGATAGATTGTGCTGAGTGAGAAACGGGATCACGCAAAGGAGAAATACCAGTAGTAGTCGTGCTGTAAGACCGAAGCAACATCCTACTGAGGCGCACTACCGGTCGCCGGAATGCCGAGGGAGTAGAATAACATTCAGCTTCAAGCAATACTCCAAACAGCGGCAGGACAGTCAGTCTCAGGCGGGCTGTCTAACTCAAATCACCTATGAAGTCTTGGGAGGCAATTGTGGGAGAGGGGCGTCTCTAGGGTCCCGGAAGAACTCCAGGCCTACCCGTCAAACGGGTGCCGTTCCTACCCGAACCTCAGGGAGGGACGGAGGATTAGCAGAACATCATCTAGTCGAGTTGTGAGGGAACTTAAGAAACAGACACAACAGTTGTGGGGTACTTTCCGTAAGCGCAGCAGGGAAGGACTACAACACATAGCGCTAGGGGGAAGGCACAGATTTCCTCCTGTGAAGAGAACTCTGGAAGTGTCATTGGACCGGCCGGACTTGCGCAGCCTGGTGAGCCGTATTCTGGACTGAGGACTCAGAGATCTTCAGTAAAGAGGTAGAGACTGCAACCTGGTGTCCTCGTTATTTACCGCGACCTGCACCCCACAACTGCACCGCTACACCACCACTTATTGCACCGGACGTCCCCCACTGACAGACAGGGCCACGGACCGGGTCTAGCCACCGTGACCACTCCTGAACTGAGACTCAGAGGCCCGGTACCGGGTACCCCTCGGCCCTGCGGCGGTGTGGGGGCGCTCCAACTTGGCGTCACGAACAGGATCTACTTAAGCCTGAAGAATCAGGTCATGTGTGCCTTGGAACTGTGATTTGTTGTGCTTGGACTGTACTTTATTGAGAGACTGTGTATTGCCATTGACCCAGCGAAGTTCCCGCCAAAAGCCGCCGCCATTGCTACGCCAGAGAAGAAGGAGGGCGTGCCATGGGAGGAGACTACCAGAGTGGCGCGAGAAATGGCTACCGCCCCCTGCGCTTCTGGCTGCAAAGAGAGGACCTGCCTTCAAGCAGAGGACGACCCCCTGATTTGCAACAGCGGGAAGCAGGAGATGGAGAAGCTCGGCCCCGGAGAAATGGCGGAGCTAGGTGCATGCGTTGCCGCCGAATGCCCGACAGCGACGATGAGCAGCAAGTGTTCGAGCAACAGCGGGGTGATCCCGGCCTGCCCTTACCCATCAGAGACGGACTCGCGCCCACCGCCGGTGAGGGATCTGAACTCCTTAGAGCCGCCGACGGAGGAGCCGAGCCTACCTATCCCAACCACGGAGCCATGGAGGGCGGGGCCACCACAGGAGACCATCTCGGAGGAGCTGCGGTCTGGGCTGCAGCCGATTCCAGTGTCCTTGTCAGCGGAACGGATCGACACCGGTGGAATCACATCAGGCACAGGTATGGAAAGCGCCCCTATTCCCCCGGCCGATTCTGCTCCCCTGACCGGTCCGGTTCCCCCGATCGATCCCGCTCCTGTGAGCGCTCCTCACCCCAGCAATAATCGTTTCTTCTCGGTGGAGCGGGTGATCCTCACCTCTAACACGATGGGGAAGCTAGTGCCTCCACTACCAACCCAGATGGGAGAACCCATAGATGTGGGCCCAGACGGGGTGGTCCTCCGGTGGGCCACCCCCTGGACCGGGCCGGATGGAGCCCGGGAGGACGGCCTCACCCTTGCCGTGCTCACTTGGGAGCAATATAAGCAATGTCTAATCCATCACTGGAAGGATCGAGACGAGGTTGAACAACCGGATACGCAACGCAGAAAGTCTGTGCATGGCAGGAAAGGCATGGTAAAGCGGGGGACTGTGTTGGCCTTCCACCCGAAGAGGGGATGGGGTTCCATACAGGAGCCGGGGCTACCCACTGACGTCTTTGTTACAAGTTACAATGTGAAAACTCCCTGCTGCGATCGGAATGGCGATCCACTACGAAGGGGGGACCAGGTGACGTACACCCGTCACAGGAGCGCACAAGGATGGTGTGCTCGGGATGTTCGGCGATGTGAGCCTGAGGGGACATCACCTGTTGCCCCGATCATGACAGATCCAGATTTGTCAGATCTTGTGACCATCACCACCGTACGCGTAGTAGCGGCTGCTGAACTCGCAAGCAAGGTCAGCCTTCAGATCCAGACACCGGGTGGTCTGACGGCCCCTGCGGGACCTGCTACCGGCGCAGATGCCGCAGCGGTCGGAGGTCAGGGACCAAGACCGCCAGAACAAGAATAAACCTCGAAACCATGATAATGTAAATAGTTCTTCCTTTTAACTGTTTGTTCCTGTTTTGCTGCTGAACCCGTCTAGGGTCAACTTTTAAAGGGATCCCTTTGTTGACCCGGGATCCCAATTGTTTGGTTTGTTTTTCCACTTTTTGTTTCCTGTTATCAAGAACTGCCGCAATCATAAACAGTGCATGATACAAACTTATTGTATATAGTTAGCACCTTATTAAAGGTGCTCCCTACTGGTTTTACTTAAAGAAGGACTGGAACCTTTGCTGAGTAAGGACTGGTAGCTTGAGAAGAAATGCTACCTTATAGAGACTTGGTCCCTTCTTAAAGGGGATGTTCAATTGTTGCACTTAAACGGTGATATTGCTTTAAGACAGGTAGCAATAATGTTCGATGAAAGAAAGTGATGATAATGTGTACATGAGAAAGTTATATGTATCCAACCAGTTAATTGTGAAGAAATGATGATGATGTTTCTCGGAAGAAAAGGGATGATTGATAATGTTGATAGAAAGTGGGGATAGAAGGTAAACCCTGAGTCCTCCATAGAAAGTTAGTTTATTGTAAAGAAAGAGTTAATAATGTGTTACAGAGGACCGAAAGTGAACCCGTAGGGGTTAGGTAGTGAGTCCTCCAAGGAGCCATACGTAGATGGCTCAGTGCTTCTAAAACTGAAAGTAATGTTATGATCTATACTGTGTATGGAAGTTGAAAAGGCGGTAGGCCCTGGCTGAACGGGGCGGTCCTGTAACAGAAAGGAGAGGCAGTAGGTCTGGTGCCGATAGGACAGGCGGTCCTGCAGATTTAAAGAAGGAGAATGAAAAAGTTAAATTACCTTATAATGTGATTATAGGAAGGTCTTTAGTGGATACGGAGTGTATGCCCTTAAAGGCAACGTTAAAGTATTGTTCAGCAATTTTTGCACTTAGTAGAATACCCGGTTGGGTAAGAAGAGTTATTTATAGCATGTTGCTATGTTATTTAACCATGTTTGTAACGTTCAAGTGTCCTTACCTCCCATAAAGGGAAGCCTGTTCAAGTATACTTATTGTTATTGCACTCAACAAAATTGTATGTCTTTTTGCTAAACTTGTATTGTTGTTTTCTTCCCAGTCCCGGAGTACTGTGTTTAACCAGGGGGGAGTGCAGCGCCCCAGAGTCCTGGTCGTTGCAGTACTGTGGCTCCGCCACTATGGGGAGCTATGGTGCGTCCGATGGCACTGAAGGAGTTCATCTGATCAGGTATCACAGACACCAATACATTTCACAGCCGGGCCTCCGGGGGGAGCTAAGGGTGCTATTCATTAGGCCACTCCCCACCATAGTGGGTAAACTGGGGGTCAGGCAGGAAGTTAGATCAGAAAGCTGACTGGGTTGGAACCAGGCAACACCTTGTGGCAGAGGGTGTTGCAGGGGAAGATACAGTAGGGTCTCTGTCAGGGGTGGGATCCTGACAGAGGCTTGGCAACGAGAATGAACGTAACGGGACCGTGCCTGCTCCGGGTAGCAGAGGTGCCCAAGAAAGGATTAGAAGAGAGATAGATTGTGCTGAGTGAGAAACGGGATCACGCAAAGGAGAAATACCAGTAGGAGTCGTGCTGTAAGACCGAAGCAACATCCTACTGAGGCGCACTACCGGTGGCCGGAACGCCGAGGGAGTAGAATAACATTCAGCTTCAAGCAATACTCCAAACAGCGGCAGGACAGTCAGTCTCAGGCGGGCTGTCTAACTCAAATCACCTATGAAGTCTTGGGAGGCAATTGTGGGAGAGGGGCGTCTCTAGGGTCCCGGAAGAACTCCAGGCCTACCCGTCAAACGGGTGCCGTTCCTACCCGAACCTCAGGGAGGGACGGAGGATTAGCAGAACATCATCTAGTCGAGTTGTGAGGGAACTTAAGAAACAGACACAACAGTTGTGGGGTACTTTCCGTAAGCGCAGCAGGGAAGGACTACAACACATAGCGCTAGGGGGAAGGCACAGATTTCCTCCTGTGAAGAGAACTCTGGAAGTGTCATTGGACCGGCCGGACTTGCGCAGCCTGGTGAGCCGTATTCTGGACTGAGGACTCAGAGATCTTCAGTAAAGAGGTAAAGAGACTGCAACCTGGTGTCCTCGTTATTTACCGCGACCTGCACCCCACAACTGCACCGCTACACCACCACTTATTGCACCGGACGTCCCCCACTGACAGACAGGGCCACGGACCAGGTCTAGCCACCGTGACCACTCCTGAACTGAGACTCAGAGGCCCGGTACCGGGTACCCCTCGGCCCTGCGGCGGTGTGGGGGCGCTCCATGAGGTTAAGCACATAGGCCAGGCATGGTACGTGTGCGAGCTCACCTCGCCTCAGACCCGCCACCAGGTTCTGGCCGTTGTCACACACGAGCATGCTTGGCTGTAGGTTCAGCGGTGTCGGCCACAAATCTGACTGCTCTTTCAGAGCTGTCCACAACTCTTCAGCATTGTGTGGTTTGTCACCTAAGCATATTAGCTTCAGCACAGGGGAGACAAACCAAACATGTGGAAGAAGGTGCTCTGGTCAGATGAAACCAAAATCGAACTTTTTGGCAACAATGCCAAATGATATGTCAAACATGGTGGTGGCAGCATCATGGTTTGAGCCTGCTTTTCTTCAGCAGGGACAGGGTAGATGGTTAAAATTGATGGGAAGATGGATGGAGCAAAATACAGGACCATTCTTGAAGAAAACCTGTTGGAGTCTGCAAAAGACCTATGACTGGGACGGAGATTTGTCTTCCAACAAGACAATGATCCCAAACATAAAGCAAAATCTACAGTGGAATGGTTCACAAATAAACGTATCCAGGTGTTAGAATGGCCAAGTCAAAGTCCAGACCTCAATCCAATCGAGAATCTCTGGAAAGAGCTGAAAACTGCTGTTCACAAACGATTTCCATCAAACCTCAATGAGCTCGAGCTGTTTGCCAAGGAAGAATGGGCAAGAATTTCAGTCTCTCGATGTACAAAACTGATAGAGACATACCCCAAGCAACTTGCAGCTGTAATCGCAGCAAAAGGTGGTGCAACAAAGTATTAAGTTAAAGGGGCCAAATAATTTTGAAACAACCAATAAATTTCATTCAAACTTCAAGCTTTGGTACTGCTGGAACAGCCTCAGGCATTTGTAATTACAGCAGGATCCTATATATATATCTATAATATAACGCTGGGAGCGTCACTCTGTCCGAAGCCTTTATAGACTGCGCAAGCGCCGGCGCAGTCTGGACCCCACAGAGTGACGCAGCCCAGGAGATCGCGGTATGCGTAAGCACTGAACGCACACCGCGATCTCCAACGGAGAAGCAGGGACGTGCCAGGAGGGTAAGTATGCTATATTCACCTGTCCCGTTCCAGTGATGCGCGCTGCTCCGTCCTCCACATCCTCTGCCTGTGATGTTCAGTTCAGAGGGCGCGATGACGCGCTTAATACCCCCCACAGCGCGCCGGTGTCCCCGCCTGCTCAGGCCCCCAGCACTCAGCGCCCAGCGACGATAGGTGAGTATGTTTTTTTTTTTTTTTTTATTGCATCAGCATACAGGGCATATAATACTATGGAGCATCTTATGGGTGCCATCAACCATAATGGAGCAGCATATGAGGCATATACTATGGAGCATCTTATGGGGGCTATCAACCATAATGGAGCAGCATATGAGGCATATACTATGGAGCATCTTATGGGGGCCATCAACCATAATGGAGCAGCATATGAGGCATATACTATGGAGCATCTTATGGGGGCCATCAACCATAATGGAGCAACATATGAGGCATATACTATGGAGCATCTTATAGGGGCCATCAACCATAATGGAGCAGCATATGAGGCATATACTATGGAGCATCTTATGGGGGCCGTCAACCATAATGGAGCAGCATATGAGGCATATACTATGGAGCATCTTATGGGGGCCATCAACCATAATGGAGCAAAATATGAGGCATATACTATGGAGCATCTTATGGGGGCCATCAACCATAATGGAGCAGCATATGAGGCATATACTATGGAGCATCTTATGGGGGCCATCAACCATAATGGAGCAGCATATGAGGCATATACTATGGAGCATCTTATGGGGGCCATCAACCATAATGGAGCAGCATATGAGGCATATACTCTGGAGGATCTTATAGGAGCCATCAACCATAATGGAGCATCATATGAGGCATATACTATGGAGCATCTTATGGGGGCCATCAACCTTTATGGAGCAGCGTATGAGGCATATGGATGGGAGCAGCAAATTACAGAACGGTGGCGCAGGATGGCAGCAGCACATTACAGAACTGTGGCGCAGGATGGGAGCAGCACATGACAGAATAGAGCAGCACATGACAGAATAGCGCAGCACATGACAGAACAGGGGTGCAGGATGGCAGCAGCACATGACAGAATGGGGGTGCAGGATGGGAGCAGCACATGACAGGATGGGGGTGCAGGATGGGAGCAGCAAATGACAGAATGGAGGCGCAGGATTGGTGCAGCGCATGTCAGAATGGGGGCGCAGGATGGGAGCAGCACATGACAGAACTGGGGAATAGGATTGGAGCATCACATGACAGAATGGGGGCTCAAGATGGGAGCAGCGCATGACAGCATGGGGGCACAAGATCGGAGCAGCACATGACAGAACGGGGGGGTAGGATGGGAGCAGCACATGACAGAACGGGGGCGCAGGATGGCAGCAGCACATGACAGAATCGGGGCTCAGGATGGGAGCAGCACATGACAGAATGGGGGCGCAGGATGGGAGCAGCACATGACAGCATGGGGGTGCAGGATGGGAGCACATGACAGGATGAGGGCTCAGGAAGAGAGTAGCACATGACAGGATGCGGGCGCATGATGGTAGCAGCACATGACAAGATTGGGGTGTAGTATGGGAGCACCACATGACAGGATTGGGGTACAGGATGGGACCACCACATGACAGGATTGGGGTACAGGATGGGAGCACGTGACAGGATGAGTGCTCAGGAAGACAGTAGCACATCACAAGATGGAGGCACACAAAACAGGATGGGGGCTGCACATGACAGGATGGGGGCGCAAGATGGTAGCAGCACATGACACGATTAGGGTGCAGGATGGAAGCAACACATACCAGGATGGAGACCATATACCAATATAAATGCTCGCCACCCGGGCGTAGAACGGGTTCAATAGCTAGTATATATATATATATATATATATATATATATATATATATATATATATATATATATATACTAGATAGTGGCCCGATTCTAACGCTTCGGGTATTCTAGAATATGCATGTCCACGTAGTATATTGCCCAGTCACGTAGTATATTGCCCAGTCACGTAGTATATTGCCCAGCCACGTAGTATATTGCCCAGTCACGTAGTATATTGCCCAGCCACATAGTATATTGCCCAGTGACGTAGTATATTGCCCAGTGACGTAGTATATTGCCCAGCTACGTAGTATATTGCCCAGCTACGTAGTATATTGCCCAGTCACGTAGTATATTGCCAAGTCACGTAGTATATTGCCCAGCGATGTAGTATATTGCCCAGCGACGTAGTATATTGCCCAGCGATGTAGTATATTGCTCAGCGCCGTAGTATATTGCCCAGTGACGTAGTATATTGCCCAGCCACGTAGTATATTGCCCAGCCACGTAGTATATTGCCCAGCGACGTAGTATATTGCCCAGCCACGTAGTATATTGCCTAGTGACGTAGTATAATGCCCAGCTACGTAGTATATTGCCCAGTCACGTAGTATATTGCCCAGCGACGAAGTATATTGCTCAGTTACGTAGTATATTGCCCAGTGACGTAGTATATTGCCTAGCGACGTAGTATATTGCCCAGCTACGTAGTATATTGCCCAGTTACGTAGTATATTGCCCAGCGACGTAGTATATTGCCCAGCAACGTAGTATATTGCCCAGCGACGTAGTATATTGCCCAGCGACGTAGTATATTGCCCAGTCACGTAGTATATTGCGCGCAGGACTTGTGGTGACATCGCGGTCACATGACCATGACGTCATGGTAGGTCCTTCTGCCATACCATCTTTGCCACCGCAACCTGCAATGGAAGATGACGGGCGGCGCGAGCGGCTCAGCGGACTACAGATGTGAGTATAGCAGGTTTTTTTTTTTAATTTATTATTTTTAACATTACATCTTGTGCTATTAATGCCGCATAGGCAGCGTCAATAGTACAAAGTTGGGGACACACAGGGTTAATAGCGGCGGTAACGGAGTGCGTTACCCGCGGCATAACGCGGTCTATTACCGCCGGCATTAACCCTGTGTGAGCGCTGACCGGAGGGGTGTATGCGGGCGCCGGGCAGTGAGTGTGGGGAGTAAGGAGCGGCCATTTTTTTCCAGACTGTGCGCGTCGCTGATTGGTCACGGCAGCTATGACAGGCAGCTGCCGAGACCAATCAGTGAACAAATAACCGCGACAGAAAGAAGGACAGAAAGACGGAAGTACCCTTAGACAATTATATAGTAGATATATATAGTACAGACCAAAAGTTTGGACACACCTCATTTAAAGCTTTTTCTGTATTTTCATGACTATAAATATTGTACATTCACACTGAAGGCATCAAAACTATGAATTAACCCATGTGGAATTATATACTTAACAAAAAAGTGTGAAACAACTGAAATTATGTCTTATATTCTAGGTTCTTCAAAGTAGCCACCTTTTGCTTTGATGACTGCTTTGCACACTCTTGGCATTCTGTTGATGAGCTTCAAGAGGTAGTCACCGGGAATTGTCTTCCAACAATCTTGAAGGAGTTCCCAGAGATGCTTAGCACCTGTTGGTCCTTTTGCCTTCACTCTGCGGTCCAGCTCACCCCAAACCATCTCGATTGGGTTCAGGTCTGGTGACTGTGGAGGCCAGGTCATCTGGCGTAGCACCCCATCACTCTCCTTCTTGGTCAAATAGCCCTTACACAGCCTGGAGGTGTGTTTAGGGTCATTGTCCTGTTGAAAAATAAATGATGGTCCAACTAAATGCAAACCGGATGGAAAAGCATGCCGCTGCAAGATGCTGTGGTAGCCATGCTGGTTCAGTATGCCTTCAATTTTGAATAAATCCCCAACAGTGTCACCAGCAAAGCACCCCCACACCATCACACCTCCTCCTCCATGCTTCATCCGTTCACCTTTTCTGTGTCGCACAAAGACACGGTGGTTGGAACCAAAGATCTCAAATTTGGACTCATCAGACCAAAGCACAGATTTCCACGGGTCTAATGTCCATTCCTTGTGTTCTTAAGCCCAAAGAAGTCTCTTCTGCTTGTTGCCTGTCCTTAACAGTGGTTTCCTAGCAGCTGTTTTACCATGAAGGCCTGCTGCATAAAGTCTCCTCTTAACAGTTGTTGTAGAGATGAATCTGCTGCTAGAACTCTGTATGGCATTGACCTGGTCTCTAATCTGAGCTGCTGCTAACCTGCGATTTCTGAGGCTGGTGACTCGGATAAACTTATCCTCAGAAGCAGAGGTGACTCTTGGTCTTCCTTTCCTGGGGCGGTCCTCATGTGAGCCAGTTTCTTTGTAGCTCTTGATGGTTTTTGCCACTGTACTTGGGGACACGTTCAAAGTTTTCCCAATTTTTCGGATTGACTTACCTTCATTTCTTAAAGTAATGATGGCCACTCGCTTTTCTTTACTTAGCTGCTTTTTTCCTGCTATAATACAAATTCTAACAGTCTATTCAGTAGGACTATCAGCTGTGTATCCACCAGGCTTCTGCACAACACAACTGATAGTCCCAACTTCATTTATAAGGGTCCCTTTCCACTTGCGAGGAAAACGGACGCGTGCAATCCGATAAAAAATCGGATTGCACTCGGACCAATGTTAGTTAATAGGTGTCTTTTGATTTGCGATTTTTTTCTCAGCCGAAATCGGACTGAGAAAAATCTGGATCGGCTGAGAAAAAAATCGCAGCATGCTGCGTATTGCTGCGATTCTCGGACGAGACTCGCCAATGCAAGTCAATGGGTGCGAGAAAAAAATCGCACAGCACTCGCACCATGCGAGTTCTGTCCGATTTTTACGCACCGGTGTCCTTTGAAAAGCCGGTAATTCAGCGCGGTGTACAGTAAAATCACACTGACAGGTTAGAATAGAGTAGATATATACACATAGAATGTGTATATATACATATATATATGTCAGTGAGACACCTATATATGTATATTTATATTTAATGCAGCACTAGATAGCATTAAAGCCGCTAATTCAATTGCCGGCTTCTCATTTCTCCTGCACAAACCCGACAGGATATGAGACATGGTTTTCATACAGTAAACCATCTCATATCCCCTTTTTTTTGCATATTCCACATTACTAATGTTAGTAGTGTGTATGTGCAAAATTTCAGCGCTGTAGCTGCTGAAATAAAGGGTTAAATGGCGGAAAAAATTGGCGTGGGCTCCCGCGCAATTTTCTCCGCCAGAGCGGTAAAGCCAGTGACTGAGGGCAGATATTAATAGCCAGGAGAGGGTCCATGGTTATTGGCCCCCCCCGTGGCTACAAACATCTGCCCCCAGCCACCCCAGAAAAGGCACATCTGGAAGATGCGCCTATTCTGGCACTTGGCCACTCTCTTCCCACTCCCTGTAGCGGTGGGATATGGGGTAATGAAGGGTTAATGCCACCTTGCTATTGTAAGGTGACATTAAGCCAGATTAATAATGGAGAGGCGTCAATTATGACACCTATCCATTATTAATCCAATTGTAGGAAAGGGTTAAAAAACACACACACACATGATTTAAAAGGATTTTAATGAAATAAACACAGCGGTTGTTGTAATAATTTATTGCTCTCTCAATCCATCAGCAACACCCTCGCTTGGCAACATAATAACCGCACAAGATACATACCTTCTGATGTCCGATCATGTCCCACGAGGTAATCCATCTGAAGGGGTTAACTAATATTACAGGCACGAGCTGCGATAAACCACTCACTGGTGCCTGTAATCCCCCGGGTGCTGAAAGGAAAGCAGGATCTGTACTTACATTGAGTCGCGGTGAGGCGCCCTCTGGTGGATGTTCTCATAAACTGCAGCCTGGGAACTTTTTCCCACGCTCCAGGTCATATGAGGACATCCACCAGGGGGCGCATCACCGCGACTGAGGGAAATGTAGGTCAATGACCTACATTTCATTCATTCGCAGGGGAATTACAAGCACGGAGCACCGCTGCATTTGCAGGGCTCCTGCCTGTAATATTAGTTAACCCCTTCAGATGGATTACATCGTGGGACATGATCGGACATCTGAGGGTATGTATCTTGTGCGTTTATTATGTTGCCAAGCGAGGGTGTTCCTGATGGATTGAGAGAGCAATAAATTATTACAACAACCGCTGTCTTTATTTCATTAAACTACTTTGTAATCATGTGTGTGTGTGTTTTTTAACCCTTTCCTACAATTGGATTAATAATGGATAGGTGTCATAATTGACGCCTCTCCATTATTAATCTGGCTTAATGTCACCTTCCAATAGCAAGGTGGCATTAACCCTTCATTACCCCATATCCCACCGCTACAGGGAGTGGGAAGAGAGTGGCCAAGTGCCAGAATAGGCGCATCTTCCAGATGTGCCTTTTCTGGGGTGGCTGGGGGCAGATGTTTTTAGCCACGGGGGGGCCAATAACCATGGACCCTCTCCTGGCTATTAATATCTGCCCTCAGTCACTGGCTTTACCGCTCTGGCGGAGAAAATTGCGCGGGAGCCCACGCCAATTTTTTCCGCGAGTTAACCCTTAAATTTAATAGCTACAGCGCTGAAATTTTGCACATACACACTACTAACATTAGTAGTGTGGAATATGCAAAAAAAAAGGGGATATGAGATGGTTTACTGTATGTAAACCATGTCTCATATCCTGTCGGGTTTGGGAAGGAGAAATTAAAAGCCGGCAATTGAATTAGCGGCTTTTATGCTATCTTGCGCTGCATTAAATATAAATATACATATATAGGTGTCTCACTGACATATATATATGTATATATACCTATTCTATGTGTATATATCTAGTCTATTCTAACCTGTCAGTGTGATTTTACTGTACACTGCGCTGAATTGCCGGCTTTTCAAAGGACACCGGTGCGTACAAATCGGACAGTAATACGGATGTCATACGGATGATGCGATTATAAAAAACGGATGATGCGATTAAAAATCGCATTGTACTCGCATGACACTCGCATGAAAATCGCATACGTTCCATCCGTTTTTTCGGTCCAGATTACGGACCGTTTTTTATCTCGCAAGTGGAAAGGGACCCTAAGGCAAGAAATCTCACTTATTAAACCTGATAGGGCACACCTGTGAAGTGAAAACCATTTCCAGTGACTACTTCTTGAAGCTCATCAAGAGAATGCCAAGAGTGTGCAAAGCAGTCATCAAAGCAAAAGGTGGCTACTTTGAAGATCCTAGAGTATAAGATATATTTTCAGTTGTTTCACACTTTTTTGTTAAGTATATAATTCTACATGTGTTAATTCATAGTTTTGATGCCTTCAGTGTGAATGTACAATTTTCATAGTCATGAAAGTACAGAAAAATCTTTAAATGAGAAGGTGTGTCCAAACTTTTGGTCTGTACTGTATATATATATGTATATTATATATATATATATATATATATTATTATTATTATTTATTATTATTATAGCGCCATTTATTCCATGGCGCTTTACATGTGAGGAGGGGTATACATAATAAAAACAGGTACAGTAATCTTGAACAATACAAGTCACAACTGGTACAGGAGGAGAGAGGACCCTGCCCGCGAGGGCTCACAATCTACAAGGATGGATATATCTAATATATAAAGCTGAATGTGTGTATGTGTGTATGTATGTATGTATGTGTGTATGTCCGGGATTGGCATCTGAACCGTCACAGCTACAGCCACAAAATTTTGCACAGTCACACGTCTGGACCCCGAGAGCGTCATAGGCTATGTTGTGAGGTGAAATTTTAACCCCGCGCTTTCCCATTCACCAAACAATTTTGCCCCTATCTACATAATGGGGAAAAAATGAAAGGAAAAGTGTTGGAGGCAAATTAACAGCTGCCAGATGTGAACAAGGGGGACTTAAAGAATGACAGCGATGGCGCCAAAGAGTATATACTGTACAGTTGCTAAGGTGGGGCCCCGAGATGGGATAATCACCACACCACCACGGGGATATGAACACACACACAAAATGCGCCACACACTACCACGTGCTCGAACACATATACCACCCTCAGCGCACATTTCACCACACATACACCAACCTCGCCACATAAAAGTCGAAACACAAGTCGCCGCTCAAAACTCGCCACGCGCAAAACTCTCCACATGCAAAACTCGCCACACGCAAAACTTGCACACGCGGAAAAATTGCCACATGCACAAAAGTTGCAACACATGCAAAAGTTGCCTCACACAACTTGCACATACTCAAAAGGCACCACACATAAAACTCGCCACGTGCAAAACTCGCCATGCGCAAAACTTGCTGCACACAACTTGCTACACTAACCTGTCACATGCAACTCGTCACACAAAAAGTTGCTACACACATGTCGCCACACAAAACTCATCTCACAAAAGTCGCTACATGCATGTCGCCACACGCAACTCAACACACACAACTTGACACACGAAATTCGCCCTAAAACACACACAAGTCTGGTATTATCCTTCAAAAATAAAAATCTGATTAATAAGCAGACAAACTACAAGAGCAACAAATGTACCATATAGGAATCCGGCAGCTGTCAGTCACATGACCAGTCTATTATGTGTATGTGTGAGCTAATATATACTGCCAGGGGGTGGGCTTCCTGTAGGCTGGGGATTTATCAGGCTGCCAATTTAGCTTACAAATACTGAGGTAAAAATACTGACCAAATAACGTGTGAACGAGGTCTAAAACAGGAGGAGATGACATACAGATATATACTATATACAGGAGGAGATGACATACAGGTATATACTATATACAGGAGGAAATGACACACAGGTATATACTATATACAGGAGGAGATGACACACAGATATATACTATATACAGGAGAGATGACACACAGGTATATACTATATACAGGGGAGATGACACACAGGCATATACTATATACAGGAGAGATGACACACAGGTATAAAGTATATACAGGAGGAGATGACATACAGGTATATACTATATACAGGAGGAGATGACACACAGGTATATACTATTTACAGGGGAGATGACACACAGGTATATACTATATACAGGAGGAGATGACACACAGATATGTACTATATACAGGAGAGATGACACACAGGTATATACTATATAGAGGAGGAGATGACATACAGGTACATACTACATACAGGAGGAGATGACACACAGGTATATACTATATACAGGAGCAGATACCTACATGTATATAGTATATACAGGAGGAGATGACATACAGGTATATGCTATGTATAGGAGGAGATGACATACAGGTATATACTATATACAGGAGGAGATGACACACAGATATATACTATATATAGGTGAGATGACACATAGGTATATACTATATACAGGAGATTACATACAGGTATATCTAATATATAAAGCTAAATGTGTGTATGTATGTGTAGCGCCCCCACTGCCGCAGGGCCGAGGGGTACCTGGTACCGGGCCTCTGAGTCTCTGCTCTGGGATTGTCACGGTGGCTAGACCCGGTCCGTGACCCTGCTGAGGGGCGCACAATGACAGATGTGGATGGTGCGGTGTAGTGCCGGTCGCAGTAAATAACGAGGACACCAGGTTGCAGTCTCTTTACCTCTTTACTGAAGGTCTCTGGGTCCTCAGTCCGGAATACGGTTCACCAGGCTGCGCAAATCCGGCCGGTCCAATGGCACCTCCAGAGTTCTCTTTGCAGGTGGAAATCTGTACCTTCCTGCTAGCGCTATGTGTTGTGGTCCTCCCCTGCTGTGCTTACGGGATAGTCCCCACAACTGTTGTGTCTGTTTCTCATGTTCCCTCACAACAACTCGATTAGATGATGTTCTGCTAATCCTCCGTCCCTCCCGGTGTTATGGTTGGGACGCACCCGTATGACGGGTAGGCTCGGAGCTCTTCCGGGACCCTAGAGTCGCCCCTCTCCACAGGTTGCCCCCCATGTCTGCATAAGTGATTTAGGTGAGACAGCCCGCCTGTGACTGACTGTCCTGCCGTTGGTTTGAAGTATTGCTTGGAGCTAGATATATGAATACTTCCTCGGCGTTCCGGCGGCCAGTTGTGCGCCTCAGTAGGATGTTGCCTCGGTCTTACAGCACGACTCCTACTGGTATTCTCCTTCTTGCTTTGATCTCGTTTCTCACTCAGCACAATATATCTCGCTTCTGATCCTTTCTTAGGGCACCGCCGCTATGCTGAGCAGGCACGGTCCCGTGACGTTCTTTCTTGTAGCCAGGCCTCTGTCAGGGTCCCAAACCTGACAGGGACCCTACCGAATCTTCCCCTGCAACACCCTCTGCCACAAGGTGTTGCCTGGTTCCAACCCAGTCAGCTTTCTGTCTAACTTCCTGCCTGACCCCCAGTTTACCCACACGGTCAGGAGTGGCCTAATAAATAGCACCCTTAGCTCCCCCTGGAGGCCCGACTGTGAAATGTATTGGTGTATGTGATACCTGGTCAGATGATCTCCTTCAGTGCCATCAGACGTACCATAGCCCCCTCTTAGCGGCGGAGCCACAGTACTGCAACGACCAGGACTCTGGGGCGCTGCATATGTATGTGTGTATGTCCGGGATTGGCATCTGCACCGTCGCAGCTACAGCCACAAAATTTTGCACAGTCACACGTCTGGACCCCGAGAGCGTCATAGGCTATGTTGTGAGGTGAAATTTTAACCCCGCGCGTTCCAATTCACCAAACAATTTTGCCCCTATCTACATAATGGGGAAAAAGTGAAGGGAAAAGTGTTGGAGGAAAATTGACAGCTGCCAGATGTGAACAATGGGGACTTAAAGAATGAGAGCGATGGCGCCAAAGAGTATATACCGTACAGTTGCTAAGGTGGGGCCCCGACATGGGATACTCACCACACACGGGGATATGAACACACACACAAAATGCGCCACACACTACCACGTGCTTGAACACATATACCACCCTCAGCACACATTTCACCACACACACACCAACGTCGCCACATAAAAGTCGAAACACAAAAGTCGCCGCTCAAAACTCGCCACGCGCAAAACTCGCTACATGCAAAACTCGCCATATGCAAAACTCACCTCATGGAAAACTCGCCACACGCAAAACTCGCCATATGCAAAACTATGCTCACGCAAAACTCGCCACACGTGCAAAACTCACCTCATGGAAAACTCACCTCATGCAAAACTTGCACACACAGAAAAATTGCCACATGTACAAAAGTTGCACCACATGCAAAAGTTGCCTCACACAAAACTTGCACATACTCAAAACGCACCACACATAAAACTCGCCACGTGCAAAACTCGCCATGCACAAATCTTGCTGCACACAACTTGCTACACTAACCTGTCACATTCAACTCGACACACAAAAAGTTGCTACACGCATGTCACCACACAAAACTCATCTCACAAAAGTCGCTACATGCATGTCGCCACACGCAACTCAACACACACAACTTGACACATGAAACTCGCCCTAAAATACACACAAATCTGATTAATAAGCAGACAAACTACAAGAGCAACAATTGTACCATATAGGAAATACGGCAGCTGTCAGTCACATGACCTGTCTATTATGTGTATGTGTGAGCTAATATATACTGCCAGGGGGGAGGGCTTCCTGTTGGCTGGGGATTTATCAGGCTGCCAATAGCAACCAATCACAGCTCAGCTTCTATTTTGCTACAGTTAATTAATCTGAGCTCTGATTGGTTAATATAGGCAACAAAGACATTCTCAGTATAACAAAGCTAATATATGTTAAGAAATGCTTCTATTAGCTTATTTTTTGCCTTTTAATAATTACATTTCTATCTATTTGTTTTGTGGTTTTTGTGTGCAGAATAAATTTTTGTTAACACATTCTATTTTGCTAACAGCAGTCATTAACCCGGGCGAAGCCGGGTAGTACAGCTAGTATATACATATATATGTAGGCTTTAGCCCAAGAGAGGATTCACACAGGCAGGTTCCCAGCAACGAGAATCACCTGATCGTGGTTTCTGGGTACACATGAATTGGCCAATTTATGAGCTAAGTATTCTCAATTTTTCTAATTTTTTAGAGCAGCAATTCAATTCATATTTCATGTATTTCATGTTTGCATGCTATACCACTACAGAGTGCTACTTTATTTGTTGGTTATATGTGGAGATGGCTACTCTTGGTAAGCACCTGTTCACACCTGTTTTCTGTTTGGATGTGCCGTACAGTCTTTTAATATTAGTAATGGAGAGGCGTCTGGCAGACACCCCATTACTAACCCCGTAGTCAAAAGAAAGAAACACACACACACAGAAAAGTCCTTTATTTGTAAAAATCAGCTCCCAGCAATTAACCACTCTTACCCATTTATTACCCTCCCCCCAAAAAAAAATCCACAGGAGTTCTCCACAATCCAAATGGAGGTCTCATGATGATCCTCATCTTATTCGGCCAGTCTATGGAGCCCCGTTTAGAGAAAGCAGCTCCATAGACTGGTGCAGCAACCACTGCCACATCTGACGCTGTACTCCAAGAGACCCGGCTGCTGTGAACTCAGGTGATGTCAGTAAGGTTACCTCAGTTTACAGTTGTCATGAGGGCAACGAGAGTGCTGGACTGATGAGCGGTGATGTCACCGCATGTAATCAATCTGGCACTCGTGCTGCCCTCTTGAGAACCGGCCCTAGTATATGCGGCCGCGTTCTCTGAACGGGGCTCCATTGACTGGATGAATAAGACAGTGTGGAGACATGAAGGGTGCTCTTGTCCGCTGGCATGGCTGTCTTCAGAAAGACCGCAAAGGCCAGGGCTCATCCCATTGCTAGCTTCATTCCTTGCAAGTCATAGATCTTCTATACTGACCTCTTTAACCCCTTAATCCCATATGACGTACTATCCTGTCGAGGTGACCTGGGACTTAATTCCCAGTGACGGGATAGTACGTCATATGCGATCGGCCGCACTCACTGGGAGAGTGCGGCCGAGTGTCAGCTGACTATCGCAGCTGACATCCGGCACTATGTGCCAGGAGCGGTCACGGACCGCCCCCAGCACATTAACCACCGGCACACTGCGATCAAACATGATCGCAGTGTTCCGGCGGTATAGGGAAGCATCGCGCAGGGAGAGGGCTCCCTGCGGGCTTCCCTGAGACCCCCGGAGCAACGCGATGTGATCGCGTTGCTCCGAGCGTCTCTTACCTCCTATCCCTGCAGGCCCCGGATCCAAAATGGCCGCAGGGCTGCATCTGGGTCCTGCAGCGATTACTTCCGGGTCCAGTGCAGGCGCTGGTAAGCCTGCAGCGCTGTCAGTCAGATCACTGATCTGACAGAGTGCTGTGCAAACTGTCAGATCAGCGATCTGTGATGTCCCCCCCCCATTTCTTTATCTAAATAGAAAAAAAATAAATAAAAGTACACATATTTAGTATCGCCGCGTCCGTATCTACCCAACCTATAAAACTGTCCCACTAGTTAACCCCTTCAGTGAACACCGTAAGAAAAAAAAAACGAGCAAAAAAACAACGCTTTATTATCATACCGCTGAACAAAAAGTGGAATAACACGCGATCAAAAGATGGATATAAATAACCATGGTACCGCTGAAAACGTCATCTTGTCCCACAAAAAACAAGCCACCATACAGCATCATAAGCAAAAAATTAAAAAGGTTATAGTCCTCAGAATAAAGCGATGCCAAAATAATTATTTTTTCTATAAAATAGCTTTTATCGTATAAAAGTGCCAAAACATAAAAAAAATATATAAATGAGGTATCGCTGTAATTGAACTGAACCGACAGATAAAACTGCTTTATCAATTTTACCAAACGTGGAACGGTATAAACGCCTCCCCAAAAAGAAATTCATGAATAGCTGGTTTTTGGTCATTCTGCCTCACAAAAATCGGAATAAAAAGTGATCAAAGAATGTCATGTGCCTGAAAATGTTACCAATAAAAACGTCAACTCGTCCCGCAAAAAACAAGACCTCACATGACTCTGTGAACCAAAATATAGAAAAATTATAGGTCTCAAAATGTGGAGATGCAAAAAATTTTTTGCTATAAAAAGCGTCTTTTAGTGTGTGACAGCTGCCAATCATAAAAATCCGATATAAAAAAACACTATAAAAGTAAATCAAACCCCCCTTAATCACCCCCTTAGTTAGGGAAAAATAGTAAAATTAAAAAAATGTATTTATTTTCATTTTCCCATTAGGATTAGGGCTAGGGTTAGGGTTAGGGCTAGGGTTAGGGTTAGGGTTAGGGTTAGGGCTAGAGTTAGGGTTAGGGCTAGAGTTAGGGCTAGGGTTAGGGTTAGGGCTAGGGTTAGGGCTAGGGTTGGAGCTAAAGTTAGGTTTAGGGTTGGGGCTAAAGTTAGGGTTAGGGTTGGGGCTAAAGTTAGGGTTAGGGTTTGGATTACATTTACGGTTGGGATTAGAGTTAGGGGTGTGTCAGGGTTAGGAGTGTGGTTAGGGTTACTGTTAGGATTAGGGTTAGGGGGGTGTTTGGATTAGGGTTTCAGGTAGAATTGGGGAGTTTCCACTGTTCAGGCACATCAGGGGCTCTCCAAACGCGACATGGCGTTCGATCTCAATTCCAGCCAATTCTGTGTTGAAAAAGTAAAACAGTGCTCCTTCCCTTCCGAGCTCTCCCGTGTGCCCAAACAGGGGTTTACCCCAACATATGGGGTATCAGCGTACTCAGGACACATTGGACAACAACTTTTGGGGTCCAATTTCTCCTGTTACCCTTGGGAAAATACAAAACTGGGAGCTAATAAATCATTTTTTGTGAAACAAAAATATATATTTTCACGGCTCTGCATTATAAACTGTAGTGAAACATTTGGGGGTTCAAAGCTCTCAAAACACATCTAGATAAGTTCCTTAGGGGGTCTACTTTCCAAAATGGTGTCACTTGTGGGGGGTTTTAATGTTTAGGCACATCAAGGGCTCTCCAAACGCGACATGGTGTCCCTTCTTAATTCCAGTCAATTTTGCATTGAAAAGTAAAATGGCGCTCCTTCCCTTCCAAGCTCTGCTATGCGCCCAAACAGTGGTTTACCCCCACATATGGGGTATCGTCGTACTCAGGACAAATTGCACAACAACTTTTGTGGTCTAATTTCTTCTCTTACCCTTGGAAAAATAAAAAATTGGGGGCGAAAAGATCATTTTTGTGAAAAAATAAGATTTTTTTATTTTTACGGCTCTGCATTATAAACTTCTGTGAAGCACTTGTTGGGTCAAAGTGCTCACCACACATCTAGATAAGTTCCTTAAGGGGTCTACTTTCCAAAATAGTGTCACTTGTGGGGTGTTTCAATGTTTAGGCACATCAGGGGCTCTCCAAACGCAACATGGCGTCCCATCTCAATTCCAGTCAATTTTGCATTGAAAAGTCAAATGGCGCTCCTTCCCTTCCGAGCTCTGCCATGCACCCAAACAATGGTTTACACCCACATATGGGGTATCAGCGTACTCAGGACAAATTGCACAACAATTTTTGGGGTCCATTTTCTCCTGTTACCCTTGGTAAAATAAATCAAATTGGAGCTGAAATAAATTTTGTGTGAAAAAAAGTTAAATGTTAATTTTTATTTAAATATTCCAAAAATTCATGTGAAACACCTGAAGGGTTAATAAACTTCTTGAATGTGGTTTTGAGCACCTTGAGGGGTGCAGTTTTTAGAATGGTGTCACACTTGGGTATTTTCTATCATATAGACTCCTCAAAATGACTTCAAATGAGATGTGGGCCCTAAAAAAAAATGGTGTTGTAAAAATGAGAAATTGCTGGTCAAGTTTTAACCCTTATAACTCCCTAACAAAAAAAATTTTGGTTCCAAAATTGTGCTGATGTAAAGTAGACATGTGGAAAATGTTACTTATTAAGTATTTTGCGTGACATATGCAGCACCCCAGAGTCCTGGTTGTTGCAGTACTGTGGCTCCGCCACTACGGGGAGCTATGGTACGTCTGATTGCACTAAGGAGTTTCTCTGATCAGGTACACTCACACCACACTTCACACTCCGGCCACCAGGGGGGGTGGTCCTATCTAGTAGGCCACTCCTCACAACTCTGGTAAAACTGGGGGTTGGACAGGAAGACAGGGAGAAGTAGCTGGGAAGAGCTAGTGAGAGGACCTGTCAGGGATGGGATCCTGGCAGACTCCTCAGAGCAGAACTAACCAGTAAACAACGGGAATACAGAAAAGGAGAAATACCAGAAGGGGTCTTGCTGTTAGACCGAGGCAACATCCTTCTGAGGCGCAAACAGTCGGTGGCCGGAACGCCGAGCAAGTAAGAGACTTTAAGTACATTGCAAACCACGGCAGGGCAGCTAACTACAGGTTGGCTGTCTCACTTAACACCTAAGCAGACAACGGAGGCAGCTGTGGGAGAGGGGCGACTCTAGAGTCCCGGAAGAACTCCAGGCCTACCCCGTCATACGGGTGCGTCCTACCATATCACCTGGAGGACGGAGAAAGAACAGTAGAGACAGAAAGAAACAGTTGTGAGGACTATCCCGGGAGCTCAGCAGGGAAGAACTACAACACACAGCGCTAGAAGGTAGATACTGATTCCCACCTGTAAAGAGAGCTCCTGATGTGTCGTTGGACCGGCCGGTCTCTGAAAACCCAGTTAACAGCGCTCTGGACTGAGGTCTCCCACATCTTCAGTAAAGAGGTAAAGAGACTGCAACCTGGTGTCCTCGTTATTTACCGCGACCTGCATCATCAACACGACTTATTGCACCGGACGTCCCCCCCACTGACAGACAGGGCCACGGACCGGGTCTAGCCACCGTGACAACCCCAGGACTGAGACTCAGAGGCCCGGCTCCGGGTGCCCCTAGGCCCTGCGGCGGTGTGGGGGCGCTCCAAACTTGGCGTCACGAACAGGATTTACTTAAGCCTGAAGAATCAGGTCATGTGTGCCTTGGAACTGTGATTTATCGTGCTTGGACTGTACTTTATTGAGAGAACTGTGTGCTACTGCTTGCCGCGGAAAGTTACCGCCAAAATTCGCCATTGCCGCGTGCGGAGGGAGGAGCCTTAGCTACGTGGGCGGGATCAGCCAAAAGAAGCGCGGAACGGAAAGCGCGGTGAGACGCCAATCCCGGAAGAGGAACTCCGACCTCCAGCAGGTTAGTGGAAGGAAGGGACGGCCATGTCCGAGTCGGGAGGAGAGGAGGTGGCGGTCGCAGCCGCGGACGCAGGGGCAGCTCCGGTCCCCGCAGCGGGCGAAGCCGTGGCCCTAATACCACCACTGGCTGCCGCAGAACCCGCTGCCCCCATCAGCCAGTCGGACACTGCCGCTAATGCAAAAGCCATAATGCCCTTCTCCATGCCCTACCTGCCCGGAGCGGCCTGGCTCCCACGATACTCTGGGGAGGCGCATACGTTCACTGACTTTAAGGAAGGGCTCTGCAGCCTGCTCGAGTTCTATCCCCTAACCGAGCCTCAGAAGGTCCATATGATAACCGGCCAACTCTTTGGGGCGGCTCTGAGAGAATTGAAATCCTGGCCCGCTGAGGATAAAGGAACTGCACAACAGATTTTTGCCAAGCTTAAAGCCACCTTTGATACTCGCACTGCTACAGAAATTAAACTGACTTTTTATGGATGCAAACAAAGGTCACAGGATAGCTTACGGGACTATGCCCTTAATCTCCAGGAAGCGATGCGGGCCATTAAGTAGAGTGACCCCGGCAGCATGCAGGATGAGGATAAAATCCTGAAGGAGCGGTTCATTGAGGGGCTCCTGTGCAGTCACCAGCGGAGCCAATTGCACTTCCTGGCCATGCAAAATCCAGACTTGACTTTTGCGCAGTTTAAAGATAAAGCTATCCAGGCATTGCAGGAGCGACAGCCCAGCCGCGCAATACCACCCAGGCGCCCCGCTCTCACATACCACCAGGAGGTGGCATCGGATACCCCAGTTGCCGCGGAGGCCGACGCCCAGAGCTTCGAGGACGACTCCCCTGCAGGACTCCGTCTCCAAATGCAAGAGCTAACCAAGAGCGTTGCTGCCCTGGCCCGGACGGTGCAGTCCCTACAGGAGGCCCCCAAAGAGAAGATCCAGTTGGCTTCCAGTCCGGAGGATGTCCCTTGGATGCGACAGAGGAGGACTCCGCCGGCTAGGAGCCGGCCCGACGATCGCTTCCACCCGGATGGACGACCCATCTGCCGCCGCTGTCACCAGGTGGGCCATCTTGCAAGGTACTGTCCTTTAAACGAGCAACCCCTGGGGCAAAGGGCCAACCCCCAGGAGTAGGACGGTCAGGCCCGCAGCATTGGAGAACCAAGTATATTGGAGGACGACCAGTTCTCCCTGTAGTGATTGATGGAATCCCCTTGAATGCTTTGCTGGACACCGGTTCTCAGGTGACGACTATACCTTATGTGCTCTACAAACGGTATTGGGAGGACGCTGATATTACTCGTGGCCCTGACGATGATTTCACCATAATCGCCAGTAATGGTCAGCCGTTGCCACAGGTGGGGTATAAGGAGGTCACCATCAAAGTGGGGCGGGTGGAATTGAAAGCCCAAGGGATTGTAATTGTAGATATTGATCGTCGAGAATGTAATCCCATGATGACTCTTGGTACTAATGTTATAGAAAATTGTCTTGCAGAAGTGATTGTTTTGTTGCAACAGGTGGCAGAAACCGCTGGCCACAGTGAGCAACGTGCCCTGCAGAAGGAAATCAGAGCTCTGATGCAGAGACAACAGGTAGAGCTGACTGGTGGTGAGATTGGTCGTGTCACTGTGAGTGATTCAAACCCCATCGCGATACCCCCCAAAAGTGAAATGTTAATATGGTGTCGAGCAGCCATAGGCCTCAGGGGTAAGGACTACCAGGCCTTGGTGGAACCTGTATATTCAGACAATAGGCCTACTGTTCTGACAGCCCGGGGGGTGGTCGACGTCCGACAGGGGAGAGTGCCCGTACGTGTCCTCAATTGTGGGGAGGAAGAGGTCCACCTAACCAAGTATACCACGCTCGCCAAACTGTTCACTGTCAATAATAGTGTAATACAGACACCTGAACCCTTGGTCCCGTCAAACGTGGCGGAGAACAAAGGTTCTGCCGAGCACTTGAAAGACTGGTGTCGGGAATTGCATGTGGGCACTGACTCTACCCCATCTCATCAAATACAGGGGGCTTACAGAGTGGTACACGAGTACGAGCAGGTATTCAGCAAACACCCCTCAGATTTTGGGCAGGTGAAAGGGATCCAACATCACATCCCCACAGGAGATCACCGACCCATAAAAGAGAGATATCGCCCTGTACCCCCAGCTCATTACCAGTGTGCCAAGGACATGTTGCGAGAAATGAAGGAGGCTGGGGTGGTGAGAGACAGCTGTAGCCCCTGGGCGGCTCCGTTAGTCCTTGTTAAAAAGAAAGATGGTACAATGAGGATGTGTGTTGACTACAGACAGTTGAATCGCATTACACATATGGACGCATACCCACTGCCCAGGATAGAGGAGTCTCTGGCTGCCTTAAAATCTGCTAACTATTTCTCTACCTTAGATCTCACCAGTGGGTACTGGCAGGTTCCTGTGGCGGAGGCGGACAAAGAGAAGACGGCCTTCACGACGCCAATGGGCCTCTGTGAGTTCAACTACATGCCCTTCGGATTGTGCAATGCTCCCGGAACGTTCCAGAGGATGATGGAGAGCTGCCTGGGACACCTGAACTTTGAAACCGTGCTGCTATATCTGGATGACGTCATAGTCTTCTCTAAGACCTACGAAGACCATCTGAAGCACCTGGCCGAGGTGTTTGAAGCCTTGTCCAACTTCGGCCTAAAAGTGAAACCGTCCAAGTGTCATCTGCTGAAACCTAAAGTGCAGTACCTGGGCCATGTGGTGAGCGCTGAAGGAGTGGCCCCAGACCCTGACAAGGTCACAGTGATCAAGGACTGGCCAAAGCCCAGTGACCTCCACGAAGTCCGGCAGTTCCTCGGGCTGGTAGGCTATTACCGGAGGTTCATTAAAGACTTCACAAAAAGGCCGCACCCTTGCAAAACCTGTTGGTGGGCCAACCAAAGAAGACCAGGGGGAAGAACACCCCCTTTGACTGGAACGGGGAGCTGGAAGAATCCTTCACCTGCTTGAAGTCGGCGCTGACGGGGGAAGAGGTACTGGCTTACCCCGAATACGACCAACCGTTTGTGCTGTACACAGATGCCAGTAATGTGGGATTAGGGGCCGTGCTGTCTCAAGTCCAGAAAGGCAAGGAAAGAGTGATTGCTTACGCCAGCAGGAAACTCCGTCCCACGGAAAGGAACCCTGACAACTACAGTTCCTTCAAACTGGAATTCCTTGCCCTCGTCTGGGCGGTGACAGAGAGGTTTAAGCACTACCTGGCCTCTGCGAAATTCACCGTCTTCACGGACAACAATCCGCTAACGCATCTGGATACTGCCAAACTCGGGGCTTTGGAACAGCGGTGGATGGCCCGGCTGTCCAACTATGATTTCACAATCAAATATCGGGCAGGGCACCAGAATGCCAATGCCGATGCTCTGTCCCGAATGCCCAATTTACCAGAAGTGGGAGAAGACCCGGAGGCACTTGAAGAAGTGGAGCTGCCTGCCTTCCATCGCCCCAAAGCCACTCAGAACTCTCACCATGTGAAGAACAGGCACAAGAACCAACCGGATGCCACGCTGAATCCCCTGCCCCACCACGGATGGGCAGAAACCCAGGATAGTGACCCCGCGGTCCGTCAGGTGAAGGAACTCTTGACGCAGGCTGGCTTGCACCCTGGCCCAGATGATCCACTAGAGACCCAACAGCTGTGGAAGGGGAGAAGCAAACTGTTTATCCATGATGGCAAGTTGTGCAGGAGGAGCATCGACCCACGTACTCATGAATTGGTGTGGCAGATAGTGGTGCCAAGGCGAGATGCACCCATGATTCTGGGAGCCTACCATGATGGAGCCGGACACTTCGGATGGAAGAAGCTGGAGAAGCTGCTCCGAGGGAGGTTCTATTGGTTTGGCATGAAGAGAACCATTGAGAAGTGGTGTCGGGAGTGTGGTCCATGTAGTCTGCGCAGGAAGGACCGTGACAGTCAACGGGCTCCCCTGCGGCCTATCATCACCAAACGGCCGCTCGAACTGGTCGCGCTGGACCATGTGAAGCTGACACCTAGCCGGTCGGGCTATATCTACGCCCTTACCATCGTGGACCACTACTCCAGGTTTTTGGTGGTTGTGCCTGTCAAGGATCTAACAGCTAGGACTGCCGCCAGGGCCTTCCAGCAGCACTTTTGTAGGCCCCATGGCTACCCAGAGAAAGTACTGACCGATCAGGGGCCTGCATTCGAAGCGGAAGTGTTCCAAGAATTCTGCCAGTTGTACGGGTGTAAGAAGATCAGAACTACACCGTACCACCCTCAAACCAACGGGATGTGCGAGAAGATGAACCAGGTGGTAATTGATTTATTGAAGACCTTACCGGTGGAGGAACGGAACCTGTGGCCGACAAAGTTGCCTGACTTAGTGGATATGTACAATCACATCCCCGTAAGTTCCACCAACTGTACTCCAGCGTACCTGATGCGAGGAAGATCTAGTCGGTTACCCGTTGATCTGGACATGGGGGTCCTAGTACCCGAAGATACCTCGCCGGATGCAGATTGGGATGCAGAAAGGCAGCGAAGGTACCGCGAGATACAGGAGTGTGTAGAGAGAAGTCTCGCCCAGGCCAGGCAGAAACAAGAAAGGGACTACAATCAACACGCTCCTGCGACTCCCCTGTCACCTGGTGAGCAAGTGCTTAAACGAAAGAGGAGGTTACACAAGCTCGATGACCAATGGGAAGCGGAACCGTATACCATCTTGCCATCCGACTTCGACAACACTAAGGTCTGTCTCATCAGCAAGGACAGAGGGGAGACCTCGGCAGCGGTATCCAGGGATCACCTTAAGGTCTGCCCCGATAAGTTGAAAGAGGGGGGCGCGGCCCCAGAAATCTCCCCGCCGGTAGAAAAGGAGAAGGTGTTCCATACTGTCCTTGGTGACTTTCCCCAGTCCTGGACTCAGATAAACCAAGCCCTCGTGGTACCTGTCCTAATGTTTCCACAGCCGGACCCGCCAGAAACGATGGAGGTACCAGATCATCCGGCCCCACTACCTCAACAAGCCTTACCTGATGAAGCCATGCCAACCGTTGAACCGGCAAATCCTCCCTCTGCTATCGGTGAATCTGCTGTACCCACTGTTGATAGCAGCAGCTCTGAGAGCCCTAACCTGCCAGTGCTACCCAGACTCACTAGAAGTGTAGCTAGAAGACAGTGCACTACACCAGCGGTAGCAAGCATAGCGGGCCCTGTTAGGCCAATAGCAACCCCTGCGCTGCGAAGGTCCACACGCAGCACTCAAAATCAAACTCCCCTCCGCTACAAACCTTGGAGGTATTAATAAGGGCCGCTATTTAATTGAAAATGTTTGTATATATATCTTTTTGTTACAGGTTTTTAAATGGACAATAGAGTAATGGACGGTGAATTGCTCAAAAACTTTCAAAAAGGGGGCCCCTTTGTTTACCCGGGGTCCCCGCTGTTCCAACCACTGAACTGAGAGTCATAAACTGTGCATGACCTAACTTTTGCAACGTTCAAGAATCCTCACCTCCTGTAAAGGGAAGCATTGTTATGTTCAATTGTTATGCTATTTCAAAAATTTGTGTGTTTTCTGTTAACATGTATTATTGTTCTTGTTTTCCCAGTCCCGGAGTACTGGATTTAACCGGGGGGGAGTGCAGCACCCCAGAGTCCTGGTTGTTGCAGTACTGTGGCTCCGCCACTACGGGGAGCTATGGTACGTCTGATTGCACTAAGGAGTTTCTCTGATCAGGTACACTCACACCACACTTCACACTCCGGCCACCAGGGGGGGTGGTCCTATCTAGTAGGCCACTCCTCACAACTCTGGTAAAACTGGGGGTTGGACAGGAAGACAGGGAGAAGTAGCTGGGAAGAGCTAGTGAGAGGACCTGTCAGGGATGGGATCCTGGCAGACTCCTCAGAGCAGAACTAACCAGTAAACAACGGGAATACAGAAAAGGAGAAATACCAGAAGGGGTCTTGCTGTTAGACCGAGGCAACATCCTTCTGAGGCGCAAACAGTCGGTGGCCGGAACGCCGAGCAAGTAAGAGACTTTAAGTACATTGCAAACCACGGCAGGGCAGCTAACTACAGGTTGGCTGTCTCACTTAACACCTAAGCAGACAACGGAGGCAGCTGTGGGAGAGGGGCGACTCTAGAGTCCCGGAAGAACTCCAGGCCTACCCCGTCATACGGGTGCGTCCTACCATATCACCTGGAGGACGGAGAAAGAACAGTAGAGACAGAAAGAAACAGTTGTGAGGACTATCCCGGGAGCTCAGCAGGGAAGAACTACAACACACAGCGCTAGAAGGTAGATACTGATTCCCACCTGTAAAGAGAGCTCCTGATGTGTCGTTGGACCGGCCGGTCTCTGAAAACCCAGTTAACAGCGCTCTGGACTGAGGTCTCCCACATCTTCAGTAAAGAGGTAAAGAGACTGCAACCTGGTGTCCTCGTTATTTACCGCGACCTGCATCATCAACACGACTTATTGCACCGGACGTCCCACCCACTGACAGACAGGGCCACGGACCGGGTCTAGCCACCGTGACAACCCCAGGACTGAGACTCAGAGGCCCGGCTCCGGGTGCCCCTAGGCCCTGCGGCGGTGTGGGGGCGCTCCAAACTTGGCGTCACGAACAGGATTTACTTAAGCCTGAAGAATCAGGTCATGTGTGCCTTGGAACTGTGATTTATCGTGCTTGGACTGTACTTTATTGAGAGAACTGTGTGCTACTGCTTGCCGCGGAAAGTTACCGCCAAAATTCGCCATTGCCGCGCGCGGAGGGAGCAGCCTTAGCTACGTGGGCGGGATCAGCCAAAAGAAGCGCGGAACGGAAAGCGCGGTGAGACGCCAATCCCGGAAGAGGAACTCCGACCTCCAGCAGGTTAGTGGAAGGAAGGGACGGCCATGTCCGAGTCGGGAGGAGAGGAGGTGGCGGTCGCAGCCGCGGACGCAGGGGCAGCTCCGGTCCCCGCAGCGGGCGAAGCCGTGGCCCTAATACCACCACTGGCTGCCGCAGAATCCGCTGCCCCCATCAGCCAGTCGGACACTGCCGCTAATGCAAAAGCCATAATGCCCTTCTCCATGCCCTACCTGCCCGGAGCGGCCTGGCTCCCACGATACTCTGGGGAGGCGCATACGTTCACTGACTTTAAGGAAGGGCTCTGCAGCCTGCTCGAGTTCTATCCCCTAACCGAGCCTCAGAAGGTCCATATGATAACCGGCCAACTCTTTGGGGCGGCTCTGAGAGAATTGAAATCCTGGCCCGCTGAGGATAAAGGAACTGCACAACAGATTTTTGCCAAGCTTAAAGCCACCTTTGATACTCGCACTGCTACAGAAATTAAACTGACTTTTTATGGATGCAAACAAAGGTCACAGGATAGCTTACGGGACTATGCCCTTAATCTCCAGGAAGCGATGCGGGCCATTAAGTAGAGTGACCCCGGCAGCATGCAGGATGAGGATAAAATCCTGAAGGAGCGGTTCATTGAGGGGCTCCTGTGCAGTCACCAGCGGAGCCAATTGCACTTCCTGGCCATGCAAAATCCAGACTTGACTTTTGCGCAGTTTAAAGATAAAGCTATCCAGGCATTGCAGGAGCGACAGCCCAGCCGCGCAATACCACCCAGGCGCCCCGCTCTCACATACCACCAGGAGGTGGCATCGGATACCCCAGTTGCCGCGGAGGCCGACGCCCAGAGCTTCGAGGACGACTCCCCTGCAGGACTCCGTCTCCAAATGCAAGAGCTAACCAAGAGCGTTGCTGCCCTGGCCCGGACGGTGCAGTCCCTACAGGAGGCCCCCAAAGAGAAGATCCAGTTGGCTTCCAGTCCGGAGGATGTCCCTTGGATGCGACAGAGGAGGACTCCGCCGGCTAGGAGCCGGCCCGACGATCGCTTCCACCCGGATGGACGACCCATCTGCCGCCGCTGTCACCAGGTGGGCCATCTTGCAAGGTACTGTCCTTTAAACGAGCAACCCCTGGGGCAAAGGGCCAACCCCCAGGAGTAGGACGGTCAGGCCCGCAGCATTGGAGAACCAAGTATATTGGAGGACGACCAGTTCTCCCTGTAGTGATTGATGGAATCCCCTTGAATGCTTTGCTGGACACCGGTTCTCAGGTGACGACTATACCTTACGTGCTCTACAAACGGTATTGGGAGGACGCTGATATTACTCGTGGCCCTGACAATGATTTCACCATAATCGCCAGTAATGGTCAGCCGTTGCCACAGGTGGGGTATAAGGAGGTCACCATCAAAGTGGGGCGGGTGGAATTGAAAGCCCAAGGGATTGTAATTGTAGATATTGATCGTCGAGAATGTAATCCCATGATGACTCTTGGTACTAATGTTATAGAAAATTGTCTTGCAGAAGTGATTGTTTTGTTGCAACAGGTGGCAGAAACCGCTGGCCACAGTGAGCAACGTGCCCTGCAGAAGGAAATCAGAGCTCTGATGCAGAGACAACAGGTAGAGCTGACTGGTGGTGAGATTGGTCGTGTCACTGTGAGTGATTCAAACCCCATCGCGATACCCCCCAAAAGTGAAATGTTAATATGGTGTCGAGCAGCCATAGGCCTCAGGGGTAAGGACTACCAGGCCTTGGTGGAACCTGTATATTCAGACAATAGGCCTACTGTTCTGACAGCCCGGGGGGTGGTCGACGTCTGACAGGGGAGAGTGCCCGTACGTGTCCTCAATTGTGGGGAGGAAGAGGTCCACCTAACCAAGTATACCACGCTCGCCAAACTGTTCACTGTCAATAATAGTGTAATACAGACACCTGAACCCTTGGTCCCGTCAAACGTGGCGGAGAACAAAGGTTCTGCCGAGCACTTGAAAGACTGGTGTCGGGAATTGCATGTGGGCACTGACTCTACCCCATCTCATCAAATACAGGGGGCTTACAGAGTGGTACACGAGTACGAGCAGGTATTCAGAAAACACCCCTCAGATTTTGGGCAGGTGAAAGGGATCCAACATCACATCCCCACAGGAGATCACCGACCCATAAAAGAGAGATATCGCCCTGTACCCCCAGCTCATTACCAGTGTGCCAAGGACATGTTGCGAGAAATGAAGGAGGCTGGGGTGGTGAGAGACAGCTGTAGCCCCTGGGCGGCTCCGTTAGTCCTTGTTAAAAAGAAAGATGGTACAATGAGGATGTGTGTTGACTACAGACAGTTGAATCGCATTACACATAAGGACGCATACCCACTGCCCAGGATAGAGGAGTCTCTGGCTGCCTTAAAATCTGCTAACTATTTCTCTACCTTAGATCTCACCAGTGGGTACTGGCAGGTTCCTGTGGCGGAGGCGGACAAAGAGAAGACGGCCTTCACGACGCCAATGGGCCTCTGTGAGTTCAACTACATGCCCTTCGGATTGTGCAATGCTCCCGGAACGTTCCAGAGGATGATGGAGAGCTGCCTGGGACACCTGAACTTTGAAACCGTGCTGCTATATCTGGATGACGTCATAGTCTTCTCTAAGACCTACGAAGACCATCTGAAGCACCTGGCCGAGGTGTTTGAAGCCTTGTCCAACTTCGGCCTAAAAGTGAAACCGTCCAAGTGTCATCTGCTGAAACCTAAAGTGCAGTACCTGGGCCATGTGGTGAGCGCTGAAGGAGTGGCCCCAGACCCTGACAAGGTCACAGTGATCAAGGACTGGCCAAAGCCCAGTGACCTCCACGAAGTCCGGCAGTTCCTCGGGCTGGTAGGCTATTACCGGAGGTTCATTAAAGACTTCACCAAAAAGGCCACACCCTTGCAAAACCTGTTGGTGGGCCAACCAAAGAAGACCAGGGGGAAGAACACCCCCTTTGACTGGAACGGGGAGCTGGAAGAATCCTTCACCTGCTTGAAGTCGGCGCTGACGGGGGAAGAGGTACTGGCTTACCCCGAATACGACCAACCGTTTGTGCTGTACACAGATGCCAGTAATGTGGGATTAGGGGCCGTGCTGTCTCAAGTCCAGAAAGGCAAGGAAAGAGTGATTGCTTACGCCAGCAGGAAACTCCGTCCCACGGAAAGGAACCCTGACAACTACAGTTCCTTCAAACTGGAATTCCTTGCCCTCGTCTGGGCGGTGACAGAGAGGTTTAAGCACTACCTGGCCTCTGCGAAATTCACCGTCTTCACGGACAACAATCCGCTAACGCATCTGGATACTGCCAAACTCGGGGCTTTGGAACAGCGGTGGATGGCCCGGCTGTCCAACTATGATTTCACAATCAAATATCGGGCAGGGCACCAGAATGCCAATGCCGATGCTCTGTCCCGAATGCCCAATTTACCAGAAGTGGGAGAAGACCCGGAGGCACTTGAAGAAGTGGAGCTGCCTGCCTTCCATCGCCCCAAAGCCACTCAGAACTCTCACCATGTGAAGAACAGGCACAAGAACCAACCGGATGCCACGCTGAATCCCCTGCCCCACCACGGATGGGCAGAAACCCAGGATAGTGACCCCGCGGTCCGTCAGGTGAAGGAACTCTTGACGCAGGCTGGCTTGCACCCTGGCCCAGATGATCCACTAGAGACCCAACAGCTGTGGAAGGGGAGAAGCAAACTGTTTATCCATGATGGCAAGTTGTGCAGGAGGAGCATCGACCCACGTACTCATGAATTGGTGTGGCAGATAGTGGTGCCAAGGCGAGATGCACCCATGATTCTGGGAGCCTACCATGATGGAGCCGGACACTTCGGATGGAAGAAGCTGGAGAAGCTGCTCCGAGGGAGGTTCTATTGGATTGGCATGAAGAGAACCATTGAGAAGTGGTGTCGGGAGTGTGGTCCATGTAGTCTGCGCAGGAAGGACCGTGACAGTCAACGGGCTCCCCTGCGGCCTATCATCACCAAACGGCCGCTCGAACTGGTCGCGCTGGACCATGTGAAGCTGACACCTAGCCGGTCGGGCTATATCTACGCCCTTACCATCGTGGACCACTACTCCAGGGTTTTGGTGGTTGTGCCTGTCAAGGATCTAACAGCTAGGACTGCCGCCAGGGCCTTCCAGCAGCACTTTTGTAGGCCCCATGGCTACCCAGAGAAAGTACTGACCGATCAGGGGCCTGCATTCGAAGCGGAAGTGTTCCAAGAATTCTGCCAGTTGTACGGGTGTAAGAAGATCAGAACTACACCGTACCACCCTCAAACCAACGGGATGTGCGAGAAGATGAACCAGGTGGTAATTGATTTATTGAAGACCTTACCGGTGGAGGAACGGAACCTGTGGCCGACAAAGTTGCCTGACTTAGTGGATATGTACAATCACATCCCCGTAAGTTCCACCAACTGTACTCCAGCGTACCTGATGCGAGGAAGATCTAGTCGGTTACCCGTTGATCTGGACATGGGGGTCCTAGTACCCGAAGATACCTCGCCGGATGCAGATTGGGATGCAGAAAGGCAGCGAAGGTACCGCGAGATACAGGAGTGTGTAGAGAGAAGTCTCGCCCAGGCCAGGCAGAAACAAGAAAGGGACTACAATCAACACGCTCCTGCGACTCCCCTGTCACCTGGTGAGCAAGTGCTTAAACGAAAGAGGAGGTTACACAAGCTCGATGACCAATGGGAAGCGGAACCGTATACCATCTTGCCATCCGACTTTGACAACACTAAGGTCTGTCTCATCAGCAAGGACAGAGGGGAGACCTCGGCAGCGGTATCCAGGGATCACCTTAAGGTCTGCCCCGATAAGTTGAAAGAGGGGGGCGCGGCCCCAGAAATCTCCCCGCCGGTAGAAAAGGAGAAGGTGTTCCATACTGTCCTTGGTGACTTTCCCCAGTCCTGGACTCAGATAAACCAAGCCCTCGTGGTACCTGTCCTAATGTTTCCACAGCCGGACCCACCAGAAACGATGGAGGTACCAGATCATCCGGCCCCACTACCTCAACAAGCCTTACCTGATGAAGCCATGCCAACCGTTGAACCGGCAAATCCTCCCTCTGCTATCGGTGAATCTGCTGTACCCACTGTTGATAGCAGCAGCTCTGAGAGCCCTAACCTGCCAGTGCTACCCAGACTCACTAGAAGTGTAGCTAGAAGACAGTGCACTACACCAGCGGTAGCAAGCATAGCAGGCCCTGTTAGGCCAATAGCAACCCCTGCGCTGCGAAGGTCCACACGCAGCACTCAAAATCAAACTCCCCTCCGCTACAAACCTTGGAGGTATTAATAAGGGCCGCTATTTAATTGAAAATGTTTGTATATATATCTTTTTGTTACAGGTTTTTAAATGGACAATAGAGTAATGGACGGTGAATTGCTCAAAAACTTTCAAAAAGGGGGCCCCTTTGTTTACCCGGGGTCCCCGCTGTTCCAACCACTGAACTGAGAGTCATAAACTGTGCATGACCTAACTTTTGCAACGTTCAAGAATCCTCACCTCCTGTAAAGGGAAGCATTGTTATGTTCAATTGTTATGCTATTTCAAAAATTTGTGTGTTTTCTGTTAACATGTATTATTGTTCTTGTTTTCCCAGTCCCGGAGTACTGGATTTAACCGGGGGGGAGTGCAGCACCCCAGAGTCCTGGTTGTTGCAGTACTGTGGCTCCGCCACTACGGGGAGCTATGGTACGTCTGATTGCACTAAGGAGTTTCTCTGATCAGGTACACTCACACCACACTTCACACTCCGGCCACCAGGGGGGGTGGTCCTATCTAGTAGGCCACTCCTCACAACTCTGGTAAAACTGGGGGTTGGACAGGAAGACAGGGAGAAGTAGCTGGGAAGAGCTAGTGAGAGGACCTGTCAGGGATGGGATCCTGGCAGACTCCTCAGAGCAGAACTAACCAGTAAACAACGGGAATACAGAAAAGGAGAAATACCAGAAGGGGTCTTGCTGTTAGACCGAGGCAACATCCTTCTGAGGCGCAAACAGTCGGTGGCCGGAACGCCGAGCAAGTAAGAGACTTTAAGTACATTGCAAACCACGGCAGGGCAGCTAACTACAGGTTGGCTGTCTCACTTAACACCTAAGCAGACAACGGAGGCAGCTGTGGAAGAAGGGCGACTCTAGAGTCCCGGAAGAACTCCAGGCCTACCCCGTCATACGGGTGCGTCCTACCATATCACCTGGAGGACGGAGAAAGAACAGTAGAGACAGAAAGAAACAGTTGTGAGGACTATCCCGGGAGCTCAGCAGGGAAGAACTACAACACACAGCGCTAGAAGGTAGATACTGATTCCCACCTGTAAAGAGAGCTCCTGATGTGTCGTTGGACCGGCCGGTCTCTGAAAACCCAGTTAACAGCGCTCTGGACTGAGGTCTCCCACATCTTCAGTAAAGAGGTAAAGAGACTGCAACCTGGTGTCCTCGTTATTTACCGCGACCTGCATCATCAACACGACTTATTGCACCGGACGTCCCCCCCACTGACAGACAGGGCCACGGACCGGGTCTAGCCACCGTGACAACCCCAGGACTGAGACTCAGAGGCCCGGCTCCGGGTGCCCCTAGGCCCTGCGGCGGTGTGGGGGCGCTCCACATATCTCTGTGATTTAAGGGCATAAAATTTCAAAGTTGGAAAATTGCGAAATTTTCAACATTTTGACCAAATTTCCATTTTTTTCACAAATAAACGCAAGTTATATCGAATAAATGTTACCACTATCATGAAGTACAATATGTCACGAGAAAATAATGTCAGAATCACCAAGATCCGTTGAAGCGTTCCAGAGTTATAACCTCATAAAGAGACAGTGGTCAGAATTGTAAAAATTGGCCCGGTCATTAATGTGCAAACCACCCTCGGGGCTTAAGGGGTTAAAGCAGGTGTTCGTTCTGCTGCAGCAGTGGAGTTTCCTTTTGGAGAAGCTGAGGAGTTTTATTTGTTGTGTAATTTCCCACCTGTTTTTCATACCTTCCTCAAGTTGTCTTATTTGTAGTAGTGGGACTAGTGACTTAGGCAGTTGATCACACGTGGGGGGAAGGACCAGTCTAGGGGCGATAGGGAGTGAAGGGACCTGACTCAGGTGTATGTTAGGACATGACCCCTCCCCCTTCTCCCTATTGCTAGGGCTTTCCTTGTACATCTTCCCTGGTTTTTCCTCTCGTGTTACGCCACATTCTGGCCACCCTCTAGCCAGCAGCGTGACATTATAACCGTCCCACATTTTTTCTGCATCTTAATATGGATCCCGTCATGGCCTTGGCAAAAATGATGCATAGTTTGTCTCTCGAACTGACATACCTGCGATCTAGGGTTTTGCAACAGCAGACTATGGATCTGGCAACCAGCCATGCTGAACCTGGCCCTCCTAGCTTGCAAGCTCTATTTTAAGCTTTGCTCAATGATCACCTGGGAGTAAGAACAGGTGGTATTGTTATCTCCAACTTACAGGAAGACCCTCAATCCTGGGCCTTTTCACTTCCATCCAACTCACAGTCGCTCCAGTCAGTTTTTTTGGCTCTAGGTCCGGACCGTGTCTCCCTTGCTGAGTCCAAGCTACTTAAGCTCCAGCAGGGAGCTGGGGAGTTTTGCTCAGAAGTCTGTAGATGGGACACTGACACAAGATGGAACAACTCTGCCTTCAAAAAAAGCAATTTTGTCAGGGTCTAATAAGTTAAAAGATGCACTGGTGCTCTATGAGGGTATGTGCACACGTCCGGATTTCTTGCAGAAATTTACTGAAGAAAACCGGAAATTTTCTGCAAGAAATCCGCATTTTTTTTTTTCGTTTTTTTTCCGTTTTTTTCGCGGTTTTTTTAGCATTCTGCAAGCGTAATTAGCTTGCAGAATGCTAAAGTTTTCCAAGCGATCTGTAGCATCGCTTGGAAAACTGACTGACAGGTTGGTCACACTTGTCAAACATAGCGTTTGACAAGTGTGACCAACTTTTTACTATAGATGCTGCTTTTGCAGCATCTATAGTAAAAGATAGAATGTTTAAAAATAATAAAAAAAATAAAAAAAATGCTTATACTCACCTGCAGACAGCTGATCTCCTCACCGGCGTCCGTTCCGTATAGCTGGTGTGTGCGCGCAGGACCTTCCATGACGTCGCGGTCACGTGAGCGGTCACATGACCGGTCTCGACCAATCACAAGACGGCGACGTCATCGGCAGGTCCTTCACCGCACACCAGCTACAGGAACCGAAGCGACAGCGTGCAGTGGAGAGGCGGGAAGACATCGAGGGTGAGTATATGACTATTTTTTATTTGAATTCTTTTTTTTTTTACCAATTATATGGTGCCCAGTCCGTGGAGGAGAGTCTCCTTTCCTCCACCCTGGGTACCAACCGCACATAATCTGCTTACTTCCCGCATGGTGTGCACAGCCCCGTGCGGGAAGTAAGCAGATCAATGGACTCCCAGGTGTGCGGAATCCACTGCAAATCCGCATTTTAATGAACATGTTGCTTTTTTTTCCGCGATGCGATTTTTTCGCGGAAAAAAAGACTACATCTGCACAAAAAATGCGGAATACACTGAAAATAATGGGAGGCATATGTAAGCGTTTTTTTCGCGTTTTTATCACGTTTTTATAGCGAAAAAACGCGAAAAAAACGCGAAAAATACTGAACGTGTGCACATGGCCTGAAAGTCCTGAGTTGCTAAAAGCCACTATGGCTCTTGCCATACAAATTGATAGATGACTGTAATAACTCCGCCCCCAGTTGTACTTCCAAAAGCTAAAAGTTCTTTTGTGTACCCCGATGAGCTGATGCAGTTAGGGTGGGATTCTCCTCAGTAAGGTTCTCTTACATTTCACCACAATACAGGGAAGGGGGGTGTTTATTCTGTGGTCAAAAGCGTCATTTTATTGGGGTCTGCCCTTCTGCACCTAAGTACAAGGAACCATCAGAAAACTACTGACACCATGTTGTGTGGAGGATTACAACCTGGGAATATTTTTTCTTCTCCGCATTTGCATCTCAGTTTATGTTATCTGCAGTGGTGAATTTAGGTGTGAAGACTGAGATCTTATCTGTCCTCTTGGATAGCAGGGCAGGAACCAATATGGTGGATGCTCGGTTCGCCCAGACCCGTGATCTCTCATAGCCTGCTAGTGAGGTCCATCCCCATATTTGTGATAGGCCCTGCACCTATCAGTCAGGTAAGTTTTACTCATGTAATACATAATGTAAGCCTACGCATAAGGGCTCTCCATAAGGAGCTCATTTCTTGCTATGTTTGGAAGGTCTCCCTACTCCTATTGTACTGGGTCTTCCCTGGTTGATGATGCACAATCTTGTGGTTGACTGGCAGTCCAGGGAAATAGTTAGGTGGAGTGATTTCTGCAAGGATACTTGCCTGAGTACCATTATCTCAACAATATCCACTAAATCTATACCCTCTATTTTGTCCAATTTTGTAGATGTATTCTCAGGAAAAGGGTGCAAAGAACACCCCCCCCCCCCACACACACACACACACACACACACACACACATACACACACATCGTGCATATGATTGCACCATTAACTTGTTCCCAGAAGCGAAACTACCCAAGTCCAGATTATATAACCTTTCTGGTCCAGAAAAGCAGGCAATTAAAGATTACATCTCTGAGAGTCTTGCTAAGGGTCACATTAGACCCTTCTCTTCTACTGTTGTGGTAGGGTTCTTCTTTGTTAAGCAGAAAAATGGGAGTCTGCGTCCTTGTTTAGATTTTCGCAAGTTGAACCGAATTATCATCCGAGACCCTCATTCTCTCCCACTCATTCCTGACTTAATCAGATTGTTGGGGTTAAATCGTTATCCAAGCTGGACCTCAGAGGAGCCTATAATCTGATTAGAATCAGAGAGGGAGATGAGTGGAAAACGGCTTTTATCAAACCTGAAGGGCATTCTGAAAATTGTCATGCCTTTTGGTCTGACTAATGCCCCCACCGTTTTTCAGCAGTTTGTCAATAATATTTTCCGTCATCTGGTGGGTTGATTTGTGGTGGTTTATCTCAATGATATTTTGATCTACCCGCCTGATCTCACAACACATCAGATACATGTCAGGCAGATGTTACAAATATTAAGGGATAATTAGCTGTATACCAACCTGGAAAAATGTGTATTTGCCGTACAAAATGTTCTTTTTTGGGGCTATCTAGTATCATTTGTGGGGTTCTGGATGGATATAGATAAAGTATGCACAGTTCTGGAATGGGATCCTCTGGAAAACCTGAAAGCCTTGCAACACTTTTTGGGGTTTGCCAACTACTATTGGAAGTTTATCCAGAACCTCACTCATGTCGATTGTCAAACCTCTCACTGAAATGATAAATAAAGGTACAGACGGTGTGAGGTGGTCTGACCTCGCCCGTCTGGCATTTTCTTCCATAAAGAGATTATTTTCCATGGCTCAAGTACTCATTCACCCCAATGTGTCCCAGGCCTTCTTTGTTGAGGTTGATGCGTCCAAGGTGGTGGTCGTGGCTATCTCCTAGTAAGTGGCATCCATGTGCCTTTTTCTCAAAAAATATATCACTGGCTGAAAAGAACTATGATATTGGCAATAGAGAACTTTTGGCCATTAAGTTGGCTTTTAGGAGTAGCATCATGTTTTGGAGTGGGCAGTTCACCTTGTCACAGTAATTACCGACCATAAAAATCTTGTACACCTCAAATCTGCTAAACATTTTAATCCTAGACAAGCTAGATGGTCTTTTGTTTTTTACCAGGTTTAATTTTATTGTCAGTTACTATCCTGGAATTAAGAACATGAAAGCTGAGCTTTGTCCCTAAGTTTCCCTGGGGAACATCGCTCGGATGACTCTGTCCCTATTTTACAAGAGAGGGTGGTCGTCTCCACCATGTGTTCTGAGCTTGTGAGGTGTTGAAATCTCAGGGGGATGCCCCTGCTTATTGTCTTTCAGGGAAATTGTTTGAGACATTACGTTTGCAACGCAAAACTTTAGGGGCGCATCGTAACTTGGTTCTTGCACGTCACGCAGGTATTAAAGCAACCTTGGACCTCCTGTCTTGTAGTTTTTTGGTTGTCAGTTTTGTGTCTACCTGTAATGTTTGTGCACATTTTAAAACTCTGCATACTCGTCCGTCCCAGTCTCTCCTACCATTGACTATATCTGATATACCATGGACACATCTATCCATGGATTATATTAATGACCTTCCATTATCCACCGTAAAAACTGTAATTTTACTAGTAGTGGTTGTATATTCAATAAGATGGCGCACTTCATTGCCTTACCGGCTCTCCCTAAGGCTAATAATTTAGCTCAAGTGTTTGTCACTTAGGTCGTGAAGCTTCACAGGGTTCTCTCCAATGTGGTGTCAGATCTGGGACCCAGTTCATATCTAAATTTTGGAGGGCACATTGTTCTCGTCTGGGGATGAATCTCTCCTTTTCCTCTGCATTCCATCCTCAAACTAATGGTCAGACTGAACGTTTAAATCAAAGTTTAGAGACATATCTTAGGTATTTTGAGTCTAATGATCAGGAAGATTGGTCATATTACTTACCCCTGCTGAATTTGCACTGAACAATGCAACAGATCTACTGGTAGGTCACCATTTTTTGGTACATACGGCTTCTACCCACAGTTCAGTGCTTTCAGTAGAGATGGGTCTTTGGGGGTTCCTGGGGCGGAACATTTTTCTTCATTGCTTTCTTCTGTATGGAAAAGAGTACAGAACAACTTGAAGGTTATTGGGGACAAATACAAACGCATAAAACAAATGTTTGTCAGATCCGGACCTGTGTGTGAATGATTATGTATGGCTGTCCACCAGAAATGTCAAATTGAAGATTCCTTCTTGGAAACTGGGTCCTAGATTCATTGGTCCATATAAAGTGGTTGCTGTAACTAACCCTGGGGCTTTTCATCTTGATCTACCTCAAGCACTTAAAATCCATAACGTTTTTCACAGGTCATTGCTCAAGAAAAATGTTGTGCCTCCTCTTATTGTTGATGGTATTTTAGAATTCAAGTGGTAAGAATTGTTGACTCTCATTTTGGCTCTCTCCAATACTTGGTGCTTTCGAGGGGTTATGGTCCAGAGAAAAGGATGTTGGTACCTGCATCGGAAGTCAATGCTATTCGGTTAGTATGTTCTTTCTAAGCAGCTCATCTGAATAAACCTGGTCCTGAGGGTCCAGTGGCTCCTTGTAGATGGGGGGTACTGTTACAAGTGTGTCATGTCCTGATGTGATCCCCGGGGGATCTGGGACCAGAAAGTCACAACATTTAATCGATCAGGTCATATTTAGTATCAGTTTGTCTACTACCTTGAATTGGGTAGCACAATGGCTCAGTTGTTAGCACTGAAGCCTTTCAGTGCTGAGGACCTGGGTTCAAAAGGACCACCAAGGACAACATCTGCAAGGAGTTTGTATGTTCTCCCCATGTTTGCATAGGTTTCCACTGGGTTCTCTGGTTTCCTCCCACACCCCAAAGACATACTGGTAGGGAATTTAGATTGTGAGCCCCAATGGGGACAGCGATGATAATGTCTGTTAAGCACTGTGGAATTAATGGCCCTATATAAGGGAGTAAAATAATTAAAACAATTGGAGCGGATTTACTTTAATTCAGTGCTGAAAGGGTTAAACAATAAAATTAAGACTTATGGCTGTGAACTTGTAGCTTGAGAACTCAGCTGTAGCACATTGTGACCACTCACTTTCACTATATAAACCCACTGCTGGCTTCATTTCTTGCTGGTTATAGATCTTCTATACTGACCTCTTTGAAGGAGCCTGTCTCTGGATAAGCTGAGGTGTGTGTTCTGTTGCAGAAGTGGAGTTTCCTTTTGCAGAAGCTGAGGAGTGTTATTTGTTCTGTCTTTTCCCACCAGATTGTTTTACCTTCCTTGTGTTGTGTTATTTGTAAAAGTGGGCCTAGTGTCTACGCACAGACCTGTGCATTAAACAGGGTAGGTTCAGGGCCAGCGAGGACTTAGGCACATGATCGCGCACGAGGGAAAGGAGCAATAAGAACTTAAAGACTCATCTCAGTTTTGCCAGTAGACATCTTGATGATCCCCAATAGTTTTGGGAGAATATGCTGTGGTATGACTGTTAAGGGTTTACTGCGAGAGAGAGGAGCCAGAAGACATCAGCGTTTGATTTCTCCTATTCCTGCACTGATTAGAAGCACTTCACTTTCATATTAAATGGTGAAGGTTTCTTTTTGCATTGCAGGGGTTAATCAGTTCAGTTGAAAGCTTCTGGAAGCTTTCCTGCAGTTAGGCTCTCAGCTGTTCTCTTTTAGTCACTCCCATGTCCTATGTAATCTGGACCCTGGCAAGCACTCATTGTCAGACATAGCTTTTGCTGCATGGCAGGAGGTTGTTATTTGAGAAGGCGTTTGGTGGATTTATCTGTGACTAACCCCTTCTTATCCTACTTTGGTTTTACCTAATCCTCCACTCCTCGGTGTATACCTCTGTTGTTTGTGTGAGTATATTTGTATGATTGTTATTTTTTCTTTATCCCTGTTTGTATTATCTTGTTAGTCTGGTTGGTGTATTATAGTACACTCCTACTCCCCTCTTCCCTTAGTGGGGGAAGGGTAAAGACTGAGGGTGGATACAGGAGCTAAGGCAAGGTACGTGGCCCGGGCATCTTCACCATCAGAAGTAATCCAGGGAGCAGAGCGAGCTAGGGTGCCCTTAGCCTAAGGGACAGGGAAGGAGCCCCTGGTCCTGGGACACCCGACAACAGTCGTGACACTGACAAGACTAAAGTTTAACTTTTTGGAAGGTGTATATCCCATTACAACTGATGTTGAAGTAACACAGCATTTCAAAAAAGGAACATCATACCAATATTAAACATGGTGGTGGTAGTGTGATGGTTTGGGACTATTTTGCTGCTTCAGGACTTGGAAGACTTGCTGTGGTAAATGGAACCATGAGTTCTGCTGTCTACCAAAAAATCTTGAAGGACAATGCCATCTGTTCATGACCTCAAGTTGAAGCGCACTTGGGTTATGTAGCAGGACAATGATCGAAAACACACCAGCAGTCCACCTCTAAATGGCTTAAGAAAAACAAAAGTAAGTCTTTGGAGTGGCCTAGTCAAAGTTCAGACCTTAATTAGCCAATTGAGATGCTGTGGCATTACCTTAAAAAAGCAGTTCATGCTCGGAAACCCTCCAATGTGACTGAAATACAACAATTATGCAAAGATGAGTGGACCAAAACTCCTCCAGAGTGTTGTAAAAGACTCATTGCCAGTTATTACATACACTTGATTGCAGTTGTTGATGCTAAGGGTGGCCCAATTAGTTATTAGGTTTCGGGGGCATTCACTTTTTCACATAGGGCCCTGTAGGTTTGGATTTCTTTTTCCCTTAATAATAAAGACCTTCATTTTGTGTTTACTTCTGTTATATTTGTCTAATATTTAAATATGTTTGGTCTGAAACATTTAAGTGTGACGAACATGCAAAGGAATGAGAAATCAGGAAGGGGGCAAACACTTTTTCACACAACTGTGCTATATTAGCAAAATATCATAAGCACACATTAGTGTTTTTTTTTTTAATTCTAATTTAATTTGCCGAATATTCCCCAAAATTTGATTTGTGCAAAAATAAATTTGTGCAAATTTAGATTCTGGAAAACTTGTAATTTCTCTGAAAATGGGAGAGAGATAAATAACTCCGCTGACCATGAGAGCATATAGTTATGGGCAAGAGGGAGGCCCCCGCTGATCATAAGAGCTTATACTCTACTGAAATGAGTCTGGCGATGGAAAATGATTCTGCTGTGCAAACTGTGCTCTACTGGAAACTATGGACGAACTGTGATGATCCAGGTCCTGACCACTGCTGTACAAGGTATGATAATCAGTGAGATGTCATAGGTGCATGGCATTATCTGGAAGTCTTCATGGTAATGCAAAATGACATTAGCCAGCTCTCCTGATATTTCAGCAATGTGGGAAATGGTGCATTTTAAATTATGTGTATTTGTGTGATGTGGGACTGTGTGGCTTAAATGGAACCTGTCACCCCCAAAATCGAAGGTGAGCTAAGCCCACCAGCATCAGGGGCTTATCTACAGCATTCTGGAATGCTGTAGATAAGCCCCCGATGTATCTTGAAAGATGAGAAAAAGAGGTTAGATTATACTCACCCAGGGGCAGTCCCGCTGCGGTTCGGTCCGATGGGTGTCGCAGTCTGGGGCCTCCCTCAACAGGGCAGACAAAGTACGCCTGCGCATAGCCGCAGCATGAAGACACGAAGAGGATGTCATCCCATGAAGATAGGAGGCCCCGGACTGCGACGCCCTTTGGATCGGACCGCCCACCCAGGTGAGTGTAATATAACCTCTTTTTCGCATCTTTCAGGATACATAGGGGGCTTATCTACAGCATTCCAGAATGCTGTAGATAAGCCCCTGATGCTGGTGAGCTTAGCTCATCTTCGATTTTGGGGGTGACAGGTTCCCTTTAAGAATAATTACACCTTTTAGCAAAGTGTGCATAATTATTAGGCAGTTAGTTTTCCTCAGGCAAAATTATCTGCCTGAAATAGAGATTTAATTGACTCTGAAAAGTCAAAAATTGTTAAAAGTCTTACAGAAGGATGCAGCACTTTTAAAATTGGGGAGTTTAATGACTATTGGTTACTACTCTCAAAAAAAAATTGATGTGAAAAAATTATGTTTTTCATTTAGTTGCTCAATAATTCTGCACACATGTATGTCCTAAGAAAGACAAAATCTCACTCTTTAATTTCGAAAATATTCCGTTTTCAGGTTTATTAACTTTTTTTGGATTAACCAGCAGCAGTATTGTTGTTCAATAATAAAGTGAATCATTAAAAATACAAATTGCCTAAGGCTATGTGCACACAGTGTATGGGAGATAGGTGCCACTAATAAGCAATTAGCATCTGTTTAATGCATCAGTAATCCATATAAGCTTTCAATGGCATACATTTAACAGATATGTTATGAAAAGCTATTGATAGGCTCATGAGTCTATATGTTTAACAGGTGCCCATGATAGATCTCATACAAAGACATCTGTCAGTTATAGACTTATATGTTAAAAAAAACTTAGATGTTTAACATATACATTTATTACTAGAACCCAGTGGATGGAGTAGGGATGTTCATATGCTCTAATAGGGCAAACGTATAGGAATTTTCCTCATGAAATAAACCATTAGGGGCTTTATTGTTGGCTACATTGTTTGTACACAGCATAGCAAATGATTGAACAAAAGATTTATAAGAAAAATTGACAGAATAGGATGACTCAAGGATTATTGGTGAGACGTGATTGGTTATGATCATGTCTATATTTAATGCCTAACACTGATGTCCCTGAGTTATGTATGTGTTCTCTTTTTCAGAGTAGAATAGGGCTTGAACTCTATTTGCATACTTAAAATCCCAGTGGAGCATTTCATGGAGTATAAGTCTCCTTACTTTGACTTGGCACTCTCCACAAAGAGGAACATTCCCCCTTGGATTGTATGTCATGAATAGAACATGTGCCTATTATGGGCTACGGTGTTTCTGACATGTCCGTGGTTTTTTGTGGACAGAGTGGAAATCACAGATGAAACACTGATGGGAAAAAGTGACCAAACAATAATGAAACTTGGATCCAAAACACTGACGAACTACATTCCATGCTTCTACGTACGGGAAAAATCACAGATATCTGAATGAGGTCTACCATTATTCCTGAAATGCAGTCAGTAATTATTAATACTTGTGTAAAGGATTTATCTGCTCATACTGTAGATTTTGGTAGATGTAAGCGACATTCTTACACCAGAACATAGGACAATTCACTACTTGCTGCTCTCAGCAGTCCTTATTCATTTTCCTCTTTGTATTAATTGATCCCTATATATTTGTATTGCATCATTTAAATCCAGCCGTAGTCACGCGTTGCCACTAATCATCCCTTTCACAGACTATGGGGGAAAATGAATGAAAGTGGGCTACTGGCCAAGAGTACAAGATAGTCCAGTGTGAAATGCTGAACCTGAATATTCCAGAGACCGTGCAGTTTTATTGATTCACATGAATAGATTATCTGCTTTTTTGAAGCATCAGAAGATGTGTTTTTACTTGGCATCTGTTATGTTCTCAACAATATCGGTGTCAGCATAAAATCTTTACGGGATCATGGTGAGGTCAAGTCTGGTAAAATACATTATGGAAACATAGTTAAAGTAGGTCAGCAATGGAATGTAGAAGAAATTGTGATGATGTGTAAGGAGGAATAGAAATAAAAGAATCAAAATGTGCAAATTTAGGGTTATATGACCACTTGGGTTGGATGATGTCATATCAATTATCTTACTGGTTGGAACTAATAGCAATTGCTTCACCTCTGTTTTTTTTACATATGTGAAAACAACTGATTTTCCTCAGTCTTTGATCAGTAGGTCAGCTTTTATCATCAGTGATTTTTCTAAAATGCAAACAAAAAATTCCAAAGCTACTTCTACCCATTGCATTGTTAAAATATATGACACGGATTCACACAGATGGCATACATAATTTTATTTTCATGGAATAATAGACTTGTATGGGTGATTTTGATCCATGTCTTGGCACAGCATATCTCCGTTATTTTGCTGCGGGCGTATGGTCTAAAAAACCCAAAACACAAATATATCAACAGCACTATAGACTATAATGGGTATATGTTCTAGCCATGGAAAAACATGGATAGAGCACATGCATGAAAAACCAGATGTCTGAATTAGGCCTTTTTTCAGCTTTCCGAATGGTAAATTGTTATAGTTCACTGCAGAATACTTATAATAGTTATCTGATGTTTAGAAAAAAAAGCAGCAAATGTTTTAAAATTAATACAATATCTCTCAAATCTTGCATTGATCTAGTGCAGAAACTCCGACTATCAGTTTTGGCTTTGTTTTCAAGTGACCGCTGCAGCCAGTCATTGGCCTTCGCGTTCACATGTGGTACTATTGGCACAATGGCTTCCATTCCTGTGCAATGATGCCACTGGTACAGCATGTGACCACTGTAGTCACTAATTGGCTGCAGTTGTCACATTTTGGTCTCTTTAATCAAAGACCAAGGAGACCTGGCTTCTGTGCTGGATAGGTGGGGAAATTGAAGAGGTATCGATTTTGAATATTTTAGAACATTGAGCTGCTTTTTTTATTTTTTCCAAAGTTCAGATAATTCCTTGACTAATTAAATATAAATCCCAAATAGAGCTTGTGTGCATAAAGTCTTCGTGAAATTAATAGAGTTTCCTTAGATGTACAGAAGAGTGTGTGTGTGTGTATATATATATATATATATATATATATATATATATATATATATATAACACCTGTGGCCTTCAGGCTTAACTTTATGTCAAGGCTCTAGAGCAAAAACAATGTCATAATTTAGGCAAAATATTTTAAAGGTCAAAACTCTATCACTGCAGGGCTAATAAGGTTCCAGGCAGGACATGACTTGTAGCTGAATTGTGACTACCTGCATGGTGCACGAGGCCTTCACTGGGTGTTATGGAGCTACTGATTGTATGTTGTTAGGTGTTTTATATGCATTCAAAAATGTCATTTATTTCTACCAAAAGGTATGTGGCTCTGTATCCTTCGCAAAAAACATAATTGATGATATGCAGACATCCAATAACTATTTTTAATAAAATCAACATTGAAATTGCAATGCCAAGAATGAAAAGTTGTGGAATTATCAAAATCACAGGATTGATAGACATGTTACTGATATGCAAATGAGGAAAAAATGGGAAAAAATATTTAAAATATCTTGATTTATTCAGTATTAAGTGTAAGCACTAGTGATGAGCGAATAGTGAAAAATTCTCTCTCACATATCCAAGCCTTTTCCACTTGCTGCCGACTTCAACTCAAAAGTATTTCACGGTTCCGTACATTCCTCAACCAAGAACCTGCAAAAACCCTAGTCCATACCCTCATCATCTCCCGCCTTGACTACTGCAACCTCCTGCTCTGTGGCCTCCCCTCTAACACTCTCGCACTCCACCAATCTTCTAAACTGTGCTGCTTGACTAATCCACCTGTCCCCCCGCTATTCCCCGGCCTCTCCCCTCTGTCAGTCCCTGCACTGGCTCCCCATTACACAAAGACTCCAAGTTCAAAACCCTAACCATGCCATACAAAGCCATCCACAACCTGTCTCCTCCATACATCTCTGACCTGGTCTCCCAGTACTTACCTACACGCAACCTCCAATCCTCACAAGATCTCCTTCTCTACTCCCCTCTTATCTCCTCTTCCCACAATCGCATACAAGATTTCTCCCGCAAATCACCCCAACTCTCTACCACAACATATCAGACTTTTGCCTACCATGGAAACCTTCAAAAGGAACCTGAACACCTACCTCTTCCGACAAGCCAGTGCAGCGCCCCAGAGTCCTGGTCGTTGCAGTACTGTGGCTCCGCCACTATGGGGAGCTATGGTACGTCTGATGGCACTGAAGGAGTTCATCTGACCAGGTATCACAGACACCAATACATTTCACAGCCGGGCCTCCAGGGGGAGCTAAGGGTTCTATTCATTAGGCCACTCCTCACATACTGGTAAAACTGGGGGTCAGGCAGGAAGTTAGAAAAGAAAGCTGACTGGGTTGGAACCAGGCAACACCTTGTGGCAGAGGGTGTTGCGGGGGAAGATTTGGTAGGGTCCCTGTCAGGGGTGGGATCCTGACAGAGGCCTGGCAACTTGAAGGAACGTCAAGGGACCGTGCCTGCTCAGGATAGCGGCGGTGCCCTAAGGAAGGATCAGAAGCGAGATATATTGTGCTGAGTGAGAAACGAGATCAAAGCAAGAAGGAGAATACCAGTAGGAGTCGTGCTGTAAGACCGAGGCAACATCCTACTGAGGCGCACAACCGGCGGCTGGAACGCCGAGGAAGTATTTCTATATACAGCTTCAGGCAATACTTCAAACCTACGGCAGGACAGTCAGTCTCAGGCGGGCTGTCTCACCTAAATCACCTATGCAGTCTTGGGGGGCAACTTGTGGAGAGGGGCGACTCTAGGGTCCCGGAAGAGCTCCGAGCCTACCCGTCAAACGGGTGCCGTCCTAACCGTAACATCAGGGAGGGACGGAGGATTAGCAGAACATCATCTAATCGAGTTGTGAGGGAACTTAAGAAACAGACACAACAGTTGTGGAAACTTTCCATAAGCACAGCAGGGAAGGACCGCAACACATAGTGCTAGCAGGTAGGCACAGATTTCCACCTGCGAAGAGAACTCTGGAGGTGCCATTGGACCGGTCGGACTTGCGCAGCCTGGTTATCCGGAATCCGGACTGGGGACCCAGAGATCTTCAGTAAAGGTAAAAGAGACTGCACCCCTGTGTCCTTGTTATTTACTGCGACCGGCACTGCACCGCAACACAACTACACCACCATTCACCACTCGTTCACCGGACGTCCCCCTGACAGGCAGGGCCACGGACCGGGCCTAGCCACCGTGACCACCCCAGAGCAGAGACTCAGAGGCCCGGTACCGGGTACCCCTCGGCCCTGCGGCAGTGGGGGCGCTCCACCTACAACCTGCAGTAACCACCGATACACCAAGCCACTGCATGACCAGCTCTACCCTCACCTACTGTATCCTCAACCCACCCTTGTAGATTGTGAGCCCACTCTCCTCCTGTACCAGTCGTGACTTGTATTGTTTAAGATTACTTTACTCATTTTTTATTTTATTTTTTTTTTTAGGTATACCCCCTTTTCACATGCAAAGCGCCATGGAACAAGCGGGGCTATAATAATAAACAATAAGTAATAATAATACTAATATTCAGATTCAGGAAAATTAGCACAAATACTTTCTAATATCCGTGTATCCATACCAAATAACGAATCCAATCCAAGTCAATGGGAAAGCTGAATATTTTTCTGCTGGACCCAACAAACATGTCTGGGGGCATGAGAAAAAAGCTGAAATGGATGAGAAAGTGCTAAAACTAAATGGGAACAGCATGGAGAAGATGCCTGCATGCCTTTCTGACTCACACCATGAGATAGATGAAAAACCGGCAATTCATCAGTCACGTACAGTAAAATCACAGCAGGAGCTGACAGGATAGAATAGACAGATTACATATAGTATATACACAAAGAATGGATAGATGCCGAATATACTCGTGTATAAACAGAGTTTTTCAGCACATTTTTTTGTGCTGAAAACGTCCCCCTCGGCTTATACACGAGTTACGATACAGAAAGCCGGCGGAGCAGCAGGTGCCAGGAGTCGGCGCACACATCATACTCACCTACCTGCACGCCCTCGGTGTTGGCACTGCATCTCGTTCTGGCCGCTGGCGCCTGCCTGCAGCTCTTCCTGTGCTCAGTGGTCACGTGGTACCGCTCATTGAGGTGATGAATATGGATGCGTCTCCACCCCCATAGGCATGGAGCATATATTCATCACCTTAATGAGCGGTACCACGTGACCGCTGAGCACAGGAAGAGCTGCAGGCAGGCGCTGGCGGCCGGAATGAGATGCAGTGCCAGAACCCAGGGCACGCAGTAGGTGATTATGATGTTTTGTTTTTGTTTTTTTTCGATAGGAAAATGCACACAGGGATAGGGGATAAGGAGGCATGCATACAGGGATGGAACGGGGGAGGCATGCATAAAAGGACTGAACGGGGGAGGCATGCATACCAGGACAGGGAAGGGGGAGGCATGCATACAATGACAGGGACACGGGAGGCATGCAGACAGGGACAGGGATGGGGAGGCATTTATACCAGGATAGGGAAGGGGGAGGCATGCCTACAATGACAGGGGTGAGGAGGCATTCATACCAGGACAGCGACGGGAGGAGCCACGCATAGCAGGACATGCTATGCTATGCGCACTGCGTTAGTGACAAGTGGTGACGTCATCAAGGTTACCTCCGGTCACTAAGGCTGCCTTCCCAGCCGGGTTGAACTGCGCTGACCTCAGCACCATGGGAAAAAAATCAGTGATGAGGTCACCGCAGTTCAAGCTCAGTGACTTCACCGCAGATCATGGTGATAAACTCGAATATACCAAGGTGAATAGCAAATTACTCACTGAGTAACGAATAGCCCAAATACCATACTATTCGTACGAATAACAACTAGTGCCAAATATATTCACTCATAACTATGGATGAGCAAACAACTTTAGATAACTCCTTATCTGAATGGCTATAGCGGTTACCGAATAGCTGCTTTGGGAACCTGGATACTTGGAGTGCTCCCGGTAATCAGCTGTTCGGCGCCGCAGCTGCATGTGTCACGGCTGTGTGACAGTCACAACACATGCATGGAGAGCCTGCTTGTTGGGCGCCGAACAGCTGATTATCGGGAACGCTCCAGGTATCCGGGTTCCCGATGCAGCTATTCAGTAAGCGCTATAGCTTTTTGGATAAGGAGTTATCCGAAGCTATTCGCTCATCCCTACTCATCACTAGTAAGCACCGCCAAAAATACATGCATTTATACACCTTGGCATGCTATCAATGAGATAATTAAAGAAGTTGTCCACTACTTGGATAACTCCTTCTCATACTCCACACTTGGCCTTGATAAAATAAAAAACTTATACTCCCCTCCCGAGCTGGCACTGTTCCCAAGGTGTCAGCATTCGCTCTCCCCAGGACTCCTGTGTTGTTGTTGTGACACGTGACCCCGTGCCCAATCAGTGCTGGCATCTTTGTCTACACCTTCTGTCGAATTGAACATGAAGAGGAAGTCAGAGATCAGCTGCAGCCCTGACTTCCTCTACATGTTCATGTCGACAGAAGGCGGGGACAGTGACGACAGTGCTGATTGGGCTCTGGGCTCATGTGTCATAAACAACTGCATGAGAGCCCCGAGAACACGAGTGTTGACATAACTGAAATGGCTCTGGCACAGGAGGTGAGTATAAGCTTTTTTATTTTATCGGGGCCAAACATTTAGTTCAAGAAGGGGTTGTCCTAGTAGTGGAAAAATCATTTAATGGTTGTCTAAGGAATGTTCTCTCTCGCTGAATGCACTTGGGCAGCAAATCATTAAAGAGGCTGTCCACTATTAGGACAACCCCTTCTCATTCTGAATGTTTGTCCCTGTAAAAATAAAAACACTTATACTCACCTCCTGCACCGGCGCTGTTCCAGCGATGTCGTCACTTGCATTCCCTTTGCTCACATGCGGTTATGATACGAACTCGGCGCCCAATCAGTGCTGGTGTCACTGTCACCACCTACGGATGTTTTAAGTCATCAGGAGGAAGTGAGAGCTGTGGTTGGCCACTCACCTCCTCTTGATTACCAGTACATCTGAAAACAGGAACAGTGACGCCAGCACTGATTGGGCGCAGGGCTGGCATGTCATAACAACCACATGTGAGCCCAAGGGAACGTGAGTGGCGACACAGATGAGAAACATTCAGATCGAGAAGAGGTTGTCCTAGTAGTGGACAAGCTCATTAAGATCTGCTGGTGGCTCCCTGGGTATTTGTCAACCAATGAAGTTCTAGAGGTGCTTGATGGGAGACAAGTCTAGAGACACTGCTGACTATGTAGCCTGCTCACAGTATCACGAGCAACATGCAGTCTGACCTTGTCATGTTGAAAATAAGCTACAGAAAAACTTGGTAGAAAAGGCCAAACCACTAGTTCCACAATTACTCCATTGCAAGTGAAATTGGATGTCACATATCAATTCTAAAGTGTCAAACATAGTGTTGAGCGATATCTTCCGATATTCAAAAGTATCGGTATCGGATTGGATTGGCCGATATCCAAAAAATATCGGATATCGCCGATACCGATACCCGACAACAATACAAGTCAATGGGACACAAATATCGGAAGCTATCCTGGATGGTTCCCAGGGTCTGAAGGAGAGGAAACTCTCCTTCAGGCCCTGGGATCCATATTCATGTAAAAAATAAAGAATAAAAATAAAAAATATGGATATACTCACCCCTCCGACGGACCCTGGCTCTCACCGGTGCAAGCGTCTGCCTCCGTTCCTAAGAATGCAGTGAGTGAAGGACCTTCGATGACGTCGCAGTCACATGAGTGGTCACACGACCAATCACAAGACCGCGACGTCATCGCAGGTCCTACACTCACTGCATTCTTAGGAATGGAGGCTGCCGGTTGCACCGCTGAGGTCCAGGGTCCGTCGGAGGGGTGAGTATATCCATATTTTTTATTTTTATTCTTTATTTTTTACATGAATATGGATCCCAGGAACTGAAGGAGAGTCTCCTCTCCTCCAGACCCTGGGAACCATATGCACCGCACACGCCTGGGAACTTATAGGAACTTCTGATTCCGATTTCCGATACCACAAAAATATCGGAACTCGGTATCGGAATTCCGATACAGCGAATATCGGCCGATACCCGATATTTGCAGTATCGGAATGCTCAACACTAGTCAAACAGTGTCTATACAAATCATTAGAAGGTGTTTGCATGACATTGAACTACGAGCCAGATAACCAGGTACAGGTGTTTTGCAGAAGATAAGGTGCAAACTGAAGTCCAATATATGCTAAGACTTTAAAGGGTTAGTCCTGCTCTGCTTTCTTCCCCATCGAGAGATGGGCAGTTTATGTCATGTCACATCGACCAATACCATCTGAGCTGTGCACGCGATAGACAATTATAAGGAATCTCTCCTGTTCTAATGAATGTTACAGGTGCACAATACCTGCCCATTATGGACGCATACTGACTGGTATTTATAGAAGTGACATCACCTCTTGATGGAAGAAGTGTAGCAAAACTAACCTTATAGGCTTTGGTTGTGTTGCTTTCAGCTATATTATCTACTTTTAGAACTGTCAGTCTTAAGGTACCGTTACACTAAACGACTTACCAACGATCAGAACAAGCGATGCGATCGTTGGTAAGTCGTTGTGTGGTCGCTGGGGAGCTGTCACACAGACAGCTCTCTCCAGCGACCAACGATCAGGGGAACGACTTCGGCATCGTTGAAACTGTCTTCAACGATGCCAAAGTCCCCCTGCAGCACCCGGGTAACCAGGGTAAACATCGGGTTACTAAGTGCAGGGCCGCGCTTAGTAACCCGATATTTACCCTGGTTACCATTGTAAAAGTAAAAAAAAAACACTACATACTCACCTTCTGATGTCTATCACGTCCCCCGGCGTCCACAGGGTTACGCGCTGCTGCCGAGAGCTTCCTGCACTGACTGAATGTGTCAGCGCCGGCAGCAGCGGTGACATCACCGCTGTGCTCTGCTTTACGGCCGGCCGGCGCTGACACATTCAGTGCAGGGAAGTCGCCGGCGGGGGACGTGACAGACATCAGAAGGTGAGTGTGTAGTGGTTTTTTTTACTTTTACAATGGTAACCAGGGTAAATATCGGGTTACTAAGCGCGGCCCTGCGCTTAGTAACCCGATATTTACCCTGGTTACAAGTGAACACATCGCTGGATCAGTGTCACACACACCGATCCAGCGATGACAGCGGGTGATCAGCGACGAAATAAAGTTCTGGACTTCTAGCTCCGACCAGCGATATCACAGTGGGATCCAGATCGCTGCTGCGTGTCAAACACAACGAGATCGCTATCCAGGACGCTGCAACGTCACGGATCGTCGTCGTTCTCGCTGCAAAGTCGCTTAGTGTGACGGTACCTTTAGGTTAGTGTTGTTTTTACATTACACAGATTGCCACTGAGAGATCACGGGATAAGCATGTGGTAAGTTAATAATGTGTGATGACACAGCATTTAATCTTAATTATCCAGACTTCTATTTTCAGTTGTTAAGAACCATATATTATTCTCATATGAGTCTTAAATGTTGATTTTTTTTGTATGTTTGAATGGTTGTTTGTCTCTTTTATCTGCTCCAACAGCTTATTGTCTGCTATCTTTGCAAGATAGGGATGCAGGATCATTGAACAATGGATATTTGATATGTTGATTGATCATTGTGTGGGACCCCGTGTCTTGTAGACTTGCAAAAGAGAGGAGTAAAAACTCTGCAAATTTATTAAATACTCAAACAATGCAAGTTAATCTCATCACATCTTCCTTTTGAGCTCTGGATGATGGCTTGAAGGACAACAGTTGTGAACTATATAATGGGGCTATGCTTCCGTAACAAGAGATCCAAAGAACCAGAGACTTTACAAAACCGCAGCCAGGAACGAGACAGCTACCAGAACATCATGACTCGATCAGTAGGGACACAGTTTTGACATTCTTCAGGATGCCAGCTTAGGGGACCACGGCCCTTGCTGAAATACAGATCTGCTCCAGTCACCTGGCCTTGTACATTAATGGACTGTCAGTATCCTAAGTTTGTCGTTACCTCCTCTCTGTGCGTGCCATGGGTGGGGTAGTCGGCCCTGGAAGTCACAGCTGGTTTTAATTCTGGAGAGTCAGCGGAAGTGTGAGACTCTGTAATTTTGCACCATCTTAGGTATTTTGCTGGGACTGTTCAATGTGTTAATAGCCTGTTTTGTTGTTCAATAAAGTATTGCCGCACTGTTTTACCTCACACTATGTTCACTGAGTAGTATTATGCCCATGTTAAAAAAAGAGCAAGCGTTCATTGGAATGATCCCTTGTCCCATGCGGTCTCAAGCCAGTGGACTAGAGCATCTGCTGTACCCCATGTCTCCACAGTGGGTTTGCAGTTCTTTAAAGGGGTTGTCTTGGAACAACATATTGATGACCTATACATAGGTTAGGCTATCAGTATGAGTTTTGTAAGCATCCACCACCAGCACGGCCAGTGATCTGCTGATATCTACTGAGGCAATGGCTGAACATAAGCAGTGTATGGGGCAGAACACCTCAGCTTTGTCTATTCTTGAGAGGTTCCTGCTGAAGCAAATATCAGCAGATCGGTGAATGTGCCAGGTGTTGGGACACCCACGAATCTCATATGTATGGGTCCAGGGCCGACATCAGCATTACTGCCCTTACTGGCATACGGGGCCTGGTGAGCAGAGTGGGGAACCGACCAGGCCCCCTTTCTTTTTGCTTTTGCTCACCAGGCCCCAGCAGCAGGATTCTGCCTATTCAGTAATAACTGAACGTGTCATCGGATGCACGTTCAGTTGAAATGCATTGCTGTCCAGGAAGTCGGTGGCTTCCCGCACGGCAATAGTTAACAGCCACCAGTCAATAGCAGGCTGGCAGCTGACGTCGACACACATATCGTCAATGTATGACATCACTGCCATACGCTGGGACGTCTGCACCTCAGATGGATTAGGGAGAGGATGCTGCTGGACAGCTGCCATGTAATTTTTTTTTACTTCCTGGGGGCAGGATGGGAGATCATATAGGGTAGAATGGAGAGACTTATAGGTAGAATGGAGGCAACATAGGTGCAGAATATGGAGGCAACATGTGGGCAGAATGGAGAGAAATGGGGGCAGAATGGAGACATGGGGCAGAATGGAGACACATCGAGGCATAATGGAGACATGGGGTACAATGGAGACAAATTGGTTAAGGATGGATACACATGGGGCAGAATGGAGAGACATGGGGGCAGAATAGAGACAACATGGGGCAGAATGGAGTCAACTGAGTGCAGAATTTTGACAAATTGGGGCAGAATGGAGACAAGTGGAGCAGAATGGAGACATGGGGCAGAATGGAGACACATGGGGCAGATTGGACACACACATATAGGCATAATGGAGACAAGGGGTAGAATGGAGACACATGTAGGCATAATGGAGATATGGGGCAGAATAGAGACATGGGGTAGAATGGAGACAAATAGAGGCAGATTGTAGACATTGAGGCGACACATGTAGGCATAATGGAGACATGGTGCAGAATGGAGACATGGGGCAGAATGGAGACATGGGGCAGAATGGAGACATGGGGGCAGAATGGAGACAAATGGGTGGAAAATGGAGACATGAGGCAGAATTTAGAGACATGGGTGCAGCATAGAGACAAATGAGGGCAGAATGGACGCATGGGGCAGAATGGAGACAAATGGTGGCAGAATGGAGACGTGGCAGAATGGAGACATGGGGGTATTTTTATTTTTAGATTCTGTTTTTTACAGTTGAAGTGTACCTACAATAAAAATGATAGACCTCTCCATTCTTTGTAGGTGGGAAAACATGCAAACTCGGCAGTGTATCAATTGCTTATTTTAACGACTGTATATGATATTATTGGTCATTTTAAAAAAATGTATGTGACACATTCCCTTAAAAAAAATAAAGAAAAATATGCCTAAAAAGAGTATTGGATATTTTAAGAAATGTTTAATAGGTTAGACTAGAGTAGCACCCAGCCAAAAGAATCTACCTTGTCATGGCGGTGGCTTAAAAAAATCTTTTTGCCAAAACAAAAGCTGATGGCTATGTATGTGATATGGTGTTCGGTGGGTACTGTTAATGTGTGATTGGTGAGAACGTGGTGAAGAAGTGGAGTTTTTCCAAGAGTGGGCGGTGGGACTGTGGAAGGTTCGAGGGGTGAAGGTGGGGCTGGGGTGAAGCCTGGGCGGAGTCTCAAGGAGACCTGAAAATGTTGCCAGTATGGGGCCCTGAAATTCCTGGTGGCAGCCCTGTATGGGTCATGAGTATGTTAGTCCCATGCAAATCCTTTACTAGTAGTTTGTTAGATTTGTATTTGTTTTAGCAGGACTGAAGATTCACCAAAACATACAGGCATAAAATGAGATTCTTAACTTATTTTTATTAACAAATATTGAAAACAAGTAAAGTGATATAAAAGGGTTTACTCTTAAAAAATTTGATGTGGCCACATGTAGATAACATATTTTACAAAATGAAAAATTATACACATATAATAGAGTAACATAACATATGGTTTTTACTGTGGTTAGTAGTACTTGCTTACACAGAATATTGTGATTAGACAGTGGCTACATTTGTGCATATAGAACAATACAGTAACAAGGAAAGGTAACAAATATACTGACAGCAATTCATATACAGTATAAAGAACAGGAAGAAGCTATTCTTCATCATCAGGATGATCAAAACCTAAATGGGATGCAAGAGGGAAGTGAGCCCAGTAGATCCTGGCCATTTCATTAGACTTGTCATAAGCAGCCAACCTACGCAATTCATCCACCCAGCCATAGAAATCAGAAGCAGACATACTCCAGTTTGGCATTTCTCTCTTCTCTCGAATTTCAGCTGAAATTTAATGACAAGTAAAATCATCAAAATCACATGAATGTATTACTATACTGTTTAATGCAAGTACATGGTGGAAATATCAGAGAACTCCATCATGACCTATCATCCAAAGTGACACATCCTATAAACAATGTGCATTTCTCATGTTAAAGCAGTTCTCCAGGAAAAGAAGACAATAGCTACCTTTCAAGAAAAAATTACATTTCCTTTAGTTAACCACTTTACCCCCAAGGGTGGTTTGCATGTTAATGACCAGGCCAATTTTTACACTTCTGACCACTGTCCCTTTATGGGGTAATAACTCTGGAATACTTAAATGGATCCTGGTGATTCTGACAATATTTTCTCGAGACATATTGCACTTCATGATAGTGGTAAAATTTCTTTGATATGGCTTGTATTTATTTGTGAAAAAAATGGAAATTTGGCAAATATTTAGAAAATTTTGCAATTTTCCAAATTTGAATTTTCATGCCCTTAAATCACAGAGATATGTCACACAAAATACTTTATAAGTAATATTTCCCACATGTCTACTTTACATCAGCACAATTTTGGAACCCAATTCTTTTTTTAGGAAGTTATAAGGGTTAAAAGTTAACCAGCGATCTCTCAGTTTTACAACACCATTTTTTTTAGGGACAACATCACATTTGAAGTCACTTTGAGGGGCCTATATAATAGAAAATACCCAAAAGTGACACCATTCTAAAAACTGCACCCCTCAAGGTGCTCAAAACCACATTCAAGAAGTTTATCAACCCTTCAGGTGCTTCTCAGGAATTTTTGGAATGATTAAAAAAAAAAATGAAAATTTAACTTTTTTTCACAAAAAATGTATTTCAGATCCAATTTGTTTTATTTTACCAAGGGTAACAGTACAAATTGGACCCCAGAAGCTGTTTTACAATTTGTCCTGAGTACGCCGATACCCCATATGTTGCGGTAAACCACTGTTTGGGCGCATGGCAGAGCTTGGAAGGAGCGTCGTTGGACTTCTCAATGTAAAATTGGCTGGAATTGAGATCGGATGCCATGTCACGTTTGGAGAACCCCTGATGTGACTAAGCATTGAAACCCCCCACAAGTGACACCATTTTGGAAAGCAGACCCCCTAAGGAACTTATCTAGATGTGTGGTGAGCACTTTGAACCCCCAAGTGCTTCACAGACGTTTATAATGTAGAGCCGTAAAAATAAAAAAATCATATTTTTTTCACAAAAATTATCTTTTTACCCCCAATTTTTTTATTTTCCCAAGGGTAACAGGAGAAATTGGACCCCAAAAGTTGTACAATTTGTCCTGAGTATGCTGATATCCCATATGTGGAACCATACCACTTTTTGGGCAAACGTCGGGGATCGGAAGGGAAGTAGTGACGTTTTGGAATGCAGACTTTAATGGAATGGTTTGCGGGCGTCATGTTGCGTTTCCAGAGCCACTGATGTGCCTAAACAGTAGAAAACCCCAGAAGTGAGGCTATTTTGGAAACTAGACCCCCCAAAGGAACTTATCTAGATGCATTGTGAGAACTTGAAAACCCCCAAGTGTTTCACTAAAGTTTATAACGCAGAGCCTTGAAAATAAAAAATCTTTTATTCCCACAAAATGATCTTTCAGCCCCCAAATTTTTATTTTCACAAGGGTAACAGGAGAAATTGGACCTCAAAAGTTGTCCAATTTGTCGTGAGTACACTGATACCCCATATATGGGGGTAAATCACTGTTTGGGAGCACAGCAGAGCTCGGAAGGGAAGGAGCACTGTTTGACTTTTTCAACACAGAATTGGGTGGAATTGGGATCGGTCGCTGTGTTGCGTTTGGAGAGCCCCTGATGTGCCTAAACAGTGGAAACCCCCAAATTCTAACTCCAACCCTAACCCTAACCACACCCCCAACCCTAACCACAACCCTAAGCCCAACACACCCCTAAAACTAATCTCAACCCTAGCCATAACCCTAACCACACCCCTAACCACACCCCTAACAATAATCCCAACCGTAAACATAATCCCATCCCTAACCCTAACTTTAGCCTCAATCCTAGCCCTAACTTTAGCCCCAACCCTAACCCTAACTTTAGCCCTAACCCTAATCCTAACTTTAGCCCTAGCCCTAACTCTAATGGGAAAATGGAAATAAATACATTTTTTAATGTATTATTTTTCCCTAACTAAGGGGGTGATAAAGGGGGTTTGATTTACTATTTATAGCGGGTTTTTATATTTGGCAGCTGTCACACGCTAAAAGATGTTTTATATTGCAAAAAATAGTTTTTGCATCACCACATTTTGAGAACTCTAATTTTTCCATATTTTGGCCCACAGAGTCATGTGAGGTCTTGCATTTTGCGGGACGAGTTGCCATTTTATTAGTACCATTTTTGGGCACATGACATTTTTTGATCGCATTTTATTACAATTTTTGGGAGGCAGAAGAACAAAACCAAGTACCGTATATACTCGAGTATAAGCCGAGATTTTCAGCCCAAATTTTTGGGCTGAAAGTGCCCCTCTCGGCTTATACTCGAGTCACGGTCGGCGGCAGGGTCGGCGGGTGAGGGGGAGAGGGCGCTAAGGCATACTTACCTGCTTCCGGGGCTCCTGGCGCTCCCCCTGCCCGTCTCACGGTCTCTGGGTGCCGCAGCTCTTCCCCTGTTCAGCGGTCACGTGGGACCGCTCATTAGAGAAATGAATATGGACTCCACTCCCATAGGGGTGGAGCCGCATATTCATTTCTCTAATGAGCGGTAACGGTGACCGCTGATAGAGGAAGAGGCTGCGGCACCGAAGACCAGCTGTCCGGGGGAAGGAGTGGGACGCCGGGAGCAGGTAAGTATTACATATTCACCTGTCCGCGTTCCACACGCCGGGCGCCTCTCCATCTTCCCGGCGTCTCTCCGCACTGACTGTGCAGGTCAGAGGGCGCGATGACGCATATAGTGTGTGCGCCGCCCTCTGCCTGATCAGTCAGTGCAGAGAGACGCCGGGACGGGACGCTGAGGAGCTGCAAGCAAGAGAGGTGAGTATGTCATTTTTTTTTATTGCAGCAGCAGCAGCAATGGCACAGCTTTCTATGGTACATCTATGGGGCAATAATGAACAGTGCAGAGCACTATATGGCACAGCTATGGGGCCATAATGAACGGTGCAGAGCACTATATGGCACAGCTATGGGGCAATAATGAACGGTGCAGAGCACTATATGGCACAGCTATGGGGCAATAATGAACGGTGCAGAGCACTATATGGCACAGCTATGGGGCAATAATGAACGGTGCAGAGCACTATATGGCACAGCTATGGGGCAATAATGAACGGTGCAGAGCACTATATGGCACAGCTTTCTATGGTACAGCTATGGGGCAATAATGAACGGTGCAGAGCACTATATGGCACAGCTTTCTATGGTACAGCTATGGGGCACTAATGAACGGTGCAGAGCACTATATGGCACAGCTTTCTATGGTACAACTATGGGGCAATAATGAACAGTGCAGAGCACTATATGGCACAGCTTTCTACGGTACAGCTATGGGGCAATAATGAACGGTGCAGAGCACTATATGGCACAGCTATGGGGCCATAATGAACGGTATGGAGCATCTATTTTTATTTTTCAAATTCACCGGTAGCTGCTGCATTTTCCACCCTAGGCTTATACTCGAGTCAATAAATTTTCCCAGTTTTTAGTGGCAAAATTAGGAGGTCGGCTTATACTCGGGTCGGCTTATACTCGAGTATATACGGTAATTCATTAATTTCTTTTGGGGGGGGCGTTTATACCGTTCCGCATGTGGTAAAATTGATAAGGCAGTTTTATTCTTCGGGTTAGTACGATTACAACGATACCTCATTTGTATCATGTTTTTATGTTTTGGCGCTTTTATACAATAAAAACAATTTTATATACAAAATAATTATTGCATCGCTTTATTCTGAGAGCTATAACTTTTTAATTTTTTTGCTGATGACACTGTATGGCAGCTAATTTTTTGGGGGACAAGATGTCGTCTTCAGCGGTACCATGATTATTTATATCCGGCTTTTTGATTGCGTGTTATTCCACTTTTTGTTCGGCGGTATGATGATAAAGCATTGTTTTTTTTTTGCTTTTTTTTTGTGGGGTTCACTAAAAGGGTTAGCCTAAAACTGTCTCACTAGTTATGTGCACATGTTGCGGAAATGCCTGCGGATTTTTCCGCGCTGAATCTGCATCTCTTGGCAGAAAATGCAGGTGCATTTTTTGTGCGTTTTTGATGCGTTTTTTGTGCTGATTTGATGCGTTTTTGATGTGTTTTTTTATGTGTTTTTGCATGCAATTTTGAAAGCTAAATAAAGATCTATTGAACAAAAATAAAGATTTGTGATGTCATTTCTTGTCCAACCTCCTCTTTTACATTTGTCTAACACTCCATTACACACAGATAGATAGATAGATAAATAAATAGATAGAAGGAATGAGATAGCTAGATGATAGATAGAAGGAATGAGATAGATAGAAGATAGATCTATAGATAGATCTATAGATAGAAGGAATGAGATATATAGAAGGATAGAAGGAATGAGATAGATGATAGATCTATAGATAGATGATAGATCTATAGATAGATGGAATGAGATAAATAGATAGATGATAGATCTATAGATAGATGGAATGAGATAGGTAGATAGAAGGAATGAGAAAGATAGAAGGAATGAGATAGACAGATCTATAGATAGATGGAATGAGATAGATAGAAGGAATGAGATAAATATATAGATAGATAGAAGGAATGAGATAGATAGATACAGTAGATCTATATATATATAGATAGATATCTATAGATATATGTATGGATAGATATATCTATGGATACATGTAGATAGATATATGGATAGTTAGATAGATATATGGATAGATATACACTCACTGGCCACTTTATTAGGTACACCTGTCCAACTTCTTGTTAACACTTAATTTCTAATCAGCCAATCACATGGCGGCAACTCAGTGCATTTAGGCATGTAGACATGGTCAAGACAATCTCCTGCAGTTCAAACCGAGCATCAGTATGGGGAAGAAAGGTGATTTGAGTGCCTTTGAACGTGGCATGGTTGTTGGTGCCAGAAGGGCTGGTCTGAGTATTTCAGAAACTGCTGATCTACTGGGATTTTCACGCACAACCATCTCTAGGGTTTACAGAGAATGGTCCGAAAAAGAAAAAAAATCCAGTGAGCGGCAGTTCTGTGGGCGGAAATGCCTTGTTGATGCCAGAGGTCAGAGGAGAATGGGCAGACTGGTTCGAGCTGATAGAAAGGCAACAGTGACTCAAATCGCCACCCGTTACAACCAAGGTAGGCCTAAGAGCATCTCTGAACGCACAGTGCGTCGAACTTTGAGGCAGATGGGCTACAGCAGCAGAAGACCACACCGGGTACCACTCCTTTCAGCTAAGAACAGGAAACTGAGGCTACAATTTGTACAAGCTCATCGAAATTGGACAGTAGAAGATTGGAAAAACGTTGCTTGGTCTGATGAGTCTCGATTTCTGCTGCGACATTCGGATGGTAGGGTCAGAATTTGGCGTAAACAACATGAAAGCATGGATCCATCCTGCCTTGTATGGAGCATCTTTGGGATGTGCAGCCGACAAATCTGCGGCAACTGTGTGATGCCATCATATCAATATGGACCAAAATCTCTGAGGAATGCTTCCAGCACCTTGTTGAATCTATGCCACGAAGAATTGAGGCAGTTCTGAAGGCAAAAGGGGTCCAACCCGTTACTAGCATGGTGTACCTAATAAAGTGGCCAGTGAGTGTATATCTATGTATCTATAGATATATATATCTATAAATATATCTATAGATAGATATATCCATAGACAGATACTGTATATCCATAGTTATATCTAGAGATATATCTATAGATATATCCATAGATATCCATCTATAGATATATATATATCTATAAATATATCCATAGATATATAATAGCAAGGCCAATGTTTATTAATGAACATGTTTAATTTTGAGCAAAAATGGGGAAAAAATGGCGTGGGGAAAGCCAATGGCCAGGGGACAATATTTGTAGCCTGGGAAGGGGGTAATACCCATGGCCCCTTCCCAGGCTATGAATGAACATCAGCCTGCAGCTATCTGCATAGCCTTTACTGGCTATTAAAATAGGGGGACCCCAAAAAAGAATGATGTGGGGTCCCCCTATATTTTATAGCCAGAATGGCTACGCATACAGCTGAAGGCTAATATTCATAGCCTAGGAAGGGGCCATGGATATTAGGCCCTCCTGGCTACAAATACCAGCCCCCAGCCGCCCCAGAAATGGCATATATGGGGTAATAAGGGGTTAATGTCACCTTTGTATTGTAAGGTGACATTAAGCCCGGTTACTAATGGAGATGCGTCAATAAGACACCTATCCATTACTAATCCTATAGTAGTGAAAGAGTGAAAAAAAGACACAGCCGAAAAAAGTATTTTAATATTCTTAATTTCACCATACTTACAAGCACGCCTAATTCCTGCAACGCCCTCGATCGCCTGCAAAAAATAAAAAATAATAAACCAACTGAATACTCCCTTTCCGCCGTAGTCCAATTAATAACGAGTGTCCCACGACGATCTCCTCTATAGAACAGTGACATCGGGTGATGTCACTGCTCTATAGGGCCTCCAGTGACACTGACAGGAGACAATGGATCCTGCAGTGCATCACTGAAGAGGAAGAATTTTCTCACGTAGCAGTGCCGCAAGTGAGAGTATGAACTATACTGTACTCACAGCGGCGGGGGGATACAGTGCGGAAGGATACCTTCCGTCATTGTATTGCCGGAGCCCCTGGTGAGCGGTCACATCAGCATTAATCGTATTAATTGGACAATCGTATTAATTGGATTACTGCGGATCAGGGAGTATATTGTTAGTTTATTATTTTAATTTTTTTTCAGGTGAGAAAGGGCTTCGGGATCAAGGTGATGGTGAGTATGTACTCTATGTTGTATGTACTGTATGTACTGTCTGTACTGTATATGTACTGTATGTGCTTTTTTTACATTCAACACATTAACCGTATGATGGGACTACTACTGTCCCATCATTCGCTAATGTATCAATCACTGTCACTGTAGCAGGCATAGCCGGATGGGACTTGTAGTCCCATCGGACGATGCCTGCACACACACACACACAAACACACACACTGACACAGCCCCGCAGACCCCCGGACAGCCACGGGACACCCCCGTACAGCCCTGTGGACTCCCGGACAGCCCCAGACTCCCGGACAGCCCCGCAGACTCCAGGACAGCCCCACAGACCAACGAACAGCCACGGCAGAACTCCGCACAGCCCTGCAGAACCCCCCCCAGACAGCCCTGCAGACTCCCGGACAGCAACAGCAGACTCCTGGACAGCCCCACAGACACACACATAGACATGCAGACCCCGCCTGCACACACAGACACGCACATAGCTCCACCCACACACTTCCCTCCTCCCATTCTGCAGCGTTTCATCCGCATCTAAACCGCAGATCTTTTTTACATCTGCGGTTTTGCTGCGGATGTGTCTGACTCAATGCAAGTCAATGGGTGCAGAAACATTGCAGATCCGCACGAAGAATTGGCATGCTGAGAGCAGGCACTGAGAAGCCACCTCCCTGCAGGACCCGGAAGGACCCCGCGGCCATCTTGGAGCTGGGGGTCTGAAAGGAGAACCTCAGGACAACATAATCACATCACGAAGCTCTGAGGGAAGCACGCAGGGAGCCCCCTCCCTGCGCGATGCTTCTCTATGCCTCTGCCGACCCCGCAACACTGCAATCATGTTTGATCGCAGTGTTCCGGGGGTTAAAGTGCCGGAAGTGGTCCATGACTGCTCTTGGCACTTAGTGCCGGGTGTCAGCTGTGACAACCACCCGTGTGCGTGGCCGATCGGCTATGACGTACTATCCCGTCCATGGTCAGACGGGCCCAGCCCACATGAATGGGATAGTACATCAGATGGCAGAAAGGGGTTAATCACTATATTTATTTATTTATTTTACTCACTTATATAGAGCCATTAATTCCACAGCCCTTTACAGACATTATCGGCACTGTTCCTATTGGGGCTCATAATCTAGATTCCCTATCAGTATGTCTTTATGACATGCATGTGCAGTCCAAAGATCAACTGCTGGGACCATCATATATCTATATTCTGTACTGTTAAGCTATACCATACCCAGGTCACAGCTCAGCTTTCATAAAGACAGGGTGGATACCAACCTGTACTTAGGCTGGGTTCACATTGGCATTATAAAATTCTATTTGTCTGTTCTGGTGCAAAACCAGACATACGAAATACATACCCCAAATGTATCCATTGTATAAATGATGCAAACAGAAGCAGAAAGGCCTCATTGATTATTATAGGATGCAGCTGCGTTTTGTTATGTGTCAGTTTTTAGAACAGAAATAAAATGACCTGTATGCAGAACTGGCAGTTAGTTATTTTTTTTCAATTTCTAGAGAATCGCTTTCTTTTATCCCTTCACGGCATTGGACGTATCCATACGTCCAGCAGGTTGGTAAAGACTTACCGACCTTGGACGCATGGATGCATCCCAGCTTTAATGTGGCACCGCGACTGTGGTGATCTCATTAAGTGATTGCTGAATCTTACAGCAGGGCATCAGGAGTTGTCATCACAGGGGGTGGTGCCATTTTAGGAAATTGCCTGAAGCACTGATGTCCAGGCCATGATCAGTGCATCACCAGGCGCAGCACTGATTGGTGCAATCGTACAATGACGTACAGAGACGCGATCTGACCCCACAGTGACTGCTCTGCACTTCCTCATTCCAGCTTGACATTACAGAGTGGTCATTGTGCTGTTCTGTCATGTTGTGCTGGGCCTTGTGGTGCCACACATTTTTTAAACCCTGTGCCTTCACTGCTGGTGTTGCTGCTGCTGTTCCTGAAAGAAGAAAGATGTTCCTGAACCTTTCTCGACCTGTTCCTGTCCCTAGTTTTTTCCAGGAAAAATATACCATAGTATTTGGCGTCTACTATAGTATTTTTTTACTGAATATAGTCAGGGTTAGTGTCAGAGAGCAAAGCAGAAAAAAAAATCACATCCGTGTGTGTGTGTGTCCTACAGCCAGCGTGCACTGATCGGTGACTGGCATTTGGTTGCTTTTTTTGGTGTGAAAAAAGAACTAAACAAAAAGTTTGATTACTTGATAGGACTAGATTAGGGACAGTAAAAATATACTGTAGTAATCATCGTCTACTACAGTATTTTTTAATGAATGAATTAAGGGTTAGTATCAGGTAATAAAGTGGAAATAAAATTAGATTAGTTGATAGGACTAGATTAGGGACAGTAAAAACATACCATAGTAATCGAAGTCTACTACAGTATTTTTTACTGAATATAGTCAGGGTTAGTGTCAGATAGTTGTGAGTGCTCAGTAATTTTTTTTTACTTTTTCTTTCTAGATTCTTTTCTTTTTTTGTTCTCTTCTACAGTGGAGAAATAAGTATTTGATCCCTTGCTGATTTTGTAACTTTGCCCACTGACAAAGACATGAACAGTCTATAATTTTAAGGGTATTTTAATTTTAACATTGAAAGATAGAATATCAAAAATAAAATAATGTATAAATTATATAAATTTATTTGCATTTTGCAGTGAGAAATGAGTATTTGATCCTACTGGGAAGCAAGACTTAATACTTGGTGGCAAAACCCTTGTTGGCAAGCACAGCAGTCAGACTTTTTTTGCAGTCGATGGAGAGGTTTGCGCACATGTCAGAAGGAATTTTGGTCCACTCCTCTTTGCAGATCATCTCTAAATCATTAAGATTTTGAGGCTGTCGCTGGGCAAACTCAGATCTTCAACTCTCTCCATAAGTTTCTATGGTATTAAGGTCTGGAGACTGGCTAGACCACTCCATGACCTTAGTCTGTTTCTTTTTGAGCCACTCCTTTGTTGCCTTGGCTGTATGTTTTGGGTCATTTTTAATGTCTTGGCGGAGGGAAGGAGGTTGTCACTCAGGATTTTATGGTACATGGCTCCATCCATTCTCCCACTGATGGGGTGAAATAGTACTGTGCCCTTAGCAGAGAAACACCCCCAAAACATGTTTCCACCTCCATGCTTGACAGTGGGGATGGTGTTCTTTGGGTCATAGGCAGCATTTCTCTGCTTCCAAACACGGTGAGTTGAGTTAATGCCAAAGACCTTAATTTTTGTCTCATATGACCACAGCACTTTCTCCCAGTCACTCGCAAAATCATCCAGGTGTTCATTGGCAAACTTCAGATGGGCCTGCACATGTGCCTTCTTGAGCAGGGGGACCTTGCGGGCACTGCAGGATTTTAAACCCTTCCTCATGATCAAGGATACCCCCACGAAGTGAGATTTTGCATGGTGCCTCAGATCTATTGACAGTCATTTTGTACTTCTTCCATTTTCTTACTATTGCACCAACAGTTGTCTCCTTCTCACCCGGCATCCTAGTTATGTTTTTTTAGCCCATTCCAGCTTTGTGCAGGTCTATGATCTTGTCCCTGACATCCTTAGAAAGCTCTTTGGTCTTGCCCATGTTGTAGAAGTTAGAGTCTTTCCTTTCTCCAGGACATTAAAAATCGGTCGTGGCTAGGTCTTCCAGCAAGACAATGACCCAAAACATACAGCCAAGGCAACAAAGGAGTGGCCTAAAAAGCAGCAAATTAAGGTAATGGAGGGGCCTAGCCAATCTCCAGACCTTAATCCCATAAAAACTTATGGAGGGAGTTGTAGCTCCGAGTTGCCAAGCGACAGCCTCAAAATCTTAATGATTTAAAGATTATCTGCAAATCAGAATGGAATCAAATACTTATTTCCCCCACTGTAAATAAAAAAAGTTTACACCAAACACTCACACACACACACTTGAATAAAATTTGGTATGCACACAGACACTGCATACAAGAAAAAATGTTCCACTCACAACAATTACTGTATTCAGCGGATGAGGCATATGCCTCCTTTGCCTCCGACACTGATAGTCAGAGAGAGGATGCCACCTTCCTTTATTTTTCATCCTCCTCCTCTTCTTCAAGTGATACTGAACCGCCAGGCAGACACCCCAGGAGAGAAAATGAACCAGCGTGCACCGCTACTGACCCAATATGGACCTCACCCCCAGAAGATTACGAGCCACTATTTCCTGATTTTGAGGCGCAATCAGGAATCAAATTTGACACTACTGGCCTCATAGAAATAGACTTTTTCAAGTCTTTTCTCTAAGGATTTTATAATCCTCATGGTGGCCAGGTCATCTGGCGTAGCACCCCATCACTCTCCTTCTTGGCCAAATAGCTCTTACACAGCCTGGAGGTGTGTTTGGGGTCATTGTCCTGTTGAAAAATAAATGATGGTCCAAGTAAACGCAAACGAGATGGAATAGCATGCCGTTGCAAGATTCTGTGGTAGCCATGCTGGTTCAGTATGCCTTCAATTTTGAGTAAATCCCCAACAGTGTCACCAGCAAAGCACCCCCACACCATCACACCTCCTCCACCATGCTTCACGGTGGGAACCAGGCATGTAGAGTACATCCGTTCACCTTTTCTGCGTCGCACAAAGACACGGTGGTTGGAACCAAAGATCTCAAATTTGGACTCATCAGTCCAAAGCACAGATATCCACTGTGTGGGCACCATATCCCTGTTAAAAAAAAGAATTAAAATAAAAATTATATACTCACCCTCCGGCGTCCACCGAAGCTGTCCCGATGCGCACGATGCTGCCGCCAGCTTCCGTTCCCAGTAATGTATTGCGAAATTACCCAGATGACTTAGCGGTTTCGCGAGAGAATAGCAAGATTTTTTTAATTTTTTTATTATTTTTAACATTATATATTTTTACTATTGATGCTGCATAGGCATATAGTATATATATATATATATATATCGTATATAGTAGTATATAGCAGCCAGGCAGTATATAACACAGCCCACGCAGTATATAACACTGCCCACGTAGTATATAACACAACCCACGTAGTATATAACACAGTCCACGTAGTATATAACACAGCCCACGTACTATATAGCAGTGTGGGCACCATATCCCTGTTAAAAAATAATTAAAATAAAATATAGTTATATACTCACCCTCCGGCATCCACCGAAGTAAGACCGCTAAGTCATCTGGGTAATTTCGCAATGCATCACTGGGAATAGAAGCTAGCGACAGCATCGCACGCATCGGTGGACGAAGGAAGGTGAGAATAGCACGATTTTTTTTATTTTTTTATTATTTTTAACATTATATCTTTTTACTATTGATGCTGCATAGGCAGCATCAATAGTAAAAAGTTGGTCCGGGATGGGGCGACACACTGGCACTGACAGCTCCGCACACACATACAGCTCAACACACACACATACATACAGTGCCACACACACACACCCATACAGCTCCACACGCATACAGCGCCACACACACATACAGCTCTGCACACACACATACAGCTCCTCACACACATACAGCACAGACACACACATACATACAGCTCCACGCACACACACACATACAGCTCCACACAGAAACACAGCCCCACACACTCCGTGCACACACACAGCTCTGCGCAATCACACATACAGCTCCGCTGCCCGCGCACACACACACATACATCCCCACACATACAGCTCCGCACACGCACACACAGCACCGCACAGACACACAAACAGCTCCACACACATACAGCTCCACACGCATACAGCGCCACACACACACAGCTCCGCACACACATACAGCTCCACACACACACACAGCTCCACGCACACAAACACAGCTCTGCGTACATACAGACACATATAGCTCCACTGCCCGCACACACACACACACAGAGCCCCACACACATACAGCTACACACACATACAGCTACACACACACACACAGCACCGCACAGACACACACATACATGCAGCTCCATGCACACACACACATACAGCCACACACACACCAGCACTGGCAATGTTTGCTCCCAGGACCCAGATAGAGTGAGTGGGGGTGTATTATACCCCACCCCCACCACTCACTTTTTGAGTCCATCTGCCGGGAGCAAAGATCAAATAAACATCAAACATTCAAGGGCTGCTGTGTTTTCACGGCTCCTCCAGCCTCAGGCACTACAGGCAGAAACGAGGCTGAGGAATGTGAGGGAAGGGGTGAGGACCATGAGGTGAGTCATGGACAGAGCCGTGCAGCAGGCAGCGCGTGGGCAGGAGCCAGGAGGGAGATCATTACAGACAGAGACAGTACACTACTTACTGTGTATGTACTGCAAGTCCTCCAGGCCAGCAATATGTGAGTCCAGGACAGGACCCAGGGTGAGGACACAGGGCACCGCCGCTCCACCTCAGCAGTCAGTCACATTCCGGCCGGGCACCAGTGAGGCTGTAAGCAGGGGCGTCACTGTGTCTCAGCAGGGGGAGTAGGGAGAGTCGGCACCAGCACCATGTGTTCTGGCTGCTGCTCTACCACCCCCTGTCTTCAGGAAGGGACGCACAAGACTAGTATAAAAAAAACCTTGCTCAGGTGCCGCCCCTGCCTATTCCCGCCCTAGGCACGTGCCCTCAAGTGCCTAGTGACAAATATGGCCCTTGCCCTCAGACAGGAAATAGGAGTTCACAGGAAGACACTTAGCACACGGTGCCCAGTGTCTGCTGGATGGCAGGCTGTATGGTCGCATCATGCAACCTGCCATCTAGATGTAGCAGAGCGAGACCCATCGTGGGACAAATGTATCAGTAGCATCTCTGTGGAAAGGTGAGCAATATGGTTGTTTTTTTTTTACTCTTTTGCAGAAGACGATGGCATTGGTGGAATGGGCGAGGTCGTAAGTATGGTTTAACTAAGATTTATTAAAAGAGTCTGGGTCATTCTTTCAATTAAAAGACTTTTTTCAGGGTGGCTGCGTTTTTATTCATGTATCCATGGCCCCTTCCTATGCTATTAATATCAGCCCGCAGCTGTATGCATAGCTTTTGATGGTTATTAATTATAGGGGAACATTACGTCATTTTTTGGGGTCCCCCATTTTAATAGCCAGTAAAGGCTTAGTATACAGCTGCGAGCTGATATTAATAACCTGGGAAGCTCCATGGGAAGCCCCCATCCTAGGCTATAAACATCGGCCCCAAGTCCTCGGCTTTCCCTCTGCTGGTTATGAAAATTACGCTGGAGCCCTATCTATCTATCTATCCATCTATCTATCTATCTACAGCATATGTGTGTGTATTTTGAAGAATATTTCCTTTGAAAATGATGTGTAAATGACAGAGAATTTCTCTATGTAAAAGCTCATGTTAAAATCACACAGCAATCGCACTGCTTTCGGATGTACTGTAAAAGGGATGTTAGGTGTGAGAAATCGGATTGTACTTGCATGACACTCGTCTGTTTTTTCGGTCCTGATATCGGAATGTTATTTTTCACACATATGGGTATGAGCCCTTACAATGAAAATGCATGGTGTCTTCCCCGAGATGACCCCAACTTTGGCCGACTTTTCAAAGTTCGGCTGGTCATGAGTCCTTAATACATTTCAAAAGGAAGCTCAAAATTCTGGCAATATTTGCCCAGTATAAGAGTCATTTATGGAAATAAACTGTACAACCTATGCAAGAGTACCTCAGAGTACAGTCAAAAGGCTAAGAGGTTACGACGGGAATGACACACAGATTAAACCCCCTGTCCTGAGTGAGTACAAAAATTTTGTGGGATTTGGTGCACCCACTGCTGGACCAAGGTTATCACCGTTACATAGATAACTTTTGTACCAGCATCTCACTCTCTAAGTCCCCCTCAGCACGAGCTACCGCAGAATGGGGAGCTGGCCGCAAAAGTTAGAAAGGTCTTCCTTGAGCACTAGTTGGGCAGATGCTCAGAAAAGGTGAGATTAGAGCCCAATGTAGCCACAACATGCTGGTGGTCAAGTACAAGGATAAGATGGATGTCCTTTTCTTGATCAGCATACATGGTAATGGCAGCACCCCCACCGCTGTAGAAAGTACCTCTACAAAGGTCACCAGACTGTGTCCTGGGGTACACGAAAAACATGTGGAAGAGTTGATCTGATCAAGTCCTCCTGCCCTACAGTGCCATGCGAAAAGTTAAGCTGTGGTACAAGAAGCTGTCAGTGCACGTGGTACAGATGCAAATGTATAATGCATACATGATATCACTATGTGCAGGCCAGACTAATGAGTACCTTCAGTTCCAGTAGGTATTGATCAAGGCCGTAATCTTTGGAGGTCAGGAAGGAGTGGGCCCCAGTACTACAGGAACTGAAGGTGCTTGTATCATATCAAGGCAACATTTTCCCAGTAAGGTCTCTCAAATCACAAAGAAAGGAAGGTCGCAAAAAAGGTGCCAAGTGTGCTTCCAAAGGGGGATAAGAAAGGACAGCACTTATCAATGTTACAGCTGCCCCAACAAACCTGGCCTGTGTATGCTTCAAACTGGACCACAATTCCATGAACTACTAAATTAATTTCTGATTTGCACAACTCACGTATGCCAACCTGATGCACTCTACACAACTCACATATGTCACCCTGATGCACTCTACAAAACTCATGTATGCTAACCTAATGTACTTAACACTACTCACATATGCGAACTTGATGCACTGCACACTACTCACATATGACAACCCGATGTATTCTACACAACTCACGTATTGTATGCCACGACATTATAAAATTCACATACCAGGAAACACTAGATCAATTCTAATATAGGGTCATTTGTGGGGGGTCAACATTGTTTAGGCACATCAGGGGCTCTCCAAACGCAACATGATGAGCTCAGACTATTCCAATAAAGTCTGCATTCCAAAACTTTACTCCTTCCCTTCCAACCCTTGCCGTGCACCCAAACAGTAGTTTTCCCACACATATGGGGTATCGGCGTACTCAAGAGAAAATGCACAACAATATTTGGGGACCAGTTCTCCTGTGATCTTTGTGAAAATAAGAAATTTGGGGCTAAAAACATTTTTGTGAAAAAAATGTGATTTTTTTATTTTCACAACTCAACATAATCTAGATAAGTTGTTTGGAAGGTCTAGTTTCCAAAATGTGTCAGTTGTGGAGGATTTCCAGTGTATAGGCACATCAGAGGCTCTCCAAACACGGCATGACACCCGCAGACCATTCCATCAAAGTCTGCTTTCCAAACATCACTCCTTCCCTTCCGAGCCCTGCCATGCACCCTAATAGAAGTTTCCCCCACATATAGGGTATCGGCATACTCAGAAGAAATTAAACAACAATTTTTGGGTCCATTTTCTCTTGTTATCTTTGTGAAAATAAAAAATATGGGGATAACATTTTTGTGGAAAAAATTTGATTTTTTTTTTATTTTTATGGCTCAACGTTATACATTTCTGTGAAGCACCTGTCAGGCTGGGTGAGGGAGAAGCAAGGTGCAAAACAACGTGGAGAGGGAGGTCAAGCAAACACTAGGGAAGGGGGGAGTGGAGACCCCTAGGCAGATCTAACAACACTTTGCCCTAATCGTCCCTAAATAGGTTCCACACCTATCACCGAGCAGGAACCTAATTCCTGCCTGACCCTAGTGATAGACCCTGGATAGGGAGGGGACAGGGTGTGCTGTAGTCAGCCCCGACTACAACTAAAGACAGATAGGGTGGGGAAATGGGAGGATACACTTAGCTTGAGTAGACCACCAAGATATCATGCCAGCAATCCTCCAAGAAGGCGCTAGCCGACTTCTAGAACTTCCAACCAGACAGAGGTAAATTGAGTTAATACCAGCACCCTGCTGAGGAGACTGCAGGTATTTCAGCCTTCAGCAAGGATGTGTTAATTAGCAGCAGAAGGTGGAAGTAACTGTTGGGTCCTAGAGGGAGAAGGCTATTACTCCATAACAGAGATGCAAAAATCAAGAAGCTGCTTGTAAAGCTAATCTCAAAGACCTTCTACAGCCGGAACCAAGATGACTGTCACACCTGACACACCCGTGACAGCACCCGAAGTTTCAAGGTGCTCATAACACATCTAAATAAGTTCTTTCAATGGACTAGTTTCCAAATTGGGGTTACTTGTGGGGGTTTTCATTGTTGAGGAACATCAGGGGCTCTCCAAATGCAACATGGCATCCGCTCTCGATTCCAGCAAATTTTGCTTTCAAAAAGTCAAATGGTGCTCCTTCCCTTCCAAGCCTTATTGTGTGCCCAAACAGTAGTTCTCCCCCACATATGTGGTATTGGCGCATATTGCCCAACAAACTTAGTGGTACATTTTCTCCTGTTACCGTGTGAAAATAAAAAATAGGGCTAAAAGAACATTTTTGTGGAAAAAAAATAGATTTTTTTTATATTTTCACAGCTCATTGTTATTTTTTGTTAAGCACCTGGGGGATGAATGTGCTCACCATACATTGAGATAAATTCCTTGAGGGGTCTGGTTTCCAAAATGGGGTCACTTGTTGGAGCTTTCTACTGTTTAGACACATCAAGGACTCTCCAAATTCGACATGGCATCCACTCTTGATTCCAGCCAATTGTGCGTTCAAAAAGTCAAATGGTGCTCCTACCCTTCCGAGGCCTTCTGTGCGCCCAAACAGTAGTTTTCACCCAAATAGAGGATATCGGCGTACTCAAGAGATATTGCACAACAATTTTTGGGACTCATTTTCTCCTGTTACCCTTGTGGAAAAAATATTGGGGGCTGAAAAAATATTTTTGTGGAAAAAAGTTAATGTTCATTATTTCCTTTCACGTTGCTTTTATTCCTGTGAGCCACACAAAGGGTTAATAAACGGAATGAATGTAGATTTGAGCACCCTGAGGGGTGCAGTTTTTAGAATGGTGTCACTTTTGGGTATTTTCTCATATAAACTCTCAAAGCCACTTCAAATGTAACGCGGTCCCTAAAACAAATGGTTTTGTAACTTTTGTTGGAGAAATGAGTAATCGCTGGTCAACTTTTAACCCTTCTAACAATAAAAAAAGTTTCAAAAAATTGTGCTGATGTAAAGTAGAGTAGACATGTGGGAAATGTTATCTATTAACTATTTTGTGTGACATAACTCTCTCGTTTAGAGGGCATAAAAATGAAAAGTTTGAAAATTGCAAAATTTTCAAAATGTCACCAAATTTCCGATTTTTTCACAAGTAAACAAAAGTCATACCACGCAAATTTTACCACAATCATGAAGTAAAATATGTCACAAAAAAAACAGTTTCAGAATCAGTGGTATCCATTGAAGCTTTCCAGAGTTAATACCACATAAATTGACACTGGACAGAATTGTTAAATTTGGCCTGGTCATGGTGAAAACAGTCTCGGGGGCGAAAGGGTTTAGGAGATAGAGTTATAGGCCTAGTCATGTGCACCCACCCATGCCGCTATAAAAGGTGCCATGGTAAGACATGGAAATGCATTATTTAAGACATTTGAACTGTTTGCCACTACGATTAAAAGTGAATTTTTAACCTATTTTACCCAGTTACAGACTGATGGTAACAGCCAGCTTTCTATTCTGTTTATTTAGTTTTTCAGTTTTTCTTTAGCAATTTTTCAAAGAGCCTGTCCTAGTTTTTTTGTGTATTATTTTTAAGTATAGAAATGCAGACATAAAAAATAACATTTACCTTCCTGAGGTTTATTGCTGCTTCCGGTCTTTGTTGACTGCAGGCTGCAGCACACGTGACCACTACACCTCTCACTGGGTGCAATGGCTTGACGAATGTACATCAGCAGAGCTGCTGAGCCCAGTTGTTGGTAGCTGCGATGATGAACAATGTAGTCATGACGTCCGGCTGTCGGCTGTCAACAAAGATCCGAAAGCAGCAGTGAACATGGGAAAGGTGAGTATTGGTGTTTTTATTGTTATTTTATAATTTGTAATATTGTTTGCAAGACAATATTACATAAATAAAATAATAAATATTCCTGGGCAACCTGCAACAAAAATGCAAACAATGTTAAAAGCTGCATTTTATACATACGTAAAAAAAAAACATGGCATGAACAGAGCCCGTGATGGCAATGAATATGACATATTTCAGCCTAGTTTTACAGCAAAACATAGTATTTTCTTCAACCATTTAATCTGTTCTTTATAAAAGCAAATGGAAAATAAATATTAACAGATCAGGGATGTTCCATGTGAAAAATCAGAGGACTAGAAGTTTACTATTGCTGGTAGACAGTGACTCAACTTGATTCTATCATTTCCATCCCTATCAGAGTACAGGGCTCCATCTTGTGGATAGAAGGTATCATTGCAAATCACTAAAATCAGAGAAACGCAATGCTAAGCAGAGAATTAATTTAATACAAATATAAAACAGTTTGAAATTTTTTTTAATTTTTTTGTATATATATATATATATATACACACTCACTGGCCACTTTATTAGGTACACCTGTCCAACTTCTTGTTAACACTTAATTTCTAATCAGCCAATCACATGGCGGCAACTCAGTGCATTTAGGCATGTAGACATGGTCAAGACAATCTCCTGCAGTTCAAACCGAGCATCAGTATGGGGAAGAAAGGTGATTTGAGTGCCTTTGAACGTGGCATGGTTGTTGGTGCCAGAAGGGCTGGTCTGAGTATTTCAGAAACTGCTGATCTACTGGGATTTTCACGCACAACCATCTCTAGGGTTTACAGAGAATGGTCCGAAAAGGAAAAAAAATCCAGTGAGCGGCAGTTCTGTGGGCGGAAATGCCTTGTTGATGCCAGAGGTCAGAGGAGAATGGGCAGACTGGTTCGAGCTGATAGAAAGGCAACAGTGACTCAAATCGCCACCCGTTACAACCAAGGTAGGCCTAAGAGCATCTCTGAACGCACAGTGCGTCGAACTTTGAGGCAGATGGGCTACAGCAGCAGAAGACCACACCGGGTACCACTCCTTTCAGCTAAGAACAGGAAACTGAGGCTACAATTTGTACAAGCTCATCGAAATTGGACAGTAGAAGATTGGAAAAACGTTGCTTGGTCTGATGAGTCTCGATTTCTGCTGCGACATTCGGATGGTAGGGTCAGAATTTGGCGTAAACAACATGAAAGCATGGATCCATCCTGCCTTGTATGGAGCATCTTTGGGATGTGCAGCCGACAAATCTGCGGCAACTGTGTGATGCCATCATGTCAATATGGACCAAAATCTCTGAGGAATGCTTCCAGCACCTTGTTGAATCTATGCCACGAAGAATTGAGGCAGTTCTGAAGGCAAAAGGGGGTCCAACCCGTTACTAGCATGGTGTACCTAATAAAGTGGCCGGTGAGTGTATATACACAGTGGATGAAATAACTATTAGCATACATCCATTACTTAAAAAAACATCCCTCGACCAAAACTGTGCTGCTAATTAGAGACCTGCCTCCAATCTTCCATTCATCTCTAAACTCTTGGAATGTTTGGTCCACTTCTGTCTATTCTGCTATTTTTGGGAAAACTCCATTTGGCCCTCTACAATCCGGTTTTCGTTCCTTACACACCACTGAAACTGCCCTCACAAAAGTCTCTAATGATCTACTAACAGCTAAATCTAATGGTCATTACTCCCTGTGACTCTCCTGGATCTCTCTGCAGCATTCGACACTGTGGATCAACAGCTTTCACTCACTATGCTCCGCTCCATCGACCTCAAGAACACTGTTCTCTCCTGGTTCTCCTCCTACATCTCTGACCGCACCTTCACTATATCTCTTTCTCTCCTTTTCCCCTTAGTGTTGGGGTTCCTCAAGGATCAGTCCTAAGTCCACTCCTATTCTCCATGTATACGGCTCCTACTGTACAAACAATCAGTAGATTTGGTTTCCAGTACCATCTCTATGCCGATGGCACCCAATTATATACCTCTACTCCTGACATCATGTCCTCCCTCTATCTGAAACGGAACTTTTTAAAAACTGAACTTCTTGTGTTTCTTCCCTCCAGTAACCTACCTGTGCCCGATATTGCTATTTCCGTGTGTAGTTCTACCATTACTCCCCAGCAACATGCCCGCTGTCTTGGGGTCATATTTGCGGCAGGTCTTTCATTTGCTCCTTACATCCGATCACTTGTTCATGTCATCTACACCTCAAAAACATTTTTAGAATTCGCCCTTTTCTTACTTTCGACTATGCAAAAAAATCTTACTGTCACATTTATTAATTCTCGTCTGGACTATTGTAACTCTCTACTAATCCTTTACCTCTTACTAAACTCTCCCCTCTCCAATAGGTTATGAATGCAGCAGCCAGGATCATATTCCTTGCCAACTGTTACACCAGTGCCTCTACCCTGTGCCAGATGTTACACTTGTTGCCCATCCACTCCAGAGTTCAATATAAACTTATCACTCTCAACCACAAAGCGCTCCAAGGTTCAGCACCACCCTACATCTAATAACTTGTCTCAGTCTACCAACCTACCGCACCCTTTGTTTTGCTATGACCTAAGAATAACATCCTCAATAATCCGAACCTCCCACTCCCATCTCCAAGACTTCTTGCATGCTGCGTCAATTCTTTGGAATGCTTTACCCAGGACACATCGATTAATGCCTAATACCAACGGTTTTAAGCTTGCTCTAAAAACACATTTCTACAGACTGGTCTACTGCCTCAACATACTTATCTAACTATCCCTGTTTTGCCCATACAAAATTTTCTTCAAAACCAGCACCCTCATGTCATCTGTTCTCACATCCTTCATGCCAGTAATAGCCCTCTTTGTCTGTACTTTAAAACATTCTGATTGGTTACTGGTTCAAGCTACATTACGTGAACACCCTATTTATTACAATGATGGCTGGACAGTATAAAACAAGCAATTGTTACCATCCACCTCTCGTGTCTCCCCTTTTCCTCATAGATTGTAAGCTTGCGAGCAGGGCCCTCATTCCTCCTGGTATCTGTTTTGATCTATGTGTTCATTGCTATGCTGTAATGTAATGTAATTGTCTGTACAAGTCCCCTCTAAAATGTAAAGTGCTGCGGAAAATGTTGGTGCTATAGAAATAAAATTATTATTATTAAGCATTGAGCACGTCACCAATATTGTAAGTAAATATATTTCTAAAGGTGCTGTTGACATGAAATTCTCACCAGATGTTGTTAACAACCCATCCAATCCATACAGGCAAATAAATCAAACCATAGATGTCCATACATTATGTGTAATAATGAGAAATGAGACAAGGAAAAAGTATTTAACACGTTTACTGAAATTTATTTAATACTTCGTACAAAATCCTTTGTTGGTGACTAGGGTTGAGCGAAACGGGTCTTGCATTTTCATAAGTCGCCGACTTTTGGCAAAGTCGGCGTCTCATGAAACCCGACCCGATCCCTGTGCGGGGTCGGCCATGCGGTACGCGATCTTGGCGCTAAAGTCGCGTTTCGTATGACGCGTTTAGCGCCATTTTTTCAGCCAATGAATGAGCGTGGGCAGAGTGATGACATAGGTCTTAGGGGAGTGAACTCCTATCGTCATGTTATCGTTTGTGCGCAGTAGGGATTTGGAATGTGCAATAGGAAATTTTCAGTGCTGGGACGGAGGGGGGGGGGGGGGGGGGGAAGAGAGAGAGAGAGAGAGAGAGAGAGAGAAAAAAAATATTCCTTCATTGGGTTTCGTGTTTCGGCCGAAACCCGACTTTTCACGGTGGTCGGCCGATTTCACTCGACTCGACTTTAAAGACAGTCGGGTTTCACAAAACCCGAATCGACCCTAAAAAACGAAAGGTCGCTCAACCCTATTGGTGACGACAGCTTCAAGACACCTCCTGTATGGAGAAACTAGTCGCATGCATTGCTCAGGTGTGATTTTGGCCCATTCTTCCAAACGCTTCAAATCCTGAAGGTTCCGTAGGCTCCTATGAACTTTGAGCTTTAGTTCCTTCCATAAATTTTCTATTGGATTCAGGTCAGGTGGTTGGCTGGGCCATTCTAGCAGCTTTATTTTTGTTCTCGAAAACTCATTAAGAGTTTCCTTGGCTGTGTGTTTGGGATCATTGTCTTGCTGAAATGCCCATCCTCGATTCATCTTCATCATCTTGCTAGATGGCAGCAGGTTTTTATCAAGACTGTCTCGGTACATGTGTCCATTCATCTTTCTTCAACTACATAAAGTTTGCCTGTGCCATATGTTGAAAAACAGCCATGATGTTCCCACCTCCAAACTGCACTGTTCGTATTGTGCTTTTGGCGTAATATGCAGTGCCTTTTGTTCTCAAAACATGGTGTGTGTTATGGCATCCAAAGAGTTAAATTTTGGTCTCAACTGACCAAACTACATTCTCCCAGTATTTCACAGGCTTGTCTAAATGTTATTGAGCAAACTTTAAACTCACTGGAACATGCTTTTTGTTCAGCAATCAAGTATTGTGGGTTGAGAGTGTGTACAGGCCATGGAGGTTGAGTGCATTACTTATAGTTACATAGTTACATGGGTTGAAAAAAGACCTAGGTCAATCAAGTCCAACCTTTCTCCTCCAATTATACATTTTGTCACTACATTATCTCTAACCCACAATGTTATGTGTACTGAGGAAATCGTCCAGCCCTTTTTTAAAAGTGGTCATAGTGTCTGCCATTACTACCTCTTGCGGTAGAGCATTCCTCTGCTCTAACTGTAAAGAACCCATCCCTAGTTTGCTGCCGGAATTGTCTTTCCTTCACCTGTAATGAGTTCCCTCTGGCCCTTAGTACGGTCTATACTAATATGTTGGGCTAGTGGGATTTTATCTCTTTTATACATCCTAAAATCTTGTTTGCTTTTGTGGCTGCTGCTTGACATTGAGTACTGCTGCTCAGCTTACTTGTAACCAGAATACCCAAGTCCTTCTAGTATTCTGTAGTCCCAAGTATGGTCCCATTTAATATATATGCAGCAATAGGATGACTCCATCCTAGGTACATTACTCTACATTTATCCATACTAAACCTAATTTGCCAAGTGTTTGCCCATTCAGACATCTTATCCAGATCGTTTTTTAATATTGTAATGTCAAGGTCAGATTTTAATATCCTACATAGTGTAGTATTGTCATCAAAGACTGACTCATTACTCTTAATCGCATCCACAAGGTCGTTAATAAAGAGAATAAAAAGAATCGGTCCTAGCACAGATCTCTGCGGTCCCCATTTCTGACTATATCCCACTTAGAGAACGTACCATTTATGATGACTCTTTGTTTCCTGTTATTTAGCCAATTCCTTACCCATCTGCATATAGTTTCCCCCAGTCCTTGCGTCTGTAGCTTCAGTATAAGGCTGTTATGTGGTACAGTATCAAATGCCTTTGCACAATCCAAATAAATCACATCAGCCGCATTACCAACATCCAGATTTGCACTCACTTCCTCATAGAAACCCAACATGTTGGTTAGACACAACCTATCTTTCATGAATCCATGCTGGTTGCCAGTAATCTTATTACTTTCTGCAATATATCTCTGCAGGTCTTCTCTTATAATGCCCTCAGAAAACTTTACACACTACTGATGTCAGAGTTACCGAACGGTAGTTGCCTGGATCCACCTTCTTACCGTTCTTAAATAGAGTTACCACATCAGCCATCTTCCAATCCTGTGGCACCACCCCTGTTACAAGAGAGTCTAAGAATATGAAATACAACAATCTGTCAATTACTGAGCTCAATTCCCTCATGGATGAATGCCATTTTGGCCACGGGATTTGTCAATGTTTAATTTGCTCAGATGCAGACGCACTTCTTCTTGTGTTAAACTATTTACCGTATATACTCGAGTATAAGCTGAGATTTTCAGCCCATTTTTTGGGGCTGAAAGTCCCCCTCTCGGCTTATACTCGAGTCATACCCGGGGGTCGGCAGGGGAGGGGGAGCGGGGGCTGTGTAATTATACTTACCTGCTCCCGGCGCGGTCCCTGCACGTCCCTGCTTCCATCGCTGCATCTTCTTCCTGTACTGAGCAGTCACATGGTACCACACATTACAGTAATGAATATGTGGCTCCACCTCCCATAGGGGTGGAGCTGCATATTCATTACTGTAATGTGCGGTACCATGTGACCGCTCAGTACAGGAAGAAGATGCAGCGCTGGAAGCAGGGATGTGCAGGGACCGCGCCAGGAGCAGGTAAGTATACGGGGAGGGGGAGCGCTGCGCGATAGTCACCTCTCCTCCGTTCCGGTGTGGCTCCGTCTTCGGCGTCCTCTGGCTGTGATGCTCAGGTCAGAGGGCGCGATGACGTGGTCAGTGCGCGCTGTCTGCCTGAACGTCAGTGCAGAGAACGCTGAAGACGGAGCCACACAGGAAAGAAGAGCAGGTAAATATTAAAAGTGCCGGGGGCCTGAGCGAAGGAGAGGTGAGTATGTGATTTTTTTTTTTTTTATCGCAGCCACAGCATATGGGGCAAGTGCCTGTATGGATCATCTATGGGGCCATAATGTTTGTGCAGCACTATAAGGGGCAAGTGCCTGTATGGAGCATCTATGGGGCCATAATGTTTGTGCAGCACTATAAGGGGCAAGTGCCTGTATGGAGCATCTATGGGGCCATAATGTTTGTGCAGCACTATAAGGGGCAAGTGCCTGTATGGAGCATCTATGGGGCCATAATGTTTGTGCAGCACTATAAGGGGCAAGTGCCTGTATGGAGCATCTATGGGGCCATAATGTTTGTGCAGCACTATAAGGGGAAAGTGCCTGTATGGAGCATCTATGGGGCCATAATGTTTGTGCAGCACTATAAGGGGCAAGTGTCTGTATGGAGCATCTATGGGGCCATTATTACCCTTTATGCAGGATTATATGGGGCATATTTTAATATGGAGCATCTAATGGGGCCCATCAAACTTTATGGAGCATTATATGGGACTCCTGATTCAATATGGATATTCAAAAACACTTAACCTACTGATGTCTCAATTAATTTTACCTTTATTGGTACCTATTTTTACTCTTGAAATTTACCGGTAGCTGCTGCATTTTCCACCTTAGGCTTATACTCGAGTCATTAAGTTTTCCCAGTTTAGTTTTTTGTGGCAAAATTAGGGGGGTCGGCTTATACTCGGGTCTGCTTATACTCGAGTATATACGGTATATCAGGTGGTGAACTTTGATTTTTGCCTTGTTGAATGATCTCTGAAACAGTTCACTGGTGAACACGGATGAAAAGTGCCAGTTTAATATCTCAAGCTTTTCTTTGTCCTCTATAATTAACTTGGTATTATTGTAGTTTTCTTTGAAAATAAATTGTAACTACTGATTCCAGGTCTTTCTGTAGCTCTCCACAGGTGGTTCTTAGACCTTGTACAATTCTTCTGATAATTTTTTTTACTCCTCTGTCTGAAAGATTGTGGGAAGAATCTAGCCTTGGCTGGTTTATGTTGAAATGATGTTGTACTTCCGGATTATGGCCCTAAGATCAGCTTCAGTAGTTTAGAAATTCTTCTGTAACCAATGCCATCAGCATGTTTTGCAACAATAAGATTGCAAAGGTCTAGAGACATCAAGAGAATGCTAAGAGTGTGCAATGCAGTCATCAAAGCAAAAGGTGGCTACTTTGAAGAACCTAGAATATAAGACATAATTTCAGTTGTTTCACACTTTTTTGTTAAGTATATAATTCCACATGTGATAATTCATAGTTTTGATGCCTTCAGTGTGAATGTACAATTTTCATAGTCATGAAAATACAGAAAAATCTTTAAATGAGAAGGTGTGTCCAAACTTTTGGTCTGTACTGTACAGTAAAAAATTATATTTTGGTACCGTGTTAGCCAGAAAAATCAATGTAAATACTTTTCTGCATGAAAATGACAAAAGTATTTAATTAGTCCTACCTTTATATGCTAACCAGAAGAATTATGTTTGCAAGCTTTCAGAGAACAGAGGCACAAATTTTCATTTGTAAACCATCCTGAAGAAGGAACGTCTGTGGTCTTAAATCTTGCAAACATAATTCTTCTGGTTAGCCAATAAAGGTAGGACTAATTAAAATACTTTAATCATTTTTGGGCATAAAAGTATTTACATCAACTAATCATAGCACAAATTGCAGAAAAATGACAACGGCCATGGAGCCGCCACAAAAACAATAACAGAACCTCCAGCAAAGCAGCTTTAGGATAAAGACAGCCAGCTTTTTCCTGAAACGTCATCGCCAAGGAAAACATCGGCAGGTCCGCCGGCGTCTTAAAGACATTTTGCGCACATGCCCTCAAAAGGGTTTTTATTTTGCCTTCTCTTAGATCAACAATTGCTTGCTATGGGTTGGACTTTAGGGACCTGTCTGTGCTTTTGTATTAATCTTATCACCAATGTAACTTTATAGCTATTGGTTTCCTTTAAGTCCTGTTAGGGAATGGACAGTTTCTGGCAGCGTTTCTGTGTGACATTCCTTATATCTATTATCACACATGAAATAAGAAATTCTTTTATAGGAAGCAACAGATGGCATCAAAAGCATTTATTTCTGCATGGATAATTTTAGAAATATTTTACTACATTCATATTTTGCAATGTATGTATAGAATAATCTCGATGCTCCAAGCATTACTATGTAGCCTTAAGTTTTATGACAAATACATAATATCAGATGTAAAACACCTACCCTTGTTTCTTATGACGGCCGGTGAGCCTAAGGGGAAACAGATTACAAATGAGTGTGAATTAATTATTCATTATTGGCAGATGATAAAATGCATCCCCAATGATTCTCGAAAACATTGATATTTGTTCCACTAATAGAAAAAAAAGGACAATGCTTTCAAAAATGCTTCAATGGTTGTTGCACAATTTTGTCATCACCGGCAATGGGTTCAGTTTGCATGAAAGGGTGAACCCGGCTGGCCTTCTGAGTAGGTATCAGTTCCTTCCTTTACCTAATATGTCCTAACAGAGGAAAACTATATGTGACGGCGGTGGGTTTGGACCCACAGTGCCAGTGGCCGGGCTTATCCTGGAGAGACTACCTGGTGTTCACTAGAGCCTCTGCTGGTGAGGACATGCTTGGGCCGTTAGAGTAGTCACCAGATGCCACTCTAGGGTAGTCTGTACCTAGAGCACCTGAGCTGCTGGTCGTGACAGAAATATGAGGCACAGAGGACAAAAGACAGAGATGTGGTCAGACAGTCCAAGGTCGGGACAGGCACCACAAGTTCAAAAAACGAAGGCGGGGACAGGAGTGGCGACATCAGACAAAACTATCAAAAAGGCTGGGTCAGTAACAACAGAGTTAAAACAGGAAAGCACCTAGACAGATAACTGGCGGTGAACAGAAACTAGGAACCTAAGTTCAGGCAAGGTGTGAAGGGATATAAACCTATCAATAAACTACCATATATACTCGAGTATAAGCCGAGAATTTCAGCCCATTTTTTTAGGCTGAAATTGCCCCTCTTGGCTTATACTTGAGTCATACCCAGGGATTGGCAGGGGAGGGGGAGCAGCAGCTGTCTAATAATACTCACCTGCTCCTGGCGTGATCCCTGCAGGTCCCTGGTTCTCCGGGCGCTGACAGCTCCTTCCTATAGGGAGTGGTCACATGGTACCGCTCATTACAGTAATGAATATGGACTCCACTCCCATAGGGGTGGAGCCGCATATTCATTACTGTAATGAGCGGTACCGTGTGACCGCTCTCTACAGGAAGAAGCTGCTGGTGCCGGGGAACAGACGTGCAGGGATCGCGCCAGGAGCAGGTGAGTATAATACAGTGCGCGATATTCACCTGCTTCCCGTTCCACCATCGGCGCCGCTGTCTTCTGCGTCCTCTGCACTGACGCTCAGGTCAGAGGGCGCGATGACGCAATTAGTGCGCGCTGCCCTCTGCATGAACATCAGTGCAGAGGACGGGGAAGAGACAGCGGCGGTTGGCAGTGGAACGGGAAAGGTGAGTATAGCAAGTGTCGGGGGCCTGAGAGGTGAGTACGGTATGTGATTTTTTATTTTTTTTTAATCACAGCAACAGCATATGGGGCAAATATCTGTATGGAGCATCTTATGGGGCCATGTGCAGCATTATATGGGGGCAAATATCTGTATGGGGCCATGTGCAGCATTATATGGGGCAAATATCTCTATGTAGCATCTTATGGGGCCATAATCCGCATTTGTGGAGCATTATATGGGGCAAATATCTCTATGGAGCATCTTATGGGGCCATAATCAGCATTTGTGCAGCATTGTATGGGGCAAATGTCTGTATGGAGCATCTTATGGGGCCATAATCAACATTTGTGCAGCATTATATGGGGCATATTTTAATATGGAGCATCTTATGGAGCCCATCATACACTGTATGGAGAATTATATGGGGCATATTTTGTATGGAGCATCTTATGAGCCCATCATGAACTGTATGGAGCATTATATGGGGCTCCTGATTCAATATGGATATTCAAAAACACTTAACCTGCTGATGTCTCAATTAATTTTACTTTTATTGGTATCTATTTTTATTTTTGAAATTTACCAGTAGCTGCTGCATTTTCCACCCTAGGCTTATATTCGAGTCATTAAGTTTTCCCAGTTTTTTGTGGCAAAATTAGGGGGAGTCGGCTTATACACAGGTCGGCTTATACTCGAGTATATACGGTAATAGTCGTGACCTCTAGCGATCCCCTCCTCCACCACTGATTGGCATATTTATGCCTATGCACAGTGTAGACAGAGAGCTGTCAACCAATGGTGTAAGAGGGGTTAGAGTACATCATTGAGAGAACTAGCAGAGCTGCAGCAAATAAAACAGTACTATTATCAAAACTACACCAATAAACTCAGTAAGTGCGATATTGGTTTGGAATGAGGGTTACTGCCCTTATTTTGTTTCCCTCATATTCAGAAGCATAAGGCTGATATAACACATTCATATACCGCAGTCTGAGTACTGACAGAAATGTGCAGAAAGGCCGTGGGTCTCCTGACTGAAACTCAACAACCCCATATATGCCTATGAGGCTATTGACATGGGGTCAGGAAACTCACAGCGGGTCTGTATATCATGGTTTATACACGGACCATGATACACTGAAAATAATATTTTTATATTTATGTCTAGAGCGCCAACATATTCTGCACCACTTTACATTTTAGAGGGGACTTGTACAGATAATAAAGACATTATAGAATAACACACAACTCAAAACATACCAAGGGCAGTGAGGGTCTTGCTCGCAAGCTTACAATCAATGAGGAAATAGGGGAGACACAAAAGCTGAATGGTAAAAACTTAGTACTTGTATTGTATTGTATTGTACAGTCCAGCCATCAATATAACGAATAGGGTATTCATATAACGCTGCAAGAACCGCCATCAGCCAGTATATGTACAAGTACAGACACAGGGGGCTAAGAAGTGGAGGGTGTGTGAACAGATGCTAAGAGGGGACACATTTGGAGGAATATTTTGTACCGGCAAAACAGGAATAGTTAAATGAGGTGAGGTGACCAGTCTAAACAAATGCCACGCTTAAAACTGTGGGTATTGGGAATTACCGTACCCAAATTGTCTGGGGCAGCGAATTCCAGAGAACTGGCGCAGCATGCGAGAAGTCTTGGAGACAGTGTGGGAGGTTCGGATTATTATGGTGCTTGAACCTCCTAGGTTCAAGCAACAAATTGTTATCGGATTTCTTATATTTTCTTATTATTCTTCTCCGCGTTTTCTGCAATTAATGCGGCCCGAACCGCTCGGCGCAGAGACCCCGTTCAGGCGGCGTTTCAAAGACCTCGGTGGGGACAGGTGTGCTATGACTTTTATAGTCGATCCGATATGTAGTTTTTTAAAATCGCATTTTTTTAAAAAAAAATTCCCATAGGAAATAATGGCGAACTTTCCATTACCCCCAACTTGACCTTCCAAAGATGGCAGCTATGCAAATGTACGGTGTCCATTTTAGGACATGATCATTTATCAAAGTCAAACATCAAAATAAAGTGACTATGACACCCTCTCGTCCCGTGTGTGAAAAGTAAGTGCCCCCCCGGCACCGTGTTTGAAAAGTAAGTGCCCCCCGGCCCCATGTGTGAAAAGTAAGTGCCCCCCGGCCCCGTGTGTGAAAAGTAAGTGCCCCCCCGACCCTGTGTGTGAAAAGTAAGTGCCCCCCGGTCCCGTGTGTGAAAAGTAAGTGCCCCCCCGGCCCCGTGTGTGAAAAGTAAGTGCCCCCCCGACCCTGTGTGTGAAAAGTAAGTGCCCCCCGGCCCCGTGTGTGAAAAGTAAGTGCCCCTCCGGACCCGTGTGTGAAAAGTAAGTGCCCCCCCGGCCCCGTGTGTGAAAAGTAAGTGCCCCCCCGGCCCCGTGTGTGAAGAGTAAGTGCCCCCCCGGCCCCGTGTGTGAAAAGTAAGTGCCCCCCCCCCCGGCCCTGTGTGTGAAAAGTAAGTGCCCCCCCGGCCCCATGTGTGAAAAGTAAGTGCCCCCCCGGCCCCGTGTGTGAAAAGTAAGTGCCCCCCCGGCCCCATGTGTGAAAAGTAAGTGCCCCCACGGCCCCGTGTGTGAAAAGTAAGTGCCCCCCCCGGACCTGTGTGTGAAAAGTAAGTGCCCCCCCGGCCCCGTGTGTGAAAAGTAAGTGACCCACAACACTGACCTGTATATAGGAGTCTGTATATAGGGGGATATCTGTATATAGGAGTGGTGTCTGTATACAGAGGGATGTCTGTATATAGGAGTGGTGTCTGTATATAGAGGGATGTCTGTATATAGGAGTGGTGTCTGTATACAGAGGGATGTCTGTATATAGGAGTGGTGTCTGTATATAGGGGGATGTCTGTATATAGGAGTGGTGTCTGTATACAAAGGGATGTCTGTATATAGGAGTGGTGTCTGTATACAGAGGGATGTCTGTATGTAGGAGTGGTGTCTGTATATAGGGGGATGTCTGTATATATGAGTGGTGTCTGTATATAGAGGGATGTCTGTATATAGGAGAGATGTCTGTATATACAGGGATGTCTGTATATAGGAGTGGTGTCTGTATATAGAGGGATGTCTGTATATAGGAGTGGTGTATGTACATAGAGGGATGTCTGTATATAGGAGTGGTGTCTGTATACAGAGGGATGTCTGTATATAGGAGTGGTGTCTGTATACAGAGGGATGTCTGTATATAGGAGTGGTGTCTGTATATAGAGGGATGTCTGTATATAGGAGTGGTGTCTGTATATAGGGGGATGTCTGTGTATAGGAGTGGTGTCTGTATATAGGGGGATGTCTGTATATAGGAGTGGTGTCTGTATATAGAGGGATGTCTGTATATAGGAGAGATGTCTGTATATACAGGGATGTCTGTATATAGGAGTGGTGTCTGTATATAGAGGGATGTCTGTATATAGGAGTGGTGTCTGTATATAGAGGGATGTCTGTATATAGGAGTGGTGTCTGTATACAGAGGGATGTCTGTATATAGGAGTGGTGTCTGTATATAGGGGGATGTCTGTATATAGGAGTGGTGTCTGTATATAGAGGGATGTCTGTATAAAGGAGTGGTGTCTGTATATAGAGGGATGTATATAGGAGTGGTGTCTGTATACAGAGGGATGTCTGTATACAGAGGGATGTCTGTATATAGGAGTGGTGTCTGTATATAGGGGGATGTCTGTATATAGGGGGATTTCTGTATATAGGGGGATGTCTGTATATAGGAGTGGTGTCTGTATATAGAGGGATGTCTGTATATAGGAGTGGTGTCTGTATACAGAGGGATGTCTGTATATAGGAGTGGTGTCTGTATACAGAGGGATGTCTGTATATATAGGAGTGGTGTCTGTATACAGAGGGATGTCTGTATATATAGGAGTGGTGTCTGTATATAGGGGGATGTCTGTATATAGGAGTGGTGTCTGTATATAGGGGGATGTCTGTATATAGGAGTGGTGTCTGTATATAGAGGGATGTCTGTATATAGGAGTGGTGTCTGTATACAGAGGGATGTCTGTATATATAGGAGTGGTGTCTGTATACAGAGGGATGTCTGTATATATAGGAGTGGTGTCTGTATATAGGGGGATGTCTGTATATAGGAGTGGTGTCTGTATATAGGGGGATGTCTGTATATAGGAGTGGTGTCTGTATATACAGGGATGTCTCTATATAGGAGAGATGTCTGTATATACAGGGATGTCTGTATATAGGAGTGGTGTCTGTATATAGAGGGATGTCTGTATATAGGAGTGGTGTCTGTATATAGAGGGATGTCTGTATATAGGAGTGGTGTCTGTATACAGAGGGATGTCTGTATATAGGAGTGGTGTCTGTATATAGGAGTGGTGTCTGTATATAGGGGGATGTCTGTATATAGGAGTGGTGTCTGTATATAGAGGGATGTCTGTATATAGGAGTGGTGTCTATATAGAGGGATGTCTGTATATAGGAGTGGTGTCTGTATACAGGGGGATGTCTGTATATAGGAGTGGTGTCTGTTTATAGGGGGATGTCTGTATATAGGAGTGGTGTCTGTATATAGGGGGATATATGTATATAGGAGTGGTGTCTGTATATAGAGGGATGTCTGTATATAAGAGTGGTGTCTGTATATAGAGGGATGTCTGTATATAGGAGTGGTGTCTGTATATAGAGGGATGTCTGTATATAGGAGATATGTCTGTATATAGAGGGATGTCTGTATATAGGAGTGGTGTCTGTATATAGAGTGATGTCTGTATATAGGAGAGATGTCTGTATGTAGAGGGATGTCTGTATATAGGAGTGGTGTCTGTATATAGAGGGATGTCTGTATATAGGAGTGGTGTCTGTATATAGAGGGATGTCTGTATATAGGAGTTGTGTCTGTATACAGAGGGATGTCTGTATATTGGAGTGGTGTCTGTATACAGGGGGATATCTGTATATAGGAGTGGTGTCTGTAAATAGAGGGATGTCTGTATATAGGAGTGGTGTCTGTATATAGAGGGATGTCTGTATATAGGAGTGGTGTCTGTATATAGAGGGATGTCTGTATATAGGAGTGGTGTCTGTATATAGAGGGATGTCTTTATATAGGAGAGATATCTGTATATAGAGTGATGTCTGTATATAGGAGTGGTGTCTGTATATAGAGGGATGTCTGTATATAGGAGAGATGTCTGTATGTAGAGGGATGTCTGTATATAGGAGTGGTGTCTGTATATAGAGGGATGTCTGTATATAGGAGTGGTGTCTGTATATAGAGGGATGTCTGTATATAGGAGTGGTGTCTGTATATAGGGGGATGTCTGTATATAGGAGTGGTGTCTGTATATAGAGGGATGTCTGTATATAGGAGAGATGTCTGTATATAGAGTGATGTCTGTATATAGGAGTGGTGTCTGTATATAGAGGGATGTCTGTATATAGGAGAGATGTCTGTATGTAGAGGGATGTCTGTTTATAGGAGTGGTGTCTGTATACAGAGGGATGTCTGTATATAGGAGTGGTGTCTGTATATAGGGGGATGTCTGTATATAGGAGTGGTGTCTGTATATAGAGGGATGTCTGTATATAAGAGTGGTGTCTGTATATAGAGGGATGTATATAGGAGTGGTGTCTGTATACAGAGGGATGTCTGTATATAGGAGTGGTGTCTGTATATAGAGGGATGTCTGTATATAGGGGATGTCTGTATATAGGGGGATGTCTGTATATAGGAGTGGTGTCTGTATATAGAGGGATGTCTGTATATAGGAGTGGTGTCTGTATATAGAGGGATGTCTGTATATAGGAGTGGTGTCTGTATACAGAGGGATGTCTGTAAATAGGAGTGGTGTCTGTATATAGGGGGATGTCTGTATATAGGAGTGGTGTCTGTATATAGGGGGATGTCTGTATATAGGAGTGGTGTCTGTATATACAGGGATGTCTCTATATAGGAGAGATGTCTGTATATACAGGGATGTCTGTATATAGGAGTGGTGTCTGTATATAGAGGGATGTCTGTATATAGGAGTGGTGTCTGTATATAGAGGGATGTCTGTATATAGGAGTGGTGTCTGTATACAGAGGGATGTCTGTATATAGGAGTGGTGTCTGTATATAGGGGGATGTCTGTATATAGGAGTGGTGTCTGTATATAGAGGGATGTCTGTATATAGGAGTGGTGTCTATATAGAGGGATGTCTGTATATAGGAGTGGTGTCTGTATACAGGGGGATGTCTGTATATAGGAGTGGTGTCTGTTTATAGGGGGATGTCTGTATATAGGAGTGGTGTCTGTATATAGGGGGATATATGTATATAGGAGTGGTGTCTGTATATAGAGGAATGTCTGTATATAGGAGTGGTGTCTGTATATAGAGGGATGTCTGTATATATTAGTGGTGTCTGTATATAGGGGGATGTCTGTATATAGGAGTGGTGTCTGTATATAGAGGGATGTCTGTATATAGGAGAGATGTCTGTATATAGAGTGATGTCTGTATATAGGAGTGGTGTCTGTATATAGAGGGATGTCTGTATATAGGAGAGATGTCTGTATGTAGAGGGATGTCTGTATATAGGAGTGGTGTCTGTATGTAGAGGGATGTCTGTATATAGGAGTGGTGTCTGTATATAGAGGGATGTCTGTATATAGGAGTTGTGTCTGTATACAGAGGGATGTCTGTATATTGGAGTGGTGTCTGTATATAGGGGGATATCTGTATATAGGAGTGGTGTCTGTATATAGAGGGATGTCTGTATATAGGAGTGGTGTCTGTATATAGAGGGATGTCTGTATATAGGAGTGGTGTCTGTATATAGGGGGATGTCTGTATATTAAAGTGGTGTCTGTATATAGAGGGATGTCTGTATATAGGAGAGATGTCTGTATATAGAGTGATGTCTGTATATAGGAGTGGTGTCTGTATATAGAGGGATGTCTGTATATAGGAGAGATGTCTGTATGTAGAGGGATGTCTGTATATAGGAGTGGTGTCTGTATATAGAGGGATGTCTGTATATAGGAGTGGTGTCTGTATATAGAGGGATGTCTGTATATAGGAGTGGTGTCTGTATACAGAGGGATGTCTGTATATAGGAGTGGTGTCTGTATATAGGAGTGGTGTCTGTATATAGGGGGATGTCTGTATATAGGAGTGGTGTCTGTATATAGAGGGATGTCTGTATATAGGAGTGTTGTCTGTATATAGAGGGATGTCTGTATATAGGAGTGGTGTCTGTATACAGGGGGATGTCTGTATATAGGAGTGGTGTCTGTATATAGGGGGATGTCTGTATATAGGAGTGGTGTCTGTATATAGGGGGATATCTGTATATAGGAGTGGTGTCTGTATATAGAGGGATGTCTGTATATAGGAGTGGTGTCTGTATATAGAGGGATGTCTGTATATAGGAGTGCCGTCTGTATATAGGGGGATGTCTGTATATAGGAGTGGTGTCTGTATATAGAGGGATGTCTGTATATAGGAGGGATGTCTGTATGTAGAGGGATGTCTGTATATAGGAGTGGTGTCTGTATATAGAGGGATGTCTGTATATAGGAGTGGTGTCTGTATATAGAGGGATGTCTGTATATAGGGGTGGTGTCTGTATATAGAGGGATGTCTATATATAGGAGTTGTGTCTGTATACAGAGGGATGTCTGTATATAGGAGTGGTTTCTCTATATAGGGGGATGTCTGAATATAGGAGATATGTCTGTTTATAAAGGGATGTCTGTATATAGGAGAGATGTCTGTATATAGAGGGATGTCTGAATATAGGAGTGGTGTCTGTATATAGAGGGATGTCTGTATATAGGAGAGATGTCTGTATATAGGAGAGATGTCTGTATATAGAGGGATGTCTTTATATAGGAGTGGTGTCTGTATATAGAGGGATGTCTGTATATAGGAGAGATGTCTGTATATAGAGGGATGTCTGTATATAGGAGTGGTGTCTGTATATAGAGAAATGTCTGTATATAGGGGGATGTCTTTATATAGGAGAGATGTCTGTATATAGAGGGATGTCTGTATATAGGAGTGGTGTCTGTATATAGAGGGATGTCTGTATATAGGAGTGGTGCCTGTATATAGGGGGATGTCTGTATATAGGAGTGGTGTCTGTATATAGAGGGATGTCTGTATATAGGAGTGGTGTCTGTATATAGGGGGATGTCTGTATATAGGAGTGGTGTCTGTATATAGAGGAATGTCCGTATATAGGAGTGGTGTCTGTATATAGAGGGATGTCTGTATATAGGAGTTGTGTCTGTATATAGAGGGATGTCTGTATATAGGAGTGGTGTCTGTATATAGAGAAATGTCTGTATATAGGGGGATGTCTTTATATAGTAGAGATGTCTGTATATAGAGGGATGTCTGTATATAGGAGTGGTGTCTGTATATAGAGGGATGTCTGTATATAGGAGTGGTGTCTGTATATAGGGGGATGTCTGTATATAGGAGTGGTGTCTGTATATAGAGGGATGTCTGTATATAGGAGTGGTGTCTGTATATAGAGGGATGTCTTTATATAGGAGTTGTGTCTGTATATAGAGGAATGTCCGTATATAGGAGAGATGTCTGTATATAGGGGGATGTCTGTATATAGGAGAGATATCTGTATATAGGGGGATGTTTGTATATAGGAGAGATGTCTGTATATAGGAGTGGTGTCTGTATATAGAGGGATGTCTGTTTATAGGAGTGGTGTCTGTATATAGGGGGATGTCTGTATATAGGAGTGGTGTCTCTATATAGGGGGATGTCTGAATATAGGAGTGGTGTCTCTATATAGGGGGATGTCTGTATATTGTAGTGCTGTCTGTATATAGGGGTATGTCTTTATATAGGAGTGGTATCTGTATATAGAGGGATCTCTGTATATGGTATTGGTGTCTGTACATAGAGGGATGTCTGTATGTAGGAGTTGTGTCTGTATATAGGAGTGGTGTCTGTATATAGGAGTGATGTCTGTATATAAGAGGATGTGGCCAAAGTGGCTACCAAGGATTCCTGCATGCCAAAATGGCTACCAAGGGGCCAAAGTTGCTAACAAGGGGCCCCGCACATCAAAGTGGCTACCAAGGGGCCAAATTGGATACCCAGGGGCAGGGCCCTGCATGCTAGACTTGCTCCTGAGGTTCATTGGCAGCTGGCAGCGCTGTTCAAGCACCATGTATTTCCTTCAGGAAATGCCCATCTAGTTATTATTCTTCTCCGCGTTTTCCGCAATTAATGCGGCCCGAACCGCTCGGCGCAGTGACCCCGTTCAGGCGGCGTTTCGAAGGCCTCGGTGGGGACAGGTGTGCTATGACTTTTATAGTCGATCCGATATGTAGTTTTTTTAAAAATCGCATTTAAAAAAAAAAAAATTCCCATAGGAAATAATGGCGAACTTTCCATTACCCCCAACTTGACCTTCCAAAGATGGCAGCTATGCAAATGTACGGTGTCCATTTTAGGACATGATCATTTATCAGAGTCAAACATCAGAATAAAGTGACTATGACACCCTCTCGTCCCGTGTGCAAAAGTAAGTGCGCCTCCGACCCCGTGTGCAAAAGTAAGTGCGCCCCCGGCCCCGTGTGCAAAAGTAAGTGCGCCCCCGGCCCCGTGTGCAAAAGTAAGTGCGCCCCCGGCCCCGTGTGCAAAAGTAAGTGCGCCCCCGGCCCCGTGTGCAAAAGTGAGTGCGCCCCCGGCCCCGTGTGCAAAAGTGAGTGCGCCCCCGGCCCCGTGTGCAAAAGTGAGTGCGCCACCGGCCCCGTGTGCAAAAGTGAGTGCGCCCCCGGCCCCGTGTGCAAAAGTAAGTGCGCCCCCGGCCCCGTGTGCAAAAGTAAGTGCGCCCCCAGCCCCGTGTGCAAAAGTAAGTGCGCCCCCGGCCCCGTGTGCAAAAGTAAGTGCGCCCCCGGCCCCGTGTGCAAAAGTAAGTGCGCCCCCGGCCCCGTGTGCAAAAGTGAGTGCGCCCCCGGCCCCGTGTGCAAAAGTAAGTGCGCCCCCGGCCCCGTGTGCAAAAGTAAGTGCGCCCCCGGCCCCGTGTGCAAAAGTAAGTGCGCCCCCGGCCCCGTGTGCAAAAGTAAGTGCGCCCCCGGCCCCGTGTGCAAAAGTAAGTGCGCCCCCGGCCCCGTGTGCAAAAGTAAGTGCGCCCCCGGCCCCGTGTGCAAAAGTAAGTGCGCCCCCGGCCCCGTGTGCAAAAGTAAGTGCGCCCCCGGCCCCGTGTGCAAAAGTAAGTGCGCCCCTGGCCCCGTGTGCAAAAGTAAGTGCGCCCCGGTCCCGGGTGTGCAAAAGTAAGTGCGCCCCCGGCCCCGTGTGCAAAAGTAAGTGCGCCCCCGGCCCCGTGTGCAAAAGTGAGTGCACCACCGACCCCGTGTGCAAAAGTGAGTGCGCCCCTGGCCCCGTGTGCAAAAGTAAGTGCGCCCCCGGCCCCGTGTGCAAAAGTAAGTGCGCCCCCGGCCCCGTGTGCAAAAGTAAGTGCGCCCCCAGCCCCGTGTGCAAAAGTGCGCCCCCGGCCCCGTGTGCAAAAGTAAGTGCGCCCCCGGCCCCGTGTGCAAAAGTTAGTGCGCCCCCGGCCCCGTGTGCAAAAGTGCGCCCCCGGCCCCGTGTGCAAAAGTAAGTGCGCCCCTGGCCCCGTGTGCAAAAGTAAGTGCGCCCCGGTCCCGGGTGTGCAAAAGTAAGTGCGCCCCTGTCCCGGGTGTGGAAAGTAAGTGCTCCCCTGGTCCCGGGTGTGGAAAAGTAAGTGGCCCCCCAGTCCCGTGTGTGAAAAGTGCTGCTGTAAAGCTGGCAGCGCTGTTCAAGCACCATGTATTTCCTTCAGGAAATGCCCATCTAGTTGATGATGTTAGTCTTGTCATTACTGAAATGGAGGGCACGGGTAGGGTGGTAGTCTGAGACAAGGGAGGAGATGTAGGGTGGTGCCAGACTGTGGAGCGCTTTGTGGGCGAGAGTGATAAGTTTATATTGGACTCTTTAGTGGATGGGCAACCAGTGCAAGGACTGATGTGTGAAACCAGCCTTACTCGGTGACAGATTCCCTTTAAGATTACAAATATGAGACCATTACAAATGTGAAAGACCTGAAAGATGGCTTTTATCGAGTTGTCCGGTCTAAAAAGAAAAGTCTGTAGTCATTTTATGTGACTGCAGACTGCCAAATTGTTACAGGGTACAGATGGGTGGTCACCTGATCGCATCTATGCGATTTGTATACTCGTGGTCACTTTCGAAATAGTCTATCTTCTCGAAAATTGAGAAGCAAAGGAAAGTCTGGTTGGCACATGATCGCAAGTACGCAGCTCTCATACATGCAGTCATGCGACCTCAGATACAGGGGAATCATGAAAATATGTTTAGCCCACAATGTCACAATTCGGCAGTCAGCAGTCACACAGTATTACTGCAGACTTTGCTTTTTGGACTGGACATCTCCTTTAAACCATAAGAATAAGCATTCTTGATAAATCGTCCAGCCATTCCTCCTACGGCACTGTGAGACATCCCTCAATTTAACGAGTGTAATGTTTGTGGATGAAGGTTAGCTGTCAATGTGTGACTCGTATGTATCCCTGTCCTCAGAGGAAAGCTCCGTGTCTATGCATGTTCATTGTTGATGGACTGCGTCTCATCAATGGGCCATCTTGTCAGCTGTACCAGCAGGAGAGGGATAGTTTAATTAACGCAGAGTTAATGAGTTCTGGTAAATGAAAGCCTCCCTTTATCAGAGCAATAATTTAGCTCTCCCCTGAGTTGTGCCAAACAACTCTTAAATGATGGTGCTTCACACCTAAATCACACAACGGAGGAAGGAAACGTGTAACCTTGGCACAAGGCTAACATCTGCAGATGATCTTCAAGGACATGGCCTGCCTGTATTCCTCTGACCTTCACATCCCGCACGCTCTGAATTCCTTGCAGTATGAGCAGAAGTATCTTTAATTAAGTTTCACACTTCCTCTAGAAAGAATTTCTATGTGAAGATATTTCCAAGCAATAAAGGCTTGTTTATAGATCGTCAAGATGTGACTCACATCCATTACCAGTCTTTGTTTCTAGGGCAAATCTGTTTTCATACATCAGACAAACTTCTTGTCATTGTAAACCCTTAGACCAGCGACTCATAGATCATAAATAAGTATGAGCCATGCAACGTCAAGCCAGTAACCTATGGAAGCAGAAGAATGCACTTTATAGGGACGAGCAACTAACATGTTACCTGAAGTCACATGTCTGGAGTCTTTGGTGTAGTGTAGTATATACAGTGCCTTGAAAAAGTCATCACCCCCCCATGAACTTTCCACATGTTTTCACATTACCCCCAGACTTAAATGTATTTTATTGAGATTTTATCTGATATAATAACACAAAGTAGCAAGTATTTGTGAAGGAATGATACATGGTATTTAATACTTTGTAAGACCACCTTTGGCTGCAATTACTGCTGTGAGTCTTTTGGGGTATGTTTCTAGCAGCTTTGTACATTATTTATCCATTCTTTATCTATTCTTCTTTGCAAACCAGTCCTAGCTCAGTGAGATTGGATGGAGGCGTCTCTGAACAGCAATTTTCAAGCCTTGCCACAGATTTTCAATGGGATTTTGGCCTGGACTGTGACATTCCCACACATGAAGGTGCTTTGATCTAAACCATTCCAGTGTAGCTCTGGCAGTTTATTTAGGATCAGTGTCCTGCTGTAAGGTGAATCTACCTAATGTGTGGAAAAAAAATAATCTCTCACCACTCACCTCTCTGACCCCTCAGCTCCTCGCAGTCACCTGTCCAGTCCTTGACACATCTTCAGATTGCTGCTGCGTGTGTTAAATTACAGTTTGAAGAGACCTGGGATCATTCTGTGCAAACACATGACAAAGGTTATGGCATGTACCATGACTGTGCCAAACCCTACCAGGCCTAGTCAAATCTGGAATCCCCAGCCCATCACGGGAGGCCCAGGGAATTCATTGTGAGCGGCAGCGGTCTAAAGATCGGATAGGTGACTGTGAGGAGTGGATAGACTGGAAAGATAAGGTGAGTAAAGGGCCACATGCAGCGAGTATTTGGTGAGCTTTTTTACCTCAGTATTTGTAAGCCAAAACCAGGAGAGGGACAGTGAGGAAAAGTATAACTGAAACGCGTCACCACTTCTGTATTTATCACCCACTCCTGATTTTGGCTTACAAATTTTGATGCAAAATACTGACTGAATACATACTCAACGTGTGCTTAACTATATTTTTTTCATTACACTTTGATGGCCTTTTACGGTTCTGAAAAATGGCAATTTTGTTGAATCGCGGCGGGAAAAAATTACAAAAATTAAAAATAAATAAATAAATAATTCACCTTTTTTGCAAAATTCCTTTCCACTCAAGTTTACTTGCTCATCCCAATTCTCTGACTGAGGGCTTGCTTTTTGCATGGTAAGCTGACATTTTTATTGATACCATTTCTGGGTAGACTTTCATTGCTTTTTATTTCATTTTTTCCCTTCAGTTTAACAATGGAAAAAAGTAGGTGATGCGAATCTTCCTATTGTTTTAATATTTTTAAAAACTTTATTTTTTACGTTATGATAGTGAATCGATAGTAGGTGATCACCTGTGCTGTAAGGTGCACCTAAAGTTGAGCTCTAGAGTTGTGTATGGGGGCAACACGTCCACTAAAAACCTAAAAGAATGTAAGAAGGATCGCATCCTTCGAAACGCGTTGGATTGGACAAACCCTATACGCGCCCGCCCATTAGCCGTGTGACGTCACACTCCACCACGCCCACCTCACACTCCGCCACTGCTTCGGCGTTTCTTCCGGTCGGGGCACGCTAGAAGTTGGTGGTATCTATCTGTCCCCGGCATCCGATTGCCTGAGCTGCTGTGTGGGGATTTGAGCGCTACCGCCATCCCCCGGCCTCTTTCTTCTGCAGCACGGAGCCGGCCACACTATTTTGGGAGGACCCACACATTTGCACCTGGAGACTACATTCACTACAGCATTCAGTAAGTGCGTAATTACATTCTTTTAGGTTTTTAGTGGACGTGTTGCCCCCATACACAACTCTAGAGCTCAACTTTAGGTGCACCTTACAGCGCAGGTGATCACCTACTATCGATTTACTATCACTCCCATACACGGGGTGCTGCACAGACCCTGTCCATCACCAGCAGCTGTACTTGGTTCCTTTATCTCTCCCCCCCACACACACTTATCTCAGCAGAGCGCCAGTGTATTTCTACTTGTTTTACCCATTTTTTACGTTATATTTAAACCTCTTAGGGGATTTGGTACCTGCAGACACGATTGTTCTATACACTACAATACTGGTGTATTGCAATATACAGACAGAAAAAGACCAAGATGGCAGCCATGCCAGATGTTTAATGCAATTCTACCTTTTTAAGACAAAAATAGGTTTAAAAGGGGTTTTCCATCTACAATCGGCAGAGTTGTTGAGTGATGTGTAATATTAATGCTAAGTCACCGCTTCAGACAAAACACTGGTGCTCGAGCAGCGTCAAAGAGAAGGCAGGAGATGGTGGCTTTTGTTATTTTACATGTGTGCAAAAAATTTGAAAAAAAAATGTAAATTGTTAATATTTTAATTTATTTAAAAAATATTAATTTTTAACGGAGTAAAATCTGAAAAATAACTTCATAAGTTTTATTACTTTACACTTTTAAACACTAGGGGGAGCAGCTGCTGAAATTTGCCATGTAAACCTAGTATGGTGCTAGGGCGGGTCTGATCACGTGTGTTGAGATCACTCCTTCCCTCCTTTTATGATTTTGTGATACACGACTGGCTCTGGCCTATATCACGCATGATGGGCATTAGATACCCGGCTGTGGGCTTTTTCACGCATGATGGCCACTAGATACACGGCTGTGGGCTGTATCACATAATGGGCATTGCTGTGGCAGGTATAGCTCACTTAATTTACAGGGTGTGTGTCTCCAGAAGCACAAGCTGGTCAAAATATAATGTGTCCACCGTCACATTTGCAATTTTTACTCTATAACATCCACTAATTTCTAGAAAAAAAAAGTGCTTATTTCTAGAAAACACCTGTTTTGTCAAAACAGTTACTACACCCATAGATCAATTCCTCATGGGATGTATTTTCCAAAATGGGGTCACTTCTGGGAGTGGGGTGGTGGTGGTGGTATGGGTTCAGGTGTTACAGCACCTTAGATTTGCAAATGGAGCCAGCAAACTATTGCAGCAGAATCTGCGCTCTGTGTCAAATAGCACACCTTCCCTTTAAAGCCATGTGATGTCCACAAACAGTACAATACAACCACATACAGGGTATTGCTGTATCGGGACCAAGTTGTGTAACAAATTATGGGTACAATTTCTCTTTTACTATATATGAGAAAGACCATCTTTATGGCCCAGTGGCATAAAATGCTGTGAACACCAATGGTGACTAAATATGAACCATACCCCTAGATTAACTCATTTAGGATTTCAGTTTCTACAATTGGGTGACTTTTGTAGGGGACATTGGTTGTTCTGCTGTTTTGGCACTTCAGGGGCTCTGCTACTATGCCATAGCACCAACAGACTATTCCAGAAAGAACTGCACTCCTTCTCCTCTGAGGTTCCACGCTATATGGTGTATTGCCGCACTCTGTAGCTATTGTATTACAAATTAGGGTATCTTTTCCTGTTATCCTTTGTGACACTTAAAAATTTAGGGCTAAAGCAACATTTTGGTTACAAAAACAATTGTTTTCATGGTCCAATAAAATTTAGTGAATCCTTTGTGGGTTCCGAATGCTAACTATACAACCAGATAAAATTATTGAGGAGTGTAGTTTCCAAAATAGGGTCACTGGTAAAAGGAGGGGTTTCTGCTATGTTGGCACCTCAGGAGCTTTGCAAATGTGATATGTAGTCTACAATCTATTTCAGAAAAATTGCATTCCAATGACATATAGCGGTTTTTCTATTCCAATTTATGCCATGTGACCACATTTAGGGAATCAGTGTGTTTGGGAGATATTGCTTAACAAATTTTAGGGTCCATTTTCTCCTATTACCCGTTGAAAAAATGAAATGCACCTGGAATAACCCAAGGCCTATTGCACCAGCGTGAGGTCTGATAGTGGCTCTAAGGCTGGGGTCATGTATTTCTATGCAGCCACATGCTCCGGTCCCGAGTTCCGGCAGCATTGATGCGAGAGACTCGCGCGAGTTTCTTGCATTGCACACGCAAGTGTGACCCCGGCCTAATGATTACATCCTGGTATCTAACAGCAGGCAGTATACCGTTGCCAATCACATGGGGGATGGCGAGACCCTCCAAGAATACGCCACACCAGACCATCGTTGATCCACCACCAAACCAACAATGCTGGATGATGTTGCAGACAGCACAACTTTCATCATAGTTTTCCAGCCTCTTTTACATCTATCACGTGTGCTCAGAATTAACCTACTTTTGTCTAGGATGAGAGCTACTTCTAGAACTGCCGGCGGAGATTAAGCTGCACAGTGAAGGACTGTGACCATGGGTCCCCTGCAGGACCCTCATACCATCATCATGTAGTTTGTTTTGGGCAGTAGTACACTAGTACATTTAGAGATGAATCAGTCAATAAGGGTAATTGTCTTTGGACAGCACCTGGAATATCATACCCCATTTGGGGTGGCCTTGCGTTGCCTCTTCAGTGAAGTAGTCGTCATTTTCATTTGTACCCAATCAGATTAAACCGATTCAATTAATTTTTTTTCCTAACAAAACAGATTCATATTCCTAAAGCTTAATAAACTTGGGGTTAGGCCAATATTAGACATTTGTAAAAAATAATATGTGCGTAGTTATCTATGAGTTACATTTTTGTCTGAGGTCCGTAAGCAAAATTTAAACGTGGCTCAGGAGCTAAGCCTGCTCCATACCGGTCAGATGCTGGCTCTGCTATATTGCTGGTATCTGCATCAACCAGAGCTTGCTACAATCTCTACAGTTTAACCATCTAAATGCTGCTGTCAAGCTCCGAGAGCAGCATTTAAATGGTGCCATCGCCAGCATCTTGACTGCAGATCGTTACCAGCCTTATGAGTCCAAACCATAGCTAGTGTTTGTCCTATTGCGAAGCTCAGCCACAGCCTGAGCTTCATAAGAAGACAGTGATTTTGCTATTTTGCAATACTGTTCTATTGCAGTATTTAGTATAAGCCATCAAAGAACTGCAGGTTCAAAGGTCTAAAAATACAATAAATTAAAATTTTTTTTTATAAAATAAAAGACAAATTAATGTTTTGGTATTGTCATATTTAGAACTCCAGAATTGTCATTTTCCAGTTGCTGAAAAAGTAAAAAAAAAATCAAAACCTCATATAGTGGTCAACAGAAAAATATAGTTATGGCTCTTGGAAAAAGGGAAGGAAAAAACAAAAGTATAAAAACTTCCTTGGCCATTAAATAGTTAAACTGCCGACACATGTATGTTGTCACACTGGGCCTCTACACTGTGTTCCAAATTATTATGCACATAGAGTTTAGGAGTGATAAGGTTAGAATTTTTTTGTTTGTCATTTAAACTCATTGATGGTGATGTGTGTCAGGGCTCTTTATATCACTGAAAGCAATTGCAGATACCTGTGCAAATTAGTTTGGCAGGTGTGTCCAAATAAAGGCAAGACTACTTAAGAAGGCTGTTCCACATTATTAAGCAGCCTACATTTTTTGCCAAAATGGGAAAGAAAAAGGATGTGTCGGCTGCTGAGAAGCAACAAATTGTGGAGTATTTAGGTCAAGGCATGACTACAATCAACATTGCCAAGACACTTCATCGTGATCATCGCACAATCAAGAAGTATGTAGCGGATTCCCAGCACACACGTGTGCGTGCTGATAAGGAAAAATTGAGGACTCTTTCCAACAGGCAATTGCATAAGGTTAAAAGAGCAGCTGCAAAAATGCCTTGTCATAGCAGCAGACAAGTTTTTGAAGCTGCTGGTGCCTCCAACGTCCCCAGAACAACAAGATGCAGGGTCCTTCAGAGGTTTGCAGCTGTGTGTAAGCCATCCTGTCGACCACCTCTATCCACTGCAACAAGCAGAAACGGCTCCAGTGGGCCAAACGATACATGAAGACTGACTTCCAAACTGTTTTGTTCACCGATGAGTGCCGTGCAACGCTCGATGGTCCAGATGGATGGAGTGGAGGATGAACACCCCATGAAAGCACGGCTAAGGCGCCAACAAGGAGGAGGTGGAGTAATGTTTTGGGCTGTAATCATGGGGAGAGAGATTTTCGGCCCCTTTATGATCCCTGAAGGGGTAAAGATGAACTCCAATATCTATGTGGAGTTTCTAAAACAACACTTCCTGCCATGGTTCAAGAGGAAGAACCGTGCTTTCCGCAGCAAGATCATTTTCATGCATGATAATGCACTGTCTCATGCTGCAAAAAACACATCTGCATCTCTGGCTGCTATGGGCATAAAAGAGGACAAACTTATGGTGTGGCCACCATCTTCCCCTGACCTCAACCCCATTGAGAACCTCTGGAGCATCATCAAAAGGAGTGTCTATGATGGCGGGAGGCAGTTCACATCTAAGCAACAGCTCTGGGAGGGTATTCTGTCCACATGCAAAACAATTGAAGCAGAAACCATCCAAAAACTGACAAATTCAATGGACCAGAGAGTTCAGAAGCTTCTTTTGAACAAGGGGTCCTATGTGCAAATGTAACATCACCTAGAATAAAGTTTTCACTTGAAAACTGTTTGATTTCATTTTGTAATAAGCTGATAATGCTTATAACTTCACAATTGACCATTTTTTTTGTTCAAAATAAAAAAAAAGGTTGAAAACTCTGCTGTGCATAATAATTTGGAACATGCATTTTGAGTGTTTATTTTTTCTAAAAAGATACGGTTTTCATAGGCAGTTTGTTCCAAAACATTGCAATTATACTAGAATAGTAGATGACTGGAAAATAACAATGACTGCAATTCAGATAGGTAATTTAGAGAAAATATGAGGAAATATTATTTGCATAATAATTTGGAACACAGTGTATACTCAGTGTAAAGCCAGAATTATATATACTGTTTATTCATGGAGCAGGGAATCACAACACCACTGAATACCTGCGTCACAGTCTCTGTCCTGCTTATGTCTGGCTTTAGAAGGGAACCATAATGTAAGGACGTTCGGCATTCCTACCGGCGACAGAATAATCTTTAGATTTGCTCATACAGGTTTGCTGAATGCTACAATGCTACAAACAGCCAAAAGACTCAGGGCCACAATTTATCATTGCTGTTTTATCACTTATCTGGAGTAAGCTCCTCTTTTTCAGTGGCTTTAGCATTTGCACCTTATGCTAGGTTTTCTGTCACATTTTAACCCCTTAATGACCACCAATATTGTCTTTTTACTGACCTCAGTTATAAGTGACAACCATCCCGACAGGTGAAAATGTCGCAGCTATCAACTATACACTATGGCTGACACCTTGCTGCATCAGTCACGATCGGTGTCAGTCAGGATCAGTCACGATCGGGTCGAGCCATTTCATCTTTACCATTGATAGGAATTCTCAATTCACAAGGTCCTCAAGGACTTATCTCCTCTTTATACACCTATCTATTATCCATAGGAGAGGGGTCTACTATAGATTCTATTAAGAGGAGGTGGGAGAGGCTTCTTCCAGATACACTGGGGGAAGAATGGGACGACATTTTGGAATCTCCAACTAAGGTTTCCCCATCAATCAACAATAGGATGACTCAGTTGTACATTATATATCAATCCTATCTGACCCGACTCGTCTTTTTAAAATGGGTCGTCTCCATTCGTCAGGTTGTCTGAGATGTCACTTAAGTGATGCGGATTTTATTCATATGATATGGAAATGTCCCGTTATCTTTCATTATTGGAAAGAGGTGACGACATTATTGACATCCTTGTTGTTGATTCCTGTCCCACTTGAGCCATTGACCTGTTTATTTGGGGTGTGGGATGCGGAGGCTTGGGACCACCACACTGGGATTTTTTTGCGAGAGACACTGTTTCTGGCGTGAAAGGTACTGGCGCTGCGCTGGATGGGTGGTTCTTGCCCATCTCTTAGAGCTTGGGTGGATTTAGTGAATTCAATTATCCCATATGAACGGACATTATATCAGAATAGAGGATGTCCAGAAAAATTTGAGAAAATATTGGGTAAATGGAACTCCTCCCACCATACTCTATAATCTATAACAATTTAACATACACGTGGGAAGTAGGGTCTGTGGGTTTAGGGACATTGCTTACAGGGTGAAATTTATACGGAATTTTCTTTTGGCGGCGTTCTTTTAGTAGTTGACGTAGTTAAGGTTATACAATAGGATACTTGTGATTGACATGCACCGCTTATTACTCTTATAATACTCCAGATGTGATGATGCATTGTAACTATTCACACTGTATGTTATAATGGATAATGATAGAAACAAATGCAAATGTGTGTATTGTATGATTTACTTTGCAATTAATAAACGAATTTAACAAAAAAAAAAAAAAAAAAGTTGCATAATTTCCAAAACGGGGTGACTTGAGGGGCTCTGTATATGGAGTCGTCAAACTATGCTAGGAAAATCTGTTCTCTTTGAGGAAAATAGCGAACCATCCCTCTCGAGTCTTGCCATGTGGCTAAGCAATACTGTACAACCACATAAGGGGTATTTCTACGTTCAGCAGAAATTGTGGGACAAAAATTGGTGCCATTTTAACCCATTTCCCCATTTGAAAATGTAAAATCTGGGTCTAAAATAAAATTTGGGTGGTAAAAAATTTAATATTATCTTCACTGCCCAATGGTATAAAATTATGTGAAGTCAATATGATCACTGCACCCGTAGTTTAATTAATTGAGAAGCGTAGTTTGTAAAATGGTGTCTCTTATGGGAAGGGGGGCAGGGTTCTGCTGTTCTGGCACCTCACGGGCTCTGCCGCCAGAGGGTCATGGCACCCGCAAACCAAAATCGGAACTATAAGAATATGGCGCTCTTTAACTTCTGAGCTTTGCACTGTTCCTGTAAAGTATTTCCTGATTACATGTAGAGTATTTGTGCACTCAGGAGAAACTGAACAACAAACTGAGGTCCATTTTCACCAATAAAAAAAAAAGCTTGGTGCTAAAACAGCATTTTAGCGGTAAGTTGTAATTATTCATTCTTCACAGCCCAATGGAATAAATTTCTGTTAGTCACATGTGGTGTCAACATGCACTCCCAGATTAATTCAATGGGGAGCGTAGTTTGTAAAATGAGGTCACTTATGGGAGGGGGATTTGTTGCTGCTCTGGCACCTCAGGAGCTCTGCCAATGTGACATGGCACAACCATTCCAGCAAACTCTGAACTACCATATGGTACCTTCTTCCCTTCTGACATTTGCACTGTGCCTCAAAAGTAGTTTTTGACCACATATGGAGTATCGGCATACTCAGAAGAAATTGCACAACACATTTTGGGATTCATTTTCTCCTGTTATCCTTGTGAAAATGAAAAAATATGGGGCTAAAACCATTTTTGTGGGAAAATTTAATTTATACAGTTCATCATAAAATTTTGTGAAGTACTTGTGGCTTAAGGTGCTCACTACACATCTAGATAAATTCATTGAGGGGTCCAATTTCCAAAATGGGGTCATTCATGGAGGGGATTCCACTGTTTAGACAGAAAAAGATAGTGGGGTATAGTCAATCAAACCAGTCTGATATAAATACTATAACCTAAAACTAAATTTTATTTAAATTCTTTAAAATAAAACCACAAAATTTTACAAAGTCTGCAACCAGCCGGTCCAATAAACTGAAGAGTGGATAGTAACAGACACGCCCTAAAAGGCCCTATTAAGCCCTAGTGCACCCTTCCTGGCAGCGGAGGTTGGCACCCTCTTGAGCGCAATGTGACACCCCCGCTCAATATAGGCTGGCCCTAGATGCACCTAAATTGCCCTACCCTATGTAAGGACAATAAATGACCAACCAAAAACCAACCGGTGTGCCGTGCTGATTTAAGAAGAGTGAAGTGCATCGGGCATATTATATGGTGGACCAAAGGAGGTATGTCTTTGAAATGGTGATCTATTGTTCAGAACCAACCAGACAATATAATTTCCCCCCTTAGGAGACCACAAATAACCACTCCAATTGTAACATAAGACAAAAAAAGGATTCTCAAAACACCAGATAAGAGGCACAAAAAATATAATGTATATATTGTATGCAGGGGGATAGGGGTAATACTAAACTAATTCACCCTCCTCTTACCCCAATTGTATGTCCCTGCCTTGCCGCGGAGGTTGGCACCTTATATGAATATGCAAATGGAGCCCCCGCTCAGTCGGCTCACCCTACCAAATCTCTGAATGTAAAGGTGAGGTGAAGGTGTAAAAAGGGTTGGGGGGGGGGGGGGGGGGGTTTACACAGTTAACTCAGGTTTCTCGGTGATAAAGATAGCCAAAGAAAACCCAGGTTTTACAGAAATTGTTCCAATGGTGTATTGTGATAGTCGACAAAGTGCTATAGTGCTTTGTGTAAACCAAGAGTAATCATGCAGATAACAGCAATTCTATATATTGCACTATGCCCACAAGATGTCATGCATAAGGGTACTGTCTCACAGTGGCACTTTGGTCGCTACGACGGCACGATCCGTGACGTTCCAGCGATATCCATACGATATCGCTGTGTCTGACACGCTACTGCGATCAGGGACCCCGCTGAAAATCGTACGTCGTAGCAGATCGTTTGAAACTTTCTTTCGTCGTCAAGTGTCCCGCTGTGGCGGCATGATCGCATCGTGTAACAAAGGTTGTATACGATGTGCGCACAGTAACCAACGGCTTCTACATCGCAAATACGTCATGAAATTATCGCTCCAGCGTCGTGCATTGTGAAGTGTGACCGCTGTCTACGACGCTGGAGCGATATTGGAGCGACGCTGGAGCGTCACGGATCGTGCCGTCGTAGCGACCAAAGTGCCACTGTGAGACGGTACCCTAACAATTTTCAATGATACCTATGGCATCACAATCCAAAACAAGTCAAGATGGAAGCCAGAGTGCTATAGTGCTTTGTATAAATCAGAAGTCATCATGCAGGTAACAGCAATACAAATTATATAGTAACCTTGATCGCCAAAAAATGATCAGTGGCAATAACCGTGCCCTTTTTACTTTTTTTTTACCCAGACTGAGTTAACCCCAGATTGGTCATGTATATATTGCACTATGCCCACAAAATGTCATGCATAACAATATCAATATGGCATCACAGTCCAAGACAAATGAAGTAATCAAAATGGCAAATACAGAAAGAATAAGGCATGTAAAACACTTTACCCAACTTTTGCCACAGAAAAGCCAATTGCACCATATCTATAATAGCACCATAATGGAAAATAAAGCATCTCTTATCTGGTATTTGAAGAAAAAAAAACTGCCTCAACGCATTTCCCTTCCATGGTGTAAGTTCATCAGGAGGCGAATGGAGTAGCTGATGTTACAAGAGAGAAGGCATCCGACACACTAGGACATTCTGGTTGCAGGTGTGTTTCCACTGTTTAGGTACATCAGGGGCTCTGCAAATACGACATGACACACGCAGACCATTCCATCAAAGTCTGAGTTCCAAAACGTCACTCCTTCTCGGAGCCCTGCTTTGCGCACAAACAGTAGTTTTCCCCCCACATATGTATTATGTGTTCTCCGGAAAAATGGCACAACAAATATTAGGGTCCATTTTCTCCTGTTACTCTTGTGAAAATAAAAATATAGTGCTAAAAACTTTTTTGTGGGAAAAAAAGTGATTTCTTATGTTCACGGATCTACGTTATTAACTTCTGTGAAGGATCTGGGGGTTAAAGGTGCTCATCACACATCTAGATACATTTGAGGGGTCTAGTTTTCTAAGTGGGGTCACTTGTGGGAGGTTTCTACCGTTTAAGCACATCAGGGGCTCTCCAAAGTAGATTATGGCATCTGCTAATGATTCCATACAATTTTGAATGCGCAAAGTCAAATGAAACGCCTTCCCTTCCAAGCCCTGCGCCTAAACAGTAGTTTTTCCCCCCACACATGTAGTATCTGCATACTGAGGAAAAATGACAAATTATGGAGATTCATTTTCTCCTGTTACCCTTGTGAAAATTTGAAAAAAAAGGGGCTAAAGTTAAGTTTTTGTGAAAAAAGTAAAAACCTGAAGGGTTAATAAACTTCTTGAATGTGGTTTTGAGGACTTTGAGGGGTGCAGTTTTTAGAATGGTGTTACTTTTGGGTATTTTCTGTCATACAGACCCTTCAAGACATTACCTCAGGAATCGAAATATCACTTTAACACAGTTGCCAAATAAGCTAAAACATTATCATTTTTAAGTGCTTCCCTTTTCAGTGTTTTCTTTTTATATATAATGGAATCATATTGTTAAAAACCGTATAAAAGAAAAGCCATAAAATACAAATAAAAATTATATATACAGTATTTTCTAGGACTAAGACTCACCTTCATTTTGACATTAGAAAAACGCACCTAAAATGTGTGTAAAGATGCACATTTCAACTGCTTGAAAAGGAACATTAAATAAAAGTGCACTACAGCCTACTCGTGGTCTTCTTATATTTTGAGCTCTAATTAATAAACGAAAACTTATGTAAAATAAATAACAAATCACATAGTATTTAAACAATTTGAGTGCATTTAATGAAAAAATACTTACTAAATGAAGCCAGGTAGATCAGGCAAATGACAGTCAGAAACAGCACGTTGGTAGCACTCATGGCTCCTGTCTGGGTTCATGAAACAAGAAAGTACTCAAGTCCTGTATTATATACTGCACTACGCCGAACGACTGTCTAGTTAAACTAAATGATGTACACCTTCCTTGAGGAGGGACATTACTGAGTTTTTACCATGTAACATAGCCTTGTGAGATTTGTATAGTCAAGGAGGCATCTTACAAAACCATGTTAAAATGCAACAAAGGAATCCGGACTGCAAAAAGCATGTACATATTATATACATACATTTTCATTACATGCACATGCATATAGAGCCTCAATATCAACTGTGTGGGTGTCTACTGTAATTTTGCAAGAGTGAGTTCTGCCTTTGTAATTTAAAAAGTCCCTTTCACCAGTTTGATCATGTTAAACAGGCCACATCATGGAACAGTGACTGGGGAGCAGAGTAAAATGTAGCTTTCATTTCCAATTACTGTGCAGAGATATTAGCCCGTAAAGTGTAGGCCATTATTTATGCTTATAATGTAAGTCCAAGGAGTGAGCAGATAGTTTTCATTGGGAGTGGGTACTTCTTCACCAGTATGACATGGACCAATCAACAAGCTGCATACAGGGAAAAAAAGAACATGACCCCAAAAGAGTTTTGTGCAGGTTTCTCAAGGGGGATAAATGTAATGGCAGACCATCTGCTCTCCTCACTGCAGAGCTGGGTGTGATTACAAAGTGTTGGGAAAAGAGCAGAGATTACCAACTCCATTCATCTCACTGTGATCAGTGTGGGTGAAGGGTAATCGTGCAGAGCTGACAGCACTGTGAGAGGAGAGCTGATAGAAGTGTATGTAAAGAGACAAAGCTCAGCTCTGCTGTATTAGCTATCCTCTCACACCAACTGCTGTACTAGCTATCCTCTCACACCAACTGCCGTAAGGTGAAGGTGATGGTAATTTCTGCTCTACTCCCATTTGTAATCAGTCTGCAGTGAGTCCACTGAGGGGAGCAGACTGTCCTTACATATCTCATACAGGAAAAGCCTGTTCTATTACCATTACAGGAGTGTTTATTTTTTCCCCTTGTATATTACTGTCTGCATATGATTGGTCAGCATCATACAGGGAGAATCGTAAACACAACCAGTAAAAAAATCTCTGGTAACTCCCCCTTGGACTAAAACTATAACCTACACTTTACAAGCCAATAACAACGCTAATGAGAGCAGAAATATAAAAAAATGTTTACTCAGCTCTGCAGCCACCAGCAAATTTATGTGGTCAGTCTGAAGGGGATATGGCATATCAAAAATGGCTAGTTTCTGTTCTTATTTTTTTCCCCCAATGCTCTTCTGAGTATTATACAGTGGGTACGGAAAGTATTCAGACTTTAAATTTTTCACTTTTTTTGTTTCATTTTCACACCTGGATCAAATCCTCTCCACTTCTGTGAGGCTGGATGGTGAACGTTGGTGGACAGCCATTTTCAGGTCTCTCCACGGTTCTGGCTGGGACAGTCAAGAATGGTCACAGAGTTGTTATGCAGTCACTCCTTTGTTATTTTAGCTGTGTGCTTAGGGTCATTGTCTTGTTGGAAGGTGAACCTTCGGCCATGTCTGAGGTCCAGAGCACTCTGGAAGAGGTTTTCATCCAGGATATCTCTGTACTTGGCCGCATTCAAGTTTCTTTCAAATGGTAACCAGTCGTTCTGTCCCTACAGCTGAAAAACACCCCCATAGCATGATGCTGCCACAACGTTTCATTGTTTGGATTGTATTTGGCAGGTGATGAGCAGTGCCTGATTTTCTCCACACATACAGCTTAGAATTATAACCAAAAAGATATATCTTCGTCTCATCAGACCATAGAATCTTATTTCTCAGTCTGGGAGTTCTTCATATGTTTTTTTTTTAGCAAACTCTATGCAGGCCTTTCTTATGTCTTGCACTGAGGAGAGGCTACCGTCGGGCCACTCTGCCATAAAGGCCTAACTCTTGGAGGGCTGCAGTGATACTTGACTTTGTGGAACTTTCTCCCCTGTCCCTACTGCATCTCTGGAGCTCAGCCACAGAGATTATGGGGTTCTTCTTTACCTCTCTCAAAAAGGCTCTTTTTCACGATTGCTGTTTGGCTGGACGGCCAGGTCTAGGAAGACTTCTGGTGGTCCCAAACTTCTTCCATTTAAGGATTATGGAGGCCACTGTGCTCTTAGGAACCTTGAGTACTGCAGAAATTCTTTTGTAACCTTGGCCAGATCTGTGTCTTGCCACAATTCTGTCTCTGAGCTCCTTGGCCAGTTCCTTTGACCTCATGAGTCTCATTTGGTCTGACATGCACTGTGAGCTCTTCTACAGAGAAGTGTGTGCCTTTCCAAATCAAGTCCTATCAGTTTTATTAAACACCGCTGAACTACAATGAAGTAGAACCATCTCAAGGAGGATCACAAGAAAATAGACAGCATGTACGGTAACTTAAATATGTGTCTGAGCAAAGGGTCTGAATACTTATGAGCTTCTGATACTTCAGTTTTTCTTTTTTAATAAATATGGAAAAAAAAATCTACATTTCTATTTTTTTCTTCAGTCAAGATGGGGTGCAGAATGTACATTAATAAGAAAATGAACTTTTTTGAATTTACCAAATGGCTGCAATGAAACAGAGTGAAAAATTTAAAGGGGTCTGAATTAGTGATGAGCGAATATACTCGTTACTCGAGATTTCCCGAGCATGCTCGGGTGACCTCCGAGTATTTGTAAGTGCTCGGAGATTTAGTTTTCATCGCCGCAGCTGAATGATTTACATCTGTTTGCCAGCATTAGTACATGTGGGGGTTGCCTGGTTGCTAGGGAATCCCCACATATAATCAAGCTAGCTAAGAGATATAAATCATTCAGCTGAGGTGAGGAAAACTACCGTATATACTCGAGTATAAGCCGAGATTTTCAGCCCAAACAAATGGGCTGAAAGTGCCCCTCTCGGCTTATACTCGAGTTATGGAAGGCGGGGGGGTTGGCGGGTGAGGGGGAGCGACACCTGTCAAATACTCACCTGCTCCCAGCAGTCCTGGCGCGGTCCCCGCATGTCCCATGGTGTTCGGGCGCGGCAGCTTCTTCCCCTGTTCAGCGGTCACTGGTACCACTCATTAAAATTATGAATATGGACTCCACTCCCATAGGGGTGGAGCCGCATATTCATTACTGTAATGAGCGGTACCATGTGACCGCTCACTACAGGAAGAAGCTGCCACTCCCGGAGACGTGGGACATGCAGGGACCGCGCCAGGAGCAGGTGAGTATGTCATATTCACCTTTCCGCGTTCCACCGCCGCCTCGTCTTCCACGTCCTCTGCAGTGACTGTTCAGGTCAGAGGACGCGATGATGTATTTGTGTGAGCGCCGCCCACTGCCTGAACAGTCAGTGCGGAGAGACGGGACAGGACGAGGAGCAGCGGGCAGCGACGAGGTGAGTATGTCATTTTTTTTTTTTAGTGCAGCAGCAGCATTACATGTGGCACAGTGCTATATGGAGCACCTATGGGGCCATAAAGAACTGCATGGAGCATTATATGGGGCATCTATGGGGCCATAACTGCAAGGAGCATTATAGGGGGCATCTATGGGGCCATAACTGCATGGAGCATTATATGGGGCATCTATGGAGCCATAACGGCATGGAGCATTATATGGGGCATCTATGGGGCCAGAACTGCATGGAGCATTATATGGAGCATCTACGGGGCCATAACTGCATGGAGCATTATATGGAGCATCTATGGGGCCATAACTGCATGGAGCATTACATGGAGCATCTATGGGGCCATAACTGCATGGAGCATTATATGGAGCATCTATGGGGCCATAAAGAACTGCATGGAGCACTATATGGGGCATCTATGGGGCCAGAACTGCATGGAGCATTATATGGAGCATCTATGGGGCCATAACTGCATGGAGCATCTATGGGGCCATAACTGCATGGAGCATTATATGGAGCATCTATGGGGCCTTAACTGCATGGAGCATTATATGGAGCATCTATGGGGCCATAAAGAACTGCATGGAGCACTATATGGGGCATCTATGGGGCCATAACTGCATGGAGCATTATATGGAGCATCTATGGGGCCATAACTGTATGGAGCATTATATGGGATATCTATGGGGCCATAAAGAACTGCATGGAGCATTATACGGGGCATCTATGGGGCCATAATGAACTGCATGGAGCATTATATGGAGCATTACATGGGGCCATAAAGAACTGCATGGAGCATTATATGGAGCATCTATGGGGCCATAAAGAACTGCATGGAGCATTATATGGGGCATATTTGTATATGGAGCATCCTATGGGGCCATAATGAACTGTATGGAGCATTATATGGGGCCTATTTTGTATGGCGCATCTTATGGGGCCATAATGAGTAACTCGAGTAACGAGTATATTCGCTCATCACTAGTCTGAATACTTTCCGTACCCACTGTAATTGTGTTTTTAATCAGCCATTTGGTTCCAGAGATATTTGCCTTTTTTATTTCTGCACAATATTTTATGGTCTTAACCAAGACCATAAAAATTAGCACTAAGTACAAAGGCCCATATCTCTGGAACTGTAAAGTGATTAAAAAAAGTCATGACAGCAGCAGGACTAAAGAAAGAGCAATCACTGGCCACTTTTAAACTAGTGACAGGTCCTCTTTCAAAATGCTGAAACTGGTCAAAGGTACTCTGAGGCTGGCCTGATTGGACTATTGTAAAGCAATTCACAAGTAATCCATGTACAGTTTAGTTAACCTTTTGAGATTGTAAAACCATCACAACCATTTCAAAAAAACATTTTTTTTATTTGTCTGTATTAGCATATACAGCTACACATACATTTTACTTTCAGAATTAAATACTTAATTGTATATTTATAACAGGCAGGAGATGGGGCATAGAAAAAAAAATGAAGATGGCACATTTGGTTACTTTTCATGTAGAACTTTGAATTAAATAACTTGCTTATGAACTTTATTATTTTGCAGTAATGACAGACCAAATACACCATTTACTACAATCATGTCACCAGAGTATTCTGAGATATACTGCCACCATACTTTGTGCACTCAGCAGAGCGGTGAGGAGGTATTGTATTGTAGTGGCAGAGCACTGTACAGTGTAAAGAGTGTTTATAGAGACTAGGAGCGGTTTCAATAAACTACCTGGTAAGCGACAAGGCTACTAGTTTCACAGCCACAACCGATACAGCATGTCTAAATTATTACTATTTGCTGCAGCTTCAGTGCATTTCTTTGTGCCTAATGTCTTTCAATAAAGATTTTTGTTTTTATATGATTAAAAAAAATTAAAGTATCTTAACACTGCTTCAAGTTGCCCCCTATTCCTCTTGCTAGCCATACCTAGCTATGAACTGTAAACATGTGCAGAATAGGAGACTTTCAACCAAGGCATGACAGTGAGTGCTTACAATGGTCACTTAAGTGAGGTCTTTAACCTGAGGGCAAGATGACTTACAAAACAGAAAAGACAGAACACACACAAATAAAAAAGATAAAAGTACTATGTTAGAGTGTTTGTGTTATCAGAGGGTCCGTACTGTAAAGACTGCGGCTTTTGTAATGATGGCTCTGTTCCATGGAAGTCATTTTTCGGAACTAAGGCTTGAAGATTGAGGCCAGTGTAAGTGAGGCCACTGATCAGTCTGATGTCACTGTAGCGCTTTCACCAGATATAACTTTTCTCCATGTTCACTAGTGAAGATGGGGGCTTTTTTGTAATGTTCCACAAGTTCATCCATGTTCTTAAACCTCCTCTGTCCAATACAATAGACAGTGTCCACCATCTGTACTTTGAAGTGTTTGTTTTTTCCTGATGCCTTTAGTGATATGGAAAAATCACTGGGCTGTGATAAAGGGGAAAAGAAGAAAATATATGTTATCTTTGGTTATACAGTCATGATTACATACGTACATGAAATGTGTGTACAAGATGCAGCCGAACATTAACTTTTTTCTTCTTCAGAGCCAAGCACTAAATCAGTAACAACTACCTTACTACTTGCCTTTTCTGCCATGCAACAAACTCTCCCACCTCAGAAAAGTCACACACCATTCCTTGCAGCAATTCTCCCACTTCCTTTGACGTCACTACAACAGAGCAGTTCCTTCTCTTTAGCTCTGCAACATCGATGAGGCATCACTGTCAACTTCATGTCAACATAGAACAGAAGGGAAGGAGCTGCTGTTGACGTGACATCACAGGAAGTAGGAAAATTAGCCAGGTGCATGGCAGAACAAGCAACCTGCCAACAAGTACTAAGCTGCATAGAAAAAAAAAAATTACAGTCCCGGATAACCCCTATATGAGTACACTAAACAGAAATTGATCTAAAATATTTATTATAAAACATACAAATGTCCTAGCATGCAAAATCTACTTCTCATTTAAGTCAGGGAAGCTTAACATTTTGTTGTAATAGTTCTTGTTAAGGAGAATTAGGTCACCAAAAGAAAATTTAAGGATATATATAGAAAGAGCAATTTAAATTTTGGGGAGTGTAACACCAAAAAGGAAGAGTCATGGTTATGTGACATCTACCGTATATACTCGAGTATAAGCCGAGAATTTCAGCCCATTTTTTAGGCTGAAATTGCCCCTCCCAGCTTATACTCGAGTTATTCCCAGGGGTCGGCAGGGGAGGGGGACCGGCAGCTGTGTAATGATACTTACCTGCTCCCTGCACGTCACTGGTTCCCGATGCGCAGACAGCTTATTCCTGCAGTGAGCGGTCACATGGTACCGCTCATTACAGTAATGAATATGGACCCGACTCCACTCCCATAGGGGTGGAGCCGCATATCCACTACTGCAATGAGCGGTACCATGTGACTGCTCACTACAGGAAGAAGCTGCGGGGGAACAGACGTGCAGGGACCGCGCCAGGAGCAGGTGAGTATAACGCAGTGCGCGATATTCACCTGTGCCACGTTCCACCGCCGGCGCCGCTGTGTCTTCCGCGTCCTCTGCAGTGACACTCAGGTCAGAGGGCGCGATGACGTGATTAGTGCGCGCTGCCCTCTGCTTGAACGTCAGTGCAGGGGACAGGGAAGACACAGCGGCACCCGTGAATATAGCAAGTGTCGGGGGCCTGAGAGGCGAGTATGTGATTTTTTTAATCGCAGCAACAGCATATGGGGCAAATATCTGTATGGAGCATCTTATGGGGCCATGTGCAGCATTATATGGGGCAAATATCTGTATGGAGCATCTTATGGGGCCATGTGCAGCATTATATGTGGCAATTATCTGTATGGAGCATCTTATGGGGCCATGTGCAGCATTAAATGGGGCAAATATCTGTATGGAGCATCTTATGGGGCCATGTGCAGCATTACATGGGGCAAATATCTGTATGGAGCATCTTATGGGGCCATGTGCAGCATTATATGGGGCAAATATCTGTATGGGGCCATGTGCAGCATTATATGGGGCAAATATCTGTATGGGGCCATGTGCAGCATTATATGGGGCAAATATCTGTATGGAGCATCTTATGGGGCCATGTGCAGCATTATATGGGGCAAATATCTGTATGGAGCATCTTCTGGGGCCATGTGCAGCATTATATGGGGCAAATATCTCTATGGAGCATCTTATGGGGCCATAATCAGCATTTGTGGAGCATTATATGGGGTAAATGTGTCTGTGGAGCATCTTATGGGGCCATAATCAGCATTTGTGGAGCATCATACGGGCAAATGTGTCTATGGAGCATCTTATGGGGCCATGTGCAGCATTATACGGGGCAAATATCTCTATGTAGCATCTTATGGGGTCATGTGCAGCATTACATGTGGCAAATATCTCTATGTAGCATCTTATGGGGCCATGTGCAGCATTATATGGGGCAAATATCTCTATGGAGCATCTTATGGGGCCATAATCAGCATTTGTGGAGCATTATATGGGGTAAATGTGTCTATGGAGCATCTTATGGGGCCAATGTGTCTATGGAGCATCTTATGGGGCCATAATCAGCATTTGTGGAGCATTATACAGGGCAAATGTGTCTATGGAGCATCTTATGGGGCCATGTGCAGCATTATATGGGGCAAATATCTCTGGAGCATCTTATGGGGCCATGTGCAGCATTATACGGTGCAAATATCTGTATGGAGCATCTTATGGGGCGATGTGCAGCATTATATGGGGCAAATATCTCTATGGAGTATCTTATGGGGCCATGTGCAGCATTATATGGGGAAAATATCTCTATGGAGTATCTTATGGGGCTATAATCAGCATTTGTGGAGCATTATACGGGGCAAATGTGTCTATTGAGCATCTTATGGGGCCATAATCAGCATTTGTGGAGCATTATATGGGGCAAATGTCTGTATGGAGCATCTTATGAGGCCATAATCAACATGTGTGCAGCATTATATGGGCGTATTTTGTATGGAGCATCTTATGGGGCCCATCATGAACTTTATGGTTAACTATATAGGGCTCCTGATTCAATATGGATATTCAAAAACACAAACTACTGATGCCTCAATTAATTTTACTTTTATTGGTATCTATCTTTATTTTTGAAATTTACCGGTAGCTGCTGCATTTTCCACCCTAGGCTTATACTCGAGTCATTAAGTTTTCCCAGTTTATTTGTGGCAAAATTAGGGGTCTCGGCTTATACTCGGGTCGGCTTATACCCGAGTATATACGGTAATTTCACCTGCACACAATGGATCACTACATTCCATTCTTCGAATCTGACAAAACCACGTGGCATCAAAATGAAGAGGCCTTCACAAGGGAACATCACACTAGTCGTACTCCCAGGATTATGGTGTGGGGTGGAATAATGTACGGTAGCAAGTGTCCTCAATCAAGTCTTCCTTTCCAGATACGGCTCTGAATAACATTGATTTGGTCATGAAACCACTTCTCCAAAGTGGATAAGGAGCAGGTTTTCAAATAAACACCAGGCTGCGTGTTCCTCATGCTACTGTGAGCAGCCTGCGTGGCCAAAAGTATGCTGCCTTGGCCTGCAAAATCTCCTGATTTGTCTCCCTTAGAGTACCATACTTTTCTGTCCCACAAGACACACTTTTTTTCCTCCAAATTTGGGAGGAAAGTGCGGGGTGCGTCTTATGGTACAAATGTAACATGTGGGGAGGGGCAGCAGCAGAGTGGGATCGCACTCCCAGGAGGCAGGAAAAGGTCTCCGCTGCAGGATTCCGGTGCTGGGGAAACCATGTGGTCCTGATTCTTAAAGTGAAGGAATATTCATTAGCCGTTTCCCCGCCCACACGTCAGCGCCGAGCAGTGAGCGTGGAGCAGCAAATGAATATTCCTTCAAACAGCAGACGTACATGGTTTCCCCAGCGCCGGATTCCTGCAGCGGCTGGGGAGATCGTGTGTACGGTGGAAGAGGGGGCAGGCGCAGGGTGCCAGAGGAGAGAGGGATGCCGCATACCTGACAGCACCAGCCGGGGTCCTACTGATGCTGAGTGTTCCCGTATACGACCTGTGTGAGGTCATGAAGAGGGCGGGCTGGAGCATCACATGACAGCACAGAGCCCTCCCTCTTCATGATGTCATCACAAGTCCTGCAGACACAGCACGTCAGAGGGGGTGTGCTTAGCTCCTGGGCATCTTTCTATTCACATCATGGGTAAGCATTAAAGCAATTAAAGGAACTGTCTCTCAGTTTGGTGTGCAATGTCACTATGGCAGTCCCAGGGACATTTTTTTTTCATGATAGGTGTCTGACAAATCTGACTTTCATTTCTTGTGGTAATATGAACATTTGGGTCAGCATAATTATTGATGTGCAAAAAATAGAAAAAACAGATAGCACTCACCGATCCTTAAAACTCTTGCTTTATTTCAACGTTTAAAACCTCATGGCCAGGAGAACAGATGAAGGAGTGTGTGAGCCAGTGCTGACGACGGCCGTTTCGCGCTCAACAGCGCTTCTACGGGTCAATGTGTCAGAGAATATGACGGTGGGAGAAATATTCTGGCCCAAGTATAATCCTCCCCCCATGTGCTCCTTACACCATGAAATGAAACACATAAAAAAGTTAAAAACACTTACAGTAAATGTGACATATATACAAATCCCTCTCTCTTTTTCCTAATCTCCAAGGCATATAGGGGAATCCATTTTCATTAGAGATATTAAATACTTTGAACAGAAAACTGTTATGAAAAAAAAAATACTGACACTATTATAATCAATCTGTGCAGCAATTACATGTGGATCACTTTGCTTAGATCACACCTTACTTCATTCTACAAAAAGATGGACATATCTACTCTGTCATTCAGTCCCGTGGGACCTACCGCACCTGAACGCATGATCCACCTTGCCTCCTGTCTCAGCAGTAATTTGTATAGATTGCCTCCCTGTGGGGGTAAGGCCTCTTTCACACTTTCGTCTTTTGGCATCCGTCGCAATCTGTTGTTTTGGGCAAAAAACGGATCCTACAAATATGCTCGCAGGATTTTGCCCATAGACTTGTATTAGCGACGGATCGCCACACGTCCCGTCCGTCGTGCGACGGAACCGTCGTGTTTTGGCGGACCGTTGTCACAATAAAACGTTCAAGTGAATGTTTTTTTTTGTCCATCGCGACCGCCATTTTCGACCATGCATGCGCGGCCGAAACTCCGCACCCTCCTCCCCGGACTGGAGAGTGGGCAGCGGATGCGTCGAAAAACTGCATCTGCTGCCCACGTCGTGCAAAACTTTCATAACGTCCGTCGGTACGTCGGCCAGACGCATTGCGACGGACCCGTACCGACGGAAGTGTGAAAGAGGCCTAAGACAACTTTTTCTATATCCGCAAAAGTCATGACATCGGGATCTTCTCCATGTGCGTCTCTGATGTGACTGACTAATCACGGCACTCCTTTGCTTGACAGAATAGATTTATAATGCTCCCTAAATCTTACATACAAGGGCCGTATTGTCTTGCCAATATAAAAAAAATCTACATGGACAAAAAACTACGTAAACCACAAAATCTGTTTTACAAGATATAAACTGTGAAACTACATGACTTATTGCGCCCATACGGATAATCCGATCCATCAGGTGAAACCTACAGAATGGACAATGTCCGCATCTGTGATTGCCCTTTGGTATCCCTGTTTCCAACCAATTAGTACTCTGTTTCTTAATATAATTTTGGACTAAATATGTCCCTTAATCTAGTACTACGCCTGCACGAAATAAGTGGCCCCCTTGCTACAATGTCTGCTAGTTCTTTATCCCTTCCCAAAATATGCCAATTCTTCCTAATTACCGAGCGTATGTGCCTGTTCATTGGACTATACTGGAAGCAAAAAGTCAGTCTTTTTTCTTTCTTCTTCTTAGCCATTGCCTTCCCTCTATCTGATTCATTGTTCCCCCTTCTACTCTATCCATAGCTGCTTGCAATACCTACCGTCTCAGGGTATCCTCTCTGTCTAAACCTATCAAACAGGTCGGCAGATTGTTCCACAAAGCCCTTCTGTGTATTAACTCTTTGAACTCGCAGGAACTGACTGTAAGGCAGCGATTGCTAGGTGTACATCAGATAGAAACTATTATAGTGCATCATAGAATTCCTTGCTGTAGGTTTGCGATACACTGATGTACTGATTGACCCCTCTAATACCTCCACCAAAACGTCAAGAAATTCTAATTGTGACCCACGAAAAACAGACGAAAAAGACATTCATAGAATTAGTCTGATTCAAGAATTGCACAAAATCCTGGAATAGCTGCTCCAAGCCATCCCATACCATAAATACATCATCAATGTATCTAAGATATACCGTAATCTGATGTGCTTCAAAAATGGATTGTTGAGGGAATATACAAATTTCTCCTCGAAATAACTCTAAAATAAATTAGCGAAGGTGCATGCTGCCGGAGTCCCCATCGCATTGTCCGTTCTGTAGGTTTCACCTGATGGATCGGATTATCCGTATGGGCGCAATAAGTCACGTAGTTTCACATTTTATATCTTGCAAAACAGATTTTGTGGATTACGTAGTTTTTTGTCCATGTAGATTTTTAAATATTGGCAAGACAATACGGCCCTTGTATGTAAGATTTAGGGAGCATTATAAATCTAGTCAGGCAAAGGAGTGCCGCGATTAATCAGTCACATCAGAGACGCACATGGAGGAGATCCCGATGTCATGACTTTTGCGGGTATAGAAAAAGTTGTCTTACCCCCACAGGGGGGCGATCTACACAAATTACTGCTGAGACAGGAGGCAAGGTGGATCATGCGTTCAGGTGTGGTAGGTCCCACAGGACTGAATGACAGAGTAGATATGTCCATCTTTTTGTAGAATGAAGTAAGGTGTGATCTAAGCAACGTGATCCGCATGTAATTGCTGCACAGATTGATTATAATAGTGTCAGTGTTTTTTTTTTTTTTTTTTTTTTCATATCAGCATAACAGTTTTCTGTTCAAAGTATTTAATATCTCTGTAATGAAAATGGGTTCCCTTATATGCCTTAGAGATTAGGAAAAAGAAAAAGAGGCATTTGTATATATGTCACATTTACGTGTTTTTAACTTTTTTATGTGTTTCATTTCATAGTGGGAGTGGCACACGGGGGGAGGAGTATACTTGGGCCAGAGTATTTCTCCCACCGTCATATCCTCTGACACATTGACGTGTAGAAGCGCTGTTGAGCGCGAAACGGCTGTCGTCAGCACTGGCTCACACACTCCTTCATCTGTTCTCCTGGCCATGAGGTTTTAAACATTGAAACAAAACAAGAGTTTTCAGGATCGGTGAGTGCTGTTATTTCTATTTTTTGCATATTCTTTATGATGTTTTTTCTTGGATAAGCACCCGGTATCCTATGGTATAGTTGACGCATTTGTGCCACATATGTGATTATCAGACTTTGCTGCAAAATGTTGCCGTCACCTTTTTTTTTCCTCTCTCCTTTTTTATTGTGGATAATTGATGTGCATTGGCTTTAAAGATTTTTTCTGTAAATATTATGGCTGATAAAGTGCACTCATGATTTAAAGTGCCTTTTTTATTACCATGATGATATTCACAATGTACATGCATTGATGCCCTGGACCCACATGTTTTACTAGGGTCATTTTTCCTTTCTTTCTATGAGATTTTTTTGTACTATATATGTATATAAAATATTTAATAAAGATTTTTTGATACTGTGTAACTCCCAGCATGCCATAGGATCTGCAGGACATGCTGGGAGTTATAGTTTTCCCATGGGCTCTTAAAGCAGCACTCCAGTGTTATTTTTCAGTGCTGGAGTGGTGCTTTAACCCCAGCCCTCTGCCCCCCCCCATTCTTATACTCACCCTCCAGCATCTTCATACAGTACTTTACAGACACCACACTGGTCCCGAAGCACCATCTTCTACCCGTAGCTTCCAACATAACATACTATTATATATAATAACACCAAACATAATAGTATGTTATTTATGTTATTAAAAATTTTACCACATTTTTTGCTTCAAATATTTTTTTCCCCTATTTTCCGATGCGCCTTGTAGTCCGAAAAATACGGTACATATAAAAAGTGGTCAGCAATTGTGAATGGAACTGTCAGCAGTGGATATTTATGATTTGTGTGCCCAAGTGCATTTTGAAAATGTTGTTTCTATTTATTTATCATTTGCATATCATTAACATATCTATCTATCTATCTATCTATCTATCTATCTATCTATCTATCTATCCTGTGTGATATAAATAATTCCACAACTTTGACTTTTCCTTCTTGGAGGACTGATTAACCCCTTCCCGAAATGTGTCATACTGTACATATACTGCTTTGTGTAAGCTGCATTCCCACAAACAGCAGTGTATGTACAGCACGGCGATCGCGCGCAGGTGTCATCTCTGTGCGAGAGCTGACACCCCGCAGCAACGCCCATGATCGGTGTTCGCACCGATCGCGGGCATTTAACCCCTTCGAAGCAGCTGTCAGTAGTCGCAGCAGCATAGAGGGGCATCGCGCAGGGAATCAGTGCAATTGTGTTGTCCTGATGGTCTTCATGGAGACTGCCAGCCCAAAGATGGCCGCAGGGTCCTTCTGGGAAGGTGGCTTGCCTCCTTCCCTGCCTTTCAAATCCTGATATGATACTCTGCATACTCTTTCACTCAGCAACATCCACTGCTGCCTGTTTCTGGAAAACACCCATGTAGTCAAAATCGTTGCTACATCTGTAGATAAAGTCCCAAAATATAGTCACTTGAGGGAGGATTCTGCTTTTCTAGCACTTAGGTGCTCTTTATATGGAATCCGCAAACTAGCCTAGGAAAATCTGCGCTCCAGGAGGCACATAGTGCTCCACCCCTCCCGAGTCACTAAAAAATGGCAAAGTAGTATTGTACATCCACATTTGGGGTATTTCTTCTTCCAGCAGGAAATGTGGGACAAATTTTGGTGCCATTTTTACCAATTTCCCAGTATGAAAATGTAAAATTTTGGGTTAACACACAATCTTGGTTGTTGCAGAAGGGAAGTGCTCCAAAATATATATCTTTATGTAGAGATGTGTTCAGTGATATATAATTCCCCCACATGTGCTCAGTAGCCCCCCCTCCTCAAGCTGGTATATCAGGTTTCATTTAGGACTTAGGCCAGTGGACAATAGACTTGTGACCTCATCCCCACACACCTGGGGCTGGACACACCTCTTCTAGCTGGACATAAAAGGCACAAGACACATGTGCTCTGCCTCTTTTGCTGTGCCTGCATGCTGGAATGATCATGGATGGTGGATAAGTACTCAGTATCCCCTTTTCTTACAAGGCCCTGTTACCTTTTAGGCATTAGGGTTAGCTAGCCATAGGTGGGAGGTCTGATATTGTATGTGTGATTTGGGTAATCGGGCAGTTAATTGTGGGCTTTTTATATTGTGTGATATTGTTGTGATATCATAGGTTACTGTGGGTTATTACTGCGTGATACTGTTGGGATATCACTGTATACTGTAGTGATATTACTATATCAGAGTTGTGATATGTGTGTGTGCGTGTGTATGTATATATATATATATATATATATATATATATATATATATATATATATATATATATATATATATACACATATATATATGGTATAAGTATATAGGTGTATGTTATAGACTGCAGACTTGTGTGTGTAATAAATACCCTTTATTGTTACACTGTTTTGTCTCAGTTAGTATATAGCATAAGGAAAAGATAACGTTGAGGTGTATTTAGTGGATATTAATTAGTCAAGTTTGGCGTTAATAGTTAATATCGGACCTCAGTAGAGGTGCTAAGAGAGTTCCCCCTTGGATAACCATAAGGTTTGATATTTTGGGAAGATTTGGAACCTTTTACAGCTGCAAAAATGTAAATTATTTTTTCTTCACTGCCCAATGGTATAAAAGTCTGAGACACACCTGTGGTGTCAATATAATCACTGCACCCCTAGATGAATTCATTGAGAGGTTTAATTGATAAAATGGGGTCACTTATGGGGGTTCTGCTGTTCTGACACCTCAGGGGTTCTGCCAATGTGACATGGCACCCTCAAACAAGTGCAGCAAAATCTGCACTGCGATATGGCGCTACTTCCCTTCTGAGCTTTGCACAGTGCCTCAAAAGTAGTTTTTGACCACATGTGGGGTATCGGTGCGCTCACGAGAAATGGTACAACAAACTTTGGGGTCCATTTTCTCCTTTTACCCTTGTGAAAGTACAAAATTTGCAGCTTAAAAAAAAGATTTTTGTGGGAAAACGTGTGTTTTTTATTTACACAGCTTAAATGTATAAACTTCTGTGAAGCACCTGGGGGTTCAAGGTGTTCAATACACATCTAGATATGTTTCCTAAGGGGGTCTAATTTCCAAAATGGTGTCACTTTTAGTGGTTTTCCAATGTTTAGGCACATCAGGGGCTCTCCAAACGCGATATGGCGTCCGCTAATTATTCCAGCACATTTTGCATTCAAAAGTCAAATGACGCTCCTTCCCTTTCAAGCCCTGCTGTGCACCCAAACAGTGGTTTTCCTCTACATATTGGGTATCAGGGTACTCAGGAGAAATTGCTCAACAAATTGAATGGAGCAATTTCTCCTTTTGCCCTTCTGAAAATGCAAAATTTGGAGTAAAATAATTTATCTGGGAAAAATTTGATTTTTTTTTTTAATTTTCAAGGCTTAACGTTATAAACTTCTGTGAAGCAACTGTGGGTTCAGGGAGCTCAATACATATCTAGATACGTTCCCTAAGGGGTCTAGTTTCCAAAATGGTGTCACTTGTTGAAATTTTACCTCTACCATGAAGTACAATATGTCATAAGAAAATCTCAGAATCAGTGGGACCCATTGAAGTGTTCCAGAGTGACAGTGGTCAGAATTGTAAAAATTGGACTGGTCAGGAAAGTGAAAACAGGCCTCGGGGTGAAGGGGTTAAGCAATCCAGTCCAATCATGTCAAGCCACATCATCTCAAGTTGTAAAATTTTTGCACAAATTAAACTTTTTTTAAATTTTTTTAGCATGTACTTCATTATCTGAGTATTCCTCAAGATGGTATGCAATCCCCGAATCTTTGGACAGGGGAGAACTTTTACTATCTAGTGAAAGTTCTTTTAAGACATTAGATTTTGGAAACCAGTAAGACCACTGCAGGAGAAAGAAAACATTTTCAGTAGCCAGACAATAAAACTTAAGCAATAGTAACAAATTTTACACGTTTTATAGGCTCTGTAGCCCCCAGGCTCCTGGATTTCTTGACCTCTCATATAATATTTTTTCAGCCCCTAGCATTAACCCCCTTCCCAACATAGGATGTACTGCGACTTCATATGTCAAGAGTTGGTATATGGAGAGGACTCAAGAACTGGGCAGGTGGTGGCTGTGCCTTCTGATAGCATCACTCAAAGTTAGCACTAATTGTTGCTGTTTAACAATTTAGTTGCTGAAACTCCATGGTTAGTAAATCTGTGGATGTTGGAACCTTTCGAGAAATGAAGGGAAAAGGGCGTGAGAAGGGTATCCCAGTTAATAACAAATAATGATTAAAGGGAACCTTTCAGCAGGATTGTGCACAGTAATTTACACTGTGTCAGGTCGGCGCCGTTATACTGATTACAATGATACCTTGGTTGATGAAATCCTTCTTATGGTTGTTCTTTAATCTTTATTTTCAGTTTTGTGTTAATCAGATTCTCGTGCCCGAAGGAGGGGTTGGTGTATGTGGCGCTCTCTGATTAGATATTCATAATGCAGACTGCTGACAAGTCACTGATCCCTCAGTGACCTGTCCCCTAGTTTGTATAATGACTATCTATATTAAAAAAAACACACCCTTCTGCAGGCATGTGCAAAATCGGCTATCTCCGAGAGCTGCTACTGCGCAGGCAGCGCCATCTTGGAAGAGGCGCTGCCTGCTCATGAGCAGTAGCAGCTATAGGATCACAGCTAGACGACACTGATAGCAGCTACTGCGCAGGCGCGAGAATCTCTTACACAAAACTGAAAATACAGACTAAGAAACAACAACAAGATGGATTTCATCAACCAAGGTATCATTTTAATCAGTATAACGGCGCCGACCTGACACTGTGTGGAGGTTACTGTGCACAATCCTGCTGACAGGTTCCCTTTAAGCAGGGCTGTGAAATCGGTAAGCCAAACCTCTGACTCCGACTCCTCAATTTCCATGACACCGACTAGGACTCCACCAAAATGGAATCCGACTCCACAGCCCTGCCATTAAGGACTTTCCACTACTCCAGATAGAGTATGATATCAGCTCAAAGGACTTCTACAAATATTTTCAGTTACATCACATGTTTAAATATTGATTTTACGTTGGGTTGGAAGGAATAAATATCCAAACAAAACACGGTTATACAGTTAATTAATGAAACAAACAGTTATTCTGGGGTAATATCAATGTTTTATAAGCCTTTTCTAAAATTGGTACTGAACAATTTTCCAATACATAGTAAAAAAAAAGATGGGAAGCGAAGATAGATCCATTGAAGAAAGACAATGGTTGGAGATAATGGAAAGGACTCCCCAGTTGTCTGTTAGTGAGGTTTACTTGTTACAAAAAGTGTGTAAGACAGCTAAGGGTGATTTCACACTAGCGTCGTACGACGCATGTAGCTATGCATCGTTTTGGAGAAATAACGCATCCTGCAAAGTTGCCCGCAGGATGCGTTTTTACTCCATAGACTTTCATTAGCGACGCATTGCCACACGTCGCATCCGACGTGCGACGGATGCGTCGTGTTTTGGAGGACCGTCGGCACCAAAAAACGTTCCATGTAACGTTTTTTGGTGTGTCGTGTCTGCCATTTTCAACCGCGCATGTGAGGCTGAAACTCCGCCCCCTCCTCCCCGCAACTCACAATGGGGCAGCGGATGCGTTGAAAAACTGCATCCGCTGCCCCCGTTGTGCTTTTTTATCACAGCATGCGTCGGTACGTCGGCACAACGCATTGCGTCGTACAACGCTAGTGTGAAAGTAGCCTTAGTTTTTGGTTAACCCCTTTACCCCCAAGGGTGGTTTGCACGTTAATGACTGGGCCAATTTTTACAATTCTGACCAATGTCCCTTTATGAGGTTATAACTCTGGAACGCTTCAACGGATCCCGGTGATTCTGACATTGTTTTCTTGTGACATATTGTACTTCATGATAGTGGTAAAATTTATTTGATATTACCTGTATTTATTTGTGAAAAAAACAAAAATTTGGTGGAAATTGTGAAAATTACGCAATTTTCCAACTTTTAATTTTTATACAATTAAATCACAGAGATATGTAACACAAAATACTTAATAAGTAACATTTCCCACATGTCTACTTTACATCAGCACAATTTTGGAACCAAATTTTTTTTTGTTAGGGAGTTATAGGGGTTAAAAGTTGACCAGCAATTTCTCATTTTTACAACACCATTTTTTTTTAGGGACCACATCTCATTTGAAGTCATTTTGAGGAGTCTATATGATAGAAAATACCCAAGTGTGACACCATTCTAAAAACTGCACCCCTCAAGGTGCTCAAAACCACATTCAAGAAGTTTATTAACCCTTCAGGTGTTTCACAGGAATTTTTGGAATGTTTAAATAAAAATGAACATTTAACTTTTTTTTCACAAAAAATTTATTTCAGCTCCAATTTGTTTTATTTTACCAAGGGTAACAGGAGAAAATGGACCCCAAAAGTTGTTGTACAATTTGTCCTGAGTACGCTGATACCCCATATGTGGGGGTAAACCACTGTTTGGGCGCATGGCAGAGCTCGGAAGGAAAGGAGCGCCATTTTACTTTTCAATGCAAAATTGACTGGAATTGAGATGGGACGCCATGTTGCGTTTGGAGAGCCCCTGATGTGCCTAAACATTGAAACCCCCCACAAGTGACACCATTTTGGAAAGTAGACCCCCTAAGGAACTTATCTAGATGTGTGGTGAGCACTTTGACCCACCAAGTGCTTCACAGAAGTTTATAATGCAGAGCCGTAAAAATAAAAAATCATATTTTTTCACAAAAATGATCTTTTCGCCCCCAATTTTTTATTTTCCCAAGGGTAAGAGAAGAAATTAGACCAGAAAAGTTGTTGTGCAATTTGTCCTGAGTACGACGATACCCCATATGTGGGGGCAAACCACTGTTTGGGCGCAGAGCTCGGAAGGGAAGGAGCGCAGTTTGACTTTTCAATGCAAAATTGACTGGAATTGAGATGGGACACCATGTCGCGTTTGGAGAGCCCTTGATGTGCCTAAACATTAAAACCCCCCACAAGTGACACCATTTTGGAAAGTAGACCCCCTAAGGAATTTATCTAGATGTGTTTTGAGAGCTTTGAACCCCCAAGTGTTTCGCTACAGTTTATAACGCAGAGCCGTGAAAATAATTTTTTTTTTTTTTTTTCACAAAAAAGATTTATTAGCCCCCAGTTTTGTATTTTCCCAAGGGTAACAGGAGAAATTGGACCCCAAAAGTTTTTGTCCAATTTGTCCTGAGTACGCTGATACCCCGCATGTGGGGGGAACCACTGTTTGTGCGCATGGTAGAGCTAGGAAGGGAAGGAGCGCCATTTGGAATGCAGACTTAGATGGATTGGTCTGCAGGCGTCACGTTGCATTTGTAGAGCCCCTGATGTACCCAAACAGTAGAAACCCCCCCCCAAGTGACCCCATATTGGAAACTAGACCTCCCAAGAAACTTATCTAGATATGTTGAGAACTTTGAACCCCCAAGTGTTTCACTACAGTTTACAACGCAGAGCCGTGAAAATAAAAAATCTTTTTTTTCCCCACAAAAATTATTTTTAGCCCCCCAAATTTTTATTTTCCCAAGGATAACAAGAGAACTTGGACCCCAATAGTTGTTGTCCAATTTGTCCCGAGTACGCTGATACCCCATATGTTGGGATAAACCCCTGTTTGTGCGCACGGGAGAGCTCGGAAGGGAAGGAGCACTGTTTCACTTTTTCAACGCAGAATTGGCTGGAATTGAGATCAGACGCCATGTCGCGTTTGGAGAGCCCCTGGTGTGCCTAAACAGTGGAAACCCCCCAATTATAACTGAAACCCTAATCCAAACACACCCCTAACCCTAATCTCAAATGTAACCCTAACCACACCCCTAACCCTGACACACCCCTAACCCTAATCCCAACCCTATTCCCAACCGTAAATGTAATCCAAACCCTAACCCTAACTTTAGCCCCAACCCTAACTTTAGCCCCAACCCTAACCGTAGCCCTAATCCTAGCCCCAACCCTAAACCTAGCCTCAACCCTAATGGGAAAATGGAAATAAATAAAATTTTTAAATTTTTCATAACTAAGCGGGTGATGAAGGGGGGTTTGATTTACTATTTATAGCGCGTTTTCTAGCAGATTTTTGATTGGCAGCCGTCACACACTAAAAGACGCGTTTTATTGCAAAAAATGTTTTTTGCGTTACATTTTTCTATATTTTGGAGAGCTATAATTTTTCCATATTTTGGTCCACAGAGTCATGTGAGGTCTTGTTTTTTGCGGGACGAGTTGACGTTTTTATTGGTAACATTTTCGGGCACGTGACATTTTTTGATCGCTTTTTATTCCGATTTTTGTGAGGCAGAATGACCAAAAACCAGCTATTCATGAATTTCTTTCTTTTTTTTTTTTTTTTTGGGGGGGGGGGGGGGGGGGGGGGGGGGAGGAACGTTTATACCGTTCTGCGTTTGGTAAAATGGATAAAGCAGTTTTATTCTTCGGGTCAGTACGATTACAGCGATACCTCATTTATATCTTTTTTTATGTTTTGGTGCTTTTGTACGACAAAAACTATTTTATAGAAAATATAATTATTTTTGCATCGCTTTATTCTGAGGACTATAACTTTTTTATTTTTTCGCTGATGATGCTGTATGGCGGCTCGTTTTTTGCGGGACAAGATGACGTTTTCAGCGGTACCATGGTTATTTATTTCCGTCTTTTTGATCGCATGTTATTCCACTTTTTGTTCGGCGGTGTGATAATAAAGCGTTTTTTTTGCCTTTTTTTTTTTTTTTTTTTTTACGGTGTTCACTGAAGGGGTTAACTAGTGGGACAGTTTTATAGGTTGGGTCGTTACGGACGCGGCGATACTAAATATGTGTACTTTTATAGTTATTTTTTTTATTTAGCTAAAGGAATGTATTTATTGGAATAACATATTTTTTATTATTATTATTTATTTAGGAATTTTATTTTATTTTTTTACATTTTTACCTTGCCCCGGGGGGGGGGGGACATCACAGTAAAGTGACAGATCGCTGATCCGACACTTTGCTGCGCACTGTGTCAGATCAGCGATCTGACATGCACAGCAGGGAGGCTGTGAAGCCACCTCCCTGTAGGACCCGGATGCAGCCCCGCGGCCATTTTGGATCCGGGGCCTGCAAGGAGGAGATGCTCGGTGCAGGGTGAGCACATCGCCTTGTACCGATCGTCTCAGGGAAGCACGCAGTAAGAGACGCTCGGAGCAACGCGATCACATCGCGTTGCTCCGGGGGTCTCAGGGAAGCCCGCAGGGAGCCCCCTCCCTGCGCGATGCTTCCCTGTACCGCCGGAACACTGCTATCACGTTTGATCGCAGTGTGCCGGGGTTAATGTGCCGGTGGCGGTCCGTGACCGCTCCTAGCACATAGTGCCGGATGTCAGCTGCGATAGTCAGCTGACACCTGGCCGCGCTCCCCCCATGAGCGTGGCTGATCGCGCTGGATGTACTATTCCGTCCTTGGGAAGTAGGGCCCACCCCACATGGACGGAATAGTACGTCCAATGGCAGAAAGGGGTTAACATTGGTGCTAGCGTGGACGCCAATTTCCCCAGATGTGAAATCAGACAATGCAATTATACTAAGCACTATACTAAAATTATTTTTTATCTGTGTATGTTAAAAACAATCTTAAAATCTTTAAGAAAAATATACAATTAAAAAAAAAACACAACGTAGATGCTGCTGTCGATCGCTGACGGATAAGAAATCATTTGTTGTTTGGGGAATAAACATCTAAAAGATATGCAAATTGAAGCCCCGGTCCATGAACTGCAAGATCAATCTAGTTTGGTGCTCGAAGACGGCTTGTAAGCTTTGGATGCTCATCTAGCCATCGCAATTTTGCCTTTATCATAGTCGTTCAAGTTCCTCATGTCAGGCCATTTTCGCTGCTTCCAAAATCTCAACTTCAGGAGGTGATTATTCATTTGCCACCCAATATATTCCACTCCTAGTTAGATAGGCACCATTGTAACAAGATACTGAATTTTCACTTCACTTGTCAATAGGTGTAATTGTATGGTTAAATAGTGTATATTCCCACACACAAATATGTTCCCCTCTATGCCGGATGACTATTCAGAGGCATAAGATCACAGAGCTCAAACCACTGAATACAAAACTCCCAGAGGAAATCTAAAAATAGATTTCAAAATCATGAGAACATTTAACACTTTATTCCACCCATATACACATCTTACAGAAAAGATGACAACTTCCAAACCTGAGAGCAAAGTGGACAAACATCAGCAGCACGATAATACCAAAAAATATTTTACACACTTGGTCCAAAATTGATGGAATTACATAATTGGTTTTTTCTAAAATTATTCTTACTAAGTGATTTTAGCAAATTTGGAAACCGCAAAACAAAAATCTTCCCTAACAGTAACACTTTGTATGGTGAAGTTCATAATAGATGTATTAATGCTTACATTTTTCATTTACTTATACAGGTGCTTCTCACAAAATTAGAATATCATCAAAAAGTTAATTTATTTCAGTTCTTCAATACAAAAAGTGAAACTCATTATATAGAGTCACTACAGAGTGATCTATTTTAAGTGTTTATTTTTGTTAATGTTGATGATTATGGCTTACAGCCAATGAAAACCCAAAAGTCTATATCTCAGCAAATTAGAATAATTAACAAAAAACACCTGCAAAGGCGTCCTAAGCATCCATTAATCTGTTTCAGTAGGCTCCACAATCATGGGGAAGACTGCTGACTTGACGGATGTCCAGAAGGCAGTCATTGACACACTCCACAAGGAGGATAAGCCACAAAAAGTTAACTGCTAAATAAGCTGGCTGTTCACAGAGTGCTGTATCCAAGCATAATAATGGAAAGTTGAGTGGAAGGAAAAAGTGTGGTAGAAAAAGGTGCACAAGCAACCAGGATAACCGCAGCCTTGAAAGGATTGTTGAGAAAAGGCCATTCAAAAATTTGCTGCTGCTGGAGTCATTGCTTCAAGAGCGAATAACACAGATGTATCCAGGACATGGGATTTAAGCATCACATTCCTGGTATCACTTGTAACCCTTGACCAAGCCACTCATGATCAATAGACAATGCCAGAAGCATCTTACCTGGGCCAAGGAGAAAAAGAACTGGACTGTTACTCAGAGGTCCAAAGTGTTGTTTTCAGACTAAAGTAAATTTTGCATTTCATTTGGAAATTGAGGTCCCGAGTCTGGAGGAAGAGTGGAGAGGCACACAATCCAAGCTGCTTGAGGTCTAGTGTGAAGTTTCCACAATCACTGATGGTTTGGGAAGCCATGTCATCTGCTGGTGTAGGTCCACTACGTTTTATCAAGACTAAAGTCAGTGCAGCCGTTTACCAGGAAATTTTAGAGCACTTCATACTTCCCTCTGCTGACAAGCTTTTTGGAAATGGAAATTTCATTCTCCAGCAAAAGTACCAATACCTCACTTTCTCATCCCTGTCCTCCTCACCTGTTACCTACGTCCAGCAACATGCGAACCCCTGCAGAAACCTCGCACACCTTGACACCCACACGCTCTGACTATCCTACCACTAGCATCCATATCCTCACTCCACGACACAGACACTGCCACTAGTTTCTACAATGCCACTCTTGCATCAGTCATCGACTCAGTCGGCCCTGTCATGCATAGCAGAGTGCGACGAACCAATAGACAACCCTGGCACAATAACATCACTAAAAAGCTTCGGCAAGTATCCAGAATTGCAGAACGGCATTGGAAGAAAACACATTTGCAAGATGATTTCACTGCACTCAAACAAGCAACACTTGCATTCAAATCAGCTCTCACATCTGCTAAACAGGCCTATTTTACATCCCTCGTGTCTTCTTTATCCCACAACCCCAAACAGTTGTTCAACACTTAACTCCTCCCATCACTGCCCTCACAGAGTTCCCTAATCATTGCCGAGGACTTTGCCACACACTTCAAAAATAAGATAGACCAAACAAGGCAAGTCTGTTGTCAAACCACCACAACCCCTTTGTATACCAGACTAATGCCCTAACCCCATAACTTCCCTCTCCAGAATCACTGAAGGGGAGCTTGCTCATCTTCTCTCCAAATCACACCTCATCACTTGTTCTTGACCCCATCCCATCCCACCTCTTTCCCCAACCTCACCACCACACTAATCCCATCCCTAACCCATCTCTTCAACCTATCACTAACTTCTGGTACCTTCCCCTCTGCTTTTAAACATTCCACAATCACACCTATCCTCAAAAGCCATCCCTTGACCCAAGCACTATGTCCAGCTATTGCCCCATATCTTTCCTCCCATTTGCTTCCAAACTCCTTGAGCAGCACGTCCATGCTGAACTTTCCTCTCACTTTGCATCTAACTCTCACTTCGACAACTTACAATCTGGCTTCTGTCCCCACCATTCCACTGAGACGGCCCTGACCAAAATTGCTAATGACTTACTTACAGCCAAAGCTAACAGACATTTCTCTATACTCCTCCTTCTAGACCTGTCCTCTGCCTTCGACACAGTTGACCACTGCCTCCTACTACAGATCCTCTCTTCCTTTGGTGTCAAAGACCTTGCCCTATCTTGGATCTCCTCATACCTTACCAACCACACATTTAGCATTTCCTACTCCCATACTACCTCTTCATCTTGCCCCCTCTCTGTTGGTGTCCCTCAAGGCTCTGTCCTAGGACCCTTACTCTTCTCAATCTATATACTTGGCCTGGGACAACTCATAAGGTCCTATGGCTTCCAGTACCATCTATATGCTGATGACACTCAGATCTACCTCTTTGGCCCAGATGTCACCTCTCTGATCTCCAGAATCCCAGAGTGTCTATCAGCCATATCCTCCTTCTTCCTCTCGCTTCCTCAAGCTCAATGTGGACAAATCTGAACTAATTATCTTTCTTCCATCTCGCATATCTTCCCTACCTGATCTATCTATCAAAATAAATGAAATCACACTTTCACCTGTCCCCAAAATAAGCTGCCTCGGAGTAACCCTGGACTCTGCCCTGTCCTTCAAACCGCACATCTAAGCTCTCGCCACCTCCTATCACCTCAAGATCAAAAATATTTCCAGAATCCGTCCTTTCCTCAACCCTCACGCTACCAAAATGCTTGTACATGCCCTAATCATCTCCCGCCTCGACTACCGCAACATCCTCCTCTGTGGCCTACCTTCTAACACTCTTGCACCCCTCCAGTCCGTCCTTAACTCTGCTGCCCGATTAATTAATATATCTCCTCGCTACACACCTGCTTCCCGTCTTGGCAAATCCCTTCACTGGCTCCCAATTTCCCATTTCTCCTCTGTATATTTCCAAACTAATCTCTCAATATCTTTCCTCACGCAATCTCCGGTCCTCCCACGACCTCCTTCTGTCCTCCATGCTTATTCGCTCCTCACCCAATCGCCTCCAAGACTTCTCCCGAATATCCCCTATACTCTGGAATTCTGTGCCCCAACACGTCCGGTTATCCACCACATTTGGATCCTTCAAAAGAAACCTGAAAACCCACCTCTTCAAGAAAGCTTACAACCTGTAATGACCACAAGGCCACCTCAACACCATCGGAGCTACTGCAACCCCAGACCTACTGTTTCCTTCCCCATAATCCTGTAGAATGTAAGCCCGCAAGGGCAGGGTCCTCTTCCCTCTGTACCAGTCTGTCATTGTTAGGTTTGTTTACTGTAAGTGATATTTGTATTTTGATGTAACTCCTTCTTATATACAGCACCATGGAATTAATGGTGCTATATAAATAAATAAATAATAATAATACCTGGTTTAAAAACAACAGTATCACTATGCTTGATTGGCCAGCAAACTCACCTGACCTTGTCAAGATGAAGATGAGAGACACCAGACCCAACAATGCAGATGAGCTGAAAGCTGATACCGAGCCATAATCATCAACATTAACAGAAATAAACACTTGAAATAGATCACTCTGTAATGACTAATATATGAGTTTCACTTTTTGTATTGAAGTACTGAAATAAATTAACTTTTGGGTGTTATTCTAATTTTGTGAGAATCACCTGTTATTCTAAAAAAAAAAAAAGTATACAAGGTTTAATGAAAACACACCACAAACTGTCACTGCAGTGACCGTTCTGTACAGACAGTGGTCATGGACAGCTGAGCGACACGAGAAGATGTGCAGAGACCCATGCTGTCGGTCCCCGCACAAGCGGCACTATGATCGGTCAGTTAATCTGACTGACTGATCAAAGCATGATAGCGCAGGAGGTGCTGAAATATCGGCACCTCCCGCACGATCACTACAGGAGCTCGGCACTGCTAGTGGCCAAGCTCCTGCACTAACAGTCAGGGATTGTGCCAGCATCGCCAGTGGATGTTTAACCCCTTAATGACAGCCAATACGTCTTTTAACTGAGCTGAGATATTAGGAAATAGCATCCCCATACAGGTGACAATCCAGCAGCTGTCCACTGTCCACTATAGTTGACAAATTGCTGTATAAGCCACGATCAGTGTTTGCACCATCCAAATCTGTTTAACCCCTTAGATGCTGCCGTCAATAGTGACTACTTCATTATAAATGGTTAACAGAGTGTGAGGGCTTCCTCTTTATCCCAATTGGTGCCCTCAGATCATGATTTTGTGGTGCTGCTGATTGCCAAGGCAATTCATGATCAAATAGTGGCCTTAGAGTCTGCCGGCTATAGTAATCTGTTCAGAAGTTAGAGACATTTAGGTGGTAAAAATAGACATTTTCATTTCTGTCATGCCACTTTGCATTAATTCCTGAAAGGCACCTGAAGGGTTAATAAACTACCTGACTGCAGTTTTCAATATGTCAGGGGGTGCTGTTTCTAAAATGGTATCACTTTTGGGGGTTTCCCAACATATGGGACCCCTAAAGGCACTTCAAACATGGATTGGTCCCAAAAAAAATAAATTTTTTACATTTCCTTGAAAAAATGAAAAATTACTGCTACATTTTTAAACCTCCTAAAATACTAACAAAATAAAAGAACATTTTATAAATGGTGCTGATGTAAAGCCGACATGTGGGAAATGTTATTTATAAATGTTTTGCTATGGTATGACTATCTTGATTAAAGGGATAATCATTCAAAGTTTGAAAATTGCTAATTTTTTTAACATTTTTCTCAAATTTCTGATATTTTTTATAAATAAACACAAAACATATCAACCTAAATTTACCATTATCATAAAGTATAATGTGTCATGAAAAAACAGACTCAAAATCACCGGGATTTGTTGAAGTGTTCCAGAGTTATTACCTCATAAATTGATACTGGTCAGATTTAAAAAATTTGGCTCCGTCACTGAGGGGTTAAAGGGAACCTGTCACCCTGTTTTTTCCGTATGAGATAAAAATGGTGGCGTAGTGGTTTGCGCATGCCCAAGGCCCGAATCCACTTCATAGGTGTGGAAAAAGAGCGCGATCTGCGCTATTCCCCTGGTGATCGGTGGGGGCGGCCATCTTCCTGTGGCCGCGCGTGCGCAGATGGAGCGCTCTGCTGCCCGGGGCTTCAGGAAAATGGCCGCGGGATGCCGCGCGTGCGCAGATCGCGGTGGCCATTTTCCTGAAGCCGAGATGCGAACTCTGCTTCAGGAAAATGGCCGCCGCGATCTCCATCTGCGCATGCGCGGCATCCTGCGGCCATTTTCCTGAAGCCCCGGGCAGCAGAGCGCTCCATCTGCGCACGCACGGCCACAGGAAGATGGCCGCCCCCACCGATCACCAGGGGAATAGCGCAGATCGCGCTCTTTTTCCACACCTATGCAGTGGATTCGGGCCTTAGGCATGCGCAAACCACTACGCCACCAACGGAAAAATAAGCAAGATCTGGGGGAATGAACAGCGATGTCACCACGCCCATTTGACCAGACCAGCCTGATTGACAGGCGAAAACGGCGACTTTGGTAACGTATTTCGGCAGCATAGGTGGGGAATCAGGGTACACAAAATACACTATTGTAATGCACAGCTCAGGCCCTATTTAACGGTATTTTTATCTCATAAGGAAAAAACGGGGTGACAGGTTCCCTTTAACTTACTAAATGCTGCGATCGAAAGTCATTGCAACATTTAGGAGGTAGGCAGAAGTGCCTTCAGACTGGTACCCCGTGACATCATTGCAGGGGGCCAGATTGTTGCCATGACAACTCTCGGGGTCACCAAACTACAGAAAGCTGCTGAGAGCATGGTTTAAGAAGCTTTCTGCATGAAAAAAAAAAAAAGTACACATATTTGGTATCACTGCGTCTGGATTGACATGACCCATAAAACAGTCCCACTAGTTAACCCCTTCAGTGAAAACCGTAAAAAAAAAAAAATTAGGCAAAAAAGAATGCCCTTCAGCGAATGCTGGAAAAAGAAAAAATATGGCAAACTATGGTTTTTCATCATACCACTGGAAAAAAACGTGGAATAAAAACACGATAAAAAAAAAAGACTAATGTAAATAAAAATTGTATGGCTGAAAACAATCTTGTCTTGCAAAAAACAAGCCGCCATACAGCTTCATTAGCAGAAAAATTAATGTGGTATCGCTGTAATTGTACTTACCCGAAGAATAAAGTAATCTAATCTCTTGGGATGAGCGAATAGCTTTGGATAACTCCTTATCCGAATAGCTATAGCACTTACGGGAATAGCTGCATGGGGAACCAGGATACCTGGATATCTCCCGATAATCAGCTTTTCGGCACCTCATGCAAGGAGAGCCCAACAAACAGACTCTCCATGCATGTGCTGTGACTGTCACACACCCGCAAGCATCTGCGGCGCCGAACAGCTGACTATCGGGAGCGCTCCAGGTATCCGGGTTCCTGATGCAGCTATTCGGTAAGCACTATAGCTATTCAGATAAGGAGTTATCCAAAGCTATTCGCTCATCCCTACTAATCACTTATACCACAAGAGGAACTGCCCAAAAAATAAATAAAACCAATTCTTCACCTGTTGTTGATTTTTAAATTCTGTCTCCCAAAGATCGCAGTAAGGCTTGGAGCACATTTATCCGTTTCTCTACACTAAGCGCTTACTCTGGGGTTTCTGTGTAAATCTCCAAAATATGTGATTCAGATGGAACCCCAGACGGAAGATTCCCTATAGTTAGGCAGATGGAGGCACAGTGGATACCGTCTGAGCTGTGATCTGTGTCTGCTTTTTACATGTTAAATGGAAGAGAAAACTGTAGAACAGGAACCAAACATCCATAATAATACAATGAATGCAAGAGTACATCATAGAAAATTATTATTGATACCAAACACATACATCTGCATGCAACTCCCTCTGAAAAGACAACGCTGAACAGAGGCCAGATTAAGCTCAGAGTAACGCTGCTGCCTTATTACGGTGAATGGATCTCTTGGAGGTTCCTTCTGAATCACGTCACTCAGATTTATTTGAAAACCCTGATGTAAGTGCTCAGCGTAGAGCACGGGATAAATCTGATCCAAAATATTAATGTAAAATGTTCCCAACAAAAGCTGCAAATCAATCCACAAAAAAAAAAAAAAAAAAAGTTCCAATCAGGTCAGTCATCTGTAAATAGAAATATAGTGGGCTTCCACGTTAGTGGTAGGACAAAAGGCTCTGTTAAAGTGCTATGGGGATCCTCGCCCTCCAAAAGAAATTCAGAGAATTCTGACTCCCAAATCCAAATGCCCCCAGTGTGCCTAAACCACATTCAGTGTCCACATATTTGACAGGGGTATAATTTCCAAAATTGGGTCACTTGAAGGAGGTATTCTGTTCTTCTAGCAGTTAGAGACTGTATATGAAGTCTGCAAACTTTTCTAGGAAAATCTGTGCTCCAGGAGTGAAATAGCGCGCCGTCGCTCACAAGTTTCACAGTGTGGTTAAGCAGTACTGTACAGCCACATATGGGGTATTTCCACGTTCAGCAGAAATTGTGACAAATTTTGATACCATTTTTACACACATCCCAGTGAGAAAATATAAAATCTGGGGAGAAAGCAGCATTTCTTGCTGTAAAAATGTAAATATTTTTTCTTCACTGCCCAATTATCTAAAATTATGTGACACACCTGTAGTGTCAATATGGTTATTGCACGTGTAGATGAATTCATTGAGAGTTGTAGTTTGTAAAACAGGGTTACTTATGGGGGGGGCTCCAAACCTCAGGGGCTCTCCCTGTGGGTTATGGCAATCGTAAACCATAACAGTAAAATCTGCACTATAACATGGCGCTCCTACTCTTCTGAGCTTTGAACTGGGCATGAAAAGTAGTTCCTGATTAAACAGAGGGTATTGGCGAAATCAGGAGAAATTTTTACAACAACTGCAACATCCATTTTTTCATATTAGCCCTTAGAAAAATGAAAGACTTGGGGCTAGAACAAGATTTTAGTGGTGCAAATGTAATTGTTCTTTCTTCAACCCCAATGATATAAATTTCTATGAGGCACATGTGGCGTCAAAATGCTCACTGCACACCTAAATTAACTACCGTATATAATCGAGTATAAGCTGAGATTTTCAGCCCACTTTTTTGGGCTGAAATTGCCCCTCTCGGCTTATACTCGAGTCATACCCAGGGGTCGGCAGGGGAGGGGGAGCGGGGGCTGTCTAATAATACTCACCTAATCCTGGCACGGTCCCTGCTTCCTGGCGCTGCAGTTTCTTCCTGTAGTGAGCTGTCACATGGTACCGCTCATTACAGTAATGAATATGCGGCTCCACCTCCCATAGGGGTGGAGCCGCATATTCATTACTGTAATGAGCGGTAACCGTCACTGCTCACTACAGGAAGAAAATGCTGCGCCGGGGAACAGACGTGAAGGGACCTCGCCGGGAGCAGGTGAGTATGACAGGGGGCAGTGCGCGATATTCAACTGGTCCTCGTTCCACCGTCGGCGCCGCTGTGTCTTCCGCAGTGACGCTCAGGTCAGAGGGCGCGGTGACGCAATTAGTGCGCACCGCCCTCTTCCTGAACGTTGGTGCTGAAGATGGGAAGCCACAGCGGCGGTCAGCAGTGGAAAGGGGAGCAGGTGACTCTAGCAAGTGCCGGGGGCCGGAGAGGTGAGTATGTAATTTTTTTAATCGCAGCAACAGCATATGGGGCAAATATCTGTATGGGGCATCTTAAGTGGCCATGTGCAGCATGATATGGGGGCAAATATCTGTATGGGGCATCTTATGTGGCCACGTGCAGCATGATATGGGGGCAAATATCTGTATGGGGCATCTGTATGGGGCCATGTGCAGCATTATATGGGGCCATGTGCAGCATGATATGGGGGCAAATATCTGTCTGGAGCATCTTATGGGGCCATAATCCACATTTGTGGAGCATTATACGGAGCAAACGTCTGTATAGAGCATCTTATGGGGTCAATCAGCATTTGTGCAGCATTATATGGGGCATATTTTAATATGGAGCATCTTATGGGCCCATCATAAACTGTATGGAGCATTATATGGGGCTCCTGATTCAATATGGATATTCAAAAACACTTAAAGGAGACATCAGTAGTTTAAGTTTACTATTATTGGTATCTATTTTTATTTTTGAAATTTACCAGTAGCTGCTGCATTTTCCACCCTAGGCTTATACTCGAGTCATTAAGTTTTCCCATTTTTTTGTGGCAAAATTAGGGGGGTCGGCTTATACTCGGGTCAGCTTATACTCGAGTATATACAGTAATTGGTGGGGTTATGGTTTGTAAAATAGGGTCATTTAAGGAGGTTTCTGCTGTTCTGCACCTCATGGGCTCTGACAAAGTGACATGGGACCCACAAACCGTTACATCAAAATCTGAACTCAAACAAGGCGCTTCTTCCCTTCTGAGCTTTGAACTGTGCCTCAGAAGTAGTTGTTTGACCACATATGGAGTATTGGCACACTCAGGATAAATTGCGCCAAAAATTATGCTGTGCATTTTCTCCTGTTACCGTTGCGAAAATAAAAAAAAATTGGGGGGCTAAAAGAACATTTTTGTGGGAAAAATTCCTTGAGAGGTGTAGTTTCCAAAATTGGATAAATAGTGGGGGGTTTCCACTGTTTATGCACATCAGTCGCTCTTCAAACGCAATATGTGTGTCCGCTCTCTATTCCAGCCATTTTTGAGTTAAATAAGTCAAATGGTGCTCCTCCCTTCCGGGGTCTGTCATGCACCCAAACGGTAGTTTTTCCCTACGTATGGGATATCTGCGTACTAAGGAGAAATTGTACAAAAAATTTGGGGTCCATTTTCTCCTGTTAGCTTTGTGAAAATAAAAAAAAAATGGTGCCAAATAAGTGAAAATTGTAAAATGGTCATTTTTCTCCTTCCACATTGCATTAATTCCTGTGAAGGGTTAATAAACTTCTTGAATGTGGTTTTGAGCATCTTGAGGGTGTGCAGTTTTTAGAACGCTGTCACTTTTGGGCACTTTCTGTCATATAGGCCACTCAAAGTCACTAAGGCTGGTTTCACACTTGCGTTTTGATCTGCAGCGTTTTTAACCCCTTCATGACCCAGCCTATTTTGGCCTTAATGACCTTGCCGTTTTTTGCAATTCTGACCAGTGTCCCTTTATGAGGTAATAACTCCGGAACGCTTCAATGGATCCTAGCGATTCTGAGATTGTTTTTTCGTGACATATTGGGCTTCATGTTAGTGGTAAATTTAGGTCGATAATTTCTGAGTTTATTTGTGAAAAAAAACGAAAATTTGGCGAAAATTTTGAAAATTTTGCAATTTTCACATTTTGAATTTTTATTCTGTTAAACCAGAGAGTTATGTGACACAAAATAGTTAATAAATAACATTTCCCACATGTCTACTTTACATCAGCACAATTTTGGAAACAAATTTTTTTTTTGCTAGGAAGTTATAAGGGTTAAAATTTGACCAGTGATTTCTCATTTTTACAACAAAATTTACAAAACCATTTTTTTTAGGGACCACCTCACATTTGAAGTCAGTTTGAGGGTTCTATATGGCTGAAAATACCCAAAAGTGATACCATTCTAAAAACTGCACCCCTCAAGGTGCTCAAAACCACATTCAAGAAGTTTATTAACCCTTCAGGTGTTTCACAGCAGCAGAAGCAACATGGAAGTAAAAAATGAACATTTAACTTTTTACTCACAAAAATGATCTTTTAGCAACAATTTTTTTATTTTCCCTAGGGTAAAAGGAGAAACTGGACCACAAACGATGTTGTCCAATTTGTCCTGAGTACGCTGATACCTCATATGTGGGGGTAAACCACTGTTTGGGCGCACGGCAGGGCTCGGAAGGGAAGGAGCGCCATTTGACTTTTTCAATGAAAAATTGGCTCCAATCTGTAGCGGACACCATGTCGCGTTTGGAGAGCCCCCGTGTGCCTAAACATTGGAGCTCCCCCACAAGTGACCCCATTTTGGAAACTAGACCCCCAAAGGAACTTATCTAGAAGGATAGTGAGCACTTTAAACCCCCAGGTGCTTCACAAATTGTTCCGTAAAAATGAAAAAGTACTTTTTTTTTTTTCACAAAAAAATTATTTTAGCCTCAATTTTTTCATTTTCACATGGGCAACAGGATAAAATGGATCCTAAAATTTGTTGGACAATTTCTCCTGAGTACACCAATACCTCACATGTGGGGGTAAACCACTGTTTGGGCACATGGTAAGGCTCGGAAGGGAAGGAGCGCCATTTGACTTTTTGAATGAAAAATTATCTCCATCGTTAGCGGACACCATGTCGCGTTTGGAGAGCCCCCGTGTGCCTAAACATTGGAGCTCCTCCACAAGTGACCCCATTTTGGAAACTAGACCCCCCAAGGAACTTATCTAGAGGCATAGTGAGCACTTTAAACCCCCAGGTACTTCACAAATTGATCCGCAAAAATGAAAAAGTACTTTTTTTTCACACAAAATTTCTTTTAGCCTCAATTCTTTCATTTTCACATGGGCAACAGGATAAAATGGATCCTAAAATTTGTTGGGCAATTTCTCCTGAGTACGCCGATACCTCATATGTGGGGGTAAACCACTGTTTGGGTGCACGGCAAGGCTCGGAAGGGGAGGCTTGCCATTTGACTTTTTGAATGGAAAATTAGCTCCAATCGTTAGCGGACACCATGTCGCGTTTGGAGAGCCCCTGTGTACCTAAACATTGGAGCTCCCCTACAAGTGACCCCATTTTGGAAACTAGACCCCCCAAGGAACTTATCTAGATGCATAGTGAGCACTTACAACCCCCAGGTGCTTCACAGAAGTTTATAACGCAGAGCCATGAAAATAAAAAATAATTTTTCTTTTCTCAAAAATGATTTTTTAGCCCACAATTTTTTATTTTCCCAAGGGTAACAGGAGAAATTGGACCCCAAAAGTTGTTGTCCAGTTTCTCCTGAGTATGCGGATACTCCATATGTGGGGGTAAACCACTGTTTTGGCACACGTCGGGGTTCGGAAGGGAAGTAGTGACGTTTTGAAATGCAGACTTTGATGGAATGCTCTGCGGGCGTCAGGTTGCGTTTGCAGAGCCCCTGATGTGCCTAAACAGTAGGAACTCCCCACAAGTGACTCCACTTTGGAAACTAGACCCCCAAGGGAACTTATCTAGATGTGTGGTGAGCACTTTGAACCCCCAAGTGCTTCACAGAAGTTTATAACGCAGAGCCGTGAAAATAATAAATGTGTTTCCTTTCCTCAAAAATATTTTTTAGCCCAGAATTTTTTATTTTCGCAAGAGTAACAGGAGAAATTGGACCCCAAAAGTTGTTGTCCAGTTTCTCCTGAGTACGCTGATACCCCATATGTGGGGGTAAACCACTGTTTGGGCATATGCCGGGGCTCGGAAGGGAAGTAGTGACGTTTTGGAATGCAGACTTTGATGGAATGGTCTGCGGGCATCATGTTACGTTTGCAGAGCCCCTGATATGCCTAAACAGTAGAAACCCCCCACAATTGACCCCATTTTGGAAACTAGACCCCCCAAGGAACTTATCTAGATGTGTGGTGAGCACGTTCAACCCCCAAGTGCTTCACAGAAGTTTACAACGCAGAGCCATGAAAATAAAAAATCATTTTTCTTTCCTCAAAAAAGAGGTTTTAGCAAGCAATTTTTTATTTTCACAAGGGTAACAGGAGAAATTGGACCCCAATATTTGTTGCCCAGTTTGTTGTGAGTACGCTGATACCCCATATGTGGGGGGTAGACCACTGTAGTGGCATTTGAAATGCAGACTTTGATGGAATGGTCTGCGGGCGTCACATTGCATTTGCAGAGCCCCTGATGTGCCTAAACAGTAGAAACACCCCACAAGTGACACCATTTTGGAAAATAGACCCCCCAAGGAACTTATCTAGATGTGTGGTGAGCACGTTCAACCCCCAAGTGCTTCACAGAAGTTTACAACGCAGAGCCGTGAAAATAAAAAATCATTTTTCTTTCCTCAAAAAAGAGGTTTTAGCAAGCAATTTTTTATTTTCACAAGGGTAACAGGAGAAATTGGACCCCAATATTTGTTGCCCAGTTTGTTGTGAGTACGCTGATACCCCATATGTGGGGGGTAGACCACTGTAGTGGCATTTGAAATGCAGACTTTGATGGAATGGTCTGCGGGCGTCACATTGCATTTGCAGAGCCCCTGATGTGCCTAAACAGTAGAAACACCCCACAAGTGACACCATTTTGGAAAATAGACCCCCCAAGGAACTTATCTAGATGTGTGATGAGCACTTTCAACCCCCAAGTGCTTCACAGAAGTTTATAACGCAGAGCCGTGAAAATAAAAAATAAAAAATAATTGTTCTTTCCTCAAAAATTATGTTTTAGCAAGTAATTTTTTATTTTTGCAAGGGTCCAATTTGTTTTATTTTACCAAGGGTAACAGGAGAAATTGGACCCCAACAGTTGTTGCCCAGTTTGTCCTGAGTACGCTGGTACCCCAAATGTGGGGGTAAACCACTGTTTGGGCGCACGTTGGGGCTTGGAAGGGAGGGAGCACCATTTGACTTTTTGAACGCAAGATTGGCTGGAATCAATGGTGGCGCCATGTTGCGTTTGGAGACCCCTGATGTGCCTAAACAGTGGAAACCCCTCAATTCTAACTTCAACACTAACCCCAACACACCCCTAATCCTAATCCCAACTGTAGCCATAACCCTAATCACAACCCTAACCCCAACACACCCCTAACCACAACCCTAACCGCAACACACCCATAACCCTAATTCCAACCCTAACCCTAATCCTAACCCTAATCCCAACCCTAACCCTAATCCCAACCCTAACCACAACTGTAACCCCAATACACCCCTAACCCTATCCGTAACCCTAACCACAAGCCTAATCTTAACCCTATTTCCAACCCTAGCCCTATTTCCAACCCTAACTCTAATTCCAACCCTAACCCTAAGGCTATGTGCCCACGTTGCGGATTCGTGTGAGATTTTTCCGCACGATTTTTGAAAAATCTGCAGGTAAAAGGCACTGCGTTTTACCTGCAGATTTACAGCAGATTTCCAGTGTTTTTTTGTGCGGATTTCACCTGCGGATTCCTATTGAGCAACAGGTGTAAAACGCTGCGGAATCCGCACAAAGAATTGACATGCTGCGGAAAATACAACGCAGCGTTTCTGCACGGAATTTTCCGCACCATGGGCACAGTGGATTTGGTTTTCCATAGGTGTACATGGTACTGTAAACCTGATGAAAAACTGCTACGAAATCGCAGCGGCCAATCCGCTGCGGATCCGCGGCCAATCCGCACTGTGTGCACATGCCATAACCCTAACCCTACCCATAACCCTACCCGTAACCCTAACCCTACCCCTAGTTCTAACACTAACCCTAGTGGAAAACGAAAAAAAAAATATATATATATTTTCTTTATTTTATTATTGTCCCTACCTATGGGGGTGATAAAGGGGGGGGTTTATTTATTATTTTTTTTATTTTGATCGCTGTGATAGAACCTACCACAGCGATCAAAATGTACTTGTAAGGAATCTGCCGGCTGGCAGATTCGGCGGGCGCACTGAGCATGCGCCCGCCATTTTGGAAGATGGCGGCGCCCAGCGAGGAGACATACGGACACCGGGAGGATCGGTAAGTATGAAGGGGTGGTGGGGGGGTGGATCGGAGCACAGGGGGGGTAATCGGACCACAGGGGGGGCGAATCCAAACAAGGAGGGAGCGGACAGGAGGACGGGGGAGCCGGCAGGCGGACGGAGGGGACCGGACCCCATAACGGAGAACTGGGGGGGCGATCGGTGGGTGTGGGGGGGGTCACTTCAGTATTTCCAGCCATGGCCGATGATATTGCAGCATCGGCCATGGCTGGATTGTAATATTTCACCAGTTTTTTAGGTGAAATATTACAAATCGCTCTGATTGGCAGTTTCACTTTCAACAGCCAATCAGAGCAATCGTAGCCACGGGGGGGTGAAGCCACCCCCCCTGGGCTGAAGTACCACTCCCCCTGTCTCTGCAGATCGGGTAAAATAGGAGTTAACCCCTTCACCCGATCTGCAGGGACGCGATCATTCCATGACGCCACATAGGCGTCATGGGTCGGATTGGCACAGGTTTTCATGACGTCTACGTGGCGTCATGGGTCGGGAAGGGGTTAAAAAAAACGCAGGTGGTGAAAAAACGCATGTAAACGCATGCAAACGCTGCGTTTTTTAGACGCACGCGTTTTTGCATGCAGAAAAAAAAACGCGGCGTTTTGACGCGTTTACATGCGTTTTTTCCTGCGTTTGTGTTTTTGAAACGCATGCTGAGAAGTGTGTGACAGCTGCCAATCATCAAAATCAATTAGAAAACCCACTATTAATAGAATTAGCTAGGGTTAGGGTTAGGATCCCTAGGGTTAGGGTTAGCTTTTTATTAGAAGAATGTCCTGGTCACCAGGTCACTGATAAGCCACCCCCCACCATCAAGGTGATAAAGGGATCCAAACCCTAACCCTAACCACAACCCTAGGGATCCAAACCCTAACCCTTGTGATCCCAACCCTAACCCTACCCCTAACCCTAGGGATCCTAACCCTACCCTTACCCCTAACCCTAGGGATCCTAACCCTAACCCTAACCGTTACCCTAGGGATCCTAACCCTAAGGGTTAGGATCCTAACCCTAAAGGTTAGGGTTAGGATCCCTAGGGTTTCTAGGGATCCTAACCTTAGGGTTAGGGTTAGGATCCCTAGTAACCCAAGGGTTAGGGTTTTCTTGTTTTTTTTTTTGTGTTTTCTTGTGTTTTTCTATAAAAACGCATACGTTTTTAACGCAAGCAAATGCATGTGCTTAAAAACGCATGCGTTTACATAGACAGCAATACATTTTTTTGCCGCAAATAAACGCATGCTTTTTTGCGGCAAAAAAACACAGCTAGAAATTACTACAGGTTGCATTTCTGCAACTAAACGCACGCATCAAAAAACGCATGCGTTGCCGAAAACGCGTCAAAACGCATGCTAAAAAACGCATGCGTTTTTTAATGTTAAGTATAGAAAAAAAAACGCATGCGTTTTTTAGCGCTAAAACGCTGCAGATCAAAACGCAAGTGTGAAACCAGCCTAAGAAAATGGTTTTGTAAAATTTTGCTGGAAAAATTAGAATTTGCTTATCAACTTTTAACCTTTTTTGACTTACTAACAAAAATAAAATGACGTTTCAAAAATTGCACTGATGTAAAGCAGACATGTGGGAAATGTTATTTATTAACCATTTTATGTGACATAACTCTCTGGTTTAAGGGCATAAAAATTTAAAGTATGAAACTTGTGAAATGTTCAAATTTTTTGCCAAATTTCACAAATAAACGCAAAGTTATATTGAACAAGTTTTACCACCATCATGAAGTACAATATGTCACGAAAAAACAATCTCAGAATCAGTGGGGTCTGTAGACACGTTCCAGAGCTATAACCTCAAAGTGACAGTGGTCAGATTTTAAAAAATGCATTGTGTGTTATGGAATTTACATACACTGCAAGAACTGTATGCAGTCAAGCAGGAGGAGTAAAAAATAAATGTACTCACTGAAGACTCACTGTCGCGGATAAGAAAGTCTCCATCCACACCCCTTTCATTCAGGGCACATTCAGCTTGATGTCTTGTCACCCCTCCATAGTACCATCCTTTCCCAGCGAAGCGACCTGTACATGCAGGACCAGTATAGCTTATTTGGTGAACATGAGGACTATTTATGGAAGGACCATCATTTAAAATGACAACATAGTTTTTGGGAACAAGACCTATCTGTCCACTGGAATTTTTACATTTCCACCATTCAGGGTCGTTTTCAGGCTTTTCAATGACTTCCATGATTTCTCCTTTCTCAAAGTTTAGCTCTTCTTCTGTTACTGAACTAAAGGGGTATAGTGTCTGCACAACATGGAGAACTTTAGTGTTCTGACCATTGCTAATGGAGGCTCCTTTTCTCAAACTGAGAAAACTAGGGGAATCCGCAGTTGCTTCATCAACTTCTTCTACGACATAGTTTGATGGAAACCACCCAACCTGTCCATTGTGTGTTCCACGCCACCAGCCATCACTGCACTTTTCCATAACAATCACTCGTGAACCCTTCACAAGGGACAGTTCATCATCTCTCTCGGCGGCATATGCAAACTTTACATATGCTGGAATGTTTAAGTCATAGATCCTATCTGAATTTGTACCATTGGAAGAATACTCTGCATCGGTGCTTGGAGTTGGTGAGGCATCTCGAGTGCTATTCTTTCTCTTGGTCTTCCCGAGACCTGAAAATAAGAAAGAAAACACAAGTAAACAACAACCATATGCAAACAATGAATACGAATCCATCCCATCGGTAACTATTCACATTCTCATAGATCAAATGGCGATTAATAGACTGACTATATATATGAGTTCGAGGAAAAAGTAAAAAAAAAAGAAAAAAGGATAATTCTAAACAGAGACATCATAATAAATAGATTGCCGAATTATCGCTTGATGCATGTTGGGTGATGAGAGGGCTGTATTATGGGGTTCTTTTGCTATACACACTGTATATTACATAATTTCTATAAAACTTTAACCCCTTCCAGACATCCGCCATACTTGTACAGTACAAGTCAGTAGCAGATGTATGGAGCGTGTTCAGTGTGACCATGACCCATACCCAGCAGGTAATGGCTGACACACAGCCTGTACCTGCCTATAACAGCAGAGAGTGAAGCGGAGCCCACGACTTAACCTGTTTCTGCTTAAATCAAACTCTGACATCGACATTAACAGCACGCCCGCATGGGGGCGCATCATTCTATGGGTCCACTGGCACTCATGAAGCGATCGCATAGAGCCGATGGATTGCTATGACAGCCAGGGTCTGTTGAACACCTCTGTACTTGTCATCATGCAGCTCCCTTGAAACCCAAGCCTGTGGCTGGGCTTCAAAGGAGACTGTGATTTTTACTACAGTGCCAGCAAAACAATTTTTACAAGTTAATCGAAACCCTAAAAATATTAACATCCAAGTGTTTTATTTTGGATATGTCATTACAATTAGTATTTCGGAATTAATTAGTATTTACATTTTCCTATGCCAGTTTTGCTATTAGACAGTTTTTGATTACTTCCCCCATTGTGTGCACTTTTAATAAGCGAAATCATGATGCGGATTTTACATGTAAAGTTTTCCTTTTCGACACAAGAGTGAAGATTTCTTTTGTATATGCAGCAATATTGTGGTATTCAGGTGTATAGTACAAGTGATCAGACGACCACATGTTAAAGTTCCCTAAAGGAACTAATAAAATTACCCCCTTATGCCACATAAGTGGTATCGCCACGTCCAGAAATGTCCGATCTACAAAAAATATGTAGCTAGTTAGTAAACCGAAAATAGATTTAAATATAAAAACACCTATGTCAAGCTAAAATTGTGATTTTTATTGAACGCCACCATGCCGCAAAATATGCAGTAAGAAGCATTCAAAATGTTAGATATATCCCCAAATAGTATCAATAAAATCATTGTTTCACCCTGCAAAAAATGAAAATGATCTCGGAAAACAGCGAAAATGGGAAAAAAAAAAAACACACACACACACACACACACACACACACACACACACACACACACACACACACACACACACACACACACACAAGTCCACATACATTGATGTGGAAAGAAAAGTAAAAAAAAAAAAAAGTTATGGCTCTTGGAAGTAGGGAAGGAAAATGGAAATTGGCTATGTCAGTAAAGGGTTAATAGCATTTCTGATTTTAAAAAAATACATTCATGAATACCTTTACTTAAAGGGAACCTGTCACCCCCAAAATCGATGGTGAGGTAAGCTCACCATCATCAGGGGCTTATCTACAGCATTCTGTAATGCTGTAGATAAGCCCCCGATGTATCCTGAAAGAGGAGAAAAAGACGTTAGATTATACTCACCCAGGGGCTGTCCCGCTCCGATGGGCGTCTCAGGTCCGGGTCCGGCGCCTCCCATCTTCATTCCATGACGTCCTCTTCTGGTCTTCGCGCCGCGGCTCCGGCGCAGGTGTACTTTGTCTGCCCTGTTGAGAGCAAAGCAAAGTACTGCACTGCGCAGGCGCCGGGAAAGGTCAGAGAGGCCCAACGCCTGCAGGACTTTGCTCTGCCCTCAACAGGGCAGACAAAGTACGCCTGCGCCTGAGCCGCGGTGCAAAGACCAGAAGAGGACGTCATGGAATGAAGATGGGAGGCGCTGTACCGGACCTGAGACACCCATCGGAGCGGGACCGCCCCTGGGTGAGTATAATCTAACCTCTTTTTCTCCTCTTTCAGGATACATCGGGGGCTTATCTACAGCATTACAGAATGCTGTAGATAAGCCCCTGATGCCGGTGAGCTTAGCTCACCATCGATTTTGGGGGTGACAGGTTCCCTTTAACAACAGATGCTCATTTTATCTAGTGGGTAGTGGCAACCTCTGTTGCAAATCATCTGGTGCACAGTTAGGCTATGTGCACACGTTGCAGATTTACTGCGGATCTGCAGCGTTTTTTACCGTGCAGAAACGCTGCAGATCCACAGCGTTTTTTACCGTGCAGAAACGCTGCAGATCCGCAAGTGGTTTACAGTACAATGTAAATGAGAGAAAAATAAAAATAAAAAAAAATGCTGTGCTAATGGTGCGGAAAATTCCGTGCATGTCACTTTTGTGCGGATCTGCAGCGTTTTTTGTACCCATTCCATTATAGAAGTCTGCACAAAAACCGCAGTAAATCCACAGCAAATCCGCACAAAATACGCATCAAATTCGCACCTGCGTTTTCTGCCAAGAGATGCAGAATCCGCACAAAAAATTCCAGAGGCAAATCCGCAACGTGTGAACATAACCTCAAGAATGGTGCAGCTTGAGACTTGCAGGGGTAACCAAAACTGCACCAGCAACATAATTGTGAGACAGCACAAAATACCTCACTAGCCAGTCAGCTGCTGATGCTGTAGCCATTGTGGGCGTCACCAACATACTGTCAGGCAGACTGAGGATCATGTACAGTATTTAGCCATACCGCCAAGACACTCATCTGTCATCTGATTCCTGTGGGTCCTAAAAGCAATGTTATCAGCAGGACATCTGCCCATGTACAATGTATGAGGTCTGAATACTCCTTCTCCAACAGTTTGAATTGGTCCTTGTAAGATGGGCTTAAACAAGCGACAATCTATATATATGAGGCATCGTGATTACTCGCTAATCCCGCCCCCTGCACAGTAGCTCCGCCCCCACATCACCATGCACGAGGCTCCACCCCCACACATCACCACACGAGGCTCCGTCCCCACACGAGGCTCCGTCCCCACACATCACCACACGAGGCTCCGTCCCCACACATTACCACACGAGTCTCCGTCCCCCACACATCACCACACGAGGCTCCGTCCCCACATTACCACATGCAGCACTTCCTATCTAAGTAATTCAACCACTTCAGCCAAGGTAAACATACATTTAATTGCATCCGCATTCTCCCAAACAAAATGAGCCAAGAAGAGTCGCCAGGTCCATCTCACAGGCCGCAGGAAAATCCGGACAAGGATGCAGTAGCTGATCGACAACAAAATCAACTAAATCGTAGGATTAATTATTAGTATTATTCAGATTTTTAATGATTATTATTGTTATTAACTTCATTTTAAGTTAATTTACCACCTGCGTAAGCGCTATTGAATGTTGTCATTATTGACTTTAGTTTAATCACCAGCAGCGTTAATTAGATAGCAATGAGCGGCACGAGCATTAGCTGGCTGGAAACAGCTAGTTACCATATATTCTCAAGAATAAGAGGCGGCACCTAATTTTGCCACGGAAAACTGGGTAAGTTTGTTGACTAGAGTCGGATATGTATTGTCCTCTCATTCCTGTCCTGCTATGTGTGGCTACCTCCTGTCCTGTTCTGTTTGGCTCCCCCTGTTGTATGCATGGCTTCCCCCCACCCCATCTTGTATGGATGGATCGGATCCCCCGTCCCATCTTGTATGCATGGCTCTGCTCCACCCCATCCCATGTTGCTTGCATGGCTTGGCTCGGCTCGACTCCCCCCATCCTGTCCCGTCATACTCACCCTCTTCGCGCAGTCGCCGCAAGTCCCTGCATCTCCATTGTCCCGGCGCAGCAGCTATTCCTGTGCTTAGCGATCACGTGGTACTGCTCATCAAGGTAATGAATACGCGCTCCACGCCTATGGCAGTGGAGACGGGTGCATATTCATTACTTTAATGAGCAGTACCACCTGACAGCTCAGCACAGGAAGCGCTGACGCACCGGGACAACAGAGATGCAGGGACGTTCAGCAACGGCTCCTGACGCTTCTCCCCTCTCCTGCCGGCTTTCTGGACCATAACTCATGTATAAGCCGAGGGGGCGTTTTCAGCACAAAAAAAATGTGCTGAAAATCTCGCCTTATACACGAGTATATACGGTAAGTTACCTCAGCAGGTTTTGGCACACAGTATATAAAAGCATACCTTCCTGATTTTGCATTAACTACACTGCTAACAATGAAGCTGCAATGAAATCAAATTCCCTGTAACCTCCTCTTGGCACATTAAAGCTCTCCATACACACTAGACCAACATTGGCCGAACCGGTCAAAATCGATGGTTTGGCTGACAGTGTAACATAATTGGGGAGCCTAAATAGCTGATTGTCATGTGAGCTAAACACCCATCAAGTCCAATTTCGCATGCATGATCATGTTCTTCTCGCCGAGATAAGTTTCCAACAAAAATGTAAAAATGTGTGGTGGCGGCTCACATAGAAAATACAGAGTGAGCACTCCTGTGTATGGGAGAGGTGGCCGATCCATCGCTTGTCTAAAGTATATAGGGGAGGATAAAAAACATGGCTGGGGCGTTGGTAAGCCAAACCTCCAGCTCCTCAATTTCCCCAACTCCGACCCCACAGCACTGGACACTACTGAGCATGTACATAAAGTGCAGCACAGATTCATCTCCACTAAAAGCCGAGATCCTAAGATCAGGAACAGAACAGACATTTATAGGACATTTCATAACTTTACCTAATTCTTAGGAAAACATTTACAGCACATCCTGCATTGTACTGCTGCACCCAATGTATTATATATTTTAGGAGTTGGTCCATTTTATACCAATCCCACCAAAATGGGACACCGACTGCAACTCCACAGCCCTACTTAACAGGACAGAAGTTTTAACATTGTACAGGTAGAAGTTTACAATTTGACATGAAAAATCTTGAATAATTCCAACATCACAGGATATACCATTTTTTTTTATAAATGTTCAAATCCATGAACACGGCCTGACATAGTAGTTGTTTTTATATTGATTGGAATCTGTCAATAGGTTTCTACCACCTAACCGTAGAGCAGCATAATGTAGAGACCTACTTCCAGCGATGTGTCACTTACTGGGCTGCTTGCTGTAGTTTTGATAAAATCAGTTATCAGCAGGAGATCATCATTAGAAGACTAGTAAACCTGTTGCCAGGTAGTCAAGCATGTTTAGGAGCTCTGTATAGCCCCCTCCACACCACTGATTGACAGCTTCATGCGTACACTGTACATGGGCAGAAAGCTGCCAATCAATGGTATGAACAGGGTTATACAGAGCTCAGCATTCAGATAACTGTTAGATCTACAGAATAAAAGACAGCGATTGAGAAAACTACTGGATCTGCAGCAGATAAAACAGTGATTTTATCAAAATGACAGTAAGCAGCTAAGTGACACATCGTATTATGCTGCTCTCAGACAGGGTAGTAAATACCTAGTGACAGATTCCCTTTAACCATATGCCAGTGATCTTTTACTTCCCACAAGAGATGTGTAGGACATTGATTTTGGACACATGTGCCTATTTTTTTGTCTTGAACATTAGGCAGTAAGCATGCACCTTCATGGCTAGGAATAGGGCACAAAAACCCCACTTTGCAGAACTTTCATGACTGTGGCTGTCTCAGCAGTTGGCTGCCCACCACTCAAACTCTTACATTGCATATTCTATTGATATGCTATAAAAATATAGACGAGGCTTACCCAAGGTGTCTTTTAAATTCTTAACCAGTGATCCTTTCTTTAGGCTATTTTTCCTCTCTACGTAGTTTGATGGTACATATCCTGTCTTGTTAGCTGTATTTCTAACTCGCCACCAGGTTTTGGAGTCATCCAGCAGCCACAAGCGCTCATTTTTCTTAATATCAAGTTCTTGGTCCTGTTGTGCCATATAATCCCATTTGGCAATAACAATGACCTCCTCTGTCATTTTTCATGGAGTCACTGTTGATAAAAGTTAGAAACCTGAATTAGTGATTGCAATTCAGATATCTCTTAATAAAGAAATGCACATGGTGTTAATTCACTTTTATTTTTCATCTTTTAGCATATATTCATATGATGAGCTAAAGTGCCTGAAAAGGGGTCATCCAGGACTTTGAAGTGAATGTGATTTGAGTTGCAGTATCCAAGAGCAGGCTCTACACAGTGTACTAAGCTGTGGTGTCCTGGCCGGCTCCCTACACTGTTTACTTCTGGCCATCGCAAGATCCAATAAAAGCTGACCGGAGGTGTAGTGGACCCCAATCAATCTGATATTGATGACCTATCTTAAGAATAAGGTATTCAATACCAAAGTCCTGTACAACACCTATAAAAAAAAAAAAAAAACTCTAATGAAAATGTAAAAAAGAAACCAGATCATAAAACAAAAAACATGTGCAGTCTTGATGAGGAGCAAGAAGATTCACTACTACCCTGGTCCAGCGTCCACTTCTGTGGTTGCTGGACACATACCAAAAAGAGGCAAATTGCCCAATGGGAACATAGTTTAAGACATTTGCAAATATCAGTAATACTGATAACATATTAATGTCATACTAATACAATTTCTTCCATAATAAGTCTGGATTTTGGACCACTGTTACAGATTTTTAGCAATAGTTGTGTGAGAAACAGGCCTAAAGAACAGAATTTAAGCAGCCAGGAGCATGAAGCAATCACTTTGGTACTGGAAAACACCACAACATGATGATGACCTCAAACACACCTTGAAGTACAGAAATGGCTGGCAGATAACAAAATCAATATTTCCAATTACCTCAGTCTTAAATGCTACAGAGCACCTGTAGTCTGGGTCTAGCAGAGTTCACGGGCAAACATAAAAAAATAAATAATAAATACAGGGTGATGAACAAGTCTTCATAATATACATCTGTGCAAGCAAAAGAAAACCTTCTAAGGGCTGTCCCACACGTCTAGATAATTCCGGTACCGGAATAAATCGGTACCGGAGTTATCCGTGTCCGTGTGCCTGTGAACTCACGTAGGCCATACGTGCGGCACACGTGTGCCGCCCGTATGGCGAGTGGGTACCACACGGAGCGTGTGGTACCCACGCGTGTGGTACCCTGCATCGTGCTGAAGCCGCGATTCATATGTTCCCTGCAGCAGCGTTTGCTGCAGAGAAAATATGAATAATAGTGTTTAAAATAAAGATCTATCTGTCCGCCACCCTCCCACCCCCTGTGCGCCCCCCCGCTGTTCAGAAAATACTCACCCGCTCCCACGTTGGCTGTCGCGGCTTCCTGGTCTGGCCCCCATCTTCTCCTGTATGCGGTCACGTGGGGCCGATCATTTACAGTCATGAATAGGCGGCTCCACCTACCATAGGGGCGGAGCCGACTTCATGATTGTAAATGAGCGGCCCCACGTGACCGCATACAGTAGAAGGCGCGGGGCAGAGAGGAAGGAGTGACAGCCAACGTGGGAGCGGGTGAGTATTTTCTGTACAGCGGGGGGGCGCACAGGGGGTGGGAGGGCGGCGGACACATAGATCTTTATTTTAAACACTATTATTCATATTTTCTCTGCAGCAAACGCTGCTGCAGGGAAGATATGAATGGCGGCTTCAGCACCAGTGGGGGGGACAGCGCTTACTGTAGCGCTGTCTCCTGCACGCACACGGACCCCAGACGGAGAACGTCCGTGTGAGGTCCGTGTTTTACACGGACCCATTGACTATTGGGTCCGTGTAATCCGTGTGCTCCCACGAACACTGACATGTCTCCGTGTTTGGCACACGGAGACACGGTCCGCAAAAAATCAATGACATCTGCACAGATTTTTATGGGTCTACGTGTGTCAGTGGCTCCGATACGTGAGGAAACTGTCACCTCACGTACCGGAGCCACTGACGTGTGAAACCGGCCTTAGACTATGTTTTTCTCTGACAGCCAGAATAACGTAACCTACTGCACTGCTCTTTCCTGTAAACATACCAGAATTCTGACTAATTATGTCACCCAATGAATCCCATATATCATTCATGACACCAGTGTGAGCAGCAGCTAATTCTAATCACATTAAAACACATTCTTTTAGGGGAATGGGTAAGGTATCGTGGATGTAAAAGGTCTACACACCCCTGTTAAAATGTCAATTTTTTGGCACACAAAAAAACCATGCCAAGAGAAAGAACTTTTTACACCTTTAACCCCTTTCTGACAACGTGCATAATAGTACGCTGATGTCGGACACCCCTTGTTTGGTGCGGACTCTGGCGCTGAGCCCGCACTTTCCGGGCACGTCAGCTGATATATACAGTTGACAAGTGCCCGCAACAGCCGCAGGGGGTATGACCATCCACCCACGGCTGATAACTGGTTAGATGCCGCTGTCAATTTCTGACAGCGGCATTTAACTTGCACGAAGGCCGGTTTGACACGTCCTGATAATTCCGGTACCGGTAACCACGTTACTGGAGATATCCGTGTCTGTGTGATACATCTGTGTGGCAACAGTGTGCCGCATCAGGACCACACAGACGGCGTCCGGGAAGGAGAGCTACAGTAAGCACTGTTCCCCTGCGTGTGGTGCTGAAGACAGCTAATTTTCCCACGCTGAAGAGTTCATTTTAGTTCAGGCTGTCAGGGAGCGCAGCTTCGGTGACGTCACCACTAGTCACTGAAGCTCCGCTCCCAGCGTTCCATTCATTCACCAGTAGATTACAGCTCCGGTGGCATTAGCAGCGTTCCCGGTTGTAAGCTTTAAATTCCCCTAGATATGGATTACTGTGTGGGACTGACTGTACGCTGGACAGGTATGGTATATTGTTGGTTTATTATTTTTACTTTTTTCCAGGAGATCGAGGGCTTCGCTTGTAATGTTAATCATATAAACCCTTTAAAAATATAAATTTTATTAAATAAATTAAAAATATCACTTCCCAGTGAGAACAAAAGTTGATTGTGACAACAAGAGACGGAACACTTAGCTGTCAATCAAAAGACGCCCCGACGCGTTTCCCCGTCATACGGTTCCTCAGGGGGCACAAACAGATATGATGAACCGGAGGTCAATGATGCAGGTGCCCTGATACTGGGACAGACCTGTGTATATACTGCCAGCAAGTTGGCCATGCATGGCTCTTAATTAATGTGGACTGGCTGGTTAGTAACTTTATAGGGCCAGCAGGCGATAGCCGTCGCGGAGTGGGGGCGCCAAAACATCTATCAGGGTGCCAACCTCCACAGGCTAGGAAGGGATAGCAGGAGAGTGTAGGGTCAGGTTATCAGGACAGGTGCACTTAGTAGGTCTGTCACAATCAACTTTTGTTCTCACTGGGAAGTGATATTTTTAATATATTTAATAAAATTTATATTTTTAAAGGGTTTATATGATTCACATTTTGATTTTCCCTTGGTTATATTCTACTGCATGTTTCTACTTCGCTTGGAATGGCAGACTAATAAAGATGGAAAAAATGTGTATATTGTTTTATTTCATTAAAAGACTTTTTTCTTAGGCTAGGTTCACATTGCGTTAGGGCAATCCGTTTAGCGCTAGCGGATTGCGCTAACGCAATGTTTTTTTCGGGGCCGCGTTTAGGGGTCGCGTTAACGTCCCTGCTCTCGCACATCCCCGATCTGCGAGAGCGGGGAACAGACCTCGGGCGCGCCGCGGACGCTGCAAGCAGCGTCCGCGGCGCGTCACAAAAGAACGGCACATCGCTACCGCGAGCCGAAAGAGGCACGCGCTAGCGATGCGCTACAGGCAAAATTTACATTGCTGTCAATGGGTGCGCTAACGGACCCGTTGCACGGCGTTAATTGCGACATTTTCGCCGTGCAACGCTGTCCGTTAGCGTGCACACATTAACGCAATGTGAACCTAACCTTACTGTTAATTTTTTACAGATTTCTAAAGTTTTGAAAAAGCGTGAATTTTGGCCTGGTATGGCTTTAATTTTTTATCATATCTTGGGCTAGAATTAAGGTAAAGAGTTGGGAGAAGCATCATTTTTCTCAGAAAGGTATAGGCTTCCGTTTGATATGTCACAAGACAATGTTTCTTTAAATTTTGTTTTGGAGAAATCAAATTCAACATTTTGATGCGCAATTGTGAAAAAACGTATGTTTTAAAATTGTGAAAAAATGCATGTGTGTTACTTGTGTTCTTGTTTATATTTGTACAGGGATTTAACTTGGGACCTATCAAATTTTTTTTTAAGCCTTGAATCATTTGATTTTATGTTTTTGTGAGTTTCTTCATTTTTTCTTTTAAAATTTCAACTTACTGAATACAACATTTTTATGCAACAATAAAGAAACACAAAAAACAAATACCAAAGTGCCAGAATAAATACATCTTAATCATCATAACACAACTTGTTCAGCATTTTCAACCTGAATGCATTGAACAAACCAAGAGAAAAAAGGCGATCACATCCTCAAGTGTGGTTTTCTAAATACAGTCTCATCCTAATTATATGTAAAAACAAGATTAAAAGAACCAATATTTTTACCACCTATTTATACATGTAACATTTTTCTTTCTATTATATCACTAAACATGCCATTTATGAAGTGTTTAAGAAGACCAGTACAGTAGTTAAATCCTCGATCTATAAAATATGAACTAATCAAACAACAGTAGGTTTTTACACTGGCCTTTTATCATCAATGTGTCCCTTCTAGTGGGTGAAATGTCATCTTGTCCATAAGCGCTTACTAGCAATGGCCATTTCCTTTTGTGTCAGAGTATGTACGGCCTGTCATGGTGTTCCGCTCCACCTGAGTTAATATCTGATTTTTGTTAACTTTTAAAATGTTTGGTTTTCTTGGATACACAAAGGACGGCGCTGGACCAGACGGTGCAGAAAAGTCAATTCTATTTCTTCCTTTTCTCAATCTTTGGGGAGTACAGTAGCCGCCACCAGCGCCAATCATATTCACCAGTTATGTCATCCATTGCCAATCTTGTGCCGCCTTCTACCACTTCATGGACTTCACTGTCTTTGCTGAATGAATAAATCCTCGTTTTTATTTCTGTTTCACTACATGGATTGAACGTGTGGTATTGCCGAGTCCCTTTGATGGGTTCTGCTTCCTGTAACCGATGTTTTCACAAACTCTCCTCCTCTTCGTACTCCTGGTTTGTACAATAAATGAAAATGAACTGGATGTTAAGAATATTTTTCTCACTCCATTTGAGGAGTTGCCTGGGTGTTAAGCTTTGGTCTGAATATGGCCTCTGGAGGCTGGAGCTGCTGGCCTGTCATCTGTTCTGCATTCACTGTCCACCCCTGTTCATTCTCATGAGCCCTAACAAAGCTTTCTCCTCTGTCCTCTCCTGCTTCTAAGCTGTAACATAATAAAATAATACAGTAATATCTAAACATCATGGATTATTTGGTAAATATAGACCCCACACTTTTACACCACAGGCTGAACAGATCTGAAGTCAAGATTTTCGAATTGACATTGTAAGGCTATGTGCACACGTTCAGGATTTTTAGCGTTTTTTTAGCATTTTTTCCGCCGTTTTCCGCCGAAAACAAGGTAAAAAAACGCTTACATAAGCACCCCATCATTTTTAATACATTCCACATGCTGCGTTTTTTCCCGCAGCGGAATCGCATTCCGGAAAACAACGCAGAATGTTCATTCTTTGTGTGGAATCGCGGGGATTCCGCACACATAGGAATGCATTGATCTGCTTACTTCCCACATGTGGCTATGCCCACCATACAGGAAGTAAGCGGATCATGTGCGGTTGGTACCCAGGGTGGAGGAGAGGAGACTCTCCTCCAGGCCATGGGAACCATATACCTGTTAAAAAAAAAACAACAACAAAAAAACAATTAAAATAAAAAATCGTGATATTCTCACCTTCCGGCAGACCCCGCAACCTTCCCGCTCCTCGCGATGCTCCCGTTCCCAGTAATGCCTTGCGACAATGGCCTGTGATGACGTAGCGGTCTTGTGAGACCGCTACATCATCTGGGGTCATTGCCGCGAGGCATTACAAGGAACGGGAGCATCGGGAACGCTGCGGGGGACTGTTGTGAATTCTGTTTTTGGGCTCCCTCTGGTGGTTACTGGTGGTACTGGTTGACTTTTGTCTTGCAACTGTTTCCATCAGGAAACTGGGAGTTTCCTATTTAGTCTGGCTTCTCAGTCATTCTAGTGCCGGCAATCAATGTTACCAGAGCACCTCTGTTGCTTGCTACCTGCTCCAAGTCTGCAATTCAGCTAAGTTGGATCTTTGGCATTTTTTGTGTTTGTTTGTCCAGCATGCATTCATATTTCCTTTGCTGCTGGAAGCTCTAGTGATCTGAAATTACTACTCCGGTGTCATGAGTTGATAACGGAGTTAAAGTAATTTCAGGATGGCTGTTTAGGGTTTTGAGGTGACCGCGAAGTCCTCTTTTGTATTTTCTGCTATCTAGTCAGAGGGCCTCTCTTTGCTGAATCTATATTCATACTGCGTACGTGTTTTCCTCTTACCTAACCGTTATTATATGTGGGGGGCTACTATCACTTTTGGGGTTTCCCTGGAGGCAAGCCAGGTCTGTGTATTCCTCTGCTAGGGGAAGCTAGATCTCCGGCTGGTGCGAGGTGTCTAGGGATAATCGTAGGCACACCCCCTGGCTACTATTAGTTGCGTGTTAGGTTCAGCGTCGCGGTCATCTGAGATTCCATCATTCCTAGAGCTAGTCCGTTTTTGCCTGAGTCCCTGCCATTGGGAACCATGACAGGGGACGCCGGAAGGTGAGAATATCACGATTTTTTATTTTTTCATTATTTTTAACATTCTATCTTTTTACTATTGCTGCAAAGTACTGCAGTGCGCAGGCGCTGGGCCTCTCTGACCTTTCCCGGAGCCTGCAAATGTGTTAATTGTATTTTTATCTTATTTTTCAAAAACCTTATTTAAATAAGTCATTTTCTGATTTTAGCTTCTCTCGAAGAATCTTGTTGGTATAATCTGCCTCTCATATAGGTTTTCAGTGAAGCTGGCTTTATGTCGAAGACAGAGTAAGCTTTGATTGTGATACAAATCACAAGGTCAAAAACTAATGTCGGTGATCAGAATCGGTGTACAGCACCTTAAACTCTGTTAGGGCCACACAGACAATTATTAAAATCATGACGAACACAATACTTTGACCAACATAGAGCTGATCAAGTCAGGCTTCAGCACAATTCATTATATTTGCCTGAAATATCTCCTAGCTCAATTACTGCTTATATTTCCAAACATCTCCAAGAGACACGTAATATTCTCACCTCATGCAGATTCACAAAGGCAGGCTGATTTCTGATGTGGGTCACTGTAGCCCAATATACCAACAGCCCGAGAAATGCATGGGAGGTACAACGTCTCTCATCCTGTCATGTTTTCCTAGTACTAAGTGCTGACAGAGCTAGACTGTACAACCAGCCGGTGCAGACAGGGGATAATTGAGAGCAGCGATTGCATCGACTAATGTAGAAAACATTGCTGGATTATAGGAAGGATAAAAGCACTGGACAAGGAGAAAATGCTGGTATAATGACAGTGACGGGGTGTCAGGGAAGACAGAAGGAAGCGCCTCTGCAGGTGACAGTGTTGCAGGAGGAGTACCCAGCTTCTGTCTCAACAAATATCAGACGGCTACTGATTATACTGAATAAAACCCACTGCAGCGTAATAAATGATGGGTCAACAGAACAAGGTTCTGACTAGTATTCATCAAGCTGGATTCGCACACAGCGTTTTTCCAAAAAATACTACAGCCAGATATGTGGCGGGGATGGAGTTCTCACCACAGAGCACGCTTTGGGTTGTCCCACTGGCTTCTCAACATTGCTAACGAAAGAAAATTAAAAACTCCAATTCCAATCCCATACTCGACATGCGACATCAATTCTTATAGTTGACGGATTTTTGTAATGGTGCATGACCAACACTATGCGTGAAGTTGACTGGGTGACTGCTCACTTCAGTAGCTGACTGCCAAAAACGTGAGCAGATAGCCAGCCCACTTCACAAATAATGCTGGTCACATGTCATCACAGGAATGGACAGGACCAGAGGCGGAAGTACGTTAAAGGAAACCTGTCAGCAGGATTGTGCACAGTAACCTACAGGCAGTGTCAACCAATTTTGATCTTAATGACCAGGCCACTTTATGAGGTTATAGCTCTGGAACGCTTTAACGGATCCCACTGATTCTGAGAATGTTTTTCGTGACATATTGTACTTCATGTTAGTGGTAAAATTTCTTCAATATGACTTTTGTTTATTTATGAAAAACACAGATATTTGGCAAAACAAAGTTGAAAATGTTGCAATTTTCCAACTTTTAATGTTTATGCCCTTAAATCAGAGTCATACTGCACAAAATAGTTAATAAATACCATTTCCCATATGTCTACTTTACATCAGCACAATTTTGGAAACAAATTTTTTTTTGTTAGGAAGTTATAGGGTTAAAGCTTGACCAGCGATTTCTAATTTTTCCAACAGAATTTACAAAACCATTGTTTTTAGTGACCACCTCACATTTGAAGTGAGTTTGGGGGGTCAATTTCACAGAAAATACCCAAAAGTGACACCATTCTATCAAAACTGCACCCCTCAAGGTGCGCAAAACCACATTCAATAAGTTTATTAACCCTTCAGGTGCTTCACGATAACTAAAGCAATGTGGAAGGAAAAAATTAACATTTTACTTTTTTCACACAAAAAATTATTTAGGCTCAAACTTTATTTTCACAAGGATATCAGGAGAAAATGGACCACAAAATTTGTTGTGCAATTTCTCCAGAGTACGCTGATACCCCACATGTGGGGGAAAGCCACATGTGGGGGAAAGCCACTGCTTGGGCGTATGGCAAGGCTCAGAAGGGAAGGAGCACCGTTTGACTTTTAGAACACAAAATTGGCTGGAATCAATGGCGGGTGCCAGGTCACATTTGGAGACCCTCTGATGTACCTAAACAGTAGAAACACCTCAATTCTAACTCCAAACCCAACCATAACCCATAACCCCACCCTCAGCCCCCCAATCATAACCGGGTCATTCCATATCAAGTGATCCAAATATGAATATTTTTTTTACCTTACGTCTTTAGATTTTTTTTATTTTTTGTTTTTATCAAGTACAACTTTAGTTAATTACAAATTAAAAGTTTAGAATTTTTTTCTTCATCAGTTAATTTTTTACAGATTTTTAAAGTTTTGAAAAAGCATGGATTTTGGCCTGGTATGGCTTTACATTTTGTATCATATCTCGGGCTAGAATTAAGATATAGAGGTGGGAGAGGCATCATTTTTCTCAGAACGGTACCGGCTTTCATTTGATATGTCACAAGACTATGTTTCTTTATATTTTGTTTTGGAGAAATCAAATTAAAAATTTTGATGCGCAATTCTGAAAAAAACGTTTTAAAATTGTGAAAACATGCATGTGTGTTACTTGTGTCCTTGTTTACATTTGTACAGGGATTCAACTTGGGATCTATCACATTTGTATTTTTTTTTTAAGCCTTGAATCATCTGATTTTATGTTTGTGTGAGTTTCTTCCTTTTTTCTTTTCAAATTACAACTTATTGTTACATATAAATGTTGAATGCAGTAAAGAAACACAAAAAACAAAGTGCCAGAATAAATGCATCTTAGGCTACTTTAACACTAGCATCGTACTCGGCCCGTCGCAGTGCGTCGCGCCGACGTACCGACGCTAGCGTTGTTTGCGCTGCACAACGGGTGCAGCGGATGCAGATTTTCAGCGCATCCGCTGCCCCATTGTGAGGTGCGGGGAGGAGGGGGCGGAGTTCCGGCCGCGCATGTGCGGTCGGAAAAGACGTTCCCGACGTACCAAAAAACGTTGCAAGCAACGTTTTTTGCTGCCGACGGTCCGCCACAACACGACGCAACCGTCGCACGACAGTTGCGACGTGTGTCAATGCGTCGCCAATGTTAGTCTATGGAGAAAAAACGCATCCTGCAAGCACTTTTGCAGGATGCGTTTTTTGACCAAAACGACGCATTGCGACGGAGGACAAAAAACGCCAGTGTGAAAGTACCCTTAATCATCATAACTACTTGCTCAGCATTTTCAACCTGAATGCATTGAACAAGCCAAAAGATAAAAGGTGATCACATCCTCAAGTGTGGTTTTCTAAATACAGTCTGATCCTAATTATATGTTAAAAACAAGATTAAAAGAACCAATATTTCTACCACCTATTTATACATGGAACAATTTTTTTTCTACTATATCACTAAACATGTCATTTCTGATGTGTTTAAGAAGAATAGTCCAGTAGTTAAATCCTCGTTCTATAAAATATAGACTAATCAAACAATTAATAGGTTTTTACACTGGCCTGTTATCATCAATGTGTCCCTTCTAGAGGGTGAAATGTCATCTTGTCCATAAGCGCTCACTAGCAATGGCCGTTTCCTTCTGTGTCAGAGTATGGACGGCTGTCATGGTGCTCGGCTCCACCTGAGTTATATCTGTTTTTTGTTCACTTTTACAATGTCTGATTTTCTTGGATACACAAACGACGGCGCTGGACCAGAAGGTGCAGAAAAGTCATTCTACGTCTTCATTTTCACAATCTTCGGAGAGTCCAGTAGCCGTCAGCGCCGATCATATTCACAGGTCACATAGCCAGTTGTGTCATCCATTGCCGATCTTGTGCCGCCTTCTACCACGTCATGGACGTCACGGTCTTTATTTCCACTACATGGGATGACAGTCCGGTATTGCTGAGTCCCTGTGATGGGTTCTGCTTCCTGTAACCGATATAACAAACTCTCCTCCTCCTCTTTGTAGTCCTGGTTTGTACAACACATGAACTGGATGTTAAGAACATTTTTCTCCCTCCATTTGAGGAGTTGCCTGGGTGTTCAGATTTGGTGTGAATACGGCCCGAGCTGCCGGCCTGTCATCTGCTCTGTAGTCACCGTCTACCCCTGGTCATTCTCAGCCCTAACAAAGCTTCTCCTCTGTCCTCTCCTGCTTCTAATACTCTGTAACATAATAAATAATACCGTAATATCTAGCAATCATGGATTATTTGCTAAATACAGACCTCACACTGTTAGACCACAAGCTGAGCAGATCTGAAATCAAGATTTTTGAACTGACTCTGTAATAGTTTTATTTTTTAAAATATGATCCCATCACGATCCCAGCTTGTATTTTGGTACAGATGTGAATAGGAGCATAGCAGGCACATGTGCAGTTTTTGAAATTTTTAAATTAAACGTTTTTTTCGGAAATGCGTTTTAAAGTTTTGCGCTTGCGTTCGCATAGGTAAAATATTATCAAAGATACTATTGTGACATATCTGGTGAAAGCCTGTACAATTCTGAGTAGAATGATGTTTATTTTGTTTCTCTATCTCTTTTCTAGCCTGAGTTATGGGGAGAAATGTAAAGGCAGGCAACACCGAAATTCGCACTTTTTCCGAACTTTGAAAATCAATAAAAAATAAAAAAAAAAATCTAGAATTTTTTTCTTCTTCACATTTTGCATTCTCTGACACACTATTACCAAATAACAAAATCTCAAAAGAATTAAAAATATAGTGGTAAAAATCATTGGTTCACTTGACATGGAATGACCCAACCCCACCCTCAACCCCCCAACCCTAGCTTGAGAGAGGGAGAGAGGGGGAGAGAGGGAGAGAGAGAGAGAGAGAGAGAGAGAGAAAGAAAGGAGAGAAAGAGAAATTCAATGGAAAATGCTTTGAAAACCGGATCCACGCGTCGGATTGATCGTTTCACATCTCCGTTTCACGCGTTTTTGGCCGGTTCCGTCACAGTGCACTTTTTTCGCCGGACAAAAAAAAGTTCCTCTGGACGTTTTCTCCGTCCGCCGGAAACGACTATTTGGATGGATCCGGAAACAAACGGATGAAACGTCTGCCCATGAGCCGCAATCTGGCGCTAATGCAAGTCTATGAGGAAACAAAACGGATCCGGCGTAAAAAAAAAAAAGGATCAGTTTTTTTCAAAACTTGCCGGATTGTGCCTGAAACAAAATACTCAAGCTACTTACCAGGTAGCGGTGTTTTTCAGGAGCCCATGACAGCACTAACGAGAGAGGGGATCCGCCCTTCAGGGACAGGAAACCTACAGAGATAAAAGGGCGGTACCTCTCTCCCGCATCAGTTGGATTACAGAGCATGAGAGGACCTCCTTAGTTAGTAACACATAAATAATTAACACATTTCACCCTGTAACTAAACTTTTAAAAATTTATATCAATAAGTGGTGATAAACCCTGCCAGCATTAAAGGGAGGGAATATAGGAGTGCTGTCATGGGCTCCTGAAAAACACCGCTACCTGGTAAGTAGCTTGAGTATTTATTCAGTCGCCATGACAGCACTAACGAGAGAATTACAGAGAAAAGAGTTTCAGGGAGGGACTACTGCTTCCAGCACCCTTCTACCAAACTTGAGATCGTTGGAGCCACCCAGATCTAGTCTGTAATGTCTAAAGAAAGTAGATGGAGATGACCATGTGGTCGCCTTACATGTATCCTTAATGGACACCTCCGACTTTTCTGCCCAGGAAGTCGCCATGGCCCAAGTGGAATGAGCTCTTATTCCTTCCGGGACTTCTAGGCCACCTGCTGAATAAGATAAAGAAATCGCTTCCCTAATCCATCTACCTAAGGTGTTTTTGGACACCCTAAACCCTTTCCTGACTCCTTGAAAGGATATGAATAAAGAACTCTCTTTTTTCCAGGGGTCTGTTACAGATATACACCTAAGTAGACATCTTTTGACATCTAATGAATGGAGTTTGAGTTCTTTTTGATTTTTAGGATTAGGACAAAAAGTGGTACCGTAGATTGCGGGGGGACCCTCTCAACCGTTGTAACATCTTTACGGCTTGAAGATTTTCCGGCTTTAGAACTTTGATCAGCTCTATCACCTCCAGGACGACTACTGCCACTAGAACATCGCTGGGTGCATCTCCAGGGTTGACACTGTTGCTCAGACTGCAATGGTTCCTGCTCCTGAGACTCCATTGTAAAATGGATACGAAGCATGTGGTAGCCCATACGGAATCCTTGAATAGCCGGCCCCTCTAAGTACCTCCCCCAGATGGGGGTCAGCAGATTTAATCCAGGTGAGCTGCCTGGTACATCACATATGGGAGGCCCCTCCCCCAGAAGCATACCCGCAAATCAGAGCCTTCTCCCCAGCTGTGCCGAATGCCTTTAATGGCCTTACCTACCCCCAGAACGCCCAGCGCCCGTATTCCTTGCTGTGTGCTGAAGGGCGCCGCCATATTCACCAAGCTGGCCCCACCGTGCATGTGCCGCGCGTCATTAGCCCACCCCAGACACCAGTCACAGGGCGCCGCCATGATCACCGCCGCGGCCATACTGCGCACGCGTCGCGCGTCATCAGCCCCCGCCGCTCATTAGCCTCAGGGCGCCGTCATCATAACCGCCGCGGCCGTACTGCGCATGTTGAATTGTATCCTGTAATGAATGGGCAGCCAGTGTAATGACTGGTGAAGAGCGGATGCATCTGAGTAACGATTAGCCAGATGGAAAACGCTGGCTACCGCATTAAGGATAGACTGGAGAGAGGAAAGTCGAGTAAGGCTACTTTCACACTAGCGTTAACTGCATTACGTCGCAAATCCGTTTTTTGCCGAAAAACTGGATGCGTCAAAAAAAGTGAAAAACGTATGCAACGCATACAGCATTTCGACGTATCCGTCGCAAATCCGCTAAACGTTTCCGTCGAAAATACTGGATGCGTTGCATACGTTGCATCCGTTTTTACCATCCGTTGCATCCGTTTTTACGACGGATCCGTTTTTAAAATGGGAGGCTCCCAAATTTGATTGGCTACTGGAAAATATGGAAAACTATATAGTTACTGTTTTTACAGCCCATCTTTGAGGGTTTTAGTTTTGTGGCAGCGATGGAAGGTGTTCTTGTGAGGATTGCTAGTTTGGTTACCGACGTTATCTTTGAGACGAATCGCCTGGATATCATAGTGCGGGAGAAGGAGGCGGCAGCAGAAAGACGTAGGATGCTTCTGCAGCAACGGAGACGACTGTGGATTCATCCGATTAATGAACTACGGATGATGATGATAAAGGGATCCAAACCCTAACCCTACCCCTAACCTCACACCTAACCGTTTAATGAACATTTTCTGACAGTCATTGCCCCTGAAGAAGCCAGTTTTTCTGGCGACACGCGTTGGGCGCTTGTGCCCTGGTTCTCCACCCTCCCTGTTTGTCCTGCAGCATTCCTTGACTCCTTACGAGGGTCTGAGCTGGACTCTATACAGGTTATATATTGCCCTATCTTATTAGGTAGATATGATTTTCTTTGTGCTCTTATGCTAGACTGACTTCCCTAGGATATATATGGGGGGGGCTATCTTTTGCTGTCTACAAAAGCACATGTGATTGGATATTTGCTGTTTACATAAACTGTATTTTATACCATTTTTGCTTGTAGGACTGGATTATACTATTGTGTGTGGGGGTGGTCTTTTTGAACCAGGGTTCTAGACTCTATTATGGGTCTCTGTATCCACCATGTATATGGTTGTTTTATATGGTTTTAAAGTTTTTTGCAGTGTTTAGTGTCTCTGGATTTCAATAAATTTTGTAATATTTGTACTACTTGTAGTGTGGTGATCCCCACTTTATACATGCCTCCCTTGCTTCGTTCTTTTTAGTGACAGTCATAGTGCCACGTATTTCAGTGCCACGTACTATAAATACTATAACTACGTGGTTATACGTGGCACTGAAATATCGTGGCACTGAAATATCGTGGCACTTCTATACGTGGCACTTCTATACGTGGCACTTCTATACGTGGCACTTCTATACGTGGCACTTCTATACGTGGCACTTCTATACGTGGCACTTCTATAAGTGCCACGTATATACGTGGCCATATATGTGGGGTTGAAGGCCGGCCATATATGTGGGGTTGAAGGCCCAGGCCAGGTTTATATAGATTTGGGGGTGTCTGGCCAATTGGCAACAAAATCCAGCTTCTGAGTGTAAAAAAACGTATTGCAGCTCTGCATTGCGTCGTACGACGTGTCCCGACGCATCCGTCGCTCATAGGCTTCCATTGTAGCCAACGACGCATGCCGCAGGATGCGTCGCGACACGTTTTTTAGGCGGAGACAAAAAACGCTACAAGCAACGTTTTTTGCCGACGACGTATCGCCAAATTTCGACGCATCCGTCGTAAAACGTACACGACGTATGTCAATCCGTTGCAATACGTCGCCAATACAAGTCTATGGGGAAAAAACGCATCCAGCAAAAACTTTTGCTGGATGCGTTTTTTCGAAAAAAAGACGTTTTGAGACGTAATGCAGTTAACGCTAGTGTGAAAGTAGCCTAAGGGGGAGGCCAATTAATAGAGCATTGCAGTAGTCCAGGCGGGAGTGGATTAGGGTGACAGTGAGGGATTTTGTTGTCTCCATGGTGAGAAAAGGGCAGATTCTAGAGATGTTCTTTAGGTGTAAGCGACACAAGCGGGCAAAAGATTGTATGTGGGAGGTGAAGGAGAGATCGGAGTCAAACATAACACCCAGACAGCGTGCATGCTGCCGGGGTGTTATTATGCCACCCACGGAGAGGGAAATGTCAGATTTAGGGAGGTTAGTAGAAGGCGGGAGCAGAAGAAGTTCAGTTTTGGAGAGATGGAATTTCAGATAGAGAGCGGACATGATGTTGGAGACTGCAGACAGTCAGTGGTGTTCTGTAGTACAGCGGGGGTAAGGTCAGGGAATGACGTGTATAGTTGTGTGTCATCAGCATAAAGATGGTACTGAAAGCCAAATCTGCTGATGGTCTGTCCAATTGGGGCTGTGTAGAGGGAGAAGAGAAGGGGGCCAAGGACTGAGCCCTGAGGTACCCCAACAATGAGAGGAAGAGGAGATGAAGTGGAGCCAGAGAACAGAACACTGAAGGAGCGGTCAGAGAGGTAGGAGGAGAACCAGGAGAGAGCAGTGTCCTTAATGCCTAGAGACTGGAGCCTAGAGAGTAGGAGAGGGTGGTCAACAGTGTCGAAAGCTGCAGAAAGGTCAAGGAGAATGAGCAGAGTGGTCACCGTTACATTTTGCTGTCAGAAGGTCATTGGTCACCTTGATGAGTGCAGTTTCTGTCGAATGTAGGGGGCGGAAACGGACTGTGAAGGGTCTAGGAGGGAATGAGTGGAGAGGTAACGGGTAAGGCGGGAATAGATCAGGCGCTCCAAGAGTTTTGAGATGAAGGGGAGATTGGAGACCGGTCTGTAGTTGTTTGTGCAGGATGGGTCGAGGGTGGTTTTTTTTTAGTAATGGAGTAATGAGTGTTTGAAGGAGGAGGGGAGGGAGAGATTAAAGACTGTAGTTAGGTGAGTTGTGACAACTGGAGAGAGAGACTGGAGGAGATGAGAGGGAATGGGGTCGGTAGTGCATGTAGTCGGACGAGAAGAAGAGAGGAGCTTGGAGACAACTTCTTCTGTGATGGGATCGAATGTGGAGAGTGAGCCAGGGGAGATGCAGGGAGGGATGGGAGTTATTATCCTAAGTCATGTGACAAGGCTCGTTAAAGGGTCGACATTGACTGTTAGGATTGCTACTTCCAATAGGTGGCACTAGAGTTATAGTCCACTTCCTCTCTGAAGAGACAATTTGCATCTTTTCCGGCATATAACAGCTTATTTGATCAGCTGACATGTGCCCCTCACAGTCTCGTGCAAAATCACGATCAACCTGCGGCTGTTAATACGTTAAATGCCGCTGTCGATCTCGGACAGCGGCATTTAACATGATCGTGGCCCAGAAGGGAGTCACAAACCCCAAACGCCCATGGCACCTGCTCGCAGGGTGCCGGTGAGTTGGCATGACAACCAGGGGTCTTCAGAAGACTCCCATGCTAGTCATTGCCGATCTGCTATGAACGCCGGCCCGTGGCCGGAGTTCATAGATTATGATTTTTGCTACATATAGCAGGGTTGAAGCTCTGCTGTGTGTAGCACAAGTAAATCAGACAATGGCAGCTTCATATCTCCCAAGGAGACTACTTAAGCAAGTAAAAGAAATTTATTTATTTTTTCAATATAAAACAGTTCAAATTACCCCCATTTTGCCCCATTCAAAATACAGCAATAAAAATATACACATTTGGTATCGCTGCATTCAGAAACACCAGATCTATCAAAATATAAGCTAAATTAATCCGATCGGTAAACGGGGTAACAAAAAAAATATAACAAAACAGAATTACATTTACGCTGCAACATTGCAATAAAATGCAATAACAGGCAATCAAAACATCATATGCACCTCAAAATGTAATAAAAACGTCAGCTTGGCATTTAAAAAATAAGCCCTCACCCGGTCCCAGATCCAAAAAAATTGAGACGCTACGGGTATCGTAAACAGTGACATTTTAATTTTTTTTTTACAAACATTGTTTTTATTTTCACTTAAATAAAAAAAGAACCTATACATGGTTGGGATCTGTGAACTCATAATGACCCGGAAAATCATAATGGCAGGTCAGTTTTAGAATTAAGTGAACATGGTATATAAAAACAAAACAAAACAAACAAAAAAGCACTGAGCATTGAACTTTTTTTTGGCAATTTCACCGTTCTTTGAATTTTGTCCCCGTTTTCCAGCACACTATATGGTAAAATCAATGGCGTCATTCAAAAGTACAACTCGTCCCACAAAAAACAAGCCCTCACATGGCCAGAGAAGAGAAAAAAAAAATGATATGGCTCTGGGAAGGGAGCAAAAAACGAAAATACAAACACAGAAAATCCCAAGGTCATGTAGGGGTTAAAAGTCACCAAGGACTGAGCCCTGCTGGACACAAGAGAGACAGGCAGATCCCAGGTAACTTCTCCCCACCCACTGTCCTGGATTGACAAGTCTCTCCCTGTATGCCCTAGAGAATTTCAAACATTCGTGGTGGAGATCATACAAACAGTATCTGATACATTTTGCCTGTGACAGGAGACAAAGAACAGCACTGTGGCTTAGTGGTTAGCACCAGCGTCGGACTGCAGCACCTAGGGCCCACCAGAGAAAATCATTGTTGGGGCCCACTAAGTAGCTACATAGAAATAAATTTAAGACCATCAATTGTGTGGTAAAACACGCTAATATCAGGCTATAATATAAGGTAGTACATGTCTTAATTATGTAGCAGGGGTTGGGGTAGCCCCCTCGCAGAATATAATGTAGCCCCCCTCATAGAATATATTGTAGCCTCATAGAATACAATGCAGCCCCCTCATAGGGTATAATACAGCACCCCACAAAATATAATGCAACCCCCTCATAAGGTATAATGCAGCCCCCTTATAGACTATAATGTAGCACCCTCATATGGCATAATGCAGCCCCTCTACAGAATATAATGTAGCCCCTCCACCGAATATAATGTAGCCCCCTCAGAGTACAATGCAACCCCCTCATAAGGCAGCTCCCCCATAGAATATACTGTAGCCCCCTCATAGGGCATAATGCAGCTCCCCTCATAGTATGATGTAGCCCCCGAGAGAATGCAGCCCCCCACATATAATGCAGCCCCTCCACAGAATATAATGTAGCCCCCTCAGAGTACAATACAACTCCCTCATAAGGCAGCCCCCCCCATAGAATATACTGTAGCCCCCTCATAGGGCATAATACAGCTCCCCTCATATAGTATGATGTAGCCACCTGAGAGAATGCAGCCCCCCACAGAATTACAATGTAGCCCCCTCATAGGGTATAATGCAGACCCCCGGAAAGAGTATAATGCATCCCCCCTCCTCCAACATCACTGTTCGCCCCCTCCACCACCATTGTACTCATCACCACCTCCATCATTGCCTTCTCACCCACATCAAAATAATTGCCTCCTCTCCCACCACCACCATCTTTGTCCTTTACACCCCCATCATTGCCCATTCCAACACCTCCATCATTGCCTCCCCCCACCACCATTGTCCTTTCCACCACAGCCATCATTGCCCATTCCACCACCATCATCGCCACCCCCACCATCATCGCCACCCCCACCATCATCGCCTCCCCTCACCACCACCATCATCGCCTCCCCTCACCACCATCATTGTCCTTTCCACCACAACCATCATTGCCTTCTCCACCACCACCCCATTATTGCCCATTCCACCACGTCCAAACATTGCTTCCCCCACCACCATCATTGCCTCCCCTCACCACCATCATCATTGCCTCCCCCCCACCACACACATCATTGCCAATCTTCAATATCTCCAATACACACACACACACACACACACACACACACCCCACCACTATCATACATACAGCAACACACACACCCCAAGCACTGCACCACATACACACACAGCCGCACACACGCAGGCAGACAGAGAGACAGACACACACACACAGCACCCACTCATCTCTCCGCACGTTCCCAGCACATCCTGGCAGCTTCCTCTCTGAAAGAGCCGTGCTGAATTATGACGTCATCCAGCCACGCTGAGTCAGACAGGAAGTGCCGGGCAGGCAGGAAGGAGGACGGTGTCAGTTCCCTGCAGCTCCGCTCCCAAGCTGCAGGGATCGCAATCAGGGTTCACCGCCCTTTAGGGGCCCCAATTCAGCAGTACCGGAGGGCAGTGTTAGCCTCAGCCTGCGGCTAACGCTGTCCTGCTATTAAAGTGAAATGGTATTCACTTCTCTCCATGCCCATGGGGGCGTGGGGAAGCGTGAATATTCATTTCTCTTTAGCAGTGGGGACAGGAACCTGTCTCCAGCTGCTCTCTGGCACCAGGAGGGCCCCCCTTGACTTAGGGGCCCCATAGCAGCTGGGTGTGCCGCTATTAGCAACACGCCACTGGAGCAGTGGGGGCCCTAGGCAGCTGCTGGCCAATATGCCAGCAGGTGTCAGTGCCTGGGCCCACCGGAGAATCCTCCGGTTCTCCAGTGGGCCAGTACGACCCTGCATTATCAGTGCTGGGGTCCTGGGTTCAAATCCCACCAAGGACATCTACAAGGAGTTTGTATATTCTCTCCATGTTTGCGGGTACTCTAATTTCCTCTCACAATGCAAAGACATACTGATAGGGAACTTAGATTCTGAGCCCTATTGGGGGCAGCAATGATAATGTCTGGAATTCACTGCGGAATATGATGGCGCCATATAAGAAAAACATAAATAATAAGCAAAGTGGCATCTGCAGGGGACTGCAGATTATTGTGGCAGCAGACCTCTTCGAGGTAATTGCTCACACAGCATTGCTCATGATATTCTGATTTTGGCTCAAAATAATGCATGGAAAACAGCTGAGGAATTTATTCCAAAAAAGCCTTATGAGAGAAAATGTAACAAGACTGGCTTATCATATGTCAATCTTGAGCCGATAAATTGGTGCATCTTTCGGCGCCATGAGACATACATTGTACATTTCAGATACAATATACACCAGTTTTTTGGCATATATGAGACATACATTGTACATTTCAGATACAATATACACCAGTTTTTTGGCATATATTATAGTAAACATGTCGAGCTGTCCACTTATTCTAAGCTCCTTCCTTTCTCCTTTGTTTTTGTTTTTAAAGTGGCAAGGCTAAAAAGTCACAACAGTTTTGACAATAGAAAACTCGCACAGATGGGATGATAAATTCTCAAGTGATAAAATCACTATTAAAATGAAATCTGCCACCAGGCATCATGTTGGGGCAGAGTCTGATTCCAGCAAAATATCACATACTGTACTGCTTGCTGCCACTGTTTTATATGCTGCAGATCTACCAGTTCTTTGAATTCTGAGCTCTGTTAAACATTGCCCACACTCCTGATTGGTAGCTTTCTGTACACTGTGTATAGGCAGAAAGCTGATGGTGGTAGTAGAGGGGCAATACAGAGAACATAGAAAGCTGGTGGTGGTGGGGCTATACTGAGAACATAGACAAAGTCGTTCGTGGAGGTGGTGGCGGGGCTTTACAGGAAGCATAGACAGAGAGCTGCTGGTGGCGGGGCTATACAGAGAGCATAGAAAAAGCTTTTGGTAGTGGCAAAGGGGCAATACAGAGAACATAGACAAAAAGCTGCTGGTGGTGGCATGGCTATACAGAGATAATAGACAATGCTGTTGGTGGTGGTGGCAGAGCTATACCGAGAACATAGACAAAGCTGTTGGTGGTGGCGGGGCTTTAAGGAAAGCATAGACCGAGAGCTGCTGATGGTGGTGGTGCTACACAGAAAGCTACTGGTGGTGTTGGCAAGGCTATACAGAAAGGATAGACATAAAGCTGCTGGTGGTGATGGCAGGGCTAGACGATAAGCTGGTGGTGAGGCTATACAGAGAGCAGACAGAAAGCTGCAGGTGGTGTCAGGGCTAACAGAGCTCATAAATATGGAGGACTACATTGCAGCAGGTTTACTAGTTCTATAGTGATAATATCCTGCTGATAAATCTCAGCGAATGACTGCTAGAATCAGGGTCTCTAAAGGTACCGTCACATTAAGCGACGCTGCAGCGATATCGACAACGATGCCGATCGCTGCAGCGTCGCTGTGTGGTCACTGGAGAGCTGTCACACAGACAGCTCTCCAGCGACCAACGATGCCGAAGTCCCCGGGTAACCAGGGTAAACATCGGGTTACTAAGCGCAGGGCCACGCTTAGTAACCCGATGTTTACCCTGGTTACCAGTGTAAATGTAAAAAAAACCAAACACTACATACTTACATTGCCGTGTCTGTCGCGTCCCTCGCCTTCAGCTTCCCTGCACTGTGTAAGCGCCGGCCCTAAAGCAGAGCGGTGACGTCTCCGCTGTGCTTTGCTTTACGGCCGGCACTGACACATTCAGTGCAGGAAGCTCTGAGCAGCAGCGCGGACGCCGGGGGACGTGACAGACATCAGAGGGTGAGTATGTAGTGTTTTTTTTTTACTTTTACAATGGTAACCAGGGTAAATATCGGGTTACTAAGAGCGGCCCTGCGCTTAGTAACCTGATATTTACCCTAGTTACCATTGTAAAACATCGCTGGCATCGTTGCTTTTGCTGTCAAACACGACGATACATGCCGATCTTACGACCAAATAAAGTTCTGGACTTTCAGCAACGACCATCGATATCACAGCAGGATCCTGATCGCTGCTGCGTGTCAAACACAACGATATCGCTATCCAGGACGCTGCAACGTCACGGATCGTTGTCGTTCTCATTGCAAAGTCATTTAGTGTGAAGGTACCTTTACTCTCCATCATGCTGCTTTCAGATGAGATGACAAAAACCTGATAACAGACTCCCTAGAAAGCACATTTGTTATATCCGTTTTTCCTCTAAAATCTAAAGACAAATGTTGTCAGATTCCCATTTACATGCTACAATACAAAAATATATTTTCACTGTAGAGAAAAATGACGTCTGAAGTATCCTAACAGCAGTTTTCTTACCACACATTGTCAGATTATCGCCCTCTCTAGGTCTATGGCCATATTGGCTTCATATGATTTAGTAAGATTACTCTTGCTAATTTGTGCACTCACGCCTGCTTAAATATTTAAGGTTCTGTAACAGCAATTCATTATTAATGGAGAAGTCCACCTTAAAACCTCTTCTGGCAAGTGTCACAATGACATGTCAAATATGCAATCAACTGGGGGGAGGAGCTGTGAGCTTGTCACTCCCACAATGGCTAATCAGCAGTGGTTGTGGCAATAAGTAAAAAATGAACTCCTTTGGAGCTAGTCAGAAATGATTTTGCTGTAAATATTTAACACAATTAAGGCTTACACACCAATGATATAGGAGTGTTTCAGAAAAACATAATACTGCTGCAATTTTCAAAGCTTGAAATACTTTTTTCAGCAAGTCTGAGAATCGTGCTGGAAACTTTGTACGACCGGCGTTCAGACAAAACAAACGGTCTGGTAACTTGCTACGATTCTGATATTAGAGTTGGCCACCAGGTCCCCGGCAGCCATTTTCCCCGAGTTCACCGCATAGTAAACCACGTACGTATGGGGCTCTGGGCTTTCACAAAATGTCACTGAACACCAGCAGTGGCGCACATCCGAACACCCCCCCATCCCAGCCTGCAGCAACGCTCCACTCTTGCCTCCTCCAGCAGCAACCCTGGGACCCCACTTCACCGCAGCCACCACCCCTGGTAAGCAATAAGACGCATGGATTGTAAGAAGCAACACCATTTTATTTAAAAAAAAAAAATGTTTTTTTTCCTATTTTTCTCCTCAAAATTTGGGGTGCGTCTTATAATCCGCAAAATATGGTACTTACGGTAACCCAAACAAAAGTTTAGAGAGTCACTTTTTTTTTTTTCTCTTAAATGTCACAATCATGTGACCAAGTTAGACATATCCGAGTAGGTAAACATTCATTATCTGTCTGAGACGTAGAATTAACAAATATATCATTATAATTCATTAAGCAACATCATGTATGACAGCATTGTTGGAACAAAGAGGAATAGGCATTTAGTAAAACATTTTTAGATGGTTTATTACCTTTTGGGGGTCAGGAATCTGTCAGTTTTTTTTCCCACTTTTCTCATAGAAAATACATGCAAGCTTGACCAAGGTTAGCGTGCAAATGTATGGGGGAAATCGGGAGGAACAGTCAGATGTAGAGCTGTGGTCATGTGACCAGAGCTAAGGTTGGAAAACTCTTGCCCCATTGCAACGTTTTAATCAGTTCAGTGTCCTTTCCCCATTTCACACAAGTTTCAACTACTACAGGTCCTTCTCAAAAAATTAGCATATAGTGTTAAATTTCATTATTTACCATAATGTAATGATTACAATTAAACTTTCATATATTATAGATTCATTATCCACCAACTGAAATTTGTCAGGTCTTTTATTGTTTTAATACTGATGATTTTGGCATACAACTCCTGATAACCCAAAAAACCTGTCTCAATAAATTAGCATATCAAGAAAAGGTTCTCTAAACGACCTATTACCCTAATCTTCTGAATCAACTAATTAACTCTAAACACATGCAAAAGATACCTGAGGCTTTTAAAAACTCCCTGCCTGGTTCATTACTCAAAACCCCCATCATGGGTAAGACTAGCGACCTGACAGATGTCAAGAAGGCCATCATTGACACCCTCAAGCAACAGGGTAAGACCCAGAAAGAAATTTCTCAACAAATAGGCTGTTCCCAGAGTGCTGTATCAAGGCACCTCAATGGTAAGTCTGTTGGAAGGAAACAATGTGGCAGAAAACGCTGTACAACGAGAAGAGGTGACCGGACCCTGAGGAAGATTGTGGAGAAGGACCGATTCCAGACCTTGGGGAACCTGAGGAAGCAGTGGACTGAGTCTGGTGTGGAAACATCCAGAGCCACCGTGCACAGGCGTGTGCAGGAAATGGGCTACAGGTGCCGCATTCCCCAGGTAAAGCCACTTTTGAACCATAAACAGCGGCAGAAGCGCCTGACCTGGGCTACAGAGAAGCAGCACTGGACTGTTGCTAAGTGGTCCCAAGTACTTTTTTCTGATGAAAGCAAATTTTGCATGTCATTCGGAAATCAAGGTGCCAGAGTCTGGAGGAAGACTGGGGAGAAGGAAATGCCAAAATGCCTGAAGTCCAGTGTCAAGTACCCAGTCAGTGATGGTGTGGGGTGCCATGTCAGCTGCTGGTGTTGGTCCACTGTGTTTCATCAAGGGCAGGGTCAATGCAGCTAGCTATCAGGAGATTTTGGAGCACTTCATGCTTCCTGGCACCTGCTCACAGTGCCAAAACCACTGGTAAATGGTTTACTGACCATGGTATTACTGTGCTCAATTGGCCTGCCAACTCTCCTGACCTGAACCCCATAGAGAATCTGTGGGATATTGTGAAGAGAAAGTTGAGAGACGCAAGACCCAACACTCTGGATGAGCTTAAGGCCGCTATTGAAGCATCCTGGGCCTCCATAACATCTCAGCAGTGTCACAGGCTGATTGCCTCCATGCCACGCCGCATTGAAGCAGTCATTTCTGCCAAAGGATTCCCGACCAAGTATTGAGTACATAACTGAACATTATTATTTGATGGTTTTTTTGTTTGTTATTAAAAAACACTTATTTGATTGGACGGTTGAAATATGCTAATTTATTGAGACAGGTTTTTTGGGTTATCAGGAGTTGTAGGCCAAAATCATCAGTATTAAAACAATAAAAGACCTGACAAATTTCAGTTGGTGGATAATGAATCTATAATATATGAAAGTTTAATTGTAATCATTACATTATGGTAAATAATGAAATTTAACACTATATGCTAATTTTTTGAGAAGGACCTGTATACATAAAGCTAAGGGGATGAATACTTTGACAAGCAGCTTTATATGCCTAAAATCTAAGTTCTGGACAACCTCTTTACAAATAAATCAACCAGATACCAAAGAGCAAAATATAAAATAACTTTTCTAAAATCCGACACCTGAACAACAGGGGTGGCCTCACAGTTTAAGAAGGATTAGCAAAGAGAAATGGGAATAATCCTCCCACATACTGCCTTTCCACAGTTCACTCACTTCATTCTATCCTGGGTTCACATAAAGATCTGTATTTGCTTTCCTATGTTCACTTAAGCATCACATGTAAAGAATCATCCTACAGTTATATACACATTCAAAAAGAAGACAAATAGATATCTTACAGTAAGGGGAGACAACAAAAAAAAATACCGTAAATGGATTTACAAAAGGAGAAAGTGAGCTATAATGCTGGGTATGCTATTTTCAGCTCCACCTGATTAACTGCATAATTCGCACGTGATATTTATAGACCCATTTAATTAGGGAAGCAGAAATGCAAATTGAAAAATCAGTTCCCTCATGATATTTTTCGAGTCACTTTGGAAGTGCTTCCATTTAACGGCAACGTTTGATTTCATCGTATAATTAATTCCTTGCAGTACACGATCGCCACATCCAGTCAGTGCTTACTAATTGGTGACATCAGTAATACAAGTCTATTTTTAATCTGTTCCTAAAGACGGAGAGGATTTAGACACAGGCAAATCATTGTACGTCCATGGCTAGCGACGCAGAGGGAAAAAGCTTACGGAGCTAAGCCTACTGTAAGCATGTCTACTAATAAATGCAGGCATACATAACTACTTTTGCTTTATTTTAATGTTTCCGCGCAAAAGCCAAGTCCAGACTGAGTACACAGATTCAATAAATCCAATACTTCAATTACAATCTAGCCCCATTCACAGATCAGATCTGAGCGGTTGTGAACTGCTATCAATGATGGCCATGACATTTCATGTGACATTTGCAAATGTCCCACACCCAGCACCTAAAGGCATACATTTATTTCACAATTAAAAACAAGGTTTCATCCCACCACAAGAAAGAGCTCACAATCCAGATCAAGAATTACCAAAGCTGTGATACATGAGGGATGTGTTACAGTAACAAACGTCCCATTTACATTTTATTTCCGTTGAACAACGTAGGTTTTATGTGTGACCGGGTAGAAGCTATTTCCTTGTAAAACACAGGGTAGAGACAGATGATACCAGTGTGATCCCTGTCAGCTTCTATAGAAAGCAGTCTGTTCACCATTGTCTCTGGAGGCAGGCACTGAATGAACACACTGTTTATAAAGGCTACCACTGACCTTTGTGACGGCATCAGCAGGATTCAATGGCCTTACTAACTGAATACAATGCCCATTTACCGAAGGAAACATCACTATATTAAGATAAATAGAAAGATTTAAAGGGGCTGTGCTCATTTTTGGACAGGCTCAACTGTTGACACCTCTATTCTGCCCCCTACTAGATGAATTTGTAGAAAAAAAAAAAAAAGACTTCTTTTTCAAAAGTTTTTTTTCGTCAAACAGTAACATATGAATAGCAAAGCATGAGGCCCAGCCAATCTATGCTTACTTTTCAGGTCTTTTGGGCATGTGACCGTAGCAGCCAATCAACAGCCTCGGTAGTGATACTACAAGTACAGCACATTTTAAAACATTTCCTACCACAAGCCTACATAATTACTGTAATTGTTCACAGTGCATGTAATAATTGGCTGCATGCTCATTTTATTTTAACCCTTAATTTGGACTAAAGGAGACACAGGATAGTTATAAATTGAAATATATTTATTGCACCTAGACTTTGAATTAATTTACCACCAATTGGATATGTTTTATTTAACAGAACCTCCCACCTACAATATCAATTTCCCCCAAATATTTTTCTAGAGCCAAACCTACATAAACCCCACAATACTAACCCTAGAAGACATACATTTGAGAGGGAAGCAACAATATTGAATGAAGGTCAAATCTAACTAATACTTAAAGGAATGCGGACTTGTATGGATACGGAGCATGGACAGTTACCTCGGTATTTCCGTATTCCTATAGGAGCATACATGCCGCAATATATAAAAGGCGGCAGAGGGGAAAAAATCTCATACCGCTATCATCGCACAAGGTTGTAACACTGTCGCCTATGCTTACATAATAAAGAATCCCAAATACTGCAATTCCTCATCTATTAGGAGCGTTTGCCAACCAGGAGCTCGAGTCACATGGTACCTTTGGGTCCCCTGCAAGGGGCTGACTAGCTACTGTCACCTTCATTAATTGTGGTAGCAGTGAGATCACCAACCCAACATTAGCATAAAGCCATAATTTTAATAGGTTTTCTGCCCTTTAGTAAATCATGTGATTTAAAAACTAAGTAGATCTAGAGTTGATTAAAGGGATATTCTCAAGTTTGGATGTTATCCACTATCCAAGGAATAGGGGACAACTTACCAATCCCAAGAGGTCTGACTGCTGGGACCCCGCAGAACCAGGACTCTGAGGAGCCCCATGTGAATGGAGCAGTGCTGGATCACACGCACATTTAGTCACTTTTAGGCTGCCGTCACACTAGCAGTATTTGGTCAGTATTTTACATCAGTATTTGTAAGCCAAAACCAGGAGTGGGTGATAAATGCAGAAGTGGTGCATATGTTTCTATTATACTTTTCCTCTAATTGTTCCACTACTGGTTTTGGCTTACAAATATTGATGTAAAATACTGACCAAATACTGCTAGCGTGACGGCAGCCTTACAGGAGTGCCAAGCACAGCGCTCAGCTAGTTCTGGTGGTCCCATTATGAATTAACGGAACAACAGTGCGTGTGACCGAGCTCTCAGGAGACCCAGATCTCTGGATCAGTGGGGTTGCTAGCGATCGGACCCCAGCAACCATTAAGTTATCTCCTATTCCGGGGATAGAGGATTACTTCCAAACTTGAGGCTACCCCTTTAAAGTCCTTGGCATTACAATGACTCTGGTTAAAGGGGATATCTGGGACTTTAAAACTAACAGGCAGGTAGTTGCTATGTATTTGCCCATCTGTCGTGACTGGCGTCATTCTCCGCCAGCAGAGTGGTCACAGATTTCCGCTGACTGAATCTCAACAGAGGGGCAGTTTGTCTCCATGTTGACCGGGCGGGACTACTGGTGTCATGTTGATTGACAGCTGGCTCTCCACTGCCTAGTTATGGAAGCCAACTGTCAATCAGCATGCCAGTAGTCTCGCCCTGTCAACAGGAAGAGAACCTGCTGCTCTGTTGACCGGGAGCAGCTGAATCTCTGGAAGAAGTCAATGACCAGTGCCGGGTGCAACAGACAGTAGTTGCCTCTGTTTAAAAAAAAAAAAACCACGACATGTACTTGATAAGTCTCTTTAACAAGCAATAACAATAATAATCATTTTATTTATATAGCGCCAACATATTCCGCAGCGCTTTACAAATTATAGAGGGGACTTGTACAGACAATAGACATTACAGCATAACAGAAATCACAGTTCAAAATAGATACCAGGAGGAATGAGGGCCCTGCTCGCAAGCTTACAAACTATGAGGAAAAGGGGAGACACGAGAGGTGGATGGTAACAAGCAATCTGATTAAGGGCTCATTCACAGGTCCGTATTTTCAGTTCAAGTGAAAAAAAAAAAAAACGCACTTGGACCAATGTTATTCTCTAGGGCAGTGTTAATTTTCATGGACAATCTGCACTAGTTTCTTCCATAAAAAGGATTAATTTCGCCACTTTAGTCTATTGGTGGCCCAAAAAATAAACGGATGCCAAATGTATAATAGACACCTTTTATTGATATATTGCATCTCTTTAACATAGGAATCAGTAAATGGTTTTGTAAATTATTAATAGTTGCTGTATTTAAAAATAATTACACAGATGACAAGTGAGAAAAAAAAATCCCCCCAGTTTATATGGTATGGTGAATCTACCCTCAAGAGCATTAAACTGGCTTTAATGAGGTGGAGTTTATATCTCATGAGTAGAGAACCCCCCACAGTGAAGGAAGGAACCCCTACATAACTGAATGGCGAGATTCACACATGATCACACACATCTTCAGCATCTGGACATAACGTCTTAAATTCAAGACTAAATATGAGAACTATCAAAGGGGTTGTAAAAGAATTAAAGGGAACCTGTTACCATATAAATGTAGTCCGATCTGCAGACACCATGTTATATAGCAGGGGTAACTGAGTAGACCGCTATAGTTTTGTGACCAAACAAAACATTTTCGGTCCGGTGGGCAGTCCTATCAGTAATGACAGCCAATACTGTATTCACTCTTGAACACAGAAAGCTGGCAATCTCTGACAGGTCCACCCAATGGACCACAAATCCCAGAAAGAGAAAAGTAGAAACGATTAACACAAAGGCAATTCTGAATCTTTTCCCACATAACTATATGATCAGTCCACTTAACTCTCCCTGCGCTGTAACAAGCTGTCTGTGGTTTGGATGGTATTTTCACAGTGATAAGTTCCCTTTAAAACTAGTTACAGGAAACGTTCTAGGATAAAATGATAAACCCAAACATCACTGGTGTTACATTTCCAGCTGGTCAAATGTTGATGCTCTGGTGGTCTGTACTGGACTTTATATTACTGCAATATATGGCGTGTGAGTACTGCAGCCAATCACAGGCCTCAGCGACCACGGATCATCGCTCCAGATAAGCAAAGACAACTAAGGACCAATGGAGCATCAGCACTGGAGAATCAAAGTATTTACTTTGGAATCTAGTTTAACTTCCTAAACTGCCAGACAACCCCTTTGAGACTGCAGACATTTTCAGCCCCTGAAGATACAAATAATATTTTCATCCATTGGTCACTAAGCAAAGGTATTGAAAATTGTAAGGAAAACCAAAAACACAATATATTGCTTTTGCCAGAGTTGCATGTGCCTTCCAAAAAAAAAAATATACGTTTACAAAGAACATCTAGAGTGGAGAGCATATATGTGCACTGAATCGACCAAACATCATAAAGAACCCACACACTATCTACACACTGCATCAACAGATAAGAGAGCAGAGCAGTGACCTTACATCTACTAGCACAGGACAATATGGAAGAGGACGATGTATGACAATAAGAAGTACACAACACCTATATTTTATTGAAATCAATACATAGAAGGTTAGCATTCTAGGGTGTATTGCACACAGTAGTAAGACGACACAGAGCATACACCCCCTTGATAACCAATCCCCATGCATTTAGCACCTTTGACAAGATTCATTTAAAGGGATTGTCCAATGCTTTTTTTTATATTGATGGTTTAGCCTTATAACACATCAAAAATACCTATATCCAATAACATTAATGCAGCTCCATCAATCAGCTATTTCTCAACTGGATGTGATCAGTTGAAGAGAGATGTAGAAAAGCTCCGTCAAGTCGTGAACAGTGTAATGGCTTCAGTGGGGTACTGCAGATCCACCCCTATACATTTGTATAGGGGCCGATGTGCAGTAGCCAGAGCTGAGCAGCTCTACAACTGATCACAGAAACAGCTGGTGTTATAAAGTATTCTAATTTACTGAGATAATGACTTTTGGGTTTTCACTGGCTGTAAGCCATAATCATCAACATTAACAGAAATAAACACTTGAAATAGATCACTCTGTTTGTAATGACTCTATATATGATTTTTACTTTTTGTATCAAAGAACTGTAATAAATTAACTTTTTGATGGTTCTAATTTTGCGAGAAGCACGTGTGTGTGTGTGTGTGTGTGTGTGTGTGTGTGTGTGTGTGTGTGTGTGTGTGTGTGTGTGTGTGTGTGTGTGTGTGTGTGTATATATATATATATATATATATATATATATATATATATATATATATATATATATACTAGCTATTGAACCCGTTCTACGCCCGGGTGGCGAGCATTTATATTGGTATATGGTCTCCATCCTGTCATGTGCTGCTCCCATCTTGCTCTCCCATCCTGTCATGTGCTGCTCCATCCTGCGCCCCCACCGTGTCATGTGCTGCTCCACCGTGTCATGTGCTGCTCCACCGTGTCATGTGCTGCTCCACCGTGTCATGTGCTGCTCCACCGTGTCATGTGCTGCTCCACCGTGTCATGTGCTGCTCCACCGTGTCATGTGCTGCTCCACCGTGTCATGTGCTGCTCCACCGTGTCATGTGCTGCTCCACCCTGCGCCCCATCCTGTCATGTCCTGCTCCACCGTGTCATGTGCTGCTCCATCCTGCATCCCCATCCTGTCATGTGCTCCCATCCTGCGCCCCCATCCTGTCACGTGCTGCTCCATCCTGCATCCCCATCCTGTCATGTGCTCCCATCCTGCGCCCCCATCATTGCGGGCGGCTGTGCTGAGTGCGGGCGGCTGTGCTGAGTGCGGGCGGCTGTGCTGAGTGCGGGCGGCTGTGCTGAGTGCGGGCGGCTGTGCTGAGTGCGGGCGGCTGTGCTGAGTGCGGGCGGCTGTGCTGAGTGCGGGCGGCTGTGCTGAGTGCGGGCGGCTGTGCTGAGTGCGGGCGGCTGTGCTGAGTGCGGGCGGCTGTGCTGAGTGCGGGCGGCTGTGCTGAGTGCGGGCGGCTGTGCTGAGTGCGGGCGGCTGTGCTGAGTGCGGGCGGCTGTGCTGAGTGCGGGCGGCTGTGCTGAGTGCGGGCGGCTGTGCTGAGTGCGGGCGGCTGTGCTGAGTGCGGGCGGCTGTGCTGAGTGCGGGCGGCTGTGCTGAGTGCGGGCGGCTGTGCTGAGTGCGGGCGGCTGTGCTGAGTGCGGGCGGCTGTGCTGAGTGCGGGCGGCTGTGCTGGGTGCGGCGGCTGTGCTGGGTGCGGCGGCTGTGCGTGGCTGTGCTGGGTGCGGCAGCTGTGCTGGGTGCGGCAGCTGTGGGTGGCTGTGCGTGGCTGTGCTGGGTGCAGCGGCTGTGCGTGGCTGTGGGCGGCTGCGTGGCTGTGCTGGGTGCGGCAGCTGTGGGTGGCTGTGCTGGGTGCGGTGGCTGTGCTGGGTGCGGTGGCTGTGCTGGGTGCGGCGGCTGTGCTGGGTGCGGCGGCTGTGCTGGGTGCGGCGGCTGTGCTGGGTGCGGCGGCTGTGCTGGGTGCGGCGGCTGTGCTGGGTGCGGCGGCTGTGGGTGGCTGTGCGTGGCTGTGCTGGGTGCAGCGGCTGTGCGTGGCTCTAGGCGGCTGTGCGTGGCTGTGCTGGGTGCGGCGGCTGTGGACGACTGTGCTGGGTGCGGTGGCTGTGCTGGGTGCGGCGGCTGTGCTGGGTGCGGCGGCTGTGCTGGGTGCGGCGGCTGTGCGTGGCTGTAGGCGGCTGTGGGCGGCTGTGCTGAGTGCGGCGGCTGTGCTGAGTGCGGGCGGCTGTATGTGGCGCGGCTGTGCGTGGCTGTGCTGGGTGCGGGCGGCTGTGCTGGGTGCGGCGGCTGTGGACGGCTGTGCTGGGTGCGGCGGCTGTGCGTGGCTGTAGGCGGCTGTGTGTGGCTGTAGGCGGCTGTGCTGGGTGCGGCGGCTGTGGACGGCTGTGCTGGGTGCGGTGGCTGTGCTGGGTGCGGCGGCTGTGCTGGGTGCGGCGGCTGTGCTGGGTGCGGCGGCTGTGTGTGGCTGTGCGTAGCTGTGGGCGGCTGTGCTGGGTGCGGCGGCTGTGCTGGGTGCGGCGGCTGTGCGTGGCTGTGGTGGGTGCGGCGGCTGTGGGTGGCTGTGCTGGGTGCGGCGGCTGTACTGGGTGCGGCGGCTGTGGGCGGCTCTGCGTGGCTGTGCTGGGTGCGGCGGCTGTGCTGAGTGCGGCGGCTGTGCTGGGTGCGGCGGCTGTGGGCGGCTGTGCATGGCTGTGCTGGGTGCGGCGGCTGTGGACGGCTGTGCTGGCTGTGGACGGCTGTGCTGGGTGCGGCGGCTGTGCGTGGCTGTAGGCGGCTGTGTGTGGCTGTAGGCGGCTGTGGCGGCTGTGGACGGCTGTGCTGGGTGCGGTGGCTGTGCTGGGTGCGGCGGCTGTGTGTGGCTGTGCGCGGCTGTGCTGGGTGTGGCGGCTGTGCTGGGTGCGGCGGCTGTGCGTGGCTGTGCTGGGTGCGGTGGCTGTGGTGGGTGCGGCGGCTGTGGGTGGCTGTGCTGGGTGCGGCGGCTGTACTGGGTGCGGCGGCTGTGGGCGGCTCTGCGTGGCTGTGCTGGGTGCGGCGGCTGTGGACGGCTGTGCTGAGTGCGGCGGCTGTGCTGGGTGCGGCGGCTGTGCTGGGTGCGGCGGCTGTGCTGGGTGCGGCGGCTGTGCTGGGTGCGGCGGCTGTGCGTGGCTGTGGGCGGCTGCGTGGCTGTGCTGGGTGCGGCGGCTGTGCGTGGCTGTGCTGGGTGCGGTGGCTGTGCGTGGCTGTAGGCGCCTGTGCGTGGCTGTAGGCGCCTGTGCGTGGCTGTGCTGGGTGCAGCGGCTGTGCGTGGCTGTAGGCGGCTGTGCTGGGTGAGGCGGCTGTGCGTGGCTGTGCTGGGTGCGGTGGCTGTGCTGGGTGCGGTGGCTGTGGTGGGTGCGGTGGCTGTAGTGGGTGCGGCGGCTGTGGGTGGCTGTGCTGGGTGCGGCGGCTGTACTGGGTGCGGCGTCTGTGGGTGGCTGTGTGTGGCTGTGCTGGGTGCGGCGGCTGTACTGGGTGCGGCGTCTGTGGGTGGCTGTGTGTGGCTGTGGGCGGCTGTGCGTGGCTGTGGGCGGCTGTGCGTGGCTGTGGACGTAAGTGGCGTAGGTAACAAATAGCTGTGGCATGAAGTGCCACAGCCTCATGGCACAGCAATTTGTTACTTGCGGAGGGTGAGTATACTTACCTGTCCCGTTCCACCGACGCCATTCCGGGCCATGAATATCCCCCTGCTCCCGGAATCGGCGCCTGCGCAGTCCGCGCTTTCCGGCGCCATTTTCTTGAAGACACATTGCAGTGTGTCCTCAAGAAAATGGCGCCGGAAAGCGCGGACTGCGCAGGCGCCTTTTCCGGCACCAGGAGGACACAGAAAATCTGTCCTCCTGGTGCCGGAAAAGGCGCCTGCGCAGTCCGCGCTTTCCGGCGCCATTTTCTTGAAGACACACTGCAATGTGTCTTCAAGAAAATGGCGCCGGAAAGCGCGGACTGCGCAGGCGCCGATTCCGGGAGCAGGGGGATATTCATGGCCCGGAATGGCGTCGGTGGAACGGGACAGGTAAGTATACTCACCCTCCGCCTCCTGGCTCGTCCCTGTTTCTCTGTTGGAGATCGCGGTGTGCGTTCAGCGCTTACGCATACCGCGATCTCCTGGGAGCGTCGCTCTGTGGGGTCCAGACTGCGCCGGCGCTTGCACAGTCTATAAAGGCTTCGGACAGAGTGACGCTCCCAGCGTTATATTATAGCTACATACACACACACAGTGAGGCAAAAAAGTATTTAGTCAGTCAGCAATAGTGCAAGTTCCACCACTTAAAAAGATGAGAGGCGTCTGTAATTTACATCATAGGTAGACCTCAACTAAGGGAGACAAACTGAGAAAAAAAAATCCAGAAAATCACATTGTCTGTTTTTTTATCATTTTATTTGCATTTTCAGGATTGCTTCAGGTTTTGGTCAGGATTTTATGCAAGTAAAATCCTGACCAAAACTGCACCTGAGGTAACTGGCAGGTCACCTGCGGTGTGCCTGCGTGTTTTGCTCATTGTAGCAACATGCTGCGTTTTGCAAAATGCTGCGTTTTGCAAAATCTCTCTCTCTCTCTCTCTCTCTCTCTCCCCTCCGTCCCAGCACAGAAAATTTTGTGCTGCACATTCCAAATCCCTACTGCGCACAAGCGATAACATGACGATAGGCGTTCACTCCCCTAAGACCTATGTCATCACTCTGCCCACGCTCATTCATTGGCTGAAAAAATGGCGCTAAACGCATCATACGAAACGCGACTTTGGCGCCAAGATCGCGTACCGCATGGCCGACCCCGCACAGGGATCGGGTCGGGTTTCATGAGACGCCGACTTTGCCAAAAGTCGGCGACTTATGAAAATGAACGACCCGTTTCGCTCAACCCTAGTGAAGACCAAAGAGCTGTCAAAGGACACCAGAAACAAAATTGTAGCCCTGCACCAGGCTGGGAAGACTGAATCTGCAATAGCCAACCAGCTTGGAGTGAAGAAATCAACAGTGGGAGCAATAATTAGAAAATGGAAGACATTCAAGACCACTGATAATCTCCCTCGATCTGGGGCTCCACGCAAAATCCCACCCCGTGGGGTCAGAATGATCACAAGAACGGTGAGCAAAAATCCCAGAACCACGCGGGGGGACCTAGTGAATGAACTGCAGAGAGCTGGGACCAATGTAACAAGGCCTACCATAAGTAACACACTACGCCACCATGGACTCAGATCCTGCAGTGCCAGACGTGTCCCACTGCTTAAGCCAGTACATGTCCGGGCCCGTCTGAAGTTTGCTAGAGAGCATTTGGATGATCCAGAGGAGTTTTGGGAGAATGTCCTATGGTCTGATGAAACCAAACTGGAACTGTTTGGTAGAAACACAACTTGTAGTGTTTGGAGGAAAAAGAATACTGAGTTGCATCCATCAAACACCATATCTACTGTAAAGCATGGTGGTGGAAACATCATGCTTTGGGGCTGTTTCTCTGCAAAGGGGCCAGGACGACTGATTCGGGTACATGAAAGAATGAATGGGGCCATGTATCGTGAGATTTTGAGTGCAAACCTCCTTCCATCAGCAAGGGCATTGAAGATGAAACGTGGCTGGGTCTTTCAACATGACAATGATCCAAAGCACACCGCCAGGGCAACGAAGGAGTGGCTTCGTAAGAAGCATTTCAAGGTCCTGGAGTGGCCTAGCCAGTCTCCAGATCTCAACCCTATAGAAAACCTTTGGAGGGAGTTGAAAGTCCGTGTTGCCAAGCGAAAAGCCAAAAACATCACTGCTCTAGAGGAGATCTGCATGGAGGAATGGGCCAACATACCAACAACAGTGTGTGGAAACCTTGTGAAGACTTACAGAAAACGTTTGACCTCTGTCATTGCCAACAAAGGATATATTACAAAGTATTGAGATGAAATTTTGTTTCTGACCAAATACTTATTTTCCACAATAATATGCAAATAAAATGATAAAAAAACAGACAACGTGATTTTCTGGATTTTTTTTTCTCAGTTTGTCTCCCATAGTTGAAGTCTACCTATGATGTAAATTACAGACGCCTCTCATCTTTTTAAGTGGTGGAACTTGCACTATTGCTGAATGACTAAATACTTTTTTGCCCCACTGTATATATATATTATTTTTATTTTTTTTCATATTATGTACAGCGGTTGTGTATCTGAGGTAACCAATTTTCAACAATCATAGTATAATGGAAAGTCAGACTACCCAATTCAGGGGACAACCAACATGAATGATTGCAGCTACTAGTCATGCAAGGGCTGTCTCACAGCGTCGATCTCTCATACGGCAATATCTTAAGGTGCCCATAGACATTAGATGAACATTTAAAGTAAGTTCACACAGGGCGTTTTTGCTGCGTTTTTTTATGCTAAATTTCAGCTGCTTTTTACAGTACCAGCAAAGCCTATGAGATTTCAGAAATCTCATGCACACACATTGGTTTTTTTTGTGTGATCAGTATTTTGTGCTTTGCTGCGTTTTTTGGACATAGGGCATGTCACTTCTTTGAGGCTATGTGCACACGATGCGGATTTTGCTGCAATTAACAGAAAACGCTGTGCCCATGCTGCGGAAAAAACGCGTGGAAACGCAGTGGTTTACATTCCGCAGCATGTCACTTCTTTTTGCGGATTCCGCAGCGGTTTTACACCTGCTCCAATAGAAAATCGCAGGTGAAAAACCGCAGTGAAATCTGCGGTAAATCCACAATAAATCTGCAGCAAAAAAGCAGCGTTTTTTTCCCTGCAGATTTATCAAATCCGCTGCGGAAAAATCCGCAGAGGACCATTCTACGTGTGCACATAGCCTGAGCATTTTTGCTGCGCTTTTTCACCCATTGACTTGAAAGTGTCTTGAAAAAAACACAGCAAAAACGCAGGTATCATTATTTGCTGCTGAAAATCCAAGGACATTAGCATGGACAAAGAGAAAAAAAAATGCACCAAAAACATACACCTTTTTTGACGCAGCTTCTTACCTGCCAAGAAGATCAGGCTTTGCTTCCGGAAAAAAAAAAAAAAAAAAAGCAGCAAAAATGCCCTGTGTGAACTTACCCTAAATCTGTATGGGGATTCCAGCAGCTCACTAATGACTAAGAATACACGAACAGATTAAAAAAAAAAATCATCTACTTAATTTCCAGGAAAAAAAAATTAAAAAATATGCTTTTTTATCTGCATCGTTATCAGTGTGACATTCATTTTTATACATCAGCAGTGAATAAAACTGACAAGAACAAATACAGCTTCCGATGTTAGGAATTGCAATGTATGTGTAAAAATTGGAAGCTACGTGGCTGATCCGTATGAGATCTGCTTTTTGTTTTGTTTTTTTTCTAACCCATTTTTTGTACGGACATTTGGCCTGCGAAAAAATGGTCATCTGAACAACCGATTTGAATGTATATGAGAATTCAGCCTAAAGAGAAAATCTGAGAAGGCAGGGGAAAGAGGTGGAAGGTGGATTAGTCATGTTGGATTTCAATTTGGCTAATACGGTACTTTGTTCTCATTCCAAGAAGGCAGTGATTTATTCCATAGGAAGGATGCCAACGTGCTGGCAGAATGAAAGTGGATCTGCCCACTTAAAGCACCACTCCAGAGTATAGTTTTTAATGCAGTGCTGAAGTGGTGGTACTAATGCAAGTTCCCTGTCCATACTCTCATCCTTACCTGCCACCGCCTTCATCATTTATTGGTGATGAACTGATTAGTCTCCAGCAGATTGTGACTTGCCGCTTTGCTCTTATGTTTTCGGGTCATTTTTCAATACAAAGTCTAAGAGAGCCTTCTTCTGGCTCTCATATACTTGCATTGAGAACTTGTTACCGTCACTTCTGACTTCCAGTCAGAAGTTGCAGTCCCAAGATGGGACTGTGGGATAGGAGAGGCTGGAAGAGCTGAAGACGGTGGGTGGAGAGTGTAAAATTAGGTGCACGAATCGTGTGATAGTAGCACCACTCCAGCACCGAAATAAAAAACAAAAACTCTGGAGTGGGGCTTTAAAGAGTGGAATGAATATTACAACGTATGAGACTAGGGACAGCTCCTGTGCATATTAGGCTGGTATGTGCAGGTTTATGTTGTTGAGAGGGATGAGGACAATAACATGTTGTTCCTTGGAAGAAACAAGTACAGTTTAATGGCATTTTGATGTTACAGGAAAACATTTCAAGTACACCTCTTATGATAAACTGCCAACTTCTGCCATTGGTTTTCTATGCCATCAGGTCCCTTATAAACATGAACACTCAGATTAGCTGGGCATGCCTGTTTTTGTCATTGGGGTGAAGGTGATAAGCAGCTGTCAGACAATTCTAGCGGTGATTAGATCATGTAGGAACAAAGGATTAGCAATGGAGAACAGCCTGGTGCTCCCATAAACTCCAGATTGCCAGCTGATCCTGTGGAGAGTTGCACGGCTACACAGGACGGGCCAGAGACTACTGCCCAGCCATTTTAGGTGGTCATGATGGATGCCCACACTACTGTGAAGACGAGGACTGTCACTTAGAAGATGGTCAGTTGCCATTAAGAGAGACATTGGTTTCCAAACCTTCATCAGAGATGGAATCTAACAGATTTCATTGGCACGGCTGTTTGCCATCCTCCCACTATCAGCCTTCTGGAGGACTGGTGCAGGGATTGGCAATCCTGGACAACCAGCGTCGATAGTCCACGGGTAAGACGTTCCATAGATGTCTGCTTCATCTATATGCCCAGAGCTGCCACATCTGTTACCTGCACACGCCGCGCCAGTAGGAAGACTGAAGAATATAGACCAAGCCAGCTCACAGCAGGGGGAACACCTGGGAGGAAGCTGGCACCTGCTGTTACCTCCTGTATTATGCCAGGGTAATGGGCACCCGAGGTGGGTGTGAGAGGGAAGCGGGAGCCACTGTCCCTATCCACCCATGTACACCCGCCATAACAGGCAGACGTGCCAACACATGCCATGCACACAACTTCCAGCAGCCGGAAAGTTCGGAGTCACACACCCGCGCCATGTCCTGAGGACACACATCTGTGCCGCTGTCACATGGGCCGGGGAGCTCCTGACAGGAAGAGAGACCCCCGGGGAGAAGAGATGGGGGATGTGAGGCCGCGTAACAAAGGCTGGCAGCCCGGGGGGCACCGTGCCGCCTGACAGGGTGCAGGCCTCGGGGAGACACAGCTGGGGACAGCATCTCCATCACACTCACCTCCCTCCGCACCTCACACAATGCCGCTCGCTTTGTTGGCCGGAACCCCCGGTCACAGGCCCGGCTTCCCCCGCTGCTCTTCCCGTCGGTGGCTGCTCACTTTCCTCCTCTCTTTCTCTCTCTTTCCTTCACCTCCTCCTAGTCCTAGCAGCTTTCTCCGGCCAACCGACACGGCGCGCTCCCCGCCGTCACCTCCCGCCGGCGCGTGCACGAGTGTGCGAGCCCGCGCCTCCTCACCAGCCGTCACCTGACAGCGGTACTCTCCCGGGACCCTGCGTCATGTGACCGGCGCGTGATAACGGCCCCCCTCATGTCCTCACCTATTGGTGTGCCCCCCACAGTGTGTGAGCAGGGGGGGGGGACACTACATGGACGAGTAGTTATGGAAATAACTACCCTACGTCCAGACCCAGATTGGTGAGAGGATGCAGGTCACCTCAATCCTCATGGCCTCACACCGTAAGCTGGGGCCACACGGAGGAATGGCTGCCAAGGAGAGCAGCTGGCCTAGGCCGGGGTCGCACTACCGTAGAATCCACGGCAGAGGCGTAGCTAGGGGTTTGGTTCGGGGGGCGAAACTTCTGAGTGGGCTCCTAACCGGGTAACCTTGATTACAACTCGGTGACGCGCCCTAATACTGGAGGAGAACCTCAGCAGATGACCGCACTGTTACTGAAGATAATCTCTATACAAAGACCAATATGGATATTACCGCCATATGGTCAGTGGTAACAGGTACGGACTGGGGCTGAAATTCAGCCCTGGCATTTGAAATCACACAGGCCCATGTCCCCGTCCCCATGAACCAGATGAGATATATTACCAATATTACACTGATAATGTCTTACCGCTGACGTCCTTTCTAATGGAATCGTTCATTTTTCCCGTCTTTTCTATTTGACCCAGACCGACATGACAACTTCTTCCAGCTACAACTTGGCTGCAGAGAATACAACAAAGACACGTTTCACTTCTCATATTCCAGCCCCATCACCATCTATTCCCAACCTGCACAAACTCCTCATCCTGCTGATACCCCAATACTGAGCCGCTGCTGCCATATGTGACCCTATTACTGCACCTGATACCCCAATACTGAGCTGCTGCTGCCGTATGTGTCCCTATTACTCCACCTGATACCTCAATACTAAGCTGTGCTGCCGTATGTGTCCCTATTACTGCCCCTGATACCCCAATACTGAGCTGCTGCTGCCGTATGTGCCCCTATTACTCCACCTGATACCTCAATACTGAGCTGCTGCTGCCGTATGTGTCCCTATTACTGCCCCTGATACCCCAATACTGAGCTGCTGCTGCCGTATGTGTCCCTATTACTCCACCTGATACCTCAATACTAAGCTGTGCTGCCGTATGTGTCCCTATTACTGCCCCTGATACCCCAATACTGAGCTGCTGCTGCCGTATGTGTCCCTATTACTCCACCTGATACCTCAATACTAAGCTGTGCTGCCGTATGTGTCCCTATTACTGCACCTGATACCCCAATACTGAGCCGCTGCTGCCGTATGTGTCCCTATTACTGCACCTGATACCCCAATACTGAGCCGCTGCTGCCGTATGTGTCCCTATTACTGCCCCTGATACCCCAATACTGAGCCGCTGCTGCCGTATGTGTCCCTATTACTGCACCTGATACCCCAATACTGAGCCGCTGCTGCCGTATGTGCCCCTATTACTGCACCTGATACCCCAATACTGAGCCGCTGCTGCCGTATGTGACCCTATTACTGCACCTGATACCCCAATACTGAGCCGCTGCTGCCGTATGTGTCTCTATTACTGCACCTGATACCCCAATACTGAGCCGCTGCTGCCGTATGTGTTCCTATTACTGCACCTGATACCCCAATACTGAGCCGCTGCTGCCGTATGTGTTCCTATTACTGCACCTGATACCCCAATACTAAGCCGCTGCTGCCGTATGTGTTCCTATTACTGCACCTGATACCCCAATACTGAGCTGCTGCTGCCGTATGTGTCCCTATTACTGCACCTGATACCCCAATACTGAGCCACTGCTGCCGTATGTGACCCTATTACTGCCCCTGATACCCCAATACTGAGCTGCTGCTGCCGTGTGTCCCTATTACTGCACCTGATACCCCGATAATGAGCCGCTGCTGCCGTATGTGTCCCTATTACTGACCCTGCTACCCCAATACTGAGCTGCTGCTGCCTTATGTGTCTCTATTACTGCCCCTGATACCCCAATACTGAGCCGCTGCTGCCGTATGTGTCCCTATTACTCCACCTGATACCCCAATACTGAGTTGCTGCTGCCTTATGTGTCTCTATTACTGCACCTGATACCCCAATACTGAGCTGCTGCTGCCGTATGTGTCCCTATTACTGCACCTGCTGTGCGGTTCTCTATGCCCTCTAAATTCTAAAGCACCCCTCTATAATATAGTAAAGCTGGGTGCAAGTGCCCTAGAAAACAGTGCCCATATTTTTCCCCCTAGAAAGTAATACTGCCCTGTGTGCTCCTTTGATAGTCACAGTAACCTGAGTTCCCCTATAACAATAAGTGCCCACTTTACATTTAATAATGTCCCGAGTCCCCCATGAACAGCCCCCCTATACACAGTATGATGCTCTCTTATACACAGTATAATACACCCTCACTGTATAGTACCACCCACACAATATACTGACTCCTTAGTAGCCCCCAAACGGTTTGATAGCTCCAGCAATGTATAATGACCCCACACTGTAATCTCCATACTGTATGATGGCCCCCTAGATAACCTCCATATACTGTACAGTAGCATAATACACCAAATTGTCCACAATATAGTATAATGCACTCCCCATAGGCAGACTATAGCATACAGCAGCCCCCATAGGCAGACACTGTAATAAGGCAGCACCCCCATAGGCAGACACTGTAATAAGACAGCCCCCACAGGCAGACACTGTAGTATAAGGCAGCACCCCCATAGGCAGACACTGTAATAAGGCAGCACCCCCATAGGCAGACACTGTAATAAGACAGCCCCCACAGGCAGACACTGTAGTATAAGGCAGCACCCCCATAGGCAGACCCTGTAATAAGGCAGCACCCCCATAGGCAGACCCTGTAATAAGGCAGCACCCCCATAGGCAGACTCTGTAATAAGGCAGTACCCCCATAGGCAGACCCTGTAATAAGGCAGCACCCCCATAGTCAGCCCCTGTAATAAGGCAGCACCCCCATAGTCAGACCCTGTAATAAGGCAGCACCCCCATAGTCAGACCCTGTAATAAGGCAGCCCCCATAGTCAGACCCTGTAATAAGGCAGCACCCCTATAGGCAGACCCTGTAATAAGGCAGCACCCCCATAGTCAGACCCTGTAATAAGGCAGCACCCCCATAATCAGCCCCTGTAATAAGGCAGCACCCCCATAGTCAGCCCCTGTAATAAGGCAACACCCCCATAGTCAGACCCTGTAATAAGGCAGCACCCCCATAGTCAGACCCTGTTATAAGGCAGCCCCCATAGTCAGACCCTGTAATAAGGCAGCACCCCTATAGGCAGACCCTGTAATAAGGCAGCACCCCCATAGGCAGACCCTGTAATAAGGCAGCCCCCATAGTCAGACCCTGTAATAAGGCAGCCCCCATAGTCAGACCCTGTAATAAGGCAGGCCCCATAGTCAGACCCTGTAAAAAGGCAGCCCCCATAGTCAGACCCTGTAATAAGGCAGCACCCCCATAGTCAGACCCTGTAATAAGGCAGCCCCCATAGTCAGACCCTGTAATAAGGCAGCACCCCTATAGGCAGACCCTATAATAAGGCAGCACCCCCATAGGCAGACCCTGTAATAAGGAAGCCCCCCATAGTCAGACCCTGTAATAAGGCAGCCCCCATAGTCAGACATTGTAATAAGGCAGCCCCCATAGTCAGACCCTGTAATAAGGCAGCCCCCATAGTCAGACCCTGTAATAAGGCAGCCCCCATAGTCAGACCCTGTAATAAGGCAGCTCCCATAGCCAGACCCTGTAATAAGGCAGCAGCACCCATAAAAAATAAATACTCACCTCTCTTCCTGGTTCCTGCGCTGCTCTCGCTGATCTCCTGACATCGGGCGCCTGGCAGTGACGTCATCGCGCCCGCTGTCAGTGTCGGCGCCGTCAGATGCCGACACTGACGGGGATGATGGGAGAAGGAGCGCAGCGCTCCTTCTCCCATCAATGCGATCAGCTGTATCGGCTAAATGCCGGTACAGCTGATCTTCCGATGACGGCGGGGGCCCACTGCTGGTATCGGGCCCCCCGCCTGCTCAGGGGCCCCATAGCGGCAGAGCAGGGAGATCGATTCTCCCTGCTGTGCCGCAGAATGTAACTATCGGCGCACGCAGCGCGCCGATACAGTTACAGTAGCGTAGCTCCGAGTGGGCCCCCTGCCCCCCCCCGGTAGCTACGCTACTGATCCACGGACAAGTGCTATGCGAGAGAACCACATCGCATAGCACTCGGACCGCTGTTAATCTATGGGGCAGCTCACATCACTATATTTTTTCTCCGGCGTATTCAGAGTGTAGGTGAAATCGCAGCATGCCAATGCAAGACTATGGTTGCGAGAAAACGTCAGACACCCCACGGACCATACAAGTGCTGTCCGATGTTTATGCATCAGTGTCCTTTGAAAAGCCGGCAATTCACAGTAAAATCACACTGACAGGTTAGAATAGAATAGATATATACACATTGAATATATATATATATATATATATATACACGTCAGTAACATATATATATATATATATATATATATATATATATATATATATATATATATATATATATATATATATATTGCATAGAGAGATAGATACAAGAAAAGCCAGTAATTCATTTGATGTGATTTGTAAAATCACAGCAGGAGGCGACAGGATAGAAGAGATGGATTACATACAGTAAATAAAAATAGAATAGATATATAGATGTCAGTGACAAATACAATTAGTATAGTGTATGTGCAAATTACTGGACATGTATTTAATTAATAAAAGATTATTTTTCGGAAAAAAATGACTTGGGCTCCTGCACAATTTTTCATAACCAGCAGAGGGAAAGCCGACGACTAGGGGCAGATGTTTATAGCCTGGGAAGGGGGTAATACCCATGGAGCTTCCCAGGCTATAAATATCAGCTCACAGCTGTATACTTAGCCTTTACTGGCTATTAAAATGGGGGACACCCCAAAAAATGATGTGGGGTCCCCCTATAAACATACCTGTCCATCGTTCTGGCCCATGCCGTAATCCATGTCTGGGGGATAAACAGTTTTCAACCTGGACGGTGCCAAGATGCCACCGTCCCGGCTGAAAACCACTGGTGAATAAGCTGCTGGGAGCACAGCTTCAGTGACTAACAGTGAAGTCACTGAGGCTGTGCTCCCAGCCGTCCTGAACTGCAGTGACCTCTGGACCGTGGGAAAATGTCAGTGATGAGGTCACTGTAGTTCAAGCTCAGTGTCTTCACAGCAGATCACCGTGAAAAATTCTGGGGCAGCTGAGAGCTGATGTTTTTAGCCAGGGGGTCAGTATTAATGGCCCCTTTCTAAGCTATTAATATCAGCCTGCAGCTGTCTTCATAGCCTTTGCTGGTTATTAATTATGGGGGACCCCACATCATTTTTATGGGGGTCCCCCATTTTAATAGCCAGTAAAGGCTAAGTATACAGTTGTGAGCTGATATTAATAGCCTGTGAAGCTCCATGGGTATTACCCCCTTCCCAGGCTATAAACATCTGCCCCCAGTCATCGGCTTTTCCTCTGCTGGTTACGAAAAGTTGTACAGGAGCCCAAGCCATTTTTTCCGAAAAATTATCTATCATATATATATATACGTATGTGTGTGTGTGTGTATATATATATATATATATATATATATATATATATATATACACTGTGTTCCAAATTATTATGCGCAAAGAGTTTATGAGTGATAAGGTTAGAATTTTTTTGTTTGTCATTTAAACTCATTGATGGTGATGTGTGTCAGGGCTCTTTATATCACTGAAAGCAATTGCAGATACCTGTGCAAATTAGTTTGGCAGGTGTGTCCAAATAAAGGCAAGACTACTTAAGAAGGCTGTTCCACATTATTAAGTAGCCTACATTTTTTGCCAAAATGGGAAAGAAAAAGGATGTGTCGGCTGCTGAGAAGCAACAAATTGTGGAGTATTTAGGTCAAGGCATGACTACAATCAACATTGCCAAGACACTTCATCGTGATCATCGCACAATCAAGAAGTATGTAGCTGATTCCCAGCACAAATGTGTGCGTGCTGATAAGGAAAAATTGAGGACTCTTTCCAACAGGCAATTGCATAAGGTTAAAAGAGCAGCTGCAAAAATGCCTTGTCATAGCAGCAGACAAGTTTTTGAAGCTGCTGGTGCCTCCAACGTCCCCAGAACAACAAGAGGCAGGGTCCTTCAGAGGTTTGCAGCTGTGCGTAAGCCATCCTGTCGACCACCTCTATCCACTGCACACAAGCAGAAACGGCTCCAGTGGGCCAAACGATACATGAAGACTGACTTCCAAACTTTTGTTCACCGATGAGTGCCGTGCAACGCTCGATGGTCCAGATGGATGGAGTGGAGGATGGCTGGTTGATGGACACCCCTTGAAAATATGGCTAAGGCGCCAACAAGGAGGAGGTGGAGTAATGTTTTGGGCTGGAATCATGGGGAGAGATTGTCGGCCCCTTTATGATCCCTGAAGGGGTAAAGATGAAGTCCATAATCTATGTGGAGTTTCTAAAACAACACTTCCTGCCATGGTTCAAGAGGAAGAACCGTGCTTTCCGCAGCAAGATCATTTTCATGCATGATAATGCACCGTCTCATGCTGCAAAAAACACATCTGCATCTCTGGCTGCTATGGGCATAAAAGAGGACAAACTTATGGTGTGGCCACCATCTTCCCCTGACCTCAACCCCATTGAGAACCTCTGGAGCATCATCAAAAGGAGTGTCTATGATGTCGGGAGGCAGTTCACATCTAAGCAACAGCTCTGGGAGGGTATTCTGTCCACATGCAAAACAACTGAGGCAGAAACCATCCAAAAACTGACAAATTCAATGGACGAGAGAGTTCAGAAGCTTCTTTCCAACAAGGGGTCCTATGTGCAAATGTAACATCACCTAGAATAAAGTTTTCACTTGAAAACTGTTTGATTTCATTTTGTAATAAGCTGATAATGCTTATAACTTCACAATTGACCATTTTTTTGTTCAAAATAAAAAATAAAGGTTGAAAACTCTGCTGTGCATAATAATTTGGAACATGCATTTTGAGTGTTTATTTTTTTTAAAAAAGATACTGTTTTCATAGGCAGTTTGTTCCAAAACATTGCAATTATACTAGAATAGTAGATGACTGGAAAATAACAATGACTGCAATTCAGATAGGTAATTTAGAGAAAATATGAGGAAATATTATTTGCATAATAATTTGGAACACAGTGTATATATATATATTCTTTATATATATATATATATATATATATATATATATATATATATATATGTGTGTGTGTGTGTGTGCGTGGTTTTGCAAATATTTCCCTTGAAAACGATGTGTAAATGACAACTGCTGTATGTAAAAGCTCATGTTAAAATCGCATTGCAATCGCAGTTCATATGGATGTCATACAGATACATAGGTGCAAAAAAATCACATCATCGCATTGCAAACGCATCACACACGGATGACCATACGGAGAACACTTGTGCGACTCTCGGCAGGGAGACTCAGACCAATTTTACATACGGTAAGTGTGACCCCGGCCTTACAAAGATTGCGGATAGTTGCTGCCAACTGGGCAGCCATGGCTTATGTTCACACATTGCATTTTACTGTCCCCACAGAATTGTGCTCCGTGTTGCCCCAGCCTAACTGCTTTTCTGCTGTAGTGTTGGAAGTTCTTAGGGCGTGTTCACAGTTGTCTTTGCCATAGCATGTCCCTGCACCAGCACAGTAAGGCTGCCGTCACACTAGCAGTATTTGGTCAGTATTTTACCTCAGTATTTGTAAGCCAAAACCAGGAGTGGAACAAATAGAGGAAAAGTATAATAAATGCAGAAGTGGTGCATATGTTTCTATTATACTTTTCCTCTATTTGTTCCACTCCTGGTTTTGGCTTACAAATACTGAGGTAAAATACTGACCAAATACTGCTAGTGTGACGGCAGCCTAAGATCTGTGACATATCCTGCCCCTCATTTATTCCTTGCAGAGTGAAGCAGTTTCACACCTGCAGAATGTTAAGTCTTTCAGTAGTGTTGACGCGTTTTTCGCCCATTCTAATAACAAAAAACCAATAAAAAAGTGTGTATTTTACACAGCCTTTACCCTAAAGGCCACGTGCACACACTAAGTCTGTAGCAGACATTTCTGTACCAAAAACATGTCTTTCAGCAGGAAAAACACTGCGCAAAATCTGGGCATTTTTGGTGCATTTTTTCCCATTCATTTGAATGAGTGAAAAATACTGATGGAATGGACACTGCAAAAACACAACGAGATAACAAGGCCTAAGAGATATTACAATGAGTGACAATACAGCAGAAAATCACTGCAATTCTTAGGACATGTTCAGTATTTGGTCAGTATTTTATCTCAGTATGTGTAAGCCAAAACCAGGCGTTGGTGATAGATACAGAAGTGGTGCATATGTTTCTATTATACTTTCCCTCGAATTGTTCCACTCCTGGTTTTTCCTTACACATACTGAGGTAAAATACTGACCCAATACTGTACTGATAGTGTGAACGTGGCCTCAAACAGCCAACTTGCAGAGAAATCACGTTACATGCAGCTTGTATTGTAATCCATGGTGAGTGTGTCACATGCGACCACCGACAGAAAATCCAGCACATTTGGAAACATATAACACAAGACAATTGCATTTTCGATTAGCAGATATTTACATTTATTATTTATTTTTCATATTGGGCACAATAAAGAGCACTTTTGGTTGTGCAAGGACGCCTTTAAGGCCATTTTACGTGGGACAATGATTGAGTGAAAGGTTCATAGGAACACATGTTGCCAATCTCTGGCGTGAGTAAACATAGCCAATGACACATGGACAAACCATGGAGATTACCAAGCGCTGACCTCAGCTATGTCAGTCAGCCTCATAGGCTTTGACTGGAGTGGTAGCACAGCACTCTGCTTCATTCAGCATAAGATGTCTGTTCTGATGATTGATGGGGGTCCCACTGGGTAGATTCCCACAAACAAGCAGTTACTAGGTAGCCTGTGAACAGAGGATGACTTGTTGGAACCAGAATACCTCTTTAAAGGGGTTAAGTAAAAACTAACGTCAAGTCTAGATATGAAGTTCATAGCTGCAACTTACAGTCCTTGCATCATAAAAATATACTTTCATTAGCATTTAACCTGCTCAGGGCAGGGTCTGGACAACAAAAGTCTCCTTCCCCCTGGCAACTGGAAGTATAGTCCATGTTTACTTCAGGAGAGCCTCTGCTCCTTTCCTGACAAGCATGGCAGAACGTGATTTCTATCATTACTGCATGAAGGCCGTGATTGAACGTATCAGTCCTTTGCACCGGCACTCAGCTCATGATGGCGAACGTGCACATGGCCATGCATATTGAACACAAGGTGAGTGTTTAAAAAAAATATTGTTATTTATTACTTGTACAGGTCCTTCTCAAAAAATTAGCATATAGTGTTAAATTTCATTATTTACCATAATGTAATGATTACAATTAAACTTTCATATATTATAGATTCATTATCCACCAACTGAAATTTGTCAGGTCTTTTATTGTTTTAATACTGATGATTTTGGCATACAACTCCTGATAACCCAAAAAACCTGTCTCAATAAATTAGCATATTTCACCCGGCCAATCAAATAAAAGTGTTTTTTAATAGCAAACAAAAAAACCATCAAATAATAATGTTCAGTTATGCACTCAATACTTGGTCGGGAATCCTTTGGCAGAAATGACTGCTTCAATGCGGCGTGGCATGGAGGCAATCAGCCTGTGACACTGCTGAGATGTTATGGAGGCCCAGGATGCTTCAATAGCGGCCTTAAGCTCATCCAGAGTGTTGGGTCTTGCGTCTCTCAACTTTCTCCACAATATCCCACAGATTCTCTATGGGGTTCTGGTCAGGAGAGTTGGCAGGCCAATTGAGCACAGTAATACCATGGTCAGTAAACCATTTACCAGTGGTTTTGGCACTGTGAGCAGGTGCCAGGTCGTGCTGAAAAATGAAATCTTCATCTCCATAAAGCATTTCAGCCGATGGAAGCATGAAGTGCTCCAAAATCTCCTGATAGCTAGCTGCATTGACCCTGCCCTTGATGAAACACAGTGGACCAACACCAGCAGCTGACATGGCACCCCACACCATCACTGACTGTGGGTACTTGACACTGGACTTCAGGCATTTTGGCATTTCCTTCTCCCCAGTCTTCCTCCAGACTCTGGCACCTTGATTTCCGAATGACATGCAAAATTTGCTTTCATCAGAAAAAAGTACTTGGGACCACTTAGCAACAGTCCAGTGCTGCTTCTCTGTAGCCCAGGTCAGGCGCTTCTGCCGCTGTTTATGGTTCAAAAGTGGCTTTACCTGGGGAATGCGGCACCTGTAGCCCATTTCCTTCCACACCAGACTCAGTCCACTGCTTCCTCAGGTTCCCCAAGGTCTGGAATCGGTCCTTCTCCACAATCTTCCTCAGGGTCCGGTCACCTCTTCTCGTTGTACAGCGTTTTCTGCCACATTTTTGCCTTCCAACAGACTTACCATTGAGGTGCCTTGATACAGCACTCTGGGAACAGCCTAATTGTTGAGAAATTTCTTTCTGGGTCTTACCCTCTTGCTTGAGGGTGTCAATGATGGCCTTCTTGACATCTGTCAGGTCGCTAGTCTTACCCATGATGGGGGTTTTGAGTAATGAACCAGGCAGGGAGTTTTTAAAAGCCTCAGGTATCTTTTGCATGTGTTTAGAGTTAATTAGTTGATTCAGAAGATTAGGGTAATAGGTCGTTTAGAGAACCTTTTCTTGATATGCTAATTTATTGAGACAGGTTTTTTGGGTTATCAGGAGTTGTATGCCAAAATCATCAGTATTAAAACAATAAAAGACCTGACAAATTTCAGTTGGTGGATAATGAATCTATAATATATGAAAGTTTAATTGTAATCATTACATTATGGTAAATAATGAAATTTAACACTATATGCTAATTTTTTGAGAAGGACCTGTACAGTGAATATGGTATGGGGGAATAACGACTTGAAGTCTTCTCAGTGTAGTATGAGATACTGATATTTGGCTTTTATCCTAAGTCATATTGCACGACTCGTTAAAGGGTTGATTGTGACTTGTAGGATCGCTACTTCCAACAGGTGGCGCTGTAGAGTTAAGTCCTCTTTTTCTCAGAAGAGGCAATTTGAATATTTAATTTCCCAGAGGAGCATTGCACGGCGAATAAGCCTCCTTACCTTGACAAGCCAGCTGGTATGTCACTCTTTTTCTCAGAAGAGGCAATTTGAACAGTGTAGTATGTGTAATTTTGAAAGTCAATATGCAATACACCATTCGTTTAGCTCTGACACATACATAGGCCCCACAATTCTCAGGATATGTGTATCTCAGACCTCTAATGTAATTGTTCTTCCTGGAATATTTCTCCTCCCTAATGCTGAATGCTCCTTGAGAACCTTCCACGTACCTGTATTTTTCTAGAGGACTAGTTCTTAAGAGATAACTTGAACTTCAAAAGAGTTAATCATTCACAGAATACTATTCTCACTGTATTTTGAGCTGATTGGACTCTGCCCTGTAGATAAATTGATAGCGAACCTGTGCGATGGTGCATAATTTCATACAATTATTTTTATTAACTTATATGATTGAATTGTTGTTTTTTTTGCATAAGACATCCAGTTTTATTACTCCTCTGTCCCAGTTCAGGAGTCAGACCTTGATTTCTTACACATGGCCAGTTCCCTTTTTTGCCAGTACATGCCAAGATACTGTAATGACCCCACAAATGCCTCCCACCACCACACGCAAGACCTTTTAACCCCTTAAGCCCCGGGGGTGGTTTGCACATTAATGACCGGGCCAATTTTTACAATTCTGACCACTGTCCCTTTATGAGGTTATAACTCTGGAACGCTTCAACGGATCATGGCGATTCTGACATTGTTTTCTCGCGACATATTGTACTTCATGTTAGTGGTAAAATTTCTTTGATATTACCTGCGTTTATTTGTGAAAAAAATGGAAATTTGGCGAAAATTTAGAAAATTTCGCAATTTTCCAACTTTGAATTTTTATGCCCTTAAATCACAGAGATATGTCACCCAAAATACTTAATAAGTAACATTTCCCACAAGTCTACTTTACATCAGAACAATTTTGGAAACAAATTTTTTTTTTGTTAGGGAGTTATAAGGGCTAAAAGTTGACCAGCAATTTCTCATTTTTACAACAAAATTTACAAAACCATTTTTTTAGGGACCACCTCACATTTGAAGTCACATTTAAGGGTCTATATAAGCAAAAAATACCCCAAAGTGACACCATTCTAAAAACTGCACCCCTCAAGCTGATCAAAACCACATTCAAGAAGTTTATTAACCCTTCTGGTGCTTCATGAGAGCTATAGCAATGTTGAAGGAAAAAATGAAAATTTAACTTTTTAGTCATGAAAACGATCTTTTAGCCTTTGTCCTGAGTACGCTGATACCCCATATGTGGGGGGAACCACTGTTTGGGCGCATGACAGGGCTCAGAAGGGAAGGAGCGCCATTTGACTTTTTCAAGCTAAAATTAGCTGGAATTGAGATCGGACGCCATGTCGCGTTTGGTGAGCCCCTGATGTGCCTAAACAGTGGAAACCCCCCACAAGTGACCCCATTTTGGAAAGTAGACCCCCTGAGGAACTTATCTAGATGTGTGGTGAGCACTTTTATCCCCCGTGCGTGAAAATAAAAAAACATTTTTTCCACAAACATGATCGTTTAGTCCCCAATTCTTTATTTTCACAAGGGTAACTGAAGAAATTGGACCACAAAAGTTGTAGTCCAATTTGTCCTGAGTACGCCAATACCCTATATGTGGGGGGGAACCACTGTTTGGGCGCATGGGAAGGCTCAGAAGGGAAGGAGTGCCATTTGACTTTTTCAAGCTAAAATTAGCTGGAATTGAGATCGGACGCCATGTCGCGTTTGTTGAGCCCCTGATGTGCCTAAACAGTGGAAACCCCCAACAAGTGACCCCATTTTGGAAACTAAACCCCCTAAGGAACTTATCTAGATGTGTGGTGAGCACTTTTATCCCCCCGAGTGCTTCACAGAAGTTTATACCGCCCATGCGTGAAAATAAAAAAAGTATTTTTTCCACAAACATGATCGTTTAGTCCCCAATTTTTTATTTTCACAAGGGTAACTGAAGAAATTGGACCACAAAAGTTGTAGTCCAATTTGTCCTGAGTACGCCAATACCCCATATGTGGGGGGAACCACTGTTTGGGCGCATGGCAAGGCTCAGAAGGGAAGGAGCGCCATTTGACTTTTTCAAGCTAAACTTAGCTGGAATTGAGATCGGACACCATGTCGCGTTTGGTGAGCCCCTGATGTGCCTAAACAGTGGAAACCCCCCACAAGTGACCCCATTTTGGAAACTAGACCCCCTAAGGAACTTATCTAGATGTGTAGTGAGCACTTTTATCCCCCAAGTGCTTCACAGAAGTTTATACCGCCCGTGCGTGGAAATAAAAAATCCTATTTTTTGCCCACAAAAATGACCTTTAGTCCCCAATTTTTTAATTTCCCAAGGGTAACAGGAGAAATTGGACCACAAAAGTTGTCCAATTTGTCCTGAGTAGGCTGGTACCCCATATGTGGGAGAAAACTACTGTTTGGGCACACGTCAGAGCTCGGAAGGGAAGTAGTGACGTTTTGGAATGCAGGCTTTGATGGAATCGTCTGCGGCCGTCATGTTCCGTTTGACGAGCCCCTGATGTGCCTAGACTGGAAACCCCCCACAAGTGACCCCAATTTGGAAACTAGACCCCCTAAGGAACTTGTCTAGATGTGTGGTGAGAACTTTGAACCCCCAAGTGTTTCACTAAAGTTTATAACGCCCGGGCGTGAAAATAAAAAATCCTATTTTTTGCCCACAAAAATGATCTTTTAGTCCCCAATTTTTTAATTTCCCAAGGGTAACAGGAGAAATTGGACCACAAAAGTTGTTGTCCAATTTGTCCTGAGTACGCTGGTACCCCACATGTGGGAAAAAACTGTTTGGGCACACGTTGGGGCTCGAAAGGGAAGTACTGAAGTTTTGGAATGCAGACTTTGATGGAATCGTCTGCGGGCATCATTCCGTTTGCAGAGCCCCTGATGTGCCTAAACAGGAAAAAAAAACACAAGTGACAACATTTTGGAAAGTAGGTCCCCAAAGAACTTGCGTAGATGTGCCTCCTTTGGAATAAATCTGTTTCCTGTAAATTAGTAGTGCATGGAGGTGTGGTACAATTTTAAGCAATCCTTCATACACCGGCCAGGTTTGTCGGGGCCGGTGTCGCATTGATAGATGGTGTCCTTGCGTTTTCCTCTTCTGTAGCACACTCGGCACCATTTTTGAGGCTTACCTTTTCTTCCAGTTGGCGGGACCACCTCCGGAAAATGCTGACCTGGTACGATACGTGTACCTTCAGTTCCAGAAGTACTGGGGCCCGCTCCTTCCCTCGTGCCAATCATCAGGGCCTTAACCACTACCTCCTGGAAATGAAGGTACGACGTATCGGTGTTGTGTGCACATTGTGACAGCAGGAAAGCGTTGAGCATTGCCATTTGTACAATGTGCACGGACAGCTTTTTGTACCACACCCTGGCCTTTCTCAAAGCACTGTACGGTTGGAGGAGTTGATCAGAGAGATCAACGCCCCCCATGTTTTTGTTGTACCCCAGTACACAGGTCGGTTTGCTGACCTCTGTAGAGGTACCCCTTACAGTGCTGAGGGCGCTGCCATCACAGTGTATGGTGGTCAATAGAAGGACATCCCTTTTGTCCTTGTACTTGCCCACCAGCAGGTGGTTGCTACATAGGGCTTTGCTCTCACATTTTCTGAGAGTCTGCCCAAGTAGCGTCTTTGGGAGGCCTCTCTGATTTTTGCGGACAGTACCGCAGGCTGCGGTACCTCGCGTAGAGAGAGATTTGTAGAGTGGGATGCTGGTGTAAAAGTTATCGGTATAGAGGTGATAACCTTTATGCAGTAGTGGGTGCACCAAATCCCACACAATTTTCCCACTCACTCCCAGGATAGAAGGACACTCAGGCGGTTCAATCCTGGTGTCCTTTCCTTCGTAAACTCTAAAGCTGTGGGTGTACCCTGAGCTACTCTCACACAGCTTGTAGAGTTTGATTCCGTACCTGGCCCTTTTGCTGGGCAGGTATTGATGGATTTTTAGCCGCCCCTTAAAATGAATTAAGGACTCATCCACGCAGATGTCCCTTTGAGGCACGTACACTTCAGCAAACTTTTTGTTGAAGTGTTCGATGACCGGCCGAACTTTGAACAGACGGTCAAAGTTGGGGTCATCTCGTGCGGGACACCGTGCATTATCGTTGTAATGCAGGAACTTATGGATGGCCTCAAAACGCGTCCGGGTCATGACCATTCGGAATACTGGAGTGTTATATAAAATATCTTTACTCCAGTATTGCCGAAGTTCAGGTGTTGTGAAATTGGATTCTGGGCTCCCCCGGTGGCCACTTGTGGAATTTAACTTGTGTGCATCATCCCCTCTGTTCACCTGCTCCTATCAGGATGTGGGAGTCGCTATATAACCTTGCTCCTCTGTCAGTTTCATGCCGGTCAACAATGTAATCAGTAGCCTTTCTGTGCATGTTCCTGCTACTAGACAACTCCCAGCTAAGTTGGACTTTTGTCCTTGTGTGTTTTTGCATTTTGTTCCTGTTCACAGCTGCTGTTTCGTTACTGTGTCTGGAAAGCTCTTGTGAGCGGAAATTGCCACTCTGGTGTTATGAGTTAATGCTAGAGTCTTAAAGTAATTTCTGGATGGTGTTTTGATAGGGTTTTCTGCTGACCATGAAAGTGCCCTTTCTGTCTTCATGCTATCTAGTAAGCGGACCTCGATTTTGCTAAACCTATTTTCATACTACGTTTGTCATTTCATCTTAAATCACCGCCAATATATGTGGGGGCCTCTGTCTGCCTTTTGGGAAAATTTCTCTAGAGGTGAGCCAGGACTGTCTTTTCCTCTGCTAGGATTAGGTAGTTCTCCGGCTGGCGCTGGGCATCTAGGAATAAAAAAACGTAGGCATGCTACCCGGCCACTTCTAGTTGTGCGGCAGGTTTAGTTCATGGTCAGTATAGTTTCCATCTTCCAAGAGCTAGTTCTCATATATGCTGGGCTATGTTCTCTCGCCATTGAGAATCATGACAGTTTGACCGGCCCAAAAAAAAGGGTTAAATTACTGGCTGAGAAAGGAGAGAAAAAAGAAGTCTGCTACAATTTTTTTTTTTTTTTTTTTTTTTTTTCCCTCTAGTTCTGAGTGTGCTCTTAATTGAATCACTTGCTAGTCTGCCTATACTGCAGCCTTCCTCTCTTCCTCTCCTTCTAATCCTTGAATGGCTCTGTGTTCACCTGTTTCAAATGGATCTTCAGAGTGTAGCTACAGGTTTGAATAATCTCGCCACAAAGGTACAAAATTTGCAAGATTTTGTTGTTCATGCACCTATGTCTGAGCCTAGAATTCCTTTGCCTGAATTCTTCTCGGGGAATAGATCTCACTTTCAAAATTTTAAAAATAATTGCAAATTGTTTTTGTCCCTGAAGTCTCGCTCTGCCGGAGACCCTGCACAGCAGGTCAGGATTGTCATTTCCTTGCTCCGGGGCGACCCTCAAGACTGGGCTTTTGCATTGGCACCAGGGGATCCTGCGTTGCTCAATGTGGATGCGTTTTTTCTGGCCTTGGGGTTGCTTTATGAGGAACCTCATTTAGAGCTTCAGGCGGAAAAGGCCTTGATGTCCTTGTCTCAGGGGCAAGATGAAGCTGAAATATACTGCCAAAAATTCCGCAAATGGTCTGTGCTTACTCAGTGGAATGAGTGCGCCCTGGTGGCGATTTTCAGAGAAGGTCTCTCTGATGCCATTAAGGATGTTATGGTGGGGTTCCCTGTGCCTGCGAGTCTGAATGAGTCCATGACAATGGCTATTCAGATCGATAGGCGTCTGCGGGAGCGCAAACCTGTGCACCATTTGGCGGTGTCTACTGAGACAACGCCAGAAAATATGCAATGTGATAGAATTCTGTCCAGAAGCGAGCGGCAGAATTTTAGATGAAAAAATGGGTTGTGCTTCTATTGTGGTGATTCAACTCATGTTATATCAGCATGCTTTAAGCGTACTAAGAAGCCTGACAAGTCTGTTTCAATTAGCACTTTACAGTCTAAGTTTATTCTATCTGTGACCCTGATTTGTTTTTTGTCATCTATTACCGCGGACACCTATGTCGACTCTGGCGCTGCTTTGAGTCTTATGGATTGGTCCTTTGCCAAACGCTGTGGGTATGATTTGGAGCCATTGGAGGCTCCGATACCTCTGAAAGGGATTGACTCCACCCCATTGGCTAGTAATAAACCACAATACTGGACACAAGTGACTATGCGTGTTAATCCGGATCACCAGGAGGTTATTCGCTTTCTGGTGCTGTATAATCTACATGATGTTTTGGTGCTGGGATTGCCATGGCTGCAATCTCATAACCCAGTCCTCGACTGGAGAGCTATGTCTGTGTTAAGCTGGGGATGTAAAGGAACTCATGGGGACGTACCTTTGGTTTCCATTTCATCATCTATTCCCTCTGAGATTCCTGAATTCTTGTCTGACTTTCGTGACGTTTTTGAAGAACCCAAGGTTGGTTCACTACCTCCGCACCGGGAGTGCGATTGTGCCATAGACTTGATCCCGGGTAGTAAATACCCTAAGGGTCGTTTATTTAATCTGTCTGTGCCTGAACACGCTGCTATGCGAGAATATATAAAGGAGTCCTTGGAAAAGGGACATATTCGTCCTTCGTCATCTCCCTTAGGAGCCGGTTTTTTCTTTGTGTCTAAGAAAGACGGCTCTTTGAGGCCGTGTATTGATTATCGACTTTTGAATAAAATCACGGTTAAATATCAATATCCGTTACCACTGCTTACTGATTTGTTTGCTCGTATAAAGGGGGCCAAGTGGTTCTCTAAGATTGATCTCCGTGGGGCGTATAATTTGGTGCGAATCAAGCAGGGGGATGAGTGGAAAACCGCATTTAATACGCCCGAGGGCCATTTTGAGTATTTGGTGATGCCTTTTGGTCTTTCAAATGCCCCTTCAGTCTTCCAGTCCTTTATGCATGACATTTTCCGCGATTATTTGGATAAATTTATGATTGTGTATCTGGATGATATTCTGATTTTTTCGGATGACTGGGACTCTCATGTCCAGCAGGTCAGGAGGGTTTTTCAGGTTTTGCGGTCTAATTCCTTGTGTGTGAAGGGTTCTAAGTGTGTTTTTGGGGTTCAGAAGATTTCCTTCTTGGGATACATTTTTTCCCCCTCTTCCATCGAGATGGATCCTGTCAAGGTTCAGGCTATTGGTGATTGGACGCAACCCTCTTCTCTTAAGAGTCTTCAGAAATTTTTGGGCTTTGCTAACTTTTATCGTCGATTTATTGCTGGTTTTTCTGATGTTGTAAAACCATTGACTGATTTGACTAAGAAGGGTGCTGATGTTGCTGATTGGTCCCCTGATGCTGTGGAGGCCTTTCGGGAGCTCAAGCGCCGCTTTTCTTCCGCCCCAGTGTTGCGTCAGCCTGATGTTGCTCTTCCTTTTCAGGTTGAGGTCGACGCTTCTGAAATCGGAGCTGGGGCGGTGTTGTCGCAGAGAAGTTCCGACTGCTCCGTGATGAGACCTTGTGCTTTTTTTTCCCGTAAATTTTCGCCCGCCGAGCGGAATTATGATATTGGGAATCGGGAGCTTTTGGCCATGAAGTGGGCTTTTGAGGAGTGGCGTCACTGGCTTGAGGGGGCCAGACATCAGGTGGTGGTATTGACTGACCACAAAAATTTAATTTACCTTGAGTCTGCCAGGCGCCTGAATCCTAGACAAGCGCGCTGGTCGTTGTTTTTCTCTCGGTTTAATTTTGTGGTGTCTTACCTACCGGGTTCTAAGAATGTTAAGGCGGATGCCCTTTCTAGGAGTTTTGAGCCTGACTCCCCTGGTAATTCTGAGCCCACAGGTATCCTTAAAGATGGAGTGATATTGTCTGCCGTTTCTCCAGACCTGCGGCGGGCCTTGCAGGAGTTTCAGGCGGATAGACCTGATCGTTGCCCACCTGGTAGACTGTTTGTTCCTGATGATTGGACCAGTAGAGTCATCTCTGAGGTTCATTCTTCTGCGTTGGCAGGTCATCCTGGAATCTTTGGTACCAGGGATTTGGTGGCAAGGTCCTTCTGGTGGCCTTCCCTGTCACGAGATGTGCGAGGCTTTGTGCAGTCTTGTGACGTTTGTGCTCGGGCCAAGCCTTGTTGTTCTCGGGCTAGTGGATTGTTGTTACCCTTGCCTATCCCGAAGAGGCCTTGGACGCACATCTCGATGGATTTTATTTCGGATCTGCCTGTTTCTCAGAAGATGTCTGTCATCTGGGTGGTGTGTGACCGTTTCTCTAAGATGGTCCATCTGGTTCCCTTGCCTAAGTTGCCTTCTTCTTCCGAGTTGGTTCCTCTGTTTTTTCAAAATGTTGTTCGTTTGCATGGTATTCCGGAGAATATCGTTTCTGACAGAGGGACCCAATTCGTGTCTAGATTTTGGCGGGCGTTCTGTGCTAGGATGGGCATAGATTTGTCTTTTTCGTCTGCTTTCCATCCTCAGACTAATGGCCAGACCGAGCGGACTAATCAGACCTTGGAGACATATTTGAGGTGTTTTGTGTCTGCGGATCAGGATGATTGGGTTGCTTTTTTGCCTTTGGCGGAGTTCGCCCTCAATAATCGGGCCAGCTCTGCCACCTTGGTGTCCCCGTTTTTCTGTAATTCGGGGTTTCATCCTCGATTTTCCTCCGGTCAAGTGGAATCTTCGGATTGTCCTGGAGTGGATGCTGTGGTGGAGAGGTTGCATCAGATTTGGGGGCAGGTGGTGGACAATTTGAAGTTGTCCCAGGAGAAGACTCAGCTTTTTGCCAACCGCCGTCGTCGTGTTGGTCCTCGGCTTTGTGTTGGGGACTTGGTGTGGTTGTCTTCTCGTTTTGTCCCTATGAGGGTTTCTTCTCCTAAGTTTAAGCCTCGGTTCATCGGCCCGTACAAGATATTGGAGATTCTTAACCCTGTGTCCTTCCGTTTGGACCTCCCTGCATCCTTTTCGATTCATAATGTTTTTCATCGGTCATTGTTGCGCAGGTATGAGGTACCAGCTGTGCCTTCCGTTGAGCCTCCTGCTCCGGTGTTGGTTGAGGGTGAGTTGGAGTACGTTGTGGAAAAGATCTTGGACTCTCGTGTTTCCAGACGGAAACTCCAGTATCTGGTCAAATGGAAAGGATACGGTCAGGAGGATAATTCTTGGGTCACTGCCTCTGATGTTCATGCCTCCGATCTTGTCCGTGCCTTTCATAGGGCTCATCCTGATCGCCCTGGTGGTTCTGGTGAGGGTTCGGTGCCCCCTCCTTGAGGGGGGGGTACTGTTGTGAAATTGGATTCTGGGCTCCCCCGGTGGCCACTTGTGGAATTTAACTTGTGTGCATCATCCCCTCTGTTCACCTGCTCCTATCAGGATGTGGGAGTCGCTATATAACCTTGCTCCTCTGTCAGTTTCATGCCGGTCAACAATGTAATCAGTAGCCTTTCTGTGCATGTTCCTGCTACTAGACAACTCCCAGCTAAGTTGGACTTTTGTCCTTGTGTGTTTTTGCATTTTGTTCCTGTTCACAGCTGCTGTTTCGTTACTGTGTCTGGAAAGCTCTTGTGAGCGGAAATTGCCACTCTGGTGTTATGAGTTAATGCTAGAGTCTTAAAGTAATTTCTGGATGGTGTTTTGATAGGGTTTTCTGCTGACCATGAAAGTGCCCTTTCTGTCTTCATGCTATCTAGTAAGCGGACCTCGATTTTGCTAAACCTATTTTCATACTACGTTTGTCATTTCATCTTAAATCACCGCCAATATATGTGGGGGCCTCTGTCTGCCTTTTGGGAAAATTTCTCTAGAGGTGAGCCAGGACTGTCTTTTCCTCTGCTAGGATTAGGTAGTTCTCCGGCTGGCGCTGGGCATCTAGGAATAAAAAAACGTAGGCATGCTACCCGGCCACTTCTAGTTGTGCGGCAGGTTTAGTTCATGGTCAGTATAGTTTCCATCTTCCAAGAGCTAGTTCTCATATATGCTGGGCTATGTTCTCTCGCCATTGAGAATCATGACATTCAGGCTTCTTCAGGATCCCCATGTGGAGGACCAGGCCCCAAAACTGCATCATTTCAACTGCGTCTACAGGAGACCAGTTAGAATATGATGAACCAGAGTTTTGGTCCAAAAATTGCCGAGCATACAAGTTAGTTTGCTCCACCATTAGGTTAACGAAAGCCTCAGAGAAAAAGACTTTGAAAAAGTCTAGTTCTGTGAGGCCGGTGGTGTCAAACTTGATTCCTGATTCTGCCGCAAAATCAGGAATCAGCGGCTCGTAATTTTCGGGTGGCGAGGTCCATATGGGGTCCGCAGTGGGGTGCGCTGGTTCGTCTTCAGCAATGTTGGGCGCTTCATCTTCATCAACGATGGGCCTTGTCTCATCTTCTGTCCTGCGGCGTCTGCGTGGCGGTTCCGCACAGCCGGAGGAGGAAGATGAGGAGTGGGAAGAGGATGAGGAAGAATCAGAAAAATAAAGAAAAGTGGGATCCTCTCCCTCGCTATCAGTGTCGGAGGCAAGGAAAGAATATGCCTCCTCCGCTGAATAGCGCTGTTGGGACGAACGGGACGAGCAGGACATTTTTTTTGTAAGTGTGGTGCTTGGGTGTACATTATTGGTAACTGTGTAAGGGTGGGGGGGATAGTGCTTGGTGCAAACTACTCTGAAAAGAAAAAGCTAAAGGAAAAAAAAGCAAATAGGGAAAAAAAATACCTGTGAAAGAAAAGTATAAAACAGCAGGCCCTAGCTCTGATAAGTGAACCGCGTCACTTATCAAATTTCGGCCGCTGCTGGGTGTTCGAAAGGGGATGTGAAAAAAAAACGGCAGGCACGAGAGCTCTGATAAGTGAACTGCGTCACTTATCAAAGTTCGGCCGCTGCTGGGTGTGCGAACAAGGATGTGAAAAAAAAACGGCAGGTACGAGAGCTCTGATAAGTGAACCGCGTCACTTATCAAAGTTCAGCGGCTGCTGGGTGTGCGAAGGGGGATGTGAAAAAAAAAACGGCAGGCACGAGAGCTCTGATAAGTGAACCGCGACACTTATCAAAGTTCAGCGGCTGCTGGGTGTGCGAACGGGTATGTGAAAAAAAAACGGCAGGCACGAGAGCTCTGATAAGTGAACCGCGTCACTTATCAAAGTTCGGCCGCTGCTGGGTGTGTGAACAGAGATGTGAAAAAAAAAGAAAAGGAAGGCACGGGTTAGACACGGCGGCTGGGTGAGCACACGGAGATGGGAAAAAGAAAAAAAAGGAAGGCGCGGGTTAGACGCGGCGGCTGGGTGAGCGCACGGAGATGGAAAAAAAAAAAGAAAAGGAAGGCACGGGTTAGATGCGGTGGCTGGGTGAGCACACGAAGATGGGAAAAAAAAAAAGGCACGGGTTAGACGCGGCGGCTGGGTGAGCGCACGGAGATGGAAAAAAAAAAGAAAAGGAGGGCACGGGTTAGACGCGGCGGCTGGGTGAGCGCACGGAGATGGGAAAAAAAAAAAGAAAGGCACGGGTTAGACGCGGCGGCTGGGTGAGCGCACGGAGATGGGGAAAAAAAAAGAAAACGGCAGGCACGAGAGCTTTGATAAGTGAACCGCGTCACTTATCAAAGTTTGGCGGCTGCTGAGTGTGCGCACAGGTGTTTTGAAGAAAAAAAAAAGGAAAACGGCAGGTACAAGCTCTGATTAGTGAACTGCGTCACTTATCAAAGTTTGGCGGCTGCGGGATGGGTGTACGAAATTGGGCAAAGGGGGCTGATTAAAAAAAAGCGAGCACGAGTGTTGATCGGTGAACTGTGTCACCAATCAACGCTCGGCGACTGCTAAACGTGCGCACGGAGGCGGCAAAAAGAGGGACGGAGGGGGTTAAAAAAGGGGGAAGGGGGGATTGGGAGGTTGAAGAGAGATCGGGTAGGGGCTGTTAACACTTACGTTTGTAGTCTCTTCTTTCTTCGGTTTTCTTTCTTCGGTTTTCTTTCTTCTTTCTTTCGCTGTTTTCGAACGCAGGGAATTGTGGTGTTACAGGCTTCTGTAGCACCACAAGGCCCAGCAAGACAAAATCTGGCTGTGTGACCGCTCTGCAGGAGTCCTCAGCTAGAGTGAGGACCCCTGCAGAGCGGTCAGACAGGTCACCTGCAGGTGACAGACAGGTCACAGAGCGGTCACACCGCTGCTGTGAGCTGTCATTGGTGGGATCGAATGATAACATCGATCCCACCAATCCCTGCAGGCCCTGGTGACCATGGCAACTGCCTAGGATCCCTCCGATCCTAGGCAGGTCACCAGCAGGTCACACAGCGGTCACAACATGACCTCCTCTGTGCCCTGTGATTGGCGCGATTGTCGATAGCACCCTGGATCTTTCTTCCCTCTGTGGCGGCGGCGGCCATGAATTACCGTTCTTTTTCCTGTGTGGTTTTAATATGCTTTGCTCCTGAGACACTATTATGTAGTATCTTCTCTCTGTCACTTAATATTCAGAATATGTCTCCTACACCTAGCAATCGGAATAAAACCATCAATAACATATTCTTATCTTTGTCAGAGTACAGAGAAGTCTACTCTTGCAGAATGAACTCCTCTTGGCAAGGTTGTAACACTCCATCTGTGATAGTTCTAACTTTCTTTATAGCCATGTGCATAAAAATGGGTATAGGGTCTCTTGCTATCCTAGGATAGGTCATCAATATCAGATTGGTGGGGAGTTGATACCATGTAGTCCAACTGAACAGTTGTTTACAACTCCCACAGTTTCTGAGAACTACCTCTACAAAGTTTATAGTGTACGTACAGCCATGGGTGCTGTAAGCAGCTGTTCGGAGGGGCCGCTGGGTGTTAGACCTCCATCGATCTGATATTGAGGAGAGTTCATCAATAAAAAAAAAGTTCGGGATCATCCTTTTAAAACCGTAAATCTGCACGAAACATGACAACAACTCAATATAAAAACTGTCAGGTTTATTTGACTTTAAACATCTATAATATTGTCCTTAAAGGGGTCGTCCAACACACAACATTTATTTTTGCATCACATAATAGGGAACTAATGCATGATTGCTTATAGTCCCAGCACGGAAATATCCACCAATTGCAAGAACAAGAGTCCCTTGTCCCCATGAAATGGTGGTCCCACATGTGCACAAAGGTCATTTTTCTGCCTGTTTAAACAGGTGGACTAAAGCAAGCAATGTACACAGAGCGATCTAAATTAAATCGCTCAGTGTACATAGGCAGCTATAGGCAGTGCGAGTCCTGGTTACACAGGATGATGCACCGCCAAGAACAATCGGGTTTTTTTTTTAGTTCTGCTGAAAAGATCATTTCATTTCACCCAATGAACAAGTGTTTTTCTTGTTCATCAGGTGATTAGCAGCCTCTTTACACAGCAAGATAATTGTGAAATTAGCATTTCTAACAATACTGGATCACGATTACCTTGCAGTGTAAGTACCCCTTGAAGCTCCATGCATAGTCAAGGGTTAAACGCAAACAGCTATGTGGTGTTCATGTGAACCTCTTTCATTACCAGTTAAGCAGAGCTGACAGAAGATGTAGTAACAGTGCTTTCCTATTGTCAAAGCCATGTTATTTTGTTGGTCAGAACCTGGTGGGATAATCTAGCGATATGCCACTAACCTTTTTCTTATAGCAGCCCGTATAAAACTATAGGTGATTTGAAAGCTATAGCTCAGCCCTGCTATACAAAATACTTCAAATTGATCATTAACTTATCTATTTATCGCATGAATTATAGAGTATGTCTAAAAGTGACATTTATATGGTTTATTACGTATAGTGTATAAACTTTGTATATTGAATTACACATTTACATTATCCTAAACAAGATCTAGCAGGTTGAGGGATAACAAAGATCCCCAAACACATCTTACTATTTTTATAATGTTTACTTAGTAAATTATATTTCTGTTTCTGACACTTGCAGTTTATATTCCTATTAAAATTGGCTAGAACCTAAAATTCTACAGTGAACTTTCCATTTGTCTCAGCTGGTCACTAAACTGATGGAAACATATACCACTAAAAAGGCTTAGAACATATGGCACAGTTTGCAGCACCAGGCACTGAAAGCTTATCTGTCTGTGAATATGTGTGAGCAGCAGACATACATTAATTTCTGAGTTACTGAACTGTATACTTTACAACAATCATGAATGGAATTTCTAACAGCTGGCTAAATCATATGCTTTCTTCTAGCAATGAAAATCTCAGCTGGGGCATGCACACAGTGAAAGCTGTAACATTGCATTTATTCACAATTGCACTGAAAAGCTCATAAATAAGAAGACAAAAATACCATTTATAAATCAGACACTAAGCAGACTATGAACTTTTCTCAAGTACAATTACTTTCCATTAAATATTAGGATTCTACTATAGATGACTTATATGTCAAGAGCTCTTGCCTTCAACTATTTGGTGTGGCTAATTAATAATCGTAACCCAATAATAATCTAATAATAATCTTTACTAATATCGTGCTAACATATTCCACAGCACCTCACCTCAGGAAGTACGTGTGCAGGCAATATCAGACATTACACAGCAATGCATACCGTAATTCAACTATTACTAATGCCATCTAATGAATGTGCCATTTCTGGGGCAGCTGAGGTCTGGTTCTATTAGTCTGGGAAGGGGCCAATATATATGGCCCTTCCCAGCCTATTAATATCATAGAATCATAGAATGGTAAAGTTGGAAGGGACCTCCTGGGTCATCTGGTCCATCTCCCTGCTCAAAGAGGGATTCACTAAATCATCCCAGATAGATGTCTGTCCAGCCTCTGTTTGAAAACTTCCATGGATGGAGAACTCACCACCTCTCGTGGCAGCCTGTTCCACTCATTGATCACCCTAATTGTCAAAAAGTTTTAACTAATATCTAATCTGTGTCTCCTCCCATTCAGTTTCATCCCATTGCTTCTAGTCTTTCCTTGTGCAAATGAGAATAAAAATGATCCTTCTACAATGTGACAGCCCTTGAGATATTTGTAGACAGCTATTAAGTCTCTCAGTCTTCTTTTTTGCAAGCTAAACATTCCCAAATCCTGTAACCGTTCCTCATAGGGCATGGTTTGCAGACCAGTCACCAATCTGGTCGCTCTTCTCTGATCTTGCTGCAGTTTGTTGATGTCTTTTTTAAAATGTGGTGCCCAAAACTGGACACAGTATTCCAGATGAGGTCTGACCAAAGAGGAGTAGAGGGCAATAATGACTTTGTGTGCTCTAGACTATATGCTTCTGTTAATTGCTGCCCACTGCTCTAGTTTATTTATATATTTTTGAATCATCTCTCTCCCAACAGCCCCAAGCTGTCTTCTTTGCCTTAGCTGTTATTAAAAATAGGGGGGAACCCACATCATTTTTTAGAGTCCATCAATTTTTAATAGCCAGCAAAAGCAAAGCAGGCAGCTGGGGGCTGATATTAATAGGCTGGGAGGGTACATAGATATTGAGCCCTTCCAAGAATAATGAGACGAGCTCACAGCTGTCTGCTTTCCCTTGGCTGGTTATTAAAAATAGGGGGGCCTCACATCGGTTTTATCTTTTATTTATTTGTATTTTTCATTTATTTATTTGTTAGTAACCAAGTAATCCTGATTACAACTATGGTGGCGCACCCTAATAGTGGATGTAGGAGAACTTCAGGAGATATTACTGCCATATGGTGACCATATAGTGGTGGATATCACTACTGCCGAACATGTAAGAGATTATAGTATAGTTACAGATAGTCACATAGTCACTTACAGCCGACGTTCTTTCTGATGGAGTCATTCACTTCTCACATCTTTTCCATCTGGTCCAGACCGACATGACAACTTCTTCCAGCCTGGATTCGACTGTAAAGATTACAACAAAGACATTTTTGACTTCTCACATTTCCAGTACCATCTATCTCCAACCCTCACAAATTCTTTATCCTCCTTATACCCCAATGAGGAGCCGCTGGTGCAATTTTTGTCCCTGTTACTACACCTACTGTGTGGTACTGTGTGCCCTCTAGATGCTAAAACAAACTTCAAGAATATATTAACGCCCTGTGCAAGTGCCCTGGAAAACAGTGCCCACATTTTGCACCCTATAAAGTATTAATGCCCTCTGTGTTTGACAGTCACAATAACCTGTATGCCTCTATAACAATAAGTGCCCATTTAATATTTAATAATGTCCCGAGTCTCCCTCCTGCACAGCTCCCCTCTACACAGTATAATGCCCCCTCACTGTATTAATACCCCCACACATTATACTGACCCCTTAGTAGCCCCCAAACTGTTAGATGGCTCCAACACTGTTTAATGGCCCCTCACTGTACAGAGTAAGCAAATTAGCTCCCACACTGTTTGATGGCCCCCTCTCTGTATGATGGCTCCGTCACTATATGATGGTCCCTCAGTAATCCACACACTGTATGATGGCACTTCCCATAGTGCTCCATAAAGTATAATGCACTTCCCATTGTCCTCCAAATAGTATAATGCACCCCATAGTCCCCCAAACAGTATTATGGAACCCATAGTCCTCACTATAATATAATGCACTTGCCCATAGTTATCAATATCTCCCCATGAAAAATACAATACTCACCTTTCCTCCTTGTTCCTTCGCTGCTGTGGTCTCTGCAGCGAGCATTCTGGAGCGCCGCACATATCAATGCAGCGAGCATCATGTGGTGACATCATCACACCTGCTGCGCTGAGACGTCAGATGCTGTGGGAGAATCACCCCCACCGCTCATGGGCCCCATAGCCCATTGCAGTGAGATTGTGCGAATGTCGATACAGTTAAAAGTAGCGTAGCTTTGGGTGGGACCATCAGAGCGTGGGGTCCGGGGTGACCGCACCCTTTGCCCCCAGTTAGCTGCGCTACTAGAGAGAATAGAAAACACTGTTTGAAAACTAACCCTTTATTACCACTCTCAATTCTTATATTTGTGATACTAATGATCTCATGAGAAAATTACAGGGCTTTACCCTCGACTCTGATATGATGTTGGCTAGCATCGACGTTGAGTCATTATACTCTTCCATCCCCCATAACTAAGGTTTGTTGGCAGCTGAGTTCTTTCTGAGGGGTAGAGGTCGGGAATTCTCTAATCACAAAGAGTTGGTTCTTGAAGCATTAGAATTCTGTCTATCTAGGAATGTCTTCACTTTTGACAGGAAGTACTTACACTAGTTAAGGGGTACTGCATTGGGGAGTCCCTGTGCCCCATCGTATGCCAATGAATTCCTGGGCTGGTGGGAGGAAACCGTGTTTTTGGAGACATTCCTATTGAGGGAAGTGAGAATGTCTCATTGTGGACCCGCTTCATAGACGACATCCTGATTATCTGGAGAGAGGATTCCGCTCAGTTCAAAGAATTTGTGTATAAATTAAATGTAAATGATTTCAATCTGCATTTTACGTATGAAATAGTTATCAACTCCAATTTTTGGATCTCTTGATTTAAAAGAGAGCCGATGGTGACTTTATGACTAAAACCTTCAGGAAGACCACGGCCACCAATTCTTCATTAAGATGTGAAAGCAATCACCCAGTACCATTGAAAAGAGGGATCCCTAAAGGACAATTTATGTGAGTTCATTGCAACTGCTCTGATGATGCCAACTTCGAGATGCAGGCAGCAGAATTGGGCAACAGGTTTGTGGAAAGGGACTACCCTAAAAATATACTCACTAAGGCATACAGGGAGACTAGAGCTATGGACCAGTTTACTTAACCCCTTACCTAAGAACAATAGTGATGACAATACCTGTTCTAAAGCTTCTTTTAGTGGTGCCGGGTTCTTCTATTTAAGCGCAATCGCGCTACAATGTGCAGACAGTGTGATGCTGTGGGCTTGTGCTACCATACCAATGGACTATAGTGGCCATGATGGTGGGAGGTTCCCCACCCTGTCCATTCTGACTCCCCTGAAGAATCTTTATAAGAGAAAATGCATTGGGAGTATCATACTCTTCATCATTGATTTCCGGTCATCACTAAATGAACTCTAGCAGTCCCATACTTCTGATTGTATTCATTGTATATAGTGAAGTTTGTTTATATGATTATCCAGTGTGGATTGACCTTTGGGTCATATACATATTAATACCTGTTAGCATCATTTACCAAATGTGAAATGATATATTGACTTATACAATTTCATTAATAATTGAGTTATTGCCAGCCTCACACTGCTGGGATGTTTTGGTCCTATTTGTTGGTCAGTGTTGGCTACAATCCTTATGTTATGTCCTTGCTTGTGTGGCACTGCACTGTTTTGCACTTTAGTCTAGTAAGACTTTGTAGGTATTTATTTTATACTAGATGGAGGCCCGATGCTATGGCATCAGGAGGGCGGTAATGTCGCGATGGGGCAGGCTATGCAGCGTTGAGAATCTCTCCCCCATGTGCTCACCCATCTGTCCACTCTCTCTTTCCCCATGTGCTGACTTCTCCTGTCTGTGCTCTCTTTTTTGACCTGTCTACCCCATGTGCTATCCCCCTTGTCTGCTGTCTTTCTCCTTCCTGTGCTGTGTTCTTCCCTCATGCACTGTCCGGTTTGAGCTGTCTCACCCCTGTGCTCTGTTTCTCTCACCCCTGTGCGCTTTCTTTCTCCCCCATCTGCTGTCTTCTCCTCTCATGTCATCTCTTCTTTGACCTGTGTACCCCATGTGCTCTTGTACACCGTCAGACACAGACAATTTTTAAAATGAACTTTCGTTCGTGGGAAACCCCCTTTAATGTGACCGGCTTCCTCTGCCTGTAGACATAGACACGTCGCGCATCTGCCACCAGGATCAGCTGAATGATTTACTGCTCCTGTGCGTAATTCACGCAGGCGCAGTAAATCAGACCGCCGCCATCTTTGTGCAGACAGATAGTGGCGGTCACATTAAAACTGCGCATGCGCTCCTCCTGTACAAAGATGGCAGTCAGTAAATCACTTGGCTGATCACGGCGGCGGCGTGTTCATGACTTTGTTCTGCTGGTGGTACCACGCAAGAGGCTGCGTATGGCGTATACAGTATGTGTGTGGTGCATACGGCGTATACAGTGTGTGTGTCAGGACTCTGAACATTTTTTACCTTTTGTGCATTAGTGCTCTTTTCCAAGATGGCATTTTTGGTCTCATGTGCACTGTGTCTTCCTGCTATAAAACTCCACCCCAGCCTTCAGTCTGTGCTAGAGTATTCTGCCTTGCATCCAGCTCCTGACCTCTGATTACTCCCTGGCTATATACCTGCTCCTGTGAACCTGTGTGGTGATCCTGCTACTCTGCTCTGAGTTCCTGCTGCATACACCAGTTCCAGTAATCCTCCTTCATCTACTGCTCGTGTTTACTTCCATCTGCATTTGCTGGACATGTAAGCGTTTGCTGCTCTGCAAAAACCTGAGACTATTACCCAGGCCTCCCTGGTTGAGCTAAGCTATGATTTGAACTGCCTTATAAGCTTATCTATCTGTGTTTGGACTAAGACAAGGATTTATTCATGTCAAGTATCCTCAAGAATAACGGTGCTTCATAGACTTTCTGCTTGATTGCATTTTCCTCTGAAGTTTCCTATAGACTGCTAAGCTGCGTTTAATATTTACACCAAGTGTTGTGGACTTGAGTTTCTCTCTGCACCTGTTTGAATCACCGTGTGATAATATAGACTTTACCACTTATAAAACTGTGTCTTGTAGTTGTCTTGTTCCACGCAAAGAGTCTCCTGAGTTATCCCTTATAATTATTACAGGATACTCTAGCCATAAAAAAAAGGAGACTGCTGGAACAATGACTGCAGAAAGCAGACTAGAGCAGGTGTTTTCCATAATTAGATCACTGCAGAAAGATGTGGAAGGTCTGCAAAAGAAGTTTGGAAGCTTTGAACACAATCAACAAGTGTTTGGACAAACTTTGCAGGACTTAAGCAACCACATGGCAGCCCAGGAAAACAAACTTGCTGGCATAGAGTCCCAGTATGGACGGGCTTTTCAGGACATAAGCACGCAAATAGCTGCACAAGTGACTTTACCCTCTGGGCAACCGCCACCAGCTAGCCCACCTAAGTTGCCCCCATTCAGATTTAATGGTGATCGCGACAAATTTCGTGGCTTTGTGAATCAATGTATGCTATATTTTGATGTGCATGCTGACCGTTTTCCTACTGATAGATCCAAAGTATTGTGTGTAATAATGCTACTGACCTCAAGAGCGCTCGCCTGGGCGAATCCGATGATTGAGTCTCGTGACCCACGGTTAAATAACTTGGATGATTTCTTGGCCGCTATGGCATTAATGTTTGATGACCCTAATTGCCGTGCAACCTCTGAATCTGCTTTGTTGTCTGTACGCCAGACTAAACGTTCTGTTATTGAGTATGCCACTGAATTCAGGATATTTGCGGTAGATACCAATTGGGACAGTTATGCACAATTGCCTATTTTTAAAAGGGGTCTGTCTAGTATTATAAAAGATGAACTAGCCCGCTCTGAGTCACCACAAGAGCTAGAGACATTTATACAGCATTGTGTGCGCATAGACATTCACCTTACTGAGCGTAGGCTGGAGAAATTTGCTGCTTATAACCGTATTTCTAACTTTTCCCTTCCTTCCAAAGAGCCTGCAGGTAAAACCTCTCGGGAGGTGGAGGAGGTGCCCATGCAAATTGATTCCGTTCAGAGGCGCGAGATCAATGAGCGCCGGGAGCATCGCCTTCGTGAAAGTCTATGTTTCTACTGCGGCCAGTCTGACAACTTCTTGATCAATTGTCCTAAGTGTCCTAGACGGCCTAACAAGGTGCTAGCAGCAGTAGCGGAGTATGACAACTGTGATGATGAATCTGACATCTCTGAATGTAGCCTGCCTTTAAACGCTGTATTCCATTCACTTTCTATGACTTAACCCCCCCAAGGAGCTGAAGGAAAAGAACTCTCACTGTTCTCTCCCTATTAAGATCCTGTGTTCAGGACAGTGGATTTCCAGTGCAGCTATGATTGACTCTGGTGCAGGTGGCAATTTCATGGATATCGCATTTGCCAAGGAACATGGTATTGAAATTCAGCAAAGAGCCTCTCCAATTACCATGGAAAGGCTTTAATCTCTGGGCCTGTGGATCAGGAGACCATACCCCTTGAAATTGTGTTGGAGCCTAATCATCAGGAGCAACTTTCTTTCTTGCTAATTTCTTCTCATTTTCCTGTGCTTTTAGGCATTCCTTGGTTGCATTCTCAGAACCCAATTATCAACTGGGAGACCAAGGAGATTACCTTTCCAACAAGGAGCAACTCGGTTTTAACAGAAGCTGTCCCGGAGTCCACGGCTACGGAACCACATGTACAGGTATTTTCTTTACCTCCAGCATATAAAGAGTTCTCTGACATCTGTGACAAGAAGTATAGAGAAAGGGAAAAGCGGGCACCACTCCAATACAAAAGTTAGGGATCAACCATTGCATATGAATAATTACTGAACACAAAAAGAAAAGGATATGCAAACCAATGGGATCCACCTTAAATAGTCAATTTTATTGTACAAAAATAGTAATCCACAAACAGAACCAGGCAAAACATACATTTAAAAACATTTAAAACACTAGTATGGCTGAATAGGCCATAAGTAATCTGTGACAAGAAGAATGCAGATCAGCTTCCTCCACACAGGCATTATGACTGTTCCATTGAGCTTCTTCCTGAGGCAGCTATTCCTTTTGGTAATGTATACCCTTTGGCGGCACGTGAGCTTCAAGCCTTAAAGGAGTATATTGATGAAAATCTGGCCAAAGGCTTCATACGTCCTTCTTCCTCACCAGCAGGGGCACCTATATTTTTTGTTAAAAAGAAGGATGGGACCCTGAGACACTGTGTTGACTATCGGGAACTCAATAAGGTAACCGTACGAAACCATTACCCTTTGCCTCTGATTCCCGAATTACTGGAAAGAGTCCGCCATGCTAAGGTGTTCTCTAAACTGGATCTTCGTGGGGCTTATAATTTGGTGCGTATTCGTCCAGGGGATGAGTGGAAGACAGCATTCAGATGCCGGTATGGACACTTTGAATATCTTGTGATGCCCTTCGGGCTTTGTAACGCCCCTGCAACATTTCAACACCTTGCTAATGACATTTTCAGAGATTTGATGGACCAGTTTGTGGTGATCTATTTGGACGATATACTAATCTTTTCTGACTCTACAGGAACATGAAGAACATGTCAAAACTGTTTTAAGATGTCTGAAAGAGAACCGTCTGTTTATTAAGCCGGAGAAATGCGAGTTCCATCGTTCTGAGATACAGTTCTTAGGTTATATTATCTCTCCCCAGGGGCTGAACATGGAATCTGGTAAGATTCAGGCTATCCTTGACTGGCCGGTACCCAAGAGCGTTAAGGAGGTCCAACGTTTTATTGGTTTTGCAAATTTCTACAGACGCTTCATTCGAAATTTTTCTGATATTGTCCGTCCCATTACTTCCTTGACAAAGAAGGAAAAGCCCTTTAAGTGGTCATCACAGGCTCAAGAAGCTTTTGATCGGCTTAAGATCTGTTTCACATCAGCACCGCTGTTGATATACCCAGATCCAACACTTTTATTCATTGTGGAGGTGGACGCTTCTGATAATGCTTTGGGGGCTATTCTCTCCCAAAGAACTGGAGAGAAGGGTCTGCTACATCCTTGTGCTTTCTTTTCCCGTAGACTAACCTCAGCAGAGAAGATTTTCGACATGGGAGACAAGAAATTGCTGGCTATTGCGGCTTTCAAAGAATGGATGCATCATCTGCAAGGAGCTGCACAACAGATCATAGTGCTAACTGACCATCGCAATTTAGAGTTCCTTAGATCCGCTAGATGTCTTTCTCCTCGTCAGGCTCGTTGGAACTTATTTTTAAATCAATTTAACATTGTTATCTCGTACCGTCCAGGTTCTCATAATGGAAAGGCTGATGCTTTATCCCGAATCCATGCTGCGGATTCCATGCCTGGAGCCCCGTCCAAGACCATTCTATCTGATGCCAATTTCATTGGAGTTATCCACAATCAGGACTTGTGGAAGGAGTGCAGGGAGGCCTATGACGGTGATGTATTTCTGACTAACCCACCTGTGGATATTAATCTTGTCTTTAAGGGTGGCATGTGTTGTGAAATTGGATTCTGGGCTCCCCCGGTGGCCACTTGTGGAATTTAACTTGTGTGCATCATCCCCTCTGTTCACCTGCTCCTATCAGGATGTGGGAGTCGCTATATAACCTTGCTCCTCTGTCAGTTTCATGCCGGTCAACAATGTAATCAGTAGCCTTTCTGTGCTTGTTCCTGCTACTAGACAACTCCCAGCTAAGTTGGACTTTTGTCCTTGTGTGTTTTTGCATTTTTTTCCTGTTCACAGCTGCTGTTTCGTTACTGTGTCTGGAAAGCTCTTGTGAGCGGAAATTGCCACTCTGGTGTTATGAGTTAATGCTAGAGTCTTAAAGTAATTTCTGGATGGTGTTTTGATAGGGTTTTCTGCTGACCATGAAAGTGCCCTTTCTGTCTTCATGCTATCTAGTAAGCGGACCTCGATTTTGCTAAACCTATTTTCATACTACGTTTGTCATTTCATCTTAAATCACCGCCAATATATGTGGGGGCCTCTGTCTGCCTTTTGGGAAAATTTCTCTAGAGGTGAGCCAGGACTGTCTTTCCCTCTGCTAGGATTAGGTAGTTCTCCGGCTGGCGCTGGGCATCTAGGGATAAAAAAACGTAGGCATGCTACCCGGCCACTTCTAGTTGTGCGGCAGGTTTAGTTCATGGTCAGTATAGTTTCCATCTTCCAAGAGCTAGTTCTCATATATGCTGGGCTATGTTCTCTCGCCATTGAGAATCATGACAGTTTGACCGGCCCAAAAAAGGGTTAAATTACTGGCTGAGAAAGGAGAGAAAAAAGAAGTCTGCTACAATTTTTTTTTTTTTTTTCCCCTCTAGTTCTGAGTGTGCTCTTAATTGAATCACTTGCTAGTCTGCCTATACTGCAGCCTTCCTCTCTTCCTCTCCTTCTAATCCTTGAATGGCTCTGTGTTCACCTGTTTCAAATGGATCTTCAGAGTGTAGCTACAGGTTTGAATAATCTCGCCACAAAGGTACAAAATTTGCAAGATTTTGTTGTTCATGCACCTATGTCTGAGCCTAGAATTCCTTTGCCTGAATTCTTCTCGGGGAATAGATCTCACTTTCAAAATTTTAAAAATAATTGCAAATTGTTTTTGTCCCTGAAGTCTCGCTCTGCCGGAGACCCTGCACAGCAGGTCAGGATTGTAATTTCCTTGCTCCGGGGCGACCCTCAAGACTGGGCTTTTGCATTGGCACCAGGGGATCCTGCGTTGCTCAGTGTGGATGCGTTTTTTCTGGCCTTGGGGTTGCTTTATGAGGAACCTCATTTAGAGCTTCAGGCGGAAAAGGCCTTGATGTCCTTGTCTCAGGGGCAAGATGAAGCTGAAATATACTGCCAAAAATTCCGCAAATGGTCTGTGCTTACTCAGTGGAATGAGTGCGCCCTGGCGGCGATTTTCAGAGAAGGTCTCTCTGATGCCATTAAGGATGTTATGGTGGGGTTCCCTGTGCCTGCGAGTCTGAATGAGTCCATGACGATGGCTATTCAGATCGATAGGCGTCTGCGGGAGCGCAAACCTGTGCACCATTTGGCGGTGTCTACTGAGAAAACGCCAGAAAATATGCAATGTGATAGAATTCTGTCCAGAAGCGAGCGGCAGAATTTTAGACGAAAAAATGGGTTGTGCTTCTATTGTGGTGATTCAACTCATGTTATATCAGCATGCTTTAAGCGTACTAAGAAGCCTGACAAGTCTGTTTCAATTAGCACTTTACAGTCTAAGTTTATTCTATCTGTGACCCTGATTTGTTCTTTGTCATCTATTACCGCGGACGCCTATGTCGACTCTGGCGCTGCTTTGAGTCTTATGGATTGGTCCTTTGCCAAACGCTGTGGGTATGATTTGGAGCCATTGGAGGCTCCGATACCTCTGAAAGGGATTGACTCCACCCCATTGGCTAGTAATAAACCACAATACTGGACACAAGTGACTATGCGTGTTAATCCGGATCACCAGGAGGTTATTCGCTTTCTGGTGCTGTATGATCTACATGATGTTTTGGTGCTGGGATTGCCATGGCTGCAATCTCATAACCCAGTCCTCGACTGGAGAGCTATGTCTGTGTTAAGCTGGGGATGTAAAGGAACTCATGGGGACGTACCTTTGGTTTCCATTTCATCATCTATTCCCTCTGAGATTCCTGAATTCTTGTCTGACTTTCGTGACGTTTTTGAAGAACCCAAGGTTGGTTCACTACCTCCGCACCGGGAGTGCGATTGTGCCATAGACTTGATCCCGGGTAGTAAATACCCTAAGGGTCGTTTATTTAATCTGTCTGTGCCTGAACACGCTGCTATGCGAGAATATATAAAGGAGTCCTTGGAAAAGGGACATATTCGTCCTTCGTCATCTCCCTTAGGAGCCGGTTTTTTCTTTGTGTCTAAGAAAGACGGCTCTTTGAGGCCGTGTATTGATTATCGACTTTTGAATAAAATCACGGTTAAATATCAATATCCGTTACCACTGCTTACTGATTTGTTTGCTCGTATAAAGGGGGCCAAGTGGTTCTCTAAGATTGATCTCCGTGGGGCGTATAATTTGGTGCGAATCAAGCAGGGGGATGAGTGGAAAACCGCATTTAATACGCCCGAGGGCCATTTTGAGTATTTGGTGATGCCTTTTGGTCTTTCAAATGCCCCTTCAGTCTTCCAGTCCTTTATGCATGACATTTTCCGCGATTATTTGGATAAATTTATGATTGTGTATCTGGATGATATTCTGATTTTTTCGGATGACTGGGACTCTCATGTCCAGCAGGTCAGGAGGGTTTTTCAGGTTTTGCGGTCTAATTCCTTGTGTGTGAAGGGTTCTAAGTGTGTTTTTGGGGTTCAGAAGATTTCCTTCTTGGGATACATTTTTTCCCCCTCTTCCATCGAGATGGATCCTGTCAAGGTTCAGGCTATTGGTGATTGGACGCAACCCTCTTCTCTTAAGAGTCTTCAGAAATTTTTGGGCTTTGCTAACTTTTATCGTCGATTTATTGCTGGTTTTTCTGATGTTGTAAAACCATTGACTGATTTGACTAAGAAGGGTGCTGATGTTGCTGATTGGTCCCCTGATGCTGTGGAGGCCTTTCGGGAGCTCAAGCGCCGCTTTTCTTCCGCCCCAGTGTTGCGTCAGCCTGATGTTGCTCTTCCTTTTCAGGTTGAGGTCGACGCTTCTGAAATCGGAGCTGGGGCGGTGTTGTCATAGAGAAGTTCCGACTGCTCCGTGATGAGACCTTGTGCTTTTTTTTCCCGTAAATTTTCGCCCGCCGAGCGGAATTATGATATTGGGAATCGGGAGCTTTTGGCCATGAAGTGGGCTTTTGAGGAGTGGCGTCACTGGCTTGAGGGGGCCAGACATCAGGTGGTGGTTTTGACTGACCACAAAAATTTAATTTACCTTGAGTCTGCCAGGCGCCTGAATCCTAGACAAGCGCGCTGGTCGTTGTTTTTCTCTCGGTTTAATTTTGTGGTGTCTTACCTACCGGGTTCTAAGAATGTTAAGGCGGATGCCCTTTCTAGGAGTTTTGAGCCTGACTCCCCTGGTAATTCTGAGCCCACAGGTATCCTTAAAGATGGAGTGATATTGTCTGCCGTTTCTCCAGACCTGCGGCGGGCCTTGCAGGAGTTTCAGGCGGATAGACCTGATCGTTGCCCACCTGGTAGACTGTTTGTTCCTGATGATTGGACCAGTAGAGTCATCTCTGAGGTTCATTCTTCTGCGTTGGCAGGTCATCCTGGAATCTTTGGTACCAGGGATTTGGTGGCAAGGTCCTTCTGGTGGCCTTCCCTGTCACGAGATGTGCGAGGCTTTGTGCAGTCTTGTGACGTTTGTGCTCGGGCCAAGCCTTGTTGTTCTCGGGCTAGTGGATTGTTGTTACCCTTGCCTATCCCGAAGAGGCCTTGGACGCACATCTCGATGGATTTTATTTCGGATCTGCCTGTTTCTCAGAAGATGTCTGTCATCTGGGTGGTGTGTGACCGTTTCTCTAAGATGGTCCATCTGGTTCCCTTGCCTAAGTTGCCTTCTTCTTCCGAGTTGGTTCCTCTGTTTTTTCAAAATGTTGTTCGTTTGCATGGTATTCCGGAGAATATCGTTTCTGACAGAGGGACCCAATTCGTGTCTAGATTTTGGCGGGCATTCTGTGCTAGGATGGGCATAGATTTGTCTTTTTCGTCTGCTTTCCATCCTCAGACTAATGGCCAGACCGAGCGGACTAATCAGACCTTGGAGACATATTTGAGGTGTTTTGTGTCTGCGGATCAGGATGATTGGGTTGCTTTTTTGCCTTTGGCGGAGTTCGCCCTCAATAATCGGGCCAGCTCTGCCACCTTGGTGTCCCCGTTTTTCTGTAATTCGGGGTTTCATCCTCGATTTTCCTCCGGTCAGGTGGAATCTTCGGATTGTCCTGGAGTGGATGCTGTGGTGGAGAGGTTGCATCAGATTTGGGGGCAGGTGGTGGACAATTTGAAGTTGTCCCAGGAGAAGACTCAGCTTTTTGCCAACCGCCGTCGTCGTGTTGGTCCTCGGCTTTGTGTTGGGGACTTGGTGTGGTTGTCTTCTCGTTTTGTCCCTATGAGGGTTTCTTCTCCTAAGTTTAAGCCTCGGTTCATCGGCCCGTACAAGATATTGGAGATTCTTAACCCTGTGTCCTTCCGTTTGGACCTCCCTGCATCCTTTTCGATTCATAATGTTTTTCATCGGTCATTGTTGCGCAGGTATGAGGTACCAGCTGTGCCTTCCGTTGAGCCTCCTGCTCCGGTGTTGGTTGAGGGTGAGTTGGAGTACGTTGTGGAAAAGATCTTGGACTCTCGTGTTTCCAGACGGAAACTCCAGTATCTGGTCAAATGGAAGGGATACGGTCAGGAGGATAATTCTTGGGTCACTGCCTCTGATGTTCATGCCTCCGATCTTGTCCGTGCCTTTCATAGGGCTCATCCTGATCGCCCTGGTGGTTCTGGTGAGGGTTCGGTGCCCCCTCCTTGAGGGGGGGGTACTGTTGTGAAATTGGATTCTGGGCTCCCCCGGTGGCCACTTGTGGAATTTAACTTGTGTGCATCATCCCCTCTGTTCACCTGCTCCTATCAGGATGTGGGAGTCGCTATATAACCTTGCTCCTCTGTCAGTTTCATGCCGGTCAACAATGTAATCAGTAGCCTTTCTGTGCTTGTTCCTGCTACTAGACAACTCCCAGCTAAGTTGGACTTTTGTCCTTGTGTGTTTTTGCATTTTTTTCCTGTTCACAGCTGCTGTTTCGTTACTGTGTCTGGAAAGCTCTTGTGAGCGGAAATTGCCACTCTGGTGTTATGAGTTAATGCTAGAGTCTTAAAGTAATTTCTGGATGGTGTTTTGATAGGGTTTTCTGCTGACCATGAAAGTGCCCTTTCTGTCTTCATGCTATCTAGTAAGCGGACCTCGATTTTGCTAAACCTATTTTCATACTACGTTTGTCATTTCATCTTAAATCACCGCCAATATATGTGGGGGCCTCTGTCTGCCTTTTGGGAAAATTTCTCTAGAGGTGAGCCAGGACTGTCTTTCCCTCTGCTAGGATTAGGTAGTTCTCCGGCTGGCGCTGGGCATCTAGGGATAAAAAAACGTAGGCATGCTACCCGGCCACTTCTAGTTGTGCGGCAGGTTTAGTTCATGGTCAGTATAGTTTCCATCTTCCAAGAGCTAGTTCTCATATATGCTGGGCTATGTTCTCTCGCCATTGAGAATCATGACAGGCATGTGGTTCAGAGATCGACGTATCTACGTCCCTGAGGTTGTCCGTCTGCAGATCCTCAAGTTGGTACATGACTCCAAGTTGGCTGGTCACAGGGGGGTACAGAAGACACAAGAGTTACTGAGCCGATTCTTCTGGTGGCCAACTTGCCTGAAGGATACCAAGGACTATGTTCTCTCTTGCGAGGTATGTGCCCGTTACAAGACTCCTCATGTGGCACCTACGGGTCTATAACCATTACCTGTTCCGTCCCGCCCTTGGGGGTCTATATCAATGGACTTTATTGTGGAGCTGCCTACATCGGGGGGCATGAATACAATCATGGTGGTAGTTGATCGCCTGACTAAAGCTGACCATTTTGTTCCATGCACTGGCCTCCCCTCAGCTAAAGGTACAGTGAACTTGGTTATACAGAATGTTTTTCGGTTGCATGGGGTTCCAGATGAGATCATCTCTGACCATGGAGTACAGTTCACTTCAAGATTCTGGAAGGGGTTTTGCTCTGCACTCAATATTAATGTCTGTCTTCCGCTTACAATCCCCAGACAAATGGTCAGACTGAGCTTACCAACCAGACACTGGAACAATATCTAAGATGCTATGTCAGCCATCTCCAGGATGATTGGTTGGAGTTGCTGCCGTTAGCCGAATTTTCATATAATAATTCTCAGAGCACCTCCACTAAATTTACACCTTTCTTTGCCAATCTGGGTTATCATCCGTGTATTTTACCTAGGTCTCCAATTAATTTTCCGGATCTGGCAGTCGAGGAAAGGCTGACTGCGATGAGACAGAATCTGGAGGTTCTGAAGGAATCCCTGACTACAGCTCAAGAACGTTATAAGAGATCGGCTGATAGATTCTGTAAACCTGCACCCATGTTCAAGGTAGGAGATTCCGTGTGGTTAGCAACTAAGAATCTGAAGTTAAATGTTCCTTCACAAAAACTTGGACAGAAATTCATTGGCCCTTTCAAGATCAACGGTATTGTGAGCCCTGTGGCCTGCCGGCTGAAGCTGCCTAGGACTATGAAGGTACACCCAGTTTTTCATGTATCTTTACTAAAGCCTGTATCTCCTAATACCTTCCAGGGACGTGTTGTGCCACCTCTGCAGCCTGTGGTGATTGATGGGCAAGAACCATTTGTGGTGGAGGAAATTATTGATTCCAGGATTCGCAGGTATCGGCTCCAATATCTGATAAGATGGCAGGGATATCCCCCTGAGGAAGACTCTTGGGAACCTGTGGAAAACATCAATGCCCAACAGAAGATTTCTCGTTTTCATCAGAGATTCCCTGAGAAACCAGGTCCAGGATCGTCCTGAGGCCGCTTCTAAAAAGGGAGTAATGTCAGGACTCTGAACATTTTTTACCTTTTGTGCATTAGTGCTCTTTTCCAAGATGGCGTTTTTGGTCTCATGTGCACTGTGTCTTCCTGCTATAAAACTCCACCCCAGCCTTCAGTCTGTGCTAGAGTATTCTGCCTTGCATCCAGCTCCTGACCTCTGATTACTCCCTGGCTATATACCTGCTCCTGTGAACCTGTGTGGTGATCCTGCTACTCTGCTCTGAGTTCCTGCTGCATACACCAGTTCCAGTAATCCTTCATCTGCTGCTCGTGTTTACTTCCATCTGCATTTGCTGGACATGTAAGCGTTTGCTGCTCTGCAAAAACCTGAGACTATTACCCAGGCCTCCCTGGTTGAGCTAAGCTATGATTTGAACTGCCTTATAAGCTTATCTATCTGTGTTTGGACTAAGACAAGGATTTATTCGTGTCAAGTATCCTCAAGAATAACGGTGCTTCATAGACTTTCTGCTTGATTGCATTTTCCTCTGAAGTTTCCTATAGACTGCTAAGCTGCGTTTAATATTTACACCAAGTGTTGTGGACTTGAGTTTCTCTCTGCACCTGTTTGAATCACGGTGTGATAATATAGACTTTACCACTTATAAAACTGTGTCCTGTAGTTGTCTTGTTCCACGCAAAGAGTCTACTGAGTTATCCCCTATAATTATTACAGTGTGTGTGGCGCGTATGGCGTATACAGTCTGTGTGTGTGGTGCGTACGGCATATACAGTGTGTGTGTGTGGTGCGTATGGCATATACAGTGTGTGTATGTGTGTGGTGCAACAGTGTTCCACTGGTGGATCCGCGCAACAGGCTGGTACCACCAGCATTTTCCATATTGAGACACCAATCACTTGGGTGTCCTAATATGGTGGTCTGTGAACTTCCGCTGCTTGGAATTCTGGGATCCAGACACATCTGGACGGAACTGGATGAGAAGACATTACAAGGTAAGTATATATTAAGATTTAACATTGAGGCTATGTGCACACGTCAGGATTTCTTGCAGAAATTTCCTGAAGAAAACCGGACATTTTCTGCAAGAAATCTGCATGCGTTTTTGTTACGTTTTACTCGCTTTTTTTGCGTGGATTTTTTGCGTTTTTTTCCGGAGATTTCCCAATGTAATAATATAATGGGAAATCTGCAAAAAATCCGCAAAATTAATGAACATGCTGCGTTTTTTACCACGATGCGTTTTTCTCACGGAAAAAAATACAACATATGCACAAAAAATGCGGAATGCATTATAAATGATTGGATGCATATGTATGCATTTTTAAAGCATTTTTATCGCATTTTTATAGCAAAAAAAGTGAAAAAAACATGAAAAATCCTGAACGTGTGCACACAGCCTAAAAGTTACCGTAAGTTTTATACTACCACTCTTGCTATTATCCTACTTATCCCCACTGGTATATTTATTCTCTACCCGTTGCTTATTGCTTTATACACAGTAATATAAAATCAAACAACTACAAAATGAAAGCAAAAAAGCTAAATTTAAAGAGTTGAAAGACATAGGCAAAATAAAGGGTGGAAAGGGTTAAGGCTGAGAAGGGGGAAGGAAAAACATCAATTCTTAACGAAAATGGAGAAAAAAAAGGGATAGAAGGAAAAGGGGTTAAGATACACATACTGTATAAGAAACCTTATCTATAGAACATTTAAGAGGTAGGAGAAGTAAAAAAAGAATGGGAAAGATGAGGGAAAGGAAGAACACCTGAAAAAGCAGATGGAGAGACAAGCAAATAGATAAACACAAAATTTTAAATAATGTAAAATACTGATTGTTGAATTCTAATAGTAGGTGCAGTTTTCATGAAATCACATCCACTTTGCTTGGTCAGTTAAACACAGCAGAATTTTTATGCAAAAAACGCAGCAGAAAATACACAGCATTTACGTTACATGTGAATACGGTCTAAATTTCAAAGCACAGTGGACATGGTTCCTTGAAATCTCCGCCCTCTGTGGTCTGAAGACGCTGCTGAACCCCGGGGTTTTGGTGCATTTTTTCTGTATAGGCTTCTTCTGAAAAAACATATGAAGAAAAAAAACGCATGAAGAAAAAAACACTTGCATCAACAGTGTTAAATATGCGGCTTCATATCTGCCCAAAAATCGCATCAAATAAGGGAGAAAATGCATAAAAGAAATTCAGCAAACACACAATAATCAGAGAAGATTCTTTCTGCATCGTGTGGTGCATACACCTGCAGAAATAAAGCAGCAGAAAGAATGCAGCATTTACGGCTACAGCATTACAGTTTTATTATATTTTGGGGAGTTTAATCGAGAAAAATATTAATCACACCTTTTTTTAAGTCTTGCATAGTGTTGAGCATTCCGATACCGCAAGTATCGGGTATCGGCCGATATTTGCTGTATCGGAATTCCGATACCGAGTTCCGATATTTTTGTGATATCGAAAATCGGAATCGGAAGTTCCCAGTGTATGGTTCCCAGGGTCTGGAGGAGAGGAGACTCTCCTTCAGGCCCTGGGATCCATATTCATGTAAAAAATAAAGAATTAAAATAAAAAATATGGATATACTCACCCGTCCGGCGGCCCCTGGACCTTACCGATGTAACCGGCAGCCTCTGTTCCTAAGAATGAGGAGTTTAGGACCTGCGATGACGTCGCGGCTTGTGATTGGTCGCATGAGCGGTCACATGAGCGGTCACGCGACCAATCACAAGCCGCGACGTCATCGAAGGTCCTAAACTCCTCATTCTTAGGAACGGAGGCTGCCGGTTACATCGGTAAGGTCCAGGGGCCGCCGGAGGGGTGAGTATATCCATATTTTTTATTTTAATTCTTTATTTTTTACATGAATATGGATCCCAGGGCCTGAAGGAGAGTTTCCTCTCCTTCAGACCCTGGGAACCATCCAGGATAGCTTCCGATACTTGTGTCCCATTGACTTGTATTGGTATCGGGTATCGGTATCGGCGATATCCGATATTTTTCGGATAACGGCCAATACTATCCGATACCGATACTTTCAAGTATCGGAAGGTATCGCTCAACACTAGTCATGCACTGATTCCTGTAAATAATCTGATTGCTGTGTTGTGAGGCTCGTTACGATTACATGGACACCATATATGTCCATGTTATATGCTGATTTGTGATGTTTATTACGGTATATAAAAAACTACATTAAATTTACCTAATGTTTTTCATTATCAAGTGTTTATCATTATTATTTTGTAGACATTTTCTAGGATGAAAAAATCTTTTACTCTCCCTGTAAAATACAGAAACATGCATTGTTTACAGCAGTGTATTTCTATCAGTATAATCTGCCTCTGTAGTCAGGGCCTGGAATACAGATCAAGTACACAGAATTCTGCCACTGCTATCACTAGAGCAGCAGCTTAACCCCTTTCTGCCATCCGACGTACTATTCCGTCCATGTGACCTGGGACTTAGTACCCATGGATGGAATAGTACGTCATAGGCGATCAGCCGCACTCACGGGGGGAGCGCAGCCGATAGAGGCCGGGTATCAGCTGATTCTCACAGCTGACACCCAGCACTAAGTGCCAGGAATGGTCACGGACCGCTCCCGGCACTTTAACCCCCTGAACACTGCGATCAAACAAGATCGCAGCATTCCGGTGGCAGAGAGAAGCATCGCACAGGGAGGCGGCTCCCTGCATGCTTCCCTCAGACCCTCAAAAAAACGCGACGTTATCACGTTGTTCTGAGGTTCTCCCTGCCTGCAGACCCCCGGATATCCAAGATGGCCACGGGGTCCTTCCAGGTTCTGCAGGGAGGTGGCTTCTCAGTGCCTGCTGAGAGCAGGCACCAGCAAGACTCCTTCACTGCCTGTCAGATCGCAAAGTGTCAGATCAGTGATCTGACTTTATACAGTAATGTCCCACCCTGGGACAATGTAAAAAAGTTAAAAAAAATATACTGTGTAAAAATATATTTTTTTAAATTCCTAAATAAAGAAAAAATATATATATATTGTTCCAATAAATACATTTCTTTACGTAAATAAAAAATAAAATTACACATATTTAGTATCTCCAAGTCCGTAACGACCCGACCTATAAAACTGTCCCACTAGTTAACCCCTTCAGTGAACACCATAAAAAAAATTAAAAACGAGGCAAAAAAACAATACTTTTTCATCATACCGCCAAACAAAAAGTGGAATAACACGCGATCAAAAGGACGGATATACATAAACATGGCACCACTGGAGATGTCATCTTGTCCGGCAAAAAACGAGCTGCCATACAGCATCATCAGCGAAAAAATAAAAAAGTTATAGCCCTCAGAATAAAGCGATGCAAAAATAATAATTTTTTATATTAAATAGTTTTTATTGTATAAAATAAAAAAAAGATATAAGTGAGGTATCGATGTAATCGTACTGACCTGAAGAATAAAACTGCTTTATCAATTTTACCACACGCGGAACGGTATAAACACCCCACCCAAAAGTAATTCATGAACTGCTGTTTTTTGTTAATACTGCCTCCTAAAATCGTAATAAAAAGCGATCAAATAATGTCATGTGCCCGAACATGGTACCAATAAAAATGTCAACTCGTACCGCAAAAAACAAGACCTCACATGACTTTGTGGCCCAAATATGGAAAAATTATAGCTCTCAAAATGTGGTGATGCAAAAACAATTTTTTTCAATAAAAAGCATCTTTTAGCGTGTGGCAGGTGCCAAACATAAAAACCGCTATAAAAACCCGCTATAAATAGTAAATCGAACCTCCCTTTATCACCCCCTTAGTTAGGGAAAAATAATAAAATAAAAAAATGTATTTATTTCCATTTTCTCATTAGGGTTAAGGTTGGGGCTAAAGTTAGGGTTAGGGTTGGGGCTAAAGTTAGGATTAGGGTTGTGGCTAAAGTTAGGGTTAGGGATTGGATTAGGGTTGGGATTAGGGTTAGGATTGGGGGGGTGTTAGAGTTAGGTTTATGGTTAGGGTTATGGTTAGGGCTGGGATTAGGGTTAGGGGTGTGTTGGGGTTAGGGTTGGAGTTAGAATTGAGGGTATTCCACTGTTTAAGCACATCAGGGGCTCTACAAACGTGACATGGCGTCTGATCTCAATTCAAGCCAATTCTGAATTGAAAAAGTCAAACGGTGCTCCTTCCATTCTGAGCTCCGCTGTGCGCCCAAACAGTGATTTCCTCCTACATATTGGGTATCGGCATACTCAGGACAAATTGGACAACTTTTGGGGTCCAATTTTTCCTGTTATCCTTGTGAAAATAAAAAATTGGGGGAGAAAAGATTTTTGTGAAAAAAATATTATTTTTTATGGCTCTACATTATAAACTTCTGTGAAGCACTTGGTGGTTCAAAGTACTCACCACACCTCACCACACCTCTAGATAAGTTCCTTAGGGGGTCTAGTTTTCAAAATGGTTTCACTTTTGGGGGGTTTCCACTGTTTAGGTACATCAGGGGCTCACCAAACGCGACATGGCATCTGATCTCAATTCCAGCCAATTTTAGTTTTAAAATATCAAACGGCGCTCCTTCCCTTCCGAGCCCTGCCATGCGCCCAAACAGTGGTTTCTCCCCACATATGGGGTATCAGCGTACTATGGACAAATTGGACAACTTTTGGGGTCCAATTTCTTCTGTTACCCTTGGTTAAAAAAAAATTGGATCTGCAGTACGTTTTTTGTGAAAACAGTTAAATGTTCATTTTTTTAAACATTCCAAAAATTCCTGTGAAGCACCTGAAGGGTTAATAAACTTCTTGAATGTGGTTTTGAGCACCTTGAGGTGTGCAGTTTTTAGAATGGTGTCACTTTTGAGTATTTTCTATCATATAGACCTCTTAAAGTGACTTCAAATGTGATGTTTTCCCTAAAAAAAATGGTGTTGTAAAAATGAGAAACCGCTGGTCAACTTTTAACCCTTATAACTTCCTACACAAAAAAAATATTTTGGTTCCAAAATAGTGCTGATGTAAAGTAGACATGAGGGAGATGTTACTTATTAAGTATTTTCTGTGACATATCTCTGTGATTTAAGGGCATGAAAATTCAAAGTTGGAAAATTGCTAAATTTTCCAAATTTTCGCCAAGTTTCCATTTTTTTCACAAATAAACGCAAGTCATATGAAAGAAATTTTACCACTAACCATGAAGTAAAATATGTCACGGGAAAACAGTGTCAGAATCACCAGGATACATGGAAGTGTTCTAGAGTTATTACCTCACAAAGCGACAGTGGTAAGAATTGTAAAAATTGGCCCGGTCATTAACGTGCAAACCACCCTTGAGGGTTAAGGCTGGGTTCACATTGCGTTAGTGGCGTCCGTTAGACGGACTACGTAACACCGCGGCATAATTTGCAAAATTAGTCCCAAACGCATTTTTATATATCAGAAAAATTAAATACATTACCCAGCAAAAGTTTGCTTACACATGCTACATTGCATGCCGTGAAGACAGAAAAAACGACTCATTAGCATATGAAACCATGGAGAAAAAGGAGTCAATTCTGGTATATAGCAAAGTTAGTTAACTAGGCGAAGATCTATTTCTGCATCCATGTCCCTCACATTCCAAGCGTCAAGTGAGAGCTCGCTAAAATCACAGTCTAAAATGTCTGATGCTCGCAATATGTTTCCCAACAAAGAATCTGCAGTAGTGAAACGTAAAGTTTCACAGCCCAATCAACAGGAGAAAAGAAATAGAAATAATCATTTAGAGGTAATTAATTTATCTGATTATGTTCTTACTCAAACCCAAATAGAAGTTCTCTCAAATGGTTTAATGTTTTCACCCACTAATAATTTTGATTCCTTTACAGCCATAAAAGATTTGTTTTTGTTTTCAAGAAAATTAATTCTTAAAAAATTACAAACCAAGGGGACAGGCGAGCAACAATATACTGATCAGACTGAAACAGAGACTCTTAGAATTTTAGAGGAGCTCCTAAATGAACAGGATCCAGTGGTGACAGGTATGTTTCCACAATTTATATATCCTCGGTCGACTCGCTTTCCCCCCTTGTCAGTTTGTCCTGCTGTCGACATATTTACAAGATTGGTGATGGATGAATTTAAAAATGTGTCGACTAGGTGTACAAATGATAATCTTACGGCCCAGCAGCGGATTGCTTTAAGAGACTTTAGAAATATGAAGGACGTAGTGATCAAACCAGCTGACAAGGGGGGAAATATAGTAGTCTGGCCACAACAAATGTACGAAAAAGAGGCCTATAGGCAGCTTAGAGACAAAAAAACATACCTTCGTCTGGATCACAATCCTCTGGTGGCTTTTTCAGCAGAGTTGCAGATCATTTTACAAGAGGCCTTTGACAGTGGAATTATTCCGAAAAAAATATTAGATGGTCTTTTTACTAAATCTCCAAGGGTCCCGACGATTTATTTCACGCCCAAAATTCACAAGGATCCGACATCTCCACCGGGACGGCCCATCGTGTCTGGGATTGATGGGCTATGTGAGCCTATTTGCAAGTTTGTGGATTATTATTTGAAACCGCTTGTTGAAGCTCTGCCCTCATATGCCCGTGACACGATGGACGTCCTGGCTAGGATTGATGGCATGATCCTTGAGAAAGAAATGATCCTTGTTACAGCTGACATCGAATCGCTGTATACATGCATTCGGCATCAGGACGGACTTGAGGCCTGTTGCTTTTTCCTTGCTGGCAGTAACTGGGATGGCCCTTTATGTGGGTTTATTTTGGATTTACTCCAATACATCTTAAGGCATATTTTTTTTGTATTCCGGGATGTTTTTTATTTACAACAGTGCGGCACTGCAATGGGGGCGGCCTGTGCGCCCTCGTTCGCCAACCTCTTCCTTGGGTTTTGGGAGAGGGGGTTTTTTTGGGGGGAGGGCGCCCAGGCCGCAGACCATGTGCAGTGCTGGCTGCGTTATATCGACGATTTATTTATTATCTGGCAGGGCAGCGAGCAGCAATTACATTGCTTTATGGAGGATTTGAATTCTAATCCTTTTAATATCAAGTTAACATATAAGTTTAGTAAGACCGAGGTGGATTTCTTCGATATTAAAATCCTGGTGGATGGGCATCTGCAATTACAGACAGATGTATATCGGAAACCCACCTCGGTCAATTCATTGCTGCACGCTAGCTCTAGCCATCCAAATGCTACCATTAGAGCCATCCCAGTGGGCCAATTTTTAAGGATTAGGCGTATTTGTTCATCTGAAGAGACTTTTTTCAAACAGGCAAGCGATCTTGGTGATCGCTTTAGAATGCGTGGATACAGCAACAGATGTATCAAGAAAGGATTTGTAAGGGCAAAGGAGAGTAGTCGGGCCACACTTTTACAATGTCAGAAAAAGGTTAAGAATGTTCAGCAACCAATAAGATTTATATCTACTTTTAATAGTCAGTGGTCACAAATGAGAGAATGTCTTAAAAAACACTGGAGTGTATTACAAGCTGATCCTGTTCTCTCTAGTTTTTTGCCGAAGGATCCTCTAATGACAGCAAGGAGAAGCCAGGATTTGAGAGATATTTTAGTACAAAGTCACTATGTTCCTACTAAGAAAAACTTTTTTAATACAGGCGGACCACCGCAGGGCTGTTTCCCCTGCGGCGGTTGTTTGGCCTGTAAAAATATTCTGCGAACGACCACATTTACCACGGCTGATGGCATGCGTAATTTTTCTATCAATCAATACATTACCTGTGCTACTACACAGGTAATCTACTATGCCACATGTGGTTGTAATAAAATTTATATTGGGCTGACATCACGTCAACTAAGAATCCGTACCCGAGAACATGTACGTGACATCCTTGCATCAGCTAAAATTACTGATCTGACTCTGATGAAAACGATACCAAACACTACAAACAGTTCCACCATAGTAACCCGAAGTCTTTCATGGTCAGAGGCATCCAGCATATTCAGAGTGGGATACGTGGCGGGGACATTAAACGGATGCTAGCCCAAAAAGAATGTAAATGGATCACTATCTTGGGCACAATGTCCCCCCACGGATTAAACGAATCCCAGGGTTTTGCCTCATTCCTCTGAGCTGGTTATTGCACTGACCTATTACAAATTATTTGTCTCATGCTCTGTGCTGACTTTCCCGCCATCTGATGTTTTTAGGTTGGCTTTTAAGTGTTTTTATTAATATGTGTTGTTTTTTTCTTGCTTCTATAGTGCCCTTATGTAATGCAGCATTGTATACTCAGATTTGGTATGTCCGGAGTGGATATTGATGTCCGTTTGTTCTGACGTGTCCAAGATACATGTGGATTCATTAAGAGGAACCTTGCCCTGGAGTCAATATGGACATTTTTTTTTGTTTGTTTGTTTGTACTGCATAAATTATCCAGGAATTGCGGCATCGTCCCGACACTATAAGGATTATATGATGGAAGTGCGATATGTTATGGAACTGACTGGGATGTTTACCATCAAGAAGCTTATGTCGCAGTGCTTATGGACTTTAATTTTTATTATACCTTATCTTCTGGGATCATCCTTGTACTGTTTGGAATATATGATGGACATGCTTTAATTATTCTACATATAATTTATGCTGCATTATTTGCGGCCGCTGGACTATCACTGCGGGAGCCTCTATATGTATATTGACATGTCGGTTCTGTCTGCGCATGCGCACGGCCGCCTTACGTGAGGTTCCGACTGCACAGCTGTGTTTCCCCTTGCTTGCCTTGGTTGCATGGTGACGGCCAGGCGCCGGCCACCCCACGTGATCTTGTGTCAGTGAAGGGATCCGCCTGTGTAGATGGACGGCGTTCGGTGGGCTCTGCACGTGTGCGGGGGACTTGCTGCTATTGGCTCTCTGTGACCATGTGATGCTAGATGCCGGGTATATAGGGCGGAATATGCCACCAGCTAAGCCACGCCCCCTGAGGAAGGAATTTATATACCGAAACGTGCGTTGGGGAGCGAGTGCTGGCGCAATTACCAGTGGCAATGATGGGTAACTAACACCTTTATAGCATGTGCTGTCTTTCTATTTGTATTTACGCTGCCATGTGTGTTTACTGAGCTAAATAGATTGAGTTTGTTCCGTGGATTAAGTCTAATATACTGGGAGGGCAGCTGTTGCTGCTGAGGTCTGATGTCCACTAGGACGTATATCAACCTGGGACTACATTTAGTTACTCATTGTAGCTCCATACGTTTGTTTGGCAGTGGAGATTTGACATACTATGCATGTGCTATATAATACCCTTTTGTTGTGCTGGTATTTTTTGCATCAGCACTTAGCTTGGATTCATCTATGAACTACCTTGCGCCAAATACACTTGTATATGCGCTATTTTGTTCTCTGTGCTCCTTGGTTTTAATATTTTTATGTGTGATTTATTAATAATAATAAAGCTTTTTCACATTGCTATATACCAGAATTGGTGGCATAAATGCGTTGTGTAACGTAGTCCGTTACAGCCGCCATTGACTGCAATGTCGGACGCATCGCTAGCGCACGCCCACAATGGGCGTGCGCTAGGGATGTGCCGTCATTGAGTGACGGACCCGGAGATGCGGGCTGCAGCGTTTCTGGGTCCGTCACTGCTAGCGCAGATAGAGCCAGCAGATGCTCTATCTGCGCTAGCGTGCTGCCAAAGTCGGCACTTGTGTTACAGCAGCCCGTTTAACGTATGTGTTGAACGGGCTGCTATAACGCAATGTGAACCTAGCCTAAGGGGTTAAAGTATCTGTATGTAATGTTAAGGTCATGGGTTCAAGACCAGGGAGAATCACAGAAAAAAATTGTAATTGCTTATTGTTTTTAATACTTCTATTGGAACAAAACAATATTTTCTTCACCTCAGTATACGGGCACCATAAAAATGCACTGTTATATACACAATGTATGTCTATGGATATGTATAATCTGTTTCTGGGTTCATTGCCTGCAATGTTGAGGTCAGGATTACCAAACGTTCCCATCTCTAGCACTGTGAGCTGTGGCTCACTGGTAAAGCAACAGCCTGCAGAAATTGAGATGCGAGTTTAAGTCCCAGGGAGACTGATTACAGCATGGAGAAAAAGTGAATATATAATTTAATTTATGCACTCAGTTCTAAGGAGGAGGAGCTACGAAATCAATGAAAACGTTAGACAGGTGAATAAAGAAGCCGGGAGAAAAGCTAAGACGTGGCAGTCACGCCAAATCCGGGACAGTTGGGAGCTATGATGGGTTATTGATTAGGCCTATTGACATAAAACTGTTGTGGTCTGTGAGATTCTCAGTGCACTTTGTGAGAACTGCACTGCAAAACCTCACACCATGTTAATTCTGAGGGATAAAACTGTTAAATGGGGTCACATGCTTAAGTATATGTCTACAACAGTAGTATTTGCTGAATTTCCATAGCAATTTTGTGTTAAATTTCATCTTATTTTTGCTTTTACACATGTTGATGACTGTTCAAAAAAAAAGATAATGTAGCAAAGTAAACCTGCCGAGCAATTGAATGTCAAAAATATAATTTGCCCAATTATTACTCACAGTTAATCTCCCCCTTTATTCAGACATGAAAATTAAGACTATATAATGTACTGTATGAAAGGAGCTATTCGTACTAAACTAATACAAAAGTTGCAATATGGAAATACTATTAAACCAGTGACAATCAAGATACTATATACTTGATCAGCACTTCTTATATGGTCCGATAGCTGAATAAGAGTTGGTAAGAATGCTTGTCCCAATAATTACCCCTAGTAAAAGTGCCAGTGGTCAGCTATTAAACTAGCTCATTCAAATAATAGCGACCTAAAAACTAATAGTTATCACTAGCAAATCTCTGAGGATGTGTTGCTGTCGCTAGGCAGACTTTATGGGGACAATCACACTTGGGTCAGAAGACCTGCGGCTAGTGCGTGCACTGTGGTCTATGATCGAACTGAGATCCACAGACGTCTTCATGAGCCATTATTGCCAGCATTTCACATTGTGTAGTGCTGTAAGATATGATTTATTTACAAGTAGCCAAGGTAACAATCTTAATTTCAAAGGTTCTACAATGACACCTTCATTAGTCACATTGCATTGTTAGCTTTGGTTATCACAGGGACCAGTAATTGAAAATGTGTTGTAAATTAAACAGCATTGTTTCTTTGTGCTATAGCATTTGCTTTCTTTTAGGATTCTATAAGGTCACATTAACATAATATTAAACAAACATTTAGGCTAGTTTCACATTTGCTATTGAGTCCACAGCGTCTTGTCCGCAACTGTAGACGCATGTAAAAACACATGCAAACACATAATAACGCAGCGTTTATCTGCATAAGCTTACGCATGATGGAAAAAAGAGCTGCATTTGCATGCGTTTGCATGCGTTTTTGCATGCATTTGCGGTTTTTATGCGCATGCGTTCGATAGGAAAAAGATTTTCCAGGAGAATTTCCTTGACACAAGCCATGCCAAATGGGTGTGTCTCATGGGATTTCTGTATATAGACCCTTGTACAGATGAAATCCTCATATGTTGCGTCAAGATGGATCATCGCATGGAGAGTTTCTATAGGAATCTGGATTTGGATGTCAACTTGTTTCTGTCAGGACTCTGAACATTTTTATTACCTTTTGTGCATTACTGCCCTTTTCCAAGATGGCGTCTTTGGTCTCATGTGCACTGTGTCCTCCTGCTATAAAACTCCACCCCAGCCTTCAGTCTGTGCTACAGTAATCTGCCTTGCATCCAGCTCCTGACTCTGGTGACTCCCTGGCTATATACCTGCTCCTGTGAACCTGTGTGGTTATCCTGCTACTCTGCTCTGAGTTTCTGCTGCATACACCAGTTTCCAGTAATCCTCCTTCATCTGCTGCTCGTGTTTACTTCCATCTGCATTTGCTGGACATGGAAGCTGTTGCTGCTCTGCTTAAACCTGAGATTATCACCCAGGCCTTCCTGGTTGAGATAAGACATTGCTTGAACTGCCTTATAAGAATATCTATCTGTGTTTGGACTAAAAAAAGGACTTATTCGTGTCAAGTATCCTCAAGAATAACTGTGCTTCATAGACTTTCTGCGTGATTGAAGTTCCCTATAGACTGCTAAGCTGCATTTAATATTTACACCAAGTGTTGTGGACTTGAGTTTCTCTCTGCACCTGTTTGAATCACCGTGTGATAATATAGACTTTACCACTTATAAAACTGTGTCCTGTAGTTGTCTTGTTCCATGCAAAGAGTCTCCTGAGTTATCCCCTATAATTATTACAGTTTCTTGCCTTTGCATTTGCTTGTGAGCAAGAACGGAAAAGAGAAAGACAGAGAAGACGGCATCGGCGCTTTTGGAAGCACCCCATTGTTGAACTCCGACAGAGCCGTGGAGCCTATCACTCCTTATACTGTGAGCTCCGTGAAAACCCGGAGAAATATTTTGAGTACACGATGATGTCTCAACAGAGCTTCATGGATTTGCTGCTTCGTGTACAAGGAGCCATTAGCAGGCAGGACACCCAGCTCCACAGAGCGATTCCTGCTGAGGAACGTCTGCTGGTGACACTATGGTACGTACTATTTAAAAATAAACACCTGTCATAATTATTATTGTCCTGCAATGTACTTCATTTTTCCTTTTTGTTTTGCCAATAAACTGTCCTATATATTATTGTTCTAAAAGCTATGTCCTGTCCTTTTTCTTTTTTTTTTTTCTTTCTCTGTTTTGCAAAACCCTTGTCATAAATATTATTGTTCTGAATTTTGTTTCCTTTCTCTGTTCGGCAGATTCCTGGCTACCGGAGAGAGCCTATCATCGCTCCATTTCCAGTTCCAGATTGGAATTTCAACACTTTCTGGGATTGTCTCAGACACCTGCCGGGCTTTGTGGGATGCTCTCCGTGAGGAATTTATTCCCCTACCACCACGGAAATCTGGCAGGAAACTGCTGAAAAATTTTGGGAAGTTTGTAATTTCCCCAACTGTTTGGGAGCAGTGGATGGCAAACATACCCGGATTACCTAAAAGGCTGGAACTGGATCCGAGTACTTTAATTATAAACAATATTTTTCCATAGTGCTCATGGCGATTGCAGCTGCGGACTGTAGGTTTCGTCGCCATGGACATTGGATCTTTTGGCCATGGTAATGACTCCCATACATTTAAAAACTCGGGCATGGGCAGACGGTTGTATGGGAATCATTTTAATTTCCCCCTGCCATGACATCTTCCCAACACTGAAGGTCCACCAATGCCATTTGTTGTGGTTGGGGATGAGGCCTTTCCGATGTGTGGAAACCTCCTTAAACCATAATCCAGTCAGGACTTGGACCACACAAAAAGGATTTTTCCAGTTCACCACCTGACAGCACCATTGGAGGACGTCCTTCTTACCCTCAGTGGGACAGGAATAACAAGCAGTTAAAAGGACCCTCCCCACTCCACCCACCAGTGTTTTTCCTGTCCCACTGCAGATAGGAACGGCAAGCGTATCCTCCGATGGTGCTGTGCAGATGGTGGGGATCGGGGGGCCCAGCCATTCCCTTCCCTGCCGCAAGACATCTGCAGCTGATACCTGCTATGAGGGGTCCCTCAGCCTCCCCAGTGTATCGCTGCTCCTGGGGTCGGGTCCGCTTCCTCCATATAGGGGGCTCTCGGTCCAGGTGCCTGCCTGCTGGGGAGTCAGGGGCGGTGGTCGCTTCCAGCGTGACCAGCTCCAGCATGCAGCCGCAGCTTCACCAGAGACCGCTTCCAAGCGGCCACTTCCGGGTCCAGCGGCCACATCACTTCCGGCCGCGACGGCCGCGTCACTTCCGGTCATGGCCAGCGTGGGAGAATGGCGCCGGCAGCAGTGCCGGCCTCAGTGAGGAGAACAGCGCGGTCAACCGCAGCGGCGGTAAGGAGGGCAGGATCAACCAGGTAAATTCTACACTCACCGGCCACTTTATTAGGTACACCTGTCCAACTTCTTGTTAACACTTAATTTCTAATCAGCCAATCACATGGCGGCAACTCAGTGCATTTAGGCATGTAGACATGGTCAAGACAATCTCCTGCAGTTCAAACCGAGCATCAGTATGGGGAAGAAAGGTGATTTGAGTGCCTTTGAACGTGGCATGGTTGTTGGTGCCAGAAGGGCTGGTCTGAGTATTTCAGAAACTGCTGATCTACTGGGATTTTCACGCACAACCATCTCTAGGGTTTACAGAGAATGGTCCGAAAAAGAAAAAAAATCCAGTGAGCGGCAGTTCTGTGGGCGGAAATGCCTTGTTGATGCCAGAGGTCAGAGGAGAATGGGCAGACTGGTTCGAGCTGATAGAAAGGCAACAGTGACTCAAATCGCCACCCGTTACAACCAAGGTAGGCCTAAGAGCATCTCTGAACGCACAGTGCGTCGAACTTTGAGGCAGATGGGCTACAGCAGCAGAAGACCACACCGGGTACCACTCCTTTCAGCTAAGAACAGGAAACTGAGGCTACAATTTGTACAAGCTCATCGAAATTGGACAGTAGAAGATTGGAAAAACGTTGCTTGGTCTGATGAGTCTCGATTTCTGCTGCGACATTCGGATGGTAGGGTCAGAATTTGGCGTAAACAACATGAAAGCATGGATCCATCCTGCCTTGTATGGAGCATCTTTGGGATGTGCAGCCGACAAATCTGCGGCAACTGTGTGATGCCATCATGTCAATATGGACCAAAATCTCTGAGGAATGCTTCCAGCACAATGTTGAATCTATGCCACGAAGAATTGAGGCAGTTCTGAAGGCAAAAGGGGGTCCAACCCGTTACTAGCATGGTGTGTTGTGGATTCTGTTTTTGGGCTCCCTCTGGTGGTTACAACTGGTACTGGGTGACTTTGGTGGGCTGCGGTCTCTGGTTTCCACCTGTCCATCTGAGGCTGGGTGTTTCCTATTTAATCTGGCTTTCCTGTCATTCCCTTGCCGGCTATCAATGTACTCAGATGTGCTCAGTTTGGTTCTGACTACCTGCTTCCAGATCTCTCAGGATAAGCTAAGTTATGCTTTTCAGTTGTTTTGTTTTTTGTCCAGCTTGCTAAATATTACTCTATGCTAGTTGGAAGCTCTAGTGGGCTGAGGTGCTCCCCATGTGCCATGAGTTGGCACATGGGTGCTTGTAATCTCAGGATGGTTTTTGATTAGGGTTTTTTGCTGACCGCTCAGACCCCTTTTGTATCCTTCTGCTTTCTAGTTATAGCGGGCCTCGTTTTGCTAACTCTATTTTCATATCTATGTGCGTGCCTTCCTCTCATTTTCACCGTCAATACATGTGGGGGGCAACTATACCTTTGGGGTTTATTTCTCTGGAGGCAAGTTAGGTCTTTATTTTCTCTGCAGTGCTAGTTAGCTCTTAGGCTGGCGCGAGGCGTCTAGAATCAACGTAGGCACGCTCCCTGGCTATTTCTAGTTGTGTTTGTCAGGAGTAGGGCATCGGTCAGCCCAGGTTCCATCACCCTAGAGCTCGTCCGTTATTTGAGTTATTTTTTGCTTGTCCAGTGCAATCCCCTAGCCATTGGGATCCATAACAGTATAGCCGGCCCACAAAGTGTTAATTGTTTGGGCTGAAGCAGGAGAAAAAGAAGTGTTGAAGGGAAATTTTTTTTTTTTTTCCCTCAGAGTTTTGCTGCCTAGCCTTTAATTGCTGTCTAGCTGCTTCTTACCTCCTCTTAACCCTTGAATGGCTCTGACCTTAGCTGTTTAATATGGATGTCCAGAGTTTGGCTTCCAGCCTGAATAATCTCGCTGCAAAAGTTCAAAACATACAGGATTTTGTTGTTCACACTCCTATGTCTGAACCTAGAATTCCTATTCCAGAGTTTTTTTCTGGAGATAGATCTACCTTCCTGAATTTCAGGAACAATTGCAAATTGTTTCTTTCTTTGAAATCTCGCTCCTCTGGAGACCCTGCTCAGCAGGTCAAGATTGTAATATCTTTCCTGCGGGGCGACCCTCAGAATTGGGCATTTGCATTGGCACCAGGGGATCCTGCATTGCTCAGTGTGGATGCGTTTTTTCTGGCACTGGGATTGCTCTATGAGGAACCTAACCTGGAGATTCAGGCTGAAAAGGCTTTATTAGCCCTCTCTCAGGGGCATGATGAAGCGGAAGTATATTGTCAAAAATTTCGGAAATGGTCGGTACTTACTCAGTGGAATGAGTGCGCCCTGGCTGCAAACTTCAGAGATGGTCTTTCTGAGGCCATTAAGGATATTATGGTGGGGTTCCCTGCGCCTACAGGTCTGAATGAGTCTATGACTATGGCCATTCAGATTGATCGGCGTTTGCGGGAGCGCAAACCTGTGCACCAGTTGGCGGTGTCTTCTGAACAGGCACCTGAGACTATGCAATGAGATAGAATTCAGTCCAGAAGTGAACGGCAAAATTATAGGCGGAAAAACGGATTGTGTTTTTATTGTGGTGATTCAGCTCATGTTATATCAGCATGCTCTAAACGCACAAAAAAGGTTGATAAATCTTTTGCCATTAGTACTCTGCAGTCTAAGTTCATTTTGTCTGTAACTCTGATTTGTTCACTGTCATCCATTTCCATCGATGCCTATGTGGATTCGGGCACTGCCCTGAGTCTTATGGATTGGTCATATGCCAAACGCTGCGGTTTTAGTCTGGAGCCTCTGGAAGTTCCTATTCCTTTGAAGGAAATTGACTCTACACCACTGGCTATGAATAAACCGCAGTACTGGACACAAGTGACCATGCGCGTGACTCCCGTTCATCAGGAGGTGATTCGCTTCCTTGTACTGTATAATTTACATGATGTACTAGTGCTTGGTCTGCCATGGTTACAAACTCATAATCCAGTCCTGGATTGGAAAACAATGTCTGTGTTAAGCTGGGGATGTCAGGGGGTTCATGATTATGCACCTCTGATTTCAATCGCTTCATCTACTCCTTCTGAGGTCCCTGCGTTTTTGTCTGACTATCGGGATGTTTTTGAGGAGCCTAAGCTCAATTCGCTCCCTCCTCATAGGGATTGTGACTGTGCTATAGAATTAATTTCTGGCAGTAAGTTCCCTAAGGGTCGTTTATTTAATCTGTCAGTGCCAGAGCATACTGCTATGCGGAATTATATTAAGGAGTCCTTGGAAAAGGGACATATTCATCCATCTTTGTCCCCTCTGGGAGCAGGTTTTTTTTTTCGTGGCTAAAAAAGATGGTTCTCTGAGGCCTTGTATAGATTATCGCCTTCTGAATAAGATTACAGTCAAATATCAGTATCCATTGCCATTATTGACTGATTTGTTTGCTCGCATTAAGGGGGCTAGGTGGTTCACTAAGATAGATCTTCGCGGTGCGTATAATCTTGTGCGGATAAAGCAGGGTGATGAGTGGAAAACCGCATTTAATACGCCTGAGGGCCATTTTGAGTATTTGGTAATGCCTTTTGGACTTTCTAATGCTCCTTCAGTCTTTCAGTCCTTTATGCACAATATTTTCCGTGAATATCTGGATAAGTTTATGATTGTGTATTTGGATGATATTTTGGTGTTTTCTGATGACTGGGAGTCTCATTTTCTACAGGTCAGGAAGGTGTTTCAAGTCCTGCGGGCCAATTCTCTGTTTGAGAAGGGCTCGAAATGTCTCTTCGGAGTCCAGAAGATTTCTTTTTTGGGGTACATTTTTTCTCCTTCTACTATTGAGATGGATCCCGTCAAGGTTCAGGCGATTTGTGACTGGACACAACCTACATCTGTTAAGAGTCTTCAGAGGTTCTTGGGTTTTGCTAATTTTTATCGTCGGTTCATTGCTAATTTTTCCAGTGTTGTTAAACCTTTGACTGATTTGACTAAAAAGGGTGCTGATGTTGCTAATTGGTCTCCTACGGCTGTGGAGGCCTTTCAGGAACTTAAGCGCCGGTTTTCTTCTGCTCCTGTGTTATGTCAACCAGATGTTTTACTTCCTTTTCAGGTTGAGGTTGATGCTTCCGAGATTGGAGCGGGGGCGGTTTTGTCACAGAGAAGTTCCGATGGCTCGGTGATGAAGCCATGTGCGTTCTTTTCTAGAAAATTCTCGCCCGCCGAGCGCAATTATGATGTGGGTAATCGGGAGCTTTTGGCCATGAAGTGGGCATTTGAGGAGTGGCGTCATTGGCTTGAGGGTGCTAGACATCGTGTGGTGGTCTTGACTGATCACAAAAATCTGATTTACCTTGAGTCTGCCAGGCGTCTGAATCCTAGACAGGCTCGTTGGTCGTTGTTTTTTTCTCGTTTCAATTTTGTGGTTTCATACCTGCCAGGTTCAAAGAATGTGAAGGCAGATGCTCTTTCCAGGAGTTTTGTGCCTGACTCTCCTGGAGACTCTGGGCCTACTGGTATCCTTAGGGATGGGGTAATATTGTCCGCCGTCTCCCCAGACTTGCGTCGTGCATTGCAGGAGTTTCAGGCGGATAAACCTGATCGTTGTCCACCAGAAAGACTGTTTGTTCCGGATGATTGGACCAGTAGAGTCATCTCCGAGGTCCATTCTTCTGTGTTGGCTGGTCATCCGGGAATATTTGGTACTAGAGACTTGGTGGCCAGGTCTTTTTGGTGGCCTTCCTTGTCAAGGGATGTGCGTACCTTTGTGCAGTCTTGTGGAGTGTGTGCTCGGGCTAAGCCTTGCTGTTCTCGGGCCAGTGGGTTGTTGTTATCCTTGCCTATCCCGAAGAGGCCTTGGACGCACATTTCCATGGATTTTATTTCAGATCTCCCTGTCTCACAGAAAATGTCCGTTATCTGGGTTGTGTGTGACCGCTTTTCTAAGATGGTTCATTTGGTACCCTTGCCTAAGTTGCCTTCCTCCTCTGAGTTGGTCCCTTTATTTTTTCAGAACGTGGTTCGTTTGCATGGGATTCCGGAGAATATCGTTTCTGACAGGGGATCCCAGTTTGTGTCTAGATTTTGGCCGACGTTTTGTGCTAAGATGGGCATTAATTTGTCTTTCTCGTCTGCATTCCATCCTCAGACGAATGGCCAGACGGAGCGAACTAATCAGACCTTGGAAACTTATTTAAGGTGTTTTGTTTCTGCTGATCAAGATGACTGGGTTGCCTTTTTGCCACTGGCCGAATTTGCCCTTAATAATCGGGCTAGTTCTGCTACTTTGGTTTCTCCTTTCTTTTGTAATTCGGGGTTTCATCCTCGTTTTTCCTCTGGTCAGGTGGAGCCTTCGGATTGTCCTGGAGTGGATGTGGTGGTGGACAGGCTACATCAGATTTGGAATCAGGTGGTGGACAATTTGAAGTTGTCTCAGGAGAAGGCTCAGCAGTTTGCTAATCGCCGTCGCCGCGTGGGCCCCCGACTTCGTGTTGGGGACTTGGTGTGGTTGTCTTCTCGTTTTGTCCCTATGAAGGTCTCTTCTCCCAAGTTCAAGCCTCGGTTCATCGGTCCTTATAAGATCTTGGAGATTCTTAACCCTGTATCTTTTCGTTTGGATCTCCCAGCATCGTTTGCTATTCATAACGTGTTCCATCGGTCGTTATTGCGGAGGTATGAGGTGCCCGTTGTTCCTTCGGTTGAGCCTCCTGCTCCGGTGCTGGTGGAGGGAGAATTGGAGTATGTTGTTGAGAAGATCTTGGATTCTCGTGTTTCCAGACGTAAACTCCAGTATTTGGTTAAGTGGAAGGGTTATGGTCAGGAGGATAATTCCTGGGTGGTCGCCTCTGATGTTCATGCGACTGATTTGGTCCGCGCCTTCCATAGAGCTCATCCTGATCGCCCTGGGGGTTCTCGTGAGGGTTCGGTGACCCCTCCTCAAGGGGGGGTACTGTTGTGGATTCTGTTTTTGGGCTCCCTCTGGTGGTTACAACTGGTACTGGGTGACTTTGGTGGGTTGCGGTCTCTGGTTTCCACCTGTCCATCTGAGGCTGGGTGTTTCCTATTTAATCTGGCTTTCCTGTCATTCCCTTGCCGGCTATCAATGTACTCAGATGTGCTCAGTTTGGTTCTGACTACCTGCTTCCACATCTCTCAGGATAAGCTAAGTTATGCTTTTCAGTTGTTTTGTTTTTTGTCCAGCTTGCTAAATATTACTCTATGCTAGTTGGAAGCTCTAGTGGGCTGAGGTGCTCCCCATGTGCCATGAGTTGGCACATGGGTGCTTGTAATCTCAGGATGGTTTTTGATTAGGGTTTTTTGCTGACCGCTCAGACCCCTTTTGTATCCTTCTGCTTTCTAGTTATAGCGGGCCTCGTTTTGCTAACTCTATTTTCATATCTATGTGCATGCCTTCCTCTCATTTTCACCGTCAATACATGTGGGGGGCAACTATACCTTTGGGGTTTATTTCTCTGGAGGCAAGTTAGGTCTTTATTTTCTCTGCAGTGCTAGTTAGCTCTTAGGCTGGCGCGAGGCGTCTAGAATCAACGTAGGCACGCTCCCTGGCTATTTCTAGTTGTGTTTGTCAGGAGTAGGGCAGCGGTCAGCCCAGGTTCCATCACCCTAGAGCTCGTCCGTTATTTGAGTTATTTTTTGCTTGTCCAGTGCGATCCCCTAGCCATTGGGATCCATAACAATGGTGTACCTAATAAAGTGGCCGGTGAGTGTATATAAACTTACTAAGGGGGTCTTTATGCCGCCGGCCATCCTGACAAAGGAAGCACCCGGCTATACGGCTGAATTGTCCTTACTATGGAGGAGACAGCCAGACCTGGGGGGACTGACCAGCTTCAGGGGCACATGAGTGGGCTATATTAAGCCATACCACAAAGCTCACCCCTCCCCCTGCTCCCCTACCTACGTAGTATTCCATATGTATCTCTATCCTAGGCAGAGCCTCCCATTCCCACATCCGAAAGGAAAAAATCTGGGAAAAGTAAATGCCCAATACGTGCCACTAAGTTTCCGGAAAATTGGCGGAAACCATTATGCAAATCATGCACATCCAAGATTGTGGGGGATGAACAAACTGCGTTGCTATCCAGTATGAGGACAATGATTCGGCAAGAGGTTCAGGCATCCATCTCAAGCTTGAATCTTCCCCAAACAAGTCAGTCAGAACCACAAACCTCACGGAAGAGGCCAAGGGAGTCTAGCCCCTCTTCCGAAGGAGAGGTTTCTGAAGATTCTGACCAGGAAGAAAGAGATGGATCATTGGGCAGAGGGAAGAGATATCTCTTCTCTGCGGCAGACACAGATGAGCTTCATCATGCTGTACGTAACATCATGCAGTTACAGGACACGCCAGAGGAGACCTCGATCCAGGATGAGATGTTTGGCGGATTACATGCCCAGGTCACAAAGATTTTTCCCGTCAACAACCACATCCGTTCCATGATTCTGGAGGAATGGCAGGAAGCGGAGAAGAGACTAGTGGTACCCAGAGACTTCAGACTCCGTTTGCCTTATAATCCAGAGGACATTAAAGTGTGGGATGAAGTTCCCAAGATTGATGTTCCATTAGCAAAAGTCGCGAAGAAGACTTCAATCCCATTTGAGGACTCCTCCGCATTGAAAGATCCTATGGATCGCAAAGCAGATGGTCTGCTCTGGAGAACTTGGGAGTCCTCCGCAGCAATAATACGAGCCAATATAGCTGCAACATCGGTAGCCCGGTCAATGCATCTATGGATAGACGATTTGGAGGAACATCTCAAAGCTAAGACTTCCAGAGATGTTATTCTCAAATCCCTGCCGTTGCTTAAACTTGCTACAGGTTTTATGGCAGACGCTTCTGCTGAATCGGTGCGCTTCGCGGCCAGAAGCGAGTCTTTATCCAATGCGGCCAGAAGAGCCATCTGGCTAAAGACCTGGTCGGGGGATATCCAGTCAAAAAATAAGTTGTGCGGAATCCCATTCTCAGGGAATAAAGTATTTGGGCCTATTCTGGATGACATTCTAGAAAAGGCCTCAGATAAAAAGAAAGGCTTCCCTGAGGAAAATACAAGAAAGTACCAGCCCTTTCGTAGATCCCGACCTAGTCAGAAGACAGACTACAGGGGGAAAGGGAAGACTGGGAGGTGGTCTTATCCCAAGGGTGGAAAGGGTAGAGACTCCATCTTCCCAAGTGCAGGTACAGGAAAGCCAAATAAATGACATCAGGGTGGGTGGTCGGTTACAAAGATTTCTAGGGGGTTGGCAGAAAGTATCCCCAAATCCTTGGATTCTGCAGGTAATTGCTCAGGGGTACAAACTAGAGTTCTCCAGCAGTCCCCCAGAAAGATTTGTTGTAACCCGACCCTGTCCGCTCTCAGACTTCTCTATGTGGACAAACATCCAGGAGTTGATATAATTAGAGGCGATAACTCCAGTACCCATCTCAGAAAGAGGCAAGGGCCATTACTCCCATTTATTTTCAATAAAAAAACCGTCGGACTCGCGGACGATCATAAATTTAAAACCACTAAACAGATGGGTCCGGTACAAAAGATTCAGGATGGAATCTATAAGGTCCACAACGCCTCTCATAGACAAGGACATGGTGATGTGCACCCTAGACCTAAGCAATACATACTATCATGTCCCGATACATGCTTCCTACCAAAAATTCCTGAGATTTGCCCTAATGAACAGGGGAGTATTATATCACTTCCAGTTCAGATGTCTCCCCTTCGGGCTTGCTTCGGCACCCAGGATTTTCACCAAACTGATGTCAGAAGTTGTGGCCTATCTAAGAAACCAGAATGTGACCATGGTACCATATCTGGACAACTTTCTGATAATGGCGAGATCAGAGAAACTTCTCAGAATAGACTGCAGCTTCACACTTTCCATCCTACAGGATCTAGGGTGGATTGTGAATTGGAAGAAATCCTGCCTGGTCCCAGACTCCAGAATGACATTTTTTGGGGTCATACTCGACTCCAATGTCAGAACATCTTTTTTACCAGAAGACAAACAGGAGGCCTTAATCAGGCACATACACCATTTCAGGAGAAGTACACCCTCCATAAGAGAGGCAATGAGGATTCTGGGCTTTATGACAGCATGCATACCCTGTGTGAAATGGAGCCAATTCCACTCGCAGGAGTTACAGAGGTAGGTCTTGGGATCTTGGAACAGGAAACAGAGCTTATCATGACTAAGGGTGCTCTGTCACCAGAAACGCGTTGATACTGTTTTTATTCCTGTTGTTGCTGATGTTTTTATCCTCCACATATATTATTGAAGTGAATAAAGGAACGACACGTTTTTTCACTATCTCGTTGAGCTGGATGTTTCCTTCTTCCTTGAACAGGAAACAGAGTTCCCTAGGTAAAAAGATGATTGTGTCTCCGTCAGTAAAGAGATCCCTAACCTGGTGGACCACACCGGAAAACCTGAGAGAGGGAGTTTCATGGATACTCGATCCCTGTGGTTTCGGTTACCACAGACGCCAGTCAATACGGATGGGGCGGTCATATAGAAAGGACATACTATCAGGGAGAATGGACTCCTCAGATTGCCGCAAGATCATCAAATTTCAGGGAGCTGTATGCGATCTGGAAGGTGTTGTACCAGGCCCAGTCACAAGTCAGGGGCAGACATGTAAGGATACTGTCCGACAATGTCACAGCAGTGGCATTTCTGAGACACCAAGGAGGTCCGAAGCATCCACCGCTGCAACACCTAGCAGACCAGATTTTCAGATGGGCAGAGAAATCTGTCAAATCCATCTCGGCAGTTCACCTGGAAGGCGCCAAGAATCAAGTAGCAGATTTCTTGAGCAGAACGTCTGTACATCCCGGAGAATGGGAACTGAACCCAGAAGTATTCAGCAGTCTGTGCCAGAAATGGGGAACACCTCAGGTGGATCTCTTTGCCACAAGGTCAAATACAAAGACCAGAACATTTTTCTCGCTCAATCCTTTAGACGGAGCCACTGCAGTATACACCTTGTCTCAGTATTGGGGAGAAGGTCTCTTGTACGCATTTCCGCCTCTTCCTCTGATACCGAAGACACTCAGGAAGATACGAGACGAGAGAGCAACCGTAATCCTGGTGGTTCCTTTTTGGCCAAAAAGGAGCTGGTTCTCTCTACTACCCAGAATGTCAACAGAGAGACCAATCTTATTACTGAACAGGCAGGACCTTCTACTTCAGGGTCCGGTGTTCCACAAGAACCCAGATTCTCTTCACCTATCTGCTTGGATCCTGAACGGCAAACCTTAAAATCCAGAGGCCTGCCAGAAGATGTCATTACCACACTCCAGGCAAGCAGAAAGCCAGTGACTTCTTCAATTTACCACAAAATCTGGAAGCGGTATTGTTCCTTTCTGGGAGAAGTTTCTGTGGATACCTCAAAACCAGACATTCCCAGAATCCTCGACTTCCTGCAACTCGGATTTGAGAAGGGCCTCCGGCCTAGTACTTTAAAAGTACAGATTGCAGCGCTTAGTGTCTTTTTTGATATATCACTAGCCTCCCATCCTTGGATAGCAAGATTTTCCAGGGCTACACAGATAATGAGACCACTTGTGAGAAAATAAACTCCTCCTTGGGACCTAAACTTGGTCTTTAATGCCCTGTGTAAAACCCCGTACTTGTTATCAGAAGATATGAGCATAGCCAATCTCTCCTTTTAAGGTACCGTTACACTAAACGACTTACCAACGATCACGACCAGCGATACGACCTGGCCGTGATCGTTGGTAAGTCGTTGTGTGGTTGCTGGGGAGCTGTCACACAGACAGCTCTCTCCAGCGACCAACGATCAGGGGAACGACTTCGGCACCATTGAAACTGTCTTCAACGATGCCGAAGTCCCCCTGCAGCACCCGGGTAACCAGGGTAAACATCGGGTTACTAAGCGCAGGGCCGCGCTTAGTAACCCGATATTTACCCTGGTTACCATTGTAAAAGTTTAAAAAAAAAAAAACACTACATACTCACATTCCGATGTCTGTCACGTCCCCCGCCGTCAGCTTCCCACACTGACTGTGTCAGCGCCGGCCGTAAAGCAGAGCACAGCGGTGACGTCACCGCTGTGCTCTTCTTTACGGCCGGCACTGACAGTCAGTGCGGGAAGCTGACGGCGGGGGACGTGACAGACATCGGAATGTGAGTATGTAGTGTTTTTTTTTTTTTACTTTTACAATGGTAACCAGGGTAAATATCGGGTTACTAAGCGCGGCCCTGCGCTTAGTAACCCGATGTTTACCCTGGTTACAAGTGAACACATCGCTGGATCGGTGTCACACACGCCGATCCAGCGATGACAGCGGGTGATCAGCAACCAAAAAAAGGTCCTGATCATTCCCTACGACCAACGATCTCCCAGCAGGGGCCTGATCGTTGGTCGCTGTCACACATAACGAGATCGTTAGCGGGATCGTTGCTACGTCACAAAAAAGCGTGACGTTGCAACGATATCGTTAACGAAATCGTTATGTGTGAAGGTACCTTAAAACTGCCTTCCTGATTGCCATCACATCAGCTAAAAGGCTGGGGGAGATGCAGGCCCTCTCTACTCAGAACCCATATCTGCAGATCTTTGACGACAGGATAGTCTTAAGACTTAACCCAGCCTTCCTCCCCAAAGTAGTGTCCTCTACAAATATAAATCAGGAGATAATCCTTCCTTCATTCTGCCAACACCCTAGAAACACAAAGGAAGGAGTCTACCATGACCTTGACGTTAGGGAGACTGTTCTAAAATACCTGGGGGCGACAGAAGATTGGAGACGAGACACTAACTTGTTCATTCAGTACGGGGGTCCAAATAGAGGTTGTAAGGCAGCAAAATCAACTATTGCTAGGTGGATAAAAACCATGATAAACCTAGCGTATACAGACCAAAGGAAAGATCCCCCCGATATTCTTAGAGCCCATTCAACTCGAGCTATCTCTACATCATGGGCGGAGAAGGGGGGAGCCTCAGCTGAGCAAATTTGTAGGGCGGCGACTTGGACCAGTCTTTCTACCTTTGCTAGACACTATAAATTAGATGTCGCATAAGACCAATTACCTTTTGGTAGAAAAGTGTTACATGCAGTAGTCCCACCCTAGTTAAACATCCTTTGGTATTTCTCCAATGGTGCTGTCAGGTGGTGAACTGGAAAACGGTAATTAGTTCTTACCGGTAATTGTATTTCCAGGAATCCACCTGACAGCACTACTAGTTCCCTCCCACTGCAAGTCTTTACTATTGACTAATGTGATGTAACATTGGTGTATAACTGTTAATAAACTCTCTTTTTGCATCCATCCAGATGTGGTACTTAGAAAATCACTGGTGGGTGGAGTGGGGAGGGTCCTTTTAACCACTTGTTGTTCCTGTCCCACTGAGGGTAAGAAGGACGTCCTCCAATGGTGCTGTCAGGTGGATTCCTGGAAATACAATTACCGTGAAGAACTAATTACCGTTTTAATTACCAACTGACCGGGGCACAAGGAACTGTTGAGTGTGCCTTTGGTATGCTTGTCTCAAAATGGTGCATTTTAGGGACAGTCATTAATCTGAAAATTGAGACAGTCGATGAGGTGGTCAATGCGTGTGTGGTCCTGCTCAACTACATAATGGCTAAAAAGCAACCCAACATTGAACTTGATGAACCTGTTAGTGACCCATTGCCAGAATACTATCATCACCCTCTAAGGACAATAGTTGAAGATGCCCAAATGAGGAATACATTTACAGCCGCCTACTTTGTTTCTGAGAATGGACCTGGATGTGGCATGGCAAGATGAAATGGTTTAGTAAAATGTTCTTGCAATGTTATGTAATGTTACGTACCTGGAATGTTAAAATGTACCTTTAATGTTTGCTGAAAATAAAACACCTGTAGTGAAACACCTGTTCCAAGTGCCCTCTACATGACAATACTTTTTTTACAGTTTAATAAGGTGATCATCGGTTTACAACTACAGTCTTTATAAAATCCACTCCCTGTTTAATGCAGATTGCATGAGACAGGGGGTAAATTTTAACCAAATTGGGTTATGTCACCCATGCTTTACACTACACATTCTCTCTGAGGTCAGTGCTGTGGTAAGTGACCTTGGATTAGCTCCATCGTCTCTTCAGTCAGCCTTTCTATAGTCCAATAGATAAATGCAGACTGAAGAGATGAGGGAGCTAATCCACCTCATATCTTTACTCACCTGCCTGTCTATCAGAGCTAGTGCACTCAGGATACAGAAAACCCAGCATCCTTAGTGCACTAGTGCTGACACCTGGGCAGGTGAGCATTGCTGACCCCTGACCCTTTGTGCTGTATTAATTTTTTTTGGAGGATTTTCAGTCCTCTTTGTGTTTTTGCCACCTCATATGCTCTATGACAGACACAAGAAGCAGAGCTGCAGTGTAAAGCAAATAAAGAAGAGGGGCAGCAGATTTCATGGAGCTATGAGGTGGCAAAAACAGTGTGTGTACATGGTGACATGTGTGTTGACTGCGCACGGTGTGTGTTGCCGGCGATGAAAGAGACAAAGAACAAGCAGTGATAGGGTAAAAACAACACACATTTATTTAACAACACAAAAAAATATATATTTTTTTTACGAGACAATAAGGGGGAAATATTATGGACCTGGGGGGTGTGGAGCTGGGAGGATTGGCATGGTGTGGACGATGAAGGGGTTCCAGGGGAAGGGCCTAGTAAATTTGTGGGGTCTGGGAGGTCAAGGATGGAAGTAGACACATTATGAGTGGAAGCATGGGAGAGGAGAGACACATTGGAAGGGAGAGACAAACTGGACAACACAGACTCATTGGGAGGTGAGAGTGGAGGTAGTACGACAGTTCTTGTTGCCCGTTTCTTTTTCAGTTTTCCATGAGTAGGCTGGTGGCTTCTTCATCTCCTTGGGAGGTTGGGAGTGGTGGGATCCGGAACTGGCATGGTGGTGGATTGGGACAGTTGTGCAGTTTGCTGAACCGCCATGGTGGTGGTGGTGGACAGACGTGCAGTTTGCTGAACCGCCATGGTGGTGGAGTGGCTGTAATAATTATAGGGGATAACTCAGGAGACTCTTTGCGTGGAACAAGACAACTACATGACACAGTTTTATAAGTGGTAAAGTCTATATTATCACACGGTGTTTCAAACAGGTGCAGAGAGAAACTCAAGTCCACAACACTTGGTGCAAATAATAAACGCAGCTTAGCAGTCTATAGGAAACTTCAGAGGAAAATGCAATCAAGCAGAAAGTCTATGAAGCACAGTTATTCTTAAGGATACTTGACACAAATAAATCCTTGTCTTAGTCCAGGCACAGATAGATATGCTTATTAGGCAGTTCAAATCATATCTTAGCTCAACCAGGGAGGCCTGGTTAATAGTCTCAGGTTATTGAAAAGCAGAAACAGCTTACATGTCCAGCAAATGCAGATGGAAGTAAACACGAACAACAGATGAAGGAGGATACTGGAAACTTGTGTATGCAGCAGGAACTCAGAGCAGAGTAGCAGGATCACCACACAGGTTCACAGGAGCAGGTGTATAGCCAGGGAGTAATCAGAGGTCAGGAGCTGGATGCAAGGCAGAATACTCTAGCACAGACTGAAGGCTGGGGTGGAGTTTTATAGCAGGAAGACACAGTGCACATGAGACCAAAGACGCCATCTTGGAAAAGGGCAGTAATGCACAAAAGGTAAAAAATGTTCAGAGTCCTGACATTACTCCCTCCTTAGAAGCGGCCTCAGGACGATCCTGGACCTGGTATCTCAGGGAATCTCTGATGAAAACGAGAAATCTTCTGTTGGGCATTGATGTTTTCCACAGGTTCCCAAGAGTCTTCCTCAGGGGGATATCCCTGCCATCTTATCAGATATTGGAGCCGATTCCTGCGAATCCTGGAATCAATAATTTCCTCCACCACGAATTGTTCTTGCCCATCAATCACCACAGGCTGCGGAGGTGGCACAACATGTCCCTGGAAGGTATTAGGAGATACAGGCTTTAGTAAAGATACATGAAAAACTGGGTGTACCTTCATAGTCCTAGTCAGCTTCAGCTGGCAGGCCACAGAGCTCACAATGCAGTTGATCTTGAAAGGGCCAATGAATTTCTGTCCAAGTTTTTGTGAAGGAACGTTTAACTTCAGATTCTTAGTTGCTAACCACACGGAATCTCCTACCTTGAACATAGCTGCAGGTTTACGGAATCTATCAGCCGATCTCTTATAACGTTCTTGAGCTGTGGTCAGGGATTCCTTCAGAACCTCCAGATTCTGTCTCATCGCAGTCAGCCTTTCCTCCACTGCCGGAACCGGAGAATTAATTGGAGACCTAGGTAAAATACACGGATGATAACCCAGATTGGCAAAGAAAGGTGTAAATTTAGTGGAGGCGCTCTGAGAATTATTATATGAAAATTCGGCTATCGGCAACAACTCCAACCAATCATCCTGGAGATGGCTGACATAACATCTTAGATATTGTTCCAGCGTCTGGTTGGTACGCTCAGTCTGACCATTTGTCTGGGGATGGTAAGCAGAAGAGAGACAGACATTAATATTGAGTGCAGAGCAAAACCCCTTCCAGAATCTTGAAGTAAACTGTACTCCACGGTCAGAGATGATCTCATCCGGAACCCCGTGCAACCGGAAGACATTCTGTATAACCAAGTTCACTGTGTCTTTAGCTGAGGGGAGGCCGGTGCATGGAACAAAGTCCATTGATATACATCCCCAAGGGCGGGACGGAACAGGTAATGGTTGTAGAAGACCCGTAGGTGCCACATGAGGAGTCTTGTAATGGGCACATACCTCGCAAAAGAGAACATAGTCCTTGGTATCCTTCAGGCAAGTTGGCCACCAGACGAATCGGCTCAGGAACTCTTGTGTCTTCTGTACCCCCCTGTGACCAGCCAACTTGGAGTCATGTACCAACTTGAGGATCTGCAGACGGACGACCTCCGGGACGTAGATACGTCGATCTCTGAACCACATGCCACCCTTAAAGACAAGATAAATATCTACAGGTGGGTTGGCCAGAAATACATCACCTTCATAGGCCTTCCTGCACTCCTTCCACAAGTCCTGATCGTGGATAACTCCGATGAAATTGGCATCAGATAGAATGGTCCTGGACGGGGCTCCAGGTACGGAATTCGCAGCATGGATTCGGGATAAAGCATCAGCCTTCCCATTACGAGAACCTGGACGGTACGAGATAACAAAGTTAAATTGATTTAAAAATAAGTTCCAGTGAGCCTTACGAGGAGAAAGACATCTAGCGGATCTAAGGAACTCTAGATTGCGATGGTCAGTTAGCACTATGATCTGTTGTGCAGCTCCTTGCAGATGATGCCTCCATTCTTTGAAAGCCGCAATAATAGCCAGCAATTCCTTGTCTCCCACGTCGTAATTCTTCTCTGCTGAGGTTAGTCTATGGGAAAAGAAAGCACAAGGATGTAGCAGACCCTTCTCTCCAGTTCTTTGGGAGAGAATAGCCCCCAAAGCATTATCAGAAGCGTCCACCTCCACAATGAAAGGAAGTGTTGGATCTGGGTGTATCAACAGCGGTGCTGATGTGAAACAGATCTTAAGCCGATCAAAAGCTTCTTGAGCCTGTGATGACCACTTAAAGGGCTTTTCCTTCTTTGTCAAGGAAGTAATGGGACGGACAATATCAGAAAAATTTCGAATGAAGCGTCTGTAGAAATTTGCAAAACCAATAAAACGTTGGACCTCCTTAATGTTCTTGGGTACCGGCCATTCAAGGAAAGCCTGAATCTTACCAGCTTCCATGTTCAGCCCCTGGGGAGAGATGATATAACCTAAGAACTGTATCTCAGAATGATGGAACTCGCATTTCTCCGGCTTAATATACAGATGGTTCTCTTTCAGATGTCATAAAACAGTTTTGACATGTTCTTCATGTTCCTGTAGAGAGTCAGAAAAGATTAGTATATCGTCCAAATAGATCACTACAAACTGGTCCAACAAATCTCTGAAAATGTCATTAGCAAGGTGTTGAAATGTTGCAGGGGCGTTACAAAGCCCGAAGGGCATCACAAGAGATTCAAAGTGTCCATACCGGCATCTGAATGCTGTCTTCCTCTCATCCCCTTGACAAATACGCACCAAATTATAAGCCCCACGAAGATCCAGTTTAGAGAACACCTTAGCATGGCAGACTCTTTCCAGTAATTCGGGAATCAGACGCAAAGGGTAACGGTTTCGTACGGTTACCTTATTCAGTTCTCGATAGTCAACACAGGTTCTCAGGGTCCCATCCTTCTTCTTTACAAAAAAGATAGGTGCCCCTGCTGGTGAGGAAGAAGGACGTATGAAGCCTTTGGCCAGATTTTCATCAATATACTCTTTTAAGGCTTGAAGCTCAGGTGCCGCCAAAGGGTATACGATACCAAAAGGAATGGCTGCCCTGGGAAGCAGCTCAATGGGTCAGTCATAATGCCTGTGTGGAGGAAGCTGATCTGCATTCTTGTCACAGATGTCAGAGAACTCTTTATAAGCTGGAGGTAAAGAAAATACCTGTACATGTGGTTCTGTAGCCGTGGACTCAGGGACAGCTTCTGTTAACGCTGAGTTGCTCCTTGTTTGGAAGATAATCTCCTTGGTCTCCCAGTTGATAATTGGGTACTGAGAATGCAACCAAGGAATGCCTAAAATCACAGGAAAATGAGAAGAAATTAGCAAGAAAGAAAGTTGCTCCTGATGATTAGGCTCCAACAAAATTTCAAGGGGTATGGTCTCCTGATCCACAGGCCCAGAGATTAAAGGTGACCCATCCACTGTTTCCATGGTAATTGGAGAGGCTCTTTGCTGAATTTTAATACCATGTTCCTTGGCAAATGCAATATCCATGAAATTGCCACCTGCACCAGAGTCAATCATAGCTGAACTGGAAATCCACTGTCCTGAACACAGGATCTTAATAGGGAGAGAACAGTGAGAGTTCTTTTCCTTCAGCTCCTTGGGGGGTGAAGTCATAGAAAGTGAATGGAATACAGCGTTTAAAGGCAGGCTACATTCAGAGATGTCAGATTCATCATCACAGTTGTCATACTCCCCTATTGCTGATAGCATCTTGTTAGGCCGTCTAGGACACTTAGGACAATTGATCAAGATGCGGTCAGACTGACCGCAGTAGAAACATAGACTTTCACGAAGGCGATGCTCCTGGAGCTCATTGATCTCGCACCTTTGAACGGAATCAATTTGCATGGGCACCTCCTCCACCTCCCGAGAGGTTTTACCTGCAGGCTCTTTGGAAGGAAGGGAAAAGTTAGAAACACGATTATATGCAGCAAATTTCTCCTGCCTACGCTCAGTAAGGCGAATGTCTATGTCCACACAATGCTGTATAAATGTCTCTAGCTCTTGTGGTGACTCAGAGCGGGCTAGTTCATCTTTTACAATACTAGACAGACCCCTTTTAAAAATAGGCAATTGTGCATAACTGTCCCAATTGGTATCTACCGCCAATCTCCTGAATTCAGTGGCATACTCAATAACAGAACGTTTAGCCTGGCGTAAAGACAACAAAGCAGATTCAGCGGTTGCACGGCGATTAGGGTCATCAAACATTAATGCCATAGCGGCCAAGAAATCATCCAAGTCATTTAAACGTGGGTCACGAGACTCAATCATCGGATTCGCCCAGGCGAGCGCTCGTGAGGTCAGTAGCATTATTACACACAATACTTTGGATCTATCAGTAGGAAAACGGTCAGCGTGCACATCAAAATATAGCATACGTTGATTCACAAAGCGACGAAATTTGTCGCGATCACCATTAAATCTGAATGGGGGCAACTTAGGTTGGCCAGCTGGTGGCGGATGCCCAGAGGGTAAAGTCACTTGTGCAGCTATTTGCGTGCTTATGTCCTGAAAAGCCCGTCCATACTGGGACTCTATGCCAGCAAGTTTGTTTTCCTGGGCTGCCATGCGGTTGCTCAAGTCCTGCAAAGTTTGTCCAAACACTTGTTGATTGTGTTCAAAGCTTCCTAACTTCTTTTGCAGACCTTCCACATCTTTCTGCAGTGATCTAATTTTGGAAAACACCTGCTCTAATTTGCTTTCTGCAGTCATTGTTCCAGCAGTCTCCTTTTTTTTTTTAGGCTAGAGTATCCTGTAATAATTATAGGGGATAACTCAGGAGACTCTTTGCGTGGAACAAGACAACTTCAGGACACAGTTTTATAAGTGGTAAAGTCTATATTATCACATGGTGATTCAAACAGGTGCAGAGAGAAACTCAAGTCCACAACACTTGGTGCAAATAATAACGCAGCTTAGCAGTCTATAGGAAACTTCAGAGGAAAATGCAATCAAGCAGAAAGTCTATGAAGCACCGTTATTCTTGAGGATACTTGACACGAATAAATCCTTGTCTTAGTCCAGGCACAAATAGATATGCTTATTAGGCAGTTCAAATCATATCTTAGCTCAACCAGGGAGGCCTGGTTAATAGTCTCAGGTTATTGCAAAGCAGAAACAGCTTACATGTCCAGCAAATGCAGATGGAAGTAAACACGAACAACAGATGAAGGAGGATACTGGAAACTTGTGTATGCAGCAGAAACTCAGAGCAGGGTAGCAGGATCACCACACAGGTTCACAGGAGCAGGTGTATAGCCAGGGAGTAATCAGAGGTCAGGAGCTGGATGCAAGGCAGAATACTCTAGCACAGACTGAAGGCTGGGGGGGAGTTTTATAGCAGGAAGACACAGTGCACATGAGACCAAAGATGCCATCTTGGAAAAGGGCAGTAATGCACAAAAGGTAAAAAATGTTCAGCATCCTGACAGTGGCTTTCAGCAGCACCTGGCATGGTGGTGGCGGTGTAGTGGTGTGCATCAGGACTGGGCATGGTGGTGGCCATACAGTGGTATGCAGCAGAACTCAGTATTGTGGTAAAGTGTGTAATTGGTGGCACAGGTGGAAATACCACCTGTGGCTGGTGGAAGTATCGAGTCTGCTGCATAGCCTGAATGTAAGAAGCATTGCAGGCCTGCATCACATTGAGCTGGAGTTCCAACATACCCCGCTCTATCTTATTAAAAAAAATGGTGTGCCAGTCTCTGGAGGTCAGCTTCCAGACGGTCACGGCATTGGTTGACATCCTGGAAAAGTGTGTTAATATGGGTCAGGCCACTTTCCAGTCTATCTCCCAGCGCCTTCAGGCCATTCTGAAAGACCAAGCTCAAGTGAATAAATTCAGACATGAGTGACCTGTTTGAGGCATTCTGCCACTGGTGGGAAGACCCTCACAAAAAAGTGGCAGAGGACTGGGACAGGTGAACACCTGAAGGACCAGCTGCCTGTTCTCCAGCTTGTGACGCCGGCCCACTTGCTGCATCTCTGGTGGATGGCTGGGGCTAGTCCGTGGCTGTTCGATGAGCGACCGCTCCAGGGGACTATCCAGGTTCGAGGGTGCTGCTCCAGGTTCTGTGAAAAGAAACGTAAAACAGTACTACCAAAAATCAACAATTGTAAAAGCGCCAACTCCTGTGGAATAGAAAAATTTAGATTAGGGAATACAACACAATGGAATACAAATAAAAAAATACTTACGTTCTCTGAGCAAGAACAGGCCTCAGAAAAGCCAGCATCCGGTGGTACTTGTATTTCCCGATCCTTGCTGCAGCACCACTGCAAACTTGGATCTCCTGTCTCAGGTCCTTATTGAAGTGATCCTTCATCGAACGCCAACGGATTTTGACTTTGTTCACTGTAAAGGGGAAAAAAAAAATTGTCAAACAATGCACTTGAGACCTGGATCACACAACCATGTGTGATGCGAGAAACTCGCAGGAGTTTCTCGCATCACACACGGTTGTGTGATCACGGCCATCAGGTACACTGCCGCATCAGACTATATTGCAATACTTACAAAATTCCTTTCGGACTCGTGGCGTGGCGTTGTCCCAGTCATCCATCAGTGCTTCAGCCACCTCACTCCACAGCCGCCGAATCACCACAGCGTCCGAGTGCTGCTGCTCCCGGGTGTCCCACAACGCCACTCGCTCCTGCACAAGTGTAATGAGGAGGTCATTGTTAATGGCTTCTTCCTCCCGTTGTGGAACCTAGAAATGAAAGAAAGACATTAATGTTGTAAAGATAAAACACTTAAACCAAAAATAGTCAAGAATAACAAAAAACAATCACGAATAACCAAAAACAGTCAAGAATACTTACACGCCGTCTTGCCACTGGAACTTGGGCCTGAGTCTGCTGCTCCTGCTCATCTGCACTGGAATGGTTCTGCAAAGAAAAATAAATATTTTGCTACATGTAAATAGTGAAAGTGAATACTTACCAATCAGTAACAAATGTACTCACTTCAGTCTCCTGTCAACTCTGTGAGGTCTGCTCTGCACTGGAGGACATGATGAGGAATGCTGCAAGAGAGACAGAAATGATTACAGACTGCAGGGAGAAAAACAGACAGGCAGACATATAGCTTGTATACTCACATTTTGATAGTCAGTCTTCCAAAAAATATGCTGCAATGTCTTGTATCGCTTCCAGAGTCTGGAGAGAAATGAACTTCCAGTGCCCATACCCTCTTTTAAAAGCTTTCTTTGGGGGGTGGCTTAAAACCAGTTCCTGGACATGTTTACTCATAAAAACGCATGTAACGCAAACGCAATCGTACGCATGTCCAATGCGCTCCCATAGACTGTAATGCTTTTTTATACGCACTCCTTCCGCAAGCGTCCGCATGCGTACGAAATTTGACACCTCAAAAATTGCAACATGGTGCGTTAGTCGCACCCAGCCGCAGACCGCGAAAATACGCATGCATAAGCAAACGCAGGTGAATGCATGCAAACGCATGTACCTGCGCCACAATGTAAAAGATATTAAATCAAGATGCATGTGGATGTATGCGTCAGAAAAGCTGGGGAAACAGGCCTTAGGGTATGTGCACATTGCGCTTTTTCCCACATTTTTCACTGTAAAAACGCTTACTAAATGCATCCCATTATTTTTAATGGAATTCTGCATTGTTGTGCCCATGCTGCATTTCTTTCCGCAAAAAAAAGCATTGCGGAAAAAAATGCAGCATGTTCATTAATTTTGCGGAATTTCAGCGATTTTGCCACTATATAATTGTATTGGGATGCTCCGGGAAAAAAAACGTGAGAAAAGCGCGGAAAACAGATTTCCTGCGAAAGGAGTCTGGTTTTGATCAGGAAAATTCTGCAAACATTCTGCAACGTGGGCACATAGCCTAAAAGGTGTTGTTGTGACTTCTGTATCGGTGCCTGCCTGTTCTGCCTCTGCTGTCAGGTGGCGCCGCACTCACGTTGCGGGTGATGTGGGGCGACAGTTATAGTTTTGTGTTCTCTGGGACTTGTAGTGCCATCCATACTGTGAGACATGGAGGTAACTGCTGTGTGGTTTGGGTGGGACGGCAAGCTATTTAACATCCTGAAATTCTGCTGTCCACTACCAGTTATATTCTGACTCGATTCTTTGTAACTTACCCTGCTATTCTCCCAGTGGACATTCCTGACTTTTGACCTGGGCTTGCTTTTTTGACTATTCTCATTCTATGCAATTTTGGCACAAACTCCTGATTCTGACTTGGGTTGAATTCTGACTATCTGCTTGGCTCTTGATTTTTTCATTGATGTGACTTGACACTTTGACCCTGCTTGGCGACCTTTCCTGCCTCTGGACGGCAGTCCTTCCATGATAGCTGTCCATTGGATCCAACTGTAAAACCAGGTCCCTGTATAAGGGTGAAAGGGATTCGGGTCTTCTCTGGAACCTGCCAAATGGAATGTCTTGTGCCAAGTCTATCTAAAGTAGCCATTTTGAGCCTGTGGTCTCTGACAAACGTAACGGTTGTCCACTACTCAGACAACCCCTTCTCAATCAGTTTGTTTCCCCCAAGTAAAATAATTGCAGCTATACTTACCTCCAATGTGAGTGCCATTCCAGTGTTGTTGGCACTGGCTCTCCAAGGGCTCACATGACCTTTGTAATATCACGTGATTCCAGCGGAAAATCAGCGGTGGCTTCGCTCTTACCTCGTAAATCGGGCAGAATGTCTCAGCTGTCAGTTTGACTTTAAAATAAAATCTGCTACAGCAATGTCAATGAGGAATAAGGTGTTATGGATCCTATATGCAGCAGGACAAACAGAATATCATGCTGCATTCTTAAAGGGGTTGTACTTTACTAGGACAAGCTCTTCTTGATCTAAATGTTTGACCCCAATTAAAATAAAAAAGCCTATACTTACCTTCCATGATGGAGTTGTTTGCAATGGTGTCAGCAGTGAAGCACTCATGGTCCCGGGGCTATCGTGCATTTGTTGTGGCATGTGAGCCTGGTGCCCAATCAGCATTGGCGTCACTGTCTCTGCCTTCGTATGAATTGAGCATGAAGGGAAAGTCTGGGCTGCAGCTTATCTCTGACTTTTTCTACATGTTCAATGCGTTCGAAGGCTGGGACAGTGAGGCAAGCGCTGATTGGGCACCAGGCTCACATGTGGCAACACCACACGAGAGCCCCGGGACCGCGAGTGCCGACACCGCTGGAACGACACCAGCATGGGAGGTGAGTATAGACTTTTATTTTATCGGGGTAAAACATTTGGGTCAAGAAGGGGTTGACCTAGTAGTGGACAACCCCTTTAAAATCAACATAAGCCGCATTGCTAAGAGGTCAAATCCCTTTAGATGGTGTGAGGCAGTGACTCATGTCACAGGTAGGGGTCACTGTGTGTTCTCCCCAGGTTGTGCATGGAGATGGATGAAGTCCATAGGTGTGCATGGCAGTCATGGATTTCCGGTCCGGGTTTTCCATGTGGCTGAAAACCACAGGTTTGTTTGATAAAAACCCTGCAGTAAGGGGTATGTGTGTGTCAGGTGTCAGGTGCAACGTCAGTGTCAGTCTGGTGTGTGCTTTTGTGCAGAGCAGAGGCCTGCAGAGCGCTGGCTGTGTGTGTAAAGCAGCAAAGGCCAGTGGAGCCAGCAGCTATGGCAGCTGAATAGCCTGGCACCCACAGCATATACAGCAATGCAAGTCGTGTATGGTAACTGATCTCGGATGTGGATAGTCCTGTGCACGGAGGTGCTGGAGGTGGATGCCCTCTGCCTGAGTCGGATGTGGACAGTCCTGTGCCCTGAGGTGTACCGAGGTGGATTTCCTGTGCCCGAAAGAGGACTGGCATGTGTAATGATTGCAAACAGGTGGATATGGTGCCCGGCTGCTATCCGGAGGATATCCTGGGCTGTGTATGGCTGTGTGAGTAGAGAGACTGTAATACAGCGATGCAGGACACCCACAGGAACTAGTCAGAGGAGGACTGGCATGTGTAGTGTCTGCAACATGTGAAGCTGTGTTTGGAGACTGTAATATGTCGTGCGGTCACCCCACAGATACTGGACAAGGAGAGGTCCGGCGTGTTTAGGGACTGCAATCTAAAAGCCATATGATGTGTAGTGCTGTGAAACGGGCACTGGGACGAGATGCAACTGTGTGTTTTGAACTTTGATGACGTGTACTATAAAATGCTATGCACCTTTATGTGTGAAGTAACACATTAAATAGACTTTTGTATTTGAACTTTATGGGTCACTGCTAGTGTTGAGCATTCCGATACCGCAAGTATCGGGTATCGGCCGATACTTGCGGTATCGGAATTCCGATACCGAGATCCGATACTTTTGTGGTATCGGGAATCGGAATCGGAAGTTCCCAGTGTATGGTTCCCAGGGTCTGAAGGAGAGGAAACTCTCCTTCAGGCCCTGGGATCCATATCCATGTAAAAAATAAAGAATTAAAATAAAAAATAGGGATATACTCACCCTCTGACGCGCCCTGGTAGTAACCGGCAGCCTGCTTTGCTTAAAATGAGCGCGTTCAGCACCTTCCATGACATCACGGCTTCTGATTGGTCGCGTGCCGCTCATGTGACCGCCACGCGACCAATCACAAGCCGCGACGTCATTCTCAGGCCCTAAACTCCTCATTCGAGGAATTTAGGACCTGAGAATGACGTCGCGGCTTGTAATTGGCCGCGTGGCGGTCACATGAGCGTGGGCACGCGACCAATCAGAAGCCGTGACGTCATGGAAGGTGCTGAACGCGCTCATTTTAAGCAAAGCAGGCTGCCGGTTAACAGCGGTAAGGTGCAGGGCCCTCCGGACGGGTGAGTATATCAATATTTTTTATTTTAATTTTTTATTTTACACATTAATATGGATCCCAGGGCCTGAAGGAGAGTTTCCTCTCCTTCAGACCCTGGGAACCATCAGGATACCTTCCGATACTTGGTGTCCTGTTGTGAATTTACCTTTTGGCTCCCTCTAGTGGCTACTAGTGTTTTTACTCTGGTATGTCTATCATCCCTTGTATGCTCACCTGGGTCGTTAGGTCAGGGGTGTTGCTATATTAGCTCCCTGGACCTTCAGTTCAATGCCTGGCAACGTTGATATCAGAGCTAATCTGTAGTGCTCTTGTCTACTGATCCTGGTTCCTGCTTGATTAAGCTAAGTCTGCTTTCTTGCTTTTTGCTATTGTTTTTGTTTGCATTTTTGTCCAGCTTGTACATAATCTGTATCCTATCCTTGCTGGAAGCTCTAGGGAGGCTGGAGTTCTCCCCCCGGGCCGTTAGACGGTTCGGGGGTTCTTGAATCTCCAGTGTGGATTTTTGTAGGGTTTTTGTTGACCATATAAGTTATCTTACTACATTCTGCTATTAGTGAGTGGGCCTCTCTTTGCTAAACCTAGTTCATCTCTGTGTTTGTCATTTCCTCTTACCTCACCGTTATTATTTGTGGGGGGCTTGTATCCAACTTTTGGGGTCTATTCTCTGGAGGCAAGAGAGGTCTTTGTTTTCCTCTTCTAGGGGTAGTTAGTCCTCCGGCTGGCGCGAGACATCTAGCGACCAACGTAGGCATGTTCCCCGGCTACTTCTAGTGTTGGCGTTAGGAGTAGATATATGGTCAACCCAGTTACCACTGCCCTATGAGCTGGATTTTTGTACTTCGCAGACTTGCTGATATCTCTGAGACCCTCGCCATTGGGGTCATAACAGTGTCCCATTGACTTGTATTGGTATCGGGTATCGATATCGGCGATATCCGATACTTTTTGGGTATCGGCCGATACTATCCGATACCGATACTTTCAATTATCGGACGGTATCGCTCAACACTAGTCACTGCCTCTTCACTGTGTACAGTGCCACCGCAGCATTACATATGGTGGAAAGAATGCGGGCAGTGTGAACTGAGGCATACCCCAAAGCGTGCTGCATCGCGTTGTGCAAATCTGCTGGAAACATTTTTTCAAGACAGCTTGCTGTGGCTCATCGGGGCCATGAAGATTGAAGGCTTCTGGCAGTAACTCGGTGGGGTTACGAAGATTTACTGTGTATTGGCAGGTCCATGAAGTCTGTGTTGCGGAGGAGCTGCAGTTGCAGCAAGAGGTTCTGCAGCAGCAGGAGATGCAGTGGAAGCAGCAGAGAATGTACTTATGTGCTGTGTCGGGCATAGAACCCGAAAATGTTGAGATACCTGCCATAGGATTCGCCAAATTAGGGTCAGAGTGTAATCCCGATAAGCTCCGCCTAGAGGTATTGGCAGGAGAGACTGAAAATGTTGTTTTGGGCGGGGATGTCACAGGGTCATAAGGATTCTCTGTCTCGTGCCCATACGGGGTAACAAGTGTTCAACCCCACAGGTATGAACAGGGGGGACGGATATGTGAGGCAGTGACTCGTGTCACAGGTAGGGGTCACTGTTTGTTCTCCCCAGGTTGTGCATGAAGATGGATGAAGTCCATAGGTGTGCATGGCAGTAACGGATTTCTAGTCCAGGTTTTCCATGTGTGTATGAAGCAGCACAGGCCAGCGAAGTCAGCAGCTATGGCAGCTGAATAGCCTGGCACCCGCAGCGTACACAGCGATGCAAGTCGTGTATGGTAACTGGTCTCGGATGTGGAAAGTCCTGTGCTGGAGGTGGATGTCCTGTGCCCAAAAGAGTCAGATGTGGACAATCCTGTGCCCGGAGTTGTATCGGAGGTGGATGTCCTGTGCCCGAAAGAGGACTGGCATGTGTAACGATTGCCACCAAGTGGTGCCCGGCTGCTATCCAGAAGATATCCTGGGCTGTGTACAGGTGTGTGAGTACAGAGTCTGTGATACAGCGGTGCAGGACCCCCACGGGAACTAGTTAGAGGAGGACTGGCATGTGTAGTGTCTGCAACATGTGAAGCTGTGTTTGGAGACTGTAATATGGTGTGCGGTCGCCCCACAGATACTGGACAAGGAGAAGTGCAGCATGTTTAGGGACTGCAATCTAAAAGCCATATGATGTGTAGTGCTATGAAACGGGCACTGAGACAAGATGTAACTGTGTGTATTGAACTTTGATGATGTGTACTATAAAATGCTATGCACCTTTATGTGTGAAGTAACACATTATAGAGACTTTTGTGTTTGAATTTTGTAGGTCACTGCCTCTTCACTGCGTACGGTGCTACTGCAGCATTACAATGGATGAGAAAAAACCCACAATAATAGGGGATAGCTTTTTGGGACAATTTATTCAGAACTTCAAGGCATAAATAATGCATTATATGGATGTCAATCCCAATTTCAGTGGTTTGCAAAGCCTTTTATCTTCTTATAGCTACTTGATTTTTCCTTTTTATCTGCAGTGCTGGTAGTAAGAATTGGCTGTTAAACTGAATTAGATGCCCGAAGGAAGGCACATTTATGTTAATGTATTTAGTGGACTGTAAAGATTAAAATGTAATCACAACTTGGAATTTCACTGTTTTTTTAGGGTTGGCACCAGTTCATGTGAAGAACATGACTACAACTGTGAACATTTGATTTTCTTTTTAATGTGAAGCAACAAATAGGATAAAATAACTGAAAACTTCAGTGTGCATATGTCACGGGTTTACCGCGACACAGAAGGTCCAGAAGACCCATTTTTCCTACTCCTGCACTGGTTAGAAGTACTTCACCTTCATATTAAATGGTGTAAATTTATTTTGGCAGTGCAGGGGTTAATCTGCTCGGTTGAGAGCTCCTGGAGCATTTAGGCTCTCATCTGTGCACTGTTAGAAACTCCCATCTCCTATATCTCCTATATAATCTGGGTCTTGGCTAGCACTCATTGTCAGAGTTGTTTTTGCTGCATGGCTGGAGGTTGTTGCTGGTGGTTATTAGAGTAGGCGGTTGTTGGATTTATCTGTGACTGTTGCTAGGTTGTGAGTGTGTGATAATTCCCGTTCTTCACCTACTTAGGTTTAACCCCATCCTCCACTTCCCGATGCATCCCGCTGTTATTTGTGTGCATGGAATTTGTGTATGTGTATGGTTATTTGTTTGTATGGTATTTATTCATTCCCCCTGTTTGTATTACTTTGTTACTCAAAAAACACTTGGCACTCAGAAGAAATATGTTGCAAGTTGATTATTCCATTTATTTGTGCATCCAGTTAAAAAATTTAAACGTTTTCGGTCCCTACATCAGACCTTCATCAGAAATTCCTTTTTTTTAACTGAAATACAGGTAGATAATACAACAAATGAATATCTATACACAGACAATCACAAAATACAAAATACAAAATACATGGTGCACAACATGGGGGACAATAAATTTATAATGATACGTTTCCAGACCAAATCCATTGTGTGACAGACCGAGTGCATGCAACCGTGGCGGCTGGAGCAATTCCGGGTTGGTGGTCCGTGAGTTGTGAGTGCTTCCAATTATCCAGAGCTAGATAACAGGAGGTAAAAAGCTGTGCAGCTAAACGTGCAGATAAGGAAAGAACAAAAGGCACATAAGCAGAAGGTTATGCTATGAGTATAGTAAGTCCTGTCATAGGACCATGATTATGGTAGAGTTCTGTCATATGATCACAATTATGGTAGAGGTCCATATTGCCCCAAAGGATACTACCCCAAAGGATACTACGAGAAGGATTAATCCGGGTGCTTGCAAGGAGTGCTGTGCTCTATAACGGACTAGTGTCAGCCTACAAAGCAATTGTGACAACATATGTTAATTAACACAGAAACTGGTAGCCAGGCTGTCCGGAGCACTAATCGTTGTGTGAATGCTATGCGTGACCCGTTTATCCCAGACAATGAGCTGGTGGTCTAGGCACATTTGGCGACAGGTAAAATAAAGAAAAGAGGAGTATATGAAAAACAGGAGGTAAAAAGGCCGTGTGTGGATATGTTTGGAGCCAAGCGGCATCCCTAATTGTGGTGAATAACTGGATGCTAGGCGGTGAAATGAGATGAACCGGTGTACGGAGGTCCTGAAAACAATAATGGAAAAACGTTACCTGGACGAAAAAGTATGGAAGGGTATATCAAAGCCTATGCAGGCCAGAGCTGGGTGACTAGGGATAAAGGCCGAGAGGCTGATAGCCTAAGAGATAAGGAAAGTACTATATGTTACCCCCGTTACAAATACACCAAAACCATGTGGGTAATGATAAAGAATAGTTACCCGGTTGCCTCACTATGCCTGAAGAAGTGGTCCTGAGTGAAGGCGCCAAACTGCCACTATGGGTAGCGCTGGAGGGAGGTACAAGGGGAAAAAAAACTTAAATAGCATGTAGAGGCATCCGCAGAAGGAAGCGTTGCCTTTAGTGGGTCAGATGTTACCTTGCAGCGCCGGTTGTATGGCATGTAGACAGGAGATCCCGGGGACCGCTGTGTAATGGCGGTACTTCCGGGTTTAAGAGCCCTGTGTGATCGGGTCATGTGACCCGCCGCGTCATATGACCGCGGTGTGTCTAACTGCGCATGCGCGCGTCTGAAGGTGAAAAAACAGCAGCGGGTCCTGCAGTGGAAAAAGGATATGTTAGACCGCGCATGCGTTAGGGCCAGGGGTGTATGCTGTGGTTGCCGGGGCGATGTATGCCGTACAGGAAGGAGCAGAGGTAGCGAGCATAGTCAATATGAGAGCAAACATGAATGAATATGAGATCAGGGGTAAACAAGACAGAATAAAGATGCCTATGTAGTGCCATCTCCCTATGGGTGCTTGTATACTCTACCATATATGGTGCCATATGTGACCGCTGGTGCCACGTGTGTGCCGTGAAACTATCGATTCTAGGAAAAAGGAAAAGACATAATAAAATTAGACAAATTGATAAAATAACTATGTACACGTATCGCCATCATAAGGAATTGTATGCATATAAATAATTACAGGAATGCTGCTACTTCTAACTCCCTGTTAAGTCCCTTGGGCTCTAGGGTCTGTAAAGTAAAGATCCAGAACGCTTCCCTTCTTTTGAGTGTTTTTACGCGATTCTGACCTCTTCTCTGGGGATCTATCTGCTCTAGAACCTGAAATCGGAGTTGGGAAATATTATGATTTTTTTCATTAAAATGGTGGGGGAGTGGTAGATGCATTTTTTTACACCGGATGGTAGATTTATGCTGGGACACTCTGTCCCGAATGGCTTGCGTGGTTTCCCCCACATACGCCAGGCCGCAGGGGCATTTGATGACATAAATGACGTATGTGGATTCGCAGGTGTAAAAGCCTTTGATGGGTAGGGCTTTGCCCGTTTGGGGATGGAAAACTGAGGGGCCCTTTTGGACATTGCTACACTGTAGACAATTGAGACATGGGAAGTACCCTTTCTTTGTGTTTGGAGGAACGTTTGTCTGGCCACGGTTGTCTCTGGACCTATGTCAGCTTTAATCAATCTATCTTTTAGATTCTTTGCGCGTCTGAAACACGAAAGAAATGGAGATTTGAACTCAGGAATTAGTGGGTAACTTTTTGACAAAATATTCCAATGTCTCCTAATGGTGGATTGTACCAAGCCTGAAAAAGGGTGGAAAGTTGTGACAAAAGGGATTCTTTTGGTACCAGAATTTGGCCTCCTCTGTGATATGTTTGATCTGGCCTGGGAGAGTATCCCCTGTGGGTAGCCTCTATTTGAGAATTTTCGCTCCATCTCTTTTAATCTAGCCTCCTTTAGACTATCATTAGAGACAATCCGTTCCACCCTTTGAAATTGGGATTTGGGGATGGATTTTTTTGTTGAGGGAGGGTGACAGCTACTGAAATGGAGTAGGCCATTGCGGTCCGTGGGTTTGGTATATAAATCAATGGCAAGAGAACCATCCCTCTCCTTATAAACCAAAGTATCCAGGAAACTGATACGCTTGGTATCATGTTGTATGGTGAATTTTAGTTCTGGCCATATGTTGTTTATGTGGTTGTCAAATGCCACCAGTGATTCTATCGGTCCCTCCCATATGCAAAAAATGTCATCAATGTATCTCCGCCAGATTTTGCAGTGATTGATGAACAAAGGGTGAGGGAACACGAAGTCTGTTTCGAAGGCTGCCATGTAGGCTACTGCAAAAGGAGGCGCAACGTTAGAGCCCATGGCTGTACCCTGTTGTTGAACATAAAAGGAGTCCTGGAACATGAAATAATTCTCCTTTAAGACAAGATCTAAAAGGTCAGTGCAAAAGTGACGTATTTTAGTGTCCACTCCGGCTTCACTTAGAAGCCTATCTGTGGCCTGTAGTCCCTTCTCATGGGTTATGGACGTATATAAACTATTCACGTCCCAGGTGATCAAAAGGCATGTTTGGGATAAAGGGCCTATGGATTTGATTATGTTGATGAAGTCATTGGTATCTAGTAGGAAGGACTGTGTAGTCTTAATCAAGGGTGTGAGAATTTTCTCTAACACGATGGCCAGTGGTGACAGGACTGAATCTGTTAAGGACACAATAGGTCGACCTGGTGGTTTGGTCAATCTCTTGTGTATCTTGGGTAATATATAGAAAATGGGGGTGATGAGATCTATTTTAGTAAGAAAATCCCTCATTTTACTATCGATTGTGCCTGCTTGAAGATGGACCTCCAGTACCTGTTTGATTTTCATTTCTATACGGTTTAGGGGATTGTAAGAAATCTTTTTATAAACCGCTTGATCACTGAGCTGTCTAAATACTTCCTCCAGATAATCCGATTTGTCCATAATCACGGTAGCCCCACCTTTATCTGCTGGTTTCAACAAGAGAGATCTGTCAGATGCTAACAGTTCAATAGAAAGTTTCTCAGACCGTGTCAAGTTAGTCTGAAAATGGAATTTCCCCTGTTCCACTTCTCGATAGAACCGATGGATATCCCTTTCGACCAGAGAAACAAATGTTTCCACCGGAGGACTGTTCCTTGGAGGCATATACGAACTGGGCAATCGTAATCCCAATTCTTGAAGTACAAGTAGGGAGGAATGGTCCCGACGTGGGGGTTCTGGTACCGGTGGTTGTTCAGAGAAATGGACTCGTAATCTGATGTTCCGATAGAACCTCTGTAGGTCCATACTCAATTCGAAAGGGTTAAATTTGTACATTGGACAAAACGACAGACCCTTTTGGAGTAGGGAGAGTTGGTGTGTGTCCAGGCTCCTGGAAGAGATGTTGATCACCAATGGTAAGTCCTTACCTGTGACCTGGTTGTCATCTGATTTTTGAAGTCCCCGGCGGCATTGGCCCCCCCGCCTCGTTTTCCTTTTGGACGGCTCTGACCGTTCCCTAAAAAAGAGTGAGATGTAGAGGAATATGATGTGCCAGACCGGCTGTCGGTGGAGCCTGAGGAACTTTGGGAGCTGCGTCGTCGGGTGAATTGGCGAGTGCCACGCCATTGATAGACACGGTTCTGGAGGTAGTCCTCCGTGTCCCTTAGGAATTTTGACCTCTTCTTCTTCTATACTCATAGCATAACCTTCTGCTTATGTGCCTTTTGTTCTTTCCTTATCTGCACGTTTAGCTGCACAGCTTTTTACCTCCTGTTATCTAGCTCTGGATAATTGGAAGCACTCACAACTCACGGACCACCAACCCGGAATTGCTCCAGCCGCCACGGTTGCATGCACTCGGTCTGTCACACAATGGATTTGGTCTGGAAACGTATCATTATAAATTTATTGTCCCCCATGTTGTGCACCATGTATTTTGTATTTTGTGATTGTCTGTGTATAGATATTCATTTGTTGTATTATCTACCTGTATTTCAGTTAAAAAAAAGGAATTTCTGATGAAGGTCTGATGTAGGGACCGAAAACGTTTAAATTTTCTAACTGGATGCACAAATAAATGGAATAATTAACTTGCAACATATTTCTTCTGAGTGCCAAGTGTTTTTTGAGTATTAGATTGAGGGGCTGGAAACCCGACTTGAGCACCACACAGGAACCTTGAGTGCCGTGTGCATTTTTTCATTGTATTACTTTGTTAGTCTGGTTGGTGTATAACAGTACACTACTACTCCCCTCTTCCCTGGGAGGTGAAAGGGTACAGACTGAGGGTGGATTCAGGAGCTAAGGCAAGGTACGTGGCCCCTGCGTCTTCACCATCAGAAGTAAACCGGGGAACAGGGTGCACTAGGGTGCCCTAGCGTTAAGGATAGGGAAGGAGCCCCTGGTCCTGGGACACCTGATAACAGAGTCGTGACATAGCTATTCACCCCCTAAAGTCAGTACTTTGAGAGCCTACTTACAGCTGCACGCTGCTTTGGATAAGTCTCTATGAGCTTTCTACATCTCGCCACAGGGATTTTTGCCCATTCTTCTAGGCAAAACTGCTTCAGCTCCTTTAAGTTAGATGGTTTCCTCTGGTGAGCAACAGTCTTCAAGTCTGACAACAGATTCTCAGTTGGATTAAGGTCTGGGCTTTGATTGGGACATTCCAAAACATTTACACATTTCACCTGACTAACAGCCAGGCCCAATGTAGAGCCAGCGTCAGTCAGTGCTGTGGGTGCGGTTACGGTGGCTGCTCTGTATACTCAGAGCGGTGACTGAACCGGCGCCGCCCCAACCCCTATGACTGAATACCCAATTCTGGTGGGGAGAATAAAGATCATTTTCTCCCTGCTACATTCGACTGCCTGCAGGCATCGGATAGCTTAATAACGCTGTTAACTTGCAGATTAATCGCATATCTGCAGATTACAGTGTTATTTCTGGTGACAGATTTCCTTTAATCCACTTGAGTGTTGTTTAGCAGTATGCTTTGGGTCATTGTCTTATTGGCAGGTGAATCTCCGTTCCCATCTCAAATCACTGACAGACTGAGACAGGTTTTGTTCAAGAATATCCCTGTATTTCGCACCATACATCTTCCCCTTGACTTGGACCATTTTCCCTGTCCCTGCTGCCGAAAAACATTGCCACAGCATGTTGCTTCATGACCATGTTTCACTGTGGGGATGATGCTCTTGGGGTGAAGAGCTGTTTTGGTTTTGCGCCAGATATAGCGTTAACCTTGGTACCCAAAAAGTTCACTTTTGGTCTCATTTGACCACAGCACCTTCTTCCAAACATTTGAAAAGTCTCCCACATGTCTATTGGCAATCTCAAAAGGAGCCTTACTATTTCTGTGTGTAAGTAAAGGATATTTTCCATTACATCCCTTCGGACAGCACAATGGGAGATAGTCCTTCTGTGACCTATAGCGGAACAGGATCACAGAGAGGTTAAAAGGCCCCTCCACCCTCCAGTGTTTTTCCTGTCCCTTCAGGGGATGGTTGTATGAAAGATTGCTCCAGGAGTGAAGATAGAAGATGGATGTTTTATGGGGCTCTGGGGGATTGTGCGGCGCGTTCAAACCTTCCCCCTGTCAAGTAGCCCTGGACTGAAACCCTCCTGGTTGGGGGTCCCTCAGCCACAGAGACCAGCGAGCAGACAAGGCTAATGGGTAGAGCCGCTTTGTCCCGCAGTAGAGGCTCTCGGCTACTACGTCGGCCGGCAAGCCACCGCTACTTCAGGAAGTCGCGCGGTGGAGAAGCCATCGCACTTCCACTGATGTCAGAGCAGGATGCCGGGGCATAAGGTCAGCGTGCATTCCAAGGTAGAATGCGGAAGTGCAGAACGAGACAGGCAACAGGTTGGTTTCCTGGATCTCGTGAGGCACAGGAGAGAAAATTTATTGTCAGCAATGCAGCATTCCTGATGGGATGCTGCTTCCGTTCATGATGGGCTCTTGGCGTTACCAGCTCCCCCTGTTTTTCTAGCAGATATGGAGCCAGCACAGGTGAGTGCATGGTAGAATGTTCTGTTGATGGTCTAGGCCTTTAGGCTGATGCTAGTCTCCTGCCCTTGTGCCAAAGCTGTGTCTACAGCCTCATGTGCTGAGGTATGTTTTCACATATACGCAGCTAGGCTATGCACCTCTAGGCTATAATAAGGCCATATGTCCAGGCTACATCTCATGATTTGACTTCAGTTTGTTGCATGTCTTGTCTGCACAGAGCCTTATGATTGGGCTTCAGAGTGACTTTTTGGAAGCATGTTTTCCATTTTTGTATTTCGAAAAACAGGTGTTTCACTTTTCTTTGCAACTTAACTACTCCATCCATAGGAGGACACAGGGTGTTAATGCAGCATACCCTCCCGCTGCGACTCATTAATTAGCTCCTTTGGGTGGGGTCAGTCTGACAAATGAGATGTACTATTCAGAGTGGAGATTTATCCAGAACTCTGAGAGATTGCTCTCTTGCTTTTAACCGTAGGCCTGTTTGGCACCTTCAAGCATGGCTGTAGCTCTATGAGAGTCACCCGCCAGCGACTGGGGTACTCGGTATAGGGTCCGGTCACAATTAAAGGGGTGGTCACGGTGGCAGCAACCCGATCCGTGGCCCTGGGCACCTAAGTAAAAGGGGAAAGGTCTTTTAAGGGAGTTGTAGGAATAAAGTTTCTGTTCGTGACACCACCTGTGGTATTCGAACACTGGGGACCAACGCTGCTTAAAGGGGTCCTCTGCGGTGATGTTATGGCAGCTAAGATAGTATAACTTCCCACAGGTGAAGTAGGTCCTCAGGGCTCCCGGTGTATAGATGAGGATGGTGAGTGGTGCAGTAAAGAACGGAGGACACAGGTTATCAGTCTCTATACCTGGTTTACTGAAGGCTTCAGACAACCGCAGTCCAGGGCACCGGATCACAGGTACAGGCATGGTCCGACCGGCTTGGAAGCAAGTTCAGAGTCCCTTTTACCAGGTGGAGATGAAAGTCTTCCTACCAGCGCTTTGGTGTAGTCCCTTGCTGCCTGTGGCTCCTATCAAGTTCCTCACAGTTCTCTCTGTCCTGCATAAAGGTGGGACACTAACCCGTATGACAGGTGGCTCGAGCCTTTTTACAGGGTCTCTATCACGACCCAGGCTATATGCGCCACTGTGTCTCCTGGGTATTAGGGCAGACAGGTTACGTGTAGTCCAGCTGTCCTGATGATTTCTGCTGTGCCTCCTAGAGTCCGACACAACCTCTGTCTTCTGGCTACCGGAATCTGCGCTCTGTAGGGAGGTAGCCCAGTCGCAGCTATTCTCCCAAGTTGTCACTCTCCTGTGCTTCGCTCTCCTGCACTACAAGTCTGTTCTTCCTTCTGTGTTCTCTCAATGCTGGAGCTGCAGCACCTCTGGTTGCACGACCCCTTCAGTCCTTCCGACACTCACTGTCTGACTGCCCTTTTCTCTGTCCTCCTGACAGACTGACCGCTTTCCTCCAAGCCAGAATATATAGGGACGGTCCCCTTAAACTGTGTTTACAGCTCCCCCTTCTGGCCTGGTGTGTGAACATGTTGCATGTTTGTGTTTACCTGATAGAAGAGATCTTCCCTTGCTTCCAAGCGTGACATCACTCTCCCCGTGAAGAAAGCAATGCCACTGTAACAACCAGGACCCTGGGGTGTTACACTTGCATCATATTGAGTGCCTCTGTGCATCATATTGCATCATAGTGCCTCTATGCATTATTTTGAGTGCGTCTGTGCATCATATTGCATCATAGTGCCTCTATGCATTATTTTGAGTGCGTCTGTGCATCATATTGCATCTTAGTGCCTCTATGCATCCTATTGAGTGCCTTTGTGCATCATATTGCATCATAATGCCTCTATGCATCATATTGAGTGCCTCTGTGTGTCATATTGCATCATAGTGCCTCTATGCATCATATTGAGTGCCTCTGTGCATCTTATTGCATCATAGTGCCTCTGTGCATCATATTGAGTGCCTCTGTGCATTATATTGCATCATAGTGCCTCTATGCATTATATTGAGTGCCCTTGTGCATCATATTGCACCATGGTGCCTCTATGCATCATATTGAGTGCCTCTGTGCTTCATATTGCATCATAGTGCCTTATGCATCATATTGAGTGCCTCTGTGCATCATATTGCATCATAGTGTCTCTATGCATTATATTGAGTGCCCTTGTGCATCATATTGCATCATGGTGCCTCTATGCATCATATTGAGTGCCTCTGTGCCTCATATTGCATCATAGTGCCTCTATGCATCATATTGCATCATAGTGCTTTATAGTGCCTCTGTGGATCATATTGCATCATCTTGCATCATAGTGCTTTATCCCCTTCATGACCTTGGGATTTTCCATTTTTCCGTGTTCGTTTTTCGCTCCCCTCCTTCCCAGAGCCATAACTTTTTTATTTTTCCGTCAATTTGGCCATGTGAGGGCTTATTTTTTGCAGGACAAGTTGTACTTTTGAACGACATCATTGGTTTTACCATGTCGTGTACTACAAAATGGGAAAAAAATTCCAAGTGCGGTGAAATTGCAAAAAAAGTGCAATCCCACACTTGTTTTTTGCTTGGCTTTTTTGCTAGGTTCACTAAATGCTAAAACTGACCTGCCATTATGATTCTTCAGGTCAGTACGAGTTCATAGACACTTAACATGACTAGGTTATTTTTTATCTAAGTGGTGAAAAAAAATTCCAACCTTTGCTAAAAAAAAAAAAAAATTGCGCCATTTTCCGACACTTGTAGCGTCTCCATTTTTCATGATCTGGGGTCGGTTGAGGGCTTATGTTTTGCGTGCCGAGCTGGCATTTTTAATTATAGCATTTTGATGCAGATACGTTCTTTTGATCGCCCGTTATTGCATTTTAATGCAATGTTGCGGCAACCAAAAAAACGTAATTCTGGCTTTTCAAATTTTTTTCCCGCTACGCCGTTTACCGTTCAGGTTAATGCTTTTTTTATTGATAGATCAGGCGATTCTGAATGCGGCGATACCAAATATGTGTAGGTTTGATTTTTTTTTTATTGATTTATTTTGATTGGGGCGAAAGGGGGGTGATTTAAACTTTTATTTTTTTTTATTTTTTCACTTTTTTTAACTTTTTTTTACTTTTGCCATGCTTCAATAGCCTCCATAGGAGGCTAGAAGCAGGCACCACTCGATCGACTCTGCTACATAGCAGCGATCTGATGTTCGCTGCTATGTAGCAGAATTGCAGGTGTGCTGTGAGCGCCGACCACAGGGTGGCGCTCACAGCTGCCGGGGATCAGTAACCATAGAGGTCTCAAGGACCTCTATGGTTACTATTCTGAAGCATCGCCGACCTCCGATCATGTGACGGGGGTCGGCGATGCGATCATTTCTGGCCGCCCGGCCGGAAGCGGTAGTTAAATGCCGCTGTCTGCGTTTGACAGCGGCATTTAACTAGTTAATAGGCGCGGGCAGATCGTGATTCTGCCCGCGCCTATTACGGGCACATGTCAGCTGTTCAAAACAGCTGACATATCCCGGCTTTGATGCGGGCTCACCGCCGGAGCCCGCATCAAAGCGGGGCTTCTGACCTCGGACGTACTACCCCGTCCAAGGTCAGAAAGGGGTTAAAGGGCCTTTTTGCTTCATGTTGCATCAAAGTGCCTCTATGCATCATATTGCGTCATAGTGCTTCATATTGCATCATAGTGCTTCATATTGCATCATAAGTGCTTTATAGTGCTTCATAGTGCTAGTGCTTCATGGTGCCTCTATGCATCATATTGCATCATAGTGCTTCATAGTACTTTTTTGCTTCATATTGCATCATAGGGCTTCATAGCTCCTCTATGCATCAAAATGTGTCATAGTGCTTATGTGCATCATATTGCATCATAGTGCTTCGGTGCCCCTGTGCCTCAAGGGGTATCGTTAGTGTGTCATAGTGCCTCTGTGCTTCATAGTACCTCAGGCCTTGTGCCTTTTTTGCCTCTGGCTGTGGGCCTCCGGGTTAGACCTTCTGACTTGTGTGTGCCTTGTTGTGCACATTGTATCGTCAGCCCACCACTTCACATTTTCTTGTCTTAGGCCCCAACTCTGGTTATAGAGTCCTCGTGTTTTTGGACCCAGGTCCAACTTCTGTTGCTTCATTCTTTACAACAGGGTTTAGCCAAACAAACAGATATGCTTGAATTGGCTTAGTAAATTAGCATTTCTTCCTTTTGCAACAGATCTCTCAAGTGAGCTACTACCTTGAGTGCTAAAGGCAAGTCTCTTTCATAATTAACTTTAAAAGGTGACATACGTCTCTTTTGGTTCATCCTATAAAAGGACATACTACTGCCCTGGGAGCAGAAAATCCCACCAGGTGGAAGGAAACAATCCTTCCCAACTCCACATACGGCAATCAGACTAGTTGCCTTGATCAACATCCAGTAGACAGATTCTTGTCTCATAAGTCTGTTGTATTCTGTTTGCCAGGGATGGCTTCACTGCCTTTGGTGCCTTGCAGTGAATCAGCAGCACTGAGTCAGGTGGCAGAGGTTCACATACTCGCTGCTCTTAGGGCTCCTAAGATAAATAAAACTGTATCCAGGACTCTTGGGCTATGTGCACACGTTGCGAATTGTATGCATTTTTGCCGTATACACAACCCAGCCCATTGAATTCAATGGGATTCCGCAATACTGTGCTAATGCTGCATATTTTTCCACGGCGGAATCGCACATAGGAATGCATTGATCCGCTTACTTCCCACATGGGGCTATGCCCACCATGCATAAAGTAAGCAGATCATGTGCGGATGGTACCCAGGTGTGGAGGAGAGGAGACTCGCCTCCAGGCCCTGAGTACCATATCCCTGTTAAAAAAAAAAAAGAATTAAAATAAAAAATAGTTATATACTCACCTTCTGGCGGCCCCCGGATCCAGCCCAGGCCTTAGCGATGCTCCCGGCAGCTCCCATTCCCAGTGATGCTTTGTGACAATGACCTGTGATCTGGGGTCATTGTCGCGAGGCATCACTGGGAATCGGAGTTGCCGGGAGCATCACGAGGATCGGGAAGGCTGCGGGGGTTGCCGGAAGTTGAGAATATCACGATTGTTTATTTTTTAAATTATTTTTAACACTAGATCTTTTTACTATTGATGCTGCATAGGCAGCATATATTTAATACAGAGCCAGATAGCAGGGGAAATTTCCCCTGATAAAGACGCTTTAACAGCGTCGATACGCGCGGGGCTTCAGTTCCTTTTCCCCCCTATGGTTAGTACCTAACTATTGGTCATTGCATTTCAATTTGACCATCCAGACTTTGAGGGTTTTATGCCAATAGTTTTAGTTACGGCTACAGGTTCCCTGGTGGTGTCTTGTGTCACCTTTTGGCTCTGATTTCTGCACAGCAATCCTGGTAAATATGCCTATATTGACGTTTCTGTATCCAACACTTGGGATATAATTATCTAAGATATATTGTGTCAAGGTGCAGTCTGGTGTAGCTGGCAGCAGATTGGTAGGGAACCTGCTGTGTTCTTCATTAACTTATACCTACTGTCTAGATAATTTATCTGTTATGAGGTGCTCATATATTTCTTTATTTGCCTGGGGGGAACGTATGACTTACCTGCCATGTTTCTTGGGTTTTTAAATGTTTATAATATATTGTGTCTTGCCTTGTTGTGTTTTGTATTGGTATTTATAATAAACATTATTTTTTTAGGTTGATCCCATTGGTATGCATATCTTCTTTCTTTTTTCTATATGTATTGTCTTTGTATATGCATATGGTTGATCCCCAATATATTTATGCGGTGCCCGTTACTTTCTTTTTCTTTGTCACATCAGGAGATGTGACTGCTCTCTAGGGGCTCCGGTAATACAATGACAGCAGGTATCCTCCCGCAGTGGATCACTCCGCTGTCAGAGGTCACTGGAGTTCATGCTGTCACTTGCGGCACCACTGCGTGAGAAAATTCTCATGCAGCAGTGCCGTAAAGCAAGAGCATGAACTCAAGTGAACCCTCAGTGATAATACTGCAGGAGCCATTATCTCCTGTCAGTGTGTCACTGGAGGCCCTGTAGAACGGTCACATCTCCTGATGTGACAGCTCTATAGGGGAGATCATCATGGGACAGTCATTATTAAATGGATTACATAGGAACAGGGAGATTTGTGTTGGTTTATTATTTTATTTTTTTACAGGTGATCGAGGGCGTCGCAGGAATTAGGCGTATAATAAAGATGGGAAACTGTGTTTAGTGTTTTTTTTCATTAAAATACTTTATTCTGGCTGTGTCTTTATTTAACCCTTAACAACTATAGGATTAGTAATGGATAGGTGTCTTATTGACAACTCTCCATTACTAAGCTGGCTTGATGTCACCTCACAATACAAAGGTGACATCAACCCCACAAATATTACCCCATATGCCACCACTACAGGGCAGTGGGAAGAGAGAGTCTAAGTCCCAGAATTGGCTCATCTTAGAGATGCACCATTTCTGGGGCAGGTGTGAGCTGGTGTTTGTAGCCATGGGGCGGGCCAATATCCATGGCCCCTTCCTAAGCTATTAATATCAGCCCATAGCTGTCTGCATAGCCTTTTCTGGCTATTAATTATAGGGGGACCCCACGTCGCTTTTTTGGGGGGTCCACCTATTTTAATAGCCAATAAAGGGTAAACATATAACTGCCGGCTGATATTAATAGCCTGGGAAGACCCATGGGTATTAACCCCTTCCTAGGCTATAAACATTGGCCCCCAGTCGCTGGCTTTCCCTCTCTGGCGCAGAAAATTGCGTAGGAGCCCACGCCATTTTTTTTTCAATTTTTTTAAAATTAAACAGATATTGCGTTTAAGGCTGGGGTCACACATGCAAGAAACTCGCACGAGTCTCGCACTTCAATACCCAGCACTGCCACCGGCACTCGGGACCAGAGTGTGTGGCTGCATGTATTTCTATGCAGCGGAGTGCTCCGGTCCAAGTGCCGGTGACAGTGCGGAGTACGGAGGTTCGAGGCTCATGCGAGTTTCTCGCAAGTGTGATCCCAGACTAGCACAGATTTTGTGTGTGTGTGTGCCTTTATTTAACTCTTTATGTACCATTTTATTATGTTTATTACCAAACATCGGGCTTGGTATTATCGATCAATCTATCATCTATCTACCCATAGATACAGTATATCTATCTATCTATGTATTATCTATCTACTATCTATCTTTCTATTATCTATCTATCTATGTATCTATCTATTATCTATCTATGTATCTATCTATCTATCTGTGTGTATAAACACAATGGAGTGTGTAAAATAAGAGGTTTGAGAAAGGATTTGTTTTATCCAAAACGTTGCCACGCCACAGGGCATTAAAGTCCCTTTTTTTTACATCTTTGTGTGCTGTTTCCTTTTTTGTTTACTGTCTGGAAGGCTATTGGAATGCTGGTCAGGGAAGCATGCACGCTTTAAGGTATTTTTTCTGGTGCTGTTCCTCTTTTTCTACCTATGTATGTGTAGCGCCCCCACTGCCGCAGGGCCAAGGGGTACCCGGTACCGGGCCTCTGAGTCTCTGCTCTGGGGTTGTCACGGTGGCTAGGCCCGGTCCGTGACCCTGCTGAGGGGCGTACAGTGACAGATATGATAAATGATGGTGAAGCTGTACTGGGGTGCAGGTCACGGTAAATAACGAGGACACCAGGTTGCAGTCTCTTTACCTCTTTACTGGAGATCTCTGAGTCCTCAGTCCAGAATACGGTTCACCAGGCTGCGCAAGTCCGGCCGGTCCAATGGCACCTCCAGAGTTCACTTCACAGGTGGAAATCGGTGCCTTCCTTCTTAGCGCTATGTGTTGTAGTCCTTCCCTGCTATGCTTACGGAAAGTACCCCACAACCGTTGTGTCTGTTTCTCGTGTTCCCTCACAACTCGATTAACTGATCTTCTGCTAATCTTCCGTCCCTTCCTGATGTTAGAGTTAGAACGGCACCCATTTGTCAGGTAGGCCTGGAGTTCTTCCGGGACCCTAGAGACGCCCCTCTCCCGCAATTGCCTCCCAAGACTTCATAGGTGATTTAGGTGAGACAGCCCGCCTGAGACTGACTGTCCTGCCGCTGTTTAGAGTATTGCTTGAAGCTGTCTAATGAAATACTCCCTCGGTGTTCCGGCCGCCGGTAGTGCGCCTCAGTAGGATGTTGCTCCGGTCTTACAGCACGACCCCTACTGGTATTCTCCTATTGCTTGATCTCGTTTCTCACTCAGCACAATCTATCTCGCTTCTAGTCCTTTCTTGGGTCCCGCCGCTTCCCGGAGCTGGCGCGGACCCGTTACGTTCTTTTCAATGCCAAGCCTCTGTCAGGATCCCACCCCTGACAGAGACCCTACTGTCTCTTCCTCCACAACACCCTCTGCCACTAGGTGTTGCTTCGTCCAATCCAGTCAGCTTTCTGATCTAACTTCCTGCCTGACCCCCAGTTTACCCACTATGGTGGGGAGTGGCCTAATGAATAGAACCCTTAGCTCCCCCCGGAGGCCCAGCTGTGAAATCTATTGGTGTCTGTGATACCTGATCAGATGAACTCCTTCAGTGCCATCGGACGCACCATGGCTCCCCATAGTGGCGGAGCCACAGTACTGCAACGACCAGGACTCTGGGGCGCTGCACTCCCCCCTGGTTAAACACAGTACTCCGGGACTGGGAAGAAAACAACAATACAGGTTAGCAAAAAGACATACAATTTTTGTTGAGTGCAAATAATAATAAGTATACTTGAACAGAGCTTCCCTTTATGGGAGGTGAGGACACTTGAACGTTACAAACATGGTTAACATTATAAATTACAGGCTATAAATAACTCCTGTTACCCAACCGGGTATTCTACTAAGTACAAAATTGTTGAACAATAATTTAACATTGCCTTTAAGGACTCACACTCTAAATCCACTAAAGACCTTCCTATAATCACATTATAAGGTATTTTAACTTTCCCATTCGCCTTCTTTAAATCTGCAGGACCGCCTGTCCTATCGGCACCAGACCTACTGCCTCTCCTTTCTGTTACAGGACCGCCCCGTTCAGCCAGGGCCTACTGCCTTTTCAACTACTATACACAGTATAGAACATAACATTACTTTCAGTTTAAGAGCACTAAGTCATTTCTACATGACTCCTATGAGGACTCAGGGTTTACCTTCTATCCTAACTATCTATCAACATTATCTAAACATTTTCTATCGAACATTAAGCCTTCTCATTATCTTTCTTCCTTTCTTGCATGCTGGACACCACATCTATCTCTACGGGCCCACTGCATCCTTCTTCTATCTTTCACCTTTTAATTCTCAGAGCACATCATCAGTATTTCTTCACATTTAACTAATTAAACACATATAACTTTTCTCGTACAACATTATCATCACTTTTCTCTTCATCAACGTTATTGCTACTTGTCTTAAGCAATATTACTATCAAAATGCGGCAAATGAACATCCCCTTTAAGAGGGGACCAAGTCTCTGTGAGGTAGCGCGTCTTCTCAAGCTACCAGTCCATACTCAGCACAGGCTCCGGTGCGGTATCTTCGCAAAGAGTCTCTCTTTAAGTAAAACCAGTAGGGAGCACCTTTAAGAAGGTGCAAACTATTTACAAGCAGTTTGTATCATGCACTGTTCATGATTCAGCAGTTCTTGATAATATTGTGGAACAAAAACAAAAATGAAAATAAAAGCAAAAATGAAAAGCAATAGGGATCCCGGGTAAACGAAGGGATCCCTTTAAGAATAACCCTAGTCGGGTTTAAAGCAGCAAAAAGCAGGGAAACAGACAGTTAACTATTTACATATTCAGGTTTCCGAGGTTTAGTTGGACGGCTTCCAGGGCTGCACCTGGCACTTAACCCTTCTTGGCCTGGGCAAAGTGAGGTCCAGGGTTACACCCAGTGCTGGACACACGCCGTTAATCCGTCTTTCATGTACAGTTAAATCATGCGCAGCGATGGAGGTCTGCGCAGCTTGAGTATGGGCATTTGCTGCAGCAGAGGTAGCGGCTGCTGCAAGATCAGTCACGGGAATGGAGTCAGCAGTTGTGGCACTAGCAGTCACTGGAGTGGTGTCGGTCGTCAGGGCAGGGTCGTCCTTCATACCTGCTTCAGATGCGGTCCCTCCGGTGCCGGTCTGCTCTGCCTCCGCTGGGGTCTGGAATGCTGGCTGCAGGGCCTCGTGCTGCGACGTCGTCATCTCTGCTTGCAGCATCTCGCTTTCCGGCAGGGTCTTGCTTTCTGGCTTCGGAGCGCTGGAACTTCTTTCCTGCTCCGGACCAGACGAGGCTGCCAACAGACGTCTGGCGAGTCTCCCGATGATGGCCTTCTTCCACCCGGCCTCAGTGCTCAGCTGCGTCTGCAGGAGTTGGTGGATCTGCTCGTCCGCTCCGGTCTGAAGGAGGTCAGCATCAACTGTGGAGGTCTGGCTGCGGTGCCTCTCCGGGTGGCTGGGGGAGTCCTCGGCTCTGACCCCACGCTCCGGCTCCGGGCGGCTGGCCATGGCGTCCTCCATGTCACTGACTCCTTCTTCCTGGTCCTTTTCCCGCTCTCTCCTTCGTGGGCGGTTTCGCTTTCGTTGTCTCCGCCCCCCATTGAGGATCAGTAGGCGGATCTCGGCTGCTGACGGACACGACCTCAAGGGGCAGAAATATTTAGACTGGGCGGCCATTGTCTTTCGCGCTCTCCAGCTTGTTCACGCCCACTTCCACGCCCTTCGTCTTCTCCTGCGCTCTCCTTAGCGCTGTAATGGCGGCAGTTTTGGCGGGAACTTTTGGCGGCAAGTGGCAATCCACAGTCTTTGCAATAAGTCACAGTTCAAGCAAAATAAATCACAATTCCAAGGCACACATGACCCGATTCCTCAGGCTTAAGTAGATCCTGTTCGTGACGCCAAGTTGTAGCGCCCCCACTGCCGCAGGGCCAAGGGGTACCCGGTACCGGGCCTCTGAGTCTCTGCTCTGGGGTTGTCACGGTGGCTAGGCCCGGTCCGTGACCCTGCTGAGGGGCGTACAGTGACAGATATGATAAATGATGGTGAAGCTGTACTGGGGTGCAGGTCGCGGTAAATAACGAGGACACCAGGTTGCAGTCTCTTTACCTCTTTACTGGAGATCTCTGAGTCCTCAGTCCAGAATACGGTTCACCAGGCTGCGCAAGTCCGGCCGGTCCAATGGCACCTCCAGAGTTCACTTCACAGGTGGAAATCGGTGCCTTCCTTCTTAGCGCTATGTGTTGTAGTCCTTCCCTGCTATGCTTACGGAAAGTACCCCACAACCGTTGTGTCTGTTTCTCGTGTTCCCTCACAACTCGATTAACTGATCTTCTGCTAATCTTCCGTCCCTTCCTGATGTTAGAGTTAGAACGGCACCCATTTGTCGGGTAGGCCTGGAGTTCTTCCGGGACCCTAGAGACGCCCCTCTCCCGCAATTGCCTCCCAAGACTTCATAGGTGATTTAGGTGAGACAGCCCGCCTGAGACTGACTGTCCTGCTGCTGTTTAGAGTATTGCTTGAAGCTGTCTAATGAAATACTCCCTCGGTGTTCCGGCCGCCGGTAGTGCGCCTCAGTAGGATGTTGCTCCGGTCTTACAGCACGACCCCTACTGGTATTCTCCTATTGCTTGATCTCGTTTCTCACTCAGCACAATCTATCTCGCTTCTAGTCCTTTCTTGGGTCCCGCCGCTTCCCGGAGCTGGCGCGGACCCGTTACGTTCTTTTCAATGCCAAGCCTCTGTCAGGATCCCACCCCTGACAGAGACCCTACTGTCTCTTCCTCCACAACACCCTCTGCCACTAGGTGTTGCTTCGTCCAATCCAGTCAGCTTTCTGATCTAACTTCCTGCCTGACCCCCAGTTTACCCACTATGGTGGGGAGTGGCCTAATGAATAGAACCCTTAGCTCCCCCCGGAGGCCCAGCTGTGAAATCTATTGGTGTCTGTGATACCTGATCAGATGAACTCCTTCAGTGCCATCGGACGCACCATGGCTCCCCATAGTGGCGGAGCCACAGTACTGCAACGACCAGGACTCTGGGGCGCTGCATATGTATCTATCTATCTATCTATCTATCTATCTATCTATCTATCTATCTATCTATTATCTATGTATCTATCTGTGTGTGTAAACACAATGGAGTATGTAAAATAAGAGGTTGGACAAAGAAATGACATCACAATTCTTTTTTTTTGTTAAATAATAGATCTTTATTTAGCTTACAAAAACGCATACAAATCTGTATGAAAAAAACGCATGAAAATCCGCATCAAAAACGCATCAAATCCACGTGGATTTTTACCTGCGTTTTCTGCCAAGAGAGGAAGAATCTGCGCAGAAAATTCCACAGACAAATCTGCAATGTGTGCACGTTATACTGCATCAGCAAGGTCACTCCCAGGCAATGAATTTAATGCAATAATACCTATATAGAAAAGAAATACCACAATAATAAAGAATAAAAAAGACTAAGAATACGTATTACTCATATATTACCCAAAAAAATATTCAAAGCCAAAACTTCATAAAATATAAATTTTATTTAAAATAATAATGCCAGACCACAGTTACACACGTATATTCTTTATCAGAAATATATTAAATAAAAAATATAAAATTGATAGACAAGAAAACCTATTTTTACATTTAATATACACAATAAATTAAATAAAAACCAAATGTGGCAGGGGACAGGGAATAACAGACTGTAAGGCACTAGAAAATGTATATACAAAATCCTGTTATCAGAATGTGCAAATGCACCGGCAGTAAAGCAATGCTACATCTGAATATTAGCATTCAAATACATACACATATGTGTATATACACCCATATGCACACACAAGTAAGTATGTGCATAAATATAAATAAGTGAAAAGCAAGTGCTACCAAAAGTGTGAAAACTGCTGCAGAAAAATATATAATTAAACTGATATGTGAATTAATTATTTTGTTAGCAAAACAAATCCCAGTGAATTAAATAAATGATGTGCAAAATATATAATAAATCTTCAGATATATGTGCAAAAATATTACCAATTAATAAGGCTGCGATATATATAAGAAAAATCCAAACCAGTGCACAAAAAAACCAATCTGAAATAAAATCAAACAGCTGAGGTGCACAAAAAATGAAAAATTTACTACTGCCGTTTGTAATAAAAGTAAATTTGTACCAACCAGTCTGAGATTCAAGCTGTCCCCCGCACACACCACTCCAACGCGCGTTTCGCTTCCGCTTCATCAGGTCCGCCCCCTGACGAAGCAAGCCGATGCGAAACGCGCGTTGGGGCAACGGTGCGGTCCAGTTCTGGTGCCAGTGCATGGGTAAGATACCGGGGTGGGGATTTTTGGTCCAATGAGTAAGATAGGAGTCAGTGTACAGGACTCATACATTGTTACATAGTGTTCTATATGCCCCCCGGTTTTTCATTACCTGTGTCTCATACTCTGCACTATGCAGGTGATTTTTGTGTATATGGCATCAGCCTGAGTGCTGCACCGTTATCTTCTTTCTGTGCTACTTCCCACCTTTAACTGCCTGAATTTTTTATCTAAGTGTATTGTTTATATGTTGTTGGAAAATTACTGGTATTTTCTGTAAATTAATTAATAAATTATTATGTAATTTTTTGGACATTAACTCTGTTTTTTTGCCCTATCAATAAGACCAAGATGTGGGCGGACCAACACGGTGATGTCATTGTGCCGGGTGAATGCCTAGTCCATGCTCTCTTTGCTTTTCTGTAGACCGCTGGCTTAAATCAACCTACGATCTACAGAACATAGAGCGTTACTGCAGGGAGACAGTGTCTCGCTGCACCATTGCAGAGGCTATCTGTATTGGTGCACAGTTTACAGTAGTGGCAGTTCCCAGTGGGCACCTCTGATTGCGGGGCCTGAGGCGACTGCCCCCACCCCCGGTAGCTATGTTACTGACATAGAAGAATCATAGCCAAAAAAATATACGGTACTTTCAACATGGAAACAAGGCCAAGTGACTCAGCTGTGTACAAAAAAGCCATACACTAGTGTGGCGTGAGGCCGTGCCCGCTAGATGGCTACGCCTTCTAGATGACCATGACCACTAGACAGGGTGCGGCCTCACTCTATACTCTTGTATTAAGCTAGGCCAGGCCCTCTAGATGGGTTCTGCCTGCAAGTATGTATATCGCATACCTGACCACCATTGTCGGGGCAGAGAATGGTGAATCCCTGCAGCACACAGTGCATGTGCTGGGTGGATTCAAAAGTCTACAGTCACAGAGAGCGACTGCAGACTTTTCATTTTAGAATGGACATTTCCTTTAATGAGGATAGTTCAGCTCTCCTCACATGTTTGTTTTGATAAATACTTGCAGTTGCATTTCTAGGAGGAATTATAGTGAAATTGCACAATGAAGATTTCTAAGAAAGGATGCTCCAAAATTGATATTTCATGCGAAATACACCTGTTTACTGAAATAGATATGTCAAGAGAGCAGATGGATCCTCTTAATATGAATATTTCAATAAATATTTCTTTATATTATTTGTAACTTTATGATCTTGTACAATATTTGTCTCTTAAATAGTCCCAGTTCTTTATGCATTCAGACTGCACTGCAAAAGTTGTCTGAAATGCAAAGATAATTGTTTTATCTGTTATACACTTTAGTAATATTATGTTTGAAACTACTTATTGATCTGTGGTCTTGAAATCTTGCAAAAAAGCTACTATTAACTAATGTCTGTGAACTGAGGTTTGTAGAACATAAATTTTAAATCAGTACTGAGAAAAAGTGCTTGGATTATTTTTCATGTCTTGGCTCGGAAAGTGTAATTTCTATCCTCTGAGTAATCCTCATTCACTATTAGACATATCATTGGCTAGAAAATAAGAAACAGTTTATAACTGATAATTCATATAATTAGCCTTGAGTTGACACTGCTATAATATTTTAGAGGATGGATTCCTTCTGGCTAAGGTTCTGCATTTTGGCATTGTATGTCAAGTGTGGGGCAATTCATCTGCAAGGTGGATAGAATGCTGGCCTGTCCAGAATTATGGTGTCACTGTCATAAAAAGACCCACCCCCCAGCCTAGCATCCCCTGCTCCAGCTTGTCTGACAGCTCCTTTGTTTTTGGGAATATCCCTTTACGTCCTCTTTCCCACTACTGGCTCTCTGGAACTCCCACTCATGACATTACCTCCCCATGGTCTTGTGGTCAGGTGTCCTCTGCTAGAACCCGTCTCCAGACGGCCACTCCGTCTCTCTGACTTGTTCTAAGGATCTCGCTATCCCTCCTCTTCGGTCTCCTCTCATTTATGGTCACCCTTTAATGTAGCACTATTCACTTAGAACTCTTAGTCCTCTCACCAAATACTCGAGACCCTATCTAACTTCCTAGCAGTAAGCAGTCATTTTTGCTTCACTAGCTCATCCCCCTATTGGGGGAGTTTAGGGCCTGCGATGACGTCGCGGCCTGTGATTGGTCGCGTGAGCGGTCACATGAGCGGCACGCAACCAATCACAAGCCGCGACGTCATCGAAGGTCTTAAACTGCTCATTCTTAGGAACGGAGGCTGCCGGTTACAATCGGTAAGGTCCAGGGGCCCCCGGACGGGTGAGAATATACATATTTTTTATTTTAATTCTTTATTTTTTACATGAATATGGATCCCAGGGCCTGAAGGAGAGTTTCCTCTCCTTCAGACCCTGGGAACCATCCAGGATACCTTCCGATACTTGAGTCCCATTGACTTGTATTGGTATCGGGTATCGGTATCGGCGATATCCGATATTTTTCGGGTATCGGCCGATACTATCTGATACCGATACTTTCAAGTATCGGAAGGTATCGCTCAACCCTATTAGACACGCTTTTAAGTGTTTACAATGGTATGTGTTAGGTGTTGAGTTCCCACCTCTGCACACGGAGAATCTCGAACCATGTCTGCTGCAGTCTCCCATTCTCCTCCAGCCGCAGTAGAGCCTGCTCAGCAGAGATGTTCATCCTAGCGTCTGGTCTGGCTCAAGCAGATATTGTGCGCTTGGTTACTGCGGCCTTTCCAGGCTCAGCCTTTGTAACCAGCACTGATCAGAGGTGAGTAGACGTTCCAGGGACTAAGTCCTGCTTTTCTTCTACTGAGCATGCCCACGTGACGACCTCATTGGAGGTCGGGGGTCACATGCTCACGTCCTGTAGCGGCTCCGATTGGACCACTAGGAAGGTCCCGGAGAGGTACAACTATAAAAGGTTCGCATGGCCGCTCGGCCATGTGCTAGTATAAATCAGAAATCGTGTGTGTGTGGATGTATGACTGAATCTGGTGAAAGCTCCTAATCATACCCATCCCTAGTGTTGTTGAAAGTACTTTGGTGATTGAGCTACTTAGCGCCAGACTGTGCCATCCAGCACTAGGCACAACTACACAGCGTCAATTAGCAGTGACCGCCAGTGCGGCGCCTTATGCAACTGGTGCGTTTTCCTGGCCCTAGTTAGGGTGGTTAGTGGAGTCCTCCAGAGCGGCGCTGTATGCACTCAGTGCGGTAAATCATTTTTTAGGTTTTCCCTGGTACTGCAGTTGCGGCGTCTAGCGGAACTCTAACCCCGTGTCCTTGGGGCAGAGTCCTGTGACCCAATACTAGCGTTGTCTCTGTGGTATTGCGGCCCTGTGACGCAACAGGGTTCGCTTCCTACATACCGGGTGAAGCTAACCCGTGAGTTCATATTATATCGCCATATACTGTCCGCCATTACCGAGCAGCAGGTGTCATCTCTGCAAGGTGGACCGCAGGCTGCGAACGCACCTTATACCATCCTTATAATTATTTGGTTCGTTCCGCCAGCCCTAACAGTATGAGACAGTAATAAGCGTTCATTCCAAGTGCATGTTTGAACACCAAAAAGAGATGATTTGTTGCCAAACTAATCCATTTCAGAAGAGTAGCAGCATCCGGTTTTAATTGATCTTTTTTATTGTGCAATAACAGAAGCAGCAATGTTTCCACTCTTAAATGGTTTATGAAGACTTAAAAAATTAAATAAATGTCATTATAAATAAATTCCTGAGCATCTTTAATTAGAAAGTCACACTTGTTTGGTTTAGAAAGGTAAGGAACATAGGTTAAAATAGCCAGCATCTTGTTAAACCTGTCAAAGAATGTTAATAGGTAATATTATGGGTGCCTGTGAGCATGTGCAGTAGTCGGACTCTCCACTGCTATGACCTGGAGATGTTTGACAATATTTGGTATAGGTTATTTCTAGGTAACAGCAGTGGAGTTACTTGCTGCACATGCTCACAGACATCTGTCCGATAAACAATATAATACAGGTTTCTATCACTGTAACAAGACACCAGCCATTTTAACCTCATCACCCCCGAACCTGTTTTCACCTTCCTGACAAGGGCAAATTTTACAATTCTGACCAGCGTCAATAAATGAGGTCATAACTCTGGAACTCTTCAACGTATGCCAGTGATTCAGAGATTGCTTTTTTGTGACATGTTGTACTTAATTTTAGCGGTAAATTTTGGTCTGTATGATTTGTGTTTATTTATGACAATATCAAAAATTTGACAATAAATGTAAAAAGTTTGTAATTTTTAAACTTTTACTTTTGATGCCCTTAAACCAGATAGTTTAGCACACAAAATAGATTATGAATACTATTTATCACATGCCTACTTTACTGGAGAAAATGGACCTTACAATTTGTTGCGCAATTTCTACTGAGTACACCAATACCGCACATGTGGTGGAAAGCTCACGCCAGGGCTTGGAAGGGTAGGAGCACCATTTGACTTACGGAGCGTAAAATTGGCTTAAATAGATAGCAGGTGCCGTGTAGCGTTTGCAGAGCCCCTGATGTGCTTAAACAGTGGTATTCAGTCACAAATTTTTTATTTCCACAAAGGCAACAGGAGAAAATGGACCATGCAATATGGTAGTAAGTAAGTATTGTATGTAAGTGGTTGAAAACTACTGTTTTGGGTATAAGGCAGATCTTGAAAGGGAAGGAGTACCGTTTGACTTGTTGAACTCAAAAATGTCTGGAATCGAGAGAAGACGTCATGACGCGTTTTGAGAGCCCAGATGTGCTTAACCCCTTAACCCCCCCAGATCATCACCAATCCTCCACCAAATTTTACAGTGGGTGCAAGACACTGTGGCTGGTATGCCTCTCCAGGTCTCCATCTAACCATTAGACGACCAGGTGTTGATCTGGGGATGCTTCAGCAAGGCTGGAATTGGGCAGGTTAATCTTTGCGAAGGATGTATGAATCAAGCCGCATACAAGGTTATCCTGGAAAAACAGTTGATTTCTTCTCCTCAGTCAACGTTCCCCAATGCTGAGGACTGTTTTTTGAAGCAGGACAATGCGCCATGCTACATAGCTAGGTCAATCAAGGTGTGGATGAAGGACCACCACATCAAATCCCTGTCATGGCCAGCCCAATCTCCAGACCTGAACCCCATTGAAGACCTTTGGAATGTAATCAAGAATCATGGTTATTCCACAAAATATTGATTTCTGAACTCCTCCTGAGTTAAAACATTAGTATTGTTGTTTCTAAATGATTATGAACTTGTTTTTTTGCATTATTTGAGGTCTGAAAGCAATGCATTTTTTTGTTATTTTGACCATTTCTCATTTTCAGAAAGTAAACACAAAATATATTGCTTGGAACTTCGGAGACATGTTGTCAATAGTTTATAGAATAAAAGAACAATTTACATTTTATTCAAAAATATACCTATAAAGAGAAAAATCAGACAAACTGAAAATTTTGCAGTGGTCTCTTAATTTTTGCCAGAGCTGTATGTGATCAAAAATTACTTTTCAGGCAAAGTGCCAAGCTCAGAAGGGAAGATGCACCATACTGGACTTCAGATTTTTCTGGAATGGTTTGAGGGTGCCATGTCACATTGACAGAGCCTCTGAAGTACCAGAACAGCAGAGCCCCCCCATAAGTGATCTAATTTTACAAACTACATACCTCAATGAATTCATCTAAGCATGCAGTGATCATATTGACAACACGGGTATGTCACAGAATTTTTTACCTTAGGGTAGTGAAGAAAAAATAATTACATTTTTACATACAAAAGTTGTTTTAGGCCCAGATTTTACATTTTCACATTGGGAAATGGGTAAAAAATGGCACCAAAATCTGTCACACAAATTCTGCTGAATGTAGCAATACTCCATACGTGTGTTAGGGGTCGAGTTCCCATCTCTGCACAGGGGGAATCTCGGTCCATCTCCGCTGTGGTCTCCCATTCTTCTCCTGCCGCAGTGGAGCCTGCTCAGTGGCGACGTCGGTCCCAGCGTCTTGCTCAGTCCCACTCTGTACAAAGAGTTACTGCTGCTTTCCCTGCTTCTGCCATTGAAGTCAGTGCTGGGCAGCGGCGAGCAGACGCTTCTGGGACTAAGTCCTGCTTTTCTCGTTCTGAGCATGCCCAGAGTAAGATCTCTCAGTGGAGATCGAGGGTCACATGATCAGATATAGCAGCTTAGGCCATTGGCCCTTCAGGAAGGTCCTGTAGGTGCTCACGCTCTGTGGCAGCCTCTGATTGGTCCTTCTAGGAAGGTCCTGTACGTGCTGCAACTATTTAAGGGCCGCACGGCCATGCGCTAGTATTGTTCTAAGTTATGTACTTTGCGCCAGTGTGGTCATGTATGATTGTGTTCAGGGACCCGGCTGAAATAAGCCCCTTGAACGCTGCCACCTCCGGCTAGGAGTTTTGTGTGCGTGCATGACCACTGACTGCTCTCGTTTGGGTAGTTAGCCTGTGCCACTGTGAAGTCTAACAGGGCGCAGTGATTTGAGTTCACGGCTACTCTGTGAAGTAACAGAGTTAGCTCATACCGCCATATAGTTCCGCCGTTTGCTAGCAGCAGGTGCGCCTGCACGGTGGACCCCGGGCTGCGAACGCATCTATTATAATAAAATCTCTATATTCATTCGGTGCGTTCCGCTAGCCCTAACAGCGTGGCTGTACAGTATTGCTTAGCCACACAGCGAGACTCGGGAGGAATGCAGGGCGATTTCACTCTCTCAGAACTTATAATCATAGTGTCACAAGTTTACCATGACACAGAGGAGCCATAAGACCGCAGCATCTGATTTCTCCTATTCATGCCCTAATTAAACGCACTTAATCTTCGTATTAAGCAGTGCATATTTCTTTTAGCAGTGCAGGGGTTAATCTGCTCAGTTGACAGTTCCTGGATACTTTCATGCATTGATGCTCTCAGCTGTGCACTGATAGTCACTCCTATCTCCTGTATAAACTGGGTCCTGGCTAGCACTCATTGTCAGAGCTATCTTTCGCTGCATGGCTGGAAGTTGTTGGTGGTTGTTATTGGAGAAGGCGATCAGTGGATTTATCTGTTACTGTTGCTAAGTTTTGAGTGTATTATAATTGCCTTTCTTTTCCCACTTTGGTTTAACCCCATCCTCCATTCCCCAGTGCATTCCTCTGTTGTCTGTGTATATATTTGTATGTTTGTTATTTTTCATTATCGCTGTTCGTATTACCTTGCTAGTCTGGTTGGTGTATTATGGTACACTACTAGTCCCCTCTTCCCTGGGTGGGGGAAGGGTACAGACTGAGGGCGGATTCATGAGCTAAGGCAAGGTACATGGCCCCGGCTTCTTCACCATCAGAAGTAATCTGGGGAATAGGGAGAGCTAGGGTGTCCATAGCGTTAGGGACAGGGCAGGAGCTCCTGGTCCCGGGACACCCGACAACAGAGTTGTGACACGTAGAATACATACCTCCCAACTTTTGAAGATGGGAAAGAGGGACAAAGTTTGCGGCGCGCAAATTTTAGGCCACGCCTCTGACCACACCCATTCATAATTAGTCACACCCATATCCACGTCCCAAGCACACCCATTTAGCACTGCTGATCACACTGTTTCATATACAATAGTTATAAACAAAAAAATATGGCCACACAGTGCTCCATACTGTATAATGGCCACACATGAGGCTCCATACTGTATAATGAACACACATGACGCTCCATACTGTATAATGACCGCATGCATACTGTATAATGGCCGCACATGATGCTCCATACTGTATAATGACCGCACATGATGCTCCATACTGTATAATGACCGCACATGATGCTCCATACTGTATAATGGCCGCACATGATGCTCCATACTGTATAATGACCGCACATGATGCTCCATACTGTATAATGACCGCATGCATCTGTATAATGGCCGCACATGATGCTCCATACTGTATAATGAACGCACATGATGCTCCATACTGTATAATGACCGCACATGATGCTCCATATTGTATAATGACCGCACATGATGCTCCATATTGTATAATGACCGCACATGATGCTCCATACTGTATACTGGCTGCACATGATGCTCCATACTGTATAATGACCGCACATGATGCTCCATATTGTATAATGACCGCACATGATGCTCCATACTGTATAATGGCCACACATGATGCTCCATACTGTATAATGACCGCACATGATGCTCCATACTGTATAATGACCGCACATGATGCTCCATATTGTATAATGACCGCACATGATGCTCCATACTGTATAATGACTGCACATGATGCTCCATATTGTATAATGACCACACATGATGCTCCATACTGTATACTGGCTGCACATGATGCTCCATATTGTATAATGACCGCACATGATGCTCCATACTGTATAATGACTGCACATGATGCTCCATACTGTATAATGACCCCACATGATGCTCCATACTGTATTATGGCCACAGTTCTCCATACTGTATAATGACATACAGGCACGCAGCTCACACACATGCAGCATCACACACACAGTATCACACATACACACGCAGCATCACAAACGCAGCTCACAAACACATGCAGCTTTGACACAAATGCATCACACATGCAGCCATCACACACACACACAGCCATCACACACACACGCAGTCATCACACACACACACGCAGCCATCACACACACACACACAGCCATCACACACACACGCAGTCATCACACACACGCAGTCATCACACACACACGCAGTCATCACACACACGCAGCCATCACACACACACGCAGCCATCACACACACACACGCAGCCATCACACACACACACGCAGCCATCACACACACATGCAGCCATCACACACACACGCAGCCATCACACACACACACGCAGCCATCACACACACACACACGCAGCCATCACACACATGCAGCCATCACACACACCCAGCCATCACACACACCCAGCCATCACACACACACACACCCAGCCATCACACACACACACACACCCAGCCATCACACACACACACTCAGCCATCACACACACACACACACCCAGCCATCACACACACACACACCCAGCCATCACACACACACACTCAGCCATCACACACACACACCCAGCCATCACACACACACACCCAGCCATCACACACACACACACAGCCATCACACACACCCAGCCATCACACACACCAGATACCTCATACACACATGACACACACACAAATGCAGCATCACACATCTCACACACACACACACATCACACACACACACAATCTCCTCTGTGGTGCAGGGGCGGCTGATCTGTCCATGTGCAGCTCTTCAGTTTCTCCGGCTGCTCACAGCTCTGCACTGTCCCGGCACCTCCCCCGTCTCTCCTTCTCTGCCGGGATAGCAGCTAAGAGCAGGAGACGCCAGAGCTCTGTGCACACACCTCAGGTAGTGAGTCGCTGACCTCTCATCTTGATCACTGCTGGCTCTCTTCCTCAGCGTGGCAGCGCCGCACACACAGGGGGCGGGGGCGGGGGCGGGGGAGGGATCGGTCGGGAGGAGACCCAGCATGTATAAGAAAAAAAAACCAGCCACAAACCTAATCGGGCTCTCTCTACATCCCGGAAGTGGGCGGGGCTTCACCGGCGGCCGCAAATTCGGGATTTTAAATGCCCGAAGCGGGACAGCGGGACCCCGGTGCCAAAGCGGGACTGTCACGCTGAAATCGGGACGGTTGGGAGGTATGAGAATATACAGAACTTCTAAGTGCCAGAAAAGTAAAATCCCCCCTCAAGTGACCCCATTTTGGAAATTACACCCATCTAGGATTTTATCTATAGGTGTAGTTACTATTTTTACTCCATGTTTTTTTTCCAGAAACAAGCAGCAGTGGATATTGCTGAGTGAAAATTGCAAATCTGCCATTGTAGTGTCCATACATTGCAGTTCCCAGTATGTTGTGGTCCTCATACATTTTGTCCAGCTGTGTGCAATTACGGTGATACCAGATTTATATCGTTTTTATGTTTGCTGTCACACACTAAAAAAATGCTTTTTTTGCATTGACATATTTTGAGAGCTATACTTTTTCTATTGTTTTTCCTACAGAATCATGTTAGGGCTTGTTTTTTGCAAGAAGAGTTGACGTTTTTATTGGTACTGTTTTTGAGCACATAACATTTTTGATTGCTTTCTATTCAAATTTTTGGAAGGCAAAATGAATAAAATCCATTAATTCATGAATTGGGTTTTTTTTTTTTTAATGCAGCTCACCATATGATAAAAGTGATAAGGTAGCTTTATTTTTCGGGTCAGTACGATTACACCGATGACGCATTTCTATAATTTTTTCTTATGATTTGCTGCTTTTTCACAATAAAACTATTTTATGGAAAATATAATTATTTTTTGCATTGCTATATTCTCAGAACTATAGCTTTTTTATTTCTCTGCTGATGGACCTGTATGGCAGCTTATTTTTTGTGGGACGAGATGACGTTTTCAATGATACTATTTTTGTTTCCATTCAACTTTTTTATTGTGTTTTATTCTATTTTTGATCTGTAGTAGGATGAAAAAGCATAGTTTTTTTTACGATGTTCACTGAAGGGGTTAACTAGTGTGACAGATTTATAGGTTGGATAGTTCCATGCATGGCGATGCCAAATATGTGTACTTTTTTGTTTAATTATTTTTTTTTACAAAAATATATGTATTTATGGGCAATCAGGCCTTCGCAATGATGTTGTGATGGATCCGATCGGATGGGAGAGGAAGTCCTCTCACTCTTCTAGTCTCGAAAATGGTGTGATCAATATCGATCGCAGCATTTCGGGGGTGCAGGCACTACTCCTGGTTGTGAGAGCCAGATCTCAGCTTTCACATAAGCCAAGCTCCTGGCAGCATTTGCACTGGCACAGCTAATGTGCCGTGCACAATTGCCATGACATACCCATACGTCAAAGGTCATGAACCCCTGTCCGATCATGACATTTGGGTACTTCAAAGGTCAGGAAACTGGCTATTAGGAGCAGTGCCTAGTGAAAAGACTATAAACATAAGGGTGAATGACCTCGGGGAGATCAAAACATCCAACACTGCGGAGACACCATCACATGTTTCTCAACGCAGTGATCCAGAACACTGCCCCCATCCCTAATGGGAAATATGCAAATGCATGCAGAAAAGCCGCAGAGACACCATCACGTGTTTCTCAACGCAAGCAATGAATAGCCAGGTCTTTCACCGGGAAGGAACAACCATGGGAAGGGCAGCATCCAATAAAGGAAAACCACCTATGCCAAAATATGGTATCCATCCACAGACAGCTGTTTCGGGGTACAAGCCAGTTTCCGACTCCACACTGATTGGGGGCCATTGCCCCGAAACAGCTGTCTGTGGATGGATACCATGTTGTGGCATAGGTGGTTTTCCTTTATTGGATACTGCCCTTCCCGTGGTTGTTCCTTCCCACTGAAAGACCTGGCTATTCATTGCTTGCGTTGAGAAACACGTGATGGTGTCTCCGCAGCTTTTCTGCATGCATTTGCATATTTCCCATTAGGGATGGGGGCAGTGTTCTGGATCACTGCGTTGAGAAACACGTGATGGTGTCTCCGCGGTGTTGGATGTTTTGATCTCCCCGAGGTCATTCACCCTTATGTTTATAGTCTTTTCACTAGGCACTGCTCCTAATAGCCAGTTTCCTACTCCACACTGATGAGGGGTAAATACCCCGAAACAGCTGTCTGTGGGTGGATACCATGTTTCAGCATAGGTGGTTTTCCTTTATTGGATGCTGCCCTTCCCGTGGTTGTTCCTTCCCGGTGAAAGACCTGGCTATTCATTGCTTGCGTTGAGAAACACGTGATGGTGTCTCCGTGGCTTTTCTACATGCATTTGCATATTTCCCATTAGGAATGGGGGCAGTGTTCTGGATCACTGCGTTGAGAAACACGTGATGGTGTCTCCGCGGTGTTGGATGTTTTGATCTCCCCGAGGTCATTCACCCTTATGTTTATAGTCTTTTCACTAGGCACTGCTCCTAATAGCCAGTTTCCTACTCCACACTGATGAGGGGCAAATACCCTGAAACAGCTGTCTGTGGATATATACCATGTTTTGGCATAGGTGGTTTTCCTTTATTGGATGCTGCCCTTCCCGTGGTTGTTCCTTCCCGGTGAAAGACCTGGCTATTCATTGCTTGCGTTGAGAAACACGTGATGGTGTCTCCGCAGCTTTTCTACATGCAAAACTGACAATAGACATAAAATGTATTGCTATATAAAATGGCTTAATCATTGACCATCTTCAAGGGAAAAAGAAACAGATGTAGTAGACACTTTTAGGACACAAGCTATATTTTTAGCTACTGAAATGATTGTCACATTACTCAAGGAACTGGAGCAAGCAAAACAACCTTTCACAAGGACAATGATTAATATTTAAAACTGTTTTAATCCTGCAATAGCATTCAGAAAGCTAAACTACCACTTTTCTGTTTGTAACTAATATTAACTAAATGGGCTTTTCCAGGCTATTAAACTAAGTAGATAAAGTAAAGTACCTGTATGTCTCAATCAAGACTAAAATCACATGCTGTGACATGTAAAAGATTAAAGCATTCAGAAATATGATCATTTACAATACTTAAAGTGGACACTAGTGTTGAGCATTCCGATACCGCAAGTATCGGGTATCGGCCGATACTTGCGGGTATCGGAATTCCGATACCGAGATCCGATACTTTTGTGGTATCGGGTATCGGTATCGAAACAACATTAATGTGTAAAATTAAGAATTAAAATAAAAAATATTGCTATACTCACCTCTCCGACGCAGCCTGTACCTCAGCGAGGGAACCGGCAGCGTTGTTTGCTTAAAATTCGCGGGTTTACTTCCTTACTTGAAGTCCCGGCTTGTGATTGGTCGCGTGCCGCCCATGTGACCGCGACGCGACCAATCACAGCAAGCCGTGACGTAATTTCAGGTCCTTCAGGATTTTAAAATTACGTTCCGGCTTTGTGATTGGTCGCGTCGCGGTCACATGGGCGACGCGACCAATCACAAGCCGTGACGTCACGGGAGGCTGGACACGCGCGCATTTTAAAATGCGCGCTTGTCCTGCCTCCCGTGACGTCCCGGCTTGTGATTGGTCGCGTCGCCCATGTGGCCGCGACGCGACCAATCACAAAGCCGGAACGTAATTTTAGGTCCTTCAGGATTTTAAAATTACGTTCTGGCTTGTGATTGGTCGCGACGCGATGCGACCAATCACAAGCCGTGACGTCACGGGAGGCAGGACAAGCGCACATTTTAAAATGCGCGCGTGTCCAGCCTCCCGTGACGTCACGGCTTGTGATTGGTCGCGTCGCCCATGTGACCGCGACGCGACCAATCACAAAGCCGGAACGTAATTTTAAAATCCTGAAGGACCTGAAATTATGTCACGGCTTGCTGTGATTGGTCGCGTCGCGGTCACATGGGCGGCACGCGACCATTCACAAGCCGGGACTTCAAGTAAGGAAGTAAACCCGCGAATTTTAAGCAAACAACGCTGCCGGTTCCCTCGCTGAGGTACAGGCTGCGTCGGAGAGGTGAGTATAGCAATATTTTTTATTTTAATTCTTTATTTTACACATTAATATGGTTCCCAGGGCCTGAAGGAGAGTTTCCTCTCCTTCAGACCCTGGGAACCATCAGGAATACCGTCCGATACATGAGTCCCATTGACTTGTATTGGTATCGGGTATCGGTATCGGATTAGATCCGATACTTTGCCGGTATCGGCCGATACTTTCCGATACCGATACTTTCAAGTATCGGACGGTATCGCTCAACACTAGTGGACACTAAACCTTGAATGACATTAAAATGATACATATAGTACATACAGTGCCTTGAAAAATTATTCATACCCCATGAACTTTCTTCCACATTTTTAACGTTACACCCACCAACTTAAATATATTTTGTTTGGATTTTATGTGATGTACCAACAGGATTCAATTACGGTAGTCATCCATATAGTTTATCATGCTCTTAGTAAAATTACTGTGGCTTAACATTTTTAAAAACTATTTGACCTGCTACAGTTGATCAAATTTTTTGGTTCTAAAAATTGACTATTGTTATCCATACAGTTTAATGTGCTCTGTGTACAATTACGGTGGTTTAAAAATTTTAAAAACCGCTTGTCTTGCTACAGTTGACCACATATTTTTGTTCATTAAAAAAATTAGTTTCAATTAAAAAGGAAACTTGGTTTCCAGAGACCTAGCATTTAGAAAATGCCCAAGGCGTGCAGTAAGTGACGGGGAACCGGAAGTGCTGATGATGGTGTACGCAGATGCTGAGTGTGACGGGGTGTACGGCAGAGCAGGAAGGGACAACAGGCCAAGGGATGATTCCACAGATTTATTATCAAGAACGCTGGAACAACACATGCAGGTAGATCTACAGAGTCCACAATTAGTCCAACGGAACAGGTTCGGGGGCACCTCCTGATAATCCTTGGGCCAGCTAACAAAGCAATAGTCCACACGAGTCCAAGGGATCCCAAAACAATCTCACGAATGACGAGATATGTCCGCAGTCACAGATGGACGTGGGGTCTTGCCTCAGCTAAGAATCCCCACTCCTTCTCCTTTTAGGGTCAACTCACATCTGATCTCAAAATAAGAATGGATTGTCTGAGCTCCTGGGATCCGCCCATGAAGGGGGGTAGGGGTCGCACCTTCTATTCAATGGTTGGGTCCATCAGAAGATTCTACACTGGTTGGCTCCGCTTAGTCTATGTAGTATGTACATTTGACTAGCCACCTGCTGTGAGGAAGAATGGCTATTCCTTCACTAGTTGACAAAGCTTAATTACATTATAGCTTAGGGCTGCAAGTATTGGGGGAAGGAGACATTGTTACAGGTAAACTCCCAGCACAAGAAAATACATAAATTACAGCTAATAGAAACCAGAGAACAGTTACATACATCAAATGGCATATTATTCAAATACAGGACAGGGTAAAAGTACATATCATGACAATCCCTTCCCCTCCCAATTTGTGTACGTACTAGGGACCTCTACAGGTCGCTGGTTAAGTACACAAAGGCAGAGCGTAACTTACATGTGGCTTCATGCAGCCACGAATTGGCATCGTAGCTCTCCCACATCATTGCCCAGGAGAACATCTGCAGGCAGACCACCCATCACCCCAACCACACATCGCCTGACCCCAAAACCAAAGTTCAGATCCACAGTGGCTGTGGGAATAGTCCTCCATTGCCCACCAGCCAGTCTAATGACAATCCCAGGTCCTCTATGAACTGCCTCAGGCCGAACCACTCGGGGATCAGCCAGTGTGAGGAAGCCCCCGAGTCACAAAATCCAATAAGTCTCTGTCCATCCAGCACGACCTCCTGCAAGTGCTTACCTCGATGAGCAGAAGTCGTCATAGCTGCAGGTCGCACACCATAAATTCCTAGTGGTGCAACATGGGTGGGTGAGGCACTAGGCCAGTCCTCACATAGTGGTGACACGTCTTCCTCCATGGCACTTGGCTGTACATAATTAATAATACGACTGGGTACAGGATCAATCCTCATTTGAACAGCTGGGCAGGAGGCTTGCAGATGCCCCGGCTGCCCACATCGATAGCATCTGTGCTGGGTCTCACTCCATCCAAGGCATCCTCTTGGGCGAGGGGTAAGGGAACCTGGAGGCCGGCTCCCACCTGAAGGTGCTGTAGGGGTTTGAGGATGACTCCTCCATGGGCTGGCTGGGCATGAGGCCTGCAGATGCCCCGGATGCCCACAACCATAACACCTGCGCTCTGCTACTTCCTCTCCTCGTCGTATTCCAGAAAATGCAGTAGAAGCAACTGGAGGCACATTTACATGGGTATCAGCATGAGGTGGTGGCTTAGAGGAACAGGGAACAATGGGGACAGAAGAACTGGGGGCCACCGATGTTGTGGAGCTGGTAGGCCTCTCTCCATCCTCCAACAGAACCCTCCACTGAGGCTTGATGGTGAGAGCCTCATCAGCGAGAGATGCAGCTTCTTCCACTGTCGCTGGTCTCCTCTCACGCACCCATTCCCGGATCTCAGCAGGGCACTTGAACTAAAACTGCTCTTTTAGGATAAGCTGGAGAAAGGTCTCCCAGGTTAAGGCCTCCTCTGCCTCCAGCCAGCGATGACATATTTGTTTGAGTCTATGACCATATATCTTAAAAGACACTTCCCCATCACAGACTAAAGTACGGAACTGAGTCCTGTAAGTGTCTGGCGTCACAGCATAATGTTCTAGAATAGTCTGTTTAATCTCCACATACTCATGGTTCCCCCGAGGGTCCATAGCTCTATAGGCTTCGGCAGCTCCACCCTCTAAGAGCCCCACCAGATGTTGGACTCGCTCCCTTTCCGGGACTTCCATTAATCGACACTGATGCTCAAAGTCCTGGAAGAAGCCCTCAATGTCGCCTGCAGCCTCATTAAAGGGCTTGAAGTCTTTGCGGGACACTCTGGGGAGTTCCCTCATGGTGGGTGCTGGGGTTACAGTCTGTCTGGAGTTTCTAGCTGCTTCCAAAGCGATCTGCCTCTCCAGCAATGCCATCTCCTGAGCTCTGTCCTCGGCTCTGTGAATGGCCTCCCTCTCCCTCTCCTCGGCTCTGTGAATGGCCTCCCTCTCCCTCTCCTGAGCTCTGTGAATGGCCTCTCTCTTATCGTCTATGGTGGCCTCCTTTCCCAGCAATGCCAACTCCTCCTTGTACCACACAACCCACTGACTTTTTTGGGTATTTACCTCCGGCTGCAGTCTTTCCTCCATTTGCTGTGAGGATCCTTCCTCAGCATCATCTTGCAGGCGAACTCCTTCCAAAGCCTCAATTAGCTGCTCCTTGGAGAGTCCTTTAAAACGGACTCCTACTTCACGGGCCTTTGATTGTAGGCTCCCCAAAGTCCAGTTCTTGTACTCTGCGGTGCTGGTTCCCGATGTTGGGCCATTGTCCTCCATTCCTTCTGCTCTGATCCCGCTTCTTGCCACCAGTTTGTGACGGGGTGTATGGCAGTGCAGGAAGGGACAACAGGCCAAGGGATGATTCCACAGATTTATTATCAAGAACGCTGGAACAACACATGCAGGTAGATCTACAGAGTCCACAATTAGTCCAACGGAACAGGTTCGGGGGCACCTCCCGATAATCCTTGTGCCAACTAACAAAGCAATAGTCCACATGAGTCCACGGGATCCCAAAACAATCTCACGAATGACGAGATATGTCCTCAGCTCAAGTCTCGCCCCGTTCGCTTCCGCAGTCACAGATGGACGTGGGGTCTTGCCTCAGCTAAGAACCCCCACTCTTTCTCCTTTTAGGATCAACTCACATCTGATCTCAAAATAAGAATGGATTGTCTGAGCTCCTGGGATCCGCCCATGAAGGGGGGTAGGGGTCGCACCTTCTATTCAATGGTTGGGTCAATCAGAAGATTCTACACTGGTTGGCTCCGCTTAGTCTATGTAGTATGTACATTTGATTAGCCACCTGCTGTGAGGAAGAATGGCTATTCCTTCACTAGTTGACAAAGCTTAATTACATTATAGCTTAGGGCTGCAAGTATTGGGGGAAGGAGACATTGTTACAGGTAAACTCCCAGCACAAGAAAATACATAAATTACAGCTAATAGAAACCAGAGAACAGTTACATACATCAAATGGCATATTATTCAAATACAGGACAGGGTAAAAGTACATATCATGACACTGAGCATGTGGGGTAGTTGCCACTATGTCCTTTTGCTGGAGGAGAAGAAATATGCCCATCCATGACACATAGCTTCCTGTCCCACTTTGCAAGTAGGCACAGGACACTACTTCTGAAGCCACACCAGTGTGAACAGGTGGTCGGTTGGATAGCAGATGTTTCCAGCATGTTTGCCAGCACCACCCAGTCTTCCACACAGATCAGTCTCACCAACCAACAGTCTGAATCACTTAATCCTCACTCTGATCTTTCTTCCTCCCTAATGTTGAGTCCCAGGAGACCAGTGATCCCACACTAGGAAACTCCAAGGAGCTCTTTACTACATAATTTCTTGATTGTGGCCTCTCACCCTACATGTTCCAAGAGGGACAGGAGGAGATGCTGTTTAGTGATGCACAAAACATTGAGCAGCCACGGTCACAAGAAGATGATGGATGGAAATAGTAAATTTTGTCTAAGGAGGTAGATGATAATAAGACACAGTTGTTGATAAGTCAGGTTGTTCTTAATTCAGTAAGTCATCAACAAAAGGGTGTGGCGGTGAAAGACGAAGTGGTGGATAACGAAGTCATCGACCCAATCTCGAAAGCTGGCATGGAGCTTAAAGCCAGCAGTGTTGAGGGGGAGGGATTAGCAGCACCAAAACAGGCAGGAAGAGTATGTGGGGTGACCAGAGGGAGAAGGTGGGCAACTGTTCCGCAGAGCACCAACACGTGTGAATTTTTCCATCAAAGAGTTAGGTGTTCCCTTGTCTGGGATTTTTATAAATAGAGTTCTGAGACAAAAAAAATGGTAATTTGCAACCTGTGCCATGCCAAGATCAGCAGGGGCCTGATCACTAAGAACCTAACCACCACCAGCATGATCAGGCACATGTCATCTAAGCACCTGACTTGGGGAGCTGAGCACCTGGGTTCACGATTGGTGCCAGTGGGTGACACCACTGCCTCTTACCCTGTACTAGGTGCTTCCCAATACCCTGTCTATGACACTGGTGCAGATGCCTCCCGCCCTGCACTTGTCCTTACACATTCTGAGGCACCATCATCAGGCACTTCCTAAAAGTTGTCCCGGCACAATGTTCAGCTGTCTCTACCGCAGTCCTTGGAACAAAAAAGAAAGTTCCCAGCCACCCACCCACAGACCCAAAGGCTAAACACAAACATTTGGGTGACTCACCCTGGGTGAATATTGTGGAGGCTGGGGCCGAGCCACATGCTGACATGGCTCATGTGCTACCGAAGCCTACTGTCAGGGTTTCTTCCACCTCCTACACCAGTTCCTGCACCCCTCCTGCTCCCCCTCATTCTCCATCACCAATTTAGTATCTCAGAGCATGTCATCCACATCTGCCGGAAGCTGGAAGCTTTGCAACACTGCCACAGTGAAGAGGCAACAGGGTCTTCTGAAGCGAATTTGTCTAGAAGACATGGTCATGTGTGATAATGGCTGTAACCTGGTGGCGGCTGTGAAACTTGGCAAGCTCACACATGTACCATGCTTGGCCCATGTGCTAAACTTGGTGGTTCAGCAGTGTGGAGACATGGGGGTCAGTGGGTGCTCTCGTCCTCTGGCCCGGCTGTCTTTAGAAAGATCACGTGGACCAGGTCTCATCCCACTGACCACCCGTACTCCTTTCCCATAGTCGTAATACTACTCAGACACACAGTGTGAGGGTAAAACAGTGTGGCAATACTTTATTGAACCACCAACAAACAATAACATATAGAACAATCCCAGAGAATGTACAAGATGGTGAAAATTGCAGAGTCTCACCCAATGCTTTATTGAACCACCAACAAACAATAACATATAGAACAATCCCAGCGAATGTACAAGATGGTGAAAATTACAGAGTCTCACCCTTCCATTGGCTCACCAGGATTAGAGCAACTATGACTTTGCGGCTTCCAGGGCCGGCTACCAGTGGCACCCCGCTTTTGGTGGGCACCCACAGAGATGAGGTAACAACAAGCTTAGGAAGCTGACAATCAATTGAAGTACGTGGCTAGATGACATGATTGTCCCAACCTGGCTTCTCCGAACGTCTCCATGGGGTAAGGTGACCCAATGGTCCCAACCTGGCTTCTCAGAATGTCTATATGGGTTCAGGGATGGTCTCTGGAGTAGGTCTGTATACCTCTAACTGGGGCCATGATCCCTTAAGCTGGCATCCTGTCAATTGTCACTGACCCCTGTTTCTGAAAACCTACTCAGATTTGCCAGAGCTGGTCAAGGTACACCGCATCAGCACCCATTTCCACAAGTCAACTACAGCTGTGACATCAAAAAGCACTGGAACTACACACTATACATGCTGTCAAGGCTTTGTTAGCAGCAGATGCCAGTTGTTGAATACCAGTTCCAACACACGCGTTGGTATTCTGGGCAGCGTCCGCATATAACAACTGAAGAGTGGGCATGGATGACATTTGCGCAGTTCCCCAACACTTTGAGGACTGCACAAAGATGGTGAGCAGCAATGATGCTGTCACAACACAGCTGTTGGGTGACCCGGGACCAGGGGCTCCTTCCCTGTCCCTAACACTAGGGGGTGCCCTAGCTCGCCCTGCTCCCCGGGATACTTCAGATGGCGAAGATGCCAAGGCTTCTGCCCTTGCCTTATCTCCTGAGTTAGCCCTCCATTTGCTCTCTTCCCCCACCCAGGGAAGAGGGGGCACTACTGTGCACCGTAATACATCAACCCGACAAACAAGGCAACACAGACAAGGGTTAACAGAAAACTCCAGGCATACAAAATATTCACTCACATAAAACAGAGGAATGCACTGGGGTGTGAAGGTAGGGAAATAAACCAAAACAGAGAAGGATAAGGAATTACCACACATACAAACCAAACAGTCACAGATAACTCCTCCAACTCTCTTTCTCATATCTACTCCTCTCCCATTGTTAGACATGCAGCAAATGCTTTCTCTGACAAGGATTTGTAACAGCCCAGATTATAAAGGGGACAGGAGTGGCTAACAGAGCCCAGCTGTGAATACAGGGATTTCCAACATGTCCGATTAGCCCCTGTTGTGCCAGAAGAAATAAACATTTAAAATGAAGGAGAAGTGCTTCTTCTCAGTGCCGGAGTAGAAGCAATCAGACGCTGCGGTCTTCTGGCTCCACACTGTCGCGGTAACCCCGTGACAGATGTCATAATCAGCGCAATGATTCTGCTTCCGTGCCTACTTAAACAGTCGCTGCTCACAATTAAAGCTGAAGCTTTGCATGCATGCATATGAGGTGGAGATGGAGGAAGACATGAGACCGGGAGATACTATCCAGCCCAGCCTCATCTCATCTACTCAGCGCGGATTGGGTAACAATAAGGAGGTGGAGGCTGAGGAGGAGGAACAGGAGCTGGTTGCTAGCATAACAAAGGCTAGTACCCACACAAGCTTTGTCCCGTCTTTCCTAGGTGGATGGACTGAGGAGGGGAATGAGGAGGAAGAGATGGAGGAGGAGATTGAGAGAAGTTATCATGGTGAAGATAGGGAAGTGTTGGCTGTAGGGAGCTTGGCACATATGGCCGACATCTTTTGTACCACTGCTTTCTCGTGACCCTCGCGTTACAATTATCTTGGCCAAAAGAGTGTACTGGTTGTTCACCCTGCTAGACCCATGGTACAAGGAAAACTTTGCATTTCTCTTTCCTGTGGTGGAGAGGTCTACTAGACTTCTTCCTCAGGAAAGACCACAAGTACCATAGATACTTGCGGTCTTTCCTGATGAAGAAGTCTTTTGTACTTAGAAACGCGTAGAATAAGCCACTGTCCATTTGACAGTCTGGGATCTACGTCTCATCATTGATCACCAAGTGCGGAAATTATCCACAAACCTCTCCTTTCTTTCCTGTAATTTTTGACAGGTGGCTTTGCACTGTGTGCAGATCTTTTATGAGTGTGGGAGTACACAACTGCACTTTGTTCACAATATTTGAATGAGGTACTATAGTTGGTGCCTTCAAGAGTGTATGGATGACCCTGCTTCTAAATTTTGGCAGCCTTTGCCCTTAGTGCATAGCCAGTACGAGTCTAGGAGTACCACTACATGACATTTTGTACAGAATGTGCATGAGGCCCTTCTTTATGTCTAATATAGGGTGTATCTGAATCACTCTTCCATGTAATTGTTGGCAGTTCTTTTTTCCTTCATAAATTAGACTGAAATGTCCAATTTTTTTTACAAAAATTTCAAATTTTGGATTCCTTAAATGATTATTTATTTTAAATTTTTTTTTATAAATGTTTCCTTATATACAAGTCATTATACAAGAAAGAATGTTTCTTAATATTTCTTTGTCCTGTGAACTCCAATCTCTCATCAGTTGCGAATGTTTTATTGTCAGTCATAAAGTGGAGTAAAAGTCTGACACAATTGTTCTCAGCAGCAATAAGGGAGTCGGAGATGCTTCCAGGGGTCTTTCCCTAGCTGTTATCCTTCCATTCATCACTTTTTCCATCCATTTTAACTAATGATGAGCGAGTATACTCGTTGCTCAGGTTTTCCCGAGCACGCTCGGGTGGTCTCCGAGTATTTGTTAGTGTTCGGAGATTACGTTTTCATCGCCGCAGCTGAATGATTTACAGCTATTAGCCAGCTTGATTACATGTGGGGATTCCCTAGCAACCAGGCAACCCCCACATGTACTCAGGCTGGGTAGTAGCTGTAAGGCCGTGTGCACACGTTCAGGATTTTTTGCGTTTTTGTTCACGTTTTTTCGCTATAAAACACTTAAAAACGCATACATATGCATCCCATCATTTATAATGCATTCCGCAATTTTTGTGCATATGATGCATTTTTTTCTGCGAAAAAAAAACGCATCGCGGTAAAAATGCAGCATGTTCATTAATTTTGCAGATTTTTTGCGGATTTCCCACTATATTATTGCATTGGGAACCTCCGGAAAAAAATACAAAAACTCCGCAAAAAACACCCCCAAAAACTGCGAGAAAAACGTGAAAAAAACGCATGCGGATTTCTTGCAGAAAATGTCCGGTTTTGTAAAGGAAATTTCTGCAAGAAATCCTGACGTGTGCACATAGCCTAAGGCTGTGTGCACACGTTCCAGATTTTTAACATTTGTTTGCATTTTTTTGCTATAAAAACGTGATAAATGCAATCCGCATTTTGTATGCACATGCTGTGTTTTTTCCTGAGCGGAAATGCATTCCGGAAAAAAACACAGCATGTTCATTAATTTGCGGAATCGCAGGGATTCCGCACACATAGGAATGCATTGATCCGCTTACTTCCCGCATGGGGCTATGCCCACCATGTGGGAAGTAAGCGGATCATGTGCGGATTGGACCCAGGGTGGAGGAGAGGAGACTCTCCTCCACGGACTGGGCACTATATCACTGTTAAAAAAAAAGAATTAAAATAAAAAATCGTGATATACTCACCTTCTGATGGCCCCAGAGTCCTCCCGCCTCTCAGCGGCGCGGCGGCTTCCGTTCCCAGGGATGCTGTGTGCGAAGGACCTGGGATGACATCGCGGTCACGTGTGGAGATCGGGTGATGTCGGAAGGTGAGAATAACCATTTTTTTATTTTTTTATTATTTTTAACATTAGATCTTTTTACTATTGATGCTGCATAGGCAGCATCAATAGTAAAAAGTTTGTCACACTTGTCAAACACTATGTTTGACAAATGTGACCAACCTGTCAATCAGTTTTCCAAGCGATGCTACAGATCACTTGGAAAACGCTAGCATTCTGCAAGCTAATTACACTTGCAAAACGCTAGTGTTTAGCGGGAATACGCATGCCAATTCCGCATGCGATATACCGGCGGCAGGAGTTGCGGAATTTCCGCTGCAATTTCCACTGTAATTCCGCAACGTGTGCACTTAGCCTAAACCATTCAGCTGCCGCGATGAAAACTAAATCTCCGAACACTAACAAATACTCGGAGATCACCCGAGCGTGCTCGGGAAAACCGAGTATACTCGTTCATCACTAATTTTAACATTTTTACTGCCCCCCAGACCTCCTTGTAGGGTCTGCCGGAAAAATGCTCGGATTTCTCCCATTATACTAGTTACTCTAAACGAGCATCCGAGCATTAGAAATTGCTTGGTTCGAGTAACGAGCATCCAAGCATTTTAGTGCTCTCTCATCACAAGTAAAAGCCACATAAATGTCAATAACCAAGGTTTCTCAAAACCGCTGCTTGTGACAGCTTCTCTACTTCAAAAGGTACATCTAAGTTCCATTTCTTCTCCAGGTAAACAATAATGCACATGCACCTGACTATGCATATGTTGATCAGGTCACCTTCTTCCACTGCTCCATTATCTATTCTAGATGTGATGCTCATGTTGCCATAGTGGGAACTTTTAGCGATGGGCAGGACAGTCCTGATTTTTGACTATTTTCATTCGAGCAACGACTATATTCACTCATCACTAATAGCAACTCTTCCATGGAAGCAATCAATTTTAAGACCAAATCCCTGTACAGTGGTTATATGGTGAAGGCCGGTGTTCCTCTGGAATCTGTCAGATGGAGTGGCTTGCACCATGTCTGTCCAATGTAGCCTTTTTGAGCCTGCGGCCCCTGACAGATGTATCACTAGCCTTCACTCCAATAAGTCTTGGGTTTTCCTAACCATGTTATGAAAACCCAAGCCATGTTACAAATGTTGCTTTTTTAGTCAATTCTCAGTAGGTATGAATCACTGCATTGCACAAAATCTGTCATTTTGGAGATGCTGTGACCCAGTTGTCTGAGAGAATTTTGCAATTTTTGTAGTTGTGCATTTTTCCTGCTTTCATCTTTCATACCTGTCTGTTTACTTGTTGCCTCACATATCCCACCCCTTGACAGATGTCATTAGCACTTGGAAATCAATGTCATTTGCTTCACCTGTCAGGTTTTAATGGCTAATTACAGTTGGCTCAAATATTTGGACAGTGACATATTTTCAGAATTTAGCCCCTGCTTGCCAATACAGTGGATTTGACAAAAAGTCATCAAAATGTGATTTTATTGGAGGGGTATGGCATACATGTTGGATTTATCCTTCATATATTAGACATTTTTAAATAGTCTCTCCATTTTCACAGATTCAAAAGCAATTAGCAATACCCACATAAATATTAGCATTACAGGTGACTGACTTACCACTGAAATGTTTTCTATTATTTTACTCTAAATGGGTTGCCACGATATGGATCCAGGAAGCCGGTCATGTTGGTAAATTGTATCCCTGCTGCCAACTTTTAGCGATCAGGTTAATCTTTTAATTGATAGATCAGGCGATTCTGAACTCGGCGATACCAAGTATGTGTAGGTTTGACTTATTTTTTATTGTTTTATTTTGATTGGGGCGAAAGGGGGGCGATTTGAACTTTTATTTATTTTTTTATATTTTTAACCCCTTCATGACCCCAGCTTTTTTCAGTCTTGCGTTTAAGTTTTTCGCTCCCCTAATTCCCAGAGCCATAACTTTTTTATTTTTCCGCCAATATGCCCATGTGATGGCTTATTTTTGGCGGAAACCGAACCAATCACCAGAACTATGAATACACCATGAGAGACCAGACAAGGTCATATAATCAGAGATAAGTATCTTTATTTATTTACTAGTAGCAGCGATACAAAAAATATATATATAAAAAATAAACAAATTTTAAAAAATATATATACATATATAGACAAAGTGTGTGCGTATCAGGACAGTTCATATAGCATAATTAGTAACCAATGTGTAAATCAATAAAAATAAACCTATATACATAAATTATATCTTACAGTATATGGGATATCACAAGTGAACCTGTACGAGATGATAGTCATCTAAAACAAGGTTTTAAAGGATCCCCAAGAGATTTCTTTAAGTGACAGCATAAAATACATGTGACAATCAATGCAAAACATCCACGTGCCAAAGTGCAAAAAATAAAGCTGACGGATATAACTGCAGCAGTGCAGGGAATCACATGGTGAGCATACACCTACATGAAATATATAAAGTGCTATGTGCAAAAATTAAATAGGGAAAAAGTCATGGGGAACATTACATTAAGGTGCCACTCTGTCCAAGCAACGCACACACCCCGACGCGCGTTTCACCGCCGGCGCCCACCTCAAAGCAGAGGATACTGCCAGCTGACGGAATAGTACGTCAGCTGGCAGAAAGGGGTTAAAGGAGTTATGTGAAGAGCAACATGTGAATGGCGCCAGAGAGCGTATGATTGACCATAGCTCCATTTACATGGTGCTCTGCAAAGCTATGTTTCTCAGGATCGTGAGGGTCCCAGAGGTCAGATTAAAAACTAAAAGAAAGTAATCCCCTATGCAGAAGATAGAGGGTAAGTTACAAATTTGGGATAACTTAAACAGGTTTATCAAGATTTATTTTTGCTTGCCCATAGGAATGTAGAAAATAATAGACCAATAATTACAATTCAGAAGTACAATGCCACCAAGGCCTTGTGCAAGCAAGCATACAAATCAGGCCTGTGCATTTTTTTTTTTTATCAGATAGCACACTGACTGATGTTATGCAATGAGGCAATGCAGAGAAACATTTTTTTTTTCTCAAACTTATTCAGTGTGAGAAAAAAATGATATCATGCTGCAATTTGACTCTGAAAATGAATGAGACTCACCCATTCAAGGGTATAGGTGCGAAAAAAAAAAAATCTGATACCACAGTATAGCATCCGATATAGGGAACTGTAAATGATCCAGTAAATGGTTAATAACTGCTCAGAAAACAACTGACTGCATACGGATTCCAAGTGAGAAGAAAATCGTACCACTCTCCTGGATGAAAACAACAGATACTTATATATAATGCACAGATAAGAAATCTAGGTATAGTACAATGCCAAAGATTTCACTTACTTCTTACATTACATGAGTGATATTTAGGCTAAGTGCACGCGTTGCAGAATTGCCGCGGAAATTTCCGCAGCAATTCTGCAGCTCCTGCCGCGGGTATATCGCATGCGGAATTGGCATGCATATTCCCGCAGAAAACTAGCGTTTTGCAAGCATAATTAGCTTGCAGAATGCTAGAGTTTTCCAAGCGATCTGTAGCATCGCTTGGAAAACTGATTGACAGGTTGGTCATACTTGTCAAACATAGTGTTTGACAAGTGTAACCAACTTTTTACTATTGATGCTGCCTATGCAGCATCAATAGTAAAAGATAGAATGTTAAAACAATTTTTAAAAAATGGTTATACTCACCTTCCACAAACAGCCGATCTCCTCAGCGGCTTCCGTTCCTATAGATGGTGTGTGTGCAGGACCTTCGATGTTGTCGCGGTCACATGCTGTATATATATTATATAGGTGATACTGCTACTGCTGTTTATTCATTATATAGGTGATACTGCTGTATATTCATTATATAGGTGATAATGCTACTGCTGTATATTCAATGTATAGGTGATACTGCTACTGCTGTATATACATTATATAGGTGATACTGCTACTGTTGTATATTCAGTATATAGGTGATATTGCTACTGCAGTATATACATTATATAGGTGATATTGCTACTGATGTGTATAAGTTATATAGGTGATACTGCAATTATATACAGCAGTAGTCGTATCACCTATATATATTGAATATAGAACAGTTGTAGTATCACCTATGTAATGTATACAGACGTCTCTATATACCATATATAGGTGATACTGCTACTGCTATATATACATTATATTGGTGATATTGCAACTGCTGTATATACATTATATAGGTGATACTGCTACTGCTGTATATAAGTTATATAGGTGATACTGCCACTGCTGTATATACATTATATAGGTGATACTGCTACTGCTGTATATACATTATATACAGCTCTGGCAAAAATTAAGAGACCACTGCAAAATAGTTCAGTTTGTCTGATTTTTCTCTATATTGGTATATTTTTGAGTAAAATGTAAATTGTTAATTTATTCTATAAACTTCTGACTGCATGTCTCCGAATTTCCAAGCAATACATTTTGTATTTTTTTTCCGAAAACTAGAAATGATCAAAATTAAAAAAATAACCAGTGCTTTCAGACCTCAAACATTGCAAAGAAAACAAGTTCATAATCATTTAGAAACAACAATACTAATGTTGTAACTCAGGAAGAGTTCACAAATTAATTTTGTGGAATAACCATGATTTTAATCACAGCTTTCATACGTCTTGGCATGCTTTCCACCAGACTTTCACACTTCTTCTGGTGCAAAAAATTAAGCAGTTCTTCTTTGTTTGATGGCTTGTGACTATCCATCATCCTCCTGATTACATTCCAGAGGTTTTCAATGGGGTTCAGGCAGGGGCGGATTATAAGAGGGTCAATCTGGGCGGTAGCCCAGGGCCCAGTGGTGTGGGGGGGCCCAGGGCTGCTGCACAGATTGCCCGCCGGCAGCCGCCATCAGGGCATTACTGCATGTGCCCCCTGTCAGACTGGTGTATCATTTATGGGCCCGGACCCGGTGGGCAGAGAGAGGGGGCCCGCATCGGGCCCCATCTCATCTGCTCACCGGGCCCCTAACGGTGCTGCGGCGGTTTCCTATTGACGTGTGTGCGCACGCCCGCACGTCAATAGTTAACAACAGCCGCCAGCCAATTGAAGGCTGGCAGCTGAAGTCGGCCGCAGGGGCAGTGCACACGTCGCCGGCATCTGACGTCATTGTCAGTCGCCGGCGAGTCCACGCTGCTGGAGGGAGCTCGCCGCCTGGAGCGCTGGTCAGGTGAGGAGAACTCGTTTTTTTTGTTTTTTTTTTGCGAACGGCAATCCGGGGGGCCCGGGGCAATATGCTGGAGACACTGGGGGCAATGCTGGACACACTGGGGCAGATTGCTGGACACACTGGGGCAGATGATTGCTGGACACACTGGGGCAGATGATTGCTGGACACACTGGGGGCAATGCTGGAGACACTGGGGGCAATGCTGGAGACACTGAGGGCAATGCTGGAGGACACACTGGGGCAGATGATTGCTAGAGACACTGGGGCAGATTGCTGGACACTGGGGGCAATGCTGGAGACACTGGGGCAATGCTGGAGACACGGGCAGATTGCTGGACACACTGGGGCAATGCTAGAGACACTGGGGCAATGCTGGAGACACTGGGGCAGATTGCTGGACACACTGGGGGCAATGCTGGAGGACACACTGGGGCAGATGATTTCTGGACACACTGGGGGCAATGCTGAAGACACTGGGGCAATGCTGGAGACACTGGGGCAGATTGCTGGACACACTGGGGGCAATGCTGGAGGACACACTGGGGCAGATGATTGCTGGACATACTGGGGGCAATGCTGGAGACACTGGGGCAGATGATTGCTTGAGGACACACTGGGGCAATGCTGGAGACACTGGGGCAGATTGCTGGACACACTGGGGGCAATGCTGGAGGACACACTGGGGCAGATGATTGTTGGACACACTGGGGGCAATGCTGGAGGACACACTGGGGCAGATGATTGCTGGAGGACACACTGGGGCAATGCTGGAGACACTGGGGCAGATTGCTGGACACTGGGGGCAATGCTGGAGACACTGGGGCAGATTGCTGGACACACTGGGGGCAATGCTGGAGGACACACTGGGGCAGATGATTGCTGGAGACACTGGGGGCAATGCTGGAGACACTGGGGCAATGCTGGAGACACTGGGGCAGATTGCTGGACACACTGGGGCAGATGATTGCTGGAGACACTGGGGCAATGCTGGAGACACTGGGGCAGATTGATGGACACTGGGGGCAATGCTGGAGACACTGGGGCAATGCTGCAGACACTGGGGCAGATTGCTGGAGACACTGGGGCAATGCTGAAGACACTGGGGCAGATTGCTGGACACACTGGGGGCAATGCTGGAGGACACACTGGGGCAGATGATTGCTGGACACACTCGGGCAATGCTGGAGACACTGGGGGTAATATGCTGGACACACTGGGGGTAATATGCTGGACACACTGATGGGTAACATGCTGGACACACTGGGGCAGATTGCTGGACACACTGGGGGCAATGCTGGACACTCTGGGGCAATATGCTGGACATACTGGGGCAGATTGTTGAACACACTGTCTGGGGGCAATGCTGGACATAGGGGCTAATTAAGGGATATTATTACTGCAGTGATGTATTTTATTTTTTGAGGACACTGTTTTAAATGGGGGGGCGGTCCTGTTACTGTGCAGAGTGACATTATGTCGCCTTTTTTACTTCATGTGGTGTAATGTAGAAGTTGGGAAAAATTAAGTAATGTGTTCTGCAAGCGGAACTCGAGATAACTGTGTTATTTCCTGCAGAGACGAGTCCTGGCTGGAAGAAATGATGGCGGTCTGTGCTGGATGAAAGATGAAGGACTTCACCTAGAGACGTCACTGGTGAGTCAGTGTTACCTATACACTGACACTATACACTGTATACTATATACAGAGGTCCTGTGTACAATGTCACCAGTGATCACTGTATTACCTCTACACAGACACTGCATACTAAGTACAGATCTCCTGTGAATACTGGCACTTATGGTGATAGTATTGTGTTGTTGTTTTTTTTTATTACTGATCAGTATTGTAGTATTCATTCACTATGTGGTGGTAATATGTGGTCTGGAAATGGTGTTGTGGTATTTGTCCCTTGTATGTGCTATTTGGTCACCAAGTGGTGGTAATATGTGGTCTTGACATGGTGCGGTGGTATTTGTTCCTTGTATGTGATATTATTCGATCACTGTGGTTGTAATTTGTGGTCTGGTCATGGTGCGGTGGTATTTGTTCCTTGTATGTGATATTGGTCATTTTAAAAATTGAAAAATAAATCCAAATATACCTAAATTGTATTGGATATTTTAACAAATATTTAATGGGTTACATTAGAGTAGGGCCCGGCCATTTTTCTGGAATAATCTGGTTCAGGTATCACATGACCCCCGTCACATGACCGGGGGGGCCACAGTGTCTGAACAGCCCGGGGCCCTGGCTACCCTTAATCCACCCCTGGGTTCAGGTCTGGAGATTGGGCTGCCCATGACAGCTGTTTGATGTGGTGGTCTCTTAATTTTTGCCAGAGCTGTAGGTGAAACTGCAATTACATACAGCAGTATAACCTATATGTTGAATATGTAACAATTGCAGTATCACCTATATACAGTTTGACAATAAATGGCTTCACCCAACCACTAACAATGAGTGGAGAAAAGTTTTGGTGTTATTATCATTCATATTTTGTGAAAAAAGGCCAAAAAAGCAAAACTTCTGCTGGGGTATGTAAACTTTTGAGCACAACTGTAATGCATACAGACTGCTCTATATACTGTACAATATACACAGTGGGGAAATAAGTACTTGATCCCTTACCAACTATTAAGAGTTCTGGCTCCTACAGACCAGTTAGAGGTTCCTAATCAACTCTTTACCTGCATTAAAGACAACTGTCTTACATAGTCACCTTTATAAAAGACTCCTGTCGCAGACTCAATTAATCAGTCAGACTCTAACCTCTACAACATGGGCAAGAACAAAGAGCTTTATAAGGATGTCAGGGACAAGATCAAGACCTGCACACAGCTGGAATGGGCTACAAAACCATAAGTAAGACGCTGGGTGAGAAGGAGACAACTGTTGGTGCAATAGTAAGAAAATGGAAGAAATAGAAAATGACTGTCAATCGACATCGATCTGGGGCACCATGCAAAATCTCACCTTGTGGGGTATCCTTGATCATGAGGAAGGTGAGAGATCAGCCTAAAACTAAACGTGGGGAACTTGTTAGTGATCTCAAGGCAGCTGGGACCACAGTCACCAAGAAAACCATTGCTAACATATTATGCCATAAAGATTTCAAATCTTGCAGTGCTCGCAAGGTCCCCCTGCTCAAGAAGGCACATGTGCAGGCCCGTCTGAAGTTTGCCAATGAACACCCAGATGATTCTGTGAGTGATTGGGAGAAGGTGCTGCTGTCAGATGAGGCAAAAACTGAGGTCTTTGGAATTAGCTCAACTCGCCATGTTTGGAGGAAGAGAAATGCTGCCTTTCACCCAAGAACACCATCCCCACTGTCAAGCATGGAGGTAGAAACATTATGTTTTGAGGGTGTTTCTCTTCTAAGGGCACAGGACTACTTCACCGCATCAATGGGAGAATGGATGGAGCCATGCACCATAAAATCCTAAGTGACAACCTCCTTCCCTCCATCAGGACATTAAAAATGGGTCATGGCTGAGTCTTCCGGCAAGACAATGACCCAAAACATACAGCCAAGGCAACAAAGGAGTGGTTCAAAAAGAAGCTCATAAAGGTCATGGAGTGGCCTACCCAGTCTCCAGACCTTAATCCCATAGAAAACATATAGAGTGAGTTGAAACTCGAGTTGCCAAGCGACAGCCTCAAAATCTTAATGATTTAGAGATGATCTGCAAAGAGGAGTGGACCAAAATTCCTCCTGACATGTGCGCAAACATCATCATTAACTACAAAAAATGTCTGACTGCTGTGCTTACCAACAAGAGTTTTGCCACCAAGTATTAAGTCTTGTTTGCCAGAGGGATCAAATACTTATTTCTCACTGCAGAATGCAAATAAATTTATATAATTTATACAATGTGATTTTCTGGATTTTATATTTGATATTCTATCTCTCAATGTTAAAATTAACCTACCCTTAAAATTATAGACTGTTCATGTTTCTGTCTGTGGGCAAACTTACAAAGGGATCAAATACTTATTTCCCTCCAATGTACATACTGTAATAGTATATGTAAATTAAATAATTAAATCTAGTTATCATAAATAATAAAGCAATCTTATATAGACATATAGATAGATACTAGATAAATAATATATATGATGTATAATAAAAGGGAAAAAATGAATGCAGCACTCCATAGTTATCCAAAGTGAAAAAAGTGGTGAAGTTTATTCAGACCCACATGTCTGGTCGACATTTCAGCTCACACTGAGCATTTCTCAAGCCTCTGAGCCTTCATTTTTTCCCTTTTGTCTGAATTGGGCAATCATTATACTTTGTTGCCTGGGAGGCTTGGCACTCACTAGTGAGCATTGTGCTGTTCCAATTTTCTGCTTATGGTGTATGATAGATAGATAGATGATAGATAGATGATATAGATAGATAGATGATAGATAGATAGATAGATAGATAATAGCTAGATAGCCTCATTTAACCTAATAAATAATTTAAAAAAACGATGTGGGGTCCTCCCTATTTTTATTAACCAGCAAAGGTAAATCAGACAGCAGTGACCAGATATTATCAGGCTGGGTAGGTCCATGGTTACTAGGCCCTTCCCAACCTTAAAATATCAGCTCACAGCTGCCCCAGAAGTGACGCTTTACCTCGGCTCTTCCCAATTGCCCTGGTGCTGAGGCAATCAGAGTAATGGTAGTTGGGGTTGATGACAGCTGATGACATCAAGCACTGGTGTTAATAATGGAGACGTGTCTATCAGACACCCCCATTACTAACCCAGTACGTAAAAAGAAAATAAACACACAAGTAAATATTTTATTTTGAAAAACAGTCTTGCCCGATTCATAATTTATTTATTTACTTATTTTTTTAAATTGACTTGCATTGGTGAGTTTCGGCTGTTTTACGTGGCCATATGCAGCATGCTGTGATTTTTTTCCTTACCCTGGTACCAGCTGAGAAAAAACTTGCAGATGAGAACTGCCTCATTAAATAACATTTGAGCAAGTGCAATGTGATTTTTTTTTTATCATATTGTACTCGGCGTATTTATATGCAGATCTGATAAAAACCTTAGGCTGGGTGCCCATGATCTGGAACTAGCAGCACTTTGATCACAGCACATGTTCGCTGCTTTCTATTGAACCCAGGGAAATTCGCATGTGTTCACTGAACCATGTGGATTTAATGCATTGAATACATTTCTATTGATGTAATGTCCACTGTTTGGGACTTGGTCCTTTGTCTGCCCTTATTCCAACACTGAGGTCAGCTCTGACACATGGTAAGATTTTTAATATTGGACAGTGTAGAACCAACCCGAACAAGGTCACTTTGCCAATGGTGAGATGGCTTTTATGCTATTTTTTTAAATCAAAAACAGGGTTACTAAGAACCCTGTTATGTAAATGCACTTCTGCTTTTTTCATATGTAAAAAACTGCAGTTACTTTTTTAAGTGCAGAATCAAAATGTTTCCCTACTATAAAAAACACATTAAAACGTGGCTTCACATCTCCAGTAAAAATGCATCAAATAAGGGGGCAAGAAAATTGTTTTTAAGTAGTTTGGTACCGATCCTGCAAAAACAAAAAACACAGTATTTCTGCAATGTGTGAACATGGCCTATGGACACAAAAAATCCAGATGTTGTATAGTGAAGCTGCATAAAGACGAGAAAGTTCTGGCGGCTGTGATTGAATGAACAAAAAATTAATTTACAGGTCCGAACTAGAGAAGAGCAGGATGCACAGATGACGTTGTACCAGCCCTAGCCAATAAAATGCCACGTCCGGGACGCCAGAAGGATAGAGATTTGCAACCTCCCATCAACTGTCAGGTAGCACTGACCTGATCACTGGACCGGAGTCTACGCCCTGCACTCTCAATCAAGTGTCTGCAAATATCCCTCACTGCCACCATCCCTCTGATATCTCCTGCCAGGTGATAAAGAAATGGTAAATGGGAGTGGGTTGGGGTGTTGCCAAAATTTGCATTATTTGTCCCTCTTTCTGCTCTTTGAAAGTTGGGAGGTATGTCTTCAGGTTAAGATAGCCTTAATTTCAGTGACTGTCTTATCTGTGTGCAGGAGATAGCACACTGACCGAATTAGAACTCATGGGCCAGATCACACCATTACGTAGTTGGTCCATGTGAAAAAATTTGCTGAATTTATTAATCTGATTAATTTTTCAAATCAGAACAGTGCATGCTACAGAAGGCAGCTAGGCCTTCTATTAGACTTCTACTTCCTGTTCTTCACATGGTAATTAGCAGCAATAAACTGAGGCACAATTGTTTGTATAGGGGTTTTAGCTCTCTATGCTGCAATATGGCCAGAGGTAATTGTGAAGGGATGGAGAGAAGGTAAGCTTTGATATAAACTATTGTGAGTAGTGGATCCTGTGTTTTCTACTCTATATTCAGGTGTAACATTTCATTGTAATCCTGCCTGTGATCAGGGCTGCCACCAGGAATTTCAGTGCCCCATACTGGCAACATTTTTATGGCCCCTTGAGACTCTGCATAGGTCCCCCCAGCTCTGTCACCACCCAAGCTCCACCTCCAACCCTTGAACTTTCCACAGTCCTGCCGCCACTCCAGGAAAAACTGCATTTCTGCACCACGTACTCACCAATCCCTCATTAACAGTTCCCATCAAACACCATATCCCACGCATAGCCATCAGCTTTTGTTTTGGCAAAAAGATTATTTTAAGCCTTCCACCACGACAAGGTAGACTTTTTTGGCAGGGCCTTACTCAACTCTAACCTATTAAACATTTCTTAAAATATCCAATAATCTTTCTAGCTATGATTTTATTTAATTTTCTTTAAGGTAATGTGTCTCATACATTTTTTAGTAAATGATCAATAATACCACATACAAGAGACAAATATTGTTACACCATGGCCGGACCACATATTCTCACCACATAGTGACCAAATAATACCACATAAAGGGGACAAATACCACTACACCATGATAAGACCACATATTGCCACCACATAGTGACTGACTAATAGCACATACAAGGAACAAATAAAGCCACACCATGATCAGACCACATATTACCACCACATAGTGACTGAATACAATACAATACTGATCATCAATAAAAAAAAATACAATACTAATATTACCATAAGTGTATATTGGAGCTCAATATATAGTGTCAGTGTACAGGTAATACAGTGATCACTATTTACATTCTACATAGGAGCTCTGTATATAGTGTCAGTGTAGGGATAATACAGGGATCATCAGTGACATTATACACAGGAGCTCTGTATATAGTGTCAGTGTACAGGTAATACAAGATAATACAGTGATCACCGATGACCATATACAGGTCCTTCTCAAAAAATTAGCATATAGTGTTAAATTTCATTATTTACCATAATGTAATGATTACAATTAAACTTTCATATATTATAGATTCATTATCCACCAACTGAAATTTGTCAGGTCTTTTATTGTTTTAATACTGATGATTTTGGCATACAACTCCTGATAACCCCAAAAACCTGTCTCAATAAATTAGCATATCAAGAAAAGGTCCTCTAAACGACCTATTACCCTAATCTTCTGAATCAACTAATTAACTCTAAACACATGCAAAAGATACCTGAGGCTTTTAAAAACTCCCTGCCTGGTTCATTACTCAAAACCCCCATCATGGGTAAGACTAGCGACCTGACAGATGTCAAGAAGGCCATCATTGACACCCTCAAGCAAGAGGGTAAGACCCAAAAAGAAATTTCTCAACAAATAGGCTGTTCCCAGAGTGCTGTATCAAGGCACCTCAATGGTAAGTCTGTTGGAAGGAAACAATGTGGCAGAAAACGCTGTACAACGAGAAGAGGTAACCGGACCCTAAGGAAGATTGTGGAGAAGGACCGATTCCAGACCTTGGGGAACCTGAGGAACCAGTGGACTGAGTCTGGTGTGGAAACATCCAGAGCCACCGTGCACAGGCGTGTGCAGGAAATGGGCTACAGGTGCCGCATTCCCCAAGTAAAGCCACTTTTGAACCATAAACAGCGGCAGAAGCGCCTGACCTGGGCTACAGAGAAGCAGCACTGGACTGTTGCTAAGTGGTCCCAAGTACTTTTTTCTGATGAAAGCAAATTTTGCATGTCATTCGGAAATCAAGGTGCCAGAGTCTGGAGGAAGACTGGGGAGAAGGAAATGCCAAAATGCCTGAAGTCCAGTGTCAAGTACCCACAGTCAGTGATGGTGTGGGGTGCCATGTCAGCTGCTGGTGTTGGTCCACTGTGTTTCATCAAGGGCAGGGTCAATGCAGCTAGCTATCAGGAGATTTTGGAGCACTTCATGCTTCCATCAGCTGAAATGCTTTATGGAGATGAAGATTTCATTTTTCAGCACGACCGGGCACCTGCTCACAGTGCCAAAACCACTGGTAAATGGTTTACTGACCATGGTATTACTGTGCTCAATTGGCCTGCCAACTCTCCTGACCTGAACCCCATAGAGAATCTGTGGGATATTGTGAAGAGAAAGTTGAGAGACGCAAGACCCAACACTCTGGATGAGCTTAAGGCCGCTATTGAAGCATCCTGGGCCTCCATAACATCTCAGCAGTGTCACAGGCTGATTGCCTCCATGCCACGCCGCATTGAAGCAGTCATTTCTGCCAAAGGATTCCCGACCAAGTATTGAGTGCATAACTGAACATTATTATTTGATGGTTTTTTTGTTTGTTATTAAAAAACACTTTTATTTGATTGGCCGGGTGAAATATGCTAATTTATTGAGACAGGTTTTTTGGGTTATCAGGAGTTGTATGCCAAAATCATCAGTATTAAAACAATAAAAGACCTGACAAATTTCAGTTGGTGGATAATGAATCTATAATATATGAAAGTTTAATTGTAATCATTACATTATGGTAAAAAATGAAATTTAACACTATATGCTAATTTTTTGAGAAGGACCTGTACATAGGAGTTCTGTATATAGTGTACAAGTAATACAGGGACTCACCAGTGACATTACCAACAGGAGCTCTGTATATACAGTGGCATGTAAAAGAGCAGTAATGCCCTGATGTCAGCCCTGCCTATGACTGCTGAAAATTTAACTGTACAATAAAGAAATGTGAATTTAATAGAAGCCTAATGGCTAGTGTGAAAATTGCAAGATCATATATAGAGATATACATATCTATATATAAAAACGAATGTATGTGTGTATGTATTGACGATGATGTCATAATAGTTGCCATGGCGATGGTGATATCATAAAGGTTGTCATGGCGAAGATGATGTCACAATGGTTGCCATGGTGATGATGTCATAATAGGTTGCAATGGTGACGGTGATGTCAATGGTTGCCATTGCGACGATGATGTCATAATAGGCTGTAATGGTGATGGTTACGTCATAATGGTTGCCAAGGTGACAATGATGTTATTGTCATAATAAGTTGCCATGGCGACAATGATGTCAGAATGGTTGCCATGGCGAAGATGCCATGGTGATGATTATGTCATAATAGGTTGCAATGGTGACGGGGTTGTCATAATGGTTGTCATAGCGATGATGATGTCATAATAGGTTGTAATGGTGATGGTTACGTCATAATGGTTGCCAAGGTGACAATGATGTGGAGCACCCCCAGACGCAGGGCCGCGGGGTACTCGGCACCGGGCTTCTCTGTCTCAGTCCTGGGGTTGTCACAGTGGCTAGACCCGGTCCGTGACCCTGCTAAGGGGCGTCCAATGAAAGTTGTAAGTGGTGGTGCGCGGTGCAGGTCGCGATGAATAACGAGGACACAAGGTTGCAGTCTCTTTACTTCTTTACTGAAGGCTTCAGGATCCTCAATCCAGAGCACTGTTAACCGGGCTGGCTGAGTCCGGCCAGTCTGAAGGCACATCCAGAGTTCCCTTTGCAGGTGGAAATCGGTGCCTACCAACTAGCGCTTGTGTGTTGTAGTACTTCCCTGCTGAGCACCACGGGATAGTCCTCACAACTGTTGTGTCTGTTTCTGATGTTCCCTCACAACTGATTCTGATGTTCTTCTCCGTCCCCCAGATGATATGGATAGGACGCACCCGTATGATGGGAAGGCCTGGAGTTCTTCCAGGACCCTAGCGTCGCCCCTCTCCCACAGTTGCCCCCTATGTCTTCTTAGGTGATTTTGGTGAGACAGCCAACCTAAAATCAACTGTCCTGCCTCTGTTTGATTGCTTGGAGCCTAATATTTCCTCGGCGTTCTGGCCACCGGCTACGCGCCTCAATAGGATGTTGCCTCGATCTTACAGCATGACTCCTACTGGTGTTATCTCCTTTTTGCTTTGATCTCGTTTCTCACTCGCCACAATAAACCTTGCTTCTTGTCCTTTCTTGAGATACCGCCACGATATAGTGCAGGCGCGGTTCCTTAACGTTCTTTCCTGTTCGCTAGGCCTCTGTCAGGATCCAACCCCTGACAGGGACCCCTCTGAATCTTCCCCTGCAACACCCTCTGCCACAGGATGTTGCCTGGTTCCAACCCAGTCAGCTTCTTCTCTAACTTCCTATCCAACCCCCAGTTTTACCAGATTGTGAAGAGTGGCCTAATACATAGCGCCCTTAGCTCCCCCTGGAGGCCAGACTATGAAGTGTATTGGTGTCTGTGATACCTGGTCAGGTGAACTCCTTCAATGCCATCAGACGTACCATCACTCCCCTTAGTTGCAGAGCAACAGTACTGCAACGACCAGGACTCTGGGGTGCTGCACTCCCCTCCGGTTAAATCTAGTACTCCTGGACTGGGAAGAAAACAACAATACATGTCAGCAAAAAGACATACAATTTTTGAAATGCAATAAACAAGTAACAAGTGAAAATAACAATGCTTCCCTTTATGGGAGGTGAGGACTCTTGAACGTTACAAACATGGTTAAATATGTTAAATAACATCTTATAAATAACTTTTCTTACCCAGCCGGGTATTCTACTTAGTGCAAATTCTCAACAATAATTTAACTTTGCCTCTAAGGACGTTTAAGCTGAATCCACTAAAGGCTTACTATAAAACTCCTAAAATATAAATTAACTTTTATCACTTCTCTCTTCTAAGTGCAACACTTTCTTCTTGATTTGTCTTATGCAGGACCGCCTGTCTATCTGCCCAGGCCTACTGCCTCTTTTCTTAGCACAGGAACACTGAACCATCTCTCTATGGCTCCTAGAAGGACTCACCATCTAACCCCGTACGGGTTCACTTCCCTGTCCTCAATCTCTAGCAACATTATCAAACATTTTCTTATAATTAACTAACTACATATTACTTCTACATATAAACATTATTGCTACTTCTCTTAAGGCAACATTATACTTTAAGTGCTATTGGTGAACGTTCCCTTTAAGAGGGAACCAAGTCTCTTGGAGGTAGCGCAACTTCTCAAGCTACAAGTTCGTGTAAGGGTACCGTCTCACAGTGGCACTTTTGTCGCTACGACGGCACGATCCGTGACGTTCCAGCGATATCCATACGATATCGCTGTGTCTGACACGCAGCAGCAATCAGGGACCCCGGTGAGAATCGTACGTCGTAGCAGATCGTTTGGAACTTTATTTCGTCGCTGGATCTCCCGCTGTCATCGCTGGATCGGTGTGTGTGACACCGATCCAGCGATGCATTCGCTTGTAACCAGGGTAAACATCGGGTTACTAAGCGCAGGGCCGCGCTTAGTAACCCGATGTTTACCCTGGTTACCATCGTTAATGTAAAAAAAACCAAACAGTACATACTCACATTCTGGTGTCCGTCAGGTCCCTCGCCGTCTGCTTCCCGCACTGACTGACTGCCGGCCGTAAAGTGAAAGCAGAGCACAGCGGTGACATCAATCAGAGACGCGGGTTTTCCATTATGACATCATCGTCGCCATGCTGTGCCCGTCGCTGATTGGTCGAGGCCTGGCGGCCTCGACCAATCAGAGACGCGGGATTTCCAGGACAGACAGACAGACGGAAAAACCCTTAGACAATTATATATATACTAGATTGTGGCCCGATTCTAACGCATCGGGTATTCTAGAATATGCATGTCCCCGTAGTATATGGACAATGATGATTCCAGAATTCGCGGCAGACTGTGCCCGTCGCTGATTGGTCGAGGTAACCTTTATGACATCATCGTCGCCATGGCAACCATTATGACATCTACGTCGATACTGTGCCCATCGCTGATTGGTCGAGGCCTGGCGGCCTCGACCAATCAGAGACGCGGGATTTCCAGGACAGACAGACAGACAGACAGAAAGACAGACAGACAGAAAAACCCTTAGACAATTATATATATAGATAGACTAGATTGTGGCCCGATTCTAACGCATCGGGTATTCTAGAATATGCATGTCCCCGTAGTATATGGACAATGATGATTCCAGAATTCACGGCAGACTGTGCCCGTCGCTGATTGGTCGAGGCAACCTTTATGACATCATCGTCGCCATGGCAACCATTATGACATCTACGTCGATACTGTGCCCGTCGCTGATTTGTCGAGGCCCGGGGGCCTCGACCAATCAGAGACGCGGGATTTCCATTATGACATCATCGTCGATACTGTGCCCGTCGCTGATTGGTCGAGGCCTAGCGGCCTCGACCAATCAGAGACGCGGGATTTCCAGGACAGACAGACAGACAGATGGAAAAACCCTTAGACAATTATATATATAGATGGTTGCCATGGTGACGACGATGTCATGATAAGTTGCCATGGCAACGATGATGTTGGAATGGTTGCCATGGCGAAGATGATGTCATAATGGGTATATGGGCACGGAACTATGGGATGGAGGATGTGTGGCGGGTATATGGGCACGGGACTATGGGATGGAGGATGTGCATGATGGGTATATGGGCATGAGACTATGGGATGGAGGATGTGTATGATGGGTAAATGGGCACAGGACTGTGGGATGGAGGATTTGTATAATGGGTATATGGGCACGGGACTATGGAATGGAGGTTATGTATGATGGGTATATGGGTACGGGACTGTGGGATGGAAGATATTTATGATGGGTATATGGGCACGGGACTATGGGATGGAGGATAATCATTATAATTTGTTATGATATAGAAGGGTTAATAGTTTGCCTTTAAGTGCCTTTTGCCTTTAATTGCTAGAATTACTAGAATCTGTTGACGCAGTAGTCTGTTGGTCTCCTCTTCAAGGAGACTACACTTCTTATCATGTATGTTCTCTATAGTCAGCCACAACATGCTCTGGGTACGTGAGAATTAAAGGTCAGTATGACCCTGGGGTAACAGGGACGGGCTACATGAATTACATTGAGAGTTACATTTGTTGTAAATGGTATAAAACACTGCATCTTGTTGCATTACATCAGATAAAAGTGACTTGCTCACAGAAATATGTGTGCGGTGTCCTTTGTCTCCAAGCGCGCTTGTAAAATGAGGGGCATAACCTCCTGATTTGGCCTCACTGGTGATCTGGCATGTCTGACATTGGGTCAGAACGCAAACAGCTACAACAGTTATAACTAACCACAGTTAACTATGCCCGGGCAACGCCGGGCTCTTCAGCTAACTGTATCCTCCGCCTCACTCCCCTGTGCCGTGAAGATGCTGTACTATATGTTTCAATAAAGACAAGCCCTTGTACACAGGATCGGTGAGTGCTGCCGCGCTCTTTTACTATTTCACATGGTTTTCCTGTTTTTTCTACGCGAGCACCTCCCGATTGCCATCGGATTGTGGTCTAAAGGACTGATTACAGATCTGATCTCTAATACAGACTGTGCTGCTTTGCTTTTCTTTGCTGGACATTGAGATATATATATATATATATATATATATTTATAGATAGACATATATAGATATACATATAGATAGATAGGAAGATAGATAATAATGTGGAAATACAAATATAAACATTATCAAAAGTGTTTAAACATAAGTCTAACATAAAAAGCTTATGTAAACAGCTAGTAATTTTTCTAATTCCACATTCCTTTTAATTTGTACTGAAATAACATATAACAAATGTGATAACAGACCAAATCAGAACATGCACTAAAAATTCCTCTGACATACTTAAACGGTGCAATAAAAATCTTCATTTCACATTTTAATGAGAAATCCTTTGTATTTGTATACAGAGTTTAAATCATGAAAATTCTGTTACTACCTAAATGCATAATTACTAAGTAAGTGAGTATTTTGACCTTTTCATCAATTTTATGCATATTTTCCAGTTCTGACCTCTGTAAACTTGAATGCCTATTGGATAAAGCTGATAAGGTGATGTGAACTTGTTTATCAAGGTGTCCAGAATTATTCGGCTGCTTGTTTTTCTCAGGCAAAATTGGCCAAGAAAGAGTTTTATTGACTCTGAAAAGTTGAAAAACGGTTGAAATTGCTAAGATTTTGGGTCGTAATCATAGAACCATGAATTGTTTTGTTGAAAATAGTCAACAGTGTTGTAAAAAAATGTGTTGAGAAAAACAAATGATTACAGCCAAAGTTTTGAGAAGATCCATAAATGTGAAGCGATTTGCATGAACTTGTGGACCCTTTTCTTAACAGGATGTTTACAGAGAAAGAAAATAGTACACCTCTGAACAGTGTCTGGCAGGCTCTTATGACGGTTATTGAAAAGAAGGATGGCTATATTGGTCACTAATATTTATTTTTAAAACATCAGTAATGTATGTTTTTACATTTTGAGTTGTTTGGCTATTATTCTCACTATAACAGCTGGAAATAAACAATTGAGATGAGAAAATTTACATTTTTAATTTAGTTGTATCAAAATTCTGCACGCTAATAGTTGCCCAATCATTATACTCACAGATATTCTCCTTAGAAAGACAAAACCTCACTTTTACTTTCTTAAATATTCAGGTTTATTAACCTTTTTAATTGACAGACAGCACTGGAGTTGTCCAATAACAAAATGAATAATCAAAAATACAAGTCGGCCGATTGGCTAACAATTGTGCACACAGCGTACTTATGAATCTAAATGCTTAGTGTATTTATTCAATGCCGTTTCTATCAATGTGCTTTCATAACTGGGTGTTTTGCTGTAATGTTGTGGGATTTAAGCATTCTGTGCAAAGTGAAAAAAAAAGTTTCTAATATTTTTGCAAAAAACAGACCATTATCGACAGGAAAAATATGAATCTTCATTCATTTATTGATATGGTTTGATTTGGGTGTGATGAATAGAGATTTATTTAGGTAAATCCAAAAGTCTTTTTCCAGTTAATTCATAATTGTCAATGTACTTGTTGAATGGTTCACAGATCGTAATGCAAATGATTCATTGTCCATTGTGTTTGCTAAGCATGCCTGTAAGCTAAAAACTAAGTACGAGCTCTAAGAATATATTATTGAGACGTGTCCTTGTAAAATACATTATAGCAAAGTTGGGAGTGCCTACCCTAACGTATATTATTGCACTGTTAGCATTGAGAAAATTACTTCTTAAGAAAATATTGCTTAGGTACAGTCACACTTGCCAACTTATCCAGTTTAGAAAACCCATTCCATCTTTCATATTAGAAGTTTAAAGGGGTATTCCCATCTCCAAGATCCTATCCCAATATGAAGTAGGTGTAATAAATAATAATAATAATGCCAAATACCATCTATTAGAAATTTTGTCTAGTTATTCATGTTTGTTATGTCGCTTACCACATGTAGAGCATTGCAGTAGCTTGGGTATTCATTAGTGATGAGCGAGTGTACTCGTTGCTCAGGTTTTTCCGAGCACGCTCGGGTGATCTCTGAGTATTTGTTAGTGTTTGGAGATTAACTTTTCATCACCGCAGCTGAATGATTGGAGGAGAGACAAATTGAAGCTGCGCTTGCCATCCACTCAAGCACATGCTCACTCTGGGCCTCATCAAGGCATACCGATGTACTTCTGCCAAAGAAAGGTAGTGGAGTAGCCCATCCAGTAACCGAAGTTGTCAGATGTCTTTGCATAGGACGTGACGTTGTTGGTTCACTAGTGCTTTCACTAACCTTACCACCTGCCCCACATACACCTTGAACACCAAGCCTAATTCCCCTTCCACCATGCGCTCGCTTTTTCACAGGTATGATGCTCAGATACTGTGGTAGGAGAACAGTATTTGCAGCAAAAAATTAGATTTTAAACTCTGCACCACCTCTGCAAACAGACGAATTTTAGCAGCAGTAAATTCCCAGGTGAAATATGGCATGCTGCATCGCGTTAGTCACAGAAGAAATAATTGTTTGAGTGTGGATGAGGCCTGTATGACAAAGAAAATATGCTACAAACAATTTGAAAGTCAGGTGTCCCCTACAGTATGAGGTTAGGAACACAAGAATTTTTTTGTGGCCTCAGGGTCAGGCCTCTATAACACACTAGATGCTACAAACTATTTTAAAGTCAGGTCCACTACTGTATGACACTAGGAACAGAAGAATTTTTTGTGGCCACTGAATCAGATCTCTAAAATAGTTTGTAGTAACTAGTGTATTATAAAGTCATGTCCCCTACTGTATGACAATGGGAACAGAAGATTTTTTTGGTGGCCTCTGGATCAGGCCTCAATAACACACTAGATGCTACAACCTATTTTAAAGTCATGTCCCCTACTGTATGACACTAGGAACAGAATAATTTTTTGGTGGCCTCTGGATCAGGCCTCAATAACACACTAGATGCTACAAACTATTTTAAAGTCAGGTCCCCAGCTGTATGACTTTTAGCAACAGAAAAAAATTTTTGGTTATGTGCGTGAGATCTGCGACAGCTTAATTTCAGTCCATCATAATGACAAAGTGTGATACGCCGTGCTGTCTAACTTTTTGCAACTGAAAAATTATCATTCTTTTTAATGTGCGTTAGGTCTACAGGCAGTTTCATATCAGCACAGCACTAAACGACAAGGTAGGAGACAGCAGGCTGTTTCACATTTTGCTAGTGAAAAAATATTATTTAGAATGCTGTACTCATACATAGAGCACAACAGAAGCAGTGCACAACACACTCGTAGGACCTGCTGGCTTTGTGTGTGAATCTCAGTAATGGCCAAAATGCTGGAAGGTAAATTTAACAGCCACACTGGACAGTAGCTAGCTACACTATGTGACTGAAATACAACCACCTAGCTAACTAGCTAAAATCTTACTGCTAACAGTGCCAGCATCAGAAGCAGCCTTTCTGCGTTGCTACAGTGTCAAAATGGCGCTAAAACAAGATGCCTGCTCTTTATACGGAGAGGGACATGTGATTTCAGCAGCCAATGACACAAGCCGTGGTGTCAGGACATTGTGGATGTTTCCTGCGCCCTGATTGGCTAGCTGCAATGTGCACACATAAAGTTAGGGGGGAAAAAAAGTTTACAAGAACGCCGCGCCTCTGAGCTCTGCAAACCCTCTCCCCTCATTAAACACAAACACATGAAAAACGCTCATGATACACCATGATTATCGCTGCAAAAGTGCTGAAAATACTTTTGTGGAAATGCAAATATTTTCCCGCACTTATTACCAAATGTTACCGATTTTTACCGATTTTTATTTGCTTGGGTTTCCGATCATGAATCCGAATGTGCCATATGTGTGCTGAATTTATGTTTGGAGGTTGTTTTCTGAACAAATTCGCTCATCACTAGTTATGACCACTCACATAATGAGTAGTGGAACGTGCTCAGATAAGTTGTTATCCGAGCATGCTCGTGTGCTAAGCGAGTAACTTTGACATGCTAGAATAAGATGTTCGAGTCCTACGTCTACATGTCTCGCAGTTGTTGGACAGCTGCAACACATGCAAGGATTGACTAACAAACAGGCAATCCCTGCATGTGTTGCGGTTGTCGAACAGCTGCGAGACAACCAGCCGCTGAGACTCAAACATATTTTTCAAAGACACTCGGTTAACTCATGAGCATTCTTGGATAACACTTTATCAGAGCACGTTCGCTCATCACAAACAGTGACCGTTAGAAAGCTCTTAGTGGTAATAAGCATGGAATCTTAAGCTACTACAATGCCGTACTTGAGGTAGGTGACATTGCAAATCTTAAGAACTATATTATTATATTTCTAATTGGAACTATTTGATAATATTATTATTATTATTATTATTATTATTATTATTATTATTACACCTACTACATATTCAGATAGGATCTTGGAGATGGGAATACCTCTTTAAGTTCAAAGATGAGGTCCTCAGTTCAGGATTTTCATCTCATGGGTATATTGCAAAGTGTTTCTAGAAGAATGAACGTTATGTAATAACACGTTCCTCCTTTGGTAAAAAATTGAACACTTAGGTCAAATTCAGACGTCCGTAAAACACAATCTGTATCCTTCCAACCCAAACTCAACAGCTTCATAAATGTTATGTCTGTGTCTGAATCCTCTTCTAAGGCCATTTTGTTTTTCAGACGGCATTGAAGGATGCATTCAAAGTGCTGTTCATATTAGCATGGCTGGGGCTTGTGATCCCAACCAGCTAGGGATTCTATGTCTAAAGCTGGAGTCACATTAAACGTATGAAAAATCAGTCCGAGTCTCCCTGCTGAGAGTCGTATAAGTGTTCTCCGTATGGTCAACTGTGTGTAATACGTTTGCAATGCGTTGATGCGATTTTCTCCCACCCATGTATGAATATGGCTTTACATTTCTCATTGATTTTCCCCATTGAATTAAGTTAGTCAATGGGCTGAAATAGGTAAAACATGTGAGTATTTGTCGCATAATAACCGGATGGTCTGTGTGGCATCTGAGTTTTTCTAGCACCCATAGGCTTGCATTGGCGAGTCTCGGATGATATACGCATACAGTCACAGCGTGCTGCAATTTAACATGCACGTCGAATACGCCTGAGAAAAAATACAGTGATGTGAGCTGCCCCATAGATTAACACTGGTCTGAGTGCTATGCAATGTTTTCTCAGATAGCACTCGCCCATATTCTACGGTAGTGTGACACTGGCCTAACTGCTGCATGCTGATCAGTTGTAATCTTATCGCTGCTCTTAGCATGGTACCACTCCCTATTTAAACTCCCCAGCTTGCAGCCAGCTATAAATTGTTACTTTTTGGTCCGTTCCTTTGTTAAGTCCTGCGTCTAGTATCAGTCCTGACATCAGTTTGTATTTCTTACCACCGTTTAGGGCTAATGTACACCTGTGACTTGCTAAGAGGAGTGGCTTGTGCAAAGCCTGTCAAAGGAAGCCCTTTTTAGAGCTTCCAATCTTCCACATAAAGTGTGCCTTCACAGTAGGCACGTATGAGAATGCCGATTTTGGGTCAGGAGTGTATAGTTAGACGATGATATACGGATGTTTGTATTAGGACTTTCTGCCAGGTTTCCCCACAGATTATAGTTGATAGCTGTGAATTTCATTCGGGAGACACATGGTCATTAGCTAAATATCATAGCAAATAGGATATGTTGAAAACAAAAAACCTCTTTAAGTAGAAAAAAAAGCAAATGTTTAGACAAAATTTTGCTCTGCAGTATACCATTTCCATAGACAATAAATGTGTGGTAGTTCAACTCACGTGGCGGTATACGGAGGTAGAAAATAGGAACACTGTCTCTTGAAATCTTGGTTGGTTTATTATAAGGCAGCATAAACCAAGACGAGGGGAATATATACCCAGCCCTGCAGGCTAAAATGGGAAAACAACAAAGAAAACACTGCAACACAGTCCATACTTATGCGGGTGGCACCCCGCTCTGGAGCAACACAGGTTCAGTCTGTCCTCTACAAGACACAAAACCACTGAAGACTCCTCTCTCCAGTCTTGCTGAACAAAGACTGGCTTAGAGCTCAGCTATTTAAACCTCAGACCATGTGACTCTTTCCTTCATGTGACTGACCACATGATCATGACATCATACAGGTCCTGGCAGCTCTGCCGGTGGAGATAAAGTGGTCCTTCTCCCTCCCGCTCTACGAAGGTTCACATGAAACCATCCCAATAAGCAACTTTAACTTAACAATCACAACTCGTAGTGTGCCAGAGGAAAAATACTCTGGTTTCATATCATTGACGCCATTAAGCGCAGTGACACATATCTCCTCTCTATCACATTACCAGTGACTTTGTTATGGAGTCCTTCAACAATGGATGTGACTGTTTTACCTAAAATACATAATCACAAGTCTCTAGTGCACAATAAATACTTAAGCCGGAGCTCAGATGAAAGTAGAAAATCAACCGCCAAGTGTATTCAAAACTGTTATATGAGAAGACGTAGACTAAGGCGATGCATGGAAAGTACACAAGATAAAAATCATTCACGCTAAATATCTGCAGGGGAAATATTGACTCATCTTTGATGCTGTAGTGTTAGACAAAAACAGATTTTGCTTTTAATCTCTAGATATTCCTAACCGTATGTTTTGCATATTTAAAGACTTTTTCCAGTGCAGTTACATAGCTCTTTTCATTCATCTTCTATTGTTTTTCTTAAACGAGGAGATTTAGGAAAACTTATACCAAGTTAGGAAGGAGAGTTGCCTATTAACAACTAAGCAAATTCCAACAATCTTTTTTTCAGAGGCCCTTTTGAAAGTGATTAATTGATATATGCAACTGCCCCATTTGTTTTTGGGCAATTTTAATAAGTGTGATTTAATTAGACCGGGTTCAGACGACTGCATTTCACGGTCCATACACAAACTGCAATACCCCGACTGACCGCAGGTCTTCTAACCTGAATTATTTGTCTATGAGGCTGTAAGCCCAGGTCAAGAGTCCCAGAGATACTCTGATTATTTTAGCTATATATACAGTGGTGTGAAAAAGTGTTTGCCCCTTCCCGATTTCCTATTCTTTTGCATGTTTGTCACACTTAAATGTTTCAGACCAAACAAATGTAAATATCAGACAAAGATAACACAAGTAAACATACAATGCAGTTTTTAAATGAAGGGGTTTATTATTAAGGAAAAAAGAAATCCAAACCTACCAGACCCTGTTGGAAAAACTGATTACCCCCTAAACCTAATAATTGTTTGGGCCAGCTTTAGCAGCAACAACTGCAATCAAGCATTTCCAATTACCGGCAATGAATCGTTTACAACGTTCTGGAGGAATTTTGGCCCGCTCATCCTTACAAATTTTTAAATACATCCTTCTGAACCAGGCCTAATTGTGTCAATGTTACAAAAACATCCAATTTTATTGTGCCTAAATATCCACATTGCTGTTAAGTAATGTGCAATCCAGATTGTCAAAAATGATTCTAATGGATATGCCTTCATAAATTATTAGGATAACATGAATAGCGTTGTTTCTCATCCTCAGTGTGATACTGGAGCTGCTCCTTGGTGAACCCCCTCCCTTCTGGGACATCACATCTGGAAGCGTGGCCTTCCCTTCTGCTAGCAGCTGCCACCCCCTTGATAACATCTGCTTCTATTCAGTCCAGTATTAGGGAGGTGGTCTGTTCTCAGCTGCTAGTAGTGGCCAGTCCCCTGATAATATCTCCTACCTGCAGTCCCACATCAGGGAGCAGGCCCAGCCCCCACCATGCCCCCTGATCTTGGAGTGAGTAGAAGGAAATTATAAGGGGGCTGGCAGCTACTAGCAGGTAGCAGGCCATGCACCCACCATGCCTCCTGATCTCGGACTGGATATAAGCAGACATTATCAGGAGGCTTGCACCTACTAATAGCAAGGAACAGGCCACAGCCCCAGTCATCTTGTGCCTTTGGCAGCTAGTACAATTTTTGCATTTTTGAAGAGTACAAATAAAGACTAAAATGCAAAATAAAAAATTGATATGAAATCTCCATGCTTCTATATGTTCCTAAAGTAGACAATTGGCAAAATGTCACTCAGCACTTTTACACACAGGCCTTCAAAGTGAGTTCTTTATGCATTAAAGTTGAGAGTAGTGTCTTAAAGTATGACTCAAATTGAAAATTAGATACATCACAACTCCGTAAAATAAAAGTACTTTGTATCTTACCGCTGTGCTCAGTCTTCCCATGCTAGATGACCTGTAATATGAAACTGTCTTTCACAACCTCACCTTTTGTAGCAGAGTTTGACTGTTCCTCACCCAGTTTGAACCATTTTATATATCGGTTTCTGTTTTAGATAACGACTTATGTTTCAACCTACATGTAGAAATGATAATCATTATCACTAGTGATGAGCGAGTATACTCATTGCTCTGGTTTTCCCGAACACGCTCGGGTGGTCTCCGAGTGTTTGTGAGTGCTCGGAGATTTAGTTTGCAGCTGCATGATTTACGGCTGCTAGCCAGGCTGAGTACATGTGGGGGTAGCCTGGTTGCTAGGGAATCCACACATGTATTCAAGCTGTCTAGCAGCCACAATTCATGCAGCTGTGTCAATCTTACATCTGTGTTTCGTGAGGGGGGCTACCATTCCACATGCTTATTGGCCCCCTGGCAATGTTATCACAGGGCATGCACACAGAGGCAGCTGGAGGTCTGAAGAAGGCCCTCATGTTTGACATGAAGATACATTACAAGCAACCATATGATTGCAAGTTAATGTTCCTTATGGAGACCCTCATGTGGCTATACTGAACTACAAATATAAAATATAAGGTTGCTGGAAGAAGTGGTGGAAAAAATGTACAAACAAATGAAAACAAATTTGCACTGTTCAAAGATTCAATGTGTCTAACCGTAAAACAGATCGTCCTATCACACAAAAATAGTTAATAACTGACATTTTCGATATGTCCACCTTATGTTGACATAATTTTTTATTCTTCCATTTAAATTTTGGAGACAGGATTTTTTTTAATTTGCCTGGAACTTTCAGAAACCTATTTCTTAGGGGACTATTCAGTTTTAAATGGTCTATTGGGGTATATATTAAACCCTTTATATTAATCCCCCATCAACACCCCCACAAACTACCTAATTTAAAAATTGCAAAGCAAATTGTAATCTAATGCAAAGTGGAATGAATAAATTAAAAATTCACTTTTTTTTGCATTAAAATGTAGTTTTAGTATCACATTTTGAATTTTCAAAAGGATTCAAAGGAGAAAAAAAACTCTCCAAAATGCGTTATGCTACTTCTCCCAAGTACAGCAACAGCCTATACCTGGTTGCACACTATTGGGGAGCATGTCAGGGCTCAGAAGGAAAGGAGGGCTAAATTTTCTTTGAACATTTTCAGTGACCATATTGCATTTACAAGTATTTGTACAGAAACCCTTATAAGTGACTGTATTTTAATTGTACCCCTCAATGCATTTATCAAATGATTTATTTTTCTATGTTTGCACATTAAAAATGGTTTGTAAAAATACATACCGGTAAATAGTTTTTTGCTTCCATATACTGGGAGACATAACCTTTTTACTTTTCTGTTGTCGGTGCTGTATGAGAAATTATTTTTTTGCAGAATGAAATGTAGATTTTATTGGTACTATTTTGGAAATATATCTTTTTTTTATCATGTTTTATTCCATATTTTGTAAGACAAGGTAACAAAAATAGTGATTTTGGATCACTTTGGATAGATAGATAGAGTTACAGGAGAGCATTTGGTGTTCAGCACCTTCTTATTTCCATCTTCCATAATTCAGAATTCAGACTTTCCTTAGATTGAATGGTGAAGACATTTTCAGCTTTATTCTTCACCACGGAATTCAGCAGTCTGTCCTTGCTAACAACTGATTGGACTGGTTAGTCATTCCCCATTGCACTGCTGCCTCCTACTGTTTGCTGTACAGGGAGGCTGGAGCAGGAGTAGGAGGGTTTGGCAGAAACTGGGCAACCCCCACAGGTACTTATGCTGGCTATCAGATGTAAATCATTCAGCTGTGGCAAGAAAAACGAAATCTCCGAGCACTAAAAAATACTCGGAGGACACCCGAGCGTGCTCGAGAAATGTCGAGTAACGAGTATATTCGCTCATCACTAGTTGGGACTGAATTTAGATGCAAGGTGGGAGAAGAGTTTTGGATGAATATGCTGTTTGAGAAGTTATTTACACTTTATTGCTTTCCCAGGCAAAATTTTACCTTTGCCGTCAGGGCTACCCACAACCCACAGTAATTGTATCAAAACTAGAGCATTGAGCCCACTTCTATGTTGGCAAAAACATGCTGACATATCCCCTTGATGCCTATTTTTTCTCAGAGTTTTGGCCCTGTCTGGTGCTTGGCTAGCCTGGTCTAACAACATACACTTATATCTAGCTCCCAATTTATTGCATTTAAACTAGGCTCTTCCTATAACATAATAATTGTCACAGGGATACTGCGACTGAGAAGGGCCAGAAGATTGCGGCGTCTGGTTTCAAGAACTGCTGCACTATTCAGAAGTACTTCACCATGTTATTAAACAGTGCAGTTGTTTCCCTTGGTGGCAGTACAAGGGTTAATCTGTTCAGTTAAAGCTCCAGGAGATTTCCTACCTGAATTGTCTCAACCCTTCAGTTTTTGCCACTCCCCTCTGCTTTATATGCTTGCCTCTGGCACTTGGGAATTGCCAGTGTTAGCACTGTCTGGTTTGGAGTTGGACATATTTTTTGTTGTTGGAGTTGGTGTTTGGAATTTTTTTTCAGGCGATTGTTGCTTGGAGTTTTGTTTATGTGCATATCCTCATCTTCTCATATTTGGTTTCTCCTTCCTTACTCTCTCCTGTATTCCACTCTGCTTTTTGTCGAGTGTATTTTGTATGATTAATATCCTTATTTATCCCTGTCCGGCTTCCCTTGTTTGTCTGTTTAGTGTTATCCTATGCACTTTGGCTTCCCACCTCCCTGGGAGGGGGAGGTGACAGATAAGGGTTGAAATAGGAGCATAGCAAGGCACGTTGACCCGATGTTTCCACCTTCAAGAGTAATATGGGGGACATGCTAGACTAGGGCGCCCCTATTTCTAGGTACCTGGATAGCACCCACATTTCCAAGGTATTGCGTGACAATAATATTATTATTAGCAGTATTGTCCTAAATCTCCCAGACTGCAATTTGTTAAGCTGGGCTTGATGAGGAGGTGGGATGGAGTACAATGCACCAGATTCATTAACAGGCGCATTCCTCTTAATGAATTAGTTGAGGCACAAAGTGGTGTTCACCTTCAAGTGTGCCTCACCCAAATGTAGTAGAAATCGCGAGGTTCAGGAAAAACTTATCAACTTTTTACAGCATAATTTTGGCATAAAAGCTTTGATGAATCGGGGCCTACATGTTTTGCTGGAAATAAATTCTTTAGAAACGAAGGAAGGATGAATGCTCATGGGATTTCGCATCCAGATAATGAATTTTCTGCTGTCATCATATCACCTGACAAACTCCATTTTTCTGAGCCTCTAAGAAGGAATAAATTAGGTTTAATATAAGCTCAGATCATCTTTCTCTAAGCATGCTTTCACTGGCAGAAATATATTAAACTTTAATTAGCCATGTTGTAGTCTTCTCCACATGGACAGAAACAGTGTGGGCGAAGCTGTAAAAACAGACTGGCATCCAATTAAAGCATTACTGTCAGGCTTCAAAATAGCCAGAATCTGTTACTAAACAATCCTCGGTGACTGCTCAGCTCAAGGCAACATGGATTACTCAAAAGGAGGTCATCTGCTCAAAAAACATATTACTTGCCTTAGCTGGAGACAGAAATCAATAAGATTAAGCCTGTGCAAGTGTTGGTGCACGCTGGTGCTTGTATTTCTCTGGTATAGGTGCTGCAATAATTATTACATTGTTCCCTGCCGTGTGTGGGAGTACATTTCTGTTCATGAATTCTAAGTAGTTAAATTATGATCTTAAGAAGAGAATTGCTGCATTAACCTGTTTGCTCCTGAAGCTTGCAATGTGATTTGATGTCAGTATACAATTAAGGCTATGTTCACAACTGCTTTAGTACTTCTTTTTTGTCCGCTCTTTTTATTTTGTTATAGGAACATAAAAAGGAATTCTTGCAGGGAACAGATATGTGATTAGCACAAATGGCACCTAATGACACCAATGAGTATAATCCAGCCTGTCATTTTATGGAAAAATAGATTTGAAAAAAAAAATCTAATTTGTAGAGCATTTACATCGACATTCTAATGAACTTGTGGTAAAAATGGGTTTATACACTAAAATTATTCTGAGAATACTGAATTAAAGTTTATAGCATGGAAGTAAAACAGCATGATGAGCCAGGAATGCCGAATTTTCCACAAAAAATTTGATTTCTGTTGAAAAAATTAGCATGAATCTCAATACAGAAAAGTTTGTAATTACTCAAAAATACATGTGGGGAGAAGCAGGTCCAGAACATGGTATGTTGGTGCCCTAAGCAGATGAAGCCAATGGTGCCCCCTTCAAACCCAAGCAAGGGAATATATATGAGAGAACTATAACAAGACCCCAAATGCATTCCCTCCAATGAATCCGGTAGCAAACTATGACAACCACCAAATGCATAACATCCAATGATTCCAGTAACAAACTTCGACAACCACCAAATGCATCCCATCCAATGATTCCGGTAACAAACTTCGACAACCACCAAATGCATCCCATCCAATGATTCCGGTAACAAACTTCGACAACCACCAAATGCATCCCATCCAATGATTCCGGTAACAAACTTTGACAACCACTTCCACTAAAATTGTTACCTTTTTTCCGCAAAAAATAAATAAAAAGGTAAAAAAAACAGAGATTAAACAGGAGATTTACACTGAAGAAAGACAGTACACCTCTCTGAACAGTGTCTTGGAGACTGATCGTGAACTGAATAAGAAACTGACAAACTCCATGCAGGGGCGGATTATAATAGGGTCAATCTGGGCGGTAGCCCAAGGCCTAGTGGTGTGGGGGGGCCCTGGGCTACCACTCAGATTGACCACCGCCATCTGGGCATCACTGCCCTGACTGGCGTATGTGCCCGGTAGGCAGAGGGGGCCTGCATCGGCGCTGCGGCAGTTAAACGATATTGATGTGCGGGCGCACGCTTGCACGTTAATAGTTAACAGCCGCCAGCCAATCGGAGGCTGGCAGCTGACATCAGCCACAGCACACACGTCGCCGGCGTCTGATGTCATTGTCAGTCGCCGGCGAGTGCATGCTTCAGCTGCGAGGAGAGAGCTTCGCCGAAGGAGCGCGGACAGGTGAGGAGAACTTTTTTTTTTATTGCGAACGGCAATCCGGGGGGCAAATTGCTGGACACACTGGGGACAATATGCTGGAAAAACTGGGGGCAATATGCTGGACACACTGGGGGCAATATGCTGGAGACACTGGGGGCAATATGCTGGACAAACTGGGGGCAATATGCTGGAGACACTGGGGCAGACTGCTGGACACACTGGGGGCAATATGCTGGACAAACTGGAGGCAATATGCTGGAAAAACTGGGGGCAATATGCTGGAGACACTGGGGCAGATTGCTGGTCACACTGGGGGCAATATGCTGGACACTGGGGGCAGGATGCTGGACACACTGGGGTCAATATTCTGGACACACTGGGGGCAATATGCTGGACACAATGGGGGTAATATGCTGGACACACTGGGGGCAATATGCTGGACACACATGCGGCAATATGCTGGACAAACTGGGACAATATGCCGGAGACACTGGGGCAGATTGCTAGACACACTTCGGGCAATATGCTGGACACACTGGGGACAATATGCTGGAGACACTGTGGCAGATTGCTGGACACACTGGGGGCAATATGCTGGACACACTGGGGGCAATATGCTGGACACACTGGGGGCAATATGCTGGACACACTGGGGCAGATTGCTGGGCACACTGGGGGCAATATGCTGGACACACTGGGGGCAGGATGCTGGACACACTGGGGGCAGGATGCTGGACACACTGGGGGCAATATGCTGGACACAGCAATATGCTGGAGACACTGGGGCACTATGCTGGACACACTGGGGCAGATTTCTGGACACAGTGGGGGCAATATGCTGGAGACACTGGGGCAGATTGCTGGACATACTGGGGGCAATATGCTGGAGACACTGGGGCAGATTGCTGGACACACTGGGGGCAATATGCTGGACACACTGGGGCAGGATGCTGGACACACTGGGGGCAGAGATGCTGGACACTGGGGGCAGAGGTGCTGGACACACTGGGGGGCAGGACTGGAGACAGATGGGGCAGGATTGAAGACATGGACAGAATGTAGATACGGGGCATGATTGGACACATGGGGCAGAATGAAAGACATGAGGCAGGATTGGAGACAGATTGTGCAGGATCATGGGGCAGGATGGATATGATGGAGACTGATGGGGCGATCATATGGGGCAGAATGGATACTCATGAGGGCAGGATGGGAGAACATATGGCTGGAGCCAGGAATGAGCTACACGGGGCCAGGATGGGGGATATTATTATTACCATAGGGGCTAATTAAGGGATATTATGACTGCAGTGATGTAGTAGTTTTATTTTTTGAGGACACTGTTTTAAATGGGGGCGGTCCTGTTACTGTGTAGAGTGACACTATGTTGCCTTTTTTTCTTCATGTGGTGTAATGTAGAAGTTAGGAAAAATTAAGTAATGTGTTCTGCAAGCGGAGCTCGAGATAACTGTGTTATTTCCTGCAGAGACAAGTCCTGGCTGGATGAAGTGATGGCGGTCTGTGCTGGATGAAAGATGAAGGACTTCACCTAGAGACGTCACTGGGAAGTCAGTGTTACCTATACACTGACACTATACACTGTATACTATATACAGAGGTCCTGTGTACAATGTCACCGGTGATCACTGTATTACCTCTACACAGACACTGCATACCAAGTACAGATCTACTGTGAATACTGGCACTTATGGTGATAGTATTGTATTTTTTTCTGTTTTGTTTTTTTTTTCTTCCTAACTGAAGGGTAAATTGACTAGATCAATGGATATTTGACAGGTTATAGTTTCATACAGCAACTGTTTTTCTGGAATAATCTGGTTCAGGTATATGATGACCCCGTCGCATGACCCCATCACATGACCGGGGGGCCCACAGTGTCTGAACAGCCCGGGGCCCTGGCTACCCTTAATCCACCCCTGACTCCATGGATGGAAGGATTATGACTCATTGAAAGAAGGGGCTAGATTGGTCATTGATTTTTTTTTTTTTTTTTATGTCAGAAATTTATATTTTTTACATTTTGAGAAGTTTGCTTATTGTTCTAATTTTTGAATGTAAACAATTGAGAATAGAAATGTAAGTTTTTCACTTAGCAGCATAATAATTCTGCACACTGATAGTTGGCCAATCATCATTCACACATATATATTCTCCTAAGAAGGACAAAACCTCACTTTTACTTTCTGAAATTGCACTTTTCATTCAAGTCCTCAAAATACAGAAAGCCAAATAATTGAAATGTGTAAAAAATATTAGACTTTAGTATTCTTATTGAGGAAACCGATCTAATGTAACATGTTTTGAGTGGCATAAGCATGTGAATATTTAGGATTAGCAGATAGTTTAAAGGTGAAATTAGAGTCTGGTGTTTTCAATCAATAAGATAACAATCAGGAGTGAGAAGGCAACCTGTTTTATTTAAGGATACATACAAAGAAACCAGCAATATACCTATAGGTAAGTATACTAAACTCAAACTAATCATAAATAATAAAGAGAATCAAGAGTTTTTACGTATAAAGAGTATATATTTTTTATTATTACATATAGTACCAATAAATATTCATTATAACAAATACAAAGACAATCTGTCAATATGGAGGGAGGGATGATCCAACTTGGTGATAACGCAGTATGAACGCTAAAACACAGGACTGACTATGTGCTGAAATTCCTAAACAATTACTAACTGCCCAATAGGCATATACAAGGTAATCCCAAATGGACCCAATTTGAATAAGAGTAACAACACCTGGTATGCATCAGTATTAATCGCGCTGTTAAAGTAGCTGCGCTAGTTCAATAAACTGTAGGTGTCGCATCATATTCAAGGAGAGACCGCACATAAACATATAACAAAGTATAAAGGTTATTTACCCATATCATCAGAGTGTCAGACCTGGGAGCGTTCACTTTCCCCGACGCGCGTTTCGCGAGAAAAGATTCTCGCTTCCTCAAGGGGGAAAGTGAACGCTCCCAGGTCTGACACTCTGATGATATGGGTAAATAACCTTTATACTTTGTTATATGTTTATGTGCGGTCTCTCCTTGAATATGATGCGACACCTACAGTTTATTGAACTAGCGCAGCTACTTTAACAGCGCGATTAATGCTGATACATACCAGGTGTTGTTACTCTTATTCAAATTGGGTCCATTTGGGATTACCTTGTATATGCCTATTGGGCAGTTAGTAATTGTTTAGGAATTTCAGCACATAGTCAGTCCTATGTTTTAGCGTTCATACTGCGTTATCACCAAGTTGGATCATCCCTCCCTCCATATTGACAGATTGTCTTTGTACTTGTTATAATGAATATTTATTGGTACTATATGTAATAATAAAAAATATATACTCTTTATACGTAAAAACTCTTGATTCTCTTTATTATTTCTGTTTTATTTAAGGAATAGTGATTTACCATTACCAAAATGTGACATTCATGATGGCATAAAAGAAGGAGATTTGCGAGGACCTCAGAAGATATGTTGCTCATGCTCATCAGGATGGAAAAGAATACAAAACTATCTCTAATTGGTTTTGACTTCAACATGTTGCGATCCCGTGTGGTCGGCGGGCACGTCAAAACTCCACATGCGTCAAGGGATGAAGTACACAGCCATATGCAGACCAAACACAAGTGTGAACCTGGCCTAACCCCATATCTGCAGTTAATAGCATTTTTTTCTGGTGACAGGTTCCCAGGGCCGGCGTCAGCACCCAACGCACCCGGGCAAGTGCCGGGGCCCTAGCAAGGCAGGGGGGGGCCCATTTTGACAAGTGTGACCAACTTTCTACTATTGATGCTGCATATGCAGCATCAATAGTAAAAAGATGTTAAAAAAATATTTTTTAAAAAAATCGTGCTATTCTAACTTTCCGGCAGCCCCCGCAGCCTTCCCGATCCTCGCGATGCAGCTCCAATCCCCAGTGATGCTTTGCGAAATGACCCCAGATGACGTAGGATCACGCGAGACTGCTACATCATCAAAGGTCATTGTCGCAAAGCATCACTGGGAATGGGAGCTGGCGGGAGCATCGGTAAGGCCTGGGTTGGATCTGGGGGCCGCCAGAAGGTGAGTATATAACCATTTTTTATTTTAATTATTTTTTTTAACAGGCACATGGTGCCCACACTGCTATATACTAAGTGGCTGTGTTATATACTACGTGGCTGTGCTATATACTACGTGGCTGCTATATACTACGTTGCTGTGCTATATACTATGTGGGCTGTTATATGCTACGTGGCTGTGCTATATACTACGTGGACTGTGTTATATGCTACGTGGATGTGCTATATACTACGTGGCTGTGCTATATACTACGTGGCTGTGCTATATACTACGTGGCTATGCTATATACTACGCCGCTGTGCTATATGCTACATGTCTGTGCTATATGCTATGTGGTTGTGCTATATACTATGTGGCTGTGTTACATACTATGCAGGCTGTTATATGCTATGTGGTTGTGCTATATACTACGTGGCTGTGTTATATACTATGCAGGCTGTGCTATATGCTATGTGGTTGTGCTATATACTACGTGGCTTTTATATACTATGCAGGCTGTGTTAGATGCTACGTGGGCTGTTATATACTATGTGGCTGTGTTATATGCTACGAGGCTGTGCTATATACTATGTGGACTGTGTTATATACTACGTGGCTGAGCTATATACTACATGGCTGTGCTATATACTACGTGGCTGTGTTATATGCTACGTGGCTGTGCTATATACTACGTGGCTGAGCTATATACTACGTGGCTGTATTATATACTACGTGGGCTGTGTTATATACTACATGGTTGTGCTACATACTACGTGGCTATGCTATGTGCTACCCATTTTGCACTTTTACAAATGTTCTATGTTAATACTTTCTAATGTTTACTTTAAAAAGTTTTCCATTAAAAAATTGTCATATTCAATGTATGCAGTTTTTTCTTTGCAGCAAGTTTAGCTAACAATAAAATGCCTACTGGTAACTAAAGAAGAGGGAGTAGGTCACAAAAATTGGCATGTAAGGGGTTGACTTATATAACGCCCCTCTGCTGTGCGGTATTGTAGAGGTAAGGTTTGGCCAGGACTGTAGCCATGGCTAAGGACACCAGGGTCTTGGTGTCCTGTCCGCCCCTCACAGAAACATAACATTCTTCTATCAACATACCTGTGTCGTCTCTCTCCTCACAGACAGGGAATCCTCTGCGGTGCTGGGGACTTTCTGTAATCAACTTTTCCTCATCCGTTTCATCCCAGATTTGAGAGTATCTGCCCATGCAATGATCTGCCACATCTTGAACTATCTGTGCTCTGTACATTCCCGGACCGCTTCCTTTCTTCCACTCAAACTGCAGTAGCTCTGCTGCTGTACAGGTCCTTCTCAAAAAATTAGCATATAGTGTTAAATTTCATTATTTACCATAATGTAATGATTACAATTAAACTTTCATATACTATAGATTCATTATCCACCAACTGAAATTTGTCAGGTCTTTTATTGTTTTAATACTGATGATTTTGGCATACAACTCCTGATAACCCAAAAAACCTGTCTCAATAAATTAGCATATTTCACCCGACCAATCAAATAAAAGTGTTTTTTAATACCAAACAAAAAAACCATCAAATAATAATGTTCAGTTATGCACTCAATACTTGGTCGGGAATCCTTTGGCAGAAATGACTGCTTCAATGCGGCGTGGCATGGAGGCAATCAGCCTGTGACACTGCTGAGATGTTATGGAGGCCCAGGATGCATCAATAGCGGCCTTAAGCTCATCCAGAGTGTTGGGTCTTGCGTCTCTCAACTTTCTCTTCACAATATCCCACAGATTCTCTATGGGGTTCAGGTCAGGAGAGTTGGCAGGCCAATTGAGCACAGTAATACCATGGTCAGTAAACCATTTACCAGTGGTTTTGGCACTGTGAGCAGGTGCCAGGTCGTGCTGAAAAGTGAAATCTTCATCTCCATAAAGCATTTCAGCCGATGGAAGCATGAAGTGCTCCAAAATCTCCTGATAGCTAGCTGCATTGACCCTGCCCTTGATGAAACACAGTGGACCAACACCAGCAGCTGACATGGCACCCCACACCATCACTGACTGTGGGTACTTGACACTGGACTTCAGGCATTTTGGCATTTCCTTCTCCCCAGTCTTCCTCCAGACTCTGGCACCTTGATTTCCGAATGACATGCAAAATTTGCTTTCATCAGAAAAAAGTACTTGGGACCACTTAGCAACAGTCCAGTGCGGCTTCTCTGTAGCCCAGGTCAGGCGCTTCTGCCGCTGTTTATGGTTCAAAAGTGGCTTTACCTGGGGAATGCGGCACCTGTAGCCCATTTCCTGCACACGCCTGTGCACGGTGGCTCTGGATGTTTCCACACCAGACTCAGTCCACTGCTTCCTCAGGTTCCGGTCACCTCTTCTCGTTGTACAGCGTTTTCTGCCACATTGTTTCCTTCCAACAGACTTACCATTGAGGTGCCTTGATACAGCACTCTGGGAACAGCCTATTTGTTGAGAAATTTCTTTCTGGGTCTTACCCTCTTGCTTGAGGGTGTCAGTGATGGCCTTCTTGACATCTGTCAGGTCGCTAGTCTTACCCATGATGGGGGTTTTGAGTAATGAACCAGGCAGGGAGTTTTTAAAAGCCTCAGGTATCTTTTGCATGTGTTTAGAGTTAATTATTTGATTCAGAAGATTAGGGTAATAGGTCATTTAGAGAACCTTTTCTTGATATGCTAATTTATTGAGACAGGTTTTTTGGGTTATCAGGAGTTGTATGCCAAAATCATCAGTATTAAAACAATAAAAGACCTGACAAATTTCAGTTGGTGGATAATGAATCTATAGTATATGAAAGTTTAATTGTAATCATTACATTATGGTAAATAATGAAATTTAACACTATATGCTAATTTTTTGAGAAGGACCTGTATACTGTCCTTCTGTCCCTATAGGACTCCGAAAGACTGAGTTCTCTTTCCAAATGTTACGTGGCTGCTGTGGTGTCCTGGACTTGGTGCCCATGTGGACACTTTGGGCACCTAGGCCCTTCTGAACTTCCTAACATAACACACTTGCTTACCACACAGCAGCCCCTCCTACAGTTAACCATTTGCTTACACTATGTGTTAGGAGTCCAGTTCCCGCCGCTGCACAGGGGGAATCTCGAACCATGTCTGCTGCGGTCTCCCATTCTACATCAGCCACAGTGGAGCCTGCTCAGCGGACACATCAGTCCCAGCATCCCACTCAGTCTGATACTGTGCAAAGGGTTACTGCAGCCTTTCCAGGCTCTGCTGTTGTAGCCTGCACTGGTCAGCGGCGAGCAGTCTTTTCTGGGACTAAGTCCTGCTTTGCACACACTGAGCATGCCCACAGGAGGACGTCTCATTGGAGGTCGGGGGTCACACACTTAGGCCCTGCAGCAGCTCCCATTGGACCACTAGTAAGGTCCTTGTCTGCTGCAGCTATAAAAGGTTTGCATGGCCTCACGGCCATGCGCTAGTATCAACCTGTGTTATGGGCTTTGCTACTTGGTGGTCATGTCTGCATGTGGTTAGGGTTGGCTGAAATAAGCCCCTAGAATACCGGCACCTCCGGTGAGGAGTTGTTTGTGTGCTATGCTAACTGCATGACCACTCATCGCTTTTCTCAGTTAGGTAGCTGTGATCCTCTGTGAGGTTAACAGGGCAAAGCATTTTCATATCTTTGCGATTCTGTGAAGTTAACAGAGTTTGCTTATACCGCCATATAGTGCTGCCAATTACTTTGCAGCAGATATCTCTGCACGGTGGACCCCGGGCTGTGAACGCACCTTGTTGTTTCCATTATATACTTAGTGTGTTCCGCTAGCCCTAACTCTATGTTACTATGCTACACATAATATAGTTCCCCTCATCTAGTGGCCATAATTGGACACTACACTTTCCCTGTTCTAAACATAGCGTCAATACCAAAATATAACATATTGTGAGGCAGTGACTCGTGTCACAGGTAGGAGTCGCTGTGTGTTCTCCCCAGGTTGTGCATGGAGACGGGTGAAGTCCATAGGTGTGCATGGCAGTCACAGATTTCCGGTCTTGTGTTTTCTAAACAGGTTTGTTTGTTAAAAACTCTGCAGTAAGGGCTATGGGTGTGTCAGATGCAACGTCAATGTCAGTCTGGTGTGTGTTGTTGTGCAGAGCAGAGGCTTGCAGAGCACAGGCTTGCAGAGCACTGGCTTGCAGAGCACTGGCTGCGTGTGTGAAGCAGCACAGGCCAGTGAAGCCAGCAGCTATGGCAGCTGAATAGCCTGGCACCCGCAGAGTATACGGAGATGCAAGTAGTCCATGGTAACTGGTCTCAGATGTGGACAGCCCTGTGCCCGGAGGTGGATGTCTTGTGCCTGAAAGAGGACTGACATATGTAACGATTGCAAACAGGTGGATATGGTGATATGGTGCCCGGATGCTATCCGGAGGACATCCTGGGCTGTGTGAGTAAAGAGTCTGTGATACAGCAGTGCAGGACACCCACGGGAACTAGTCAGAAGACGACTGGCGTGTGTAGTGTCTGCGACATGTGAAGCGGTGTTTTGAGACTGTAATATGGCGTGCGGTCGCCCCACGGATACTGGACAAGGAGAGGTCCGGCGTGTTTAGGGACTGCAATCTAAAAGCCATATGATGTGTAGTGCTATGAAACAGACACAGACGAGATGCAACTGTGTGTATTGAACTTTGATGACGTGTACTATAAAATGCTATGCACCTTTGTGTGTGAAGTAACACATTAAAGAGACTTTTGTGTTTGAACTTTGTGGGTCACTGCTTCTTCACTGCGTATAGTGCTACCGCAGCATTACAATATATATAGATAATTAACAAGTCACGGTAATACACTAATTTGTGTATTAGTACCAATGAGGAATAGTGGTAATACACGTTTGTGTAGCAGTACCAATCTCTAGCATTATTAAGTGACATATCAAAGAACATCATTATCTATTTCTTATGCAATATCTTGTTCATACAGTAAGTGTATATGACCATAACAGAACGGTACCGGGACGGCAGGTACGTCATGCATAGCTCATCCCCCTACATCACCACAATTTTTCCTAATAAAAAATGTATGAGCAGGACGATATCCCTGCGTCTATTACTTGTTGTCCTCAGATGACCTCAGCATTTGTGATGCAACTGGTTTAAAGAGTTTACACTGGATTACACTACAATGCTGCTTTCTTCTAGTAACAGTGCGTACTTGACTGTGGGTCATGTAACATTGCAGCATAACTCCATTAACCCCTTCCTGACATGTGCCGTACTAGTACTGCTAACCGCAGTACAAGTACGGCGCTGCTATTTCCGGTCACCGTGCTATGCAGCGCGGTGACCGGGTGAGGATGGCTGCTGTCTCCATCCCGGCACGTCACCACGAGGGGCTGATCCGCACCCCCCCCCCCCCGCGTCGGCGATCGCAGTGATTGGCTGGTGAACTCTCACCAGCCAATCACCGCAAAGCTGACAAAGTTGTAGAAAAAAAAAAAACACGTAACAGGATGTGATTGGTGCTGTGTGACGTAGCACCAATCACAGCCGTCACGGTAGGTGGGATGATCACCACGTCACCTCACCTGATTAACCCCTATGGCGCTGATTGGCTGAACAATAGCTTCTAGCCAATCAGCGCCAAAGGGGTTAATTTAAAATAGCGATCACCGCCCTGCACGCCATCTTTACCTCAGATTTGGCGTGCAGAGCGGTGGTCTAAGCCCCTCTATGTACCTGAGTGAAGGAATCCATTGGTGGCCAGTGTGATCAACCCGGCGATCTCCTGCCTCAGCGTCCTGATCCAGCTTCCTGCTCTGTGCTGTGTGATCTGCCTGCTGTGCGACTCCTGTGATCACAGCAGCAGCACCTTCCCCACCCCTTTCCCATCCCCCATCCCTGTTCCAGTACCCCCTCCCCCTCCAATTGATTTTTTTGCGCACTTTTTGCTTTTTTCCTGTGCGCGGCATCCCGCGCAGAGCATTCGTGCTCTTCCTGTGTCCGCAGCGCTTTGATCAGTATCGCTGCTGATCAGAGACTGCGCCACAGGACTTTTATTTAGCTAGTTAGTGTAGCAGACTTCGCAATCTAAACGAAGTCCGATTTTTTTTTTAGAAAAAATAATAATCGTAGTTAGCGGCATCCCGCGCAGAGCATTCGTGCTTTTCCTGTGTGTGCAGCGCTTTGATGTTTCTTTACATTTTTTTCTTCTACATTTTACCTCTCTACTTCTTTTTTATCTGTTTTGTTTTAATACAGAGTACCCTATACACAAGCCCCACACATTACATGTGTAAAAGCACCACTTATATACACATCCCGGGGTTTGGGAAAAAAAAAATAAAAACGGCCCATTCGTCAACAAGGCGCTATTCACCAGAGGAGGCTTACGCCATCCTTGCATCCGACACGGATTCAGCCAGTGAGGGAGATCCCACATTCCTCCTCCTCCTCATCTGGTGAGGAAAGACCCCCAACAAGGCGCCCTAGGACCCAGGCAACTCCTGCAGCAATCGATCCCGTATGGATTGCACCCCCCAAAAGTTTTCAGCCCATCATTCCGGATTTCAGCAGCAGCTCAGGAATCCAGTTTGACACCACTGGCCTCACTCAAATTGCCATCTTCGAATTCTTTTTCAGTGAGGAAATAATAAATCTTATGGTGGCCTAGATGAACCTGTATGCCCAGCAATTTTTCACCCAAAATCCCACGTCATCATACGCCAGATGGACCCCCGTAAATGCAGTAGAGATGACGACATTTTGCGGGATTGTGCTGCATATGGGCATAATAAAAAAAACAGAGATTCGTCAGTACTGGAGTACTGATATTCTCTACAGTACACCAGTATTCCGCATGGCCATGAAAAGGACACGATTTGAAGGGATCCAAAGGTTTTTGCATTATAGTGATAATGCGCAGTGTCCTCCCCGAGACTATATAAAATTCGGCCAGTGGTTGAACACTTCAGCAGAAAATTTGCTGAGGCGTACATACCCCAGAGGGACATCGCTATTGATGAATCTCTCGTTCACTTCAAAGGGAGGCTAAAATTCCAACAATACCTGCCCAGTAAGAGGTCCAGGTATGGAATAAAGCTGTATAAACTGTGTGAGAGTACCTCAGGGTACACCCACAGATTTAGGGTCTACGAGGGGAAGGACACCCAAATTAACCCCCTTGAATGCCCCCCTGTCCTGGGGGTGAGTGGGAAAATTGTGTGGGAATTGCTGCACCCACTGCTGGATAAAGGTTATCACCTCTACATTGATAACTTTTACACCAGCATCCCACTCTTCAAGGCCCTCTCTGCCAGAGGTACAGCTGCATATGGCACCGTGCGAAAAAAATCAGCGAGGCCTCCCTAAGCCGCTAATTGGGCAAATGCTGAGAAAAGAGGAAAGCAGAGCCCAATGCAGCGACAACATGCTGGTTGTCAATTATAAGGACAAAAGGGATGTCCTTATCCTGACCACCATACACCGTGACAACAGCTCCCTTGTCACTGTTCGTGGGACTACAACACAAGTCCGAAAGCCAGATTGTATCTTGGATTACAATCGGTACATGGGGGGTGTGGATTTTTCAGATCAGGTCCTCCAACCATACAGTGCCATGCTAAAAGCCTAAGTATGGTACAAAAAATTGGCCGTGCACATTGTACAGATGGCACTGTACAATGCTTTTGTGCTGTCCTGATCTGCAGGCAATATGGTGACCTTCCTTCAGTTTCAGGAGAAAGTCATCAAGGCCCTAATGTTTGGCACTCGGGGAGGTGAGGGCTCCAGTACTTCTGAATCTGATAGTGCCCGTATTGTCCCATGTCAACATTTCCCAGGACAGGTTCCTCAAGCAGGGAGGACAGGCCGATCACAAAAGCGGAGCAAAGTATGCTCCAAGAGGGGAATCCGAAAGGACACAACTTACCACTGTGAAACCTGCCCTGAGAAACCTGGCCTTTGCATTAAGGATTGTTTCAAAGCGTACCACACGTCTGCAAATTAATAAAATTAGTTTATTCCCTTTTGACACATCACATCAATAATCTGATGTACCGAGCACATCTTACACATACCGCCACATTATAAATTCATACACTAAAACCAAAAGCATTATTAGTTATTACTATAAAACTATGCCTCTAGATAAATTCCTTCAGAGGTGTAGTTTCCAAAATGAGGTCAATTGTGGAGGATTTCCACTGTTAAGGCACATCAGGGGCTCTGCAAAAGCAACATGATGTCCGCAGGCCATTCCATCAAAGTCTGCAATCCAAAACGTCACTCCTTCCATGCTGAGCCCTGCCGTGCGCACAAACAGTGGTTTTCCCCCACATATGGGGTATCAGCGTACTCAGGAGAAAATGTGCAACAACTTTAGTGGTCTATTTTCTCCTGTGACCTTTGTGAAAATAAAAAAATTGGGGTTAAAGATCATTTTTGTGAAAAAATTTGATTTTTTTTTCACGGCTCTGTGAAGCACCTGGGGGTTCAAAGTGCTCACCACACAGCTACATAAGTTAATTAAAGGGTCTAGTTTCCAAAATAGGGTCACTTGTGGGGGTTTTCCAATGTTTAGGCACATCAGGGTCTCTTCAAAAGCAGCATGGCGTCCACTCTCAATTCCAGCCAATTTTGCGTTCAAAAAGTCAAAAGGTGCTCCTTCCCCTTCCGAGCCCTGCTGTGCGCCCAAACAGTGGTTTTCCCCCACATATGGGGTATCGGCGTATTCAGGAGAAATTGTTCAACAATTTTAGTGGACCATTTTCTCCTTTTACACTTGTGAATATAAAAAATCATTGCTAAAATCATTTTCGTGGATAAAATTTGATTTTTTTTTCACGGCTCTACGTTATAAACTTCTGTGAAGCACCTGGGGTTTAAAGTGCTCACCACACAGCTATATAAGTTTGTTAAAGGGTCTAGTTTCCAAAATGGGGTCACTTGTGGTTTTTTTTCAATGTTTAGGCACATCAGGGGCTCTTCAAACGCAACATGGCATCCACTTTCCTGCCAATTTTGCATTCAAAAAAATCAAAAGGCGCTCCTTCCCTTCCGAGCCCTGCTGTGCGCCCAAACAGTGGTTTCCCCCCACATATCGGCTGTCCAGGAGAAATTGCTCACCAACTTTAGTGGATCATTTTCTCCTTTTACCCTTGTGAAAATAAACAAATTGTTGCCGAATGATCATTTTTGTGACTAAAAAGTTAAATGTTCATTTTTTCTTTCCACATTGCTTCAGCTTCTGTGAAGCACCCGAAGGGTTAATAAACTTCTTGAATGAGGTTTTGAGTACCTTGAGGGGTGCAGTTTTTGGAATGGTGTCACTTTTGGGTGTTTTCTGTTATATAGACCCCTCAAAGTGACTTCAAGTGTGAGGTGGTCCCTAAAAAAAATGGTTTCCTAAATTTTATTGAAAAAATGAAAATTGCAGGTCAATTTTAACCCTTATAACTTCCTGACCAAAAAATATTTTGGTTCCAAAATTGTGCTGATGTATAGTACATATGTGGGAAATGTTACTTATGAACTAATTTTTGTGACATAAAAATTCAAAGTTCAAAAATTGCTAAATTTTTTGAAAATTTTCGCCAAATTTCCATTTTTTTCACAAATAACCATAAGTCATATCGAAGAAATTTTACCACTATCATAAAGTACAATATGTCACGAGAAAAACTCAGAATCACTAGGATCCGTTGAAGCGTTTCAGAGATATGACCTCATAAAGTGACAGTGGTCAGGATTGAAAAAAAATGGCCTGGTCAGGAAGTTGAAAACAGGCTTCGGGGTGAAGGGGTTAAAGGTAAAAGGACTGAGCCTCAATACCAGACCGAACCTGTGAGCAGATGTGGGGCTGTTTATGTAGGAATGCACAACAGACGTTTTCCCTATACAACCTCTTTAATCCAAGATGTTTTCAGAACAAGCTCTGGCAATAGTTGAAATTTACATCTGATTTCTTTTCTCATTTAAGAGTAATCGCCATTTAAATTTTTGACGCAAAAAAGAAATTAATTGACTCAGCATCATCCTAAACACTGTGGTCCAACATATGTGCAAGTCAAAAACCTCACAATGCTCAGCTAAAAGTCTCAAGTGTGAAAGAGCAGAAATCCTTTAAAATAGTGCCGCTAAACCTTTTTTGCTTCGGCCATTGAAATTTTTTTAATTCCTCGTAAATCAATAGAGCATATGAAAGTAAGAAACTTTGTAACATATCTTATCAGAGAAATCTTATGGTACCTCCTGAATTAATGATTTGCAGTGTATTGAAAAAGAATTAATACTCCATGAACATTTCAACAATTTTTCACGTTACACCCACAAACCTAAATGTATTTTGGGGAGATTTTGTGTGATGTACATTTACATCAAAGTGTAAAGAAAATTGTATATGGATTTCTAATTATTTTTACAAAATTAATCTGAAAATTGTGATGTACAATTGTAGCCAGCCCCCTGTAGTCAGATAACTCCTAAATAAAATCCTGAGTATCCAGAAGTTAAATAAGTGATTCTACCTGTGTGTAATTTATTCTCTATATAACTACAGCAGTTCTGTGAAGACCTCAGGAGGTTTGTTTGAGGTAATTAGAGATCAAACTGCAACCAAGGAATACACTAGACAGGTCAGGAATAAAGTTAGTATATTACATAAAAGCCCAATAAAATGCATTTAACCCCTTAGTGACAGGAGCAATTTTGACTTTAATGACCAAGTCAAGTTTTTGAAATCTGACGTGTCACTTTGTTGGAATGCTTCAACAAATCCCAGTGATTCTGAGTTCTGTTTTTTTTTTTATATGACACATTGTACTTTATGTTGCCGCAGATTTAGGCTGATATATTTTGCATTTGTGAAAATATTGGAATTTTGGCAAAAAAAATAAAAAAATTCCTAATTTTCAAACTTTCAATTTATGTATCTTTAAACCAGTTAGTCATCAAGTACAAACGAATAAATAATATTTCTCATATGGTCTACATTACATGTGCATCATTTTTCAAATGCATTTTATTTTGTTAGCTTGCTAGGATCAAAATGTTAATACATTTTTTTGCAAGTGGGATCTAAGGGGTAATGTTTCCTCTTGTGTACAGTGATATGCCTAGTGTGGCATGCCAATGTGAGAAGGCTTATAAGCCTTTCAATTCCACTGGGAAATTAAATATGCAAATTGCCTTTTCAGAGAGGAAGAGAACTTGAATTCCAGTGCCACCTTTTGGGAGTTGCAATCCTAAAAGTCACTTTTAACCCTTTAATGAGCCTTGCCATATGACAAAGGAGAAAAGCCAATCCAGAATCTCAATTTGCAAACAGTGTTTCTGGGTACTGCCCTTTTGTCAGTGCAAAGTTTGAGATCTAGTTTGGCTATATGAGAGGATTTTTAGTGGGATCTAAGGGGTAAAGATTTTTCCTTGTGGAGAGTGACATGCCTAGCCCAGCATGCCAATGTGAGGAGGCTTATACACCATGCATGCTCCTCTGGGCAATTAAATAAGCAAATTGCTTCGTTAGAGAGGAAGAGGACTAGAACACCAGTACGACCTATTTGAAGTAGCAGTCCTAAAAGTCAATATCGACCCTTGATTGAGAGTCTGTTTAGCTTTTATCCTAAGTTATATTGCAATACTCATTAAAGGGTTGATAGTGTAGACTTTTGAAATCCACTGTATAGGCCTTCAATATTAGATTGGTGTGGGTTTAACTCTTGGTACACAACCTAACACCTCTCATCGGCTTTCTGTGAGGGCCTCGGCAGACCTCACAGGTTTTTCCCAGAGTGCCATAAATGATAAGAAAATCGCTGAATGTAAAAGATGAAATGTTCAGCTTAACTAAAACACATTCACAACGATATTTATAGTGAATTTGTGGTCACAGAGATCTGCAAGAGAAATGTTCAGTGGGAAGTGCAAAGTTTAACAGCTTTATAAAATGACCGAGCGCAGTAGTCGTGACCGAGCTGCTGTCCCATCATGCTCTGGCACTTTACAGGACAATTGTGCGAGTTCTAGCTGGGTGTTGATGTTGGTGTTGTGTGCCTTATGCCCGAGCAGGTCACCTTTAGCGGGTAGTATTGGCTTGCCAGGACCACGACTTCCACAGATCAAGTAAGGAGACTTCCGTGCAAACATGGGAACTTTACTGAACTTAATAAAGGAGGGGCAACATCCCCAAAAATATGTCTGCGAATATAGATTCTGGTTTGGCTTTTATCCTAAGCCATAAGGCAAGGCTCCTTAAAGGGTCGATATTGACTTTTAAGATGGCTATTTCCAACAGGTGGCACTAGAGCCCAAGTTCTCTTTCTCTCTGCAGAGGCAATTTGCATATTTAATTTCCCAAAAGAGCATTGCATGGCTTACACTGGCATGTCACTCTCCACAAGCAGAGTCATTACCCCTTAGACGTCAGTCAGAGGCCTATAAAGCAGCCAAATTAGATATGCAAGTACATTCCTCAACAATACATTTGCAGCATCAAGAAGGAAAAGTGGTGGAGATATAGAAATCACAGAAATGATATATATGTTGATGAAAAAAGGAAACATTTTATTTATCTAAATTTATGTAGTATTGAGTATGAGCACGAAGTTCAGAAATACACACATTACACACCTTAGCATGCTATCAATAAGGTTAATAATGGTTGTCTGAGAAATGTTCTGCCACGCTGAATGTGCTTGGACACACAAATCATCTAGATCTGCTGCTGGTAGCTCCCTTTGCAATGGTCTCCGATGACGTCTCAGATGTGCTCAAGGAGACAAAGACAAGTCTGGACTTTGCAGATCATGAAAGCATGTTTAGGTAAGGCTAGTTTCACACTAGCGTTTTGAGGAGCTGCGGACTTCCTCCGTGAAGCCCTACCCTCGGCCGCACCTCCGCCTCTAGCTCCGCCTACTTCTGCATGCGGCTGACATGCGGCCTGCGTACCTATCTTTAATATTAAATACTTAGAAAAAAGGAGGCAGCACTCCTTCATTGCAGTGTTTAGACGTGCAGGATTTTAATCAACCCACTTGTCTGGGCGACGTTTCAGCTCAGACTGAGCCTTTCTCAAGCTTGAGAAAGGCTCAGTCTGAGCCGAAACGTCGCCCAGACAAGTGGGTTGATTAAAATCCTGCACGTCTAAACACTGCAATGAAGGAGTGCTGCCTCGTTTTTTCTAAGTATTGACTAGCCTGGATATATGGACTGTTATCCTGGGGGCCCTGCACCCAAAGATAAGTAGAAATTGTGCTGTTCCCTTTTTTTCTATCTATCTTTAATATTAGGTACGCAGGTCGTGCCGCTGTATGCGGATGCTTCCGCATGCGTCGTTTTGCTGATGCGGAGAAAAAAAAAATTGCTACAAGCTGCGTCCTATGCTGGTCGCCGCATTGTCAAAACAACGCATGAGGAAGAATCCGCATACAGCGGCACGACCTGCATACCTAATGTTAAAGATAGGTACGCAGGCCACATGCAGAAGTAGGCGGAGCTAGAGGCGGAGGTGCGGCCGAAGGCGGGGCTTCACGGAGGAAGTCCGCAGCTCCTCAAAACGCTAATGTGAAACCGTCCTTACACAGGCTGCTCCAACTAGCACGAGCAATATGGAGCATGGCATTCTAGTGTTGAAATAAGGCTCCTGGGATACTTTGGAGAAATGGCCACACTAATGGTTCCACAGTCAAATGGACGTAATGCTGAGCTGTTAGTCGACGTGTAACAAAGAATAGAGGAGTCTGGCTACTATACAATATGCCACTTCACACCATAGTCCCAGGCATACAACTGGTGTAATGATCCCTCATAAAGGCCTCTTCATGGTCTGCCCCAATCTCTGATTATCATTGTGTCAAAGGTAAACACAGGACACATCACTGAAGAGTATCAACCTCCACTTCATACTTAATTGCTTCTTTTCAGTCTTGGGTCTCCATCTAGATGTAAGACGATGAACTGTGGTAACATCAGGAGAGCATTAGGACCCTGCTGCACATCTGAGCTGAGAAAAAGCCCAGAAAAGTGTGTGTGCAGGGGGATGTATAGGATGCTGACAGGTGATGCTGCTGGAAGAGAGACTGCCATGTGAGACGAAGAGTGAGGCAGCTGTAAGAAGTGAGAAATTTGGACTCTGTAAGGACTGTTTGCTGACATCGTGTTTGTGAGGGTGCTAACCCCTTCCTCTTGTGAACCTGTGGTTCTGCTGTGAAACAAGTACAGAGAATTCATGAGAGCTGTGTGACTTTGGAGCTCTGAGAAATCCCTGCTGTGCTGAGATGAAAAAGCAACAGAAAACATTGATCCTGTGTAGACCCAGGCAGGTTGCTTTCAGAGAAGTTGTGAGTGACTCCTGGAGGACAGACGGTATCCTGTACTATCCATATTTAGAGGCACCTGGACAAGCCCCGTTTAAGTGCTATCCCATACCATATCCTGAGTTTACAGAACGGTAAGTCCCCGGCGTGTGGGCTCGGCGTCGGCCGATAAGATGCGGAGCCTTGGTTTGCTGTAGCTGATTTGGCACTGAAGAATTTGGGACTGGCTGCAGTCAATGCAAGTTATATGCCTGAGTAGAGACTCACCTCAGGTTAAAGGTACTGTAATAATAGCTACCTGGGTATCCCCAGATTAAGTGTTTAAGAACTTCTGTTGCATTTATATTTATTGTGGGTTTTGAACTGTTTATACTCATCGTGCCATCCAAGGGGGTCCCATAATACCACCCCATCCAATTCACACTTGTTTTCTTAGTACCTTGTTTGACCTTTTGGACAGGTAAATTTATTCTAAACCTCAGTGTCACACACTCAAAGCGGGAACTTTGGGATTGGCACATTGATTTCAGCTCTGGCTGAATGAGTGTAATTGAAAGCGAATTTCAGTCTGTTTCCTTCAATACTAAACCTCACTCAAACTGTCATTTTAGCAAAGACAGGATTGTTATTTCTGCCTCAGTCTAGGTCTGCGACCCACTGAATCTTATTCGGACCTCTGGTGTTTACATAGAGACAACGTGAGCAATACCATGAAAAAGCCTTCACGAGAGAATATCACACTGGTTCTACTTTGGGACTATGGTGTGGGGTGGCATAATGTATGGTAGTCATACTACTCTAGTCTTCATACCAGGTACACGTACAGCTCGATGTTATATGGATTTGGTTGTGGAATTGATTATTGCATGTGCAAGTGCATGCATTATAGGAAAACATTCCTTAGACGAGTATGCAAGGACACGCATGATATGATGACCCTGCTGTACCACCCTCCCCCCCAATCGCCCCTGACAAATGGTGACCCCTTCACAGTATGATTCTCCAACTGTAAATCCCCACGCAACCCTCCATACAGTATAACGGGCACAAAAAGTGCTTTCTATACAGTATACTGGGACCCACATAGCGCTCTACTAGGTATAATCTCCCCATATAGTGCTTCAAACTGTATAATGGGTCCTATATAGTGCTCCATACAATATAATGGCCTCACATAGTGCTCAATATAGTATAATGGCCACAAAAAGTGTTCCATGCAGTATAATGGCCTCCTCGGCACATCTCGATAAAGCGGGCGCATTGTAATGACTGTCATGTCGGACGCTGTTTAGACCAGGTCGTCCGACAGACAGCGGTAATTCCGCTTTTGACCACTATTTGCTCATTGGCGTCTGCTAGATTTTATCTAGCTATTCCGGGGTTAATTTACCTAATCCTCGGATTGGAAGCTGGGCCATGCTCATTGCCTTTAAATAGTTCTCCTGATCTTTGGGCGTCGCCGATTATAGCTTCTGTCTTGTGCGTTGTTATCTCGGTCTGGTGAGGAGAGCTGGTTGGAGATTCGTTGCTGGTGGTGTATTTTCCTTTGTCTTACTTACTCCTTCCTATATTTGTATTTATTTTGCCCTGCACATTTATAGTGTATTCCTGAGTGACTGCGGCGTGGTGTATATTTTCCTTTATCCTTGTCTGTGCTAACTGTGGGTATTGGGGAATAACATCTTCACTGGGTGGTGGGCGAAGGTTTCAGCCTAGGGCTGAGCTCAGGAGACAGGGTGAGGTTCGAGGCCTAGACATGCACACCTTCAGTGTAAACTCCAGGTAGAGGGTCAGTCAGGATTCCCCTAGTCTGAGGGAAACTGCAGGGGCCCGGGTTATTAGCTCTCGCTCACCTAGTCTCTCCCTGACAATGACATTATCGTACCTGCTGCGCTGAGATGTCAGATAAAACCAAAAGGAATATTCACGGTAGCAGGGTGCCACTGTACTAATAAGTGAAAAGATCACGTGGAATTGACAATGATGCCTCTCTAATCAAGGTGACCTAGGTGATAAAATATGGACAGTCGGAAATACACCAAAAAGAAAAACAAAGACGGAACGCCGACCATAAAGTCCAAACGTAATGTGGTGTAAAAAAAAAAATCAATGGTAGTTTAGTGAATTACATTATATCAGGTAACAATAACAGAAAAAAAACATCAATGTATATAATAATTTAAAAAGTTAATAACAGGGCCACACACCCAGATATGAGAATGACCATAGTCAAAAGGGGAAATGAGGCTAAATGTTGAGTGGCAATTTCTATGAAATAAATGGATAAATATACAGGGATACAATTAAGTATAATAATATAATAGAAATATATAGGAAAACCACAGAATATGTAAAGTGCATATAAGGAGTTGTGCAAAGTGTCTCTAAAATAATAAAGTGCTAGTGCAAGACAGCTCCAGTAGGTGTCACCATAGATCCATGGTGTTAACATACATAATCATTTTGCTGGTATTAAAGGGAATCTGTCACCTAATTTTGGCCCTATAAGCTTCGGCCACTGCCATCAGGGGCTGGAGCCCACATCAAAGGGAGGGAGGCCGACGTCAGCTAAGGCTATGTTCACATTTGCGTTGTTGGGCGCAGCGTCGGCGACGCAATGCTAAACGCATGCAAAACGCATGCACAACACAGCGTTTTGTGACGCATGCGTCCATTTTTGGCATGATTTTTGGCGCACAAAAACTGCATCATGCAGCGTCGTCTGCGCCCTGACGCATGCGTCACAAAACGCTAGACAACGCATGTCCATGCGCCCCCATGTTAAATATAGGGGCGCATGACGCATGCGTCGCCGAACCTGCGCCCGACGCAACGCAAATGTGAACGTAGCCTTACTATTACGCCTGACGTCAAAAAGGACTAATGGCCAGTAAAGGCTAAGTATACAGCTGTGAGCGGATATTAATAGCCTGGGAAGCTCCATGAATATTACCCCCTTCCCAGGTTATAAACATCTGACCCCAGCCGTCGGTTTTCCCTCTGCTGGTTATTAAAAGTATGCGGGAGCCCACGACATTTTTTTTTTCTTTAAAATTAACAGTTGCTGTTGGTTCGTTCTGTTAACACTCCTACATAGCCTAGTGACTGTGTATGTGTAGGTTTGTGTGTGTTTGTGTTTACTTATCTGGCTGTCACCTTTTCATTACTAAGCCTAGAGCTACCTGTCAATGACAGCTGCTGCCCTAATCCCCGATGCCACACTGCATCAGCATGAAAAGGTGGGGTTGAGTCAAGAAATCACATACCGTAACTTTTTTTTTCAATATCTTTATTTAGCTCAAAAAAGCCTTCATTGATGTACAAAAACGCATACAAAAACACACCAAAAATGCACGTTTTTGCCGCAGCATTTTTCCTGCGAAGAGATGCAGAAACCTTGCAGAAATTTCTGCAAGCAGATACTCAACGTGTGCACATAGCCTAATAGTACTTACAAGGGCAGTGTTGGGCTCCCTCCTGGATGGTGTCCTCCCACAACGCGTGTTTCAGCACGCTGCCTTCGTAGTTTTCCAATATATCTCTATTATATTATTGTATTTTATTAATTGTATCCCTGTATATTTATCAATTTATTTTATAGTAATTGGCACTCAACATTTAGCCTCATTTTGCCCTATTGACTATGGTCACTCTCATATCTGGGTGTGTGGCCCTGTATTAACTTTTTAATGTATTATATACATTGATGTTTTTACTGCTATTGGTATCTCAATGTATTTAAATAAACTACCATTGATTTTTTCATCACATTATGGATGGAGTATATGGTTGGTTTTCCTTCTTCATTTTTCTACTTTGAGATGTCAGATGCAGAGGGGAAATAATTGTGCCCCCTCATTGCTTTCAACTTTATTGCGATGCTGATAGTTGAAAGTGCGATGCCAGATGGGGACTTGCCTGGTGTCGTGGGCTAAATATACTTGGGGGGGTGAAAGGTGTCACAGGCCAATTATACTCACCCTGCAGGCCAGAGTTGACATATGCTCCCTAGACCGTGGTGCAAATTTTCACAAAGATTTGGAGAATCAGTATATAGGCATAAACATATGGTATACTAGTAAACATATTACAATTGTATATACAGGATATAAAGTATGACAAGAGAATATAGATATAATATGCACCAAAAAATATACCAAAAATTGTATACACTATATAATAGTGTAATAGAACTGGAGCATGTACAAAGGAGGGCAACAAAACTAATACAGGGGATGGAGGAACTACAATGCCCAGAGAAATTAGCAAAATTAGAATCACCGTATATACTCGAGTATAAGCCGAACTGAGTATAAGCCGAGGCACCTAATTTTGACACGGAAAACTGGGTAAGCTTACTGACTCGAGTATAAGCCGGGTACGTATTGTCCCCTCATCCCTGTCCTGCTCTGTGTGGCTCCCCCCCATCCAGTCCTGTGTGGCTCCCCCATCCTGTCCTGCTCTGTGTGGCTCCCCCCATTCTGTCCTTCTCTGTGTGGCTCCCCCCATCTTGTCCTGCTCTGTGTGGCTCCCCCCCCCCCCGTCCTGGTATGTGGCTCCCCCCGTCCTGTCCTGGTATGTGGCTCCCCCCGTCCTGTGTGGCCCCCCGATCCTGTCCTACTCTGTGTGGCTCTCCCCATTCTGTCCTACTCTGTGTGGCTCCCCCCGTCTTGTCCTGCTCTTTGTGGCTCCCCCCATCCTGTCCTCGTATGTGGCTCCCCCATCCTGTGTGGCTCCCCGCATCCTGTCCTACTCTGTGTGGCTCTCCCCATCCTGTCCTACTCTGTGTGGCTCCCCCCATCCTGTCCTACTCTGTGTGGCTCCCCCCATCCTGTCCTGGTATGTGGCTCCCCCGTCCTGTCCTGCTCTGTGTGGCTCCCCCCTGTCCTGCTCTGTGTGGCAGCCCTCCATCCTGTGTGGCTCCCCCCCATCCTGTCCTGCTCTGTGTGGCTCCCCCCATCCTGTCCTGGTATGTGGCTCCACCATCCTGCGCTGTGTGGCTCCCCCGTCCTGTCCTGGTATGTGGCTTCCCCGTCCTGTGTGGCTCCCCCCGTCCAGTCTTGTCCTGTCCTACTCTGTGTGGCTCAGCCATCTTGTCCTGCTCTGTGTGGCTCCACCCCCCCCCGTCCTGATATGTGCCTCCCCCCGTCCTGCTCTGTGTGGCTCCCCCATCCTGTCCTACTCTGTGTGGCTCCCCCCATCTTGTCCTGCTCTGTGTGGCTCCTCCCATCCTGGTATGTGGCTCCCCCGTCCTGTCCTGCTCTGTGTGGCTCCCCCCATCCTGTCCTGGTATGTGGCTCCCCCGTCCTGTCCGGCTCCCCCTCCGTCCAGTGTGGCTCCCCCGTCCTTTCCTGCTATGTGGCTCCCCCCCCATCCTGCTCTGTGTGGCTCCCCCCGTCCTGTCCTGGTATGTGGCTCCCCCGTCCTGTCCGGCTCCCCCTCCGTCCTGTGTGGCTCCCCCCGTCCTGCTCTGTGTGGCTCCCCCCATTCTGTCCTACTCGGTGTGACTCCCCCCATCTTGTCCTGCTGTGTGGCTCCCCCCATCTTGTCCTGGTATGTGGCTCCCCTGTCCTGTACTGCTCTGTCCTGCTCTGTGTGGCTCCCCCGTCACCTCTCGTTGTATGCATGGCTCCCACGGTCACCTCTCCTCTATATTCTCTTGTCATACCTTATATCTTGTTTATATGATCATAATATGTTTACTACTCTACAGTATGATTATGCCTATATACTGATTCTCCATATATTTGCGAAAATTTGCAACACATAGCGACCTTGACTGCCCACTGGATACTCTTACTTGATTTCACTCTTTATAGCTTTATGGTTTTGTCTTGTATTTTACAACATGATTTTATACATGATTTCACCTGATCTGTATCTATTCATGTCTATTTGACACTGTCATTCCTTTTTGTTGTTACATAATGCATGTTTGAGAAATTTCTATGTACACCACTGAATTTCTGGATTGCACACAAGAAAATTCAACATTTACTTTGATTTTGGAGTGCCAGATTCTTTTCTATCTAGCTCCGTGCACCGCCCCGATAACTGGAAGAGTGTGGCTGCTGGAAGAACAGATCACCATTTTCGCCCAGTAAACACACTTCTAGTAAACCTGTTGGACATGATTTACATGCCAATTACCTGCATATTACTGCCATGTATATAAATTGCCTTAAGAAAAAACAACAAGAATTTAACAACTTTTTGAGGAAATTGGAACTAGTTTGATGTAAGATTGTCTAGTATTAGTGATGTCCATGTCTCAAAGAATTCAGGCTCATATTAAACCATCATTCATTACCAATTCAGTAGAGTAAGCAAGTGTTATATTTCCAATAGCAGCACATGCAAATTGAGTAATGGTCCAACCACTGACCTACACCACCATGCTTGCTGCCCTTTAAAGTTGTGAAAACTTTTATAAATTTAGCCTCACTGCAAAATTTTTTAAACCAAATGTGAAAAAGGTGTGTGAGGGGATTTACAAGCCTCTACATTGATAATGAGATCTCATTATGTATTCATCTTCTGCTCAGCAAAGTTTCCAGTCCCCCCCCCCCCCCCCGCAAAAAAAGGCGTTGCTTCATTTGAGTACTGCTCAAAACTTTAGGTTGGTCTCCATGAAAAGGCACCCATAGCCTTCCAGAGAAAACAGACCCTGATTCTTCAAGACCAACATTGCTCACACCAGTCTTCAGGAGAACATTGTGGAGTCAGAGCCACCTGATTCATTAATAATGTCATTTATTTAGAGGCTTGCACCTCTAAACGCTTTGCCACAAATCTTACTCCAGTCAGAGACTGAGTAAGATTTGTGGCACAAAATAAGCCATAGCTCGCCATGAAATAGATGAGAGAGAGTGTGAGAGAGAGTGATGCCACACCCCACCCATTTTGGCAAAGATGGCTGAAACTGGAATGCAAACACCAAAAGTCTCAACTTTGTGCAAAAAATTTACTTTTCAAAGTGTCAAACACTTCGATGAATCAAGGTCATAATTTTAGAACAACTGGAACCAAAGCTAAGCATCTGGGCGTGTGTGTGTGTGCGTGTGTGTGCTGAAATAGGTTTTGGCTATGGTTTTGCAAAAGCAAATTAGACCAGATTTGTCAATCATACTGCAACAGTCCCACTCATATCATGTTCATTATACTGTTGTGTATAATTAGAAAGAATATAGCAGGGTCTGCAAAAGCTTTACATGAGGTTTACTAGCGAGCAATTTAAAAATATATATACGGTATATAAAAAAATATATAAAATACCACGCTTGCCCACTAGATGGCACTGTAGAATAAAAAAATATTAATAAAAATGTGGAATTGGTCACAAAACTGGAAAAAATATTGTAAACACCTTTTAACACAATTAGTCATTTTAGAGAACCTGTCAGGCTATGTGCACACGCTGCGGATTTTGCTGCGGATCCGCAGTGGATTTGACGCTGCGGATCTGCAGCAGTTTTCCACGAGTTTACAGTACCATGCAAACCTATGGAAAACAAAATCCGCAGTGCACATGCTGCAGAAAAAAAACGGGCAGAAACGCAGCGATTTATATTCCGCAGCATGTCAATTCTTAGTGCGGATTCCGCAGCGGTTTACACCTGCTCCTCAATGGGAATCCGCAGATGTAAAACCGCAGGTGGAATCCACACAAAAAACGCAGGAAATCCGAAGTGGTGTTTACCTGCGGATTTATCAAAATCAGTGCGGAAAAATCTGCTCACCATTCCGCAGCGTGTGCACATACCCTAAGTATCTCAACTCCAAACTGAATACATGTGAATGTAGTAGTTGAAAATAAGTTAATATATTCACAGCGTTGTTTACGTGTTGAATAATAGCATTTTAACCCCTTTCTGACATCAGACGTAATATTCCGTCCATGTGACCTGGGCCAATTTGACCATGGACGGATTATTATGTCATCAAGATCGGCCATGCTCACGGGGGGCGATCGTCGCCGGGTGTCAGCTGATTCTGACAACTGACACCTGGCAATAGGTGCCAACTGACACCTGGCAATAGGTGCCAGGAGCGGTCACAGACAGCTCCCGGAACTTTAAACCCCGAAACATTGCGATCGAACACAATCGCAACATTCCGAAAGGCGGCACAGGTCTGACAGCCCCTCTGCCTTTGGATCGGAGACCCCGCGGTGTGACGCGTGGCCCGAGCGTTGCCACGGTGACCCGATCTCGTCAGGACGACATCCGGGTCACCAGAGCAAGGAAACTTGCTGATCATGCGCAGTGCATGTCAGGAAGTCTCTCAGTGTCAGTGCAGCGCTGACAGCTTTTATAGCATGCAGATGCTGCTTCATCTGCATGCTATAGAAGCGTTCAGCCTGCAAAAAATGATTGTCCCATAGTGAGACACAGTGTAAGACATAATGAAGTTAAAAATTTTTTTCAATAATTGTAAAAATTAAAAAAATAATAAATTATAAAAATATCAATATTTAATCCATCACTAAATAAATATGAATGAAAAAAAAAAATAAAAAAAAAAAAAAATATATATACTCACCGGCCACTTTATTAGGTACACCTGTCCAACTTCTTGTTAACACTTAATTTCTAATCAGCCAATCGCATGGCGGCAACTCAGTGCATTTAGGCATGTAGACATGGTCAAGACAATCTCCTGCAGTTCAAACCGAGCATCAGTATGGGGAAGAAAGGTGATTTGAGTGCCTTTGAACGTGGCATGGTTGTTGGTGCCAGAAGGGCTGGTCTGAGTATTTCAGAAACTGCTGATCTACTGGGATTTTCACGCACAACCATCTCTAGGGTTTACAGAGAATGGTCCGAAAAAGAAAAAAAAATCCAGTGAGCGGCAGTTCTGTGGGCGGAAATGCCTTGTTGATGCCAGAGGTCAGAGGAGAATGGGCAGACTGGTTCGAGCTGATAGAAAGGCAACAGTGACTCAAATCGCCACCCGTTACAACCAAGGTAGGCCTAAGAGCATCTCTGAACGCACAGTGCGTCGAACTTTGAGGCAGATGGGCTACAGCAGCAGAAGACCACACCGGGTACCACTCCTTTCAGCTAAGAACAGGAAACTGAGGCTACAATTTGTACAAGCTCATCGAAATTGGACAGTAGAAGATTGGAAAAACGTTGCTTGGTCTGATGAGTCTCGATTTCTGCTGCGACATTCGGATGGTAGGGTCAGAATTTGGCGTAAACAACATGAAAGCATGGATCCATCCTGCCTTGTATGGAGCATCTTTGGGATGTGCAGCCGACAAATCTGCGGCAACTGTGTGATGCCATCATGTCAATATGGACCAAAATCTCTGAGGAATGCTTCCAGCACCTTGTTGAATCTATGCCACGAAGAATTGAGGCAGTTCTGAAGGCAAAAGGGGGTCCAACCCGTTACTAGCATGGTGTACCTAATAAAGTGGCCGGTGAGTGTATATATATGTATATATTATATATATATATATATATATATATATATATATACAGTGCCTACAAGTAGTATTCAACCCCCTGCAGATTTAGCAGGTTTACACATTTGGAATTAAATTGGCATTGTGACATTTAGACTGTAGATCAGCCTGGAAGTGTGAAATGCACTGCAGCAAAACAGAATGTTATTTCTTTGTTTATTTTTTTTTAAATTGGGAAAAGTCTTTTCAGAGGGTCATTTATTATTCAACCCCTCAACCCACCAGAATTCTGTTTGGTTCCCCTAAAGTATTAAGAAGTAGTTCAGGCACAAAGAACAATGAGATTCACATGTTTGGATTAATTATCTCTTTTTCCAGCCTTTTCTGACTATTTAAGACCCTCCCCAAACTTGTGAACAGCACTCATACATGGTCAACATGGGAAAGACAAAGGAGCATTCCAAGGCCATCAGAGACAAGATCGTGGAGGGTCACAAGGCTGGCAAGGGGTACAAAACCCTTTCCAAGGAGTTGGGCCTGCCTGTCTCCACTGTTGGGAGCATCATCCGGAAGTGGAAGGCTTATGGAACTACTGTTAGCCTTCCACGGCCTGGACAGCCTTTGAAAGTTTCCTCCCGTGCCGAGGCCAGGCTTGTCCGAAGAGTCAAGGCTAACCCAAGGACAACAAGGAAGGAGCTCCGGGAAGATCTCATGGCAGTGGGGACATTGGTTTCAGTCAATACCATAAGTAACGTACTCCACCGCAATGGTCTCCATTCCAGACGAGCCCGTAAGGTACCTTTACTTTCAAAGCGTCATGTCAAGGCTCGTCTACAGTTTGCTCATGATCACTTGGAGGACTCTGAGACTGACTGGTTCAAGGTTCTCTGGTCTGATGAGACCAAGATCGAGATCTTTGGTGCCAACCACACACGTGACGTTTGGAGACTGGATGGCACTGCATACGACCCCAAGAATACCATCCCTACAGTCAAGCATGGTGGTGGCTGCATCATGCTGTGGGGCTGTTTCTCAGCCAAGGGGCCTGGCCATCTGGTCCGCATCCATGAGAAGATGGAAAGCACGGCCTACCTGGAGATTTTGGCCAAGAACCTCCGCTCCTCCATCAAGGATTTTAAGATGGGTCGTCATTTCATCTTCCAACAAAACAACGACCCAAAGCACACAGCCAAGAAAACCAAGGCCTGGTTCAAGAGGCAAAAAATCAAGGTGTTGCAGTGGCCTAGTCAGTCTCCTGACCTTAACCCAATTGAAAACTTGTGGAAGGAGCTCAAGATTAAAGTCCACATGAGACACCCAAAGAACCTGGATAACTTGGAGAAGATCTGCATGGAGGAGTGGGCCAAGATAACTCCAGAGACCTGTGCCGGCCTGATCAGGTCTTATAAAAGACGATTATTAGCTGTAATTGCAAACAAAGGTTATTCCACAAAATATTAAACCTAGGGGTTGAATAATAATTGACCCACACTTTTATGTTTAAAATTTATAAAAATTTAACTGAGCAACAAAACTTTTTGGTTTGTAAGATTTATGCATCTGTTAATAAATCCTGCTCTTGTTTGAAGTTTGAAGGCTCTAACTTATTTGCATCTTATTAAACCTGCTAAATATGCAGGGGGTTGAATACTACTTGTAGGCACTGTATATATATATATATATATATCTCTTGCCGCGTCCGTAACGATCCGACCTATAAAACTGTCCCGCTAGCTAACCCCTTTAGTGAACACCATAAAAAATAAAAATAAAAAACAAGGCAAAAAAACAATGCTTTATCATCATACCGCCAAACAAAAAAGTGGAATAACACTCGATAAAAAAACGGATATAAATAAACAAACATGGTATCGCTGAAAACGTCATCTTGTCCCGCAAAAAACAAGGAAAAATAAAAAAAGTTATGGCTCAGAATAAAGCGAAGCAAAATAATTATTTTTCTATAAAATAGTTTTTATTCTATAAAAGCACCAAAACACAAAAAATGATATAAATGAGGTATTGCTGTAATCATACTGACCTGAAGACTAAAACTGATTTATCAATTTTACCACACGCGGAACGGTATAGATGCCCCCCCAAAAGAAATTCATGAATTGCTGTTTTTTTGTTCATTCTGCTTCTGATAAATCGGAATAGAAAGCGATCAAAAAACGTCATGTGCCCAAAATTGGTAGCAATAAAAATGCCAACTCGTCCGGCAAAAAACAAGACCTCACTTGAACACAGGTCACCAATGCAAGATATATGTGACAACATAAAACATTTTTGGAAACGAGCAATTTGATCAAATTATTTAGTGGAAAAAGATTTTTATGTCTGAAAAAGCATTAAGTTACTAACCGGTAACGGCATTTTTTGGAGGCCCATGACAGCACCACAAGAGAGGGCATCCGCCCTTCAGGAACAGGAAACCTACAGATACAAAAGGGCGGCACATCTCCCATGCGTCAGTTGGATTACAGAGCTTGAGAGGACCGCCATGGTTAACGGCACAAAAAATACATACAAAAAATACATACAACTTTAACAATTCACCCTATGTGAAAACTTATAAGCGGAAGAAATGCGCACCCATACTTCAAGGGAGGGAACTAAGGGTGCTGTCATGGGCCTCCAAAAAATGCTGTTACCGGTAAGTAACAATGCTTTATTCGGACTCCCATGACAGCACCACGAGAGAATTAGAGATGTAAAACTAGCTTAGGGAGGGACTACAGCCTGCAGCACCATTAACCCAAAGGTAAGATCTGAGGAAACACCCATGTCCAATCTATAATGGTTAAAGAAGGTGGACGGGGATGACCACGTAGCCGCCTTACATATCTGGTCGATGGAAACTCCAGACCTTTCTGCCCACGAGGATGTCATGGCTCGAGTAGAATGCGTCCTTAAATTCTGTGGAGCCGGACCGCCACCTGCTGTATAAGCGAGAGAGATAGCCTCCCTAATCCATCCCGCTAATGTACATTTTGAAAGTATGACCCTTTCTAGAGCCCTGGATGGATATAAATAAGGCATCGTCCTTTCTCCAGGAATTAGTGACCGAGAGATACTGTAGCAAACATCTTCTAACATCTAACGTGTGAAGGTTCTCCTTCTCCTGATTAGTAGGATTCGGGAGAAGGATGGAAGGACTATCTCTTGTGATCTGTGGAAGTCTGAGGCAACCTTGGGCAAGTAAGCAGGGTCTGGCCTAAACACTACTCTGTCGTTCAGGAGGGATTCTAGAGAGTGCTTGAATATCACTTATTCTACGTGCTGATGTTATAGCTATTAAAATGGCCACCTTGAGGGATAGATTCTTAATAGAAGCAGACACTATGGGTTCAAACGGGACCTCCGTCATAGCCGAAAGGACTAAGATAAGTCCCATGCCATGGTACACACCTTATCCTGTGTATGGGCCTAGATCTACCAGCTGCCTTTATGAATCTGGAGACCCAGTAATTACTTGCGATGTCGCAGCTAAATAAGGTGCCAAGGGCCGAAACTTGAACTTTAGGGGTACTAGTGGCAAGACCTAATTCTAGACCCTTCAGAAGAAATGTTAGAATCTGTCCTATAGGTACCCCCTCTTCGATTTTAAAGTCAGAAGCGGCTAGGAACTGTCTCCAGGTTCTAGCATAAATTTTAGTGGTAATTCACTTTCTACTTTTTAGTAGGGTGGTTATTAGATTTGGGGAGAAACCTTTATCCCTGAATAATGCCCTTTCAAATTCCACGCCGTCAAGTGGAGTCGTGTAGTCCTGCTACTCGTGGATGGTTGACTGGGCCCTGGGAGAGGAGATCCGGAAGATCTGGAAGTATCCAGGGATCGCAGACCGACACAGTCCTTAGAAATGAGAACCAAGGTCTTCTGGGCCAGAAGGGGGCAATTAGTATAATTCTCACTCTGTCTTCCCTGATCTTTCTTACTACCAGAGGCAACAGGGATAGGGGAGGGAAAGCGTAGGCCAGGTTGAAGTCCCAGATCCTCAGGAAGGCGTCCACTATAAGAGGTCTTTCCTCTGGATTTAGAGAACAGAATTGACTTTTCTGTTTCTCTGGGTGGCAAAAAGGTCTACCTCCGGCAGACCCCCTATGCGGTTGAAGATGGCTCCATTTAGAGACCATTCGCCTTGGCATGGTCTTTTCCTCTTATGTGTGACGCTGTTAAAGATAGTAAGTGTCTTTCCACCACCTGGAAAAGGCGTTTTGTTATTTCCATCAGGGCCTCGGATTGGGGCCCACCTTGGTGGTTGATGTAGTTCACTGCCACCTGGTTGTCCGATAGAATTCTGACATGGTGACCCTGTAGGTACACAAAGAGTTTCTTAACCGACAGTTTTACCGCTGACTATTCCTTGAGGTTAGATGAGATTTCTATCTGGGAATTCCACGGACCTTGGACAATATCCCCCATATGGGCCCCCCACCCCAAAGGACTGGTGTCTGTGGTTATTATAAGCGATATGCGATTTTCCCAGGGAACCCCTGACGCCACGTTATTTCTGTTAAGCAACCAACTTAGGGAACTTATGGTTGATGGACCGAGTGTCATTTTCCCCTGCAGGCAACCCCCCAGGGTTCAGTCATTCATTCAAATATCCCTTTGAAAGGTCCTTGTCCCTTGTTCATTCTGCCTCCCAAAAATCATAATAAAAAGCGATCAAAAAATAACATGTCCCCGAAAATGGTATCAATAAAAACGTCAACTAGTCCTGCAAAAAACAGGACCTCACATGACTCTGTGGGCCAAAATATGTAAAAATTATAGCTCTCAAAATGTGGTGATGTAAAAACTATTTTTTGCAATAAAAAGCGTCTTTTAGCGTGTGACAGCTGCCTAACATAAAAACCCACTACAAAAACCCGCTATATAGAGTAAATCAAACCCCCCCTTTATCACCCCCTTAGTTAGGGAAAAATAATAAAATAAATGCATTTATTTCCATTTTCCAAGTTAGGGTTGGGGCCAAAGTTAGGGCTAGGGTTGGGGCTAAAGTTAGGGTTTGGATTAGGATTACGTTTACGGTTGGGATTAGGGGTGTGTCAGGGTTAGGGGCGTGGTTAGGGTTGAGATTAGGGTTAGGGGGGTGGTTAGGGTTAAGGTTGGAATTAGGGGTGTGTTGGAATTAGGGTTGGAGTTAGAATTGGGGGGTTTCCACTGTTTAGGCACATCAGGGGCTCTCCAAACGCGACATAGCGTCCGATCTCAATTCCAGCCAATTCTGCGTTGAAAAAGTAAAATGGTGCTCCTTTCCTTCCGAGCTCTGCCGTGTGCTCAAACAGTAGTTTACCCCCACATATGGGGTATCAGCGTACTCCGTACAAATTGCACAACAACTTTTGGGGTCCAATTTCAACAGATACCCTTGGGAAAATAAAAAATTGGGGGCAAAAATATCATTTTTGTGAAAAAAAAAAATGATTTTTTACTTTTACGGCGCAACATTATAAACTCCTGTGAAGTGCTCACCACACATCTATATAAGTTCCTTGGGGGGTCTACTTTCCAAAATGGTGTCACTTGTGGGGGGGTTTCCTGTTGTGAATTCCGTTCTTGGGCTCCATCCTGTGGTCATGAATGGTATTTTTGGGAGTTCTGCTCTTGGGCTCCCTCTGGTGGTTTCAAGTGGAACTTAGCAGCTGCTTTCAGTAATCGGTGCCCTGGCCTTGTTATTTAACTGGGCTTTAGGCTGTAGTGGATGCCAGCTGTCTATGTTCTCCTGTGGATTCAGTCCTTTTCTGGAAGTTCTCTGTTGGCCAGTCCATTTCAGCTCAAGATAAGTTCTGCTAGTTTTTGGGTGTTTCCCTGCTTATGACCTTCTGTTCAGTTTAAGTTATGTCTCTTTTGTCCAGCTTGTCATTATGAAATATTCCGGCTAGTTGGAAGCTCTGGGGTTGCAGATTTGCCCCTCCACACCGTGAGTCGGTGTGGGGGTTATTTTTGTAAACTCTGCGTGGACATTTAGTTTTTATACTGACCGCACAGTAGCCTTTTCTATCTCTGTCTATTTAGATAGTATTGGCCTCCTTTGCTAAAATTCTAGTTTCATTTCTGAGTTTGTCATTTCCCTCTCCACTCACCGTCAATATATGTGGGGGCTATCTTTCCTTTAGGGGTTTCTCTGAGGCGAGATAGTTTTCCGTTTCCATCTTCAGGGGTAGCTAGTTCTTAGGCTGTGAAGAGGCGTCTAGGCAGAGATAGGAACGCTCCACGGCTATTTCTAGTGTTGGTGTTAGGAGTAGGGATTGCGGTCAGTAAAGCTACCACCTCCTCAGAGCTAGTTCATCATTTGTTTTTCCCACCAGGTCATTTCAGTGCTGCTCCGTAATCACTAGGTTGTATCAGTGATTTCTGTCTGTGGAGCTGCCACCTCCTCTGAGCTTGTTCATGATTGGTTTTACCCACCAGGTCATCTCAGTACCGCTCCGTAACCACCAGGTCATAACAGTTTCCACTGTTTAGGCACATCAGGGTCTCTCCACACGACATTGCATCTGATCTCAATTCCAGCCATTTTTGCAATGAAAAGTCAAACGGATGCTCCTTCCCTTCCGAGCTCTGCCATGCACCCAAACAGTAGTTCCTCCCCACATATGGGTTATCGGCATATTCAGGACAAATTGCGCAATAACTTTTGGGGTCCAACTTCTCCTGTTACCCTTGGGAATATAAAAAAAATTGGATCTGAAGTAATTTTTTTGTGAGAAAAAGTTAAATGTCCATTTTTTTAAAACATTCCAAAAATTCCTGTGAAGCACCAGAAGGGTTAATAAGCTTCTTGAATGTGGTTTTGCGCACCTTGATGGGGGCAGTTTTTAGAATGGTGTCACTTTTGGGAATTTTCTATCATATAGACCCCTTAAAGTGACATCAAATGTGATGTGGTCCCTAAAAAAAATGGTGTTGTAAAAATGAGAAATCGCTGGTCAACTTTTAACCTTTATAACTCCCTAATAAAAAAAAAAAAATTTTGATCCCAAAATTGTGCTGATGTAAAGTAGACATGCGGGAAAAATACAGTTACTTACCGATAATGGTATTTCTCTGAGGCCATGACGGCACCACAGAGAGAGGGGATCGAAACCTACACATAAAAAGGCGGTACCTCTCTCCCGCATCAGTTGTTTACAGAGCATGAAGGGAACATTATTTTAATAAAAAAATATTCAACATTACTAAATTTGCAGTAGAGATACCGCGTGATTATTTCTTAAGTACTAGCGTAATTTTAAACTAGTGTGCACACCCACTCGTGAAGGGAGGGAATGTACGGGTGCCGTCATGGGCTCAGAGAAATGCCTTTATCGGTAAGTAACTATATTTTTCTCTGTCCTCCATGACGGCACCACGAAGAGAACTGCAGAGACTGTACATTTAGGGAGGGACCACCGCTTCCAGAACCCTTTTACCAAAGTTAAGGTCTGAAGAAGAAACTAGGTCCAACCGATAGTGCTTAATGAATGTAGAGGGTGAAGACCAAGTAGCAGCTCTACATATCTGATCAATTGAAGCACTTGCTCTTTCCGCCCAGGAGGCTGCCACTGCCCTCGTCGAGTGAGCTTTAACTTCCCTCGGAGCGGACGCCCCACTCGATGTGTAAGACAGGTTGATGGCATCTCTGATCCATCTCGCTAATGTGCTTTTGGAGGCTTTTTTTTCCCTTTCCGAGGACCCTGAAAACACACAATAAGCTGGATTACTTACCGGTAATGCTCTTTTAATGAGTCCACGACAGCACCCCACATGAGAGAGAGGGATCCGCCCCATAGGAACAGGAAACCTACAGAATAAAAGGAGGCGGTCCCCTCTCCTCCTCAGTTTAGTTTACAGAGTATAAAAAGGGAACCGCAAAAGCTTTAGTATTAATTCTTATTCAGCAACATCAATTTCTTAAAACTCTATACAACCGTTATTTGTGATCTTAAAAGAAAGAGCTGTGCATAATCAGGGAGGGTTGTAAATGGGTGCTGTCGTGGACTCATTAAAAGAGCATTACCGGTAAGTAATCCAGCTTTTTACCCTTCGCCACGACAGCACCCCACATGAGAGATTTTCAGAGAGTCACTATCTGGGTGGGATTACTGTACTAAGAACAGTTCTACCAAAGGTCAGATCAGAAGATGGAGATAGATCAAGTCTATAATGGTTGTAGAAGGTGTAGACCAAGTTGCGGCCTTACATATCAAATGAATTGGTACATCTGCTTGTTCCGCCCAGGAGGAAGCCATGGCTCGTGTTGAATGTGCCTTTATGCCCACTGGAGTAACTTCACCCTTTGACGTATAGGCCAGACAGATTGCTTCTCTGATCCACCGAGATATGGTGGCTCTTGTAACCCCATGTCCTTTCTTGCGGCCCTGAAAGGAGATAAACAGAGCCCTACTCTCCCTCCATGTGTGAGACCTCTCTATATAAGTCAGGATGGCTCTTCTGACATCTAAGGTGTGGAACTTATGTTGTTCTGGAGTTACAGGAGAATCAAAAAAGGAAGGGAGAAATATTTCCTGAGATCTGTGATAGGTGGATGCCACCTTAGGGAGGTATGAGGGATCAGGTTTTAGGACTATTCGATCTTGAAATATTAACAAGAAAGGTGGGTCTACTGATAGGGCCTGGATGTCACTAACCCTCCTAGCTGAGGTTAGGGCTACCAATAGGGCTACTTTATACGTTAGAACATTTAGAGGTGTGGAATCTAGTGCTTCAAACGGAGAGCCAGTTAAGGATTCTAGAACTAAATTTAAATCCCATGGAGGTAGACGGGGAATATGGACCGGATTACTTCGTTCACAAGACTTAATAAATCTGGAGACCCATCTATCAGCTGCTATATTACATCCATATAGGGCTCCTAATGCTGAGACCTGGACTCTCAAGGTGTTTACTGACAATCCTAATTCTCTGCCTTTTTGTAGGAACTCTAGAATAGGTGTCACTGGAACTTGTCTAGTGAATGGTATTGAATAAAAGTTTAAGAATTTTTTCCATACCCTACTATATATTAGGGTGGTAGATCTTTTCCTACTTAGTAGCAGGGTGTTTACTAGTTGTTCTGAAAAACTCCTTGAACTTAGTAACTGCCGCTCAAATTCCACGCCGTCAAGTGAAGCCCTTTCACTTGCGGGTGGAAGAAGGGCCCCTGGAACAGTAGTTCCTTGTCTGATGGAAGAATCCATGGGTCGCATAGACACATGCTCTGGAGACAAGAGAACCACGGTCTCTTTGGCCAAAAGGGTGCGATGAGGATTACCCTTGCTTGTTCCCTCCTGATCACTAGTGGAATCAGAGACATTGGAGGAAAGGCGTACGCCAGTTTGAACTTCCAAGGATGGTGTAGAGAGTCCAACATGTCTGGATGATCCTTGAAGTTCAGAGAAGCAAATCTTTTTACCTGCCTGTTGCTTCTTGTGGCAAATAGATCTATTTGAGGTATACCCCATGATCCTGTTATTGCTCTGAATATGTCTCTGTTTAGGGTCCATTCTCCCTGGCGTAGCATGTTTCGACTGAGGTAGTCTGCTTTGGTATTTTCTACCCCTCTGATATGTAGGGCTGATAGGGATGCAAGATGAGTCTCTGCCAATTGGAAGATCTCTCCCACTATAGTCATCAGACTTCCTGACCGTGTACCACCTTGACGGTTTACATAGGCCACTGTGGTGGAATTGTCCGAGAAAACTCTTACATGTGCTCCTTGGATCTGTGGAAGAAAATGATTTAAGGCATTTTCCACCGCTCTTAATTCTTTCCAATTGGAAGAACATGTTAATTCTGCTTGATTCCAGGTGTCTTGGACCACATTATCCTCCATATGTGCACCCCACCCCGTAGGGCTAGCGTCGGTAGTAATTATTTTAGATGCGTCTATTATCCAAGGTACACCCTCTGAAAGGTGTCCCATATCTAGCCACCATGACAGGGATTCTATGACATTCCTGGAAAGAGTTAGTTTACTTTCCAGATTTCGTTTTTCCCCCCGGATTGATAATACTTAATACTGTAACTGACGGGTATGAAATTGAGCCCATGGTACAGCTGGGATACATGAGGATAATGATCCTAATAAGGACATAGCTTTCCTTAGTGTCATGTGGGGATATTCTATTGCCTTTGACACCTTTGACTGAATGGTTACTTTCTTTGAATGCGGGAGGAAGCTTTTTTGACTTACGGAGTCTAGCTGGATCCCTAGAAATATTTGAATGGTCTTTGGGTTCAGTCTGGACTTTTCGAAGTTGACGATCCAACCCAACTCCTGTAGGGATGAGATCGTGTTAGACAATCGCATTTTACATTGAGATATAGAATCTCCTACTACCAGAAAATCATCCAGGTAGGGTATTATCAAAGTGTCCCGTTGGCGTAGATAAGCCATCACTTCTAATATCACTTTTGTGAAGATGCGGGGAGCCATAGAAAGCCCAAAGGGCATTGCTACGTATTGAAAGTGACGAACCTGTCCCTCCAGGATGACTGCAACCCTTAGGTACTGCTGATGTTTGGCATGTATGGGAAGATGATAATAGGCATCTTTTAGGTCTATCCCGGCCATGACACACCTAGGGAACAAATGTTTGATGGCAGAACTAATGGATTCCATCTTGAAAGTATGGTTACGCAAAAAGGAATTTAATCTTTTGAGATTTATGATGGTTCTAAATGAACCATCTGGTTTATTGATCAAAAACAAAGGGGAATAGAACCCCCTTCCCTCCTGATCTCGGGGAACCTCTATCAATACTTTTTTAGATAGAAGGGATAGGATCTCGGATTCTAGAGCTTTTTGTTGTTCTTGTCCCCTTGGAGATGTTATTATTAGGGTTGAGCGACCTTGACCTTTTTAGGGTCGACTCATGTTTTGCGAAACCCGACTTTTTGAAAAGTCGAGTCGAGCGAAATCGGCCGATTACTGCGAAAAGTCGAGGATTGGCCGGAACACAAAACCCTATGCACGTCAATGGGGATATTTTTTTTTTCCTCTCTCTCTCTCTCCCCCTCCGTCCCATATTCCCCTCCGTCCCAGCACAGAAAATCTCGTGTTACACATTGCAAATCCCTACTGCGCACAAGCGATAAAATGATAGCCGTGCACGCCCCTAACCCCTGTCATCACTCTGCCCACACTCCTTCATTGGCTGAAAAAATGGCGCTAAACGCGTCATACGAAACGCGACTTTGGCGCCAAGATCGCGTACCGCATGGCCGACCCCACACAGGGATCGGGTCGGGTTTCATGAGACGCCGACTTTGCCAAAAGTCGGCGACTTATGAAAATGAACGATCCGTTTCGCTCAACCCTAGTTATTATAAAGGAATCCCAAGGGATTCTCTCAAACTCAAGTTTTATCCCATATTTAATAATGTCCAGAATCCAGTGGCTAGTTGTTATCCGCTCCCATTTGGAAAAGAAATATTTTAATCTACCGCCCACTTCATAGTTAGCGGTACTTGTTACGTTTTGGATTATAGGATCCCGTAAACAGAACACCTTTTTGTTTTGGGTCCTTTGTTTCCCAGCGCTCCCTTTGCTCAGTAGGTTTGTTCCTGGTAAAGGGGCGTCTTCTGAAGGCTCTCCTGTAAGAGGGAAGATATTGGTTAGGGAAGCCCTTCTTCCGCTCTCCTGCTTTATTTAAGAGCTCATCTAGTGTTTTCCCAAACAGGAACTCACCCTGGCAGGGGATCGCACAAAGTTTTGCTTTGGCCTGTGCGTCCCCTTTCCAGTTTTTTAACCAGAGTGCTCGCCGGGCTGTGCTCACTAGGCCGGCTGACCTGGCTGCTAGGCGTAGCGAATCCACGGAGGCATCTGCCAGGAATGCTACTGCCTCTTTCATTAGAGGGATTTTCGATAGGATGGTGTTCCTCGAAGCTCCACCTCTAATTTGTTCCTCCAGCTGCTCCGTCCATACTAGCAGCGACCTTGCAGTGCAGGTACCAGAAATAGCTGGTCTGAATACCCCGTGTTAGCCTCCCATGATCTTTTAAGTAAGGCTTCTGCCTTTCGGTCTAATGGGTCAGTTAGAGTCCCCGAGTCTTCCAACAGGTAAGACCAATTGCTTGGAAGTTGAGGCTACTGCAGCGTCAACTTTTGGTATTTTTGACCAAGAATTTAGCTCCATCACTGAAGGGATAGCGTCTCTTAGCAGAAGACGGCAAGAATCCCCTTGTATGCTGTTTTTCCCACTCCTTTTTAACTAGCTCTTTAATTGTGGGTATGACGGGGAAGGATCTACGCTTTTTTTGTCCTAAGCCCGCAAACATGATGTCTTGAGCTGACTTCTTTCCCTTCTCGTCTGGGCACCCCATCGTACTTCTAACAGCTTTTACTAAGTTGTCAACGCTGCTATTGGGTAGACAAAGTCCCCCTTCATTTTCGGATGAACTCGGCTGGGTTTCATCTTCCTCTGAGGATCTATGTATCACCTCTGACTCCGAGCTTGCTGGAGATTGGGACCTGCTTGGCTGTCGGGTACTGGTGCTACTTGCCTGCGCCAAACCCTGCATCTCTTCACGGATTATGGCTCTAACATCAGACGGAGTCATAACATTCTCCTGCCGTAAGGTCAGTGTAATGCATTCTGAGCATAATCTCTTAATATACGAGTCCGGGAGGGGTTGCAAACATAAAGCACATTCTTTGTGTTTGGATTTATGTGTCCTTTTCTTAGTCTAGAGGGGATACAGGAGGAACATATATCAGCATATGGGAAGAGACTTTTTTAAAAAAACTCACCCAGTGAAGCTGACAGGTACCGGTTCTGGAGGCGGGTTCTTTGACAAAAGATCCCTCTGTTTGGTGGCAGATCGCTTTTCCTGAGGTCGATCCCCACTTTTAGTGCTGCTCCTGGCGCTTGTCTCCTTGCTGGGAGAACGCTCTGTTGCAGGCAAGTGCGCTACATCGGCCGGTGAAGCCATACTTACACACACCGGCCGACGCTAGCGCTGCACTTTTAAATGTGGCGCCGAATCTCCTGCCTCCCCGGACCCAACCCGGAAGTGCTCCAGCGACTTCCGGGTTAGACGCGCCGCTCCTTCTCACCATGCGGCGGCTGCTGCATAAAAAGCCGGCCGCTGAGCGCGCACGTCCTCATGGAGCCGGGTGGACCAGCGGCACCGGACCCGGACCATGGCGATCAATCAGACGGGGGGGGGGGGGGGAGGCTGCAAACAGTGGCTCCCCCACCGCTGCCTCTGGAACCGCAACCCCTCATTTTTGGGGTTCGGGCAAAAGGAGGGAAGAGAAATCTTCTGAGATCTGTGGAAACGAGACGCTACTTTTGGTAAATAAGTGGGGTCTGTCTTGAGAACAACCCTATCGTCCAAGATCTGCGTAAAAGTTGGGTTAGCTGATAAAGCTTGAATGTCACTGATCCTGTGAGCTGAAGTAAGAGCTACCAATAGGGAGGTTTTGCGGGATAGAATTCTCAAGGGAGCGTCTTCCAAGGGTTCAAAGGGAGATTTAGTTAGGGCTGTGAGGACTAAATTTAAATCCCATTGCGGGGCCTTCCGTAAGTGTAGAGGTCTAGACCTTTCTGCCGCTTTAATGAACCTGGAAACCCAATGATTCCTTGCTAGGTTATAGTTAAATAAGGCTCCCAAGGCCGAGACCTGGACTTTAAGGGTATTTGTGGCTAGACCTTGCTCCAACCCATTTTGTAGGAACTCTAATATGGCTTTAAGCGGAACTCCCTCAGTCACTTTAGAGCTTGAGGATGAAAGAATTTTTTCCAGACTTTACCATATTGTTTGGTAGTTCTTGGCTTTCTGCTTTGTAGAAGGGTTGATAGAAGGCCTGGAGAAAACCCTTAATCCCTTAGTAGCCCCCTTTCAAACTCCAGGCTGTCATGTGTAACCTAGCTACCTGCGGTTGCGCTATTGGTCCCTGGGAGAGAAGATTGGGCAGGTCCAGGCGCACCCAAGGGTCGGAGATGGACATCCTCCTGACCCATGAAAACCAGATCCTCTTTGGCCAGAAGGGGGCTATCAACACTACCCGAGCTCTGTCTTCCCGTATCTTCCTCAGGACTGCTGGTATTAATGCGATTAGGAGAAATGCATAGGCTAGTCGATAATTCCATGGAATAAAAAATGCATCTAGCGCGACGGGGTTCCCGACTGGAGTTATGGAACATAAGGCACCTTCCGGTTCAGATTGTTCGCAAACAGATCTATGTCTGGTGTCCTCTAACTTTCTGCGATTTGACTGAACACTGATTGGTTTAACTCCCATTCTCCCTGTTTCAGACGAGACCGGCTCAGGAAGTCTGCACTGAAATTGTCCACCCCTTTTATGTGAAGGGCCGATAGGGACCCCCGGTTGTCCTCGGCTATTTGGCAGATTGATTTTGTTACCTCCATTAGTGATTGGGAACAGGTCCCACCTTGGTGATTCAAGTAGGCTACAACCACTCTGTTGCCTGAAAATATCCTGACATGATGTGAGTGAAGGGAGTTCAGGAATTCTAAGAGTGCAAATTTCACCGCTAGTAGTTCCTTCATATTGGAAGATACTGCTCTTAAGTCCAGGCCCCCTCTGCTACAAGATCGTTTAGGTTACACCCCCCCAGCCCCTGGGGCTTGCATCCGTGGTTATCAGCTTCGAGACTGGGAATACCCATGGGATGCCTTGGGCCAAATTGCTCGACTTCACCCACCACTTTAGTGAGAGTGTCGTGTTTGACGAGAAACTGAACAGACTTTCTAAATTTCCTTCTAGAGAAATTTCCTCTGACAAGATCTGCCACTGAAGTTCCCTCGTGTGTAACTGAGCCCATTGAATTGCGGGAATGCATGCTGTCATGGACCCCAGGAGGGACATTGAGTCTCGTAAGGATATGGAGGGGAGATCCCTTGCTCGAAATACCAACCCCACCATTTTTTGAATTTTCCCTAGGGGTAGGCGACATTCCTGATGGACAGAATCTAGTGTAATGCACAGATATTCCTGTACCTGGCTTGGTACTAACTTGGATTTTTTCAAGTTCAGAAGCCAGCCATGACCTCTGCTATCAGCTTGGTGAACACCCGGGGTGCTATGGCCAATCCAAAAGGAAGAGCCGCAAATTGAAAATGTCTTATGACCCCCCTGATTTGGACAGCTACCCTGAGAAATTTCTGGGAGTCTCTGTGGATGGGGATGTGATAATATGCGTCCTTTAAATCTAGCACTGCCATAAAACAACATTTTTACTGACGTTTTTATTGTCTCCATTTTGAATGGCTGCACTATTAGGTGTTTGTTTAAACCTTTTAAGTTTATAATTGTCCTGAAGGACCCATCTGTTTTTTTCCTGAGGAAAAGTGGGGAGTAAAACCCTTTCCCTTTTTCTTGAGGGGGAACCTCCAGAAGAACTCCCTTCCCTAATAGTCCCGTAACCTCCTGTTCCAGAGATAGTTGTTCCTCTACTGAGGATCTCCAGGATGCAAGCAGGAAGGATGGTCGAGGGGGGTGTTTAAGTTGAACTTCAGTCCCAACTTTATTAGGTCCAGAATCCAGGTACTGTTGGTTGAGAGATAGAGGGACAATCTTCCCCCCCACCTGGGGCAAGAGTTCATTGGGAGGGTTTTTAGTATCGGTGCGGCTTTTGTTGAACATGAACTCCTTATTCTTATTCTTTTTATCCTCCCATCTGTCTTGCGTTCTCGGTGGCTTTCTACAGATGAATTTCTTACTCCGAAAGGGCCGCTTGTAGGATGGGTATGAGAGGATAGGGAAGGATTTTTTCTTATCCCCTGCCTTGTCTAGGATGTCACCTAAAGTGGAACCAAATAGGAATTATCCCTCACAGAGAATGTTGCATAGCTGCGATTTTGTCTGAAGATCTCCCGGCCAACATTTAAGCCAAAGAGCTCGTCTAGCCGCATTGGAGAAGACTGCTGATCTGGCAGCCAGACTGATAAGAGTCTGCAGACGCATCTGCCAGGAAAGCGGCTTCCCCTCTCATTACTGGTAAAGTGTTTAACATAATGTCCCGAGATGGTTTTCCCTTTAAGCGGAGATTCTAACGGATCCAGCCAGACCATTAGGGAACGGGATGTACAGTCAGCGTCCACTGCTGGTCTTAGCCTTCCCCCAGCTGCTTCCCAAGAACCTTTCAGAAAAGCATCTGCTTTCTTGTCCATGGGGTCTTTTAAGACTCCCATATCCTCAAATGGAAGGTCGAACTTTTTTTTGACGTTTTAGCAATGGCTACGTCCAATTTGGGTGCTTTTTCCCCAAAAGGAGCATACTGGGTCCTCAAAAGGGTGTTTCCTTTCAGGTGTAAGTAAGGCCTTCCTTATGTGCTTTTTCCATTCTTTGTTAATTAAGGCCTGGGTTTTTCCATTAAGCGAGAAAGCTCTCCTTTTCTTTTGTTCGAGTCCTCCAAACATAATATCTTGAACTGATTTTTCAGGGTGAGGGTCAGCCAATCCCATCGTGTTTCTAACTGCCTTAACGAAGCTATTTCCTCTAGTGGAAAGTAACTACGACCCCCCGTAGAAGATGCCGATGAATTAGAAGAATCTGAATCTTTTCCTTTGCTATCTGTGCCACTAGAATCGGGGTCAGGGGACCTGTGTCTAATCTTCCTTCTTTTTTTACCCTCCTGAAGGGACCTAAAGGTGTCCTCTACTTGGGTTTTAATTAGTGACTTAAGCTCTGTTGTGAACCCGGGGAGCCCTTCACAGACTGTCTGTTCTATACATGAACTACACAGTCTCTTTTCCCATGTGGTGGGCAGATCTTCTTTACAAAGCGCACAGATCCTGTGTTTGGATTTTCCTGAACTTTTCCTCCCCTAAAGAAGAGATAAACAGAAAAAATAGGGCTCTATTAGCAGCGAACTTTCACGAAGATCACTTATCACCTGGTGGACCAATCAGTACCGGTTGGGGATGATCCGTATCTGCTATAGGATTCTCACTTCCTCCGGACACTGCGCTGGAGCCTTTGCTGTACTGAGATCCTGAGCGTCTTTTCCCAGCAGTATCATGTTGCTGGTGATGAGAAACTTGTTTCCCTTTTGCCTGTGGTCGCCGTTTTTGCTGCTGCTGCGGTGGTGACCTGGCTTGTGGGGATCTTGATTCTGGCAAGTCTGGGTCCCTCATTGCTGCTTGGGAACACCGACCGAGCTCCATTTAGAAGCATCCAGCCAGAGTACTGTCCCCTTAAATAGTTTATGACTGGGTTATCCAGCCCTGACCCCTGCCAACGCGCCATTATGCCCCGCGCGTGCATACTGACCGGTTACCCAGTCATGCATTGCGCCTGAACGCGTCATTGGGCCAGCGCATGCGTACTAACCTACTCCCAGATGTGCTTTGCGGCGGAAAAGGATCACGCCTCTGCGTGCGTGCTTCCTGGTTCCGGGCCGGGAGCCCTAGAGGCAGGAGACTCCATTCCGGGGAAGCAGTTACCTGCGGCTGATTCCCCCCCACCTGGAGGGACCCCTCGCGGTGTTGTGCTGCCGGAGACGCTATGGAGGATTCTTTGGGAGCGGCGGTCTCGCTCCTGCCGCTACTCCCCAAGCACCCTAGAGACCCACTGAACCCAGCGGTGGCGCTTCGGGTAACCACGCCAGCCGAGGCAGGGAACCCCCGTCCCCTGGATCGGTCTGACTGGCCCCGATATCCCACGAAGATTTCAAGGTTTTGCTGCAGGTTCCCTATCAAGGACAGGAAACCAAACTGATGCGGGAGAGAGGTACCGTCTTTTTATCTGTAGTTTTCCTGTCCTTGATGGGCGGATCCCCTCTCTCCATGGTGCCGTCATGGGGGACAGAGAAATGTTAGTTATTAAGTATTTTGTGTGACATATCTATGTGATTTAAGGGCATGAAAATTCAAAGTTGGAAAATAGCGACATTTTCAAAATTTTTGCCAAATTTCCGCTTTTTTCACAAATAAACTCAAGTCATATCAAAGAAATGTTACCACTATCATGAAGTACAATATGTCACAAGAAAACAATGTCAAAATCACCAGGATCCATGGAAGCGTTCCAGAGTTATAACTTCATAAAGGGACAGTGGTCAAAATTGTAAAAACTGGCCTGGTCATTAACATGCAAACCACCCTTGGGGGTAAGGCTACTTTCACACTAGCATCGTGCACTGCACGTCGCTATGCGTCGTTTTGCAGAAAAAAGGCATCCAGCAAAAGTGCTTGCAGGATGCGTTTTTTCTCCATAGACGTGTATTAACGACGCAGTGCGACGCATTGCCACAGGTCGCAACCTGTGCGACGGTTACGTCGGACCGTCGCCACCAAAAACCGTTGCATGTAACGTTTTTTGGTGCGTCGTCTGCAGCATTTCCGACCGCGCATGCGTGGCCGGAACTCCGCCCCCGCCTCCCCGCACCTCACAATGGGGCAGCGGATGCGGTGTAAAACTGCATCCGCTGCCCCCGTTGTGCGGCGGTTTCAACGCTAGAGTCGATGCGCTGCAACGTCGCATAGCGACGTGCAGTGCACGACGCTAGTGTGAAAGTAGCCTAAAGGGGTTAAGGAACACAGCAATCCAAATATGTTTCTTTTTTACTTTGAACTGGAAAGAACGTGGGCAAATTGAACTCATGTATTTATTTTTATTATAAAAAAGGTTAAACTTTTTACATTATTTTTTAGTCCTCTTAGGGGACATCAAGCTGCAATCGCTTGATCACCTTCTATATACAATAACACAGTATTGCAGCATGTAGTGAAAATCTCAGTCTGCTATGGCGCCCAGGCTGTGGCTAAGCTTCACAGAAGGATTGAGCTGGCAGTGATGGCGCCCAATCCATTGAAGAGATTCACACCTGCATTTACAGGTTTAACTGCTGGAATTGGAGCTCAGCGCTATCCCCTGGTATTAGAAACAGATGCTGGCTATATAATATAGCCTGTATCTGTCACATATGCAGCCCCTGAGACTCCTGCACATGAAGACTCCTTCCCAGGATGTGAATACAATATCCTTTTACAGGAAAAAGTGTTAATGATGCTGCTAAAATAGTGTGTAAAGTGGTAATTCCTCCCTGCTCTTTACTGGGACTGCAATATGCATTATAGTTGTGTTTTAAGTTTTTTCCATTACTGTTTTATTGATGACCGTTCCTTAGGATCGTCATCGATATAAGATTGGTGGTGGTCCTACACCCGCTACCCCTAACAATCAGCTGCTCCCAGATGTAAACAGTGTACGGAGTGAAACTCTGCAGCTCAGTCACAGTATTTTGTGACAAGTCCGGGGTACTGCAAATCAGTGCCACTATTTCAATAGGAGCCATAGCTGAAACTCATAACCGCTGATTGATGGACATACTGGATGTTGCACCCCCACCAATCTGATATTGGTAATTTAGCAGTCAAAACCCCATTTCTGAGTTACTGAAATGTTGCAGCTGTAAACCAAAGTGTCAGTGAGTTTTGCAAACCATAGTAGTGTAATCTGATCTGTCACAATGACAGAAGTGTGCTTTAATATTGTTGTTTTGTCAAATTGGAGAAAACAATTCATCGTTCATCCATCCTATACTCCTAGAAATAAACAATACCTGTATCTAAAGAACTGCTACAAGAGAAGAAGCTTCCTAGAGGAGTTACAAGTTGAAATCTGTCTGCTCATGCCCATGGATATGACATCACTATTAGGCTCCATGTAGTTCAGTCACAAAGAAAAAGCGAAACATTAGTAAAGTAACATGAAGGTGCATCCTACTCCATTCTATCCTTATGTTAGTGGCTCTTTCAGAATGACATTGCACTGGAGTTATATAAAAAAAACAATAAAAAAAACCAAGGCAAAATATTGCAACACTTGAATGCATTGCTTCGAGTTCTACAGTGTATATTGCTAATATGTTTAAGCTGTAAACAAAAAATGCTTCTTATTCACATTGGATTTCCAATCCCAACCACCATTATTACCAGAGAAGCCAATCCCCACCAGACAAAATATAATACAGTAGTGCATTAGATACAGTGTTAAGTGGGTAAAGTGCAAATATGATAATGTCAGGAACAACCCACCCACTGTATTCCGTCCTTACGTGATCAAATAAAACTTCAGTAGTGTCTTTTGTTACAGCTGCAGAGTGGAGCATGAATCCAACGAATGAAGTGACATATTAATGAAACAAAAAAGTTGGTTCTTTATATCCAAAAAGTTTGAAGTCTCCTTCAAATCTTTCATAAAGACGTTTGATGTCCCTCTTGGCTACTTTGGAAAAATAATATTCCACTTTTGATTGGTTGTATTTTGTGATTCCTGGCGGTATAGCGGGGTAAGACACTAGTCTATCGATTCCTGCTTCCCTTAGGATGTAAGGTGCATCCTCCTCCAGAGTCTCATGGTGCCCGACGACATTATAATTTATTTCACAAGGGGCACAAAGTTCCACATAAGTTACCCAGTGGATTATATGGTCCCCAAACTGGAGATCTAGAAACTTGTGGTTTGGATCACCGAGGTATCGCACAAAGTCTTGAAATTGCAGTCCACCCCGGGATTCTGTGCGATACTTCCGGTACTTGCGGATAATGACTGGAGCAATGTTGTGCTTGTACCATGGCTCAAAACGGGGATTGTGTACAAACTTATCTTTATATGCAGATATGATTCTCTCAAAGGGATCTCTGACAATAAGAAACTTGAAGTATGAATTCAGCCTGAAAACAATGGAGATTAAAAATTATCAGAAATTATTACATACAAGCGCAGCAAGGTATAATATATACGTTGCACAGAAAATCCCATTACTATTAAAGGCCAGTATAAGTTTGGTTGGATGACCAATAACCACTGCTGAAATTGTCACTTAGTATATTGTTACACAGAGCTCAATCTCCAGGGTGCCAACCCCCGCAGTATCCAAAATTGTTTAAACGTGGATTGTCTGAAACTGTTTATTCATAGATTTATTCCTACTATTTGCAGTGCACTTTTGCAATTTTTGGATAAATCAGCATGGTGTTTTTTTTGTACTAAAGAACCAAAAAATATGGTTTTAGGGGATTTTTTGTTAGATGGAAATCACTGCATATACCACGCATATGGAAAAGTATGAACACATGTCACCCAAGTACTGTGGAGGATATGTGCGCTCATTATACAGTTAAGTCCATATATATTTGGACAGACAACATTTTTCTAATTTTGGTTATAGACATTACCTCAATGAATTTTGAACAAAACAATTCAGATGCAGTTGAAGTTCAGACTTTCAGCTTTCATTTGAGGGTATCCACATTAAAATTGGATGAAGGGTTTAGGAGTTTCAGCTCTTTAACATGTGCCACCCTGTTTTTAAAGGGACCAAAGTAATTGGACAATTGACTCCAAGGCTATTTCATGGACAGGTGTGGGCAATCCCTTTGTTATGTCATTCTCAATTAAGCGGATAAAAGGCCTGGAGTTGATTTGAGGTGTGGTGCTTGCATTTGGAAGGTTTGCTGTGAAGTAAACATGCAGTCAAAGGAGCTCTCCATGCAGGTGAAACAAGCCATCCTTAAGCTGGGAAAACAGAAAAAACCCATCCGAGAAATTGCTACAAAATTAGTAGTGGCAAAATCTACAGTTTGGTTACATCCTGAGAAAGAAAGCACTGGTGAACTCATCAATGCAAAAAGACCCGGGCGCCCATAGAAGACAACAGTGGTGCATGATCGCAGAATAATCTCCATGGTGAAGAGAAACCCCTTCACAACAGCCAACCAAGTGACCAACACTCTCCAGGATGTAGGCGTATCAATATCCAAATCTACCATAAAGAGAAGACTGCATGAAAGTAAATACAGAGGGTTCACTGCACGGTGCAAGCCACTCATAAGCATCAAGAATAAAAAGGCTAGACTGGACTTTGCTAAAAAACATCTAAAAAAGCCAGCACAGTTCTGGAAGAACATTCTTTGGGCAGATGAAACCAAGATCAACCTCTACCAGAATGATGGAAAGAGAAAAGTATGGCGAAGGCGTGGTACAGCTCATGATCCAAAGCATACCACATCATCTGTAAAACACGGCGGAGGCAGTGTGATGGCTTGGGCATGCATGGCTGCCAGTGGCACTGGGTCACTACTGTTTATTGATGATGTGACACAGGACAGAAGCAGCCGAATGAATTCTGAGGTATTCAGAGACATACTGTGTGCTCAGATCCAGCCAAATGCAGCCAAACTGATTGGTCGTCGTTTCATACTACAGATGGACAATGACCCAAAACAAAGCCAAAGCAACCCAGGAGTTTATTAGAGCAAAGAAGCGGAATATTCTTGAATGGCCAAGTCAGTCACCTGATCTCAACCCAATTGAGCATGCTTTTCACTTGTTAAAGACTAAACTTCAGACAGAAAGGCCCACAAAGAAAGAGCAACTGAAAACCACCGCAGTGAAGGCCTGGCAGAGCATCAAAAATTAGGAAATACAGCGTCTGGTGATGTCCATGAGTTCAAGACTTCAGGCAGTCATTGCCAACAAAGTGTTTTCAACCAAGTACTAGAAATGAACATTTTATTTAAAATTATTTAATCTGTCCAATTACTTTTGGTCCCTTTAAAAACAGGGTGGCACATGTTAAGGAGCTGAAACTCCTAAACCCTTCATCCAATTTTAATGTGGATACCCTCAAATGAAAGCTGAAAGTCTGAACTTCAACTGCATCTGAATTTTTTGTTTAAAATTCATTGTGGTAGTGTCTATAACCAAAATTAGAAAAATGTTGTCTCTGTCCAAATGTATATGGACTTAACTGTATATAAATTCTAGATGAAAGTAGATACATTTTATTTTGTGACCAATATTTTTACAGCCATTGCCAATCAGTGAAAGATTTGCCATGTTGCTATACCTCTTTTGTCCCCCATTTGAAAAGCATGCAGAAGGTGAAAAATTTCTCCCAGCTGGAAACTTAAAATGACACATTTTCAGCCTGCCAAACCACTGGTGCTGGACTATCAAACAGCATACAGGCATGACAGGGAGACAGACATTCAGGACAAGGAATTGAAGAGCAGCAGGAGCAAAGATTGCTGGGAAGTGAGGGAATAATCGTATGGATTGCATATACAGTAATAAAGCATGAGAAGCGGGACAGATCCTGAACATATTAGGCCAGTATGTTCACCAAAAGCAACTGCAACCTACAGCAGTAGTTTAGGGCAGCCAGACCATGCTTTTCTAGGCAACTACTTAAATAGAAAAACAGTAAATGCCTTCTGATAATTTTCTGACAAACAAAAGCTGTTAGGAAAGATAAATTAGTTTAGAGGGAATCCCATCAGCAGGTTTTTGTTACCTCATCTGAGAGCAGAGAATTAGCAATATGAACCCTATCACCATGGAAAACACTGTTCCAAATAGATTAATGACCAATATAGTAAAAATTGGGAGCTAAAACTTAACTTTTAATGTGTTATTAAAATTGACATATTGAAACATAACATGATAAAGACGCACAAATATTGACACCCTCAAGGGGTATCAAAGACCGAATAAATCTCGGTACTACACAGAAATATACTGATCCAATGACAAGTTCTTATTGATAAACGTAATCCTAGACGCAACCTTATTGATTTATCAATATCAAGGAAAGGTATGCAATAATTAAACAAGGGAAGGTCTCACCCAATTCCCATGCAGTATACTCTGTGTGAGAGCACAGCAATTTCATTAGTTTGCTTTTGTATAGTGTAGATCAGACCTGGGCAAGATGCGGCCCACCTGATGATTTTAAACGGCCCGCCAGCTAGCTGTCACTTCTGACAGCCGCCCCCGGCACCGCTTGGCCAGCCGCCAGACGCTTCTGAGGAGGACCGCTGGCGGCTGGAGTGAAGGCCCTGAGCTCATACGCATCGGCCCTGTACGTCACATGCAATGTGAGCAGCAGAGCCGGGTTGAATATCGGTGGCGGCGGCCATCTTCCCGAGGCCGCGCGTGCGCAGATGGAGTGCTCTGCTTCACGGGGCTTCAGGAAAATGGCCGCGGGAGGCCGCACGTGCGCAGATGGAGATCGCGGTGGCCATTTTCCTGAAGCCGACTTTGCAGATTTAGATCTCGGCTTCAGGAAAATGGCCGCCGCAATCTCAATCTGAGCACGCGCGGCCATTTTCCTGAAGCCCCGTGAAGCAGAGCACTCCATCTGCGCACGCGCGGCCTCGGGAAGATGGCCGCCGCCACCAATATTCAACCCGGCTCTGCTGCTCACACTGCATTCCGGGCTGCTGCGTCACCTCACCGGTGGAAGGGACCCTGCGCACGCCATGCCGCACCTCTTCCGTCGCCACACCACTGCAGCAACCCCCCATGGACACCAGGCTATGGCGTCGCCCACCTAAGCAGGAAGGGACCCTGCTCAGGTGCACGTCACACCGCATCAGCCCACCTCTGTCGACACCATGCCTCCTGTGACCCTGCTCTGGCACCGCCAGCCTTCAGGTAAGATACTATAAATTCGGACAATAAGAGGGAACCCCATCTTATAAAAAAAATCTTTTTTTCTGCAATTTTCACCCCAAATTTGTGGTGCGCCTTATGGTCCGGTGCGTCTTATAGTCCGAAAAATACGGTAATTACACTGTGTTCCAAATTATTATGCAAATAATATTTCCTCATATTTTCTCTAAATTACCTATCTGAATTGCAGTCATTGTTATTTTCCAGTCATCTACTATTCTAGTATAATTGCAATGTTTTGGAACAAACTGCCTATGAAAACAGTATCTTTTAAAAAAAAAATAAACACTCAAAATGCATGTTCCAAATTATTATGCACAGCAGAGTTTTCAACCTTTTGTTTTTTATTTTGAACAAAAAAAATGGTCAATTGTGAAGTTATAAGCATTATCAGCTTATTACAAAATGAAATCAAACAGTTTTCAAGTGAAAACTTTATTCTAGGTGATGTTACATTTGCACATAGGACCCCTTGTTCGAAAGAAGCTTCTGAACTCTCTCGTCCATTGAATTTGTCAGTTTTTGGATGGTTTCTCCTTCAATTGTTTTGCATGTGGACAGAATACCCTCCCAGAGCTGGTGCTTAGATGTGAACTGCCTCCCGACATCATAGACACTCCTTTTGATGATGCTCCAGAGGTTCTCAATGGGGTTGAGGTCAGGGGAAGATGGTGGCCACACCATAAGTTTGTCCTCTTTTATGCCCATAGCAGCCAGAGATGCAGATGTGTTTTTTGCAGCATGAGACGGTGCATTATCATCCATGAAAATGATCTTGCTGTGGAAAGCACGGTTCTTCCTCTTGAACCATGGCAGGAAGTGTTGTTTTAGAAACTCCACATAGATTATGGAGTTCATCTTTACCCCTTCAGGGATCATAAAGGGGCCGACAATCTCTCCCCATGATTCCAGCCCAAAACATTACTCCACCTCCTCCTTGTTGGCGCCTTAGCCGTGTTTTCATGGGGTGTCCATCAACTAGCCATCCTCCACTCCATCCATCTGGACCATCGAGCGTTGCACGGCACTCATCGGTGAACAAAACAGTTTGGAAGTCAGTCTTCATGTATCGTTTGGCCCACTGGAGCCGTTTCTGCTTGTGTGCAGTGGATAGAGGTGGTCGACAGGATGGCTTACGCACCTCTGAAGGACCCTGCATCTTGTTGTTCTGGGGACGTTGGAGGCACCAGCAGCTTCAAAAACTTGTCTGCTGCTATGACAAGGCATTTTTGCAGCTGCTCTTTTAACCTTACGCAATTGCCTGTTGGAAAGAGTCCTCAATTTTTCCTTATCAGCACGCACACGTGTGTGCTGGGAATCAGCTACATACTTCTTGATTGTGCGATGATCACGATGAAGTGCCTTGGCAATGTTGATTGTAGTCATGCCTTGACCTAATTACTCCACAATTTGTTGCTTCTCAGCAGCCGACACATCCTTTTTCATTCCCATTTTGGCAAAAAAATGTAGGCTGCTTAATAATGTGGAACAGCCTTCTTAAGTAGTCTTGCCTTTATTTGGACACACCCGCCAAACTAATTTGCACAGGTATCTGCAATTGCTTTCAGTGATATAAAGAGCCCTGACACACATCACCATCAATGAGTTTAAATGACAAACAAAAAAATTCTAACCTTATCACTCCTAAACTCTTTGTGCATAATAATTTGGAACACAGTGTATATTAGTCCGGCCCTCTAAAACCATCCCAATTTCTCATGCGGCCCCATGGCAAAATTAATTGCCCACCCCTGGTGTAGATGAAGACCACACCGTAATCTCCTGACGCATTTCCTCTTTAGAAAGCATTTGTCAGGCGAGCTTTAAACATAATTCATGGTTCATTTGTGCTACATCATCCAAACATCCCACCGCCGGCCGTGGTGTCCAGGGCATGCTGCATCTCATACCGAACTGTCTGTCCCAAGATTAAATATGCCTGTACCGTGAAACATCACTTACGGCTGTCTCGGCGCTTCATATCCGGGCTATGGTCCGAACTATGGAGCACGTGCATCACTCAATAAGCGCCGCGATGATCCGCATACATTATTTCCTGTGCGTCCAAAGAAAAAGGCCAATGTAATCCTGTGGAACGCACGTGTATCGACAGGAATACACTAACATCAGAACACCACTATTTAGCCAAGTATTTGAGAAACTAATGAAGGGCCTTTATCATGCGGAGGTGAATACTTGGCAATAATATAAATATAGCAAATCCACTCCATATGTAAATCAATATGGGCACTATTCTGTTAGCTCATACCAAGGAGCAGAGTACAGAAACAGAGTTTTAGGCAGATATTATCCAAGATAACCAGGGATAAAAACAAAGATAGAAAAACGGTATAAGCAGAAGGAGGACACTGATGTCACGCATTTGCAGACAGAATAGTGATCAGGTTGAGTTACATATGGAGTTGATTTGCTATATTTATATAGTTGCTAAGTACCGGTAGTCACCTTGATATAGGTGCTTCATTGGTTTCTCACCTACTTACCTAAATAGTGGTGTTCCGATGCGAGAGTGTTCCTGTGGATACACTTGCTTTCCACAGGATTACATAGGCATATTCATTGGACATGCCCAAAATGATGTACGTGGATCATCGCAGCACTTTAAAATGAAAGGTAAGAAAAAATATTTGGAAATTTTGCATTGTATACCCGGCGGTAAACCGCAGTAGCCATACCTCTCCTGAACATCTGACCTACTGTATGAAGATAGCCTAGGAAGACCATTCTTTTCGTGGTCGTGAACCACATTTTCTGGGATATCCTCAATTGATGAAAACACCTCTGCAAAACAATGGAAAATTAGATATACAGTATATAAATGTTTTCACTCTTTCAGGCAAATGGCTAGGTTTAAAAAGTGAACTCTATTATTTGATAAATAACATGGCAATTTCAGAATAGACATTTTAACATTAAAAGAAAATCTGTCAGTAGATCTGCAATCCATAGTTTTAATTCATACATAAATGTGGCATCACACAGCCTTTCCCACAAAAGCATTTTTTCCATGGGAAAATAATGCAATATTTGACTGTCTATGATTGTCTATGGTCCTTAGTATGGGGAAGTAATGTACTCTTCTGCACATACTGTCATATGTGAGGGTATCAAATCTATATTTTTTTTTTATTGCACCATTGACATGTTGGGACAGATTTGCAAAACTAATGTAAGTGAGAAGAGGGACATGAAAGTTGTAACCTGGTTTCTATGGGCAATGTCCTCAATTTGCCTTAAAGTAGTTAAAATAAACTTCACTGGTTGTTTCCAGCTACTATTTTTACACCTTAGAAGGAATTGTAGCTGCTGATAGATACCCATCTAGAGAGGAAATCAGCATAGGACTGACACCATTTCTACTGCCAGAAATCTTATACTATGGTGTGAAGCAGAAAGTACAGAGCCAATTACAACATAAATGTAATACACAGCATTTTTTTTCAAAATTTAGAACAAGGGGACAACTCCTTTCATTTTTTTTTTTTTACTGAAACCTGTTAAAATAAATATTCAATAAACTGGTCTTAGAGGAATATAGAAAATGATTTTAAAATTGTTTACAATTACCATTTAAAACAATGAGAACTTTTTTCCACTGGGTATTTCCTACTTTAGGGGTCTGACAAAATAAGATTCTGTGCTTGTCAGAGACAAATATTCGATCCAACACAAACTTGGAAACAAAGGAATGTGAGAGGTTCCTGAGAGATTCATTCCTGCAGACACTTCTCAGTAGCTCCAGTCGTTCCTTGTGGATGAGATCAACGAGGGTCAGATTCTTCAATGTGTCCACTGTCGGCTGAAATGAATGATTACACATCTTAAAAACGTTGCCGTTTCATGGTTACTACACATTCAGGTGCAGTTTCAGAAATTACTATTGTTGTTCCATATAGGACATATGTACACGACTGTATTGTTTCTGAAATACCTGATAAAAAGAACATTGTCGGTAGAATGGATAAAAAAGAGCATATAATGACTTGTTCAGTTAAGTAATACAAAATATCTTAATCAAATTAATTTGATTTTAAATGTTATATCAGCAATTTTTCCATTTTAGACTCGCCCTATCAGGACATAGGTAAGGTAGTAGCAGCTCCTGGAATCACCTAAAACAAAGGTCACATAAAGCGGTCATTGATGTTAGAGGGGGCAATACATGGTATTACGAAATGGGGTACGTGAACTTTTGATCAGGGTCATTTGGATGTTTTGGGGTGTCATGATTTAAAAAGAGAAAACACAGTAATAGAAAATTGATTCCAGCTCACCCAGTTGCTCTATGCTCATCCACCAGGGGCTCAGACACCGGCCTCGCCCTGGCCTCACATCAAGGAAGGAAAATAGAAAAAATTGGAGTCCGACTCAACAGGACTGGCTTTTCCTTTTTCTTTTTCAAAAGAAAATAGTGCATACAAAAGAAAAAAAAAAAAAAAAAAGTCATGAGTAAGACTGCCTAGTGCAGTCGAAACGCGTCGACTGGGTCATGTCGACCATGTAAATTTTTCTTTTGTATGCACTATAATTTCTTTTGAAAAAGAAAAAGGAAAATCCAGTCCTGTTGAGCCAGACTCCAATCACACCTATCCTCAAAAAGCCCTCTTTTGACCCATCCTCTGTATCTAGCTATCGCCCTATATCTCTTCTCCCCTATGCCTTAAAACTACTGGAACAAAACGTCCATCTTGAACTGTCCGCCCACCTCTCTTGCTCCTCTTCGACCGCCTACAATCTGGCTTCCGGCCGCACCACTCCACTGAAACTGCCCTAACTAAGGTCAACAATGACCTATTAACCGCCAAGGCCAAGCGACACTACTCTGTCCTCCTCCTCCTCAACCTGTCCTCTGCCTTTGACACAGTGGACCATTCTCTTTTACTACAGACTCTCTCATCTCTTGGCATTACAGACTTGGCCCCATCTTGGATCACGTCATACCTAACAGACTGGACATTCAGTGTCTCCCACTCGCACTCCACCTCGCCCCCTATCTGTCGGAGTCCCGCGAGATTCAGTCCTAGGGCCCCTGCTCTTCTCCATTTACACCTTCAGCCTCAGACAGCTCATTGAATCTCACGGCTTTCAGTATCACCTCTATACTGATGACACAGAACTACCTCTCTGAACCAGATATCACCTCCCTACTAACCAGAATTTCACAATGTCTGTCCGCTATTTTATCCTTCTTCTCCTCTAGATTTCTAAAACTTTATATGGACAAAACAGAATTCATCATCTTTCCCCCATCCCACTCGACCCCCCCCAGCGGACCTATCCATGACAGTAAACGGCTGCCCACTCTCCCCAGTCCCGCAAGCTCGATGCTTTGATGTAATCCTTGACACTGATCCCTCTTTCTAACCACATATTCAAGCCCTTTCCACTTCCTGCCGACTTCAACTCAAAAATATTTCACAGATCCGTACATTCCTCAACCAAGAATCTGCAAAAACCCTAGTCCATGCCCTCATCATCTCCCGCTTAGACTACGGTAACCTCCTGCTCTGTGGCCTCCCCTCTAACACTCTCGCACCCCTCCAATCTATTCTAAAATATGCTGCTCGACTAATCCACCTGCCCCCATACCCGCCCCCCCGCTATTCCCTGGCCTCTCCCCTCTGCCAATCCCTGCACTGGCTCCCCATTACACAAAGACTCCAGTTCAAAACCCTAACCATGGCATACAAAGCCATCCACAACCTGTCTCCTTCATACATCTCTGACCTCGTCTCCTGGTACTTATCTACACGCAACCTCCGATCCTCACAAGATCTCCTTCTCTACTCCCTTCTTATCTCCTTTTCCCACAATCGCATACAAGATTTCTCCCGTGCATCACCCTTACTCTGGAACTCTCTACCACAACATATCAAACGCTCGCCTACCTTGGAAACCTTCACAAAGAACCTGAAGACCTACCTCTTCCGACAAGCCTACAACCTGCAGTAACCACTGATCGACCAACTCTACCCTCACCTACTGTATCCTCACCCAACCCTTGTAGATTGTGAGCCCTCACGGGCAGGGTCCTCTCTCCTCCTGTACCAGTCATGAATTGTATTGTTTAAGATTACTTTACTTTTTTTTTTTTTTTTTATGTATACCCCTTTTAACATGTGAAGTGCCTTGAAACAAATGGCGCATAATAATAATAATAATAATAATTAATAAAAATAATATTAATCTTAATATATTCTTACCAGTATATAACAAGTACCTTGTTTTCACATCCTGTTCCGTCCAGATGTGTCTGGATCCCGGAATTCCAAGCGGCGCAAGTTCACTGACCGCCATATTGGGACACCCAAGTGATGGGTGTCTCAATATGGAAACTGCTGGTGGTACCAGCCTCTTGTGCGGTACCACCAGCGGAACACCGTCGCACCCCACACACTGTATACGCCGTATGCACCCCACACACACACAAACACTATATATGCTGTACGCACCGCACACTGTATACGCCGTACGCACCCCCCACACACAAACACTATATATGCTGTACGCACCACACACTGTATACGCCGTACGCAGCCTCTTGAGTGGTACCACCATCGGAACACCGTCGCAAACACGCCACCGCCAGGATCAGCCGAATGATTCACTGACCGCCGCCATCTTTGTACAGGAGGAACGCATGCACAGTTTTAATGTGACCGCCGCTATCTGTCTGCACAAAGATGGAGGCGGTCTGATTTACTACACCTGCGCAAATTCCGCGCAGGCGCAGTGAATCATTCACCTGATCCCAGCGGCAGATGCGCGACGTGTCTACAGGCAAAGGAAGCCGGTCACATTAAAGGGGTTTTCCAACAAAATAAAGTTCATTTTAAAAATTGTCTGTGTTTGACCCTGTACAGAGCATACCACATCTCCTGGGCAGGGGAGGAAGCAAAAGACAATACTGACATTACAGCAGGAGATCACAGAGGATTTATTTTGCCAGGTAAAATATTTCACTGACCGTTTTTAAACAATATTTTACCTCACAAAATGTATCCTCTGCGATCTCCTGCTGTAATGTTAGTATTGTCTTTGGCTTACATGAGGGAAGAAGACAGCACAGTGATGGAGAAAAAGAGCACACAAGGGGGAGAGCACATGGGGTACACAGGTCAAAGAAGAGATGACATGAGAGGAGAAGACAGCAGATGGGGGAGAGAGAAAGTGCACAGGGGTGAGAGAAACAGAGCACAGGGGGGAGACAGCTCAAACGGGACAACAGAAGGGAGAACAGCACAGGAAGAAGACAGCAGACAAGGGTGATAGCACATGGGCTAGACAGGTCAAAGAGGAGAGCAGAGGGGGAAAGAGACAGTGGACAGGTGGGTGAGCACATGGGGGGAGAGATTCTCAACACTGCAAAGCCTGCCCCCATCATGACATTACCGCCCTCCTGATGCCATAGCATTATGCCTCCATCTAGTAATAATAATAAATTGCTTCACTCAACCAATAGCCATGAGTGGAGAAAAAGTTTTGGTATTATCATTCATATTCCATATTCATATTTTTGCCAAGAGAGCAAAAATTCTGCCAGGGTATGTAAACTTTTGAGCACAACTGTGTATAGTCACCATTGTTACAGCAAACTGTGGATAAATCAATTGTACAGCAAATATAGGACATACAGTACATCCTATATATCTACAGTTAGGTCCATATATATTTGGACAGAGACAACATTTTCCTAATTTTGGTTATAGACATTACCACAATGAATTTTAAACAAAACAATTCAGATGCAGTTGAAGTTTAGACTTTCAGCTTTCATTTGAGGGTATCCACATTAAAATTGGATGAAGGGTTTAGGAGTTTCAGCTCCTTAACATGTGCCACCCTGTTTTTAAAGGGACCAAAAGTAATTGGACAATTGACTCCAAGGCTATTTCATGGATAGGTGTGGGCAATCCCTTCGTTATGTCATTCTCAATTAAGCAGATAAAAGGCCTGGAGTTGATTTGAGGTGTGGTGCTTGCATTTGGAAGGTTTTGCTGTGAAGTAAACATGCGGTCAAAGGAGCTCTCCATGTAGGTGAAACAAGCCATCCTTAAGCTGCGAAAACAGAAAAAACCAATCCGAGAAATTGCTACAATATTAGGAGTGGCAAAATCTACAGTTTGGTAAATCCTGAGAAAGAAAGAAAGCACTGGTGAACTCATCAATGCAAAAAGACCTGGGCGCCCACGGAAGACAACAGTGGTGGATGATCGCAGAATAATCTCCATGGTGAAGAGAAACTCCTTCATAACAGCCAACCAAGTGAACAACACTCTCCAGGAGGTAGGCATATCAATATCCAAATCTACCATAAAGAGAAGACTGCATGAAAGTAAATACAGAGGGTTCACTGCACGGTGCAAGCCACTCATAAGCATCAAGAATAAAAAGGCTAGACTGGACTTTGCTAAAAAACATCTAAAAAACCCAGCACAGTTCTGGAAGAACATTCTTTGGACAGATGAAACCAAGATCAACCTCTACCAGAATGATGGAAAGAGAAAAGTATGGCGAAGGCGTGGTACAGCTCATGAACCAAAGCATACCACATCATCTGTAAAACACGGCGGAGGCAGTGTGATGGCTTGGGCATGCATGGCTGCCAGTGGCACTGGGTCACTAGTGTTTATTGATGATATGACACAGGACAGAAGCAGCCGAATGAATTCTGAGGTATTCAGAGCCACACTGTGTGCTCAGATCCAGCCAAATGCCGCCAAACTGATTGGTCGTCGTTTCATACTACAGATGGACAATGACCCAAAACATAAAGCCAAAGCAACCCAGGAGTTTATTAAAGCAAAGAAGTGGAATATTCTTGAATGGCCAAGTCAGTCACCTGATCTCAGCCCAATTGAGCATGCATTTCACTTGTTAAAGGCTAAACTTCAGACAGAATGGCCCACAAACAAACAGCAACTGAAAACCACCGCAGTGAAGGCCTGGCAGAGCATCAAAAAGGATGAAGCACAGCGTCTGGTGATGTCCATGAGTTCAAGACTTCAGGAAGTCATTGCCAACAAAGGGTTTTCAACCAAGTACTAAAAATGAACATTTTATTTAAAATTATTGAATCTGTCCAATTACTTTTGGTCCCTTTAAAAACAGGGTGGCACATGTTAAGGAGCTGAAACTCCTAAACCCTTCATCCAATTTTAATGTGGATACCCTCAAATGAAAGCTGAAAGTCTGAACTTCAACTGCATCTGAATTGTTTTGTTTAAAATTCATTGTGGTAATGTCTGTAACCAAAATTAGAAAAATGTTGTCTCTGTCCAAATACATATGGACCTAACTGTGTTTGTAATATATTGGCACGAAAAGTAAGAAAAGGCTAAAAAATTCCACTTGTGGAAACAGCCTCTCCAACAAGTTTTAAAGGGTGATTCACTTTTAGAAAAGTGGATCCCATACGATTACTGGAATTTAAAATAGCAAACATAGATAGACCGTACTCCTCTTCCTCCACGCTGGTTCTCAATCGCTGCTCCAATCTCAGTATTTGGCTGCATTAGGGAGGTTATGTCAACACTGCACATCACTGTTGCAGTCAATCCACCAAGCTCAGCGTCTCGAGCCATCTATTTTGGGAGAACTGCTGATGTGACTGGCTGCAGTGGTGATGTGAACCGTTGATGTAGTGTCACCGCTGCACCTAAAACACAGAGACCGAAGCAGTGACAGAGAGCCAGCGATAGAGCGGTGAAGGTAGTATCAGTAGTTTGCCAGTTTTTACCATCAGTGATTTTTCTAGTTGGAAAAAAAACAAATTGCAAAGCTTCTCCTGCCCACTGCAATGTTAAAAACTGACACTACTTTTGCAATGTGTGCAGTCAGTGATATTTCATGGACTCCTAGGCCTGTATGGGTAATTTTGATCCATGACAGACACAAAAATAGTGGACATGTTTCTGTGTTTTAGTAGACATGTAATCTGCAAAAAACAAAACAAGGACACGTGAACAGCTCCATGAATTATAATGCTGTATAAATGCTAAGGGACTTTGAATGCCAGGACACAAACATTTTTTGTGCAAAAGTAGCAAAACATCTATCTAAATCTGATATAATCACAATGGTATCAACCTAAAAGATAGTGTTAACACATCATTCATATCACACAGTAAACTATGTCAATTTCTGACTTTTCTGTTATTTTACCCATTCCTCCACAAAAATAAAATAATGCGACTATTAACCTCTTTCCAAAAGCATGTGTTCATCTTCCTAACCACATGGTGCCAGAAGAAAAACATCTATAGATTAAAACAGTAAAGCTTTATTTATAATTATTAAAATAACTCTGAATTACAAAGACATTATAATCCAAGTAAGGAAGCAGTATCCATAGTATAAAAAAAATACTAGTCACATCTACTACAATATTATGTACTTTTTACCCGAGACAAGATATGAAGAGAGGATGTTCAGGGAAACAGATAAAGAATCTATACAAACCCTAGAGAGGCCCTTAAAGATTACTGCTCCTTGCCTTTCTGAGGCGCTTTGCGTTTTTATGCCTTAACAGGTAGTCATATCACACAAAATAGTTAATAAGTAAGGTTTACTACTACTTTACATCAGAATCATTTTTTTTCATAAATAACCCTAACATCTTGAAAAAAAGTTAAACACTTAGCAGCATTTTTTTTTCACAGAATGAAGTGATTTTAAAGAGCCTATAATAAATAATCTAATATATAAAGCTGAATGTGTGTATGTGTGTATGTATGTATGTATGTATGTATGTATGTATGTGTGTATGTCCGGGATTGGCATCTGAACCGTCGCAGCTACAGCCACAAAATTTTGCATAGTCACACGTCTGGACCCCGAGAGCGTCATAGGCTATGTTGTGAGGTGAAATTTTAACCCCGCGCTTTCCAATTCACCAAACAATTTTGCCCCTATCTACATAATGGGGAAAAAGTGAAAGGAAAAGTGTTGGAGGCAAATTAACAGCTGCCAGATGTGAACAAGGGGGACTTAAAGAATGACAGCGATGGCGCCAAAGAGTATATACTGTACAGTTGCTAAGGTGGGGCCCCAACATGGGATAATCACCACACCACCACGGGGATATGAACACACACACAAAATGTGCCACACACTACCACGTGCTCGAACACATATACCACCCTCAGCGCACATTTCACCACACATACACCAACCTCGCCACATAAAAGTCAAATCACAAAAGTCGCCGCTCAAAACTCGCCACGCGCAAAACTCTCCACATGCAAAACTCGCCACACGTGCAAAACTCACCTCATGGAAAACTCGCCACACGCAAAACTTGCACACGCAGAAAAATTGCCACATGCACAAAAGTTGCAACACATGCAAAAGTTGCCTCACACAAAACTTGCACATACTCAAAAGGCAACACAAATAAAACTCGCCACGCGCAAAACTCGCCATGCGTAAAACTTGCTGCACACAACTTGCTACACTAACCTGTCACATGCAACTCGACACACAAAAAGTTGCTACACGCATGTCGCCACACAAAACTCATCTCACAAAAGTCGCTACATGCATGTCGCCACATGCAACTCAACACACACAACTTGACACACGAAACTCGCCCTAAAACACACACAAGTCTGGTATTATCCTTCAAAAATAAAAATCTGATTAATAAGCTGACAAACTACAAGAGCAACAAATGTACCATATAGGAATCCGGCAGCTGTCAGTCACATGACCAGTCTATTATGTGTATGTGTGAGCTAATATATACTGCCAGTGGGTGGGCTTACTGTTGGCTGGGGATTTATCAGGCTGCCAATTTAGCTTACAAATACTGAGGTAAAAATACTGACCAAATAACGTGTGAACGAGGGCTAATACAGGAGGAGATGACATACAGATATACACTCACCGGCCACTTTATTAGGTACACCTGTCCAACTTCTTGTTAACACTTAATTTCTAATCAGCCAATCACATGGCGGCAACTCAGTGCATTTAGGCATGTAGACATGGTCAAGACAATCTCCTGCAGTTCAAACCGAGCATCAGTATGGGGAAGAAAGGTGATTTGAGTGCCTTTGAACGTGGCATGGTTGTTGGTGCCAGAAGGGCTGGTCTGAGTATTTCAGAAACTGCTGATCTACTGGGATTTTCACGCACAACCATCTCTAGGGTTTACAGAGAATGGTCCGAAAAAGAAAAAAAATCCAGTGAGCGGCAGTTCTGTGGGCGGAAATGCCTTGTTGATGCCAGAGGTCAGAGGAGAATGGGCAGACTGGTTCGAGCTGATAGAAAGGCAAGTGACTCAAATCGCCACCCGTTACAACCAAGGTAGGCCTAAGAGCATCTCTGAACGCACAGTGCGTCGAACTTTGAGGCAGATGGGCTACAGCAGCAGAAGACCACACCGGGTACCACTCCTTTCAGCTAAGAACAGGAAACTGAGGCTACAATTTGTACAAGCTCATCGAAATTGGACAGTAGAAGATTGGAAAAACGTTGCTTGGTCTGATGAGTCTCGATTTCTGCTGCGACATTCGGATGGTAGGGTCAGAATTTGGCGTAAACAACATGAAAGCATGGATCCATCCTGCCTTGTATGGAGCATCTTTGGGATGTGCAGCCGACAAATCTGCGGCAACTGTGTGATGCCATCATGTCAATATGGACCAAAATCTCTGAGGAATGCTTCCAGCACCTTGTTGAATCTATGCCACGAAGAATTGAGGCAGTTCTGAAGGCAAAAGGGGGTCCAACCCGTTACTAGCATGGTGTACCTAATAAAGTGGCCGGTGAGTGTATACTATATACAGGAGGAGATGACACACAGGTATATACTATTTACAGGGGAGATGACACACAGGTATATACTATATACAGGAGGAGATGACACACAGATATATACTATATACAGGAGAGATGACACAGGTATATACTATATAGAGGAGGAGATGACATACAGGTACATACTACATACAGGAGGAGATGACATACAGGTATATACTATATACAGGAGGAGATGACACACAGGTATATACTATATACAGGAGCAGATTACCTACAGGTATATAGTATATACAGGAGGAGATGACATACAGGCATATGCTATGTATAGGAGGAGATGACATACAGGTATATACTATATACAGGAGGAGATGACACACAGATATATACTATATATAGGTGAGATGACACACAGGTATATACTATATACAGGAGATTACATACAGGTATATCTAATATATAAAGCTGAATGTGTGTATGTATGTATGTATGTATGTGTATATGTCCAGGATTGGCATCTGCACCGTCACAGCTACAGCCACAAAATGTTGCACAGTCACACGTCTGGACCCCGAGAGCGTCATAGGCTATGTTGTGAGGTGAAATTTTAACCCCGCGCGTTCCAATTCACCAAACAATTTTGCCCCTATCTACATAATGGGGAAAAAGTGAAGGGAAAAGTGTTGGAGAAAAATTGACAGCTGCCAGATGTGAACAATGGGGACTTAAAGAATGAGAGCGATGGCGCCAAAGAGTATATACCGTACAGTTGCTAAGGTGGGGCCCCGACATGGGATACTCACCACACACAGGGATATGAACACACACACAAAATGCGCCACACACTACCACGTGCTTGAACACATATACGACCCTCAGCGCACATTTCACCACACATACACCAACCTCGCCACATAAAAGTCGAAACACAAAAGTCACCACTCAAAACTCGCCACGCGCAAAACTCGCTACATGCAAAACTCGCCATATGCAAAACTAGGCTCACGCAAAACTCGCCACACGCAAAACTCGCCACACGCAAAACTCGCCTCATGGAAAACTCACCTCATGGAAAACTTGCACACACAGAAAAATTGCCACATGTACAAAAGTTGCACCACATGCAAAAGTTGCCTCACACAAAACTTGCACATACTCAAAACGCACCACACATAAAACTCGCCACGCGCAAAACTCGCCATGCTCAAAACTTGCTGCACACAACTTACTATACTAACCTGTCACATGCAACTCGACACACAAAATGTTGCTACACGCATGTCGCCACACAAAACTCATCTCACAAAAGTCACTACATGCATGTCGCCACACGCAACTCAACACACACAACTTGATACATGAAACTCGCCCTAAAACACACACAAGTCTGGTATTGTCCTTCAAAAATAAAAATCTGATTAATAAGCAGACAAACTACAAGAGCAACAAATGTACCATACAGGAAATACGGCAGCTGTCAGTCACATGACCTATTATGTGTATGTGTGAGCTAATATATACTGCCAGGGGGTGGGCTTACTGTTGGCTGGGGATTTATCAGGCTGCCAATAGCAACCAATCACAGCTCAGCTTCTATTTTGCTACAGTTAATTAATCTGAGCTCTGATTGGTTAATATAGGCAACAAAGACATTCTCAGTATAACAAAGCTAATATATGTTGTGAAATTCTTCTATTAGCTTAGTTTTTGCCTTTTAATAATTACATTTCTATCTATTTGTTTTGTGGTTTTTGTGTGCAGAATAAATTTTTGTTAACACATTCTATTTTGCTAACAGCAGTCATTAACCCGGGCGAAGCCGGGTAGTACAGCTAGTAATAAATATATTAAAATAAGGCAAACAAGACCTCATTGTAAAAACCTGCAACACTCAGTTTTTTGAAAACTACAATCAGAACGTTTATTACCCCTTTATGTGCTTCACAGGAATTAATGCAAACTGGAAAAAAAATTAAATTAAATTTTTTATCCTAAAAATTATTTTCCGTTACAGCACAAACATCAGAAGGGAAGGAGCGCCATATTGGAGCTTCAGGGTGCCATGTCACATTGGCAAGGCCCTCCAATAAGTGATCAGATTTTACAAACTACACCCCTCATTAAATTCAGCTAGGGGTGCAGTGAACATGTTGACGCTACAAGCTTCTCACAAAATTTTACAGTATTGTAGGGTGAAGAAAAAATAATTACATTTTTACCGCTAAAATATTGTTTTACCCCCGACTTTCCATTTTCACAAAGGCAAATAGGTGAAAACGTCCCCATAATTTGTTACACAATTTATCCTGATCGTGTCCATACCCCATATGTGGCTGTACAGTACTGTTTGGCCACACAGCAAAGCTCGGGAGGGAAGGAGCACTAAATAGGCTCTGCTGGAGCACAGATCTTCCAAGAATAGTTTGCAGACTCCATTTGCAGAGCCTCTAAAGTCCCAGAACAACAGAAACCCCCTCAAATGACATTTTGGAAATTACACCCCTCAGGGAATGCATCTATATTGGTGTTGTGATTATTTTGACTTCAGAGGCATTTTACAGATCCAAGTACGCAGTGCTTGTAGAGTGAAAATTGCAAATATGCCATTGTATTACCCAGTTCATTATACAAAGCTCATGCTTCTGGAGTCACGCACCCCTTAAATTAAGTGGGCTCTCCACACTACAAAAATGTCAAAAGTGGACACTAGTTGTAATTTAAGCACACTGCGAGTGTAGATGTCGCTGGATTTCTTTTGAGGGAAGGAATATTACTTTTCCAGGGCCCTTGTGCTACCAGTAACACGCAAACCCCTACATTTCCATTAACAGACCTAAATGGGGACTTTTTGTGGGTTGATTTAAAGCTTTTGTTACTATTTTGGCATACACAACATTTTGGATCACTTTTAAAAGATATGTTTACATTTATCCTGAACTCTACACTGAGTACTTACCGTATATACGCGAGTATATAGTCTAATTATACTCACCTGTTCCTGGCGCGGTCCCTGCAGGTCCCTGATTTCCCAGCACCGCAGCTTCTTCCTGTACTGAGCGGTCACATGGTACCGCTCATTACAGTAATGAATATGCGGCTCCACCTCCCATAGGGGTGGAGCCGCATATTCATTACTGTTATGAGCGGTAAAGGTGACAGCTCAATACAGGAAGAAGCTGCAGCGCCAGGGAACCAGGGACGGCGCCAGGAGCAGGTGAGTATAATGGGGAGGGGGATCGCTGCGCGATAGTCACCTTTCCTCATTTCAGTGCCGCTCCGTCTTCAGTGTCTTCCGCAGTGACGCTCTGGTCAGAGGGCGCGGTAACGTGGTTAGTGCGCGCCCTCTGCCTGAACGTCAGTGCAGAAGACGCTGAAGACGGAGCGGCGGCCGGAACGAGGAAAGGTGAATATTGCAAGTGCTGGGGGCCTCAGCGACGAGAGGTGAGTATGTGATTTTTTTTATCGCAGCAACAGCAAATGGGGCAAGTGTCTATATGGAGCATCTTATGGGGCCATAATTAACGTTTGTGCAGCATTATATGGGGCAAGTGTCTATATGGAGCATCTTATGGGGCCATAATTAACTTATGTGGAGCATTATATGGGGCAAGTGTCTGTATGGAGCATCTTATGGGGCCATAATCAACTTTTGTGCAGCACTATATGGGGCAAATGTGTCTATGTGGCATCTTATGGGGCCATTACTAACCTTTATGCAGGATTATATGGGGCCATATTTTAATATGGAGCATCATATGGGGCCCATCATAAACTTTATGGAGCATTATATGGGGCTCTTGATTCAATATCAATATTCAAAAACACAACCTACTAATGTCTCAATTAATTACTTTTATTGGTATCTATTTTTACTTTTGACATTTACCGGTAGCTGCTGCATTTCCCACCCTAGGCTTATACTCGAGTCATTAAGTTTTCCCAGTTTTTTGTGGCAAAATTAGGGGGGGTCGGCTTATACTCGAGTATATACGGTACATCTAAAATCTCTGAAGTGCGTAATTGAAATGGAACCCCCGATGGATTCGTTCACTACAATAAAGTAACACCGTCACTTTGGGCTCTGTCTGGCCTCTGTTCAGCGGTGTCAGTCTTTTCAGAGGTGCACGAAACTGTGGTCAGCGCGCTTTATTGCTTGCCAAAAAAAACTGACACCACCAGAACATGGGCTGATCAAAGTCCAAAGTGACTCCATCTGCCTCATAATAGGGAATCTTCGGTCGGGGGTTCCTTCTGAATCACACATTTAAGAGATTTACACAGAAACCCCAATGTCAGTACTCAGCGTAGAATGAAGGATAAATGTGAGCCGAGCCTTACTGCGATCTTTGGGAGGCAGAAGTCAATGGACAAAAACGCACAGAGAATTTACATGCTGCAGATTATTTTCTGCACCAAATCTGAAAGCCACAAATAAGCAACGTGTGCATGACACTTCAGTGCATGACACTTCAGGTTACTCATTCACTTTCCTGGTATCAGTATTGTTTCAGGTTTATCTACAAAATCTGCAAGGAAAAAGTGCACCAAATCTACAATGTGTGCACACAGCCTTAGGGTACTGTCACACAGTGGCACTTTTGACGCTACGACGGTACGATCCGTGACGTTCCAGCGATATCCGTATGATATCGCTGTGTCTGACACGCAGCAGCGATCAGGGACCCTGCTGAGAATCGTACGTCGTAGCAGATCGTTTGGAACTTTCTTTCGTTGCTGGATCTCCCCGCTGTCATCGCTGGATCGTTGTGTGTGACAGCGATCCAGCGATGCGTTCGCTTGTAACCAGGGTAAACATCGGGTTACTAAGCGCAGGGCCGCGCTTAGTAACCCGATGTTTACCGTGGTTACCAGCGTAAAAGTAAAAAAAAACAAACAGTACATACTTACATTCCGGTGTCTGTCCCCCGGCGTTCTGCTTCTCTGCATTGTGAGCGCCGGCCGGAAAGCGAGCACAGCGGTGACGTCACCGCTGTGCTCGCTTTCCGGCTGGCGCAGACACAGTGGAGAGAAGCAGAACGCCGGGGGACAGACACCGGAATGTAAGTATGTACTGTTTGTTTTTTTTTACTTTTACGCTGGTAACCACGGTAAACATCGGGTTACTAAGCGCGGCCCTGCGCTTAGTAACCCGATGTTTACCCTGGTTACCCGGGGACCTCGGCATCGTTGGTCGCTGGAGAGCTGACTGTGTGACAGCTCCCCAGCGACCACACAACCACTTACCAACGATCATGGCCAGGTCGTATCGCAGGTCGTGATCGTTGGTAAATCGTATAGTGTGACAGTACCCTTATTCTTCAGGTAAGTACAATTACAGAGATACCATATTTATAGGTTTTTATGTTTTGCTGCTCTACACAAAAAAATTGATAGAAAAAAAATTGTTTTTGCATTGCGATATTCTGAAGGCTATAATTTTTTTTATTTTTCCACTAACGGAGCTAAGTGGGGGCTTGTTTGTTGTTGGATGAAATAACTTTTTCAGCAATGCCATTTTAATTTTTATACAGTGGCTTGCGAAAGTTCTCTCTCCCCTGGATTTTTAACTATTTTGACACCATGTTAAGTGTCACATGGTCAGTATATACACACACACACACCTTTTCTGAAAGGCCACAGAGGTTTCAACGCCATTAAGCAAGAGGCACCAGCAACCAAACACCATGAAGACCAAGGGGATCTCTAAACAAGTCAGGGATGGGTTATAAAAAAATATCCCAGTCTCTGATGATTCTCTGGAGCACCATCAAATCCATCATGATCAAATGGAAAGAACATGTACCACAACAAAAATGACAAGAGAGGGCCGCCCACCAAAACTCTCAACTCTCATGCCGGGCAAGCAGGGCATTAATCAGAGAGGCAGCACAGACACGAAAAGGGAACCCTGAAAGAGCTGCAGAGTTCCCAGAGACTGGACTATCTGTCTATACGATCACAATAAGCAGTACACTCCAGAGAGGAGTGCTTACACAGAACAATTGTAAGGCTCGTTTTGAGTTTTCCAAAAGACATGTGGGAGACTACCCAAATGTATGGAGGAAGGTACTTTTTTTTCAGATAAGATCAAAATTGAACTTCTTGGCTACAAAGGTAAACGCCATAAAATAAAGAAGGCACGCTAGCCGAAACGCGCGTAGGGGTGGCGCCGCAGGTCTGAGGTATTTATGCTCTAATAACTTTAACTATTGTCCTGTATTTTTGCTTGGATGTTTTTGCTGGACGCTTCTTACCAGCTTAGTGTTACGTATTTCATGGATCACTAGCACACTTGTATTTACTATAAGGACGGTATCTTTTGATTAAAGCATGTTATTTTCCTCTCACCTGCGGCTCTGGTGTAGCTGTCACCGTTCAGAGTATCTCCCAGTAATTGTTGTAATTTTTTAATTGTGTTTTTCCAATAAAGATGTCTTTTTGATATGATCCCTTTCAGTGCAATGTTTCTATATAGGGTTTATTCAAAGGTAAACGCCATGTCTGGCACCAAAACACCGTTCATCACCCCAAAATCACCATCCTCACAGTGAAACATGGTGGTGGCAGCATCATGCTGTGAGGATGTTTTTCAGCAGCAGAGACAGGGAAAATGGTCAGAGTCGAGAGGATGATGGATGGTGTGAAATACAACAATATTCTTGAGCAAAACTTATTTCAGTCTGTCAGTGATTTGAGACTGGGACAGAGATTCATCTTCCAACAAGACAAAGACCCAAAGCATACTGCTGAAGCAATACTCGAGTGGTTTAAGGGGAAATGTGTAAGTGTTTTGGAATGACATAGTCAAAGCCCAGACCATAATCCAATTGTGAATCTGTGGTCAGACTTGAAATTGCTGTTCACCAGAGGAAACCATCTAACATGAAGGAGCGGGAACATTTTTGCCTTGAGTAGTGATGGGCGAACCCCCCGATGATCGGGATTGGCGGGTTCGCCCCGAGTTTTCTTTTTTAAAGTTCGAGCTCAGGGCTGGAGATGATGCGAACTAGCATCCGAACCCCGAGCATGGACTTTACAGATATGGGATGGGGCGGCTGAAAAACAAAGCATAAAATTAATAATAAACATTATAATTATACTTACCTGTCCAGTGACGCGTCCTCCTGTCCTGCTGTCTCCCGGCAGCATCTGCTTCCAGGGCCGCTCATTAACTTCCGGCGGTATTCACTGCACTCGCCGGCTTTTTCCGGTAGTGTTCGGAACCTTGTGACCGAACACTATGTTCGGTACGGGTCCAGAACTTTACAGTTCGGGTCGCCCATCCCTAGCCTTGAGAAACGGACAAAAATCCCAATGGCCAAATGTGGAAAGCTCACAGACATTTAGGGTATGTGTCCACGTTCAGGATTGCATCAGGATTTGGTCAGGATTTTTCATCAGTATTTGTAAGCCAAAACCAGGAGTGGGTGCTAAATGCAAAAGTGGTGCATATGTTTCTGTTATACTTTTCCTCTAATTGCTCCAGTCCTGGTTTTGGCTTACAAATACTGATGAAAAATCCTGACCAAATCCTGATGCAATCCTGAACGTGGACACATACCCATATCCAAAGCGACTTGAAGCTGTAATTGCTGTAAAAAGGAGGCTCTGAATTAATGCACTCAAATCAATGAAATTCTACGTTATGAGGTAGCAGAACACAAAAAATGCCAGGGGGAGGGGATTAATTACTTTCACAAGCCACTGTACATCATATGTCAGGAAGAAAAAAAAACATTATATGTACATTATTGTATATATATTTTTACTTGTCTTTTTTTCTGCTGACATAAGACGTATAGGGCTTGTTTTTGCTGAACAAGCAGCATTTTTTAACTCTTTGGAAATGCCACATCATAAAAGTCAAGATTCAGTAGCAGCATTTGGATTAATTAAACAATACACACAATTGCTTATTGCTTTCATGTGCGTAAATGTTTGCAGTCCTGTCTAGTTGCAGAGGCGAACCATCTGCCAGAAGATATGAGAAGATTATTTCTGATCTTATTATGGGAAACAAAAGCCACAGTCCTGAAGCAAGCAGAACATATTGCTTAGCTGCTAAAGATTTACTGCAGTGCAGAGCTGCTATTGAATCCACATGTTCTCCGCACTGGCTGTGCATATGGCACTGTCCATACGGAGCAGCAACATGTCAATGGATTTCAGGATTGCCAGTCACAGTTGGGTCATACCCATTTAAAAAGCACCAAAGACATTAGAACACGTTTGACAGATAACATGTTTTTGTATCTGGTTCAAAGTTAAAATTTAGAAATAAGGCTCCTTTGAAACAGTTTGCCACATGATGGCTATCCTCTAACCATTGCGTTCTACATTGCAAAATACAGAATCCACCTGGATCCTGCTTGAAAACAGGAAGAAATCCTGCCTCTTTTTGTGTCCAGTTTAATGGGAATTTTGTGCGACAAAATTAGCCTCCTCTATCAGACGACTGCGTCTAGTACTTGTGCAGTTTTAAAAACAGACAACACAATGCCCCATACAAGTCAAAGGAGCTGGTCATGTTTATTTATTAGAGAACTTTAGGAAAACCACAAATCATACAGCTTATCTTCAAACACCATTGCGATTATCGTTTCACTGCCGACATCAGTATATCACAGAACAATGGGCGATAAGCTGATGACAGGTTCCCCCTGAGGGTACGTGAGTACACTCACTCCAGATCAGTGTTTCTCAACTCCAGTCCTCAAGACCCACCAACAGGTCACGTTTTCAGGATTTCCTTAGTATTGCGCAGGCATTAATTCCATCGCCTATGCAATACTAAGGAAATCATGACCTGCTGGTGGGTCTTGAGGACTGGAGTTGAGAAACACTGCTCTAGATATAGATTACCCTATTTTTCGGACTATAAGGCTATGTGCACATGTTGCGGATTTTGCTGCGGATCCGCAGAGTTTTTGCACCAAATCCGCAAAGAGTGATCAGGCAATGTTAATTAGTGGAAATCCAGAATTGGTATGCACATGTGCGTAACATTCCGCACTGATTCTCAGAGTTTTATTTTCCGCAGCATGTTCTTTTTGCGGATCTGCAGCATTTCTGCACCCATTGACTTACATTGAGTCAGTCAAATCCGCAGCTAAACCGCAGGTGTAAAAAGGTCTGCAGATTAGCGTGCCAAAAATGATGCAGAAAGGAGGAAGAGTGTGTGGGCAGAGACTATGTGTGAGAATATGTGCAGGTGTGTGTGTGTGTGTGGGTGTGTGGGTGTGGGTGGGTGGGTGGGTGTGGGTGTCTGCGCGGCTGTGTGTAGCTAGGCATTGTCTCATGGGACTACTGCTCCCATCCGGCTATGTCTGCCATCACATATAACAGTGACAGCATGAGCCAATGATGGGGCAGTAGTCCCATCATCTGACGACTGTGTTCAAGTGTAAAAAAAAAAAACAAAAAACATTTACATATTCACATACACACTCATACTCACTAGTGATGAGCGAGTATACTCGGGTGTCCTCCGAGTATTTTTTAGTGCTTGGAGATTTAGTTTTCTTTGCCGCAGCTGAATAATTTACATCTGTTAGCCAGCATAAGTACATGTGGGGGTTGCCTGGTTGCTAGGGAATCCCCACATGTAATCAAGCGGGCTAACAGATGTAAATCATTCAGCTGAGGACACCCGAGTACACTCGCTCATCACCAATACTCACCAAACACCTAATTACCCTAATAACCCGATCCGCAGCAAATCCGCAACGTGTGCACATAGCCTTAGGAGTCAAATTGCAGCTTGCCAAATACAGCTGAGAAAACATATGCAGATCTACATGGCCTCATTGAATAACATTGGTCAGAGTGCAATCCTTTTTTTACTGGATTGCACTTGTCTGATTTATGCCTATGCTCATGTGGGAGAGCCCTTAGTATAACAATTTTCACTCACTTTTCAAAAAACAAAAATGTCATGTAATATATCACTTTAAGGATGTTCTAAATGTATTCCTGGTTATTTGTTCTAAACAAAATTGACCCAATGATAAACGAGCACTTGCAAGCTCTTATGCTAAACAATGAGATCACACTATAAAATAGTTAGGGGATAATTAAGCAAATGTGGACCATATATCCAAACGATAAACAACATCAAGCTTAGACAAAAGCAATAACTTGCTAATCGGGGCCCGATCTCTAAAGGTTTTGTTCTCACGATTAGCTTTTTGTGAGTTTTTTTTACGTTGCGTATTTTTGCTGTATGTTAAAACACAGCGTCTTATAGTTCTAGCAGAGTGGATGGGATTTATAGAAATCTCATGCCCACTGGGCTTGTATTTACTTAGAGTAGACTGATGTTTTTCAAATATGCATGTTTCCAATCCGCAACATGTCAATTTCTCTTGCGGGTACACAGAGTTTTCTGTGCAGATTTTTCCCATAAACTTGCATTAGATACCAAAAATTTGCAAGTAAAATTTGGAAGGACTGCCGGGGGCTCTGGCCTTTCACAAAATGTCAGCAGAGCCCCCCACCCCACAGCAGCGGGGGACACAGCGCAGCACCTCACCACCACCGGGGACACAGTGCAGCACCACCAATGAGACACCGGCAGCGGCATGCCGATAAGGGGCAAAAAAGTGCATCTTATAATCCGAAAAATATGGTACATCAATAAAGTTGTCAAACCCAAATCCCAGGAAGTATCAAAAACAGAGCAGATTATTTAAAAACCTGACACACCAAACAGGCAAAAAAAGTAGAGTAAAAAAGCGATAAAAATGTATGTTAACCCCTTCCCGACCTGTGACACCACGTAGGCGTCATGAAAGTCGGTGCCAATCCGACCTGTGACGCCTATGTGGCGTCATGGAGGGATCGCATCCCTGCAGATCGGGTGAAAGGGTTAACTCCAATTTCACCCGATCTGCAGGGACAGGGGGAGTGGTACTTCAGCCCAGGGGGGGGGGGGGGTGGCTTAACCCCCTCGTGGCTACGATCGCTCTGATTGGCTGTTGAAAGTGAAACAGCCTATCAGAGCGATTTGTAATATTTCACCTATGAAAATGGTGAAATATTACAATCCAGCCATGGCCGATGCTGCAATATCAATCGGCCATGACTGGAAACCCTGATCTGCCCCCCCCCACCGCCACCGATCGCCTCCCCAGTCCTCCGTCCTGTGCTCTGCTCCCCTCCGTCCACCTGTCCACTCCCCCCGTGCTCCGATCCCACCCCCCCGTGCTCCGATCCCCCCCCGTATACTTACCGAGCCTCCCGATGTCCGTCCGTCTGCACCATGGGCGCCGCCATCTTCCAAAATGGCGGGCGCATGCACAGTGCGCCCGCCGAATCTGCCGGTCGGCAGATTCGTTCTAGGTACATTTTGATCACTGTGATAAAACCTATCACAGTGATCAAAATAAAAAAAATAGTAAATGAACCCCCGCTTTATCACCCCCATAGGTAGGGACAATAATAAAAATAAAGAAAATATATTTACTTTTATTTTTACACTAGGGTTAGGGTTAGAACTAGGGTTAGGGTTAAGGTTAGGGCTAGAATTAGGTTATGTGCACACGCTGCGGATTTCGCTGCGGAACCGCAGCATTTCCACAGCGGTTTCCCATAAGTTTATAGTACAATGTAAACCTATGGGAAACGAAATCCGCAGTACACATGCTGCGGAAAAAAACGCGCGGAAACGGTTTATATTCCGCAGCATGTCAATTCTTTGTGCGGATTCCGCTGCGGGTTTACACCTGCTCCAATAGAAAACTGCAGGTGTAAACCCGCAGCGGAAACCGCACTAGAAATCGCGATAAATCCGCAGTAAAAACCGCAGCGGTTTTGCACTGCAGATTTATCATTTCTGCTGCAGAAAATTCCGCAATGGAATCCGCAGCGTGGGCACATACCCTAAGGCTATGTGCACACGGTGTGGATTTGGCTGCGGATCCGCGGCCGATTGGCCGCTGCGGATTCGTAGCAGTTTAACATCAGGTTTACAGTACCATGTAAACCTATGGAAAACCAAATCCGCTGTGCCCATGGTGCGGAAAATACCGCGCAGAAACGCTGCATTGTATTTTCCGCAGCATGTCAATTCTTTGTGCGGATGCCGCAGCGTTTTACACCTGTTCCTCAACAGGAATCCACAGGTGAAATCCGCACAAAAAGACGCTGGAAATCCGCAGGTAAAACACAGTGCAATTTACCTGCGGATTTTTCAAAAATGGTGCGGAAAAATCTCACACAAATCCCAAACGTGGGCACATAGCCTTAGGGTTAGGGTTGGAATTAGGGCTAGGGTTGGAAACAGGGTTAAGATTAGGCTTGTGGTTAGGATTATGGTTAGGGGTGTGTTTTGGTTAGGGTTGTGGTTAGGGGTGTGTCGGGGTTAGGGTTGTGATTAGGGTTATGGCTAGAGTTGGGATTAGGGTTAGGGGTGTGTTGGGGTTAGTGTTGGAGTTAGAATTGAGGGGTTTCCACTGTTTAGGCACATCAGGGGTCTCCAAAAATGCAACATGGCGCCACCATTGATTCCAGCCAATCTTGCGTTTAAAAAGTCAAATGGTGCTCCCTCCCTTCCGAGCCCCGACGTGTGCCCAAGCAGTGGTTTACCCCCACATATGGGGTATCAGCGTACTCAGGACAAAAAGGGCAACAAATATTGGGGTCCACTTCTCCTGTTACCCTTGTGAAAATAAAAAAAATTACTTACTAAAACATAAGTTTTGATGAAAGAAAAATGATTTTTTATTTTCACGGCTCTGCATTGTAAACTTCTGTGAAGCACTTGGGGGTTCAAAGTGCTCACCACATGTCTAGATAAGTTCCTTGGGGGAGTCTAGTTTCCAAAATGGGGTCACTTGTGTGGGGTTTCTACTGTTTAGGCACATCAGGGGCTCTGCAAACACAACGTGACACCCGCAGACCATTCCATCAAAGTCTGCATTTCAAAACATCACTACTTCCCTTCTGAGCCCCGACGTGTGCCCAAACAGTGGTTTACCCCAACATGTGGGGTACCAGCATACTCAGGACAAACTGGGCAGCAACTATTGGGGTCTAATTTCTCCTGTTACCCTTGTGAAAATAAAAAGTTGCTTGCTGAAACTATTTTTAAGGAAAGAAAAACTATTTTTTATTTTTCACGGCTCTGCGTTATAAACTTCTGTGAAGCACTTGGGGGTTTAAAGTGGTCACCGCACATCTAGATTAGTTCCATGGGAAGTCTAGTTTCCAAAATGGGGTCACATGTGGGGGAGCTCCAATGTTTAGGCACACATGGGCTCTCCAAACACGACATGGTGTCCGCTAACGATTGGAGCTAATTTTTCATTCAAAAAGTCAAATGGCGCTCTTTCCCTTCCAATCCCTGCCGTGTGCCCAAACAGTGATTTACCCCCACATGTGAGGTATCAGTGTACTCAGGAGAAATTGCCCAATAAATTTTAGGATCCATTTTATCATGTTGCCCATGTGGAAATGAACAAATTGAGGCTAAAAGAATTTTTTTGTGAAAAAAAAAGTACTTTTTCATTTTTACGGATCAATTTGTGAAGCACCTGGGGGTTCAAAGTGCTCACTATGCATCTAGATAAGTTCCTTGAGGGGGTCTAGTTTCCAAAATGGGGTCACTTGTGGGGGAGCTCCAATCTTTAGCTACACAGGGGCTCTCCAAACGCGACATGGTGTCCGCTAAAGATTGGAGCCAATTTTTGATTGAAAAAGTCAAATGGTGCTCCTTCCCTTCCGAGCCCTGTTGTGCGCCCAAACAGTGGTTCCCCCCCCCCCCCATATGGGGTATCGGCGTACTCAGGACATAATTGTACAATAACTTGGGTTCCAGTTTCTCTTTTTACCCTTGAGAAAATAAAAAAATTGTTGCTAAAAGATCATTTTTGTGACTAAAAAGTTAAATGTTCATTTTTTCCTTCCATGTTGCTTCTGCTGCTGTGAAGCACCTGAAGGGTTAATAAACTTCTTGAATGTGGTTTTGAGCACCTTGAGGGGTGCAGTTTTTAGAATGGTGTCACTTTTAGGTATTTTCAGCGATATAGACCCTTCAAACTGACTTCAAATGTGAGGTGGTCCCTAAAAAAGTGGTTTTGTAAATTTCGTTGTAAAAATGAGAAATCGCTGGTCAAATTTTAACCCTTATAACTTCCTAGCAAAAAAAAATTTTGTTTCCAAAATTGTGCTGATGTAAAGTAGACATGTGGATAATGTTATTTATTAACTATTTTGTGTCACATAACTCTCTCGTTTAACAGAATAACAATTCAAAATTTGAAAATTGCGAAATTTTCAAATTTTTCGCTAAATTTCCATTTTTTTCACAAATAAATGCAAAAATTATCGACCTAAATTTACCACTAACATGAAGGCCAATATGTCACGAAAAAACAAACTCAGAACCGCTAGGATCCGTTGAAGTGTTCCTGAGTTATTACCTCATAAAGGGACACTGGTCAGAATTGCAAAAAATGGCCAGGTCATTAAGGTCAAAATAGGCTGGGTCATGAAGGGGTTAAAGAAACGCACATAAAAACAATGAAAAACTGCAAGTAACCTAATTTAAACAAAAGGTGCAGAAATTCTGCAGCATCAAAAATTCGTCAACAGCTCATTGTGGGAAAGTAGCCTTAGACATCCTAGAGTTCAGAAAATCTGGCTCTGAAAAGCCCCATCATGAGTTGAGCGTATGTGCGCATTTTTGACCTCCGCTTCATTCATTGTCTATAGCACTACCAGGGAAAGTGGAGAAGAATGGCAACAGCTAGGCAATATAATGACAAAATAATCTACTATATAATTGTCACTTCCGTCTTTCTGTCTGTCTGTCACGGATATTCATTGGTCGCGGCCTCTGTCTGTCATGGAAATCCAAGTCACTGGTCGCGGCAAAACGGCCACGACCAATCAGCGACGGGCACAGTCCGGCGGCAAAATGGCCTTACTCCCCACAGTCAGTGCCCGCTCCATAATCCCCTCCAGTCAGCGCTCATCACACAGGGTTAATGGCAGCGGTAACAGACAGCGTTATGCCGCGGGTAACACACTCCATTACCGCTGCTATTTACCCTGTGTGTCCCCAACTTTTTACTATTGATGCTGCCTATGCAGCATCAATAGTAAAAAAATGTAATGTTAAAAATAATTAAAAAACAAAAAACCTGCTATTCTCACCCTCCGTAGTCCGCCAAGCCGCACGTGGCTGCTGCCATCTTCCGTTCCCAGAGACCGCTAAGTTTTCTGGGTAATTTCGCAATGCTTCCTGGGAACGGAAGATGGCGGCAGCCACGCGCGCATCGCCAGAGCTTCGGTGGATCCCGGTGGGTGAGTATATCACTATTTTTTATTTTAATTATTTTTTTTCAACAGGGATATGGTGCCCACACTGCTACATACTGCGTGGGCTGTGCGATATACTGCGTGGGCTGTGCGATATACTGCGTGGGCTGTGCGATATACTGCGTGGGCTGTGCGATATACTGCGGGGGCTGTGCGATATACTGCGGGGGCTGTGCGATATACTGCGGGGGCTGTGCGATATACTGCGGGGGCTGTGCGATATACTGCGGGGGCTGTGCGATATACTACATGGGCTGTGTGATATACTACATGGGCTGTGTGATATACTACGTGGGTTGTGTTATATACTGCGGGGGCTGTGCTATATACTACATGGGCAGTGTTATATACTGCGTGGGCTGTGCTATATACTACGTGCCCTGTGTTATATACTGCGTGGCCTGTGTTATATACTACGTCGCCTGTGTTATATTCTGCGTGGCTGCTATATACTGCGTGGGCTGTTATATAGTACGTGGGCTGTGTTATGTACTGCGTGGCCTGTATTAACGCATCGTGTATTCTACAATATGTATGTATGTATATAGCAGCCACATAGTATATAGCACAGGCCACGTACTATTTGTCTGCTATATACTACATGCCTCCTATATACAACATGGCCTGTACTATATACTATGTGGTTGCTATATACATACATACATACATATTCTAGAATACCCGATGTGTTAGAATCGGCCCACTATCTAGTGTGATTTATATTTAACCAATTCTAAACTAGTGCGTAATAGGCTGCCTTGGCTAGCAGTCCAATTACACGCCTGTCTATTTTATCTTTGTCATTTAACCGGGAGCCTAGCTATAAACTAAAGTCAGGAATTAGATCTAATACACATCAGCAGCTTTTCCATTCGCTTTCAGTGCGCGTCAATACACTTGTGAATTCATGAACACCCCAATGCTGAATGTTTATGTCTTGATTCAAAATTTTAACATTTACTATAATAAATTTAGGGTTGTGGCGCTTTTCAGTGACTATTCAGAAAAGGCCGAATTCACAAGTCCATGAGACACAGACTGTGCTCGGAGAGTGAGGCTGCCGTCACACTAGCAGTATTTGGTCAGTATTTTATATCAGTATTTGCAAGCCAAAACCAGGAGTGGGTGATAAATGCAGAAGTGGTTCATATGTTTCTATTATACTTTTCCTCTAATTGTTTCACTCCTGGTTTCGGCTTACAAATACTGATGTAAAATACTGACCAAATACTGCTAGTGTGACGGCAGCCTAATACAGAGTATCCTGGTCTGAGATAACAGCTTCCTATATGGGGCAATTAGCTTAGGCCAGGTGACCCAATGGTCAAGCAGAGGATTGTCATCCGAGAATGTTACGTGTTTCTCATAGGAGAAAGATAGGTCAGGAGACCCACCAACTATGCCGAGCATAGTCGTCCATGTTTCTCAGCCGTGTGAATTAGGCCAAGAGGATATGCACATGTCATGCTTTTGCAACATTTTTTACCATGAAAAAGGCAGCATTTTACTGATATCTGAAATCTCATGCACATGGTGCTTATTTTATCCTTGCAGATTTGAAACAGTTTCACATCTGCAGTATGTCAAGTCTTTCAGCTTTTTGATACAGCAAATTTCTAGACAACAAATGTGCACATACTCTAAGGTTGTCGTGTGTATACTTGAAGAATAACACTATTTCACCGACTCCCTCATAGACATGGCTCATGTTTAAGTGATAAATTTACTGTAGGGTCATTCCATGTCAAGTGGACCAGTGGTCCCCACTCGACCTTCTCCGATTTTGCTGAAAATTTATAAGGATGTACATGTATGTTTGAAAAGAGGTTCTGTAAATTTTTAGGGCCAGATCTCAAATACATTGGGCACTGTTGACCTTTCACTGGTTCAGCTAAGAGGATTTTGCAAACTTTGGCACACAGCCATTAGAGTTCTATACTGCATATGATGCTGAAATTTGGCATACTAGCTCAACTTTTGCTGCTAAACACGATAAAATTACCGGCTATGACAAAGCAATATTTCGGCCACAATTTTGTGTCAAAGTAGCTTGAAAAACGCGTTGCATATAATTTATGCCAAACTTTGCCCATATAGAACTCAAGACCAAAAACCAATAGTAACTGGTGCTTTGCCCTGTACACCAAACATCTACATGAATTTGCATTGCTGCAATATCACGGTCAAAGCATATGTATTTGTGGAAATATTCACACCCACATATGATGAAAAACTTAAAAAAAAAACGAATTTTACCTATTTTTAGGTCCAATTTCTCAAAAAGGGTACCCCTAAAATATATTAATTCTGATATCATTAGAAAGAGCACATTTTTCTCTACAAGGATCATTGGTTTTTTTTTGGGAGTCTCTCAGTTTAAGAAATGAAAAATGCCTCTGAACATGGTGTTATTTCAGCTTCTCTGAACCGATTACGGTATGTTGCAAATTCAGCAACAATTCCAGACCACTTAGACTGAACATTATGGCTTGGGAACCAACAAAAGATACCCAAAATTAGGCTTGGGATCCTAGGCAAAGACACCCACCCTCAGGCTTCGGAACCTGCGATAAAGAGACCGCCCGAGGCTCGCCTTGCACGGCTATCGGCCATGGCTCCTAGGTGATGGGGCTGCCAATTCTCAAAAGACAGCATTATTACAACTCTTAATAGGATTATAATACCAATTCTTAGCGAATTGGTTGTGGTATAACCACCATGGACCAACGCAAGGGTTTGAATAGTGCAGTTACCATTCATTGCGTATTAATAAATAACACCATGTTCAGTGGCATTTTTCATTTCTTAAACTGAGAGACTCCCAAAAAAAAAAAACAATGATCCTTGTAGAGAAAAATGTGCTCTTTCTAATGATATCAGAATATATTTTAGGGGTACCCTTTTTGAGAAATTTAACCTAAAAATAGGTAAAATTCGTTTTTTTTTTAAGTTTTTCATCATATGTGGGTGTGAGAATTTCCACAAATACATATGCTTTGACCGTGATATTGCAGCAATGCAAAGTCATGTAGATGTTTGGTGTACAGGGCAAAGCACCAGTTACTATTGGTTTTTGGTCTTGAGTTATATATGGGCAAAGTTTGGCATAAATTATATGCAACGCGTTTTTCAAGATACTTTGACACAAAATTGTGGCCGAAATATTGCTTTGTCATAGCCGGTAATTTTATCGTGTTTAGCAGCAAAAGTTGAGCTAGTATGCCAAATTTCAGCATCATATCCAGTATAGAACGCTAATGGCTGTGTGCCAAAGTTTGCAAAATCCTCTTAGCTGAAGCCGCAGGCTTGGTGGAACCTCCAGTGAAAGGTCAACAGTGCCCAATGTATTTGAGATCTGGCCCTAAAAAATTACAGAACCTCTTTTCAAACATACATGTACATCCTTATAAATTTTCAGCAAAATCAGAGGTCGAGTGGGGACGATTTTTAAAACTGGTCCACTTGATGTGGAATGACCCTGTAGTAAAATGGTGACATCATGCTTTTAATTTTTTTTTTATACAATAATCAGGCCATTTAAATATACCTTATGTTCTATTTATTGGAAAACAACTTTAGAACAAAAAAATGCATATTTACAATTTATTATACACTCTACAGTAAATGGAAAAAAAAGTTTTCAACAAAAACGTACTGAATAGCATTTGTGCAGTCTATGAATTTGTTCTGAGAATTAGTATCGCCTCCCTCAGATCCTCCTTTATTGGTGACCTCAAATCTGACGTAATTATTTTAAGGCTAGAGAACAACCTATCTACACTAACTTGGGCTGGTAGCAAAGCAGTAACCACATGGGCAACATCTCTAACAATTTCAGGGTATAAAGGAATTGCCTTGTGCAGAGTCAGTTTTGATGAAAGACTGACCATATTTCAGCAAAATATTTCACTTGCTCTCAAAGAAGTAGAAGCGTTCAATCTGTTTTCTATGGGAGTGGAATCTTTTTACCTGCAGCAACGCTTTGCCTGCTCCACGTCAAATACTTGTCAAAATCAATCTCCTCATCTGATGAGGATGAAGGAACGGCGGCAGCAGCAGCACTGGCAGGGCCCGAGTCCTCTTGCTCTTGGCCGTCCTGTAGCCCACTCATCCAAACTGCTACCTCAATCAGAGCTTCTTTTCCTTTAGTAAGCTGTTCATCGTGCAGCAATATACGATGACTCGGGTCCACATAAACAGCAGCCAGAAGAATTTTATTTTCTAATAGCAGTGTCTCTCTCCGTTTCATTGAAGCGGCAATGCCATCTGCGATTAAACCTCCTCTTCGGGACAGGCAAAACAACAAGTTCTTCCACTCCTTATAAAAATGCCAGGAGGTAAATCCTCAGCTTGTAACTTTTTAGTCACTGTAAATGGGTGATGAAGCAATTGCTTCAATTCAGCCACCGGTGTCCATTGACCTTCATGTAGTGTTACCTGAGGGTTGGCCATATCTTCCAGGAAGGGTTTCGGCTCAAGCAATCGCTCAATCATTAAATAGGTGCTGCCCCCCCAGTGGCTTGATCCACAATTGCCCCTTTTCCAGCACGTTTCTTCAAGATGGAATCAATTTTAGGGGTTCTGGCAGCAATAGCCAATTTCCTTACTTTGCTAATCAGAGTTCCAGCATGTGCCTCTTGCAGCATCTTATTGCCAGCTGCAGCTTGTGCACAACACAGCGCATGTGATGAACAGGAAAGAGGTGTGAAGCAGCTTCAACAAGATCATCTAATTGTAAATAATCATTTGGCTGTTCTTCTGTAGTAATATCTGTTTGTTCCTCCGTTATGGTAACAGGACTGTAGCCTTCCATTTCCAACATACTGAATGTGACATGTTCTTCTAGCTGCTGTTCACCATTATTCTCATTCATTAGTTTAATTGTACTTATGTTTAAAGCATTATCACTAGCAAGAACCTGTTCTTTTTTTGAGTTCATAATCTTGCAGAACTTTTTCCACTAAGGTCTGGAGAAACTGTCTGCTGTGATGAGCTTTAGTATCTTTTACTGCCAGTGTCTTAGTAACAATTTTTTTGTTCTCACAAACATATCGAACATTGATAGCAAAATAGTTAACTCTTTGACGTGTGCAGGCATCCATTTTAAGAAATACAAAGCGTCTCGAGAGTCTTTTTAAGATCTTCCTTTTGGTTAAGGGCTTCTTCAATCACTAATTTTCTAATACTTTCTCTTTACAGAGAAACACCAAGTTTGCGAGCTATTTCTCCCTCCATTAAGAGCTGTTAAAGCTGTTCATGCAAATAATGATAATGGTACACAGGCCTTTACAACAAGCTCGATGAGCTGTCTTTTAAACACATCTGCTGTCATTGTTACAGAAACATTGTCACTTACAAAATATCTTGTAACTGACGTTTGAGATGCTCTGTCCTCCTCCTTTACATGACAGGAAGTGCTGGTCTCTGGTTTCTTGGTGTTGCTGTGATCTTTTTCAGTCCTAGCTTTGTAACTTCTGGGTGGCAGCGTTGTAAATGTCTTTTTAGATTGGAATCTCTTGAAGGAGCATTTTTACTACTGCCTGAGTATGCACTGATTTTGGCATCACAGCATTTGCTTTCATCTGGGTCATTTATACACTGACACACAAAATGTTTATTATCTTGAGTCACTGAAATGCTCAAATACAGCTGACTTCATAAGATGCTTCGTAGACATTTTGTAAATTCGCTCTCAGAATAATTTTGTCCTGTAAAAAAAATAAAGTATATTGTAATTCTTGCAAGAATAGGGAATCATGCACTGTATAATTTGGGATAGAAATAAAACAATCTTTGCATAAATCAATAGGACAGATGATGAGTATAAAGTTTGCAAAATGTGTTGTTAAATAGCTTTACTCTGAACTAACAATGTCAAGGCTTGACTCAACAGGGTACAGCTCACTAAATGCTTCACATAATATTTCTTCATAGTCTATGAAGAGGGGAGGAGGGAGGGAGCATGCTTGTGTTGAATCACATTCCAGAACACACACACACAAATATATATGTCCTCATCGATCCTGTTACTGTATTTCTGAATTTGAGATGAAAGGAAAGATTTTTTTCCCCTTATATTCTACGTATAGTGTATATAAGTCATCAGAGCAGCTAATTTCTCCAAACATGAGCTAAGAGGAAAAACAAACTAAAACATCAAGCATACAGAGACAACATATACTGCACTATTGATTTATGCAGTTTATTGAAAGTTTAGATATGCTTTAGGAAGTACTTACCTTCTTTAATCCTGCTTTCCTGTTCACTCCAGAAATTCTGAGATAAATGTAGGCTTTCCTTCCCTGTGTTTATTTTTTCCCCTCATCTGTAGCGGAGGAGCTTCACTACTTATGAACATAAACTGCAGCACAGATTCATCTCAGCTAAAAGTCTAGACCTTAGATCAGGGATAGGACAGACATTTATAGGACATTTCATAACCTTCCCAAATTCTTATGAAAAAAATATTCCCCACTGCATTGAACTACTGTACCCAATTTATTATACATTTTAAGAGTCGGTCCATTTTATACCGACTCCAACTCGGACTCCACGACTCCGACTCCTCAGCCCTGCCTCTCGAAAGACTTTTATAGGCAGTAGGTGTCAATTTGATCCCTCAGTAAAGGCAGATCTGAAGACACATTTGAGCATTTTGGAGTGAATAAGTGTAGGAAACAGGTAACGAGAAAGTGACTGGCAAGTGACAAAACAGGCATTTTTTTTTTTCTAAGATATATTGCCTTTGTTCTTTTGATTTATGAAGAAAGGCTAGTTACTCTTTAAAGGAGTTGTCCACTAGTTGGACAACCCAGTCTTATAGAAAAGTTGAGGGAGCATGCACGTGGCCTCCTGAGCTTCCAAACATTGCAGGGTAAAAACAACGATTTTCTCTAAACTCCTGAATGCAAACCACGAACTAGAATAGAACTTATTCAGATCTGTCATCACATTTAACCTGCACTCAGACAGGGAAGTTTACAACTTGTAACAGATTCCCTGCAGCAACTAAGCTGTCAGAATAAGGCTACTTTCACACTAGCGTCGGGCCGAGGTCCCCGACGCTAGCGTTGTCTCCGCCACACAACGGGGCCCAGCGGATGCATTTTTCCAGCGCATCTGCTGCCCCATTGTGAGGTGCGGGGAAGTGCGAGGAGGTGGGGGCGGAGTTCCGGCCGCGCATGCGCGGTCGGAAAAAGCGGACCGTCGGGAGCAAAAAACGTTACATGTAACGTTTTTTGCTCCCGACGGTCCGCCACAGCACGGCGCAACCATCGCACGACGGTTGCGACGTGTGTCATTGCGTCGCAAATGCATCGCTAATGTTAGTCAATGCAGAAAAAACGCATCCTGCAAGCACTTTTGCAGGATGCGTTTTTTCGGCAAAACGATGCATTGCGACGTAATGCAGTTAACGCCAGTGTGAAAGTAGCCGTGTTATGCACAGTAAACAGCAAAAACAAAGGCAGACAAGCAATTTCTTCAGGTAGGTCACACAGGACTTATGCACTGCATGCTATATACAGCACGAAATCAGACATACAAATAATTTGTAGTGGATTTAATTGTGAAAATGCTACAGATTAGAGCAGTTTATACGCTTGGCATTGTAAGTAGTGAAAATCCACAACATAAAATGACAAGGACGTTGACAATTTACAATTCATACTTTCCCTACAGAGCGTAAATTCTTATTGCATACACCCATGTTAAATTGACGTTCTATTTTTTTTTTTTTTAAATACTGTAAACAACAAAAATAATGTCAAACAAGTCGTTTCATAGGGTAGGGCAAGTGCGACTTACGCACCGAACGCTATCCACAGCAAGAAACCTGGAGATACAACCAAAGTGGATTTCATTGTGGAAATGTTGCAGATTATGGTAGCTTTAATCCTCTTCATCGCAAACTGTGAAATCTGAAGTGAAATTCCACACTATAAGAGCTCGCTCACATAACCATATTTTCGGCTCCAGTGCAGTTTAGGGAAAAAATAGAGCAATGTCATTCAATAGGGCAGTTCAGATGAGCCATTTTTCACTGACAAAATCTGTGTAAATTGGAAGAGACTCACCGATTCAAATCTATTGGTGTGCATGTGGTAAAAAAAATAAATATAATTGTATGCCATAAGGAGCCACAGAACCGCATCAGGTTTTTTTTACGGATACATTGTAATACTGTAACATAGGTAACTAAGTCTGGTAAATGATGAATAGCTGATGCTGTAAGAAATGGATTATACGGATGACAAGTGTGAAAAAAAAAAAAAACGTCCAATGTTCTGAATTAAACTCATAGATTTTTTTTTTTATGCTTGTGTGAACATACCCCAAGGCTAAGTTCCCAAGATGAGCATTGGTGAGTTCTAGGCACGAAAATATACAGCACATTGCAGTTCCAGGAAAGTGAGTGGAATTTATAGAAATCTCATGCTCTGTGTCTTATTTCTACTATGAAAACTGATCTGAGGTGTGATTTTGAAATCTGCAACATGTCAATATCTCTTGTGGTAAACACGCATTTTATGTGCAGATTTTCCACAAAGGCTTGAACGAGATGAGGAAAATAAACATATCAGCAGCACGGTGGGCAGCACGGTTAACACTGCAGCCTTGCAGCGCTGGAGTCCTGGGTTCAAACCCCACCAAGGACAACATCTGCAAAGAGTTTGTATGTTCTCTCCGTGTTTGCGTGGGTTTCCTCTGGGTTCTCCGGTTTCCTCCCACATTCCAAAGACATACTGATAGGGAATTTAGATTGTGAGCTCCATCGGGGACAGTGATGATAATGTGTGCAAAACTGTAAAGCGCTGCGAAATATGTTAGCGCTATATAAAAATAAAGATTATTATTATTATATCCACATTTTCTGCAGTGGAAACGCGTGCGCGCACACGCACACACACACACACGTAATCTGCACATGATTATAATAATAAAAAGTGTTATTAAAGCTAAGCAACAGTATGTCATTTTATTTAAAAGATTATCAACCAAAAGGAGAGAAGAGCTAAGAATCAAAAATGCAATTAAAAAAAAAATAAAAAAAGCAACAAAAAACACAAGTAAACTAATTCAGCAAATTAGTGCAGAAATCCTACAGCATCAAAAACTCACCGAATACTCATCATGAGAACTTGGGTCTAAAATGGCAGACAATTTTACATTGCATATTTTCTCAGCAGTGAGTAAATTATCTGTGTACATGCACTGTGTTAAATTACAATAGCAAATCACAAAACACACATAAATGGGGCAAGAAATACAAAATTGAAAATTTTTGTTAAAATAAAATCTTTAGCCAAAACACACAATCCAGGTCTAACACGTGTTAAAAAAAAAAAAAAAATAGAAATAAAATTGCAATCTTCTGTAATATATTTATTTTCCTTTAAATGTAGGGTATATACCTGACTTTCAACTTGGAACTTTCTTGCTTCAGTCACTGTCATTTTCTCCAAGTCCGGTACAATTGTTAATGATCCCTGCCGTATTCCATACCCTTGTTTTGGACAGAAAAAAAAAACAAAAAAAAAACAAAAAAAACACAAAAGAGCAAAAACCAGATTACCAAAAATGATGAAAACCAACTGTTGTTCTTTAAATTAAGATCAAACTACAAGTTTTTGATGCTGCTTATTTTTATTGCAAAAAAATATAGCATGTTAACTGGAAATGCAAAATTTTTTATTTTGCTTAATTATTGATTATATATTAAATTATTTTTAATACAAAATTAAATGTACAACATTAATTTTTTTTTATTCATTAAGTTTTAGTTTAGCCCCTGAAGGCTGCCATTTTTATTTGGGGATGTGTAAATATCTGAGCAGGACACTTACACACCTCACATATGGCAGCCCCTGAACATAGACTGCGGTTGGACAGCAACCGAATGTCTTGTATTGAGGAAGCTCCTTGCATTGAGGAGAGTCTCGGCGGAGAGCAGTGATCACAGCCTCTAAAGTACAGGCTGCGATCACCGTTCACCGCAGACATGAACTCACAGAAAAAGAGTGCAGGAAATGCAAGTAGAAGCGTTTATTGTTTTTCTATGTTGAATATATGGGGTCAATATAGAGACCTATACCAGAGAGGGAGTTATATACAAGGATGGAGACATAACAGCATGGGGCCCATTATAAAGTGGAGCACTATATACAGCCATTATACTGTTGTGCACTATATGTATCCATGATACAGAGGGCTCGGTGACTGTGTTGAGCGGTGTAGTTACAGATGTCACTGCTCATCACAGCCACCGGATCTCGGAGTGCAGCAGGACCCAGAGTGGCTGCTGATACAGGCTATGGAGACTCATTCTCTGAACGAGCCTCCAGTATTGGGGGCTTCTGATAGACACCACAGCTGTGGTGTCTATCAAATCACAGCTGTCATCAACGCCAACCAGCATTACCCGGATTGCCACCGCACCAAGGCAGTCGGGAAAGCAAAGGCGAAGCGCCAGAATTGGCACATCTAATGTGATTCGCCAATTCTGAGGCGGCTGCGGGCTGCTATTTTTAGGATGGAAAGGGCCCAATAACCAGGGACCTTCCAAGCCTCATATTATAAGACCGCAGCTGTCGGCTTTACCTTGGCTGGTTATCAATAATAGGGGAGACCCTACATCATTTTTTTCATTTGTTAGTGTGAACCAGGCTAAACACCCTTTCGTGCCACTAATGGGTGCACTAAAAAGGTGCAAGTTTATTATATGCAGAAGGCTTGTGACATATAAATACAGGAGATCTATGTTATTATACCACTGATCCCATAGAAGTGTAAAGAGCAAGGTTACACATTTCAAAGAGAGCAGTGGTGTAATGTCTTGACACTGCCCTGTTCACTTCTATGGGATACTAATATAGTGGACACAGAGTGGGGTCACACATTACACCACTGCTCCCCTAGAAGTGGACTAAGTGGGGTCAAGTATTACACCACTGCTCCATTAGAAATGTGTAACCCCATTTGGTCCATATATATGGGATCAGTGGTGTTATGTGTGACCCCGCTTTATCTACTGTACTTCTATTGGAGTAGCAAAGTAGTGGACGAAGAAGGTTAACGCATTACACTACTGCTCCCATAGAAGTGGACAGAGCGGGGTCACACATTACACCACTGCTCACCTTTTCAAATGTGTGACCCCACTCCATCCGCTTCTATGGGAGCAGTGGTGTAACGTGTGACCCTCCTCTATCTACTTCTATGCTAGGTTCCCCTGCCCAGCTCAAGGGTCCCACAGTGGCTGTGTGGCAGTGCAGGGAGAGCATGTCTCCCTGCTCTGCTATAAAGTTTAATAGTTACAGTGGATGCACACATTAAACCACTGCTCCTATAGAAGTGGATGGAGCAGGTTCACACATTACATGCATTACATACTACGTATCTAATCCCATCCTATGTCATGCACTCCACTAAGCTCAATATATAATCCTATAATGTGATAATTCCAGCATATGTTACTCTACGCCTATCTAATAATGCATGTGATACACTCCAGGTATCTAACACTGGCTCATAATAAAACGAGTAGCACCAACCAACAGAATCTGCGCTATCGGCAGTCCTTGGTGACACTGTGTATGTCAGTATCACTGGAAGTCACCAACAAAATGGCTCCTCACTGTGATCCTAAACTTTATCCTCGCTTAGCCTTTTACAAACAATCAGAAGACAAGATAGGCAAAATCAGACAAGTGAGCAGACCCCGCCCACATTTACTGCAGTGGTAATGTGAGCAAGCTGTACTCTAGGTTTTCATGACAAATTTGAGAAGTTGCTCCCCTAATGGAAATACCAAGCCTTTTTAACCCCTTCATGACCGTGGGATTTTCTATTTTTCCGTATTCGTTTTTTCACTCCCCTCCTTCCCAGAGCCATAACTTTTTTATATTTCCGTCAATTTGGCCATGTGAGGGCTTATTTTTTGCAGGACGAGTTGTACTTTTGAACGACATCATTGGTTTTACCATGTCGTGTACTAGAAAACGGGAAAAAAATTCCAAGTGCGGTGAAATTGCAAAAAAAGTGCAATCCCACACTTGTTTTTTGCTTGGCTTTTTTGCTAGGTTCACTAAATGCTAAAACTGACCTGCCATTATGATTCTCCAGGTCATTACGAGTTCATAGACACCTAACATGACTAGGTTATTTTTTACCTAAGTGGTGAAAAAAAATTCCAAACTTTGCTAAAAAAAAAAAAAAATTGTGCCATTTTCCGATACTCGTAGCGTCTCCATTTTTCATGATCTGGGGTCGGTTGAGGGCTTATTTTTTGCGTGCCGAGCTGGCGTTTTTAATGATACCATTTTGGTGCAGATACGTTCTTTTGATCGCCCGTTATTGCATTTTAATGCAATGTCACGGCGACCAAAAAAACGTAATTCTGGCATTTCAGATTTTTTTCTCATTACGCCGTTTAGCGATCAGGTTAATGCTTTTTTTTTTTTTATTGATAGATCGGGCGATTATGAACGCGGCGATACCAAATGTGTAGGTTTGATTTTTTTTTTTATTGATTTATTTTGATTGGGGCGAAAGGGGGGTGATTTAAACTTTTATGTTTTTTTTATTTTTTCAAATTTTTTTTAACTTTTTTTTTTTTTTACTTTTGCCGTGCTTCAATAGCCTCCATGGGAGGCTAGAAGCAGGCACAGCTCGATCGCCTCTGCTACATAACAGCGATCATCGGATCGCTGCTATGCAGCAGAAAATCAGGTGTGTGTGAGCGCCGACCACAGGGTGGCGCTCACAGCTACCGGCGATCAGTAACCATAGAGGTCTCAAGGACCTCTATGGTTACAATACTGAAGTATCGCCGACCCCCGATCATGTGACGGGGGTCGGCGATGACGTCATTTCCGGCCGCCCGGCCGGATGCGGTAGTTAAATGCCGCTGTCTGTGTTTGACAGCGGCATTTAACTAGTTAATAGCGGCGGGTGAATCGCGATTTCATCCGCCGCTATTGCGGGCACATGTCAGCTGTTCAAAACAGCTGACATGTCCCGGCTTTGATGCGGGCTCACCGCGGAGCCCTGCATCAAAGCAGGGGACCTGACGTCGGACGTACTATCCCGTCCGACGTCAGGAAGGGGTTAAAGGGAATCTGTCACCTCATTTTTCGCATATAAGCGAGGCCACTGCCATTAGGGGCTTATCTACAGAATTACGCCTGCGCAGGAGCCGCAACAGAAGCAAGGAAGAGGACTTCATCGCATGAAGATGGGAGGCGCCAGACCCACGACACCCATGGGACCTGAACTGAACCATCCCTGGGTGAGTATAATCTAACTAGTTTTTCTTATCTTTCAGGTTATATCAAGGGGTTATCTACAGAATTACAGAATGCTTTAGATAAGCCCCAGCTTATATGCAAAAAAATGAGGTGACAAGATTCCTTTTAAATTATTTTTCATATTTTACTTCATCAATAACAAAATTATAATATTTAAAAAAATATATATTAAAACATTGATGCTTTACATTTTTTTTTAATTGTTAATTTTTTTTTGTTAATAGCAACTTTCATTAATTTCTCTTGTGAGTATACTGATGTATATGGACGGATTTTTCCCTTACAATTGCATTAGTTGCAATAAAACAAAAAAAAAATACAAACACGGTTTCAGTGGGTTTCTGTTGCGGAAACACTATAACAGAGAATGTAATCTGCACATGATTTCATCAATAAAGTTTTATCATACTCAAATACCATGAAGTATTAACCCCTTCCCGACCTGTGACACAGCATATGCGTCATGAAAGTCGGTGCCAATCCGACCTGTGACGCATATGCTGTGTCACAGAATGATCGCGTTCCTGCAGGCCGGGTGAAAGGGTTAACTCCAATTTCACCCGACCTACAGGGACAGGGGGGAGTGGTACTACAGCCCAGGGGGGGTGGCTTCGCCCCCCCCCGTGGCTACGATCGCTCTGATTGGCTGTGGAAAGTGAAACAGCCAATCAGAGCAATCTGTATTATTTCACCTATGAAAACTGGTGAAATATTACAATCCAGAAACCCCGATCTGGCCCCCCCACCGACTGACAGCGGCGATCTGCAGCCGCCGTCAGTGTTCCCTACCCCTCCGTCCGGTCCCAAGCGCCTTCCTCTCCCCTCCGCCCCCCCGCTGTCCGATCGCACCCCCCCATACTTACCTAGTCCCGGTGTCCCTCCCGGTGTCCTCGGTCTTCTCGCATGGGCCGGCAGATTCGTTCCCTGTACATTTTGATCGCTGTGATAGAACCTATCACAGCGATCAAAATAAAAAAAATAGTAAATAAACCCCCCCAATAATAAAATACAGAAAATATATTTATTTTTGTTTTTCCGTTAGGGCTAGGGTTGCACTTAGGGCTAGAATTAGGCTATGTGCACACGGTGCGGATTTGGCTGCGGATCCTCAGCGGATTGGTCGCTGCGGATTCGTAGCAGTTTTCCATCACGTTTACAGTACCACGTAAACCTATGGAAAACCAAATCCGCTGTGCCCATGGTGCGGAAAATACAGCACGGAAAAGCTGCGTTGTATTTTCCGCAGCATGTCAATTCTTTGTGCGGATTCCGCAGCGTTTTACACCTGCTCCATAATAGGAATCCGCAGGTGAAATCCACACAAAAAACACTGGAAATCCGCGGTAAATCCGCAGGTAAAGCGCAGTGCGTTTTACCTGCAGATTTTTCAAAAACGGTGCGGAAAAATCCACACACAAATCCGCAACGTGGGCACATAGCCTTAGGGTTAGGGTTGGAATTAGAGTTAAGACTAGGGTTAGGGGTGTGTTGGGGTTAGTGTTGGAGTTATAATTGAGGGGCTTCCACTGTTTAGGCACATCAGGGGGTCTCCAAACGTGACATTGTGCCACCATTGATTCCAGCCAATCTTGCGTTGAAAAAGTCAAATGGTGCTCTCTCCCTTCCGAGCCCCGACGTGTGCCCAAACAAAGGTTTACCCCCACATATAGGGTATCAGCGTACTCAGGAGAAACTGGACAACAACTTTTGGGGTCAAATTTCTCCTGTTACCCTTGGGAAAATAAAAAATTGCGGGCTAAAATATCATTTTGGAGAAAAGAAAAATTATTTTTTATTTTCATGGATCTGCGTTATAAACTTCTGTGAAGCACTTTAGGGTTCAAAGTGCTCACTACACATCTAGATTAGTTCCTTGGGAGGTCTAGTTTCCAAAATGGGGTCACTTGTGGGGGAGCTCCAATGTTTAGGCACACAGGGGCTCTCCAAACGCAACATGGTGTCCGCTAATGATCTGAGCTAATTTTCCATTCAAAAAGCCAAATGGCACGCCTTCCCTTCCGAGCCTTGCCGTGCGCCCAAACAGTGGTTTACCCCCACATATGAGGTATCGGCGTACTCATGAGAAATTGCCCATCAAATTTTAGGATCCATTTTATCCTGTTGCCCACGTGAAAATGAAAATATTGAGGCTAAAAGAAATTTTTTGTGAAAAAAAAAGGACTTTTTCATTTTTACGGATCAATTTGTGAAGCATCTGAGGGGTTCAAAGTGCTCACTATGCATATAGATAAGTTCCTTGGGGGGTCTAGTTTCCAAAATGGGGTCACTTGTGGGGGAGCTCCAATGTTTAGGCACACGGGGTTCTCCAAACGCGACATGGTGTCCGCTAAAGATTAGAGCCAAATTTTCATTCAAAAAGTCAAATGGCGCTCCTTCCCTTCCGAGCCCTGTCGTGCGCCCAAACAGTGGTTTACCCCCACATATGAGGTATCAGCATACTCAGGACAAATTGGACAACAACTTTCGTGGTTCAGTTTCTCCATTTACCCTTGGGAAAATAAAAAAATTGTTGCTAAAAGATCATTTTTGTGACTAAAAAGTTAAATGTTCATTTTTTCCTTCCATGTTGCTTCTGCTGCTGTGAAGCACCTGAAGGGTTAATAAACTTCTTGAATGTGGTTTTGAGCACCTTGAGGGGTGTAGTTTTTAGAATGGTGTCACTTTTGGGTATTTTCAGCCATATAGAACCCTCAAACTGACTTCAAATGTGAGGTGGTCCCTAAAAAAATGGTTTTGTAAATTTTGTTGTAAAAATGAGAAATCACTGGTCAAATTTTAACCCTTATAACTTCCTAGCAAAAAAAAAATTTGTTTCCAAAATTGTGCTCACATAACTCTCTGGTTTAACAGAATAAAAATTAAAAATTGCGAAATTTTCGCCAAATTACCGTTTTCACAAATAAAACGCAGAAATTATCGACCTAAATTTACCACTATCATGAAGCCCAATATGTCACGAAAAAACAATCTCAGGATCCGTTGAAGCGTTCCTGAGTTATTACCTCATAAAGGGACACTGGTCAGAATTGCAAAAAATGGCCAGGTCATTAAGGTCAAAATAGGCTGGGTCATGAAGGGGTTAAAAACAAAACAGCCTAATTTAAAACATGACATATCATTAAGACATAAAAACCGCAGAGTCAAAAGTGTGGCAAAAATACATGCATGTGAAAAAATGCAATGAAAAAAAAAAAAAAAACCTGATATAGCAAAAAGGTGCAACAAATCTGCAATATCAAATATCGGTGTCTGGAAAAAACACTTTAGGATGTGCTATTATTGAAGCGAATAAAACTGCAAAGAAGTGAAAATAGGAACGTTAAAGGGAACCTGTCACCCCCAAAATCGAAGGTGAGCTAAGTCCACCAGCATCAGGGGCTTATCTACAGCATTCTGTAATGCTGTAGATAAGCCCCAGATGTAACCTGAAAGATGAGAAAAAGAGGTTATACTATACTCCCCCAGGGGCGGTCCCGCTGCGGTCCGGTCCAATGGATGTCGCGGTCCAGTCAGGCGCCTCCTATCTTCATAGGATCACGTCCTCTTCTTGTCTTCTTGCCGCGGCTCCTGCGCAGGCGTACTTTGTCGGCCCTGTTGAGGGCAGCGCAAAGTACTGCAGTGCGCAGGGAAAGGTCAGAGAGGCCCGGCGCCTGCGCACTGCAGTACTTTGAGCTGCCCTCAACAGGGCAGAGAAAGTATGCCTGCGCCGGAGCCGCAGCGTGAATACAAGACGTCATCGTAAGAAGATGGGAGGCCCGAGACCGGACAGCGACGCCCATCGGACCAGAACCGGACTGGGACCGCCCCTGGGTGAGTATAATCTAACCTCTTTTTCTCATCTTTCAGAATACATCGGGGGCTTATCTACAGCATTAGGCTGCCATCACACTAGCAGTATTTGGTCAGTATTTTACCTCAGTATTTGTAAGCCAAAACCAGGAGTGGATGATAAATGCAGAAGTGGTGCATATGTTTCTATTATACTTTTCCTCTAATTGTTCCACTCCTGGTTTTGGCTTACAAATACTGATGTAAAATACTGACCAAATACTGCTAGTGTGACGGCAGCCTTACAGAATGCTGTAGATAAGCCCCTGATGCTGGTGGCCTTAGCTCACTTTCGACTTTGGGGGTGACAGGTTCCCTTTAAAGAGAAGATCCACCTAACTGGACTGCTTCTGCAAAATTAATAATAGTACTGTGTCTTGTAAAACAAAATAATAATAATGAATGCAAGAAAGTCCTTTCCTTACTTACTCTCTGGGCTTCTCATTGTGCGGGTGATGAACTTGCTTGCAACCATTAGCATGAACAGGACCCAGAAGCATGCAATAAGTAGCAGCCAACGATGGTGCATGATGTCACCTGCTGGCCATAAATCCACTACAGTGTCCTGCAAAACAAGGATATGCTACTAAAACATCAACCTTATTAGTTATCAATAGATACAATTACTCAAATGAGAGGAAGAAAAACAGACTGGTACAGACATGAAAAACCCTCTGTCTACTGTGCTCATTACAGGGACGTGAATTTCATCAGTTTATTGCGCTAAAGAAAAAAAAAATGTCAAATTGTATCCTTAGCATAGGTCAACAATATGTGACAAGCAGCAACCCCGCCGAACAGCTGTTGCCTGATCCTTTAGTGGCTGACTGCAAACAGTGTAGGAAGTAGAACACCACTGCCTCGATCATCGCTCAGTGGCTGCTCCCTGGCCAATGAAAATCTTTACCACCACTTCTCGATAATTACTCTTTATTGAGCTCAGTGATGATTAAAAAGTTACAATCCTTGATGTGCATACTGTAATAGACTTTGTTCAAGTCTTTAAAACCTAGCTCTTAAAATAACAATATAGATAAGAATGAGCGAAAACAAGAACACAGACTTTCCCTAAAAACAAGTAAATGCAGGTGGCAGATAAGAGGAGGCTGTTCATATACTGGATCCCTCGGTTTTAGCCTATGGATTAGAAGTGGGGGGGGGGGGGCACAGCTAGGGGACATGACATAAGATTAGCTTGGTGATAAATGCAGTCAGCAGGTCTGGGACGTTCTACAGCTCTCCAACACGGATCAGAGATCGGGTTAAGACTGGTATGGTATTTTTTTACTCCCTCTTATGTAAAAAATTATTTTTCTTTGAAAGGAAGCTGCAGATTCTCCTTGAGCAGATCCATTGAATGTAATTACCACATTTTACCAACTTGGTCTCCACTTACAGAATCAGAACCTCCAGTTTATGCTTTTATAAAAATGCACAGTGCCAGCAGTTGTGTGCAGTTTTTTGGTAAAAACTCTGCACCAGTGTTTTGATACTTGTTAAATGCTTTTTTTTGAAAAAACAAACAAGAGGAACTGTCACCAAATTTCTCTTAACAAACTGCATACATTATTAAATAGATCTTAGACCTTTCTTGGGCTGGTGTAATTATTTTAAAAATCCATTTCAGGTTGCCTGCATACGGTAATTTACAAACTAAAGGAAGGTTTTTTTTGTAATATGTAATCTGATGACAGATCCATTTGAAGTGAGAGTCTGTAAAAGCATTGCACCCAAAATGTACTGCACAAGTATGGAAATATTCCTGATAGCAACTAATATTCTTCCACATGGCTATCATGGTACTAAAACCTTGTTTTCTTTTGAGCACAAGCAATAGAAGCACCTCACAAGCCAGAACAGTTTATATGTAGGCATTTTTTATTTTATTGCAGACTTTCCACTTACAATTTGTAGCTTCCAACAGGAAAAAAAACCTACTTAGCACAGGTTCGGCTGACAGTTTGTAATTTTCATTCTTGGTACAATACTTTTAAAGGGAACTTGTCACGTGCCTCAATACTCCACCTGCGGGTTAATAGTGGTACAATACTTTTCAGGTGCCTTAGTGAAAGTGCAACTACTGGGGAAAAAATGGGTATTATACCTACCGATAATTCGGTTTCCAGGAGTCCATCCTGACAGCACGCTGGAGGACGTCCTCCTCCTCCTTGCTGGGACAGGAAACAACACGAGAGGTTAAAAGGTCCCACTCCGCCCCCTTTCCTTTAGTGTTTTGACAAGTACCACACCATGGATAGATAACATTTGAATTTTATTAACCAAATCATATTTACAGCATATGACATAGTATACATAAGGGGGGGAAGTAACGGTGCTGTCAGGATGGACTCCTGGAAACCGAATTATCGGTAGGTATAATACCCATTTTCCAGGACGTCCCCCTGACAGCACGCTGGAGAATACCAAAGAAACTCCTTTAGGGTGGGACAACTGCCTGGAGAACCTTTCTCCCAAAAGACATTTGTTGGTTTGCTAACACATCCAATTTGTAGTGTTTACAGAATGTGTTCACACTGGCCCAAGTCGCAGCTTTACAAATTTGTTCTAATGATGCCCCTGCCCGTTCGGCCCATGACGCTGAAATGGCCCGAGTTGAATGGGCTTTTATTCCCACAGGACAATCTACCCCTTCTGACACATAGGCTTTTGAGATTACTGTAGTGATCCATCTAGCTATAGATGTTTTGGATGCTTTTTTACCCTTATTTTTACCCCCAAACAGGACAAAAAGATTGGGATCCTTTCTCCAAGTACTAGTGGCCTCTAAATAATCTAGTACTGCCTGTCTGACATCAAGAGAATGTAAAGATTGTTCTTTTGTATTAGAGGGTTTATTGCAAAAGGAGGGTAGAATTATTTCCTGATTTCTGTTTTGTACTGAAGCTACTTTGGGAATAAATGATGGATCTAGTTTTAGGATTATATGATCCTCACGAACCTGGAGGTACGGGTCCCTAATTGATAGGGCTTGTATTTCCCCTACTCTTTTGGCTGTCGTAATAGCTACCAAAAAGGCTGTTTTCCAAGTTCTTATTGCAATGGGCATGTCATCTTTCTGGGTAAAAGGATCTTTACATAGGGCTCTGAGTACTAAATTTAAATCCCACGGGGGAGTTAATTGCCTAACTGTGGGACGTAATCTCTGGACAGCTTTTATGAATCTCATTATCCACGGGTGAGAGGCTAATGGATAATCCAGAAATGTGCTAAGTGCTGAAATTTGTACTTTAAGGGTACTAGGTCTCAGCCCCATATTAAATCCCGATTGGAGAAAATCCAGAACTCTGGGCACATCCGGGTTTTCTGACATTCCGGCCGACCTGCCACCTCTCATACAGAACTTCTTCCAAATTTTGTAATAAATTGATGAAGTTACTGGTTTACGACTAGCTTGGATCGTTGACATGACTTCATCAGATAACCCTCGCGATTTCAGGATGTCCCTCTCAGGATCCATGCTGAAAGGTGCAATCGTTCCGGGTTTTGATGTAACACTGGCCCTTGATGAATCATTTCCTTCCATAGAGGAAGACTGACTGGACTGTCCATCGCCATGGCTCCTAACAACGGAAACCAGCTCCTTCTTGGCCAGAATGGTACTATCATCAGAACTGTTGCTTGGTCTTCCTGAATCTTCCTGAGGACCCTCGGAATGAGTGCTATTGGGGGAAAAGCATAGGATAGTGGTTCGACCCATGTTTGACTCAAGGCGTCGACTGCTTCTGGTATGTCTGTAGGGTTGAGGGAATAGAATCTGGCCACCTTCGAATTTTTTCTTGTAGCGAATAGATCTATCCTGGGAGTCCCCCAGCGATGACATAATTGGTGAAAGATTTCTTGGTTTAATTCCCATTCTGTGGGACAGACTTCTTTCCTGCTCAGATAATCGGCCAGGACGTTTTGAGATCCTTCTAAGTGGACTGCTGTGATTGACAGGACTGTGTTTTCTGCCCAAGAAAATATTTTCCGTGCCAATTCCTGAAGTGGTTTGTATCTGGGACCTCCTTGGTGTCTTATGAAGGATACTGCTGTCATGTTGTCCGTTAAGATTTTCACATGTTGGTTTTTTAAACGGGAGTGATTCCTTCTTAGAGCTTCCCAAATAGCGTAAAGCTCTCTGTAGTTTGAAGATCTTCGACTGATATCCTTTGGCCATCTGCCCTGGACGAATGATCCTTCTAGATGGGCTCCCCAACCCCACTGGCTGGCATCCGTAGTGATCACCACACACGGGGTACAGGTCCATGGAACCCCCACTCTTAGGTTGCTGTATTGTGTCCACCAGTGCAATGACTTTTTTACTGCCTTTGATAGGTGGATTACTCTGTCCAGTGATGACTGACGTCGATCCCATGCCGAGAGAACCTGATCCTGTAGCAATCTTGAGTGAGCCTGTGCCCACCTTACGCAAGTGATACAGGCTGTCATCTTCCCTAAGACCTTCATGGCTGATCTTATAGTGACCTGGTGCTTTATGAATTCCATGATTAATGCTCTTATTGACACCTGTTTTTCTCTTGGCAAAAAGGATTGTCTTGTGGTGGCATCTAGAAGAACTCCCAAAAATACCTTCCGAGATTCGGGTTTCATGTGAGATTTTTCTTGATTCACGACCCAACCTAGATATTTTAGGACTGCAATGGCTCGATCTCTGTGTAGGATTAAGATGTTTCTTGTTCTGGCTACCAGCAGAAAATCGTCCAGATAAGGAATTATTGTAATTCCTTCGTTTCTTAAGTATGCCACCACTTCCGCCACCAATTTTGTAAATATCCTCGGTGCTGACGCCAGGCCGAACGGGAGACCTTGAAATTGAAGGTGGCAGGTTTGGTCCGGAAACTTTACAGAAAACCTCAGAAGCTCCTGAGATGTTGCATGGATTGGAACCTGATGATACGCACTTTTTAGGTCTAGCGTACACATTACCGCATCTTTGTCTATGAGATGGACCGTTGTTTTTATTGATTCCATTCTGAATCTTTTGTATTTTACATAGACGTTCAATGGTTTTAAGTTTATTATTGTGCGTGTTTCCCCTGATGGCTTTGGGATTGAGAATAGTGAAGAGTAGTGACCTTTGGCTATTTCTGTTGTGGGGACCCGCACTATAACTTGAGAACTGAACAACTTCAGAATGTCTATGAACATTGGTGAATCTTTTGCCACCTTGGTAGGTGAGATACACCTCTGTGGTGCTGGGGATATGAGCTCTATCCTGTAACCCTCTGAAATGATTTTTAGGACATAGGCATTTTTTGTCACTTCTTTCCAGTTGTCCAGAAAGAGACTGAGCCTGCCCCCTATACCTATGGCGTCATTGTCTCCTAGATCTAGGGCTTGACCCAAACAGGGAGTTTCTTCCCCTTCGGTTCTGAGAATAGGCACCTCTATAGGAACCTCTGCTGGGTCTCCACTGTTCTCTATAATCCGGCTGCTTGAATTTATAGGAACTTCGAGGTGGAGGTCTCTTCCGAAATGGCTGGAATTTTTTCGGTTTTTCCTCAGGAAAACCTTTTTTATTATCTGATGCGGATTCCAGAATATCGTCTAATGCTTGTCCAAATACCTTGGACCCTGAAAAGGGAATAGCACATAATTTGTTTTTTGATGCATTATCCCCTGACCAAGATTTGAGCCATATAGCTCTACGAGTCGCATTGGATAACGAACTATTTCTGGCCGCAAATCTAACGGATTCTGCTGATGTGTCCGCCATAAAGGCTGTGGCAGATTTTATGATGGGTAAGGAGGAAATCAAATCGGCCCGTGGGGTTTTATTCACCAAATGTTCCTCTAACTGCCCCATCCACAAATACATTGATCTAGCTACTGATGTGGCTGCAATGTTAGCTTTTATCAGTGCTGCCGACGTCTCCCATGAACGGCGCAACAGAATATCTGCTTTGCGGTCCATAGCGTCTCTGAGACTAGAAGAGTCCTCGAATGGAATAGCCGTTTTTTTAGTAACTTTGGCTATAGGCACGTCGATCTTCGGAATTTCCTCCCATGCCTTGATGTCTTCCGGATCAAATGGTAGACGACTTTTAAATTCTCACGATACTATCAGTCTACGTTCAGCATCTTTCCATTCTTGTAATATCATCTGTTTGAGGTGATCACTCACAGGGAATACCGTCTGTCTTTGTGATGTCAGTCCTCCAAACATCAAATCTTGTCTGGATTTCGGCCGCGGTTCTTCTTTCATCTGCATTGTATTTCTCACCGCCTGCACTAGATCTTCCGTCTCTTCCACATGGAATAGAAATTTTCTTCCTTGATCCTGTTCCTCTAATGGTAGTTCTCCTTCTTCTTGATCCGAACTTCTCCCATCAGATTCTTCTTTAGAAAGCACTTCCTCATCATCTTGGTCCAGATCCAACCGTGGCCTTTTACGGCTCCGACCTGGGCTGGAGGGGTACCGCTGTGTCATGGAAGCCAATGAATTTTGTACCTCTTCCCGGATTAAAGACCTCATTTCAGATAGTAATGATGGTTGTTCTTCTCTTACAACTCTGGAAATGCAGGACTCGCATAATTCCTTTTTATGTGCCTCTGGTAATTTAGCATTACATATGGAACATCGTCTGGACTTTGTCAGTGCTTTGCCTGACTTTTTTGCCACTGACAGGGATGTCTGTTGAGTCTCCTTATCCTAAGTATAAGAATGAGTACATCTTAGTGACTTAGGAATAAGTGAGAAAGGTAATATGCGCTATGCGCACTTACCCCAGTCTCCTCTTTCCTGGGATCCACATCCTCTGTTTAAATATAAATATATATATATCATATAAATAGAACGTCTCCTGCTAGATATATGTACAGGTCCTTCTCAAAAAATTAGCATATAGTGTTAAATTTCATTATTTACCATAATGTAATGATTACAATTAAACTTTCATATATTATAGATTCATTATCCACCAACTGAAATTTGTCAGGTCTGTTATTGTTGTAATACTGATGATTTTGGCATACAACTCCTGAAAACCCAAAAAACCTGTCTCAATAAATTAGCATATCAAGAAAAGGTTCTCTAAACGACCTATTACCCTAATCTTCTGAATCAACTAATTAACTCTAAACACATGCAAAAGATACCTGAGGCTTTTAAAAACTCCCTGCCTGGTTCATTACTCAAAACCCCCATCATGGGTAAGACTAGCGACCTGACAGATGTCAAGAAGGCCATCATTGACACCCTCAAGCAAGAGGGTAAGACCCAGAAAGAAATTTCTCAACAAATAGGCTGTTCCCAGAGTGCTGTATCAAGGCACCTCAATGGTAAGTCTGTTGGAAGGAAACAATGTGGCAGAAAACGCTGTACAACGAGAAGAGGTGACCGGACCCTGAGGAAGATTGTGGAGAAGGACCGATTCCAGACCTTGGGGAACCTGAGGAAGCAGTGGACTGAGTCTGGTGTGGAAACATCCAGAGCCACCGTGCACAGGCGTGTGCAGGAAATGGGCTACAGGTGCCGCATTCCCCAGGTAAAGCCACTTTTGAACCATAAACAGCGGCAGAAGCGCCTGACCTGGGCTACAGAGAAGCAGCACTGGAAATTTTGCATGTCATTCGGAAATCAAGGTGCCAGAGTCTGGAGGAAGACTGGGGAGAAGGAAATGCCAAAATGCCTGAAGTCCAGTGTCAAGTACCCACAGTCAGTGATGGTGTGGGGTGCCATGTCAGCTGCTGGTGTTGGTCCACTGTGTTTCATCAAGGGCAGGGTTAATGCAGCTAGCTATCAGGAGATTTTGGAGCACTTCATGCTTCCATCGGCTGAAATGCTTTATGGAGATGAAGATTTCATTTTCCAGCACTACCTGGCACCTGCTCACAGTGCCAAAACCACTGGTAAATGGTTTACTGACCATGGTATTACTGTGCTCAATTGGCCTGCCAACTCTCCTGACCTGAACCCCATAGAGAATCTGTGGGATATTGTGAAGAGAAAGTTGAGAGACGCAAGACCCAACACTCTGGATGAGCTTAAGGCCGCTATTGAAGCATCCTGGGCCTCCATAACATCTCAGCAGTGTCACAGGCTGATTGCCTCCATGCCACGCCGCATTGAAGCAGTCATTTCTGCCAAAGGATTCCCGACCAAGTATTGAGTGCATAACTGAACATTATTATTTGATGTTTTTTTTGTTTATTAAAAAACACTTTTATTTGATTGGACGGGTGAAATATGCTAATTTATTGAGACAGGTTTTTTGGGTTTTCAGGAGTTGTAGGCCAAAATCATCAGTATTAAAACAATAAAAGACCTGACAAATTTCAGTTGGTGGATAATGAATCTATAATATATGAAAGTTTAATTGTAATCATTACATTATGGTAAATAATGAAATTTAACACTATATGCTAATTTTTTGAGAAGGACCTGTATATAGGGATTTTGCAGCACTGCTGCACTTACCCCTTGTCTCTGGCATTGCAGACCTCCTCTCCGGCTGTTTCACTTGCATGCACCTGCGTCCTGGTTAATGTAGCCAACCTGTAGAACGCCGGCGCCTATTTTTAAATCTGGCGCCTTTTTATATACGCTTTAGCGTTCCACCCTGTGGAACGCATACCCTGCCGCCGAATGTACCGGATCTGATGCCGCTGACGTCACCGGAAGCGCTATATCACTTACTTCCGCGTTCCACGCAGTGGAACGCACGCTGAAGCCGGGAGGTTCTGCTGCCCCTGCCTGCTCGTATAAGAGCATGCGGACCTCTGCGCCCATCCTGGCGCCGGCGCCTCTTGTCCTTCCTGGCGCCTGAGCCGAGAGCCTCCCCCTGGGAGGAAGCGGCTCACCCAGGAGCGCGTCCGCTCGACTGGTCTCTGGACGCAGGGACTCCCACCCGGGGAGTATGTGCCCTGGGCTACCGACGAGGGGGAAGGATTTTGGACCAGCCGCACGATCCCCCTGAGCCCTCCGGTAAGCTTGATCTCTCGTGTGTCCCTCCATGCAGGGACAGGAAAAACACTAAAGGAAAGGGGGCGGAGTGGGACCTTTTAACCTCTCGTGTTGTTTCCTGTCCCAGCAAGGAGGAGGAGGACGTCCTCCAGCGTGCTGTCAGGGGGACGTCCTGGAAAAACGAACACCATTTCTCCTGGGATCTGCCAGATTTCAGTCACAGAGGCATGGCTACACTCCCACTCAGTACACAGTGAACGACAGCTGAAAGCACACCCAAGCTCTGCATTTATGTCAATCCACGTGGGGGCTTTCTTACAGCTGCCACCGACTGTATACTGAGTAGGAGTGTAACTGCTCCTCTGTGACTGAAAGCCAGCAACTCCTGGGCAAAAAAAAAGTTAAAGGGGCTGTCCACTACTAGGACAACCCCTTCTTGATCTAAATGTCTGACCCAGATAAAATAAAGAAAGCTTACACTGACCTCCCGTGCTGGTACCGTTCCAGTGGTGTCAGTACTCACGGTCCCAGGGATGTCATGTGGTTGTTGTGACACGTGGTGCCCGATCAGCGCTGGCGTCACTGTCTTTGACCGAATTGAATATGAGGTGGATGGCAGAGAGCAGCGGCACCCCTGACTTCCTCTTTATGTTCAATTAGTATGAAGATGGGGACAATGACACCAGCGCTGATTGGGCTGGGCTCGTGTGTCACAACCACTCAAGAGCCCCAGAATCGTGAGTGCCAACACCGTGGGAATGGCGCTGTCACAGGAGAAGAGTAGAAGCTTTTTTTTAATTATTTTATTGGGGCCAAACATTTAGATCAAAAAGAGGTGGACAGCCCCTTTCAGTTTCTCCCATTAAACGAACTTTAAGGACGGCGAGCAGAGAGCATCGTACCATTACTAACCTGCAGACGGACAGCATTTGGGGACATGACAGGCTCCCTTTACAGGGCGCTGTCTCAGGATCTTAAATGGGTGAAACTGCAAAGTGCTTGTAAAAACAAGCAAGTCTGCAATTTACTTCTTATTAAAAATTATGTGTTAGGAGGGATTTTTTTTTTTTATGGCTCAGCTTGTTGCCAAGGTTACCCTGCAATCTTAGAGTGGCCTGTTACCTAGGCAAGGAGCATGTGCAGCTTGCAGAGATACTTGCGCCACTTTACGTCTGGCCGGAACACCGGATCCACACAGGAAAAATAAATTCACAAGAGGCAAAAGTGACGGGGAAATTAACGGGCGAGGGGGGTCTTCTATTTATTATTAACGGACGAGGGGGTCTTCTATTTATTATTAATGGGCAGGGGGTCTTCTATTTATTAACGGGCGAGGGGGTCTTCTATTTATTATTAATGGACAGGGGGTCTTCTATTTATTATTAACGGGCGAGGGGTGTCTTCTATTTATTATTAACAGGCGAGAGGGGTCTTCAATTATTTACAGGTGAGGGGGTCTTCTATTTATTATTAACAGGCAAGGGGGGTCTTCTATTATTTACGTGCAAGGGGGGTCTTCTATTTATTAACGGGCGAGGGGGGGTCTTCTATTTATTATTAGCGGGTGAGGGGGGTATTCTATTTATTATTAGCGGGCGAGGGGGGTCTTCTATTTATTATTAGCGGGTGAGGGGGGTATTCTATTTATTATTAGCGGGCGAGGGGGGTATTCTATTTATTATTAGCGGGCGAGGGGGGTCTTCTATTTATTATTAGCGGGTGAGGGGGGTATTCTATTTATTATTAGCGGGCGAGGGGGGTATTCTATTTATTATTAGCGGGTGAGGGGGGTCTTCTATTTATTATTAGCGGGTGAGGGGGGTCTTCTATTTATTATTAGCGGGCGAGGGGGGGTCTTCTATTTATTATTAGCGGGTGAGGGGGGTATTCTATTTATTATTAGCGGGCGAGGGGGGTCTTCTATTTATTATTAGCGGGTGAGGGGGGTCTTCTATTTATTATCGCCTTCGCTGCTGTTAGCAGAAAACGCCGGCCCACCCTGTAAATCAGTGCAGCCCTGTGAGGTACACCCTGCTGGTCCGAGCCGCCCTCAGGGTCTCCAGTCCTGGCCGTCCGGCAGTGATACGTGGCCATAACTAGCACTGCACAGCGCCCCAATATCACACACTGGGGTGCCACCCTGGACAGAGGGCAGGAGCTGCAGCTTCACTTCTGACAGAAATCAGGGCACCTTATCAGATGCCAGGCAGCCATTGCATTAGCTAGGAAGATGCCAGGGTTTTACATGGCAAAGACATATGGCCTGTGCTGCCTTATATGAGGGCTGGCAATGCTCTTACCTTACCGCCGCGCCCACACCTGGCAGCATGCTGAGCTAGCGGGCAGGATCTTCTCACTGGTCCGACAGGACCCAGCTACTCAGAGCTGTGGTACAGACCGCTTGATGACGTCACGGCCACATGACCGGACCCAGCCGCTGCATCACTGTGTCACGTGACTGCTCCTGCTTCCAAGTTCCAAGCCTAAAGCTATGTGGCGGGAGAACGACGTGGAGTCAGCGGCCGTGAGGTGTTTGTGTGAGCGGCGGGTGACGGGGCAGCTCGGGGCCGCCATTGCCTCTGCTCCGCTCAGTAGATTCGCTGTACCTACTACCTTCTGCTTTGGCGCCATTGGGTAGCAGCTGCATTTGATGAAGGCTACAGGAGGAGGGAAACGCTACGTTGTGATCGTCAATTGTGGGCTAAGAGTGTGCTAACAGGTGGTGTGATCCCTTTATGATGGGCTGGCTACAGCCTTGGGGCACCCACAATGCGGAGAGCGGGGTCCAGTATTCGGTGCTGTGTGCCCTTCTTTGAGCTGATGGCTCATTTCAGGTTCTCCGCCATCACCTTTTGCACTAGCAGTGTCCATTTTAACTCCCAGCATATTCGGCTGTGGCAAATGTGCAGCATGGTTGGCAGCTAGTCCGCTATAACGTGGGTAGGTGACATGCCAATCTTAGGCTAGTTTCACACTATATATGTTATCAAATGCCCTTGCAAGAAATTATACGTGGGACGTACCAAGCGCCCACTTAAAGTAAGGATAAATGAGCATATGGGCAATATAAAGAAAAAATTCATGGGCCACCCTTTGTCAAAACACTTTGTGGTAGAACACAATGGTGACCTTAATTCCATGGAAATTATGGGGTTAGAAAAGATTTCAGTACCCTGGAGAAAGGGAAACTTTATTGCCACCATGTCCAGAGCAGAAAGTAAGTGGATATTCACTCTGGACACCATCATGCCTAAGGGTTTAAACAGTGAGATTGAACTTTTCGGGTTTCTTTAACATCACCTGATTTTTTCATTCTGGTATAAAATGCTCCACGGGTCACCTTTGGCCATCCCTGATGAAGGAAAGCGTTCGTTCCGAAACGCGTAGGACTATGGCCCATGCGGCGACCCGTATCCTCTGAACGTTCAGCTGGCAAACCATTTGACTCTACACGTGATCCGGTACGTCACGGCAGGTCCTGCTCCGGAGAGCTTCACCGCCAGGCAGCAGAGAACGCTAACCACATCCGTGACCACATCACTCATCCAGGATTTGGGAAATCCAGCAAGGAAATTACAGTGATCACACACGAGCTCCATCTAAGGTAACAGGTGGCACGGACAGCGGGTTTCCGACCCGGTTAACCCTGCTTCGGACTGTGCCACACCTGGTTCATTGAAGCTTCGCTACCGGCCGGGGCAGCTTCTAAGACCATTTTGGGTTTGTTAACCCTCTCTGTGCCCATCGCATTTTATCATATTCTTTTTTTCTTTTGTTCTACAATTTGCGGTTGTTTGCCGATTTTTAATGCGGTTTTTCTGAGAGATCTCTCTATGTTTTATAAGGATATCCAGTTATAGGCAGTGTGAGGCAGGAGTATATTGGTGCATACCGAGTGAATTTGTCATTTTTACATCTCTACTAGTGAATGGGTCTGTCTCATTGCTCACAACGTACTTTGTGGTACATAATATTGTTTTTCGTTTGTTGTTATTATCATTGTTACATGTAATATATTTTTTCTAGTAAAAACAAAATATTTAAATTTATATTGGGTCTTTTGCGCGGATTTAATTATCTATTAGATTTCTTATAGGATTTTTTCCCTCAAACCACATTGTGGTGGTGGTTAAAATCTGCAGCACTATATCCAATCTGGTCTCTAAGCGCCACTGTAAAATGTATTCATATATTAGTTTCACACTAGCGTTTTGCTGAGCTGCGGACTTCCTCCATGAAGCCCCACCCATGGCCTCAGCTCCGCCTACGTCCGCATGCGGCCTGCGTACCTATCTTTAACATTAGGTACACAGGTCGTGCGGATGCCTCGTTTTGACAATGCAGAGAAAAAAATTCCAACCAGCTGCGTTTGACGCGGGTCGCCGCATCGTCAAAGCAACGCATGTGGAGGCATCCGCATACATCTGCACGACCTGCGTACCTAATGTTAAAGATAGGTACGTAGGTGGAGGTGCGGCCGTGGGCGGGGCTTCACAGAGGAAGTCCGCAGCTCAGCAAAACGCTAGTGTGAAACTAGCCTTATCAATTTGCCACCCATCGGCATGCCACCCCAAAACGCTAACTAACGCACATCTCCAGGTATGCGAGGACGATATACGCATCACACCTGTATTATAGATTCAGTGGTTATGGCAACTAGCCAGAAAGATAACCGTGTATGCCATATGCCCTGGGACGTTAGTGGTGGACTGTCTGACTCTTTGCCGTCATTTGGCTCCGCTCACCAAATTGGTGACTTTTTTGGATTGGAAATGGATCCCTAGTAGTGATGAGCGAGTATACTCGCTACTCGAGTTTCTCCGAGCATGCTAGGGTGGTCTTAGTATTTTGGCATGCTCGGAGATTTAGTTTATGTTGACGCAGCTGCATGATTTGTGGCTGCTAGACAGCTTGAATACATGTGGGGATTGCCTGTTAGAAATTCCCCGCTGTTATGATCCGGTGACCTTGGAGCCGCATGAAACTTTCTCTGGAGACGGTGGAACCTGTACTGACCGCAAATCCTGAACTAACACCGCAACTAGAAGTAGCCGTGGGGTGTGCCTAACAAACCCTAGACACCTCGACACAGCCAGAGGACTAAATACCCCTATAGGTGGAAATAGGAATGCTACCTTGCCTCAGAGCAGACCCCCAAAGGATAGGCAGCCCCCGACGAATATTGACTGTGAGTAGGAGAAGAATAGACATACACAGGTAGAAAACAGGATTTAGCCACTCTAGCTAAATAGGAGAGGATAGGACAGATTACTAGGCAGATAATGCAAAAAAGTTCCACAATCTAACTAAAGACATGGAATGTATATCTGCCACTCCAGAGAATCCAACAAGACTGAGAAAATACTGACACAATCTAAGCTGGACATGAAAACACAAGGAATAGCACTGAATTGTGAAGCACACCGCATGTGTGCCACAGGAAAAAAAAACCAGACACTTATCTTTGCTGATTTGGCAGAAAGGCAGGAGGAACCAGGCAGAGGTCCAACACCTCCCAAGGGTCATTCCATGTCAAGTGAACCAATGATTTTTACCACTATATTTTTAATTCTTTTGAGATTTTGTTATTTGGTAATAGTGTGTCAGAGAATGCAAAATGCGAAGAAAAAAAAATTCTAGAATTTTTTTTTATTTTTTTTATTGATTTTCAAAGTTCGGAAAAAGTGCGAATTTCGGTGTTGCCTGCCTTTACATATCTCCCCATAGCTCAGGCTAGAAAAGAGATAGAGAAACAAAATAAACACCATTCTACTCAGAACAGTACAGGCTTTCACCAGATATGTCACAAGAGTATCTTTGATAATAATTTACCTATGCGAACACAAGCGCAAAACTTTAAAACGCATTTCCGAAAAAAACGTTTAATTTAAAAATGTCAAAAACTGCACATGTCCCTGCTGTGCTCCTATTCACATCTGTACCAAAATACAAGCTGGGATCATGATGGGATCATATTTTAAAAAATAAAACTATTACAGTGTCAGTTCAAAAATCTTGATTTCAGGTCTGTTCAGCCTGTGGTCTAAAAGTGTGAGGTCTATATTTACCAAATAATCCATGATGGTTAGATATTCCTGTATTATTTTATTATGTTAGAGCTTAGAAGCAGGAGAGGACAGAGGAGAAGCTTTGTTAGGGCTGAGAATGACCAGGGGTAGACAGTGACTGCAGAGCAGATGACAGGCCGGCAGCTCGGGCCTCCAGAGGCCAGATTCACACCAAATCTTATCACCCAGGCAACTCCTCAAATGGAGGGAGAAAAATACTCTTAACATCCAGTTCATGTATTGTATAAACCAGGAGTACGAAGAGGAGGAGAGATTGTTATAACACCGGTTACAGGAAGCAGAACCCATCACAGTGACTCAGCAATATCGGACTGTCATCCCATGTTGTGGAAATAAAGACAGTGACGTCCATGACGTGGTAGAAGGCGGCACAAGATTAGCAATGGATGACACAACTGGCTATGTGACCTGTGAATATGATTAGCGCTGACGGCTACTGGACTCTCCAAAGATTGTGAAAATTTAGACATAGAAGTGACTTTTCTGCACCTTCTGGTCCAGAGCCGTCCTATGTCTATCCAAGAAAATCAGACATTGTAAAAGTGAACAAAAATCAGATATAACTCAGGTGGAGCCGAGCACCATGACAGCCGCACATACTCTGACACAGAAGGAAACAGCCATTGCTAGTGAGCGCTTATGGACAAGATGACATTTCACCCACTAGAAGGGACACATTGATGATAGAAGGCCAGTGTAAAAACCTACTATTAATTGTTTGATTAGTTCATATTTTATAGAGCGAGGATTTAACTACTGTACTATTCTTCTTAACCCTTTCGCGACATGCGCCGTACATGTACTGCGCATGTCGGGTCCCCTGCTTTGATGTGGGCTCCGGAGGTGAGCCCACATCAAAGTCGCGACATGTCAGCTGTTTTGTACAGCTGACATGTGCGCGCAATAGCGGCGGGTGAAATCGCTGTTCACCCGCCGCTATTAACCTGTTAAATGCCGCTGTCAAACGCAGACAGCGGCATTTAACTACCGCATCCGGCCGTGTGGCCGGAAATGACGTCATCGCCGACCCCCGTCACATGATCGGGGGTCGGCGATGCCTCAGGAAGGTAACCATAGAGGTCCTTGAGACCTCTATGGTTACTGATCGCTGGTAGCTGTGAGCGCCCCCCTGTGGTCGGCGCTCACAGCACACCTGCATTTGAGCTACATAACAGCGATCTGATGATCGCTGTTATGTAGCAGAGCCGATCGGGCTGTGCCTGCTTCTAGCCTCCCATGGAGGCTATTGAAGCATGGCAAAAGTGAAAAAAAAAAGTTTTTAAAAATGTGAAAAAAAATATTAAAAATATAAAAGTTTAAATCACCCCCATTTCGCCCCATCCTAAATAAAACAATTAAAAAAAAAAAAAAACCCTACACATATTTGGTATCGCCGCGTTCAGAATCGCCCGATCTATCAACTAAAAAAAAGCATTAACCTGATCGCTAAACAGCGTAGCGAGAAAAAAATCCGAAACGCCAGAATTACGTTTTTTTGGTCGCCGCGACATTGCGTTAAAATGCAATAACGGGCGATCAAAAGAACGCATCTGCGCCGAAATGGGATCATTAAAAACCATCAGCTCGGCACGCAAAAAATAAGCCCTCACCCGACCCCAGATCACGAAAAATGGAGACGCTACGAGTATCGGAAAACGGCACTTTTTTTTTTTTTTTTTTTTTTAAGCAAAGTTTGGAATTTTTTTTCACCACTTGGATAAAAAATAACCTAGACATGTTAGGTGTCTATGAACTCGTAATGACCTAGAGAATCATAATGGCAGGTTAGTTTTAGCATTTAGTGAACCTAACAAAAAAGCCAAACAAAAAACAAGTGTGGGATTGCACTTTTTTTGCAATTTCACCGCACTTGGAATTTTTTTCCCGTTTTCTAGTACACGACATGGTAAAACCAATGATGTCGTTCAAAAGTACAACTCGTCCCGCAAAAAATAAGCCCTCACGTGGCCATATTGACGGAAAAATAAAAAAGTTATAGCTCTGGGAAGTAGGGGAGCGAAAAACGAAAACACAAAAACGAAAAAGGGCCGCGGCATGAATGACATGTTCAGTGATATAGTAGAAAAAAAATTGTTCCATGTATAAATAGGTGGTAAAAATATTGGTTCTTTTAATCTTGTTTTTAACATAATTAGGACGAGACTGTATTTAGAAAATCACACTTGAGGATGTGATCACCTTTTATCTTTTGGCTTGTTCAATGAATTCAGGTTGAAAATGCTGAGCAAGTTGTTATGATGATTAAGGGTATGTGTCCACGTTCAGGATCGCATCAGGATTTGGTCAGGATTTTCCATCAGTATTTGTAAGCCAAAACCAGGAGTGGGTGATAAATGCAAAAGTGGAGCATATGTTTCTATTATACTTTTCCTCTAATTGTTCCACTCCTGGTTTTGGCTTACAAATACTGATGGAAAATCCTGACCAAATCCTGATGCAATCCTGAACGTGGAGACATACCCTAAGATGCATTTATTCTGGCACTTTGGTATTTGTTTTTTGTGTTTCTTTATTGTTACATATAAATGTTGAATGCAGTAAGTTGTAATTTGAAAAGAAAAAAGGAAGAAACTCACACAAACATAAAATCAGATGATTCAAGGCTTAAAAAAAAATACAAATGTGATAGATCCCAAGTTGAATCCATGTACAAATATAAACAAGGACACAAGTAACACACATGCATGTTTTCACAATTTTAAAACATACGTTTTTTTCAGAATTGCGCATCAAAATTTTTAATTTGATTTCTCCAAAACAAAATATAAAGAAACATAGTCTTGTGACATATCAAATGAAAGCCAGTACCGTTCTGAGAAAAATGATGCATCTCCCACCTCTATATCTTAATTCTAGCCCGAGATATGATAAAAAATGTAAAGCCATACCAGGCCAAAATCCATGCTTTTTCAAAACTTTAAAAATCTGTAAAAAATTAACTGATGAAGAAAAAAATTTTAAACTTTTAATTTGTAATTAACTAAAGTTGTACTTCATAAAAACAAAAAATAAAAAAAATCTAAAGACGTAAGGTAAAAAAAATATTCATATTTGGATCACTTGATATGGAATGACCCCCAACAACAATTGACAACTGGCAAGGACTAATGAATCCTGCACACCTAAATACCCCAGTCAGAACTGCAATCAGCAGACACACCTGACCAGGACTGCAACCCAGGGACAACTGCATTACCACCTACTACCACCGGAGGGAGCCCAAAAGCAGAATTCACAACACCCCGCAAGTATTCAATCTGTCTAGCAGTCGCAAATCATGCAGCTGCGTCGACATAAACTAAATCTCCGAGCACGCCAAAATACTCAGAGACCACCCGAGCATGCTTGGAGAAACCTGAGTAACGAGCATACTTTCTCATCACTAATCCCAAGGTAAACACATATGATATTAACGTAGCCAAAACCCCTCTTACTTGCAGCCAGCCAATTAAATCGATGGGTGGAGGTTATTCGGTTGGGAAGTGTTTTGGCTGCTGAAAACCATCATTTTACCCCCATTCTCAGATTTTAGTGGCTCTCCTGTGGTGCCGGCTCCCATCGTTCTCAAGCAGCTGTCTCTGTCTCGTATCAGTCATGATCGACTCATCACTACTTGGCATTGCCAAAGGGTTCAGTACACCGTTCCGCCAATACTGAACACTTTGTCATATCATGATTGGCAGATCTCAAGCAAGCACTGCCTGCACTCAGCTCTGCACGAACACTGAAGCCGCGATCAGACGAGTGCCATGGCCAGCAGTGATCACTGGCTTCTGTCTGTATGAAACAAGGTATGTGCAGCTGCAGTGTCCGTTCAGAGCCGCTGATCAAGTTCAGGCAGCGCTTGTTTTGAGCTCTTGTCAATTAAAAAGTGCTCAATATGCAGACTGAAGTGACTTGATAAATCAAATTTTCTCTAGTAACCCCCCATGACAGCACACCGGAGGATGTTACCCCTTTCCTAATAGGGACAGGAAATATCAAAAAGGTTAAATAACCCCTTCCACATCCTCCCCATCTGTTCTTTCCCGTCCCTACTAGGGATGAAGAGGTCATCCATGGTTTGCTGTGTCGGAAACAGTCATCGGGGGTAAATAAATACAGGCCGGGCAGCAGGGGACCGAGCAGACTTACCTCTCCTCCCCGAGCATTGTTCCCATCTCCGTTCTGGACTTGGGACCCTCCACCAGTCCACACCTTTGGGCAAGGTCTGGGGGGATTCTTTAGCTGGAGGCCTCTCTGAGCATTTCAGCCTCCTCCGGCGTTGCGGATCCAGGCAGCGTGTCACACTGGGTGCGCACGTGCGAGAATTTCTGGGTCTGAAGCCGGCAGCAGGAGGTGACATCACACGCCGGCCGGCTTCAGCATACCAGAGGCACTGGGTGTCCATTCCCTGTGTGCAGGTTTAGACCCTTATAATTCCTTCTCCCCTTTTCTTGTAGGGGGACAAGGAACCTGCACCAGGAAGCAAGTCCAAGACTTTACGGACATGTGCAGTCTCACATAAGACATTATGTAAAGAGTGCACTAAGAAAGTCATCAGGGAAGAGCAACAATCCTTGATGGAAGAAATTAAGGGCCTAATCCAACAGGGGATAAAAACCTCCCTGGGGGCTTTTTCCCAGCCCGCACCCTCTCCCAGTGTCCATCCAGAAGCTGAAAGAAGGAAGCTTAATCTAGAGGACAAAGGGAATGATGACTTTCAGGATGAAATGTCGATCCCAGACGAACCTCTGGAAGAAGGCAAATTAATCCTGGACCCAGAGGTCTCCCAACAGGAGAGATATTATTTCTCCTCAGGGAATAAAGAGGAACTCCTCATGGCAGTAAGGGAGGACCATGAAGATTGAGGAGGAGAACACTGCCGAGATGGTACAGGAAGAAATGTTCGGAGTCTCAGTTCTAGGAAGAAGCAGGAGTTTCCCATTCATAAAAACATCCAGGACCTGGTGCTAGAGGAGTGGGAATCCCCAGAAAAGAGGCTAACCATTTCAATGAATATTGTGGACGGCAAAACGGCATAATGCTGGTCAAAGATCCCAAAGGTCGACGTCCAGATTGCGCCTGTAGCTAAAAAATCTACACTACCATTTGAGGATGCCTCACAGTTGAATGACCATCTGGAACGCAAGATGGATAGGCTACTGAGGAAATCATGGAAAACCTCGACATCTTTATTAAATACCAACGCCGTATCTATCTGTGTGGCCCGATCGATGTACCGTTGGCTTGGGCAGCTGGAGGAACACCTGTCCATGGGTACTCCTAGATAGAACATCCTAGCTTGTCTACCTCTTCTCCAGAAAGCAACAGGGTTCTTAGCAGATGCCTGTAAGAATAGCAGCAAGGTCATCAGGGTTATCAAACTCTGTGAGTCGAGCACTCTGGCTAAGATCCTGGAGTGGGAACATGACTTAAAAAATGAAGTTGTGTTCTATCCACATCAAAAGGGAAATACATGTTTCGTCCAGCCCTCGACAAGTTGCTAGAGAAGGCTTTGGATAAAAAGAAGACCTTACCTGAGCCTAGGAATACTAGGAAAAGACCCTTTCGCCCCCGGCAAGAGAGCATACACCTCAGTACAAGGGGAAGGGAAAATCAGGTTGCTGGAAGTACCTGAAACAGGGAAAAGGCAGAAATCTTTTTCTTCCCCACTCCCAGAGACAAAATAATGCCAACACAGTAGGAGGTCGCATCCAAACTTCCTTTCACAGTGGCACAAGATCTGTTCAGACCAATGGACTAAATGCACCAAAGAAAAAGCACTAGGCGAAAAAGTAATAAAATATATAAATTTTATTATAACACCAATAAAATCAATCAAGTAAATACCATATATAACCAAGGGGAACCAAAAAATACAGAAAAACCACAAGGTATGGCTGGAAAAAGTGGTAACAGTCAATATGGAGTAACCTTCACAATATCAGCATCATCATAATGACAGCAAAGTAATCACATATTCAAAGGACTTATATATAAAACATTAATAATACACCTGATACCACAGCCATCAATGACAATGAACCCAAAGCCAGTGCATATATATGATAAAATAATAGTTTATATAAAGTGCAAAGTACCAGCTAGGAATAAATATAAGTATCAACAAATGGTAACGTTTTTAAGGGTTCAGAATCATTGTAAGCCGAAGCATCAGAGGACATAATAACAACATTAGAAAAAAAGCAAGTAAAGGGAACATATTTACCCAGTATAGACCACCAGCCAGGGACCCACGACACCCGACGCACGTTTCGCTCAGGAAAGCTTCGTCCCCTGCTTCAGCTTACAATGATTCTGAACCCTTAAAAACGTTACCATTTGTTGATACTTATATTTATTCCTAGCTGGTACTTTGCACTTTATATAAACTATTATTTTATCATATATATGCACTGGCTTTGGGTTCATTGTCATTGATGGCTGTGGTATCAGGTGTATTATTGTTTTATATATAAGTCCTTTGAATATGTGATTACTTTGCTGTCATTATGATGATGCTGATATTGTGAAGGTTACTCCATATTGACTGTTACCACTTTTTCCAGCCATACCTTGTGGTTTTTCTGTATTTTTTGGTTCCCCTTGGTTATATATGGTATTTACTTGATTGATTTTATTGGTGTTATAATAAAATTTATGTATTTTATTACTTTTTCGCTTAGTGCTTTTTCTTTGGTGCATTTATGACTACTTGCCTGGCGTAATAATGATTTAGGTGCGGTTTATAGGTGTAACAGACCAATGGACTGTAACATCAGTCGGGGAAGGAAAAAAAATAGAGTTTGTCTCATATTGTCCAAAAACAAAGAGAAGGTGACTCTCCTCTCCAGAGCTACAGTCCACCTTGATAGCGGAAGTGAAGGGCGTATTATCTACAAAGGTAGCCTCCATAGTCCCGGAAAGGGAGAGAAATAGGGGACATTATTCAAACCTGTTCCTCATGAAAAAAAAAAAAAAATGAGTCCCATCGAGCTATAATCTGAAACCTCTGAATCGTTACATAACGTATAGAAGATTCAAGATGGAATCTGTCAGGTTAACAGTACCTCTGATTGGGCAGGATTTTGTCATGGCGACGATAGACCTACGGGATGCATATTGCCACATTCCGATCCATCCAACTTATCGGAAATTCTTAAGATTTCCAATTGCCTAGGGAGAGCACACAGTCCGTTATCAGTTCAATGTCCTCCCATTTTGTCTTTCCTCGGCCCCACAGATCTTCACAAAGATCAGGTCAGAGGTCATGGCATACATTAGAGGTCAGCACATATACATAGTTCCGTACCTCGACAATTTTTTTTTTGGTTGCTCCTTTAGTACCCATGCTACAGGAACATCTACAGATAACAACCCAGATCTTATCATCTCTAGGCTGGATAGTGAACCTCAAAAAGGAGGGAGTCCTACTAGACTCACACAGCCAAACATCTTTGTTGCCCAAACAAAAACAGATCTTGTTAAAATCAAAGATAAAGATACTACAGAGAAAGAAAGTGGTGTCATTAAGATGGGCCTTATCGGTTCTCGGATCCATGACATCTTGCATCCAGATGGTTGCATGGGCACGAGCACACACCAGAACGCTTCAGACGCACATCCTGGCAAACTGAAACAGCTCCTCGGAATGCTTGGACAAGAAGATCCAGATGCCGCCTCACATAAACACCTTGTTGACATGGTGGCTTAAAACAAAGAATTTGAGCAGAGGGGTCTCCTAGACCCAAGTCTCAGCGATCACTATAAAAGTAGACGCCAGCAGGAAAGCATGGGGAGCCATGGTCTCCCAATACTCATTCCAGGGATGCTGGTCAGACGAGATAAGCCAATGATTCTCAAATTTCAGATAACTGAAGACAGTAGAGGAGGTACTCAGGACCTCAGTAGCCCTAGTCCAGGATACTCATGTCAAGATATACTCAGACAACATGATAACAGTTGCCCACCTTTGTCATCAAGGAAGTACAAGGCACGAGGACCTGAAGGCAATATCAGCCAGAATATTCTCGTGGTCCGAAGAACACCTCTCTATGTCCACTCTGCACATAAAGGGTGCGGTAAACATACAGGCTGATTTTCTGAGCAGAACAGAAATTCATCCAGGGACAGCCATTTTCAGGTCTCTCCAGAGATGCTCAATTGGGTTTAGGTCAGGGCTCTGGCTGGGCCAGTGAAGAATGGTCACAGAGTTGTTCTGAAGTCACTCCTTTGCTATTTTAGCTGTGTGCTTAGGGTCATTGTCTTGGTGGAAGGTGAACCGTCGGCCGAGTCTTGGGTCCAGAGCACTCTGGAAGAAGTTTTCATCCAGGACATCTCTGTACTTGGCCGCATTCATGTTTCCTTCAATGGCAACCAGTCGTCCTGTCCCTTCAGCTGAAAAACACCCCCATAGCATGATGCTGCCACCACCATTTTTTACTGTTGGGATTGTATTGAGCAGGTGATGAGCACTACCTGGTTTTCTCCACACATGCCGCTTAGAATTAACAACAAAAAGGTTTATCTTCGTCTCATCAGACCAAAGAATCTTATTTCTCATAGTCTGGGAGTCCTTCATATGTTTTTTAGCAAATTCTATGCGGGCTTTTATATGTCTTGCTCTGAGGAGAGGCTTTCGTCGGGCCACTCTGCCATAAAGGCCCGACTAGTGGAGGGCTGCAGTGATAGTTGACTTTGTGGAACTTTCTCCCATCTCCGTACTGCATCTCTGGAGCTCAGCCACAGTGATCTAGGGGTTCTTTACCTCTCTTCTCCCACGATTGCTCAGTTTGGCTGGACGGTCAGGTCTAGGAAGACTTCTGGTGGTCCCAAACTTCTTCCATTTAAGGATTATGGAGGCCACTGTGCTCTTAGGAACCTTGAGTACTGCAGAAATTCTTTTGTAACCTTGGCCAGATCTGTGCCTTGACAAAAATTTGTTTCTGAGCTCCTTGTCCAGTTCCTTTGACCTCATGATTGTCATTTGGTCTGACATGGACTGTGAGCTGTGAGGTCTTATATAGACAGGTGTGTACCTTTACAAATCAAGTCCTATCAGTTTAATTAAAAACAGCTGGCCTGCAATAAGGGAGTAGAACCATCTCAAGGAGGATCACAAGGAAATTGACAGCATGTGACTTAAATATGAGTGTCTGAGCAAAGGGACTGAATACTTATGACCATGTGATATTACAGTTTTTCTTTTTTAATCAATATGTAAAAATATCTACATTTCTGTGTTTTTTTCTGTCAAGATGGGGTGCAGAGTGTACATTAATGAGAATTTTTTTTTTTTTTTTAATTTACAAAATGGCTGCAATGAAACAGAGTGAAAAATTTAAAGGGGTCTGAATGCTTTCCGTACCCACTGTAAGTACTTAATCAGGTATATCGTTAGAAAAAAAAGAGAGAGAGAGAAAGTCAAAAAAGGGAAGGGAAAAGAGAAAGGAAATTAAATGGCAGCAGTGAGAGGAAGGGTGGAGAATGGAAGTAAAAAGTTGAATAAAAGTCCATTTCACTGAGAGTAAGCTTTAAAACTTTAAAAAAAAAAAAATAACATGTAGTATATGTTTTGTTTTTTTACAATGGGACATTATAGAGAAAATAATGCTGTTTGTCCATAAAGTACATATAACAGTGTATTGTCTAGAAAAACAAATTAAACAGAAATGACAATTTCTTCCTTATATGACCTTAAAGACATTTAAGAAGTACAAAAAATCATGGCTGATGGAATGCAGATAGGCAAAAATGAAAATAAATTACCATAGCATTAAGGCACAAAGGGGATTCATTATTAAAGGGTTAAGTTTACAAGAAAATCTCAAATTTCCTAGAAAAAATTGATTATTTTATTGATCTCAGTTTCTTCTTTTCAAATACCATCTGCAGCAGAAAGGTCCACACATGACATATTCATTTCCTGTGCAGCTATTGAGTGACTTGTTCTGAGGTGTCACCTCTCAATTACACCAAAGTCTTGCCATTGACAATGACAAGCATTGTTTACATGAAAGAGCAAGAAGATAAGGTTAACATTTTTGTACCTGTTGTACCTGTGAATACTATCTTTCACTTTTATGACCAGGCAATATGTTGCCTTTGGTCTCTGATTTTTTTTTTCCCCTTTACGAGAGCCATTACTTTTTTTATTTTTCCATCAATATTTTCATATAAGAGCTTGCTTTTGCATGATGAGTTGGAGTTTTGAATGATGGATTTCATTTTACCATTTAGTGTATTAAAAAACTTGAAAAAAATACAAATGGGATAGACTAATGAAAAAATATACACTTTGCCATTGTTTTTGCCATACATAGTAGAACTGACCGGGCAACATGATTCATCAGGTCATTATGATTGTGATAATACCAAACAGGGCTGCCACCAGGAATTTTGGGGTCCCATACGTCAAAATTTTCGTGTCCCCTTGAGAATCCACCCAGGCTCCACCCCAGCTCCTCCTTCAACGCTCGAACCTTCCATAGTCCCACCGTCCCCTCATAGAAAAACTCCACATCTGCGCCAGGTCCTCACCAATCACACTTTAACAGTTCCCATCTAACACCAAATTACATATATAACCAGCAGCTTTTTTGGCTAAAAGATTTTTTTAAGCCACGACCATGATGAAGTAGATTCTTTTGGCCAGGCCTTACTCTACTCTATAATATTTTTAGGTATATTTTAATTTGTTTCTTTAAGGGACTGTGTAACACATACTGTATTTTTTAAAATGAGCAATATTATACCACATTACAAGGAACAAATACTATCACACTGTGACCAGACCATATATTACTACCACATAGTGACTCAATAATATCACATGCAAGAGACAAATACGTCACATGGTGACCAAACCATATATTACCACCACATAGTGATTGAATAATAACACACAAGGGACAAATATCACCACACCATGGTCAGACCACATATTACCAGTATTTAAAAGGAACAAATACTGTCACACCATGACCAGACCACATATTACTACCCCATAGTGACCAATAATACCACATACAAGGGACAAATGCGGCCACACCATGACCAGAACACATATTACCACCACATAGTGACCAAATACTACAATACTGATCATTAATAAAAAAACTACTAATTTTACCATACGTGCCATTATACACAGGAGATTTGTATATAGTACACAGTGTATATTGTCAGTGTGCATGTAATACAGCGATCACTGGTGACATTATACACAGTCGCTCTGTATATAGTGTTAGTGAACATTTAATACAGTGATTACCGGTGACGTCTCTAGTTGAAGTCCTTCATCTTCATCTAGCAGAGACCACCATCACTTCTTCCAGCCAGGACTCATCTCTGCGGAAAATAACAGCACATTCACAAATTTTCCCCCAATCTCTACACTACAGATGAAGAAAAAAAGCGACAGTAATAATATCCCACATTCTGGAATCCACGTGTCCTCCCATTCTGGGCCCCACATGTCCTCCCATTTTGCCTCATGTCTCACCATACTGCCCCCTGTCCCTCCATATTGCCCTCATAGTCATCCATATATAATGCACCCCATAGTCATATATAGTAGTATAATGCACCCCAGTCATCAATAATAGTATAATGCACCCCAGTCATCCATAGTAGTATAATACACCCCCATAGTTATATATACTAGTTTAATACACCCTCATAGTCATATATAATAGTATAATGCACCCCACAGTCATATATAGCAGTATAATGCACCCCCATAGTAGTATAATGCCTCCCCCTACGAGTATAATGCACCCCAATAGCAGTATAATGCACCCCCCATACGAGAATAATGCACCCCCCAGCAGAATGAATCCCCATAGTAGTATAATGTGCCCCCATAGTGGTATAATGCATCCCCATAGCGGTATAATGCAGCCCCATAATAGGATAATGCTCCCACATAGTATATAATGCACCCCCATAGCGGTATAATGCAGATGGAGATCTCGGCACCAAAATCTCGGGAGATGAGATCTCAGCGCTGAGATCTCATCTCCCGAGATCTTGGAGCCGAGATCTCCATCTGCGCATGTGCCGCCCCGGCAGCCATTTTCCCAGAGTCCACCGCATACGAAACCATGTAACAGTGGGGGCTCTGGGCTTTCACAAAATGTTGGCAGAGCCCCGCAGCACCGAACACCCGCAGCGGCGCACCACACATCCGAACACACCCTCATCCCCACCTGCGGCCTGCAGCAACGCTCCAATCTTGCTTCCTCCAGCAGGGACCGCGCTTCACTGCAGCCACCACCCCTGGTAAGCAATAAGACACATGGATTATAAGAAGCACCATCGTTTTATTAAAAAAAAAAAGTTTTTTTCCTATTTTTCTCCTCAATTTGGGGTGCATCTTATCCGGTGCGTCTTATAATCCGCAAAATATGGTAATTAAAATGTACTTTATTCCAATCATCATTAAATTGATAAAATTGAATAGTGCTTATTAAAACTATTACAATTTATTTCTTACTAGCTGAAGAGCTCGGCATTGCATGGGCATAGTAACTAACCGTGGTTAGTTATAACCAATTATAATGATTATCCTCCATCCCATAGTCCCGTGCCCATGTACCCATCATACATATTGTCGGCAGTGGGAAGCATGAAGTGCTTCAAAATTTCCTGGTAGATGGCTGCTCTGACATTGATCTTGAAAAACACAGTGGATCTACACCAGCAGATGACATGGCTCCCCAAACCATCACAGATTGTGCAAACTTCACACTAGACCTCAAGCAGCTTGGATTGTGTCCTCTCTACTCTTCCTCGAGACTCTGTACTTTATTCCAATCATTAGATAAAATTGAATAGTGCGTATTAAAACAATATTCCAATTTATTTCTTACTAGCTGAAGAGCCCGGCATTGCCCTGACATAGTAACTAACTGTGGTTAGTTATAACAAATTATAATGATTAGCCTCCATCTCATAGTCCCGTGCCCATATACCCATCATACATATTGTTGGCAGTGGGAAGCATCTGTGCTCTAAAATTTCCTTGTAGACGGCTGCTCTGACATTGATCTTGAAAAACACAGTGGATCTACACCAGCAGATGACATGGCTCCCCAAACCATCATTGATTGTGGAAACTTCACACTAGACCACTAGACCTCAAGCAGCTTGGATTGTGGCCTCTCCACTCTTCCTCCAGACTCTCGGACCTCAATTTCCAAATGAAATGCAAAATTTATTTTCATCTGAAAACACCTTGGACCAGTGAGCAACAGTCCAGTTCTTTTTCTCCTTGGCCCAGGTGAGACGCTTCTGGCGTTGTCTATGGTCATGAGTGACTTGACGCAAGGAATGCGACACTTGTAGCCCATGTCCTGGATACATCTGTGTGTGGTGGCTCTTGAAGCAATGGCTCCAGCAGCAGTTCTCTCCTTGTGAATCTCCCCCAAATTTTTGAATGGCCTTTTCTTAACGATCCTTTCATGGTGGCGGTTATCCCGGTTGCTTGTGCACCTTTTTCTACCACACTTTTTCCTTCATATTCATTACCTTAATGAGTGGGGACACGTGATTGCTTGGCCGGAAGAGCTGCTGGCACTGGAACGATATGCAGCAAGGGTGTGCAAGGAAGGTAAGTAGGATGTGTGCTGGAAGAAACATCAGTGGCTGGATGAAAGATGCAAGAGTCTGTCTGGATCCCAGAAACTCACTCAACTTTTATGCACACACACTGATTACAAGCAAACAGGTCACAGGTGAGGATGTTACCTTTAGTAGCTATGCAAACCCATTTGTGTCAACATCTGTGCATGTTATCAGGCCAAAATCACCAGGGTATGTGAACTTTTGAGCAGGGTCATTTGGATGTTTTGGGTTGTCATGATTTAAAGAGTGAAAACACAGGCCAAGAAAGCAAAAATTCTGCCGTGATGGGTATATGGGCATGGGACTATGGGATGGAGGATATGTATGATGGGAATATGGGACCATGAGATGGAGGATATGTATGTTGGGAACATGGGCACAGGACTATGGGATGGAGGATGTGTGATGGGTATATGGGCAGGGGACTATGGGATGGAGGATATATACATAGGGGCACATGAATATAGCTACTATAATACTGCCCCTATGTACAATTCCTCCATCTCATAGTTCCGTGCCTATATACCATCATCACACATTCTCCATCCCATAGTCACGTGCCCATATTCCCATCATACATATCCTCCATTCCATAGTCCCGTGCTCATATTCCCATCATACATATCCTGCATCCCATATCTCCTTGAGACCTCTATGGTTGTTGATGCCGGATTGCTATGAGGGCCACCCTGTGGTCGGCGCTCATAGCAAGCCTGTAATTCAGCTACATAGGAGCGATCTGAGCTTCTCTTCTATGTAGCTGAGCCGATCGAGTTGTGCCAGCTTCTAAGCTCCCATGGAGGCTATTGAAGCATGGCAAAAGTAAAAAAAAAAAAATTGTTTTAAAAAATATGAAAAAAATAAAAGTTTAAATCACCCCCCTTTTGCCCCATTCAAAATAAAACAATAAAAAAAAAATCAAATATACACATATTTGGTATCGCTGTGTTCAGAATCGCCTGATCTATCAATAAAAAATGATTAACCTGATCGCTAAACGGCGTAGCGAGAAAAAAATTTGAACCGCCAGAATAAATTTTTTGGGGTCGCCGTGACATTGCATTAAAGTGCAATAACGGGCGATCAAAAGAATGTATCTGCACCAAAATGGTATAATTAAAAACGTCAGCTCAGCATGCAAAAAATAAGCACTCACCTGACCCCAGATCACGAAAAAAGCAAAGTTTTGGAATTTTTTTCACCACTTAGATAAAAAAAGAACCTAGACATGTTTGGTGTCTGTGAACTCGTAATGACCTGGAGAATCAAAATGGCAGGTTAGATTTAGCATTTAGTGAACTTAGCAAAAAAGCCAAACAAAAAACAAGTGTGGGATTGCACTTTTTTTGCAATTTCACCGCACTTGGAATTTTTTTTCCCGTTTTGTAGTACATGACAAGCTAAAACCAATGATGTTGTTCAAAAGTACAACTTGTCCCGCAAAAAATAAGCCCTCACATGACCATATTGACGGAAAAATAAAAAAGTTATGGCTCTGGGAAGGAAGGGAGCGAAAAACAAAAATGAAAATACCCAGGGTCACGAAGGGGGTTAAAGGAGCCTACTAGTTCTCCCCATGAATCTGGCCCAAAGCATGACTTCACTACCTCCTTAATGATGTAGCAGCCTTGTTGGCACAAGGTGGCCAACCTCGTTCTGATCCTCAATAGGCTTTCATTGTAAAAGATAGTTCCAGGTCGCGCAGGGCACAGCGTGACCCTGACCAGTCTACATAGCGGTGACACCAGAAGAATGGCGCTGGACACCGGAGATGCTGGCGATAGGTGAATGTATTACTACATTCACACTACAGTACGCAGACACACTCATATTTAATACAGAAAAAATGCGGCAGTCCTTTAAGGACCTGGTACATATTCAGTGGTCTCCAAGTAGTTAAAAGCAGAGATATCATTGGTGCATTATTTAATGATTTTGCTAGACGGTTCTACAAATACAGCAATTACAATAAAGCTTGACCTTCTTCTCACGACCATACAGCAAGTATCTTGTAAAAAGCAAGCAGATAATGTTCTGTTCTGTAATTATATATAAAACCTAATTCACAGGTTCTGTTAATTTGCCAACCATTATTCATGAGCATGAGTTGAATTCATGCTATTCTTTGCCAGTCATTAGAGATGACACAACCTCCAAACGCCCTCGCAGGGATTTCATCTGTCCAGTAAAATTAAATGTAGAACAAATTGGCATGGCACTGGTAAATATATTGGTAATGTTCTCTGCAGTGACTCCTAGGGACTTGAAACCTAAAGAAGAAAGACCAATTCTAGCAAATAATAAGCTAATGATTTAGAGCTGGGGTGAAATTGAAGTATGGGGAGAGTTAAAATCTATTTTATACTTTTCTTTTACAGACTCTGTTTTAGATTTGGTACCACATTTAGAGGAAGCAGCCGGAGGAAGAAATATATTTAATTTTATTTCAGCTTTAGAAACCTGCAGAGTACTGTGACTACTTATATTAACCTCAGTCATAATGCCACAAACATGAGCGAGTTCAGCTTAGACACATCTTATTTTATCTATATGTATTGTTTATCAAATCACTATTTCAAGCACAATTACTTGCAGAATTTATTAGTTTACAGTCATAGACGTAGACAGGAATAATTATAGTACTATGTGCTGTATACAGGTAATGGTATATATCCTATATTTTTCAGAATTTCAGTTTTATTTTGGAGCTGACTGTTGGCTGGCCTAAAGAAACACTCGTACTGTACGGTTGCAACATACTTATGCTGTGATTTCTCAATGCATGTGCCACTACTTTGAGTGCTTTTGTGTTCCCATAAATACAGTTGTGGTCAACCTTAGGCCTCTTTCACACTTCAGTTGTTTGGCGTCAGTCTACATCCGCCATTTTCCTCAAAAAACGGATCCGTTTTTTTTTTCGACGGATCCGTTTTTTTCCCCATACACTTGCATTAGCGACGGATTGTGACGGATGGTCGGCCGTACCATCCGTCATGCGACGGATCCGTCAAAATTTGGCGGATGTCATCTAGACATTGACGGTCATTGCAACGTTTTTTGTCTGCGTTGAAACGGCGGATCGCGACGGATCCGTCGCGTCCGTCATTTCATAGAATGGCCACCTATGGGCGACGGATCCATCGCGACCGTCATTTCGGTGGATCCGTCGCCCCAATCCGTTTTTTCAATTTTTTTCAATTGCGCATGCTCCAAAAAGTATATACAACCCCCGAGTAACGGATCCGTCAAAAAAACGGATCCGTTACATCCGTTTTTTCAACTATTGTGACGGATCCGTCGATCCGTCATTATGTCGGAAGTAAATATAGAAAAACTGACTGAACAGCCATCTAGTCTGAACTGGTGCATAACCAAAAAGTCTTAAATAGCAAATAGATAATGGCTGCACTCAAGTTTATTGTGCTAAAGCAAGGAAATGTGCAATACATGAAATGTGAACAGCATAATGGCTTGTGAAATTTATGAAAAAACACATGAGATTTTTAGCACAAAATTTGGCCAAAAGTTGTGAGCCCATTCACCAAACGTCAAGGTAATCTCAGATCGAATGGGTAACTAACCTGTCTGCCTAGTGTGAACACTTGCCTATGGCTAATAAAATGGTAAGACTTTTTGGTTATGCACCAGTTCAGACTAGATGGCTGTTCAGTCAGTTTTTCTATATTTACTATGTATTCCTTTTTCTGACTTGAACGCCCCGCCCTTCACCATGCTGTGATTTTAATTACATCCAAACAGTTGGTTCTAACCTCCTCTATAAACGCAGGCTTTACCATTTTATTAGCCATAGGTAAGTGTTCACACTAGGCAGACAGGTTAGTTACCCATTCGATCTGAGATTACCTTGACGTTTGGTGAATGGGCTCACAACTTTTGGCCAAATTTTGTGCTAAAAATCTCATGTGTTTTTTCATAAATTTCACAAGCCATTATGCTGTTCACATTTCATGTATTGCACATTTCCTTGCTTTAGCACAATAAACTTGAGTGCAGCCATTATTTATTATGTCGGAAGTGACTGACGCCAAAAAACTGAAGTGTGAAAGAAGTCTTATTGGCACCCCTAAATATTAAGATCATCATGTAAAATATCTCTGAAATAAAGAGTTTTTTTAGTGAAAGCTTTGGATATACATAAACTCATAGGTTTAATACAAAAAAGCATGAGATACAAAAATAGCAAAATAAAGACAGAAAAAATGAATTCTATATTGAAGAAAAAAGCCAAGGCATCTTTAATTACAAAATCAGGCAAACCCGTGATTACTGTGAGCTGTGATAGAAAAGGGGGCTTGCTTTGCTGATGAAATGGCAATCTACCAGCCCTCTTCACCAAAAAGCTTTCATGATGTGCCCACAATGGATTTACTTTACTGTTGAGTACAACTTTAAGGGTATGTGCACACGTTGCAGGTTTGCCTGCAGATTTTTCTGCACTGAATCTGCATCTCTTGGCAGAAAACACAAGTCCGTTTTTGATGAGTTTTTTGCACGTTTTTGATGCATTTTTTAATGCGGTTTTTGATGCATTTTTTGAAAGCTAGATAAAAATGTATTATTGAACAAAAAAAAAAGATTTGTGATGTCATTTCTTGTCCAATCTCCTCTTTTACATTTGTCCAACCCACACTCCATTACACACACAGATAGATAAACATATAGATGATAGATAATAGATAGATAGACACAGTACAGACCAAAACTTTGGACACACCTCATTTAAAGATTTTTCTGTATTTTCATGACTATGAAAATTGTACATTCACACTGAAGGCATCAAAACTATGAAGTAATACATGTGGAATTATATACTTAACAAAAAAGTGTGAAACAACTGAAATTATGTCTTATATTCTAGGTTCTTCAAAGTAGCCACCTTTTGCTTTGATGACTGCTTTGCACACTCTTGGCATTCTCTTGATGAGCTTCAAGAGGTAGTCACTGGGAATGGTTTTCAATTCACAGGTGTGCCCTGTCAGGTTTAATAAGTGGGATTTCTTGCCTTATAAATGGGGTTGGGACCATCAGTTGTGTTGTGCAAAAGTCTGATGCATATACAGCTGATAGTCCTACTGAATAGACTGTTAGCTGCTGTTTTGTTGCCATAATACAAATTCTAAGTAAAGAAAAACGAGTGGCCATCATTAGTTTAAGAAATGAATGTAAGTCAGTCCGAAAAATTGGGCAAACTTTGAATGTGTCCCCAAGTGCAGTGGCAAAAACAATCAAGCGCTACAAAGAAACTGGTTCACATGAGGACCGCCCCAGGAAAGGAACACCAAGAGTCACCTCTGCTTCTGATGATAAGTTTATCTGAGTCATCAGCCTCAGAAATCACAGGTTAACAGCAGCTCAGATTAGAGACCAGGTCAATGCCACACAGAGTTCTAGCAGTAGACACATCTCTACAACAACTGTTAAGAGGAGACTTTGTGCAGCAGGCCTTCATGGTAAAATAGCTGCTAGGAAACCACTGCTAAGGACAGGCATCAAGCAGAAGAGACGTGTTTGGGCTATAGAACACAAGGAATGGACTTTGGACCAGTGGAAATCTGTGCTTTGGTCTGATGAGTCCAAATTTGAGATCTTTGGTTCCAACCACCGTGTTTTTGTGCGACGCAGGAAAGGTGAAAGGATGGACTCTACATGCCTGGTTCCCACCGTTAAGCATGGAGGAGGAGGTGTGATGGTGTGGGGGTGCTTTGCTGGTGACACTGTTGGGGATTTATTCAAAATTGAAGGCATACTAAAACAGCAGGGCTACCACAGCATCTTGCAGCGGCATGCAATTCCATCCGGTTTGCGTTTTGTTGGACCATCATTTATTTTTCAACAGGACAATTACTCCAAACACACCTCCAGGCTGTGTTAGGGCTATTTGACCAAGAAGGAGAGTGATGGGGTGCTACGCCAGATGACCTGGCCTCCGCAGTCACCAGAGCTGAACCCAATCGAGATGGTTTGGGGTGAGCTGGACCGCAGAGTGAAGGAAAAAGGGCCAACAAGTGCTAAGCATCTCTGGGAACTCCTTCAAGATTGTTGGAAGACCATTCCCGGTGACTACCTCTTGAAGCTCATCAAGAGTGTGCAAAACAGTCATCAAAGCAAAAGGTGGCTACTTTGAAGAACCTAGAATATAAGACATATTTCAGTTGTTTCACACTTTTTTGTTAAGTATATAATTCCACATGTGTTAATTCATAGTTTTGATGCCTTCAGTGTGAATGTACAATTTTCATAGTCATGAAAATACAGAAAAATCTTGAGAAGGTGTGTCCAAACTTTTGGTCTGTACTGTATAAATATAGATAGAAAATAGAAGGAATGAGATAGACAGATAGATAAAATAGATAGATGGATAGATAGATTGATTGAAGGAATGAGCTAGATAGATGACAGGTAGATCTATAGATAGATCTATACATAGATCGATAGATATTATTGATCTATAGATCTATCTGTCATCTATCTAGCTCATTCCTTCTATCTATTCTATCATCTATCTATCTATCTCATTCCTTCTATCTATTCTATCTATCTCTCATTCCTTCTATCTATATTATATCTATCATCTATTTCATTCCTTCTATAGATAGATAGATAGAAGAAATGAGATAGATGATAGGTAGAATAGATAGACAGAAGGAATGAGATAGATGATATAATAGATAGATAAATAGAAGGAATGAGCTAGATAGATGAGATAGATCTATACATAGATTGATAGATATTATCTATCTATAGATCTATCTTTCATCTATCTATCTCCTGCTATCTATCTATCTATGTATTATATCTATCATCTATCTCATTCCTTCTATAGATAGATGGAAGGAACGGGATAGATAGATAGAAGGAATGAGATAGATATATGAATCTATCTCATTCCTTCTATCTATCCCATTTCTATCTATCTAGCCCATTCCTTTTATCTATCCCATATCTATCTATCTATAGATAGAAGGAATGAGATAGATATATAGATATATCTACCTATAGATAGATCTATAGATATATGAATAGATAGATCTATGTATTTATCTATAGATGTATGGATAGATATATGTATGGATAGATATATCTATGGATTGATGTAGATAGATATATGGATAGTTAGGCTACTTTCACATATCAGTTTTTTTCCGTGAGGCAGAATCCGGCGAATTTTTTATATAAATATCTATATCTATCTATATCTATAGATAGATATAGCCATAGTTATATCTATAGATATATCTATGGATATATTTATAGATATCCATCTATAGATATATAGATTATCCATAGATATATCCATATATAATAGCAAGGCCGATGTTGATTAATGAAGATGTTTAAAAAAAAAAAAAAATGGCGTGGGCTCCCGCGTAATTTTCTGCGCCAGAGGGGGAAAGCCAATGGCTGGGGGCTAATATTTGTAGTCTGGGAAGGGGTAATACCCATGGCCCGTTCCCAAGCTATGAATATCAGCCCGCAGCTGTCTGCGTAGCCTTTACTGGTTATTAAAATAGGGGGACCCCCCAAAAAAATGACGCGGGGTCCCCCTATATTCTATAGCCAGAAAGGCTACACAGACAGCTGCGGGCTGATTTTCATAGCCTAGAGAGGGGCCATGGATATTTGCCCCCCCCCCCGTCTACAAATACCAGCCCCCAGTCACCACAGAAATGGCGCATCTGTAAGATGCGCCAATTGTGGCACTTAGCCCCTCTCTTCCTACTCCCCTGTATATGGAATATGGGGTAATAAGGGGTTAATGTCACCTTTGTATTGTATGGTGACATTAAGCCCGGTTAGTAATGGAGAGGCATCAATAAGACTAATCTGTTGTGAAATTGGATTTTGGGCTACCCCGGTGGCCACTGGTGGAATTGAACTGGTGTGCATCATCCTCTCTGTTCACCTGTTTCCATCAGGAGGTGGGAGTCGCTATTTAGCCTTGCTCCTCTGTCACTTCCATGCCGGTCAACATTGTAATCAGAAGCCTTTCTGTGCATGTTCCTGCTGCTAGACAACTCCCAGCTAAGTTGGACTTAGTCCTTGTTTGTTTTTGCATTTTGTTCCAGTTCACAGCTGTAGTTTCGTTTCTGTGTCTGGGAAGCTCTTGTGATCTGAAATTGCCACTCTGATGTTATGAGTTAATACTAGAGTCTTAAAGTAATTTCAGGATGGTATTTTGATAGGGTTTTCAGCTGACCATGAGAGTGCCCTTTCTGTCTTCCTGCTATCTAGTAAGCGGACCTCAATTTTGCTAAACCTATTTTCATACTACGTTTGTCATTTCATCTAAAATCACCGCCAATATTTGTGGGGGCCTCTGTTTGCCTTTCGGGGAAATTTCTCTAGAGGTGAGCCAGGACTATATTTTCCTCTGCCAGGATTAGTTAGTCCTCCGGCCGGCGCTGGGCGTCTAGGGATAAAACGCAGGCTACGCTACCCGGCTACTGTTAGTTGTGCGGCAGGTTTAGTTCATGGTCAGTTTGAGTTTCCATCCTTCCAAGAGCTAGTTCGTATGTTTGCTGGGCTATGTTCTCTTGCCATTGAGAACCATAACAGTTTGACCGGCCTAAAAGGGTTAAATTAATTGACAGAGAAAGAGAAAAGAGAAGTCTGCTGAAGATTTTTTTTTTTTTCTCAGTTCTGAGTGTGCTTGTAATTGAATCTCTTGCAAGTCTGCCTATATTGCAGCCTTTCTCTCTCTCTCTCCTTCTAATCCTGGAATGGCTCTGTGTTCACCTGTTTAAAATGGATATTCAGAGTTTAGCTGCAGGTTTGAATAATCTCACCACGAAAGTTCAAAACTTACAAGATTTTGTTGTTCATGTTCCTATATCTGAACCTAGAATTCCTTTGCCTGAATTTTTCTCGGGGAATAGATCTTGCTTTCAAAATTTCAAAAATAATTGCAAGTTGTTTTTGTCCCTGAAATCTCGCTCTGCTGGAGATCCTGCTCAGCAGGTCAGGATTGTGATTTCTTTGCTCCGGGGCGACCCTCAGGATTGGGCTTTTGCATTGGCTCCAGGGGATCCTGCGTTGCTCAATGTGGATGCGTTTTTTCTGGCCTTGGGGTTGCTTTATGAGGAACCTCAGTTAGAACTTCAGGCGGAAAAGGCCTTGATGTCCCTATCTCAGGGGCAAGACGAAGCTGAAATATACTGCCAGAAATTCCGTAAATGGGCTGTGCTTACTCAGTGGAATGAGTGCGCCCTGGCGGCGAATTTCAGAGAGGGTCTCTCTGATGCCATTAAGGATGTTATGGTGGGGTTCCCTGTGCCTGCGGGTCTGAATGAGTCCATGACAATGGCTATCCAGATCGATAGGCGCCTGCGGGAGCGCAAACCTGTGCACCATTTGGCGGTGTCTACTGAGAAGATGCCAGAGAATATGCAATGTGATAGAATTCTGTCCAGAAGTGAACGGCAGAATTTTAGACGAAAAAATGGGTTGTGCTTCTATTGCGGTGATTCAACTCATGTTATATCAGCATGCTCTAAGCGTACTAAGAAGCTTGATAAGTCTGTTTCAATTGGCACTTTACAGTCTAAGTTTATTCTATCTGTGACCCTGATTTGTTCTTTATCATCTATTACCGCGGATGCCTATGTCGACTCTGGCGCCGCTTTGAGTCTTATGGATTGGTCCTTTGCCAAACGCTGTGGGTATGATTTGGAGCCTCTTGAAACTCCTATACCCCTGAAGGGGATTGACTCCACCCCATTGGCTAGCAATAAACCACAATACTGGACACAAGTAACTATGCGGATTAATCCGGATCACCAGGAGATTATTCGCTTTCTTGTGCTGTATAACCTACATGATGTGTTGGTGCTTGGATTGCCATGGCTGCAATCTCATAACCCAGTCCTTGACTGGAAAGCTATGTCTGTGTTAAGCTGGGGATGTAAGGGGACGCATGGGGACGTACCTGTGGTTTCCATTTCATCATCTATTCCCTCTGAGATTCCTGAATTCTTGACTGAATATCGTGACGTTTTTGAAGAACCTAAGCTCGGTTCATTACCTCCGCACCGGGAGTGCGATTGTGCCATAGATTTGATTCCGGGTAGTAAATACCCTAAGGGTCGTTTATTTAATCTGTCTGTGCCTGAACATGCTGCTATGCGAGAATATATAAAGGAGTCCTTGGAAAAGGGACATATTCGTCCTTCGTCATCTCCCTTAGGAGCCGGTTTTTTCTTTGTGGCTAAGAAAGATGGCTCTTTGAGGCCGTGCATTGATTATCGGCTTTTGAATAAAATCACGGTTAAATATCAATATCCGTTGCCACTGCTGACTGATTTGTTTGCTCGCATAAAGGGGGCCAAGTGGTTCTCTAAGATAGATCTTCGTGGGGCGTATAATTTGGTGCGAATTAAGCAGGGGGATGAGTGGAAAACCGCATTTAATACGCCCGAGGGCCACTTTGAGTATTTGGTGATGCCTTTTGGTCTTTCAAATGCCCCTTCAGTCTTTCAGTCCTTTATGCATGACATTTTCCGTGATTATTTGGATAAATTTATGATTGTGTATCTGGATGATATTTTGATTTTTTCGGATGACTGGGACTCTCATGTCCAGCAGGTCAGGAGGGTTTTTCAGGTTTTGCGGTCTAATTCCTTGTGTGTGAAGGGTTCTAAGTGCGTTTTTGGGGTTCAAAAGATTTCCTTTTTGGGATATATTTTTTCCCCCTCTTCCATCGAGATGGATCCTGTCAAGGTTCAGGCTATTTGTGATTGGACGCAACCCTCTTCTCTTAAGAGTCTTCAGAAATTTTTGGGCTTTGCTAACTTTTATCGTCGATTTATTGCTGGTTTTTCTGATGTTGTTAAACCATTGACTGATTTGACTAAGAAGGGTGCTGATGTTGCTGATTGGTCCCCTGCTGCTGTGGAGGCCTTTCGGGAGCTTAAGCGCCGCTTTTCTTCCGCCCCTGTGTTGCGTCAGCCTGATGTTGCTCTTCCTTTTCAGGTTGAGGTCGACGCTTCTGAAATCGGAGCTGGGGCGGTTTTGTCGCAGAGAAGTTCCGATTGCTCCGTGATGAGACCTTGTGCTTTTTTCTCGCGTAAATTTTCGCCCGCCGAGCGGAATTATGATGTTGGGAATCGGGAGCTTTTGGCCATGAAGTGGGCTTTTGAGGAGTGGCGTCATTGGCTTGAGGGGGCTAGACATCAGGTGGTGGTATTGACTGACCACAAAAATCTAATTTATCTTGAGTCCGCCAGACGCCTGAATCCTAGACAGGCGCGCTGGTCGTTGTTTTTCTCTCGGTTTAATTTTGTGGTGTCCTACCTGCCGGGTTCTAAGAATGTTAAGGCGGATGCCCTTTCTAGGAGTTTTGAGCCTGACTCCCCTGGTAATTCTGAACCTACAGGTATCCTTAAGGATGGAGTGATATTGTCTGCCGTTTCTCCAGACCTGCGGCGGGCCTTGCAGGAGTTTCAGGCGGATAGACCTGATCGTTGCCCACCTGGTAGACTGTTTGTTCCTGATGATTGGACCAGTAAAGTCATTTCTGAGGTTCATTCTTCTGCGTTGGCAGGTCATCCTGGAATCTTTGGTACCAGGGATTTGGTGGCAAGGTCCTTCTGGTGGCCTTCCCTGTCTCGAGATGTGCGAGGCTTCGTGCAGTCTTGTGACGTTTGTGCTCGGGCCAAGCCTTGTTGTTCTCGGGCTAGTGGATTGTTGTTGCCCTTGCCTATCCCGAAGAGGCCCTGGACGCACATCTTGATGGATTTTATTTCGGATCTTCCTGTTTCTCAGAAGATGTCTGTCATCTGGGTGGTGTGTGATCGTTTCTCTAAGATGGTCCATTTGGTTCCCCTGCCTAAGTTGCCTTCTTCTTCCGAGTTGGTTCCTCTGTTTTTTCAAAATGTGGTCCGTTTGCATGGTATTCCGGAGAATATCGTTTCTGACAGAGGTACCCAATTCGTGTCTAGATTTTGGCGAGCATTCTGTGCTAGGATGGGCATAGATTTGTCTTTCTCGTCTGCTTTCCATCCTCAGACTAATGGCCAGACCGAGCGGACGAATCAGACCTTGGAGACATATTTGAGGTGTTTTGTGTCTGCAGATCAGGATGATTGGGTTGCTTTTTTGCCTTTAGCGGAGTTTGCCCTCAATAATCGGGCCAGTTCTGCCACCTTGGTGTCTCCCTTTTTCTGTAATTCGGGGTTTCATCCTCGATTTTCTTCTGGTCAGGTGGAATCTTCGGATTGTCCTGGAGTGGATGCTGTGGTGGAGAGGTTGCATCGGATTTGGGGGCAGGTAGTGGACAATTTGAAGTTGTCCCAGGAGAAGACTCAGCTTTTTGCCAACCGCCGGCGTCGGGTTGGTCCTCGGCTTTGTGTTGGGGACTTGGTGTGGTTGTCTTCTCGTTTTGTCCCTATGAGGGTTTCTTCTCCCAAGTTTAAGCCTCGGTTCATCGGCCCGTACAAGATATTGGAGATTCTTAACCCTGTGTCCTTCCGTTTGGACCTCCCTGCATCTTTTTCTATTCATAATGTTTTTCATCGGTCATTATTGCGCAGGTATGAGGTACCGGTTGTGCCTTCCGTTGAGCCTCCTGCTCCGGTGTTGGTTGAGGGCGAGTTGGAGTACGTTGTGGAAAAAATCTTGGACTCCCGTGTTTCCAGACGGAAACTCCAGTATCTGGTCAAATGGAAGGGATACGGTCAGGAGGATAATTCTTGGGTGACTGCCTCTGATGTTCATGCCTCCGATTTGGTCCGTGCCTTTCATAGGGCTCATCCTGATCGCCCTGGTGGTTCTGGTGAGGGTTCGGTGCCCCCTCCTTGAGGGGGGGGTACTGTTGTGAAATTGGATTTTGGGCTCCCCCGGTGGCCACTGGTGGAATTGAACTGGTGTGCATCATCCTCTCTGTTCACCTGTTTCCATCAGGAGGTGGGAGTCGCTATTTAGCCTTGCTCCTCTGTCACTTCCATGCCGGTCAACATTGTAATCAGAAGCCTTTCTGTGCATGTTCCTGCTGCTAGACAACTCCCAGCTAAGTTGGACTTAGTCCTTGTTTGTTTTTGCATTTTGTTCCAGTTCACAGCTGTAGTTTCGTTTCTGTGTCTGGGAAGCTCTTGTGATCTGAAATTGCCACTCTGATGTTATGAGTTAATACTAGAGTCTTAAAGTAATTTCAGGATGGTATTTTGATAGGGTTTTCAGCTGACCATGAGAGTGCCCTTTCTGTCTTCCTGCTATCTAGTAAGCGGACCTCAATTTTGCTAAACCTATTTTCATACTACGTTTGTCATTTCATCTAAAATCACCGCCAATATTTGTGGGGGCCTCTGTCTGCCTTTCGGGGAAATTTCTCTAGAGGTGAGCCAGGACTATATTTTCCTCTGCCAGGATTAGTTAGTCCTCCGGCCGGCGCTGGGCGTCTAGGGATAAAACGCAGGCTACGCTACCCGGCTACTGTTAGTTGTGCGGCAGGTTTAGTTCATGGTCAGTTTAGTTTCCATCCTTCCAAGAGCTAGTTCGTATGTTTGCTGGGCTATGTTCTCTTGCCATTGAGAACCATAACACTAATCCTATAGTAGTGAAAGAGTTAAAATACTTTTTTCTGGCTGTGTCTTTTTTAATATTCTTAATTTCACCATACTTACCATACTCGATCGCCTGCAAAAAATTAAAAATAATAAACCAACCGTATACTACCTTTCCTCCGTAGTCCAATTAATAACGAGTGTCTCACGATGATCTCCCCTATAGAACAGTGACATCAGGAGATGTAACTGCTCTATAGGGCCTCCAGTGACACACTGAGGAGACAATGGCTCCTGCAGTGCATCACTGAAGAGGTTACCTGAGTTCATTGGTCTCACTTTATGGCAAAGCTGCATGGGAATTTTCCCACACAGCAGTGCCACAAGTGAGAGTAGGAACTATTTCTCACAGTGGCGGAGGGATATAGTGCGGAAGGATACCTTCCATCATCCACGGGAGATCGTCGTGGGACACTCGTATTAATTGGATTTCTGCGGATCTGGGAGGATATTGTTTGTTTAATATTTTAATATTTTTTACAGGTGAGCAATGGCTTCAGGGATCAAGGTGATGGTGTCTATGTACTCTATGTTGTGTGCGTTGTGTATATGTACTGTATGTCTATATGTATGTGTTGTATGTACTGTATGTATGTGCTGTATGTATGTACTGTATGTTGTATGTACTGTACGTTGTATGTACTGTATGTTATGTTGTATGTGCTATATGTTGTATGTTATGTTGTATGTACTGTATGTCATATGTTGTATGTACTGTTGTGTGTACTGTATGTCATATGTTCTATGTACTGTTGTATGTACTGTATGTCATATGTTGTATGTACTGTTGTTTGTTATATGTGCTGCATGTTATATGTTGTATGTTCTGTTGTATGTTGTATGTACTGTATGTTGTATGTACTGTTGTATGTTCTGTTTGTCATATGTAGTATGTTCTGTATGTCATATGTACTGTATGTTATATGTTGTATGTACTTGTTATATGTTGTATGTACTGTATTTTGTATGTACTGTATGTTGTATGTACTGTATGTTATGTTGTATGTACTGTATGTCATATGTTGTATGTACTGTTGTATGTGCTATATGTTGTATGTTCTGTTGTATGTTGTATGTACTGTCATATGTTGTATGTACTGTAAGTCATGTTGTATGTACTGTTGTATGTACTGTATGTCATATGTTGTATGTACTGTTGTATGTTGTATGTTCTGTTGTATGTACTGTATGTCATATATTGTATGTTGTATGTACTATTGTATGTTGTATGCACTGCTGTATGTATTGTATGTCATAGGCTGTATGTACTGTTGTATGTACTGTTGTATGTTGTATGTTCTGTTGTATGTACTGTATGTCATATATTGTATGTTGTATGTACTATTGTATGTTCTATCTACTGTATGTCGTATGTACTGTTGTGTACTGTTGTATGTGTTGTATGTTATATGTTGTATGTACTGTATGTTGTATGTACTGTATGTGTGTGTGTGGGTTTTTTTTTTACATTCAACACATTAGCCGGAAGATGGGACTACTACTGTCCCATCATTGGCTAATATATCAATCACTGTCACTGTAGCAGGCATAGCCCGATGGGACTTGTAGTCCCATCGGACGATGTCTGCACGCACACACACACCCAAAGACCCCCCTGCAAAGCCCAGCAGACCCCCGACAGCCCCGCACAGACCCATGATAGCCCCGGCAGACCCCCAACAGCCCCACACAGACCCCCGACAGCCCCAGCAGACCCCCGACAGACCCCCGCACAGACCCCCTACAGCACTGGCAGACCCCCAGCAGCCCCGCACAGACCCCCGACAGCCCGCAGACCCCACCCGCACACACATACACACGCAGTCTCCGCCCACACTCTGCCCAGACACTTCCCTCCTCCCGATCTGCAGCATTTCCCCCGCAGCTAAACCGCAGATCTTTTTTACATCTGCGGTTTTTCTGCGGATGTGCCCAACTCAATGCAAGTCTATGGGTGCAGAAACGCTGCAGGTCCGTACCAAGAATTGACATGCTGCGGAAAAAACAACGCTGCGTTCCGTGCATTTTTTTCCGCAGCATGTGCACAGCGGATTTGGTTTTCCATAGGTTAACATCCTACTGTTAAACGCATGGAAAACTGCTGTAGATCCGCAGCGTCAAAAACTTCGTGGGAAAATCGGATCAGCGGGAAAATCCGCAATGTGTGCACATACCCTTAGGGTAAGTTCACATAGGGCATTTTTGCTGTTTTTTTTTTCTGCATTAAACCCTGATCTTCTTGGCAGGAAAGAAGCTGCAACAAAAATGCAGGTTTAGGTGCGTTTTTTGGTGCATTTTTTTCGCTTTGTCCATTCTAATATCCTTGAATTTTCAGCAGCAAAAATGCAGCAAATAATGATACCTGCTTTTTGCTGTGTTTTTTTCAACACTGAAGTCAATGGGTGAAAAACGCTGAAAAAACGCTGAGAGAATTGACATGCTCTATGTCCAAAAAACGCAGCAAAGCACAAAAAAATGATCACACAGAAAACCAATGTGTGTGTGTGCATGAGATTTCTGAAATCTCATAAGCTTTGCTGGTACTGTAAAAAGCAGCTGAAAATTAGCGTAAAAAACGCAGCAAAAATGCCCTGTGTGAACTTACACTAAGAAGTGGAGCTGACAAACCAGGGACTTAAGCTGATGGTTGACGATTGTTAAAATTGATATAACCATATTAGTGGACAACTACTTTAATAACAACATAGGATGAAATGGCATTATTATCTGTAAAAGAAATAGGTGACATTTGTGTAATCCAAGCTTTGAAAAATTAGAATTGCTAAATTCTACAAATAACTAAGTAACAAACCAGTGATTTTATGCCCTCCATTACTTTTACAGCGTACATGTTGATTCAAGTGGCTTTTCTGAATAGTGTGTGTACAAGAGGAATAACACTTTCTGGTTATTACATGACTTGCAACCTTTAGATACACCGTTTGAGGCGTATTGTGCATGATGGGACTAGATACATTGCCCTGGGGCATATCACACATGATGGGCATTATAGACTCAGCACTGAGTTCAACTTGCACATTTAATTTAATTTGCCACATAAGTTAGGATAAAAACCAACCCAAAATTTCAATTTGCAGACACGTTGTTTTAGGTGTTGCCCCTTCTTAGTGCAAATCATGAGATCTGATGTGGCTGTATAGGAGGCCTTTGCCTGAGGTTTGAAGGATAACATTTCTTTTTATGGAGAATGCAGAATGACATGCCAGGGTAAGGAAGCTCATAAGCCATGCAATGTTCTTCTGGCAATGTAAATATACAAATGAAAATATGCAAATTGTCTCTTCAGAGAGGAAGAGGACTTGAACTCTAGTGTCACCTATTAGAAGTAGCAATCCTAAAAGTCAAAATTGAATGAGCCTTGCTACATGAGTTAGGATAAAAGCCAAACTTGAATCTCAATTTGAAGACACGTGTTTCGGGATGGTGCCCCTCCTCAGTGCAAAGCATGAGATCTGCTTTGGCTATACAGTATGATAGGCATCTGACTGATTTCTAAGGGGTAATGTTTCTCCTTATGGAGAGTGACATACCTGATATGCCAGAGAAAGCAGGCTTATAGGCTGTGCAATGCTACTCTGGGAAATTAAATATGCAAATTGTCTCTTTACAGAGGAAAAGGACTTGATCTCTAGTGTCACCTATTGTAAATACCACACATACTAGTGGATAGACTGAGTTTTTTATGCTGAAAAAGCCCCCCTCGGTTTATACTCTAGTGAGGGACCCACAAGATGTAGGGGGAGCGACAGCGGCTAGCAGAGGGTCACAGGAGGCAGGGGCCAGCTGCTGCGGCTAAAGCCTATGCACGCTGCAAAAAAAAATGAATATTCACTGCACTGGCAGCGAATATTCATTGCTCATTAATAGCATTCAGAGTAGTGACAGCCACCAGCTTCCTGCAGCTGCCGAGCGATCACGTGTGCCCGCTACTTAAGAGAAATTAATATTTACTTGTCTCCAGTCATATGGGATCGCCTGGCTGCTAAAGGAAGCCGGCGGCTGCTGCTACTGTGCCCGCTACTAAATAGCAATGAATACTCACTGCTCTCCACAAACATAGTCCCTGCGTGGAGAGCAGTAAGTATTCCAGCAGCTGTCCTCTGCTTGTAAGCAGCACATGACATTTCTGTCATGCGCTGTTTACAAGCATAAATCAGCTGCTGGCATCAGAACAAGACGCTGCAAGGCAGCGCAGGAAGGTAAGTAGGATGTTTTTTTTTTTTCATGTTTTTCTGATGGGGGCCATGTCTACCAGGATAGAGATGAGGAGGCCATGCATAGCAGGATAGGGATGAGGAGCCGTGCAGACCAGGATAGGGATGAGGGGGCCATGCAATGGCGTATCTAGGGGGGGGCAGCCGGGGCATGTGCCCCGGGCGCAGCTGGCAGGGGGGCGCAGTCGGGCCGCCTAATGCGGAGGCCTGCGGTGTCTCCCCTGGCAGCTGCATTCTGCCGCCCCCCGGACTGGGAGTCAGCTGTTCTCTGTGCCGACTGTCAAGATGACAGCCGGCACAGAGAAGCTGCAGCGTGCCGGCTCCCAGTATTCAATTGTACTCATGTCTTACAGACACGAGTACAATTGAAGATCTGACTGCAGGGTAGCGTCTAAATTGTAGTTGATTTCTTGAGGGGGAGGAGTCGATTGCAGGAAGCTGCTGGTGGAGAAGAGAAGCAGGAAATGAGCCATGTGAGGAGAGGACCGAGGAGCTGCAGCATGGAGCCGTGTGACGAGAGGGGCTGCAGCATGGAGCCTTGTACAAGGGAATGAGGATTGTTATGATCCCAATGGCAGAGGATCTCAGAGATAACTGCAAAGTCTGCAAACATAAATACCAGCTCATAGGGAAGTGGTAACTAGGCTGACCATATACCTGATCCTATCACAAACAACTAACAGTAGCCGGGGAACGTGCCTACGTTGATTCTAGACGTCTCGCGCCAGCCGGAGAACTAACTAACCCTGTCAGGGAAAATAAGACCTCTCTTGCCTCCAGAGAAAAGACCCCAAAGTAATAATACAAGCCCCCAACAAATAATAACGGTGAGGTAAGAAGAAAAGACAAACGTAAGAATGAACTAGATTTTAGCAAAGAGAGGCCCACTGACTAATAGCAGAAGATAGTAAGATGACTTATATGGTCAGCAAAAAACCCTGCAAAATATCCACGCTGAATATCCAAGAACCCCCGAACCGACTAACGGTGAGGGGGGAGAATATCAGCCCCCTAGAGCTTCCAGCGATATCAGGAATCACATTTTGTACAAGCTGGACAAAAATATGAACAATGCAAATAAACAAAAATAAGAAAGCAGGACTTAGCTTATCTTGCAAAGAACCAGGACCTGAAGACAGGAGCAAACAGAAATGAACTGATTACAACGATGCCAGGCACTGGACTGAGAATCCAGGAAGTTTAAATAGCAACACCCCAGGCCTAACGAACCAGGTGAGTACCAACCTGGGAAAAGACAATCCAAGTGCCAAACCACTAGTGACCACAAGAGGGAGCCAAGAAGTATAGTTCACAACAGAGGATGCAGGACTCGGTGTGAGGCTCTCAGGTTGTAATTTGGAAAGGGGGTGATGTTACTTGAGTGGGGCTGCACAGGGAAGATGATGGTGAAGGGCTGTGTGGAGAATGGGGGGATGATGAGATGCTGTGTGGGGAATAGGGGGATGATGAGATGCTGTGTGGGGAATAGTGGGATGATGAGACGCTGTGTGGGGAATAGTGGGATGATGAGACGCTGTGTGGGGAATAGTGGGATGATGAGACGCTGTGTGGGGAATGGGGGGCTGATGAGATGCTGTGTGGGGAATGGGGGATGATAAGACGCTGTGTGGGGAATGGGGGGATGATTAGGAACTGTGGGGAATAGTGGGATGATGAGATGCTGTGTGGCGAATAGGGGGATGATGAGATGCTGTGTGGGGATTAGTGGGATGATGAGACGCTGTGTGGGGAATAGTGGGATGATGAGATGCTGTGTGGGGAATGGGGGGCTGATGAGACACTGTGTGGGGAATGGGGGATAAGACGCTGTGTGGGGAATAGGGGGATGATGAGATGCTGTGGGGAATAGTGGAATGATGAGATGCTGTGTGGGGAATAGTGGGATGATGAGACGCTGTGTGGGAAATGGGATGATGAGATGCTGTGTGGGGAATGGGGGATGATGAGATGCTGTGTGGGGAATGGGGGATGATAAGACGCTGTGTGGGGAATGGGGGGATGATGAGGAGCTGTGTGGGGAATGGGGGGATGATGAGCTGTGTGGGGAATAGGGGATGATGAGGAGCTGTGTGGGGAATGGGGGATGATGAGCTAGATGGGGGATGATAAGGAGCTGTGGGGAATAGGGGGATGATGAGATGCTGTGTGGGGAATGAGGGGAATCATAAGGAGCTGTGGGGAATGGGGGGATTTATTGTGTGGGAGATTTGGAGAGGAGATTGGGGGATTTAAGGACACAAAATGATAAGCAAAGGGGGAGATGGGGGGCATATATGAGGAAACAGTACAGGGGAATGGCTTGACATGTATGAGGAAGCAGTACAGGGGAATGAGGGCATGTATGAGGAAACATGTATGAGGGTGATGGGATGTGTGCAGACACAGTATGGGGAGTCAGGTGAGCAGGCAGTATAGAACGTGAGGGGGTAAATATATGAGGAGACAGTATGGTGAACAGGAGGGATGTGAGAGGAGACAGTATGAGGAGGGAGGGGAATAGTGTGAGGAGACAGTATGGGGGGAGAAAACTGAGTGGGCACAGAACAGAAACTGAGTAGTGGGGGACAGTGTAAGGGCACAGCCAAAAGGGGACAGTATACCAAGGAGGGGGAGTGTGATGAGAGTGCAGTATAAATACTGGACCCTATAGGGGGACACAGTGTGAGAGCACAGTGTGAAGAGGAGGCCGGTATGGAAAGGAGAGGTCAGTGTGAAGAGCATGTACCATAAGAGGGACAGTGTGGGGGTCATATTTTGTGCAGACAATATAGTGAGGGGCAATTTTTTTTTATTCAGGAGCATTATAATGACACTTGTATCTTTAAGGGCATCATTGGAGGTTTTCTGCAGAAGAGCGGAGAAGATTGAGGTCTGCAGAGACGGGCTGTGGATGGGAAAACTCATCATGGGGTCTGGACAAGTTGAAGAAAAGAAGAACGGCTGCAGAGATGACGCCATCTATAATGTACCTGGATGTAAATGTTATTTGTGATACTGATTAACTCTCATGTTTTTATTTACAGTATGTTAGGAGCTGTGATGTAGTGACCCCTGTAACAGGTAGGGGGCGCTGCATGATCTCCCCGGTATGTGCACAGAGTCGTATTGAGGCCGTGAGGATCGACCTGCAGTGATGTCAGGATCACGTGACCCGCCCAGGTGATCCATTACTGTGGGTGTGCTTACGGGTACATAATGTGGCCAGGGTGTGGGTCACATGGTCTTCTGTGTGGTTCCTGTGTGGTTCCAGTGTTTGGACCTGAATGGTCCAAGTGCAAGGTCCTGGAAGCCTGTGCATGAGCTGTGTGCTCCCGTGTTGGAAGCCCTGGGAGGAGGCTTCCTGTGTATGCACATGGTTTGGACCTGGTGGCCTGTGGTGTTGGACTAAGTCCTGAATAGCACCCAGACAGGCCACACGTCTCTGTGTTGAACGGTCCCAGGTGGGATGGACGTTCTGAAGACCACAGTGTGATCCTGGTCCTGGACAGTCTGTGTGAGAAGCTCCGGTGAGTGGAGTCTTCTTGGAGCACCTGAGAGACTGTGGACCTGGATGATCGGTGTTGGGGAAGCTACCGTCCTTCGGTGGCTCTGGACTAACTGTTGTGTGCCGGCCAGGCAAGTTGGTGAACCCTGTAAGGCAGTTTCCCCAGGAGTGAGGACTGACAAGGAGTCAGCAGATGGAGCAGGAGCTCCCATAAGGTACCACCATAAACTGTTGGTGCTTGTAACATGAACGGCGAGGTAGACCCACAGCAACTGGTCAGTGAGGACCAGCGTGTTTAGTGTCCGTGAGTCAAAGCCGTAAATGAAGTGTAAGTTAAAGCTGCAAGTTTATATCACCAGTTGGTGCCGCTTGTGTTTCATGAGATGTACACAATGAACTGTGCATAACCCGGTTTATGAGGCATAATAAACCGCATGGACTGTTTTGGTTTTTAAAACCCGTGCCCGTGTGCTGAATATCGCGGCCAAGCGAGTATCCCCCAATACACTCAGTAAGAATAGTCTTACATTATCTTACATTTGGTGCTCGAATGCGGGCAACGATCCAGCACGCACACGTGGGAGTTAATTGCTGTGGCTCGGCGGGGCCACGAAGCTGACAAGCGTCTGGCTGTAACTCGGCGGGGTTACGAAGCTGACAAGCATCTGGCTGTAACTCGGCGAGGTTACGAAGGGGACAAGCGGCGTCATGTGGATCGGCGGGTCCACGAAGTCGGCGGTAGAGCCTTGTGGAGTGTAGCTGCAGTGGCGGCAAGAGGTTCCACAGCAGGCGGAGCTGCAGTGGCTTGTGGTTGGCAGTACCAGCAGGAGCTGGTGAAGTGACGTATAAAAAAAAAAAAATTAATTTTTTTTCTCTCCCTTTTCTGCCAAGTTGTGCTGACTCTTAAAGGGCCAGTACAAGCCCAGAGACAAAGGGGTGTACTGTGCGAACTGGGGCCTGAGTGCCGTGGGGAAGTCCACGGGGTGTATCCCAGGGTGGGGAGTATCCCTATTAGTGAGCGGTGACCCCAAATGGAGATGGTTGCCCAAAAGGGGGCGGAGTCCCAGAAAGGGGCGGTAACCCAAATAGGGGTAATGGCCCAAAAGGGGGTGGAATCCCGAAGGGGGGCTGAATCCCGAACAGGGGTGGTATCAAAAAGCAGAGCACTTGCCCAAAAAGGGGGCGGAGCCAAAAAAGGGGCCGCAATCAGTGAGGAGTCACGACTGTGTTCTTTTTGGCTGGATGGAAAGTGTGTGCGGGCGTTGATAGACCCGGGGAGAGAAGCGTCTTTGCTGAGAACCCTTCCAGGAAATTCTGTGTCACCTGGCGACACTAAATATCTCCAGGTAGCCACTATCTACATTGTCGCAGCAGAGGTTTCCACATACCATGAGGTGGCTGTAGTCCCGATCTTGCCGTATCCTATGGTAATAGGACAAGATTTGGAAGCACTGTGGGAAAAGGCTGAAGTGTTTGTGGATATAATGTGGATGTCAGTTAGTAATGTTGAGAAGGCGCCCCCTAGAGTTGACAGTCCTAAGGTAGGCCTGACCAAGGGAAAAGGTGCGACTACCCAACTAACTGACCTGACGTCACCTGAAGTGTGCCACAATACGACTGGTAGTGGTCTGGTGGATAAAACAAGTGGAGCAGACACCCAGACAGAGAGTGACTTGCGGGGTCATCATACTGTAGGGTGTGACACAGACTCTGGGAGTGACTGTGACAAGTCATGGTCAGTAACAAGCGCATGTGCCATGGTGACAGGTGGAGGACGGGGTCCAGGACCTGTGGTGACAGGTGGAGGACGGGGTCCAGGACCTGTGGTGACAGGTGGAGGACGGGGTCCAGGACCTGTGGTGACAGGTGGAGGACGGGGTCCAGGACCTGTGGTGACGGGTGGAGGACGGGGTCCAGGACCTGTGGTGACGATTGGTGGTGACTCCCATTCAGACGGTGATGCCAGTGGGAAAGAGTGCAATAAGGTTGACTCAGGTACAAATAGCAAGTCTTCCTTTCGTTGCCGGAGAGGCAAAGGGGCGGAACCAGTTGCACCGTGTAAAGAATTGACGGAAGATGCTGAGGACCTGGCGGGTATGAAGTACTCTGAAGTCCCAGGGAAAAGGGACGAACCTAATGATGTCACCGCTGAGACCCAAGAGAGGGCCAACCCTGACAGTGCAGAGTCTGAGGGTGCAGAAGTGGAGGAGGCCACCAAAGAAGTGGTGCCTGAAGTTAATGCCTCCTCAAGTGATGGTTGTCCCACCAATCCAGAGGATGGGAGAAGCGAGATAGAGTTGTTTAAAGAGACAGTGAAAGACCATGTTGAACGAGAAAGGGTCCTGAGACAAGCAGCTGAGCACAGGGTGGATGTGCTGGAGAAGGAAGTCTCTGAGCTCAGAGGTCACCTGTTCACATGGCAAAGTGTGTATCAGACCCTAAAGGAAGACATTGAAGTGCTCAGAGAAGCACTAAAAGGTCCTCTACAAGAGAAAGAGGTGGTGGTCGCAGACTTCCCGTGCCAGTACCAGAGTGGTAACGAGGTGAAGCTGCTAATGCCCATCTTGACCCGGGGTCTGGAAGAGGGTAAAGCTGAAGAGGAGTTGGCGCTAAAAGCAGAACAAGATGGTCACCTGGTTGTGACAGGTGTCTTGATGGAAAGGTCCATGGCAAGGCAGGAGCCATCTGTTCTTGAAGAAAGTGAGACTCCGCTCTTCAAGTGCATGATAGATGTACCCGAAGAGGGGCAAGATGCATGTACCCGTGAGGGTGTGCATGAGGCCTTTAAAACGGCAGTAGAAGCGTGTAGTGTGCACTGGGCACTGGAGACGAAGCAGTTGGTGATACTGTCTACTAAGGAAGTCACAGTGAAGAAGGTGGCTGTCCTGAGGGACATGCACCTACAGTGCCTCCGCACGAAACAGATGATCCTGTTGAGGAATAATGAAGCCACTCGATGTTTGGAGCAAGCCAGGAAAGCTCAAAATCGTCTGGGCTTGGTAGAGGACACAGTCCAAGTGCCCAAAGCTATGGTAGCGAAGCTCATTGGCAGATTTGGGAAAGGGATGCAGGAGATGGTGAATGTATCCGGTGTGAAGAGACTGAGGATTCCGGCTGATGATGAGGCCCACGTGGGTGAAGATGGAATGGTGTCATTCCTGGTTGTCGGGTCCAAGGAGAGTCTAGCGAATATCCGGATGCTCCTGAGGTATCGCGTGGCCTACCTAAGAGAAATAGAGCAGCTAAGACTGTATAGACGGCAGGTCAATGAACAGCTGCAGAATATAAGGTGGCGGCCGCCTCCTTCCCAAGGAAAAGGAAACAAAAGGGTCATGTACAGTAGTAGACGTAGTGATGGTGGGTCAGACTCTGATCAGTTGCTAGTCTCGACTGTAAGTGGGACGAATGACCGCACCAACCGTGGGTGGCGACCCTGGAGAGAAAGGTCGAGTAAAGAGACAAACTTGACTAAAGGTTTGGTGACACAGACAGACTGACTTAAGGGCCAAAGCTCAAGGCCTACATGTTGACCGCTGGGGGCGGGGTAAACTCAACAACTGGATGGTTGTGTGTGATGCTCAAAACCGACTGAGACGGTTCTCTCGACAGGTAGGGCAAGGTAACGTGCGTGACATATCCCGTGACCCCACGTGTATGACAGGTGTTCAACCCCACAAGTTTGAACAGAGGGGGGGATATGTGATGTAGTGACCCCTGTAACAGGGGGCGCTGCATGATCTCCCCGGTATGTGCACGGAGTCGTATTGAGGCCGTGAGGATCGACCTGCAGTGATGTCAGGATCATGTGACCCGCCCAGGTGATCTATTACTGTGGGTGTGCTTACGGGTGCATAATGTGGCCAGGGTGTGGGTCACATGGTTTTCTGTGTGGTTCCTGTGTGGTTCCAGTGTTTGGACCTGAATGGTCCAAGTGCAAGGTCCTGGAAGCCTGTGCATGAGCTGTGTGCTCCCGTGTTGGAAGCCCTGGGAGGAGGCTTCCTGTGTATGCACATGGTTTGGACCTGGTGGCCTGTGGTGTTGGACTAAGTCCTGAATAGCACCCAGACAGGCCACACGTCTCTGTGTTGAACGGTCCCAGGTGGGATGGACGTTCTGAAGACCACAGTGTGATCCTGGTCCTGGACAGTCTGTGTGAGAAGCTCCGGTGAGTGGAGTCTTCTTGGAGCATGTGAGAGACTGTGGACCTGGATGATCGGTGTTGGGGAAGCTACCGTCCTTCGGTGGCTCTGGACTGACTGTTGTGTGCCGGCCAGGCAAGTTGGTGAACCCTGTAAGGCAGTTTCCCCAGGAGTGAGGACTGACAAGGAGTCAGCAGATGGAGCAGGAGCTCCCATAAGGTACCACCATAAACTGTTGGTGCTTGTAACATGAACGGCGAGGTAGACCCACGGCAACTGGTCAGTGAGGACCAGCGTGTTTAGTGTCCGTGAGTCAAAGCCGTAAATGAAGTGTAAGTTAAAGCTGCAAGTTTATATCACCAGTTGGTGCCGCTTGTGTTTCATGAGATGTACACAATGAACTGTGCATAACTGTTGTGAACTATATTTGTTGGCTCCCTCTTGTGGTCACTAGCGGTATGGCACTTGGATTATCCTTCCCCAGGTTGGTACCCACCTGGTTCGTTAGGCCTTGGGTGTTCCTATTTAGACTTCCTGGAAACTCAGTCTAGTGCCTGGAATCGATGTAATCAGTTTGTCTGTTTTCCTCCTGACTCCTGGTCCTTGAGTTTTGCAAGATAAGCTAAGTTCTGCTTTCTTATTTTTGTTCTTTTGCATTTGCTCTTATTTTGTTCCAGCTTGTTCAAAATGTGATTTCTGTTTTTGCTGGAAGCTCTAGGGGGCTGATATTCTCCCCCCACACCGTTAGTCGGTGCGGGGGTTCTTGGATCTTCAGCGTGGATATTTTTATAGGGTTTTTTGCTGACCGCATAAGTCCTCTTCCTATTTTCTGCTATTAATTAGTGGGCCTCTCTTTGCTAAATCTAGTTCATTCTTACGTTTGTCTTTTCTTCTTACCTCACCGTTATTATTTGTTGGGGGCTTGTATAATAACTTTGGGGTCTTTTCTCTGGAGGCAAGTGAGGTCTTATTTTCTCTGAAAGGGTTAGTTAGTTCTCCGGCTGGTGCGAGACGTCTAGAATCAACGTAGGTACGTTCCCCGGCTACTTCTAGTTGTTGTGCCAGGATCAGATATGCGGTCAGCCAAGTTACCACTTCCCTATGAGCTGGTTTTTGTGTTTGCGGACTTAGCTGGAACTCCTGAGATCCTCTACCATTAGGATCATAACACATAACCCGGTTTATGAGGCATAATAAACCGCATGGACTGTTTTGGTTTTTAAAACCCGTGCCCGTGTGCTGAATATCGCGGCCAAGCGAGTGTCCCCCAATACACTCAGTAAGAATAGTCTTACATTATCTTACAGAGCATTAAAGGGGATGTCCAGGATTGTAAAGAGTGTTTAGTCATTCTTTGTGACTGCAGACTTCTGAGTTCTCACAGTGCGCACTGCACACTGTCAGGATTCTCATGTTGGCGATTTACATACATGCGGTCACGTGCTGACTAGACATGTGTGGCCTCACGCAATGAAAATGAACAGAGCGAGGCCGGCCACGTCTAGTCGGAATGTGGTCAAAAGTATACAAATCGCATGCTTGTGCTGACATGACTGTCCACCGGCCAGGGAGAATCCTAAAAGTGTGTAGTGCATTAGTTGTGAGAATTCAGAAGCCTGCAATGTCAGGATTCAGCTCTGCAGGTTCCAGTAGTAGTCACATGGACGCTTCACTGATATGTGATTTTCATACTTCTGGTCCTATGACAACGAGCTTCTCTTCTGCTTCTCTGTTTTTCACTGAACATTGAAAGCATTAGGGAGAGCGGCTCGTGGGTTCTTGACTAAGTGTGAAAATCGTATATGTCCTGGGGGGGGCGCCAAAATGAATTCTTGTCCCGGGTGCCAGAAACCCTAGGTACACCTCTGGGGCCATGCATACCAGGATAGGGATGAGGGGGCCATGCATACCAGGATAGGGATGAGGGGACAATGTATACTCGAGTCAATATGTTTTCCCAGTTTTTTGTGGTAAAATTAGGTGCCTCAATTTATATTCGGGTCGGATTATACTCGAGTATATATAAGTTTGAAATCTTTTTCTTCTGGTATTCTTGCATCTCAGGGACACTGCTAGTCATGCCAGCAAAATCTACACAACAATATAGCACGCCTTCACTTTTGAGCTTTACACTGTGCCTGAAAAGTGGTTTTGGACCACACATTGAGTAGTGACATACTCAGGAAAAATTGTATAGAGTGGCGTAGGAAGGGTGGGCGCGGGGGGGCGGGCCGCCCCGGGCGGCACAATGCGGGGGTGGGTCACCGGGCCGCGGCTGGCGCTGCAGGCTGCAGCCAGGGCCGGACTGGCCATCGGGCACTTCTGGCAAATGCCAGAAGGGCCGGTGCCAGTCGTGGGCCGCTCGATCCGCCTCCCCCCACCACCGCCGACTCACCCCCCTGCCGTCGCATTCAACTATACCGGCGTCGCCGGTACAGTTGAATGCAATGATGGAGGAGAGAGCGTCTACAGACACTCCCTCTCCCATCATTCCCCGCTCTGCCTCTGACACTGCGGGTGCGCGATGACGTCATATCATCGCGCACCTGCTGTGTCCCGGGCAGACTGCAGCCGCTGAGACAGGAGCAGGAAGCAACTCGGGCAAGAGGAAAGGTGAGGAGAGTGTTTTTTTTGTTTTTTTTTACTGGACTGTGGGGACATTCTCGGGGGGGGGAGGAGGAGAGATGCGGGCTGTGCTGGATATACCACTGTGCGGGCTGTGCTGGATATACCACTGTGCGGGCTGTGCTGGATATACCACTGTGCGGGCTGTGCTGTATATACCACTGTGTGGGCTATGCTGTATATACCACTGTGCGGGCTGTGCTGTATATACCACTGTGCGGGCTGTGCTTGTATATACCACTGTGTGGGCTGTGCTGTATATACTACTGTGTGGGCTGTGCTGTATATACCACTGTGCGGGCTGTGCTGTATATACCACTGTGCGGGCTGTGCTGGATATACCACTGTGTGGGCTGTGCTGTATATACCACTGTGCGGGCTGTGCTGGATATACCACTGTATGGGCTGTGCTGTATATACTACTGTGTGGGCTGTGCTGGATATACCACTGTGCGGGCTGTGCTGGATATACCACTGTGCTGGATATACCACTGTGCGGGCTGTGCTGGATATACCACTGTGTGGGCTGTGCTGGATATACCACTGTGCGGGCTGTGCTGTATATACCACTGTGCGGGCTGTGCTGGATATACCACTGTGTGGGCTGTGCTGGATATAACACTGTGGGCTCTGCTGGATATACCACTGTGTGGGCTGTGCTGGATATACCACTGCGGGCTGTGCTGGATATACCACTGTGTGGGCTGTGCTGGATATACCACTGTGCGGGCTGTGCTGGATATACCACTGTGCGGGCTGTGCTGGATATACCACTGTGTGGGCTGTGCTGGATATACCACTGTGCTGGCTGTGCTGGATATACCACTGTGCGGGCTGTGCTGTATATACTACTGTGTGGGCTGTGCTGTACATACTACTGTGGGCTGTGCTGTATATACTACTGTGTGGGCTGTGCTGTATATACTACTGTGTGGGCTGTGTTGTATACTGCTGTGTGGGCTGTTATCTACTATGCGGGCTGTGCTATATACTATGCGGGCTTTGCTATATACTATGGGGAGTATATTATCTTCTATGGGGAGGCCATGTTATGTACTATGTGGCTGTGGTATATACTATTGTGGGGGTATATTATATTCTATGGGGGAGATTGGGTTATATACTATGGGGGAGGTTGTGTTATATACTATGGGGGCTGCATTATATTCTATGGGGGGCTACATTATATATTATGGGGAGGTGGGCTGTATTATAGTTTGTGGGGTTACATTATACTCTGGGTTGGCTGCATTATACTCTGTGGGGTGGCTGCATTATACTGTGAGGTGGCTGCATTATACTCTGGTTGCCGCATTATATTCTGTAGGGTGGTGGCTACATTATACTATATGTGGGCTGCATTATTCTGTATCAAGGACTATGGGGAATACGTTATACTATATGAAGAACTATGGGGTGCATTATACTATGGGAAGTGAATTGTACTACATGGATGACTATGGCGGTACATTATACTATATGGAGCACTATGAGGAGTGTATTATGCTATATGGAGGACTATGAGGAGTGTATTATACTATGTGGAGGACTGAGCAGTGTATTTTAATATATGGAGGACTATAGGGAGTGTATTATACTATATGGAGGACTGTGGAGCACATTATAATATATGGAGGACTATGGGGTGTATTTTACTAAACAAGTAAAATGCTGCATATTCAGATTGTTTTTGCCGGAACAAAAATCATTGTTCTCAGCAGCACATCGCCGGTGTAAACTTTAGATGTGCTGCTGATAACATGATTCTGTATGGTGATTGGTTAGTGATCTGTTAGTGATCGTTCTGTCCCATCATTCTTTCTCAGACGGTGGAAAGAGGCCGGGAAACAAGTGTTGAACAACTTCAGTATTGTCGATCAAACTCATTTAGCGGCCTGAACTCAGCGCTTGTAAATACAACCGAAATGCTTTTGTGTGATGTGCAATATGTTAGCATTTTGGGCCCCATTTTAAACTTTGCCTAGGCGTAGGGCCCCACTTTGCCTTAAACCGGCCCTGCCTACACGTGTACAAAGTTATTATAAAGTCACCATGTGACAAGTGGGCCTGTGTAACTTCAAATGCCAGGGCTGAATTTTAGTCCCAGTCCGTCCCTGGCTGCAGCTGTTTAACGCTTTTGACATGCGGGCCCGCGCCCGCACGTCAATAGTTAACAGCCGCCAGACAATCTGAGGCTGGCAGCTGACGTCAGTCCCAGCGTGCATGTTGCCGGCGTCTGACGTCATTGTCAGTCGCCGGCGAGTGCACGCTTCAGCTGCGTGGAGAGAGCAGGAGCGCGGTCAGGTAAGCAGAACTTGTTTTTTTTTTTGCAGTCCCGATCATGTGATGGTGACATTCACCGGCGAAAGAATTTAACTTGTCCATCTGAGGTCTTATTCCTTATGCATTGTTTTTTATTCTAAAAATGCATCATAGAGAATTCAAATTCAGCGTACAGGCTTTACCAAGTACTCCGCTGCCGGGCCGATTGGTCATTATTTTCTATTTTTCTTACTATTGCTGTAAGTGTTGCTACTTGTGAGAGGAGTTTTTCCAAGTTAAAGCTGATTAAAAATTACCTAAGATCCACAATGAGCGCCATGCGTTTAGGAAATATGGCCATTCTGTCTATTAAACATCAGCTGAGTGAAGAAATAGACTTTGATGATGTTGTCAACGATTTTGCAAACAGAAAGGCAAGAAAAGTAAAATTCTACAACATTTGAAATCAACTTTACTCCCAAAGTGACAATTTAAAGTTTCAGTTAAACAATAAAGAGTTTTGTTTCTGTGCGTGTTGTCCTGACTATTTTTGGTAACCTTTGTGTGTATTGAGCCGGGGTGGGGGGGCAAACTTGGGAGCAGCCCCGGGCGGCAAAAGCTCTAGCTATGCCCCTGATTGTATAACAAATTAAAAGGGTGTTTTGGGCACAATATCAGGAGAAGACGCAAATGGTGAAAATGACGCAAGTTCTGCTTCAATAACAATACAGTAATAAAGATGAACAGGATATTGACACAATGCAATTTACACACTATTGTTTTATTATTACCATTAAATTACTGTTCTTGTCAGTGATGTCTTAGTCCCAGTGCCCCAACCTAAAGTGCGTCATTGTCACTACTGGGCCCATAACCATCGTCACTCTCTAGGCAAAATGAAATGTCACACAGTCCCTATCGGGTGCCGATGATGCTACCCGCTAGGGTGCAAGCCCCAGATTGGTGAGTAACTATGTCCTTTGATAACATTGGCTGCCTATGATCCCTGAAGCACAACCCCGTTCCCCACTTTGAACTGTACGTTTACAGTGAAAGCGACAGCTCACACAAAAGTACCTGTACTGCGGCCTAGCCTTCTCTCTGCTCTGGTTCTGCTCCCTGAGCTCAGCTCTCCTTGCTCTGGTCTTTCTCGGGTCTTTACTTGGATCTGGTCTCTCAGCTCCTTTACTCGGATCTAGTATCTTGACTCCCATATTCGGATTTGGTCTCTTGACTCCTTTTCTTGGATCTCGTCTCTTGTAAACGCAACTATGAACCAGCTCGTTGTACTACCCATCCGTCCTGCTACAGGTTCAGGTGCCAAGTCCTCCTTCACTGCCCTCCTGGGCCATTTATAATTAATAACTGTAACAAAGCTATCATCTGACCTTGTATCTCCTCCAATCTCTTCTGAGGGAACACGCAATCTTAAATTCCCACTAATGCAATTATTTCTGGTTTCACTTTATCGTCTTTGACCAGCAGATGGTGGTGTTCGCTTGCAGCCACTCTGTTAGTCATTAATTGTGTGAATCTCCTCACTTATCTATCTCCTTACATTCCTCCTCTCTTTAAAGTTGCCAGTGCTCAGGTGAGAAAGACCCCTTTATCTATAGATGCTCCTCACAGGCAGTCCCATTGTTGCTAGTATCCAAGCACATTCTTGTGTTTCCTGCAATATGTACTGCCAAATGAAGTCATCCTCCACGTACCTTGTGGGTGGTACAACAGCGTTGGCATACTCAGTTCTGTAAAGTTCCTCTTGGTTTATCTCTTTAGGAACACTCAGGCATTCTGATACTTCTCTTGTGGGTTCAGACTCTGACCTATTCTCTGGATTAGCCTGGAGTGGCAGTTTGCTTCCCATTGGCACTGCACAACCCATCATTCATCATCATTATCTGCTAAACTCCATGATGCAGCATTCATCTGCTCTTTCTGGGGTTCAATCACTCTTTCCCCTTCAGATACACAGGGACGGAGCATGTTGCGGTGTAGCATGCTTACTGATGCCTCTTCTTCACTCTCAGGTCGAACCTCATACACTGGATTCTTGGGTGAACTCTTCTAGTTACTGGATGGGGAGTCACCTCTCATCTGTAATCCAACTTGCCTCTTGGACACTTAGCCTGTATCAGCACTCGATCTCTGAGCAGTAATAGCGCTTCCTGCAACGGGCTCATGGCTCAACACTTGGAATATTTGTTCAATGAGCCACCTCAGCATCTGCAATCAATGCCGATGTTCCCGCACCCTGGTAGACATACTCATCTTGGTGCAATCTTCCTCTGGGTGAAATTCTAGCTTAGTTATTTTGCAGATGTTATTACCAAACAGCAGTGTGTAAGGCATGTACTCAGTTGTGGCATGAGCTCGGTTATTGTAAACCCACAGAAATTCGGGAACAAATTCAGGCCACCTAATCTTTTTGGTCCTCTTCCAACATCCTTAGCATCTGTAACAACATTCTGTTGAAGCTTTCGCAGGATCCATTTCCCTGAGGGTAATAGCGCATTATGGACTTCTCGATGTCATAGTCAGTGCATTTCTTCCATACCCTCCCATGGAAGCATGCCCCTTAATCAGAGTGGATCCTCTTCAGGCACTCATATGCCTGGATGAAGTCTCGGCAGGTGGTACAAGTCGCTGACTCAGCCGTCTGATCCCGGGTTGGGGTTACGACTGTGAACTTTGTGAAGTGGTTCGTCATCTCCAGGCAAGATTCACAACCATTATGAGATGGGCCAATTATGAGATAATCCACCATTAAAATTTCTAGTGGCTCAGATGTCCTTATCACTTGCCCTCTGTTCTGGAGGCTTAGCTAATTTACACTGCTGGCACTTCTGACAAGCTTTTTCCATCACCCGACGTAGTTGTGGCCAATACTCGAGCTGTTGCAGCCATTAGAAGGTCCTCTCCATTCGAAGTGTGCAACGCTCTCATTGGCTTCCTTTACCACACTCAGAACCATCCCTTCTGGAATCACTACTTTCATGTAGTCCTGAAATCTCTGGGTAACTGTATCCACCTGTGTAACAGGTCATTCTTCATACAGCATTGCGCCCATTGTCCTAGCACATGTTAGGCACTGATAGAAAAGGCTACCCTCCCTTCTTTGTTGAGGCCCTGGTCTAGGGTCACCCATTTCTGTAAATTCAAAAACTCTGGATTTGACGGTGTAGCATTCATTTCATGGGTATCTCAGCACTCGATTTGGTTAATATTCTTTAGATTCTTGAGAGGCCACGAGAGCTGTCGCAAAGTATCTGAAATCTGGGGACTCATCACCCTGCAACTCTGTCGCTCATGGGTCACTATGGATAGTGCATCCGTTTGGGTGTTTTCAGGCTTCACCCAATAAGCTATCTTGTACCAGTAGTTGGACATCCTCGCGACCCACCACTGTTCCAATGCTCCGAGTTACACGTTTTTATAAGTGAACAAGTGGGTTGTTGTCAGTCCACACATTAACTTCAGATCATGACAGATATTCCGCAAACTTTTTAGTCATGGCCAATAACCAGGCTAACAATTTTAGTTTGAATGAGCTATATTTTTCAGGATTTCTCTCTGTCTCCTGTAAGGGGGAAGCAAAAGAGTATAAAGACGTTACAGCATGGGATCCCAGATGATTCTTTTTGTGAAGCAAAACATTTCCCTGCGTGTTTTTAAACAATGTTTACTTCAAAGAGAGAAAAATTTGCGATCTCCTGCTGTAATGTCTGTATCCTCTCTTTAGCTTCCCCCGCTGCCCAGGAGATGTGGTATGCTCAGACCATATTCCTGTACGGTCAGACACAGACATTACACAGTACACAGCAGAGTCACATTTATAAGATTATGTCAGTACAAGAACATTTTAATTAAACACATCCAATTGTGAAAATTATTATTATTCCAAGATGTATTGATTAAAATTAACTTTTGTTCATGGGAAAACCCCTTTAACCCCAATTTTTACATTTCTGACCACTGTCCCTTTATAAGGTTATAACTCTGGAACGCTTCAACGGATCCCAGAGATTTTGACATTGTTTTCTCGTGACATATTGTACTTCATGTTAGTGGTAAAATTTCTTTGATATTACCTGCGTTTATTTGTGAAAAAAACAGAAATTTGGCGAAAATTTTCCAAATTTGAATTTTTATGCCCTTAAATCACAGAGATATGTCACACAAAATACTTAATAAGTAACATTTCCCACATGTCTATTTTAAATCAGCACAATTTTGGAACCAAATTTTTTTTTGCTAGGGAGTTATAAGGGTTAAAATTTGACCAGCAATTTCTCATTTTTACACCACCATTTTTTTTTAGGGACCACATCACATTTGAAGTCATTTTGAGGGGTCTATATGATAGAAAATAACCAAGTGTGACATCATTCTAAAAACTGCACCCCTCAAGGTACTCAAAACCACATTCAAGAAGTTTATTAACCCTTCAGGTGTTTCACAGGATTTTTTGGAATGTTTAAAAAAAAATGAACATTTAACTTTTTTTCACAAAAAATTTACTTCAGCTCCAATTTGTTTTATTTTACCAAAGGTAACAGGAGAAATTGGACCCCAAAAGTTGTTGTACAATTAGGCCTGAGTATGCCGATATCCCATATGTGGGGGTAAACCACTGTTTGGACGCATGGCAGAGATCGGAAGGGAAGGAGCGCGATTTGACTTTTCAATGCAAAATTGACTGGAATTGAGATGGGACACCATGTTGCATTTGGAGACCCCTGATGTGCCTAAACAATGAAACCCCCCACAAGTGACACCATTTTGGAAAGTAGACCCCCTAAGGAACTTATCTAGATGTGTGGTGAGCACTTTGACCCACCAAGTGCTTCACAGAAGTTTATAATGCAGAGCCATAAAAATAAAAAATCATATTTTTTCACAAAAATGATTTTTCGCCCCCAATTTTTTATTTTCCCAAGAGTAGGAGAAGAAATTGGACCCCAAAAGTTGTTGTGCAATTTGTCCTGAGTACGCTGATACCCTATATGTGGGGGTAAACCACTCCTTGGGTGCATGGCAGAGCTAGGAAGGGAAGGAGTGCCGTTTAACTTTTCAATGCAAAATTGATTGGAATTGAGATGGGACACCATGTTGCGTTTGGAGAGCCCCTGATGTGCATAAACAGTGGAAACCCCCAATTCTAACTGAAACCCTAAGCCAAACACACCCCTTACCCTAATCCCAACCACACCCCTAACCCCAACACACCCCTAATCCCAACCCTAACCACACCCCTAACCGTAATCCCAACCATAACCCTGACACACCCCTAACCCTAATCCCAACCGTAAATGTAATCCAAACCCTACGCCTAGCCCCAACCCTAACCCTAAAGGGAGTTTGATTTACTATTTATAGCGGGTTTTCTAGTGGATTTTTATGATTGGCAGCCATCACACACTAAAAGACGCTTTTAATTGCAAAAAATATTTTTTGCTTTACCACATTTTGAAAGCTATAATTAAATATAAATATTTTGGTCCACAGAGTCATGTGAGGTCTTGTTTTTTGCGGGACGAGTTGACGTTTTTATTGGTAACATTTTCGGGCATGTGACATTTTTTGATAGCTTTTTATTCCGATTTTTGTGAGGCAGAATGACCAAAAACCAGCTATTCATGAATTTCTTTTGGGGGGCGTTTATACCTTTCCGCGTTTGGTAAAATGGATAAAGCAGTTTTATTCTTCGGCTCAGTACGATTACAGCGATACCTAATTTATATCATTTTTTTTATGTTTTGGCGTTTTTATACGATAAAAACTATTTTATAGAAAAAATAATTATTTTTGCATCGCTTTATTCTGAGGACTGTAACTTTTTTATTTTTTCGCTGATGATGCTGTATGGCAGCTCGTTTTTTTGCAGGACAAGATGATGTTTTCAGCGGTACCATCTTTATTTATATCCGTCTATTTGATCGCGTGTTATTCCACTTTTTGTTTGGCGGTATGATAATAAAGCGTTGTTTTTTGCCTTTTTTTTTTTACGGTGTTCACTAAAGGGGTTAACTAGTGGGACAGGTTGGGTCGTTACGGACGCAGCGATGCTAAATATGTGTACTTTTATTGTTTATTTTTTTAGATAAAGAAATATATTTATGGCAACAATATATATATATATATATTTTTTTATTTAGGAATTTTTATTTTCATTTTTTTTACACATCTGAATATTTTTTTTTTAACACTATAGCATTGCCTTTGGGGGGGGGGGCATCATGCTATAATGTAAGATCGCTGATCTGACACTTTGCAGGGCACTGTGTCAGATCAGCGATCTGACATGGAGGGCTGCAGGCTTACCAGCACTTGCTCTGAGCAGGCGCTGGTAAGCTACCTCCCTGCAGGACCCGAATGCAGCCATTTTGGATCCGGGGCCTGCAGGGAGAAGAAGGTAGGAGACCCTTGGAGCAACGCAATCACATCGCGTTGCTTTGAGGGTCTCAGGGAAGCACGCTGAGAGCTCCGGGTCCAATTTTGATGCAGGAAAGTCGAACGAGTGCAATGCAATTGTCATACAAGTGTCATGTGTTTTTTCTGCGAGTATAATATTTTTCACACCTAGCATTCAGTTTACATCAGAATGCAGAATGCTTATCCTATTAATAGAAAAAGGTAGCTGCTGTGATATCCAATCATACCTCACGTTGCCATACAATGTTTAAATATGCCGCAATACAAGCACATTAGTAAATACTTAGAGCAACCACCATTGCGCCATTGGTGGATGTAACAATAGTATATTTACAACCCCAGTGTAAGCCAAACCATTAATCCATATTACTTACAATTTGGGGTAAATCAAACTTAGCTCACAGAAGGTTCCCCAAAAGAGAATTTACAAAATACCATAAAATTTAACCTTTATTTAAAGCAATTATTAAAACCATATGTGTGCACTTGCAAACCCATCACCAAATAGAAAACAAGCGTACTACAGGAAAGGCCAGGACAGTGCCAAGCCCTACACTCACTGGATGCACCCTCCCTGCCTGCGGAGGTTGGCACCCCCGCTCCTCGTCGGCTCTCCCTAATATCCCCATTTATACCCTGCTGGGATAGGGGACAGAGATGTTCATACACTTCGTGCGTAAATAAGGATAACTAGAGTCAATAAAGATAAATCAGTAAACTATCTAGCTAAAACTAATGTTTTAAACTAACTTGGTAAGCTGTGTCCCTAATTTCTCATAGTAGAGCTCTAGCCTTGTTCTTCCCGATCATTTAGAGGCTAAAGTAGGCAAAAGTGCTCCAGTGTTTCTTTGTCAGAATCTAGGACTAGGTGCATATATAATTTCGGTTGGTTTTCCACATACTGGGGATAATTCTTAGGGTGTTGTCCTATTAATAGAAAAAGGTACCTGCTGTGATATCCAATCATACCTCACGTTGCCATACAATGTTTAAATATCATGCCGCAATACAAGCACATTAGTAAATACTTAGAGCAACCACCATTGCGCCATTGGTGGATGTAACAATAGTATATGTCATGATGCCCGGGTATCAATGCTGCAGGGGAAGCTGCACACAGCAGCTGAGCAAAACGCCAAGTTACAAACCAGAACCCACGGGACCTTTGACATGAAACAGAGTGTACAGGTAATGAACAGGACCTTAGACCATGTGACAGAGTGGGAGGAGGAAAGGGGGTGGAGCCAGACGTCGGGGAAACAGAGAAGGGACAAGCACTAAAGAATAATCAAACAAGCAGAGGTTGAAGCCAGGAGATTACGAGGTACCAAAACGGAGAGACAGGGGATCGTCAGAAGCAAAGCCAGAGTTCAGTAGCCAGGAACACAAACAGAGTAAAGCACGGAAAGCAAGACAACTCTGCAAGCCGGGCAAACACTCCAGGAGTCACTCATACAGACAAACAGAATCTATAGCTGACAGAGAAACCAGGTTAGGAGCGAGTATAAATACCCCTCCCATTTTGGGAAAGAGGCTAGCAAAATTAACCCTGATAGGACATTAACCATTTCCTGACCATGGCAGTACCCCCCCCTTAACGGGGGGGCCACTGGACCCCCAGGCTTCTCAGGGTATCTTGCATGAAAAGCCCGCACCAGTCGATCAGCATGCACAGAACTGGCCGGAACCCAAGACCTATCCTCAATAGAAAACCCCTTCCAATGTATTAGGTACTGAAGCCTTCGACGCGCCCTACCTCGTACTCCAGCTGACCCTCTACCAATACCGGCGGAACATTAGATGAAGAATCTTCTCTAACCGTCCCCACAGGTTTTAATAGGGACCTATGGAAGACATTAGAAATTTTGAAAGAGGTGTGCAACTGTAACCTATAGGCCACTGGGTTGATCACCTCAATAATCTTGTATGGACCTATAAACTTGGGGCCCAACTTCATGGAGGGAATCTTAAGTTTGATGTTACGGGTAGACAGCCATACCATCTCCCCCACAGTTAGTGTGAGAACTGATCCCCTCCTCCTGTCTGCAAAATGTTTGTACCTCTTTTGGGCTCTGGAGACATTCGCCTGAACCTCCCTCCAAAGGGTTCTTAACTGTTGCACCAAACCCTCGGCACCAGGGCAACCAGAATCCATGCGGGAAAATTCTCCAAACTGCGGAACAAACCCATAATTGACCTGAAAGGGAGATTTGCCAGTAGACTGATTAATACGACAATTGAACGCAAATTCAGCCATGGGTAAAAGCTCACACCAGTCCTCCTGTCTGGAAGAGGCCAGGCATCTCAAAATTTGTTCCAACGACTGGTTGGTGCGTTCAGTCTGTCCGTTGGATTCCGGGTGATAAGCAGAGGAGAATGACAACGTAACCCCTAACTTTTTACAAAAAGACCTCCAAAACCTAGCTACAAATTGCACACCCCTGTCAGATACCACATTCACAGGGACTCCATGCAACCGAACTATATGTTGAATAAACAAGCGAGCTAAGGTTTCAGCAGAAGGTAACCCAGGTAACGGCACAAAATGGGCTTGTTTCGAAAACCTATCAACCACAACCCAAACTACAGAGTTGCCCTTGGAAGATGGAAGATTAGTGATAAAATCCATGTACAGGTGTGTCCATGGTTTATCCGGAATTGGCAAAGGTACCAATTCCCCGGCCGGCCGGACCAGAGAGCTCTTAGGACGAGCACACACCCCACAAAAATTCACAAACTTTTTAATATCAGAATCCATAGAAGGCCACCAAAAGTTCCTAGCTACTGCCCCCCGGGAAACTGCAATCCCAGGGTGTGCCCTCAACACAGAGTCATGAAATTCTTGCAGAAGTGTGAGACGGAAATGATCGGGTACAAACAGTTTACCTTGGGGTTTATTCCTGGGAGCTTGTGCATCCAAAATCTCCCTCTGTAACTCAGATGAGACGTCAGCCACAACCACTCCAGGTTGAAGAATGGAGGAAGGAGGTTCTGGAGGGGACACAGAGTCAAAACTTTGGGATAAGGCATCCGCCTTTACATTTTTAGACCCTGGTCGGAACGTAATGGTAAAACGAAACCGAGAAAAAAAAAGTGCCCACCGAGCCTGTCTGGGGGTCAATCTCTTAGCGGACTCGATATAGGCCAAATTTTTATGATCAGTGATGACTGTAACGGGATGAACAGCCCCCTCCAGAAAATGCCTCCATTCTTCGAAGGCCAATTTAATTGCTAACAATTCTCTGTTGCCGACATCATAATTTCTCTCGGCCGAAGAGAATTTTTTAGAGAAAAAGGCACAGGGTTTAAGATTAGTAAGGGTGGTTGGGCCCTGAGACAACACTGCTCCCACCCCCACCTCCGAAGCGTCGACCTCCACGATAAAAGGTCTCGATGGATCGGGTTGTATCAACACGGGTGCTGAAGTGAAACATTTCTTCAGTGTCAGAAAGAAATTTTTTGCGGCCACGGACCAATTTTTTACATCTGCCCCTTTGAGTGTGAGGTCCGTCAAGGGTTTCACTACCTGCGAAAACCCTTTAATGAACTTCCTATAATAGTTAGCGAAGCCCAGAAATCATTGCAACCCCTTCAGGTCCTGAGGTTGCACCCAATCAGAAATGGCCTGAACCTTCCCAGGATCCATGCGGAATCCCTCCCCAGATACAATTAATCCCAGAAAAGACAGTTCTTGCATAAAGAACGAGCACTTCTCCAGCTTAGCATATAAATGGTTCTCCCTGAGTCTCACAAGAACTGAATGAAGATGGTGTAAGTGTGACTGACTGTCCTCAGAGTATATCAAGATGTCATCCAGGTAAATGACAACATAACGCCCAATCAGGTCAGAAAAAACAACATTAATGAAACTCTGGAAAACAGCAGGAGCGTTGGTGAGACCGAAGGGCATGACCAAATTTTCAAACAAGCCCTCGGTCGTCAGAAATGCTGTTTTCCATTCATCCCCCTTTCGGATCCTTATCAGGTTATAAGCCCCTCGTAAGTCAGGCTTGGAAAACCACTTGGCCCCAGTGAGTTGATTACATGAATCAGAGGAAGAGGATATGTGTTTTTTACAGTAATCTTATTTAGTTCTCAAAAGTCGAGACACGGTCGCAAACCACCATCTTTTTTCTTGACAAAGAAAAACCCCGCAGCAACGGGAGAGACAGAGGGCCGAATATGCCCCTTGCGGAGACTCTCTGTGATGTACTCTTTCATAGATTGGCGCTCAGGCCCAGACCAATTGTACAGACGAGCCTTGGGTAATTTGGCTCCCGGGATTAAATCAATTGCACAATCACCGGGTCGATGTGGTGGTTTAAGCGCCTCAGCCTCACTTTCGGAAAACACGTCTTCGAAGTCTTTCAGATACTCCGGAATACCCTCCAGACCGACAGACGACACAGATACAGACTTAATCGGGTTAACAAGAGGTCCCAGGTTACAACACGGACCATTACCCTTACATCTCCATTGAGAGATCTCCCCTGTCACCCAATCAATGACAGGATTGTGGCGTTGCAGCCAGGGCATTCCCAGTACCAGTCCTGCAGGTAGATTATTCATTACAAAGCAATTTAATTTTTCCACGTGAGTGGAACCGACTTTCAGAGAGAAAACATCAGTCCTGAAACAAATTCCATCCCGGGTAAGAGGGGATGAATCAACAGCCACAACTTTAACAGGGTCTTTCAGCCTGACTGTCCCTATCTTATTACGAGTCACAACTTGGGCATCAATCAATTTAATAGAAGAACCACAGTCAACAAAGGCGGTGGTCACCACAGGACCGCCAGCAAGTTCCAATTCCACTTGAAACACAATTTTGGCAAGTGAGAAAACATGTACCTGGGAGTCTGGACAACCTCCTCGATTGTTGCCCAGACTCAGTCGTTTCTCAGACGGTTTCACAGAAGAAGGGCAGGATGGACAGTTCCTTTTCCAATGTCCAGAGGCTCCACAATAAAAGCACAATTGATTGTCTCCCCGCGCCTCCTCTCTTTCTCCATAACTGAAACTGACCCAATCTCCATGGGCTCAGATACAGGTGCAGCGTCACGCAATTTGGAAAACAAGGAAGTCTCTTGCTGCATCACTCCTCTAGCACGGAGTCTCCGGTCCATTCAAACTGCCTGAGTCATGGCGTCCTCCAGGGTATTAGGAGGAGGATGAAGTGCCAGAGCGTCCTTCAGACGGTCAGACAGACCCATGCGGAACAACCCCCTAAGGGCTGCATCATTCCAAGAAATTTCAGTTGCCCAGCATCTAAACTCTGAGCAGAACCATTCAGCGGAGTGCTTCCCTTGTGTCAAACTCATTACCATATCCTCTGCCAAAGGCACTCTATAATGTTCATCATAAATGAGCCCCGGGGACTCAAAAAACAGGTTCACAGACATGCGTTCAGGAGCAGAGGGAGAGAGAGAGAAAGCCCATGCCTGTGGGGACCTCCTTAATAAAGACATAACTACCCCTACCCTCTGTCTTTCATTTCCCGAGGCCTGGGGACGCAACTCAAAAAACAACCTGCATCCCTCCCTAAAGACCCTGAACAACTTTTTATCCCCAGAAAAAGTATCGGGTAACTTTACAGGTGGTTCGGGGTCCACTAAGAATACATCAGTGGTGCCCCCCTCCCGGGACCGCAAGGAAGCAGACATCTGTAAACACCTGCCACATCTCTCTGCACCTGCTGGTGCGAGTGGACCAGGGCTTGCTGTTCCACAGACAGCTTCTGCAGCAACTGGGAGAGCTCATTAATCTGCCCCGTGAGAGCCTGTACAGGATCCATGACATACCAACACCCCTCCCACCAGGGAAAAAGACTGGTCAGCTATAATGTCATGATGCCCGGGTATCAATGCTGCAGGGGAAGCTGCACACAGCAGCTGAGCAAAACGCCAAGTTACAAACCAGAACCCATGGGACCTTTGACATGAAACAGAGTGTACAGGTAATGAACAGGACCTTAGACCATGTGACAGAGTGGGAGGAGGAAAGGGGCGGAGCCAGACGCCGGGGAAACAGAGAAGGGACAAGCACTAAAAAATAATCAAACAAGCAGAGGTCGAAGCCAGGAGATTACGAGATACCAAAACGGAGAGACAGTGGATCGTCAGAAGCAAAGCCAGAGTTCAGTAGCCAGGAACACAAACAGAGTAAAGCACGGAAAGCAAGACAACTCTATGCAAGCCGGGCACACACTCCAGGAGTCACTCATACAGACAAACAGAATCTATAGCTGACAGAAACCAGGTTAGGAGCGAGTATAAATACCCCTCCCATTTTGGGAAAGAGGCTAGCAAAATTAACCCTGATAGGACATTAACCATGTCCTGACCATGACAGTATATTTACAACCCCAGTGTAAGCCAAACCATTAATCCATATTACTCAGTATGTCCTAGATTGAGCATCGGCACGTCTGACCTTCGTGTCGGTCTATACAGGTTGCGCGTCACTGCGGCTGCGCAGGTGATTGCTGTCATTTTGACAGACTACGCATGCACTAACCGGTGGGACTCAACCCAGCAGCATGGGCCTGATGGCGCACGCGAGGCTGTTGTGTCCTCAGCGCGTGCGCGGATTGAGTGTCGGCGCACATCCTAATTGGTCTATACAGGTGGCGCATCTGATTCGCTGGCATCTCCACATCGAACGGCGCGTGAGTGGCCACTGGTTAGCCCGTGCATGCGCAGATCATTTACCGGCATATATCGTGGTAAGATAGGCCTATGTGGCGCCTGCGCATTCTCTTTCTGAATTCCCTTCATCATATGACACATACGTCAGGGCTGCCAAGAATCTTGGGAAACACCGGAAGTATAGATGACTCACTGCACTCAAACTACCCAGGTGATACGAGTGTAGCGATAATTGAGAGTCCATAAAACGCACCGCCTTTGGCACTTGTCTGTAAGCGCTACATGGATAAGGGATCGGCCCAGTGGTGCAGCTGTTCACATCGCTGATATGTTGAAAACATGAATAAGCTAAGTAACCCTTTGATATTTGGTTGTACTCCTGATGAACCTCTTAGAATTGGAAGAGGAGAAACGCGTTGAGTCCAAGGGGATATATTTTTGATATAGGACATACTGAGTAATATGGATTGAGAGTCCAAGGGGATATATTTTTGATATAGGACATACTGAGTAATATGGATTAATGGTTTGGCTTACACTGGGGTTGTAAATATACTATTGTTACATCCACCAATGGCGCAATGGTGGTTGCTCTAAGTATTTACTAATGTGCTTGTATTGCGGCATGATATTTAAACATTGTATGGCAACGTGAGGTATGATTGGATATCACAGCAGGTACCTTTTTCTATTAATAGGACAACACCCTAAGAATTATCCCCAGTATGTGCAAAACCAACCGAAATGATATATGCACCTAGTCCTAGATTCTGACAAAGAAACACTGGAGCACTTTTGCCTACTTTAGCCTCTAAATGATCAGGAAGAACAAGGCTAGAGCTCTACTATGAGAAATTAGGGACACAGCTTACCAAGTTAGTTTAGAACATTAGTTTTAGCTAGATAGTTTACTGATTTATCTTTATTGACTCTAGTTATCCTTATTTATGCACTGAGTGTATGAACATCTCTGTCCCCTATCCCAGCACGGTATAAATGGGGATATTAGGGAGAGCCGACGAGGAGCGGAGGCGCCACAGCGCAGGCTATAGGGTGCCAACCTCCGCAGGCAGGTAGGGTGCATCCAGTGAGTGTAGGGCTTGGCACTGTCCTGGCCTTTCCTGTAGTACGCTTGTTTTCTATTTGGTGATGGGTTTGCAAGTGCACACATATGGTTTTAATAATTGCTTTAAATAAAGGTTAAATTTTATGGTATTTTGTAAATTCTCTTTTGGGGAACCTTCTGTGAGCTAAGTTTGATTTACCCCAAATTATTTAACCCCTTCAGAAGGATTTACATTGTGGGACGTGACTGAGCGCCGGAAAGGTATGGGATATTGTTGCCTTTATCTTTTTTTTTCTTTTACAGAACGAGGGTCTTCAAGTGGATTAAGTGTACAATAAAGATTTTACAACCCCATGTGTGTATTTATTTCAATAAAATACTTTATTCATAATGTGTGTGTGTGTGTATTATTAACCCTTTAATATTATTGGATTAATAATGGATAGTTGTCTAATTGACACCTCTCCATTATTAACCAGGCTTAATGTTACCTTACAATAGCAAGGTGACATTAACCCTTTATTACCCCATATCCCACCGCTACTCGGGAGTGGGAAGAGAGAGGCTAAGTGCCAGAATAGGCGCATCTTACAGATGTGCCTTTTCTGGGGTGGCTGGGGGCAGATGTTTTTAGCCAAGGGGGGCCAATATCCATGGTCCCTCTCTAGGCTATTAATATCTGCCTTCAGTCACTGGCTTTCCCACTCTGGCGGAGAAAATTGCGTGGGAGCCCACGCCAGTTTTTCCGCGATTTAACCCTTTATTTTAACAGAGCCCCCAAATTTTGCACACACACTCTACTAACATTATTAGTGAGGAATATGCAAAAAAAATGGGATATGAAATGGTTTACTGTATGTAAACCATGGCTCATATCCTGTCGGGTTTGATAAACCAGCAATTGAATTACCGGCTTTTATGCTATCTAGCTCTGTATTAAATATAAATATATATATATATGTGTCTCACTGACATATATATATATATATATATATACTAGATTGTGGCCCGATTCTAACGCATCGGGTATTCTAGAATATGCATGTCACCGTAGTATATGGACAATGATGATTCCAGAATTCGCGGCAGACTGTGCCCGTCGCTGATTGGTCAAGGCAACCTTTATGACATCATCGTCGCCATGGCAACCATTATGACATCTACGTCAATACTGTGCCCGTCGCTGATTGGTCGAGGCGAATTCACGGCAGACTGTGTCCGTCGCTGATTGGTCGAGGCAACCTTTATGACATCATCGTCGCCATGCCTCGACCAATCAGAGATGCGGGATTTCCAGGACAGACAGACAGACAGAAAAACCCTTAGACAATTATATATATAGATATATACTGTATATATATATACACCTATACTATGTGTAGACATTTACAGTTAAGTCCATATATATTTGGACAGAGACAACATTTTTCTAATTTTGGTTATAGACATTACCACAATGAATTTTAAACAAAACAATTCAGATGCAGTTGAAGTTCAGACTTTCAGCTTTCATTTGAGGGTATCCACATTAAAATTGGATGAAGGGTTTAGGAGTTTCAGCTCCTTAACATGTGACACCCTGTTTTTAAAGGGACCAAAAGTAATTGGACAATTGACTCCAAGGCCATTTCATGGACAGGTGTGGGCAATCCCTTCGTTATGTCATTCTCAATTAAGCAGATAAAAGGCCTGGAGTTGATTTGAGGTGTGGTGCTTGCATTTGGGAGGTTTTGCTGTGAAGTAAACATGCGGTCAAAGGAGCTCTTCATGCAGGTGAAGCAAGCCATCCTTAAGCTGCGAAAACAGAAAAACCCATCCGAGAAATTGCTAAAATATTAGGAGTGGCAAAATCTACAGTTTGGTACATCCTGAGAAAGAAAGAAAGCACTGGTGAACTCATCAATGCAAAAAGACCTGGGCGCCCACGGAAGACAACAGTGGTGGATGATCGCAGAATAATCTCCATGGTGAAGAGAAACCCCTTCACAACAGCCAACCAAGTGAACAACACTCTCCAGGAGGTCGGCGTATCAATATCCCAATCTACCATAAAGAGAAGACTGCATAAAAGTAAATACAGAGGGTTCACTGCACTGTGCAAGCCACTCATAATCATCAAGAATAAAAAGGCTAGACTGGACTTTGCTAAAAAAAACATCTAAAAAAGCCAGCACAGTTCTGGAATGACATTCTTTGGACAGATGAAACCAAGATCAACCTCTACCAGAATGATGGAAAGAGAAAAGTATGGCGAAGGCGTGTGGTAGAGCTCATGATCCAAAGCATACCACATCATCTGTAAAACACGGCGGAGGCAGTGTGATGGCTTGGGCATGCATAGCTGCCAGTTTTACCTGGGTCACTAGTGTTTATTGATGATGTGACACAGGACAGAAGCAGCTGAATGAATTCTGAGGTATTCAGAGCCATACTGTGTGCTCAGATCCAGCCAAATGCAGCCAAACTGATTAGTCGTCGTTTCATACTACAGATGGACAATGACCCAAATCATAAAGCCAAAGCAACCAAGGAGTTTATTAAAGCAAAGAAGTGGAATATTCTTGAATGGCCAAGACAGTCACCTGATCTCAACCCAATTGAGCATGCATTTCACTTGTTAAAGACTAAACTTCAGACAGAAAGGCCCACAAACAAACAGCAACTGAAAACCACCACAGTGAAGGCCTGGCAGAGCATCAAAAAGGAGGAAACACAGAGTCTGGTGATGTCCATGAGTTCAAGACTTCAGGCAATCATTGCCAACATAGGGTTTTCAACCAAGTACTAGAAATGAACATTTTATTAAAATTATTGAATCTGTCCAATTACTTTCGGTCCCTTTAAAAACAGGGTGGCACATGTTAAGGAGCTGAAACTCCTAAACCCTTCATCCAATTTTAATGTGGGTACGCTCAAATAAAAGCTGAAAGTCTGAACTTCAAATGCATTTGAATTGTTTTGTTTAAAATTCATTGTGGTAACGTCTATAACCAAAATTAGAAAAATGCTGTCTCTGTCCAAATATATATGGACTTAACTGTATTTCATCTGTTCTATTCTATCCTGTCAGTGTGATTTTACTGTACACTGCACTGAATTGCCAGCTTTTCTATAGAACACCGGTGCGTCTTTCTTGCAAGTCACACTGATGGTCCATGTGGAATCCGTATTTATCTCGCCCCCATAGACTTTCACTGGTGGATTTTTTGCGCAATACACTGACAAACGCAGCATGCTGTGATTTTCTATGCACGTAAAATACGGCTGCGAAATATACGGCAGATAGGAGATGCCCATAGAGAATCATTGGTCCGTGTGCAATGCGTAGTTTTTGCGCCTCTCATACGTCCGTAAAACTCTCTAGTATAACGCCGGCCTAACAGCATTGCTATATATTTGGCACGTCGTACAACATAATCCATAAATCTCCAAAGAAGCCCCTTTAATGCTTCATGCAAAGTAGAGCTGTAACCTGACCGAGTCCACAAGACCTTAAGCTTTGTTTACACTGAAACTTTTTTTGTTAATGCAAAGCACATTTATTGGATAACTAATAAGGAGAATATATCTCTAAACCATTATTACTAATGTAAAAAGTTAACTTCTATCTGTAAGAAGTGTTCCACAATGCAGGATCCTTTTGTCTTTGACCTTCTATTCATGTTCTTATTGACAAGCTATGATAAAAAAAAATCAAATAACATGCTTTGTTCACAGATTAAACATATTGCAACGTTCTCCAGCGTCTTAAGTAACAATAATATTAAGTCATAAAATCCAGTAACTATTCTAATATGTAAAGTATTGCTAAATACAAGTATAATATTATCTCTGCAATGTCTTCATCTATTTCATGAAGGTAAATGGCTTGAACACACAGCTAGACACAGACACACTAATAAGATCAACTCTTATAATACATCTTCTTCGGGCAAGTGCCTGAAGTCTGCAAGCTGTGGACAGTATAATTGGTTAAAAAGTGCATTTACTAAGAGTATTCATAATAAGTGATGACCTCTGCAACTCAATACATACATATAGGTCCATCAATCCATATGCAGTCAACTGCTTGTTTGCTTTTACCAGATAATTTATTTTCTCTGATCTAACACATTACTCCACCTCGGCTTGTCCTGTTGGTAATTACTTATATAAAGGCTTTGTCATGATTCAATTAAGGGTATCCCCAAGGTGTTCATCTCCAAGAATCAACGCAACATTTGATTTGGTCTCTAAAATTATTACTGCAAATATGGTGGACCTTGCTATGTAGAAGGGCAAACAATACAGCCATTTTAAACTTTAGATTTGAGTAAAAGTTTATATATTCAGAAGACATAGCTGATACTGTGTCACATACAGAGGCAACCCATAAGTAGGCACAAGAAGATCTTCAGACTTTGTCTTTATTTAATTGTATGCACTTGATACAAATATCAAGTACATATACAGGTTAGTTGTCCCACTGCTTGCTTTCTATAAGGCCTTAATTCAGTGAGGCATAGATTCAATAAGTTCTGCAATTGTGACCAATGTAGGCCCACTTGGAACTCAAACACTCTCATATCTGTTACTTTCTAACATTATTTATGCATTTATTCAAGAAATACAAGAACAGAAAACGACACACTGCACTAATTATATATCACACTGACATCTTTATTACTATGCACAGGCGCTATCAGTGAGACCATGTGTAGTAGTCATCAGCCGCCACCTGACCGGTGGTAACTTTTTTACCGCCAGTCACAGCTGCTGGCTCACATGCTGTGTGACAGCATGGAAACCACCGCACTGTGACCAGCAGTAACGTCGGTATTATATATCACACTGACATCTTTATTACTATGCACAGGCGCTATCAGTGAGACCATGTGTAGTAGTCATCAGCCGCCACCTGACCGGCGGTAACCTTTTTACCGCTAGTCACAGCTGCTGGCTCACATGCTGTGTGACAGCATGGAAACCACCGCACTGTGACCAGCAGTAACGTCAGTAAGGTTACTGCCGATTAGAGCTGCTGGTTCCCATGCTGTCATCTCCAGATGTTTTGGCCTCCCTTTTATTTGAATGGGATCAGGGTTCGAGTTGGGTACCAGTTCTGGTACCCGAACCAAACTTTTTTATCAAGTTTGTCAAAAACCCGACAGAAGCAAACATCCATGCGTCTGCCCATCTCTAGCAATGTGGCAAGGAGCTCCATGTTTCAGGAATAATAATAATTTTATTTCTATAGCGCCAAAGTGGATGTTTTTTTTTCAGCAGCCAACCTAAGAGCATGCCAAACAAGACCCACAGAGATGACTGTTAGGAGGGCTGTGACAAAAAATGTAACTGTGTTTTGTACTGCATTTTAAGAGACTCAGAAACAAGTGCTGAAGACTACAACTGTTCTAGAGCAAAGGAGGATCTGCTGTGAACTGTTCCAGCAGGCCATATACATTGTATCACAAGTACACAGTGTTTACACCAATTTTCTACCGAGACTGTTGTCTTGTAAGACTGATAAAAGGCTTGAACTTGTTGACTCTAATGAGACTGTTATATCAAGCTTATTGCCTCTCAGTTTGCCTCAGTGATTTTTCTCATGCGCAAAAAATGATCAGAGAACGGAATGTCATCAGTCCGGATCAGTGTTTTGGATCCGATTCTCATCAGTGTTTCATAACTGTGACTGCTTTTACCATCAAAATTTCATCATTGATTTTCTCTTATTAAAAAAAAAAAATCTTCCCCTATCCATTTTAATGTTAAAAACGTGAATTTTGTGGAAACACATTGATAGGACTGGCGGAACGCACCTGCAGCTCCCCAGAGTCCTGGTCGTTGCAGTACTGATGCTCCACCGCTAAGGGGGGCTATGGTACATCTGATGGCACTGAAAGAGTCCACCTGACCAGGTATCACAGACACCAATACACTTCACAGTCTGGCCTCCAGGGGGAGCAAAGGGTGCTATTTATTAGGCCACTCCTCACAATCTGGTAAAACTGGGGGTTGGATAGGAAGTTAGGCAGAAAGCTGACTGGGTTGGAACCAGGCAACATCCTGTGGCAGAGGGTGTTGCAGGGGAAGATTCAGGGGGGTCCCTGTCAGGGGTGGGATCCTGACAGAGGCCTAGCGAACAGAAAGAACGTTACGGGACCGCGCCTGCACTCCGTTGCGGTGGTACCCCAAGAAAGGACAAGAAGCGAGGTTTATTGTGCTGAGTGAGAAACGAGATCAACGCAACAAGGAGAAACCAGTAGGAGTCGTGCTGTAAGACGAGGCAACATCCTACTGAGGCGCGCAGCCGGTGGCCGGAACGCCGAGGAAGTATTGAGCTCCAGGCCTTACTTCAAACCTACGGCAGGACAGTCAGTTATAGGCGGGCTGTCTCACTCAAATCACCTAAGAAGACATAGGGGGCAACATTTGGAGAGGGGCGACTCTAGGGTCCCGGAAGACCTCCGAGCCTACCCGTCATACGGGTGCGTCCTAGCCATATCATCTGGGGGACGAAGCAGAACATCATAATCGAGTTGTAAGGGAACTTCAGAAACAGACACAACAGTTGTGGGGACTATCCCGTAAGCACAGCAGGGGAGGACCACAACACACAAGCGCTAGAAGGTAGGCACAGATTTCCACCTGCAAAGGGAACCCTGGAGGTGCCATCGGACCGGCCGGACTTACGCAGCCCGGTTAACCGTATTCCGGATTGAGGATCCTGAAGCCTTCAGTAAAGAGGTAAAGAGACTGCAACCTGGTGTCCTTGTTATTTACCGCGACCTGCACCGCACCACCACAACATCATCACCATCCACACCTTTCATTGGACGCCCCTCAGCAGGGTCACGGACTGGGTCTAGCCACCGTGACAACCCCAGAACAGAGACTCAGAGGCCCGGTACCGGGTACCTCTCGGCCCTGCGGCAGTGGGGGCGCTCCACACCTAATAAATATAAGTACAGAAATAAGGTGCGCTCGCAGCCCAGGGTCCACCGTACAGAGATGGTACCTGCTGCTGAGTAATGGCGGCACTCTATGGCGGTATTACACCAAAGTGCACACGGGTTAATGTCACCCGTGTGAACAGATGCAAACCCTGTTGCTTCACAGAGTCATGGAGCACAATAGAACGCTGTACCCTGTTAGCTGACACAGGGCACAGCAGAGTAGGAGCTAGTGGGATCCCTAACGCTCACCCCCACTGCACTGGTGGTTGAACCCGCTCTGTCACTCAGTGGCTTTTGAGCCCGCGCCTGAGGACGCCCGGAGACAGATGCTGGGTTCAAGCGGGAATTCCCACCCTACTCTGACAAAGGAATTGTGCTCAAATAATTAATGTGGATGCAACTGCAAACCGCTAAAGGAAAGCAAAAGCGCACGGAGTGCGCGCAGCTTCGTGCTTGCGTATGCCGCTACTGACGTTGACCTAGTGTGTGGCGGAGGCTTAGCCACTGACTGGTGCTGTATCTTAGCTCCACTCACCCTGATGCCCAAGCAACAACCGGAGGGAAGGGGAACATTAAGGAGCATTCACCAGATACAAACACACAAGCTCACACACACCATTTAGGTTTATACTAGCGCATGGCCGAGCGGCCATGCGAACCTTTTATAGTTGTAGCTCTCCAGGACCTTCCTAGTGGTCCAATAGGAGCTGCTACAGGACCTGAGCATGTGACCCCTGACCTCCAATGAGAGGTCGACCCGTGGGCATGCTCAGTAGGAGAAAAGCAGGACTTTGTCCCTGGAACGTCTGCTCGCCGCTGATCAGTGCTGGCTACAAAGGCTGAGCCTGGAAAGGCAGTAGTAACCAAGCGCACAGTATCAGCTTGAGACAGACGCTGGGATCGACGTCTCTGCTGAGCAGGTTCCACTGTGGCTAAAGGAGAATGGGAGACCGCAGCGGACATGGCTCGAGATTCCCCCTGTGCAGCGGCGGGAACTCGACACCTAACACACATAGACTTGTTTGGGTGATTTTGATCCATGACCTGAATAAAAAACGAACATGTGTCCCATTTTTTTTCTTTTTAGTGTGAATAAAAGTACATGTGAACATCTATATTAACTATACTGGTTATGTGTGCCATCCGTGAAAACTTGGATAGAATGTGTATGTGGAAGATGGATGTCCGAAGGAGGCTTTAGTAAAATTGTTGAATATTTCATCTGTATAGTCCTGCATTCTGTTACGGATTTGAGCTTTGCTCCTCTCACCCCTGTCTTCTGAACTCTGTTGGGCATCATGTCATGCTTTACAAATGGCCCAGCATGATCCCATGTGTTCATCGGCCTTTGCCTATATGAGGCCTAGCAAGATACACAACTGTGTAGGTATAAACACTTTCTAGTTGCTCCGGTGTTCTGTCTGCTACCTGTCTACGGCTTGCAGTATCTTTGCTACCTGTCTGCGGTTTCCCAGATGTCTCCTTTCTGCTAGCAGCTTCCAGTGCCCTTCTACCTGTTCCTGGTCTTCAATGATCTCTGCTATGTGTCCATATCTGGACTTCCAAGACATCTCATGTCCCCTTTCAGCTTTCAGGACTGCTGCTACCTGTTCCAGGTTTTACAGGATCTTCTACGGATTCCAGGATGCCTCCAGTCCATTTGCATATTCCAGGTCTTCTGCTACTTGTTTGTGGTCTCCAGGACTTTTCCTGTCTTCCTGCGGCTTCCAATACATCTGCTACTTGTCTGTGGTCTCACGGATGTCTCCGGCCTGCCTGCGGCTTCCAATATCTTTGCTATCTGTCTGCGTTCTGCAGGATGTCTCCTTTTAGCTTGTGGCTTCCAGGACCTCTGCTGCCTGTTCCAGGTCTTCCAGGACCTCTGCTAACTATCCGCCTGCAGCTTCCAGGACACCTGTACGCTTGCGGCTTTCAGGATCTCTGCTACATGTTCCTGGTGTTTCAGAATTTCTGATACTTGTCTGCTTGCAGCTCCCTGGACGTCTCCTGTGCACTTGTGGCTTCCAGGACCTCGGCTACCTGTTTCGGGGCTCCTTCCTGTCAGAAATTTCCCATACCTCTGCTACCTGTTTCGCGCATGCCTCAGTTGCCTACTGCAGTGACACCTGTGGCCTGTGTGCCCACCCGTACCTTGGGGTTGGAGAATCCACATAAGGCCGGGATCACACATGCGAGAAATACGGCCGAGTCTCCCATGTTAATACCCGGCATTACCGCCGTCACTCAGGAGCGGAGCGTGCAGCTGCATAGCAATACATGCAGCCACACGCTCCGCTCCTGAGTGACAGCGGCAATGCCGGGTATTAACATGCGAGACTCGGCCGTATTTCTCGCATGTGTGATCCTGGCTTACCCTAGAGAGCCAAACTCATTACTTTTGTGTTAGGCCTGTCCCACACGTCCAGATAATTCCGGTACCGGAAAAATCGGTACCGGAGTTATCTGTGTCCCTGTGTCCGTGTGCTCACGTGGCACATCAGTGTGGCACACGTGCGGCAGCCGTGTGCCGCCCGTGTGCTGACTGGGTACCACACGGACCGTGCACGAGACAGCGCTAGAGATAAGCGCTGTCCCCTGCATCTGGTGCTGAAGCCGGAATTCATTCCTTCCCCCCAGCAGAGTTCGCTGGAGAGAAGGAATGAAAAATCATTGTTTTTTTATTTTTTGTGGGTTTAAAATAAAGATCCCGGTCACCGCCCGCCTCCCACCCCCTGTGCGCCCGCCCGCTGGAAATCAAATACTCACCCGGCTCCCTCGATGCTTCCTCTCAGTGCCGCAGCTTCTTCCTGTGTGAGCGGTCACGTGGTACCGCTCATTACAGCGATGAATATGCGGCTCCACCCCTCCACATGAAAGAAACAAACCATTTTACAAGCTCCTGAGTGATGGATGTGCAGCGCCCCAGAGTCCTGGTCGTTGCAGTAATGTCACTCTGCCACTAAGGGGAGTGATGTTACGTCTGACTGCACTAAAGGAGTTCACCTGACCAGGTATCACAGACACACACTACACTCCACACTCCGGCCACCAGGGGGGTGGTTCTATCTATTAGGCCACTCCTCACACTCTGGTAAAACTGGGGGTTGGATAGGAAGTTAGGGAGAAAGCAGCCCGAGAGAGTTCGGGAGAGGACCTGTCAGGGGTGGGATCCTGACAGTGGCCTAGCGAAAAGGACAGATCGTTATGGAGCTGTGCCAGTGAGGTATAGTGGCAGGCTCCTTAGAAAGGACATGAAGCGGAGTATATTGCGGAGAAGTGAGAAGCGAGATCTTAGCACAGAGGCGAGAGAACCAGAAGGAGTCGTGCCCTTAAGACCGTGGCAACATCCTTCTGAGGCGTGTAGCCGGTGGCCGGAGCACCGAGGAAGTAAGAGACTCTACATATTACTTTAAACATGAAGACACAAAAAAGCACAGTGAGGTCAAAAATACTCTGTTGTAAAAAAATCACAGTAATAAGCAAGTGCTAGTCAAAAGATGTAAAGAAAACAGGGAATTTAGTTGATACGTTTTTTTGCAAAAAAATGTATACTAAGCTGCTCCACCAAATCGCCAAGGTATACCCTTATAGAGCAGTCCTAACTAATGTATGCAATCCCTATCTGATGTATTTAAAACCTGATTATCTGTATAGTACCTGTATAAGCAGGGTTCAGAGAGAAAAAAATATACATGTGGACATGCAGGATGGAACAGCTTAAATGCAAATGACCCACAGAGGAGTGGTGGACTCCCCAGTCTTGTAGGAACAAGAGAACAATTATAGAACCAGAAACACATGGGCTACTTGCACACTGCACAAGTCTGTAGGAACCTGTTCAGACCACCAGAAAACTTGAAGACACAAAAAAGCACAGTGAGGTCAAAAATACTCTGTTGTAAAAAAATCACAGTAATAAGCAAGTGCTAGTCAAAAGATGTAAAGAAAACAGGGTATTTAGTTGATACGTTTTTTTGCAAAAAAATGTATACTAAGCTGCTCCACCAAATCGCCAAGGTATACCCTTATAGAGCAGTCCTAACTAATGTATGCAATCCCTATCTGATGTATTTAAAACCTGATTATCTGTATAGTACCTGTATAAGCAGGGTTCAGAGAGAAAAAAAATATACATGTGGACATGCAGGATGGAACAGCTTAAATGCAAATGACCCACAGAGGAGTGGTGGACTCCCCAGTCTTGTAGGAACAAGAGAACAATTATAGAACCAGAAACACATGGGCTACTTGCACACTGCACAAGTCTGTAGGAACCTGTTCAGACCACCAGAAAACTTGAAGACACAAAAAAGCACAGTGAGGTCAAAAATACTCTGTTGTAAAAAAATCACAGTAATAAGCAAGTGCTAGTCAAAAGATGTAAAGAAAACAGGGTATTTAGTTGATACGTTTTTTTGCAAAAAAATGTATACTAAGCTGCTCCACCAAATCGCCAAGGTATACCCTTATAGAGCAGTCCTAACTAATGTATGCAATCCCTATCTGATGTATTTAAAACCTGATTATCTGTATAGTACCTGTATAAGCAGGGTTCAGAGAGAAAAAAATATACATGTGGACATGCAGGATGGAACAGCTTAAATGCAAATGACCCACAGAGGAGTGGTGGACTCCCCAGTCTTGTAGGAACAAGAGAACAATTATAGAACCAGAAACACATGGGCTACTTGCACACTGCACAAGTCTGTAGGAACCTGTTCAGACCACCAGAAAACTTGAAGACACAAAAAAGCACAGTGAGGTCAAAAATACTCTGTTGTAAAAAAATCACAGTAATAAGCAAGTGCTAGTCAAAAGATGTAAAGAAAACAGGGTATTTAGTTGATACGTTTTTTTGCAAAAAAATGTATACTAAGCTGCTCCACCAAATCGCCAAGGTATACCCTTATAGAGCAGTCCTAACTAATGTATGCAATCCCTATCTGATGTATTTAAAACCTGATTATCTGTATAGTACCTGTATAAGCAGGGTTCAGAGAGAAAAAAATATACATGTGGACATGCAGGATGGAACAGCTTAAATGCAAATGACCCACAGAGGAGTGGTGGACTCCCCAGTCTTGTAGGAACAAGAGAACAATTATAGAACCAGAAACACATGGGCTACTTGCACACTGCACAAGTCTGTAGGAACCTGTTCAGACCACCAGAAAACTTGAAGACACAAAAAAGCACAGTGAGGTCAAAAATACTCTGTTGTAAAAAAATCACAGTAATAAGCAAGTGCTAGTCAAAAGATGTAAAGAAAACAGGGTATTTAGTTGATACGTTTTTTTGCAAAAAATGTATACTAAGCTGCTCCACCAAATCGCCAAGGTATACCCTTATAGAGCAGTCCTAACTAATGTATGCAATCCCTATCTGATGTATTTAAAACCTGATTATCTGTATAGTACCTGTATAAGCAGGGTTCAGAGAGAAAAAAATATACATGTGGACATGCAGGATGGAACAGCTTAAATGCAAATGACCCACAGAGGAGTGGTGGACTCCCCAGTCTTGTAGGAACAAGAGAACAATTATAGAACCAGAAACACATGGGCTACTTGCACACTGCACAAGTCTGTAGGAACCTGTTCAGACCACCAGAAAACTTGAAGACACAAAAAAGCACAGTGAGGTCAAAAATACTCTGTTGTAAAAAAATCACAGTAATAAGCAAGTGCTAGTCAAAAGATGTAAAGAAAACAGGGTATTTAGTTGATACGTTTTTTTGCAAAAAAATGTATACTAAGCTGCTCCACCAAATCGCCAAGGTATACCCTTATAGAGCAGTCCTAACTAATGTATGCAATCCCTATCTGATGTATTTAAAACCTGATTATCTGTATAGTACCTGTATAAGCAGGGTTCAGAGAGAAAAAAATATACATGTGGACATGCAGGATGGAACAGCTTAAATGCAAATGACCCACAGAGGAGTGGTGGACTCCCCAGTCTTGTAGGAACAAGAGAACAATTATAGAACCAGAAACACATTGTTGTGAATTTGCTTTTTGCTCCCTCTAGTGGTTACTAGTTTTTTTTGACTCTGGTTTTTCTGTCATTCCTTTTATCCGCACCTGGGTCGTTAGTTAGGGGTGTTGCTATATAAGCTCCCTGGACCTTCAGTTCTATGCCTGGCAACGTAGTTATCAGAGCTAGTCTGCTGTGCTCTTGTCTACTGATCCTGGTTCCAGTTATATCAGCTAAGTCTGCCTTTTGCTTTTTGCTATTTGTTTTGGTTTTGTATTTTTGTCCAGCTTGTTCCAAATCTATATCCTGACCTTTGCTGGAAGCTCTAGGGGGGCTGGTGTTCTCCCCCCGGACCGTTAGACGGTTCGGGGGTTCTTGAATTTCCAGTGTGGATTTTGATAGGGTTTTTGTTGACCATATAAGTTACCTTTCTTTATTCTGCTATCAGTAAGCGGGCCTCTCTGTGCTAAACCTGGTTCATTTCTGTGTTTGTCATTTCCTCTTACCTCACCGTCATTATTTGTGGGGGGCTTCTATCCAGCTTTGGGGTCCCCTTCTCTGGAGGCAAGAAAGGTCTTTTGTTTTCCTCTACTAGGGGTAGCTAGATTCTCCGGCTGGCGCGTGTCATCTAGAATCAACGTAGGAATGATCCCCGGCTACTTCTAGTGTTGGCGTTAGGAGTAGATATATGGTCAACCCAGTTACCACTGCCCTATGAGCTGGATTTTTGTATTCTGCAGACTTCCACGTTCCTCTGAGACCCTCGCCATTGGGGTCATAACAGTTTGCCAGGCCAGTATTAAATGTTTAATGCATTGCAGAAGAGGGATTATAAGAAAGAAGATTCTGAGTTTTTTTTTTTCTTCTTCCCCTTTACCTCAGAGTGGCTATGCTTGCTGCAGACATGAATGTCCAGACCTTGATTACAAGTGTGGACCAGCTGGCTACTCGTGTGCAGGGCATACAAGACTATGTTATCAGAAATCCTAGGTCAGAACCTAAAATACCGATTCCTGAACTGTTTTCCGGAGACAGGTTTAAGTTTAGGAATTTCGTGAATAATTGTAAATTGTTTCTGTCCCTGAGACCCTGTTCATCTGGAGATTCTGCTCAGCAAGTAAAAATTGTTATTTCGTTCTTACGGGGCGACCCTCAGGATTGGGCTTTTTCGCTGGCGCCAGGAGATCCGGCATTGGCTGATCTTGATGCGTTTTTTCTGGCGCTCGGTTTACTTTATGAGGAACCCAATCTTGAGATTCAGGCAGAAAAGGCCTTGCTGGCTATGTCTCAGGGGCAGGACGAGGCTGAAGTGTATTGCCAAAAATTTCGGAAATGGTCCGTGCTGACACATTGGAACGAGTGTGCACTGGCCGCTAATTTTAGAAATGGCCTTTCTGAAGCCATTAAGAATGTTATGGTGGGTTTTCCCATTCCCACAGGTCTGAATGATACTATGGCACTGGCTATTCAAATTGACCGGCGGTTGCGGGAGCGCAAAACCGCAAATTCCCTCATGGTGTTGTCTGAACAGACACCTAATTCGGTGCAATGTGATAGAAAAACCGCAAATTCCCTCATGGTGTTGTCTGAACAGACACCTGATTTAATGCAATGTGATAGAATCCTGACTAGAAATGAGCGGAAAATTCATAGACGCCGGAATGGCTTGTGCTACTACTGTGGTGATTCTACACATGTTATCTCAGCATGCTCTAAACGTATAGCTAAGGTTGTTAGTCCTGTCACCGTTGGTAATTTGCAACCTAAATTTATTCTGTCTGTAACTTTGATTTGCTCACTGTCATCTTATCCTGTCATGGCGTTTGTAGATTCAGGTGCTGCCCTGAGTCTCATGGATCTCTCATTTGCTAAGCGCTGTGGTTTTACTCTTGAACCATTAGAAAATCCTATTCCTCTTAGGGGTATTGATGCTACACCATTGGCAGCAAATAAACCGCAGTATTGGACACAGGTTACCATGTGCATGACTCCTGAACACCGCGAGGTGATACGTTTCCTGGTTTTACATAAAATGCATGATTTGGTCGTTTTAGGGCTGCCATGGTTACAGACCCATAATCCAGTCCTGGACTGGAAGGCTATGTCAGTCTCAAGTTGGGGCTGTCGTGGTATTCATGGGGATTCCCTGCCTGTGTCTATTGCTTCTTCTACGCCTTCGGAAGTTCCGGAGTATTTGTCTGATTATCAGGATGTCTTCAGTGAGTCTGAGTCCAGTGCACTGCCTCCTCATAGGGACTGTGACTGTGCTATAGATTTGATCCCAGGCAGTAAATTTCCTAAGGGAAGACTGTTTAATCTGTCGGTACCTGAACATACCGCTATGCGTTCATATATCAAGGAGTCTCTGGAGAAAGGACATATTCGTCCGTCTTCTTCCCCTCTTGGTGCGGGATTCTTTTTTGTGGCAAAAAAGGACGGATCTTTGAGACCTTGTATTGATTATCGGCTTTTAAATAAGATCACTGTCAAATTTCAGTATCCTTTACCGCTGTTGTCTGACTTGTTTGCCCGGATTAAGGGTGCCAAGTGGTTCACCAAGATAGACCTTCGTGGTGCGTACAACCTTGTGCGCATTAAGCAAGGTGATGAATGGAAAACCGCATTCAATACGCCCGAAGGTCATTTTGAGTACTTGGTGATGCCTTTTGGGCTCTCCAATGCGCCTTCAGTTTTTCAGTCCTTTATGCATGACATTTTCCGGAAGTATCTGGATAAATTTTTGATTGTTTATCTGGATGATATTTTGGTTTTTTCTGATAATTGGGATTCGCATGTGGAGCAGGTCAGGTTGGTCTTTAAAATTTTGCGTGAAAATTCTTTGTTTGTCAAGGGCTCAAAGTGTCTCTTTGGTGTGCAGAAGGTTCCCTTTTTGGGGTTCGTTTTTTCCCCTTCTGCTGTGGAGATGGACCCAGTCAAGGTCCGAGCTATTCTTGATTGGACTCAGCCCTCGTCAGTTAAGAGTCTTCAGAAGTTCTTGGGCTTCGCTAACTTCTACCGTCGTTTTATCGCTAATTTTTCTAGCATTGTGAAACCTTTGACGGATATGACCAAGAAGGGCTCCGATGTAGCTAACTGGGCTCCTGCTGCCGTGGAGGCTTTCCAGGAGTTGAAACGCCGGTTTACTTCGGCGCCTGTTTTGTGCCAGCCTGACGTCTCACTTCCCTTTCAGGTTGAGGTGGATGCTTCGGAGATTGGGGCAGGGGCCGTTTTGTCGCAGAGAGGCCCTGGTTGCTCTGTTATGAAACCTTGTGCCTTTTTCTCTAGGAAGTTTTCGCCTGCCGAGCGAAATTATGATGTGGGCAATCGGGAGTTGTTGGCCATGAAATGGGCATTTGAGGAGTGGCGTCATTGGCTCGAGGGTGCTAAGCATCGTGTGGTGGTCTTGACTGATCACAAAAATCTGATGTATCTCGAGTCTGCTAAACGCCTTAATCCGAGACAGGCCCGCTGGTCATTGTTTTTCTCCCGCTTTGATTTTGTTGTCTCGTATTTACCAGGTTCAAAGAATGTGAAGGCCGATGCTCTTTCTAGGAGCTTTGTGCCTGATGCTCCTGGAGTCGCTGATCCTGTTGGTATTCTTAAAGATGGAGTTATCTTGTCAGCTATTTCTCCGGATCTGCGACGTGTGTTGCAGAGATTTCAGGCTGATAGGCCTGAGTCTTGTCCACCTGACAGACTGTTTGTCCCGGATAAGTGGACCAGCAGAGTCATTTCCGAGGTTCATTCCTCGGTGTTGGCAGGTCACCCGGGAATTTTTGGCACCAGAGATCTGGTGGCCAGGTCCTTTTGGTGGCCTTCCTTGTCAAGGGATGTGCGGTCATTTGTGCAGTCCTGTGGGACTTGTGCTCGAGCTAAGCCTTGCTGTTCTCGTGCCAGCGGTTTGCTCTTGCCCTTGCCTGTCCCGAAGAGACCTTGGACACATATCTCCATGGATTTCATTTCTGATCTTCCGATATCTCAGGGCATGTCCGTTATCTGGGTGATTTGTGATCGCTTCTCCAAGATGGTCCATTTGGTTCCTTTGCCTAAGCTGCCTTCCTCTTCCGATCTGGTTCCTGTGTTTTTCCAGAACGTGGTTCGTTTGCACGGCATCCCTGAGAATATTGTGTCAGACAGAGGATCCCAGTTCGTTTCCAGGTTCTGGCGATCCTTTTGTAGTAGGATGGGCATTGATTTGTCGTTTTCGTCTGCTTTCCATCCTCAGACTAATGGACAGACGGAGCGAACCAATCAGACTTTGGAGGCTTATTTGAGGTGTTTTGTCTCTGCTGATCAGGACGATTGGGTGACATTCTTGCCGTTGGCTGAGTTTGCCCTTAATAATCGGGCTAGTTCCGCCACCTTGGTTTCGCCTTTTTTCTGCAACTCTGGTTTCCATCCTCGCTTTTCTTCGGGTCATGTGGAGCCTTCTGACTGTCCTGGGGTGGATTCTGTGGTGGATAGGTTGCAGCAGATCTGGAATCATGTGGTGGACAACTTGAAGTTGTCACAGGAGAAGGCTCAGCGCTTTGCCAACCGCCGCCGCGGTGTGGGTCCCCGACTACGCGTTGGGGATTTGGTATGGCTTTCTTCCCGCTTTGTTCCTATGAAGGTCTCCTCTCCCAAATTTAAACCTCGTTTTATTGGGCCTTACAAGATATTGGAAATCCTTAATCCTGTATCTTTTCGTCTGGATCTTCCTGTGTCGTTTGCTATTCACAATGTATTTCATAGGTCCTTGTTGCGGCGGTACATTGTGCCTGTGGTTCCTTCTGCTGAGCCTCCTGCTCCGGTGTTGGTTGAGGGCGAGTTGGAGTACGTGGTGGAGAAGATCTTGGATTCTCGCCTCTCCAGGCGGAGACTTCAGTACCTGGTCAAGTGGAAGGGCTATGGTCAGGAGGATAATTCCTGGGTGGTCGCCTCTGATGTTCATGCGGCCGATTTAGTTCGTGCCTTTCATGCCGCTCATCCTGATCGCCCTGGTGGTCGTGGTGAGGGTTCGGTGACCCCTCACTAAGGGGGGGGTACTGTTGTGAATTTGCTTTTTGCTCCCTCTAGTGGTTACTAGTTTTTTTTTACTCTGGTTTTTCTGTCATTCCTTTTATCCGCACCTGGGTCGTTAGTTAGGGGTGTTGCTATATAAGCTCCCTGGACCTTCAGTTCTATGCCTGGCAACGTAGTTATCAGAGCTAGTCTGCTGTGCTCTTGTCTACTGATCCTGGTTCCAGTTATATCAGCTAAGTCTGCCTTTTGCTTTTTGCTATTTGTTTTGGTTTTGTATTTTTGTCCAGCTTGTTCCAAATCTATATCCTGACCTTTGCTGGAAGCTCTAGGGGGGCTGGTGTTCTCCCCCCGGACCGTTAGACGGTTCGGGGGTTCTTGAATTTCCAGTGTGGATTTTGATAGGGTTTTTGTTGACCATATAAGTTACCTTTCTTTATTCTGCTATCAGTAAGCGGGCCTCTCTGTGCTAAACCTGGTTCATTTCTGTGTTTGTCATTTCCTCTTACCTCACCGTCATTATTTGTGGGGGGCTTCTATCCAGCTTTGGGGTCCCCTTCTCTGGAGGCAAGAAAGGTCTTTTGTTTTCCTCTACTAGGGGTAGCTAGATTCTCCGGCTGGCGCGTGTCATCTAGAATCAACGTAGGAATGATCCCCGGCTACTTCTAGTGTTGGCGTTAGGAGTAGATATATGGTCAACCCAGTTACCACTGCCCTATGAGCTGGATTTTTGTATTCTGCAGACTTCCACGTTCCTCTGAGACCCTCGCCATTGGGGTCATAACACACATGGGCTACTTGCACACTGCACAAGTCTGTAGGAACCTGTTCAGACCACCAGAAAACTTGAAGACACAAAAAAGCACAGTGAGGTAAAAAATACTCTGTTGTAAAAAAATCACAGTAATAAGCAAGTGCTAGTCAAAAGATGTAAAGAAAACAGGGTATTTAGTTGATACGTTTTTTTGCAAAAAAATGTATACTAAGCTGCTCCACCAAATCGCCAAGGTATACCCTTATAGAGCAGTCCTAACTAATGTATGCAATCCCTATCTGATGTATTTAAAACCTGATTATCTGTATAGTACCTGTATAAGCAGGGTTCAGAGAGAAAAAAATATACATGTGGACATGCAGGATGGAACAGCTTAAATGCAAATGACCCACAGAGGAGTGGTGGACTCCCCAGTCTTGTAGGAACAAGAGAACAATTATAGAACCAGAAACACATGGGCTACTTGCACACTGCACAAGTCTGTAGGAACCTGTTCAGACCACCAGAAAACTTGAAGACACAAAAAAGCACAGTGAGGTCAAAAATACTCTGTTGTAAAAAAATCACAGTAATAAGCAAGTGCTAGTCAAAAGATGTAAAGAAAACAGGGTATTTAGTTGATACGTTTTTTTGCAAAAAAATGTATACTAAGCTGCTCCACCAAATTGCCAAGGTATACCCTTATAGAGCAGTCCTAACTAATGTATGCAATCCCTATCTGATGTATTTAAAACCTGATTATCTGTATAGTACCTGTATAAGCAGGGTTCAGAGAGAAAAAAATATACATGTGGACATGCAGGATGGAACAGCTTAAATGCAAATGACCCACAGAGGAGTGGTGGACTCCCCAGTCTTGTAGGAACAAGAGAACAATTATAGAACCAGAAACACATGGGCTACTTGCACACTGCACAAGTCTGTAGGAACCTGTTCAGACCACCAGAAAACTTGAAGACACAAAAAAGCACAGTGAGGTCAAAAATACTCTGTTGTAAAAAAATCACAGTAATAAGCAAGTGCTAGTCAAAAGATGTAAAGAAAACAGGGTATTTAGTTGATATGTTTTTTTGCAAAAAAATGTATACTAAGCTGCTCCACCAAATCGCCAAGGTATACCCTTATAGAGCAGTCCTAACTAATGTATGCAATCCCTATCTGATGTATTTAAAACCTGATTATCTGTATAGTACCTGTATAAGCAGGGTTCAGAGAGAAAAAAATATACATGTGGACATGCAGGATGGAACAGCTTAAATGCAAATGACCCACAGAGGAGTGGTGGACTCCCCAGTCTTGTAGGAACAAGAGAACAATTATAGAACCAGAAACACATGGGCTACTTGCACACTGCACAAGTCTGTAGGAACCTGTTCAGACCACCAGAAAACTTGAAGACACAAAAAAGCACAGTGAGGTCAAAAATACTCTGTTGTAAAAAAATCACAGTAATAAGCAAGTGCTAGTCAAAAGATGTAAAGAAAACAGGGTATTTAGTTGATACGTTTTTTTGCAAAAAAATGTATACTAAGCTGCTCCAGCAAATCGCCAAGGTATACCCTTATAGAGCAGTCCTAACTAATGTATGCAATCCCTATCTGATGTATTTAAAACCTGATTATCTGTATAGTACCTGTATAAGCAGGGTTCAGAGAGAAAAAAATATACATGTGGACATGCAGGATGGAACAGCTTAAATGCAAATGACCCACAGAGGAGTGGTGGACTCCCCAGTCTTGTAGGAACAAGAGAACAATTATAGAACCAGAAACACATGGGCTACTTGCACACTGCACAAGTCTGTAGGAACCTGTTCAGACCACCAGAAAACTTGAAGACACAAAAAAGCACAGTGAGGTCAAAAATACTCTGTTGTAAAAAAATCACAGTAATAAGCAAGTGCTAGTCAAAAGATGTAAAGAAAACAGGGTATTTAGTTGATACGTTTTTTTGCAAAAAAATGTATACTAAGCTGCTCCACCAAATCGCCAAGGTATACCCTTATAGAGCAGTCCTAACTAATGTATGCAATCCCTATCTGATGTATTTAAAACCTGATTATCTGTATAGTACCTGTATAAGCAGGGTTCAGAGAGAAAAAAATATACATGTGGACATGCAGGATGGAACAGCTTAAATGCAAATGACCCACAGAGGAGTGGTGGACTCCCCAGTCTTGTAGGAACAAGAGAACAATTATAGAACCAGAAACACATGGGCTACTTGCACACTGCACAAGTCTGTAGGAACCTGTTCAGACCACCAGAAAACTTGAAGACACAAAAAAGCACAGTGAGGTCAAAAATACTCTGTTGTAAAAAAATCACAGTAATAAGCAAGTGCTAGTCAAAAGATGTAAAGAAAACAGGGTATTTAGTTGATACGTTTTTTTGCAAAAAAATGTATACTAAGCTGCTCCACCAAATCGCCAAGGTATACCCTTATAGAGCAGTCCTAACTAATGTATGCAATCCCTATCTGATGTATTTAAAACCTGATTATCTGTATAGTACCTGTATAAGCAGGGTTCAGAGAGAAAAAAATATACATGTTGACATGCAGGATGGAACAGCTTAAATGCAAATGACCCACAGAGGAGTGGTGGACTCCCCAGTCTTGTAGGAATAAGAGAACAATTATAGAACCAGAAACACATGGGCTACTTGCACACTGCACAAGTCTGTAGGAACCTGTTCAGACCACCAGAAAACTTGAAGACACAAAAAAGCACAGTGAGGTAAAAAATACTCTGTTGTAAAAAAATCACAGTAATAAGCAAGTGCTAGTCAAAAGATGTAAAGAAAACAGGGTATTTAGTTGATACGTTTTTTTGCAAAAAAATGTATACTAAGCTGCTCCACCAAATCGCCAAGGTATACCCTTATAGAGCAGTCCTAACTAATGTATGCAATCCCTATCTGATGTATTTAAAACCTGATTATCTGTATAGTACCTGTATAAGCAGGGTTCAGAGAGAAAAAAATATACATGTGGACATGCAGGATGGAACATCTTAAATGCAAATGACCCACAGAGGAGTGGTGGACTCCCCAGTCTTGTAGGAACAAGAGAACAATTATAGAACCAGAAACACATGGGCTACTTGCACACTGCACAAGTCTGTAGGAACCTGTTCAGACCACCAGAAAACTTGAAGACACAAAAAAGCACAGTGAGGTCAAAAATACTCTGTTGTAAAAAAATCACAGTAATAAGCAAGTGCTAGTCAAAAGATGTAAAGAAAACAGGGTATTTAGTTGATATGTTTTTTTGCAAAAAAATGTATACTAAGCTGCTCCACCAAATCGCCAAGGTATACCCTTATAGAGCAGTCCTAACTAATGTATGCAATCCCTATCTGATGTATTTAAAACCTGATTATCTGTATAGTACCTGTATAAGCAGGGTTCAGAGAGAAAAAAATATACATGTGGACATGCAGGATGGAACAGCTTAAATGCAAATGACCCACAGAGGAGTGGTGGACTCCCCAGTCTTGTAGGAACAAGAGAACAATTATAGAACCAGAAACACATGGGCTACTTGCACACTGCACAAGTCTGTAGGAACCTGTTCAGACCACCAGAAAACTTGAAGACACAAAAAAGCACAGTGAGGTCAAAAATACTCTGTTGTAAAAAAATCACAGTAATAAGCAAGTGCTAGTCAAAAGATGTAAAGAAAACAGGGTATTTAGTTGATACGTTTTTTTGCAAAAAAATGTATACTAAGCTGCTCCAGCAAATCGCCAAGGTATACCCTTATAGAGCAGTCCTAACTAATGTATGCAATCCCTATCTGATGTATTTAAAACCTGATTATCTGTATAGTACCTGTATAAGCAGGGTTCAGAGAGAAAAAAATATACATGTGGACATGCAGGATGGAACAGCTTAAATGCAAATGACCCACAGAGGAGTGGTGGACTCCCCAGTCTTGTAGGAACAAGAGAACAATTATAGAACCAGAAACACATGGGCTACTTGCACACTGCACAAGTCTGTAGGAACCTGTTCAGACCACCAGAAAACTTGAAGACACAAAAAAGCACAGTGAGGTCAAAAATACTCTGTTGTAAAAAAATCACAGTAATAAGCAAGTGCTAGTCAAAAGATGTAAAGAAAACAGGGTATTTAGTTGATACGTTTTTTTGCAAAAAAATGTATACTAAGCTGCTCCACCAAATCGCCAAGGTATACCCTTATAGAGCAGTCCTAACTAATGTATGCAATCCCTATCTGATGTATTTAAAACCTGATTATCTGTATAGTACCTGTATAAGCAGGGTTCAGAGAGAAAAAAATATACATGTGGACATGCAGGATGGAACAGCTTAAATGCAAATGACCCACAGAGGAGTGGTGGACTCCCCAGTCTTGTAGGAACAAGAGAACAATTATAGAACCAGAAACACATGGGCTACTTGCACACTGCACAAGTCTGTAGGAACCTGTTCAGACCACCAGAAAACTTGAAGACACAAAAAAGCACAGTGAGGTCAAAAATACTCTGTTGTAAAAAAATCACAGTAATAAGCAAGTGCTAGTCAAAAGATGTAAAGAAAACAGGGTATTTAGTTGATACGTTTTTTTGCAAAAAAATGTATACTAAGCTGCTCCACCAAATCGCCAAGGTATACCCTTATAGAGCAGTCCTAACTAATGTATGCAATCCCTATCTGATGTATTTAAAACCTGATTATCTGTATAGTACCTGTATAAGCAGGGTTCAGAGAGAAAAAAATATACATGTTGACATGCAGGATGGAACAGCTTAAATGCAAATGACCCACAGAGGAGTGGTGGACTCCCCAGTCTTGTAGGAATAAGAGAACAATTATAGAACCAGAAACACATGGGCTACTTGCACACTGCACAAGTCTGTAGGAACCTGTTCAGACCACCAGAAAACTTGAAGACACAAAAAAGCACAGTGAGGTAAAAAATACTCTGTTGTAAAAAAATCACAGTAATAAGCAAGTGCTAGTCAAAAGATGTAAAGAAAACAGGGTATTTAGTTGATACGTTTTTTTGCAAAAAAATGTATACTAAGCTGCTCCACCAAATCGCCAAGGTATACCCTTATAGAGCAGTCCTAACTAATGTATGCAATCCCTATCTGATGTATTTAAAACCTGATTATCTGTATAGTACCTGTATAAGCAGGGTTCAGAGAGAAAAAAATATACATGTGGACATGCAGGATGGAACATCTTAAATGCAAATGACCCACAGAGGAGTGGTGGACTCCCCAGTCTTGTAGGAACAAGAGAACAATTATAGAACCAGAAACACATGGGCTACTTGCACACTGCACAAGTCTGTAGGAACCTGTTCAGACCACCAGAAAACTTGAAGACACAAAAAAGCACAGTGAGGTCAAAAATACTCTGTTGTAAAAAAATCACAGTAATAAGCAAGTGCTAGTCAAAAGATGTAAAGAAAACAGGGTATTTAGTTGATACGTTTTTTTGCAAAAAAATGTATACTAAGCTGCTCCACCAAATCGCCAAGGTATACCCTTATAGAGCAGTCCTAACTAATGTATGCAATCCCTTTACATTAGTTAGGACTGCTCTATAAGGGTATACCTTGGCGATTTGGTGGAGCAGCTTAGTATACATTTTTTTGCAAAAAAACGTATCAACTAAATACCCTGTTTTCTTTACATCTTTTGACTAGCACTTGCTTATTACTGTGATTTTTTTACAACAGAGTATTTTTGACCTCACTGTGCTTTTTTGTGTCTTCAAGTTTTCTGGTGGTCTGAACAGGTTCCTACAGACTTGTGCAGTGTGCAAGTAGCCCATGTGTTTCTGGTTCTATAATTGTTCTCTTGTTCCTACAAGACTGGGGAGTCCACCACTCCTCTGTGGGTCATTTGCATTTAAGCTGTTCCATCCTGCATGTCCACATGTATATTTTTTTCTCTCTGAACCCTGCTTATACAGGTACTATACAGATAATCAGGTTTTAAATACATCAGATAGGGATTGCATACATTAGTTAGGACTGCTCTATAAGGGTATACCTTGGCGATTTGGTGGAGCAGCTTAGTATACATTTTTTTGCAAAAAAACGTATCAACTAAATACCCTGTTTTCTTTACATCTTTTGACTAGCACTTGCTTATTACTGTGATTTTTTTACAACAGAGTATTTTTGACCTCACTGTGCTTTTTTGTGTCTTCAAGTTTTCTGGTGGTCTGAACAGGTTCCTACAGACTTGTGCAGTGTGCAAGTAGCCCATGTGTTTCTGGTTCTATAATTGTTCTCTTGTTCCTACAAGACTGGGGAGTCCACCACTCCTCTGTGGGTCATTTGCATTTAAGCTGTTCCATCCTGCATGTCCACATGTATATTTTTTTCTCTCTGAACCCTGCTTATACAGGTACTATACAGATAATCAGGTTTTAAATACATCAGATAGGGATTGCATACATTAGTTAGGACTGCTCTATAAGGGTATACCTTGGCGATTTGGTGGAGCAGCTTAGTATACATTTTTTTGCAAAAAAACGTATCAACTAAATACCCTGTTTTCTTTACATCTTTTGACTAGCACTTGCTTATTACTGTGATTTTTTTACAACAGAGTATTTTTGACCTCACTGTGCTTTTTTGTGTCTTCAAGTTTTCTGGTGGTCTGAACAGGTTCCTACAGACTTGTGCAGTGTGCAAGTAGCCCATGTGTTTCTGGTTCTATAATTGTTCTCTTGTTCCTACAAGACTGGGGAGTCCACCACTCCTCTGTGGGTCATTTGCATTTAAGCTGTTCCATCCTGCATGTCCACATGTATATTTTTTTCTCTCTGAACCCTGCTTATACAGGTACTATACAGATAATCAGGTTTTAAATACATCAGATAGGGATTGCATACATTAGTTAGGACTGCTCTATAAGGGTATACCTTGGCGATTTGGTGGAGCAGCTTAGTATACATTTTTTTGCAAAAAAACGTAATCAACTAAATACCCTGTTTTCTTTACATCTTTTGACTAGCACTTGCTTATTACTGTGATTTTTTTACAACAGAGTATTTTTGACCTCACTGTGCTTTTTTGTGTCTTCAAGTTTTCTGGTGGTCTGAACAGGTTCCTACAGACTTGTGCAGTGTGCAAGTAGCCCATGTGTTTCTGGTTCTATAATTGTTCTCTTGTTCCTACAAGACTGGGGAGTCCACCACTCCTCTGTGGGTCATTTGCATTTAAGCTGTTCCATCCTGCATGTCCACATGTATATTTTTTTCTCTCTGAACCCTGCTTATACAGGTACTATACAGATAATCAGGTTTTAAATACATCAGATAGGGATTGCATACATTAGTTAGGACTGCTCTATAAGGGTATACCTTGGCGATTTGGTGGAGCAGCTTAGTATACATTTTTTTGCAAAAAAACGTATCAACTAAATACCCTGTTTTCTTTACATCTTTTGACTAGCACTTGCTTATTACTGTGATTTTTTTACAACAGAGTATTTTTGACCTCACTGTGCTTTTTTGTGTCTTCAAGTTTTCTGGTGGTCTGAACAGGTTCCTACAGACTTGTGCAGTGTGCAAGTAGCCCATGTGTTTCTGATATTACTTTAAACAGCGGCAGGACAGTTAATTGTAGGTTGGCTGTCTCACCTAAATCACCTAACGAAGACAAAGGAGGCAATTGTGGGAGAGGGGCGACTCTAGGGTCCCGGAAGAACTCCAGGCCTACCCCGTCATACGGGTGCGTCCTAGCCATATCATCTGGGGGACAGAGAGAGAAAGAACATCAGAAACAGACACAACAGTTGTGAGGACTATCCCGTGGTGCTCAGCAGGGAGGTACTACAACACACAGGCGCTAGAAGGTAGGCACTGATTTCCACCTGCAAAGGGAACTCTGGATGTGCCTTCGGACCGGCCGGTCTCAGCCAGCCCTGTTAGCAGTGCTCTGGATTGCGGATCCTGAAGCCTTCAGTAAAGAGGTAAAGAGACTGCAACCCTGTGTCCTCGTTATTCATCGCGCCTTGCACCACGCACCATCATCACACCTTTCATTGGACGCCCCTTAGCAGGGTCACGGACCGGGTCTAGCCACCGTGACAACCCCAGGACCGAGACAGAGAGGCCCGGTACCGAGTGCCCCGTGGCCCTGCGTCTGGGGGCGCTCCAACTTGGCGTCACGAACAGGATCTACTTAAGCCTGAAGAATCAGGTCATGTGTGCCTTGGAACTGTGTCTGAATTGTGCTTGAACTGTGACTTATTGCAGAGACTGTGTATTGCCACTTGCCGCCAAAAGTACCCGCCAAAATCCGCCATCGCCGCGCTGTGTGGAGCTAGAGGGGAGGAGCCAGAGCTTCGTAGGCGGAGCCGGCCACAAAGAGCAAGGAGCGAGAAGACGCGGTGAGGTGACAATCCCGGAAGAGGAACGGCCATGTCGGACCCTGGAGGAGCGGAGGCGGCGGTCGCAGACGCAGACGCGGGGGCACTTCCAGTACCTGCTGTCGACGCAGCCGCGGGCCTCGTATCACCGCTGGATGCCGCAGGGCTTGCATCTCCCATTAGCCAGCCAGACACAGCCGCAGCTACGACAGCCATAATGCCCTTCTCCATGCCGCCTGGCTCCCGCGATACTCTGGAGAATCCCATACGTTAACTGACTTTAAAGAGGGAATTTGTAGCCTGCTCGAGTTTTATCCCTTGACGGAGCCTCAGAAAGTTCATATGATAATAGGCCAACTCTTTGGAGCGGCTTTGAGAGAAGTGAAATCATGGCCCGCCGCAGATAAGAAAACTGCACAACAGGTCTTTGCAAAGCTTAAAACCACCTTTGACACGCGCACCGCTACAGAAATTAAATTGACGTTCTATGGGTGCAAGCAGAGGCCGCAGGATAGCTTACGGGACTATGCCCTTAATCTTCAGGAGGCACTGCGGGCCATCAAGCAGAGTGACCCAAGCAGTATGCAAGGCGAAGATAAACTCCTGAAAGAGCGGTTCATCGAGGTGCTCCTGTGCAGTAACCAAAGGGCCCAGCTACACTTCCTGGCCATGCAGAATCCAGACCTGACTTCTGCGCGATTCAAAGCTAAAGCCATCCAGGCGCTGCCAGAGCGACAGCCCAGCCGTGCCGTACTTCCCAGGCGTCAAGCCCTCACGTACCACCAGGAGGTGGCGCTGGAAGCAGCCATCTCCGTTGAGGCCGATGCCCAGATGCTGGAAGATGATTCCCCTGCAGGACTACGTCTCCAGATGCAGGAGCTGACCAAGAGCGTTGCCGCCCTAGCCCGGACCGTCCAGTCCCTACAACAGGCCCCCAAGGAGAAGATCCAGCTGGCTTCCAGACTGGAGGATGTCCCCTGGCAGCGACAGAGGAGGGTTCCATCGATCAGAGGCAGAGACGACGATCGCTTTCATCGGGATGGACGACCTATCTGCCGCCGCTGCCACCAGGTGGGCCATCTTGCAAGGTACTGTCATTTAAACGAGCAACCCCTGGGGCAGAGGGCCAACCCCCAGGAGTGGGACGATCAGGCCCACAAAATTGGAGAGCCAAGTACATCGGAGGGCGACCGGTCCTCCCCATTGTGATCGACAGTATCCCCATGAACGCTCTGTTGGACACCGGTTCTCAGGTGACGACTATGCCTTACATCCTTTATAAACGTTATTGGGAGGACACCGACATTACCCGTGGACCCGATGATGATTTCACCATAATAGCTAGTAATGGTCAGCCATTGCCACAAGTGGGGTATAAAGAGGTCACCATTAAGGTGGGGCGGGTAGAATTGGAGGCCCAGGGAATTGTCATTGTTGATATTGACCGACGTGAATGTAACCCCATGATGACCATCGGCATTAATGTCATAGAAAATTGTCTTGTAGAAGTTATTGTCTTGTTGCAGCAGGTAGCCGAAACAGCTGGTTACAGTGAACAACGTGCCTTGCAGAAAGAAATCAGAGCTCTGATGCAGAGACAGCAGGTGGAGTTGACTGGTGGTGAAATTGGCCGGGTCACAGTGAGTGATGCGAACCCCATTGCGATACCCCCCAGGAGTGAAATGTTAATATGGTGTCGGGCAGCCATAGGCCTCAGGGGTAAAGACTATCAGGCCCTGGTAGAACCTGTGTACTCAGATAATAGGCCTACCCTCCTGACAGCCAGAGGGGTGGTCGACGTCCGCAAGGGGAGGGTGCCTGTACGATTTCTTAACTGTGGGGAGGAAGAAGTCCACCTAACCAAATATGTCACACTTGCCAAGCTGTTTACTGTTAATAATAGTGTGATACAGGCACCCGAGCCCTTGGTCCCGTCCAATCCGGCGGAGAACAACGGCTCTGCAGGGCAATCGAAAGATTGGTGTCGGGGATTACATGTGGGCACTGATTCTACCCCATCTCACCAGACACAGGGGGCCTACAGGGTGGTTCATGAGTATGAGTGGGTATTCAGTAAGCACCCCCTAGATTTCGGGCAGGTAAAAGGGATTCAGCATCATATCCCCACGGGAGATCACCCACCTATAAAAGAGAGATACCATCCTGTACCCCCAGCTCATTATCAGTGTGCCAAGGACATGTTGCGAGAGATGAAGGAGGCTGAGGTAGTGAGAGACAGTTGTAGTCCCTGGGCAGCTCTATTTGTCCTCGTTAGGAAGACAGATGGCACCATGAGGATGTGTGTGGATTACAGGCAACTAAACCGCATTACACATAAGGATGCATATGCAGCGCCTCAGAGTCCTGGTCGTTGCAGTACTGATGCTCCGCCGCTAAGGGGGGCTATGGTTCGTCTGATGGCACTGAAGGGGTTCACCTGACCAGGTATCACAGACACCAATACACTTCACAGTCTGGCCTCCAGGGGGAGCTAAGGGTGCTATGTATTAGGCCACTCCTCACAATCTGGTAAAACTGGGGGATAGACAGGAAGTTAGACAGAAGCTGACTGGGAATCGAACAGGCAACATCCTGTGGCAGAGGGTGTTGCGGGGAGAGACTCAGGGGGGTCCCTGTCAGGGGTGGGATCCTGACAGAGGCCTAGCGAACAGAGAGAACGTTACGGGACCGCGTCTGCACTTGATCGCGACGGTACCCTAAGAAAGGACAAGAAGCGAGGTATATTGTGCTGAGTGAGAAACGAGATCAACACAACAAGGAGAAATACCAGTAGGAGTCGTGCTGTAAGACGAGGCAACATCCTACTGAGGCGCGTAGCCGGTGGCCGGAACGCCGAGGAAGTACTAGGCTCCAAGCAATACTTCAAACCTACGGCAGGACAGTCAGCTATAGGCGGGCTGTCTCACACAAATCACCTACGAAGACACAGGGGGCAACAATAGGAGAGGGGCGACGCTAGGGTCCCGGAAGAACTCCGAGCCTACCCGTCATACGGGTGCGTCCTAGCCATATCATCTGGGGGACAAAGAAGAACATCAGAATCGAGTTGTGAGGGAACTTCAGAAACAGACACAACAGTTGTGGGGACTATCCCGTAAGCACAGCAGGGGAGGACCACAACACACAAGCGCTAGAAGGTAGGCACAGATTTCCACCTGCAAAGGGAACTCTGGAGGTGCCATCGGACCAGCCGGACTTGCGCAGCCCGGTTAACCGTATTCCGGACTGAGGATCCTGGGACCTTCAGTAAAGAGGTAAAGAGACTGCAACCTGGTGTCCTCGTTATTTAACCTGCACCGCACCACCACAACATCATCACCATTCCCTCTACCTTCATTGTACGCCCCTCAGCAGGGTCACGGACTGGGTCTAGCCACCGTGACAACCCCAGAACAGAGACTCAGAGGCCCGATACCGGGTACCCCTCGGCCCTGCGACAGTGGGGGCGCTACAACTTGGCGTCACGAACAGGATCTACTTAAGCCTGAAGAATCAGGTCATGTGTGCCTTGGAACGGTGCTTTATTGTACTTGGACTGTGACTTATTGCAAAGACTGTGTATTGCCACTTGCCGCCAGAAGTTCCCGCCAAAACTAGCCACCATTACAGCGCTGAGGAGAGAGCAGGAGAAGAAGAGGGGCGTGGAGTAGGCGTGGACAAGCTGAAGAGCGCGAAAGACAATGGCCGCCCAGTCTAAATATTTCGGCCCTTTGAGGACGTGTCCGTCAGCAGCCGAGATCCGCCTCCTGATCCTCAATGGTGGGCAGAGACAAAGAAAGCGAAACCGCCCACAAAGGAGAGAGCGGGAAAAGGACCAGGAAGAAGAAGTCAGCGACATGGAGGATGTCATGGCCAGCCACCCGGAGCCGGAGCGTGGGGTAGGAGCAGAGGACTCCCCCAGCTACCCGGAGGGGCACTGCAACCAGGCCTCCACCACTGATATTGACTTCCTGCAGGCTGGAGTGGATGAGCTCGGCGACCAACTCTGGCGGACGCAGCTGAGCACTGAGGCCGGGTGGAAGAAGACCTTCATCGGGAGCCTCATCAGACGTCTGTCGGCGGCCTCGTCTGGTCCGGAGCAAGAAAGAAGTTCCAGCGCTCCGAAGCCAGAAAGCAAGGCCCTGCCGGAAAACGAGATGCTGCAAACGGAGCTGACAGCGCCGCAGCGCAAGGCCCTGCAACTAGCGTTCCAGACCCCAGCGGAGACGGAGCAGATTGGCACCGGAGGGACCGCATCTGAAGCAGGTATGAAGAACGACCCTGCCCCGCCAGCAGAGGCCCTGCTGATAGGCCCCGTCGTGGCACCCCCTCTCCCTGGGACCTATAAACTCCAGTGCCTTACACCCTGGGATCAGGCCCCGGGTACGGAGCACTTCTTAAAGGCCCCGAGCTCGCCGATCACCTTGCCGGGCGAGGTCTATGCGGAGCTACGGCCGCCAGAGCGAGAGTAAACCTCGATACCACGGAAATGTATATAGTTGATTGTTTATCTTTTTGCTCTGCTGCTACAACCCGATTAGGGTTAACTCTTAAAGGGATCCCTTAGTTTACCCGGGATCCCTATTCTTGCTTTTCTTTTTGCTTTTGTTTCTCGTTCATCACTGTTGAAAAGAACTGCTGGATCATGAACACTGCATGATTACAAACTCATTGTAAATAGTTTGCACCTTCTTAAAGGTGCCCTCTACTGGTTTTATAAAAGAAAGGACTCTTTGCGAAGAAACTGTTCCTGGAAGCAGTACCGGAGTCCTTGCTGCACACGGACTTGCAGCTTGAGAAGTTGCACTACCTCATAGAGACTTGGTCCCTTCTTAAAGGGGACGTTCATTGATAGCACTTAAAGAATGATGATGCTTTAAAAGAAAGTATTAATAATGTTTACGTATAAAAAAAAAAAGGGTTATATGTAGTGAGCTAGTTAATTGTGAGAAATGTTTAATGATGTTGCTAGAAGAATGAGGACAGGAAGTGAACCCAGACGGGGTTAATCGGTGAGTCCTCCTAGGAGCCATACAGAGATGGCTCGGTGATTCTGAACTGAGAGATGGAAGATAAGTTCTATACTGTGTATAGTAGCAGAAAGGCAGTAGGCCCGGGCGGAAAGGGGCGGTCCTGCAACAGAACGAGAGGCAGTAGGCCTGGGGCAGATAGACAGGCGGTCCTGCAGATGTAAAGGTGGAAAATGAAGAAAAAGTTGATTAGCCTTATAATGTTTTATAAGAAGGTCTTTAGTGGATTCAGCGTGTACGTCCTTAAAGGCAATGTTAAATTATTGTTCAGAAATTGCACTAAGTAGAATACCCGGTTGGGTAAGAAAAGTTATTTAAAGTATTTAACTATGTTTGTAACGTTCAAGTGTCCTCACCTCCCATAAAGGGAAGCCCTGTTCAAACTTGCTTATTGTTATTGCATTTCAAAATTGTATGTCTTTTTGCTGACATGTATTGTTGTTTTCTTCCCAGTCCAGGAGTACTGGATTTAACCGGGTGGGAGTGCAGCGCCCCAGAGTCCTGGTCGTTGCAGTACTGATGCTCCGCCGCTAAGGGGGGCTATGGTACATCTGATGGCACTGAAGGGGTTCACCTGACCAGGTATCACAGACACCAATACACTTCACAGTCTGGCCTCCAGGGGGAGCTAAGGGTGCTATGTATTAGGCCACTCCTCACAATCTGGTAAAACTGGGGGATAGACAGGAAGTTAGACAGAAGCTGACTGGGAATCGAACAGGCAACATCCTGAGGCAGAGGGTGTTGCGGGGAGAGACTCAGGGGGGTCCCTGTCAGGGGTGGGATCCTGACAGAGGCCTAGCGAACAGAGAGAACGTTACGGGACCGCGTCTGCACTTGATCGCGGCGGTACCCTAAGAAAGGACAAGAAGCGAGGTATATTGTGCTGAGTGAGAAACGAGATCAACGCAACAAGGAGAAATACCAGTAGGAGTCGTGCTGTAAGACGAGGCAACATCCTACTGAGGCGCGTAGCCGGTGGCCGGAACGCCGAGGAAGTACTAGGCTCCAAGCAATACTTCAAACCTACGGCAGGACAGTCAGCTATAGGCGGGCTGTCTCACACAAATCACCTACGAAGACACAGGGGGCAACAATAGGAGAGGGGCGACGCTAGGGTCCCGGAAGAACTCCGAGCCTACCGGTCATACGGGTGCGTCCTAGCCATATCATCTGGGGGACGAAGAAGAACATCAGAATCGAGTTGTGAGGGAACTTCAGAAACAGACACAACAGTTGTGGGGACTATCCCGTAAGCACAGCAGGGGAGGACCACAACACAAGCGCTAGAAGGTAGGCACAGATTTCCACCTGCAAAGGGAACTCTGGAGGTGCCATCGGACCGGCCGGACTTGCGCAGCCTGGTTAACCGTATTCCGGACTGAGGATCCTGGGACCTTCAGTAAAGAGGTAAAGAGACTGCAACCTGGTGTCCTCGTTATTTAACCTGCACCGCACCACCACAACATCATCACCATTCCCTCTACCTTCATTGTACGCCCCTCAGCAGGGTCACGGACCGGGTCTAGCCACCGTGACAACCCCAGAACAGAGACTCAGAGGCCCGGTACCGGGTACCCCTCGGCCCTGCGACAGTGGGGGCGCTACACATACCCCCTGCCCAGGATAGAGGAGTCCTTGGCTGCTTTAAAGTCTGCTAACTACTTCTCTACCTTGGATCTCACCAGTGGGGACTGGCAGGTTCCCGTGGCAGAGGCGGACAAGGAGAAGACGGCCTTCACAACGCCGAAGGGTTTAGAAAATCAAGTTGTTTTTTTTAATCTTCTAATCTAGCCTATGATACCAGACTCAGCTAAAGGACAGGTATACAGTTATTCTTAGAAGATAGTAGCCGTGTTTTTTTAAAATCTTGTACCACTCCTGCAAAAATTAATGTGAATTTTAAGGCAGCGAGATAAGTTGGCTACTATCACACCTCTGGAACTAGTCTAATGAGTTTGAACATGCCCCACTCTCCCCTCAAGACAGATGTTAGGGGAAAGAAGTATGGAGCATGTGGGATTTAAATGGCTATTGTCCTTTCAGATAACATGATCTCATTTAATAGATTATCTGATAAATACACAATTTACAAATCACTTTATTTAAATATTTTGTCTTACCCTGAAAAAACTTGACAGCCATTAGGTATCTCCCTCTGTCTAACTTGCTGACCAGGTATAATCCATCGTTAATAGCAGAGACATTAAGATGGAGTACAGAAGTAGGTCAGGTCCTTGTCTCTCTGATCCAGGTCTCCTGTCTGTCAAACTGGATGCAGGCATATGTGAGAGGCAGGCTTTCTGTTTTAGACAGATACTTCATTGCACAATGGCAAGTGTAATATATGTGAGTGGAAAGGAAGTTCAAGGACATATGGTGCTGTCGGAATGCTTATGAAGAGGCATTGTGCCCTCATAAAAGTGAATGGCAGTTTAAACAGCATAATAATTTGGATAGGTTCTGGAAATCCTGTGATGTTTACTAAATCAGTTCTAACTGGTTATGAAAGGAGATGTATATAGCAGCTAGAAGAGTTTTTCCCAATAATAAAACATAACTTTTACTAGTTAATTATTAAAAATGGACAAACCAAACACATACAATACCAAAACAAGTGGTCATGACGAAAACTGTGCTCTATTTAAAAAACTGGTTTTATCTCACCAATTATGGACGAAAGGATCCCCACACCGGTTATGCGAGGTCCAGGGAGGTTCCACAGTAGCAGGGTGGGGTAGAGGATATTGGGACCTTATCCCTAAACCCCTGTCGTGCCCTGGCAGTAACTCCTGTCCTCACAAGGACAGGCCCCAAGTGAGCCCTGCTATGGACACCCCCAACACGAAAGAATAATACAGACGCCTCCCTACGTGTTTCCTCTCCAATCCCGGAGATTCATCAGGGGAGTTTTCATCAGCCAAAAGGCCTATTTCTTCATGTAAAACGAGTAATAGCAGTGGCTAAATACTCCCAGGAGTGAGCGGTCTAGTGTGACCATGTGTCACTGTGTGTGAGTAATTGGTGAGATCAAACCAGTTTTTTAAATAGAGCACAGTTTTCGTCATGAGCACTCGTTTTGGTATTGTATGTGTTTGGTTTGTCCATTTTTAATAATTAAATAGTATAAGTTATGTTTTATTATTGGGAAAAACTCTTCTAGCTGCTGTATACTGTTTACCCTGAGAGTTGTGCAATGGCTTGGTTTCCTAAGCTGAGGCTGATTATCTATGAAAGGAGATGGCAGCAAAACCACAGTGTTCTTCACATTTTGGAGCATAAAAGTAGCATTCACAATACAATTAAAGGGTTGGCCCAAAGTCATTTTGATCTTAAATCCCTATCTATTTAGTTCAGTCATCTAAATGATTCTCTAATTTACTTGAATTAAATATTCCCTATCCTTCCCTAATTACACTAAGTGCTTTTCTTTTTTACACTTTCTTTTTGGTGATGCTCCGTTTAAGAATCCCAGTGCATGCTGGGATACTCAAACGCAGCATCAGAAGGGGGCAGAGGCTGTGGTCACTGTCGTAGCCCCTACCCCCTCTCTGAATTGAAGCGTTATCAGTGATGCCTGTTGCAGGGGCAGGTCAAGTTCCTGTAAGATGTGCACAATGACAGCACACACTTTGTTGCTGGCTCAAATCAGCAGTGACGAGTCAACAACAGAACACGTCAAAATATCTGGCATGGAGAGACCCGCGAAGCCCCTACAAGTGACGTCACTTGTCTCTGCACACCTGGTATTCTGCTTTATATTACTGAATCATTACTGCTGATCTGAGCCATAAACAGAGTATGTGCTGTCATTGTGCACATCGCATAGTATGCAGGGACTGGCCCAGCCACTGAAAGGAGCGTCATTAAGCAAAAAATGTGATTTATTCCCATTATGAGTAATTAGGAAAATCTTTTCTTCTTTGCAAATGATGGACCAATATACTCTTTGTCTTAAGATATTTACTGTTGGCCATATAATGTAGGTAGATAACTAAATACGGTAGATTTTATGCTATTTTTTTAAGTAAAAGACAAGCTAAAAATAACTGACTATCTTTTATACAGTATATAATGTTAATACAACAATCGGTGAAATTGATTATTGAGCATAAATATTTAAATCCAGCCTTCACGCAATTGGAGGTCCACTATCACATTTCCTATGCTAGCCTTTTTTATTATTAAAATCTGTTTGACTAATATTTCAATAATCCAAGTCAATCCCAGGGGTCAAACTCCAAATAGAAATGATTTCTCTGGAGATATATCAATGAGACATTGACATATTGGAGGGATTAAGTGCAAAACTAAAACTAGGACTTGTTGTTTTGTAAGCAAAATGTGCAAATTGCTCCATAAAGTGCATAATAAGGAGTCGATGGTAGTAAAGGCTATTACATGATCTCTTACGTAAGACTATACAATCTCAGAATCGCTTCTTGAACACTCATTTTTTTGTACGATCTCTGAGTACAACCATCAGCAAATGTCATAAAATAGTAATTGTTAATAGACTCCATGGGAAGTAAAAAAGCTATTATATTTCTAAGGGCAAGTATAGTGATATCACATAGTGTTCATGAGTCGCATTTCCTATCAGCTCCAAAGTCATTGTTAGTTATTAGATTCCCTATTGTGCAATAATATAGATCCTCTCCTCTTCCCTACTTACTCAACCCTTAGCTAATCAGGCAACATTGATTTGGGGGGGCAATGCCTCATAAATAAGAGCTCAGCATGACACCGGGATAGAAAGTAGGACCCTGGAAGGTGATGATTGCCTCCACTCCTATGGGATACAGTGTTACATTTAAAGAGATAGCACAGCACTGTGGATGAGCCAGACACAGACTCGCAGATCTAACCTTCAACAGTTCCTGGCAAGATGCTCAAGTACAGGACACACAAAAGAGGCAAGTCATCTACAGAGAGGAAGAGGCAACTGCTTCAGATCAAATCTGTAAAACACCATCCACCACTGCCTCTGCTGTTTGCAATCTGCTGCCTGAGCTCCCTACAGCTTTCCTCAGGTAAGAGGCTATCACCTTTAATTACTGATGTATAACATCTGCAACATAGCAATACAAACTATCAATGTAATTAAAACTTAATGTCACCTTCAGCTACCGGGATGACAAGCAATGAATGTAAATAAAATATTCCCAAATTTAATTCTGCAAAAATATCCCAATTATGTTGTGTTAGTTTATGTATTACTGCATAATTAACTTGTATTTGATAGGTTGTGTAATATTTATATCAAATTAATTTACTGTCAGGTATTTACATGGCACAAAATAAATATTTGGCAGGATTGGAGTCACTCATGTTAGTCTATTGGTCTCTTTATTTCCCACATATTGCATATTTCACTAGGTATGTGCTTATTATAGAGGAGAAGCAACAAAGTAATGTGATAAAACTCAATTAAGTATGTAAATGTAAAAAAAAAACATATAAAGTATTGTGATTATAAAGAATGTTAAGAGTTTTTCTGGTTTTAACTGAGTACATTGTATTTCAGTTCATCTCTGTGTTTAAAATATGTTTGCTCTCAGTTAATGAGAATATGTTTGCATCCATTCAGAAGCAGCAAATCCATATATTACAGGTCTATCCAGTCTCGGTACTACTTTACATCTATCTCTGCAAGTTTACTACAATGTACATTGTCTGGACCGTAAACAACTGTATGAACTTACGAGCTGAGAGCACTAACTATATTCACTGCATGAAACATTTACTCACAGCAAACTAGTATCTGGATATTAGTAAGGAAATAGCAAAGTATATTAGAAAGTTGTAAAAGTTTCCAATTCTAAAGTGATAAATCATTACCATAATACTGGATGACACTGTACAACTGATTGATTCGAATTTGCTGGTGATTCCCAGTATGTTAAGGAATAATTCCAGTGCAAATGTAACAATATATGCCGTGTCCACACGAACAGTTTTGGAATTAATTCTCTTTAATTAATAATGACCTTTGACAGCATTTATGATTGAATAGGATAATGATTCCTAAAGGTAAAAGCATAAATTTATACTTTCCTGCGACAACTTTTTTCTTGACGTGTTGATAATATCGCATGACAAAATTGCCCATGCTAAGTACATTGCTTTGGAACGCAATATGACAATTTTCTCTGACCTAGGAATGGCGTCTTTTTTTTTTAGACAGCAGTAAAACTAAAATTCAAATCTGCATTGTGATATCTCACAACATCAAGATGACATTATATTGCATGCATGGATACAAAAATGTAATATGTGATTATCACAAATGTAGATTTATGAGGCTGGATCCACTAGGTGCAATATCATCTGTTTTATCTTTTATGTATGTAATATGTACAAGATCTATATCCCATCTATTTATCTATATAGCTGCTGTATCTGTTCTATAAATGTAAAAAAAATAAATAACATATTGTGTTCAAAGCCTCGGCCCGCAATGCAACAAACCTGTTGGGTGCCCACTTAATCTCATTTGGATCATTAATTGTGCTTTTCAAAGATCAATTTCATTTTAATCCAATTAAGCGACGGACCCCATGAGCCAGAGATAATTTTGTATAGCCTTTATAACTCTTCTTTATCGCACCCATCTCCAGGGTGCACTTATTTAGATGACACTGCATTTCATATAAATTCACAGACTTGAATGTTAGCCACTGTGTGAAGTGTAGCCATCAAGCTGTAAATTGTGATCGAGTTGCTAAACATTTCATTTCATCACAGGTTTTCCCCAGTCAGCGGCGCACTATGTGGATGGACTGGATATTCCAGAGAGTGAGGTATAGTTGTTTTTACGAGACTTTCTATAGAAATGCACAAGGAAAAGATCAGTTATAAAATTGCTCCATCTTTATGCTCATGCACACGTCCATGTTACGTCTCCATTAAATATCCGATTTCTTTATGTATATAATTGATTTTTTTTATTTTTAGTTACTTATATTACAAAGTAATGACAATATTGTCAATGTTTAGATTTTTTCGACATTATTGCAATAGAAATAATAGCATTTTATGCTGCCGAATTCATATCTATTGATGGGAAAGAGGACAAAACTATAAATTCATAGCTTCAAGAAACATATATCAAGTCCTGATAAAAAATTATTTCCATAACAGAGCATACAAAAATACTAGTACTAGATTCTAGATTTATTTATGACACAGGAAAAGGAGGCATGCAGCTGTTATGTATATATATATATATATATATATATATATATATACTTGGTGGTCTGCAGATAAACATATCACAGATCTGTCTATCTATCTATCTATCTATCTATCTATCTATCTATCTATCTATCTATCTAACTATCTATCTTTATATGTTTATCTTCTGACCACCCCACGTCATGTCCCTTACTAGCAAAGGACTTGATTAAAGGGTTTATCCAGGACTATTTTTTTTAACTATGGGCCTAAAAACTAACAGGCAGATAGTTACTATCTGCCTGTTCAACCCAGTGCCAGCTCAGAGCACTCACTGACCACTCCTGCCAGTGATTCAGCTTCTCCACGTCAACAGAGCAGCTCTTCTTCTTCCATGCTGCTCTGTCGACAGAGCACAACTGCTGATGTGATGTTGACTGACAGCCGACTCCACGCATGGAAGCAGCATGGAATGGACTGTCGATCAGCATTACATTGGTAGTCACGACCTGTCAACAGATTCCCCCTGTGACTGACTGCAAAGGAAAGCTGAAAGAGGTAGGGACCTATGTCCAATTTCATCAAGAGCATAGAACAACTGGGATCTTGGATGTTGAGCAATTAGATGCCACAGTCAATAGAAAATGCAGATTCAGGGGTTAGATGGGTTTTCATGCCAGCTATGTGTCTAATTAAGGCCTCCTAGCCTGCCATAGGCAAGCCCTTATAGGACCCCTGTCAGCATCATGTAGTATAATATAGCACATGGCCAGGTCCCTAGTGGGACTAAAAATTATTAAAAGATAGTAAAAAAAAGCCTAAATAATCAAGTAAATGCATTATTTGTTATAAATAGGATGTAGAAACCATGCCAGAGTTTCTATTTTTTTGGCCCCTTGCAAACTGAAATAAAGAGATCAAAACATTAAATGTACCCCCACAAAAAACAAACAAGACCACATAAAACTCCAACAATGCTACCTTTTTTCAAGACTAAGAAAAGGTGAATCAATAAATTACACATTTTTAAAAAATATTGGCATTTAGGCTATGTGCACACATTGCGGATTAGCCTCAGGAATTTTTTTGTGCGGATTCTGCATCTCTTGGCAGAAAACGCAGGTGCGGATTTGTCGCGTTTTTTGTGCGGATTTTGTGCGGATTTCTTGTGTTTTTTACCCCTGCGGATTTCTATAATGGAATGGGTACAAAAACGCTGCAGATCCGCAAAAAAGAAGTGACATGCTTCTTCTTTTAATCCGCCGCATTTCCGCACAGAATTTTCCGCACCATTAGCACAGCATTTTTTTTTCTCATTGATTTAGATTGTACTGTAAGTCACTTGCGGATCTGCAGCGTTTCTGCACGGTAAAAAATGCTGCGGATCCACAGGAAATCCGCAACGTGTGCACATAGCCTAACAATAAAAAAAAAAAAAAACCTACCGTGTATACTCGAGTATAAGCCAACCCGAGTATAAGCCAATGCACCTAATTTTGCCACGGAAAACTGGGTAAGCTTATTGACTTGAGTATAAGCCGGGTATGCATTGTCCCCTCATCCCTGTCCTGGTATGCGTGGCTCCCCCGTCCTGTCCTGGTATGCATGGCTCCCCCCGTCGCTGGCCTGATATGCGTGGCTCCCCCATCGCTGTCCTGGTATGTGTAGCTCTCCCCGTCGCTGTCCGGGTATGCGTGGCTCCCCCGTCACTGTCTGGGTATGTGTGGCTCCCCCCGTAGCTGTCCTGGCATGTGTGGCTCCCCCTGTAGCTATCCTGGTATGTGTGGCTCCCCCATAGCTGTTCTGGTATGCAAGGCTCCCCCCCGTAGCTGTCCTAGTATGCGTGGTTCCCCCTGTAGCTGTCCTGGTATGCGTGGCTTCCCCGTTGCTGTCCTGGTATGCATGCCCCCCGTAGCTGTCCTGGTATGCCTGGCTCCCCCCATAGCTGTCCTGGTATGCGTGGCTCCCTCCATAGCTGTCCTGGTATGCTTAGCTCCCCCATAGATGTCCTGCTAAGCGTGGCTCCACCCGTAGCTGTCCTAGTATGCGTGGTTCCCCCTGTAGCTGTCCTGGTATGCGTGGCTTCCCCGTTGCTGTCCTGGTATGCATGCCCCCCATAGCTGTCCTGGTATGCCTGGCTCCCCCCATAGCTGTCCTGGTATGCGTGGCTCCCTCCATAGCTGTCCTGGTATGCTTAGCTCCCCCATAGATGTCCTGCTAAGCGTGGCTCCACCCGTAGCTGTCCTGGTATGTGTGGCTCCCCCCGTAGCTGTCCTGGTATGCGTGGCTCCTCCCTCATAGCTGTCCTGCTATGTGTGGCTCCTCCCATAGATGTCCTGATATGCATGGCTCCACCTATAGCTGTCCTGGTATGTGTAGCTCCTCCCCTGTAGCTGTCCTGGTATGTGTGGCTCTACCCATAGCTGTCCTGGTATGCGTGGCTCCCCCCCTTCCATCCTTGTATGCATGCTTCCTATTACAAAAAAAAACAGCAACATCCTACTCACCTTCCAGCATGCCCCTGCAGCATTTCGTTGGTACCGGCTTCCAGTTGCTCTTCCTGTGCTGAGCAATCACGTGGCACCACTCATTAAGGCAATGAATATTCCCTCCACACCTATGGGAGTGGAGATGCGTGCATATTCATTACCTTAATGAGCGGTGCCACGTGATCGCTCAGCACTGGAAGAGCTGCTGTAAGCCGGAACCAATGAGATGCATGCGAGGGCACGCTGGAGGGTGAGTAGGATGTCTTATGGAAGCAGGCAGGTGCGGCTGCGGGTGTCACTGTTTGCGCTATAAGAGAAATTAATATTAATTTTTCTATAGCAGCGGGCACAGGCTTTAGCCACAGCCGCCGGCTCCTGCCTCCTGTGACCCGCTGCTTTGCTTCTCCCCTCTCCTGCCAGCTTTCTGGGACAATTGACTCATGTATAAGCCGAGGGGGGTGTTTTCAGCACAAAAAAATGTACTGAAAAACTCAGCTTATACACAAATATATACGGTAATTAAAAAAACATCTTTTCAGCTAAATTGATTTGTAAAAAAAAGTTAGGACTTTTGAAATACAAAAATGATGAAAAAAAGAACAAACTAAAAAAAAGTAAAACAAAGAAGATAAAGGCTATGCATGTTATGCACATTTTCATGTTGGATGAAGCTTTAGTAGAGTATGTTATCTTACTAGAGAAATGAATACTTGTTGACCATCTGTGACTACCAGTTGTGCCACTTCACTTTCCTTAAAGGGGTTGGCCACAACCTGAACAACTTCTTTTTAAATTAGGTAATCGCCTTTGTAAAAAGAAAAACACACCAGGTGCTCACGTCCCGCACATTGTTAGGCTACGTGAACCCTGAAGCCAATCAACAGCCGCTATTGGGCTGCTGTACTCTTATTTCCTGCAAACGAACCTCGGACCAGTGAAATAAATGAAAGCGTAGCATCTCAATAGCGATTGGCTGCAGGTCTCACAAGCGAACCGAACTTTGGACTAAAGTTCGGATGAACCCGAACTTCCACGTGTCTGCTCATCTCTACTTATAATGATAGGACATCGTTCACATGAGGTTGGTTTGTGATCTATGGCTATCAGATCTTAGTGAAATCAATATTCTTATGTGTTAAAATACTTATCAATTTTTTAATAATTAGAAAACCATCCATTTTGGACTTAAATTCTCAAACAGGATGTAGGGTTTTTCCATTTGTTTGGTAGCAAGGAATAAAAATTACACAATTTAAAATTGGAAAGATTTTAATGTAGAAGAGCTTCCCAAAGATTTTTCTGGAACTAGATGTTGAATAAAGAAAAAAATAGGTCGTACATTATAGACCAAAACTGGACCAACCATGGGCATGACCACCAGATGTGTAACATATCACCTTGCAAACCATATCCACCGAAGAAGAGAGGTCAGTAGAATGGAACAGGCTTAGAAATTTGAGTGAGTACCATATACCATCTCAATAAAACCAATTCTATAGATAAGGTATTGAACGAATAAGACCAAGCCAATCCCAATCTGCTGCCTCTTTGGTTGTGTTCCAGCATCAGGATCTTTTAAACAATGGTCCATCTATGTCCAATTCAGGATTTTAAAAAAGGGGAAACCAAAAGTATCAGTGTTGGCATACTGTAATTCTGAAGTTCTAATTTTGAGGCACATCACATACTTTGTCATGAACTGATTGAGGGGTGGTCTGGATATCTAATTTTGACCTTTGATGAGTACAGTGGCATTATTGCAGAACGTTTCAGCAGCAATTCAGCAAATATTGACATGGAAATCCTCAACAGTAAATCCACACCAAATCATGACTTTGCTGTTAATTTCCCTGTGGAAAACAACAGAAACTGTAAAATAAGAAAAAACAGCTAACCTCACCTTCCCTGTTCTGTATGAATAATATATACAGTACAACTAATCTCTGCATTAGCGAATAGGTGACAGATTTTGACAACCATGTGTCATTGTGCTGAGATTAGGATTACACAAAATATGGGTTTAAACGGATATTAATGTTTTACAGTATTTAAAGTTGCAACTTATCATATGTCAGATATATTTTCCTGCCTCCTTTTATGTCTAGAGACTTGCCTTCTGCTTCAGTCAGTGGACAGCACTTTCAGATCAACCCCAGGTAAAACCATAAGAATGAACATATGTAATGTATACTGTGGGTGACATTATTATGTGTGACTTTGAAACAGACACTATACCGTTCCTAAATTCTTTATAAGGCAGTTACCATGCATATACAGCCTGTTATTGTATATATTCTTAAAATGCGCAACCTACGTAATACTTGTAACAGACGACCTTTACAATGATGAATCTACCGAAAACGTCTCTTTTGGTTTTCTTCATCAAAGTATTATTCAAGTATAGTATGGGTGCCAAAATCTAAGTCATGTGCGTGTGATTTCCGTTTTATGGACAACATATTACAGGGACAAGACTTTTCTACAATTGGTCTAAATGTACTGAACATTTTTCCAACCATTTGGCAAAAATAGCAAAACCAGAAATACAGAGACTCACCATTGAGACTACTGTATTCATGAGGTATGAGTTCATAGTATTCATATACCAGAGGTGTATTCGAGTTTATACATGACAGTCACTGGTGAAAGGGGCAGAACGAGATGGAAGGAGCTCACCCATCATGAATCTAGTGGTCTGAAAACTAGGAATTCGCTGTATTTTGGGTTATGCTCTAATATCTAGTCAGCACAAAACATATTGTGCTTTTCTGACTAACATTCAACGGGAGCACAAGTGCAGCTAATTATCACTATCATCACATGTTCAGTATTTGGTGAGGTTTTTTACCTCAGTATTTGTAAAACCAGGAGTGCTGAGCAGTCAGAGGAAAAGTATAATAGAAACCCGTCACCACTTCTGTATTTATCACCCACTCGTGGTTTTGGCTTACACATACTGAGGTAAAATACTGACCAAATACTGAACATGTTAACATGATCTGAGGCCAGTCTCACATGCCCAGATAATTCCGGTACCGGAGTTATCCGTGTCCGTGTGCTCACGTGGCACATCAGTGTGGCACATCAGTGTGGCACACGTGCGGCAGCCATGTGCCGCCCGTGTACTGCCTGAGGACCACACGGACCGTGCAGGAGAGACAGCGCTACAGTAAGCGCTGTCCCCCTGCGTGTGGTGCTGAAGGTGGCATTCATCTCTTCTCCCCTGCAGGAGAGAAGAGATGAAAAATCAAGTTTTTTTTTTTTTGTTAAAAATAAAGTTTGGGGGTCACCTCCCACCTCCCATCCCCCGTGCCCCCGCCCGATCGCAGATAAATACTCACCCAGCTCCCGCGATGTCTCCTCTCAGTGCCGGCAGCTTGTCTTGTGTGAGCGGTCACGTGGGACCGCTCATTACAGTGATGAATATTCGCATATTCGCATAGTATTGTATATAGATGACAAGTGAGAAAAGAATCGTAACTTTTCTTGATGAAAGTCGGACCGATTGTTTTTTATATGCTTGTGTGAACCATGAACCTATTTTACTTTTTAATATATAGGACCAGGGAACCAGTCAAAAAATCATATATGAATTACCCTTACTAAAAAGATACTTTTATTGTTAAAATTTGGGACAAACAGACAATAACCAATAAATACCAGAAAAAACCAACACAACCAAAAACTGTGCTCAAAAACTAACAGAAAAAATCAAGAAACACTAAGGGGGAAAAAGAGTCTAGATGCCCCTAGCTCCCGCAACTACAATGATCCCTGCCTGACTGCGGAGGTTGGCACCCTTGGGGGAACGCTGTGGCGCCCCCGCTCCTCGATGGCTGACCCTAAGGGTCCTGATGCACCCTACCACCGCTAGTGAAGAGCCTCTACCCTCAGGCTAAAGGGTCCTCTCACACTAGACAGATAATTGTCTACGCTAGGGAATAGCTAGGTCCCCACACACATGATTAAAAACTGTATGAACACTTAGCGCATACATTATTGGGTAATCAATGAAATACCGCTCAGAGAGTTAATTTGACAATCTATATGGTAATGATACCCCTTTCATGAATATCACCAAGATGCTAAATACTGTATATGGATACGTATAATACAAGGAAGTACTATAGCTGATTATGTACCTATTTCCTTAATTCCATTTGCTGCATCCTAAGGTGCTGCAAACCCAGACACATTGCATCTATATAGACAGATTAGATATAACTGTACTCATCTCAAGATGCACTCGCGGTATTTTCCCAAAACGCCATTCCTAATTTGCGCCTCGACGCGTTTCACCCTTTAAGGCTCATCAGGAGGCCGATAACGTGATAATATGTGTCATAACTGATGATAAGTAACTTATCATCAGTTATGACACATATTATCACGTTATCGGCCTCCTGATGAGCCTTAAAGGGTGAAACGCGTCGAGGCGCAAATTAGGAATGGCGTTTTGGGAAAATACCGCGAGTGCATCTTGAGATGAGTACAGTTATATCTAATCTGTCTATATAGATGCAATGTGTCTGGGTTTGCAGCACCTTAGGATGCAGCAAATGGAATTAAGGAAATAGGTACATAATCAGCTATAGTACTTCCTTGTATTATACGTATCCATATACAGTATTTAGCATCTTGGTGATATTCATGAAAGGGGTATCATTACCATATAGATTGTCAAATTAACTCTCTCTGAGCGGTATTTCATTGATTACCCAATAATGTATGCGCTAAGTGTTCATACAGTTTTTAATCATGTGTGTGGGGACCTAGCTATTCCCTAGCGTAGACAATTATCTGTCTAGTGTGAGAGGACCCTTTAGCCTGAGGGTAGAGGCTCTTCACTAGCGGTGGTAGGGTGCATCAGGACCCTTAGGGTCAGCCATCGAGGAGCGGGGGCGCCACAGCGTTCCCCCAAGGGTGCCAACCTCCGCAGTCAGGCAGGGATCATTGTAGTTGCGGGAGCTAGGGGCATCTAGACTCTTTTTCCCCCTTAGTGTTTCTTGATTTTTTCTGTTAGTTTTTGAGCACAGTTTTTGGTTGTGTTGGTTTTTTCTGGTATTTATTGGTTATTGTCTGTTTGTCCCAAATTTTAACAATAAAAGTATCTTTTTAGTAAGGGTAATTCATATATGATTTTTTGAACCATGAACCTAACAGCTTCTTCACACGTCAGTGATTTCTCTCGTTCACAAAAAAAGGTCTGAGTTTCATCAGTGTTTTTGATCAGAGTGTCATCACAGTTTGGTCAGTGTGCCAGTTTTTGCCATCAGAACCTGGTCAGAGTTTCACCAGCTTTTCTTAGGCCGGTTTCACACGTCAGTGGCTCCGGTACGTGAGGTTACAGTTTCTTCACGTACCGGAGACACTGACACACGTATACCCATAAAAATCAATGCACCTGTGCAGATGTCATTGATTTTTTGCGGACCGTGTCTCCGTGTGCCAAACACGGAGACATGTCAGTGTTCGTGGGAGCGCACGTATTACACGGACCCATTAAAGTCAATGGGTCTGTGTAAAACACGGACCACAAACGGACGGTCTCCGTTTGCAGTCCGTGTGCCGTGCAGGGGACAGCGCTACAGTAAGCGCTGTCCCCCCCACTGGTGCTGAAGCCGCGATTCATATGTTCCCTGCAGCAGCGTTTGCTGCAGAGAAAATATGAATAATAGTGTTTAAAATAAAGATCTATGTGTCCCCCGCCCTCCCACCCCCCCACCCCCTGTGCGCCCCCCGCTGTTCAGAAAATACTCACCCGCTCCCACGTTGGCTGTCACTCCTTCCTCTCTGCCCCGCGCCTTCTACTGTATGCGGTCACGTGGGGCCGCTCATTTACAATCATGAATAGTCGGCTCCGCCCCTATGGGAGGTGGAGCCGCCTATTCATGACTGTAAATGATCGGCCCCACGTGACCGCATACAGGAGAAGATGGGGCCAGACCAGGAAGCCGCGACAGCCAACGAGGGAGCGGGGGAGTATTTTCTGAACAGCTGGGGGGCGCACAGGGTGTGGGGGGGCGCACAGGGGGTGGGAGGGCGGGGGACACATAGATCTTTATTTTAAACACTATTATTCATATTTTCTCTGCAGCAAACGCTGCTGCAGGGAACATATGAATCGCGGCTTCAGCACGATGTAGGGTACCACACGCGTGGGTACCACACGCTCCGTGTGGTACCCACTCGCCATACGGGCGGCACACGTGTGCCGCTCGTATGGCCTACGTGAGTTCACAGGCACACGGACACGGATAACTCTGGTACCGATTTATTCTGGTACCGGAATTATCTGGACGTGTGGGACAGCCCTTAGATGAAAAAAAGCTGATAAGAAATGGACAACACACAGATGGCATCTGAGCAATCTGAGCACTGAATAATTTTTTAATGGTCCATAGACTTGCATTTGCAAGTTTGATACAACACTCCCATCAATATCGGACAAATCTAGGTGCTTTTTTAACATGACCCTAGGAACAAACTGGATATGTGAAATATCCCATAGACTATCATAGACACGAGTGCTATCCATGAAAAACACGGATTGCACTTTTACAAGAAAAACTGACATGAAGGAGCCTTTATACTATGTTCCCACGATGAGTTTTTGATGAGTTTTTGACACTGCAGAATTTCTGCACCTATTATTTAAATTAGGTTAACTTGCTGTTTTTCATTGCATTTTTTTAACACGCGTTTTTATTATATTTTTGACGCTGCTTTTGTTTTGTCTCTTTTTGGTGCTTTTAAGTTTTAAATAAAGTCGCTTTATTTTTTAAACATATTGGTATTTAGCTTTGACAAATCGTTATTGATATACTTAAGTGTGGATTACATGCATTTTGATGCATTTCTTCTGTAAAAATGCATTTAAATGCACGTGCATTTTTTACCTGCGTATTTTCCTCATCTAATGCAAGTCTGTGTGAAAAATCCATACAGAAAACTCAGCGCACCCATAAGAGAAATTGACATGTTGCGGATTTGAAACACACAGTTCAATTTCTGCACAGTGGGCATGAGCTTTCTATAAATCCCATTCACTTTGCTGGAACTGTAAGGGTATGTTTCCACGGTCAGGAAACGCTGCTTGTTTGACGCTGCGCAGAGCTGCAGCGTCAAACAAGCAGCGTCCAGATGTTCCAGCATAGTGGAGGGGATTTTATAAAATCCCGTCTCCACTATGCGTGGAAACCCGCACGCGGCGGCCCTGCGACTCCGGACATCCTGCGCGTCTTTTCAGATCGCAGCATGTCCATACACCTTGCGGGGACGCAGCGTCCCCGCAAGGCATATCACAGGGCCCTATGGGACAGAGCGATCATCCAGGATGTGAAAAGTTAACACATCCGGCATGATCGCGTCCCAGAAAGGGGGCAGGGCTTAGCGCCGAGCGGCTTCGCCGCTGCGGCGATACCGCCGGCCATCCTGAACGTGGAGACATAGCCTCAGACGCTGAGTTTTTGATGCAGCAAAAATACACAGCATCAAAAACTCACCAAAAGCTCACCGTGGGTACGTAGCCTAAGGCTGGGTTCACACAACTATGGGCATAATCGGCATTTTTTTGTCTTGGAAAAAGGCATTTTTGCATCTAAATTGTGTTCTGTATGTCCGTTTTTACAGTGTGTATTGCGTCCGTTTGTACATTTTTTTTACATCTGCATGCCACCTCATGTGACAAGGCTCGTTAAAGGGTGGACATCAACTTTTAGGATTGCTACTTCCAATAGGTTGCACTAGAGTTCTAGTCCTCGTCCTATCTGAAGAAACAATTTGCATATTTCCCAGAGGAGCATTGCAGCTTTAAATCTCCTCATATCGGCATGCTTAACATGTCACTCTCCGCAAACAGAAACGATACTTCTTGGACCCCGGTCAGACGCCTCTCACGCAGCCAAACCAGATCTCCAATTTGCACTGACGGGGAGCAGTGCCACAGAACACAGTGTCTGCAAATTGAAATTCTGGTTTGGCTTTTATCCTGTCATTTGACAATGTTCGTTAAAGGGTCGACATTGACTTTTAGGATTGCTACTTCCAATAGGTGGCACTAGAGTTCTAGTCCTCTTCCTCTCTGAAGAGACAATTTGTATATATCAACTAAGGCCTCTTTCACACTTCCGTTTTTACAATCAGTCACAATCCGTAAAAATGTTGAAAAGACGGATCCTGTGCAGATTGTAAAAAACGGATGCACTGGGTCCTTTTTTCATGGATCCGTTGAGGCTATGTGCACATGTTGTGTATGCGTCTTCACCGCGTTTTTCCGCTGCAAAAACGCATACACAACACAACCTTTGTTAAAAATTAAAAAAAAATTTAAAATCGTGATATTCTTATTGTCTTGCGAGACAATGACCTATGATGACGTAGCGGTCTCGCTAGACCGCTACATCATCAGGTCATTTCGCAAGGCATCACTGGGAACGGGAGCTGCCGGGAGCATCGCCGCGAGCATCGGAAAGGCTGCGGGGGACTCCGAAAGGTAAGAATATCACGATTTTTAATTTTTTTTAACATTATATCTTTTTACTATTGATGCTGCATAGGCAGCATCAATAGTAAAAAGAGAGAGAGAGAGTGAAAGAGAATTTCCCTGACTGGAAATTCTTCCGTGCATGCTCAGTTTCGACGGATTCATCGCTGGGCAATTTTCCGACGTACACAAAAAACGTTTCTATGTGCGTTGTCTCCGCCCGACGGACAGCAATTTTATGACGGATCCAGCGCACGAAGGATGAAACGGAAGGCCATCCGTCACAATCCGCCGCTAATACAAGTCTATGAGAAAAAAACGGATCCAGCAGAAACATTTGCTGGATCCGTTTTTTTCACTTGTCTTATCTATTTAATTATTCCTGTGCCCTGTTGTGTATTAATATGTAACTTTTAAGATTTTGTATTATTCTATGCCTGATGAAGAGACCTGAGCAGTCTCAAAAGCTTGCAATTTGTTACAATCTCTTCAGTTAGCCATTAGACTCTCAAATCTTAATATTTTTATAGCAGGCATATAGGCAGTGTTTAATTGTTATAGCAATACTTGTAAAACAAAAGTCATTTTCAGGGCTACATACTGTCCTTTCTCTAGTAAAACCTCTGTTACCTGCATTCAGTGTAGTAATTTAAAATGTACAAGGCGTGTGGTAAGGCACAGGGAATTGGACGTTCTGCTGATGGTTCACACAGAGGCCGATGCCGTGGGCCAGGTGAAACTGTGCCTGTTGTGGGAGCAGAACAAACACGCTCATCCACGAGACCTAGCTTCCTGATCCACTTTTCAGGGGGACGCGGGACGCCACTCTTGAAGCCAGAACAGTGTGAAAAGGTGGTGGTAGGATGGCAGATAATGCTTCCAGTTGTTTCCCAGTGTAACACATGTGGATCTTGGACCCACTGTGACACGGGCCAGGGAGAGCCTGGAGGGCGCAACTAAACAACCACCTGGGTATTTGCAGCGCCCCAGAGTCCTGGTCGTTGCAGTACTGTGGCTCCGCCACTAAGGGGAGCCATGGTGCGTTCGATGGCACTGAAGGAGTTCCTCCAATCAGGTATCACAGACACCAATATGTTTCACAGCTGGGCCTCCGGGGGGAGCTAAGGGTGCTATTCATTAGGCCACTCCCCACCATAGTGGGTAAACTGGGGGTCAGGCAGGAAGTTAGAGAGAACGCTGACTGGATTGAACGAAGCAACACCTAGTGAGAGAGGGTGTTGTGGAGGAAGAGACAGTAGGGTCTCTGCCAGGGGTGGGACCCTGGCAGAGGCTTGGCATTGGAAAGAACGTAACGGGACCGTGCCTGCTCAGCATAGCGGCGGTGCCCAAGAAAGGACTAGAAGCGAGATAGATTGTGCTGAGTGAGAAACGAGATCAAGCAGACGGAGAATACCAGCAGGGGTTTTGTTGAAAGAGGCAGCACCTTGCTGAGGCGCATTACCGGTGGCCGGAACGCCGAGGGAGTGGAATAATATACAGCTTTAAGCCATACTCCAAACAGCGGCAGGACAGTCAGTCTCAGGCGGGCTGTCTACCACATATCACCTATGAAGTCTTGGGGGGCAATTGCGGGAGAGGGGCGTCTCTAGGGTCCCGGAAGAACTCCAGGCCTACCTGACAAACGGGTGCCGTTCCAACCTGAATACCAGGGAGGGACGGAATAAGAGAGGAACATCTAATCGAGTTGTGAGGGAACTTAAGAAACAGACACAACAGTTGTGGGGTACTTTCCATGAGCACAGCAGGGAAGGACTACAACACACAGCGCTAAGAAGGAAGGCACTGATTTCCACCTGTGAGGAGAACTCTGGAGGTGCCATTGGACCGGCCGGACTTGCGCAGCCTGGTGGGCCAGATTCCGGACTGAGGACCAAGAGATCTCCAGTAAAGAGGTAAAGAGACTGCAACCTGGTGTCCTCGTTATTTACCGCGACCTGCACCCCACAACTGCACCGCTACACCACCGTTAACAGCACCCACTTATTGCACCGGACGTCCCCCACTGACAGACAGGGCCACGGACCGGGTCTAGCCACCGTGACAACCCCAGGACTGAGACCCAGAGGCCCGGCTCCGGGTACCCCTCGGCCCTGCGGCGGTGTGGGGGCGCTCCAACTTGGCGTCACGAACAGGATCTACTTAAGCCTGAAGAATCAGGTCATGTGTGCCTAGAGACTGTGATTTACTGTACTTGAACCGTACTTTATTGAAAAGACTGTGTTGTGCCATTTGCCGCCAAAATCCGCCGCCATTGCAGCGCTGAGGAGAGCGCAGGAAGAGAAGAGGGGCGTGGAGTGGGCGTAGACAAGCTGGAGAGCGCGAACAGCAATGGCCGCCCAGTCTAAGTATTTCTGTGTCCTGAGGACGTGCCCGTCAACAGCCGAAGTCCGCCTCCTGATTCTGGTCGGAGGGTGGAGACCATGGGGATGGGACCGCCCACGAAAGAGACCGCGAAAAGAGGACATTGGAGGACAAATAAAGATGGCGACACCAGGAGCACCACGCGGAGCTGACCCGGTCCGGCCCGAGGCTGCGCAACCCGAGACAGCCTCCGAGACGCCAACGCTGCGGGGCCTGACCCTCGCAGAGCCACCAATGGGTCGACCTCCTTTGCCGCTGTCTGCAGCACGTGTGGCTGCGGCCGAGGCCCGACAGCTAGCCCGCCGGCTGAGGGCCGATGCCCACGTACTTACACGGCTAGGCCAGCCCACAGAGATCCGTCTGTCCCCAGTGTCCCCTGTCGCCACCCACCCGGCCGTGGCTGGAGGCATGTCACCGACGCCGGACTTGAAGATTTCACCAGATGCTGAACATCTGCGGCGTCTGATGGCCGCATGGAGGAGCCGACCCCAGCCTGCGGAACAGGTTGACTTAACCAGCGCTCCAGAGATCCCGTCCTCACACTGGGGTGTAGTGGTGGCCTTTAACCCCCGGTATGGAAGAGGGGTGATTCAGGAAATTGGAGAGCCGCTGCAGGTCCGCGTGGATCGGGAGGAGGTGGAGCCTTGCAGCGGGAGGCTCGATCGTGACCTGGAGCCGGGAGACGCCGTCACTTACACGAGGTGGAGGAGGGACACTGGCGAGACGGGCTGGTTTGCCCGAGGTGTCCAACGATGCATTGCCCTCCAGGCTGCTGCCGGAACACCAGAAGGAGCTGATTCAGTGGGGAAAGCAGCAGAGCCCGACCCTGCGGAACCCCGGGAAGCCCAGCCTTGCCGTGCCCCGGAGGGACGGGTGCACCTGCCGACAAGGAGGACCTCCCGGCGAGGGATTTTATCATTACTGGGACCGGAACGGCGTCCTGGCTCACCGGTGCGATCTGTTGGCCTGGTGAGGCCGGATAAGAGGCCGCCTTCTGCAGAACCCCAGTAAGATTTTATTGCTTTATGAAAATGTAAATAGTTACTGTTTGTTCTTTTGTTCCTGTTGCTGCTAAACCCGTCCAGGGTAAACTTTAAAAGGTGACCCCTTTGTTGACCCGGGGTCACTATTGTTGTTTTCCAGAAGTTTTGCACAAAGTTACACAAACTGCAGTAATCATGGACTGTGCATGATTCAAACTTTCCTGTAAATAGTTTGCACCTTCTTAAAGGTGCTTCCTACTGGTTTTAGTTAAAGACACTTTGCGAAGATGCCATTCCGGAGCTCTGGTATGGACTGGTAGGCTGAGAAGAAGAGCTACCTCAGAGAGACTTGATCTCCTCTTAAAGGGGAGGTTAGAATTGAACTTGGAAAGTGATACTGTTTCCGAACAGTAATGTCATGATGATGCTTTGCAAGAAATGTAACCGTTTTACATGAAAAGTTATATGTGTTTAATATGTTTGAAATGTGAAGTTTGAATAATGTTCTTCAAAAGGAAAGATGCAGAAAGCCTGTTGAGGTGGACTAGAGTTCTGCATGGATAGAAACGTAAGAAAGTAATAATGAAGGTGAGGATAGAAGGTAAACCCTGCGTCCCCATAGAAAGTTAGTTCGTTACTAAGGACAGAAAGTAGACCCGTAGGGGTTAGTGAGTGAGTCCTTATAGGAGCCAGGCAGAGTGGGCTCCATGTTCTCAAACTGAAAGGAATGTTATGTCTATACTATGTATAGTAGAGAAAGGCAGTAGGCCCTGGCTGAACGGGGCGGTCCTGTAAAAGAAAGGAGAGGCAGTAGGTCTGGTGCCATAGGGACAGGCGGTCCTGCAGGTTCAAAAGTAGGAGAATGAAGAGTACCTTGCCCTGTAATGTGATTATAGGAAGGCCTTTGATAAACTAAGAGTGTATGTTTCTTAATGTTAATTTATTGTTCCAGCATTTGCACTTAGTAGAATACCCGGTTGGGTAATGAGAGTAAATTGTAGCCTGTTGCTATGATATTTGATTATGTTTTGTAACGTTAAAGTGTCCTCACCTCCCATAAAGGGAAGCCTGTTCAAGTATGCTTATTGTTTTGCACTCAACAAATTTGTATGTCTTTTTGCTAACCTGTATTGTTGTTTTCTTCCCAGTCCCGGAGTACTGTGTTTAACCAGGGGGGAGTGCAGCGCCCCAGAGTCCTGGTCGTTGCAGTACTGTGGCTCCGCCACTAAGGGGAGCCATGGTGCGTTCGATGGCACTGAAGGAGTTCCTCCAATCAGGTATCACAGACACCAATATGTTTCACAGCTGGGCCTCCGGGGGGAGCTAAGGGTGCTATTCATTAGGCCACTCCCCACCATAGTGGGTAAACTGGGGGTCAGGCAGGAAGTTAGAGAGAACGCTGACTGGATTGAACGAAGCAACACCTAGTGAGAGAGGGTGTTGTGGAGGAAGAGACAGTAGGGTCTCTGCCAGGGGTGGGACCCTGGCAGAGGCTTGGCATTGGAAAGAACGTAACGGGACCGTGCCTGCTCAGCATAGCGGCGGTGCCCAAGAAAGGACTAAAAGCGAGATAGATTGTGCTGAGTGAGAAACGAGATCAAGCAGACGGAGAATACCAGCAGGGGTTTTGTTGAAAGAGGCAGCACCTTGCTGAGGCGCATTACCGGTGGCCGGAACGCCGAGGGAGTGGAATAATATACAGCTTTAAGCCATACTCCAAACAGCGGCAGGACAGTCAGTCTCAGGCGGGCTGTCTACCACATATCACCTATGAAGTCTTGGGGGGCAATTGCGGGAGAGGGGCGTCTCTAGGGTCCCGGAAGAACTCCAGGCCTACCTGACAAACGGGTGCCGTTCCAACCTGAATACCAGGGAGGGACGGAATAAGAGAGGAACATCTAATCGAGTTGTGAGGGAACTTAAGAAACAGACACAACAGTTGTGGGGTACTTTCCGTGAGCACAGCAGGGAAGGACTACAACACACAGCGCTAAGAAGGAAGGCACTGATTTCCACCTGTGAGGAGAACTCTGGAGGTGCCATTGGACCGGCCGGACTTGCGCAGCCTGGTGGGCCAGATTCCGGACTGAGGACCAAGAGATCTCCAGTAAAGAGATAAAGAGACTGCAACCTGGTGTCCTCGTTATTTACCGCGACCTGCACCCCACAACTGCACTGCTACACCACCGTTAACAGCACCCACTTATTGCACCGGACGTCCCCCACTGACAGACAGGGCCACGGACCGGGTCTAGCCACCGTGACAACCCCAGGACTGAGACCCAGAGGCCCGGCTCCGGGTACCCCTCGGCCCTGCGGCGGTGTGGGGGCGCTCCATATTCACAAGAGCTCTTGATGGTGTGGTTAGACTTGGGCTACAGGATGACGCCAGGTGCTACTCCAAGACAGATACTGGCACCGCGGCAGCTGACCCCAAAGGTCAGGACAGAAATTAGAGACACGGAGTCCAAGGTGGGACAGGATAATGGAAAATGGATAGTAGTGCTGTACTGTATATATTTATATGAGTTCACATCCTGTCAGAGATTTTAGGCTCAGGTACCACAGGTGAAGTCTCTGGATTACATACCGTTGGAGTGGTTTCAGGCTCAGATACCGCAGGTATGATTTCAGGTTCAGGAACCGCATAAGTAGTTTCAGGCTCAGGGACTGCAGGCACGTTTTTATGTTCACATACCACCGGAGTGGTTTCTTGTTCAGGTACCACCAGAGCGGTTTCAGCCTCAGATAACACAGGTGCGGTTTCAGGCTCACATACCACCTGATCAGTTTCAGGCTCAGGTACAGTTTCAGATTCAAAGTACAGATACAGATCAGACTGGAACAGATAGTAGAACAGATGCAGGTTCAGGGACCTAACAAAGGGCTGCAGCTGGCAGACTGCAACACTCAATTGTTGCTCAGGCACTTCCCTACAGGTGGAGGTGCCTTAGGTACTAAATGCCTCTCAGCTATTGACTGGGGACACATAGGATTGAACGAACTTTAATAGCCCGGGAGTGCATGCGCACGAGCTCTAAGTGCGCCGCCATGGGAGCAGTGTGGCGCGCGCTGATACTGAGATGCAGGAGCCGGAGCAAGGGACATGACAGGGTGATGAGTAAGTCGGTGGGAGGAAGGAGCGGAAGCATGCAGGGATGCCAGCATTATACCCAGGCCCACCCTGTCTTCCAGATAGTACGGTCTCACTAGCCAATACTGTGGACCACATAATCCTCACCCTGATCCTCTTTCCTTCCCCTATGGCAAGTCACAGGAGAAAAGTGATCCCACACTCAGACACGCCGAGGAGCTCTTTAAATTTCCATTCATTGACTCTGGACTGCACGTTCCAAGAGGGACATGAGGAGATATTGCGTACTGATGCTCAAATATTTGAGCTGCATTGGTCAGAAGAAGAAAAAGGTGGGGAACAACAATTAGTGTCTCAAGAGGAAGATGATGATGAGACACAGTTGCAAACAAGGGATGTTGTTAAGTTAACAAGTCAGGAGAGGACCAGAGTGCGGAAGTGTAAGATGAGGTGGTGGACAAATGAAGTCACTTATAGCAGCATAGAGGGGGCTTGATCCACAGCAGTGCAACAGGCAGAAAGAGGCAGTGGGGTGGCCAGAGGGAGAAGGTGGGCAACTGTTCCCCAGAGTTCCCACTGTCGTCAAGTTCCCAGGCCAAGGGTTAGGTATTCCCCAGTCTGGCGCTTTTTAACTCCTTTACCCCCAAGGGTGGTTTGCATGTTAATGACCAGGCCAATTTTTACAATTCTGATCACTGTCCCTTTATGAGGTAATAACTCTGGAACACTTCCATGGATCCCAGTGATTCTGACTTTTGTTTTCTCATGACATATTGTACTTTATGTTACTGGTAAAATTTCTTTGATATGACTTGCGTTTATTTGTGAAAAAAATGGAAATTTGGCAAAAATTTTCCAATTTTCCAACTTTGAATTTTCATGCTTTAAAATCACAGAGATATGTCACACAAAATACTTAATAAGTAACATTTTCCACATATTTACTTTACATCAGTACAATTTTGGAACCAAATGTTTTTTTGTTAGGAAGTTATAAGGGTTAAAAGTTAAACAGCGTTTTCTCATTTTTACAACACCATTTTATTAGGGACCACATCACATTTGAAGTCACTTTGAGGGGTCTATATGATAGAAAATACCCAAAAATAACACAATTCTAAAAACTTCACCCCTCAAGGTGCTCAAAACCACATTCAAGAAGTTCATTAACCCTTCAGGTGCATTAAAGGAATTTTTGGGATGCAGGTAAACCACTGTTTGGGTGCATGGCAGAGCTCAGAAGGGAAGGAGCGCCATTTGATTTTTTTCAATGCAAAATTGGCTGGAAATGAGATCGGACGCCATGTTGTGTTTGGAGAGCCCCTGATGTGCCTAAACAATGGAAACCCCCCACAAGTGACACCATTTTGGAAACTAGAACCCCTAAGAAACTTATCTAGATGTGTGGTGAGCACTTTGAACCCCCAAGTGCTTCACAGAAGTTTATAACGTAGAGCCGTAAAAATAAAAAATTATATTTTTTTCACAAAAATGATCTTTTCGCCTCCAATTTTTTATTTTCACAAAGGGTAACAGGAGAAATTTGACCCCAAAAGTGTCCAATTTGTCCTGAGTACGCCGTTACCCCATATGTAGGGGTAAAACACTGTCTGGGCGCACAGCAGAGCTTGGAAGGAAAGAAGCACCGTCTGACTTTTTCAACACAGAATTGGCAGGAATTGAGATCTGACACCATGTTGCATTTGGAGAGCCCCTGATGTGCCTAAACAGTGGAAACCACCCAATTCTAACTACAACCCTAACCACAACACACCCCTAACCCTAATCCCAAGTCTAACCATAACTCTAACTCTAACACACCCCTAACCCTAATCCCAACCATAACCCTAATCCCAACCCTAACCCCAATTGTAACCGTAATCCAAACCCTAACTTTAGCCCCAACCCCAACCCTAACTTTAGCCCCAACTCTAACCCTAACTTTAGCCCAATTCACTTTAGTCCAACTCTAACCCTAATGGGAAAATGGAAATAAATACTATTTTGTTTGCGGTTGCCATTATACCGTTAATAACGGCGACCGCAACACCAGGGTCGGTAAAAAACAACCCGAATCATGTTCTCTGGGGTCTCGACTAGCCCCAGCAGCCGAGACCCTGGAGAAATTACAATGTTGGGGGGCGCTATAACCTTAAACCTCAGCTGTTAAAAAGCAGCGCTGTGGTTTAAGGACCCTTAACTGCCGCCGATAAAAGGCGTATCGGCAGTCGTTAAGGGGTTAAATGTAACTCTCATCATTCTCCCCTGCTCGCGTTGATCGTCGGTAGAGCAGGGGAGAATGATGAGAGCCATGTTCAGCACCCGGCAGCGGGGAACAGTGCTTACTGAAACGCTTCTTCCCTGGTGCCCTTCCGTATAGTACTGATGCGACACACACATGCCACACGTATGCCGCAATTATTACTCACACGAACACTGACATCTCCGGTACCAGAAATATCAGAATGTGTGAAAGAGGTGTTATAGCGGGTTTTTATGTTTGGCTGTCACACGCTAAAAGACGCTTTTTATTGCAAAACATAGTTTTTGCATCACCACATTTGGAGAGCTATATTTTTTCCTATTTTGGCCCACAGAGTCATGTAAGGTCTTGTTTTTAGCAGAACAAGTTGACGTTTTCAACTTTCAGCAGCTGCCGGGCTATCACAGGTGCCCGCTCATTAAGGTAATGAATATTCACCTCTCTCCAGTCCCATAGGCATGGAGAGAGGTGAATATTCATTCCCTTAATTGAGCGGGGACACGTGATCGCTTGGCCGCAGGAGCTGCTGGCACTGGAATGAGATGTTGCGTGGGTGTGCAGGGAAGGTAAGCAGGATTTTTTTAATGCTTTTCTCATGGGGGTCACGCATGCAAGGATAGGGATGAGGATAGGGATGAGGAACCATGCATACAAGGATGGAGATAAGGAGCCATGTAGACAAGGATGGGGATAAGTAGCCATACAGACAAGGATGGGAATAAGGAGCCATGCAAACAAAGATGGGAATAAGGAGCCATGCAGACAAGGATGGGAATAAGGAGCCATGCAGACAAGGATTGGGATAATGAGCCATGCAGACAAGGATTGGGATGAGGGGATAATGCATACCCAGCTTATACTAGAGTCAAAACGTTTTCCCAGTTTTTTTGTGGCAAAATTTAGGTGCCTTGGCTTATACTCGGGTCAGCTTATACACAAGTATATAAGATATGTGAGAAAACAACATCAAGCCCTAAAACAATACATATGGGTATACACACTGACAACCACCATTACAGTTAATTCCTCACATTGATTACAAGAGGGTAGAAAAGATGGTGTCCTGAGGTAGTAGAGTTGGCATGGTTAGTAGAGTTAGTTAAGCTAAAGTGACAGTGCTTATAAATGTGCCATATAGCTGCAGTGCTTACCCATAGCTAGAAGAGACTGAGTGCGCCCACCAGGAACAGCTCCAATGCTGGTTTCACGTGTGCTTTTTCAATGGGGAGATGCATCCTTTTTCTGGTGAAAAACTGGGGCCTAAATCCTACCTTCAAATTTTCTACTCCTTTTAAATCTAATTTTGAATTTAGTTTGAAAATTGGCTTGAAAACTGCCCCTTTTTTTTTTTTTATCTCTGGGCCGGAGTCATTAAACTTTTATGCCAGTAATTTGGCGTAATTTGGCGTACTTTTGGCGTTCTCGCACTTTTTACATTCATCTCATCAAATTCATGAAAAGAAGTGCTGTTCACTATGCCACAAAATTTACTCCAGCAGGGACTGGAGCAAGATTTGTGGCAAGATGCACTCTCCTGATTCATTGCAGAAAACAACCCACACCTGTGGCAAGATATCGGGCAACAAGTCCATAGCCAAATCCAAAATCATCATATCAAACCTGTATATCTACAAAAAATATAAAAAGTCTACAAACCTCTATTAAAATGCCAAGTTTTGCCATGTAAAAATATCATACAAAAAATAATCAATTCAGAACTATTTTCATTTTTATTGTCACCTATCTGTACAAATCCATTAAGAAACAATCTGAAATCAGTTTGATGGGGAAAATAAAAATAACAAAACTAAAACAAGGTGGTGTCATATGTATGAATACGCTCTTATAATTGGTAATGGGATTGTGTTCAGAATTATCCAATCCCATATAAACTCATGTTAGGTAGTAGTCAGTACACAGCTGCCATTACGAGTATTTACGAACTTTCTTATGAACCCAATATAAAGTTTAGCTATTCCAGTAGGATTTTTCTTATATTTTCTTAGTTACATTTTTACAGCAAAGGCCATGGTGCATAAACAGCTTAGGCCTCTTTCACACTTCTGTCGTTGGCTGTGCATCATAGTGCAGTGAAATGACGCGTCGAAGGACGTCGAGAAAATAGAGGAAAACGTGTGTGACACATCCAGTATTATGACGGAGGCGTTGTCTGATTTCCCAGCCGAATTTTATAATATAAGATTCAGGAGGAGAGAGAGAGAAAGAAAGAAAGAGAGAGAGAGACTTTTCCCCGAGTTGCAATTTGCTTCCAGGCATGCTCAGATGTAAAAACTGCATCCGTCACTGGATTCCTGTGTTTCACAGTGTGCGCAGGATCCAGTGTCCATAGGCTCCCATTCTGTGGAACGACGTATGCCGCAGGAGGCGTCGGGGAACGTTTTTCCACTGCAGAGAAAAAACGTTCCATGGAACGTTTTTTGGAAAAGACGGGCCGTCAAATTCCGCAGGATCCAGTGCACGACAGACGAAACGTGTGGCCATCCGTCGCAATACGTCACTAATACAAGTCTATGAGAAAATGCAGGATCCTGTTTTCTCAAAAAACGACGGGACTACAAAGACGGAAGTGTGAAAGAGGCCTTACAAAATAGCATAGGGATCTCATTGCTGAAAGTTAACAGTCAAGAGAAGGATACAAAAAAAATGTAAAGGCATTAGATATATCATGGAACACTATGAAGTTGGTCATCAAGAAGTGGCTTAAATTTGACACTGGAGATCCCTCAAAAATTAAAAGGTCAAGAAGAAAATTGGTCAATGAGCCTGCTAAGAGGCCTACAGCCATATCAAAAGAGTAGCAGAAATTCCTGTGGGGTATGGTGGCAAGATAGTAGTAATGTCTGTCAAAGAAAAACATCGATGCCTGGATATGTTTTCTCAAAAGCTATATCAAGTATGCCAAAAGCATGTGGAAAAACGTGTTATGGTCTGATTAAAAACAATGATGCACTTTTTAGCCATAATTCCAAAAGGTATATTTGGTGCTAAGCCAACACTGCTCATTACCAAAAACCCACAGTGAAGCACGGTGGAGGCAGCATTATGCTTTGGGGTTGTTTTTTAGCAATGGGAAATGGAGCTTTAGTCAAGGTAAGGGAATTTTGAACAGTTCCAAAACCTTGCAGCTTCTGCTGAAAGTCTGAAGATGAAGAGGAATTTCAACATGACAACTAGGCCAGGGTTGCCAACTTCAGTTTTTATTTTTTTCTAGACAGCTTATCAAAAAAATCCCCTATGGGAGGTGGAGCCACATATTCATGACTGTAATCGGCGGCCCCACGTGACCGCATACAGTAGAAGGTGCAGCCAGGACAGGAAGCAGCGACAGCCAACGAGGGAAGCGGGTGAGTATTTTCAGAACAGCGGGGGGGCGCACAGGGGGTGGGAGGGCGGCGGACAGATAGATCTTTCTTTTAAACACTATTATTCATATCTTCTATGCAGCAAACGTTGCTGCACAGAAGATATGAATCGCGGCTTCAGCACCATGTGGGGGGGACAGCGCTTACTGTAGCGCTGTCTCCTGCACGCCACACGGAGAACGTCCGTGTGAGGTACGTGTTTTACACGGACCCATTGACTTTAATGGGTCCGTGTAATACGTGCGCTCCCACGAACACTGACATGTCTCCGTGTTTGGCACACGGAGACACGTTCCGCACACGGTCCGCACAAAATCAATGACATCTGCACAGATGCATTGATTTTAATGTGTCTACGTGTGTCAGTGGCTCCGGTACGTGAGGAAACTGTCATCTCACGTACCGGAGCCACTGACGTGTGAAACCGGCCTAAGGCTGTGTGCACATGTTTTTTTTTTTTGCTATGCTTTTTCAGTGCTTATTTTGTCACAAAGCCCGAAGGGTTTCCTGATGTCAGCAAAGTGAATGAGAATTCTGAATTCTCACACACACATTACTTATTTGTGCCTTAGAGATTTGGTGCAGATTTCAGTCTGTAGCATGTCAAGTCGAGCATTTTTGCTGCAGATTTCACCCATACTAATCAGTGGAAAAAACCTGCACTAAAAATGAAAGTAAAAAATGCATGTTTTTATGGCTGCATTTTCCTACCAAGAGATACAGAAATTTCTGCACCAAATACTTAACGTGTGCACACACCATAGGTATTCCTCCAAATCAACAAAGAGTGGTTTTGCCAGAAAAAGTATATAGTTTTAGAATGGCCAGCCAAATCCCAGACCTGAGTTCAGTTGAAAATCTGTGGCTTGACCAGAAATGGCTGCACACAAGCGATGCCCTTGTAATCTGACAGATTTGGGGCGCTACTGCAAGGAAGAGTGGGAAAAGATTGCAAATTCTAGATGTGCCATGCTGATAGACTCCTACCCAAAAATACTGAATGCTATCATAAGTTCAAAGGGTCCTTCAACAACATATTAGCTTAAGGGTGTGAATATTTATGCAACTGCATTATTTTTATTTTAGTTCTTTACTTTTTCCACCCAACAAGATTTCAGTTTGTTTCTCAATTGAATTACACAGATTATTGGCGCCATTAAAGATGTAGAAAGTTGTGAAATTATTCTTTGTGGTGTGATTTTTTTTTTTACATGAAAAAAGCTTGGCATAATTTGTAGACTTTTTATATCTATTGTATCTGTTTAAATTCAGATTAAACCAGAACAATTTACAAGTCTTTCCTCTAACGCTAAAGACATTTTCACATAAATTAGAGCAATTTCAGTAGCAGTTTAATAAAATCATTTAACTTATCAATGAAGCTTTCCAGGAAGTAGTAAGCATGTCCCCAGAGCATCCTCTGTGAGTTATATATCTGTAGGGTTAAGATCTATTGATTTATCCAAGTCACTGTTCATGCGATGGTGTTATACTTTGCGTAAAGCTAAAGGTTGCAATCTGGAATGACAATGCGTTTTATCTAGAAGCAATTAAATAAAATGAAAAATCAATGTCATGCAACATTAAAGGGTTGGGCCGAAACTAACATTTATTTTAATCCTAAATGTCTGTTTATTTAACCCCATAACCCCCAGAGCTTTATTCGGTTTTGCGTTTTGGTTTTTCGCTCCCGTTCTTCCGAGTGCCATAACTTTTTTATTTTTCCGTCAATATGGCCATGTGAGGGCTTGTTTTTTGTGGGATGGGTTGTACTTTTGAACAACACCATTGGTTTTACCATGTCATGTACTAGAAAACGGGAAAAAAATTCCAAGTGCGGTGAAATTGCAAAGAAAGTGAAATCCCACACTTGTTTTTTGTTTGGCTTTTTTAGTAGGTTCACTAAATGCTAAAACTGACCTGCCATTATCATTCTCCAGGTCATTACGAGTTCATAGACATCAAATATGTCTAGGTTATTTTTTATCTAAGCGGTGAAAAAAAATCCAAACTTTGCTAAAAAAAAATTGCTCCATTTTCCGATACCCGTAGCATCTCCATTTTGATCTGGGGTCGGGTGAGGGCTTATTATTTGTGTGCCGAGCTGATGTTTTTAATTATACCATTTTGGTACAGATACTATCTTTTGATCACCCGTTATTTCATTTTAATGCTATGTCACGGCGACCAGAAAAACGTAATTTTGGTGTTTTTACTTTTTTTTCCCACTATGCCGTTTAACAATCAGATTAAACTTTTTATTTTTATTGACAGATCGGGCGATTCTGTATGTCGCGATACCAAATATGCGTATGTTTGATTTTATTTTAATTGCTTTATTTTGAATGGGGCAAAGGGGGGGTGATTTGAGCTTTATTAATTTTTTTTTTTTTTATATTTTTAAAAACATATTTGTTTTACTTTTGCCATGCTTCAATAGTCTCCTATGGAGACTAGAAGCTGCCATAGCCTTATTGGCTCTGCTACATAGAGGCGATGTTCAGATCGTCTCTATATAGCATATTTACTCACTTGCTATGAGCGCCGACCACTGGGTGGCGCTCACAGCAAGCCAGCACTGACAACCATAGAGGTCTCCAGGAGACCTCTGGTTGTCATGCCAACACACCAGTGACCTGCAATCACATGACGGTGGTCACCGGTGTGCGTATTTCCAGCTATTTAAATGCTTCTGTGAGAGTTTGACAGCGGCATTTAACTGGTTAATAGCCAGGGGTGGATGGCGATTCCACCCGTGTCTATTGCGGGCACATGTCAGCTGTTCAAACACTAATTGTTATCAGTGATGTCCTGTTTCAGGGGTTAGTCTAGTTCTCTACTAGGGGCTGGGCTACACTAAGCATGCATTAGTTGTCAGTTCCCTTGGTGTGCTTTATAGAATCTTGCACAGTGACAGTGTGCTCCCTAACCGGTTCTGATGAGAAGTGAATAGCTGGCAAGAGAGCACACTGTCAGTGCACATTGTAAGGAGCTTACCCTGTAAGCAGGAAAAGAAGAGATTAGCCCAGCCACTGCAAGTGAAGTCACATGACAGTTTTCTCCTTACAATGTGCACTGACAGTGCGCACTCTTGCCAGTGGAGCGCCCCGTCAGGGCAAGGGATTACTCGGTACCGGGTCCTGCAGTTCACAGGGGGATGTCACGGTGGCTGACCCGGTCCATGGCCCTGGGGCGTCCGTGAAAAAGGGAAAGGTCTTTAAAGGGGAAAAGAGTTTATGTTCGTGATGCCACCTGTGGTATTCGGTCAGGGTGACCGACGCTGCTTTAAGCGGTCCGCTGGGGTGATGTTATGGCAGCTAGATAGTATACCTTCCCACAGGTGAAGAATGTCCCTAGGGCTTCCCGGTGTGTTGATGGTGGTATGGTGAGAGGCGCAGAGAAGAACGAGGACACAAGGTTGCAGTCTCTTTACCTTTACTGAAGACTTCAGCATCCACAGTCCAGGGCACCAGATCACAGGGCATGCAGAGTTTGGCCGGCTTGGAGGCAAGTCCAGAGTTCCCTTGTCCAGGTGGAAATCAGTAGCCTTCCCTTGTGCTGTGGTGGTGTAGTCCCTTATTGCCTATGGCTTCACATAAGGGTCTCAGATGTGGTGTTTCCCTCTCTCTGTCCCCCATATAGGATAGGATAAAACCCGTATGACTGGTGACTTGAGCCTGTTTATAGGGTCTCTTAGATAACCCGGCTCTGTAGGTGTCACTGTGCCTCCTGGGTGTAGGTGCGGACAGGTAACCAGCAATTAGCTGTCCAGCCGGTCTCTTAAATAAGTCATAGAGGTCCTTACTCCCTCGATGTTCCAGCTACCGGGATTCTGCGCCTAAGAAGGAGGCAGCCTGAGCGGGGCTTGTCCCCTTCTGGTATCCTCTCCTTTGCTTTGACTTCCTTCATGCTCACTGCAATACAATTTTGCCTTTCAAAGTCTCTTTCTGGGAGCTGCAGCTCTGAGGGCATATAATAACGTTGCGCCATACATATTACACACATGGGGCACACATATTATCCTATACCAGAATTACTACCTACAATAGTGTACCATGTGCGTATGCTAGGACCAGAGAAGGGAAAACTGAAAAACAGAAATCCTAGCACTCCACAGAGAAACACAGTCAACAAGTCCCATAAAACATATATCTTTATTAAATGTACATTAAAAGAGTCAACAATAAATGGAAAAGGTACATAAGAAGAAATGGGGCTAGTAAGAAAACCGTATGTCCATGCACAATACACATAGGGCTGTAAAGTCCCACCCGCCGCATCAAGCACATAGTATACTATTAATGTAGACCCCACAGAGTGGATGAAAAACGTCTAGAGACGCTCATACGCTGAACAATCCCCATAGGACTGATACTGAATATACTAAGTATAGTGCAAGTGCACAAAAAAAACTTCTAATCACTAAATACCAGCCATCCAGCAAGATAAAAGTTTTACCTGATGTGCGTTAGCGGTGAGGGACCCCAAGCCCACCCCGACGTGCGTTTCGGAGCACCGCAATGCTCCTTCCTCAGGGGGTATGTGTCAGACAGGCACTAATAGCATCTTTTTATGTGACCACGCCGGACATCCCCGTAGGCACATAGTGCATCGCCCGCTCGCCCTGCCAGCCAAAGCACCGCTGCCATCCGGTATTGGAAACACGCGGGCCCCACGTGATCGGGCATCACATGACAGCGGACGCCGACACCGACAGGACATAGGTGGGCGTGTATACAGAGATGGATAGCAAACACCATTATTAAAAAGGGCAAAAGGAGGGGCACATAAAAATATATATACAGAAATAAGCAAAAAAGGGGGCAGATATCAGTAATAATACCAACCAAGCAAATGTAGTGCTGCCGCATCACCAGTGTCTCCCCGGGTGCGCAACCAAAGCACACAAGGACACACAAGCCAGCGGCAAAGCACCACACAGCAAGAGGTGTACATCCCACATATATATAGTGTGCAATATATAGACACAAACAAACAAAAAAACAAATATATATACACAAAAAGGTATACAGAATATACAGAGACAATAACCAAACCCATAAACCAAAAAATACCAACAAGACTTGAATACACATATATATGTATATAGCACAAATATGAATATAAAAGGCATGTACAACCAATGCATAATAAAAATTGGAGTGATAATAGATAACCATCAATACCCCAGCCAGAAGAAACCCATAATGCACAATACATAAACTATCAAAAGAAACAAAAATACCATAAGACAAACACGAGGACAAACAATACACAACACTCAGTGATGCTGATAAATATATCATGTGACGTTCCCGATATCCTTGATGTTCCAAGGTCAGCAGAGTATAACGTGCACCTATCTAAAACAACAAATAATAAAATATAAGTAAAAACAGTGTGCATGACAACAGTAAATTCCACTATAGTTCCAGATACGGATAATCACAAAAATGGAACAAATGAGATATGCTCATTAAGTCCATGCGGGTGGATTGTCCGCAGTGTCCAAATCCACTTGGACTCCAACTGCGCTAGACGTTTTGAGAGATTCCCTCCCCTAATATTAATTTGTAGCAGGTCAATACCCCGTACTCTCAATAACTTCTCATCACATTGATGAAAATCATGAAAATGACGTGGCAAGGTTTTGAGGGTGGATGTGTCCGTGCAGGTGGCTGCCGCGCTAATTCCCAATACGTGTTCCCGAATACGGACTTTGAGTTGCCGTGTGGTCAGACCAACATAGATCAGACCACACGGACAGGTAGCATAGTAAATCACGTATCGGGAAACACAAGAAATGCGTTGTCTGATGGTATATTGTTTTGTGCCATCCGAGTTGGAAAAGGAGGCACATCTATCAACATTAGGACACACGACACACCTACGACACGGAACACATCCACCCCCCGGCCGCATTGCATCCAAGAAAGTAGGCATAGCCTGACCAACATAGTGACTACGTGTCAGTTGGTCACGGAGGTTTCTCGCACGTCTAAACGTAATTGAGGGATTATCGGGGAGGAATTTAACAATGATTGGGTCGGCTTTCAAGATAGGCCAAGCATTCCTAATAGCAGTACGTAGCCTACCATGTTGAGGATTGTACGACGTGATAAACCTTGCCACGTCATTGCCATTAGACCTTCTAGATGCTTGACCATAGAGCAAGTTATTACGGTCGGAATATTTGGCACGATGGTATGCCTTCTTTATACTCCGACCACTATAACCCCTAGACAGAAACCGTTGTTTCAACTCCTCCGCCCGGACCTCAAAATCAGCATTGTCAGAGCAGATCTGGCGCAGGCGGAGGAATTGCCCCACCGGCCGGTCTCTGACAGCCCTGTTGACAGCGCTCTGGACTGAGGACTCTAAAACCTTCAGTAAAGAGGTAAAGAGACTGCAACCTGGTGTCCTCGTTATTTACTACGACCTACACTGCACCGCAACATCACCACCATCCACATCTGTTACTGTACGCCCCTCAGCAGGGTCACGGACCGGGTCTAGCCACCGTGACAACCCCAGAGCAGAGACTTAGAGGCCCGGTACCGGGTACCCCTCGGCCCTGCGGCAGTGGGGGCGCTACAACTTGGCGTCACGAACAGGATCTACTTAAGCCTGAGGAATCAGGTCATGTGTGCCTTGGAACTGTGATTTATTGTGCTTGGACTGTAACTTATTGCAAAGACTGTGCGTCGGCAATTGCCGCCAAGAGTTCCCGCCACGATTCGCCATCGCAGTGTGCGGAGGGAGGAGCCACAGCTTCGTGGGCGGAACCGGCCAAAAGAAGCGCGGAACGAGAAAGCGCGGTAACGTGCCGATCCCGGAAGAGGAACCCCGATCTCCAGCAGGTTAGTGGAGGAAGGGCCAGCCATGTCCGAGCCGGGAGAAGCGGAGGAGGAGGCCGCAACCGGGGACGCAGGGGCACCTCCGGGCCCCGCAGCGGGCGAAGCTGCGGCCCTAATACCACCACCGGTTGCCGCAGAACCCGCTGCCCCCAGCAGTCAGTCGGACACTGCCGCTACCACAAAAGCCATAATGCCCTTCTCTATGCCGTACCTGCCCGGAGCGGCCTGGCTCCCGCGATACTCCGGGGAGTTGCATACATTCACTGACTTTAAGGAAGGGCTCTGCAGCCTGCTCGAGTTCTATCCCCTGACAGAGCCTCAGAAGGTTCATATGATAACCGGCCAACTCTTTGGGGCGGCTCTGAGAGAATTGAAGTCCTGGCCCGCCGAGGATAAGGGAACTGCACAGCAGATTTTTGCAAAGCTTAAAGCCACCTTCGATACTCGCACTGCTACAGAAATCAAACTGACTTTCTATGGATGCAAACAGGGACCGCAGGATAGCTTACGGGACTATGCCCTTAAACTCCAGGAGGCGATGCGGGCCATTAAGCAGAGTGACCCCAGCAGCATGCAGGATGAGGATAAACTCCTGAAGGAGTGGTTCATTGAGGGGCTCCTGTGCAGTCACCAGCGGGGCCAATTGCACTTCCTGGCCATGCAAAATCCGGACTTGACTTTTGCGCAATTCAAAGATAAAGCTATCCAGGCATTGCAGGAGCGACAACCCAGCCGTGCAGCACCTCCCTGGCGCCCCGCTCTCACATACCACCAGGGGGTGGCGTCGGATGCCCCAGTCGCCGCCGAGACCGATGCCCAGAGCCTAGAGGACGACTCCCCTGCAGGACTTCGCCTCCAGATGCAGGAGCTAACCAAGAGCGTTGCTGCCCTGGCCCGGACGGTGCAGTCCCTACAGGAGGCCCCCAAGGAGAAGATCCAGTTGGCCTCCAGACCAGAGGATGTCCCTTGGATGCGACAGAGGAGGACTCCGCCGACCAGAGGCCGGAACGACGATCGCTTCCACCAGGACGGACGACCCATCTGCCGCCGCTGTCACCAGGTGGGCCACCTTGCAAGGTACTGTCCTTTAAACGAGCAACCCCTGGGGCAAAGGGCCAACCCCCAGGAGTAGGACGGTCAGGCCCACAGCATTGGAGAACCAAGTACATTGGAGGACGACCAGTTCTCCCTGTAGTGGTTGATGGAATCCCCTTGAAAGCTTTGCTGGACACCGGTTCTCAGGTGACGACTATACCTTACGTGCTTTATAGACGGTATTGGGAGGACACCGATATTACTCGTGGCCCTGACGATGATTTCACCATAATAGCCAGTAATGGTCAGCCGTTGCCACAAGTGGGGTATAAGGAGGTCACCATCAAGGTGGGGCGGGTGGAATTGAAAGCCCAAGGGATTGTGATTGTTGATATTGACCGTCGAGAATGTAATCCCATGATGACTCTTGGTACTAATGTTATAGAAAATTGTCTTGCAGAAGTTATTGTTTTATTGCAACAGGTGGCAGAAACCGCTGGCCACAGTGAGCAACGTGCCTTGCAGAAGGAAATCAGAGCTCTGATGCAGAGACAGCAGGTAGAGCTGACTGGTGGTGAGATTGGTCGTGTCACTGTGAGTGATTCAAACCCCATCGCGATACCCCCCAGGAGTGAAATGTTAATATGGTGTCGGGCAGCCATAGGCCTCAGGGGAAAGGACTACCAGGCCTTGGTAGAGCCCGTATATTCAGATAATAGGCCTACTATTCTGACAACCCGGGGGGTGGTCGATGTTCGCCAGGGGAGAGTGCCCGTACGTGTCCTCAATTGTGGGGAGGAAGAGGTTCACCTCACTAAGTATGCCACGCTTGCCAAATTGTTCACCGTTAATAATAGTGTGATACAGACACCTGAACCCTTGGTCCCGTCAAACGTGGCGGAGGACAACGGTTCTGCAGAGCACTCGAAAGACTGGTGTCGGGAATTGCATGTGGGCACTGACTCTACCCCATCCCATCAAAAGCAGGGGGCCTACAGGGTGGTACACGAGTACGAGCAGGTATTCAGCAAACACCCCTTAGATTTTGGGCAGGTGAAAGGGATCCAACACCATATCCCCACGGGAGATCACCGACCCATAAAAGAGAGATATCGCCCTGTACCCCCAGCTCATTACCAGTGTGCCAAGGACATGTTGCGGGAAATGAAGGAGGCTGGGGTGGTGAGAGACAGCTGTAGCCCCTGGGCAGCTCCGTTAGTCCTTGTTAAAAAGAAAGATGGTACAATGAGAATGTGTGTTGATTACAGGCAGTTGAATCGCATTACACATAAGGACGCATACCCACTGCCCAGGATAGAGGTGTCTCTGGCTGCCTTAAAATCTGCTAACTACTTCTCTACCTTAGATCTCACCAGTGGGTACTGGCAGGTTCCTGTAGCGGAGGCGGACAAAGAGAAGACGGCCTTCACGACACCAATGGGTCTCTGCGAATTCAATTACATGCCCTTTGGATTGTGCAATGCTCCCGGGACGTTCCAGGGGATGATGGAGTGCTGCCTGGGACACATGAACTTCGAAACCGTGCTGCTGTATTTGGATGATGTCATTGTCTTCTCTAAGACCTACAAAGACCATCTGAAGCATCTGGCCGAGGTGTTTGAAGCCCTGTCCAACTTTGGCTTAAAGGTGAAACCGTCCAAGTGTCATCTGCTGAAACCTAAAGTGCAGTACCTGGGCCATGTGGTGAGCGCTGAAGGAGTGGCCCCAGACCCCGACAAGGTCATGGTGATCAAGGACTGGCCAAAGCCCAGTGACCTTCACGAAGTCCGGCAGTTCCTCGGGCTGGTAGGCTATTACCGGAGGTTCATTAAGGACTTTACCAAGAAGGCCGCACCCTTGCAAAACCTGTTGGTGGGCCAACCAAAGAGGACCAAGGGGAGGAGCACCCCCTTTGGTTGGAACGAGGAGCTGGAGGGATCCTTCACTTGTTTGAAGTCGGCATTGACGGGAGAAGAGGTACTGGCTTACCCCGAATACGACCAACCGTTTGTGCTGTACACAGATGCCAGCAATGTGGGATTAGGAGCCGTGCTGTCCCAGGTCCAGAAAGGCAAAGAAAGGGTGATCGCTTACGCCAGCAGGAAACTCCGTCCCACGGAAAGAAACCCTGATAACTACAGTTCCTTTAAGCTGGAATTCCTTGCCATCGTCTGGGCAGTGACAGAGGTTCAAACACTACCTGGCCTCCGCAAAATTCACCGTCTTCACGGATAACAATCCGCTAACGCATCTGGATACTGCCAAACTCGGGGCCTTGGAACAGCGGTGGATGGCCCGGCTGTCCAACTACGATTTCACCATAAAGTACCGGGCAGGACACAAGAATGCCAATGCCGATGCCTTGTCCCGAATGCCCAATTTGCCAGAAGCGGGAGAAGACCCGGAGGCACTTGAAGAGGTGGAGCTGCCTGCATTCCATCGCCCCAAAGCCACTCAGAACTCTCATCATGTGAAGAACAGGCACAGGAACCAACCGGATGCCACGCTGAATTTCCTGCCCCATCACGGATGGGCGGAAACTCAGGATGGTGACCCCGCGGTCCGTCGGGTGAAAGAGCTCTTGACGCAGGCAGGGTTGCATCCCGGCCAAGATGATCCACAGGAAACCCAACAGCTGTGGAAGGGGAGAAGCAAACTGTTTATCCATGATGGCAAGCTGTGCAGGAGGAGCATCGACCCACGTACTCATGAATTGGTGTGGCAGATAGTGGTGCCAAGGCGAGATGCGCCCATGGTTCTGGGAGCCTACCACGATGGAGCCGGACACTTCGGATGGAGGAAGCTAGAGAGGCTACTCCGAGGGAGGTTCTATTGGATTGGCATGAAGAGAGCCATTGAGAAGTGGTGTCGGGAGTGCGGTCCATGTAGCCTGCGCAGGAAGGACCGTGGCAGCCAACGGGCTCCCCTGCAGCCTATCATCACCAAACGGCCGCTCGAACTGGTCGCGCTGGATCACGTGAAGTTGACACCTAGCCGGTCCGGCTATATCTACGCTCTTACCATCGTAGATCACTACTCCAGATTTCTGGTGGTTGTACCTGTCAAGGATCTAACGGCCAGGACTGCCGCCAAGGCCTTCCAGCAGTACTTTTGTAGGCCCAATGGCTACCCGGAGAAGGTACTGACTGATCAGGGACCAGCATTCGAAGCAGAAGTGTTCCAAGAGTTCTGCCAACTGTACGGGTGTAAGAAGATCTGAACCACGCCGTACCATCCTCAAACCAATGGGATGTGCGAAAAGATGAACCAGGTGGTGATCGACTTATTGAAGACCTTGCCCGTAGAGGAACGGAACCTGTGGCCGACAAAGTTGCCTGACATGGTGGATATCTACAATCACATCCCAGTAAATTCCACCAACTGTACTCCAGCGTACCTAATGAGGGGAAGGCCTAGCCAGTTACCCGTTGATCTGGACATGGGGGTCCTAGTCCCCGAAGATACCTCGCCGGATGCAGATTGGGATGCAGAAAGGCAGCGAAGGTACCGCAAAGTACAGGAGTGCGTGGAAAGAAGTCTCGCCCAGGCTAGGCAAAAACAAGAAAGGGACTACAACCAGCACACTCCTGCGATTCCCCTGTCACCTGGTGAGCAAGTACTCAAACGAAAGAGGAGACTACACAAGCTCGATGACCAATGAGAAGCAGAACCGTATACCATCCTGCCATCCGATTTCGACAACACGAAGGTCTGTCTCATCAGCAAGGACAGAGGGGCGACCTCGACAGCGGTATCCAGGGATCACCTTAAGGTCTGCCCCGATAAGTTGAGAGAGAGGGACATGGCCCCAGGAATCTCCCCGCCGGTGGAAAAGGAGAAGATGATCCATACCGTCCTAGGTGACTTTCCCCAGTCCTGGACTCAGATAAATCAGGCCATCGTGGTACCTGTTCTAACGTTTCAACAGCCGGACCCACCAGAAACAATGGTGGTACCAGATCATCCGGTCCCGCAACCTAAACAAGCCCTACCTGAAGATGCCATGCCGACCGTTGAACCGGCAAATCCTCCCTTCGCTATCGGTGAGCCTGCCGTGCCTACTGTTGCCAGTAGCAGCAGCCCTGAGAGCTTCAGCCTGCCAGTGCTACCCAGACTCACTGAAAGTGTAGCTAGAAGGCAATACACTACACCAGGGGTAGCAAGTATAGTGGGCCCTGTTAGGCCAGTAGCAACCCCTGTGCTGCGAAGGTCCACACGCAGCACTCAGAATCAAATTCCCCTCCGCTACAAAACTTAGAGATACTAATAAGGGCTGTTATTTAGTTGAAAATGTTTGTGTATATATCTTTTGTTACAGGTTTTAAAATGGACAATAGAGTAATGGACGGTGAATTGCTCCAAAAACTTCTAAAAGGGGACCCCTTTGTTTACCCGGGGTCCCCGCAGTTTCAACCACTGAACTGAGAGTCATAAACTGTGCATGACCTAACTTTCGCAACGTTCAAGAGTCCTCACCTCCCATAAAGGGAAGCACTGCAATGTTTAATTGTTTATGATATTTCAAAATTTTGTGTGTTTTCTGTTAACATGTAATGTTGTTCTTGTTTTCCCAGTCCGGGAGTACTGGATTTAACCGGGGGGGAGTGCAGCGCCCCAGAGTCCTGGTCGTTGCAGTAATGTCGCTCTGCCACTAAGGGGAGTGATGTTACGTCTGATTACACTAAAGGAATTTCTCTGACCAGGTAACACTCACACTACACTTCACACTCCGGCCACCAGGGGGGGTGGTTCTATCTAGTAGGCCACTCCTCACACTCTGGTAAAACTGGGGGTTGGACAGGAAGAGAGAGAGAGAAGTAACTGGGAAGAACTAGTGAGAGGACCTGTCAGGGATGGGATCCTGGCAGACTCCTAAGAGCAGAACTAACCAACGGGAATACAGTAAAGAGGAATTAGGACCAGAAGGAGTCGTGCTGTTAGACCGAGGCAACATCCTTCTGAGGCGCAAACAGTCGGTGGCTGGAACGCCGAGCAAGTAAGAGACTTTAAGTACTACTGCAAACCACGGCAGGACAGCCAATTATAGGTTGGCTGTCTCACACAAATCACCTAAGCAGACAACGGAGGCAGCTGTGGGAGAGGGGCGACTCTAGGGTCCCGGAAGAACTCCAGGCCTACCCCGTCATACGGGTGCATCCTACCATATCACCTGGGGGACGGAGAGAACGAACATCAGAGACAGACACAGCAGTTGTGAGGACTATCCCGGGGTGCTCAGCAGGGAAGAACTACAACACCCAGCGCTAGAAGGTAGACACTGATTCCCACCTGTAAAGGGAACTCCTGATGTGCCTTTGGACCGGCCGGTCTCTGACAGCCCTGTTGACAGCGCTCTGGACTGAGGACTCTAAAACCTTCAGTAAAGAGGTAAAGAGACTGCAACCTGGTGTCCTCGTTATTTACTACGACCTACACTGCACCGCAACATCACCACCATCCACATCTGTTACTGTACGCCCCTCAGCAGGATCACGGACCGGGTCTAGCCACCGTGACAACCCCAGAGCAGAGACTTAGAGGCCCGGTACCGGGTACCCCTCGGCCCTGCGGCAGTGGGGGCGCTACATATTCAATATCAGTCCTATAGGGATTGTTCAGCGTATGAGCGTCTCTAGACGTTTTTCATCCACTCTGTGGGGTCTACATTAATAGTATACTATGTGCTTGATGCGGCGGGTGGGACTTTACGGCCCTATGTGTATTGTGCCTGGACATACGGTTTTCTTACTAGCCCCATTTCTTCTTATGTACCTTTTCCATTTATTGTTGACTCTTTTAATGTACATTTAATACAGATATATGTTTTATGGGACTTGTTGACTGTGTTTCTCTGTGGAGTGCTAGGAGCTCTGAGGGCATGCACAGCTCCGTTAACATTCTGTCCTCCTCAAACTCCGGTCTGGAACTAGCTAACAGAACTCCTGTCTGGAGCTCTGTCATGAACTGACTGACTAAATAAATAGGAAGCTCCCCCTGGTGGTCTGGAGTGTGAAATGTGTTGCATGTTTGTGATTCCTGGATGCAGTTATCCTTCCTTGCCTCCAAACGTAGCATCACTCTCCCCGAGAGGAAAGCAATACAACTGCGATGACCAGGATCCTGGGGTGCCACACCAGCTCGTGACTTCTCATCAGATTTGGTGAGGGAGTGCTGTGTCACTGTGCATATTGCACAGCTATAAGATCCTATTGAGTATATACTGGACTTGACAACCGACACATGCTCAGTAGAGCAGGGACTAGCCCAGCCTCTGAAGTGGATGTCACTGATAATGGTTCATTTCAGCATGGGGTCAGAGGATGCGGCAGTGACCACAGCCTCTGTTCCCTGATGACAACTTGTTTGAGTATGCCAGCATGCACTGGGGTTCTCAAATGATGTTATGACCCCAATGGCGAGGGTCTCAGAGGAACGTGGAAGTCTGCAGAATACAAAAATCCAGCTCATAGGGCAGTGGTAACTGGGTTGACCATATATCTACTCCTAACGCCAACACTAGAAGTAGCCGGGGATCATTCCTACGTTGATTCTAGATGACACGCGCCAGCCGGAGAATCTAGCTACCCCTAATAGAGGAAAACAAAGACCTTTCTTGCCTCCAGAGAAGGGGACCCCAAAGCTGGATAGAAGCCCCCCACAAATAATGACGGTGAGGTAAGAGGAAATGACAAACACAGAAATGAACCAGGTTTAGCACAGAGAGGCCCGCTTACTGATAGCAGAATAAAGAAAGGTAACTTATATGGTCAACAAAAACCCTATCAAAATCCACACTGGAAATTCAAGAACCCCCGAACCGTCTAACGGTCCGGGGGGAGAACACCAGCCCCCTAGAGCTTCCAGAAAAGGTCAGGATGTAGATTTGGAACAAGCTGGACAAAAATACAAAACCAAAACAAATAGCAAAAAGCAAAAGGCAGACTTAGCTGATATAACTGGAACCAGGATCAGTAGACAAGAGCACAGCAGACTAGCTCTGATAACTACGTTGCCAGGCATTGAACTGAAGGTCCAGGGAGCTTATATAGCAACACCCCTAACTAACGACCCAGGTGCGGATAAAAGGAATGACAGAAAAACCAGAGTCAAAAAACTAGTAACCACTAGAGGGAGCAAAAAGCAAATTCACAACAGTACCCCCCCCTTAGTGAGGGGTCACCGAACCCTCACCACGACCACCAGGGCGATCAGGATGAGCGGCATGAAAGGCACGAACTAAATCGGCCGCATGAACATCAGAGGCGACCACCCAGGAATTATCCTCCTGACCATAGCCCTTCCACTTGACCAGGTACTGAAGCCTCCGCCTGGAGAGGCGAGAATCCAAGATCTTCTCCACCACGTACTCCAACTCGCCCTCAACCAACACCGGAGCAGGAGGCTCAGCAGAAGGAACTACAGGCACAATGTACCGCCGCAACAAGGACCTATGAAATACATTGTGAATAGCAAACGACACAGGAAGATCCAGACGAAAAGATACAGGATTAAGGATTTCCAATATCTTGTAAGGCCCATAAAAACGAGGTTTAAATTTGGGAGAGGAGACCTTCATAGGAACAAAGCGGGAAGAAAGCCATACCAAATCCCCAACGCGTAGTCGGGGACCCACACCGCGGCGGCGGTTGGCAAAGCGCTGAGCCTTCTCCTGTGACAACTTCAAGTTGTCCACCACATGATTCCAGATCTGCTGCAACCTATCCACCACAGAATCCACCCCAGGACAGTCAGAAGGCTCCACATGACCCGAAGAAAAGCGAGGATGGAAACCAGAGTTGCAGAAAAAAGGCGAAACCAAGGTGGCGGAACTAGCCCGATTATTAAGGGCAAACTCAGCCAACGGCAAGAATGTCACCCAATCGTCCTGATCAGCAGAGACAAAACACCTCAAATAAGCCTCCAAAGTCTGATTGGTTCGCTCCGTCTGTCCATTAGTCTGAGGATGGAAAGCAGACGAAAACGACAAATCAATGCCCATCCTACTACAAAAGGATCGCCAGAACCTGGAAACGAACTGGGATCCTCTGTCTGACACAATATTCTCAGGGATGCCGTGCAAACGAACCACGTTCTGGAAAAACACAGGAACCAGATCGGAAGAGGAAGGCAGTTTAGGCAAAGGAACCAAATGGACCATCTTGGAGAAGCGATCACATATCACCCAGATAACGGACATGCCCTGAGATAGCGGAAGATCAGAAATGAAATCCATGGAGATATGTGTCCAAGGTCTCTTCGGGACAGGCAAGGGCAAGAGCAAACCGCTGGCACGAGAACAGCAAGGCTTAGCTCGAGCACAAGTCCCACAGGACTGCACAAAAGACCGCACATCCCTTGACAAGGAAGGCCACCAAAAGGACCTGGCCACCAGATCTCTGGTGCCAAAAATTCCCGGGTGACCTGCCAACACCGAGGAATGAACCTCGGAAATGACTCTGCTGGTCCACTTATCCGGGACAAACAGTCTGTCAGGTGGACAAGACTCAGGCCTATCAGCCTGAAATCTCTGCAACACACGTCGCAGATCCGGAGAAATAGCTGACTGGAGAAGCGATCACATATCACCCAGATAACGGACATGCCCTTCCAGTCCAGGACTGGATTATGGGTCTGTAACCATGGCAGCCCTAAAACAACCAAATCATGCATTTTATGTAAAACCAGGAAACGTATCACCTCGCGGTGTTCAGGAGTCATGCACATGGTAACCTGTGTCCAATACTGCGGTTTATTTGCTGCCAATGGTGTAGCATCAATACCCCTAAGAGGAATAGGATTTTCTAATGGTTCAAGAGTAAAACCACAGCGCTTAGCAAATGAGAGATCCATGAGACTCAGGGCAGCACCTGAATCTACAAACGCCATGACAGGATAAGATGACAGTGAGCAAATCAAAGTTACAGACAGAATAAATTTAGGTTGCAAATTACCAACGGTGACAGGACTAACAACCTTAGCTATACGTTTAGAGCATGCTGAGATAACATGTGTAGAATCACCACAGTAGTAGCACAAGCCATTCCGGCGTCTATGAATTTTCCGCTCATTTCTAGTCAGGATTCTATCACATTGCATTAAATCAGGTGTCTGTTCAGACAACACCATGAGGGAATTTGCGGTTTTTCTATCACATTGCACCGAATTAGGTGTCTGTTCAGACAACACCATGAGGGAATTTGCGGTTTTGCGCTCCCGCAACCGCCGGTCAATTTGAATAGCCAGTGCCATAGTATCATTCAGACCTGTGGGAATGGGAAAACCCACCATAACATTCTTAATGGCTTCAGAAAGGCCATTTCTAAAATTAGCGGCCAGTGCACACTCGTTCCAATGTGTCAGCACGGACCATTTCCGAAATTTTTGGCAATACACTTCAGCCTCGTCCTGCCCCTGAGACATAGCCAGCAAGGCCTTTTCTGCCTGAATCTCAAGATTGGGTTCCTCATAAAGTAAACCGAGCGCCAGAAAAAACGCATCAAGATCAGCCAATGCCGGATCTCCTGGTGCCAGCGAAAAAGCCCAATCCTGAGGGTCGCCCCGTAAGAACGAAATAACAATTTTTACTTGCTGAGCAGAATCTCCAGATGAACAGGGTCTCAGGGACAAAAAACAATTTACAATTATTCACGAAATTCCTAAACTTAAACCTGTCTCCGGAAAACAGTTCAGGAATCGGTATTTTAGGTTCTGACATAGGATTTCTGATAACATAGTCTTGTATGCCCTGCACACGAGTAGCCAGCTGGTCCACACTTGTAATCAAGGTCTGGACATTCATGTCTGCAGCAAGCATAGCCACTCTGAGGTAAAGGGGAAAAAGAAAAAAAAAAAAAAAACTCAGAATCTTCTTTCTTATAATCCCTCTTCTGCAATGCATTAAACATTTAATACTGGCCTGGCAAACTGTTATGACCCCAATGGCGAGGGTCTCAGAGGAACGTGGAAGTCTGCAGAATACAAAAATCCAGCTCATAGGGCAGTGGTAACTGGGTTGACCATATATCTACTCCTAACGCCAACACTAGAAGTAGCCGGGGATCATTCCTACGTTGATTCTAGATGACACGCGCCAGCCGGAGAATCTAGCTACCCCTAGTAGAGGAAAACAAAGACCTTTCTTGCCTCCAGAGAAGGGGACCCCAAAGCTGGATAGAAGCCCCCCACAAATAATGACGGTGAGGTAAGAGGAAATGACAAACACAGAAATGAACCAGGTTTAGCACAGAGAGGCCCGCTTACTGATAGCAGAATAAAGAAAGGTAACTTATATGGTCAACAAAAACCCTATCAAAATCCACACTGGAAATTCAAGAACCCCCGAACCGTCTAACGGTCCGGGGGGAGAACACCAGCCCCCTAGAGCTTCCAGAAAAGGTCAGGATGTAGATTTGGAACAAGCTGGACAAAAATACAAAACCAAAACAAATAGCAAAAAGCAAAAGGCAGACTTAGCTGATATAACTGGAACCAGGATCAGTAGACAAGAGCACAGCAGACTAGCTCTGATAACTACGTTGCCAGGCATTGAACTGAAGGTCCAGGGAGCTTATATAGCAACACCCCTAACTAACGACCCAGGTGCGGATAAAAGGAATGACAGAAAAACCAGAGTCAAAAAACTAGTAACCACTAGAGGGAGCAAAAAGCAAATTCACAACAAATGAAGTGTCATCAAACAGGAAGTCATAAAAAAATAAAGCAATTAGTGTAGTGAGGGAATTATAGGGACTTGCAGATTATTGCACGTTCCATATTTGCATTTAAATTAGCACTTTTTACTTCTTTGATACTTTGGAAACGTGAGTAGGAATGCAGGCAGGGATGGACGGAATGAGAGCTGACGGGGCAACATTTATGTCAGAAATTGGAGTGTCTTTAAGCGTTCATCTACACCCGCACATAGCACGCATAGATTTCAATTTCTACCTCATAGAGTCTAAGATGTATCAAAATGACTACATTTGTATAATTCTTGTGTATTTTACTGTAACATACTTTGGTTTAAGACGTTCGTATGAAATTCCAGCCTTAGTAAATTTGCCCTCCTTGGTGTCTGTATAGGCAGTACAGCAGTCTGCTTGGCAGCTGATATTAATAGGAGTTAATTCATAGAGTAACAGCCATGAAGTGATGAAGTACAGCTCCATCTCTGAAACAATAAGAATTTTTTTTTACATAGATCAATTTTCAAAACAAATGTTAATCAATAATCTAGCAGGTCATTTAGTTACATTTATATGTTACAATAGATTGTGAGGGTTTTTTGTGCTATTGTTCATGGCTTTGTTGATTTTTCACCCCTCTCATGCAGTTTTCATTATAAGCAACAGGCAGAAGCCAGTTCAAAGTAATAATAAATGAAAAAAATCTATGAAAATGAACAAATAAAAGTCAGACATTGCTTTTCAACCATGCGTCCACAGAATTTAAAAAAAAATAAAACTCATGAAATAGACCTGGACAGAAAAGATGGTACCCTTAACTTAATATTTTGCTGCACAACCTTTTCAGGCAATCACTGCAATGAAACGATTCCTGTAACTGTCAATGAGATTTCTGCATCTCTCAACAGGTATTTTGGCCCACTCCTCAAGAGCAAACTGCTCCAGTTGTCTCGTGTTTGAAGGTTGCCTTTTCCAGATGGCATGTTTCAGCTCTTTCCAAAGATGATCAATAGGATTTAGGTCAGGGCTCATAGAAGGCCACTTCAGAATAGTCCAATGTTTTCCTCTTAGCTATTCTTGGGTGTGCGTTTTGGGTCATTATCCTGCTGCAAGACCCATGACCTGCGATTGAGACACCGGGGAGCACATTTCTCTCTAGAATCCCTTGCTAGTCTTGAGATTTCATTGTACCCTGCACAAATTCTAGACACCCTGTGTCCGATGCAGCAAAGCAGCCCCAGAACATAACAGAGCCTCATCCATGCTTAATTTTTCCATCTGTGAACATAGAGCAGATGTGTCTTGCCAAAAAGTTCAATTTTTGTCTCATCTGTCCTTAGTACATTCTCCCAGAAGCTTTGTGCCTTGTCAGCATGTAGTTTGGCAAATTCCAGTCTTGCTTTTTTTATGATTTTTTTTTTCAACAATGATATCCTCCTTGGTCAACTCCCATAAAGTCCTCTTTGGCTCATACCACGACGGATGGTGCAAGCTAATACTGATGCTCCTTGAGCTTGAACTTCACTTTTAATCTGTTTAGAAGGTTTTCTGGGCTCTTTTGTTACCATTCGTATTATCCATCTCTTTGATTTGTCATCAATGGGCAGCACGGTGGATCAGTAGATAGCACTGCAGCCTTGCAGCACTGGAGTCCTGGGTTCTAATCCCACCTTGGACAACATCTGCAAGGAGTTTGTATATTCTCCCCGTGTTTGCGTGGGTTTCCTCCAGGTTCTCCTGTTTCCTCCCACATTCCAAAGACATACTGATAGGGAATGTAGATTGTGAGCCCCATCGGGGACAGCGATGATAATGTATGCAAAACTGTAAAGCGCTGTGGAATATGTTAGCGCTATATAAAAATAAAGATTATTATCAATTTTCCTACTGCGGCCAGGTCCAGGGATGTTGGCTACAGTCCCATGGATCTTAAATTTCTGAATAATATGTGCAATTGTAGTCACAGGAACATCAAGCTGCTTGGAGATGGTCTTATAACTTTTACATTTAACATGTTTGTCTATAATTTTCTTTCTGATCTCCTGAGACATCTCTTTCCTTTGCTTCCTCTGGTCCATGTTGAGTGTGATACACACCATGTCACCAAACAGCACAGTGAGTATCTGTAGCCCTATACACAGGACCACTAACTGATTTCAAGATTGTAGACACATGTGACGTTAGTTAGTGGACCTTGATTTAACATGTCCCCTTTGTCACATTATTTTCAGGGGTACCATCAATTCTGTCCAGGCCTATTTCATGAGTTTTATTTTATTTTTTAAAATTCTGTGGAAACATGGTTGAAAATCAATGTCTGAGGCCGGCGTCACACTGGCGAGTTTAACGGACGTATCAGCGCAGAAAATACATCCATAAAATACACATAACACACGGCCCAATGATTCTCTATGGCCCAGCTCCTATCAGCCGTATTTTACGGATCCGTATTATACGGTCTTCTACGGCCGTAGAAAATCGCAGCATGCTGCATTTGTCACCGTATTGCGCAAAAAAAATCACCAATGAAAGTCTATGGGGGCGAGAAAAATACGGATTACACACGGACCAGCAGTGTGACTTGCGAGAAATACGCAGCGGTGTTAGAGAAAAGCCGGTAATTCAATTGCCGGCTTTTCATTTCTCCTTCACAAACCCGACAGGATATGAGACATGGTTTACATACAGTAAACCATCTCATATCCCCCTTTTTTTTGCATATTCCACACTACTAATGTTAGTACTGTGTATGTGCAAAATTTGGGCACTGTAGCTTGTAAAATAAAGGGTTAAATGGCGGAAAAAATTGGCGTGGGCTCCCGTGCAATTTTCTCCGCCAGAGTGATAAAGCCAGTGACTGCGGGCAGATATTAATAGCCTAGAGAGAGTCCATGGTTATTGCCCCCCCCGGCTCCAAACATCTGCCCCCAGCCACCCCAGAAAAGGCACACCTGGAAGATGCGCCTATTCTGGCACTTGGCCTCTCTCTTCCCATTCCCGTGTAGCGGTGGGATATGGGGTAATGAAGGGTTAATGTCACCTTGCTATTGTAAGGTGACATTAAGCCAGGTTAATAATGGAGAGGCGTCAATTATGACACGTATCCATTATTAATCCAATAGTACAAAATGGTTAAGAAAACACACACACACATTATTACAAAGTCCTTTAATGAAATAAAGACACAGGTTATTGTAATATTTTATTATACTGGTAATCCACCTGAAGACCCTCGTTCTGTAACAAAGGAAAAATAAAAAAACAACAATATCTCATACCTTCCGTCGCTCAGGTCAAGTTCCACAAAGTAAATCCATCTGAAGGGGTTAAATCATTTTACAGCCAGGAGCTCTGCTAAAGCAGTGCTCGTGCCTGTAAACCCCCCCCGGGAATGAATGGATTGCAGGGGAATGACCTGTAGTTACCTTGAGTTGCGGTGATGCGCCCTCTGCTGGATGTCCTCATGAACTGGAGCCTTGGAAAAGTTCCCACGCTCGAGTTCATATGAGGACATCCAGCAGAGGGCGCCTCACTGCGACTCAAGGTAACTACAGGTCACCCCGCTTTCCATTCAGTACACGGGGTTTTACAGGCAGGAGCGAGTGCATTAGCACAGCTCCTGGCTGTAAAATGATTTAACCCCTTCAGATGGATTTACATCGTGGGACATAACGATGGAAGGTATGGAATATTGCTGTTTGTTTTTTTAACTTTGTTTCAGGACGATGGTCTTCAGGTGGATTAAGAGTCTAATAAAATATTACAACAACATGTGTCTTTATTTCATTAAAATACTTTGCAATAATGTGTGTGTGTTTTCTTAACCATTTCGTACTATTGGATTAATAATGGATAGGTGTCATAATTGACGCCTCTCCATTATTAACCTGGCTTAATGTCACCTTACAATAGCAAGGTGACATTAACTCTTCATTACCCCATATCCCACCGCTACACGGGAGTGGGAAGGGAGTGGTCAAGTGCCAGAATAGGCGCATCTTCCAGATGTGCCTTTTCTGGGGTGGCTGTGGGCAGATGTTTGTAGCCAGGGGGGGCCAATAACCATGGACCCTCTCTAGGCTATTAATATCTGCCCTCAGTCACTGGCTTTACCATTCTGGCGGAGAAAATTGCGCGGGAGCCCACTCCAATTTTTTCCGCGATTTAACGCTTTATTTTAGCAGCTACAGCGGCAAAATTTTGCACATACACACTACTAACATTAGTAGTGTGGAATATGGAAAAAAAAAAGGGATATGAGATGGTTTACTGTATGTAACCATGTCTCATATCCTGTCGGGTTTGGGAAGGAGAAATGAAAAGCCGGCAATTGAATTACCAGCTTTTCACATATCTTGCGCTGAATTAAATATAAATACAGTATATATATATATATATATATATATATATATATATATATATATGTGTGTGTCTCAATGACATATATATATATATATATATATATATATATATATATATATATATACTGTATATATGTTTTAAATAACATTTGAGCACATAAATCCATTCGATGTTGGTTTTGCAAGCCTGCGAGAAAATATCGCAGTACGGATGCCATACGGATTACATACGGAGGATGCCATGCGCAAAATACGCTGACACACCCTGCCTATGGATGACATACGGATCACTATTTTGGGGACTTTTCTGCGTATTACGGCCGTAAAAAACGGACCGTATTGTCTTACGCCTAGTGTGACGCCGGCCTGACGTGTTCATTTTCATAGATTTTTATTTATTACTTTTGTCAGATTCATGATATTTCTGTGATCATTGTGGGTTTGTCTGTCATTAAACGAGGGGTACCAACAATTTTGACCACGTGTGTACACATTAGACTAACGTCAGCTAAACCCACTGATATTGACTGCTTCAGCTAACTCTAATGTGTACGGAAGCCCATGTTCGATTTCGGACTGCAGATCCTTTTGTTCTCTAAGATAAACCGCCAATATAGACATCTAGCAGTGGCTCTCATAAAGAACAATGAGCCATATCAAACAGTTTAGTGAGCGGTGACTGTAACCGCTCTGTGCTGGCGCTCATGCTCCCACAAAACTTAATTTTCTCCTGGTAGACCCTGATTTCGTAAGATAGCCGGGCAACATTGTAATTCTATTTACCTGCAGATTAGCTCTATAATTCTAGGTACAGTAACAAGCTTTGTCTGAGAGGGCTTGACTGCTTTGTTACAAAAGCTTGCAGTCCCTCTATATGACTGCATACTTGGGAATCGTTGTGTATAGCGCATGCTGTCAGGATTCTCTGGTGCCAGCACCGTGAGCAGGCGGTAATGTTACCACAATTATACAACATACGTACTCCCAGCTACTTTCCGAATAGACATGCAAGGCCTCACTCAATACAAGAGGGTTGAGCACATGTAGTTGTAATGTTGCCAGAAGTATGTATATCACATACAGTGGGGAAAATAAGTATTTGATACACTACCGATTTTGCAAGTTTTCCCACCCACAAAGAATGGAGAGGTCTGTAATTTTTATCATAGGTACACTTCAACTGTGAGAGACAGAATCTAAAAAAAAAAGAAAATCGCATTGAATGTTTTTTGCATAATTAATTTGTATTTTATTGCATGAAATAAGTATTTGATACAATAGAAAAACAGAACTTAATATTTGGTACAGAAACAAAGGTCAGACATTTCTCCTAGTTCTTGACCAAGTTTACACACACCACAGCAGGGATTTTGGCCCACCCATCCATACAGATTTTCTCCAGATCTTTAAGGTTTCGGGGCTGTCACTGGGCAACATTGAGTTTTGGCTCCCTCCAAAGATTTTCTATTGGATTCAGATCTGGAGACTGACTAGGTCACTCCAGGAACTGGAAATGCTTCTTTCAGAGACACTCCTAAGTTGCCCTGGCTGCATGTTTTAAGTCATTGTTATGCTGGAAGATCCAGTAATGACGCATCTTCATTGCTCTTACTGAGATACGGAGGTTGTTGGTCAAAATCTTGCGTTATATGACCCCATCCATCCTCTCTTCAATAAGGTGCAGTTGTAATGTCCCATTTGCAGAAAAGCACCCCTAAAGTATGATGTTTCCCCCACCATGCTTCATGGTTAGGATGGTGTTCTTTGAGTTGCACTCATCCATCTTCCTCCAAACACGGCAAGTTGAGTTGATATCTCCTGCTTCGATTGATGTGAAGAGTCATGATTTCATTGATGTGATGAATAGGGAGCTTGCACCTGCACATTAGACTCACAGGACTACTCAGGCACACTCTGCTTTGCCATACTTTGAGCAGAGCATAAAACAGCACTGCACAAGCGCCTAACTTGGATGTGAAAGGCGAACCAAGATCTTTCTCTTTCTCAGTAGCTTCATTCCGATGATGTCGCTGTGCGCTTGCATAATGCTAGCTTATGCTCTGCTCACAGTAGGGCAGAGCAGAGTGCACCTGCGCAGTCCGGTTTGCAGTGTGGATGATACATCACATCAAAGCAGGAGGACATGATTAGGAGCAGACTGGAGGAATAGACACTGCAGCTAGGATGCCCATTGGGCAGGACCACCCACATTGACATACCACATGGGAGCATATCAAATGGTATTTTTGGGGGTTATACAGGGGGAGTCAGGAGATGATAGACACGTTTATTGAATGCAGCACATGAATAGTGAAAGGTGGTGGCATTTGTTCATAATCTCAAAAACTGGTGACAGGTTCCCTTTAAAAAAGAATACCCCTTTAACCCATTAGTGACAGAGCCAATTTTATCTTTATAACTGAGCTCTATTTTCCAAAACTGACCAGTGTCAATTTTTGTGGTAATAACTCTGGAATGCTTCTATATATCCCCGTAATTTTGTTACTGGTTTTTCATGACACATTGTACTTTATGTTAGTGGTAAATTTAAGTCAATTTTTTTTTGTAAAATTGTCTGAAAAAATGGAAACAATGTGTGATTTATAAACTTTCAATACTTAGATCCTTACAGAAGATAGTCATACCAGACAATAGTTTAAAGTTGACATATGTGAAATGTTATTTATTATGTCAGCTTGATTTTTCAAATGTCCTTTTATTTCATTAAGATGTATAAAGAGTTACATTTTTTAAATGAAAATTTGGATATAGATTTGCATTTGCAGAGCCCCTGAGGTGCCATAAAGCAGAAACACCCACAAGTGACCCAATTTGGCAAACAAAACTGCAAAAAGTATGCGTTGTGGTGAGTATATTTAACTCACAAACTACAACACAGTATTTTATAAGACTGGGCTGTGAAACAAAATACTTAGAGCTTTTCTGTAAAAATTTTAACCCCTTTCTGACATTAGACATAATCCATCCATGTGACCTGGGTATATCTAACCAGGGACAGATTATTACGTCTACGCAATTGCCCGCGCACACGGGTGGTGTGCGGGCGATTGCTGCTGGGTGTCAGCTGTCTCCTGGCACCTTATACCCGAAATGCTACGATTGAAGGGGATCGCAGCATTCCGGGAGCTGGCAGAGGGCTGACAGCCCCTCTGCCTTTCGATCAGAGACCCCACAGCATTACATGGGGTCCGGATCGTTACCATGGTGACCCAATGTCGTCATGATGACATCCGGGTCAGAAATAGGAAACATGCTGATTATGCGCAGTGCAAGCTTCTCTGTCAGTGCAGAGCTGACAGTTTCTACAGCATGGGGATGCTGCTGCATCCCCAAGCTGTAGAAGCTATTAGCCTGCAAAAAATGATAGTTCCAAAGTGGGACTAAGTAAAAAAGTAAAAAAAAGTTATAAAAAAGTTTTTAAATAATTGTAAAAATAAAATAAAATAAATAAATAAATAATAATAAAAAAATTCAGAATATATTGTATCTATAAGTATTTGAATGAAAAAAATATAAACAATAAAAGTACACATATTTGGTATCGCCGCGTCCGCAACGACCTGACCTATAAAACTGTCTCACAAGTTAACCCCCTAACACCATAAAAATATAAAAAACAAGGCAAAAAACGATGCTTTATCATCACACCGCTGAACAAAAAATGGAATAAAATGTGATAAAAAAAAGGATATAAATAAACATGGTACCGCTGAAAACATCATTTTGTCCTGTAAAAAAACAAGCCACCATACAGCTCCATCAGTGAACAATTAAAAAAGTTAAAGGTCCCAGAATAAAGCAATGCAAAAATAATTATTTTGTCTATAAAAGTTTTTCTTGTGTAAAAGCGCCAAAACATACAAAAACGATATATAAGTGGGGTATTGCTGTAATTGTACTGCCCGAAGAATAAAAGTGCCTTATCAATTTTACCACAGACATGGAACGGCAAACCACCCTCCCAAAAAAAATCCTGAATTGCTGGTTTTTGTTTTATTCTGCCTTCCAAAATTCCAAATAGAAAGACATAAAAAAAGTCATGTGCCCGAAAATGGTACAAGTAAAAACATCAATTCGTCACGCAAAAAACAAGTCATCACATGACTCTGTGGGCCAAAATATGGAAAACTATAGCTCTCAAAATATGGTGATGCAAAAAACTATTTTTTGGAATAAAAAGCGTCTTTTAGTGTGTGACAGTAGCCAAACTTAAAAAAAGATATAAATCTGGTATCGCTGTAATCGCACCAACCCGAAGAATAAAGTAGCCTAATTGCACGAGGAACGGCGTAAAAATAAATAAAACCAATTCTTCACCTGCTGTTGATCTTTTCATTCTGCCTCCGAAAGATCGCAGTAAGGCTCAACGCACATTTATCCTGTGCTCTGTGTTGAGTGCTTACATTGGGGTTTCAGTGTAAATCTCTGAAATACGTCATTCAGAAGGAACCTCTGGTGGAAGATTACCTATAATGAGGCAGATGGAAGCACTGTGGACGTTGTCTGACCTGTGATCCGGAGGTGTCCATCTTTTTAGGACTGCATAAAAGTGCCAACGGCCACAGTTTTGTGCACTTCTGAAAGGAAGGATACTGCTGAACAGACGCCAGACGGAGTCCAGAGTAACTCTGCTGCCTCATTATAGTGAATGGATTTAGATGGAAACCCCAAAGTAAGTGATCAGCGTAGAGCGCCGGATAAGTGTGATCCCAAATGTTATGTAAATTGTTCCCAATAAAAGCTTCAACTCAATCCACAAAAAAAGCAAGCCCTCACTCAGGTCTGTCAACTAACGGAAATATAGGGGCTTTAACTTACTTGTAGTACAAAGGCTTTGGAAAAGCGAAATGGCTCCATTACCTTCCAAAATAAATTCAGAAAATTCTGTGCTCCCAACTCCAAATGCCCCCCTCCCTTCTGATCGCCGCAGTGTACCAAAACCGCATATACTGTGGCATCCACATGTTTGGCAATTCTGAAGCGATGAGAGCCACATAACTTACGGTGCATGCCTCCAAAAGCACAGGCTGAGTCACTACAGCGTACTGGTCACTACAATGGCTGTTGGCAATTTTCACTCTGCAACATTCATTGTTGCTTGTTTCTGTAAAATACCCATGGAGTCAAAACTAGCACTACACCTGTAGATAAATTCCCAAAGGGGTATAATTTCCAAAATGGGGTCACATGAGGGGGGTTCTGCTCTGCTAGCAATTTAGGGCTCTGTATATGGAGTCTGAACACTCTTCTAGGAAAATTTGGGCTCCAGGAGGCAAATAGTGCTCCGCTCCTACCGAGTCTCTTTGTATGGCTAAGTAGTACTGTACAGCCACATATGGGGTATTGCCATGTTCAGTAGATTTTATGAGACAAACTATGGTGCCATTTTTACCCACCTCTTTTGTGAAAATGTAAAATCTGGGGCTAAAACTACATTTTTATTGTAAAAACATAGTTATTTTTTCTTCACTGCTCAATGGTATAAAATTCTGTGACATACCTGTGGTGTCAATATGATCACTGAACCCCTAGATTAATTAATTGAGAGGTGTAGTTTGTAAAATGGGGTCACTTATGATGGGATCTGCTGTTCTGGAACCTGATGGGCTCTCCTAGTGGGTCATGGCACCTGCAAATCATAACCGTAAAATCTGGGTCTCCTTGCCTTCTGAGCTTTGCACTGTGCCTGATAAATATTTTCCGATTACATGTAGCTAATAGGCGCACTAAGCAAAAAATTGATCTCAGTTTATTGTAAAAAAAATTCCCATTAACCCTTAAAAAAATAAAACATTTGGAGCTAAAACAACATTTTTGTGAGGAAAATGTGATTTCATTATTTTTACGACTAAATGTTATAAACTTCTGTGAAGCACCTGGGGGTTCAAAGTGCTTACCATGCATCTAAATACATTCCTTGTGGGGGTATAGTTTTCAAAATGGGGTTACTTGGGGGTTTCCACTGTTTAGGCACATCAGGGGCTCTCCAAATGGGAAATGATGTCCGCTAATGATTCCACCAAATTTTACATTCAAAAAGTCAAATGATGCTCCTTCCCTTCCGAGCCCTGCAGTGCACCAAAACAGTAGTTTTCTCCCTCATATAGGGTATCGGTGTACTCAGGAGAAATTGCACTACAAATTGTTACCCTGATGAAAATGCAAGATTTGGGGCTAAAATAGCATTTTTGTGAGGGAAAATGGGATTTTATTATTTTCACGGCTCAAAGTTATAAACTTCTGTGAAGCATCTAAGGGTTCAAGGTGCTCACCACACATTTAAATACATTCCTTACGGGGGTCTAGTTTTCAAAATGGGGTCACTTGTGTGGGGTGTCCACTGTTTAGGCACATCAGGGGCTCTCCAAATGGGACATGGCATCCGCTAATGATTCTAGGAAATTTTACATTCAAAAAGTGAAATGACGCTCCTTTCCTTCCAAGCTTTGCCGTGCCCCCAAACAGTAGTTTTCTCCCTCATATTGGGTATTGGCGTACTCAGGAGAAATTACACAACATATTATACTGTGCATTTTCTCCTTTTACTGTTATGAAAATGCAATATTTTGGGCTAAAAACATATTTGTAGGGAAAATTATATATTTTTAAATTTTACGGCTCAACATTTTAAACTTTTGTGATGCACCGGAAAGTTCAATGTGCTCACCACATATCTAGATCAGTTCCCTGAGAGTTCTAGTTTCCAAAATGGTGTCACTTGTGAGGGATTTTCACTGTTTAGGCTCATCAGAGGCTCTCCAAATGCGACATAGTGTCCACGAATTGTTCCAGAAAATTTTGCATTCAAAAAGTCAAATGGCACTCCTTCCCTTCCGAGCTCTGCCGTAAACCCAAACAGTGGTTTTCTCCCTCATGTGGGGTATCGGCATGCTCAGGAGAAATTATACAACAAATTTTGGGGTCCATTTTTTCCTTTTACATTTGTCGAATTAAAAAAATTGAATCTGAAGTAAATTTTTTTGTGAAAAAAAGTTAAATGTTCTTTTTTTTTTCCATAATTCCTGTGAAGCACCTGAAGGGTTGATAAACTTCTTGATTGTGGTTTTGAGCACCTTGAGGGGTGCAATTTTTAGAATTTGGGTATCTTATATCATATAGACCCCCTCAAAGTGACTTCAAATGTGATGTGGTCCCTAAAAAAAATGATTTTGTAAATTATGTTGGAAAAATGAAAAATCGTTGGTCAACTTTTAACCCTTATAACTTCCTAACAAAAAAAAATAAATTATGGTTGCTAAATTGTGCTGATGTAAAGTAGACATGTAGGAAATGTTATTTATGAACTATTTTATGTGATATATCTCTGTGATTTAAGGGCATGAAAATTCAAAGTTGGAAAATTGCAAAATTTTCCAAATTTTTGCCAAATTTCATTTTTTTTCACAAATAAACGCAAGTCATACAGAAATTTTTTTACTACTATCATGAAGTACAATATGTCACAAAAAAAACATCAGAATCACCAGGATCCATTGAAGTGTTCCAGAGTTATTACCTCATAAAGTGACAGTGGTCAGAATTGTAAAAATTAATCCAGTCATTAACGTGCAGAGCTCCTTCGGGGGTAAATGGGTTAAGTAATAAATCTGTGCAAGTGTAGTACTCAAGTCCACTTTCCTGTGTTTGAGTCCTAGTGTTTACTAATTGTAATTTGCATATTCTCTTATACAGTATAAAAAGCACACCACCAAATATTTTATAAAGAGGATAAATATTTCACTCACTGTAATTAGTTTAACTTTAAACAGAAAAATTACACAGGTATGCAAAAGAGCATCGTCTTGAGTAAAGTATGGACGGAATTCCTTTTCTCTTCTTCTGTAACATTAAAAACAGGTACCAAGAGATAGCAGGTTCTTTTCCTTTAGTCTACAGCCTAAAAGTTCTGCAGAATGTTTAGGAAGGTCCAAATCCCCGACTAAATCATTTAATTCGAGCTGTGAAAAAGCTGTGGCTCGTTGGAACTAGCGTGAAAGTCTTTGTCAGAATCAGGTGTTTCTTCAAGTTTCTCCGGAGGTGAAGAGACAGGTATTCCTAGACTGTGAGGCACTGGGCTACTTGCTGACAGGATATCTGGTTATGTCCTTCTTCCTTGTAAGGTTGAATCCCTCCACATTGCACTTCAACAGTAGCAGTCATCAGTATGATTGTGCGGTTCCCTCCAGATCATAGGCACACCAAAACGTAAGCTCTCTATATTCCCTTTAGGCCAGATCTCAGACTTTGCACTGATGAGGGGCAATACTCCAAAACACAGTGTCTGCAAATTGAGATTTTGGTCTGACTTTTATCCTAAGTCATGTGACAAGGCTCGTTAAAGGGTCGACATTGACTTTTAGGATGGCTGCTTCCAATAGGTGGCACTAGAGTTTTAGTCCTCTTCCTCTCTGAAGAGACAATTTGCAGAGTTCTTCTACACAAATGAAACACGCTACATGTTGAACCCACAAATTGTCCTGATCATGTAGTTTTACTTGCAAGTACGCATAATAAACTTTTCTAACGAAGTCCATAATGTTCCCTCATTGTTTCTTCACTGCAAAACAACCACAAATGTACCAAAAGTTGTCTGGTGAATTATGACACCCCCCTATAGCCATTTTCATCACGCTAGTGGTATAATCCACCACAACCACTAAATACTGAAAGGAATCATGGTAAGTGCACCTCCACACTATTATGAACTCAATCTAAAAGAAAATCTACCTTTGCCCCCCTAAAGTAACCAATCACAGTGCAGCTTTCAATTCTTATACTGCTGAGGTAAAATGAAAGTTGTGCTCTGATTGGTTGCTATGGACACAGCCACATTCTTTGGACCAAAATCATCCACCAAAGGTCATGCAAAGTGGTGAAAGTAATGTGCAAGAAAACGCCTATGGAGTGAAAAAAAACTGTACGTGATAGAACTTTTTTGATATTTCTACTGAGCTCAGCCATTGAAAGTATGTAAAAATCATCTCTTACTTTTCAAACAATTTTATCCTTGTAGACCTGTGCACAAAATTTTGAGTTGTACAGGATTATTAAAAAAACAAAAGATCTCTTTTTCACAGCGCCACTCATTTCCAAAGGCTGTGCTTGGTATTGCAGTTGAATCTCATTGACTGGCGTGCTGCAGTATCATACATAAGCAAGACTAAAAGTGGCTCTGGTTTTGGTGAAAGAAAAGAATATCGCATTGGTTAATCAAAGAAAAGCCTGTTAAACAGTTATTATAAATTAGAGGGGATGAACAGTACTTAGATATTGCAGGCCTATTCTTATGATAGGTTAATAATATGAAATCTGTGGGGGTCTGACACCTGGATGATCAGTTATTATTAGCCCTGAGAGTGTATGGCGCCGGCACAACACCGTTCCTCTGTAAGGGCCATTCTTGGGCTCTGCAGCACAATATGAGCTGAGCTGTAGTACTCGAGAACCGCTGCTACAGTATACAGAGCCCCAGCTGAGAAATTTGGCATGGGCTGAAACCAGCTGACCAGTGGGGTGTTGGGTGCTGGACCCTCACCTATCTGATATTGATGAACTATGCTAAGGATAAGTCATCAAGATCCAAGTTGAGGACAACCCCTTTAATTGGTACCCAAATATTTTACCCAAATTACCAGTCTTTGTTTCATAGAAAACTGTTATATTGATCATATATGTTAACAATATAATGCATTTTTCAGATCTCAGATTTTGTCATGGACCTTTGTAGCTCCGTTTACAACAGAATGAAAGTTAATGAGGTAAGGACAACATGCGATTTGTTTGTCATGTTAAGAAGTCATGAAAACAATATGGAAACACAACAGAAATTATTCAACCAGGCAAATGGCGGCTTTGGCAATCTGTAATAGAAAGGGAAATAATCTTACCCATTGAAAGAACATGATGTACTCAGGGGAATAGGTGACGGAGGTCTTTACCTAGAGCATGATTGAGGGAATTAGAGAGGAAAAATGCAACAGAGGACAAGCGAATGAATGAGGACAATTGAATAAATGAGGCCAAGTGAATGAATGAGGACAAGCAAATAAATGAGGACAAGCGAATGAACGAGGACAAGCGAATAAATGAGGACAAGCGAATGAATGAGGACAAGTGAATGAATGAGGACAAGCAAATAAATGAGGACAAGTGAATGAACGAGGACAAGCGAATAAATGAGGACAAGCAAATGAATGAGGTATAACAAAAACAACAAAGGGCAGGGTGCACCACTGAATGTTTGAAATACAAATATAGTAAACACAGAGTGCTACAAACGCATGGAAAAGAGGAACAATTGTTAAAGGAAAGGCCAATGCGTATATGAAAAGTGCACACCTGAAGTACAAGAATATAAACAACTACTTTATTGTCACCAAAGCACAAACATAATTAAAAACCTTTAAAAAGAATGATCCCAACCCAGATGCGGCTGAGAAACATGTTCCTGACAAATCGGTAACCAGCTTTCTAATTACTTTTGCTATCTCTGCTGCTATTTAAAGACTGCAATAGTCACTGCTCAGCACTTCCCTTGACAAAGCTACACGTGGGGCTCCCACACCCCCATCTTTTCATGCCATCCATTTCCTTTCCTTCATCCAGGGGCTCCCTGCTTGCATTACCTTCATTGTCCTAGGGACTCTCTGGCTATTTACATGGGCTCTCCTCTGTGATCATAATCCGGTTCTTCCATGTGTCTATTTGGCATGTAGGTATTCAGCACTGGATAATAATTTTTGTCCACTTAAATATATATATTTTTCTGCGCTCTTGCTCTAATCACCATAGTGCTATTTTGCATATACCCGGGATTTAGGTTGGCTTTCTTTTGCAGTCTATGACCACCATTTTGACAATTGCTATTTCTCGCAGACACCTAACTTATACCTGTGGGGACGCACACATTTAGGATTCATAGTGTGTGCATTCAGCCAACTATATTTGTCTAACTGATTTTTTCTCTTATTACTTGTTGCTGGATTGTTATGACCTTACAATAATATCTTGTTGATTGCATTATTTATGTACACTGTGTGCAGAATTATTAGGCAAGTTGTATTTTGATCACATGATACTTTTTATACATTTTGTCCTACTCCAAGCTGTTCAGGCTTGAGAGCCAACTACCAAGTAAGTATATCAGGTGATGTACATCTCTCTAATGAGGAGGGGTGTTGTCTAATGACATCAACACCCTATATAAGGTGTGCTTAGTTATTAGGCAACTTCCTTTCCTTTAGCAAAATGGGTCAGAAGAGAGATTTGATGGGCTCTGAAAAGTCCAAAATTGTGAGATGTCTTGCAGAGGGATGCAGCAGTCTTGAAATTGCCAAACTTTTGAAGCATGATCACCAAACAATCAAGCTTTTGATGGCAAATAGCCAACAGGGTCGCAAGAAGCGTGTTGGGCAAAAAAGGCACAAAATACCTGCCCATGAATTGAGGAAAATCAAGCGTGAAGATGCCAAGATGCCATTTGCCACCAGTTTTGCCATATTTCAGAGCTGCAACGTTACTGGAGTAACAAAAAGCACAAGGTGTGTGATACTCAGGGACATGGCCAAGGCAAGGAAGGCTGAAAAACAACCACCTTTGAACAAGAAACATAAGGTAAAATGTCAAGACTGGGCCAAGAAATATCTTAAGACTGACTTTTCAAAGGTTTTATGGACTGATGAAATGAGAGTGACTCTTGATGGGCCAGAGGCTGGATCAGTAAAGGGCAGAGAGCTCCACTCTGACTCAGACGCCAGCAAGGTGGAGGTGGGGTACTGGTATGGGCTGGTATCATCAAAGATGAACTTGTGGGACCTTTTCGGGTTGAGGATGGAGTGAAGCTCAACTCCCAGACCTACTGCCAGTTTCTGGAAGACAACTTCTTCAAGCAGTGGTACAGGAGGAAGTCAGTATAATTCAATAAAAACATGATTTTCATGCAGGACAATGCTCCATCACATGCCTCCAGCTACTCCACAGCGTGGCTGGCCAGTAAAGGTCTCAAAGAAGAAAAAATAATGACATGGCCCCCTTGTTCACCTGATCTGAACCCCATGAGAACCTGTGGTCCCTCATAAAATGCGAGATCTACAGGGAGGGAAAACAGTCCACCTCTCGGAACAGTGTCTGGGAAGCTGTGGTGACTGCTGCATGCAATGTTGATAGTAAACAGATCAAGCAACTGACAGAATCTATGGATGGAAGGCTGTTGAGTGTCATCATAAAGAAAGGTGGCTATATTGGTCACTATTTTTTGGGGGTTCTGCTTTTGCATGTCAGAAATGTTTATTTCTAAATTTTGTGCAGTTATATTGGTTTACCTGGTGAAAATAAACAAGTGAGATGGGAATATATTTGGTTTTTATTAAGTTGCCTAATAATTCTGCACAGTAATAGTTACCTGCACAAACAGATATCCTCCTAAGATAGCCAAATCTAAAAAAAATAACACTCCAACTTCCAAAAATATTAAGCTTTGATATTTATGAGTCTTTTGGGTTGATTGAGAACATAGTTGTTGATCAATAATAAAAATAATCCTAAATTACAACTTGCCTAATAATTCTGCACACAGTGTACACTGCACTTCCATTATGGGTGCCTATGTTGTTACGGTGTCATGTCCTAGGGTCACATAGATGTATTATTGCATATGGATGGGGGTGTTGTCATTGTTGTTTTTAAATGTTTTTAATTATGTTTGTGCTTTGGTGACAATAAAGTAGTTGTTTATATTCTTATACCTCAGGTGTGCACTTTTCATATACGCATTGGCCTTTCCTTTAACAAGCAAATGAATGAGGACAAGGGAATAAATGAGGACTAGCGAATGAGTGAGGAAATACGAATAAACGAGGACTAGCGAATAAAGGAGGACAAGCGAATGAATGAGGACAAACGAATAAATAAAGATAAGCAAATAAATGAGGACAAGCGAATGAATGAGGACAAGGGAATAAATGAGGACAAGCAAATTTATGAGGACAAGGGAATAAATGAGGACTAGCGAATGAATGAGAACAATGGAATAAATGAGGACAAGCGAATAAATGAGGACAAGCGAATAAATGAGGATAAGGGAATAAATGAGGATAAGGGAATAAATGAGGACAAGGGAATGAATGAGGACTAGCGAATAAATGAGGACAAGTAAATAACTGAGGACAAGAGAATAAATGAGGACAAGCGAATAAATGAGGACAAGGGAATAAATGAGGACAAGCGAATAAATGAGGACAAGTGAATAAATGAGGATAAGGGAATAAATGAGGACAAGGGAATAAATGACGACAAGGGAATAAATGAGGACTAGAGAATGAATGAGGACAATGGAATAAATGAGGACAAGTAAATAACTGAGGACAAGAGAATAAATGAGGACAAGCGAATAAATGAGGACAAGGGAATAAATGAGGACTAGCGAATGAATGGGGACAAGCGAATAAATGAGGACAAGCGAATGAATGAGGACAAGGGAATGAATGAGGACTAGTGAAAAAATGAGGACGAGCGAATGAATGAGGACAAGGGAATAAATGAGGACTAGTGAATAAATGAGGACAAGCGAATAAATGAGGACTAGTGAAAAAATGAGGACAAGCGAATAAATGAGGACAAGTAAATGAATGAGGACAAGGGAATAAATGAGGACTAGCGAACGAATGAGGACAAGTGAATAAATGAGGACAAGCAAATAAATGAGGAAAAAAAACGAATGAATGATGAAAACTGAATAAAAGAGGATGAATGAGGACAAACAAATGAATGAGGACAAGCAAATAAATGAGGACAAGCAAATAAATGAGGACAAGCAAATGAATGAGGACAAGCGAATAAATTAGGACAAGGGAATAAATGAGGACAAACGAATGAATGATGAAAACTGAATAAAAGAGGACAAGCGAATGAATGAGAACAAGTGAATGAATAAGGACAAGCGAATGAATGAGGACAAGCGAATGATTCTCTATTTGACTTTTCTTTCTCAAGTCAAAGGTGGATGGGTGTATTCTGAAATCAGAACCTTTGACACTAAGAGAGCCAATATCTAGGCTTTAATGTTAACTTACTATTACACATGTAAATTAGTAGTACAAAAAAGAAAAATTAATCAGCTAATCAGCGCCTCTAACAGAATATAGCAAGTGTGAACAGGTGCAAGCTGCCATGACTGCATTCTATTCAAACCAAAGAATACAGCAGCACTGTGTTCACACAGGTAGGATCCAGGACTAATTAAACATAGCCTTGGGCTCATTGGCAGTATGCTCAGCCAGTTTACTGCGCACTCCTCCCATCAGCCTATGGTTGTTTTTCATTAGTGTTGGATCCTACCTGCCCTTTATATTTGCAGGGTATTAGGCCAAGAGAGGCATGTTTGACAAATATTAGATCTAGGGTCCCACAAAGGTACTCTTTGTGGTTGGTGGGTAAACAAAATAATATATAAAACACGAAAATTGCAGAAATGGAGGCCAAGATATTCTATCAATGTGCAATATCACACTATAGATGTCAATGCCTTTTTATTATTGCGTCAGTTTTTGTTTTTTTTATATATTTTTCTGGGACCAGTGCTGCATCACTAACATATAGCAGAGGTCAACTCATAGCACACAGACCTTCACAGATTAGATATTGATCGCTACCCATTTATCACCATGTCTGTGTTTAAACAACTCCTTTAAAGAGAATGTGACCAGGTTTATTCTTCTCAATCTGACGACAGCATAAAATGTGGATGAGACCTTGATTCCAGCAGTGGGTTACTTACTAGTCTCCTAGCTTTAGTTTTAATAAATTTGCTGATGATTCCATTATCACCAACAAACACCACCTGCACTATACTGTGCATAGGCAGAAAGGCAATTGTGGGAGTGGGGATATCCATAGCTCTTGCATATCGAGGACTATGTAGAAGCAGCTTATCCCTGAGAGGGCTAAAAGAGATACAGCAGATAACATTGTATTTTATTCAAAATTATGGCAAAAAGCCCAAGAAGTAACCCAGCATTCGAATCCAGATCTCTGCCCCTAGTTTATGTTGCTCTCAGATGCTCAGTGTAAGCCTGGTGACAGATTCGCTATAATTCTGAAATAACCATATAAAAATGTAAGGCTAAGGAAAGTGTATCTTTGAAATTTGGCTTAGCTCTTAAAGTTGTAGGTACCATAATGTTCTGTATGTACAGTATGTAATATACATTTTAATAAATATTTTAATTTTTATTCTAGGAGAACAACCAAGAAATATACAAAAGAGTAAGTATCATAACGTTTCATTATTTACTACATTATACAGTAGCATGTAAAAGTTTGGGCACCCCTGGTCAAAATTAGCTATTGTGAACAGTTAAGCATGCTGAATATGAAATGATCTTTAACCCCTTCACCCCCGGAGCTTTTTCCGTCTTTTCATTTTCGTTTTTCGCTCCCCTCCTTCCCAGAGCCATAACTTTTTTATTTTTCCGTCAATTTGGCCATGTGAGGGCTTATTTTTTGCGGGACGAGTTGTACTTTTGAACGACATCATTGGTTTTACCATGTCGTGTACTAGAAAACGGGAAAAAAATTCCAAGTGCAGTGAAATTGCAAAAAAAGTGCAATCCCACACTTGTTTTTTGCTTGGCTATTTTGCTAGGTTCATTAAATGCTAAAACTGACCTGCCATTATGATTCTCCAGGTCAGTACGAGTTCATAGACACCTAACATGACTAGGTTATTTTTCACCTAAGTGGTGAAAAAAAATTCCAAACTTTGCAAAAAAAAAAAAAATTGCGCCATTTTCCGATACTCGTAGCGTCTCCATTTTTCGTGATCTGGGGTCAGGTGAGGGCTTATTTTTTGAGTGCCGAGCTGGCGTTTTTAATGATAGCATTTTGGTGCAGATACGTTCTTTTGATCGCTCGTTATTGCATTTTAATGCAATATCGCGAAGACTAAAAAAACGTAATTCTGGCGTTTCGATTTATTTTCTCATTACGCCATTTAGCGATCAGGTTAACGCTTTTTTTATTGATAGATCGGGCGATTCTGAACGCGGCGATATCAAATATGTGTAGGTTTGATTTTTTTTTAATTGATTTATTTTGATTGGGGCGAATGGGGGGTGATTTAAACTTTTATATTTTTTTTATTTTTTTCACATTTTTTTTTACTTTTTTTTTTCACTTTTGCCTTGCTTCTATAGCCTCCATGGGAGGCTAGAAGCAGGCACAACCCGATCGGCTCTGCTATGTAGCAGCGATCATAAGATCGCTGCTACACAGCAGAATTGCAGGTGTGCTGTGAGCGCCGACCACAGGGTGGCGCTCACAGCTACCGAGGATCAGTAACCATAGAGGTCTCAAGGACCTCTATGGTTACCTTCCTGACACATCGCCGACCCCCGATCATGTGACGGGGGTCGGCGATGATGTCATTTCTGGCCGCCCGGCCAGATGCGGTAGTTACATGCCGCTGTCTGCGTTTGACAGCGGCATTTAACTAGTTAATGGGCGCGGGCGGATCACGATTCCACTCGCGCTCATTGCGCGCACATGTCAGCTGTACAAAACAGCTGACATGTCGCGGCTTTAAGGTGGGCTCGCCGCCGGAGCCCACCTTAAAGCGGGGGTTCTGCCAGCTGACGTACTATTCTGTCAGCTGGCAGAAAGGGGTTAAAAGAGAAAAGTTAAAGATGACACATGTAGGCAGCCAAAAGTCTTTCAGTTCTTGTTTGTGGGATTTTCATCCATTCTTCCTTGGAAAATTCTTTCACTTCTGTGAGGTTCCTGGGTCATCTTGCATACACTGCTATTTTTAGGTCTAGCCACAGATTTTCAAAGATGTTCAAATCAAGGAACTGTGAGGGCCATTGTAAAACCTTCAGCTTTCTCCTTTTGACACAGTTTATTCTGGATTTTGACATGTGTTTAGGATAATTATCCATTTGTAGAAGCTTTTTTTTATAGATGGTGTTATGTTTGCATCAAGATTTTGTTGTTGAAATTTCATTGAATCCATTCTTCCCTCTACCTGTGAAATATTCCCCATGCCATTGGCTGCAACACATTCCCAAATCAAGATTGATCCACCCACATGCTTAATGGCTGGCGACTCGTGGTGAGATATTAGTTTCCTAAAATTCTGTGCCCCTTTTTCTCCACACATACCTTTGATCATTGTGGCCAAATAGTTCTATTTTAACCTCATCAGTTCACAGGACTTGATTCCAAAATGCATCAAACTTATTTAGATGTTCTTTTACATACTTCTGAAGCATAATTTTATGGTGAGGATGCAGGAGGGGTTTTCTCCTGATGACTCATCCATTAACCCCTTAAGCCCCGAGGGTGGTTTGCACGTTAATGACCGGGCCAATTTTTACAATTCTGACCACTGTCCCTTTATGAGGTTATAACTCTGGAACGCTTCAACGGATCTTGGCGATTCTGACATTGTTTTCTCGTAACATATTGTACTTCATGTTAGTGGTAAAATTTCTTCGATATAACTTGCGTTTATTTGTGAAAAAAACGAATATTTGGCGAAAATTTTGAAAATTTCGCAATTTTCCAACTTTGAATTTTTATGCCCTTAAATCACAGACATATGTCACACAAAATACTTAATAAATAACATTTCCCACATGTCTACTTTACATCAGCACAATTTTGGAACCAAAATTTTTTTTTGTGACAGAGTTATAAGGGTTAAAAGTTGACCAGCAATTTCTCATTTTTACAACACCATTTTTTTTTAGGGACCACATCTCATTTGAAGTCATTTTGACGGGTCTATATGATAGAAAATACCCAAGTGTGACACCATTCTAAAAACTGCACCCCTCAAGGTACTCAAAACCACTTTCAAGAAGTTTATTAACCCTTCAGGTGTTTCACAGGAATTTTTGGAATGTTTAAATAAAAATGAACATTTAACTTTTTTTCACACAAAATTTATTTCAGCTCCAATTTGTTTTATTTTACCAAGGGTAACAGGAGAAAATAGACCCCAAAAGTTGTTGTACAATTTGTCCTGAGTATGCTGATACCCCATATGTGGGGGTAAACCACAGTTTGGGCGCATGGCAGAGCTTGGAAGCAAAGGAGCGCCATTTGACTTTTCAATGCAAAATTGACTGGAATTGAGATGGGACGCCATGTTGCATTTGGAGAGCCCCTGATGTGCCTAAACATTGAAACCCCCCACAAGTGACACCATTTTGGAAAGTAGACCCCCTAAGGAACTTATCTAGATGTGTGGTGAGCACTTTGACCCAACAAGTGCTTTACAGAAGTTTATAATGCAGAGCCGTAAAAATAAAAAATCATATTTTTTCACAAAAATTATCTTTTCACCCCCAATTTTTTATTTTCCCAAGGGTGAGAGAAGAAATTGGACCCCAAAAATTGTTGTGCAATTTGTCCTGAGTACGCTGATACCCCATATGTGGGTGTAAACCATTGTTTGGGCGCAGGGCAGAGCTTGAAAGGGAAAGAGCGCCATTTGACTTTTCAATGCAAAATTGACTGGAATTGAGATGGGACGCCATGTTGCATTTAGAGAGCCCTTGATGTGCCTAAACATTGAAACCCCTAACAAGTGACACCTTTTGGAAAGTAGACCCCCTAAGGAACTTATCTAGATGTGTGGTGAGCACTTTGACCCAACAAGTGCTTTACAGAAGTTTATAATGCAGAGCCGTAAAAATAAAAAATCATATTTTTTCACAAAAATGATCTTTTCACCCCCAATTTTTTATTTTCCCAAGGGTAAGAGAAAAAATTGGACCCCAAAAATTGTTGTGCAATTTGTCCTGAGTACACTGATACCCCATATGTGGGTGTAAACCATTGTTTGGGCGCAGGGCAGAGCTCAGAAGGGAAGGAGCGCCATTTGACTTTTCAATGCAAAATTGACTGGAATTGAGATGGGACGCCATGTTGCGTTTGGAGAGCCCCTAATGTGCCTAAACATTGAAACCCCCCACGAGTGACACCATTTTGGAAAGTAGACCCCTTAAGGAACTTATCTAGATGTGTGTTGAGCACTTTGACCCAACAAGTGCTTCACAGAAGTTTATAATGCAGAGCCGTAAAAATAAAAAATCATATTTTTTCACAAAAATGATCTTTTCACCCCCATTTTTTTATTTCCCCAAGGGTAAGAGAAGAAATTAGACCACAAAAGTTGTTGTGCAATTTGTCCTGAGTACGACGATACCCCATATGTGGGTGTAAACCATTGTTTGGGCGCATAGCAGAGCTCAGAAGGGAAGAAGCGCTATTTTACTTTTCAATGCAAAATTGACTGGAATTAAGATAGGATGCCATGTTGCGTTTGGAGAGCCCCTGATGTGCCTAAACATTAAACCCCCCACAAGTGACACCATTTTGGAAAGTAGACCCCCTAAGGAACTTATCTAGATGTGTTTTGAGAGCTTTGAACCCCCAAGTGTTTCACTACAGTTTATAACGCAGAGCCGTGAAAATAAAAATTATTTTTTTTTTTCACAAAAATGATTTTTTAGCCCCCAGTTTTGTATTTTCACAAGGGTATCAGGATAAATTGGACCCCAAAAGTTGTTGTCCAATTTGTCTGGAGTACGCTGATACCCCATTTGTGGGGAGGGACCACTGTTTGGGCGCATGACAGAGCTCGGAAGGGAAGGAGCGCCATTTGGAATGCAGACTTAAATGGATTGGTCTGCAGGCGTCACGTTGCATTTGCAGAGCCCCTGATGTACCCAAACAGTACAAACCCCCCACAAGTGACCCCATATTGGAAACTAGACCCCCCAAGGAACTTATCTAGATGTGTTGTGAGAACTTTGAACCCCCAAGTGTTTCACTACAGTTTATAACGCAGAGCCGTGAAAATAATTTTTTTTTTTTTTTCACAAAAATGAAATTTAGCCCCCAGTTTTGTATTTTCACAAGGGTATCAGGATAAATTGGACTCTAAAAGTTGTTGTCCAATTTGACCTGAGTACGCTGATACCCCCTATGTGGGGGGGAACCACTGTTTGGGCGCATGACAGAGCTCGGAAGGGAAGGAGCGCCATTTGGAATTCAGACTTAAATGGATTGGTCTGCAGGCGTCACGTTGCATTTGCAGAGCCCCTGATGTACCCAAACAGTACAAACCCCCCACAAGTGACCCCATATTGGAAACTAGACCCCCCAAGGAACTTATCTAGATGTGTTGTGAGAACTTTGAACCCCCAAGTGTTTCACTACAGTTTATAACGCAGAGCCGTGAAAATAAAAATTATTTTTCTTTTTCACAAAAATGATTTTTTAGCCCCCAGTTTTGTATTTTCACAAGGGTATCAGGATAAATTGGACCCTAAAAGTTGTTGTCCAATTTGTCCTGAGTACGCTGATACCCCCTATGTGGGGGGGAACCACTGTTTGGGCGCATGACAGAGCTCGGAAGGGAAGGAGCGCCATTTGGAATGCAGACTTAAATGGATTGGTCTGCAGGCGTCACGTTGCATTTGCAGAGCCCCTGATGTACCCAAATAGTACAAACCCCCCACAAGTGACCCCATATTGGAAACTAGACCTCCCAAGGAACTTATCTAGATGTGTTGTGAGAACTTTGAACCCCCAAGTGTTTCACTACAGTTTACAACGCAGAGCCGTGAAAATAAAACATATTTTTTTTCCCACAAAAATGATTTTTAGCCCCCCAAATTTTTATTTTCCCAAGGATAACAAGAGAACTTGGACCCCAGAAGTTGTTGTTCAATTTGTCCCTAGTACGCTGATACCCCATATGTTGGGGTAAACCCCTTTTTGGACGCACGGGAGAGCTCGGAAGGGAAGGAGCACTGTTTTACTTTTTCAACGCAGAATTGGCTGGAATTGAGATTGGACGCCATGTCGCGTTTGGAGAGCCCCTGATGTGCCTGAACAGTGGAAACTCCCCAATTCTACCTGAAACCCTACCCCTAACCGTTTACTGAACATTTTCTGACAGTCATAAGTGCCACGTATATAAGTGCCACGTATATAAGTGCCACGTATTTAAGTGCCACGTATTTAAGTGCCACGTATTTAAGTGCCACGATATTTCAGTGCCACAATATTTCAGTGCCACGTATTTCAGTGCCACGTATTTCAGTGCCACGTATTTCAGTGCCACGTATTTCAGGCACTGAAAAATACGTGGCACGTAAATACTTCAGTGCCACGATATTTCAGTGCCACGATATTTCAGTGCCACGTATTTCAGTGCCACGTATTTCAGGCACTGAAAAATACGTGGCATGTAAATACGTGGCACGTAAATACGTGGCACTTAAATACGTGGCACTTAAATACGTGGCACTTAAATACGTGGCACTTAAATACGTGGCACTTATATACGTGGCCACTGAAATATCGTGGCACTTATATACGTATATACGTATATAAACGTATATTTCAGTGCCACGTATTTCAGTGCCACGTATTTCAGGTTAGGGGTAGGGTTAGGGGTAGGGTTAGGGTTTTTTGTTTTTTTCTTGTTTTCTTGCGTCTCCACATTTTGAGACCTATAATTTTTCCACATTTTGGTCCACAGAGTCATGTGAGGTCTTGTTTTTTGCGGGACGAGTTGACGTTTTTATTGGTAACATTTTCGGACACGTGACCATTTTTTATCACTTTTTATTCCGATTTTTGTGAGGCAGAATAACCAAAAACCAGCTATTCATGAATTTCTTTTGGGAGAGGCGTTTATACCGTTCTGCGCTTGGTAAAATTGATAAAGCAGTTTTATTCGTCGGGTCAGTACGATTACAGCGATACCTCATTTATATCATTTTTTTATGTTTTGACGCTTTTATACGATAAAAACTATTTTATAGAAAAAATAATTATTTTGGCATCGCTTTATTCTGAGGACTATAACTTTTTTATTTTTTTGCTGATGATGCTGTATGGCGGCTCGTTTTTTGCGGGACAAGATGATGTTTTCAGCGGTAACATGGTTATTTATATCCGTCTTTTTGATCGCGTGTTATTCCACTTTTTGTTCGGCGGTATGGTAATAAAGCGTTGTTTTTTGCCTCGTTTTTTTTTTTTTTTTCTTACGGTGTTTACTGAAGGGGTTAACTAGTGGGCCAGTTTTATAGGTTGGGTCGTTACGGACGCGGCGATACTAAATATGTGTACTTTTATTGTTTTTGTTTGTTTTTTTTAGATAAAGAAATGTATTTATGGGAATAATATTTTTTTTTTATTATTATTTATTTAGGAATTATTATTTTTTTTTTTTACACATGTGGAAATTTTTTTTTTTACTTTTTTACTTTGTCCCAGGGGGGGACATCACAGATCGCAGATCTGATAGTGTGCACAGCACTCTATCAGATCTGCGATCATACTTTCATCGGAGCAGGCTGCAGCTTTCATCTGCAGCCTGCTCCGACCCGGAAGTGCTCCCTGCAGGACCCGGATACAGCCCCTCGGCCATTTTGGATCCGGGGCCTGCAGGGAGAAGACGTTCGGTACGAGGTGAGTACATCACCTTGTACCGATCGTCTCAGGGAAGCCCGCAGGGAGCCCCCTCCCTGCGCGATGCTTCCCTGTACCGCCGGTACACCGCGATCATGTTTGATCGCGGTGTGCCGGGGGTTAATGTGCCGGGGGCGGTCCGTGACCGCTCCTGGCACATAGTGCCGGATGTCAGCTGCGATATGCAGCCGACACCCGGCCGCGATCGGCCGCGCTCCCCCCGTGAGCGCGGCCGATCGCGTATGACGTACTATCCCGTCACCGGGAATTAAGGCCCACCCCACCTCGACGGTATAGTACGTCATATGGGATTAAGGGGTTAAGGCCATATTTGTGCATGTGTCTGTAAAAAGTAGAACAATATACCACAACTTCAGAGTCTGCTAAATTTTTCTGAAGGTCTTTTTCAGTCAAGCGGGGGTTCTTATTTGCCTCTTTAGCAATCTTACGAGCAGCTCTCACTGAAATTTTACTTGGTCTTCTAGACCTTATCTTGACCCCCACTGTTCCTGTTAACTGTCATTTCTTAATTACATTTTGAACTGAGGAAAGGGCAACATGAAAACACTTTGCTATCATTTTATAGCCTTCTCCTGCTTTTTGGGCCTCCACCATTTTCATTTTCAGAGTGATAGGCAGTTGCTTGGAAGAACCATGGCTTTTGTTTTTTGGCACAAGGCTAGAGGATGGTGGGTTTTTATAAAGCTGGGATTTTCTAACGATGATAGTGAACAAGTTATAATCCTAAGAGGCTAATTAAGGTCTGAAACCTTGGTCAAAGTTATCTGAGCACACAAATCTTCAAGGGTGCCCAAACTTTTGCATCCACCCATTTTCCTTTTGTCATTTTTAAAATGTAAAAAATTTCAATATATTTTTTTTCTAAAATACAAAGGAAATTGGTCATCTTTAACTTTAGGGCCTTTTAGAGGTCATTTAATCTTCAACTTGCTTAACTGTTCAACATAACAGTAATTTTGACCAGGGGTGCCCAAACTTTTACATGCCACTGTATCTATAATTATTTTCTTACAATGTCCCTTTTTGTAGTTTCTGTTTCACTACTCCAGAGCTCAAGATCCTGCCCTCAAAACTGGGGTAAGTACATACAACTTTATCCATGTAAAATGTGCAATGGCATCATTGCCCCTCATCAGAGCAGAGCAGGGTACTAAGTGAGAGGTCTTAAGGTACGTGCCCATGATCAGGAAGAGCAGCATTTGGACCCACTTACGCTGCTTCCAAAATGCTGCATTCTACATTAGAAGCACAGTGCATGGGATTTATAGAAATCCTATTCCCACTGTGCTTATATTTAACGCTCCATAAACTCACCCGCAGTGCAGATTTACGAGCCACAGCATGTTTATTGTCTGCAACGGAGACGCTATCCTCTACTGAGTAGTCTCAACCATAGCCATTCACTAGATGTGGTAAATCCGCATGATTCAATGAACACATGCGGATTTCCCTGCGTGATTAGAATGCTGCGTTTTGGACACAGCAAAAGTACACTGCTGTATGTTCCTTTTTCGGGCATGCGCAGTTTGCGCTGCCCTTCGACTCACATCACATGATGGGAATTTACAGTGCAGGTGCCAGAGACATTAATGAAGGTAGAGGAGGCGGCGCCCGGCGCACGGAGGGGCTGAGAGATGGCTGGGAGGCGTTTGTGTCCGGGGGAAAAAGACGTGCCCCCGGACAGACTAAAGGTATGGTGGGCAAATTATAAAAAGTGATATTGCAGCGTTGGAAGGGACCCCCCAAAACAAGAGCCACCTTCACAGAATGCAGCATTAGTGCTGCACAAGGTGGTTCTTTTAGTTAAAACACCAGGTGGGTGACAGGTTCCCTTTAATGGGTCTAGTTTCCAAAATGGTGTCACTTGTGGGGGGATTCCACTGTTTAGGCACATTAGCGGCTCTCCAAACGTGACATGGCGTCCGATCTCAATTCCAGCCAATTCTGCATTGAAAAAGTCAAACGGCACTTCTTCTCTTCCAAGCTCTGCGGTGCGCCCAAATAGTGGTTTACCCCCACATATGGGGTATCGGCGTATTCAGGAGAAATTGCACATCAACTCTTTTTACACTTGTGAAAATAAAAAAAATTGGTTCTGAAGTGAAATGTTTGTAAAAACAAGTTAAATGTTAATTTTTTTCTTCCACATTGTTTCAGTTCCTGTGAAGCACATAAAGGGTTAATAAACTTCTTAAATATGGTTTTGAGCACCTTGAGGGGTGCAGTTTTTAGAATGGTGTCACTTTTGGGTATTTTCTGTCATGAACACCCCTCAAAGTGACTTTAAATGTGATGTGGTCCCTAAAAAAATTGTTTTGTAAATTTTGCTGTAAAAATGAGAAATCGCTGGTCAACTTTTAAACCTTAAACCTAACAAAAAAAAATGTTGTTTCCAAAATTGTGCTGATGTAAAGTAGACATGTGAGAAATGTTATTTATTAGCTATTTTGTATGACATATCTCTCTGATTTAAGGGCATAAAAATTCAAATTTAGAAAATTGCTAAATTTTAAAAATGTTCACCATATTTCCATTTTTTTATAAATAAGCGCAAGTAACATCGAAGAAATGTTACCACTACCATTAAAAGTACAATATGTCATGAAAAAACATTCTCAGAATCAGCGCGATCCGTTAAAGCGTTCCAGAGTTATAACCTCATAAAGTGACAGTGGTCAGAATTGTAAAAATTGGCTTGGTCATTAAGTACCAAATTGGCTCTGTCACTAAAGGGTTAAATACCAGTCAATCAGCAGCATTTAAATAGTGCGCTTGACGATTCTCATTCGCTCTTCGTGTTGTGATAAGGAGGTGCCAAATGCTTACCATGGTAGCCAGTGGACTCCTGAAAGCCTCCATCATTGTCCTCTTGGTACTTTTCTGAAGCTCAGGCACAAGTTGAGCTTCCAAAGAGACCATGCTTTCCATTACATAGTATAAGCAATCACAGGTTCAAGTAGCTAAGGGGGACTAAAAAAAAGTTAAAAAAAATGTAAATAATAATTAAAAAATTATATATAATAGTCTAAACCACCCTTTTCCCAGTTTTAAAATAATTAAAAAATAATAAGAATGATAAACATGATTGTTATTACTACACCCATAAAAGTCTGGTATCTCAACATCTAAAATTATTTAAAACATACATTAAATGCCAAAAAAAAAAAAAAAATCAAAATGCCAGATTTGAGGTATTTCACTCAGCATATTCCCTTCCCCCCAAATATGGTAAAAAAAGCAATTACTATGTTCCATGTACCCGAAAATGGCATTACTAAAAATGTCAGCTCGGCACACAAAAATAAGCCTTTACACAGCACTCAGTTACAGGTCTCAGAAAATAACGACGCAACCAACATTTTTTTAAAAATTTCTGCATTTTTTTTCAGTTAAAAAATAAAAAAAATTACAGAACTTTGTTATTGCCGTAATCTGACCTGCAAACTGATGTTTCCAGCTCATTTTTACTGCACATTAAATGCCATGAATACAACACCTGAAAATCAATGATGGAATTACAATTTTTTACAATTTCACTTCACTTCATTTTTTCCCCGGTTTTCGGCACCTGATATGGTAAAATGAGTGGTGTCATTCTGAAACCTATAAATTATCCCACAAAAAAAGCCCTAATTCAGCTATATCGATAGAGAAAAAAAAGTATAGTCCTTGGAGGAAGGGGAAGAAAAAACAAAGTCACAAAAGTGAAAAATATCGGTCGGCCTCAAAGGAGTTAAAATGCGCTGTAGTTTCAAACGTTGTAGGGTGGAGACTTACAGGGTTGATTTAATTAGTATAATTTAATTAGCAAGCTTTCTTCCTTTGTGAAGAAGAGCTGATTTGCATACCCTTTTCTAAGGAAGCCTTTCCTGGCTTACAAATCTCACTACACCAGACTGCATTCTTGGCAAGGTGCAACTGACACCATGTATTGTTACTTCTCCAGGAATCTCACATAACCACAGAAGAATTTACAAAAAAGGTAAGTGGTTTTTTTTCACATATTGACAACACAAAGTGATTGTATTTTATGATCCAGCCACCTTTTTAGTAGATAAGGGTATTTGCAGCGCCCCAGAGTCCTGGTCGTTGCAGTACTGTGGCTCCGCCGCTAAGGGGGGCTATGGTACGTCTGATGGCACTGAAGGAGTTCATCTGACCAGGTATCACATACACCAATACATTTCACAGTCAGGCCTCCAGGGGGAGCTAAGGGTGCTATTTATTAGGCCACTCCTCACCGTGTGGGTAAACTGGGGGTCAGGCAGGAAGTGAGTTCAGAAAGCTGACTGGGTTGGAACCAGGCAACACCTTGTGGCAGGGGGTGTTGTGGGGAAGATTCGGTAGGGTCCCTGTCAGGTTTGGGACCCTGACAGAGGCCTGGCAACAAGAAAGAACGTCATGGGACCGTGCCTGCTCAGCATAGCGGCGGTGCCCTAAGAAAGGATCAGAAGCGAGATATATTGTGCTGAGTGAGAAACGAGATCAAAGCAAGAAGGAGAATACCAGTAGGAGTCGTGCTGTAAGACCGAGGCAACATCCTACTGAGGCGCACAACCGGCGGCCGGAACGCCGAGGAAGTATTCATATATCTAGCTCCAAGCAATACTTCAAACCAACGGCAGGACAGTCAGTCACAGGCGGGCTGTCTCACCTAAATCGCCTATGCAGACTTGGGGGGCAACCTGTGGAGAGGGGCGACTCTAGGGCCCCGGAAGAGCTCCGAGCCTACCCGTCATACGGGTGCGTCCCAACCATAACACCGAGAGGGACGGAGGATTAGCAGAACATCATCTAATCGAGTTGTTGTGAGGGAACACGAGAAACAGACACAACAGTTGTGGGGACTATCCCGTAAGCACAGCAGGGGAGGACCACAACACATAGCGCTAGCAGGAAGGCACAGATTTCCACCTGCAAGGAGAACTCTGGAGGTGCCATCGGACCGGCCGGACTTGCGCAGCCCGGTGAACCGTATTCCGGACTGAGGACCCAGAGACCTTCAGTAAAGAGGTAAAGAGACTGCAACCTGGTGTCCTCGTTATTTACTGCACCGCACCACCACCACTATCTACATCTATCACTGTACGCCCATCAGCAGGGTCACGGACCGGGTCTAGCCACCGTGACAACCCCAGAGCAGAGACTCAGAGGCCCGGTACCGGGTACCCCTCGGCCCTGCGGCAGTGGGGGCGCTACAACTTGGCGTCACGAACAGGATCTACTTAAGCCTGAGGAATCGGGTCATGTGCGCCTTGGAACTGTGATTTATTGTGCTTGGACTGTACTTTATTGCAAAGACTGTGTGTTGCCATTTACCGCCAAAAGTCCCCGCCAAAACTGCCACCATTACAGCGCAGGAGAAGAAGAGGGGCGTGGACTGGGCGTAGACAAGCTGGAGAGCGCGAACGACAATGGCCGCCCAGTCTAAATATTTCTGCACCATGAGGACGTGTCCGTCAGCAGCAGAAATCCGCCTCCTAATCCTCAATGGGGGGCGGAGACAGAGAAAACGAAACCGCCCAAGAAGGAGAGAGCGGGAAAAGAACCAGGAAGCGACTCACGTGGAGGACGCCATGGCCAGCAGCTCAGAACCCGAATGCGGGATGGAAGCAGAAGTCTCCCCCAACTACCCGGATGAGTACTGCAGCCACTACTCCACAGACAACGCTGATCTTCTGCAGGCTGAGATGGGAGACCTGATTCACCAGCTCCTTCAGCTGAACACGGGGGCCCAGGCTCCGCACCAGGTAGCGCCGGAAGGAAGTCCTCTGACAACGGATCCTGTACCACTACCGGAGTTGTTGCTGAGGCCCTCGTCGACACCGTTAGCGGAACCCGCTGCGGAGGAGAAGCCTGCATCGGCTGGTGAGTCCGTCGACCCTGTCCCGCCGGCGGAAGACTTGTTAATAGGCCCTGTTGCGGCACCCCCTCTCCCTGGGACCCATAGACTCCAACGCCTGTTACCCTGGGAGGAGGCCACGGGCATGGAACACCGCCTGAAGGCCCCGATCGCGCCAACCACCCTGTCATATGAGACCCGTGCGGAGCGCACGGTATGCCGCTGGGTGAACCCAGGATCCGACCTCATGGGGTTCCCCGGGGTGAAGACACGAGAAGGGGAGATGGTGCAGGCCCTGAGCTGGGAGGAATACCAGGCCCAGCTGGAACAGCAGTGGAAGGGGGAGAAAAAGGCGTACCAGGCCGGGCTGGAGGCCTACCATCAGAAAGACCTGGCGGTCAAGGACCGGGCCCGCAAGGACCCCACCACTTACCTGGCCCCGCGCAGGCAGGGCATCATCACCACCTTCCAGCTCCGCGGAGGATGGGGCTTCATTAAAGAGCCGGGCCTGTATGCGGAGGTGTTTGTAAACCGAAGGGATGTTGAGTCACATCTCAGAGAGGGCCACCCAGACCGGGATCTCTACCCGGGGAATAAAGTCTCGTACACCAGGCACTTTGGGGAAAAAGGGTGGTTTGCCCTGAATGTCCGCAAGAGGCCGAACCCTGTGACCCCCCCGGTTAGGGTGCCAGTGAAGCTAACCCCTGTAGCAAAGGTGCCCCCTTGTGGTCAGCCCATGGTCATTGCCAGGACCACCGAGATCACTCCAACGTGCACTATGGTCAAGACCACAACGGGCAGCATCGTACCTTCAACCACCATCGTGGCCAAGGAGGCGCCTCCTCAGACGGGTGGTGCTTCTGCTGCTCCAGCATCGAAGACAGTGGGTACACAAACCCCCAGATGGGACAGTACTCCACCTTACGCAGTGCCAGGCGGCGGGCAATATCCTAAGGGGTTGCCTCCGCCGGTGCTGCCCCCTGATTGGTTTAAGTAAATATCTGAAAACTTTGCAATTGTAAATAGTTCTTCAAACTGTTTGTTTTTGCTACATTGCTGCTAAAACCCATCCAGGGTTAACTCTTAAAGGGATCCCTTTGTTGACCCGGGATCCCTATTGTTTCTTGTTTTTGTTTGTTTTCTACGTTTGCACAAGTTATCCAGAACTGCTGAATCATGAACAATGCATGATACATACTCCTTGTACATAGTTGCACCTTCTTAAAGGTGCTCTCTACTGGTTTTATCTAAAAGACGGACTCTTTGCGAAGATACGGTTATTGGAACTTGTACTGGACTCCTTGCTGCATACGGACTTGCAGCTTGAAAAGTTGTACCACCTCATAGAGACTTGGTCCCCTCTTAAAGGGGATGTTCCTCGATAGCACTTAAGGAATGATGATGCTTTGAAAGAAGAAGTAATAATGTTGATATGTGAAAGTTAAATGTAACCAATTAGTTAATTGTAAGAAATGTTCAATAATGTTAATAGAAGGATGAGGACAGGAAGTGAACCCGTAGGGGTTAGTGGTGAGTCCTCTTAGGAGCCATATAGGGATGGCTCAGTAATCTCCAACTGAAGGAAAAACATGTTCTATACTGTGTATAGTAGTGGAAGGACAGAAGGCTCGGGCTGAAAGGAGCGGTCCTGTAATAGAAAGGAGAGGCAGTAGGTCTGGAGCCGTTAGGACAGGCGGTCCTGCAGACATAAAGTAGGAGAATGTAGCACAGTTGCTTAAGCCTTATAATGTGTTATAAGAAGGTCTTTAGTGGATTCAGAGTGTACATCCTTAAAGGCAATGTTGAATTAATGTTTAAAAATTTTTGCACTTAGTAGAATACCCGGTTGGGTAAGAAAAGTTACTTGAAAGTATTTAACCATGTTTGTAACGTTTAAGTGTCCTCACCTCCCATAAAGGGAAGCTCTGTTCAAATATGCTTATTGTTATTGCACTCACAAAAATTGTATGTCTTTTTGCTGACATGTATTGTTGTTTTCTTCCCAGTCCCGGAGTACTGGGTTTAACCGGGGGGGAGTGCAGCGCCCCAGAGTCCTGGTTGTTGCAGTACTGTGGCTCCGCCGCTAAGGGGGGCTATGGTACGTCTGATGGCACTGAAGGAGTTCATCTGACCAGGTATCACATACACCAATACATTTCACAGTCGGGCCTCCAGGGGGAGCTAAGGGTGCTATTTATTAGGCCACTCCTCACCGTGTGGGTAAACTGGGGGTCAGGCAGGAAGTGAGTTCAGAAAGCTGACTGGGTTGGAACCAGGCAACACCTTGTGGCAGGGGGTGTTGTGGGGAAGATTCGGTAGGGTCCCTGTCAGGTTTGGGACCCTGACAGAGGCCTGGCAACAAGAAAGAACGTCACGGGACCGTGCCTGCTCAGCATAGCGGCGGTGCCCTAAGAAAGGATCAGAAGCGAGATATATTGTGCTGAGTGAGAAACGAGATCAAAGCAAGAAGGAGAATACCAGTAGGAGTCGTGCTGTAAGACCGAGGCAACATCCTACTGAGGCGCACAACCGGCGGCCGGAACGCCGAGGAAGTATTCATATATCTAGCTCCAAGCAATACTTCAAACCAACGGCAGGACAGTCAGTCACAGGCGGGCTGTCTCACCTAAATCGCCTATGCAGACTTGGGGGGCAACCTGTGGAGAGGGGCGACTCTAGGGCCCCGGAAGAGCTCCGAGCCTACCCGTCATACGGGTGCGTCCCAACCATAACACCGGGAGGGACGGAGGATTAGCAGAACATCATCTAATCGAGTTGTTGTGAGGGAACACGAGAAACAGACACAACAGTTGTGGGGACTATCCCGTAAGCACAGCAGGGGAGGACCACAACACATAGCGCTAGCAGGAAGGCATAGATTTCCACCTGCAAGGAGAACTCTGGAGGTGCCATCGGACCGGCCGGACTTGCGCAGCCCGATGAACCGTATTCCGGACTGAGGACCCAGAGACCTTCAGTAAAGAGGTAAAGAGACTGCAACCTGGTGTCCTCGTTATTTACTGCACCGCACCACCACCACTATCTACATCTATCACTGTACGCCCCTCAGCAGGGTCACGGACCGGGTCTAGCCACCGTGACAACCCCAGAGCAGAGACTCAGAGGCCCGGTACCGGGTACCCCTCGGCCCTGCGGCAGTGGGGGCGCTACATATTCATATAAAGGGACTCTGTCAGCACAGAATGTCTGTTCAAACCAAGTACAGGCGCTCGGAGAATCATGGCGTGATCAAAAATGTAAGTGCACCTTCCTACCGTCTTGTTTTCCCTCTATCTCGCCTTCTCCCTCATTGATTGACAGCTCTGATGGAGATAGATGGAAACCAAGCAGGTGTGAAGGTGCACTTAATTTTCCTCGTCATGATGCACCAAGTGTCTGTACTTGATTTGAACATTCCATTCATTCTGTGCTAGCAGCATCCCTGTAACCCCTTATGGACCGCCGATATGCATTAAAATAGCATCCGTTAAGGGTCCTTATTCCCTCACTGCCATTTTAAAACAACGATCAGGAATAAGGTTATAGCACCCCCCAGTGAGAACACGATCAGGGCTGTTTTTTCTGGTCACCTGATCACATGATCACCGTTATTAAATGACTAACAGCAATCATGTAAAAATAAAAGAAAAGGTGTGTCACCTTCTAAAAACATTTCTCTCTCTTCTGACATGATATACATGTCCGAGGGGAGAGAAAGCAAGTCCTCCACCCCCCCCAGTACATCCGCCATCCTCTGGTCCCTACAGCTCTGTCCCCGTCCCTCCGCCTCCTCTTACTGAAAAAAAATGTTGGGCTCATGCGCAGTGCGCCCACCGAGATCTGCCAGCTGGCACCCAACAACAGCAGGGATTTTTCCTATTGGTTCATTTTGATCACTGTGATAGACCCTATCACAGTGATCAAAAGCCAATAATTAGTATGTCCCCCACCCCCTCCATGTCATCCACTTAGTTTGATTACATTATTTTATAGTGTTTATTTCTTTCATTCTTTGCCATTAGGGTTGGGGTTAGGGTTGGGCTTATGGTTAGGGAAAGGCTTAGAGTAAGGGTTGGGCTAGTGTTAGGGTTGAGCTAAGATTAGGGTTTTTCCAAAAGTTAAAACAAAAATAATGATGATGATATGACGATCAGTGTTAAGCGCAAGTGCTCACTACTCGAGATTGCATCAGGGTCGCTCGAGAATCCACCATACTTTGTGAATACCAGAGCACTCCAATGCAAACTCGAGTAGTGAACACTTGCACTCAATACTGATGACAACATATTCAATATGACAGCCTGAAATCCGCTGCCTCGGGGTAACTCTCGACTCTGCCTTGTCCTTCAAACCGCACGTTCAAACTCTTGCCACCTCCTGTCGCCTCCAACTCAAAAATATTGCCAGAATCCGTCCCTTCCTCACCCCACAATCTACTAAGACTCTTGTGCATGCTCTTATCATCTCCCACCTTGACAACTGCAACACCCTCCTCTGTGGCCTTCCCGCTAACTCTCTTGCACCACTCCAGTCTGTCCTCAACTCTGCTGCCCGGCTAATCCACCTCTCTCCTCGCTACTCCCCTGCTTCTCTCCTTTGCAAATCCCTCCACTGGCTCCCAATTCCCCAACGAATCCAGTTCAAACTACTAACACTGATCTACAAAGCCATCCACAACCTGTCCCCTCCTTATATCTCTGAACTAATCTCCCAATACCTTCCCTCACGTAATCTCCGATCCTCCCAAGACCTCCTACTCTCCTCCACACTTATTTGTTCCTCACACAACCGCCTCCAAGATTTCTCCCGAATATCCCCCATCCTCTGGAATTCCATGCCTCAACACATCCGACTATCCACCACCCTCGGATCCTTCAGACGGAACCTGAAAACCCATCTCTTCAAGAAAGCCTACAGCCTGCAATAACCATTCTGCCGCCTCGCCATCGCCAGAGCAGCCGCCTCACCACCGCCAGAGCTGCTGCACCTCTGACCTTCTGTCTCTTCCCCACTATCCCATAGAATGTAAGTCCGCAAGGACAGGGTCCTCTCCCCTCTGTACCAGTCTGTCACTGTAAACTTGTTTACTGTAAACGATATTTATAACCCTGTATGTAACCCCTTTCTCATGTACAGCACCATGGAATTAATGTGCTATATAAATAAATAATACTAATAATAATAATAAATAATAACCTAATGCTATCAAATTCTGTGTAGTACCTTTAGGTTAAAAATCCTCACTATTCCCCTGGATAAAATCCTTGAGGGCGTAGTTTCCAAAATGGTGTCACTTGTCTGGGGATTTCCACTGTCTAGGCACATCAGGGGCTCTCCAAACGCAACATGGCATGCGCTATTGATTGCAGCCCTTTTTGTGTTCAATAAGTCAAACTATGTGCTCCTTCCCTTCGGAGTCTTGTCATGCTCCCAAAGAGTAGTTTTACCTCACATATAGAGTATCGGCGTACTCAGGAGAAATTGCACAACAATTTTTTTTTTTTTTTTTTCTCCTGTTATCCTTGAGAAAGTAAAAAATTTGGGGCTTAAGTAAAATTTTTTGTGGAAAAAAAGTTAAATTTTTTTTCTTTCCACATTCCATTAATTCCTGAAGGGTTAATAAACTTCTTGAATGTGGTTTTAAGGACTTTGTAGGGTTCAGTTTTTAGAATGGTGTAACTTTTAGGTATTTTTTGTCATATTGACCCCTCAAAGTTACTTCAAATGTGATGTGATCCATAAAAAAATGGTTTTGTAAACTTTGTTGGAAAATTGAGAAATTGCTGATCAACTTTGAACCCTTCAAACTTCCTAACAAAAAAAATTATGTTTCAAAAATTGTGTTGATATGAAGTAGACATGTGGGAAATGTTATTTATTAACTATTTTGTGTGATAGAACTATCTGATTTAAGGGCATAAAAATGTAACGTTTGAATATTGCAATTTTGTTTCTATTTTTTCTAAAATTTTCAATATTTCCATAAATATAGGCAAATCATATTGACTAAAATTTATTACTAACATGAAGTACAATATGGCACGAAAAAACAATTTCAAAATCACTGGGATCCATTGAAGTGTTCCAGAGTTATTATCATATAAAGTGACACTGGTCAGATTTCAAAAATTTGGCCTGGCCATTAAGGTCAAAATTAGCTCTGTCTCAAAAATGGGTTAAAACTGTAAATTAATCGGAAAAAAAATGTTGGTATATGGTAACTGTTTGGCTTATAGTCTTAGATCATTAGCAGAACTAAAGCATGGGTAATATGGTAGACAGTACTGAGGGAGGAAATGTAAGGTGGGACAGCACTGTGGAGAGCTTTGTGGATGAGTGTAATAAGCTTACATTGTAATTTGAAGCAGGCGGGACACTAGTGTGTTATGGCTCACCTGTTTAGATTCTCTAAGTCAGTGTTCCCCATTTACAGTCCTCAAGAGACACCAAAAGATCATGTTTTCAGGATTTCCTTAGAGTTTATGAGAAGGTCAACCCTAGGATGAGAACAAAGTCCAACCAGAACAAGAACAGCGAACAACAGGCGTAACAAGGATTCAATCTTAGGTGTATTGAACATATTCCTGGTTCTTATGATCAGTATAAATAGTAGCCAGGAACTTACGTGCATCAAGAAGAAGCCGCTATTCCTCCAAGGCTAATTTAATGGAAACAAGTTTTTGGTCTCCAATGAAATAATTTCACTCTATTGCTGATAATTTCTTGGAAAGGAAACTTCATGGAAAATTTCTAGATTTTTGAGAAGTTTATGAGAATGACTCAAATTTGGTTGAGGTACACACTTCAAGAAAGAATGACTTATTGTTGTCTGGTCTGAATGGTGCAGAACTAGAGTGGAGGAGAAACAATACTTGAGGAGACTGAAGACTTGTATTGCAGAATATGGCAGGACCCATGTGAACTCTTTCTGATTGACAGCAGTAAGAAGAGATGCCATTTAGGAATAGTTCTTGATGAACTACTGGTAGTAATCATGAAAGAGCTTGAAAGAGCATGAAAGAGCTTTGAGACCCACTAGTTGTGGTCAGTCCATAATAGCAGAAAAATCCTGTAGGCCTAAGGAGGAGATAAGTCCAAATAATGACAATTATCAAAGGCCAGTCTCAGCATACACCTTATGACATGTTGAGAGGAGTGGCCCAATAACACACTTTCACCATGTTCTTCAGAAATGCAACAGATGTATGTTTTGGTTCATTGTCATGTTGGAAATATCAATACATGGTGTCTACAGTGAAACATGGTTGTGGTAGTGTCCTTAAGTGGAACTGCATAAGTCGGGGAGCAGCATTTTATTGATGTAACAAATGTACTGCTCTATATTGAAAAAGAAAATGTTGCCTTCACTCTGTGCCCTTGGCAGGCATGAACTATACTAACATGATTATAGTCCAAAATGCATATCTGTTGCATTTCCAATGACGAAAAGTGTGAAATCTGTCCTGAATGCTGCAGCCAGGATCATATTCCTCACCAATTGTTATACAGATGCCTCTACCTTGTGCCAGTCATTACACTGGTTACCCATCCACTCCAGAATCCAGTACAAACTTATTACCCTCATCCACAAAGCACTTCATGGCTCAGCACCGCCCTACATCTCCTCCCTGGTCTCAGCCTACCACCCTACCCATGCTCTCCGTTCTGCTAATGACCTGAGGTTAACATTCTCAACAATCAGAACCTCCCACTCCCATCTACAAGAGTTTCCAAGTGCTGCACCAATTCTTTGGAATGCACTACCCAGGTTAATATGATTAATCCCCAATCCCCACAGTTTTAAGCATGCCCTAAAAACGCATTTGTTCAGACTGGTCTACCGCCTCAACGCATTAACCTAACTATCCCTTTGTGGCCCATTAAAAAAACTTAAACCATAATCAGGTTCCTCGCATCATGTTCTCATACGCTTTATGCATTTAATAGCCCTCTATATCTGTACTGTTACATACTTAAGCTGTTAACTGGTTCATGCAGCTTTACATGAACACCCGATTCTTACACTATGTCTGGTCCGAACAACGAAAACAATTGTTACCATCCATCTCTCGTGTCTCCCCTTTTTTTTCCATAGATTGTAAGCTTGCGAGCAGGGCCCTCACTCCTCTTGATATCTGTTTTGATCTGTGTTTATTGTTATGCTGTAATGCCTATTGTCTGTACAAGTCCCCTCTATAATGTAAAGCGCTGCGGAATATGTTGGCACTATATAAATAAAATTATTATTACTATTATTATTAAAGTGATTAAGTGGTCAAATATGTCTCCTGATCTGAAACCAATTGATTACCTATGGAGTATTCTGAAGAAACAAGTTGTGCATCACACTCTGTCCAGCATCCAGGCTCTAAAATGGGTCATTCTTGAAGATTTATGTTGCAATGTGTTGACAACTTGTTCATTCCATGCCTAGAAGACTTGGTACTATCCTTTAAATCATTTAGGTCCTAAAAAATACTAGATGTAGTATATTTTGGTGTATTTATTTTTGCATCAAGTAATTTGAGCGGAACTGAAGACTTTGTAAGCAAAGTTATATTATTTACCTTACTTTCATGCTATGGGTTAAAAAATGTTCTATAAGACTCAGTCTTGTCAAAATGTTGTGTTTGGTGAGATATTAAAATTAGAGTTGAGTGAATTTGTTTGGGTTCCCTCTTATTCAGCAAGCTATAGGGCTTACCGAACAAGCTGCGGAGGGAACCCGGCTTCCTGGATTGCGGCAACAGATCAACTGATCGGCGCTGCAGCTGCATGTGTCGCGGCTGTGTGACAGTCATGACACATGCATGGAGATCCCAACAAACAGGCTCTCCATGCATGTGCTTTGACTGTGACACAGCAGCGACACATGCAGCTGCAGCGCCGAACAGTTGATCTGCCGCTGCAATCCAGGAAGCTGGGTTCCCACTGCATAAGTGCTTTAGCTTGCCGAATAAGAGGGAACCTGAACATATTCGCTCAACTCTAATTAAAATCTTACTTTTCTAAGGGGGATGGGTACTCATTTATGCTGAGCATATATATAATATATACTGTATTTGAGATCTATATACTCCATTATATTTTACAGGATAGCTCCGGTACCATGGGAAGACCTTTTTTCCTTTTTAGGGTAAGTAATTATCATATGTTCCGAATTCAATTCAATTCTGTTTATAATAACTATGCTGTGCTGTTTATTAAAATGTTGCATGGTTAATCCCTTCAGAATATCACTGCTGAGTGCCTTCATTAGGTAGTGCATGTGGTCTTCTTCCAATTGCATAAAATGCCAGAAGTTTTCTGTTACTGAATGTAATTGATTAACATAAATTACATGTTTACAGCAAAATCGACATAATATAATAAACTCAAATAAAATAAAGGGCATCTATTTAAGGCGATTGTCTTTCAATTAAATATTATAAGTTAGACTTTTGAAAACAATTGGCAGTTATACATTCTCTTATTTTTAAATATAGATTTGTATTTTTGAATGTCCACTTAATGAGGTTGTCCAGTACTAATCTATTGACAGCCCATCCTATAGACAGATTATCAATATCAGATTTGTGGAGGTCTGGAACCAAAGATCAGCTGTTATCTGATCCATTTACGTGTGGGGTGGGGAACCTTTTTTCTGCTAGGGGCCATTGGGGTATTTATACCATCACTCGGGGGCTGTACAAATTTATCAACTTGAAATGTATTCTGCTATTTTTGGTCAAACATTTACGGTTATTAGCTCACCCTTATATTGTAACGGCTGGAACTGCTTCTCTTTGGTGAGATGTGTTATGTTAGGTGGTATTGGTGATGGTGCTACTCACAACTGCTTTTCCAGATATGTGAAGTCAATTCTTTGTGATGAATTTTGAAAAGAACTCTCAGCAATAAGTTTTGAACACAGGCATATATTACATTGCGTGTCTCCTCACAGTGGGAAATCCATCACTGCCCATGTAATATTTTTGGAACTCAAGCAGTCCGGGGTCTGCAGTGTGTACATCACATACGAGACACCAATAGTGCTTTATAAACATCACATAGAAGACACAGACTACTGTATATACATCACATAGGAGACACTGAGGCAGCAACATATACATTACATAGGAGATATTGGGGTTAGAATATATACATCACATAGGATACACTGTGGCCGGGCATGTACAGCACATGAGATGCTGGGGGCATATACATCATAGGAGACGCTGGGGCAGATACATCACAGGGGGGGCTGGGACATATACTGTATATCACAGGAGGGTCTCCAGGGTCTCCTGTGATATATATGCCACAGAGTCTCCTGTAATGTATATGCCCTCAGTGTCTTCTGTGATGTATGTGTGTCAGCCCCTCCTGCTTTATATATATATATATATATCCCAGAGTCTCTGGTGATGTATATGCCTCCAGACTCTGGGATATATGCATTACAGGATGGTCTGCTACTGCTGTAGTCATTGATGGGACCGGAGTGCAGAGTGCGCTGACTGCGCCCATAAAGTACGTCCTGATGGTGGCTCACATCACAACGTAATCCTTCATTACACATGCCGCAGCATTCAGTAGTGAATACTGCATGCGCATGTTTGCAGTGTCAGGAGCAATTAAAGGGCCGGTGGCCTGTGGTTCGTTGGCCACTGACCCGAGCACTGCGATCTCATGCTTGAGCACTGCGGTACCCGGGAATCTGTCTGGAGGCCTGAGAAAAGGACATCTATGTTTACACCTAGAAGGTTTCTCACCCCTGATTTGCTTAAACAAGAGATAAGGTGCAGTACCCTGGAGAAGACCACTAAACAATGTACATAGCTGCGCTATTCCGTATGTTATTTACATCCGGTCCCCAACTGGTAGCTCAGTCCCCCTGTTGGATTCTCCAGTACCAGGACAATGGAGTAATTACTGCTAATGTGTAGTGCCAGACTAAATGGCACAAACACACATTTAATAAAATAAAACCAATAGAAAATTGTTAGTTTTAAATGATTTGACAGAGAAATTTAACCTTGAAGGGTTTATTGTCAGCTCAGATTTCATAAATGTTATATATTTATTTTCCTTTTCTGGTCTTTACCTATGAGGAAGTTTCCGCAATGTAGTTTTGATGATTTTTTTTTTTTAATAAAAAGTCATAATTTTTTTCCTACAATTTTTGACATCCTACAGTTGTTTGTTTTAGTCTGTAGCATTCAACCATTCCAGACATAGAGTATTCTAATTAATAATTACATTCTCAACATTTTTATATTTGAATAGCCTAGGAATGGAAGAAAAGTTTCCCTAGAGGAACAGTAATACTTCCATACTTAAAGGTATGCCGAAAATGTGCTTCCCAGAGCATGCACCACCAAGGTAACAGGCTGCAGACCTCCTGTATGTGTTGTCTGATACTGACCTCATGTGTTATCTTACTCCTTGTTAATGATTAAACTTGTGTTTATAATATTTTTGCTTTTGTTTCTTTATTGTTGGGTGTATGTTGTTTGCACAGGTAATAGGTTGTATAGTTGGCGAATCCTGTTAGCTCTGACCTTTCCTTTGATGAGCACTGCACCTTGTCTTCACTATGCAGTCACCCACAATTGTAGAAATATCACAACCATTAGAAAGGGAAGATACCGAGCTGCAAAAAGATTTTGATCACCTAGAGTTTGATTCCCAGTCAGCGAGCTGATGAAGAGGATATGGTTGGCGGTCATATGAAGCTCAGAGGATGCAGTGTTGGATTTGAGTGACAAGAGCCCACCAGTGATATTAATTTAGGCCGACTTTTCAGTGATATGAAATATTAGCTGATCCTTGTTCACAAATTTGCCTATACTTCTATACACAGTGGCATGTAAAAGTTTGGTCACCCCTGGTGAAAATTACTGTTATTGTGAACCGTTAAGCAAGTTGAAGATGAAATGATCCCTAAAAGGTCTAAAGTTAAAGATGACACATTTACTTTGTATTTTAGGCAAAAAAATATGTTGTCAGTTTTTACATTTTAAAAATTACAAAAAGGAAAATGGTCTGATGTAAAAGTTTGGGAACTCTTGGAAATTTGTGTGCTCAGATCATTGCCGGCGTCACCACCCGACGCACCCGGGCAAGTGCAGGGGACCTGAGTAAAATAGGGGGCACTCGCCGTCTGGGACATCAGCACGCTATGGGGCATGTGAGTGCGGGGTTCATTGCCAGCACGGATGCTGCCACTGGGCCCCCCTCCCATTATGCTTTATACTTGAAATGTTTCTCTGTGTTCCTCTGCAACTCCAGTCTCTTTCGCATCTTGTGACTCTGAGGTCTCAGGGCAGAGGGTGCGATGACATCACTACAGCGCACACTCAGCCGAGCACTGTAGAGAGTCAGAAGACTCTGATGAGACCAGAGCTGCAGCCAGGTAAGAACAAGGAGAGGTGAGTATTTGATTATTTCTTTTTTATGTATGGATCATTATATGGGGCCCATTCTGTATGGAGCAGTATATGGTGCCCATTATTCTGTATGTAGCATTATGTGAGGCCATTATTCTGTATGGAGCATTATATGGGGCCCATTCTGTACGGAGCATTATATGTGGGCCCATTATTCTGTACGGAGCAATATATGGGATCCGTTATTCTGCATGGAGCCCTATATTGGGCCCAGTATTCTGCATGGAGCAATATACAGTACAGACCAAAAGTTTGGACACACCTTCTCATTTAAAGGTTTTTCCTTATTTTCATGACTATGAAAATTGTAAATTCACACTGAAGGCATCAAAACTATGAATTAACACATGTGGAATTATATACTTAACAAAAAATGTGAAACAACTGAAAATATGTCTTATACTCTAGGTTCTTCAAAGTAGCCACCTTTTGCTTTGATGACTGCTTTGCACACTCTTGGCATTCTCTTGATGAGCTTCAAGAGGTAGTCACCGGAAATGGTTTTCACTTCACAGGTGTGCCCTGTCAGGTTTAATAAGTGGGATTCCTTGCCTTATAAATGGGGTTGGGACCATCATTTGTGTTGAGCAGAAGTCTGGTGGATACACAGCTGATAGTCCTTCTGCATGGACTGTTAGAATTTGTATTATGGCAAGAAAAAAGCAGCTAAGTAAAGAAAAACGAGTGGCCATCATTACTTTAAGAAATGAAGGTCAGTCAGTCAAAAAAATTGGGAAAACTTTGAAAGTGTCCACAAGTGCAGTTGCAAAAACCATCAAGCGCTACAAAGAACCTGGCTCACATGAGGACCGCCCCAGGAAAGGAAGACCAAGAGTCACCTCTGCTTCTGAGGATAAGTTTATCCGAGTCACCAGCCTCAGAAATCGCAGGTTAACAGCAGCTCAGATTAGAGACCAGGTCAATGCCACACAGAGTTCTAGTAGCAGACACATCTCTACAACAACTGTTAAGAGGAGACTTTGTGCAGCAGGCCTTCACGGTAAAATAGCTGCTAGGAAACCACTGCTAAGGACAGGCAACAAACAGAAGAGACTTGTTTGGGCTAAAGAACACAAGGAATGGACAATAGACCAGTGGAAATCTGTGCTTTGGTCTGATGAGTCCAAATTTGAGATCTTTGGTTCCAACCACCGTGTCTTTGTGTGACGCAGAAAAGGTGAACGGATGGACTCTACATGCCTGGTTCCCACCGTGAAGCATGGAGGAGGAGGTGTGATGGTGTGGGGGTGCTTTGCTGGTGACACTGTTGGGGATTTATTCAAAATTGAAGGCATACTAAACCAGCATGGCTACCACAGCATCTTGCAGCAGCATGCTATTCCATCCGGTTTGCGTTTAGTTGGACCATCATTTATTTTTCAACAGGACAATGACCCCAAACACACCTCCAGGCTGTGTAAGGGCTATTTGACCAAGAAGGAGAGTGATGAGGTGCTATGCCAGATGACCTGATGGCTGGGGTGAGCTGGACCGCAGAGTGAAGGCAAAAGGCCCAACAAGTGCTAAGCATCGCTGGGAACTCCTTCAAGATTGTTGGAAGACCATTTCCGGTGACTACCTCTTGAAGCTCATCAAGAGAATGCCAAGAGTGTGCAAAGCAGTCATCAAAGCAAAAGGTGGCTACTTTGAAGAACCTAGAATATAAGACATATTTTCAGTCGTTTCACACTTTTTTGTTAAGTATATAATTCCACATGTGTTAATTCATAGTGTTGATGCCTTCAGTGTGAATTTACAATTTTCATAGTTATGAAAATACAGAAAAATCTTTAAATGAGAAGGTGTGTCCACACTTTTGGTCTGTACTGTATGGGGCTCATTATACTGTATGGAGCACTATATGGGGCTCATTATACTGAATGGAGTAATAGATGGGGCACACAATATTTTATGGAGCAATATATGGGGCCCATTCTGTTTGAAGCATTATATGGGGCCCATTCTATATGGAGCATTATATGGGCCCCATTCTGTGTGGAGCAATATATGCAGCCCATTCTGCATGGAGCGTTATATGGGGCCCATTCTGTAGAAATAATTATATGGGGCCCATTACATTGTATAGAACATTATATAGGGCTCTTTCTATATGAAGCATTATATGGGGTACATTATTCTGTATGGAGCATTATTTGGGGTCCATTATTCTGTATGGAGCATTTTATGGGGCCCATTCTGTATGGAGTCTTATAAGAGGCATTGGGGTCCATTCTGTTTAGATTATTATATGGGGCCCATTATGCTGTATGGAGCACTATATGGGGCTCTGTTATGATCCTTAGTGGCTGAGGATCACGAATAGACCAGCAAGTGAATAAACTAAGGACAAGCTCCAGGGAGATGGTAACTGGACTGATCGCAAATCTGAACCTATCCAACACAACTAGAGGTAGCCAGCGAACGTACCTAAAAATTTCCTAGACGTCTCGAGCCAGCCTGAGGAACTAGCTACCCCTAAAGAGAACGAAAGACCTCGCTTGCCTCCAGAGAAATAATCCCCAAAGATATAGAAGCCCCCAACAAATATTAACGGTGAAGTAAGAAGAAGGCACATACGTAGGGATGAAATCAGATTCAGCAAAAGAGGCCCACTAGTACTAGAAAGCAGAAAATAGAGCAGGGGTCTATGCGATCAATAAAAAACCCTTACAAAATATCCATCCTGAGATTTCAAGAACCCACGCACCAACTAATGGTGTGTGGGGAGAAACTCAGTCCACTAGAGCATCCAGCAAGCGAGGGAATCACATTTTAGCAAGCTGGACAAGAAAACATGATAAACACTGCTGATCAAAAAATGAGCAAACAAAACTTAGCTTGTCCTGGATGGACTGGGAGCGAGGTAGTCAGAAGGAATCTGAGTAGCACTGATTACATCGACAGCCGGCAACAAGTGGTAGTAAAACTGAGCTATATAGGAACCTCCCAGAGGATAACGAACCAGCTGATAGCCAGAGACCAGCAGGATAACAAGCAAAGCCACCAGGGGGAGCCCAAAGCAAAAGTCACACCATACCACCAGTGACCACAAGAGGGAGCCTGAAAACAGAGTTCACAACAGTACCCCCCCTTAAGGAGGGGTCACCGAACCCTCATGAAAACCCCCAGGGCGATCAGGATGAGCCACATGGAAGGCACGAACCAAATCTGCCGCATGAACATCAGAGGCGACAACCCAAGAATTATCCTCCTGACCATAGCCCTTCCACTTGACCAAATACTGGAGCCTCCGTCTAGAAACACGAGAATCCAAGATCTTCTCCACCACGTACTCCAATTCTCCATCAACCAGCACCGGGGCAGGAGGCTCAACCGGAGGAACCACAGGTACCACATACCTCCGCAACAACGAGTGATGGAACACATTATGAATAGCAAATGATGCCGGGAGGTCCAGACGGAATGACACAGGGCCAAGGACTTCCAGAATCTTATAAGGACCGATAAACCGAGGCTTGAACTTAGGAGAGGAGACCTTCATAGGAACGAAGCGAGAAGACAACCACACCAAGTCCCCAACACAAAGTTGGGGACCAACACAGCGACGGCGGTTGGCAAAGAGCTGAGCCTTCTCTTGTGACAACTTCAAATTGTCCACCACATGATTCCAAATCTGATGCAACCTATCCACCACAACATCCACTCCAGGACAGTCAGAAGGCTCCACCTGACCCGAGGAAAAACGAGGATGAAACCCCGAATTACAAAAAAAAGGAGAAACCAAAGTAGCAGAACTAGCCCGATTATTAAGGGCAAACTTGGCCAACGGCAAAAAAGTAACCCAGTCATCCTGGTCAGCAGAAACAAAACATCTTAAATAAGTCTCCAAGGTCTGATTAGTTCGCTCGGTTTGGCCATTCGTCTGAGGATGGAAGGCCGACGAAAAAGACAATTCAATGCCCAACTTAGCACAAAAGGTCCGCCAAAATCTAGACACAAACTGGGATCCTCTGTCAGAAACAATGTTCTCAGGAATCCCGTGCAAACGAACCACATTTTGAAAAAACAGTGGAACCAACTCGGAGGAGGAAGGCAACTTAGGCAAGGGCACCAAATGGACCATCTTAGAAAAACGATCACACACCACCCAGATGACAGACATTCTCTGAGAGACAGGGAGATCTGAAATAAAATCCATGGAAATGTGCGTCCAAGGCCTCTTCGGGACAGGCAAAGGTAACAGCAAACCACTGGCACGAGAACAGCAAGGCTTAGCCCGAGCACAAATTCCACAAGACTGCACAAAGGAACGCACATCCTGCGACAAGGAAGGCCACCAAAAAGACCTGGCCACCAAGTCTCTGGTACCAAATATTCCAGGATGGCCCGCCAACACCGAAGAATGAACCTCGGAGATGACTCTGTTGGTCCATCTATCCGGGACAAACAGTCTCTCCGGTGGACAGCGGTCAGGTCTATCCACCTGAAACTCTTGCAGCACACGTCGCAAATCTGGGGAGATGGCAGACAAAATCACCCCTTCTCTAAGGATACCAGCCGGCTCTGAATCTCCAGGAGAGTCAGGCACAAAACTCCTAGAAAGAGCATCAGCCTTCACATTCTTCGAACCCGGCAGGTACGAGACCATGAAATCAAAACGAGAGAAAAACAACGACCAACGAGCCTGTCTGGGATTCAGCCGCTTGGCCGACTCGAGATAAATCAAATTCTTGTGATCAGTCAAGACCACCACACGATGTTTAGCTCCCTCGAGCCAATGTCGCCACTCCTCAAATGCCCACTTCATAGCCAACAGCTCCCGATTACCGACATCATAATTCCGCTCGGCAGGCGAAAACTTTCTTGAAAAGAAAGCACATGGCTTCATCACAGCGCCATCGGGGCTTCTCTGCTACAAAACAGCCCCCGCTCCAATCTCGGAAGCATCAACCTCCACCTGGAAGGGAAGTGAGACATCTGGCTGACATAAGACCGGAGCCGAAGAAAACCGACGCTTCAGCTCCCGAAAGGCCTCCACAGCCGCAGAAGACCAATTAGTCACATCAGAACCCTTCTTGGTCAAATCCGTCAAAGGCTTAACAACGCCAGAAAAATTAGCTATGAAGCGACGGTAAAAATTAGCAAAACCCAAGAACTTCTGAAGACTCTTAACAGATGTAGGCTGCGTCCAGTCATGAATAGCCTGAACCTTGACTAGGTCCATCTCAATAGTAGAAGGAGAAAAAATGAAACCCAAAAAAGAAATCTTCTGGACTCCAAAAAGACATTTTGAGCCCTTCACAAATAAAGCATTGTCACGCAGGACCTGAAAGACCATCCTGACCTGCTTAACATGAGACTCCCAATCATCCGAAAAAACCAGAATATCATCCAGATACACAATCATAAACTTATCCAGATATTCACGGAAGATGTCATGCATAAAGGACTGAAAGACTGAAGGAGCATTAGAAAGTCCAAAAGGCATCACCAAGTACTCAAAATGGCCTTCAGGCGTATTAAATGCAGTTTTCCATTCATCACCCTGTTTTATACGCACAAGGTTATACGCACCACGAAGATCTATCTTGGTGAACCAACTAGACCCCATAATGCGAGCAAACAAATCAGTTAACAATGGCAAAGGATACTGAAATTTGACCGTGATTTTATTCAAAAGGCGATAATCAATGCAGGGTCTCAGTGAACCATCCTTTTTAGCCACAAAAAAGAATCCTGCACCAAGAGGGGATGAGGACAGGCGAATATGTCCCCTCTCTAAAGATTCCTTTATATAACTCTGCATGGCAGCATGCTCCGGCACAGATAAATTGAAAATTCGTCCCTTAGGAAACTTACTACCAGGAATCAAATTTATAGCACAATCACAGTCCCTATGAGGAGGTAGAGAATTGAGTTTGGGCTCCTCAAATACATCCTGGTAGTCTGACAAAAACGTAGGGACTTCAGAAGGAGTGGACGAAGCAATTGACACCACAGGAGCGTCACCATGAATTCCCTGACAACCCCAACTTGACACCGACATAGCTTTCCAATCCAAGACTGGATTATGAGTCTGCAACCATGGTAGACCCAACACGACGACATCATGCAAATTATGCAGTACAAGAAAGCGAATCACCTCCTGATGAACAGGAGTCATGCACATGGTCACTTGTGTCCAGTACTGAGGTCTATTCGTAGCCAATGGTGTAGAATCAATTCCCCTTAGTGGAATAGGGAATTTTAAAGGCTCCAAATCAAAACCACAGCGCCTGGCAAATGACCAATCCATCAGACTCAGGGCGGCACCTGAATCTACAAAAGCATTAACCGGGTAAGATGACAGGGAACAAATCAGGGTAACAGACAAAATGAACTTAGGCTGTAAAGTACCAATGGTGACAGATTTATCAACCTTTTTTTTTGCGCTTAGAGCATGCTGAGATAACATGAGCTGAGTCACCACAGTAAAAGCACAACTTATTTTGCCGTCTATAATTTTGCCGTTCACTTCTGGTCAGAATTCTGTCACATTGCATAGATTCAGGTGTCTGTTCAGAAGACACCGCCAAATGGTGCACAGGTTTGCGCTCCCGCAAACGCCGATCAATCTGAATGGCCAGAGTCATTGACTCATTCAGACCTGCAGGCGTAGGGAACCCCACCATGACATTCTTAATGGCTTCAGAAAGACCTTCTCTGAAATTTGCAGCCAGGGCACACTCATTCCACTGAGAAAGCACCGACCATTTCCGAAATTTCTGGCAGTACACCTCTGCTTCATCTTGCCCCTGCGAGATGGCCAATAACATTTTTTCAGCCTGGTTCTCAAGATTAGGTTCCTCATAGAGCAATCCAAGGGCTAGAAAAAACGCATCTACACTAAGCAATGCAGGATCCCCTGGCGCCAATGCGAAGGCCCAATCTTGAGGGTCACCACGCAAAAAGAAAATGATAATCTTAACTTGCTGAACGGCATCACCAGAGGAACGAGGTTTCAAAGAAAGAAACAACTTACAATTGTTCCTAAAATTCAGGAACCTAGATCTATCTCCAGAAAACAACTCCGGAATAGGTATTCTAGGCTCTGACATAGGACTGTGAACAACAAAATCCTGAATACTTTGAACCCTATCAGCAAGATGATCCAGACTGGAAGCCAAGCTCTGGACATCCATGTCAGCAGCTGAACTCAGAGCCACACCAAGATTAAGAGGAGGAAAGAAGCTAGCCACAGCAGCTAGACACACGGCAAAAAAAAAAAAAAAAAATTCTCAAGGCTTCTTTTCTCCTGCTTCTGCCATGCAATTAACACTTTACTGGCCGGCTGTACTGTTATGATCCTTAGTGGCTGAGGATCACGAATAGACCAGCAAGTGAATAAACTAAGGACAAGCTCTAGGGAGATGGTAACTGGACTGATCGCAAATCTGAACCTATCCAACACAACTAGAGGTAGCCAGCGAACGTGCCTAAAAAATTCCTAGACGTCTCGAGCCAGCCTGAGGAACTAGCTACCCCTAAAGAGAACAAAAGACCTCGCTTGCCTCCAGAGAAATAATCCCCAAAGATATAGAAGCCCCCAACAAATATTAACGGTGAAGTAAGAAGAAGGCACATACGTAGGGATGAAATCAGATTCAGCAAAAGAGGCCCACTAGTACTAGAAAGCAGAAAATAGAGCAGGGGTCTATGCGATCAATAAAAAACCCTTACAAAATATCCATCCTGAGATTTCAAGAACCCACGCACCAACTAATGGTGTGTGGGGAGAAACTCAGTCCACTAGAGCATCCAGCAAGCGAGGGAATCACATTTTAGCAAGCTGGACAAGAAAACATGATAAACACTGCTGATCAAAAAATGAGCAAACAAAACTTAGCTTGTCCTGGATGGACTGGGAGCGAGGTAGTCAGAAGGAATCTGAGTAGCACTGATTACATCGACAGCCGGCAACAAGTGGTAGTAAAACTGAGCTATATAGGAACCTCCCAGAGGATAACGAACCAGCTGATAGCCAGAGACCAGCAGAATAACAAACAAAGCCACCAGGGGGAGCCCAAAGCAAAAGTCACACCATACCACCAGTGACCACAAGAGGGAGCCTGAAAACTGAGTTCACAACAGGGCTCATTATACTGAAGGGAGCAATATATGGGGCCCATAATATTTTATGGAGCACTATCATTACATGAACACCATATAATGTATGGAACATTATATAGTGTCCATAATATTGTGTGGAGGACTATATGGTGCTCATAATACTGTATGGAGGACTATACCATCTGGTCTAAAATGAAAGTCTGCAGTCACTCTGATTGCAGACTTTTGAATCCCCCTGAGCATGTACTACGCTGCGAGGATTCATCAGTTTCTGAAGTGGCATTGTACTATACCTATATTTCTCTGCCGTATTTGTGCATCATGAATCGTCGTATGTGTCAAAGGGGCCTACTGAGACTCTTTCGCATGGGGCCCACAAAAACCTGGACCCGGCCCTGGCTCAGATAACTTTGACAAAGGTTTCAGTCCTTAATTAGTCTATTAGGGTTATGGCTTATTCGCTGTCATCATTAGGAAAAGCCAGGTGATGCAAATTTCCCAGATTTATAAAAACCCACCCTCCTCTAGCCTTGTGCCAAAAAACAGGAGCCATGTGGTCTTCTATGCAGCTTCCTAGCACTCTGAAAATGAAAATGGTGGAGGCCCACAAAGCAGGAGAAGGCTATAAGAAGTTAGCAAAGCGTTTTTAAGTTGCCCTTTCCTCAGTTCGAAACGTAATTAAGAAATGGCAGTTACCAGGATTAGTGGACGTCAAGATAAGTTCTGGAAGATCTAGCAAAATTTCAGTGAGAGCTGCTCATAGGATTGCTAGAAAAGCAAATCAGAACCCCCGCTTGACTGTCAACGACCTTGAGGCTGTGTGCACACGTAGCAGATTTTTTGCGTTTTTTTCGCGGTTTTTCGCTATAAAAACGCTATAAAACCGCGAAAAAAACGCTAACATTAAGCATCCTATGTAACAGATTGCAATCTGCATTTTTTGTGCACATGCTGCATCTTTTTCCTGAGCGGAATCGCAAGCCAGAAAAAAACGCAGCATGTTCATTAAAATTGCGGAATCGCGGCGATTCTGCACACATAGGAGTGCATTCATCTGCTTACTTCCCGCATTGGGCTGTGCACACCATGCGGGAAGTAAGCAGATCAAGTGCGGTTGGTACCCAGGGTGGAGGAGAGGAGACTCTCCTCCACGGACTGGGCACCATATAAGTGGTAAAAAAAAAAGAATTAAAATAAAAAATAGCGATATACTCACCTTCTGGCGGCCCGACCTTCTCAGAGGCTTCCGAGGTGTGTGTGAAGGACCTGCAATGACGTCGCGGTCACATGACTGCGATGACGTCACAGTCACGCGACCGCTACGTCAATGGAAGGTCCTGAACACACAGCATTAGGAACGGAAGCCGCTGAGGTGAGTATAACCTTTTTTTTAATTTTTTTTATTATTTTTAACATTCTATCTTTTACTATAGATGCTGCATAGGCTGCATCTATAGTAAAAAGTTGGTCACACTTGTCAAACACTATGTTTGACAAGTGTGACCAACCTGTCAAACACTTTTCCAAGCGATGCTACAGATCGCTTGGAAAACGCTAGCACTCTGCAAGCTAATTATGCTTGCAAAATGCTAGTTTTCTGCGGGTATATGCATGCAAATTCTGCATGCGATATACCCGCGGCAGGAGGCGCAGAATTGCCGCGGAAATTTCCGCGGCAATTCTGCTACGTGTGAACTCAGCCTTAGAAAGATTTTGCAGACTCTGAAGTTGTGGTATATTGTTCCGCTGTTCAGAGACACCTACACAAATATGGCCTCCATGGACGAGTCATCAAAAGAAAACCTCTCCTGTATCCTCACCATAAAATTCAGCATCAGAAGTATGCAAAAGAATATCTGAACAAACCTGATGCATTTTGGAAACAAGTCCTATGAACTGATGAAGATAAAATAAAACTATTTGGCCGCAACAATCAAAGATATGTGAGGAGTAAAAAGGGCACAGAATTTCAGGAAAAGAACATCTCTCCAACCACTAAGCATGGGGGTGGATAAATTATGCTTTGGGGTTGTGTTGCGCCAATGGCACAGGGAACATTTTACGGGTAGAGAGAAGAATGGATTCAAGTAAATTTCAAGAAATTCTCGATGTAAACATAACACCATTGTAAAAAGGAAAAAGAGATGCCTTCTACAAATGGATAATGATCCTAAACACAAAATCTACCATAGACTACCACAAAAGTTGGAAGATGAACTTTTTCAATGGCCCTCATAATCCCCTTATCATATTGAAAATCACTCCCTGTGAAAAAGCTACCACAAAACACATGTTGGGACTCCGCCATTCCCTGGGGGGACATCTATGGCAATATGGGTGAGAACTATTTACTTTGAGCTTTTAATTTTATTTACTCACACTAAATTATGCATGGTAGGTTAGATGAGGCATTGTCATCTCACCCTTTTACTTCATATGGATTAGGATCCACAGTGATTTGTGCAACATTTATTTATTTATAGATTACTTACTAACATTCACTGTGATTACATTGTGGTTTATGTCCGTCCGAGGCTTTTTTGGCCACCATCTAGGTCTTTCATCCTTGTTGCTTATTTTGTCATATCTATGTCTTTTTTGAACATATTATTAATAAAACCTTTTCGATGATTTTCTATAATGTTGTATAGCACTCAATTTTTCTGGTTAAATATATCATTGAAAATCTGTGGCTAGACTTCAAAATAGCAATGCATTCAAAATGACCCAGGAATCTCACAGAACTGGAAGAATTTTCCAAGGAAGAATGGATGAAAATCCCTCAAACAAGAATTGAAAGACCCTTGTCTGGGTACAAAAAGCATTTACTAGCTGTGACACTTTCAAAGGGTGTGCTAATAAGTACTAACCCTGCAGGGTGCTCAAACTTTTGTGTCATCTTTAACTTCAGGCCTTTTAGAGATCATTTCATCTTCAACCTGCTTAACTGTTCACAATAACAGAAATTTTGACTGGGGGTGCCCAAAATTTTGCATATCATTGGAACAACAAACTAGGTACTTTGTTAAGTTAATGAGGAGATGCTGCCATTGTCTGTACATGTTACATTAAGCATACTATGCCAAGCACTGCTCATGTGGGGTGTAGTGGGCTCACTCCTGCTCAGGAGCTCAGTGGGGACCCACCACAGGGAATTTCACTTGGGGGCCTATCCAAGCCTGCACCTATAAATGGAAAAAACATTTGGCAGTTAGCGACTGGCTTAACATTAAGAGGGGTTTAGATTTATAACTTTGGATGAAACCATTGATGAAACTGTCATCCACTAGCAGTCATTAAGGATGGACATATGGCTTCAAAATTTAGAAGCTAGAGATAAGGTTGAATTTAATCTGGTGGAATGAAACCAGTTAATTTGAGCTTCTTGTGTCAGTTGGTTAATCAGTTGAGTGCTCAAGGTCAAAGGAAACCTTCCCTATGAAAGTAAAAGCAGAGATTTTTTTTAGAGGTGATAATTAGCATTCAGAGTATATATCTGACACAGGGAGCAGTTATTGTTTAAAGAGTGTAAACCTGTGAGAGCAGGGTTCACCATTACAAAGGGTGGTGCTAGAGACACTATGTAAGCAGAAGTCAGGAAGTTAAGGTACCGTCACACTAAGCGACGCTGCAGCGATAGCGACAGCAATGCCGATCGCTGCAGCGTCGCTGTGTGGTCGCTGGAGAGCTGTCACACAGACCGCTCTCCAGCGACCAGCGATGCCGAGGTCCCCGGGTAACCAGGGTAAACATCGGGTTGCTAAGCGCAGGGGCGCGCTTAGTAACCCGATGTTTACCCTGGTTACCAGCGTAAAAGTTAAAAAAACAAACAGTACATGCTCACCTGCGCGTCCCCCAGCCTCTGCATCCTGACGCTGACTGAGCTCCGGCCCTAACAGCACAGCGGTGACGTCACCGCTGTTGCTTTCACTTTCAGTTTAGGGCCGGCGCTTTAGTGTCAGGAAGCAGAGGCTGGGGGACGCGCAGGTGAGTATGTACTGTTTGTTTTTTTAACTTTTACGCTGGTAACCAGGGTAAACATCGGGTTACTAAGCGCGGCCCTGCGCTTAGTAACCCGATGTTTACCCTGGTTACCAGTGTAAAATATCGCTGGTATCGTCGCTTTTGCTGTCAAACACGGCGATACACGGCGACCTAGCGACCAAATAATGTGCAGACCTTCTAGCAGCGACCAGCAATTTCACAGCGGGATCCAGATCGCTGCTGCGTGTCAAATACAGCGATATCGCCATCCAGGTCGCTGCAACGTCACGGATTGCTGGCGATATCGCCTAGTGTGACGGTACCTTTAGAGGGCCAAAATAGTGTGTCAACAAGTATCCAGTGAGTGATTTCCTGGGAGACAGATCAGAAGAAGTCAGGAAGATAGGATGTAGACTGCTGCAGGGCAGAAACAGTAGTCAAGCAAGGCCAGGCTGCAAACAGAAACTTGAGGAACAGAAACAGAAAGTAGGAAAGGTGCACTTAGAAACTGTAAGACTTGGCTTGTGGCCATAATCCAAGTGCTGATCTTTAGAAAGAGATGGACAGGGTTAAAATCGGTCCCACAGGTGTGACTGAGGCGCCCCTTCTATTTTCAAAAAGATTAAAGATAGATTGCTGGATCCCACCAGACTGAAACTCAGCAGACTGAGACACAAAAGTTCCCTACGTAGGTGGCCCACAGAACCGTTACAGAGTGACTAGTACTTTTAAATTGCCATTGTGAATGATAGTTGAGAGACTGTTGTTGACAATAGAACTTAGATTGTGCCTTCAACTGTACCTGACCATCTAATGGAACTTGTCACATTGTAAATGCAGTTCAGTCTGTGGACAGCAAGCATAGAGGAGGAGAATCTGAGCAGAATAATATATAGGTTTGTAGGAAAATATTCAGTGGAACTTGTATTTTATTCATGGAAAACCCTGGTGTTTGTATAAGCATGGATCCAGCGGACATTAATACACCGTAATTGACAGCTATCACTGCATGCTCAGGGAAGCCTGCCAATCTCTGAATAGGACCACTTACTGAACCCATGCATACATACACAAGGGATTTCAAGGAATAAAATGTAAGTTTCACTGAAACTTTTCCAACAAAAATGTATATCAATCTGATCAGCTACTTCTACTGTATAATATCCTGCCGGCAGATCAGATACCATTTTCAACATTTCAGGCTCACTGAAGAGCTTTGTACGTTTTTGTGCCAAAAGTCATATCTTCTTCAGAGCGTTCAGCAATAATGAATTTTGTTGGCTTTAAACTGTTATTGTGACGTCTATTATTGACGCAGCAATACGCACACTTGTGTCTGAACCATCTTTATCATCATCAGCTTCTTCTGCTGTTTTATTTTATTGGTATGTCATCCTTGGCTTTCCAGAGTGATGCTAATTAGTGCCCAAACTGATCCAAAAAGATATTATAGGCTGTCTATGAGTTTCAACAGAAAAGTAGATTACACACCCGTTGATCAATTCACTAGAATAACATTATTATTATTGTTTCTTTTACAGAATCACTGAGGATTTCCGGCATGGATTGATCACAGATTATTTTTTGTTTAATGTGTTTTTAATTTCAAATATGCTTTCTTTTTAACAGCTAAACATAACTGCAAACATTGCATTACTTTAAGAATATATAAAAGTTATCTGCATTTTTAACATTTTAACAAGTTCCAATAAAGTTACAATGGTAGTAAATTTATTACAATGTTTAAAAGTTTTGTGTATTTCAAGATATGCATGTTAGTTTGCAATACAACTGGAGCTATTCCATTTACAACCATCCCTCCTGTGGGTCCCATAACCAATATACTAATTTCATTTATGGCATCTGGTATTCTGTGAATGGAGCTTATGGCGGCTCAAGCAAGAGAACTAGATGTGGAGCAGAGAAAATGAATTCCTTCCAACTGGGCATGGTTGCAATCCCCCTTGTAAAAGGGGGCAATTCTATTAACATTGTATTAGGTGATGTGGATGCAAAGTGGACCTTGGTTGTGACTTATTAGCTTTTCTTTAATTTTTTCATAATAAAACATTCCCAAAAATTATAACAAAATCTAAAATTATAGTATTAATTTACCTGCCGTATATTTTAGTTTTCATTACATTTAATGGTATAAAACACCAGTGATGTAATGAAAGGCAATGGCATATGACACTTATATGTTCAATGTATTGTTGTTGTACCCTCAATGTCTTCTATTGTAATATATGTAATTTTCTATAAGGTGCTAATTAATTCTTGCGGCTCTGAATAAATTACTGCAGTACATGCATATGATACATACAGCTGTTCATATAGATGTCCCATTATTATGTATTTGTTTGATACTTACAATTTTATATTTGGAGAAAAAAAGGATCAAAAACGTTTCCTATAATCTAAAATAACAATATCAGGAAGTATACTTTAACTATAGAAAAAAAACCTTGGACAGTATACAGTATCTAAAACATATACAATGAACTATTGCGGCTAAGCAAACATTTACAAAATTGAACACAAAGTTCTCAGTTTAACATTCTGATGAAACTGTATAAAACCCACTGCCATGTCATGGTGAACCTTAGTGGATTTTTAACCTTAAAGGAAACATGTCAGCTGAAACATGCTGCCCAAACTGTGGGCAGCATGCATCAGCCAACTGGCTGTACAGGGTGGGCCATGTTTATGGATACACCTAAATAAAATAGGAATGGATGGTGATATCAACTTCCTGTTTGTGTCACACTAGTATATGGGAGGGGGAAAACTTTTCAAGATGGGTGGTGACCATGGCGGCCATTTTGAAGTTGGCCATTTTGGATCCAACTTTATTTTCTCCAATGGGAAGAGGGTCATGTGACACATCAAACTTATTGAGAATTTCACAAGAAAAAACAAATGTGTGCTTGGTTTTAATGTAACTTTATTCTTTCATGAGCTTTTTACAAGTTTCTCTTTGTTTATAGCCATTGACTTGTCGCAGAGGTTAACACGTGAGGAACGGATAGAAATTGTGTTGTTGTGTGGTGAACGCAATATCCGGGTCATTGCAGCAGATTTCAATGCAAGACACCCTACGCAAGAAAACTGTCACCATTCCCATGTTATTTAGGTATATCCATATAAATGGCCCACCCAAAAAGTTTGCTTCATCACTGAACATAATGTTCTGTTTAAACTGAGGGTCCTGTTACAATTTTTGTTTTGCCCATTCTGCAAATTCAGCATGCCGATCTGGTATCAGTCGAACATCCCTTCAGCGGATATTAGCTACTCACAAATGGCACCCTTACAAAATCCAGCTGCTGCAGCATCTCACCGAGGATGACCCAGATCTGAATTTGCAGAATGGGCAAAACACAAATTGGAACAGGACCCTCAGTTTACACAGAACATTATGTTCAGTGATGAGGCAAACTTTTTTGGGTGGCCCATTTATATGGATACACCTAAATAACATGGCAATGGTGACAGTTTTCTTGCATAGGGTGTATATTAAAGCCAAGCATACCATTGTTTTTCTTGTGAAATTCTCAATAAGTTTGATGTGTCACATGACCCTATTCCCATTGGAAAAAATAAAGTTGGATCCAAAATGGCTGACTTCAAAATGGCCGCCATGGTCACCACCCATCTTGAAAAGATTTCCCACTCCTATATACTAATGTGCTACAAACAGGACGTTGATGTCACCAACCATTCACGTTTTATTTTAGGTGTATCCATATGCATGGCCCACCCTGTAGTATCCCAGCCATGTATCTTTGCCTCTGAAACGCTGCGGCCACCACCAAAGTGATACAGCACCAACAGGGGGAATAACCAACGTGCCTCACAGGACCCAAGCTGCAAGACAAAGCCCCCACGGCTCCAGGTCACACCATCCCACAGGCACAGCATCACATCACCAATGGCAGTCACACAGCACCAACACCAAGTGAAAGGAGCTAAAACCTCTGAAGGTGAGTATGATCTTATTTTGTTATTTTACATTATAAAAAACATTTGGGGTCCACTTTCGTAAAAGTGGACAGCCCCTTGAGAAAAAGAATCTTTACATCAGGTTTTTAATTTTAACTACATATTCAAGCAACAAAAAGGGTAAAAACTTCTACCCTCTTAAAACCTTCACGACATATGATGTACGTCATGCCAAGCCAACATTTTTACTAATGTGCCTTTAACAGCCGTGGGTGGAGCAGAGTTCTGCCCGAGTTCTATAACCTGTTAAATGTCCCCATCATTCTATGATAGCGGCATTTAACATGCAGCGGCAGAGGGGCGCTTCAATCCACGTGCCCATTGGTGTGCCCGCGACGTTATCTTGAGGCGCCGATGGGTTGTCATGATAGCTGGGGATCTACTGATGACCCCTGTCCCTGTCATTACCATACTCCTGTGAAAGCCAGCGTTTAGCTGATGCACTGCTATATATAGTATCAGATGATGCCAGCTTCAAGTCCACTAAGAGGACTATTAAATACAGTAAAAAGTTGTTTAAAAAAAAAAGTTCTAAAAAATATAAAAAAACCCACAAAAGATCAAATCACCCACCTGTTGCCCCATTAAAAATAAAACAATTGAAAAAATTAAAAATACACATATGGTATCGCTGCATTCGTAAATATCCAATATATCAAAATATAAAATAAATTAATCCAATCAGTAAACGGTGTAACAAGAAAAAAATCAATGCACCAGAATGTAGTTTTTTTTGGCTGAAGCAACATTGCAATAAAATGCAACAAGAGACTATCAAAATCATATCCATACCAAAATAGTATCAGTAAAAATGTCAGCTGAGGGTGCAAAAAATAAATAATCCCACAATCCATTATCCCAAAAAATGAAATGTTAAGGGTCTCAGAAACAAAAAGCAACATTTTTGGGCGACAAAAGCAACATTAGTTTTTTTTTGCAAATTTCCCCTCAAAATTTCACCATGTTAATAAAAAAAAAACTATGCATGTTTGGTATCTCCATACTCATGATGACCTGGAGAATTATATTGCCAGGTCAGTTTTACCATACAGTGAACATGGCAAATTTCAACAGACTTGGAATTGTTTTCCCCATTTTCCAGTACATTATCTGGTAGAATGAATGGTGTCATTCAAAATCACAACTCAACCCACAAAAAACAAGCCCTTATATGGGTATGTTGACGGAAAAATAAAAAAAAAATTTGCCTCTTGGAAGAAGGGAAGGAAAAGCGAAAATGAAAATCGACATGTAGCAATTTGGTTTAAAACCTTAACCCCTGGACAATGCTTTGCATAGTGTTCTCAGGCTCTCCATACACCTGACAATTCATGGTATTACGGCATGCACATTTTGCCTTAGGGTATGTGTCCACGTTCAGGAAACGCTGCGTTTTTGACACAGCGCTGAGCCGCAGCATCAAAAACGCAGCGTCCAGATGTTACAGCATAGTGGAGGGGATTTAATGAAATCCTGTCTCCACTGTGCATTAAAAAACGCATGCATTTTTCCCACAAAAACGCACATGCGGTGCGTTTTTTCAGAACGCAGCATGTTGCTACAATGAGCAAAACACGCAGGTACACCGCAGGTGACCTGCCAGTGACCTCAGGTGCAGTTTTGGTCAGGATTTTACCTGCATAAAATCCTGACCAAAGCCTGAAGCAAACCTGAACGTGGACACATACCCTTACAGTTCTAGGCCACACTGCACAAACTGTTTTTGAAGAACTTGAAAACTTTGTGCAGACTACTTCTCTTTCATGGTAGCATACAATAAAGCCTGACTTTGTTCAACAAGATTATTGTAATTATTACTAAAGATGGCCATACACATGAAATAATGTCAATCTGAAAGCTATTTTTCCTGACTTTCCCATAAACTTACACACTGAGATGAAAATACATCTTTATTTCACTACGGAAAATGTGAAGAAAAGGTCAAGTGTGTGAAAGTCTATGATGACTGACTCTTCATGTCTGACATGTGTCATTGGGAGAGAGTAAGAAAACCTCAATACACATTAGATTAGCAATCGCTTTGGCTGAGTTCTGCCTAATGTAATGTATAATATAAGGCCTGATGCATGCAGGCCAAATAAGGGAGCCAAAGACTTCTTTAGGCCCCCACTATATCTCCATTTTCCCTCCATATTTAACATGTGTGACGGTTCTAAACAAAAGTGGACCCTCTGGACCGTGACGACGAACCCCCTATGGGCGAGCTGACCAGATGGACCACCCCCTATACAGGGAGAGTTAGGGGCAGGCCCGTGAGGGACTATTGCCATGGAAGCTGGAGGACCAGGATGGGAAAAGACCAGGGACTGGCAGGAGGGAAGGAGCACGGAATGGGAAGACACAGAGGATGAACGGAACAGGTAGATATGACGGGGAAAAAGGACTAAACAGGAACACTGAAGATACACAGAGACAGACGGAACCCTACAGCGGCACAGGAACCGGATGGGAATTACAACGACCCAGGAACTAGCTAGGAATACTGAGGAAACCCAGGGACAGCGGGGTAAGGAAGGAACACTGCTACTGGCGAGGCAACTGCGGAAAGAACAAAGACAAGCCGAAGTCAGAGGATAGATAGCACAAAAGAGCACTGAGGGCCAAGAGCACTAGAAGCACAAGTGATCATAGGCACAGAGGGACTGCAGGAAGGGGTTTAAATACCTGATGCATTATGGTACTTCCGGGTACGAGTCCCCCTGGAGCATAGAGAGGACGATAAGGAGCGCGGACCGAAGGTTAGAACTGCACACGCGCAGCTTTGAACCTAGCGTGCGTGCGTGCGAGAGCAGCAGAGGCCGGGAGCGAGCGCTGGAGAGAAGACGCTGAGGAAGGAGAGGAATGCCGAGACGCTGAAGACAGGTAAGTATGACTGGACGAGGAAGACGGCAGAGGCGGTAAGGAAGACGGCAGCGGCGGCATGACACATAGTTATTAAGGTTGAAGGAAGACTTTAAGTCCATCTAGTTCAACCCATAGCCTAACATGCCCTAACATGTTGATCCAGAGGAAGGCAAAAAAAAACCATGTGGCAAAGAGTAAGCTCCACATTGGGGAAAAAAAAATCCTTCCCGACTCCACATACGGCAATCAGACTAGTTCCCTGGATCAACACCCTATCAAGGAATCTAGTGTATATACCCTGTAACATTATACTTTTCAAGAAAGGCATCCAGTCCCTTCTTACATTTTAGTAATGAATCACTCATTACAACATCATACGGCAGAGCGTTCCATAGTCTCACTGCTCTTACAGTAAAGAACCTGCATCTGTTATTATGCTTAAACCTTCTTTCCTCCAGACATAGAGGATGCCCCCTTGTCCCTGTCTCAGGTCCATGATTAAAAAAAAATCAGAAAGGTCTTTGTACTGTCCCCTCATATATTTATACATTAAAATAAGATCACCCCTTAGTCTTCATTTTTCCAAACTAAATAGCCCAAATGTAATAACCTATCTTGGTATTGCAGACCCCCCAGTCCTCTAATAACCTTGGTCGCTCTTCTCTGCACCTGCTCTAGTTCAGCTATGTCTTTCTTATACACCGGAGACCAGAACTGTACACAGTATTCTAAGTGTGGTCGAACTAGAGACTTGTATAGAGGTAAAATTATGTTCTCCTCATGAGCATCTATGCCTCTTTTAATGCATCCCATTATTTTATTTGCCTTTGTAGCAGCTGCCTGACACTGGCCACTGAATATGAGTTTGTCATCCACCCATACACCCAGGTCTTTATCATTTACGGTTTTGCCCAGAGTTTTACAATTAAGCACATAATTATACATCTTATTACTTCTACCCAAGTGCATGACCTTACATTTATCCCCATTAAAGATCATTTAATTTGCCATTTATCAGCCCAAGCTTCTAGTTTACATAAATCATCCTGTAATATAAAATTGTCCTCCCCTGTATTGATTACCCTGCAGAGTTTAGTGTCATCTGCAAATATTGAAATTCTGCTCTGTATGCCCCCTAGAAGGTCATTAATAAATATGTTAAAAACAGCTCTTAACCCACTTACACATATTTTCCCCTATCCCCATTATTCTCATTTTATGTATCAACCTTTTGTGTGGCACCGCATCAAAAGCTTTTGAAAAGTCCATATACAGTACGTCCACTGGGTTCCCTTGGTCCAGTCCGGAACTTACCTCTTCATAGAATTTGATCTTAACTTTAAATACTTTGTGTGACCCCGTTAAAGAATCTCTTTGGCTCAATATTTGGCTGCCTGCATGTTGCAGTAAAATTATTTTCATAGCTTTCCTTTTAGCAACAGCTGTCCCAGTTGGTGCGATGTAAAAAAGTTGTCACATGTCACATTTTGTCCTCTTAGTCCATACGTTAAATCTGAAACGACTCGCATTCACTGATTTTTTAAAGTTTTTTCACCAGGCTTTTTCCTGTACATACCTGAGCGTTTAGCGTATGAACTGCTGCTGTCACAAAGTAACCAGATCTTTAGAGAATTATCTGATGTTAGCAGAGCACACTTTTCCTGACTGGGCACAAGGCTGCAAGTTCCAAATTCCGTTTTGTTTTTAGACTGAATTGCTTGCATCGGACTAGCTGTCTGGGTATCATGTGCATCATCACATTCAACTTCATAATCAGAGTTCTCGTAACCACTTTCCCCACCACTTTTGTGGTCCTCGTCTTCAGACACTTTCTCCAGTTGGATATCTTCTTCAGACTATGAGGCGTTGGCAAGCTTTTACAATTCACTGAATGGACGTCTTCGCCATATTTTTATCCAACTTTCCAAATAATGGACCCTTACGACTAAAATCAGCATTATGGAATAAAATAAGACTTTATAAATAAACTGTAATAATAATACAATCACAGCACAAGTTAAGGAGTTTAGCAACAATAAGAGCTTATATACTACAGCGAAACAGACCTGCACAGACCTGTACTCACAGCCCATCCATCTGCAGTAACTTGCGATTGAGCACACGGACCTGCAGGAACTAGAGTACTCTATAAACAATAGTAGATGCAATAGATAATCAACTATAATACTATACATTGTCTATGTGACTGAAAATACAGCTGGAAATCTGTATAAAACACTATGGGGTCATATTGACCCAAACAGTACATATGTTACAATCATTATTTCATACAAAAATAGTTAAAATAAAAAATAACACTCATAATAACAACACTTATCCATAAACAAACTCACCTAACAATGATTAGCAGATCCGCATAATGAATATTCTGAAGCTCCACAAACATTTTTTGGGGGTCAAATAGACCTGAACAGTACAGCAGGGTTAATCATGGATATTTGAAAGGGGGTAAATACCTATCAATGTGCTCTGATCATTTGCATATATTTCATACTAGTGTATTTGTGAAGAAGAACATTAATTTACTGTAATTCCTATTATATATTTGATCCAGGAAAAATTATGATTAGCAACACTATACCACTTAGAATATATGCAGTTGCTATTAATTTGCTATTCTGCTCCAAATTTATTATTAGCTATTATTGGGTGTTACAAAGGTTCAAACACCCTATGCTAAATTATCAATAAAAAAAACTAAGATTCTAAAATATACCCAACATAGCCTCAATTTTTAATCATTACAAACCACCACAGTGTTCTCAGCGGTTACCCCTATTCCCAAACTTATTGCTTATTCCCCCTTACTAAACAATTTATAAATGTCAACGTCATTTCAGCAAAATTTGCATAAATTAATAACTAAAATAAATATCTTTGTAATATATCTTATCAGAGAAACATACATTTTCCTCCATTTATGAGTCACTTCTCCTTGCCTCCTCTCTTCCCTTTATATTAATATTAATATTATATTATTATATATTAATATTAACCCCTTAATGACCGCCAATACGCCTTTTAACTGACCTGAGATATAAGAGAATAGCATCCCCATACAGATGACAATCCAGCAACTGTCAGCTGTACACTATAGCTGACAACTTGCTGCATCCGCCACGATCAGTGTTTGCACCGTCCAAATCTGTTTAACCCCTTAGATGCTGAGTGTCAATAGTGACTACATCATATAAATGGTTAACATAGTGTGGGGGCTTCCTCTTTATCCCAATTTGTGCCCACAGATCATGATTGTGTGGTCCTGTTGTTTGCCATGGCAATTCACGATCAAATAGCAGCCTTAGAGTCTGACGGCTGTTGTAACCTGTTCAGATGTTAGTGGAATTTAGGTGGTAAAAATAGACATTTTCATTTCTGTCATGCCACTTTGCATTAATTTCTGAAAATCACCTGAAGGGTTAATAAACTACCTGACTGCAGTTTTCAATATGTCAGGGGGTGCTGTTTTTAAAACGGTATAACTTTTGGGGGATTTCCAATATATAGGACCCCTAAAGGCGATTCAACATGGATAGGACCCTTAAAAAATAAATTTTGTAAATTTCCTTGAAAAAAATGAAAAATTACTGCTACATTTTCAAACCTCCCCAAATGCTAACAAAATAAAATAACATTTTACAAATGGTGCTGATGTAAAGCAGGCGTGTGGGAAATGTTATTTATTAATGTTTTGCTGTGGTATGACTATCTGGATTAAAGGAACAATCATTCAAAGTTTGAAAATTGCTAATTTTTTAATATTTTTCTCAAATTTCTGATATTTTTTTATAAATAAACACAAAACATATCGGCCTAAATTTACCATATTCATAAAGTATAATGTGTCACAAAAAACAATCTCAAAATCACTGGGATTTGCTGAAGCGTTCCAGAGTTAATACCACATAAAGTGACACTGGTCAGATTTCAAAAATTTGGCTCCGTTACTAAGGGGTTAAGTGCAACAGGATCAAGTGCTTGGCAGTTAGAAGTTGAAGCTGATGTTCCTCTCATCTCTTCTTCACACAGGTAATTTATCCATCATCCATTTGTGTGCTGACTGCAAGTGTGAACTGAATCATATCTAGCAAGCTTTGCTCATGGTAATTTATCCATCACTCCTGTGTTGCTTTTTTTTTTTCTCTCTGTTTTTGGTTTATGATTTAACCCCTTTCTGTCATCGGACGTACTATTCCGTCCATGTGGGGTGGGCCCTAATTCCCAAGGACGGAATAGTACGTCCAGCACGATCGGCCGCGCTCACGGGGGGAGCGCGGCCGATCGCGGCCGGGTGTCAGCTGCCTATCGCAGCTGACATCCGGCACTATGTGCCAGGAGCGGTCACGGACCGCCCCCGGCACATTAACCCCCGGCACACCGCGATCAAACATGATCGCGGTGTGCCGGCGGTACAGGGAAGCATCGCGCAGGGAGGGGGCTCCCTGCGGGCTTCCCTGAGACCCCCGGAGCAACGCGATGTGATCACGTTGCTCCGGGGGTCTCCTACCTCCTATCCCTGCAGGCCCCGGATCCAAAATGGCCGCGGGGCTGCATCCGGGTCCTGCAGGGATCACTTCCGGGTGCCGAGCAGGCTGCAGATGAAAGCTGCAGCCTGCACGGCTGTAAGTGAGATCGGAGATCTCACAGAGTGCTGTGCACACTGTGAGATCAGCGATCTGTAATGTCCCCCCCTGGGACAAAGTAAAAAAGTAAAAAAAATTCCCACATGTGTAAAAAAAAAAATAAAAAAAAAAATTCCTAAATAAAGAAAAAAAAAAAAAAATATTATTCCCATAAATACATTCCTTTATCTAAATAAAAAAAAACTAACAATAAAAGTACACATATTTAGTATCGCCGCGTCCGTAACGACCCCACCTATAAAACTATATCACTAGTTAACCCCTGCAGTGAACACCGTAAAAAAAAAAAAAAAAAAAAAAAACGAGGCAAAAAACAACGCTTTATTCTCATACCGCCAAACAAAAAGTGCAATAACACGCGATCAAAAAGACGGATATAAATAAACATGGTACCGCTGCAAACGTCATCTTGTCCCGCAAAAAACGAGCTGCCATATAGCATCATCAGCGAAAAAATAAAAAAGTTATAGTCCTCAGAATAAAGCGATGCCAAAATAATTATTTTTTCTATAAAATAGTTTTTATCGTATAGAAGCGCCAAAACATAAAAAAAATGATGTAAATGAGGTATTGCTGTAATCGTACTGACCCGAAGAATAAAACTGCTTTATCAATTTTACCAAACGCGGAACGGTATAAACGCCTCCCCCAAAAGAAATTCATGAATAGCTGGTTTTTGATCATTCTGCCTCACAAAAATCGGAATAAAAAGCGATCAAAAAATCTCCCGTGCCTGAACATGTTATCAATAAAAACGTCAACTCGTTCCGCAAAAAACAAGACCTCACATGACTCTGTGGACTCAAATATGGAAAAATTATAGCTCTCAAAATGTGGTAACGCAAAAAATATTTTTTGCAATAAAAAGCTTCTTTCAGTGTGTGACAGCCGCCAATCATAAAAATCCGCTAAAAAACCCACTATAAAAGTAAATCAAACCCCCTTTCATCACCCCCTTAGTTAGGGAAAAATAAAAAAAATTAAAAAAATGTATTTATTTCCATTTTACCATTAGGGCTAGGGTTAGGGCTAGGGTTAGGGTTGGGGCTAGGGTTAGGGTTGGGGCTAGGGTTAGGGCAGGGGCTAGGGTTAGGGCTGGGACTAGGGTTAGGGCTGGGACTAGGGTTGGGGCTAGGGTTAGGGTTGGGGCTAGGGTTGGGGCTAGGGTTAGGGTTGGGGCTAGGGTTAGGGTTGGGGCTAGGGTTAGGGTTAAGGCTACAGTTAGGGTTGGGGCTAAAGTTAGGGTTAAGGGTTGGGGCTAAAGTTAGGGTTAGGGTTTGGACTACATCTACGGTTGGGAATAGGGTTGGGATTAGGGTTAGGGGTGTGTCTGGGTTAGAGGTGTGGTTAGGGTTACCGTTGGAATTAGGGTTAGGGGTGTGTTTGGATTAGGGTTTCAGTTATAATTGGGGGGTTTCCACTGTTTAGGCACATCAGGGGCTCTCCAAACGCGACATGGCGTCCGATCTCAATTTCAGCCAATTCTGCGTTGAAAAAGTAAAACAGTGCTCCTTCCCTTCCGAGCTCTCCCGTGCGCCCAAACAGGGGTTTACCCCAACATATGGGGTATCAGCGTACTCGGAACACATTGGAGAACAACTTTTGGGGTCCAATTTCTCCTGTTACCCTTGGGAAAATACAAAACTGGAGGCTAAAAAATAATTTTTGTGGAAAAAAAATATTTTTTATTTGCATGGCTCTGCGTTATAAACTGTAGTGAAACAATTGGGGGTTCAAAGCTCTCACAACACATCTAGATGAGTTCCTTAGGAGGTCTACTTTCCAAAATGGTGTCACTTGTGGTGGGTTTCTACTGTTTAGGTACATTAGGGCCTCTGCAAATGCAATCTGACGCCTGCAAACCATTCCATCTAAGTCTGCATTCCAAATGGCGCTCCTTCCCTTCCGAGCCCTCCCATGCGCCCAAACAGTGGTTCACCCCCACATATGGGGTATCAGCGTACTCAGGACAAATTGGACAACAACTTTTGGGGTCCAATTTCTCCTGTTACCCTTGGGAAAATACAAAACTGGGGGCTAAAAAATAATTTTGGGGTGAAAATGTTTTTTTTTTTTTTCACGGCTATGCGTTATAAACTGTAGTGAAACACTTGAGGGTTCAAAACTCTCACAACACATCTAGATGAGTTGCTTAGGGGGTCTACTTTCCAAAATGGTGTCACTTGTGTTTTTTTTTTACTGTTTAGGTACATTAGGTGTTGTGAATTTGCTTTTTGCTCCCTCTAGTGGTTACTAGTTTTTTGACTCTGGTTTTTCTGTCATTCCTTTTATCCGCACCTGGGTCGTTAGTTAGGGGTGTTGCTATATAAGCTCCCTGGTCCTTCAGTTCAATGCCTGGCAACGTAGTTATCAGAGCTAGTCTGCTGTGCTCTTGTCTACTGATCCTGGTTCCAGTTATATCAGCTAAGTCTGCCTTTTGCTTTTTGCTATTTGTTTTGGTTTTGTATTTTTGTCCAGCTTGTTCCAAATCTATATCCTGACCTTTGCTGGAAGCTCTAGGGGGCTGGTGTTCTCCCCCCGGACCGTTAGACGGTTCGGGGGTTCTTGAATTTCCAGTGTGGATTTTGATAGGGTTTTTGTTGACCATATAAGTTACCTTTCTTTATTCTGCTATCAGTAAGCGGGCCTCTCTGTGCTAAACCTGGTTCATTTCTGTGTTTGTCATTTCCTCTTACCTCACCGTCATTATTTGTGGGGGGCTTCTATCCAGCTTTGGGGTCCCCTTCTCTGGAGGCAAGAAAGGTCTTTGTTTTCCTCTACTAGGGGTAGCTAGATTCTCCGGCTGGCGCGTGTCATCTAGAATCAACGTAGGAATGATCCCCGGCTACTTCTAGTGTTGGCGTTAGGAGTAGATATATGATCAACCCAGTTACCACTGCCCTATGAGCTGGATTTTTGTATTCTGCAGACTTCCACGTTCCTCTGAGACCCTCGCCATTGGGGTCATAACAGTTTGCCAGGCCCAGTATTAAATGTTTAATGCATTGCAGAAGAGGGATTATAAGAAAGAAGATTCTGAGTTTTTTTTTTTCTCCTTCCCCTTTACCTCAGAGTGGCTATGCTTGCTGCAGACATGAATGTCCAGACCTTGATTACAAGTGTGGACCAGCTGGCTACTCGTGTGCAGGGCATACAAGACTATGTTATCAGAAATCCTAGGTCAGAACCTAAAATACCGATTCCTGAACTGTTTTCCGGAGACAGGTTTAAGTTTAGGAATTTCATGAATAATTGTAAATTGTTTTTGTCCCTGAGACCCTGTTCATCAGGAGATTCTGCTCAGCAAGTAAAAATTGTTATTTCGTTCTTACGGGGCGACCCTCAGGATTGGGCTTTTTCGCTGGCGCCAGGAGATCCGGCATTGGCTGATCTTGATGCGTTTTTTCTGGCGCTCGGTTTACTTTATGAGGAACCCAATCTTGAGATTCAGGCAGAAAAGGCCTTGCTGTCTATGTCTCAGGGGCAGGACGAGGCTGAAGTGTATTGTCAAAAATTTCGGAAATGGTCCGTGCTGACACATTGGAACGAGTGTGCACTGGCCGCTAATTTTAGAAATGGCCTTTCTGAAGCCATTAAGAATGTTATGGTGGGTTTTCCCATTCCCACAGGTCTGAATGATACTATGGCACTGGCTATTCAAATTGACCGGCGGTTGCGGGAGCGCAAAACCGCAAATTCCCTCATGGTGTTGTCTGAACAGACACCTAATTCGGTGCAATGTGATAGAAAAACCGCAAATTCCCTCATGGTGTTGTCTGAACAGACACCTGATTTAATGCAATGTGATAGAATCCTGACTAGAAATGAGCGGAAAATTCATAGACGCCGGAATGGCTTGTGCTACTACTGTGGTGATTCTACACATGTTATCTCAGCATGCTCTAAACGTATAGCTAAGGTTGTTAGTCCTGTCACCGTTGGTAATTTGCAACCTAAATTTATTCTGTCTGTAACTTTGATTTGCTCACTGTCATCTTATCCTGTCATGGCGTTTGTAGATTCAGGTGCTGCCCTGAGTCTCATGGATCTCTCATTTGCTAAGCGCTGTGGATTTACTCTTGAACCATTAGAAAATCCTATTCCTCTTAGGGGTATTGATGCTACACCATTGGCAGCAAATAAACCGCAGTATTGGACTCAGGTTACCATGTGCATGACTCCTGAACACCGCGAGGTGATACGTTTCCTGGTTTTACATAAAATGCATGATTTGGTCGTTTTAGGGCTGCCATGGTTACAGACCCATAATCCAGTCCTGGACTGGAAGGCTATGTCAGTCTCAAGTTGGGGCTGTCGTGGTATTCATGAGGATTCCCTGCCTGTGTCTATTGCTTCTTCTACGCCTTCGGAAGTTCCGGAGTATTTGTCTGATTATCAGGACGTCTTCAGTGAGTCTGAGTCCAGTGCACTGCCTCCTCATAGGGACTGTGACTGTGCTATAGATTTGATCCCAGGCAGTAAATTTCCTAAGGGAAGACTGTTTAATCTGTCGGTACCTGAACATACCGCTATGCGTTCATATATCAAGGAGTCTCTGGAAAAAGGACATATTCGTCCGTCTTCTTCCCCTCTTGGTGCGGGATTCTTTTTTGTGGCAAAAAAGGACGGATCTTTGAGACCTTGTATTGATTATCGGCTTTTAAATAAGATCACTGTCAAATTTCAGTATCCTTTACCGCTGTTGTCTGACTTGTTTGCCCGGATTAAGGGTGCCAAGTGGTTCACCAAGATAGACCTTCGTGGTGCGTACAACCTTGTGCGCATTAAGCAAGGTGATGAATGGAAAACCGCATTCAATACGCCCGAAGGTCATTTTGAGTACTTGGTGATGCCTTTTGGGCTCTCCAATGCGCCTTCAGTTTTTCAGTCCTTTATGCATGACATTTTCCGGAAGTATCTGGATAAATTTTTGATTGTTTATCTGGATGATATTTTGGTTTTTTCTGATAATTGGGATTCGCATGTGGAGCAGGTCAGGTTGGTCTTTAAAATTTTGCGTGAAAATTCTTTGTTTGTCAAGGGCTCAAAGTGTCTCTTTGGTGTACAGAAGGTTCCCTTTTTGGGGTTCATTTTTTCCCCTTCTGCTGTGGAGATGGACCCAGTCAAGGTCCGAGCTATTCTTGATTGGACTCAGCCCTCGTCAGTTAAGAGTCTTCAGAAGTTCTTGGGCTTCGCTAACTTCTACCGTCGTTTTATCGCTAATTTTTCTAGCATTGTGAAACCTTTGACGGATATGACCAAGAAGGGCTCCGATGTAGCTAACTGGGCTCCTGCTGCCGTGGAGGCTTTCCAGGAGTTGAAACGCCGGTTTACTTCGGCGCCTGTTTTGTGCCAGCCTGACGTCTCACTTCCCTTTCAGGTTGAGGTGGATGCTTCGGAGATTGGGGCAGGGGCCGTTTTGTCGCAGAGAGGCCCTGGTTGCTCTGTTATGAAACCTTGTGCCTTTTTCTCTAGGAAATTTTCGCCTGCCGAGCGAAATTATGATGTGGGCAATCGGGAGTTGTTGGCCATGAAATGGGCATTTGAGGAGTGGCGTCATTGGCTCGAGGGTGCTAAGCATCGTGTGGTGGTCTTGACTGATCACAAAAATCTGATGTATCTCGAGTCTGCTAAACGCCTTAATCCGAGACAGGCCCGCTGGTCATTGTTTTTCTCCCGCTTTGATTTTGTTGTCTCGTATTTACCAGGTTCAAAGAATGTGAAGGCCGATGCTCTTTCTAGGAGCTTTGTGCCTGATGCTCCTGGAGTCGCTGATCCTGTTGGTATTCTTAAAGATGGAGTTATCTTGTCAGCTATTTCTCCGGATCTGCGACGTGTGTTGCAGAGATTTCAGGCTGATAGGCCTGAGTCTTGTCCACCTGACAGACTGTTTGTCCCGGATAAGTGGACCAGCAGAGTCATTTCCGAGGTTCATTCCTCGGTGTTGGCAGGTCACCCGGGAATTTTTGGCACCAGAGATCTGGTGGCCAGGTCCTTTTGGTGGCCTTCCTTGTCAAGGGATGTGCGGTCATTTGTGCAGTCCTGTGGGACTTGTGCTCGAGCTAAGCCTTGCTGTTCTCGTGCCAGCGGTTTGCTCTTGCCCTTGCCTGTCCCGAAGAGACCTTGGACACATATCTCCATGGATTTCATTTCTGATCTTCCGCTATCTCAGGGCATGTCCGTTATCTGGGTGATATGTGATCGCTTCTCCAAGATGGTCCATTTGGTTCCTTTGCCTAAGCTGCCTTCCTCTTCCGATCTGGTTCCTGTGTTTTTCCAGAACGTGGTTCGTTTGCACGGCATCCCTGAGAATATTGTGTCAGACAGAGGATCCCAGTTCGTTTCCAGGTTCTGGCGATCCTTTTGTAGTAGGATGGGCATTGATTTGTCGTTTTCGTCTGCTTTCCATCCTCAGACTAATGGACAGACGGAGCGAACCAATCAGACTTTGGAGGCTTATTTGAGGTGTTTTGTCTCTGCTGATCAGGACGATTGGGTGACATTCTTGCCGTTGGCTGAGTTTGCCCTTAATAATCGGGCTAGTTCCGCCACCTTGGTTTCGCCTTTTTTCTGCAACTCTGGTTTCCATCCTCGCTTTTCTTCGGGTCATGTGGAGCCTTCTGACTGTCCTGGGGTGGATTCTGTGGTGGATAGGTTGCAGCAGATCTGGAATCATGTGGTGGACAACTTGAAGTTGTCACAGGAGAAGGCTCAGCGCTTTGCCAACCGCCGCCGCGGTGTGGGTCCCCGACTACGCGTTGGGGATTTGGTGTGGCTTTCTTCCCGCTTTGTTCCTATGAAGGTCTCCTCTACCAAATTTAAACCTCGTTTTATTGGGCCTTACAAGATATTGGAAATCCTTAATCCTGTATCTTTTCGTCTGGATCTTCCTGTGTCGTTTGCTATTCACAATGTATTTCATAGGTCCTTGTTGCGGCGGTACATTGTGCCTGTAGCTCCTTCTGCTGAGCCTCCTGCTCCGGTGTTGGTTGAGGGCGAGTTGGAGTACGTGGTGGAGAAGATCTTGGATTCTCGCCTCTCCAGGCGGAGGCTTCAGTACCTGGTCAAGTGGAAGGGCTATGGTCAGGAGGATAATTCCTGGGTGGTCGCCTCTGATGTTCATGCGGCCGATTTAGTTCGTGCCTTTCATGCCGCTCATCCTGATCGCCCTGGTGGTCGTGGTGAGGGTTCGGTGACCCCTCACTAAGGGGGGGGTACTGTTGTGAATTTGCTTTTTGCTCCCTCTAGTGGTTACTAGTTTTTTGACTCTGGTTTTTCTGTCATTCCTTTTATCCGCACCTGGGTCGTTAGTTAGGGGTGTTGCTATATAAGCTCCCTGGTCCTTCAGTTCAATGCCTGGCAACGTAGTTATCAGAGCTAGTCTGCTGTGCTCTTGTCTACTGATCCTGGTTCCAGTTATATCAGCTAAGTCTGCCTTTTGCTTTTTGCTATTTGTTTTGGTTTTGTATTTTTGTCCAGCTTGTTCCAAATCTATATCCTGACCTTTGCTGGAAGCTCTAGGGGGCTGGTGTTCTCCCCCCGGACCGTTAGACGGTTCGGGGGTTCTTGAATTTCCAGTGTGGATTTTGATAGGGTTTTTGTTGACCATATAAGTTACCTTTCTTTATTCTGCTATCAGTAAGCGGGCCTCTCTGTGCTAAACCTGGTTCATTTCTGTGTTTGTCATTTCCTCTTACCTCACCGTCATTATTTGTGGGGGGCTTCTATCCAGCTTTGGGGTCCCCTTCTCTGGAGGCAAGAAAGGTCTTTGTTTTCCTCTACTAGGGGTAGCTAGATTCTCCGGCTGGCGCGTGTCATCTAGAATCAACGTAGGAATGATCCCCGGCTACTTCTAGTGTTGGCGTTAGGAGTAGATATATGATCAACCCAGTTACCACTGCCCTATGAGCTGGATTTTTGTATTCTGCAGACTTCCACGTTCCTCTGAGACCCTCGCCATTGGGGTCATAACAATTAGGGCTCTGCAAACGCAATGTGACGCCTGCAGACCATTCCATCTAAGTCTGCATTCAAAATGGCGCTCCATCCCTTCCGAGCCCTCCCATGCACCCAAACAGTGGTTCCCCCCCACATATGGGGTATCAGCGTACTCAGGACAAATTGGACAACAACTTTTGGGGTCCAATTTCTCCTGTTACCCTCAGGAAAATACAAAACTGGGGGCTAAAAAATAATTTTTGTGGGAAAAAAATGTTTGTTTTATTTTTACGGCTCTGCATTATAAACTTCTGTGAAGCAGTTGGTGGGTCAAAGTGCTCCCTACACCTCTAGATAAGTTCCTTAGGGGGTTTACTTTCCAAAATGGTGTCACTTGTGTAGGGGTTTCAATGTTTAGGCACATCAGTGGCTCTCCAAACGCAACATGGCGTCCCATCTCAATTCCTGTCAATTTTGCAGTGAAAAGTCAAATGGCGCTCCTTCCCTTCCGAGCTCTGCCATGCGCCAAAACAGTGGTTTACCCCAACATATGGGGTATCAGCGTACTCAGGACAAATTGTAAAACATCTTTTGGGGTCCAATTTCTTCTCTTACTCTTGGGAAAATAAAAAATTGGGGGTGAAAAGATAATTTTTGTGAAAAAATATGATTTTTTATTTTTACGGTTCTGCATTATAAACTTCTGTGAAGCACTTGGTGGGTCAAAGTGCTCACCACACCTCTAGATAAGTTCCTTAGGGGGTCTACTTTCCAAAATGGTGTCACTTGTGGGGGGTTTCAATGTTTAGGCACATTAGTGGCTCTCCAAATGCAACATGGCGTCCCACCTCAATTCCTGTCAATTTTGCATTGAAAAGTCAAACGGCGCTCCTTCCCTTCCGAGCTCTCCCATGCGCCCAAACAGTGGTTTACCCCCACATATGGGGTATCAGCGTACTCAGGACAAATTGTACAACAACTTTTGGGGTCCAATTTCTTCTCTTACCCTTGGGAAAATAAAAAATTGGGGGTGAAAAGATAATTTTTGAGAAAAAATATGATTTTTTATTTTTACGGTTCTGCATTATAAACTTCTGTGAAGCACTTGGTGAGTCAAAGTGCTCACCACACCTCTAGATAAGCTCCTTAGGGGGTCTACTTTCCAAAATGGTGTCACTTGTGGGGGGTTTCAATGTTTAGGCATATCAGGGGCTCTCCAAACGCAACATGGTGTCCCATCTCAATTCCAGTCAATTTTGCATTGAAAAGTCAAATGGCGCTCCTTCGCTTCCGAGCTCTGTCATGCGCCCAAACAGTGGTTTACCCCCACATATGGGGTATTGGCGTACTCAGGACAAATTGTACAACATCTTTTGGTGTCCATTTTCTCCTGTTACCCTTGGTAAAATAAAACAAATTGGAGCTGAAGTAAATTTTGTGTGAAAAAAAAGTTAAATGCTCATTTTTATTTAAACATTCCAAAAATACCTGTGAAACATCTGAAGGGTTAATAAACTTCTTGAATGTGGTTTTGAGCACCTTGAGGGGTGCAGTTTTTAGAATGGTGTCACACTTGGGTATTTTCTATCATATAGACCCCTCAAAATTACTTCAAATGAGATGTGGTCCCTAAAAAAAAAATGGTGTTGTGAAAATGAGAAATTGCTGGTCAAATTTTAACCCTTATAACTCCCTAACAAAAAAAAATTTTGGTTCCAAAATTGGGCTGATGTAAAGTAGACATGTGGGAAATGTTACTTATTAAGTATTTTGTGTGACATATCACTGTGATTTAATTGCATAAAAATTCAAAGTTGAAAAATTGCAAAATTTTCAAAATTTTCGCCAAATTTCCGTTTTTTTCACAAATAAACGCAGGTAATATCAAAGAAATTTTACCACTATCATGAAGTACAATATGTCACGAGAAAACAATGTCAGAATCACCGGGATCCGTTGAAGCGTTCCAGAGTTATAACCTCATAAAGGGACAGTGGTCAGAATTGTAAAAATTGGCCCGGTCCATAACGTGCAAACCACCCTTGGGGGTGAAGGGGTTAAAGTGTTCAAAGTTATCTTTCTTTTTTTCTTTTTTCCCCACTGTTTTATGGCCTTGTTCAGCATTGGTTGTTTACACTACATAGTAATGCCTGCTCTGGCCTTATGCTAATTGCTTAATTGCTGATTGTGGCCATTTGGTTCCTGATGCTAGCAGTAATTTCATTTCATATATATTTAGTCTGGCTGGGATAGCACACGCACAGGGTCGCGTTTGCAACAGATATTAAGTGCAACAGGATCAAGTGCTTGTCAATTAGACAATGGCATTTGGACAGGGCAGGAGACAGGTAAGGTGCATACGTTTTTCAAACAATCATGCTTCTTGGTCAGTCATACTACATTATGCATTGATCATTTCAATCTGCTTCTTATTTGTTTTTACTTCTGCTTTCTCACAACTCGCCCGCCCTTTAACACATTCTGGGCACTCTCTCTATATCTACCCCTCCCTTCTTCCCTCACCCATGTATAACTCTGAGGCTCTACTGACATTTCTTACCCACTCCAAACCAGCCACTACCTCCATGCAGCAATCAAAACGTTCATACAAATCATCCCACCACCTGCTCTTTCTGTTTTTTCTCCTTCTATTAGTTGCAGGAGACATCTTCCCCAACCCTGGGCCTCCCTCCACCAGCATACATTACTCTCTTCCAGCTGCATATAGAAACGCTGCTAATCTTATTAACATTCAGTGCATGCCTTCTCCTATCGCTTTCCACTTTGCTCTCTGGAATGCACGGTCTGTGTGTAACAAACTAACTTACATTCACAATCTTTTCCTCTCTAATTCCCTTAACCTTCTGGCTATTACAGAAACCTGGATCTAGGACTCAGACACCACCGCCGCTGCCGCTCTCTCGTTTGGTGGGCTGAAATTTTCACATACCACCAGACCTGAGAACAGACAGGGTGGAGGTGTTGGTTTGCTCCTTTCATCATAATGTGCTTTCCAGGTCATCCTCCCAGTTCCCTCACTTACATTTCCTTCCTTCGAAGTCCACGCCGTCAGACTCTTTAAGCCCTTCTCCTTGTGAGTGACGGTTGTTTATCGCCCTCCATGCTCCTCCCACCTGTTTCTAGACCACTTTGCCACCTGGCTTACTCACTTTCTATCCTGTGACATTCCCACCCTCATCATGGGAAACTTTAACATCTCCATCAGTGATCCCCTATCTGCCTCTCATTTTCTTTCTCTAACTTCTTCATTCGGCCTCTCACAGTTTACTAATTCTCCTACGCATGAGGACGGGAATACTCTGGACCTGGTTTTCTCCCGTCCCGGCTCACTGCACGACTTTACTAACTCTCCTCTCCCGCTTTCGGACCACAACCTTCTTTCCTTCTCTGTCAAGAATTGTCTCCCCACCTGGGACACCCCCACTTACCACACTTATCAGAATACACGTACCATTAATACCCAGCAGCTTATGGACAATCTCCACACATCTTTAGCCCCATCTCCTCCCTCTCCTGTCCAGAGTTAGCATTGTCACACTTCAATAATACACTGAAGAATGCCCTAGATGAAGCAGCACCTTCTACATGCAGAACGACCTAACACAGACAACGGCAGCCCTGGCACACTATGCAAACATGCTTTCTTCAGCGTTGCTCAAGGTGTGCAGAGCGGAAGTGGAGAAAATCTCTCTTAGGCTGCTTTCACACTAGCGTCGGTACGGGGCCGTCGTGCTGCGTCGGCCCGATGTACCGACGCATACTGTGAAAAAAATGCCCGACGTGGGCAGCGTAAGCAGTCTTACGACGCTTCCGCTGCCCCATTGTAAGGTCCGGGGAGGAGGGGGCGGAGTTTCGGCCACGCATGTGCCGTCGAAAATGGCAGACACGACGTGCAAAAAAAGTTACATGTGACTTTTTTTGTGCCGACGGTCCGCCATAACACGACGCAACCGTCGCACGACGGTTGCAACGTGTGGCACTGTCGCAATGCGTCGCTAATAAAAGTCTATGGAGAAAAAACGCATCCTGCGGACAACTTTGCAGGATGCGGTTTTTTTCCACAACGACGCATTGCGACGTGCAGTGCCCGACGCTAGTGTGAAAGTAGCCTTAGCAGAAGACTTCATCCACTATAAGTTCATGCTCAAAACCTATAACCCTGCCCTTTATCTGGCCAAACAATCCTACTTCACCACCCTCATCACCTCACTATCCAACAAACCAAAATGACTTTTTGAGACCTTAAACTCCCTCCTGATACCTAAAGTACAGGCCCCATCACCAATCTCAGTGGTGATGATCTGGCCACTTATTTCCTAGAAAAAAATCAACCACATCCATCAGGATATCTCAGCCCAATCTCCTCAATGCCTGGATCCCCTTCCCTGCCGCACCTCAAGCTCACTAGATATCTTTGAGCCTGTTTCAGAAGAAGTTTCCAAGCTCCTCACTTCTGCTTGGCCTACAACTTGCAACAGTGACCCCATTCCTTCATATCTCCTGCAGTTTCTCTCACCAGTGGTCACCACTCACCTGACTAAAATATTTAACCTCTCTCTTTCTTCAGGTATCTTTCTCTCCTCACTTAAACATGCCATCATAACCCCTTTACTTAAAAAGCCATCCCTGGACCAGAACTGCACTGCTAACTACAGACCTGTCTCTAACCTTTCCTTCATCTCTAAACTCCTGGAACGGATGGTCCACTCCTGTCTAATTCGCTATCTCTTGGATAACTCTCTTCTCGACCCCTTACAATCTGGTTTCCACTGTTTACACTCCACTGAAACTGCCCTCACTAAAGTCTCTAATGATCTAATAACAGCTAAATCCAAAGGTCATTGCTCTCTGCTGATTCTCCTGGATCTCTCTGCCGCATTTGACACTGTGGATCACCAGCTCCTTCTCACTATGCTCCGCTCCATAGGCCTCAAGGACACAGCCCTCTCCTGGTTCTCCTCCTACCTCTCTGACTGCTCCTTCACTGTATCTTTTGCCGGCTCCTCTTCCTCTCCTTGTCCCCTTACTATCGGGGTTCCGCAGGGCTCAGTCCTAGGCCCTCTCCTCTTCTCTCTATACACTGCCACTATTGGACAAACAATCAGCAGATTTGGGTTCCAGTATCATCTCTATGCTAACGACACCCAATTATACAATTCTTCCCCTGACATCACCCCTACCCTAATTAAAAATACCAAGGATTGTCTGTCTGCTGTCTCTAACATCATGTCCTCCCTATATCTGAAACTAAATCTCTCCAAAACTGAACTTCTTGTGTTTCTCCCCTCTACTAACCTCACTCTACCTAACATCGAAATTACCCTGGAGGGTTCAATCATAACTCCCAAGCAGCATGCCCGCTGTCTTGGGGTCATATTCGACACCAAACTTTCCTTTACTCCCTATATCCAATCACTCACTTGCTTGTTATGGTTCCCAATGGCAGGGGAACATCAGGAGCATAGAAAAACGTACAAGCTCTCGGGTGATGGAAACTAGAGCTGACCGCGATGCTAAACCTATACACACAACTAATAGTAGCCAGGGAACGTACCTACGTTTTTGCTAGACGTCTCGCACCAGCCGGAGAACTAACTACCCCTGATAGAAGAAACACAGTCCTGGCTTGCCTCCAGAGAAAGTCCCCACAGGAGATAGTAGCCCCCCACATATAATAACGGTGAGTTCAGATGAAAAGACACACGTAGTATGAAAGCAGATTTAGCACAGCGAGGCCCACTAACTAGATAGCAGAAAGATACAATAGTGGACTTCGCGGTCAGCTACAAAACCCTATCAAATACCATCCTGAAATTACCTTAAACTCATGTGCCAACTCATGACACCGGAGTGGTAATTTCAGCCCACAAGAGCTTCCAGCTGCAGAGAATCACATAACTGCAAACTGGACAAAACATACAAAAATAGACTAAGGACAGAATAGTCCAACTTAGCTGATCAGCAGACTGGGAGCAGGAACATGCAACAGAATGACTCTGGTTACATTGATGGCCGGCACTAGAATGACTGAGGAGCAAGGCTAAATAGGAACTCCCACATCCTGATAGAAACAGGTGAACTGAAAAAGCAAAGCTCACAAGACACCAGTACCACAAGTGACCACCGGGGGTGCCCAATAACCGAATCACAACAGTACCCCCCCCCTTAAGGAGGGGGCACCGAACCCTCACAAGAACCACCAGGGTGATCTGGATGAGCCCTATGAAAGGCACGGACCAAATCAGAGGCATGAACATCAGAAGCAGTAACCCAAGAATTATCCTCTTGACCGTAGCCCTTCCACTTAACCAGATATTGAAGTCTCCGTCTGGAAACACGGGAGTCCAAGATTTTCTCCACCACGTACTCCAATTCACCCTCAACCAGCACAGGAGCAGGAGGCTCAACAGAAGGCACAACTGGTACCTCATACCTCCGCAACAACGACCGATGTAAAACATTATGGATAGCAAAGGATGCTGGGAGGTCCAAACGAAAAGACACAGGGTTAAGAATTTCCAAAATCTTATAAGGACCGATGAACCGAGGCTTAAACTTAGGAGAAGAGACCCTCATAGGGACAAAACGGGAAGACAACCACACCAAGTCCCCAACACGAAGACGAGGACCAACACGACGATGGCGATTAGCAAAACGTTGAGTCCTCTCCTGGGACAACTTTAAATTGTCCACCACCTGACCCCAAATACGATGCAACCTATCCACCATAGTATCCACTCCAGGACAATCCGAAGATTCCACCTGACCAGATGAAAAACGAGGATGGAACCCCGAATTGCAAAAGAAAGGGAAAACCAAAGTGGCAGAACTGGCCCGATTATTAAGGGCAAATTCTGCCAACGGCAAAAAGGTGACCCAGTCATCCTGATCAGCAGACACAAAACACCTCAAATAAGTCTCCAAGGTCTGATTAGTACGCTCCGTCTGGCCATTCGTCTGGGGATGAAATGCAGACGAAAAAGACAAATCAATGCCCATCCTGGCACAAAACGCCCGCCAAAATCTGGACACAAACTGGGATCCCCTGTCGGAAACTATATTCTCCGGGATACCATGCAACCGAACCACATTCTGAAAAAACAGGGGCACCAACTCAGATGAGGAAGGCAACTTGGGCAAGGGCACCAAATGAACCATCTTAGAAAAACGGTCACACACCACCCAGATGACAGACATTTTCTGAGAAACAGGGAGATCAGAAATAAAATCCATAGAGATGTGTGTCCAAGGCCTCTTCGGAACAGGTAAGGACAACAACAAACCACTAGCCCGAGAACAACAAGGCTTGGCCCGAGCACAAACATCACAAGACTGCACAAAAGTACGCACGTCCCGAGACAGGGAAGGCCACCAGAAGGATCTAGCCACCAAATCTCTGGTACCAAAAATTCCCGGATGACCTGCCAACGCAGAAGAATGAACCTCCGAGATGACTCTACTGGTCCACTCATCCGGCACAAACAATCTACCAGGCGGACAACGATCAGGCCGATCCGCCTGAAACTCTTGTAAAGCACGTCGCAGGTCTGGGGAGACAGCAGACAATATCACCCCATCCTTAAGGATACCCGTAGGTTTAGAATCACCAGGGGAATCAGGTTCAAAACTCCTAGAAAGGGCATCCACCTTCACATTTTTAGAACCTGGCAAATATGAGACCACAAAATTAAACCGGGAGAAAAACAACGACCAGCGCGCCTGTCTAGGATTCAGACGTCTGGCCGACTCAAGATAAATCAAATTCTTGTGATCAGTCAATACCACCACCTGATGTCTAGCACCCTCAAGCCAATGACGCCACTCCTCGAATGCCCACTTCATCGCCAAAAGCTCCCGATTACCAACATCATAGTTTCGCTCGGCAGGCGAAAATTTTCGAGAAAAGAACGCACAAGGTCTCATCACTGAACAATCTGAACTTTTCTGTGACAAAACCGCCCCCGCTCCGATCTCGGAAGCATCAACTTCCACCTGAAAAGGAAGTGAAACATCCGGCTGGCGCAACACAGGGGCAGAAGAAAAGCGGCGCTTAAGCTCCCGAAAGGCCTCCACAGCAGCAGGAGACCAATCGGTAACATCAGCACCTTTTTTAGTCAAATCAGTCAAAGGCTTGACAACGCTGGAAAAAACAGTTATGAATCGACGATAAAAATTAGCAAAGCCCAAAAATTTCTGAAGGCTCTTAAGAGAAGTCGGTTGCGTCCAGTCACAAATAGCCCGAACCTTAACAGGATCCATCTCAATAGAAGAAGGGGAAAAAATGTACCCCAGAAAAGAAATCTTCTGAACCCCAAAAACACACTTTGAACCCTTTACAAACAAAGAATTGGTACGTAAAACCTGAAAAACCTTCCTAACCTGTTGAACATGAGACTCCCAGTCATCCGAAAAAATCAAAATATCATCCAAATACACAATCATAAATTTATCCAGATATTCACGGAAAATATTGTGCATAAAGGACTGAAAGACCGAAGGGGCATTTGACAGACCAAAAGGCATTACCAAATACTCAAAATGGCCCTCGGGCGTATTAAATGCGGTTTTCCACTCATCCCCCTGCTTAATTCGCACCAAATTATACGCACCGCGAAGATCAATCTTAGAGAACCACTTGGCTCCCTCAATGCGAGCAAATAAATCTGTCAGCAATGGCAAAGGATACTGATATTTGACTGTGATCTTATTTAAGAGTCTATAATCAATACAAGGTCTCAAAGAACCATCTCTTTTGGCTACGAAAAAGAACCCTGCTCCTAAAGGAGACGAAGAAGGACGAATATGCCCCTTTTCCAAGGACTCCTTAATATACTCTCGCATAGCAGCATGTTCAGGTACAGACAGATTGAATAGACGACCCTTAGGAAATTTACTGCCAGGAATCAAATCTATGGCGCAATCGCAATCTCTGTGAGGGGGAAGAGAATTAAGAGTAGACTCCTCAAAAACATCACGATAATCAGACAAAAAAGCCGGGATCTCAGAGGAAATAGATGAAGCAATGGAAACCAAAGGTGCGTCCCCATGATTACCCTGACATCCCCAGCTTAGTACAGACATTGTTTTCCAGTCAAGGACTGGGTTATGAGTTTGCAACCATGGCAATCCCAGCACTAATACATCATGTAGATTAAACAACACAAGGAAGCGAATCACCTCCTGATGGTCTGGAGTCATACGCATAGTCACTTGTGTCCAGTATTGTGGTTTATTACTAGCCAATGGTGTAGAATCAATACCCTTTAAAGGTATAGGGACTTCCAGAGGCTCTAGATCAAACCCACAGCGCCTGGCAAAGGACCAATCCATAAGACTCAAAGAGGCGCCGGAATCCACATAAGCATCCGCGACAATAGAAGATAACGAACAAATTAAAGTCACAGATAAAATAAACTTGGACTGCAAAGTGCCAATAGCAGAGGATTTATCAACTTTCTTTGTTCGTTTAGAGCATGCTGATATAACATGAGTTGAATCCCCACAATAGAAGCACAACCCATTTTTGCGCCTATAATTCTGTCGTTCGCTTCTGGACAGAAAACTATCACATTGCATACTCTCTGGTGCCTTCTCAGAAGACACCGCCAAATGGTGCACAGGTTTGCGTTCCCATAAATGCCGATCAATCTGAATAGCCATTGTCATGGACTCATTCAGACCCGTAGGCGCAGGAAACCCCACCATGACGTCTTTTACGGCATCAGAGAGACCTTCTCTGAAACTTGCCGCCAGAGCGCACTCATTCCACTGAGTAAGCACAGACCACTTTCGAAACTTTTGGCAATATATTTCGGCTTCATCTTGCCCCTGAGAGAGGGCTATCAAGGCTTTTTCAGCCTGTATCTCTAAATTAGGTTCCTCATAAAGCAACCCTAAGGCCAGAAAAAACGCATCCACATTGAGCAACGCAGGATCCCCTGGCGCCAATGAAAATGCCCAATTTTGAGGGTCACCCCGCAGTAATGAAATAACAATCTTTACCTGCTGGGCAGGATCTCCAGCAGAGTGAGGTCTCAGAGAAAGGAACAATTTACAATTGTATTTAAAATTCAGAAAACAAGATCGATCTCCAGAAAAAAACTCTGGTATAGGAATTTTAGGTTCAGACCGAGGAGCATGTATAACAAAATCTTGTATATTCTGAACTTTAGCAGCAAGATTATTCAAATTTGTAGCCAGACTCTGGAGATCCATATTTCAACAGATAAAGTCTGAGCCATTCAGGGGTTAAGAGGAGAGGAAAGCAGGAGACTGCAATTAGAGCTGGAATGCAACTTCAGAGGAGAGAAAAAAAAAAATTCCACACAGTTCCCTTTCTCTCCTGCTTCAGCCCATAGATTAAACATGCGGGCCGGCCATACTGTTATGGTTCCCAATGGCAGGGGAACATCAGGAGCATAGAAAAACGTACAAGCTCTCGGGTGATGGAAACTAGAGCTGACCGCGATGCTAAACCTATACACACAACTAATAGTAGCCAGGGAACGTACCTACGTTTTCGCTAGACGTCTCGCACCAGCCGGAGAACTAACTACCCCTGATAGAAGAAACACAGTCCTGGCTTGCCTCCAGAGAAAGTCCCCACAGGAGATAGTAGCCCCCCACATATAATAACGGTGAGTTCAGATGAAAAGACACACGTAGTATGAAAGCAGATTTAGCACAGCGAGGCCCACTAACTAGATAGCAGAAAGATACAATAGTGGACTTCGCGGTCAGCTACAAAACCCTATCAAATACCATCCTGAAATTACCTTAAACTCATGTGCCAACTCATGACACCGGAGTGGTAATTTCAGCCCACAAGAGCTTCCAGCTGCAGAGAATCACATAACTGCAAACTGGACAAAACATACAAAAATAGACTAAGGACAGAATAGTCCAACTTAGCTGATCAGCAGACTGGGAGCAGGAACATGCAACAGAATGACTCTGGTTACATTGATGGCTGGCACTAGAATGACTGAGGAGCAAGGCTAAATAGGAACTCCCACATCCTGATAGAAACAGGTGAACTGAAAAAGCAAAGCTCACAAGACACCAGTACCACAAGTGACCACCGGGGGAGCCCAATAACCGAATCACAACACTTGCTCTTGTCACCTGCATCTCCAGAATCCGACCTTTTTTCACCTTTGAAACTGCTAAGGCTCTTACTGTCGCTCATTCCCGTCTGGACTACTGCAACTCTCTTCTGATCGGTCTCCCTCTTACCGAACTTTCTCCTCTCCAATCCATCTTAATGCTGCAGCCAGAGTCATATTTCTGTCCAGCCGCTTCACCGATGCCTCCATCTTGTGCCAGTCATTACACTGGCTACCCGTTTGCTACAGGGTCCAGTATAAACTCATCTCTCTCACCCACAAAGTTCTCCACAGTTCTGCACCGCCTTATATCTCCTCTCTCATCTCTGTCTATCGCCCTACATGTGCCCTCCGTTCTACAAATGACCTAAGACTAACATCCCCTGTAATCCGAACCTCACACTTCCGTCTCCAAGACTTCTCTCGTGCTGCGCCAGCTCTCTGGAATGCACTTCCCCAGACGATCAGACTGATACCTAGCCCCGACCGATTCAAGTGCGCTTTGAAAACCCATCTCTTCAAACAAGCCTACCACATCAACTAATCAGTAAACTAACTTTGCCCTGTTCCCTCCTTCCAAATATTATTCTGAATCTGCACCCTACCATTCATCTGTCTCCACACCCTCCATGCACATGATAACTGCACTTGATACTTGACTATTGCACTTAAACACACCGGCTGATGACCGGATCATGCAGCTTTATATGAAAATCCCTATTTATTATAATTGCCAGACCTGCACTTTTCACCTATTGTGTCCCCCCCATTTCCTTGTCGATTGTAAGCTTGCGAGCAGGGACCTCACTCCTAATGTCACTGTTTAACTGTCCTACCTTGTATTGAATTTATTGTCTGTACATGTCCCTGCTTAATTGTAAAGTGCTGCGGAATATGTTGGCACTATGTAAATAAAAAATTATTATTATAAATTATTATTATTCCCTCTTCCCTCTGACTCCTGAACTTATCATACACTGAAAAAACTGCCAAAACTCACCTTACCCAAGACAAAACAAGCTCCAGGTTCTGAGGGGTGCCGATTGTAGTCTATGAAGAGGTGTGACAGATTGATAGAGAGAGCCAGAGAGACAGCTCTGCCACTTTTAGTGATTTTTACCTCACTCCTCATGTCCTCCGTCCTGCTGCTGCACCTGAATATGTGGAAAGTAGATACAGGAGACCAGGAATCACTCTTGTCTCTGAGTACGGCGTATAAGAGAACATCACAGTATCTAGTGTCTACCTCATAGCTCAGAGACAACTAGAAAATTAGAGGCACAACCTGTAGAGTAGAAATGGCCAGAAATAGTGTTACTCTTCTTATACACACATGGCAGCTTTGTCTTTAAAGTCTCCTTAACCCTGTAAGGACCAGGGGTATTTCCGTTTTTGTGTTTCCATTTTTTGCTCCCCGTCTTCCCACGGCGATAACTTTTTATTTTTTTTGTCAATATGGGCATGTGAGGGCTTATTTTTTGCAGGACGCGTTGTACTTTTGAATGACACCATTGGTTTTAACATATCGTGTACTGTAAAACAGGAAAAAAATTCCAAATGCGGTGAAATTGCAAAAAAAGTGCAATTCCCCAATTGTTTTTTGGATTTTTTTTTACCATATTCACTAAATGCTAAAACTGACCTGCCAATATGATTCTGCAGGTTATTACAAGTTCACCATTTCTTTTTTTATTTAAGTGGTGAAAAAATCCAAAGTTTGTAAAAAAAAAAAAAAAAAACTTGCCATTTTCCGAGACCCGTAGCATCTCCATTTGTCGGGATCTGGGGCCAGGTGAGGGCTTATTCTTTGTGCGCCAATCTGACATTTTTATTGATACCATTTTGGTGTGTATTTGATTTTTTGATCGCCCGTTATTGCATTTTATTGCAATGTTGCAGCAACCAAAAAAACGTAATTCTGGTGTTTCGATTTTTTTCTTGCAACGCCTTTTACTGATAGTATTAATACTTTTTATATATTGATCGGGCGATTCTGAACTCGGCAATACCAAATATGTGTACATTTGATTTTTCTTATTGTTTTATTTAGAATGGGGCGAAAGGGGGGTGATTTGAACTTTTATATTTTTCTACTTTTTTATATTTTAAAATCATTTTTTTTTCTTTTGCCATGGTTTAATAGTCTCAATGGGAGACTATAAGCTGCCACTACCCGATCGGGTCTGCTACATGATCAGATCGCCTGTATGTAGCAGAATTACTCACTTGGTATGAGCGCCGACCACCGGGTGGTGCTAAATAGCAATCCGGCTATGACAACCTTAGAGGTCTGCAGGAGACCTCTAGTTGTCATGCCAACCCATCAGTGACCCACGATCATTGATGGGGATCACCGATGGGCAGATTTCTGGCACGATTACCGGAAGCGAGTGTTAAATGCCGCTGTCAGAATTTGACAGTGGCATTTAATTGGTTAACAGCTGTGGGAGGATGGCGATTCCTCCCACGGCTGTTAGGGGCACTTGACAACTGATCAGATCAGGTGTTATGTCTCAGAAAAGGTGCGGGTTCATTGCCGTAGCTTGCACCAAACAGGGTGAGGCGTCCAATGACGGATAGATCTGTCATTGGACGTTAAGGGGTTAATCGACAGGTACAGTACTTGTAAGGATATTAGGAACATTCTAAAGTGAATACATGCCATTTTAACATCTTTATAGTTCACTGACAGTATTATGGTTGGGGACAGTGAGAAGATCACGGTGGTCAACATGTGGCAAACAGCATCCTGGTTATGTTTTATATGATCATTATCAGTTCAAGATTATATAAAAATGTTTCTATGGTGTGGAGAGCCGCATAGGAAGGAAGATGTAAGAGCGTTACTGAAAAAGAACTACTGTTCTCTCTACAGATAGCTTGTATACTGGGCAGTCTCATAATCATGGTTGAATCTTCAGCACTGGGAAATCAATTAGATATACAGAACAATGAAAGACACCATAGATCAATTTAAAATTTATTATAAATTAGCACAAACACAAGACAATAGTACACAACAAAATGACATATAATTTAGCACATATAAAACACATAAATTATCTTTGGGTTTACACTGAAATATATTGACTATGTTGGCTAGAACAGATAACACATTGTAGCATTATAGGCATTGACATTTTCTTGTCCAATTAGTGATTCTGTTATTTACAGTTATTGACTTGAAAGAAGATATTAGACCTATAAATTGTTCCAAAATTAGGTGTACTTCATATAGGTTGAAAGTAAAGATTGAAAGAAGGATGCCAGTCATTGAACCTTGTTCAATTACAGAGTGAGAAGAATTTTCTGTTTTCCAAAAAACTATTTGTTAACCTCATTCAGCAACTTGATGATGTCAGCATTATTACATGCTCTGTCTCTCTCATTCTCTCTCTGTATATAATCGGGAGACTTTTAGCTGACATTCAGTCAATGCATGCTACACCATTATTAATCCATCAGTTGGAAATTAAATCAAATATTGGACATTTATACTTTTTCATAATCAGATAATATCAGAAGTATGTATTGTTGTTTAGACCATATACCTACATATGTGGCACTGGACATCAGAAAGTTGCAGTTAAGCTTTTCTTCACTACATGGAAAAATGTAGTCTGCTTTGTAAGGTGCACAGTCATGGGTGAGGGGCTGCTGTGTTCCCACACCTTAGCACCTCACAAGTAAATAGTGTCCCATTTCCCTTGTACTGTGGGTTTACGCTATAACACTCATGGCTTGGCCAGAAGCCTCTGCGGTCTCCACAATTCCAAATCCAGGAACAGCCTGTTAGGTGCCGAGATTCTCCCGCTGCCCGGGGTAGATCCCAAGCCTTGCCTGCATCTGCGGTCTCCCATCCAGGTTTGGCTGCTGCGGGTGCTGCTGAGCATAGACATAGGTCCCAGCATCTTGCTCAGGCTTGTGCTATTCGTCTGGTTACTGCTCGCTCCTTAGCCAAGCCTATGGTAACCACCGGTAGGCAGCAACGAGCGAACGCTCTGGAGACTAAGTCCAGAAATCACCCTGCTGAGCATGCTCGTGATGTGGCGCCGTCTCATTGATGGTCGGTTGTCAGCTGCTCTGGTAATGTGGCAGCTCAGGATTGGTCCACCGGTAAGGTCCTGTCCGACTGGACATGAGTTTAAGTGTAAAAGGCTCCCAGTGGCTCACGCCGGTGCGCTAGTATGAACCTCTTTTCATGTGAGAATGAGACATTGCAACAGTGTGGTATTTGTCAGCATGTGCTCAGGGTCATCAGAGTTTGTTTGGTGGATTCACGGCTGGCGTCCAGCGAATAGAATTCTGGCACCTCCGGAGAGGAGTTGGTTGAGTCCTGTTACTGACTGTTTGACCACTGTTTGCTACTTTTCCCTGTGAGGTTAACAGGGATCGTGTCTAGCGTCATATCTTCTTTGTTATTGTGAGCGAGTGATACAGCTCTATTGCAGAGCATCTGCTTCGATGCTGTGGTCGAGTGACCCAGCTCTAATGCAGAGCATCTGCTTCGTTACTGTCTGCGAGTGGCATAGCTCTATTGCAGAGCATCTGCTTTGTTACTGTGTGCGAGTGAGACAGCTCTATTGCAGAGCATCTATTCTGCTTCTGTGTGCGAGGGACACAACTTCGTGTGCCGTTCACTGAGTGACGTGTAACTCAGTGTGAGCTAGCAATCGCTCGATGCGTGCTCTGCCATTGTTCACATTACAGCAGTTTTACATCTCTGCACGGTGGACTCTCGGGAGATAGCAAGGCAGGGGATTGGTGAACCAGTCCGCTATTCAGTTAGAACTGCTGGCCTCACGTCTCCCATCTGAACAGGCCGATGTGGGATTCGTAATATCTCTATTGACGGGCAGGGCGTTGGAGTGAGGTGCGCTGCTGTGGGAGTGCAATGACCAGCTGATTCAGAGCGCCTCTCGTTTTTTGGACGTTCTGAAACAGGTATTTCTGGATCCTCAAGTGACTCATAAAAACGTGCTTCAACTCCTGGCATTAACTCAGGGCTCTTCCTTGGTCAGCCAATTTGCCTTCCAGTTTTGGACTTTAGCATCCGAGCTGGAGTGGCCAGATAAAGTTCTGATTCCCGTGTTCTGGCGGGGTCTTGCTGACCACGTGAAAGATACCCTGTCCACTAGGTAGATTCCCACTACACTGGAGGACTTGATAACGGTGTCCACTCGCTTCGATCTTCGGCATGTTGAACGAAGATTGGAGCGAGTGCAATGTAGACAAAGGATTCAGTTGGCTCCAAGTTTTACCAATCCTTTGGAGTCTCCGGCTCTGACTCCGAGCCAGTGGAGGCCACGGCGGTATCTCGAGCAGAACGAAGGTTGCGTTTCATTCATCTGCATTCGACCTGCTTTGATTGTGGGCAGGCAGGTCATAATGCCAACAAGTGCCGCAGGCAGCAGGGAAACAACTGCGTTTAGTGGCTATCGGAGGAGGCTCACTAGACACAGTGGATGTGTCCTCCAAATTAACCTTTAAGGTGACTCTTTCGTATGGGTCAACTACTCACATCACTGAGGCTTGTGTGGATTCCGGGGCCAAGGGCAACTTTCTATCTTCCACCTTCGCCCGACGGCACGCAATACTGCTAGTAATGCTCCCAACGAAAGTCACCATTCTAGTGGTTAATGGGGCTGTCCTTTCCACCCGAATCACTCAGCAAACTATCCCTCTTACACTCACATTCTCTCCAAAGCATCAGGAGATAATTTCCTTGTTGGTCATCCCAGAGGGTATTGATGAGGTACTGTTGGGCATACCCTGGTTGTGCCGCCATTCACCTCATATAGATTGGGCAACTGGTAGCATATTGGGATGGAGTAAGTCATGCGAGGGACAGTGTCTTAGGCTCCACGTTCAGGTTGGGCCATCTGAGATCCTTTCAGACCTAACCCCTCTTCCTAGGCACTATTGGCAATATGCAGACGTGTTCTCCAAAAAGGCTGTGGAGACTCTTCCTCCCCATCACCTCTACGATTGCCCTATTGACCTCATTCCGGAGGCAGAGCCTCCTTGGGGGCGTGTATACACATTGTCTCTCCCGGAGACTAAGGCTATGTCAGAATATCTCAAGGAGAACCTGGCAAGAGGGTTTATTAAGAAATCAGTGTCTCCAGAGGGGGCTGGGTTCTTCTTTGTCCAGAAGAAGAGCAGAAAACTTCGTCCTTGCATAGATTATAGGGGTTTGAATGCCATTACCATCAAAAATATATACCCTTTGCCACTTATCTCTGAGCTCTTCGTTAGGCTACGGGGTGCTAGGATTTTCACTAAATTGGATCTGCTAGGGACCTATAATTTAATTCGCATACGAGAAGGGGATGAATGGAAGACTGCATTTAATTCTTGTGACCGTCATTATGAGTATTAAGTGATGCCGTTTGGTCTCTGTAACAGTCCCGCAGGTAGTTCATTAACAACATCTTTCGGGAGCTGTTTTCCACATCTGTAGTGGTGTATCTGGATGACATCCTTATCTACTCTCCAGACTTAGACACTCACTGAAAAGATGTCTGTGGGGACTTTGAGCTCTTACATGCCAATTCCCTTTTCACCAAATTGGAAAAGTGCCCTTTGAGCAGGAGTCTCTACCATTTCTAGGGTATATTATTTCTGCCCAGGGCTTGGCAATGGAACCTGCCAAGCTAGAGTCGGTGATTAACTGGCAGGAACCACATTCCCTTAAAGCGGTGCAGCGCTTCATGGGGTTTTTCAACTATTACCACCAGTTCATTCCCCACTTTTCTACCCTAGCAGCTCCATTGGTAGCCCTAACCAAGAAGGGAGCTAACTCTAAGCAGTGGTCCGAGGAGGTTTCTAAGGCCTTTACGTCCCTGAAGTCCCATTTGCTAGGGCGCCAGTGCTAGATCAGCCCAATGTGGACAAGCCCTTTATCTTGGAAGTGGACTCCTCTTCCGTCGGTGCAGGAGCAGTCCTGTACCAGAAGGATGCTCATGGTCGGAAAAATCCGTTTTTTTTTTCCAAGACCTTTTCACCGATGGAGAAGAATTATTCTATTGGGGACAGGGAGTTATTGGCCATGAAATTGGCTTTCTCGGAGTGGAGACACCTACTGTGTGCGAGTGGCACAGCTCTATTGCAGAGCATCTGCTTTGTTACTGTGTGTGAGTGACACAGCTCTATTGCAGAGCATCTATTCTGTTTCTGTGTGCAAGTGACACAACTTCGTGTGCTGTTCACTGAGTGACGTGTAACTCAGTGCAAGCTAGCAATCACTCGCTGCGTGCTCCGCCATTGTTCACATTAGCTGCAATTTTACATCTCTGCACGGTTGACCTCGGGTTGCGATTGCACTTCCTTATTAAATTTATTCAGTGCAATCCGCCAACCCTAACACAGCCGCTAACAGAAATTATTCAACTCTATCCACCCCTACCATACTACCATAACATGTTATGCCTGTGGAAGGAGTAGATTCTGCTTCTAAACGCATTGCAATAAATTGGAAGTTTTTTAAAATTACCACCTCGATTAACCTCTATTAGCGGCACCGCTTTCCTCTTTTCTATATTTGTTAGTATAAATAATTCACTTATCTCTTTCTATTAAAAAAGTGTTAATTTTTAATGTTACAAATAGATACCACCGCAACGCAGACCTAGCATTCCAGCTAACAATCATGCATGTGAAACATAAAAGAAGTAACAAAAAGAATTGCTGATTTAGCTTTCTTGGAGTAGTGCATGTGGATTTCTCCAGAATCTCTTAATCTTTTGATAATATTATGAAATGTAATGGTAAGATACTCCTTTTGATAGAAAAATCCAAAATTTTAAGTAATAAACCAAAAGATAAATCATTCTGAAAGTGGATGTCACTAAAGATAACAAAAGATTATCCAGTAACTGTTAGAAGGGTGCTCCAGGACTTTAAAGAGGATCGGTCACTTGTCATACATACAGTGGCATGTAAAGTTTTGGCACCCTCGGTCAAAATTATTGTTATTGTGAACAGTTAACCAAGTTGAAGATGAAATGATCTCTAAAAGGACTAAAGTTGACACATTTATTTTGTATTTTAATCAAAAAAAAATATTGCAATGTTTTACATTTTAAAAATTACAAAAAGGAAAATGGGCTGATGCAAAAGTTTAGGCACCGTTGGAGACTTGTTTGCTCAGAAAAATTTGACTAAGGTTTCAGACCTTAATTAGCCTGTTAGGGTTATGCCTTGTACACTATCATTGTTAGGAAAGGCCAGGTGATGCAAACTTCTCGGCTTTATAAAAACCCCGCCTCCTCTAACCTTGTGCCAAAAAATAGCAGACATGAGTTCTTCTAAGCAGCTGACTAGCACTCTGAAAATGAAAATGGTGGAGGCCAACAAAGCAGGAGAAGGCTAAGAAGATAGCAAAAGTGTTTTCAAGTTGCCCTTCCTTCCGTTTGAAATGTAATAAGAAATGGCAGTTAACAGAAACAGTGGAGGTCAAGATAAGGTCTGGAAGACCAAGCAAAATTTCAGTGAGACCTGTTTGTAGGATTGCTAGAGAGTCAAATCAGAACTTCCGCTTGACTGCAATAGACCTTCAGAAAGATTTAGCTGACTCTGGAATTGTGGTACATTGTGGTACTGTTGTCACAAATCATTAAGAGATTTGTGACAGCTCTGGGTTTGCTGGAACTTAAATGTAGTTTTTTTCCTTTGGTCCAGTAAGAGTTATTGTCCGTCACTTGCTAGCACCTTCTTTCAGGCTGGTCAGCTGATGTTGGTTGATAACCACTCGCAAAACAAATCGTTTTAAAACGGAAGAACTCTCCGCCCACATAACACTTATCCCAAAAAAAGATGGGAAATATCCTACTCGGTACTACGGTAGCTACCGTCCTATATCTTTGATTGAAAAAAACTCTATGGACAAATCTTGGCCAATAGAATACAGACCTTATTACCTGAATTGATCAAGCATGAGCAGGTGGGCTTTGTGAAAGGTAGGGAAGCCAAAGATAACGTCATCAAAACTCTAAACATTATTACCTTTGCAAAACTTAAAAACATACCAGTTGCTTTATTACCGACCGATGCTGAAAAAGCATTTGATCGTATTGACTGGGAATTTATGTAAAAATTATTGGCGAAGTTTGGCTTCCCTGCCCCTTTTATTGAAAAAATACTAGCTCTCTAGTCTAGACCTTCAGCTCGGCTGAAGATCAATAATGAACTCCCTTCTAGTTTTGAGATCAAAAATCGGACGAGACAGGGCTGCCCTCTCTCTACCCTCTTGTTTGTCCTTGTTATGGAAACTTTCTTACAAAAAAATAAGACAAAATCCTATAATCCAAGGTATAACATGTAGTAAAAGAGAACATAAAATTGTCTGCAAATGCAGCTAATGTCCTTGTTATGCCCGCAGAGTGTGAAGATATATAGTGGACTCACTAGACCACTGATGGAGCAGTGGTAGCTGTATACCCGATACTCAAGAGACAGGAGAATAAGCTTCATAAAACCAAGGAAGTTTAGCAAAAAGGGAAAAGGTGCCTGAGGGGAGGACCCTCTGGATCACGACACTGTACCACGTAGTGGAGCACGAGGCAAGGAATACCCCTATACAGGGATTCCCCCGTCACAACACCAGAAGGCCTTAATGCCGCAAATCCCAGACCAGAAAGACAACCCGTACAGACCGTGCAGACCTTAAGGGGAGGATGCCTTTTATGCACAGAGCATCACAGCACAGAGAGCCATAATAGAGAACAGGTGTCCTGCTGTTTAAACCCCTTAGTGACAGAGCCAATTTGGTACTTAATGACCGAGCCAATTTTTACAATTCTGACCACTGTCACTTTATGAGGTTATAACTCTGGAACGCTTTAACAGATCCCGCTGATTCTGAGACTGTTTTTTCGTGACATATTGAACTTCATGATAGTGGTGACATTTCTTCGATATTACTTGTGATTATTTATGAAAAAAATGGAAATATGGCGAAAATTTTTTACATTTTGCAATTTTCAAACTTTTAATTTTTATGCCCTTAAATCAGAGAGATTTGTCACACAAAATAGTTAACAAGTAACATTTCCCACATATCTACTTTACATCAGCACAATTTTGGAAACAAAATTTTTTTTTGTTAGGTAGTTATAAGGGTTAAAAGTTGACCAGGGATTTCTTATTTTTACAACAAAATTTACAAAACCATTTTTTTTAGGGACCATCTCACATTTAAAGTCACTTTGGGGGTGTAAATGACAGAAAATACCCAAACTTGACACCATTCTAAAAACTACACCCCTCAAGGTGCTCAAAACCACATTCAAGAAGTTTATTAACCCTTGACATGCTTCACAGCAACTGAAACAATGTGGAAGGAAAAAATGAACATTTAACTTTTTTTGCAAACATTTCACTTCAGAACCAATTTTTTATATTTTCACAAGGGTAAAAAGAGAAAATGAACCACAAAGTTTGTTGTGCAATTTCTGCTGAATACGCCGACACCCCATATGTGGGGGTAAACCACTGTTTGGGTGCACGGCAGAGCTTGGAAGAGAAGGAGCACCATTTGACTTTTTCAATGCAGAATTGGCTGGAATTGAGATCGGACGCCATGTCACGTTTGGAGAGCCCCTGATGTGCCTAAACAGTAGAAACCCCCCACAAGTAACACCATTTTGGAAACTAGACCCTTTAAGAAACTTATCTAGATGTGTGGTGAGCACTTTGAATGTCCAAGTGCTTCACAGAGGTTTATAATGTAGAGCCATGAAAATAAAAAAACATATTTTTTTCCACAAATATGATCTTTTCACCTCCAGATTTTTACTTTCACAAGGGTAACATTAGAAATTGGACCCCAAAATTTATTGTGCAATTTATCCTGAGTACGCTGATACCTCATATGTGGGGGGACCACTATTTGGGCGCATGGCAGAACTCATAAGGGAAGGCGCGCCGTTTTGGAATGCAGACTTTGATAGAATGGTCTGCGGGCATTATGTTGCATTTGCAGAGCCCCTGATGTACCTAAACAGTGAAAAAACCCCACAAGTGACCCCATTTTGGAAACTAGACCCCCCCAAGGAACTTATCTAGATATGTGGTGGAGCATTTTGAACGCCCAAGTGCTTTACAGAAGTTTATAACGCAGAGTCGTGAAAATATATATATTTGTTTTCCACAAAAATGATTTTTTAATCCCCCAATTTTTTATTTTCCCAAGGGTAACAGAAGAAATTGAACTCCAAAATTTGTTGTACAATTTGTTCTGAGTACGCTGATACCCCATATGTGGGGGGGGGGAACCACTGTTTGGGCACTCATCAGGGCTTGGAAGGGAAGTAGTCACGTTTCAAAATGCAGACTTTGATGGAATGGTCTGCCGGTGTCATGTTGCATTTTCAGAGCCCCTGATGTACCTAAACAGTAGAAACCCCCCACAAGTGACCCCATTTTGGAAACTAGACCCCCCACGGAACTTATCTAGATATGTGGTGAGCATTTTGAATGCCCAAGTGCTTCACAGAAGTTTGATGCAGAGCCATGAAAATAAAAAATCATTTTTTCCCCACAGAAATGATTTTTTAGCCCCCAATTTTTTATTTTTGCAAGGGTAACAGGAGAAACTGGACCCCAAAAGTTGTTTTCCAATCAGTTCTGAGTACGCTGATACCCCATATGTAAGGGTAAACCACTGTTTGGGCGCACGGCAGAGCTCAGAAGGGAGCACCAATTGACTTTTTGAACTCAAAATTGAAGACCCCCTGAGGTACCTAAACAATGGAAACCCCCCAATTCTAACTCCAACCATAACCCCAACACACCCCTAACGCTAATCCCAACCCAATCCACAACCCTAATCAAAACCCTAACCCCAAAACACCCTTAACCCTAATCCCAACCCTAACCATAACCGTAATCACAACCCTAACACCAAAACACCCCTAACCCTAATCCCAACCCTAATCAAATCCCTAAGCCCAACACACCCCTAATTATAATCTAAACCCTAACCTCAAACCTAACCCTAACCCCAACCCTAACCTTAACCCTAATCCCAAACCTAACCTTAATCCCAAGCGTAACCCTAATGCCAACCTTAACCCTAATATCAACCCTAATCCAAACCCTAATCCCAACCCTAACCCCAACTCTAACCCTAACTTTAGCCCCAACCCTAGCCCTAACTTTAGCTCCAACCCTAGCCCTAACTCTAACTTTAGCACCAACCTTAACCCTATCCCTAACCCTAACTTTAGCCCCAACCCTAACCCTAACTTTAGCCCCAACTCTAACCCTAACTTTAGCCCCAACCCTAACCCTAACTTTAGCCCCAATCCTAACCCTAGCCCTAACCCTAACTTTAGCCCCAACCCTAACTTTAGCACCAGCCCTAGCCCTAACCCTAACTTTAGCCCCAACCCTAACCCTAACTTTAGCCCCAGCCCTAATCCTAGCCCTAACCCTAGCCCTAACCCTAATTGGAAAATAGAAATACATACTTTTTTTTATTTTAGCATTTTTTCCTAACTAAGGGGGTGATAAAGGGAGGGGTTATTTACTATTTTTTTTATTTTTTCACTGTGATAGGATCTCACAGTGACCAAAATAAAACAAGAGGAAGAATCTTCCCCTGACGGCCGGCACATCACGGCGGGCGCACTGCGCATGCGCCCGCCATTTTCTTCCCAGATGAAGAAGCCAGCGGCCAGGAGGGGACGCAGGAGGACCCAGGGACACCGGTAAGTATGACAGGGTCCCCGAATACCCCTATTTCTCTGTCCTCTGATGTGCGATCACATCAGAGGACAGAGAATAACACGCCACTTTTTTTTGCGTTCGCCGGTAAACGGTTAATTACAGGCAATCACAAAACAGAGGTCAGTAAAAACCAACCCCGATCATGTTCTTTGGGGTCTTGGCTACCCCCCGGCAGCCGAGACCCCAAAGATCTGCCGGGTGCCGGCCGGCGGGTGCACTGCGCATGCGCCTGCCATTTTTTCCCCGGAAAAAGATGGCGCGCCCATCGGGAGCCACGAGGAGCATCGGGGGAGAATCGGGGGGTGATCAGGGACCCCTTTTCTCTGTCCTCTGATGTGCGATCACATCAGAGGACAGAGAAATTAAATCGGAAATCGCGGGGGTTTTTTTGCGGCCGCTGGTAAACGGTTAATTACCGGCGATCGCAACCCAGGGGGTCGGTAAAAAAACCCCGAATCATGCTCTCTGGGGTCTCAGCTACCCTCGGCAACCGAGACCCCAGAGAAAATCCAACTCTGGGGGGCGCTATTAACTTTTTCCACAGTGCCGTTAATTAACGGCGCTGTGGTTTAAGTACCCTTAACTGCCGCCGTTAAAAGGCGTATCGGCGGTCGTTAAGGGGTTAAGTATGTGCAGGAAGCGGGGCGCGCCTTCTAAGAGCATTTCCAGGAGACCTGCCAAGGGGATGCAGGTTCCTAGCAGAGAAAGGAGCCGCCGATCGTCTGGAGCCATGGACAGGGTGAGCAGTACCAGTGGAGCTGCGTGATAGGTGCCGGTCTCCCTGTCCATGAGAGACAGGGCCCACGGCTGAGGACATGCTAGTCCTCTTCTCCCTCACAGACCCATGCGAATCCATTAAACCATTACTCAAATGCGAGCATTTGGTCTACCAAATTTTAATATAAACTTTTATAAGTCTGAGTTGCTAAATATTAATGTAAAGCCTAACAAAGATGATTACCCTACCCAAAATATTATATTTTCTTCAAGTTTTGCCTATTGACATCCCACAATCCCTCTTTCAAAAAAGCAAAACTCTAATTTTGAAATACATCTGGCAAAATAAAAGTGATCAAATTAAATAATCCACACTGATAATGAGAAAGAACAGAGGAGGGCTGGGACTTCCAGACTTTGACAAATATAGTGTCATGACGTGACCGCAGCAGTGTGACTCGACTTAACAATTGGTCGGTCACCAGACGGAAAGACACACCAGAGAACACCAGGGAAACTTTAACAATGGTGGGCCCTGTCGGTAAGAAATGGGGGAATAGACACTTCCTGCACTCACCTGAGGATGTGCCCTGATCTTGCTATTGTCCCTATACGGGTTCTTTCACCCAGTCACCAACCAGGATACCTTGTCCCTCACTTGCCCTGCTCTTTTCCCTACGTAGGGAACTGGCAGGTGAGAGCACTGGTCCCACCGCTGCATTAATATAACAAGAGGTAAGGAAAGACAGACACCACAAGGGACTGGGTATTAAAAACACCAAACTTAGCTTTCTGCTGCAAAGCACCGCACAGCAAAAAAACGACACCGGGAAAATCGAACTCAGCTGTAGAACCTCTGCTCCCAGAAAGCTCCTTCTTCCAGCTAGGTCGCTGCAGAATGAACTAACACCGACAGTCAGCTGATGCACCAGGTGACCTCTTAAAGGATGGTGGGAGTGGTCACCACCCACATCAGCTGACCGAGCAGAAATGCAATACACCAGCAGGCCACTGGGGAAACTGCATTAACCCCTGATGACCTGAATGGAAAAAGGTTTTAAACTGAGGGAAACCAGATCTGCCATAAATCGAAAAATGGATCGTGACATATAGACTTGCTACACACCTAGCTAGAATTAGGGAGTGGGGAATATCACCACCTAGGAAGCTATAATAATAATAATTTTTTTTTATATATAGTGCTAACTTATTTTGCAGTTTCCACACATTATCATCGCTGTCCCTGATGGGGCTCACAATCTAAATTCCCTGTCAGTATGTCTTTGGAGTGTGAGAGGAAACTGGAGTGCCCGGAGGAAACCCACAGAAAAATGGAAACTCCTTGAAGATGTTGTCCTTGGTGGGATTTGAACTCAGGACTCCAGCGCTGAAGGCTGCAGTGTTAACCACTAAGCCACCGTGCTATGGGTTGACCAGGAACTCAGTTTCCTTAATAGAAATATTAATCAATATCTTTGGCCAACACCGCACAACAAATTTAAATACTGCAATGTTATAAACCCGCTTACTAAATTAACAATTTATCTCTGGTACAAGACCAATAAAAAATATAATTTGGCCACAAAAATCTGTACATATACCATACTCCGTTGTTATATTTGATTCCCAATAGATATAAATCTGTTAAAAATAAAATTAGATCCTCAGAAAAAAATTTTAGTATACAAATTGGCCTATTACTTCAGAATAATAAAATTCTTTCCACGAGCAAACTTAGAACTTTATTTAATAACATCCAGAGGACAAACCCTGAATTTGAAATTGTAAGAGAAACAGAATACACCTGCCATATATTTCTAATCAAATCAGTTGATAACCTAATACAAAATGTATTTTTTTTTTTTAAATGAACGAAAACAAAAGAATAATTTCTAAAATATACCGAATCCTTTGCAACTCAGGTGAAACAACCCAATTTATCAGCAAATGGGAGAAAGAATTAAATAGTACCTTGAAACTAGAAGACGTTTATTTCAAAACTACTAAAAGATACACACTTCTTATCTCCCTGAATCAAACATCAAGAGTTGACTACAAAATCATGAGTAGATGGTAAAAAAATCCCAGATATTCTTAACAAAATCGATAAATCCTACTCACTCAGCTGCTGGAGATGCAATCTAATAGTTGGAACACTCTCCCATATTTGGTTTAATTGCTCTAGAATCACACCTTTCTGGGAAACTATTCATAAACATATAGAAAAAGATTTGAATATATCATTCTCTCTAACACCCGAATAAATTCTTCTTAACATTCATTCTCAACATCAACATATTAGTACCTATATTATAATATCCCATCTCTGACCCCCCCTTCCGTCTCAGTATGGATTAACGAATCTAATAGTATATATTCATTTGAAAAAATTTGCTTGACTCACCCCAAACAGGACAAGTTCCGCGAGAATTGGCACCAATGGCATGAATATAAAAAAAATTATAAATCTTAGAATTAAGGAATAAACTATGTTTATGCATATAATTATATTTGTTTTTAATTTCTCCATTATAAAGGAGAATATTTTGCTAGTTCTCAACAGGTCTTCCCTCCCAATTTTTCCTCTTACCCCTCCTTTCCATGTTTGGTACCCCTCCCCCCCCTTCCTCCCCCAGTTTTCCCTAAGTTCATACCCCATATATAAAATGAGAGTTGTTAAACTCAAATGTACACTCTAATTTTTCTTTATTGTGGACAATTATGTTGTCATTCATTTCAACATTCCTAAATAAAGAATTTATAAAAAAAACAAAGACTACCACAAAAGATGCAAGTTGAATGTTTTACAATGACCCTCACAGTCCCCTGATCTGAACATCATTCAAATTTTATGGCTAGACCTCAAAATAGCAGTGCATGCAAGACGACCCAGGAATCTCAAAGAACTGGAAGAATTTTCCAAGAAAGAATGGATGAAAATCCCTCAAACAAGAACTGAAAGACTCTTGTATGGCTATAAAAAGCGTTTACAAGCTGTGATACTTTGAGAAGGGGGTGCTACTAGGTACTAACCATGCAGGGTGCCGAAACTTTTGCATTGGCCCATTTTCCTTTTTGTAATTTTTTAACTGTAAAAGTTAAAAATACATATATTTTTTTCCTAAAATACAAAGGAAATGTGTCATCTTTAACTTTAGCCCTTATAGAGATCATTTCATCTTCAACTTCAACTGGGGGAGAAAATGGTTAGAAGGTTGGAGGAGTGTTTAAACTAGGGATTGGGGGGGAGGGTATTCATTTTATAGGAGGGGAAGATAGTGCAGATAGAGACCTGGGCACAAATAAGGAAGTTGGGGGTGGCGGTGGCATGGGGGGTGGGGTTAGAACAGTTAGTAATTTAAGAAAGAATAGAGGTACAGAGAGTAACATCAAGTGCATGTATACTAATGCCAGAAGCCTCGCCAACAAAATGGATGAATTAGAACTAATGTTGTTGGAGCATAATTATGACATGGTGGGGATATCTGAAACATGGCTGGATGAGAGCCATGACTGGGCTGTTAACTTGCAGGGCTATAGCCTGTTCAGAAATGACCGTACAGATAAGCGAGGGGGTGGGGTGTGTCTATATGTAAAATCTTCCTTAAAACCCATCCTGCGTGATAATATAGGTGAATTTATTGAAAATGTAGAGTCCCTGTGGGTGGAGATAAGGGGAGGTGGAAAAAATAATAAATTACTGATAGGGGTTTGTTATAAATCTCCAAAACTAATGGAAGCCATGGAGAATATCCTCGTAAAGCAAATAGATGAAGCTGCGACTCAAGGAGAAGTCATTATTATGGGGGACTTCAACTACCCTGAAATAGATTGGGGAACAGAAACCTGCAGTTCCAGCAAAGGTAATCGGTTTTTGACAACTATGAGAGACAATTACCTTTCACAACTGGTTCAGGACCCAACAAGGAGGGGGGCACTGCTAGACCTAATATTAACCAACAGGCCAGACCGCATATCAAATATAAGGGTTGGGGGTCACTTGGGGAATAGTGATCACAAAATAATAAGTTTTCATGTCTCCTTTAATAAGATGTGTAGTAGAGGGGTGACAAGGACACTAAACTTCAGGAGGGCAAATTTCCAACGGATGAGAGAGGATCTTGGTGCAATTAACTGGGACGATATCCTGAGACACAAAAATACACAAAGAAATGGGAGACGTTTATTAGCATCCTGGATAGGACCTGTGCACTGTATATACCGTATGGGAATAAACATACTAGAAATAGGAGGAAACCAATATGGCTAAATAGAGCTGTAAGGGGCGCAATAAGGGACAAAAAGAAAGCATTTAGAGAATTAAAGGAAGTAGGTAGTGAAGAGGCATTAAATAAATACAGAAAATTAAATAAATTCTGTAAAAAGCAAATCAAGGCAGCAAAGATTGAGACAGAGAGACTCATTGCCAGAGAGAGTAAAAATAATCCCAAAATATTCTTTAACTATATAAATAGTAAGAAACTAAAAAATGACAGTGTTGGCCCCCTTAAAAATAGTCTGGGTGAAATGGTGGATGAGGATGAGGAAAAAGCCAATATGCTAAATGACTTTTTTTCATCAGTATTTACAAAAGAAAATCCCATGGCAGACAAAATGACTAGTGATAAAAATTCCCAATTAAATGTCACCTGCTTAACACAGCAGGAAGTACAGCGGCGTCTAAAAATCACTAAAATTGACAAATCTCCGGGCCCGGATGGGATACACCCCCGAGTACTGCAGGAACTAAGTACAGTCATTAATAGACCATTATTTTTAATCTTTAAAGACTCCATAATAACAGGGTCTGTACCACAGGACTGGCGTATAGCAAATGTGGTGCCAATATTCAAAAAAGGGGCAAAAACTGAACTTGGTAATTATAGGCCAGTAAGCTTAACCTCTACTGTGGGTAAAATCCTGGAGGGCATTCTAAGGGATACTATACTGGAGTATCTGAAGAGGAATAACCTCATGACCCAGTATCAACACGGGTTTACTAGGGACCGTTCATGTCAGACTAATTTGATCAGCTTCTATGAAGAGGTAAGTTCCGGACTGGACAAAGGGAACCCAGTGGACGTAGTGTATATGGACTTTTCCAAAGCTTTTGATACGGTGCCACACAAAAGGTTGTTACATAAAATGAGAGTAATGGGGATAGGGGAAAATATGTGTAAGTGGGTTGAGAGCTGGCTCAGGGATAGGAAACAAAGGGTGGTTATTAATGGAGCACACTCGGACTGGGTCGCGGTTAGCAGTGGGGTACCACAGGGGTCAGTATTGGGCCCTCTTCTTTTTAACATATTTATTAATGACCTTGTAGGGGGCATTCAGAGTAGAATTTCAATATTTGCAGATGACACTAAACTCTGCAGGGTAATCAAGACAGAGGAGGACAATTTTGTATTACAGGATGATTTATGTAAACTAGAAGCTTGGGCTGATAAATGGCAAATGAGCTTTAATGGGGATAAATGTAAGGTCATGCACTTGGGTAGAAGTAATAAGATGTATAACTATATGCTTAATTCTAAAACTCTGGGCAAAACCGTCAATGAAAAAGACCTGGGTGTATGGGTGGATGACAAACTCATATTCAGTGGCCAGTGTCAGGCAGCTGCTACAAAGGCAAATAAAATAATGGGATGTATTAAAAGAGGCATAGATGCTCATGAGGAGAACATAATTTTACCTCTATACAAGTCACTAGTTAGACCACACTTAGAATACTGTGCACAGTTCTGGTCTCTGGTGTATAAGAAACACATAGCTGAACTGGAGCGGGTGCAGAGAAGAGCGACCAAGGTTATTAGAGGACTGGGGGGTCTGCCATACCAAGACAGGTTATTACACTTGGGGCTATTTAGTTTGGAAAAACGAAGACTAAGGGGTGATCTTATTTTAATGTATAAATATATGAGGGGACAGTACAAAGACCTTTCTGATGATCTTTTTAATCATAGACCTGAGACAGGGACAAGGGGGCATCCTCTACGTCTGGAGGAAAGATGGTTTAAGCATAATAACAGACGTGGATTCTTTACTGTAAGAGCAGTGAGACTATGGAACTCTCTGCCGTATGATGTTGTAATGAGTGATTCATTAATTAAATTTAAGAGGGGACTGGATACCTTTCTGGAAAAGTATAATGTTACAGGGTATATATATTAGATTCCTTGATAAGGCGTTGATCCAGGGAACTATTCTGATTGCCGTATGTGGAGTCGGGAAGGAATTTTTTTCCCCATGGTGGAGCTTACTCTTTGCCACATGGTTTTTTTTTGCCTTCCTCTGGATCAACATGTTAGGGCATGTTAGGTTAGGCTATGGGTTGAACTAGATGGACTTACAGTCTTCCTTCAACCTAAATAACTATGTAACTTGCTTAACTGCTCGCAATAACAGTAATTTTAGCCAGGGGTGTCTAAACTTTTCTATGCCACTGTAACTAATTTTTAAATTGCTGATGTTCTCCTGAATTTGGCATTATTTTTATTTTGTTTCTTTGACTCTTAATTTCTCAAACATGGCTCTCAAGTAAGAATGCTTCCAAAATAGAAATGTTACTAGTTTATGTTTAACCCCTTAAGGACCGACCCACTTCGTATGTTAATGACCGAGCCTCATATTACAATTGTGACCAGTGTCACTTTATGTGATAATAACTCTGCAACACTTTAACATATCCCAGTGGTTCTGAGAATTTTTTTTTGTGACGTATTGTACTTCATGTTAGCGGTAAAGTTAGGTAGATATGATTTGGATTTGTTCATGAAAATATCAAAAATTTTACAAGAATTAGAAAATTTAGCAATTTTTAACCCCTTTCTGACCTCGGACGTACTATACCGTCCGAGGTCAGCTCCCCTGCTTTGATGCAGGGCTCCGCGGTGAGCCCGCATCAAAGCCGGGACATGTCAGCTGTTTTGAACAGCTGACGTGCCCGCAATAGGCGCGGGCAGAATCGCGATCTGCCCGCGCCTATTAACTAGTTAAATGCCGCTGTCAATCGCAGACAGCGGCATTTAACTACCGCATCCGGCCGCGCGGCCGGATATGACGTCATCGCCGACCCCCGACACATGATCGGGGGTCGGCGATGCTTCTGAATGGTAACCATAGAGGTCCTTGAGACCTCTATGGTTACTGATCGCCGGTGGCTGTGAGCGCCACCCTGTGGTCGGCGCTCACAGCACACCTGCAATTCTCCTACATAACAGCGATCTGATGATCGCTGTTATGTAGCAGAGCCGATCGGGCTGTGCCTGCTTCTAGCCTCCCATGGAGGCTATTGAAGCATGGCAAAAGTGAAAAAAAAAAGTTTTTAAAAATGTGAAAAAAATAAAAAAAACATAAAAGTTTAAATCACCCCCCTTTCGCCCCAATCAAAATAAATCAATAAAAAAAAAATCAAACCTACACATATTTGGTATCGCCGCGTTCAGAATCGCCCGATCTATCAATAAAAAAAAGCATTAACCTGATCGCTAAATGGCGTAATGAGAAAAAAAATCGAAACGCCAGAAATACGTTTTTTTGGTCGCCGCGACATTGCATTAAAATGCAATAACGGGCGATCAAAAGAACGTATCTGCACCAAAATGCTATAATTAAAAACGCCAGCTCGGCACACAAAAAATAAGCCTTCACCTGACCCCAGATAACGAAAAATGGAGACGCTACGAGTATCGGAAAATGGCGCAATTTTTTTTTTTTTTTTTTTTGCAAAGTTTGGAATTTTTTTTCACCACTTAGGTAAAACATAACCTAGACATGTGAGGTGTCTATGAACTCGTACTGACCTGGAGAATCATAATGGCAGGTCAGTTTTAGCATTTAGTGAACCTAGCAAAATAGGCAAGCAAAAAACAAATGTGGGATTGCACTTTTTTTGCAATTTCACTGCACTTGGAATTTTTTTCCCGTTTTCTAGTACACCACATGGTAAAACCAATGATGTCGTTCAAAAGTACAACTCGTCCCGCAAAAAATAAGCCCTCACATGGCCAAATTGACGGAAAAATAAAAAAGTTATGGCTCTGTGAAGGAGGGGAGTGAAAAACGAAAACGGAAAAACGAAAAATCCCAAGGTCATGAAGGGGTTAAACTTTAAATTGTTATGCCCTTAAATCAGACAGCTATAGCACACAAAATCGTTATTAAATAGCATACTATATGTAATAACAAAATAAATGTTATTAAACATATTTTCCAAAAACAGTTAAAATGTGGAAAAGGATCACACCACTCAGAATCATCATAGTAGGTAAGTGGTCTGCATACACAATACCATATATCATGAATAAACGGAGAAAAATGCAGAGCAATGATTTATTCAAACAAACTTTAATTCATAAATAGTACATCAATATATAACAAATATCAGTAGTAAATAGCTAAAACACAGGATGAATGCCCGAAAATGCTGATATAAGCCCCCATCGCCCACACTCCCCCAGATGTAATGCCAATGTAAGGGCAAGTCAATAGGCCACTAAACACACCCCCTGGACTAGGGGTGTAAGGAGCAGGAAAAGCACCATAGGTGCATAATAGCACCCATAGGACCTGCCAAAGCCGCCCAAGTGGGGACCCACTAATAAAACCATGTAGTACAAAGGTGGGAAAAGTGCCTACACTTACCAATAGCAGAGGCAGGGTGGGGAGACTGGCGGGGGATGAGCCCCAACGCGCGTTTCGTGGCCGCACGGGGCCACTTCCTCAGGGGGATAACTCTTTGCTGCATAGAAGGACCTTAAAATAACCCCTGGCCCTGGTCACATGATGACCGGCGGCCAGCAAGAGTAGCGCTATCAGCGCATGCGCACTGCGCCCGGCAGGTCCTGGCAGTGGATCACAGCGTCAGGCCAAGTGCGCACGCGCAGGGCAAGAAAATACCCGGAGCGTGCCCAAAAGGCCAGGAGACGCCGATTCACACCAGGACAAGGCGGGCAGCAGCGCGATGCGCACGGCCACCGGTACAAACAATATGTAAGTATAGAAGGTGCAAGTGCCCATACAGTACACCATCTATATCCATCGCATAAGCGAATTTTAAGAACCCACCAGGTAAAGGTTGCACACATCACGGCTCGATGCACAGATTAAATAAATATATTAAATTATAAGCGTAGTCCACTTTCTGTGCGTCGGATCCATGAGGACGATCTCAATCAATTAGACACGTGTCCATAGTAATGATGATTTCCCGCCTCATCTTGTGCAGATATCATGGTGATTCCACTATGCCCCGGCTGGGGTAATGTCCATAAAGGTTATATCACTGAGGCCAGAGGTGCATTTGCAAGGTACATCATACAGCATCGGGTCAATAAATCTCACTAATAATATAAAGAATGAAAAAATTAAAAATCACAGAATACATGAATAAAAAGATAAAACCAAAACCCCGACAGATGCAGGGGATGAGGGCATCTAAGGCAGGAGGGATCATAGTAATAAATTTCCAATCACAGAAAAACTGTAGGGTGAGAGACCATACCAGAAACATGCCAAAGACCAGTGGAGCACGGGGGATATATACACCACTCATAAGTAAGGAGCAAAGCTTAGAGTCTCATTAAGGCCCACTGGTGACATAGTGCCAAGTCGCACTATCCACCTTGTTTCTTTTTGTGCCAGCAGCTTTTTATTGTCCCCACCCCGAACACCCAGATGTAAGGCAGAAGACAATACCATATACTGTATCAGTATACACAAAGCTTTATAGAGTGTGGATGGTCACACAAGCTCATTGATTCAATAATATCCCATTTCAATAAAGTGCATATACTGCAAAGTAAATAAACAATTAGAAATGTAACATTCATAATAAAAATAATCTATTATTAATGTACTCCTTAATATACAGGGTGGTTGTCACACCATTCTGTCTGTATCTGGTTTTCAGCGTGACAATGCATGTCTTTGCTTTAACCCTTTGCTCCTTTCCCCTAATTGAGCTGGGATACTGTTTGCTGTTACCTGTATGGAGCCTTCTCAGTTCCCAGCTTTGCTGCGCAGCCGTACATGGGTGGTTAGGTCTTTGCTCTGCTGCATGACCATACGCTTGTGCTGTCCCTGGTTGCCGCTGTGGAAGCTGTCCACTGGTTGCGAGGTCATTTGCAGCTGGTTCATGACTTTCCACCTGTGTCTGAGCATACAGTCGCTGCCAGATGCCCTAAGCCACAGATCTTGCACTGATTGTGCTGTAATGGTTTCTATTTGTGCTAAGGGCGTACGCGGCCACACCTCCCCTGCTTTTATCAGGGTTAGTATTTGTACTTGAAATGCTGTCCCCAGCCAATTGCTGAGGGGCAGCTCCTATATAAAGTTCCCCTGCCCTATGGGTGGGGCCTGAGCTACTCACAAAGCTCCTGAACTTTGCTATGTGTGTTCGTGTTCCTGCACCTCTCCTGTCTATGTTTTTGTGCCAAAGTCCTTGCCTTGATTCCTGTTTTGTCCTGTTTTGGTACCTGTCCTGGGGGCGGTATATGCAGGCCTGCATCCTTGATCCTGTTCCTGTCCTGTACCTGACCCTGTCTGAACTGTGTCTGCTGTGTTATGTTCCTGGAATCCCTCTGTGTCTGGAGTCTCGCACCCAGTGACTTTGAGTCTCTTGTAACCGGTGTTTCTGCTGAGCATCTACTACTCTGTGCTCTGACAACCATGCAGTGCTAGCTCCTGGCAGGTCCAGCAATCCTGCGGTTCTAGCACCATCCCGCTTGAGTTCCTTCCTAGGTCCGATGCCCAGAGCTGGATGACTGCAGTCTGGAACCTGATGACCGCTGCCTGGGGCTTGGAGCCTGATGACTGTGGTGGTGCCTGTAGGTCGTGTCGGATGTCCGGAACCGAACGACTCCTGTCTGATGTCTGCCGGTGACCCTGGGTCCAAATGTCCTGATGTCCTGTCTGTACTCTGATGTCCTGCCTGGGTCCTGATGACCTTGTGTACCCTGATGTCCTGCCTGTGTCCTGATGTCCCGCCTATGTGTGCCTCGGTGATCTGTTGGTGCCTTGGGGTCCACTGGGTGTTACCCTTCTGGGAGGTGTGGAATCGGGAGCCTGACATCATTATGTTTTGTTTATGTACTGTGTGACTTTACCTTAGTAAACATTACTTTCTCTATACCTGAAGTTGTAATCAAGTCCTACGTGTCACTTTCCTTGTGCACGTGCTCAGCTACAACAGAACCCCGGTCTCTGCCCTCCCCTAGTTTGGGTAGGCTCAGGTCCCCCTCTGCGGTATAATGAGCCCGTATTGCATCCCCGGGGGACACTGTTGTGAATTCTGTTTGTGGGCTCCCTCTGGTGGCTACTGGTGGTACGGGCTGACTTCTGTCTCCTATTTCCAGTGCACCTGTTCCCATCAGGAAATGGGAGTTTCCTATATAGTCTGGCTTCTCAGTCATTCTAGTGCCGGCTATCAATGTTACCAGAGTCCCTCTGTTGCTTGCTACCTGCTCCTAAGTCTGCGGATTCAGCTAAGTTGGATCATTTGTATTTTTGTATGTTTTTGTCCAGCGTTCATTTATGTGAATCTTGTTGCTGGAAGCTCTAGTGAACTGAAATGACCACTCCAGTGTCATGAGTTGACATCGGAGTTTAAAGTCATTTCAGGATGGTGTTTTGTAGGGTTTTGAGTTGACCGCGAAGTCCTCTTTTGTATTTTCTGCTATTTAGTTAGTGGGCCTCTCTTTGCTGAACCTGTATTCATACTACGTATGTGTTTTCCTCTCCACTAACCGTCATTATATGTTGGGGGCTACTATCATCCTTTTGGGGTTTCCCTGGAGGCAAGCCAGGTCTGTGTTTTCCTCTACTAGGGGTAGCTGGATCTCCGGCTGGTGCGAGACATCTAGGGATAAAACGCAGGTATGTTCCCCGGCTATTGTTAGTTGTGCGTTAGGTTCAGCATCGCGGTCAGCTTAGATTCCATCTTCCTAGAGCTAGTCCTGATTTTGACTATGTCCCTGCCATTGGGAATCATGACAGTATAGCCGGCCCGAATGTGTTAAAAGTATTGGCTGAAGAAAGAGAGAAAAGAAGTTCCTGAAACCTTTTTTTTTTTTTTTTGCTCTGAAGTTCTGTCTAGCCATAATTGCAGTCTGCTGCTTTTCTCTCCTCTTAATCCCTGAATGGCTCAGGTCTCAGCTGTTGAGAAATGGATATCCAGAGTTTAGCTTCAAATCTGAATAATCTTGCTTCTAAGGTGCAAAATATACAAGACTTTGTCGTACATGCCTCTATGTCTGAACCTAAAATTCCTATACCAGAATTTTTTTCTGGAGATAGATCTCGTTTTTTGAATTTCAAGCACAATTGTAAATTGTATCTTTCTCTGAGATCTCACTCCGCTGGAAACCCCGCTCAGCAGGTTAAGATTGTTATTTCCTTGTTGCGGGGTGACCCCCAGAATTGGGCATTTGCATTGGCACCAAGGGATCCTGCGCTGCTCAATGTGGATGCGTTTTTTCTGGCCCTGGGGTTGCTCTATGAGGAACCTAATTTGGAGATTCAGGCTGAAAAAGCCTTGATAGCCCTCTCTCAAGGGCATGATGAAGCTGAAATATATTGTCAAAAATTTCGAAAATGGTCTGTGCGCCCTGGCGGCGAATTTCAGAGAGGGTCTCTCTGACGCTGTTAAATATGTCATGGTGGGGTTTCCTACGCCCACAGGTCTGAATGAGTCCATGACAATGGCTATTGAGATTGATCGGCGTTTACGGAAGCGCAAACCGGTGCACCATTTGGCGGTGTCCTCTGAGCAGGCACCGGAGAATATGCAATGTGATAGAATTCTGTCCAGAAGCGAACGGCGGAATTACAGGCGTAAAAATGGGTTGTGCTTCTATTGTGGTGATTCTGCTCATGTTATATCAGCATGCTCTAAACGCACAAAAAAGGTTGATAAGTCTTTTGCAGTTGGCACTTTGCAGTCTAAGTTTATTTTGTCTGTGACTTTGATTTGTTTGTTATCATCTATTACCGTGAATGCCTATGTGGACTCTGGCGCCGCCCTGAGTCTTATGGATTGGTCCTTTGCCAGGCGCTGTGGGTTTAGTCTAGAGTCTCTGGAAGTCCCCATCCCTTTGAAGGGTATTGGCTCCACACCATTGGCTAGGAATAAACCTCAATACTGGACACAAGTGACTATGTGTATGACTCCAGACCATCAGGAGGTGATTCGCTTCCTTGTGTTGTATAACTTGCATGATATTGTAGTGCTTGGATTGCCATGGTTACAAACTCATAACCCAGTCCTAGACTGGAAAACAGTGTCTGTGGTAAGCTGGGGTTGTCAGGGGGCTCATGGGGAAGTACCTTTGGTTTCCATTGCTTCATCTACTCCCTCTGAGGTTCCGGCATTTTTGTCTGACTACTGTGATGTTTTTGAGGAGCCTAAACTTAGTTCTCTCCCTCCTCACAGGGATTGCGATTGTGCTATAGATTTGATTCCCGGCAGCAAATTTCCTAAAGGTCGCTTGTTCAATCTGTCAGTGCCTGAACATGCTGCTATGCGAGAGTATATTAAAGAGTCCTTGGAAAAGGGACATATCCGTCCTTCCTCATCCCCTTTAGGAGCAGGGTTTTTTTTCGTGGGTAAAAAGGATGGCTCCCTGAGGCCTTGTATTGATTATCGGCTGTTGAATAAGATTACAGTCAAATACCAGTATCCTTTGCCACTATTGACTGATTTGTTTGCTCGTATTAAAGGGGCAAGGTGGTTCTCTAAGATTGATCTTCGGGGTGCGTATAATTTGGTGCGGATTAAGCAGGGAGATGAGTGGAAAACTGCATTTAATACGCCCGAGGGCCATTTTGAGTATTTGGTAATGCCTTTTGGTCTTTCTAATGCCCCTTCAGTCTTTCAGTCCTTTATGCACAATATTTTCCGTGAATATCTGGATAAATTTATGATTGTGTATTTGGATGATATTTTGATTTTTTCGGATGACTGGGAGTCGCATGTTCAACAGGTCAGGAAGGTTTTTCAGGTTTTGCGGGCCAATTCTTTGTTTGTAAAGGGTTCAAAGTGTATTTTTGGGGTTCAGAAGATCTCTTTTTTGGGGTACATTTTTTCCCCTTCTTCTATTGAGATGGATCCTGTCAAGGTTCGGGCTATTTGTGATTGGACGCAGCCTACTTCCCTGAAGAGTCTTCAGAAATTCTTGGGCTTTGCTAATTTCTATCGTCGATTCATAACTGGTTTTTCAAGTGTTGTTAAGCCTCTGACTGATTTGACTAAGAAGGGTGCTGATGTTGCCAATTGGTCCTCTGCGGCTGTGGAGGCCTTTCGGGAGCTTAAGCGCCGCTTTTCTTCTGCCCCTGTGTTGCGCCAGCCTGATGTTTCACTCCCTTTTCAGGTCGAGGTTGATGCTTCCGAGATTGGAGCTGGGGCGGTTTTGTCGCAGAGAAGTTCTGATTGCTCAGTGATGAGACCATGTGCGTTCTTCTCTCGAAAATTTTCGCCCGCCGAGCTAAATTACAATGTTGGTAATCGGGAGCTCTTGGCTATGAAGTGGGCATTTGAGGAGTGGCGTCATTGGCTTGAGGGTGCTAGACATCAGGTGGTGGTCTTGACTGATCACAAGAACCTGATTTACCTTGAGTCTGCCAGGCGTCTGAATCCTAGACAGGCACGCTGGTCGTTGTTTTTCTCTCGGTTTAATTTTGTGGTCTCATACCTGCCAGGTTCAAAAAATGTGAAGGCAGATGCCCTTTCTAGGAGTTTTGAGCCTGACTCCCCTGGTGATTCTGAGCCTACGGGTATTCTTAAGGATGGGGTGATATTGTCTGCTGTCTCCCCAGACTTGCGACGTGCTTTGCAGGAGTTTCAGGCAGATAGGCCTGATCGTTGCCCGCCTGGGAGACTGTTTGTTCCAGATGAGTGGACCAGTAGAGTTATTTCGGAGGTTCATTCTTCTGTGTTGGCAGGCCACCCTGGAATCTTCGGTACCAGAGATTTGGTGGCCAGGTCCTTCTGGTGGTCTTCCCTGTCTCGGGATGTGCGTACTTTTGTACAGTCTTGTGATGTTTGTGCTCGGGCCAAGCCTTGCTGTTCTCGGGCTAGTGGATTGTTGTTGTCCTTGCCTATTCCGAAGAGGCCTTGGACGCACATCTCTATGGACTTTATTTCGGATCTCCCGGTTTCTCAGAGAATGTCCGTCATTTGGGTGGTGTGTGACCGTTTTTCTAAAATGGTTCATTTGGTACCCTTGCCCAAATTGCCTTCTTCATCGGAGTTGGTTCCTTTATTTTTTCAGAATGTGGTTCGTTTACATGGTATCCCGGAAAACATCGTTTCTGACAGGGGATCCCAATTTGTGTCTAGATTCTGGCGGGCGTTCTGTGCCAGGATGGGCATTGATTTGTCTTTTTCGTCTGCATTCCATCCTCAGACGAATGGCCAGACGGAGCGAACTAATCAGACCTTGGAGACTTATTTGAGGTGTTTTGTGTCTGCTGATCAGGATGATTGGGTCGCCTTTTTGCCGTTGGCAGAGTTTGCCCTTAATAATCGGGCTAGTTCTGCCACTCTGGTTTCTCCTTTCTTTTGCAATTCGGGGTTTCACCCTCGTTTTTCATCTGGCCAGGTGGAATCTTCGGATTGTCCTGGAGTGGACACGATGGTGGATAGATTGCACCGGATCTGGAGTCATGTGGTGGACAATTTGAAGTTGTCCCAGGAGAAGACTCAGCAGTTTGCTAATCGTCGTCGTCGTGTGGGTTATCGTCTTCGGGTTGGGGACTTGGTGTGGCTATCTTCTCGTTTTGTCCCTATGAAGGTCTCTTCTCCTAAGTTTAAACCTCGGTTCATAGGTCCTTATAAGATTTTGGAGATTCTTAATCCTGTATCTTTTCGTTTGGACCTACCAGCATCTTTCACTATTCATAATGTCTTCCATCGGTCGTTGTTGCGGAGGTACGAGGTACCGGTTGTTCCTTCTGTTGAGCCTCCTGCTCCTGTGCTGGTGGAGGGTGAATTGGAGTATGTTGTGGAGAAGATTTTGGACTCTCGCGTTTCCAGACGGAGACTTCAATATTTGGTTAAATGGAAGGGATACGGTCAGGAAGATAATTCTTGGGTGACTGCCTCTGACGTTCATGCCTCTGATTTGGTCCGCGCCTTTCATAGGGCTCATCCAGATCGCCCTGGTGGTTCTCATGAGGGTTCGGTGCCCCCTCCTCAAGGGGGGGGGTACTGTTGTGAATTCTGTTTGTGGGCTCCCTCTGGTGGCTACTGGTGGTACGGGCTGACTTCTGTCTCCTATTTCCAGTGCACCTGTTCCCATCAGGAAATGGGAGTTTCCTATATAGTCTGGCTTCTCAGTCATTCTAGTGCCGGCTATCAATGTTACCAGAGTCCCTCTGTTGCTTGCTACCTGCTCCTAAGTCTGCGGATTCAGCTAAGTTGGATCATTTGTATTTTTGTATGTTTTTGTCCAGCGTTCATTTATGTGAATCTTGTTGCTGGAAGCTCTAGTGAACTGAAATGACCACTCCAGTGTCATGAGTTGACATCAGAGTTTAAAGTCATTTCAGGATGGTGTTTTGTAGGGTTTTGAGTTGACCGCGAAGTCCTCTTTTGTATTTTCTGCTATTTAGTTAGTGGGCCTCTCTTTGCTGAACCTGTATTCATACTACGTATGTGTTTTCCTCTCCACTAACCGTCATTATATGTTGGGGGCTACTATCATCCTTTTGGGGTTTCCCTGGAGGCAAGCCAGGTCTGTGTTTTCCTCTAGTAGGGGTAGCTGGATCTCCGGCTGGTGCGAGACATCTAGGGATAAAACGCAGGTATGTTCCCCGGCTATTGTTAGTTGTGCGTTAGGTTCAGCATCGCGGTCAGCTTAGATTCCATCTTCCTAGAGCTAGTCCTGATTTTGACTATGTCCCTGCCATTGGGAATCATGACAGGACACACGCCCAATGCCATCGTGGTCGGTCGGCGTGGGGGCATCTATGGGCTGGGCCGCATCAGCGACTGCAGCTGACCGTGACAGAGGGCCATTTATATGGATACACCAAAAGAAAATGGGAATCGTTGGTGATATCAAGTTCCTGTTTGTGGCACATTAGTATATGTGAGGGGGAAACTTTTCAAGATGGGTGGTGACAATGGCGGCCATTTTGAAGTTGGCCATTTTGGATCCAACTTTATTTTCTTCAATGGGAAAAGTAAGACCTCAAACTTATTGAGAATTTCACAAGAAAAATAATGGTGTGCTTGGTTTTAACGTAACTTTATTCTTTCATGAGTTATTTACAAGTTTATGACCACTTGTCATCCTGCTGCAGAGTAAATTGGCATCAATTATACACCTCCTTGATGGTATGGTATGCTGAATTATCAATCTATATTTCTTTACACCGAGGACATACTGTAGATTCAGTGGTCAGACAAGGAAACTTAGTGCAGCAGATGAAAGACATATTGTGCTTGCTTCTGTCACGCCGCTGCAATATAGGTAATTGCAAGCTCCACGAGGTGGTAATAGCATGGAGGGAGGACTGCATACAGCAGGACCAGACCTTCAATGCAGCGGAGAGGCCGCTACCAGGTGGCAATATAAGACTGTAGCGCAGTACAAGGGGAATAAGCAAACACAGAGTCAACAAGCCAAAGGGGTCAGTACCAGTCAGGAGCGGATATGCCAAAGACAAGAGACAAAACAACAGGTCAGGGTCCGAGCCGAGTCAAAAAACCAGAGAGTCAATACATGAAAGCTGAACACAGAGTCGGGAAGGGAAGAGGGGATAAACAGACACGAGTTCAGGAAGCAAGCAGGACAAATGAAGGAAACTGGAGTCAGTTATTCATGCCATCGGCGGAAGCTATAACTGACATGGTCTGCAGGACAAAGCAAACCTGAGACCAGACTGAGGCTGAGAAAGTTAACCCCTGGCATGACCAGAACGGAAAAAGAGGAAGACAGGACTCAAAACCCGGTCTGGATCATGACAGCTTCTCTGTGAAATTGGAAGATGTCCAGCAGTGCCATTAGCTCATAACTGACAATTACCAGTGGCACCCAGCTACACCCATTAACTGTTTGGAGAAATCTGGACAAAAGTGGTCTTCAAAGAAGAATTGTGACCAAAAAGCCATACCTTTGACATGGAATTAAGGCCCAACAACTAAACTATGGATGAAAACATAGTAAATGAGGAGCAGAAAAATAGGAGCAGATGATCAGAAATAATGAATCAAAATGTGAAATATTTGGTTGTAAAAGAAAGCAGTTTGTACACCGAAGGGCTAGAGATCGATACAATAATGAGTGCCTGTAGGCACCAGTGAAGGGAGATGGAGGTTCATTGAAAGTTTGGGGCTGCAATTCAGCAAATGGAGTTGGGGATCTGGTCTAGATAAATAATGTCCTTAATGCTGAAAAATAAAGGCAGATGCTTACCCATCATAAATAAAGGAGGAGTCTGATTGGCTTCAAGTTTATTCTCCAGCAGGACAATGACCCCACTCAGACATACAGCCAATGTCATTAAGAACTATCTTCAGCATAAAGAAGAACAAAGATTCCTGGAAGTGATGATACTGCCCCTACAAGCATGCATAATATGTCTTTCATCTTTTGCACCAAGTTTCCATGGCTGACCTTTGTGTCTGTCCTCTATGTTGAGAAATACAGGTTAATTCATCATGCCGTACCATCAAAAAGGTATAGTTGACATCAATTTTACTCTGGAGCAGGACGACTTCAGACATAAAGCAAAATGTCATTGTGAACTATCTTCAGTGGACAGAAGAATAAGGAATCATGTGAATGATTATATGACCCCATATAATGCCCTGATCTCAACATCATTGAGTCTGTCTGGGATTTATGAAGAGATAAAAGGATTTGTGCAATCCAGCAGCCACTGAAGACCTGTGGTTAGTTCTCCAAGATGTTTGGAACAACCTCCATGGTGAGTTCTTTCAAAAATTGTGTGTAAGAGTACCAAGAATTGATGGTTTGTTGTTACTTTAAAGACAAAAGGCGGTCCCATAAATTACTGATTTTAGATTTCTCTTTTGTTCTTAACTTTCATTCTGTTAATTGCTAAATAATTAACTATTCACACTTCTACTATTTTAAGCATTTTTACTTTGCAGCATTTTTCCACACCTGTCTAAAACTTTTTCACTGTGCTGTCTTTTCTTTATATGTTTATTGATTTTTCTTCATGAAAATACTTATAACAATAAACAAAAAACATGATGAACTTTGTTGTATGTCTCATTTTTGTGAGTAGAATGAGGCATGATTAGTCCGTTTTTGTGATTTAGAACCAATATACCATTGCCATGTGGTGGAGCACGAGTCTAGGACTGCTAAATCGTTCAGTCTAGGACTGCTAAATCGCTCCACATATTTCTGTTGTGATAGCTTATCTTCAGTAATGAGAACTAGAGAATTTTTGCACCTATACTTAATGTATAGTAATCGTATACTGTTCCTTTTAAAGGCAAGTCTTATCTAAGGCTAGGTTCACATTGCGTTAGGGCAATCCATTTAGCGCTAGCGCTAGCGGATTGCGCTAACGCAATGTTTATTTAGGGGCCGCGTTCAGGGGTCGCGTTAACGTCCCCGCTCTCGCAGATCCCCGATCTGCGAAAGCGGGGAACGGACCTCGGGCACAGGAGAACACAGGAGAACAGCACATCACTAGCGCGAGCCGAAAAAGGCACGCGCTAGTGATGCGCTGCAGGCGAAAATTACATTGCTGTCAATGGGTGCGCTAACGGACCCGTTGCACGGCGTTAATTGCGTTAAACGCTGTCCGTTAGCGATCACCCACTAACGCAATGTGAACCTAGCCTAATCCACATGGGTTTGCACCAGACAATCTGGAAATTTGGAATGGAAATAACAAGAGACATAATTCCCTCAGCAATCTGATACTAATAGCCAATGTTGAGTGGAAGAAACAAAGGTCGGGGTGGAAGTGCTTATTTAGAACTGTAATCTGAATCCAGTTAGAAAAGGACATACACAACGTACCATTACCTTGTACCTTTGCAACTATGACGTGTGAATGTATAAGAACAGAGCTAAAGGGTTAAATCTTTGCAATTAAACATTTGAAAAAGTTCCACTTTCTGGAGAGATGAGAAGTGTAGCTGAAAATTGGATTTTTTCACACAGAGAGATTGTTTCATTATCGAGCAGCCAATTTGCCCTGTGAATTGTGCTGCTCCATAGGCAGGCTATCCATTTAGGAGCTGCTGGTGACAGCATCATTTATACTACTGCTTTATAGTTCCAGGAGTCTTACTCTGTTATAATAAAGGGATTCTTTTTAGTGCTTCACTCTATTCATATGTACAGAACACCACAACATATGAAATATGACATTTTTTTTTAGGTTATCAATTCAGATTTTTGATATTCACTTGGTTTACAATTGTCATTTTACAATTGGTCCTTAATAGGCCTCCTCTATTATGTCAATATTCTCTAATATGGTTGAAAGAGGAAAAAAATCACTTTATATTTCCCAGTTCTCTTATATACAGGTCTGGCTTTAGCTCAAAAACGTGCGCCAAAAATTGAATGTGTGATTCCAGCCTAAATGGCTTTTACATAGCAATGATAATCAATCCTTGAGGTCCAATTACACCTACTGACCGGTATCATGATACGACTGATGATCAATAAACTGGTCATTTGAATTTCTGTTTTCCTTGTTCACATGGCTGCCCTTACCTATGTGCGACCAGTGCGGTCGCACAGGGCGCAACCTGCCAGACACCAGGGGGGCGCCGCAGGGAAACAGCAACTAGGTTTCATTTGTTGTTCCCACTCTGCAGCACGAACAATATAGAGGACGACTTTGCCCTTCCCCTCTGTGCTCTGCCCTGTGTCCTGTCTTCATGGCAGTCGGCACCAGAGAGGTGGTGAGAGGTGCCTGTGCTGCTCCAGCTGCATAAGCTAGACACACAGTGCTCTCCTGAAACCCCAAGAAGGAAAACAGCCCTCCACATAAGTGAGTATAATGTGCTGTGTGTAGTGTGTGTCATATGTGTAATGTATTATGTGATATTTATATGTGTCACGTGTAAGATATGTGTCTGTTCAGTACTGTGTGCTATCATCTATCTACTGTCACGATCAGCTGCAGCCGCTGATGCGGCCCAGCCCATAGATGCCTCCACGCTGACCGACCACGAGGGTGTGGGGTGCATGTCCCCCGGGACGCAATACGGACCCATTATACCGCAGAGGGGGACCCAGGCCTACCCGAACTAGGGGAGGGCAGAGACCAGGGTTCTGTGGCAGCTGCGCATGTGGACAAGGAAAGAGACACGTAGGACTTAATTACACCGCACAACTTCAGGTATAGAGAAACTAAAGTTTACTAAAGTAAAGTCACACAGTACATAAACCAAACATGACGATGTCAGGCACACACGAGGACATCAGGACATCAGGGTACATGAGGTGATCAGGACATCAGGGTACACGAGGTCATCAGGACATCAGGGTACACGAGGTCATCAGGACGCAGGTATGACATCAGGGAACAGACAGGACATCTGGACCCAGGGTCACCGACAGACTTCCGACAGGAGTCGTCCGGTTCCGGACATCCGACACGACCTACAGGCACCACCACAGTCATCAGGCTCCAAGCTCCAGACAGCAGTCATCAGGTTCCAGACTTCAGTCGTCAGGCTCCGGGCATCAGACCTAGGAAGGAATTCAAGCGGGATGGTGCTAGAACCGCAGGATTCCTGGGCCTGCCAGGAGCTAGCACCGCATGGTAGCCAGAGCACAGAGTAGTAGATGCTCAGCAGAAACACCGGTTACAAGAGAATCAAAGTCACTGGGTGTGAGGCTCCAGATGCAGAGGGATTCCAGGAACATAACACAGCAAACACACTTCAGACAGGGTCAGGTACAGGACAGGAACAGGATCAAGGATTTGGGCCTGGATATACCGCCTCCAGGACAGGCACCAGAACAGGACAAAACAGGAATCAAGGCAAGGACTTTAGTACCAAAACATAGACAGGAGAGGTGCAGGAACACAAACACACTGTCAAGGGGAGACTAGGTGGGCAAGAGCTAATAACCCGGGCCCCTGCAATTTCCCTCAGACTAGGGAAATCCTGACTGACCCTCTACCTAGAGTTTACACTGATGGTGTGCATGTCTAGGCCTCGACCCTCGCCCTGTCTCCTGTTTTAACCCTAGGCTGAAACCACCGCCCACCACCCAGTGAAAAGATCATACACCAATACCCACAGTTAGCACAGACAAGGATAACGGAAAATATACACCATGCCGCAGTCACTCAGGAATACACTATAAATGCGCAGGGCAAAATAAATACAAATATAGGAAGGAGTAAATAAGACAAAGGGAAATACACCACCAGCAACGATACTCCAACTACTAGCTCACCACTCCAGACCAAGATAACAACGCACAAGACAGAAGCTATAATCGGCGACGCCCAATGTTCAGGAGAACTATTTAAAGGCAATGGGCATGGCCCAGCTTCCAATCCGAGCATCAGGTAAATTTAACCCCCGGACTAGCTAGATGAAATCTAGCCGACGCCAATGAGCACATAGTGGTCAAAAGCAGAATTACCGCTGTCTGTCGAACGACCTGGTCTGAACAGCATCCGACATGACAGTACCCCGCCTTCTACAAGGGACCCCAGGGCCCTCACGGCTTATAGGACCCGGCTTGTCCGGATGGCGGCGGTGAAAAAACCTGACCAGCCGATCCGCATGAATGTCCGAGGCTGGTACCCAGGACCTCTCCTCAGGCCCATAACCACGCCAGTGTACCAAGTACTGTAAAGTGCGGCGCACTACACGAGAGTCAACCACCTTGGAGACTTCAAATTCCAAATTACCATCCACCAAGACTGGAGGTGGCATAGGCGCAGCGTCCACAGAACACCACCTTCTTTAAAAGAGACCTGTGGAACACGTTGTGTATCTTATACACCGTAGGAAGCTCCAATCGGTACGCTACTGGGTTAATGACAGCGGCGAACCTAAATGGACCAATAAACCGTGGACCCAATTTAAGGGATGGTATTTTGAGTCTTATGTTTTTTGTGGATAACCACACCCAGTCATCCGCACTCAGGTCCGGACCTGGCACACGCCTACTGTCAGCCACACGTTTGAACCTAGCACCCACACTCAACAGGCGCTGTTTAACTCTCCTCCAGACTGATGACAATTGTGCTCCTAACTGGTCTTCCTCCGGAACGCCGGAAGAGCCCCTCTGACTCAAAGTACAAAATTGAGGATGTAGCCCGTAAACACAAAAAAACAGAGACTCCCCAGACGACTCCTGGCGGTGATTATTGATGGCAAACTCAGCCAAAGGAAGAAAGGTAGACCACTCCTCCTGGTTATCAGAGACAAAGCAGCGTAAGTACTGTTCCAAATTTTGGTTCATACGCTCAGTCTGACTATTTGACTGAGGATGAAACGCCGAAGAATGAGACAACTTGATCCCCAGCCGTGAGCAAAATGCTTTCCAAAATTTTGCCACAAACTGAGTACCCCTATCAGACACGATGTCAGACGGAACCCCATGAAGTCTGACCACCTCCTGCACAAATACCTGAGCCAGAGTCTTAGCGGTAGGCAACGAAGGCAAAGACATAAAGTGCGACATTTTTGAAAACCGATCAACAATCACCAAGATGACCGTGTTCCCAGCTGAGGAGGGCAAATCAGTGATGAAATCCATGGAGATTTCCGTCCATGGCTTACTAGGTACCTCAAGAGGAAGTAGTGTGCCAACAGGACGGGAGCGGGGCGTCTTAGCCCTAGCGCACGTGGTACAAGCTGACACGTATGAGACCACGTCCTGTCGGATCTTGGGCCACCAAAACCGACGTGACACCAACTCCAAGGTACCTCTAACCCCTGGGTGGCCAGCCAGGACAGCATCATGATGCTCCGCCAAAACTTTTAAGCGGAGATGAAGCGGTACAAAAGATTTGTTGATGGGAAGCTCAGATGGTACCTCCTCCTGAGCCTCGGCAATCTCAGCCTCAACCTCGGTAGTGAGAGCCGAAACCAAAACACCCTTTTGGAGGATGGGTACTGGATCTTCCCGAGGTTCTCCCCCGGAAAACACCTGGACAGAGCATCCGCTTTAGTGTTTTTAGACCCCGGTCTGTAAGTGACAACAAAATTGAACCGCGTAAAAAACAATGCCCAGCGAGCCTGCCTGGGGGACAGACGCTTGGCTGACTCCAAATACAGCAGATTCTTATGATCGGTAATAACAGTAACCTGATGTACCGACCCCTCCAAGAAGTGTTGCCATTCCTCAAAGTCCAACTTGATTGCCAACAACTCCCTGTTGCCGATATTGTAGTTACGTTCGGCGGACGAGTTTCTTGGAGAAATAGGCGCATGGATGCAAATGACTCAAAGATGAGCCTTGTGATAGTACCGCCCCCACACCAACCTCAGACGCATCGACTTCCACAACAAAAGGTCTTGATACGTCTGGCTGCACAAGAATGGGGGTTGTAACAAAACTGTTCTTAAGAAATTCAAATGCGCATACAGCAGCCTCAGGCCAAACGGAGAAATTGGTACCCTTTTTAGTCATGTCAGTTAGCGGTTTAGCAATGATGGAAAAATCCTTGATAAATTTCTTATAGTAGCTAGAAAACCCAAGGAACCGCTGAAGTGCTTTCAGGTTATCAGGCCGTTCCCAATGCAGCACCGCTTGCACCTTAGCGGCGTCCATTTTAAAACCAGAAGCAGACACAATATAACCCAAGAAAGGCAACTCTTGAACAGAAAATACACATTTCTCAAGTTTAGCATACAGCTTATTCTCTCTGAGAAGCTGTACCACCTGCCTGACATGATCTAAATGAGTATCACGGTCGCAAGAATATATGAGAATGTCATCTAGGTACACAATAACGAATTTCCCCAAAACATGCGAAAACACATCATTAATGAAATGTTGGAACACTGCAGGTGCATTAGTCAACCCAAATGGCATCACCAAATTTTCAAAATGACCCTCAGGGGTATTAAAAGCCATCTTCCACTCATCACCTTGACGGACTCTTATGAGGTTGTACGCCCCCCTGAGGTCAAGCTTGGTAAACCACTTAGCACCTGCCACCTGGTTGAACAAATCTGGTATTAGTGGCATAGGGTATGGATCACGAACCGTAATCTGGTTCAATTCCCTGAAATCCAAACACGGGCGTAATCCGCCATCTTTCTTCTTCACGAAGAAGAACCCTGCTGCCACAGGCCAGGATGAAGGCCTGATGTGCCCTTTGCTCAAACTTTCAGCAATGTAATCCTTTAATGCTTGTCTCTCCGGACCGGAGATGTTAAACATCCTTGCTTTAGGCAATTTGGCCCCTGGTTTAAACCTGATAGTACAGTCATAGGGGCGGTGTGGCGGCAACTCTGAACAACCCTTCTCAGAGAACACATCCACAAAATCCAGAGGTTACTCCGGAACGCTTGAAGTCACAGCAGACACACATGTGGCCAGGCAATTCTCCTGGCAGAATTCGCTCCACTGAATTATGTCCTGAGTTTTCCAGTCAATTACCGGGTTGTGCATAGACAACCATGGAAAACCCAAAACCACCTGAGCAGGAAGATTCCTGAGCACCTTACATGTAACCTGCTCGGAATGTAGAACCCCAATGTGGAGTTTCACCTCAGCCACAAATTCAGTAATCTCCCCCTGTGAGAGAGGAGCAGCATTGATGGTGACCACGCGGATAGGATGAGGCAGTTTTTCAATCCTAAAACCTGCTGTGCGCGCAAACTCCTCATCAATGAGATTTGTGGCTGAACCACTATCCACAAAAACAGTAATTGGCAGCTCACTGCCAGCGATTATAACCTTAGCAGGGAGCATGCATTGAGAAACCACCATGGAGGATATACATAAGCTCAGATTGGTCTCCTCCACACCCTCTGAGCTTAGAAGTTTTCCGCCGTTGCGTTTTTCTTAGACAGTAGAGGACAGATGTTAATAAAATGACCAGGCTTACCGCAGTAAAAACAGGCTCCCTGCTTCCTGAGCTCAGGGGCTCGACGCTTCACATGTGACACCCCTGCGATTTGCATAGGCTCCATGGGCTCACCTGCAGCAACCACACGTGAACCTAAACCCTCTCCCATAGGCGGTGTCTCATGCTCCCCCTGACGCAAACGGCGATCAATGCGGACAACCAGACTCATAGCGGAATCTAGAGAAGTAGGAGTCTCGTACATCAGAAGGGCTTTTTTAACCCTTCCAGAAACCCCATGAATAAGCTGACTCCGCAGCGCTGGATCAGTCCACTGTGTATCGATTGCCCAGTGACGAAATTCAGAACAGTAATCCTCTGCAACTCGCTTTCCCTGGCGAATAGTGCGTATCTTAGATTCTACTAGAGCCATTCTGTCTGGCTCATCGTAAATGTTTCCAAGAAAGGAAAAAAAAACTCTCCACATAGTCAAATGCAGCAGAATCAGATGGCAAAGAAAACGCACATGCTTGGGGATCCCCGCTTAACAATGACAACACCAGGCCCACACGCTGAGCCTCATTACCTGATGAGATCGGGCTCATACGGAAATACAGTTTTAAGCTTCACGAAAAGAAACAAATTTACTGCGTTCCCCAGCAAATTTTTCAGGCAAAGGAAACTTAGGCTCAGCAACTCTACCTGTCGCTCCAGCTTGCACATTAGATACTGCTAGTCCCTGTTGCTGCACTGCCCCCCTCAACTCAGTGACCTGTAGGGACAGCGCCTCCAACTGGCGGGTTATGGAAGTCATGGGATCCATGACAAAACAAAAAAAAGGACACCCCCTTTTTCTTTTTTTTGTTTTTGTTTTAATGGCCGATTATAATGTCACGGGGAGACTAGGTGGGCAAGAGCTAATAACCCGGGCCCCTGCAATTTCCCTCAGACTAGGGAAATCCTGACTGACCCTCTACCTAGAGTTTACACTGATGGTGTGCATGTCTAGGCCTCGACCCTCGCCCTGTCTCCTGTTTTAACCCTAGGCTGAAACCACCGCCCACCACCCAGTGAAAAAATCATACACCAATACCCACAGTTAGCACAGACAAGGCTAACGGAAAATATACACCACGCCGCAGTCACTCAGGAATACACTATAAATGCGCAGGGCAAAATAAATACAAATATAGGAAGGAGTAAATAAGACAAAGGGAAATACACCACCAGCAACGATACTCCAACTACTAGCTCACCACTCCAGACTGAGATAACAACGCACCAGACAGAAGCTATAATCGGCGACGCCCAATATTCAGGAGAACTATTTAAAGGCAATGGGCATGGCCCAGCTTCCAATCCGAGCATCAGGTAAATTAACCCCGGACCAGCTAGATAAAATCTAGCAGACGCCAATGAGCAAATAGTGGTCAACAGCGGAATTACCGCTGTCTGTCAGACGATCTAGTCTGAACAGCGGCCGACATGACATCACCAGCGGTCAGGAGCTGGATGCAAGGCAGAATACTCTAGCACAGACTGAAGGCTGGGGTGGAGTTTTATAGCAGGAAGACAGTGCAGATGAGACCAAAGATGCAATCTTGGAAAAGGGCAGTAATGCACAAAAAGGTAATACAAAATTTTCAGAGTCCTGACATTACTCCCTCCTTAGAAGCGGCCTCAGGACAATCCTGGACCTGGTTTCTCAGGGAATCTCTGATGAGATATCTTCTGTTGGGCATTGATGTTTTCCACAGGTTCCCAAGAGTCTTCCTCAGGGGGATATCTCTGCCATCTTATCAGATATTGGAGCCGATTCCTGCGAATCCCGGAATCAACAATTTCCTCCACCACAAATTGTTCTTGCCCATCAATCACCACAGGCTGCGGAGGTGGCACAACACGTGCCTGGAAGGTATTAGGAGATATAGGCTTTAATAAAGATACATGAAAAACTGGGTGTACCTTCATAGTCCTAGGCAGCTTCAGCCGGCAGGCCACAGAGCTCACAATACCGTTGATCTTGAAAGGGCCAATGAATTTCTGTCCAAGTTTTTGTGAAGTAACGTTTAACTTCAGATTCTTAGTTGCTAACCACACGGAATCTCCTACCTTGAACATGGGTGCAGGTTTATGGAATCTATCTGCCGATCTCTTATAACGTTCTTGAGCTGTGGTGAGGGATTCCTTCAGAACCTCCAGATTTTGCCTCATCTCAGTCAGCCTTTCCTCCACTGCCGGAAGCGGAGAATTAATGGGAGACCTAGGTAAGATACACAGATGATAACCCAGATTGGCAAAGAAAGGTGTAAATTTAGTGGAGGCGCTCTGAGAATTGTTATATGAAAATTCGGCTAACGGCAGCAACTCCAACCAATCATCCTGGAGATGGCTGACATAGCATCATAGATATTGTTCCAGCGTCTGGTTGGTACGCTCAGTCTGACCATTTGTCTGGGGATGGTAAGCGGAAGAGAGACAGACATTAATATTGAGTTCAGAGCAAAACCCCTTCCAGAATCTTGAAGTGAACTGCACTCCACGGTCAGAGATGATCTCATCCGGAACCCCATGCAACCGAAAGTCAATCTGTATAACCAAGTTCACTGTATCTTTAGCTGAGGGGAGGCCGGTGCATGGAACAAAATGAGCAGCTTTAGTCAGGCGATCAACTACCACCATGATTTTATTCATGCCCCCCGATGTAGGCAGCTCCACAATAAAGTCCATTGATATAGACCCCCAAGGGCGGGACGGAACAGGTAATGGTTGTAGAAGTCCCGTAGGTGCCATATGAGGAGTCTTGTAACGAGCACATACCTCGCAAGATTGAACATAGTCCTTGGTATCCTTCAGGCAAGTTGGCCACCAGAAGAATCGGCTCAGGAACTCTTGTGACTTCTGTACCCCCGTGACCAGCCAACTTGGAGTCATGCACCAACTTGAGGATCTGCAGACGGACGACCTCAGGGACGTAGATACGTCGATCTCTGAACCACATGCCACCCTTAAAGACAAGATTAATATCCACAGGTGGGTTGGCCAGAAATACATCACCGTCATAGGCCTCCCTGCACTCCTTCCACAAGTCCTGATCGTGGATAACTCCGATGAAATTGGCAGCAGATAGAATGGTTTTGAACGGGGCTCCAGGTACGGAATCCGAAGCATGGATTCGGGATAAAGCATCAGCCTTCCCATTACGAGAACCTGGACGGTACGAGATAACAAAGTTAAATTGATTTAAAAATAAGTTCCAATGAGCCTGACGAGGAGAAAGACATCTAGCGGATCTAAGGAACTCTAAATTGCGATGGTCAGTTAGCACTATGATCTGTTGTGCAGCTCCTTGCAGATGATGCCTCCATTCTTTGAAAGCCGCAATAATAGCCAGTAATTCCTTGTCTCCCACATCGTAATTCTGCTCTGCTGAGGTTAGTCTACGGGAAAAGAAAGCACAAGGATGTAGCAGACCCTTCTCTCCAGTTCTTTGGGAGAGAATAGCCCCGAAAGCATTATCAGAAGCGTCCACCTCCACAATGAAAGAAAGTGTTGGATCTGGGTGTATCAACAGCGGTGCTGATGTCAAACAGATCTTAAGCCGATCAAAAGCTTCTTGAGCCTGTGATGACCACTTAAAGGGCTTTTCCTTCTTTGTCAAGGAAGTAATGGGACGGACAATATCAGAAAAATTTCGAATGAAGCGTCTGTAGAAATTTGCAAAACCAATAAAACGTTGGACCTCCTTAACGTTCTTGGGTACCGGCCAGTCAAGGATAGCCTGAATCTTACCAGATTCCATGTTCAGCCCCTGGGGAGAGATGATATAACCTAAGAACTGTATCTCAGAACGATGGAACTCGCATTTCTCCGGCTTAATATACAGATGTTTCTCTTTCAGACGTCTTAAAACAGTTTTGACATGTTCTTCATGTTCCTGTAGAGAGTCAGAAAAGATTAGGATATCGTCCAAATAGATCACTACAAACTGGTCCAACAAATCTCTGAAAATGTCATTAGCAAGGTGTTGAAACGTTTCAGGGGTGTTAAAAAGCCCGAAGGGCATCACAAGAGATTCAAAGTGTCCATACCGGCATCTGAATGATGTCTTCCACTCATCCCCTGGACGAATACGCATCAAATTATAAGCCCCACGAAGATCCAGTTTAGAGAACACCTTAGCATGTCCAGTAATTCGGGAATCAGAGGCAAAGGGTAACAGTTTTGTACGGTTACCTTATTGAGTTCCTGATAGTCAACACAGGGTCTCAGGGTCCCATCCTTCTTCTTTACAAAAAAGATAGGTGCCCCTGCTGGTGAGGAAGAAGGACGTATGAAGCCTTTGGCCAGATTTTCATCAATATACTCCTTTAAGGCTTGAAGCTCAGGTGCCGCCAAAGGGTATACGTTACCAAAAGGAATAGCTGCCACAGGAAGCAACTCAATGGGACAGTCATAATGCCTGTGTGGAGGAAGCTGATCTGCATTCTTCTTGTCACAGATGTCAGAGAACTCTTTATATGCTGGAGGTAAAGAAAATACCTGTACATGTGGTTCCGTAGCCGTGGACTCAGGGACAGCTTCTGTTAACGCTGAGTTGCTCCTTGTTGGAAAGATAATCTCCTTGGTCTCCCAGTTGATAATTGGGTTTTGGGAACGCAACCAAGGAATGCCTAAAATCACAGGAAAATGAGGAGAAGAAATTAGCAAGAAAGAAAGTTGCTCCTGATGATTAGGCTCCAACAAAATTTCAAGGGGTACGGTCTCTTGATCCACAGGCTCAGAGATTAAAGGTGACCCATCCACTGTTTCCATGGTAATTGGAGAGGCTCTTTGCTGAATTTCAATACCATGTTCCTTGGCAAATGCGATATCCATGAAATTGCCACCTGCGCCAGAGTCAATCATAGCTGCACTGGAAATCCACTGTCCTGAACACAGGATCTTAATAGGGAGAGAACAGTGAGAGTTCTTTTCCCTAAGCTCCTTGGGGGGTGAAGTCATAGAAAGTGAATGGAATACAGCATTTAAAGGCAGGCTACATTCAGAGATGTCAGATTCATCATCACAGTTGTCATACTCCCCTACTGCTGCTAGCACCTTGTTAGGCCGTCTAGGACGCTTAGGACAATTGATCAAGAAGTGGTCAGACTGGCCGCAGTAGAAACATAGACTTTCACGAAAGCGATGCTCCCGGTGCTCATTGATCTCGCTCCTTTGAACGGAATCAATTTGCATGGGCACCTCCTCCACCTCCCGAGATGTTTTACCTGCAGGCTCTTTGGAAGGAAGGGAAAAGTTAGAAATACGGTTATATGCAGCAAACTTCTTCTGCCTACGCTCAGTAAGGCGAATGTCAATGCGCACACAATGCTGTATAAATGTCTCTAGCTCTTGTGGTGACTCAGAGCGAGCTAGTTCATCCTTTACAATACTAGACAGACCCCTTTTAAAAATAGGCAATTGTGCATAACTGTCCCAATTGGTATCTACCACTAATCTCCTGAATTCAGTAGCATACTCAATAACAGAACGTTTTGCCTGGCGTAAAGACAATAAAGCAGATTCAGCGGTTGAACGGCGAATAGGATCATCAAACATTAATGCCATAGTGGCCAACAAATCATCCAAGTTATTTAACCATGGGTCACGAGACTCAATCATCGGATTCGCCCAGGCGAGCGCTCATGCGGTCAGCAGCATTATTACACACAATACTTTGGATCTATCATTAGGAAAACGGTCAGCATGCACATCAAAATATAGCATACATTGATTCACAAAGCCACGAAATTTGTCGCGATCACCATTAAATCTGAATGGGGCAACTTAGGTGGGCTAGCTGGTGGCAGTTGCCCAGAGGGAAAAGTCGTTTGTGCAGCTATTTGCGTGCTTATGTCCTGAAAAGCCCGTCCATACTGGGACTCTATGCCAGCAAGTTTGTTTTCCTGGGCTGCCATGCGGGTGCTTAAATCCTGCAAAGTCTGTCCAAACACTTGTTAATTGAGTTCAAAGCTTCCAAACTTCTTTTGCAGACCTTCCACATCTTTCTGCAGTGATCTAATTAGGTTTAGCGCTAGCGCTAGCGGATTGCGCTAACGCAATGTTTATTTAGGGGCCGCGTTAGGGGTCGCGTTAACGTCCCCGCTCTCGCAGATCCCCGATCTGCGAGAGCGGGGAACGGACCTCGGGCGCGCCGCGGACGCTGCAAGCAGCGTCCGAGGCGCGCCACAGAAGAACGGCACATCGCTAGCGCAAGCCGAAAAAGGCACGCGCTAGCGATGTGCCGCAGGCGAAATTTACATTGCTGTCAATGGGTGCGCTAACGGACCCGTTGCACGGCGTTAATTGCGACATTTTCGCCGTGCAACGCTGTCCGTTAGCGTGCACACATTAACGCAATGTGAACCTATGGAAAACACCTGCTCTAGTCTGCTTTCTGCAGTCATTGTTCCAGTAGTCTCCTTTTTTTTTTTTAGGTTAGAGTATCCTGTAATAATTATAGGGGATAACTCAGGAGACTCTTTGCGTGGAACAAGACAACTACAGGACACAGTTTTATAAGTGGTAAAGTCTATATTATCACACGGTGATTCAAACAGGTGCAGAGAGAAACTCAAGTCCACAACACTTGGTGCAAATATCAAATGCAGCTCAGCAGTCTATAGGAAACTTCAGAGGAAAATGCAATCACGCAGAAAGTCTTTGAAGCACAATTATTCTTGAGGATACTTGACACGAATAAGTCCTTGCTTAGTCCACAACACAGATAGATATGCTTATAAGGCAGTTCAAATAATATCTTAGCTCAACCAGGGAGGTCTGGGTAATAGTCTCAGGTTCTTGCAAAGCAGAAACAGCTTACATGTCCAGCAAATGCAGATGGAAGCAAACATGAGCAGCAGATGAAGGAGGATTACTGGAACTGGTGTATGCAGCAGGAACTCAGAGCAGAGTAGCATGATAACCCCACAGGTTCACAGGAGCAGGTATATAGCCATGGAGTCATCAGAGGTCAGGAGATGGATGCAAGGCAAAATACTCTAGCACAGACTGAAGGCTGGGGTGGAGTTTTATAGCAGGAAGACACAGTGCACATGAGACCAAAGACGCCATCTTGGAAAAGAGCAGTAATGCACAAAAAGGTAATAAAAAATGTTCAGAGTCCTGACAGGGGATAACAGCCAATTTAGGGGAGAAGAAAAGGAGAAGATACCGAGGACTGACCTCTAGGGCTAATCATCCTCTTCGCATAGTTTCCGGCCATATATTAAATACCATTTATACTCGAGTATAAGCCGAGATTTTCAGCCCACTTTTTTGGGCTGAAATTGCCCCTCTCGGCTTATACTCGAGTCATACCCAGGGGTCGGCAGGGGAGGGGGAGCGGGGGCTGTCTAATAATACTCACCTAATCCTGGCGCACCCATAGGGGTGGAGCCGCATATTCATTACTGTAATGAGTGGTAACGGTGACCGCTCACTACAGGAAGAAAATGCGGCGCCGGGGAACAGACATGAAGGGACCTCGTCGGGAGCAGGTGAGTATGACGGGGTGCAGTGCGCGATATTCACCTGGTCCTCGTTCCACCGTCGGTGCCGCTGTGTCTTCCACAGTGACGCTCAGGTCAGAGGGCACGGTGACGCAATTAGTGCGTGCCGCCCTCTTCCTGAACGTCGGTGCAGAGGATGGGAAGACACAGTGGCGGTCAGTGGTGGAACGGGGAGCAGGTGACTCTAGCAAGTGCCGGGGGCCGGAGAGGTATGTAATTTTTTTTATTTTTTTAATCGCAGCAACAGCATATGGGGGCAAATATCTGTATGGGGCATCTTATGTGCCCATGTGCGGCATGATATGGGGGCAAATATCTGTATGGGGCATCTTATGTGGCCATGTGCAGCATGATATGGGGCAAATATCTGTATGGGGCATCTGTATGGGGCCATGTGCAGCATGATATGGGGGCACATATCTGTATGGGGCATCTGTATGTGGCCATGTGCAGCATGATATGGGGGCAAATATCTGTATGAGGCATCTGTATGGGGCCATGTGCAGCATGATATGGGGCAAATATCTGTATGGGGCATCTGTATGGGGCCATGTGCAGCATGATTTGGGGCATCTGTATGAAGCCATGTGCAGCATGATATGGGGGCAAATATCTGTATGGGGCATCTGTATGTGGCCATGTGCAGCATGATATGGGGGCAAATATCTGTATGGGGCATCTGTATGGGGCCATGTGCAGCATTATTTGGGGCATCTGTATGGGGCCATATGCAGCATGATATGGGGGCAAATATCTGTATGGGGCATCTGTATGGGGCCATGTGCAGCATTATATGGGGCCATGTGCAGCATGATATGGGGGCAAATATCTGTATAGAGCATCTTATGGGGCCATAATCCACATTTGTGGAGCATTATACGGGGCAAATGTCTGTATGGAGCATCTTATGGGGTCATAATCAGCATTTGTGCAGCATTATATGGGGCATATTTTAATATGGAGCATCTTATGGGCCCATCATAAACTGTATGGAGCATTATATGGGGCTCCTGATTCAATATGGATATTCAAAAACACTTAACCTACTGATGTCTCAATTAATTTTACTTACCGTATATTGGTATCTATTTTTATTTTTAAAATTTACCAGTAGCTGCTGCATTTTCCACCCTAGGCTTATACTCGAGTCATTAAGTTTTCCCAGTTTTTTTTTGCAAAATTAGGGGGGTCGGTTTATACTCGGGTCGGCTTATACTCGAGTATATACGGTATATGTTTTCTCTGAAATGCGGCAACATCAGAGTAAAACATGCACGACTGCAATAATGAACCCAATGTTTGGTTCATGAGGCTCGTGCTGTAGGAATGTCAGGTTGCTTATCATGTGGCAAAAGAACATTGGAAACCTCATACATTACATAGCGTCAGTGCTCTCTGCAGATCACATATAATGGTTCAATGTGGAAATAAAAGTGATTTTATCAATTTAACCACTTAACCCCCAAGCCTTTTTCCACCTTCATAACCAGGCCAAATTTTACAATAAAGTGTCACTTTATGTGGTAATAACTCTTAAACGCTTGAATGGATCCCACTGATTCTCAGAATGTTTTTGGGGGCATATTGTACTTCATGATAGTGATAAAACATTTTTGATAGGATTTGTGTTTATCTGTGAAAAAAATCTAAATTGTGAAAAAAAATTTTTTTTTTTAAATTTTGCAATTTTCAAACTTTTAATTTGTATGCCCTTAAACAAGAGAGTCATATCACACAAAATAGTTAATAATATTTCACCCATGTCTACTTTACATCAGCACTATTTTTGGAACTTTTTTTTGTTAAGAAATTAGAAGGGTTAAAGGTTGATCATTGATTTCTCATTTTTCTAACAAAATTTACAAAATCATTTTTTAAGGGACATCACATTTGGGATGACGTCGCGGTCACGCGATCGTGACTTTACAAAGGTCCTTCGCGCAAAGCATCCCTGGGAACGGAACGTACCGGGAGCGCCACTGAGGAGATCGGGGGCCGTCAGATGTTGAGAATAACCACAACTGGCATTTTCCCCTCAAGCTTTAAACATGCCTCAATCACACCTATCCTCAAAATGCCCTCTCTTGACCCATCCTCCGTATCTAGCTATCGCCCTATATCACTTCTCCCCTATGCCTCAAAACTACTGGAACAACACGTCCATCTTGAACTGTCCTCCCATCTATCTTCCTGCTTCCTCTTCAACCGCTTACAATCTGGCTTCCGGTCACACCACTCCACTGAAACTGCCCTAAGGTCATCAATGACCTATTAACCGCCAAGAGCAAGCGACACTACTCTATCCTCCTCCTCCTGGACCTGTCCTCTGCCTTTGACACAGTGGACCATTCCCTATTACTACAGACCCTCCCTTGGCATCACAGACTTGGCCCTATCCTGGATCTCGTCATACCTAACTGACCGAACATTCAGCGTCTCCCATTCACACACCACTTCCTCACCTCGACCCCGATCTGTCGGAGTCCCACAAGGTTCAGTTGTAGGGCCCCTGCTCTTCTCCATTTACACTTTTGGCCTGGGACAGCTCATAGAATCTCACGGTTTTCAGTATCATCTCTATGCTGATGACACACAGATCTACATCCCTGGACTAGATATCACCACCCTACTAACCAGAATCCCTCAGTGTCTATCCACTATTTCATCCTTCTCCGCTAGATTTCTAAAACTTAACATGGACAAAACAGAATTCATTGTCTTTCCACCATCTCACACGACCCCCCCAACGAACCTATCCATTACAGTAAACGGCTACCCACTCTCCCCAGTCCCACAAGCTCGCTGCCTCGGGGTAATCCTTGACACTGATCTCTCCTTCAAACCGCATAACCAAGCCCTTTCCATTTCCTGCCGCCTTCAACTCAAAAACATTTCACGGATCCGGACATTCCTAAACCAAGAATCTGCAAAAACCCTAGTCCATGCCCTCATCATCTCCCGGCCCAACTACAGTAACCTCCTGCTCTGTGGCCTCCCCTCTAACACTCTTGCACCCCTCCAATCTATTCTAAACTCAGCTGCCCGACTAATCCACCTGTCCCCCCCGCTATTCCCCAGCCTCTCCCCCCTGTCAATCCCTTCACTGGCTCCCCATTACCCAGAGACTCCAGTACAAAAGCCTAACCATGACATACAAGGCCATCCACAACCTGTCTCCTCCATACATCTGTGACCTCGTCTCCCGGTACTTTCCTGCAGGCAACCTCCGATCCTCACAAGATCTCCTTCTCTACTCCCTTCTTAACTCCTCTTCCCACAATCGCATACAAGATTTCTCTCGCGCATCTCCCCTACTCTGGAACTCTCTACCACAACATATCAGACTTTCACCTACCATCGAAACCTTCAAAAACAACCAGAAGACTTACCTCTTCCGGCAAGCCTACAACCTGCAGTAACCACCGATCGACCAAACCACTGCACAACCAGCTCTATCCTCACCTACTGTATTCTCACCCATCCCTTGTAGATTGTGAGCCCTCGCGGGCAGGGTCCTCTCTCCTCCTGTACCAGTTGTGACTTGTATTGTTCAAGATTATTGTACTTGTTTTTATTATGTATACCCCTCCTCACATGTAAAGCACCATGGAATAAATGGCACTATAATAATACCCTCGTCGGGGAGTTGCGGAAATGCTGCGGACATTTCCGCAGCATTTCTGCAACGTGGGTACATAGCCTTAGCCTCTCACCCAGCCAAATCATGTATACTTTATACTGACGAGGGGCAATACCCTGAAACACCGTGTCTGCAAACTGAGATTTTGATTTGGCTTTTATCCTAAGTCATGTGGTGAGGCTCATTAAAGGGCACTGAAGTTCTAGTCCTCTTCCTCTCTGAAGAGACAATTTTCATATTCAGGTTCTATAGCAGTTGAGTTGTGTATTATAAGGTTATGCAGCAGCTGAGATGTGTATAATGAGGTTCTGCATCAACTGAGGTGTCTAATAATAATAATTATTATTTTATTTCTATATCGCCAACATATTCCACAGCACTTTACATTTTAGAGGGGACTTGTACATACAATAGACATTACAGCATAACAATAAACACATAGATCAGAACAGATACCAAGAGGAGTGGGGGCCCTGCTCGCAAGCTGACAATCTGAGGAAAAAGGGGAGACACAAAAGGTGGAGGTTTGCAGCAGATGAGGTGCATTATGTACAATGCATTGCAGCTTTTTCTGTGGATGTCAAAATCATTGACTTTTTTTTCTTTTAATAACATATAAGAACATCAGAGGCAAATCTGCAGCAATATCCAGATGATTCAGCGTAGATTTTTTTTTTTACAGATTGCCATCAAAATTACGGTATTTGTAGCATTGACAACTGATATGCGTCCAGACTGGTTAATAAGGGATTTATATCACAAGGTCCTGAGGCGGTACAATGTAACCTCATATATAGATAATGTAACCTCATCTATCTATATAATCGTCTATGGGGTACTTCCGACTGTTTGTCTGTCTTTCTGTCTGTAACGGAAATCCCGTGTCGCTGATTGGTCGCGACTAAACAGCGACAGGCTTAGTCCGGCCGCGAATTGGCCCCTCCCTACTCTCCTCGAGTCAGTGCCAGTGTGTCGCCCCATCCCGGACCAAGTTTTTACTATTGATGCTGGCTATGCAGCACCAATAGTAAAAAGATATAATGTTAAAAATGATTAAAAAAAAATAAAAAATTGTGCTATTCTCACCATCCATCCACTGATGCGCGCAATGCTGCTGCCAGCATCCGTTCCCAGTGATGCATTGCGAAATTACCCAGATGACTTAGCGGTCTCACGAAACCGCTAAGTCATCTGGGTAATTTCGCAATGCATCACTGGGAACGGAAACTGGCAGCAGCATCGCGCGCATCGGGACAGCTTCGGTGGACGCCGGAGGGTGAGTATATAACTATTTTTTATTTTAATTTTTTTTAACAGGGATATGGTGCCCACACTGCTATATACTACGTGGGCTGTTATATACTGCATGGGCTGTGTTATATACTGTGTGGGCTGTATTATATACTGCATGGCCTGTTATATACTGCGTGGGCTGTGTTATATACTGCATGGCCTGTGTTATATACTATGTGGGCTGTGTTATATACTACGTGGGCTGTGCTATATATTACGTGGGCTGTGTTATATACTGCCTGGCTGCTATATACTACATGGGCAGTGTTATATACTGTGTGGGCTGTGTTATATACTATGTGGCCTGTGTTAAATATTGCGTGGGCTGTGCTATATATTACGTGGGCTGTGCTATAAACTACGTGCGCTGTGTTATATACTGCGTGGGCTGTGTAATATACTGCGTGGGCTGTTCTATATATTACATGGGCTGTGCTATATATTACGTGGGCTGTGTTATATACTACGTGGCTGCTATACACTACGTGACTGTGCTATATACTACGTGGCTGTCTGTGTTATGTGGGCTGTGCTATATGCTATGTGGCTGCTATATACTATGTGGCTGCTATATACTATGTGGCTGTGCTATATACTACGTGGCTGTGCTATATACTACGTGGCTGTCTGTGTTATATACTATATGGCTGTGTTATATACTACGTGGCTGTGCTATATACTAGGTGGCTGTGCTATATACTACTATACATATTCGAGAATACCCGATGCGTTAGAATCGGGCCACCATCTAGTATATAGATAATTAACAATGTTAGGACATATTATGTTAAGGCCCCCAATGGAAGAAGCCTGGTAGGCGAAACGGCACTGCCGGGGTTGTAGCGTGGGTAAGCCACTAGTTGGACTAATATCAATGTAAGTTACTTGTTTACTTAACCCCTTCATGACCTTGCCGTTTTTTGCAATTCTGACCAGTGTCCCTTTATGAGGTAATAACTCAGGAACGCTTCAACGGATCCTAGCGATTCTGAGATTGTTTTTTCGTGACATATTGGGCTTCATGTTAGTGGTAAATTTAGGTCGATAATTTCTGAGTTTATTTGTGAAAAAAATGGAAATTTGGCAAAAATTTTGAAAATTTCGCAATTTTCACATTTTGAATTTTTATTCTGTTAAACCAGAGAGTTATGTGACACAAAATAGTTAATAAATAACATTTCCCACATGTCTACTTTACATCAGCACAATTTTGGAAACAAATTTTTTTTTTTGCTAGGAAGTTATAAGGGTTAAAATTTGACCAGTGATTTCTCATTTTTACAACAAAATTTACAAAACCATTTTTTTTAGGGACCACCTCACATTTGAAGTCAGTTTGAGGGTTCTATATGGCTGAAAATACCCAAAAGTGACACCATTCTAAAAACTGCACCCCTCAAGGTGCTCAAAACCACATTCAAGAAGTTTATTAACCCTTCAGGTGTTTCACAGCAGCAGAAGCAACATGGAAGTAAAAAATGAACATTTAACTTTTTAGTCACAAAAATGATCTTTTAGCAACAATTTTTTATTTTCCCAAGGGTAAAAGGAGAAACTCGACCACGAACGTTGTTGTCAAATTTGTCCTGAGTACGCTGATACCCCATATGTGGGGGTAAACCACTGTTTGGGCGCACGGCAGGGCTCGGAAGGGAAGGAGCGCCATTTGACTTTTTGAATGGAAAATTAGCTCCAATCATTAGCGGACACCATGTCGCGTTTGGAGAGCCCCTGTGTGCCTAAACATTGGAGCTCCCGCACATGTGACCCCATTTTGGAAACTAGACCTCCCAAGGAACTAATCTAGATGTGTGGTGAGCACTTTGAACCCCCAAGTGCTTCACAGAAGTTTATAACGCAGAGCCATGAAAATAAAAAATAATTTTTCTTTTCTCAAAAATGATTTTTTAGCCCACAATTTTTTATTTTCCCAAGGGTAACAGGAGAAATTGGACCCCAAAAGTTGTTGTCCAGTTTCTCCTGAGTATGCTGATACCCCATATGTGGGGGTAAACCACTGTTTTGGCACACGTCGGGGTACGGAAGGGAAGTAGTGACGTTTTGAAATGCAGACTTTGATGGAATGCTCTGCGGGCATCAGGTTGCGTATGCAGAGCCCCTGATGTGCCTAAACAGTAGGAACTCCCCACAATTGACTCCATTTTGGAAACTAGACCCCCAAGGGAACTTATCTAGATGTGTAGTGAGCACTTTGAACTCCCAAGTGCTTCACAGAAGTTTATAACGCAGAGCCGTGAAAATAAAAAATGTGTTTCCTTTCCTCAAAAATATTTTTTTAGCCCAGAATTTTTTTATTTTTGCAAGGGTAACAGGAGAAATTGGACCCCAAAAGTTGTTGTCCAGTTTCTCCTGAGTACGCTGATACCCCATATGTGGGGGTAAACCACTGTTTTGGCACACGTCGGGGTTCGGAAGGGAAGTAGTGACGTTTTGAAATGCAGACTTTGATGGAATGCTCTGCGGGCATCAGGTTGCGTTTGCAGAGTCCCTGATGTGCCTAAACAGTAGGAACTCCCCACAAGTGACTCCATTTTGGAAACTAGACCCCCAAGGGAACTTATCTAGATGTGTGGTGAGCACTTTGAACCCCCAAGTGCTTCACAGAAGTTTATAACGCAGAGCCGTGAAAATAATAAATGTGTTTCCTTTCCTCAAAAATATTTTTTTAGCCCAGAATTTTTTTATTTTTGCAAGAGTAACAGGAGAAATTGGACCCCAAAAGTTGTTGTCCAGTTTCTCCTGAGTACGCTGATACCCCATATGTGGGGGTAAACCACTGTTTGGGCACATGCCGGGGCTCGGAAGGGAAGTAGTGACGTTTTGGAATGCAGACTTTGATGGAATGGTCTGCGGGCATCATGTTACGTTTGCAGAGCCCCTGATATGCCTAAACAGTAGAAACCCCCCACAAGTGACCCCATTTTGGAAACTAGACCCCCCAAGGAACTTATCTAGATGTGTGGTGAGCACGTTCAACCCCCAAGTGCTTCACAGAAGTTTACAACGCAGAGCCGTGAAAATAAAAAATCATTTTTCTTTCCTCAAAAAAGATGTTTTAGCAAGCAATTTTTTATTTTCACAAGGGTAACAGGAGAATTTGGACCCCAATATTTGTTGCCCAGTTTGTTGTGAGTACGCTGATACCCCATATGTGGGGGTAAACCACTGTTTGGGCACACGTCAGGGCTCGGAAGGGAAGTAGTGACATTTGAAATGCAGACTTTGATGGAATGGTCTGCGGGCGTCACATTGCATTTGCAGAGCCCCTGATGTGCCTAAACAGTAGAAACACCCCACAAGTGACCCCATTTTGGAAACTAGACCCCCGAAGGAACTTATCTAGATGTGTGGTGAGCACTTTCAACCCCCAAGTGCTTCACAGAAGTTTATAACGAAGAGCCGTGAAAATAAAAAATAATTGTTCTTTCCTCAAAAATTATGTTTTAGCAAGTAATTTTTTATTTTTGCAAGGGTAACAGGAGAAATTGGACCCCAACAGTTGTTGCCCAGTTTGTCCTGAGTACGCTGGTACCCCAAATGTGGGGGTAAACCACTGTTTTGGCGCACGTCGGGGCTTGGAAGGGCGGGAGCACCATTTGACTTTTTGAACGCAAGATTGGCTGGAATCAATGGTGGCGCCATGTTGCGTTTGGAGACCCCTGATGTGCCTAAACAGTGGAAACCCCTCAATTCTAACTTCAACACTAACCCCAACACACCCCTAATCCTAATCCCAACTGTAGCCATAACCCTAATCACAACCCTAACCCCAACACACCCCTAACCACAACCCTAACCGCAACACAACCGTAACCCTAATTCCAACCCTAATCCTAACCCTAATCCCAACCGTAACCCTAATCCCAACCCTAACCACAACTGTAACCCCAACACACCCCTAACCCTATCCGTAACCCTAACCACAAGCCTAATCTTAACCCTATTTCAAACCCTAGCCCTAATTCCAACCCTAACTCTAATTCCAACCCTAACCCTAAGGCTATGTGCCCACGTTGCGGATTCGTGTGAGATTTTTCCGCACGATTTTTGAAAAATCTGCAGGTAAAAGGCACTGCGTTTTGCCTGCGGATTTACAGCAGATTTCCAGTGTTTTTTTGTGCGGATTTCACCTGCGGATTCCTATTGAGGAACAGGTGTAAAACGCTGCGGAGAATCCGCACAAAGAATTGACATGCTGCAGAAAATACAATGCAGCGTTTCTGCACGGAATTTTCCGCACCATGGGCACAGCGGATTTGGTTTTCCTTAGGTGTACATTGTACTGTAAACCTGATGGAAAACTGCTTCGAATTCGCAGCTGCCAATCCGCTGCGGATCCGCGGCCAATCCGCTGCCAATCCGCGGCCAATCCGCTGCATATCCGCGGCCAATCCGCTGCGGATACGCTGCCGATCCGCTGCGGATCCGCGGCCGATCCGCTGCGGATCTGCGGCCGATCCGCGGCCGATCCGCTGCCGATCCGCGGCCGATCCGCTGCCGATCCGCGGCCGATCCGCTGCGGATCCGCGGCCGATCCGCTGCCGATCCGCGGCCGATCCGCTGCGGATCCGCGGCCGATCCGCTCTGTGTGCACATGCCATAACCCTACCCCTAACCCTAACCCTACCCGTAACCCTAACCCTACCCCTAGTTCTAACTTTAGTTCTAACCCTAACCCTAGTGGAAAAAGAAAAAAAAATATTTTCTTTATTTTATTATTGTCCCTACCTATGGGGGTGATAAAGGGGGGGGTTTATTTATTATTTTTTTATTTTGATCGCTGTGGTAGAACCTACCACAGCGATCAAAATGTACTTGTAACGAATCTGCCAGCCGGCAGATTCTTTGGGCGCACTGAGCATGCGCCCGCCATCTTGGAAGATGGCGGCGCCCAGGGAGAAGACGGACCGACTTCGGGAGGATCGGTAAGTATGAGGGGATGGTGGGGGGGTGGATCGGAGCACAGGGGGGGGATCGGAGGACGGGGGAGCGGACAGGAGCACGGGGGAGCGGACAGGAGCACGGGGGAGCGGACAGGGGGACGGAGGGGGGTACCAGACAGAACGGAGGACTGGGGAGGAGATCGGGGGTGGTGGGGGGGGCCAGAACATGATTTCCAGCCATGGCAGATGCTATTGCAGCATCGGCCATGGCTGGATTGCAATATTTCACCATTTTCATAGGTGAAATATTGCAAATTGCTCTGATTGGCTGTTGCACTTTCAACAGCCAATCAGAGCGATCGTAGCCACGTGGGGGCAAAGCCACCCCCCCTAGGCTGAAGTACAACTCCCCCTCTCCCTGCAGATCGGGTAAAATAGGAATTAACCCTTTCACCCGATCTGCAGGGATGCGATCATTCCATGACGCCACATAGGCGTCATGGGTCGGGAAGGGGTTAATGATTGCTTTACAGCTCTCTGCTGGTTTAATGGCCACATGACTCTCATTTACTCCTGCAGTTCCAAGAATATTTGATATATATCACAAGCGCATGGCACGTTCATATATGGCAGGTTTGATCTTATCTCTTCGTCTAGGGATTCCTTACTGTGTCTAATTTTTCTTTGGTAACTTGACCATAACATTATATGCACTGGCACTTGACAATTCCATATTTAAGTGGGTTCAAGCATATCTCCTCTTTAGGAATTCCCCATAATTTTGCATAGGTTCGTGGTCACTAGACCCTAACATAATATGTCCTAACACCTTTAAACAAATTTTCTATCCAAAAAACTGCCTGTTTTTGAAAGCATTAATTTCACCTACATATCATCATAAGCACATTGCACCTTCTTTATATTTGATGTTTACAGTGATTGATGTGATTGTGTCCATATGCCATTTTAGATATTTAAGTGCTGCTCAGTCTCCAGCTAGTTAATAACTTACTTCTTGCTACTTTTAAATTAAATTCCCTTTTGTTTAAATTCTGGTGAATTATTTTACAAATCCAGCATAGTCAACTAATATTTAAAACATAACTTTTACTACTTTCTAGTTAAAATTGGTACCAGACAACAAACATGTATGATTAAAGTGCTCAATATTACCAGTGCACATAAAAAAGGTTTGGTCTCACCCGTTTTCTGAGTCTTATTTCTAGGGTCACGCTTGTGCTTCTAAGACCTAATTGAGAGCATTCCGGGGGGAGAATATTGGGATCTGACTTCCCTGTCGTGCCCACAGTGAGAAACTCCCGCCCTTACAAGGGCAGTACCCAAGTGTAGATCTGCCTTCAAATGCCCATGGAACATATGGCCTCCCTGGGTATTAAATGTATCTCTTCCCAACGCGTTTCCCCCCCTGTTCAGGGGGTTCGTCAGGGGAAGTTGTTCTAAAGTAGTCTCCTGCAGTGGCTAGTGAGACCCTTCACTATATTATGTGTCTCTCTCCATAGGGGTATGCAATCTGCCAATTGCCCATACATCTGTTGTCATTATATAGGGTAGTGGGTGGGACTATCAGATTGCTGGCGTATTTCCTCACTTCCTACTTGTATTGGCGCCATTAGACTCGTGTCTTTACACTTATAACGGCGCTACAGCTCTTACCCGGCACTTTAGTTACAGCCGCATTTTATCCAGAGCGCATGCGCCGATGCTAGCGCTAAAGTCATGTGACCTAGGTCCTTTTCAACGTAATGTAGTTGGGGCTGCTTTGCGCATGTCCAATCTAAGGTCCTATTATTATCCGCCTGCATCTTATCCAGCGCTAGTGTTCATGTGACTAGATATAACCAGGCATGTGTCAATTTACTTCTATATTCCAAAATCACTACCGGCCATGCAAAACAAGATTATACCGGCTTAGTCATTATTGTATAAATAGACTATCCAATATTATTGACTTTTTAATCTTTTTCTAGATTCAATTTTTATAGATAGAATTTCGGCCACCCTACTCACCCTATATTGGACACTGTACTTAAATAGAACCACTCTCTCCTCTTAGAGGTTCCCCTCATGATCATAGACAGTGTATTATTTTTACCCATATTTCCCATATGTACAGTTTGGGTATAGTTACAGTATCTCATTTTAAACAAATTCTTGGGTTTTTTTTTAAACTGTGTTAATCATCATCTGCTAAGAGATTTTATATATTAGGCATAGTTGATTGGTTATAGGAAGCAACTGAAATTGAGTTGTTCATTTAATCCTAAAGGTTGTTGAGTATCTAATCGATATATCCAGCGACATTCCCTTTGTAGGATAAGTTTGTCATAATTTCCTCCTCGTAAGGGAGGTTTTACTCTGTCTATTCCCATGAATCTCATTACTTCACATTTTCCTCCATGACATTGATTTACATGTTTTGCAAGTGGTGTGTCTCTACCATTGCGTATGTCTCCCAGATGTTCACCTACTCTTTTCTTAAATTCTCTAATAGTCTTTCCTATGTAGGATTTACCACATATGCAAGAAGCCTTATAGATCACTCCCATTGTTTTACAGTTAATAAAATGTCTCACTGTAAATTTCTCTTGTGTAGTGTCGTTTATGAATTCTTTCCCTGTTTGTATATTTTTACATACCACACACAGTCCACATTTGTAGCATCCCTTAGGTTTTTCAGGTAGCCACGTTTTTCCTGCCAGAGGTCTGGTCAGATGACTATGTACTAGTCTATCTTTCAAAGATCTACCTCTTCTGTATGTAATTTGAGGTGTTATGCCAATTACATCTTTCAAGTCTCGGTCCATTTGTAAGATGTTCCAGTATTTGTTCAAAATCTTACGTACTGTGGGTGCCCCATTGTCATACGTTGTAACCAATCGAATTGGACCCTGATTCTCCTCATTCCTTACTTTTGGTGTTAATAGACTCTCTCTAGATTGTGTTTGTACAAATTTAAAGGAATCTTTTAGGATTTGATCAGGATATCCCCTCCTCTGGAATCTCTCTCTCAGATCTTTTGCTTTTATTTTATAATCCTTCTCATCAGAACAATTTCTTTTTAGTCTTAAATACTGTCCTTTTGGAATCCCTTTTTTTTGGGCGGTTGGGTGATGACTGTCCCATCTTAATAGAGAATTTGTGGAATTTGGTTTACGAAAAATAGAGGTGCTCAAGCTATCTCCTTCCTCTGTTTTACTAATGCATATATCCAAAAATGGCAAGCTCTGTGCCTCTATAATATACGTGAAGTGAAGACCAATCTCATTAATATTCAGGGCTGCCACAAATGAATCAAACATTTCCCTAGTGCCCTTCCATAGTATAAAGACATCGTCAATGAATCTCACCCATAGATCAATAGATCTGGTGAATTCATTGAGTTCGTCTGAAAAGACCATCGTGTCCTCCCACCAGCCCAGGAGCAGATTTGCGTAACTTGGTGCTGATGGATTACCCATCGCAGTGCCCCTGAGCTGGTGGTAAGTCCTACCGTCAAACACGAAGAAATTATTTCTGAGAGAAAATTCCAAAAGTTCAATCACAAATTTATTATGCTCATTAAACTGGCGCCCTCTTGATCCTAAAAAATGTTCTACTCCTTTAATCCCATATTCATGGGGTATTGAGGAATATAGAGCTTCTACATCAATACTTGCCAGCATAGTTTCTTTTTCAATTGGTATTCCCTCCAATTTCTGGAGGAGGTCCGTTGTGTCCCTTATGAACGAGGGCAGCGCATTTACAAATGGTTTAAGGAGTTGGTCAATATAAACCCCAATGCCACTGCAGATACCCCCTACTCCAGAGACAATTGGTCTGCCTTTTAAGGGGGTGTATCCTTTATGCACCTTAGGCAGACTATAAAACGTAGGCATAATCGGAAAATCAGGGAAGAGAAATTCAAATTCCTCTTGGCTAATTAATTTGAGAGATTTGGCCTTCAACAAGATCTTTTTAAGGTCATTCAAACAAAGGGGTGTAGGATTTTCTCTAATTACTTCATATGTTGAAGTGTCTTTCAGTATATGAAAACACATATCTCTGTATTGTTCCAAGTCCATTATGACTATGTTCCCCCCTTTGTCCGAAGGTTTTATAATTATGGAGGTATCTTTTTCAAGATTATGTAAAGCCTCCATCTGATCTTTTGAAAGATTAAAGGGTATATGTGTTTGTCTCATCTCTTCAATGTCTTTTGTAACCATACTGAGAAAGACATCTACAACAGACACAGTTCCACTAATTGGAGGCATTTTTGTACTAGACTTCTTGAGAGAGGTAAACGGACCTAATCCTATAGATGTAGGTGCTATCTCATCTAGGTTAGCCAAACACTGAACGTCTTGCAATATCTCCAAAGGAATATTGAGTTCTTGGCAGATTTTTTGATCTTTTTCTTTAAAGAATTTATGCCATCTCAATTTTCTTGCGAACAAATTTATGTCCTTAATTATATCAAAAATTACCATATCTGTCGTGGGTACAAATGACAGTCCCTTGCTCAGAACTGCCATTTCAATAATATTGGATAGTCTATTTATACAATAATGACTAAGCCGGTATAATCTTGTTTTGCATGGCCGGTAGTGATTTTGGAATATAGAAGTAAATTGACACATGCCTGGTTATATCTAGTCACATGAACACTAGCGCTGGATAAGATGCAGGCGGATAATAATAGGACCTTAGATTGGACATGCGCAAAGCAGCCCCAACTACATTACGTTGAAAAGGACCTAGGTCACATGACTTTAGCGCTAGCATCGGCGCATGCGCTCTGGATAAAATGCGGCTGTAACTAAAGTGCCGGGTAAGAGCTGTAGCGCCGTTATAAGTGTAAAGACACGAGTCTAATGGCGCCAATACAAGTAGGAAGTGAGGAAATACGCCAGCAATCTGATAGTCCCACCCACTACCCTATATAATGACAACAGATGTATGGGCAATTGGCAGATTGCATACCCCTATGGAGAGAGACACATAATATAGTGAAGGGTCTCACTAGCCACTGCAGGAGACTACTTTAGAACAACTTCCCCTGACGAACCCCCTGAACAGGGGGGGAAACGCGTTGGGAAGAGATACATTTAATACCCAGGGAGGCCATATGTTCCATGGGCATTTGAAGGCAGATCTACACTTGGGTACTGCCCTTGTAAGGGCGGGAGTTTCTCACTGTGGGCACGACAGGGAAGTCAGATCCCAATATTCTCCCCCCGGAATGCTCTCAATTAGGTCTTAGAAGCACAAGCGTGACCCTAGAAATAAGACTCAGAAAACGGGTGAGACCAAACCTTTTTTATGTGCACTGGTAATATTGAGCACTTTAATCATACATGTTTGTTGTCTGGTACCAATTTTAACTAGAAAGTAGTAAAAGTTATGTTTTAAATATTAGTTGACTATGCTGGATTTGTGTCTTTATGGTAGTCAGTAAGGTCTGGAGCAGATTGCTCAGTCAAAAATATTGCTGAATAACGTGGTGAATTATTTTAAAAAACTTTTATTAATAAAACATTGTAAATTTTAAGTGTTCATGTTTATGCCTCTTTATCCTTCCAACTTTTTGGGTTGGGATATATTGTTAATTATGGTTAATAAGGGAGTTATTTGGGATAAATATTGTGGTGTTCTGCCATAAACAGCGCTCCCCTGTCCTCGGTTTGTGTGTGCTGCTGCCCCTCAATCTTTTCAGGTCAGTGGAGCTGAGAGGCAGCACCAGGTATAACCCAGGGACACGTCATTATACAGGAAAGCAGAGATTTTTTTCTAATTTTGTACAATTCTCTCAAACATTTCTATTTTGACCGGTTTGGCCCTATATACATGCAGAGCAGGGCAGCGGCTCCATTGTACATCGTCTGGTATTCTCATCTTGTAAAGTAGAAATGTATATAGTAGATGTGGATCCCACTAACTGGGCCATGACAGGCGCCGCCTCTCAGCCGAGAGATGGCAGAATTCCTGAAAATCAGTAGCGCCTCATTCTTGGGATACATGTGGGTCCCATCTGTGAGATCCACATATACTGTACCATCCATTATGTAATATCCATGGATACGGCATCATTGCACAAGATAAGAATCTCCCTGTAAGCGTAAATTCAGAGTTTAGTGGAATTAATATGGATTTCAGATTCCTCACCAGTAGGGATGAGCGGACCTGGAGATGTTTGGGTTCAACCAAACTTTAGTTCAAGGTTCGGTTCGGGTATAAGAACTCTAGCCAAACTTGAATCAGAATCTGAACCCCATAGAAGTCAATGGGGACCCGAACTTTGGTGCTGTAAAATGGTGGAAGTTAAGAATTAAGGGGGTTTCAGAGGAGTCTCTATCACTGTTCTCCCAGAACTCTGAATGCTAAAATGGACTTATGGGAGAGGTCCGTGTTCGGACTCTAGGTGTCCTGTACAAACCATGACCTTGGGTTCGCTGATCTCTACTCTCCCGGGTCTAACGGGTAATGTTTCTACATGTGGAGAGGAACATGTCAAGCCTGGCATGTCAGAGTGAAGACACGCTGCAAAACCACTAAAAGAAGTGACATGCTGAAGCCGTTTTCCGTGTGAATTGTGCTCTCCCAGCCCGCTAGTACGGGAGGCTTTGTCTCTGCAGCATGGGGAAGCGCAGGGGCGGAGGTTGGTCGGAGCCAATCATCTTCGGAGCGGCACGAGTCGGCTCTAAGGCATAGCGCCCAACTATGGGGACAGCACCATGGCCATAACTTAGGTGGCCGGCTGCCCACTAGAACATTAGTCTTCACATTAGTCTTCATATCAGACAGGATTTTTAATAAGTTGTAAATTGCAAAATTGTTTTGTTTTTTTACAAGCACTTTGTAATTTGACGTGTGAACTTGAGAAAACCCATTAAAAAAGTTAAAGGTAGAAATCCCCATTAAGGTTTCCTGTCAGGGCAGGACGGCATTCTCTAACCACCTCCTGCCCTGCCTGCCAGTGCGCACATTGTACACCAGCACTGGAGAAGAGTGCGGGGGACATATTATCCTGCAGCACCCGCCACCAGCACCTCCTCCCTCCACAGCGCAGCTGCCCCGTCACACACCGCCTCAGACGCCGCACAGCACGGCCATATATGGAGCTCGCTGGAACCGGAAGTCGTGTGCGGTGTGACAGAGAATTGCTTCCCCCGGCCGTGCCCTGAATGTGAGTTGTGCTGTCAGTTCGCGTGTGTCTGCCGGTAGTTCCACATTTGTCGCGGCCATGCAGGTTAGTGTATGTAATGGTGACTTGTACGTCTCCTAGAGGAGCTGACTTTCCTGGCTGTGCCCATGTCCCCACATTAGGAGCCCCGAGCACTGCTGTGCCTCACACTGGGGATAGTGCTGGGCCTGGAAAAAGCCACATGGAAATGGATTCCGATAGGAAATTCCCACTTTTAATGTTAGAATGAATTTGGAACTGAAAAAGAATTTTCCCCATTATCAAAAACTGTAAAAGTTGTCACAATGAATAGTCTAGTGCCTGCTGATGCCTACATGTGCGTTACTTCCTCTATACTCCAGCACCGCACCCCCTTGTGATCCCCACTGCACTTTCTATGGCCCCCCAGTAATCCCCAGTGGCCCCCACCGCACCACAGAAGTGACATGTCCGTTGATAACTGGCCTCAGCTGTGCTCTTTGTACGGACGAGAAGTAATGGGACCTTATTGCTTCCAGTACCCGCGGGATCACTAATAGTATAAGTAGCCTTAAAGGGGTTCTACCAAGTTTGTATCTTATCCCCCTAATGGAAAGGGGATAACTTATTGATTGCAGGGGGCTCAATGCTAGAACCGCCACAATCCCGAGAAGAGCTCCGTGTCGAACATGAGCCCCTCTGCTCTATTATTGCTTTGTGGAAATGCCAAACACAGCGCTCAGCTACTTCTAGCTGTCCCACAGAGAATTAATGGAGCCGAGGTGCGCATGATCAACTAGTAACATAGGGGTCTCAAGAGTCTCTGTTCTTAGAATCAGTGGGGGTCCAAGTAGTCGGACTCCCAGCGATCAGGAGGTTATACCCTATCCTCTGGCTAGGGGATAGCATTCAGACTTGGTACAAGGCTCCCTCGTACACATTAGATGGTGTCGGCTGACAGTCCAATGCTTGTAGGTGCCGGTGACACCTCTCTGCCAAATGTGGGGGAGAAGGATCCAGTGTGTCTGATTTCCTACAATGTTTTGTTTTATTTGACCGCCCCAGGGGTCTGCGCTGCTCCGGATGCAGTGTCCTGCTCCACCAATTGTATGTGCGAGTCTATGCAGCACAACTCCTACCACTAGCTCAGTCAGCGTCAGATGATAGAATAATCTGATAAAACTTCATCAGGTTTTGGCACCAAAAACGCAGCAAAACCTGATACTTGCAGTTTTGCTGTGTTTTTCCACTTATTGTTTTCAGAGCTGAGAGAAGTGCCATGCTGCATTTTGTAAAAACGCAGTTCTTTGACAAATCAGTCAGGGAAAAAAACAAACTGTGCATGAGATTTCTGACTTTGCTGGAACTGTGAAAAGCAGCTGAAAATTTGCATAAATAAAAGCTGCAAAAAACGCAACATGTGAACATAGCCTACGTATGTGTAGCAAAAAAAAATCTCCAATGAATTATCGGAGGCATTGCTTGATTACACATTGGTTCCTGCTCTTTTCTGCCTTACGTGTAGGCTATGTGAATGCGTTCTAAGCGCTATATGACAGCTAAAGTGCTGCCTGGCACATTGTGGCCAAGATATGAGTAGGCACCGACCAAAACTCACAGGGTCACCCCTTCAGTTGAATGTATGCTGTAAATGCGTCACCACGTCATATCAGTATTTCATGCATTCATTTACTTTCCGTAGTTTAGAACTTGTGAATTTTGAAAAGATTAATGTCGAATTCATCTGGGCAGTCCTAGCTCCCATTGACTTCATTGAGGAGAGCTGCACACATGCACAGCCACCTTGGTTTACAGACTCTGTATATATGGAAATGTAATGACTCTAGATATGTATCCCAGTGTGTTGTGCATTTGATAATGTGGATTTTGTTCAAATATATCTATATATCTATCTCAGGACCCAAATGAAGATACAGAGTGGAATGATATCTTGCGCAGAAAAGGCATCCTTCCTCCCAAGGAGGTACCAAAGGAGGATGAGGAGGAAGAAGCAGAGATCCTCAAGCAGCAGTCAGTTGGTGAGTACCGAATGTGATAATCCCAGAGTACTTTTAAAGCCTTGTTCACATCTGCGTTTGTCAAGTTCTGTTATCTTGTTTTGTTACGGGAGCAATGAACCTGATGGCAGAGCTGGATTCATCACATAATGGATAGCAGTGTCTCCTGTGTAGGGGTCCATTGGGTTTTTGCTATAGTATCCCTCATGTTCCAATTAAATCTTAGTGGTAAGTGTAGTGAAAATTAAGACCGATGCTTCCAGTAGAGCATCCAATGTAGGTGTCAATGAAACCTATCGTATTTTACGGACTATAAGACGCACCGGACCATAAGGCGCACCCCAAATTTGGGGTGAAAATTGCAGAAAAAAAGATTTTTTATAAGATGGGGGTCCGTCTTATTGTCCGAATTTACAGTAGCTTACCTGAGGGCTGGCGGTGGCAGAGCAGGGTCACAAGAGGCATGGTGTCGGCAGAGGTGGGGTGATGCGATACGGCGTGCACCTGAGCAGGGTCCCTTCCTGCTTAGGTGGGCGACGCCACGGCCTGGTGTCCATGGGAGGGTTGCAGCAGTGGTTACCGGCACAGGTGCTGGGATGAGGAGGCGCAGTGAGAGATATGGCGTGAGAGGGGTCCCTTTCCCCGGTGAGGTGATGCAGCAGCCCGGTAATGCAGCAGAGCCGGGTGAATCCTGTTGTTACCGGTGGTGGCGGCCATCTTCCTGGGGCCGCGCGTGCGCAGATGGAGCGCTCTGGTGCCCGGGGCTTCAGGAAAATGGCCGCGGGATGCCGCGCGTGCGCAGATGGGGATCGCGGCGGCCATTTTCCTGAAGCCGAGTTCGCATCTCGGCTTCAGGAAAATGGCCGCCGCGATCCCCATCTGCGCACGCCCGGCATCCCGCGGCCATTTTCCTGAAGCCCCGGGCAGCAGAGCGCTCCATCTGCGCACGAGCGGCCCCAGGAAGATGGCCGCCACCACCGGTAACAACAGGATTCACCCGGCTCTGCTGCATTACCGGGCTGCTGCATCACCTCACCGGGGAAAGGGACCCCGCTCACTGCGCCTCCTCATCCCCGCACCTCTGCCGCCATGGTAAGCCTGCATTGCGACTATTAGACGCACCCCCCATTTTCCCCCCTTTTTTGGGGGGGAAAAAGTGCGTCTTGTAGTCCGAAAAATACGGTAACCTTTTTTTTTATTTCTACGTATTCTTAGCAATATTTTTACAGATCGTGCTAACTTTACTGGTCAAGCTCAATTCTCTATTATATTTAATTTTACAAAACACATTGACTTTTTTATTCATTTTTCTTGTAGACAGACTTATGAAATGTGACTCTACCAAATGTTGGATTTAAAAAAAAAAAAAATATATATATTTTGCTTTTCTTCTGGTGCATCTCGTTCCAGTCATTGCCTGGAGTACATTTCTGGAGGAGACTTTCTAATTTGGAGGATTTTTTGCAACTTTTTGTGCTAAAGTGTGATATTTAGGACTTGATTTATTCATATTGTTTGAATCCTTTGAGTAATAAGTACTTATAACTATGTTTTTTGTTTTTTTGTTTTTTTTTTTCTTCAGTGAAAACCTATGAGGACATGACACTGGAAGAACTTGATGAGAATGAGGATGAATTTGGTGAGGAAGATGAGCGAGCAATAGAACAATACAGGTGAGCCACTTAGTTCCTGTTCTTACAAAAAACCCAGAAGATTTGTTCTGCCCCTAATAAGACCTGTGGAAATACTAAGTGTTAGTGACGCCTCCGCTATAGTAATATAAAATCAAGTCTTGGCTTTATCCAGTTGCTCCTATGAGAAATTGTCACTTTCAGTGTTTGGACGATGGGGCTGCTTCACTTCACACAATCACATAGTCATAGTCCTTACCCCCGGCTCATAGGTAGAAACAGGGTGACTAGAATAATATGTACGGTGAGTATATAACATATTTTCCTAGTCATGGTAAGACATTCAAAGCGGTATATAATTTCATATCAAAGTGAGGTCTGTAGCTTTTTCAGAATATTTCTTCCATAACAATAAATCTTATGAAAATATGGTTCCAGTGGGAGAGGATTTCCTCATGCAGGACCCTCTTTTTAGCCAGAGTAGTGGTCTATAGGTCCATCATATTTACCTCCATAGGGCCTGGCTCATCCATAACGTATTCATTTCAATAGGAACAAAATAAGGCTAGCTGGTCACTTTCCTGCTTATTACAGCTGGTCTCAACAATTGAAAGCTTTGATTTTCAACTTATCTGGAGACATTTCACCTATATATGGGTTGTACAAACTGGACAAATCTGTTTTCTTAAAAAATCGTGACGATTTTGTCCAACATGGTAAATGGAGAATCCATGCAACTGTACGTTACACACACTTATCAGTTCTGACCTGTGCACACTTGCTTGGAGACTTCTGGACTAACATGGAGGTGACATAGAACAGCTGAACTCAATTAATTGTAATTAATCTCTAAAATTAGACTGTAAATCTAAGTTCCCACACCGGTTCATTTTAATCATTTTTTTTTTTTTAACTTGCAGATAGTTTCTAACTACATACCATATTTTCTGGTGTATAAGACGACTGGGCGTATAAGACGACCCCCAACTTTTCCATATAAAATATGGAGTTTGGGATATACTCGCCGTATAAGACGGGGGTCATCTTATACGCCCAGTCATCTTATACGGCGTGGGCGGTGCGGATGGTTCTCGGGGTCTGGAGGAGAGGAGACTCTCCTTCAGGCCCTGGGATCCATATTCATGTCAAAAAAAGAATAAAAATAAAAAATATGGGATATACTTACCCTCCGACGGCCCCCGGCTCTCAGTGGTGCAAGCGGCGGCCTCCGTTCCTAAGGATGCATTGAGCGAAGGACCTTCGATGACGTCGCGACTTTTGAGATGATTTTCAGGGGCTAAAAAGTCGTCTTATACGCCGGAAAATACGGTACTTGTTGTGCCTGGCACTGAGCTCTGCCAGCTCAAAGTGGTCATGGACCGCTCCTGCCAGTGATTCTGCTGCTTCCGGGTGACGTCACATTGACAGAGCAGCCCCTTCTCTTCCGCTCTGCTCTGTTGGTGGGTGTGACTGCCGATGTCATACTGATTGACAGGTGGGGCAGTTGTCAATCAGCACGATGTTGACAATCGTGTACCATTGACAGAGCCACCCAGAATAGGAAGATCTACTCTGTTGATGTGAAATTTATAGGAGAACAAAAGGAAGCTTTCTTGAATTTATAAAAGCAATAAATTTATTGATTACAAAAGACACTCCATAAAAAAGACCAATAAAATACACATAGTACAATAGCACAAAACACGTTATCTGTAAATACCCGTGTGAATAACACAAAAGTGTAACAAGAGACACCAGGACTGAAAAAGAGCGTACCACATAAATCATTAACCATATATATTTTAATGTATACCGTAACTAAGGTGCAACCAAGCCTAGAAATCCATGTGTTACTGTAGATGGAATAAATATTCAGTCTATCACTCCCTGTATGTCCTATACCATGTAGACTGGAGTGGTGAAAAGGGTCTCAGGGAGGGTTCCGCACCAAGCACAGGCCAGTATCTGGTCAGTATACCTCGCATACTGTCCCACTCATGGTTATATGTTGAAATAAATCGTATATTATCATCCTTTTTCTTCTTATGCTTTTTTTGATACAGCAAAGAAGTGCGGGACACTGACTTAGCCTTATTGTACCCGTGCTTAATGCACCTCCGACTATAACCACGCTGTTCAAAACGTTCTCTCAAGTCTGAGGCCTGCATTTCAAATCTCTGGTCCGTCGAGCAGATCCGCCGCATCCTCAGGAACTGTCCAACCGGGACGGCCCTTACTGTGGACTGGTTGTGCGCAGTCGTGGCGTGAATCAATGAATTAACAGATGTTTCCTTACGAAAGACGTCAGTCTGGATGGTGGATGTGAGGTCCACCTCCAGGCTGATGTCCAGGAAGTCAATTTTAGTCTTATTGTATTTATAAGTCAACTTAATGTTGAAATCATTTTTATTCAAGTCCGCCATGAACTCCTCTAACTGCTTCACCGTCCCCCACCAAAACATCAAGAAGTCATCAATATAGCGTAACCAGCACAGCACATGGTCCGCGGCCCCCGACCCGGCGTCACCAAAAACCAACCTCTCCCAAAAGCCCAAAAAGAGGTTAGCGTACGCCGGGGCACAGGCCGCGCCCATGGCCGCGCCACGCTTTTGTTGATAAAACTGATCTTTGAAAGTGAAAAAGTTATGCGTGAGGACAAAGTGCAGCAGCTCAAGAATGAGCTCACACAGGGGGCCGTCCAGGTTGGAGGTCCCGAGGAAGAAGCGGACCGCCCGAATGCCATCATTGTGGTTGATGCAGGTGTACAAGGTTTCTACATCAGCTGTTACAAGAATAATATCATGACCTACAAAGGCACCGTCAACCCTCGTGAGGACATCCGTCGTGTCCTTGACAAAAGAGGGTAATGTCTCTACAATTGTTTTTAAATAATAATCTACAAATTTGCAAATGGGGTCACATAGACCACCTATACCTGACACGATCGGACGTCCCGGAGGGTTGACGGCGTCCTTGTGCACCTTTGGAAGTAAGTAAAAGGTAGGTATCTTTGGGAATTTAACACTGAGGCCCTCAAAAACTTTTTTGTCAATGACCCCGGAATCCAAAGCTCTCAGTAAGATTTTTTGGAGTTGTGCCGAGAAGGACACCACTGGATTATATCCAATTTTAGTATAGACATCATTATTACGTAGCTGTCGATAGGCCTCCCGTTCATATTTAACCACGGGCCAGATCAGTATTTTATCTATGTGTTTTGTGTTTGGTTTTAATCACTTTCTTCTTCTTTCTTGTTGTTTTATATGATGTAGGTTTTTCCCATAGTGAGCAGTGAATACTGCAGTATTATTAAGCTCCGTCTCATCTATATGGGATACAAGCAGCAAAAGATCCATATGGTCATTTGGAACACAAGATCGGATGGTATCAACATATTTGGAGAACATTTGCAAAAGTTTGGACCCCTGCTTGTATGGGATGGCTTCCTTTGAATATTCATGCAGCACATATGTATATTTCCTTAGCTGTACAGGCTACATGGTTATTATATGTACCCCGGTTGTGGTGCGCATTAGCAGTGTTGCTGGGGTTAATCACCCGCTCTCGTCCGGCGGCGCTCATCTGCGCATGTGATCGGGACCACTGGTGCCTGCTCCCATGTGCGGCGGGGCATGCCCGGGCTGGGGCGGGGAGATGACTGCAGCAATGTGCGCATGCGCCGCTTAACACGGCCGGGGGGCGGGTACCATCACATGATGGTCACATGGCCGTTGTCAGGACGATATAAGGTCCTGTAAACCATTCCCAATCCACACTATTCCCATTGATAAAGCGAGTGCTTACAAGTAGCGAAACGCGCGTCGGGGTGCGTGCTGGAGCGTCCCCACACCAGGTGAGACCAGCCTTCCATGTGCTTAATATATCAAGCATTATTTTAGGGCCACTAGCGTTTCCAGGGTCCATAAGGTCATGGTGCCTAGGACCGTAGGGGGTGTATAGCGCATGGTCTACAGTCTTTTCACCACTCCAGTCTACATGGTATAGGACATACAGGGAGTGATAGACTGAATATTTATTCCATCTACAGTAACACATGGATTTCTAGGCTTGGTTGCACCTTAGTTACGGTATACATTAAAATATATATGGTTAATGATTTATGTGGTACGCTCTTTTTCAGTCCTGGTGTCTCTTGTTACACTTTTGTGTTATTCACACGGGTATTTACAGATAACGTGTTTTGTGCTATTGTACTATGTGTATTTTATTGGTCTTTTTTATGGAGTGTCTTTTGTAATCAATAAATTTATTGCTTTTATAAATTCAAGAAAGCTTCCTTTTGTTCTCCTATAAATATCATGCTTTATAAGGAAGATGACTATGGTCTTTGGTGACACACGGTGGTCGCAATGATGTTTCTGGAAAACTGGTTAATTATTCTGTTGATGTGAAGCAGCAGAATCGTCGGCAGTCTGCGACTTCTTTGAGCCAGAATAGGGCGGAACAAGAAGGTAGTTGGTAAGAACTTGCCTGTTAGTTCTTATCCCCCTTTAATTGGAAATGCAGAAATGGTAAGAAATGTTGTTGTCTGTAGCAGCCATTCTACAGCGTACAGAGGACTGTAGAGTTTTTCAGTAAGGATATTCCTATCATGGGTTCATTAAAAATCTTCCATAAACTTGCAATATAATGCTAGTGAACCTTAATAGAATCCCATTCACTCTATGGAGAGGGCAGAAGTCTGAGCAGATTTAAGATAATTCTGCTGACTTTCTAAAACTTCGTATGCCCTATCTAGCAAGTCTGAAAACTGCAGTTATAATTGCGTATGGAAAGTGATGATAATAATTTTTGCTCTTCGTCATAGGCAGCAAAGGTTGGCTCAGTGGCAAGCAACGCAAATAAAGAATAAGTTTGGGGAGGTGTTGGAGATCTCTGGACAGGACTACGTACAAGAAGTGACGAACGCTAGTAAGGATCTCTGGGTGATTTTGCACCTTTACAAACAAGGGTAAATATCACCTTATTTAAGTTCCAAGTCATGTGATCACCAATAATGGTGCTCAAAGGAAGAATTTGTTGTAGCAACCCCTTTTCCTGGGCCTGTGACATATGTGATCTCCGCTGTCATTGACATTAGACAATCGACTGAAAAGCTGTTACTAATCTCCTGCCTTCCTCATCTATCAGTCTCCTATATGTTTTTTGTCCTTTTTTGATTGCTCTGCTTGCTTCTGTGCGTATTACCATCAAGCGGCTGAAGTTGCCATTTTCACTTTCCCAACCCTTACTATAACCAGGAACAAAAATATTTCCCTCGTCTACAAAATTCCTAAAACCAAAAGGGGGGGGCCTTGTTTTCCTTGGGAATTTAGAAAGCCCTTTTACTGTGGATAAACTAAATCCTAAGGGCACCAAGTGTACACATTGCACTCGATCGGAGATTATTAATGCTCTTTTTATACATTACCCTTGAACTAAACCTTAATGGCATAACATTGTTGTAAGGCCGGGGTCACACTTGCAAGTGCAATGCAAGAGTCTCGCATCAAGTCCCCTGCACTGCCGCCGGCACTCGGGACCAGAATTTGGGGCGGCATGTATTTCTGTGCAGCTGAACGCTGCAAGGGACTCGATGCGAGATTCTTGCAATGAACTCGCAAGTGTGACCCCGGCCTAAGACTTCAGTGGGTCCATGCCCCTTTAGCTAAACCACACTCTTTGCAAAATTTAAAAAAGTAATAACCTTTTTGAGCTTCTTCAAAAATTTGTGCCAGAATTTTGGCGCACAGCCAATAATAAACTCCCCTAGATGTGTTGTGATTCAGTCTCAGGTGAAATCCCAGCTACCACCTACAATAATAGTAAATAGGAGCAAAGTATTCCGTTTTATCTGATTTGGAGGAGCTTTTGTGACAATCTTGTCTTGTAGTTGCAATGCATGGAATCGCATATACACTCCCATAGAAATACCTTACACGTTCTGTCATTGTGCCTTCTGTGGCACGTGCCATTATCATTTGCACTAAATCCCAGTGGAGTCCTGGCCAAGAATGCAATATTCCAGCATGTGAACGTTTGCACTGATTATGGAGGCACCTTCTCTTGTGAAGACAGTTGTAAAATGCAGCTGTTCACAACTTACCATTTATAGTGCCTTCTGTGTCCTCGCATTGTTGTATAGTGAACATTCTTCACACTTGTTTTCTAGAATCCCTCTTTGCACGTTAATAAACCAACATTTAGCTGCTCTTGCAAGAAAGTTTAAAGATGTGAAATTTGTGAAATCCATTTCAACCACCTGTATACCAAACTACCCTGACAAGAACCTTCCTACCATCTTTGTTTATCTTGATGGGGACATCCGTGCTCGGTTTATAGGACCGCTGCTGTTTGGTGGAATGAATCTAACTCAGGATGGTAAGTAAAGTATCAGTGACCATGTCGGCTACTTTTTATGATATCATTTAAAGTGGTTGTTTAGGAAAAGTCTTAAAATATAATAAAGTAAACAAAGAAATGATACAGTAACTATCACTTAATCATTCCCCACTGGTTCTGTAGTTATGGAGTCATGGCAATCATTCCCTGCACTACTGCAGACACTGTCACTCGATTCAGGGGTCACGTGAATGATTGGCTGCAGCGGTCATGTGAATGAAGGATGTGACATCATTGCAGGTGCAAGTGAGATTGAACAAGTAGGCAATGGATATTTTATTTTAAAATTGTAAAAACAAGCAACTTTGCGATTCGCTTGTTGTTAAATGTGTTCTCAAGAAGAGTGGAAGGATTTTTAATTTGAGGTGTACTGCTCGATTCTTGGGTTACTGGCAATCACTGCAGTATCAGCGTTGGCCTATCTTTTAGGCAAGGAGCACAGCACTCCTCTAAAGCCTGTTCTTGCAGCATTGGCGAGTGCACAGTTCTCATCAGTGGCGAAACCATGTTACTGGTCCAAACTGTTAATCCATAAGGACTGGAACACCCGAGGGAAAGCTTGGGAGTCAAGGGAAGTACAGTTCTGAAAATAAGTTATCGGAGAACACCTTCAAAGGGAGTCGGTCATGTAAAAAAAAGCTATTAACATGTAGATATGGGATTAATCTGCAGGTTAATTGCATTCTGAAGCAATGTGGCCACTATTTTGAAAGCCTGACTATCGGGAACTTTATTCCTCCCAGCGGCTTCAGGCTTTCAGGTGTAGGGGCATGGCTTCAGTCTCAGCTCAGTATACAGTGAGCGGCGGACATAATCATGACCCAGCACAGACTGATATCTGGCTCTACTGTGCATCAGTACAGAGCCGGCTATGGGTCAGTGCTGCGTCCGCCGCACTCTATTTACTGAGCTGTGACTGAAGTTGCACCTTTATGACTGAAAGCCTGAAGCTGCCAGGAGGAATAAAGTTCATTCCCTCTCAACAGCTAGGCTTTCAGTGCAGAGACAACAATGCTTCAGAATGCTTTTAACCTACAGATAAACCCCCTGTATTGCAGGTTAATGCCATTTTTTTTTTTTTACATGACAGGCAACTATATTTGCATAGAAAAAGATGTATATTTGCATCCAAGTGAGATATCTAGGTTGTTTCTTCTGGATGTTTTGTGCCATTGTTTTGGCTAGTGAAAAGACGGCCTCTGAATATTCTAGAAAAGCACTTAGGTGATGTCACAATGTCGCCTAGGTTTCTTTTTTCAGAGCTGAATGACAGTCATATCTTGATTTTCTTGTATGTACTATGTATTTTATCCCTCTCATCAATGATAGGACAGCACAGCACACTGTATTGTCCTTATGGAAAAAGTGTGAACAGAGCCTGCATGATCTGTACGCAAATGTACCAGTTCAGCATTGTGTCTCTATTATTTTCTCTGACACTGTTGTTTCTCTTGCTACAGAATTAGAATGGAAATTATCTGAATCTGGAGCTATTAAGACAGATCTCGAGGAAAACCCACGCCAACAAATTCAGGACCAGTTCATGTCTTCCATTAGGAATTCTTTTGTCACAACCAAAGACATTGATTCAGATTAATCAGACTAATTTATATGCTTTTTATTTTACTTTTGTACAGTCATTTTAAAATATATTACTGCTCGGATTTATTATCAGCAGAGGGATTATATGTGAATTAATGATTCAAGCAAGGTAAAAAAAATGATGTACTTTACACTAGCACTGCAAAATGTAAACCTCCTCATTTATTTCCTGAAGTCACTGGAGTATTTTTTACTTACAAAAAAAAATGTTTTGTCAGCAATCTTCATCTCTTCATTCATTTTCAGACCCCCAATGTACAGTTTGCAGCCTCATCCATGTTTCAGCTATTTCTTTTGTGGGAGTGTCTTTTCCAGTAATATATGCTGGATATTAGTTCTGTGTCAGGCTGCTGCTGTCATCGGCACAGCTCCAATACTGTACTTATCTCCTTTTTGTTTTCTTCATCTATCGCCGATTTCATCTGTCCCCCATGAGCCGTTAGATACCTTTTTTTTTTTTTCCGCACAACTAGCCATTTTTTCAAAAAATGTAAGGTGTTTTTGTCGGAGAGGGAGGGCAGTTTAACCAGAGAGGGAGCGATACTTCCCACAGACCTGAACATATTCTTTCATGTATGGCAAAAAATTATATAAACTAAAATACCAATAAACACAGTAACACAAGTCTCAATGTCCTCGCTTGGTGTTCTGTCAGATGGGATGCTACTGTGCATGCGTCGTGGCCATTTTGCTGGAGAAAAAAAATTGCTAAGTGGCGGCGATTGCGCAGCAGACAGCATCTATCTGAATGCGCTATTTTGATAAAGTTTAACCCCTTAACAACCGCCGATACGCCTTTTAACGGCGGTCGCTAAGGGTACTTAACCCCTTCCCGACCTTTGACGCATACGCTGCGTCATGAAAGTCTGTGCCAATCCGACCTATGACGCAGCGTATGCGTCATGGAATGATCGCGTCCCTGCAGATCGGGTGAAGGGGTTAACTCCCATTTTACCCGATCTGCAGAGACAGGGGGAGTGGTGCTTCAGCCCAGGGGGGTGGCTTCACCCCCCCGTGGCTATGATCGCTCTGATTGGCAGTTTCACTTTCAACAGCCAATCAGAGCGATTTGTAATATTTCACCTAAAAAAATGGTGAAATATTACAATCCAGCCATGGCCGATGCTGCAAATATCATCGGCCATGGCTGGAAATACTTAAGTGACCCCCCCCACACCCACCGATCGCCCCCCCCCCCCCCCCCAGTCCTCCGTTATGGGGTCCGGTCCCCTCCGTCCGCCTGCCGGCTCCCCCGTCCTCCTGTCCGCTCCCTCCTTGTTTGAATTCACCCCCCCTGTGCTCCAATCCACCCCCCCCCCACCACCCCTTCATACTTACTGATCCTCCCGGTGTCCGTACGTCTCCTCGCTGGGCGCCGCCATCTTCCAATATGGCGGGCGCATGCTCAGTGCGCCCGCCGAATCTGCCAGCCGGCAGATTCCTTACAAGTACATTTTGATCGCTGTGGTAGGTTCTATCACAGCGATCAAAATAAAAAAAATAATAAATACCCCCCCCCCTTTATCACCCCCATGGGTAGGGAGAATAATAAAATAAAGAAAATATTTTTTTTTTTTTGTTTTCCACTAGGGTTAGGGTTAGAACTAGGGCTAGGGTTAGAACTAGGGGTAGGGTTAGGGTTACGGGTAGGGTTAGGGGTAGGGTTAGGGTTATGGCATGTGCGGATTTGGCTGCGGATCCGCAGCGGATTGGCCGCGGATCCGCAGCGGATTGGCCGCGGATCCGCAGCGGATTTGGCTGCGGATCCGCAGCGGATTGGCCGCTGCGAATTCGTTGCAGTTTTCCATCAGGTTTACAGTACCATGTACACCTATGGAAAACCAAATCCACTGTGCCCATGGTGCGGAAAATTCCGTGCAGAAACGCTGCGTTGTATTTTCTGCAGCATGTCAATTCTTTGTGCGGATTCCGCAGCGTTTTACACCTGTTCCTCAATAGGAATCCGCAGGTGAAATCCGCACAAAAAAACACTGGAAATCTGCTGTAAATCTGCAGGTAAAACGCAGTGCCTTTTACCTGCGGATTTTTCAAAAATCGTGCGGAAAAATCTCACACGAATCCGCAACGTGGGCACATAGCCTTAGGGTTAGGGTTGGAATTAGAGTTAGGGTACCGTCTCACAGTGGCACTTTGATCGCTACGACGGTACGATCCGTGACGTTCCAGCGATATCCATACGATATCGCTGTGTCTGACACGCAGCAGCGATCAGGGACCCTGCTGAGAATCGTACGTCGTAGCAGATCGTTTGGAACTTTCTTTCGTCTCTGGATCTCCCGCTGTCATCGCTGGATCGTTGTGACAGCGATCCAGCGATGCGTTCGCTTGTAACCAGGGTAAACATCGGGTTACTAAGCGCAGGGCTGCGCTTAGTAACCCGATGTTTACCGTGGTTACCAGCGTAAAAGTAAAAAAAATAAAACCGTACATACTCACATTTCGGTGTCCTTCAGGTCCCTTGCCGTCTGCTTCCCGCTCTGACTGTCTGCCGGCTGGAAAGTGAGAGCACAGCACAGCAGTGACGTCACCGCTGCGCTCTGCTCTCACTGTACGGCGGCACTCAGTCAGAGCGGGAAGCAGACGGCAAGGGACCTGAAGGACACCGAAATGTGAGTATGTACGGTTTTTTTTTTTTACTTTTACGCTGGTAACCACGGTAAACATCGGGTTACTAAGCGCGGCCCTGCGCTTAGTAACCCGATGTTTACCCTGGTTACCCGGGACCTTGGCATCGTTGGTCGCTGGAGAGCGGTCTGTGTGACAGCTCCCCAGCGACCACACAACGACTTTCCAACGATCACGGCCAGGTCGTATCGCTGGTCGTGAACGTTGGTAAATCGTTATGTGAGACGGTACCCTTAGGGTTGGAATTAGGGCTAGGGTTGGAAATAGGGTTAAGATTAGGCTTGTGGTTCGGGTTAAGGATAGGGTTAGGGTTGTGTTGGGGTTACAGTTGTGGGTAGGGTTGGGATTAGGGTTAGGATTAGGGTTAGGGTTGGATTTAGGGTTACGGGTGTGTTGGGGTTAGGGGTGTGTTGGGGTTAGGGTTGTGATTAGGGTTATGGCTACAGTTGGGATTAGGGTTAGGGGTGTGTTGGGGTTAGTGTTGAAGTTAGAATTGAGGGGTTTCCACTGTTTAGGCACATCAGGGGTCTCCAAACGCAACATGGCGCCACCATTGATTCCAGCCAATCTTGCGTTCAAAAAGTCAAATGGTGCGCCCTCCCTTCCAAGCCCCGACGTGCGCCCAAACAGTGGTTTACCCCCACATATGGGATACCAGCGTACTCGGGACAAACTGGGCAACAACTATTGGGGTCCAATTTCTCCTGTTACCCTTGCAAAAATAAAAAATTACTTGCTAAAACATAATTTTTGAGGAAAGAACAATTATTTTTTATTTTCATGGCTCTACGTTATAAACTTATGTGAAGCACTTGGGGGTTGAAAGTGCTCGCCACACATCTAGATAAGATCCTTTTGGGGTCTAGTTTCCAAAATGGGGTCACTTAGGGGGGGTTTCTACTGTTTAGGCACATCAGGGGCTCTGCAAATGCAACGTGACGCCCGCAGACCATTCCATCAAAGTCTGCATTTCAAATGTCACTACTTCCCTTCCGAGCCCTGACGTGCGCCCAAACAGTGGTTTACCCCCACATATGAGGTATCAGTGTACTCCCAGCAAACTGGGCAACAAATATTGGGGTCCAATTTCTCCTGTTTCCCTTGTGAAAATAAACAATTGCTTGCCAAAACATCTTTTTTGAGGAAAGAAAAATGATTTTTTATTTTCACGGCTCTGCGTTGTAAACTTCTGTGAAGCACTTGGGTGTTGAACGTGCTCACCACACATCTAGATAAGTTCCTTGGGGGGTCTAGTTTCCAAAATTAGGTCACTTGTGGGGGGTTTCTACTGTTTAGGCACATCAGGGGCTCTGCAAACGTAACATGATTCCCGCAGACCATTCCATCAAAGTCTGCATTCCAAATCGTCACTACTTCCCTTCCGAGCCCCGGCATGTGCCCAAACAGTGGTTTACCCCCACATATGGGGTATCAGCGTACTCAGGAGAAACTGGACAACAACTTTTGGGGTCCAATTTCTCCTGTTACCCTTGGGAAAATAAAAAATTGTGGGTTAAAAAATCATTTTTGAGGAAAGAAAAAAATTTTTTTTATTTTCATGGCTCTGCGTTATAAACTTCTGTGAAGCACATGGGGGTTCAAAGTGCTCACCACACATCTAGATTAGTTCCTTGGGAGGTCTAGTTTCCAAAATGGGGTCACTTGTGCAGGAGCTCCAATGTTTAGGCACACAGGGGCTCTCCAAACGCGACATGGTGTCCGCTAATGATTGAACCTAATTTTCCATTCAAAAAGCCAAATGGCGCGCCTTCCCTTCCGAGCCTTGCCGTGCACCCAAACAGTGGTTTACCCCCACATATGAGGTATCGGCGTACTCAGGAGAAATTGCCCAACCAATTTTAGGATCCATTTTATCCTGTTGCCCATGTGAAAATGAAAAAATTGAGGCTAAAAGAAATTTTGTGTGAAAAAAAAGTACTTTTTCATTTTTACGGATTAATTTGTGAAGCACCTGGGGGTTTAAAGTGCTCACTATGCTTCTATATAAGTTCCTTGGGGGGTCTAGTTTCCAAAATGGGGTCACTTGTGGGGGAGCTCCAATGTTTAGGCACACGGGGGCTCTCCAAACGCGACATGGTGTCCGCTAAAGATTGGAGCCAATTTTTCATTCAAAAAGTCAAATGGCGCTCCTTCCCTTCCGAGCCCTGCCGTGCGCCCAAACAGTGGTTTACCCCCACATATGAGGTATCAGCGTACTCAGGACAAATTGGACAACAACATTCGTGGTCCAGTTTCTCCTTTTACCCTTGGGAAAATAAAAAAATTGTTGCGAAAAGATCATTTTTGTGACTAAAAAGTTAAATGTTAATTTTTCCCTTCCATGTTGCTTCTGCTGCTGTGAAACACCTGAAGGGTTAATAAACTTCTTGAATGTGGTTTTGAGCACCTTGAGGGGTGCAGTTTTTAGAATGGTGTCACTTTTGGGTATTTTCAGCCATATAGAACCCTCAAACTGACTTCAAATGTGAGGTGGTCCCTAAAAAAAATGGTTTTGTAAATTTTGTTGTAAAAATGAGAAATCACTGGTCAAATTTTAACCCTTATAAATTCCTAGCAAAATAAAAATTTGTTTCCAAAATTGTGCTGATGTAAAGTAGACATGTGGGAAATGTTATTTATTAACTATTTTGTGTCACATACCTCTCTGGTTTAACAGAATAAAAATTCAAAATGTGAAAATTGCAAAATTTTCAAATTTTTCGCCAAATTTCCGTTTTTTTCACAAATAAACTCAGAAATTATCGACCTAAATTTACCACTAACATGAAGCCCAATATGTCACGAAAAAACAATCTCAGAACCGCAAAAATAGGCTGGGTCATGAAGGGGTTAAACCACAGCGCCGTTAATTAATGGCGCTGTGGAAAAAGTGAATAGCGCCCCCCAGAGTCGGATTTTCTCTGGGGTCTCGGTTGCCGAGGGTAGCCGAGACCCCAGAGAACATGATTCGGGGGGTTTTTACCGACCCCCGAGTTGCGATCGCCGGTAATTAACCGTTTACCGGCGGTCGCAACAAAAAATAAAAAAAAACGCGATTTGCCATTTAATTTCTCTGTCCTCCGATGTGATCGCACATCGGAGGACAGAGAAATAGTGTCCCCGATGGCCCCCAATAGCCCCCCAATACTCACCTATCTCCCCCGGTGCTCCTCGTGGCTCCCGATGGGCGCCGCCATCTTTTTTCCGGGAAAAAATGGCAGGCGCATGCGCAGTGCGCCCGCCGCCTGGCACCCAGAAGATCTTTGGGGTCTCGGCTGCCGGGGGTAGCCGAGACCCCAAAGAACGTGATCGGTGTCGGTTTTTACCGACCCCTGTTTTGCGATCGCCGGTAATTAACTGTTTACCGGCGACCGCAAAAAAAAAAAAAAGCGATCTGTTATTCTCTGTCCTCTGATGTGATCGCACATCAGAGGACAGAGAAATAGGGGGATTCGGGGACCCTATCATACTCACCCGGTGTCCCCGGGTCCTCCTGCGTCTCCTCTTGCCGGCTTCTTCCTCTGCAAAGAAAATGGCGGGCGCAGTGCGCCCGCCATCTGCTGCCATCTGCCGGCCGGCAGGAGAGACGAGTTGGGGCTAAAATTAGGACTAGGGTTAGGGCTAGGGTTGGGGCTAAATTTAGGGCTAGGGTTAGGGTTAGGCTACTTTCGCACTAGTGTTTTTTGGCTTCCGTCGCAATGCATCGTTGGAGAAAAAACGCATCCTGCAAAAGTGCTTGCAGGATGCGTTTTTTTCTCCATTGACTTGCATTAGCGACACATTGCGACGGATTGCCACACGTCGCATCTGTCGTGCGACGGATGCGTTGTGCTTTGGCGGACCGTCGGCACAAAAAAACGCTACATGTAACTTTTTTTGTGCGACGTGTCCGCCATTTCCGACCGCGCATGCGCGGCCGGAACTCCGCCCCCGCCTCCCCGCACCTCACAATGGGGCAGCGGATGCGTTGAAAAAACAGCATCCTCTGCACCCGTTGTGCGGCGCTTACAACGCTAGCGTCGGTACGTCGGCCCGACACACTGCAATGGGCCGAGTACGACGCTAGTGTGAAAGTAGCAATAGGCTTCTTTCACACTTGCGTCGGTACGGGGCGGTCGCAATGTGTCAGCCCGACGTAACGACGCACGTTGTGAAAATTGTGCACAACGTGGGCAGTGGATGCAGTTTTTCAACGCATCCGCTGCCCAGTCTATGTCTTGGGGAGGAGGGGGCAGAGTTACGGCCACGCATGCGCGGAAATGGCGGACGCGACGTACAAAAAAAAGGTTACATTGAACTTTTTTTGTGACGACGGTCCGCCAAAACACAACGGATCCAGTGCACGATGGACGCGACGTGTGGCCATTCGTCGGTAATACAAGTCTATGGGCAAAAAAGGCATCCTGTGGGCACATTTGCAGGATCCGTTTTTTGTCCAAAACGACGGATTGTGACGGATGCCACACGACGCAAGTGTGAAAGTAGCCTTAGGGTTAGGGTTGGGGCTAAAGTTAGGGCTAGGGTTAGGGTTAAATTTAGGGTTAGGATTGGGGCTAAAGTTAGGGTTAGGGCTAGGGTTGGGGCTAAAATTAGGGTTAGGGTTGGGGCTAAAGTTAGGGATAGAGTTGGGATTAGGGTTAGGGTTTGGATTGGGGTTGGTATTAGGGTTACGGTTGGGATTAGGGTTACGTTTGGGATTAGGGTTGGGATTAGGGTTTTGATTAGGGTTATGGTTAGAGTTGAGATTAGGGCTGTTTTGGGGTTAGGGTTGTGATTATCGTTAGGGTTGTGATTAGGATTATGGATCGGGTTGAGATTAGGGTTAGGGGTGTGTTGGAGTTAGGGTTGGAGTTAGAATTGGGGGGTTTCCACTGTTTAGGTACATCAGGGGGTCTCCAAACACGATAGACAATTTTGCGCTAAAAAAGTCAAATGGTGCTCCCTCCCTTCTGAGCTCTGCCGTGCGCCCAAACAGTGGTTTACCCCCACATATGGGGCATCAGCGTACTCGGGATAAATTGGACAACAACTTTTGGGGTCCAATTTCTCCTGTTACCCTTGTGAAAATAAAAACTTGGGGGCTAAAAATCTTTTTTGTGGGGAAAAAAATATTTTTTTATTTTCACTACTCTGCATTATAAACTTCTGTGAAGCACTTGAGCATTCAAAGTTCTCACCACATATCTAGATAAGTTCCTTAGGGGGTCTAGTTTCCAAAATTTGATCACTTGTTGGGGGTTTCTACTTTTTAGGTACATCAGGGGCTCTGCAAACGCAACATAACACCCACAGACAATTCTATCAAAGTCTGAATTCCAAAATGGCGCTCCTTCTCTTCCGAGCTCTGCCGTGTGCCCAAACAGTGGTTTACCCCCACATATGGGGTACCAGCATGCTCAGGACAAATTGGAGAACAAATATTGGTGTCCAATTTCTCTTGTTACCCTTGTGAAAATAAAAACTTGGGGGCTAAAAAATCTTTTTTGTTAAAAAAAAAAAAATATTTTTTATTTTCACGACTCTGCATTATAAACTTCTGTGATGCACTTGGGCATTCAAAGTTCTCACTACACATCTAGATAAGTTCCATGGGGGGGTCTAGTATCCAAAATGGGGTCACTTTTGGGGGGTTTCTACTGTTTAGGCACATCAGGGGCTCTCCAAACGCGACATGGCGTCCGATCTCAATTCCAGTCAATTTTGCATTGAAAAGTCAAATGGCGCTCCTTTGCTTCCGAGCTCAGCCATGTGCCCAAACAGTGGTTTACCCCCACATATGGGGTATCGACGTACTCAGGAGAAATTGCACAACAACTTTTGTGGTCTAATTTCTCCTGTTACCCTTGTGAAAATAAGAATTTGTGGGCGAAAAAATCATTTTTGTGAAAACAAATGCGATTTTTTATTTTCACGGCTCTACGTTATAAACTTCTGTGAATCACTTGGGGGTTCAAAGTGCTCACCACACATCTAGATAAGTTCCTTAAGGGGTCTAGTTTCCAAAATGGTGTCACTTGTGGGGGGTTTCCACTGTTTAGGCACATTAGGGGCTCTCCAAACGCGACATGGCGTCCGATCTCAATTCCAGCCAATTCTGCATTGAAACAGTCAAACGGCGCTCCTTCACTTCCAAGCTCTGCGGTGCGCCCAAACAGTGGTTTACCTCCACATATGGGGTATCGGCGTACTCAGGAGAAATTGCACAACAAAATTTGTGGTTAAATTTCTGTTTTTACACTTGTGAAAATTAAAAAAAATGGTTCTGAAGTAAAATGTTTGCAAAATAAAGTTAAATGTTCATTTTTTTCTTCCACATTGTTTCAGTTCCTGTGAAGTACGTAAAGGGTTAATAAACTTCTTGAATGTGGTTTTGAGTAGCTTGAGGGGTGCAGTTTTTAGAATGGTGTCACACTTGGTTATTTTCTATCATATAGACCCCTCAAAATGACTTCAAAGGTGATGTGGTCCCTAAAAAAAACATGGTGTTGTAAAAATGAGAAATTGCTGGTCAACTTTTAACCCTTATAACTCCCTAACAAAAAAAAATTTTGTTTCCAAAATTGTGCTGATGTAAAGTGGACATGTGGGAAATGTTATTTATTAACTATTTTTCGTGACATATGTCTCTGATTTAAGGGCATAAAAATACAAAGTTTGAAAATTGCAAAATTTTACAAATTTTCGCCATATTTCCTTTTTTCATAAATAATCGCAAGTAATATCGAAGAAATGTTACCACTAACTTGAAGTACAATATGTCACGAAAAAACAATCTCAGAATCAGTGGGATCCGATAAAGCGTTCCAGAGTTATAACCTCTTAAAGTGACAGTGGTCAGAATTGTAAAAATTGGCTCGGTCATTAAGTACCAAATTGGCTCTGTCACTAAGGGGTTAATTTTTTTTTTGTTTTGTTTTCTAACCCCGCAATATTATATGCAGTATGTAAAATAGGAGGCAGGTCACTGAAGGATCAGTGACCGGTCATAAGCTCTTAAGGATGAATATGTAAGCAGAGCAACACATCAACCCAAAAATATTACCCTACTTGCCTATGGACAAGGGCTATCTGTAAAGCTGTACAATAATCCATAATGTCGTGAGTAGTGTTGAGCATTCCGATACCGCAAGTATCGGGTATCGGCCGTTACTTGCGGGTATCGGAATTCCGATACCGAGATCCGATACTTTTGTGGTATCGGGTATCGGTATCGAAACAACATTAATGTAAAAATGTGTAAAAGAGAGAATTAAAATAAAAAATATTGCTATACTCACCTCTCCGACGCAGCCTGCACCTTACCGAGGGAAGCGGCAGCGTTCTTTGTTTAAAATTCGCGCTTTTCTTTCCTTTACGTGAAGTCCCGGCTTGTGATTGGTTGCGTCGCAGTCACATGGGCGACGCAACCAATCACAGCAAGCCGTGACGTAATTTCAGGTCCTTAAGGATTTTAAAATTACGTCCCGGCTTTGTGATTGGTTGCGTCGCAGTCACATGGGCGACGCAACCAATCACAAGCCGTGACGTCACGGGAGGCTGGACACGCGCGCATTTTAAAATGCGCGCGTGTCCAGCCTCCTGTGACGTCACGGCTTGTGATTGGTTGCGTCGCCCATGTGACTGCGACGCAACCAATCACAAAGCCGGGACGTAATTTTAAAATCCTTAAGGGCCTGAAATTACGTCACGGCTTGCTGTGATTGGTTGCGTCGCCCATGTGACTGCGACGCAACCAATCACAAAGCCGGGACTTCACGTAAGGAAAGAAAAGCGCGAATTTTAAGCAAACAACGCTGCCGGTTCCCTCGGAGAGGTGAGTATAGCAATATTTTTTATTTTAATTCTTTCTTTAACACATTAATATGGTTCCCAGGGCCTGAAGGAGAGTTTCCTCTCCTTCAGACCCTGGGAACCATCAGGGATACCTTCCAATACTTGAGTCCCATTGACTTGTATTGGTATCGGGTATCGGTATCGGATTGGATCCGATGCTTTGCCGGTATCGGCCGATACTTTCCGATACCGATACTTTCAAGTATCGGACGGTATCGCTCAACACTAGTCGTGAGACATCAGCATTATGGATTATCGGCAGACAGGCAAGTATAAATTAGATTTTTTTTATTTTTTTTTATTTTTTAACATTAATTTACTGACTTGGCCACTGCGTTACTTTTACCCTGTTCTTCAGAAAACAGATGTGTGTTTACAATCATTATCATGTTGGAAAAATGCACATTTACCCTAGGGCTTGTGATGGTGGACGCTTCTCATTCAATACACTGTGTTCCAAATTATTATGCACAAAGAGTTTAGGAATGATAAGGTTAGAGTTTTTTTTATTTGTCATTTAAACTCATTGATGGTGATGTGTGTCAGGGCTATTTATAATCACTGAAAGCAATTGCAGATACCTGTGCAAATTAGTTTGGCAGGTGTGTCCAAATAAAGGCAAGACTACTTAAGAAGGCTGTTCCACATTATTAAGCAGCCTACATTTTTTGCCAAAATGGGAAAGAAAAAGGATGTGTCGGCTGCTGAGAAGCAACAAATTGTGGAGTATTTAGGTCAAGGCATGACTACAATCAACATTGCCAAGACACTTCATCTTGATCATCGCACAATCAAGAAGTATGTAGCTGATTCCCAGCACACACGTGTGCGTGCTGATAAGGAAAAATTGAGGACTCTTTCCAACAGGCAATTGCGTAAGGTTAAAAGAGCAGCTGCAAAAATGCCTTGTCATAGCAGCAGACAAGTTTTTGAAGCTGCTGGTGCCTCCAACGTCCCCAGAACAACAAGATGCAGGGTCCTTCAGAGGTTTGCAGCTGTGCGTAAGCCATCCTGTCGACCACCTCTATCCACAGCAACAAGCAGAAACGGCTCCAGTGGGCCAAACGATACATGAAGACTGACTTCCAAACTGTTTTGTTCACCGATGAGTGCCGTGCAACGCTCGATGGATCAGATGGATGGAGTGGAGGATGGACACCCCATGAAAACACGGCTAAGGCACCAACAAGGAGGAGGTGGAGTAATGTTTTGGGCTGGAATCATGGGGAGAGATTGTCGGCCCCTTTATGATCCCTGAAGGGGTAAAGATGAACTCCATAATCTATGTGGAGTTTCTAAAACAATACTTCCTGCCATGGTTCAATAGGAAGAACCGTGCTTTCCGCAGCAAGATCATTTTCATGCATGATAATGCACCGTCTCATGCTGCAAAAAACACATCTGCATCTCTGGCTGCTATGGGCATAGAAGAGGACAAACTTATGGTGTGGCCACCATCTTCCCCTGACCTCAACCCCATTGAGAACCTCTGGAGCATCATCAAAAGGAGTGTCTATGATGGCGGGAGGCAGTTCACATCTAAGCAACAACTCTGGGAGGGTATTCTGTCCACATGCAAAACAATTGAAGCAGAAATCATCCAAAAACTGACAAATTCAATGGACGAGAGAGTTCAGAAGCTTCTTTCGAACAAGGGGTCCTATGTGCAAATGTAACATCACCTAGAATAAAGTTTTCACTTGAAAACTGTTTGATTTCATTTTGTAATAAGCTGATAATGCTTATAACTTCACAACTGACCATTTGTTTGTTCAAAATAAAAAAAGGTTGAAAACTCTGCTGTGCATAATAATTTGGAACATGCATTTTGAGTATTTATTTTTTTTTTTAAAAAGATACTGTTTTCATAGGCAGCTTGTTCCAAAACATTGCAATTATACTAGAATAGTAGATGACTGGAAAATAACAATGACTGCAATTCAGATAGGTAATTTAGAGAAAATATGAGGAAATATTATTTGCATAATAATTTGGAACACAGTGTATAGAGCAGTACATCTGTGAGTTCATGATGCTATCAATGAACTGTAGCTCCCTGACACCAGTAGCACTCATGCAGCCCTACATAAGGACACTGCCACCACTATGTTTCACTATAGACACCATTAACCCCTTTCTGACATTAGACGTACTATCCCGTCGAGGTGGGGTGGGCCTGTCTGCCCAGCGATGGGATAGTACGTCATAGCGATCGGCTGTGCTCACGGGTCTTCTACCTTCTCCCTGCAGGCCCCGGATCCAAAATGGCCACGGGGCTGCATCTGGGTCCTGCAGGGAGGTGGCTTACCAGCGCCTGCTTAGAGCAGGCATCGGGAAGCCTCCAGGAGTGCATGTCAGATCGCTGATCTGACACAGTGCACTGCAAAGTGTCAGATCAGCGATCTTACACTATAACACGATGCCCCCCCCCCCCCCCCCCAGGGCAATGTTATAGTGTAAAAAAAAAAAATTCAGATGTGTAAGAAAAAAAAAAAAAAAATCCTAAAAAAAAAATATTGTTCCCATAAATACTTTCATTTATCTAAATAAAAAAAACAATAAAAGTACACATTTAGTATCGCCGCGTCCGTAACAACCCAACCTATAAAACTGTCCCACTAGTTAACCCCTTCAGTGAACACCGTAAAAAAATTAAAAAAAACGAGGCAAAAAACAACGCTTTATTATCTTACCGCCGAGCAAAAAGTGGAATAACACGCGATCAAAAAGACGGATATAAATAACCATGGTACCACTGAAAACATCATCTTGTCCTGCAAAAAACGAGCTGCCATACAGCATCATCAGCGAAAAAATAAAAAAATTATAGTCCTCAGAATAAAGCGATGTAAAAATAATTATTTTTACTATAAAATAGTTTTTATCGTATAAAAGTGGCAAAACATAAAAAAATGATATAAATGAGGTATCGCTGCAATCGTACTGACCCGAAGAATACGGGAATGGTATAAACGCCACTTCCCCCCCCCCCAAAAAAAAAAAAAGAAATTCATGAATAGCTGGTTTTTGGTCATTCTACTTCACAAAAAATCGGAATAAAAAGCGGTCAAAAAATGTCACGTGCCCGAAAATGGTGCCAATAAAAACGTCAACTCGTACCGCAAAAAACAAGACCTCACATGACTCTGTGGACCAAAATATGGAGTATAAATATAGTGTGTGACGGCTGCCCATCATAAAAATCCGCTAGAAAACCCGCTATAAAACTAAATCAAACCCCCCTTCATCACCCCCTTAGTTAGGGAAAAATTAAAAAAATGTATTTATTTCCATTTTCCCGTTAGGGTTAGGGTTGGGGCTAGGGTTTGGATTACATTTACGGTTGGGATTAGGGGTGTGGTTAGGGTTATGGTTGGGATTCGCGTTAGGCGTGTGGTTGGGGTTAGGGGTGTGTTTGGGTTAGGATTTCAGTTAGAATTGGGGGTTTCCACTGTTTAGGCACATCAGGGGCTCTCCAAACGCAACATGGTGTCCCATCTCAATTCCAGTCAATTTTGCATTAAAAAGTCAAACGGCGCTCCTTCCCTTCTGAGCTCTGCCATGCGCCCAAACAGTGGTCCCTTCCCCCCCATATATGGGGTATCAGCTTACTCAGGACAAATTGCACAACAACTTTTGGGGTCCAATCTCTTCTCTTACCCTTGGGAAAATAAAAAATTGGGGGCGAAAAGATCATTTTTGTGAAAACATATGATTTTTTATTTTTACGGCTCTATATTATAAACTTCTGTGAAGCACTTGGTGGGTCAAAGTGCTCACCACAAATCTAGATAAGTTCCTTAGGGGGTCTAGTTTCCAAAATGGTGTCACTTGTGGGGGGTTTCAATGTTTAGGCACATCAGGGGCTTTCCAAACGCAACATGGCGTCCCATCTCAATTCCAGTCAATTTTGCATTGAAAAAGTCAAATGGCGCTCCTTCCCTTCCAAGCTCTGCCATGCACCCAAATAGTGGTTTACCCCCACATATGGGGTATCTGCGTACTCAGGACAAATTGTACAACAACTTTTGTATTCCAATTTCTCCTGTTACCCTTGGTAAAATAAAACAATTTGGAGCTGAAGTAAATTTTTTTGTAAAAAAAAAAAAAAGTTAAATGTTCATTTTTTTTTTTTCAACATTCCAAAAATTCCTGTGAAACACCTGAAGGGTTAATAAACTTCTTGAATGTGGTTTTGAGCACCTTGAGGGGTGCAGTTTTTAGAATGGTTTCACAATATCCATCATATAGACCCCTCAAAATGACTTCAAATGTGATGTGGTCCCTAAAAAAAAAAAAAATGGTGGTGTAAAAATGAGAAATTGCTGGTCAACTTTTAACCCTTATAACTCCCTAACAAAAAAAAATTTTGGCTCCAAAATTGTGCTGATGTAAAGTAGACATGGGAAATGTTATTTTTATTCAGTCGCCATGACAGCACCACGAGAGAGGGGATCCGCCCTTCAGGGACAGGAAACCTACAGACATAAAAGGGCGGCACCTCTCTCCCTCGTCAGTTGGTTTCCTGTCCCTGACAGGCGAACCTCTTCAGGCAGACCTTGTGAAGAAGGTCGAAGAAAGAAGACTACCCACTTCTGGTGATCCGATGCAGGTAGCGGGAGGGCCCCTACCTCGGACTATCCAGGACGCAGGAAGCACCACACAGCAGGGGGACTGTCTCGTGTAGGTGTCAGCAGAGGGAAGCAGCCTTCAGAACGGCTTGCTTCCTAAATGACCCTTCGCCGCAGGTACCCGGTAAGTATGTGGTGCCTGCTCCTGGGGCCGTGTCTGGCGGGTCTTTCCGGGTCCGGTCGTGTCCTGCGGAGGTGAGCTCTTCAGTCCAGCCGGCGTGTCCGGGTGTCGGAGGAGGCGCCGCAGTTGCGACTGGTGGGTCCCTCTGGATGGACTGCGGAAGCGGGTGCGGCACGGCCTGGGGGGGCCCTATTGTCAGCCGGGGGCGCGGCCTCGGGAGGGGGAAGCCAATCCTCACATTGGTGCTGGGCAGGTCACATGGAGATCCTGCTGACCCCCATCCGGGGGAGGTACCGTTGGGGGCATATTTAAGGAAGGATATGGAAGCTGCTCAGTGTCTCAGACCCATTTATTCAAATGGAGTCGCCGGAGCAGGAAGCACCGCAGCTTGAGAAGCGGCAGCAGCCTCAGGCCATTGAAGAGACCCATGCTATCTCCCAGCGGTGATCTAGTGGCAGTAGTCGCGCTGGTGGAGCCAAAAGTGTTCAGAAGTCCTCAGGCCGTAAAACATCACCGGCCAGGAGGGACCCCCCACTAACTACGGTACCGTGAATCACGCATCTGGGTAAGTGATCTACGTGAATGTTCACTTAATGATCCTCTGCCCCTCTTTATGTTCCCTCTCTCCTTACTAGGGGAGAAAATGTTCCACCAAAGCCAAACACAGGGAGTGTGGCGATTTTGGGGAACCACTCCCAGATAATTATGAGAAAAGGTCGTGCAAGCCTTGCATACAACGTTTAATAGAGGAAGAGGCCCCTGACCTTACGTCTACCTTAAGAGATATGGTTAGATGGGAAATCAGAAGTTCTATTAAATCCCAAAAGTCAGATTCTAAAAAGGGGAAAAAAATTAGATCCCCAATGTTGGACTTTTGTTCAAATTCGGGCGAGCTAAGCTCAGATTCCTCTCAATCTTCCTCTTCATCCATTGACGCTGAGTCGGGGCACTCCTGCTTACCACTAGATAGAATTAATCAGCTGGTTAAAGCAGTGAATAATACAATGGGTATTGAAGAGCCCCAGTCGGAATGCTCCATGCAGGACATAATGTTTAAGGGGTTAGATAAAAAATCCCATAGATCTTTTCCGGTGATTGATAAAATAAAAGCTTTAATTGCAAGGGAGTGGAAGAAACCAGAAAGGAAAGGATCACTTCCACCGGCATTTAAGGTATCCATTCGAGGAAGAAGCGTCATCCTCATGGGATAAGGCCCGAAGCTAGACGCGGCAGTAGCCAAAGCGTGTAAAAAGACCTCGCTACAGTTTGAGGATCTAGGCAATCAAAAAGACCCATTAGACAGAAAGGCTGACGTTTTTCTAAAGGGTTCTTGGGAAACGGCGGCGGGATCTCTGAGACCAGCAATTGCGGCTACTTGTACAGCACAGTCGCTAATGGTGTGGCTTGACCGCCTGGAAGATCAACTTAAAAATAAAGTTCATAGAAATGAGATCTTAGCCTCCCTTCCTATAATTCAAGAAGCAGCAGCTTTTCTTTCAGACGCTTCAACAGATTCGGTGAAATTGGTAGCCAGATCTTCAGCCCTGTCCAATGCAGCCCCCAGGGCTTTATGGATAAAATGTTGGCCAGGAGATTTACAAGCCAGATCAAAATTGTGTGGCATTCCCTGTGAGGGGGCGCACTTGTTTGGACCAGTGCTGGATGAGCTGTTAGAAAAAGCCGGCGATAATAAAAAACGATTTCCCTTTCTAGGAAGACCCTCATACAGACGGGAATATAATAAAACATGGTTCAACCGCAAAAGGTCAAGCAGAGAAAGATCCAGATATGACAGTAACAGGAAAAGAGGTAGAGGTTATATGTTTAACACCTCTCGGGACTATAAAAAGCCTCAATGACTGCTGGACCAGGTGGGGGGGAAGACTTTCAGCCTTCTACCCGGCCTGGTTGAAGATTTCCAATAGCCCATGGGTCCTCAGTATTATTGCAACTGTTCTAAGGTTCGAGTTCCAAGGATTTCCTCAAGATAAATTTTGTCTAACACCTATCCGTTCTTCCTCTGCAGAACAATTAGTCCAGGAACTTCAGCAAAAGGGAGTGCTGATTAATGTGCCCACAATACAGAGAGGTAAGGGGTTTTATTCCCCCCTCTTCCTGATTAAAAAACCTGATGGGTCCTTCCGTACCATCATTAATTTAAAAGGACTAAATAAATTTCTCCTGGTTCCTTCCTTCAAGATGGAGTCTGTAAAGACGGCAATAAAGCTTATGTTTAACAATTGCTTCATGGTTTGTCTTAGATTTGAAAGACGCCTATTATCACGTCCCGATACACGCAGACCATCAACAATTCCTTAGAGTGGCAGTTTCAATTAATGGCACAATAGAGCACTTCCAATACCGAGCACTTCCCTTTGGTGTCGCGATTGCACCCAGTGTATTCACTAAAATAATGGTAGAAGTCATGGCTTACCTTCACGAACAGGACATCTTAATAGTTCCCTATTTAGATGACTTATTAATCGTGGGACATTCGGAATCACACTGCACTGACCAGTTAGGAAAGGTGACTTCAATAATGCAGGAATTGGGTTGGATCATTAATTTTAAAAAATCCCATTTACAACCCTCTAAAGTACAGGAGTTTTTGGGTCTTCTCATAGATTCTAGTAGGCAGGAATGCCACCTTCCATATGCAACAATTAGTAACTAAAGTAATTAAAAAACCATCTGTCTCTATAAGAAAGGCAATGTCACTGTTGTGAGTGATCCTATCGTGTATCCCGGCGGTCCTCTGGGCTCAATATCACACCAGAACACTACAGTGGGACATATTACGTAACACCCGTCACTTGTCAGGTCACCTTGATGGTATTTTTTCACTATCCACGGATTCTATACAATCTTTACATTGGTGGACACATATACCAAATTTACGTAGAGGTGTTCCCTGGACAAACGATGTGTCCCGAATAGTCACTACAGATGCTAGTCCCAGGGGATGGGGAGCGCACATGGAGGATAGTTGGGTCCAGGGACTATGTTCTCAATCTGAACAAAATTCATCGGCCAACTTAAAAGAATTATTAGCGGTAGAACGCGCTTTAAAAAATTTTCTTATACCCCTACAGGGTAGACATGTCAGATTTTTTTCAGACAACCAGGTGACCGTAGCCTATATTAACCATCAAGGAGGTACTCGGTCAGGTTCATTAATGGATGTTGCGGATCGTATGTTTCAGATGCCCGAAAAACATCTACTATCTCTTCCGGCTCTTCATATAAAAGGAAAGCTCAATGTCATGGCCGACTATCTAAGCCGCAACAAACTCGGACAGGGAGATTGGACATTGAATCAGACCATCTTCAATCAGATTGTACAATTATGGGGATGCCCAGATATAGACCTTTTCGCAAGCAAAGAAAACAGAAAGCTACATCGATTCTGCTCCTTAAACCCCAGGGAAAACCCATATGCAGTGGATGCTCTCTTAATTTCATGGCACTTCAATCTCGCTTATGCCTTTCCCCCTCTAAACTTAATCCCGATAGTTCTGAGAAAGATACGGGAGGACAGAGCCCGGGTAATCATGGTAGCCCCGTTCTGGCCCAGAAGGTCATGGTTTCCATGGCTGAGGAAGATGTCCATTTCCCAGCCTTGGATTCTTCCAGAGATACTAGATCTCCTCTCCCAGGGCCCAATTCTCCATCCACGAGTCGCCAATTTACATCTAGCGGCGTGGAATTTGAGAGGTCATTACTAAGAGCGAAGGGTTTTTCTCGAGAGCTAGTAAACAAATACGACAAACATTTATGTCAGAATTTGGAAGACATTTTTAGAGGTCTCAGGGGCACATATTGGTCAAAAATTCTGTATTAATAAAATTTTGGAAATTTTACAGAGGGGTTTAGAGATGGGTTTAGCCACAAGCACTCTGAGTTCAAGTGTCGGCTCTGGGGGCGCTGTACAATAGTAAGTTAGCCAACAATCACTGGATATCTAGTTTCTTCAAGGCTGCAACTAGGTCCAGGCCAGTTATTAAGCAGAAATTGGTTCCATGGGACCTAAATTTTGTACTGGCAGCTCTGATGGAAGCGCCATTTGAACCTATTGACACTGTCCCGATTAAGATCCTATCTTTTAAAACGGCCCTTTTAGTCGCGTTCACATCCGCGAGAAGGGTTAGCGATTCACAAGCCCTATCTAGACAGCCTCCATATATGCAGTTTAGAGAAGATAGTTATCTTGAAACCTGATCCTCTTTACCTTCCGAAAAGTAGCTTCAAAATTTCACAGATTACAGGAAGTGGTTCTACCTTCGTTCTGTTCTAGCCCCACTAATGATAAAGAACGAAAATTCCATTCGCTAGATGTAAGAAGATGTCTTCTTAAATATATTTTGGTTACTAACACTTGGAAGAAAGATAATTCCCTATTTGTATCCTTCCAGGGAGTTAGAAAGGGACTTAGAGTGTCCAAAAACACATTAGCTAGATGGATCAGGGAGGCAATTTCTTTGGCTTATTCAGCAGGTGGTGTGCAGATCCCGGAAGGTATAAAAGCTCACTCCACTCGAGCCATGGCTACTTCCTGGGCAGAGAGATCAGAAGTGTCGATTGAAGACCTTTGTAAGGCGGCCACATGGTCTTCTCCATCTACTTTTCTTAACCACTATAGACTAGATTTGGGTAGCTCCTCCGATCTCACATTTGGGAGAAGGGTGCTTGAAGCAGTTGTCCCTTCCTAGTCTCTTTTACTTCTCTGAAAGTCTCTCTTGGTGCTGTCATGGCGACTGAATAAATACGTAAGCTACTTACCGGTAGCGGTGTTTTTCAGGAGCCCATGACAGCACCCTTATATTCCCTACCCTCTCTTCTTGTGTGGGTCAACACCTTCTTTCCATTAAGTCCTAAGTTTATTCACTGGGTGAATTGTACCATGTTTTAAAATTGTTTATATGCTACTAACCTAAGAGATCCTCTCATGCTCTGTAAACTGTTGTGATTTTGCTTTTTGCTCCCTCTAGTGGTCATTAGTGATTTGACTCTGGAGCGTCTGTCTTTTCCTATATCCTCACCTGGGCCGTTAGTTCAGGGGCGTTGCTATATAAGCTCCCTGGACCTTCAGTTCAATGCCTGGCATCGTTGAAATCAGAGCTAATCTGTTGTGCTCTTGTCCTCTGATCCTGGTTCCTGTTTTTCAAGCTAAGTCTGCTTCTTTGCTTTTTGCTTTTGTTTTGTTTGGTATTTTTGTCCAGCTTGTTCCTATCTGTATCCTGACCTTTGCTGGAAGCTCTAGGGGGCTGGTGTTCTCCCCCCGGACCGTTAGACGGTTCGGGGGTTCTTGAATCTCCAGCGTGGATTTTTACAGGGTTTTTGTTGACCAGATAAGTTATCTTGCTATATTCTGCTATTAGTAAGCTGGCCTCTCTTTGCTGAACCTGGTTCATTTCTGTGTTTGTCATTTCCTCTTACCTCACCGTTATTATTTGTGGGGGGCTTGTATCTTGCTTTGGGGTCCCTTTCTCTGGAGGCAAGAGAGGTCTTTGTTTTCTTCTCCTAGGGGTAGTTAGATTCTCCGGCTGGCGCGAGTCATCTAGCGATCACCGTAGGCATGATCCCCGGCTACTTCTAGTGTTGGCGTTAGGAGTAGCTATTTGGTCAACCCAGTTACCACAGCCCTATGAGCTGGATTTTTGTATCTTGCAGACTTACACGTTCCTCTGAGACCCTGTCCACTGGGGTCATAACAGTAAACCAACTGACAAGGGAGAGAGGTGCTGCCCTTTTATGTCTGTAGGTTTCCTGTCCCTGAAGGGCGGATCTCCTCTCTCGTGGTGCTGTCATGGGTTTCTGAAAAACACCGCTACCGGTAAGTAGCTTACGTATATTAAGTATTTTGTGTGACATATCTCTGTGATTTTAGGACATAAAAATTCAAATTTGCAAAATTTCGAAATTTTCGCCAAATTTCCATTTTTTTCACAAATAAATGCAGGTAATATCAAAGAAATTTTACCACTATTATGAAGTACAATATGTCATGAGAAAACAGTGTCCGAATCACTGGGATCCGTTGAAGCGTTCCAGAGTTATAACCTCATAAAGGGTCAGAATTGTAAAAATTGGCCTGGTCATTAACGGTCAAACCACCCTTGTGGGTAGAGGGGTTAATTTTTCTCATTTCATTTGTCAAAATGCATAGTGCCTACAGTGAAATATGGTTATTGTATGGTCATTACAAGGAGACAGATGGAGTCATTTTGGACTCTTTTTGCCCTCTGTTGCAGCAGTGTCCTATTGTTTTAGGCATGCACACAACTGTGATCGACCACACTTCGTGTGCTAAAGACATATGAAAAGATGAGACTGACACAATCGAAACAGAGGCCATAGTGACTCCATTTTCCTTTTTATGAGTGGTTACATCGTAATAGTGTTTTTTGGGTAATTTAGATGGAAATTCCAATGTAAATGTTCATTGTAGAGAAGAAGAAAAGTGCCAATCTAGCCTTATTTTTATTTTTTTCATTCTGCCTCCCAAAATTCAACGCAGTTCAACAAATATATATACCTTATATACTCGAGTATAAGCCGAGAATTTAATCCCCAAAAAATGGGCTGAAAGTGCCCCTCTCGGCTTATACTCGAGTCATGGAAGGCGGGGGGGGGGGTCGGCGGGTGAGGGGGAGTGACGCCTGTCAAATACTCACCTGCTCCCAGCGCTCCTGGCACGGTCCCCGCATGCCCCACGGTCTTTGGGCGCGGCAGCTTCTTCCCCTGTTCAGTGGTCACTGGTACCGCTTATTAAAGTTATGAATATGGACTCCACTCCCATAGGGGTGGAGCCGCATATTAATTACTGTAATGAGCAGTGTCACGTGACCGCTCACTACAGGAAGAAGCTGCCGCTCCCGGAGACGTGGGACATGCAGGGACCGCTCCGGGAGCAGGTGAGTATGTCATATTCACCTTTCCACGTTCCACCGCCGCCTTGTCTTCCGCGTCCTCTGCAGTGACTGTTCAGATCAGAGGGCGCGATGACGTATTAGTGTGCGCGCTCCCTCTGCCTGAACAGTCAGTGCGGAGAGACGGGATGCTGAGGAGCAGCGGGCAGCGACGAGAGGTGAGTATGTCATTTTTTTATTTATTTTTTTAGTGCAGCTGCATTACATGTGTCACAATGCTATATGGAGCGTCTATGGGGCCATAAAGAACTGCATGGAGCATTATATAGAGCATCTATGGGGCCATAAAGAACTGCATGGAGCATTATATGTGGCATCTATGGGGCCATAACTGCATGGAGCATTATATGGAGCATCTATGGGGCCATAACTGCATGGAGCATTATATGGAGCATCTATGGGGCCATAACTGCATGGAGCATTATATGGAGCATTTATGGGGCCATAACTGCATGGAGCATTATATGGAGCATCTATGGGGCCATAACTGCATGGAGCATCTATGGGGCCATAACTGCATGGAGCATTATATGGAGCATCTATGGGGCCATAACTGCATGGATCATTATATGGGGCATCTATGGGGCCATAACTGCATGGAGCATTATATGGGGCCTCTATGGGGCCATAACTGCATAGAGCATTATATGGGGCATCTATGGGGCCATAACTGCGTGGAGCATTATATGGGGCATCTATGGGGCCATAAAGAACTGCATGGAGCATTATATAGGGCATCTATGAGGCCATAACTGCATGGAGCATTATATGGGGCCATAAAGAACTGCATGGAGCATCTATGGGGCCATGACTGCATGGCGCATTATATGGGGCCATAACTGCATGGAGCATTATATGGAGCATCTATGGGGACATAACTGCTTGGAGCAATATATGAGGCATCTATGGGGCCATAAAGAACTGCATGGAGCATTATATGGGGCATCTATGGGGCCATAATGAACTGCATGGAAAATTATATGGAGCATCTATGGTGCCATAAAGAACTGCATGGAGCATTACATGGGGCCATAAAGAACTGCATGGAGCATTATATGGAGCATCTATGGGGCCATAAAGAACTGCATGGAGCATTATATGGGGCATTTATGGGGCAATAAAGAACTGCATGGAGCATTATATGGGGCCATAAATAACTGAATGGAGCATTATATGAGGCATCTTATGGGGCCATAAAGAACTGCATGGAACATTATATGGGGCATATTTTGTATGGAGCATCTTATGGGGCCATAATGAACAGTATGGAGCATTATACGGGGCTCCTGATTCAATATGGATATTCAAAAACACTTAACCTACTGATGTCTCAATTAATTTTACTTTTATTGGTATCTATTTTTATTTTTGACATTTACCGGTAGCTGCTGCATTTTCCACCCTAGGCTTATACTCGAGTCATTAAGTTTTCCCAGTTTTTGTTGCAAAATTAGGGGGTCGGCTTATACTCGAGTATATACGGTACTTTTTTACTTTTTTTTTTTTTTCAAACTATTTTCAGTTTCACTTTGTAAGGCTACTTTCACACTTCCGTCTTTTGTCCTCCGTCGCAATCCGTCGTTATGGGCATAAAAAGGGATCCTGCAAATGTGCTTGCAGGATGCGTTTTTTGCCCATAGACTTGTATTAGCAACGGATGGGCACAGGTCGCATCCGTCGTGCGACGGATCCGTCGTGTTTTGGCGGACGTGACGCACAAAACGTTCAATGTAACATTTTTTTGTGCGACGTGTGCGCCACTTCCGACCGCCCATGCGTGACCGGAACTCCGCCCCCTCCTCCCCGCTCATCACAATGGGAAGCGGATGCGTTGTAAAACTGCATCCGCTGCCCACGTTGTGCTAAATTTAGCACAACGTACGTTGGGCCGACGGTTTGCGACAGCCCCGTACCGACGGATGTGTGAAAGTAGCCTTAGGGCTTGTGCCCACGCTGCGGATTCCATTGCGGAATTTTCCGCAGCAGATTTGATAAATCCGCAGTGCAAAACCGCTGCGGTAATTACTGCGGATTTATCACGGTTTCTATTGCGGTTTCCTCTGCGGGTTTTCACCTGCAGATTTCTATTGGAGCAGGTGTAAACTTGCAGTGGAATCCACGCAAAGAATTGACATGCTGCGGAATATAAACCGCTGCGTTTCCGCGCGGTTTTTTCCGCAGCATGTGCACTGCGGATTTCGTTTTCCATAGGTTTACATTGTACTGTAAACTCATGGGAAACCGCTGCGGACCCGCAGCTGCGGAAACGCTGCGGTTCCACAGCAAAATCCGCAGCGTGTGCACATACCCTAAGACGTGAAGAATAAAATCGCGATCCTTTCACTCTAACCTTGGCTCTGTACAGAAGTGTACAAAACAATAAGGCTACGTTCACATTTGCGTTGTGCGCCGCAGCGTCGGCGCCGCAGCGCACAACGCAAACAAAAACGCAGCAAAACGCATGCACAACGCTGCGTTTTGCGCCGCATGCGTCCTTTTTTTAATTGATTTTGGACGCAGCAAAAATGCAACTTGCTGCGTCCTCTGCGCCCAGACGCGGGCGCCGCAGCGAAGCATGCGGCGCAAAACGCAAGTGCGACGCATGTCCATGCGCCCCCATGTTAAATATAGGGGCGCATGACGCATGCGGCGACGCTGCGGCGCCCGACGCTGCGGCGCACACCGCAAATGTGAACGTAGCCTAACAGTGCTATAAATAACATAGCACTGTACATAATAGCGGATACTATGTAATGAGAAACGGTGCTATACAGTAGTTTAAAAAACATGAGCTAATGACAAAATCTTTGTACTAGTTTTTATTTCCATACATTGGGAACATTACACACTGTTTTCTAATTCAAAACATGAAGAGAAATGTATATACTTTTTAACTACTTTACAGAAAATAACAAAAAATGAACATTGGGCTGTTCTAAAAAATAGCAGTGTCTGTATTTGTCTTTACAAACTCACAATATCTACCGTATTTTTCGGACTATAAGACGCACCAGACCATAAGACGCACCTAAGTTTTAAAGGTTGAAAATAGGAAATAAAATATTTTGAAGCAAATAACGGGGTAAAATATTTAATAACATAAATAACATAATATTTCACCAATGCAAATGTAAACAGAACTCAGCAGCAACATTAATAACAACCATTACTGATTTAAGTACAGAAACTCCTCAGTCATCAGGGAACCCCAAGAACTCCTCATCACTACTGTCCGTATTTAAGAAGCTCGGTTCCTCAGAATCACTAGTATCACTGTCTTCACTCTGTTCATAGAGGATGTCATCTTCAGAGCCATCTAAGGCATTGCTGATGCCACATTTTTTGAAGGACTTCACAATGGTTTCATCCTTAACGGACTGCCATGAGGTTTTCACCCACTCACAAACTTGGGTGATTGTGGGCCTCTTCATTCGTCCAGTTGGTGTCAGATCATGGTTTCCAGCAGCCATCCATTTATTCCACTCTTCTCTCATGAAAACTTTAAATGGCTTGTTGATGGAAACATCCAAAGGTTGCAACTGACTGGTAAGCCCCCCAGGAATTACGGCAATATGGGTTTTCTCTTCTTTAAATCTCCTTTTTGTGGCTTCAGTGATATGTGCCCTAAACTGGTCCAGCACTAATAGAGCAGTTTTTTTCAGGAGCCCTCCAGGACGTTTGGACCACACTTTTTCTATCCCTATCTTCATGCCATTTTCATCCATCCATCCCTTGTCGTGAACATGGACAATGACTCCTTTTGGGATTGCCTCTTTTGGCATGGTTTTTCTCTTGAAAATCAGCAGTGGAGGCAATTTGGTGCCATCTGCACAGCAGGACAACACAACTGTATAATGGGTTTTCTCATGCCCTGACGTCTTCACGGCTATAGTTTTGGCACCTTTCACATCAACCGTTTTGTTTGACGGAACATCGAAGGTCAACGGGACTTCATCCATGTTGCCAATCTGAGTCATTTCATATCCATTTTTCTTTCTTGCTTCCAGTACAAATTTGTGAAAAGACACAATCTTGGTTTCGTATTCTTTAGGCATTTTTTGTGCAATCCTAGTTTTTGTGCGCATAGCAAGGCCACATCGCTTCATAAATCTATAGCACCATGATGGTGTTCCTGTGAAGTCCTGAATGCCTTTCTCTGCAGCAAGACGTTTAGCTTCATAAATGATCATTTTTGTCGATACAGAATATCCATTGTTCCTGTGACGTATGATCCACTCTTTCACATCCACTTCTAAATGTGGCCACTTTGCAGCACGGCCACGTAAACATTTTTTATCTTTGTCCATTTTTTGCAGCTGATCCTCCTGTTTCCTCCATTCCCGTATCATTTTTTCAGTTGGAGGTGGCCCGAAGTGTCTCTCCGCTGCCCTGTTCCCATGTTCTTTGGCGTACTTCACTACCTCCAGTTTAAAAGGGATTTTATATGAAATCCTTCTCTGCTTTGACTTCTTTCCAGGAGAGTATGGTAACGTACGGTATCTTTCTGCAAGAAAATACAAAATTATGGTATCAGTACGGTACTTTGTCCTGCTGCTGACACTGTTATGGTGGGGGATCTGCTGCTTGAGGGCCACAGGTAGTGCTACACTCTTTTACCGAACAACACCCCACCAAGGAGAACATTTGCAAGGAGTTTGTATGTTGTCCCCAGGTTTGTGTGGGTTTCCTCCATATTCTCTGCTTTCCTCCCACACTTCCAACATATGCAGATAGAGATATTGTGAGCCCCAATGGGGACAGTGATGATAATGTCTGTAAAGCGCTGTGGAATAGGATAGTCTAATATACGGTACCGTAGGCAATGCATAATAAAAAAATACGGTAATACCGATACCGTAATTGACCACTACCGTAACTCTGTGGTACGGTAATTTTTCTGTTCACCGTATGTCTGAGGTTTTTTTTAGCAAGCTGGAATTTTTATTGGTACAAATTTGTGGTATGGTACCGTAGTTACGGTATGATTTTCAATCACTTTTTTATGCGGCGGGATGAAAAAAAAGTGTGTACAGATTGGTGACATCTTGTATTTTTTGATGGGTTAAAAGGGTTTTTCTGGCACCATTTGCTTCAGGATTGGGAAGTGAGTAGTGCTGACATCCTACCATCAAAGTGAACCAAAGCACCGGCATGACACTGTAGTTACCGTACTAATCATGCATCTGTCCACATGTGAATGCAGCTCACCTCCCAATGTGGAAGTACCGTAAACACTACGGTATAAAGGGAACCTGACAGCTGATACATGCTACCGTAATCCACAGACAGCATGTATCAGACACTGGCTGTATGATCTACCGTACCGAAAGCCAGGTATGGTATGCTTCACTCTGAAATGCTACGGCGTTTCAGAGAAAAACACACTGTACCGTACCTTTGGCTTTTCCCCTCCTGCTGCCAATCACTGACAGGTCTCTTCCTGTATGCGCACTCAGAAAGAAAATTGTCACTCATTGGGAGCGGATGGGGAGAAGCGGCTGGGGACCTGTCTGACTAGTCTTTAGGTGGCTTTTAAAGTACGGGCTGTTCAATGCATAGTCAGCATGTAAGGTATTAGCGTAACAGTGGGCTGTATGACTTTAGCCACTTTTTTTCCTCTGAAATGCTGTGGCATTTCAGAGAAAAAAGTGGCTAAAGTCATACAGCTTGTTGCTACACTAATGCACGCTGCCTACGCATTGGACAGCCTACAAAACATCACCTTTAATACCATATGTCATAGGTGCCATTTATTGTACCGTATATTTCCACGTTCATTCAGGAAACGCAGTGCTTTGGACGCAGCGGATGCCCCGCTCCACCCAAAGCATCACCCCCTGTTGTATGCGTGGTGATTCCGAATGTGTTCATTGAGCACATGCGGAAGCACCGCATCATATTCATTGACTGGTATTTACGATATCTTGCGGAGACGCAGCGTCTCCGCAAGATAGACATGCTGCAGTCTATAGAGACGCGCCGCATGTCCGGATAGACAGGGCCGCCGTATGCGGCCCTGCACGCATAGTGGAGATGGGATTTCATAAAATCCCCTCCACTATGCTGTAACATCTGGACGCTGCGGATTGGACGCTGTGGATGTACGCAGCTTCCAATCCGCAGCAAATCCGGATGTATTATGCCACATGGAAACAGGCCCTAACTCCCAACATGAAGCTCCTGTAACATGCTGGGAGTTAGGCTAGGTTCACATTGCGTTAATGGGTGTCCGCTAGCGGACTCTGTTACATGGCGAAATTGTCGCAATTAGTGCCATGTAACGGGTCCGTTAGCGCACCCATTGACAGCAATGTGCTAACGGGTCACCAACGCATCGCTAGCGCGTGCCATTTTCAGCACGCGCTAGCGATGTCCCGTTATTTTCGGACGGACCTCGGTCGCTGCTTGCAGCGTCCGAGGTCCGTTCCTCGCTAGCGCAGATCGGGCATCTGCGCTAGCAGGATCGGCAAACGCGATCCCTAAAGTGACATTGCGTTAGCGCAATCCGCTAGCGCTATGCGCTAAATGGATTGCCCTAACGCAATGTGAACCTAGCCTTAGAGTTCACGAGTGTGAGTGTTTTAGTGTAACTTTTTTTTTTTACTTTTAATGCAAATTACCGTGAAGGGAAGTACGGTAGACGTTCTCCTATCCAGATCACGAGACACAGTGACAGTAGCTGATGAGACAGGGCCAGTACGTCACTGCGGCACGTGACCGGATGTGAGACCTCCTACTTCCTGTTTAGTGTGGCCGCAGTATACCGAAGTAGAGCGGCTGCTCTAAGACACCTCCAGGAGCTGCTCCGCCGACAGACCTCAGCGACTCCGCCGGCGGCTCCCACAATGCCGCTCCACCGCCGGCGGCTCCACCAGGGCCGCTGCACTGCTGGTGGCTCCCGCAGTGGCCGCTGCACCGACTCCGCCGGCGGCTCCCCCACTGCCGGCGGCTCCGGCTGGTGGCTCCCGCAGTGGCCGCTGCACCGACTCCGCCAGCAACTCCGCCGGCGGCTCCCCCACTGCCGGCGGCTCCGGCTGGGCCGCTGCATTGCAGACGGCGGCCGTAGTGGCCACTCCAGCAGGGCCACTCCGGACAGACCTCCGCTCCCACACTACCGCTTCACTGCCGGTGGCTCCGGCTGGGCCACTGCACTGCAGGCGACTCCCGTAGTGGCCGCTCCAGGACAGACCTCCGTGTCTCCACCGCTGGCGGCTCCGGCAGGGCCGCTCCACTGTCGGCGGCTCAGGGAGTTGCTGTAACACCGCTGGCGGCTCCTGCAGTGGCCGCTCCGCCGCCGGCGGCTTTGGCAGCGCTGACAGACCTCCGTCCCAGCTCCTGCGAACCCCATCTAAAGGTACATTCCATCTATAAGACGCACCCTCATTTCCCCCCCGAATTTGAGGGGGGAAAAGTGCGTCTTATAGTCCGCAAAATACGGTACTTTTTTGCGGATTTAGCATTCCTGTGAATCACTAACCTAATATTTAGTTGTGAAGCAGTTCTAAAAAACTGTATGCATACATCTATGTTGTATAGAGTCAACCACACTGCTGGCACCTGTCACCTGTTATTCCAGCCCAGGATGCTTGGACTACAGCCCACAATTTCTTGGCATTTGTTGGCTTTGCCTCAGAAAATGGATTTTTGATGTCACCCAACAAGTGTTCTATCGGATTAAGGTTCGGTAATCTTGCTGGCCACTCCATAACCTCAATTATGTTGGACTGGAACCAAGATTTTGCTTGTTTACTGGTGTGTTTAGGGTCCTTGTCTTGTTGAAACGTCCATTTCAAGGGCATATCCTCTTTGGCATAAGGCAACATGGCCTGTTCAATTATTTTAATATCTTCAAACCAGTCCATGATCCCTGGTAAGCGGTAACTAGGTCCGGCACCATAGTAAGAGAAATATGCCCATATCATGATGCTTGCACCATCATGTTTCACTGTCTTCAGAGTGTACTGTGGCTTGAATGCAGGGTTTGGGGGGGTCGTCTGACGAACTGTCTGCGGCCCTTGGACCCAAAAAGAACAATTTTACTTTCATCAGTTCAGAATGTTTCTCCATCTCTCTTTAAGCGAGATGATGTGTTCTTTGGCAGATTGAATTAGCTTCAGTACGTCTTTTTTTTTTTAACATTGGGACTTTGCGGGAACTTCTTGCTAAGAGATTAGCTTCACACAGGCATCTGTCACAGTGCTCACAGGTAACTTCCATCCATTAGAATGGTAGTCTTCCGTTTTCTTCCACGTCTCTCTGGTTTGGCTATCCATTTTAAAGCACTGGGGATCATTGTAGCAGAACAGCCTATCATTGTCTGCACTTTTTTCTAAGTTTTACCATCTCCAATCTCTTTTTAATCAAAGTATGCTGTTTCTGAACAATGTCTGGTGGATCCTGTCCGGTGTTCTCTGTCCTGGTGTCCGGCATTCGTAAGCGCTGCTGTCTATATTTATTGACTCTGCTGTGAGGTATATTCTACTCGCTAGCCAATTTGGTACATTGACTTTTTGGCAGCACTTTCCCTTTGCAACTATGCATACTGGTCACATGGGCAGCGTACACCGGGGTACACCCACTTCTTTTTAACCATCCTTATGCACCTTATCCAATACTGGATTTTGTATACTGCATGCACTTTGTCTGTCAAAATTTACCTAATAAAATATTACGATTTTTTAAATTACCTATATGCTCCTTTTGTACTCCTCTTTAACAGTCTGTAAACATTGCGGGTTGGTCGCTGCGTACATCCACAGCGTCCAACCCGCAGTGTCCAGATGTTACAGCATAATGAATGGGATTTGAATAAATCGCATCTCCACTATACGTGCATCGGCACCTGCGGCTTCCCTGTGGAGACACACATGCTGCCCATCTTTCCAGACCACAGCATGTCAATTTATCTTGCGGAGACGCTCAGTCTCCACAAGATAAATGTACCCGTACAATCTATTGGATGCAGTGATTCCACACGGTTCAATGAACACATGCGGAATGACCTGCGTTTTAATACACAGTCAAAAACCTGCAGATCATGAATACTGAGCCTGTTGGTTTTCTTAGAATCTACTGCACCAACAGGTAAATTGTTTGACATGTGGTAATTTATACCAAAAAAACAGTGATCATTCTGGTTAGTCATATTGGACTGCTATTATTTTGAACACTAATGTATATCTTTTATTTCTTATTTAACAGCAGCACACCCACATCTCCTACATTTGGCAATATATAGATTGCAAAAGAAAAGACTTAGCGGAGACTTAATAGCAGTCTACAAATATCTGAAGGGATGTCACAGTGTAGAGGGATCATCATTATTCTCATTTGCACTTGGAAACTCGAGAAGCAATGGGATAAAAGTGAAAGGGAGAAGACACAGATTAGATATTAGAAAAAACTTTTTGACAGTTAGGGTGATCAATGAATGAGTGGAACAGGCTGCCACGAGAGGTTGTGAGTTCTCTTTCAATGGAAGTCTTCAAACAGAGGCTGGACAGACATCTATCTGTCTGAGATGGTTTAGTGAACATTGAGCAGAGGGTTGGACAAGATGACTCAGGAGGTCCCTTCATTCTATGATCTGCAGCCTCTAATGGGATCAGTGTTGCAACAGTGCAGACATTACTGGAATAAAGATGGTCTGAGAGTTGAGTATAGGGTGATAATATTTTACATGTGACTCTGTTGCATTTAACTAGAGGTTGAACAACTTAAAAAAAAAAAAAAAAGTATTCCCAGAAGTCTCATTTAATTTGAAACTCGGCAACATTTTTTTCTCTTCGCCACGACAGCACCCACAGAGAGAGGGGATCCGCCCCTAGGAACAGGAAACCTACAGAGAGATAAAAGGGGCGGCCCCCCTCGCTCCTCTGTTGGTTTCCTGTTCCTAAAAGGGAACCTACAGAGAAGATTCTCTGAAGATTATATGAGAAGAGGAATACCCGCCTGGATTGTCGCCTGTGCAGTTTCTGGTAGAGCGGCAGGGGCTCCAGTGCGGGTGGCAGGGTCGGGGGAATGGTCCTGCTGGCTCCCCCCTCCTCTGTGGCACATGTTGATGATGATGCCCATATAATACCAAGCAGTCTCCCTGCTGGGACACTGCTTTTTGGGAGATGCCTCAATGTGAAATATGCTATCACATTGGACCTGCAGCGCAAGGAGGCACGTGCCGCAACTTGGAGACCGGATGGTAAGAGTGTGCGGTATCACTGGCAGCCGCCGCCTACCTGTTCAGAACATGCACAGGGAGGTCCATGCTTGTTTGGCTTGATCAGCTGGACCAGAATATAAAAAAAGGAATATCTAGACGTGTTTTTCCGGTAATTCAAACTATTAAAGATTTAGTTAAAAAAGAGTGGAACAAACAAGGGCAAAAAGGTTTTGTGCCCATAGCATCTAAAAGACGCTACCCATTTGATGACGAGGACCTAGCTACTTGGGCTAAAGTACCTAAGGTGGACGCTGCTGTAGCCTGTACTTCTCGTCGCTCCTCCTTGCCGGTAGAGGATGCTGGAACCTTGTCTGATCCAATTGAGACAAGTTACGTTCTGCTATTCCCTTAATTAAAGGTGCTGCGGCTTTTTTGTCAGACGCCTCCATAGACTCTCTCCGTTTGGCAGCCAGAACATCTAACTTAACCAATACAGCTCACAGAGCATTATGGTTAAAAAATTGGAAAGGTGATGCCCAATCCAGATCTAAGCTTTGTGCAATACCCTGTCAGGGTGAGTACCTCTTTGGGGCAGTGCTAGACGATATCCTAACTAAAGTGTGTGAGAGGAAAAAAGGGTTTCCTAATCCATTCATTCCCTCCTACAGAAGAGCATTCAGGAAGCCGGCATTTGGCAGGAGAAAGGACTATAAAGACCGCTAGAACAATAAAGATTTCAGGCAGAAGGGGAACCTATTTCACAGACGTCCCTTCAAACCAGCCGATAGATCCCGCTAGTTCTTCCCTGCCAGTAGTGGGTAGATTGCTACATTTCGGTCACCAATGGAGAAAAATAGCTACTAATTCCTGGGCTTTTACTCTCCCTTGTTTCTAATTCCCAAGCCTGAGGGTATGTGCACACGTCAGGATTTCTTGCAGAAATTTTCCTGACAAAAACTGGACATTTCTGCCAGAAATCCGCATGCGTTTTTTGACGCGTTCTTGGTGCGTTTTTTGACTCGTTTTTCCCCAAATGCATAGAATTGCGGGAAAATGCGGAAAATCCACAAAATTAATGAACATGCTGCTTTTTTTACCGCGATGCGTTTTTTTCGCGGAAAAAAACGCACCATGTGCACAAAACATGCAGAATGCATTCTAAATGATAGGATGCATAATGTATGCGTTTTTAATGAGTTTTTATAGCGTTTTTATCGCGAAAAACCAGGACCACAATTAAAGGAAATGAAATATCTTTTTAAGATCTGAACCCTTAAAATGGAGTCTATACGTTCGGCTATTAAGATTTTGTTTCCCAGCTGCTATATGGCGGTTTTGGATCTTAAAGATGCGTATTACCATCTGACTATACATCACTCACATCAACAGTTCCTTCGAGTAGCCGTTACAATAGGAGGTCAAGTTTGTCATCTACAATTTAGAGCAATGCCCTTCGGGTTGTCTGTCTCCTGTTGTGAATTCTGTTCTTGGGTTCCCTCCGGTGGTTGTTGGTGGTATTGCAGCTGTTCCTGGCTGGCAATTCTGGTCAGGTGTCCTTGCTGATTGCAGGCCTGACTGGGGTATTTAGGACTGCTGGATTCATTAGTCAGTGCCAGTTGTCCATTGTTCTTGGAGGGATTGCTGCTCTCTCTGGTTCCTCATGCTCTGCTGCCAATTCAGCTAAGATAAGTGTCTGTTTTTTTGTCTCTGTGCACACATGCAGTGTGCTTGTAATTCAGTGCAATCCATTTGTGTTTTTGTCCAGCTTAGACTTTGTTTGGATTTTTCAGTCATGCTGGATTTTCAGGAGTTGCAGATATACTTGCTATGTCTTTAGTTAGATGTAGTATATTTGTATTTTCTGCTGTGGATATTTTTAGGATTTTAATACTGACCGCTTAGAATTCTGTCCTATCCTTTTCTATTTAGCTAGAAGTGCCTCTTTTGCTAAAGTCTGTTTTTCTGCCTGCGTGTGTCTTTCCTCTTATACTCACAGTCAATATTTGTGGGGGGCTGTCTATCCTTTGGGGGTCTGCTCTGAGGCAAGATAGAATTCCCATTTCCACCTATAGGGGTATTTAGTCCTCCGGCTGTGTCGAGGTGTCTAGGACGGGTCAGGCACACCCCACGGCTACTTCTAGTTGCGGTGTCAGTTTAGGGTTTGCGGTCAGTACAGATACCACTACTCCTGAGAAAGTCTCTCATGCGGCTCCTAGGTCACCGGATCATAACAGTACAACTGGCCAACAATGAGTTAAATGCATCTCAGAAGAAGGGAAGAAAGGTGCTGAGTAGTGTTGAGCGATACCGTCCGATACTTGAAAGTATCGGTATCGGATAGTATCGGCCGATACCTGAAAAATATCGGATATCGCCGATACCGATACCAATGCATTTCAATGGGACGCAAAGTATCGGAATGGTTCCCAGGGTCTGAAGGAGAGGAAACTCTCCTTCAGGCCCTGGGATCCATATTCATGTGTAAAATAAAGAATTAAAATAAAAACTATGGATATACTCACCTCTCCGATGGCCCCTGGACCTTACCGCTGTAACCGGGAGCCTCCGTTCCTAAGAATGAGCCCGTGAAGGACCTTTGATGACGTCGCGGCTTCTGATTGGTCGCGTGAGCGGTCACATGAGTGGTCACGCGACCAATCAGAAGCCGCGACGTCATCGAAGGCCCTTCACGTGCTCATTCTTAGGAACGGAGGCTCCCGGTTACATCGGTAAGATCCAGGGGCCACTGGAGAGGTGAGTATATCCATACTTTTTATTTTAATTCTTTATTTTACACATGAATATCGTTCTGATACCGATTCCCGATACCACAAAAGTATCGGAACTCGGTATCGGAATTCCGATACAGCAAGTATCGGCCGATACCCGATACTTGCGTTATCGGAATGCTCAACACTAGTGCTGAGCCATTTTTTTTTCTGTAGTCTGTTTTTTCTTTCCTTCCCTCTTTTCCTCTGGGTGACTGAGGAGACTTGTGCTAGCATGGATGTTCAGGGATTAGTTTCTCGTGTAGACCAGCTTGCTGCTAGGGTACAGAGTATTTCGGATTATATTGTTCAGACTCCGCTTTTAGAGCCTAGGATTCCTACTCCTGATTTGTTTTTTGGGGACAGGTCCAAATTTTTGAGTTTTAAAAACAACTGTAAACTGTTTTTTGCTCTGAAACCTCGTTCCTCTGGTGATCCCATTCAACAGGTTAAAATTGTCATCTCCCTGTTGCGTGGCGACCCTCAGGATTGGGCATTTTCACTGGAATCTGGGAATCCGGCCTTGCTTAATGTAGACGCCTTTTTTCAGGCTCTAGGATTATTATATGATGAACCAAATTCTGTGGATCAAGCGGAAAAGACCTTGTTGGCCCTGTCTCAGGGTCAAGAAGCGGCAGAATTGTATTGTCAGAAATTTAGAAAATGGTCTGTGCTGACTAAATGGAATGATGAAGCTTTAGCTGCAATTTTCAGAAAGGGTCTTTCTGAATCGGTTAAAGATGTTATGGTGGGGTTTCCCACGCCTGTTGGTCTGCGTGATTCTATGTCTCTGGCCATTCAGATTGATCGGCGCTTGCGGGAGCGCAGAACTGTGCGCACTGTGGCGTTGTCCTCAGAGCGGATGCCTGAGCCAGTGCAGTGTGATAGGATTCTGTCTAGAACGGAACAACAGGGATTCAGACGTCAGAATAGGTTGTGTTTTTATTGTGGCGATGCCTCTCATGTCATTTCAGTCTGCCCTAAGCGTACAGAGAGAATCGCTAGTTCAGTTACCATCAGTACTGTACAACCTAAATTTCTGTTATCTGTGACCTTGATCTGCTCATTGTCGTCATTTTCTGTCATGGCGTTTGTGGATTCAGGCGCCGCTTTGAACTTAATGGACTTTGAATTTGCCAGGCGTTGTGGTTTCCCCTTGCAGTCTTTACAGAATCCTATTCCTTTAAGGGGCATTGATGCTACCCCTTTGGCTAAAAATAAACCCCAGTTTTGGACACAGGTGACCATGTGCATGGCGCCAGCCCATCAGGAAGATTGTCGTTTTCTGGTGTTGCATAATTTGCATGATGCTATTGTGCTGGGCTTTCCATGGTTGCAGATACATAATCCTGTGTTGGATTGGAAGTCTATGTCTGTGACTAGTTGGGGTTGTCAGGGGGTTCATAATGACGTTCCTTTGATGTCAATCTCCTCTTCCACCTCTTCTGAGGTTCCAGAGTTTTTGTCTGATTTTCAGGATGTATTCGATGAGCCCAAGTCCAGTTCCCTTCCACCGCATAGGGACTGTGATTGTGCTATTGACTTGACTCCAGGCTGTAAGTTTCCCAAGGGCCGACTTTTCAACCTGTCTGTGCCTGAACATACCGCCATGCGGAGTTATTTTAAGGAGTCTTTGGAGAAAGGGCATATTCGGCCATCTTCTTCACCGTTGGGAGCGGGATTTTTTTTTGTTGCTAAGAAGGATGGCTCCCTGAGACCCTGTATTGATTATCGCCTCTTGAATAAGATCACGGTCAAGTTTCAATACCCCTTGCCCTTGCTTTCTGATTTGTTTGCCAGGATTAAGGGGGCTAGTTGGTTTACTAAGATTGACCTTCGGGGGGCATATAATCTTGTTCGTATCAAGCAGGGTGATGAATGGAAAACTGCGTTTAATACGCCCGAAGGCCATTTTGAATACCTTGTGATGCCATTCGGACTCTCTAATGCTCCATCTGTTTTTCAGTCCTTCATGCATGATATCTTCCGGAATTACCTTGATAAATTCATGATTGCATATTTGGATGACATCTTGATTTTTTCCGATGATTGGGAGTCTCATGTGAAACAGGTCAGGATGGTATTTCAGATCCTTCGTGATAATGCTTTGTTTGTGAAGGGGTCTAAGTGTCTCTTTGGAGTGCAGAAGGTTTCTTTTTTGGGCTTCATTTTTTCTCCCTCATCTATAGAGATGGATCCGGTTAAGGTTCAGGCTATTCATGATTGGATTCAGCCCACATCCGTGAAAAGCCTTCAGAAATTTTTGGGCTTTGCTAATTTTTATCGCCGTTTCATTGCTAACTTCTCCAGTGTGGTTAAACCCCTGACCGATTTGACGAAGAAAGGCGCTGATGTAACGAATTGGTCCTCTGTGGCTGTCTCTGCCTTTCAGGAGCTTAAACGCCGATTTACTTCTGCCCCGGTGTTGCGTCAGCCGGATGTTTCTCTTCCGTTTCAAGTTGAGGTTGACGCTTCTGAGATTGGCGCAGGGGCTGTTTTGTCCCAGAGGGATGCTGTTGGTTCCTTGATGAAACCGTGTGCCTTCTTTTCCCATAAGTTTTTGCCTACTGAACGCAATTATGATGTCGGCAATCGGGAGTTGTTGGCTATGAAGTGGGCGTTTGAGGAATGGCGACATTGGCTTGAGGGAGCCAAGCACCGTATTGTGGTCTTGACCGATCATAAAAATCTGATTTACCTCGAGTCTGCCAAACGGCTGAATCCTAGACAGGCTCGATGGTCCTTGTTTTTCTCCCGTTTTGATTTCGTGGTCTCGTATCTTCCGGGTTCTAAGAATATTAAGGCTGATGCCCTCTCTAGGAGTTTTTTGCATGATTCTCCTGAGGTACTGGAACCGGTCGGCATTCTGAAGGAAGGGGTGGTCCTTTCTGCCATTTCTCCTGATTTGCGTAGGGTTCTGCAGGAATTTCAGGCTGACAAACCTGACCGCTGTCCAGTGGGCAAACTGTTTGTTCCTGACAGATGGACTAGTAGAGTGATTTCTGAGGTTCATTGTTCTGTGTTGGCTGGCCATCCTGGTATTTTTGGTACCAGAGATTTGGTTGGTAGGTGCTAATGGTGGCCTTCTTTGTCGCGTGATGTGCGTTCTTTTGTGCAGTCCTGTGGGACTTGTGCGCGGGCCAAGCCTTGTTGTTCCCGTGCTAGTGGGTTGCTTTTGCCTTTGCCGGTCCCTGAGAGGCCCTGGACGCATATTTCTATGGATTTTATTTCAGATCTTCTGGTTTCCCAGAGGATGTCGGTTATCTGGGTGGTTTGTGACCAGTTCTCTAAGATGGTTCATTTGGTGCCTTTGCCTAAATTGCCTTCCTCTTCTGATTTGGTTCCGTTGTTTTTCCAGCATGTGGTTCGTTTGCATGGTATTCTGGAGAATGTTGTGTCCGACAGAGGTTCCCAGTTTGTTTCTAGGTTTTGGCGTGCCTTTTGTGCTAGGCTGGGCATTGATTTGTCTTTTTCTTCCGCATTTCATCCGCAGACAAATGGCCAGACCGAGCGAACTAATCAGACTTTGGAAACTTATTTGAGATGCTTTGTGTCTGCTGATCAGGATGATTGGGTGGCTTTCTTGCCATTGGCTGAGTTCGCCCTTAATAATCGGGCTAGTTCTGCTACCTTGGTTTCACCCTTCTTTTGTAATTTTGGTTTTCATCCTCGTTTTTCTTCGGGGCAGGTTGAGCCTTCTGATTGTCCTGGTGTGGATTCTGTGGTTGACAGGTTGCAGCAGATTTGGGCTCATGTGGTGGACAATTTGGTGTTGTCTCAGGAGGAGGCTCGGTATTTTGCTAACCATCGTCGGTGTGTTGGTTCCCGGCTTCAGGTTGGGGATTTGGTCTGGTTGTCTTCCCGTCATGTTCCTATGAAGGTTTCTTCCCCTAAGTTTAAGCCTCGGTTTTTTGGTCCTTATAGGATTTCTGAGATCATCAATCCGGTGTCTTTTCGTTTGGCCTTTCCGGCCTCTTTTGCCATCCATAATGTTTTCCATAGATCTTTATTGCGGAAATATGTGGTGCCTGTTGTTCCCTCTGTTGATCCTCCTGCTCCTGTGTTGGTTGATGGGGAGTTGAAGTATGTGGTTGAGAAGATTTTGGATTCTCGCCTTTCGAGGCGGAGGCTTCAGTACCTTGTCAAATGGAAGGGTTATGGCCAGGAGGATAATTCTTGGGTTTTTGCCTCTGATGTCCATGCTGCTGATTTGGTCCGTGCCTTTCATCTGGCTCGTCCTGATCGGCCTGGGGGCTCTGGTGAGGGTTCGGTGCCCCCTCCTCAAGGGGGGGGTACTGTTGTGAATTCTGTTCTTGGGTTCCCTCCGGTGGTTGTTGGTGGTATTGCAGCTGTTCCTGGCTGGCAATTCTGGTCAGGTGTCCTTGCTGATTGCAGGCCTGACTGGGGTATTTAGGACTGCTGGATTCATTAGTCAGTGCCAGTTGTCCATTGTTCTTGGAGGGATTGCTGCTCTCTCTGGTTCCTCATGCTCTGCTGCCAATTCAGCTAAGATAAGTGTCTGTTTTTTTGTCTCTGTGCACACATGCAGTGTGCTTGTAATTCAGTGCAATCCATTTGTGTTTTTGTCCAGCTTAGACTTTGTTTGGATTTTTCAGTCATGCTGGATTCTCAGGAGTTGCAGATATATTTGCTATGTCTTTATGTCTTTAGTTAGATGTAGTATATTTGTATTTTCTGCTGTGGATATTTTTAGGATTTTAATACTGACCGCTTAGAATTCTGTCCTATCCTTTTCTATTTAGCTAGAAGTGCCTCTTTTGCTAAAGTCTGTTTTTCTGCCTGCGTGTGTCTTTCCTCTTATACTCACAGTCAATATTTGTGGGGGGCTGTCTATCCTTTGGGGGTCTGCTCTGAGGCAAGATAGAATTCCCATTTCCACCTATAGGGGTATTTAGTCCTCCGGCTGTGTCGAGGTGTCTAGGACGGGTCAGGCACACCTCACGGCTACTTCTAGTTGCGGTGTCAGTTTAGGGTTTGCGGTCAGTACAGATACCACTACTCCTGAGAAAGTCTCTCATGCGGCTCCTAGGTCACCGGATCATAACAGTCTCCCCAAGTCTTTACCAAGTTATTATTAGAGGTAATGTCATATTTATGTGTTAAAGACACCCTAATTATTCCATACCTAGATGACCTCCTAATAGTAGGTAAATCCCCCCCTTCAATGTGAGCAGAGGCTAGGGGAAGTAGTTTCTTCTTTGCAATCACTTGGCTGGATTATCAACTGGGAAAAATCCAGACTCCAACCGGTGACCTGTCAAAGGTTCCTTGGGCTTCTTCTAGACTCAGTAAGCCAGAAATGTCTGCTTCCTGTTGTGAATTTGGATTCTGGGCTCCCCCGGTGGCCGCTTGTGGAATTGGACTTGTCATCCTTTTTCCTGTTTCACCTGGTTCCATCAGTAGTGGGTGTCGCTATTTAAGCTCATTTCTCTGGTGGTTTCTTGCCGGTCAACAATGTTATCTGATGCCTCTCAGTGCTTGTTCCTGCTTCTGACAACTACTAGATAAGTTGGACTTTTGTCCATGTTTTGTTTTGCCTATTTGTTCCAGTTCACAGCTGAAGTTTTGTTACTGTGTCTGGAAAGCTCTCGTTGATCAGGGATTGCTACTCTGGCGTTATGAGTTAATGCCAGAGTTTAAGGTAATCTCTGGATGGTGTTTTGTTAGTGTTTTTCTGCTGACCATGAAAGTATACTATCTGTCTTCTGCTATCTAGTAAGCGGACCTCAAATTTGCTAAGACTATTTTCCTGCTGCGTTTGTAGTTTCATCTGAACTCACCGTCATTATATGTGGGGGGCTACTGTCTTCTTTGGAATATTTCTCTAGAGGTGAGCCAGGTCTTATATTTCCCTCTGCTAGCTATTTAGGTCTTAGGCCAGAGCTGGGCATCTAGCGATAAATAGGAAATGCTACCTGGCTATTTCTAGTTGCGCGGCAGGCTTAGTTCATGGTCAGTATAGTTCCATCTTCCGAGAGCTTGTCCCTCTATAGGCTTGCTATGATCTCTGCCTGCAGAGATCATGACAGTTTGACCGGCCAATAAAGTGTTAAAGACCCAGGTTGAGAAAGGAGAGTTATAAGAAGTCTGCTGGAATTTTTTTTTTTTTTTTCTCCAGTCTGCCTTGCTGCAGTCTTTTTTCTCTCTCTCCTCCTAATCTCTGTATGCTCTGTGTGCACCTGACAATAATGGATCTCCAGAGTGTAACTGCGGGTTTGAATAATCTCATCACGAAAGTACAAAATTTACAAGATTTTGTGGTACATGCTCCGGTATCTGAGCCGAGAATTCCTTTGCCGGAGTTCTTCACAGGGAATAGAGCTAGCTTCCAGAATTTCCGAAATAATTGTAAGCTTTATTTGTCCCTGAAGTCTCGTTCAGCTGGAGACCCTGCTCAGCAGGTTAGGATTGTGATTTCCTTGCTCAGGGGTGACCCTCAAGATTGGGCCTTCTCATTGCCAGCAGGGGATCCTGCGTTACGCGATGTAGATGCGTTTTTTCTGGCCTTGGGCTTGCTTTATGAGGAACCTCATTTGGAACTTCAGGCAGAAAAAACTTTGATGGCACTATCTCAGGGGCAAGACGAAGCTGAAGTTTTCTGCCAAAAATTCCGTAAATGGTCTGTGCTTACTCAGTGGAATGAGTGCGCTTTGGCGGCAACTTTCAGAGAAGGTCTCTCTGATGCCGTTAAGGATGTTATGGTGGGGTTCCCTTTGCCTGCAGGTCTGAATGAGTCCATGACAATGGCTATTCAGATTGATAGGCGTCTGCGGGAGCGCAAACCGGTGCACCATCTGGCGGTGTCTATGGAAAAGACGCCAGAAAGTATGCAGTGTGATAGAATTCTGTCCAGGAGCGAGCGACAGAATTTTAGACGGAAGAATGGATTGTGTTTCTATTGTGGGGATTCTACTCATGTTATATCAGCATGCTCTAGGCGTACAAAGAAGCTTGATAAGTCTGTTTCCATTGGCACCATTCAGTCTAAGTTTATTTTGTCTGTAACCCTGATTTGCTCTTTGTCATCCATTGCCACGGACGCCTATGTTGACTCTGGCGCCGCTCTGAGTCTTATGGATTGGTCCTTTGCCAATCGTTGTGGTTTTAATTTAGAGCCTTTGGAGACTCTTATTCCTCTGAAGGGGATTGACTCCACCCCATTGGCTAATAATAAACCACAATACTGGACACAAGTAACCATGCGTATCAATCCGGATCACCAGGAGATTATTCGTTTCCTGGTGCTGTATAATTTACATGACGATTTGGTACTGGGATTGCCATGGTTGCAGTCTCACAACCCAGTCTTGGACTGGAGAGCAATGTCTGTGTTGAGCTGGGGATGTAAGGGTATTCATGGGGACGTACCTTTGGTTTCTATTTCGTCGTCCATTCCCTCTGAAGTCCCTGAGTTCCTCTCTGATTATCAAGACGTCTTTGACGAACCCAAGCTTGGGTCATTACCTCCGCACCGTGAGTGCGATTGTGCCATAGATTTGATACCGGGTTGTAAATATCCAAAGGGTCGTTTGTTTAATTTGTCTGTGCCGGAACATGCTGCTATGCGGGAATATATAAAGGAGTCTTTGGAAAAGGGACATATTCGTCCATCTTCTTCTCCCTTGGGAGCTGGGTTTTTCTTTGTCTCAAAAAAAGACGGCTCTTTGAGACCATGTATTGATTATCGGCTTCTGAATAAGATCACTGTTAAGTATCAATACCCATTGCCATTGCTTACTGATTTGTTTGCTCGTATAGAGGGTGCTAAGTGGTTCTCTAAAATTGATCTTCGTGGGGCGTATAATTTGGTGCGGATCAGGCAGGGGGATGAGTGGAAGACCGCATTTAATACGCCCGAGGGCCACTTTGAGTATTTGGTCATGCCTTTTGGTCTTTCTAATGCCCCTTCAGTTTTCCAGTCTTTTATGCATGATATTTTCCGCGATTTTCTGGATAAATTTATGATAATATATCTGGATGATATTCTGATTTTTTCTGATGACTGGGACTCTCATGTCCAGCAGGTCAGGAGAGTTTTTCAGGTTTTGCGGTCTAATTCTTTATGTGTGAAGGGGTCTAAGTGCGTTTTTGGGGTCCAGAAAATTTCCTTTTTGGGGTATATTTTTTCTCCCTCTTCCATTGAGATGGATCCCGTCAAGGTGCAAGCTATTTGTGACTGGACTCAGCCCTCCTCTCTTAAGGGTCTTCAGAGATTTTTGGGCTTTGCCAACTTTTACCGCCGATTTATTGCTGGTTTTTCGGATGTCGTTAAACCACTGACTGATTTGACCAGACAAGGCGCTGATGTTGCTAATTGGTCCCCTCATGCTGTAGAGGCCTTTCAGGAGCTTAAGCGCCGTTTTGCCTCTGCCCCTGTGTTGCGTCAGCCTGATGTGAATCTGCCTTTTCAGGTTGAGGTTGACGCTTCGGAGATCGGAGCTGGGGCAGTGTTGTCGCAGAAAGGTTCCGACTGCTCCGTCATTAGGCCTTGTGCCTTCTTTTCTCGCAAATTTTCGCCCGCAGAGCGGAATTATGATGTTGGGAATCGGGAGCTTTTGGCCATGAAGTGGGCGTTTGAGGAGTGGCGCCATTGGCTCGAGGGGGCTAGGCATCAGGTGGTGGTATTGACTGACCACAAAAATTTGATTTATCTTGAGACTGCCAGACGCCTGAATCCTAGACAGGCGCGCTGGTCTTTATTTTTTTCTCGCTTTAATTTTGTGGTGTCATACCTACCGGGTTCTAAGAATGTTAAGGCAGATGCCCTTTCTAGGAGTTTTGACCCGGACTCTCCTGGTAATTCTGAACCCACAGGTATCCTTAGGGAGGGAGTAATTTTGTCGGCCGTTTCTCCTGATCTGCGGCGGTCCTTGCAAGAGTTTCAGGCGGATAGACCGGATCGTTGTCCGCCTGATAGACTGTTTGTTCCGGATGATTGGACCAGCAGAGTCATCTCTGAGGTACATTCTTCTGCATTGGCAGGTCATCCCGGAATTTTTGGTACCAGGGATTTGGTGGCAAGATCCTTCTGGTGGCCTTCCCTGTCACGAGATGTGCGAGTCTTTGTGCAGTCATGTGACGTTTGTGCTCGGGCCAAGTCTTGTAGTTCTCGGGCTAGCGGACTGCTGTTGCCCTTGCCTATTCCTAAGAGGCCTTGGACACACATCTCGATGGATTTTATTTCAGATCTGCCTGTTTCCCAGAAGATGTCCGTCATCTGGGTGGTCTGTGACCGTTTCTCTAAAATGGTCCATTTGGTTCCTCTGCCCAAGTTGCCTTCTTCTTCTGAGTTGGTTCCTCTGTTTTTTCAGAATGTTGTCCGATTGCACGGTATTCCTGAGAATATTGTTTCTGACAGAGGTACCCAATTTGTGTCTAGATTTTGGCGGGCATTCTGTGCTAGGATGGGCATAGATTTGTCTTTTTCATCTGCTTTTCACCCTCAGACTAATGGCCAGACCGAGCGGACTAATCAGACCCTTGAGACATATCTGAGGTGTTTTGTCTCTGCTGACCAGGATGATTGGGTTGCTTTTTTGCCATTGGCAGAGTTCGCCCTCAATAATCGGGCCAGTTCTTCCACCTTGGTGTCCCCGTTTTTCTGTAATTCGGGGTTTCACCCTCGATTTTCCTCCGGTCAGGTGGAATCCTCGGATTGTCCTGGAGTGGATGCGGTGGTGGAGAGATTGCATCACATCTGGGGGCAGGTTATGGACAATTTGAAGTTGTCCCAGGAGAAGACTCAGCGTTTTGCCAACCGTCATCGTCGTGTTGGTTCTCGGCTTTGTGTTGGAGATTTGGTGTGGTTGTCTTCTCGTTTTGTCCCTATGAGGGTCTCTTCTCCTAAGTTTAAACCTCGGTTCATCGGCCCTTATAGAATATTGGAGATTCTTAATCCTGTTTCTTTCCGTTTGGACCTCCCTGCGTCCTTTTCCATTCATAACGTTTTTCATCGGTCGTTATTGCGCAGGTATGAGGTACCTGTTGTACCTTCAGTTGAGCCTCCTGCTCCGGTGTTGGTTGAGGGTGAGTTGGAGTACGTTGTGGAGAAAATTTTGGACTCTCGTGTTTCCAGACGGAAACTCCAGTATCTGGTCAACTGGAAGGGTTACGGCCAGGAGGATAATTCTTGGGTCAATGCATCTGATGTTCATGCTTCTGATCTTGTTCGTGCCTTTCATAGGGCTCATCCTGGTCGCCCTGGTGGATCTGGTGAGGGTTCGGTGCCCCCTCCTTGAGGGGGGGGTACTGTTGTGAATTTGGATTCTGGGCTCCCCCGGTGGCCGCTTGTGGAATTGGACTTGTCATCCTTTTTCCTGTTTCACCTGGTTCCATCAGTAGTGGGTGTCGCTATTTAAGCTCATTTCTCTGGTGGTTTCTTGCCGGTCAACAATGTTATCTGATGCCTCTCAGTGCTTGTTCCTGCTTCTGACAACTACTAGATAAGTTGGACTTTTGTCCATGTTTTGTTTTGCCTATTTGTTCCAGTTCACAGCTGAAGTTTTGTTACTGTGTCTGGAAAGCTCTCGTTGATCAGGGATTGCTACTCTGGCGTTATGAGTTAATGCCAGAGTTTAAGGTAATCTCTGGATGGTGTTTTGTTAGTGTTTTTCTGCTGACCATGAAAGTATACTATCTGTCTTCTGCTATCTAGTAAGCGGACCTCAAATTTGCTAAGACTATTTTCCTGCTGCGTTTGTAGTTTCATCTGAACTCACCGTCATTATATGTGGGGGGCTACTGTCTTCTTTGGAATATTTCTCTAGAGGTGAGCCAGGTCTTATATTTCCCTCTGCTAGCTATTTAGGTCTTAGGCCAGAGCTGGGCATCTAGCGATAAATAGGAAATGCTACCTGGCTATTTCTAGTTGCGCGGCAGGCTTAGTTCATGGTCAGTATAGTTCCATCTTCCGAGAGCTTGTCCCTCTATAGGCTTGCTATGATCTCTGCCTGCAGAGATCATGACAGCTTCCTGATGCTAAAAAGACATCCATAATAAAGTAAGCCTAGCCGTTGACAGGCGTAGTATGTCCTTAAGAAAAGCCATGTCTTTGCTGGGTTCATTAACCTCGCGTATTCCCGCAGTACGGTGGGCACAACTACATACTAGGCAACTACAAAAATTTGTGTTACAGGAAGATAGCAGGCTGCAGGGACATTTAGAACGCACATTATTCCTGCCATCAGATGTAGGTCACTCCCTTAGATAGTGGTAAAACCCGGTTAATCTCTCGGGTGGAGTTCCTTGGTTGGTGGTCCCTTCAAACATAATTACCACAGATGCTAGTCCTTGAGGCTGGGGTGCACGTTTTAAGGAGGAAGTAGTTCAAGGTCAGTGGTCTAGAGCAGAAACTAGTGACTCTTCTAATGCGAAGGAATTAAGGGCAATATATTATGCCATACTTAACTTTGTACTGTTGATAGCTCCATTTTGGCCCAAAAGGCCATGGTTTTCATGGCTAAAAGCAATGTCAATTTCCGATCCTTGGATTTTTCCGGAGACCAGAGACCGATCCTTGGATTTTTCCGGAGACCAGAGACCTGCTCTCACAGGGCCCCTTCTTCCACCCTCAAGTCAAGGGCATGAACTTGACAGTTTGGAATTTGAAAGGCAATTATTAAAACTTAGAGGAATCTCTGAGGGTTTAGTGAATACCCTCTTAAAAAGTAGAAAACCATTCACTATTAAAATTTACACTAAGATCTGGCGGAAATTTCTTGAATTTCATACAGCACATGTGACTACGGACGTACGTATATTTCCCATATTAGAGTTTCTACAGAAGGCACGTGAATTAGGCCTCTCAGTAAATACTCTTAAAGTTCAGATTTCAGCTCTAGATGCCCTTTATAATTATGACATTGCAGGTAATAGATGGGTATCTCGTTTTGTATCTGCGTGTCAACATTCAAACCCTGTTCATATACCACAGGTCTCACCATGGGATTTAAATTTAGTTCTGGACGCGTTAACAGAAAGCCCATTCGAACCTCTCCAGATAGCCTCAATAAAATATATCTCGTTAAAAATGGTATTATTAGTAGCTTTGGTGTCTGCTAGGAGAGTAAGTGCCCTCCAGACTTTGTAGATAGATCCACCTTTTTTATCAATAAGACCTGATAGGATAGTCTTAAAGATGGACCTATCCTATCTTCCCATCGTCGCTACTAAATTTCATAGATCTGAAGAAATCTTCCTTCCGACTTTTCATGAAAACCACTCGATACTAGAGAAGGAGAGACTTCATACCCTGGATGTAAAGAGGACTGTTTTGACCTACTTTGATAGAACTAAGGCCTGGAGGCAGAGCAGGTCTCTCTTTGTATCTTTTCAGGGTAATGAGAAGGGTTCCAGGGTCACGAACAATACGTTATCTCGCTGGATTAGAGATGCCATAATGCTGGCATATAAGACCAAAGGAAGAGATCCACCAGAAAATGTGGGCGCACACTCTACGAGAGCTATTTTGGCTTCCTGGGCGGAAAAGGCGGACGTTCCAATAGATCTTATATGTAAGGCAGCAACCTGGTCTTCGCCTTTTACCTTTTATAGGCACTATAGGCTAGACCTATGATCTTCATCTGATTTAGCCTTTGGAGTATCCGTTCTTGACACGGTGGTCCCACCCAGGTGATTGTCTCTGTAAATCAGTGCGTGCTGTCGTGGCGAAGAGAAAAAAATGGATTACTTACCGGTAATGCTCTTTTATAGAGCCCACAACAGCACCCACTCACATCCCTCCCTTATTATAGTGACACGTGGTACTTGATGGTGAGGAGTTAATGGTAGACTGTATATAATAAGATTGTAAATAAGTATATATAATTTGAGCTTATTGACTAAAACCTGGTGGCGGTCCTCTCATTCTCTGTAATACAACTGAGGAGCGAGGGGGGGCCGCCCCTTTTTATCTCTCTGTAGGTTTCCTGTTCCTAGGGGCGGATCCCCTCTCTCAGTGGGTGCTGTCGTGGGCTCTATAAAAGAGCATTACCGGTAAGTAATCCGTTTTTTTTACTTTATCAAATACAATTTTTTAAAGACCTATTCAGTTTTGAAGGGACTTTGATGGGCCTAGGTGTATATCAGAAAACACCAGAAGTGATACCATTTTAAAAACTGCACTTTTCAATTTATTCTAAAATGTTGTTAGGAATTTGTTAACCCTTCAGGCGCTTCATATGAATTAAGGTGAAGTGGATTTAAAAAATGAAATGTTTTCTAATAACAAATTTCTTTAGCTGCAATTTTTTTCATTTTCATAAGGGATAAGAGGAGAAAATGAAACCTAAAATTAATTGCGCAATTTCTCCTGAACGTGGCAATATCTTGTATGTGGTCAAAAACTGGTGTATGGGCACATGGCCTGACTTGGAAATGAAGACGCACTATTTGGTATTTGAATCATAACTTTGGCTGGAATAGATTAGACACCATATCTCATTTCCATAGCCTAAGAGGTACCAAAACAGCAGAAACCCTCACAAGTGACCACATCTTGGAAACCAAATCCCTTGATGAATTGAGCATTTTTAACCTACAGTTGGCTCACAGAGCTTTGACATTTGGGTGTGAAAATGAAAGATGGATAATAGGAAAAAAATGGACCCCCTAATTTGATATGCAAGTGTTCTGAAATGCGGTGATACCTCAAATGTGGTCAAAATTTGTTGTTTGGGCACATGGTAGGGCTCAGAAAGAAAAGAGCGCAATTTGATTTTTGCTGCATAAATTTGTCTGGAATAGATTGTGAATGCCATATCACAGTTGCGAGCCCCTGACATGCGAAAACTGCAGAAACCACCCTACAAGTGACTTCATTAAACTAGACCCCTCAAAGAATTAATCCAGGGGATTACTACGCATTTTTAACCTATAGGTGATTCACAAAACTATAATATTTCGATATGAAAACATAAATTTACGTTTTTTTCCACTAAAATACTTTAGTGCCAAATTTATAATTTCACAGGTAATGGGAGCAAATGGAGCCTATAATTTGTCATGCAATTTTTCTCTAACACAGGTCAAAAGCTAATATTTGGGCACATGGCAAATTCGAAAATTAAACCCAAATTTCTAAAGTAAAAAATTATAGAGCCTTTGTATAGATGGCATTGGTTTGGGATATAAAACCTGATGATGGGTTCCCTTAATGCGCACTGCACATAGGAAAGAGGTTTTTTTTAATCGTGTCAGAAATTATTGAACAAAATAAAAACTTGTTACCTGTAGCATTGAACCAGTCTATATATTGAGATGCAACTACAACAGCTCCTGGTTTTTAACTCCCACTTTGGTTACAAACCACTTAGTTCAGCGAGCTCTCATTGACTCCTCTGGTTTAATATAAGCACCTGAGAACAATTAACTCCTCATAATTAGGTACACTGCATATAGGAAAAATGGATTTTAAATTGTGTCGAGTGCACAAAACCGAACCAGATTAAATGGCAGAAACAAAACCCTGCTAATTGTAGCGCCCAAATATCATTAGTTCAGCAAGCCCAGCCTGATCATTTATAATAATAACTGTTGTCACAATTTACAATGTCCACCACTAAAACAAAAGTTATAGATGCTGACAATTTAAAAAGTTGTAATTCTTATGAGATATATTTTTTTGATGATACACCAATGTAATATTTTAATAGGAGAGATTAGATCATGAAAGAAACACAAGGTGGCGCTATACTCCATTGTTTACATAAAGGTTTAATGTCTTGTAACATTTTTGTCATATTACCAACCAAGGCATAATGGAGGGGAATCTATAAAAAGCAAAGCAAGTTTATTAAATATAGAACAGTTCTATTAGAGAAATTTCATGAGCAATGAAAAGCAGATGTCTTGAAGGAAATTATGGTATGCTTTTAAACAAAAGGCAGAATTACAACGGTTTAGACATTTACAATAAAAAAAAAAAAAAAAAACTGATGAAACTGATGGACGTAATGTATATGGACTTTTCAAAAGCCTTTGATACGGTGCCACACAAAAGGTTGATACATAAAATGAGAATAATGGGGATAGGGGAAATTATGTGTAAGTGGGTTAAGAGCTGGCTCAGGGATAGGAAACAAAGGGTGGTTATTAATGGAGCACACTCGGACTGGGTCGCGGTTAGCAGTGGGGTACCACAGGGGTCAGTATTGGGCCCTCTTCTTTTTAACTTATTTATTAATAACCTTGTAGGTGGCATACAGAGTAGAATTTCAATATTTGCAGATGACACTAAACTCTGCAGGGTAATCAATACAGAGGAGGACAATTTTATATTACAGGATGATTTATGTAAACTACAATCTTGGGCTGATAAATGGCAAATGAGCTTTAATGGGGATAAATGTAAGGTCATGCACTTGGGTAGAAGTAATAAGATGTAAAACTATGTGCTTAATTCTAAAACTCTGGGCAAAACCGTCAGTGAAAAAGACCTGGGTGTATGGGTGGATGACAAACTCACATTTAGTGGCCAGTGTCAGGCAGCTGCTACAAAGGCAAATTAAATAATGGGATGCATTAAAAGAGGCATAGATGCTCATGAGGAGAACTTAATTTTACCTCTATACAAGTCACTAGTCCGACCACACTTAGAATACTGTGTACAGTTCTGGTCTCCGGTGTATAAGAAAGACATAACTGAACTAGAGTGGGTGCAGAGAAGAGCGACCAAGGTTATTAGAGGACTGGGGGGTCTGCAATACCAAGATACGCTATTACACTTGGGGCTATTTTGTTTGGAAAAATAAAGGCTAAGGGGTGATCTTATTTTAATGTATAAATATATGATGGGACAGTACAAAGACCTTTCTGATGATCTTTTTAATCATAGACCTGATACAGGGACAAGGGGGCATCCTCTACGTCTGGAGGAAAAAAGGTTTAAGCATAATAACAGACGCGGATTCTTTACTGTAAGAGCAGTGAGACTATGGAACTCTCTGCCTTATGATGTTGTAATGAGTGATTCATTACTTAAATTTAAGAGGGGACTGGATGCCTTTCTTGAAAAGTATAATGTTACAGGTTATATATACTAGATTCCTTGATAGGGCGTTGATGCAGGAGCTTACTCTTTGCCACATGGGTTTTTTTTGCCTTCCTCTGGATCAACATGTTAGGGCATGTTAGGTTAGGCTATGGGTTGAACTAGATGGACTTAAAGTCTTCAACCTTAATAACTGTGTTACTATGAAATCAAATAAGTAAAATAGAGCTCTTGAACTGCTCTATATATAGAAAAAAATAGAATAGGTCATATCATTGCAAAAGTATGTCCTAGAAGTTTGATACTTAACGAAGGTACATCAGTGTATTGCTTCTAAGAGAGGTGACCGAGTGAGTTGCATAGATAAGCACTAGTGTATATGTAACACCCCAGGTAACCGGTTGTTACAGTGATGTTGCCTTCCTTTCGGGGAGGGCGATATCATGCTTGGAGGCAAGGAGGATTCTCTTTACCAGGTAACGCACCCACATTCAACACATTCCAAATCCAGGCCAGAAGGGGGAGCTCAGGACCCGGATTCAGGGGAGCTTTCCCAGCTTTAAGTATTCTGTTCTGGAGGAGGAGTTAGCGAGTTGTGGAGAGACAGTGGAAGTGAGAGGAAGTCTGACAGTGGGGCCGAGCAGCCACTGGGAGCTGCAGCCCCTGGAAAAGGAAGAGATAACCTGAGGGGTTGGATTGTAGTGGAGCTTAAAGAGGAAAGGAGCACAGTGGAAGAGGAAAGGGCTCAGAGCGGAACGGTGACTGGACACCCTCAGAGCTGAAGCGCAGGAACCGGGCATCGGGAGCCCGAGGCTGTGTTGTACTCTAGGACACATAGCAGAACCAGAGGGCATAGGACTGTATGTTAATTGCCCATATCACGCGAAGCAGCACCTGAAGAGCCCGTGTCGTGATAGAAACCTTATAAGATGGCTCAAGCTGCCCACCATATAGGTAACTGTCCCAGGACAGGAGAGGACTTTGCCAGAAAGCTACAGGCAGCAGGGACCTCACATACTTGCGTGAGTAGGAAGGCTTATGGACCTCACCTGGGAGAGGGATCCACTATTGACTCCAGACCGGCTGGACCACATCACCACCTGTGCCTGGTACCCTGGACTGTGGACTGCTACCACTAGTAAACCAGGTAAAGACTTTACAACTTTGTGTCCTCCACTTATTTGCTGGCATACACCATCCTTGCCATACACCTTAGGAGCCCTGGAGACCCCGCTTCACCTGTGGGAAGCGTCACCATCTTGCTGCAATGACATCACCCCAGAGGACCCCTTTAAGCAGCGTCGGTCCCCTCTGACCGAGAACCACAGGTGGCGTCACGAATAGACTTTATTACCAAATTCCCTTTGAAGACCTTTCCCCTTTAAGTGAGCGCCCAGGGCCACGGACCGGGTCGCAGCCACCGTGACATCTCCTTTAAGTGCGACCGGACCCGGTACAGAGTGTTAGGACTGGCAGAACACCAAATAATAACATTAGAGCATATGAGGTGCGTTCGCAGTCCGGGGTCCACCGTGTAGAGATGACACCTGCTGCTGAATAATGGTGGATGGACGCTTGCTCACACAAGTGTTAGACCTCACCCAGTTTGAATAGAAGCGAACTCTGTTGCTTCACAGAGTCGCCGTAAATACGCTGCGCCCTGTTAGCAGTCACAGGGTGCAGCTGAAAGACACTCATGGGATCCCTATGAATCACCCCCACTAAACTGGTGATTAGACTCTCTCTGACTCTCGGTGGCTTTGAGCCCGCGCCTGAGGACGCCCTGAGTCAGATGCTGAGTCCAAGCGGGAATTCCCACCCTACACTGACTGGCTGTTGGGAAAGCACACTGATTGTGCACGGTGCCTTACAGGCGGGCACTGCGAATAGACGCAGAAACGTGTGCTAAGTGTACAGGTAGCACTGTCGGGTGCTAGGTAGCTTCCACCATTCACGAGCAGTCATCAACACAATGGAAATGATTAAGGAGATTTCATCCATCGACAGACATTCATCTACACACACGTTATCAAATTTATTCTAGCGCATGGCCGTGCGGCCATTCAAACCTTTTATAGCTGTAGCTCTCAAGGACCTTCCTAATGGTCCAATAGGAGCTGCTACAGGACCTGAGCATGTGACCCCGACCTCCAACTTGAGGTCGTCCTGTGGGCATGCTCAGTATGGGAAAAGCAGGACTTAGTCCCTGAAACGCTTGCTCATTGCTGATCAGTACTGACTACAAAGGCAGAGTCTGGAAAGGCAGCAGTAACCAAGCGCACAGTATCAGCTGGAGCCAGACGCTGGGACCGACGTCTCCGCTGAGCAGGCTGGTGGAGAATGGGAGACCACAGTGGACATGGTTCGGGATTCCCCCTGTGCAGTGGCGGGAGCTCAACTCCTGACACAGAGTACCCCACTGCCCAGGCGGGCAACTCATATATAGTGCTGGTGAAGAGATTGTTGGAAATACCTACCTTTGCCCAAGTTAATTTATTTCAGTTCTGCAATCCAAAGAGTGAAACTCATATATTAGAGTCATTACAAACAGAGTGATCTATTTCAAGTGTTTATTTCTGTTAATGTTGATGATTATGGCTTACAGCCAATGAAAACCGAAAACTCATTATCTCAGTAAATTGGAATACTTTATAACACCAGCTTGAAAAAATTATTTTAACATCCAAAATGTTGGCCTACTGAAATGTATGTTCAGTAAATGCACTCAATACTTGGTCAGGGCTCCTTTTGCATCAATTGCTGCATCAGTGCGGCGTGGCATGGAGGCGATCAGCCTGTGGCACTAAGGAGGTGTTATGGAAGCCTAAGTTGCTTTGATAGCAGCCTTCAGCTCATCTGCATTGTTGGTTCTGGTGTCTCTCATCTTCCTCTTGACACTACCCCATAGATTCTCTATGGGGTGAAGGTCCCACAACAGCACCAATAGATCCAGAAATGGATTAAGAGTAGCCAGCGTCACGGGGAGTTTAGAAAGCATGACCTCCCTCTCCGAGTTACCCGATGTATCAAGTAACATGATCCCTTTGATAGGCCAGGGTCACATTTGCGAGTGCAATGCGAGAAACTCGCACGAGTCTCTTGCCTCAATACCCGGCACTCGGGACCGGAGTGTGCAGTTGCATGTATTTCTATGCAGCTGAACGCTCCGGTCCGAGTGCTGCCGGGTATTGATGCAAGACACTCGTGGCTGATGAAGGGACCTGAGTAGTCTCGAAAGCTTGCAATTTGTTACTATCTTTTCAGTTAGCCATTAAAAGGTATCAACCACTAAGGACTCTCAATTCTAAATATTTTTCCTGGACTTTGAGGATCCATCCCAAATCTCATGAAAAATTAGTACTTCCCGGTCCAAAGCCCTTCTCCATTCAGGCCCCTGTGGGAGTACTGATCATAAATACAATATCTCTTTAAAAATAAAGTAATGTCATCCAGGGAAACAAAAGGGTTGTGCATAAAAACTACCAGTGGGACACCCCCCTTAGAGTAAATCACAGTAAAGGTAAGACCTTCCTGCAGATTCTTTACAACTTCATTTTTCAGGGCAGTAAAAAAAATTCTAGCAAGCAGCCATAGAAGATAACACCAACACATACTTGCCTTCCCTTCTGAACTCAGGCATATTATCTCCGACTTCTGAATCTTCAGGATGTTATAAAACACCATGTTGACCAAATATCTCAGAGAAAAGGGCTTTTCTTATATTCAGCTATGTCAATCCTGAATCCATTTTTCACCCAGGTATCACCGATCCCAGAGAATTGAAGCTTGACTTCCATCATCCACAGCTTACAGGATCTCCTTCCCCTTCCCGATTCCTCCTGGCTGTCTCCCGAAAGCAATGGCCAGCTAAAGTCACCGAAGTGGCGATGCCGGAAGGCCAAGAGACAGCACTCAAGGTGTGTCGGAGTCTTTGCACCTCATCAGTGCAAAGTAGAACTGATTTGGCTAGGTGACAGGCTCTGGACTGAGGACTAAGGGGTAACGGTTCTCCTTGTGTAGAGTGACATACCAGCTCTGGCATGCCAAAGTAAGGAGACAGCAGTTAGTTTCTCACCTCCCCCTCCCAGCACCTGACAAGCTGCGGTCATAAATCTTGCAAAATCACCAGCCTGCTTTTAAAACAGGTTGCTCTCACTGTCCTGAGCTGTGTGCTTGTTCAAATGCCCTGTTATCTCTATATCTATAATATAACGCTGGGAGCGTCACTCTGTCCGAAGCCTCTATAGACTGCGCAAGTGCAAGCGCCGGCGCAGTCTGGACCCCACAGAGCGACGCTCCCAGGAGATCGCGGTATGCGTAAGCACTGAACGCACACTGCGATCTCCAACGGAGAAGCAGGGACGAGCCAGGAGGGTGAGTATGCAATATTTACCTGTCCTCCGTTCCACCGATGCGCGCTACTCCGTCCTCCACCTCCTCCTCTGCCTGCGACGTTCAGTTCAGAGGGCGCGATGACGCGCTTAATGCGCGCCGCCCTCTGACTGAACAGTCACAGGCAGAGGACCCCGGAAGACAGAGAGGCGCGCAGCAGTGGAATGGAACGGGGGACAGGTAAATATAGACAGTGCCGGGGGCCTGAGCTAGTGGCGACTCCGGCACCTGACCCCCACAGCGCGCCGGTGTCCCCGCTTGCTCAGGCCCCCAGCACTCGGCGCCCAGCACAGCCACGCACAGCCGCCCGCACTCACCACCGCCACGCACAGCCGCCCGCACTCACCGCCGCCACGCACAGCCGCCCGCACTCACCGCCGCCACGCACAGCCGCCCGCACTCACCGCCGCCACGCACAGCCGCCCGCACTCACCGCCGCCACGCACAGCCGCCCGCACTCACCGCCGCCACGCACAGCCGCCCGCACTCACCGCCGCCACGCACAGCCGCCCGCACTCACCGCCGCCACGCACAGCCGCCCGCACTCACCGCCGCCACGCACAGCCGCCCGCACTCAGCTCCGCCACGCACAGCCGCCCGCACTCAGCACCGCCACGCACAGCCGCCCGCACTCAGCACCGCCACGCACAGCCGCCCGCACTCAGCACCGCCACGCACAGCCGCCCGCACTCAGCACTGCCACGCACAGCTGCCCGCACTCAGCACAGCCGCCCGCACTCACCGCCGCCTCGCACAGCCGCCCGCACTCACCGCCGCCACGCACAGCCGCCCGCACTCACCGCCGCCTCGCACAGCCGCCCGCACTCACCGCCGCCACGCACAGCCGCCCGCACTCACCGCCGCCACGCACAGCCGCCCGCACTCACCGCCGCCACGCACAGCCGCCCGCACTCACCGCCGCCACGCACAGCCGCCCGCACTCACCGCCGCCACGCACAGCCGCCCGCACTCACCGCCGCCACGCACAGCCGCCCGCACTCAGCTCCGCCACGCACAGCCGCCCGCACTCAGCACCGCCACGCACAGCCGCCCGCACTCAGCACCGCCACGCACAGCCGCCCGCACTCAGCACCGCCACGCACAGCCGCCCGCACTCAGCACTGCCACGCACAGCTGCCCGCACTCAGCACAGCCGCCCGCACTCAGCACAGCCGCCCGCACTCAGCACAGCCGCCGGCACTCAGCACAGCCACGCACAGCCGCCCCCACTCAGCACAGCCACGCACAGCCGCCCGCACTCAGCACCACCACGCACAGCCGCCCGCACTCAGCACCGCCACGCACAGCCGCCCGCACTCAGCACCGCCACGCACAGCCGCCCGCACTCAGCACCGCCACGCACAGCCGCCCGCGCTCAGCGCCGCCACGCACAGTCGCCCGCACTCAGCACTGCCACGCACATCCGCCCACACTCAGCACAGCCGCCGGCACTCAGCACAGCCACGCACAGCCGCCGGCACTCAGCACAGCCGCCGGCACTCAGCACAGCCGCCGGCACTCAGCACAACCACGCACAGCCGCCCGCACTCAGCACAGCCACGCACAGCCGCCGGCACTCAGCACCGCCACGCACAGCCGCCCGCACTCAGCACCGCCACGTACAGCCGCCGGCACTCAGCACCTCCACGCACAGCCGCCCACACTCAGCACCGCCACGCACAGTCGCCACGCACAGCCGCCCGCGCTCAGCACCGCCACGCACAGCCGCCCGCGCTCAGCACCGCCACGCACAGCCGCCCGCGCTCAGCACCGCCACGCACAGCCGCCCGCGCTCAGCACCGCCACGCACAGCCGCCCGCACTCAGCACCGCCACGCACAGCCGCCCGCACTCAGCACTGCCACGCACAGCCGCCCGCACTCAGCACAGCCGCCCGCACTCAGCACAGCCGCCCGCACTCAGCACAGCCACGCACAGCAGCCGGCACTCAGCACAGCCGCCGGCACTCAGCACAGCCGCCGGCACTCAGCACAGCCACGCACAGCCGCCCGCACTCAGCACAGCCACGCACAGCCGCCCGCACTCAGCACCGCCACGCACAGCCGCCCGCACTCAGCACCGCCACGCACAGCCGCCCGCACTCAGCACCGCCACGCACAGCCGCCCGCACTCAGCACCGCCACGCACAGCCGCCCGCACTCAGCACCGCCACGTACAGCCGCCCGCACTCAGCACCTCCACGCACAGCCGCCCGCACTCAGCACCGCCACGCACAGTCACCCACACTCAGTACAGCCGCCGGCACTCAGCACAGCCGCCGGCACTCAGCACAGCCACGCACAGCCACCCACACTCAGCACTGCCACGCACAGCCGCCCACACTCAGCACCGCCACGCACAGCCGCCCGCACTCAGCACCGCCACGCACAGCCACCCGCACTCAGCACCGCCACGCACAGCCGCCCGCACTCAGCACCGCCACGCACAGCCGCCCGCATTCAGCACCGCCACGTACAGCCGCCGGCACTCAGCACCTCCACGCACAGCCGCCCGCACTCAGCACCGCCACGCACAGTCGCCACGCACAGCCGCCCGCGCTCAGCACCGCCACGCACAGCCGCCCGCACTCAGCACCGCCACGCACAGCCGCCCGCACTCAGCACTGCCACGCACAGCCGCCCGCACTCAGCACAGCCGCCCGCACTCAGCACAGCCGCCCGCACTCAGCACAGCCACGCACAGCCGCCGGCACTCAGCACAGCCGCCGGCACTCAGCACAGCCGCCGGCACTCAGCACAGCCACGCACAGCCGCCCGCACTCAGCACAGCCACGCACAGCCGCCCGCAATCAGCACAGCCACGCACAGCCGCCCGCACTCAGCACCGTTATGCACAGCCGCCCGCACTCAGCACCGCCACGCACAGCCGCCCGCACTCGGCACCGCCACGCACAGCCGCCCGCACTCAGCACCGCCACGCACAGCCACCCGCACTCAGCACCGCCACGCACAGCCGCCCGCACTCAGCACCGCCACGCACAGCCGCCCGCATTCAGCACCGCCACGTACAGCCGCCGGCACTCAGCACCTCCACGCACAGCCGCCCGCACTCAGCACCGCCACGCACAGTCGCCACGCACAGCCGCCCGCGCTCAGCACCGCCACGCACAGCCGCCCGCGCTCAGCACCGCCACGCACAGCCGCCCGCACTCAGCACCGCCACGCACAGCCGCCCGCACTCAGCACTGCCACGCACAGCCGCCCGCACTCAGCACAGCCGCCCGCACTCAGCACAGCCGCCCGCACTCAGCACAGCCACGCACAGCCGCCGGCACTCAGCACAGCCGCCGGCACTCAGCACAGCCACGCACAGCCGCCCGCACTCAGCACAGCCACGCACAGCCGCCCGCACTCAGCACCGCCACGCACAGCCGCCCGCACTCAGCACCGTTATGCACAGCCGCCCGCACTCAGCACCGCCACGCACAGCCGCCCGCACTCAGCACCGCCACGCACAGCCGCCCGCACTCAGCACCGCCACGTACAGCCGCCCGCACTCAGCACCTCCACGCACAGCCGCCCGCACTCAGCACCGCCACGCACAGTCACCCGCACTCAGTACAGCCGCCGGCACTCAGCACAGCCGCCGGCACTCAGCACAGCCGCCGGCACTCAGCACAGACACGCACAGCCACCCACACTCAGCACCGCCACGCACAGCCGCCCGCACTCAGCACCGCCACGCACAGCCGCCCGCACTCAGCACCGCCACGCACAGCCGCCCGCACTCAGCACCGCCACGCACAGCCACCCGCACTCAGCACCGCCACGCACAGCCGCCCGCACTCAGCACCGCCACGCAGAGCCGCCCGCACTCAGCACAGCCGCCCGCACTCAGCACAGCCACGCACAGCCGCCGGCACTCAGCACAGCCGCCAGCACTCAGCACAGCCGCCGGCACTCAGCACAGCCGCCGACACTCAGCATAGCCACGCACAGCCTCCCGCACTCAGCACAGCCGCCCGCACTCAGCACAGCCACGCACAGCCGCCCACACTCAGCACAGCCACGCACAGCCGCCCACACTCAGCACCGCCACGCACAGCCGCCCGCACTCAGCACTGCCACGCACAGCCGCCCGCACTCAGCACAGCCACGCACAGCCGCCCGCACTCAGCACAGCCACGCACAGCCGCCCGCACTCAGCACAGCCACGCACAGCTGCCCGCACTCAGCACCGCCACGCACAGCCGCCCGCACTCAGCACAGCCACGCACAGCCGCCCGCACTCAGCACAGCCACGCACAGCCGCCCGCACTCAGCACAGCCACGCACAGCCGCCCGCACTCAGCACAGCCGCCCGCTCTCAGCACAGCCGCACTCAGGCAGTAGAGCCAGAGAGAGAAAGATGAGAGCAACATATGGCAGAATGGAATCAGGAACAGGCAGAATGGGTGCAGCACATTACAACAGAATGGGGGCACAGGATGGGAGCAGCACATGACAGAATGGGGGCGCAGGATGGGAGCACCACATGACAGAATGGGAGTGCAGGATGGGAACAGCACATGACAGAATGATTGCGCACGATGGCAGCAGCACATGATAGAATGGGGGCGCACACATGACAGGATGGGGGTGCAGGATGGGAGCACATGACAGAATGGGAGCAGCACATGACAGAATGGGGGCACAGTATGGGAGCAGCACATGACAGAATGGGGGCACAGGATGGGAGCAGCACATGACAGAATGGGGGCGCACACACATGACAGGATGGGGGTGTAGAATGGAGCAGCATATCACAGGATGGGGGCGCAGGATGGGAGCACATGACAGGATGGAGGAGCAGGATGGAGCAGCACATGATAGGATGGGGGCGCAGGATGGAACAGCACATGACAGGATGGGGGCGCAGGATGGAGCAGCACATGACAGGATTGGGGCGCAGGATGGAACAGCACATGACAGGATGGGGGCGCAGGATGGAACAGCACATGACAGGATTGGGGCGCAGGATGGGAGAACATGACAGGATGGGGGCGCAGGATGGGAGCACATGACAGGATGGGGATGCAGGATGGAGCAGCACATGACAGGATGGGGGCGCAGGATAGGAGCACCACATGACAGGATGGGGGCGCAGGATGGAGCAGCACATGACAGGATGGGAGAGCAAGATGGGAGCAGCACATACCAGGATGGAGACCATATACCAATATAAATGCTCGCCACCCGGGCGTAGAACGAGTTCAATAGCTAGTGTAAATATAATGATAGCAGTGTACACTCCAGAATAAACCACTGATGGCTGAATGTCTTACAGCAAATGTGCTGAGATTTATTGTTATACAATAGAAGGAGCATTGCCTGCCCCACCAGAAACTAGGAAGTTAGGAAACTGTAGGAGAATTCATAGCTCTTAGCTACTCAAGAGACAACTTGTGAATAACCCTTTAATACCTAGGTACTTTTGCTTTATTTTATTACTGGTCTCTGAAATCATGTATTATATCACAAAAGAAAAACGATAGTGTATCACCTGCGCTTGTATATGAAAGCTAAATAATCCCCCAAAAATAGTAATAGGCAAATAAAAGCTTTCAATGGTTGTGCATGAGTACTTACTAGATCCCAATACAGTGTCGTGGCTACAAATCTTTCATGTGCTTGGAATCCGGTTTACTGCTGCGGGGTAATGAGATCACTGAGAGTCCGGTTCACCGCTGCACGATGGTAAGATCAGGGGAGCTAGACTTACTCCACGTGAGTCGAGTCCGGTAAAAGGACGCGGGAATCAGGTGGAAGCTGCCAGCCTCTAGCGTGCCCCGGCCGGAAGCAACGCTGAAGCGGTGGCGGCGTTGAGAAGGGGCGTAGCAACAGTGTGACGTCACAGCTAGTGGGCGGGCCCGCCCACTAGCTGTGACGTCACACTGTTGCTACGCCCCTTCTCAACGCCGCCACCGCTTCAGCGTTGCTTCCGGCCGGGGCACGCTAGAGGCTGGCAGCTTCCACCTGATTCCCGCGTCCTTTTACCGGACTCGACTCACGTGGAGTAAGTCTAGCTCCCCTGATCTTACCATCGTGCAGCGGTGAACCGGACTCTCAGCGATCTCATTACCCCGCAGCAGTAAACCGGATTCCAAGCACATGAAAGATTTGTAGCCACGACACTGTATTGGGATCTAGTAAGTACTCATGTACAACCATTGAAAGCTTTTATTTGCCTATTACTATTTTTGGGGGATTATTTAGCTTTCATATACAAGCGCAGGTGATACACTATCGTTTTTCTTTTGTCTCAAGCTTACAGGGTACGCACAGACCCTGTTTTATCACCAGCAGCTATTCCTTATTCCCCGCTCCTTTTTCTCATTTTTCTTATCCTCCACTCTCCGAGCGCCAGTGTATTCCCTTTTCTTTACATAATGTATTATATCACATTTACTATCTCTTCATTCATATTCTTATGTGCTTAATTGATAAAATAATCACTTGCTTTAGCTGTTTTGTAATTAACACCATTCAAATAAATTACCACGAGCTGTTTACATTTTTTCACAGCCTCACACAACCTCCAAGCGTCGCATCTCCCAATCACAAATGCTTTGAAGAACATACAGGTGCTTCTCTCAAAATTAGAATATCATCAAAAAGTTAATTCATTTCAGTTCTTCAATACAAAAAGTGAAACTCATATAGAGTCATTACGATACGATACACTTTATTGATCCTGGGGAAAATTACGGTATTACAGCAGCAATACAAACAGCAGTACATAAAATATTAGGACACAAATCTTGCACAAGTAAGCATAGACAGTGATCTATTTCAACTGTTTATTTCTGTTAATGTTGAGGATTGCATTACAGTCAATGAAAACCCGAAAGTCGTTATCTCAGTAAATTAGAACAATTAACAAAAAACACCTGCAAAGGCTTCCTAAGCGCTTAAAAAGGTCCCTTAGTCTGTTTCAGTAGGCTCCACAATCATGGGGAAGACAGGTCAGTTGACTGATGTCCAGAAGGCAATCATTGACACACTCCACAAGGAGGGTAAGGCACAAAAGGTCAATGCTAAAGAAGCTGGCTGTTCACAGAGTGATGTAAGCAAGCATATTAATAGAAAGTTGACTGGAAGGAAAAAGTGTGATAGAAAAATGTGCACAAGCAACCGGGATAACCGCAGCCTTGAAAGGATTGTTAAGAAAAGGCCATTCAAAAATTGGGGGGAGATTCACAAGGAGTGGACTGCTGCTAAAATTTTGGAAATGTAAGAATATTCAAATTTGAATTCTTATGCCTTTAAACCAGAGAGATATATCACACAAAATACAGTGTGTCTGTAAAGTCATGGTGTACTTTTATAGTTTACCTTTTGGCCACCTTTCTCTGGCCCAATCATATCAGACCTGTTCATGAGGAGAGATAGCAAGAACCAATCAAACAACACAAACTCATTTAAGCTGTTGCTGAGCCCCCAGTCAGATTAACCCCCAATAAACTGAACTCTGATTAATACACTGCCAGGTCTGGGACATCATGCAACCACAAGCTTGTGCTATAGTTTGGATGTGTGTAGTGCAACAAATGGAGCCCACATCTAACTGCACTGAATAGGTATGAAAATGGGAGAGTTCTTCTTTTATTTGGAGCAGATTTCACATTTCTATTGTTTCTGGTTGCTTTCCAGTGACTGGTCCAAAGTGCACCATGACTTTACAGACACACTGTAGTTAATAAATATTTACCACATGTCTACTTTACATCTGCATTATTTTTTAAACATAATTTGTTTTGCTAGGAAGTTAGGAGGGTTAAAATTTGACCAGCAATTTCTAGTTTTTCCAACAAAATTTACAAAACCATTTTTTTAGGGACCACATCACATTTGAAATTACTTTGGGGGTCTATATGACAGAAAATGCCCAAAAGTGACACCATTCTAAAAACTGCATCCCTCAAAACCACATTCAAGAAGTGTATTAACCCCTCAGGTGCTTCGAATTAATGCAATGTGGAAGGAAAAAATTAACATTTTACTTTTTTTCATAAAAATGTTACTATAGCCCCTAATTTTTTTATTTTCACAAGGGTTCCAGGAGAAAATGGATCCCAAAATTCATTGTGCAATTTCTTCTGATTATACTGATGCCTCATATGTGGTTAAAAACTACTGTTTGGAAGTGTGATGACACTTTTCATCTTAATATCTTAATTAACAAGAAGTCTATTTTCAGTAAGTCAGGAGGAATAGACTGCTATCTATATGCTGACTTTTGAATTATGTGTTTGTTCTTTGGTTGGTCAAGAACCATACACTGTTGTCTTATGAGTCTTAAACATTGATTTTTGATCATTTTGAATGGCTAATGTTTGCCTCCTATATCAGCTGCTACAACTTCTTGTCTGGTATTTTGCAAGACAGTGATGCAGGGTCATTGAACAATGGATGGGTGCTTAATATGTTGAGTGGACCATTGTGTGGGTCCTGTGGGTTGTTGACTTTTGGAGGAAAAACTAGTCAAACAATGTGAGTTAACCTCATCACATCTTCCTCTTGACCTTTGTATGCTTGCCTGAAGCACAACACTTGTAAACTATATAAATGGGATATGCCTCTAACAATACACATCCAGTCAGCCAAGACATCCAGACAGCCAAAAAATCAAAACAGCCAAGACATCCAGAGATCCAAAGACAAGAGACTTTTTACAAAACCACAGCCAGGAACATTCTACAGGATGGCTGCCGGATCATTGCTCCATCACACGGGACACAGATTTAACATTCTACAGGATGCCAGCTTAGTGGACCGAAAGAATACAGATCTCATCCATTGACCATCACTGAACCCATGTATACGTTTGGGATAGTCAGGATTTGGATCCACCAGTCAACTGGCTTCATGGAGATCTTTAGAGAATCCAGGTTATGACCCTCATGTCACCTGGCCTAGTACCTCAATGGACTGTCAGCTTCCTAAGCTTGCTTTGCTGTGACCTCCTCTCTGTGCTTGTGACAGGTGGGGGTAGTCGGCCCTGGAAGCTCTGAATTCACAGCTGCTCTTATCCCGGCTCGTCAGCAGAAGGGTGAGATTCTAATTTTGCACAATTTTGGGTATTTTGCTGGGATTGTTCTATGTGTTATTTGCCTGTTTTGTGGTTCAATAAAGTATTGCCACGCTGTTTTAGCCTCGTGTGTTGTCTGAGTAGTATTACGCCCACAGTAAAAGGAGAGTGGACGTTCGGTGGGATGATCGCTGGTCCATGCGGTTTTGGCTAGTGGACTAAAACCCCCCACAAGTGACCCCATTTTGGAAACTAGACCCCTCAAGCAGAGGCGTAGCTAGGGTTTTGGTTGGGGGGTGAAGCTTCTGAGTGGGCCCCTTTCCCGGTAACCTTGATTACAACTGGGTGACGCACCCTAATAGTGGATGTAGGAGAACCTCAGAAGATGACTGTGCTGTTACTGAAAATAATCTCTATTTAAAGACCAACATGGATATTACCGCCATATGGTCAGTGGTAAATACCAGTCCTGCAGAACATATAAGAGATCACAGTATGGTTATAGATGGTGAGTTACCACTGATGTTCTTTCTGATGAAACTGTTGGTTTTTCCTGTCTTTTGCATATGGCCCCGACCGACACGACAACTTCTTCCACCCAGGACTCGGCTGCAGAGATTACAAGAAAGACACATTTCACATCTCATATTTTCAGCACCGTCCCCATCTATTCCCAACCTGCACAAACTCCTTATCCTGATGATACCACAATGCTGAGCTGCTGCTGCCGTATGTGTCCCTATTACTGCACCTACTGTGTGGTTCTCTATGCCCTCTTAATTCTAAAGCAACCCTTTAGAATATAGTAATACCGGGCGCAAGTGATCTAGAAAACAGTGCCCACACTTTGCCCCCTAAAAAGTAATGCCTTCAGTGTGCTCCTTTGATAGTCACTGTAACCTGAGTTCCCCTATAACAATAAGTGCCCACTTAACATTGAATAAGTCTCCCTCCTGTACAGCTCCCCTATACACAGTATGATGCTCTCTTATACTGTACATAACATGATGCCCCCCTCACTCTAATGTACCCACACAGTATACTGACCCCTTAGTAGCCCCCAAACTGCTTGATGGCTCCAACACTGTGTGATGGCCCCTTCACTGTAATCCCCACACTGTATGATGGCACTCTAGATAGCCTCCACATAGTATAATGTAACAGATAGTCTTCCATATAGTATAATGTAATCCCCATAGGCCTGTATAGTATAATGTTCTCCCCATAGGCCTGTATAGTATAATGTCCTCCCTATAGGCCTGTGTAGTATAATCCACCCCCAATAGGCCTGTATAGTATAATGCTCTCCCTATAGGCCTGTATAGAATAATGCACTCCCCATACACCTGTATGGTGTAATGCTCTCCCCATAGGCCTGCATAGTATAATGCACTCCCCATAGGCCTGTATAGTATAATGCTCTCCCCATAGGCCTGTATAGTTTAATGCACCCCCATAGACCTGTAGAGTATAATGCTCTCCCCATAGGCCTGTATACTATAATGCACTCCTCATATGCCTGTATAGTATAATGCACCCCCATAGGCCTGTATAGTATAATGCACCCCCATATGCCTGTATAGTATAATGCATTCCCCATAGGCCTGTATAGTATCATGCACTCCCCATAGGTCTATATAGTGTAATTCACCACCCACAGGCCTGTATAGTATCATGCACTTCCCATAGGCCTGTATAGTGTAATGCATTCCCCATATGCCTGTATAGTATAATGCACTCCCCATATGCCTGTATAATGTAATACACTCCCCATATGCCTGTATAGTGTAATGCTCTCCCCATAGGCCTGTATAGTGTAATGCACTCCCCTTAGGCCTGTATAGTGTAATGCTCTTCCCATAGGCTTGTATAGTGTAATGCACTCCCCATAGGCCTGTATAGTGTAATGCTCTTCCCATAGGCCTGTATAGTATAATGCTTTCCTATAGGCCTGTGTAGTATAATCCACCCCCAATAGGCCTGTATAGTATAATGCACTCTCCATAGGCTTGTACAGTGTAATGCACTCCCCATAGACCTATATAAGATAATGCTCTCCCTATAGGCCTGTATAGTATAATGCACTCCCCATAGACCTGTATGGTGTAATGCTCTCCCCATAGGCCTGTATAGTTTAATGCACCAACCATAGGCCTGTATAGTATAATGCTCTCCCCATAGGCCTGTATACTATAATGCAATTCTCATATGCCTATATAGTATAACGCACCCCCATAGGCCTGTATAGTATAATGCACCCCCATAGGCCTGTATAGTATAATGCATTCCCTATAGGCCTGTACAGTATCATGCACTCCCCATAGATCTGTATAGTGTAATTCACCCCCCATAGGCCTGTATAGTATCATGCACTCCCCATAGGCCTGTATAGTGTAATGCAACCCGATAGGCCTGTATAGTATAATGCTCTCCCCATATGCCTGTATAGTGTAATGCATTCCCCATATGCCTGTATAGTATAATGCACTCCCCATAGGCCTGTATAATGTAATACACTCCCCATATGCCTGTATAGTGTAATGCTCTCCCCATAGGCCTGTATAGTATAATGCACTCCCCATAGGCCTGTATAGTATAATGCTCTCCCCATAGGCCTGTATAATGCAATGCACACCCCATAGGCCTGTATAGTGTAATGCTCTCCCCATAGGCCTGTATAGTATAATGCTCTGCCTATAGGCCTGTATAGTGTAATGCACTCCCCATAGGATTGTATAGAGTAATACACTCCCCATAGGCCTGTATAGTGTAATGCATTCCCCATATGCATGTATAGAATAATGCTCTCCCCATAGGCCTGTATAGTGTGATGCATCCCCCATTGGTCTGTATAGTATAATGCTCTCCCCATAGGCCTGTATAACGCAATGCACACCTCATAGGCCTGTATAGTGTAATGCTCTCCCCATAGGCCTGTATAGTGTAATGCTCCCCCATAGGCCTGTATAGTGTAATGCACTCCCCATAGGCCTGTATAGTATAATGCCCCCCCATAGGCCTGTATAGTATAAACGCTCTCCCCATAAGCCTGTATAGTGTAATGCATTCCCCATATGCCTGTATAGTATAATGCTCCCCCCATAAGCCTGTATAGTATAATGCTCTCCCTATAGGCCTGTATAGTGTAATGGACTCCCCACAGGATTGTATAGAGTTATACACTCCCCATAGGCCTGTATAGTGTAATGCACTCCCCATAGGCCTGTATAGTGTAATGCATTCCCCATATGCCTGTATACAGTAGTATAATACTCTCCCCATAGGCCTGTATAGTGTGATGCATTCCCCATAGGTCTGTATAGTATAATAGTAGATAAAACTTGGCAAGTTTTATTTACTATTGTATCGGCTTGGGACCCTACTTGAGCTCCAACACAGCTGTGCCACGATATACTTTCAATGTATAGTGTAATGCACCCAGATAAAAAAATAAATCAAATACTCACCTCTTTTCCTCCTGGTTCCTCCGCTGCTCTGAGCGCCCGCACATCTCCAGACAGCGGGCGCTGACTACTGACGTCATCGCAACCCCTGTCAATGTCGGTGTCGGTGACGTCAGACACTGATAGGGGGATGATGGGAGAGGAAGTGTAACGCTCCCTCTCTCATCAATGCGGTCAGTTGTATCGGCATCTAGCCGATACAATTGACCCTGCAATGACAGGCGGGAGGCCCCATAGCGGCCAGGCGGCAGTGCAGGGAGATCGATTCTCCCTCTCAAATTTTGTTATACAGCGCTGGTTAGGGAGAGAATTAATCTCACATAGCTGAATAGGAATATTAAACACTGCCTATATGCCTGCTCTAATACAAGCTCTCCCTACTAGATCAACTCTTCCTGAACTGCTTACAGAGGAGAGTCTGCCGAGCATCTTGTCACCGGGTCTTATATAAGACCCGATAACGCCATGTGGCCAGCCAATCACAGTAATGCCAGTAGCCAATGTCCACTAAACATGCGGGGCAGAGACTTGAGCATGGAGCTCGACCACCCGCGATACTTAATTGAGTAATGAGCGTACCCGAGCACCCCGATGCTGGATCGAGTATCGAGCAGTGGCAAGCATGCTCGCTCATCACTAATCTTGACCTCTAAGTCAAAGAACTGTTGAGTATGAGTAAATGTCTGATAAATAAGAATGCTCTGTAGAAAACATAGTGCAAGATGTACCTGAAAAAAAATATCTAAAAAGAGAAATATTTCCTGTGTACTTCACTCCTTAGATAAATCAATATCTCCCTTTTGAATTCTTTGTTATATACACTTTGAACTTCAGTATAGAAAATTCACATGCAGCCAATATATCTCTAAGGAGCTTTTGACCTAGTTTGTAACTATCGGCAGTCACCAGCTAAAATATAGAACCTTTTTGAAGTCCTGGGAATTTACACAATAAGCTGTCATGAATTTCTTTTTGGACTGTACGGGGGGGTGGTTTCCTCACAGATGGCTCCGGAATAAACGAGACACACTCCGGGTTAACTTCAACTACACCTTCTTTATTGAGCACAGCTTGGTCAATTACAGGCATTCGGGTAACGCATACAACACATTCTTCTCTGTCCTTTCCTTCTCTATATTCAGGCCCGGGTAGGACCGCTTCTTTCGGTCCCGCAGAATCTATTCCATCCGGAATTCTTGCCTCACATGGGGGAGTCCTATACCGTTTCGCCCCGGTTCTAAGTACTGCTGCCCAGGCAAAGATCTGCCACATCCCATGTGTAGTGACTGTCATGACCTGTCTTCTTGCTCTATAGGGACAGACTTCCTTCAGCTACATCTGCAGTCCTTCTGTTCTCTTTTCCTCCTAGCGGAATCCTTTCCTTGCAGCTGTACTATGCTGGGCCCCTTATTTAACGTTGCGGGGCATAGCGACTTCTGACCAGGCAGCTCTGTGAGCTGCATGGGCGCTCAGGTCCTGACTCCAACAAACTAAAAGCAGGAAGCTCTCACTAACTTATGCCACTGTGCCCTTGCTATTCTAGCTATGCACTACAATGCCCCCCTCTAATGGCCAACTATGGACACTACACCCCTATCACTATACCAGGCCCGGGGACAAACATTCCCTAACACTATATGTGCAATATATGGCAAACAATATATAAATATGCAGAGTAGTATGCATAAGGTGTAGCAATACCCTTGTACACGGTGACAATACACTTTATGTGTAGCAGTGCCACCGTGTATGAACATATTAATAATACACATTGAACATACAAGGGGTTGGGGAGAAGGAACAATATACACATTTACATCCTCTACACCTGCAACATCGCCCCACTCCTTCTACTTAATTCCTGCAGCAGCGACCCTGCCTCCTGTAACCTCGTTCCACCGTTGCCTGCCCTCACCCAGTAAGCTACATTTGTACTATAAAACACACCCCTATTTTCCTCCTAAATTTGTCATTTTGTGGAAGGGCTGAAAATCAGTGGAAATATTTTTTTTCTGTTTAAGTTAATTTTTTGGGGAGGAATGAATTTACAATGTTTTGCAAATTATCTGATTACTCTTCATAACAATATGGAGATAATGAAAATTACCAAGATAAAAACTAAAGCAGCAAACTCAATGAAAACCAAAATTTGTGTCAGTCTTAAAAACTTTTGACTACAGCTGTAGATAACTAGTGTATACAACATCCAGATAAATAATACCTAAATGAACATAGTGTTATAAAAATGTATTTATTGTCTAGAATTAGCCGACTTTATGGACATTCAGATAATAGAAGGTTGTCTAAAATAATACTTTGACATGTGCGATGTCTTGAGCCAGAGAAAGCTACATTTTTCTAAATAATGTAAATGAGCAATTAAGATCTATGAGTGAGACATAGATCTACCTACCAATCTGCCTAATTATAAATGAAAAGCGGCATTATCAGTGTGAGACATGTAGATCAGAGAGCAGACTGTCTGTCGTTACATGCCTCACACTGGTAACACCTCCTTTCATTTAAAATAAGCTCTGGGAGTTCAGATTCTCAGGAAGATCAGTGTCACGTCCAGAGATCTTAACAGCTCATTTATATATTATTATTATTATTATTATTTATTGTTATAGCGCCATTTATTCCATGGCGCTTTACAAGTGAGGAGGGGTATACATAATAAAAACAAGTACAATAATCTTGAACAATACAAGTCATAACTGGTACAGGAGGAGTGAGGACCCTGCCCGCGAGGGCTCACAATCTACAAGGGATGGGTGAGAATACAGTAGGTGAGGATAGAGCTGATCGTGCAGCGGTTGGTTGATCGGTGGTTACTGCAGGTTGTAGGCTTGTCGGAAGAGGTGGGTCTTCAGATTCTTTTTGAAGGTTTCGATGGTGGGCGAGAGTCTGATGTGTTGTGGTAGAGGGTTCCAGAGTAGGGGTGATACGCGAGAGAAATCTTGTATACGATTGTGGGAAGAGGAGATAAGAGGGGAGTAGAGAAGGAGATCTTGTGAGGATCGGAGGTTGCGTGTAGGAAAGTACCGGGAGATGAGGTCACAGATGTAAGGAGGAGACAGGTTGTGGATGGCTTTGTACGTCATGGTTAGGGTTTTGTACTGGAGTCTCTGGGCAATGGGGAGCCAGTGAAGGGATTGACAGAGGGGAGAGGCCGGAGAATAGCGGGGGGACAGGTGGATTAGTCGGGCAGCAGAGTTTAGAATAGATTGGAGGGGTGCGAGAGTGTTTGAGGGGAGGCCACAGAGCAGGAGGTTGCAGTAGTCAAGACGAGAGATGATGAGGGCATGGACTAGGGTTTTTGCAGATTCTTGGTTGAGGAATGAACGGATTCGTGCAATATTTTTGAGTTGAAGTCGGCAGGAAGTGGAAAGGGCTTGGATGTGTGGTTTGAAGGAGAGATCAGCGTCAAGGATAACCCCGAGGCAGCGAGCTTGTGGGACTGGGGAGAGTGGGCAGCCATTTACTGTAATGGATAGGTTCGTTGGGGGGGTCACGTGAGATGGGGGAAAGATGATGAATTCTGTTTTGTCCATGTTAAGTTTCAGAAATTTAGCGGAGAAGAAGGATGAAATAGTGGACAGACATTGAGGGATTCTGGTTAGTAGGGAGGTGATATCTGGTCCAGAGATGTAGATCTGTGTGTCATCAGCATAGAGGTGATACTGAAAGCCATGAGATTCTATGAGCTGTCCCAGGCCAAAGGTGTAAATGGAGAAGAGCAGGGGCCCAAGGACTGAACCTTGTGGGACTCCGACAGAGAGGGGGCGAGGTGAGGAGGTGGTGTGTGAGTGGGAGACGCTGAATGTCCGGTCTGTTAGGTATGATGAGATCCAGGATAGGGCCAAGTCTGTGATGCCAAGGGATGAGAGGGTCTGTAATAATAGGGAATGGTCCACTGTGTCAAAGGCAGCCGACAGGTCGAGGAGGAGGAGAACAGAGTAGTGTCGCTTGCTCTTGGCGGTTAAAAGGTCAGTGGTGACCTTAGTTAGGGCAGTTTCAGTGGAATGGTGTGGCCGGAAGCCAGATTGTAAGCGGTCAAAGAGGGAGCAAGAAGAGAGATGGGAGGACAGTTCAAGGTAGACGTGTTGTTCCAGTAGTTTTGAGGCATAGGGGAGAAGTGATATAGGGCGATAGCTAGATACAGAGGATGGGTCAAGAGAGGGCTTTTTGAGGATAGGTGTGATGGAGGCATGTTTAAAGCTTGAGGGGAAAACACCATTTGTTAGTGATAGGTTGAAGAGATGGGTTAGGGTTGGGATGAAGATTGTGGTGAGGTTTGGGATGAGGTGGGTTGGGAGCGGGTCAAGTGCACAGGTGGTGAGATGCGATCTTGAGAGTAGAGTGGCGAGTTGATCTTCTGTAATGGTGGAGTAGTTGGTTTTGGAGGTGGAGGGTAGGGAAGTTGGGAGGAAGGGCTCTGGGGCTTGTTGACCAAAACTGTCTCTGATGTTATCAATCTTCTGCTTGAAGAATGAGGCAAAGTCTTCAGCAGAGATAAGTGAGGAGGGAGGAGGTGCTGGGGGACGGAGGAGAGAATTGAAGGTGTTGAATAACTGTTTAGGGTTGTGAGATAGGGAGGATATGAGAGATGAGAAGTAGGTTTGTTTAGCTGTGGCGAGTGCGGTCTTGAAAGTAGTGAGGGACTGTTTGAATGCGATTAAGTGGTCGTTGGAGTGGGATCTTTTCCATCTGCGCTCAGCAGCCCTGGAAGCTCGCCTCAGTTCTTTGGTCAGGCTGGTGTGCCAGGGCTGTCTGTTGATTTTGCGAGCTTTGGTATGTGTAAGTGGGGCAGCAGATTCCAAAGCTACAGCTATTGTGGTGTTATATAGAGCGGCAGCGTCATCCGCATTGTGTATGGAACTTATGTCTGTGAGAGGGAGGAGGGATTCAGAGAATGAATGTAGGTCAAGATGTTTAAGATTTCTGCGAGGGTGTGAAAGTTTGTGGGGTGGGGACTCTAGACATGGAGTGGAGAGAGATGAGAATGTGAGAAGGTTGTGGTCAGAGAGAGGAAGAGGCGAGTTAGAGAGGTTAGATAGGGAGCAGAGGCGGGTGAAGATGAGGTCCAGTGTGTGACCATCTTTGTGAGTGGCTGCAGAAGACCATTGAGTGAGGCCGAAGGAGGAAGAGAGAGATAGAAGTTTAGTGGCAGCTGAGAGGGAAGTGTCAATGGGTATGTTGAAATCGCCCATGATGATAGTGGGGATGTCCGCAGAAAGGAAATGAAGTAGCCAGGTGGTGAAGTGGTCAAAGAAGGTGGTGGCTGGCCCTGGGGGGCGGTAAATGACAGCCAGTTGGAGGTTGGAGGGGGAGTAGATGCGCACAGAGTGCACCTCAAAGGAAGGGAGGGTAACAGAGGGTGGCAGTGGGATTGGGGTGAAGGAGCAGTTATCTGACAGGAGAAAACCAACTCCTCCACCATGCTTGCTGCTGGGGCGGGGTGTGTGAGAAAGGTGGAAGCCACCGTAAGAGAGTGCAGCAGGGGAGGCCGTGTCAGAAGGGGTGAGCCAGGTTTCGGTGATGGCGAGGAAGGAAAGTTTGGTAGTAACAAAAAGATCATGGATGTAGGAAAGCTTGTTACAGACAGAGCGAGCATTCCACAGAGCTCCTGTTAGTGGGACTGGGGAAGCGGGGGCTGGGCGAATGGGTATAAGGTTAGAGAGGTTACGGAAGTTTGTGATGGAGCGTGGATGGGAGGTAGAAATGACTGTGGGAATATGGTGAGGAGGACCAGGATTTGGAGAGATATCACCAGCAGTGAGAAGGAGCAGAGATAGTGTTAGCAGGTGGGAGCAGGAGAGAGCATATATTAAAAAAATGTTACAGAAATCATTTGTTTGCAGTGATTGCCTCAAAAAGTTGTGCAACAAAATATTCTAAGCACTGGTGGATTAAGAGTAGCCAGGGCCCCGGGCAGTTTAACCCCTTAGTGACAGAGCCAATTTGGTACTTAATGACAGAGCCAATTTTTACAATTCTGACCACTGTCACTTTATGAGGTTATAACCCTGGAACGCTTTAACAGATCCTGCTGATTCTGAGATTGTTTTTTGTGACATATTGTACTTCATGCTAGTGGTAACTATATTATTCGATTAATTATTCGATTAATCGATATTACTTGCGATTATTTATGAAAAAAACAGAAATATGGCGAAAATTTTTAAAATTTTGCAATTTTCAAACTTAACTAGATGTGTTGTGAGCACTTTAAACCCCCAGGTGCTTCACAGAAGTTTATAACGTAGAGCCGTGAAAATAAAAAATCGCATTTTTTCTACAAAAATGATCTTTTTGCCCCAAAATTTTTATTTTGACAAGGGTAACAGGAGAAATTAGACCACAAAAGTTGCTGTGCAATTTCTCCTGAGTACGTCGATACCCCATATGTGGGGGTAAGCCACTGTTTGGGCGCACTGCAGAGCTTGGAAGAGAAGGAGTGCCGTTTTACTTTTTCAATGTAGAATTGGCTGGAATTGAGATCAGACGCCATGTCACGTTTGGAGAGCCCCTGATGTGCCTAAACAGTGGAAACCCCCCACAAGTGACACCATTTTGGAAACTAGACCCCTTAAGGAACTTATCTAGATGTGTGTTGAGCACTTTAAACCCCCAAGTGCTTCACAGAAATTTATAACGTAGAGCTGTGAAAATAAAAAATCCTTTTCTTTTTCCTCAAAAATGATTTTTTAGCCTGCAATTTTTTATTTTCTCAAGGGTAACAGGAGACATTGGACCCCAAAATCTGTTGACCAGTTTGGCACTGTTTGGGCACCCATTGGGGCTCGGAAGGGAAGGTGCGCCGCTTGGAATGCAGACTTTGATGGGATGGTCTGCGGGCCTCATGTTGCATTTGCAGAGCTCCTGATGTACCTCAACAGTGGTAACCCCCCACAAGTGACCCCCATATTGGGAACTAGACCCCCAAAGAGCTTATCTAGATGTGTGGTGAGCACTATGAACCCCCAACTGCTTCACAGAAGTTTATAATGTAGAGCCATGAAAATAAAAAAAATCATATTTTTTCCACAAAAATGATTTTTTCACCCCCAAATTTTTACTTTTACAAGGCTAACAGGGAAAATTGGACCCCAAAATTTATTGTGCAATTTATGCTGAGTATGGGGGTAAACCACTGTTTGGGCGCATGGCAGAGCTCGGAAGGGAAGGAGCGCCGTTTTGGAATGCAGACTTTGATAGAATGATCTGCAGGCGTTATGTTGCGTTTGCAGAGCCCCTGATGTACCTAAACAGTAGAAACCCCCCCACAATTGACCCCATTTTGGAAACTAGACCCCCCAAGGAACTTATCTAGATGTGTGGTGAGAACTTTGAATGCCCAAGTGCTTCACAGAAGTTTATAATGCAGAGTCGTGAAAATAAATAAAATAAGACATTTCCACAAAAAAGATTTTTTAGCCCCCAAATTTTTATTTTTGCAAGGGTAACAAGGGAAATTGGACCACAAAAGTTGTTGTCCAATTTGTCCTGAGTACATTGATACCCCATGTGTGGGGGGGACCACTGTTTGGGCGTATGGCAGAGCTCGGAAGGGAAGGAGCGCAGTTTTGGAATGCAGACTTTGATAGAATGGTCTGTGGGCGTTATGTTGCGTTTGCAGAGCCCCTGATGTACCTAAACAGTAGAAACCCCCCATAAGTGACCCAAATTTGGAAACTAGACCCCCAAGGAACTTATCTAGATGTGTGGCGAGAACTTTGAATGCCCAAGTGCTTCACAGAAGTTTATAATGCAGAGTCGTGAAAGTAAAAAATATTTTTTTTTCCACAAAAAAGATTTTTTAGCCCCCAAGTTTTTATTTTCACAAGGGTAACAGGAGAAATTGGACCCCAAAAGTTGTTGTCCAATTTATCCCGAGTACGCTGATTCCCCATATGTGGGTGTAAACCACTGTTTGGGCGCACGGCAGAGCTCAGAATGGAGGGAGCACCATTTGACTTTTTGAGCGCAAAATTGGCTGTGGCATTTAGAGACCCCCTGATGTACCTAAACAGTGGAAACTCCCCAATTCTAACTCCAACCCTAATCCCAGCACACCCCTAACCCTAATCCCAACCCGATTCATAATCCTAATCACAACCTTAACAATAATCACAACCCTAACCCCAAAACAACCCTAATCCCAACCCTAACCATAACCCTAATCAGAACCCTAAATCCAACACACCCCTAATCCTAATCTCAACCCTAACCTCAAACCTAACCCTAATCCCAATACACCCCTAACCCTAATCCCAACCCTAACCTTAATCCTAAGCCCAAACCTAACCCTAATCCCAAACGTAACCCTAATGTCAACCCTAATCCAAACCCTAACCCCAATCCCAACTCTAACCCTAACTTTAGCCGCAACTCTAGTCCTAACTTTAGCCCCAACCCTAGCCCTAACTTTAGCTCCAACCCTAACCCTAACTTTAGCCCCAACCCTAGCCCTAACCCTAAATTTAGCCCCAACCCTAACCCTAGCCCTAACTTTATCCCCAACCCTAACCCTAACTTTAGCCCCAACCCTAACCCTAACTCTAAATTTAGCCCCAACCCTAACCCTAACCCTAAGTTTAGCCCCAACCCTAACCCTAAATTTAGCCCCAACCCTAACCCTAACCCTAAATATAGCCCCAACCCTAACCCTAAATTTAGCCCCAACCCTAACCCTAAATTTAGCCCCAACCCTAACCTTAACCCTAAATTTAGCCCCAACCCTAACCCTAACCCTAAATTTAGCCCCAACTCCTCTAGCTGCCATACGGCAGATCATGGCGGGCGCACTGAGCATGCACCCGCCATTTTCTTACTGGAGGAAGAAGCCGGCGGCCAGGAGGGGACACAGGAGGACCCAGGGACACCGGTAAGTATAACAGGGTCCCCAAATCCCCCTATTTCTCTGTCCTCTGATGTGCGATCACTTCAGAGGACAGAGAATTACACATCGCTTTTTTTTGCGGTCGCCAGTAACAGTTAATTACCGGCGATCGCAAAACAGGGGTCGGTAAAAACCGACCCCGATCATGTTCTTTGGGGTTTCGGCTACCCCCGGCAGCCGAGACCCCAAAGATCTTCCGGGTGCCGGAACAAGATGGCGGCGTCCATCGGGAGCCACGAGGAGCACCGGGGGAGACAGGTGAGTATCGGGGGGCGATCGGGGACCCCATTACCGGCGATCGCAACCCGGGGGTCAGTAAAAAAACCCCGAATCATGTTCTCTGGGGTCTCGGCTACCCCCGGTAACCGAGACCCCAGAGAAAATCCGACTCATCCGACTCCGCTATTCACTTTTTCCCCAGCCCCGTTAATTAAGTACCCTTAACTGCCACCGTTAAAAGGCGTATCAGCGGTCGTTAAGGGGTTAAAGATCATGGGCCAACCCCAGCTCTCGATGTATGATGTGAGATATCATATGCTTTCCTTTGTGAAATCATGTGATGGGTCACTTGATTAACCCACGGGTGCTGTGATGCATATCTGCCGCAATTTTTTTTTTCCCTTATGTAAGAGCTATACATAACATAGCACTATACATAATAGCAGATACTATGTAATAAGAAACGGTGCTATATATATTGAGAGAATGCCATATAATACGGGACAGCACTAATGTTACATAATAAGGGACGGTGCTATATATAACATCAGGAGATGCTATGTAATATGGGACAGATCACACTGTTTAATATCTTTTTTAAATAGAACGAAGTAAAAGACTAATCGTTTACCGATTGGTGGTCATTTAGTGCGTTAGCCTGTACAAACATACCAGTATTAGTGTTGAGCATTCCGATACCGCAAGTATCGGGTATCGGCCGATACTTGCGGTATCGGAATTCCGATACCGAGTTCCGATATTTCTGCGATATCGGAAATTGGAATCGGAAGTCCCCACAGTGCAAAAATCACTATAATGGAAAGTGGGCGGTGCATGGGCGGAGACTGCGTGTCTCTGTGCGGGCGGGGTCTGTGCGAGTGTGTGTGCCTGCCGGGGGGTCTGTGCGGCCTCTCCGGGGTCTGTACGGCCTGCCGGGGGGTCTGTGCGGCCTCTCCGGGGTCTGTACGGCCTGCCGGGGGGTCTGTGCGGCCTCTCCGGGGTCTGTACGGCCTGCTGGGGGGTCTGTGCGGCCTCTCCGGGGTCTATATGACCTGCCGGGGGGTCTGTGCGGCCTCTCCGGGGTCTGTACGGCCTGCCGGGGGGTCTGTGCGGCCTCTCCGGGGTCTGTACGACCTGCTGGGGGGTCTGTGCGGCCTCTCCGGGGTCTGTACGGCCTGCCGGGGGGTCTGTGCGGCCTCTCTGGGGTCTGTACGGCCTGCCGGGGGGTCTGTGCGGCCTCTCCGGGGTCTGTACGGCCTGCCGGGGGGTCTGTGCAGCCTCTCCGGGGTCTATACGACCTGCCGGGGGGTCTGTGCGGCCTCTCCGGGGTCTGTACGACCTGCCGGGGGGTCTGTGCGGCCTCTCCGGGGTCTGTACGACCTGCCGGGGGGGTCTGTGCGGCCTCTCCGGGGTCTGTACGGCCTGCCGGGGGGTCTGAGCGGCCTCTCCGTGGTCTGTACGGCCTGCCGGGGGGTCTGTGCGGCCTCTCCGGGGTCTGTACGACCTGCCGAGGGGTCTGTGCGGACTGCCGGGGGTCTTTGTGTCTGTGCAGGCATCGTCCGATGGGACTACAAGTCCCATCGGACGATGCCTGCTACACTGACAGTGATTGACACATTAGCCAATGATGGGACAGTAGTTGTCCCATCATCCGGCTAATGTGTTGAATGTAAAAAAAAAAAAATACTCCATACACGCTACATACATACATACATACATACATACATGCTACATACATACTCCATACATACATACATGCTACATACATACATACATGCTACATACATACATACATACATGCTGCATACATACATGCTACATACATGCTACATACTACATACATACATGCTACATACATACTCCATACATACATACATGCTACATACATGCTACATACATGCATGCATACATACATACATGCTACATACATACATACATACATGCTACATACATGCTACATACATACATACATGCTACATACATGCTACATACATACATGCTACATACATACATGCTGCATACATACATGCTGCATACATACATGCTGCATACATACATACTGTACATACATTCTACATACATACATACATACATGCTACATACTACATACATTCTACATACATACATGCTACATACATACTACATACGTGCTACATACATACTATATACATACATAGATGCTACATACATACATGCTGCATACATACATGCTGCATACATACATGCTGCATACATACATACTGTACATACATTCTACATACATACATACATACATACATACATGCTACATACTACATACATACCACATACATACATACCACATACATACTACATACATACATGCTACATACATACATACTGCATACATGCTACATACTACATATATACATGCTACATACATACATGCTACATACTACATACATACATGCTATATACATGCTACATACATACATGCTACATACATACTGCATACATACATCCATACATACATGCTACATACATACTACATGCTACACACATGCTACATACTACATACATGCTACATGCATGCTACATACATGCTACATACATGCTACATACTACATACATGCTACATGCATGCTACATACATACTACATGCATACATACTGCATACATACATACATACAATACATACATATAGACATACAGTACATTAAACATAGATTACATACTCACCATTACTTGTCACTTTGTTCCCCGAAGCCAGTGTCATCTGTAAAAAATGTGAAAAACACAAACAACCAATATACTCCCTGTCCGCAGAAATCCACGAGTGTCCCACGACGATCTCCCGTGGAGAGCAGCAGCATCAGATAATGCGACTACTCTCCAGGGGCTCCAGGAACACAATGACGGGAGGAAGGTATCTTTCCGCCACTGTATTCCTCCGCCGCTGTAAAAAAAAAAGTCCCTAGTCTCACTTTATGGCATTGCTGTATGAGACATTTTCCCATGCAGCAATTGCCATAAAGTGACACTTTGAACTCAGGTAACCTCAGTGATGCACTGCAGGAGCCATTGTCTCCTGTCAGTGTGTCACTGAGGGTCCTATAGAGCAGTGACATCACCCGATGTCACTGTTCTATAGGGGAGATCGTCGTGGGACACTCGTTATTAATTGGACTACGGCGGACAGGTAGTATGCGGTTTATTATTTTACGTTTTTTGCAGGCGCTGAAGTATGGTAAGTATGGTGAAATGAAGAATATTAAAATACTTTTTCCTAATGTGTGTGTGTTTTATTAACCCTTTATTACTATTGGATTAATAATGGATAGACGTCTTATTGACGCCTCTCCGTTATTAACCCGGCTTAATGTCACCTTACGATAGCAAGGTGACATTAACCCCTTATTACCCCATATCCCACCGCTACACGGGAGTGGGAAGAGAGGGGCTAAGTGCCGGAATTGGCGCATTTTACAGATGCGCCATTTCCGGGGCGGCTGCGGACTGGTATTTGTAGCCGGGGGGGGGGGGGGGCAATATCCAAGGCCCCTCTCTAGGCTATGAATATCAGCCCGCAGCTGTCTGCGTAGCCTTTCTAGCTATAAAATATAGGGGGACCCCATGTCATTTTTTGGGGGGGTCCCCCTATTTTAATAGCCAGTAAAGGCTACGCAGACAGCTGCGGGCTGATATTCATAGCAGGCTACAAATATTGGCCCCCGGCCGTCGGCTTTCCCCCTCTGATGCAGAAAATTGCGCGGGAGCCCACGCCGTTTTTTTCCGTTTTTTTAAATTCAACGCTCATAAAGGCCTCTTTCACCCTTGCGTCGGTACGGGTCCGTCGCTATGTGTCGGGCCGACGTACCGACGCACGTTGTGAAATTTGTACACGACGTGGGCAGCGAATGCAGTTTTTGAACGCATCCGCTGCCCATTCTGAAGTGCGGGGAGAAGGGGGCAGAGTTTCTGCTGCGCATGCGCGGTAGAAAATGGCGGATGCGACGGACTAAAAAACGTTCACTTGAACGTTTTTTCGTGCCAACAGTCTGCCAAAACTCGACGGATCCGTTGCACGACGGACGCGACGTGTGGCCATTCGTCGCGATCCGTCGCTAATACAAGTCTATGGGAAAAAAAATGCATCCTGCGAGCACATTTGCAGGATCCTTTTTTTTCCGCCAGATCCGTTTTTTTCCATTGCATCCGTTTTTTTTCCGTCAGATCTGTTTTTTTCCACCGGATCCGTTTTTTTTCCACCAGATCTGTTTTTTCCGCCGGATCCGTTTTTTCCTGCCGGATCCGTTTTTTTTCCACCAGATCCGTTTTTTTCTCATAGAGTTGTATTAGCGCCGGATTGCGCCTGATGGCCACACGTTTCATCCGTTTTTTGCAGGATCCATCAAAAAAGCTGTTTCCGCCGGACGGAAAACACATAGGAACGGTTTTTGGCTATGTTCACACTTTGCGGGTTTTGCCGCGGATCCGCAGTGGATTTGACACTGCGGATCCGCAGCAGTTTTCCATGCAGGGTACAGTACAATGTTACCCTATGGAAAACAAAACCCGCTGTGCCCACGCTGAGGATTTCCGCGGGAAAAGCCGCGCGGCTTTTCTGCGGAAAAAAAGAAGGAGCATGTCACTTCTTGGTGCAGAATCGCAGCGATTCTGCACCCATAGAAATGCATTGATCCACTCACTTGGGCTGTGCCCACGTTGCGGGAAGTTAAGCGGATAATGTGCCGATGGTACCCGGGGTGGAGGAGAGGAGACTCTCCTCCGGGCCCTGGGAACCATATTTTGGTGTAAAAAAAGAATTAAAATAAAAAATGATGCTATACTCACCTCTCAGCGCTGCCCCCGGCGTCCGGTCTCAGTTGCTGTGCTTGCAGGACCTGTGGTGACGTCGCAGTCACATGACCGTGATGACGCCGCGGTCACATGACCGTGACGTCACGAAGGTCCTTGTCGGCACAGCCGCGTGCAGCACCGAGGAGATCCGGACATCGGAGGATGAGTATAACCAATTTTTATTATTTTTTACATTACTATTGATGCTGCATATTGCTGCATATGCAGCATCAATAGTATAGGAGTAATCCCGCAGCGGAAACCGCGGAACAAACCGCGATAAATCTGCAGGGATAACCGCAGCGGTTTTGCCCTGCAGATTTATCAATTCCGCTGCGGGATTAACCCGCAGAGCAGGCCGCAGCGTGTGAACGTGGCCTTTGTCTGTTTTTTTCATGCATGTTTCCATTCAAATCATGCACATTTTCCGTTTATTTATTTTCCAAAAACCTCATCAAAACCTGCATCAAAACTGCACCAAAAACTGCATGAAAAACCGCACCAAAAAACCTGCATCAAAAACAGCATCAAAAAGCTACATCAAAAACAGCACCAAAAACTGCATCAAAAACCACACCAAAAAAGCACCAAAAACTGCATCAAAAACAGCATCAAAAACCGCATCAAAAAGCTACATCAAAAACAGCACCAAAAACTGCATCAAAAACCGCACCAAAAACCTGCAGCAAAAAAACACCAAAAACTGCATCAAAAACCACATCAAAAAGCTACATCAAAAACAGCACCAAAAACTGCACCAAAAACCTGCAGCAAAAAAAGCACCAAAAACTGCATAAAAAACCGCACCAAAAACCTGCACCAAAAAATGCACCAAAAACTGCATCAAAAACCGCACCAAAAACCTGCAGCAAAAAAAGCACCAAAAACTGCAGCAAAAACCGCATCAAAAAGCTACATCAAAAACAGCACCAAAAACTGCATCAAAAACCGCACCAAAAACCTGCACCAAAAACCTGCACCAAAAACTGCACCAAAAACTGCATCAAAAACTGCACCAAAAACCTGCACCAAAAACTGCATCAAAAACAGCATAAGGCTATGTTCACACGATCCTTTTTTTTATCCTTTTTTTTTCCCTTTTTTTTTCAGGTCCTGATTTGGAAAATCCGCAGTGCAAAACAGCACTGCTGATTTTCCAACTGTTTCTTCTGCGGATTCCTCTGCGGGTTTTCAACAGCACTTTCCTATTGGTGCATGTTGAAAACAGGAGCGGAATCCGCAGAAAGAATAGACATGGTACTTCTTTTTTTCCGCAGAAAATCAGCGCAGATTTTCCAGCGGAAAAAAGGAACGTCGGAACAGCGGATTTTGTTTTCCATAGGGTTACATTGTACTGTACCCTGCATGGAAAATGTCTGCGGATCCGCAGCTGAAAATCCGCTGCGGATCCGCAGCAAAAAAAGGATCGTGTGAACAAGCCCTAAAAAACCGCACCAAAAAGCTACATCAAAAACAGCACCAAAAACTGCATCAAAAACTGCACCAAAAACCTGCACCAAAAACTGCACCAAAAACTGCACCAAAAACCTGCACCAAAAACTGCATCAAAAACAGCATCAAAAGGCTATGTTCACACGATCCTTTTTTTGCTGCGGATTTTTCAGGTCCTGTTTTTGAAAATCCGCAGTGCAAAACCGCGGTGCTTTTGCAGTGCTGATTTTCCTGCGGATTCTTCTGCGGATTCCTCTGCGGGTTTTGAACAGCACTTTCCTATTGGTGCATGTTGAAAACAGGAGCGGAATCCGCAGAAAGAATAGACATGGTACTTCTTTTTTTCTGCAGGCAAATCCGCGCGGATTTGCCTGCGAAAAAAAGGATAGTGGGCACAGCGGTTTTTGTTTTCCATAGGGTAACATTGTACTGTACCCTGCATGGAAAACGGCTGCGGATCCGCAGCCTCAAAACAGCTGCGGATCCGCAGCAAAAAAAGGATCGTGTGAACAAGCCCAAAAGCTACATCAAAAACCGCATCAAAAACTGCATCAAAAACCGCATCAAAAAGCTACATCAAAAACAGCACCAAAAACTGCACCAAAAACCTGCACCAAAAACTGCACCAAAAACTGCACCAAAAACTGCATCAAAAACAGCATAAAAAAACGCACCAAAAAGCTACATCAAAAACAGCACCAAAAACTGCATCAAAAACCGCACCATAAACCTGCACCAAAAACTGCACCAAAAACTGCATCAAAAACTGCACCAAAAACCTGCACCAAAAACTGCATCAAAAACAGCATCAAAAACCGCACCAAAAAGCTACATCAAAAACCGCACCACAAACCTGCACCAAAAACTGCCTCAAAAACCGCACCAAAAACCTGCACCAAAAACTGCATAAAAAACTGCATCGAAAACCGCATCAAAAACTGCATCAAAACCTGCATAAGGCTATGTTCACACGATCCTTTTTTTACTGCGGATCCGCAGCCGTTTTCCATGCAGGGTACAGTACAATGTTATCCTATGGAAAACAAAATCCGCTGTGCCCACTATCCTTTTTTTCCGCAGGCAAATCCGCGCGGATTTGCCTGCAGAAAAAAAGAAGTACCATGTCTATTCTTTCTGCGGATTCCGCTCCTGTTTTCAACATGCACCAATAGGAAAGTGCTGTTGAAAATCCGCAGAGGAATCCGCAGAAGAAAAAGCAGGAAAATCAGCAGTGCAGTTTTGCACTGCGGGTTTTCCAAATCAGGACCTGAAAAAAACCGCAGCAAAAAAAGGATCGTGTGAACAAGCCCTAAAAAACTGGTGCAGTTTTGATGCGGTTTTTGATGCTGTTTTTGATGCAGTTTTTGGTGCAGGTTTTTGGCGCAGTTATTAGTGAAGGTTTTTGGTGCGGTTTTTGGTGCTGTTTTTGATGTAGCTTTTTGATGCGGTTTTTGATGCAGTTTTTGGTGCAGGTTTTGGTGCAGGTTTTTGGTGTGGTTTTTGATGCAGTTTTTGGTGCATTTTTTGGTGCGGTTTTTGGTGCTTTTTTGCTGCAGGTTTTTGGTGCGGTTTTTGATGCTGTTTTTGATGTAGCTTTTTGATGCTGTTTTTGATGCAGTTTTTGGTGCTTTTTTTGCTGCAGGTTTTTGATGCAGTTTTTGGTGCATTTTTTGGTGCAGGTTTTTGGTGCGGTTTTTGATGCTGTTTTTGATGCAGTTTTTGGTGCCGTTTTTGATGTAGCTTTTGATGCTGTTTTTGAAGTAGCTTTTTGATGCTGTTTTTGATGCAGTTTTTGGTGTTTTTTTTGCTGCAGATTTTTGGTGCAGGTTTTCGGTGCGGTTTGTGATGCTGTTTTTGATGCAGTTTTTGGTGCTGTTTTTGATGTAGCTTTTTGATGCGGTTTTTGGTGCTTTTTTTGCTGCAGGTTTTTGGTGCGGTTTTTGATGCAGTTTTTGGTGCTGTTTTTGATGTAGCTTTTTGATGCGGTTTTTGATGCTGTTTTTGATGCAGTTTTTGGTGCTTTTTTTGCTGCAGGTTTTTGGTGCGGTTTTTGATGCCGTTTTTGGTGCAGTTTTGATGCAGGTTTTGATGAGGTTTTTTGAAAATAAATAACGGAAAATGTGCATGATTTGAATAGAAACATGCATGAAAAAAACAGACAAAAACCGTTCCTATGTGTTTTCCGTCCGGCGGAAACAGCTTTTTTGACGGATCCTGCAAAAAACGGATGAAACGTATGGCCATCAGGCGCAATCCGGCGCTAATACAACTCTATGAGAAAAAAACGGATCTGGCGGAAAAAAACGGATCCGGCAGGAAAAAACGGATAAAAACGGATCCGGCAGGAAAAAACGGATCCGGCAAAAAAAACCCGGATCTGGTGGAAAAAAACGGATCCGGTGGAAAAAACAGATCTGGTGGAAAAAAACAGATCCGACTGAAAAAACGGATCTGGCGGAAAAAAACTGATCCTGCAAATGTGCTCGCAGGATGCATTTTTTCCCATAGACTTGTATTAGCGACGGATCGCGATGAATGGCCACACGTCGCGTCCGTCCTGCAACGGATCCGTCGAGTTTTGGTGGACCGTTGGCACAAAAAAACATTCAAGTGAACGTTTTTTTGTCCGTCGCGTCCGCCATTTTCTACCGCGCATGCGCAGCAGAAACTCTGCCCCCTCCTCTCCGCACTTCAGAATGGGCAGCGGATGCGTTGAAAAACTGCATCCGCTGCCCACGCCGTGTACAAATTTCACAACGTGCGTCGGTACGTCGGCCCGACGCATAGCGACGGACCCGTACCGACGCAAGGGTGAAAGAGGCCTTTATGAGCGTTGAATTTTAAAAAAAAAAACACGGAAAAAACCGGCGTGGGCTCCCGCGCAATTTTCTGCGCCAGAGGGGGAAAGCCGACGGCCGGGGGCCAATATTTGTAGCCTGCTATGAATATCAGCCCGCAGCTGTCTGCGTAGCCTTTACTGGCTATTAAAATAGGGGGGCCCCAAAAAAAATGACGTGGGGTCCCCCTATATTTTATAGCCAGAAAGGCTACGCAGACTGCTGCGGGCTGATATTCATAGCCTAGATAGGGGCCATGGATATTGGCCCCCCCCGGCTACAAATACCAGTCCGCAGCCGCCCCGGAAATGGCACATCTGTAAGATGCGCCAATTCCGGCACTTAGCCCCTCTCTTCCCACTCCCGTGTAGCGGTGGGATATGGGGTAAAAAGGGGTTAATGTCACCTTGCTATCGTAAGGTGACATTAAGCCGGGTTAATAACGGAGAGGCGTCAATAAGACGCCTATCCGTTATTAATCCAATAGTAAGAAAAGGGTTAATAAAACACACCCACATTAGGAAAAAGTATTTTAATTTTCTTCATTTCACCATACTTACCGTACTTCAGCGCCTGCAAAAAAAAGGAAAATAATAAACCGCATACTACCTGTCCGCCGTAGTCCAATTAATAACGAGTGTCCCACGACAATCTCCCCTATAGAACAGTGACATCGGGTGATGTCACTGCTCTATAGGACCCTGTTGTGAATTAGACTTTTTTGGCTCCCTCTTGTGGTCACTAGTGATATGACTTTGGGATTGTCTTTCCTCAGTTTGGCACCCACCTGGGTCGTTAGTCCAGGGGTGTTGCTATATGAACTTCCTGATTTCTCAGTCTGGTGCCTGGCATCGTTGTATTCAGTCCTTTCTGTTTGCTCCTGTCTGCTGGTCCTGGTTCTTGCAAAATTAAGCTAAGTCCTGCTTCCTTGTTTTTTAGTTATTTGTATTGCTCTTATTTTTTGTCCAGCTTGTACTAAATGTGATTCCTGATTTTGCTGGAAGCTCTGGGGGGCTGATATTCTCCCCCCGGGCCGTTAGACGGTTCGGGGGTTCTTGAATATCCAGCGTGGAAATTTTGATAGGGTTTTTTGCTGACCGTATAAGTCATCTTACTATATTCTGCTATTAGTCAGTGGGCCTCTCTTTGCTAAATACCTAGTTCATTCTTACGTTTGTCTTTTCTTCTTACCTCACCGTTATTATTTGTTGGGGGCTTGTATCCAACTTTTGGGGTCTTTTCTCTGGAGGCAAGAAAGGTCTATCTTTTCCCTTCTAGGGTTAGTTAGTTCTCCGGCTGGCGCGAGACGTCTAGAACCAACGTAGGCACGTTCCCCGGCTGCTGCTATTTGTGGTGCTAGGATTAGATATACGGTCAGCCCAGTTACCACTGCCCTATGAGCTGGTTTTTTGTGTTTGCAGACTTAGTAATTATTTCTGAGACCCTCTGCCATTGGGGTCATAACAGTATGCCAGGCCAAAGTTGAATGTTTAATGCATTGCAGAAGTGGGATAATAAGAAAGGAAATTCTGAGGTTTTTTTTTTTTTTTCTTTCTTCCTCCCCTTTACCTCTGAGTGGCTTGAGCTTGCTGCAGACATGAATGTCCAGACCTTGATTACAAGTGTGGACCAGCTTGCTGCTCGTGTGCAGGGCATACAAGATTTTGTTACCAGTAGTCCTATGTCTGAACCTAAAATACCTATTCCTGAACTGTTCTCTGGAGACCGATTTAAGTTTAGGAATTTCAGGAATAATTGTAAATTGTTTCTATCTCTGAGACCCCGTTCATCTGGAGACTCAGCTCAGCAAGTAAAAATTGTTATCTCTTTCTTACGGGGCGACCCTCAGGATTGGGCCTTCTCGCTAGCGCCAGCGGATCCGGCATTGGCAAATATTGATGCGTTTTTTCTGGCGCTCGGATTGCTTTACGAGGAACCCAATCTTGAAATTCAGGCAGAAAAAGCCTTGCTGGCTATTTCTCAGGGCCAGGATGAAGCTGAAGTGTATTGCCAAAAATTTCGGAAATGGTCCGTGCTTACTCAGTGGAATGAGTGTGCTCTGGCCGCAAATTTCAGAAATGGCCTTTCTGAAGCCATTAAGAATGTGATGGTGGGTTTCTCCATTCCTACAAGTCTGAATGATTCCATGGCGCTGGCTATTCATATTGACCGGCGTTTGGGGGAGAGCGCAAAGCCGCTAATCCTCTTGTGGTGTTGTCTGAACAAACACCTGATTTAATGCAATGTGGTAGAATTCAGACTAGAAATGAACGGAAAAATCATAGACGTCAGAATGGGTTGTGTTTTTACTGTGGCGATTCTACACATGTTATATCAGCATGCTCTAAACGCCTAACAAGGGTTGTTAGTCCTGTCGCCATTGGTAATTTGCAACCTAAATTTATTTTGTCTGTGACTTTAATTTGCTCATTGTCCTACCCTGTTATGGCGTTTGTGGATTCAGGTGCGGCCCTGAGTCTTATGGATCTGTCAATGCCAAGCGCTGTGGTTTTGTTCTTGAGCCGTTGGTAAATCCTATCCCTCTTAGAGGTATTGATGCTACGCCATTGGCGGAAAATAAACCGCAGTTTTGGACACAGGTAACCATGTGCATGACTCCTGAACATCGGGAGGTGATTCGTTTTCTTGTTCTGCATAAAATGCATGATTTGGTCGTTTTGGGTCTGCCATGGTTACAGACCCATAATCCAGTCTTGGATTGGAAGGCAATGTCTGTGTCTAGTTGGGGCTGTCAGGGAATTCATGGTGATTCCCCGCCGGTGTCTATTGCTTCCTCTACTCCTTCGGAAGTTCCTGAGTATTTGTCTGATTTTCAGGATGTATTCAGCGAGTCCAGGTCCAGTGCTCTGCCTCCTCATAGGGACTGTGACTGCGCTATAGATTTGATTCCAGGCAGTAAATTTCCTAAGGGAAGACTGTTTAATCTGTCTGTACCTGAGCATACCGCAATGCGTTCGTATATCAAGGAATCTCTGGAGAAGGGGCATATCCGTCCATCCTCTTCCCCTCTTGGTGCGGGATTCTTTTTTGTGGCCAAGAAGGACGGATCTTTGAGACCTTGTATTGACTATCGGCTTCTGAATAAAATCACTGTTAAATTTCAGTATCCTTTGCCTCTGTTGTCGGACTTGTTTGCCCGGATTAAAGGTGCCAAGTGGTTCACCAAAATAGATCTTCGCGGTGCGTACAACCTTGTGCGCATTAAGCAAGGAGATGAATGGAAAACTGCATTTAATACGCCCGAAGGTCATTTTGAGTACTTGGTGATGCCTTTTGGGCTCTCTAATGCTCCCTCAGTGTTTCAGTCCTTCATGCATGATATTTTCCGGAAGTATCTGGATAAATTTATGATTGTTTATCTGGATGATATTCTGTTTTTTTCTGATGATTGGGACTCGCATGTAGAGCAGGTCAGGATGGTGTTTCAGGTTTTGCGTGAGAATGCTTTGTTTGTTAAGGGCTCAAAGTGTCTCTTTGGAGTACAGAAGGTTCCCTTTTTGGGTTTTATTTTTTCCCCTTCTGCGGTGGAGATGGACCCGGTCAAGGTCCGAGCTATTCATGATTGGACTCAACCCACGTCAGTTAAGAGTCTTCAGAAGTTCTTGGGTTTTGCTAACTTCTACCGTCGTTTTATCGCTAATTTTTCTAGCGTTGTTAAACCTTTGACGGATATGACCAAGAAAGGTTCTGATGTTGCTAACTGGGCTCCTGCAGCCGTGGAAGCTTTCCAAGAGTTGAAGCGCCAGTTTACTTCAGCGCCTGTTTTGTGCCAGCCTGATGTCTCACTTCCCTTTCAGGTTGAAGTGGATGCTTCTGAGATTGGGGCAGGGGCCGTTTTGTCGCAGAGAGGCCCTGGTTGCTCTGTAATGAGACCATGTGCTTTTTTCTCTAGGAAGTTTTCGCCTGCTGAGCGGAATTATGATGTTGGCAATCGGGAGTTGCTGGCCATGAAGTGGGCATTTGAGGAGTGGCGTCATTGGCTCGAGGGTGCTAAGCATCGTGTGGTGGTCTTGACTGACCACAAAAATCTGATGTATCTCGAGTCTGCTAAACGCCTGAATCCTAGACAGGCCCGTTGGTCATTGTTTTTCTCCCGTTTTGACTTTGTGGTCTCGTATTTACCAGGTTCAAAGAATGTGAAGGCTGATGCTCTTTCAAGGAGCTTTGTGCCTGACTCTCCTGGAGTCGCTGAACCAGTTGGTATTCTTAAAGAGGGAGTAATCTTGTCAGCCATTTCTCCGGATTTGCGACGTGTGTTGCAGAGATTTCAGGCTGGTAGACCTGACTCTTGTCCACCTGACAGACTGTTTGTTCCTGATAAGTGGACCAGCAGAGTCATTTCCGAGGTTCATTCCTCGGTGTTGGCAGGGCATCCGGGAATTTTTGGCACCAGAGATTTGGTGGCTAGGTCCTTTTGGTGGCCTTCCTTGTCACGGGATGTGCGGTCATTTGTGCAGTCCTGTGGGACTTGTGCTCGAGCTAAGCCTTGCTGTTCTTGTTCCAGCGGGTTGCTCTTGCCCTTGCCTGTCCCGAAGAGGCCTTGGACACACATTTCCATGGATTTCATTTCAGATCTTCCGGTGTCTCAGGGCATGTCTGTCATCTGGGTGGTATGTGATCGCTTTTCCAAGATGGTCCATTTGGTATCTTTGCCTAAGCTGCCTTCCTCTTCCGATCTGGTTCCTGTGTTCTTTCAGAATGTGGTTCGTTTACACGGCATTCCTGAGAATATTGTGTCTGACAGAGGATCCCAGTTTGTTTCCAGGTTCTGGCGATCCTTTTGTGCTAGGATGGGCATTGATTTGTCGTTTTCGTCTGCCTTTCATCCTCAGACTAATGGACAAACGGAGCGAACTAATCAGACTCTGGAGGCTTATTTGAGGTGTTTTGTTTCTGCAGATCAGGATGATTGGGTGACCTTCTTGCCGTTGGCTGAGTTTGCCCTTAATAATCGGGCTAGTTCCGCTACTTTGGTTTCGCCATTTTTCTGCAACTCTGGTTTCCATCCTCGTTTTTCCTCGGGACATGTGGAGCCTTCTGACTGTCCTGGGGTAGATTCTGTGGTGGATAGGTTACAGCAGATTTGGAATCATGTGGTGGACAACTTAAAGTTGTCACAGGAGAAGGCTCAGCATTTTGCCAACCGCCGCCGCGGTGTGGGTCCCCGACTTCGTGTTGGGGATTTGGTATGGCTGTCTTCTCGATTTGTTCCTATGAAGGTCTCCTCTCCTAAATTTAAGCCTCGCTTCATCGGTCCTTACAAGATATTGGAAATCCTTAATCCTGTGTCCTTTCGCTTGGATCTTCCGGTGTCGTTTGCCATTCACAACGTGTTCCATAGGTCTTTGTTGCGGCGGTACGTTGTACCTGTGGTCCCTTCTGTTGAGCCTCCTGCTCCGGTGTTGGTTGAGGGCGAGTTGGAGTACGTGGTGGAGAAGATCTTGGATTCTCGTCTCTCCAGGCGGAGGCTTCAGTATCTGGTCAAGTGGAAAGGCTATGGTCAGGAGGATAATTCCTGGGTGGTTGCCTCTGATGTGCATGCGGCCGATTTAGTTCGTGCCTTTCACGCTGCTCATCCTGATCGCCCTGGTGGTCTTGGTGAGGGTTCGGTGACCCCTCCTTAAAGGGGGGGTACTGTTGTGAATTAGACTTTTTTGGCTCCCTCTTGTGGTCACTAGTGATATGACTTTGGGATTGTCTTTCCTCAGTTTGGCACCCACCTGGGTCGTTAGTCCAGGGGTGTTGCTATATGAACTTCCTGATTTCTCAGTCTGGTGCCTGGCATCGTTGTATTCAGTCCTTTCTGTTTGCTCCTGTCTGCTGGTCCTGGTTCTTGCAAAATTAAGCTAAGTCCTGCTTCCTTGTTTTTTGGTTATTTGTATTGCTCTTATTTTTTGTCCAGCTTGTACTAAATGTGATTCCTGATTTTGCTGGAAGCTCTAGGGGGCTGATATTCTCCCCCCGGGCCGTTAGACGGTTCGGGGGTTCTTGAATATCCAGCGTGGAAATTTTGATAGGGTTTTTTGCTGACCGTATAAGTCATCTTACTATATTCTGCTATTAGTCAGTGGGCCTCTCTTTGCTAAATACCTAGTTCATTCTTACGTTTGTCTTTTCTTCTTACCTCACCGTTATTATTTGTTGGGGGCTTGTATCCAACTTTTGGGGTCTTTTCTCTGGAGGCAAGAAAGGTCTATCTTTTCCCTTCTAGGGTTAGTTAGTTCTCCGGCTGGCGCGAGACGTCTAGAACCAACGTAGGCACGTTCCCCGGCTGCTGCTATTTGTGGTGCTAGGATTAGATATACGGTCAGCCCAGTTACCACTGCCCTATGAGCTGGTTTTTTGTGTTTGCAGACTTAGTAGTTATTTCTGAGACCCTCTGCCATTGGGGTCATAACAGGACCCTCAGTGACACACTGACAGGAGACAATGGCTCCTGCAGTGCATCACTGAGGTTACCTGAGTTCAAAGTGTCATTTTATGGCAATTGTTGCATGGGAAAATGTCTCATACAGCAATGCCATAAAGTGAGACTAGGGACTTTTTTTTTACAGCGGCGGAGGAATACAGTGGCGGAAGGATACCTTCCTCCCGTCATTGTGTTCCTGGAGCCCCTGGAGAGCAGTCGCATTATCTGATGCTGCTGCTCTCCACGGGAGATCGTCGTGGGACACTCGTGGATTTCTGCGGACAGGGAGTATATTGGTTGTTTGTTTTTTTCACATTTTTTACAGATGACACTGGCTTCGGGGATCAAAATGACAGTAATGGTGAGTATGTAATCTATGTTTAATGTAATGTATGTCATGTATGTAATGTATGTAATGTATGAATGTACTGTATGTCTATATGTATGTAATGTATGCAGTATGTATGTAGCATGTATGTATGTATGTACAGTATGTATGCATGTAGTATGTATGTAGCATGTATGTAGTATGTATGGATGTATGTAGTATGTATGTATGTATGTATGTAGTATGTATGGATGTATGTATGTATGTAGAATGTATGTATGTGACATGTATGTATGTATGTACCATGTATGTATGTAGCATGTATGTATGTATGTAGCATGTATGGAGTATTTTTTTTTTTCATTCAACACATTAGCCGGATGATGGGACTACTACTGTCCCATCATTGGCTAATGTGTCAATCACTGTCAGTGTAGCAGGCATCGTCCGATGGGACTTGTAGTCCCATCGGACGATGCCCGCACTGAGACCCCCGCACGCCACAGAGACCCCCCCACGCCGCAGAGACACTCCCCCCACGCCGCAGAGAACCCCCCACGCCGCAGAGACCCCCCAGCACGCCGCAGAGACCCCCCACATCGCAGAGACCCCCCAGCACGCCGCAGAGACACCTCCCACGCTGCATCAAGCCCCGGCATGCCGCATCGAGCCTGGGCAGCTCGGATACAGCGCCGGCCGCATAGAATGAGATCCCTGGCAGGCCCGCACAGACCCCGCCCACACACACAGACACTCAGTGTCTGCCCACGCACCGCCCACACTCTTCCCCCCTCCAGAACCCCATATAGAAGGACAGAAAGGGCTGATTTACATTCCGATTCTTGTGTCCCATTCACTTGTATTGGTATCGGTATCGGCGATATCCGATATTTTTTGAATATCGGCCGATCCAATCCGATACCGATACTTTTGAATATCGGAAGGTATCGCTCAACACTAACCAGTATATATAACCCCTATAAAGAATAAATATTTGCATCTAGTTACTTACCGCCGATGTCTCTTCTGATTTCAGACTTTTCTTTATCTTGTCAAACATTCATGTCTATATTCTAATGTCGTGTCTCACCGCACCCCTTGACCCATTTCCAACATCAGGCGTAGTAGTACGCCAATGTCGGACACCATCACTTTGATGTGGGCTCCGGCGGTGAGCCCACATCCTTTCCAACACGTCAGCTGTTAACCCGTTAAATGCCACTGTCAAACGCATTTAACATCGGTGCCCGAGTCGCTGTTGGGTTGGCATGACAACCAGGGGTCCCCAGCAGATGGTTGTCACTATGGTTGTCACTGCCGGGGGTCGGCACTCATAGCAAGTCAGCAATTCTGCTACATACAGGTGATCTGATCATTGCCTCCCCTTTGATGTGGGCTCTGGCGATGAGCCCACATCTTTTCCGGCACGTCAGCTGTTTTGAGCAGCTGGAATGTGCTACTAACATCCGCAGGAGGAATCGTGATCCACCCGTGGTGGTTAACCCGTTAAATGCCGCTGTCAAACTCTGACAGCGGCATTTAACATCGGCGCCCGTGTCACATGACCGCAGGTCGCCGATGGATTGGCATGACAACAGGGGATCTCCAGCAGACCTCTATGGTTGTCACTGCCGTATTGTTATGAGAGCCGCCTGGTGGTCGCCGCTCATAGCAAGTCAGCAATTCTGCTACATACAGGCGATCTGTTCATCGCCTGTATGTAGCAGAGCCGATCAGATTATGGCAGGTTCTAGTCTCCCATGGAGACTATTGAAGCATGCCAAAAGTAAAAAAAAAAATGTTTTTAAAAATATTTAAAAAATAGAAAAAAAAATAAAACTTCAAATCACTCCCCTTTTGTCCCATTCAAACTAAAACAATAAATAAACAATCAAACATACACATATTTGGTATCACCGCGTTCAGAATTGCCCGATCTATCAACATAGAAAAAGTTAACCCAATTGCAAAATGGCATAACGAGAAAAAGAGTAAAAACGCCAGAATTATGGGGTTTTTTGGTCACCGCAATATTGCATTAAAATGCAATAACGGGTGATCAAAAGATTGTATCTGCACCAAAATGATATCTTTAAAAATGTCAGCTCGGCGTGCAAAGAATAAGCTCTCACTCAACGCGAGATCACAAAAAATGGAGACGCTACGGGTATCGGAATATGGCACAATTTTATTTTTTAACAAACTTTGGAATTTTTTTTCCAAACATTTACATAAAAAAGAACCTAGACATGTTTGGTGTCTATGAACTCGTAATGAGCTGGAGAATCATAATGGCAGGTCCATTTTAGCATTTAGTGAACATAGTAAAAAAGAAAAACAAAAAACAATTGTGGAATTGCACTTTTTTGCAATTTCACAGCACTTGGAATTTTTTCTCGTTTTCCAATACATGATATTGTTCAAAAGTACAACTCGTCCCGCAAAAAACAAGCCCTAACATGGCAATATTGACCAAAAAATAAAAAAGTTATGGCTCTGTGAACAAGGGGAGCAAAAAACGAAACCGCAAAAATGAAAATACCTCCGGGGGCTAAGGGGTTAAAAATGTAATAGCATTTTTTTCTTCATGCGTTTTTTCAGAAAAAGCCAATAGATAAAAATTCACCAAAACCGTAATCTTCAGCAGCATCTTTAGATGCACAGAGGGCAGGGATTTCATGAAATTACGAGTACATCCACTTTATTTGGAAATTTAGATCATGTTCACAAGTAGTATAAATGCTGTGTTTTTACAGATTTTTTATTTGCACAGAAATTCTGCTACCTTTAACTGTCCAAGCAAAGTGATTTCATGAAAGCTGCGACCACTCTCCGTCTAAGGCCGGAGACACACTGGTGCGAGATACGGCCGTGTCTCGCTGGTTAAAAGCAAGCTGTGGCACCAGCACTCCGGAGCGGAGCGTGCAGCTCCATGTATTGCTATGCAGATGCACGCTCCGCTCCGGACTGCCGGTGCCACAGCTTGCTTTTAACCAGCGAGACTCGGCCGTATCTCGCACCAGTGTGTCTCCGGCCTAAAGATGCTGCTAAACTGAGCTTTGTTTTTGGATAAGGAAATGACTTGAAGGGGTTCTGTCACCATGGCAACCATGGTAAAATAGGAAGTAAATGAATAATATTAAAATTTTAACAGTGCCCTCACAGAGACTAAGGTGTGCTATCGCCAGTCCAGTGAAAAATTTCACCCACAAAGCATGGGGCACAGTACCCCTACAGCTCTAACATGTCTGTTCCAGTAGCGTACATTAGAAATGCCGCCTATAAAAAGTTGTTAGTATATCTCTATAGAAGCTGATAACAAATTTTACAAAGAGAGCATGTTTCCTTACTTCATCTAGGGATAATGGAATTGTACTCCACTTTTGTTTTCTTGATTGTTCGAACTGGGGCCACGATTGAAAGGGGACCCAGTGGAACATCAAAAATTAATTTTTGGGCTCAGAAATGGTAACGAGATGGCTGATGCAATATAGTTAATTGCAAAACTACTAAAAAACACAAAGCGGTCCTGAAAAATTCCTGTATTTCTTTGTCCTGCTAATGGCAATGAGGCGGCTGATGCCAATTATCTATTTCTCAGACTGCTAGAAAACACACAGTGGCTTATAGGACAGAACTCCCACAGGCGGTGGGGTGCAGAGTACACAAAGTGGCTTAAAGAACAGTACTTCAACAGACGTGTCAGGTATACAGTTTGCACAGCATCCTTAAGGACAGTACTCAAACAGGCATGGGGGGTGCAGAGTACACACAGAGACTTAAAGGATAGTACTCCCACAGGCGGGAGGGTGCAGAGTACACACAGCAGCTTTTAGCACAGTACTAGTGTAGTGAAATATGTATAGGTATGAATGTGTGACTAGCAGTAATTTAATAATGTAACATATGTCCTGATACTGCAGGTCTCACAAAGTTCACAACATATGTTATCTATAGAAGGCAGTCTACTGTCTCCAATCTCGCCAGGGGGTCTTGCTGAGAACAAGGAAGAAGGGGAAACATTTCACACCTTCTATCTTTTTTGAAGAGAGATGTGAATTACAGCCTGACACTATCTATCTGTGAGAACTTACACAGAGAATTTCAGGGAGAATAATATATTCATTCGTGGAGCGTTCACGGTCCAGTCACAAACAAGCAACTATAAATATTAACATGAGAGGCTGGTCTAGAAATATGACCTCCAGGGTGACTCTATAAATTAGACCTACACACAAAGGGGGGTGTTCACAGATTGAGGGACCTCCAAGCTGATGTGTTCCAGTCCATATTCGTCCCCCCCCTCAGGGAGCAGAAAGCTGACTACAAAGTTAATCATTTCTTTAAGTGTTCTCCCGTTTATTTTATAACTGTTTTGCATATTTGTATGTCACTTTTATTACCATATTGTTATACCTTTTTTATTGTAAGCACTGTTCCTTTTCTATTATAGAACAAAAATTTAATTAGTTGAACCTTGCATGTTCTAAAGAATCCATAGCCTTAAAGTGTGTGAGCCTTATGATTGGCGGACAGTAGTAATAATATTTCTCGGACTCATCGCCCGTGTGTTCGGTGAGTGGTGGCAACGTGTATGAGCAGGTGTGTGGCCTGGGTCGGTGTGTGATTTATGCTCCCATTACAGCATAGGACAGAGGTTGAATGCTGGACTGAGAGAGGGGAGATAGATTAACCCTTGCAGGTGCAACCCCAAGTCGCGTGCTGAGAAGTGGGTACGTGACAACTAGCATAGTCCTAACACATATAGGGGTTGCAGAGTACACACAAAGTGTGCTGAGTGCGCAGTCGTAATCTGTCTCTTACTTCAGCTGCATCATATTCATACACTAATAAGACAAGAATGGCGATAGCACTCGTGATCCAGCCTTTATATGTAGGATGCTAGCAGGTGCAAAGGATGCAGTGACACACAGGAGGCAGAACAAAGGTTAACAGGTTCTTTATGTATAAGAACAGTAATGGTACAAGCAAGGGGGTAAGGAATGTGATTGGAGGATAGGGGGAAAGTCATATGCAATAGAATGTAACAGGTTAACTTATCAGTCTCTGTGCGCTGGAGGAAGGAGGCTGGAAGATCCCACGGTGGTGCCTCAGGCGTCGCGAGATGTCTCTGATCCGGTCCCGCAGATGAGCGATGCACTTTCTCCTTGCGACGATGAATCCTCCGGGTTCTTCAGCATGCCATCTCCTGATCCGTGCGCACGGTGAGGCAGGGGTTATGGTCGGCGGCACAGAAGAAGAAGCAGAGAGTTCAGGGAGCAAGGCTGAAGTAGGAGCACACAGTCCAGCGGACACTGCCACAGGCACCGGACAGTCCTCAGCAGGCACCGCAGGGATGGGACTAAGCAGTGCCTCTGCAGTGGTGAGCGGAGCGAAGGTCCGTACTCTATCCTGGTCATTACCAGCAAGCAAGTCTCTCTGGGCTGAGGGTAGGAAGCGTCGGCAGTCTGGCTATCTGGGGGTATAGGCACACCTAGCGGGCATGGGTCTGTGAAGAGGGAGTTAACGTCTTACTACTCACAAGCTCGGTCCCCGCCAAGTGTTCTGTCTTCCCACTCAAACTGCTATTTAAGTCCGACCCACCCCCATTAGTCAGGTGCCCTGTACTGCTCCGGTCAGTAATCTCTTCCCCCTGCAGCACTGGTGACAGCCCCGACGGTTCCAGCCCAGATACGCAGGAGAGACCATCAACTTGGTTCTCCTCCCTACATATACATGCTGGGTCATGTGGTGCGCTGGCCACTTACAGCTATGCCATTACTTGGCATGGCTGTGATGGCTCTGGACCACAGTTTAATAGCTTGTTGATTGGCTGTTCTGCAGCCTTTCAACAACTTTTCTGTTGGGGTTCACTCATCCGTAGTCCCATCTAGAGATGAGTAGGATGCACAGATGACAATGCACCAGCCCTGGCTAATCAAGAGCCATGTGGAGGACGCCGGAAGGTAAGAGATTTGCGGCCTCCCATCCAGCCACCCATTACCACAGACCTGGATGCTGGACCAGAGTCCTGTGAGTTGATCCAATCATCCCCAGTCCCAACAGTTTGGATGCAGTGGATAGTCCTAGATTTGGGACTATCCTCTGTAGTCTCAGGCATCTGCTGAATTTTCTTCACTGCCATGGCCCCTCTGACATCTACTGCCAAAGGAGAAATAAATGACAAATGGGCATGGATTTGGGTATGGCAAGGGGCGTGGTCTTTCTTTGCAGAAATTTGCCACATTTCTCAGATCTGCTGAAAGAACAGTTTTTTTTGTCATAAATGAAGTTAGTCTATAGGAGCTGTGGCTTTTGCACCTAGGCTTAGGTATCATGTTTAAAGGAAACCTACAACAACTACTTGAAAGCTAATCTTTGAATAGCATAATGTAGGGGCAGAGACCCAGCGATGCTTCACTTACTAAACTGGTGATGTAGATTTTATAAAATCACAGCTTTATTAGCAGGAAATTATCACAGTCTAGCAAACATGCTACCATGTAGTGCTTCATATTCATGAGCTCTGTATCACCACAACCCCACTACTAACAATTTTGTGCCCATGCACAGTTTGAAGAAAGCTGTCATTCAGTGGTGTGGGCCAGGTGATACAGAGCTCAGCATCCAGAGAACTGGTAGATCTGCAGATAAAACTGATTTTATAAAAAGTAAAGTGAGGAGCTCAGTAAGTGTTGCATAGCTGGGATCAGGGTCTCTGCCCCTACATCATGATGCTCTCAGATGGGGTGCCAAAAACTTGGTGACAGATTCCATTTAATGGCATTGCCTGCAAAGGCTGAATTGCCAGCTGTAACAATCGGACATGTAGGGACAGGGGCGGACATACCGCATGTGCAGCCGCTGTGGCTGCATCGGGGCCCAGAGGTGGAGGGGGGCTAATAATGAGGGCAATCTGGACCATTTCTCTGGCCCTGAGACTCCGGGGGGCCCTGGCCAGATTGCCCTCATGTGTGGTGGGCAGGAGCGAAACCTGCCTATAGGAGAAAATGGCAGCGGGGCGGAGCTGCAGGTAGCCATCCTGTGCTTCCTGCCCACGCTTCCTATTCGATACAGCAGTGCGTCTGGATGACATCATCATTCAGCGCCAGAGAGAGTGCCAGAGAGAGGAGGTGCAGGCACCGGTGATGCGGCTGCAGGAAACGTGCTGAGAGGTGAGTGGTGGTCTGTGAGTGGTGCTGTGTGTGAGCATGTGTGTGCACAGAGGTAAGTGGTGCTGTGTGTGTGTGTGTGTGCGCTGCGGCTGCCGGGGAGAGTGCAGAGAGGTGAGTTATGCTCTAACTGTGTGTGTGTGTGGAGGTGAGCGGTGGTGGAGAGGGCAACTATGGTGGTGGTGGGGGAGGAGGCATTGATGGAGGTGGTTGAATGGGCAATAATGGGGTGGTGGGGTAGAAGAAGAAGACAATGATGATGGTGGTAGAAAGGACAATGATGGGGTCAGGGCTGGACTGGGACTAAAATTCAGCCCTGGCATTTGAAGGTACACAGGCCCACTTGACACATGGTGACTGTATAATATCTTTGTACACTTGTAGATTACAAGAAGTGAGGGGAGTGTAACACGACTATATAACATATAATTACAGCTGTATCCAGTATTACAGCTCAGTCCTATTTATTGCTTTTAGTTGCAGTACCAAGAAAAGCTGCTACTTTACCTTCATAACTGGATCTCACAGATAATGAAGGGATTGAGACGACCAAAGGCTATGAAACCTCATTCTGATGCTCCATATACTTTGCCTACAGCCACTTTTGGTTCCGCTGCACAGCACGAGACCCAGTGACTCTGAAGAGCGGTGACATCAGTAACGTCACCGCTCTTCAGATATTCCGGATCTTGCGCTGAGCTCGGCGACTGTGAAGAGCAGTATTGTTACTACCGTCACCGCTCTTCATAGTGGCTGGGTCTTGCCAGGTCTGGGCGAGTAGTGGGGGGTGTCTGATAGACACCTCTCCATTACTTACATCAGGGATTGATAGCAGCTGACATTACACAGCTGACATCAACCCTAAAAATCATTACACATACCAGAATTAAATGCTTTGGCGGCTGGGAAATGCAGTAGAGTTAGCACTATTCCCAGGCACCGGGTGCTAACTACAACTGTCATCATCCTTGCCTGGTCTCCCTGCAAAGCATTTCTGCTGTATGCACTGATCTCAGGCCGCTAAATGAGTGTGATCGACAATACTGAAGTCATTTGCTTGTTTCCCAGCCTCTTTACACCAACTGAGAAAGAATGAAGGAAACAGAACAATCACAATTAGATCAATCTGTCCCCATACAGTATCATGTTATCAGCAGCACATCTACAGTTTACACCGGCGATGTGCTGCTGAGAACAAGGATTTCTGTTCCCACATAAACAATCCAATCACTCGATGAATAGGCAGCATTTTGCTTGTTTAGTATAATACACCCCATAGTCCTCCATATATTATAATGTGCACCTCAGTCCTCCACATAGTATAATACACTCCTCAGTCCTCCATATAGTAGAATACACTCCTCAGTCCTCCATATAGTAGAATACACTCCTCAGTCCTCCATATAGTATAATACACTCCTCAGTCCTCCATATAGTAGAATACACTCCTCAGTCCTCCACATAGTATAATACACTCCTCAGTCCTCCATATAGTAGAATACACTCCTCAGTCCTCCACATAGTATAATACACTGCTCAGTCCTCCATATATTAAAATACACTGCTCAGTCCTCCATATAGTATAATACACTCCTCAGTCCTCCATATAGTATAATACACTCCTCAGTCCTCCATAGAGTATAATACACTGCTCAGTCCTCCATATATTAAAATACACTTCTCAGTCCTCCATATATTAAAATACACTGCTCAGTCCTCCATATAGTATAATACACTCCTCAGTCCTATATATAGTATAATAGACTCCTCAGTTCTCCATATAGTATAACACACTCCTCCATATAGTATAATACACCCCTCAGTCCTCCATATAGTATAATACACTCCTTAGTCTTCCATATAGTATAATACACTCCTCATAGTCCTCCATATATTAAAATACACTGCAACTCCTCCATATAGTATAATACACTCCTCAGTCCTCCAAATAGTATAATGCATTCCTCATAGTGCTCCATATAGTATAATGCACCGCCATAGTCATCAATGTAGTACAATTCACTTTCCATAGTATAATGCACCCCATAGTTCTTCATATAGTATAATGTATTCCCCATAGTCCTCGATACAGTATAACGCAGACCACATATAGTATAATGATGCCACCCCAGAGTATAATACAGCCACCCTACAGAATATAATGTAACCCCCTAGAGAATATAATGCAGCCCCTCATATAGTATAATGCAGCCCCTGCATATATAATATATGGTAGCCCCCTCATAGAGCATAATGCAGCCCCCCATAGAATATAATGTAGCCCCTCCATAGAATACAATGCAGCCCTCCTCATATAGTATAATGCAGCTCCCCATAGAATATAATGTAGCCCCCTCATAGAGTATGATGCAATTACCCCTCAGAGAATATAATACAGCCCCCATAGAATGTAATACAGCCCTTCCCTATACTATACTTCCCTATACTTTCCATAGTATAATGCACCCCATAGTTCTTCATATAGTATAATGTATTCCCCATAGTCCTCGATACAGTATAACGCAGCCCACATATAGTATAATGATGCCACCCCAGAGTATAATACAGCCACCCTGCAGAATATAATGTAACCCCCCAGAGAATATAATGCAGCCCCTCATATAGTATAATGCAGCCCCTGCATATATAATATATGGTAGCCCCCTCATAGAGCATAATGCAGCCCCCATAGAATATAATGTAGCCCCTCCATAGAATACAATGCAGCCCTCCTCATATAGTATAATGCAGCTCCCCATAGAATATAATGTAGCCCCCTCTTAGAGTATGATGCAATTACCCCCAGATAATGTAATACAGCCACCACAGAATGTAATACAGCCCTTTCCCATACAATGAAATGCAGCCAGCCCCCATAGAATGTAATGCAGCCAGCCCCCATAGAATGTAATGCAGCCAGCCCCATAGAATGTAATGCAGCCAGGCCCCATAGAATGTAATGCAGAACAACCCCCATAGAAAGTAATGCAGCCTGCCCCCATGGAATGTAATAAAGCCACCCCATAGAATGTCATAAAGCCCCCCCATAGAATGTAATACAGCACAGCCCCCATAGAATGCAATGCAGCCAGCCCCCATAGAATGTAATGCAGCCAGCCCCATAGAATGTAATGCAGCCAGCCCCATAGAATGTAATGCAGCCAGCCCCCATAGAAAGTAATGCAGCCTGCCCCCATAGAATGTAATAAAGCCCACCCATACAATGTAATACAGCACAGCTCCCATAGAATATAATATAGCCCCCCCAATAGCCCCACAATCCAGTTATAACTCATTGATATATTAAAAAAAATCCATACAATCCACTCCTCTCCTCATGCCCCGCGCTGCTCCTGGCTCCAGTCTGAGCAGCTGCATTCTGCCCGCCCGACACACAGCAGGTATGTGATGATATGACATCATCATGCACCCACACTGTCAGAGGCAGAGCAGGGAATGATGGGAGAGGGAGCATCAGCAGACACTCTCTCCTCCATCATTGCATTCAACTGTACCAGCGTCTATGATGCCTGTATAGTTGAATGCGGGGAGGGGAGTGTGCCGACAGTGGGGGAGTGTGCTGACAGCGGGGGGAGTGTGCTGACAGCAGCACACGTGAGCTGCCCACTACTGCCACGGCCCTTCTGGCATTTGCCAGAAGTGCCCGATGGCCAGTCTGGCCCTGGATGGGGTGGTGGGGTAGAAGGCAATGATGGGGGTGGTGGGGAAGAGGCAATGATAGTGGTTGTATAAAGGACAATGATGGTGGTGGTGGAAAGGGCAATGATGGGGTTGGTGGGGGAGAGGGCAATGATGGGTGTGGTGGGTGAGAGGTCAATGATGGGGTGGTGGGGGAGAGAGCAAAGATGGAGCTGGTGGGGGAGAAGGCAATGATGGGGTGATGGAAAGGGCAATGATGAGAGTGAAGGAGAGAAGGCAATGATGGAGGTGGTTGAAAGGGCAATTATGGGGTGGTGGGTGGAGAAGGCAATAATGGATAAAATGGAAAGGACAATGATGCGGGTGGTGGGGAGGACAATTATGGTAGTGGTGGGGAGAACAATGACTGAGGTGTTGGAGAGGGAAATGATGAAGGTGGTGGAGAGGGCAATAATGGAGGTGATGGAAAGGGCAATGATGGGGTGATGGAGGAGAAGGCAATGATGAGGTGGTGGAAAGGACAATGATGGGGGTGGTGAGGGAGAACAATGATTGGGGTGTTGGAGAGGGCAATAATGAAGGTGGTGGGGGTAGAACAATGATTGGGGTGTTGGAGAGGGCAATGATGAAGGTGGTGGGGAGAACAATGATTGGGGTGTTGGAGAGGGAAATGATGGAGGTGGTGGAAAGGGCAATGATGGGGAGAAGGCAATGATGGAGGTGGTGGAAAGGGCAATGTTGGAGGTGATGGGGAGGGCAATGATGGGGTGGGGAAGAGGATAATGGTGGGGAGAACAATGGAGTGTTGGAGAGTGCAATGATGGAGATGGGGGAGAACAATGACTGGGGTGGTGGAGAGGGCAATAATGGGGGTGGTGGAGATGACAATGATGGGGTGGTGGGGAGAACAATGGGGTGTTGGAGAGTGCAATGATGGAGGTAGTGGGGAGAACAATGGGGTGGTGGAGAGGACAATGATGGAGGTGGTGTAGAGGGCAATAATGGGGGTGGTGGAGAGGATGGGGGGATTGGGATGGGGGTAAGGGAGACTAAAGCCATGTTCACACGTTGCAGATTCCACTGCGGATTTTTCCGCAGCGGATTTGCAAAACCCGCAGTGCAAAACCGCGGTGGTTTTCACTGCGGTTTTTAGTGCGGTTTCTACTGTGGATTCCACTGCGGGTTTCCAACTGCACTTTCCTATTGGTGCAGGTGGAAAACCGCTGCGGAATCCGCAGAAAGAATTGACATGCTACTTCTTTTTTTCCGCAGAAAATCCGCGCGGATTTTCCAGCGGAAAAAAGCAAAGTGGGCACAGCGGTTTTGGTTTTCCATAGGGTAACATTGTACTGTACCCTGCATGGAAAACGGCTGCGGATCCGCAGCTGCAAATCCGCTGCGGATCCGCAGCAAAAACCGCAACGTGTGAACATGGCCTTATAATGGACTTATGAACAGGAGGAGGGGGAGAAGGACATAAGATATGGATATGAACTTGTGAAATGAATTGGGTAGTGGAGGAGGGTGCTAAGCCCCTGATAGCGTCCCCCCATCTCATAATTCATTGTGATGCTATTGGGGACTTAACATTTATGGGGGAGAGGAGGCGATAAGGTGCATAGGACACTTTATAATGAACTGAAAGATGGGAGAAGACTCTGCCAGGGACTTGTAATGAATTGGGAGATGTCGGAGGATGCTCAGTACCTGATAATGTCTTCTCCCACCCCCAAATTCGTTATGATGCTTTAAAGGACTTATAATGAATGATGGGGGCACAGGACAGGGACTAAAGCTATGTGGACACGTTCAGGATTTGCAGGAAAAAATTCTGCTGCATGTCCTAATGTGTTCGCAGGAAGGACGCTGCGTAAAACACATGTATTTTTTGCCAACGTTTTGCAATGCTTTTGTTACGTATTTTTCCCCATTTGTACAGGTGAAATACACTGCAAGAATTGACATTATGGAGATTTTATTCTGCTGCAAATCTGCAAGAAAAAATAAGCAGCGTGTGCATGAGACTTCAGGGATCTCATTCACTTTTCCTGTACTGTAAAACCTTGCACATTTTCCGTGTGCACATAGCCTTACAGGAAATTGGGGAGAGTCACAGACTGAATAATTTATATTATTGGGCGGCAGAGATTATAGTTAATGGGGGGCACAGTGTTGCTTATCACTTTATATTTTTAATGGTGGGGTACGTATCTGAATTGAGGGGAGAGACACAAGTATATATACAATCTATGTGACCTTTTTATTTTCATGACTGCGATGATCATTGTGACAAGAAGAGTCATGGCTGGGAGATGTCAACATGATGGTCTGACTAGATGGAGAAGAAACAGCAGAAAACAGCTCTAATCAAACTAGATGTCAGCGGTAAGTGCCTGGATGTAAATAATATTATTGTTAGTGTCCGCCCCTGTGTAGGGCATCTCTGCTGTGGAAGACTTAGGGTACCGTCACACAGTGCAATTTTGATCGCTACGACGGTACGATTCGTGACGTTCTAGCGATATCGTTACGATATCGCAGTGTCTGACACGCAGCAGCGATCAGGGATCCTGCTGAGAATCGTACGTCGTAGCAGATCGTTTGGAACTTTCTTTCGTCGCTTGATCACCCGCTGACATCGCTGGATCATTGTGTGTGACAGCGATCCAGCGATGCGCTCGCTGATAACCAGGGTAAACATCGGGTAACTAAGCGCAGGGCCGCGCTTAGTAACCCGATGTTTACCGTGGTTACCAGCGTAAAAGTAAAAAAAAAAAAACCGTACATGCTCACCATCTGATGTCCGTCCGGTCCCTTGCCGTCCGCTTCCCGCTCTGACTGTCTGCCGGCCGGAAAGTGAGAGCAGATCACAGCGGTGACGTCACCGCTGCACTCTGCTCTCACTGTACGGCCGGATCTGTCAGAGCAGGAAGCGGACGGCAAGGGACCGGACAGACATCAGATGGTGAGCATGTACGGTTTGTTTTTTTTTACTTTTACGCTGGTAACCACGGTAAACATCGGGTTACTAAGCGCGGCCCTGCGCTTAGTTACCCGATGTTTACCCTGGTTACCCGGGGACTTCGGCATCGCTCCAGCGCCGTGATTGCAACGTGTGACCGCAGTCTACGACGCTGGAGCGATAATCATACGATCGCTGCGACGTCACGGATCGTGCCGTCGTAGCGATCAAAATTGCACTGTGTGACGGTACCCTTAACATAAAGAAAATGGCAGCATTTCAATTTCAAGATTTTCCTTGTTGAATTATAACTTTAGTTCAACATTTAATCCTATCATTATCTTTTAAAAACAGCACAAAGTATTTAGAACATGATGGATAGTCCTTAAATAAGCAAACTTCGCTTATTCTTAAAATTCTCCTACGATTCCTTTCTCAGTGCTTTCGTTGCCTGACCTAGTAACCTAGTTTTAATCTCTGAGAAGAGAAACTGAGATGTTATCTATTTTACATTCAATTCGAAATATAATCATTTTAGAAGTGATATATATACAGTATATACACATGGAGAAAATTGCTGGTACCCTTCTATGAAAATAAATAAACCCAACAACGGTCACTGAAATAACTTGAAACAGAGAAAAGTAATTTTTATTTTAAATTTACTGAATATCAACTAATGAAAATCAGGCATTGCTTGCAAATTGTGGTTCAGAAGAAACTATTTAAAAATGGCCTGAACAAAAATGATGGCACCCTTAACGTATAATCATAGGCAGATTATAAAAAGGGCAATGTGGTCTACCTCCCTGGCTCCAAGGCTTTGGGGGTGCCCATGGCCAGATTGCCTTCATTATAATATTTTGTGCGCTACCATCAGTGGCATTAACCCGGGCAGGGAGCCTTCCTGAAACTCCACTGCCATCAATAGAGAATGGCAGCTACGCTATAGAAAAGCTTCTGTCACCTTCCCTGTGAGGTGATATGTGCCAGCATGTATGCGCCAGACACAATAGGATGTGGAGCCGCAGGAGATCGTACAGAGATGAATTTATTAAAATAATTTTTATCCAATGAAGTGAATGAAATAGGGGTGGAGGAGAGGAAATTATACTGAATTAAGTGTGGTGTCTCGACTCTGTTGTTGGGTGTCCCGGTAACAGAGTCTCCTTCCCTGGTCCTAACAGTAGGGGTGCCCTAGCTCTCTCTCTGCTCCCCGGATTACTTCTGATGGTGAAGAAGCCAGGGCTACATAATTTTTATCCAATGAAGTGAATGAAATAGGGGTGGGGAGAGGAAATTATACTGAATTAAGGGTGGTGTCTCGACTCTGTTGTTGGGTGTCCCGGTACCAGAGTCTCCTTCCCTGTCCCTAACACTAGGGGTGCCCAGGCTCTCTCTCTGTTCTTTGGATTACTTCTGATGGTGAAGAAGCCAGGGCTACGTACCTTGTCTTAGCTCTTGAATCCACCCTCAGTCTATACCCTTCCCCCAACCAGGGAAGAGGGGAGTAATAGTGTACCATAATACACCAGACTAACAAGGTAATACGAATAGGGATAATAAAAAATATCAATCATACAAATATACTCACACAAACAACAGAGGAATGCACCGGGGACTGGAGGATGTGGTTAAACCAAAGTAGGAGAAGAAAAGGAATTATTACACACCCAAAACCTAGAAACAGTCACAGATAAATCCAACAACTGCCTTCTCAAATAACAACCACCAACAACCTCCAGTCATGCAGGAAAAGCTTGCTCTGACAAAGAGTGATAGCCAGGACTCAGATTATATAGGAGATGGGAGTGGCTAAGAGTAAACATCTGAGCCTTAATGCAGGAAAGTTTCCAGGAGCTTTTAGCTGAGCAGATTAAACCCTACACTGCTAAAAGAAAACTGCAACATATAATATGAAGGTGAAGTGCTTCTAACCAGTGCAGAAGTAGGAGAAATCAGATGCTGCAGTCTTCTGGCTCCTCTATGTCGTGGTAAACCCGTGACAGGTGGGCGTAGAAGAGATGAAATTATAATGAATTGAGGGTGGGGGTGAGAGAGAGGAAATTACTGTATATTCTAATGTATTGAGGATGAGTGTGGAGAGAGGACATGACATAATCAATTGGGGGAGGGGCATATAAATAAGTGCAATCCCACAGTTGTTCTTTGGGGGTTTTTTTTACCATGTTCACTAAATGCTAAAACTGACCAGCCATTATGATTCTCCAGGTCATTACAAGTTCATAAACTCCAAACATGTCTAGGTTCTTTTTAATATAAGGGGTGAAAAAAATCCAAAGTTTGCAACAAAAAAAAAATTGCGACATTTTTTGATACCCATAGCGTGTACATTTTCCGTGATCTTGTGTTGGGTGAGGACTTATTTTTTGCGTGCCGAGTCGATGTTTTTAATAATACCATTTTTTGATCGCCTGTTATTGCATTTTAATGCAATGTTGCTGCAACCAAAGAAACCTAATTCTGACATTTTTACTTTTTTTTTCTTGTTACGCCGTTTAATGATTGGGCTCTTTTTTTTTATACGGTCAGGGAGATTCTGAAAGTGGTGATACCAAATATGGGCATGTTTGAGTTTTTTATTGTTTTATTTTGAATAGGGCAAAAGGGGGGTGATTTGAACTTTTATATATATATATATATATATATATATATATATATATATATATATATATATATATATATATATTATATAAAGCTGAATGTGTGTGTGTGTGTGTGTGTGTGTGTGTGTGTGTGTGTGTGTGTGTGTGTGTGTGTGTGTATGTCCGGGATTGGCATCTGAACCGTCGCAGCTACAGCCACAAAATTTTGCACAGTCACACGTCTGGACCCCGAGAGCGTCATGGGCTATGTTGTGAGGTGAAATTTTAACCCCGCGCTTTCCAATTCACCAAACAATTTTGCCCCTATCTACATAATGGGGAAAAAATGAAAGGAAAAGTGTTGGAGGCAAATTAACAGCTGCCAGATGTGAACAAGGGGGACTTAAAGAATGAGAGCGATGGTGCCAAAGAGTATATACTGTACAGTTGCTAAGGTGGGGCCCCGACATGGGATAATCACCACACCACCACGGGGATATGAACACACACACACAAAATGCGCCACACACTACCACGTGCTCGAACACATATACCACCCTCAGCACACATTTCACCACACATACACCAACCTCGCCAAATAAAAGTCGAAACACAAAAGTCGCCGCTCAAAACTCGCCACGCGCAAAACTCTCCACATGCAAAACTCGCCACACGTGCAAAACTCACCTCATGGAAAACTCGCCACACGCAAAACTTGCACACGCGGAAAAATTGCCACATGCATAAAAGTTGCAACACATGCAAAAGTTGCCTCACACAAAACTTGCACATACTCAAAAGGCACCACACATAAAACTCGCCACGCACAAAACTCGCCATGCGCAAAACTTGCTGCACACAACTTGCTAAACTTGCTACACTAACCTGTCACATGCAACTCGACACACAAAAAGTTGCTACACGCATGTCGCCACACAAAACTCATCTCACAAAAGTCGCTACATGCATGTCGCCACACGCAACTCAACACACACAACTTGACACACGAAACTCGCCCTAAAACACACACAAGTCTGGGATTATCCTTCAAAAATAAAAATCTGTTTAATAAGCAGACAAACTACAAGAGCAACAAATGTACCATATAGGAATCCGGCAGCTGTCAGTCACATGACCTTTGTATTATGTGTATGTGTGAGCTAATATATACTGCCAGGGGGTGGGCTTACTGTTGGCTGGGGATTTATCAGGCTGCCAATTTAGCTTACAAATACTGATGTAAAAATACTGACCAAATAACGTGTGAACGAGGTCTAATACAGGAGGAGATGACATACAGATATATACTATATACAGGAGGAGATGACACACAGGTATATACTATTTACAGGGGAGATGACACACAGGTATATACTATATACAGGAGGAGATGACACACAGATATATACTATATACAGGAGCAGATTACCTACAGGTATATAGTATATACAGGAGGAGATGACATACAGGTATATGCTATGTATAGGAGGAGATGACATACAGGTATATACTATATACAGGAGGAGATGACACACAGATATATACTATATATAGGTGAGATGACACACAGGTATATACTATATACAGGAGGAGATTACATACAGGTATATACTATATATAGGAGGAGATGACATACAGGTATATACTATATACAGGGGACATGACACACAGCAGGTATATACTATATACAGGGGAGATGACATACAGGTATATACTATATACAGGAGATGACATACAGGTGTATACTATATATAAGGGAGATGACAAACATGTATATACTGAGGTGAAAATGAGAGGTGTGAGGTGAAAATGAAAAGGTGTGAGTGCAAAATGAGAGGAGTGAGAGAAAATAGTGGAGTGATCGGAAAATGACAGATGTGAGGTCGAAATGACAAGTGTTAGGGGGGAATGAGAGGAGTGAGGGGGAAAATAAGAGGAGTGAGGGGGAAAATGAGAGGTGTGAGGGGGAAAATGAAAGATGTGAGGGGGAAAATGAAAGATGTGATGGGGAAAATGAGAGGCGTGATGGGAAAATAAGAGAAGTGAGGTGCTATAACTAACCACAGATATTTACTATGCCCAGGCAACGCCGGGCTCTTCAGCTAGTATATATACAGTTAGGTCCATATATATTTGGACAGAGACAACATTTTTCTAATTTTGGTTATAGACATTACCACAATGAATTCTAAACAAAACAATTTAGATGCGGTTGAAGTTCAGACTTTCAGCTTTCATTTGAGGGTAGCCACATTAAAATTGGATGAAGGGTTTAGGAGTTTCAGCTCCTTAACATGTGCCACCCTGTTTTTAAAGGGACCAAAAGTAATTGGACAATTGACTCCAAGGCTATTTCATGGACAGGTGTGGGCAATCCCTTCGTTATGTCATTCTCAATTAAGCAGATAAAAGGCCTGGAGTTGATTTGAGGTGTGGTGCTTGCATTTGGAAGGATTTGCTGTGAAGTAAACATGCGGTCCAAGGAGCTCTCCATTTAGGTGAAACAAGCCATCCTTAAGCTGTGAAAACAGAAAAAACCCATCCGAGAAATTGCTACAATATTAGGAGTGGCAAAATCTACAGTTTGGTACATCCTGAGAAAGAAAAAAAGCACTGGTGAACTCATCAATGCAAAAGACAACAGTGGTGGATGATCGCAGAATAATCTCCATGGTGAAGAGAAACCCCTTCACAACAGCCAACCAAGTGAACAACACTCTCCAGGAGGTCGGCGTATCAATATCCAAATCTACCATAAAGAGAAGACTGCATGAAAGTAACTACAGAGGGTTCACTGCACGGTGCAAGCCACTCATAAGCATCAAGAATAAAAAGGCTAGACTGAACTTTGCTAAAAAACGTCTAAAAAAGCCAGCACAGTTCTGGAAGAACATTCTTTGGACAGATGAAACCAAGATCAACCTCTACCAGAATGATGGAAAGAGTAAAGTATGGCGAAGGCGTGGTACAGCTCATGATTCAAAGCATACCACATCATCTGTAAAACACGGCGGAGGCAGTGTGATGGCTTGGGCATGCATGGCTGCCAGTGGCACTGGGTCACTAGTGTTTATTGATGATGTGACACAGGACAGAAGCAGCCAAATGAATTCTGAGGTATTCAGAGCCATACTGTGTGCTCAGATCCAGCCAAATGCAGCCAAACTGATTGGTCGTCATTTCATACTACAGATGGACAATGACCCAAAACGTAAAGCCAAAGCAACCCAGGAGTTTATTAAAGCAAAGAAGTGGAATATTCTTGAATGGCCAAGTCAGTCACCTGATCTCAACCCAATTGAGCATGCATTTCACTTGTTAAAGACTAAACTTCAGACAGAAAGGCCCACAAACAAACAGCAACTGAAAACCACCGCAGTGAAGGCCTGGCAGAGCATCAAAAAGGGGGAAACACAGCGTCTGGTGATGTCAACGAGTTCAAGACTTCAGGCAGTCCTTGCCAACAAAGGGTTTTCAACCAAGTACTAGAAATGAACATTTTATTTAAAATTATTGAATCTGTCCAATTACTTTTGGTCCCTTTAAAAACAGGGTGGCACATGTTAAGGAGCTGAAACTCCTAAACCCTTCATCCAATTTTAATGTGGATACCCTCAAATGAAAGCTGAAAGTCTGAACTTCAACTGCATCTGAATTGTTTTGTTTAAAATTCATTGTGGTAATGTCTATAACCAAAATTAGAAAAATGTTGTCTCTGTCCAAATATATATGGACCTAACTGTATATATATATATATATATGTATACCGTATATACTCGAGTATAAGCCGACCCGAGTATAAGCCGACCCCCCTAATTTTGCCACAAAAAACTGGGAAAACTTATTGACTCGAGTATAAGCCTAGGGGGGAAAATGCAGCAGCTACCGGTAAATGTCAAAAGTAATAATAGATACCAATAAAAGTAAAATTAATTGAGACATCAGTAGGTTAAGTGTCTTTGAATATCCATATTGCATCAGGAGCCCCATATAATGCTCCATACTGTTCATTATGGCCCCATAAGATGTTCCATATTAAAATATGCCCCATATAATCCTGCATAAAGGTTAATAAAGGCCCCATAAGATGCTCCATAGACACATTTGCCCAATATAATGCTGCACAAATGCTGATTATGGCCCCATAAGATGCTCTATAAAGATATTTGCCCCTTATAGTGCTGCACAAACGTTATGGCCCTATAAGATGCTCCATACAGACACTTGCCCCATATGCCGTAGTGCCCTAAAAACGTTATTTATGGCCCCATACAGACACTTGCCCCATATAGTGCTGCACAAACATTATGCCCCTATATAGTGCTGGTTAACTGTAGAAATATATATACTTAAGGGAAAAATACTCGTTTAACAAAAAAGACCCCCCGTATAAAACTATGATGCTTTATTATTAAATATTAAATACAAAAACCCCACATATAAGAAACAAACCCTATCAAAAAAAGTCAGCTCAGAAAAGGGGGAGTAAATACCCCCCACAGATTATAAATATATAATTAGGTAGTACACATTATACAAAAAATGTCACACATTAGCGGTGATTAGCACACGTGACAACTGATATTTGCTAGAAGGGTGTATAGATATAAGTGGACTATCCCTTCAAACTGCAAAAAATACCCTAGAGTTCAATCTGCCTAGGTGCGGAGGTTGGCACCCTAAGAGGTATCGAGAATGGCGCCCCCGCTCGTGCGATGGCTGCCCCTACTCTCCTACCTCTTCCCTATAAGACAATAGGGCAGAAACAGAAGGCCAGATGGCTGATATTAACTTGTAGCAGTATGTGAACAATCTACATTACATCTCAGGCCCTCCCCCTCCAATGTGCTGTAAGACAGAAAGACAGGGATTCTATATACACTCAGTATATCAACCACAATATTTTGGGGTAAAGCAAAAAAATGAATGTGCACCTATTCCTAATATGAAGCTGACTGATAACAATATAGTATAAAAGATATATCTGCCATAAATATGTTAAGGTGCCACCACGTCTATCTAGGAAAGATAATGACCAAACACAGCAGGATAGCCCAATGCCATAATTGCAGATACACACTCAATTGATAATATACTCATCTGCTGTGTTCATAGTCCCTAGATGGATGACTAATCCCGATACCGTGGCTCAGACACCGGTTAATAAATGAAGAAACCTTCAGAAACACTCTCGACGCGTTTCCCCCACATATCTGGGTTCATCAGGAGAGACTGGATAGAGATATGGCAGTATGGAGTTGTCCACAAAAATAAGGCTGCCTTATTTTTGTGGACAACTCCATACTGCCATATCTCTATCCAGTCTCTCCTGATGAACCCAGATATGTGGGGGAAACGCGTCGAGAGTGTTTCTGAAGGTTTCTTCATTTATTAACCGGTGTCTGAGCCACGGTATCGGGATTAGTCATCCATCTAGGGACTATGAACACAGCAGATGAGTATATTATCAATTGAGTGTGTATCTGCAATTATGGCATTGGGCTATCCTGCTGTGTTTGGTCATTATCTTTCCTAGATAGACGTGGTGGCACCTTAACATATTTATGGCAGATATATCTTTTATACTATATTGTTATCAGTCAGCTTCATATTAGGAATAGGTGCACATTCATTTTTTTGCTTTACCCCAAAATATTGTGGTTGATATACTGAGTGTATATAGAATCCCTGTCTTTCTGTCTTACAGCACATTGGAGGGGGAGGGCCTGAGATGTAATGTAGATTGTTCACATACTGCTACAAGTTAATATCAGCCATCTGGCCTTCTGTTTCTGCCCTATTGTCTTATAGGGAAGAGGTAGGAGAGTAGGGGCAGCCATCGCACGAGCGGGGGCGCCATTCTCGATACCTCTTAGGGTGCCAACCTTCGCACCTAGGCAGATTGAACTCTAAGGTATTTTTTGCAGTTTGAAGGGATAGTCCACGTATATCTATACACCCTTCTAGCAAATATCAGTTGTCACGTGTGCTAATCACCGCTAATGTGTGACATTTTTTGTATAATGTGTACTACCTAATTATATATTTATAATCTGTGGGGGGTATTTACTCCCCCTTTTCTGAGCTGACTTTTTTTGATAGGGTTTGTTTCTTATATGTGGGGTTTTTGTATTTAATATTTAATAATAAAGCATCATAGTTTTATACGGGGGGTCTTTTTTGTTAAACCCCTATATAGTGCTGCAGAAACGTTATGGCCCCATATAGTGCTGCAGAAACGTTATGGCCCCATATAGTGCTGCAGAAACGTTATGGCCCCATATAGTGCTGCAGGAATGTTATGGCCCCATATAGTGCTGCAGGAGCTTTATGGCCCCCATATAGTGCTGCAGGAATGTTATGGCCCCATATAGTGCTGCAGGAATGTTATGGCCCCATATAGTGCTGCAGGAATGTTATGGCCCCATATAGTGCTGCAGGAATGTTATGGCCCCATATAGTGCCGCAGGAATGTTATGGCCCCATATAGTGCCGCAGGAATGTTATGGCCCCATATAGTGCCGCAGGAATGTTATGGCCCCATATAGTGCCGCAGGAATGTTATGGCCCCATATAGTGCTGCAGGAATGTTATGGCCCCATATAGTGCTGCAGGAATGTTATGGCCCCATATAGTGCTGCAGGAACGTTATGGCCCCCATATAGTGCTGCAGGAATGTTATGGCCCCATATAGTGCTGCAGGAATGTTATGGCCCCATATAGTGCTGCAGGAATGTTATGGCCCCATATAGTGCTGCAGGAACGTTATGGCCCCATAGATGCTCCATACAGACACTTGCCCCATTTGCTGCGATAAAAAAAAAAAAAATCACATACTCACCTCTCCGTCGCTCAGGCCCCCGCACTTTCAATAGTCACCTGCTCCTCGTTCCGGGCGCCGATCTGTCTCCAGCACTGACGTTCAGCAGAGGGCGCACACTGACCAGGTCACCGCGCCCTCTGACCTCAGCGTCACTGCTGGAGACAGATCGGCGCCCGGAACGAGGAGCAGGTGACTATCGCGCAGCGCAGCGCTCCCCTCCCCATATACTCACCTGGTCCTGCCGCTGTGTAGATCCTGCTTCCCCGACGCCGCAGCGCCTCATCCTGTACTCAGCGGTCACATGGTACCGCTGATTACAGTAATGACTATGCGGCTCCACCTCTATGGGAGGTGGAGCCGAATATTTATTTACTGTAATGAGCGGGACCATGTGACCGCTGAGTACAGGAAGAAGCTGAAGCTGCTGCTGCCGGCGCCGGGGAAGACAGGGACCTGCAGGGACCGCGCCTGGACTAGGTGAGTATTTTTAGACAGCCCCCGCTCCCCCTCCCCTGCCAACCCCCGGGTATGACTCGAGTATAAGCCGAGAGGGGCAATTTCAGCCCAAAAAAGTGGGCTGAAAATCTCGGCTTATACTCGAGTATATACGGTATATATATATATATATATATATATATATATATATATATATATATATATATATATATATATATATATATATATATATATATATAAATATATATATATTTCTATCTTTTTTTTTTTTTTTTTTTTTAAATATTTTTTAAAACATTTCTTTTAACTTTTGGCATGCTCCAATATGGGAGATTAGAAGCTGCAGTTGTCCGGGTGGCGTTCATAGCAATCCAGCAGTGAAAACCATTGTCTGGTTGTCATGCCAATTCATGGGCGCCGATGGGCTGGATTTCCAGCGTGCTTGCCGGAAGCGCGTGTTAAATGCCGCTGTCAAAGATTGTCAGCATCATTTAATTAGTTAACAGCCGCAGGTGGATCGCGATTCCACCCGCGGCTGTTAGAGACACATGTCAGATGTTCAAAACAGTTGACATGTCCCGGAAAAGATGTGGGCTCAGCGCCAGAGCCCCCACGTCAAAGGGAGGGAGTCCAACATCAGCGTACTATTACGCCCGATGTCAGAAAGGAGTTAAGCGCAGAATCAAAGCTTTTCTGTAGTATTAAAAAAAGTTAAAAACGCGGATTCATATCTGCACCAAAAATGCATCAAATATGGGGGAACACGCATAAAAGAAACATAGCAAACACTCGATAATCAGAGGAGATTGTTATTGCGTCGTGTGGTAAAGACACCTGCAGAAAAAAGCAGTAGAAAAATGCAGCAATTATGCTTTATGTGAACATGGCCTCAGCGTTACCTTTTTTATTACATTTATCTATATTTTATAAAGAAAAAATATCAATAACACCATTTTTTTTATGCCATTTACCGATCTCCGTAAATAATTTAATCATTGTTATGTGAGGGTTGTAACGATTACAGAGACAACAAATATTTCCATGTTTGCTGATTTGTGATGTTCATTATTTTTTTTAAAAAGCGCATTAAGGCCATGTTCACACTTTGCGGGTGACCTCTGTGGGTTCTCCCGCAGCGGATTTGATAAATCTGCAGGGCAAAACCGCTGCGGTTATCCCTGCAGATTTATCGCGGTTTGTTCCGCGGTTTCCGCTGCGGGTTTCCGCCTATACTATTGATGCTGCATATGCAGCAATATGCAGCATCAATAGTAATGTTAAAAATAATAAAAATCTCCTCGGCGCTGCACGCGGCGCTCCGGTTCCAAAGATGCTGTGCGAGAAGGATCTTCGTGACATCACGGTCATGTGACCGCGGCGTCATAACAGTCATGTGACCGCGACGTCACCACAGGTCCTGCTCGCACAGCAACTGAGACCGGGGACGGCCGCGTGCAGCGCTGAGAGGTGAGTATAGCATCATTTTTTATTTTAATTCTTTTTTTTACACTATTTATGCTTCCCAGGGCCTGGAGGAGAGTCTCCTCTCCTCCACCCCGGGTAGCAACCGCACAGGATCCGCTTACTTCCCGCATCGTGGGCACAGCCCCATGCGGGAAGTAAGTAGAACAATGCATTTCTATGGGTGCAGAATCGCTGCGATTCTGCACAAAGAAGTGACATGCTGCGGGTTGTAAACCGCTGCGTTTCTGCGCGTTTTTTCCCGCAGCATATGTGCAGCGCCCCAGAGTCCTGGTCGTTGCAGTACTGTGGATCCGCCACTATGGGGAGCCATGGTGCGTTCGATGGCACTGAAGGAGTTCATCTGACCAGGTATCACAGACACCAATATGTTTCACAGCAGGGCCTCCGGGGGGAGCTAAGGGTTCTATTCATTAGGCCACTCCCCACCATAGTGGGTAAACTGGGGGTCAGGCAGGAAGTTAGAAGAGAAAGCTGACTGGATTGAACGAAGCAACACCTTGTGGCAGAGGGTGTTGTGGAGGAAGAGACAGTAGGGTCTCTGTCAGGGGTGGGATCCTGACAGAGGCTTGGCATTAGAAAGAACGTAACGGGACCGTGCCTGCTCAGCATAGCGGCGGTGCCCAAGAAAGGACTAGAAGCGAGATAGATTGTGCTGAGTGAGAAACGAGATCAAGCAAAAAGGAGAATACCAGTAGGGGTCATGCTGTAGGACCGGAGCAACATCCTACTGAGGCGCATTACCGGTGGCCGGAACGCCGAGGGAGTGGAATAGCATACAGCTTCAAGCCATACTCCAAACAGCGGCAGGGCAGTCAGTTTAAGGCGGGCTGTCTACCACATATCACCTATGAAGTCTTGGGGGGCAATTGCGGGAGAGGGGCGTCTCTAGGGTCCCGGAAGAACTCCAGGCCTACCTGACAAACGGGTGCCGTTCCAACCTGAATAACAGGGAGGGATGGAATACGAGAAGAACATCAGTGAATCGAGTTGTGAGGGAACTTAAGAAACAGACACAACAGTTGTGGGGTACTTTCCGTGAGCACAGCAGGGAAGGACTACAACACATAGCGCTAAGAAGGAGGGCACTGATTTCCACCTGTGAGGAGAACTCTGGAAGTGCCATCGGACCGACCGGACTTGCGCAGCCTGGTGAACCGTATTCTGGACTGCGGACTGAGAGATCTCCAGTAAAGAGGTAAAGAGACTGCAACCTGGTGTCCTCGTTATTTACCGCGACCTGCACCCCACAACTGCACTGCTACACCACCGTTACTGCACCATCATCATCACTTATTCTACCGGACGTCCCCCACTGACAGACAGGGCCACGGACCGGGTCTAGCCACCGTGACAACCCCAGGACTGAGACCCAGAGGCCCGGCTCCGGGTACCCCTAGGCCCTGCGGCGGTGTGGGGGCGCTCCAACTTGGCGTCACGAACAGGATCTACTTAAGCCTGAAGAATCAGGTCATGTGTGCCTTAGAACTGTGATTTGTTGTGCTTGAACTGTACTTTATTGCAAAGACTGTGTGCTACCATTGACCAAGAGAAGTTCCCGCCAAAAGCCGCCGCCATTGCTACTTCGGAGAAGAAGGAGGGCGTGCTATGGGAGGAGACTACCAGAATGGCGCGAGAAATGGATACCGCCCCCTGCGCTTCTGGCTGCAAGGAGATGACCTGCCCCAAAGCAGAGGACAACCTCCTGATTTGCAACGGCGGGAAGCGGGTGATGAAGAAGCCCGACCTCGGAGAAATGGCGGAGTCAGATGCATGCATTGCCACCGATCAGCAGATCATGATGAAGAACAGCGAGTGCCGGAACGGGGAAGGAGCAGTCCCGGCTTACCCTCGTTCACTAGAGGTGGACCCGTGTCCTCTACAGCCGGCGGATCCGAAGCCTTTAGAACAGATAGCGGAGCCGAGTCCCCCAATCCTGGCCTCGGAGTCAGCGGAGGAGGAACCACAGCGAGCGGAACAGCATTCGGGGACCGCATCGGAGGAGCCGCGGTCCGGGCTACGGCCGATTCCAGCACCCTTGTTAATGGACCAGATCGGCATCGATGGAACCACATCAGGCGCAGGTACGGAGAGCGCCCCTGCACCCCCCCACGAGCCTGCTTCCACGATCGGCCCCCATCTCAGTGAGGGTCGACGCTTCTCGGCGGGGTTAATGGTATTACCCCCCGATGCCCTGGGAAGGATGGTGCCACCGCTGCCGACTAGAATGGGGGAACCTGTGGATGTGAGCCCAGACGGGGTAGTTCTTCGGTGGGACAACCCCTGGGTTGGGACAGATGGATCCCGGGAGAACGGATTCACTCTTGCGGTGCTTATGTGGGAACAATATAGACAGTGCTTGATCCTACATTGGGAAGGACGGAAAGAGGTCGAGTTGATGGGTCCATTGAAAGTACAACAATCCCCTCCGGCATGGGATGACCGAGACGCGGTCAGGCGGGGAACTGTGTTGGCCTACCATGTAAAAAGGGGATGGGGCCTCATACATGAGCCGGGATTGGATACTGATGTTTTTGTTGCGCACTGTAACGTAAGGACTCCCTGCTGTGGCCGAGGCGGAGAACCGTTGCAAAAGGGGGATCAGGTGACCTACAACCGCCACCAGAACCCGCTCGGGTGGTATGCACGGAACGTTCGGCGGTGTATGTCTGGAGCCGCGACACTCACTACTCCGGACCTGGTCCCAGGAGCACCCGACCTTGTCACCATTGCAACGGTGCACCTGGTAGCAGCCACCGAGTTGGCCAGCCGAGTTCACCTTCACGTTCGGGCCACGGGCACCGGCGCCACAGCAGCCGGAGGCCCGGACCCCCGGCCACCTGAACAAGAGTAAACCTCGGAAACCTGAAAATGTAAATAGTTTTCCCGTTAACTGTTTGTGAACTGTTTGCTGCTAAACCCGCTCAGGGTTAACTCTTTATGGATCCCTTAGTTGACCCGGGATCCCTATTGTTTGCTTTTCCTACCAGTTTTGCACAAGTTTTACAAACTGAGAAATCATGAACAGTGCATGATCCAAACTTTCTTGTAAATAGTTTGCACCTTCTTAAAGGCGCTTTCTACTGGTTTTACTTAAAGACTCTTTGCGAAGATACCATTCTGGAACCTTTGCTGAGCAAAGACTGGTAGGCTGAGAAGACGAGCTACCTCAGAAAGACTTGATCCCCTCTTAAAGGGGATGTTTGACCTGAACTTGAAAAGTGATACTGTTTTAGAACAGTAATATGATGATGCTCTGGAAGAAATGTAACTGTTTTTGCATAAAGAAAAGTTATGTGTGTTTAATCTGTTTGAAATGTGAAACCTAGATAATGTTCTTTAAAAAGAAAGATGCAGAGAGCCCGTAGGGGAGGAATTAGAGTCCTGCATAGTTGAAAGAAAGGAAGTAATAACGAAGGTGAGGATAGAAGGTAAACCCTGAGTCCCCATAGAAAGTTAATAATGTGTTACTAAGGACAGAAAGTGAACCCGTAGGGGTTAGTGAGTGAGTCCTTATAGGAGCCAAGTAGAGCCGGCTCAGTGTTCTCAAACTGAAAGAAAAGTTATGTTCTATACTGTGTATAGTAGTTGAAAAGGCAGTAGGCCCTGGCTGAACGGGGCGGTCCTGTAATAGAAAGGAGAGGCAGTAGGTCTGGTGCCGTTAGGACAGGCGGTCCTGCAGATTCCAAAGAAGGCGAATGCAAAGTTAAAATACCTTATAATGTGATTATAGGAAGGTCTTTAGCGGATTAAGAGTGTATATCCTTAAAGGCAAAGTTAAATTATTGGTCAATAATGTTTGCATCTAGTAGAATACCCGGTTGGGTAATGAGAGCTAATTGTAGCCTGTTGCTATGATATTTAATTATGTTTGTAACGTTAAAGTGTCCTCACCTCCCATAAAGGGAAGCCTGTTCAAGTATACTTATTGTTTTGCACTCAACGAAAATTGTATGTCTTTTTGCTAACCTGTATTGTTGTTTTCTTCCCAGTCCCGGAGTACTGTGTTTAACCAGGGGGGAGTGCAGCGCCCCAGAGTCCTGGTCGTTGCAGTACTGTGGATCCGCCACTATGGGGAGCCATGGTGCGTTCGATGGCACTGAAGGAGTTCATCTGACCAGGTATCACAGACACCAATATGTTTCACAGCAGGGCCTCCGGGGGGAGCTAAGGGTTCTATTCATTAGGCCACTCCCCACCATAGTGGGTAAACTGGGGGTCAGGCAGGAAGTTAGAAGAGAAAGCTGACTGGATTGAACGAAGCAACACCTTGTGGCAGAGGGTGTTGTGGAGGAAGAGACAGTAGGGTCTCTGTCAGGGGTGGGATCCTGACAGAGGCTTGGCATTAGAAAGAACGTAACGGGACCGTGCCTGCTCAGCATAGCGGCGGTGCCCAAGAAAGGACTAGAAGCGAGATAGATTGTGCTGAGTGAGAAACGAGATCAAGCAAAAAGGAGAATACCAGTAGGGGTCATGCTGTAGGACCGGAGCAACATCCTACTGAGGCGCATTACCGGTGGCCGGAACGCCGAGGGAGTGGAATAGCATACAGCTTCAAGCCATACTCCAAACAGCGGCAGGGCAGTCAGTTTAAGGCGGGCTGTCTACCACATATCACCTATGAAGTCTTGGGGGGCAATTGCGGGAGAGGGGCGTCTCTAGGGTCCCGGAAGAACTCCAGGCCTACCTGACAAACGGGTGCCGTTCCAACCTGAATAACAGGGAGGGATGGAATACGAGAAGAACATCAGTGAATCGAGTTGTGAGGGAACTTAAGAAACAGACACAACAGTTGTGGGGTACTTTCCGTGAGCACAGCAGGGAAGGACTACAACACATAGCGCTAAGAAGGAGGGCACTGATTTCCACCTGTGAGGAGAACTCTGGAAGTGCCATCGGACCGACCGGACTTGCGCAGCCTGGTGAACCGTATTCTGGACTGCGGACTGAGAGATCTCCAGTAAAGAGGTAAAGAGACTGCAACCTGGTGTCCTCGTTATTTACCACGACCTGCACCCCACAACTGCACCGCTACACCACCGTTACTGCACCATCATCATCACTTATTCTACCGGACGTCCCCCACTGACAGACAGGGCCACGGACCGGGTCTAGCCACCGTGACAACCCCAGGACTGAGACCCAGAGGCCCGGCTCCGGGTACCCCTAGGCCCTGCGGCGGTGTGGGGGCGCTCCATATGCACTGCGGTTTGCAGTTTCCAGAGGGTTTACATGTTAATGTAAATGCAATGGAAACTGCTGCGGACCCGCAGCATCAAAATCGCCGCAGATCCGCGGTAAAAACCGCAAAGTGTGAACATGGCCTTAAAGTGACAATATTTTAAGTGTTTTCATTATTTTTATTAATTTACACTGCCTGTGGAGTTAGAGCCTGCAATACCGATCAAGTACTGTCTGGGTTCACTACCTGCAATACAGGTCAAGATTGCCAGTTCTCCTATGTTTATCATTGTGACCTGTTTCTCATAGATAAAGCTGCTGCCTATAAACATTGAGATGTGAGTTTGTGTCCTGGGGAGTGCTTATAACAGGAGAAGATGTAGTGAATATTATAATTTAATTTATGCAAAGGAAAGTGGCCCCAATGCCCTAGGAGGATGAGCCGAGGAGCAATGAAGGCTTCGGAGATGTCTCAGAAGTCGAGACAAAGCTCTGATGTCACGGGACTCGGGACGGTTTTAGGCAAAGTGGGACCCTAGGCAAAGTTTAAAATGGGGCCCCAAATGCTAACATATTGCACATCACACAGAAGCATTTCGGTTGTATTTACATGCGCTGAGTTCAGGCCGCTAAATGAGTGTGATCGATAATATTGAAATCGTTCAACGCTTGTTTCCTGGCCTCTTTCCACCGTCTGAGAAAGAATGATGGGGACAAAATTATCACTAATAGGTCACTAACAGATCACCATACAGTATCAGCTGCACATCTCCAGTTTACACCGGTGATGTGCTGCTGAGAACAATGATTTTTGTTCCGGCATAAACAATCCAATCACTCGATGAATATGCAGCATTTTGCTTGTTTAGTATAATACACCCCATAGTCCTCCATATATTATAATGTGCACCACAGTCCTCCATATTGTAAAATGCACACCCCATAGTCCTCCATATAACATAATATGCCCCATAGTCCTCCATATAATATAATACACTCCTCAGTCCTCCATATAGTTTTATACACTGCTCAGTCCTCCACATAGTATAATACACTCCTCGTAGTGCTCAATATAGTATAATGCACCGCCATAGTCATCCATGTAGTACAATTCACTTCCCATAGTATAATGCACCCCATAGTTCTTCATATAGTATAATGTATTCCCCATAGTCCTCAATATAGTATAATGCAGCCCACATATAGTATAATGCTGCGTCCCCACAGAGTATAATGCAGCCACCCCACAGGGCATAATACAACCACCCCACAGATTACAATGTAACCCCTCATAGAATATAATGCAGCCCCCCTCATATAGTATAATGTAGCCCCCTCATAGAGTATGATGTAATCACCCCTCATAGAATATAAATATAATACAGCCCCCATAGAATATAATGTAGCCCCGAATAGAATAGAATACAGCCCACCTCTCTATAGAAAATAATGTAGCCCCATCAAAGAGTATGATGCAATCCTCCCTCATAAAATCTAATACAGCCCCCATAGAATATAATGTAGCCCCCCATAGAATATAATACAGCCCACCTCCCCCAAATATGTAATGTAGCCCCCATAGAATATAATGCAGCTCCCCATAGTATATAACACAGCCTCCCCCATAGAATATAATGTACCCCCCATAGTATAAAACACAGCCTCCCCATAGAATATAATGTATAATGTAACCCCATAGTATATAAAACAGCCACATGGTATATAACACAGCCTCCCCCATAGAATATAATATACCCCCATAGTATATAACACAGCCTCCCTAAAGAACATAATATACCCTCCAATAGTATATAGCACAGCCACATAGTATATAACACAGCCTCCCCCATAGAATATAATATACCCCCATAGTATATAACACAGCCTCCCCACAGAACATAATATACCCTCCAATAGTATATAGCACAGCCACATAGTATATAACACAGCCTCCCCCATAGAATATAATATACCCCCATAGTATATAACACAGTCCGCATAGTATATAACACAGCCCACATAGTATATAGCACAGCCTCATAGTATATAGCACAGCCCACATAGTATATAGCACAACCCGCAAAGTATATAACACAGCCACATGGTATATAACACAGTGCACATAGTATATGGCACAGCCCACATAGTATATAGCACAGCCCGCATAATATATAGCACAGCCCACATAGTATATAACACAGCCCGCATAGTATATAGCACAGCCCACATAGTATATAGCACAGCCTGCAAAGCATATAAGACAGCCACATAGTATATAGCACAGCACACATTGTATATAGCACAGCCCGCATAGTATATAGCACAGCCCACATAGTATATAGCACAGCCCACACAGTATACAGCACAGCCCACATAGTATATAGCACAGCCCTCATAGTATATAGCACAGCCCTCATAGTATATAGCACAGCCTGCATAGTATATAACACAGCCCACATAGTATATAACACAGCCCACATAGTATATAGCACAGGCCGCATAGTATATAGCACAGCCCACATAGTATATAGCACAGTCTGCATAGTATATAGCACAGCCCGCATAGCATATAACACAGCCCACATTGTATATAGCACAGCCCGCATAGTATATAGCACAGCCTGCATAGCATATAGCACAGCCCACATATTATATAGCACAGCCCACATAGTATATAACACAGCCCACATAGTATATAGCACAGCCCACATAGTATATAACACAGCCCGCATAGTATATAGCACAGCCTGCATAGTATATAACACAGCCCGCATAGTATATAACACAGCCCACATAGTATATAGCACAGGCCGCATAGTATATAGCACAGCCCACATAGTATATAGCACAGTCTGCATAGTATATAGCACAGCCCGCATAGCATATAACACAGCCCACATAGTATATAGCACAGCCCGCATAGTATATAGCACAACCTGCCTAGCATATAGCACAGCCCACATAGTATATAGCACAGCCCACATAGTATATAGCACAGCCCACATAGTATATAACACAGTCCACATAGTATATAGCACAGCCCACATAGTATATAGCACAGCCTGCATAGTATATAGCACAGCCCACATAGTATGTAGCATAGTTTACATAGTATATAGCACAGCCCACACAGTATACAGCACAGCCCACATAGTATAAAACACAGCCCACATAGCATACAGTATAGCACAGCCTGCATAGTATATAACAGCCACATAGTATATAACACAGCCACATAGTATATAGCACAGCCCGCATAGTATGTAGCACAGTCTGCATAGTATATAACACAGCCCACATAGTATATATCACAGCCCACATAGTATATAGCACAGCCCACATAGTATATAGCACATCCTGCATAGTATATAACCCAGCCCACATAGTATATAGCACAGCACTCATAGTACATAGCACAGCCCGCATAGTACATAACACAGCCCACTTAGTATATAGCACAGCCCTCATAGTATATAGCACAGCCCTCATAGTATACTATATAGCACAGCCCGCATAGTATATAGCACAACCCACATAGCATGTGCTGAGATAATCTTATAAATGTGCCTCCTGTGTACTTTGTGATGACCGTGTCTGAGCGTGCAGGAACATGGTCTGATCATACCACAGCTCCTGGCCAGGGAGTGACCCAATAGAGTATACAGACAGGACAGCAGGGAATCACAGCGCATTCTTTTCGTGAGGTAAAACATTTACCTGCCTGTTCTGAAGTTGTGTTTTACTTCAAAGAAAGAATTAGCTGTGATTCCCTGCTGTAATGTTTGTATACTCTTTTGCCTCCCCCTGCCCAGGAGCTGTGGTATGATCAGACCATGTTCCTGTACGGTCAGACACAGCCATTACACAGTACACAGCAGGGGCACCTTTAGATTATCTTAGCACAGGAAAAATGTTTTAACACATCCGATTATTTAACTTATTTTTATTCCAAGATGTATTGACATAGCTCTCAATGGTCCTGGATTAAGCAGGACAGTTCTGCTTTGAGGGCTCAGTCCCGGCATATCATTGATTTGTCCTGCCTTCTAATACTCACTTCTGTTCGACAGCTTCATCGCTCCATAGCTCCTCTTCCTCTAGGGGTAGGGTTGCATCCTCTCTGCTCAGTGTATATGTAAGAAGAGAGCCCAGATTGGGGGTATCTTGTTCGCGCCAGGGCTGGAACTGTCGGGGATGTCATCTTCACAGGGCAGAGCGTGTGAAAGCGCAGATAGACTTGCTGGGAAGAAGCAGCACGCAGCAGGGGAATCCAGATGCTCCATCCTCCGAGCACCGTGAAAGCACAGGACCGTGCTACATTGTCCCCATGGCCCCCACAAAGACTGCAATCGGAGAACCGTTTTCTGCCCGTTGGCCCCCCGCGGTTCAAGTTACTCCACGTTACGCGCCGCCTAAAAGAAGCCAGGTGACTTATCCAGAACTTTAGACTCTCTCACCCTCTTAGGCCCCTTTCACACATCAGTTTTTTGCCATCAGTCGCAATCTATAGAATTTTGAAAAAAACGAATCCGGCGACTGATGCCGCCAAATCCGTTTTATTCTCATAGACTTGTATTAGCGACGGATTGTGACGGATGGCCTCATGTTTCATTTTTTCGTTCGCAGGATCCATCAAAAATTGTGCGGCGGCCAGAGACAACGGACAAAGTAACGTTTTTTTGTGTACGTCAAAAAAACCGTTTGCTAGAATGGAAGCCTATAGCTCCGGATCCGTCAAACAACAGAATCCGGTGACGGATTCCGTTTTTTTTAACTGACCATGCTCCGATCCAATTAGCCAGAACCGCTAGTTGGATCCATCCAAAAAATGAATCCGTCGCATCAGTTTTTCACAATCTGCGACGGATCCATTGATCCGTTGAGCCAACGGATTATGACTGATGGCAAAAATCTGATGTGTGAAAATGGCCTTACTTCTGCCGGGCTCTGTCCAGCCCCAGGAGTGTCAAGGACTTCCCTTCTCTCTGCTACTCAGGACCCCGAGACAGACATCGAGAACTCATCTTCACCTCCAGGAGCCGTTTCATCGACGCTTATAGGCCTGCTACTCATCCACCACATGCTGACCGTGTCGGCACCTCCGCGTGCATCTGAGACTCTGAAGCCGTCAGACTGATAAGTTTTCTATTATTGAACATTTGTTATATCCTCCGTCCTCATCACCCCCCCAGTACACTCCCTGACAGAAGTTATGTCACTTATCCACATTATGTAAATAAAAGCTTATAACCTGATGTTAAATTCATCCATTGGTTGTATAAATTATTCTTTTGAAAGCTGAAACCCTCCGAATTGTGGTTTAGGTTAAGAAAATAAATTGGCATCAATGCAGAAATATTGACCATTTAATGGACACAGAATGGTCAGATTTTGGCAAGACGAAAGTTTTGTCGCCCACAGAAAGTAATGTGATATTCAAACAAATAATTAAATTAAAATACAAATGTATGTTGCATAACATTGGTGAATGAAGTTGTGGTGCTATTAGAGTCATATTTAATATTTTGTGTGACTTCCATGAGCTTGAAGGACTGCATCCATGCGGTTCAACAATAATTCATACAATTTATTAATGAAGTCATCAGGAATAGCAAAGAATGCAGTCTTACATGCCTCCCAGAGTTCATATAGATTCTTTGGTTTTGTCTTCCAAGCTTCCTCTTTCATCCTACCCCAAACATGCTCAATGATGTTCGTGTCTGGTGACAGGACTGGCCAGTCCTTGAGCACCTTGATCTTTTTTGCCTGGAGGAACTTTGTTGTAGAGATGGATGTATGAGATGGAGCATCATCCTGCTGCATTATTTGACCCCTTTTATGATTTGGAATATAAGAGGTAGCTAATACTTCTTGATATTTTAGGCTATTGATATTGCCTTCCACCTTGCAAATGTTTTGCACACCCCCATACTGAATGCAACCCCAGACCATGATCTTTCCACCACCAAATGTAACTGTTTTCTGGGTGTATCTTGGACCATACGGGCTCCAGTAGGTCTCCTGCAGTATTTGCGGCGGCTGTGGTGTAATTCTACTGAAGATTCATCAGAGAAATCCACCTTCTGCCATTTTTCCAGTGTCCATCTGTTTAGCAGGCTGTGGGACTTTGGAAATGCCACACTGTTTTTTATTTGCCTTTTGTTTAGTGCTGGCTTCTGGGCACTGATTCGACCATGGAGGGCATTTCAAGACAGAATCCTACAAACTGTTCTAGTTGACACAGGGACTTGAGGTGACCAGGCCTGTTGGAGCTCTGCTGCAGTGGAAGAGGGGCTTGCTTTGGATTTTCTAACCAACAAACGTTCCTCCTGAGCAGTTGTCTTGCGGGGTCTGCTGGACCTGGGCTTGTCAAACACATCTCCAGTCTCTTCAAATCTGTTTTTAATTCTTTGTACTTGACACTGAGACACATTAAAGGTGCCAGCCACCTCTGCAGTGGATCTGGTGTTCAGTCTCTTGATAATCCAGGCTTTGGTCACAGGGTGTATTTTTGGCATGTTGTCAGAGCTCAAGTTGCAGTTCAAGTGAAGGTCTGGGGTGCTGGGTGAGGATGTAAACTAGGATTCGGTGCATTATATGACCTGACCAGGTGACAAAACTTTTGTCTTGCCAAAATCTGACCATTCTGTTTCCATTAACTGATCAATATTTCTGCATTGATGTCAATTTATTATCTTAACCTAAACCACAATTCGGAGGGTTTCAGCCTTCAAAAGAATAATTTATACAACCAATGGATGAATTTAACATCAGGCTATAAGCTTTTATTTACATAACATGCATAAGCAACATAACTTCTGTCAGGGATTGTATATTGCAAGTGTTAAGACTACCTCCCTCTATCCTCCTTCCTCCCTGCATGGAGCATACCCTTGTTACAGTAAAGTTTATTTTAACCCGTGCTCTGTCGCCTATTAGTTACTGCATCCTGCAACCTTCTTACATATAGATTAAATTTAATTTATTCCCTTCTCATGTGATCAGGTCTTCCCCAGACTTGCTTTTGTATGTTCACACGCAGCAGCTTTAGCTATGAGCCACAGCTCATAATGATAAACATTGAAAATTTATGTAATCTTGACCTATATTACAGGCAGTGAACCCAGGATCAGCTTATACATTTTATACAGCAGTGTATTTCTGTTCCTTGTATACTGAGGTGAAGAAAAAGTCAATTTGTTTTTGTTTCTATAAAACTAATGAAAAGCAATTACAAAAATGTCACTTTCTGTTGTTTTGTCAGTCTCCCAATAATCAAACCCACAACTTTCAACATTACAGGCAGGAGCTAAAGCTTGCTGAGCCACAGCTCCAGCGAGGTTATTGGGAGAATTTTTGTATACTAATCTGTATTGCAGGCTCTGACTGCACATGCAGATTGTACTGATGCACATGTGGAAAAAAGTTAAATCCAGCTCCAAGAGATAAAATCACTTCAGTTTAAGGCCGGCGTCACACTAGAGAGTTTTCCGGACGTATGAGAGGCGCAAAAACAACGCATTGCACACGGACCAATGATTCTCTATGGGGCAGCTCCTATCGGCCGTATATTTCGCAGTCGTATTTTACGGGCTGAGAAAATCGTAGCATGCTGCGTTTGTCAGCGTATTGCGCAAAAAATCCACCAATGAAAGTCTATGGGGTGACAAAAATACAGATTACACACGGACCATCAGTGTGACTTGCGAGAAATTCGCACCAGTGTTCTATAGAAAAGCCGGCAATTCAGCGCGGTGTACAGTAAAATCACACTGACAGGTTAGAATAGAATAGATAGAATAAATGTCTACACATAGTATAGGTATATATGTATATATATATATATATATATATATGTCACTGAGACACACACATATATATATATATATATATATATATATATATATATATATATATATATATATATATATATATATATATATATATATACAACCCCTGGCAAAAGTCATGGAATCACCGGCCTTGGAGAATGTTCATTCAGTTGTTTAATTTTGTAGAAAAAAAGCCAATCACAGACATGGCACAAAACTAAAATCATTTCAAATGGCAGCTTTCTGCCTTTAACCCCTTCCCGACCCATGACGCCACGTAGGCGTCATGAAAACCTGTGCCAATCCGACCCATGACGCCTATGTGGCGTCATGGAATGATCGCGTCCCTGCAGAGCGGGTGAAAGGGTTAACTCCAATTTCACCCGATCTGCAGGGACAGGGGGAGTGGTACTTCAGCCCAGGGGGGGCTACGATCGCTCTGATTGGCTGTTGAAAGTGAAACTGCCAATCAGAGCGATTTGTAATATTTCACCTAAAAAACTGGTGAAATATTACAATCCAGCCATGGCCGATTCTGCAATATCATCGGCCATGGCTGGAAACACTGATGTGACCCCCCCACCCCACCGATCGCCCCCCCACCCCACCGATCTGTGGTCCGCTCCCCTCCGTCTTGTGCTCCGCTCCCCCGTCCTCCTGTCTGCTCCCCCCGTGCTCCTATGCCACCCCCCCCGTGCTCCGACGCCCCCCCCGTGCCCCGATCTCCACCCCCTTATACTTACCGAGCCTCCCGGTGTCCGTCCGTCTTCTCCATGGGCGCCGCCATCTTCCAAAATGGCGGGCGCATGCGCAGTCCGCCCGTCGAATCTGCCGATCAGCAGATTCGTTCAATGTACATTTTGATCACTGTGATAAAACCTATCACAGTGATCAAAATAAAAAAAATAGTAAATGACCCCCCCCCCTTTATCACCCCCATAGGTAGGGATAATAATAAAAAAAGAATTTTTTTTTTTCTTTTTCCACTAGGTTTAGGGTTAGAACTAGGGTTAGAACTAGGGGTAGGGTTAGGGTTAGGGGTAGGGTTAGGGGTAGGGTTAGGGGTAGGGTTAGGGTTAGGGCATGTGCACACAGTGCGGATTTGGCTGCGGATCCGCAGCGGATTGGCCACGGATCCGCAGCGGATTGGCCGCGGATCCGCAGCGGATTGGCCGCGGATCCGCAGTGGATTGGCCGCTGCAAATTCGTAGCAGTTTTCCATCAGGTTTACAGTACCATGTACACCTATGGAAAACCAAATCCACTGTGCCCATGGTGCGGAAAATTCCGTGCGGAAACGCTACGTTGTATTTTCCGCAGCATGTCAATTCTTTGTGCGGATTCCGCAGCGTTTTACACCTGTTCCTCAATAGGAATCCGCAGGTGAAATCCGCACAAAAAAACACTGGAAATCCGCTGTAAATCTGCAGGTAAAACGCAGTGCCTTTTACCTGCAGATTTTTCAAAAATCGTGTGGAAAAATCTCACACGACTCCGCAACGTGGGCACATAGCCTTAGGATTAGGGTTGGAATTAGAGTTAGAGTTGGAATTAGGGCTAGGGTTGGAAATAGGGTTAAGATTAGGCTTGTGGTTAGGGTTACGGATAGGGTTAGGAGTGTGTTGGGGTTACAGTTGTGGTTAGGGTTGGGATTAGGGTTAGGGTTGGGATTAGGGTTAGGATTAGGGTTAGGGTTGGGATTAGGGTTACGGGTGTGTTGGGGTTAGGGTTGTGGTTAGGGGTGTGTTGGGGTTAGGGTTGTGATTAGGGTTAGGGCTACAGTTGGGATTAGGGTTAGGGGTGTGTTGGGGTTAGTGTTGAAGTTAGAATTGAGGGGTTTCCACTGTTTAGGCACATCAGGGGTCTCCAAACGCAACATGGAACCACCATTGATTCCAGCCAATCTTGCGTTCAAAAAGTCAAATGGTGCTCCCTCCCTTCCAAGCCCCGACGTGCGCCCAAACAGTGGTTTACCCCCACATATGGGGTACCAGCGTACTCAGGGCAAACTGGGCAACAAATGTTGGGGTCCAATTTCCCCTATTACCCTTGCAAAAATAAAAAATTACTTGCTAAAACATAATTTTTTAGGAAAGAACAATTATTTTTTATTTTCACGGCTCTGCGTTATAAACTTCTGTGAAGCACTTGGGGGTTGAACATGCTCACCACACATCTAGATAAGTTCCTTGGGGGGTCTCGTTTCCAAAATGGGGTCACTTGTGGGGGGTTTCTACTGTTTAGGCACATCAGGGGCTCTGCAAACGTAACATGATGCCTGCAGACCATTCCATCAAAGTCTGCATTCCAAAACGTCACTACTTCCCTTGCGAGCCCCGTCATCTGCCCAAACAGTGGTTTACCCCCACAAATGGGGTATCAGCATACTCACAGCAAACTGGGCAACAAATATTGGGGTCCAATTTCTCCTGTTACCCTTGTGAAAATAAAAAAATGCTTGCTAAAACATCTTTTTTCAGGAAAGAAAAATGATTCTTTTTATTTTCACGGCTCTGCGTTGTAAACTTCTGTGAAGCACCTGGGGGTTGAACGTGCTCACCACACATCTAGATCAGTTCCTTGGGGGGTCTCGTTTCCAAAATGGGGTCACTTGTGGGGGGGTTTCTACTGTTTAGGCACATCAGGGGCTATGCAAACGTAACATGATGCCTGCAGACCATTCCATCAAAGTCTGCATTCCAAAACGTCACTACTTCCCTTCCGAGCCCAAACAGTGGTTTACCCCCACATATGGGGTATCAGTATACTCAGGAGAAACTGGTCAACAACTTTTGGGGTCAAATTTCTCCTGTTACCCTTGGGAAAATTAAAAAATTCTGGGCTAAAAAAATATTTTTGAGGAAAGGAAACACATTTATTATTTTCACGGCTCTGCGTTATAAACTTCTGTGAAGCACTTGGGGGTTCAAAGTGCTCACCACACATCTAGATAAGTTCCCTTGGGGGTCTAGTTTCCAAAATGGGGTCAATTGTGGGGAGTTCCTACTGTTTAGGCACATCAGGGGCTCTGCAAATGCAATCTGACACCCGCAGAGCATTCCATCAAAGTCTGCATTTCAAAACGTCACTACTTCCCTTCCGAACCCCGAATTGTGCCAAAACAGTGGTTTACCCTGTTATGACCCCAATGGCAGGGGGTCTCAGAGACAATAGCGAAGTCTGCAAACATAAAACCCAGCTCATAGGGCAGTGGTAACTGGGCTGACCATATACCTGAACCTAGCACACAAATAACAGCAGCCAGGGAACGTACCTACGTTTATTCTAGACGTCTCGCGCCAGCCGGAGAACTAACTAACCCTAGCAGGGAAAAGAAAGACCTTTCTTGCCTCCAGAGGAAATACCCCAAAAAGTTGGATACAAGCCCCCAACAAATAATAACGGTGAGGTAAGAAGAAAAGACAAACGCAAGAAATGAACTAGGTTTTAGCAAAGAGAGGCCCGCTAACTAATAGCAGAATATAGGAAGATGACTTATATGGTCAGCAAAAACCCTCACAAAAACTCCACGCGGAATATTCAAGAACCCCCGAACCGTCTAACGGCACGGGGGGAGAACATCCGCCCCCTAGAGCTTCCAGCAATATAAGGAATCACAATTAGTACAAGCTGGACAAAAATAAGAGCACAGAAAATAACCAAAAACAAGAAAGCAAGACTTAGCTTAATTTTGCAAAGAACCAGGACCAGCAGATAGGAGCAAACAGAAGGATCTGATTACAACGATGCCAGGCACCAGACTGAAAATCCAGGAAGTTCAAATAGCGACACCCCTGGACTAACGAGGCCAGGTGGGTACCAAGCAAGGGAAGGAATATCAAAGTGTCATATCACTAGTGACCACAAGAGGGAGCCAAAAAGTCTAATTCACAACAGTACCCCCCCCTTAAGGAGGGGTCACCGAACCCTCACCAAGACCACCAGGGCGATCAGGATGAGCAGCGTGAAAGGCACGAACCAAATCGGCCGCATGCACATCAGAGGCGACCACCCAGGAATTATCCTCCTGACCATAGCCCTTCCACTTGACCAGATACTGAAGCCTCCGCCTGGAGAGACGAGAATCCAAGATCTTTTCCACCACGTACTCCAACTCGCCCCCAACCAACACCGGAGCAGGAGGCTCAACAGAAGGAACCACAGGCACAACGTACCGCCGCAACAAAGACCTATGGAACACGTTGTGAATGGCAAACGACACAGGAAGTTCCAAGCGAAAGGACACTGGATTAAGAATTTCCAAAATCTTATAAGGACCGATGAAGCGAGGCTTAAATTTAGGAGAGGAGACCTTCATAGGAACAAAGCGAGAAGACAGCCACACCAAATCCCCAACGCGAAGTCGGGGACCCACACCGCGGCGGCGGTTGGCATAACGCTGAGCCTTCTCCTGTGACAACTTCAAGTTGTCCACCACATGATCCCAAATCCGCTGCAACCTATCCACCACAGAATCCACCCCAGGACAGTCAGACGGCTCCACATGTCCCGAGGAAAAACGAGGATGGAAACCAGAGTTGCAGAAAAATGGCGAAACCAAGGTAGCGGAACTAGCCCGATTATTAAGGGCAAACTCAGCCAACGGCAAGAAGGTCACCCAATCATCCTGATCTGCAGAAACAAAACATCTCAAATAAGCCTCTAGAGTCTGATTTGTTCGCTCAGTTTGGCCATTAGTCTGAGGATGAAAGGCAGATGAAAACGACAAATCAATGCCCATCTTAGCACAAAGGGATCGCCAGAACCTGGAAACAAACTGGATCCTCTGTCAGACACGATATTCTCAGGAATGCCGTGCAAACGAACCACATTCTGAAAGAATAACGGAACCAGATCAGAAGAGGAAGGCAGCTTAGGCAAGGGCACTAAATGGACCATCTTGGAAAAGCGATCACATACCACCCAGATGACAGACATGCCCCGAGACACTGGAAGATCCGAAATAAAATCCATGGAAATGTGTGTCCAAGGCCTCTTCGGGACAGGCAAGGGCAAAAGCAACCCGCTGGCACGAGAACAGCAAGGCTTAGCCCGAGCACAAGTCCCACAGGACTGCACAAATGACCGCACATCCCGTGACAAGGAAGGCCACCAAAAGGACCTAGCCACCAAATCTCTGGTGCCAAAAATACCCGGATGCCCTGACAACACCGAGGAGTGAACCTCGGAAATGACTCTACTGGTCCATTTATCAGGAACAAACAGTCTGTCAGGTGGACAAGAGTCAGGTCTATCAGCCTGAAATCTCTGCAACACACGTCGCAAATCCGGAGAAATGGCCGACAAGATTACACCCTCTTTAAGAATACCAACTGGCTCTGAGGCTCCAGGAGAGTCAGGCACAAAGCTCCTAGAAAGAGCATCAGCCTTAACATTCTTTGAACCAGGCAGGTACGAGACCACGAAGTCAAAACGGGAGAAAAATAATGACCAACGGGCCTGTCTAGGATTCAGGCGTTTAGCAGACTCGAGATACATCAGATTTTTGTGATCAGTCAAAACCACCACACGATGCTTAGCACCCTCGAGCCAATGACGCCACTCCTCAAATGCCCACTTCATGGCCAACAACTCCTGATTGCCAACATCATAATTCCGCTCAGCAGGCAAAAATTTCCTAGAAAAAAAAGCACATGGTCTCATTACTGAGCAACCAGGGCTTCTCTGCGACAAAACGGCCCCTGCACCGATCTCAGAAGCATCCACTTCAACCTGAAAGGGAAGCGAGACATCAGGCTGACACAAAACAGGCGCCGAAGTAAACCGGCGCTTCAGCTCCTGAAAAGCCTCCACGGCTGCAGGAGCCCAGTTAGCAACATCAGAACCTTTCTTGGTCATATCCGTCAAAGGTTTAACAACGCTAGAAAAATTAGCGATAAAACGACGGTAGCAAAACCCAAGAACTTCTGAAGACTCTTAACCGACGTGGGCTGAGTCCAATCATGAATAGCTCGGACCTTGACTGGGTCCATCTCCACAGCAGAAGGGGAGAAGATAAAACCCAAAAAGGGAACCTTCTGCACACCAAAGAGACACTTTGAGCCCTTAATAAACAAAGCATTCTCACGCAAAACCTGAAACACCATCCTGACCTGCCTTACATGGGCGTCCCAATCATCAGAAAAAACCAGAATATCATCCAGATAAACAATCATAAATTTATCCAGATACTTCCGGAAGATGTCATGCATAAAGGACTGAAACACTGAAGGAGCATTAGAGAGCCCAAAAGGCATCACCAAGTACTCAAAATGACCTTCGGGCGTATTAAATGCAGTTTTCCATTCATCTCCCTGCTTAATGCGCACAAGGTTGTACGCACCACGAAGGTCTATCTTGGTGAACCACTTGGCACCCTTAATCCGGGCAAACAAGTCCGACAACAGAGGCAAAGGATACTGAAATTTAACAGTGATTTTATTCAGAAGTCGATAGTCTATACAAGGTCTCAAAGATCCGTCCTTCTTGGCCACAAAGAAAAATCCCGCACCAAGAGGGGAAGAGGATGGACGAATATGTCCCTTCTCCAGAGACTCCTTAATATACGAACGCATTGCGGTATGCTCAGGTACAGACAGATTAAATAATCTTCCCTTAGGAAACTTACTACCTGGAATCAAATCTATAGCGCAGTCACAGTCCCTATGAGGAGGAAGAGCACTGGACCTGGACTCGCTGAATACATCCTGATAATCAGACAAATACTCAGGAACAACCGAAGGAGTAGAGGAAGCAATAGACACCGGCGGGGAATCGCAATGAATTCCCTGACAGCCCCAACTTGACACAGACATAGCCTTCCAATCCAAAACTGGATTGTGAGTTTGTAACCATGGCAGACCCAAAACGACCAAATCATGCATTTTATGCAAAACAAGAAAACGAATCACCTCTCGATGATCAGGAGACATGCACATGGTCACCTGTGTCCAAAACTGCGGCTTATTCTCCGCCAATGGCGTAGCATCAATACCTCTCAGAGGAATAGGATTAACCAAAGGCTCCAGAACAAAACCACAGCGCTTGGCAAACGACAGGTCCATAAGACTCAGGGCAGCACCTGAATCCACAAACGCCATAACAGGATAGGAAGACAATGAGCAAATTAAAGTCACAGACAAAATAAATTTAGGTTGCAAATTACCAATGGCGACCGGACTAACCACCTTTGTTAAGCGTTTAGAGCATGCTGATATAACATGTGTAGAATCACCACAGTAGAAACACAACCCATTCTGACGTCTATGATTTTTCCGTTCAATTCTAGTCTGAACTCTATCACATTGCATTAACTCAGGTGTCTGTTCAGACAACACCACCAGAGGATTAGGGACTTTGCGCTCCCGTAAACGCCGGTCAATTTGAATAGCCAACGCCATGGAATCATTCAGACTTGTAGGAACGGAGAAACCCACCATCACATTCTTAATGGCTTCAGAAAGGCCATTTCTGAAATTTGCGGCCAGAGCACACTCATTCCACTGAGTAAGCACGGACCATTTCCGAAATTTTTGGCAATAAACTTCAGCTTCATCCTGGCCCTGAGAGATAGCCAGCAAAGCTTTTTCTGCCTGAATTTCAAGATTGGGCTCCTCGTATAGCAACCCAAGCGCCAGAAAAAACGCATCAACATCTGCCAAAGCCGGATCGCCTGACGCTAACGAGAAGGCCCAATCCTGAGGGTCGCCCCGTAAGAAAGAGATAACAATTTTTACTTGCTGAGCTGAGTCTCCAGACGAACGAGGTCTCAGAGATAGAAACAATTTACAATTATTCCTGAAATTTCTAAATTTAAATCGGTCTCCAGAAAACAGTTCCGGAATAGGTATTTTAGGTTCTGACATAGGACTGCTAGTAACAAAATCTTGAATACTCTGCACACGAGCAGCAAGCTGATCCACACTAGTAATCAAGGTCTGGACATTCATGTCTGCAGCAAGGCTCCAGCCACTCTGAGATAAAGAGGAGGAAAGAAAGAAAAAAAAAAAAACTCAGAATTTCCTTTCTTATAATCCCACTTCTGCAATGCATTAAATATTCACTTATGGCCTGGCATACTGTTATGACCCCAATGGCAGGGGGTCTCAGAGACAATAGCGAAGTCTGCAAACATAAAACCCAGCTCATAGGGCAGTGGTAACTGGGCTGACCATATACCTGAACCTAGCACACAAATAACAGCAGCCGGGGAACGTACCTACGTTTATTCTAGACGTCTCGCGCCAGCCGGAGAACTAACTAACCCTAGCAGGGAAAAGAAAGACCTTTCTTGCCTCCAGAGGAAATACCCCAAAAAGTTGGATACAAGCCCCCAACAAATAATAACGGTGAGGTAAGAAGAAAAGACAAACGCAAGAAATGAACTAGGTTTTAGCAAAGAGAGGCCCGCTAACTAATAGCAGAATATAGGAAGATGACTTATATGGTCAGCAAAAACCCTCACAAAAACTCCACGCGGAATATTCAAGAACCCCCGAACCGTCTAACGGCACGGGGGGAGAACATCCGCCCCCTAGAGCTTCCAGCAATATAAGGAATCACAATTAGTACAAGCTGGACAAAAATAAGAGCACAGAAAATAACCAAAAACAAGAAAGCAAGACTTAGCTTAATTTTGCAAAGAACCAGGACCAGCAGATAGGAGCAAACAGAAGGATCTGATTACAACGATGCCAGGCACCAGACTGAAAATCCAGGAAGTTCAAATAGCGACACCCCTGGACTAACGAGGCCAGGTGGGTACCAAGCAAGGGAAGGAATATCAAAGTGTCATATCACTAGTGACCACAAGAGGGAGCCAAAAAGTCTAATTCACAACAGTACCCCCCCCCTTAAGGAGGGGTCACCGAACCCTCACCAAGACCACCAGGGCGATCAGGATGAGCAGCGTGAAAGGCACGAACCAAATCGGCCGCATGCACATCAGAGGCGACCACCCAGGAATTATCCTCCTGACCATAGCCCTTCCACTTGACCAGATACTGAAGCCTCCGCCTGGAGAGACGAGAATCCAAGATCTTTTCCACCACGTACTCCAACTCGCCCCCAACCAACACCGGAGCAGGAGGCTCAACAGAAGGAACCACAGGCACAACGTACCGCCGCAACAAAGACCTATGGAACACGTTGTGAATGGCAAACGACACAGGAAGTTCCAAGCGAAAGGACACTGGATTAAGAATTTCCAAAATCTTATAAGGACCGATGAAGCGAGGCTTAAATTTAGGAGAGGAGACCTTCATAGGAACAAAGCGAGAAGACAGCCACACCAAATCCCCAACGCGAAGTCGGGGACCCACACCGCGGCGGCGGTTGGCATAACGCTGAGCCTTCTCCTGTGACAACTTCAAGTTGTCCACCACATGATCCCAAATCCGCTGCAACCTATCCACCACAGAATCCACCCCAGGACAGTCAGACGGCTCCACATGTCCCGAGGAAAAACGAGGATGGAAACCAGAGTTGCAGAAAAATGGCGAAACCAAGGTAGCGGAACTAGCCCGATTATTAAGGGCAAACTCAGCCAACGGCAAGAAGGTCACCCAATCATCCTGATCTGCAGAAACAAAACATCTCAAATAAGCCTCTAGAGTCTGATTTGTTCGCTCAGTTTGGCCATTAGTCTGAGGATGAAAGGCAGATGAAAACGACAAATCAATGCCCATCTTAGCACAAAGGGATCGCCAGAACCTGGAAACAAACTGGATCCTCTGTCAGACACGATATTCTCAGGAATGCCGTGCAAACGAACCACATTCTGAAAGAATAACGGAACCAGATCAGAAGAGGAAGGCAGCTTAGGCAAGGGCACTAAATGGACCATCTTGGAAAAGCGATCACATACCACCCAGATGACAGACATGCCCCGAGACACTGGAAGATCCGAAATAAAATCCATGGAAATGTGTGTCCAAGGCCTCTTCGGGACAGGCAAGGGCAAAAGCAACCCGCTGGCACGAGAACAGCAAGGCTTAGCCCGAGCACAAGTCCCACAGGACTGCACAAATGACCGCACATCCCGTGACAAGGAAGGCCACCAAAAGGACCTAGCCACCAAATCTCTGGTGCCAAAAATACCCGGATGCCCTGACAACACCGAGGAGTGAACCTCGGAAATGACTCTACTGGTCCATTTATCAGGAACAAACAGTCTGTCAGGTGGACAAGAGTCAGGTCTATCAGCCTGAAATCTCTGCAACACACGTCGCAAATCCGGAGAAATGGCCGACAAGATTACACCCTCTTTAAGAATACCAACTGGCTCTGAGGCTCCAGGAGAGTCAGGCACAAAGCTCCTAGAAAGAGCATCAGCCTTAACATTCTTTGAACCAGGCAGGTACGAGACCACGAAGTCAAAACGGGAGAAAAATAATGACCAACGGGCCTGTCTAGGATTCAGGCGTTTAGCAGACTCGAGATACATCAGATTTTTGTGATCAGTCAAAACCACCACACGATGCTTAGCACCCTCGAGCCAATGACGCCACTCCTCAAATGCCCACTTCATGGCCAACAACTCCTGATTGCCAACATCATAATTCCGCTCAGCAGGCAAAAATTTCCTAGAAAAAAAAGCACATGGTCTCATTACTGAGCAACCAGGGCTTCTCTGCGACAAAACGGCCCCTGCACCGATCTCAGAAGCATCCACTTCAACCTGAAAGGGAAGCGAGACATCAGGCTGACACAAAACAGGCGCCGAAGTAAACCGGCGCTTCAGCTCCTGAAAAGCCTCCACGGCTGCAGGAGCCCAGTTAGCAACATCAGAACCTTTCTTGGTCATATCCGTCAAAGGTTTAACAACGCTAGAAAAATTAGCGATAAAACGACGGTAGCAAAACCCAAGAACTTCTGAAGACTCTTAACCGACGTGGGCTGAGTCCAATCATGAATAGCTCGGACCTTGACTGGGTCCATCTCCACAGCAGAAGGGGAGAAGATAAAACCCAAAAAGGGAACCTTCTGCACACCAAAGAGACACTTTGAGCCCTTAATAAACAAAGCATTCTCACGCAAAACCTGAAACACCATCCTGACCTGCCTTACATGGGCGTCCCAATCATCAGAAAAAACCAGAATATCATCCAGATAAACAATCATAAATTTATCCAGATACTTCCGGAAGATGTCATGCATAAAGGACTGAAACACTGAAGGAGCATTAGAGAGCCCAAAAGGCATCACCAAGTACTCAAAATGACCTTCGGGCGTATTAAATGCAGTTTTCCATTCATCTCCCTGCTTAATGCGCACAAGGTTGTACGCACCACGAAGGTCTATCTTGGTGAACCACTTGGCACCCTTAATCCGGGCAAACAAGTCCGACAACAGAGGCAAAGGATACTGAAATTTAACAGTGATTTTATTCAGAAGTCGATAGTCTATACAAGGTCTCAAAGATCCGTCCTTCTTGGCCACAAAGAAAAATCCCGCACCAAGAGGGGAAGAGGATGGACGAATATGTCCCTTCTCCAGAGACTCCTTAATATACGAACGCATTGCGGTATGCTCAGGTACAGACAGATTAAATAATCTTCCCTTAGGAAACTTACTACCTGGAATCAAATCTATAGCGCAGTCACAGTCCCTATGAGGAGGAAGAGCACTGGACCTGGACTCGCTGAATACATCCTGATAATCAGACAAATACTCAGGAACAACCGAAGGAGTAGAGGAAGCAATAGACACCGGCGGGGAATCGCAATGAATTCCCTGACAGCCCCAACTTGACACAGACATAGCCTTCCAATCCAAAACTGGATTGTGAGTTTGTAACCATGGCAGACCCAAAACGACCAAATCATGCATTTTATGCAAAACAAGAAAACGAATCACCTCTCGATGATCAGGAGACATGCACATGGTCACCTGTGTCCAAAACTGCGGCTTATTCTCCGCCAATGGCGTAGCATCAATACCTCTCAGAGGAATAGGATTAACCAAAGGCTCCAGAACAAAACCACAGCGCTTGGCAAACGACAGGTCCATAAGACTCAGGGCAGCACCTGAATCCACAAACGCCATAACAGGATAGGAAGACAATGAGCAAATTAAAGTCACAGACAAAATAAATTTAGGTTGCAAATTACCAATGGCGACCGGACTAACCACCTTTGTTAAGCGTTTAGAGCATGCTGATATAACATGTGTAGAATCACCACAGTAGAAACACAACCCATTCTGACGTCTATGATTTTTCCGTTCAATTCTAGTCTGAACTCTATCACATTGCATTAACTCAGGTGTCTGTTCAGACAACACCACCAGAGGATTAGGGACTTTGCGCTCCCGTAAACGCCGGTCAATTTGAATAGCCAACGCCATGGAATCATTCAGACTTGTAGGAACGGAGAAACCCACCATCACATTCTTAATGGCTTCAGAAAGGCCATTTCTGAAATTTGCGGCCAGAGCACACTCATTCCACTGAGTAAGCACGGACCATTTCCGAAATTTTTGGCAATAAACTTCAGCTTCATCCTGGCCCTGAGAGATAGCCAGCAAAGCTTTTTCTGCCTGAATTTCAAGATTGGGCTCCTCGTATAGCAACCCAAGCGCCAGAAAAAACGCATCAACATCTGCCAAAGCCGGATCGCCTGACGCTAACGAGAAGGCCCAATCCTGAGGGTCGCCCCGTAAGAAAGAGATAACAATTTTTACTTGCTGAGCTGAGTCTCCAGACGAACGAGGTCTCAGAGATAGAAACAATTTACAATTATTCCTGAAATTTCTAAATTTAAATCGGTCTCCAGAAAACAGTTCCGGAATAGGTATTTTAGGTTCTGACATAGGACTGCTAGTAACAAAATCTTGAATACTCTGCACACGAGCAGCAAGCTGATCCACACTAGTAATCAAGGTCTGGACATTCATGTCTGCAGCAAGGCTCCAGCCACTCTGAGATAAAGAGGAGGAAAGAAAGAAAAAAAAAAAAACTCAGAATTTCCTTTCTTATAATCCCACTTCTGCAATGCATTAAATATTCACTTATGGCCTGGCATACTGTTATGACCCCAATGGCAGGGGGTCTCAGAGACAATAGCGAAGTCTGCAAACATAAAACCCAGCTCATAGGGCAGTGGTAACTGGGCTGACCATATACCTGAACCTAGCACACAAATAACAGCAGCCGGGGAACGTACCTACGTTTATTCTAGACGTCTCGCGCCAGCCGGAGAACTAACTAACCCTAGCAGGGAAAAGAAAGACCTTTCTTGCCTCCAGAGGAAATACCCCAAAAAGTTGGATACAAGCCCCCAACAAATAATAACGGTGAGGTAAGAAGAAAAGACAAACGCAAGAAATGAACTAGGTTTTAGCAAAGAGAGGCCCGCTAACTAATAGCAGAATATAGGAAGATGACTTATATGGTCAGCAAAAACCCTCACAAAAACTCCACGCGGAATATTCAAGAACCCCCGAACCGTCTAACGGCACGGGGGGAGAACATCCGCCCCCTAGAGCTTCCAGCAATATAAGGAATCACAATTAGTACAAGCTGGACAAAAATAAGAGCACAGAAAATAACCAAAAACAAGAAAGCAAGACTTAGCTTAATTTTGCAAAGAACCAGGACCAGCAGATAGGAGCAAACAGAAGGATCTGATTACAACGATGCCAGGCACCAGACTGAAAATCCAGGAAGTTCAAATAGCGACACCCCTGGACTAACGAGGCCAGGTGGGTACCAAGCAAGGGAAGGAATATCAAAGTGTCATATCACTAGTGACCACAAGAGGGAGCCAAAAAGTCTAATTCACAACAGTACCCCCCCCCTTAAGGAGGGGTCACCGAACCCTCACCAAGACCACCAGGGCGATCAGGATGAGCAGCGTGAAAGGCACGAACCAAATCGGCCGCATGCACATCAGAGGCGACCACCCAGGAATTATCCTCCTGACCATAGCCCTTCCACTTGACCAGATACTGAAGCCTCCGCCTGGAGAGACGAGAATCCAAGATCTTTTCCACCACGTACTCCAACTCGCCCCCAACCAACACCGGAGCAGGAGGCTCAACAGAAGGAACCACAGGCACAACGTACCGCCGCAACAAAGACCTATGGAACACGTTGTGAATGGCAAACGACACAGGAAGTTCCAAGCGAAAGGACACTGGATTAAGAATTTCCAAAATCTTATAAGGACCGATGAAGCGAGGCTTAAATTTAGGAGAGGAGACCTTCATAGGAACAAAGCGAGAAGACAGCCACACCAAATCCCCAACGCGAAGTCGGGGACCCACACCGCGGCGGCGGTTGGCATAACGCTGAGCCTTCTCCTGTGACAACTTCAAGTTGTCCACCACATGATCCCAAATCCGCTGCAACCTATCCACCACAGAATCCACCCCAGGACAGTCAGACGGCTCCACATGTCCCGAGGAAAAACGAGGATGGAAACCAGAGTTGCAGAAAAATGGCGAAACCAAGGTAGCGGAACTAGCCCGATTATTAAGGGCAAACTCAGCCAACGGCAAGAAGGTCACCCAATCATCCTGATCTGCAGAAACAAAACATCTCAAATAAGCCTCTAGAGTCTGATTTGTTCGCTCAGTTTGGCCATTAGTCTGAGGATGAAAGGCAGATGAAAACGACAAATCAATGCCCATCTTAGCACAAAGGGATCGCCAGAACCTGGAAACAAACTGGATCCTCTGTCAGACACGATATTCTCAGGAATGCCGTGCAAACGAACCACATTCTGAAAGAATAACGGAACCAGATCAGAAGAGGAAGGCAGCTTAGGCAAGGGCACTAAATGGACCATCTTGGAAAAGCGATCACATACCACCCAGATGACAGACATGCCCCGAGACACTGGAAGATCCGAAATAAAATCCATGGAAATGTGTGTCCAAGGCCTCTTCGGGACAGGCAAGGGCAAAAGCAACCCGCTGGCACGAGAACAGCAAGGCTTAGCCCGAGCACAAGTCCCACAGGACTGCACAAATGACCGCACATCCCGTGACAAGGAAGGCCACCAAAAGGACCTAGCCACCAAATCTCTGGTGCCAAAAATACCCGGATGCCCTGACAACACCGAGGAGTGAACCTCGGAAATGACTCTACTGGTCCATTTATCAGGAACAAACAGTCTGTCAGGTGGACAAGAGTCAGGTCTATCAGCCTGAAATCTCTGCAACACACGTCGCAAATCCGGAGAAATGGCCGACAAGATTACACCCTCTTTAAGAATACCAACTGGCTCTGAGGCTCCAGGAGAGTCAGGCACAAAGCTCCTAGAAAGAGCATCAGCCTTAACATTCTTTGAACCAGGCAGGTACGAGACCACGAAGTCAAAACGGGAGAAAAATAATGACCAACGGGCCTGTCTAGGATTCAGGCGTTTAGCAGACTCGAGATACATCAGATTTTTGTGATCAGTCAAAACCACCACACGATGCTTAGCACCCTCGAGCCAATGACGCCACTCCTCAAATGCCCACTTCATGGCCAACAACTCCTGATTGCCAACATCATAATTCCGCTCAGCAGGCAAAAATTTCCTAGAAAAAAAAGCACATGGTCTCATTACTGAGCAACCAGGGCTTCTCTGCGACAAAACGGCCCCTGCACCGATCTCAGAAGCATCCACTTCAACCTGAAAGGGAAGCGAGACATCAGGCTGACACAAAACAGGCGCCGAAGTAAACCGGCGCTTCAGCTCCTGAAAAGCCTCCACGGCTGCAGGAGCCCAGTTAGCAACATCAGAACCTTTCTTGGTCATATCCGTCAAAGGTTTAACAACGCTAGAAAAATTAGCGATAAAACGACGGTAGCAAAACCCAAGAACTTCTGAAGACTCTTAACCGACGTGGGCTGAGTCCAATCATGAATAGCTCGGACCTTGACTGGGTCCATCTCCACAGCAGAAGGGGAGAAGATAAAACCCAAAAAGGGAACCTTCTGCACACCAAAGAGACACTTTGAGCCCTTAATAAACAAAGCATTCTCACGCAAAACCTGAAACACCATCCTGACCTGCCTTACATGGGCGTCCCAATCATCAGAAAAAACCAGAATATCATCCAGATAAACAATCATAAATTTATCCAGATACTTCCGGAAGATGTCATGCATAAAGGACTGAAACACTGAAGGAGCATTAGAGAGCCCAAAAGGCATCACCAAGTACTCAAAATGACCTTCGGGCGTATTAAATGCAGTTTTCCATTCATCTCCCTGCTTAATGCGCACAAGGTTGTACGCACCACGAAGGTCTATCTTGGTGAACCACTTGGCACCCTTAATCCGGGCAAACAAGTCCGACAACAGAGGCAAAGGATACTGAAATTTAACAGTGATTTTATTCAGAAGTCGATAGTCTATACAAGGTCTCAAAGATCCGTCCTTCTTGGCCACAAAGAAAAATCCCGCACCAAGAGGGGAAGAGGATGGACGAATATGTCCCTTCTCCAGAGACTCCTTAATATACGAACGCATTGCGGTATGCTCAGGTACAGACAGATTAAATAATCTTCCCTTAGGAAACTTACTACCTGGAATCAAATCTATAGCGCAGTCACAGTCCCTATGAGGAGGAAGAGCACTGGACCTGGACTCGCTGAATACATCCTGATAATCAGACAAATACTCAGGAACAACCGAAGGAGTAGAGGAAGCAATAGACACCGGCGGGGAATCGCAATGAATTCCCTGACAGCCCCAACTTGACACAGACATAGCCTTCCAATCCAAAACTGGATTGTGAGTTTGTAACCATGGCAGACCCAAAACGACCAAATCATGCATTTTATGCAAAACAAGAAAACGAATCACCTCTCGATGATCAGGAGACATGCACATGGTCACCTGTGTCCAAAACTGCGGCTTATTCTCCGCCAATGGCGTAGCATCAATACCTCTCAGAGGAATAGGATTAACCAAAGGCTCCAGAACAAAACCACAGCGCTTGGCAAACGACAGGTCCATAAGACTCAGGGCAGCACCTGAATCCACAAACGCCATAACAGGATAGGAAGACAATGAGCAAATTAAAGTCACAGACAAAATAAATTTAGGTTGCAAATTACCAATGGCGACCGGACTAACCACCTTTGTTAAGCGTTTAGAGCATGCTGATATAACATGTGTAGAATCACCACAGTAGAAACACAACCCATTCTGACGTCTATGATTTTTCCGTTCAATTCTAGTCTGAACTCTATCACATTGCATTAACTCAGGTGTCTGTTCAGACAACACCACCAGAGGATTAGGGACTTTGCGCTCCCGTAAACGCCGGTCAATTTGAATAGCCAACGCCATGGAATCATTCAGACTTGTAGGAACGGAGAAACCCACCATCACATTCTTAATGGCTTCAGAAAGGCCATTTCTGAAATTTGCGGCCAGAGCACACTCATTCCACTGAGTAAGCACGGACCATTTCCGAAATTTTTGGCAATAAACTTCAGCTTCATCCTGGCCCTGAGAGATAGCCAGCAAAGCTTTTTCTGCCTGAATTTCAAGATTGGGCTCCTCGTATAGCAACCCAAGCGCCAGAAAAAACGCATCAACATCTGCCAAAGCCGGATCGCCTGACGCTAACGAGAAGGCCCAATCCTGAGGGTCGCCCCGTAAGAAAGAGATAACAATTTTTACTTGCTGAGCTGAGTCTCCAGACGAACGAGGTCTCAGAGATAGAAACAATTTACAATTATTCCTGAAATTTCTAAATTTAAATCGGTCTCCAGAAAACAGTTCCGGAATAGGTATTTTAGGTTCTGACATAGGACTGCTAGTAACAAAATCTTGAATACTCTGCACACGAGCAGCAAGCTGATCCACACTAGTAATCAAGGTCTGGACATTCATGTCTGCAGCAAGGCTCCAGCCACTCTGAGATAAAGAGGAGGAAAGAAAGAAAAAAAAAAAAACTCAGAATTTCCTTTCTTATAATCCCACTTCTGCAATGCATTAAATATTCACTTATGGCCTGGCATACTGTTATGACCCCAATGGCAGGGGGTCTCAGAGACAATAGCGAAGTCTGCAAACATAAAACCCAGCTCATAGGGAAGTGGTAACTGGGCTGACCATATACCTGAACCTAGCACACAAATAACAGCAGCCGGGGAACGTACCTACGTTGATTCTAGACGTCTCGCGCCAGCCGGAGAACTAACTAACCCTAGCAGGGAAAAGAAAGACCTTTCTTGCCTCCAGAGGAAATACCCCAAAAAGTTGGATACAAGCCCCCAACAAATAATAACGGTGAGGTAAGAAGAAAAGACAAACGCAAGAAATGAACTAGGTTTTAGCAAAGAGAGGCCCGCTAACTAATAGCAGAATATAGGAAGATGACTTATATGGTCAGCAAAAACCCTCACAAAAACTCCACGCGGAATATTCAAGAACCCCCGAACCGTCTAACGGCACGGGGGGAGAACATCCGCCCCCTAGAGCTTCCAGCAATATAAGGAATCACAATTAGTACAAGCTGGACAAAAATAAGAGCACAGAAAATAACCAAAAACAAGAAAGCAAGACTTAGCTTAATTTTGCAAAGAACCAGGACCAGCAGATAGGAGCAAACAGAAGGATCTGATTACAACGATGCCAGGCACCAGACTGAAAATCCAGGAAGTTCAAATAGCGACACCCCTGGACTAACGAGGCCAGGTGGGTACCAAGCAAGGGAAGGAATATCAAAGTGTCATATCACTAGTGACCACAAGAGGGAGCCAAAAAGTCTAATTCACAACAGTACCCCCCCCCTTAAGGAGGGGTCACCGAACCCTCACCAAGACCACCAGGGCGATCAGGATGAGCAGCGTGAAAGGCACGAACCAAATCGGCCGCATGCACATCAGAGGCGACCACCCAGGAATTATCCTCCTGACCATAGCCCTTCCACTTGACCAGATACTGAAGCCTCCGCCTGGAGAGACGAGAATCCAAGATCTTTTCCACCACGTACTCCAACTCGCCCCCAACCAACACCGGAGCAGGAGGCTCAACAGAAGGAACCACAGGCACAACGTACCGCCGCAACAAAGACCTATGGAACACGTTGTGAATGGCAAACGACACAGGAAGTTCCAAGCGAAAGGACACTGGATTAAGAATTTCCAAAATCTTATAAGGACCGATGAAGCGAGGCTTAAATTTAGGAGAGGAGACCTTCATAGGAACAAAGCGAGAAGACAGCCACACCAAATCCCCAACGCGAAGTCGGGGACCCACACCGCGGCGGCGGTTGGCATAACGCTGAGCCTTCTCCTGTGACAACTTCAAGTTGTCCACCACATGATCCCAAATCCGCTGCAACCTATCCACCACAGAATCCACCCCAGGACAGTCAGACGGCTCCACATGTCCCGAGGAAAAACGAGGATGGAAACCAGAGTTGCAGAAAAATGGCGAAACCAAGGTAGCGGAACTAGCCCGATTATTAAGGGCAAACTCAGCCAACGGCAAGAAGGTCACCCAATCATCCTGATCTGCAGAAACAAAACATCTCAAATAAGCCTCTAGAGTCTGATTTGTTCGCTCAGTTTGGCCATTAGTCTGAGGATGAAAGGCAGATGAAAACGACAAATCAATGCCCATCTTAGCACAAAAGGATCGCCAGAACCTGGAAACAAACTGGATCCTCTGTCAGACACGATATTCTCAGGAATGCCGTGCAAACGAACCACATTCTGAAAGAATAACGGAACCAGATCAGAAGAGGAAGGCAGCTTAGGCAAGGGCACTAAATGGACCATCTTGGAAAAGCGATCACATACCACCCAGATGACAGACATGCCCCGAGACACTGGAAGATCCGAAATAAAATCCATGGAAATGTGTGTCCAAGGCCTCTTCGGGACAGGCAAGGGCAAAAGCAACCCGCTGGCACGAGAACAGCAAGGCTTAGCCCGAGCACAAGTCCCACAGGACTGCACAAATGACCGCACATCCCGTGACAAGGAAGGCCACCAAAAGGACCTAGCCACCAAATCTCTGGTGCCAAAAATACCCGGATGCCCTGACAACACCGAGGAGTGAACCTCGGAAATGACTCTACTGGTCCATTTATCAGGAACAAACAGTCTGTCAGGTGGACAAGAGTCAGGTCTATCAGCCTGAAATCTCTGCAACACACGTCGCAAATCCGGAGAAATGGCCGACAAGATTACACCCTCTTTAAGAATACCAACTGGCTCTGAGGCTCCAGGAGAGTCAGGCACAAAGCTCCTAGAAAGAGCATCAGCCTTAACATTCTTTGAACCAGGCAGGTACGAGACCACGAAGTCAAACCGGGAGAAAAATAATGACCAACGGGCCTGTCTAGGATTCAGGCGTTTAGCAGACTCGAGATACATCAGATTTTTGTGATCAGTCAAAACCACCACACGATGCTTAGCACCCTCGAGCCAATGACGCCACTCCTCAAATGCCCACTTCATGGCCAACAACTCCTGATTGCCAACATCATAATTCCGCTCAGCAGGCAAAAATTTCCTAGAAAAAAAAGCACATGGTCTCATTACTGAGCAACCAGGGCTTGTCTGCGACAAAACGGCCCCTGCACCGATCTCAGAAGCATCCACTTCAACCTGAAAGGGAAGCGAGACATCAGGCTGACACAAAACAGGCGCCGAAGTAAACCGGCGCTTCAGCTCCTGAAAAGCCTCCACGGCTGCAGGAGCCCAGTTAGCAACATCAGAACCTTTCTTGGTCATATCCGTCAAAGGTTTAACAACGCTAGAAAAATTAGCGATAAAACGACGGTAGCAAAACCCAAGAACTTCTGAAGACTCTTAACCGACGTGGGCTGAGTCCAATCATGAATAGCTCGGACCTTGACTGGGTCCATCTCCACAGCAGAAGGGGAGAAGATAAAACCCAAAAAGGGAACCTTCTGCACACCAAAGAGACACTTTGAGCCCTTAATAAACAAAGCATTCTCACGCAAAACCTGAAACACCATCCTGACCTGCCTTACATGGGCGTCCCAATCATCAGAAAAAACCAGAATATCATCCAGATAAACAATCATAAATTTATCCAGATACTTCCGGAAGATGTCATGCATAAAGGACTGAAACACTGAAGGAGCATTAGAGAGCCCAAAAGGCATCACCAAGTACTCAAAATGACCTTCGGGCGTATTAAATGCAGTTTTCCATTCATCTCCCTGCTTAATGCGCACAAGGTTGTACGCACCACGAAGGTCTATCTTGGTGAACCACTTGGCACCCTTAATCCGGGCAAACAAGTCCGACAACAGAGGCAAAGGATACTGAAATTTAACAGTGATTTTATTCAGAAGTCGATAGTCTATACAAGGTCTCAAAGATCCGTCCTTCTTGGCCACAAAGAAAAATCCCGCACCAAGAGGGGAAGAGGATGGACGAATATGTCCCTTCTCCAGAGACTCCTTAATATACGAACGCATTGCGGTATGCTCAGGTACAGACAGATTAAATAATCTTCCCTTAGGAAACTTACTACCTGGAATCAAATCTATAGCGCAGTCACAGTCCCTATGAGGAGGAAGAGCACTGGACCTGGACTCGCTGAATACATCCTGATAATCAGACAAATACTCAGGAACAACCGAAGGAGTAGAGGAAGCAATAGACACCGGCGGGGAATCGCAATGAATTCCCTGACAGCCCCAACTTGACACAGACATAGCCTTCCAATCCAAAACTGGATTGTGAGTTTGTAACCATGGCAGACCCAAAACGACCAAATCATGCATTTTATGCAAAACAAGAAAACGAATCACCTCTCGATGATCAGGAGACATGCACATGGTCACCTGTGTCCAAAACTGCGGCTTATTCTCCGCCAATGGCGTAGCATCAATACCTCTCAGAGGAATAGGATTAACCAAAGGCTCCAGAACAAAACCACAGCGCTTGGCAAACGACAGGTCCATAAGACTCAGGGCAGCACCTGAATCCACAAACGCCATAACAGGATAGGAAGACAATGAGCAAATTAAAGTCACAGACAAAATAAATTTAGGTTGCAAATTACCAATGGCGACCGGACTAACCACCTTTGTTAAGCGTTTAGAGCATGCTGATATAACATGTGTAGAATCACCACAGTAGAAACACAACCCATTCTGACGTCTATGATTTTTCCGTTCAATTCTAGTCTGAACTCTATCACATTGCATTAACTCAGGTGTCTGTTCAGACAACACCACCAGAGGATTAGGGACTTTGCGCTCCCGTAAACGCCGGTCAATTTGAATAGCCAACGCCATGGAATCATTCAGACTTGTAGGAACGGAGAAACCCACCATCACATTCTTAATGGCTTCAGAAAGGCCATTTCTGAAATTTGCGGCCAGAGCACACTCATTCCACTGAGTAAGCACGGACCATTTCCGAAATTTTTGGCAATAAACTTCAGCTTCATCCTGGCCCTGAGAGATAGCCAGCAAAGCTTTTTCTGCCTGAATTTCAAGATTGGGCTCCTCGTATAGCAACCCAAGCGCCAGAAAAAACGCATCAACATCTGCCAAAGCCGGATCGCCTGACGCTAACGAGAAGGCCCAATCCTGAGGGTCGCCCCGTAAGAAAGAGATAACAATTTTTACTTGCTGAGCTGAGTCTCCAGACGAACGAGGTCTCAGAGATAGAAACAATTTACAATTATTCCTGAAATTTCTAAATTTAAATCGGTCTCCAGAAAACAGTTCCGGAATAGGTATTTTAGGTTCTGACATAGGACTGCTAGTAACAAAATCTTGAATACTCTGCACACGAGCAGCAAGCTGATCCACACTAGTAATCAAGGTCTGGACATTCATGTCTGCAGCAAGGCTCCAGCCACTCTGAGATAAAGAGGAGGAAAGAAAGAAAAAAAAAAAAACTCAGAATTTCCTTTCTTATAATCCCACTTCTGCAATGCATTAAATATTCACTTATGGCCTGGCATACTGTTATGACCCCAATGGCAGGGGGTCTCAGAGACAATAGCGAAGTCTGCAAACATAAAACCCAGCTCATAGGGAAGTGGTAACTGGGCTGACCATATACCTGAACCTAGCACACAAATAACAGCAGCCGGGGAACGTACCTACGTTGATTCTAGACGTCTCGCGCCAGCCGGAGAACTAACTAACCCTAGCAGGGAAAAGAAAGACCTTTCTTGCCTCCAGAGGAAATACCCCAAAAAGTTGGATACAAGCCCCCAACAAATAATAACGGTGAGGTAAGAAGAAAAGACAAACGCAAGAAATGAACTAGGTTTTAGCAAAGAGAGGCCCGCTAACTAATAGCAGAATATAGGAAGATGACTTATATGGTCAGCAAAAACCCTCACAAAAACTCCACGCGGAATATTCAAGAACCCCCGAACCGTCTAACGGCACGGGGGGAGAACATCCGCCCCCTAGAGCTTCCAGCAATATAAGGAATCACAATTAGTACAAGCTGGACAAAAATAAGAGCACAGAAAATAACCAAAAACAAGAAAGCAAGACTTAGCTTAATTTTGCAAAGAACCAGGACCAGCAGATAGGAGCAAACAGAAGGATCTGATTACAACGATGCCAGGCACCAGACTGAAAATCCAGGAAGTTCAAATAGCGACACCCCTGGACTAACGAGGCCAGGTGGGTACCAAGCAAGGGAAGGAATATCAAAGTGTCATATCACTAGTGACCACAAGAGGGAGCCAAAAAGTCTAATTCACAACAGTACCCCCCCCCTTAAGGAGGGGTCACCGAACCCTCACCAAGACCACCAGGGCGATCAGGATGAGCAGCGTGAAAGGCACGAACCAAATCGGCCGCATGCACATCAGAGGCGACCACCCAGGAATTATCCTCCTGACCATAGCCCTTCCACTTGACCAGATACTGAAGCCTCCGCCTGGAGAGACGAGAATCCAAGATCTTTTCCACCACGTACTCCAACTCGCCCCCAACCAACACCGGAGCAGGAGGCTCAACAGAAGGAACCACAGGCACAACGTACCGCCGCAACAAAGACCTATGGAACACGTTGTGAATGGCAAACGACACAGGAAGTTCCAAGCGAAAGGACACTGGATTAAGAATTTCCAAAATCTTATAAGGACCGATGAAGCGAGGCTTAAATTTAGGAGAGGAGACCTTCATAGGAACAAAGCGAGAAGACAGCCACACCAAATCCCCAACGCGAAGTCGGGGACCCACACCGCGGCGGCGGTTGGCATAACGCTGAGCCTTCTCCTGTGACAACTTCAAGTTGTCCACCACATGATCCCAAATCCGCTGCAACCTATCCACCACAGAATCCACCCCAGGACAGTCAGACGGCTCCACATGTCCCGAGGAAAAACGAGGATGGAAACCAGAGTTGCAGAAAAATGGCGAAACCAAGGTAGCGGAACTAGCCCGATTATTAAGGGCAAACTCAGCCAACGGCAAGAAGGTCACCCAATCATCCTGATCTGCAGAAACAAAACATCTCAAATAAGCCTCTAGAGTCTGATTTGTTCGCTCAGTTTGGCCATTAGTCTGAGGATGAAAGGCAGATGAAAACGACAAATCAATGCCCATCTTAGCACAAAAGGATCGCCAGAACCTGGAAACAAACTGGATCCTCTGTCAGACACGATATTCTCAGGAATGCCGTGCAAACGAACCACATTCTGAAAGAATAACGGAACCAGATCAGAAGAGGAAGGCAGCTTAGGCAAGGGCACTAAATGGACCATCTTGGAAAAGCGATCACATACCACCCAGATGACAGACATGCCCCGAGACACTGGAAGATCCGAAATAAAATCCATGGAAATGTGTGTCCAAGGCCTCTTCGGGACAGGCAAGGGCAAAAGCAACCCGCTGGCACGAGAACAGCAAGGCTTAGCCCGAGCACAAGTCCCACAGGACTGCACAAATGACCGCACATCCCGTGACAAGGAAGGCCACCAAAAGGACCTAGCCACCAAATCTCTGGTGCCAAAAATACCCGGATGCCCTGACAACACCGAGGAGTGAACCTCGGAAATGACTCTACTGGTCCATTTATCAGGAACAAACAGTCTGTCAGGTGGACAAGAGTCAGGTCTATCAGCCTGAAATCTCTGCAACACACGTCGCAAATCCGGAGAAATGGCCGACAAGATTACACCCTCTTTAAGAATACCAACTGGCTCTGAGGCTCCAGGAGAGTCAGGCACAAAGCTCCTAGAAAGAGCATCAGCCTTAACATTCTTTGAACCAGGCAGGTACGAGACCACGAAGTCAAAACGGGAGAAAAATAATGACCAACGGGCCTGTCTAGGATTCAGGCGTTTAGCAGACTCGAGATACATCAGATTTTTGTGATCAGTCAAAACCACCACACGATGCTTAGCACCCTCGAGCCAATGACGCCACTCCTCAAATGCCCACTTCATGGCCAACAACTCCTGATTGCCAACATCATAATTCCGCTCAGCAGGCAAAAATTTCCTAGAAAAAAAAGTACATGGTCTCATTACTGAGCAACCAGGGCTTCTCTGCGACAAAACGGCCCCTGCACCGATCACATTCTTAATGGCTTCAGAAAGGCCATTTCTGAAATTTGCGGCCAGAGCACACTCATTCCACTGAGTAAGCACGGACCATTTCCGAAATTTTTGGCAATAAACTTCAGCTTCATCCTGGCCCTGAGAGATAGCCAGCAAAGCTTTTTCTGCCTGAATTTCAAGATTGGGCTCCTCGTATGTCAACCCAAGCGCCAGAAAAAACGCATCAACATCTGCCAAAGCCGGATCGCCTGACGCTAACGAGAAGGCCCAATCCTGAGGGTCGCCCCGTAAGAAAGAGATAACAATTTTTACTTGCTGAGCTGAGTCTCCAGACGAACGAGGTCTCAGAGATAGAAACAATTTACAATTATTCCTGAAATTTCTAAATTTAAATCGGTCTCCAGAAAACAGTTCCGGAATAGGTATTTTAGGTTCTGACATAGGACTGCTAGTAACAAAATCTTGAATACTCTGCACACGAGCAGCAAGCTGATCCACACTAGTAATCAAGGTCTGGACATTCATGTCTGCAGCAAGGCTCCAGCCACTCTGAGATAAAGAGGAGGAAAGAAAGAAAAAAAAAAAAAACTCAGAATTTCCTTTCTTATAATCCCACTTCTGCAATGCATTAAATATTCACTTATGGCCTGGCATACTGTTATGACCCCAATGGCAGGGGGTCTCAGAGACAATAGCGAAGTCTGCAAACATAAAACCCAGCTCATAGGGAAGTGGTAACTGGGCTGACCATATACCTGAACCTAGCACACAAATAACAGCAGCCGGGGAACGTACCTACGTTGATTCTAGACGTCTCGCGCCAGCCGGAGAACTAACTAACCCTAGCAGGGAAAAGAAAGACCTTTCTTGCCTCCAGAGGAAATACCCCAAAAAGTTGGATACAAGCCCCCAACAAATAATAACGGTGAGGTAAGAAGAAAAGACAAACGCAAGAAATGAACTAGGTTTTAGCAAAGAGAGGCCCGCTAACTAATAGCAGAATATAGGAAGATGACTTATATGGTCAGCAAAAACCCTCACAAAAACTCCACGCGGAATATTCAAGAACCCCCGAACCGTCTAACGGCACGGGGGGAGAACATACGCCCCCTAGAGCTTCCAGCAATATAAGGAATCACAATTAGTACAAGCTGGACAAAAATAAGAGCACAGAAAATAACCAAAAACAAGAAAGCAAGACTTAGCTTAATTTTGCAAAGAACCAGGACCAGCAGATAGGAGCAAACAGAAGGATCTGATTACAACGATGCCAGGCACCAGACTGAAAATCCAGGAAGTTCAAATAGCGACACCCCTGGACTAACGAGGCCAGGTGGGTACCAAGCAAGGGAAGGAATATCAAAGTGTCATATCACTAGTGACCACAAGAGGGAGCCAAAAAGTCTAATTCACAACATTACCCCCACATATGGGGTATCAGCGTACTCAGGAGAAACTGGACAACAACTTTTCAGGTCTAATTTATCCTGTTAGCCTTGGGAAAATAAAAAATTGTGGGCTAAAAAATCATTTTTGAGAAAAGAAAAATTATTTTTTATTTTCATGGCTCTGCATTATAAACTTCTGTGAAGCACTTGGGGTTTCAAAGTGCTCACCACACGTCTAGATTAGTTCCTTGGGAGGTCTAGTTTCCAAAATGGGGTCACTTGTGGGGGAGCTCCAATGGTTAGGCACACAGGGGCTCTCCAAACGCGACATGGTGTCCGCTAATGATTGGAGCTAATTTTCCATTCAAAAAGCCAAATGGCGTGCCTTCCCTTCCGAGCCCTGCCGTGCGCCCAAACAATGGTTTACCCCCACATATGGGGTATCATCGTACTCAGGACAAACTGGACAACAACATTTGGGGTCCAATTTCTCCTATTACCCTTGGGAAAATAAAAAATTCCGGGCCAAAATTCATTTTTGAGGAAAGAAAAATTATTTTTTATTTTCACGGCTCTGCGTTGTAAACTTCTGTGAAGCACCTGGGGGTTTTAAGTGCTCACTATGCATCTAGATAAGTTCCTTGGCGGGTCTAGTTTCCAAAATGGGGTCACTTGTAGGGGAGCTCCAATGTTTAGGCACACAGGGGCTCTCCAAACGCGACATGTTGTCCGCTAAGGATTGGAGCTAATTTTCCATTCAAAAAGTCAAATGGCGCGCCTCCCCTTCCGAGCCTTGCCGTGCACCCAAACAGTGGTTTACCCCCACATATGATGTATCGGCGTACTCAGGAGAAATTGACCAACAAATTTTAGGATCCATTTTATCCTGTTGCCCATGTGAAAATGAAAAAATTGAGGCTAAAGGAAATTTTGTGTGAAAAAAAGTACTTTTTCATTTTTACGGATCAATTTGTGAAGCACCTGAGGGTTTAAAGTGCTCACTATGCTTCTACATAAGTTCCTTGGGGGGTCTAGTTTCCAAACTGGGGTTACTTGTGGGGGAGCTCCAATGTTTAGGCACACAGGGGCTCTCCAAACGTGACATGGTGTCCGCTAGCAATGGAGATAATTTTTCATTCAAAAAGTCAAATGGCGCTCCTTCCCTTCCGAGCCTTACCATGTGCCCAAACAGTGGTTTACCCCCACATGTGAGGTATCGGTAAACTCAGGAGAAATTGTCCAACAAATTTTAGGATCCATTTTATCCTGTTGCCCATGTGAAAATGAAAAAATTGAGGCTAAAATAATTTTTTTGTGAAAAAAAAGTACTTTTTCATTTTTAAGGATTAATTTGTGAAGCACCTGGGGGTTTAAAGTGCTCACTATGCATCTAGATAAGTTCCTTGGGGGGTCTAGTTTCCAAAATGGGGTCACTTGTGGGGGAGCTCCAATGTTTAGGCACACGGGGGCTCTCCAAACGTGACATGGTGTCCGCTAATGATTGGAGCCAATTTTTCAATCAAAAAGTCAAATGGCGCTCCTTCCCTTCCGAGCCCTGCCGTGCGCCCAAACAGTGGTTTACCTCCACATATGAGGTATCTGCGTACTAAGGACAAATTGGACAACAAAGTTCTTGGTCCAGTTTCTCCTTTTACCCTTGGGAAAATAAAAAAATTGTTGCTAAAAGATCATTTTTGTGACTAAAAAGTTAAATGTTCATTTTTTACTTCCATGTTGCTTCTGCTGCTGTGAAACACCTGAAGGGTTAATAAACTTCTTGAATGTGGTTTTGAGCACCTTGAGGGGTGCAGTTTTTAGAATGGTGTCACTTCTGGGTATTTTCAGCCACATAGAACCCTCAAAATGACTTCAAATGTGAGGTGGTCCCTAAAAAAATGGTTTTGTAAATTTTGTTGTAAAAATGAGAAATCACTGGTCAAATTTTAACCCTTATAACTTCCTAGCAAAAAAAAAATTTGTTTCCAAAATTGTGCTGATGTAAAGTAGACATGTGGGAAATGTTATTTATTAACTATTTTGTGTCACATAACTCTCTGGTTTAACATAATAAAAATTCAAAATGTGAAAATTGCAAAATTTTCAAAATTTTCGCCAAATTTCCGTTTTTTTTCACAAATAAACTCAGAAATTATCGACCTAAGTTTACCTCTAACATGAAGCCCAATATGTCACGAAAAAACAATCTCAGAATCGCTAGGATCCGTTGAAGCGTTCCTGAGTTATTACCTCATAAAGGGACACTGGTCAGAATTGGAAAAAACGGCCAGGTCATTAAGGCCAAAATAGGCTGGGTCATGAAGGGGTTAAGTAACACTAAAAGAAATCAAGAACAAAAAAAGTGGTAGTTAGTAATGGTTACTTTTTTTAACCAAGCATAGGGGAAAAATTATGGAATCACTCAATTCTGAGGAAAAAATTATGGAATCACCCTGTAAATTAAAATAACACCTGCATCAAATTAGATCTGCGCGTTAGTCTGCATCTAAAAGGAGTGATCACACCTTGTAGAGCTGTTGCACCAAATGGACTGACATGAATCATGGCTCCAACATGAGAGATGTCAATTGAAATAAAGGAGAGGATTATCAAACTCTTAAAAGAGGGTAAATGATCAAGCAATGTTGCAAAAGATGTTGGTTGTTCAGTCAGCTGTCTCTAAAATCTGGACCAAATACAAACAACATGGGAAGGTTGTTAAAGGCAAACATACTGGTAGACCAAGGAAGAAATCAAAGCATCAAGACCGGAAACTTAAAGCAATATGTCTCCAAAATAGGAAATGCACAACAAAACAAATGAGGAACAAATGGGTGGAAACTGGAGTCAACGTATGTGACCATTAAGCTCCTGGTTATAAAATTATTTAACCCCTTCAGATGGATTTACAGCATGGGACATGACTGTACGACGGACAGGTATGGGATATTGTTGTTTTTTTTTTTTTTACAGAACGAGGGTCTTCAGGTGGATTAACCCCTTCCCGACATTTGACGTACTATCCCGTCGAGGTGGGGTGGGCCCGTATGACCGCCGACGGGATAGTACGTCATCACCGATCAGCGGCGCTCACGGGGGGAGCGCGGCCGATCGCGGCCGGGTATCAGCTGCATATCGCAGCTGACATCCGGCACTATGTGCCAGGAGCGGTCACGGACCGCCCCCGGCACATTAACCCCCGGCACACCGCGATCAAACATGATCGCAGTGTACCGGCGGTATAGGGAAGCATCGCGCAGGGAGGGGGCTCCCTGCGGGCTTCCCTGAGACCCCCGGAGCAACGCGATGTGATCGCGTTGCTGCGAGGGTCTCCTACCTCCTTCCTGGCTGCAGGTCCCGGATCCAAGATGGCCGCGGCATCCGGGTCCTGCAGGGAAGGAGGTGGCTTACCGAGTGTCTGCTCAGAGCAGACACTGGTAAGCCTGCAGCCCTGCACAGCAGATCGTCGATCTGGCAGAGTGCTGTGCACACTGCCAGATCAATGATCTGTGATGTCCCCCCCTGGGACAAAGTAAAAAAGTTAAAAAAAAATTTTTCCACATGTGTAAAAAAAAAAAAAAAAAAAATCCTAAATAAATAATAAAAAAAAAATATATATTATTCCCATAAATACATTTCTTTATCTAAATAAAAAAAACAAAACAATAAAAGTACACATATTTAGTATCGCCGCGTCCGTAACGACCCAACCTATAAAACTGCCCCACTAGTTAACCCCTTCAGTAAACACCGTAAGAAAAAAAAAAAAAAAACGAGGCAAAAAACAACGCTTTATTACCATACCGCCGAACAAAAAGTGGAATAACACGCGATCAAAAAGACTGATATAAATATCCATGGTACCGCTGAAAACGTCATCTTGTCCCGCAAAAAACAAGCCGCCATACAACATTATCAGCAAAAAAATAAAAAAGTTATAGTCCTGAGAATAAAGCGATACGAAAATAATTATTTTTTCTATATTTTAGTTTTTATCGTATAAAAGCGCCAAAACATAAAAAAATGATATAAATGAGATATCGCTGTAATCGTACTGACCCGAAGAATAAAACTGCTTTATCAATTTTACCAAACGCGGAACGGTATAAACGCCTCCCCCAAAAGAAATTCATGAATAGCTGGTTTTTGGTCATTCTGCCTCACAAAAATCGGAATAAAAAGCGATCAAAAACGGTCACGTGTCCGAAAATGTTACCAATAAAAACGTCAACTCGTCCCGCAAAAAACAAGACCTCACATGACTCTGTGGAGCAAAATGTGGAAAAATTATAGGTCTCAAAATGTGGAGACGCAAAAACTTTTTTGCTATAAAAAGCGTCGCTGGTTTCACACTTGCGTTTTTGTCTGCAGCGTTTTTTGCACAAAAAAACGCATGCGTTTTTTCCCTATATTTAACATTGAAAACGCATGCGGTTTTTTTGTACGCGTTTGGTCGCGTTTTCAAACGCATGCGTTTTTTTTCTGCATGCGTTCATTTTCAGAAATACAACCTGCAGTATTTTCTTGCGTTTTTAAGCACATGCGTTTGTTTGCGTTAAAAACGCATGCATTTAAACACACTGAAAAGCCACCCACCACCATCAAGGTGATAAAGGGATCCAAACCCTAACCCTAACTCTACCCCTAACCTCACCCCTAACCGTTTAATGAACATTTTCTGACAGTCATAGTGCCACGTATTTCAGTGCCACGTATTTCAGTGCCACGTATTTCAGTGCCACGTATCACATATTTCAGTGCCACGTATCACGTATTTCAGTGCCACGTATCACGTATTTCAGTGCCACATATTTTAGTACCACGTATTTCAGTGCCACGTATTTCAGTGCCACGTATTTCAGTGCCACGTATTTCAGTGCCACGTATTTCAGTGCCACGTATTTCAGTGCCACGTATCACGTATTTCAGTGCCACGTATTTCAGTGCCACGTATTTCAGTGCCACGTATTTCAGTGCCACGTATTTCAGTGCCACGTATCACGTATTTCAGTGCCACGTGTTTCAGTGCCACGTATTTAAGTGCCACGTATCACGTATTTCAGTGCCACGTATTTCAGTGCCACGTATTTCAGTGCCACGTATCACGTATTTCAGTGCCACGTATTTCAGTGCCACGTATTTCAGTGCCACGTATTTCAGTGCCACGTATTTCAGTGCCACGTATTTCAGTGCCACGTATTTCAGTGCCACGTATCACATATTTCAGTGCCACGTATTTCAGTGCCACGTATTTCAGTGCCACGTATTTCAGTGCCACGTATTTCAGTGCCACGTATCACGTATTTCAGTGCCACGTGTTTCAGTGCCACGTATTTAAGTGCCACGTATCACGTATTTCAGTGCCACGTATTTCAGTGCCACGTATTTCAGTGCCACGTATTTCAGTGCCACGTATTTCAGTGCCACGTATTTCAGTGCCACGTATTTCAGTCACGTTTAGGGTTAGGGTTAGGGGTAGGGTTAGGGTTAGGGCTAGGGTTGGAGGTAAAGTTAGGGTTGGGGCTAAAGTTAGGGTTGGGGCTAAAGTTAGGGTTAGGGTTTGGATTACATTTACGTTTGGATTAGGGTTGGGATTAGAATTATGGGTGTGTCAGGGCTAGGGGTGTGGTTAGGGTTACCGTTGGGATTAGGGTTAGGGGTGTGTTTGGGTTAGGGTTTCAGGTAGAATTGGGGAGTTTCCACTGTCCAGGCACATCAGGGGCTCTACAAGCGCGACATGGCGTCCAATCTCAATTCCAGCCAATTCTGCGTTGAAAAAGTAAAACAGTGCTCCTTCCCTTCCGAGCTCTCCCGTGCGCCCAAAAAGGGGTTTACCCCAACATATTTGTTATCAGCGTACTCGGGACAAATTGAACAACAACTTCTGGGGTCCAAGTTCTCTTGTTATCCTTAGGAAAATAAAAATTTGGGGGGCTAAAAATCATTTTTGTGGGAAAAAAAAGATGTTTTATTTTCACGGCTCTGCGTTATAAACTGTAGTGAAACACTTGGGGGTTCAAAGTTCTCACAACACATCTAGATAAGTTCCTTGGGAGGTCTAGTTTCCAATATGGAGTCACTTGTGGGGGGTTTGTACTGTTTGGGTACATCAGGGGCTCTGCAAATGCAACGTGACGCCTGCAGACCAATCCATTTAAGGCTGCATTCCAAATGGCGCTCCTTCCCTTCCGAGCTCTGTCATGCACCCAAACAGTGGTTCCCCCCCACATATGGGGTATCAGCGTACTCAGGACAAATTGGACAACAACTTTTGGGGTCTAATTTATCCTGTTACCCTTGTGAAAATACAAAACTGGGGGCTAAAAAATCATTTTTGTGAAAAAAAAAAAGAATTTTTATTTTCACGGCTTTGCGCTATAAACTTTAGTGAAACACTTGGGGGTTCAAAGTTCTCAAAACACATCTAGATAAGTTCTTTGGGAGGTCTAGTTTCCAATATGGGGTCACTTGTGGGGGGTTTGTACTGTTTGGGTACATCAGGGGCTCTGCAAATGCAACGTGACGGCTGCTGACCAATCCATTTAAGTCTGCATTCCAAATGGCGCTCCTTCCCTTCCGAGCTCTGTCATGCGCCCAAACAGTGGTTCCCCCCCACATATGGGGTATCAGCGTACTCAGGACAAATTGGAAAACAAATTTTGGGGTCCAATTTATTCTGTTACCCTTGTAAAAATACAAAGCTGGGTGCTAAAAAATCATTTTTGAGAAAAAAAATAAAAATTATTTTCACGGCTCTGCGTTATAATCTGTAGTGAAACACTTGGGGGTTCAAAGCTCTCAAAACACATCTAGATAAGTTCCTTAGGGGGTCTACTTTCCAAAATGGTGTCACTTGTAGGGAGTTTCAATGTTTAGGCACATCAGGGGCTCTCCAAACGCAACATGGCGTCCCATCTCAATTCCAGTCAATTTTGCATTGAAAAGTCAAATGGCGCTCCTTCCCTTCCAAGCTCTGCCATGCGCCCAAACAATGGTTTACACCCACATATGGGGTATCAGCGTACTGAGGACAAATTGCACAACATTTTTTGGGGTCCAATTTCTTCTCTTACCCTTGGGAAAATAAAAAATTGGGGGCGAAAAGATCATTTTTGTGAAAAAATATGATTTTTTATTTTTACGGCTCTGCATTATAAACTTCTGTGAAGCACTTGGTGGGTCAAAGTGCTCACCACACATCAAGATAAGTTCCTTAGGGGGTCTACTTTCCAAAATGGTGTCACTTGTAGGGGGTTTCAGTGTTTAGGCACATCAGGGGCTCTCCAAACGCAACATGGCGTCCCATCTCAATTCCAGTCAATTTTGCATTGAAAAGTCAAATGGCGCTCCTTCCCTTCCAAGCTCTGCCATGCGCCCAAACAATGGTTTACACCCACATATGGGGTATCAGCGTACTCAGGACAAATTGCACAACATTTTTTGGGGTCCAATTTCTTCTCTTACCCTTGGGAAAATAAAAAATTGGGGGCAAAAAGATCATTTTTGTGAAAAAATATGATTTTTTATTTTTACGGCTCTGCATTATAAACTTCTGTGAAGCACTTGGTGGGTCAAAGTGCTCACCACACATCTAGATAAGTTCCTTAGGGGGTCTACTTTCCAAAATGGTGTCACTTGTAGGGAGTTTCAATGTTTAGGCACATCAGGGGCTCTCCAAACGCAACATGGCGTCCCATCTCAATTCCAGTCAATTTTGCATTGAAAAGTCAAATGGCGCTCCTTCCCTTCCAAGCTCTGCCATGCGCCCAAACAATGGTTTACACCCACATATGGGGTATCAGCGTACTCAGGACAAATTGCACAACATTTTTTGGGGTCCAATTTCTTCTCTTACCCTTGGGAAAATAAAAAATTGGGGGCGAAAAGATCATTTTTGTGAAAAAATATGATTTTTTATTTTTACGGCTCTGCATTATAAACTTCTGTGAAGCACTTGGTGGGTCAAAGTGCTCACCACACATCAAGATAAGTTCCTTAGGGGGTCTACTTTCCAAAATGGTGTCACTTGTAGGGGGTTTCAGTGTTTAGGCACATCAGGGGCTCTCCAAACGCAACATGGCGTCCCATCTCAATTCCAGTCAATTTTGCATTGAAAAGTCAAATGGCGCTCCTTCCCTTCCAAGCTCTGCCATGCGCCCAAACAATGGTTTACACCCACATATGGGGTATCAGCGTACTCAGGACAAATTGCACAACATTTTTTGGGGTCCAATTTCTTCTCTTACCCTTGGGAAAATAAAAAATTGGGGGCAAAAAGATCATTTTTGTGAAAAAATATGATTTTTTATTTTTACGGCTCTGCATTATAAACTTCTGTGAAGCACTTGGTGGGTCAAAGTGCTCACCACACATCTAGATAAGTTCCTTAGGGGGTCTACTTTCCAAAATGGTGTCACTTGTAGGGAGTTTCAATGTTTAGGCACATCAGGGGCTCTCCAAACGCAACATGGCGTCCCATCTCAATTCCAGTCAATTTTGCATTGAAAAGTCAAATGGCGCTCCTTCCCTTCCAAGCTCTGCCATGCGCCCAAACAATGGTTTACACCCACATATGGGGTATCAGCGTACTCAGGACAAATTGCACAACATTTTTTGGGGTCCAATTTCTTCTCTTACCCTTGGGAAAATAAAAAATTGGGGGCAAAAAGATCATTTTTGTGAAAAAATATGATTTTTTATTTTTACGGCTCTGCATTATAAACTTCTGTGAAGCACTTGGTGGGTCAAAGTGCTCACCACACATCAAGATAAGTTCCTTAGGGGGTCTACTTTCCAAAATGGTGTCACTTGTAGGGGGTTTCAGTGTTTAGGCACATCAGGGGCTCTCCAAACGCAACATGGCGTCCCATCTCAATTCCAGTCAATTTTGCATTGAAAAGTCAAATGGCGCTCCTTTCCTTCCGAGCTCTGCCATACGCCCAAACAGTGGTTTACCCTCACATATGGGGTATCAGCGTACTCAGGACAAATTGTACAACAACTTTGGGGGTCCATTTTCTCCTGTTACCCTTGGTAAAATAAAACAAATTGGAGCTGAAATAAATTGTGTGTGAAAAAAAGTTAAATGCTCATTTTTATTTAAACATTCAAAAAATTCCTGTGAAACACCTGAAGGGTTAATAAACTTCTTGAATGTGGTTTTGAGCACCTTGAGGGGTGCAGTTTTTAGAATGGTGTCACACTTGAGTATTTTCTATCATATAGACCCCTCAAAATGACTTCAAATGAGATGTGGTCCCTAAAAAAAAATGGTGTTGTAAAAATGAGAAATTGCTGGTCAACTTTTAACCCTTATAACTCCGTCACAAAAAAAAATTTTGGTTCCAAAATTGTACTGATGTAAAGTAGACATGTGGGAAATGTTACTTATTAAGTATTTTGCGTGACATATGTCTGTGATTTAAGGGCATAAAAATTCAAAGTTGGAAAATTGCGAAATTTTCAAAATTTTCGCCAAATATTCGTTTTTTTCACAAATAAATGCAAGTTATATCGAATAAATTTTACCACTAACATGAAGTACAATATGTCACGAGAAAACAATGTCAGAATCGCCAAGATCCGTCAAAGCGTTCCAGAGTTATAGCCTCATAAAGGGACAGTGGTCAGAATTGTAAAAATTGGCCCGGTCATTAACGTGCAAACCACCCTTGGGGGTGAAGGGGTTAAGCGTACATTAAAGATTTTAAAACCCCATGTGTGTATTTATTTCATTAAAATACTTTATTCATAGTGTGTGTGTATTATTAACCCTTTACTACTATTGGATTAATAATGGATAGGTGTCTTATTGACATCTCTCCATTATTAACCAGGCTTAATGTCATCTTACATTAGCAAGGTGACATTAACCCTTTATTACCCCATATCCCACCGCTACAGGGGAGTGGGAAGAGAAAGGCTACATCTTACAGAGGTGCCTTTTCTGGGGTGCTTGGGGGTAGATGTTTTTAGCCAGGGGGGGCAATAACCATGGTGCATCTCTAGGCTATTAATATCTGCCCTCAGTCACTGGCTTTCCCGCTCTGCCGGAGAAAATTGCGTGGGAGCCAACACCAGTTTTTTCCGTGATTTAACCCTTTATTTTAACACCTAGAGCCCCCAAATTTTGCACACAGACACTTCTAACATTAGTAGTGAAGAATATGTAAAAAATATGGGATATGAAATGGTTTTCTGTATGTAAACCATGTCTCATATCCTGTCAGGTTTGATAAGGACATAGCAAAAGCCGGCAATTGAATTACAGGCTTTTAAGCTATCTAGAGCTGTATTAAATATAAATATATATATATATGTGTCTCACTGACATATAGATATATATATACTGGACTGTGGCCCGATTCAAAAGCATCGGGTATTCTAGAATATGCATGTCCCCGTAGTATGTGATTCGCGGCAGACTGTGCCCGTCGCTGATTGGTCGAGGCAACCTTTATGACATCATCGTCGCCATGGCAACCATTATGACATCTACGTCAATACTGTGCCCGTCGCTGATTGGTCGAGGCCTGGCGGCCTCGACCAATCAGAGACGTGGGATTTCCAAGACAGACAGACAGAAAGACAGACAGACAGACCGACAGACGGAAAAACCCTTAGACAATTATATATATAGATAGAGACTGTATATACTGTATGTTATTGTGAATCTTTGAGCCCATAGATCCATTCTATGTCCATTTTGCAAGCTGGCGAGAAAATCTCGCAGTACGGATGCCATATGGATTACATACGGAGGTTTACATGTGCAAAATACGCAGCCACACCTTGCCTACAGATGACATACGGATCACTGGTCAGGGAACATTTCTGCGTATTTGGTCTGGGGTAGCTAACACTAGAGGAGATAGATGAATCCAAACAACCCTGAGGATAGGGAAAAAAAGGGAACAACGCTGCAGAGGATCTAAGTGCAGTAGAAACTAGGCGTAAACTGCACGCTTATATAATTGCACTCACCTATTCAAAGGCGAAAATGAAGCATTCAAAGGGGATCCAACAGGAATCCAAGGGGAACGGTCTGCAACTCGGCTGACTGGGCCCACGGAAAAGGCACTCAGACATCCGTAGTAAAAGAGTAGATAGCAAGGAAAACCCCAGTATGTAGACGGTGCTCCCTTATAGAGATTATCATAGATGTTATAATAATAATAATAATAATAATCTTTATTTATATAGCGCCAACATATTCCGCAGCGCTTTACAGTTTAATGTTATATATAAATATCTGATTTATTGAGGTAATAAAAAATTACAGGACATCGCGTTTCGACTCCTACACCCTGGAGTCTTCTTCATGTCATTAAAAAATAAATAATATGAAAAGATCAGCCACTGAAAAAGAGGGACCCCTCTACTACTCCTTGTTCATGCTGGATCTGGAATACTGTGTCCAGTTCTGGGCACCACATTTTAAAAAAAGACATTGAAAACTTGGAGCAAGATCAGAGAAGAGCTACCAGGATGTCCTACGAGGAACGGTTGAAGGATTTAGGAATGTTTAGATTGCAAAAAAGAAGGCTAAGAGGAGACTTAATAGCTGTCTACAAATATCTGAAGGGATGTCACTGTATAGTGGGATCATCCCTATTCTCATTTGCACATGGAAACACAAGAAGAAATGGAATGTTGTGCTTCTACTGAACACTTTGCTAAAGACTTTAAAATTGCTATTAAATGTTTGAAGTGCAACAGTGAGGATCAGGGCTGCCACTAGGAATTTCAGGGCCCCATACTGGCAAAATTTTCAGGGCCCCCTTAAGACTCCGCCCAGGCTCCACCCCAGCCCCGCCTCCACCCCTCGAACTGTCCACAGTCCCACTGCTGTCTCTTGGCAATACTCCACTTCTCACAAATCACACATTAACAGTTCCCATCACCAGATCAAACACATAGCCAGCAGCGTTTGTTTTGGCCAAAAGGTTTTTTTTAATCTGAGACGACAACAAGGTAGACTCTTTTGGCCGGGCCCTACTCTACTCTAACCTATTAAACATTTGTTAAAATATGCAATACAATTTAGGTGTATTTTTATTTATTTTTCAATTTTTCAAATGACCAATAATACCACATACAAGGGACAAATACAACAACACCATGACCAGACACCATATTATCACCACATAGTGACCTATAATACTATCTACAAGGAACAAATACCACCACACCATGTGCAGAGCACATATTACCACCACAGTGACTGAACAATATCACATACAAGGGACAAATACCACCGCAGCATGTCCAGACCACATATTACCATCACATGGTGACCAACTACATACAAGGAACAAATACCAACACAACATGAACAGACCACATATTACCACCACACTGTGACCGAATAATAGCACATACAAGGAACAAATACCGCTACACCATGGCCGGACAACATATTACCACCACATTGTGACTGAATAGTACAGTACTGATCATTAATTTAAAAAAAATACTATCACCATAAGTGCCATTATACATAGGAGATCTGTACTTAGTATGCAGTGTCTGTGTACAGGTAATACAGTGGTCACCGGTGCCATTATACACAGGAGCTCTATATATAGTGTCAGTGTACAGGTAATACAGTGGTCACCGATGCCATTATACACAGGAGCTCTTTATATAGTGTCAGTGTACAGGTAATACAGGGATCACTAGTGACATTATACACAGGAGCTCTGTATACAGTATACAGTGTATGGTGTCAGTGTACAGGTAATACAGTGGTCACCGATGCCATTATACACGGGAGCTCTGTATATAGGGTACAGTGTACATGTAATACAGCGATCACTAGTGACATTATACACAGGAGCTCTGTATATAGTGTATAGATAATATAGTGATCACCAGTGATATTATACACAGGAGCTCTGTATACAGTATACAGTGTATGGTGTCAGTGTACAGGTAACATACTCACCAGTGACGTCTCTAGCTAAAGTCCTTAATCTTTGCGTTTCTTTTTAATCCAGCACAGACCGCTATCACTTCTTTCAGCCAGGACTCGTCTCTGCATAAAATAACACAGTTATCTAGAGCACCGCTTCCAGAGCACATTCCCCATTTTTTCCCTTTCTTCTACACTACACATCTGACTACAGACGTTCACCCACCATTAATATATAATTAGTTATTATGCAACCCACCATTCCAAATATAAATTATAATCCGCCACTGTGCCCCCACTATCTGTATATAGCCACTTTCCCCATGTAATATATAAATTAATTAGCACCTGTATTCTTTCTCCCAATTTATTACCAGTCACTTTATCCTCAACGATCCCACTATGTACCTCCCGCTCTAACCCTAACTCCGATTCATTATAGTAAAGGTACTGTCACATTAAGCGACGCTGCAGCGATAGCGACAACGATGCCGATCGCTGCAGCGTCGATGTTTGGTCGCTGGAGAGCTGTCACACAGACCGCTCTCCAGCGACCAATGATGCCGAGGTCCCCGGGTAACCAGGGTAAACATCGGGTTGCTAAGCGCAGGGCCGCGCTTAGTAACCCGATGTTTACCCTGGTTACCAGCGTAAAAGTAAAAAAAACAAACAGTACATACTCACCTGCGCGTCCCCTGGCGTCCGCTTCCCTGCACTATGTGAGCGCCGCCCCTAACAGCAGAGCGGTGACGTCACCGCTGTGCTTTTACTTTCACTTTAGGGCAGGCTCTCAGTCAGAGCAGGAAGCGGACGGCGGGGGACGCGCAGGTGAGTATGCACTGTTTGTTTTTTTTACTTTTACGCTGGTAACCAGGGTAAACATCGGGTTACTAAGCGCGGCCCTGCGCTTAGTAACACGATATTTACCCTGGTTACCAGCGTAAAACATCGCTGGTATCGTTGCTTTTGGTGTCAAACCTGACGATAAACGCCGGTCTGACGACCAAATAAAGTTCTGAACTTTATTCAACGACCAGCGATATCACAGCAGGATCCTGATCGCTGCTGCGTGTCACACTCATAGATATCGCTAGCCAGGACGCTGCAACATCACGGATCGCTAGCTATATCGTTTAGTGTGAAGGTACCTTTACATGCCCCTTCTGCTTCAATTCATTGTCATGTCTTCTCTCTCTCCCACCCTCTATTCATTATCAATTGCTCTTCCCCACCCTCAAAATTCATTATTTGCTCTCCCCACCTTCAATACACCATTTGCTCTTCCCACCCCCACCTTCAATTCAATTGCTGTCCACGTCCCTCACACTCACTTCATGGGCAGTCCCCATCACCCCCACTTCATCATTTAGTCCCCTATCATCATTTAGTCCCCTATCATAATTTAGTCCCCTATCCCCCCGTCACTTCATCTGCAGTCCCCCTTACTTAATCATTTGCAGCCCCCTATCATTTCATCATGTGCAGAAGCCCCTCAAACACACTTCATCATCTGCAGTCCCTATCACTCCCACATCATTTCCTGTCCCCATCACCCCCACATCATCATTTGCAGTCCCCATCACCCCCACATCATCATTTGCAGTTCCCATCACCCCCACATCATTTGCAGTCCCCATCACCCCCACATCATCATTTGCAGTCCCCATCACCCCCACATCATTTGCAGTTCCCATGACCCCCACATCATCATTTGCAGTCCCCCCACATCATTTGCAGTCCCCATCACCCCCACATCATCATTTGCAGCCCCCATCACCCCCACATCATCATTTGCAGTCCCCATCACCCCCACATCATTTGCAGTCCCCATCACCCCCACATCATTTGCAGTCCCCATCACCCCCACATCATTTGCAGTCCCCATCACCCCCACATCATTTGCAATCCCCATCACCCCCACATCATTTGCAGTCCCCATCACCGCCACATCATTTGCAGTCCCCCCACATCATTTGCAGTCCCCATCACCGCCACATAATTTGCAGTCCCCATCACCCCCACATCATTTGCAGTCCCCATCACCCCCACATCATTTGCAGTCCACATCACCCCCACATCAGTTGCAGTCCCCATCACCCCCACATCATCATTTGCAGTCCCCCCACATAATTTGCAGTCCCCATTACCCCCACATCACTTGCAGTCCCCATCACCCCCACATCATTTGCAGTCCCCATCACCCCCACATCATTTGCAGTCCACATCACCCCCACATCAGTTGCAGTCCCCAGCACCCCCACATCATTTGCAGTCCCCCCACATCATTTGCAGTCCCCATTACCCCCACATCATTTGCAGTCCCCATCACCCCCACATCATTTGCAGTCCCCCCACATCATTTGCAGTCCCCCCACATCATTTGCAGTCCCCAACACCCCCACATCATTCGCAGTGGAAAATACTAAAACCCTATGTGTCATATTTGTCTATACCTATGCCTATGGTAGATTTTACCTATGCCTATGGAAGATTTTACCTATGCCTATGGAAGATTTTACCTATGCCTATGGTAGATTTTACCTATGCCTATGGTAGATTTTACCTATGCCTATGGTAGATTTTACCTATGCCTATGGTAGATTTTTTAGTCATTTTTGTCTGTACCTATGCCTATGGTAGATTTTGTACAGTGTGCGGGAAATCAGCGATTCCGCAAAACTAATGAACATGTTGCTTTTTTTTCCACGATTCGTTTTTTTGCGGAAAAAAATCGCAACATTTGCACAAGTTTTGCGGATTACATAGAAACGATTGGGAACCATATGTTAGCGTTTTTTCACGTTTTTATCGCGTTTTTATAGCGAAAAAAACGCGATAAATACTGAACGTGTGCACATAGCCTTACAACTCCCTTCTTTGTGTACCTGAACTGAGAGAGGGAGGGTGATGTTTTGAGTGAGATAAAGGCACCTTCACACTGAACAACTTAACAACGATAGCGATAGTGATCCGTGACGTTGCAGCGTCCTGGATAGCGATATCGTTGTGTTTGACATGCAGCAGCGATCAGGATCCTGCTGTGACATCGTTGGTTGGAGCTAGAAGGCCAGCACCTTATTTCGTCGCTGGATCACCCGCTGACATCGCTGGATCGGTGTGTGTGACGCGGATTCAGCAATGTCTTCACTGGTAACCAGGGTAAACATCGGCGCCGGCCGGCCGTGAAGCAGAGCACAGCGGTGACGTCACCGCTCTGCTTTACACAGTGCAGGGAAGCGGACGCCGGGGGACGCGACAGACACCGGAATGTAAGTATGTAGTGTTTGGGTTTTTTTTACATTTACACTGGTAACCAGGGTAAACATCGGGTTACTAAGCGCGGCCCTGCGCTTAGTAACCCGATATTTACCCTGGTTACCCAGGGACTTCGGCATCGTTGGTCGCTGGAGAGCTGTCTGTGTGACAGCTCTCCAGTGACCACACAACGACGAAACAGCGACGCTGCAGCGATCGGCATCGTTGTCTATATCGCTGCAGCGTCGCTTAATGTGACGGTACCTTTAGGCTAGAAGCTAATGTTAATATTGTCTACCTTGAGATAGTATATAAACCCTCCTCGCACACATCCAGTACCCTAGCAACCAGAGAATGCAGAGTAAGTGGACATACTAGCTGGGGCATATCTTACAGAAGTCAAGCTGCAACACCAGGCTCTCCCATCATCACTTTGGTAAGTATTACGAATAACCGTTTTAAGCTCCGTTTTTTTTATTGGAATAAGTTCATATTAGTGACAGAAAGTTACTTTCCCAGTTTCATTAAGATCTTTTTAGGGATTCAGTCTTTATGCGCCGTATTCTGCCATACCTATGCCTAGTGTGTTATCATAGTTGGAAACGGAATAACGGTTTTAAGCTCCGTTTTTTTATTGGAATAAGTTCATATTAGTACAACAAGGTTATCTTCCAAGTTTCATTAAGATCTTTTTAGGGATTCAGTCTTTATGCGCCATATTCTGCCATAACTATGCCTACTGTGTTATCATGGTTGGAAACTGAATAACAGTTTTAAGCTCCGTTTTTTTTATTGGAATAAGTTCATATTAGTCCAACAATGTTATCTGCCAAGTTTCATTAAGATCTTTTTAGGGATTCAGGCTTTATGCGCCATATTCTGCCATACCTATGCCTAGTGTGTTATCATGGTAGGAAACGGAATAACGGTTTTAAGCTCCGTTTTTTTTATTAGAATAAGTTCATATTAGTACAACAAGGTTATCTTCCAAGTTTCATTAAGATATTTTTAGGGATTCAGTCTTTATGCGCCATATTCTGCCATACCTATGCCTAGTGTGATATCATGGTAGGAAACGGAATAACGGTTTTAAGCTCCGTTTTTTTTTATTGGAATAAGTTCATATTAGTACAACAAGGTTATCTGCCAAGTTTCATTAAGATCTTTTTAGGGATTCAGGCTTTATGCGCCATATTCTGCCATACCTATGCCTAGTGTGTTATCATGGTTGGAAACGGAATAACGGTTTTTAGCTCCGTTTTTTTTATTGGAATAAGTTCATATTAGTACAACAAGGTTATCTTCCAAGTTTCGTTAAGATCTTTTTAGGGATTCAGTCTTTATGCGCCGCCATATTCTGCCATACCTATGCCTAGTGTGTTATCATAGTTGGAAACGGAATAACGGTTTTAAGCTCCGTTTTTTTATTGGAATAAGTTCATATTAGTCCAACAAGGTTATCTTCCAAGTTTCATTAAAATCTTTTTAGGGATTCAGTCTTTATGCGCCATATTCTGCCATACCTATGCCTAGTGTGTTATCATAGTTGGAAACGGAATAACGGTTTTAAGCTCCGTTTTTTTTATTGGAATAAGTTCATATTAGTCCAACAAGGTTATCTGCCAAGTTTCGTTAAGATCTTTTTAGGGATTCAGTCTTTATGCGCCATAGTCTTCCATACCTATGCCTAGTGTGTTATCATAGTTGGAAACGGAATAACGGTTTTAAGCTCCGTTTTTTTATTGGAATAAGTTCATATTAGTACAACAAGGTTATCTGCCAAGTTTCATTAAGATCTTTTTAGGGATTCAGTCTTTATGCGCCATATTCTGCCATACCTATGCCTAGTGTGTTATCATAGTTGGAAACGGAATAACGGTTTTAAGCTCCGTTTTTTTTATTAGAATAAGTTCATATTAGTACAACAAGGTTATCTGCCAAGTTTCATTAAGATCTTTTTAGGGATTCAGTCTTTATGTGCCGCCATATTCTGCCATACCTATGCCTAGTGTGTTATCATGGTAGGAAACGGAATAACGGTTTTAAGCTCCGTTTTTTTTATTAGAATAAGTTCATATTAGTACAACAAGGTTATCTGCCAAGTTTCGTTAAGATATTTTTAGGGATTCAGTCTTTATGCGCCATATTCTGCCATACCTATGCCTAGTGTGTTATCATGGTTGGAAACTGAATAACGGTTTTAAGCTCCGTTTTTTTTATTGGAATAAGTTCATATTAGTACAACAAGGTTATCTGCCAAGTTTCATTAAGATCTTTTTAGGGATTCAGTCTTTATGCGCCGCCATATTCTGCCATACCTATGACTATGGTATTTTTTTTACTAAAGTTGTATTTTTTTAAAGTATTTTCCCTTTCCACTTCACTCTATTTAAAAATAAATTAGTGGAGGTTAAACTTTAATTGCGTTTTCAACAAGGCAAACCCATACATTTCTATATAGTAACTTTAAATTTTAAATAAACACTGAATCCCTAAGAAGATCTTGATGCAACTTTGAACATACCGTATTTTCTGGTGTATAAGACGACTGGGCGTATAAGACGACCCCAAACTTTTCCATATAAAATATGGAGTTTGGGATATACTCGCCGTATAAGACGGGGGTCATCTTACACGTCCAGTCATCTTATACGGGGTGTGCGGTGCGGATGTCGCTTGACCGGTCGCGTGACCATGACATCATCGAAGGTCCTTCGCTCAATGCATCCTTAGGAATGGAGGCCGCCGCTTGTACTGCTGAGAGCTGCGGGCCGTCGGAGGGTAAGTATATCCCATATTTTTTATTTTTATTCTTTTTTTTTTTTACATGCATATGGATCCCAGGGCCTGAAGGAGAGTCTCCTCTCCTCCAGATCCTGGGAACCATACAGGACCACTCCCTGCATACGCCGTACCTGGTGTATAAGACGACTCCCGACTTTTGAGATGATTTTCAGGGGTTAAAAAGTCGTCTTATACGCCGGAAAATACAGTAAGTTTGTCATTAATATGAACTTTTTCCAGCAAGAAAAACAGCTTAAAAATGTAATTCTGTTTTCAACAATGTTAGTTCATACATTCCTATATAATAACTTTACATTTCAAATAAACAGTGAATCCCTAAGTAGATCTTTATTGAAAAATTTTGCCTTAGGCCGGCCTCACACTAGCGTGTTTTACGGACGTATGAGAGGTGCTGAAAATACGGATTGCATACGGTACAATGCTTGTCTATGCCCCAGCTCCTATCAGCCGTGTTTTACTGATCCGTATATTATACGGTCTTCTACGGCCGTAGAAAATCACAGCATGCTGCGTTTGTCACCGTATTGCGCAAAAAAATACGCCAATGAAAGTCTATGGGGGCGAGAAAAATACAGATTACACACACACCAGCAGTGTGACTTGCGAGAAATACGCACCGGTGTTCTATAGAAAAGCCGACAATTCAGTGCGGTGTACAGTAAAATCACACTGATAGAATAGAATAGATAGAATAAATGTCTACACATAGTATAGGGGTGTATATATATATATATATATATATATATATATATATATATATATATATACTAGATGGTGGCCCGATTCTAACGCATCGGGTATTCTAGAATATGTATGTCCACGTAGTATATAGCCCAGCCACGTAGTATATTGCCCATTTACGTAGTATATTGCCCAGTGACGTAGTATATTGCCCAGTGACGTAGTATATTGCCCAGTAACATAGTATACAGCACAGAGCCACGTAGTATATTGCCCAGTCACGTAGTATATTGCCCAACTACGTAGTTTATTGCCCAGCCAGGTTTGTCCCAGTTTAAAAAATAAAAAAATAAACACATACTCACCTTTCCGAGGGCCCCTTGTAGTCCACGGCAGCTTCCGGTCCCAGGGATGGTATGAGCGCAGGACCTGTGATGACGTCGCGGTCACATGACTGTGATCACGGTGATGCACCCTCTGCTGGATGTCCTCATATGAACTCGAGCCTGGGAACTTTTCTTAATATTTTCCCATGCTCGAGTTCATATGAGGACATCCAGCAGAGGGCGCATCACCGCGACTGAAGGTAACTACAGGTCATTGACCTACATTCCATTCATTCCCCGGGGTTATACAGGCAGGAGCACAGCTGCATTAGCAGAGCTTCTGCTTATAAAATTAGTTAACCCCTTCAGATGGATTTACATCATGGGACGTGACAGAACGACGGAAGGTATGGGATATTGTTATTTTTTTATCTTAACTTTTTTACAGACCGAGGGTCTTCAGGTGGATTACCAGTATAATAAAATATTACAAAAACCTGTGTATTTATTTCATTAAAATACTTTGTAATAATGTGTGTGTGTGTGTGTGTGTGTGTGTGTTTTTTAACCATTTCATACTATTGGATTAATAATGGATACGTGTCATAATTGACGACTCTCCATTATTAATCTGGCTTAATGTCACCTTACAATAGCAAGGTGACATTAACCCTTCATTACCTCATATGCCACCGCTACAGGGGAGTGGGAAGAGAGTGGCCAAGTGCCAGAATAGGAGCATCTTCCAGATGTGCCTTTTCTGGGGTGGCTGGGGGCAGATGTTTTTAGCCAGGGCGGGGCAATAACCATGGACCCTCTCTAGGCTATTAATATCTGCCCTCAGTCACTGGCTTTACCATTCTGGCAAAGAAAATTGCGCGGGAGCCCACGCCAATTTTTTCCGCGATTTAACCCTTTAATTTAATAGCTAGAGCGCCCAAATTTTGCACATACACACTACTAACATTAGTAGTGTGGAATATGCAAAAAAAAAAGGAATGTGAGATGGTTTACTGTATGTAAAGCATGTGTCATATCATGTCGGGTTTGGGAGGAGATAGGAAAAGCCGGCAATTGAATTACCGGCTTTTCTCCTATCTAGCGCTGTATGAAATATTAATATATATACATATATGTGTCTCACTGACATTTTATAACATTATAATATTATATACAGTATATATATATATATTTATTATAAATATCTATATAATTGTCTAAGGGTTTAATTGTCTGTCTGTCCTGCAAATCCCGCATCTCTGATTGGTCGAGGCCAGCCGGGCACGGGCACAGTCTCTGATTGGTCGAGGCCAGCCGGCCTCGACCATTGTCCTCCACTGCTGTCAAGTGCCGCCATTGTGTTGTCTAAGGGTCTAATTGTCTGTCTGTCTCGGAAATCCCAACTTGCTGATTGGTCGAGGCCAGCCGGCCTCGACCAATCAGCGACGGTCACAGTCTGCCGCGAATTCTGGAATCATCATTGTCCTCCACTGCTGTCCAGTGCCGCCATTGTGTAGGGTGTGTGCCTCCGTCTCCCTGTATGGGCGGCATCTCCCTGTGTTTCTATCTTAGAATGGGTCGTAAACGAAAATACGCCAATGAGGATGACAGAAAAGCAGCAGCAGCAAGAAAACAACATCGGGAACAGGAGACACCACAACAAACTGCCGCCAGACAAGCCGAGGATGTGGAATCTCACAGACAACGTCGCCAACAGGAGACACCACAACAAACTGCTGCTAGACAAGCCCAGGATGCGGCATCTCACAGACACCGTCGCCAACCGGAGACACCACAACAAACTGTTGTACGACAGGAACAACATGATCGCCAAATTCATTAAAAAACGAATGCTCTACCAACTAAGGCACGACCAGGACAATATTCAACAACTTGCACATTACGTAACAGACAATGAATGTACAATTCATGAACACTACTGTGGGAATATGAATGCAGTTTGCTCTAAATGCGACTCTCTGAATTTCATTGATGAAAAACCATCTGACAATCAGTTTACTCAATGCTGCCAAAAAGGAATAGTTATGCTACCTAGACCTCACTACTCAGATCTGTTTGAGCAGTTAATGAAAGGAATGCATCATCACAAGTCCTGCGCGGAAAGGACCTGCCGTGACATCACGGTCATGTAACCGCAACACGGTCATTTGACCGCGACGTCATCACAGGTCCTGCGCGACAAGGACCTGTCGTGACGTCACGGTCATGTGACCGCGACGTCATCACACCCTGGGAGCGGAAGCTGCCGCCTGCACCCCACACAGGCGACAGAGCTACAACGCGCCTGCGGAAGGTGAGTATATGTTTATTTTTTTAACCTGTGTCATACATGGCTGGGCAATATACTACGTCACTGGGCAATATACTACGTCACTGGGCAATATACTACGTCACTGGCCAATATACTACGTGGCTCTGTGCTGTATACTACGTCACTGGGCAATATACTATGTAACTGGCCTATATACTATGTAAGTGGCCAATATACTACGTAACTGGGTAATATACTATGTGGCTCTGTGCTGTATACTACATCACTGGGCAATATACTACGTGGGTGGGCAATATGCTACGTGGGCTGTGCAATATACTACGTGGACATAAATATTCTAGAATACCCGATGCGTTAGAATCGGCCACCATCTAGTATACTATATAATTGTCTAAGGGTCAATTCCATCTGTCCTTCTGTCTGTCTGTCACGGTTATTCATTTGCTGATTGGTCTCGCAAGCTGCCTGTCATGGCTGCTGCGACCAATCAGCGACGGGCACAGTCCGGAAGAAAATGGCCGCTCCTTACTCCCCGCAATCAGTGCCTGTCGCCCGCATACTCCCCTCCGGTCACCGCTAACACAGGGTTAATGGCGGCGGTAACGGACCGCGTTATGCTGCGGGTAACGCACTCCGTTACCGCCGCTATTAACCCTGTGTGTCCCCAACTTTTTACTATTGACGCCGCCTATGCGGCATCAATAGTAAAACATGTAATGTTAAAAACAATAATAAAAAAAATATATATATACTATACTCACCCTCCGTAGTCGCACGCGCCGGCCGTCATCTTCCGTTGCAGGTTCCGGTGGCAAAGATGGTATGGGAGGAAGGACCTGCCATGACGTCATGGTCATGTGATTGCGACGTCATCACAGGCCCTGCGCGCCTGCGCTAGAAAGACCTGCCATGACGTCACAGTCATGTGACCGCGACGTCATCACAGGTCCTGCGCTCATACCATCCCTGGGACCGGAAGCTGCCGTGGACTACAAGGGGCCCTCGGAAAGGTGAGTATGTGTTTATTTTTTTATTTTTTAAACTGGGACAAACCTGGCTGGGCAATAAACTACGTAGTTGGGCAATATACTACGTGACTGGGCAATATACTACGTGGCTCTGTGCTGTATACTATGTTACTGGGCAATATACTACGTCACTGGGCAATATACTACGTCACTGGGCAATATACTACGTAAATGGGCAATATACTACGTGGCTGGGCTATATACTACGTGGACATACATATTCTAGAATACCCGATGCGTTAGAATCGGGCCACCATCTAGTATATATATATATATATATATATATATATATATATATATATATATATACACCCCTATACTATGTGTAGACATTTATTCTATCTATTCTATTCTGTCAGTGTGATTTTACTGTACACCGCACTGAATTACCGGCTTTTCACTAACACCGCTGCGTATTTCTCGCAAGTCACACTGCTGGTCCGTGTGTAATCCGTATTTTTCTCACCTCCCATAGACTTTCATTGGCGTATTTTTTTGCGCAATACGGTGACAAACGCAGCATGCTGCGATTTTCTACAGCCGTAGAAGACCGTATAATATACGGATCAGTAAAATACGGCTGATAGGAGCTGGGGCATAGACAAGCATTGTACCATATGCAATCCGTATTTTCAGCACCTCTCATACGTCCGTAAAACACGCTAGTGTGAGGCCGGCCTAAGGCAAAATTTTTCGATAAAGATCTACTTAGGGATTCACTGTTTATTTGAAATGTAAAGTTATTATATAGGAATGTATGAATTAACATTGTTGAAAACAGAATTACATTTTTAAGCTCTGTTTTTCTTGCTGGAAAAAGTTCATATTAATGACAAACTTATTTTCAAAGTAGCATCAAGATCTTCTTAGGGATTCAGTGTTTATTTAAAATTTAAAGTTACTATATAGAAATGTATGGGTTTGCCTTGTTGAAAAAGCAATTAAAGTTTAACTTCCGCTAATTTATTTTTAAATAGAGTGAAGTGGAAAGGGAAAATACATTAAAAAAATACAACTTTAGTAAAAAAAATACCATAGTCATAGGTATGGCAGAATATGGCGGCGCATAAAGACTGAATCCCTAAAAAGATCTTAACAAAACTTGAAAGATAACCTTGTTGGACTAATATGAACTTATTCCAATAAAAAAAACGGAGCTTAAAACGTAAGTCAGTTTCCAACCATGATAACACACTAGGCATAGGTATGGCAGAATATGGCGGCACATAAAGACTGAATCCCTAAAAAGATCTTAATGAAACTTGGAAGATAACCTTGTTGGACTAATATGAACATATTCCAATAAAAAAAACGGAGCTTAAAACCGTTATTCAGTTTCCAACCATGATAACACACTAGGCATAGGTATGGCAGAATATGGCGCATAAAGACTGAATCCCTAAAAAGATCTTAACGTAACTTGGAAGATAACCTTGTTGGACTAATATGAACTTACTCCAATAAAAAAAACGGAGCTTAAAACCGTTATTCCGTTTCCAACTATGATAACACACTAGGCATAGGTATGGCAGAATATGGCGGCGCATAAAGACTGAATCCCTAAAAAGATCTTAACGAAACTTGGAAGATAACCTTGTTGGACTAATATGAACTTATTCCAATTAAAAAAACGGAGCTTAAAACCGTAAGTCAGTTTCCAACCATGATAACACACTAGGCATAGGTATGGCAGCATATGGCGCATAAAGACTGAATCCCTAAAAAGATCTTAATGAAACTTGGAAGATAACCTTGTTGGACTAATATGAACATATTCCAATAAAAAAAACGGTGCTTAAAACCGTTATTCAGTTTCCAACCATGATAACACACTAGGCATAGGTATGGCAGAATATGGCGGCACATAAAGACTGAATCCCTAAAAAGATCTTAATGGAACTTGGAAGATAACCTTGTTGTACTAATATGAACTTATTCCAATAAAAAAAACGGAGCTTAAAACCGATATTCCGTTTCCAACCATGATAACACACTAGGCATAGGTATGGCAGAATACGGCGCATAAAGACTGAATCCCTAAAAAGATCTTAATGAAACTTGGAAGATAACCTTGTTGTACTAATATGAACTTATTCTAATTAAAAAAACGGAGCTTAAAACCGTTATTCCGTTTCCAAAAAGTGAACCCCTACATTCATGTATAGCAACTTTATGTCAAATAAATACATAAGTAAATAAATTGGTTACTCTGCTTCAAATAGAGTGAAGTGGAAAGGAAAACTAAATTAAGAAAATGAAACGGTAAAAAATTCTAAAATAGGCATAAGTATAGATGAATACGACTAAACTATCTACCATAGGCATAGGTATAGGTTAATTTGGCACATAGGGTTTTAGTATGCACCATTTGCAGTTCCCATCACCCCCACATCATCATTTGCAGTCCCCTATCCCCCCTTCACTTCATCTGCAGTCCCCCTTACTTCATCATTTGCAGCCCCCTATCATTTCAAGTGCAGTACCCCCTCAAATACAATTCATCATCTGCAGCCCCCTATTATTTCATCATGTGCAGTACTCCCTAAAACACACTTCATCATCTGCAGTCTCACTCCCCCCCACCTCACCTATTTAAAAAAAAAATATGTTTTTTATGCTTACCTCAGTCGATCCGGGGCGTCTAGTGTTTCCAGCAGTGAAGCAGCAGCTAGAATGTATGGGCTGCTGAGAGGACCTGACAGGAGCCCCTACATTCTAGCACATTCACTACTGAGATTGCTAGAATGTACAGGCTGTAGTCAGGACCTGCAGGGAGTCCATACATTCTAGCTACAGCCGAGCAGGAGCTGAGCAGCCGACTAGGTATAAGACGGCCGTGCACAGCTCCAAGAAGGCTCCCGGGCCCCAGCGCCGACGTGTGCGCCGCAGTGCACAGTATTCTAGTGCATGATGGGGCCCGATCAGTAGAAGCACAACAGTGGGGCCCCGGATCTGCGGGGCCCTCTGTGTACTGCTGCTGACCGGGCCCCATACAGCTGTAACGGCTGTAATGCCCTGATGGCGGCCCTGGTGAGGATCCCATACAAGCACTCCATCCATCCCAACCTAACTGTGCACCACGCCTTTTCCCACCACAAGGCATGGCAGGGAGTAGGCAGATCAAACTGTGGGTCCTACCAAAATATCTGGCCCCTGGGACAAATCATGTGCAAACATATGCCTGTTGAACGTGCATCCCAAGGGTCAGCCAGTGAAAACCGCAAAAGTATATGTCATCCTGGATGATCAGAGCAACCAATCACTTGTAAGGTCAAAACTTGTTCATCTGTTCAATTTAAAGGGAAATGCTTACCTCTACACTTTGGGCACCTGTAGTGGTGTTACAGAGGTCTCTGGGAGAAGAGCCAATGGACTAAAAGTATATTCTCTTGAGAACAATGTGGAGATACACATACCCACTCTAGTCAAGTGCAACCAGATACCATCCAATAGCGAGGAGATTCCAACGCCAGAAGCTCCTCTTCATCACCCTCATCTAAAGACTATAGCCAACAAGATACCAGTCCTTGACAACAGCACAAACATCCTGATTCTGCTTGGCAGAGACAGTATCCAGCTACACAAAATATGTCAGCAAATCAATGGACCACATGATGCACCATTTGCTCAACACTTTGATCTGGTCTGGGTTGGTACCTTCCATCCTTCCTTTGGTGTATATCACCCTTGCAGACCTAACCAAATCAGAATGTTGTTTTATTAAAGTGTTCAGTATGAAGGCATCAATCTCAATAGTATTCTCCTCACTGGGTCTAACATAAACAAAAGCCTTATAGGAGTACTGGTTCACTTCAGACAAGAACCTGTTGAAGTAATGGCCGACATTCAGCAAATGTTTAATTGTTTTGTCATGAGACAAGACAGTAGAAACTACCTCAGGTTCCTATGACCAAAGGACCATGACGTCCACAATGAGATTATAAACTACCGGAAGAAGGTACATGTCTTTGGAAGCAGCCCCTCCCCTGCTGTGGCAATCTATGGACTGAGATGGACAGCCCAGTAAGGTGAGAGAGAGTATGGATCTGAAGTGCATCTATTTGTGGAGAAGAACTTCTATGTAGATGATAGACTTAAGTCTTTGCCCACAGGTAAAGAGGCAATTGATCTATTCTCCAGAACACAGGAAAAGTTGTCTGCAGCAAACCTCAGGCTTCATAAGATCATGTCCAACAGCCAGGAGGTAATGAGAGCATTCCCATCTGATGACCAGGCTTAAAGGTTCTAATGTTCTTCATATGCAACAGGTCTAGGTCTGCTTTGGGACATTAAAGGGGACATGTTAAAATTCCAGGTGTCAGTTTTTTAAAAAACCCTTCTCCAAATGAGGAGCCTTATTTGTGGTGAACAGCATCTATGATACTCTCAGATGTATAGCACTCATCACTATTCAACTAAAGATACTGTTGAGAGAGTTGATCACTGAGAACATGGATTAGGACCAGTAGCGTAGCTACTGGGGGGGCAGAGGGGGCCGTCGCCCCGGGCCCTGTCACATAAAGGGGCCCACCGGGAGCCAGGGCGAGGACACTTCTGTGATGATGCAGAACACCGCATAGGAGCAGAGCAGTATAATGTCTGCTTCCGTCTGACGGAGACTCTGCACGCTGCTAGCACAGTGGCGGCTGCAGTCTCCCTCCTGCAGTGAATGGTTTCGCCCGTCTGACCTGATCATGAAGCTTTTCCTGGCTGCAGTTTTTCTTCACTCTGTGCACGCTGGGATTGGCTCAGGCACGCTGGGTCCTAGTGCCCACAACTTGCATTTCACCTAGACACTTCCTGGTCCTGCCTGCAAACTATAGCAGTAAGTGCTGGGGATGGAACTTAGGCCATGTTCACACGCTGCGGGTTCCTCTGCGGGTTAATCCCGCAGCGGAATTGAAAATCTGCAGGGCAAAACCGCTGCTGTTATCCCTGCAGATTTATCGCGGTTTGTTCCGCGGTTTCCGCTGCGGGATTACTGCTGTACTATTGATGCTGCATATGCAGCAATATGCAGCATCAATAGTAATGTAAAAAATAATAAAAATTGGCTATACTCACCCTCCGATGTCCGGATCTCCCCGGCGCTGCAAGCGGCTGTGCCGACAAGGACCTTCGTGACGTCACTGTCATGTGACCACGGCGTCATCACGGTCATGTGACCGCGACGTCACCACAGGTCCTGTTCGGCACAGCAACTGACACCGGACGCCGCGGGCAGCGCTGAGAGGTGAGTATAGCATTATTTTTTATTTTAATTCTTTTTTTTACACCCAAATATGGTTCCCAGGGCCTGGAGGAGAGTCTCCTCTCCTCCACCCCGGGTACCATCTGCACATTATCCGCTTAACTTCCCGCAATGTGGGCACAGCCCCATGTGGGAAGTTAGCAGTTCAATGCATTTCTATGGGTGCAGAATCGCTGCGATTCTGCACCAAGAAGTGACATGCTCCTTCTTTTTTTCTGCAGAAAATCCGCGCGGATTTTCCACAGAAAAAAAGGATCGTCGGCACAGCGGGTTTTGTTTTCCATTAGGTTACATTGTACTGTAACCTACATGGAAAAAGGATGCGGACCCGCAGCTGCAAAACAGCTGCGGGTCCGCAGCAAAACCCGCAGCGTGTGAACATAGCCTTATTAGGTTTATTAAATTCAGGTATGTCACTGTGAGACCGTTGGGGTATTGTGGGGGCTGAAAGTGAGTGAGGGGGAACAGGGTACTGGGGGGTGGATGTGAGATGATGGGGGTATTGTGGGGGAGGGGAGACAGGGCACTGGGGGGTAAATGTGAGACCATGGGGGTGTTGTGGGGCTGAAGGTGGGTGAGGGGGGACAGGGCACTGAGGGGGTGGATGTGAGATGATGGAGGTATTGGGGCTGAAGTGAGGGAGGGGGGAAGGCACTCGGGGCTGAATATTATAATGTTTTGTTATGATATTATAAGTACTCCATCACATATAATATTTGCTGTCTGGGGAGGCTGGAGATGGAGGGGGGGTGGTATGGGGCTTTTGAAACGTACCACATGGGTCTTTTATGAGTATTAGTATAAGGAGCCCGCATACAGTAACCAGGAGCTGCATCACATTTACAGCACCACTCCAGCATTATTATTTATTTCACTGCTGGAGCGGTGCTGAAAATCCAAGTTCCCTGCCCTCTGTCTGATACTCACCTTCTGGCGTTTTCATCTGTTTTTGTCTCCACTCGGCTCCGTTTGTGACCTGTCCACTGCTCCAGTGTTTTATGGAGCAGCGCAGAGGTCACTAATCAATGTGAGTCTATTTGAGCCTTGATCTGGCCTCTTTCTCACTCTCAGGCTATATGCACACGGTGCGGATTGACAGCAATTTTCCATGCGTTGTACAGTACCATGTAAAACTATGGAAAACCAAATCCGCAGTGCACATGCTGCGGAAAATACCACGGGGAAACACTGCGGTTTATATTCCGCAGCATATCAATTCTTTGTGCGGATTCCTCAGTGTTTTACACCTGCTCCCCAATAGGAATCCGCAGGTGTAAAAGCGCAGGCAAAATCCTCACAAAAAACGCAGGAAATACATGGTAAATCCACAGGTAAAACACAGCACGTTTTAACTGTGGATTTTGCAAAAACGGTGCGGAGAAATCCGCACACGAATCCTCAACGTGGGCACATAGCCTCATAGTCTTACATTGAGCGTTTGTGACATAGCTTCTCACTTCTGGCCAGTCAGAAGCTGCACTCACAAGTTTGGGACTGCAGCAGTACCACAAAAGAGTGAATACGCCGGAGGATGAGTAAATGACCGGCGAAGAGGACTTGCGCTTAAAACACCACACCAGCGGTGGAAAAAAAACCCTGCTAGAGTGGTGCTTTAATTAGAGTAATAAATTGCTTATTATTAAGTTGATAAAGGCTTGGAATAAATGTCTGCAGTCACTTTATGTGACTGCAGACTGCCAAATCATGACAGGGAGCTGCGTGCCGATCATACTGTGTATAAGGGAGCTGCGGGTCCATCATACTGTGTATAAGGGAGCTGCGGGCCCATCATACTGTGTATAAGGGAGCTGCGGGCCCATCATACTGTGTATAAGGGAGCTGCGGGTCCATCATACTGTGTATAAGGGAGCTGCAGGCCCATCATACTGTGTATAAGGGAGCTGCGGGCCCATCATACTGTGTATAAGGGAGCTGCGGGCCCATCATACTGTGTATAAGGGAGCTGCGGGCCCATCATACTGTGTATACAGTAAGGGAGCTGCGGGCCCATCATACTGTGTATAAGGGAGCTGCGGGCCCATCATACTGTGTATAAGAGCTGCGGGCCCATCATACTGTGTATAAGGGAGCTGCGGGCCCATCATACTGTCTATAAGAGCTACGGGCCCATCATTTTGTGTATAAGGGAGCTGCGGGCCCATCATACTGTATATAAGGGAGCTGCGGGCCAATCATACTGTGTATAAGAGAGCTGCGGGCCCATCATACTGTGTATAAGGGAGCTGCAGGCCTATCATACTGTCATACGGGAGCTGCAGGCTCATCATACTGTGTATAAGGGAGCTGCGGGCCCATCATACTGTGTATAAGGGAGCTGCGGGCCCATCATACTGTGTATACAGTAAGGGAGCTGCGGGCCCATCATACTGTGTATAAGGGAGCTGCGGGCCCATCATACTGTGTATAAGGGAGCTGCAGGCCTATCATACTGTCATACGGGAGCTGCAGGCTCATCATACTGTGTATAAGGGAGCTGCGGGCCCATCATACTGTGTATAAGGGAGCTGCGGGCCCATCATACTGTGTATACAGTAAGGGAGCTGCGGGCCCATCATACTGTGTATAAGGGAGCTGCGGGCCCATCATACTGTGTATAAGAGCTGCGGGCCCATCATACTGTGTATAAGGGAGCTGCGGGCCCATCATACTGTCTATAAGAGCTACGGGCCCATCATTTTGTGTATAAGGGAGCTGCGGGCCCATCATACTGTATATAAGGGAGCTGCGGGCCAATCATACTGTGTATAAGAGAGCTGCGGGCCCATCATACTGTGTATAAGGGAGCTGCAGGCCTATCATACTGTCATACGGGAGCTGCAGGCTCATCATACTGTGTATAAGGGAGCTTTGGCCCCATCATACTGTGTATAAGGGAGCTGTAGGCCCATCATACTGTGTGTAAGGGAGCTGCGGGCCCATCATACTGTGTATAAGGGAGCTGCGGGCCCATCATACTGTGTATAAGGGAGTAGCAGGCCCATCATACTGTGTATAAGGGAGCTGCGGGCCCATCATACTGTGTATAAGGAAGCTGCGGGCCCATCATACTGTGTATAAGGGAGCTGCGGGCCCATCATACTGTGTATAAGGGAGCTGCGGGCTCATCATACTGTGTATAAGGGAGCTGCGGGCCCATCATACTGTGTATAAGGGAGCTGTGGGCCCATCATACTGTGTATAAGGGAGCTGCAGGCCTATCATACTGTCATAAGGGAGCTGCAGGCTCATCATACTGTGTATAAGGAAGCTGTGGCCCCATCATACTGTGTACAGGGGAACTGTGAGGGACATCATACTGTTTGACGGAAGCTGCAGGCCCATCATACTGTTTATAAAGGAGCTGTGGACCCACCATACTGTGTATAGGGAACTGTGAAGGGGATATTGCGCATATGGGAGCTGTTGGCCCATTACACTGTATATAGGGGAGCTCTGGGGGGGCATTATACTTTCTATAGTGGAGCTCTGTCAGCATTATACTGTGTAAAGTGGAGCAGTGAGAACATCATACGGTGTGTCGGGTAGTTATAGAATCATCATACTGTGTATAGAGGAGCTGTGGGGGCCTTATACTGTGTATATGGAAGCTTTGAGCTCACCATACTGTGTATAATGGAGCAGTACATTGGGGAACTTAGGGGACATTATTAAATGTAAAGTGGGCACTTAAAATAATTACTGTATTGTTATAGGGGCACTCAGAGTATTGCGACCATCAAAGTTACATATTGTCACAATATGGCGGTAAAATCAATGTTCGTTTTTGTATATAGATTTATTTTCAATAACAGTAGGGTCATATTCTGAGGTTTCACTATATTCACAATTAGAGTGCGCAACCGTAACTGTAATCAGGGTTAACTGGTTAGGGGCCCACTCAGATCTTTCGCTCCCCCTAAGTTGAAACCCTAGCTACGCCTCTGATTAGGACAGTACGCTACAATCCCAGAAACAAAGGTGGGAAACATGGAAGAAGTCTCTGAAAGTCTTAAAAAAATATTTAGAATTGAGAGTTCTCAGTGGTTGATACCTTTTAATGGCTAACTGAAAAGATGGTAACAAATTGCAAGCTTTCGAGACTCCATAGGTCTCTTCATCAGGCAAAGACTAAAAGAAATTCTGAAGAATCACATATTTATGCACAACATAGCACAGAAAAAAAGAAAAAAAAAACATGGATAAGACAGGTGACATGAAGCAGAATTACCATCAACCACTGAGGACTCTCAATTCTAAATATTTTTCTATCTACTGGCCAACACGGTACCAAGATATACAGTATATCTTTCCTATATCAAACTGAAAGTCTTAGAACATCTTCAAGTCCCACATTGTTATTCCTTAAAGTCCTTTTCAGCTGCCTTCAGATTAGAAGCCCACGTTTTCTCTGATGCATTTACAGAGGCCATGTCTGCAATAGCATGTCTGATGACACCGAAGGCCAGCAACAGGGTGTCCTAGACAAGGCCAAGCTAGCACCAAAGCCTGCACACTCTGTACCAGGACTTGAATTTTGTGCTGCTGTACTGGTGGCAGAGGTTTCCAAAGTTTCACCTGAACACTGGCACCACTTCTCTGCTGACCTGAAATTAGCTGATCGAGAAACAGGATTCATGGCTGCATCTAGTCTTTGCGACAACACCTGGCTGTCATCTCCAAGCTTTCTACATGGGGACCCTTGTTTTGCTGATGGCAGCAGCACATAGGAGCTTGAGGAACCGGACGCTGACAGGGAGATCATACCAGCCATCTCTATGTGCCGCACATCTATGGCATCAAGAGTGAAGCTGAGGCGTCATCACTCTGGACGCTTCTTGAGCTAGTCATTGGGTGTGCAGGCTGGTATTCACCTGACTTTTATTGCCATGTGCTTCATAAGAGAAGGAATCACACGAAGGACATTGCTACTGGACCCAGCTCACCGTGGACAGCATACTGTCATACACCTCCAGCTGTATAGAACTCCAACTTTCACTATTTGATTATTGAGATGGTGGAAGTTTTGCATGTTGTGGCTTCCCCAATCTGAAGATGGGTTTCCATTTGGACTTGGATTATTCTACTGTTGTGGACTACAGATCACCACTCACAAATTTGGACTTACAACTGTTATAGTTTATTGTTGTATGTTTCTTTTTTATCAGTGGACAGTGGACATCATACAAAGACTTCACATCAAAAATGGTTCAGCATGAAATCTAAAGATTTCAGATGGGCAGTGTCATGACACATGATTTGGGAATCATACAGACAGAATTGTATTAACATTGTGTTATGTTGTGCTGTTTCATTGCTATGTAATAAGGGTTGCCCTCTTTAGTTTATCTTTCCTCTCTTCCTGTCTCTCTCTGATGTAGCTCTCATGTCTGTAACCCCTCCCTTTTTCCTCATTCTTATTCCTTATTCACTGTCTATTAGCCATCTTAGAAGCTCATGTGTTTGCAGCCCTGTTTCTGAAAATTCTTTTTTACCTACTGTACGTGTGCATATCTACAAGAATTCTGCTGGAAAATAAACCTTCTTTTGGAATCTTGATGCATGCCTCCTGCAGACAAGTTCAAGCTATGTGAGGACATCACTCTGTGTGAGTAAGGGATGATAGGGGCAGCCTAGAAATGGTGTCTCAAGCGCCCTATTCTTGCACCTTAGTGATGGAGTCAGAATATGCTGACTGAAATGTATTTAATACTTCATCCAAAAGCCTTTGCTGGTGATGACAGCTTCAAGTTTCCCCCTGTATGGGGAAACTAGTCGCATGCATTACTCAGGTGTGACTTCAGCCAATTCTTCCACACACTCTTCAAATCCTGAAAGTTCCGTGGGCTCCTTCTATGAACTCTCAGCATTAGCTTCTTCAATAAATTTTCTATTGGATTCAGGTCAGGTGGTTGGCTGAGCCATTCTAGAATTTTATTGTCTTTATCTGAAACCAATGGATAATTTCCTTGGCTGCCTGGTTAGTTTCATTGTGTTGCTGAAATGTCCACTCTTTTTCATCTTCATCATCCTGGTAGATTGCAACAGATTTTTATCCAGAATGTATAGGTATATTTGTCCATTCATCCTTCCTTTAATTACACTACTCACAAAAAGTTAGGGATATTTGGTTTTCGTGCATAATATCAGGATGAACCTAAAATGCACTCTAATCTTTTCAGGTGAACCCAATGTGACCTTCCCTAAACTTTTGAATGCACGTGTCCAACTGTTCATTGTTTCAGTACTTTTTGTACAACCTGCTGTTCTCTAATAAGAAGCTTAATAGCAAAATTCACAACAGGTGTTTGATCCATGAATTGGCCAATATATTTCTGGGGTTCAATTACAATTGGTATTTAAACAGTCCTGCACATAGTGCTGTTTACATTTTGACATCATGAGACCAAGATGACTCCAAACAATTGATCAACAGTACCTCGTTATTGTGAGACTTCACCCAAGAAGAAGAGGCCACTGAGCTTAGTGTGTCACCAGCAGGTTGAAACAAAGATACAGAGAGGGACTCGAAGAGTCACAGAAAGGCAGAGAAGTGGATGTCTTTTGGCCACATCCCACACTGATGACTGCTGTTAATAATGCCCTTCGGAACCAGATGATGAATGCGATGCAACTCCAGGCACATTTAAGGGAGATGAGAGGCACCCATGGGTCCCGTAATACAATTTAGAAAGTGTTTACATCAGTGTGTTCTGTGTGCTAGATGACCTGCAAGGGCACCTGACCACACTACCAGGCCAGGGAGTATCCACACTGGACAAGGGAGCCGTGGGTTTCTGTGCTGTTCATTGATGAAAGTCGACTCACACTGAACATCAGCCACTGTTGTCACCAGACAAGCCTTTGGAGGTGGTGGTGGTATTGTGGGCAGGTGTGTCTAGTCAATACAGAACTGCCCCATGCTTTGTGAATAGTAAAGGACCAATCCCCTAATACTTGAATAACATTATTAATGCAGTCATTGTGCCTATGCACGATCAACACAGGCCTAATTTCATCTGCATGGACGACAATGCTCCAGCTCATTAACACTAGAAGTCCCAGAGAGGGGTCATTTTACATAATAAAAGTTTGTGTGATTCTCCACAATTTCATATACATTCATGATTCACCTGTGGATGTGGAAGATACTGCCAGTCTACATAATGTCCTATCAAATCTCCTCGCCTCTTCGGGACTCAGAATCCACGATTTATTTGCTAACTTTTTTGACGCCTAAGAGAGCAACTTAATGGTGAGATAATTATGTTAGTACACATTTGATTTACGTTATTTCCTCCACCTGCCATACCCATCAGGTGATAGCTGTACATTATGGTAAGGAGTACTTATATAGAAGAAGTATTCGAACAAACCCTATCCATTTATTATATAGACTATATAAATAATGAAAAAAAATATATAATTTGTATTGCCAGTTGCCACATCTGTAATTACTGGAATTTTGAAAACATTGTGTTATTTATTCAGTTACATAAATACTTTCTAAAAATTACAAATAAAAGTGAGCGTCATTTTTTAGCACAGTGAATGGAGAAAAATGAAACCCCAAAAATGTAAAAAATTGTTCTATTACTATGTTTCATTAATCCCTCCCAAAAAGTTTTAATCTCTTCCTGATCAGGAGATTTTAAGATGTTAACAAACAAGCATTTTTTGTAATTTAAATGTTGAAAAAAAAATCAGAACGTTGAAAAAAAAATTTGCTTGCAACAAACACTTTACAGTTTGCATGCAATGACTTAGATTCACCAGGCATTTGCTTTTCACACATTTACCGGCTGACCTGCCAGGTATTCTCATCTCGTCATCATCATTGCTTCAATTATTTCATCTATCACATGGATGGACATGTGAGTGTGAGCTCACTGTTATTATAGTGCTCTTTTTTTTACAATCTCGTACATTGCTTTGCCATCTCTCTTTGTGTATACTCACCATGTTGAGTTATATATTTCTTTGAAATAGTGGTCACCTTCAAATATCAGTACATGATATCAGCTTGAGATGATCTGGGGGAGATTCCTTCAGTATTACAGTTTGTTCTTAAGTCATGTTCATATTATTATTTTTGTTTTATAGATTTTGTTCAACATTTTTCATGAGCTATTTTTGTGGATTACATTTGTTCCTTCTATTTCCCTTACCCTTATTTATGTTAAACTTTTGATGCTCTTTATTATTTTTCTCTATACAGTATATTGTCACATATTCCATGAAAATCGCAAACAAGGTTAAACATTGGCAATATAATCATTGCCAGAATGAATAAAATACAAATATATTCAAGCATTATAGAAACTTTACATCTATATCATTGTGCCAGGATCATTGGATAACCTGTGTACATGCTGATGCCCTTTATCGTACACAGATATGTTGCTTTAGTGCATGCCTCTATGCATGTGCTGATTGGTAATGGGGAGGGGAGAGAAGCCAAAAAGACAATCACAAAGTCCATATTATAGTGAATGTATAAAAAATGCTTTTATTTTAACAGGCATAGATAGGCATGGGTAAACACATGTGAAGAAACGTACAACCATGTATGCAAGGGGCGCACCGGACAACATGAGCAGATGGTATCCCATATGGTGAGCTAAACCATGCAACATACTTATTTATATACAAAGGTACAATCCAGAATCAAGGTTAGGTGAAAGATAACTTACACTATGGTGTCAGGGTGAGATACTGATGCAGAATTGCATGTACAGTGTATATAAATGCAAGATCAGAAAAGGGTGTAAAATATACCCTGGCACTGCGATCATATAGTATGCTCAAAGTATCTCATACCTAAAGAAGTTCACCAACAGGAGCTTATGTGGTACGTGTGCCCGCCCCAATGCACGTTTCGGAGAAGCACCTTCGTCAGGAGTCCCCACAGCATCCAGAAGTTAAGGCATAGTGGATAGGGTTCCAAGAAATCCAATACCCACTATGCGTGCACAGATGCCCATGGCTTACCTTCGGAGACTGACATGCGGCGCATCTTTCCAGACCGCAGCATGTCTATTTATCTTGCGGAGACACGAGTCTCTGCAAAGTAAATGTCACCCGTGCAAAGTATTAAACATGGTGATTCCGCACGGTTCAATGAACACATGCGGATTCACCTATGTTCAATAGCTGCCAGCGCTTTGGACGCAGGGGACATGTGCTGATTCCAAAGCACTGCCAATTACTAAACGTCTGCACATACCTTAACCCCTTTCTGACATCGGACGTACTATCCCGTCGAGGTGGGGTGGGCCCCCATGACCACGGACGGGATAGTACGTCCAGCGCGATCGGCGGCGCTCACGGGGGGAGCGCGGCCGATCGCGGCCGGGTGTCAGCTGCCTATCGCAGCTGACATCCGGCACTATGTGCCAGGAGCGGTCACGGACCGCTCCCGGCACATTAACCCCCGGCACACCGCGATCAAACATGATCGCGATGTGCCGGCGGTGCAGGGAAGCATCGCGCAGGGAGGCGGCTCCCTGCGGGCTTCCCTGAGCCCCCCGCAGCAACGCGATGTGATCGCGTTGCTGCGAGGGTCTTACCTCCCTCCCTGCCTGCTCCAGACCCGGATCCAAGATGGCCGCGGATCCGGGTCCTGCAGGGAGGGAGGTGGCTTCACAGAAGCCTGCTCAGAGCAGGCACTGTGAAGCAGCCTGCACTTCTCGCAGATCGGTGATCTGTCAGAGTCCTATGCAAACTGGCAGATCACTGATCTGTATTGTCCCCCCCTGGGGCAAAGTAAAAAAGTAAAAAAAAAAATTTCCAAATGTGTAAAAAAAAATATTCCAAAATAATGAAAAAAAAAATATATATATTATTCCCATAAATACATTTCTTTATCTAAATAATAAAAAAAAACAATAAGAGTACACATATTTAGTATCGCCGCGTCCGTAACGACCCGACCTATAAAACTGGCCCACTAGTTAACCCCTTCAGTAAACACCGTAAGAAAAAAAAAAAAAAACGAGGCAAAAAACAACGCTTTATTATCATACCGCCGAACAAAAAGTGGAATAACACGCGATCAAAAAGACAGATATAAATAACCATGGTACCGCTGAAAGCGTCATCTTGTCCCGCAAATAACGAGCTGCCATACAGCATGATCAGCAAAAAAATAAAAAAGTTATAGTCCTGAGAATAAAGCGATGCAAAAATAATTATTTTTTCCATAAAATAGTTTTTATCGTATAAAAGCGCCAAAACATAAAAAAATAATATAAATGAGGTATCGCTGTAATCGTACTGACCCGACGAATAAAACTGCTTTATCAATTTTACCAAACGCGGAACGGTATAAACGCCTCCCCCAAAAGAAATTCATGAATAGCTGGTTTTTGGTCATTCTGACTCACAAAAATCGGAATAAAAAGCGATCAAAAAATGTGACGTGCCCAAAAATGTTACCAATAAAAACGTCAACTCGTCCCGCAAAAAACAAGACCTCACATGACTCTGTGGACCAAAATATGGAAAATTTATAGCTCTCAAAATGTGGTAACGCAAAAAATATTTTTTGCAATAAAAAGCGTCTTTCAGTGTGTCACGGCTGCCAATCATAAAAATCCGCTAAAAAACTCGCTATAAAAGTAAATCAAACCCCCCATCATCACCCCCTTAGTTAGGGAAAAATAAAAAAAATGTATTTATTTCCATTTTCCCATTAGGGCTAGGGTTAGGGCAAGGGTTGGGGCTAGGGTTAAGGCTACAGTTAGGGTTGGGGCTAGAGTTAGGGTTAGGGTTGGGGCTAAAGTTACGGTTAGGGTTTAGATTACATTTACGGTTGGGAATAGGGTTGGGATTAGGGTTAGGGGTGTGTCAAGGTTAGAGGTGTGGTTAGGGTTACTGTTGGGATTAGGGTTAGGGGTGTGTTTGGATTAGGGTTTCAGTTATAATTGGGGGTTTTCCACTGTTTCGGCACATCAGGGGCTCTCCAAACGCGACATGGCGTCCGATCTCAATTCCAGCCAATTCTGCGTTGAAAAAGTAAAACAGTGCTCCTTCCCTTCAGAGCTCTCCCGTGTGCCCAAACAGGGGTTTACCCCAACATATGGGGTATCAGCGTACTCAGGACAAATAGGACAACAACCTTTGGGGTCCAATTTCTCCTGTTACCCCTGGGAAAATACAAAACTGGGGGCTAAAAAATAATTTTTGTGGGGAAAAAAGATTTTTTATTTTCACGGCTCTGCGTTATAAACTGTAGTGAAACACTTGGGGGTTCAAAGTTCTTACAACACATCTAGATAAGTTCCTTGGGGGGTCTAGTTTCCAAAATGGGGTCACTTGTGCGGGGCTTCTACTGTTTAGGTACATTAGGGGCTCTGCAAACGCAATGTGACGCCTGCAGACCATTCCATCTAAGTCTGCATTCAAAATGGCGCTCCTTCCCTTCCGAGCCCTTCCATGCGTCCAAACGGTGGTTCCCCCCCACATATGGGGTATCAGCGCACTCAGGACAAATTGGACAACAACTTTGGGGGTCCAATTTCTCCTGTTACCCTCGGGAAAATACAAAACTGGGGGCTAAAAAATAATTTTGGTGGGAAAAAATTTTTGTTTTATTTTTACGGCTCTGCATTATAAACTTTTGTGAAGCCCTTGGTGGGTCAAAGCGCTCACCACACATCTAGATAAGTTCCTTAGGGGGTCTGCTTTCCAAAATGGTGTCACTTGTGGGGGGTTTCTACTGTTTAGGTACATTAGGGGCTCTGCAAACGCAATGTGACACCTGCAGACCATTCCATCTAAGTCTGCATTCCAAATGACGCTCCTTCCTTTCCGAGCCCTCCCATGCGCCCAAACAGTGGTTCTCCCCCACATATGGTGTATCATCGCACTCAGGACAACTTGGACAACAAATTTTGGGGTCCAATTTCTCCTGCTACCCTCGGGAAAATACAAAACTGGGGGCTAAAAAAATAATTTTTGTGGGAAAAAATTTTTGTTTTATTTTTACGGCTCTGCATTATAAACTTCTGTGAAGCCCTTGGTGGGTCAAAGCGCTCAAAACACATCTAGATAAGTTCCTTAGGGGGTCTACTTTCCAAAATGGTGTCACTTGTGGGGGGTTTCAATGTTTAGGCACATCAGTGGCTCTCCAAACGCAACATGGCGTCCCATCTCAATTCCTGTCAATTTTGCATTGAAAAGTCAAACGGCGCTCCTTCCCTTCCGAGGTCTCCCATGCGCCCAAACAGTGGTTTACCCCCACATATGGGGTATCAGCGTACTCAGGACAAATTGTACAACAACTTTTGGGGTCCAATTTCTTCTCTTACTCTTGGGAAAATAAAAAATTGGGGGTGAAAAGATAATTTTTGTGAAAAAATATGATTTTTTATTTTTACGGTTCTGCATTATAAACTTCTGTGAAGCACTTGGTGGGTCAAAGTGCTCACCACACCTCTAGATAAGTTCCTTAGGGGGTCTACTTTCCAAAATGGTGTCACTTGTGGGGGGTTTCAATGTTTAGGCACATCAGGGGCTCCCCAAACGCAACATGGCGTCCCATCTCAATTCCAGTCAATTTTGCATTGAAAAGTCAAATGGCGCTCCTTCGCTTCCGAGCTCTGTCATGCGCCCAAACAGTGGTTTACCCCCACATATGGGGTATTGGCGTACTCAGGACAAATTGTACAACAACTTTTGGGGTCCATTTTCTCCTGTTACCCTTGGTAAAATAAAACAAATTGGAGCTGAAGTAAATTTTTTGTGAAAAAAAGTTAAATGTTCATTTTTATTTAAACATTCCAAAAATTCCTGTGAAGCACCAGAAGGGTTAATAAACTTCTTGAATATGGTTTTGAGCACCTTGAGGGGTGCAGTTTTTAGAATGGTGTCACACTTGGGTATTTTCTATCATATAGACCCCTCAAAATGACTTCAAATGAGATGTGGTCCCTAAAAAAAAATGGTGTTGTAAAAATGAGAAATTGCTGGTCAACTTTTAACCCTTATAACTGCCTAACAAAAAAAAAATTTGGTTCCAAAATTGTGCTGATGTAAAGTAGACATGTGGGAAATGTTACTTATTCAGTATTTTGTGTGACATATCTCTGTGATTTAATTGCATAAAAATTCAAAGTTGGAAAATTGCGAAATTTTCGAAATTTTCGCCAAATTTCTGTTTTTTTCACAAATAAACGCAGGTACTATCACAGAATTTTTACCACTATCATGAAGTACAATATGTCACGAGAAAACAATGTCAGAATCACTGGGATCCGTTGAAGCGTTCCAGAGTTATAACCTCATAAAGGGACAGTGGTCAGAATTGTAAAAATTGGCCCGGTCATTAACGTGCAAACCACCCTTGGGGGTGAAGGGGTTAATACTTGCATGCTCTTTTCGTTTAACGAATATAATGGGAGTCAATGCGGAAGCAGAGCTTTTTTCCGGCAGACCCTACAAAGAGGTCTGGGGGCAGTGAAAATGTTAAAATAGATGGTAAAAGTACTGAGTGGAAGGAGAACAGCATGGGGAAGAACTCTGGAAGCATCTCTGACTCACAGATCGCTGCTGAGAACATTGGTGTCACACTTTTACTCAACTTAAAGGAGTGACTAAAACATTCCAAACTGACGAGAAAATACATTTTAGGGAAAAAAATGTTAAGAAACATTTTTTGATGTATAACGACTTGTATATAAGCAAGATTTTAAAAAGATTTAATAAAAAATATAATTTAAGTTAACCAAAATTGATTTTTTTTATTAAAAAATAGGAGATTTCAGTGTAATTTATGAAAGAAGAAAGAACTGCCAAAAATAAAGGACTCCGATAAACCACATATTAGACATAAAGGAGGGCTTCATACGCAGTTTGTTCAAATTGTAATGTATTGGTACTCCTAGACTTATAAAAGCTATGCACTTTTGAGGTTTATAGACCAAGGAAATGTACTCTAGATCACGGAATAGCCTATAGATGAGCAATATAATTCCAATAAGGGTATGTGCACATGTTGAGTAAAATTTCAGCACCATTTCTGCATCTCGTCAGGAAAAACGCAGCTGCAAAAACGTGTGTTTTTGATTGGTTGATTGAGAATTGACATGCAGCAGACTATTTTGCACCACATCTGCAAGTCATAAACACTCAATGTGTGCATGACACGTCAGGTTTCTCATTCACTTTGCTTGCATCAGATTTTGGCACAAATCTGTTGAGAAAAATTTTTTAAGACGATTTTTGAGGGTTATATGCCAAATAAATTGACTCGAGACCACAGAATAGTCTATGGGTGAGCAATATAATACCGATAAATTTTGAACAAGTTTTTTGACCCTTATATACCACTGAAATATACCCAAGAATATGTAAAAAGTCTATGGATGAGCAATATAATACGATACATTTTAATAACTTTTTTTGAGCGTTACCGTATTTTTCAGACTATAAGATGCACCAGACTATAAGACGCACCTAGGTTTTAGAGGTGGAAAATAGGGAAAAATATATTTGAAGTAAAAAATGTGGTAAAATATTTAATAACATACACAACAGACTATTTATTATATGTGGTGTTATTATATATAATAGTATGTTGTTATGTTGGAAGCTTCAGGTAGAAGATGGTAACTGTGGGACCAGTGTGGTGTCTATATGTACTATATGAAGATGCTGGAGGGTGAGTATAAGAATGGGGGGCACAGGGCTTATATTTAAAGCACCACTCCAGCACTGAAAAATAACATTGGAGTGCTGCTTTAAGATCCCATGGGAGAACTATAACTCCCAGCATGTCCTGCAGATCCTATGGCATGCTGGGAGTAATACCGTATATACTCGAGTATAAGCCGAGATTTTCAGCCCAAATTTTTGGGCTAAAAGTGCCCCTCTCGGCTTATACTCGAGTCATGATCGGTGGTGGGGTCGGCGGGTGAGGGGGAGAGAGGACTGTCGCATACTCACCTAGTCCCGGCGCTCCTGGCGCTCCCCCTGCCTGTCCCACGGTCTTCGGTGCCGCAGCTCTTCCCCTGTTCAGCGGTCACGTGGGACCGCTCATTAATGTTATGAATATGGACTCCACTCCCATAGGGGTGGAGCCGCATATTCATTCCTGTAATCAGCGGTAACGGTGACCGCTGACAGAGGAAGAGGCTGCGGCACCTGGAGACCAGCTGTCCAGGATAAGGAGCCAGGGACGCCGGGAGCAGGTAAGTATGTCATAGTTACCTGTCCACGTTCCACACGCCGGGCGCCGCTCTGTCTTCCCGTCCTCTTGCAGTGACTGTTCAGGTCAGAGGGCACGATGACGTACTAGTGTGCGCGCCGCCCTCTGCCTGAACAGTCAGTGCAGAGAGACGCCGAGACGGGACGCTGAGGAGCTGCAAGCAAGAGAGGTGAGTATGTCGTTGTTTTTTTTTATTGCAGCAGCATTATAGATGGGGCACAGGCACAGCTTTCTATGGCACATCTATGGGGCAACAATGAACGGTGCAGAGCATTGTATATGGGGCACAGCTTTCTATGGCACATCTATGGGGCAACAATGAACGGTGCAGAGCATTGTATATGGGGCACAGCTTTCTATGGCACATCTATGGGGCCATAATGAATGGTGCAGAGCATTGTATATGGCACAGTTTTCTATGGAGCATCTATGGGGCCATAATGAATGGTGCAGAGCATTATATGTGGCACAGCTTTATGTGGAGCATCTATGGGGCCATAATGAACGGTGCAGAGCATTGTATATGGCACAGCTTTATATGGAGCATCTATGGGGCCATAATGAACGGTATGGAGCATCTATTTTCATTTTTGAAATTCACTGGTAGCTGCTGCATTTTCCACCCTAGGCTTATACAATCAGTCAATAAGTTTTCCCAGTTTTTTTGGCAATTTTAGGGGGGTCGGCTTATACTCGGGTCGGCTTATACTCGAGTATATACGGTAGTTCACCACAGAAGTGGCAGAGTGCTTTTTATGTGCTGTAATTACTAACCTTTTAATTAATTCTTTCTTGTACAGGTTGTGCTCAGTGCAGGTCCTGCAGCCAGCCATGACCGCACAGTGCCCTCCCTCTTATGACCTCACCACAGATCATGTAAGAGGAAGCTGCACTGTTTGTAGTGAGGTGTCTGCAGGACCTGTGATGACATCATGAAGAGGCAGGGCTTTGTGCGGTCATGTGATGCTCCAGCCCGCCCTTTTCATGGGTCCTCCACAGAGCATTCAGGGTCTGCTGTTTAAGTGAAGGAATATTCATTTGCTGCTCTCCGCTCCCTTCTCGGCACTGACAGGTTGGCAGGGAAGCCGCTAATGAATATTCACTTCACTTTAAATATCGGGACCACTGGTTTCCCCCGCACCTGAATCCTGCAGCGGAGACATTTTCCTGCCTCCTGCGATCCCACTCTGCCGCTGCCCCCTCCCCTAACAACTACAATCCCCAGGAAGAAGTGACAAGCGGTCTATCTCTCCCTGCAGTCCTTATACCGCAGGTAAAAACCACATGGTGTTGCCGTTCATTTAGCACTTGGCACTTGCAATATGGCACTAGTCACGCTCAGTTTTTATGGGATATTTACTCTTAGACTTTGACATTTGGACATGTTTACTCATTATGCACTTGCACTTTAGTTTGTATACTGTCACTTCCAGAAGTTGAACCACTTCAAATCCCCAGCCTGCTGTTGTACCTATATACATCCACACCACTGGACATTTATACTTATTTGAGACTTACTGGTCTCTACGATTTTCAGTGTGGGTGTTGCTACTACTTCTTGTGGATTGTTCGGAGTTCACTCTGCCTTGTTCGATTCCCTTACTTATATTCATGATTATTGATTTTATTAATTATGAATAAACTTTGTTTAGTTTTACTTTTGGTCTTGTACTTCTCTCTTTTTTGGTTTATCCCCTCCCCACATGCTACATTCCGACCATAAGACGCACCCACACTTTCCTCCCAAATTTGGAGGAAAAAAGTGCATCTTATGGTCGGAAAAATACGGTATATGCCAACATATTGTAGTGAACAACACCTATTACTGTATGGTTGAGTAATGTAACCCAGCAAAATTTTTAAACATTTCTTTTGAGTCTTACAGTATTTATAGGACAAAAACGTATCCCAGAACATGGAATAATGTATGGGTAAAAAAATGGGAATGAACAATCAAAATTTTCAAACTTTTTTGTACTCTTATATACCACCAAAATGTGACAGAAAGCATGTAATACTGTATGGATGAGTAATCACTTTTGATAAGTTTTACATACCACCGTAATGCAACAATAACCATGTTAAACTGTATGGATGAGTCACTGAATCCATACAATAAAAGTGTAGTTGATGTTCTTATACAGTCATATAAGCTTTGATGAAATTGCACTTCCAAACAGTAGTTATGAGTATGGTCATCTGTACACTCCTGAAAGGCATCCACTGTCAGACTTCATTAAAATATTGAATAATATTACAAACACTTTATGTGTTGCTGTCATCTGGTGGTGTAGAAAAATGTGGGCTAATCCAGGCTTTGTTCATTTTTATGAGAGCAAGCCTCCATCTCCTCCTAATTCCTCTCTTCCTCCTCATTCCCATCCTCAGCCATTCATATAGGATAGACAGGATGAAGGTTGTCTGGCTACTAACCTCTGTTGCGCTAGCCACCAACTTTTGTTCCTCCTCCTCAGCGTCAACTTCCACATTGATACCCAATCCACGCTAAGCAGATAAGATGAGGCTGGGCTGGCTACAATCTCTGTGTTAGGTGTTCCTCCATCCACACCTGCTCCTCCTGCAAAGCTTCATGTTTAATTGTGAGCAGTGACTGTTTAAGGAGGCACAGAAATGGGATAGTTGCTCCGACTATGGCGCTGCTGTAGGACTTGGAGGAAACCCTGATAGAAGTAGTGCCAGTAGTGATGAGGGAATGTGCTTGGATAACGCCTTATCTGAGCATCTGGGTGTCCTCATATATTATGTTCAAAGTTCCCAGGGCTGCATGAGTTATGGCTGTTAGCCTCAACACATGTGGGGATTCCTTAACAAACAGCATGTTAAGGATGTGTTGAGGCTGTCCAACAGCTGCAAATCATGCAGCTGTAGGGACTCCAACATAATATACGAGCATGCCCGATATACTCTGCTGACACCCCAGAAAGTGGACAATGCCAGTAAGTGCGTTGGTAAGGGCACAGGTGATGTTCTTGGACACAAGGTGGAGATGCCACATAGGGAGAAAAAGTGGTGGCTGGGGACCGAGTTGGCGGAATCCCTCTTTGTCTACCAGCCTAAATGGCAACATTTCCATAGCAAGCAGCCTGGATTTGTGCCCATTTAGCATTTGGGCCTGGGGGTGGGTGACTGGGAAATATCTTATTTGTTCCAAGGCCTGGGGTAGGGTGAGCTAAATGCTGTGCTGGGACAAGGATTTGGAAGTGTCTGATGATGGTAAGTCAGACTGTAGTAAGATAGGTGCATAGCAGGAGGCATCTGGGCCTGTGTTTTGGACAGGGGATTGGGAAGCACCTAGCAGAGGCAGAGGGGAAGATGCAATGGTGTCACCCGATGGCACCAATCATGGACCCAGGTGTTTGGCCGACAGATTCAGGTGCTAAGATGACATGTGCCTGATCATGCTGGTGGTGGTTAGGTTCTAAGTGGTCAGGCCCCTGCTGATCTTGGCATGGCACAGTTGGCCACATCGTTTGTCTCAGAACAAAAAGTTCCAGAATGGTGAATATCTAACTGGTTACGGAGAAATTCACAAGTGTCAGAGCTCTGTGGAACAGTTGCCTGCCTTCTCCCTCTGGTCACCCCACTGCCTCTTCCTGTCTGTTTCAGTGCTGTCGATCTCTCCCTCTCAGTGCTGCTTTCCTCACTCTGCATGCCAGCTTCCCAGGTTGGGTCAGTGACTTCGTCATCCACCACCTCGTCTTCCACCACCATACTCTGGTCCTCCTAACAACAAGAAGACTTAGCGGCAACTGTGTCTCATCATCATCTTCCTCCTGATCCCAAATTTACCATTCCCCACCATCATGTTCTTGTGGCCGCGGTGCTACAAGTTTTGTGGATCACTTAACAGCATGTCCTCCTGTCACTCTTGGAGAATTGCAGTTTGAGAGGCCACAATCAAGAAATGTTATGGTAAAGAGGTCCTCTTAGTGTTCTAGTGTGGGATCACTAGTCTCCTGGGACTCAACATGGTGGGAGGAAGGAGGATCAGGGTAAGGATTAAGTGATCCAGACTTTAGACTGGTGAGACTGGACCATGAGACTGTGTGGTGCTGCCATGCCTGCTTGAAGCATTATCTGCTATCCAACCGACCACTTGTTTTCACTGCTCTGGCTTCAGAAGTAGTGTATCATGCCTCCCTGCAAAGTGGGACAGGAACCTATGTGTCATGGATGGGTGCGTTTCATGTGCTCCAGCAACATGCCTAGTCTCACCTGCCCCACGTCCTCGGCATCTGCGTGCACTATCATCAGCATTCCCACTTCCCCATCCCTTAACGCATATCTTAAGCATTTTGTAATTGCTAGGTCTCTTGATGAAACAAAGATTATTAAAAAAAAAAAAATTGTCATCTGCAGCAATGAAAGCGGTTTTTGGGAGCTTACTCCACCGTAATGTTATAAAGAACACAAAAGTGTATAGATTACAATCAAATTCAATCCAGAAAAATGTTTCAATGCTTTTTTTTCAGTTTTATGGATCACAGAAATGTACACAGACCATATAACACTGTAGTGCTGAGAAATTGAAGCCTACAAAATGTTCAAAGCTTTTTCTCAGTTTTAGAAATCACTGAAATGTACTCCACACTATGGAATAGTGTATGGCTGAGAAATGATGTAGCCCAGGAAAATGTTTCAATGATTTTTGGGTGTATTATATAGCACAAAAGACCTCAAAGCAGGTAATACTTGGTGGATCAAAATATATTAAATTTTTCAGCCCTCACAAAAAAAGCTGCAGCCATATATTTACCAACGGACTGCACAGGCCTAATCCCTGACTGGATTCTGTGACTCTCTCTCTCTCTCTCCCTAGGCTAAATGCAGATTGTATATGATTCAAACAGCAAAGCAAATGATTAGCCCTTAGAAGGGCTGTTAGTATGATGGCTCAACCTCAGCACCATTCTCAACACTACATGACTCTGATTCGGTATACTATGCACACAGGCCTGGACAAGCACTCTCTCCCTCCAATATGAAGTGTCACAGAGCTGTGCAATGGCATCCGTGTGAGGAGCCAGGCTGCGCCTGTCCTTTTATAATCCTTGATGATGTCAGACGGCCAGCCAATCACACTAATGCCACAACCAAGATGGCTACGGCATTACAGTGACTCACAGGCAATTCCTGCATGCTTTTGGCTGTGTAACAGGCACCAAAGATGCAGGGCGGGGATTCGAGTTTTACCTCGAGCACTGCCCATTACTCAAGCAACAAGCTCAACCTAGCACCGTGATACTTGAGTGATAACCGAGTATCACTGAGCACATTCGGTGATCCCTATTAACATTCTATAAAATGTGTTCCAGGAAAAATTGCAAATCCAGTATTATCTTGACAGTAATAAAATGTGCTTTTCCATAGAAAAATGCAATGTAGTGCCTTGTACAAAATTAAAAAAAGTTACATTAAAATTTGATTATTAGGAACTGCAAATGTCTGTACCAATTGATTTTTTTAAATATTTCTACAACAGCAACTAAAGTGACTAAATGCACAAAAGACACTCTCATTAATTCAAAAATACATCTGCCAAATAGTTATTCTCACTTGTTAAAGAATGAGCTCCTAGCATATATACTGAAAGCAGTGAAAATGACAAGGAGGTTAATTGAAAGAAATGAAAATATGACCCTTTCTTCAAAGCTCAACAATCCGTAAGGCAATGAGGGTTAATGTAGTCATTGTGCTATGAAAAACAGTGGGGAGAGTCACAGCAATCACTAGGCGCTCTTCTTAACAACCCGCGCTACACAGAACTGTCCTGGATTCATTCTGATTAGAATGTGCCCAGAGCTTTCCACTTCGTTAAAGAATCTGTCAGCACTAAAAACTATGAGTGAATGTGTGCAGGAATGAAATATGGAAAACTACCACAGGAATGTATTAAATCATTAGTATTACATGACATGCCAGCCATATGCAGCAGCACCCCACAGTATGTCAGTATAATTCATATTTTCAAAAGCAGGGTGCTTTTTGGGCTTTACTGACATATATAGTGGCTTGTAAAAGTACTCACCCCCTTGGCTTTTTAATTATTTTTCTCCATTACAATCTGTATTTAAATATTTTTATAATCTGATTTGTGTATGATACATCAACAATTTCTGGTACAACCAATTACCTTCATAAGTCACATGCTTAGTGATAGGAAGTCCATCTGTGTGCAAACTAAGGGTCATGTGGTCTATTAGTATATACACACATTTTCTGAAAGGCCACAGAGGCTGCAACATCATTAAGCAAGAGATACCACTAATCAAACCGCTTCATGAAGGTCAAGGAGATCTCCATACAAGTCAGGGACAAAATTGTTGGAAAGTGCAAGTCAAAATGCTCAGCCCAGGCAAGAAGGGCATTAATCAGAGAGGCAACACAGAGACCAAAGGTAACCCTGGATGAGCTGCAGAGTTCACAAACAGAGACTGGCATATCTGTCCATTTGACCACAATAAGCCTTACATTCCATAAAGGTGACCTTTATGGAAGAGTGGCACAAAAAAGCCTTTACTTACACTTAAAAATTGTTACTCATTTTGAGTTTGCCAAAAGATATGTGGGAGACTCCCTAAATGCATGGAGGAAGGGGCTGTGGTCAGTTAAAACCAAAATTGAACTTTTTGTCCACCAAAGTAAACGCTATGTCTGGCGCCAAACCAACATAGCTTATCACCCCAAGAACACCATCCCCACAGTGAAACATGGTGGTTGCAGCATCATGTTTTGGGTATGTTTTTTGGTAGCAGGGACAAGGAAAATGGCCCAAATCACAAGGAAGACGAATGATGCAAAATACAGGGATATTCCTGAGCAAAACCTGTTTCAGTCTGTTAGTGATTTGAGAATCAGATGGAGGTTCATGGCTGGTAATATTTAACCCAACACCAATTTTTGGTTTTCAGCTTATTTCTTTTTTTCTTACAAGAGCCATAGCTTTTTACATTTTTCCATAGACAAACGATGGCTTGTTTTTTTTGCAGGACGAGTTGTAGTTTTGTGTGACACTGTTCACTTTAACATATAATATGCTGAAGGGACTGAAGGGAAAAAATGAGTGAAAAAATGAAATGGTGAAAACAATGCAATGCCATTATTATATGCGGTTTCAGTATCTTACAGATCGCAATGCGGATCCATTTACTTACATTAAACTGCGATACAACAGCAGCATGGAGCGCTCTTTGGCCACATGACTTGTGTCACAGACAAAGTTATCATCTAGCCCCAGCCTAAGATGATTTCCATGATCGGTGAGACCAGATTTTATATGTACAATGAAAATCTACATTAGTCCATCTTGAACAGCTACGAAAAGTCCATTTAGCAGTATTATTCTAAGTTTCTGAAAGACAACAAAAAACTACAGGAAAAAACAAAATCCTAAGAACATAGTGGCTTAGCATATTCACCCAAACTACTGTATGTTACATAGATATATGTTCCATACATGCTTGTGAATAAATTATTGCAATGCAAAAGGGCACCTACTAGAAGTGTCGGACTGGGTTATCTAGGCTCCAGCAGTCGATGTGACTCCTGGGACCCACCCCACATTTTACATGCAAACATTACCAGACCTTCAGGACAATGATTTTATCATGATTATACCAAATTTCTTTAGCTTATTTCTTTTTTTTTTTTTACTACTGCTGCACCATAAAAGCACATTTTATATAAAAAAAAAAACACACACACTCCAATAGTCATTCCAGCCCAAATATGTAAGTACCAATACAAGACTCAAGGAAAGAAGTAAGTTTGTGTGTATTCCACAGCAGTTTAGTGATTTTTTTGTAGTAGAAAGTCCAATATATAAGGCGTCAACCTACTATGAATAAAAGGACACTGGCGCTGGGAATATACTATTCTAAAATCATATCCATGCCAAGATAGAGATTATACAGTATAGGGTGCAAGCGCATCAAGGTAAACAGAGGTATTCCTCCCAATAAAATGTCAGTGCACATACAAAAAGGTAATGCTGACAACGTGCTGCATTCATCTTTCTTTCAACTTTGACCAAGTTTCCTGTGCCTTTGTAGCTCACATATCCCCAAAACATCAGTGAGCCACCTCCGTGCTTTACAGTAGGAATGGTGTTCCTTTCATGATAGGCCTTGTTGACTTCTCTCCAAATGGAATGTTTATGGTTGTGGCCACAAAGTTCAATTTTGGTCTCATCACTCCAAATTACCTTGTTACAGAAGTTTTGAGGCTTGTCTCTGTGCTGTTTTGCATATAATAGGTGAGATACTTTGTGGTATTTGAGCAGTAATGGCTTTCTTCTGGCAACTCGACCATTCAGAACATTTTTCTTCAGATGCCTCCTTATTGTGCATCTTGAAACAGCCACACCGCTAGTTTTCAGAGAGTCCTGTATTTCAACTGATGTTTTTTGTGGATTTTTCTTTGCATATCGAACAATTTTCCTTGCAGTCGTGGACAACATTTTTATTGGTCTACGTTGGTCTACCTGACCATGGTTTTGTTTTTACAGAGCCCCTGATTTCCCATTTGTTAATCACAGTTTGACCGCTGCTGACTGGTGTTATCAATTTCTTGGATATCTTTTTGTATCCCTTTCCTGTTTTATACTATTAAACTACTTTTCCAGTAGATCTGTTGGCAATTCTTTTGCTTTCCCCATGACACATAATCCAGAAACCTCAGTGACTGGATGAAAGATGCAAGAGTTTTTCTGGATCCCAGAAACTCACTGAGCTTTTATGCACACACACTGATTACAAGCAAACAGGTTACAGGTGAGGATGTCACCTTTAGTAGCCATTCAAACCCATTTGTGTCAACTTCTGTGCATGTTATCAGGCCAAAATCACCAGGATGTGTGAACTTTTGATCAAGGTGATTTGGATGTTTTGGGTTGTCATTATGATTTAAAAAGAGAAAATACAGTAGTTTGACAATAAATGGCTTCACCCAACCACTAACCATGAACGGAGAAAAAGTTCTGGTATTATCATTCATATTCTCTGAAAAAAGGTCAAGAAAGCAAAAATTCTGCTAGAGTATGAAAACTTTTGAGCACAACTGTATCAGGCAATGGGTTGTTCACTGCTGGGTCATCCTCCCAGCTACAGCCTGCTTGTCCATTTTCTGGCTTTTAGATTGGTCCTCTCCAGCGTGCTGTGGCCTCCCAAGGCTTAGAAGACAGGATCCATTGCATCTACAGGATTTGGACTTCAGGCATCACAGGATCCATCAGGAAGACTTGGAGAAGCAGATGGGTGTCTGGATTCAGGATTCTCAACTGGATGGATCACAGCTCCTTCGAAGCCTGGTGACGTGAGTTCTATTCTATGTCGTGCCTGATTCCACTGAACTTTATGTTTCCAGGAATGGGGGGGTAGTCAGGTGACAGGCTCGTTGGGATTGGGTCAGGGGGTTGAGGGTTAGCCAGATTTGGTTAGTGATTTGATCAGATATGTTAGTGAATATCAGGGATTTATTGATTTGTTTGGAAGGTGCAGGTCGACTCAGGGGCATTTAGCCATGTGAGTTGGTCCGCAGCCTAGCTGGCTGGGTGGTTTGTTTATCAGGACGGGGGTTTCGAGTCAAGCTTCTAACCCAGTGTCCGTGTCAGTACAGACTGAGAAGAAGTGTAATATTCATTTATACGACAAGGCGCATGACGAAGTGTATGTGTATTTAGAGGGTACCCTAGGGGCTCACCTTAAAAAAGAAATAGGGAAACAATTTGGAAAGATGAGTACATCTGAATTTTTTTCCTTTTTCCTTTGGAAAAATTTTATTTAGACAAGAGCAATAAGGATGATAGCAAGAAGAAGGATGAGGAGAACCGGAGGTGGCCCTTGATCCCTCAGACATTTATTAACTGGCTTCAGGCGTTTACCATCTTGGCAAGTGTTATAGGTGAAAAAACGCCAGAGAATTGCTCTCCCCTATTCTGCTAAATGTACACCAGTGGGGAGGTTCATATGATTTATGGGGATAAACGTGGCTCCGCTATAACAAGCAGTTCCGTCAAAGGAAGGCTATTTGTCCAAACAGATGGTGGAATCAATATCGGTCTTTGGTTACGGGTAATGACTCCTATGAAATTTGGTCATTCCTTATATGGGGGGGGGGCGGTGCTGCCGGGCCAGTCCGCTAGTCAGTCAGGAATTCAGGGGACGGAGGCCAATCCAATAAGTTGGGCGTAAAAAGCTGTGTTTATGCTGGCAGTTCAATGAAAGCCAGTGTAAATTTGTGGCTAAGCGCAAATTCAAGCACCTCTGCTCGCATTGCAGTGGTTCCTCCCACAGGTCCGCCAGATGCTTAAAAAATAGTAAGGCAAAGTCAGGTAGCAGTAATACCCATGGAGGAGACGCTTGTGAAACTAACCGCGATGCTCCCTTATCTAAATAGATTTCTTAAAGGGATAAGGCGGTGTTGTTGTCAGATTTTGAGGAAGGTTTTGAAATTCCTCCACCTAAGTTTAAAATTCCCTGTGTACTTAAGAATCTTAAGTCGGCGGATCAGTATGTGACTGTGGTTTTGGAAAAGTTAGGTACGGAAGTTGCTTTGGGTCATATGTCTGGGCAGTTAAGAGAACCTCCTTTCACGGTTCTTGTGATTTCACCATCTGTCTTATCTTCTGGAAATGCCGGTAAATGACGGGAATGACCCGGAGCTCTGTTCCATGGTTTATACTTCATTTGACGACACAGTGCGTTGGGACATTATGGCTAAAATGGACATTGAATCGGCATTTTGATCATTGCCAGTTCATTTAGAGAGTGTTAAGTTGTTGGGTTGTTATTGGGGGGATATTTTGTAGATAGATGTTTACCCATGAGTTGCATGTGTGTTATTTGAAGCATTGATGACATCTACCCCTGACGAAGCCACTCTTGTGGCGACACACGTTGGGCTCCTAATACCCCATGGACCTCTGGTTTGCACACACTCTGGTCATGTTTATTAGGTGGTGCCATCTCATTTGTCTCATGGTTGCTCAAAGCGTCGAAATAACCAGGTTATGTTTCTATTGTAGTTTTTTGGTAACTATGATGTTGATTAATTAATGGATGCAATAGGCTGTTAGTTGCCTTTAGTTTTCATATTTTGTGCTGCACTTGATGCTGCATTTATTTCATTCAACATATTTATTTTAACATTTTCTTGGTTATCATCCAGGGGGGAATCGGGATACTATATATTAATATTACTCTACTATTTATCTAAAGGATTCTAGCTTATCCTCCCTCACATGAGTTCCATGGCATCTTTGGTGGCAGCGAGTTCTTACAATATTTTTTTTCTGTTAAGATCATATTAGGTATTGCCACCTTGTGCATAAGGGTTGGCTCACATTATTTAATAATTGGGTCTCTCTCTTCATTTAAAGGCCTTTGGGAACCTTCATCTGTATGTACTTGTGGCTGCCACGGACCTCTGGCAGCTTTTTATATGAGATTTGGTTATACCATGTGCCTCATTTGATATTGTTCCTGCATTTATTCTAACAGCACACATTTTGTAGTATTTGTGCTGTAACATAGTGGGACACTATATATAATCATTGTTACCATATCTTATTGATAATATTTCTGTGTATCCTCTTAGAGTACTATGTTATAATCACATATATTGATAATTTCATCTTTGCTAGGTCTTATTATTGTATACAAATATCATGATTTCCTTTGAATATAGCAAACTTTTACAATAATATTTTGGTTACACATCTTAAACTCCCAGATTATATTGACTAGTGGCCAGTGCTATCGGAATAGCAGCAGTATATTACCTGTTAACAGATTGCGTGCATTAGGTGCTTCCATGTCCAGGGGGACTAACCTTAATATTGGTTATGCATGACTTGTTTTTAAATGTTTTTAATTTTTGGTGTTGTGTGGACTCTAATAACATTTGTTATTTTGATTAATTAATTGTTGGTCTCTGGAAAATAGTGTGTTTCTTGGTTTTCTTCGTGAATCATATTCTGACATGTTCCAGGTAGACCCCTCATGCTGATTCTGGCTGATGGTGCCCTCCTTTTCTTCAATTTGCTGCAATCAACAGTATTACTGCATCTTCACCTCTGGTAATTTGGGTACTCTGTCAGTTGATGTTGACGTGTCTTTGCATAAATGGTTATGTTACGATGTCTCACGTGTCAGGTGTGGAGAATTCTATTGCTGACTCGCTTTCTCATTTTCAGTGGGAGCGCTTTCGGCTGTTGGTCCCAGAGGCAGAAGACAAGGGGACGGATTGCACGTCAGAACTCTGGAGCATGGTCTCAAAGCCACGGAATCTTTGATTAGGTCTTCCTTGGCCGCTGGCACGTGGGTGCTCATGGGAGGAGTGGTTGGCCTCAGTAGGTTATAAGTTAAATGAAGAGGATCACGTAGGCGCGCTGCTGATGTAGTTAAGCCAGGGAGCATCCAAGGAATGGTCAGCGGCAAAGGTCTCTCTGGTTATCCCGAGTTTAGTTGTTGGCTTTAAGTTACGTGGTTAGAAACATTTGGCAAAATGTTTTCTCATTGGTGGACAGGGGGAGTGGTCAGAAGGACACTAGATATCCGGTTTCATTTGGTGTACTAGAAATGTTGGGAGAGTATTGGGTTTTATTTGTAGTTCAGAGATTGAGGTCTGTTTCATTCATTCATTTAGCTTTTTTGCTTGCTTTCTTTGGGGCATTAAGGGTGGGGAGATTATGTTTCCTAGCAAAAATTGAGTGGAGGACTTCTGGCCCCTAATGTTGTTGCTACAATGGGGGAATAAAATTCTGGATCCGAAAATCAAAAACAGATAAGGAAGGAAGGGGAAAACTGTTAGTTTTAGGAGCAGTTCCAGAATGTGTCCCATTACAGTGTTTGCAGATTTTCAATGCTTTTACGCACAGTCGAGGTGCACCTTTAGTGTGTCACGTGGATGGGTCTTTTTTGTCCAAATCACTTCACTGCAGTGTTTCGAAAGTGCTTACAGTTGTATTTCGATTCAACACGTTTTGCGTCACACTCTTTTCGTATTGGGCGGCAACGGGAACAGCTGTGTGTGGCTTTAGCGCTGAAACAGTACAGCGCATTGAGAGGTGGGAGTCTATCATGGATACATAAGACCTCAGGGTTTAGTTACAGAATTACCTCATTAGGGTGCAGTGGTGGTTGGATCTAAAGGTTTGTGGAATGTTGTTAACATTCTGCTTATGTATTCATTACAGGTTCCTATCCTCTTTTGATTTGGATCCTGAGCCATTCATACGTCCATTGGGGAGCACTGTGAGTGGATGTGAGAAAGCAGGGTAGACAGCTCGGGTTTTCCAGGAACACGGCAGTGATCAGTTGGTTTGGTTTCAGGGGCATCAGTTACAGCAGGGTTTTACAAGAAGTGCATCACAGCACTAGGCTCCTGATATTTTGGTGTTGCATGTGGGGGGTAATGACTTTGGAATTATATCATTCAAAAGTACAACTTGTCCCATAATAGAGCAAGTCTTCATACATCTATGTGGACAGAAAAATAAAAAAGTTCTGGGAAGAAGGGGAGGAAAAAGTGAAAATGCAAAAGAGAAATTGGCCCCATCGGGAAGTGGATAGAAATTTTGGAGGTAGCTGAGACCCTGGAGGACATGATTTGGGTCGGTTTTTACCATCCCCATTCTTGTGATTGAGAAATGGGGTCCACCGAGCCTCCTGTTACCTCCGCCATTCCCGGACCCTCCTGCTCCGTCCCCCATCCCTCTGCATCTTCTTCCTGGAAGAAAATGGCAGGCGCATGCGCAGTGCCCCACCAAGATCTGCTGGCTGGTACCTAGCAACAATAGGAGATTTTTCCTATTGGTTCAATTTGATCACTGTGATAGACCCTATCACAGCAATTAAAATAAAAAAAATAGTAAATCAAACCCCTCTTTATTATTATTATTATTTATTTATATAGCACCATTAATTCCATGGTGCTGTACATGAGAAAAGGGGTTACATACAGGGCTATAGATATTGTTAACAGTAAACAAATTTACAATGACAGACTGGTACAGAGGGGAGAGGTCCCAGTCCTTGTGGACTTACATTCTATGGGATAATGGGGAAGAGACAGGAGGTCGGGGTGCAGCAGCTCTGGTGGTGGTGAGGCGGCAGCTCGGGTGGTTGGTGAGGCGGCAGCTCGGGTGGTTGGTGAGGCGGCAGCTATGGCGGTGGTGATGCAGCAGCTCGGGTGGTTGGTGACGTGGTAGCAGCTTGGGTGGTTGGTGAGGTGGCAGCTTGGGTGGTTGGTGAGGCGGCAGCTCGGTTGGTTGGTGAGGCGGCAGCTCAGGTGTTTGGTGAGGCAGCAGCTCGGGTGGTTGGTGAGGTGGCAGAATGGTTATTGCTGGCTGTAGGCTTTCCTGAAGAGATTGATTTTTAGGTTCCGTCTGAAGGATCTGAGGGTGGTGGATAATCGGATGTGTTGAGGCGTGGAAATCCAGAGTATGGGGGATATTCGGAAGAAATCTTGGAGGCGGTTGTGTGAGGAACAAATAAGTGTGGAGGAGAGTAGGAGGTCTTGGGAGGATCGAAGATTACGTGAGGGAAGATAGTGAGAGATTAGTTCAGAGATATAGGGAGGGGACAATTTGTAGATCAGTGTTACTAGTTTGAACTGGATTCGTTGGGGAATTTGGAGCCAGTGGACGGATTTGCAGAGGGGAGAACCAGGGGAGTAGAGAGGAGAGAGGTGGATTAGCCGGGCAGCAGAGTTGAGGACATACTTGAATGGTGCAAGGGAGTTAGCGGGGAGGCCACAGAGGAGGGTGTTGCAGCAATCGAGGTGGGAGATGAGGCCATGCACAAGAGTTTTAGTAGATTGTGGGCTGAGGAAGGGACGGATTCTTTATTACCCCCTTAGTTAGGTAAAAATAATAAAATTTAAAAAATGTATTTTTTCCATTCTGTGCATTTAGGGTTAGGGTTTGGGTAGGGTTGGGGTTAGTGCTAAGATTAAGGTTGGGCTAGGGTTAGGGTTGGGCTAGGGTTATGGTTGGGGCTAGGGTTATGGTTGGGGTTAGAACTAGGGTTAGTGTTGGGCTAAGGTTAGGGTTAGAGCTAGGGTTAGTGTTGGGGTAAGAGCTAGGGTTAAGGATGGGCTAGGGTTAGAGTTGGGGCTGGGGTTAAGGTTGGGGCTAGGGATAGAGTTGGGGCAAGGGTTGGGGTTGGGGCTAGGGTTGCGTTGGGGTTAGGGTTACATTGTGGTTAGAGTTGTGTTGGGGTTAAGGTTGTGGTGTTGGGGCTAGGGTGGTGTTGGGATTAGGGTTGTGGATAGGGTTATGGTTGTGGTAAGGGTTGGGATTAGGTTTTTGGTTGGGATTAGGGTTAGGGGTGTGTTGGGGTTAGGGTTGGGGTTAGGGCTATGTTAGGGTTGGAGTCATAATTGGGGGCTTCCACTGTTTAGGTACATCAGGGGGTCCGCAAACGTTTTAAAGAACTAGATGAAAACTCAGCTCACTCTTTTAGATGCTTGCATAGTCCTTGAAAGAGATCCGAGCACGGAGGGCGTTTTTGCTTGACACTGTGAACTATTGCAGAGAAAAAAAGTTTCCAGCTCCGGACATAAAATCAAAGTTCTTTATTCCACTGAGTACTAAGGACACTACATGTGTTCGAAACACGTTCAGTCAACTTACGGCATTTTTCCTCCGGTAGTCACTGACTTATATCCAGCAGCCGAATTCCCTTTCTCTTCTTTTAAATTTTGGAATAAAGAACTTTGATTTTATGTCTGGAGCTGGATACCTCTTTTTTCCCTGCAATACGTCTTCAAACATGACATAGTGCTTGCCATTGATACCAGCCAATATTGCGTTAAAAATTTCAAACGGTGCTCCCTCTCTATTGAGCCCTGCCATGCACCCAAACAGTGGCTTTCCCCCCACATACAGGGTATCGGCGTACTCAGGAGACATTGCACTACAAATTTTGTGGTTCATTTTCTCCTGATACCCTTGAAAAAATAAAAATGTTTGGGTCTAAAGTAAACTTTTTGTGAAAAAGTAAAATGTTCATTTTTTCCTTCCACATTGCTTTAGTTCTCATGGAGGACGTGAAGGGTTAATAAACTTCTTAAATGTGGTTTTGAACACCTTGAGGAGTGCAGCGTTTATAATGGTGTAACTTTTGGTTATTTTCTGTCATATTGACCCCCCCCGACCTCACTTCAAATGTGAGATGGTCCCTAAAAAAATTGATTTGTAAATATTGTTGGAAAAATGAGAAATCGCTCGTCAACTTTTAACCCTTATCTAAAAAAAATTATGATCCAAAATTGTGCTGATGTAAGTTGACATGTGGGAAATGTTATTCATTAACATTTTTGTGTGACACAACTCTGATTTAAGGGCACAAAAATAAAATAATTGAAAATTGCAAAATGTTCAACATTTTTGCCAAATTTCCATTTTTTTCAGTAATAGTCATATCAAAGAAATTTTATCACTAACATGAAGTACAATATGTCATGAAAAGACATTCTTAGAATCAGTGCAATCAGTTGAAGCATTCCAGAACTATAACTTCATAAATTGAAAGTGGTCAGAATTGTAAAAATTAGCTTGGTCACTAAGGGGTTAAGTAGATTAAAAGTTTGTGCTTCATTTGTTGCATATGCATTTGTATTACACTGTCGCGGTTAGCACTGGGGTACCGCAGGGGTCAGTATTGGGCCCTCTTCTTTTTAACATATTTATTAATGACCTTGTAGGGGGCATACAGAGTAGAATTTTAATATTTGCAGATGACACTAAACTCTGCAGGGTAATCAATACAGAGGAGGACAATTTTATATTACAGGAGGATTTATGTAAACTAGAAGCTTGGGCTGATAAATGGCAAATGAGCTTTAATGGGCATAAATGTAAGGTCATGCACTTGGGTAGAAGTAATAAGATGTATAACTATGTGCTTAATTCTAAAACTCTGAGCAAAACCGTCAATGAAAAAGACCTGGGTGCATGGGTGGATGACAAACTCACATTTAGTGGCCAGTGTCAGGCAGCTGCTACAAAGACAAATAAAATAATGGGATGCATTTAAAGAGGCATAGATGCTCATGAGGAGAACATAATTTTACCTCTATACAAGTCACTAGTTCAACCACACTTAGAATACTGTGTACAGTTCTGGTCTCCGGTGTATAAGAAAGACGTAGCTGAACTAGAGCGGGTGCAGAGAAGAGCGACCAAGGTTATTAGAGGACTGAGGGGTCTGCAATACCAAGATAGGTTATTACACTTGGGGCTATTTAGTTTGGAAAAACGAAGACTAAGGGGTGATCTTATTTTAATGTATAAATATATGAAGGGACAGTACAAAGACCTTTCTGATGATCTTTTTACTCGTAGACCTGAGACAGGGACAAGGGGGCGTCCTCTACATCTGGAGGAAAGAAGGTTTAAGCATAATAACAGACGCAGATTCTTTACTGTAAGAGCAGTGAGACTATGGAACTCTCTGCCGTATGATGTTGTAATGAGTGATTCATTACTTAAATTTAAGAGGGGACTGGATGCCTTTCTTGAAAAGTATAATATTACAGGTTATATATACTAGATTCCTTGATAGGGCATTGATCCAGGGAACTAGTCTGATTGCTGTACAGTATGTGGAGTCGGGAAGGAATTTTATCCCCAATGTGAAGCTTGCTGTTTGCCACATGGGTTTTTTTTTTGCCTTCCTCTGGATCAACATGTTAGGGCATGTTAGTTTAGGCTATGGGTTGAACTAGATGGACTTAAAGTCTTCCTTCAACCTTAATAACTATGTTGCTATGTTATATTTCCATATTTAAAATGCAAAACAATTGAGGCATTTTTTATGCATTGTCCCCTCTATTTGTGCATTTTCAGTGCAGATACGAAGCAATGTTTTTTAATACATTTTTTAGTACAAGGAAGCGTTAATTCCCCACCTAACCCCTTCATGACTAGTGATGGAAAATAAGCTTCATCACTTGCTGGGCTTTGTGCAGCACTGACATTTCTCTATGGTTGGCGGACTTGTAGCACTCAGGACCTCCAGAGTCCTAGAAGAGCTGTATTCCAGTATAGGGATTGGCGCAAGTTCCGATTATGTTAACCCTAGGTTATCTTCTAGATGCTGCTATCAATAGCGATTGTGGCATGATCATGGCGGGAGCTGAGGGTTGTTATGGCAGCCGGAGTTCAAATGATGACCTCCGTGTCTGCCAGCTATAGTAGCCTGTTAGACCTAGCCAGCAGCATGGTTTAACCCCTTAGTGACCGAGCCAATTTTTACAATTCTGATCACTGTCACTTTAAGAGGTTATAACTCTGGAACGCTTTATCGGATCCCACTGATTCTGAGATTGTTTTTTCGTGACATATTGTACTTCAAGTTAGTGGTAACATTTATTCGATATTACTTGCGATTATTTATGAAAAAAACGGAAATATGGCAAAAATGTTTAAAATTTTGCAATTTTCAAACTTTGTATTTTTATGCCCTTGAATCAGAGAGATATGTCATGAAAAATAGTTAATAAATAACATTTCCCACATGTCCATTTTACATCAGCACAATTTTGGAAACAAAATTTTTTTTTGTTAGGGAGTTATAAGGGTTAAAAGTTGACCAGCAATTTCTCATTTTTACAACACCATGTTTTTTTTAGGAACCACATCACCTTTGAAGTCATTTTGAGGGGTCTATATGATAGAAAATAACCAAGTGTGACACCATTCTAAAAACTGCACCCCTCAAGCTGCTCAAAACCACATTCAAGATGTTCATTAACCCTTTACGTACTTCACAGGAACTGAAACAATGTGGAAGAAAAAAATGAACATTTAACTTTTTTTTGCAAACATTTTAATTCAGAACCATTTTTTTTAATTTTCACAAGTGTAAAAACAGAAATTTAACCACAAATGTTGTTGTGCAATTTCTCCTGAGTACGTCGATACCCCATATGTGGAGGTAAACCACTGTTTGGGCGCACCGCAGAGCTTGGAAGTGAAGGAGCACCGTTTGACTTTTTCAATGCAGAATTGGCTGGAATTGAGATCGGATGCCATGTCGCGTTTGGAGAGCCCCTGATGTGCCTAAACAGTGGAAACCCCCACAAGTGATACCATTTTGGAAACTAGACCCCTTAAGGAACTTATCTAGATGTGTGGTGAGCACTTTGAACCCCCAAGTGCTTCACAGAAGTTTATAACGTAGAGCCGTGAAAATACAAAATCGCATTTTTTCTACAAAAATGATCTTTTTGCCCCCAAATTTTTATTTTCACAAGGGTAACAGGAGAAATTAGACCACAAAAGTTGTTGTGCAATTTCTCCTGAGTAAGTCGATACCCCATATGTGGGGGTAAACCACTGTTTGGGCGCACCGCAGAGCTTGGAAGAGAAGGAGTGTCGTTTTACTTTTTCAATGTAGAATTGGCTGGAATTGAGATCGGATGCCATGTCACGTTTGGAGAGCCCCTGATGTGCTTAAACAGTGGAAACCCCCCACAAATGACACCACTTTGGAAACTAGACCCCTTAAGGAACTTATCTAGATGTGTGGTGAGCACTTTAAACCCCCAGGTGCTTCACAGAAGTTTATAACGTAGAGCCGTGAAAATAAAAAAATCGCATTTTTTCTACAAAAATGATCTTTTTGCCTCCAAATTTTTATTTTACCAAGGGTAGCAGGAGAAAATGGACCCCAGAAGTTGTTGTACAATTTGTCCTGAGTACGCCGACACCCCATATGTGGGGGTAAACCACTGTTTGGGCGCATGGCTGAGCTCGGAAGCAAAGGAGCGCCATTTGACTTTTCAATGCAAAATTGACTGGAATTGAGATCGGACGCCATGTCGCGTTTGGAGAGCCCCTGATGTGCCTAAACAGTAGAAACCCCCCAAAAGTGACCCCATTTTGGAAACTAGACCCCCCATGGAACTTATCTAGATGTGTAGTGAGAACTTTGAATGCCCAAGTGCATCACAGAAGTTTATAATGCAGAGTCGTGAAAATAAAAAATATTTTTTTTTTTAACAAAAAGATTTTTTAGCCCCCAAGTTTTTATTTTCACATTTGTGTTTTGGCGGACCGTCGTCACAAAAAAAGTTCAATGTAACCTTTTTTTTGTACGTCGCGTCCGCCATTTCCGCGCATGCGTGGCCGTAACTCTGCCCCCTCCTCCCCAGTACATAGACTGGGCAGCGGATGCGTTGAAAAACTGCATCCACTGCCCACGTTGTGCACAATTTTCACAACGTGCGTCGGTACGTCAGGCTGATGCATTGCGACCGCCCCGTACCGACGCAAGTGTGAAAGAAGCCTAAGGCTACTTTCACACTAGCGTCATACTCGGCCCATCGCAGTGTGTCGGGCCGACGTACCGACGCTAGCGTTGTAAGCGCCGCACAACGGGTGCAGCGGATGCTGTTTTTTCAACGCATCCGCTGCCCCATTGTGAGGTGCGGGGAGGCGGGGGCGGAGTTCCGGCCGCGCATGCGCGGTCGGAAATGGCGGACACTTCGCACAAAAAAAGTTACATGTAGCGTTTTTTTGAGCCGACGGTCCGCCAAAGCATGACGCATCCGTCGCACGACGGATGCGACGTGTGGCAATCCGTCGCAATGTGTCGCTAATGCAAGTCAATGGAGAAAAAACGCATCCTGCAAGCACTTTTGCAGGATGCGTTTTTTCTCCAACGACGCATTGCGACGGAAGCCAAAAAACGCTAGTGTGAAAGTAGCCTAACCCTAACCCTAAATTTAGCCCCAACCCTAGCCCTAACCCTATCCCTAACCCTAACCCTAACCCTAGCCCTAACCCTAACCCTAATTTTAGCCCCAACTCATCTCTCCTGCCGGCCGGCAGATGGCAGCAGATGGCGGGCGCACTGCGCATGCGCCCGCCATTTTCTTTCCCGAGCAAGAAGCCGGCCGGCAAGAGGAGACGCAGGAGGACCCAGGGACACCGGGTGAGTATGATAGGGTCCCTGAATCCCCCTATTTCTCTGTCCTCTGATGTGCGATCACATCAGAGGACAGAGAATTACAGATCGCTTTTTTTTTTTTTTTTGCGGTCGCCGGTAAACAGTTAATTACCGGCGATCGCAAAACAGGGGTCGGTAAAACCCAACCCCAATCATGTTCTTTGGGTCTTGGCTACCCCCGGCAGCCGAGACCCCAAAGATCTTCCGGCTGCCGGGCGCACTGCGCATGCGCCCGCCATTTTTTCCCTGGAAAAAAGATGGCGGCGCCCATCGGGAGCCACGAGGAGCACCGGGGGAGATAGGTGAGTATTGGGGGGCTATTGGGGGCCATCGGGGACCCTATTTCTCTGTCCTCTGATGTGCGATCACATCGGAGGACAGAGAAATTAAATGGCAAATCGCGTTTTTTTTTTGTTGCGACCACCGGTAAACGGTTAATTACCGGCGATCACAACTCGGGGGTCGGTACGAACCCCCCGAATCATGTTCTCTGGGGTCTCGGCTACCCTCGGCAACCGAGACCCCAGAGAAAATCCGACTCTGGGGGGCGCTATTCACTTTTTCCACAGCGCCGTTAATTAACCGTTTACCGGCGGTCGCAACAAAAAAAACAAAACGCGATTTGCCATTTAATTTAATTAACGGCGCTGTGGTTTAAGTACCCTTAGCGGCCGCTGTTAAAAGGCGTATCGGCGGTCGTTAAGGGGTTAACAGGCGTTCTGTCACTCTAAAAATCACAGTTCTCATGAATTGCAATATACAGTGCCTTGCGAAAGTATTCTGCTCCCTGGAACTTTTGAACCTTTTCCCACATATCATGCTTCAAACATAAAGATAACAAATGTAAATTTTTGGTGAAGAATCAACAACAAGTGGAACACAATTGTGAAGTTGAATGAAATTTCTTGGTTATTTTAAATTTTTGTGGAAATTCAAAAACTGAAAAGTGGGGCGTGCAATATTATTTGGCCCCTTTAACTTAATACTTTGTTGCTCCAGCTTTTGCTGCGATTACAGCTGCAAGTCGCTTGGGGTATGTCTCTATCAGTTTTGTACATCGAGAGACTGAAATTCTTGCCCATTCTTCCTTGGCAAACAGCCCGAGCTCAGTGAGGTTTGATGGTGATGGTTTGCGAACAGCAGTTTTCAGCTCTTTCCACAGATTATCGATTGGATTGAGGTCTGGAGTTTGACTTCGCCATTCTAACACCTGGATACGTTTATTTGTGAACCATTCCATTGTAGATTTTGCTTTATGTTTGGGATCATTGTCTTGTTGGAAGACAAATCTCCGTCCCAGTCTCAGGTCTTTTGCAGACTCCAACAGGTTTTCTTCAAGAATGGTCCTGTATTTGGCTCCATCGATCTTCCCATCAATTTTAACCATCTTCTGTGTCCCTGCTGAAGAAAAGCAGGCCCAAACCATGATGCTGCCACCACCATGTTTGACAGTGGGGATGGTGTGTTCAGGGTGATGAGCTGTGTAACCATTACGCCAAGCATATCATTTGGCATTGATGCCAAAAAGTTCGATTTTGGTTTAATCTGACCAGAGCACCTTCTTCCACATGTTTGGTGTGTCTCCCAGGTGGCTTGTTGCAAACTTTAAACAAACTTTCTATGGATATCTTTGAGAAATGGCTTTCTTCTTGCCATTCTTCCATAAAGGCCAGATTTGTGCAGTGTACGACTGATTGTTGTCCTATGGACAGACTGTCCCACCTCAGCTGAAAATCTCTGCAGTTCATCCAGAGTGATCATGGGCCTCTTGGCTGCATCTCTGATTAGTCTTCTCTTTGTTTGAGATGAAAGTGAAATAAATGGAAATTTGGAAAATTTTACAAAATGTTGCAATTTTCAAACTTTTAGTTTTTGTGCCCTTAAATCAGAGAGTTATGCCACACAAAATAGTTCATACATTTCCAACTTGTTTACTTTACATCAGCACAATTTTGGAAACATACTTTTTTTGTTAGGACATCATAAGGGTTAAAAGTTGACCAGCGATTTCTCATTTTTCCAACAAGATTTCCAAAATCATTTTTTTAGGGACCACATCACATTTGAAGTGACTTTGAGTGGTCTATATAACAGAAAATACCCAAAAGTTACACCATTCTAAAACGTGCAACCCTTAAGATTCTCAAAACCACATCCAAGAAGTTTATAAAACTTCAGTTGCTTCGCGAGAACTGAAGCAATGTGGAAGAAAAAAATTAACATTTAACTTTTTTCATAAAAAATTTGCTTTAGACCCAAACTTTTTTATTTTCACATGGGTAAAAAGAGAAAATGGACCACAAAATGTGTTGTGCAATTTTTTCTGAACATGCCGACACCCCATTTGTGGGTGAAAACTACTATTTGGGTGCACGACAGAGCTCGGAAGGGGAGGACTACCGTTTGACTTTTTGAACACAAAATTGGCTGGAATCGATGGGGGGCACCATGTCGCATTTCGAGAACCCTTGTTGTGCCTAACCAGTGGAAACCACCCACAGGTGACCCAATTTTGGAAACCATACCCCCTCAGGGGTATGGTGAGCATTTTAAAGCCACAGGTATGACACAGAATTTGATAACATTAGGTCATCATATTAAATGTCATCATTAGTGTTGAGCGCAAGTGCTTGCTACTCCATCTTGCATCGGGTGCTCGAGTGACATGCTCGAGTGTCTTCCCCACACATTTCGTTGCTGTTAGACACCCCCCCAAAAAGACGAGGATCAGTGGTACTTGGTGCATACCTGAGCACCTGATGCAAACTCAAGTAGCGAGCACATGCACTCAATACTAGCCGTCATATCGTCATCCCTTTTTTTTACTTTTGAAAAAAAAAATTCTAACTCCAACTCTAACACTAACTCTAACACAACCCTAAAGCCAACACTAACCCTAACACAACCTTATCCCCAACCCCTGCCACAGCAGTAACCACAACCCTAACCCTATCTGCAAAAGTATGGAAAAAATACAAAAAACTGTTATCATTTTTATGTAACTAAGGGGTGTTTGATTTACTTTTTTTTGTATTTTGATTACTGTGATTGGGTGTATGACAGTGATCAAACTTAACCAATAGGAAAATGTCCTATTGTTGCTAGGTACCAGGTTCTGAGAATAGAGAAATGAATTGTAAATCAGATTTTTTCTTTTTGTGATCGCCGATATTCACTGAATAACATGACAGGGCACTGTAAAAAATTACTTTGATCATGTTCGCCATTGTCTCAGCTACCCTGGCATTGACATAATTGTATTTATTTAGCAGTCTGTTGCAGCCTTGGCTACTTATCATTAGAGCGTGGCTTACAGACTATGACTGCATTTATTCTCTTTTTGTAATTTTTTATTGAATGCATTATGATAACTGCATTTACTCCTAAATCTGTCATATTTTCACTGTCTACCTACACAGAGTGATGAACAGATTGTGATTGCATTCACTCTATGATACACCTTATATGAATGAATTCACACTCTGAGCTTTGTCCTGTTGATTTTAAACTACTCTGTCTTGTGGAGCATGCCAGGAGACCACCCTTTACGCATATATATATTAAATGTTAATATTTACTTCCCATGTTTTGCCGTTATTAGTCACATAAATCTTGTGGGATTATTGGAACCCTTCTTATTTTGGGATACCCTACCACTGTCTCTACTGTATATCAGTAAAGTTTTGTCAAAGCCAAAAAGAGACAAAAAACAAAGCGACAAAAACATGATAAAAAACATATGTTAAAAAAACGAACACAAACACGAAATGAAAAAACGTAAGAAAACTAATTTAAATACTATGTGCAAAAATTCTGAGGAGTCAAAAACTCAGCAAAAGCTCATCGTGGGAACGTAGCCTAAATCAGGTCATGCAGCACAAAAGAACTGATATTTTATCCAAATGAGGGTTAATAAGATGCATGTTACAAGATCCACTAGAGGATAGGAGCATGAACTAACAACATATGATATGGCAGCATAATCTGATAGCTTCTGACTCAGCCTAAATGGCACCCTAGTGTGCTCTTTCATGCAAATACAGAAAATAGCTCAAAGCATGAATCTGATCTCTCACTGCCTGCAAGTGACATAGCACCCTGGCTACCGATGGTCACGTTAACGTGTTAGGTCAGATGGGGGGTAAAAGACAATTGAGTAAAATATAGTTCTAAGTTCTAACAGAATTATATATGTCTGTCGGCAGCTCTTTGTTTCTACTTCAAATTATTGTCCAATCTAAAACTGTTCTAAAAATCCAACAATTAAAGGCAAATTCAGATTACCAGCGGCCAAATGTGAAAGGCAGTGTATTGTCATTTATGAAATCCCTTTCACACAGTGCATTTTCTCGTGGTTTTGGTGAATTCTCTGCCAATAAGCTAATGTTGGGATGTTGTATTTAATATACACAGTTGTAGATGCTGTAATCTCTACCTGCTACAATAAAAAAATTTCTTGCATTTTTTTGCTGAGAGGTAGTAGTGTTGGCCGTCTAACATAGAAATGCCCTTAAAATCATAAATTTATTAGGTGTGCATTAGTGATGAGTGAATATACTCGTTACTCGAGATTTCCCGAGCACGCTCGGGTGTCCTCCGACTATTTTTTAGTGTTCGGAGATTTAGTTTTTATTGCTGCAGCTGAATGATTTACATCTGTTAGCCAGCATAAGTACGTGTGGGGATTCCCTAGCAACCAGGCAACCCCCACATGTACTTATGCTGGCTAACAGATGTAAAACATTCAGCTTCAGCAATGAAAACTAAATCTCCGAGCACTAAAAAATACTCGGAGGACACCTGAACGTGCTCGGGAAATCTCGAGTAACGAGTATATTCGCTCATCACTAGTGTGCATTAAAAAACTCCACATAGGGGTATACTGTAGAGGAGGGCACTGGCAGATAAATAAAGCCGACTCCGATACCAGGTGACACCAAGGGCACTAAATTACCCTACAACTATGCCCTATTTGGTAATACTGTCTAGTCGTGAAGGTTGGCAACCTAAGTTGGACAACTATGGCACCCCGCTCAAAACAGCTCAATGGTGGAGCAGAGAAAGAGAACCGGGTGCATAAGAGGAGTGTGGCACCCCAGGAGTCAGGGTACCACAGTGGTATTGCCTTCCTCACGGGGAGGGTGACGCCATGCCTGGAAGCGAGGAGGATCCCTTTAACAGGTAATAGGTACATTCAACACTTTCTGACTCAAGGCCAGAAGGGGGAGCTCTAGACCCAGTTTTAGAGGAGCTTCCCTATATATATATTCTGGCTGGGGGAGGAGTTAGTTAGTATGTTAGTCAGTCACTAGTTAGTCTGTGGAGAGTGTGAGGGGAGAAGGAGCAAAGGAGAAGTGAGGAGCTGGAGAGGAGCAGCGACTGAGCTCCCTTCACGCTGAACCGGACCCCGGGAGTACGAGGCTGTGTGAGACTGTATGCCCCACAGCAGAAACTGGAGGGCCGGAGATTTCAAGTCTCCTGTCCACAACTACACCCAAAGGCACAGCAGCATATAGAGCCCGGAGTCGGCGCAAGTAGGAACACCTGTAAAAAGGCTTGTGTTGCCTGCCATGCGGGTACTGTCCTACATAGGACAGAGAGAGGACCTTGTGTGAAGCATCAGGCAGCAAGGGCCGCACACTACAGCGCAGTGAGGAAGGTTCCCAACCCCAACTGGCTAAGGGGATTCCAAATCGCTTCCAGGCTGCCTGGATTCCAAAGACCGCCTGTAATCGGGGTACCTGAACTACATCAGTAAAAGGTAAAGAGACTGCAACCTTGTGTCCTCCAATTCTTTCCGGCATTACACCATTTGTCATCTTTATCCACTAAACCGGGAGCCCTGGGGACCAAGCTTCACCTGTGGGGAAAAAAAACATCCCTGTTGCAGTACCATCATCCCCAGTGGACCCCTTTAGCAGTGTCGGTCATCCCTGACCGAATACCACAGGTGGCGTCACGAACATTCTTTATTTTCTAAAACCATCCCCTTTAACACATTATCTACCAATGTCCTTTTTTTGGAACGCCTAATCTTTAGCTTCTAGCAACTAAGATTTTATAATTTTTATAATTAGGTCAAATTTTTTGTGTTGTGTTTGTAAAATGAATGTTTTCAAAATAGGAAATCATGTCATTGTCATTTTTAATTGAATATTGGGACGCCCTTTTCTGAAAAATCCGTACTTGTAAAAATTTTAATTTGGCAAGTAATGGGTTAAAGACCTTCCCTTTAACTTGGACATCCAGGGTCACGGACCGGGTCCCTGCCACCGTGACCACCCCTTTAAGGACCACTGGACCCGGCCCGAGTATCCAACAGCCCTAGCAGGTGTTCCAGGAGCGCATGACAGCAAGTCCCTCCAGTGTCTAAATCTGGTGTCCAATACTGACGCTATGGAATTATCTTCCACTTGCAGGGCTGCATTGCCTAGATGGCCATCATGTCTCAGTCTCACTAACCTTCATTATGTGTGAGGCATGATAGCAAACATTTGCCCACAGTTGCTATGAGTAATTTACTTATGGCTGAGTGTTCTTCCTGCAATCTAGGCACGCTTGCTATGGAGTTAGACCTGTGCGTACAAGAGAATAAGGGCATCACTCCACCTCAGTAATAGACATCGTAAAGGTTCACTCTCACTTCCCTCGGATTAGCTGCTCCATCTTTTGCCTGAGCTGTCTTGTTGCTGTGGAGCTCAATGAGTTGTCTTCACTAGACTCTGACTCCAACTCTTGACTCTGACTAGAATTATTCTTTCTGTAACTTTTATGTACATAACTCCACCCGCCAAGCTATTAGTGTTGCAAGCTTAGACCACGTTGACACTTCAGTATTTGGTCAGTATTTTACATCAGCATTTGAAAGCAAAAACCAGGAGCCAAAAATACAGAAGTGGTGATGTGTTGCTTTTATACTTTTCTTTTGATTGTTGCACTCCTGATTTTGGCTTACAAATACTGATGAAAAATACTGGCCAAATACTGAACATGTGAACGTAGCCTCAACGTGAGTCTGTCACCTCAAAAAATTAAATTTAAAGGGACTCTGTCACCCCCTCCAGCCGTTATAAACTAAAAGAGCCACCTTGTGCAGCAGTAATGCTGCATTCTAACAAGGTGGCTCTTTTAGTTTGTGGTGCAGTTATAGCCAAAATAAAGCTTTTTATAATTTTGCCAAAATACCTCTCTTTAGCCCTGGAGGCAGGTCTTAACCCCTCTGCTGCAACCGCCACACTTCAGTCACTCAAATCTTCTTCAGCACCTGGCGCCGCCCCCTCCGTGCTGTTTTCCACTCAAATCCGGCGCCTGCGGCCAGTACGGCCACCCAGCTTGTGAATCCCAGCCCCGCAGTGTGTTATGCATTATGCACAGTGTGGGGCTGGGATTCACAAGCTGGGTGGCTGCACTGGCCGCGCAGGCGCAGTCTGCAAGACTGCATGTGAGGTCAGACGGCCAGAGCTCACTGCGCCTGCCCCAGCCAGTACTAAACAGCGCAGGCACCGGATTTGACTGCACCACAAACTAAAAGAGCCACCTTGTTAGAATGCAGCATTACTGCTGCACAAGGTGGCTCTTTTAGTTTATAACGGCTGGAGGGGGTGACAGAGTCCCTTTAACAGCTTCCCGATCTTGGACGTCCAAGACGTCTCCAGTACGTCATGGAAGGGAAAGACTTCCCGACCTCGGATGCAGTGGGTACATCATGGCGATTTTGCGCACATAGCAGCGGTGAACGCGCAATCTCTGCTGGGTGTTCAGCTAGTATCATAGCAGACGCCCAGCTCTCAGTGCCAATAGCGGTGCCTGCACCGCTTCTGGCAGTTAAATCTCCTAAATGATGCTATCTATATCAAACGCAGCATTTAGAAGGCAGGGGAAGTGGACTCCCTCTCCCCTTTGATCGAGGCTCCCACAACGTCATCGCCAGGGCCTGATCGTTGCCGTAGTGACCTGAGGTCATCATGACTACATAGTTACATAGTTATTAAGGTTGAAGGAAGACTTTAAGTCCATCTAGTTCAACCCATAGCCTAGCATGCCCTAACATGTTGATCCAGGGGAAGGCAAAAAAACCCCATGTGGTAAGAGTAAGCTCCATCATGGGGAAAAAAATTCCTTCCCGACCCCACATACGGCAATCAGACTAGTTCCCTGGATCAACGCCTTATCAAGGAATCTAATATATATACCCTGTAATAGTATACTTTTCCAGAAAGGTATCCAGGCCCCTCTTAAATTGAAGCAATGAGTCACTCATTACAACATCATACGGCAGAGAGATCCATAGTCTCACTGCTCTTACAGTAAAGAATCCGCGTCTGTTATTATGCTTAAACCTTTTTTCCTCCAGACGTAGAGGATGCCCCCTTGTCCCTGTCACCGATCTATGATTAAAAAGATCAGCAGAAAGGTCTTTGTACTGTCCCCTCATATATTTATACATTAACATAAGATCACCCCTTAGTCTTCGTTTTTCCAAACTAAATAGCCCCAAGTGTAATAACCTATCTTGGTATGGCAGACCCTCCAGTCCTCTAATAACCTTGGTTGCTCTTCTCTGCACCCGCTCCAGTTCAGCTATGTCTTTCTTATACACCGGAGACCAGAACTGTGCACAGTATTCTTAGTGTGGTCGCACTAGTGACTTGTATAGAGGTAAAATTATGTTCTCCTCATGAGCATCTATGCCTCTTTTAATGCATCCCATTATTTTATTTGCCTTTGTAGCAGCTGCCTGACACTGGCCACTGAATATGAGTTTGTCATCCACCCATACACCCAGGTCTTTTTCATTGACGGTTTTGCCCAGAGTTTTAGAATTAAGCACATAGTTATACATCTTATTACTTCTACCCAAGTGCATGACCTTACATTTATCCCCATTAAAGCTCATTTGCCATTTATCAGCCCAAGCTTCTAGTTTACATTAATCAGCCTGTAATATAAAATTGTCCTCCCCTGTATTGATTACCCTGCAGAGTTTAGTGTCATCTGCAAATATTGAAATTCTACTCTGAATGCCCCCTACAAGGTCATTAATAAATATGTTAAAAAGAAGAGGGCCCAATACTGACCCCTGTGGTACCCCACTACTAACCGTGACCCATTCCGAGTGTGCTCCATTAATAACCACCCTTTGTTTCCTATCCCTGAGCCAACTCTCAACCCACTTGCACATATTTTCCCCTATCCCCATTATTCTCATTTTATGTATCAACCTTTTGTGTGGCACCGTATCAAAAGCTTTTGAAAAGTCCATATACACTACATCTACTGGGTTCCCTTGGTCCAGACCGGAACTTACCTCTTCATAGAAGCTGATCAAATTAGTCTGACATGATCGGTCCCTAGTAAACCCGTGCTGATACTGGGTCATGAGGTTATTCCTCTTCAGATACTCCAGTATAGCATCCCTTAGAATGCCCTCCAGGATTTTACCCACAGTAGAGGTTAAACTTACTGGCCTATAATTTCCGAGTTCAGTTTTTGTCCCCTTTTTGAATATTGGCACCACATTTGCTATACGCCAGTCCTGTGGTACAGACCCTGTTATTATGGACTCTTTAAAGATTAAAAATAATGGTCTATCAATGACTGTACTTAATTCCTGCAGTACTCGGGGGTGTATCCCATCCGGGCCCGGAGATTTGTCAATTTTTGTGATTTTTAGACGCTGCCGTACTTCCTGCTGGGTTAAGCAGGTAACATTAAATTGGGAATTATTATCACTAGTCATATTGGCTGCCATGGGATTTTCTTTTGTAAATACTGATGAAAAAAAGTCATTTAGCATATTGGCATTTTCCTCATCCTCATCCACCATTTCACCCAGACTATTTTTAAGGGGGCCAACACTATCATTTTTTAGTTTCTTACTATTTATGTAGTTAAAGAATATTTTGGGGTTATTTTTGCTCTCTATAGCAATGAGTCTCTCTGTCTCAATCTTTGCTGCCTTGATTTGCTTTTTACATAATATATTTAATTTTTTGTATTTATTTAATGCCTCCTCACTACCTACTTCCTTTAATTCTCTAAATGCTTTCTTTTTGTCACTTATTGCGCCCCTTACAGCTCTATTTAGCCATATTGGTTTCCTCCTATTTCTAGTATGTTTATTCCCATACGGTATATACTGTGCACAGGTCCTATCCAGGATGCTAATAAATGTCTCCCATTTTCTTTGTGTACTTTTATGTCTCAGGATATCGTCCCAGTTAATTGCACCAAGATCCTCTCTCATCCGTTGGAAATTTGCCCTCCTGAAGTTTAGTGTCCTTGTCACCCCTCTACTACACATCTTATTAAAGGAGACATGAAACCTTATTATTTTGTGATCACTATTCCCAAAGTGACCCCCAACCCTTATATTTGATATGCGGTCTGGCCTGTTGGTTAATATTAGGTCTAGCAGTGCCCCCCTTCTTGTTGGGTCCTGAACTAGTTGTGAAAGGTAATTGTCTCTCATAGTTGTCAAAAAACGATTACCTTTACTGGAACTGCAGGTTTCTGTTCCCCAATCTATTTCAGGGTAGTTGAAGTCCCCCATAATAATGACTTCTCCTTGAGTCGCAGCTTCATCTATTTGCTTTACGAGGATATTCTCCATTGCTTCCATTATTTTTGGAGATTTATAACAAACCCCTATCAGTAATTTATTATTTTTTCCCCCTCCCCTTATCTCCACCCACAGGGACTCTACATTTTCATTAGATTCACCTATATTATCACGCAGGATGGGTTTTAAGGTCGATTTTACAAACAGACACACCCCACCCCCTCGCTTATCTGTACGGTCATTTCTGAAAAGGCTATAGCCCTGGAAGTTAACAGCCCAGTCATGGCTCTCATCCAGCCATGTTTCAGATATCCCCACCATGTCATAATTATGTTCCAACAACATTAGTTCTAATTCGTCCATTTTGTTGGCGAGGCTTCTGGCATTAGTATACATGCACTTGATGTTCCTCTTTGTACCTCTATTCTTTCTTAAATTACTAATTGTTCTAACCCCACCCCCCATGCCTCCGCCACCCCCAACTTCCTTATTTGTGCCCAGGTCTCTATCTGCACTATCTTCCCCACCTATAAAATGAATACCCTCCCCCCATTCCCTAGTTTAAACACTCCTCCAACCTTCTAACCATTTTCTCCCCCAGGACAGCTGCACCTTCCCCATTGAGGTGCAGCCCATCCCTAGCGTAGAGCCTGTAGCCAACTGAGAAGTCGGCCCACCAGCCTACGGCAAGCCTTTTAGACCATGCGCAAAGCTTGTGTCAGTTCCCCAGCATTGCAATGCTTTATAAGGGTAGGGTTCCATGTTGCGGATTGCCGCAAACTCGCTCCGCCCAAAGCGCCGCCCCCTTCTGAACGAACGGTGATTCTCCGCACCCCATACATAGGGCCCTGTGATTTACCTTGCGGCACCGCAGCGTCGCCGCAAGGTAAACGGACATGCTGCGTTCTAAAAAGATGTGTCGCATGCCCGGAAACGCAGGGCCGCTGGATGCGTGTACGCACGCATAGTGGAGATGGGATTTCATAAAATCCCCTCCACTATGCTGTAACATCTGGATGCTGCGGATTGAACGCTGGGGTTGTACGCAGCGTTTAATCCTCAGCTAATCCGGATGTAATCCGGCCCGTGGACACGCACACTTAGGGTATGTTTCCATGGTCAGGATTGCATCAGGATTTGTTCAGGATTTGACGCAGGTAAAATCTGCACCAAATCTGCACCTGAGGTCACTGGCAGGTCACCTGCGTTTTTGATGTGTTTTTACATGCGTTTTTGATGCGTTTTTTCATGCGGATTTGTGTGTGTTTTTGTAAGCTCAATAAAGATATACAAAAAAAAAAAAGAATGGTGATGTAATTTCTTGTCCAACCTCTTCATTTACATACTCCAGTGAAGAATAATGTTTACACACAGACAGATAGATGATAGATAACAGATAGATGATAGATAGATAAATAGATATGGGATAGATAGATAATAGATAGATCTATCGTATCTATCTATCTATCTTATCTGTCTATCGTATCTGTCTATCGTATCTATTATCTATCTATCAATATATCTATCGATAGATATATCTATAGATAGCTAGATAGATATATTGATAGATAGATAATAGATAGATAGATAATAGATATAGATAAATAGATAGATACGATAGATAGATAGATAATAGATAGAAGATAGATAGATAATAGATAGATGATAGATAATAGATAGATAGATCGATAGATAATACCAAGCCCGATGTTTAGTATATCTATATATCTATAGATATATCTATCTATAAATATATCTATAGATAGATTATCCATCTATTTATATAACACAGGTCAACAAAAAAAAAATTTTTTTCTGGTGTCCAAAATATTTTAATGAATTTGGGGTATTTTTGGGGTGCTGATTCTGAATATGCTATCAGTTTTGCCAGATTGGCTCAAGTTTTTGAGATTTTTGGTATCTTATTTATAGCACTTGTTGGTAAATGCGACGCATCATCTCATTAATTTCTTTGGATTAGTACTTGAACTGAGCAGTTCTCAATATAGTTTTGTGTTAATTAGTGTTCTAAAAGTTTGTTCATAGCTTGATTTTTGCACTAACTTTATGTTGTTGTCTGTTTTCCAGTGAAAAGCATGAACTCATCAAGAAGAAGTTGTCTTAACGATCCAGACTCATTCTGTTACATTTGTGGTGAATACACACTGCCAAAACATAGAAGAAACATAACAGACTTCGTAAAAAAAGTGTATTTTGCCTATTTTGGGATTATGCTTGGGGACCAAGACAAGTTTTGGGCACCACACATAGTGTGCAAAGCATGTATCGAATTATTACGAAAATGGAGCAAAGGACAAAGAAAAAGCTTCAAATTTGGTGTTCCAATGGTGTGGAGAGAGCCAAAAAATCATCATGATGACTGTTATTTCTGTGCAGTGCAAGTGCAAGGATTCAATAAGCATAAGAAACGAAAATGGGAGTAACATGGAATCTGGAAGAAGGCCTGTCCCTCATTGTGAAGATGTGCCTGTACCTGTGTTTACCATAAATAACAGTCATCATGATGATTTTTTGGCTCTCTCCACACCATTGGAACACCAAATTTGAAGCTTTTTCTTTGTCCTTTGCTCCATTTTCGTAATAATTCGATACATGCTTTGCACACTATGTGTGGTGCCCAAAACTTGTCTTGGTCCCCAAGCATAATCCCAAAATAGGCAAAATACACTTTTTTTACGAAGTCTGTTATGTTTCTTCTATGTTTTGGCAGTGTGTATTCACCACAAATGTAACAGAATGAGTCTGGATCGTTAAGACAACTTCTTCTTGATGAGTTCATGCTTTTCACTGGAAAACAGACAACAACATAAAGTTAGTGCAAAAATCAAGCTATGAACAAACTTTTAGAACACTAATTAACACAAAACTATATTGAGAACTGCTCAGTTCAAGTACTAATTAGTGTTGAGCATTCCGATACCGCAAGTATCGGGTATCGGCCGATACTTGTGGTATCGGAATTCCGATACCGGGATTCCGATACTTGCCGCGTATCGGATACCGGAATCGGAAGTTCCAAGATTCAAAATGCAGAAATTCAGCCAATGAGAATGATTCCAAGTGTGGGCACATCCTGTTTAGCATGGAGGGCATGAAACTACTGGCAAGGCTGTGATTGGCTGCTGAAATGATGTCATGCTGCAGTTTAAAAGTCGCTGGCGCCATTTTGCGATCACTCTGCTGTGAATTCAGTTAGTGACAGGACGCTGTTTGCTGACTGAGGGACAGTTTAGAGATAGCGATTTGCTTCTTTGTGCTTTCCAAAGGCTAATTTAGCAACCGCTGTGTTCACCTACTATTCACCTTGCTTTTGCCTTGTAGCGCTGTTTTCACAGCGATCTGCAAGGTCTGTGTGTGTGTGTGTGTGTGTGAGTGCAGCCCACTCTCTAGTCTGAGTGCAGCCACATAGGCCATCCATAGCTGGTTGTATTCAGTTCAGGGAGGGTGGTTCATTGCCTCATACTGTTCTTTTTTTTTTTTTTTTTTTTTCAAGTAGTGTAGTCTGCTGCTAATTTATTCAAAAAAATCCTATTAGTGTCTTTCCACCCGTCTCCAGCTAATTTGTGGAAAAACACTACATAGGATAAAGTAGAGGAGGGTTTTTGGGCCTTGCAGCGCCGTTTACGGCTGTCTGCACGGTCTCCGTGTGACTGCAGCTCGCCCTGTAGTCTGTGAGCAGCCATAGCCTGGTTGTCTCCAGCTCAGGGTTGTTCACTGCGTCATACCGCCAAATCAATTTTAATTTTTTTTCAAGTAGTGTAGTCTGCTGCTAATTTATTTAAAAAAATCCTATTAGTGTCTTTCCACCCGTCTCCAGCTAATTTGTGGAAAAACACTACATAGGATAAAGTAGAGGAGGGTTTTTGGGCCTTGCAGCGCCGTTTACGGCTGTCTGCACGGTCTCCGTGTGATTGCAGCTCGCCCTGTAGTCTGTGAGCAGCCATAGCCTGGTTGTCTCCAGCTCAGGGTTGTTCACTGCGTCATACCGCCAAATCAATTTTAATTTTTTTTCAAGTAGTGTAGTCTGCTGCTAATTTATTTAAAAAAATCCTATTAGTGTCTTTCCACCCGTCTCCAGCTAATTTGTGGAAAAACACTACATAGGATAAAGTAGAGGAGGGTTTTTGGGCCTTGCAGCGCCGTTTACGGCTGTCTGCACGGTCTCCGTGTGACTGCAGCTCGCCCTGTAGTCTGTGAGCAGCCGTAGCCTGGTTGTCTCCAGCTCAGGGTTGTTCACTGCGTCATACCGCCAAATCAATTTTCTTTTTTTTTCAAGTAGTGTAGGTTGCTGCTAATTTATTTAAAAAAATCCTATTAGTGTCTTTCCACCCGTCTCCAGCTAACTTGTGGAAAAACACTACATAGGATAACGTAGAGGAGGGTTTTTGGGCCTTGCAGCGCCGTTTACGTCTGTCTGCACGGTCTCCGTGTGACTGCAGCTCTATCTGTTGTCAGTTCAGCCCCCAAAAAATAAATAAATAATAAAGTTCACCAAACACACCAGTTACACCACTTTACATTTGTGTAGGCCACATTAGCTCATATTAAAGTCTAGTCCACACCTTAGAAAATTAGTGTTTCTTATACCTGTTAGGAGGAGTTGCTCAGGAATAAGCACACAAATCCGTTAGTACTTTTCTGCTTATCTTTATCAGTCAACCAAGATGAAGAAGGCAGTGAGTAAGGCACGTGGGCGTGGGCGTGGGCGCGGAGCAGGGAGGGGACGTGGGGATTCTGTGCCTGCTGCGGGCACCGGTGACTCATCAGCACCCACTTTCACCAGGCAACAGTCGTTCATGCGCAGCTTTGTGTCAGAGCGCCGTACACCGCTGCTGCGTCAAGAACAAATTGAAGCTGTTGTCGGATGGATGGCAGCTAATGCATCAACTTCCATTAGTGCCACATCCTCTCAGACACAGAGCACTGGAGAGCAGCCATCTGTCTCTTCACCACCTGCCAAATTGCCCAGGCAGACAGAGAGCCCAGGACAGGAGCCGTCTCTACTTCTGTTCTCTGAATCTCTTGGCTTGGAAACAGGGGGCCAGCCAAGCAGCATTGGAGAAATGGAAGAAGAGGCAGGGTGCAGTGATGCCCAACAGCTTTTTCTGTCTTCCTCTGAAGAGGCGGGTGGGCCAGTGGCTCCGGTCACCACATCGCAGGCCGCATCAGCTGATGATGACACTCAGGTGCCACTTACTGGTGCGTGCTCTGCTGCTGAGACTACCCAGGAGGAGCAGTTGGGGGCAGAGGGTAGTGTAGATGATGAGGTCCTCGACCCATCTTGGCGTGAGGGACAGGAAGGTGGTGGGAGCAGCTCTGAGGAAGAGATTTCCCGTACGGCCCAAAGAGGGAGAGGGAGGGGGAAGACTGCGGATCCTGCAGCCTCCGCTTTGGCACCCGTTAGGAGCATGTCTCTTCCAAAAGCCAAAAAGGGCGCTCCCAAGACTTGCAGTGCCTGGTCCTTTTTTGACACAGTTGCAGATGACATTTGCTATGTCAGATGCAAGGTGTGTCATCAAAAAGTCAAAAGAGGGAAAAATGTCAGCAACCTCAATACCTCCAACATGTGGAAACATGTGCGCAACAGGCACCCGGCGGAGTTAGAAAAACACACTGAAGAGGTAGGCCAACCAACAGCGGCAGCTACCACCTCTTCAGCTCGTGTTGCCTCTTCCTCTAGCTCACACGCAGCTGGTTCGGCTTCCTCCCAGGATCGCCGTGGAAGAACCTCTGGCCCTGTTGTCCAGAGACCCGCTGTAATTCCACCCGCAGCACCACTTTCCCAGTCATCCACACACTCCCAGCCCAGTCTACAGCCATCGGTAGTACAGGCATGGGAGAAAAGGCGGCCTTTCTCGTCAAACCACCCACGAGCACAGGCTCTGACTGCAGGCATTGCCAAACTTCTGTCACTGGAAATGCTGTCATTCAGGCTGGTGGAGACTGACAGCTTCCGTGACTTGATGTCATTGGCAGTCCCACAGTACAATGTGCCCAGCCGCTTTTACTTCAGCAGGCAAGCCGTCCCTGCCCTGCACAAGCATGTGGAGGGACACATAAAACACGCGCTACTGAACGCCGTCAGTAGCAAGGTCCACCTCACCACCGATGCGTGGACCAGTCAACATGGACAGGGGTGATACCTTTCCCTCACTGCCCATTGGGTTAATGTCGTTGAGCCGGGTACAGACCGTGCGAGTGGCGCAGGACGTGTCCTGCCCACTCCAAGGATTGCAGGAATCCATTCTGTACGCATTGACTCCTCCTCTTACACCAGTTCCTCAGAATCATCGCTGCAGGAGCCGTCACAGTCCACCTCCACATGGACCCGTGATGAACGTGTACCTGTTACGACCGACATGAGCACAGCCGTGGCCAAACGTCAACAGGCCGTGTTGAAATTAATTTTTGGGGGGAATCGTAGCCACACAGCGCAGGAGCTCTGGAATGCCATCAAGCAGGAGAGCGATGTGTGGTTTGTGCCAGCGAATCTCCAGCCAGGCATGGTAGTGTGTGATAATGGCCGAAATCTGGTGGCAGCTCTGGGCCTCGGCAACCTCACTCACATCCCATGTCTGGCACATGTGCTCAATTTGGTCGTGCAGAGCTTTTTGAGGGACTATCCGGATCTTGATGCACTGCTGCACAAGGTCCGCCTAGAGTGTGCTCACTTGCGGCGTTCCAGCACGGCAAAAGCGCGCATTGCGGCTCTGCAGCGCCGACACCGCCTGCCGGAACATCGCATCATATGTGACCTACCTACCAGGTGGAATTCCACGTTACATATGTTGGAGCGGTTGTGTGAGCAGCAGCAAGCTGTAATGGAGTACCAGCTGCTTCAGGCGCAAAAAAGTCGCAGTCAGCGCCGTACAGACTTCACAACCACAGAGTGGGCCACTATGAATGACGTCTGCCAGGTTTTGCGTCCCTTTGATTATTCCACGCGGATGGCGAGTGCAGATGATGCACTAGTCAGCATGACTGTCCCCCTTATCTGCCTGCTTGAAAAATCACTGCAAGCGCTAAGGGATGATGTTGTGGAAGAGGTGGAGGATGAGGATTCACCATTTCCATCATCTTCTGGACAGTCAGCGCCACGTGGTTCCTCACAAACGCGTAGGCAGGGGACAGTTTGTGAGGAGGATGAGGAGGAGTCAATGGAGGAGGAAGACGTCCGTCCAGAGGAGGGAGTTACCGAATTGTCCAGTACTCAGTGTGTACAGCGAGGGTGGGGTGATGACGAGCAGGCAGAGATCACGCCTCCAGCAGGGGACAGCGTTTCTTGGGCAGTTGGCAGTCTGCAGCACATGGTGGATTACATGCTGCAGTGCCTGAGAAACGACCGCCGCATCGCCCACATTCTCAACATGTCTGATTATTGGGTGTTCACCCTCCTCGATCCTCGCTACCGGGACAACGTAGAAAGCCTCATCACACCGTTGAACCGGGAGCGAAAAATGCGGGAGTACCAAGACACACTGGTCAATTCCATCATCTTCTCCATTCCAACTGAGAGAAGTTCTGCTAGTGCATTCCAAAGCAGCTCAGTGCGTCCAGGCAGTGGTGGAGGCTCTGCACAAAGAGGGAGCAGAAGCAGTGCCTCTGCCCAAGGCAAGACCAGTATGGCCCAACTGTGGCACAGTTTTCTGTGCCCCCCACAAAAGTCTACACCATCACAGACGGCTCCAGTCAGCAGGAGGCAACGGTTCCGTCAGATGGTGACAGACTACATGTCTTGACCTCTTGCTGTACTCCCAGACGGCTCTTCCCCTTTCAAGTTTTGGGTCTCAAAGCTGGATACATGGCCAGAGCTAAGCCAGTATGCATTGGAGGTGCTGTCTTGCCCTGCGGCCAGTGTATTATCGGAACGTGTCTTTAGTGCTGCAGGTGGTGTACTAACTGACCGTCGCATGCGACTATCCTCCGATAACGTTGACCGGCTTACTTTCCTGAAAATGAACAAGGCCTGGATCTCGCAGGAATTTGCCACTCCTCCTCCTGATTAAATAATTAGGTCACTGTATAAGTTATCCAGGTCTCCTGTTGTGTTCATCTTTCTACCACCTGAACTTAAATTCCTGGGCTCCAACACCGCCAGTTGAGGCTCAGAAGTGCCGTCTGCACAGTCAAAACATACGACCCAGTGTTATTGGGTTTCAGTAACGTCAGCTGATCCCCAGCTGTGTGGGCCGGCAATGTGTCATGCGACCGCCACGCTGACACAACAACTGAAATGTAAGGGAATCTGTCCCCCCCCCCAAGGCGTTTGTTACTGAAAGAGCCACCTTGTGCAGCAGTAATGCTGCACAAGGAAAAGGTAGCTATTTTTATTTAGCACCTTGCACACGCAGAACTTAACACTTATAAAATGTGTCCACTGATACCGTAACACCGTCCCGGAGGTGGGACTTTCCTTCGTAATGTGACGCAGCACAGCCGTCATTCCTACCCCCCCGGCGCCGCGCACCCGCTCCTCAGCGTTGTTTGATTCCGTCCCGGAGCCTGCGCTGTTATGTTATCCCGTGGCCAGGCACACTTAGCGCTGCCCGTCTTCTGGCATCATTTGGTGTCAGGATGGCTGCGCCTGTGCGGCCGCGCTGGCAGAGAGCCCGCCTCGCAGTGTCTTCTGATTTAATCCCACTGGGGGCCTGGGATCCATGGACATGCGCAGTGCATATCTGAACCTCCACCTCTCACTCATCTCCCTATGGCTTCTTCAGACTGTTCGGTGTCAGCTGGTCCCTAATAGCATGCCACGGCCATGACACCGCACAGTCTTAAGAAGCCGTAGGGAGGGGAGTGAGAGGCGAGGATATGCACTGCGCATGTCCATGGATCCCAGGCCCCCAGTGGGATTAAATCAGAAGACACTGCGAGGCGGGCTCTCGGCCAGCGCGGCCGCACAGGCGCAGCCATCCTGACACCAAATGATGCCAGAAGACGGGCAGCGCTAAGTGTGCCTGGCCACGGGATAACATAACAGCGCAGGCTCCGGGACGGAATCAAACAACGCTGAGGAGCCAGTGCGCGTCGCCGGGGGGGTAGGAATGACGGCTGTGCTGCGTCACATTACGAAGGAAAGTCCCACCTCCAGGACGGTTTTACGGTTGCAGGGGACACATTTTATAAGTGTTTAGTTCTGTGTTTGCAAGGAGCATGATGAAAAGAGCCACCTTTTCCTTTTGCATCTTTTGTGCTGCACAAGCTGGCTCTTTCAGCTACAAACGCCTTGGGGGGGGGTTAAAGGTTCCCTTTCGACTTTCTCAGGCTTCGGCCTACATTGTGTTCCTCTGCTTTTCCACCTGTCCCTGGGCTCCAACACCGCCAGTTGCCGTCCAGAAGTGCTGTACGCACAGTCAACAGTCGCTCCTCTGTTATTGGGGTTCAGTAACGTCAGCTGTTCCCCTGCTGTGTGTGGCAATCCCTCCTACCTCCTCCAACCTCCTCCTCCTCCATCTGTCCCTGGGCTCCAACACCGCCAGTTGCCGTCCAGAAGTGCTGTACGCACAGTCAACAGTCGCTCCTCTGTTATTGGGGTTCAGTAACGTCAGCTGTTCCCCTGCTGTGTGTGTGGCAATCCCTCCTACCTCCTCCAACCTCCTCCTCCTCCACCTGTCCCTGGGCTCCAACACCGCCAGTTGCCGTCCAGAAGTGCTGTACGCACAGTCAACAGTCCCTCCTCTGTTATTGGGGTTCAGTAACATCAGCTGTTCCCCTGCTGTGTGTGTGGCAATCCCTCCTACCTCCTCCAACCTCCTCCAACCTCCTCCTCCTCCACCTGTCCCTGGGCTCCAACACTGCCAGTTGCCGTCCAGAAGTGCTGTACGCACAGTCAACAGTCCCTCCTCTGTTATTGGGGTTCAGTAACGTCAGCTGTTCCCCTGCTGTGTGTGTGGCAATCCCTCCTACCTCCTCCAACCTCCTCCAACCTCCTCCTCCTCCACCTGTCCCTGGGCTCCAACACCGCCAGTTGCCGTCCAGAAGTGCTGTACGCACAGTCAACAGTCGCTCCTCTGTTATTGGGGTTCAGTAACGTCAGCTGTTCCCCTGCTGTGTGTGTGGCAATCCCTCCTACCTCCTCCAACCTCCTCCTCCTCCTCCACCTGTCCCTGGGCTCCAACACCGCCAGTTGCCGTCCAGAAGTGCTGTACGCACAGTCAACAGTCCCTCCTCTGTTATTGGGGTTCAGTAACGTCAGCTGTTCCCCTGCTGTGTGTGTGGCAATCCCTCCTACCTCCTCCAACCTCCTCCTCCTCCACCTGTCCCTGGGCTCCAACACCGCCAGTTGCCATCCAGAAGTGCTGTACGCACAGTCAACAGTCCCTCCTCTGTTATTGGGGTTCAGTAACGTCAGCTGTTCCCCTGCTGTGTGTGTGGCAATCCCTCCTACCTCCTCCTACCTCCTCCAACCTCCTCCTCCTCCACCTGTCCCTGGGCTCCAACACCGCCAGTTGCCGTCCAGAAGTGCTGTACGCACAGTCAACAGTCCCTCCTCTGTTATTGGGGTTCAGTAACGTCAGCTGTTCCCCTGCTGTGTGTGTGGCAATCCCTCCTACCTCCTCCTACCTCCTCCAACCTCCTCCTCCTCCACCTGTCCCTGGGCTCCAACACCGCCAGTTGCCGTCCAGAAGTGCTGTACGCACAGTCAACAGTCCCTCCTCTGTTATTGGGGTTCAGTAACGTCAGCTGTTCCCCTGCTGTGTGTGTGGCAATCCCTCCTACCTCCTCCAACCTCCTCCAACCTCCTCCTCCTCCACCTGTCCCTGGGCTCCAACACCGCCAGTTGCCGTCCAGAAGTGCTGTACGCACAGTCAACAGTCGCTCCTCTGTTATTGGGGTTCAGTAACGTCAGCTGTTCCCCTGCTGTGTGTGTGGCAATCCCTCCTACCTCCTCCAACCTCCTCCTCCTCCTCCACCTGTCCCTGGGCTCCAACACCGCCAGTTGCCGTCCAGAAGTGCTGTACGCACAGTCAACAGTCCCTCCTCTGTTATTGGGGTTCAGTAACGTCAGCTGTTCCCCTGCTGTGTGTGTGGCAATCCCTCCTACCTCCTCCAACCTCCTCCTCCTCCACCTGTCCCTGGGCTCCAACACCGCCAGTTGCCGTCCAGAAGTGCTGTACGCACAGTCAACAGTCCCTCCTCTGTTATTGGGGTTCAGTAACGTCAGCTGTTCCCCTGCTGTGTGTGTGGCAATCCCTCCTACCTCCTCCAACCTCCTCCTCCTCCACCTGTCCCTGGGCTCCAACACCGCCAGTTGCCGTCCAGAAGTGCTGTACGCACAGAGCCAAACACCTCGCAAATGTGTTAGTGGGGTTCAGCACCGCCAGCTGTTCCCCTGCTGTGTATACGGCAACGTGTACTGCGACCGCCACGCAGGCACAACAAGTTAAATTTAAGGGAACCTGTCCCCCCCCCCCCAGGCGTTTGTTACTGAAGGAGCCACCTTGTGCAGCAGTAATGATGCAAAGGGAAAAAGTGCCTCTTTTCGTGGTGCTCCTTGCAGATGCTGAACCTAACACTTATGAAATGTGTCCCCTCACAGCGTTCAACCGTCCGGTAGGTGGAACTTTCCTTTGTCATGTGACGCAGCACAGCCGTCATTTTTACCCCCTTGGCGCCGTGCGCCGCCTCCTCAGCGTTGTTTGAATCTGTCCCGGAGCCTGCGCTGTTAGGTTACCCCTTGGCCATGCACACATTTCGCGCTGCCTGTCTTCTGACATCATTTGCTGTCAGGCTGGCTGCGCCTGTGTGTGTGCGCTGTCCGAGATTCAGCCTCGCAGTGTCGTGTAATGTAATCCCACCGCGGGCCTGGGATCCATGGCCATGCGCAGTGCATATCCTCGCCTCTCACTCCCCTCCCTACGGCTTCTAAAGACTGTTCGGTGTCAGCTGATCCCTAATAGCATGCCACGGCCGTGACACCGCACAGTCTGAAGAAGCCGTAGGTAGGGGAGTGAGAGGTGAGGATATGCACTGCGCATGGCCACGGATCCCAGGCCCGCGGTGGGATTACATTACACGACACCGCGAGGCTGAATCTCGGACAGCGCACCCACACAGGCGCAGCCAGCCTGACAGCAAATGATGTCAGAAGACGGGCAGCGCGAAATGTGTGCATGGCCAAGGGGTAACCTAACAGCGCAGGCTCCGGGACAGATTCAAACAACGCTGAGGAGGCGGCGCACGGCGCCAAGGGGGTAAAAATGACGGCTGTGCTGCGTCACATGACACAGGAAAGTTCCACCTACCGGACGGTTGAACGCTGTGAGGGGACACATTTCATAAGTGTTAGGTTCAGCATCTGCAAGGACCATAATTAAAAGAGCTAAGTTTACCTTTTCCAGCATTAGTGGTGTACACGATGGCTCTTCCAGCTACAAACGCCTGGGGGGGGGGGGTTAAAGGTTTCCTTTCAACTTGCTCCAGTGCAGGCTTCGGCCTACACTCCGCTCCCCCTGCTCCTCCTGCTGACCCTGGGCTCTAACACCGCCAGTTGGGGCCCAGATGTGCTAGCTGCACAGAGAAAAACAACTCGCCAATGTGTCAGTGGGGTTCAGCACCGCCAGCTGTTCCCCTGCTGTGCAGCCGGCAACGTGTCCTGCGACCGCCACGCAGACACAAGAACTGAAATTGAAGGGAACCTGTCCCCCCTCCCCCAGGTGTTTCTATGTTTTACAGTCACCTTGTACAGCAGTAATGCTGCATGTGTGCAAGGTGGCTCATAAACGTATTCTCCTCGCACATGTGGAACTGAAAACACGTCTAAAATGTGTCCTCTGTGTGACCATTTAACCGTCCCGGTGGTGTGACTTTCCTTTGTAATGACACGCTGCAACCCCCTTGGTAGCGCTGCCCGTCTTCTGGCATCATTGTTTGGCTGCCTGCGCCTCTGCGGCCGCCCTGACCCACACAACGCCCCTCGTTGTCTTATTTATTGGGACTGCGAGGGTGTGATTGACGGGCATGATCAGTGCATCAGTTCGCCTGTCCCTCATCTCCTTCCGCCTTCTGCGGACTGTGCGGCTTCATGGCCGTGGCATGCGATAAGGGATCAGCTGACGCCGCACAGTCTGAAGCGGGTGTAAGGACCCAAGCGAGAGGCGAACATATGTGCTGCGCCAGGCCCTGAATCCCAGCCCCGCAGTGTTTTAACAATGTTAAGACACTGCGGGGCTGGGATTCATGGTCATCGCGAACCGCACCGGCCGACATTAAATGATGCCAGAACATGGGCAGCGCTAACAGCGCTAGGCCAGGGGATCACACGACAGCGCAGACTCCTGTACAGCAAATAACAACGCTCAGGAGGCTGCACCCAGCACCAAGGTGGGATTCTTGACATCTGTGCTGCGTCTCATTACAAAGGGAACTCGCGCCTCCAACACAGTTTGACTGTTTAAAGGGCTAAATGTTATACGTGTTTCATTCAGCGTGTGCAAGGAGCGAAATTAAAAGAGCAACCTTTGACTTGTGCAGCACTACTGCTGCATAAGCTGTGGCTCTTCTACTTTGTAACCCCTGAGGGGGGGTTAAAGGTTACCTTTGAAATTGGTTCAATTAGGCTTCGGCCTACACTCTGCTCCCCCTGCAGAGCCCTGGGCTCCAACACCGCCAGTTGGGGCCCGGTACTGCTAGCTGCACAGAGAAAAACACCAGCCAATGTGTCAGTGGGGTTCAGCACCGCCAGCTGTTCCCCTGCTGTGCAGCCGGCAACGTGTCCTGCAACTGCCACGCAGGCACAACAGACCCAAAAGCTGCCGCCAGTGCAGGCTTCGGCCTACACTCTGCTCCATCTCCTCCTCCTGCTGACCCCGGGCTCCAACACCGCCAGTTGGGGCCCGGTACTGCTAGCTGCACAGAGAAAAACACCAGCCAATGTGTCAGTGGGGTTCAGCACCGCCAGCTGTTCCCCTGCTGTGCAGCCGGCATCGTGTCCTGCAAAAGCCACGCAGACACAAGAACTGAAATTGAAGGGAACCTGTCCCCCCTCCCCCAGGCGTTTGTACGTTTTAAAGGCCACCTTGTACAGCGGTAATGCTGCATGTGTGCAAGGTGGCTCATAAACGTATTCTCCTCGCACATGTGGAACTGAAAACATGTCTAAAATGTGTCCTCTGTGTGACCATTTAACCGTCCCGGTGGTGTGACTTTCCTTTGTAATGACACGCTGCAACCCCCTTGGTAGCGCTGCCCGTCTTCTGGCATCATTGTTTGGCTGCCTGCGCCTCTGCGGCCGCCCTGACCCACACAACGCCCCTCGTTGTCTTATTTATTGGGACTGCGAGGGTGTGATTGACGGGCATGATCAGTGCATCAGTTCGCCTGTCCCTCATCTCCTTCCGCCTTCTGCGGACTGTGCGGCTTCATGGCCGTGGCATGCGATAAGGGATCAGATGACGCCGCACAGTCTGAAGCGGGTGTAAGGACCCGAGTGTGAGAGGCGAACATATGTGCTGCGCCAGGCCCTGAATCCCAGCCCCGCAGTGTTTTAACAATGTTAAGACACTGCGGGGCTGGGATTCATGGTCATCGCGAACCGCACCGGCCGACATTAAATGATGCCAGAACATGGGCAGCGCTAACATCGCTAGGCCAGGGGATCACACGACAGCGCAGACTCCTGTACAGCAAATAACAATGCTCAGGAGGCTGCACCCAGCACCAAGGTGGGATTCTTGACATCTGTGCTGCGTCTCATTACAAAGGGAACTCGCGCCTCCAACACAGTTTGACTGTTTAAAGGGCTAAATGTTATACGTGTTTCATTCAGCGTGTGCAAGGAGCGAAATTAAAAGAGCAACCTTTGACTTGTGCAGCACTACTGCTGCATAAGCTGTGGCTCTTCTACTTTGTAACCCCTGAGGGGGGGTTAAAGGTTACCTTTGAAATTGGTTCAATTAGGCTTCGGCCTACACTCTGCTCCCCCTGCAGAGCCCTGGGCTCCAACACCGCCAGTTGGGGCCCGGTACTGCTAGCTGCACAGAGAAAAACACCAGCCAATGTGTCAGTGGGGTTCAGCACCGCCAGCTGTTCCCCTGCTGTGCAGCCGGCAACGTGTCCTGCAACTGCCACGCAGGCACAACAGACCCAAAAGCTGCCGCCAGTGCAGGCTTCGGCCTACACTCTGCTCCATCTCCTCCTCCTGCTGACCCCGGGCTCCAACACCGCCAGTTGGGGCCCGGTACTGCTAGCTGCACAGAGAAAAACACCAGCCAATGTGTCAGTGGGGTTCAGCACCGCCAGCTGTTCCCCTGCTGTGCAGCCGGCATCGTGTCCTGCAAAAGCCACGCAGACACAAGAACTGAAATTGAAGGGAACCTGTCCCCCCTCCCCCAAGCGTTTGTACGTTTTAAAGGCCACCTTGTACAGCGGTAATGCTGCATGTGTGCAAGGTGGCTCATAAACGTATTCTCCTCGCACATGTGGAACTGAAAACACGTCTAAAATGTGTCCTCTGTGTGACCATTTAACCGTCCCGGTGGTGTGACTTTCCTTTGTAATGACACGCTGCAACCCCCTTGGTAGCGCTGCCCGTCTTCTGGCATCATTGTTTGGCTGCCTGCGCCTCTGCGGCCGCCCTGACCCACACAACGCCCCTCGTTGTCTTATTTATTGGGACTGCGAGGGTGTGATTGACGGGCATGATCAGTGCATCAGTTCGCCTGTCCCTCATCTCCTTCCGCCTTCTGCGGACTGTGCGGCTTCATGGCCGTGGCATGCGATAAGGGATCAGATGACGCCGCACAGTCTGAAGCGGGTGTAAGGACCCGAGTGTGAGAGGCGAACATATGTGCTGCGCCAGGCCCTGAATCCCAGCCCCGCAGTGTTTTAACAATGTTAAGACACTGCGGGGCTGGGATTCATGGTCATCGCGAACCGCACCGGCCGACATTAAATGATGCCAGAACATGGGCAGCGCTAACCGCGCTAGGCCAGGGGATCACACGACAGCGCAGACTCCTGTACAGCAAATAACAACACTCAGGAGGCTGCACCCAGCACCAAGGTGGGATTCTTGACATCTGTGCTGCGTCTCATTACAAAGGGAACTCGCGCCTCCAACACAGTTTGACTGTTTAAAGGGCTAAATGTTATACGTGTTTCATTCAGCGTGTGCAAGGAGCGAAATTAAAAGAGCAACCTTTGACTTGTGCAGCACTACTGCTGCATAAGCTGTGGCTCTTCTACTTTGTAACCCCTGAGGGGGGGTTAAAGGTTACCTTTGAAATTGGTTCAATTAGGCTTCGGCCTACACTCTGCTCCCCCTGCAGAGCCCTGGGCTCCAACACCGCCAGTTGGGGCCCGGTACTGCTAGCTGCACAGAGAAAAACACCAGCCAATGTGTCAGTGGGGTTCAGCACCGCCAGCTGTTCCCCTGCTGTGCAGCCGGCAACGTGTCCTGCAACTGCCACGCAGGCACAACAGACCCAAAAGCTGCCGCCAGTGCAGGCTTCGGCCTACACTCTGCTCCATCTCCTCCTCCTGCTGACCCCGGGCTCCAACACCGCCAGTTGGGGCCCGGTACTGCTAGCTGCACAGAGAAAAACACCAGCCAATGTGTCAGTGGGGTTCAGCACCGCCAGCTGTTCCCCTGCTGTGCAGCCGGCATCGTGTCCTGCAAAAGCCACGCAGACACTTGCTCTTGTACCTTCTGCTCCCCATCCTGGTTCCAGTACCGTCAGCTGGTTCCGGGCAGAGCCTTTGGCTTAGGTGCCTCCCTCTGGGTATCCGAGTTCCACCAACGTCAGGTGGTCCTTGGTAGTGCTTTCAGGCACGGGTACCTCCTGCTTAGTAACCGGGTTCCAGTAACGTCAGCTGGTCCTCGGTAGTTCCATTGGCTCTTGGACCTTCGGCTACCCATCCGGGTTCCAGCACCGTCAGCTGGTTCTCGGCAGTGTCTTTTGCTCTTGTACCTTCTGCTCCCCATCCTGGTTCCAGTACCGTCAGCTGGTTCCGGGCAGAGCCTTTGGCTTAGGTGCCTCCCTCTGGGTATCCGAGTTCCACCAACGTCAGGTGGTCCTTGGTAGTGCTTTCAGGCACGGGTACCTCCTGCTTAGTAACCGGGTTCCAGTAACGTCAGCTGGTCCTCGGTAGTTCCATTGGCTCTTGGACCTTCGGGTAGCCATCCGAGTTCCAGTTCCATCAGCTGGTTCTCGGCATTTTCTCAGCCTTCTTGTACCTTCTGCTACATTTCCAAGTTCAAGAGACTAAACACGATGACCCGGAAGACCACCCCTAAGATGACGACGACACCAGAGACGACAACCACCATGATGACGACGACCCTGGAGACGATGACCCCGAAGACCACCCCGATGACGACGACCCCGGAGACGACGACCCTGAAGACCACCCCGATGACGACGACCCCGGAGACGACGACCCTGGAGACGACGACGACCTGGAAGACCGAGAAGCAGAAGAACAAGAGGCTGCAGAACAAAGAGCAGAAGAACATTAAGCATAACACTAAATATCAGAGCAAAAAATATTATCTAAATTATAAGCAGAAGAAGACTAAGCAGTGTATGGGGGTGAGTCCGTTCCTCCTCGTGGTGCCCCTGGATAAAGCCTGATGCTGCAGGCCAAACTGAACGCGGACAAATGTAACTGTTTTGTGACAGGCAGAACGGAAGGTGTAATCTTCAAACTTTTATAGATAACAACTACGGGAATGCCTGTCACAAATAAGAATATGATGAAGAAGTAGAATATGATGAAGATAATAGTAAAATAAAAAGAATATGAACAATGTAACCAAAAAAATAATAGGTAGAAGATGAAGAAGAAGATGAATAAGGTGAAGAAGTTGATGTCAAAGAAGCTGATGATGAGGATAATGAAGAAGAAAGTGTGGGAGAAGTAAAAAAGAAGGTGAAGGGCGTGGAAGGAGTGAAACATCAATATCTGACAAAATAAAAAAAAAAATTAACATAGTCAAAATCTTTCTACCGCCGAACGTCATAAAAAAAACCCAAAATCCTGCTATTCTATTACATTGGGCTAAACCTCTGTGCCTTTAATGTCTCCGCCACGTCCCCCAATACATCCTACATTATTCTTAGTTGTTTTCCTTCATGTAGAATGAACCTACAAGTTTATAAAGGGTTTATTTTAATTCCGATATTTTCGTCCCATTGACTTGCATTGGGATCGGGTATCGGTATCGGATTGGATCCGATATTTTGACGGTATCGGCCGATACTTTCCGATACCGATACTTTCCGATATCGGAAAGTATCGCTCAACACTAGTACTAATCCAAAGAAATTAATGAGATGATGCGTCGCATTTACCAACAAGTGCTATAAATAAGATACCAAAAATCTCAAAAACTTGAGCCAATCTGGCAAAACTGATGACATATTCAGAATCAGCACCCCAAAAATACCCTAAATTCGATGAAATATCTTTGGCACCAAAAATGCTGTTGACCAGTGTAATCATCTAAGGCTCTGTTTGTCTGTAACGGAAATCCCACGTCGCTGATTGGTCGCGGGCGGCTGGCGCGACCAATCAGCAACCGGTGCATTCCAGCCGTGAATTGGCACGGGATTTAAACCATGCTTCGCTGATTGGTCACGCCCGGCCGGCCGCGATCAATCAGTGATATTGCAGCGGGATTTAAACACCACTTTGTAAATAAACTACATACATATTCTAGAATACCTGATGCATTAGAATCGGGCCACCATCTAGTAGATATGTAATAGCAAGGCCAATATTTATTAATAAACGCTTAATTTAAAAAAAATGGGAAAAAAATGGCGTGGGCTCCGACACAATTTTCCACGCCAGAGGGGGAAAGCCGATGGCCGGGGTCCAATATTTGTAGCCTGGGAAGGGGTAATACCCATGGCCCCTCTCTAGGCTATGAATATCAGCCCGCAGCTGTCTGCGTAGCCTTTACTGGCTATTAAATTAGGAGGACCCCCCCAAAAAATGACGTGGGGTCCCCCTATATTTTCTAGCCAGAAAGGCTATGCAGACAGCTGCGGGCTGATATTCATAGCCTAGAGAGGGGCCACGTTTTTTGGCACCCCCAGCTACAAATACCAGCCCTCAGCCACCCCAGAAATGGTGCACCTGTAAGATGTGCCAATTCCGGCACTTAGCCCCTCTCTTCCCACTCCCCTGTAGCGGTGGGATATGGGGTAATAAGGGATTAATGTCACCTTGCTAATGTAAGGTGACATTAAGCTCGGTTAGTAATGGAGAGGCGTCAATAAGACGCCTATCCATTACTAATCCTATAGTAGTGAAAGGGTTAAAAAAAAGACACAGCCAGAAAAAAGTATTTTAATATTCTTAATTTCACCATACTTACCATTCTCGATCGCCTGCAAAAAATTAAAGATAATGAACCAACCGTATACTACCTTTCTGCCGTAGTCCAGTTAATAATGAGTGTCCCACGATGATCTCCCCTATAGAACAGTGACATCGGGGGATGTCACTGCTCTATAGACCTTCAGTGACACACTGACAGGAGACAATGGCTCCTGCAGTGCATCACTGAAGAGGTTACCTGAGTTCAGGGTCTCACTTTATGGCAAAGCTGCGTGGGAATTTTCACACAAGTGAGAGTATGAACTATTTCTCACAGAGGCGGAGGAATACATTGCTGAAGGATACCTTCCATCATTGTATTCCTGGAGCCCCTAGAGAGCGGTCGCATCAGCTGATGTGGCTGTTCTCCACGGGAGATCGTCATGGGACACTCGTCTTAATTGGATTTCTGCGGATCAGGGAGTATATTGTTTGTTTATTAGTTTAATATTTTTTACAGTGACAATAGCTTTGGTGATCAAGGTGACAAGGTGATGGTGAGTATGTACTCTATGTTGTATGCACGGTATGTCTATATGTGTGTACTGTATGTCTATATGTATGTTGCATCGAGTATATGTATGTGTTGTATGGTGTATGTTGTATGTTGCATGGTGCATGTTGCATGGTGCATGTTGTATGTTGCATGGTGCATGTTGCATGTCGCATGGTGCATGTTGTATGTCGTATGTCACATGTTGCATGTCGCATGGTGCATGTTGTATGTCGCATGTCGTATGTTGCATGTTGTATGGTGCATGTTGTATGGTGTATGTTGTATGTTCAATGTTGTATGTTGTGTGTTGTATGTGCACACAGTCTAGACGAGTCCAGCTCTGCTACATCTGGATGCCTGACATCCGGATGTAGCAGAGCCTGTAGATGATCACTGGAGATAACTCTCCAGTGATCACCTACACTGCAGCGTTCTCACAATCAGCTGATTAGCTGAGCGTGAGAACCAGCCTAGTGACTGGAGATAACCCCTGGTCACATGCTCGGCAGTTTTTGCGATAAGCTAAGTTATCGCGAGAACTGCAGTGGACGAGGGACTTCCGGCGGCGAAACAGGTGAGCCGGCATGTGAATTAGTAGACATGCGTAGTAAGCTGTGTTTACGCAGTTACTACGCATGTGACTAATCGTTAGATGTGGTTTTAACGCATCTAATGATTTTCTAAGGTAAATTTAGGGCGCAGCGACGGAGCGTCGCCGCATTGTAAACAGACATGATGCGTTCTGAAAAGACGCACCGCATGTCCGTTTACGCGGGTCTGCCGCATGCGTGTTTTAACGCATAGTGGAGACGGGATTTCATGAAATCCCCTCCACTATGCTGTAACATCTGGACGCTGCGTGTTTGACGCTGCGGCTCTATGCAGCGTCAAACATGCAGCGTTTCCTGACCGTGGAAACACACCCTAAGGGTATGTGTCCACGTTCAGGATGGCAGGCGCTTTGGATGGAGCGGAAAACTCGCTCCGCCCAAAGCGCCGTCCCCTTCTGTAGACGCGGTGATTCTAGATGTGTTCATTGCACACATCCGGAATTATCGCACCCCACACATAGGGCCCTGTGTTTTACCTTGCGGCGACGCAGCGTATCCGCAAGGTAAACGGACATGCTGCGTTCTAAAAAGACACGCCGCACGTCTGGAAATGCAGGGCCGCCGGGTGCATGTTCGCATGCATAGTGGAGACGGGATTTCATAAAATCCCCTCCAATATGCTGTAATATTTGGACGCTGCGGATTGAATGCTGCGGCTCTATGCAGCGTTCAATCCACAGCTATTCCGGATGTAATACGGCCCGTGGACACATACCCTTACAGTGATCAGGGTGGTGAAAGTGGATGTCCCATAAAGGGTGTAAGTAATAAAGTAAAAAAATATAAATATATTTTTTAAATCACAAAACAATAAAAAAGAATAAAAATATATCATACTCATAAAATTGTATTTTTATGTAAAAAAAAAGTACATATGTTTTGCATTTCCACATCCAGAATGACAGACCTATAAAACTGTCATACTAGTTAACCCCTTCAGTGAGCATCATAAAAAAAAACATGGCAAAAAGCAATGCTTTTTCATGATACCCCCGAACAAAAAGTGGAATAAAACGCGACAAAAAAATAAATAAATAAATATATCGTTGAAAATATCATCTTGTCCCGCAAAAAAAACCCCACTATACAGCTCCATCAGTGGAAAAATAAGAAAGTTACAGCTCTCAGAATAAAGCGATGCAAAAATGATTCTTTTTTTCTAAAAAATATTTTTTATTGTGTAAAAGCGCCAAAACATAAAAAAATTATATGAATGTGGTATCGCTGTAATCGTACTGACCCTCACAATAAATCTGCCATATCAATTTTACTGCACGCGGATCGGCATAAAAAATAGAGAAAACAATTTTTGAATTGCTGATTTTTGTTTTTTCTGCCTCCCAAAAATTGGAATAAAGATTGATCATGTGCCCCAAAATTGTACCAGTAATGGCTCTCAAAGTATGGCGATGCAAAAACTTGTTTTTCCAATAAATAAACGCTTTTTGTGTGTGGCAGCAGCCAAATAGAAAAAAAAAATGGTACAGCTGAAAACGTCATCTTGTCCTGCAAAAACAATTATATAGCAATGCAAAAACAATATTTTTTCTATAAAATTATTTTTATTGTGTAGAAGTGACAAAACATAAAAATATGGTATAAATCTGGTATCGCTGTAACCACAGAGACCCAAAGAATAAAGTTACCTAATAACTTATATCTCACGAGGAATGGTGTAAAAAATAAATAAAAACAATTCTTCACCTGCTGTTGATTTTTTCATTATGCCTCCCAAAGATCGCAGTAAGGCTTGGCTCACATTTATCCTGCGCTCAGTGCTTACATCAGGATTTCCGTGTAAATCTCTGAAATGCATGATTCAGACAGAACCCACGGCGGAAGATTCCCTATAATGAGACAGATAGAGCAGGCACTGTGGATGACGTTTAGCCTGTGATCTGGCAGTGTGCATCTTTTTAGGCAGGCATAAAAACGAGGTTTACCACAGTTTTGTGCACTTCTGAAAAGAAGGACATAACTGAACAGAGGCCAGAAGGAGACCAGAGTAACTCTGCTGCCTTATTATAGTGAATAGATCCCTCTGGGGTTTCATCTGAATCATGTTACTCTGAGATTTAGATGGAATCCCAAAGTAAGTGATCAGTGAAGGGTGCTGGATAAATGAGATCCTAAATGTTATGCAAAATGTTCCCAATAAAATCCACAAAAAAGCAAGTCCCCACTCAGGTCCGTCATCTGATAACGTAAATATAGGGGGATTCCACGTTACTGGTAGCACAAAGGTTCTGGAAACGCAATATAGCTTCTCACCCCAAAAAAGAAATTCAGAAAATTCTGCACTCCCAAATCCAAATGCCCCTCTCCCTTCCAGCCCTATTGTCCACATTTAATATCAACATGTATAGCATTTTTGTAGTGATGAGAGCCTGCCTAATTTATGGGAGCATGTCTCCAGAAGTATGAGCTGAGCCCTACAACATACTGGGGAATACAAAGTACTGGGGACTACAATGGCTGTTTGCAATTTTCGCTGAGTAACATCCACTACTGCTTGTTTCAGGAAAACACCCATGCAGTGAAAATCATCACTACACCAGATGGATAAATTCCCAGAGGGGTGTAATTTCCAAATTGGAGTCACTTGAAGATGGATTCTGCTCTTCTAGCACTTAGGGGCTCTGTATCTGGAGTCCTCAAACTATTCTAGGAAAATCTGCGCTCCAAGTGGCAAATAGCGCTCCGTCCTCCCTCCGGAGTTTCGCCGTATGGCTAAGCAGTACTATACAGGCACATATGGGGTATTTCTACATTCAGCAGAAATTGTGGGACACATTTTGGTGCCAGTTTTACCCATTTCACCATGTCAAAATGTAAAAATGTGAAAACGTAAAATCTGGGGCTGAAACAAAATTTTGGTGGTAAAAATGTAATAATTTTGTATTCACTGCCCAATGGTATAAAATTCTGTGGCACACCTGTAGTGTGAATATGATCACTGCACCCCTAGATGATTTCATTGAGTTTTGCTGTGCTGGCACTTCAGGGTCTCTCCCAGTGGGTCATGGCACACACAAGCCATAAAAGTAAAATCTGCAGTATAATATGGCACTCCTTACCTAATGAGCATTGTACTGTGCCTGAAAAGCATTTCCCGACTACATGTAGGGTATTGGCGCATTCAGGAAAAAATTTTACAACAAAATGAGGTCCACTTTTTCCTACTAGCCCTTAGAAAATGTAAAAACTTGGGGCTAAAACAACATTTTAGTGGTAAAAATGTAATTATTCTTTATTCCCTGCCCAATGGTATAAAATTCTGTGCCACACATGCGGTGTCAACATGCTCACTGCACCCCTACATTAATTCACTGGGGGGTGTAGTTTGTAAACTATGGTCACTTACACCACGTTCCAAATTATTTTGCAAATTACATTTTTCTCTGATTTTCCTAAATGGTCGGAGTAAATGACAGTCAGTCTAATAAAAGTCATCACCCGTTAGAGTATACATCGAATTTTATTGAAGAAGCCTCCCAATGATAACAGTGTAATCTCTAAAATGAATAAAAACTCAAAATGCACTGTTCCAAATTATTAGGCACAGTAGAATTTCTAAACATTTGATATGTTTTAAAGAACTGAAAATGCTCATTTGTGGAATTTGCAGCATTAGGAGGTAACATTCACTGAACAAAAAAGCTATTTAACTCCAAAACATCCTAACATGTTAACATAGGACCCCTTCTTTGATACTGTATCAACTTTACAATTCTTGCATCCATTGAACTTGTCAGTTTTTGGAGAGTTTCTGCTTGTATTTCTTTGCATGAAGTCAGAATAGCCTCCCAGAGCTGCTGTTTTGATGTGAACTGCCTCCCACCCTCATAGATCTTTTGCTTGATGATACTCCAAAGGTTCTCTATAGGGTTGAGGTCAGAGGAAGATGGTGGCCAGCCAATGACTCAGAGGTATTCTTTGCAGCATGAGATGGTGCATTGTCATGCATGAAGATGATTTAGCTCCTGAAGGCACGTTTCTGCTTTTTATACTGTTGAAGAAAGTTGTCAGTCAGAAACTCTATATACTTTGCAAAGGTCATTTTCACACCTTCAGGAACCTTAAAGGGCCCTACCAGCTGTTTCCCCATGATTCTGGCCCAAAACATGACTCCTCCACCTCCTTGCTGATGTCGCAGCCTTGTTGGGACATGGTGGCCATCCACCAACCATCCACTACTCCATCCATCTGGACCATCCAAGGTTGCTCGACACTCATCAGTAAAAAAAGACTGTTTGAAAATTAGTCTTCATGTATGTCTGGGCCCACTGCAACCATTTCTGCTTGTGAACACTGTTTAGGGGAGGCCGAATAGTAGGTTTATGCACCACAGCAAGCCTTTGAAGGATCCTACACCTTGAGGTTCGAGGGACTCCAGAGGCACCAGCAGCTTCAAATATCTGTTTGCTGCTTTGTAATGGTATTTTGGTAGCTGCTCTCTTAATCCAATGAATTTGTCTGGCAGAAACCTTTCTCATTATGCCTTTATCTGCATGAACTCTGTCTGTGCTCTGTTCCAGTCACAAATCTCTTCACAGTATGATGATTACTCTTAAGTTTTTGCTAAATATCTAATGTTTTCATACCTTGTCCAAGGCATTGCACTATTTAACGCTTTTCAGCAGCAGAGAGATCCTTTTTATTTCCCATATTGCTTGAAACCTGTGGCCTGCTTAATAATGTGGAACATCATTTTTAAGTAGTTTACCTTTAAGTAGAATTACCTGGAAAAGTAATTATCACATGTGTTTAAGATTGATTTCAGCGAACCATTGAGCCCTGACACACAATACCATCCACAAGTTTATTTGAAAAACAAAACAATTAAATCTTTATGACACTTAAATCCAATTTGCATAATAATTTGGAACATGGTGTATTGAACGTTTCTGCTGTTCTGACACTTCAGGGGCTCTGCCAATGTGACATGGCACAGTCAGACCATTCCTGCAAAATTTGAACTCCAATATGGCACTTTTTCCCTTCTGAATTTTACAATGCAGAGATGCCCAGGCCTCCAAACAAATGCACTATCAGGATGCAGTGGACCCATATAGATAAGATGGCAGTAACATACCGATGAGTATTCTTGCACCTGTGTTACTGCCATCTTAACTATATGGGTCCACTGCATCCTGATAGTGAATTTGTTTGGAGGCCTGGGCATCTCTGCTTTTTTGCTGTATTTTTGGAGGATTTTCAAGTCCTCTTTTTGTGCTATTGCTGTTTAGAGTTAGGACTCGTAAGCGTGAGGACCCATGATGGGGGTTACGAGCTTACGTATTTTGGCCAAAATATTAACTAATACCTCACATTCTTATATGTGTTTTTGCACTTTTTTTCAGGGTTCAGTTGGGCCCATTCTGTCTTGTAAACTGTGGTTTCTGTTCACATGGGATGCATTTTGATAGCGCTGGGCAGCCTGTCTGATCTAATAGAAGGGTGTAACTACTAGGCTGTTAACCTGGATGCTGTGCATTGCCATAATGTGAACAGCGCCGCATACAAGTCTTTATTTGTGCATTAATATACCAAGGAACCGCCCCCTCCATGAATTGGTAGGTTGTGAGTGGTTGCCTCATCGGTTGCACCTGCGTTACTGCCATCTTAACTATATGGGTCCACTGCATCCTGATAGTGCATCTGTTTGGAGGCCTGGGCATCTCTGAATTTTTGCTGTATTTTTGTAGGATTTTCAAGTCATCTTTTTGTGCTATTGCTGATCTTTACAATGCCTCAAAAGTATTTTTTGACCATATATAGGATATCGATGTACTCAGGAGAAATTGCACAATAAATTTTGGGGTCCATTTTCTCCTGCTATCCTTGTGAAAATGAAAAGAATTGGGGCTAAACAACATTTTTGTAGGTTTTTTATTTTCATATTCACAGATCAACATTGCAAAATTATGTGAAGCACCTGTGGGTTAAAGGTGCTCACCACATGTCTGAATAAATTCCTTGAGGTATCTAGTTTCCAAAATATGGTCACTTGTTGGGCATTTCCACTGTTTAGGCACATAAGAGGCTCTCTGAACGTCACTCCTTCCTTTCTGAGCACAACGGGATGGTATAGGGGATAGGAAGGCCCTATCGATAGGGAATGAGGGAAGGTCACCACCTGAACTCCAACTTGAGTCTGTCCCTGAACTCCCCTAATGCCCTAAGTGGGGTCCATCCCCCACCACCATCAGGAACCTCTTTGTCACCTCACACTGCCCTGGCTAGTGCACTGGCTGGCAAGAGCACTAGTCTCACCACTGAAAATGATAATAAACACAGGGGGCAGTGACAAACAAAAGACAGACAAGGAATAAACACAACACTTAGCTTCCAGACTCCACTGCCGAGCACCACACCGCAGAAACAAGATAACACAGAAACAAGACTCGAAAACTCCAGAAGTAACTGACACCAGAAAGCTGCAACTGCACAGCTGGTGTTCATAGAGAAACTCTATCACCAACTGTCAGCTGATGCATCAGGTGACCATTTAAAGGATGATGGGAGTGGTCACCACCCACATCAGCTGACCCAGCAACTCTGCAGTTGCAGCAGATAGCCCCAGCGAGGGAAAAACTGACATTAACCCCTGCTGGCCCTGAAATAAAAAAAACTAGATTTAAAACCAGAACCAGAGCTGCCACAAATCCAAAAATGAATTGTGACAGTTGGCCTACTGAAATGCATGTTCAGTAAATGCACTCAATACTTGGTCAGGGCACCTTTTGCATCAATTACTGCATCAATGCGGTGTGGCATGGAGGCAATCAGCCTGTGGCACTGCTGAGGTGTTATGGAAGCCCAGGTTGCTTTGATAGCAGCCTTCAGCTCATCTGCATTGTTGAGTCTGGTGTCTCTCATCTTTCTCTTGACAATATCCCATAGATTCTCTATGGGGTTAAGGTCAAGCAAGTTTGGTGGCCAGTCAAGCACAGTGATACTGTTGTTTTTAAACCAGGTATTGATACTTTTGGCAGTGTAGACAGGTGCCATGTCCTGCTGGAGAATTAAATTTCCATCTCCAAACAGCTTGTCGGCAGAGGGAATCATGAAGTGCTCTAAAATTTCCTGGCAGACGGCTGTGCTGACTTTGGTCTTGATAAAACACAGTGGACCTACACAGCAGATGACATGGCTCCCTAAACCATCACTGATTGTGGAAACTTGACACTAGACCTCAAGCAGCTTGGATTGTGTGCCTCTCCACTCTTCCTCCAGACTCTCGGACCTTGATTTCCAAATAAAATGCAAAATTTACTTTAATCTGAAAACAACACCTTAGACCACTGAGCAACAGTCCAGTTCTTTTTCTCCTTGGCCCAGGTAAGACGCTTCTGGCATTGTCTATTGGTCATGAGTGGCTTGACACAAGGAATGTGACACTTGTAGCCCATGTCCAGGATACATCTGTGTGTGGATCTTGAAGCAATGGCTCCAGCAGCAGTCCACTCCTTGTGAATCTCCCCCAAATTTTTGAATGGCCTTTTCGTAACAATCTTTTGAAGGCTGCAGTTATCCCAGTTGCTTGTGCACCTTTTTTTACCATACTGTTTCCTTCTACTTAACTTTAATAATAACATTAATATACTTGGATGCAGCACTCTGTGAACAGACAGCTTCTTTAGCAATGACCTTTTGTGGCTTACTCTCCTTGTGGAGTGTGTCAATGACTGCCTTCTGGACTTCTGTCAAGTCAGCAGTCTTCCCCTTGATTGTGGAGCCTTCTGAAACTGACTAAGGAACCTTTTTAAACGCTTAGGAAGCCTTTGCAGGTGTTTTTGTTAATTATTCTAATTTACTGAGATAATGACTTTTGTGTTTTCATTGGCTGTAAGCCATAATCATCAACATGAACAGAAATAAACACTTGAAATAGATCACTCTGTTTGTAATTACTCTATATAATACATGAGTTGCACTTTTTGTATTGAAGAACTGAAATAAATTAACTTTTTGATGATATTATAATTTAGTGAGAAGAACTTGTATTTCCCTTTGTGGAAATGTACAATCTACTTTTTAAACCACATTTTAGTCATAAAAATGTAATTATTTTTTACATGTACTATTACTATTTATTTACTTCACTGGGTTTGCTAATTTTGTTTATATCCTAGGTATTCTCATGGAAATATTCATGAATATTATAAAATTCTGTGACGCTCCAGTGATATCAAGATGCCCAAAATACACTTAAATAAATTCCTTGAGGGGTGTTTTTTCCAAAATGGGGTCATGTGTGGGGGGTTTCTGCTGTTTTGGCAACTTTGAAGCTCTAGAAATGCACTGTAAAAATAAAATAACTTTCCTCCCCTTCCGAGCCCTGACTTGTGCCCAAACAGCAGTTTGCAACCACAGATGGGTTATTACTGTACTTAGGAGAAATTTCAAAATAAATTGTGGGGTCAATTTCCTCCAGTTACCCTTCTGAAAATGAGAAATGTTGGGGTTAAATCAACATTTTTGGAAAAAAAACCCTATGCAGCATCAATAGTAAAAAGACATAATGTTAAAAATAATACATTTGTCCAACCCACACTCCATTACACACAGATAGATGGATAGATAGATAGATAGATAGATAGATAGATAGATAGATATAGGATGGATAGATAGATAGATAGATAGATAACAAATAGATAGATGAATACATACAGATATATCTATATATTTATGTCTGTTTCCATAGTTATGTCCATATCCATGTTTCTAAACCCCTTCACCCCTGGAGCTTTTTTGTTTATCGCTCCCCTTTTTTCCAGAGCTATAATGTTTCCGTCAATATGGCCATGTGAGGGCTTATCTTTTGCGTGACAAGTTCTACTTTTGAACGACACCATTGGTTTTACCATGTCGTGTAACATAAAATGTGAAAAAAAGTTAAAGTGCGATGAAATTGCAAAAAAAGTGCAATCCCACACTTGTTTTTTGCTTGGCTTTTTTGCTAGGTTCACTAAGTGCTAAGGCTGTGTGCACACGTTGCGGATTTGATTGCAGATCCGCAGGGTTTGTTGCTGCACAGAATTGCATCAAATCCGCATTGTAGTGCTCAACCAATGTGAGTCTATGGGAGCCGCAGACTTGTTGTGCACATGCTGCGGAAAAGGCCGCACCGAAACGCAGCTTTTTTTTTTCAGCAGCATGTCACTTCTTTTATGCCGAACTGCAGCGTTTCTGCACCCTTAGACTTTCATTGAGTCGGGCACATCCGCAGCAAAACCACAGATGTAAAAAAGATCTGCAGTTTAGATACGGATGTGGGTCTGAGAAACGCTGCAATTCAGGAGGAGGGAAGTGTGTGGGCGGAATGTGGGCGGTGACGGTGTGCGTGTATGTGTGTGCGGACGGGGTCTGCGGGCTGTTCGGATGTGTGCGGCGCTGTGCAAGACTGTTCAGGTGTGTGCGGGGTCTGCGGGCTGTTCAGATGTGTGCGGGCCCGTTTGGATGTGTGCGGCGCTGTGCGGGACTGTTCGGGTGTGTGCGGGACTGTTTGGGTGTGTGCGGGACTGTTTAGGTGTGTGCGGGGCTCTTCAGGTGTGTGCGGGGCTGTGCGGGGGGTCTTTTGGGGGGTGTGTGCAGGCATCATCTGGTGGGACTACAAGTACGCAGCATCCAATCTGCAGCTAATTCGGATGTAATCCGGACAGTGAACACGCACCCTACACTATCCATACATCTATCAATAGATATATCTATCCAGATATAGATATAGATGGATATAGGAATAGATAGATGTATGCATCTATAGATCTATCTATATGTAGCTCTGTCTATCCATTTCATCTATCATCTATATGTCTATATCTGTGTGTAATTGAGTGTGGGTTGGACAAATGTAAAAGAGGAGGTTGGACAATAATGACATCACAAATTTAATACATCTTTATTTAGCTTTCAAAAACGCATACAAAAATGCACAAAAAACACCAAAAAACCGCACCAAAAAGATAAAAATTGCATCAACAGCGCACAAAAACTGCACCAAAAACTGCAGCAAAACTGCAGCAAAAACTGCATCAAAAACTGCATCAAAACCGCACCAAAAACTGCATCAAAACCGCACCAACAACAGCATCAAAACTGCACCAAAAACTGCATCAAAACCACACCAAAAACCGCATCAAAACCGCACCAAAAACTGCATCAAAACCACACCAACAGCATCAAAACCGCACCAAAAACTGCATCAAAACTGCATCAAAAACTGCATCAAAACTGCACCAAAAACTGCATCAAAACCGCACCAAATACTGCATCAAAACTGCACCAAAAACTGCATCAAAACTGCACCAAAAACTGCATCAAAACCGCACCAAATACTGCATCAAAACTGCACCAAATACTGCATCAAAACTGCACCAAAAACTGCATCAAAACTGCATCAAAACTGCACCAAAAACTGCATCAAAACCGCACCAAATACTGCATCAAAACTGCACCAAAAACTGCATCAAAAACTGCACCAAAAACTGCATCAAAACCGCACCAAATACTGCATCAAAACTGCACCAAATACTGCATCAAAACTGCACCAAATACTGCATCAAAACTGCACCAAAAACTGCATCAAAACTGCATCAAAAACTGCATCAAAACTGCACCAAAAACTGCATCAAAACCGCACCAAATACTGCATCAAAACTGCACCAAAAACTGCATCAAAAACTGCACCAAAAACTGCATCAAAACCGCACCAAATACTGCATCAAAACTGCACCAAATTCTGCATCAAAACTGCACCAAAAACTGCATCAAAACTTCACCAAAAACTGCATAAAAAAGCATCAAAACCCTGAATCAAAACCACGCAAAAAACCGCACCAAATGCTGCAGCAAAAACTGAATAAAAACTGCGCAAAAACCGCACCAAGAACTGCATCAAAACCGCATCAAAAACTGCATCAAAACTGCTCCAAATATTGCATCAAAAACGCAGCTGCGTTTTCTGAAAGGAGATGCAGATTATGAGATTATGTGCAGAAAATTCTGCACCCAAATCTGCAACGTGTGCACACAGCATAAAACTGACCTGCCATTATGATTCTCCAGGTCATTACGAGTTCATAGACACCAAACATGTCTAGGTTATTTTTTATCTAAGTGGTAAAAAAAATGACAAAACTTTGCTAAAAAGAAATAAAATAATTGCGCCATTTTCCGATACCCGTAGTGTATAAATTTTCTGAGATATTGGGTCGGGTGAGGGCTAATTTTTTGCGCGCCGAGCTGACATTTTTAATGATACCACATTTGTGCAGATATGTTCTTTTGATCGCCCATTATTGGATTTTAATGCAATGTCGCGGCGACCAAAAAAGCGTAAGTTTGGCTTTTGATTTTTTTTTCTTGCTATGCCGTTTAGCGATCATGTACATTTTTTTTGTTGTATTGAAAACAGCTGACATGTTGCGGCTTTGAAGTGGGCTCACCGCCGAAGCCCACCTCAAAGCGTGGGGATACTGCCAGCTGACGTACTATTCCGTCAGCTGGCAGAAAGGGGTAAATTAACAATGTTTCAGTTAAAAACCGCACCAAATACTGCATCAAAACTGCACCAAATACTGCATCAAAACTGCACCAAATACTGCATCAAAACTGCACCAAAAACTGCATCAAAACTGCATCAAAAACTGCATCAAAACTGCACCAAAAACTGCATCAAAACCGCACCAAATACTGCATCAAAACTGCACCAAAAACTGCATCAAAAACTGCACCAAAAACTGCATCAAAACCGCACCAAATACTGCATCAAAACTGCACCAAATTCTGCATCAAAACTGCACCAAAAACTGCATCAAAACTTCACCAAAAACTGCATAAAAAAGCATCAAAACCCTGAATCAAAACCACGCAAAAAACCGCACCAAATGCTGCAGCAAAAACTGAATAAAAACTGCGCAAAAACCGCACCAAGAACTGCATCAAAACCGCATCAAAAACTGCATCAAAACTGCTCCAAATATTGCATCAAAAACGCAGCTGCGTTTTCTGAAAGGAGATGCAGATTATGAGATTATGTGCAGAAAATTCTGCACCCAAATCTGCAACGTGTGCACACAGCATAAAACTGACCTGCCATTATGATTCTCCAGGTCATTACGAGTTCATAGACACCAAACATGTCTAGGTTATTTTTTATCTAAGTGGTAAAAAAAATGTCAAAACTTTGCTAAAAAGAAATAAAATAATTGCGCCATTTTCCGATACCCGTAGTGTATAAATTTTCTGAGATATTGGGTCGGGTGAGGGCTAATTTTTTGCGCGCCGAGCTGACATTTTTAATGATACCACATTTGTGCAGATATGTTCTTTTGATCGCCCATTATTGGATTTTAATGCAATGTCGCGGCGACCAAAAAAGCGTAAGTTTGGCTTTTGATTTTTTTTTCTTGCTATGCCGTTTAGCGATCATGTACATTTTTTTTGTTGTATTGAAAACAGCTGACATGTTGCGGCTTTGAAGTGGGCTCACCGCCGAAGCCCACCTCAAAGCGTGGGGATACTGCCAGCTGACGTACTATTCCGTCAGCTGGCAGAAAGGGGTAAATTAACAATGTTTCAGTTAAAAAAACACAAAAAAAAAAAAAAAGGCGTGGGCTCCCGTGAAATTTTCTGCACCAGAGGGGGAAAGCCGACGGCCGGGGGCCAATATTTGTAGCCTGCTATGAATATCAGCCGGCAGATGTCTGCGTAGCCTTTACTGGCTATTAAAATAGGGGGACCCCCACCAACAAATGACGTGGGGTCCCCCTATATTTCATAGCCAGAAAGGCTATGCAGACAGTTCTGGCTGATATTCATAGCCTAGAGAGGGGCCATGGATATTGCCCCCCCCCCCCGGCTACAAATACCAGTCCGCAGCCACCCCAGAAATGGTGCATCTGTAAGATGCGCCAATTCTGGCACTTAGCCCCTCTCTTCCCACTCCCATGTCTCCCATGTAGCGGTGGGATATGGGGTAATAAGGGGTTAAAGTCACCTTGCTATTATAAGGTGACATTAATCCGGGTTAATAACGGAGAGGCGTCAATAAGACGCCTATCCTTTATTAATCCAAAAGTAATAAAGGGTTAATAAAACACACACACATAAGGAAAAAAGTATTTTAATATTCTTCATTTAACCATACTTACCATACTTCAGCGCCTGCAAAAACCGTAAAATAATAAACCGTATACTACCTGTCCGCCGTAGTCCAATTAATAACGAGTGTCCCACGACGATCTCCCCTATAGAACAGTGATATCGGGTGATGTCACTGCTCTATAGAACCTTCAGTGACACACTGACATGAGACAATGGCTCCTTCAGTGCATCACTGAGAGGTTACTATAGTTCACTGGTCTCACTTTATGGCAAAAAGCTGCGTGGGAACTTTCTCACACAGCAATGCCAAAAGTGAGACTAGGAGCGTAGGAATACATTGTGGAAGGATACCTTCCATCATTGTATTCCTGGAGCCCCTGGAGAGCGGTTGCATCAGCTGATGCTCCTGCTCTCCACGGGAGATCGGCGAGAGACATTAGTTTTATTTGGATTTCTGCGGATCAGGGAGTATAGTGTTTGTTTATTATTTTAATATTTTTTACAGGTGACACTGGCTTCGGGGATCAAAGTGACAAGTGATGGTGAGTATGTACTCTATGTTTTATATACTGTATGTCTGTATGTATGTTGTATGTACTGTATGTATGTACTGTATGTGGCATGTCGCATGTTGCATGTCACATGTCGCATGTTACATGTTGCATGTTGTCACATGTCGCATGTTGCATGTCGTCGCATGTTGCATGTCGTCGCATGGTGCATGTCGCATATCACATGTCGTCGCATGTTGCATGTCACATGTCGCATGTTGTCACATGTTGCATGCCGTCGCATGTCGTTGCATGTTGCACGTCATCGCATGTCGCATGTCACATGTCGTCGCATGTTGCATGTCGTCGCATGTTGCATGTCATCACATGTTGCATGTCACATGTCGCATGTTGCATGTCGTCGCATGTTGCATGTTGTCGCATGGTGCATGTCGCATATCACATGTCGTCGCATGTTGCATGTCACGTGTCGCATGTTGTCACATGTCGCATGCCGTCGCATGTCGTTGCATGTCGCATGTCATCGCATGTCATCGCATGTCATCGCATGTCACATGTCGCATGTCACATGTCGTCGCATGTCGCATGTCGTCGCATGTTGCATGTCATCACATGTTGCATGTCACATGTCGCATGTTGTCACATATCGCATGTCGTCGCATATTGCATGTTGCATGTCTTCGCATGTTGCATGTCACATGTCGCATGTCGTCGCATGTCGCATGTCGTCGAATGTTGCATCTCACATGTCTCCGCATGTTGCATGTCACATGTCGCATGTTGTCACATGTCGCATGCCGTCACATGTCGTTGCATGTCACATGTTGCATGTTGCATGTCGTCACATGTTGCATGTCGTCACATGTTGCACGTCGTCGCATGTTGCATGTCGCATGTCGTCGCATGTTGCATGTCGCATGTTGTCACATGTCGCATGCCGTCACATGTCATTGCATGTCACATGTCGTCGCATGTCGCATGTTGTCGCATGTCGTCACATGTTGCGTGTTACATGTTGCATGTCACATGGTGTATGTTGTATGTCTGTATGTACTGTATGTCTGTATGTTGTATGTACTGTATGTCTGTATGTTGTATGTACTGTATATGTGTATGTGTTTTTGTTTTTTTTTACATTGAACACATTAGCCGGATTATGGGACTACTACTGTCCCATCATTGGCTAATGTGTCACTCACTGTCACTGTAGCAGGCATCATCCGATGGGACTTGTAGTCCCATCGGACGATGCCTGCACACAGAGACACACACAGCAATGATGCCCACCCGCCGCAGACTCCAGCACGGCCAGCGAACCCGCCGCACTGCTCGGCGCAGCCCCACGGCACATCCCGGCGCCGACACATCCCGGAGCAGGCACCGGCACATGCCGGCACCATGGCACATCCTGGTACCATGGCACATCCCGGCGCCGACACCACGGCAAATACCGGCGTGGCACCACGGTACATCCCGCAGACTCCTCCACGCCGGCCCATCCCAGAACACAGCGTTCACATCCCTTCCTACTACCTAGCCCCGTCCACCCCCAGCACAGCCCCGCAGGCAGCCCCCAGCGCCGCCCACAGCCCAGTCACTCTTGATGAGTGACTGCTGACTGTGAGGCTGTGTCACGCCTGCTCATGACATCAAGTCAATTTCCAGAGTCTGGAAATTGATGTGACGTCGGCGGAAATAAGCGGCGGCTGCAGCCTGGGGATCACATGACCCGGACTCAACCGCCGCCATAGCGCCGCTCACAGGTGAAAACGGCAACGGAAGGTAATTACACAATTCATTAGGGGCCCCGGGGGGATACATTGGGGGGTAAATTGAAAGTAGTGGACAACCCCTTTAAAGAAGCAAATATGAACAGTGGTGTACAAAATTTCATAGTATTCAATTAAATAATTTTACGTTCATTCCAGACTGTATTTTTGTATCACAAGTTCAAAAGTACACGTTTATACCTGATTTGAAGTGTATACAGTACAGAGCAAAAGTTTGGACACACCTTCTCATTTAAAGATTTTTCTGTATTTTCATGACTATGAAAATTGTGCATTCACACTGAAGGCATCAAAACTAAGAATTAACACATGTGGAATTATATACTTAACAAAATAGTGTGAAACAACTGAAAATATGTCTTATATTCTAGGTTCTTCAAAGTAGCCACCTTTTGCTTTGATGACTGCTTTGCACACTCTTGGCATTTTCTTGATGAGCTTCAAGAGGTAGTCACCAAAAATGGTTTTCACTTCACAGTTGTGCTCTGTCAGGTTTAATAAGTGGGATTTCTTGCCTTATAAATGGGGTTGGGACCATCAGTTGTGTTGAGCAGAAGTCTGGTGGATACACAGCTGATAGTCCTACTGAATAGACTGTTAGAATTTGTATTATGGCAAGAAAAAAGCAGCTAAGTAAAGAAAAACGAGTGGCCATCATTACTTTAAGAAATGAAGGTCAGTCAGTCAGAAATATTGGGAAAAATTTGAAAGTGTCTCCAACTGCAGTTGCAAAAACCATCAAGCGCTACAAAGAAACTATCTCACATGAGGACCGCCCCAGGAAAGGAAGACCAAGAGTCACCTCTGCTTCTGACAATAAGTTTATTTGAGTCACCAGCCTCAGAAATCGCAGGTCAACAGCAGCTCAGATTAGAGACCAGGTCAATGCCACACAGAGTTCTAGCAGCAGACACGTCTCTACAACAACTGTTAAGAGGAGACTTTGTGCAGCAGGTTTTTATGGTAAAATAGCTGCTAGGAAACCACTCCTAAGGACAGGCAACAAGCAGAAGAGACTTGTTTGGGCTAAAGAACACAAGGAATGGACAATAGACCAGTGGAAATCTGTGCTTTGGTCTGATGAGTCTAAATTTGAGATCTTTGGTTCTAACCACCGAGTCTTTGTGCGATGCAGAAAAGGTGAACAGCTGGACTCTACATGCCTGGTTCCCACCGTGAAGCATGGAGGAGGAGGTGTGATGGTGTGGGGGTGCTTTGCTGGTGACACTGTTGGGGATTTATTCAAAATTGAAGGCATACTGAACCAGCATGGCTACCACAGCATCTTGCAGCGGCATGTTATTCCATCCGGTTTGCATTTAGTTGGACCATCATTTATTTTTCAACAGGACAATGACCCCAAACACACCTCCAGGCTGTGTAAGGGCTATTTGATCAAGAAGGTGAGTGATGGGGTGCTACGCCAGATGACCTGGCCTCCACAGTCACCAGACCTGAACCCAATCAAGATGGTTTGGGGTGAGCTGGACTGCAGAGTGAAGGCAAAAGGGCCAACAAGTGCTAAGCATCTCTGGGAACTCCTTCAAGATTGTTGGAAGACCATTTCCGCTGACTACCTCTCGAAGCTCATCAAGAGAATGCCAAGAGTGTGCAAAGCAGTCATCAAAGCAAAAGGCAGCTACTTTGAAGAACCTAGAATATAAGACATATTTTCAGTTGTTTCACACTTTTTTGTTAAGTATATAATTCCACATGTGTTAATTCATAGTTTTGAGGCCTTCAGTGTGAATTTGCAATTTTCATAGTCATGAAAATACAGAAAAATCTTTAAATGATAAGGTGTGTACAAACTTTTGCTCTGTACTGTATATCCTGACAAATGGGTAAGACTCTGAACATATTGCCTAAGAGTAAGTGCATGTTACATTTGTGCCTAGTGCAATCATGAGGTTCATGTCCTACAGTGGCACTATTACTTATGGACAGTTTGGCATCCGCCAACACCAGGGGTGGGATTCAAACTTTTAACAACAGGTTCCCTGTTTATATCAGGAAACCACACCCATGTAAAAACCATGTCCATTTAAAAACTATGCCACATTCATTTTGTTAGCCATACCCATTTTCACACACTTTGCTCCACCATAAAATATACCAGCTAAAAGTAAAATCACTTTACCTCTCTTACCCCACCTATACCTTCATTTATAGTGCCATTGCCTCATGTCGTCCATGTTCCAATAACGATCAGTCATTTCTCATCATGAATAGTATTAAAGGGTTTTTCTACAATTTTTGCAAAATAGTACTAAATGAACCCTGCTAAAATTGTAAAAGATGACCACCTTTCCATCTGTTACCTCAACTGTCTACTGCACTTAATTTCTGGCCTCAGCCACCACAGGCCACAATGCACAAAATAATGTAACATCATGACCGGACCACATATTGCCATCACATACTGTCCGAATAGTACAACATACAGGGAACAAATACCACTACACCATGACCAGACAACATATTACCACCACATAGTGACCAAATAATACCACTTACAAGGGAGAAATACCAACACACCTTTATCCTGGGCCCACATCCTGGTCTGCTATGTCCCCCATTCTGGACCCATTTGACCACATATTACCATCCCATAGTGACTGAACAATACCACATACAAGAGAAAAATACAGCCAGACTACATATTACCACTACAGTGAATGAATAATACCACATAAGAAAGACAAATACCACCACACCATGACCAGACCACATATTACCACAACATGGTGACCAAATAATAACATATACAAGTAACAAATACCGCCACGCCATGACCATTACCACAACAGTACCATTTACCCAGTGACTCCGGTCGCATCACACGTGTGCCTACGTGGACAGGACTTCTTGCTGCATCCAGTATATTTGTTCTGATGAAGGTCCAGATGTGGACCGAAAACGTTCGACTTGCCTTTATGGATGCACATTACTAAACCTTTTGCATATGATAATTATTCATCTAGAGTGCCAAGTTTTTTCAGATTTGCATTACCACAACAGAGTTACCAAATAATACCACATACAAGGGAGAAATACCACCACACATTTATCTTAGGCCCCCTGTCCTGGCTTGCTATGTCTCCCATTCTGGGCCCATATGTCCTCCATTCTGGGCTGGTATGTCTCCCCATTCTGGGTCTTTAAGTCCTCCATCCTGGTCCTGTAACTCAAAAAAATAAAAACCTGATGTAGGCTGCTAGCCCTAATAGCTATTTTAACTATTCATCTGGCGCACATTCAGTTGAAACTGGCAAGCCCCCAGTCTTTAGTACTGGATCAGGGCACTGCTTCTTGCCAGTTCGGGACATTGGTGGTTATTTTAACAATTGGTTCCTTCCAACCGGTAAGAGCCAGGTGAATCCCACCCCTGGGAATAGCATGTGTTTTTGCAGTGACCCTTTGTAAGGAAGAGCGCAGCCTGCTGTGATTTCCTATAGTTGACTAAACAGTATGCAGACATCAGCATATCAGATGCTCATCAGGGTTTTCCTTTGGGTTTTGTCTAGGGGACTCTGAAAACATTACCATGTAACTTTTTTTGGAACTTTTTTTGGTATACATGTTGAAAAATCAAACACTTATATAGCTGATTTTTTTTTCTTATGGTTAATTTGTTTCATCTTCCTTATACGTAATGTGAGAAATACACCTAGTAACAGAGAGCAGCCAGTATTGTGCCTCATTATGTGCCAGGAACATCTGTCATGGATTGAGTGTGTGCGATCAGGGTTAAAGACTCTGGTATTGCTGCTTCTGTTGTCTGTAGAGTTTTCCTTCTTCCATTTGCTGTCATGCTGCCCTTTTTCTTCAGTCACTGCCTCCTCCTCATCTTGGATCCTTGCCTGTCTCCTCCTCCTCCCACACAGCAGAAAAAAAGGTCACGTATGTTTGGAGAAATATGTAGGTCAGTGGAACATTTCCTATGCTGGAGAGCTGGAGCCCAGCTGACACCACCTACACCAGGCTCCTCTCTTGTATACTTTTATTATATTATTCCTGACCCAATTCCACAGCCTGCAAACACCCACCCACTCTGCCTGCTTCTAGCACTGAGGTTCCCAGCTTTTCTATAAAAAAATATCAATCACGTAAATGCAAGTAAAAAAATTAGGTCTGGGTAAGGATGTAGCCTTCCAGGGAATGTAATCAGTAAGAAGAGAGGTCTGTGGCGACTTAGGCCACAGGTGCTCCAGGCCACAGGTGCTCCAGTCTCTATAATGTCAGATCTTTTGGTTTGGCATGACTGTAAGGCCGGGGTGCATAACTTTTTTGGTCTGAGAGCCACAATGTTGAACATTCAGTTAGTCTCGCCAAAATACTTACACTATTAGTTGTGCCCATTTTGCTGTGACACGTATAGATGACTCCACATCTCACGATGCACAGAAGAGGAAGGGGTGCCCGAGCTAAGAAACTATGGAAGCGGACTGTTAACTACATTACATATTTGCATAAACATGATGAAAACAAAGTCTCTTGGGCTCCAATGGACCCCACAAGAGTAATATAGGTTAAGGGAACCATTCTCTAAAGCTGTATTAAAACCTAAAGGGGTATTTCGATCTGACAGTACATGCCACCATGACTATCTAATAAGTAAAAAAGAAGCGGATTCCATATCAGGGACTTTCAGTAAGGTTGGTTTTATATGTCCAACAAACCAACATTCATGGTCCTAGTACGACTGCAATGTCCAGAGCAACCTCGAGTCTCCTGACCTAAACTCAACTTATATATGCCTTTGAGCCTTTTCTTGGGTCAGGAGACCTGTGGCTCATCAGTCATTGTTCTCCATACTCAGAAAGTGAATTGCAGACATGTAAAACTAAGATGGACACACACATAAGCACACCTATCTTGATTGTAGCATACGAGAGTTACTTAAAAAAAGCAAGCATTTCAAATGCTATAGGCTTCTATAGTAGAAAAGTGGTAGATCATTCAGGATACTACTGTGCCCTCGGTATGAGAAATCTTTCCTTATACACTGAAAATCGTTTTCCAATGTATACTAACCCACAGCAGGGGCTAACATATCATTGTTGCAGCCTGGGCAGCTCCACAAGGGTCCAAGAAGTAACGGGGTCCACCTCCACCTCCAAAGGCAGTGCAATTGTGCATTATGATGATCTATAGGACTGCATAGGGCCCATATATAGCTCCAGCACAGGTGCCCATTTCTGTCTGTGTCCACCACTGACCCACAGTGTGGTATATGGACACTTTTGACACAATGGGTATATGCATGCCTATGGACATATCAGAGGTATATACTGTACTGGATAATATCCCTGATTAGATTCAGTGCAAGCCGATTTGCAGGTTCTGGTCCAGCAGCTATGTCGCTAATCTGTGGCTTCTGAACGGAAACCTTAGGCTGTGTGCACACATTGTGTTTTTGCAGCTTTTTTTTTAGTGCAGATTTGTCACAAAACCTGAAGGGTTTCCTGATGCCAGCAAAGTGAATGACAGTCCTGAAGTCTCATACACATGTTATTTGTGACTTACATACTTGGAGCAGATTTAAATCTGCAGCATGTGAATTCTTTCAGAATTTTGACAGCAGATTAGACCCATATTAATGAGGAGGGAAAAATCTGCGTTGTGCCAGGCTAATCAAAGGAGAGATAAGAGGTGGTGCACAAAGCTCCTGTCCAGTGGTCACAGATTATTAACATGGTCGCTGGACATGGTACTGTAAATCGATTCGCATCATCTCTCGTCCTGATGTATGCCTCCAATGTGTTGAAAAACATAATCACCGTACTGCATAGACCTTCTTGCCCAGATACTCAAAAATAGCAAAATAACTTTATATCGTATAGAATTGAAAACGGTCTTTTTAACCCATGTTGGGGAAGCTTAAAGGAAAGCAGAGCTGTTGGTAAGAGCCACATGTAATGTCCGTAAAACAGGTAGGAGGGGGTTAAAACAATCACATTTCTTATGTGCTCTAGTCAGTCAATGCAGGCTGCTTGCTTTATGGGTCCCACCTCCTTTTCCTCCTCCTTCTTACCAGGCAAGCCAGGCTCTGATAGTCTTGCCTGTCTGATACCTCTGTTTCCCTGTCAGTAATCTGTTTTCAGACCATGCAGGCAGAGTGCAACCTCCACCGTCTATTCTTCATGAGACCACTCTACTGCTGCTGCACACAGACCCCCGTGCTGCTGAGCTGAGGTTCAGCAAAGGTCCATTTGTGAAGGTGAAAAACTTTTATCAGCACCAGCTTCCTAATGTGATCCATCGGCTGAGTGGCCCCCTCAACTAACACCCCCCTCTTGGCTACCAACTATACATCTAATGGCATTGGCGCTATATGGCAACAAGAAAGTAACGCTGTCGACGCACTCATCAGCTGATAGGAACGGAGTACACTAACATGCCCTTGACTGGCACAAGGACAATAACTTTGCGGAAATGCCGCCTGTATTTGGGTCTTGTCATCGTAGTCACATTGCTGGACTAAACAGAGAATTCATTTTTCAGAGTCCAGGATCGTGCATATCGCTGTCATTGCCTGTCTGGTACAGAAACCTCAAGCTGGCACTAACACACCTGGTCTGCAGTGCCCCCTTGCATCATGAGATACAGTGGCACAGGAGGCAAAAACAGTAAAAATCAGGAGACCACAGTTTCTGGAACCACCAAAACTTTATCACTGGACACTGCCAACAGTCAGTGTAACTACCCAAAGGGAGCACCGAACCGCTGCTGGCCGCCTTGCCCTCAGCTCGCCTCAGCGGACAGCAGCACAGTGATCCGGAAGCACCACGCAAAGTTAAGAGCCAAAACTGCACAGCGTCCAGAAGACCGCAACGTTGTCAGGTAAGAAGATTGGGATCTAAGGATAGATGATCATTTCCTACATGAAACCTAATTTAGTCCGTAGGATAACTGTCATCATTCTTTGTCCCTGACATTCGGTTTTCATACATGGTATTGGTTCTGTGTGCAGTTGCCTACTGTTGTAGCAGCAGATAGAAGACTCCTAGTGCCACCGTCACTCAATCAGCAGGTAATTCTTTTGAGCTATAGCAATTATTGCTTGAAACATATGTACAAATTCAACTGGTTTCAATGTAGAGGCGTAAGGTCAATTTGGTGGACCCCAATGCCAAACCTACCATGCTAGTGTTATACCATATGGCGAGGGTTGCCAATTGGCCAGTGAGTCACCAGTTCACCTTAAATTCACATGAGGAACCTGGTGCAGCAAAAAGTCTGCAATAGTAATTACTGTATTTCACATACCGACATTGCTGGGACTTAGCTCAGCGACAAGGAGGTCTGTAAGCAGCAGCGTAGTGTCACAATGAACAGGCAGCTGAGGTGTGTACCCTAAATATACATAGATTATGGTCGAGAAACAGGTATCAGTCTGGACTACGGAGTCTAACCTTGGTAAGAAAGGAAAAGGGGACAGATAACAGAACATGAGAAAAGTCAGTGTCTTAACTCCCTCCTCCCTGTTTTTAGGATATCATATGTGGCTGCGCTTTTCTCAAAGCTACTTCAACAAAGGTTAAAGATTTATTTTTCAATTCTGTATTATATAAAGTAATTTAAAGAACTGGGAGATAAGTATTATGCATGTAATATTATGCCTACCTGATAGGTTGAGTCTACATTTCATTTTTCTATACATCTGAGGTCTATAGATGAAGCCATTCTTCAAATGACTAAGATATCACAATGCAGAAAGATATTCAGACATGAAAGAGTTTTATTCCACACCTAACAATACAAATTCAATGGCTTTGTTGTGTTAAATGGGATCTTCAGAGAGAAGAAGTTATCACTTATTCACAGGATACAGTCATATGAAAAAGTTTGGGCACCCCTATTAATCTTAAGCTTAATGTTTTATAAAAATTGATTTTTTTGCAACAGCTATTTCAATTTCATATATCTAATAACTGTTGGACACAGTAATGTTTCTGCCTTGAAATGAGGTTTATTGTACTAACAGAAAATGTGCAATCTGCATTCAAACAAAATTTGACAGGTGCATAAGTATGGGCACCCTTATCATTTTCTTGTTTTAAATACTCTTACCTACTTTTTACTGACTTACTAAAGCACTTTTTTTTGGTTTTGTAACCTCATTGAGCTTTGAACTTCATAGCTAGGTGTATGCAATCATGAGAAAAGCTACTTAAAGTGGCCACTTGCAAGTTGTTCTCCTGGTTAAATCTCCTCTGAAGAGTGGCATCATGTTCTCCTCAAAACAGCTGTCAAATGATCTGAAAACAAAGATTATTCAACATAGTTGTTCAGGGGAAGGATGCAAAAAGCTGTCTCAGAGGTTTAACCTGTCAATTTCCACTGTGAGGAACATAGTAAGGACATGGAAGAACACAGGCACAGTTCTTGTTAAGGCCAGAAGTGGCAGGCCAACAAAAACATCAGAAAGGCAGAGAAGAAGAATGGTGAGATCAGTCAAGCACAATCCTCAGACCACCTCCAGAGAGCTGCAGCAACAACTTGCTGCAGATGGTGTCACTGTGCATCGGTCAACTATACAACGTACTTTGCACAAGGAGAAGCTGTATGGGAGAGTGATGCGAAAGAAGCCGTTTCTGCAAGCACGCCACAAACAGAGTCGGCTGAGGTATGCAAAAGCACATTTGGAGAAGCCAATTTCTTTTTGGAAGAAGGTCCTGTGGACTCATGAAACCAAGATTGAGCTGTTTGGTAATACAAAAAGGCGTTATGCACGGCGGCAAAAAAACTGTGCGTTGTATAGTTGACCGATGCACAGTGACACCATCTGCAGCAAGTTGATGCTGCAGCTCTCAGGAGGTGGTCTGAGGATTGTCCTTGACTGATCTCACCATTCTTCTTCTCTGCCTTTCTGATGTTTTTCTTGGCCTGCCACTTCTGGCCTTAACAAGAACTGTGCCTGTGTTCTTCCATTTCCTTACTATGTTCCTCACAGTGGAAATTGACAGGTTAAATCTCTGAGACAGCTTTTTGTATCCTTCCCCTGAACAACTATGTTGAATAATCTTTGTTTTCAGATCATTTGACAGTTGTTTTGAGGAGCCCATGATGCCACTCTTCAGAGGAGATTCAAACAGGAGAACAACTTGCAAGTGGCCACTTTAAGTAGCTTTTCTCATGATTGCATACACCTAGCTATGAAGTTCAAAGCTCAATGAGGTTACAAAACCAAAAAAAGTGCTTTAGTAAGTCAGTAAAAAGTAGGTAGGAGTATTTAAAACAAGAAAATGATAAGGGTGCCCATACTTATGCACCTGTCAACTTTTGTTTGAATGCAGATTGCACATTTTCTGTTAGTACAATAAATCTCATTTCAAGGCAGAAACATTACTGTGTCCAACAGTTATTAGATATATGAAACTGAAATAGCTGTAGCAAAAAAAACAATTTTTATAAAACATTAAGCTTAAGATTAATAGGGGTGCCCAAACTTTTTCATATGACTGTAGCTGATAACTTACTGATTGGTGGGATCTAACTATCGGGACCTGCGGAAGCTGGACATTTTCTCACCAATAGGGCACTTGTATTCCCATTACAGAATGAAGTAGCAGGTTGAACACCCAATCACCACTTCCAGAAAAAACTGAGTGCATTGTTCGGCAGCCCCATAAATAAATCGATTAGAATAAATAGAGTGGAGATCAAGTATATCTACTGGTGTTCCATTCTAACGAGTATAAAAGTGCTCTGATATGTCAAGCGGTGCAGTTCCCAGTGGTTGAACCCCCACCAGTAGGGATGGGCCGACCAATAGAAGTTCGGGTTCTGGTAATGGACCCAAACTTTTTTAAAAGTTTGGTTCGGGTACCAGAACAATACTCAAACTTCCACCAGAACCCAAACCTCATTGAAAATAATGGATACCCGAACTGCTAAGGAAAACAATGCACCGAGCTATGACCAGAATGTTCTTTCACCGTAAGGTGGGTCGTCGTCCTTTTCTCAGAGTATAAGAAAACATAGGCTACTGCACATTGCAATATAGAAGAACACAGTAGAAAAAAGTATGATGTGCATGATACATTTTTTTTTAATGGCTTCGCATAGAGAGGGATATGTATATGGAATATGGGGATATGAGAGTGGAAGGGCGACTAGCATGTCCTGCAGATGTTATAATTAATGTATGTGTCATGACAATACAATTTTCAGTTGCAGAATTGTTTAATAAAGTGCACTATGAAAACTAATGATAACTGAAGCAGTTTTGGTAAAGAAAGGATTAGTAATTAGTATAGTTTGGTGCGGACATCTGCAGAAAGCAAAAAAACACAGTATTTCTGCAACGTGTGAACATGGCCTTATACACACCAAAAAGCCAGATGCCACAGGCAGTGGCGTAACTTGAAACTCATGGGCCTCTATGCGAAAGCTCCAATGGGGCCCCCAAATATTTTAAATCTTTAATAGCAATACTCTTTTTCTATAGGCCAAAGGGAGTTTTAGGCAGGGGTGGATTAAGGGTAGCCAGGGCCCCGGGCTGTTCAGACACTGTGGGCCCCCCCCGGTCATGTGACGGGGGTCATGTGACGGGGGTCATGTGATGGGGGGTCATGTGATACCCGAACCAGATTATTCCAGAAAAATGGCCGGGCCCTACTCTACTGTAACCTATTAAATATTTGTTAAAATCTGCAATACAATTTAGGTATATTTTGACCAATAATATCACATACAAGGAACAAATACCAACGCGCCATGACCAGACCACAAATTACAACCACAGTTAGGGCCCCCTAGGCTCCAGGGCCCGGGTGAGATTGCAACCCCTGCACCTGTTGTAGTTACGCCCCTGGCCACAGGTCCCAACTAGAGATGAGCAGGACGCACAGATGATGTTACGACAGCCCTTGCTAATTAAAAGCAGTGCCAGGGATGCTTGAAGGTTACAGATTCATGGCCTCCCACGAATCCCATGAGAGTCATGGCCTCCCCTAACAGGGCCTTATCATTTTCAGCTCTATTTTTTATATTTTGGTCTCATTTAGGTCTATTAGTATTTTTAGTGCAAGCTGAACCGATGTCAGCCCCACTATATTTTTAGAGTATCTGAAAACAGTGTATACATGATCTCTGTCAGTCTCGTTCAGGTTTATAGTGAAATTTGAACCATTGTCAGGCCCACTACACTCTGCAGGACCCAGAGTGAGACTAAGATTATAGTTGGTATCACTATGTTTAATAATACCTGAGTTTTTGATCAGAACATTGGCCAGTATCACTCTTGTGATATCTCTGGTTGAAACCGACTACTATTGATATATTTGGTTTGTGTGCGTCTTATTGCCCACTAGACATTTTATATGTATAAACCGAAAATACTCAGTGGAAAACATGCCAGTCAATAGTGTAACAATATCCCCATTTGTAAATTAATTAGCCGCAGTAATCATTTGACTGGACAGGACCATACCAGACAAACTGCTCATTCATTAAGAATATATTACCAAGAAAAAAAGCAGTCATAAGTCAAAAATATATGAAAGTACAAACAACTTTACTAATATTAACAGGCATAAAATAGCAGGTGGGAAATCCCATGTGCCACACTCAGCACATACAATGGGACAGGTGCAGGTGCATGTGGCCATGCCTAATAAACAACAGTGCTATCCATCAACATTAGAAGTATAGAAAGAGGTATTAAAAGTGGGTAATAACCAACAGCACTGACATTTATGATGCCTGATTTACATGTTAATGCATTAAATGTGCATACCGATAGGCGAAGTATCAAAAGCACACAGGCACACAGCTCTGGTTTGTTTTAGATTAAAAATATGTTATTTTGTTTTGGGTATAGGATGACAAGGGTAACAGATTTCTGCTTGCAAAAGGCTAATTTTAGGGTATGTTTCCACAGTCAGGATATAGGGTATGTGCACACGTTCAGGTTCTTTCGCGTTTTTCTTCGCAATAAAAACGCTATAAAAGCGCATTAAAAATGCATACATATGCATCCTATCATTTAGAATGCATTCTGCAATTTTTGCATCGCGATAAAAAAGCAGCATGTTCATTAATTTTGTGTTTTTTCGCGTTTTTCCTGCTATTTAATGCATTGGGAAAAAATGAAAAAAAAAAAAAAAACGCACAGAAAACACCCAAAAAACGCATAAAAACCGCGAAAAAAAAACCGCAAAAAAAAGTATGCGGATTTCTGGCAGAAATGTCCGGTTTTTGTCAGGAAATTTCTGCAAGAAATCCTGACGTGTGCACATACCCTGAATCAGGATTTGCTCAGGATTTGACGCAGGTAAAATCTGCACCAATCTGCACCTGAGGTCATTGGCAGGTCACCTGCATTTTTACATGCGTTTTTGATGCGTTTGACTGTGGAGACCTGGGTGTCGTAACCAGTGCCTTCCCCCCTCCCATCCCTCCCATAATGAAACACACACAGTCCTAGGTGGGTTGAACAGGTCGGTCACAGTTTTATTAATTAAATAAGCAGAGAAAGGGCAATTACATATCGTAAGGGGCGCTCGCGCCGAGCTCCTGTCCATGATCGACAGGGGAATTGGCCCAACGAGTGGCTACGACCTTTGCCCTCCTCCGCTTCTTCCGCTGTGACTTAATAAATGTTACTAGGGTTAGTTATATCACGTACGTATATACAGTTTTTAATTTTTTTTTATTTTTTTTTACGTAAAATATTACAATAGCATTTACAAATTTACCTCATCCCGCAGGTTAGTACCATCATTAGCCTTTAAAAAGGGAGGGAAGGTGGGACAAAGCTTCCAGGTGTCCGCCGGGAGGAAAAGAGAAAGTTCCCGGCCGGACACCTGGATTTAACCCCTGTAGGAGTGGCCGTAGGACCCCTCCCCTCCACTAACCACTGGCCGGCTGGGGGTCTTCCAATTAGTGCATCACTAAGGGGGAGTGATGCCAGGGGGGAACTGGCACTGACAACCTTTCCGTGCTGCTCTGTCTAGGTGCTCCCCAGTCAGAGACACGCACCTTATACAGTACCGCGTCTGCCAGACTGTGGAGACCTGGGTGTCGTAACCAGTGCCTTCCCCCCTCCCATCCCTCCCGTAATGAAACACACACAGTCCTAGGTGGGTTGAACAGGTCGGTCACAGTTTTATTAATTAAATAAGCAGAGAAAGGGCAATTACATATCGTAACGGGCGCTCGCGCCGAGCCACCTTTGCCCTCCTCCGCTTCTTCCGCCACGGAGGATCCCGTGTATTACCTACGCGGGACTCCGACCCCACCCAACAATGTTAGGGCCTGTTCAACCCCGTCCTGTAAACCAGACAGAAAAATATCGAGGCCAATGTCCGTTAGGTGAACTCCGTCCGGTCTTAATTGTGGCGTGTTATTCCTTTGTAGGTATTGGTGACGAATCACGATACCGCCTCTTCCTCTCACATATTTTCCGATCCGAGCATTGAATTTCACCCTTGTCCGCTCTATGGCTTTTTTATCTCTTGCACCGCGCCAAATGGCCCGTGGTGTTATCTCCGACCACACCAGTATCATGTTCCTGAACAGACTGCTGAACCGTTCCGTATCCGTTGTCACCCATTTGTACAACTCGGCCACCTTTTGTTTGCCTAGGTCATTGCCACCCGCGTGTAACACCAATATCACCGGGCGTTCCGCCATCCTTGCTAAGCCCACCATCTCCTTGAAAACCTGTTTCCACCGGAGGCCTCTGATACCCCTCCAGTTAACTTTTATTCCCGGGATGTAGAGATTTGTTCCTCCTGGCCGCAGTTTGGCCCTCTTTTCGGCCCAGTATACGTAGGAATCTCCTACCACCCAAACTTCAACCCCTGTAAGAGACAACACATGTTAATTAAGCAAGTCGGGTCTTATGTATCTGGCGAAGCATGCGGACTTCCAACGGCCCATTCTCTGAACTTCAGCCTCTGGCACTCCTGCCCTAGCTGCCTCTGTGGCCGCCCCTATCCGGAACGAATGTGTTCCATACTCCTTTGGATTTGCGCTGTTTTTTTCCAAGCATAGCTTGAACATTGCCTGGAATTGGTACTTGGTCAGAGGGGACCCGTCTGTATGAGTGAAGAAAAATCTACCAGCGTGCCTTATTACGGCATATGTTTTAACCATTTTTAGCGGGCAAGCTGGGCCCCCTGTAGAGTTAACCAGGACCCATGTGCCCCTACCGGTGGGATCGCATTTGGATTTTCTAACCCTGATGCGCAGGACGTCGCTGCATATTACTATGTCCTCGTTAATTAGGCCTCCTTCCGACGCATTTTTTGACCGCGGTAGCAATTCGCTAATACACAGTGCTCCGAAAAAGACGGTCGCAAAAGCTGCCGATATGAGAGCCACCTCATATTGCGATGAGCAGACTGACGGGGATATCGCAATCAGGTCCTGCAATAGTCTCAGAGAAATGGGGTGGCGACATTCTTGGCTTGGCTGAAGCCTTTTCCAACCTTTTATGGCTTGTCTTATGCAGAAGGATTTAGTAACGTCTACCCATCCCAATAATTGAAAGAAAAATGCTAGCCCCGATAATTTCCGTTGTGCCGAGGTGCCCGACGCCCCGCCTTCCCTCATCCGTAATAGGAAATCAGTTGTCACGGCGCTTCGCGCTCCGTCGCTTTCGTCGACTGGCCTACCCTGAATTAGTGAGCACCACTCCTCCCAAGCCTTACCATACACCTGCCAGGTAGCTGGCGAAACGGAGGCCCGGATTAAGGGCATCAATGATTGGCCACTGTGTCCCACAGGGACAGTGGACACCGAATACCCCGGGGTTGCGCGTTGGGCTGCTGGATTCTGAAAGCCTGCCAATTGGAAAATAACAGTGGGTTAATGATATTATCATCTACTTCCGCCACCACGGTGGCTCTACACCAAATATTGTTTTCAAGGCAAATCAGCGCTAGCCGGCGCAAGAGAGCGAGTATGGGCAGGGATGAAGAAGACATGTGATTCAAACTCTTCGCCGTTTTCGTATTTTTTGTTTGGAAACGAATGTTCATGTTTCTCAACTGAACGGCCCATATCTCCATCGCTGCAACAACCGCAAACAATTCCCATAGGGCCGGGTCTTGCCCCCACTTTGTTGTCGTCCATCTCTCTGGCCAAACCGATTTGCACCATTGGTTTTTATAAATTGCTGCAAATCCCTCTTTTTTGTTCTACCCTATTGTCAGCCCTAAATCCTTGCTTGCGATCTCTCTCGCCATAACGCACGTGTGACCGTTGTACGATTGTAGGAATGTTTGCCATACTAGCAGATCTGCTTTTAGCGAACGGGTGAGCCTAATTCTATGGCCGGGCTGAGAAGCGCCTTTTGTTGCCAAGGATAGTCTGCGCGAGAATGCTCTGCCGACCGGCATTACGCGGCAAGCGAACGTTAGTAGGCCCAGTAATGCCTGCATTTGCTGGAGGGTTACCTTGTTAACCACGCGGAAGCCTTTCAACATTTGCAGGGTTTTTAATATTTTATCCTTTGGTAAGCGGAAAACCATTGAAGTGGTATCTATTTCGATGCTCAAGAAAGGCAATACATTACATGGTCCCTCCGTTTTTTCCGGTGACAATGGCACGCCGAATTCGAGTGAGATACATTTGAATTTTTCTAGTAGATCGGAGCAGAGTTTAGACTTTCTGGGGCCGACGAACAGGAAATCATCGAGGTAGTGAATTAGGGATTTACTGCCCGTTTCGAACCGAACTACCCAATCTAGGAATGTGAATAGCTCAAAATAGTGACATGAGATGGAACATCCCATCGGGAGGCACATGTCGAAGTAATATAGCTGGTCCACTTTGCAGCCCAGAAGGTGGAAACATTCGGGGTGCACAGGTAGTAAACGGAATGCCGATTCAATGTCGGATTTGGCAAGCAGGGCGCCGGGTCCGGCTGCCCGGACTAATTCTACCGCTTTATCGAAAGACGCGTATGAGACGGAAGCTTCTTCTGGGGAAATTGCGTCGTTAACCGAATCGCCCTTTGGGTGAGATAAATGATGGATTAGGCGGTATTTTCCGGGTTCCTTTTTTGGTATAATGCCTAGCGGTGATATTTTCATGTTTTTGAAGGGGAGCGACTGGAAGGGGCCTGCTATTCTACCCTGTTCTACCTCCTTTTCAATTTTTTGTATAAGTATTTCGGGGAATTCGCGAGCCAATATTAGGTTATCGGATAGGGTTGGCGTTCTTGTTAGCCTAAAGGGAATAAAAAATCCGTCGGAGAATCCTGCTTGCAGCTGCTGAGCCGCTTCCTTATTGGGGTAGAGCTTTAGCCAGGGGGCCATCGCGGTTACGCTCACTGGGGTTTTGCCGCGTAGGCGCTTTGTAAGGCTGACGAGTGCACCTTGATGCTGGGTGCCCCCCCCCGCAAGCGGAGCAATCATGTCTCAATTTGCGTAATGCGTGGAAACGGCAGTTTCCCTCGTTGAACAGCCAGCAGGCCCCGGGTTTTCGCACGACCACTGAGTTTTGACCTGCGGCTGTGGAGTAATTAGTGGTCGAAGCCGAAAAGGGGGGCTGCTTTTGGGACAGCATCAAATGCAACCACACGTCCGTTGCTTTAACTCCCCAGCCTAGATCGGGCTGTAGGGCCAGACGCCTGCGGAACTCCTCGTCATACCGCCGCCAGGCTGAGCCGCCGTGCGACTTGTATGAACTATATATCATGTCCTGATATATAAACAATTCGGAGCAGCGTTCTGGATGTTTCTGGCCCATAATACAGCCCAATACTGCGAAGGCCTGGAGCCAATTATTCATGGTTAATGCAATTCTTGATCTCCCCCTATCGAAACCCCTATCGTTAGGTTTATCCACCGTTTGCTGGTCTGCTGATAACCGCGACCATATGTCAATATAATCGTTGCTCCAGATTTTCAGTCTAGTTTCCTGATCTATATGAGCGCCCAGCGGGCTGATCCCGCAGAAGAAGGCGTCTTTGTGTAGGTTAGCGGATTGTGGTGCTGTATTGTTCACCACCTTTCCGCTCGAGTGTGATATTTGTAGGATTAATTCCTTAACCGCTGAATTTAGCTCCATTTCTTGTAACATTTCCTTGCCACCCTTGGAACACTCACCGCTGTGTGACTCTGGACGAGTGTACTCCGATCCTGGAGGAACCCCCGCAGATGTTGACGGGGTGATGTCGCAGGACGGGGAAACTCTGGCTCCCGCTACAGCGAGGGACTGGCCGATGTGCTGGCCGATGGTCTGAGTATCGTGCGTTGGAGCCCGATTACAACCACATCGTGGCGGATTACTGGCTCTGTCTTCAGCGACTACGTGGTGGTTGTTGTGGCTGGAAGCCGTGGGGGATTGTTCTCCCCGGCTGAAAGCCCTAGCGGGTGCCCGTGATTTAGAGGATTTGTCACGTGGACGATGACTCCTATCCGGGCTCTGCGATGCATCCGACCCCTCGGATGTTTCTGATGACATCCATCCTGAGGCCCGCGATCTGCGGCAGCTCCTATGGGAGCTGCGTCTGCGTCGGTGACGGGAGGGGCGTTTAGAGGAGTAGCGCGAATGGTGACGGGATTCATCAGAGGAAGATTGGGAGGACGTTTGGCGTCTACGCCTTCGTCCGCCGTTATTTAGCGGTGTAATGGGGGGGATTCTAACATTATTACTAGGGGGATTACTGACAGTGTACGGTCCCGCAGTGCTACTTAGAAGGGGGGGTTAGGAGGTAACTGTATTCAGCCCTATTGCTGGGATTTGGCGGGGCGGAGGTTAACGGAAAATTTTTATTAGGAATTTGGTCCGTGGGGGGAGGTGTAACTGTGTCCGTGTTAGGTGCGTTTAATGGTATTACGCAGTGATTCCCGCTGTGCAGCTGTTGAGCGCACTGATCGGTCCTATTGGACCGAACAGTGCGCTCTTCAGCTGACCTGTCACATCTACGGCCTGACCCCTGATACCCCCGTGCAGGCATCAGTGCTGCGTCTGCCGGGGGTAAGCTGGAGGTCAGGCCTGGTGAGAAATCCGCACGCTGATCGGTCTGGTTTGCCCGATCAGCGCTCTCTGGGGACCTTGTGACGTTAGTGCCAGCCTCCAGGTTACCCCCTGCGGGCGGCATATATGTGCCTGCAGGGAAGGAAACCGAGGACCGGCCGGCGCTGTTCCCAGCACTGTAATGCGGGAGTTGGTGGGCCGGGCAACCTCTGAGCGCCGGACCGAGCCCAAGGAGGGAGCCGGAAGACGCCGGCAGCTGCGAGGCGGCGAGGTCGCCCCCTCCCCAACCTGGAGCCGCTCCGGGGCGCGGGGCAAGCGGGCAGAACGCCTGCCCCCCGTGCGGCTGGGAGATCCGCCGGAGCAGCCAGGGAAGGGGGGGATGCCTCGCGCCGCCTAGGGGGGTGTGAGCAGGGGGTCGGGAGAGGGCACAGAAAGCTGAGCCCTGATGTCGGCGACAATGGCCTGAAGCCAGTTCTCACCTTTCTGTGCCGCTCTCCTCTGTAAGGCCTCAACCAGGGGGTCCGACATCACTACTGCAGGGACAAAGCTTCCAGGTGTCCGCCGGGAGGAAAAGAGAAAGTTCCCGGCCGGACACCTGGATTTAACCCCTGTAGGAGTGGCCGTAGGACCCCTCCCCTCCAGTGACCACTGGCCGGCTGGGGGTCTTCCAATTAGTGCATCACTAAGGGGGAGTGATGCCAGGGGGGAACTGGCACTGACAACCTTTCCATGCTGCTCTGTATAGGTGCTCCCCAGTCAGAGACGCGCACCTTATACAGTACCGCGTCTGCCATTCATGTGTTTTTTTCATGCGGATTTCTGTGTATTGTAAGTTAAATAAAGATATACAAAAAAAAAAGAATTGTGATGTCATTTCTTGTCCAACCTCTTCATTTACATACCCCATTGAAAAATAATGTTTAGGCTGTGTGCACATGTAGCAGATTTTTTGCGTTTTTTCGCTATAAAAACGCTATAAAACCGCGAAAAAAACGCTAACATTAAGCATCCTATGTAACAGAATGCAATCCGCATTTTTTGTGCACATGCTGCATTTTTTTCCTGAGCGGAATCGCAATCCAGAAAAAAACGCAGCATGTTCGTTAAAATTGCGGAATCGCGGCGATTCTGCACACATAGGAGTGCATTGATCTGCTTACTTCCCGCACGGGGCTGTGCACACCATGCGGGAAGTAAGCAGATCAAGTGCGGTTGGTACCCAGGGTGGAGGAGAGGAGACTCTCCTCCACGGATTGGGCACCATATAAGTGGTAAAAAAAAAAAGAATTAAAATAAAAAATAGCGATATACTCACCTTCTGGCGGCCCGACCTTCTCAGCGGCTTCCGTGGTGTGTGTGAAGGACCTGCGATGACGTCGCGGTCACGTGACCGCTACGTCAATGGAAGGTCCTGAACACACAGCATTAGGAACGGAAGCCGCTGAGGTGAGTATAAGCTTTTTTTTTATTTTTTTTTTATTATTTTTAACATTCTATCTTTTACTATAGATGCTGCATAGGCTGCAGCTATAGTAAAAAGTTGGTCACACTTGTCAAACACTATGTTTGACAAGTGTGACCAACCTGTCAAACGCTAGCATTCTGCAAGCTAATTATGCTTGCAAAACGCTAGTTTTCTGCGGGTATATGCATGCAAATTCAGCATGCGATATACCCGCGGCAGGAGGTGCAGAATTGCCGCGGATATTTCCGCGGCAATTCTGCTACGTGTGAACTCAGCCTGAGACACAGATAGATAGATAATAGATAGATCGATCTATAGATAGATTAGATAGATAGAGGTGTAGATAGATATAGATAGATCTATCCATCGTATCTCTATCTATTTATAGCTCTATCTATCTATCCCATGTCTATCTATCTATCTATCTATCTATTGTGTCTATCTATTGTATCTATCTATTATCTATCTATTGTATCTATCTATTTATCTATCTATCGATATATCTATCTAGCTATCTATAAATATATCTATCTATGCCGACGGCAGTGCCGGGTATTAAGGTGCGAGACTCGTCCGAGTTTCACGCATGTGTGATCCCGGCCTTAAATAAAGACACACGAAATCTGCGTTAGGTCGGGGTCACCCTTGCAAGAAACTCACACGAGTCTCTCGCCTCAACACCCGGCACTGCTGCCGGCACTTGGGACCGGAGTGTGTGGCTGCATGTGTTTCTATGCAGCTGAATGCTCCGGTCCGAGTGCCGGCGGCAGTGCCGGGTTTTGGGGTGAGAGACTCGTGTGAGTTTCTCATAAGTGTGACCCCTGCCTTAAAAGCAATATCTATTTAATTAAAAAAAAATTGAAAAAAAATTGCGTGGGCTCCCGCGCAATTTTCTGCACCAGAGAGGGAAAACCAACGACTGAAGACCGATGTTTGTAGCCTGGGAAGGGGTTAATACCCATGGAGCTTCCCAGGCTATGAAAATCAGCCCACAGCTGTATATTTAGCCTTTACTGGCTATAAAAATAGGTGGATCCCCTAAAAAATTGACATGGGGTCCCCCTATAATTTATAGCCAGAAAGGCTACGCAGACAGCTGCGGGATGATATTCATAGCCTAGAGAGGGGCCATGGATATTGCCCCCCCCCTGGCTATAAATACCAGTTCCCAGCCGCCCCAGAAATGGCGCATCTGTAAGATGCACCAATTCCGGCGCTTAGCCTCTCTCTTCCCACTGCCCTGTAGCGGTGGGATATGGGGTAATATGGGGTTAATGTCACCTTTGTAAGGTGACATTAAGCCGGCTTAGTAATGGAGAGGCGTCACTAAGATACCTACCATTACTAATCCTATAGTAATGAAAGGGTTAATAAAACACACACATGCAGAATAAAGTATTTTAATGAAATAAAACACCACACGGTTTTGACCATATTTTTATTGTACTGGTAATCCAAGCGAAGCCCTCATTCATCTAGAAAAAAAGAAAAATAATAAACCAACAGTATACTCCCTGTGTCCCACGACGAGTCCGGCTCTGCTACATCTGGATGCCTGACATCCAGATGTAGCAGAGCTTGTAGATGATTGCCTGAGATAACTCTCCAGCGATCACCTCCACTGCAGCTATTCTCACAATGAGCCAATCTGCTGACCATGAGAACCAGACTAATGACCGGAAATTACCCCAGGTAACGTGCACGGCAGTTCTCGCGATAAGATAAGTTATAGCGAGAACTGCAGTGGACGCAGACTTCCGGCGGTGGGACAGGTAAGCCCGCATGTAAATTAGGAAACATGCATAGTAAGCTGCGTTTACGCAGTTACTACGCATGTGACTAATCATTAGATGCGGTTTTACCGCATCTAATGATTATCTATGGGTAATTTACGGTGCGGCGACGGAGCATTGTAAACAGACATGCTGCGTTCTGAAAAGACGCGCTGCATGTCCGTTTTCACAGGTCTGCCTCTTGCATTTTTTAGCACATAGTGGAGACGGGATTTCAGGAAATCCCCTCCACTATGCTGTAACATCTGGACGCTGCGTGTTTGATGCTGCGGCTCTACGCAGGGTCAAACACGTAGCGTTTCCTGACCGTGGACACGTACCCATAGGGTTTTTTTTTGTAATCCACTATGATGTAAAATTCTGTTTTACACTGAACAGTTTAGTAGTATTTCCACAGTTGCACTTAGACGCAGTTGACAGCTCTGAAGCTATGCTGCACCTTTTCTATTTTTTTTTCTTTGCAAAAAAAATCACTTCTTAGTATAAGGCATACATAGGTGTTGTCAGTTTAACAATGTTGTTCCTGTGGTATATGTTCTGTAATAATACACTTCAGTACTCGCATTGTCAGCCATATCTCATACCTTAAACAGATAATTAATTGGCAGCGAGCTGTGTTTGTGGTAGTACTGCCCATAGTAACGAGTTTACGCATTTGGAAAATTAATAGAGCAATATGATTGGTTGCTACTGGCAACTATTGTATTGTTTCCTATCCCAAATTTTCATAATGTATTTGACATATTGTAGTTACAAGATATAACAGCATTTAACACAATTATTTATGATTTCAAAGGTCTAAAATTCATGGTCTGAGTACAGACAGCGATGTCTGGACCAGCCATGGGTTACTTAACTTAACAGCCGCAAAGACTTACGGTATATGAGATTGTTGAGTGAGGCCTCTCAGACATCAGTGAATTACATATATGTAGTAATGTTTTTCACAGAAGGAATATGTACCCATTATAATACAGTATATGGAGTTGTAAACATGTTCGGATTTTTGCAAAAATATCATGGCAACATATCATATCCATTATGATCTCAGTTATGTATCAAAATTACTCATATCAGCACATAAAAAATAATTGCCTGTTTTAAACATTGCAATGGGTAGCAAAAACGTTGTCATTTATTAATTTATTTTAGATCACAATTGATTACATGGTATTGTACATGTGAAGGGTTTACATAGAAAATGCAAATGTAAAATTACAATTAAAGAAACAATGACAGACTGGTACAGATGGGGAGAGGACCCCTCTCGTGGCTTTACAGTCTACAGGGTAATGGAGAAGGAGACCGTAGCTTGAGGGCTTGCAGCAGCTTTGGTGGTGGTGAGGTGGCAGGGGGTCATTACAAGCTTTCATTGTGAGCTTTCTTGAAGATATGGGTTTTTATGTTCTGCCTGAGGGTTCTGAAAGTTGGAGAAAATTGTTTGTGTTATGGCACTAAATTACAAAAGATAGAGGATACTCGGGAGAAGACTTGAAGGCAATTGGATGAGGAAAGTACCCAGGCTTGGGCTGGCTCACAGGAGAATCCTGTGGTAGGCCCCTGTGCAAGAGTGGGCTCCCACCCTCTTATATGAGCCGTACTTAGCACAATATTCTTGAATCACTTTGTACAGACAAGGGCAGCATCTATTCATTTAACAATCTACCCAGTTCATTTTTATATAAATTTGTGATTACGGATAATGTCACATTTCCAGTGGGGCCCTGAAGTTGCTTACTGGTGGGCCCTTGGCACCCCAGTCCAAAACTGTGAGAGCAAAGGACAACATTGAGAGGACTAGATATTGTGGGAAGGTATCGGGAAATTAGTTTGGAGATATATAGTGGAGACAGTTTATGGACGGCTTTGTATGACAGTGTTAGTAGTTTAAACTGTATCCATTGGGAAATTGAGAGCCAATGAACTGATTTACAACAAGGGGACATGGAGGATTAGAGAGGGGAAAGGTGGATTAATTGGGCAGCAGAGTTAAGGATGGACTGGAGAGGTTTATGTGTTTGTTATTTGGAAGGTCTCAGGGGAGGATACTGAGTAGTCAAGATGGGAGGTGATGAGATCAAGTACTAACATTTTAGTAGATTAAGGTTAGAGGAAGGGACAAATACTGGAAATGGTTTTGAGTTGGAGGCAGCAGGAGGAGGCCAGGGCTTGCATATGTCGTTTGAAAGACAGAGCAGAGTCAATGGTTGCACTGAGGCAATAGACTTCCAATACAGGGGAAATGGTGATGACGTTTAGATCTGATAAGGGAATTAAGTATGATGGCGGAAAGATGATTAGTTTTGTTTTGTCCACATTAAGGTTTAGGACGTGTGATGAGAAGAAGGAGGATATAGTTGATAGACACATTGGGATTTTGGACAGCAGAGAGGTAACATCTTGGTCAGAGAAGTAGAATTGAGTGTCATCAGATCTGTACTAGGAAGGAGTGGTTGACTGTCAAAGGCATAGAACAGGTCTAGAAGGAGTATAGAGAATTGAGTGTTAGCATTTGCAGTAAGTCAGTAATTTTAGCTAGCTCAGTTTCAGTGGAATGTGAGGAAGGAAGCTGGATTTTAGGTTGTCGAAGAGCGAATTGGAGGAGATGTGCGAGGTGCGAGGAAAGTGATCTATTTTCATATGAGAAAATCACTACTAAAACTAATGGTAAAAAGTGACACACTGACAAAATGCTGATGTAAATCAGACTGTTTATTTTTGTGTACAAGAAAAAGCACTTAAATCTGAATGAGGCCATGAAGTCAGGAAACCCGAGGCCGATGCAGTCATCTATTTACATACTTGAACTGTGAAAGTTGTACATGTAAAACCAACCTTTCGATTAGGGATTAAAAAAAGTTTCTTAGGGCGTCTCCATATAAACTTACTTTTACAAAGCTAGAGATTGAAATAAGTGGCTTTTATACCAAACAACACTCAATGCCACTACTCGGTTGTGCGTTTAATTCAAATCCAGATGCCTGGGTAACCTGAGACAGTATAGATTCTAGGGACTAATCACCTGACTATTCCATAAAAAAGACAGGGGTTGTTTGGCATTTTCTAACTATAACAGCTGGCTTTGGCAGGGGAAGATTCAGTTGGCTATACATTGAAGGCTCAAGTTTGCAAGAATATAAGGTGCACTGGGCGTTAGTTTCGGGTGAGGGGCTGTTGTGTTCGCACACCATGGCACCCCAAAAGTAGATAATGTCCTGTTTCTCGAGGTGTGTGTACGCTATAACACTCACGGTTTGGCTGGAAGCCTTCGCTGACTCTTCGACTCCAGATCCAGGAATAGTCGCACATTGAACAGCAGACAATTGATCCTTTTCAAACAAATGAACTTTATTGAACAGTCCAAACACCATTTGTCACAACACAGTACGATGTTACATTTACGTCTTTTTCAGCCTTCGTCATCCCTTTCTGGCCTGGCACCCCTGACCCCTGATATACTCTGTATTTGTTCCGACCTACCTTCTGAAAGTGATAAATGCATGTTCCTTTAGAGGTACCTAATTCGGGCCATAGGCTCCCGGATGTACAGGGAAGGTCTGCTAAAGTTAGTGGCAGCCATCTGCATGCTGCCGAAAGTTCGTACTCTCTTGTGATTTTCTGGCCTTGGACTAGACTTATCACACTTTCCATATAATCTTCTCATCTACGTCTCTATCTGACTAAAACCAGGAAGTGCTTCCTCTTTTAGATACCCCTGCCTATCCCATATTGCTGCAGTAACATCACCCCAGAGGACCCCTTTAAGCAGTGTCTGACCCCTCTGCCCGAGAACCACAGGTGGCGTCACAACACAAACTTTATTACAACTCCCTTAAAAGACATTTCCCATTTCACTTGAGCGCCCAGGGCCACAGACCGGGTCGCTGCCACCGTGACCACCCCTTGAATTGCGACCGGACCCGGTACCGAGTATCCCCACTGCCCTGGTGGGCAATTCACTAACCTTTTCAGCAACTGGCTGCATTTCTTCTGTGCAGAGGTAGTGTAATTTCCCACTGGATAAACTCCTTTTAAATTGCATTTAATTGGTGTCATGGACCTATTCACAAAAAGGTCTCAGAGGTCCTACTCTTCACCTCTCGGGTATGACACTTGAGCTCTCAGCAATCTCTCCCCTGGCCTACACACAACCTCTTCTATGCAACTAGTCGCTCACAATACTCTTTCTATTTCAGTGGCAAATCCACACGATGGGTGGCTTGCCTTACATATCTAAGACAGTCACCCTTCCAGTGAGGTAGCGTAGTCTGTATGCTGTTACAGCATATGTACACATCCCTCACCTACACATCACAGACTGTCTCAGCGTGGAACTCAATCTCTGCTGAAGTCTTCCATGGCTGAACCTGGGCGGTGCTCTAAGCACTCACTTCCTCACAAACACATCCCACCTGTCTGAATCACGTGCCCTTCATGTTCCAATGCATTTGGCATGCTTTAATCTTGAAAGTAGACATAAGTCCATCAAGTTCAACATAATCTAACATTGGTCCAGAAAAAGGCAAAAAACCCACGTGGAAGAAGCTAATTGCCAGATACTATGAAAAAAGTTCCTTCCCAAATCCAGATATGGCACTCAGACTAGTTCTTTGGATCAACATGGCATCCCCAGCATGTATTAGCCATACTCTGTAATATTATATTTATCAAGAAAGGCATCCAGGCCTTTTTGAACTTTTTTAATGAATCGGCCATTACGACATCCTGTAGCAGAGAGTTCCATAATCTTACTGCTTGTACAATAAAGAATCGCCGTCTATGATAATGATGAAGCGAAAACTGACCATACACAAAACGAAGCTTCAGTCCTTTGCTCCATTGACAGCCATCTTGTCCGACTCTCCCAAGCACAAGCCCCTGGCTGACAATTGGCCATTCGATATTGGACATGCGCAATTGACATCTTCCCTGACCGTCAGTCGGTTGGTGCTCCCACACACAATATCAGTGGGTCCTGCCAACATTAGTCGAATTTGTATGTGTGCCTTTACTTTCTTTTAGATAAGAAGGATGTTCCCTAGTAAAAAGATCATTAGAAAGATATCTGTACAGTCCCTTCATCCCATTTCCCAAAACAACACACACAGAATGTTAGTGCAAGAAAAAACGCAACAGTGTATAGTATACAAGCAGTGGGCAATATGCCCAACGAAAATAATGGCAACATTGCTGAAGATATGTAAACATAGAAACATGAGTGGTGTCAATCCGGCTCAACAACACTTGCAGAAGGGATGAAGAAAAGTTTTTTCTAACCCTCTTACATACAGCTCTGGCAAAAATTTAGAGACCACCACATCAAAACCCTGTCATGGGCAGCCCAGTCTCCAGACCTGAACCCCACTGAAAACCTCAGGAATGTAAACAAGAGGATGTTGGATAGTCACAAGCCATCAAAGAAGAACTGCTTACATTTTTACACCAGAAGCAGTGTGAAAGACTGGTGGAAAACATGCCAAGACGCATGAAAGCTGTGATTAAAAATCATGGTAATTCTACAAAATATTGATTTCTGAACTCTTCCTGAGTAAAAACATTAGTATTATTGTTTCTAATGATTATGAACTTGTTTTCTTTGAGGTCTGATAGCACCGTTTTTTTTTAACCTCTTTACCCCCAAGGGTGGTTTGCACGTTAATGACCGGGCCAATTTTTACAATTCTGACCACTGTCCCCTTATGAGGTTATAACTCTGGAACGCTTCAATGGATCCCGGTGATTCTGACATTGTTTTTTCGTGATATATTGTACTACATGATAGTGGCAAAATTTATTTGATATTATCTGCGATTGTTTGTGAAAAAAACAGAAATTTGGCAAAAAATCATATTTTTTCACAAAAATGATCTTTTTTGCCCCCTAAGGAACTCATCTAGATGTGTTGTGAGAGCTTTAAACCCCAAAGTGTTTCACTACAGTTTATAACGCTGAGCCATGAAAATAAAAATTCTTTTTTTTCCCACAAAAATTATTTTTTAGCCCCCAGTTTTGTATTTTCCCAAGGGTAACAGGAGAAATTGGACCCCAAAAGTTGTTGTCCAATTTGTCCTTAGTACGCTGATACCCCATATGTGGGGGGGAACCACCGTTTGGGCGCATGGGAGAGCTCGGAAGGGAAGGAGCGCCATTTGGAATGCAGACTTAGATGGAATGGTCTGCAGGCGTCACGTTGCATTTGCAGAGCCCCTGATGTAACTACACAGTAGAAACCCCCCATAAGTGACCCCACATGGGAAACTAGACCCCCCAAGGAACTTATCTAGATGTGTTGTGAGAACTTTGAACCCCCAAGTGTTTCACTACAGATAACGCAGAGCCGTGAAAATAAAAAATCCTTTTTTTACACAAAAATTATTTTTTAGCCCCCAGTTTTGTATTTTCCCAAGGGTAACAGGAGAAATTGGACCCCAAAAGTTGTTGTCCAATGTGTCCTCAGTACACTGATACCCCATATGTTGGTGTAAACCCCTGTTTGTGCGCACGGGAGAGCTCGGAAGGGAAGGAGCACTGTTTTACTTTTTCAACGCAGAATTGGCTGGAATTGAGATCGGATGCAATGTCGCGTTTGGAGAGCCCTTGATGTGCCTAAACAGTGGAAACCCCCCAATTATAACTGAAACCCTAATCCAAACACAACCCTAACCCTAATTTCAACTGTAACCCTAACCACACCCCTAACCCTGACACACCCCTAACCCTAATCCCAACCCTATTCCCAACCGTAAATGTAATCCAAACCCTAACCCTAACTTTAGCCCCAACCTTAACTTTAGCCCCAACCCTAACTTTAGCTCCAACCCTAACCCTAACTGTAGCCCTAACTCTAGCCCCAACCCTCACCCTAGCCCTAACCCTAACCCTAGCCCCAACCCTAACCCTAGCCCTAACCCTAACCCTAGCCCTAACCCTAACCCTAATGGGAAAATGGAAATAAATACATTTTTTTAATTTTTTAATTTTTCGTAACTAAGGGGGTGATGAAGGGGGGTTTGATTTACTATTTATAGCGTGTTTTCTAGCTGATTTTTGATTGGCAGCCGTCACACACTAAAAGACGCTTTTTATTGCAAAAAATGTTTCTTGCGTTACCACATTTTGAGAGCTATATTTTTTCCATATTTTGGTCCACAGAGTCATGTGAGGTCTTGTTTTTTGCGGGACGAGTTGACATTTTTATTGGTAACATTTTCGGGCATATGACATTTTTTGATCGCTTTTTATTCTGATTTTTGTGAGACAGAATGACCAAAAACCAGCTATTCATGAATTTCTTTTGGGGGGGCGTTTATACCATTCCACGTTTGGTAAAATTGATAAAGCAGTTTTATTCTTCGGGTCAGTACGATTACAGCGATACCTCATTTATATCATTTTTTTATGTTTTGGCGCTTTTATACGATAAAAACTATTTTATAGAAAAAATAATTATTTTTGCATCGCTTTATTCTGAGGACTATAACTTTTTTATTTTTTCGCTGATGATGCTGTATGGCGGCTTTTTTTTGCGGGACAAGATGACGTTTTCAGCGGTACCATGGTTATTTATTTCCGTCTTTTTGATCACGTTATTCCACTTTTTGATCGATGGTGTGATAATAAAGCGTTGTTTTTTGCCTCGGTTTTTTTTTTTTTACAGTGTTCACTGAAGAGGTTAACTAGTGGGACAGTTTTATAGGTCGGGTCGTTACGGACGCGGCGATACTAAATATGTGTACTTTTATTGTTTTTTTAAATTTAGCTAAAGGAATGTATTTATTGGGACAATTTAATTTTTTTTATTATTTATTTAGGAATTATTATGCACGTGCACTGCAGAGAGGCTTCCCGGCGCCTGCTCTGAGCTGGCGCAGTGAATCCACCTCCCTGCCGTACCCGGATGCAGCCCCGTGGCCATTTTGGATCTGGGGCCTGCAAGGAGGAGACGCTCGGTACAAGGTGAGCACATCGCCTTGTACCGATCGTCTCAGGGAAGAATGAAGGGAGCCCTCCCTGCGCGATGCTTCCCTGTACCACCGGAACACTGCGATCATGTTTGATCGCAGTGTGGCGGGGGTTAATGTGCCGGGGGCGGTCCGTGACCGCTCCTGGCACATAGTGCCGGATGTCAGCTGCGATAGTCAGCTGACACCCGGCCACGATCGGCCGCGCTCCCCTCGTGAGCGCGGCTGATCGCGCTGGACGTACTATTTCGTCCTTGGGAAGTAGGGCCCACCCGACATGGACGGAATAGTACGTCCAATGGCAGAAAGGGGTTAAATTTTGACCATTTCTCTTTTTCAGAAAAAAATAAAAAATTTATTGCTTGGAAGTTCGGAGACATGTTGTCAGAAGTTTATAGACTAAATGAACAATTTACATTTTACTGAAAAATATACCAATAAAGAGAAAAATCAGACAAATTGAACATTTGGCAGTGGTCTCTTAATTTTTGCCAGAGGTGTATGTGCTGCGACACCAAAAAGTAATTTGAAAACCACATGAAGACAAAAATGGCATTTCAAAATTACAAATTAAACACAAGGCATAAGGTCTAGCCTGTATCATACCCTGAAGAGCATAGTTGTAAGGTGATTCCTTCCAGACACAAAGACTATCCGTGGAACTGAAAATGATGGTGATGTCCTCACTGAGAGTTCTTTGGCATTTTATAAGCATAACGTAGATTTACAGATAAGGCCGGAGTCACACCAGTGTATAAAAAAAGCCGAGCGCTATGCAATAAGACATCGCATAGCACTCGGCCCAATGATATACTATGAGGCAGCTCAGATCTGCGATTAGCAATTGCAGCATGCTGCTAGTGCATCCGAGAATCGAATCACATGCACTTATACAAGTCTGTGGGTGCCTGTGAAATATCGGACTTCACTCGGATGTCATCCGAGTGCAGTGCGATTACCACGGATGGGAGCAATGGAGGAGATAGAGATCAGAGCACAGAGCACTGACACTCGGCTTCCGCTTGCAGCAGAGCAGGAACCGAGGGTCATTATATCTGCAACATGAACTGAAACATCTTAAACTAAATCCACAATTACAGCTAATGAAATCTGTGCATTTATCTTTGAAAGATATACATACACAACAGATTGTAATTGTAATAAAATGCCCTTTCACAAGTCAGCTGCGACTTCGGCGTGATGACCCTCACTTGCATTAGATTACATAACTTGTGCTATTTAATCTATATAACATGCAACAATCATATCCATCTTTAAGAATCCAACCCTCAAAGCCTCTTTGTCAAGCTATCGCCCCATCACCTGGCCACCACCGCCCTGGGTGATCCCCTCACCTCCCATCACAACCAGTACCCGCTATGCCATGTCTACTTTTATTCCAGCGGATTTTCATTCCTGTTCTATTGCAGACTTGATCTAAAAATCAATTAGGCCAGTGTGTGGTAACAGAACAACTGGCGCGCTCTTGTTTTCATAGCAAGCTTCTTTCTTCAGGGCACATGAGGTAAATGACTCAAGTTAAACCAGGATTGCAAAACTATTTATCTTGCTGTCATTAGCTGGGAAATAAATGTGTTGTGTGTATGTGTAAACAGGTATTATTTCATTAACTCTTTTTATACTAGAGGATGAATAATATGAATTGTAAAGGGAACCTGTCATGTCGGATAATGCTTTTTACCTGCAGACACAAGGAAAATCTTGAGGTAAATAACATTAGGCAGGTAGCCGACCACCATTCTGAAACCGAGGGTACCAAGAGAAATTGAACTTTATTCCTCCTTGTAGCTGCCGACTTTCAGTCATGCAGGTGTGTACGGAGATGCCACAGTATCACAGCACTGCGGGGCAATTGCCAGCACTGCACTTTGACAACTCACTATGCACTGAGGCACCGCAGAGCGGGCTGTCAGTCAGAGAACCGGGGCGTACTTACAGCCACCTTCCATTGCTGCGAGCTGTGACTGTAGCCTCTGCATGTACTGAACGTCTGAACGACTGAAAGTCAGCAGCTACCAGGAAAAATAAAATTAATTTTCTCCAAGAAGCGGTTCATTCAGTACAGTGAGAACCTGCCTAATTTTATATCTGCTGGTTAATATGAGGTAAATATCGTATGTGAAATGACAGGTTTCCTTTAAGTGTTTAAGTCAGAAATAGGGTTACCGTTTATATACTCCTCCCAAATTTTTGTCACAAGAATCCTTCTCAGATCAATCCCAGGCAGTTACTATAAAAGAATTTGTGCACAACTAAATCTATGGATGCAGAGTTTAAAACATATGTTTATACTGTCACTATATTTCCCAATGTAAACTGCATACTTTGTTAAAAACATATCTTAGACTTAATGCGGGTGGTGTACTTATTTTGAAGATCCATGTCAGAATGGCTGTAGAATCCTGATTCTTAAATGAACATATTATAAGTGTTCTACAGAATCATTATACAGAATGATTTAGCTTTTGATTCGAAGTGTATTCAGTCATTGCTCACCCAGCCTGACTGACAGCTGCAGCTTGTACTGAGCAGCATGAGATCTCCAGAGCAGGAGGGACACTGAGGAGCTGTCAGTCACGTTAAACTTTCATAAAGGATAATACAGCCATTTTGACATGGATTTTCAAAGTAAGTACACCAGCCTCATCAAGTCTGATATCTATTTAATAATGTATGAAGTCTATATTATGAAAATTTGGTGAAAGATCCTGTTTAATGTTTATTTGTCCATCTGTAAGTTGTCAGATGTTACCCTTATACAGAGAGAGTCACTGCTACCAAAGGACTAGATGCTGTAATGCACTTTTACTCAATTGGGGTCGCAGGTTTTAACAATTGCAAAAGAAAGGGTGATGCAGACCACTGTCTAGGCTCTTCTCGGTTCTTCTCAGAATGATGTATATGGGCTGTTTACTGAATAATAACAGAAAATGGGTGTAAGGACAAAGATAGAGTTGTCTCCTGGGTCTTGATCTGAAAATTAGGAATTCATTTGTAAGATACTTACATCCTTGAAAGCGTCTGTCAACAGCTATGGGTGTTACATAAAGCAAAGCAAAATAAGCAAAATAAATGCCACCCACTACGATCTGGTGCGCCTGATCTTTGGTTACAAAAGCTGGTAAGGGCATGTGCCATATTTCTGGAATCACTGCTGCCACAACTAAGTAGTGATGCCAGTAGTTTGGCACCGAAATTCTGCAGTCATTAACTGGCCACAATAGTCACTTGTGAACAAAGACTTTGAGAGAGTCAAGGGAAAAAATAGGTGAAATCTACAAGGCCTGGGAATAGAAACACTTATCAGAGATATGATTGGAGCGCGGGATTTAGGGCTCTGTATAGTAATGCAGAAGGTTTGAGAAGCTTGGGGGACCTGACAAGTTTTCTCTATGGAAAGCAATGATTATCTCTTTGTTCTCTTTGGCTTCTCTTTTCCAGTTTCCATTTCGTATGGTTTGGTTATCTTAGTGTTTAGAAAGCGTATCTTAGTGATAATGATAGAAAGCAGAGGATGGTTATAAATGGTATAGTCTCTAACTGGGTCGCTGTGACCAGTGGGGTACCGCAGGGGTCGGTGTTGGGACCAATTCTCTTCAACATATTCATTAATGATCTGGTAGAAGGTTTACACAGTAAAATATCGATATTTGCAGATGATACAAAACTATGTAAAGCAGTTAATACAAGAGAAGATAGTATTCTGCAACAGATGGATCTGGATAAGTTGGAAACTTGGGCAAAAAGGTGTCAGATGCGGTTTAACAATGATACATGTAAGGTTATACACATGGGAAGAAGGAAACAATATCACCATTACACACTGAATGGGAAACCACTGTGTAAATCTGACATGGAGAACGGGATCCTAGTTAATGATAAACTTACCTGGAGCAGCCAGTGCCAGGCAGCGGCTGCCAAGGCAAACAGGATCATGGGGTGCATTAAAAGAGGTCTGGATACACATGATGAGAGCATTATACTGCTCTGTACAAATCCCTAGTTAGACCGCACATGGGAGTACTGTGTACAGTTTTGGGCACCAGTGTCAGGAAGAATATAATGGAACTAGATTGAATACAAAGGAGGGCAACAAAGTTAATAAAGCCGATGGGGGAACTACAATACCAAGAGAGATTAGCAAAATTAGGATTATTTCGTCTAGAAAAAAGACGATTGAGGGGCAATCTAGTAACCATGTATAAGTATATAAGAGACAATACAAATATCTCTCCGAGGATCTGTTTATACCAAGGAAGGTGACGTTACAAGGGGGCATTCTCTGCGTCTGGAGGAGAGAAGGTTTTTCCACCAACATAGAAGAGGATTCTTTACTGTCAGGACAGTGAGAATCTGGAATTCCTTGCCTGAGGAGGTGGTGATGGCCAACTCAGTCGAGGGGTTCAAGAGAGGCCTGGATGTCTTCCTGGAGCGTAACAATATTGTATCTTACAGTTATTAGGTTCTTTAGAAGGATGTAGATCTGGGGATTTATTCAGATGGAATATAGGCTGAACTGGATGGACGAATGTCTTTCTTCGGCCTTGCTTACTATGATTAAATGTCACATAAATTGTCAACAAACAACCATACCACATATTTGGGGAAGTTGATGAAATATTTTAGAAATAAAATTATTAATAATACTTATAATCAAAGCACCCCATGTGGAGACATTATCATACGGACACATCCATATACTTAAGAGCCTAATTCCCATAGGGAGAAATTGATGTACTAGTCCTTTTTATAAAATGTATAACTTCTTTATTAGAAACATTAAAATACAAACAAAACAAAAAACATGATCAGGTGTATGGAAGGTTGCACACTGAAACAATGTAACCAAGGGCCCCACCCCCCACCAGTAACCCCACTCAATATATGAGGACTGAGCAGCTGAATATTATAGCCTCAGGGCTGCCTGACAATTAGTCTAATCATATATAAGGCTTCTATCATGAATTAAATCCACTTGCATCAGAAATTATATAGCAGACGTATGTAGCCACAGAAAAATACCGTGGAAATATCCACTTAAATAATGCTATCCATACTGTGACCACAATACTATATTTCTAAACAGCCTATATGGCAGAATGTTAATACAAAAAAGTCATATGGATTATCCACCCATATAGGGACAATAGAATTATCCCATCAGCACAGCCTCATGTTAATGCAAACTGCTCAGTACTTACAATAACACCTAGTGATGCGGGGGAAACCAGGGGGGGTGAGCGCTCGCCCCAACGCGCGTTTCGGACCGTCCTTCGTCAGGGGGCACTCACCTCCCCGGGTCCCGTGCCTTAAATACATCCTCCTCCTATAACGCTGCCCATAGTGTGTTGTGGCGCTACCCGGATGCGACGTCACTACCGGAAGTGACACGCGTGTCTCCATAGCAGCCGCGACGCCAAGGGGCATCGACGTCATACAGCACCGCGCATGCGCGATGCTGCATAAAGACACCGAGTGCCCCAAGAAGCCAACGGAAGCCATGGGACCGCGCGTCAGGTAGAGGTATCGGCGTCAGCGCCTGCAGCTCTAGCATATCACTGCCCTGCAATACTATCTTGCTTTTAAGGACATTAAGTCCTAAATCATTCTTATACAAAAAAAGAGAGATATCAAACCCGCAATATATATACCACCACAAAATAAAAATCATGAGACATATCAAAAACCAACATGACATAATTTTACAGCAAAGAGAATTATATATTACAATAAAGGTAAGTTGCAGTGTATCTCTTCTTGCCACTCGTAGAGCACAAATATCCCAACAGGAGCCGATATAATACTTTAATCCATCGATTGCACACTAGAAGGATAGCGTGTACAATTATAGCTGAAAAAACTGCACAGAAAACCAGAAATGAGAATTAAAAATTAGTACAAAATTAAAACGTAATTAAAAACAATTGTAAACAGAGATACACTCCACCATACGGTAAAGATGTTCAGACGGATGATCAGAGAAAGGGAGCATAACTCAAATTTTCGTTCAGTCCAGCCGGATGTAGGGTACCCAGCGTCCAGATCCATCTGGATTCTAACTGGGCTAATTTTTTAGGGATATCCCCCCTACGAATTCCCACTTCCACCATGTCAATGCCTCTAACCCTCAGAAGACTGCCATCACACCCATGATATTGTTTGAAATGGCGCGGTAGCGTTTTCAAGGTGGATGTGTCCTCACATTCCGCAGCCGCGGCAATGCCCAAGACATGTTCTCTCGCCCGCACTTTCAATTGCCTGGTCGTCAGGCCCACATATATTTTAGTGCAAGGGCACGTAGCATAATAGATTACATTTCTACTCAGGCAGGTAATCCTCCTTTTGATATTGTACACATGGGTGTTATCTACATTCGAGAAAGTATTGCAACGTTCTATGTTTGGGCATGCCACGCAGCGGCCACAGGGGACACATCCACCCTTTACCGCCGCCGCTGTATCTAAAAAGGTTTTTGGTGTATTATCGACATAGTGGCTACGAACCAACATGTCGCGGAGATTACGTGACCTCCTGGCAGTGATGGCAGCCCTCTCGGGTAAAAATCTGGCCAAAACTGGATCGGCTCTAAGAATATGCCACGATTTCTCAAATATTTTTACCGAATTGAACAGCAATGACCGTAACATCTTCCTTACTTTCTGTAGCAGTAGTGAGGAGATTGAGTTTCTCGATGTCAAATTAAGAAGAGACACCAATGATGAGATACAAACTAATATTTTTCGTAAAAAAACAGCTACAAATATGTTGTTGCATGCCTCCTCCTCACACCCTGGTCACATTATACGTTCAGTGCCAATGGGGCAGTTTTTACGACTGCGTAGACTCTGTTCCACTGAGCATGATTTCCTCATACAGGCAGAGGATTTGAAGACCAGACTGTTAGACAGGGGATATGCAGCGCCCCAGAGTCCTGGTCATTGCAGTACTGTGGCTCCGCCACTATGGGGAGCTATGGTGCGTCCGATGGCACTGAAGGAGTTCATCTGATCAGGTATCACAGACACCAATACATTTCACAGCCGGGCCTCCGGGGGGAGCTAAGGGTGCTATTCATTAGGCCACTCCCCACCATAGTGGGTAAACTGGGGGTCAGGCAGGAAGTTAGATCAGAAAGCTGACTGGATTGGACGAAGCAACACCTGGTGGCAGAGGGTGTTGTGGAGGAAGAGACAGTAGGGTCTCTGTCAGGGGTGGGATCCTGACAGAGGCTTGGCATTGAAAAGAACGTAACGGGTCCGCGCCAGCTCCGGGAAGCGGCGGGACCCAAGAAAGGACTAGAAGCGAGATAGATTGTGCTGAGTGAGAAACGAGAACAAGCAATAGGAGAATACCAGTAGGGGTCATGCTGTAAGACCGGAGCAACACCCTACTGAGGCACATTACCGGTGGCCGGAACGCCGAGGGAGTGGAATAACATTCAGCTTCAAGCAATACTCCAAACAGCGGCAGGGCAGTCAGTCTCAGGCGGGCTGTCTCACCTAAATCACCTATGAAGTCTTGGGAGGCAATTGCGGGAGAGGGGCGACTCTAGGGTCCCGGAAGAACTCCAGGCCTACCCGACAAACGGGTGCCGTTCTAACTGTGACATCAGGAAGGGACGGATGATTAGCAGAAGATCAGTTAATCGAGTTGTTGTGAGGGAACTTAAGAAACAGACACAACAGTTGTGGGGTACTTTCCGTAAGCATAGCAGGGAAGGACTACAACACATAGCGCTAAGAAGGAAGGCACCGATTTCCACCTGGGAAGAGAACTCTGGAGGTGCCATTGGACCGGCCGGACTTGCGCAGCCTGGGGAACCGTATTCTGGACTGAGGACCCAGAGATCTTCAGTAAAGAGGTAAAGAGACTGCAACCTGGTGTCCTCGTTATTTACCGCGACCTGCACCCCACAACTGCACCATTACAACACCACTTATTGCACCGGACGTCCCCCACTGACAGACAGGGCCATGGACCGGGTCTAGCCACCGTGACAACCCCAGAACTGATAACTCAGAGGCCCGGCTCCGGGTACCCCTCGGCCCTGCGGCGGTGTGGGGGCGCTCCAACTTGGCGTCACGAACAGGATCTACTTAAGCCTGAAGAATCAGGTCATGTGTGCCTTGGAACTGTGATTTGTTGTGCTTGGACTGTACTTTATTGCAAAGACTGTGGATTGTCACTTGCCGCCAAAAGTTCGCGCCAAAACCACCGCCATTACAGCGCTAAGGAGAGCGCAGGAGAAGACGAAGGGCGTGGAAGTGGGCATGAACAAGCTGAAGAGCGCGAAAGACAATGGCCGCCCAGTCTAAATATCTCGGCCCCTTGAGGAAGTGTCCGTCAGCAGCCGAGATCCGCCTCCTGATCCTCAATGGTGGGCAGAGACAGAGAAAACGAAACCGCCCACGAAGGAGAGAGCGGGAAAAGGACCAGGAAGAAGAAGCGAGCAACATGGAGGACGCCATGGCCAGCCGCCCGGAGCCGGAGCGTGGGGTCGGAGCCGAGGACTCCCCCAGCTACCCGGAGAGGCATCGCAGCCAGACCTCCACAGTTGACGCTGACCTCCTGCAGACCGGAGCGGACGAGCTGATCTACCAACTCCTGCAGACGCAGCTGAGCACTGAGGCCGGATGGAAGAAGACCATCATCGGGAGCCTCCCCAGACATCTGTCGGCAGCCTCGTCTGGTCCGGAGCAAGAAAGAAGTTCCAGCGCTCCGAAGCCAGAAAGCAAGGCCCTGCCGGAAAGCGAGATGCTGCGAGCAGAGATGACAACGTCGCAGCACGAGGCCCTGCAGCCAGCATTCCAGACCCCAGCGGAGGCAGAGCAGACCGGCACCGGAGGGACCGCATCTGAAGCAGGTATGAAGGACGACGCTGCCCTGATGACTGACACCACTCCCGTGACTGCTGGTGCCACAGCTGCTGACTCCGTTCCAGTGACTGATCTTGCAGCATCCGCTGCCTCTGCTGCCACAAATGCCCCTACTCAAGCTGCGCAGACCTCCATCGCTGTGCATGACCTAACCGTACATGAGAGACGGATTAACGGCGTTTTTCCAGCACTGGGTGCAACCCTGGACTTCACCCTTCCCGGGCCAAGAGGGGTAAAGTGCCAGGTGCAGCCCTGGAAGCCGTCCAACTAAGCCTCGGAAACCTGAAACTGTAAATAGTTAACTGTTTATTTCCTTGCTGTTTTGCTGCTAAAACCCGTCCTGGGTTAACTCTTAAAGGGATCCCTTTGTTTACCCGGGATCCCTATTGCTTTTTATTTTTGCTTTCACTTTCATTTTTGCTTTTTTGTTCCACAATGTTATAAAAACTGCTGAATCATGAACAATGCATGATACAAACTTCTTGTAAATAGTTTGCACCTTCTTAAAGGTGCTATCTACTGGTTCTATATGAAGAAAGGACACTTTGCGAAGATATTGTTTTTTGAAAACATCACTGGAGTCCTTATTACAAACAGACTTGCAGCTTGAGGAGTTGCACTACCTCATAGAGACTTGGTCCCCTCTTAAAGGGGATGTTCATTTGCCGATATTGCTTAAGACAAGTAGCAATAATGGTGATGAGAGAAAAGTGATGATAATGTTTGTACGAGACAGTTATATGTGTTTAATTAGTTAAATGTGAAGAAATACTGATGATGTACTCTGAGAAGTAAAAGGTGAAAGATAGAAGAAGGATGCAGTGGACCCGTAGGGATAGACGTGGTGTCCAGCATGCATGAAAGGAAGAAAGATAATGAGAAGGCTTAATGTTTGATAGAAAATGTTTTGATAATGCTGATAGAAAGTTAGGATAGAAGGTAAACCCTGAGTCCTGATAGGAGTCAAGTAGAAATGACTCAGTGCTCTTAAACTGAAAGCAATGTTATGTTCTATACTGTGTATAGTAGTTGAAAAGGCAGTAGGCCCTGGCTGAACGGGGTGGTCCTGTAACTGAAAGGAGAGGCAGTAGGTCTGGTGCCGATAGGACAGGCGGTCCTGCAGATTTAAAGAAGGAGAATGAAAAAGTTAAAATACCTTATAATGTGATTATAGGAAGGTCTTTAGTGGACTAAGAGTGTATGTCCTTAAAGGCGATGTTAAATTATTGTCCAACAATTTTGCACTTAGTAGAATACCCGGTTGGGTAACAGGAGTTATTTATAGCCTGTAATTTATAATGTTAACCATGTTTGTAACGTTCAAGTGTCCTCACCTCCCATAAAGGGAAGCTTGTTCAAGTATACTTATTGTTATTGCACTCAACCAAACTGTATGTCTTTTTGCTAAACTTGTATTGTTGTTTTCTTCCCAGTCCCGGAGTACTGTGTTTAACCAGGGGGGAGTGCAGCGCCCCAGAGTCCTGGTCGTTGCAGTACTGTGGCTCCGCCACTATGGGGAGCTATGGTGCGTCCGATGGCACTGAAGGAGTTCATCTGATCAGGTATCACAGACACCAATTCATTTCACAGCCGGGCCTCCGGGGGGAGCTAAGGGTGCTATTCATTAGGCCACTCCCCACCATAGTGGGTAAACTGGGGGTCAGGCAGGAAGTTAGATCAGAAAGCTGACTGGATTGGACGAAGCAACACCTGGTGGCAGAGGGTATTGTGGAGGAAGAGACAGTAGGGTCTCTGTCAGGGGTGGGATCCTGACAGAGGCTTGGCATTGAAAAGAACGTAACGGGTCCGCGCCAGCTCCGGGAAGAGGCGGGACCCAAGAAAGGACTAGAAGCGAGATAGATTGTGCTGAGTGAGAAACGAGATCAAGCAATAGGAGAATACCAGTAGGGGTCATGCTGTAAGACCGGAGCAACACCCTACTGAGGCGCCTTACCGGTGGCCGGAACGCCGAGGGAGTGGAATAACATTCAGCTTCAAGCAATACTCCAAACAGCGGCAGGGCAGTCAGTCTCAGGCGGGCTGTCTCACCTAAATCACCTATGAAGTCTTGGGAGGCAATTGCGGGAGAGGGGCGACTCTAGGGTCCCGGAAGAACTCCAGGCCTACCCGACAAACGGGTGCCATTCTAACTGTGACATCAGGAAGGGACGGATGATTAGCAGAAGATCAGTTAATCGAGTTGTTGTGAGGGAACTTAAGAAACAGACACAACAGTTGTGGGGTACTTTCCGTAAGCATAGCAGGGAAGGACTACAACACATAGCGCTAAGAAGGAAGGCACCGATTTCCACCTGGGAAGAGAACTCTGGAGGTGCCATTGGACTGGCCGGACTTGCGCAGCCTGGGGAACCGTATTCTGGACTGAGGACCCAGAGATCTTCAGTAAAGAGGTAAAGAGACTGCAACCTGGTGTCCTCGTTATTTACCGTGACCTTCACCCCACAACTGCACCGTTACAACACCACTTATTGCACCGGACGTCCCCCACTGACAGACAGGGCCACGGACCGGGTCTAGCCACCGTGACAACCCCAGAACTGATAACTCAGAGGCCCGGCTCCGGGTACCCCTCGGCCCTGCGGCGGTGTGGGGGCGCTCCAGATATAGTGGGAGAATGATTAAACGTGCCTTCAATAAAGCACGGCACTCCTCTAGGGATGATCTCCTATATAAGAATCGCAATAGAGAGAACAGTGATATAGTTCGCTTTGTTACCAGCTATCATTCCCAGTTCCCCATGCTCAGGAAAATATTTGAGAAATCGTGGCATATTCTTAGAGCCGATCCAGTTTTGGCCAGATTTTTACCCGAGAGGGCTGCCATCACTGCCAGGAGGTCACGTAATCTCCGCGACATGTTGGTTCGTAGCCACTATGTCGATAATACACCAAAAACCTTTTTAGATACAGCGGCGGCGGTAAAGGGTGGATGTGTCCCCTGTGGCCGCTGCGTGGCATGCCCAAACATAGAACGTTGCAATACTTTCTCGAATGTAGATAACACCCATGTGTACAATATCAAAAGGAGGATTACCTGCCTGAGTAGAAATGTAATCTATTATGCTACGTGCCCTTGCACTAAAATATATGTGGGCCTGACGACCAGGCAATTGAAAGTGCGGGCGAGAGAACATGTCTTGGGCATTGCCGCGGCTGCGGAATGTGAGGACACATCCACCTTGAAAACGCTACCGCGCCATTTCAAACAATATCATGGGTGTGATGGCAGTCTTCTGAGGGTTAGAGGCATTGACATGGTGGAAGTGGGAATTCGTAGGGGGGATATCCCTAAAAAATTACCCCAGTTAGAATCCAGATGGATCTGGACGCTGGGTACCCTACATCCGGCTGGACTGAACGAAAATTTGAGTTATGCTCCCTTTCTCTGATCATCCGTCTGAACATCTTTACCGTATGGTGGAGTGTATCTCTGTTTACAATTGTTTTTAATTACGTTTTAATTTTGTACTAATTTTTAATTCTCATTTCTGGTTTTCTGTGCAGTTTTTTCAGCTATAATTGTACACGCTATCCTTCTAGTGTGCAATCGATGGATTAAAGTATTATATCGGCTCCTGTTGGGATATTTGTGCTCTACGAGTGGCAAGAAGAGATACACTGCAACTTACCTTTATTGTAATATATAATTCTCTTTGCTGTAAAATTATGTCATGTTGGTTTTTGATATGTCTCATGATTTTTATTTTGTGGTGGTATATATATTGCGGGTTTGATATCTCTCTTTTTTTGTATAAGAATGATTTAGGACTTAATGTCCTTAAAAGCAAGATAGTATTGCAGGGCAGTGATATGCTAGAGCTGCAGGCGCTGACGCCGATACCTCTACCTGACGCGCGGTCCCATGGCTTCCGTTGGCTTCTTGGGGCACTCGGTGTCTTTATGCAGCATCGCGCATGCGCGGTGCTGTATGACGTCGATGCCCCTTGGCGTCGCGGCTGCTATGGAGACACGCGCGTCACTTCCGGTAGTGACGTCGCATCCGGGTAGCGCCACAACACACTATGGGCAGCGTTATAGGAGGAGGATGTATTTAAGGCACGGGACCCGGGGAGGTGAGTGCCCCCTGACGAAGGACGGTCCGAAACGCGTGTTGGGGCGAGCGCTCACCCCCCCTGGTTTTCCCCGCATCACTAGGTGTTATTGTAAGTACTGAGCAGTTTGCATTAACATGAGGCTGTGCTGATGGGATAATTCTATTGTCCCTATATGGGTGGATAATCCATATGACTTTTTTGTATTAACATTCTGCCATATAGGCTGTTTAGAAATATAGTATTGTGGTCACAGTATGGATAGCATTATTTAAGTGGATATTTCCACGGTATTTTTCTGTGGCTACATACGTCTGCTATATAATTTCTGATGCAAGTGGATTTAATTCATGATAGAAGCCTTATATATGATTAGACTAATTGTCAGGCAGCCCTGAGGCTATAATATTCAGCTGCTCAGTCCTCATATATTGAGTGGGGTTACTGGTGGGGGGTGGGGCCCTTGGTTACATTGTTTCAGTGTGCAACCTTCCATACACCTGATCATGTTTTTTGTTTTGTTTGTATTTTAATGTTTCTAATAAAGAAGTTATACATTTTATAAAAAGGACTAGTACATCAATTTCTCCCTATGGGAATTAGGCTCTTATGATTAAATGTACATACAGTATATTCTGCAGTTGCTGACTGATGCACTGATAGTGGTCTAAAAAAGGTATATATTAGCAGAAACTAACAAAAAAAATAGATTCTGGCAGCAATTTTCATGTCTAGGTCCTGCCCTGCAGACAATTTTGTATTACTGGAGATTGTACATAAGTCCCCATTCAGCTGGTTTATACCTAAGTATCCATCTGGCATACGCCAGGTCAGTATAGAACCAATATGACTTCTATTTAGCATGTAGGAAAGTGTATACTGCTGTGCTTGCCTATACAGAGGGGTACAGTTTACAAACTCTTCACAAAGCAAAGGGTTAAGTATGCCAACTACTGTATATGCCCATACAATGGCATCCATCACTGTCATCCGATGAAGGTCCTGTATAGGATGAATACTCCTCCTGACATATACAGCTCTGGCAAAAATTAAGAGATCACTACAAAATTTTCAGTTTGTCTGATTTTTCTTTTTATAGGTTTATTTTTGAGTAAAATGTAAATTGTTATTTTATTCTATAAACTACTGACAACATGTCTCCAAAGTTCCAAGCAATACATTTTGTATTTATTTCTGAAAATAAGAAATGGTCAAAATAACAAAAAAATGCATTGCTTGCAGACCTCAAATAATGCAAAAAAAAATCAAGTTCATAGTCATTTAGAACAACAATACCAATGTTTTAACTCAAGAAGAGTTAAAAAATCAATATTTTGTGGAATAACCATGATTTTTAATCACAGCTTTCATGTGTCTTGGCATGCTTTCCACCAGTCTTTCACACTGCTTTTGGGTGACCTTATGCCACTCCTGGTACAAAAATGTAAGCAGTTCTTCTTTGTTTGATGGCTTGTGACTATCCATCTTCCTTTTGATTACATTCTAGAGGTTTTCAATGGGGTTCAGGTCTGGAGATTGGGCTGCTCATGACAGGGATTTGATGTGGTTGGTCCTTCATCCACACCTTGATTGACCTAGCTGTGTGGCATGGCACATTGTCCTTCTGGAAAAAACAGTCCTCACCGTTGGGGAACATTGCCTGAGCAGAAGGAATCAACTGCTTTTCCAGGATAACCTTGTATGCGGATTGATTCATACATCGTTCGCAAAGAACAACTTGCCCAATTCCAGCCTGCTGAAGCGTCCCCAGATCATCACCGATCCTCCACCAAATTTCACAGTGGGTGCAAGGCACTGTGGCTTGTACACCTCTACAGGTCTCCGTCTAACCATTAGATGACCAGGTGTTGATCTGGGGATGCTTCAGCAAGGCTGGAATTAGGCATGTTAATCTTTGCAAAAGACGTATTAATCAAGCCGCATACAAGGTTATCCTGGAAAAACAGTTGATTCCTTCTGCTCAGGCAATGTTTCCTAACTCTGAGGACTGGTTTTTCCAGCAGGACATTGCGCCATGCCACACAGCTAGGTAAATCAAGGTGTGGATGAAGGACCACCACATCAAATCCCTGTCATGGCCAGCCCAATCTCCAGACCTGAACCCCATTGAAAACCTCTGGAATGTAATCAAGAGGAAGATGGATAGTCACAAGCCATTTTGTTATTTTGACCATTTCTCATTTTCAGAAAATAAATGCAAAATGTATTGCTTGGAACTTCGGAGACATGTTGTCGGTAGTTTATAGAATAAAGTAACAATTTACATTTTACTCAAAAATATACCTATAAAGAGAATAATCAAAGTGAACATTTTGCAGTGGTCTCTTAATTTTTGCTAGAGCTGGATTTCTGATGGATTGGAAAAAGTGAATACAGCCTAATATAATACAAAGAAAGACAGTTTACAATTGAAATAGTTGTAGCTCTTTAATTATAAATGCAGTATATCAGCCAAAATCTCATCATTTGCCATAATCTTAAAAGGTCCCTCAAAACATTAATATACAAGATCTAAATGTGACTTTTAAATGCTGGTATGCAGTTTTAACATGAGAAAAATCCTTTTAAAACATGCTAATGCAATGGTGGCTTATGATGACTTCAGGTAAAATGCACAGAACTAACATCACTCCTGGCCAGTTTAAATTTTTATAATGACATTTATTAGGAAAACTAGGGCAGTATAACAAACGTAGTATTTTATTATTATTTTTTTAGAGCACCATTGATTCCATGGTCCTGTACATGTGAAGAGGGGTAACATACAAATGCATATATAAAGTACTACCGCAACAGAAAAAATACGAGCGGCACCAACCCTCATCCAACGATATTAACAAAACTATTTTCGGGGAATATCACCAGGTGTAACTCATCTATATGCCGCTGACAAAAGACCTCTGGTGCTCCTTCAAGAAAAAAAGACTTCTATCCATGCGATCCTTGTAAAAAAAAAAGGTAAGGGCACTCACCAGTCTTCAATAATGTCACTTCTTTATTATCAACAACTCCAGATAAGACTCATGGCCGGGGGAGAGGGAGCCGAAGCTCGTGTGAGCAGGGTAGGACGACGGCCGTTTCGCGCTGTGCCTGCGCTTCTACAGGACCCGTAGAAGCGCAGGCACAGCGTGAAACGGCCGTCGTCCTCCCCTGCTCACACGAGCTTTGGCTCCCTCTCCCCCGGCCATGAATCTTATCTGGAGTTGTTGTTAATAAAGAAGTGACATTATTGAAGACTGGTGAGTGCCCTTACCTTTTTTTACAAGGATCGCATATATAAAGTATAATGAACAAACAGTGACAGACGGGCACAGAGGGGGAGAGGACTCTGACCTTACAATCTGTTTGATCTACTGTACATCCTTGCCTGCTCAAGCACTAAAGCATAATATTTACACAACTATTATCTGGCATAGATTTATACTTTAACCCCTTCACGACCTTTGACGCATACGCTGCGTCATGAAAGTCGGTGCCAATGCGACCTATGACGCAGCGTATGCGTCATGGAATGATCGCGTCCCTGCAGATCGGGTGAAAGGGTTAACTCCGATTTTACCCGATCTGCAGAGACAGGGGGAGTGGTGCTTCAGCCCAGGGGGGGTGGCTTCACCCCCCCGTGGCTACGATCGCTCTGATTGGCTGTTGAAAGTGAAACTGCCAATCAGAGCGATTTGTAATATTTCACCTAAAAAACTGGTGAAATATTACAATCCAGCCATGGCCGATGCTGCAATATCATCGGCCATGGCTGGAAATACTCAAGTTTCAAAAATCGTGCGGAAAAATCTCACACGAATCCGCAACGTGGGCACATAGCCTTAGGGTTAGGGTTGGAATTAGAGTTAGGGTTGGTATTAGGGCTAGGGTTTGAAATAGGGTTAAGATTAGGCTTGTGGTTAGGGTTACGGATAGGGTTAGGGGTGTGTTGGGGTTACAGTTGTGGTTAGGGTTGGGATTAGGGTTACGGTTGGGATTAGGGTTAGGATTAGGGTTGGAATTAGGGTTACGGGTGTGTTGCGGTTAGGGGTGTGTTGGGGTTAGGGTTGTGATTAGGGTTATGGCTACAGTTGGGATTAGGATTAGGGGTGTGTTGGGGTTAGTGTTGAAGTTAGAATTGAGGGGTTTCCACTGTTTAGGCACATCAGGGGTCTCCAAACGCAACATGGCGCCACCATTGATTCCAGCCAATCTTGCGTTCAAAAAGTCAAATGGTGCTCCCGCCCTTCCAAGCCCCGACGTGCGCCCAAACAGTGGTTTACCCCCACATTTGGGGTACCAGCGTACTCAGGACAAACTGGGCAACAACTGTTGGGGTCCAATTTCTCCTGTTACCCTTGCAAAAATAAAAAATTACTTGCTAAAACATAATTTTTGAGGAAAGAACAATTATTTTTTATTTTCACGGCTCTGCGTTATAAACTTCTGTGAAGCACTTGGGGGTTGAAAGTGCTCACCACACATCTAGATTAGTTCCTTGGGGGTCTAGTTTCCAAAATGGGGTCACTTGTGGGGTGTTTCTACTGTTTAGGCACATCAGGGGCTCTGCAAATGCAATGTGACGCCCGCAGACCATTCCATCAAAGTCTGCATTTCAAAACGTCACTACTTCCCTTCCGAGCCCTGACATGTGCCCAAACAGTGGTTTACCCCCACATATGGGGTATCAGCGTACTCACAACAAACTGGGCAACAAATATTGGGGTCCAAATTCTCCTGTTACCCTTGTGAAAATAAAAGATTGCTTGCTAAAACATCTTTTTTGAGGAAAGAAAAATGATTTTTTATTTTCACGGCTCTGCGTTGTAAACTTCTGTGAAGCACTTGGGGATTGAAAGTGCTCACCACACATCTAGATTAGTTCCTTGGGGGGTCTAGTTTCCAAAATGGGGTCACTTGTGGGGGGTTTCTACTGTTTAGGCATATCAGGGGCTCTGCAAACGTAACATGATGCCCGCAGACCATTCCATCAAAGTCTGCATTCCAAAACGTCACTACTTCCCTTCCGAGCCCCGGCATGTGCCCAAACAGTGGTTTACCCCCACATATGGGGTATCAGCGTACTCAGGAGAAACTGGACAACAACTTTTGGGGTCCAATTTCTCCTGTTACTCTTGCAAAAATAAAAAATTCTGGGCTAAAAAAATATTTTTGAGGAAAGGAAACACGTTTATTATTTTCATGGCTCTGCGTTATAAACTTCTGTGAAGCACTTGGGGGTTCAAAGTGCTCACCACACATCTAGATAAGTTCCCTTGGGGGTCTAGTTTCCAAAATGGAGTCACTTGTGGGGAGTTCCTACTGTTTAGGCACATCAGGGGCTCTGCAAATGCAACCTGACGCCCGCAGAGCATTCCATCAAAGTCTGCATTTCAAAACGTCACTACTTCCCTTCCGAACCCCGACGTGTGCCAAAACAATGGTTTACCCCCACATATGGGGTATCAGCGTACTCAGGAGAAACTGGACAACAACTTTTGTGGTCCAATTTCTCCTGTTACCCTTGGGAAAATAAAAAATTGTGGGCTAAAAAATCATTTTTGAGAAAAGAAAAATTATTTTTTATTTTCATGGCTCTGCGTTATAAACTTCTGTGAAGCACTTGGGGGTTCAAAGTGCTCACCACACATCTAGATTAGTTCCTTTGGAGGTCTAGTTTCCAAAATGGGGTCACTTGTGCTGGAGCTCTAATGTTTAGGCACACAGGGGCTCTCCAAACGCGACATGGTGTCCGCTAATGATTGGAGCTAATTTTCCATTCAAAAAGCCAAATGGCGTGCCTTCCCTTCCGAGCCCTGCCGTGCGCCCAAACAGTGGTTTACCCCCACATATGGGATATCATCGTACTCAGGACAAACTGGACAACAACATTTGGGGTCCAATTTCTCCTATTATCCTTGGGAAAATAAAAAATTCTGGGCTAAAAATAATTTTTGAGGAAAGAATAATTATTGTTTTATTTTCACGGCTCTGCGTTATAAACTTCTGTGAAGCACCTGGGGGTTGTAAGTGCTCACTATGCATCTAGATAAGTTCCTTGGGGGGTCTAGTTTCCAAAATAGGGTCACTTGTAGGGGAGCTCCAATGTTTAGGCACACAGGGGCTCTCCAAACGCGACATGGTGTCCGCTAACGATTGGAGCTAATTTTCCATTCAAAAAGTCAAATGGCACGCCTCCCCTTCCGAGCCTTGCCGTGCACCCAAACAGTGGTTTACCCCCACATATGAGGTATCGGCATACTCAGGAGAAATTGCCCAACAAATTTTAGGATCCATTTTATCCTGTTGCCCATGTGAAAATGAAAGAATTGAGGCTAAAAGAAATTTTGTGTGAAAAAAAAGTACTTTTTCATTTTTGCGGATCAATTTGTGAAGCACCTGGGGGTTTAAAGTGCTCACTATGCCTCTAGATGAGTTCCTTGGGGGGTCTAGTTTCCAAAATGGGGTCACTTGTGGAGGAGCTCCAATGTTTAGGCACACAGGGGCTTTCCAAACGCGACATGGTGTCCGCTAACGATGGAGATAATTTTTCATTCAAAAAGTCAAATGGCGCTCCTTCCCTTCCGAGCCTTACCATGTGCCCAAACAGTGGTTTACTTCCACATGTGAGGTATTGGTGTACTCAGGAGAAATTGCCCAACAAAATTTAGGATCCATTTTATCCTGTTGCCCATGTGAAAATGAAAAAATTGAGGCTAAAATAATTTTTTTGTGAAAAAAAAGTACTTTTTCATTTTTATGGATCAATTTGTGAAGCACCTGGGGGTTTAAAGTGCTCACTATGCTTCTAGATAAGTTCCTTGGGGGGTCTAGTTTCCAAAATGGGGTCACTTGTGGGGGAGCTCCAATGTTTAGGCACACGGGGGCTCTCCAAACGTGACATGGTGTCCGCTAAAGATTGGAGCCAATTTTTCATTCAAAAAGTCAAATGGCGCTCCTTCCCTTCCGAGCCCTGCCGTGCGCCCAAACAGTGGTTTACCCCCACATATGAGGTATCAGCGTACTCAGGACAAATTGGACAACAACGTCCGTGGTCCAGTTTCTCCTTTTACCCTTGGGAAAATAAAAAATTGTTGCTAAAAGATCATTTTTGTGACTAAAAAGTTAAATGTTCATTTTTTACTTCCATGTTGCTTCTGCTGCTGTGAAACACCTGAAGGGTTAATAAACTTCTTGAATGTGGTTTTGAGCACCTTGAGGGGTGCAGTTTTTAGAATGGTGTCACTTTTGGGTATTTTCAGCCATATAGAACCCTCAAAATGACTTCAAATGTGAGGTGGTCCCTAAAAAAAATGGTTTTGTAAATTTTGTTGTAAAAATGAGAAATCACTGGTCAAATTTTAACCCTTATAACTTCCTAGCAAAAAAAAAAATTGTTTCCAAAATTGTGCTGATGTAAAGTAGACATGTGGGAAACGTTATTTATTAACTATTTTGTGTCACATAACTCTCTGGTTTAACAGAATAAAAATTCAAAATGTGAAAATTGCGAAATTTTCAAATTTTTTGCCAAATTTCCATTTTTTTCACAAATAAACTGAGAAATTATCGACCTAAATTTACCACTAACATGAAGCCCAATATGTCACGAAAAAACAGTCTCAGAATCGCTAGGATCCGTTGAAGCGTTCCGGAGTTATTACCTCATAAAGGGACACTGGTCAGAATTGCAAAAAATGGCAAGGTCATTAAGGCCAAAATAGGCTGGGTCATGAAGGGGTTAATTCATCAGTTGTCTCTTGAGCAATTCAGGGCTATGCAGTCTCCTTACTTCCTGATTTCTGGCAGGGTTTGCATTCCACCTTGAGTGACAGTTGTGGTGAGCAGCAGAACTGTAGTATTAGTAGAACTATAAAGCTCAGCACAAGTTCTGCTGTAACACATTCGGCTACCAGTGGTTTGTTCTGGAATGCACAATGTTATCAGTATATTTACGCATACAGAAAGCATGGCATTTGAACAAGCACACAACTTGGGATAGCGAGAGCCATGGTTAGGAGACCTGTTCTGGGAAAAGCAGATGCTGCGTGTAAATGATTTTGCATGATTTATAACAGCAGCTTGTCAGAAGCTGAAAGGGAGCTTGTCCGTTACTCTTAATTACATATACTAGCTAGGTATACAGTTAATTCATCTGAATAGTATGACCACTTATGATATGAACAAATGTGCAGACATATCTGTATCACTTGCTAGAACATGTTTTTCTTATTCTTCTTTTTTAACTTCTCTATACTTTAATAATACAATTTTGACCAGTCCACACCATTATCTCTATCACATGGTAAGAGACATTACCCCTTAGGCCTATGTCAGAGGCCTGTCATGCAGCCAAATCAGACCTCTTACTTTGCACTGATGAGGAGCAAACACCCTGAAATACATATCTGCAATAAAAGTGTTTTGTTTGGCTTTTATTTTAAGCTCGTTAAAAGGTCGATATTGACTTTTAAGATACTTTCAATTGGTTTCACTAGAATTCAAATCTTTTTTCTGCATAATTTATTTCCCAGGGGAGCATTGCATAGGCTATACAAATACTCACACTGGCATGTCAGGCATGTCACTCTCAGCAATCAGAGATGTGTCTCCTTACACCCATGCTAAATTCACACACCAGAGCTCCACTACCGTTTCTGAGAAAATAAAACTGGCAACTAAATTGTAAAAAATACGCCATGCTTTGTTTTCCAAATATGTGACAAACGTGATGTAGAACCCTACATGCAATATTTAGCCTTGAAGGCCCTTTCTAGCATGAAGAGTGAAGTTCAAAATGTCCTGGAATGTGGTTGACATTCCTGTTGATAGAGGTGTAAAAAATCTCTTTTACAGAGTACTGTGAGGCAAAGACTTGGTATCAGTCATTACATCTACTGTCTGACTTGTCAGCTCATATAAAATATGATTGGGAGCAGACTTTAGCATTCACATTGTCACCATATAATAGTGTTCTTAAACTGACCTACTTTTTAGTGTTTGCAAAGAGCAAGCTAATCCAGTTTAGCATGGCTAAAGGAGGATGGGCACACGGGAAATATTTCTGATGAAAGAAACTGAAGATGTTCTGTGAGATGACATGCAGCACTCTGTTCACTCTGGGGGATAAGACAAAGCTCTGAAATATGGTGGCTTTTTCCTTTTGGCCGGGGCATCAGAGGTGTGTGACTCAATTGAATGTGTTATGTTTTCAAGCAACGATTGTCTTAAGTATATGGAATTCATTCCCAATATGTTGTGAAAAATGTTTTATCATTATACTATTCAACCTCAATATTTGTTATATAGTTAAATTGGTTTTATTATAGATAAATGGTTATTTTTGCCTCTGTTTCCTAAAAACTGGGTAAATCCTAATAGCAAGCATCAGACTTTGAGGTTTTATATTAGAACTTTTTATTTTTATCACCTTTCAAAAGTGGATATAAAAAAATTTGAAAATTCATACTCCACATATCTACACTTTCTTTATTGTCTTTCGAGCATTACTCGTGTTTAGTTTTACTCAAAATTGGAATGGAAGGGAAAACAACATCTACAAGTAGATTGTATCTTCTCCCCTTGTTTGCTTGGGTTTACTCCAGGTTCTCCGGTTTCCTCCCACAATCGAAAGACATGCTGATAGGGAATCTAGGTTGTGAGCTTCAGTGGGGACAATGATGATGAGCTCTGTAAAATTAATGGTGCTATATAAGCGAGTAAAATAGATCGTAATAAATAGGTGCTGCAACAGAATCTGTTATTCCATTTCTGTTTATGGATTTTAAGTTGTCTTATACAAATACTCAAATTGTACACGTCAAGTCTGTAGACAATAGTGGCTCACCATTGTAGTATACCACCAATCACTTAGGGTTCAACTACTGTGATCCTTGCTGATTACTAGAACAAAGAAGTAGCATTGCCAGAAAAATGTGTTTCATTGTAACGCTAGCACCCTGACAGATTGACGCGAGTGAGGATTGTGGCCCCACTGTGCCACAAACCAGACTACCCTGGAGGGGTGTGACTAAGCAGCTACCTTGGTGTTCACTGGAGCCTCTAGTGGTGAGGTCAGGCTTGTGCGGCAGGTAGCTGCCAGGTACCACTCCAGGGCGGTGTCTGGCAGTAGCAGCTGATCCCACTGGGGGACAGAACACCATTGACAGGTGCAGGCAAGTACAGACGGGCATGATTGGTACTCTGGCAGGTGGGCACTCTGGCAGGCAGGTGGGCACGGCTGGCACTCTGGCAGGCGGGCATAGCTGGCACTCTGGCAGGCAGGCTGGCACTCTGGCAGGTGGCACAGAACAGACTGGAGGAATCGGGACTGTAACGGGTGGGGCAGGAACACAGGCAGGTACGAGTAGGAAAAGGGAATGGATAGGAACCAGTTCAGACTGGAGGGACAGGAACTGCTTCAGGAGGCATGGGAACACAGGCAGGTACGAGTGGGAAAAAAGAAACGGGTAGTAACCAGTTCAGACTGGACAAAGAGCTACGGGGTGCGGGGCGAGAGCAAAGCCGCAGGACGGGAATCAGAGCAGAGCCGCAGGATACAAAGAGCAAAGCAGAACATCAGAACGCGGAGAGAAGAGCAGAACTGCAGAACACGGAGAGCAGAGCAGAACCGCAGAACGTGGAGAGTAGAGCAGAATCGCTGGATGCAGAAAGCAGAGCAGAATCGCTGGATGCGGAGAGCAGAGCAGAACCGCAGGATGCGGAGAGCAGAACAGAACCGCAGGACGCAGAGAGCAGAGCAGAACCGCAGGATGTGGAGAGCATAGCAGAGCCGCAGGATGCGGAGAGCAGAGCCACAGGTTGTGGAGAGCAGAGAAGAGCCGCAGGATGCAGGGAACAGAGTGGAGCAGCATGTTGCAGAGAACAGAGTAGAGCAAAGCTGCAGAATGTGGGAAACAGAGCAGAGCGGAGCTGCAGGTTGTGAAGAGCAGAGCCACTGGGTGCGGAGAGCAGAGCCCCAGGATGTGGGGAGCAGAGCAGAGCCACAGGTTGCGGATAGCAGAGCAAAGCGGAGCTGCAAGTTATAGAGAGCGGAGCAGAGCAGACACAAGGCTACACACAGCTGAGGAGGGAAGGCAACAGACAAGAATACAAACAGGTGTAGGAAATGGACTAGTAAAGACAAGGACGGACATGGTAACAAGATCAGGATAAAGGATTCAGGCCTGGGTATACAGCCCCCAGGGTAGAAGAAACAGGACACAGAGGAAACAAGAACAGGCCTGGGTATGCAGCCCCCAGGGTGATGGAAATGAGACACACAGGAAACAGGAACAGGCCTGGGTATACAGGCCCCAGGGTGGCAGAAGCAAAAGCAATAACAGGACAAAACCTGGCAACTCAGTAGCAGAAAGCAGACTGAGAGATTTTGTTGTTCAGGCATCTCCCTATGGGTGGAGATGCCTTAAGTACCCTATACCTCTTGGCAATAGGCTGGGGACGAATTAGTAGTGTGCACATTGTCTCCATAAGACTCAGGAAGTGCCGGCACCGACGCCCTAAGCATACAGCCAGGAAGTATGCAGCAAGCAAGCAAGGAGCAGGCAGAAGACAGAACTCACTGCATGGCCCAGAGTGGTGCGTAAGGTGGGAGATTGGAAGCCATGCAATGATTGTAAGAAGAAGGACTGGACCGGGGGTACCTGTTCTGTGCGGAGTCCGGAAGTGTCGGGGATGTCTCCTCTGTTGTCCGGGGGAAAACTTAGAGACCTGGATCTACCTATGCATGACAGAACAGGGGGCGTGGCTACTAAGAAAAAGCCTGAGCGTGCATAAGCAGACAGACTTTGCAGGAAAGGATAGCACGCTGCAGGGACAAGAGAGTGCTCGACTACTGAGCACAGGAATAGCATAGGCCCACACTCGTGCTTCCCTGTGGTAACTCACAAAGACTGTGACCAGTATTTTGCCTTGTGCCCACTGGCTCCTGCGACCCGAGGTGCCAGACGCTCCGGGCCTGTGAGTAACACGCGCGCCCCGCTTAGGAAAGAATGAGTGACTCTCTGACAACTGTGTTCTCATTCCCCGGTATACAGTTGCCGAGCCACGTTAAGCTCCGTTAGTGTTGTGGACTTTGTTGCACCCTACGCAGCAGACGCCGGACCAAGGAACCCGTTAAAGATGCCGAGGACAAGCCGCTGCCGTCGGGATTTGACTCAAGGACGCCTACAGGACAACACCGGATCCATCCCACACTGACCGTGTTGGCGCCAAGTTAACTCTTGAGAACTGTTGTTATCTCCATTATACACTCTAACCCATCCCATATACCAAACTGTTAAACCCCAGTTTTACCCTACCTCCTCCCTGTGTGGAGTATACCCCTGTTCCAGTAAACAAGTTAACTTTTGCTCTGTCTACTCTCCATTACTGTATCCCGCTACCTGCTCACACTTGGTGTAGTCAGCAGGATGCAGTCCAACAGCACGGAGGCGGCAGGGCAAGCAGTTGGAGGAGCAGCTGGGGGGACCTCCAGGTCCAGCATATTCCCGGGGGCCATGTTAACTAACCTCCCAACATTTTCTGGAAGCAACACTCTGCTTTGGGACTGGACTGAGCGGCTCAGGGGAATGATGAGAATGCACCACATGATCCCCGTGCTAGAGACAGATGTTGACATGTTGGCACTGGAGGGAGAGGTGAGGAATTCTGTCATACTCAAACCCCCCCCGAGAGTGAGACACTTTTGACAAGGTGCTTCAAATGCTAGAGGAGATGCATGGGGACCCCACAGATGTAGGGGAATTAGGCATGCATTTATTTAACTGTGTTCAAAAGGAGTGGTAGACTGTGACCCAGTACATGAACGTGCTACAGGAGATCCATACTGCAATTATCAAGAAAGATGGCAAAGGCATAGGGTCTACTGACATAGTATTGCGGGATCAGTTGGTGACAGGCTTGAGAGATGTGCTACTGAAACAGGCCTTGCGGGAGCGCTTGCGGGTGAATCCACGCATGACCTTTCTAGACGTCGGGAGCGAGGTGCGTATGCGCGAACAGGAGCAAGGGTTGACAGTCCCAATGGGGAAGGTCCGGAGCGAGGAGGTATCTGTGACCATGGCCACCAAACAAGGATGGGTAGAAGAGCAGCGGAAAGAGATCCAGGAAATACAAGAAGAATTGTCAGAAACAAGGAAAAAACCCACAGCATCATCATACTCATCCGGGGGTAAAACTGGCCATGAGCCCTATAAGGAGATGAGAATGTTCCGCAGGGAAGAACTGCTTACATGCTATAACTACGGTGAGACTGGACATTTGGCTTAGGGTTGTGCACGATGGGGGTGACCCCTTCAACGCCGTCCATTAAACTAGGAGGCTCCGTGGCTGAGGAATGCCGCCCGGAGCCTGAACAGTCAAGAAGGAGAATAAGAAGTCCCACATGTCTTGTTTCTATGTGTCCTCTTGTTTGGGCCAAAATGGATGGCCAGGCCATACATTATTTGTTTGACACCGGCTCTCAAGTGACCACAATGCCTGAGACATACTTCAGAGGACATTTCCCCAAAACGATGTGGCCCGAATGGGGCCCGGTGATAAAGTTGACGGCTGCCAATCATTTACCCGTCCTGGTCGCAGGGGTGGTCTGCATGCAAGTTACTGTTTGTAGCAAAGATCTGGGCTGGAAGGGAGTGGTATTGACCACCGGAGATGCCGGCAACGGTCATGATGTTACTCTGGGATGAATGTCTCGAAGTAACTGGGGAGCCTTCTCATCAACGAATTGATAAACATCTTCCTGAAACAGTGGAGCCCTCGTTCTCCTCAGAGGAGAATGTTCCAGCAGTTGATCCGTGTAGTCCAAGCCCAAGAAACCTCTAGTGATGGGAAGACGCTGGGAAAAGTCATTGTTCAAGCCTCAGCAAACCTTTGTTCTGCCACCGGGCCAAACTCTGCTCACTCTGCCCATCTGAGCTTGTACCCCCCTAGAGGGAGTCAAGATTCAGATAGAGCCAGCTTTGATGGAGCAGCGCGGGGTAGCTCCATCCGATATAGAATTGCCTACAAGAGGGGGGCTGAGAACACTCATGCAGATGCCTTGTCACGAGTAACACACAAGAGACCTGGACCCAACCGGGATGAAGAACTGGAGGCTGAAGAAATCCCTGAGTTCCGTGATTCCGCCAGGACATTGGTGGCTACTCAAGAACAGCTTCAGACAGCGTCCAGAGTAGGCATTCTGGGACGACCCCGTAATGAATGGCTTTGACTACAACAGAAAGATGGAGAACTCGCCCAAATGAGAAAGTGAGTAACCCTAAAGCAACTACCCAGTCAGAGAGAAAGAGATGCCCTGTCCCTGGGGACTCTGCAGATCCTTCGACAGTGGGAAAGGCTCCACCTCAAAGATGGACTGTTATACCAGAAGATTCAGCTGCAATGAGAACTGTGTGTTGCCTGGCAAGTGGTGATTCCTGAGACGCTGCTTCTTAAACCCCAGTTTTACCCTACCTTCTCCCTGCGTGGAGTATACCCCTGTTCCAGTAAGCAAGTTAACTCTTGCTCTGTCTCGTGTCTGTTACTGCATCCCACTACCTGCTCACATGATGCCGGCATGGATGTTACATTCATCTCCTGATGGTTTTACTCACCTTTCTTTGGAAGATGCATGAATGCTCCATTGTAGGTGACATAAGAGGGGCAGACAGGAGGTTATACTTTTTCTGTTGTGGGACACAGCAAACCAGACCCATATAACCACCTAGTGACGGAGCCAATTTTAATCTTAATGTCCAGGCCAAATGTTTTAAATATGACAAGTGTTTCTCCATGTGGTAATAAATCTGGAATGCTTCAATGTATTCAATTGATTCTGAGATTCTTTTTCATGACACACTGTACTTTATGTTAATGGTACATTTAGGTTGATACATTTTCTGTTTATTGGAATTTTGGTGAACATTTTTAAAAATTAATAATATTCTAACTTTTATATCCTTAAGGTATGTGCACACGTTGCAGATTTCACTATGGAATTTTCTGTGCAGATTCTGCATTTCTTGCCAGAAAACGCAGGTCAGAATCTGCGCCTTTTTAAATGAGTTGGTCATGGTCTACAAAATAATTACTAAAAAACATTTAGCATATGTCTACGTTACATTTGCATCATTTTTCATATGTCATTTTATTTTGTTAGTATGATAGAGGGGTTAAAACAACAATTTCTCATTTTACAAAAAATTAACAATACATGTTGCTTTAGGAACCTATTCAGATTTAACCCCTTAACGACGGCCGATACGCCTTTTAACGGCGGCAGTTAAGGGTACTTAAACCACAGGAAAAAGTGAATAGCGCCCCCCAGAGTCGGATTTTCTCTGGGGTCTCGGTTACCGGGGGTAGCCGAGACCCCAGAGAACATGATTCGGGTTTTTTTTTACCGACCCCCGAGTTGCGATCGCCGGTAATTAACCGTTTACCTGGGGAAAAAATGGCGGGTGCATGCGCAGTGCACCCAACACCCGGAAGATCTTTGGGGTCTCGGCTGCCAGAGGTAGCCGAGACCCCAAAGAACATGATCGGGGTCGGTTTTTACTGACCCCTGTTTTGCGATCGCCGGTAATTAACCGTTTACCGGCGGTCGCAACAAAAGAAACAAAACGCGATTTGCCATTTAATTTCCCTGTCCTCCAATGTGATCGCACATCAGAGGACAGAGAAATGGGGTCCCCGATAGCCCCCCGATACTTACCTATGTCCCCCGGTGCTCCTCGTGGCTCCCGATGGGCGCCGCCATCTTTATCTGGGGAAAAAATGGCGGGTGCATGCGCAGTGCACCCAACACCCGGAAGATCTTTGGGGTCTCGGCTGCCAGAGGTAGCCGAGACCCCAAAGAACATGATCGGGGTCGGTTTTTACTGACCCCTGTTTTGCGATCGCCGGTAATTAACTGTTTACTGGCGACTGAAAAAAAAAAAAAAAAGCGATGTGTAATTCTCTGTCCTCTGATGTGATAGCACATCAGAGGACAGAGAAATAGGGGGATTCGGGGACCCTGTTATACTTACCGGTGTCCCTGGGTCCTCCTGTGTCCTCTCCTGGCCGCCAGCTTCTTGCTCCGGTAAGAAAATGGCGGGCGCATGCGCAGTGCGCCCGCCATGATCTGCCAGCCGGCAGAGGAAGATTCTTCCTCTTCTTTTATTTTGGTCACTGTGAGATCCTATCACAGTGATCAAAATAAAAAAAATAGTAAATAACCCCCCCCCTTTATCACCCCCTTAGTAAGGAAAAAATAATAAATTTAAAAAAAAGTTTGTATTTCTATTTTCCAATTAGGGTTAGGGGTAGGGTTAGGGGTAGGGTTAAGGGTAGGAGTAGGGATAGGGGTAGGGGTAGGGTTAGGGGTAGGGTTAGGGGTAGGGTTAGGGTATGTGCACACGTAGAATGGTTCGCTGCGGATTTTTCTGCAGCAGATTTGATAAATCCGCAGGGCCAAAACGCTGCGTTTTTCCTGCGTATTTATCGCAGATGTACCGTGGTTTTTGTTCGGATTCCCCTGCGGTTTTACACCTGTGGTTTTCTATTATGGAGCAGGTGTAAAACCGCTGTGGAATCCGCAGAAAGAATTGACATGCTGCGGAATGTAAACCGCTGCGTTTCCGCGTGGTTTTTTCCGCAGCATGGGCACAGTGTTTTATGTTTCCCATAGGTTTACATTGTACTGTAAACTTATGGGAAACTGCTGCGGATCCGCAAATCTGCAACGTGTGCACATAGCCTTAGGGTTAGGGCTAGGGTTAGGGCTTGGGTAAGGGTTAGAGCTAGGGTTAGGGCTAGGGTTAGGGTTGGGGCTAAAGTTAGGGTTAGAGTTGGGGCTAGGTTTAGGGCTAAAGTTAGGGTTTGGGCTAAAGTTAGGGTTAGGGCTAGGGTTGGGGCTAAAGTTAGGGTTAGAGTTGGCATTAGGGTTGGCATTAGGGTTACATTTGGGATTAGGCTTAGGTTTGGGATTAGGGTTAAGGTTAGGGTTGGGATAAGGCTTAGGGGTGTATTGGGATTAGGGTTAGGTTTTGAGGTTAGGGTTGAGATTAGTAGGGTTGAGCGAAACGGGTCGGCAATTTTCAGAAGTCGCCGACTTTTGGCAAAGTCGGGTTTCATGAAACCCGACCCGACCCCTGTGTGGGGTCGGCCATGAAGTCGGCGATCTTCTGAATCTGGAATCGGAATTCCGATACCGATTCCCGATATGTTTAAGATATCGGGAATTGGTATCGGAATTCAGATTTAAGTGTAAAATAAAGAAGTAAAATAAAAAATATCGCCATACTTACCATCTGATGCACCCTGGTACTAAGCGGGAACCTTCCTTCCTTAGAATCAGCCTTCCAGGACCTTGCGGTGACGTCGCGGTGACGTCGCGGCTTGTGATTGGTCGCGCGGCCGCCCATGTGACCGCTCGCGCGACCAATCAAAAGCCGCGACGTCACCGTGATGTCACCGAAGGTCCTGGAAGGGCTGATTCTTAGGAAGGAAGGCTGCCGGAAAGAAGCAGGGCACGTACGAGGGTGAGTATATACCTAATAGGAATATACTCACGCTCGGCTTCTTTCCGGCAGCCTTCCTTCCTAAGAATCAGCCCTTCCAGGACCTTCGGTGACATCACGGTGACGTCGTGGCTTGTGATTGGTCGCGCGAGCGGTCACATGGGCAGCCGCGCGACCAATCACAAGCCGCGACGTCACCGCAAGGTCCTGGAAGGCTGATTCTAAGGAAGGAAGGTTCCCGCTTAGTACCAGGGCGCATCAGATGGTAAGTATGGCGATATTTTTTATTTTAATTCTTTATTTTACACTTAAATATGGATCCCAGGGCCTGAAGGAGAGTTTCCGCTCCTTCAGACCCTGGGAACCATTGGAAACCCAATGCACTGCATTGGGTTTCGAGTTTCGGCCGACCCCGACCCCAACTTTTTTATAGGATCGGCCGATTTCACTCGACCCGACTTTTGAAAAAGTCGCGTTTCGTGAAACCCGACCCGATCCTATAAATGTAAAGGTCGCTCAACCCTAGAGATTAGGATTAGGGGTGTGTTGGGTTTAGGGTTTTGATTAGGGTTATGGTTAGCTTTGGGATTAGGGTTAGGGGTGTTTTGGGGGTTAGGGTTGTGATTAGGATTATGGATCGGGTTGGGATTAGGGTTAGGGGTGTGTTGGGATTAGAGTCGGAGTTAGAATTGGGGGGTTTCCACTGTTTAGGTACATCAGGGGGTCTCTAAACGCCACAGCCAATTTTGCGCTCAAAAAGTCAAATGGTGCTCCCTCCCTTCTGAGCTCTGCCGTGCGCCCAAACATTGGTTTACCCCCACATATGGGGCATCAGCATACTCGGAATAAATTGGACAACAACTTTTGGGGTCCAATTTCTCCTGTTACCCTTGTAAAAATAAAAACTTGGGGGCTAAAAAATCTTTTTCGTGGAAAAAAAATATTTTTTATTTTCACGACTCTGCATTATAATCTTCTGTGAAGCACTTGGGCATTCAAAGTTCTCACCACACATCTAGATAAGTTCCTTGAGGGATCTAGTTTCCAAAATGGGGTCTCTTGTGGGGGATTTCTACTGTTTAGGTATATCAGGGGCTCTACAAATGCAACATAACGCCCGCAGACCATTCTATCAAAGTCTGCATTCCAAAACGGCACTCTCTCCCTTCCGAGCTTAGCCATGTGCCCAAACAGTGGTCCCCCCACATGGGGTATCAGTGTACTCAGGACAAATTGGACAACAACTTTTGGGGTCCAATTTCTCTTGTTACCCTTGTAAAAATAAAAATTTGGGGGCTAAAAAAATCTTTTTTGTGGAAATTTTTTTTTTTTTTTTTTTACGACTCTGCTTTATAAACTTCTGTGACGCACTTGGGCATTCAAAGTTCTCACAACACATCTAGATAAGTTCCTTGGGGTCTAGTTTCAAAAATGGGGTCACTTGTGGGGGGTTTCTACTGTTTAGGTACATCGGGGGCTCTGCAAACGCAACATAACGCCCGCAGACCATTCTATCAAAGTCTGCATTCCAAAACGGCGCTCCTTCCCTTCCGAGCTCTGCCATGCGCCCAAACAGTGGTTTACCCCCACATATGGGGTATCATCTTACTCAGCATAAATTGCACAATAAATTTTGGGGTCCAATTTCTCCTGTTACCCTTGTGAAAGTAAAAATTTTGGGGTGAAAAGATAATTTTTGTGGAAAAAATATTATTTTTTTATTTTCATGGCTCTACATTATAAACTTCTGTGAAGCAGTTGGTGGTTCATAGTGCTCACCACACATCTAGATAAGCTCTTTGGGGGTCTAGTTTCCAAAATGGGGTCACTTGTGGGGGGTTTCTACTGTTTAGGTACATCAGGAGTACTGCAAATGCAACATGACGCCCGCAGACCATCCCATCAAAGTCTGCATTCCAATCGGCGCTCCTTCCCTTCCGAGCCCTGATGGGTGCCCAAACAGTGCCCCCCCACATATGGGGTATCAGCGTACTCAGGACAAACTGGTCAACAGAATGTCTCCTGTTACCCTTGAGAAAATAAAAATTGCAGGCTAAAAAATCTTTTTTGAGGTAAAAAAAAGGATTTTGTATTTTCACAGCTCTACATTATAAACTTCCGTGAAGCACCTGGGGGTCTAAAGTGCTCACCACAAATCTAGATAAGTTCCTTAAGGGGTCTAGTTTCCAAAATGGTGTCATTTGTGGGGGGTTTCCACTGTTTAGGCACATCAGGGGCTCTCCAAACGCGACATGGCGTCCGATCTCAATTCCAGCCAATTCTACATTGAAAAAGTAAAACGGCACTCCTTCTCTTCCAAGCTCTGCAGTGCGCCCAAACAGTGGTTTACCCCCACATATGGGGTATCGACGTACTTAGGAGAAATTGCACAACAACTTTTGTGGTCTAATTTCTCCTGTTACCCTTGTGAAAATAAAAATTTGGGGGCAAAATGATCATTTTTGTTGAAAAAATGCGATTTTTTATTTTCACGGCTCTACTTTATAAACTTCTGTGAAGCACTTGGGAGCTCAAAGTGCTCACCACACATCTAGTTAAGTTCCTTAAGGGGTCTAGTTTCCAAAATGGTGTCACTTGTGGAGCGTTTCCACTGTTTAGGCACATCAGGGGCTCTCTAAAAATGACATTGCATCCGATCTCAATTCCAGCCAATTCTGCATTGAAAAAGTCAAAAGGCGCTCCTTCTCTTCCAAGCTCTGCGGTGCGCCCAAACAGTGGTTTACCCCCACATATGGGGTATTGGTGTATTCAGGAGAAATTGCATAACAAAACTTATGGTTAAATTTCTGTTTTTACACTTGACAAAATAAAAAAAAATGGTTCTGAATTAAAATGTTTGCAAAAAAAAGTTAAATGTTCATTTTTTCCTTCCACATTGTTTCAGTTCCTATGAAGCACGTAAAGGGTTAATAAACTTCTTGAATGTGGTTTTGAGCACCTTGAGGGGTGAAGTTTTTAGAATGGTGTCACACTTGGTTATTTTCTATCATATAGACCCCTCAAAATGACTTCAAATGTGATGTGGTCCCTAAAAAAAAATGGTGTTGTAAAAATGAGAAATTGCTGGTCAACTTTTAACCCTAATAACTCCCTAACAAAAAAAAAATGTTGGTTCCAAAATTGTGCTGATGTAAAGTAGACATGTGGGAAATGTTATTTATTAACCATTTTGTGTGACATATCTCTCTGATTTAAGGGCATAAAAATACAACGTTTGAAAATTGAAAAATTTTAAAAATTTTCGCCATATTTCCATATTTTTCATAAATAATCGCAAGCAATATCGAAGAAATGTTACCACTACCATGAATTGCAATATGTCACGAAAAAACATTCTCAGAATCTGCGGGATCCGTTAAAGCGTTCCAGAGTTATAACCTCAGAAATCGACAGTGGTCAGAATTGTAAAAATTGGCTCGGTCATTAAGTACCAAATTGGCTCCGTCACTAAGGGGTTAATGTGGAGATTCCCCCATATGTACTCATAGTTCTGTTTGAACACATGGCAGGTCCCGGAAGGGAAGAAGCGACATTTGGTATTTGGAATGTAAATTTGGCTGGAACAGATTGCTGACACCATGTCTTATTTGCAAAGCTCTTAAGGTACCAAAATATCAGAAACCCCCACAGATTACCCCATTATGGAAACTGGACTAAAATAATTCATCTAGGGGTGTGTTGAGTTTGTTAAACCCATATGTGCTTCATAGAACTTTTTAAAATGTGGATGTGAAAACAAAAGTTATTTTTTTCCACTAAGATGTTGTTTTAGACCCAAATTTAGAATTTCCAAAATAAGAGAAAACGGACTCCATAATGTCTTACGCAATTTATGTTGAATGCAATAATACCCCATATGTGGTAAAAAACTGTTGTTTGGTTGCATGAAATGGCTCGCAAATGAAAGAGAGCTATTTAATTTTTGGAAGGTAAATTTGTCTGCAATTGTTTGTGAGTGCCATGTTGCATTTGCAGAGCCCTGACATGTCAAAACAGCAGAAATCCCAAAAAAGTGACCCAATTTTGGAAACCCTCAAGAAATTCAACTAGTGATGTACTGAGCTTTATAACATTTACATGTGAAAACCAAAAATTACATTTTTTTCCACTAAAAAAAATATTTCATCACCAAATTTAAAATATACATGATGGAGAAAATTACCCCATAATTTGTTATGCAATTTTTACCGAGTGGGGCAGAACCCCATTATGTGATTGTACACTAAAGTTTGATCTCACAGAAGGGATCGGATGGGAATGAGAACTACTTGGCTTTTCGAACACCGGTTACATTGGAATAGATTATGAGCGCCATTAGCTGAGCCCCTGAGGTGACAGAACAGCAGAAATACCCACAATTACTCCATATTGCAAACTCCAATGTTTAAGGGCTTTATCTAAGGGTGTAGTGAGTATTTTGAATCCACAAATGCATTACTGAATTTTATAATGTTGAGATGTGAAAATATAACATTTTAGCGGTAAAAAAATATTTTTATTTGTATTTTCTTCAAATTTGTCAGTTACACAAGGGTTAATAGGTGAAACTGGTCCCCACAATTTATTGCACAATTTCTCCCGATTGCGATGATGCCCTATATGTTGTCGGAAATTACTGTTAGGCCATACATCAGGGCTGAGATGGAAGGAGCGCTAGATGACTTTTAGAGGACAGATTTTGCATGAATAGTTTGTAGGCGGCATTTGGAGAGCACCTGCGGTGCCAGAACAGCAGGAAAAAGCCAAAAGTGACCCCACTGACAATTGCACCTCTCAATAAATTCATCTACAGCTGACTATTTTGTAAAATCTACACCAGGTTTTTTCTGGAAAATTGCAAATCTGCCAGGTTAGTGCCCATACATTGTGCCACCATACAGTGTACAGCCTGTTATGACCCCAATGGCGAGGGTCTCAGAGGAACAAGTAAGTCTGCGAAGTACAAAAATCCAGCTCATAGGGCAGTGGTAACTGGGTTGACCATATATCTACTCCTAACGCCAACACTAGAAGTAGCCGGGGAACATGCCTACGTTGGTCGCTAGATGTCTCGCGCCAGCCGGAGGACTAACTACCCCTAGAAGAGGAAAACAAAGACCTCTCTTGCCTCCAGATAATAGACCCCAAAAGTTGGATACAAGCCCCCCACAAATAATAACGGTGAGGTAAGAGGAAATGACAAACACAGAGATGAACTAGGTTTAGCAAAGAGAGGCCCACTTACTAATAGCAGAATGTAGTAAGATAACTTATATGGTCAACAAAAACCCTATCAAAATTCCACACTGGAAATTCAAGAACCCCCGAACCGTCTAACGGCCCGGGGGGAGAACTCCAGCCTCCCTAGAGCTTCCAGCAAGGTTAGGATACAGATTATGTACAAGCTGGACAAAAATGCAAACAAAAACAAATAGCAAAAAGCAAGAAAGCAGACTTAGCTTAATCTAGCAGGAACCAGGATCAGTAGACAAGAGCACAACAGATTAGCTCTGATTACAACGTTGCCAGGCATTGAACTGAAGGTCCAGGGAGCTTATATAGCAACACCCCTGAACTAACGGCCCAGGTGAGCATACAAGGGATGACTGACATACCCAGAGTCAAATCACTAGTAACCACTAGAGGGAGCCAAAAAGCAAATTCACAACAACAGCCCCAATATATATTAGCAGCCCCATACATTGTGCCAATACTGTGCTTCTGGAGACACACACCTGTAAATTAATTGGGCTCTCCCCATTACAATAATGCCAACTATGTTGCCACTTGCTGTGGTTTAAGCACAGTGGGGCACAGAAGGAGGGGGCATTTGGATTTGGGATAGTAGATTTCATTGGATTTCATTTTAGGGGGCGGGAGCCATGTCACTTTTCCAGAGTCTTTGTTAAATCAGTGTCACGGGAACCCCTATATTTCCAGCGACAGATGATGAACCTGCGTGGGTGCTGTCTTTGTGCGGGGTAAGATAGGGTTTTGTTGGTAGCATTTTTAGTAACATAGTAACATAGCTAGCAAGGCTGAAAAAAGACATTTGTCCATCCAGTTCAGCCTATATTCCGTCAGAATAAATCCCCAGATCTACATTCTTCTAAAGAACCTAATAACTGTAAGATACCATATTGTTACGCTCCAGGAAGACATCCAGGCTTCTCTTGAACCCCACGACTGAGTTTGCCATCACCACCTACTTTCTACTTTTACAGACTAAAAACAATATTTTGCAAATATCAATTCGTTTTTGCATGATGATTGTCTCTTCATAAAGGAATATATATATAGGTGGCACTAGAATTCAAGTCCTCTTCCTCTCTGATGAGTCAATTTGCATATTTCCCATATTTATTGCGGCTCCTCACCTCGGCATGTCAGGCTCTCCGAAAGGAGAAACATTACCCCTTGGATCCTTTGTGCATGACCATATTCTCAGAGCTATAACTTTTTTATTTTTTGCCAAAAGAGCTATATTAGGGCTTGATTTTTTGGAATCGGTTTGGCGTTTTTATTTATTTTTTGTGTAAGTATGATGAAAAAGCAACATTTTACGTGTGTTTATTATTTTTTTTACGATGTTCACCGTATGGAATAAGTAACATGCCAGTTTTATAGATCTGGTCTTTCTGGACGCGGCAATACCAATTATGTGTACTTTTTTGTTTATTTTTGTTTTATCACAAAGGGTTTTTTTGTGGTTTTAGTGATTTGTGTGTGCTTTTTTCTGTGTTTTTTCTACTTCATTACATATTTTATGTAATTTTGTTTTTTACTTTTCCACTTAGTCCCACTGTGGGACATGTAGAATTTTTCCTTTGATTGTTGGTCTCATGCACTGAGACCTGTCAGTTACTCACTGACAGAGGCTGTGAGACACTACTCATAGCAAGATCTTACAGGCCAATGTACCCAGAAGTCATCAAATCACCTCAAGGTACCATGGCAATCATCGGCACCTGAGGGGAGTCAATCTTGCCGATGGGGTTCTTATAACCACTTAGATACCAGTAATTAATCGGGCCTGATCAGTTTCAAAATCAGCCTAGGTTATTGCCGCAGAGTGTCAGCTGTCATGTAACCTGTTGGAATTTCAGCCACTGGACGTAGCTATTCCCTTGTTCCTCAGAGTAGAGTTATAAGGCCCTTTAATGACCCCTGTTAAAAGGTATATCGGCCGTCGTTAAGGAGTTTAAGCATCTCTCAGAGATATGCCACAATCTTCATACTTATACAATCACTTTAATGAAGACTTATTATTATTATGATTATGATAATACACATTCTTTTAACAACATTTTATTGGTTGATGCTGCAAAAAAAGGTAAACAGTTGTAGCGCCCCCACTGCCGCAGGGCCGAGGGGTACCCGGTACCGGGCCTCTGAGTCTCTGTTCTGAGGCTGTCACGGTGGCTAGACCCGGTCCGTGACCCTGCTGAGGGGCGTACAATGATAGGTGTGCGGGATGGTGGTGATGTTGTAGTGGTGCGGTGCAGGTTGCAGTAAATAACGAGGACACCCGGTTGCGGTCTCTTTACCTCTTTACTGAAGGCTTCAGGATCCTCAATCCGGAATACGGTTAACCGGGCTGCGCAAGCCTGGCCGGTCCGATGGCACATCCAGAGCTCCCTTTGCAGGTGGAAATCTGTGCCTACCTTCTAGCGCTTGTGTGTTGTAGTCCTTCCCTGCTAAGCACCACGGGATAGTCCTCACAACTGTTGTGTCTGTTTCTCATGTTCCCTCACAACTCGATTCTGATGTTCTAACACGTCCCCCAGATCTTATGGTTAGGACGCACCCGTATGACGGGGAGGCTCGGAGCTCTTCCGGGACTCTAGCGTCGCCCCACTCCTTTTGTTACCCCCCTTGTGTCTTCCTAGGTCAATTGGGTGAGACAGCCCGCCTATAACTGACTGTCCTGCCGTAGGTTTGAAGTTTGGCCTGGAGCTCTATACTTCCTCGGCGTTCCGGCCACTGGTTATGCGCCTCAGTAGGATGTTGCCTCGTCTTACAGCACGACTCCTACTGGTATTCTCCTTGTTGCGTTGATCTCGTTTCTCACTCAGCACAATATACCTCGCTTCTTATCCTTTCTTGGGGTACCACCGCTATATCGTGCAGGCGCGGTCCCGTAACATTCTCTCTGGTTGCTAGGCCTCTGTCAGGATCCCACCCCTGACAGGGACCCCTCTGGGTCTCTCCCCGCAACACCCTCTGCCACAAGGCGTTGCCTGTTCGATTCCCAGTCAGCTTTCTCAACTAACTTCCTGCCTAACCCCCAGTTTTACCAGATTGTGAGGAGTGGCCTAATACATAGAACCCTTAGCTCCCCCTGGAGGCCAGACTGTGAAGTGTATTGGTGTCTGTGATACCTGGTCAGATGAACTCCTTCAGTGCCATCAGACGTACCATAGCCCCCCTTAGCGGCGGAGCAACAGTACTGCAACGACCAGGACTCTGGGGCGCTGCACTCCCCCCCGGTTAAATCCAGTACTCCTGGACTGGGAAGAAAACAACAATACATGTCAGCAAAAAGACATACAATTTTGAAAATGCAAGTACAAGTAAACTTTTTTTTAACAAAGCTTCCCTTTAAGGGAGGTGAGAACACTTGAACGTTACAACATGGTTAAATATTTTAAATAACATACTATAAATACTTTTCTTACCCAACCGGGTATTCTACTAAGTGCAACATTTTTGAACAATAATTTAACATTGCCTTTAAGGACGTACTCGCTGAATCCACTAAAGACCTTCTTATAAAGCATTATAAGGCTAATCAACTTTTCTGCATTCCCCTTCTTTACATCTGCAGGACCGCCTGTCCTAACTGCTCCAGGCCTACTGCCTCTCCTTTCTGTTACAGGACTGCCCCTTTCCGCCCGGGCCTACTGCCTTTCTACTACTATACACGGTATAGAACTTATCATCCATCTTTCAGTTCAGATTACTGAGCCAGCTCTGTATGGCTCCTAGGAGGACTCACTGACTAACCCCGTACGGGTTCACTTTCTGTCCTCATTCTTCTATCAACATCATTAAACATTTCTCACACTCAACTAGTTAGCTACATTTAACTTCTTCTTTCAAGACATTATTGCCATTTAACCATCTTAAGGCAACACTGTTCATAAGTGCAATATGTGAACATCCCCTTTAAGAGGGGACCAAGTCTCTATGAGGTAGTGCAACTTCTCAAGCTGCAAGTCTGTTTGCAGTAAGGACTCCGGTGCTGGTTCCAAGACCAGTGTCTTCGCAAAGAGTCCTTTCTTTGTGTAAAACCAGTAGAGAGCACCTTTAAGAAGGTGCAAACTATGTACAAAAAGTTTGTAATCATGCATTGTTCATGATTCAGCAGTTCTTTCAATGATGAACAAACAGGAAACAAAAAACAAAAAGCAGAAGAAGGGATCCCGGGTAAACAAAGGGATCCCTTTAAGAGTTAACCCTGATCGGGTTGTAGCAGCAAAACATCAGAAGGACAAACAGTTAACTATATACATATTCAGAAAATCAGGACATTTACTTGAACCAGTCAGGGGGCAGCACCGGCGGAGGCAACCCCTTTGGATTTTTGCCCGCCGCCTGGTACTGCGTAAGGGGGAGTACTGTCCCATCTGGGGGTCTGCGTACCCACTGTCTTCCGTTCTGGGGCAGCTGGAGCACCGACCACCTGGGAGGACGCCCCCTTGGCCACGACAGTGGTTGAGGTGACAATGTTGCAGGTCGTGGTTTTAATGACGGTGTACGTCGGAGTGACCTCGGTGGTCTTGGTGACGATCATGGGCTGACCACGAGGGGGCACCTTTGCTACGGGGGTCAGCTTCACTGGCACCTTAGTCGGGGGTGTCACGGGGCTCTGCTTCTTGTGGACATTCAGGGCGAACCACCCCTTTTCCCCAAAGTGCCTGGGGTAAATAACTTCGTTCCCCGGGTAGAGATCCCGGTCTGGGTGGCCCTCTCTGAGATGAGACTCTACATCCCATCGGTTGACAAAGACTTCGGCGTACAGGCCCGGCTCTTTGATAAAGCCCCAGCCTCCGTGGAGCTTGAAGGCGACAACGGTGCCCTGCCTGCGCGGGGCCTGGTGAGCGATGGGGTCCTTGCGGGGCCGGTCCTTGACCGCCAAGTCCTTTTGGTGGTAGGCCTCTAGCCCGGCCTGGTACGCCCTTTCTCTCTCCTCCCACTGCTGTTCCAGCTGGACCTGGTATTCCTCCCAGCTCAGGGCCTGTACCATCTCCCCTTCCTGTGTCTTCACCCCGGGGAACCCCATGAGGTCGGGTCCTAGGTTCACCAAGCGGCATACTGTATGCTCCGCATGGACCTCACTCAGCGGGGTAATTGGTGGAATCGGGGCTTTCAAGAGGAGTTCCATACCCGTCGCCTCCTCCCACGGCAACAAGCGCTGGAGTCTATGGGTCCCAGGGAGAGGGGTTGCCGCAACGGGGCCTATCAACAGACCCTCAGCCAGCGGGACAGGGTCGGCGGACTCACCAGTCGGTGTGTGCCCTTCCTCCTCGGTCGGCTCCGCTGGTGGTATGGTCAATGGGAGCGTCGGCTGGGGTTCCGGCAGCAACGTAGGGTCCGGCGTTAGAAGGTCCTCCGCTGGTGTCTCCGTCCGCAGCTGGAGGAGTTGTTCGATCAGGCCCTCCATCTCCATTTGCAGGAGGCCGGTCCTGATTGCGGAGAGCTGGCCACTGGGCTCGTCCGGGTGGCTGGGGAAGTCTTCGGCTTCAACCCCGCATTCCTGGTCTGAGCGACTCATCATGGCGTCCTCCGCATGGGTCGCTTCCTGGTTCTTTTCCCGCTCTCTCCTTCGTGGGCGGTTTTGTTTTCTCTGTCTCCGCCCACCATTGAGAATCAGGAGGCGGATCTCGGCTGCTGACGGACACGTCCTCAGTGCAGAAATATTTAGACTGGGCGGCCCTGGTCTTTCGCGCTCTTCAGCTGGTCCACGCCTACTCCATGCCCTTCTTCTCCTGCGCTCTCCCAAGCGCTGTAATGGTGGCTGGTTTTGGCGGCAAATGGCAATCCACAGTCTTTGCAATAAGTCACAGTCCAAGTATAATAAATCACAGTTCCAAGGCACACATGACCTGATTCTTCAGGCTTAAGTAGATCCTGTTCGTGACGCCAAGTTGTAGCGCCCCCACTGCCGCAGGGCTGAGGGGTACCCGGTACCGGGCCTCTGAGTCTCTGTTCTGGGGCTGTCACGGTGGCTAGACCCGGTCCGTGACCCTGCTGAGGGGCGTACAATGATAGGTGTGCGGGATGGTGGTGATGTTGTAGTGGTGCGGTGCAGGTTGCAATAAATAACGAGGACACCCGGTTGCAGTCTCTTTACCTCTTTACTGAAGGCTTCAGGATCCTCAATCCGGAATACGGTTAACCGGGCTGCGCAAGCCTGGCCGGTCCGATGGCACATCCAGAGCTCCCTTTGCAGGTGGAAATCTGTGCCTACCTTCTAGCGCTTGTGTGTTGTAGTCCTTCCCTGCTAAGCACCACGGGATAGTCCTCACAACTGTTGTGTCTGTTTCTCGTGTTCCCTCACAACTCGATTCTGATGTTCTTCCACGTCCCCCAGATCTTATGGTTAGGACGCACCCGTATGACGGGGAGGCTCGGAGCTCTTCCGGGACCCTAGCGTCGCCCCACTCCTGTTGTTACCCCCCTTGTGTCTTCCTAGTTCAATTGGGTGAGACAGCCCGCCTATAACTGACTGTCCTGCCGTAGGTTTGAAGTTTGGCCTGGAGCTCTATACTTCCTCGGCGTTCCGGCCACCGGTTATGCGCCTCAGTAGGATGTTGCCTCGTCATACAGCACGACTCCTACTGGTATTCTCCTTGTTGCGTTGATCTCTGCCACAAGGCGTTGCCTGTTCGATTCCCAGTCAGCTTTCTCAACTAACTTCCTGCCTAACCCCCAGTTTTACCAGATTGTGAGGAGTGGCCTAATACATAGAACCCTTAGCTCCCCCTGGAGGCCAGACTGTGAAGTGTATTGGTGTCTGTGATACCTGGTCAGATGAACTCCTTCAGTGCCATCAGACGTACCATAGCCCCCCTTAGCGGCGGAGCAACAGTACTGCAACGACCAGGACTCTGGGGCGCTGCACAATCATAATATATAATCCTATAAGTCACTCTTCTACTGTATTTAAATGAGAATTGTATTGTCAAAAAAATTTGCATAAAACAATAGAACAAGAGAATATAAGAAATTTCCTACTACATTTTATCGGAGACATTTCTTTCTTCACTTATGAGCAACTTCTTTACCTCCCCCACTTTTTACCCTAAATTATGAACTACTGTGTATGCTGTTTGCAGCATAAAGGAGATTAATAAATGATACTTTTATAAATTATAACTAAAATGTAACTGAAATGACCTAATTAGCATGGTGGCTCAGTCAGTGGTTAGCAATGTAGCCTTGTAGTGCTGAGCTCCAGAGTTCGAATACCACCAAGGACATCATCTGCATCTCCATGTTTGTGAGGGTTTTCTGTGGGCATCCTGGTTTTTTCTTACACTCCAAAACATACTGATTGGGATTTTAGATTTTGAGCCCCAATGGGGACAGTGATGATAATGTGTGTAAAGAGCTGTGGAACTAAAAAATGTGTTTTCCCAAAATGATGTCTACATCAACAATTTTGACATTATTTGAAATTTGCTCTATGAATTGAATACCCAAGGTGTTTTGAGAAAGATTTTTTTTATGTTAAGATTATGTTCCAGTAAATGATGGCATAACTCACTACTAGGAATCACAGAAAAAGAAACAAAGTCTGACTCTGTTTTTCTCATTTAAACAGCAACTCCCTTCTCTGTTCACAGGAATAGTGTCGTGGAGAAGCTAATGGATGGAGATGAGAAAGATAGGGCAAAGAGGTAAGAACAGCAACATGAATAAGTTCATACTTCATAAATCTAGTTACAGAACAACATAACTGATTTATAGTTTTAGTTTTGTATTCTTATACCCATTCCTCAATCTCCTAACCCCATAAATGTTCCTCTAGACTGACATGTTTGTTTCTCTAGGGCTTTACGTAACAGGTCTGAGAAAAAGAGACGTGATCAATTCAATGTGCTTATCAAGGAGCTCGGCACCATGCTTCCTGGGAATGCCCGCAAGATGGACAAAACCACTGTGTTGGAAAAAGTTATTGGCTTCCTACAAAAACACAATGGTAAAGTCACTTGTTTCCACAATAAAAGGGTTTTATTACTTATATCGGATGAGCACTGATGTGTCCTACTTTGTCTGTAACATCATCATCATCTGACAGATGCCCTCTATCACCAATAGGATCCCCTGTTAATAAAAACATATAGAAACTTGATTCCAGCTCACCCAGTTGCTCTATGCTCATCCACCTGGGGCTCAGACACCGGCATCGCCCTGGCCTCACATCAAGGAAAATAGAAAAAATTGGAGTCCGGCTCAACAGGACTGGGTTTTCCTTTTATTTTTCAAAAGAAAATTTGGTGCGTACAAAAGAAAAATTTACATGGTCGACATGACCCAGTAGACGCGTTTCGACTGCACTAGGCAGTCTTACTCATGATTTCCTGTTAATCATTAGTGGATACTATGTTGTGTTTTGAGAGCCTCTGATATGTCTAACGAGTGAAAAACCCACTCAAGTGACCCCATTTAGACCTCTCAAGGAATGTATCTACTGTAGATGTGTGTATTTTTTTCATACAAAACTGTTGGTTTTGCCCAAAAGTTTTCATTCTTACAAGGGTAACAGGAGCAAAATGGACCATAGAATTTGTTGTGCAATTTCTCCAGAGTACGACTATACCCCATATGTGAGGGAAAACTATTTTTGAGGCACAGTCCAAAGGTCAGACGGGAAGACGGGCCATTTTGGAATTCAGATTTTGCTAGAATGGTTTGAGGGTGCCATGTCACATTGGCAGAGCCCCTGAGGTGACAGAACATCCGAACCCCTCCATAAGTGAAGTCATTTTACAAACTAAACCTTTCAATGAATTAATCTATGGATGACACTACATGTGCCGCACAGAAATTTATACCATTAAGCAGTGAAGAAAGAATAATTAGATTTTGTTTTAGCCACAAATGATTAGTTTTAAAAGGGTTAAAAGGAAAAAATGGACTTCTCAATTTGTTGTGCAATTCTCCTCACGCCAGTACCTTACATGTAATTGGGAACTACTTTTGAGGGACAGTGCAAAATTCAGAAGAGAAAGAGCGACATAATTTAACAGATTTTACTGTTATGGTTTGCGGGTGCCATGGCCGACTAGAAAAATAATAATGATAATAATAATATTGCTTTTTTTATGTTTGGCAGCTGTCACAGACCAAAAGATGTTTTTTTATACAGAAACTAGTTTTTGCATCACCATATTTTGAGAGCTATAATTTTCCATATTTCTACCGACAGAGCCATGTGAGTGCTTGTTTTTTTGTGGATGAGTTGACATTTTTATTGGTACCATTCTCGGCACATGACATTTTTTTATCACTTTCTATTCTGATTTTTGGGAGGCAGAAGGAACTAAAAACAGCAATTGAGGAATTTTTGTTTTTTATGCTGTTTCACTTGTTGTAAAATTGATAAAGCAACTTTATTCTACGGGTCAGTACAATTACAGCGATACCACATTTATATAATTTTTATATGTTTTGGTGCTTTTTCATAATAAAAATTTATTTTATAGAAAAAATAATAATTTTTGCATCGTTTTCTTGTGAGAGTAATGCTTTTTTTCCGCTGATGGAGTCACATGGCATCTTGTTTTTTGTGGGACAAGATGATGTTTTCAGCGATAACATTTTTATTTACATTCATCTTTTTGATCGCATTTTATTCCACTTTTTGTTCAGTGGTATGATGAAAAAGCATATTTTTTTGCTTCATTTTTTTATTTATTTATTTTTAGGGTGTTCACTGAAGGGGTTAACTAGTGGGACAGTTTTATAGGCTGGGTTGTTCCGGATGCGGTAATAGCAAATATGTGTATTTTTTTTTTTTTTTTAATAAAAATACTTCTTTGTGGGTACAATACACACTCACATACAGTATATACTGTATAATTATTATTTTGCGTGTTTTTTAATTTTCTACTTCATCGCTCTATGGTACTATAACTTTTTGCAGTCTGATCGCTGTTATAAAGCATTGCATGAGCATTGCCATGCTTTATAAACTGTCAGTGCTGCAATGACACAAGCTTGTTAGACAATGCTCTGCGCATCACCGGTGACCCGGATGTCATCATGACGACATTGCCTCATCATGGTAATGATTGGCCCCTCTTAACGACGCGATAATTGCAGCATTTATGGGATTAAACTGCCAGGAGTGGTGCAGGTACTGCTTCTGGCAGTGAGTGTCAGGTGTCAAATTTGCTGAACACCCAGCGGCGATCGCACACGCGCAGAGTCTTAGTGCGCAAAACCACCAGAACGTGTCCATGCGTCCAAGGTTGCTTGCTTCATGTAGATGACATGTCCCTGCATCATCCACACAGTCTGCCTGGCATCGCACTCCTGCGGAGGCATACTTATCTGCCCTGTGGAGGGCAGAGCAAAGTACTGCAGTGCGCAGGCACCGGGAACGGTCAGAGAGGCCCAGTGTCTGCGCACTGCAGGATTTTGCTCTGCCCTCAAAAGAAAGCCTGAGAAATTTTGGGTGCTCAAGACATTGCTCAGAAGAACAGTGTACTTTGATTTTTTCGAACAGCCCAATGTTTTTTGTTATTTTCTGTAAAGTAGTTCAAAATTATATACATTTCTCTTCACGTTTTGAATTAGAAAACAGTGTGGAATGTTCCCAATGTATGGAAATAAAAACTAGTACAAGGATTTTGTCATTAGCTCATGTTTTTGAACACACTGCTATTATTTTGAACACTTCTGTATTTACATGTCAAGAGCGTTGGCCGATCCTCGTAAAGATGACATCTAATATTTTCGGAATAATGGATTATTTCCCCTTTAAAGGTGTAAAGAGCAACATTTTTCAATGTTTTTAATTTTTAATTTATATTTTTGCCTAACATGAATATTTAAAACTGTAAAATTAAAGCTGATAAAGGAATTTATGCAACAATACTTTTAGAAGATGATAGGACAGAGCCAAGGAAAGGCGTAGTAGTGTTATTTAATCATTCTTTTTGTCAGAGTTATATATTTGAATGCAATTGTACCTTCCTTATTGTGTAATGCGCAGCAGATTACATTGTGGCTCAGTGCAGGGTTGCCAACCTGAATATTTCTACTTTTTCCTGGGTACTGTAACTTACAAATAATCATGATCAGCTATTTTTTTTAAAGATTATTTTATATTAAATATAAGTCAATAGCTCAGAATACTGATGTTGTATGGACATATTAACAGTAGACACTGAAAAATAAATTTCTTTCTCGCTTCATTGGGGGACACAGGTAACCATGGGTGTATGCTGTTGTCACTAGGAGGCTGACACTATGCAAATAAAGAAGAAGTAACTCCTCCCCGGCAGTATACACCCTCCGACAGGCACCAGGCAACTCAGTTTTTGCTTAGTGTCTGTAGGAGGCGGACCTGGATCTAACCCCAGATCCGCATTTCTTTTACAGGGATTTGTTGTGTGTTTTTAATCATTTCCCCTTTCTTTTTCAGATACTTTCTTCAGGGTAACAGGGTGCAGTTTTCTCACCCTGTTTTCCCCACTTTGAGCGACCGAGAGAGCAGTGTGGTATCACCCACATCGCACCCTCTCGGACCCGCTGGGCAGGACTTTGTCCCCTGTCACCCATTCGGGTGTTCAGGGTGACCCTTTCTTCGGTGGCCAGTCCTGCCCGTTTCCCCTCCTCATCCCTCTCCTCGGAGCGGGCTGAGAGGAAGACGGCGGTCACATCCAGTGACCCTCTCCCCCTGTTCAGGGGTCGACGCCGTCTTCTGCGCCGGAGAGTCGTGGCGCGGGAAGGAGGACTACTTCCAGGACCCTCTATCTACTAGGGATCCTGATGCTTCCTCATCTGCAGGTAGGGAATCTTCAAATCAACAAAATCCCCCACCACCCCTCCCCCACCAATACCCTGCCCAGCGGTGATCCCCTCTTACCATAGGGGTGCATCTGACAGGGAAGTGGGCTGCATAGAATGGGAGCAGGAAGGCTGGCATCTTTTCCCCCTCCTTATTTCAAACTTGCAGGCTCGTTCGCCCGCCATTTCTCACTGCCTCACAGTTTATTTTTCCCTTTCTTAGCGCTTGAGCGCCCTCTGGTGGTGGCCGGAATTACTGCGGCCGGGATGTGCAGCGTCTCCCGGCTTTTCCCTTTCTTGCCGCTTGAGCGCCCTCTTGTGGTGGTCGACGGTATAGCGGCCGGATTACTTTCAGTTTTACAGGGGGCGTTCCTTTCTTTCCCCCCTTCGATCCTGTGCACGCCCACAGCGTCGCACTTTCTCCGCGCTCTTTTCTCCTGCTTCCTGTCAGCGTCTGCACATCGCGTAGGACACAGGATTTCTCCGGGGAACACAGGCACCTGCGGTTACCGCTGTCTTTCACCAGGCTCAGCGCTACCTCCTACTCCACCTGGCAGTATTCTCTGGGGACAAGGTAATATCCACCTATGTCCGACCCCACCCCGGCCTTTGCCCCTACGGCCATCCATTACGCCTGCGCTCACTGTAAGAAAAAGTGGGTTTCAGGTCAGCCATCTCCTTTCTGCCCGTCCTGCGTTCCTCCCACCATGTCAGCTCCCCTGGAAGCTTCAGGGTCCCGGGATGAGTGCACCCCCCCTCCCCCGAAGTGGGCTGTTGCTATGTCTCAATCTGTGTCCGACCTGACTAAGGTTTCTCAGTCCCTGGTCCAGGTACTTGAACGCATCCCGCTTCTCTCTAATGCCACCAGTGCCACGAACGCCTCTCACGGCGATTCGCCCGCACCTGTCCTAGACTCTCACAGAGGCAGACCGGACAAAAGAGACAGAAAACGGACCTTATCTAGATCCTTCTCCAGTTCACCGGACCACATCGGGATTCCCCTATCTGCCCGTTCCCCTTCCTCACAGGCGGACCTCGGGTCTGATGTCACCTCTCAGTCGGAATCTGACTCGGATGCAGATCAGACTTCCGGAACACAAGACATGGTTGATAGCCTTATTTCAGCTATCGTTCAGACGCTTGATCTTAAGGAGGATGAGGCAAGCTCTCAGGACGTCTCCATTGCTTTTAAACGGATTAAACGTCCGTCTAGGGTTTTCCCTAATCACAAGGAGTTTGACAACACTACCGCCACTCACTGGGAAAACCCTGGCAAGCGTTTCCCAGGTAGGAAACTACTTGATGTGTTATACCCTTTTCACTCCGACCTGGTCTCCAAGTGGTCCGAGTCTCCTAAGGTAGACCCGCCTGTGTCCAGGCTATCCTCACAGACAGTTCTGTCTATTCCGGACGCGGCTTCCCTTAAGGACCCCTCGGACAGACAAATCGAGGCGCTAGCAAAATCAGCATTTGAGGCCTCCGGAGCCTCCCTTTGCCCTATTTTCGCCTCATCATGGGTAGCCAAGGCTGTATCAGCCTGGGCCAAGACCCTGCGCAGGGGCATTTCGGCCTCTGCTCCTGCTGAAGAACTGTCTGAATTAGCGGATCAGATTTCACTGGCAGGAAAATACCTGATGAATGCCTCCCTTGATGCAGCGGCCTGCTCTACCAGGGCTAATGGCAACATTGTCGCCATTCGCCGGATTCTTTGGTTAAAGGCGTGGAACGCTGACCCCGCATCTAAGAAATCGCTCACTGGTCTGCCCTTCCAGGGCTCCAGACTCTTCGGCGCGCAGCTAGATCAAATGATCTCGGACGCTACTGGCGGTAAGAGTACCTCCTTACCCCAGTCCAAGCCTAAACGTCCCTTCAACAGGAGAGGTCCCCAGTCCTTTCGTCCCTTTCGGTCTTTTGCCTCTTCGGGAAACCCCGTCCAGGACCGTTCCTCTTCACAGGGGGACCGAAGAAAACCTTCTTTCAGGCCTCCGCCACGCTGGAGAGCCAAGAGCCACCCCGCAAAACCATCGGGATCTCGGGGCCGCAGGTTTTCTAATAAATGACGGGTCGCCCCCACCTGGAACTCCTTCCAGGGTGGGAGGCCGCCTGCTTCTTTTCTCAGAGGTTTGGCTTTCAGTAGTCGACGACGCATGGGTCAGGGAGATCGTCACGTCAGGCTACAAAATAGAGTTTTCTTCGCCCCCAGGAAGACGTTTCATGCTCTCTCGTCCTCCCAAACAGCCCTCTCATCTCCCAGGGCTTCTCCAGGCCGTCGATTCGCTCCTCGCCTCGGGAGTCGTAGTGCCGGTGCCTTTTCGCCAGCGGTTTTCCGGGTTTTATTCAAACCTGTTCGTGGTTCCAAAAAAGGACGGCTCTCTCCGTCCGATTCTGGATCTCAAACGATTGAACCGCCACCTTCGGATTCAACACTTCAAAATGGAATCTCTGCGCTCAGTGATCGCGTCCATGGAGCCGGGAGAGTTTCTGTGCTCAGTGGACATTCGGGATGCGTACCTTCACATTCCTATTTGCGTGCAGCATCAGAGGTTCCTCCGATTCGCGATCAGGGAGCATCATTACCAGTTCACTGCCCTCCCCTTCGGGCTGGCATCTGCTCCCAGGGTCTTTACGAAGGTCATGGCAGCTGTCATGGCCATCCTGCGTTCAAAAGGGATTCTGGTAATCCCATACCTCGACGACCTATTGATCAAGGGCTCATCCCAGGGGGATTGCAGCCAGAGCCTCCATCTTACTCTGGACACCTTAGTTCGCCTAGGCTGGTTGATCAACTACCAGAAGTCTTCCTTGATTCCAACCCAGCGGCTGGAGTTCCTAGGCATGGAATTCGATACCTTTCGGGCTCAGGTCTTCCTTCCCAAGGAGAAGTTTCTTTCTCTTCGTCGGGGTGTCAGAGCGCTAAAGGGTCCGAGTCCTCTGTCCCTTCGTCTAGCCATGAGAGTTCTGGGGAGAATGGTCGCTTCTATGGAAGCGGTCCCCTATGCTCAGTTCCACTCTCGTCCCCTCCAGCTGGCTCTTCTGTCTGCCTGGGACAGGAACCCGCTTTCCCTGGACCGTCCGTTTCGCCTCTCCCCCAGGGCGAGACAGTCTCTCTCTTGGTGGACGCTGTCCACCTCCATTCTCCGCGGGAGGTCATTTTTACCCCCCCACTGGCAGGTGATTACCACCGACGCCAGTCTCCAAGGTTGGGGAGCGGTCTTTCTCCACCTCACAGCCCAGGGCCGCTGGACTGCTCGAGAGGCGTGCCTCTCGATCAACCTCTTGGAAATCAGAGCCATCTTCCTAGCCCTCATCCGCTGGGAGTCCCTCCTTTCGGGAAAGCCGGTCCGCATTCAGTCGGACAACGCCACGGCCGTGGCATACATAAATCACCAAGGGGGGACTCGCAGCAGTCAAGTCATGGCGGAAGTAGCAAAAATTTTCCGCTGGGCGGAGGGTCATGTTCCCTCTCTGTCAGCCGTCCACATCCCAGGGGTGGACAATTGGGAGGCCGACTTTCTAAGTCGCCAGGGCATCGTGGCGGGCGAGTGGTCTCTTCTCCCAGCAATCTTCAGCCAGATTTGCCAGCGGTGGGGCGTTCCAGACGTCGACTTGATGGCCTCCCGGGCAAACCACAAAGTTCCTCAGTACGTCGCCAGGTCTCGGGACCCGATGGCCGTCGGATGCGACGCTCTCGTGATCTCTTGGGCCCAGTTCCGGATGCCCTATCTGTTCCCGCCTCTCCCTCTGATTCCAAGGGTCGTAAAGAAGATCAAGTCGGAAGGGGTCCCCGTACTCTTGGTAGCTCCAGATTGGCCTCGCAGAGCCTGGTACGCAGAGCTGATAAACATGTTATCGGATGTTCCGTGGAGACTTCCGGATCTTCCGGACCTTCTTTCACAGGGGCCTCTCTCCCACCCGAATTCTCGGTCGCTGAATTTAACGGTATGGCTGTTGAGGCCGCGGTCCTGAAGAACGCGGGTTTTTCTCATAGCGTCATCCAGACTATGATAAGAGCGAGGAAACCGGCCTCATCGCGTGTCTACCACAGATGTTGGAAGGCCTTTTTCCGGTGGTGTCAGGATAACAATCTGTTTCCTATGACCTTTTCCCTTCCTTCCCTTCTCAGCTTTCTTCAAACGGGCCTAGATTCGGGTCTTTCCCTTAGCACCTTGAAGGGTCAGATCTCCGCTCTATCAATTCAAAGAGACCTGGCTTCTCTGCCTCAGGTGAGGACCTTCATCCAGGGGGTCGCTCATATAGCTCCCCCTTACCGGTCTCCTGTTGAGCCTTGGGATCTCAACCTCGTCTTAGATGCCCTGCAGCGGCCGCCCTTTGAGCCGCTTCAGAATATTTCCTTCTCGCTTCTATCCTGGAAGGTAGCCTTTTTGATCGCCATCACCTCCATTAGAAGGGTTTCAGAGCTGGCGGCTTTATCCTGCCGTTCTCCCTTTCTGGTTCTGCATCAAGACAAGGCGGTTCTTCGTCCGGTTCCTTCCTTCTTACTGAAAGTTGTCTCATCTTTTCATATCAACGAGGACATTGTCCTCCCGTCCTTTTGCCCTTCCCCGGTTCATCCATTGGAGAAATCCCTTCACAAGCTGGATGTGGTCAGGGCTATCCGGATTTACATCGCCAGAACTGCCTCTTTTCGTCAGGCCGATCCTCTGTTCGTCGTCTCGGATGGGCGTCGAAAGGGTCTTCCTGCCTCCAAGTCCACGATTGCTCGTTGGATCCGTTCGGCGGTTTTGGAGGCATACCGCGTCCAAGACAAACAGCCTCCTTCGGGGGTGAAGGCTCACTCTACCCGGGCAGTGGGAGCTTCCTGGGCAGTTCGTCACCAAGCTTCGGCCTCGCAGGTTTGCAAGGCCGCTACGTGGTCTTCCATGCACACCTTTGTCAAATTCTACGGGGTGCATACTCAGGCTTCCGCGGACGCGAGCCTGGGTAGGAGGATACTGCAGGCGGCGGTTTCTCACCGGCCAACCTGACTCCTCTTTTTCTGCAGAATACCCGCCCTAGGGACTGCTTTTGGACGTCCCATGGTTACCTGTGTCCCCCAATGAAGCGAGAAAGAAAGAGGGATTTTTGGTTCTTACCGTAAAATCTCTTTCTTGGAGCCTTCATTGGGGGACACAGCACCCTCCCTTGAAGTTGTACCGTGTTGGCTAACGTGCCGTTGTTGTGGGTTGGTACATAGGTTGAGTTTTATATTACCTGTTCCTACTACTGCTTTTGCACCAACTGAGTTGCCTGGTGCCTGTCGGAGGGTGTATACTGCCGGGGAGGAGTTACTTCTTCTTTATTTGCATAGTGTCAGCCTCCTAGTGACAACAGCATACACCCATGGTTACCTGTGTCCCCCAATGAAGGCTCCAAGAAAGAGATTTTACGGTAAGAACCAAAAATCCCTCTATGATGATTGTATTCTAAATAATCAGCACAAGTTCCTCCAGCTTAAAAAAACCCATGATGACATGAATTATTTTTCATAGACACTAGAAAAAGTTTCCCTAGTTTTATGAAATTTTCAGAAATGTATGGATAATTTTAAAGCATCAATTATTAGATAGAAAATTCATTTTTTACTTCTAGATTAGATTCTTTTACTGGGGTGCATATCCTAAGAGGTTTTTATTTGTTGTCTTCTGGTGCAGAAATTACAGCTGAAACAGAGAGCAGTGATATCCATCCAGACTGGAAACCATCATTCCTTAGTAATGAAGAGTTCACCCAATTGATGCTGGAGGTAAGAGATTTCTCAAGGCTATAGGTGCAATTCCAAGCTACAGCTAAGAGTTTCAATACTTTAGCAATGAACAAGGAGTAGGTTTATAAATCTGATATTGGTGCCCAACTTTTTGTATTTTTTTATACTGATGATTATAATATTTTTACAGCCAAGCCACTGGCTGGAAAAATTATAACATATACGGTAATTAAAGTTTGCATAATTTTTCCCATTTCTATATATCAAACTGGGCAAATGCAGAGACTGTCAACCGATCTAGCTTCTTCATTAGACAGGTGCCTGATGAAGGACCTAGACTGGCTCCGAAACGCATAGCGACAATTAAAGTTATTTTCAATTACCTCAGTGGTATATCACCTCATTATCCGTGGCAGCTCGAAACACACCACTGTCTCTCTCCCTTCCTTGGATTTCTATCTGGATCTCATTGGAGTTCAGTGGGTGGAGCAGCAGCCATTCGGATTGACTTCACTTTTCCTCAGCGTTGTGCCTGCTCCAGCATAACAGGCTCAGGTGAGAACCTTCAACACTGAGATTCAGGTTTTTATTAGTATGATCTGCGCAAAGTGCGCTTTTCTCTTTCTTACTATTTAACCTATAAGATAAGCTACACTAAAAGAAAAATCAAAATTCCATAACTATTGCCTGGTACAAATCAACTTATGTGCCCCACTGTAGTTCTAGCCCCCCAAATGAAGCTTCCATTAGCAAGTAGATCACATTATTCCTTAAAAGCTCATATCCACCTAATAAGTGAGACCCTTATATAGACGCACAAGTTGACCTCCAAGTCCAGGTGCTAGTCTAAGGTTCTCCGCACCACATCACCACACACTTTGCCCATAGAGGAGCAGTGACAATATCCACCAGCAACATAGTGTCAGGACTGATTTTTCCAGGCACAATGTTAGCCATCAAATTAGGGGACTACCAAAGCTATACAGGTGCTTCTCACAAAATTAGAATATCATCAAAAAGATAATTTATTTCAGTTCTTCAATACAAAAAGTGAAACTCATATTATATAGAGTCATTACAAACAGAGTGATCTATTTCAAGTGTATATTTCTGTTAATGTTGATGATTATGGCTTACAAACAATGAAAATTCAAAAGTCATTATCTCAGCAAATTAGAATAACTAACAAAAAAAACCTGCAAAGGCTTCCTAACCATTTAAAAAGGTCTCTTAGTCTGTTTCAGTAGGCTCCACAATCATGGGGGAAGATTTCTAACTTGACAGATGTCCAGAAGGCTGTCAGTCATTGACACACTGCACAAAGAGGGTAAGCCACAAAAGGTCTTTGCTAAAGAATCTGGCTGTTCACAGAGTGCTGTATCCAAGCATATTAATGGAAAGTTGAGTGGAAGGAAAAAGTCTGGTAGAAAAAGATGCACAGGCAACTGGGATAACTGCAGCCTTGAATGGATTGTTAAGAAAAGGCCATTCACAAATTTGTTGGAGATTCACAAGGAGTGGACTGCTGCTGGAGTCATTGCTTCAAGAGCCACCACACACAGAGGTATCCAGGACATGGGCTACAAGTGTCGCATTCCTTATGTCAAGCCACTCATGACCAATAGACAACGCCAGAAGCGTCATACCTGGGCTAAGGAGAAATAGAACTGGACTGTTGCTCATTGGTACAAGGTGGTAAAATGAAAGTATATTGTGCATTTCATTTGGAAATCAAGGTCCCAGAGTCTGGGGGAAGAGTAGAGAGGCACACAATCCAAGCTGCTTAAGGTCTAGTGTGAAGTTTCCACAATCAGCGATGGTTTGGGGAGACATGTCATCTGCTGGTGTAGGTCCACTATGTGTTTTATCAAGACCAAAGTCAGCACAGCCGTCTACGAGGAAATTTTAGAGCACTTCATGCTTCCCTCTGCCGACAAGCTTTTTGGGGATGGAAATTTGATTCTCCAGCAGGATTTGGCACCTGTCCACACTGCCTGAAGTATCAATACCTGGTTTAAAAACACAAGTATCACTGTGCTTGATTGGCCACCAAACTTGCTTGACCTTAACCCCATAGAGAATATATGGTGTATTGTCAAGAAGAAGATGAAAAACACCAGACTCAACAATGCAGATGAGCTGAAGGCTGCTATCAAAGCAATCTGGGCTTCCATAACACCTCTGCAGTGCCACATGCTGATCGTCTCCATGCCACGCCACATTGATGCAGTAATTGATGCAAAAGGAGCCCCGACCAGGTATCAAGTGCATTTACTGAACATACATTTCAGTAGGCCAAGATTTAGGATTTTAAAATTATTTTTCAAGCTGATGTTATAAAGTATTCTAATTTACTGAGATAATGACTTTTGGGTTTTCTTTGGCTGTAACTCATAACCATCAACATTAATAGAAATAAACACTTGAAATAGACCACTCTGTTTGTAATGACTCTATATAATATATGAGTTTCACTTTTTGTATTGAAGAACTAAAATAAATTAACTTTTTGATGATATTCCAATTCTGTGAGAAGCACCTGTATATTGAGGAAATCACCACTTTTTCCCAAATAATAAACATGCCATTTTTACATTAATCATAGCATTGGCTACATGCCCAGCAAAATATTATTACTATATTATATTATGGTTCTATTGAAATCGTTACTGATCCTCGATTTCAAGCGCCACTCCGATACCTTTTTGTGTCCCATTAAGAGTATGTGCGTTCTTAATCTCTGCCCACTCACAAAGGGACTGCTGTGCGGTCCGGTAACTACTTCCACCAATGTAACTAATCATCTGAAAAAAAGGGAGTGGACCCCTGACACCAATATAGTCAAATGACAATACTTTATTAATTGACAATACAATGCCATAAAAATAATATACAAAAAACAAGTCAGTGATACCATGTGATGCAAGATAGAGTAAAAACATCTGACAATTATCTATGCAGTAATAAAGATATGGAAGAATGTATATGCTGGGGGCCGCTCCTCTTTTTTCAGATGCTTAGTTACATTGTGACCCCTAATTATTGATGTAAGCTATGAAAACGTAGGACAAAGCTCTATAGACTTGCATTGTGAAAGTAACTTCCGATCCAAACATAAACCCCTGTGTGATCCAGTTAGTTTGATTTTAAAGAGGCCGGGACATGTTTACAAAGGGTAGGGGGCTCCAATATTTGCCAGAAGTGCTTCTTTAAACAAAATAGGACAGTACAGACACAAGACGTACTCTGCACTCTATTTAGTGAATTAACTTATTGTTATTCCCGGAGATTGTTCCCCTTTAAGCAGTATAATTAATTATTATTTACGACTTTCTCTCTTTTTTATCTTTTTATTTGTCTTTTAATAGCTTCAAGGTAATATACAGCAAACAAGTAAAACAAAAATATGTAAAATGCTTGACTTCCTCTCTTTGTTGCTAACAAGCTGTTGTTCTCTCGATTCTGTAGGCACTTGATGGCTTTATTATAGTGGTTACAACAGATGGGAGTATAATCTATGTCTCTGATAGTATCACACCACTACTTGGGCATTTGCCAGTAAGTTTCAATCTTTTTTCATTTTTACCAAAAATAGTACAAGAGTAACATATATTTGTAATAGCAATTGTTGTATCCGTTGTATCAGAAGAGACTGAATTTGTGAAAAATGCATGGTCATACGATAGGCCCATTCTTAAAAAGTAAAAATGTATGAATGACAAGAGATGAGATATAATGAATTAAATGGAGATATAGTCATGACAGCAGATAAAGTTGACTTGAAGTGTTGTATTTAACAAATGTGTAATACAGTGACTGATATATAGTTGGTCCCGAACGTAGGGTGTTCAATGTCAATGTGCAGACATATTGCTGATGACAATTACTGCGATATCACTAATTGCTTTCATTTAAAGATATTTTGTGAGAAAGTATTTGTTTTAAAAAGTTCTTTGCCTCCAGGCTCTGTAGTTTCTTTCTTTTTTCTTTTGGTTGAGTGCTGCTGCTTCTTCACAGGTTTTCCCTGTGACACAGTATATGGTCAGATTCACATGTCCATGTATTGTGGTCCATTGACCTTGGGTCATGATGAGCTACTTCATGAATCACTGGCCATAACACACGGATGTGTGGATGGGGCCTCATGGTCACTTACCTTTAAATTCACTAGAGGCTGCTGGAGAACAGTGTGAAGCAGAGCTATTAGGGAAAGGGAAAACTGTGTCCATTCTAGGTTTAAAATAATAATTACAATGGGAGTTGACTGGGTTGAGGGCTTACTGGTGTTACTTCTGAAGATTACAAGAGAGACCAATGTTTTACATCAATGAGCAGAGAAGACTGACAGAAAGTAATAGACATATAAGTCGATATGCAAGTCATGACTTTAGGATGCCGATATTCCCACATAGGTTTTGAAGCAGACAACGCATCAAGAAGACGCCTTCAGTGTTTTCACCAAACCGTCTTTTCTGCCATTTTTTTGTGGTGGTTGTCTTTTTGGACTTCATTTGCCGTCTGCGTTTTTTATGTCATATAAAGCAAAGTGGCAGCTTCCAAGCAAATGCTGCCAGAAGGATGGGTCAGTCACTTCCTTTAGCCACTTCACAGCTTTCGAAGATTGAGGCACTTAAAAGAAATGACAAAAGCCGGAGCATATGCATAGCAAGTCATTTTAACATTACAATACATTTATTCATCCATTTGTTAGCTCGTATTGAGGTGTCTTTCAGTTAGAATCCATCTGAAAAAGATGTTGTGTTCACATACCCTTAAAGGCAATGATCTGGCACCACAGCTGTTTGTCAGTTATGAAGTGTAAAAGGTAGAGTAGATTCTTTGCCAGCTTCCTATATATTGCCCGCAAGCTCCAGTGGAGAGGATGCTGTAATGGAACAAATAGTGAACCCCCTTGTGGATAGTGGACCATTACAAGTTCTGACACCAGTCCTCTGTAAATATCGTTTGTCCTACTGTTTTGCCATAATTTTGTGTTTCAAAATAGTTCTATTAAGCCCTACAATAATGTGACATCACATTTCACCTTCACACTGCAAAAAAAAAATGTTTGAGCATGTAATATCAGTCTACTTGAGTGGTATGGATTAATGGGAATCACAGAAATAAAAAGCCTGCCATGTTGTAGAATAAACAAAACCCAAAATAAAGGATAGGCTTCAGCACCTAGCCTACTAATTGAGAGTTTCAACAACATATTTTTTCTGTCTTGCATATACTGTAAGAAAAAAATCATCAAATTGACATGAAAACTCCAAAGTTGTGTAGGACACAAGAGCACTTGGTAATTGCTAGATACATTTATTATGACGGCATTCACTCAGTGTACAGACCACAATACTTGTTACATTTTCCTGGTGTGTAGAAGTTGTTTTTCATGACTTGTCTATTGTTATTGGTATCAATATTAAAGTTGGTACAAATTGATTTGCGTGACTCGGTCCACCGGCTACTTCATTGGATCAATCTGTACCAACTTTAATTATTACCCACAGCAGATAGCTGCTCAATCTGGCAAATAAATTCCTGGTACAGCTAGTATGTGTATGTAGTGACTGGCAAAAGTAAAATATTTTCACCCGCAATTGAATTTTTTTTGTAAAAACCGGTGCATACGCAATTTACTTCCTATTTTCCAGGTCATCCAGCTCTTTGAAGGTTAGGAGTCTCAGGACTAGGACAAGTGTGGGTTTTTCCACCAATGGTGGATTTTAATGGGTACAGTGCTGGAGACAGCGCACTGCCTGTAATCAGAAGTACAGGAAGTTCAGGGTGGGTTACAACTGCGTTTTGCAGGGTCAATTTGCTGTATTATATCCCTTTGACTGGTGTACACTTTTACTGCTAGATCGAAAAACTCAGTCTGCTGTACTATTCCATATAAAGGTATCCAGTTATAGTGCCTATGACCCAAAATCATAAATGGCATGTAAATATATTTGTTTGTTGTGTCTTTTTTTTACAAATGACATAAAATGACATAAAAAATACACAGCATGCAAAAATTTTCAGTTGGAACATATCGCACTCAAATATTTACTGTGAATACATTTTTCTTGAGAGTAAATAACTCAAAGATCGAAGCATTAAATCCCTCTCCTTGTTGATCCAAGTATTCTTTGGTAAAAAGGTGGCAAGCATATTGATCAGGCATCATGTAAACTTATTTTCTGTGCTTCCCCCAATAACAGTAGCTGATCATTGAGGTTTAGAGAAGATGAATCGACATCAACTGTTTCATCATCATGGCAGCTTTGTTCTAAGAATTGGTTTGTCCAATTTGCTGACAAATTTTGTTATTGAACAACTACAATGCTGTCAGTCAATCCAAAAGCTTAAAAAACCTGGAACTTGAATATTTAAGAATGTAAATGTGAGGTTTTGTCTTTCGTAAGATAATTTCTACGGTTGCATAATTATTGAGCAGCTATTGGCAGTAAGTTTGGGAGTTGATTTTTGAGTTCATCGTCAATCTGAAAAGGTCCAACTAGTTCATCTTTAATAAGTGGAGGCCTGTGCTCACTTGTCTAATAATTGTGCACAGTGTAATAAGCATACACTATGCTTATTGTCTGAATTTGGTTTTCTGTAATATCAGACAGGCCAGTTGCAGAATTGTCTATAGCCTATGGATCACATTTTGAAAGTGGACATTTCTAAAATTGAGAACTAAGATATGTGAAGTCTATTTGTTAAACTTTAGACCATCTACAATCAGAATAGCAGCAGGCAGATTTCCATGTCATCCTTGCACATTTTGGATTCTGGAGGTACTGACAGTGTACCTAGGAAATCAGCGGTGGAAGCTATGCAGTAATACACTGTACATTACTGCTTTTGCTCCAACTGCCAGGAAAGGAGAAAACCTCTCATACCAAAAGTTAACTTCTGTGATGTTGGCACTTTAAAACAGTGTATACCTCTTGTAAAGGTTTAAAAGTTATTGCCAGGCTTGGATCACCAAGAAAACTGTTGAGAGCCTGAAAAAGGGCCTGGGCCTGTCTCCTGTAAATACCTATAAGGACATACTTGTTGTTTGTAGACATAGGCACTAGTGTATGTGTTTCCTTATACTATTCTAATATTATATTTTGCTTTCTTTGATACAATCATTCATAAAATGACAGAAGTACATTCATTAGATTAAATGTTTACCCACCTAGTTATTTTTTCTCTACAGTCAGATATCTTGGATCAAAATCTGTTGAATTTTTTACCAGAGCAAGAGCATTCTGACATCTATAAAATTCTGTCTTCACATATGCTTGTAACAGATTCTGCATCTCTCAGCTATCTAAATGGTGAGTTTAATGTTCCTTCCTATGTTCTCATGCAAAAAATAATATACTTGGGGTAGGACCAGACATAGTGGTCAGTGCGTGGTGAGTATGCAGCCAAACTGTGGACATGTTGCACCCACCTCCTGCAGTCACAGTGACTGGCAAATGTATTAAAGGAAGAGAAGAGTAAACTGATTTCTTATTATTAATGGTTATACAAAAAGCTTAGTATGATTATAGAGTCTGTCCAGTGAAGATCAGTTATCACTAGTGATAAGCGAGCATACTCGGGTGTCCTCCGAGTATTTGGGTGTGCTCAGAGATTTTGTTTTTGTCGACACAGCTGCATGATTTGCAGCTGCTAGAAAGCCTAAATATATGAGGGGTTGCATGTTTGTTAGGGAATCCCCACATGTATTCAGGCTATCTAGCAGCCGCAAATCATGCAGCTGCATCGACAAAAACTAAATCTCCGTGCATGCCCAAATGCTCGGAGGACACAGGAAAACCCGAGCAATGAGTATACTCACTCATCACTAATTATATCCTATCTTCAGGATAGGAGTTGATAATTTATTGATCAATGAGCACCACACCAATCAGCAGAACATGGAACTTTCACCCCAGACCGTTGTTCCATTTATTTTCTATGGGGTTGTCGGAAAAAGCCAAGCAAAGCGCTCAGCAGCCTCATTGAAAATGAATGGAGCATTGCCACTTAATTCTAACTGGGATAGAAATATGCCATTCTGCCGATCAGAGCGGGTCCCAATTATTGGACCACATTGATCTATAAGGGTGCTTTCACATTGTGTTTTGGTACATGTTCAGTGGCCCCGTCGGGGCTTATGTCCGAACCCCCTCCCTCCCCGCAAGATGTGATTCAGACATTAGACTATAAGGGTACCGACAGAGTGAACGTGTTCTCTGACGTGCATCATTTTCAGGCTTATACAGTGAGGGAAATAAGTATTTGATCCCTTGCTGATTTTGTAAGTTTTCCCACTGACAAAGACATGAACAGTCTATAATTTTAAGGGTAGGTTAATTTTAACATTGATTGATAGAATATCAAAAATAAAATCCAGAAAATCACATTGTAGAAATTATATAAATTTATTTGCATTTTGCAGTGAGAAATAAGTATTTGATCCCTCTGGCAAACAAGACTTAACACTTGGTGGAAAAACCCTTGTTAGCAAGCACAGCAATCAGACGTTTTTTGTAGTTGATGATGAGGTTTGCGCACATGTCAGGAGTAGTTTTGGTCTACTCCTCTTTGCAGATTATCTCTAAATCATTAAGATTTTGAGGCTGTCACTTGGCAACTCAGAGCTTCAACTCCCTCCACAAGTTTTCTATGGGATTAAGGTCTGAAAACTGGGGGAGGGAAGGAGGTTGTCAATCAGGATTTTACAGTACATGGCTCCATCCATTCTCTCATTGATGCAGTGAAGTAGTCATTTGCCCTTAACAGAGAAACACCCCCAAAACATAGTGTTTCTACCTCCATGCTTGACAGTGGGGATGGTATTCTTTGGGTCACAGGCAGCATCTCTCCTCCCCCAAACACGGAGAGTTGAGTTAATGCCAAAGACCTCAATTTTTGCCTTATCTGACCACAGCACCTTCTCCCAAGCACTCTTAGAATCATCCAGGTGTTCATTGGCAAACTTCAGACGGGCCTGCACATGTGCCTTCTGAGGCAGGGAGACTTTTGGGGCACTGCAGTATTTTAAACCTTTACGGCGTAATGTGTTAGCAATGGTTTTCTTGGTGACTGTGGTCCCAGCTGCCTTGAGCTCATTAACAAGTTCCCCCCTTGTAGTTTTTAGGCTGATCTCTCACCTTCCTTGTGATCAAGGATATCCCATGAGGTGAGATTTTAGATTGGTGCGCCAGATTGATGTCGATTGACAGTCATTTTGTATTTCTTCCATTTTATTACTATTGCACCAATAGTTGTCTCCTTCTCACCCAGCACCTTACTTATAGTTTTGCAGCCCATTCCAGCTTTGTGCAGTTCTATGATCTGGTCCTTAACATTCTTATAAATTTCTTTGGTCTTGCCCATGTTGTAGAGGTTAGAGTCTGACTGATTAATTGAGTCTGTGGACAGGAATCTTTTATAAAGCTGACTATGTAAGACAGCTGCAGGTAACGAGTTGATTAGGAGCCACTAACTGGTCTATAGGAGCCAGAACTCTTAATGGTTGATAGGGGATCAAGTACTTATTTCTCCCTGCAAAATTCAAATAAATTTATATAATTTATACAATGTGATTTTCTGGATTTTATTTTTGATATTCTATCTCTCAATGTTAAAATTAACCTACCCTTAAAATTATAGAATGTTCATGTCTTTGTCAGTGGGCAAACTTACAAAATCAGCAAGGGACCAAATACAGTTCTTATTTCCCCCACTGTACACCTACTGGAGGTTGACACTCATACACAGTGTAATACGTTTAGGTGTCCGCCTCCAGTAGGCATATACACCCGAAAATGATGCACATCAGAGCACACATTCACTCTGTCGGTACCATTATAATCTGTGGCCTGTTAAGCACCGACTGGGCCACCAAGCGTGTAGCAAAACACAATGCGAAAGCACCCTAAGTTATCACTTCTCCTGTTGATAACTTATCATTAGTGGAAGACCCCTTTAACAATAAGTATTCAACTTTCACTTATTTCTCTATAATCTATTTTCTTGAATGGGAGATAAATTACGGTTATCTGCAGCAGCCACTAAACAATGAATGCTCTACGTCTGGCCGCTGAAGGAGCAGAAGTCAGCTGCTCAGTGGGGGTACCAGATGTTGGACCTGCCCCCACCGGATTGATCATCAATATGTGAGCCCTGCACAACACCTTTAAAATAAATTTTCTCTGATCTAGATCTGTTACAAGTAGATATACACTCACCGGCCACTTTATTAGGTACACCATGCTAGTAACGGGTTGGACCCCCTTTTGCCTTCAGAACTGCCTCAATTCTTCGTGGCATAGATTCAACAAGGTGCTGGAAGCATTCCTCAGAGATTTTGGTCCATATTGACATGATGGCATCACACAGTTGCCGCAGATTTGTCGGCTGCACATCCCAAAGATGCTCCATACAAGGCAGGATGGATCCATGCTTTCATGTTGTTTACGCCAAATTCTGACCCTACCATCCGAATGTCGCAGCAGAAATCGAGACTCATCAGACCAAGCAACGTTTTTCCAATCTTCTACTGTCCAATTTCGATGAGCTTGTACAAATTGTAGCCTCAGTTTCCTGTTCTTAGCTGAAAGGAGTGGTACCCGGTGTGGTCTTCTGCTGCTGTAGCCCATCTGCCTCAAAGTTCGATGCACTGTGCGTTCAGAGATGCTCTTAGGCCTACCTTGGTTGTAACGGGTGGCGATTTGAGTCACTGTTGCCTTTCTATCAGCTCGAACCAGTCTGCCCATTCTCCTCTGACCTCTGGCATCAACAAGGCATTTCCGCCCACAGAACTGCCGCTCACTGGATTTTTTTTCTTTTTCGGACCATTCTCTGTAAACCCTAGAGATGGTTGTGCGTGAAAATCCCAGTAGATCAGCAGTTTCTGAAATACTCAGACCAGCCCTTCTGGCACCAACAACCATGCCACGTTCAAAGGCACTCAAATCACCTTTCTTCCCCATACTGATGCTCGGTTTGAACTGCAGGAGATTGTCTTGACCATGTCTACATGCCTAAATGCACTGAGTTGCCGCCATGTGATTGGCTGATTAGAAATTAAGTGTTAACAAGAAGTTGGACAGGTGTACCTAATAAAGTGGCCAGTGAGTGTATATATATATATACAGTATATATATATATGTATATACACACTTCTTCTTCTTAACACAATTGGAGACACACGTAAAGATATGCATGCATATCTTGCAGTTGTGGCTACACTTTTATGAACCTGGGGTAAATATTCAGATATTTGTTTGAAACGGCCTAGACCATTTAGCCATTACATTAATATCCTAGGATTGTAAGCTGTGTTGCTACATAAATCCAGTAGTAATATTTTTTACAGCGCCTCATTAGCAGGTTTCAATAATTTAATAGCAATGTTTTGTTAAGTCTGCAAAGGGAATCTGTCAGCAGGATTTTACCCCCCAAAACTATTTTACTGTATTTGCACATGTAATGCTTTCAAAGACAAATCCAGCAATACCTTTATATGGCCGGTACATTCCTCTATTACTGATAAATCAGCATTTGGAGTCATATGTAAATGAGACTGAAGAGCTGTTGTTAGATCTGAAACCTCTGTCACTCCAGCTCTATCTCCTGCCCAGTGCCATCTCCTCCTGCTTCACTGACAACTCTGTTGCCTGTTGTCACAGAACATAGAGGCTGTCAGTCAAGCAGGAGAAATTGGTGCTGGGGGGTAATAGAGCTGGAGTGACAGAGGCTTCAAATCTAATAATAACCCTTCAGACTCATTTGCCTATCGATTGAAACACTGATTTTTCAGTAACAGATGTACGGACGGGCCATGTAAAGGTATTGCTGGACTTGTCTTTGAAAGAGCTATGTGCACATATAGACAGTTTGGCTTGTGAAATCCTGCTGACAGATTACCAAAAATGGTATTCCAACATGGCAGATTTTTTTGTAGCGTTTTTCAGGCAGGAATGTTTCTGTGTATTACAGTGGCAACACTGTGAATGAGATTTCAGAAAATCTAATTTAACCTCTGGGCAGAATATCCACAGCGTAAAGTGACCGGCTTTGTGGATTTGAACACAGCATACCAATTTATGCAGCGGATGTCGCAGTGTTTTTCACCTTTTTCAATACAAAGGGTGAAATGTGCAACAAATCTACAGTATTTCTGCAATGGAATCTGCTACATTTGTGCAAGTGTGAATTTTGACTTTGAAATTTACAGCAAGTGCTGCTTTTTGGTGCATCCACTTTAGTGACCGATCCACAGACCTAAACAGGCAATACGGGTAATTTTTTGTGTGTTGTCATGTCCTGCCAGCATATGTCTTAAACTTACATTTTAATTTGTACCTTCATTCAAGAAACTTCTCCTAAATCTTATGATAGAATTGTAGGTCCTAAGTATTGTACAGATGGGGATATCACTCTAAGGCTAGTTTCACATTTGCGTTTAAATCCGCAGCGTTTAAAACGCATCCGCAAGTGGTGGAAAAACGCATATAAACGCGTACAAACGCGGTGTTTTTTAGACGCATGCGGTTAAAAAAATGCCGCGTTTGTACGCGTTTATATGCGTTTTTTCCTGCGTTTGCGTTTTTGGTGCGCATGATGTGAAATTTCACAAAAGAAAAATCTAGACAACCAGACACCACCAATGGGACTACAGAGGGCGTGTATTATGGAATCTCTATATATAGACCCTTGAACAGCTGAAATGTTCAGATTTTGCTCCTGTATGCTGTGTCATAATGGATCTTCGCATGAAGAGCTTTTATTTCAACCTGGATTTAAGCATCAAGCTGTTTCTTGCCTGTGCATTTGCTTGGGAGCAAGACAGAAATCGCGAAAGATGGAGAAGGAGACAACGTAGGCGTTTTTGGAGACACCCCATTATCGAACTACGTGAGAGCCGTGGAGCCTATCACACGCTGTATGCCGAGCTTAATGCCGACCCGGAGAAATTCCATGAATATACAAGGATGTCGCAAGACTCGTTCCGGGATTTGCTTGCTCGTGTCCAAGGAGCCATACGGAGACAAGACACCCAGCTCCGTAGAGCGATTCCTCCGGAGGAACGTCTGTTGGTTACATTAAGGTACGTTCCAAATCAAAACCAATGACAGTCCAAATTTTGTGTTTTCTGACATGTATGTTTTTGGTATTTTCCTTTCTTTAGCGTAATCACACCATAAATAGAATAGATTATAATTTTTGGGGGGGTTTGTTTTTCTTACAGATTTCTGGCAACCGGAGAGAGTTTATCATCCCTCCACTTCCAATACCGGCTTGGAATATCCACCCTGAGAAATATAAAACCCGGCACTCAACTTCAATTTGGCTGCTGTAAGGTTTATTGTGTAGTATCAGCACTAAAACGTTTCGGTCCTGTGGACCTTCCTCAGTTACTACATCGTGAGAGTAATAAAGAAATAAACAAAATCATTTAACAGAAAGAGAAAAACAAAGCAAAAAAACATAGGTATTTACAACAGTATGTACAAAACATAAACATGGTCATGTGTCAGGAGGAACAAGTACATTATAACGCTTAGAGACCAGGGCATACCTAATTGTGAGGTGAGTGAAGAAGAAACTTCTTTGCCAATAGAGCCCTATTGGTGTAGCTACAAGGAAGAAGAAAGGGGTGGTATTATTGCATTGTGGGCTAGTATAGTTCAGTGGTCCTCATGAGGACACACTGCAGCAAAGGGAGAAAAAAAAAATTGCACTCAGGACTTTTCTTATCCCACTTCTGCGATGCATTAAACACTCTTTGGCCTGCTGTACTGTTATGATCCTTAGTGGCTGAGGATCACAGAACTGACGAGCTAAGTAACTGAACATAGAACGAGCTCTAGGGAGGTGGTAACTGGACTGACCGCAATCCTGATCCTAACCAAACACACTAAAGGTAGCCGGTGAACGTGCCTGAATTCCTAGACATCACGACGCAGCCTGAGAAACTAGCTACCCCTAGAGATAGAAAGTAAGACCTCACTTGCCTCAGAGAAATAACCCCAAAGATATAGAAAGCCCCCAACAAATAATAACGGTGAGGTAAGGGGAAAATACAAACGTAGAAATGAAAACAGATTCAGCAAATGAGGCCCGCTAGTACTAGATAGCAGAAGACAGATAGGAAACTGTGCGGTCAGTAGAAAACCCTATACAAAATATCCACGCTGAGAATTCAAGAACCCCCACACCAACTAACGGTGTGAGGGGAGAAACTCAGCCCTCTAGAGCTACCAGCAAGCGAGGAAATCACATATTAGCAAGCTGGACAAGGACAGATAATTAACCAAGAAACATATTGAACACTGATGATCAAAAAATGAACAAACAGAAACTTAGCTTCTCTTGGAGAAACTGATAACGAAGGTAGTCAGGAGAGATCAAAATAGCACTGAATACATCGACAGCAGGCAACAACTGAAAGTCCAGGTGAGCTAAATAGGAAACCAACTAGCAGATAACAAGACAGCTGATCCCAGCCACAGACCTGCAGAATGACAAAAAGAGCCACCAGAGGGAGCCCAAAGATAGCACTCACACAGTACCACTTGTGACCACAAGAGGGAGCCCAAAAACAGAGTTCACAACAGTACCCCCCCCTTGAGGAGGGGTCACCGAACCCTCATCAAAACCCCCAGGGCGATCAGGATGAGCAACATGGAAGGCATGAACCAAATCGGCCGCATGAACATCAGAGGCGACAACCCAGGAATTATCCTCCTGACCATAGCCCTTCCACTTAACCAAATACTGAAGCCTCCGTCTAGAAATACGAGAATCCAAGATCTTCTCCACCACGTACTCCAATTCGCCCTCAACCAGCACTGGAGCAGGGGGCTCAACAGAAGGAACCACAGGCACCACATACCTCCGCAACAAAGACCTATGGAACACATTATGAATGGCAAACGACGCTGGGAGGTCCAAACGAAATGACACAGGGTTATGGATTTCCAAAATCTTATAAGGACCGATGAAGCGAGGCTTGAACTTAGGAGAGGAGACCTTCATAGGAACATACCGAGAAGACAGCCATACCAAATCCCCAACACGACTCACACCGCGACGGCGGTTGGCAAAGCGCTGAGCCTTCTCCTGTGACAACTTCAAATTGTCCACCACATGGTTCCAAATCTGCTGCAACCTATCCACCACAGAATCCACCCCAGGACAGTCAGATGGCTCCACCTGACCCGAGGAAAAACGAGGATGAAAGCCAGAATTACAAAAAAAAGGCGAAACCAAAGTAGCAGAACTAGCCCGATTATTAAGGGCAAGCTCGGCCAATGGCAAAAAAGTAACCCAATCATCCTGATCAGCAGAAACAAAACATCTCAAATAAGTTTCCAAGGTCTGATTAGTTCGCTCGGTTTGGTCATTCGTCTGAGGATGGAAGGCAGACGAAAAAGACAAATCAATGCCCATCTTAGCACAAAAGATCCGCCAAAATCTGGACACAAATTGGGATCCTCTGTCAGACACAATATTTTCAGGGATGCCGTGCAAGCGAACCACATTCTGAAAAAATAGAGGAACCAAATCGGAGGAGGAAGGCAACTTAGGCAAGGGCACCAAATGGACCATCTTAGAAAAATGATCACACACCACCCAGATGACAGACATTCTCTGAGAGACTGGAAGATCCGAAATAAAATCCATGGAAATGTGCGTCCAAGGCCTCTTCGGGACAGGCAAAGGCAAAAGCAAACCGCTGGCACGAGAACAGCAAGGCTTAGCCCGAGCACAAATCCCACAGGACTGCACAAAGGAACGCACATCCCGCGACAAGGAAGGCCACCAGAAGGATCTAGCCACCAAATCTCTGGTACCAAAAATCCCAGGATGACCTGCCAACACCGAAGAATGAACCTCGGAAATAACTCTGCTGGTCCATCTATCCGGGACAAACAGTCTCTCCGGTGGACAACGGTCAGGTCTATCCGCCTGAAATTCCTGCAGCACCCGTCGCAAATCTGGGGAAATTGCAGACAAAATCACTCCCTCTCTGAGGATACCAGCCGGCTCTGAAATTTCCGGAGAGTCAGGTGTTATGACCCCAGTGGACAGGGTCTCAGAGGAACGTGTAAGTCTGCGAGATTCAAAAATACAGCTCATAGGGCTGTGGTAACTGGGTTGACCAAATAGCTACTCCTAACGCCAACACTAGAAGTAGCCGGGGATCATGCCTACGGTGATCGCTAGATGACTCGCGCCAGCCGGAGAATCTAACTACCCCTAGGAGAAGAAAACAAAGACCTCTCTTGCCTCCAGAGAAAGGGACCCCAAAGCAAGATACAAGCCCCCCACAAATAATAACGGTGAGGTAAGAGGAAATGACAAACACAGAAATGAACCAGGTTCAGCAAAGAGAGGCCAGCTTACTAATAGCAGAATATAGCAAGATAACTTATCTGGTCAACAAAAACCCTATTAAAAATCCACGCTGGAGATTCAAGAACCCCCGAACCGTCTAACGGTCCGGGGGGAGAACACCAGCCCCCTAGAGCTTCCAGCAAAGGTCAGGATACAGATTGGAACAAGCTGGACAAAAATACCAAACAAAACAAAAGCAAAAAGCAATGAAGCAGACTTAGCTTGAAATACAGGAACCAGGATCATAGGACAAGAGCACAACAGATTAGCTCTGATTTCAACGATGCCAGGCATTGAACTGAAGGTCCAGGGAGCTTATATAGCAACGCCCCTGAACTAACGGCCCAGGTGAGGATATAGGAAAAGACAGAAGCTCCAGAGTCAAATCACTAATGACCACTAGAGGGAGCAAAAAGCAAAATCACAACAGTACCCCCCCCTTAGTGAGGGGTCACCGAACCCTCACCACGACCACCAGGGCGATCAGGACGAGCGGCGTGAAAGGCACGAACTAAATCGGCCGCATGAACATCAGAGGCGACCACCCAGGAATTATCTTCCTGACCATAGCCCTTCCACTTGACCAGGTACTGAAGCCTCCGCCTGGAGAGACGAGAATCCAAGATCTTCTCCACCACGTACTCCAACTCGCCCTCAACCAACACCGGAGCAGGAGGCTCAGCAGAAGGAACCACAGGCACAACGTACTGCCGCAACAAGGACCTATGAAACACGTTGTGGATAGCAAACGACACAGGAAGATCCAGGCGAAAGGATACAGGATTAAGGATTTCCAATATCTTGTAAGGACCAATAAAACGAGGTTTAAATTTGGGAGAGGAAACCTTCATAGGAACAAAGCGGGAAGAAAGCCACACCAAATCCCCAACACGTAGTCGGGGACCCACACCGCGGCGGCGGTTGGCAAAGCGCTGAGCCCTCTCCTGTGACAACTTCAAGTTGTCCACCACAAGATTCCAGATCCGCTGCAACCTATCCACCACAGAATCCACCCCAGGGCAGTCAGAAGGTTCCACATGACCCGAAGAAAAACGAGGGTGGAAACCAGAGTTGCAGAAAAACGGCGAAACCAAGGTGGCGGAACTAGCCCGATTATTAAGGGCAAACTCAGCCAACGGCAAGAAGGTCACCCAATCGTCCTGATCAGCAGAGACAAAACACCTCAAATAAGCCTCCAAAGTCTGATTAGTTCGCTCCGTCTGTCCATTAGTCTGAGGATGGAAAGCAGACGAAAACGACAAGTCAATGCCCATCCTACTACAAAAGGATCGCCAGAATCTGGAAACGAACTGGGATCCTCTGTCTGACACAATATTCTCAGGGATGCCGTGCAAATGAACCACGTTCTGGAAAAACACAGGAACCAGATCGGAAGAGGAAGGCAGCTTAGGCAAAGGAACCAAATGGACCATCTTGGAGAAGCGATCACATATCACCCAGATAACAGACATGCCTTGAGACACCGGAAGATCAGAAATGAAATCCATGGAGATATGTGTCCAAGGTCTCTTAGGGACAGGCAAGGGCAAGAGCAACCCGCTGGCACGAGAACAGCAAGGCTTAGCTCGAGCACAAGTCCCACAGGACTGTACAAATGACCGCACATCCCTAGACAAGGAAGGCCACCAAAAGGATCTGGCCACCAGATCTCTGGTGCCAAAAATTCCTGGGTGACCTGCCAACACCGAGGAATGAACCTCGGAAATGACTCTGCTGGTCCACTTATCAGACACAAACAGTCTGTCAGGTGGACAAGAATCAGGCCTATCAGCCTGAAATCTCTGCAACACACGTCGCAGATCTGGAGAAATAGCTGACAAGATAATACCATCCTTAAGAATACCAACAGGTTCAGCGACTCCAGGAGCATCAGGCACAAAGCTCCTGGAAAGAGCATCGGCCTTCACATTTTTTGAACCTGGTAAATACGAGACAACAAAGTCAAAACGGGAGAAAAACAATGACCAGCGGGCCTGTCTAGGATTCAGGCGTTTAGCAGACTCGAGATACATCAGATTTTTGTGATCAGTCAAGACCACCACACGATGCTTAGCACCCTCGAGCCAATGACGCCACTCCTCAAATGCCCATTTCATGGCCAACAACTCCCGATTGCCCACATCATAATTTCGCTCCGCAGGCGAAAACTTCCTAGAGAAAAAGGCGCAAGGTCTCATAACAGAGCAACCAGGGCCTCTCTGCGACAAAACGGCCCCTGCTCCAATCTCTGAAGCATCCACCTCAACCTGAAAGGGAAGCGAGACATCAGGCTGGCACAAAACAGGCGCCGAAGTAAACCGACGTTTCAACTCCTGGAAAGCCTCCACGGCAGCAGGAGCCCAATTAACCACATCGGAGCCCTTCTTGGTCATATCCGTCAAAGGTTTCACAATGCTAGAAAAGTTAGCGATAAAACGACGGTAGAAGTTAGCGAAACCCAAGAACTTCTGAAGACTCTTAACTGACGAGGGCTGAGTCCAATCAAGAATAGCTCGGACCTTGACTGGGTCCATCTCCACAGCAGAAGGGGAAAAAATGAACCCCAAAAAGGGAACCTTCTGTACACCAAAAAGACACTTTGAGCCCTTGACAAACAAAGAATTTTCACGCAAAATTTTAAAGACCATCCTGACCTGCTCCACATGCGAGTCCCAATTATCAGAAAAAACCAGAATATCATCCAGATAAACGATCAAAAATTTATCCAGATAGTTCCGGAAAATGTCATGCATAAAGGACTGAAAAACTGAAGGGGCATTAGAGAGCCCAAAAGGCATCACCAAGTACTCAAAATGACCTTCGGGCGTATTGAATGCGGTTTTCCATTCATCTCCTTGCTTAATGCGCACAAGGTTGTACGCACCACGAAGGTCTATCTTGGTAAACCACTTGGCACCTTTAATCCGGGCAAACAAGTCAGACAACAGCGGCAAAGGATACTGAAATTTGACAGTGATCTTATTTAAAAGCCGATAGTCAATACAAGGCCTCAAAGATCCGTCCTTTTTAGCCACAAAAAAGAATCCCGCACCAAGAGGGGAAGAAGACGGACGGATGTGTCCTTTCTCCAGAGACTCCTTGATATATGAACGCATAGCGGTATGTTCAGGTATCGACAGATTAAAAAGTCTTCCCTTAGGAAATTTACTGCCTGGAATCAAATCTATTGCACAGTCACATTCCCTATGAGGAGGCAATGCACTGGACCTGGACTCGCTAAAGACATCCTGATAATCAGACAAGTACTCCGGAACTTCCGAAGGCGTAGAAGAAGCAATAGACACGGGCAGGGAATCCTCATGAATACCACGACAGCCCCAACTAGACACTGACATAGCCTTCCAGTCAAGGACTGGATTATGGGTCTGTAACCATGGCAGCCCCAAAACAACCAAATCATGCATTTTATGTAGAACGAGAAAACGTATCACCTCGCGGTGTTCAGGAGTCATGCACATGGTAACCTGTGTCCAATACTGCGGCTTATTTTCTGCCAATGGCGTAGCATCAATACCCCTAAGAGGGATAGGATTTTCTAATGGTTCAAGAATAAAACCACAGCGCTTAGCAAATGAGAGATCCATAAGACTCAGGGCAGCACCTGAATCTACAAACGCCATGACAGGATAAGATGACAGTGAGCAAATCAAAGTTACAGACAGAATAAACTTAGGATGCAAATTACCAACGGTGACAGGACTAACAACCTTAGATTAGAGTTTAGAGCATGCTGAGATAACATGTGTAGAATCACCACAGTAGTAGCACAAGCCATCCCGGCGTCTATGAATTTTCCTCTCATTTCTAGTCAAGATTCTATCACATTGCATCAAATCAGGTGTCCGTTCAGACAACACCATGAGGGAATTTGCGGTTTTTCTATCACATTGCATCACATCAGGTGTCTGTTCAGACAACAACATGAGGGAATTTGCGGTTTTGCGCTCCCGCAACCGCCGGTCAATTTGAATAGCCAGGGACATGGTATCATTCAGACCTGTGGGAATGGGAAAACCCACCATAACATTCTTAATGGCCTCAGAAAGGCCATTTCTAAAATTAGCGGCCAGTGCACACTCGTTCCAATGTGTCAGCACGGACCATTTCCGAAATTTTTGGCAATACACCTCAGCCTCGTCCTGGCCCTGAGACATAGCCAGCAAGGCTTTCTCTGCCTGAATCTCAAGATTGGGTTCCTCATAAAGTAAACTGAGCGCCAGAAAAAACGCATCAATATCAGCCAATGCCGGATCTCCTGGCGCCAACGAAAAAGCCCAATCTTGAGGGTCACCCGGTAAGAATGAAATAACAATTTTTACTTGTTGAGCAGAGTCTCCAGACGAACAAGGTTTCAGGGACAAAAACAATTTACAATTATTCCTGAAATTCCTAAACTTAAATCGGTCTCCTGAAAACAGTTCAGGAATCGGAATCTTCGGTTCAGACCTAGGATTTCTGATAACATAATCTTGTATACTCTGCACACGAGCGGCAAGCTGGTCCACACTTGTAATCAAGGTCTGGACATTCATGTCTGCAGCAACCTTAAGCCACTCTGAGGTAAAGGGGAAAAGAAAAAAAAAAAAAAATATGAGAGAGGGAAAAAAAACCTCAAAATTTTCTTTCTTATAATCCCACTTCTGCAATGCATTAAACATTTAATACAGGCCTGGCATACTGTTATGACCCCAGTGGACAGGGTCTCAGAGGAACGTGTAAGTCTGCGAGATTCAAAAATACAGCTCATAGGGCTGTGGTAACTGGGTTGACCAAATAGCTACTCCTAACGCCAACACTAGAAGTAGCCGGGGATCATGCCTACGGTGATCGCTAGATGACTCGCGCCAGCCGGAGAATCTAACTACCCCTAGGAGAAGAAAACAAAGACCTCTCTTGCCTCCAGAGAAAGGGACCCCAAAGCAAGATACAAGCCCCCCACAAATAATAACGGTGAGGTAAGAGGAAATGACAAACACAGAAATGAACCAGGTTCAGCAAAGAGAGGCCAGCTTACTAATAGCAGAATATAGCAAGATAACTTATCTGGTCAACAAAAACCCTATTAAAAATCCACGCTGGAGATTCAAGAACCCCCGAACCGTCTAACGGTCCGGGGGGAGAACACCAGCCCCCTAGAGCTTCCAGCAAAGGTCAGGATACAGATTGGAACAAGCTGGACAAAAATACCAAACAAAACAAAAGCAAAAAGCAATGAAGCAGACTTAGCTTGAAATACAGGAACCAGGATCATAGGACAAGAGCACAACAGATTAGCTCTGATTTCAACGATGCCAGGCATTGAACTGAAGGTCCAGGGAGCTTATATAGCAACGCCCCTGAACTAACGGCCCAGGTGAGGATATAGGAAAAGACAGAAGCTCCAGAGTCAAATCACTAATGACCACTAGAGGGAGCAAAAAGCAAAATCACAACAGTCAGGCACAAAACTCCTAGAAAGAGCATCAGCCTTCACGTTCTTCGAACCAGGCAGGTACGAGACCACAAAATCGAAACGGGAGAAAAACAACGACCAACGAGCCTGTCTAGGATTCAGCCGCTTGGCAGACTCGAGATAGATCAGATTTTTGTGATCAGTCAAGACCACCACACGATGCTTAGCTCCCTTGAGCCAATGTCGCCACTCCTCAAATGCCCACTTCATAGCCAACAACTCCCGATTACCAACATCATAATTTCGCTTGGCAAGCGAAAACTTTCTTGAAAAGAAAGCACAAGGCTTCATCACAGAGCAATCAGAGCTTCTCTGCGACAAAACAGCCCCTGCTCCAATCTCAGAAGCATCAACCTCGACCTGAAAAGGAAGAGAGATATCAGGCTGACATAAAACTGGAGCCGAAGAAAACCAGCGCTTCAGCTCCTGAAAGGCTTCCACGGCCTCAGAAGACCAATTAGTCACATCAGAACCCTTCTTGGTCAAATCCGTCAAGGGTTTAACCACGCCAGAAAAATTGAAGCGACGGTAAAAATTAGCAAAACCCAAGAACTTCTGAAGACTCTTAACAGATGTAGGCCGAGTCCAGTCATGAATAGCCTGGACTTTGACTGGGTCCATCTCAATAGTAGAAGGAGAAAAAATAAAACCCAAAAAGGAAACCTTCTGTACTCCGAAGAGACATTTTGAGCCCTTCACAAATAGGGCATTAGCACGCAGGACCTGAAATACCATCCTGACCTGCTTCACATGGGACTCCCAATCCTCAGAAAAAAACAAAATGTCATCCAGATACACAATCATAAATTTATCCAGATATTCTCGGAAGATGTCATGCATGAAGGACTGAAACACAGAAGGAGCATTAGAGAGTCCAAAAGGTATCACCAAGTACTCAAAATGGCCTTCGGGCGTATTAAATGCTGTTTTCCATTCATCCCCCTGCTTAAGACGCACAAGGTTATACGCACCACGAAGATCTATCTTGGTGAACCAACTGGACCCCTTAATCCGAGCAAACAGATCAGACAATAATGGCAAAGGATACTGAAATTTGACCGTGATTTTATTTAGAAGACGATAATCTATACAAGGTCTCAGAGAACCATCCTTCTTGGCCACAAAAAAGAATCCTGCACCAAGAGGGGATGAGGACGGCCGAATATGTCCCTTCTCCAAAGACTCCTTTATATAACTCCGCATAGCGGCATGTTCTGGTACAGACAAATTAAAAAGTCGTCCCTTAGGGAACTTACTACCAGGAATCAAATTTATAGCACAATCACAATCCCTATGAGGAGGCAGGGCACCGGATCTGGGCTCATCAAATACATCCTGGTAGTCCGACAAAAACTCAGGGACCTCAGAAGGAGTGGAAGAAGCAATTGACACCAAAGGAGCATCGCCATGAATCCCCTGGCAACCCCAACTTGACACAGACATAGCTTTCCAATCCAGAACTGGATTATGGGCCTGCAACCATGGCAGACCCAAAATGACAACATCATGCAAATTATGCAGCACAAGAAAGCGAATCACCTCCTGATGTACAGGAGTCATGCACATGGTCACTTGAGTCCAATACTGAGGCTTATTCTCAGCCAATGGTGTAGCATCAATTCCCCTCAGTGGAATAGGGAATTTTAAAGGCTCCAGGACCAAACCACAGCGCCTGGCAAACGACAAATCCATCAGATTCAGGGCAGCACCTGAATCCACAAAAGCCATAACCGAGTAGGATGACAAAGAACAAATTAAAGTAACAGACAAAATGAATTTAGGCTGTATAGTACCAACGGTGACAGATTTAGCGATTTTTTTTAAGCGCTTAGAGCATGCTGAGATAACATGAGTAGAATCACCACAGTAAAAGCACAACCCATTTTGACGTCTATGACTTTGCCGCTCAATTCTGGTCAGAATTCTGTCACATTGCATAGACTCAGGTCTCTGTTCAGAAAACAACGCCAGATGGTGCGCAGATTTGCGCTCCTGCAAACGCCGATCAATCTGAATGGCCAAAGCCATTGAGTCATTCAGACTTGCAGGCGTGGGGAACCCCACCATAACATTCTTAATGGCTTCAGAAAGACCTTCTCTGAAATTTGCAGCCAGGGCACACTCATTCCATTGAGTAAGCACCGACCATTTCCTAAATTTTTGACAATACACCTCTGCTTCATCCTGTCCCTGAGATAGGGCCAGCAAAGCCTTTTCAGCCTGGTTCTCAAGATTAGGTTCCTCATAAAGCAGTCCAAGCACCAGAAAAAACGCATCCACATTCAGCAATGCAGGATCTCCTGGTGCCAGGGAGAAAGCCCAATCTTGAGGGTCGCCACGTAACAAGGAGATAACAATTTTAACTTGCTGAGCGGAATCACCAGAGGAACGAGGTCTCAAGGAAAGAAATAATTTACAATTATTCTTAAAATTCAGAAACCTAGATCTATCTCCAGAAAACAACTCAGGAATAGGTATTTTTGGCTCTGACATAGGACTGTGAACAACAAAATCCCGAATGCTTTGCACCCTTGCAGCAAGATGATCCACACTAGAAGTCAGACTCTGAATATCCATGTCTGCAGCTGAACTCAAAGCCACCCAGAGATTAAGGGGATGAGAGAAGCTGGACACACTGCAGCAAAGGGAGAAAAAAAAAAATTGCACTCAGGACTTTTCTTATCCCACTTCTGCGATGCATTAAACACTCTTTGGCCTGCTGTACTGTTATGATCCTTAGTGGCTGAGGATCACAGAACTGACGAGCTAAGTAACTGAACATAGAACGAGCTCTAGGGAGGTGGTAACTGGACTGACCGCAATCCTGATCCTAACCAAACACACTAAAGGTAGCCGGTGAACGTGCCTGAATTCCTAGACGTCACGACGCAGCCTGAGAAACTAGCTACCCCTAGAGATAGAAAGTAAGACCTCACTTGCCTCAGAGAAATAACCCCAAAGATATAGAAAGCCCCCAACAAATAATAACGGTGAGGTAAGGGGAAAATACAAACGTAGAAATGAAAACAGATTCAGCAAATGAGGCCCGCTAGTACTAGATAGCAGAAGACAGATAGGAAACTGTGCGGTCAGTAGAAAACCCTATACAAAATATCCACGCTGAGAATTCAAGAACCCCAACACCAACTAACGGTGTGAGGGGAGAAACTCAGCCCTCTAGAGCTACCAGCAAGCGAGGAAATCACATATTAGCAAGCTGGACAAGGACAGATAATTAACCAAGAAACATATTGAACACTGATGATCAAAAAATGAACAAACAGAAACTTAGCTTCTCTTGGAGATACTGATAACGAAGGTAGTCAGGAGAGATCAAAATAGCACTGAATACATCGACAGCAGGCAACAACTGAAAGTCCAGGTGAGCTAAATAGGAAACCAACTAGCAGATAACAAGACAGCTGATCCCAGCCACAGACCTGCAGAATGACAGAAAGAGCCACCAGAGGGAGCCCAAAGATAGCACTCACACAGTACCACTTGTGACCACAAGAGGGAGCCCAAAAACAGAGTTCACAACACTAAATTGCGCATTCTTGCATCAGCCATAAATCCAAAAGTGGAAACAGTCGACGAGGTGGTCAAAGCCTGTGTGGTTCTGCATAATTATATAATGGTTAAGGAGCAACCCAACATTGAACTGGATGAACCAGTTGCACACCCACTGCCCGATTTCCAGCATCACCCGCTGCGGTCAACTGCAGCAGTTGGTCACATTCGGGACCAATTTGCTGCCTTTTTTGATTCAGATATTGGACGTGTGTCATGGCATCACAATGTTGTGTAAATGTCCTGTTGTAATTCGATCTGTACCAGTAATTTTCTGCAATGATAATAATATTTCTCATTAATAAACTTTATTTTTGGTTGTGTTGACCGTGTCTCCTATGTATTTCCTCTACAAACCAAGGCTGTCCTAAAACTAGCAGTATTTGGTCTGTATTTAATATCAGTATTTGTAATTAGTGTTGAGCATTCCGATGCTGCAAGTATCGGGTATCGGCCGATACTTGCTGTATCGGAATTCCGATACCGGGATTCCGATACTCTTGTGGTATCGGATATCGGGTATCGCAACAACATTAATGTTAAAATGTGTAAAAGAGAGAATTAAAATAAAAAATATCGCTATACTCACCTGTCCGACGCAGCCGGGACTTCAGCGAGGGAACCGGCAGCGTTGTTTGTTTAAAATTCGCGCTATTACTTGGTTACGTGAATTCCCGGCTTGTGATTGGTCAGGTCGGCCATGTTGCCGGGACGCGGACCAATCACAGCAAGCCGTGACGAAATTACGTCACGGCTTGCTGTGATTGGTCCGCGTCCCGGCAATATGGCCGCCCTGACCAATCACAAGCCGTGACATCACGGGAGGCTGGACACGCGCCCATTTTAAAATGAGCGCGTCCAGCCTCCCGGCTTGTGATTGGTTGACCGCGGCGCAACCAATCACAAGCCGTGACGTCACGGGAGGCTGGACACGCGCCCATTTTAAAATGAGCGCGTCCAGCCTCCCGGCTTGTGATTGGTTGACCGCGGCGCAACCAATCACAAGCCGTGACGTCACGGGAGGCTGGACACGCGCCCATTTTAAAATGAGCGCGTGTCCAGCCTCCCGTGACGTCACGGCTTGTGATTGGTCAGGGCGGCCATATTGCCGGGACGCGGACCAATCACAGCAAGCCGTGACGTAATTTCGTCACGGCTTGCTGTGATTGGTCCGCGTCCCGGCAACATGGCCGACCTGACCAATCACAAGCCGGGAATTCACGTAACCAAGTAATAGCGCGAATTTTAAACAAACAACGCTGCCGGTTCCCTCGCTGAAGTCCCGGCTGCGTCGGACAGGTGAGTATAGCGATATTTTTTATTTTAATTCTTTCTTTTACACATTTATATGGTTCCCAGGGCCTGAAGGAGAGTTTCCTCTCCTTCAGACCCTGAGAACCATCAGGAATACCGTCCGATACTTGAGTCCCATTGACTTGTATTGGTATCGGGTATCGGTATCGGATTAGATCCGATACTTTGCCGGTATCGGCCGATACTTTCCGATACCGATACTTTCAAGTATCGGACGGTATCGCTCAACACTATTTGTAATCCAAAACCAGGAGTGGGTGATAGAGGCAAGGTGATAGTTATTATATTAATATCAGAATTTACTTCTAATTGTTCCACTCCTTGTTTTGGCTTACAAATACTGATATAAAACACTGGCCACATACTGCTAGTGTGGCAGCCATGTTGCTTTAGTGGTAAGCTTGTTGACGTCATTGCATCCTGATTCTGTTCTGCTTTATCCATTGCACACAGACTGAAGAGACAATCACTGTCACACTATCTATACTCATCAAGTCAGGTGTCAGAAATAATGAATTCATGATGCACATATAAGCTTCATGAATTCACTATTTCTGACACCTGTGCAGGTGAGCATAGATATGCAGTGTGTGACCACCATTGTCCCCTCAATTTGTGTGTAATAGATTATGTACAAAGAAGAGAAAATGGTGGTTATACAAGGCAGTTCTATGCTCACCAGGTCAGGTGTCCTAACTAATGAGTTTTTTGACACCTGACCTGTTCAGTAGAGGTCTGCACTGTATTTCCACCATTTTCTCTTCAGACTGCCACACTAGTCACAGACTAAGCAGAAAGAAGAGATTATGGAGATACATGTAATATTTTTGGGCCCACCTCATATCTGTATACTAAAGACACACAAAGCCGCAGTCTTTTTTTTTTATAACTACTGGAGATATGATGTGGCCGAAAAAGTAAGTGTGTGGCGAAGTTTCTTAGTTGGCGCACGGTGTGTGTTGCCGGCGGTGATAGACACAATAAACCAAACCTAATTTGGGCAAATCAAATTGTATTCATTTTTTAACAACCAAAAAACTTTATTTAACTGCGTGTGAAGCACTGAGGCCTGGCTAACCGTGGACGATGCAGAGGTGGCAGGAGAAGGGGCAATGAAACTACTGGGGTCTGGTAGTTTGGGGATGGGGCTTGACACATGAGAGGCTTGAGACGCACTGGAAGGGTGAGACAAACCTAACATTACAGACACATTGGGAGGTGAAGGGGGAGGAATGCTAAGAGTCCTCTGGTTTTTTTTGTGTGTATTTTTTTTGGTTTGCCTGGTTATGGGAGGTCTTGGTGGGCTCATATGGCGTGGCATGGTGGTGGGTGACCTGTCAGGGTCCGGCTGCACTGTGTCAGAGTCAATTATGCTTGTAGATCGTGCAGCCATGCCAGAGTCCATAGTGCTCGTAGAGCGTGCAGCCATGCCAGAGTCCATAGTGCTCGTAGAGTGTGCAGCCATGCCAGAGTCCATAGCGCTCATAGAGCGTGCAGCCATGCCAGAGTCCATAGTGCTCGTAGAGTGTGCAGCCATGCCAGAGTCCATAGCGCTTGTAGAGTGGAAGGCCATGCCAGGGTCCTGCTGCATCTTGGTGGTGGCAGTACGGAAGGCCATGCCAGGGTCCTGCTGCATCGTGGTGTCAGTGGAGGAGGTCCAAGCAGGAGCAGCGGTTATGGTGGTGGCGGTGGGATGTCCAACTGCACTCAGCATGGTGGTGTTGCTGTAGTGGTGTCCGGCTGTGGAATGAATTGAAGTGGCCGTGCAGTGGCATGCAGCAGAGGTCGGCATTGAGGACAATCGTGACAGTGAAGGCACAGGTGGATATGCCGACACTGTCTGCTGGAAATACCGACTCTGCTGCATAGTCTGCACGTAAGCAGCATTGCAGGCGTGCATGACACTCAGCTGGAGATCAGGAGTAAGGTGTTCCGACATGCCCTGCTCAATTTTGTTAAAAAAATGATGTGCTGGTCTCTGGAGGTCGGCTTTCACTTGGTCAAGGCTTTTGCTGACCTCCTGGATACGTGCATTCAAGAGGCTATGTGAAACATCCAATTCGGTCACCCAAAGCCTTGATTGCTTAGTGTAAAACTGAGCTCAAGTGCAAAAACTCGGGCATGAGGGACCTGTCCGAAGCCCTCTGCCGCTGCCGGGAGGAGCCCCCCAAAAAAGGGGCAGTGGAAGAGGACTGTGAAAGGGGAAGACCTGATGGACCAGCTCCCTGGTCTCCAGTTAGTGTGAAAGGCTCACTTGCTGCTGCGCTGCTGGATGGCTGGGACGGGTCCATGGCTGTCGGATGAAGGACCGCTCCCTAACCTGAGCCAACAGTAGTGCTGTATGTGCTGTGAAAAAAGGAAAAAGAAAATTAATATCAAATATTTACCAGACGCAAAATCCTGTGGAATATAAAAATACAGATTATGGCAATACAATGCAACCTAATGCACGTGATACTTACGTTCTCTGGGCAAGGACCGGTCTTAAAAATGCCAGAACTCGATGGTATTTGTATCTTCTGATCCTTGCTCCTGAACCACTGGGAACACGGCTCTCTTGACGCAGGTCCTTGTTGAAGCGGTCCTTCATCGAACGCCAACGTGTTTTGACTTTGGCCACTGTTAAAAAAGAATTGTGGTCAGAAAAAGGACTTTTGGCCATGCTCACACAACTGTGTGAGATGACAGAAACTCCTGAGAGTTTCTTTCATCACACACAGTCGAGTGAGCACGGCCAAGGTCTCTGCTGCTTCACACTGCAGTGCAATACTTACCAAATGCATTTCGGACCCGTGTCGGGGCGTTGTCCCAGCCATCCCACATCTCTTTGGCCACCTCATTCCATAAGCGCCGGATCATGACGTTGTTTGAGTGCAGTGGATCCCGGGTGTCCCACAACGGGACTCGCTCCTGGACCAGCGAGATCAGGAGGTCATTCTCAATAAGATCATCCTCCTGTTGTGAAACCTAAAAATTAAATAAAGTCATTAAAGTTTGCTCAATTAACATAAGGAAAAGAAAGAAAAAAGATGCTGAGAAATGGCATGAATAGGAAAGTCAACATGCAAAAGGATTCCAGAAGAAAAAAGTTAAGAAATACGAATGGAAAGAAAGGAAGATTCAAGATAGCAGTCAGCCTTGTATACGTACCCGCTGCCGTCTTTCCACCGGACCTTGACTCCGCTGCTCCTGCCCTGTCTCTGCCGCAGTAGAAGAGCTCTAAAAAAAAGAAAAATTCAAATTGTCACATGTGTAGATGTGACAGTGAATACTTACCAATCTGACGAGGCAAGTACTCACCTCACTGACATGCTCGACTTCAGACGGCCCAGGAAGAAACTCCTCATGAGAAGAATCTCAAGAAGACATTCTGATGCATGTAGAAAGAAAGAAATGGCAGAAATTAGGACATGTAGAGAAAGAAAATAGAAAATAAAGGCATTGGCTATGATATACTAACATTGTTCAGAGGCTTGTTTGCTCCAAGGTGCTGTGGTCTGTCTGCTCTGCTTGGCTGTCTGTTGAGAAGTGACCTGCAACTGTCCACACCCTCCCTTTATCACCTTGTATGTGGGGGGTGGCTTACCAGTGTCTAGACATGTTTTTCTCTTGTGGAACGCATGCGTTCATGAACGCAACCAAACGCATGTGCTTGTAAACGCATGCGTTCATATAGACAGCAATGCGTTTTTTTGTCGCAATCCTTGCGCAATCGACCGCATGCGTTTCAAGGTGGCAAATTGACACCTCTAAAAATTACTACATGTTGCATTTCCGCGCCAAGCCGCAAACGACGAAACGACGCATGCGTCGTCAAATGCGGCAAAACGCGAAAAAGCAAAAACGCATGCATTCTTAATGTTAAATATAGGAATACAAAACGCATGCGGATATATGCGGTACAAACGCTGCGGACACAACCGCAAATGTGAAACCAGCCTTAGATGGATCTGATTAACTTAGTCGCAGGGTACTAAAAATGTAATATTTATATAGGAAAGGTATTTTATATAATAACCTAAGACTTGTTTGTCTCCACCTCCAATATCCAGAATTAAAAAATGAATATCAAAGATTTTCTAGTTACATATTAAAAACAGCTAATATGTTCAGACATTTTACATTTTTATTCTTTATATGGTTTTTGAAGCATTTAATTGCCACTTTTTTTTAGACTTTTCTAATGGTCTTCTTTTTTTTCTATAAAGCTGACAGCAGTCTGGAATTTTGTTGTCATCTTTTGAGAGGAACTCTGAATCCCAAAGAATTTCCAACATATGAATATATAAAGTTTATGGGAAACTTCCGCTCCTGTAGCAACGGTAAGTATTACATTATTTAATTTTTCAGATGGTCTATTATATTTTTTAATTAATTCTTGAAAAGTTTAATATGTGCCAAATCAGTTGATATAAAAGAGCACCTCTGGCCCTTTAGGAGCATCAGTTCTTCGGACAGGACAGTGGAAAAATAAGGTTATAATAAAGTGAGCAACCATTTTGAATATATTCAAGTCAGTATGGCGCTGAAAGAAAATCCATCATTTAAAAAAATATAGCTTTTCGAACTGGAAGCTGCTTTTTGTACCTTTTCCATTATTAAAATGTAACTGGGTGAGGGTACATCATGTGTATGAATGAAAATAACATGCAAATTCATGACTCAAATCTCTTAATAAATGTCTGCCAAACATCTAATAATGCTCATTAAAGAGCTTGTGAGCATTTTGCATATTCCGCCAAGACTGCAGGACAGCAGCAATGACCAGCCCATTTGGTGAGGATATAAAATGCAAAAAGAGGATTATCCATAGAACAGGGACACATTTACGGTAGTTGAAATTTTGGAGTTGGAATTGTGGTGTTCTGTAGTTTGCTGTTGTACGTGGGTGTTTATCTCCTGATCCCTTTTCCCATTTAATTGAATTGAATTGTTAAATTGTAAAGCGCTGCGGAATATGTTGGAGCTATATAAATAAAGATTGTTATTATTTAGTTTCTTACTCCCAGTCCCTATCCTCCTCCCTATTGTCAGTTACTGTTGTTGTATGATAGATGTTTACTCTTATCCCTTTTTTATCTTTGTGACTTCTTTACATTACATTTCTGTCCCATGCCTCATGGGGTATGAGAGGGGACAGTTTAGGATTTTTACAGGAGCATAGTAAGGTCAGAGACACAGGCCTCTCTACCTTTAAGAGTACCCCCAAGACAGGGATAGTTAGGGTCCCAGCTTCAGGGAGCTTCCTTATTGATGACCCTCACAGCGTGACATTGGAGTTACTTAATACAAGTGAATTGAGTGAGGACATCTAGTTGGAATGTGGCAAGATTATGTATATCGCATACCTGCGTTTACGTGACCTCCTGCTCTCACTGGCAATTCTGGAGAATCCTAACAGCAGGCATTGTGCACACTGTAAGGATTCAGAAGTCTGCAGTAACTTAGAGTGACTGTAGACTTTTATTAGAAGACCGGACAACCCCTTTAAGTCTTCTGTTTTAGCATTATGTTCCTTATTAACGACTTGTATGGCTTTACCTATTTAATAGTAGGAAATGGTGATCTTTGTCTCCTTATGCTAGTTACGTGTCACTAGTTAGCGAGACTTTTGCACTGGTCCTCAGAAACATTCTTTTCCTATGTATATAACAACACAAGCCTGAGCGTAATCTGATCATTATTTTCTATTCTTTGCTGTGATTTATTCCATGCGCCAGCAATTGTAATGCCACTGGTGTCTTTCCAAATAGGTCATCCTCTGTAGAAATTCCTCAGCGTGCCTTCCAGAAACCGCACTGCATCTCCTTCCCGTCCCCTTTGGGCGGAGATATTCATTGCCCTCGTTTCACCTCTGAGGCCTAAAGCATGTTTTTAGCATGTAAAGAAAATAGTAGCGGGAGGAATGCAGAATTGTGTACGAAGAACGGTCGCCTAATATATCGCATGAAACCCTTTGTAGCAGAACAATTCAAAGCAGAGGCAGACTGTAGTTCTCATTTTGGCTTTTTACTTTGGTTCATGTTTATGCAAGAATCACATTTTTTTTTTTAAATGATTTATTGTATCAGGCAACTTGTTCTTATTTTACGGGACATAACTACTTGGCTTGCATACAACTATAACTTATATCCAAATGCCAAAAAAGTGTAGCATTTGTGTAAACTATTGTTGTATTATGTATCCCTCATACTTAAGGTTGTATTCTGGTTTAGAGATACAGGAGAATAGGAGACCAAATAAACAAACAGCTTCAGACTTTCTTGCTCTTCATCTGTGTTTTAAAGGGAATCTGTCACCAGGACTATACTATCCTATCAGAGAGCAGCATGATGTAGAGGCAGAGACCCTGATTCCAGTGATGTATCACTTACTAGGATGCTTAGTGTAGATTCTATAAAATCTCTTACAGATCTACCAGTTCTCTGAATGCTGAGCTCAAATTAGTCCGACCCTCACCCACCACTGATTGGCAGTTTTCTGTGTACACTGTGCATAGGCAGAAAGCTGCCTATCGGTGGTGGGGGCGTGGTTATACAGAGCTCATGAATATAGAAGACTACTTATTTGCAAGTTTGCAAGTCCTCCAGTGATAATCTGCCGCTGATAAAACAGCCTGCCTCTGCATTATGCTGCTCTCAGAATAGGTGACAGTATCCTAGTGACAGATTCCCTTTCAGGACTCAATCAGATGAACGCATTAATCGTCCGTGCACTGTCCACATGCAAAGCATGGTCCACATGGATAATGTTACACACAAACCACTGGTCTGGCTGTAAGAAATCACAGAATGCATTACTTGATCTGTATTTCCATCATTATGAGGCAATGGGTGAGTAAAAAACGATCACCATGTGTATGTCACGCGTTTTTGATGGATTCGTTGCTGATAGGAAACAGGAAACTGTATTTGACGTCCGTTTTTTCTGGCTATAAAATGGCCAATTTTCATACACCCATGTAAACCCAGCCTTTGGGTAAGACCACACTGTAATAATACCGGTCAAAATACTGCTCTGTGAAACTCTCCTCCGCACAGTGTTGCTATGGTTGATAAATTAAACAGGATAAAGGGAATCTGGCAATAAGGTCAACCCTCCTAAACCATCTATATGGTCATGTAGGTCTTCGGATTTTGAATAAAATGATACCTTGATATCTGAAATCTGTTTGTCTTATTCCAGAGAAACTCATATTTTTCTTAATATGTAAATGAGCTGTTAAGATCTATGGGCCGGACACTGATCTGCATGAGAATCTGTCTCCAGAGATTATTTAAATGAAATGGGGTGTTACCAGTATGAGACATGTAGATCAGGAGAATAGACTGTCAGCCATTACATGTCACACTGGTAACGCCCACGTTTATTTAAAATAAGCTCTGGAGGCAGATTCTCATGGAGATCAGTGTCCGGCCCATTGATCTTAACAGCTCAATTACATATAAGAAAAATGTGGATTTCTCTGGAATAAGACATCGGATCACAGATATCAAGGTATCATTTTATTCAACTTCCTATGACCTGCATGCCCATATAGATGGCTTAGGAGGGTTGATCATAGTGACAGATTCCTTTCAACAAAGGGTCTTTCTTGAAAAATATGATATACAGCTTATGGGTGTTAGATTTCTGCAGATGGGAGGATGATCCAGGGTTTTATTCTGATTACTATGAAACGATGGCTGGGGGACCACCACGGTGCAGGAAGACTACCGTACACAAGATGAGGTGCAAACAACGAAGGGTAGATTTATTAGAAGGCAAGGAATGAAGTGGATGAGGAAGATGCAAACAGGGGTATGCAATGGCAAAAGATAATTTACAAGAGATATATTCTTTAGCTTGTCCGTAAAATAGCATGGTGCTCCAATTATTACAGAATCAACATACGTCACACAAGTAAATGTAAACAATAAACAAATAATGATGCTACTCTACGTATAACCTCTCTGGCCTCTACTAAGCAGGCCACATGGCTCCTGTGTACTGACTACTGAAGCCTACACTAGACCCTGACATGTGCACAAAACAGGAACAAACTCACGGTGATGTTGGGGACTGAGATCCAGTCCCGGGGGGCCCCCAACAGTGTAATACGGTGGTGTGCACGGCTTTCTGCCAGCTCCGTGAAACGTGGTCTTCTCCTTGCTTCTGGGTCCTGGACGTGCTCCTGGAAACTGTAAATCCCTTTCTCAGTATCTTCGTGGCTTCTCAAACTCACACAGGACAGCCACTCTCGCTGCACCTGGAAAAGTCTGTCAAATTTTACAAGTCCACTCCGTTACAGGCTGGGGGTCCTCTCTTGCAGAAAACAGCACAAAGTTCTCTCTGCAGCAGCTTCAGCTCACACACGCTGTTCAGGCTCCACCCCCATCCTCTGCACAGTCCAGCTCATTCACACAATCTATTGCAGGGGAGAAGCAGAACATTCCATCACACCAGACAAGGGGGTGCAGCCTCTTAAAGTGACAGCGTGTTCCTTACTGTCCATAACGGCACCACCCTCTTACAACTATATTAGGAGTTTGGAACCAAAAAATGAGTGGCCGCTTTAGAAGTCTTCAATTCTGACCTTTGCAAGGAATTGCACTCACATTATACAAATGTATGCCACCAGGTAATCTATTTGTATTGGCACTAGTTATCATATACATGGTGTCATTTCAGTGCCTCTATCTTCATGCAATGGCTTTGAAGGGGCGGTTTCCAGAACGTACCGAGCACAGCTTGGTAAACAAGTGTGCTTCATTGCTACAGTCCGACTGGCAACACCACAGTTCCTAAAGGTAGGTGATGACTCCTTTATAACTTATGCAGTTTTAGCCTCATTAATAGTGTTGAGCGATACCGTCCGATACTTGAAAGTATCGGTATCGGAAAGTATCGGCCGATACCGGCAAAGTATCGGATCCAATCCGATACCGATACCCGATACCAATACAAGTCAATGGGACTCAGGTATCGGACGGTATTCCTGATGGTTCCCAGGGTCTGAAGGAGAGGAAACTGTCCTTCAGGCCCTGGGAACCATATTAATGTGTAAAAGAAAGAATTAAAATAAAAAATATCGCTATACTCACCTGTCCGACGCAGCCGGGACCTCAGCGAGGGAACCGGCAGCGTTGTTTGTTTAAAATTCGCGCTTTTACTTGGTTACGTGAGGTCCCGGCTTGTGATTGGTCAGGGCGGCCATGTTGCCGGGACGCGGACCAATCACAGCAAGCCGTGATGAAATTACGTCACGGCTTGCTGTGATTGGTCCGAGTCCCGGCAACATGGCCGCCATTAACCAATCACAAGCCGTGACGTCACGGGAGGCTGGACATGCGCGTATTTTGAAAAGCGCGCGTGTCCAGCCTCCAGTGACGTCCCGGCTTATGATTGGTCACGGCGCCATGTTGCCGGGACGCGGACCAATCACAGCAAGCCGTGACGAAATTACGTCACGGCTTGCTGTGATTGGTCCGCGTCCCGGCAACATGGCCGCCATTAACCAATCACAAGCCGTGACGTCACGGGAGGCTGGACACGCGCGCTTTTCAAAATACGCGCATGTCCAGCCTCCCGTGACGTCCCGGCTTGTGATTGGTTAATGGCGGCCATGTTGCCGGGACGTCACTGGAGGCTGGACACGCGCGCTTTTCAAAATACGCGCATGTCCAGCCTCCCGTGACATCCCGGCTTGTGATTGGTTAATGGCGGCCATGTTGCCGGGACGTCACTGGAGGCTGGACACGCGCGCTTTTCAAAATACGCGCATGTCCAGCCTCCCATGACGTCACGGCTTGTGATTGGTTAATGGCGGCCATGTTGCCGGGACGCGGACCAATCACAGCAAGCCGTGACGTAATTTCGTCACGGCTTGCTGTGATTGGTCCGCGTCCCGGCAACATGGCCGCCCTGACCAATCACAAGCCGGGACTTCACGTAACCAAGTAAAAGCGCGAAATTTAAACAAACAACGCTGCCGGTTCCCTCGCTGAGGTCCCGGCTGCGTCGGAGAGGTGAGTATAGCGATATTTTTTATTTTAATTCTCTTTTTTACACATTTTTACATTAATGTTGTTTCGATACCGATACCCGATATCACAAAAATATCGGATCTCGGTATCGGAAATTCCGATACAGCAAGTATCGGCCGATACCCGATACTTGCAGTATCGGAATGCTCAACACTACTCATTAAGTGTAAAAAAATTACATTACATTGGATTAAGATATGACGGCTAAACAGCAACATCATTATGTTTATAAAGCTTAAAGACCATTTTCAGTTTGTACTGATATGTTGGGGATTTACCTTGAAAAATAGCCTTTTCATTTGAGTACAGGACAGAGGAACATTCTTTATCCACGCTGTTGTGTCTAGCGCTGCAGCTACTCCCAATTTCTTTGCTTGGGGTAGAGCTGTTATGCTACACATAGTAGTAGACTAATCCCAATCACTTGTTCTTGAAATATATTAACCCCTTCCAGACATGTGCCATACATATACTGCTCTGCGGGAGGTGTGTGCCCGCAAACAGCAGTATATGTACGGTGGCATGATCACACAGCCTCACGCTGAGTACCGCAGCGATCCGGTACGAGTGACAGCTCTATGTGAGAGCTGACACCCCGCAGCAACGCCCATGATTGGTGCTAGCACTGATTGTGGGCATTTAACCCCTCTGACGTCCTGTCAGTAGTGACAACGACATCGAGGAGCATCACGCAGGAAATGGGTTCCTTGCACACTTCCATCAGGACAACGCAATGCGATCGCATTGTCCTTATGGTCTCCATGGAGACTCCCGGCCGCAAGATGGCACGAGGTCTTTCAGGGAAGGTGGCGTGACAGTGCTTGCTCAGAGCAAGGCCTGGGACACCTCCTTCCCTGCCTGTCAGATTCTGGTCTGATGCCCTGCAGTGCAGAAGCATTGCAGAACATCAGATCGTCAATCTGATACTGTACAGGGGCGAGGAAACTCAGGCCCCAGGGCCACCTCGATGTCCTTTTTTCAGGCCCCCGAGCAGATTCTCAGGGACTGCATTCTTGGGCAGGGAGGTGTATTATGATTACAACCAGCTCATTAATTTCTTCTTGCTCTGTTAGCACACACATGCAGTGTTCACTACTGAACACTGAAGGGCATGCAATGAAATATTACATCCTGAAACCAGTGCCAGAGTCAGGATGTACTTTTTGGGTGGAGTTTATACAGCCCCCGAAGGATGGTATAAATAACCAAATGGCCCTTGGCAGAAAAAAGATTCCCCACCCCTGCTGCACAGTGATGTCCTGTCCTGGGACAATGTAAAAGAGTTTTTACAAAATTATTAAAAAGTGTAAAAATATTTTTTTAAAAGTCCCCAAATAAAGAAAAAAAAAGAAACAAATATTTTTCCAATGAATACATTTATTTATCTAAAAAAAAACGAAAGCAATAAAAGTACATATATTTGGTATTGCCGCATCCGTAACGACCTGCTCTATAAAACTGTCCCACTAGGTAACTCCTTCAATGAACACCGTAAAAAAAGAGGCAAAAAACAATGCCTTACCATCATACCACTGAACAAAAAGTGCTATAAAACATGATGAAAAAGACCAATGTAAATAAAAATGGTACTGCTGAAAATGTCATCTTGTCCCACAAAAAAAAACAAGCCATCATACTGCTCCATCAGCAGAAAAATAAAAAGTTATAGCTCTCAGAATTAAGCAATGCAAAAACTAGTTTTTACATCACAATATTCAGACAGCTTTAGATTTTCCATATTTCGGGTGACAGTCATGTGATGGCTTGTTTTTTGTGTGACGAGTTGTTGTTTTTATTGGTACCATTTTTGGGCACATAACATTTTTTGATTGCTTTCTATTCCAATTTTTGGGAGACAGAACAAACAAAAACCAGCAATTCAGGAACTGCTTTTTGTGTTTTTTTAATACCGTTCTGCGTGTGGTAAAATTAGTAAGGCAGCTTTACTCTTCGGTTCATTATGATTACAGCGATACCTCATTTATATTGTTTTTATGTTTTGGCGCTTTAACACAATAAAAACTATTTTATAGAAAAAATTACTATTTTCACAATAAAAAGCATCTTTTAGGTTCTGAAAGCAGCCAAACATGAAAACCCGATATAAATCTGTTATTGCTGCAATTGCACCGACCCGAAGAATAAAGTCACCTAATCACTTATACCACACGAGGAATGGTGTAAAAAAATAAAAAAACAATTCTTCACATGCTGTTGATTTTTTCATTCTGCCTCCCAAAGATCGCAGTAAGGCTCGGCGCACATTTATCCCGCGCTCTTCGCTGAATGCTTACATCGGATTTTCCGTGTAAATCTCTGAAATATGTGATTGAAACAGAACCCTTGGTGGAAGAGTCCCTATAGTGAGGCAAATGGAGGCACTGTGGATGCCATAGGACCTGTGATCCAGAAGTTTCTGTCCTTTTAGGAATCCATAAAAGTGCCGTCAGCCACAGTTTTGTGCACTTCTGAAAAGGACACTGCTGAACAGAGGCCAGATGGAGTCCAGAGCAACTCTGCTGCCTCATTATAGTGAATGGATCCCTTGAGGGTTTCATCTATCACGTCACTCAGAGATTTAGCTGGAAACCACAATGTAAGTGCTCAGCGTAGAGCGCCGGATAAATGTGATCCCAAAGGTTATGTAAAATGTTCCCAATAAAAGCTTCAACTCAATCCACAATAAAGCAAGTCCCCACTCAGATCTGTTAATGGAATTATAGTAGGCTTCCACGTTACTGGTAGTACAAAGGCTCTAGAAAAGTTAAATGGCTCCTCACTCATCAAAAGAAATTCAGCAAATTCTCCACTCCCAAATCCAAATGCCCCCTCCCTTCTGAGCTACAGTGTGCCTAAACCACATTTAGGGCCCACGTTTGGCATTTCTGTAGTGATGAGAGCCCACCTAATTTGCTGCAGCACGGAGGCGTATTGAGGCGTATTGAGGCCATGGGAATGCATGGTAGTTGCAGGCATAACTATGATGGTGAGACAACGTCCAGCATTATTGTAAATGGCCGGTGTGTGTCGCAGAGGAGATCCTCTGCGCTGTAAGCCGATAATGTTGCTCTGGGACCTGTATTGGTTTAGTTTAAAGGGAGGCTTACAGGGTTAGTCGGAGAGCTGGGCGGGTCTGACTAGCCACACACACATCCCACCTATGGGAGTGGTTACAAGTATATAATGTGACCATGGTGTGGTCACAGCGAGAGAGTGTATGGACCTAAATGGTCTGTGTTCTAAGGTCCTGTGAGACAGGAAGACCTGTATGTTGGAAGGTCCAAGGAGTGGACTTCCTGAAGAGCACATGGAGAGGCCGTATGTGCAGAGTCTGTGACGGCACTGCATTGGGGAAGCTACCATTTCTTCTGCGGGTTTGGACTGTTGTGAGTGCCTTGGTCACAAGGGCGGTGATCCCAGTATGACTGCTTCCCCAGGAGAGAGGACTGACAGGAGGTCAGTGTGTGGAGCAGGAGCTCCAGGAATGTAACTCCTGCATGGGGGTTATAACGACAGAGAAGTATCTGCTATTGGAGCTGACTGATGTGTGCCTGACAGGCAAGTCGGTGGTTGTTATGTTCCATTGATGCATATAATGAACTGTATGAATGTAACTGCAGCTGAAATGGACTATATGTCAGTCCTGTGATGTTCAAATGACCTACCATGGTTTATGGAGGTATAATAAACCAGGCACAGACTTTTGTTAAAGAAACTACGGTCTTGCTGTGTGTTATATCGCTGTCAAGCGAGTATTCCCCAACCTGTTAGTGATTGCTGCATCACACCTCATAAAGTGACAGTGTTCAGAATTAGACATGAGTGAATATCGTCGGCTCCCTCCTTATTTGGCAAGCTATAGCGCTTACCGAAGAAGCTACAGCGGGAAACCGGATACCTGGAGTGTTCCCAATAATCAGGTGTCGTGGCTGTGTGACAGCTTTTTTGGTAAGTGCTATAGCTTGCCGAATAAGGAGGGAGCCGACAATATTCGCTCATCTCTAGTCAGAATTGTAAAAATTGGCCTGGTCAGGAAGCTGAAAACAGGCTTCGGGGAAGGGGTTAAAGAAAAGATATAGTCTTGTTTCAAAAATATCAGTAAGAAGACATGGGATAAAAAACTTCAGGTTGTACAGTAAGGCTGTGTGCACACAGTGAGTTTTTGATGGCTTTTAGCAGAGTTTTTTCCAAGCGGAAATGGGCCAAAACCACGATGGAATCCAAAGGGTATGTTCACACTGGGCGTTTTTGCTGCTTTTTTAGGCTAATTTGTAGCTGCTTTTTACAGTACCAGTAAAGCTTATGAGATTTCAGAAATCTCATGCACACACATTGGGTTTTTTGTCATCAGGATTTTGTGCTTTGCAGCGTTATTTTGACATAGAGCATGTCACTTCTTTCAACGTTTTTTCAGCATTTTTTACCCATTGACTTGAATGGATGGTGAAAAAACACTGAAAATAAAGTTGAATTTTTTGCAGTGTATTTTCTGCAGAAAAGTCAAGGACAGCAGGATGCGAAATCACGGTCAGCTCTGCTACCTCTAGATGGCAGGCTGCATGGTTGCATGATGCATCCATACAGCCTATCAGCCAACAGAGACACTGATCAGCATACCTGAACCCCATTCACTTGAATGGGGAGCCCAACAATACCTTGTTTTCCATGCTGTCATGTGCATGAAAGCGTGGCAAACACCGCTTCTGATCGGCAGTGAAACCATTCCCGCCAGTCAGAGAGCTGTGGTTCCAATGCTGTCAAAAAAACAGGTAAGCCAGCAGCTGTGATCGGAAGTATAAAGTTCACCTCCGGTCACTGGTGTCGGCTGATGGGACTACCGCTACCATCATCCGGCTCCTGCTGCAGCTAATAACAGAGTATTCATCAGCATGCTCCTGCGCTGTAAACAAATAATTAAAAAAAACTCTGTGTGGGTTCCCCCATATTTTTGATAACCAGCCAGATAAAACTCACAGCTGGGGGCTGCAACCCTCAGCTATCAGCTTCAGCAAGGTTGGTTATCAAGAATAGAGGGGTCATCACACTGTTTTTTTAAATTATTTAAATAAATAATTTTAAAAAACGGCATGGGGTCCCCTCATTTTTGACCACCAGCCTTGCTATAGCAGACAGCTGAGGCTGATATTCTCAGGCTGGTAAGGAGCCATGGATATTGGCCCCCTCCAGCCTAAAAATAGCTGCCCACGGCAACCCACAAAAGGCGCATCTATTAGATGTGCCAATTTTGGCGCTTTGCCCGGCTCTTCCCACTTGCCCTGTAAAACCTTTGTTTTGTCAGGTGACATCAAGCCCATGGAATACTAATGGAGAGGAGTTTTTTAGACACCTATCTATTACTAATCCTATAATTATATGGTAAATAAAGACACAGCCAGAATAAAGTCCTTTATTTCAAATAAAACAAAACACACTTTTACTTTTTTATTTAAAAATAACAAACACAGTTATACTTACCTAATGCCTAATTCCACCGAAGCCCTTGTCTAATGTAATAAAACAAAATAACAACCACATCCCTCACCTATCCGTCCTTCTGGCCCATACCATAATCCATGTCTAGGGGAATAAACAGTTTGCAATCTAGACGGTGCCAAGATGAAACCATCCTGGCTGAAATCCACTGGTGAATGAGCTGCTGCGAGCGCAGCCACTAGCGGGGATGTTACTGAGGCTGCGTTCCCAGCTGGGCAGAACTGGGATGACCTTGGTGATATCCTCGCTAGCACCGTGAGAAAGTCGCATGGTGCAGAGGCGAGTTCACCACAGTTCACTGGGAGAACTTCACTGCAGTGAATTTGAACTGCGGTGAACCTTTATGGCTAATGGCTCCGAACCAGAATATTAACATCAGCTCTCAGCCGTCGGATTTCTCTCTGCTGGTTATTAAAATTACAAGGGAGCTCATGCTATTTTTATTTTCTTTAAAATTAACAGTTGCTGTCTGGTTACAATTTATGTAGGTTTGTTCTGTTAATGCTCCTACATAGGCTGGTGACAATGTGTGTGTAAGTTTGTGTGTGCAAAAACGCGGCTAAAACGCACATTTTTCCACAGCATATTTGCTCCCAAGAGATGCAGAAACCTTGTAGAAATTTCTGCAAGCAAATACTCAACATGCACACATAGCCTAAGGCCGGCCTCACACTAGCGAGTTTTACGGACGTATGAGCGCATAAACTACGTCCGTAAAATACGCATTACACACGGCCCAATGAATCTCTATGGCCCAGCTCCTATCTGCCGTATATTACGCATCCGTAATATACGGTCTTGTATGGCCGTAGACAATCTCAGCATGCTGCGTTTGTCACCGTATTGCGCAAAAAAATCGCCAATGAAAGTCTATGGGGGCAAGAAAAATACGGATTCCACACGGACCAGCAGTGTGACTTGCGAGAAATACGCAGCGGTGTTAGTGAAAAGCCGGTAATTCAATTGCCGGCTTTTCATTTCTCCTTCACAAACCCGACAGGATATGAGACATGGTTTACATACAGTAAACCATCTCATATCCCTTTTTTTTTTGCATATTCCACACTACTAATGTTAGTAGTGTGTATGTGCAAAATTTGGGCGGTGTAGCTTGTAAAATAAAGGGTTAAATGGCGGAAAAAATTGGCGTGGGCTGTTATGATCCTGGTGGTAGGATCTCAAACTGACCTGACACATATACCCTGAATATATAGGACAAGTTCTGGGGATGTGGAAGCTATACTGACCGCAATCCTGATCCTATCCAAACACACTAAAGGCAGCTGTGGAGCGTTACCTGAAAACCTAGACGCCTCGTCACAGCCTGAGAAACTGACTACCCCTAGAGAGAAAGCAAAGACCTCACTTGCCTCAGAGAAATATCCCCAAAGTTTTAGATAGCCCCCCACAAATAATAACGGTGAGTTAAGGGGAAAACACAAACGTAGAGATGAAACAGGTTTAGCAAATGAGGCCCGCTAATACTAGATAGGCAGATAATAGATAGGTGTCTGTGTGGTCAGTACAAAAGCTATCAAAAGTAAACCATGCAGAGAATACAAGAACCCCCACACCGACTCACGATGTGAGGGGCGCACTCTGCACCCCAGAACTAACCAGCAAGCAATAAATCACATAAAATCAAGCTGGGCTGAACTCATAATACAATGAGAAACGTTTTCAAGGAAACAATGAGAAACTGAACAAGCAAACTTAGCTTCTCATAGCAGGAGACTGGTCACAAGGAATATTCAGGAGAGCACAGGATCAGGACTGAACACACCGACAGCAGGCGACAAGTAAAGGTCCAGGTGAGTTAAATAGGCCCAGCCTAGCAGGAGATGAAACAGCTGAGCCCAGCCAAGACCAGCCATATCGCTAAAGGCCACCAGAGGGAGCCCAAGAACAAACTCACACAGTACCACTCATGACCACAGGAGGGAGCCCGAGAACGGAATTCACAACAGTGGGCTCCCTCGCAATTTTCTCCCCCAGAGTGGTAAAGCCAGTGACTGAGGGCAGATATTAATAGCCTAGAGAGGGTCCATGGTTATTGGCCCCCCCCTGGCTACAAACATCTGCCCCCAGCCACCCCAGAAAAGGCACATCTGGAAGATGCGCCTATTCTGGCACTTGGCCACTCTCTTCCCACTCCCGTGTAGCGGTGGGATATGGGGTAATGAAGGGTTAATGTCACCTTGCTATTGTAAGGTGACATTAAGCCAGATTAATAATGGAGAGGCGTCAATTATGACACCTATCCATTATTAATCCAATGGTATGAAAGGGTTAAAAAAACACACACACATTATTAAAAAGTATTTTAATGAAATAAACACACAGGTTGTTTTAATATTTTATTGCTCTCTCAATCCACCTGAAGACCCTCGCTCTGAAAAATAATAAACCAACAATATACATACCCTCCGATGATCTGTAACGTCCCACGAGGTAAATCCATCTGAAGGGGTTAAATCATTTTACAGCCAGGAGCTGTGCTAATGCACTCGCTCGTGCCTGTAAACCCCGGGTACTGAAAGGAAAGCTGGATGATCTGTAGTTACCTTGAGTTGCGGTGATGCACCCTCTGCTGGATGTCCTAATGAACTGGAGCCTTGGAAAAGTTCCCACGCTCGAGTTCATATGAGGACATCCAGAAGAGGGCGCATCACCGCAACTCAAGGTAACTACAGATCACCCAGCTTTCCTTTCAGTACCCGGGGTTTACAGGCACGAGCGAGTGCATTAGCACAGCTCCTGGCTGTAAAATGATTTAACCCCTTCAGATGGATTTACCTTGTGGGACGTTACAGATCATCGGAGGGTATGTATATTGTTGGTTTATTATTTTTCAGAGCGAGGGTCTTAAGGTGGATTGAGAGAGCAATAAAATATTAAAACTACCTGTGTGTTTATTTCATTAAAATACTTTTTAATAATGTGTGTGTTTTTTTAACCCTTTCATACCATTGGATTAATAATGGATAGGTGTCATAATTGACGCCTCTCCATTATTATTCTGGCTTAATGTCACCTTACAATAGCAAGGTGACATTAACCCTTCATTAACCCATATCCCACTGCTACACGGGAGTGGGAAGAGAGTGGCCAAGTGCCAGAATAGGCGCATCTTCCAGATGTGCCTTTTCTGGGGTGGCCTCGGGCAGATGTTTGTAGCCAGGGGGGCCAATAACCATGGACCCTCTCTAGGCTATTAATATCTGCCCTCAGTCACTGGCTTTACCACTCTGGTGGAGAAAATTGCGCGGGCGCCCACGCCAATTTTTTCCGCCATTTAACCCTTTATTTTACAATCTACAGCGCCCAAATTTTGCACATACACACTACTAACATTAGTAATGTGGAATATGCAAAAAAAAAGGGGATATGAGATGGTTTACTGTATGTAAACCATGTCTCATATCATGTCGGGTTTGGGAAGGAGAAATGAAAAGCCGGCAATTGAATTACCGGCTTTTCACATATATCGCGCAGAATTAAATATAAATACAGAATATACAGTATATATATGTGTCTCAATGATATATATATATATATATATATATATATATATATATATATATATATATACTGTATATATGTTTTACCGAACATTTGAGCACATAAATCCATTAGATGTCGGTTTTGCAAGCCTGCGAGAAAATATCGCAGTACGGATGCCATACGGATTACATACGGAGGATGCCATGCGCAAAATACGCTGACACACCCTGCCTACGGATGACATACGGACCACTATTTTGGGGACTTTTCTGCGTATTACGGCCGTAAAAAACGGACCGTATGTACATACGCTGAGTGTGAGGCCGGCCTAAGAGTTGCATCAATTGCATTGCAGGTTTCGCCCATATATCCTGTGATAGTAATTTGAGCTATTATTTTGTGTAATGCAAAGAGAAAACGGCTTTTTCTTTTAATTTCTAGGAAATGTGTACTGTGGAGGATTCATTTGAAGAATTTACATCAAGACATAGTCTTGAATGGAAATTTCTATCTCTCGATCACAGGTGAGTATAAGTCCATGGGCCAAAGCACTGGTACTTGTGTCTTACTGTACTTCTAAACTGTCTCAGTAGAAGGTTTCAGATGAAGAATTTCAGTTGTCTAACAGTTGTGCAATTTTACAACTATGTCTGCATTTTGTAATGTAATACAATAATAGTTCTAATTATCTAATGCTAGAATACGCACCATACATATACAAATAGAAACAAAAAAAGCAAAATCCCTATAAGCATTTGTTTTCTTCTTCCATACAGGGCTCCTCCAATTATAGGATACTTACCTTTTGAGGTTCTTGGAACATCAGGATATGATTATTATCATGTAGATGACCTAGATATATTAGCAAAATGTCACGAACATTGTAAGTGCTCTCATCATAGTATATATATGGTGTAGTCATGACGTCTACATATATAGTAATTTGTGGGACAGCTTTGGTATGATGCAATTTTTCTCATTGAAGTTTCTACTTCTCAGCTTACTTAGGAGTACAGTTATCAGATTTATTGTTTGATTGGCAAACTTATGTGCATAGATGTGCTTATAGAGATAGCTGTCAATTACTGTATAGGACCTCCCACTGGACTCCACAGAATAGAAGATAAATGTATGATTGCTGGGGGTTCTGAGATGTAGCTATAGTTCCATGCGTTAGCACGATTCAGATCACTCTGCCTGAAAAGAAGTTTCTAACCACATATGGGGTATTGGCGAACTCAGGAGAAATTGCGTAAAAAATTATGTGATTCATCCTAATAGCCCTTTTGAAAAAAAATAATTTTTCATTTCTGCAGCCTGGTGTTAGACAATTCTGTGAATCGTCTGTGAGTTTAGAATGCTCATTACACCAGTAGATAAATTCCTGAAGACGTTTACTTTCCAAATGGGGTCACATTTGGGTGGTTTCTGCTCTTTTGGCACCATGGTGGCTCTTCAAATTCCTGCCAAATCTGTGCTCGAAAATTCAAATAGCGCTCCTTCCCTTCCAAGCTCTGCTGGGTGCCCAAACAGTTGTTTTCCTCCAGCTATAGGGTATCGGTGTATTCAGGAGAAATTGCTCAACAAATTATATGGTTTATTTTCTACTAATACCCTTGTGAAAATGAACAATTTTGGGAATTTTTTTTTTTTTTTTTGTATCTTTATGGCTCCATTCAATTCTGTGAAGCACCTGCGGGTTCAAAGTGCCTACCAAACCTCTAGGTAAATTCCTTGAAAGCTATAGCTTCTAAAATGGGGTCACTTGCAGGGGGTTTCCACAGTTTGTGCACATCAGCATCACATCATCTGCATACGTGACATAGAGTCTGCTATCTATTCCAGCCAATTTTGCGTTTCAAAAGTCAAACGGTGCTCCTTCCCATCCGAGCCCTGCTGCGTGCCTAAACAGTGCTTTTCCACCACATATGGGGTACTGGTGTACTCAGGAGAAATTGTTACCTTTGTGAAAATGAAAATTTGCGGGTTAAAACAACATTTAAAAAAACCCCACATTTTTAATTTATATGTCTCAATGTTATAACACTTATGAATCATCAGTTGGTTTATAATGCTCACTACACCACAAGATAATTCCTCAAGGCATTCACTTTTCAAAATGGGGTCACTTTTAGTTTTTTTTTTTTTTCTTTTGCTGTTTTGGCACCTTGGGGGCTTTCAGTAGGGTTAACAAACTTCTTGAATGTAGTTTTGAACACCTTGAGTGGTGCAGTTTTTAAATGGTGTCACTTTTGGGTATTTTCTGTCATAGAGGCTTCTCAAAGTCACTTCAAACATGATATGTTCCTTTCAAAAAATGGTTTTGTAATCTTATTGTAAAAAATGAGAAATTGCTGATAAACGTTTAACCTTCTAACTTCCTAACAACAAAAAAATGTGTCAAAAATGATGATGATGTAAAGTAGACTTGTGGGAAATGTTGTTTATTGACTATTTTGTGTGATATAACAATCTGGTTTAAGTGCATACAAATTAAAAGTTTGAAAATTGAGAAATTTTAAAAATTTTCACCAAAATTCTGACATTTTCAGAAATAAACGCAAAATAATTCGACCAACATTTACCACTAAAATAAATTACAATTTGTCAAGTAAAAACATCTCAGAAACACTTGGATTTGTTGAAGCATTCTAGAGTTTTTACCTCATAAAGTGACACTGGTCAGAATTGTAAAATTTGGCCTGGTCAGGAAGGTGAAAACAGGCTGGGGGTGACAAACTGGGTGTGACAAACTGAATGTGTTAATTCATTTTATGTGTTGTAAATGTGTTGCTTATTTATAGTATTTTGATAAAGTAGATTGAATTGGAATCTTATTTTTTATAAAAAAAATAAAATGTATTTATTTCCTTTAAAAGTAATGCAGTTTGGAAAAGGAAAGTCGTGCTCCTATCGGTTTCTTACCAAAGGTCAACAGTGGATCTGGCTTCAGACTCATTACTATATTACTTACCATCAGTGGAATTCCAAGCCCGAGTTCATTGTTTGCACACATTCTGTTGTGAGGTATAGTATTTTATGCAGCATTTTCTGTTAAAGTGAATTTCCGCCTTCAAAAGGAGTCTGATCTGTATTAGGCCGGGATCACACATACTCGAGATACAGCCGAGTCTCGCAGGAGAAAACCCAGCTCTGGCGCCGGCACTCCAGAGTGGAGCGTGCAGCTCCATGTATTGCTGTGCGGCTGCACGCTCCGCTCTGGAGTGTCGGCGCCAGAGCTGGGTTTTCTCCTGCGAGACTCGGCCGCATCTCGAGTATGTGTGATCCTGGCCTAAGGGTATGTGCACACGTTGCGGATTTCTTGCAGAAAATTCCTGAAGAAAACCTGAAATTTTCTGCAAGAAATCCGCATTTTTTTTTTTGCGTTTTTTTTCCGTTTTTTTCGCGTTTTTTTAGCATTCTGCAAGCGTAATTAGCTTGCAGAATGCTAAAGTTTTCCAAGCGATCTGTAGCATCGCTTGGAAAACTGACTGACAGGTTGGTCACACTTGTCAAACATAGCGTTTGACAAGTGTGACCAACTTTTTACTATAGATGCAGCTTATGCAGCATCTATAGTAAAAGATAGAATGTTAAAAATAATAAAAAAAATAAAAAAATGCTTATACTCACCCAGACATCTCCTCAGCGGCGTCCGTTCCTCTTTCTCTAGCTGGCGTGTGCGCACAGGACCTTCCGTGACGTCACGGTCCGGTCACGTGAGCGGTCACATGACCGCTCATGACCAATCACAGGACAGTGACGTCATTCGGCGAGGTCCTTCAGCGCACACCAGCTACAGGAACCAGCCAGCGTGCAGCACAGAGGCGGGAACACAGCGCCGGACATCGAGGGTGAGTATAGGACTGTTTTTTATTTTATTTCTTATTTTTTTACCAATTATATGGTGCCCAGTGCGTGGAGGAGAGTTTCCTCTCCTCCACCCTGGGTACCAACCGCACATAATCTGCTTACTTCCCGCATCGTGGGCACAGCCCCGTGCGGGAAGTAAGCAGATCAATGGACCCCTAGGTGTGCGGAATCCCCGCAATTCCGCATTTTTAGGCCATGTGCACACGTTCAGGATTGTTAGCGTTTTTTTCGCGTTTTTTTCGCTATAAAAACGTGATAAAAACGCGAAAAAAACGCTAACATATGCCTCCTATTATTTACAAGGTATTCCGCATTTTTTGTGCAAATGTTGCGATTTTTTCCACGAAAAAATCGCATAGCGGAAAAAAAAGCAACATGTTCATTAAAAATGCGGAATTGCGGGGATTCCGCACACCTAGGGGTCCATTGATCTGCTTACTTCCCGCACGGGGCTGTGCACACCATGCGGGAAGTAAGCAGATTATGTGCGGTTGGTACCCAGGGTGGAGGAGAGGAGACTCTCCTCCACGCACTGGGCACCATATAATTGGTAAAAAAATAAGAAATAAAATAAAAAACAGTCCTATACTCACCCTCGATGTCCGGCGCTGTGTTCCCGCCTCTGTGCTGCACGCTGGCTGGTTCCTGTAGCTGGTGTGCGCTGAAGGACCTCGCCGAATGACGTCACTGTCCTGTGATTGGTCGTGAGCGGTCATGTGACCGCTCACGTGACCGGACCGTGACGTCACGGAAGGTCCTGTGCGCACACGCCAGCTAGAGAAAGAGGAACGGACGCCGCTGAGGAGATGTCTGGGTGAGTATAAGCATTTTTTTATTTTTTTTATTATTTTTAACATTCTATCTTTTACTATAGATGCTGCATAAGCTGCATCTATAGTAAAAAGTTGGTCACACTTGTCAAACGCTATGTTTGACAAGTGTGACCAACCTGTCAGTCAGTTTTCCAAGCGATGCTACAGATCGCTTGGTAAACTTTAGCATTCTGCAAGCTAATTACGCTTGCAGAATGCTAAAAAAACGCGAAAAAAACGGAAAAAAAACGCAAAAAAAAAAATGCGGATTTCTTGCAGAAAATTTCAGGTTTTCTTCAGGAATTTTCTGCAAGAAATCCGCAACGTGTGCACATACCCTTAATGAACATGTTGCTTTTTTTTCCGCTATGCGATTTTTTCGCGGAAAAAATCGCAACATTTGCACAAAAAATGCGGAATACCTTGTAAATAATAGGAGGCATATGTTAGCGTTTTTTTCGCGTTTTTATCACGTTTTTATAGCGAAAAAAAACGCGAAAAAAACGCTAACAATCCTGAACGTGTGCACATGGCCTAATACTGATTGTATTTCAGAGCTGACAATTAGTGATGAGTGAATGTGCACAGATAAGGTGTTATCTGAGTATCTTGAGCATGCTCAGATAATATGTTCGAGTCCCTGTGGCTTCATGTTTTGAGGTGATAAACGGCCTCAATCATGCAGGGATTGCCTGTTTGTTAAGGAATCCCCAAATGTGCAGCAGCTGTCTACTGCCACAAAACATAAAGCCACAGGGACTATCCGAGCACGCTCAAGATACTCAGATAACACCTTATCTGCGCACATTCACTCATCACTACTGACAATCTCCTTTTAACAATACGTCATTTGAAAGCAAATATTCTATGCTGATTAGTTTCTTAATAGACATATCAATAAGCCTCTGTCAAACAGAGCCAAAAAGGACAAGCATCAAGTCTGGTGTCTGCGTGTAATAGATTCAGTACTTCCATTATTAGGACAACTGATATGAACAGACCCTTGAATTGTTTGCGAAATGACCTGCTTATCTTATGGTATTAGGGAATGCCCCCGGTCCTGACTGACAGCTAACCCCAATGCAGGGCCAATGTTAGTCTGGGACAGGGGCACGGTAACAGCCGCATCTCTATATTCTCAGAGCGGTGACTGAACCAGCGACGGTGCTGCCCCCATGACTGAAACGGAACGATGTGGGGAGAACAAAGTTCATATTCTCCCCATAGCATTCGGCTAAGTGTAGGTGCCTGGCAGGTTAGTAATGCTGTTAGCCTGCAGATTAACCCCATATCTGCAGGTTAATAGCATTTTTTTTCTGGTGACAGGTTCCTTTTAAAGGAAGCCAAAGAAGTTCAAGCCTCTATTTATGGAGCTCTTCCAGACCGGTCTTCATACTCACCGATAACCACTCCGGTATTCAGCTCCGTTCTGCTCCTCTTCTGAGTCAAGTGGCAACAATTTAGACTCTCCGGCTCATGTTGCGCTCTGTGTGACTCAGATGTGTCTTTTACAATGTAAGCCTATGAAGTGTCAGAACGAGCGCAAAACAAAACAAAACAAAAAGCGCAATGTGATGCGGAATTTTGGAATCCGCATTAAGGCTACTTTCACACTTGCGTTTTTATCTGCATGCGTTTTTAAAAAAACGCATGTGTGAAAAAACGCATGTAAACGCGGTAAAACGCATGCGTTTTTTAGACGCATGCGTTTTTATAGAAAAACACAAGAAAACAAGAAAAAAACAAAAAACCCTAACCCTAACCCTACCCCTAACCCTACCCCTAACCCTAACCCTAATCTGTGGCCACGCATTTAAGTGCCACGTATTTACGTGCCACGATATTTCAGTGCCATGTATAACCACGTAGTTATAGTAATTTTAATACGTGGCAATGAAATACGTGGCACTTAAATACGTGGCACGTGGCATAAGTGGCACTGAAATACGTGGCACGTGGCACTTAAATACGTGGCACGTGGCATAAGTGGCACTGAAATACGTGGCACGTGGCACTTAAATACGTGGCACGTGGCACTTAAATACGTGGCACGTGGCACTTAAATACGTGGCACGTGGCATAAGTGGCACTGAAATACGTGGCACGTGGCACTTAAATACGTGGCACGTGGCATAAGTGGCACTGAAATACGTGGCACGTGGCACTTAAATACGTGGCACGTGGCACTTAAATACGTGGCACGTGGCACTTAAATACGTGGCACGTGGCATAAGTGGCACTTAAATACGTGGCACGTGGCATAAGTGGCACTGAAATACGTGGCACGTGGCACTTAAATACGTGGCACGTGGCATAAGTGGCACTTAAATACGTGGCACGTGGCATAAGTGGCACTGAAATACGTGATACGTGGCACTTAAATACATGGCAATATGACTGTCAGAAAATGTTTATTAAATGGCTAGGGGTGAGGTTAGGGGTAGAGTTAGGGTTAGGGTTTGGATCCCGTTATCACCTTGATGGTGGTGGGTGGCTTTTTAGTGTGTTTTCTGTGTTTTTTCTATAAAAACGCATGCGTTTTTAGCGCAAACAAACGCATGTGCTTAAAAACGCATGCGTTTACATAGACAGCAATGCATTTTTTTGCCGCGAAAAAACGCATGCGTTTTTTCGCGGCAAAAAAACGCGCAAGAAAATACTACAGGTAGCATTTTTGAAAATGAACGCATGCAGACAAAAAACGCATGCGTTTGAAAACGCGAACAAACGCAAGTGCAAAAAAACGCATGCGTTTTCAATGTTAAATATAGGAAAAAAAAACGCATGCGTTTTTTGTGCAAAAAACGCTGCAGACAAAAACGCAAGTGTGAAACCACCCTAAGTGACTCAGAATAGCAGAACTGAGCTGGAAACCAGGGAAGATGGCGATCTGTGAGTATATTAACACACTGATACTATTAACATTTACTCAGGATTAAGGAAAAAATAAAGGGAGTGCTTCTTTAAACATTGGCAGCTATATATAATTGTATATACAGTATGTCGTTAATTTCCTCTAGGATGTCTAAGTGAAGGAAGGGTTTCATATTCAACACTCGAAATTATATGCCGTTGTTCTGACAATGAATATTATGGAAATATATTGTGTGTATAGATGCCAGTAGATATGGTGTGGCATATAATTTTAGGAATTATTAATATTAATAACTGGTAATGGATTTTAGGTAATATTACATGCATGTCACTCTTGAAACTAACATTATGTTATTTAAAAAGCAGTTATGCAGATGTTCGAGTGGAAAGGAGACAAAAAATGAATATAGATAATACCTCATCAGAAGCCATTGTCACATCCTCACTAAAGGTACTAATTCTATTTTTATATTCAAATATGTGATTGACATGTGTTACCAGTACTCGTCTCTGTCGCCTAGCTTTAGTACAGTGCTGTTTTATTACACACACAGTGACATATACAGTATTCACCCTGAAAAAAACCATGTCAAATAACATTGTAAAAAAACGAAAACATTACAAAATGCTATGAAATGAGAGCCTAAGGCCGCATTCAGACAGCCATACTAAAACCTGAGCCAGTCCAGACTGCGTTATTGAGATGTCCATTTGCTGAAATTTTTTTCCACCCGGACTATTGGTCCATGTGAAAAATTGCTGGTGTCCACGGGCACTCTGGTTATTATAGGGTCAGTGTCCGGTCTGTCGGGCACACCAAAGTTCACCAGGTGTAGGGTCAATGTCCGGTCTGTCGGGCACACTAAAGTTCACCAGGTGTAGGGTCAGTGTCCGGTCTGTCGGGCACACCAAAGTTCACCAGGTGTAGGGTCAGTGTCCGGTCTGTCGGGCACACCAAAGTTCACCAGGTGTAGGGTCAATGTCCGGTCTGTCGGGCACACTAAAGTTCACCAGGTGTAGGGTCAGTGTCCGGTCTGTCGGGCACACCAAAGTTCACCAGGTGTAGGGTCAATGTCCGGTCTGTCGGGCACACTAAAGTTCACCAGGTGTAGGGTCAGTGTCCGGTCTGTCGGGCACACCAAAGTTCACCAGGTGTAGGGTCAGTGTCCGGTCTGTCGGGCACACCAAAGTTCACCAGGTGTAGGGTCAGTGTCCGGTCTGTCGGCCACACTAAAGTTCACCAGGTGAGGGTCAGTGTGCGGTCTGTCGGGAACACTAAAGTTCACCAGGTGTAGGGTCAGTGTCCGGTCTGTCGGGCACACTAAAGTTCACCAGGTGTAGGGTCAGTGTCCGGTCTGTCGGGCACACCAAAGTTCACCAGGTGTAGGGTCAGTGTCCGGTCTGTCGGGCACACCAAAGTTCACCAGGTGTAGGGTCAATGTCCGGTCTGTCGGGCACACTAAAGTTCACCAGGTGTAGGGTCAGTGTCCGGTCTGTCGGGCACACCAAAGTTCACCAGGTGTAGGGTCAGTGTCCGGTCTGTCGGGCACACCAAAGTTCACCAGGTGTAGGGTCAGTGTCCGGTCTGTCGGCCACACTAAAGTTCACCAGGTGAGGGTCAGTGTGCGGTCTGTCGGGAACACTAAAGTTCACCAGGTGTAGGGTCAGTGTCCGGTCTGTCGGGCACACTAAAGTTCACCAGGTGTAGGGTCAGTGTCTGGTCTGTCGGGCACACTAAAGTTCACCAGGTGTAGGGTCAGTGTGCGGTCTGTCGGACACACTAAAGTTCACCAGGTGTAGGGTCAGTGTCTGGTCTGTCGGGCACACTAAAGTTCACCAGGTGTAGGGTCAGTGTGCGGTCTGTCGGGCACACTAAAGTTCACCAGGTGTTTGGTTTCACCATTGTATTAACCACAAGTGACGCATGATTTCATTATAAAAAACATACATTTTTATTAGAAAATAGTCTTGAAACATAAATAAAATCAGGAACAGGTGCCTGGAAGAAAAAGGACTGGGGCTCTTAAATATAATGAAAGCCGCACAGATATCAGTAGACGTATGGCCTCATTATATTATATTATGCATGGAGGATAAGCCATAGTGGATAAGTAAAATATTACAAATTTAGGTCATTAGGAAAAATCCAATGCAATTCGCATATCATAAAGTTAGCTGGAAAGCTCATCTTTTAGGGTAAGTTCACACTAGACTTTTTTTTCTGTAGCAAAACCTGATCTCTTGGCAGGAAAGAAGCTGCAGAATAAAAGCAGGTTTCCTTATTTTTTCTTGTGTTTTTCATGCTTTTTGTGTGTTATTTTGCAGCGGTTTCGGCATGCTAGATTTGTCTCTAGTGCACGCTGAAAAAGTTTAGTGTTGAAAAAAAAATTCCTCTTCTGTAGAATCAAGTTTTGGTACACAAAACGCAGCAAAACATGATACCTGCGTTTTTTCAGGCCTCTTTCACATGTCAGTGTCTCCGGTACGTGTAGTGACAGTTTTCTCACGTACCGGAGACACTGACATGCGTAGACCCATTCAAATGAATAGGTCTATGCACATGTCTCCGTGTTTTCACGGACTGTGTGTCCGTGTTGAAAACACGGAGACATGTCTGTTTTTCTCTGGCAGCACGGTCCGCAAAGCGTCCCGCACATGTGCACACGGAGAACAGTGTGCACTCTCCTCCGTGTGCACGTACCGCCCGCAGGAGAGACAGCGCTACAGTAAGCGCTGTCCCCCCTGCGTGTGGTGCTGAAGGCGGCATTCATCTCTTCTCCCCTGCAGGAGAGAAGAGATGAAAAATCAAGTTTTTTTTTTTGCGAAAAATAAAGTTTGGGGGTCACCTCCCACCCCTGTGCGCCCGCCCGCTTGCAGAGAAATACTCACCCAGCTCCCTTGATGTCTCCTCTTAGCGCCGGCAGCTTGCCCTGTGTGAGCGGTCACGTGGTACCGCTCATTACAGTGATGAATATTTGCATATTCATCACTGTAATGAGCAGTACCACGTGACCGCTCACACAGGACAAGCCTTTGGCATTGAGAGGAGACATCGCGGGAGCTGGGTGAGTATTTCTCTGCAAGCGGGCGGGCGCACGGGGGGTGGGAGGCGGGAGGTGACCCCCAAACTTTATTTTTTACAAAAAAAACCAAAAACTTGATTTTTCATTTCTTCTCTCCTGCAAGGGAGAAGAGATGAATGCCACCTTCAGCACCACACGCAGGGGACAGCGCTTACTGTAGCGCTGTCTCTCCTGCACTGTCCGTGTGATCCTCAGGCGGCACACGGGCGGCACACGGCTGCCGCACATGTGCCACACTGATGTGCCACGTGAGTGATGAGAGAAACTCACGCATCAATACCCGGCAATGACTCCGGCACTCGGACTGGAGCGTTCAGCTTCATATATTTCTATGCAGCCGCACGCTCCGGTCCCGGGTATTGATGCGCGAGTTTCTCGCATGACACTCGCAAGTGTGACCCTGGCCTTACATAGTGTTTTTAAATCCTTCAGAGGAAACCCATTTTGGTGGTTATCTTACACAGCCTACTAGTGGCAGATATCCACTCACCTGTATCACTACCTGTATTTCAAGGCTGAAGGTAAAAAAAAAAAACAAGACTTTTTTTTTTAAAGCATTTAAAATGGATACACATAAGCAGCTTTAGATTTTGGTTTACGTAATATGGTAATAACTTTGTATTTTTGGATAAACTGATTTTCACTAATCTGATAACAAGGTGCAAGTGCATATAAGCAATCTAAGTAACCGCAGTGGAATCACTCTGACAAGATGAATATTACAAGAGCATCAGTGCATATAATATATCACAATCACAATAACTGCTTTGTAAGTGGCTCCTCACATTGTATTGACCAAAAAATAGATTAGTCTATTTTACCTCTACAGTAATTCACTAGATGAATAAAGTATAAGGAGCTCTTGCCTTAAGCCCTGACGTGCATGTTTCGCCCAGCTTCTTCAGGGGAAATTCTGAACCAGGCCTAGGGCTGGAGATTTTTGGAGTGGGTTTTTTTATTTGCAACTTTTCAACTTGACTTTTATCCATAAGGAATCAGCTTAAAAATAGTAACATACCACTTCTTTTTTTCCTGCAGTAAGGTTTCAAAACCTCATTAGGGCAGCACGTGGCTCAGTTGGTTAATGCTGTAGCCTTACAGCACTGGGGTCCTGAGCTCAAATCCACCAATGGCAACTAAGGCATTAGTATGTTCTCCCATTTTTTTGTGGGTTTTCTCCCACACACCAAAGACATTGATAGTGAATTTATATTGTGAGAACCAATGAGGACATTTCACGATGATGTCCATAAAGCTCTGTGGAAATTATTGATGCTACATACTGTAGATGAGTAAAAGAAAAAAAGTTAAAAAAAATCATCACATGAGCAGCAAATTTAATTTTCCATCTAAATGAATAGGAAACATTTTGGAGTAGATTTTTTTCAATTTCCTCTTCAGATAACTGAACCTAGCCTAAGGGGTTACCTGTCACTTGCTTATTATCCACAGTGAAGTGATCTATATGATCTGAAGCAGGGCTTTGCTCTAGTTTGCTGCTAGTAACCAATATATTAATCTTTTAGTTTATCACCTGAATAAGCTAAATACACTAAGCAGAATTTTCACGATATAATCTTTCAAACAATTGAGTATTGAGAAATATCTAGTTTATAACGTGGGAGAATGTTATATTGTTTTAATGACAGCCATTTTAGCAGATCTCTGACTTGAGGAAAAATGCAAACACACTCAGCAGATGAAATATAAAATGATGCGGGATGCAATGGAAGTATCCCTTTGTAATCCTAGTACGCCTACGCCTATGGGTGGATTTTTGGCTGTGATGTAAATGCTAATGGCCTGTCACCTACTAGTGATACAAACAGTTACTGTATCTAGGTGTGATTTTTGCTTTGTGAAAACTTAGAAATGTAGTGAATGATCTTTCAGCTGAAAAATTGCTACAATTACATTTTTTTATATGATTTCTCTAGATGGATACCATTATTTCATTATCTACTATTTGCCTAGAAATTATTAAGCATTATTTTCTATACAGGCTTCATTGATTTGGGTAACAGTCTCTGTCTGATGGGAACCTGTCTCTGGATTCATGCTGCCCGAACCTTGTCCAGCATGAATTAAAGCCTGGCAGCACGATTGCATAGGAATTGTGATCTAAGTTGAGCAGAACAAAAAGATCAGGGAAACCTGTCATGAGATTCATCCTGCCTGAACAATGGGCAGCATGATTCAGATAGTGGCGGCACATTTGCAGCCTTGTACATTATGTGTTAAGGCAACTTTAGGCGGCCATATACATGGTCTTCAAGGGTAAAATTGTTTGCAACGTAAGAGGTGATTTTTATATACTTTCAATAGCTGAATTCAGTAAAGTTATAGAAAAAATTCCATCAAGTACATTTTTTTCACAAACACTGTCTCCTTAGGCGTATTCTTGCACCATACTTTGACCCCTTTGCATGACTTATGGTGGATGATTTTGGTGTCATTAGATTGTCACAGCTTTTTTCACAGTTCAAATTAAATGATCTAGTCAAGGACTTGGACCTTCCTAAACATTCTGCAAAACATTTAGGCTCTAGACTAAAGAAAAAGTACCTGCTATCTTCTGGTACCTGTTTTTCATGGTACAGACGCAGAGAAAAGGATTTATTTCCATACATTTGTGTAGAAGGTGCTCTAATGAATTGCACTGTTGTCCTGGACTGATGGAAAAATGTAACATTGAGTACAATGTGAGCGAGTGGTGACTGATTGATTCATCTAAAAAAAGTATGAAAGCTGTGCTACTGCACAATGGCAGCAAGTATGCTTCAGTGCCTGTAGGGCATTCTGTGTACTTGAAGTAAAGCTATTTGAATTTCGACTATATTTTCAACAAACATAACTACAAGGATCAAGGATGGTCAATATGTCATGATCTGAAAGTTCCATTGTTTCTTGGGCAGCGAGGAGGATACACGAGGTACCCATGTTTTTTGTGTTAATGGGACAGCCGGGATAGGACTCATCACTGGAGCCCAAAAAAGTTGGACAGCGAGAACATCTTTGCAACCTGGACTCAAGAATATAATTGCGGAAAGTTTAGTTGATACCGCAAAATTTTTCTTTCCACCACTCCACATTAAGCCAGGACTGATGAAGCAGCTTGTGAAAACTTTACCGAAAGGAGAGGCTTAAGTATCTGTGTGCCAAGATTCGGGACTGTCTGAAGCAAAACTGAAGAAAGGAATTTTTGTGAGTACGGTTATTTGGAAACTTATGAAGAACATGTTTGAAACAAAAATGAAAGCTGTTGAGAAAACAGCTTATGATTCTTTTAAAGAAGACATTTCTAGGTAGAAACAAATATCCAAAATTTAAGTCCAACGTGGAGACCATGCTGAAATGTTTCAAAGCCTTGGGTTGTCTGATGAATTGAAGTTACATTTTTTACATTCTGATTAGGACTACTTTCTTGAAAATCTTGGTGCTCTTAGCGAGCAGCAAGGAAAAAGATTTCATCAGGATATCAGTAATATGAAAAGACGATACCAAGGTAGATGGAACATGAACATGATGGGGAACTAATGTTGGATGCTTCACAGAGTAGATCTGCAGGCCTTCTATAAGAAAAAAGGTAGCAATAGAAGCTTTGAAGAGAAAAGGAAAAGATGCAAGAATTAATTTCCAATAAAGTTGCAGAATGAAAGTTAACACATTTTTCTATATAATATTGTGTACATTTTTTGACTACAATAAAAAATTTTCATGTTCATCTCGCTTGTACGTAATTTCACTCACATTTTGTGCAAAATCCATACGTAATGTACGTAATGATTAAAAATAAAAGCGTTTTTAAATCAGGGCATAAGAAAACAATCAGTCATTGAATTTGAAACAATTTTTGTGAACCAAAATTTTGCATAGCTGTGATATTCTTTCATCGGAGAAAATCGGATGGATTATGCAAATGATACTTTGATCAAACTCTGGTCATAGTTTGATCAAAGTGTGATCCCAGTGTGCTTTGATTCATTCAGATGAGAAGATAGATAAAACAATTCTCTATTTTCTCCATTCTGTGAGGTCACAGAAATCGGATTGCACTCAGATTTCATCCGAGTGGTCTGATGTTTCCCACGCACTCATTGACTTGCATGGCAGTGTGCGATCCTTATATTAGATAAAACTAGGGCACGCAGTGATTTTTTTTTTGTCCTCAGACATACTGTGTCCGAGGAAAAAATAGGACTCGTGTGCAGCTCCATAGAGCAACAAGGGTCTGAGTGTGATCCTATGTTTTATTGGCTTTCACTCGGACAGCAAATACACTCGTCTGCACCTGCCCTTTGGATACGTTCTCACAATTAGTTTTTGGTGCGTTTTTGACCTTGCATATTTTTGCTGCAGCAAAAACGCAGCATCTTACAGTTCCAGCAAAATGGATGTGAAACATAGAAATCTCCTGCCCACCAGGCTTTTGTTATGCAGAATAATTTGCGGCGCGTGTTTGAAATCTGCACCATGTCAATTTCTCTTGCCCGTTTTAAGTGAAAATTTTTCCCATAAAATTGCATTAGATGCAGAAACACACTAAAACCACACATGACTGAATCAATAAAGTTTTAGCAAAACCAAATACCAGGAAGCGTCAAAAACAAAGCAGTTTTATTTAAAACATGATACCTACAAGAGAGAAAAATTGTAGTGTCAAAAACGCGATAAAAACGCACTCAAAAACGTAATGAAAAAAGTGTAAGTAACCTTAATTTACCTGATAGATGCAGAAATGCTGCAGAAAATCAGCAACATAAAAAATGCACCAAATATTCATCATGGGAACAGAACCTTAATTCTGAGAAAACATACTTTGAAAGGCCGGCCAGGGACTATCTGTCTCAGATGACTAGTGTTCCTTATGTCCATTACAGCATTATTCTTGGTCCATGTGATGTTCTGCTTGTGTTTCCAGAACTATAAAGTGAATGTACACCAGTAATAATAAATAATTATAGTAGTAGTAGTAAGGAGATGATGGGTTATAACCTTTGTTCCGTGCGGAAGGTGAGGCCAGTACATTATATAATCTCTTTTTCTTTTTTCCAACAACCGTTTAGGACAAAGACCTAAGTGTGGACCGTGAAAAGCATTTTACCATGCTTGAAGTCAGTGCCTCACAACTCAGTCGCAGTTGTTCCCCCTCTGTTTCCTCAAGGAGCTCACATATATCTTCTCAAACCACAGAAGCGGCATGTAAGTAAAGAAGCGCATCAGCAGCAGATGATCACTGAGATCAGATACAGTGGTCACATACAAAATTGCGCTATGTGGTATACGTTTCTACAGGCAAATTACTAGTGTGTGAAATAGCCAGATATTGAATACATTGGACATTTCTGTCTGCTGTTAGAATACAGATCTCCAAATCCATACCCCATCTTACCATTAGATATTATGGAAGGCAAGGTACAATCAATTTATATTAAAGGGAACCTGTCACCACGTTTTTGGAAGATGGGATAAAAATAGCGTTAAATAGGGGCAGAGGTGGGCATTACATTAGTGTGTTTGTTATGCGTTTATTACCCACCTAAGTTGCCGAAATACCTTTGCAAAGTCTCCGTTTTCGCCTGTCAATCAGGCTGGTCTGGTCAAAAGGGCGTTGTCTTCCCCCAGATTTTGCGTAGTTTTCCGTTGGTGGCGTAGTGGTGTGCGCATGCCCAAGGTCCCGAATCCTCTGCCAGGGGATTTAAAAGAGCGCGCTGTTCGTTTTCATTGGTGATCGGTGGGCGCGGCCATCTTCCTTTGGCCGCGCGTGCGCAGAAACGGCGCTCTGCTGGCCGCGGCTTCAGGAAAATGGCCGCCGCGATATCCATCTGCGCACGCGTGGCATCCCGCGGCCATTTTCCTGAAGCCGCGGCCAGCAGAGCGCCGCTTCTGTGCACGCGCGGCCAAAGGAAGATGGCCGCGCCCACCGATCACCAATGAAAACGAACAGCGCGCTCTTTTAAATCCCCTGGCAGAGGATTCAGGACCTTGGGCATGCGCACACCACTACGCCACCAACGGAAAACTACGCAAAATCTGGGGGAAGACAAGACGCCCTTTTGACCAGACCAGCCTGATTGACAGGCGAAAACGGAGACTTTGCAAAGGTATTTCGGCAACTTAGGTGGGTAATAAACGCATAACAAACACACTAATGTAACGCCCACCTCTGCCCCTATTTAACGCTATTTTTATCCCATCTTCCAAAAACGTGGTGACAGGTTCCCTTTAATGTTCTGTAATGAACATTGATGTTGTACAATCAGTATGGGTTACTGATATTCGTGCACAACAGTGGATAACTAGCAAAATCTTATCTGCATGAAAATCCAGTCATGATGGGGTTATTGCAAACTAAGTAAAGTGAGTTCTGTCGTTCTTAATAACAAATACTAACCTATTTTCTTAACAATAACCATTGCTGGCATATGACTTTAATGCTAAGACCAAAGGAAGAGTAGGGAATCTTAAAGAAGCACTCCTATGAGCCTTTTATTCTGCTAAACCTGGGCATATGTGTGTGTACTGTAGTGTCTGTGTGTTAATATACTCATCTTCTCCGCTGTCCAGCACTGTTCTGCTCCTCTTCTCAGTGATGTCACTGTTTGTCAGGCTCTCCAGCTCACTCCACACTCTGCATGACCCGGAAATGGCTTCTACAATGTAACCATATGGAGCTTCCAAATGAGGCAACATAGGTTACATTGAAAAAGAGACTTCCAGCTCACACATAGAGCAGAGAGTGATCTGGAGAGTATGAATTGCTGTCACGTGACTCAGAAGAGGACTGGAACTGAGCTGGATACTGGAGAATACAGCAGTAAGTAAGAGTATATATAAATATATATATATATATATATATATATATATATATACATACACTGTGTGTATATATATATATATATATATATATATATATATATATATATACACACACACAGGTTCTTCTCACAAAATTAGAATATCATCAAAAAGCTCATTTATTTCAGTACAAAAAGTGAAACTCATATATTATATAGAGTCATTACAAACAGAGTGATCTATTTCGTTTATTTCTGTTAATGTTGATGATTATGGCTTATAGCCAATGAAAACCCAAAAGTCATTATCTCAGTAAATTAGAATAATTAACAAAAAACATCTGCAAAGGCTTCAAGGCATTTAAAAAGGTCCCTTAGTCTGTTTCAGAAGGCTGCACAATCATGGGGAAGACTGCTGACTTGACAGATGCCCAGAAGGCAGTCACTGACACACTCCACAAGGAGGGCAAGCCACAAAAGGTCATTGCTAAAGAAGCTGGCTGATCATAGAGTGCTGTAGCCAAGCATATTAATGGAAAGCTGAGTGGAAGGAAAAAGTGTGGTAGAAAAAGGTGCACAAGCAACCTGGATAACTGCAACCTTGAAAGGATTGTTAAGAAAAGGCCATTCAAAAACTTGGGGGAAATTCACAAGGAGTGGACTGCTGCTGGAGCCACCACACACCAATGTATACAGGACATGGGCTACAAGTGTTGCATTCCTTGTGTCAAGCCACTCATGACCAATCGACAATGCCAGAAGCATCTTACCTGGGCCAAGGAGAAAAAGAACTGGACTGTTGCTCAGTGGTCCAAGGTGTTGTTTTCAGATGAAAGTAAATTTTGCATTTCATTTGGAAATCAAGGTCCCAGAGTCTGGAGGAAGAGTGGAGAGGCACACAATTCAAGCCATGTTTTCTGCTGGTGTAGATCCACTGTGTTTTATCAAGACCAAAGTCAGCGCAGCCGTCTACCAGGAAATTTTAGAGCACTTCATGCTTCCCTCTGCCAACAAGCTTTTTGGAGATGGAAATTTCATTCTCCAGCAGAACTTGGCACCTGTCCGCACTACCAAAAGTACCAATACCTGGTTTAAAACAACAGTATCACTGTGCTTGATTAGCCAGCAAACTCACCAGACCTTTACTCTATAGGGAATCTATGGGATTATTGTCAAGAGGAAGATGAGAGACACCAGACCCAAAGCAACCTGGGCTTCCACAACACCCCAGCAGTGCCACAGTCTGATCGCCTCCATGCCACGCCGCATTGATGCAGTAATTGATGGAAAAGGAGCCCTGACCAAGTATTGAGTGCATTTACTGATCATGCATTTCATTAGGCCAACAATTTGGATTTTAAAATAATTTTTCAAGCTGGTGTTATAAAGTATTCTAATTTACTGAGATAATGACTTTTAGGTTTTCATTGGCTGTAAGCCATAATCATCAACATTAACAGAAATAAACACTTGAAATAGATCACTCTGTTTGTAATGACTCTATATAATATAGATGAGTTTCACTTTTTGTATTGAAGAACAGAAATAAATTAGCTTTTTGATGATCTTCTAATTTTGTGAGAAGCACCTCTGTGTGTATATTATATATTATTACATATTATTAACAAAAGACACTAACATATGCATAGGTTGGGAGAAAAAAAGTTCATGGTAGTTCATCCTGAAGGGACAGCATCCTCCTGTAGAGTACCTAATTTGCATAATATTAGGAGAACATATGGGGGAAGACACATTATACACTTTATAAATGTAAGGATGAATGACCTCGTGGAGATCAAAACATCCAACACCGCGGAGACACCATCACGTGTTTCTCAACGCAGTGATCCAGAACACTGCCCCCATCCCTTATGGGAAATATGGCACTGCTCCTAATAGCCAGTTTCCTACTCCACACTGATGAGGGGCAAATACCCCGAAACAGCTGTCTGTGGATGGATACCATATTTTGGTATAGGTGGTTTTCCTTTATTAGATGCTGCCCTTCCCGTGGTTGTTCATTCCCGGTGAAAGACCTGGCTATTCATTGCTTGCGTTGAGAAACACGTGATGGTGTCTCCGCGGCTTTTCTACATACATTATACACTTTGACTGTCACTACATAATTCCAATACTGTATCTGTTACAGACTTAGCCTATGTTCACACATTGCGTTTTTTATGCCAAGTTTAAGCTGCATTTATGCTGTTTACAAAAAGTAGGTTTTTCTGCATTTTTGGTTCAATCTGATTCAATTTTATCAGGTATTGGCACCAAAAATGCTGCAAAACCTGATACCTGCATTTTTTAATTACCGGTAGTTTTTCAGCATTTTTGCACTGGGGAAAAACACTGTAAAAATGCTAAAACAAGTGACATGCAGTCAGGGAAAAAAACAAGCTGTGTGCAAGAGATTTCTGAAATCTTATTGACTTTGCTGGTACTGTGAAATGCAGATGAAAATTTGCAAACAAAACCGCTGAAGCAAAAACACTGCAAAAAATAGCCTTACTGTGTCCATATACATTGGATAGAAGTAGGTTGCCGGTTGACCAAAGATTGAACAAACAATCTTTGGTAAATGGTCGTTTCATTATATATTTAGTTGTTAAATCTGGCTATACATGATTACTGAGACCGGGCAATGAGTGAAGAAGGATTGTTCTAAGTATATTCTCTCATTGATCAAATATCTTTTTGTCCGACTTCAGGCCAAAAAACTAAAACTCATGGCCGATTTCATTTTAGACAATGACTGTGACCAGTCAGCTAAAGCAATCATTCGTTGTTAAATTTCAGCTAACAAACTTTCATTATGGTTGAAATTAGGCACCCTTATATAAAAAGATTATCTAACAGCTAAAGTATTATTTTAACAGCCACACCTTCTAAGCAGACCTCAGGCATTAAGTCCTTTGGAAGAGTTTCGAGTATTCAGCAAGACGTTCCACTGCAGAGAATGAATCGTCCCACCCCAGTTCAGGTATGAATCTGTAAAGGTTAGTTCCAATGAAGTAATATAATACATAATAATGTATCTACATAGACTTACTTTTATGTTTTTTTTGCCTTTATGAATAAGGGTTTAAGAACTTGTGTGCTAGTAAAATTATCATTGCTTAGTATGTTTCCTTGAAATTTATTTTGTTCTGCTATGGCTCACTATTTCAACTATTTAATTTCAATATGATCAACTTTTTTCTATGGCTTCATTTAATTTTTATATTTGACCAATATTATCCCATTTATTAACACAATATATCAGCAGCTACATGGAAGACAGAAATATAAAAAAAGAAAGAAAGTTCTTAGGCAGGCTCTTAGACTACCGTCAGGAAGCAGTGATCTTTTGAGTTGGAATTTTCAGCTTTTTACTGTTTCGTCTCTTAACATTTGCAAGAGCTGGAACATTCTGTCTTCCATTTTCAACCAACATAGGCATAAACATGGGCACTCAGTAAAAGATAATGGGAATGATTGATCAAAACCGGTGCTCACCAGCCTTGCTGGAGTTGAAGTGACCTACTGGAGTAGAAGAGACACTTAATGAATTCTGCACCTTATCACAGTGGCTTGTGCCTGGGTGATGTAGCAGAAATGCTGGAGTAGCATTTCTGGCGTAGAAAATTTGACAGGTGCACATAGCCATGCCCTGTTCCGTCTGGCTTCTCCATAGCTCGACCCATTTCAAGATTGAAACTGGCTTGAAAACGCCAAAAGTTGATGCAATTTTGCACAACTATTGGTTTCACTGATTTTTTTCAACTTTTCAAAGCTTTTCTGCCACTTTTCCAGCATAAAACTGTGATGAATCGCCAATTATGTTGTTATTTCTGCTGCTTATAGAAATATTCCAGTATTGGCACAATGTGCATCTAAACATACTATATCACCAACGATGAGGTGTGAGAATTATAGGATATAATCATGTATAGTTGACATCTGTAATTAGTGTAGGAAATTATTGAAAATTCAGTTGACTCATTTCCTAGTGAGATAAGAGCCAATCTTGTTGAATTTTATCCTGTTATACCCATTTTTAAAAGGACTATATATAATATTCAGATACTTATGAGATGAAATAGATGATGTCTGGAATCTTGAACCACCATTGATTTTAAGAATTACTGAAAAACCAACAAATCATTAAAGAAGCACTCCTCCAATCAAAGTTTTTATCCTCTAAATATATTGCAATCATCATATCATTTAGCACTGTGTATTTACAATTGCTCATTTTGCCTTTCTACCTAGATAATTCTTCTCTTTTCTCTGCTGTATGTAGAAACAGGAAGTCTCTTGTTCCTGCATTTATCATTCCCCTCTGCAACTCCTGACCCAGCTACTCCCTACTCCCCCTTCCAGGGACTTTTGCAGTGACTCATGAGTCATGTAGGGAAAATTGACCTCCTGTTTCTTCATAGAGCTTAGAAGGATTCAGCAATTCAGTATTTAATCATGTGATGTCATAGACCTAATAGAAATCAGAAGAATTATCTGGGTAGAAAGGCAAAATGAGCATTTGTATGTACACAGTGCTATATAATATGATGACTGCAATATATTAAGAGGATAAACATTTTGATTGGAGGGCTTCTTTAATAATAACGACCCCTGGAAATAATCGTCAATGTTCTTAGAATGTGGTGTGTATCTATGATATATTAGATCATTTTCACTTGTTTACATTATAAAGGGAACATGACAGCTGATGCGTGCTGCCTGATCCACAGGCAGCATGTACCAGCACTGGCTACATGATCTTATGCATATAAGTTTAACTCTGAGACACTACAGAATTTCAATGATAAATATAGTTTGATAACCACTGGGCAACAAGCCACACGGGAGACTGGTTGGATAGGCAGCTTCTCCCCTGGAGTGATAGGTCTTTCCCTGTACATACTCACAGAGAGCGACCTGTCAGTTACTGGTGGAGAAGTAATCACTGCACTCGTATAATTTCAAGTTGCATATATCAGAAGTTTATTTGACTTGAGTCAGTAGACAAATGTTTGTCTACTGACTCAAGTCAAATAAACTTCTGATATATGCAACTTGAAATTAAACGAGTGCAGTGATTACTTTGACTCCATGACTTGTGGGATGTAGTGTCCCGTTCACTGGCACCGTGAACTGTACTGATTGAGTGCTAGCTTTCCAGATTCTCTACTGGTGGAGAAGTGGCTGTCAGGTTCCCTTTAATCAGGGATTATTTATAATATAGGGTAAGCATTGCCAGATCAGCATTTTGTGCTTTTTACATACAGTCTCTTCATAAAAAATTTGTTTTAGTTGTAACTTACCTTACAACTATTATGTTTTGGAACATTTTATAAAGTAAGTACAGTAACATTTAGACCTGACAACATACATACGGCTCATCCATGGTCTATTCATGAAGGCTCAGGTTATCATATTGTCTCATTGTTGTAGGCTTCGGTACCAGCTCCGCAATGTGATTTCCAACAACATTTGATACCAGAAAATTCACTGCAAAGTGACACAACTTCTATTACCCAGGTAGGTGACCAGCACTGAGAGGGCGACTGAACGCGGTACCATTCTGTGTGTGTCACTTGGAAACGCATAACTCAATACACACTTCATCTGAAGTGCTGAATCTTTTTTAAAATCACCAATAAAAATGATCATGTGATGAAATACATAGTATAGGTTCAGATATGAGGAGTTCAGATTGTAGTTGTCTCATTTAGAAAAGCTCATTTTCATATATCTTGTTATTGGAATGAATTTTGAGATCATAGCTTCTACTCTTCAGGATTCTCAGCATTAGGCCTCCTTCACACGTCCTGGTGACTCTGGTACTGGAAAAACCAGTGCTGATGAGATCTGTGTCCCATCCGTGTGTACGTATGTGACATTCGTTTGTCTGTGTGATATCCGTGTTCTGTCAGTGTGACACGTATGGAATGAAATGCAGCATAGAAATTAAAGAGTGTTATGTAGATGTTCAAAGATAGAGATGCAAATTGCCTCTTCTGAGAAAAAGAGGACTTAACTCTATAGTGCCACCTGTTGGAAGTAGCAATCCTACAAGTCACAGTCAACCCTCTAACGAGTCGTGCAATATGACTTAGGATAAAAGCCAAATCAGTATCTCAATTCGCAGACACGGTGTTTCGGGCTGTTGGCCCTCGTCAGTGCAAAGCATGAGAACTGATTTGGCTAGGTGAGAGGCTCTGGACTGGGGTCTAAGGGGTATCGTTTCTCCTTATGGAGAGTGACATACCATCTCTGGCTTGTCAAGGTAAGGAGGCTTATTTGCCGTACAATGCTCCTCTGGGAAATTAAATATGCAAATTGCCTCTTCTGAGAAAAAGAGGACTTAACTCTATAGCGCCACCTGTTGGAAGTAGCAATCCTACAAGTCACAATCAACCCTCTAACGAGTCATGCAATATGACTTAGGATAAAAGCCAAATCAGTATCTCAATTCGCAGACATGGTGTTTCGGGCTGTTGGCCCTTGTCAGTGCGAAGCATGAGAACTGATTTGGCTAGGTGAGAGGCTATGCTTCGCCTCTATGTAGCAGAGCCAATCCAGTTGTGGCAAAAGTAAAGTAAAAAAAAATGTTTAAAAAATACAAAATAAATAAAAAAATATAAAAGTTTAAATCACCCCCCTTTCGCCCCATTCAAAATAAAACAATAAAAATAAAATCAAATATACACATATTAGGTATTGCCGGGTTCAGAATCGCCGAATCTATCAATAAAAAAAAGGATTAACCTGATCGCTAAACGGCGTAGAGAGAAAAAAATTTGAAACACCTGAATTACGTTTTTTTGGGTCGCCGCAACATTGCATTAAAATGCAATATCGGGCGATCAAAAGAAAGTATCTGCACCAAAATGGTATCATTAAAAACGCCAGAATTATGTTTTTTTGGTCGCCGCCACATTGCATTAAAATGCAATAACGGGTGATCAAAAGAATGTATCAACACAAAAGTGGTATCATTAAAAACGTCAGCTCAGCTCGCAAAAAATAAGCCCTCACTCGACCCCAGATCACGAAAAATGGAGACGCTACGGGTATCGGAAAATGGCGCAATTTTTTTATTTTTTTTAGCAAAGTTTGGCATTTTTTTTCACCACTTAGATAAAACATAACCTAGACATGTTTGGCGTCTATGAACTCATAATGACCTGGAGAATCATAATGGCAGGTCAGTTTTAGAATTTAGTGAACCTAGCAAAAAAGCCAAACAAAAAACACGCATGGGATTGCACTATTTTTGCAATTTCACCGCACTTGGAATTTTTTTCCCATTTTCTAGTACACGACATGGTAAAACCAATGATGTTGTTCAAAAGTACAACTCGTCCCGCAAAAAATAAAGCCTCACATGGCCATATTGACGGAAAAATAAAAGATTTATGGCTCTGGGAAGGAGGGGAGTGAAAAATGAACACGGAAAAAGGCCGGCGTCACACTCGGCGTAAGACAATACGGTCCGTATTTTACGGCCGTAATACGGCCGAAATACGGTGAAATGTTCCCAAAATAGTGATCCGTAGTCAGGGTGTGTCAGCGTATTTTGCGCATGGCATCCTCCGTATGTAATCCGTATGGCATCCGTACTGCGAGATTTTCGCGCAGGCTTGCAAAACCGACATCTAATGGATTTATGTGCTCAAATGTTCATTAAAACATATATACAGTGTATATATATATATATGTCATTGAGACACACATATATATATATTCTGTATTTAGATTTCATTCAGCGCGATAACTGTGAACAGCCGGTAATTCAATTACCGGCTTTTCATTTCTCCTGCACAAACCCGACAGGATATGAGACATGATTACATACAGTAAACCATCTCATATCCCCTTTTTTTTTGCATATTCCACACTACTAATGTTAGTAGTGTGTATGTGCAAAATTTCAGCGCTGTAGCTGCTAAAATAAAGGGTTAAATCGCGGAAAAAATTGGCGTGGGCTCCCGCGCAATTTTCTCCGCCAGAGTGGTAAAGCCAGTGACTGAGGGCAGATATTAATAGCCTAGAGAGGGTCCATGGTTATTGGCCCCCCCGTGGCTAAAAACATCTGCCCCCAGCCACCCCAGAAAAGGCACATCTGGAAGATGCGCCTATTCTGGCACTTGGCCACTCTCTTCCCACTCCCTGTAGCGGTGGGATATGGGGTAATGAAGGGTTAATGCCACCTTGCTATTGGAAGGTGACATTAAGCCAGATTAATAATGGAGAGGCGTCAATTATGTCACCTATCCATTATTAATCCAATTGTAGGAAAGGGTTAAAAAACACACACACACACACACATGATTAAAAAGGATTTTAATGAAATAAACACAGCGGTTGTTGTAATAATTTATTGTTCTCGCAATCCATTTGCAGGCCCTCACTTGGCAAAATAATTAACGCACAATATACATACCTTCTGATGTCAGATCACGTCCCACGAAGTAATCCATCTGAAGGGGTTAACTAATATTACAGGCAGAGCTGCGATAAACCACTCGCTTGTGCCTGTAATCCCCGGGTGCTGAAAGGAAAGCAGGATCTGTACTTACATTGAGTCGCGGTGAGGCGCCCTCTGGTGGATGTTCTCATGAACTGCAGCCTGGGAACTTTTTCCCACACTCCAGGTCATATGAGGACATCCACCAGGGGGCGCATCACCGCGACTGAAGGAAATGTAGGTCAATGACCTACATTTCATTCATTCGCCGGGGAATTACAAGCAGGAGCACACCGCTGCATTTGCAGGGCTCCTGCCTGTAATATTAGTTAACCCCTTCAGATGGATTACCTCGTGGGACGAGACGGTTCACCAGAAGGTATGTATCTTGTGCGTTTATTATTTTTCCAAGCGAGGGTCTGCAAATGGATTGCGAGAACAATAAATTATTACAACAACCGCTGTGTTTATTTCATTAAAATCCTTTTTAATCATGTGTGTGTGTGTTTTTTAACCCTTTCCTACAATTGGATTAATAATGGATAGGTGTCATAATTGACGCCTCTCCATTATTAATCTGGCTTAATGTCACCTTACAATAGCAAGGTGGCATTAACCCTTCATTACCCCATATCCCACCGCTACAGGGAGTGGGAAGAGAGTGGCCAAGTGCCAGAATAGGCGCATCTTCCAGATGTGCCTTTTCTGGGGTGGCTGGGGGCAGATGTTTTTAGCCACGGGGGGCCAATAACCATGGACCCTCTCCTGGCTATTAATATCTGCCCTCAGTCACTGGCTTTACCACTCTGGCGGAGAAAATTGCGCGGGAGCCCACGCCAATTTTTTCCGCCATTTAACCCTTTATTTCAGCAGCTACAGCGCCCAAATTTTGCATACACACACTACTAACATTAGTAGTGTGGAATATGCAAAAAAAATGGGGATATGAGATGGTTTACTGTATGTAACCATGTCTCATATCCTGTCGGGTTTGTGAAGGAGAAGGAAAAAGCCGGCAATTGAATTACCGACTTTTCACTAACACCGCTGCGTATTTCTCGCAAGTCACACTGCAGGTCCGTGTGGAATCCGTATTTTTCTCGCCCCCATAGACTTTCATTGGCGTATTATTTGCGCAATACGCTGACAAACGCAGCATGCTGCGATTTTGTACGGCCGTAGAAAGCCGTATAATACTGAACCGTAATATACGGCTAATAGGAGCAGCCCCATTGAGAATAATTGTGCCGTATGTAATGCGAGTTTTACGGACGTAGTTTCTGCGCTCTTACGTCCGTAAAACTCGCCAGTGTGACGCCGGCCAAACAGAAAATCCCAAGGTCATGAAGGGGTTAATGATGTTGTAGCCTTTGTGGCCGTTCAGAAAAGATATGTATATACTAACAGGCCATGTGACACTTAGATTGCACACAGGTCTCAAAATCACTGGGATTACGGTGAAGCATCCCACAGTTATTATATAATATGAAGTGACACTGGTCAAATTTAAAATTTTGGCTTGGTCATTAAGGTTAAAATTGGCTTGATCACTAAGTGATTAATGTTGAACTTTATTTTGCCAATTGTGACTTTTTATGCATGTTAAACAAGGTGGCAGCAAGAATGTTCCAGATCTATGACCAGTCTAAAATAGGTAACCTTTTTGCAACTTTTATATAGAAAATACAACCATAACATCACGCGAAGAGGTTAACTCTTTTCTCTGCAATTATATGTTTTGTTATAGGTACTGAATATTGTGTTCTACAATTTTGACAAATTTAGTGCATGTACTTGAAAGGATGAAATGTCAAAAATTGGGTACAAAAAAGCAGTGGGTCTTTAATCAGGCCACATCATAGCTACATTGAAGAACGAACTGTATTTGTGCGCTCATGATGACCAATTCTCACACAGGAAATTTACTTTACATTCTTAGTTTTCTGCACATGGGATTTTCCAAACTTTAAAAAACCAGCTGGAACAGAGGAGACTGAACATCCAGGCCAATATAAGGTGGCAGCAGGAGGAGCTACAAAAGATCCAGGAGCAGCTGAGTATGGTTCAGGATCCTACTTCACAAGTGAGTGTCATGGCGCCACCATTCACATAGCATTATGGTAACCCTGATTCCAGAAGCACTACTAAAACTAAAATGTATTTAGACTTTTTTTTATTTAATATAGACTGTTGAGTGATAATTGATAGCCACCCTAAAAACACTATACAAAAATGCTGCCAAACTCTGTGTTGATGCTGGACCACTCTTCAATTTAGCTCTGATTAAATAATAATTTTTTTTAACTTTTCTGCCAGATTTCTTACCAGCCTCAGATTGTTTCTGTGAGCCTTAGTAGTGTACCCCAGAGTGACCCCCAGCAGCAACACCTTAGATATGGCACCATACCTCCACAAGAACAAATGAGGTCTACTACTTCAGCTCCGGGGCAGATGCCAACCTCTCAGATTCCAAACCAGCATCTGATATCACCTGCTTCAGTGATAAGAGATGGCATATCCTGTAAGGTAGCATATCATTTTTGTTTGTTAAGTTCTTTACCTTCTCATTATTTTATGGTATAGTAACTTTTCTGAATATCATTTTATTATTTGATACAAAAAATACAAAAATAAAAATGAACAACTAAAAAGTAGTTTTTGTTAAACCCACTTTAAAAAAAAAAATAAATAAAACCTCTATCCCTGATGTTTTTTTAATAAAATTTTTCAAGCATCGCTATCAAATATTATCACCACAATACTCCTAGCATAAAAAACCTCCATTAGTTTAGTAAGGCCATAATCGTCTCAATCCGCAGAATAAATGTAACATATTTTTACAGCATGGTGGAAGGTGCAAAAATTAAAATGCCAAAGCAACAATTGCAGAATTGCTGTTTTTTTGTAAAGCCCTCAGAAAGAGTTGATAAAAATGAATCAATAACTTATATGCATTCCAAAATAGTGACATTGTAAATTACAACTCGTCCTGAAAAGCACAGCCTTCATATAGCTATGTAAAAGTTACTGATTTTGGAATGTAATGATGAAAAAATGTATTACATTGTAATGTCCTTAAAGGTGTTGTAAAGGGTAAAAATCAAACAATCAACATGCTTCATTTCTTCCAGTCGTAGCATTACCCTGTCTATGGATTGGATTGTGTATGGTATTACAGCTCAATCTGAACTGAATTAGGCTGAGCTGTAATACCACATACAGCCTGGTGTGGTGCTGCTTTTAGAAAAAAAAATGCAATGATTTTTTTTAATTCTGTAGAATCTTTTAAAGGAAATCTGTCACTAGGTTTATGCTAGGACATCTGAGAGTAGCATGATATAAAGGCAGAGATCATGATTCCAGAGATGTATCAGTTTTGAATTATAAGATTTGTATAACCCTGCCCACACCATTGAATGACAGCTTTCTTGTACACTGTGCATAGGCAGAAAGCTGCCAAATAGTGGTAGGGACGTGGTTAAACAGGGTTCATGAGTATGGAAGACTACATGGCAGCAGGTTTACTAGTCCTCTATTTATAATGTCCTTGTAAAAAAACAGTGATTTTATGAAAACTGCAACACACAAACCAGTAAATGACACATAACTGGAATCAGGCTCTCTATGTCTACATCATTCTGCTTGCAGATTAGGGGCAAAAAACTGGTGAAAGATGTCCTTTAACCCCTTTCTGCCATTGGACGTACTATTCCGTCCATGTGGGGTGGGCCCTAATTCCCAAGGACGGAATAGTACGTCCAGCGCGATCGGCCGCGCTCACGGGGGGAGCGCGGCCGATCGCGGCCGGGTGTCAGCTGCCTATCGCAGCTGACATCCGGAACAATGTGCCAGGAGCGGTCACAGACCGCCCCCGGCACATTAAACCCCGGCACACCGCGATCAAACATGATCGCGGTGTGCCGGCGGTACAGGGAAGCATCGCGCAGGGAGGGGGCTCCCTGCGGGCTTCCCTGAGACCCCAGGAGAAATGCGATGTGATCGTGTTGCTGCGAGGGTCTCTTACCTCCTATCCCTGCAGGCCCCGGATCCAAAATGGCCGCGGGGCTGCATCCGGGTCCTGCAGGGATTACTTCCGGGTGCAGACCAGGCTGTGGTAAGTCTGCAGCGCTGGAACTCAGATCGGTGATCTGACAGAGTGCTGTGCAAACTGTCAGATAAGCGATCTGTGATGTCACCCCCGGGACAAAGTAAAAAAGTTCAAAAAAAAAAATTCCCTTCAGTGAACACCGTAAAAAAAAAAAAAACGAGGCAAAAAACAACGCTTTATTCTCATACCGCCAAACAAAAAGTGGAATAACACACGATTAAAAAGACAGATATAAATAACCATGGTACCGCTGAAAACGTCATCTTGTCCCGCAAAAAATGAGCTGCCATACAGCATCATCAGCGAAAAAATAAAAAAGTTATAGTCCTCAGAATAAAGCGATGCAAAAATAATTATTTTTTCTATAAAATAGTTTATATCGTATAAAAGCGCCAAAACATAAAAAAATGATATAAATGAGGTATTGCTGTAATCATACTGACCCGAAGAATAAAACTGCTTTATCAATATTACCAAACGCGGAACGGTATAAACGCCTCCCCCAAAAGAAATTCATGAATAGCTGGTTTTTGGTCATTCTGCCTCACAAAAATCGGAATAAAAAGCGATCAAAAAATCTCCCATGACCGAACATGTTACCAATAAAAACATCAACTCGTCCCGCAAAAAACAAGACCTCACATGACTCTGTGGACTCAAATATGGAAAAATTATAGCTCTCAAAATGTGGTAACGCAAAAAATATTTTTTGCAATAAAAAGCGTCTTTCAGTGTGTGACGGCTGCCAATCATAAAAATCTGCTAAAAACCCCGCTATAAAAGTAAATCAAACCCCCCTTCATCACCCGCTTAGTTAGGGAAAAATTAAAAAATGTAAAAAATGTATTTATTTCCATTTTCCATTAGGGTTAGGGCTAGGGTTAGGGCTAGGGTTAGGGATAGGGCTAGGGTTAGGGCTAGGGTTAGGCCTAGGGTTAGGGTTAGGGTTAGTGCTAAGGGTAGGGCTAGGGTTAGGGTTAGGGTTAGGGTTAGGGCTAGGGCTAGGGTTAGGGTTGGGGCTAGGGTTGGGGCTAGGGTTAAGGCTACAGTTAGGGTTGGGGCTAAAGTTAGGGTTAGGGTTGGGGCTAAAGTTAGGGTTAGGGGCTAAAGTTAGGGTTAGGGTTTGGATTACATTTACGGTTGCGAATAGGGTTGGGATTAGGGTTAGGGGTGTGTCTGGGTTAGAGGTGTGGTTAGGGTTACCGTTGGGATTAGGGTTAGGGGTGTGTTTGGATTAGGGTTTCAGTTATAATTGCGGGTTTTCCACTGTTTAGGCACATCAGGGGCTCTCCAAACGCGACATGGCGTCCGATCTCAATTCCAGCCAATTCTGCATTGAAAAAAGTTAAACAGTGCTCCTTCCCTTCCGAGCTCTTCCGTGTGCCCAAACAGGGGTTTACCCCAACATATGGGGTATCAGCGTACTCGGAACACATTGGAGAACAACTTTTGGGGTCCAATTTCTCCTGTTACCGTTGGGAAAATACAAAACTGGGGGCTAAAAAATAATTTTTGCGGGAAAAAAAAATATTTTTTATTTGCGCGGCTCTGCGTTATAAACTGTAGTGAAACACTTGGGGGTTCAAAGCTCTCACAACACATCTAGATGAGTTCCTTAGGGGGTCTACTTTCCAAAATGGAGTCACTTGTGTTTTTTTTTTTTACTGTTTAGGTACATTAGGGGCTCTGCAAACGCAATGTGACGCCTGCAGACCATTCCATCTAAGTCTGCATTCCAAATGATGCTCCTTCCCTTCCGAGCTCTGCCATGCGCGCAAACGGTGGTTCCCCCCACATATCAGGTATCAGCGTACTCAGGACAAATTGGACAATAATATTTAGGGTCCAATTTCTCCTGCTACCCTCGGGAAAATACAAAACTGGGGGCTAAAAAATAATTTTTGTGGGAAAAAATTTTTGTTTTATTTTTACGACTCTGCATTATAAACTTCTGTGAAGCACTTGGTGGGTCAAAGTGCTCACCACACCTCTAGATAAGTTCCTTGGGGGGTCTACTTTCCAAAATGGTGTCACTTGTGGGGGGGTTTCAATGTTTAGGCACATCAGTGGCTCTTCAAACGCAACATGGCGTCCCATCTCAATTCCAGTCAATTTTGCATTGAAAAGTCAAATGGCGCTCCTTCCCTTCCGAGCTCTCCCATGTGCCCAAACAGTGGTTTACCCCCACATATGGGGTAGCAGCGTACTCAGGACAAATTGAATAATAACTTTTGGGGTCCAATTTCTTCTCTTACCCTTGGGAAAATAAAAAATTGGGGGCGAAAAGATAATTTTTGTGAAAAAAAAGGATTTTTTATTTTTACGGTTCTGCATTATAAACTTCTGTGAAGCACTTGGTGGGTCAAAGTGCTCACCACACCTCTAGATAAGTTCCTTAGGGGGTCTACTTTCCAAAATGGTGTCACTTGTAGGGGGTTTCAATGTTTAGGCACATCAGGGGCTCTCCAAACGCAACATGGCGTCCCATCTCAATTCCAGTCAATTTTGCATTGAAAAGTCAAATGGCGCTCCTTCGATTCCGAGCTCTGTCATGCGCCCAAACAGTGGTTTACCCCCACATATGGGGTATCTGCGTACTCAGGACTAATTGTACAACATCTTTTGGGGTCCATTTTCTCCTGTTACCCTTGGTAAAATAAAACAAATTGGAGCTGAAATAAATTTTGTGTGAAAAAAAGTTAAATGTTCATTTTTATTTATGCAAATTGCCTCTTCTGAGAAAAAGAGGACTTAACTCTATAGCGCCACCTGTTGGAAGTAGCGATTCTACAAGTCACAATCAACCCTCTAACGAGTCGTGCAATATGACTTAGGATAAAAGCCAAATCAGTATCTCAATTCGCAGACACGGTGTTTCGGGCTGTTGGCCCTCCTCAGTGCGAAGCATGAGAACTGATTTGACTTCCAACAGGTGGCGCTATAGAGTTAAGTCCTCTTTTTCTCAGAAGAGGCAATTTGCATATTTAATTTCCCAGAGGAGCATTGTACGGCAAATAAGCCTCCTTACCTTGACAAGCCAGAGATGGTATGTCACTCTCCATAAGGAGAAACGATACCATTTTTATTTAAACATTCCAAAAATTCCTGTGAAACACCTGAAGGGTTAATAAACTTCTTGAATGTGGTTTTGAGCACGTTGAGGGGTGCAGTTTTTAGAATGGTGTCACACTTGGGTATTTTCTATCATATAGACCCCTCAAAATGACTTCAAATGAGATGTGGTCCCTAAAAAAAAATGGTGTTGTAAAAGTGAGAAATTGCTGGTCAAATTTTAACCCTTATAACTCCCTAACAAAAAAAATGTTGGTTCCAAAATTGTGCTGATGTAAAGTAAACATGTGGGAAATGTTACTTATTAAGTATTTTGTGTGACATATCACTGTAATTTAATTGCATAAAAATTCAAAGTTGGAAAATTGCGAAATTTTCAAAATTTTCGCCAAATTTCCATTTTTTTCACAAATAAACGCAGGTAATATCAAAGAAATGTTACCAGTATCATGAAGTACAATATGTCACGAGAAAACAATGTCAGAATCACCAGGATCCGTTGAAGCGTTCCAGAGTTATAACCTCATAAAGGGACAGTGGTCAGAATTGTAAAAATTGGCCTGGTCATTAACGGCAAACCACCCTTGGGGGTGAAGGGGTTAAAGGGGTGGTCTGGTATGTAAAGTCATTTTCCTCCTTAATCCCTATATATTTAATGCCATAATCTAAACTATTTTCGAATATACAGTGCTTGAATTAATAATTCCATATCCTTCCCTAACTACTCTATTTAACTGCTTATCCTTTTTTGATGATGCATTATTTGAGAACTTGAGTCACTGCCCCTACCTCTTCCCTATAATGAAGTGTCATCAGTGATGCTCATTTCAGGGACTGGGCTAGTCCTTGCTTTCTCACTGTAGGATGTGCACAATGACAGCGCTCTCTCTGTTGCTCGCTCAGATCAGCAGTAACAAGCCGGCACCAGAGCACACTGTTAGTGTGCGCTGTCATTGTGCACAGTGCACATTGTATAGGCACTAGCCCAGACCCTGAAATGAGCATCACTGATTACAATTCGTTTGAGGGAGAGGCTGCAACAGTGACAGCAGCCTCTGTGCCCTGACAACGCTTGGTTTGAGTATTCCAGCATGCACTATGATAATGAAGCAGCATAAAAAAGTAGTAAAAAAAATAGGAAAGCAGTTCAATAATATAGTTACGATAGGATAGGGAATTGTTAATTTAAGTATATTAGAAATTAGTTTAGATTATGGCACTAAATAGATAGGAATTTAGGAGGAAAATGAACTTTGTATGTCTGAACACTCCTTTAAAGTAAAAATAAAATTGCATTATTAAGAAGGTTAAAATTCCTATTGAATGACTTATGTATTATTTAACTGTGGAGGGGCTGAAAACTGAATAGCTGATCTCTGATCTCTGTATAGAGACAACCTACTGCCTGGGGTATCTCTATATCTAACGAAAAGTTACTGTTAAAGACCAGAAAGCCTTAATAAATGAAAAAAATGACCTTAAATTGTCTGATTGTTAACTACTGTGAATTTACAACATGGGAATGTGTTTTAGGGACAGAAAGCATTGGGAAGCATGTCAGGAATATCAAGCAATGGCCACTCATCCACTATAATTCCTACCTCTCAACTCAACTCTCCCACAGCATTGTCCCAGAACATAAATACAGCACCCTCTGCTGGTGTGCAGCAGGATAACAGCCAGCAAAGAGCTCCAAGTTTCAGTCATGACAGACAACTCAGGTGAGAATATTCACATACCAACATTTTCCGTAATATCACAATATCTAATATTAAGTGTGTTTTTTTTTAAATAATATTTCCTTTTTGCATGTATTTTTCTGATTTAAAATGCTTCCTAAACGTAATCACAATACTTTTTCACCCTGGATAAGTTGCTGAACCAATTCTTGCCAGCTAGTATTTCTGTAACCATTATTTTATTACTTACAATTACAGCTAGAAAATAATATAAAAAAATACATAAACGTATATGTTGGTGTTCCATAATGCTCCACACCCATTCCCATACAGATGTGCCCTTCTTTAAATCCTCTGTTGACACCACCTGCATTGTTCTTCAAAGAACATCGCCCGATGGAACCCATTGTATATTATAGGGCCCTTTAGTTTCTGTGATGGTGTCAATCATTCAATACGGTATTTTTATTTAAATCTGTGACCTTTTGAAGCCGTCATTGCCTGTTCAAACTGGAATAAGTCCATCATATCCAGAGGTGTATGACATGAGACGTTTATAATTTTTTTAAAAAGCATGTAACTAGTGGATACTTCAATAAATGCCATCTTTTGGCAATCCATTGTCCATAGACTCTCAAAAGATTACAAGGAGATTCTGAGGTTCCCACTTTACACCCATTTGGTGTTTTCGCATCAAGCATACTCACTGCACTACTCCATCCAGCGTCAATCACCCCTCTAAATAGCAGTATCATCCTACCGCCAGCCTAGAATATTCCCTCACCCTCGACCAGTATATCCATATTCTACGCGGGACAACTCACCAAGGTCACCATCTGGAGACCTTCTCTTCATAACAGTTTGCTAGTCATGCTGTTAATGTACACAATTGACATACAGGCGCAAACCACACATTATGGGCCTACAGGCCACATGTGGCTCCTGAAAAAACATGTGGAGAAAGCTACCGCTAGTTACCTCCGGCAGCAACTTGCCTCTTGAAGATCATCAAATCAGGTGTTAAAGTTCAGATTGCCCTACCCTCACCTCTCTTGATATGATCTGCCAAAGGCAAGCAACAAGTCCCACTGAGGCCTCCTCTAGTACCTTTTTTTTATCTCTGTATAATGCAAATTGTTTTCTCCAAATCAAACTCCTGTTATATGCCTCAACTCTCTGCTACCATATTAAAGTGAGAATTCAGAGGGAGGCACAGAGAAGGCAGGAAAGGCTATGCCATACAGAGAAAAAAAGTATTGAACACTCCATCATTAATTCTGCGTCTTATGCTTGTGGGCATTTGCAATAGTGAGTTCATTGAATCGTTGATATTATTTTTATAATTTAGACTCCTCCTCAGTCAACCTATCCAGCCAATGATGCCAGGCTCATGTAGCACAAGAAGATCGTCAGAGAGTGGACACCAGACTAAGTATGAGACCAGAGTCGTCACTAATACAGAAAAAGACTATTTGAATGTTTTTTATAAATAATGCATTAAAGAGCATCTTGATCTCTTACTGCTTCTGTAACACTGTAATCTATATTATGCAAAATTATCAAGATTGGATGGTCTGCTTAGTGTCTATTTATTAACAATTTGTGGCACCTGCTACATATTTATGAAAATCTGCTTTATAACCTTTAAACCCATCTTAGGAAGTCATTAAAGACGTATTCTCATGTAATGAAATTAGTATGATTAGTTAGGCAGCATGAAAATACATAAGTTTGCTTTTTCTATATGCTTTCATTCTTCTGCAATGTACAGCGTGTTGCCAAGAGACCCACCACCAGAAACTGACCCAGTATACAAAGTAGTTACATTCCCGCCTAAGGAGTTAACTCCTGAGATCTCAGCCACTTCCCTCCATCCATTGACTTATATAGAGCAGTTAGCTCCTCCCTCTCCCTGTCAACTCCTGACCTATCTGTACTGCAAAATCACAAGCGCCAGCCCCCCCCTATAGCTACTTCCACTGCAGCTCTCCTAATCACTGCTATCACTTTCCAGAGCCATGTGCTTTTTCAATTGCCCTATTGTCTATATATGTAACTATAGTGATAGCAGAGTAGGCCTTAGAAAAAGCACTGATAGCTGAATGTGTTACAGTAGAAAGATAAAGCTCAGCACAAGTTCTGCTACTGACCAGAGCTGTCAATCATGGAGGAGTGCCTGCCCGCTCACAACGAGAAATTGAAAGAAACTGGAAAAGCTGTGCGCTGTTCAAGAGACAGCTGTTAGTCAAATGAACATATAGCTTACAGACAATCTTTAGCAAACTGGTGAAACTTTCATCTCAATATGCATTTTTAGAAGCAACAAACTTAACATTCTTTCCTCTTTTATGTAGCAGATATTCACAAAGCCCACAAATATTCAGAAGCCTAGAAGTGCAGACATCTGTAAACAATGGTCCTATTGTGCTCATGGGTCAAGCAATCTTACACCCTGCCTTTACAACACCACATTGTACTCAACAGCAAAACATCCCTCATATGCAAGTTCAGCAGCCACAACGCCAATTTATCCAGGTAAGTTCCAATGTGGTCTTCCTAGACTCACTACATTTGTTGCAAAAGTTATTTAACCCCATAAGGATCCTGTCAATTTTTTCATTTATTGTACTTTTGTTTTTTCCTCCCCTTTTCACAAGAGCCATAACAATTTTATTTTCAATCAACATAGCGATATACACTGTGTGCAGAATTATTAGGCAAGTTGTATTTTAGAGGATTATTTTTATTATTGATCAACAACTATGTTCTCAGTCAACCCAAAAGACTCATGAATATCAAAGCTTAATATTTTTGGAAGCGAGTGTTTTTTTTTTTAGATTTGGCTATCTTAGGAGGCTATCTGTTTGTGCCGGTAACTATTACTGTGCAGAATTATTAGGCAACTTAATAAAAACCAAATATATTCCCATCTCACTTGTTTATTTTCACCAGGTAAACTAATATAACTGCACAAAATTTAGAAATAAACATTTCTGACATGCAAAAACAAAACCCACCTTTCTTTATGATGACACTCAACTTCCTTCCATCCATTGATTCTGTCAGTTGCTGGATCTGTTTACGACCAACATTGCGTGCAGCAGCCACCACAGCCTCCCAGACACTGTTCCGAGAGGTGTACTGTTTTCCCTCCATGTAGATCTCACATTTTATGAGGAACCACAGGTTCTCTATGGGGTTCAGATCAGGTGAACAAGGGGGCCATGTCATTATTTTTCCTTCTTTGAGACCTTTACTGGCCAGCCACGCTGTGCAGCAGTTGGAGGCATGTGATGGAGCATTGTCCTGCATGAAAATCATGTTTTTCTTGAACGATACCGACTTATTCCTGTACCACTGCTTGAAGAAGTTGTCTTCCAGAAACTGGCAGTAGGTCTGGGAGTTGAGCTTCACTCCATCCTCAGCCCGAAAAGGTCCCACAAGTTCATCTTTGATGATACCAGCCCATACCAGTACCCCACCTCCACCTTGCTGGCGTCTGAGTCGGAGTGGAGCTCTCTGCCCTTTACTGATCCAGCCTCTGGCCCATCCATCTGGCCCATCAAGCGTCACTCTCATTTCATCAGTCCATAAAACCTTTGAAAAGCCAGTCTTAAGATATTTCTTGGCCCAGTCTTGACGTTTTATCTTATATTTGTTCAAAGGTGGTCATTTTTCAGCCTTCCTTGCCTTGGCCATATCCCTGAGTATCGCACACCTTGTGCTTTTTGTTACTCCAGTAACGTTGCAGCTCTGAAATATGGCAAAACTGGTCGCAAATGGCATCTTGGCAGCTTCACCCTTGATTTTCCTCAAGTCATGGGCAGTTATTTTGCGCCTTTTTTGCCCAACACGCTTCTTGCGACCCTGTTGGCTATTTGCCATGAAACGCTTGATTGTTCGGTGATCACGCTTCAAAAGTTTGGCAATTTCAAGACTGCTGCATCCCACTGCAAGACATCTCACAATTTTGGACTTTTCAGAGATAGTCAAATCTCTCTTCTTACCCATTTTGCCAAAGGAAAGGAAGTTGCCTAATAATTAAGCAAACCTTATATAGGGTGTTGATGTCATTAGACAACACCCCTCCTCATTACAGAGATGCACATGACCTGCTTTACTTACTTGGTAGTTGGCTCTCAAGCCTGAACAGCTTAAAGTAGGACAACATGTATAAAAAGTATCATGTGATCAAAATACAACTTGCCTAATAATTCTGCACACAGTGTATATGAGAGCTTGTTTTTTTTTTCGTGGGACAAGTTGTAGATTTGTATGACACCATTCATTTTAACCCCTTCCCGACCCATGACGCCACGTAGGCGTCATGAAAGTCGGTGCCAATCCAACCCATGACGCCTATGTGGCGTCATGGAATGATCGCGTCCCTGCAGATCGGGTGAAAGGGTTAACTCCAATTTCACCTGATCTGCAGGGACAGGGGGAGTGGTACTTCAGCCCAGTGGGGGTGGCTTCACCCCCCCGTGGCTACGATCGCTCTGATTGGCTGTTGAAAGTGAAACAGCCAATCAGAGCAATTTGTAATATATCACCTATAAAAATGGTGAAATATTACAATCCAGCCATGGCCGATGCTGCAATAGCATCTGCCATGGCTGGAGACCCTGATCTGCCCCCCCCACCGCCACTGATCGCCTCCCCAGTCGTCCTTTCTGCCCCGTTCTGTGCTCCGCTCCCCTCCATCCTCCTGTCCGCTCCCCCTGTTGTGAACTCTATTTTTAGGCTCCCTCTAGTGGTCACAAGCGGTACTGTGTAGTGTTGTCTTCTGCAGGTTGCTGCATCAGCTGGTTCGTTATCCTTGGTTCGTTTCCTATTTAACTCACCTGGATACTCAGTTCCTTGCCTGCTATCAATGTATTCAGTGCTCTTCAGATTCCTTGTGATTACCTTGCTCCCAGCCTCTCCAAGACAAGCTAAGTTTTTGTCCGTTCATTTTTTGATTATCAGCATTCATCATGTTTCTTGTCCAGCTTGCTAAGATGTGATCTCCTCGCTTGCTGGTTGCTCTAGGGGACTGAGTTTCTCCCCCCACACCGTTAGTTGGTGCGGGGGTTCTTGAAATCTCAGTGTGGATATTTTGTTAGGGTTTTTTACTGACCGCACAGACCCCTTACTATTTTCTGCTATCTAGTATTAGTGGGCCTCATTTGCTGAATCTGTTTTCACCCCTGTGTATGTGCCTTCCTCTTACCTCACCGTTATTATTTGTGGGGGCTTCTATATCTTTGGGGATTATTTCTCTGGAGGCAAGAGAGGTCTTTCTTTCTCTCTAGGGGTAGTTAGTTCCTCAGGCTGGCTCGAGACGTCTAGGATTTTTTAGGCACGTTCACCGGCTACTTCTAGTGTGTTTGGATAGGTTCAGATTTGCGGTTAGTCCAGTTTGCCACCTCCCTAGAGCTTGTCCTATGTTTGTTACTTAGCTGGAGTAATTCGTGATCCTCAACCACTAAGGATCATAACAGTATAGCAGGCCAAAAAAGTGTTTAATGCATCGCAGAAGTGGGATAGAAAGAAAGACCTCTCTTGCCTCCAGAGAAATAATCCCCAAAGATATAGAAGCCCCCACAAATAATAACGGTGAGGTAAGAGGAAGGCACATACACAGGGGTGAAAACAGATTCAGCAAATGAGGCCCACTAATACTAGATAGCAGAAAATAGTAAGGGGTCTGTGCGGTCAGTAAAAAACCCTAACAAAATATCCACACTGAGATTTCAAGAACCCCCGCACCAACTAACGGTGTGGGGGGAGAAACTCAGTCCCCTAGAGCAACCAGCAAGCGAGGAGATCACATCTTAGCAAGCTGGACAAGAAACATGATGAATGCTGATAATCAAAAAATGAACGGACAAAAACTTAGCTTGTCTTGGAGAGGCTGGGAGCAAGGTAATCACAAGGAATCTGAAGAGCACTGAATACATTGATAGCAGGCAAGGAACTGAGTATCCAGGTGAGTTAAATAGGAAACGAACCAAGGATAACGAACCAGCTGATGCAGCAACCTCCAGAAGACAACACTACACAGTACCGCTTGTGACCACTAGAGGGAGCCTAAAAATAGAGTTCACAACATCCCCCGTCCTCCTGTCCGCTCCCCCGTGCTACGATCCACCCCCCCGTGCTCCGATCCCCCCGTGCTCCGATCTCCCTCCTCCTCATACTTACCGAGCCTCGCGGTGTCCATCCGTCTTCTTCATGGGCGCCGACATCTTCCAAAATGGTGGGCGCATGCGCAGTGCGCCTGCCGAATCTGCCGGCCGGCAGATTCGTTCCAGGAACATTTTGATCGCTGTGATAAAACCTATCACAGTGATCAAAATAAAAGAAATAGTAAATGAACCCCCCCTTTATCACCCCCCATAGGTAGGGACAATAATAAAAATAAAGAAAAAATATATATATATTTTTTCCCCCACTAGGGTTAGGGTTAGGGCTAGGATTAGTGTTAGGGTTAGAATTAGGGTTAGAACTAGAGTTAGGGTTAGATTAGACTATGTGCACACATGGTGCGGATTTGGCTGTGGATCTGCAGCGGATTGGCCTCTGCGGATTCGTAGCAGTTTTCCATCAGGTTTACAGTAAAATGTAAACCTACTGAAAACCAAATCCGCTGTGCCCATGGTGCAGAAAATACCGCGCAGAAACGCTGTGTTGTATTTTCCGCAGCATGTCAATTCTTTGTGCGGATTCCGTTTTACACCTGCTCCTCAATAGGAATCCGCAGGTGAAATCCGCACAAAAAACACTGGAAATCCGCGGTAAATGCGCAGGTAAAACGCAGTGCCTTTTACCTGCGGATTTTTCAAAAATGGTGCGGAAAAATCTCACACGAATCCGCAATGTGGGCACATAGCCTTAGGGTTAGGGTTGGAATTAGAGTTAGAGTTGGAATTAGGGCTAGGGTTGGAAATAGGGTTAAGATTAGGCTTGTAGTTAGGGTTAGGGGTGTGTTGGGGTTAGGGTTGTGGTTAGGGTTGGGATTAGGGTTGTGGTTAGGGTTGGGATTAGGGTTAGGGTTGGGATTAGGGTTAGGGGTGTGTTGGGTTAGGGTTGTGGTTAGGGGTGTGTTAGGGTTAGGGTTATATCTAGAGTTGGAATTAGGGTTTGGGGTGTGTTGGGGTTAGTGTTGGAGTTAGAATTGAGGGGTTTCCACTGTTTAGGCACATCAGGGGTCTCCAAACGCAACATGGCGCCACTATTGATTCCAACCAATCTTGCGTTCAAAAAGTCAAATGGTGCTCCCTCCCTTCCGAGCCCCGACGTGCGCCCAAACAGTGGTTTACCTCCACATATGGGGTACCAGCATACTCAGGACAAACTGGGCAACAATTATTGGGGTCCAATTTCTCCTGTTACCCTTGCGAAAATAAAAAATTGCTTGCTAAAACATAATTTTAGAGGAATGAAAAATTATTTTTTATTTTCACGGCTCTGCGTTATAAACGTCTGTGAACCACTTGGGGGTTCAAAGTGCTCACCACACATCTAGATAAGTTCCTTGGGGGGGTCTAGTTTCCAAAATGGGGTCACTTGTGGGGGGTTTCTACTGTTTAGGCACATCAGCGGCTTTGCAAATGCAACGTGACACCCGCAGACCATTCCATCAAAATCTGCATTTCAAAACGTCACTGCTTCCCTTCCGAGCCCCGACATGTGCCCAAACAGTGGTTTACCCCCACATATGGGGTACCAGCGTACTCAGGACAAACTGGACAACAATTATTGGGGTCCAAGTTCTCCTGTTACTCTTGCGAAAATAAAAAATTGCTTGCTAAAACAATTTTTGAGGAATGAAAAATTATTTTTTATTTTCACGGCTCTGCGTTGTAAACGTCTATGAAGCACTTGGGAGTTCAAAGTGCTCACCACATATCTAGATAAGTTCCTTGGGGGTCTAGTTCCAAAATGGGGTCACTTGTGGGGGGTTTCTACTGTTTAGGTACATCAGGGGCTCTGCAAATGGAATGTGATGCTCGCAGACCACTCCATCAAAGTCTGCATTTCAAAACGTCACTACTTCCCTTCCGAGCCCCGACTTGTGCCTAAACAGTGGTTTACCCCCACATATGGGGTATTGGTGTACTCAGGACAAACTGGGCAACAACTATTGGGGTCCAATTTCTCCTGTTACCCTTGTGAAAATAAAAAATTGCTTGCTAAAACATCATTTTTGAGGAAAGAAAAATGATTTTTTATTTTCACGGCTCTGCGTTGTAAACTTCTGTGAAGCACTTGGGGGTTCAAAGTGCTCACCAAATATCTAGATAAGTTCCTTGGGGGGTCTAGTTTCCAAAATGGGGTCACTTGTGGGGGTTTCTACTGTTTAGGCACATCAGGGGCTCTGCAAACGTAACATGATGCCCGCAGAACATTCCATCAAAGTCTGCATTTCAAAACGTCACTACTTCCCTTCCGAACCCCGACGTGTGCCCAAACAGTAGTTTACCCCCACATATGGGGTATCAGCGTACTCAGGAGAAACTGGACAACAAAGTTTGGGGTCCAATTTCTCCTGTTACTCTTGGGAAAATAAAAAATTGTGGGCTAAAAAATCATTTTTGAGAAAAGAAAAATTATTTTTTATTTTCATGGCTCTGCGTTATAAACTTCTGTGAAGCACTTGGGGGTTCAAAGTGCTCACCACACATCTAGATTAGTTCCTTGGGAGGTCTAGTTTCCAAAATGGGGTCACTTGTGGGAGAGCTCCAATGTTTAGGCACACAGGGGCTCTCCAAACGCAACATGGTGTCCGCTAATGATTGGAGCTAATTTTCCATTCAAAAAGCCAAATGGCGTGCCTTCCCTTCCGAGCCCTGCCGTGCGCCCAAACAGTGGTTTACCCCCACATATGGGGTATCATCGTACTCAGGACAAGCTGGACAACAACATTTCAAACAGAACTTCACATCATGACTGCTCACAGTGATTAGGGTTTCATAAAATAATAATCGACTTGCTTACACAATCATATTAATGGTTTGAGGGAGCGAGGGGAGGGGAAGGGAGTTAAAGTTTAAGATAGGTTCCTTTTAACTCACCATTCACTCTGAAAACCTACTTCAGCTTGGGTCAAAGGAAGATGGACTGCCATCACAGTGACATGTCATGTTATAACACCTATCATATGTTATGGAGAGGGAAAAGGGAAGGATGAGGAGCAGTTAGCACAGTAAAACAAACAGACTTTTACTTCTGTTTCAAGCATCTATTATACTCACTACAGTGCTGAATTCACAGCCACACAGCTCAGTACTACTGGATAATATCCTCCATGCTGCTATATAATGTCTTCTGAGCATGTGCTACACAGAAAGAAGAGCAGGAATCTGTCATGTGTGTACACCGTGTACGTGAAATATAACAGCAGTGAGTCCCCTCCCAGTATATCAGAGAAGACTGAAAATTAGGGTGAGGATAAACCGCTGAAAATGCAGAATGCAGGTCATATAATGGGCAGAAATAGTGTTATTCCTCATATACACTCACAACTTTTTATGAGCAGTCACCTGAAATGACAGATATATTTCACTGTAAACTGATTAAAAAAATACCGTTCTACTTTTATTTCATCCACTAGGTTGCAGCAGCGAGTACTTTACGGAAAGAGCAGCCGGATACTTTGATTCTGCCCACTTACTCCCAGCACCAAGCATCCTTAGGATTGCAGCAGCAGATTACACCAAGGAGGACGAACAGTCTCTCAGAGACATGACATGGACAATCACAGGTAATAAGCCTGCTAATCATCAGCAGATTACCGGTCGGAGCAGTTACTTTTCCCAATGTGGTAACAGATGGAGTCACACGTCTCAGTGAACTTGTGCCACTTCTGCAGAAAGAATTTGCAAAGAAATTCCGTTTTGTGCTAATGGGAGAGCGATGGATCTGGGCCCACGGATAACCCTACGTGGACAGCGCTCTGCAGCAAGCCGTGCGTCTTGTCCCCTTATACATATGTCCTTTGTGTCACGTTTTCAACATCAAGGGTTAATGTTCAGTACTTGTATCACGAGTAGAATCTAGAAGTGCATGGAGGAAGAACTAAAAACATCCAGTCTGCATCGTCTGGTACGCGAAATGACTCTACAGACAGCTGACAACCTCAGCACGTGTTCACACTGGAGCATCTGTACCAGTAATCCCCGCTGGCGTCCTTAAACTCACAGCTGGGGGTGGATTCGCTCATTGGTTTGCCTGTTGATGGCTAAAAAAGTGGAACCATCATTTCTGAAACGCCGTCTGATTTCATGTATGTGCCCAGAACTGGTTGCAAGTTAGATATTACCAGATGGGAACTGCGCAGTCTAATTTACAGACAAATATATTATTATCACCACTAATAATACAACTAGAAGTATAATAATTGTGTTATTGATGGCAAGAAATACATAGGAATCTTATTCTATCTTAAAGAAGATGTGTTCGTATGATCCACACCCCATTCCCCCCACTGCTTATAGGGGTCAGAGAGTCTTTAAGACATAAGGCAATCTGTTCCTATATGTAAGGGAAAAAACAATCTTTTATTCCTTATGCAAATGATGCTGAAATGCTCTGTGTGTGATCGGAGCCTGTGCCTCCCAGCTCTATTTCCCACCGAGGTCCTCCTGCTTGACATCTGCTTGCTGGGTGGCACATGGCGGGGTATAGAGGCAGGAGACAGAGGTGATGCTCTGGTCAAGCCCTTATTTCAGTAATGGAGCAACAGATTGCTTAACTACATGCCCAAATGTGTAGTTTGGGAAGTGCACAGTGCTGACATTCACTTTAACATGGAATCGGCAAAACTTTGCTTTGCTATTCTTATAATATCACATTCTTTAGGAATCTGAAATAAATGTAAAAAAAATAGCTTTAAGGGTCTTTTCACTTTCAGAGAATATGGATACCTTTAAAGAAGCCCTCACATCAATCTTTGTATCCTCTTAATATATTGCAATCATCATATTATATTGCATTGTGTACTTACAATTGCTCACTTTGCCTTTCTACCCAGATAATTTTTCTCTTTTGTCTGCTCTGTATAGAAACAGGAAGTCTCTTTTCCCTGCAGAAATCATTCCACTCAACTCTGGACACAGCTGCTCCCTCTTCTCACCTGCCATGGGCATTTCCAGTGACTCATGAATGATACAGGGAAAATTGACCTCCTGTTTCTACATAGAGCTTAGAAGGATTCTGCTAGTCAGGTTTTATTCACGTGAGGTCATAGACCTAAAGGATCCCAATCTGGAGGGACATGGCGGGTGTTCACAAAATCACGTAGCACACTAAATGTAATGGCATTACCTAGTTACACAGATTCTTTATTTTTCTGTAGGAAAAAGACACCATTTTTGTGGAATTGAATGAAGATTTGTTTTTTGACACTTTTTTCATGAAAAAAAAACGCAGTGTCCGGAATTGTTAGTCAATAGGAAATTATGAAATGCAACACACACAATGTCACATTTTTTTCAATTTCTGCACTTTAGCATGGAATTTTAAATGCTGCCTTCTAAAAGTATGGCATTTTTCCGGCATTTCTACCTAAACTTTGGTATAAGAGAAAAAAATGGCCTAAACAAGGCAAGTGCAAAACGTGAAGCAAAAAGTTAGTACGTCCTCCATCCACCACTGTTCAATGCTTCAGCGAGTCCTGTATGGCACAACTTTTTCTTGTACGAAACGAACAGAACAGAAAATCTGCAGGTGACATCATGGCTCATAGTCATATCTACACCTGACGTCATTTAACCTATGGAGCTACTAGTTCTCATTGAAGAGACCAAGCTGATTTTACTATCTGGCAATGCTCTATGGAAATAATCTTTGCAGGCATGCCTCCTGACGAAGTAAGCCATCTCATACCAGCGAAACGGCCTCACCTCAGGACAGATTCAGCTGTTATTTTTGCTTCTCATTAGTACAAAGCAAGTTATTGATTGGCTGTTTGAGATGTCAAAGGCTCTGCGTTAGATTCAGGCTTTTTTTTATTGCTCCTTATTAGTACAAAACAGATTATTGATTGATTGGCTGAGATGTCTTACCCAAGAGATTTGTCAAAGGCTCTGCACTGATGAGTAGCAAAAAGCCCTGTTCCATCTATCTGGTTTCGCTGGTATGACAGTTTTCTTCCTTGTAAAAGAGAGCAATAAATGTCAAGCACCAAAGAGAAAACATCGGTCTCCGCATCTGGTACCATTAAAGGTGTTATCCAAGACATATATTGATTACTTATCCTTAGAATAGGCCATTAATATGCTATCGGGGAGGACAACCCCCAAAGACGCACCTGCCATGGCAGATAGATGTGAGCAGTGTACAGAACCGGAACAGCTGTCTCTTTACACTGCATAGTGGCCGTTCTTGGTTACTCACTTCCCATCTACTTAAAGGGATATTCCAGGAATTATTTATTGATGACCTATTTATCCATTAAATTATTGGTTTCCTTTCTGTGTGGTTTGATACACAAGATTCGTTGCATTTAGTATTCTTTTAGATTAGAGTGTCACTAGTATTACATGAAATATTGAATGCAGCTTGTATTCATAGTAAATGAAATAACTGATACATAACACACATTAACAACCACGTGCCTAATATATGTACACGATACGTTGAAGGTTCTGGATGCTAAACATTGATGTCTATTTTAATGGAGAAACCGAATAGTGACCCATCTCTGCAGAAACAAAGGATCGGATATATTGAGATCCAATATACCTGATTATTTGAGGTTTACACATAAAACTGTTGTCTGACTCAACCTAAATCACTAGGTATGGATGTTAGCAAGCATCAAAGATCGATCTACTCTCAAAAACGGGCCCCATATTTTCCTGACATCTTTTATTTTCACCTTTCATAGCATGCTGCATTTTTTTTTCTCATAACGAATGCAGCTGAGAAAAAATATGAAGATCTGGACGTCCTCATTGACTAACATGGGTCCAAGTGCAATCCGATTTTTTATTGGCTGCCACTCATCCAATTTATACGCTAGTGTGAGCGAGCCCTCAATATGAGACTCACAAACCCATATATCTGCACCTACGCCTGACATCTGCCAAAACACAACTCTTCTGTTCCTTCAAAGAGAATCTTATGAAACAGTTCTACTCTCACTTTTTGCTGATCCATGATTGTAAATGATCCCAGATATTCTTTATTAGACAGTAATATATTTGTACAGAAGATCATATATTAAAATCCCGATTGTGAGTCATGCTGCATAGGATTTATGTCACCTGTTTTGCGGGAGGAAAAGGAAGAAACATGCACTTTTTGATTTCTATATTTTGTATAACTTGTTATGTTGAGGTTTCTATGAATATAATTGTATGTAATACTGGATAAACGTAGTGTATTGTACAGTTATTGTAATATTGAGATATTTCTATATAAAAAAATACACCATCATAAGTGTGGACTAGTTATTCAATAGATTTTCCATTCCACTGATTTACTAGAGTAAAAAAGATAAGCATGTTTTTATGTAGGACGAGGACAATGTTAGATGGGGAATGAATATTATTACAAATCATCAGCATTATGTAACAAAGAATACTCAGTAACAAGATAGAGAAAAATTATTTTATTTTATAGGGTAAGTGTTGTGTTAAAAAAACAACTACAATTATTTCTTAAGATAAGCATGTGTAGCAGGATTTCACTAGGCAATGGGCTCCTTACGTGTCCCTCAAGCTAGGGGAGCCCTAGACTTTTCCTGTTCCCCAGAATACCCCTGAAGGTGGAAATGCTGGGGCTTCGTACCTTGCTATGCTCCTAAATGCAGGCTGAACTGTCTCCTTCCCCACCCTGTGAGGTATTATTATTATTTATTTATATAGCACCATTGACTCCATGGTGCTGTACATGAGAAGGGGTTACATACAAATTACAGATGTCACTTACAGTAATCAAACTAACAGTGACAGACTGATACAGAGGGGCGAGGACCCTGCCCTTGCGGGCTTACATTCTACAGGATGGTGGGGAAGGAGACAGTAGGTTGAAGGCTGCAGTACCTCCAGTGGTGTTGAGGTGGCTGTGTGGTTATTGCAGGCTGTAGGCTTTCCTGAAGAGATGGGTTTTCAAGTTCCGTCTGAAGGATCCGAATGTGGTGAATAATTGGACGTGTTGGGGCAGGAAATTTCAGAGGATGGGGGATAATCGGGAGAAGTCTTGGAGGAAATTGGGTGAGGAGCGAAAAAGTGTGGAGGAGAGAAGGAGGTCTTGAGAGGAACGGAGATGACGTGAGGGAAGATATCGGGAGATTAGTTCAGAGATATATGGAGGAGACAGGTTATGGATACTGTTGAGCATTCCGATACTGCAAATATCGGGTATCGGCCGATATTTGCTGTATCGGAATTCCGATACCGAGTTCCGATATTTTTGCGATATCGGAAATCGGAATCGGAAGTGTGCGGTGCGTATGGTTCCCAGGGTCTGGAGGAGAGGAGACTCTCCTTCAGGCCCTGGGATCCATATTCATGTAAAAAATAAATAATAAAAATAAAAAATATTGATATACTCACCCCTCCGGCGGACCCTGGCTCTTAGCGGTGCCTCCGTTCCTAAGAATGCAGGGAGTGAACGACCTTCGATGACGTCGCGGCTTGTGATTGGTTGCGTGAGCGGTCACATGAGCGGTCACGCGACCAATCACAAGCCGCGACGTTATCGAAGGTCCTTCACTCTGCATTCTTAGGAACGGAGGCAGACGCTTGGACCGGTGAGAGCCAGGGGCTGTCCGAGGGGTGAGTATATCAATATTTTTTATTTTTATTCTTTATTTTATACATGAATATGGATCCCAGGGCCTGAAGGAGAGTTTCCTCTCCTTCAGACCCTGGGAACCATTCCGATATTTTGTGTCCCAATGATATGCATTGGTATCGGGTATCGGTATCGGCGATATCCGATATTTTTTGGATATCGGCCGATCCAATCCGATACCGATACCTTTGCATATCGGAAGGTATCGCTCAACACTAGTTATGGATGCTTTGTAGGTCAGTGTTAGTAGTTCTAAAAGTATGGGACAGACATGTATGGGATAGCACAAACCAGACAGACAGGGGAAACAAACAGGGATAAAAGAAGCTGCAATCATACAAATATACTCACAAAACAACAGAGTGGAAATCAATGGAACAGTAAGAGGGACTAACCAAATGAGAAGAAGACCAGAATATACACACAAATGACTGCTACAAAATCAGACTACACCTTCAACACCAAACTGGGTAGCTGTAAGCCATCACCAGCAGACAACAGAGGCAGCAGTGAGGTTTAAATAGAAGCATCTGCAGAGTGATAGGTTGGGCTACATAGCAAATGGAAAACGCCTGCTGCAAGAAAGGAGAGGACGAAAGGCAAAGGGTAAGCAGCATCCGGACAGCGACAGGATCTCCTGTGGCTCAGCGGATAGAGACGCCGACAGACAAGCACAGGACTGCCAGAATGAATCCTGAGGCATGACAGCATGGTGTTGCATAAAATAAAAACGTTCTTACATAGGGTAAAGCATGTGGATACATAGAGTTAAAGGGGTATTACTTAAAATAAACACGATATTAAATGTAATAAAGAAGGTGTTTCATAGGATAGACTTGGTGAAGATTCTTACTCTGGATAAGCATGGTTACATAGAAAGGGATTGTATTTCATAAGATAAGTGTATTGATTCATAGACTAAGGCTACTTTCACACTAGCGTCGTACGACGCACGACGAATTGTGTTGTTGCGACGTACCGACGCTAGCTGTGAATGCGCCGCACATCGGGGGCAGCGGATGCTGTTTTTCAACGCATCCGCTGCCCCATTGTGAGGTGCGGGGAGGTGGGGCCGGAGTTCCGGCCGCGCATGCGCGGTCGGAAATGCTGGACACGACGCACCAAAAAACGTTACATGCAACGTTTTTTGGTGGCGACGGTCCGACGCAACACGACGCAACCGTTGCACAACGGTTGTGACGTGTGGCAATGCGTCGCACTGCGTCGCTAATGCAAGTCTATGGAGAAAAAACGCATCCTGCAAGCACTTTTGCAGGATGCGTTTTTTCTAGAAAACGACGCATAGCGACGCAGTGCACGACACTAGTGTGAAAGTAGCCTAAGAATTCTATTACATAGGATAATTATGAAGACACAAAGAGCAAGGTTATTACATAGGATAAGCATATTGATACATACATTTATTACAAGAATTGCATTATGGTATATAGGCTAAAGATGAGAATACTTACAATAGGAAAGTATTCGCCATACATTGATTAGGGTAGATGCTACATTGTCATGATAATATGTTTTTAGCTACATAGAATGAATGACAGGTATTATAATGAATGAACTTATTAGATGTTTACTTTGTTACAGAAACCGAAAAATAAAAATATATACAGTATATATATGTATTATAGAACATGAAAAATATGCATGATTAAAATGAGATTATGAAAAAAGGCAGCTTGGTGGCTTTCCAAATATCTGTGTATTATGGATAAGTTCTGTTTATCAGTTATTATGTCCAGTTTTTTAAAAGCCTGAGCTGGATTCAACTGATGACAAAGTTGTGCTCCTTGTGCACTGCTCCGGCATCCATCTTTTCTGATCTGATTCTAATGCCAATCTTTCAGCAACTGTTGATGCATCGGACATAGACATTTTGAATTGAATCAATTGGGAAAGGGACATAATTCTCACTTGTAGTTCCATGTTCCATGCTTCCCTTGGTTGACAATTGTATTAAAGCAACCTTTCAGGTATAATGGAGGGCCATTTTCAAGCCAATATCAAAACATCATACACCATATGACTTCATTCATTTTTATATCCAAGATGTGGCCAATTACGCTTCCAATCATCACAGCCAGTTACCATATTAACTAAAAAAAGTGATACAAGAAATTAAAATGGATTAAAAATCATGCAGCGATCATAAAAATCTGTATGATCAAAGTGGTCAAATCCCTGTAATGCGGTCCAAATATACAGAATAAATATTGGATAGCTCATCCAAAAATCTGACCAAGGCAGTATTCATCTAAAATGTCCCTAGATGCATAACGAATTCATGAATTTTGCAAATGAATCATGTCACTGTTCAACTTAGTCACACATTATTAGACTAGATATGCCACATATTTATTCTCATAATAATCGCTATTCCCTATAATACACCTAGTACACCCCATTTTTAATAAGTGCTTGTGTGTGAGCACAATTTTCCGTGTGTATTTAGTCAATTTTGTGGTGTGAACCAATTGTGGGTTCTGTTTATCAATAAAGATTTGTTTGAATAGGGATTATTATGAGAATGATTTGAGACCCTGATTATAGATTTATTTACTCTAAGTTTATGCCACATATTTACCCCCATGCCACATGGCTACTTAGCTGTAGTCAAGTTGTATATCTCCACACCGGTGACACAGTCTTAGAGCTCGTTCACATGTCCGATATTTTCACATACGAGAAAAATGGACTGATTTTTCTGATCAGCGTTTTATCAGAGTGTGGTCTGAGTGTTATTCATTTTTCTCGTGCGTTGAAGAAAAAAAACTTCTCCATTCTGACGATCCTTAAAAATCAGACTGCACTCGGATGTCATCATAGTGCTGTCTGACTTTTTCACGGACCTAATGCCTTGCATTGCCGATGTTGATCCGACGGTTGGAACAAAATTGGGCATATGTCTCCATGGACATGTGAATGGCCCCATAGACTATCACAGGTGCAAGTGATATCTTTGAAAAACACGGATCGCACTCATACGTAAACATAAGACGTGACTTAGCCCTTATAGATTGTTGTACTGCTGCTTGAACACATAAATAAATCTGCCCCTAAATATTTTACTCCCCATCTTCCTAGCCTTGAGGCCAATGCATCTGCAGCATCACCACATCCACAAAAGACACATAGAAACCATGCAGACGCCCTCCCATTCTCTCGAACATGTATGGCCAAGTACAAGAGGGAAGTGTGGTTCCCAACGTGGACGTATCCTCTCTAAAAAGATATGCCACATGCGATGCATTTTTTACCAGTTGCATACATCCACACATTACCTTTGTGACATACAAGGAGATTTTCCTAACAATTGAACAGCATAAAAAAAAAAGGGGTTGGTTCACACACTGTGATCATATCATGGAAAACGTAGTAGTTTGTCCATGAATATGCAAAAAAGCACAAAAAAAATTGCAAAATGATTACATTTTAGGATAGCCCCCCACCCTGGAAATTTACAGATTATTGTGTAACGTAGAAATATTAACTCATCTCCAGTTACCGATTTGATTATTCTCAGGATACAATTAGAAGACCTATATTTTATAGAATTTGATGGGAATGTTGGCATATTACATACCCAGGCATCTGATATCTCACGAGCTTCCAAAATCTACTGTTTGGAGACATATTATTCCTAGACTTTTCTTCCCACTTTATAATCCCATTTTGCTTGATTATGTATCTAAGAGACTCTTGCATTTCTGTCTCCTCATTAAAGTCACCCAGAGCGATTATAATCATCTTAATATTATTGCTTAATAGGGCACTGTGGAGTCCGACTTGTTGGTCATACAAAGAATCCAAAGCTTTCACGTGAGAACTAAGGATGACAATGAGCCTTCGACTTTTCTCTATATTTTCAGTAGATGAATATGCCACATCTGTGGAGAAACACATTCCTAGAATTAGTTGTTACAAAATCAACATCTGATATAGTTATAAGATGAATCAACAATTGTTATTGATGGACAGTGGATCACTGTCCTCTGCTTTAACAAACTTCTCTAAAATCTATAAACAGCAACTCTGTGTCAGACACATTACTGACACTTAGAAATGGGTAATATGCACTAATGGATTTTCACGGACGTATCTTGGTGCAAAAAATTATACTTGTGAGGACACACATCCAGCTGAAATAGTCACTGGTGCCGGTGTGCCCCCCTCCACCTCCGGGTCCCGATGCAGCTGCCCTGGTGATGCGTCCGCCCCTTGAACACCATTCTTTATGTCATCAACTAAAGGCAGAAATTTGATATAGCTGAGAAAAGGATTCACAAGCTTCTACTGAATGCACTAGGAGCTGCCCAAACTCTGCATGCACAATGCCAAAACTAATGCTGTATAGTATTAAAGGGAATCTGTCAGCAGATGTTTGCTATTTAATCTGAGAGAAGCATAATATAGGGCAAGTAAGCCTGATTACAAGGATGTGTCACTTATTAAGCTGTGTGTTGTAGTTTCAATATAATCCGTGTTTTATCAGCAAGAGATTATCACTGCCTGACTATGTCTCTTGCGTAGACCAGTCTGGCTAATTGGTGAAACCCCGCCACCACCACTGATTGGCACCTTACTGACAATGTACAGAGGAAGCTGCCAATCGTGGGGTCTGGGCGGTGTTATACAGAGCTCAGCATTCTGACCATAGCTACATCTACAGTACAGCAGGGAAAACAGGGATTCTATTAAAACTAAACCAAGCAGTCCAGTAAGTGACACATCATTGGAATCAGGCACTCATGCCCTATAGCATGCTTTTTTCAGATTACATAGCAAAAACCTAGAGACAGATTCCCTTAAAGTATTACAACATTATCACATATCACAGTCAGACCAATGAACTTAGTTAGGCTATGTTCCCAGGATGACATTTTGGTGAGTTTTTGATGTTGCAGATTTTCTGCATCCATTAAGTAAAATAGGTTACTTGTATTTTTTAAAAAATACGCAGCTTAAAAAAACTCACCAAAAAAACTCATCGTGGGAATGTAGCCTAAGTAGCCAAGTATAGATAGAGTTTAGTCTCCTTCCAGGTTCAGCAGAGGTCATATAAAGCATTGGCACAGTTAGAATATCAGTGCAACAAAAAGAACTAATTCAATCATTTTTCAAAGGTGCTCAATTTTCTTGCATGATCTTGTGATTTGTAAGGTGTAAATGTATCTCACCTTCTCCCGGAACTGTGTTCCTTCCTGGAAGAAAAAGGTCATATCCACATTTATGTTCCAAAACGTCAAGTAAGATGTTGTTGACAAAATATTCCGCAGGATTATCCAATACTTGTTCATGACAACTTCTTGAATATATAACATATGCATCATAATCCTTCCCATCTGTAAAACAAAGCAGCCCAGTATTTGAATGTAGGGTGAGATGTAGTCTTTAAAACAAATGAACATTAGTAAAAAAAGAAAAAGCCAAACACAATGTCAAAATGTTGAAGTGATAAGGTCAAGAATATGTAAAAATGTTTCCTCTTTGTATTTCCATGATCCCTTCCCACATCCCCAAAGTTCCATCTTGTTTGTTTTTTCTTTAAGCCGTATCCGTCTACTGTGTGAATATATATAAAAATGAAATGAAAAAAAAAAGACTTACCATTTCTTGCTCTGTAACTCTTGAAAATGTCACGGAATAGTAGGACTAAATCAATTTTCAGACGAGTGTTACATGCACACAATAAACAACATAGAATTCCCAGGCAGACAAACACGACAATAATGTTGTATGTGTTATTAAAAGCTATAAAATAGAAAATAAACCAGTAAATTTCAAGCATAAAAATTGGATCTACATACCTACAAAATAATATTAAAATAGCTATTATTTATAAATCACATTTATAAAATCTTTCCAAAATATATTTATTTAACTTACAGCTACAAGAGTAGGTGTAAGTGACAAATAACTTAACTAGGTATGAATGTCATACCAAAGAGTTAATAGCCATTAACATATAATGTAGCACACGGCCACAAAATAAACACCTTAAAAATGAGTGATAATACATAGAACAACCACATGATTGCAGCCAGGTATATCATTCTCCTAAAAGCTCACAGATAATATACTTTGATAAAACAATTTGAACATCCAAAAATTAGTCCGGCGCTGAAGCTCAGACAACTCTTCCCAGCGCTGCTGCAGGTGATTGAGAGGTTTCGTCCTCTGAAAACAAAAGTGATAGATCTATCAAACACCAGGTGCGGAGCTTGAAGAGCTAGCCGTCGGTGGAGCTGGACTAGTCTTCTCTCCAGCATTGGTCCATATCCGGATCTTCAACGTTTATTATCTCTCAAGATTCGTTTTGGGCAGCATGAAACGCCTGACAGGTTCCCTACTTACCCATAATTCATTCATGCCATTAAAAGGTTAATTTTCTTCTATAAAGGAAAACCCTACAGAAGAAATGATGCACATACACACTTCTTATAACACCTGGCACATTCCTTTGTCCCTCCCTTGATGTCCAATATCGCTGGGATCAGCTGACAGTCAAATGTGTATTGGGGCCTCCCGCTGTGAAGGAGAGAATGGCTAATGCAATCAATTAATAAACCTTATATAAGCTAGTTCAGATATGGTGTAGCAAGATGGTGTCTATTTCCTGGAGCAGCACCCTGGAAGGAATGTGAGGAAGGCACTGAACATTGGACATTGGATGAAGACACCATATATGGAAGTGAAGTTGGAATGGACCTATCATAGACTGACATCATTACTATTCAGAAGTTGTGCAACATCCATTTCCTGTCTTAGCATGGTTATTTGTTTCAAGAATAAAAATTCAGTTGTGTGCTAGCCTTCGCTGTGTAAGGAGCATATATCCGCCTCCTGTGTCTGGTATCTCTCTTTTATGCGTGCACTTGGCTCATATTTAGGCCAGGAACAGGCAATCATTTAGATCTCACTTTAAGAGATCACCCCCACACCGCCTCTCCCATAAGAAATGATGCCAGGGCAGATACATGTTGGGCAGTTTGAATTTTAGTGCCAACCCTTTTGTTACTCAAAAGATAAGTTGGCTGAATTTTACTGAATATATGAGTCAGTCCGGAGAGATAACTGATGGCTGAGTGAGCGCTCAGCCGTCAGCTATATTATGTGTATGGCCAGCGTTAGTTCTGCAAATCTGTGTCTTATTATCATCTACACATTATATAGATGTGACTACCCACATATTCTGTGTATTCTTATGTAAATTATGCAAATATCAGAACCCCTTTCACAGAGTACCTCCCCTTTGTCCATAATTCAGACCTGACTCAGATAACAAACACTGACTGAAACCTGGCACACCTTTTCTAGTTCACATTTTTATTTTGGCTGTGTGTGAAAATAACTAACACATCTGCAGGTTCTTCACAGCACTTCAGTTTCCATCTCACAGTCAGTGTTGCCATAGTGTTGCAATACAGCAAAGCTGTGAGAGCTGCAGCAAATATGTTTGTTATGAGACAAAATTCAATTCTACTGTTCTGTGTTAGTTACTTGTCTCACACTCATAACTCCCCTTTTATTTAAAATAAGCTCTGGAGGCAGATTCTCATTTACATATAAGAAAAACATGGAATTCTCTGTAATAGGACATTGCATCACAGATACCAAGGTATCATTTTATTCTGCTTCCTATGACCTACATGCCCATATAGACAGCTTAGGAGGGTTGATCCTACTGACAAATTTCCTTTGTCATGGTAAATAAAAAGCTTAAAATGTATAACAATAAATATATCCATCCATGGTTAGGTTTTACTTAGCATATAAACAAGAGAAAGCTGGTATGAACTCAAGTTTAATCTGTATACATTAAATTTCCAAAAGTATGTGAACACCTGACGATTAGTCATGGGCAAACGTGCTTGGCACTGCTCGATACTCAATCGAGCATCAGGGTTCTTGATCGAGTAACAAGCAGTGCCGAGTATCTCGTAGTGCTCGGATCCCCGTAAGTCAATTATTTGAGCTCGCCACAGAGAAAGAGAGGGAGAGAGAGAGAAATTTTTTTCCCTTATGCTTGCTACTCGAGTCAAGCACGTCCGAGCATCTGATTTGCTCAATTCGAGCATTTCAGTGCTCGATCATCACTACTGACCATCACATCTGTGTGAGCTTGAAAGATATCCTATTACGAAACCATGAGTGTTTATTTAGAGTTTGGGCCCCTTCTGCTTGTACAACAGTTCCCACTATTCTAGGAAGACTTTACACAAGAACTTGTAGAATTTCTCAATATAACCCAAAGGTGTTCAGTACATCTGGTTCAGGCTCTGTCAAGTCCACCTTAGTTTGTCCACACCAAATTTATCAAATCCTGTCTGTGTGAACCTTATTTTGTTCACTGGTGCAAAGTCATGCTGGAACAGGAAAGGAGCTTTCCAAACTGTTCTCACAAAGTTGAACGCATACAATTGTCCAAAATGTCTTCCTATGTTGTAGGAATTACATTAATCCTTACTGGAAATAAAAGGCATAGGCCAAACCCTGAAAAACAACCCAAGATTTGTATTTCCCATCCACTGAATTATACAGTAGACACTTATACTTGCTGGTTAGATATACTTGCTGGTTAGATATTTTGTCAAAGCATCCTACAATCTTAAGTTTGTCCATTATCCTGCTGTAGTGAAACATGACTCATCACTCAAGAGACCACTTTTCTACTACTCTAGAGCCCAGTGATGATGTGTTTTACACCAGTCCAGCCAATATTTGGCATTGTGTACATCTGCTGGGTCATAAACCATAACCTAAACTTAACCTAATTTCAATGTTTTTAAAGAAGTTCTCCTGCCAAAGTGTTTATCCTCTTAAACCACGACTCCAGAAGGGTTATTTGTTCAGCGCTGGAGTGATACTTTAGATGTAAGTCTCCTGCTCCCGATTCTTATACTCACCTTTCAGTGACTTTACCTTTTACCAAAGCCGCTGAGGTGCTGCGGTGCTATCTTGTGCCTGTACCTTCTGACTCAACACTAAAACGTTTCGGTCCTGTGGACCTTCATCAGTTACTACATCGTGAGAATAATAAAGAAATAAACATAATCATATAACAAAAAAGAAAAAACAAAGCAAAAAAAACATAGGTATTTACAACGATATGTACAAAGTATAAACATGGTCATGTATCAGGAATAAACAAGTACATTATAGCGCTTAGAGACCGAGGCATACCTAATAGTGAGGTGAGAGGAGAAAAGATCTCTTGGCCAATAGAGCCCTATTGGTGTAGCTAAAAGGAAAAAGGGGTGGTATTATTACAATGAGGGCTAATGTAATATAGTGGTCCTCAAGCACTGGCCCCAGGTAAGTACCTTAATGTCCAGAGTGCCTCCAAGATAGCAGCATTGAGGCTGGAAGAAAATAATGAAGATTGGACAAAGTCCTTGTAAGTGAGTCATGCGGCGGAGTCCGGTGGGCGTGGCTAAATACCGATGTGGTGGCGCCGCTAGAAGATTGCGCTAGTTACCTGTGCTGTGTCCGGGTGTAGACGCGGTGTCCACCGCTTGTCCCAACATATGCCGGAGTGCAGTGGACCGGTATAAGCGCTGTTTTATGTGGACGGCATGCAGAGCCGGAAATGACATACAGGAAGTGCGTCATGGGGCTGCCTTGAGTGGCAGTCAGAGGGCGCCCAATAGAGGAAGACAGGCTGTGATTATGGGCGGGACAGTGCATGGAGATGGTTACCAGGTAGTCAGGGAATAGAAGGCGGAGTTCGGTGAAGTACAGAGCATAATGCTGCGTGATAGATGGTAGTGGTGAGCGATGAAGCATGCTCCTATGGTGGTAATAAAGTGTCCATTCCGGTGGTGAGAGCGGAGACTCAGTATAGACGGCTCTAGAAAAACAGATAAATGTGTTAATATGATGTCTAGTATACAAGCACCATCACAATAAAGCAGAGCCAATATGGTACAGTATGATATTCAAACCTCAATAAACAAAGACCGGCTGACTAGGAAAGTGCATTTACAGAGAAAATATAGTCTCTTACATAGAATAGGGGATGTTCTTGGACCTCAAGACATCGAGAGCTGCGGATGTAAATAGTCTGAAGATGAACATCATTGTATATTATTGGATAGATAGGTATACGGCACCCATAGATATGGGAAAAGGTGATAATGGAGATCGTGTGGATTCTTTATTAACCCCGGGATGGAGTACAGTTTTTAAATTAAAGTCTCTAGTGTCCCAAGTAAAACGGGGCCTCCCTTAGTTGGTTTACTGGTTAAAAGACAAGAGGTCATAGTCTCTATTCAGACCTTTGGGGTGTAGGGTATCCAGCGTATGGATCCAATACGCCTCTCGGCGTTTGAGAATAGCAATCCTGTCACCCCCTCTCCTTGGTGTCTCCACTTGTTCTATGATTAGAAATTTAAGTTGGGAGATGTTGTGTCCCATCGAAATGAAGTGATGTGGGATAGGTAACAGTGTGTTCCTGCATCTGATGGTCGATTTGTGCTTGGAGATCCGTTCTCTTATCCGCTGGGTGGTCTCTCCCACATACATAAGTCCGCAAGGGCACTTAATGAGGTAAATTACGTATGAGGAGTCACACGTGTGATACTGTTTAATGGGGAAGTTTCTGCCAGAGTGTGGGTGGTTGAAGGAGCTGCCCCTAAGTACTTTACTGCACTGAGCGCAAGACTATTGAGTTTCAGCTATCTTCCACAGGGACCCCTGAGGAACTCAGCACATTGAAAGCAGAAATCAAGACCAGAACAGACCAACATCGGAGGGACACGGAAAACAGGAAACGCCAAAAGTTCGCTAGAGATACGGAGGACTACGAACAGAATCGTGTATACAGATGGCAGGACAACTATACCTCTCGGCGCACCAACTCAAGACCTGGACACCGTTCCTCAACAGACTACTCCAACTCAGAATCGGAAATGGACAGAGTAGCCTCTATTCCGAATACCTCCCGTTTTTTAGGACAAAGGGGCCCACGAGGGAGAAGACGAGGACGCGAAGGGGCCATGGACACCAGAAGAGATCTGGAGCAGGGGCGAATCACACGGTCTCAGGTATGGAGTCCCTAATCGTAAATATTTCCTCAAGAACCTTGGGGACATCAGAATACAGTGTCCTACAAAAGGGGCTCTCCTTCTGTCCAGCATACCAGTACCGTACGTTCGATTTGGACATGGACCTACAGAGGTTCTACCGCTCCCTACGTTTAAAAGTATATTTTTCTGACCCCCATCATACTACCCCACAGATCCCTGAAAATATTGCCACCCCTCCCCAACTCCTCACTGCTGAGAGTCTAGGCCTACGTTCAAAAAGTCATTTCAGACCCCCACGGGGCTCCCATGCGGTTGAGGCATTCATAGGGTTCATTCAGGATTCCTTCCAGGAACTCCGAACACAGGTCCAACTCGGCCATCTCCATTATCCATCTAATCTCACCAGCATAGAGCAACAAGCCCTACGGTCATTACAGTCAGACACTAGTCTGGTAATTAAACCTGCGGATAAGGGGGGAGCCATAGTCATTATGGACAAGGAGGATTATCTTAAGGAGGCACTGAGACAGCTTAATAACTCCACGGTTTACCATAAACTTGAGTCCAACCCCACAGATTCCATTCGCAACAGGATTTCCAATATACTCAAGAGATATACGGAAATGGGAGTGTTAGACATGAAAACATGTGCCTTCCTTACCAATGACCACCCGGTCATTCCGGTATTTTACATACTCCCTAAGATCCACAAAAACTTAGAACACCCCCCAGGACGCCCCATAGTGGCAGCCACGAACTCTGTTCTGTCCCCCATCTCAATTTTCCTAGAGAGAATATTGACACCTCATATTCGCTCTACACGGTCATACCTCCTTGACACAGGGTCCTTCCTTGACATCATACGCTCTATGGGGCACATCCCCTCAGACGCCATACTGGTGTCTCTAGATGTCAAGGATTTATACACCTCAATACCACACAGGGAGGGCATCACCTCTGTGGAAAAACTCCTAACTAGGGCAGAGATAGACCACAGACAAGTCGCCCTTTGTATAGACCTTCTTACAGTAGTGCTCGATTCCAACCACTTCCTATTCCAGGATGAGTTTTTCCTACAGACACGCGGGACCGCAATGGGCTCCAATGTAGCGCCCCCGTACGCAAATTGCTACATGGCAGATTTCGAGGAAAGCCATATTTATCCCAACAGATTATACATGGACCATGTACTGTTGTGGAAACGCTATATAGACGACATCTTTTGCGTCTGGGGCGGCTCATTGGAGTCCTTGCTACAGTTCTTCGAATTTCTTAACGTCTCATGGCCAGGCATTACGTTCACAATAGCCCACGACCCTTATAGGATGAACTTCCTAGACACAATCGTAATCAAGGACCCCAATGGCACTCTAAGCACCGACCTACATGTAAAGGATACTGATCGGAACAGCCTACTTCACTATGATAGCCTGCACCCTCAGGCTGTCAAAAAGTCTATCCCTAGATCTCAAATCCAGAGGGTATCCCGTATTGTGTCGGATGACAATCTGCGGGCACAACGAGTCTCGGAAATGAGAGCCAAGTTCCGTAACAGGGGTTACCCAACATCAACCCTGAACGATGCAGAAAGAACCCGTAGTGTGACGAGACAGAAAAAAGAACGAATTCCATTCGTACATTCTTATCATCCATATGCATACATATTACATAGGAAAATCCGCCAACACTGGCACCTCCTGACCACTGCTCACCCCAACATTAAGGAGTTTAGGGAACCTTTTCTTCCCTGCTTCAGGAGGGCAAGGAACATCAGGGACACCCTCATTCGCGCAGATTTGGGAACAGGGAAACAATACCCTAAACAACGATTCCTACAAAACCCAAAATATGGCACCTTCCCATGTCTCCACTGCGCTCAGTGCAGTAATGTACTTAGGGGCAGCTCCTTCAACCACCCACACTCTGGCAGAAACTTCCCCATTAAACAGTATCACACGTGTGACTCCTCATACGTAATTTACCTCATTAAGTGCCCTTGCGGACTTATGTATGTGGGAGAGACCACCCAGCGGATAAGAGAACGGATCTCCAAGCACAAATCGACCATCAGATGCAGGAACACACTGTTACCTATCCCACATCACTTCATTTCGATGGGACACAACATCTCCCAACTTAAATTTCTAATCATAGAACAAGTGGAGACACCAAGGAGAGGGGGTGACAGGATTGCTATTCTCAAACGCCGAGAGGCGTATTGGATCCATACGCTGGATACCCTACACCCCAAAGGTCTGAATAGAGACTATGACCTCTTGTCTTTTAACCAGTAAACCAACTAAGGGAGGCCCCGTTTTACTTGGGACACTAGAGACTTTAATTTAAAAACTGTACTCCATCCCGGGGTTAATAAAGAATCCACACGATCTCCATTATCACCTTTTCCCATATCTATGGGTGCCGTATACCTATCTATCCAATAATATACAATGATGTTCATCTTCAGACTATTTACATCCGCAGCTCTCGATGTCTTGAGGTCCAAGAACATCCCCTATTCTATGTAAGAGACTATATTTTCTCTGTAAATGCACTTTCCTAGTCAGCCGGTCTTTGTTTATTGAGGTTTGAATATCATACTGTACCATATTGGCTCTGCTTTATTGTGATGGTGCTTGTATACTAGACATCATATTAACACATTTATCTGTTTTTCTAGAGCCGTCTATACTGAGTCTCCGCTCTCACCACCGGAATGGACACTTTATTACCACCATAGGAGCATGCTTCATCGCTCACCACTACCATCTATCACGCAGCATTATGCTCTGTACTTCACCGAACTCCGCCTTCTATTCCCTGACTACCTGGTAACCATCTCCATGCACTGTCCCGCCCATAATCACAGCCTGTCTTCCTCTATTGGGCGCCCTCTGACTGCCACTCAAGGCAGCCCCATGACGCACTTCCTGTATGTCATTTCCGGCTCTGCATGCCGTCCACATAAAACAGCGCTTATACCGGTCCACTGCACTCCGGCATATGTTGGGACAAGCGGTGGACACCGCGTCTACACCCGGACACAGCACAGGTAACTAGCGCAATCTTCTAGCGGCGCCACCACATCGGTATTTAGCCACGCCCACCGGACTCCGCCGCATGACTCACTTACAAGGACTTTGTCCAATCTTCATTATTTTCTTCCAGCCTCAATGCTGCTATCTTGGAGGCACTCTGGACATTAAGGTACTTACCTGGGGCCAGTGCTTGAGGACCACTATATTACATTAGCCCTCATTGTAATAATACCACCCCTTTTTCCTTTTAGCTACACCAATAGGGCTCTATTGGCCAAGAGATCTTTTCTCCTCTCACCTCACTATTAGGTATGCCTCGGTCTCTAAGCGCTATAATGTACTTGTTTATTCCTGATACATGACCATGTTTATACTTTGTACATATCGTTGTAAATACCTATGTTTTTTTTGCTTTGTTTTTTCTTTTTTGTTATATGATTATGTTTATTTCTTTATTATTCTCACGATGTAGTAACTGATGAAGGTCCACAGGACCGAAACGTTTTAGTGTTGATACTACACAATAAACCTTCAGCAGCCAAATCGAAGTTGAGTGCCGGGTTTTATATTGATTAACTATATGGTGTGGGAGCCTACCCGTGCACCTCTGTCAGCAGTGCTCACGTTTATATTCACCACTGTACCTTCTGACTGTCCAGAAGTTGGAAGTTACATCTCAAGAGCTCAATACAAGTCTATGAGAGTTAGAACGATGCTCTCATAGAGATGTATTGAAAAGTGACCTCTGGTGCACTCCATGAAACACAGGAGCTGCTGGCAGGTCACTTTTCGCCAAAGACCGCCCGGAGCGACGCTAGAAAGGATGACAGTGGCGGCAGGTGAGTATGAGACATGGGAGCAGGGGAATTACATTTAAACATAATTTTAAACTTAGATTAATAATCCAGGGTATTTATCAAATATGTAAATCAGAACAAACCCCATAAAAAACAAATTTTATTCCTTAATTTAAAATGCCACCAAACCTGCGGCTGCCACCACACAAACTCACAAACACTGTGAACAAAAAACTGCTAAAGGGATACTTATTCCTGTTGTGGTACCTACACTGATACCTTCCTAGCTGCAGGGGTTGGCACCCTAGGGGGAGCATTGTGGCGCCCCCACTCAACGATGGATAGCCCTAGGGTCCCTAGATACACCCTGCAAAATCTGTTTTGCCCCTCTACCCAGATGAGAAGCTAAAGGATCCCCTAATATCTAAACAAAGGTCACATCTATAACTAAGGAAATCCTGATCCCTAAAGCATATTTAAAAACAATAGAGAACATGTATCTTGGCATAAGTCGGCAATATATATAAAAGTTTGGCATGATACCAATCTGTACATATATATATATATATATATATATATATATATATATATATATATATATATATATATATATATATACAGTACAGACCAAAAGTTTGGACACACCTTCTCATTTAAAGATTTTTCTGTATTTTCATGACTATGAAAATTGTACATCACACTGAAGGCATCAAAACTATGAATTAACACATGTGGAATTATATACTTAACAAAAAAGTGTGAAACAACTAAAATTATGTCTTATAGTCTAGGTTCTTCAAAGTAGCCACCTTTTGCTTTGATGACTGCTTTGCACACTCTTGGCATACTCGTGATGAGCTTCAAGAGGTAGTCACCGGGAATGGTTTTCACTTCACAGGTGTGCCCTGTCAGGTTTAATAAGTGGGATTTATTGCCTAATAAATGGGGTTGGGACCATCAGTTGTGTTGTGCAGAAGTCTGGTGGATACACAGCTGATAGTCCTACTGAATAGACTGTTAGAATTTGTATTATGGCAAGAAAAAAGCAGCTAAGTAAAGAAAAGCGAGTGGCCATCATTACTTTAAGTCAAATTAAAAAAAACCTGCTTATATCTTTTTTCCAATTTTTATTAAAAAAACATTTCTATGTTATTTTTTTGAGGGGTGGGGGGTATTTTTTTCATTTTTTAAAGAACAGACGTGTATTTTTGTGATTAATTCCTATTTGAAAATTATAATGTAATTAAATTGACACGTTTCCCACAAATAGGTTTGTTATTTTTGTTATTTTTTTATATACAACATTTTTATATATATTTTTATATATCTTTCGTGTTTTTATATATAAAAGAACAATGTAGAATGAATCACTCCTCCTCTTCCTCTTTTGTAACCCCTCCCTCTATTAAACTGGGAAAGGGCTATTTAAGAAGGGTCAAATTAATTTTCTCCGTACAGCTGAAGAAAGCTACAAATAGCTGTGAAACGCGTTGTGTATATAGTTTTCATTTGTTTTATATCAGTTTGAATAAAATTTTACCTACAAGCAACCTGAAATTCCTGCACCTTGATTTCTCTCGGTGGCAAAGACAGCGCCAACCCTTGGTCCTCCATTCTGGCATGTGTTCTCTATGAACGAGCTGTTGCTAGATTCCTCTGATGTAGCTTATGTCCGAGAGAGCAAAAGGATCGGCTGTTGGAAGTCTAACGTTCCAGCTCCTTCTCATCATCTGTCAGGAAAGACTGTAGGCCCCAATACACTTTCGAACGGCAACCGATCCCTCCGATCTCAGCGGGTAAAGCAAACATTAGGCTATTTTATATGCAGGACTATACATCAGCATTCTGCAGTTGGCATGTGAAAAACTACTACTATGTATGGATTTCAAAAAAATTCATTCATTTTGACATTTACACAGTGCAGCTGCATTCAGTTTTGTATGTGGCCAGCCTTACCGAGTGGTTTCAGGACTACAAATCGTGAATTTATTCCTTTATCATTTTTAGCTATGCAGGTAAAATTAGAGTTATAGTCTTCTTTCTGCACTTTTACAATTGTTAGAATGGCCTCAACTGAAACCTCTTCTGTTCGTGAACGATTTTCCCTGGATGAACAGTGAATATTGTCAGTTAATACACATTCAATACATAGCTGTTGAGTACAATGTAAAAAAACATATACATAATACTGTTTTCTGTATATACAAGGCCCGTTTCTCAAATTAATCAGAAAGTAAGTTTCATAATTTCTGTCATAAATATTCCATTAAATATTTCATATTGTGCCTCCATTTTCGTTAGCCATGATCATACTTTTTGTCCCCTGCAGTGAATAATATACAAATGTACCTTTTTACTTGAATGAATCTCGATCCATTATTCACAGCTGTATTATTTATCTTCCAATAGACGTCATAAAAATCTTCACAGGTAAAGCAAACCAAGGCAGAACAAGACAGGTTTACCGATGTACCTGGAAAAGGATAATAATTATCATGGTATAAGGGTAACACAATAACATGAGACCAGAAATTAGTATTGTACATGGCAAATAAATGGAAAAAAAAACAGCCCAAACTAATAAAAACACATATAGCACGATAGACCATTCTATATCTTAAACATTTTTAGGGCAAAAAAGCAGAAATGTAGTGTTTGTATTGTCTTGCTTCAGTTTATATGATTGCTACAGAATCCTTGGCCAATCATGATATCTTTCAGGTTGTTGTTGGGGTTCATAATTCTTGCTGTCCAAAAAATACAAGTAACCCAGGAGGTCCTCATAAGAGACGGGATTTAAATAGGTTGAACACTACTTTATCAGTGATGACCTATCTTTAGCTGTTCTGGTATCTCCTGTAGCAAATGCTGCGCTGCTGGGTCATCTGATAGTAGCCATGGCCACAATCAAGAGGTTTATTAACACTTCAGGAGCTTCACAGGAATTAATTTAGGGTATGTGCACACTTTCAGGTTTTTTGGCGTTTTTTTCGCAATAATAACGGGAAAAAACGCATGCATATGCATCCTATCATTTAGAATGCATTCTGCAATTTTTGTGCACATGATGCGTCTTTTTCTGCGAAAAAAAACGCATCGCGATAAAAAAAGCAGCATGATCATTAATTAATTTTGTGGGTTTTTTCGCGTTTTTCCTGCTATTTAATGCATTGGGAACCTCCGGTAAAACCGCAAAAAAAAGCGCAAAAAAATGCATGCGGATTTCTGGCAGAAATGTCCGTTTTTTGTCAGGAAATTTCTGCAAGAAATCCTGAACGTGTGCACATACCCAAAATGTGGAAAGAAATACTGTATTTTTCTGACCATAAGACGCATTTTCCCCTCCAAATTTGGGAGGAAAGTGTGGGTGCGTCTTATGGTTGGAATGTAGCATGTGGGGAGGGGGCAGCAGCAAGTGGGATCGCACTGTGATCCTACTTGCAGGAGGCAGAAAAATGTCCCAGCTGCCCAGAATCCAGTGCTAGGGAAACCACATGGTCCCGATGATTAAAGTGCAGTGAATATTCATTAGCCACTTCCCCACCCACCTGTCAGCTGAGCAGTGAGCAGGGAGCTGCACATGAATAGTCCTTCACTGAAACATATATGGTTTCCCCAGCACTGGATTCCTGCAGCAGCTGGGGAGATCTGTGTGTCTGGTGGAGAAGGGGGCAGCAGCAGGGGCCGGAGGGAACAGCTGCATAACTGCCTGGGCTGGATGCTGAGGCATAAGGACCTGTGTGATGTCATGAAGTGGGTGGGCTGGAGCATCACATGATGGCACAGAGCCCTCCCTCTTCTGATGTCATCACAGGTCCTTCAGACACCCACTAGAATCTGCAGGCTTCCTCTTATGACCTGTGCTGTGGAAAGGCAACAAGAGGGAGGGCTCTGTGTGTGCAGTCATGGGATGCTCCAGCTTTTCACCTCACCACTGTGGGTGGCTGGCTGGCTTCCACAATTAAAAGGTTAGTCTTTACAACACACAATAAAGCACTCTGCCACTCCTGTGGTGAACTATAAGGCTGCCGTCACACTATCAGTATTTGGTCAGTATTTTACATCAGTATTTGTAAGCCAAAACCAGGAGTGGAACAAATAGAGGAAAAGTATAATAGAAACATATGCACCACTTCTGCATTTATCACCCACTCCAGGTTTTGGCTTACAAATACTGATGTAAAATACTGACCAAATACTGCTAGTGTGACGGCAGCCTAACTCCCAGCATGCCATAGGATCTGCAGGACATGCTGGGAGTTATAGTTCTCCCAATGGGATCTTAAAGCAGCACTCCAGTGTTATTTTTCAGTGCTGGAGTGGTGCTTTAAATATAAGCCCTGTGCCTCCATTCTTATACTCACCCTCCAGCGTCTTCATACAGTACTTTACAGACACCACACTGGTCCCGCAGCTTTCAACATAATAACATACTATTATAAATAATAACACCACATATAATAGTATGTTATTCAATTTTACCACTTTTTTTTTTTTTTGCTTCAAATATTTTTTTCCCTATTTTCCACCGTTAAAACCTGGGTGCGTCTTATAGTCCAGTGTGCCTTATAGTCCGAAAAATACGGTACATTAAAGAAGTTGTCCACTACTATAACTTTTTTTTTTCATAAATCTTGCTATTATGTGCCACTGAAAACATCCACTGTGTTTATTTTACCAATATTACCTTTTATCATGCTGTAGCAGCATATCTTCAATGCTGGATCCAGCTGTCATGGGGTTAATCGACAACTTCCTTTCTCCTGACTTATTGTGCTCTAATACTACGGCTGTGTGCACACGTTCCTTTTTTGTGTGTAAAAACGCATAGAAAATGCATACATATGCATCCCATCAATTATAATGCATTCTGCAATTTTTGTGCACATGATGTGTTTTGTTCCGCTAAAAACACATCGCGGTAAAAAACGCATCATGTTCATTAATTTTGCGGATTTTTCGTTTTTCCGGCTATTTAATGCATTGGGGAAAAAACGTGCAAAAAATGCACCAAAAATGCGAAAACAACGCATGCGGATTTCTTGGAAAAAAATGTCCGGTTTTCTTCAGGAATTTTCTGCAAAGAATCCTGACGTGTGCACATACCCTACAAGTTCCATGATGCATTCCACTGGCCTCTAAGCCCGAACCTAGCACACCCACTCCAAAACACACCCCAAACCCTCCCTCCTCTCCCTCCTCTATCTTCAAAAAGATTTGTGATGTCATTTCTGTCCAACCTCCTCTTTTACATTTGTCCAACCCACACTCCATTACACATAGATAGATAGATAATAGATAGATAGATGATAGATAGATAGATAGATAGATAGATAGATAGATAGATAGATATGGGATAGATAGATAATAGATAGATATGGGATAGATAGATAGATACATACAGAGATATATCTATATATCTATATCTATTTCCATAGATATGTCCATATCCATGTTTTAAAATCCCTTCACCCCTGGAGCTTTTTTAATTTTTTCGTTTATCGCTCCCCTTCTTTCCAGAGCCATAATTTTTCCGTCAATATGGCCATGTGAGGGCTTATCTTTTGCAGGACAAGTTCTACTTTTGAACGACATCATTGGTTTTACCATGTCGTGTAACAGAAAATGTGAAAAAAATTCAAAGTGCGATGAAATTGCAAAAAAAGTGCAATCCCACACTTGTTTTTTGCTTGGCCTTTTTGCTAGCTTCACTAAATGCTAAGGCTGTGTGCACACGTTGTGGATTTGATTGCAGATTCGCAGCAAAACCGCAGATGTAAAAAAGATCTGCAATTTTGCTGCGGATGTGGGTCCGAGAAATGCTGCAGTTCGGGAGGAAGGAAGTGTGTGGGCGGTGACTGTATGCGTGTATGTGTGTGCGGGCGGGGTCTGCGGACTGTTCGGATGTGTGAGGCGCTGTGCGGGACTGTTCAGTTGTGTGGGGGGCTGTGCGGGGGGGTCTTTGGGGGTGTGCGTGTGTGCAGGCATCATCCGATGGGACTACAAGTATGCAGCATCCAATCTTCAGCTAATCCAGAAATAATCCAGAAAATGGACATGCACCCTACACTCTCCATACATCTATCAATAGATATATCTATCCAGATATATCTATAGATAGATATATGAATAGATAGATGTATGTATCTATAGATCTATCTATCCATCTCATCTATCTGTCTATCTGTGTGTGTAATGGAGTGTGGGTTGGACAAATGTAAAAGAGGAGGTTGGACAATAATGACATCACAAATCTTTTTTTTTTGTTCAATAAAACGCACCAAAAAACTGCATCAAAACCACACCAAAAACTGCATCAAAACCAGTTTGCATCAAAAACCAGTTTGCATCAAAAGCGCATCAAAACTGCACCAAAAACTGCATCAAAACCTAGCAAAAACCGCACCAAAAACTGCATCAAAACTGCGCAAAAAAACGCACCAAAAACTGCATCAAAACCGCACAAAAATGCGCACCAAAAACTGCACCAAAACCGCGCAAAAACGCATTAAAAACTGCATCAAAACTGCACGAAAAACGCACCAAAACCAGACCAAAAACTGCACCAAAAACGCATCAAAACTGCACCAAAAACTGAATCAAAACCGAGCCAAAAAACAGACCAAAAGCTGCACCAAAAATGCATCAAAACTGCACTAAAAACTGCATCAAAACCACGCAAAAAAGCACCAAAAACTGCATCAAAATCGCCCAAAAAATGGACCAAAAACTGCACCAACAATGCATCAAAACTGCACCAAAAACTGCATCAAAACTGCACCAAAAACTGCATCAAAACCGCACGAAAAATGCACCAAAACTGGAACAAAAACTGCACCAAAAACTGCGCAAAAACTGAAACAAAACAGTGCAAAAAATGCATCAAAACCGCGCAATAAAAGAAACGGACCAAAAACTGCATCAAAAAAGGAACAAAACTGCACCAAAAACTGAATCAAAACCGCGCAAAAGAAGCATCAAAACCAAGCAAAAACCGCACCAAAAACGCATCAAAACCACGTAAAAACGCAGCTGCGTTTTATGCCAGGAGATGCAGGTTTTGTGCAGAAAATTCTACACCCAAATCTGCAACGTGTGCACATAGCTTAAAACTGAGCTGCCATTACATGTCTAGGTTATTTTTTATCTAAGTGGTGAAATAAAATTCCAAACTTTGCTAAAAAAAAATAAAATAATTGCGCCATTTTCCGATACCTGTAGCAGCTATATTTTCTGAGATATCGGGTTGGGTGAGTGCTACTTTTTTGAGTGTCGAGCTGACATTTTTAATGATACCACATTTGTGCAGATACGTTCTTTTGATCGCCCGTTATTGCACTTTAATGCAATGTCGCGGCGACCAAAAAAAACATAATTTTGGCTTTTGATTTTTTTTTCTCTCTACACTGCTTAGCAATCATGTAAATTTTTTAAATTTTTTTATTGAAAACAGCTGACATGTTGCGGCTTTGAAGTGGGCTCACCGCCGGAGCCCACCTCAAAGCGGGGGATACTGCCAGCTGACGTACTATTCCGTCAGCTGGCAGAAAGGGGTTAATGAACAATGTTTCAGTTAAAAAAATGAAAAAAAAAGGCGTGGGCTCCCGCGCAATTTTCTGAGCCTGAGGGGGAAAGCCGACGGCCGGGGGCCAATATTTGTAGCCTGGGAAGGGGGTAAAACCCATGGCCCCTCCCAGGCTATGAATATCAGCCCGCAGCTGTCTGCGTAGCCTTTACTGGCTATTAAAATAGGGGGACCCCCCGCCAAAAATGACGTGGGGTCCCCGTATATTTTATAGCCAGAAAGGCTAGGCAGACAGCTGTGGGCTGATATTCAGAGAAGGGCCATGGTTATTGGACCCCTGGCTACAAATACCAGCCCCCTGCCACCCAGAAATGGCGCATCTGTAAAATGCGCCTATTCTGGTATTTAGCCCCTCTCGTGCCACTGCTGAGTAGCGGTGGGATATGGGGTAATAAGGGGTTAATGTCACCTTGCTATTGTAAGGTGACATTAAGCTCTGTTAATAATGGAGAGGCGTCAATAAGACGCCTATCCATTATTAATCCTATAGTAGTGAAAGGGTTAAAAAAAATTAAAGACACAGCCAGAAAAAAGTATTTTAATATTCTTAATTTAACCATAATCGATCGCCTGCAAAAAAATTTAAATAATAAACCAACCATATACTACCTGTTTGCCGTAGTCCAATTAGTAACGAGTATCCCATGATGATCTCCCCTATAGAACAGTGACATCGGGTGAAGTCACTGCTCTATAGGCCTCCAGTGACACACTGACAGAAGACAATGGCTCCTGCAGTGCATCACTGAAGAGGTTACCTCAGTTCAGGGTCTCACTTTATGGCAAAGCTGTGTGAGAATTTTCCCACACAGCAGTGCCACAAGTGAGACTAGGGACTATTTTCTCACAGGGGCGTAGGAATACATTGTGGAACGATGCCTTCCTTCATTGTATTCCTGGAGCCCCTGGAGAGCGGTCACATCAGCTGATGCTGATGCTCTCCATGGTAGATCGTCGTGGGACACTCGTTTTAATTGGATATCTGCGGATCAGGAATATAATGTTTGTTTTATTATTTTAATATTTTTTACAGGTGACACTGGCTTTGGGGATCAAGGTGACAAGGTGATGATGAGTATGTACTCTATGTTTAATGTACTGTATGTCTATATGTATGTATGTATGTATGTATGTATGTTGCATGTTGTATGTTGCATGTCGCATGGTGTATGTTGTATGTCGCATGGTGCATGTTGTATGTCGCATGTTGCATGTCGCATGTTGTATGTTGCATGGTGCATGTTGTATGTCACATGGTGCATGTCGCATGGTGCATGTTGTATGTCGCATGGTGCATGTTGCATGTCGCATGGTGCATGTTGCCTTTCGCATGGTGCATGTTGCATGGTGCATGTTGTATGTCACATGTTGCATGTTGCATGGTGCATGCTGCATGTCGCATGGTGCATGTTGCATGTTGTATGTCGCGTGGTGCATGTTGCATGTCGCATGGTGCATGTTGTATGTCGCATGGTGCATATTGTATGTCACATGTTGCATGGTGCATGCTGCATGTCGCATGGTGCATGTTGCATGTTGCATGTCACGTGGTGCGTGTTGTATGTCGCGTGGTGCATGTTGCATGTCGCATGGTGCATGTTGCATGTCACATGGTGCATGTTGCATGTCACATGGTGCATGTTGTATGTCGCATGGTGCATGTTGTATGTCACATGGTGCATGTTGCATGTCACATGGTGCATGTTGAATGTCGCATGTTGCATGTAGCATGGTGCATGTCGCATGGTACATGTTGTATGTCGCATTGTGCATGTTGTATGTTGCATGGTGCATGTTGCCTGTCGCATGTTGGATGTTGCATGGTGCATGTTGCATGGTGCATGTTGTATGTCACATGGTGCATGTTGTATGTCACATATTGCATGCCACATGTTGTATGTCGCATGGTGCATGTTGTATGTCGCATGGTGCATGTTGCATGTCGCGTGGTGCATGTTGTATGTCGCATGGTGCATGTTGCATGTCGCATGGTGCATGTTGTATGTTGCATGGTGCATGTTGCATGTCGCGTGGTGCATGTTGTATGTCGCATGGTGCATGGTGCATGTTGCATGGTGCATGTTGTATGTCGCATGGATCATGTTGTATGTCACATATTGCATGCCGCATGTTGTATGTCGCATGGTGCATGTTGTATGTCGCATGGTGCATGTTGTATGTTGCATGTCGCATGTTGTATGTTGCATGGTGCATATTGTATGTTGCATGCCGTATGCCGCATTTCACATGTTGCATGTCACATGTCGCATGCTGTATGTCGCATGGTGCATGTCGCATGGTGCATGTCGCATGTTGTATGTCGCATGTCACATGTTGCATGTCGCATGTTGTATGTCACATGTCACATGTTGTATGTCACATGGTGCATGTGGTATGTCGCATGTTGTGTGTACTGTATGTGTGTAATGTATGTTGCATGTCTATATGTATGTTGTATGTACTGTATGTGTGTAATGTATGTTGTATGTATGTTGTATATCTATATGTATGTACTGTATGTGTGTAATGTATGTTGTATGTATGTTGTAAGTACTGTATGTGTTTGTTTTTTTACATTCAACACATTAGTCGGATGATGGGACTACTACTGTCCCATCATTGGCTAATGTGTCACTCACTGTCACTATAGCAGGCATAGCCCGATGGGACATAGCCCTGCAGACCCCCCTGCCCCTTCCGCACATCCCAGCACCACCAGGAGATCCCAGCGCCAGCCGCAGACCCACCGCGCAGACCCCCCCGCCGCATGTAGTTCCCGGCACCGGCCGCACATTCCAGCACAGCCAGCAGAGCAGACCGCCCCGCCCACAGCCCCGCCCTCAGCCCCCAGCACAGGTCCACAGGCTGACCCCAGCACCGCCCACAGCCCAGTCACTCTTGATGAGTGACCGCTGTCTGTGGACGCTGGAAATTGACGTAACGGCGGCGGAAATTAGCGGCGGCTGCAGCCTGGGGGTCACGTGACCCGGACTCAGCCGCCGGCATAGCGCCGCTCACAGGCTAAAACGCCAACATAAGGTATTTGCAAAATTCATAAGGGGCCCCGGGGGGATACATTGGGGGGTTAATTGAAAGTATTGGACAACCCCTTTAACATTTAACTTTTTTTCTTTCACAAAAATGTTATTTTAGCCCCAATTTTTTTATTTTCACAAGGGTAACAGGAAAAAATGGACCACAAAATTTGTTGTGCGATTTCACATGAGTACACTGATACACCATATGTTTGGGCACATGGCAGGGCTTGGAAGGGAAGGAGTACTGTTTGACTTTTTGAACGCAAAAAAGGCTGGAATCAATAGTGGAAACCATGTCAGATATGGAGAGCCCCTGATGTGCCTAAACGGAGGAACCCCCCACAAGTGACCCCATATTTGAAACTAGACCCTTCAAGGAATGTATCTAGATGTGTGGTGAGCACCTTGAACCCCTAGGTGCTTCACAGAAGATTATATAGTAGAGCTGTGAAAATAAAAATCACATTTTTCCCACAAAAAATTTCTTTAGCCCCATTTTTTAATCTTTACTAGGATAACAGGAGATAATAGACCCAAAATTTGTTGTGCAATTTCTCCTGAGTACACTGATACCCCATATGTGGGTAAAAACTACTGTTTGGGAACATGGCAGCCCCTGATGTGCCTAAACAGTGGAAACCCCCACAAGTGACCCCCTCAATGAATGTATCCAGATGTGTGGTGAGCACTTTGAACCCGCAGGTGCTTCTCAGACGTTTATAACGTTCAGCCATGAAAATTTTTAATAAATTGCATTTTTTCCCATAAAAATGTTGTTTTAGCACCAAAGCATTTTCACAAATATAACCGGAGAAAATGCAGCAAAATTTTGTTGTGCAATTTCTCCTGAGTACTACGATACCGCATACTGTTTAGGTGCACGGCAAGACTAAGAAGGGCAAGAGCGGCGTTTGACTTTTTGAACGCAAAATTGTGTGTAAGCGTTAGCAGACGCCATGTCGGGTTTGGAGAACCCCTGATATGCCTAAACGGTGGAAACCCCACAAAAGTGACACCATTTTGGAAACTAGATTCCACAAGGAATTTATCTAGACATATGGTGAGCACCTTGAACCCTCAGGTGCTTTACAGATATTTAAAAATGTTGACCTGTCAAAATGAAAAAATAAAGTTTTCCTGCAAAAATGTTGGTTTTGCCCAATATTTTCCTTTTCACAAGGATAACAGGAGCAAAATGGACCGTACACTTTGTTGTACAATTTCTCCTGAGTTCATCGATATCTCATATATGGTTGAAAATTACTTTTGTGGCACAGCTCACAGTGCAAAGTTCAAAAGGGAAGGAGAGCCATATTGGAGTTCAGATTTTGCTGGAATGGTTTGAGGGTGCCATGTCACATTGGCAGAGCCCTGAGGTGCCAGAACAGCAGAAGCCCCCAATAAGCGACATAATTTTACAAACTAAACCTCTCAATTAGTTAATCTAGGGGTGCAGTCAGCATCTTGACACCACTTGTGCCTCAAAGAAATTTATACCATTGGCCGATGAAGAAATAATAATTACATTTTTGCTGCTAAAATGTTTTATTCCCAAATTTTCAGTTATTTTATTTTTATAAGGGGTAATAGGAAAAAAATGGACCTCTCACTTTGTTGTGCAATTTCTCCTGATTGTGCGAATACCTTACATGTGCTCGAGAACAACTTTTGAAGCACAGTGCAAAGCTTAGAAGCGAAGTAGTGCCATACTATAGTGCAGATTTTACTGTTATGGTTTGTGGGTGCCATGACCCACTGGAAGAGTCCCTGAGGTGCCACAACAGCAGAACACCCCCATAAGTGACCCCAACTGACAAACTACACCGCTCAATAAGTTCATCTAAGGGTGCAGTGATCATAATAACACCATGGGTGTGTCACAGAATTTTACATTATTGGGCAGTGAAGAAAAAAAAAAATTTACCACCAAAATTTTGTTTTAGCCCCAGATTTTACATTTTCACATAGGAAGTGGGAAAAAAAATAACGCCAACATTTTGTCACGCAATTTCTGTTGAATGTGGAAATATGCCATACTGTATGTGGCTGTATAGTACTGTGGAGCGGCCCCCAAATGCAGGGCAGCGGGGTACTCGGTACCGGGTTCCTCAGTCCTGGGGATGTCACGGTGGCCTGACCCGGTCCGTGGCCCTGCTAAGGGGCGCCCAATTAAAGATGTAGGTGACGGTGTAGGTCGCAGTAAATAACGAAGACACAGGGTTGCCGTCTCTTTACCTTTTTACTGAAGGCTTCGGCAGCCGCAATCCAGAGCACTGCTAACAGGGCTGGCTGAGACCGGCCGGTCCGAAGGCACATCCAGAGTTTCCTTTTACAGTTGGAAATCAGTAGCCTTCCTACCAGCGCCTGCGTGTTGTAGTACCTCCCTGCTGAGCACCACGGGATAGTCCTCACAACTGTTGTGTATGTTTCTGTTCTTTCTCTCTCCGTCCCCCAGATGATATGGATAGGACACACCAGTATGACGGGGTAGGCCTGGAGTTATTTTATAGGGACCCTACAGATGCCCCTCTCCCACAATTGCCTCCGTTGTCTTCGTTAGGTGTAAAGGTGAGACAGCCAACCTAAAGTTGCCTGCCCTGCCGTAGTTCAAAGTCAAGCGTAGAATCTATTACTTCCTCGGCGTTCCGGCCGCCGGCTACGCGCCTCAGAAGGATGTTGCTGATCTTGAGGCACGACTCCTTCTGTTTCTATCTCCTTTGTGCTGTGATCCTGTTTCTCACTTCTCCACAATATGCTTCGCTTCGTGTCCTTTCTTAGGAGTCTGCCGCTATAAGACACAGGCACGGCTCCGTAGCGATCTGTCTGTGCTAGGCCGCTGTCAGGATCCCACCCCTGACAGGTCCTCTCTCGAACTCTCCCCAGCTACTTTCTCCCTAACTTCCTATCCAACCCCCAGTTTTACCCATGTGTGAGGAGTGGCCTCGTAGATAGGACCTTTTGCTCCCCCTGGCGGCCGGAGTGTGAAGTGTAATGTGTGTCTGTGATACCTGCAAGGTGAACTCTTTTAGTGGAATCAGACGTACCATCACTCCCCCTGGTGGAAGAGCGACGTTACTGCAACGATCAGACTCTGGGGTGCTGCACCCCCCCCCCGTTAAATCCAATACTCCCGGACTGGGAAAAGAAGAACAACAATACATGTTAACAAAAGACATACAAAACTTTGAAATACTATGAACAAGTAAATGCTATGAACAAGTAAATATAACAGTGTTTCCCTTTATGGGAGGTGAGGACGCTTGAACGTTGCGAAAGTTTGGTCATGCACAGTTCATGACTCCCAGTTCAGTGGGTGCAACCTTGAAACAGCAGGGACCTCGGGTAAACAAAGGGGTCCCTGTCAAAGTTTTGGAGCAATTCACTGTCCATCACTCCATTGTCCATTTTTAAACCTGTAACAAAGATATTTACACAAACATTTTCAACCAAATAGCAACTATCGTTAGTATCTCCAAGTTTTGTAGCGAAGTGGAGTTTGATTCTTGGTGCTATGTGTAGACCTCCGCAGTGCAGGGGTTGCTATTGGCCTAACAGGGCCCGCTATGCTTGCTATTGCTGGTGTAGTGCACTGTCTTCTAGCTACACTTCTAGTGAGTCTGGGTAGCACTGGCATGCTGGAGCTCTCAGGGCTGCTGCTACTAATGATGGGTATGGCAGATTCACCTATAGCAGAGGGAGGACTTTGCCGGTTCAACGGTTGGCATGGCAACCTCTGGTGGGGTCCGCTGTGATTGCGGGTCCTGATGATCTGGCACCACATCTAGTTCTGGCGGTTTCAGTTGACGAAACGTTAAGACAGGTACCACGATGGCCTGATTTATTTGAGTCCAGGACTGGGGAAAATCACCAAGAACAGTGTGTATCATCTTCTCCTCTTCTACAGGTGGAGAAGTTCTGGGATCTGTTTCCCTCTCTCTCAACTTATCAGGGCATATTTTAAGGTGGTCTCTGGATATTGCCGTTGAGGTTTCCCCTCCATCTTTGCTGATGAGACAGACCTTTGTATTGTCAAAATTGGATGGCAGGATTGTATACGGTTCCGCTTCCCATTGGTCATCAAGCTTGTGTAATCTCCTCTTCCGTTTGAGTACTTGCTCACCGGGTGACAAGGGAATCACAGGAGCATGCTGGTTGTAGTCTCTTTCTTGTTTTTGTCTGGCTTGGGCGAGACATCTTTCCACGCATTCCTGTATTTTGCGGTACCTTTGCTGCCTTTCTGCATCCCAATCTGCATCTGGAGAGGTATCTTCGGGGGTCAGGACTCCCATGTCTAGATCAACAGGTAACTTGCTAGATCTTCCTCGCATCAGGTACGCTAGAGTGCAGTTGGTGGAATTCACTGTGATGTGGTTGTACATGTCTACCAAGTCAGGCAACTTCGTTGGCCACAAGTTCCGTTCCTCCACAGGCAAGGTCTTCAGTAAGTCGATGACCACTTGGTTCATCTTCTCACACATCCCGTTAGTTTGTGGATGGTACGGGGTGGTTCTGATCTTCTTTTTCCCCCCGTACAGATTGCAGAACTCCTGGAACACCCCCGCTTCAAATGCTGGTCCCTGGTCGGTCAGTACCTTCTCCAGGTACCCATGTGGTCTACAGAAGTACTGCTGGAAGGTTTTGGCGGCCGTCCTGGCCGTTAGATCTTTGACAGGCACAACTACCAGGAATCTGGAGTAGTGATCCACGATGGTAAGAGCGTAGACATAGCCTGACTGGCTAGGTGTTAGCTTCACATGATCTAGCGCGACCAGTTCGAGCGGCCGTTTGGTGATGATGGGCTGCAAGGGAGCCCGTTGGCTGTCACGGTCCTTCCTGCGTAGGCTACATGGGCCGCACTCTCGACACCACTTCTCTATGGCTTTCTTCATGCCAATCCAGTAGAACCTCCCTCGGAGTAGCCTCTCCAACTTCCTCCATCCGAAGTGTCCAGCCCCATCGTGGTACGCTCCCAGGACCATTGGCGCATCTTGCCTGGGAACCACTATCTGCCATACCAATTCATGAGTGTGTGGGTCGATGCTTCTCTGGCACAGCTTACCATCGTGAATAAACAGTTTGCCTCTCCCCTTCCACAGCTGTTGTGTCTCTTGTGGATCATCCGGGCCTTGATGCAAACCTGCCTGTGTCAGGAGCTCTTTCACCCGATGGACCGCGGGGTCACCATCCAGGGTCTCTGCCCATCCATGGTGGGGCAGGGCATTCAGCGTGGCGTCCTGCTTGTTCTTGTGCCTGTTCTTCACATGATGGGAACACTGAATGGCTTTGGGGCGATGGAAAGCGGGCAGCTCCACCTCTTCAAGTGCCTCTGGGTCCTCCCCCGTTTCTGGCAAGTTGGGCATCTGGGACAAGGCATCGGCATTCGCATTCTTGTGCCCTACCTGGTACTTGATGGTGAAGTCATAATTGGACAGCCGGGCCATCCACCGCTGTTCCAAGGCACCGAGTTTTGCTGTATCCAAATGCGTTAGTGGATTATTATCCGTGAAGACGGTGAATTTTGCTGAGGCCAGGTAGTGCTTGAACCTCTCCGTCACTGCCCAAACGATGGCGAGGAATTCCAGCTTAAAGGAACTGTTGTTGTCAGGGTTCATTTCAGTGGGACGAAGTTTCCTGCTGGCGTAAGCGATTACCCTCTCCTTGCCTTTCTGGACCTGGGACAACACGGCTCCCAGTCCCACCTTGCTGGCATCCGTATACAGCACAAACGGTTGGTCATATTCAGGGTAGGCCAGTACCTCTTCTCCTGTCAGCGCCAACTTTAAACAAGTGAACGATCCTTCCAGTCCCAATCAAATGGGGTATTCTTACCCTTGGTTTTCTTGGATTGGCCCACCAACAGGTCTTGCAATGGCACGGCCTTCTTGGTGAAGTCCTTGATAAACCTCCTGTAATAGCCTACCAACCCGAAGAACTGCCGGACTTCATGGAGGTTGACGGGCTTTGGCCAGTCTTTGATCACAGTGACTTTGTCAGGGTCTGGGGCCACCCCGTCAGCACTCACTACGTGGCCCAGGTACTGCACCTTGGGTTTTAGCAGATGGCATTTGGACGGTTTTACCTTTAGGCCAAAGTTGGACAGGGCTTCGAACACCTCGGCCAGGTGCTCCAGATGGTCCTCATAAGTCTTGGAGAAGACAATGATATCGTCCAGGTATAGCAACACGGTTTCGAAGTTCTTGTGCCCTAGACAGCACTCCATCATCCTCTGGAACGTTCCCGGGGCATTGCACAATCCGAAGGGCATGTAGTTGAATTCTCAGAGACCCATCGGCGTCGTGAAGGCCGTCTTCTCCTTGTCCACCTCTGCCATGGAAACCTGCCAGTACCCACTGGTGAGATCCAAGGTAGAGAAGTAGTTAGCAGATTTTAAAGCAGCCAGGGACTCCTCTATCCTGGGCAGTGGGTATGCATCCTTATGTGTAATGTGATTTAGCTGCCTATAATCAACACACATCCTCATTGTGCCATCTTTCTTTCTAACGAGGACTAATCGAGCTGCCCAGGGGCTACAACTGTCTCTCACTACCCCAGCCTCCTTCATCTCTCGCAACATGTCTTTGGCACACTGATAATGAGCTGGGGGTACAGGACGGTATCTCTCTTTTATGGGTGGATGATCTGTGGGGATGCGATGTTGAATCCCTTTTACCTGCCCAAAATCTAGGGGGTGCTTGCTGAATACCCGCTCGTACTCATGAACCACCCTGTAGGCCCCCTGTTTCTGGTGAGATGGGGTAGAGTCAGTGCCCACGTGCAATTCCCGACACCAATCTTTCAGTTGCCCTGCAGAACCGTTGTTCTCCGCCGGATTGGACGGGACCAAGGGTCCGGGTGCCTGTATCACGCTATTATTAACAGTAAACAGTTTGGCAAGTGTGGCATATTTGGTTAGGTGGACTTCTTCCTCCCCACAGTTAAGAACACGTACTGGCACCCTCCCCTTGCGGACGTCAACCACCCCTCTGGCTGTCAGGAGGGTAGGCCTATTATCTGAATATTTACAGGTTCTACCAGGGCCTGATAGTCTTTACCCCTGAGGCCTATGGCTGCTCGACACCATATTAACATTTCACTCCTGGGGGGTATCGCAATGGGGTTTGAATCACTCACTGTGACACGACCAATTTCACCACCAGTCAGCTCCACCTGCTGTCTCTGCATCAGAGCCCTGATTTCTTTCTGCAGGGCACATTGTTCACTGTAACCAGCTGTTTCTGCTACCTGCTCTAACAAGACAATAACTTCTGCAAGACAATTTTCTATGACATTAGTACAAATGGTCATCATGGGATTACATTCACGTCGGTCAATATCAACAATCCCTTGGGCCTCCAATTCTACCTGCCCCACTTTAATGGTGACCTCTTTGTACCCCACTTGTGGCAATGGCTGACCATTACTGGCTATGATGGTGAACTCATCATCGGGGCCACGAGTAATGTCGGTGTCCTCCCAATAACGTTTATAAAGGATGTAAGGCATAGTCGTCACCTGAGAACCGGTGTCCAGCAAAGCGTTCATGGGGATACCGTCGATCACGATGGGAAGAACTGGTCGCCCTCCAATGTATTTGGCTCTCCAATTTTGCGGGCCTGATCATCCTACTCCTGGGGGTTGGCCCTCTGCCCCAGGGGTTGCTTGTTTAAATGACAGTACCTTGCAAGGTGGCCCACCTGGTGGCAGCAGCAGCAGATAGGTCGTCCGTCCCGATGAAAGCGATCGTCGTCCCTGCCTCTGGTCGGCGGAATCCTCCTCTGTCGCTGCCAGGGGACATCCTCCGGTCTGGAAGCCAGCTTGATCTTCTCCTTGGGGGCCTCCTGTAGGGACTGTATGGTCCGGGCTAGGGCAGCAACGCTCTTGGTCAGCTCCTGCATCTGGAGGCATAGTCCTGCAGGGGAGTCGTCCTCCAGGATCTGGGCATCGGCCTCGGCGGCAATTGGGGCATCTGGCGCCACCTCCTGGTGATACGTGAGAGCTTGACGCCTGGGAAGTACTTCACAGCTGGGCTGTCGCTCCTGTAGCACCTGGATGGCTTTATCTTTGAATTGCGCGAAAGTCAGGTCTGGATTCTGCATGGCCAGGAAGTGCAGTTGGGCCCTTTGGTGACTGCACAGGAGCCCCTCGATGAACCGCTCTTTCAGGAGTTTATCCTCATCTTGCATGCTGTTTGGGTCATTCTGTTTGATGGCCCGCAGTGCCTCCTGGAGATTAAGGGCATAGTCCCGTAAGCTATCCTGCGGCCTCTGCTTGCACCCATAGAACGTAAATTTAATTTCTGTAGTGGTGCGGGTATCAAAGGTGGTTTTAAGCTTTGCAAAGACCTGCTGCGCAGTTCTCTTATCCGCGGCGGGCCAGTACTTCACTTCCCTCAGAGCCGCTCCAAAGAGTTGGCCTGTTATCATATGAACTTTCTGAGGCTCTGTCAGGGGATAAAACTCAAGCAGGCTGCAAATCCCTTCTTTAAAGTCAGTTAATGTATGTGATTCTCCAGAGTATCGCGGGAGCCAGGCTGCTCCTGGTAGTTACGGCATAGAGAAGGGCATTATGGCTGCTGTAGCTGCGGCAGTATCCGGCTGGCTGCTGGGGGCGGCAAGCTCTACAGAACCCGGCGGTGGTACAAGGCCTGTGGCTGCGCCTACTGCGGGGCCCGGAGGTGCCCCGAGTCTGCGGCTGCGACCGCCGCCTCCGCTCCTTCTGGATCAGACATGGCCGCTCCTCCCCTCTGCTAACCTGGTGGAAGTCGGGGTTCCTCTTCCAGAATCGGCACCTCACTGCGTCTTCTTGTTCCGCGCTCTTTTCGGCCGGCTCCGCCCACAAAGCTATGGCTCCTCCCCTCGTGCCCCACACGGCGCGGCAATGGCGGATTTTGGCGGCAAATAGCAATACACAGTCTTTGCAATAAATCACGATTCAGCACAATTCAGTCACAGTTCTAAGGCACACATGACCTGATTCCTCAGGCTTAAGTAGATCCTGTTCATGACGCCAAGTTGGAGCGGCACCCAAACGCAGGGCAGCGGGGTACTCAGTACCGGGTTCCTCAGTCCTGGGGATGTCACGGTGGCCTGACCCGGTCCGTGGCCCTGCTAAGGGGTGCCCAATTAAAGATGTAGGTGACGGTGTAGGTCACAGTAAATAACGAAGACACAGGGTTGCAGTCTCTTTACCTTTTTACTGAAGGCTTTGGCATCCGCAAACCAGAGCACTGCTAACAGGCCTGGCTGAGACCGGCTGGTCCGAAGGCACATCCAGAGTTCCCTTTACAGGTGGAAATCAGTAGCCTTCCTACCAGCGCCTGTGTGTTGTAGTACCTCCCTGCTGAGCACCACGGGATAGTCCTCACAACTGTCATGTATGTTTCTGTTCTTTCTCTCTCCGTCCCCCAGATGATATGGATAGGACGCACCCGTATGACGGGGTAGGCCTGGAGTTATTTTATAGGGACCCTAGAGACGCCCCTCTCCCACCATTGCCTCCGTTGTCTTCGTTAGGTGTAAAGGTGAGACAGCCAACCTAAAGTTACCTGCCCTGCCGTAGTTCAAAGTCAAGTGTAGAATCTATTACTTCCTCGGCGTTCCGGCCGCTGGCTACGCGCCTCAGAAGGATGTTGCTGATCTTGAGGCACGACTCCTTCTGGTTCTATCTTCTTTGTGCTGTGATCCCGTTTCTCACTTCTCCACAATATGCTTCGCTTCGTGTCCTTTCTTAGGAGTCTGCCGCTATAAGGCACAGGCACGGCTCCGTAACGATCTGTCTGTGCTAGGCCGCTGTCAGGATCCCACCCCTGACAGGTCCTCTCTCGAACTCTCCCCAGCTACTTTCTCCCTAACTTCCTATCCAACCCCCAGTTTTACCCATGTGTGAGGAGTGGCCTAGTAGATAGGACCTTTTGCTCCCCCTGGCGGCCGGAGTGTGAAGTGTAATGTGTGTCTGTGATACCTGCAAGGTGAATTCTTTTAGTGCAATCAGACGTTCCATCACTCCCCCTGGTGGAAGAGCGACGTTACTGCAACGACCAGACTCTGGGGCGCTGCAACTGCAGCACAGATTTTCCTAAAATAGTTTGTAGACAAAGCCCCTAATTGCTAGAAGAGTAGAATTCTCCCTCAAATTGACCCCATTTTGAAATTTATTAACCTTTGAGAATTTTTCTACAGATTTACTGATGATTTGACTCCATGGGTGTTTTCCGGAAACAAACAGCAGTGAATGTTGCAGAGTGAAAATTGCAGATCTGCTATTGTAGTGCCCATACATTGTAGATTTTGGAGACATTATAGAGAGTATTCTGCCTGGGGTTCTGTCTGAATCACGTATTTCAGAGGTTTATACAGAAAACGAGGTGTAAGCAGCCAGCATAGAGCAAAGGATAAATGTGAGCCGAGCCTTACTATGATTTTTGGGACGCAGAATAAACAAATCAATAATAGGGCAAAAATTGGTTTTATTTACATTTTTTACATCGATCTTCCTGCAGCATAAATAATAAGACGACTTTATTCTTCGGGTCGGTGTGATTACAGCGATGCCAAATTTATACAGTTTTTTTCTTATGTTTGGCTGCTGTCACACACTAAAAGACGCTTTTTTTTTTTTTTGCAAAAGCTAGTTTTTTCAGTGCCATATTTTGAGGGCTATCATTTTTACATGTTACTGCAGACAGAGTCATGTGAGGGCTTGCTTTTTGCGGGATGAGTTGACATTTGTATTAGTACCATTTTCATGCAAATTACATTTTTTGATCGATTTCTACTCAGATTTTTTGGGAGGCAGAATGACCAAAAATCCACAATTCAGGAATTGTTTTTTAGTTTTTTTTTTTTTTTTTTTTTTTTTTTGGGGGGGGGGTTATGCCACTATATGTGTGATAAAATTGATAAGACAGCTTTATTCCTCAGGTCGGTAAGATTACAGTGATACCACATTTATATTTTTTATGTTTTGGCGCTTTTGCACAATAAAAACTATTTTATAGAAAAAACAATTATTTTTGCATCACGTTATTCAAAGAGCTATAACATCTTTATTTTTCTGCTGATGGAGCTGAATGGTGGCTTGTTTTTTGAAGGACAAAATGACGTTTTCAGCTGTACCATTTTTATTTATGAAAAGAAAAAGCTATCTCATCAGCTCACCAGATTGAGAAATGCCTGAGATAAGGGCACAGTGCATGGAAGCTTCAGACTCGTTTCCTGAGCAAAGGACCCATGGGAAAGAAGGAGGAAAATCCAGCAATGACAGAGAAAAAATCTAAAACATCACATTTATTGTAAATATTAAAAAAGAGGGGAGAATGTTATAAAAATTGGGGGTAGATGTTGGCGCTAAGCATCAATGCGTTTCAAGCTATACAAGCTTCTAGTCTTGACAACTAACATGAGAAAACATTGAATGTTATATAGCAAGAAAAGGAGGTGTTGAATATATATATATATATATATATATATATATATATATATATACACCATATATACTCGAGTATAAGCCAACCCGAGTATAAGCCGACCCCCCTAATTTTGCCACAAAAAACTGGGAAAACTATAAGCCTAGGGTGGGAAATGCAGCAGCTACCGGTAAATATCAAAAGTAAAAATAGATACCAATAAAAGTAAAGTTAATTGAGACATCAGTAGGTTAGGTGTTTTTGAATATTGATATTGAATCAAGAGCCCCATATAATGCTCCATAAAGTTTATGATGGCCCCATAAGATGCTCCATATTAAAATATGCCCCATATAATCCTGCGTAAAGGTTAATAATGGCCCCATAAGATGCTCCATAGACACATTTGCCCCATATAGTGCTGCACAAACCTTGATTATGGCCGCATAAGATGCTCCATACAGACACTTGCCCCATACAATGCTCCACAAACGTTAATTATGGCCCCATAAGATGCTCCATAAAGATATTTGCCCCCATACAGTGCTGCACAAACGTTAATTATGGCCCCATAAGATACTCCATATAGACACTTGCCCCATATAGTGCTGCACAAATGTTATTTATGGCCCCATAAGATGCTCCATACAGACACTTGCCCCATTTGCTGTTGCTGCGATAAAAATAAAAAAATCACATACCTCTCGTCGCTCAGGACCCAGCACTTGCAATATTCACCTTTCCTCGTTCCGGTGCGGCTCCGTCTTCAGCATTGACGTTCAGGCAGAGGGCGCGCACTAACCACGTCACCGCACCCTCTGACCTGAGCGTCACTGCAGAAGACACTGAAGACGGAGCGGTGCCGGAACAAGGAGAGGAGACTATCTCACAGCGCTCCCCGACCCCATTATACTCACCTGCTCCTCGCGCGGTCCCTGGTTCCCTGGCACCTCAGCTTTTTCCTGTATTGAGCGGTCACCGTTACCGCTCATTACAGTAATGAATATGCAGCTCCACCCCTATGGGAGGTGGAGCCGCATATTCATTACTGTAATGAGCAGTACCATATGACCGCTCAGTACAGGAAGAAGCTGCGGAACCAGGGACCTGCAGGGACTGCGCCAGGAGCAGGTGAGCATAATTAGACAGCATCCGCCCCCCCCCTCCCCTGCCGACTCCTGGGTATGACTCGAGTATAAGCCGAGAGGGGGACTTTCAGCCCCAAAAATTGGGCTGAAAATCTCGGCTTATACTCGAGTATAAACGGTGTGTATATATATATATATATATATATATATATATATATATATATATATATATATATATATACACATACATACACTGCTCAAAAAAATAAAGGGAACACTAAAATCCCACATCCAAGATAACACTGAATGAAATATTCCAGTTGTAAATCTTTATTCATTACATAGTGGAATGTGTTGTGAACAATAAAATCTAAAAATTATCAACATAAATCGCAACTAATATCCCACGAAGGTCTGGAGTTGGAATGATGCTCAAAATCAAAGTGGACAATCAAGTTACATGCTCATCCCACTTCAGTGGAAATACCTCAAGACAAGGAAATGATGCTCTGTAGTGTGTGTGGCCTCCATGTGCCTGTATGATCTCCCTATAATGCCTGGGCATGCTCCTGATGAGGCGGCGGATGGTCTCCTGAGGGATCTCCCAGACCTGGACTAAAGCATCCACCAACTCCTGGACAGTCTGTGCAACATGACGTTGGTGGATGGTGAGAGACATGATGTTCCAGATGTGTTCTGTTATGATCCTTAGTGGCTGAGGATCAAAAAATGAGCAAAAAATGAGCAAAACAAAACTTAGCTTGTCCTGGATGGACTGGGAGCAAGGTAGTCAGAAGGAATCTGAGTAGCACTGATTACATCGACAGCCGGCAACAAGTGGAAGTAAAACAGAGCTATATAGGAACCTCCCAGAGGATAACGAACCAGCTGATAGCCAGAGACCAGCAGGATAACAAACAAAGCCACCAGGGGGAGCCCAAAGGAAAAGTCACACCATACCACCAGTGACCACAAGAGGGAGCCTGAAAACAGAGTTCACAACAGTACCCCCCCTTAAGGAGGGGTCACCGAACCCTCATGAAAACCCCCAGGGCGATCAGGATGAGCCACATGGAAGGCACGAACCAAATCGGCCGCATGAACATCAGAAGCGACAACCCAAGAATTATCCTCCTGACCATAGCCCTTCCACTTGACCAAATACTGGAGCCTCCGTCTAGAAACACGAGAATCCAAGATCTTCTCCACCACGTATTCCAATTCTCCCTCAACCAGCACCGGGGCAGGAGGCTCAGCCGGAGGAACCACAGGTACCACATACCTCCGCAACAACGAGCGATGGAACACATTATGAATAGCAAATGATGCCGGGAGGTCCAGACGGAATGACACAGGGCCAAGGACTTCCAGAATCTTATAAGGACCGATAAACCGAGGCTTGAACTTAGGAGAGGAGACCTTCATAGGAACGAAGGGAGAAGACAACCACACCAAGTCCCCAACGCGAAGTCGGGGACCCACACAGCGACGGCGGTTGGCAAAGAGCTGAGCCTTCTCTTGTGACAACTTCAAATTGTCCACCACATGATTCCAAATCTGATGCAACCTATCCACCACAACATCCACTCCAGGACAATCAGAAAGCTCCACCTGACCCGAGGAAAAACGAGGATGAAACCCCGAATTACAAAAAAAAGGAGAAACCAAAGTAGCAGAACTAGCCCGATTATTAAGGGCAAACTCGGCCAACGGCAAAAAAGTAACCCAGTCGTCCTGGTCAGCAGAAACAAAACATCTTAAATAAGTCTCCAAGGTCTGATTAGTTCGCTTGGTTTGGCCATTCGTCTGAGGATGGAAGGCCGACGAAAAAGACAATTCAATGCCCAACTTAGCACAAAAGGTCCGCCAAAATCTAGACACAAACTGGGATCCTCTGTCAGAAACAATGTTCTCAGGAATCCCGTGCAAACGAACCACATTTTGAAAAAACAGTGGAACCAACTCGGAGGAGGAAGGCAACTTAGGCAAGGGCACCAAATGGACCATCTTAGAAAAACGATCACACACCACCCAGATGACAGACATTCTCTGAGAGACAGGGAGATCTGAAATAAAATCCATGGAAATGTGCGTCCAAGGCCTCTTCGGGACAGGCAAAGGTAACAGCAAACCACTGGCACGAGAACAGCAAGGCTTCGCCCGAGCACAAATTCCACAAGACTGCACAAAGGAACGCACATCCTGCGACAAGGAAGGCCACCAAAAAGACCTGGCCACCAAGTCTCTGGTACCAAATATTCCAGGATGGCCCGCCAACACCGAAGAATGAACCTCGGAGATGACTCTGCTGGTCCATCTATCCGGGACAAACAGTCTCTCCGGTGGACAGCGGTCAGGTCTATCCGCCTGAAACTCTTGCAGCACACGTCGCAAATCTGGGGAGATGGCAGACAAAATCACCCCTTCTCTAAGGATACCAGCCGGCTCTGAATCTCCAGGAGAGTCAGGCACAAAACTCCTAGAAAGAGCATCAGCCTTCACATTCTTCGAACCCGGCAGGTACGAGACCATGAAATCAAAACGAGAGAAAAACAACGACCAACGAGCCTGTCTGGGATTCAGCCGCTTGGCCGACTCGAGATAAATTAAATTCTTGTGATCAGTCAAGACCACCACACGATGTTTAGCTCCCTCGAGCCAATGTCGCCACTCCTCAAATGCCCACTTCATAGCCAACAGCTCCCGATTACCGACATCATAATTCCGCTCGGCAGGCGAAAACTTTCTTGAAAAGAAAGCACATGGCTTCATCACAGAGCCATCGGGGCTTCTCTGCGACAAAACAGCCCCCGCTCCAATCTCAGAAGCATCAACCTCCACCTGGAAGGGAAGTGAGACATCTGGCTGACATAAGACCGGAGCCGAAGAAAACCGATGCTTCAGCTCCCGAAAGGCCTCCACAGCCGCAGAAGACCAATTAGTCACATCAGAACCCTTCTTGGTCAAATCCGTCAAAGGCTTAACAACGCCAGAAAAATTAGCTATGAAGCGACGGTAAAAATTAGCAAAACCCAAGAACTTCTGAAGACTCTTAACAGATGTAGGCTGCGTCCAGTCATGAATAGCCTGAACCTTGACTGGGTCCATCTCAATAGTAGAAGGAGAAAAAATGAAACCCAAAAAAGAAATCTTCTGGACTCCAAAAAGACATTTTGAGCCCTTCACAAATAAAGCATTGTCACGCAGGACCTGAAAGACCATCCTAACCTGCTTAACATGAGACTCCCAATCATCCGAAAAAACCAGAATATCATCCAGATACACAATCATAAACTTATCCAGATATTCACGGAAGATGTCATGCATAAAGGACTGAAAGACTGAAGGAGCATTAGAAAGTCCAAAAGGCATCACCAAGTACTCAAAATGGCCTTCAGGCATATTAAATGCAGTTTTCCATTCATCACCCTGTTTTATACGCACAAGGTTATACGCACCACGAAGATCTATCTTGGTGAACCAACTAGACCCCCTAATGCGAGCAAACAAATCAGTTAACAATGGCAAAGGATACTGAAATTTGACCGTGATTTTATTCAAAAGGCGATAATCAATACAGGGTCTCAGGGAACCATCCTTTTTAGCCACAAAAAAGAATCCTGCACCAAGAGGGGATGAGGACGGGCGAATATGTCCCTTCTCTAAAGACTCCTTTATATAACTCCGCATGGCAGCATGCTCCGGCACAGATAAATTGAAAAGTCGTCCCTTAGGAAACTTACTACCAGGAATCAAATCTATAGCACAATCACAGTCCCTATGAGGAGGTAGAGAATTGAGTTTGGGCTCCTCAAATACATCCTGGTAGTCTGACAAAAACGTAGGGACTTCTGTTGTGAATTCTGTTTTTGGGCTCCCTCTGGTGGTTACTGGTGGTACTGGTTGACTGGTGTCTTGTTTTTTCCAGTGCACCTGTTTCCATTAGGAAATTGGGAGTCTCCTATTTAGTCTGGCTTCCCAGTCATTGCAGTGCCGGCAATCAATGTTATCAGAGCACCTTGTTGCTTGCTTCCTGCTCCAAGTCTGCAAGTCAGCTAAGTTGAATCTTTGGCTTTTGTGTTTGTTTTGTCCAGCATGCATTTTCATATCTCGTGCGGCTGGAAGCTCTAGTGATCTGGAATTGCTACTCCGGTGTCATGAGTTGACAACGGAGTTAAGGTAATTCCAGGATGGCTGTTCAGGGTTTTGAGGTGACCGCGAAGTCCTCTTTGGTATATTCCGCTATCTAGTCAGAGGGCCTCGCTTTGCTGAATCTATATTCATACTGCGTTTGTGTTTTCCTCTTACCTAACCGTTATTATATGTGGGGGGCTACTATAACCTTTGGGGGTTCCCTGGAGGCAAGTCAGGTCTGTGTATTCCTCTATTAGGGGTAGTTAGTTCTCCGGCTGGCGCGAGGTGTCTAGAGACAACGTAGGCACACCCCCTGGCTATTTTTAGTTGCGTGTTAGGTTCAGTATCGCGGTTACCTAAGATACCATCCTTCCTAGAGCTTGTCCGTTTTTTGCCTAAGTCCCTGCCATTGGGAATCATGACAGTATTGCCGGCCTAATGTATTAAGAGTATTGGCTGAAGAAAGAGAGTAAAAAGAAGTTTCTGACACTTTTTTTTTTTTTTGCTCAGAAGTTCTCCTAGCCATAATTGCAGTCTGCTGTTTTTTGTTTTTTTTTCTCTCCTCTTAACCCCTGAATGGCTCAGATCTCTGCTGTTGAAAAATGGATATCCAGAGTTTAGCTTCAAACCTAAATGCTCTCGCTTCTAAGGTTCAAAATATCCAAGACTATGTTATGCATGCTCCTGTGTCTGAACCCAAGATCCCTATACCCGAGTTCTTTTCTGGAGATAGATCTCGTTTTTTGAATTTTAAGCACAATTGTAAATTGTATCTTTCTCTGAGATCTCGCTCCGCTGGAGATTCCGCTCAGCAGGTTAAAATTATTATTTCCTTGTTGCGGGGTGACCCCCAGAATTGGGCATTTGCATTGGCACCAGGGGATCCTGCGCTGCTCAGTGTGGATGCGTTTTTTCTGGCACTGGGGTTGCTCTATGAGGAACCTAATTTGGAGATTCAGGCTGAAAAGGCCTTAATAGCCCTCTCTCAAGGGCATGATGAAGCTGAAATATATTGTCAAAAATTTCGAAAATGGTCTGTGCTTACTCAGTGGAATGAGTGCGCCCTGGCGGCGAATTTCAGAGAAGGTCTCTCTGACGCCGTTAAAGATGTCATGGTGGGGTTTCCTACGCCCACAGGTCTGAATGAATCCATGACTATGGCTATTCAGATTGATCGGCGTTTACGGGAGCGCAAACCTGTGCACCATTTGGCGGTGTCTTCTGAGCAGGCACCAGAGATTATGCAATGTGATAGAATTCTGTCCAGAGGTGAACGGCAGAATTATAGGCGCAAAAATGGGTTGTGCTTCTACTGTGGTGATTCTGCTCTTGTTATATCAGCATGCTCTAAACGCACAAAAAAGGTTGATAAGTCTTTTTCAATTGGCACCTTACAATCTAAGTTTATTTTGTCTGTAACTTTGATTTGTTCATTGTCATCTATCACTGTGGATGCCTATGTGGATTCTGGCGCTTCCTTGAGTCTTATGGATTGGTCCTTTGCCAGACGTTGTGGGTTTAGCCTAGAGCCTTTAGAAGTTCCTATCCCTCTGAAGGGTATCGACTCCACACCTTTGGCTAGGAATAAACCACAATTCTGGACACAAGTGACTATGTGTATGACTCCTGACCATCGGGAGGTGATTCGCTTCCTTGTGTTGCATAACTTGCATGATGTCTTAGTGCTTGGATTGCCATGGTTGCAAACTCATAATCCAGTCCTCGACTGGAAAACAATGTCTGTGTTAAGCTGGGGATGTTGGGGGGCTCATGGGGAAGTACCTTTGGTTTCCATTGCTTCATCTACTCCCTCTGAAATTCCGGCATTTTTGTCTGATTTTTGTGATGTTTTTGAGGAGCCTAAACTTGGTTCTCTTCCCCCTCACCGGGATTGTGATTGCGCTATAGAATTGATTCCTGGCAGCAAGTTTCCCAAGGGTCGTTTGTTCAATCTGTCTGTGCCTGAGCATGCTGCTATGCGAGAGTATATTAAGGAGTCCTTGGAAAAGGGACATATCCGTCCATCCTCATCCCCTTTAGGAGCAGGTTTTTTTTTCGTGGGTAAAAAAGATGGCTCCCTGAGGCCCTGTATTGATTATCGCTTGTTGAATAAGATTACAGTCAAATATCAGTATCCTTTGCCACTATTGACTGATTTATTTGCTCGTATTAAAGGGGCAAAGTGGTTCTCTAAGGTTGATCTTCGGGGTGCGTATAATTTGGTGCGGATTAAGCAGGGAGATGAGTGGAAAACTGCATTTAATACGCCCGAGGGCCATTTTGAGTATTTGGTAATGCCTTTTGGTCTTTCTAATGCTCCTTCAGTCTTTCAGTCCTTTATGCACGATATTTTCCGTAAATACCTGGATAAATTTATGATTGTGTATTTGGATGATATTTTGATTTTTTCGGATGACTGGGAGTCGCATGTTCAACAGGTTAGGAAGGTTTTTCAGGTTTTGCGGTCCAATTCTTTGTTTGTAAAGGGTTCAAAGTGCATTTTTGGGGTTCAGAAGATCTCCTTTTTGGGGTATATTTTTTCCCCTTCTTCTGTTGAGATGGATCCTGTCAAGGTTCGGGCCATTTGTGATTGGACGCAGCCTACTTCCCTGAAGAGTCTTCAGAAGTTCTTGGGCTTTGCTAATTTCTATCGTCGATTTATAACTGGGTTTTCAAGTGTGGTTAGACCTCTGACTGATTTGACTAAGAAGGGTGCTGATGTTGCCAATTGGTCCTCTGCGGCTGTGGAGGCCTTTCGGGAGCTTAAGCGCCGCTTTTCTTCTGCCCCTGTGTTGCGTCAGCCTGATGTTTCGCTCCCTTTTCAGGTTGAGGTTGATGCTTCCGAGATTGGAGCAGGGGCGGTTTTGTCGCAGAAAGGTCCCGATTGCTCAGTGATGAGACCATGTGCATTCTTCTCTCGAAAATTTTCGCCCGCCGAGCGAAATTATGATGTCGGTAATCGGGAGCTCTTGGCTATGAAGTGGGCATTTGAGGAGTGGCGTCATTGGCTTGAGGGTGCTAGACATCAGGTGGTGGTCTTGACTGATCACAAGAATCTGATTTACCTTGAGTCTGCCAGGCGTCTGAATCCTAGACAGGCGCGCTGGTCTTTGTTTTTCTCCCGGTTTAATTTTGTGGTTTCATACTTGCCGGGCTCGAAAAATGTGAAGGCAGATGCTCTTTCTAGGAGTTTTGAGCCTGACTCCTCTGGTGATTCTGAGCCTACGGGTATCCTTAAGGATGGAGTGATTTTGTCTGCTGTCTCCCCAGACTTGCGGCGTGCTTTGCAGGAGTTTCAGACTGATAGGCCTGATCGTTGTCCGCCTGGGAGATTGTTAGTTCCAGATGAGTGGACCAGTAGAGTCATCTCAGAGGTTCATTCTTCTGTGTTGGCAGGCCACTCTGGAATTTTTGGTACCAGAGATTTGGTGGCCAGATCCTTCTGGTGGCCTTCCTTGTCTCGGGATGTGCGTACCTTTGTGCAGTCTTGTGATGTTTGTGCTCGGGCCAAGCCTTGCTGTTCTTGGGCTAGTGGATTGTTGTTGTCCTTGCCTATTCCGAAGAGGCCGTGGACGCACATCTCTATGGACTTTATCTCGGATCTCCCGGTTTCTCAGAAAATGTCTGTCATTTGGGTGGTGTGTGACCGTTTTTCTAAGATGGTTCATTTGGTACACTTGCCCAAATTGCCTTCTTCATCGGAGTTGGTTCCTTTGTTTTTTCAGAATGTGGTTCGTTTACATGGTATCCCGGAAAACATCGTTTCTGACAGGGGATCTCAATTTGTGTCCAGGTTCTGGCGAGCGTTCTGTGCCAGGATGGGCATTGATTTGTCTTTTTCGTCTGCGTTCCATCCCCAGACTAATGGCCAGACGGAGCGAACTAATCAGACCTTGGAGACTTATTTGAGGTGTTTTGTGTCTGCTGATCAGGATGATTGGGTCGCCTTTTTGCCGTTGGCAGAGTTTGCCCTCAATAATCGGGCCAGTTCTGCCACTCTGGTTTCTCCTTTCTTTTGCAATTCAGGGTTTCACCCTCGTTTTTCATCTGGCCAGGTGGAATCTTCGGATTGTCCTGGAGTGGACACTGTGGTGGATAGACTGCACCAGATTTGGAGTCATGTGGTGGACAATTTGAAGCTGTCTCAGGAGAAGACTCAGCAGTTTGCTAATCGTCATCGTCGTGTGGGTCATCATCTCCGTGTTGGGGACTTGGTGTGGTTGTCTTCTCATTTTGTCCCTATGAAGGTCTCCTCTCCTAAGTTTAAGCCTCGGTTTATAGGTCCTTATAAGATTTTGGAGATTCTTAATCCTGTATCTTTTCGTTTGGATCTACCAGCATCTTTCACCATTCATAATGTCTTCCATCGGTCGTTGTTGCGGAGGTACGAGGTACCGGTTGTTCGTTCTGTTGAGCCTCCTGCTCCTGTGCTGGTGGAGGGTGAATTGGAGTATGTTGTGGAGAAGATTTTGGACTCTCGCATTTCCAGACGGAGACTTCAGTATTTGGTTAAATGGAAGGGATACGGTCAGGAGGATAATTCTTGGGTGACTGCCTCTGATGTTCATGCTTCGGATTTGGTTCGCGCCTTTCATAGGGCGCATCCAGATCGCCCTGGCGGTTCTCATGAGGGTTCGGTGCCCCCTCCTTAAGGGGGGGTACTGTTGTGAATTCTGTTTTTGGGCTCCCTCTGGTGGTTACTGGTGGTACTGGTTGACTGGTGTCTTGTTTTTTCCAGTGCACCTGTTTCCATTAGGAAATTGGGAGTCTCCTATTTAGTCTGGCTTCCCAGTCATTGCAGTGCCGGCAATCAATGTTATCAGAGCACCTTGTTGCTTGCTTCCTGCTCCAAGTCTGCAAGTCAGCTAAGTTGAATCTTTGGCTTTTGTGTTTGTTTTGTCCAGCATGCATTTTCATATCTCGTGCGGCTGGAAGCTCTAGTGATCTGGAATTGCTACTCCGGTGTCATGAGTTGACAACGGAGTTAAGGTAATTCCAGGATGGCTGTTCAGGGTTTTGAGGTGACCGCGAAGTCCTCTTTGGTATATTCTGCTATCTAGTCAGAGGGCCTCGCTTTGCTGAATCTATATTCATACTGCGTTTGTGTTTTCCTCTTACCTAACCGTTATTATATGTGGGGGGCTACTATAACCTTTGGGGGTTCCCTGGAGGCAAGTCAGGTCTGTGTATTCCTCTATTAGGGGTAGTTAGTTCTCCGGCTGGCGCGAGGTGTCTAGAGACAACGTAGGCACACCCCCTGGCTATTTTTAGTTGCGTGTTAGGTTCAGTATCGCGGTTACCTAAGATACCATCCTTCCTAGAGCTTGTCCGTTTTTTGCCTAAGTCCCTGCCATTGGGAATCATGACAGACTTCCGAAGGAGTGGACGAAGCAATTGACACCACAGGAGCGTCACCATGAATTCCCTGACAACCCCAACTTGACACCGACATAGCTTTCCAATCCAGGACTGGATTATGAGTCTGCAACCATGGCAGACCCAACACGACGACATCATGCAAATTATGCAGTACAAGAAAGCGAATCACCTCCTGATGAACAGGAGTCATGCACATGGTCACTTGTGTCCAGTACTGAGGTCTATTCGTAGCCAATGGTGTAGAATCAATTCCCCTTAGTGGAATAGGGAATTTTAAAGGCTCCAAATCAAAACCACAGCGCCTGGCAAATGACCAATCCATCAGACTCAGGGCGGAACCTGAATCTACAAAAGCATTAACCGGGTAAGATGACAGGGAACAAATCAGGGTAACAGACAAAATGAACTTAGGCTGTAAAGTACCAATGGTGACAGATTTATCAACTTTTTTTTTGCGCTTAGAGCATGCTGAGATAACATGAGCTGAGTCACCACAGTAAAAGCACAACCCATTTTGCCGTCTATAATTTTGCCGTTCACTTCTGGTCAGAATTCTGTCACATTGCATAGATTCAGGTGTCTGTTCAGAAGACACCGCCAAATGGTGCACAGGTTTGCGCTCCCGCAAACGCCGATCAATCTGAATGGCCAGAGTCATTGACTCATTCAGACCTGCAGGCGTAGGGAACCCCACCATGACATTCTTAATGGCTTCAGAAAGACCTTCTCTGAAAATTGCAGCCAGGGCACACTCATTCCACTGAGTAAGCACCGACCATTTCCGAAATTTCTGGCAGTACACCTCTGCTTCATCTTGCCCCTGCGAGAGGGCCAATAACGTTTTTTCAGCCTGGTTCTCAAGATTAGGTTCCTCATAGAGCAATCCAAGGGCTAGAAAAAACGCATCTACACTAAGCAATGCAGGATCCCCTGGCGCCAATGCGAAGGCCCAATCTTGGGGGTCACCACGCAAAAAGGAAATGATAATCTTAACTTGCTGAACGGCATCACCAGAGGAACGAGGCCTCAAAGAAAGAAACAACTTACAATTGTTCCTAAAATTCAGGAACCTAGATCTATCTCCAGAAAACAACTCCGGAATAGGTATCCTAGGCTCTGACATAGGACTGTGAACAACAAAATCCTGAATACTTTGAACCCTAGCAGCAAGATGATCCAGACTGGAAGCCAAGCTCTGGACATCCATGTCAGCAGCTGAACTCAGAGCCACACCAAGATTAAGAGGAGGAGAGAAGCCAGCCACAGCAGCTAGACACACGGCAAAAAAAAAAAAAAAAATTCTCAAGGCTTCTTTTCTCCTGCTTCTGCCATGCAATTAACACTTTATAGGCCGGCTGTACTGTTATGATCCTTAGTGGCTGAGGATCACGAATAGACCAGCAAGTGAATAAACTTAGGACAAGCTCTAGGGAGATGGTAACTGGACTGATCGCAAATCTGAACCTATCCAACACAAATAGAGGTTGCCGGTGAACGTGCCTAAAAAATTCCTAGACGTCTCGAGCCAGCCTGAGGAACTAGCTACCCCTAAAGAGAAAGAAAGACCTCGCTTGCCTCCAGAGAAATAATCCCCAAAGATATAGAAGCCCCCAACAAATATTAACGGTGAAGTAAGAAGAAGGCACATACGTAGGGATGAAATCAGATTCAGCAAAAGAGGCCCACTAGTACTAGAAAGCAGAAAATAGAGCAGGGGTCTATGCGATCAATAAAAAACCCTTACAAAATATCCATCCTGAGATTTCAAGAACCCACGCACCAACTAATGGTGTGTGGGGAGAAACTCAGTCCACTAGAGCATCCAGCAAGCGAGGGAATCACATTTTAGCAAGCTGGACAAGAAAACATGATAAACACTGCTGATCAAAAAATGAGCAAAACAAAACTTAGCTTGTCCTGGATGGACTGGGAGCAAGGTAGTCAGAAGGAATCTGAGTAGCACTGATTACATCGACAGCCGGCAACAAGTGGAAGTAAAACAGAGCTATATAGGAACCTCCCAGAGGATAACGAACCAGCTGATAGCCAGAGACCAGCAGGATAACAAACAAAGCCACCAGGGGGAGCCCAAAGCAAAAGTCACACCATACCACCAGTGACCACAAGAGGGAGCCTGAAAACAGAGTTCACAACAGTGTTCAATCGGATTCAGGTCTGGGGAACAGGCGGGCTAGTCCATAGCTTCAATGCCTTCATTTTGTAGGAACTGCTGACACGCTCCAGCCACATGAGGTCTGGCACTGTCCTACATTAGGAGGAACCCAGGGCCAACAGCACCAGCATATGGTCTCACAAGGGGTCTGAGGCTCTCAGCTCAGTACCTAATGGCAGTCAGGCTACCTCTGGCGAGCACATGGAGGGCTGTGCATCCCTCCAAAGAAATGCCACCCCACACCATTAATGACCAACTGCCAAACCGGTCATGGTGAAGAATGTTGCAGGCAGCAGATTGCTCTCCATGGTGTCTCCAGACTCTATCACGTCTGTCACATGTGCTCAGTGTGAACCTGCTTTCATCTGTGAAGAGCACAGGGTGCCAGTGGCAAATTTGCCAATCCTGGTGTTCTGTGGCAAATGCCAAGCATCCTGCACGGTGTTGGGCTGTGAGCACAACCCATATCTGTGGACTTCACGCACTCAGGCCGTCGGTTTCTAACTGTACAGACACATGCACATTTGTGGCCTGCTGGAGGTCATTTTGCAGGGCTCTGGCAGTGCTCCTCCTGTTCCTCCTTGCACAAAGGCTGAGGTAGCAGTCCTGCTGCTGGGTTGTTGCCCTCCTATGGCCCCCTCCACGTCTCATGGTGTAGTGGCCTGTCTCCTGGTAGCCCTTCCAGCCTCTGGACACTACGCTGACAGACACAGCAAACCTTCTTGCCACAGCTCGCATTGATATGCCATCCTGGATGAACTACAATACCTGAGCCACTTGTGTGGGTTGTAGAGTTCGTCTCATGCTACTACGAGTGTGAAAGCGCAACCAACATTCAAAAGTGACCAAAACATCAGCCAAAAAGCATTGGTACCGAGATGTGGTTTGTGGTTCCCACCTGCAGAACCACTCCTTTATTGAGTGTGTCTTGATAATTGCCAATAATTTCCATCTGTTGTCTATTCCATTTGCCCAACAGCATGTGAAATTGATGGTCAAACAGTGTTTCTTTCTAAGTGGACAGTTTGATTTCACAGAAGCTTGATTTACCTAGAGTTATATTCTGTTGTTTAAGTGTTCCATTTATTATTTTGAGCAGTATATATATATATATATATATATATATATATATATATATATATATATAGAACGGACCAAAAGTTTGGACACACCTTCTCATTTAAAGATTCTTCTGTATCTTCATGACTATGAAAATTGTAAATTCACACTGAAGGCATCAAAACTATGAATTAACACATGTGGAATTATATACTTAACAAAAAAGTGTGAAACAACTGAAAATATTATATTCTAGGTTCTTCAAAGTAGCCAACTTTTGCTTTCATGACTGCTTTGCACACTCTTGGCATTCTCTTGATGAGCTTCAAGAGGTAGTCACCGGAAATGGTTTTCACTTCACAGGTGTGCCCTGTCAGGTTTAATAAGTGGGATTTCTTGCCTTATAAATGGGGTTGGGACCAACAGTTGTGTTGAGCAGAAGTCTGGTGGATACACAGCTGATAGTTCTACTGAATAGACTGTTAGAATTTGTATTATAGCAAGAAAAAAGCAGCTAAGCAAAGAAAAACGAGTGGCCTTCATTACTTTAAGAAATGAAGGTCAGTCAGTCCGAAAAATTGGGAAAACTTTGAAAGTGTCCCGAAGTGCAGTTGCAAAAACCATCAAGTGCTACAAAGAAACTGGCTCACATGAGGCCCGCCCCAGGGAAGGAAGACCAAGAGTCACCTCTGCTTCTGAGGATAAGTTTATCTGAGTCACCAGCCTTAGAAATCGCAGGTTAACAGCAGCTCAGATTAGAGACCAGGTCAATGCCACACAGAGTTCTAGCAGCAGACACATCTCTACAACAACTGTTAAGAGGAGACTTGTGCAGCATGCCTTCACGGTAAAATAGCTGCTAGGAAACCACTGCTAAGGACAGGCAACAAGCAGAAGAGACTTGTTTGGGCTAAAGAACACAACGAATGGACATTAGACCAGTGGAAATCTGTGCTTTGGTCTGATGAGTCCAAATTTGAGATCTTTGGTTCCAACCACCATAACTTTGTGTGACGCAGAAAAGGGGAACGGATGGTCTCTACATGCCTGGTTCCCACCATGAAGTGTGGAGGAGGAGGTGTGATGGTGTGGGGGTGCTTTACTGGTGACACTGTTGGGGATTTATCCAAAATTGAAGGCATACTGAACCAGCATGGCAACCTGTCATGGTTCTCAATGGCAAGAGAACGTAGTAAAGCATACAAAAAGGACTAGCTCTTGGAAGATGGGAACTCGAGCTGACTGTGAGCTAAACCTACCGCACAAATAACAGTGGCCGGGTAGCGTGCCTACGTTTTATCCCTAGACGCCCAGCGCCAGCCGGAGAACTGACTGACCCTAGCAGAGGAAAATACAGACCTGGCTTACCTCTAGAGAAATTTTCCCCAAAAGGCAGACAGTAGCCCCCACATATATTGTCGGTGATTTCAGAGGAAATTGACATACGAAGTATGAAGATAGGTTTAGCAAATTGAGGTCCGCTTACTAGATAGTAGGAAGACAGAAAAGGGAACTTCACAGTCAGCTGAAAACCCTTTCAAAACACCATCCTGGAATTACTTTAAGACTCTAATATCAACTCATGACACCAGAGTGGCAATTCCAGCTCACAAGAGCTTCCAGCCTCAGAAATAAACAATCACAGAGAACTGGAACAAAAATGCAAAACAAACTTAGGACTACAAGTCCAACTTAGCTGATAGTAGTCTAGGAGCAGGAACATGCAACAGAAAGGCTTCTGGTAACATTGTTGGCCGGCATAGAAATGACTGAGGAGCAAGGCTAAATAGACAACTCCCAAATCCTGATGGAAACAGGTGAACAGAGGCGATGAAGCACACAAGTTCAGTACCACCAGTGACCACCGGGGGAGCCCAGAAACCAAATTCACAACAGTACCCCCCCCTCAAGGAGGGGGCACCGAACCCTCACCAGAACCACCAGGGCGATCAGGATGAGCCCTATGAAAGGCACGGACCAAATCGGAGGCATGAACATCAGAGGCTGTCACCCAAGAATTATCCTCCTGACCGTAGCCCTTCCACTTGACCAGATACTGAAGTCTCCGTCTGGAAACACGGGAGTCCAAGATCTTCTCGACAACGTACTCCAACTCACCCTCAACCAACACCGGAGCAGGAGGCTCAACGGAAGGCACAACCGGTACCTCATACCTGCGCAACAATGACCGATGGAAGACATTATGAATAGAAAAAGATGCAGGGAGGTCCAAACGAAAGGACACAGGGTTAAGAATCTCCAATATCTTGTACGGGCCGATGAACCGAGGCTTAAACTTAGGAGAAGAAACCTTCATAGGGACAAAACGAGAAGACAACCACACCAAGTCCCCAACACAAAGACGAGGACCAACACAACGACGGCGGTTGGCAAAATGCTGAGTCTTCTCCTGGGACAACTTCAAATTGTCCACCACATGCCCCCAAATCTGATGCAACCTCTCCACCACAGCATCCACTCCAGGACAATCCGAAGACTCCACCTGACCGGAAGAGAAACGAGGATGAAACCCCGGATTACAGAAGAAAGGAGAAACCAAGGTGGCAGAACTAGCCCGATTATTGAGGGCAAACTCCGCCAAGGGCAAAAAGGCAACCCAATCATCCTGATCCGCAGACACAAAACACCTCAAATAAGTCTCCAAGGTCTGATTAGTTCGCTCGGTCTGGCCATTAGTCTGAGGATGGAAAGCAGACGAAAAAGACAAATCAATGCCCATCCTAGCACAGAACGCTCGCCAAAATCTAGACACGAATTGGGTTCCCCTGTCAGACACGATATTCTCCGGAATACCATGCAAGCGAACCACATTTTGAAAAAACAGAGGAACCAACTCGGATGAGGAAGGCAATTTAGGCAAGGGAACCAAATGGACCATCTTAGAGAAACGGTCACACACCACCCAGATGACAGACATCTTCTGAGAAACAGGGAGATCAGAAATAAAATCCATGGAGATGTGAGTCCAAGGCCTCTTCGGAATAGGCAAAGATAACAACAATCCACTAGCCCGAGAACAGCAAGGCTTGGCCCGAGCACAAACATCACAAGACTGCACAAAACCTCGCACATCTCGCGACAGGGAAGGCCACCAGAAGGACCTAGCCACCAAATCCCTGGTACCAAAGATTCCAGGATGACCAGCTAACGCAGAAGAATGGACCTCCGATATGACTCTACTGGTCCAATCATCAGGAACAAACATTCTACCAGGCGGGCAACGATCAGGTCTATCCGCCTGAAACTCCTGCAAGACCCGACGCAAGTCTGGGGAAACAGCAGATAATATCACTCCATCCTTAAGGATACCTGTAAGTTCAGAATTACCAGGGGAATCAGGCTCAAAACTCCTAGAAAGGGCATCCGCCTTCACATTTTTAGAACCCGGTAGGTAAGAAACCACAAAATTAAACCGAGAGAAAAATAACGACCAGCGCGCCTGTCTAGGATTCAGGCGCCTGGCAGACTCAAGATAAATCAAATTCTTGTGGTCAGTCAATACCACCACCTGATGTCTAGCCCCCTCAAGCCAATGACGCCACTCCTCAAAAGCCCACTTCATAGCCAAGAGCTCCCGATTACCAATATCATAATTTCGCTCAGCGGGCGAAAATTTACGAGAAAAGAACGCGCAAGGTCTCATCACGGAGCAGTCGGAACTTTTCTGCGACAAAACCGCCCCAGCTCCGATTTCTGAAGCGTCGACCTCAACCTGAAAAGGAAGAGTAACATCAGGCTGACGCAATACAGGGGCGGAAGAAAAGCGGCGCTTAAGCTCCCGAAAGGCCTCCACAGCAGCAGGGGACCAATCAGCAACATCAGCACCCTTCTTAGTCAAATCAGTCAACGGTTTAGCAACATCAGAAAAACCAGTTATAAATCGACGATAAAAATTAGCAAAGCCCAAAAACTTCTGAAGGCTCTTAAGAGAAGAGGGCTGCGTCCAATCACAAATAGCCTGAACCTTGACAGGGTCCATCTCAATGGAAGAGGGGGAAAAAATGTACCCCAAAAACGAAATCTTTTGAACCCCAAAAACGCACTTAGAACCCTTTACAGACAAGGAATTAGAGCGCAAAACCTGAAAAACCCTCCTGACCTGTTGGACATGAGAGTCCCAGTCGTCCGAAAAAATCAAAATATCATCCAGATACACAATCATAAATTTATCCAAATATTCACGGAAAATGTCATGCATAAAAGACTGAAAGACTGAAGGGGCATTTGAAAGACCAAAAGGCATTACTAAATACTCAAAATGGCCCTCAGGCGTATTAAATGCGGTTTTCCACTCATCCCCCTGCTTAATTCGCACTAAATTATACGCCCCACGAAGATCAATCTTAGAGAACCACTTGGCCCCCTTTATTCGAGCAAACAAATCAGTAAGCAGTGGCAAAGGATACTGATATTTAACCGTGATTTTATTCAAAAGCCGATAATCAATACACGGCCTCAAAGAGCCATCTTTTTTAGATACAAAGAAAAAACCGGCTCCTAAGGGAGATGACGAAGGACGAATATGTCCCTTTTCCAAGGACTCCTTAATATATTCCCGCATAGCAGCGTGTTCAGGCACAGATAGATTAAATAAACGACCCTTTGGAAACTTACTGCCCGGAATCAGATCTATTGTACAATCGCAATCTCTGTGCGGAGGTAGTGAACCAAGTTTAGGCTCCTCAAAAACGTCACGATAATCAGATAAAAATTCCGGAATCTCAGAGGGAATAGATGACGAAATGGAAACCAAAGGTACGTCCCCATGAGTCCCCTGACATCCCCAGCTTAACACAGACATAGCTTTCCAGTCGAGGACTGGGTTATGAGATTGCAGCCATGGCAATCCAAGCACCAACACATCATGTAGATTATACAACACAAGGAAGCGAATAATCTCCTGGTGATCCGGATTAATACGCAGAGTTACTTGTGTCCAGTATTGTGGTTTATTACTAGCCAATGGCGTGGAGTCAATAACCTTCAGAGGTATAGGAACTTCCAGAGGCTCTAAATTAAACCCACAGCGTTTGGCAAAGGACCAATCCATAAGACTCAAAGCGGCGCCAGAGTCGACATAGGCGTCCGCGGTAATAGACGATAAAGAGCAAATCAGGGTCACAGATAGAATAAACTTGGACTGTAAAGTACCAATTGAAACAGACTTATCAACCTTCTTAGTACGTTTAGAGCATGCTGATATAACATGAGTTGAATCGCCACAATAGAAGCATAACCCATTTTTTCGCCTAAAATTCTGTCGTTCGCTTCTGGACAGAATTCTATCACATTGCATAATCTCTGGCGCCCTCTCAGTAGACACCGCCAAATGGTGCACAGGTTTGCGCTCCCGCAAACGCCGATCAATCTGAATAGCCATTGTCATGGACTCATTCAGACCTGCAGGCACAGGGAACCCCACCATAACATCTTTAATGGCATCAGAGAGACCCTCTCTAAAATTCGCCGCCAGGGCGCACTCATTCCACTGAGTAAGCACAGACCACTTACGAAATTTTTGGCAGTATATTTCAGCCTCATCTTGCCCTTGAGACAGGGCCATCAAGGCATTTTCAGCCTGAATCTCTAAATGAGGTTCCTCATAAAGCAACCCCAAAGCCAGGAAAAACGCATCCACACTGAGCAACGCAGGATCCCCTGGTGCCAAAGCAAATGCCCAATCCTGAGGGTCGCCCCGGAGCAAGGATATTACAATCCTGACCTGCTGTGCAGGATCTCCAGCGGAGCGAGATCTCAGAGACAAAAATAATTTACAATTATGTTTGAAATTCTGGAAGCGAGATCTATCCCCGGAGAAAAATTCAGGCAAAGGTACTCTAGGTTCAGATATAGGAGCATGAATTACAAAATCCTGTAAACTTTGAACCTTCATAGCGAGATTGTTCAGACCTGTAGCTAAACCCTGAGGATCCATTTTCATCAGGTGAAGTCAGAACCATTCAAGGATTAGAAGGAGAGAGAGACGAAGGCTGCAGTAAGCAGAGAAGCTAGTAAATCAACTAATGAGCAAACTCAGAAAAAAAAAAAAAATTCTCTGCAGACTTCTTTTCTCTCCTTTCTTCTGCCAATAATTTTAACCCTTGGCCGGCCAAACTGTCATGGTTCTCAATGGCAAGAGAACGTAGTAAAGCATACAAAAAGGACTAGCTCTTGGAAGATGGGAACTCGAGCTGACTGTGAGCTAAACCTACCGCACAAATAACAGTGGCCGGGTAGCGTGCCTACGTTTTATCCCTAGACGCCCAGCGCCAGCCGGAGAACTGACTGACCCTAGCAGAGGAAAATACAGACCTGGCTTACCTCTAGAGAAATTTTCCCCAAAAGGCAGACAGTAGCCCCCACATATATTGTCGGTGATTTCAGAGGAAATTGACATACGAAGTATGAAGATAGGTTTAGCAAATTGAGGTCCGCTTACTAGATAGTAGGAAGACAGAAAAGGGAACTTCACAGTCAGCTGAAAACCCTTTCAAAACACCATCCTGGAATTACTTTAAGACTCTAATATCAACTCATGACACCAGAGTGGCAATTCCAGCTCACAAGAGCTTCCAGCCTCAGAAATAAACAATCACAGAGAACTGGAACAAAAATGCAAAACAAACTTAGGACTACAAGTCCAACTTAGCTGATAGTAGTCTAGGAGCAGGAACATGCAACAGAAAGGCTTCTGGTAACATTGTTGGCCGGCATAGAAATGACTGAGGAGCAAGGCTAAATAGACAACTCCCAAATCCTGATGGAAACAGGTGAACAGAGGCGATGAAGCACACAAGTTCAGTACCACCAGTGACCACCGGGGGAGCCCAGAAACCAAATTCACAACAGCAACCACAGCATCTTGCAGCGGCATGCTATTCCATCCGGTTTGCATTTAGTTGGACCATCATTTATTTTTCAACAGGACAATGACCCCAAACACACCTCCAGGCTGTGTAAGGGCTATTTGACCAAGAAGGTGAGTGATGGGGTGCTACGCCAGATGACCTGGCCTCCACAGTCACCAGACCTAAACCCAATCAAGATGGTTTGGGGTGAGCTGGACCGCAGAGAGAAGGCAAAAGGGCCAACAAGTGCTAAGCATCTCTGGGAACTCCTTCAAGATTGTTTGAAGACCATTTCTGGTGAATACCTCTTGAAGCTCATCCAGAGAATGCCAAGAGTGTGCAAAGCAGTCATCAAAGCAAAAGGTGGCTACTTTGAAGAACCTAGAATATAAGACATATTTTCAGTTGTTTCACACTTTTTTGTTAAGTATATAATTCCACATGTGTTAATTTATAGTTTTGATGCCTTCAGTGTGAATTTACAATTGTCATAGTCATGAAAATACAGAAAAATCTTTAAATGAGAAGGTGTGTCCAAACTTTTGGTCTGTACTGTATATACATATATAGTACATAGAAGAGTAATATACATGCCACATGTAGACAAAAGATGATAAACTGTACACAAATATATACAATCGTAATATAGCTAACAATTCGCATTTGATCCAGACACTGCACGCCAAGATGTGACAAGATATGTCCTAGGTCAGGAAGTCCTTCCCATCCAGGAAGAATGGATACATCTAAGGTCGTGAAGTGGTTAAGACTCTATCACTTTTACTCAATCATCTACAGTGGGGAAAATAAGTATTTGATACCCTGAAGATTTTTGAATATTTTCCATCTACAAGGAATGGAGAGGTCTGTAATTTTTATTACTTCAACTGTGAGAGATAGAATCTCAAAATAAAACATCATATGATTTTGAAATAATTAAATTGCATTTTATTGCATGAGATAAGTATTTGATCACTTACCAACCAACAAGAACTCTGGCTCTCATAGACCTGTTAGTTTTTCTTTAACCCCTTCATGACCCAGCCTATTTTGGCCTTAACGACCTTGCCGTTTTTTGCAATTCTGACCAGTGTCCCTTTATGAGGTAATAACTCAGGAACGCTTCAACGGATCCTAGCGATTCTGAGATTGTTTTTTCATGACATATTGGGCTTCATGTTATTGGTAAATTTAGGTCGATAATTTCTGAGTTTATTTGTGAAAAAAACAGAAATTTGGCAAAAATTTTGAAAATTTCGCAATTTTCACATTTTTAATTTTTATTCTGTTAAACCAGAGAGTTATGTGACACAAAATAGTTAATAAATAACATTTCCCACATGTTTACTTTACATCAGCACAATTTTGGAAACAAATTTTTTTTTTGCTAGGAAGTTATAAGGGTTCTTTCCTCAAAAATGGTTTTTAGCCCAGAATTTTTTATTTTCCCAAGGGTAATAGGAGAAATTGGACCCCAAATGTTGTTGTCCAGTTTGTCCTGAGTACGATGATACCCCATATGTGGGGGTAAACCACTGATTGGGCGCACGGCAGGGCTCGGAAGGGAAGGCACGCCATTTGGCTTTTTGAATGGAAAATTAGCTCCAATCATTAGCGGACACCATGTCGCGTTTGGAGAGCCCCTGTGTGCCTAAACAGTGGAGCTCCCCCACAAGTGACCCCATTTTGGAAACTAGACCTCCCAAGGAACTAATCTAGATGTGTGGTGAGCACTTTGAACCCCCAAGTGCTTCACAGAAGTTTATAACGCAGAGCCATGAAAATAAAAAATAATTTTTCTTTTCTCAAAAATGATTTTTTAGCCCACAATTTTTTATTTTCCCAAGGGTAACAGGAGAAATTGGACCCCAAAAGTTGTTGTCCAGTTTCTCCTGAGTACGCTGATACCCCATATGTGGGGGTAAACCACTGTTTTGGCACACGTCGGGGTTCGGAAGGGAAGTAGTGACGTTTTGAAATGCAGACTTTGATGGAATGCTCCGCGGGCATCAGGTTGCGTTTGCAGAGCCCCTGATGTGCCTAAACAGTAGGAACTCCCCACAAGTGACTCCATTTTGGAAACTAGACCCCCAAGGGAACTTATCTAGATGTGTGGTGAGCACTTTGAACCCCCAAGTGCTTCACAGAAGTTTATAACGCAGAGCCGTGAAAATAATAAATGTGTTTCCTTTCCTCAAAAATATTATTTTAGCCCAGAATTTTTTATTTTTGCAAGGGTAACAGGAGAAATTGGACCCCAAAAGTTGTTGTCCAGTTTCTCCTGAGTACGCTGATACCCCATATGTGGGGGTAAACCACGGTTTGGGCACATGCCGGGGCTCGGAAGGGAAGTAGTGACGTTTTGGAATGCAGACTTTGATGGAATGGTCTGCGGGCATCATGTTACGTTTGCAGAGCCCCTGATATGCCTAAACAGTAGAAACCCCCCACAAAGTGACCCCATTTTGGAAACTAGACCCCCCCCAAGGAACTTATCTAGATGTGTGGTGAGCACGTTCAACCCCCAAGTGCTTCACAGAAGTTTACAACGCAGAGCCGTGAAAATAAAAAATCATTTTTCTTTCCTCAAAAAAGATGTTTTAGCAAACAATTTTTTATTTTCACAAGGGTAACAGGAGAAATTGGGCCCCAATAGTTGTTGCCCAGTTTGTTGTGAGTGTGCTGGTACCCCATATGTGGGGCTAAACCACTGTTTGGGCGCACGTCAGGGCTCGGAAGGGAAGTAGTGACATTTGAAATGCAGACTTTGATGGAATGGTCTGCGGGCATCACGTTGCATTTGCAGAGCCCCTGATGTGCCTAAACAGTAGAAACACCCCACAAGTGACCCCATTTTGGAAACTAGACCCCCGAAGGAACTTATCTAGATGTGTGGTGAGCACTTTCAACCCCCAAGTGTTTCACAGAAGTTTATAATGCAGAGCCGTGAAAATAAAAAATAATTGTTCTTTCCTCAAAAAATTATGTTTTAGCAAGTAATTTTTTATTTTTGCAAAGGTAACAGGAGAAATTGGACCCCAACAGTTGTTGCCCAGTTTGTCCTGAGTATGCTGGTACCCCAAGTGTGGGGGTAAACCATTGTTTGGGCGCACGTCGGGGCTTGGAAGGGAGGGAGCACCATTTGACTTTTTGAACGCAAGATTGGCTGGAATCAATGGTGGCGCCATGTCGCGTTTGGAGACCCCTGATGTGCCTAAACAGTGGAAACCCCTCAATTCTAACTTCAACACTAACCCCAACACACCCCTAATCCTAATCCCAACTGTAGCCATAACCCTAATCACAACCCTAACCCCAACACACCCCTAACCACAACCCTAACCCCAACACACCCGTAACCCTAATTCCAACCCTAACCCTAATCCTAACCCTAATCCCAACCCTAACCCTAATCCCAACCCTAACCACAACTGTAACCCCAACACACCCCTAACCCTATCCGTAACCCTAACCACAAGCCTAATCTTAACCCTATTTCCAACCCTAGCCCTAATTGCAACCCTAACTCTAAGGCTATGTGCCCACGTTGCAGATTCGTGTGAGATTTTTCCACACGATTTTTGAAAAATCTGCAGGTAAAAGGCACTGCGTTTTACCTGCGGATTTACAGCAGATTTCCAGTGTTTTTTTGTGCGGATTTCACCTGCGGATTCCTATTGAGGAACAGGTGTAAAACGCTGTGGAATCCGCACAAAGAATTGACATGCTGCGGAAAATACAATGCAGCGTTTCTGCACGGAATTTTCCGCACCATGGGCACAGCGGATTTGGTTTTCCATAGGTGTACATGGTACTGTAAACCTGATGGAAAACTGCTACGAATTCGCAGCGGCCAATCCGCTGCGGATCCGCGGCCAATCCGCTGTGGATCCGCGGCCAATCCGCTGCGGATCCGCGGCCAATCCGCTGCGGATCCGCAGCCAAATCCGCACTGTGTGCACATGCCATAACCCTAACCCTACCCCTAACCCTAACCCTAACCCTACCCCTAACCCTACCCCTAGTTCTAACCCTAGTTCTAACCCTAACCCTAGTGGAAAAAGAAAAAAAAATATTTTCTTTATTTTATTATTGTCCCTACCTATGGGGGTGATAAAGGGGGGGGGTTTATTTATTATTTTTTTTATTTTGATCGCTGTGATAGAACCTACCACAGCGATCAAAATGTACTTGTAATGAATCTGCTGGCCGGAAGATGGCGGCGCCCATGGAGAAGACGGACCGACACCGGGAGCCTCGGTAAGTATAAGGGGGGGAGATCGGAGCACGGGGGGGCGTCGGAGCACGGGGGGTGGCATAGGAGCAGGGGGGAGCGGACAGGAGGACGGGGGAGCGGAGCACAGGACGGAGGGGACTACGGGACAGATCGGTGGCTTGGGGGGGTGATCGGTGGGGTGGGGGGGTCACTTCAGTATTTCCAGCCATGGCCGATGATATTGCAGCATCGGCCATGGCTGGATTGTAATATTTCACCAGTTTTTTAGGTGAAATATTACAAATCACTCTGATTGGCAGTTTCACTTTCAACAGCCAATCAGAGCGATCGTAGCCACGGGGGGGTGAAGCCACCCCCCCTGGGCTGAAGTACCACTCCCCCTGTCCCTGCAGATCGGGTGAAATTGGAGTTAACCCTTTCACCCGATCTGCAGGGACGCGATCATTCCATGAAGCCACATAGGCGTCATGGGTCGGATTGGCACGGGTTTTCATGACGCCTACGTGGCGTCAAAGGTCAGGAAGGGGTTAAGAAGCCCTTCCATTCTGCAATCATTACTTGTATTAGTTAAACTTGTTTCAACTTGTTACCTGTATAAAAGACACCTGTCGACACACTTAATCAATCACACTCCAACCTCTCCACAATGGCCAAGACCATAGAGCTGTCTACGAACACTAGTGACAAAATTGTAGCCCTGCAGAAGGCTAGGATGGGCTACAGGACAATAGGCAAGCAGCTTGGTGAGAAGGCAACAACTGTTGGCACAATTGTTAGAAAATTGAAGAAACATAAGATGACTGTGAATCTACCTCAGTCTGGGGCTCCATTCAAGATCTCGCCTCATGGGGTAAGGACGATTCTGAAAATGTCAGAAATCAACCCAGAATTACACGGGAGGACCTGGTCAATGACCTGAAGAGAGCTGTTACCACAGTCTCAAACATTACCATTGGTAGTAACACTATCCCATCATGGATTAAAATCCTGCATGGCAAGGAAGGTCCCCCTGCTCACACCAGCACATGTCCAGGCCGATTTGAAGCTCACCAATAACCATATAGATACACCAGAGGAGGCATGGGAGAAGGTCATGTAGTCAGGGGAGACCAAAATAGAACTATTTGATATCAACTCGACTCACCATGTTTGGAAGAAGAAGGATGAGTATAACTGTAACAAGGCAGCACGGGGTGGTAGTCGGGGGCGAGTCTATTAAGCAACAGTCAGTTAACACCCCGCCACCTTGAACATGGAGAGATGGGTACTCACTGTGTCTGCTGAAATTCTAGTCCTATGAAGCACCACAGAGTCACAGTTCTTTTCCAACAGTTGAACTTTACTAAACAGCAAGGCATCCATCACATCAGCAGCACAGTTCACACAGGGCAACATTTCCTGTACTTTCCCTGCCTTATGGGCATACTCTATTCTCTCTGCGCTTTCCTTTCCTCTGCCATCCGGGCAGTCCCTCTGGACTATTTGTGTCCCATCTGTACCTTCAGCTTTGACAGCTCCCTGTCAGCCCCTTGTCCTTCCTTGGGATGATCCTGTTGAGCTGGTGCCCAACTGCACTACTCTCCAGCCTGGAGTCCCTTACTGTGGTCCGCAGCTTTATCCCCACGGCCTGTAGCTGCCTCCTGAACTGCATGCTCCCTGCCCCAGAGTCTGACACAAATCAGGAAGTGCCTGTCTTATACTTTCCTGCTCTATGCTGCTCTGCTCTGTGCACCTCCCATTTACTTAACTCCTTGCTGCCTGGGCCTAAACTAATACCATTATCTATCCTATTTTCTCTCTATTTCTCTCTGTTCTAACCCAGCTATTACTATATGCTAACTTCTATCTCTAATCCTAAACATATATACAGTACATGGCAAATACAAGACATCACAGTACATAATCATTACAGTACACATTAATAACAATGAGGTGCCACAGGTAATCATGTGAACAGTGTACAGGGGAGAGGAGGCACGTGAGGTTCCCCGCCACCTCCTGACATAACCTCAAGAACACTGTCCCAACTGTAAAGCATGGTAAAGCATGCTGAGGGAAACATCATACTTTAGGAGTGCTTGCTGCAAACGGGTAGGATGACTGCACCATCTTGAAGGGAGGATGTATCGTGAGATCTTGGCCAACAACCTCCTTCCCTCAGTAAGAGTATTGAAGATGGGTCGTAGCTGGATCTTCCAGGTTGACAATGACTCAGCTAGTACAACTTAAGGTACCTTCACACGAAACGACATTATAACGATATCGCTAGCAATCCGTGACGTTGCAGCGTCCTCGCTAGCGATATCGTTTCGTTTGACACGCAGCAGCGATCAGGATCCTGCTGTGATGTCGCTGGTCGCTGAATAAAGTCCAGAACTTTATTTGGTCGTCCGATCGCTGTGTATCGTTGTGTTTGAAAGCAAAAGCAACGATACCAGCGATATTTTACACTGGTAACCAGGGTAAACATCGGGTTACTAAGCGCAGGGCCGCGCTTAGTTACCCGATGTTTACCCTGGTTACTAGCGTAAAATGTAAAAAAAACAAACAGCACATACTCACATTGCGTCCCCTGCAGTCTGCTTCCTCCTCTGACTCAGCGCCGCAAAGTGAAAGTGAAAGCAGCACAGCGGTGACGTCACCGCTCTGCTCTCACTGTACGGCGCTCAGTCAGTCAGGAAGTGGACGCAGGGGGACGTGAATGTAAGTATGTGCTGTTTGTTTTTTTTAGATTTTACGCTGGTAACCAGGGTAAACATCGGGTTACTAAGCGCGGCCCTGCGCTTAGTTACCCGATGTTTACCCTGGTTACCAGGGGACCTCGGCATAGTTGATCGCTGGAGAGCGGTCTGTGTGACAGCTCTCCAGCGACCAAACAGCGACGCTGCAGCGATCGACATCGTTGTCGCTATCGCTGCAGCGTCGCTTCGTGTGAAGGTACCTTAAGGAGTGGCTCTGTAAGTAGCATTTCAAGGTCACGGAGTCACCAGATCTGCACCCAATACAAATTCTTTGGATGGAGCTAAAACTCAATGTTGCCCAGCAGAAGCCTCAAAACCTGAAAGATCTAGAGAAGATCTGAATGGAGGAGTGGGTCAAAATCCCTGCTGCAGTGTGTGCAAACTTGGTCAAGAATTGCAGGAAATGTCTGACCTCTGTAATTGCAAACAAAGGTTTCTGTACCAAATATTACGGTAAGTTCTGTTTTTCTATTGTATCAAATATTAATTTCATGCAATAAAATGCAAATTAATTATGTGAAAATCATACAATGTCGTTTTCTGGTTTTTATTTTTAGATTTTGTCTCTCACAGTTGAAGTGTACAACTACAGACCTCTCCATTCTTTATTGGCGGGAAAACTTAATATCGGCAGTGTATTAAATACTTATTTTCCCCACTGTACATTGTTTACCGACTAATGGGCTTATTGCTTTTTCAGTCATTTAATTACTTTACATGCTTATGATGCTTTACTTATTTATCTCATCCCCTCCTGCTGTTTTGTGCTGCTGTTAGCGCATACTCACTCTGCCTTTTTAATCTTAGGTTAATTTTATTATAAATACTAATACAGATTTACATTATATTATTCAATATTTCTGGCTATATATTTTTTGAGAATAGGCTTATATATCGATAAGTTTTGCTCTTTACAGAAAATCAAAGAGAAGTTTTACTTTCTTGAAGTAGAAACATGGTAGACGTGTATGTACACCTTCCTTTTCTATTAACCTTTTTCTGACATCGGACAGAATGTTCCATCCCTGTGCCCTGGGCCTATTTGGCCAGGGATGGAATATTACATCCACGCGATCGCCCAAGCACACTGGGGTGTGCGGGCGATCGCCTCTGGATGTCAGCTTTAAGGCCGGCGTCACACTAGAGAGTTTTACAGACGTATGAGAGCTGTAAGAACAATGGATTGCACATGGACCAATGATTCTCTATGGGGCAGCTCCTATCTGCCATATATTTCGTAGCCGTATTTTATGGGCTGAGAAAACGCATGCTATGTTTGTCAGCGTATTGCGCAAAAAAATCCGCCAATGAAAGTCTATGGAGGCGAAAAAAATACGGATTACACATGGACCATCAGTGTGACTTGCGAGAAATACGCAGCGGTGTTCTATAGAAAAGCCGGTAATTCAGGGCGGTGTACAGTAAAATCACACTGACAGGTTAGAATAGAATAGCTAAAGTAAATGTCTACACATATTATAGCTATATATATACTGTATATATGTAATTGAGACACACATATATATATATATTTTTTTTTAATACAGAGCTAGATAGCTTAAAAGCCGGTAATTCAATTGCCGACTTTTGCTGTCTCCTTATCAAACCCGACAGGATATGAGACATGGTTTACATATAGTAAACCATTTCATATCCCTTAATTTTTTACATATTCCTCACTACTAATGTTAGAAGTGTCCGTGTGCAAAATTTGGTGGCTCTAGCTGTTAAAAAAAGGGTTAAATCACGGAAAAATCTGGCATGGGCTCCCTCGCAATTTTCTCCGCCAGAGTGGGAAAGCCAGTGACTGAGGGCAGCTATTAATAGCCTAGAGAGGGACCATGGTTATTGGCCACCTCGGCTAAAAACATCTGCCCCCAGCCACCCCAGAAAATGCACATCTGTAAGATATGCCTGCGGTGCTCCAGGGTGCTGGTCATCGCAGTGGTATTGCTTTCCTCTCGTGGAGAGTCATGCTAGGTTTGGAGGTAAAGAAGGATAACTGCATCCAGGTATCACAAACATGCAACACATTTCACACTCCAGACCACCAGGGGTATATATGACTGTATATATGTTTTCAGGAGTATTTGAGCCCATGGATCAATTCTATGTCCATTTTGCAAGCCTGCGAGAAAATCTCGCCATACGGATGACACACGGATAATTTTTAGAGGAAAAAATCGCATCCTCATGTTGAATACGAATCACTGTTCAGGAACTTTTCTGCGTATTATGCCTGTAAAAAACGGACCGTATTTCCCTACGCTAAGTGTGACCCCGGCCTAATCCTGATCGCAGCATTAGAGAAGTTGGCAGAGAGCTGACAGCCTCTATGCCTTTGGATCAGATCATTGCCATGGTGACCCAATGTCATCATGATGACATCCGGGTCACCAGACCTAGCAAACTTGCTGATCATGCGCAGTGCACGATGAGCAAATTTGTCTGTCAGTGCAGAGCTGACAGTTTCTGCAGCATGGGGATGCTGCTTCATCTCCATGCTGTAGAATCGATCAGCCTGCAAAAAAAAGATATTGGGACAAAGTAAAAAAGTTAGAAAAAAAAGTGGAAAAAAAATTAAAATTGTAAAAATATTTTTTAAAAATAATAAAAAATAAATAAAAGATATTATATCTCTAAATAAACATTTAAAAAAAAACCATAAGAACAATAAAACTACACATATTTGGTATCGCCGCGTCAGCAACGACCTGACCTATAAAACTGCCCCACTAGTTAAGCCCTTTAGTGAACACCATAAAAATAAATAAAAAACAAGGCAAAAAACAATGTTTTATCATCACACCACAGAACAAAAAGTGGAATAAAACGCAATAAAAAAGATGGATATAAATAAACATGGTACAGCTGAAAACATAATTTTGTCCCACAAAAAGCAAGCCATCATACAGCTCTATCAGCAGAAAAATAAAAAAGTTGTAGCTCTCAAAATAAAGCCATGAAAAAATAACGTTTCTATAAAATAGTTTTTATTGTATAAAAGCGCCAAAGTATAAAAAAAATATAAATGAGGTATCTCGGTAATCTTACTGACCTGAAGAATAAAACTACCTTATCAATTTTACCACACACGGAATGGCATAAACCCACACCCCCCTGAAAGAAGTTCCTGAATTGTTGGTTTTTGTTCGTTATGCCTCACAAAAATCAGAATAGAAAGATATAAAAAAATGTCATGTGCCCGAAAATGGTACCAATAAAAATGGCAACTCGTCCCGCAAAAGCCATGACATGACTCTGTGGGTCAAAATATGGAGAAATTATAGCTTTGAAAATGTGGTGATGCAAAAACAATTGTTTGCAAAAAAAAGTTTCATTTAGTGTGTGACAGCAGCCAAACATAAAAACCTGATAAAAATCTGATATCGCTGTAATCGCATGAACCCAAACAATAAGTCGCCTAATCACTTATACCGCACAAGGAGCGGCGAAATAATAAATAAAACCAATTCTTCACCTATTTCTTCACTTACTTTTTCATTCTGCCTCCCAAAGATCGCAGTAAAGCTCTGCTCACATTTATCTTGCGCTCTGCATTGAGCGCTTACATCGGGGTTTCCATGTAAATCTCTGAAATACGTGAATCAGATGGTACCTTTGGCAGAAGATTCCCTATAATGAAGCAGATTCATGCACTATGGATGCCGTCTGGCCTGTGATCCAGTGGTGTCCGCCTGTTTGCCCATTCTGCAAATTCAGCGTGCCAATCTGGGTCATCATCGTTGAGATGCTGCAGCAGCTAGATTTTGTAAGGGTGCCATTTGTGAGTAGCTAATATCCGCTGACTGATGCCAGCTCGTTGCGCTGAATTTGCACAATGAGCAAAATAAAAATTGGAACAGGACCCTCAGTTTAAACAGAACATTATGTTCAGTGATGAGGCAAACTTTTTTGGGTGGCCCATTTCTATGGATACACCTACATAACATGGGAATGGTGACAGATTTCTTGCGTAGAGTGTCTTGCATTGAAATCTACTGCAATGACCCAGGTACTGCATTCACCAGACATCAACACAATTTCTATCCGCTCCTCACGTGTTAAACTCTGCGACATATCAATGGCTGTAAACAAAGAGAAACTTGGAAATAACTCATGAAAGAATAATGTTACTTTAAAACCAAGCACACCATTGTGTTTCTTGTGAAATTCTCAATAAGTATGATGTGTCACATGACCCTCTTTCCAGTGGAAAGAATAAAGTTGGATCCAAAATGGCTGACTTCAAAATGGCCACCATGTTCACTACCCATCTTGAAAAGTTTTCTCCCTCCCATTTACTAATGTGCCACAAACAGGAAGTTGATATCACCAACCATTCCCATTTTATTTAGGTGAATCCATATACATAGCCCACCCTGTACATTCCTTGAAGGGTCTATTTTCCAAAATGGGGTTACTTCTTGGGGGTTTCCACTGTTTAGGCACACCAGGGGTTCTCCAAATGAGGCATGGCGTCCACTAATGATTCCAGGAAATTTTACATTCAAAAAGTCAAATGACACTCCTTCCCTGCCGAGCCCTGCCGTGAGCCCAAACATATGGGGTATCTGCATACTTAGGAGAAATTGCATAAAAAATTGTAAGGTGCAATTTCTCCTGTTACCCTTATGAAAATGCAATATTTTGTGCTTAAAACATATTTATGGGGAAAATTTTATAAACTTCTATGAAGCACCTGATGGTTCAATGTGCTCACCACGCAACTAGATCAGTTTCCTGAGGGGTCTACTTTCTAAAATGATGCCAATTGTGGGTGATTTTCCCTGTTTAAGCACATCAGAGGCTCTTCAAACGCGACATGGCGTGTGCCAAATGTTCCAGCAAATTTTGCTCTCAAAAAATCAAATGGCGCCCCTTCGCTTCCAAGCTCTGCCGTGCGCCCAAACAGTGGTTTTGTCCATCATATGGGGTATCGGCGTACTCAGGAGAAATTGCAAATTTTGAGGTCCATTTTTTCCTGTTACCCTTGTCAAAATAAAAAAAATTGGATCTGAAGTATAATTTTGGGAAATTTCCTGTTACCCTTGTCAAAATAAAAAAAATTGGATCTGAAGTATAATTTTGGGAAAAAAGTTAAATGTTCATTTTTTTTCCACATTCCAAAAATTCTTGTGAAGCACCTGAAGGGTTAATAAACTTCTTGAATGTGGTTTTGAGCACCTTGAGGGGTGCAATTTTTAGAATGGTGTCACTTTGGGTATCTTCTATCATATTGACCCCTCAAAGTGACTTCAAATGTGGTGTGGTCCCTAAAAAAATGGTGTTGTAAAAATGAGAAATCGCTGGTCAACATTTAACCATTATAACTCCCTAACAAACAAGATGTTGGTTCCAAAATTGTGCTGATGTAAAGTAGACATGTGGGAAATGTTACTTATTAAGTATTTTTGTGACATATCTCTGTGATTTAAAGGCATGAAAATTCAAAGTTGGAAAATTGCAAAATTTTCAACATTTTTGCCAAATTTCCATTTTTTCACAAATAAAAGCAAGTCATTTAAAATAAATGTTACCACTATCATGAAATACAATATATCACGAAAAAATATTCTCAGAATCACAAGGATCCATTGAAGCGTTCCAGAGTTATTACCTCGTAAAGGGACAGTGGTCAGAATTGTAAAAATTGGCCTGATCATTAACTTGGGAGTCCACCACTCCTTTGTGGGTCATTTGTGTTATGACCCCAATGGCAGAGGGTCTCAGGAATAATGATAAGTCGGTAAATACAGAAAACCAGCTCATAGGGCAGTGGTAACTGGGCTGACCATATAACTAATCCTAGCACCACAAATACCAGCAGCCGGGGAACGTTCCTACGTTGATCCTAGACGTCTCGCGCCAGCCGGAGAGCTAACTACCCCTAGTAGGGAAAAGATAGACCTTTCTTGCCTCCAGAGGAAATACCCCAAAAGTTGGATAGAAGCCTCCCACAAATAATAACGGTGAGGTAAGAGGAAAAGACAAACATAAGAATGAGCTAGGAATTTAGCAAAGAGAGGCCCACTAGCTAATAGCAGAATATAGAAAGATAACTTATATGGTCAGCAAAAAATCCTATCAAAAATATCCACGCTGGAAATTCAAGAACCCCCGAACCGTCTAACGGTCCGGGGGGAGAAACCCAGCCCCCTAGAGCTTCCAGCAAGGTCAAGAATCACATTTAGTACAAGCTGGACAAAAATGATAGCAAACAAATAACCCAAAAAACAAAGAAGCAGACTTAGCTTAATTTAGCACGAACCAGGACCAGCAAACAGGAGCAAACAGAATGTGTCTGATAACACTGATGCCAGGCACTGGACTAAGGTTCCAGGAGGTTTATATAGCAACACCCCTGAAGTAACGACCCAGCTGGGTGCAAACTGAGGGAAGGAAATCCCAGAGTCATATCAATAGTAACCACAAGAGGGAGCCAAAAAAGTCTAATTCACAACAGTACCCCCCCTTTAAGGAGGGGTCACCGAACCCTCACCAAGACCACCAGGGTGATCAGGATGAGCAGCGTGAAAGGCACGAACTAAATCGGCCGCATGCACATCAGAGGCAACCACCCAGGAATTATCCTCCTGACCATAACCCTTCCACTTGACCAAATACTGAAGCCTCCGCCTGGAGAGACGAGAATCCAAGATCTTCTCCACCACGTACTCCAACTCGCCCTCAACCAACACCGGAGCAGGAGGCTCAGCAGAAGGAACCACAGGCACAACGTAGCGTCGTAACAAAGACCTATGGAACACGTTGTGAATGGCAAACGAAACCGGAAGATCCAAGCGAAAGGACACTGGATTAAGGATTTCCAATATCTTGTAAGGACCGATGAAGCAAGGCTTAAATTTAGGAGAGGAGACCTTCATAGGAACAAATCGAGAAGACAGCCACACCAAATCCCCAACACGAAGTTGGGAACCCACACCGCGGCGGCGGTTGGCAAAACGCTGAGCCTTCTCCTGTGACAATTTTAAGTTGTCCACCACATGATTCCAGATCTGCTGCAACCTATCCACCACAGAATCTACCCCAGGACAGTCAGAAGGCTCCACATGTCCCGAGGAAAAACGAGGATGGAAACCAGAGTTGCAGAAAAATGGCGAAACCAAAGTAGCGGAACTAGCCCGATTATTTAGGGCAAACTCAGCCAACGGCAAGAAGGTCACCCAATCATCCTGATCTGCCAAAACAAAACACCTCAAGTAAGCCTCCAGAGTCTGATTAGTTCGCTCAGTTTGTCCATTAGTCTGAGGATGAAAGGCAGACGAGAACGACAAATCAATGCCCATCCTAGCACAAAAGGATCGCCAGAACCTGGAAACAAACTGGGATCCTCTGTCAGACACAATATTCTCAGGAATGCCGTGTAAACTAACCACATTCTGAAGGAACACAGGAACCAGATCGGAAGAAGAAGGCAGCTTAGGCAAAGGCACCAAATGGACCATTTTTGAAAAGCGATCACATACCACCCAGATGACAGACATACCCCGAGACACCGGGAGATCAGAAATGAAATCCATGGAAATATGTGTCCAAGGCCTCTTCGGGACAGGCAAGGGCAAGAGCAACCCGCTGGCACGGGAACAGCAAGGCTTAGCTCGAGCACAAGTCCCACAGGACTGCACAAATGACCGTACATCCCGTGACAAAGAAGGCCACCAAAATGACTTAGCCACCAGATCTCTGGTGCCAAAAATTCCCGGATGACCTGCCAACACCGAGGAATGAACCTCGGAAATGACTCTGCTGGTCCACTTATCAGGAACAAACAGTCTGTCAGGTGGACAAGAGTCAGGTCTACCAGCTTGAAATCTCTGCAACACACGTCGCAAATCAGGAGAAATGGCTGACAAAATAACTCCTTCTTTAAGAATACGGACAGGTTCTGTGACTCCAGGAGAGTCAGGCACAAAGCTCCTTGAAAGAGCATCAGCTTTCACATTCTTTGAACCTGGTAAATACGAGACCACAAAGTCAAAACGGGAGAAAAACAATGACCAGTGGGCCTGTCTAGGATTCAAGCGTTTAGCAGACTCGAGATACATCAAATTTTTGTGATCAGTCAAGACCACCACACGATGCTTAGCACCCTCGAGCCAATGACGCCACTCCTCAAATGCCCACTTCATGGCCAGTAATTCCCGATTGCCAACATCATAATTCCGCTCAGCGGGCGAAAACTTCCTAGAGAAGAAAGCACATGGTCTCATTACCGAGCAACCAGGGCCTCTCTGTGACAAAACGGCCCCTGCCCCAATCTCAGAAGCATCCACCTCGACCTGAAAGGGAAGTGAGACATCAGGCTGGCACAAAACAGGCGCCGAAGTAAACCGGCGCTTCAACTCCTGGAACGCCTCCACGGCTGCAGGAGCCCAGTTAGCAACATCAGAACCTTTCTTGGTCATATCCATCAAAGGTTTAACAACGCTAGAAAAATTAGCGATAAAACGACGGTAGAAGTTAGCAAAACCCAAGAACTTCTGAAGACTCTTAACTGACGTGGGTTGAGTCCACTCATGAATAGCTCGGACCTTGACTGGGTCCATCTCCACAGCAGAAGGGGAAAAAATAAACCCCAAAAAGGGAACTTTCTGTACTCCAAAGAGACACTTTGAGCCTTTAACAAACAAGGCATTCTCACGCAAAACCTGAAACACCATCCTGACCTGCTCCACATGTGAGTCCCAATCTTCAGAGAAAACCAGAATATCGTCCAGCTAAACAATCATAAATTTATCCAGATACTTCCGGAAAATATCATGCATAAAGGACTGAAATACTGAGGGAGCATTAGAAAGCCCAAAAGGCATCACCAAGTACTCAAAATGACCTTCGGGCGTATTAAATGCAGTCTTCCATTCATCACCTTGCTTAATGCGCACAAGGTTGTACGCACCACGAAGATCTATCTTGGTGAACCACTTGGCACCCTTAATCCGGGCAAACAAGTCCGACAAGAGAGGCAAAGGATACTGAAATTTTACAGTGATTTTATTCAGAAGCCGATAGTCAATACAAGGTCTCAAAGATCTGTCCTTCTTGGCCACAAAAAAGAATCCCGCACCAAGAGGGGAAGAGGATGGACGGATATGCCCCTTCTCCAGAGACTCCTTGATATATGAACGCATTGCGGCATGCTCAGGTACTGACAGATTAAATAATCTTCCCTTAGGAAATTTACTACCTGGAATCAAATCTATGGCGCAGTCACAGTCCCTATGAGGAGGCAGAGCACTGGATCTGGACTCACTGAATACATCCTGATAATCAGACAAATACTCAGGAACTTCCGAAGGAGTAGAGGAAGCAATAGACACCGGCGGGGAATCAGCATGAATTCCCTGACAGCCCCAACTTGACACAGACATTGCCTTCCAATCCAAGACTGGATTGTGGGTCTGTAACCATGGCAGACCCAAAACGACCAAATCATGCATTTTATGCAGAACAAGAAAACGAATCACCTCCCGATGTTCAGGAGTCATGCACATGGTCACCTGTGTCCAAAACTGCGGTTTATTTTCTGCCAATGGCGTAGCATCAATACCTCTAAGAGGAATAGGATTTACTAATGGTTCAAGAACAAAACCACAGCGCTTGGCAAATGACAGATCCATAAGACTCAGGGCAGCACCTGAATCCACAAACGCCATAACAGGGTAAGAAGACAAAGAGCAAATTAAAGTCACAGACAAAATAAATTTAGGTTGCAAATTACCAATGGCGACAGGACTAACAACCCTTGTTAGGCGTTTAGAGCATGCTAATATAACATGTGTAGAATCACCACCGTAAAAACACAACCCATTCTGACGTCTATGATTTTTCCGTTCATTTCTAGTCTGAACTCTATCACATTGCATTAAATCAGGTGTTTGTTCAGACAACACCACCAGAGGATTAGCGGTTTTGCGCTCCCGCAAACGCCGGTCAATTTGAATAGCAAGCGCCATAGAATCATTCAGACTTGTAGGAATGGGGAAACCCACCATCACATTCTTAATGGCTTCAGAAAGGCCATTTCTGAAATTTGCGGCCAGAGCACACTCATTCCACTGAGTAAGCACGGACCATTTCTGAAATTTTTGGCAATACACTTCAGCTTCATCCTGACCCTGAGAAATAGCCAGCAAGGCTTTTTCTGCCTGAATTTCAAGATTGGGTTCCTCGTAAAGCAATCCGAGCGCCAGAAAAAACGCATCAATATTCGCCAATGCCGGATCTCCTGGCGCTAGCGAGAAAGCCCAATCCTGAGGGTCGCCCCGCAAAAAAGAAATAACAATTTTAACTTGCTGAGCTGAATCTCCAGATGAACGGGGTCTCAGAGAAAGAAACAATTTACAATTATTCTTGAAATTCCTAAACCTAAATCGGTCTCCAGAAAACAATTCCGGAATAGGTATTTTAGGTTCAGACATAGGACTACTGGTAACAAAATCTTGTATACCCTGCACACGAGCTGCCAGCTGGTCTACACTTGTAATCAAGGTCTGGACATTCATGTCTGCAGCAAACACAAGCCACTCAAAGGTAAAGGGGAGGAAGAGAAGAAAAAAAAAAAAAAACTCAGAATTTCCTTTCTTATTATCCCACTTCTGCAATGCTTTAAACATTCAATGTTGGCCTGGCATACTGTTATGACCCCAATGGCAGAGGGTCTCAGGAATAATGATAAGTCGGTAAATACAGAAAACCAGCTCATAGGGCAGTGGTAACTGGGCTGACCATATAACTAATCCTAGCACCACAAATACCAGCAGCCGGGGAACGTTCCTACGTTGATCCTAGACGTCTCGCGCCAGCCGGAGAGCTAACTAGATAGACCTTTCTTGCCTCCAGAGGAAATACCCCAAAAGTTGGATAGAAGCCCCCCACAAATAATAACGGTGAGGTAAGAGGAAAAGAGAAACATAAGAATGAGCTAGGAATTTAGCAAAGAGAGGCCCACTAGCTAATAGCAGAATATAGAAAGATAACTTATATGGTCAGCAAAAAATCCTATCAAAAATATCCACACTGGAAATTCAAGAACCCCCGAACCGTCTAACGGTCCGGGGGGAGAAACCCAGCCCCCTAGAGCTTCCAGCAAGGTCAAGAATCACATTTAGTACAAGCTGGACAAAAATGATAGCAAACAAATAACCCAAAAAACAAAGAAGCAGACTTAGCTTAATTTAGCACGAACCAGGACCAGCAAACAGGAGCAAACAGAATGTGTCTGATAACACTGATGCCAGGCACTGGACTAAGGTTCCAGGAGGTTTATATAGCAACACCCCTGAAGTAATGACCCAGCTGGGTGCAAACTGAGGGAAGGAAATCCCAGAGTCATATCAATAGTAACCACAAGAGGGAGCCAAAAAAGTCTAATTCACAACACATTTGCACTAAAGCTGTTCTATCTAGCAGGTCCACATGGATATTCCCTCTCTGAACCCTGCTTATACAGGTACTATACAGATGATCAGGTTTTTAAAGACATCAGTTAGGGATTATATACATTAGTTAGGACTGCTCTATATGGGTATACCTTGACGATTGGTGGAGCAGCTTAGTATACATTTTTTTGCAAAAAAAGTATCAACTAAATACACTGTTTTTTCCATCTTTTGACTAGCACTTGCTTATTACTGTGATTTTTTTTTACAACAGTGTATTTTTGACCTCACTGTGCTCTTTTGTGTCTTCAAGTTTCTTGGTGGTGTGAACATGTTCCTACAGACTTGTTCAATGTGCAGGTAGCCCATGTGTTTCTGGTTCTATAATTGTTCTCTTGTTTCTACAAGACTAGGGAGTCCACCACTCCTTTGTGGGTCATTTGCACTAAAGCTGTTCTATCTAGCAGGTCCACATGGATATTCCCTCTCTGAACCCTGCTTATACAGGTACTATACAGATGATCAGGTTTTTAAATACATCAGATAGGGATTATATACATTAGTTAGGACTGCTCTATATGGGTATACCTTGACGATTGGTGGAGCAGCTTAGTATACATTTTTTTGCAAAAAAAGTATCAACTAAATACCCTGTTGTTGTTTTTTCCATCTTTTGACTAGCACTTGCTTATTACTGTGATTTTTTTTTACAACAGAGTATTTTTGACCTCACTGTGCTCTTTTGTGTCTTCTGGTCATTAACTTGAAAACCACACTTGGGGGTAAAGAAGTTAAGGAGACTTTAATGCATTACAAGAACTTAGCACATTGCACAACACTACGTACTGTAGGACATTACATCCCTTTATAACCACAGTTGTGATTGCCACTGATAAATGGTAAAACATCCTTACATATAAATGTATGCAAAATTCAGCCAATAAGCTAAAGCATCTGTATTACAGAAACTAAAATGAAACTGTTATGACCACAGTAATTTTCTATTGCATTTTGGTTGTTTTAGATAGGCTTTTTTGTATTTTATACAATACTGAATAAGGAACAAATAACTCTTATAACTCACCGAGTTCTACTTCTGTGACATTATTGAATGGAGTGTAAAACTTGGGCTCCACCATTTTTGTTTTTTCTGTAAATCAAAAGTTGAATTAAAAAGATTAGATCTCTTAAAAAGGTAAATGAAGCTTTTCAGTCACGATTATATGAAAGAGTGAAAAGGGGTCAAAATAGAGCACTTATTGGATTAGAAAACAGAATCACCCAAATACAACCATACAATAGACGTTAGAGATGATCAATTCACTATGATACAGATCAATTTTGAGTTTAATGTTATTTTTTTCATAGATCTTTGGGAATTTGAACAAATTGGGATTTTATTCACACAAATTGGCGAAAAAATTCCTACTGTCCTTTAACACATTGCGGAATATTGTATCAGCCACACATGGTTGACATGAACTTCCCCATGTTGCCTTATGCTAAGATATCACATGGTACAGCACAGACAATTAGGAGCGACTATCATAAAAGCCTGGATAAAAACCTAAGCCGTGAACGCAGATGCCTTTTTTAGGGTGATTTTAGCACAGTAAGTGGACATCAGGACACAGCTCAGCAATATAGGAGAGAAAAATTTAAAACATTGAACAAATACTTTAGAGCAGTGGTCTACAACCTTTCTGCCCTTTACAGCACATAAAAGTGTCACCGTTCTGTTGATGGGTGTCCTGGGACCTGGGGCTCCTACCCTTTCCCCAATGCTATAGGTGCCAGAGTTCGCACTGCTCCCTGAATTACTTCTGATGGTGAAGACACCAGGGACTCTTACCTTGCCTTAGGGTACCGTCACACGGTACAATTTTCGTCGCTACGACGGCACGATCCGTGACGTCACAGCGTCGTATGAGTATCGCTCCAGCGTCGTAGACTGCGGTCACACTTTGCAATCACGGCGCTGGAGCGATGCCGAGGTTCGCTGGTAACCAGGGTAAACATCGGGTTACTAAGCGCAGGGCCGCGCTTAGTAACCCGATGTTTACCGTGGTTACCAGCGTAAAAGTAAAAAAAACCAAACAGTACATACTCACCATCTGATGTCCGTCAGGTCCCTTGCCGTCTGCTTCCTGCTCTGACTGAGTGCAGCCGTACAGTGAGAGCAGAGCGCAGCAGTGACGTCACCGCTGTGATCTGCTCTCACTTTCCGGCCGGCAGACAGACAGAGCGGGAAGCAGACGGCAAGGGACCTGACGGACATCAGATGGTGAGTATGTATGGTTTTTTTTTTTTTACTTTTACGCTGGTAACCAGGGTAAACATCGGGTTACTAAGCGCGGCCCTGCGCTTAGTTACCCGATGTTTACCCTGGTTACCAGCGAACGCATCGCTGGATCGCTGTCACACACAACGATCCAGCGATGACAGCGGGAGATCCAGCGACGAAAGAAAGTTTCAAACGATGTGCTACGACGTACGATTCTCAGCAGGGTGTCTGATCGCAGTAGCGTGTCAGACACTGCGAGATCGTAACGATATCGCTAGAACGTCATGAATCGTGCCGTCGTAGCGATAAAAATGCCACTGTGTGACGGTACCCTTAGCTCCTGAATCTGTCCTCAGTCTGTACCCTTCCCCCACCCAGGGAAGAGTGGAATAGTAGTGTACCATAGTACACCAACCAGACTAACAAGATAATACGAACAGGGCTAACAAAAATTATCAAACATACAAATATATTCACACACATAGCAGAGGAATGCGTCGGAGAGTGAAGGATGGGGTTAAATCAAAATAGGAGAAGAAAGGGAATTATCACACACTCAAAACTTAGCAACAGTCACAGATAAATCCAAACACCTTCTCCAATAATTACCAACAACCTCCAGGAATGCAGCATATGGTATGGGAGTAGCTAACAGTGCACAGCTGAGAACCTTAATGCTCCAGGAGCTCTCGACTGAGCAGATTAACCCCTGCACTACTAAAATAAATTTAGACCGTTTAATATGAAGGTGAACTGCTTCAAATCAATGCAGGAGTAGGAGAAATCAGACGCTGCGGTCTTCTGGCTCCTCTCTGTTGCAGTAAACCTGAGACAGTACCCCCTTTCTACGAGGGAGCTTTGGAACTTCAGAACCAGGTTTATCAGTGTGTGCCATGTGAAAAGACCAGATCAGCCTGGCCGCATGGAAATCAGATGCTGGTATCCACATCCTCTCTTCAGGACCGTATTCTTTCCCGAGTACCAGACACTAAAGCGACCAAGGAACTAAGCAAGAATCAACAAACTTGGCTATTCCAAATTTCCATGCACAATGATTGGAGATGGTGGTAGCAGTGATGGTACAGAGGATGAAACATATTTTTTGAGTAGAGATTGATGAAGCGCATTATGGATTCTAAAAGTGAGCAGCAAAGCAAGGGAGAATGCTACCGGATTGATGATGGCCACAATCTTATAAGGACAGATTAACCTGGGACCCAGTTTCCATGAGGGAACCTTCCAGGGCTGTATTTGCCACTAGGCACGTGAGGGCACGTGCCTAGGTTGGGGACAATGCAGGGGGCGGCACCTGAGCAAGGTTTGTTTTTTTTTTAAAAAAAAAAGCTGGGTCACCTCCCGACCGACCCCACCCCAATGCCCCCCCTCACCCCCCTCTGGCTGCCCGCCTCCCACCCACCCTCCTTGAAGACGATACTCACCCTGCTCCAGCGATGCCTGGTCTCGGCATCTGGAGCTCGTCCTTAATGAGCGGTCACGTGGTACCGCTCATTAAGGTCATGAATATGCGCATATTCATGACCTTAATGAGCGGTATCACCTGACCGCTCACTCAGGAAGAAGGTGCAGCACTGGGAGTCAGGACAGCCAGAGGGACGTCGCGGCCGCGCGGTGAGGAACAGGTGAGTATGAGGGATGGGGGGACAGGGGAGGGGGGATGAAGAAGGATGGTAAGCCGCGCCATTCAAGATGGGGGTGGAGAGATGAGCGATGCATACGGGGGGTGGAATATGAGCCATGCATACAGGGGGGGTGGAATATGAGCCATGCATACGGGGGGGTGAATATGAGCCATGTATACAGGGGGGGTGAATATGTGCCATGCATACAGGAGGGGGGTGAATATTGAGGACAACCACACTAAGTCACCGACACACACGTCCGGAACCACCAAACTTCTCCGATCAGCCACACTTTAATATTTGGACTTCATCTTCCTCAAATTATCAATAACCCCTTGCCACACAGATGCAATAGATGATGAAAATTGTTCTTCAGGTATTCCAGAAAAACAATTAAATGAGCTGAACTGAAGATGAAACCCATATGCTTGGAAAACAGGGGAGTTACCAGTAGACTCATGACAACGATTATTTACCGCAAATTAAGCTAGAGGTAAGTAGGTAACCGAATCCTCCTGTTTCTCAGACACAAAACACCTAACATAAGTCTCAAGATTCTGGTTAACTGATTCAGTTTACCTTTTAGACTGCAGATGAAATGCTGAAGCGAGCTACAGGTTGATCAATAAACAAATGCAAAACACCCTACCAAAATGTGGAAATAAACACCACCCCCCGGTTGGACGAAAAATCGGTAGGGATCCCAGGTAATTTTACAATCTCAATTATGAAAATTTTCACCAAGATCTTGGCGTTAGGTAAAGCGGGTAGCGCAATAAAATGTGACATTTTACTGAATCTGTACACCATGACCAAAACTACAGTATTACCTGCCGACATGGGTAGATCAGTGATAAAATCGACCAATAAATGAGTCCAAGGTCTACTGGTTAATAAATGAGTCCAAGGTCTACTGGGAATCGCCAATGGTTGGAGAGACCCAGATGGACGAGTATGAGAGGTTTTAGAACGTGCACAGTGCAGTTGGCTACATACTCCCTGACATTCTGATGTACCACTGACCACCAAAAACACAGAGTAAGAAGATCTGTGGTGGCTTTATTACCAGGATGTCTAGCCAAGACAGAATCATGATGTTCACTAAGAACTCTAGGATGGATATTCACAGGCACAAACAGTTTGCCTAACGGACAGGCTGCAGATGTGTCCCCCTGAGCATCAATAACCTCTTTTTCAAGATCGGAGAATATAGACACAGATAAGGCATACACCTTAATGTTCTTGTTCTCCCGGCCTACATGTGACAAAAAAGTTTAACCTGGTGAAGAACAATATTCATTTTGCTTGTCGAGGCGTTAGACGTTTCACAGACTCTAGATATATGAGATTCTTATGATTCGTGATTACCATAACTGGATGAACTGCCCCCTCCAGAAAATGACGCCACTCTTCAAAGGCCAACTTAACTGCCAAAAGTTCCCTGTTACCAATATTATTAATTCCCTACGCAGATGACAGTTTTTTAGAAAGGTATGCACATGGATGCCACCCTGAAACAATACAGCACCCTGAAACAATACAGCCCCCAATCCCAAAAAAGGCTGAGTGACATCAGGCTGTATGAGAATCAGCGCAGATGCAAAACAATCCTTCAAGGTATCAAATGCCTTCCCAGCCATACTGGACCACTTGGAAAAGTCTTTCCCTTTCCTGATCATATCCAATAGAGATTTGGCCACTACCAAAAAGGTTTTGATAAACTTACAGTAGCAGTTCGCGAAACCGAAAAATCTTTGTAACGCTTTTAAATCCTCAGGATGATTCTAATCCCGTACCATCCGGACTTTCGCCGGATCCATGAGAAAACCAGTGGATGATAGCATATCCTAGAAAAGGGATCTCCTCAACCAAGAACATAGATTTCTCTGGTTTTACAAATAATTTATTGTCTCTGAGCATCTGTAAGACCTGCCTGAGATATACCTGAAGTGACTCAAGGTCAGGTGAATAAATTAATATGTCATCAATACAGATTACAACAAATCTACCTACCAGTTGACTAAAGACGTCATTTACAAAGTACTGAAAGATGGTGGGAACATTCATCAACCCAAATGGCATCACAAGGTTCTCATAGTGTCCCTCAACTGTATTGAAAGCTGTAAAAAACTGTATATGTGCATCCAGATCTACTCTTTTGTGCAGGGCTACTCACAAAATTCACCATTTTGACATGTGGTCTTCTTATATGTTTGTCAGTTTGGTGCATTAGCTCCAGGCCTAGCAGACAGCCGCGAGCTACAATTCTTGGGACTCCCGAGCTACAGATTTGGGACCCCTGCTCAAGACAGTAAGATACTGGCTATTGTGGATATACTATATCAGGCCTGAATAATTATAGCTTCATATTGGAAATATGAAGAATATAGCTTCATATTGGCAAAATCCTCTTGTTGGAGAGCAGTAACGTAGCTACCGGGGGGCACAGGGGGCCATTGCCCCTGGCCCGGTGCTCAGAGGGTGCCCACTCGGAGCTACGCTATTGTAACTGGATACAGTTACCTTCTGCTGCAGAGCAGGGAGAATCGATCTCCCTGCTCTGCCTCCAGCTATGGGGCCCCTGAGCAGGCCGGGGGGCCCGGTGCCAGTAGTGGGCCCCCCGTCCATCACCGCACTGATGAGGGAAGGAGCGCTGCGCTCCTTCTACCATCATCCCCCTGTCAGCGTCTGGAACAAGGAGGAAGAGAGGTGAGTATTTATTTATTGTTTTTTTTAATGGGGGCTGCCTTATACTTCAGGATCTGCCTATAAGGGTGCTGCTAAAATTTCTGGATCTGCCTATAGGGGGGCTGCCTTATACTTCAGGATCTGCCCATAGGGGGCTGCCTTATACTTCAGGACCTGCCTAAAAGGGTGCTGCCTTAAACTTCAGGATCTGCCTATAGGGGGGCTGCCTTATACTTCAGGATCTGCCTATAGGGGGGCTGGCTTATACTTCAGGATCTGCCTATAGGGGGGCTGCCTTATACATCAGGATCTGCCTATAGGGCTGCTGCCTTATACTTCAGGATCTGCCTAAGGGGGCTGACTTATACTTCAGGATCTGCCTATAGGGTGGCTGCCTTATACTTCAGGATCTGCCTATGAGGGGCTGTCTTATACTTCAGGATCTGCCTACAGGGGTGCTGCCTTATACTTCAGGATCTGCCTATGAGGGGGCATCCTTATGCTTCAGGATCTGCCTATAGGGGGCTGCCTTATACTTCATGATCTGCCTATAGGGGGCTGCCTTATACTTCAGAATCTGCCTAAAGCGGGGCTGCCTTATACTTCAGAATCTGCCTATAGGGGGGCTGGCTTATACTTCAGGATCTGCCCATAGGGGGCTGCCTTATACTTCAGAATCTGCCTATAGGAGGGCTGCCTTATACTTCAGGATCTGCCTATAGGGGGGCTGCCTCATACTTCAGGATCTGCCTATAGGGGGCTGCCTTATACTTCAGGATCTGCCTATAGGGGGGCTGCCTTATACTTCAGGATCTGCCTATATGGGTGCTGCCGTATACTTCAGAATCTGCCTATAGGGGTACTGCCTTTTACTATAGGGTCTGCCTATGAGGTGCTGTCTTATACTACAGGGTCTGCCTATGGGGTGCTGCCTTATACTACATGGCCTGCCTATATGGGTGCTGCCTTATACTTCAGAATCTGCCTATGGGGTGCTGCCTTTTACTAGAGTCTGCCTATGGAGTGTTGCCTTATACTACAGGGTCTGCCTATGGGGTGCTGCCTTTTACTAGAGTCTGCCTATGCGGGGCTGCCTTATTCTACATGGTCTGCCTATATGGGTGCTGCCTTATACTTCAGAATCTGCCTATGGGGTGCTGCCTTATACTACAGGATCTGCCTATGGGGTGCTGCCTTATACTACAGGGTCTGCCTATGGGGTGCTGTCTTATACTACTGGGTCTACCTACGGGGTGCTGTCTTATACTACAGGGTCTGCCTATGGGGGTGCTGTCTTGTGCTATAGATTAGGCCTATGGGGAGTGTATTATACTATATGGAGTTTTATGGGGAGTGTATTATAGTATAGGGAGTCCTATGGGGAGTGCATTTTACTATATAGAGGCTTATGGGGAGTGCATTATACTATATGGAGACCTATGGGGAGTGCATTATGCTATATTTAGGATGATCTGGTGCATTATACTATATGGAGGCCATCTAGTGGGCCATCATACAGTGCGGAGATTACAGTGAAGGGGCCATCATACAGTGTTGGAGCCATCAAACAGTTTGGGGGCTACTAAGGGGTCAGTATACTGTGTGGATGGTACTATACAGTGTGGGGGCATTGTACTGTATAGGGGAGCTGGACAGGGGGGCAAACTCGGGACATTATTAAATGTAAAGTGGGCACTTCTTGTTATAGGGGATCTCAGGTTACTATCAAAGGGGCACACATGGCAATATTACATTCTAGGGAGCAAAATGTGGGCACTGTTTTCTAGGGCACTTGCACCCGGCATTACTATATTCACCAAATTGTAATGAAGGTTACCTGGTTAGGGGCCCACTCAGAAGCTTCGCCCCCCTGAACCAAAACCCTAGCTACTCCTCTGCTGGAGAGGTAATAACAGGGTTGAACAACACTATCCGCGTTGAGAAATATGTTTACAAAAATGGGGGACATATCAGAAATTTGAAGATATATGGGCACTCTGTCTGGATAGACCTTATCTAGCCCACCTCACTTTAAGCTAATTGCACACGTTGCAGAATTGCTGCGGAAATTTCCGCGGCAATTCTGGAACTCCTGCCGTGGGTATATCGCATGCAGAATTGGCATGCATATTTCTAGCATTTTGCAAGCATAATTAGCTTGCAGAATGCTAGCGTTTTCCAAGCGATCTGTAGCATCGCTTGGAAAACTGATTTATAGGTTGGTCACACTTGCCAAACATAGTGTTTGACAAGTGTGACCAACTTTTTACTATTGATGCTGCCTATGCAGCATCAATAGTAGAAAGATATAATGTTAAAAATAATAAAAAATAAAAAAAATGGTTATACTCACCTTCTGATGGCCCCTGATTTCCTCAGCGGTGCACGCGGCGGCTTCCGTTCCTATAGCTGCTTTGTGTTCAGGACCTGTGGTGACGTCACGGTCACGTGACCGCGACGTCATCGCAGGTCCTTCACACAAAGCATCCATGGGAACGGAAGCGGCCGCGTGCACCACTGAGAGGCGGGAAGACTCCGGGGGCCATCAGAAGGTGAGTATATCACTATTTTTTATTTTCATTTTTTTTTTTTACCAATTATATGGTGCCCAGTCCGTGGAGGAAAGTCTCCTCTCCTTCACCCTGGGTACCAACCGCACATGATCTGCTTACTTCCCGCATGGTGGGCATAGCCTCATGCGGGAAGTAAGCAGATCAATGCATTCCTAGGTGTGTGGAATCCCCGCGATTCCACAAATTTAATGAACAAGCTGCTTTTTTTTCTGGAAAGCGTTTCCGCTCAGGAAAACAACGCAGCATGTGCACAAAAAATGCGGATTGCTTTCTATTAAATAGGATGCTTAATGTGAGCATTTTTTTCGCGGTTTTATAGCAAAAAACCGTGAAAAAACCGTGAAAAAAAGCGACGTGTGCACACAGCCTCAAGTGGTCTAGAATACTCTTACAAATGTTTTGAACTATTAGCAGAATGAGTTAATGATCTGTGACTCTCTTCACAAAAACATATCTATATATATAATCGTCTAAGGGGTACTTACGTCTGTCTGTCTGTCACGGAAATCCCTCGTCGCTGATTGGTCGTGGCTGGCAGGCTCTCCGTCAGTGCCACCTCCATACTCCCCTCCAGTCAGCGCTCACACAGAGTTAATGGCTGCATTACACCGCGTTATGCCACGGTGTAACGCAGTCCGTTAACGCTGCTATTAACCCTTTGTGACTAACTTTTTACTATTGATGCTGCCTGGCTGTGCAGCATCAATAGTAAAAAGATCTAATATTAAAAATAATTAAAAAAAAAAAAATCATTATATACTCACCTTCCGGCACATTTCTCGCTCCTCGCTACGCTCTGGGCCATGCATTGCAGTCTCGCGAGATGATGACATAGCGGTCTCGCGAGACCCCTACGTCATCATCTCGCGAGACCGCAATGCATTCTTGGGACTGGAGCGTCGTGAGGAGCATCGCTAAATGCCTCGCCTGGATCCAGGGGCCAACGGAAGGTGAGTATATAGCTATTTTTTATTTTAATTCTTTTTTTTAACAGGGATATGGTGCCCACATTGCTATATACTACATGGGCTGTGATATATACTACGTGGGCTGTGCAATATACTATGTGGGCTGTGTTATATACTACGTCTCTGTGCTATATACTACGTGGGCTGTGCTATATACTACATCGCTGTGCTGTGTTATATACTGCGTGAGCTGTGTTATATACTGCGTCTCTGCTATATACTACGTGGGCTGTGCAATATATTATGTGGCTGGGCAATATACTACGTGACTGTTTTATATATACTGCGTGAGCTGTGCTATATACTACGTGAGCTGTGTTATACACTATGTGAGTTGTGCTATATACTATGTGTTATATACTGCATGAGCTGTGCTATATACTACGTGAGCTGTGCTATATACTACGTGGCTGTGTTATATACTACGTGGGCTGTGCTATATACTACGTAGCTGTGCAATATACATGGCTGGGCAATATGCTACGTGGCTGTGCTATATACTACGTGGCTGTGTTATATACTATGTGGGCTGTGTTATATACTACATGGCCTGTGTTATATACTATGTGGGCTGTGTTATATACTACATGGGCTGTGATATATACTGCGTGGGCTGTGTTATACACTGCGTGGGTTGTGCTATATACTATGTGGGCTGCTATACACTGTGTGGGCTGTTATATACTACGTGGGCTGCGTTATACACTGCATGGGCTGTGCTATATACTGCATGGGCTGTGCTATATACTACGTGAGCTGTGCTATATACTACGTGGGCTGTGCTATATACTACTTGGCTGTGCTATATGCTACGTGGCTGTGCTATATGCTACGTGGCTGTGCTATATGCTATGTGGGCTGTGCTATATGCTACATGGCTGTGTTATATGCTACGTGGCTGTGTTATATGCTACGTGGGCTGTGCTATATGCTACGTGGGCTGTGCTATATGCTACGTGGGCTGTGTTATCTACTATGTGGCCTGTGCTATATGCTCTGTGGGCTGTGTTTTATGCTACTTGGGCTGTGTTATATTCTACTTGGCTGTGGTATATTTCTCTGCTGTATCTGTGCATCATGAATTGTGGTATGTGTTAAAGAGGGGGCCCACTGAGACTCTTTCGCCCGGGACCCTCAAAAATCTGGAGCCGGTCCTGGCTTCACTGATTGGTCACGCCCGGCCGACCGCAAACAATCAGCGACAGGCGCAGTCCGGCCACGAATTGGCACGGAATTTGAACCACGCTTCATTAATTGGTTGCGTCCGGCCGGCCGAATCCTGTGTATAAATTGCATTATTCTGAAAACTTCATAAATAAACTACATACATATTCTAGAATACCCAATGCGTTAGAATTGGGCCACCATCTAGTATTATCATAAGCGCCTTTACTGTTTATATAGTATGACAGAGTCACTGGCATAGTGTATGAAGGGAGATTGTCACGCGTATACTACAGTCAGTGATGTAGAACCAGATTGTTTTGCTTCCAGCATGCTAACTGCTGAGAGGGCTAATGTTAAAGTCACAATCGGCTGGATTTATGTGAGCACCCACTTGCAGAGCTGACACCGAAATGTGTACTAATATAGAAACAGACGTCAGATAGATAATAAAAATATGACGACTCAATCATAAATTATTGAAAATAGGAGAAAATTAGTCAAAATTAGCCCAAATTAATATACAAAGGTTTATAATTTATTAAATTTAGACAATAGTGACTAAATCATACATTTAGCATACAATAAATAATAATACATAGGATTGTGCAAAGTGATCAATCCCTAGGTGCAACCAAAGAACCAGGTATACAGACGGGACACAGGTATATCCAATCACAATCAGGGTTACCCAGTATTTTCCCCTAAACCATAAGGCTCGTATCAGATACGAGCCTTATGGTTTAGGGGAAAATACTGGGTAACCCTGATTGTGATTGGATATACCTGTGTCCCGTCTGTATACCTGGTTCTTTGGTTGCACCTAGGGATTGATCACTTTGCACAATCCTATGTATTATTATTTATTGTATGCTAAATGTATGATTTAGTCACTATTGTCTAAATTTAATAAATTATAAACCTTTGTATATTAATTTGGGCTAATTTTGACTCATTTTCTCCTATTTTCAACGAAATGTGTACTAGCAGGACCTGCGGTGATGTCACAATCATGTGATCATCACATGGTCCGGGTTAAATACCTGGACATGTGAGACAGTCTGTTTGGTGTTTTTGGAGAGGAAGCAATCCCACGTGTCTCCTGAAGGAGCAGAAGACATTGCCAGGTGTCTGCAGGTGGAACCTGCCGTGAAAGGACTCTGATGAACTTTGTTTGTTTCGTTTTCCGTTAAGCCAGAAAGGCTGTGCTGTTGTTTTCCTGAACCCTGCATTAACCCCTTAGTGACAGAGCCAATTTGGTACTTAATGACCGAGCCAATTTTTACAATTCTGACCAGTGTCACTTTAAGAGGTTATAACTCTGGAACGCTTTATCGGATCCCACTGATTCTGAGATTGTTTTTTCGTGACATATTGTACTTCAAGTTAGTGGTAACATTTCTTCGATATTACTTGCGATTATTTATGAAAAAAATGGAAATATGGCGAAAATTTTTAAAATTTTGCAATTTTCAAACTTTGTATTTTTATGCCCTTAAATCAGAGAGATATGTCACAAAAAATAGTTAATAAATAACATTTCCCACATATCTACTTTACATTAGCACAATTTTGGAAACAATTTTTTTTTTTTGTTAGGGAGTTATAAGGGTTAAAAGTTGACCAGCAATTTCTCATTTTTACAACACCATTTTTTTTTAGGGACCACATCTCATTTGAAGTCATTTTGAGGGGTCTATATGATAGAAAATAACCAAGTGTGACACCATTCTAACAACTGCACCCCTCAAGCTGCTCAAAACCACATTCAAGAAGTTTATTAACCCTTTACGTACTTCACAGGAACTGAGACAATGTGGAAGAAAAAAATGAACATTTAACTTTTTTTTGCAAACATTTTACTTCAGAACCATTTTTTTTAATTTTCACAAGTGTAAAAAGAGAAATTTAACCACAAATTTTGTTGTGCAATTTTTCCTGAGTACGCCGATACCCCATATGTGGAGGTAAACCACTGTTTGGGCGCACCGCAGAGCTTGGAAGTGAAGGAGCACCGTTTGACTGTTTCAATGCAGAATTGGCTGGAATTGAGATCAGACGCCATGTCGCGTTTCGGGAGCCCCTAATGTGCCTAAACAGTGGAAACCCCCCACAAGTGATACCATTTTGGAAACTAGACCCCTTAAGGAACTTATCTAGATATTCGGTGAGCACTTTGAACCCCCAAGTGCTTCACAGAAGTTTATAACGTAAAGCCGTGAAAATAAAAAATTGCATTTTTTCTACAAAAATGATCTTTTTGCCCCCAAATTTTTATTTTCACAAGGGTAACAGGAGAAATTAGACCACAAAAGTTGTTGTGCAATTTCTCCTGAGTACGTCAATACCCCATATGTGGGGGTAAACCACTGTTTGGGCGCACCGCAGAGCTTGGAAGAGAAGGAGTGTCGTTTTACTTTTTCAATGTAGAATTGGCTGGAATTGAGATCGGACGCCATGTCACGTTTGGAGAGCCGCTGATGTGCCTAAACAGTGGAGACCCCCCACAAATGACACCATTTTGGAAACTAGACCCCTTAAGGAACTTATCTAGATGTGTGGTGAGCACTTTAAACCCCCAGGTGCTTCACAGAAGTTTATAACGTAGAGCCGTGAAAATAAAAAAATCGCATTTTTTCTACAAAAATGATCTTTTTGCCTCCAAATTTTTATTTTACCAAGGGTAACAGGAGAAAATGGACACCAGAAGTTGTTGTACAATTTGTCTTGAGTACGCCGACACCCCGTATGTGGGGGTAAACCACTGTTTGGGTGCATGGCTGAGCTCGGAAGCAAAGGAGCGCCATTTGACTTTTCAATGCAAAATTGACTGGAATTGAGATCGGACGCCATGTCGCGTTTGGAGAGCCCCTGATGTGCCTAAACAGTAGAAACCCCCCAAAAGTGACCCCATTTTGGAAACTAGACCCCCCATGGAACTTATCTAGATGTGTAGTGAGAACTTTGAATGCCCAAGTGCATCACAGAAGTTTATAATGCAGAGTCGTGAAAATAAAAAATATTTTTTTTTTAACAATAAAGATTTTTTAGCCCCCAAGTTTTTATTTTCACAAGGGTAACAAGAGAAATTGGACCCCAAAAGTTGTTGTCCAATTTGTCCTGAGTATGCTGGTACCCCATATGTGGGGGTAAACAACTGCTTGGGCGCACGGCAGAGCTCGGAAGGGAAGGAGCGCCATTTTGGAATGCAGACTTTGATAGAATTGTCTGCGGGCGTTATGTTGCGTTTGCAGACCCCTAATGTACCTAAACAGTAGAAACTCCCAACAAGTGACCCCATTTTGGAAAATAGACCCCCCCAAGGAACTTATCTAGATATGTGGTGAGAACTTTGAATGCCCAAGTGCTTCACAGAAGTTTATAATGCATAGTAGTGAAAATAAAAAATATTTTTTTTTCCCACAAAAGATTTTTTTAGCCCCCAAATTTTTATTTTCACAAGGGTAACAAGAGAAATTGGACCCCAAATGTTGTTGTCCAATTTGTCCTGAGTATGCTGGTACCCAATATGTGGGGGTAAACCACTGTTTGGGCGCACGGCAGAGTTCGGAAGAGAAGGAGCGCCATTTTGGAATGCAGATTTTGATAGAATTGTCTGCGGGCGTTATGTTGCGTTTGCAGACCCCTAATGTACCTAAACAGTAGAAACTCCCAACAAGTGACCCCATTTTGGAAAATAGACCCCCCATGGAACTTATCTAGATATGTGTTGAGAACTTTGAATGCCCAAGTGCTTCACAGAAGTTTATAATGCATAGTAGTGAAAATTAAAAAATATTTTTTTTCCCACAAAAAAGATTTTTAGCCCCCAAGTTTTTATTTTCACAAGGGTAACAGGAGAAATTGGACCCCAATCGTTGTTGTCCAATTTGTCCTGAGTATGCTGGTACCCACTATGTGGGGGTAAACCACTGTTTGGGCGCACGGCAGAGCTCGGAAGAGGAGTGCCATTTTGGAATTCAGACTTTGAGAGAATTGTCTGTGGGTGTTATGTTGCGTTTACAGAGCCCCTGATGTACCTAAACAGTAGAAACCCCCCACAAGTGACCAAATTTTGGAAACTAGACCCCCTAAGGAACTTATCTAGATATGTGGTGAGAACTTTGAATGCTCAAGTGCTTCACAGAAGTTTATAATGCAGAGTAGTGAAAATAAAAAATAATTTTTTTTCCCACAAAAGATTTTTTTAGCCCCCAAGTTTTTATTTTCACAAGGATAACAGGAGAAATTGGACCCCAAAAGTTGTTGTCCAATTTATCCCGAGTACGCTGATGCCCCATATGTGGGGGTAAACCACTGTTTGGGCGCACGGCAGAGCTCAGAAGGGAGGGAGCACCATTTGACTTTTTTAGCGCAAAATTGGCTGTTGTGTTTGGAGACCCCCCTGATGTACCTAAACAGTGGAAACCCCCAAATTATAACTCCAACCCTAACTCCAACACACCCCTAACCCTAATCTTAACCCGATCCATAATCCTAATCACAACCCTAACGATAATCACAACCCTAACCCCAAAACAGCCCTAATCTCAACCCTAACCATAACCCTAATCAAAACCCTAAATCCAACACACCCCTAACCCTAATCCCAAACGTAACCCTAATCCCAACCCTAATCCAAACCCTAATCCCAACTCTAACCCTAACTTTAGCCCCAACCCTAACCCTAACTTTAGCCCCAACCCTAACCATAACTTTAGCCCCGTCGTCACAAAAAAAGTTCAATGTAACGTTTTTTTTGTACGTCGCGTCCGCCATTTCCGCGCATGCGTGGCCGTAACTCTGCCCCCTCCTCCCCAGGACATAGACTGGGCAGCGGATGCGTTGAAAAACTGCATCCGCTGCCCACGTTGTGCACAATTTTCACAACGTGCGTCGGTACGTCGGGCCGACGCATTGCGACCGCCCCGTACCGACGCAAGTGTGATAGAAGCCTAAGGCTACTTTCACACTAGCGTCGTACTCGGCCCATCGCAGTGTGCCGGGCCGACGTACCGACGCTAGCGTTGTAAGCGCCACACAACGGGTGCAGCGGATGCTGTTTTTTCAACGCATCCGCTGCCCCATTGTGAGGGGAGGCGGGGGCGGAGTTCCGGCCGCGCATGCGCGGTCGGAAATGGCGGACACGTCGCACAAAAAAGTTACATGTAGCTTTTTTTGTGCCGACGGTCCGCCAAAGCACGACGCATCCGTTGCACGACGGATGCGACGTGGCAATCCGTCGCAATGCGTCGCTAATGCAAGCCAATGGAGAAAAAACGCATCCTGCAAGCACTTTTGCAGGATGCGTTTTTTCTCCGACGCATTGCGACGGAGGCCAAAAAACGCTAGTGTGAAAGTAGCCTAACCCTAGCCCTAACCCTAACCCTAAATTTAGCCCCAACCCTAGCCCTAACCCTAACCCTAACTCTAGCCCTAACCCTAACCCTAACTCTAACCCTAACTCTAACCCTAACCCTAACCCTAACTCTAACCCTAACTCTAACCCTAACCCTAACCCTAACCCTAATTTTAGCCCCAACTCGTCTTCTCCTGCCGGCCGGCAGATGGCAGCAGATGGCGGGCGCACTGCGCATGCGCGTGCCATAAGGAAAAAGCCGGCTGGCAGGAGAAGACAGAAGAGGACCCAGGGACACCGGGTGAGTATGTTAGGGTCCCCGAATCCCCCTATTTCTCTGTCCTCTGATGTGTGATCACATCAGAGGACAGAGAAATACAGATCGCTTTTTTTTTTTTTTGCGGTCGCCGGTAACCTGTTAATTACCGGCGATCGCAAAACAGGGGTCGGTGCAAACCGACCCCGATCATGTTCTTTGGGGTCTCGGCTACCCCCGGCAGCCGAGACCCCAAAGAACATCCGGGTGCCGGGCGGCGGGCGCACTGCGCGTGCGCCCGCCATTTTTTCCCGGAAAAAAGATGGCGGCGCCCATGGGGACCCACGAGGAGCACCGGGGGAGGTAGGTAAGTATCGGGGGGCTATTGGGGGCCATCGGGGACCCTATTTCTCTGTCCTCCGATGTGCGATCACATCGGAGGACAGAGAAATTAAACGGCACATCGCGTTTTTTTTTTTTTTGTTGCGACCGCCGGTAAACGGTTAATTACCGGCGATCGCAACTCGGGGGTCGGTAAAAAACCCCCGAATCATGTTCTCTGGGGTCTCGGCTACCCTCGGCAACCGAGACCCCAGAGAAAATCCGACTCTGGGGGGCGCTATTCACTTTTTCCACAGCGCCATTAATTAATGGCGCTGTGGTTTAAGTACCCTTAGCGGCCGCCGTTAAAAGGCGTATCGGCGGTCGTTAAGGGGTTAATCTATTCTGACTTTAATAAACCAGCAGGTGTTTCACAATCAAAGTTTTCCTGTGTCTACCTGAAGAAGAAGCTAAGCGTGTCGACCCCTTACACGTGGTGTTTCGGATCACAGAGACTGAGGACAACTGCATGTCCTGGGTGAAATCCGCCATTCAGAGTGAGACGTCTGATAGTATGGAGGACCTTGTAAAGCATCTCATCCATGTACAACAGCAACATCAGTTCACAGGTGTACAACAGTGAAAGGCGCAGCCGGAGATGAATAAGCTGTTAGTGTAACACCCCAGGTTCCTGGTTGTTACAGTGGCATTGCTTTCCTCATGGGGAGAGTGATGTCACGCTTGGAAGCGAGGAAGGATCCCTTTATCAGGTATTCAGCACATACAACACTGTTCTGACTCCAGGCCAGAAGGGGGAGCTCTGAACCCAGTTTCAGGGGAGCTTCCCTAGATATAGATATATATTCTGGTCTGGAGGAGGAGTTAGTTAGTCTGTGAGAGAAGAGTGGAGTGAGATGAAGCACACAGAGAGATCTGAGAGGAGAACTGGGGCCTTGCAGTCACATGAGGTGCTGCAGTTCCTGAGAAGAGCAAAGAGATAGCAGAGCAGTCTGTAAAGTCTCTGCAGGACAGCATAGAGGGTGGCAGGACTCTATGTCCCTCCTTTATTTAGCACATTAGCACTTTTTCTCCTAACACAAGCAAGTCCCCTGATGATATAGCTTGGAAGAAATGCACCGGGACGACAATATAGGGAGAGTGCAGGGCATGTGTGTGCAGGGGTAGTTGTGGACTGCCCTTGTAAGGGCAGGAGCTTTGGGGATAGCCTATTGGTAGCCCTATAGGGATTGACATAGGGATTGTCATCTCTCCATTTCCCGGATTACCGCCTGAACAGGGAATATCCGGTGCTCCGATGCCCATGGAATTGGTGAGACTGTTCCGTTTTTCATTTCTTTCAACTTGTGAACAGGCTCACATTATTTGCTATGATTGATGGTAACCAATCGTTGTCCTCATATGCGACTATGTGTATGTAAATTGATGCTGCTTTACAGGAGTGGTTTGTTTACAGTTTTTCATGAATATCATACCATAGTTATATTGATTCCGTAAGCACTTATATAGTCGGAATCTTTTTAATCCTATAGAGGTTTATTAGTCTCTATGACCATTACGCTATATGGTTGAGACGCTACCTCAGTTTGTGTTTTCACTTGGGTGACTGCTTCTTTTATGTTTCTTTGAATTATTAAAAGTTATGTTTTATTATATCCATTTTTGCTTTATAATGACTAATTGTTAGTGGTATCATCTGTGTGACTTACATTCAAAATACAGATATTGCTTTGCTCTCAGTCTGTAAAGAGACTGAGAGGGGAAGTGAAGCGCAGGAGAGTGAAGAGCTGGACAGAGAAGCTGCGACTGAGCTTCCTCCACGCTGAGCGCAGATACCGGTAGCCGGAATACCGAAGTTGTGGGGGTAACATTATGCCCAACGACAGAAGCCGGCGGAACAGCTGGACTTCAAGTCACCTATCCACCATTGACACCCGAGGACACAGTAGCAAATAGAGCCCTGGTCGTGATAGAGATCCTGTAAAAAGGCTCGAGTTACCTGTCGTATGGGTAGTGTCCTACCAAAAAAGGGGGACAGAGAGAAAACATGAGGACCTTGTGTGAGGCCTAAGGCAGAAAGTGACTACACCACAGTGCTAGAGGGAAGGTTTCCAACCCCACCTGGAAAGGGGGATTCCAGATTCGCCATACCAGTACCTGTGATCCGGTACCCTGGACTGTGGATGCCTGAACCCTTCAGTAAAGAGGTAAAGAGACTGCAACCCTGTGTTTTCCGTTTCTTTCTACACCACCTACCATCTGTCCCTACTTCACCGGGAGCCCTGGGGACCCAGCTTCACCTATGGGAAGCCATACCATCCCAGGTGCCAAAATATCACCCCAGTGGACCCCTTTAAGCAGCGTCGGTCATTCCTGACCGAATACCACAGGTGGTGTCACGAACAAACTTTATTCAAACCCCTTCAAGACCATCCCCTTTAACATGGGCGCCCAGGGCAATGGACCAGTTCACCACCGCCGTGACACATCCCTTTAAGTGCCGGACCAGGTACCGAGTACCCCACGGCCCTTTCGGGCATTCCATTAGCACAGCAGCTTCAACACCAGCTTCAGCAGCAGCAACAGCAGCAGGAGGCCCTGACATGGCAAATGGTCTCCTCTCCGTCTCCAGGTGATCATGCGTACGTCCGTAAGACCGTAAGATGAGCTATGCAGAAAATGACCCCGGGGGATGATGCCAAAGCCTTTTTGACTGTGTTCGAGCAGAGCGTGAGGGCAGTGGTGCTGGCCCCCCATTTCACTGGGGAACCCCAAAAGGCGTATTACGACCTATCCCTCAGGATACCTAAGATTATGGCAAATTAAGAACTGAAATTCTGGCATGCCTGGGAGTGACAATGTCTGTAAAGGCTCAGTGAGTCCACCGCTGGGCATATGCTGGTGACAAACCCCCACGCTCCCAGGTGTTTGATCTGTTGCACCTGGTTCAAAAGTGACTGCAGCCAGAGATTTCCACTCTGGCCCAAATGGTTGAAAGTGTGGTGATGGACAGATTCTTCCACTCCCTTTCCAGGCCAATATAGACCTGGGTTGTCCAGGGCAACCCCCAGAATGCAGATGACTTGGTCGGCCTGGTTGAGAGATGCCAAGTTGTGGAGAAATCCCTTGGGAAACCAGACCTTGCTACTTCCCAGTACTGGGATACCTGTTGTGAATTCTGCTCTTGGGCTCCCTCCGGTGGTTGTAAGTGGTACTGCTGCTCCTTTGGATATCAGCAGTCACCAGGTGCTTTCACTTACTACCAATTCTGACTGGGCTATTTAATCTGGCTAGATCCTTTAGTCAGTGCCAGTTGTCCATGGTTTTTGGAGGATTCACATCTCTGCTTGGTTTCTCCTGCTATACTGTCCAAATCATCAAAGATAAGTCCTGGCTTTGTTTTTGCAGTCCACATGCTGTGGACCTTATAGCTCAGTGCATTTCTATGTTTTTTTCCTGTCCAGCTTTGTCTGTGTAAGGATTTATTCAGCCAAGCTGGTAGCTCTGGAGATGCAGAGTTACCCTCCATGCCTTTAGCTAAGTGTGGAGATTTTTGTATTCTCTGTGGTGGATATTTGCAGTATTTTAATACTGACCCCACAGTACTCTGTCCTGTCCTTTTCTGTTTAGCTAGCGTGGCCTCCTTTGCTAAATTCTGTTTTCAGTCTGCGTATGTAATTTCCCTCTCCTCTCACAGTCAATATTTGTGGGGGGCTGTCTATCCTTTGGGGATTTTCTCTGAGGCAAGATAGTTTTCCCGTTTCTTTCTTTAGGGGTAATTAGTCCTCAGGCTGTGACGAGGTGTCTAGGGAGTGACAGGAACATCCCACGGCTACTTCTAGTTGCGGTGTTAAGTTCAGGGTCTGCGGTCAGTATAGGTACCACCTTCTCCAGAGCACGTCTCATGCTGCTCCTAGGCCACCAGATCATAACAGTACAACTGGCCCACAAAGAGTTAAATGCATCCCAAAAGAAGGGAAGAAAAGTGCTGAGCCATTTTTTTTTCTGTAGTCTATTTTGTCTTCTCTTCCCTCTTAATCTCTGGGTGGTTCAGGAGTTTGGTGCTGGCATGGATGTTCAGGGATTGGCTTCTCATGTGGATCAACTTGCTGCAAGAGTACAGGGTATTTCCGATTATATTGTCCAGACTCCGGTTTTGGAGCCTAGAATTCCAATTCCTGATTTGTTTTTTGGGGACAGGTCCAAGTTTTTGAGCTTTAAAAATAACTGCAAACTGTTTTTTGCTCTGAAACCTTGTTCCTCTGGTGATCCCATTCAGCAAGTTAAAATTGTCATCTCTTTGCTGCGTGGTGATCCTCAGGATTGGGCATTTTCCCTGGAATCTGGGAATCCGGCCTTGCTTAATATAGACACCTTTTTTCAGGCGCTAGGGTTATTGTATGATGAACCTAATTCAGTGGATCATGCAGAAAGGACCTTGTTGACCCTATGTCAGGGTCAAGAAGCGGCAGAATTATACTGCCAGAAATTTAGAAAATGGTCTGTGCGCACGAAATGGAATGAGGATGCTTTGGCGGCAATTTTCAGAAAGGGTCTTTCTGAATCCATTAAAGATGTTATGGTGCGGTTCCCCACGCCTGCTGGTCTGAGTGATTCTATGTCTCTGGCCATTCAGATTGATCGGCGCTTGCGCGAGCGCAGAGTTGTGCACACGATGGCATTGTCCTCTGAGCGGAGTCCTGAGCCTATGCAGTGTGATAGGATTTTGTCTAGAGCTGAACAACAAGGATTCAGACGTCAGAATAGGTTGTGTTTTTACTGCGGCGATTCTGCTCATGTTATTTCCGATTGTCCTAAGCATACCAGGAGACTCACTAGCTCTGTTACCATCAGTACTGTACAGCCTAAATTTCTGTTGTCTGTGACCTTGATCTGCTCATTGTCGTCATTTTCTGTCATGGCATTTGTGGATTCAGGCTCAGCTTTGAACTTGATGGACTTAGAATTTGCCAAGCGTTGTGGTTTCCCCTTGCAGCCTTTGCAGAATCCTATTCCTTTAAGGGGCATCGATGCTACACCTTTGGCTAAAAATAAACCTCAGTTCTGGACACAGCTGACCATGTGCATGGCGTCAGCACATCAGGAAGATTGTCGTTTTCTGGTGTTGCATAATTTGCATGATTCTATTGTACTGGGTTTTCCATGGTTACAGGTACATAACCCGGTGCTGGATTGGAAATCTATGTCTGTGACTAGTTGGGGTTGTCAGGGGGTTTATAATGATGTTCCTTTGATGTCAATTTCCTCCTCCCTGTCTTCTGAAATTCCTGAGTTTTTGTCAGATTTCCAGGATGTATTTGATGAGCCCAAATCCAGTTCCCTTCCGCCGCATAGGGACTGCGATTGTGCTATTGACTTGATTCCAGGCTGTAAGTTCCCTAAGGGCCGACTCTTCAACCTTTTTGTGCCAGAACATACCGCCATGCGGAGTTATGTTAAGGAATCCTTGGAGAAAGGGCATATTCGGCCATCTTCTTCACCTTTGGGAGCGGGTTTTTTTTTGTTGCCAAGAAGGATGGCTCCTTGAGACCCTGTGTTGTGAATTCCGTTCTCGGACTCCCTCCTGTGGTCAGACTCATGAATGGTACTTTGGTGAGTTCTGTTCTTGGACTCCCTCTGGTGGCCTTGAGTGGAACTGCTGGTCCTTGAGGTTGGCTTTCTCAGCTGCCCTCGTTTATTTCTATGCTGGCTTCCCTATTTAACTCCACTCAGATCGTTACTTCATGCCAGCTGTCAATGTCTCAGTATTGGTTCAGATCTCTCTTGGACTTCTCTGATGACCTGTCTACTCCAGCAGAAGCTAAGTCCCTGCGAGTTCATTTGTTGTTACTGCTGCCTGAATATATTTCTTAGTACTGCTAAATTCTAGTCCAGCTTGCTATCATGATATTTCCTTGCTAGCTGGAAGCTCTGGGGGTGCAGGGTTGCACCTCCACACCGTGAGTCGGTGTTGAGGTCTTTTTGCATACTCTGCGTGGTTTTTGTAGTTTTTTGTGTTGACCGCATAGTTCCCTTTTCTATCCTCTGACTATTTAGTGAAGACTGGCCTCCTTTGCTAAAACCTGTTTCATTCCTGTGTTTGTGACTTTCCTCTTAACTCACAGTCAATATATGTGGGGGCTGCCTTTTCCTTTGGGGAATTTCGCTGAGGCAAGGTAAGGCTTATATTTCTATCTTTAGGGGTAGTTAGCTCTTAGGCTGTGAAGAGGCGTCTAGGGAGAGTTAGGTACGCTCCACGGCTATTTCTAGTGTGTGTGATAGGAGTAGGGTTTGCGGTCAGCAGAGTTCCCACTTCCCCAAAGCTTGTCCCTATTTCTAGTTTAACCATCAGGTCATTCCGGGTGCTCCTAACCACCAGGTCCATAACAGTACAGCTGGCCCACAAAGTGTTAATGCATCTCAAAAGAGGGATAAGAGAAGTTCTGAACCCATTTTTTTTTCTTTGCAGTGTGTTTTGTTTCTCTTTTCCCCTTAACCTCTGGGTGGTTCAGGACTCAGGTGTAGATATGGATATTCAAGGTCTGTCCTCTTGTGTGGATCAACTCACTGCAAGGGTACAAAGCATTCAAGATTATGTAGTTCAGAATCCGATGTTAGAACCTAGAATTCCAATTCCTGATTTGTTTTCTGGGGTTAGATCTAAGTTTCTGAATTTCAAAAATAATTGTAGACTGTTTCTTGCTTTGAAACCCCGCTCCTCTGGTAACCCCATTCAGCAAGTAAGAATTATTATTTCTTTGTTACGTGGCGACCCTCAAGACTGGGCATTCTCCCTTGCGCCAGGAGATCTTGCATTGCTAAATGTAGATGCGTTTTTTCTGGCGCTTGGATTGCTTTATGACGAACCGAATTCAGTGGATCAGGCAGAGAAAATCTTGCTGGCTTTGTGTCAGGGTCAGGATGAAGCGGAGGTATATTGCCAGAAGTTTAGAAAATGGTCTGTGCTTACTCAATGGAATGATCGGCGTTTGCGCGAGCGCAAAGTTGTGCACCATTTGGCGGTGTCCTCTGAGCAGAGGCCTGAGCCTATGCAATGTGATAGGATTTTGACCAGAACTGAACGGCAAGAACACAGACGTCAGAATGGGCTGTGTTTTTACTGTGGTGACTCCACTCATGCTATCTCTGATTGTCCTAAGCGCACTAGGCGGTTCGCTAGGTCTGTCACCATTGGTACTGTACAGCCTAAATTTCTTTTGTCTGTTACTCTGATTTGCTCTTTGTCCTCCTACTCTGTTATGGCATTTGTGGACTCAGGCGCTGCCCTGAATTTGATGGACTTGGAGTTTGCCAGGCGCTGTGGTTTTTCCTTGGAGCCTTTGCAGTATCCTATTCCATTAAGGGGAATTGATGCTATGCCTTTGGCCAAGAATAAACCTCAGTATTGGACTCAACCTACATCTGTGAAGAGCCTTCAGAAATTCCTGGGCTTTGCTAATTTTTACCGTCGCTTCATCACTAATTTTTCTAGTGTCGTTAAACCTTTGACTGATTTGATAAAAGAAAGGTGCTGATGTGGTGAATTGGTCCTCTGCGGCCGTTGAGGCTTTTCAGGAGCTGAAACGTCGTTTTTCTTCGGCCCCTGTGCTGCCTCAGCCAGATGTTTCGCTCCCTTTTCAGGTCGAGGTGGATGCTTCTGAGATTGGAGCAGGGGCTGTTTTGTCTTAAAGAAGTTCTGATGGCTCTGTGATGAAGCCATGTGCTTTCTTTTCTAGAAAGTTTTCACCTGCTGAGCATAATTATGATGTTGGCAATCGGGAGTTGCTGGCTATGAAGTGGGCATTCGAGGAGTGGCGACATTGGCTTGAGGGAGCCAAGCACTGCGTGGTGGTCTTGACGGATCACAAGAATCTGACTTATCTCCAGTCTGCCAAGCGGTTGAATCCTAGACAGGCTCGATGGTCGCTGTTTTTCTCCCGTTTCGATTTTGTGGTCTCATACCTTCCTGGTTCTAAGAATGTGAAGGCTGATGCCCTTTCTAGGAGTTTTGTGCCTGATTCTCTGGGAGTCCCTGAGCCGGCTGGTATTCTCAAAGAGGGGGTAATTCTGTCTGCCATCTCCCCTGATTTGCGGCGGGTGCTGCAGGAGTTTCAGGCTGATAGACCTGACCGTTGTCCAGCGGAGAGACTGTTTGTCCCCGATAGATGGACTAGTACAGTTATTTCTGAGGTTCATTGTTCGGTGTTGGCTGGTCATCCTGGGATTTTTGGTACCAGAGATTTGGTAGCTAGGTCGTTTTGGTGGCCTTCCTTGTCACGGGATGTGCGTTCTTTTGTGCAGTCCTGTGGGACTTGACAAATGGCCAAACCGAACTAACCAATCAGACTTTGGAAACCTATCTGAGATGCTTTGTTTCTGCCGATCAGGATGATTGGGTGACCTTCTTGCCATTGGCTGAGTTCGCCCTTAATAATCGGGCTAGTTCGGCTACTTTGGTTTCACCTTTTTTTTGCAATTCTGGTTTTCATCCTCGTTTTTCTTCGGGGCAGGTTGAGCCTTCTGACTGTCCTGGTGTGGATTCTGTGGTGGACAGGTTACAGCAAATTTGGACTCACGTAGTGGACAATTTGGCGTTGTCCCAGGAGAAGGCTCAACGTTTCGCTAACCGCCGTCGCTGTGTTGGTCCCCGACTTCGTGTTGGGGATTTGGTTTGGTTGTCTTCTCGTTATGTTCCTATGAAGGTTTCTTCTCCTACATTTAAGCCTCGTTTCATTGGTCCTTATAAGATTTCTGAAATTCTCAATCCTGTGTCATTTTGTTTGGACCTTCCAGCCTCTTTTGCCATCCATAATGTGTTCCATAGGTCGTTGTTGCGGAGATATGTGGCGCCTATGGTTCCTTCCGTTGATCCTCCTGCTCCTGTGTTGGTTGAGGGGGAGTTGGAGTATGTGGTGGAAAATATTTTGGATTCTCGTATTTCGAGACGGAAGCTTTAGTACCTGGTTAAGTGGAAGGGCTATGGTCAGGAGGATAATTCCTGGGTTGTTGCCTCCGATGTCCATGCTGCCGATTTAGTTCGTGCCTTTCATTTGGCTCGTCCTGGTCGGCCTGGGGGCCCTGGTGAGGGTTCGGTGACCCCTCCTCAAGGGGGGGTACTGTTGTGAATTCCGTTCTTGGACTCCCTCCTGTGGTCATGAATGGTACTTTGGTGAGTTCTGTTCTTGGACTCCCTCTGGTGGCCTTGAGTGGAACTGCTGGTCCTTGAGGTTGGCTTTCTCAGCTGCCCTCGTTTATTTCTATGCTGGCTTCCCTATTTAACTCCACTCAGATCGTTACTTCATGCCAGCTGTCAATGTCTCAGTATTGGTTCAGATCTCTCTTGGACTTCTCTGATGACCTGTCTACTCCAGCAGAAGCTAAGTCCCTGCGAGTTCATTTGTTGTTACTGCTGCCTGAATATATTTCTTAGTACTGCTAAATTCTAGTCCAGCTTGCTATCATGATATTTCCTTGCTAGCTGGAAGCTCTGGGGGTGCAGGGTTGCACCTCCACACCGTGAGTCGGTGTTGAGGTCTTTTTGCATACTCTGCGTGGTTTTTGTAGTTTTTTGTGCTGACCACATTGTTCCTTTTTCTATCCTCTGACTATTTAGTGAAGACTGGCCTCCTTTGCTAAAACCTGTTTCATTCCTGTGTTTGTGACTTTCCTCTTAACTCACAGTCAATATATGTGGGGGCTGCCTTTTCCTTTGGGGAATTTCTCTGAGGCAAGGTAAGGCTTCTATTTCTATCTTTAGGGGTAGTTAGCTCTTAGGCTGTGAAGAGGCGTCTAGGGAGAGTTAGGTACGCTCCACGGCTATTTCTAGTGTGTGTGATAGGAGTAGGGTTTGCGGTCAGCAGAGTTCCCACTTCCCCAGAGCTTGTCCCTATTTCTAGTTTAACCATCAGGTCATTCCGGGTGCTCCTAACCACCAGGTCCATAACAACCCTGTATTGATTATCGCCTCTTGAATAAGATCACGGTCAAATATCAATACCCTTTGCCTTTGCTTTCCAATTTGTTTGCTAGGATTAAGGGGGCTAGTTGGTTTACTAAGATTGACCTTCGAGGGGCATATAATCTTGTTCGTATTAAACAGGGTGACGAATGGAAAACTGCGTTTAATACTCCCGAAGGCCATTTTGAATATCTTGTGATGCCATTCGGGCTCTCTAATGCTCCATCTGTGTTTCAATCCTTCATGCATGATATCTTCCGCAATTATCTTGATAAATTCATGATTGTATATTTGGATGATATTTTGATTTTTCTGATGATTGGGAGTCTCATGTGAAACAGGTCAGGATGGTATTTCAGATCCTTCATGATAATGCTTTATTCGTGAAGGGGTCTAAGTGCCTCTTTGGAGTGCAGAAGGTTTCTTTTTTGGGTTTCATTTTTTCTCCCTCGTCTATAGAAATGGATCCGGTTAAGGTTCAGGCCATTCATGATTGGATTCAACCCACATCTGTGAAGAGTCTTCAGAAATTTTGGGGTTTTGCTAATTTTTATCGCCGTTTCATTGCCAACTTCTCCAGTGTGGTTAAACCCCTGACCGATTTGACGAAGAAAGGCGCTGATGTGACGAATTGGTCCTCTGCGGCTGTTTCTGCCTTTTAGGAGCTTAAACGCCAATTTACTTCTGCCCCTGTGTTGCGTCAGCCGGACATTTCTCTTTCTTTTCAGGTTGAGGTTGACGCTTCTGAGATTGGGGCAGGGGCCGTTTTGTCTCAGAGGAATTCTGATGGTTCCTTGATGAAACCATGTGCCTTCTTTTCCCGAAAGTTTTCGCCTGCGGAATGCAATTATGATGTCGGCAATCGGGAATTGTTGGCTATGAAATGGGCATTTGAGGAGTGGCGACATTGGCTTGAGGGGGCCAAGCACCGTGTTGTGGTCTTGACCGATCATAAGAATCTGATTTACCTCGAGTCTGCCAAGCGGCTGAATCCTAGACAGGCTCGATGGTCCCTGTTTTTCTCCCGTTTTGATTTTGTGGTCTTGTATCTTCCGGGTTCTAAGAATGTTAAGGCTGATGCCCTCTCTAGGAGCTTTTTGCCTGATTCTCCTGGGGTCCTTGAGCCGGTCGGCATTCTGAAAGAAGGGGTGATTCTTTCTGCCATCTCCCCTGATTTACGACGGGTTCTTCAGGAATTTCAGGCTGATAAACCTGACCGCTGTCCAGCGGGGAAACTGTTTGTTCCTGATAGATGGACTAGTAAGGTGATTTCTGAGGTTCATTGTTCTGTGTTGGCTGGCCATCCTGGGATTTTTGGTACCAGAGACTTGGTTGGTAGGTCCTTTTGGTGGCCTTCTTTGTCACGGGATGTGCGTTCTTTTGTGCAGTCCTGTGGGACTTGTGCACGGGCCAAGCCCTGCTGTTCCTGCGCTAGTGGGTTGCTTTTGCCTTTGCCGGTCCCTGAGAGGCCTTGGACGCATATTTCTAAGGATTTTATTTCAGATCTTCCTGTTTCCCAGAAGATGTCTGTTATCTGGGTGGTTTGTGATCGGTTTTCTAAGATGGTTCATTTGGTACCCTTGCCTAAGTTGCCTTCCTCTTCTGATTTGGTTCCGCTGTTTTTTCAGCATGTGGTTCGTCTGCATGGCATTCCTGAGAATATTGTGTCTGACAGAGGTTCCCAGTTTGTTTCTAGGTTTTGGCCAGCCTTTTGTGCTAGGCTGGGCATTGATTTGCCTTTTTCTTCCGCATTTCATCCTCAGACAAATGGCCAGACCGAGCGAACTAATCAGACCTTGGAGACTTATTTGAGATGCTTTGTGTCTGCTGATCAGGATGATTGGGTGACCTTTTTGCCATTGGCCGAGTTTGCCCTTAATAATCGGGCTAGTTCTGCTACTTTGGTTTCGCCTTTTTTTTGCAATTCTGGTTTTCATCCTCGTTTTTCTTCTGGGCAGGTTTAGCCTTCTGACTGCCCTGGTGTGGATTCTGTGGTTGACAGGTTGCAGCAGATTTGGACCCATGTGGTGGACAATTTGGTATTGTCTCAGGAGAATGCTCAGCGTTTTGCTAACCGTCGTCGGGGTGTTGGTTCCCGGCTTCAGGTTGGGGATTTGGTCTGGTTGTCTTCCCGTCATGTTCCTATGAAGGTCTCTTCCCCTAAGTTCAAGCCTCGCTTTATTGGTCCCTATAAGATTTCTGAGATTATTAATCCAGTGTCTTTTCGTTTGGCCCTTCCAGCCTCCTTTTCCATCCATAATGTTTTCCATAGATCTTTGTTGCGGAAATATGTGGTGCCCGTTGTTCCCTCTGTTGATCCTCCTGCTCCGGTGTTGGTTGATGGGGAGTTGGAATATGTGGTTGAGAAGATTTTGGATTCTCGTTTTTCGAGGCGGAGGCTTCAGTATCTTGTCAAGTGGAAGGGTTATGGCCAGGAGGATAATTCTTGGGTTGCTGCCTCCGATGTTCATGCTGACGATTTGGTTCATGCTTTTCATTTGGCTCGTCCTGATCGGCCTAGGGGCTCTGGTGAGGGTTCAGTGACCCCTCCTCAAGGGGGGGGTACTGTTGTGAATTCTGCTCTTGGGCTCCCTCCGGTGGTTGTAAGTGGTACTGCTGCTCCTTTGGATGTCAGCAGTCACCAGGTGCTTTCACTTACTACCAATTCTGACTGGGCTATTTAATCTGGCTAGATCCTTTAGTCAGTGCCAGTTGTCCATGGTTTTTGGAGGATTCACATCTCTGCTTGGTTTCTCCTGCTATACTGTCCAAATCATCAAAGATAAGTCCTGGCTTTGTTTTTGCAGTCCACATGCTGTGGACCTTATAGATCAGTGCATTTCTATGTTTTTTTCCTGTCCAGCTTTGTCTGTGTAAGGATTTATTCAGCCAAGCTGGTAGCTCTGGAGATGCAGAGTTACCCTCCATGCCTTTAGTTAGGTGTGGAGATTTTTGTATTCTCTGTGGTGGATATTTGTAGTATTTTAATACTGACCCCACAGTACTCTGTCCTTTTCTGTTTAGCTAGCGTGGCCTCCTTTGCTAAATTCTGTTTTCAGTCTGCGTATGTAATTTCCCTCTCCTCTCACAGTCAATATTTGTGGGGGGCTGTCTATCCCTTGGGGATTTTCTCTGAGGCAAGATAATTTTCCTGTTTCTTTCTTTAGGGGTATTTAGTCCTCAGGCTGTGACGAGGTGTCTAGGGAGTGACAGGAACATCCCACGGCTACTTCTAGTTGTGGTGTTAAGTTCAGGGTCTGCGGTCAGTATAGGTACCACCTTCTCCAGAGCACGTCTCATGCTGCTCCTAGGCCACCAGATCATAACAGATACCCAAAAGGAGGCATGTTCACCACAGAGGGTGGCTAGACCCACAAATGGGGGGGGGTCCCAATCCTGCTGAAGGGTCCCCTAAGGCTATTATGAAGGATGTGGTCTGTTGGCGGTGTCACAATCCTGGACACATAGCCATCTGGAGTCATATGTCCCCTGAACCCATGGACTGCAGCCTTATGCCTATCCGGACTGCAGTGTGGACTGTCAACCCAGCGAGGATCCCCAATCATGTGCCGTATCCGTCAATGGGGTAAAGGTGCTGGGACTGTTGGACTCTGGAAGTCTGGTGACCCTAATCAGCACTGCACTACCCCACCAGTTAATCCCTAACAAGTTTGTGGGCGTCTGCTGCATACATGGAGATGCCAAGGACTAGCCTGTAGCCAGAGTAACCATGAGAACAGACTGTGATGATAAATCCCATGAAGTTGGTGTAGTAGGAGACGTAATCTATTTTGTCATACTGGGACAGGATTTTGCTTTGTTTGGAACTTATGGCAAAAAAGGGCTGTACAGAGTGTCCCGGTGAAAAGCCAGGCCCCTCTGATGGTGACTCTGTCAAATTCGAGGTGAAGGACTTTTCCCAATTTATCCTCGCTGGAGAGAAGGATGAGATGGTAACAGAGGAACCCAGTTTCCCCAACTTAGAGGTGCCTGAAAAGAACTTTGGGACTGCTCAACTTCGGGACCTTTTTTGAAGGGTGCATTTGAGAATGTGTCTTTTTATAATGGGGTTGCTCAAGAGCCAGGGGATGACACAGGTTCCCTCATTTTGCAGTACAGGGTGAGTTATTGTATTGGGTGACCAAACTGAGGGGTGGAGAGGTAGTAGAGCAGCTGTTAGTTCCAGGACCCTACTGGCAGAGGGTTTTAGACATGGTTTATTTGCATGTTTTGGGTGGATATCTGGGGATGGAGAAAACTCAGGAGAGAGTGTTACAGAGGTTCTATTGGCCAGGGTGTTACCGAGAGACACTGAATTATTGTAGATCCTACCCCACCTGTCAGAGAATTGCTCCTACTTCTCACTTTTGAAGCTCCTTTGTTCCCTTGCCTGTGATAGAAATCCCCTTCGAGTAGGTCCCCTCATTAAATCTGCATGTGGCCATCAGTACATCTTAGTGGTCATGGACTACGCAACCTGGTACCTGGAAGCAGTACCCCTGAGGAACTCTTCAGCTAAGAGTATCGCCCAGGAGCTTGTCCATATCTTTACCCAGACCAGTTTGCCCAATGAGATTTTGATGGACCAGGTGACTTTGTTTATGAGCAAAGTGATGCAGGAGCTGTGTAGAGTCCTCCAGATTGTCCAGCATCGAACCTCGGTTTACTATCCACAGACTGATGAACTGGTGGAGTGTTTCAAAAAGACCTTGAAGGCCATGCTCAAGAGGGTTGTTAAGAAGGACAGTCGGGACTGGGACTATCTGCTCCTGTTCCTGTTCTCTCTCAGTGAAGTCCCATAGGCTTCCACTGACTTCTCACTGTTTGAGCTCCTGTACGGCTGATATCTACGAGGGCTACTGGACATCGCCAAGAAAACATGGGAAACCGAAATCACGCCGCATCATGGTGTCTTTGAGTATGTCGCCCAGCTACAAGACAGGATGGCTCCCATAATGCCTATCATAAGGGAACATCTTATCTGGGTGCAGGACGCCCAAGCGAGGGTATACAATTGATCAGCGAGGCTAAGACAATTAAAACCCGGGGATCGAGTGCTCTTACTTATCCCTATGATGGAGAGTAAATTATTGGCAAAGTGGCAAGGCCCGTATGAGATTGAGGACGTGAATTATAAGGTACATCAGCTCGGTTGTAGGAAGCCGTACCAGGTATACCATGTGAACCTACTCAAACCTTGTGGGGACTGTGAACCGCTGGAAGCTCCTTGCCTGGGGGCCCATTCCAAAGCCAAGGTCAAGGAGGTTATGATTGCTGAGACATTAATACCTGCCCAGAAGCAACAATGTCGAGAGTTCTTGGAATTGCCAGGGCGCACACAGGTCATGGAACATGATGTGCTTACAGAGATGCATGTAAGGTTAAACCACAAACCCTACAGAATCCCCGAAGCATGATGGGAGATAATCTCCAAGGAGGTGAAGAGATTGCAGGAGCTCAGGGTGATGGAGGAATCAAAAAGTGGCTGGTCAAGTCCCATTGTCCTCGTACTGAAGCCCATTGGCGAGTGGCGGTTTTGTAACAATTACTGCAAGCTCAATGAAGTGTCTCGTTTTGATGCATACCAGAGGCCCCGCATGGATGAAATCATTGAGCTAGATACATCACCACCCTTGACCTGACGAAGGGGCACTGACAGACTCCCATGTCCCAGAGCGCCAAGAAGATGGCCTTCTCGATGCCAGATGGGTTTTTCCAGTATACCAGAATGCCCTTCAGACTGCAGGAATCACCAGCTACCTTATAGAGGGTGATGGATCAAATTCTGGCTCCACATAAGAAGTATGCCGCAGCCTACTTGCATGACATACAGTAGTCATTTTCAGCCCTGGCTGGAGTTCGCAACTGCCTAAGGTACAGGTGATCCTCGATGGATTAAGGAAAGTGGGACTCACCATAAATCCCAAGAAATGTGTCATACAGAAGGAAGAGGCGAGGTACTTAGGCCATATCATCGGGAGAGGCGAGATCAAGCCCCAGTTAAATAAGATAGAGGCAATCTAGAAGTGGCCTTAACCGCTATCCAAGAAACAAGTGAGGGCGTTTCTTTGGATTGTGGGCTATTACCGGCGGTTTATCCCAAACTTTGCCATAATTGCCGCACCGTTAACAGATCTCCTGAGCACCAAGTCGATGATGGTGGAATAGACTCCTGAAGCAGAGATGGCATTTCAAGACCTCAAGCAGGCGCTGTGCAAGCACCCGGTTCTAATTGCACCAGACTTTAGCAAAGAATTTGTGGTCCGGACCGATGCTTCAGAGGTTGGGTTGGGAGCTGTGCTGTCACAGAAATCAATGGTGAAGAGTATCACATCCTATACCTGAGCCGGAAACTGTCTTCTTGCCAGAAGAACTATGCCCTAGTTGAGAAAGTGAGTGCTTGGCTATGAAATGGGCCGTTGACACCCTGAAGTACTACCTGCTAGGCCGTAGGTTTAAGTTAGTGTTAGACCATGCTCCTCTGCGATGGTTGAGAGAGAAGAAGGGTAAGAACGCCGGGGTGACTAGGTGGTTCTTAGTCCTTCAGGACTTCACTTTCCACATAGAGCATCAGCCAGGATTTATGAGTGGCTCTTATGGTAGTGAAAGTTGGTATGTCACTGGAGACAACCTTTCTTGCAGGTGCCAATGTATCAGCCTTAAATTGCTGGTAAGTTGTATGTGGTTTAATGGATTTGCCAGTTCTGGATAAAGCCTTGTAGTGGGGTAACAGCGGCGCAACTGCGTCTTGCTGGTGGACATGTAGGCTTAGTACCCTTTCTATTTGAATCACGTATGCAAACAGCAGCAAGACGCTGATGCACCGCTGCTATTCCTCAGCAAGGTCATACTCAGTGAGAAATCAACTATCAGGCCATACTTGGTATCAAAAAGACTGTACCTGCCCCTTGACACTACAGGGATAACATCCTCACTACCATAAGAGCCACTCATAAATCCTGGATTAAGTGCGACTTTAGAGTAAGACCCGGGAGGGTCGAAACGTCAAATCACTCAGTCGCTTATACTGCCTACTATTTGATCTGTCACATTTGATTTTCTGTTTTTCACTTGAATAAATTAGCAATTTTAAAAAAATCCTTTTGTTTCTAAGATATTCCACACAGGGAGTGCGGTGGATTTCAATAATACTGATACTAGACCTTACGGTCTGTCTCACCAGCACCCCGATCTAAATTTAGAGTGCAGGCCAAATTATATTTACATTTAAGGATCATGTGATCATCATATGGTCCTGGTTAATACCTGGACATGTGAGACAGTCTGTATGGTGTATTGGGAGAGGAAGCAATCCCACATGGCTCCAGAAGGAGCAGTGGACATTGCCAGGTGTCTGCAGGTGGAACCTGCAGAGAATGGACTCTGATGAACTTTGTTGGTTTTGTTTTCCATTAAGCCAGAAAGGCTTTACTTTTGTTTTCCTGAACCCTGCATTGGTCTATGCTGACTTTAATAAACCAGCAGGTGTTTCACAATCAGTGTTCCTGTGTTTACCTGTGTTAACCCCTTGCAATAGGTATATTTGTATTCTTCTCTCAACAGCCACATATGTACATTGTGGTGAGAGGGGGAGGTTGGTTGGATAATAGCTGGCGTTTAATTGTTTTTTTAAATGTTTAATAAAAAATTATCGGTTAAAAAAAAGACAGTAGTACTGTACAACTGCAGCACTGAAAATGATTGTAATTGTCTGTGAACAAAACAAGGATTCAATTGCTAAGGGGGAGTGAGAGATAGAAGTGCCAGCACCAGTGCCAGACTTTAGTGTAATTGATCAGTGATATGTCATAGCTGGAATTTGTCCTACTTCATTTGTATTGCAATTACACATTTTTTCTTCATTCACAATGCTCTAAAAAGCAGAAGCAAGATAGCACAATAGTTTTTACAGAACAAAAATTGAAATTAATGTCATATGGTAAACGTGCTTGTCACAAGTGACTATACTAAGTTTTTGCATTTCTTCTGCAATGGTTTTTTGTGAAGGCTGGAATAATTGTTTTTTTAAATGCAAAAGAAAATTCCTTAAACCCCCAACATATACCTTCTACTATCTACTTCACAAAATGTTGCAAACAATTTATTTATTTATTTTTACATTTAAATACAATACAGTGCCCGGTAGCAAGTGCCGGAATTTTAGTCAGCACCTATATAGCATTTCCTATTTTGTTATTTTTGGGAAAGTGGTTGAATTTATTTAAAAAAAATTGAAAAAAGTAGACATTTAAAGGCAACTTAACAGCTGGGTCAACACCTGGAAACTAATTATATGGCTGTATCTTGGCATTTACAACCTCACAATCTGGAATTTCACAGGTTTTTTTTTAGGGTTTGCATCAGTTCATGTAAAGGCCCCGTCTCACATAGCGAGATCGCTAGCGAGATCGCTGCTGAGTCACAAGTTTTGTGACGCAACAGCGACCTCCATAGCGATCTCGCTATGTGTGACACGTACCAGCGATCAGGCCCCTGCTGCGAGATCGCTGGTCGTGTCGGAATGGCCTGGACCTTTTTTTGGTCGTTGAGGCCCCGCTGACATTGCTGAATCGGTGTGTGTGACACCGATCCAGCGATGTCTTCACTGGTAACCAGGGTAAACATCGGGTTACTAAGCGCAGGCCCGCGCTTAGTAACCCGATGTTTACCCTGGTTACCAGCGTAAATGTAAAAAAAAACAAACAGTACATACTTGCCTTCTGATGTCCGTCAGGTCCCTTGCCGTCTGCTTCCTGCTCTCACTGACTCCCGGCCGTACAGTGAGAAGTGAGAGCACAGCAGTGACGTCACCGCTGCGCTCTGCTCTCAGTGTACGGCGGCAATCAGTGAGAGCAGGAAGCAGACGGCAAGGGACCTGGACACCGAAAGGCGAGTATGTACTGTTTGTTTTTTTTTGGTAACCAGGGTAAACATCGGGTTACTAAGCGCGGCCCTGCGCTTAGTAACCCGATGTTTACCCTGGTTACCCGGGTGCTGCAGGGGGACTTCGGCATCGTTGAAGACAGTTTCAACGATGCCGAAGTCGTTCCCCTGATCGTTGGTCGCTGGGGAGAGCGGTCTGTGTGACAGCTCCCCAGCGACCACACAGCGACTTACCAACGATCACGGCCAGGTCGTATCGCTGGTCGTGATCGTTGGTAAATCGCTTAGTGAGACGGGGCCTTAAAGAACATTCCTACAACATTGATACAAATAGGACAAAATAACTGAAAACTTCAGTGTGCATAATTATTTGCCCCCCTGAAGTCAGTACTTTGTAGAGCCTCATTTTGCAGCAATTACAGATGAAAATTGCTTTGGATAAGCCTCTATAAGCTTTTCATATTTTGCAAATGGGATTTTTGCCCTTTCCTAAAGGCAAAACTGCTCCAGCTCCATCTGGTTAGATGGTTTCCTCTGGTGGACAGCAATCTTCAAGTCTGACCAAAGATTCTCAATTAGATTAAGGTCTAGGCTTTGACTAGGGCACTCCAAAACATTTACATGTTTCCCTTAAACCACTCGAGTGTTGCTTTAGCAGTGTGCATTGAGTCATTGTCTTGTTGAAAGGTCAACCTCTGTCCCAGTCTCAAATTATTGATAGACAAGCAGGTTTTGCTCAAGAATCTCCCTGTATTTCGTACCATCCATGTTTCCCTCGTTTCGAACCATTTTTTCTGTCCTTGCTGCCGTAAAACATCCTCAGAACATGATGCTGCCACCACCATGTTTCACCATGTCTTTTGGCAAACAGAAATCTAGCCATACAATTTGTGTGCATTAGTAAAGGCTTTTTTCTGCCCACTCTTCCATGTAGGCCACTTTTATGGAGATACTCCAGTTTCTGCTTGGGAACTCTGCAGCTCCTTCAGGGTTACATTTGGTCTTTGTGCTGTCTCTCTGATTAATGCCCTTCTTGCCCTTGCTGAGAGTTTTGGTGGGTGGCCCTCTCTTGGCAGGTTTGTTGTGGCACCATGTTCTTTAAAGGATTTATTTTAAAGGAGTTGTTAGATTGGAATTACTCCTGCTAATGAGGGGAAAGGTTTATAAAGTTTTAGATTAAGGTAGTGTAACAAACTGCTACATTGCAACTACTGATACCTAATAGTTATACTAATATTCACTGTACAAATTGCTGTAGCCTAAAATAATTTTTTTAAAATGGAGCATAAACAAAGAGCAATATAATACCCGTTCTATACATACAGAAAAAAAGACATTAAATAAGAAGATAAAATATAGTAAGTGCATGCTTACCTACAATCTGTACTGTTCTGGTCCGTGTTACATTGTATTCCTTGCCATTATGCACATAATTAAATGTGCATGTGTAGTTTCCAGCATCTGATGGCGTAGCATTACTGACGATAATAAAATCTTGGTTTCCTTTCATGGGTTTACAGTCCTGTGTCAAATCATTATTAAAATAAGTACCATAATCTCAATATACACATGAAGGAATAGTTTCAATATACACATACATTTTATATACTTTCTCTGGGAGGTGAAAAGGGAACCTGCCAGCAGGTTTTTCTACCCCAAACTAATGACATCCAAGCAGTTGCTCTTAAGGAGATTAAATGCATACCTTTGTTGCAGATAAGCAATTTCTTGTGTTTTAGAAATCCCTTACAGAATTTTTATACTAAGTGCAGCTTACTGTTCTCCTACCCCTCTTCCTTTTTCTCTGCCTAACAGGGTGCTCTTGTCTGAGTTACCTGACTCCTCCACCTCAAATTTTGTGCAAGTGCCATCATTACTTGAGGCAGCACATTTGTTTACTGACAGTCCTCTTCTTGAAATGTCATCAGGACCTTACTGCACTGCGCCAGGGCGTATGATGGTGTGGGTATAAACTCTAAAGCAAAACAGGCCAGTCACTCAGACAAGAGTGACCTGTTCAATGGATGCAGACCTCTGGCAGGCAAAAGAAAGAGAAAAGGAGACAGGAGAACTGTAAGTGCAGTGCCAGACGGATGCACTTGCAGCTCAATAGCATAAAAATTGTGCAAAGGGAATTCTAAAAAGTTGAAAATTGCTTTTCTACAGCTAAGGTTTGAATTTGATCTCCTTGAAAGTGATTTCGCTTAGAAGACATTAATTTGAGGTAGAAAACCCTGCTGACAGATTCCCGTTAAAGAGGTTGTCCATGCACCATCATCTCTTGTTAAGGGGCATTTACAAGATATGTTTGTAGTTGCAGATATACTTAAAGGGGTTATACAGTCAAATGATATTAATTACCCATTAATTACCCATACTTAGGACTTATCTCGCACTTGATACCCTCACCAATCAGCTGCTAGCAACTCCAGCAATGGCCGGATGTGCACAATAAATGGGGCTGCACTGCACTACTTTGTTCAATGTGTAAAGGCTGTTGTCGAATAAAGCAGAATATCGCCTATTCAACTAATTAGGAATTGTTCTGCAATATCTGGTTTCTCCTGCTATACATTAAACAGAGCTGTGTTATATTCTGCAAGAACAATTATTTTTTATATCATTTTCAAAGCATAAAAAAACTATATAAATGTGGTATCACTGTAATTGTTCTGACCTGAAGAATAAAGCTGTATTGTCATGTTTACCACACTGTGAACGGCATTAAAAAAAACTCAAAACAATTCATGAATTGCTGGTTTTTGTTCATTCTGCCTTGCAAAAATCAGAATACGAAGCAATCAAAAAATGTCCTATGCCCGAAAATGGTACCAATAAAAAGTCAACTCATCCCTCAAAAAACAAGCCCTCACATGGCCATATTGACGGAAAAATAAAAAAAGTTATGGCTCTGGGAAAGAGGGGAGAGAAAAACAAACGCAAAAATGAAAAAGGCTGCAGCGTGAAGGGGTTAAAAAATGATGCAGCTGAAAAGTAGACATTTTTTTTTTCAATGTTTTTTATTAACGATGATTGTGTGATTTTGTGTGATATACCTATCTGGTTTAAGGGAATAACCATAAAAATTAAAAATTGCGAAATTTTCTAAATTTTTGCCAAAATTCCTATATTTTGCCAAATAATGCAAACAATATTGACCTAAATTTACCACTATATGAAGTACAACATGTCACAAAAACAAAATCTCAGAATCACTGGGATACATTGAAACGTTCCAGAGTTATTACTTCATAAAGTGGCAATGGTCAGAATTGAAAAAAATTGGCTTGGTCAGGAAGGCGAAAACAGGCTCTGGCACAAAAGCGTTTATGTATTTTTTAAAATTTTTTAGTGTTTTGATGTTAAATAATTACGGGAGATAAACCTGGTATGTAATCAAAGTAGATACAACAAATATTTGTTTAACTATACAATATTATAGCTCACCATCTACTCTACATTTTTGTTACATAATGACATTTTTAATTATTATCACAATTAAAAATCTGAAACTTTGGGGACATAGGATTAAGAATTGCACATGCTGCCATACTTGTGGCAGTGCTAAAAGACACAATGACTGTTGGGCAGCACGGTGGCGCAGTGGTTAGCACTGCAGCCTTGCAGCGCTGGGGTCCTGGGCTTTAATCCCACCCAGGACAACATCTGCAAGAGTTCTCTCCGTGTTTGTGTGGGTTTCCTCCCACATTCCAAAGACATACTGATAGGGAATCTAGATTGTGAGCTCCATCGGGTGATGATAATGTGTGCAAACTGTAAAGCGCTGCGGAATGTTAGCGCTATATAAAGATTATTATTATGGCCTCTGCAAAAATGGACACATTTAAAGTGAATTAAAAATGATTTTCCAGTCTCTTACCTTGTACCAAATGATGGTCATTTTAATGTCATACAGATGAATATATGGACAAACTACATGGAAAGATGGAGATGAAACTTGTAATAGTCCATAAAGTACCAGACTTGGGCACAATTTGGGGTGTATTTTTAAAGTAATCTCATTAGAGTAGTTTGAATTTCTAAGAATAAAATAACATAGATATGTTAAGTATAAAATAATGTATGTAAATCATATCAAGCCCAAAAACTAAAACTAGGACCCTGCAAACACTGCTTCCTTTAAGCTAAGAGTTTGATAGAGTTAAAAAAAATTACCAACATGGAGGATACTGCCTACAAACTATGGTCACTGCAAAGCTTAAAGCACCACTCCACTTTTTTATTTCAGTCCTGGAGTGGTGCCACTAATGTAAGGTCCATTACCCTAGTCTTATATTTACCAGCCTCTGTCTTCAATTGTTTCCAACGCTTCTCTAGCCCCGAACTGACATCTTGTGATTGATCAGAAGTCACAGGTAATGGTCACAAGCTCTCAATGTAAGTCTATGAGTGCCTCATTCTGGCCTTTTTCTGGCTCTCATAGACTTACATTGAGTAGTGACTTCAGATCACCAGCAAACACTGGAGCGATCCAGCTGGTCACAGCCTACAGAAGACCAACCAGAGCTGCACCGATAACAGATGAAGATGGTCGCTGGTAAGTATGAGACTAGGGGCAGATCTGAATGTTATGTTGGACTGGTACTTTAAAGTGACTGTCGACCCTAGGACTAAAAAGTGGCTATTAGTGATGAGCAAACGTGCTTGGATATGGTGTTATCCGAGCATGATTGTGTGCTAACCGAGTGACTTCAGCATCCTCAAAAAATATGTCCGAGTCCCTGCAGCTGCATGTCTCGCGGCTGTTCGACAGCTGCAACACATGCAGGGATTGCCTATTTGTTAGGTAGTCCCTGCATGTGTTGCAGCTGTTGAACAGACTCAAGACGTGCAAGCGCGGGGACTTGAACTTATTATTTGAGCACACCAAAGTCACTTGGTTAGCACCTGAGTGCGCTCAGAAAACACCTTACCCGAGCACGTTTGCTCATCACTAGTGGCTATACAACCCCTGGCAAAAATTATTTAATCACCAGCCTTGGAGGATGTTCATTCAATTGTTTAATTTTGTAGAAAAAAGCAGATCACAGACATGGCACAAAACTAAAGTCATTTCAAATGGCAACTTTCTGGCTTTAAGAAGCACTAAAAGAAATCAAGAACCAAAAATGTGGAAGTCAGTAATGGTTACTTTTTTTAACCAAGCATAGGGGAAAAATTATGGAATCACTCAATTCTGAGGAAAAAATTATGGAATCACCCTGTAAATTTTCATACCCAAAAATAACACCTGAATCAAATTAGATCTGCTACAAACAACATGGAAAGGCAAACATACTGGCAGACCAAGGAAGACATCAAAGTGTCAAGAGTGGAAACTTCAAGCAATATGTCTTCAAAACAGGAAATGCACAACAAAACAAATGAGAAATGAATGGGTGGAAACTGGAGTCAATGTCTGTGATCAAACTGTAAGAAGCTGCCTAAAGGAAATGGGATTTACATACAGAAAAGCTAAACGAAAGCCATCATTAACACCTAAACAGAAAAAAACAAGGTTACAATGGGCTAAGGAAAAGCAATCGTGGTGTCATGGAGTTACTGCGACAGAGCAGTACCAGAAGACAGCAGCGCTTGATGGCTCCTGCTTCACCGCTGAGAAGAAGTACTTCTCCGATTTATTGAATGTGTTTTATTTCAGCAGGACAGGGGTTAATCGGCCATGTGGTAATCCCTGCATTCAGCTGTGCTCGGTTAGCCAGTCCTCTTTCCTACAAAAGCTAGGCCTTCAGGCTAGATTCTTGTCTGAGACAGCACTTGCTAGATAGACCTGAAGAGTGAAGAGCTGGTGTCTGGAGAGCTGGAGGAGTTTATAGTGCGACTGTTGCTTGGTTTGTACACTTGGAAATTCCTCATCCTTATCTGCTATATTTTCTTCCCCTATCCTTCACACCCTGGTGAATACCTCTGTTATTTGTGAAAGTATGTTTGTGTGAGTGGAATTTTCTTTTACCCTTGACTTTGTTCTCCTGTCTGTCGGGTTGGTATACTGCGGTACACAGTAGCGCCTCTCTTTCCCGGGTGGGGGGAGGGGACAGACGCAGGGCTGCAGTTAGGAGACAGGGCAAGGGCAGAGGCCCCGGCATCCTCGCCATCTGAGGTATCCCGGGCAATAGGGCGAGTTAGGGCACCCCTAGTGCTAGGGTCAGGAAAGGTGCCCCTGGTCCCAGTTTTCTCGCCAGTCCTATCGTGATTTTATCTCAGACCGAAAGCCTTACCTGATCTATGATGGATCCTATCACAGCGCTGACAGGGCAGTTGCAGCAGCACAGTTTGAAGGTGGCAGATTTACGATCGGTGGTACTCTGTTACATCTTGTGCAGGGATCTCACCCTCCAGGCAAACCATTGTGGAGCCCAAGGTCACACAGCCAGACAGGTTCTCTGGCAGGTGGGACAAGTTTGTTGTGCTCCGTGAGGCCTGTAAACTTTATTTCCAGCTGCATCCGGTATCCTCTGGTACAGAGGAGCAAAGGATGGGGATGGTTATCTCACTCCTACAGGGGGACCCACAAGCATGGGCATTTTCTCTCCCATCTGACTCACAGTCACTCCAGACAGTAGAGGGCTTCTTTCAGGCTTTGGGCTTGGTGTATGAAGACCCTGATCGTGTCTCCTTGGCAGAGTCATCTCTGCACCAACTTCAGCAAGGAGACAGGCTGGTGGAGGAATACTGCTCTGAGTTCCAGTGGTGGGCCACTGACACTAGGTAGAATGTCCTGGACCTCCGTAGTCAGTTCTGCGAGGGTCTCTCTATGAGAATAAGGGATGCATTAGCTCTCTATGAGACTCCTGACTCCCTTGAGGTGGCCATGTCTCTGGCAATCCGGGTTGATTGCTGTCTTCGCCAGAGACATAGGGAGACACCTCTGGGGGCAGGAGGTCCAAGTTTGAGCGTGACCAGTACTGATTCCACTGTGGAACCCATACAAGTAAGTGGGGTGTCCCAACCTAGTAAACTTACATTAATCTGGCGTAAGGGGGAGTGTGTTTCTGTTGTGGCAAGAAGGGTCATTTTGTGAGTACATGTCCTACCCATCACTTGTTTAAACAACCGCCCGCCGGAAAACTAGAGGGCCTGGGTTGTGGGGAGGTTGGCAACTCGGGCGTACCAATAACCTCTGTGGGAAAGAATCGTTTTTTCCTGCCAGCTATTTTATACGTGGGTGAAAATAAGGTGGACATTTCCGCCTTCTTGGACAGTGGGGTGGGGTTTAATTTGGTGGATGCTAGGTTCGTTTGGGACCAAGGCCTTGTCTCACATACCTTGCCCAGACTGATAACCATTATAGCAATCGATTCCGGCCCTCTAAAACAGGGGCACTTCACGCAGGTGGTCCATGGCTTACGGCTACAGGTGGGAGCCATGCACTCTGAGGCGTTAAACTGCTATGTGCTTGAGGGCCTGCCCTCACCTCTGGTGCTGGGACTTCCTTGGCTTGTTCTGCACAATCCGGTAATTGATTGGCAGACACAGGAAGTGGTAAAGTGGAGTACATACTGTCAAGGACACTGTTTGGGTACCCGATTGGCAACGGTGGATACCCAGTGGTGGATACCCAGTCCGTGCCCCATTACCTGTCAGACTTTGAGGATGTGTTTTCTGAGCAGGGTAGCCAAGAGCTTCCCCCTCATCGTCATGATTGGGCCATTAATCTGTTTCCTGGTACCAAGCTGCCCAAGAGCAGACTCTATAACATCTCAGGTCCAGAAAGGCAGGCCATGAAGGACTATATTATGGAAAGTCTGGCTAAAGGTCATATCCGACCATTCTCTTCTCCCCTTGCTGTGGGGTTCTTTTTTGTCAAGAAGAAGTATGGCAGGTTATGTCCTTGCCTGGATTTCCGGGAACTTAATACAATCACTGTCCGTGATCCGTATCCGCTACCTCTTATCCCTGACCTTTTTAACAAAATTGTTGGGGCAAAATGGTTCTCTAAGAAGGACCTCAGGGTGGCATACAACCTCATCCGCATTAAGGAGGGGAATGAGTGGAAGACTGTGTTCAATACGCCAGAAGGACATTACGAGAATCTGGTGATGCCTTTTGGGTTAAAGAATGCACCCACCGTCTTCCAGCACTTTATTAGGCTGCTTTCACATTAGCATCATACGACACACGTCGCAATGCGTCGTTTTGGTGAAAAAACGCATCCTGCAAAGTTGTCTGCAGGATGCGTTTTTTCCCCATAGGCTTTCATTAGCGATGCATTGCCACACATTGCCACAAGTCGCAACCGTCGTGCAATGGTTGCGTTGTGTTGTGGTGGACCGTCGGCACCAAAAAACGTTACATGTAACGTTTTTTGGTGCGTCGTGTCCGCCATTTCTGACCGCGCATGCGCGGCTGTAACTCCGCCCCCTCCTCCCCGGATATCACAATGGGGCAGCGGATGCGTTGAAAAACTGCATCCGCTGCCCCCGTTGTGCTGCGCTTTCACAGTATGCGTTGGTACGTCAGCCCGATGCACTGCGACGGGCCGACGCTAGTGTGAAAGTAGCCTCAATGACATCTTTAGTCACCTAGTAGGCAGGTTTGTTGTTATCTACCTGGATGACATTCTTGTTTATTCACCTCACCTTGAGTCACACCAGCGACATGTCAGACAAGTCCTACACATATTACGTGACAATAAATTGTATGTCAAACCCGAGAACTGTATGTTCTCGGTTGAGGAGATCCCTTTCCTTGGATATGTATTATCTGCCGCCAGGTTTTGCATAGGTCCGGAGAAAGTCCGGGCGGTATTGGAGTGGGATTGTCCTGAGACTTTGAAGGCCTTACAAAGGTTTTTGGGTATCGCCAATTACTACCATAAATTCATAAAAACCTTTTCGGTAGTAGCCAAACCGCTCACTGATATGACTAAAAAGGGGATGGACTTCTCCAAGTGGTCCAGTCCTGCCAGGGAGGCATTTGACACTTTGAAAAGGTGTTTTGCTTCTGCGCCGATTCTTATTCAGCCTGATGTCACTCAGCCTTTCATTGTGGAGGTAGATGCATCGAGGAGGGAGTGGGGGCTGTATTGTCGCAGGGTGCGGCTCCTGGTAAATGGCAACCATGCGCCTACTTTTCTAAAAAACTTTTGCCAGCTGAGAGAAACTATGATACTGGTAACAGGGAACTCTTAGCTATCAAATGGGCATTTGAGGAGAGGTGTAATTTTTTGGAGGGAGCGGTTCACCCAGTGATGGTTATCACTGACCATAAGAATCTGGTTTACTTGGAGTCGGCAAAACGACTTACACCTCGTCAGTTAAGATGAGCATTATTCTTTACCAGGATTAACTTCATTGTTACTTTTAGGCCAGGGAGCAAAAATGTTAACGCAGATGCTTTGTCCCGTTGCTTTCCTGGGGGAGGCAATAAGTGCAAACCCGTACCTATTTTACAAAAAAGGGTAGTGATGGCGTCTATATGCTCCAATCTTGAAAGAGAGGTTGCTGACACTCAGGGGGATGCCCCTGCTACCTGTCCACTTGGTAAATGTGACGATTCAAGGAGGGAAAACGGAAAGTGGACCTTCTAGACCGCGACGACGAACCCCTCATGGACGAGCTGACCAGATAGACCGCCCCCTATACAGGAAGAGTTAGGGGCAGGCCCACGAGGGACTATCGCCATGGAATCTGGAGGACAAGGACCGGAGAAGACAGACAAAGAAGAGGCGGAGATAGTAGGACTATAGGATAGGTGAGTACTGCAGAGACACAGAACTGGCAGGTATAACGGGAGTACTGCAGCAACACAGACCGTGCCGAAGTGAAGCAGAGACACAGGGACTGACAGAGGTACGGCAGCAGTACGGAGACTGACAGCTGAACAGCAGAAGTGCAGGGACTGGCGGAGGTACTGAGGGAACGCAGAGGCTACCAGGATACAGGAAAAACAGGATTAACCCTAAGTCAGAGGAAAAATGAACTTCACAGAGACTAAGGGCGGCCAGGAACACCTGAAGGAACAAATGATAACCAGGCACAGAGGGACGGCAGGAAGCAGTTTAAATACCTAAAGGCAGGGTAGCACTTCCGGGTAACAGACCTCCAGAACCATAGAGAGGACAATACGGAGCGCCGACTTCCGGGTATTAGTCCTCCAGGACCATAGAGGAGATGAAAAGGAGCACCGAACGAAGATCAGAAGTGCGCACGCGCAGCACTGAACCTGGTACGCGCGCGCGCACGAGAAGCAGAGACCAGGAGCGAGCGCGGAGGGAGAGATGCTGCAGAAGGAGAGGCGCGCTGGGACGCCGAAGACAGGTAAGTATGACAGGACAAGGAAGGCGGCAGCAGCGGTATGATACTACCCCCGTCTTTACATCCCTCCTTCCTCTTTAGGCTAGAAAGAATCTTAGCTAAAATTCGAGGAGCCTGAATATTCGCTCGAGGCTCCCAGGATCTCTCCTCAGGAACGAAACCCTTCCAGTCGACCAAAAACAAAGTTCTACCTCTAATTTTTTTCATGGCCAAAATGTCCTTAACCTCAAAAACATTGTCTGCGGAATAAGGCGAAGGTGAAAAAAGAGTCGAGGTATGAAACCGATTAAAAACTACAGGCTTAAGGAGAGATACATGAAAGGAATTAGGGATACGAAGAGAGGCAGGTAACTTTTGTTTTTAAGAAACGTTGTTACTACGTGCCAAAACCTCAATAAGGACCAATGTAACGGGGACCTAGTTTATGTGAAGGGATTTTAAGGCAAATAAATCTAGAAGAAAGCCAGACCTTATCCCCAGGATGGAACACAGGAGAATCGAGACGCCTTTTATCTGCATGCCTCTTCATCCTATGCTGAGCTAGTTCGAGAGCAGACTTGGTCTACCGCCAGACCCTGGAGAATTCTATAGACAGAAGATCTGCCGCCGGCACAGTTGAGACAGGAGGAACTGGTAGAGGAAGACCAGGGTGTTGTCCGTAGATGACAAAAAATTGAGATTTGGTAGAGGCTTCGCTGGTGTGGTTATTATAAGAAAACTCGGCCCATGGTAGTAAGTCAGACCAATCATTCTGATGAGCGTTAGAGAAATGCCGGAGATAAGTAACCAGGATCTGATTGGTACGCTCCACTTGGCCGTTGGATTGTGGATGATAGGCCGAAGAAAAATCAAGCGAAATGTTCAATGACTTACAGAGCGATCTCCAGAAATGAGCGGTAAACTGAACTCCACGTTCAGAAACAATGTGCTGTGGAAGACCATGAATGTGAAAAATATGTTGAACAAAAATATTCGCCAGTTCAGGAGACGAAGGCAGACCAGGAAGAGCAATGAAATGTGCCATTTTAGAAAAACGGTCCACAACCACGAGGATGACGGTACAACCACAGGAACGAGACAGATCAGTTAAGAAATCCATTGCAATATGTTGCCACAGAGCAGTAGGCACTGGAAGAGGACGAAGAAGCCCGGAAGGAAGCTGCCTGGGTACTTTGTTCTTGGCACAGGAAGGACAAGAGAAGAGACGACAAAAGCTTGGACATCCTTCAAAAGAGTCTGCCACCAGTAGTAGTGAGATATTAGATCAAAAGTTTTTTTGAAACCGACATGTCCCGCTAGCTTGGAAGCATGTCCCCAGAGTAACGCACGTCTCCTGTTCCTCTCAGAAACTAAAGTCTTACCCGGAGGTAAAGAGGTCATAGAGACTGGAGCAAGTGTGATGATTCTAGCGGGGTCAATGATGTGCGAGGATTCCTCCTCAGTGTCCACCGACAAGAAGGACCTGGATAGAGCGTCAGCTTTGAAGTTTTTTTCTCCAGGCAGGAAGCAAAGTTCGAAGTCAAATCAGGCAAAGATCAAGGCCCACCTGGCCTGTCGTGAATTCAGTCGGTGCGCTGACCGGATGTATGCCAAATTCTTATGATCTGTAAAGATGACAAAGGGATGTAAGGCTCCTTCCAACAGATATCTCCACTCCTCCAATGCCAATTTAATGGCCAAAAGTTCTCTGTCGCCAATGGAAAAATTTCTTTCAGAAGAAGAGAAACTCTTGGAGAAGAAACCACAGGGCACAAGATGACCAGTAGAAGACTTCTGAGAAAGCACAGCTCCGGCACCGACAGCAGAGGCATCAACCTCTAGGAAGAAGGGTTTATTAGCTTCATGGCGATGGAGTAAAGGAGCGGAGGCGAATGCTTCTTTGAGAGAGTGGAAAGCCTTTTCAGCCTCTGCTGGCCAAAGACAAGGATTGGCACCCTTCTTTATCAAAGAGGAGATAGAAGCCGACAAGGAGGAGAAATGAGGAATAAATTGCCGATAGTAATTCGTGAATCCTAAAAAACGCTGAATCGCCTTAACCCCAAGCGGACATGGCCAGTTGAGTACGGCAGAAACTTTAGCCGGATCCATACACAGACCAGAATCGGAGATGATGAAGCCCAGGAATGGCAGGGATGACTGTTCGAAGGCACACTTCTCAAGTTTAGCATACAGACGATTCTCCCTCAGATGGAGAAGAACTTGCCTCACATGTCTCCTATGAGAAAGCAGATCCGGTGAAAACACAAGGATGTCGTCCAAGTACACCACTACACAGGTGTAAAGTAGGTCCCGAAAAACATAATTCACCAACTCTTGAAAAACTGCAGGAGTATTACATAAGTTGAAAGGCATCACCAAATACTCATAATGACCATCTCTGGTGTTAAACGCAGTCTTCCATTCGTCTCCCAAACGAATTCGGATCAAGTTGTAAGCTCCTCAGAGATCCAGTTTAGTGAAGATTCATGCTCCACGCAGACGATCAAAAAGTTCTGGGATGAGAGGAAGTGGATACTTGTTCTTAATGGTGATGCTATTGAAGCCACGGTAATCAATGCACTTGTTGCCTGCTGTCGGTGTATTCAGTCCTGATTCTGAGCTCTCCTGAATATTCCTTGTGACCAGTCTCCTGCTGGAGAAGCTAAGTTTGCTTGTTCATTTTGCTCATTATTTCCTTGAAAACGTTTCTCAGTATATGATGAGTTCAGTCCAGCTTGCTTTTATTTGATTTTTCGCTTGCTGGTTAGTTCTGGGGTGCAGAGTGCGCCCCTCACATCGTGAGTCAGTGTGGGGGTTCTTGTATTCTCTGCGTGGTTTATTTTTGATAGTTTTGGTACTGACCGCACAGAGTCCTATCTATTTTCTGTCTATCTAGTGTTAGCGGGCCTCATTTGCTAAACCTGTTTCATTTCTACGTTTGTATTTTCCCCTTTACTCACCGTTATTATTTGTGGGGGGCTGTCTAAAACTTTGGGGTTATTTCTCTGAGGCAAGTGAGGTCTTTGCTTTCTCTCTAGGGGTAGTCAGTTTCTCAGGCTGTGAAGAGGCGTCTAGGTTTTTAGGTAACGCTCCACGGCTGCCTTTAGTGTGTGTGGATAGGATCAGGATTGCAGTCAGTATAGCTTCCACATCCCCAGAACTTGTCCTAATATTCTGGTTATATGTGTCAGGTCTGTTTTGAGATCCTACCACCGGATCATAACAGAGGCCCGTCAAGATGGGGCGAGGGCTGTGGAGCGGACGACTGTACAGGAGCAGAAGCGGCAGTCTGAAGAGAGAGAAGTCGATTATCGACAGAGGCCATAAAATTCAAGATATGGGACTGAGTGTCCCATTGTTGACTTAACTCTTGCTGAAGAGCCGCCAACTGAGTAGCGTTACCAGGGTCGGTAGACTGTAACGCAGCGAGACGAGACTCCATGTTCTTGAGAAAGGACATGATTCTAGTCTGGTTCTCCTGCAAAAAAAGTAACTCCTTTTGAGTGGCGGAGACACCAGCGGGGTCCATGGCCTGGTTATACTGTGACGATTCAAAGAGGGAAAATGGAAAGTGGACCCTCTAGACCGCGACGACGAACCCCTCACAGACGAGCTAACCAGATAGACTGCCCCCTATACAGGGAGAGTTAGGGGCAGGCCCGCGAGGGACTATCGCCATGGAAGCTGGAGGACCAGGACAGGAGAAGACAAAGAAGAGGCGGAGATAGTAGGACCACAGGGTAGGTGAGTACTGCAGAGACACAGAACTGGCAGGTATAATGGGAGTACTGCAGCAACACAGACCGTGCCAAAGCAAAGCAGAGACACAGGGACTGACTGAGGTATGGCAGCGGTACGGGGACTGACGGGTGAACAGCAGCAGTGCAGGGACTGGCAGAGTTACTGAGGGAATGCAGAGGCTACCAGGATACAGGAAAGACAGGATTAACCCTAAGTCAGAGGGAAAACGAACTTCACAGAGACTAAGGGCGGCCAGGAACACCTGAAGGAACAAATGATAACCAGGCACAGAGGGACGGCAGGAAGCAGTTTAAATACCTAAAGGCAGGGTAGCACTTCCATTGTAACAAACCTCCAGAACCATAGAGAGGACAATAAGGAGCGCCGACTTCCGGGTACTAGTCCTCCAGGACCATAGAGGAGACGAAGAGGAGCGCCGACAGAAGATCAGAAGTGCGCAGCACTGAACCTGGTATGCGCGCGCGCACGAGAAGCAGAGGCCAGGAGCGAGCACGGAGGGAAAGACGCTGCAGAAGGAGAGGTGCGCCGGGACGCTGAAGACAGGTAAGTATGACAGGACAGGGAAGGCGGCAGCAGCGGTATGATAGTAAACGTCTTAGAATCCTCAGTGAGCATCATGATAGTTACATAGTTACATAGTTATTGAGGTTGAAGGAAGACTTTAAGTCCATCTAGTTCAACCCATAGCCTAACCTAACATGCCCTAACATGTTGATCCAGAGGAAGGCAAAAAAAACCCTTGTGGCAAAGAGTAACTCCACCATGGGGAAAAAAATTCCTTCCCGACTCCACATACGGCAATCAGACTAGTTCCCTGGATCAACGCCTTATCAAGGAATCTAGTGTATATACCCTGTAATATTATACTTTTCCAGAAAGGTATCCAGTCCCCTCTTAAATTTAATTAATGAATCACTCATTACAACATCATACGGCAGAGAGTTCCATAGTCTCACTGCTCTTACAGTAAAGAATCCGCGTCTGTTATTATGCTTAAACCTTCTTTCCTCCAGACGTAGAGGATGCCCCCTTGTCCCTGTCTCAGGTCTATGATTAAAAAGATCATCAGATAGGTCTTTGTACTGTCCCCTCATATATTTATACATTAAAATAAGATCACCCCTTAGTCTTCGTTTTTCCAAACTAAATAGCCCCAAGTGTAATAACCTATCTTGGTATTGCAGACCCCCCAGTCCTCTAATAACCTTGGTCGCTCTTCTCTGCACCCGCTCTAGTTCAGCTATGTCTTTCTTATACACTAGAGACCAGAACTGTACACAGTATTCTAAGTGTGGTCGAACTAGTGATTTGTATAGAGGTAAAATTATGTTCTCCTCATGAGCATCTATGCCTCTTTTAATACATCCCATTATTTTATTTGCCTTTGTAGCAGCTGCCTGACACTGGCCACTGAATATGAGTCTGTCATCCACCCATATGCGGCGCCCACACCGCCGCAGGGCCGAGGGGTACCCGGTACCGGGCCTCTGAGTCTCTGCTCTGGGGTTGTCACGGTGGCTAGGCCCCGGTCCGTGACCCTGCCGAGGGGCGCACAGTGAATAACAGGTGTGGATGGGTGGATGATGGTGGTGATGGTGCGGTGCAGTAAATAACGAGGACACCAGGTTGCAGTCTCTTTACCTCTTTACTGAAGATCTCTGGGTCCTCAGTCCGGAATACGGTTCACCAGGCTGCGCAAGTCCGGCCGGTCCAATGGCACCTCCAGAGTTCTCTTCACAGGTGGAAATCGGTGCCTTCCTACTAGCGCTATGTGTTGTGGTCCTTCCCTGCTGTGCTTACGGAAAGTCCCCCACAACTGTTGTGTCTGTTTCTTAAGTTCCCTCACAACTCGATTAGATGATGTTCTGCTAATCCTCCGTCCCTCCCTGGTGTTCTGGTCGGGACGGCACCCGTTTGACGGGTAGGCTCGGAGCTCTTCCGGGACCCTAGAGTCGCCCCTCTCCACAAGTTGCCCCCCAAGACTGCATAGGTGATATGTGTTAGACAGCCCGCCTTAGACTGACTGTCCTGCCGCTGTTTGGAGTATTGCTTGAAGCTGAATGTTATTCTACTCCCTCGGCGTTCCGGCCACCGGTAGTGCGCCTCAGTAGGATGTTGCTTCGGTCTTACAGCACGACTCCTACTGGTATTTCTCCTTTGCGTGATCTCGTTTCTCACTCAGCACAATCTATCTCTCTTCTAATCCTTTCTTGGGCACCGCCGCTACCCGGAGCAGGCACGGTCCCGTTACGTTCGTTCTTGTTGCCAAGCCCCTGTCAGGATCCCACCCCTGACAGAGACCCTACTGTATCTTCCCCTACAACACCCTCTGCCACAAGGTGTTGCCTGGTTCCAACCCAGTCAGCTTTCTGATCTAACTTCCTGCCTGACCCCCAGTTTACCCACTATGGTGGGGAGTGGCCTAATGAATAGCACCCTTAGCTCCCCCCGGAGGCCCAGCTGTGAAATGTATTGGTGTCTGTGATACCTGATCAGATGAACCCCTTCAGTGCCATCAGACGCACCATAGCTCCCAATAGTGGCGGAGCCACAGTACTGCAACGACCAGGACTCTGGGGCGCTGCACTCCCCCCTGGTTAAACACAGTACTCCGGGACTGGGAAGAAAACAAAAATACAAGTTAGCAAAAAGACATACAGTTTTGTTGAGTGCAATAACAATAAGTATACTTGAACAGGCTTCCCTTTATGGGAGGTAAGGACACTTGAACGTTACAAACATGGTTATACAGTATATCATAGCAACATGCCATAAACGACTTTTCTTACCCAACCGGGTATTCTACTAAGTGCAAAATTGTGGAACAATAATTTAACATTGCCTTTAAGGACATACACTCTGTATCCACTAAAGACCTTCTTATAATCACATTAGAAGGTAATTTAACTTTTACATTCTCCTTCTTTAGATCTGCAGGACCACCTGTCCTATCGGCACCAGACCTTCTGCCTCTCCTTTCGGTTACAGGACCGCCCCGTTCAGCCAGGGCCTACTGCCTTTTCGACTACTATACACAGTATAGAACATAACATTACTTTCAGTTTAAGAGCACTGAGCCATCTCTACATGACTCCTATGAGGACTCAGGGTTTACCTTCTATCCTAACTATCTATCAACATTATCAAAACATTTTCTATTGAACATTAAGCCTTCTCATTATCTTTCTTTCTATCATGCATGCTGGACACCACGTCTATCCCTATGGGCCCACTGCATCCTTCTTCTATCTTTCACCTTTTTCTTCTCAGAGAACATCATCAGTATTTCTTCACAATTAACTAGTCAAATACATATAACTTTCTCATGTAAACATTATCATCACGTTCTTTGGTCAAGACATTATTGCTTCCTATCTTAAGCAATATCACGGGTTAAGCACAACAAATGAACATCCCCTTTAAGAGGGGACCAAGTCTCTATGAGGTAGCACGCCTTCTCAAGCTACTAGTCCATACTCAGCAAAGGCTCCGGTGCGGTATCTTCGCAAAGAGTCTCTCTTGTATGTAAAACCAGTAAGAAGCCCCTTTAAGAAGGTGCAAACTATTTACAAGCAGTTTGTATCATGCACTGTTCATGATTCAGCAGTTCTTTTCAACAATGAGGAAACAGGAAACAAAAGCAAAAGCAGAGGAAGGGATCCCGGGAAAACAAAGGGATCCCTTTAAGAGTTAACCCTAGTCGGGTTTAAAGCAGCAAAAAGCAGGGAAACAAACAGTTAACTATGTACAGTTTCAGGTTTTCGAGGTTTAGTTGGACGGCTTCCAGGGCTGCACCTGGCACTTAACCCTTCCTGGCCTGGGAAAAGTGAGGTCCAGGGTTGCACCCAGTGCCGGACAAACGCCGTTAATCCATCTTGCATGTACGGTTAAATCATGCGCAACGATGGAGGTCTGCGCAGCTTGAGTAGGGGCATTTGCTGCAGCAGAGGTAGCGGCTGCTGCAAGATCAGTCACTGGAACGGAATCAGCAGCTGTGGCACTAGCAGTCGCGGGAGTGGGGTCAGTCATCAGGGCAGGGTCGTCCTTCATACCTGCTTCAGATGCGGTCCCTCCGGTGCCGGTCTGCTCCGTCTCCGCTGGGGTCTGGAACGCTGGTTGCAGGGCCCTGCGCTGCGGCGTTGTCATCTCCGTTTGCAGCATCTCGCTTTCCGGCAGGGCCTTGCTTTCCAGCTTCGGAGTGCTGGACCTCCTTTCCTGCTCCGGACCAAGCGAGGCTGCCGACAGGCGTCTGGCGAGGCTCCCGATGAGGGTCTTCTTCCACCCGGCCTCAGTGCTCAGCTGCGTCTGCAGGAGTTGGTGGATCAGCCCGTCCGCTCCGGTCTGCAGGAGGTCAGCATCAACTGTGGAGGGCTGGCTGCGGTGCCTCTCCGAGTAGCTGGGGGAGTCCTCGGCTCCGACCCCACGCTCCGGCTCCGCGCGGCTGGCCATGGCGTCCTCCATGTCGCGGACTTCTTCTTCCTGGTCCTTTTCCCGCTCTCTCCTTCGTGGGCGGTTTCGTTTTCATTGTCTCCGCCCTCCATTGAGGATTAGGAGGCGGATCTCGGCTGCTGACGGACATGTCCTCACGGTGCTGAAATATTTAGACTGGGCGGCCATTGTCTTTCGCGCTCTTCAGTTTGTTCACGCCCACTTCCACGCCCTTCTTCTTCTCCTGCGCTCCTCGTGGCGCTGTAATGGCGGATTTTTGGCGGTAAATGGCAATACACAGTCCTTGCAATAAAGCACAGTAAATCACAGTTCCAAGGCACACATGACCTGATTCTTCAGGCTTAAGTAGATCCTGTTCGTGACGCCAAGTTGCGGCGCCCACACCGCCGCAGGGCCGAGGGGTACCCGGTACCGGGCCTCTGAGTCTCTGCTCTGGGGTTGTCACGGTGGCTAGGCCCCGGTCCGTGACCCTGCCGAGGGGCGCACAGTGAATAACAGGTGTGGATGGGTGGATGATGGTGGTGATGGTGCGGTGCAGTAAATAACGAGGACACCAGGTTGCAGTCTCTTTACCTCTTTACTGAAGATCTCTGGGTCCTCAGTCCGGAATACAGTTCACCAGGCTGCGCAAGTCCGGCCGGTCCAATGGCACCTCCAGAGTTCTCTTCACAGGTGGAAATCGGTGCCTTCCTACTAGCGCTATGTGTTGTGGTCCTTCCCTGCTGTGCTTACGGAAAGTCCCCCACAACTGTTGTGTCTGTTTCTTAAGTTCCCTCACAACTCGATTAGATGATGTTCTGCTAATCCTCCATCCCTCCCTGGTGTTCTGGTCGGGACGGCACCCGTTTGACGGGTAGGCTCGGAGCTCTTCCGGGACCCTAGAGTCGCCCCTCTCCACAAGTTGCCCCCCAAGACTGCATAGGTGATATGTGTTAGACAGCCCGCCTTAGACTGACTGTCCTGCCGCTGTTTGGAGTATTGCTTGAAGCTGAATGTTATTCTACTCCCTCGGCGTTCCGGCCACTGGTAGTGCGCCTCAGTAGGATGTTGCTTCGGTCTTACAGCACGACTCCTACTGGTATTTCTCCTTTGCGTGATCTCGTTTCTCACTCAGCACAATCTATCTCTCTTCTAATCCTTTCTTGGGCACCGCCGCTACCCGGAGCAGGCATGGTCCCGTTACATTCGTTCTTGTTGCCAAGCCCCTGTCAGGATCCCACCCCTGACAGAGACCCTACTGTATCTTCCCCTACAACACCCTCTGCCACAAGGTGTTGCCTGGTTCCAACCCAGTCAGCTTTCTGATCTAACTTCCTGCCTGACCCCCAGTTTACCCACTATGGTGGGGAGTGGCCTAATGAATAGCACCCTTAGCTCCCCCCGGAGGCCCAGCTGTGAAATGTATTGGTGTCTGTGATACCTGATCAGATGAACCCCTTCAGTGCCATCAGACGCACCATAGCTCCCCATAGTGGCGGAGCCACAGTACTGCAACGACCAGGACTCTGGGGCGCTGCACATACACCCAGGTCTTTTTCATTGATGGTTTTGCCCAGAGTTTTAGAATTAAGCACATAGTTATACATCTTATTACTTCTACCCAAGTGCATGACCTTACATTTATCCCCATTAAAGCTCATTTGCCATTTATCAGCCCAAGCTTCTAGTTTACATAAATCATCCTGTAATATAAAATTGTCCTCCCCTGTATTGATTACCCTACAGAGTTTAGTGTCATCTGCAAATATTTAAATTCTACTCTGAATGCCCCCTACAAGGTCATTAATAAATATGTTAAAAAGAAGAGGGCCCAATACTGACCCCTGTGGTACCCCACTGCTAACCGCGACCCAGTCCGAGTGTGCTCCATTAATAACCACCCTTTGTTTCCTATCCTATATGATGTGGTACTGGCTGGACATCCAGGGAATAAGGCCACCGCGGATCTACTTACTCGGCGTTTTTGGTGACCAGGTGCTTATAAGGATGTTCAGGAGTATGTGGCCGCCTGCAATATCTGTGTGCATTCTAAGACCTCACATACTCGTCCGTCAGGGGCTCTCCTACCATTGGAGATTCCCAGCAGACCTTGGACTCATTTGTTGGTCGATTTTATTATGGATCTACCTGTGTCTGCAGGGAACACAGTAATCCTGGTGGTGGTGGGCAGGTTCAGTAAAATGTCTTATTTTATTGCTTTGCCAGCTTTGCCTAACACCAAAACTCTGGCACAAATCTTCATCAGGGAAATAATAAGACTGCATGGGATTCGTACGGATATTGTTTCGGATCGGGAGGTGCAGTTTATCTCCAATTTCTGGTGGGCATTTTGCACCCGTCTGGGGATCCATTTGTCTTTTTCTTCGGCTTTTCACCCGCAGTCTAATGGGCAGACTGAATGGGTTAATCAGAATTTAGAGACATATCTTAGATGTTTTGTGTCTGAGAATCGGGAGGACTGGGTGACCTCCTTACCACTGGCTGAATTTGCAGATAATAATCGCTGTCAGGAATCAACCGGTAAGTCCCCGTTTTTCGGGGCATATGGGTTCCATCCGCAGTTTAGTTCATTCAATGGTGATCGCCCTTCTGGTTTACCGGAGGAGGAACGGTTCTCTTCTATTTGTACTATATGGCAGGGGGTGACTAATAATTTGCAAAAGATAGGTTCCAAATATAAGAGTGTGGCTGATCTGAGACATTTGGTGGGTCCGGACCTATGTGTTGGTGACTTGGTGTGGCTGTCCTCAAGGAACAGTAAGCTAAAGGTTCCATCTTGGAAATTGTGTCCCAGGTTTATTGGTCCTTATAAGATCTTAGCCGTCGTCAATCCGGTAGCATTCCGCCTTGCTCTACCACCTTCTTTTAAAATCCATAATGTTTTTCACTGTTCACTTCTCAAAAAGTATGTGGCATCTGCAGGACCTTTACCTCTGCCATCTTCTCCTGTCGTTGTCAATGGTAGTATGGAGTTCCAGATAGCAAAAGTCTTAGACTTTAGTCGTGTTCGTCGGTCACTTCAGTACATGGTACATTAGAAGGGGTATGGTCCTGAGGAGTGGATGTGGGTTCCAGCTTCCGACTTCCATGCGACCAGACTGGTTCGGGCCTTTCATGTGGCCCACCCCGAATAACTAGGCCCTGAGGTTCACAGGGGTCCCTCAAAGAAGGGGGGTAGTGTAATGGAGTTACCGTGACAGAGCAGTACCAGAAGACCGCAGCGTCTGATGGCTCCTGCTTCACCGCTGAGAAGAAGCATTTCTCCAGTTTATTAAATGTGTTTGTTTTCCTTCACCAGGACAGGGGTTAACCATCCATGTGGTAATCCCTGCATTCAGCTGTGCTCAGTTAGCCACTCCTCTCTCCTATAAAAGCTAGGCATTCAGGCTAGATCCTTGTCTGAGATAGCACTTGCTAGATAGACCTGAAGAGTGAAGAGCTGGTGTCTGGAGAGCTGGAGGGGTTTATTGTGTGACTGTTGCTTGGTTTGTACACTTGGAAATTCCTCATCCTTACCTGCTTTATTTTCTTCCCCATCCTTCACACCCTGGTGAATACCTCTGTTATTTGTGAGAGTATATTTGTGTGAGTGGAATTTTCTTTTACCCTTGTCTTTGTTCCCCTGTCTGTCGGGTTGGTGTACTGCGGTACACGGTAGCACCTCTCTTCCCCGGGTGGGGGAAGGGTACAGATGCAGGGCTGCAGTTAGGAGACAGGGCAAGGGCGGAGGCCCCGGCATCCTAGCCATCTGAGGTATCCCGGGGAACAGGGTGAGTTAGGGTGCCCCCTAGTGCTAGGGCCAGGAAAGGTGCCCCTGGTCCCAGTTTACTCGCCAGTCCTATTGTGACACATGGACTGTGGATGACTGGATGAAAGTCATATTCAGTGATGAATCACGAATCTGCATTGGGCAAAGTGATGATGCCGGAATTTTTGTTTGGTGCCATTCCAATGAGATTTATAAAGATGACTGCCTGAAGAGAAAATGCAAATTTCCACAGTCATTGATGATATGGGGCTGTATGTCAGGTAAAGGCACTGGGGAGATGGCTGTCATTACGTCTTCAATAAATGTACAAGTTTATGTTGATATTTTGGACACTTTTCTTATCCCATCAATTGAAAAGATGTTTGGGGATGATTAAATCATTTTTCAAGATGATAATGCATCCTGCCATAGAGCAAAAATTGTGAAAACATTACTTGAACAAAGACACTTAAGGTCATGGCCTGCAAATAGTCCGGATCTCAATCCAATTGAAAATCTTTGGTGGAAGTTGAAGAAAATGGTCCATGACAAGGCTCCAACCTGCAAACCTGATCTGGCAACAGCAATCAGAGAAAGTTGGAGCCAGATTGATGAAGAGTACTGTTTGACACTCATTAAGTGCATGCAGAGGTGGTGCAACAAAATACTAGTGATGTTTTGGAGTGTTTTATTGTTTGTTTGTTTTTTATGATTCCATAATATTTTCCTCAGAATTGAGTGATTCCATAATTTTCCCCCTATGCTTGGTTAAAAAAGTAACCATTACTGACTACCACATTTTTGTTCTTGATTTCTTTTAGTGTTTCTTAAAGCCAGAAGATTGCCATTTGAAATGACTTTAGTTTTGTGCCATGTCTGGGATCTGCTTTTTTTCTACAAAATTAAACAACTGAATGAATATCCTCCAAGACTGGTGATTCCATAATTTTTGCCAGGGGTTCTACATTTCTAATGTACAGTCACATTACCTGGTTTGCCTCTAGCTGCCTCATTTGACATTTTGACCCTCCTGCTTCCAAGAAAGCTACTTCAGTGGCATTGCAGTAGTAAGCCTAAATTACTCCTCCCCTGCCTTTTCTGTGTTGTGGTCTAGGAAAGGCAGGGGCGTAAGGTATAGACTTACCATTTTACGTTTTGCCAATCTGAGCAGAGGGAGGCAAATTGAGGGCAATAGATAGAGTAACTTTATATGTGAAATGTAGAATCACTTCAGTCCCAGACTGAAGGGTCTCATTAACATAGTCATGTTTATATTATAGGGCAGTGGGCGGAGTTTAAGTAATGTGTTTGAGTATTTTTAAGTCTACAATGCCATTTTTGCCTTCAGAAATCCTGGAGTCCTGATAAAAACTTTTAAAGGGCATTTTTCAGTAGGATGTACCCTCCTAAGCTGTCTTATTCCTGAAAATCCCCTTTTTTGTTATATGTAAATGAGCTGTTCAGGATTATGGATACAGATTTGCATGAGAGTCTGCCTCGAGAGGTTATTTTAAATAAAAGGAGGCAATACGAGTGTGAGACAAGTAATGACTGACAATGTCCTTAAACCCAGGTCTGCAGTGAGATCAGAGGTAACACAGTACAACAGAGCTAACACATTACAACAGAAATGAACTTTGTCTCATGACAAACACATATGCACTACAGATGTCCTCTCACAGTGCTTCAGCTTCCATCTCACAGGCAGCCAGTGTGTGTGTGTAGGGGGGCAGTATAGCAGAGCTGACAGCACTGTGAGAGGACAATTTCAAATGTGTTTGTTTGTAATGATGCAATGCTCAACTCTGATGTACTATGTTGGTCATAAGGCACAGCTCTGCAGCAGAGCTGACAGCACGGTGAGAGAAAGTTATCCCCCTCTTATTTAAAATAAGCTCAGATTCTTAGGGAGATCTGCTTCCTCCCCATAGATCTTAACATCTCATTTACAAATAAAAAAATATATGTGGATTTCTTTGGAATAAGACATTGGATCACAGATATCAAGGCATCATTTTACTCAACTTTCTATGACCTGTATACTCATGTAGATGACTTAGGGGGGGGGATGATCATACTGACAAATCCCTTTAGGCTATGTGCACATGGTGTGTAAATGGATTCAGAAATTTTTGCACTATTTCTGCAGCTCTTGGCAGGAAAAACGCAGCTGCATATACACACATTTTTGGTGCTTTTGTGCTTGCATTTTTGCCCTGTATTCAATGGTGAAAAACGCTGGGAAAAAAACACACAGAGAATTGACATGCTGCAGATTATTTTCTACACCCAATCTGCAAGTCAAAAATATGCAACATGTGCATGACACTTCAGATTTCTCATTTTGCTGGCATCAGGATTGCTTCAGGTTCATCTAGAAAATGTTCAAGAAAAAAATGCACGAAAACGCACAAAATCTGCAACGTGCGCACAAGCCCTTAAATTCATTGAAATCTATCATACATTTCCAATATTCATGTAAATACGTATATTGGCTAACTATCATGGATCCGTTATAAAGTGAAGAAAATGCTAATGTGAACAAAGCCCATCATACAGTATTTTCTTATGCTTACTTGTGACTCACAATTTCAGTAAAGCCTACATGTGTCCCTTCTGTCTGTGACTTCAAAATCTCTTGAATAGAGATCGGAGAATCTGAAAATCACCCAGGTATGTGTTTTGCCAATGTGTAATAATTATTTATTGCATTTTTATATTTTGATGGCTTTTATTTCATCTTGATGCTTTAACATGGAAAAATGATATCTAAATAAACGAATAAGTACTGAATAACAATAACTTTATTATTATTTCTTGTTAAAAGCTCTGGGATGCGCAGTTGCGCACCTACAAGACAAGGGCTCGCGCTCACGCATTTCAATCTAAGATAAGTTATTATAGGGGAAGAATCAGAATAAAATACATGAAGGTAAAAAATGAAAGGGTTCTGCCCTCCGTAATCAATATGTAATCAAGGCTGCAAATAACGCTGCAAATAAGGCTGCACAAGGATCGTAAAAGAAACTGTATATACCAAATTTCAATGCTTCATACAAGCTGACCAGTTTAGAAATGGGCCATTTATCCCTGTTCCTGACCATGTTTTCTACATGCAGTTTAAAGAGCTTTACATTTTTTTCTTGTTCGTTTATTCAGTAATTTTTGCATCTATTTTTTTGTGATACAATGAGGCTTAATATTTATGTTATTTTCACACTCTCATTTTTTATATTTTTGTTGATATCAAGTAAAAATAAAGAAAACACATTTCTGTGTTTCACCTTTTTTTACGACCACAAAGGACCACTAAAATACATTTTAAAATTTTCCTTTTTCCATAACAATTATTTTTATTTATTGGATGCATTTTATTTATTTTTTGACGGGGATGGGACTATTTGAAATGGAAGTGGCAATTTTTATTTCTTTATTTTTTTCCACTTTTTATAAATTTACTTATTTGTCATTTAGTTAGTTAACATATTTTATTTTTAAGAAGGTGGATAGCATTTCAATATTTAAAGAGAAACCATAATTTTTATTTTTATTCTATAAATCAATAGTACATGTGAAAATAAAGAAACTTTGTAATATATCTAATCAAAGAATTTTGCTTTTTGGTATGTGTGCTGTCTGTGTGCGCAGTGGGCAGCACACGGACTAATTGTAGCCTATGTGCTTCATACTGCTTACACACACCTATACATAATTTACCGTTGTATTTTGGAGTAATTGATGAATTATATGCAATTTCTGTAGCACCTTTGTACATATTGATCTATATGGGTTATGTAAACAACACAGTTGGTATATGGCTTAAATTTATACATGTACATATCCTGATTCATGAGGGAAACTTTATTCGTTTACTGGAATTACAAAAACACTTACTGGTAAATTAAAAAGCACAAATATATCCCAGTGTCATTTAAAGATGTTGGCAGAAACCACAGATTATTTCCAGTACTGTGCACTCGGTCACTTTCATTTGAAGAAATCGGCTGAGATTGTGTTTTCCGATACCATGTGACATTGGTCCTAATTGACCTATCCTCCGTGCACTGAATAACATATGCCTCACCTTCATTTGCATTCTTTATTTTACTAGAAGAAACTGTAAAAACATGAAAAAATCCATTACAAGCAAGAAGCAGAATACATTCCTACAGAAAAAGACTTGACGAGAAATTGGTAGGATTGGTCAGCAATTTGGGATTGGTGTGTGGCTCGAAACCTGTCACTTGCACTGATCAGTTGATATCGGCTCAGCAGTGTTTGGCTATAAGCAATGTATGGAGAAGAACACTGTAGCTCCATACACATGTAGTGATCACTGATAAGGCACTGATCAGTCCTGGACAACTTCTTTAATGAAGAGTCAGTCTAGCATACCCCCTCTATATTCTTTGCCTGGGAACTGCAAGTCCTGTAGCCAATGCAGCATCATACTGGAGCACCTTTAGCCCACCAAAAAAAAATCATTCTTGGGGCTCACTATGTAGCTACATAGAAATAAATACAAGTACACCAATTATGCGGTAAAACACGCTAATATCAGGGTATAATTAGTAGCGTAGCTATCGTGGGGGCAGAGGGTGTGGGTGCCTCGGGCCCGGTGCTCTGAGGGAGCCCACCCGGAGCTGCGCGATCCGATACAGTTACATTCTGCGGCAGAGCAGGGAGAATCGATCTCTCTGCTCTACCGCCCGGCCGCTATGGGGCCCCTTAGCAGGCGGCATCGGAAGATCAGCTGTACCGGCATTTAGCTGATACAGCTGATCGCATTGATGGGAGAAGGAGCACTACGCTCCTTCTCCCATCATCCCCGTCAGTGTCGGTGTCTGACGTCGCCGACACTGACAGCGGGCGCGATGACGTCACTGCCCGGCGCCCGCTGTCAGGAGATCAGCGGGAGCAGCGCAGGAACCAGGAAGACAGGTGAGTATTTTTTTTTTTTTTTTTTAAGGGTGATGCCTTATTACAGGAATTATTATACATATGCGTATAAACATACACATATATATGAATACACCTTGCCTAGGCTCGTGGCACTTCCAAATTTAAATACACATCAAAAATATGGAACAGGAAGCCAAATGCCGTAAAATCATGAAAATCTTTATTAATGCAATATAGTAAGTTATTAAAAATGAACAAGGGGACAATAATATACAAAAAACAGCCCAAAAAGAGTACAGAACAAAAAGTATATATGCCCATCTGTAAGAGTAGAGTTACCATATGGTATTTAAAGTGCAAAAGTCCCTATTCAAAATAATTCAGGTCATGGGGTAAATACTTCCATCTGCCTAATACCTAATATGGTAGAGTCATCAGCAAACACTATATGGGCATATATACTTTTTGTTCTGTACTCTTTTTGGGCTGTTTTTTGTATACTGTTGTCCCCTTGTTCATTTTTAATAACTAACTATATCGCATTAACAAAAATTTTCATGATTTTATGGCATTTGGCTTCCTGTTCCATATTTTTGATGCGCCTTATTACAGGGTCTGCCTATGGGGGGCTGGCTTATTACAGGGTCTGCCTATGGGGTTCTGCCGCCTTATTACAGGGTCTGCCTATGGGGGGGCTGCCTTATTACAGGGTCTGACTATGGGGGCTGCCTTATTACAGGGTCTGACTATGGAGGCTGCCTTATTACAGGGTCTGACTATAGGGGCTGCTTTATTACAGGGTCTGACTATTGGGGTGCTGCCTCATTACAGGGTCTGCCTATGGGGGTGCTGCCTTATTACAGGGTCTGCCTATAGGGGTGCTGCCTTAATACAGGGTCTGACTATGGGGGCTGCCTTATTACAGGGTCTGCCTATAGGGGTGCTGCTTTATTACAGGGTCTGACTATGGGGGCTGCCTTATTACAGGGTCTGACTATGGGGGTGCTGCCTTATTACAGGGTCTGCCTATAGGGGTGCTGCCTTATTGCAGGATCTGACTATGGGGGCTGCCTTATTGCAGGGTCTGACTATAGGGGTGCTGCCTCATTACAGGGTCTGACTATGGGGGTGCTGCCTTATTACAGGGTCTGCCTATAGGGGGCTGCCTTATTAAAGGGTCTGACTATGGGGGCTGCCTTATTACAGGGTCTGACTATGGGGGCTGCCTTATTACAGGGTCTGACTATGGGGGTGCTGCCTTACTACAGGGTCTGCCTATAGGGGTGCTGCCTTATTACAAGGTCTGACTATGGGGGCTGCCTTATTACAGGGTCTACCTATGGGGGTGCTGCCTTATTCTACAGAGTCTGCCTATGGGGGTACTGCCTTATTACAGGGTCTGCCTATATGGGGGTGCTGCCTTATTACAGTGTCTGCCTATGGGGGCTGCCTTATGCTATAGAGTCTGCCTATGGGGAGTGCATTATACTATATTGTGGACTATTTGGTGCATTATGCTACTGTATATGGAGGCTATCTAGGGGGCCATCATACAGAATGGAGATTACAGTGCAGGGGTCATTATACATTGTTGGAGGCATCAAACAGTTTGGGGGCTACTAAGGAGTCAGTATACTGTGTGGTTGGTACTATACAGTGAGGGGGCATTATACTGTGTATAAGAGAGCATCATGCTGTGTATAGGGGAGCTGTACAGGGGGAGACTCGGGACATTATTAAATGTAAAGTGGGCACTTATTGTTATAGGGGAACTCAGGTTACTGTGGCTATCAAAGGGGCACACAGGGCAATATTACTTTCTAGGGGGCAAAATATGGGCACTGTTTTCTAGAGCACTTGCACCCGGCATTACTATATTATAGAGGGGTGCTTTAGAATTTAGAGGGCACAGAGAACCACAGAGCAGGTGCAGTAATAGGGTCACATACGGCAGCAGTGGCTCAGTATTGTGGTATCGGGTGCAGTAATAGGGTCACATACAGAAGCAGCAGCTCAGTATTGGGGTAACAGGTGGAGTAATAGGGTCACATACGGCAGCAGCGACTCAGTATTGGGGTATCAGGTGGAGTAATAGGGACACATACAGCAGCAGCGGCTCAGTATTGGGGTATAAGGTGCAGCAATAGGGACACATACGGCAGCAGCGGCTCAGTATTGGGGTATCAGGTGCAGTAATAGGGTCACATACGGCAGCAGCGGCTCAGTATTGGGGTATCAGGTGTAGTAATAAGGACACGTACAGCAGCAACGGCTCAGTATTGGTGTATCAGGTGCAGTAATAGGGTCACATATGGCAGCAGCGGCTCAGTATTGGGGTATCAGGTGCAGTAATAGGGTCACATACGGCAGCAGCAGCTCAGTATTGGGGTATCAGGTGGAGTAATAGGGACACATACGGCAGCAGCGGCTCAGTATTGGGGTATCAGGTGGAGTAATAGGGACACATACGACAGAAGTGGCTCAGTATTGGGGTATCAGGTGCAGTAATAGGGTCACATACGGCAGCAGCGGCTCAGTATTGGGGTATCAGGTGTAGTAATAAGGACACATACAGCAGCAGAGGCTCAGTATTGGTGTATCAGGTGCAGTAATAGGGTCACATATGGCAGCAGCGGCTCAGTATTGGGGTATCAGGTGCAGTAATAGGGTCACATACGGCAGCAGCAGCTCATTATTGGGGTAACAGGTGGAGTAATAGGGTCACATACGGCAGCAGCGTCTTTGTATTGGGGTATCAGGTGGAGTAATAGGGACACATACGGCAGCAGCGGCTCAGTATTGGGGTATCAGGTGGAGTAATAGGGACACATACGGCAGCAGTGGCTCAGTATTGGGGTATAAGGTGCAGCAATAGGGACACATACGGCAGCAGCGGCTCAGTATTGGGGTATCAGGTGTAGTAATAGGGTCACATACAGCAGCAGTGGCTCAGTATTGGGGTATCAGGTGTAGTAATAAGTACACATACAGCAGCAGCGGCTCCGTATTGGGGTATCAGGGGCAGTAATAGGGACACATACGGCAGCAGCGGCTCAGTATTAAGCTATCAGCAGGATGAGGAGTTTGTGAAGGTTGGGAATAGATGGTGATGGGGCTGGAATATGATAAGTGAAATATGTCTTTGTTGTATTCTCTGCTGCCGAGACCTGGGTGGAAGAAGTTGTCATGGAGGTCTGGGCCAGATGGAAAATATGGGAAAAATTCCCATATTTCCAGCAGAAAGAGCATCAGCGGTAAGACATTATCTGTAACTGTGCTGTGATCTCTTATATGCTCTGTAGGGCTGGTATCTACCACTGACCATATGGCGGTAATATCCATGTTGGTCTTTATATATTGATTATCTTCAGTAACAGCGCGGTGATCTGCTGAGGTTTTCCTCCACTATTAGGGTGCGTCACCGAGTTGTAATCAAGGTTACCTGGTTAGGGGCCCACTCAAAAGTTTCGCACCCCCCTGAACCAAAACCCTAGCTACGCCTCTGGGTATAATATAAGGTAGTAGTACACATCTTAATTATATAGCAGGGGTTCGGGTAGCCCCCGTCGTAGAATATATTGTAGCCCCCCTTCATAGAATATAATGTAGCCCCTTCATAGACTATAATGCAGTCCATCATAGGGTATAATGCAGCCCCGTCATAGGGTATAATGTAGCCCTTCCCATAAAATATAATGCAGCCCCCCTAATATAGTGTAAAGCAACCCCCCATAGATTATAATGCAGCCCCCCCATAGAGTATAATGCAGCCCCTACATAGGGTATAATGCAGCCTCCCCATAGACTATAATGTAGACCCTCATAGGGTATAATGCAGCCCCCCTCCATAGAACATAATGTAAGCCCCTCCACAGTATTATGGCCATCAGTACTCACTCACTGATATATATATATATATATATATATAATATATATATATATATATACACTCACTGGCCACTTTATTAGGTACACCTGTTCAACTTCTTGTTAACACTTAATTTCTAATCAGCCAATCACATGGCGGCAACTCAGTGCATTTAGGCATGTAGACATGGTCAAGACAAACTCCTGCAGTTCAAACCGAGCATCAGTATGGGGAAGAAAGGTGATTTGAGTGCCTTTGAACGTGGCATGGTTGTTGGTGCCAGAAGGGCTGGTCTGAGTATTTCAGAAACTGCTGATCTACTGGGATTTTCACGCACAACCATCTCTAGGGTTTACAGAGAATGGTCCGAAAAAGAAAAAAAATCCAGTGAGCGGCAGTTCTGTGGGCGGAAATGCCTTGTTGATGCCAGAGGTCAGAGGAGAATGGGCAGACTGGTTCGAGCTGATAGAAAGGCAACAGTGACTCAAATCGCCACCCGTTACAACCAAGGTAGGCCTAAGAGCATCTCTGAACGCACAGTGCGTCGAACTTTGAGGCAGATGGGCTACAGCAGCAGAAGACCACACCGGGTACCACTCCTTTCAGCTAAGAACAGGAAACTGAGGCTACAATTTGTACAAGCTCATCGAAATTGGACAGTAGAAGATTGGAAAAACGTTGCTTGGTCTGATGAGTCTCGATTTCTGCTGCGACATTCGGATGGTAGGGTCAGAATTTGGCGTAAACAACATGAAAGCATGGATCCATCCTGCCTTGTATGGAGCATCTTTGGGATGTGCAGCCGACAAATCTGCGGCAACTGTGTGATGCCATCATGTCAATATGGACCAAAATCTCTGAGGAATGCTTCCAGCACCTTGTTGAATCTATGCCACGAAGAATTGAGGCAGTTCTGAAGGCAAAAGGGGGTCCAACCCGTTACTAGCATGGTGTACCTAATAAAGTGGCCGGTGAGTGTATATATATATATAAAAAAAAAACAATACTCACCTCTCCTTCTAATTCCACCACTGATCCCAGCTCTGCTCTGGTCTCAGCAGTTGCAATGTCGTCTGCCTGGCACACACAGCATGGTGCACGATGAAGTGATATCATTGCGCACCAGCTGTGGCAGAGTTGAATGATGGGGAGGGAGAGTCATCTGACACCCTCTCCTCCATTATTGCTTTCTACTGTTTGGCATCTATTATACCGACACAGTTGAATGCAGTGCACGCTGGGGGGCAGCAGCAGTGGAGTAGCGGGTAACAGGAGGCAGGAGCCAGCTGCTGTGACTACAGCCTGTGCCCGCTGCTAAAGAGAAATTAATTTTCACTGCTCCCTACACCCATGAGCATGGAAAGGAGTGAAAATTAATTCAGTAAATAACATTAATATTCACTCCTCTCCACGCTCATGGGTGTGGGGAGCAGTAACTATTCGTTTCTCTTTAGCAGCGGGCAGAGGCTTTAGCCGCAGCAGTCAGCTCCTGCCTCCTGTCACCTGCTGCAGCTCCGCTGGTGCCAGGCAGGCCCCTCTGTCTCAAAGCACAAACAGCCCCATAGCAGCTGTGTAGTATGCCGCTATTAGTGACACGCCACTGGCTGGGGGCCCCTGGGGCAGTAGGGGCCCTAGGCAGCTGCCAGCCCTGTATGCCAGTAGATGCCAGTGCCTGGGACCACCGGAGAATCCTCCATTCTCCGATGAGCCAGTCAGACCCTGAGCCAATGAAGAGAGTGTGGTGGTGTTTAAACTTTACCTCAAGTCCATTAAAAGGGGTATTGTTTCACCCCATTCTTGGGATTGTAGTGGGTCACAGGGTTGGAACTTATTGCAATGACCAAATTATCACCTATTCTATGGTGAGAAATATCTTGATAACTTAGGAGAACCCCTTCAAAGGCGGATTTTAGGGAGAATTGCACATATTTTTTGCTGCACTTTTCCTAGTGTTTCTCTTTTTTCCAAATGCACCCTGCTTTAGTTATGTCATGTGCCGCTTGACGTCACCAATTGATAAACCTCTTTACATATTGAGTTATACAGCAGTTATTGAGTTCAGTTGGAATCTTAAAAATCCAAATGGTAGGAGCTCAGGCTCATGGCGATTGCAGGCAGTAAACTGTTACCATGTCATAATAACCCTTTGTCAAATTAAAGGTGGCTGAGAATTTCACCAAATAACAAGATCTGGCTTCTAAAACCTCCTGTAGCCAGTTGGTATTGCTTGGAAAAACTGCTGAGGGCCTGCCTTGCATATAATAAAGTATTGCATGTCATTACTGGAAGACTGTGGAGTAATGAGATGATTAGCTATGTGCTGGTGCTAATAGACCAGCAAACTTGCCTCTATGACATCCGTGTTCGGTATAAGGCTGGAGTCACACTTAACATATAAAAAATCGATCCGATTTTGACGGCCGAGAATCGCACGAGTGTTCTCCATATGGTCATCCGTGTGTAATCCGTATGCAATGTGATGATGCGATTTCCTCGCATCTAGTATCCGTATGACATCCGTGTGCAATGCGATATTAACATGAGCTTTTACATGCAGCAGTTCTCTGTAAGTAAAAGCTCATGTTAAAATCTCATTGTAATACACATCGTTTTAAAACCAAATATTCTTAAAAACACATATATATATATATATATATATATATAAACATTAGATAGATAGATAGATAGATAGATAGATAGATAGATAGATAGCTAGATAGATGAAAAGGATAGAATAGATGGATGGATTAGATACAGTATATACAGTACATACAGAATAGGTAGATATATAGATGTGTGTGACAAATACAATTAGTATATTATGTGTGCAGCTTACTGTAAATGTATTGAATAAAACATTATTTTTTGGAAAAAAATGGCGTGGGCTCCCGCTCAATTTCCCAAACCAGAGAGGGAAAGCCAGCGACTGGGGCAGATGTTTATAGCCTGGGAAGGGGGTAATACCCATGGAGCTTCCCAGGCTATGAATATCAGCCCGCAGATGTATCTTTAGTCTTTACTGGCTATTAAACTAGGGGGCCCCCAAAAAATGACGCAGGGCTCCCCCATAATTAATAACCAGCAAAGGCTATGCAGACAGCTCCGGGCTGATATTCATAGCCTAGGCATTTTCCCACTCTCCACTCTCTAGAGTTCAGCGTGGGTCAGGCTGGCAGAGAGGGCAGCATCAGTGATGTCACCGCTAGTCACTGATGATGCTTCGGCAGCATTTCATTCATTCACCAGTAGTTTGCAGCAGGGGCAGTCGCATCTTAGCACCATCGGGTGTTGTGAATTCCGTTCTTGGGCTCCCTCCGGTGGTTGTTAATCGCACTTTTGTGAATTCTGCCCTTGGGCTCCCTCCGGTGGTTTTAAGTGGAACTGCTGCTCCTTGGATTTAGCTTAGCAGCTGCTTCCACTGATCGTCTTTCCTGCTCTGCTATTTAGCCTGGCTCTGATCTTCAGCCAGTGCCAACTGTCAATGTTTCTTGGTTGGATTCAGATCTCTCCTTGGATTTCCTTGATAGTCGGTCCTGTTCAGCAAAGATAAGTCCTTGCTTGTTCATTTGTTGTCCTCTTGCTGTGGACTTAATCATTCAGTTCATTTTATGTTTGCTCTAGTCCAGCTTGTCAGTATTCAATATTCAGTTAAGCTGGAAGCTCTGGGGAAGCAGATTTGCCCTCCACACCATTAGTCAGGTGTGGAGATCTTTTGTAAACTCTGTGATGGCTTTTTCTAGCTTTTAATACTGACCGCACAGTATCCTTTCCTATTCTGTCTATATAGTTAGAAGTGGCCTCCTTTGCTAAATCCTGGTTTCATTCTGTGTATGTCATTTCCCTCTCCACTCACAGTCCATATTTGTGGGGGGCTGTCTGTCCTTTGGGGATTTTCTCTGAGGCAAGATAGCTTTCCTGTTTCCATCTTTAATGGTAGTTAGTTCTCCGGCTGTGACGAGATGTCTAGGGAGTGACAGGAACATTCCACGGCTACTTCTAGTGTTGTGTTAGGTTCAGGAACTGCAGTCAGTAAAGATACCATCTCCTCAGAGCTCGTCCCATGTTGCTCCTTAACCACCAGGTCATAACAATCGGGGTTGCAAACTGTATTTTCCCCAGATATGGATTACTGTGTGAGACACAGCGATGGACATGTATAGTATATTGTTGCTTTATCATTTTATGTTTATTACAGGAGAACGAGTGCGTTGCATGGATTAGCTGAATAATAAAGATGGGAAACTGTGTTTAGTGTTTTATTTCATTAAAATAATTTATTCTGGCTGTGTCTTTATTTAAACTTGTAACAAATATAGGATTAGTAATGGATAGGTGTCTAATTGACACCTCTCCATTACTAAGCCGGCTTGATGTCACCTTACAATACAAAGGTGACATCAACCCCACAATTATTACCCCAATTGCCACCACTACAGGGCAAGTGGGAAGAGAGAGGCTAAGTGCTGCCGGAATTGGCGCATTTTAGAGATCGAATCTGGGGGCAGATGTTTTTAGCCGGAGGGGCAATAACCATGGTCCCTTCCTAGGCTATTAATATCTGCCCCCAGTCGCTGGCTTTCCCTTTTCTGGTTTGAAAGATTGGGCTGGGGCCCACACCAGTTTTTCCCCTCAAAATAATCTTTTATTAATTACATACATGTCCAGTAATTTGCACTCATACTATACTAATTGTATTGATCACTGACATCTACTGTATAAATCTACCTATTCTGCATCTGTTTACTGTAGGTAAACCATGTCTTCTATCCTGTCGGCTTCTGCATTGATTTTACAGAAGCCGACAAATGAATTACCGGCTAATCTTCTATCTATCTCTCTATGAAATAAAAAGACATATATATATGTGTGTCACTGACTAGATGGAGGTACGATGCTATCGCATCGGGAGGGTAGTGATGTCAAGCTGGGGGCAGGCTTTGCAGCATTGAGAATCTCTCCCCCATGTGCTCACCCACCTATCCACTCTCTCTTTCCCCATGTGCTGAATTCTCCCGTCTGTGCTCTCTTCTTTGACCTGTCTACCCCATGTGCTATCCCTCCGTCTCTCTACTTCCTGTGCTGTGTTCTCCCCTCAAAGACAATACTGACATTACAGCAGTAGATTGCAGAGGATACATTTTGTGAGGTTAAATATTTTTTAAAAACAGTCAGTGAAATATTTTATCTCATAAAATGAATCCAATGTGATCCCCTGCTGTAATGCCAGTATTGTTCTTTGCTTCCTCCCCTGCCAAGGAGATGTGGTATGCTCCGTAGACGGTCAGACACACTCACCCCTGTGTCTGACCGTGTACAGAACATACCACAGCTACTGGGCAGGGGAGGAAGTAAAAGACAATACTGACATTACAGCAGGAGATCGCAGAGGATACATTTTGTGAGGTAAAATATTTTTTAGATTCCCCCTACGAGGCTCTATGCGCCAGATCGAAGCCCCCTACTAAGTCCTCTCAACGATTTACCAACTTCTACTCAGAATAGATATACCCCTGAAGAGAGCATACCTAGTCCGCTGGGAGAGAGATATAGGCACACCCTTCTCTGAACAGCAAATTAAACAAATATATAAAAACTCTCATGGTCCTTCAAACTGTGTCTGTATCCAGGAAAATTCTTGCAAAATCATTACTAGATGGTATATTACACCGAACAGATTCAAAGTTGGTGCCATACCTCAAACACTGATTGTTGGAGATGCGAAACCAGCGTAGGCGATTATATACATATCAGGTGGTCTTGCCCGCGCTTAGGTCTATACTGGAAGGAGGTGGCCTCGATTATAAAAAAGCTGCTGAGGAAAGATGTCACTCTGATACCAGAAAATGTTTTCCCAAATCTGCCAATCTGGCCTAATAATAATTGTGCCTCTAAACTAGCTCAATATATACTTGCGGCTGGGAAGTCATTGATCCTGACCAACTGGAACTCATCCACAACACCCACGAGCCAGCAACTGTACTCAAAAATTGATCAGCTATTTCAAGTGGAAGAGCTTGCGGCAAGGGTTAACCATACTGTCACTGCATTCCTCAACGTCTGGGCACCATGGTCCCAATTTAGGTCTCAATCATCCTATCTTGCGATAATTTTGGCGTGATCACATCCCAGGGTGTCGCCCCCACAACCCCCCCTACCCCACCCTCTCCCCTCTTATCCTTCCTTCCCTCTCCCTCCCCCCTCTCTATCTCCCTATAGCCTCTAACTAGAGGCCTTTTTCTATTACATTTCTACACCTCTCTTACTCAGTTGTTAAAAATTTGTCTGTAAACAAGAAGATGACAGTAAATCATAATTATACAGGACTGGATGAATAATATCTGATTTATGTTGATTACTATGCCTGTATTACAGTTAGTTGATTATATATCCTATTGCCAGACTGGTCAAGGTGGGATTCCAGTCCAACAGAAATATTCCACCTGGAATTCTGCAAGCACCTTCTCCAGGTCCATCGGAGCACCTCCAACAGTGCTTGTCGGGCCGAGCTGGGCAGATTCCCTCTACACCTAACAGTTCTAAAGAGGGCGCTGTCATTCCGGGCTCACCTGCATAGGAGCAATCCAAGCTCCCATCACCATAAAGCCCTGATACATGTAGGTGAAACAGAAAAACCAGAACCCTCGGAACAGCCAAGCCAAACCCAACCGGACCAGAACACCAATCACAACAACCTGACAAAAGCCGGAATCAGGAAGATGGCAGACGAAGGCCAGGAGAGGTATGTCAGTGACTGGAAGAATGATATCAACAACTCACAGAAACTGAACACGTACCGGAGTCTACAGAGAGACTACAGACTGGCCCCATATCTGGAGAAACTCCCGGACCCCAGAGATCGCAAGATCCTGAGCCGATATAGACTCAGTGCCCACAGTCTGGCCATCGAATGTGGCCGACACAGGCAGAACTACAAGCCCAGGGAGGAAAGACTGTGCCAACACTGTGATCAGGAGGCCATAGAGGACGAAACCCACTTCCTGCTACACTGCTCCAAATACTCAGCAGTGAGGGACACTCACTTCAAGAGACTCTCACATCTCTTCCCGGACTTCATCACCATGAAGGAGGAAGAGAAAACATATATCCTGCTGGGAGAAGAAGAGAGAGCAGTGGAGATAGCAGCGCGGTTTGTGAGCGAATGTCATAGACTGCGAGAAAGAGAACTATGATGCCATGGACTATAGCCCCCACAATGGATCTGCCCCCATCCACCTTCCCTATGCCATGGACTATAGCCCCCACCCTGGATCTGCCCCCATCCACCTCCCCTATGCCATGGACTATAGCCCCCACCCTGGATCTGCCCCCATCCACCTCCCCTATGCCATGGACTATAGCCCCCACAATGGATCTGCCCCCCCCATCCACCTCCCCTACAGCTCCTACCCAACATCCCCACAGTCCCTACTCCTATTGCCTTTATACACCTGCTTTAGCAAAACTGATGTGTATTTGGTCCTGCCAATAAAGCTTCTTTGATTTGATTTGATTATATACTGTTACAGTTATCTCATGAAAATGTTTGTAATACGCTGATTTTCTTAACAAAAGAACATTGAAAGAAATATTTTTTAGAAACAGTCAATGAAATATTTTACCTCACAAAATGAATCCACTGTGATCCCCTGCTGTAATGTCAGTATTGTCTTTTGCTTCCTCCCCTGCCCAGGAGATGTGGTATGCTCCATACATGGTCAGACACAGACAATTTTTAAAACTAACTTTCGTTCGTGGGAAAATCCCTTTAATGTGACCGGCTTCCTCTGCCTGTAGACACGTCGTGCATCTGCCGCCGGGATCAGCTGAATGATTCACTGCACCTGCACGTAATTCACGCAGGTGTAGTAAATCAGACCGCCGCCATCTTTGTGCAGACAGATAGCAGCGGTCACATTAAAAATGCGCATGCGCTCCTCCTGTACAAAGATGGCGGCAGTCAGTGAATCATTCGGCTGATCCCGGCAGCAGCGTATTGTCGACGGTGTTCCGCTGATGGTACCACTCAAGAGGCTGCGTGAGTGTGAGAGTGTGATTGTGTGTGAGTGTGAGTGTGTGAGTTTGGTGTGTACGGCGTATAGAGTGTCTGTGTGTGTGTGGTGCGACGGTGTTACACTGGTGGTACTGCGCAATAGGTTGGTACCAGCAGCAGTTTCCATATTGAGACACCCATCACTTAGATGTCCCAATATGGCGGTCGGTGAACTTCCTCCACTTGGAATTCTGGGATACAGTGACATCTGGATAGAACAGTAAATGAAAACATTACAAGGCAATTATATAAATAGATAGATATATAAATATATATACACACACATCTATTCTATGTGTATATATGTATTCTATCTATTCTAACATGTCAGTGTGATTTTTACAGTAGCCGCATATGAATTGCCGGCTTTTTAAAGGACACTGGTGTGTAAAAATCGGACAGCACTCACATGGTGCGAGTGCTGTGCGATTTTTTTCTCACACCCATTGACTTGCACTGGCGAGTCTCGGCCGATATACGCGTGAAATCGCAGCATGCTTCGATTTCACTCGCACGTATAATACGGCCGAGAAAAAAAATGGTGATGTGAGCTGCCCCATAGATTAATACTGGTCCGGGTGCTATACGACTTTTTCTCACAAAGCACTAGTCCGTATTCCTCGCTAGTGTGACTCCGGCCTAAATAAAAGGACTGCATTCGTAAGAAAAACCCTTTAATTCTATGGAATTGACGGTAAGCACTCACTTGAGGGAGATTTAGCAATGCAATAAGGAGACATGGGGCCTAAGGAAATTCATTTATTCATCAGCTACATGTTCCACACAAAATTCACATGGTTTGTAAAGTCTGGGAAATACTTACAGGAAAATAAAGAGGCAAGTAGTGCAAATCTGTAAAACAATTCCATGACAAACCTAATAAAAAAAAACAAAAAACATGCAGTTTTATTCACGTTAAGTAATTTGCAGATATGATTCTACATATAAAGTTATTATACTTTACAAGTAATGTATCTCTGGGTATCAGCAATATAAATGAACTGCTTAACCCCTTCACGCCATGGCCATTTTCCATTTTTTAGTTTTCATTTCTTCCTCCTCTTCTTCCAAAAGCCATAGATTTTTTTATATCTGCATAAATATAGCCATATGAGATCTTGTTTTAGGTTGGACAAATTTTACTTTTGAATGGCACCATTAATTTTGCTGTATAGTTTGCTGGAAAATGGGAAAAAAATTCCAAGGGTGGTGAAATTGCAAAAAAAGTGCAATAATTACACAACATTTTTTTTGTTTTTTTATTTACCATGTTCCCTATTTGGTAAAACTGGCCTGGCAATATGATGCCACATGTCAGTATAAGAATGCAAATACCAAACATGTATAGCTTATTTTTTATTTAATTGGTGAAAAAAAAAATTTGTATGAAAAAATGTTTTGGTGTTTCTCGATATTTTCAGAATCTGGGGCTGTTCTATGGCTTATTTTTTGTGCCTTGAGCTGATGTTTTTATTGCTATAATTTTGGGGTAGATATAATGTTTTGATCGACTCCTATTACATTTTATTGCAATGTTGTGGTGGCCAAAAAACTTAATTCTGGCATTTTGATTTATTTTTTTGTTACGTTGTTTACCAATCTGATTAATTGGTTTTTCATATTTTGATAGATCTGACATGGAATTCAAGATATGATCACAGCTTTATATTGAAAGAGATCAAAAAATGTTATGTACCCCAAAATTTTACCAACAACAACCCTAACTTATCCCTCACAAAGCCAACCCCCACTCAGGTGCATCTCCTATCATTGGAAATATAGGGGGTTCCCACAATACTGGATATTTCAAAATAGTTACTTCAGCCATAAATGATTTAATTGAGAGGGGTAATTTCTACAATGGGGTCACTTTTGGTGTTTTTGTTCTGCCCTGGCACCTTAGGGACTCCACAAATGTCGCAAACAAACTATTCTAGCAAAATCCATACTCCAAAAGCCAAATAGGCTCCTTCCTTTTCAGCCCTGACATGTTGCCAGTGGTTTCTAAGGACATATGGGGCAACATTTGTGAGAACTTGAGGAACAAATTGCAGTGTCCAGTTTCACCTGTTAACCCTTGTGTAACTGAAAAATTTGCAGCAAATAAAACAATTACATTTTTACCACTAAAATATCATACTTCCATGTCCCAATGTTCTAAAATTCTGTGAGGCACCTGTGGGTTCAGAATACTCACTTCACCCCTAGATTAAATCCTTAAACAGTGATGTTTCCAATATGGGGTCACTTATAGGATTTCTGATTTAGCACCTGAGGGTCTCTGCTAATGGCATCCAAAATTTGTTCATATGGAATCTGGGTTCTAAAAGCCAATTAGCGTTCCTTCCTATCCTATCCCTGCCATATGCTCAAACAGTAGTGTACAACCACATATGAGGTCAATAAAAATTGCATAACAAATTATGAGGTCCATTTTCACCTATTACCCCTCACAAAAAATATAAATTTGGTGCTAAAACGGTATTTTATTGGGAAAAAAGTACAAGTGTTTCTCAGTAAATTAGAATATCACGAAAAAGTTATTTTTTTTTCAGTTCTTCAATGCAAAAAGTGAAACTCATACATTATATAGAGTAATTACAAACAGAGTGATATATTTCAAGTGTTTATTTCTCTTAATGTTGATGATTATGGCTTACAGCCAATGAAAACCCAAAAGTCATTATCTCATTAAATTAAAATAATTAACAAAAACACCTGCAAATGCTTCTTAAGCGTTTAAAAAGGTCCCTTAGTCTGTTTCAGTAGGCGCCACAATCATGGGGAAGTCTTCTGACTTGACACATGTCCAGAAGGCAGTCAAGGACACACTTCACAAGGAGGGCAAGCCACAAAAGGTAATTGCAAAGAAAATGGCTGTTCACATAGTGCTGTTTCCAAGCATATTAATTTAAGGATGAGTGGAAGGAAAATGTGTGGTAGAAAAAGGTGCACAAGCAACCGGGATAACCGCAGCCTTGAATTGATTGTTAAGATAAGGTAATTAAAAAAGATTCACAAGGAGTGGACTGCTGCTGGAGTCATTGCTTCAAGAGCCATTACACATAGATGTATCCATGGATTACAAGTGTCACATTCCTTGGGTCAAGCCACTCATGACCAATAGACAAGGCCAGAAGTGTCTTACCTGGGCCAAGGAGAAAAAGAACTGGACTGTTGCTCAGTGGTCTAAGGTGTTGTTTTCAGATGAAAGTAAATTTTGCATTTAATTTGGAAATCAAAGTCCCAGAGTCTGGAGGAAGAGTGGAGAGGCACTCAATCCAAGCTGCTTGAGATCTAGTGTGAAGTTTCCACAGTCAGTGATGGTTTGGGGAGCCATGCCATCAGCTGGTATAGTGTAGTCAAAATTCTCTGCACACTCTATGGTTCAAGTGATGCAAAAACAGGTCATTTTATTTGAGTACGTGAAACAGAGAAGTATCAAAGTGCAGAAAAATAATACTAATACAAGACAACTATTTTATTGCAGACGTTTCGACCTGTCCTGGGTCTTACTCATTACATCATTGTAAGAGAGAGAAATAAATAAGTGAAATGTTCACTTGTATCACTTGAACCATAGAGTGTGAGGTGAATTTTTACTACATTGGTTTGGGGTCATTCAGCCCATTACACCAGCACCTCGTATTTGACAGTGTGCTCGCCAAACCTCTCCACATCTGCTGGTGTAGGTTCACTGTGTTTTAGCAAGACCAAAATCAGCACAGCCATCTACCAAGAAATTTTAGAGCACTTTATGCTTCCCTCTGCCAACAAGCTTTTTGGAGATGGAAATGTCATTCTACAGCAGGACTTGTCACCTGTCCACACTGCCAAAAGTACCAATACCTAGTTTAAAAGCAACAGTATCGGGGGCGTGGCCTGATGGTGAAGGAGAACAGTTGCGCCTCACCAGAGCTCCGGCACTGAGACTATTTCCCAAAGGATCTCTTTGGCCCCACAGAACTTTAAAAATCCCCATTACCTGGCAGAAGGTACTACAAACACCCTAGGGGGACCCGGAGGGCAATAGGAGCACATTCCCCCTGCGCAAGATCAGCAATTCTCCGTGGAGGAACAGAGGCGCGATACAGACGCCGCCATCTTGGGAGTCCCACGGACCAAGAACACGGCGGGCTGCTGAGACGCCGGGAAGGTACACACCACCCCCTTCCCTGGCTGCTTCTCCTCCGCCCCAGCTGTCCGCACACACCCGCACGATCTGCCGCTTACCGGTGCCGATATTCCTGCGCTCCGGTGTGCCTTGCGGTCCTCCAAATAGTGCAGGCCTACACGTCGCGAAGCTCCGGCCGCTGCCTCCTGTGAGCGGGACCGGACAGAAGAGGAGTCACACTTGCTGGAGGGAGAGTCCAGCGAACTTACTGTCAGTGGCGGCGCTATATGCCTCACCTGATCCGGCGGCTTCGTGACTGGGGCGGTGGGACTCTGCGAGCGGAGTAGATCCTGGGGATTTCCTGCCGCTCCCGGCACCATCTTGTCGTCCCTGCGGGGAGCTGCAGAGAGCGTAAGTGTGTGCCTTATCTAGACTCTGACCACCTCTCCTCCATAACACAATGCTGCATCTTCCTTACTGCCGCCCTTTTCCCACCTACTTTTGGGTCACACTTAAAGAGGAATAAACGCATTCTTAGCATCTTAATGCGCAACAAACAATTATTTAGATCTCTGACTACAACTCCTCTGTGTCATCGGTGTCCCCCTGGGACTCATAAGTCAACAGCACAATAACCCCTTTTGCCGCTTAGAGAGAGAGACTGTCTTCTAAAAAAACGTTTTTTTATTTGACTTTTGGGCATTTTTTCACTTCAGACTCATATACACTGGGACAAAGAAGGTGCCCTAGAAGACAGAAATATAGCGACATCTAGTGCTCAATCCAAGAACTGGTGATAAATTCTATAATACACTAAATAAGCTTAACAGGTCACCAATCGTCTACACTGATACAATAGCGACACCTAGTGTCCATGTTGAGCTCTAACTCCGTGCACATTATAATGGATTAGTTAAAAAATCCTCCTCTCAGAGGCGCATGTGCGGACCTCGGCGGTGACAGTCATGTCTTGCTGAGCTCTGCCACCCGACCTGCTTAATTAGGCCCTAATCAGCATCTGAAATACGCCAAACGCACCGCAATTGGACCCACCGCACTCTCAGGTGACCCTCTTCCTGGCGATGCCTAAGAAGGGAGGCACGGCACAACCACCGGGCCATAACATCGCGGAACTTCTTCAGAGCAGCGGTACTCCCAAGATGGCCGCTGCGACTTCTTTCCCCTTGGCCTCTGCAGGGAGCGCGGGAGATACTATAGACCAAGACGAGACCGGTCCTCACATGGAGACAGTGATCTCCACGGCAGCTCTTACCAGGTCCCTACAGGAGACTTTCCGGTCGGAGCTTAATTCGGCTATGCAGAAGATCTCCTCCCAGATACAAGACATTATGCAGCGTACAGTGGCTCTGGAGGAAAAGATGGATGCCACTGCAGAAGCCTTAGAGGAAGATCGTGAAACCCTCAAACTACATGCTGAGCGTGTCGCAGAACTAGAACTCCGATACGAGGATTATGAGAACAGATCGCGCCGGGGTAACCTGCGGATCAGGGGACTCCCCGAAAATATTGTAGCACTTAAGGACACCGCTACCGGTCTTTTCACTGCGTTACTCCCTGACACAGAACAGTCCATGCTGCATATCACCAGAATCCATAGAGCCCTGGGCAGGCCGCGCAATAGTGATGTGCCCAGGGATGTGATCCTAAAACTACATTATGAGGAGGCACGAGATCTAATCCAGACTGCTGCAAGGGATAACCCTGATCTGCCGGGTCTGCCATATTCAGTACATATCTATGCGGATATCGCGTCAGCCACACTTGCCAGGAGGAGATCCCTCAAACCAGTAACAACAGCTCTGCAGATGGCACAGATTAAATACAGATGGAGCTTCCCCTTCACTCTCATCTTCACATACAACTCCCAACTATACACCTGCCGTACACTAGAAGAAGGGAAACAAGCCATGAATAAAGCTGGGATCCCGGTTTCCATAGAGACCTCAGCCATGCCACAGAGAAAACCAAGACCATCAAGAGAATGGCAGAACACCCCCAGAACGAGGAGTCAAAACGCACGGATCGTTTGATGTGACTAACTTAGAAGATCATCTGCCTTGTTTCTTGGGGGGTGATATAGGTCACTATGGATCATCCTGATTGCTCCTGGAGTTGGGAGGAGAGAGATGATGGTCCCTTGCCGTCTTACCTTGCAACTCTCCAGATCTAGTAATTGTACACTGAGCGCTTACATAGATAATCTACTCTGGCTTTATTGCAAGGGGTCCACCAGACCCTGTACCTTTAACCAACCCTACTTCTTCCCCATCCTACCCCTCTCCGATTTTCCCCTGCTCTCCCTTATCCCCCCAACAATTCCCATTCCGCAATATCCCCCCCTTCCCCCCTGCTCCTTCCCCCCCTTCCTCCCCCCTCCTTCCCCCCCCCTTTCCCCTCTCCCTTCCTCCTCCCCCCTTCCTTCCCCCCCTTCTTGTTCTTCTGCTTCTCGGTCTCCCATGTCGTCATCGTCTCCAGGGTCTACGTCTCCAGGGTCGTCGTCTCCGGGGTCGTCGTCATCGGGGTGGTCTTCAGGGTCATCGTCTCCAGGGTCGTCGTCATATCAGTGGTTGTCATCTCTGGTGTCGTCGTCATCTTAGGGGTGGTCTTCCGGGTCATCGTCTTTAGTCTCTTGAACTTGGAAATGTAGCAGAAGGTACAAGAAGGCTGAGAAAATGCCGAGAAACAGCTGATGGAACTGGAACTCGGATGGCTACCCGAATGTCCAAGAGCCAATGGAACTACCAAGGACCAGCTGACGTTACTGGAACCCGGTTACTAAGCAGGAGGTACCCGTGCCTGAAAGCACTACCAAGGACCACCTGACGTTGGTGGAACTCGGATACCCGGAGGGAGGCACCTAAGCCAAAGGCTCTGCCCGGAACCAGCTGACGGTACTGGAATCAGGATGGGGAGCAGAAGGTACAAGAGCAAAAGACACTGCCGAGAACCAGCTGACGGTACTGGAACCCGGATGGGTAGCCGAAGGTCCAAGAGCCAATGGAACTACCGAGGACCAGCTGACGTTACTGGAACCCGGTTACTAAGCAGGAGGTACCTGTGCCTGAAAGCACTACCAAGGACCACCTGACGTTGGTGGAACTCGGATACCCAGAGGGAGGCACCTAAGCCAAAGGCTCTGCCCGGAACCAGCTGACGGTACTGGAACCAGGATGGGGAGCAGAAGGTACAAGAGCAAAAGACACTGCCGAGAACCAGCTGACGGTACTGGAACCCGGATGGGTAGCCGAAGGTCCAAGAGCCAATGGAACTACCGAGGACCAGCTGACGTTACTGGAACCCGGTTACTAAGCAGGAGGTACCCGTGCCTGAAAGCACTACCAAGGACCACCTGACGTTGGTGGAACTCGGATACCCAGAAGGAGGCACCTAAGCCAAAGGCTCTGCCCGGAACCAGCTGACGGTGCTGGAACCAGGATGGGGACCTATTCAAGCTTGTCTTCCTAGAGCCCCAACTAGCAGTGTTGGAGCAAAGGGTCAGCAGGGGGAGCAGAGTGTAGGCCGAAGCCTGCACTGGCGTCAGCTTTGGGTCTGTTGTGTCTGCGTGGCGTTTGCAGGACACGTTGCCGGCTACACAGCAGGGGAACAGCTGGCGGTGCTGAACCCCACTGACAGAGTGGTGTGTGTTTTGCTCTGTGCAGCCAGCACTTCCGGACAGCAACTAGTGGTGTTGGAGCCCGGGCTCTGCAGGTGGAGCAGAGTGTAGGCCGAAGCCTAATTGAACCGATTTTAAAGGTAACCTTTAACCCCCCCTCAGGGGTTACAAACTACAAGAGCCACAGCTTGGGCAGCAGTAATGCTGCACAAGTCAAAGGTTGCTCTTTTAATTTTGCTCCTTGCACACGCAGAAAGAAACACGTATAACATTTAGGCCCTTAAGCAGTCAAACTGTTTTGGAGGCGTGAGTTCCCTTTGTAATGAGACGCAGCACAGCTGTCAAAAATCCCACCTTGATGCTGGGCGCGGCCTCCTGAGCATCGTTATTTGCTGCACAGGAGTCTGCGCTGTCGTGTTATCCCTTGGCCTTGCGCTGTTAGCGCTGCCCATCTTCTGACATCATTTAATGTTGGCCGGTGCGGTTCGCGATGACCATGAATCCCAGCCCCGCAGTGTCTTTACATTGTTAAAACACTGCGGGGCTGGGATTCATGGCCTGGCGCAGTACATATGTTCGCCTCTCACACTCGGGTCTTTACACCTGCTTCAGACTGTGCGGCGTCAGCTGATCCCTTGTCGCATGCCACGGCCATGAAGCCGCACAGTCTGAAGAAGGCCGAAGGAGATGAGGGACAGGCGAACATATGCACTGCTCATGCCCATCAATCACACCCTCGCAGTCAAAATAAATAAGACACCGAGGGGCGTTGTGTGGGCCAGGGCGGCCGCAGAGGCACAGCCAGCCAAACAATGATGCCAGAAGACGGGCAGCGCTACCAAGGGGGTTGCAGCGTGTCATTACAAAGGAAAGTCACACCTCAGGGACGGTTTAATGGTCACAGAGGACACATTTTAGACGTGTTCAGTTCCACGTGTGCAAGGGGAATAAGTTTCTGAGCCACCTTGCACACATGCAGCGTTACTGCTGTACAAGGTGGCTGTGAAACATACAAACGCCTGGGGGAGGGGGGACAGGTTCCCTTAAATTTCAGTTCTTGTGTCTGCGTGGCTGTTGCAGGACACGATGCCGGCTACACAGCAGGGGAACAGCTGGCGGTGCTGAACCCCACTGACACATTGGCGAGGTGTTTGGCTCTGTGCAGCCAGCACTTCTGGGCCCCAACTGGCGTTGTTAGAGCCCAGGGTCAGCAGGAGGAGGAGAGGGAGCAGAGTGTAGGCCGAAGCCTGCACTGGTGGCAGCTTTGTGTCTGCGTGGCTGTTGCAGGACACGATGCCGGCTACACAGCAGGGGAACAGCTGGCGGTGCTGAACCCCACTGACAGAGTGGCGTGTGTTTTGCTCTGTGCAGCCAGCACTTCCGAACAGCAACTAGCGGTGTTGGAGCCCGGGCTCTGCAGGTGGAGCAGAGTGTAGGCCGAAGCCTAATTGAACCGATTTTAAAGGTAACCTTTAACCCCCCCTCAGGGGTAACAAACTACAAGAGCCACAGCTTGGGCAGCAGTAATGCTGCACAAGTAAAAGGTTGCTCTTTTAATTTTGCTCCTTGCACACGCAGAAAGAAATACGTACAACATTTTGGCCCTTATACAGTCAATCTGTCTTGGAGGCGTGAGTTCCCTTCGTAATGAGACGCAGCACAGCTGTCAAAAATACCACCTTGGTGCTTGACGCGGCCTCCTGAGCATCGCATTTTGATGTACAGGAGTCTGCGCTGTTGCGTTATCCCTTGGCCATGCCCTGCCCGTCTTCTGACATCATTTCATGTCGGCTGGTGCGGTTCGTGATGCCCATGAATCCCAGCCCTGCAGTGTCTTTACAGTGTTTCACACTGCGGGGCTGGGATTCATGGTCTGGCGCAGTACATATGTTCGCCTCTCGCTCGTGTCCTTACACCTGCTACAGACTGTGTGGCGTCAGCTGATCCCTTATCGCATGCCACGGCCATGAAGCCGCACAGTCTGAAGAAGGCGGAAGGAGCAGAGTGACAGCCTAGCGAAGATATGCACTGCTCATGCCCGTCAATGACACCCTCGCAGTCAAAATAAATAAGACATCGAGGGGTGTTGCGTCGGGCAGGGCGGCCGCAGAGGCGCAGCCAGCCAAACAATGATGTCAGAAGAAGGGCTGTGCTACCAAGGGGGTTGTTGCGTGTCATTACAAAGGAAAGTCACACCTCAGGGACGTTTTAATGGTCTCAGGGGACACATTGTAGACGTGTTCCGTTCCACGTGTGCAAGGAGAATAAGTTTATGAGCCACTTTGCACACATGCAGCATTACTGCTGTACAAGCTGGCTGTAAAACATACAAACACCTGGGGGAGGGGCGACAGGTTCCCTTCAATTTCAGTTCTTGTGTCTGCGTGGCTTTTGCAGGACACGATGCCGGCTACACAGCGGGGGAACAGCTGGCGGTGCTGAACCCCACTGATACATTGGCTGGTGTTTTTCTCTGTGCAGCTAGCAGTACCGGGCCCAACTGGCGGTGTTAGAGCCCAGGGTCAGCAGGAGGAGTAGAGGGAGCAGAGTGTAGGCCGAAGCCTGCACTGGCGGCAGCTTTAGGTCTGTTGTGTCTGCATGGCTGTTGCAGGACACGTTGCCGCCTACACAGCAGGGGATACAGCTGGCGTTGCTGAACCCCACTGACACATTGGCTGGTGTTTTTCTCTGTGCAGCTAGCACATCTGGGCGCCAACTGGCGGTGTTAGAGCCCAGGGTCAGCAGGAGGAGCATAGTGTAGGCCGAAGCCTGCACTGGAGCAAGTTGAAAGGGAACCTTTAACCCCCCAGGGGTTTGTAGCTGAAAGAGCCATATTGTACAGCACTAATGCTGGAAAAGGTAAACTTAGCTCTTTTAATTATGGTCCTTGCAAACGCTGAACTTGACACTTATGAAATGTGTCCCCTCACACCGTTAAACCGTCCGGTCGGAGGGACTTTCCTTTTTCATGTGACGCAGCACAGCTGTCATTCTTACTCCCTTGGCGCCGTGCGCCGCCTCCTCAGCATTGTTTGAATCTGTCCCGGAGCCTGCGCTGTTATGTTAGCCCTTGTCCATGCACACAGTTTGCGCTGCCCATCTTCTGACATCATTTGGTGTCAGGCTGGCTGCGCCTGTACGGCTGCGCTGGCCAAGATCCCGCCTCGCTGTGTCATCTAATGTAATCACTCTGCGGACCTGTGATCCATGGGCATGCGCAGTGCATATCCTTGCCTCTCACTCCCCTCCTTCCATCTTCTTCAGACTGTGCGGCGTCATGGCCGTGGCATGCTATTAGGGATCAGCTGACGGCGCACAGTCTGAAGAAGGCTGAGGGAGATGAGAGAGAGGTGGAGGTTAAGATATGCACTGCGCATGCCCATGGATCACAGGTCCGCAGAGTGATTACATTAGATGACACAGCGAGGCGGGATCTTGGCCAGCGCAGCCGCACAGGCGCAGCCAGCCTGACACCAAATGATGTCAGAAGATGGGCAGCGCAAACTGTGTGCATGTACAAGGGCTAACATAACAGCGCAGGCTCCGGGACACATTCAAACAACGCTGAGGAGGCGGCGCACAGCGCCAAGGGGGTAAGAATGACAGCTGTGCTGCGTCACATGACAAAGGAAAGTCCCTCCGACCGGACGGTTTAACGGTGTGAGGGGACACATTTCATAAGTGTCAAGTTCAGCGTGTGCAAGGAGCACCACAAAAAGAGCCACTTTTTCCTTTTGCATCATTATTACTGCTGCACAAGGTGGCTCTTTCAGTAACAAACGCCTTGGGTGGGGGGGGTGGCTTCCAGGTTCCCTTAAATTTAAGTTGTTGTGTCTGCGTGGCTGTTGCAGGACACGTTGCCGGCTACACAGCAGGGGAGCAGCAGGCAATACTGACTTCCGGACAACAACTAGCAGTGTTGGAGCCCAGGGACAGCAGGATGAGGAGGAGGAGGAGGTGGAGGAGATAGTAGGGACTGCCACGCACACACAGCTGGGGAACAGCTGACGTTACTGAACCCCAATAACAGAGGAGCGACTGTTGACTGTGCGGACAGCACTTCCGGACAACAACTAGCGGTGTTGGAGCCCAGGGACAGCAGGATGAGGAGGAGGAGGAGGAGGAGGAGGTGGAGGAGATAGGAGGGATTGCCACACACACAGCTGGGGAACAGCTGACATTACTGAACCCCAATAACAGAGGAGCGACTGTTGACTGTGCGGACAGCACTTCCGGACAACAACTAGCGGTGATGGAGCCCAGGGACAGCAAGATGAGGAGGAGGAGGTGGAGGAGATAGGAGGGATTGCTACACACACAGCTGGGGAACACCTGACGTTACTGAACCCCAATAACAGAGGAGCGACTGTTGACTGTGCAGACAGCACTTCCGGACAACAACTAGCGGTGTTGGAGCCCAGGGACAGCAGGATGAGGAGGAGGAGGTGGAGGAGATAGGAGGGATTGCCACACACACAGCTGGGGAACAGCTGACGTTACTGAACCCCAATAACAGAGGAGCGACTGTTGACTGTGCGGACAGCACTTCTGGACAACAACTAGCAGTGTTGGAGCCCAGGGACAGCAGGATGAGGAGGAGGAGGAGGTGGAGGAGATAGGAGGGATTGCCACACACACAGCTGGGGAACAGCTGACGTTACTGAACCCCAATAACAGAGGAGCGACTATTGACTGTGCGGACAGCACTTCTGGACAACAACTAGCAGTGTTGGAGCCCAGGGGCAGCAGGATGAGGAGGAGGAGGAGGTGGAGGAGATAGGAGGGATTGCCACACACACAGCTGGGGAACAGCTGACGTTACTGAACCCCAATAACAGAGGAGCGACTGTTGACTGTGCGGACAGCACTTCCGGACAACAACTAGCGGTGTTGGAGCCCAGGGACAGCAGGATGAGGAGGAGGAGGAGGAGGAGGTGGAGGAGATAGGAGGGATTGCCACACACACAGCTGGGGAACAGCTGACGTTACTGAACCCCAATAACAGAGGAGTGACTGTTGACTGTGCGGACAGCACTTCTGGACAACAACTAGTGGTGTTGGAGCCCAGGGACAGCAGGAGGAGCAGAGGAACACAGTGTAGGCCGAAGCCCAATTGGAGAAAGTCGAAAGGGAACCTTTAACCCCCCCAAGGCGTTTGTAGCTGAAAGAGCCAGCTTGTGCAGCACAAAGGATGCAAAAGGAAAAGGTGGCTCTTTTCATTATGCTCCTTGCAAACACAGAACTAAACACATATTATAAAATGTGTCCCCTGATACCGTGAGACCGTCCCGGAGGTGGGACTTTCCTTCGTAATATAACGCAGCACAGACGTCATTCCTACCCCCTTGGCGCCATGCGTCGGCTCCTCAGCGTTGTTTAATTCCGTCCCGGAGCCTGCGCTGTTATGTTATCCCTTGGCCAGGCACACTTAGCGCTGCCCATCTTCTGACATCATTTGGTGTCAGTCTGGCTGCGCCTGTGCGGACGCGCTGGCCGAGAGCCCGCCTCGCAGTGTCATCTAATGTAATCCAACCGCGGGCCTGGGATCCGTGGCCATGCGCAGTGCATATCCTCGCCTCTCACTCCCCTCCCTCCGGTTTCTTCAGACTGTGCGGCGTCACGGCCGTGGCATGCTATTAGGGATCAGCTGACAGCGCACAGTCTGTAAAGGCGTAGGGAGATGAGTGACAGGCGGAGGTTCAGATATGCACTGCGCATGTCCATGGATCTCAGGCCTGCAGTGGGATTAAATCAGAAGACACTGCGAGGCGGGATCTCGGCCAGCGCGGCCGCACAGGCGCAGCCAGCCTGACACCAAATGATGTCAGAAGACGGGCAGCGCTAAGTGTGCCTGGCCAAGGGATAACATAACAGCGCAGGCTTCGAGACAGAATCAAACAACGCTGAGGAGCCGGCGCACGTCGCCGGGGGGTAAGAATGACGGCTGTGCTGCGTCACATTACGAAGGAAAGTCCCACCTCCGGGACGGTTTTACGGTATCAGTGGAAATATTTTATAAGTGTTAAGTTCTGCCCGTGCAAGGAGCAAAACAAAAATAGCTACCTTTTCATTGTGCAGCATTACTGCTGCACAAGGTGGCTCTTTCAGTAACAAACGCCTTGGGTGGGGGGACAGGTTCCCTTACATTTAAGTTGTTGTGTCAGCGTGGCGGTCGCAGGACACATTGCCGGCTACACAGCTGGGGATCAGCTGACACTACTGAAACCCAATAACACTGGGTCGTATGTTTTGACTGTGCAGACGGCACTTCTGAGCCTCAACTGGCGGTGTTGGAGCCCATGAGTTTAAGTTCAGGTGGTAGAAAGATGAACACAACAGGAGACCTGGATACTGTAGACAGTCACCTAATTATTTAATCAGGAAGAGGAGTGGCAAATTCCTGCGAGATCCAGGCCTTGTTCATTTTCAGGAAAGTAAGCCGGTCAACGTTATCGGAGGATAGTCGCATGCGACGGTCAGTTAGTACACCACCTGCAGCACTAAAGATGCGTTCCGATAGTACACTAGCCGCAGGGCAAGCCAGCACCTCCAATGCATACTGGCTTAGCTCTGGCCATGTATCCAGCTTTGAGACCCAAAACTTGAAAGGGGAAGAGCCGTCTGGGAGTACAGCAAGAGGGCAAGACATGTAGTCTGTCACCATCTGACGGAACCGTTGCCTCCTGCTGACTGGAGCCGTCTGTGATGGTGTAGACTTTTGTGGCGGGCACACAAAACTGTGCCACAGTTGGGCCATACTGGTCTTGCCTTGGGCAGAGGCACTGCTTCTGCTCCCTCTTTGTGCAGAGCCTCCTTCACTGCCTGGACGCACTGAGCTGCTTTGTAATGCACTAGCAGCACTTCTCTCAGTTGGAATGGAGAAGATGATGGAATTCACCAGTGTCTCTTGGTACTCCCGCATTTTTCGCTCCCGGTTCAACGGTGTGATGAGGCTTTCTACGTTGTCCCGGTAGCGAGGATCGAGGAGGGTGAACACCCAATAATCAGACATGTTGAGAATGTGGGCGATGTGGCGGTCGTTTCTCAGGCACTGCAGCATGTAATCCACCATGTTCTGCAGACTGCCAACTGGCCAAGAAACGCTGTCCCCTGCTGGAGGCGTGATCTCTGCCCGCTCGTCATCACCCCACCCTCGCTGTACACACTGACTACTGGACAATTGAGTAACTCCCTCCTCTGGACGGATGTCTTCCTCCTCCATTGACTCCTCCTCATCCTCCTCACAAAGTGTCCCCTGCCTACGCGTTTGTGAGGAACCACGTGGTGCTGACTGTCCAGAAGATGATGGAAATGGTGAATCCTCATCCTCCACCTCTTCCACAACATCATCCCTTAGCGCTTGCAGTGATTTTTCTAGCAGGCAGATAAGGGGGACAGTCATGCTGACTAGTGCATCATCTGCACTCGCCATCCGCGTGGAATAATCGAAGGGACGCAAAACCTGGCAGACGTCCTTCATAGTGGCCCACTCTGTGGTTGTGAAGTCTGAACGGCGCGGAGTGCGACTTCTTTGCACCTGATGCAGCTGGTACTCCATTACAGCTTGCTGCTGCTCACACAACCGCTCCAACATATGTAACGTGGAATTCCACCTGGTAGGTAGGTCACATATGATGCGATGTTCCGGCAGGCGGTGTCGGCGCTGCAGAGCTGCAATGCGCGATTTTGCCGTGCTGGAACGCCGCAAGTGAGCACACTCTAGGCGGACCTTGTGCAGCAGTGCATCAAGATCCGGATAGTCCCTCAAAAAACTCTGCACGACCAAATTGAGCACATGTGCCAGACATGGGATGTGAGTGAGGTTGCCGAGGCCCAGAGCTGCCACCAGATTTCGGCCATTATCACTACCATGCCTGGCTGGAGATTCGCTGGCACAAACCACACATCGCTCTCCTGCTTTATGGCATTCCAGAGCTCCTGCGCTGTGTGGCTTCTATTCCCCAAAGAAATTAATTTCAAGATGGCCTGTTGACGTTTGGCCACGGCTGTGCTCATGTCGGTCATAACAGGTAAACGTTCATCACGGGTCCATGTGGAGGTGGACTGTGACGGCTCCTGCAGCGATGATTCTGAGGAACTGGTGTAAGAGGAGGAGTCAATGCGTACAGACTGGATTCCTGCAATCCTTGGAGTGGGCAGGACACGTCCTGCGCCACTCGCACGATCTGTACCCGGCTCAACAACATTAACCCAATGGGCTGTGAGGGAAAGGTATCGCCCCTGTCCATGTTGACTGGTCCACGCATCGGTGGTGAGGTGGACCTTGCTACTGACGGCGTTCAGTAGCGCGTGTTTTATGTGTCCCTCCACATGCTTGTGCAGGGCAGGGACAGCTTGCCTGCTGAAGTAAAAGCGGCTGGGCACATTGTACTGTGGGACTGCCAATGACATCAAGTCACGGAAGCTGTCAGTCTCCACCAGCCTGAATGACAGCATTTCCAGTGACAGAAGTTTGGCAATGCCTGCAGTCAGAGCCTGTGCTCGTGGGTGGTTTGACGAGAAAGGCCGCCTTTTCTCCCATGCCTGTCCTACTGATGGCTGTAGACTGGGCTGGGAGTGTGAGGATGCCTGGGAACGTGGTGCTGCGGGTGGAATTACAGTGGGTCTCTGGACAACAGGGCCAGAGGTTCTTCCACGGCGATCCTGGGAGGAAGCCGAACCAGCTGCGTGTGAGCTGGAGGAAGAGGCAACACGAGCTGAAGAGGTGGTAGCTGCCGCTGTTGGTTGGCCTAGCTCTTCAGTGTGTTTTTCTAACAACGCCGCGTGCCTGGTCCGCACATGTTTCCACATGTTGGAGGTATTGAGGCTGCTGAGATTTCGACCTCTTTTGAGTGATGACACACCTTGCATTTGACATAGCAAATGTCATCTGCAACTGTGTCAAAAAAGGCCCAGGCACTGCAAGTCTTGGGAGCGCCCTTTTTGGCTTTTGAAAGAGACACGCTCCTAATGGGTGCCAAAGTGGAGGCTGCAGGATCCGCAGTCTTCCCCCTCCCTCTCCCTCTTTGGCCCGTTCGGGGAATCTCTTCCTCAGAGCTGCTCCCACCACCTTCCTGTCCCTCACGCCAAGATGGGTCAATGACCTCATCATCTACACTACCCTCTGCCACCAACTGCTCCTCCTGGGTAGTCTCAGCAGCAGAGCACGCACCAGAAAGTGGCACCTGAGTGTCATCAGCGGATGCGTCCTGTGATGTGGTGACCGGAGGCACTGGCCCACCCGCCTCTTCAGACTCAGAGAGAAAAAGCTGTTGGGCATCACTGCACCCTGCCTCTTCTTCCATTTCTCCAATGCTGCTTGGCTGGCCCCCTGTTTCCAAGCCAAGAGATTCAGAGAACAGAAGTAGAGACGGCTCCTGTCCTGGGCTCTCTGTCTGCTTGGGCAATTTGGCAGGTGGTGAAGAGACAGATGGGTGCTCTCCAGTGCTCTGTGTCTGAGAGGATGTGGCACTAATTGAAGTCGATGCATTAGCTGCCATCCATCCGACAACGGCTTCAATTTGGTCTTCACGCAGCAGCGGTGTACGGCGCTCTGCGACAAAGCTGCGCATGAAGGACTGTTCCCTGGTGAAACTGGGTGCTGAGGAGTCACCGGTGCCCGCAGCAGGCACAGAATCCCCACGTCCTCTCCCTGCTCTACGCCCACGCCCACGTGCCTTACTCCCTGCCTTCTTCATCTTGGTTGACTGATAAAGATAAGCAGAAAAGTACTAACGGCTTTGTGTGCTTATTCCTGAACAGCTCCGAGTCCTAACAGGTATAAGAAACACTAATTTTCTAAAGTGTGGACTAGACTTTAATATGAGCTAATGTGGCCTACAGAAATGTAAAGTGGTGTGTTTGGTGAACTTTATTATTTATTTATTTTTGGGGGGCTGAACTGACAACAGAGAGAGCTGCACTCACACGGAGACCGTGCAGACAGCCGTAAACGGCGCTGCAAGACCCAAAAACCCTCCTCTACGTTATCCTATGTAGTGTTTTTCCACAAATTAGCTGGATACGGGTGGAAAGACACTAATAGGAATTTTTTGGAAAAATGTGCAGCAGCCTGCACTACTTAAAACAAAAGGAAAATTGATTTTACGGTATGACGCAGTGAAGAACCCTGAGCTGGATACAACCAGGCTATGGCTGCTCACAGACTACAGGGCGAGCTGCAGTCACACGGAGACCGTGCAGACAGCCGTAAACGGCGCTGCAAGGCCCAAAAACCCTCCTCTACTTTATCCTATGTAGTGTTTTTCCACAAGTTAGTTGGATACGGGTGGAAAGACACTAATAGGAATTTTTTGAAAAAATGTGCAGCAGCCTGCACTACTTAAAACAAAAGGAAAATTGATTTTACGGTATGATGCAGTGAAGAACCCTGAGCTGGATACAACCAGGCTATGGCTGCTCACAGACTACAGGGCGAGCTGCAGTCACACGGAGACCGTGCAGACAGCCGTAAACGGCGCTGCAAGGCCCAAAAACCCTCCTCTACTTTATCCTATGTAGTGTTTTTCCACAAGTTAGCTGGATACGGGTGGAAAGACACTAATAGGAATTTTTGGAAAAAATGTGCAGCAGCCTGCACTACTTAAAACAAAAGGAAAATTGATTTTACGGTATGACGCAGTGAAGAACCCTGAGCTGGATACAACCAGGCTATGGCTGCTCACAGACTACAAGGCGAGCTGCAGTCACACGGAGACCGTGCAGACAGCCGTAAACGGCGCTGCAAGGCCCAAAAACACTCCTCTACTTTATCCTATGTAGTGTTTTTCCACAAGTTAGCTGGATACGGGTGGAAAGACACTAATAGGAATTTTTTGAAAAAATGTGCAGCAGCCTGCACTACTTAAAACAAAAGGAAAATTGATTTTACGGTATGACGCAGTGAAGAACCCTGAGCTGGATACAACCAGGCTATGGCTGCTCACAGACTACAGGGCGAGCTGCAGTCACACGGAGACCGTGCAGACAGCCGTAAACGGCGCTGCAAGGCCCAAAAACCCTCCTCTACTTTACCCTATGTAGTGTTTTTCCACAAGTTAGCTGGATACGGGTGGAAAGACATGCAGCGCCCCCACTGCCGCAGGGCCGAGGGGTACCCGGTACCGGGCCTCTGAGTCTCTGTTCTGGGGTTGTCACGGTGGCTAGACCCGGTCCGTGACCCTGCTGAGGGGTGTACAATTAAAGGTGGAGGTATGGGGTGATGTTATGGTGCGGTGAGGTGCCGGTCGCAGTAAATAACGAGGACACAAGGTTGCAGTCTCTTTACCTCTTTACTGAAGGCTTCTGGGTCCTCAGTCCGGATTACGGTTAACCGGGCTACGCAAGTCTGGCCGGTCCGATGGCACCTCCAGAGTTCCCGTTGCAGGTGGAAATCTGTGCCTTCCTGCTAGCGTTGGTGTGTTGTGGTCCTCCCCTGCTGTGCTTACGGGATAGTACCCACAACTGTTGTGTCTGTTTCTCGTGTTCCCTCACAACTCGATTCTGATGTTCTTCTTCTTCTCGTCCCCCCAGATCTTATGGTAGGACGCACCCATATGACGGGAAGGCTCGGAGCTCTTCCGGGACCCTAGAGTCGCCCCTCTCCAAAGGTTGCCCCCTATGTCTGCGTAGGTGATGTAGGTGAGACAGCCAGCCTATAGCTCACTGCCCTGCCGTTGGTTTGAAGTAATGCTTAGAGCTCTGTACTTCCTCGGCGTTCCGGCCACCGGTTATTTACGCCTCAGTAGGATGTTGCCTCGGTCTTACAGCACGACTCCTACTGGTATTTCTCCCTGTTGCGTGGATCTCGTTTCTCACTCAGCACAATAAATCTCGCTTCTTGTCCTTTCTTAGGGCACCGCCGCTATGAAGTGCAGGCGCGGTCCCGTAACTTTCTCTCTGATTGCCAGGCCTCTGTCAGGATCCCACCCCTGACATGGACCCTACCGAATCTTCCCCTACAACACCCTCTGCCACAAGGTGTTGCCCGGTTCCAACCCAGTCAGCTTTCTTTCTAACTTCCTGCCTAACCCCCAGTTTTACCAAAGTGTGAGGAGTGGCCTAATGAATAGTACCCTTAGCTCCCCCTGGAGGCCAGACTGTGAAATGTATTGGTGTATGTGATACCTGGTCAGATGAACTCCTTCAGTGCCATCAGACGTACCATAGCCCCCACTAGTGGCGGAGCAACAGTACTGCAACGACCAGGACGCTGGGGCGCTGCACTCCCCCCCGGTTAAATCCAGTACTCCTGGACTGGGAAGAAAACAACAATACATGTCAGCAAAAAGACATACAATTTTGAAAATGCAAGTACAAGTCAACTTTTTTTAACAGAGCTTCCCTTTATGGGAGGTGAGGACACTTGAACGTTACAAACATGGTTAAATACTTTTAAATAACTTTACTATAAATAACTCTTTCTTACCCAACCGGGTATTCTACTAGTGCAACATTTCTAAATAATAATTTAACTTTGCCTTTAAGGACTTACTTGCTGGATCCACTAAAGACCTTCTTATAATCACATTATAAGGTTACTGAACATTTTTGCATTCTCCTACTTTAAGTCTGCAGGACCGCCTGTCCTAACCGCTCCAGGCCTACTGCCTCTCCTTTTTGTTACAGTACCACCCCTTTCCACCCGGGCCTACTGTCCTTCCACAACTATACACAGTATAGAACATATCATTTTTCTTTCAGTTCAAGATCACTGAGCCATCTCTGTATGGCTCCTAGGAGGAATCACTAACTAACCCCGTACGGGTTCACTTTCTGTCCTCATTCTTCTATCACATTATCAAACATTTCTTACATTCAACTAGTTGGCTACATATAACTCCTTCATATTAGCATCATTACTTTTTCTTTCAAAACATTATTGCCATCTAACCATCTTAAGGCAACACTGTTCATAAGTGCAGGATGTGAACATCCCCTTTAAGAGGGGACCAAGTCTCTATGAGGTAAGGCAACTTCTCAAGCCGCAAGTCCGTATGCAGCAAGGACTCCAGTGCAGGTTCCAAGAACCGTATCTTCGCAAAGAGTCCGTCTTTTGTGTAAAACCAGTAGAGAGCACCTTTAAGAAGGTGCAAACTATATACAAGGAGTTTGTATCATGCATTGTTCATGATTCAGCAGTTCTTGATAACTGGTGCAAAAAGTGGAAAACAAACAAAAAGCAATAGGGATCCCGGGTCAACAAAGGGATCCCTTTAAGAGTAACCCTAAACGGGTTTTAAAGTAGCAAAAAGCAGGAAAACAAACAGTTAACTATTTACATGTTCAGGTTTCCGAGGTTTAGTTGGACGGCTTCCAGGGCTGTACCTGGCACTTAACCCTTCTTGGCCTGGGAAAAGTGAGGTCCAGGGTTACACCCAGCGCTGGACAAACGCCGTTAATCCGTCTTTCATGTACAGTTAAATCATGCGCAGCGATGGAGGTCTGCGCAGCTTGAGTATGGGCATTTGCTGCAGCTGAGGTAGCGGCTGCTGCAAGATCAGTCACTAGAACGGAGTCAGCAGCTGTGACACTAGCAGTCACTGGAGTGATGTCGGTTGTCAGGGCAGGGTCGTCCTTCATACCTGCTACCTGGTCAGATGAACTCCTTCAGTGCCATCAGACATACCATAGCCCCCACTAGTGGCGGAGCAACAGTACTGCAACGACCAGGACTCTGGGGCGCTGCAGACACTAATAGGAATTTTTTGAAAAAATGTGCAGCAGCCTGCACTACTTAAAACAAAAGGAAAATTGATTTTACGGTATGACGCAGTGAAGAACCCTGAGCTGGATACAACCAGGCTATGGCTGCTCACAGACTACAGGGCGAGCTGCAGTCACACGGAGACCGTGCAGACAGCCGTAAACGGCGCTGCAAGGCCCAAAAACCCTCCTCTACTTTATCCTATGTAGTGTTTTTCCACAAGTTAGCTGGATACGGGTGGAAAGTCACTAATAGGAATTATTAGAAAAAATGAGCAGCAGACTACACTACTTGAAAAAAAAAAAAAAAATAGAACAGTATGAGGCAATGAACCACCCTCCCTGAACTGAATACAACCAGCTATGGCCTATTGGCTGCACACAGACTAGAGAGTGGGCTGCACTCACACACACACACACACACACAGACCTTGCAGATCGCTGTGAAAACAGCGCTGCAAGGCAAAAGCAAGGTGATTAGTAGGTGAACACAGCGGTTGCGAAATTAGCCTTGGAAAAGAACAATGAAGCAAATCACTATATCTAAACTGGCCCTCAGTCAGCAAACAGCGTCCTGTCACTAACTGAATTCACAGCAGAGTGAGCGCAAAATGGCGCCAGAGACTTTTAAACTGCAGCATGACATCATTTCAGCAGCCAATCACAGCCTTGCCAGTAGTTTCATGCCCTCCATGCTGAACAGGATGTGCCCACACTTGGAATCATTCTCTTTGGCTGAATTCGTGCAAATTTGTGCAGTTTGAATCCTGGGAACTTCCGATTCCGGTATCCGATACGCGGCAAGTATCGGATCTCGGTATCGGAATTCCGATACCGCTAAGTATCGGCCGATACCCGATACTTGCGGTATCGGAATGCTCAACACTATTCACAATACTATATGTCAAACTGGGATAAAAAAACGAGGGGTGTTGCCACATTCATTAGAAATAACTTCCCATTTCAACCCATCAGCACACATTCGGACCCTGAGGGCAGATTTCTCATTACTCTTGGAACATCGCGAAACCAGACAATTTGCATTGTTAATAGCTATTTACCCACAGCTTCCCAGAAGTCGGTCTTTCAACTAATTACATCAAAACTAGTCACTCTTATGTATGACCACCTTATCTGGTGCGGCGACTTTAACTTTACCATTAATCCTAAATTAGATAGCAGCGCTCAGAAGCGCTCGGACATAACAAATGCTGACAAAAAGAAAATCCTACATCTAATGAAAGACAATTGCCTGGTTGATGTGTGGAGGGAATTAAATGGTCCTGTAAAGGGTTACACATACTTCTCACCTGCACACCAGTCCTATTCACGAATAGACCTACACCTAACTACAGCAAGAACGATCCCATCGGTCCTATTCTCTCGTAATATTCCATCATCATGGTCTGATCACGATGTTGTCCTATTGACATTTAAATTCAACGTCACCACCTCTAAATTATTCAAATGGAGGCTGAACGAATCCTTACTTACTGACCCCACTACTCTTTCTACAATTAAAGAAGAGTTGGGACTGTACTTCCAGACTAACAACACTGATGACACTCCCCCTGGGCTAGTGTGGATGGCACACAAAAAATTTATTACCGGCTCACTAATCAAAATTGCGTCTAATAAAAAGAAACAAAGATCTGAATTACAAACACGCTTAGAGACCAAACTTATGAAACTTGAACTTGCTAACCAAGCCACCACTTCTCTCTTTTTGATTAAGCAGATCAGAGACACTAAGCTACAATTAGATACTATTCTTACAAATAAAACAGAGAGAGCGTTTTATGGACTAAGTCAACTTTTTATAGATACGCTAATAAACCGTCTGGCATGCTGGCACGTAAGCTCAGATGCAAAGAATTCTTAAATAACGTCACCTCCATCAAAGATTTCAAAGGCAGAATTTCCGCACACCCAGATATAGTATACGAAACATTCCGAGACTACTATCAGAAACTCCCCACAGATACCTCCCCACAGATATCCTCACCACAACTCTTATCCTCTTTCCTAGATGAACTAAAAATGCCTAAAATCCCCAACTCCAATGTAGATCAACTCCAAACGCCAATATCTGAAGTCGAAATTTCTGCAGTAATTAAAAACCTAAAGAAAAACAAGGCCCCCGGACCCGACGGCCTCACGGCACTCTATTACAAGAAATTTACAAACATCCTCACACCACACATTAAAAATTACTGCAATGCTCTACTAAATGGCACCCAGATGCCCCCTGAATTCTATATTGCCCATGTGACGTTAATCCCAAAACCAAAGAAGGACCATCTCCTTCCCAAGAATTATAGACCTATATCGTTGTTAAATGTTGACCTCAAACTCTTTACATCCATCATTACCACCAGACTCAACAAACTATTACCCACCCTTATTCACCGTGATCAAGTGGGGTTCATACCTAATAGACAAGGTCCCGACAATATTAGAAAAAATCTAAATATTATACACTCAGCAAACTATCACAAACAGCCCCTGCTACTATTAGCTTTAGACATAGAGAAAGCTTTCGACTTGGTCTCATGGTCCTACCTATTTGAAGTCCTATCCAGATTTGGTGTCCCTCACACCCTTATTTCGTGCCTCCAACTACTATATGACAACCCTACAGCTTACTTGAAACTCCCGTCCACCAGACCTACCCCTATCAACATACAAAGGGGGACGAGGCAGGGCTGCCCACTTTCACCAGCCCTATTTGCCATGGCCATGGAACCATTGGCCGAGGCAATAAGGCTTAACCCGAACATACTCGGACCTGTGGGGCTTGATGTGCAATATAAGGCAAGCTTATTTGCGGATGATTTATTGCTGACTTTGTCCAGTCCACTTACCACCCTCCCAAATTTGTTTTCAGTCCTCCGTAGATTTGAGTCGATCTCGGGACTCAAAATTAATGTTGACAAATCCGAAGCTTTATTTCTTAACACCTCTAAGGACATGCAAACAAATATAATTTCCCAGTTCAAATTTGCAAAAAATGAACATTATATAACTTACCTCGGAGTCAATCTCACCTCTCATAGATCGACTTTATTTAAGTGGAACTATCTCCCGTTAATAAAAAACCTCCAAGCAGACTTAACCAGATGGTCTGCCATGAAGTTGACTTGGTTGGGCAGATTGAATGCAATTAAAATGGTCTCCCTGCCCAGATTTCTGTACCTGTTCCGCTCCCTCCCCATTCTGTTGCCCCATAAGACTTTACACGAGATTCACTCTATGATTTCTAAATTTATTTGGCAAGGAAAAAAACCCAGAATCCGACAAAAAACTATGTTCATACACAGAAAGTTAGGGGGGCTCTCCATGCCCAACTTTACACTGTATTACAAGTCGGCTTAGTTGGCCCAATTGACTAATGCCTGTGCTGCCAGCCATGCTCCGAGATGGGTTAGCCTGGAATCGTCCTTCTTACATCCATTCTCCTTATCCGCCCTTATGTGGTCCACACAAAAACTCCCAAAAGGCTTGCACATTACAGCACCATTCACAGCACATTCCCTGATTCTTTGGAGGAAGGAGAGGTTTAAGTTTGATCTCCAATCCAAATCCTCCCCACTAACCCCCCTCTTCTGTATCCCCATGTTCGCACCGGGACTTGACCCACGTTCATATGCTTGGTGGAAAGTTAATGGAATAACCACTCTAAAACACCTCTGCTCGCCCTTTAATATAATTTTAACTAGACAAGAATTCCTCCATAAATACAACCCACCCATTAACGAAACCTTACGTATCTATCAGGTTTTCCATTTTGCGGAACAGTTTCTACAACATAAAACCCCTTTTCACGCGACTAACTTCGAACAGAGGTGTATGGATGACCCACTAGGAAGGGGAACTATTTCCCTACTATACAAATCTCTCAATACTGCACATGGAGTCAATAAATTACAATACATGAAACAGTGGGAGGAAGACCTGGGTATTCAACTAACTTTAGAAAAATGGAGGCGATGTTGTGACACAGTTTCCAGGGGTAGTCATCAAGCCTCCCTGGCAGAGACATCCATTAAAGTCCTACACAGAACATACCAAGTCCCAAGTAAACTCCACACTATATATCCCAACATTTCAGATAAATGCTTTAGAGGATGTGGCGCAGTGGGAGATATGAAGCATGTTTGGTGGGAGTGCCCGATAGCCTCGGCTATGTGGCGGGAAGTAGGGTTAATAATTGAAAAAATGTATGGCAAAGCAATACAACCTGACCCGACTACATTCCTTTTGGGAGCCAGGTACCCAGGCTTTTCTAACAGATTTCACAGGATGATAGGCCAGCTGTTTATGGCCGCTAAGCTACATATAGCTACCAACTGGAGGTCGCCTTTTATTTCTATACAATCGGTTAGAGATAAAATGAATACAATCCTCTTATATGAACGTATACATGTGACTAGGGATATCTGTGGGAGGCCTTCTACCAAGTTTGGAAACCGTGGATGGACCTTAACACGAACTGGAACCTTGAACAAACCTTGACTTTATCTATTTGAGACTTCATTAACCTGTGAGAGATTCTTATGGCAGTGGGGTTGAACCTGCGCTGGGTGAGGTGTGAGGAGGGAGAGGCGGAACTCATAAAATGGAACAAAGTATAGTCCCGTCTTGTAAATATACTGCAGCTTACCATAAAGTGTAATGCAGAATCTCATTTCCCTCCCCATCTTCCCTTTTTTATGTCTCCCCATGTACTTGTCTCGTCATATCTGTATTTTTGAATTTGAGTTAATATATGTATGTTTTTTCCTCTTTAGATCTTTTAGATCTAAAGCTTTAGATCGTTTAGATCTAAGCTTATTGAACTCCCTTGTAAGGGAATCTGTTGTTCAATTGCTATGTTATTGAAAATAAAAGTTATTGAAACTAGAAGCAACAGTATCACTTTGTTTGATTGGCCAGCAAACTCGCCTGACCTTAACCCCAACAATGCAGATGAGCCAAAAGCTGCTATCAAAGCAACCTGGGCTTCCATAACATCTCAGAGGTGCCACAGGATGATAGCCTCAATGCCATGCTGTATTGATGCAGTAATTGATGCAAAAGGAGCCCCAACCAAGTATTGATTGTATTTACTGAACATACATTTCAGTAGGCCAACATTTTGGATTTTTAATTCATTTTTCAAGCTGGTGTTATATAGTATTTTAATTTACTGGGATAATGACTTTTGGGTTTTCGTTTGCTGTAAGCCATAATCATCAACATTAACAGAAATAAACACTTGAAATAGATCACTCTGTTTGTAATAACTCTATATAATATATGAGTTTCACTTTTTGTATTGAAGACCTGAAATAAATTAGCTTTTTGATGATATTCTAATATGGTGAGAAGTAGGGTTGAGCGAAACGGGTCGGTCATTTTCAAAAGTCGCCGACTTTTGGCTAAGTCGGCGTCTCATGAAACCCGATCCGACCCCTGTGCTTGTCGGCCATGCGGTACGCGACTTTCGCGCCAAAGTCGCGTTTCAATGACGCGAAAAGCGCCATTTCTCAGCCAATGAAGGTGAACGCAGAGTGTGGGCAGCGTGATGACATAGATCCTGGTCCCCACCATCTTAGAGAAGGGCATTGCAGTGATTGGCTTGCTGTCTGCGGCGTCACAGGGGCTATAAAGGGGCGTTCCCGCCGACCGCCATCTTACTGCTGCTGATCTGAGCTTAGGGAGAGGTTGCTGCCGCTTCGTCAGAAGCAGGGATAGCGTTAGGCAGGGTCCACTAACCACCAAACCGCTTGTGCTGTAGCGATTTCCACTGTCCAACACCACCTTCGGTGTGCAGGAACAGTGGAAGCTATTTTTTTTTTTCCTCAGCGCTGTAGCTCATTGGGCTGCCCTAGAAGGCTCCGTGATAGCTGTATTGCTGTGTGTACGCCACTGTGGAAACCAACTGCTTTTTTCAAAGCACATATCCTCTTGTTCCTTTCTGCACAGCTATCTTTTTTGTTTGTCCACACTTTTTATTTAATTTGTGCATCAGTCCACTCCTATTGCTGCCTGCCATACCTGGCTTAGATTACTGCAGGGAGATAGTAATTGTAGGACAGTCCCTGTTTTTTTTTTTTGTTTTTTTTTGTGGGAGATTAAGATTGGCATTTCTGCTACAGTGCCATCCCTGTGTGTGCCATCTCTCACTGAGTGGGCCATAGAAAGCCTATTTATTTTTTCCGTGATTTGTGTTCTAAATTCTACCTCAACACAAAAACACTACATCAATCAGTGGTAGAAAAATATTGGCCTCAGTCAGGGCTTGTGTGCCACTGCTGTGTGTGCTATCTCTCATTCAGTGGGCTATAGAAAGCCTATTTATTTTTTTTATTTTTTCTTATTATTTGGTTTCTAAAGTCTCCCTGAAAAAAAAAAAAAAAAAAAAAAAACAGTGGGAGAGTAATATTGCCCTTTCAGCTTGTGTGCCAGTCTTGACTCCTGGGTGTGCCACCTCTCTCTCATTCAGTGGGCCATAGAAAGGCTATTTATTTTTTTGGTTTTTTTAATATTATTTGGTTTCTAAAGTCTCCCTGAAAAAAAAAAAACATAAAAAAACAGTGGGAGAGTAATATTGCCCTTTCAGCTTGTGTGCCAGTCTTGACTCCTGGGTGTGCCACCTCTCTCATTCAGTGGGCCATAGAAAGCCTATTTATTTTTTTTTTTTAATATTATTGGGTTTCTAAAGTCTCCCTTAAAAAACAAAAAATACATAAAAAAACAGTGGGAGAGTAATATTGCCCTTTCAGCTTGTGTGCCAGTCTTGACTCCTGGGTGTGCCACCTCTCTCTCTCATTCAGTGGGCCATAGAAAGCCTATTTATTTTTTTGGTTTTTTTAATATTATTTGGTTTCTAAAGTCTCCCTGAAAAAAAAAAACATAAAAAAACAGTGGGAGAGTAATATTGCCCTTTCAGCTTGTGTGCCAGTCTTGACTCCTGGGTGTGCCACCTCTCTCATTCAGTGGGCCATAGAAAGCCTATTTATTTATTTTTTTAAATATTATTGGGTTTCTAAAGTCTCCCTTAAAAAACAAAAAATACATAAAAAAACAGTGGGAGAGTAATATTGCCCTTTCAGCTTGTGTGCCAGTCTTGACTCCTGGGTGTGCCACCTCTCTCTCTCATTCAGTGGGCCATAGAAAGGCTATTTATTTTTTTGGTTTTTTTAATATTATTTGGTTTCTAAAGTCTCCCTTAAAAAACAAAAAATACATAAAAAAAACAGTGGGAGAGTAATATTGCCCTTTCAGCTTGTGTGCCAGTCTTGACTCCTGGGTGTGCCACCTCTCTCTCTCATTCAGTGGGCCATAGAAAGCCTATTTATTTTTTTGGTTTTTTTAATATTATTTGGTTTCTAAAGTCTCCCTGAAAAAAAAAAACATAAAAAAACAGTGGGAGAGTAATATTGCCCTTTCAGCTTGTGTGCCAGTCTTGACTCCTGGGTGTGCCACCTCTCTCATTCAGTGGGCCATAGAAAGCATTTTTTTTTTCCTTGATTTGTGTTCTAAAATCTACCTCAACACAAAAACACTACATCAATCAGTGGGAGAAAAATATTGGCCTCAGTCAGGGCTTGTGTGCCACTGCTGTGTGTGCTATCTCTCATTCAGTGGGCTATAGAAAGCCTATTTATTTATTTATTTTTTTTCTTATTATTTGGTTTCTAAAGTCTCCCTGAAAAAAAAAAAAAACATAAAAAAAAGTGGGAGAGTAATATTGCCCTTTCAGCTTGTGTGCCAGTCTTGACTCCTGGGTGTGCCACCTCTCTCTCATTCAGTGGGCCATAGAAAGGCTATTTATTTTTTTGGTTTTTTTTAATAATATTTGGTTTCTAAAGTCTCCCTGAAAATAAAAGAAAAAAAATTTAAAAAAACAGTGGGAGAGTAATATTGCCCTTTCAGCTTGTGCGCCAGTCTTGACTCCTGGGTGTGCCACCTCTCTCTCATTCAGTGGGCCATAGAAAGGCTATTTATTTTTTTGGTTTTTTTAATATTATTTGGTTTCTAAAGTCTCCCTTAAAAAACAAAAAATACATAAAAAAACAGTGGGAGAGTAATATTGCCCTTTCAGCTTGTGTGCCAGTCTTGACTCCTGGGTGTGCCACCTCTCTCTCTCATTCAGTGGGCCATAGAAAGCCTATTTATTTTTTTGGTTTTTTTAATATTATTTGGTTTCTAAAGTCTCCCTGAAAATAAAAGAAAAAAAACTTAAAAAAACAGTGGGAGAGTAATATTGCCCTTTCAGCTTGTGCGCCAGTCTTGACTCCTGGGTGTGCCACCTCTCTCTCTCTAATTGTGGGCCATAGAAAGCCTTTTTTTTTTTGTTTTTTTTTTAATATTATTTGGTTTCTAAAGTCTCCCTGAGAAAAAAAAAATAAAAAATTAGGTGGGAGATTAATATTGACATTAGTGCTTGAGTGACAGTCCTGCGTGTGTGTCATCTCTGTGATTTTGTGCCACAGAAAACAGAGTGTGTAACATTGTGCCTGATTTTCCTTGTGGTCTCACCAACCTGTTAAGGGATATTGAAATCATACTGAAGTTATAGCTCACCGTGTAAGTTGTTTGACAGCAACAAATAAAGTTACTTTGGTTAAGATTTTAAAACAATGAGGAAGTCTGGTGCAAGAGGTCGTCGTGGGCGTTCATTGTCAGCTGGTAATGATGGTAGTGGTAGTGGAGCATCAGGTGGTCGTGGGGATAAAAATATTCCACCTAAGTCTGGAGCTGTGGAGCCAGTTTCGTCGTCAGGCTACACAAGGCCTCGAACGCTCTCTTTTCTGGGAGTAGGAAAACCGCTTTTAAAGGCGGAGCAGCAACAGCAAGTTTTGGCTTACATTGCAGACTCAGCCTCTAGCTCTTTTGCCTCCTCTTCCGAAACTGGTAAATGTAAAAGCAGCGCGTCGCTTGTGGATGTTCACGGTCAGGGACAAGTCGCTTCCTTGTCCTCCTCAGCAAAAACTACAACAAGAGAGAAGGATGCAGCAGGCGACACAACGGGTCACTCCATGGAGCTCTTTACACATACCGTCCCTGGCTTAGAAAGTGAAACATTTAACAGGCCATGCCCATTACAAGTAGATTCTGACATGGAGTGCACTGATGCACAGCCACAGCCAGAGTACTATGCTGCTCCTTTGACTCAGACCACCACATTGCCCTCTCAGGGTACAGATCCACAATCAGACCCTGATGAGACTATGTTGCCCCGCCACGAACGCTATACCACCGACCGACACAGTGACACAGACGAAGTTGCACACGAGCTCGAAGAGGAGGTAATAGATGACCCAGTTATTGACCCCGATTGGCAGCCATTGGGGGAACAGGGTGCAGGCGGCAGTAGTTCAGAAGCGGAGGTGGAGGAGGGGCCGCAGCAGGCATCAACATCGCAACAGGTTCCATCTGCCGGGCCCGTATCTGGCCCAAAACGCGTGTCAAAGCCAAAACCTGTTGGAGGACAGCGTGGCCATCCGGTTAAAGCTCAGTCTGCAATCCCTGAAAAGGGATCCGAGTCTAGGAAGAGTGCAGTCTGGCATTTTTTTAAACAACATCCAACTGATCAGCGCAAAGTCATCTGTCAAAAATGTTCAACTAGCTTAAGCAGAGGTCAGAATCTGAAAAGTCTAAATACTAGTTGCATGCATAGACACTTAACCACCATGCATTTTCAAGCCTGGACTAACTACCAAACGTCCCTTAAGGTTGTAGCACCCTCGGCCAATGAAGCTAGTCAGCAACGCAACATCCCTTCCGTCACTGTAAGGCCACCATTTTTCGCACCACCGGCAGTATCTGTGCAGGTTTCTTTGCCAGCCAAAAGCAGTCAGGGTCAGGGAACCACCAGTTTTGTAGGAGGAAATATTGCATCTAGGGCACCGGCGGAAACAATACCGTCTCCAACCGTCTCTCAGTCTGCCATGTACACCGGCACACCCGAAAGTTCCACGATCTCCAGCTCTCCAGTCCAGCTCACCCTACATGAGACTCTGGTTAGAAAAAGGAAGTACTTATCCTCGCATCCGCGTACACAGGGTTTTAACGCCCACATAGCTAGACTAATCTCGTTAGAGATGATGCCCTACCGGTTAGTTGAAAGCGAAGCTTTCAAAGCCCTGATGGAGTACGCTGAACCACGATACGAGCTACCCAGTCGACACTTTTTTTCCAGAAAAGCCATCCCAGCCCTGCACCAGCATGTTAAACAGCGCATCGTCCATGCACTCAGGCAATCTGTGAGTACAAAGGTGCACCTGACTACAGATGCATGGACCAGTAGGCATGGCCAGGGACGTTATGTGTCCATCACGGCACACTGGGTGAATGTGGTGGATGCAGGGTCCACAGGCGACATCAATTTAGGGACAGTTGTGCCTAGCCCACGGTCTAGGAAACAGTTGGCTGTAGGCGTTCGCACCCCCTCCTCCTCCTCCTCCTCGTCCTCCTGCAGAAGCTACAGCTCTTCCACAGAACGCAGTCTGCCAACCACTCCATCGGCAGATGACACTGTTGCACACCAGTTGTCCCATTATGGGCCAGCTACTGCCAAGCGTCAGCAGGCTGTATTGGCTATGAAGTGTTTGGGCGACAACAGACACACCGCGGAAGTTCTATCCGAGTTCTTGCAACAAGAAACGCAGTCGTGGCTGGGCACAGTAGATCTTGAGGCAGGCAAGGTAGTGAGTGATAACGGAAGGAATTTCATGGCTGCCATCTCCCTTTCCCAACTGAAACACATTCCTTGCCTGGCTCACACCTTAAACCTGGTGGTGCAGTGCTTATTGAAAACTTATCCTGGGTTCTCCGACCTGCTCCTCAAAGTGCGTGCACTTTGCTCACATATCCGACGTTCGCCTGTACACGCCAGCCGTATGCAGACCTATCAGCGGTCTTTGAACCTTCCCCAGCATCGCCTAATCATAGACGTTGCAACAAGGTGGAACTCAACACTGCACATGCTTCAGAGACTGTGCGAACAGAGGCGTGCTGTTATTTATTTGTGGGAGGATACACGGGCAGGCAGTAGGATGGCAGACATGGAGTTGTCAGGTGTGCAGTGGTCTAAGATACAAGACATGTGTCAAGTCCTTCAGTGTTTTGAGGAATGCACACGGCTGGTTAGTGCAGACAACGCCGTAATAAGCATGAGCATCCCCCTAATGCGTCTGCTGATGCAAAGTTTGACGCACATAAAGGAGCAGGCGTCTGCACCAGAGGAAGAGGAAAGCCTTGATGACAGTCAGCCATTGTCTGGTCAGGGCAGTGTACAGGACGAGGTAGCAGGCGAAGAGGAGGTGGAGGACGAGGAGGATGATGGGGATGAGTATATTTTTAATGCCGAACCTTTCCCGGGGGCACAGGAAATTGGTTGCGTGTCACGGCCGGGTTCTGGTTTTTTGAGGGACACAAGTGACGTAGATTTGCCTGCAACTGCCCCTCAACCAATCACAACCGGAGATTTGACAACTGGAACTTTGGCCCACATGGCGGATTATGCCTTACGTATCCTAAAAAGGGACACACGCATTACGAAAATGATGAACGATGACGATTACTGGTTGGCCTGCCTCCTTGATCCACGCTATAAAGGCAAATTGCAAAATATTATGCCACATGAGAACTTGGAACTAATATTAGCAACCAAACAATCAACTCTTGTTGACCGTTTGCTTCAGGCATTCCCAGCACACAGCGCACGTGATCGTTCTCACACGAGCTCCAGGGGGCAGCAGATTAGGAGTGTTAGGGGTGCACACATCAGAAGTGGCGTTGGACAGAGGGGTTTTCTGACCAGGTTGTGGAGTGATTTTGCTATGACCGCAGACAGGACAGGTACTGCTGCATCAATTGAAAGTGACAGGAGACAACATTTGTCCAGTATGGTTACTAACTATTTTTCATCCCTTATCGATGTTCTCCCTCAACCGTCATTCCCATTTGATTACTGGGCCTCCAAATTAGACACCTGGCCAGAATTGGCAGAATATGCATTGCAGGAGCTTGCTTGCCCGGCAGCAAGTGTCCTATCAGAAAGAGTATTCAGTGCTGCAGGTTCAATGTTAACCGAAAAAAGGACTCGTCTGGCTACCCAAAATGTTGACGATCTAACATTCATTAAAATGAACCACAACTGGATTTCGAAATCTTTTGCCCCACCTTGCCCGGCCGACACCTAGCTTTCCTATGAAAAGCTCTTGCCTGTGAATTACTTTTCTAATGTCTAATTTGCTGCAGCTGATTGTACAGCATACGACATGTTTACACCTCCCTAAATGGCAAAACTCCCCACACGGGGCCGTGGTATCGCGACTTGGCGCAAGCACCCGTGAGACTGCTGTTTGTCTGAAGAGGTGGGTGTGCTCGCTTTTGGTTGACGGCATTGCTACTGGGTCCCTCATAGTACAATGTAGTGTCTCTGGCGGTGGTGGTGCGCACCCAACGTCAGACACACCGTTGTAACATGAGGGGCCCTGGGGCGGTCCCGCCGGCCTCAAGAGAGTTCCCCCCTACCCCAGCTCAAAATGTGCTCTACCACGTGCAAAATTATGTCGCACAGCTCCACCAATCTTTAGTCTATTCGCTGACATCATTCAATGTCTGGCACTGACAATACAAATTTGTAGACATCTATAATGCAACTTAAAGTAGTCTGTGTCTGTGTCCTATATTGGCACCATTAAATAGTTACTGCCAAATTACTATGTCAGAAACTCAGTAGATGAGCCCACCCCTGTACCTAAGTATGCCACCTTTTTTTTTGTTTTGGTTGTTTTGCAAGACATTAACATCTATTTATATTTTGGGAGTACTGGGACAGACACTCCTTGCACTACTCCTCCACTCACCACCAAGCTGCCTGTGTATCCATGTAACCGCTGTAAAGCTGCCATGAGCCTATTGTTTGTTATTTTAGGCCTTTGATAGCCTGTCTGCGGTCCCTACTTTAAATACTCCTCCACTCATCACCAGCTGCCTGCCCGTGTATCCATGTAACCGCTGTAAAGCTGCCATGAGCCTATTGTTTGTTATTTTAGGCCTTTGATAGCCTGTCTGCGGTCCCTACTTTAAATACTCCTCCACTTATCACCAGCTGCCTGCCCGTGTATCCATGTAACCGCTGTAAAACTGCCATGAGCCTATTGTTTGTTATTTTAGGCCTTTGATAGCCTGTCTGCGGTCCCTACTTTAAATACTCCTCCACTCATCACCAGCTGCCTGCCCGTGTATCCATGTAACCGCTGTAAAACTGCCATGAGCCTATTGTTTGTTATTTTAGGCCTTTGATAGCCTGTCTGCGGTCCCTACTTTAAATACTCCTCCACTCATCACCAGCTGCCTGCCCGTGTATCCATGTAACCGCTGTAAAACTGCCATGAGCCTATTGTTTGTTATTTTAGGCCTTTGATAGCCTGTCTGCGGTCCCTACTTTAAATACTCCTCCACTCATCACCAGCTGCCTGCCCGTGTATCCATGTAACCGCTGTAAAACTGCCATGAGCCTATTGTTTGTTATTTTAGGCCTTTGATAGCCTGTCTGCGGTCCCTACTTTAAATACTCCTCCACTCACCACCAAGCTGCCTGTGTATCCATGTAACCGCTGTAAAGCTGCCATGAGCCTATTGTTTGTTATTTTAGGCCTTTGATAGCCTGTCTGCGGTCCCTACTTTAAATACTCCTCCACTCACCACCAAGCTGCCTGTGTATCCATGTAACCGCTGTAAAGCTGCCATGAGCCTATTGTTTGTTATTTTAGGCCTTTGATAGCCTGTCTGCGGTCCCTACTTTAAATACTTCTCCACTCACCACCAAGCTGCCTGTGTATCCATGTAACCGATGTAAAACTGCAGTATTTTGCTTATAAAAAAGAAAATACTGGAGAGATATCAAATGCAGACATTTTAACATTAAAAACAAAAACACATACAACAAAAAACTGGTACAGTACAAAAATTGGCCACCAGCTACAAAAACTTTCTCCTGCAAGTAGTTAACTGAAAGGTTTTTTTCCATTGAAAACACAGATATGGCATCCACCGAGTGTTGTCCTGTCGCGTCTTCTTTATATTATTGCCAAGAAGCTGCAACTGAATAAAGCTGAGCTTCTACCTTCTGCCTCTTATTAACTGCTTTTTTTTAAAAAAAATTGTCCACCAGCTACAAAAACTTTCTCCTGCAAGTAGTTAACTGAAAGGTTTTTTTCCATTGAAAACACAGATATGGCATCCACCGAGTGTTGTCCTGTCGCGTCTTCTTTATATTATTGCCAAGAAGCTGCAACTGAATAAAGCTGAGCTTCTACCTTCTGCCTCTTATTAACTGCTTTTTTTTAAAAAAATTGTCCACCAGCTACAAAAACTTTCTCCTGCAAGTAGTTAACTGAAAGGTTTTTTTCCATTGAAAACACAGATATGGCATCCACCGAGTGTTGTCCTGTCGCGTCTTCTTTATATTATTGCCAAGAAGCTGCAACTGAATAAAGCTGAGCTTCTACCTTCTGCCTCTTATTAACTGCTTTTTTTAAAAAAAATTGTCCACCAGCTACAAAAACTTGCTCCTGCAAGTAGTTAACTGAAAGGTTTTTTTCCATTGAAAACACAGATATGGCATCCACCGAGTGTTGTCCTGTCGCGTCTTCTTTATATTATTGCCAAGAAGCTGCAACTGAATAAAGCTGAGCTTCTACCTTCTGCCTCTTATTAACTGCTTTTTTTAAAAAAAATTGTCCACCAGCTACAAAAACTTGCTCCTGCAAGTAGTTAACTGAAAGGTTTTTTTCCATTGAAAACACAGATATGGCATCCACCGAGTGTTGTCCTGTCGCGTCTTCTTTATATTATTGCCAAGAAGCTGCAACTGAATAAAGCTGAGCTTCTACCTTCTGCCTCTTATTAACTGCTTTTTTTAAAAAAAATTGTCCACCAGCTACAAAAACTTGCTCCTGCAAGTAGTTAACTGAAAGGTTTTTTTCCATTGAAAACACAGATATGGCATCCACCGAGTGTTGTCCTGTCGCGTCTTCTTTATATTATTGCCAAGAAGCTGCAACTGAATAAAGCTGAGCTTCTACCTTCTGCCTCTTATTAACTGCTTTTTTTAAAAAAAATTGTCCACCAGCTACAAAAACTTGCTCCTGCAAGTAGTTAACTGAAAGGTTTTTTTCCATTGAAAACACAGATATGGCATCCACCGAGTGTTGTCCTGTCGCGTCTTCTTTATATTATTGCCAAGAAGCTGCAACTGAATAAAGCTGAGCTTCTACCTTCTGCCTCTTATTAACTGCTTTTTTTTTTATAAAATTGGCTGTTCCGGCCTACTAAAGGTGTCTGTCTGCCCCTGCCTGGTGTTGTCCTCAACTGAATAAAGCTGAGCTTCAACCTTCAGTTCCAAATTACCATTTTTAAAAATGCAATTGGCTGTTCCGGCCTACTAAAGGTGTCTGTCTGCCCCTGCCTGGTGTTGTCCTCAACTGAATAAAGCTGAGCTTCTACCTTCTGCCTCTTACTAACTGCTGTTTTTTTAAAAAATTGGCTGTTCCGGCCTACTAAAGGTGAATGTCTGCCCCTGCCTGGTGTTGTCCTCAACTGAATAAAGCTGAGCTTCAACCTTCAGTTCCAAATTACCATTTTTAAAAATGCAATTGGCTGTTCCGGCCTACTAAAGGTGTCTGTCTGCCCCTGCCTGGTGTTGTCCTCAACTGAATAAAGCTGAGCTTCAACCTTCAGTTCCAAATTACCATTTTTAAAAATGCAATTGGCTGTTCCGGCCTACTAAAGGTGTCTGTCTGCCCCTGCCTGGTGTTGTCCTCAACTGAATAAAGCTGAGCTTCTACCTTCTGCCTCTTACTAACTGCTGTTTTTTTTAAAAATTGGCTGTTCCGGCCTACTAAAGGTGTCTGTCTGCCCCTGCCAGGTGTTGTCCTCAACTGAATAAAGCTGAGCTTCAACCTTCAGTTCCAAATTACCATTTTTAAAAATGCCATTGGCTGTTCCGGCCTACTAAAGGTGTCTGTCTGCCCCTGCCTGGTGTTGTCCTCAACTGAATAAAGCTGAGCTTCTACCTTCTGCCTCTTACTAACTGCTGTTTTTTTAAAAAATTGGCTGTTCCGGCCTACTAAAGGTGTCTGTATGCCCCTGCCTGGTGTTGTCCTCAACTGAATAAAGCTGAGCTTCAACCTTCATTTCCAAATTACCATTTTTAAAAATGCAATTGGCTGTTCCGGCCTACTAAAGGTGTCTGTCTGCCCCTGCCTGGTGTTGTCCTCAACTGAATAAAGCTGAGCTTCTACCTTCTGCCTCTTACTAACTGCTGTTTTTTTAAAAAATTGGCTGTTCCGGCCTACTAAAGGTGAATGTCTGCCCCTGCCTGGTGTTGTCCTCAACTGAATAAAGCTGAGCTTCTACCTTCTGTTCCAAATTACCATTTTTAAAAATGCCATTGGCTGTTCCGGCCTACTAAAGGTGTCTGTCTGCCCCTGCCTGGTGTTGTCCTCAACTGAATAAAGCTGAGCTTCAACCTTCAGTTCCAAATTACCATTTTTAAAAATGCAATTGGCTGTTCCGGCCTACTAAAGGTGTCTGTCTGCCCCTGCCTGGTGTTGTCCTCAACTGAATAAAGCTGAGCTTCTACCTTCTGCCTCTTACTAACTGCTGTTTTTTTAAAAAATTGGCTGTTCCGGCCTACTAAAGGTGTCTGTCTGCCCCTGCCAGGTGTTGTCCTCAACTGAATAAAGCTGAGCTTCAACCTTCAGTTCCAAATTACCATTTTTAAAAATGCCATTGGCTGTTCCGGCCTACTAAAGGTGTCTGTCTGCCCCTGCCTGGTGTTGTCCTCAACTGAATAAAGCTGAGCTTCAACCTTCAGTTCCAAATTACCATTTTTAAAAATGCAATTGGCTGTTCCGGCCTACTAAAGGTGTCTGTCTGCCCCTGCCTGGTGTTGTCCTCAACTGAATAAAGCTGAGCTTCTACCTTCTGCCTCTTACTAACTGCTGTTTTTTTAAAAAATTGGCTGTTCCGGCCTACTAAAGGTGTCTGTCTGCCCCTGCCTGGTGTTGTCCTCAACTGAATAAAGCTGAGCTTCAACCTTCAGTTCCAAATTACCATTTTTAAAAATGCAATTGGCTGTTCCGGCCTACTAAAGGTGTCTGTCTGCCCCTGCCTGGTGTTGTCCTCAACTGAATAAAGCTGAGCTTCTACCTTCTGCCTCTTACTAACTGCTGTTTTTTTAAAAAATTGGCTGTTCCGGCCTACTAAAGGTGAATGTCTGCCCCTGCCTGGTGTTGTCCTCAACTGAATAAAGCTGAGCTTCTACCTTCTGTTCCAAATTACCATTTTTAAAAATGCCATTGGCTGTTCCGGCCTACTAAATGTGTCTGTCTGCCCCTGCCTGGTGTTGTCCTCAACTGAACAAAGCTGAGCTTCCACATTCTGGCTTTCGCCCTATACTATCAGATATTAAACTGTATTTGGCCTACTAGTGTGGTTAGGCCCTTGAAACAGTGTCTGCTGCTCTTGGGTTTGCTACTCCACTGAACAAAGCAATGCCGCCTGTTTAGTCCTGTTACCAATTTTGAACTGCATTTAGCCTACTTTATTCTTTGGCCCTATATCTGTTTCCTCCTCATCCTGCCCATTGCCCAGCCACTGCTAGATGAGTCTGCTGGTACATTGACCTAGACCACTACATTCCCCTTATACTCTACACAGCCAGAATCTGACCCTGCTGAAAGTAAGGTTCCCCTTCCCGCATGTTATACCACCTTACACAGGGACAGAGAGGAAGGTGCAGATGAAAGTGCAGGTTCCTTCATCAGGTGGGGGGGCATACTCGTTGGCGACGTCACTGGCACAGGGCCCCTCAGAGTACGCAAAAGTGTCGCTGCTGGTGGGAGGCGCCCCCGCCATGCAAACACACATCGCTGTACTTTGAGGGGCCCTGTGCCAGTGCCAATGCGAACGAGTGGGCCCCCCCTGCTTGCTCAGGATCACAGCACTTGCAACGTTGAAATACTTACCTTTCCCTGCAACACCGCCGTGACGTAGTCCGCATTTCCTGGGCCCACGAAAAACTTGAGCCGGCCCTACTCCCCCCACAACTTTTGCCAAATGACCCCCAATTCCCTATGCCCAACTATTATTATAAAGTTAATTAAGATTGACAAGCTTCAGAAACAAGAATGGATGTTTTTGGCATTAACCCCTTCCTGACATCCGACGTACTATCCCGTCGAGGTGGGGTGGGCCCCCATGACCGCCGACGGGATAGTACGTCATAGCCGATCGGCCGCGCTCACGGGGGGAGCGCGGCCGATCGCGGCCGGGTGTCGGCTGCATATCGCAGCTGACATCCGGCACTATGTGCCAGGAGCAGTCACGGACCGCTCCCGGCACATTAACCCCCGGCACACCGCGATCAAACATGATCGCGATGTGCCGGCGGTGCAGGGAAGCATCGCGCAGGGTGGGGGCTCCCTGCGGGCTTCCCTGTGCCCCCCGCAGCAACGCGATGTGATCGCGTTGCTGCGAGGGTCTTACCTCCCTCCCTGCCTGCTCCAGACCCGGATCCAAGATGGCCGCGGATCCGGGTCCTGCAGGGAGGGAGGTGGCTTCACAGACGCCTGCTCAGAGCAGGCACTGTGAAGCAGCCTGCACCTCTCGCAGATCGGTGATCTGTCAGAGTGCTATGCAAACTGACAGATCACCGATCTGTATTGTCCCCCCCTGGGGCAAAGTAGAAAAGTAAAAAAAAAAATTTCCAAATGTGTAAAAAAAAATTAAAAAAAATATTCCAAAATAATGAAAAAAAAAAAATATATATTATTCCCATAAATACATTTCTTTATCTAAATAAAAAAAAAAAACAATAAAAGTACACATGTTTAGTATCGCCGCGTCCGTAACGACCCCACCTATAAAACTGCCCCACTAGTTAACCCCTTCAGTAAACACCGTAAGAAAAAAAAAATAAAAACGAGGCAAAAAACAACGCTTTATTACCATACCGCCGAACAAAAAGTGGAATAACACGCGATCAAAAAGACATATATAAATAACCATGGTACCACTGAAAACGTCATCTTGTCCTGCAAAAAACAAGCCGCCACACAGCATCATCAGCAAAAAAATAAAAAAAGTTATAGTCCTGAGAATAAAGCGATACCAAAATAATTATTTTTTCTATAAAATAGTTTTTATCGTATAAAAGCGCCAAAACATAAAAAAATGATATAAATGAGATATCGCTGTAATCGTACTGACCCGAAGAATAAAACTGCTTTATCAATTTTACCAAACACGGAACGGTATAAACGCCTCTCCCAAAAGAAATTCAGGAATTGCTGGTTTTTGGTCATTCTGCCTCACAAAAATCGGAATAAAAAGCGATCAAAAACGGTCACGTGTCCGAAAATGTTACCAATAAAAACGTCAACTCGTCCCGCAAAAAACAAGACCTCACATGACTCTGTGGAGCAAAATGTGGAAAAATTATAGCTCTCAAAATGTGGAGACGCAAAAACTTTTTTGCTATAAAAAGCGTCGCTGGTTTCACACTTGCGTTTTTGTCTGCAGCGTTTTTTGCACAAAAAAACGCATGCGTTTTTTCCCTATATTTAACATTGAAAACGCATGCGTTTTTTTTGTACACGTTTGGTCGCGTTTTCAAACGCATGCAGTTTTTTTCTGCATGCGTTAATTTTCAGAAATACAACCTGCAGTATTTTCTTGCGTTTTTAAGCACATGCGTTTGTTTGCGTTAAAAACGCATGCATTTTTATCGAAAAAAAACCAGAAAACACACTGAAAAGCCACCCACCACCATCAAGGTGATAAAGGGATCCAAACCCTAACCCTAACTCTACCCCTAACCTCACCCCTAACCGTTTAATGAACATTTTCTGACAGTCATAGTGCCACGTATTTCAGTGCCACGTATTTCAGTGCCACGTATTTCAGTGCCACGTATTTCAGTGCCACGTATTTCAGTGCCATGTATTTCAGTGCCATGTATTTCAGGGCAACGTATCACATATTTCAGTGCCACGTGTTTCAGTGCCACGTATTTCAGTGCCACGTATCACGTATTTCAGTGCCACATATTTTAGTACCACGTATTTCAGTTGCACGTGTTTCAGTGCCACGTATTTCAGTGCCACGTATTTCAGTGCCACGTATTTCAGTGCCACGTATTTCAGTGCCATGTATCACGTATTTCAGTGCCACGTGTTTCAGTGCCACGTATTTAAGTGCCACGTATCACATATTTCAGTGCCACGTATTTCAGTGCCACGTATTTCAGTGCCACGTATTTCAGTGCCACGTATTTCAGTGCCACGTATTTAAGTGCCACGTATCACATATTTCAGTGCCACGTATTTCAGTGCCACGTATTTCAGTGCCACGTATTTCAGTGCCACGTATCACGTATTTCAGTGCCACGTGTTTCAGTGCCACGTGTTTCAGTGCCACGTATTTAAGTGCCACGTATCACATATTTCAGTGCCACGTATTTCAGTGCCACGTATTTCAGTGCCACGTATTTCAGTGCCACGTATTTAAGTGCCACGTATCACATATTTCAGTGCCACGTATTTCAGTGCCACGTATTTCAGTGCCACGTATTTCAGTGCCACGTATTTCAGTGCCACGTATCACGTGTTTCAGTGCCACGTGTTTCAGTGCCACGTGTTTCAGTGCCACGTATTTAAGTGCCACGTATCACATATTTCAGTGCCACGTATTTAAGTGCCACGTATTTAAGTGCCACGTATTTCAGTGCCACGTATTTCAGTGCCACGTATTTCAGTGCCACGTATTTCAGTGCCACGTATTTCAGTGCCACGTATTTCAGTCACGTTTAGGGTTAGGGGTAGGGGTAGGGTTAGGGCTAGGGTTGGAGGTAAAGTTAGGGTTGGGGCTAAAGTTAGGGTTGGGGCTAAAGTTAAGGTTGGGGCTAAAGTTAGGGTTAGGGTTTGGATTACATTTACGTTTGGATTAGGGTTGGGATTACAATTATGGGTGTGTCAGGGCTAGGGGTGTGGTTAGGGTTACCGTTGGGATTAGGGTTAGGGGTGTGTTTGGGTTAGGGTTTCAGGTAGAATTGGGGAGTTTCCACTGTCCAGGCACATCAGGGGCTCTCCAAGCGCGACATGGCGTCCAATCTCAATTCCAGCCAATTCTGCGTTGAAAAAGTAAAACAGTGCTCCTTCCCTTCCGAGCTCTCCCGTGCGCCCAAAAAGGGGTTTACCCCAACATATGTGTTATCAGCGTACTCGGGACAAATTGAACAACAACTTCTGGGGTCCAAGCTCTCTTGTTATCCTTAGGAAAATAAAAATTTGGGGGGCTAAAAATCATTTTTGTGGGAAAAAAAAGATGTTTTATTTTCACGGCTCTGCGTTATAAACTGTAGTGAAACACTTGGGGGTTCAAAGTTCTCACAACACATCTAGATAAGTTCCTTGGGAGGTCTAGTTTCCAATATGGGGTCACTTGTGGGGGGTTTGTACTGTTTGGGTACATCAGGGGCTCTGCAAATGCAACGTGACGCCTGCAGACCAATCCATTTAAGGCTGCATTCCAAATGGTGCTCCTTCCCTTCCGAGCTCTGTCATGCACCCAAACAGTGGTTCCCCCCCACATATGGGGTATCAGCGTACTCAGGACAAATTGGACAACAACTTTTGGGGTCCAATTTATCCTGTTACCCTTGTGAAAATACAAAACTGGGGGCTAAAAAATCATTTTTGTGAAAAAAAAAAAAAGAATTTTTATTTTCACGGATTTGCGCTATAAACTTTAGTGAAACACTTGGGGGTTCAAAGTTCTCAAAACACATCTAGATAAGTTCCTTGGGAGGTCTAGTTTCCAATATGGGGTCACTTGTGGGGGGTTTGTACTGTTTGGGTACATCAGGGGCTCTGCAAATGCAACGTGACGGCTGCTGACCAATCCATTTAAGTCTGCATTCCAAATGGCGCTCCTTCCCTTCCAAGCTCTGCCATGCGCCCAAACAATGGTTTACACCCACATATGGGGTATCAGCGTACTCAGGACAAATTGCACAACATTTTTTGCGGTCCAATTTCTTCTCTTACCCTTGGGAAAATAAAAAATTGGGGGCGAAAAGATCATTTTTGTGAAAAAATATGATTTTTTATTTTTACGGCTCTGCATTATAAACTTCTGTGAAGCACTTGGTGGGTCAAAGTGCTCACCACACATCTAGATAAGTTCCTTAGGGGGTCTACTTTCCAAAATGGTGTCACTTGTAGGGAGTTTCAATGTTTAGGCACATCAGGGGCTCTCCAAACGCAACATGGCGTCCCATCTCAATTCCAGTCAATTTTGCATTGAAAAGTCAAATGGCGCTCCTTCCCTTCCAAGCTCTGCCATGCGCCCAAACAATGGTTTACACCCACATATGGGGTATCAGCGTACTCAGGACAAATTGCACAACATTTTTTGCGGTCCAATTTCTTCTCTTACCCTTGGGAAAATAAAAAATTGGGGGCGAAAAGATCATTTTTGTGAAAAAATATGATTTTTTATTTTTACGGCTCTGCATTATAAACTTCTGTGAAGCACTTGGTGGGTCAAAGTGCTCACCACACATCTAGATAAGTTCCTTATGGGGTCTACTTTCCAAAATGGTGTCACTTGTAGGGAGTTTCAATGTTTAGGCACATCAGGGGCTCTCCAAACGCAACATGGCGTCCCATCTCAATTCCAGTCAATTTTGCATTGAAAAGTCAAATGGCGCTCCTTCCCTTCCAAGCTCTGCCATGCGCCCAAACAATGGTTTACACCCACATATGGGGTATCAGCGTACTCAGGACAAATTGCACAACATTTTTTGGGGTCCAATTTCTTCTCTTACCCTTGGGAAAATAAAAAATTGGGGGCGAAAAGATCATTTTTGTGAAAAAATATGATTTTTTATTTTTACGGCTCTGCATTATAAACTTCTGTGAAGCACTTGGTGGGTCAAAGTGCTCACCACACATCTAGATAAGTTCCTTAGGGGGTCTACTTTCCAAAATGGTGTCACTTGTAGGGAGTTTCAATGTTTAGGCACATCAGGGGCTCTCCAAACGCAACATGGCGTCCCATCTCAATTCCAGTCAATTTTGCATTGAAAAGTCAAATGGCGCTCCTTCCCTTCCAAGCTCTGCCATGCGCCCAAACAATGGTTTACCCCCACATATGGGGTATCAGCGTACTCAGGACAAATTATACAACAACTTTGGGGGTCCATTTTCTCCTGTTACCCTTGGTAAAATAAAACAAATTGGAGCTGAAATAAATTTTGTGTGAAAAAAAGTTAAATGTTCATTTTTATTTAAACATTCCAAAAATTCCTGTGAAACACCTGAAGGGTTAATAAACTTCTTGAATGTGGTTTTGAGCACCTTGAGGGGTGCAGTTTTTAGAATGGTGTCACACTTGAGTATTTTCTATCATATAGACCCCTCAAAATGACTTCAAATGAGATGTGGTCCCTAAAAAAAAATGGTGTTGTAAAAATGAGAAATTGCTGGTCAACTTTTAACCCTTATAACTCCGTCACAAAAAAAAATTTTGGTTCCAAAATTGTACTGATGTAAAGTAGACATGTGGGAAATGTTACTTATTAAGTATTTTGCGTGACATATGTCTGTGATTTAAGGGCATAAAAATTCAAAGTTGGAAAATTGCAAAATTTTCATAATTTTTGCCAAATTTCCATTTTTTTCACAAATAAACGCAAGTTATATCGAATAAATTTTACCACTAACATGAAGTACAATATGTCACGAGAAAACAATGTCAGAATCGCCAAGATCCGTCAAAGCGTTCCAGAGTTATAGCCTCATAAAGGGACAGTGGTCAGAATTGTAAAAATTGGCCCGGTCATTAACGTGCAAACCACCCTTGGGAGTGAAGGGGTTAAAATGGGCACTGTAGGTGTTTTCCTGGCCTCCACTCACTGCCGACTATGCTTCCCCATTGACTTGCATTGGGTTTCGTGTTTCGGTCGATCCCCGACTTTTAGCGATAATCGGCCGACTGCACTCGACTCGACTCTGGACAAAATCGGGTTTCACAAAACCCGACTCGATCTTAAAAAAATGAAAGTCGCTCAACTCTAGTGAGAAGCACTTGTATTTTTTTGTTTCAAAAACTTTATAATCTAAATATTATAAAGTTTGGTGAATTACTAATATGTTAACAATGCTCAGTACACCCCTAGATGAATTCCTTGAGGGGTTTAGTTTCCAATGTGTGGTCACTTGAGGGAGTTTCTGCTGTTTTGTCACATCAAGGGCTCAGCTAATGGAGCCCACAATCTGTTCAAATGGAATTTGCATTCTAAAGGCCAAGTAGTTCTCCTTCCTATCCGATCCCTGCCGTAAACTCAAACATTAGTGTACAACCACATATGGGATACTGCCACATTTGGTAAAAATTGCATAACAAATTATGGGGTGCATTTTCTCCTAATACCCTCCTATGTAAATTATAAATTTGGTGATAAAACATCATTTTAGTGGAAAAAAATTTAAGTATTTGTTTTTGCATCAAAATTTTATAAAGTTTTCTGAATCACTTGTAGATTAAACATGCTCAGTGCACCACTGGATAAATTCTTTGAGTGGTCTAGTTTCCAAAATGGGGTCACTTGTGGGGGTTTCTGATGTTTTGGCATGTCAGGGGTCCAGCAAATGCAGCATGGTATTCACAATCTATTCAAGACAAATTTACGCTCCAAAAAGCAAATAGCACTCTCTCCTTTGCTAGCCCTGCCATATGCCCAAACAGCAGTTTTTGTTTTATTTCTGAATTGAGGTGCGCTCTATGTTCACACGTACAAACAGCAGTTTTTGACCACATATGGGGTATCATTGCGTTCGGCAGAAATTGTGTAACAAATTCCGGTGTCTGTTTTCTCATACTATCCATTGTGAAAATTACAAATTTGGAGCAAAAACAACATTTTAGTGGAAAAAATAAATTTTCGTTTTCACATCTACCGTACATTTTAAAAAGTTATGTGAACCACCTATTGTTCAACATGCTCAACACAGCTCTAGATGAATTCCTCAATGGGTCTAGTATTCAAAATGTGGTTACTTGTGGGGGTTTCTTTCTGCTGTTTTGGTAGCTCAGGGGCGCTCCCAATGAGACATGGTGTCTGCAATCTATTCCAGCCAAATTTTCATTACAAATACCAAAAGTCTCTTGGTCCCTTCCGAGCCCTGATACATATCTAAACAGAACTTTTTGACTACATGTGAGGTACCGTCACACTCATAATAAAGTGGGTAACACCCTTGGATGAAAACCTTGAGGGTTGTAGTTTCCAAAATGAGGTCACTTGTTGGGGGTTTCTACCTTTTAGGCACTTCAGGTGCCTTGCAAATGTAACATGGCACCCGCAATCTATTTCATCCAAATTTGTGCTTCAAAATTAAAATGGTGCTACTTCCCTTCCGAGGCCTGCTGTCTGTCCAAATAGAGGTTTCTGACCACATGTGGGGTATCATCATGCTCAGAAGAGAACAGGCAACAAATTTTGCGATCCATTTTCTCTTTCTATTCCTTGTAAAGGTGAAAAAATTGGAGCTACAGCAACATTTTACCAGAAACATTACAATTTTTTTCATTCCACTTCGCATTAATTCCTGTGTAGCACTTGAAGGGTTAAAAAAATTCTGACAACAGTTTTGAAGTATTTAAGTACTTTTGAGGCGTTTCCAATATACGTATAGGTCCATTAAACCTCATTTAAATGTGAATAGGTCACTAAAGAAACAGGTTTTGTAAATGTCTTGAAAAAATTGCAAATTGCTGCTCAACTTTTAACCCTTCTAAAATCCTAACAAAATAAAATAATGTTTGAAAAATTATGCAAATGTAAAGTAGTCATATCAGAAATGTTATTTATTATTCTGTACAACATGACTAACTGGTTTAAGGATATAAAAATTGAAATATTTTCACAAATAAACGCAAAACATATCAACCTAAAGTTACACAAAAATAAAGCATAATGTGTCACAAAACAACAGTCTCAGAATCACTGGAATAAATTGAAGCGTTCACCCATGAAGTGACACTGGTGAGATTTCAAAAATTTGTTTTGTTCATTTAAGTCATACTTGGGTCGGTCACTAAAGGTTAAACTTAAAATTGATCATATCACAGAGAAGAGTGTTCAAAACAGAAACAAACCCCATAATAAATAAATTAAACATGGCTATAATACATAGAAAATATCAATGACATAAAAGATAAAATGATGTCATTCTAAACCTCAAGAGTTAAACACCTAGAAAACCTTATGGAAATATAAGTATACAGCTCTGGCAAAAATTAAGAGACCACCACATCAAAACCCTGTCATGGGCAACCCAATCTCCAGACCTGAACCCCATTGAAAACCTCTGGAACTCAATCAAGAGGATGATGGATAGTCACAAGCCATCAAGCAAAGAAGAACTGCTTAAATTTTTGTGCCAGGAGCAGTGTGAAAGACTGGTGGAAAGCATGCCAAGACGCATGAAAGCTGTGATTAAAAATCATGGTTATTCCACAAAATATTGATTTCTGAACTCTTCCTGAGTTAAAACATTAGTATTGTTGTTTCTAAATAATTATGAACTTGTTTTCTTTGCAATGTTTGAGGTCTGAAAGCACTGGGTTTTTTTTTGTAATTTTGACCATTTCTCCTTTTCAGAAAAAAAATACAAAATTTATTGCTTGGAAATTCGGAGACATGTTGTCAGTAGTTTATAGAATAAAAGAAAAATGTACATTTTACTAAAAAATATACCTATAAAGAGAAAAATCAGACAAACTGAATATTTTGCAGTGGTCTCTTAATTTTTGCCAGAGCTGTATAATGATAAATAGGAAAACGTACCTCTCCAATAGCTACTACCTTCAGAACTGCCACATTACATAAACTACTGTTATGTCTGAGACGAGTGAGAAATGACTTGTGTTGCCAAACGTGTTCTGCTTTTGTTATCAGATGTAGATGATAGATTATAGATTTACATCATGTAGAACCGTTTCACTGTAAACATTACGTGGAAATACTTTAGTGTGGTTATAACCGAAGTCATCTTCCGTGGTGGGCAAAAGGCTTAGAAGATTCCAACATCACCTTCTCATGTACAGCACCATGGAATCAATGGTGCTATATAAATAAATAATAATAATAATAATTTAGGAACGTTTTAATATTGTGAAAGATGTTTTAAATATATGTGCTAACAACACACTTAGGCCTCATTCGTATATCAGGATTTTTTTCCCCATACCATATGTGAAAAAAACGTGATTTTCATGAGTGCTTAGAATCCAATTTTCATCAGTTTGGTTAGTTTGCCATTTTTTACCATTACTATTTCATCAGTGATTTTCAAGAACAAAAAAAAAACATTTGCAAAGCTTCTCCTACACTTTGCAATGTTAAAAACGGACAGCACATGGACTACACACTCATAGCATCAGTGTGCTCTCCATGGTTTAAATGGACCCATAGACTTATATGGGTGATTTTAATCCTTTGATTTGGATCAAAATCCGAGAAGTCTCTTTGATTTTCTCATAGACACATGGTCTGCGAAATAAACATGGACATGTGAACATCCCCATAGACGACAATCAGTACATGTTCTCTCCCTTGAAAAAAAAAAAATACAGATAAAACACATACATAAAAAATGGCCGTGTGAATGAGGCCTTATTCAAAAGTTCTGCAAATTAATAATAACTTTTGTGTCTCAGTTCAACAACATTTTCATGATATTGGTTTGCTGTCATTGAATTGTAAGGATGGTGGACCGTTGCTGTCATGTTCCTACCCCTGAAGACACCAATCGCTTCAGCGTGATGTAAAGTGTTATATGAATTGTGTCTTGTGTCATGAAAATATTGTGTAATGTGAATTATCTGGTATTGTAATGTGTAATGTTTAGTGTGTAGTTGACAATAGGGTGAGTTTAGAGTAAATGTTTGGGCAGGGCCGGTTTTAGACAAAGTGGGGCCCTGAGCAAAAGTTTAAAGTAGGGCCCTAAATACTCATGTATTGCTCCATCATACTCAAGCATTTCGGTTGCATTAACATTCGCTGAGCTCAGACTCTAGTGAAGAACAGCCAAACTCTGCTACAAAGGTGAGGTTGTAGAAGGCCATTTCATGTCATAGGTCATACACAATGGCAAGACTTGGGGCAGTCGCAAGACATATGGTACATAATCACTGACTTTGTGCAAAGGGTATTGATTTGAATTATATTTCTCTTTTGTTCATTCATTTTGCAATTTGTTAATTGAAAAAAACAAATGAACTTTTATTTTTTAAAACATTCCTACTTTGCAGTATTTTCTCCACATCTGCCTAAGACTTTTGCACAGTACTGAATACTTTCCAAAGCTCTATACACACTACTTTTCCCTAGAATCTGTCTCTTAGGTAGGATAAATCTTAAGATATTTTAGGAAAAAGTACCTCTTCAGCTGCTATTACTTAGAGAATTATTACATTTGCTGAATTAGATGCTAAAATAGTTGCTTAACTTGAGCTTTGCCTCCACCAACTATCACTGGTTTTAACAGTATTGGTCTTCTCATATACGCCAAAAGGACTCTTTGGTTCCCCTTAGGCTCCAAGCCCTGGGTGTGCCTGCAGCCCCCGCATCCACTATAGTTATGCCCTTTTGCTGACACCAGTGAGAGAATCTTTGATATCAGCATGTAAAATTCTGTTTCATACGAAATCTAATCAGACATAGATTTTAAAGATTGCAGATTCTCTGTAGTATATAAAAAATATTTTACTTTAAGTACTGCATCATCATCATCAGGAAGCACTAGGCGTAGCATTTAGATAACATAAGCCAATGTAAAGGGGTCTTATCTTAATTGTTGTGAGTTAATAAAGGTTGAGAGAGTTGTCCCGTGTTTCAGATGGCTTCTAAGGGGTAATGTTTCTCCTTATGGAGAGTGACATGTCAACTCTGATATGTCAGAGTGAGGAGACTTAAAAGCCATGCATGCTCCTGTGGGAAATTGCAAATTGTCTCTTCTGAAAGGAAGAGGACTTGAACTCTAGTGCCACGTATTGGAAGCAGCAGTCCTAAAAGTTAATATCGACCCTTCAAAGAGCCTTGCAATATGACTTAAGATAAAAGTCTGCAGTCATTCATATGCTGTCTCAATTTTTTTGATTTTGGTTTAGATTTTTGGCTTCCTTTTTTGAGCTTTTTGTTTTGTTTATATAGATTTCCACAGGCATGTGTTCGAACAGTCGGAATCCAGGTCTTGTTCTACCCTTATCTAGTTTTACATCTGCTAACACATAGTGAGGTGAACTATAAGCATTGGGTGCCAACCTGATTGGGGTACGCCTTGTAGTAGTATGATGCCTTTCACATTTTTGGGTCAAAACAATAGTAATCCCTTAACTATCGCCGATACAGCTTTTAATGGCCGTAGTTAAGGGTACGTAAACCACAGCACCATTAATTAATAGCACTGAGGAAAAAGGGTATAGCGCCCCTCAGAGTCAGAATTTCTCCGGGGTCTCGGCTGCTGAGGGTAGCTGAGACCCCAGAGAACATGATTCAGGTTGGTTTTTAACTGACCTCGGGGTTGCGATTGGCGTTATTAATGGTACAACGGCGTCCACAAAAAAAAGTCAGATTTCCCATTTAATTGCACATCAAAGGAGAGAGAAATAGGGTTCCTGATCCCCCCTGGTACCTCCCGGGGTCCCTTGGCCCTCCTGCTTCCCCCCATGGCTGCCAGCTTCTTCTTCTGCTAAGAAAATGGTGGGCGCATGCGCAGTGCGCCCGCCGAGATCTGCAGGCCGGCACCCAGCAACAATAGGAGATTTTTCCTATTGGTTCATTTTGATCACTGTGAAAGGGTCTATCGCAGTGATAAAAATAAAAAAAATAGCAAATCAAACTCCCCTTTATCACTCTCTTAGTTAGGGAAAAATAATAAAATAAAAAAAAGTACTTATTTACATTTTCCCATTTGGAAATTGGGAAATTTTTCCATTTGTGAGTTGGGCTAAAGTGAGTTGGGCTAAAGTTAGAGTTAGGGTTGAGGCTAAAGCTAGGATTATGGTTGAAGCTAAAGTTAGGGTAGGGTTGGGGCTAAAAATAAGGTTAGAATATAAACTAAGACAAAGAAAAAAAGAGTAGAGCAGCACAGCTATGTCACCTGTGGCCGGCCGTAGCCTGTATGTGGTGTAACGGAGAGCCTGACAGCATAACCAGGGTGCTCGCATGAAGAAAAAATGACATGGAACGAGCACTGAAACAATGAAAAAATGCGGCAGCACTCACCACCAGTCCTGGAGTGGTCTGAGTCTTGTACTGAAACATGTTAAAACAACATCTTCACGGCTCGAGGGTGTGCAGATGAACAGGAGGTGTGCAGGGATAGACAACGGCCGTTTCGCGCTAACGGCAGCGCTTCCACGGGTCAATGGTGCTGGAAAGTGACGCTGATACAAATAGGTGAGTCAGGGCAAACCCCTCCCACCCCATGCCCCCATTCCCAAACCCCTGAAGCCGAAGTACAATATGTGCATAAAAAAGACGAAACAATAACATATTAAAAACAAAACCAGTATAATAACCTGGAATAAGTACCTACGTCCTTGTCCTTTTTCATAACCCAAACATTTAAGTGGGTCTAAATAGTGATTATATGAATAAGACTAATAGTAACCTCCAAAATAGCAGCATGTCTAATGTGTATTTCCCTAAACATCGGAAACAAAAAACATGAATCTTTATAGTCTTACAAAGGGGAGAGAAAGAGGTATTCAACTAATTGCATACAAGAGATATAGAAGGGGTACATGACCTTACCAAGCCGGGGGATCATAGAAAAACAGACATGTCAATTCTGTCATTCAGGCCAGCGGGACCTGTCGCCTGTTTGCGCATAATCCACCTGGTCTCCTGCCTCAACAACAACTTATGTAAATCCCCTCCCTGTGCTGGCAAGGCGACCCTCTCTACCCCCGCAAATGTGAGAACCCCCCGGATTTCCCTCATGTACATCTCTAATATGACTAATAAGCCTGGGTACACCTTTACCTGTCTGAATAGACCTAAAGTGTTCCCTGAAATGCACATACAGGTGGCGTATGGTCTTGCCAACATAAAATCTTCTGCAAGGGCAGAACAATAGACAACATGGTCAGTTTTGCATGAAATAAATTGTTGGACAATATGTTTAATGGAACCCACATGTATCACCTTGCCCAGTCACATGATATCTACAATAATGGCAATACCCACAACGGTAATTGCCCTTAGGAACAACTTGCTCTAACCAGGTCGTTCTCGGTTTTAGCGTGCGGTTATGAACCAGAATGTCCCTAATACGTATACTATGCCTGTTGGAAATCAGTGGCCCTCCGGCCACCCTCTCTGATAGATCCCTATCCCTCTCCAATACATGCCAGTGCCTCCTAATTGAAGCTCGTATTTCCTGATCCATTGGACCATATCGGAAGCAAAATGCAAAACATTGTCCTGTTACTGCGCTTGCCTCACTCACGTTCCCCTGGGGATACTTTCTAACATGATCGACTGCTGTCCGTAGCAGAGTATCTGGATAACCCCTATCTTGAAGTCTCTGGCACAATTCATCAGACTGTTGTTCAAAGCCTCTGCGTGTGTTATTCACCCTTCGTGTTCTTAATAATTGGCTATACGGTAAAGACCACTTGGTGTGTATAGGATGGAAGCTGTTAAAATGTAAAACCAAGTTAGCAGCAGTCGGTTTACGATAAATAGTCGTACAAACTTCCCCTTCTTGAACAGCCACCAACACATCTAGAAACTCTAAACTAGGACCGCCAAACACAGAAGTGAAGGACATCCCCATCGTGTTAGACTCGTTCAGATAGTCCACAAAACACCCAAACTCCTCCTCCATGCCGTCCCACACCAGGAACACGTCATCCACGTATCTAAGGAAAAGCTTAATGTGATTCAGAAAAATATTTTTAGCAGAATACACATAGTCCTCTTCGAACACCGCCAAAAAAAGATTAGCGAATGTGCATGCAGCCGGGGTCCCCATGGCAGTCCCAGTGGTCTGTATATAACAAGTATCCATGAAAGTAAAGGCTTTATGGGTAAGTATAAAACTAAGCCCATCGCACAAAAAATTGATGAAAGTGTGACTCTTACCCGTAGTGTTAAGAACACGCCTGATAGTGTCAACCCCCATCTGCTGAGGAATTTTGGTATATAAGTTGACCACGTCAATGGACGCCAGGGAGAACCCCGGCTGCCATGTAAAATTTTGAATGTGACCCAAAAAGGAATTTGTATCCCTGATGTACGACGGAACGGACTGGAGTAAAGGGTGCAATAGCCAATCTATGTATCGGGAGAGGGTTTCAGTAAGTGACCCTATCCCAGACATGATGGGTCTACCCGGGGGGGTGTGGCAGATTTGTGTACCTTTGGGAGATAATACCAATGAGGCTTCGTTGGGAATTCAGGTAGAAGTTTCTCTGCCTCTTTCTGAGTTATGACCCGGAGTTCTACCAATACCCTCAAGAAAGAACATAATTCAGTCTTGAATTTGTATGTGGGATCCTTGAATAATTTCTGGTAGGTGGCCGTATCTGACAGCTGTCATTCATACTCCAACATATATTCACCCCTAGGTATAAGTAGTGTCTTGCCCCCCTTGTCCGCTGGATGTATAATCACGTTTGTCCATTTGGCCATATCCCTTAAAGCTACCCTTTCCAAATCAGTCAAATTAAAAGGTGCCGACTTGTACACTAGGGCTTCCATGTCCCTCAAAACCAGGGTCTCAAAAAGATCAATCATATTCCCAGGGGAAGTGGGTGGCATATATGTTGAGGGGACCCCCCCCAGTAAAGGGGATGGGAACACTAGACACTACCTCACCCCCAGGAGCAGTCAAATTACTTAAGCTCAACAAAAGGGCAGCATCCTCCCGAATGTCCGCCAACACCTCCCCAGTTGAACCAGCCAAAAAACCTAACGGTCCTATATTGCAAAGTCGTTCCCCTTCTAATGCAGTGATATTAGTGGGACCAGAAAGGAAAGCCTTATACAGATGGATCTTTCTCATGGCTTTAAATAAATCAATCTGGAATTCAGAGAAATCAAATCTATCAGGTATACAATAATTTAAGCCTCTGGACAAAAGGGTCAGTTGCGCCGCTTCTAAGATACGATCCGTAAGGTTGATCACACAGTTCTCAGGCGGCAACCGCTCTACCGCCTCTGTCTCCAAGAGACATTCTTCCTCTTGTGTCCCCAGCCGGTGACGTGACCTCTGCCTCCCCCTTCGAGTTCTTCTCCTAAAGGGAGTGCGGCGGTCGCTGAAACCTCAGATGTTGAACTTTCCATTGGGTCCATATTAGTGGCAGCTCCTTCGCTAAGGCTCGAATCCTTCGGCGGTATTGATTGCGTCTCTTAAGTTTGCATTTCTTATTTGGTTTTTCCCCATAAGAATGTGACGGGTGCTTATCCTTGTGAGACTTTTGCCACGTAAAAATCTGCCCTGAGTCATAGTCATTCTTATTCCGGATAAACTTATCCCGCTTCCTCTGTTTAATCTCAGCCTGGATAGGGATTAGTTTGTTGTCCATTTTTTTAATTTAATGTTGTCCATTGGTTCTCAGTGAGCCTGCTTTTCATTTCAGACTGCGTTTTGAGAATTTCCGCATTAACTGACTCATAATTTTGTATGTTAGATTTCAACACCAACTGGAGTAAGTCCTGGGAACACTTTAACATGATCCCTTCCCATTCCGATTTAAAGGTCACATCACTGCTAAAATTAAATATCTCTTTCCAAACTCTAAGTCCTCTTGGGACACGACCATTTTCCACGTAAGATTGAAGAGAGTTATTAGTCCAGAACAACCTGATTTCCCTTTCGGATAGGTTCATGAGGGTAGCTGAGACCCCAGAGAACATGATGCAGGTTCTTTTTTAACTGACCTCGGGGTTGCGATTTGCGTTATTGATGATACAACGGCGTCCACAAAAAAAGTCAGATTTCCCATTTAATTGCACATCATAGGAGAGAGAAATAGGGTTTCTGATCCCCTTGGTACCTCCCGGGGTCCCTTGGCCCTCCTGCTTCCCCCCATGGCTGCCAGCTTCTTCTTCCGCTAAGAAAATGGTGGGCGCATGCGCAGTGCGCCCGCCGAAATCTGCCAGCCGGCACCCAGCAACAATAGGAGATTTTTCCTATTGGTTCATTTTGATCACTGTGAAAGGGTCTATCGCAGTGATAAAAATAAAAAAAAATTGCAAATCAAACTCCCCTTTATCACCCGCTTAGTTAGGGAAAAATAATAAAATAAAAAAAAGTACTTATTTACATTTTCCCATTTGGAAATTGGGAAATTTTCCCATTTGTGAGTTGGGCTAAAGAGAGTTGGGCTAAAGTTAGAGTTAGGGTTGAAGCTAAAGCTAGGATTATGGTTGAGGCTAAAGTTAGGGTAGAATTGGGGCTAAAGTTAAGGTTAGGTTTAGGGTTGGGGCTAACAGTAGAGTTAGGGTTGGGGCTAAGGTTAGAGTTGGGGCTAGAGTTGGGGTTAGAGTTTGGATTACAGTTTCAGTTGGAATTAGGGTTAGGGATGGAATTAGGGTTAGGGGTGTGTTAGGGTTAGGTTTATGGTTAGGGTTGGGACTAGAGTTAGGGGTGTGCTGAGGTTAGGGTTGTGGTTAGGGTTATGGTTGGGATTAGGGTTAGGGGTGTGTTGGGGTTAGCATTGGAGTAAGAATTGGGGGTTTCCACTGTTTAGGCACATCAGGGGCTCTCCAAACGCGACATGGCGTCCAATCTCAATTCCAGCCAATTCTGCATTGAAAAAGTCAAAAGGTGTTCCTTCCAAACTCTGCCGTGCACCCAAACAGTAGTTTCACCCCATATATGGACAACAACTTTTGGGGTGCAATTTCTCCCGCGACCCTTGTGAAAATAAAAAATTAGGGGCTAAAAAATAATTTTTGTGGGAAAGAAATGATTTTTTTATTTTCATGGCTATGCATTATAAACTTTAGTGAAAAATTTGGGGGTTCAATGTTCTCACAACACATCTAGATAAGTTCTTTGGGGGTCTAGTTTCCAAAATGGGGTCACTTTTGGAGTGTTTCCACTGTTTAGGCACATCAAGGGCTCTGCAAACAAAACATGATGCCCGCAGACCATTCCATCAAAGTCTGCATTCCAAAACGTCACTACTTCCCTTCCGATCCATGACATGTGCCCAAACAGTGGTTTACCCCCACATATGGGGTATCGGCGTATTCAGGATAAATTGCAAAACAACCATGGTGGTCTAATTTCTCCTGTTACCCTTGGGAAAATAAAAATTTGGGGACAAAAATATCATTTTGTGGAAAAAATATGATTTTTTATTTTCATTATTCTACGTTATAAACCTTTGTGAACCATTTTGGGGGTTCAAAGTGCTCACCACACATCTAGATAAGTTCCTTGGGGGGGTCTAGTTTCCAAAATGGTGTCACTTGTGTGGGGTTTCAATGTTTAGGTGTCACGGGGAGACTAGGTGAGCGAGAGCTAATAACCCGGGCCCCTGCAATTTCCCTCAGACTAGGGAAATCCTGACTGACCCTCTACCTGGAGTTTACACTGATGGTGTGCATGTCCAGGCCTCGCCCCTCGCCCTGTCTCCTGTTTCAACCCTAGGCTGAAACCAACCGCCCACCACCCAGTGAAGAGGTAATACACCAATACCCACAGTTAGCACAGACAAGAATAAAGGAAAATATACACCACGCCGCAGTCACACAGGAATACACTATAAATGTGCAGGGCAAAATAAATACAAATATAGGAAGGAGTAAATAAGACTAAGGAAATACACCACCAGCAACGAATCTCCAACAACCAGCTCTCCACTCCGGACCGAGATAACAACGCACAAGACAGAAGCTATAATCGGCGATGCCCAATGATCAGGAGAACTATTTAAAGGCAATGGGCATGGCCCAGCTTCCAATCCGAGGAACAGGTAAATTAACCCCGGAACAGCTAGACAAAATCCAGCCGACGCCAATGAGCAAATAGTGGTCAAAAGCGGAATTACCGCTGTCTGTCGAACGACCAGGTCTGAACAGCGTCCGACATGACAGTACCCCGCCTTCTACGAGGGACCCCAGGGCCCTCATGGCTTATAGGACACGGCTTGTCTGGATGGCGACGATGAAAAAACCTGACCAGCCGATCCGCATGAATATCCGAGGCTGGTACCCAGGACCTCTCCCCAGGCCCATAACCACGCCAGTGTACCAAGTACTGTAAAGTGCGACGCACTACACGAGAGTCAACCACCTTGGAGACTTCAAACTCCAAATTACCATCCACCAAGACTGGAGGTGGCATAGGCGCCGCGTCCTCAGAACCCACCACCTTCTTTAGAAGAGACCTGTGGAACACGTGGTGTATCTTATACACCGTAGGGAGCTCCAATCGGTACGCTACTGGGTTAATGAAGGCGGTGACCCTAAATGGACCAATAAACCGTGGACCCAATTTAAGGGACGGTATTTTGAGTCTTATGTTTTTTGTGGATAACCACACCCAGTCATCCACACTCAGGTCCGGACCTGGCACACGCCTACTGTCAGCCACACGTTTGTACCTAGCACCCACACTCAACAGGCGCTGTTTAACTCTCCTCCAGACTGATGACAAATGTGCTTCTAACTGATCCTCCTCCAGAACACCGGAAGAGCCCCTCTGACTCAAGGTACAAAATTGAGGATGTAGCCCGTAAACACAAAAAAACGGAGACTCCCCAGACGACTCCTGGCGGTGATTACTGATGGCAAACTCAGCCAACGGAAGAAAGGTAGACCACTCCTCCTGGTTATCAGAGACAAAGCAGCGTAAGTACTGTTCCAAATTTTGGTTCATACGCTCAGTCTGACCATTTGACTGAGGATGGAACACCGAAGAATGAGACAACTTGATCCCCAGCCGTGAGCAAAATGCTTTCCAAAATTTTGCCACAAACTGAGACCCCCTATCAGACACGATGTCAGACGGAACCCCATGAAGTCTGACCACCTCCTGCACAAATACCTGAGACAGAGTCTTAACGTTAGGCAACGAAGGCAAAGACACAAAGTGCGACATTTTAGAAAACCGATCAACAATCACCAAGACGACCATGTTCCCAGCTGATGAGGGCAAATCAGTGATGACATCCATGGAGATTTCCATCCATGGCTTACTAGGTACTTCAAGAGGAAGTAGTGTGCCAACAGGATGGGAGCGGGGCGTCTTAGCCCTAGCGCACGTGGTACAAGCTAACACGTATGAGACCACGTCCTGTCGGATCTTGGGCCACCAAAACCGATGTGACACCAACTCCAAGGTACCTCTAACCCCTGGGTGGCCAGCCAGGACAGCATCATGATGCTCCGCCAAAACCTTCAAGCGGAGATGAAGCGGTACAAAAGATTTGTTGATGGGAAGCTCAGATGGTACCTCCTCCTGAGCCTTGGCAATCTCAGCCTCAACCTCGGTAGTGAGAGCCAAAACCACAACACCCTTTTGGAGGATGGGTACTGGATCTTCCCGAGGTTCACCCCCCGGAAAACACCTGGACAGAGCATCCGCCTTAGTGTTTTTAGTCCCCGGTCTGTAAGTGATCACAAAATTGAACCGCATGAAAAACAATGCCCAACCAGCCTGCCTGGGGGACAGACGCTTGGCTGACTCCAAATACAGCAGATTCTTATGATCGGTAATAACAGTAACCTGATGTACCGACCCCTCCAAGAAGTGTCGCCATTCCTCAAAGGACAACTTGATTGCCAACAACTCCCTGTTGCCGATATCATAGTTACGTTCGGCGGACGACAGTTTCTTGGAGAAATAGGCGCACGGACGCAAACCACTCAAAGATGAGCCTTGAGATAGTACCGCCCCCACACCAACCTCAGACGCATCGACTTCCACAACAAAGGGTTTTGATACGTCTGGCTGCACAAGAATGGGGGCTGAAACAAAACTGTTCTTAAGAAATTCAAATGCACACACAGCAGCCTCAGGCCAAACGGAGAAATTTGTACCCTTTTTAGTCATGTCAGTTAGCGGTTTAGCAATGATTGAAAAATCCTTGATACATTTCCTATAGTAGTTAGAAAACCCAAGGAACGGCTGAAGTGCTTTCAAGTTATCAGAATGTTCCCAATGCAGCACCGCTTGCACCTTAGCGTCGTCCATTTTAAAACCAGAAGCAGACACAATATAACCCAAGAAAGGCAACTCTTGAACAGAAAATACACATTTCTCCAGTTTAGCATACAGCTTATTCTCTCTGAGAAGCTGTAACACCTGCCTGACATGATTTAAATGAGCATCACGGTCGCAAGAATATATGAGGATGTCATCTAGGTACACGATAACGAATTTCCCCAAAACATGCGAGAACACATCATTGATGAAATGTTGGAACACTGCAGGTGCGTTAGTCAACCCAAAAGGCATCACCAAATTTTCAAAATGACCCTCAGGGGTATTAAAAGCTGTCTTCCACTCATCACCTTGACGGACTCTTATGAGGTTGTACGCCCCCCTGAGGTCAAGCTTGGTAAACCACTTAGCACCTGCCACCTGGTTGAACAAATCTGGTATCAGTGGCATCGGGTATGGATCACGAACCGTAATCTGGTTCAACTCCCTGAAATCCAAACACGGATGTAATCCGCCATCTTTCTTCTTCACGAAGAAGAACCCTGCCGCCACCGGCGAGGATGACGGCCTGATGTGCCCTTTGCTCAAGCTTTCAGCAATATAATCTTTTAACGCTTGTCTCTCCGGACCGGAGATGTTAAACATCCTTGCTTTAGGCAACTTGGCCCCTGGTTTAAACCTGATAGAACAGTCATAGGGACGATGTGGCGGCAACTCTGAACACCCCTTTTCAGAGAACACATCCGCAAAATCCAGAAGTGACTCCGGAATGCTTGAAGTCACCGCAGCCACACATGTGGCCAGGCAATTCTCCTGGCAGAACTCGCTCCACTGAATTATGTCCTGAGTTTTCCAGTCAATTACCGGGTTGTGCATGGACAACCAAGGAAAACCCAAAACCACCTGAGCAGGAAGATTCCTGAGCACCTTACATGTAACCCGCTCGGAATGTAGAACCCCAATGTGGAGTTTCACCTCAGCCACAAATTCAGTAATCTCCCCCTGAGAGAGAGGAGCAGCATTGATGGTGACTACACGGATAGGGTGAGGCAGTTTTTCAATCCTAAAACCTGCTGTGCGCGCAAAATCCTCATCAATGAGATTTGTGGCTGAACCACTATCCACAAAAACAGTAATTGGCAGCTCACTGCCAGCGATTATAACCTTAGCAGGGAGCATGCATTGAGAAACCACCATGGAGGATATACATAAGCTCAGATTGGTCTCCTCCACACCCTCTGAGCTCAGAAGTTTTCCGCCGTTGCGTTTTTCTTAGACAGCAGAGGACAGATGTTAATAAAATGACCAGTTTTACCACAGTAAAAACAGGCTCCCTGCTTCCTGAGCTCAGGGGCTCGAAGCTTCACATGTAACACCCCTGCGATTTGCATAGGCTCCGTGGGCTCACCTGCAGCAACCACACGTGAACCTAAACCCTCTCCCATAGGCGGTGTCTCATGCTCCCCCTGACGCAAACGGCGATCAATGCGGACAACCAGACCCATAGCGGAATCTAGAGAAGCAGGAGTCTCGTACATCAGAAGGGCTTTTTTAACCCTTCCAGAAACCCCATGAATAAACTGACTCCGCAATGCTGGATCATTCCATTGTGTATCGATCACCCAGCAATGAAATTCAGAACAGTAATCCTCTGCAACTCGCTCCCCCTGGCGAATAGTGCGTATCTTAGATTCTGTCAGGTTCATCGTAGATTTTCCCAAGAGAAGAAAAAAAACTCTCCACAGAGTCAAATGCAACAGAATCAGATGTGTCATGATCTCAATGGCAAGAGAACATAGCATCAGCATATATAGGAACTAGCTCTTGGAAGATGGAAACTGAGCTGACCATGAACTAAACCTAACGCACAACTAGCAGTGGCCGGGTAGCATGCCTACGTTGATTCTAGATGCCCAGCACCAGCCGGAGGACTAAATAAAGCTAGCAGAGGAAAATATTAGTCCTAGCTCACCTCTAGAGAAATACCCCGAAAGGAGACAGAGGCCCCCCACATGTATTGGCGGTGAGTTAAGAGGAAATAACAAACGTAGTATGAAAATAGGTTTAGCAAATTTGAGGTCCACTTACTACATAGCAGAAGACAGAAAGGACACTTTCATGGTCAGCTGAAAACCCTATCAAAACACCATCCAGAAATTACTTTAAAACTCTGGCATTAACTCATAACACCAGAGTGGCAATTCCTGTTCACAAGAGCTTTCCAGACACAGTAACGAAACTACAGCTGTGAACTGGAACAAAAATGCAAAAACAAACATGGACAAGAGTCCAACTTATCTAGTAGTTGTCTAGGAGCAGGAACAAGCACAGAGAGGCTTCTGATAACATTGTTGACCGGCAAGCAACTAACAGAACAGCAAGGTTATATAGCGACTCCCACATCTTGATGGGAACAGGTGAACAGAGAAGATGAAGACACCAGTTCAATTCCACCAGTAGCCACCGGGGGAGCCCAGAATCCAAATTCACAACAGTACCCCCCCCTCAAGGAGGGGGCACCGAACCCTCAACAGAACCACCAGGGCGATCAGGATGGGCCCTATGAAAGGCACGAACCAGATCAGAGGCATGAACATCAGATGCATTAACCCAAGAATTATCCTCCTGGCCGTATCCCTTCCACTTGACCAGATACTGGAGTCTCCGTCTGGAAACACGAGAGTCTAAGATTTTCTCCACAACGTACTCCAACTCACCCTCAACCAACACCGGAGCAGGAGGCTCAACGGAAGGCACAACCGGTACCTCATACCTGCGCAATAATGACCGATGAAAAACGTTATGAATAGAAAAGGATGCAGGGAGGTCCAAACGGAAGGAAACAGGGTTAAGAATCTCCAATATCTTATACGGGCCGATAAACCGAGGCTTAAACTTAGGAGAAGAGACCCTCATAGGGACAAAACGAGAAGACAACCACACCAAATCCCCAACACAAAGCCGAGGACCAACACGACGGTGGCGGTTGGCAAAAAGCTGAGTCTTCTCCTGGGACAACCTCAAATTGTCCACCACCTGCCCCCAGATCTGATGCAATCTCTCCACCACAGCATCCACTCCAGGACAATCCGAAGATTCCACCTGACCAGAGGAAAATCGAGGATGAAACCCCGAATTACAGAAAAACGGGGACACCTAAGTGGCAGAGCTGGCCCGATTATTGAGAGCGAACTCCGCCAATGGCAAAAAAGCAACCCAATCATCCTGGTCAGCAGACACAAAACACCTCAGATATGTCTCCAGGGTCTGATTAATCCGCTCGGTCTGGCCATTCGTCTGAGGATGGAAAGCGGACGAAAAAGATAAATCTATGCCCATCCTAGCACAGAATGCCCGCCAAAATCTAGACACGAATTGGGTCCCTCTGTCAGAAACGATATTCTCAGGAATACCATGCAAACGAACAACATTTTGAAAAAACAGAGGAACCAACTCGGAAGAAGAAGGCAACTTGGGCAGAGGAACCAAATGGACCATCTTAGAAAAACGGTCACACACCACCCAGATGACAGACATCTTCTGAGAAACCGGCAGATCTGAAATAAAATCCATCGAGATGTGCGTCCAAGGCCTCTTAGGAATAGGCAAGGGCAACAATAATCCACTAGCCCGAGAACAACAAGGCTTGGCCCGAGCACAAACGTCACAAGACTGCACAAAGCCTCGCACATCTCGTGACAGGGAAGGCCACCAGAAGGACCTTGCCACCAAATCCCTGGTACCAAAAATGCCAGGATGACCTGCCAACGCAGAAGAATGAACCTCAGAGATGACTCTACTGGTCCAATCATCAGGAACAAACAGTTTATCAGGTGGGCAACGATCAGGTCTATCCGCCTGAAACTCCTGCAAGGCCCGCCGCAGGTCCGGAGAAACGGCTGACAATACCACTCCATCCTTAAGGATACCTGTGGGCTCAGAGTTACCAGGCGAGTCAGGCTCAAAACTCCTAGAAAGGGCATCCGCCTTAACATTCTTAGAACCCGGTAGGTATGACACCACAAAATTAAACCGAGAGAAGAATAACGACCAGCGCGCCTGTCTAGGATTCAGGCGCCTGGCGGTCTCAAGATAAATCAAATTTTTGTGGTCAGTCAATACCACCACCTGATGTCTGGCCCCCTCAAGCCAATGGCGCCACTCCTCAAAAGCCCACTTCATGGCCAAAAGCTCCCGATTCCCAACATCATAATTCCGCTCAGCGGGCGAAAATTTACGGGAAAAGAAGGCACAAGGCCTCATCACGGAGCAGTCAGAACTTTTCTGCGACAACACTGCCCCAGCTCCGATCTCAGAAGCGTCGACCTCAACCTGAAAAGGTAGAGCAACATCAGGCTGACGCAACACAGGGGCAGAGGAAAAACGGCGCTTAAGCTCCCGAAAGGCCTCCACAGCATCAGGGGACCAATCAGCAACATCAGCACCCTTCTTAGTCAAATCGGTCAATGGCTTAGCAATATCCGAAAAACCAGCAATAAATCGACGATAAAAGTTAGCAAAGCCCAAAAATTTCTGAAGACTCTTAAGAGAAGAGGGCTGCGTCCAATCACAAATGGCTTGAACCTTGACAGGATCCATTTCAATGGAAGAGGGGGAAAAAATATATCCCAAAAAGGAAATCCTCTGTACCCCAAAAACACACTTAGAACCCTTCACACACAAAGAATTAGACCGCAAAACCTGAAAAACCCTCCTGACTTGCTGGACATGAGAGTCCCAGTCATCCGAAAAAATCAGAATATCATCCAGATACACAATCATAAATTTATCCAAATAATCGCGAAAAATATCATGCATAAAGGACTGGAAAACTGACGGAGCATTTGAAAGACCAAAAGGCATCACTAAATACTCAAAGTGGCCCTCGGGCGTATTAAATGCGGTTTTCCACTCATCCCCCTGCCTGATTCGCACCAAATTATACGCCCCCCGAAGGTCAATCTTAGAGAACCACTTGGCCCCCTTTATGCGAGCAAACAAATCAGTCAGCAACGGCAATGGGTATTGATATTTAACAGTGATTTTATTCAAAAGCCGATAATCAATACATGGTCTCAAAGAGCCGTCTTTTTTTGACACAAAGAAAAAACCGGCTCCTAAGGGAGATGACGATGGACGAATATGTCCCTTTTCCAAGGACTCCTTTATATATTCTCGCATAGCAGCATGTTCAGGCACAGACAGATTAAATAAACGACCCTTTGGGTATTTACTACCCGGGATTAAATCTATGGCACAATCGCACTCTCGGTGCGGAGGTAACGAACCAAGCTTGGATTCTTCAAAGACGTCACGATAGTCAGACAGGAACTCAGGAATTTCAGAGGGAATAGATGATGAAATGGAAACCACAGGTACACCCCCATGAGCCCCCTTACATCCCCAGCTCAACACAGACATAGCTCTCCAGTCGAGGACTGGGTTGTGAGATTGCAGCCAAGGCAATCCTAACACCAAATCATCATGTAGATTATACAGCACCAGAAAGCGAATAATCTCCTGGTGATCCGGATTAATACGCATAGTTACTTGTGTCCAGTATTGTGGTTTATTATTAGCCAATGGGGTGGAGTCAATCCCCTTCAGAGGAATAGGAGTCTCCAAAGGCTCTAAATCATACCCACAGCGTTTGGCAAAGGACCAATCCATAAGACTCAAAGCGGCGCCAGAGTCGACATAGGCGTCCGTGGTAATAGATGACAAAGAGCAAATCAGGGTCACAGATAGAATAAACTTAGACGGTAAGGTGCAAATGGAAACAGATTTACCAAGCTTTTTAGTGCGCTTAGAGCATGCTGATATAACATGAGTAGAATCACCACAATAGAAACACAACCCATTTTTCCGTCTAAAATTCTGCCGCTCGCTTCGGGACAGAATTCTATCACACTGCATACTCTCTGGCGACCTCTCAGTGGAAACCGCCAGATGGTGCACTGGTTTGCGCTCCCGCAGACGCCTATCGATCTGAATAGCCATTGTCATGGACTCATTCAGACCCGCAGGCACAGGGAACCCCACCATAACATCCTTAATGGCATCAGAGAGACCCTCTCTGAAAGTCGCCGCCAGGGCGCACTCATTCCACTGAGTAAGCACAGACCATTTACGGAATCTTTGGCAGTAAATTTCCGCTTCATCTTGCCCCTGAGATAGGGACATCAAAGTTTTTTCTGCCTGAAGCTCCAAATGAGGTTCGTCATAAAGGAACCCCAAGGCCAGAAAAAACGCATCCACATTGAGCAACGCAGGATCCCCTGGTGTCAATGAAAAAGCCCAGTCTTGAGGGTCGCCCCGGAGCAAGGAAATCACAATCCTGACCTGCTGTGCAGGGTCTCCTGCAGAGCGAGATTTCAGGGACAAAAATAATTTGCAATTATTTCGAAAATTCTGAAACCCGGATCTATTCCCCGAGAAAAATTCCGGCAAAGGAATTCTCGGCTCAGATACAGGTGCATGACAAACAAAATCTTGCAATTTTTGTACCTTCGTGGCGAGATTATTCAAACCTGCAGTTACACTCTGAAGATCCATTACAAACAGGTGGACACAGAGCCATTCAAGGGTTAAGAGGAGGTAAGAAGCAGCTAGACAGCAATTAAGGGCTAGGCAGCAAAACTCTGAGGGGGAAAAAAAAAAAAAAAAAAAAAAAAAAAATTTCCCTTAAACACTTCTCTATCTCCTGCTTCAGCCCAAACAATTAACACTTTGTGGGCCGGTCAAACTGTCATGATCTCAATGGCAAGAGAACATAGCATCAGCATATATAGGAACTAGCTCTTGGAAGATGGAAACTGAGCTGACCATGAACTAAACCTAACGCACAACTAGCAGTGGCCGGGTAGCATGCCTACGTTGATTCTAGATGCCCAGCACCAGCCGGAGGACTAAATAAAGCTAGCAGAGGAAAATATTAGTCCTAGCTCACCTCTAGAGAAATACCCCGAAAGGAGACAGAGGCCCCCCACATGTATTGGCGGTGAGTTAAGAGGAAATAACAAACGTAGTATGAAAATAGGTTTAGCAAATTTGAGGTCCACTTACTACATAGCAGAAGACAGAAAGGACACTTTCATGGTCAGCTGAAAACCCTATCAAAACACCATCCAGAAATTACTTTAAAACTCTGGCATTAACTCATAACACCAGAGTGGCAATTCCTGTTCACAAGAGCTTTCCAGACACAGTAACGAAACTACAGCTGTGAACTGGAACAAAAATGCAAAAACAAACATGGACAAGAGTCCAACTTATCTAGTAGTTGTCTAGGAGCAGGAACAAGCACAGAGAGGCTTCTGATAACATTGTTGACCGGCAAGCAACTAACAGAACAGCAAGGTTATATAGCGACTCCCACATCTTGATGGGAACAGGTGAACAGAGAAGATGAAGACACCAGTTCAATTCCACCAGTAGCCACCGGGGGAGCCCAGAATCCAAATTCACAACACAGATGGCGAAGAAAACGCCCATGCTTGGGGATCCCCGCTTAACAATGACAACACCAAGCCCACACGCTGAGCCTCATTACCCGAGGAGATCGGGCGCATACGAAAATATAGTTTGCAAGCTTCACGAAAAGAAACAAATTGACTGCGTTCCCCAGCAAATTTTTCAGGCAAAAGGAATTTAGGCTCAGCAACTCTTCCTGTCGCTCCAGCTTGCACATTAGATACTGCTAGTCCCTGTTTCTGAACTGCCCCCCTCAACTCAGTGACCTGTAGGGACAGCGCCTCCAACTGGCGGGTTATGGAAGTCATGGGATCCATGACAAGAGAAAAAAAAAAAGGAAACCCTTTTTCTATTTATTTATTTTTTTTGTTGGGCCGATTATAATGTCACGGGGAGACTAGGTGAGCGAGAGCTAATAACCCGGGCCCCTGCAATTTCCCTCAGACTAGGGAAATCCTGACTGACCCTCTACCTGGAGTTTACACTGATGGTGTGCATTAGGGTTGAGCGACTTTTATTTTTATAGGATCGGGTCGGGTTTCACGAAACTCGACTTTCTCAAAAGTCGGGTCGAGTGAAATCGGCCGATCCTATAAAAAAGTCGGGGTCGGCCGAAACACGAAACCCAATGCAGTGCAATGGGATACTATGGTTCCCAGGGTCTGAAGGAGAGGAAACTCTCCTTCAGGCCCTGGGATCCATATTTAAGTGTAAAATAAAGAATAAAAATAAAAAATATTGATATACTCACCTCTCCGACGCAGCCCGATGTAACTGGCAGCTTCGGTACCTCAGAATGAGCGCTTGAAAGACCTTAGATGACGTCGCGGCCTGTGATTGGTCACGTGGCGGTCACGTGACCGCCACGCGACCAATCACAGGCCGCGACATCATCTAAGGTCTTTCAAGCGCTCATTCTGAGGTACCGAAGCTGCCGGTTACATCGGGCTGCGTCGGAGAGGTGAGTATATCAATATTTTTTATTTTTATTCTTTATTTTACATTTAAATATGGATTCCGATACCGATTCCTGATATCGCAAACATATCGGAACTCGGTATCAGAATTTCGATACCAGATTCAGAAGATCGCCGACCTCATGGCCGACCCCACACAGGGGTCGGGTCGGGTTTTATGAAACCCGACTTTGCCAAAAGTCGGCAACTTCTGAAAATGGCCGACCCGTTTCGCTCAACCCTAGTGTGCATGTCCAGGCCTCGACCCTCGCCCTGTCTCCTGTTTCAACCCTAGGCTGAAACCAACCGCCCACCACCCAGTGAAGAGGTAATACACCAATACCCACAGTTAGCACAGACTAGGATAAAGGAAAATATACACCACGCCGCAGTCACTCAGGAATACACTATAAATGTGCAGGGCAAAATAAATACAAATATAGGAAGGAGTAAATAAGACTAAGGAAAATACACCACCAGCAACGAATCTCCAACAACCAGCTCTCCACTCCGGACCGAGATAACAACGCACAAGACAGAAGCTATAATCGGCGACGCCCAATGATCAGGAGAACTATTTAAAGGCAATGGGCATGGCCCAGCTTCCAATCCGAGGAACAGGTAAATTAACCCCGGAACAGCTAGACAAAATCCAACCGACGCCAATGAGCAAATAGTGGTCAAAAGCGGAATTACCGCTGTCTGTCGAACGACCTGGTCCGAACAGCGTCCAACATGACAGTGGGCACATCAGGGGCTCTCCAAACGCAACATGGCATCCGATCTCAATTCCAGCCAATTCCTCATTAAAAAAGTCAAACGGCGCTCCTTCCCTTCCAAGCTCTGTCATGCGCCCAAACAGTAGTTTACCCCCACATATGGGGTATCGGCGTATTCAGGAGAAATTTCTCAATAAATTTTGTGGTTCACTTTCTCTTTTTAAATTTGTGAAAATAAAAAACTGGTTCTGAAGTAAAATGTTTGTGGAAAAAAAATGAAATGTTCTTTTTTTTCCTTCCACATTGCTTCAGTTCCTCTGAAGCACATAAAGGGTTAATTAACTTCTTGAATGTGGTTTTGAGCACCGTTACGCATGCAGTTTAAATAATGGTGTCACTTTTGAGTATATTCTGTCATTTACACCCCTCAAAGTGACTTCAAATGTGAGGTGGTCCCTAAAAAAAATGGTTTTGTAAATTTTGTTGTTAAAATGAGAAATCGCTGGTCAACTTTTAACCCTTTAGGATATGTGCACACGTTGCGTTTTTGACGCTGCGGATCCGCAGCAGTTTTCCATGCGGTGTACAGTACCATATTAACCTATGGAAAATAAAAAGCACTGTGCACATGCTGCGGAAAAAAACGCTCGAAAACACAGCGGTTTATTTTCCGCAGCATGTCAATTCTTTGTGCGGAATCTGCAGCGGTTTGACACCTGCTCCATATTAAAAAACTGCAGGTGTAAACTGCAGTAGAATCCTCACAAAAACCGCAGTAAATCCACAGTAAAACCGTGATAAATCCGCAGGAAAAACGCAGTGTTTTTGCCCTGCGGATTTATCAAAATTAGTGTGGAAAAATCCGAACACCAGTCCGCAGCGTGTGCACATAGCCTAAAACTTCCTAAGAAAAAAATATTTTGTTTCCAAAATTGTGGTGATGTAAAGTTGACATGATTATGTGTTTTGTGTGACCTATCTCTCTGATTTAAGGGCATACAAATTAAAAGTTTGAAAATTGTGAAATTTTAAAATTTTTCGCCATATTTCCGTTTTTTTTTTATAAACAAACAAAAAGTTATATTGAAGAAATTTTACCAATAAAATGAAGTACAATATGTCTTGAAAAAACAGTCTCAGGATCACCAGGATCCGTTATAGCGTTCCAGAGTTATTACCTCATAAAATCTCAGTGGTCAGAATTGTAAAAATTGGCCTGGTCATTAAGCTGCAAATTGGCTCTGTCACTAAGGGGTTAACTAAGAACCCCATATTATTTACATGTTCTATTTATTTACTTACTACAGGATATTTTCTCATTTTGGTTTTATCTTAGGTTCTGCCAGTCACTCTATATGACTACAGCCTGCCAAACTGCGACAGTGTATGATTGCCCTGTATCCCCCATGCGGGTGGTCAGTCACATGATCATATGTATGCGATTTACATGGTTGTGGTCACATGTCGATTAATCTCACCCAGCTTCTCTCAGGCCAGTTTCACACATCAGTGATTCCAGTACGTGAGGTGTCAGTTTTCTCACGTACCGGAGACACTGACACACTTAGACACATTAACCCCTTCATGACCTTGGGATTTTTTGTTTTTCCGTGTTCGTTTTTCACTCCCCTCCTTCCCAGAGCCATAACTTTTTTATTTTTCTGTCAATTTGGCCTTTTGAGGGCTTTTTTTTTGCGGGACGAGTTGTACTTTTGAACGACATCATTGGTTTTACCATGTCATGTACTAGAAAACGGGAAACAAATTCCAAGTGCGGTGAAATTGCAAAAAAAAGTGCAATCCCACGCTTGTTTTTTGCTTGGCTTTTTTGCTAGGTTCACTAAATGCTAAAACTGACCTGCCATTATGATTCTCCAGGTCACTATGAGTTCATAGACACCTAAAATGACTAGGTTATATTTTACCTAAGTGGTGAAAAAAAATTCCAAACTTTGCTAAAAAAAAAATAAATAAATTGCGCCATTTTCCGATACTTGTAGCGTCTCCATTTTTCATGATCTGGGGTCGGTTGAGGGCTTATTTTTTGCGTACCGAGCTGGTGTTTTTAATGATTCCAATTCGGTGCAGATACGTTCTTTTGATCGCTCGTTATTGCATTTTAATGCAATGTCACGGCGACCAAAAAAACGTAATTCTGGCGTTTTTATTTTTTTTCTCGTTACGCCGTTTAGCGATCTGGTTAATGCTTTTTCTTTATTGATAGATCAGGCGATTCTGAACGTGGCGATACCAAATATGTGTAGGTTTTATTTTTTTTTTATTGATTTATTTTGATTGGGGCGAAAGGGGGGTGATTTAAACTTTTATATTTTTTTTATTTTTTTCACATTTTTTTTAACTTTTTTTTTTTACTTTTGCCATGCTTCAATAGCCTCCATGGGAGGCTAGAAGCAGGCACAGCACGATCGGCTCTGCTACATAGCAGCGATCTGCTGTTCGCTGCTATGTAGCAGAAATGTCGGTGTGCTGTGAGCGCCGACCACAGGGTGGCGCTCACAGCTACCGGCGATCAGTAACCATAGAGGTCTCTAGAACCTCTATGGTTACAATGGAGAAGCATTGCCGACCTCCGATCATGTGACGGGGGTCGGCGATGCGCTCTGTTGTGAACTCCATTTTCAGGCTCCCTCTTGTGGTCACAGATGGTATTGTGTGACTTTGGTTTTTTGGCTCCCCCTGGTGGTTTGGTTTATTATCCTGTGGGTCTGCTGGATCAGCTGCCTCGTTATTCACCAGGGAGGCTCCTATTTAGCTCTGTTTCACTTCCACTTGTTGCCGGCTGTCAATGTATTCAGTGCTATTCTGATTACTCCTGATTATCTCGTTTTCTGCCTCTTCAGGATAAGCTAAGTTCTGTTTGAATATTTTTTGCTCATCTGCCTGCAATATGATTTCTGTGTATGATGAGTCTAGTCCAGCTTGCTAACATGTGATTTCTTTTTGCTGGTAAGCTCTGGGGTACGGAGTTGCTTCCCCCGCACCGTTAGTTGGTGCGGGGGCTCGAGCAATCTCTGCGTGGATATTTTGAATAGGGTTTTTTATTGACCGCACAGTTTCCTTCCTATTTTCTGCTATCTAGTATTAGCGGGCCTCATTTGCTAAATCTGATTTCATCTCTGCGTTTGTGCTTTCCCCTTAACTCACCGTTAATATTTGTGGGGGGTTATTCTATATCTTTGGTGTCATTCCACTGAGGCAAGTGAGGACTTACTTTCCCTCCAGGAATAGTCAGTTTCTCAGGCCGTGACGAGACGTCTAGGATTTTTAGATAACGTTCCACGGCTGCCTATAGTTGTTTGCGGATAGGATCAGGTTGCGGTCAATCTAGTTACCACTTCCCCAGAGCTAGTAGTCTGTTCAGTTACTTAGCTAGTCCGACCTGCGATCCTTGCCACTAGGATCATAACAGTACAGCCGGCCTATAAAGTGTTAATTGCATGGCAGAAGCAGGAGAAAAGAAGCTTGGAGATATTTTTTTTTTTTGCTGCCGTGTGTCTAGCTGCTGTGTGTCTGGCTTCTCTCCTCCTCTTAATCTTGGTGTGGCTCTGAGTTCAGCTGCTGATATGGATATCCAGAGTTTAGCCTCCAGTGTGGATCATCTTGCTGCAAGGGTACAAAGTATTCAGGATTTTGTTGTGCACAGTCCTATGTCAGAGCCTAGAATACCTATTCCGGAGTTGTTTTCTGGAGATAGATCTAGGTTCCTGAATTTTAAGAACAATTGCAAGTTGTTTCTTTCTTTGTAACCTCGTTCCTCTGGGGATTCTGTTCAGCAAGTTAAGATTATTATTTCTTTCTTGCGTGGCGATCCTCAAGATTGGGCTTTCGCATTGGCTCCAGGGGATCCTGCATTGCTCAGTGTGGATGCATTTGTTCTGGCCCTTGGATTGCTCTATGAGGAACCTAATCTTGAGAACCAGGCTGAAAAAGCGTTGTTGGCCCTCTCTCAGGGGCAAGATGATGCAGAGGTGTACTGCCAGAAATTTCGGAAATGGTCGGTGCTTACTCAATGGAATGAGTGTGCCCTGGCTGCAAATTTCAGAAAAGGTCTTTCTGAAGCCATTAAGAATGTCATGGTGGGGTTCCCTACGCCTGCAGGTCTGAATGAGTTAATGACTCTGGCCATTCAGATTGATCGGCGTTTGCGGGAGCGCAAACCTGTGCACCATTTGGCGGTGTCTTCTGAACAGACACCTGAGTCTATGCAATGTGATAGAATTCTGACCAGAAGTGAACGGCAAAATTATAGACGGCAAAATGGGTTGTGCTTTTACTGTGGTGACTCAGCTCATGTTATCTCAGCATGCTCTAAGCGCACAAAAAAGATTGATAAATCTGTCACCATCGGTACTTTACAGCCTAAGTTTATTTTGTCTGTTACCCTGATTTGTTCCCTGTCATCTTACCCGGTTATGGCTTTTGTGGATTCAGGTGCTGCCCTGAGTCTGATGGATTTGTCATTTGCCAGGCGCTGTGGTTTTGTTTTGGAGCCTTTAAAATTCCCTATTCCACTAAGGGGAATTGATGCTACACCATTGGCTACGAATAAACCTCAGTACTGGACACAAGTGACCATGTGCATGACTCCTGTTCATCAGGAGGTGATTCGCTTTCTTGTATTGCATAATTTGCATGATGTTGTCGTGTTGGGCCTGCCATGGTTGCAGACTCATAATCCAGTCCTGGATTGGAAAGCAATGTCTGTGTCAAGTTGGGGTTGTCAGGGAATTCATGGCGACGCTCCTGTGGTGTCAATTGCTTCATCCACTCCTTCTGAGGTCCCTGCGTTTTTGTCAGATTACCAGGATGTATTTGATGAGCCCAAACTCAGTTCTCTACCTCCTCATAGGGATTGTGATTGTGCTATAAATTTGATTCCTGGTAGTAAGTTTCCTAAGGGACGACTTTTCAATTTGTCAGTGCCGGAGCATGCTGCTATGCGGAGTTATATAAAGGAGTCTTTGGAGAAAGGACTTATTCGCCCCTCCTCCTCCCCTCTTGGTGCGGGGTTCTTTTTTGTGGCTAAGAAGGATGGTTCCTTGAGACCTTGTATTGATTATCGCCTTCTAAACAAAATCACGGTCAAATTTCAGTATCCTTTGCCATTGTTATCTGATCTGTTTGCTCGCATTAGGGGGTCTAGTTGGTTCACCAAGATAGATCTTCGTGGTGCGTATAACCTTGTGCGTATTAAGCAGGGTGATGAATGGAAAACTGCATTTAATACGCCCGAAGGCCATTTTGAGTACTTGGTGATGCCTTTTGGACTTTCTAACGCTCCTTCTGTCTTTCAGTCCTTTATGCACGACATCTTCCGTGAATATCTGGATAAATTTATGATTGTGTATCTGGATGATATTCTGTTTTTTTTCGGATGATTGGGAGTCCCATGTTAAGCAGGTCAGGATGGTGTTTCAGGTCCTGCGTGCCAATGCTTTATTTGTGAAGGGCTCAAAATGTCTTTTTGGAGTCCAGAAGGTCTCTTTTTTGGGTTTCATTTTTTCTCCTTCTGCTATTGAGATGGACCCAGTCAAGGTTCAGGCTATTCATGACTGGACTCAGCCTACATCTGTTAAGAGTCTTCAGAAGTTCTTGGGTTTTGCTAATTTTTACCGTCGCTTCATCGCTAACTTTTCTGGTGTTGTTAAGCCATTGACGGATTTGACCAAGAACGGTTCTGATGTTACTAATTGGTCTCCTGTGGCTGTGGAGGCCTTTCGGGAGCTGAAGCGCCAGTTTTCTTCGGCTCCGGTCTTATGTCAGCCAGACGTCTCCCTTCCTTTCCAGGTCGAGGTTGATGCTTCTGAGATTGGAGCGGGGGCTGTTTTGTCGCAGAGAAGCTCTGATGGCTCTGTGATGAAGCCATGTGCTTTCTTTTCAAGAAACTTTTCGCCTGCTGAGCGGAATTATGATGTTGGTAATCGGGAGTTGTTGGCTATGAAGTGGGCATTTGAGGAGTGGCGACATTGGCTCGAGGGAGCTAAGCATCGTGTGGTGGTCTTGACTGATCACAAGAATTTGATTTATCTCGAGTCGGCCAAGCGGCTGAATCCTAGACAGGCTCGTTGGTCGTTGTTTTTCTCTCGTTTTGATTTCGTGGTCTCATACCTGCCTGGTTCGAAGAATGTGAAGGCTGATGCTCTTTCTAGGAGTTTTGTGCCTGACTCTCCTGGTGATTCAGAGCCAGCTGGTATCCTCAGAGAAGGGGTGATTTTGTCTGCCATCTCCCCAGATTTGCGACGAGTGCTGCAGGAGTTTCAGGTGGATAGACCTGACCATTGTCCACCGGAGAGACTGTTTGTCCCGGATAGATGGACCAGCAGAGTTATTTCCGAGGTTCATTCTTCGGTGTTGGCAGGCCATCCTGGGATTTTTGGTACCAGAGATTTGGTGGCTAGGTCCTTCTGGTGGCCTTCCTTGTCGCGGGATGTGCGTTCCTTTGTGCAGTCTTGTGGAATTTGTGCTCGGGCTAAGCCTTGCTGTTCTCGTGCCAGTGGCTTGTTGTTGCCTTTGCCTGTCCCGAAGAGGCCTTGGACGCACATTTCCATGGATTTTATTTCAGATCTCCCTGTCTCTCAGAGAATGTCGGTCATTTGGGTGGTGTGTGATCGTTTTTCTAAAATGGTCCATTTGGTGCCCTTGCCTAAGTTGCCTTCCTCCTCCGAGTTGGTTCCTCTGTTTTTTCAAAATGTGGTTCGTTTGCACGGGATCCCTGAAAATATTGTTTCCGACAGGGGATCCCAGTTTGTGTCTAGATTTTGGCGGACCTTTTGTGCTAAGATGGGCATTAATTTGTCTTTTTCGTCGGCCTTCCATCCTCAGACGAATGGCCAAACCGAGCGCACTAATCAGACTTTGGAAACCTATTTAAGATGTTTTGTTTCTGCTGATCAGGATGACTGGGTGACTTTTTTGCCATTGGCCGAGTTTGCCCTTAATAATCGGGCTAGTTCTGCTACTTTGGTTTCGCCTTTTTTTTTGTAATTCAGGGTTTCATCCTCGTTTTTCCTCGGGTCAGGTGGAGTCTTCTGACTGTCCTGGAGTGGATGTTGTGGTGGATAGGTTGCATCAGATTTGGAATCATGTGGTGGACAATTTGAAGCTGTCACAAGAGAAGGCTCAGCGCTTTGCCAACCGCCGCCGCTGTGTGGGTCCCCGACTTCGCGTTGGGGATTTGGTGTGGTTGTCTTCTCGCTTTGTTCCTATGAAGGTCTCCTCTCCTAATTTTAAGCCTCGGTTTATCGGTCCTTATAAGATTTTGGAAGTCCTTAACCCTGTGTCATTTCGTTTGGACCTCCTGGCATCGTTTGCTATTCATAATGTGTTCCATCGGTCGTTGTTGCGGAGGTATGTGGTGCCTGTGGTTCCTTCGGTTGAGCCTCCTGCCCCTGTGCTGGTTGAGGGAGAATTGGAATACGTGGTGGAGAAGATCTTGGATTCTCGTATTTCTAGACGGAGGCTTCAGTATTTGGTTAAGTGGAAAGGCTATGGTCAGGAGGATAATTCCTGGGTTGTCGCCTCTGATGTTCATGCGGCCGATTTGGTTCGTGCCTTCCATGTGGCTCACCCTGATCACCCTGGGGGTTTTGATGAGTGTTCGGTGACCCCTCCTCAAGGGGGGGGGTACTGTTGTGAACTCCGTTTTCAGGCTCCCTCTTGTGGTCACAGATGGTATTGTGTGACTTTGGTTTTTTGGCTCCCCCTGGTGGTTTGGTTTATTATCCTGCGGGTCTGCTGGATCAGCTGCCTCGTTATTCACCAGGGAGGCTCCTATTTAGCTCTGCTTCACTTCCACTTGTTGCCGGCTGTCAATGTATTCAGTGCTATTCTGATTACTCCTGATTATCTCGTTTTCTGCCTCTTCAGGATAAGCTAAGTTCTGTTTGAATATTTTTTGCTCATCTGCCTGCAATATGATTTCTGTGTATGATGAGTCTAGTCCAGCTTGCTAACATGTGATTTCTTTTTGCTGGTAAGCTCTGGGGTACGGAGTTGCTTCCCCCGCACCGTTAGTTGGTGCGGGGGCTCGAGCAATCTCTGCGTGGATATTTTGAATAGGGTTTTTTATTGACCGCACAGTTTCCTTCCTATTTTCTGCTATCTAGTATTAGTGGGCCTCATTTGCTAAATCTGATTTCATCTCTGCGTTTGTGCTTTCCCCTTAACTCACCGTTAATATTTGTGGGGGGTTATTCTATATCTTTGGGGTCATTCCACTGAGGCAAGTGAGGACTTACTTTCCCTCCAGGAATAGTCAGTTTCTCAGGCCGTGACGAGACGTCTAGGATTTTTAGGTAACGTTCCACGGCTGCCTATAGTTGTTTGCGGATAGGATCAGGTTGCGGTCAATCTAGTTACCACTTCCCCAGAGCTAGTAGTCTGTTCAGTTACTTAGCTAGTCCGACCTGCGATCCTTGCCACTAGGATCATAACAGCGCTCATATCCGGCCGCCCGGCCGGATGCGGTAGTTAAATGCCACTGTCTGCGTTTGACAGCGGCATTTAACTAGTTAATAGCGGTAGGTGAATCGCGATTTCACCCGCCGCTATTGCGGGCACATGTCAGCTGTTCAAAACAGCTGACATGTCCCGGTTTTGATGCGGGCTCACCGCGGAGCCCTGCATCAAAGCAGGGGAGCTGACCTCGGACGTACTATCCCGTCCGAGGTCAGTAAGGGGTTAAAATCAATGTGTCTCTGCACATGTCAGCCTGTTTTCGTGGACTGTGTGTCCGTGTGCAAAACACGGAGACATGTCAGTGTTCGTGGGAGCGCACGGATCACACGGACCCATTAAAGTCAATGGGTCCGTGTAAAACACGTACCGCACACAGATGTTGTCCGTGTGCAGTCCGTGTGCCGTGCAGGAGACAGCGCTACAGTAAGCGCTGTCCCCCCAGTGTGGTGCTGAAGCCGCCATTCATTTCTTCTCTCCAGCAGCGTTCGCTGAAGAGAAGATATGAAAAATCTTTTGTTTTTTTGTTGTTAAAATAAACTTTCTGGCAACCTCCCCCCTCCCACCCCCTGTGCCCCCGGCCGCTGTTAGTAAAATACTCACCCGGCTCCACCCGGCTCCCTCGATGCTTCCTCTCCGTGCCGGTGCTTGTCCTGTATGAGCGGTCACGTGGTACCGCTCATTACAGTGATGAATATGCGGCTCCACCCCTATGGGCCCCTATAGCCGAGGGGACTGCCTCCACCAGTGCTACCTCCAGAACTGTTTAAATAATTCAAAAATCTTGAACTGACTGTAAATAGTTAACTGTCTGCTGCTAACGTTTACTAAACCCGACTAGGGTTATTCTTAAAGGGGTCCTCAGTTCCAGGAGGATCCTATGTTTGCACCTGTTTGCACAAGTTGCTTTAAAGAACATTAGAATCATGAACTGTGCATGATCGGAACTTTACTTGTAAATAGTTTGCACCTTCTTAAAGGTGCTTCCTACTGGTTTTACAAAAGAAGCTTTTACAGAGACTGCTTCTGAAAGAGACTGCTGCTAATCTTGTTGTGAGAACTGCTTTGTTTTACAGAGACCTGAAGAAAAACCCGTTGGCGCGGCAGGATTCCGGGTTGGGATACACGCCTTGTAGCCCGCCCAAAAACAACGTTGAGGGTTAATAGCGGGTCCCTCGCATCATCCCTGTTGTTACAACGTTAATAACTGACTTGAGTATTGATACTTTGCACTACCAGTAAAAGAGTCTTGAATATTGTTTAAACCCTTAATGGGAATGTTTAATAGTTGCACTTGACAGAGTATATTAGAGAGTTAATATAGTAATAAAAGCTAATATTTGAACTTGGTTAGAATGATTGATATCCTGATACACTCTTGAATAAGACAGAGAAAATAAAGTAACCCACGGGGGCTGGACAGAAACTTTGCACTTAAAGAAGAATAAAAGTAATAAGATGTTGATTTGCACTTTGAAGCCTAAATAGATAGTATACCCGTACTTGTGTTTCAAAGCTAGTTCATAGTTATATTGTTCTATTACCAGCAAGTGTGCACACAATGTAAATATGCTATGTTATGTAAAGTTTAAGAGACCTCACCTCCCATAAAGGGAAGCATCAGTTCATATTAATTTGCTTCATAGCATTTCAAAAATTTGTGTGTCTTTTGCTATCCTGTAACTGTTGTTTTCTTTTCCCAGTCCGGGAGTACTGGAATTGACGGGGGGGGGGGGGGGGGAGTGCGGCGCCCCAGGGTCCTGGTTGTCGCAGTGGTATTGCTTTCCTCTCGGGGAGAGTGATGCTACGTTTGGAGGCAAAGGATAACTGCATCCAGGTATCACAAACATGCAACACATTTCACACTCCAGGCCACCAGGGGGAGCTTCTGCTCCTATTTATTAGGTCAGTCCCCACATAGGTAAAACTGGTCACCTGTAAGGAAAGTTAGTCAGTGGCTGGCTGAGCTCAGCTCAGTTAATTGGTCCTTGACAGGGATGGGATCCTGTCAGAGAACGAAGGAGAAAGGACACAGAGCTGTGCATGCCCTCAAAGCTGCAGCTCCCAGAAAGAGACATTGAAGGCAGAACTGTATTGCAGCAAGCATGAAGGAAGTCATAACAAAGGAGTGGATACCAGAAGGGGACCAGCCCTACACAGGCTGCCTCCTTCTGAGGTGCAGAATCCCAGTAGCCGGAACACCGAGGGAGTAAAGACCTCCATGCCTTGCTCCAGAGACCACCAGGAAAAAAATTTAATACAGTCTGTTATGTCAGGCTGAGGCCTGTTGTATCTATGGTGGAAAAATCGTAGCTTCGCAGGCATACGTTTCATAGTTATGTCTGCTAGCCGTGTACTAATTTTTTATTTTTTGCCAAATTTCACATACAAGAGAAAAAAAATACAGTCTGTTATCTGTGTCTGGGGCCTGTTGTGGAGAAATCGTAGCTTTGAAGGCATACTGATCAGATATAATTTAACTCCAAATAAATACATTTGTGTTGAGCTTTTGAAATAGTTCAGTACTCCATTTAAAATGGGCAAGTCAAGGGGCAAGGGAAGGGGAAGTGGACGTGATGCTTATGGTGCATGCAGAGGACGAGGCCGTGGCCAAGCTGAAAGTTTGCCACAACAAAGATCCACATCTTCTCACTCAACCTTCCCCCCCAGTTTCTAGGGGATCACAGCACACCACTATTGAAGCCAGAGCAGTGTGAAAGGGTTGTTGGTTGGATAGCGGATAATACTTCCAGTCACTTAGCCACCACCACCATGTCTTCCACACGGTCAAGTCTGAGTAGCCGTGAGTGTGGACTGAATATTCCTCTCTCTGATACTCCTTCCTCCCACCATGCCGAGTGCCCTGAGACAACTGATCCCACACTTGGACACTCCGAAGAGCTGTTCAGTTTTCACTTTCAAGATTCCGGACTCTCGGCCGGTCAACTTGAAGTGGGGCCAGATGAGATCGCATGTAGCGATGCCCAAAGCTTTGACAAGCCATGGTCACACGAAGGCGATGGTGGGAAAGTGTCACAAGAGGTGGACGATGATGAGACACAATTGCCAGAAAGTCAGGAGGAGGAGCAGGGTGCAGTTGTGGAAGAAGAGGTGGTGGATGACATAGTGACTGACCCAACCTGGCAGGAGGACATGCAGAGCGAGGACTGCAGCACACAAGGGGAAGGAGGCATATCACCCCAACAGGCAGGAAGAAGCAGTGTGGTGGCCACAGACAGAAGGTGTGCATCCTCTCCCCGTAACACCAACATGAGGGAAGGTGCCATTCCAACTTTTAGATCTTCCCGAGTCTGGTTATTTTTTAAAGATTCTGCCGATAACCCCAAACAGGCCATTTGCAGCACCTGCCAAGCCCACATCAGCAGGAGTAGCAAAAATACCAGCCCAGTCATTGGAACTCTAGTGGAAATACCCAGCCAACGCCCCACAGGCCACAGTCCTAAATTCTAACATTTCTCTTCTGCTTGGGCTCGAAATGTTGTCTTTTAGGCTCTTTGAGACAGAAGCTTTCTGCAACGTGATGGCACGGCCGTCCCAAGGTACTCGGTCTCCAGTCGCCACTATTTCTCCCTGTGTGCCATACCAGCATTACACCAGCATGTGTCCCACAACATTACCCGTTCCCTCAACAATGCTGTTACTGGGAAAGTCCACCCAACCACGGACACATGGACAAATGCTTGTGGGCAGGGACGGTACATCTCACTGACGTTACACTGGGTTAACATAGTGGAAGCCACGACCCAGTTGGACCTTGGGATGGAACACATCCTCCCCATGCCGAGGATTGCGGGCCCTACGTCAATCAGGGTCGCCCCCACAGTCTACAGCTGTTTATTAACTCCATATTTGGCTGCACAACTGGAATTATTCCCCTGGAGTTGCAACAAAAGAAGCATTGCCTAGTAAATAAGGTTATCCTCCATGGTGAAACTATTTGAAGCCCTTATGAAGATATAAGGCATATGTGGCATGTGTGTGCCGATTACTGTTTTTTGTCTCTATCAAAGATGGTGCTGGGAGTGTAGATTGTCCTCTGCGCATGCGCAAGATGACGCTCACTTCCTTGCAAATAATCTTCTTTCCTTTCTCATGCGCAGTGAGATTAGCCTATCTTGCCTACACTTAAGATGACAGCGGGATGGTAGAATTTCTCTCTCGCATTCGCAGGATGACACTCACTTCCTGATATGCAGTTTTCCTTTTTTTCTTTTTCTCTGCGCAATGAGACTAACAGGACTCCGATTTCAGCATGTATCTGTATGAATCGAATGGGGTGAGGTATGAACGTGATTAATAACATACAGCTGCTATTAAATTATGAATTAATGTTTAGATACCTATTATAATGCTCTACCTTTATGTATAACACTGCACTGCACTTTATTAGGTTTTTTATATACTGTATATGAATTGTGAATACACTTTTGTATATTGTTTTCTAGGAAAATTATATACTCTTTCTTATGTAATTGTTGTTAAACACGTTAATTATCTGTATGCTTTAAAAATCATGTATGCACACTCATGTGCTGCTTGAGAATGGTTCTCACTAATGAACCGAAACATCGACATGTTGGGCCATTAAACAAAAGTCTTTTTTTCACTCTGAATGGTGTGCTGCCTCCAATTTCTGAATATCTTAAGTTTTGGTGGTTACCTAGGGGGCCTTGCACTCAACCTGTGATTGCTAGTGCTGCTCTTATTTTTTCAATTTATATATATATACACTCACCGGCCACTTTATTAGGTACACCATGCTAGTAACGGGTTGGACCCCCTTTTGCCTTCAGAACTGCCTCAATTCTTCGTGGCATAGATTCAACAAGGTGCTGGAAGCATTCCTCAGAGATTTTGGTCCATATTGACATGATGGCATCACACAGTTGCCGCAGATTTGTCGGCTGCACATCCCAAAGATGCTCCATACAAGGCAGGATGGATCCATGCTTTCATGTTGTTTACGCCAAATTCTGACCCTACCATCCGAATGTCGCAGCAGAAATCGAGACTCATCAGACCAAGCAACGTTTTTCCAATCTTCTACTGTCCAATTTCGATGAGCTTGTACAAATTGTAGCCTCAGTTTCCTGTTCTTAGCTGAAAGGAGTGGTACCCGGTGTGGTCTTCTGCTGCTGTAGCCCATCTGCCTCAAAGTTCGACGCACTGTGCGTTCAGAGATGCTCTTAGGCCTACCTTGGTTGTAACGGGTGGCGATTTGAGTCACTGTTGCCTTTCTATCAGCTCGAACCAGTCTGCCCATTCTCCTCTGACCTCTGGCATCAACAAGGCATTTCCGCCCACAGAACTGCCGCTCACTGGATTTTTTTTCTTTTTCGGACCATTCTCTGTAAACCCTAGAGATGGTTGTGCGTGAAAATCCCAGTAGATCAGCAGTTTCTGAAATACTCAGACCAGCCCTTCTGGCACCAACAACCATGCCACGTTCAAAGGCACTCAAATCACCTTTCTTCCCCATACTGATGCTCGGTTTGAACTGCAGGAGATTGTCTTGACCATGTCTACATGCCTAAATGCACTGATTTGCCGCCATGTGATTGGCTGATTAGAAATTAAGTGTTAACAAGAAGTTGGACAGGTGTACCTAATAAAGTGGCCGGTGAGTGTATATATATATATATATATATATATATATATATATATATATATATATAATTTATATAGTGCCATTAATTCCATAGTGCCATACACGAGAAAGGGGTAACGTACAGAGTTATAGATATCACTTACAGTAAACAAATTTACAATGACAGACTGGTACAGAGGGGAGAGGACCCTGTCCTTGCGGACTTACAATATATATATATATATATATATATATATATATATATATATATATATATATATATATATATATATATATACACACACATATGTATCAAAGCGTGGGTGGAGGCACAAATAAGAGCAGGGTTCTGACAAACCTGCTGCAAGAGATTGATCTGATATCCAGCATGCTCAGGCGCTGGCCCTTTCACACTCCCATCATCAGTACTCCAAATGAGTGTATTCTGATATCAGTCCAACTGAAGGAAGGTGAATAGACTGTGGAAAAGCAGAAGCTTGATAGCCACATAAAAGCCTTTTTTACTGGAATCAAGAAAAATCCCCCATTAAAGAGATTTGCAAAGTTTCATGACTTTCCATGCTGGACAAATATATATATATATATATATATATATATATATATATATATATATATATATATAATGAAATTTTAGTTACTCTTTAAGTGAGACGACAGATTTGAAAAATGGGGCTGCATGAGAAAAGGCAAATACTGGCTGTCATGGGAAGAAGATAATAACTATACTTGTTTAATTGAAATATTAGTCTAAATCACAGTAAATATAAGTATAGATGATTCTGCTGAGTACTGCACATTGCATAACTAGCTAAAAGTAATGGGGAAAAGGAAGTGAGATTTCTAAGTTTGACAAACCTAGTTGATAGTGCTGATTTGGGTAGGGCTTGTTCTAGTGAACTTTATCAGAAAATAAATCTAAGCAAAGCAGTTATAAAACCACAAGAGAAAATGGCAAACATCGATGTGACTGCTCTTGATGAAAGTCCATATAAAGACATCCTCCAATATCATCAATCATACTATATTTGTCATATGATCAAACGATAGGAAGAAAAACAAACCAGACAGAAAAGTTAAAAACAAGTACATATTAGGTGAATACAAAGAAATGTGAGACTAAGTGGGTTAAAAGAGACTAAAGATCTATATAAAATTATTAATCATATGAGCTACCTCAGAATTTCTTTTAGGGATATATGAGAAGGATAATCTGCAGCTGGCTACTAATGGTTTTCTTGAAAGATGCAGACTTTTTTCCTGCAAGAGAAATCTTGTATCCGATTGTGAAAAGAGGAGATAAGAGGGGAACAGAGAAGGAGCTTTTGTGAGGATTGGAGGTTGCGTGTAGGTAAATACCGGGAGACAGTACCGGAAGTATAGGTACCGTCACATTAAGCGACGCTGCAGCGATATAGACAACGATGCCGATCGCTGCAGCGTCGCTGCAGCGTCGTTGTGTGGTCGCTGGAGAGCTGTCACACAGACAGATCTCCAGCGACCAATGATGCCGAAGTCCCCGGGTAACCAGGGTAAACATCGGGTTACTAAGCACAGGGCCGCGCTTAGTAACCCGATCTTTACCCTGGTTACCAGTGTAAATGTAAAAAAACCAAAACACTGCATACTTACATTCCGGTGTCTGTCGGGTCCCCCGGTGTCCGCTTCCCTGCACTGTGTAAGCGCCGGCCCTAAAGCAGAGTGGTGATGTCACCGCTGTGCTTTGCGGCCGGCACTGACACATTCAGTGCAGGAAGCTCTGAGCAGCAGCGCGGACGCCGGGGGACGTGACACACATCAGAAGGTGAGTATGTAGTGTTTTTTTTTTTACTTTTACAATGGTAACCAGGGTAAATATCGGGTTACTAAGCGCGGCCCTGCGCTTAGTAACCCGATATTTACCCTGGTTACCATTGTAAAACATTGCTGGCATCGTTGCTTTTGCTGTCAAACACAACGATACATGCCGATCTGATGACCAAATAAAGTTCTGGCCTTCTAGCTCCGACCAACGATATCACAGCAGGATCCAGATCGCTGCTGCGTGTCAAACACAACGATATCGCTATCCAGGACGCTGCAACGTCACGGATCACTATCGTTATCGTTGGAAAGTTGGTCAGTGTGAAGGTACCTTAAGTACCGGGAGATGTATGGAGGAGACAGGTTGTGGATGGCTTTGTATGTCATGGTTAAGGTTTTGAACTGGAGTCTTTGAGCAATGGGGAGCTAGTAAAGGGATTGACAGAGAAGAGAGGCTGGAGAATAGGGGCAGAGGGGGAGGGCAGGTGATTAAGTTGGACAGCAGTGTTTAGGATAAATTGGAGGGGTGCTAGAGTATTAGAAGGGAGGCCACAGAGTAGGAGGTTGCAGTAGGCAGGACAATATGAGGGTATACACTAGTGTTTTTGCAGAGTCTTGGTTAAGGAATGTATGGATCCAGGAAACATTTTTAATTTGGAGTCAGCAGGAGATGGAAAGGGCTTGGATATGTGGTATGAAGGAGAGAACAGAAGCAAGGGTTACCCCGAGGCAGCGAGCTTGTGGGAATGCTGAGAGTGAGCAGCCATTTACTTTAATGGGTAGGTCTGTTGGGGGGTTGAGTGAAATGGGGAAAAGATGATAAATTCTGTTTTGTTCATGTTAAGTTTTAGAAATCATGCAGAGAAGAAGGATGAAATAGCGGACAGATATTGTGGGATTCTGGTTAGTAAAAAGGTGATATTGGATCCAGAGAGATAGCTATGTGTGTCATCGGCATAGAGGTGATACTGAAAGCCGTGGAACTTTATGAGCTGTCCCAGGTGTAGATGGAGAAGAGAAGGCATCCTAGAACTGAACCTTGGGGGACACCGACAGATAGGGGGCGAGATAAGTAGGTGGTGTGTGAATGGGAGATGCTGAATGTCTGGTCTGTTAGATATGAAGAGATAAAAGATATAGCCAAGTCTGTGATGCCAACAGATGAGAGAATCAGTAGAAAGAGGGAATGGTCCACTGTGTCAAAGGCAGAGGACAGGTCCAGGAGGAGAAGGACAGAGTAATGTCACTTGGCTTTAGTAGTTAGTAGGTAATTGGTGACTTTAGCTAGACCAGATTGTAACTGGTCAAAGAGGGAGCAGGGGGAGAGGTTCGAGGACCGTTCAAAATGGACATGCTGTTCAAATAGTTTTGAGGCATGGGGAGAAGTGATATGGTGTGATAGCTAGACACAGAATGGGTCAAGGGAGGGCTTTCTGAGGATGGTTGTGATTGAGGCATGTTTAAAGCATGAGGCATGAGAGGAAGACACCAGTTATTAACCCCTTCCCGACATGCGCCGTACTAGTACTGCGCTGCCGGCACTGCATTACTGACAGCCGCAGTACTAGTACGGCGCTGCCATTTTCCGGTCACCGCGTCGCATCGCGCGGTGATCAGGACCCGATGGCTGCTGTCCCTGACAGCAGACATCCCTGCACGTAGCTCCGGGGGGTTGCACCGCCCCCCCCGCATCAGCGATCGCTGTGATTGGCTGGTCAATTCTGACCAGCCAATCACAGCGAAATTACAATAAAGTTAAGAAAAAAAAGAAAAAAAACATGTGACAGGCTGTGATTGATGCTGTGTGACGTCGCACCAATCACAGCCGTCACAGTAGGTGGGGTGATCGCCACGTCACCTCACCTGATTAACCCCTATGGCGCTGATTGGCTGAACAATAGCTTCTAGCCAATCAGCGCCAAAGGGGTTAATTTAAAATACCGATCACCGCCCTGCACGCCATCTTTCTCTCAGATTTGGCGTGCAGAGCGGTGGTCTAAGCCCCTCTGTGATACCTGAGTCAAAGAATTCATTGGTGGCCAGTGCGATCGTCCCGGCGATCTCCTGCCTCCTGTGCTGTGCTGATCTCCAGCTTGTGCTCCTGTGCCGTGTGCTCTCTGCTGCTGCCACCTGCTGCTGTGTGAGGCCTGTGATCACAGCAGCAGCAGCAGCACCTCCCCCACCCCTTTCCCATCCCCCCATCCCTGTTCCAGTACCCCCACCCTCCAATTGAAATTTTTTGCGCACTTTTTTGCGCTTTTTTTCCTGTGTGCGGCGTCCCGCGCAGAGCATTCGTGCTCTTCCTGTGTCCGCAGCGCTCTGATCAGTATCGCTGCTGATCAGAGTCTGCACCACAGGACTTTTTTTTTTTTAGCTAGTTAGCGTAGCGGACGTTGCAGTCTAAGCGACGTCCGTTTTTTTTTTTTTAGAAAAAAAATTGTAGTTAGTACAGTGTAGTTTTAGACGTAACAAGGTAGCGTAGCCGGCGTCACTGTTTGGTGATGTCCCCCCATCCCTGTTCCAGTACCCCCCTCCCCCCTCCAATTCAATTTTTAGCGCACTTTTTTGCGCTTTTTTTCCTGTGCGTGGCGTCCCGCGCAGAGCATTTTGTGCTCTTCCTGTGTCCGCAGCTCTTTGATCAGTATCGCTGCTGATCAGAGACTTCGCTACAGGACTTTTTTTTTCTTTAGCTAGTTAGCGTAGCGGACATTGCAGTCTAAGCGACGTCCGATTTTTTTTACAAAAATATAATAATAGTAGTTAGTACAGTGTAGTTTTAGACGTAGATTAGCTGGTGTCACAGAGTTAGTGACGACCGGTCTTTTTTTTCAGAGAAAAAAAAAATTGGACAGAGTAGTTTAGTGGTAGCGTGTTAGTGTAGCCAGCGTCACAGCGTTAGTGACGACCGATCATCTTTTAGAAAAAAAAAAATCGTACAGAGTAGTTTTATAGGTAGGGAGGTAGTGTCTTTTTTGCATAAAAAAAATCTGCTATCGCCGGATAATCTCTAGTGCATTAGGGGAGCGTACGTCACACTGTTAGTGGCGTTCGCTCTTCTTTTGTAAAAATAATAATTAGTTTAGTCGTCTAATTTTTAGCGCGTTCATTAGGGGAGCGTACGTCACACTGTTAGTGGCGTTCGCTCTTCTTTTGTAAAAAGAATAATTAGTTGCGTCGTCTAATTGTTAGCGCGTTCATTAGGGGAGCGTACGTCACACTGTTAGTGGCGTTCGCTCTTCTTTTGTAAAAAGAATAGTTGCGTTGTCTAATTTTTAGCGTGTTCATTAGGGGAGCGTACGTCACACTGTTAGTGGCGTTCGCTCTTCTTTTGTAAAAAGAATAATTAGTTGCGTCATCTAATTTTTAGCGCGTTCATTAGGGGAGCGTACGTCACACTGTTAGTGGCGTTCGCTCTTCTTTTGTAAAAAGAATATAGTTGCGTCGTCTAATTTTTAGTGCGTTCATTAGGGGAGCGTACGTCACACTGTTAGTGGCGTTCGTTTTTTCTTTTGCAAAAAAAAGATTTAGTTGCGTACGGTAAATTTATACTTTTTTTATACAAACTTATTTTTTTACATCTGATTTTTCTTTTCATCTTTTTTTCTTGTTTCTCCTACATTTTTTCTCACTACTTGTTTTTTCTCTCTGATTGGTTATAATAAAGACTACCCTATACAAAAGCCCCACACATTACACGTGTAAAAGCACCACTTACACACACATCCCCAGGGTTTGGGAAAAAAAATGGCCCATTCGTCAACAAGGCGCTATTCACCAGAGGAGGCTTACGCCATCCTTGCGTCCGACACGGATACAGCCAGTGAGGAAGATCCCACATTCCTCTATTCCTCCTCCTCATCATCATCATCATCATCCTCCTCATCTGGTGAGGAAGGACCCCCAACAAGGCGCCGAAGGACCCAGGCAACTCCTGCAGCAATCGATCCCGTATGGATTGCACCCCCTGAAAATTTTCAGCCCGTCATTCCGGATTTCAGCAGCAGCTCAGGAATCCAGTTTGACACGACTGGCCTCACTGAAATTGACTTCTTCAAATTCTTTTTCAGTGATGAAACAATAAATCTTATGGTGGCCCAGACGAACCTTTATGCCCATCAATTTTTCACCCAAAATCCCACGTCATCACACGCCAGATGGACCCCCGTAAATGCAGCAGAGATGATGACATTTTGGGGAATTGTGCTGCATATGGGCATAATCAAAAAGCCAGAGCTTCGGCAATACTGGAGTACTGAAATTCTCTACAGTACACCGGTATTCCGCATGGCCATGAAAAGGACACGATTTGAAGGGATCCAAAAAATTTTGCATTTCAGTGATAATGCGCAGTGTCCTCCCCGAGACGATCCAAACTTTGATCGTCTATATAAAATTCGGCCAGTGATTGAACACTTCAGCAGAAAATTTGCTGAGGCGTACACACCCCAGAGGGACATCGCTATTGATGAATCTCTGGTTCATTTCAAAGGGAGGCTAAAATTCCAACAGTACCTGCCCAGTAAGAGGTCCAGGTACGGAATAAAGCTGTACAAACTGTGCGAGAGTACCTCAGGGTACACCCACAGATTTAGGGTCTACGAGGGTAAGGACACCCAGATTAACCCTCCTGAATGCCCCCCCATCCTGGGGGTGAGTGGGAAAATTGTGTGGGAATTGCTGCACCCACTGCTGGATAAGGGTTATCACCTCTACATTGATAACTTTTACACCAGCATCCCACTCTTTAAGGCCCTCTCTGCCAGAGGTACAGCTGCATGTGGCACCGTGCGAAAAAATCAGCGTGGCCTCCCTAAGCCTCTAATTGGACAAATGCTGTGAAAAGGGGAAAGCAGAGCCAAATGCAGCGACAACATGCTGGTGGTCAAGTATAAGGACAAAAGGGATGTCCTTATCCTGACCACCATACACCGTGACAACAGCACCCTTGTCACTGTTCGTGGGACCACAACACAAGTCCCAAAGCCAGATTGTATCCTGGATTACAATCTGTACATGGGGGGTGTGGATCTCTCAGATCAGGTCCTCCAACCATACAGTGCCATGTGAAAATCTTACGTATGGTACAAAAAATTGGCCGTGCACATTGTACAGATGGCAATGTACAATGCATTTGTGCTGTTCCGATCTACAGGCAATACGGGGGGGACCTTCCTTCAGTTTCAGGAGGTAGTCATCAAGGCCCTAATGTTTGGCACACAGGGAGGTGAGGGTCCCCGTACTTCTGAATCTGATAGTGCCCGTATTGTCCCAGGTCAACATTTCCCAGGACAGGTTCCCCAAACAGCGAGGACAGGACGATCACAAAAACGGTGCAGAGTATGTTCCAAGAGGGGAATCCGAAAGGATACAATTTACCATTGTGAAACCTGCCCTGAGAAACCTGGCCTTTGCATTAAGGATTGCTTCAAAGCATACCACACGTCCACAAATTAATAAAATTAGTTTATACCCTGTTGACACAACACACTTTTATTATCTGATGTACCGAACACATCTTACACATAACACCACATTATAAATTCATACACCAGTAAAACCAAAAGAATTAAAATCAATACTATAAAACTATGCCTCTAGATATATTCCTTCAGGGGTGTAGTTTCCAAAACGGGGTCACTGGTGAGGCACTTGGAGGTTTACGGTGCTCACCACATATCTAAATAAATTCCTTGGGAGGTCCAGTTTCCAAAATGGGGTCACTGGTGAGGTACTTGGAGGTTTACGGTGCTCACCACATATCTAAATAAATTCCTTGGGAGGTCCAGTTTTCAAAATGGGGTCACTTGTGGGAGATTTCCACTGTTGAGGCACATTAGGGGCTCTGCAAACACAACATGACGCCCGCAGACCATTCCATCAAAGTCTGCAATCCAAAATGTCACTTATTCCATTCCGAGCCCCGACGTGTGCCCAAACAGTGGTTTTCCCCCACATATGGGGTATCGGCGTACTCATGAAAAATTGCACAACATCTTTTTCTGTCTATTTTGTCCTATAACCTTTGGGAAAATAAAAAAAATCGTAGCTAAAAGATCATTTTTGTTGAAAAATTGTGTTGTTTTTTTTTCACGACTCATTGTTATAATTTTTGGTGAGGCACTTGGAGGTTTACGGTGCTCACCACATATCTAAATAAATTCCTTGGGAGGTCCAGTTTTCAAAATGGGGTCACTTGTGGGAGATTTTCACTGTTGAGGCACATTAGGGGCTCTGCAAACACAACATGACGCCCGCAGACCATTCCATCAAAGTCTGCAATCCAAAACGTCACTTATTCCATTCCGAGCACCGACGTGTGCCCAAACAGTGGTTTTCCCCCACATATGGGGTATCGGTGTATTCAGGAGAAATTGCAAAACAACTTTAGTAGTCCATTTCTCCTTTTACACTTGTGAAGATAAAGAAATTGTTGCTAAAAAGATCATTTTTGGGGAAAAAATGTGATTTTTTTATTTTCACGCCTCTATGTTCTAAACTTCTGTGAAGCACCTGGGGGTTCAAAGTGCTCACAACATAGCTAGATAAGTTCCTTGAAGGGTCTAGTTTCCAAAATGGGGTCACTTGTGGCGGTTTTCCACTGTTTAGGTACATCAGGGGCTCTCCAAACGCGACATGGTGTCCGATCTCAATTCCAGCCAATTTTGGTTTGAAAAAGTCAAATGGCGCTCCTTCCCTTCCGAGCCCTGCTGTGCGCCCAAACAGTGGTTTTCCCCCACATATGGGGTATCAGTGTATTCAGGATAAATTGAAAAACAACTTTAGTGGTCCATTTTCTCCTTTTACACTTGTGAAGATAAAGAAATTGTTGCTAAAAGATCATTTTTGGGGAAAAAATTTGATTTTTTATTTTCACACCTCTATGTTCTAAACTTCTGTGAAGCACCTGGGGGTTCAAAGTGCTCACAACATAGCTAGATAAGTTCCTTGAAGGGTCTAGTTTCCAAAATGGGGTCACTTGTGGCGGTTTTCCACTGTTTAGGTACATCAGGGGCTCTCCAAACGCGACATGGTGTCCGATCTCAATTCCAGCCAATTTTGGTTTGAAAAAGTCAAATGGCGCTCCTTCCCTTCTGAGCCCTGCCGTGCGCCCAAACAGTGGTTTTCCCCCACATATGGGGTATCAGTGTATTCAGGATACATTGCACAACAACTTTAGTGGTCCATTTTCTCCTTTTACACTTGTGAAGATAAAGAAATTGTTGCTAAAAGATCATTTTTGGGGAAAAAATTTGATTTTTTATTTTCACACCTCTATGTTCTAAACTTCTGTGAAGCACCTGGGGGTTCAAAGTGCTCACAACATAGCTAGATAAGTTCCTTGAAGGGTCTAGTTTCCAAAATGGGGTCACTTGTGGCGGTTTTCCACTGTTTAGGTACATCAGGGGCTCTCCAAACGCGACATGGTGTCCGAACTCAATTCCAGCCAATTTTGGTTTGAAAAAGTCAAATGGCGCTCCTTCCCTTCCGAGCCCTGCCGTGCGCCCAAACAGTGGTTTTCCCCCACATATGGGGTATCAGTGTATTCAGGAGAAATTGCACAACAACTTTAGTGGTCCATTTTCTCCTTTTACACTTGTGAAGATAAAGAAATTGTTGCTAAAAGATCATTTTTGGGGAAAAAATGTGATTTTTTATTTTCACGCCTCTATGTTCTAAACTTCTGTGAAGCACCTGGGGGTTCAAAGTGCTCACAACATAGCTAGATAAGTTCCTTGAAGGGCCTAGTTTCCAAAATGGGGTCACTTGTGGCGGTTTTCCACTGTTTAGGTACATCAGGGGCTCTCCAAACGCGACATGGTGTCCGATCTCAATTCCAGCCAATTTTGGTTTGAAAAAGTCAAATGGCGCTCCTTCCCTTCCGAGCCCTGCCGTGCGCCCAAACAGTGGTTTTCCCCCACATATGGCGTATCAGTGTATTCAGGATAAATTGCACAACAACTTTAGTGGTCCATTTTCTCCTTTTACACTTGTGAAGATAAAGAAATTGTTGCTAAAAGATCATTTTTGGGGAAAAAATGTGATTTTTTATTTTCACGCCTCTATGTTCTAAACTTCTGTGAAGCACCTGGGGGTTCAAAGTGCTCACAACATAGCTAGATAAGTTCCTTGAAGGGTCTAGTTTCCAAAATGGGGTCACTTGTGGCGGTTTTCCACTGTTTAGGTACATCAGGGGCTCTCCAAACGCGACATGGTGTCCGATCTCAATTCCAGCCAATTTTGGTTTGAAAAAGTCAAATGGCGCTCCTTCCCTTCCGAGCCCTGCCATGCGCCCAAACAGTGGTTTTTCCCCACATATGGGGTATCAGTGTATTCAGGATAAATTGCACAACAACTTTAGTGGTCCATTTTCTCCTTTTACACTTGTGAAGATAAAGAAATTGTTGCTAAAAGATCATTTTTGGGGAAAAAATGTGATTTTTTATTTTCACGCCTCTATGTTCTAAACTTCTGTGAAGCACCTGGGGGTTCAAAGTGCTCACAACATAGCTAGATAAGTTCCTTGAAGGGTCTAGTTTCCAAAATGGGGTCACTTGTGGCGGTTTTCCACTGTTTAGGTACATCAGGGGCTCTCCAAACGCGACATGGTGTCCGATCTCAATTCCAGCCAATTTTGGTTTGAAAAAGTCAAATGGCGCTCCTTCCCTTCCGAGCCCTGCCATGCGCCCAAACAGTGGTTTTCCCCCACATATGGGGTATCAGTGTATTCAGGATAAATTGCACAACAACTTTAGTGGTCCATTTTCTCCTTTTACACTTGTGAAGATAAAGAAATTGTTGCTAAAAGATCATTTTTGGGGAAAAAAATTTGATTTTTTATTTTCACGCCTCTATGTTCTAAACTTCTGTGAAGCACCTGGGGGTTCAAAGTGCTCAAAACATAGCCAGATAAGTTCCTTGAAGGGTCTAGTTTCCAAAATGGGTTCACTTGTGGCGGTTTTCCACTGTTTAGGTACATCAGGGGCTCTCCAAACGCGACATGGTGTCCGATCTCAATTCCAGCCAATTTTGGTTTCAAAAAGTCAAATGGCGCTCCTTCCCTTCCGAGCCCTGCCATGCGCCCAAACAGTGGTTTTCCCCCACATATGGGGTATCGGTGTATTCAGGAGAAATTGCACAACAACTTTAGTGGTCCATTTTCTCCTTTTATACTTGTGAAGATGAAAAAATTGTTGCTAAAAGATCATTATGTGGAAAAAAAAGTTAACTGTTAATTTTTTCCTTCCACATTCCGTTAATTCCTGTGAAGCACCTGAAGGGTTAATAAAATTCTTGAATGTGGTTTTGAGTACCTCAAGGGGTGTAGTTTTCAGAATGGTGTCACTTTTGGGTATTTTAAATCCTATAAACCCCTCAAAGTGACTTCAAATGTGATGTGGTCCCTAAAAAAAATGGTTTTGTAAAGGTTGTTGCAAAAATGAGAAATCGCTGTTTAACTTTTAACCCTTATAACTCCCTAACAAAAAAACATTTAGTTCCAAAATTTTGCTGATGTAAAGTAGACGTGTGGGAAATGTTATTTATTACCTAATTTGTGCGATATGAGTCTCTAATGCAAGGGTATAAAAATTCAAAGTTTGAACATTTCAAAATTTTCAAAATTTTCACCAAATTTCTGTTTTTTTCACAAATAAACGCAAGTAATATCAAATAAATTTTGCCACTATCATGAAGTACAATATGTCACGAGAAAACAATGTCAGAATCAGCAGGATCCGTTGAAGCGTTTCAGAGTTATAACCTCATAAAGTGACAGTGGTCAGAATTGTAAAAATTGGCCGTGTCAGTTAGGTGAAAACAGGCTTCAGGGTGAAGGGGTTAATGACTAGATTGTGGCCCGATTCTAACGCATCGGGTATTCTAGAATATGCATGTCCCCGTGGTATATGGACAATGATGATTCCAGAATTCGCGGCAGACTGGGCCCGTCGCTGATTGGTCGAGGCAACCTTTATGACATCGTCGCCATGGCAACCATTATGACATCTACGTCGATACTGTGCCCGTCGCTGATTGGTCGAGGCCGCCAGGCCTCGACCAATCAGAGACGCGGGATTTCCATTATGACATCATCGTCGCCATGCTGTGCCCGTCGCTGATTGGTTGAGGCCTGGCGGCCTCGACCAATCAGAGAGGCGGGATTTCCAGGACAGACAGACAGACAGAAAAACCCTTAGACAATTATATATATAGATAGGTTGAAGAGGTGGTTAGGGTTGAGATGAAGGCTGTAGTAAGGTTTGGGATGAGGTGGGATGGGATTTGATCAAATGCACAGGTAGTGATCTGTGACCTGGAGAGTAGAGAGGAAAGTTTATCTTCTGTAATATCGGAGAAGCTGGTTTTGGAGGAAGAGGGCTATGTGTTTTTGCGGAGGCGGTGTGGGGGATATAGACCAAAACTCATCTTTAATACGATAAGCCCACAGCAGTACCCCACCTCCACCATGCTGGCATCTGAGCCAAAGTGAAGGTTTGTGCCATTACTTATCCAGCCATGTGTCAATCCATTTGGTCTGTCAGAGGTGTCTCCCCAAGCCAAATTAGGTATCTGCTTTGCACTGAAGAAGGGTTAACAACCTGAAACACATGTCTGCAAATGTTTTTTTTTTTTGTTTTTTTTTTTCATTTCTTGAACTAATGCATATGGCAAGATTTGTTAAAGGGTAAATATTGGTTTTTAGGATTGCTATTTTGAATAGGTAGTGCTAGACAGGGATAAAAACAGACAGAAAGGGGGCACTCAATATATGAGCACTTTGCAATCCAAATTCTTCATATTTCATATTTCTTCTGCTTTGGAGGTGGAAGTGGACCCCTTACCTCTTGAGCCCTTCTGTGGTTGCACAGATTACACTAATGATATATCTGCCCCTTGCTCTAAATTTAACAGATTAATAGGAGCCCCATTGATTCACTATTGATTCATATGAAGTGCATCTGGTTTCTATTTGCTGTGTATTTAGAATGAAAGAAGACATTCTGCATGCAAGACCTTTTTTCATTGTAAAAATAAACAACAGGCAGAATCCAAACAGACGCCATAAAATTCACGGAGGCCCCTCTGCTTCCATTTGAAATATGAATGCAATGGAAACTGATTCAGTTTTTTTTCTTTCATCTGTTCTAAGCAGATCAGACCAACTGAAAAGATAAATGGACACGAGAAAAGAACCTTATTTTTAGACTAGGCAGTCTCAAACTGCACCAAATTAATCACAGTTGCTCATGCGGCTTGATAAATTTGGGATATTTTAAGAATGTCCAGTTAAAACGTTCTCCAGTTATTATTTAGCTTACTTTGTGCTAGAAATTTACTCCAAAAGTTTGACATATGGTGGTTCACATTAGGCCACAACCAGTTTCCATACAGGCCACACCCCTTTCCCATACAGACCACACCCATTTCCATACCGGCCACACTCCTTTTCAAAAAAGCCACAAATCTTATAGGATAGAGCACAGAAAGTGGCTAAAACACATACTAAATACTGTGCAAATCATGGACAAAACTACTTTTGATACAAATCACTCCAGTATTCAGGCATATTTCATTAGATAAATCTCCCCTACTGCATGATTATACTGTGTGAATGACATCTAATTCCTGCTTCATGTCGGATGCCTAGGTTATGCTAATCTCGTGGGTATTGTCACTGTACCAGTGATATCAGCAGAGCGGTGATAATATACCCGTCGGTGCTGGAGACTAGTCCCCCCCAGATGACATCACTGGTCTCTGCTGGTATAGTGACACCGCGATGTTGCTCGCATATTGCTATTCCGAAAACAACGGCGCGTTGGACGCTGTCAATAGGGGAGACAGCGCAGATACAGAGCTGTCTACAGGGGAGACACAGCAAGGACAGCACAGCCCCTGAAATGAGCATCATTGATGATGCTTCATTTCAGGGTATGGCCGGAGGCTGCAGCAGTGACTGCAGCCTTTGACCCCTGATGGTACTTCATTTGAGTATCCCAGCAAGCACTGGGATGCTTAAACTAATCGTCATCAGACCGGAAATAGAAAGAAAAATACTCTACCTGTTAGACACTGTAGATAGGGAACGGTAGGGAATTTTTAAAGCAAGTACTGGAAAATTATAAAATACCTTAGATTATGGGACTAAGCAAATAAGGAGTTAGCAAAATTAATTTGTCTTTGAACGACCCCTTTAACGTCATGGAATTCTTTTTTCATTTTTGATCACAGCATACCAAAAGCCATTGCTTTTCTTTTTCATTAGCAATAGCCATTTGAAGGCAGATCTTCAGTAGGACATTTTTTTTGCAAGGCATATAATATAGTAAAATACTATATAAAAGCAATCATTTTTACAGCGTTCACTGCGGAATGAAAATGACATTTTAACTACATTCTACAGAACAGTGCTTTTACAGCAATACCAAATTTATATAGTTTTTGTGTCTTACATAGGCTTTTGCAACATTTAAAAACAAAGTAATAATTAATTACCTTGCCTTGCCAAAAGACAAAGATCCAAAAAACATGCATTTTAATTCTTAAGTCAGCAAAGTTGTATGTAGAATTGTACGGTATTTTGTGAGATATAGTTTTTATTAGTACCATTTTGCAGTACATACAATTTTTATTCACTTTTTATTCTGCTCTTTTGGAAGAGAGGTGAGTTAAAAAACAAATATGGCATTTTGTGTAATTGTGGTAATCTAATTTTACATAGGAGAAATAATGTATCATTAGGTTAACATCTTGCTGTGGTAAGAAACAGAGGATGGTTATTATTTGTACACACTCTGATTGGGGTCACCATTAACAGTGGGATACCAAAGGGGTCAGTTTTGTGTCCTCTTCTTTTTAACATATTTATTAATGATATTGTATAGCACATACAGAGTTAAATGTCAATATTTGAAAAGGCTACTAAACTCTACAAGGTAACCAACACAGGGATTTAGGTAAGCTGGAGGCCAAGACTGAAAATGAGAAATTAAGTTTAATGTAGATAAACGTAAAGTCATGCACTTGGGCAGAGGAAATAAAATGTTCCATTATGTGCTAAATGGTAAAATTAAATGGTAAAACATTGGTTAAAACTGTTAACGAAAAACACTTGTTTGTATTGGTGGACAGCAAATTCCAGTTTATTGGCCAGTGCCAGGTAGTTACTGCCAAGGCAAATAAAATCATGGGAAAAAAAAAGAGGGCAAAATCTGAGCCTGGAAATTATAGGCTGGAAAGATTAGCCTCTACTATGGCTAAAATTCCTGAGAGATTTTTCAGAGATGCTATCCTGGAGTATCTCAATAAGAATAACCTCATGACCTAACATAAATATGGCTTTTTGAGGGATCAGTCAAACTTATCTGATCAATTTCTATGAGGAGGTAAGTTCCAGACTGAAGCTATGGATGTTTTCTATCTGGACTTTTCAAAGGTGTTTGATATAGTGCCCCACAAATGCTTGGTACATAAAATGAGAGTAATAGGATTAGGGAAAAATATGTGTAACTCTGTTAACAACTGGCTCAGTGATAGGAAACAGAGGCGGTTATTAATGGAACACTCTCAGATTGGGTCACAGTTAACAGCAGGGTAAGACAGATGTCAGTAGTGGGCCCTCTTCTTTTAAACTTTTTTATTAATGATCTTTCAGAGAACATGCACAATATAATTTCAATATTTGCTGATAATACTAAACTTTGCAAGGCAATCAACACAAAGGATGATAATTTAGCATTACTGAGATATTTATGCAAGCTGGAAGCTTATGCTGAGAAATGGCAATTGAAATTAAATGTACTAAATTATAAAACACTGAAAAAGACTTGGGCATATGAATGGATGGCAAAGTAAATGTTAGTGACCAGTGCCAGGCAATTTGCTGCCAAGGCAAATAAAATAATGGGACGTGTTAAAAAAGGCACAGATGCTCATGACAAGAACATAGTTTTTGCTCTATACAAGTCACTAATCTGGCCACACTTAAAATACAGTGTACAATTTTGGGCTCCAGTATATAGGAAGGGCATAACTGAGAAACAGTGGGTGCATGGAAGTTATTAAGAGGATGGGTGTACTGGAGCCTGCCTGAATAATCACCGCAAAAATTGAACAAAATGCAAACCAATATCAAAACGGCATGTTCCATCTTATGTAACTTCTTTTAAAAGCTTCATGTTCATTCTTTGGGGCGGCTTTGTTTAGAAACCGCCCAATGTTTATATTTGAATGTATAAAGCAAAGACGCCAGTGGCGGAGCCACCACAAAAAATGACTGAAAAGACACCAGTGAAAATGCTTCAGGAAAAGGACCCCTTCGGTTCTTGTTTTGGAAATGTCTATGGTTCCATTGGCGTCAGAGTCGTAGCTAGGGTTTTGGTTCAGGGGAGGCAAAACTTCTGAGTGGGCCCTTACTCAGGTACCCTTGATTACAACTGGGTGACCAACATTGATATTACCACCATATAGTCAGTGATAGATACCAGTCCTACAGAACATATAAGTGATTACAGAACAATTATAGATGGTGACTTACAGCTGACATCCTTTCTGATGGAATCGTTCACTTTTCCCGTCTTTGCCATCTGACCCAGACCGACATGACAACTTCTTCCAGCCACGACTCAGCTGCAGAGATTACAACAAAAAAACATTTCACTTTTCATATTTTCAGCACCATTCCCATCTATTCCCAACCTGCCCAAACTCCTTATCGTGCTAATACTCCAATACTGAGCCGCTGCTCTATTACTCCACCTGCACTGTGCCTCTTAGACTGTCACAATAAGCTGAGTTCCCCTAGAACAATAAGTGTCAACTTTACATTTAATAATGTCCTGAGTCTTCCCCTGTACAGCTCCCCTCTACACAGTATGATACTCTCTTATACATAGTATAATGCCCCCTCAAAGTATAATACCACCACGCAATATACTAACCCCTTAGGAGCCCCCAAACTATTTGACAGCTCCAACACTGTATGATGCCCCCTGACTGTAATCCCCACATTGTATGATTGCCCTCTAGATATCCTCCATATAATGCACCAGATAGTCCTTAATACACTCTAATGTACTCCTCATAGGCAGACTCTATATAGTATAATGCACTCCCCATAGGCCTCTATATAGTATAATGCATTCCCCATAGACATACTCTATATAGTATAATACACTACCTCCCCATAGGCCTCTTTAGTGTAACGTACTCCCCATAGGTCTCTATAGTATAATGCACTCCCAAAGGCAGACTCTATATAGTATAATGCACTCTCCATAGGCAGACTCTATATACAGTAGTATAATGCAATCCCCATAGGCAGACTCTATAGTGTATAATGCAATCCCCATAGGCAGACTCTATAGTGTATAATGCAATCCCCATAGGCAGACTCTATATAGTATAATGCACCCCCATAGGCAGACTCTATATTGTGTAATGCGCTCTCCATAAGCATACTCTGTATAGTATAATGCACATATATAATCCATTTGAATATTAGGAATTTAGGAATCTCCTTATCATATACTAGACTGTGGCCCGATTCTAATGCATCGGGTATTCTAGAATATGCATGTCCCCGTAGTATGTGATTCGCGGCAGACTGTGCCCGTCGCTGATTGGTCGAGGCAACCTTTATGACATCATCGTCGCCATGGCAACCATTATGACATCATCGTCGCCATGCTGTGCCCATCTCTGATTGGTCGAGGCCGCCCGACAAACCGTCGACCACTCCATATAAGGTATGGTCTACAAACCGCCAACCACTCCATATAAGGTATGGTCTACAAACCGCCGACCACTCCATATAAGGTATGGTCTACAAACCGCCGACCACTCCATATAAGGTATGGTCTACAAACCGCCGACCACTCCATATAAGGTATCCTGTTTGTAGACCATACCTTATATGGAGTGATTTCCAGGACAGACAGACAGACAGACAGACAGACAGAAAGACAGACAGACAGACAGACAGACAGACAGACAGACAGACAGACGGAAAAACCCTTAGACAATTATATATATAGATACATTTATATCCAGAAAATTGATATTGCACATATTCCCAAGTACAGAATTCCAGAATAGTTATTAATCAATCAATCAATCAATCAATCACAAAACCCTGCAACAGAGGGTCTGTTAAGTAAATCAGGAGTACATTTCACATCAGCTCAGCAGTTTTTTAGACCAACTACAACTCATTCTGACTATGTATCATATTGCCATTGCTTATTTGATTCACAATTAAGCCCCAATTAACTCAGCTATAATCACTATCATCTAGATTCTAACTGTCCAGTTCATAGTTTTTACACTACATTAACTAATGCAGAACGCTGAAGGTGCGTCACAGTTAAGATCTAGATGATAACAATGTACCCCCTCAGATAGCCTGCTCCCTCATACGTACCCCCACATATAACCTGCACTCCCATATGTGACCTCACATATAGCCTGCACCTCCATATGTACTGCCAAAAACAGCCTGTACCCCCATTATTACCCATGCAGATAGACTGCACACCAATATGTGACCCACATGTAGCCTGTAGTCTTATATGTACCTCCACATATAGAGTATCCTGTACCCCCATATGTACTCCCTCAGATAGCCTGAACCCCTATATATACTCCCATACAGCCTGCAGGAGTCATTCAGCGCTCCAGGAATAGCATAGGAGTAGGTTGGTGTTTGTGTTACTTTTACTATGAGAGCACCTTAAGGGGCAATGTGGGGGAAGGGTGGTAATTATGAGAGGGGACATTATTGAGAGGGGCTTTGTGTGGGAATATTATGGAAAGGCACTATATGGGGGGACATTATAGAGAGGGACAGTGTGGGGGGACATTATGGAGAGGGGTGTTGTGTGAGGGATATTACAGAGAGGGGCAGCATGGGTGGGACATTAAGGAGAGAGACAGTGTGGGGGACATTATGAAGAGGGATGATGCAGTAAGACATTATGGACAGATGGAGTGTGGGCTAATATTATGGATGGGCAGTGTATGGAAGATATTTTGTGCAGATAACACAGTGATAATTATTAATTCAGGGGCACAACATGGTAGATTTTTGTATTTAAGGGGCAGAATAGTGATACTTTTATTTTTAAGTTCACCATGTTAGGAAGTGCGGCTGTAGGCCAGAGAAGAGGGAATTCTAAAGAGATGAGCTCTGGGCATAGAATCTTAGCATGGCATCTTTACTATGACAAAAGGGTGGAGGCAAAGGAGATGGGAATGACTTCAATTAAAGAAGATGTAATCTAAAAGATACCTGTATGTAAATGTTCATTTCTGATACTGACTATCTGTCATCAGTATTGTGGCTCCTGTGTGATCCGCAGTCTGATTATGACTAGTAACAACAAACTCCCAGTATGTCCTTACCCTTTGTTAAGGACCTACTGGGAGTTGCAGGTTCAAGTGAAACCTGGGGCTGACCTGAAACTGCAATTGTTTACTGCCCTAACAGTGGTTCTGGTGCTGAATTCATGTAAAGATGGTGGTTCTGGTGCTGCATTCATGTAATGACAGTGGTTCAGGTGCTGCATTAAGTTTGGTGCTGCATTCATGTACTGACGGTGGTTCTGGAATTGCATTCATGCACTGATGGTGATTCTAATTATGAAGCAATCCATAACGTGCTTCCTGTTAAAACTGAAAAATCCTCAAAACTTAGTTTTGAGATTATGAGGAGGATTTTGTTGAGTTTCTTATCCAAAATTGTAGTGTAGGTTTGGGTGTGTTCACACTGATCTTTTGGAGCAGAAACTGAGAAGAAACTACCTAAATCCATCTCAAATACTAAACACTTGGTTCTGATTATGTCTTAATGTACTGATAGTGGTTCTGGTGATGTATTCATGTATTCATCTATATTAACGTAAGTACCCTTTGGATTGGTTCAGTACAACAATGTGGCCCTTGGACCAAAAAATGTACATTCCTGATCTAAACCTTTATTTTGTTCAGGTGCTGCATTAAGTTTGGTGCTGCATTCATGTACTGACGGTGGTTCTGGAATTGCATTCATGCACTGGTGGTGATTCTAATTATGAAGCAATCCATAACATGCTTCCTGTCAAAACTGAAAAATCCTCAAAACTTAGTTTTGAGATTATGAGGAGGATTTTGTTGAGTTTCTTATCCAAAATTGTAGTGTAGGTTTGGGTGTGTTCACACTGATCTTTTGGAGCAGAAACTGAGAAGAAACTATCTAAATCCTTCTCAAATACTAAACACTTGGTTCTGATTATGTCTTAATGTACTGATGGTGGTTCTGGTGATGTATTCATGTATTCATCTATATTAACGTAAGTACCCTTTGGATTGGTTCAGTACAACAATGTGGCCCTTGGACCAAAAAATGTACATTCCTGATCTAAACCTTTATTTTGTTACCAGAATATGTTTGGAAAGTTATCTAAGCTTACTTTAGGACTGTGGTTTTAGGCAATTACCTTTATTTTTCATGATAGGTTCCCTTTAAAATATAATGAAAGCCAAGAACAATGTAGTCATTATGGCTTTTGGTCAATCCTTTTTCACCTTCTATATTTGCATTGCAGGTATCTCGGATGATCAAGAATGACACCAGGGAGGTCACACAGATCCCACCACTGTCACCAGTTTGTCAGGGGATGCAACTGCGCTGCCTCCAATTGTCAGAGCAATTACGCAATTGGCTGATGAGTGATGGATGAGACTGCAGCTGCTTCCACTACTAGGCTGGTTATTGGGGAACTCACATTAAGCGTATGATATATACAAATCCAATTCCAATGCATGGAAAGTACATACTGTATATGCAGCGCCCCCACTGCCGCAGGGCCAAGGGGTACCCGGTACCGGGCCTCTGAGTCTCTGCTCTGGGGTTGTCACGGTGGCTAGACCCGGTCCGTGACCCTGCTGAGGGGCGCCCAATGAAAGGTGTGAATGGTGGTGGTAGTGCGGTGCAGTAAATAACGAGGACACCAGGTTGCAGTCTCTTTACCTCTTTACTGAAGGCTTCAGGGTCCTCAATCCGGAATACGGTTAGCCGGGCTACGCAAGCCTGGTCGGTCCGATGGCACATCCAGAGTTCCCTTTGCAGGTGGAAATCTGTGCCTACCTGCTAGCGCTTGTGTGTTGTAGTCCTTCCCTGCTGAGCACTATGGGATAGTCCTCACAACTGTTGTGTCTGTTTCTCGTGTTCCCTCACAACTCGATTCTGATGTTCTTCCACGTCCCCCAGATCTTATGGTTAAGACGCACCCGTATGACGGGGAGGCTCGGAGCTCTTCCGGGACTCTAGCGTCGCCCCACTCCTGATGTTACCCCCCTGTGTCTTCCTAGGTCAATTGGGTGAGACAGCCCACCTATAACTGACTGTCCTGCCATAGGTTTGAAGTTTGGCTTGGAGCTCTATACTTCCTCGGCGTTCCGGCCACCGGTTATGCGCCTCAGTAGGATGTTGCCTCGTCTTACAGCACGACTCCTACTGGTATTCTCCTTGTTGCGTTGATCTCGTTTCTCACTCAGCACAATATACCTCGCTTCTTGTCCTTTCTTGGGGTACCGCCGCTATATCGTGCAGGCGCGGTCCCGTAACGTTCTCTCTGGTTGCTAGGCCTCTGTCAGGATCCCACCCCTGACAGGGACCCCTCTGAATCTTCCCCTACAACACCCTCTGCCACAAGGTGTTGCCTGGTTCCAACCCAGTCAGCTTTCTGTCTAACTTCCTGCCTAACCCCCAGTTTTACCAGATTGTGAGGAGTGGCCTAATAAATAGAACCCTTAGCTCCCCCTGGAGGCCAGACTGTGAAATGTATTGGTGTCTGTGATACCTGGTCAGATGAACTCCTTCAGTGCCATCAGACGTAGCATAGCCCCCCTTAGCGGCGGAGCCACAGTACTGCAACGACCAGGACTCTGGGGCGCTGCACTCCCCCCGGTTAAATCCAGTACTCCTGGACTGGGAAGAAAACAACAATACATGTCAGCAAAAAGACATACAATTTTGAAAATGCAAGTACAAGTAAACTTTTTAACAGAGCTTCCCTTTATGGGAGGTGAGGACACTTGAACGTTACAAACATGGTTAATTACTTTAAATAACACACTATAAATACTTTTCTTACCCAACCGGGTATTCTACTAAGTGCAAAATCTTTGAACAATAATTTAACATTGCCTTTAAGGACGTACTCGCTGAATCCACTAAAGACCTTCTTATAAAACATTATAAGGCTAATCAACTTTTATGCATTCTCCTTCTTTACATTGACAGGACCGCCTGTCCTAACTGCTCCAGACCTACTGCCTTTCCTTTCTGTTACAGGACCGCCCCTTTCCGCCCGGGCCTACTGTCTTCCTACTACTATACACAGTATAGAACATATCATCCATCTTTCAGTTCAGGATCACTGAGCCATCTCTGTATGGCTCCTAAGAGGACTCACCACTAACACCTACGGGTTCACTTCCTGTCCTCCTTTTCTAACACATTATTAAACATTTTTTATTAAATAAAACATTAATCTTCCTTCATTACTTTCTTACTGACATGTATGCAGGACGCTATGTCTACCCCTACGGGTCTGCTGCATCTTTCTTCTAGCTTTCACCTTTACAGGACTTCATTCCAGAGCACATTACCAATATTTCTTACAATCAACTAGTCAGTTACATTTAACTTCTTCTTTCAAGACATTATTGCCATTTAACCATCTTAAGGCAACACTGTTCATAAGTGCAATATGTGAACATTCCCTTTAAGAGGGAACCAAGTCTCTATGAGGTAGTGCAACTTCTCAAGCTGCAAGTCTGTTCGCAGTAAGGACTCCGGTGCTGGTTCCCAGACCAGTGTCTTCGCAAAGAGTCCTTTCCTTGTATAAAACCAGTAGAGAGCACCTTTAAGAAGGTGCAAACTATTTACAAAATCAGTTTTTGAATCATTCACCGTCCATGATTCGGCAGTCTTTATAACATGGGTGAACAGGGAGCAAAAAGGAAAATAAAAGCAAAAATAAAAGCAATAGGGATCCCGGGTAAACGAAGGGATCCCTTTAAGAATAACCCTAGTCGGGTTTAAAGCAGCAAAAAGCAGGGAAACAAGCAGGTAACTATATACATATCCATGGCATCGAGGTTTACTCTCGCTCTGGCGGCCGTAGCTCCGCATAGACCTCGCTCGGCAAGGTGGTCGGCGAGATCGGGGTCTTTAAGAAGTGCTCCATACCCGTGGCCCGATCCCAGGGTGTAATGCGCTGGAGTCTATAGGTCCCAGGGAGAGGGGGTACCGTGATGGGGTCTATCAGCAGGTCCTCTGCTGGCGAGGCAGGGTCGTTCTTCATACCTGCTTCAGACGCGGTCCCTCCGATGCCGATCTGCTCCGTCTCCGCTGGGATCTGGAACGCTGGTTGCAGGGACTTGCGCTGCGGCGTTGTCATCTCCGTTTGCAGCATCTCGCTCTCCAGCAGGGCATTGCTTTCTGGCTTCGAAGCGCTGGAACTTCTTTCCTGCTCCGGACCAGACGAGGCTGCCGACAGACGTCTGGTGAGGCTCCCGATGAAGGTCTTCTTCCACCCGGCCTCAGTGCTCAGCTGCGTCCGCCAGAGTTGGTCGCTGAGCTCATCCACTCCGGCCTGCAGGAAGTCAATATCAGCGGTGGAGGCCTGGGTGCGGTGCCCCTCCGGGTAGCTGGGGGAGTCCTCCGCTCCTACCCCACGCTCCGGCTCCGGGTGGCTCGCCATGGCGTCCTCCATGTCGCTGACTTCTTCTTCCTGGTCCTTTTCCCGCTCTCTCCTTCGTGGGCGGTTTCGCTTTCTTTGTCTCTGCCCACCATTGAGGATCAGGAGGCGGATCTCGGCTGCTGACGGACACGTCCTCAAAGGGCCGAAATATTTAGACTGGGCGGCCATTGTCTTTCGCGCTCTTCAGCTTGTTTACGCCCACTTCCATGCCCCTCTTCTTCTCCTGCACTCTCCTTAGCGCTGTAATGGCGGCGGCTTTGGCGGGAACTTTTGGCGGCAAGTGGCAATGCACAGTCTTTGCAATAAGTCACAGTCCAAGTATAATAAATCACAGTTCCAAGGCACACATGACCTAATTCTTCAGGCTTAAGTAGATCCTGTTCGTGACGCCAAAATTGCAGCGCCCCCACTGCCGCAGGGCCGAGGGGTACCCGGTACCGGGCCTCTGAGTCTCTGCTCTGGGGTTGTCACGGTGGCTAGACCCGGTCCGTGACCCTGCTGAGGGGCGCCCAATGAAAGGTGTGAATGGTGGTGGTAGTGCGGTGCAGTAAATAACGAGGACACCAGGTTGCAGTCTCTTTACCTCTTTACTGAAGGCTTCAGGGTCCTCAATCCGGAATACGGTTAGCCGGGCTACGCAAGCCTGGTCGGTCCGATGGCACATCCAGAGTTCCCTTTGCAGGTGGAAATCTGTGCCTACCTGCTAGCGCTTGTGTGTTGTAGTCCTTCCCTGCTGAGCACCACGGGATAGTCCTCACAACTGTTGTGTCTGTTCCTCGTGTTCCCTCACAACTCGATTCTGATGTTCTTCCACGTCCCCCAGATCTTATGGTTAAGACGCACCCGTATGACGGGGAGGCTCGGAGTTCTTCCGGGACTCTAGCGTCGCCCCACTCCTGTTGTTACCCCCCTGTGTCTTCCTAGGTTAATTGGGTGAGACAGCCCGCCTATAACTGACTGTCCTGCCGTAGGTTTGAAGTTTGGCTTGGAGCTCTATACTTCCTCGGCGTTCCGGCCACCAGTTATGCGCCTCAGTAGGATGTTGTCTCGTCTTACAGCACGACTCCTACTGGTATTCTCCTTGTTGCGTTGATCTCGTTTCTCACTCAGCACAATATACCTCGCTTCTTGTCCTTTCTTGGGGTACCGCCGCTATATCGTGCAGGCGCGGTCCCGTAATGTTCTCTCTGGTTGCTAGGCCTCTGTCAGGATCCCACCCCTGACAGGGACCCCTCTGAATCTTCCCCTACAACACCCTCTGCCACAAGGTGTTGCCTGGTTCCAACCCAGTCAGCTTTCTGTCTAACGTCCTGCCTAACCCCCAGTTTTACCAGATTGTGAGGAGTGGCCTAATAAATAGAACCCTTAGCTCCCCCTGGAGGCCAGACTGTGAAATGTATTGGTGTCTGTGATACCTGGTCAGATGAACTCCTTCAGTGCCATCAGACGTACCATAGCCCCCCTTAGCGGCGGAGCCACAGTACTGCAACGACCCGGACTCTGGGGCGCTGCATATATAAATACAGTATACATTAATAACTATATGTTGAGTTATTTAGAGGGCACACCAAATTTACACTGTTATTCAAACTATACACTGACTACTTTCCATTGTGTCATGGTGTACTTCACTTTTGTGATATACTGTATACCCCAGTATGGTCACTGCTAACTCCACACTAACAAAATGAACTACTAGCTGCTACCAGCAATCATTTATACAGGTTAATTGGACACCTTTTGCAAGGTAGCATATGGCTTCAGGGATGCGGTTCACAGAGCAAGAGGAACAGAGCTATTAAATTGCATATATTTAATCCAGAAAGATAGGCAGTGTTTTTAAAAAATATACAGAGATTATACAAAATGGCAACAAAACAATATAGTATATACCAGGGGTCTCAAACTGCATTCCTCAAGGGCCTCAAACCATGCGTGTTTTCAAGATTTCCTTAGCATTGCTCAAGGTGCTGGAATCATTCTCTACAGGTGATTAAATTATCACCTGTGCAATACAAGGAAATCCTGAAAACATGACCTGTTTGCAGCCCACGAGGAATGCAGTTTGAGATCTCTGGTATATACAATTACATATAATAAATGTGATAGCAAAAGAAAATTACTAAACCTGATGTCATTGAAATGGCTCAGAGGTTAGCGGAAGGAGGTACTCCTTAGGAAAATAGATAGAACCCAGAGCAAGCGGTAGCTTCCTGGACTAGTGAAGAGTGAGTGTGCTCATCACTACTCGTTACTCTCTCAAGCATCAGTGTGCTTGTAATGCTCATTACTCATTATTTGAATGCTCAAGTCCCCGCCCCACTTTGGTGCTTTTTAGACAGCCAAGAAACATGCAGGGATTTGCGATGTCCAAATATTTGAGATGCCACGCTCACAAGAGGACGATGGTGGGAAAATGCAATTACTGTTGCAAGAGGTGGATGATGATGAGACACAATTGTCAGCAAGTGATGCTGTTATGTCAGCAAGTCTGGAAGAGGACCAGGGTGCGAAATTCGAAGATGAGGTGGTGGACGATTAAGTCACTGACCCAACCTGGGAAGGTGACATGCCGAGTGAGAACAGCAGCACACCGGGAAGGTAGGAAGAGGCAGTGCAGTTGCTAGAGACACAAGGCAAGCAACTGTTCCCCAAAATTACATGTCATGGTGAATGTTTTTTCAGCATTAAAAGCAAGGCAAACATGCAAAAACGCAGCAAAAACGCTAGATGAAAACATAGCCCTAGGTGTGATTAAGCAATTTGTTTTCTCTTATTTATTTTGCCTTGCATACAATTCCTTATCCTGGAAAGAATGTTTCTTAACATTTTTTCCAGTAAAATCCATTTTAACTTTGGTTTTGTATGTTTTATTGTCAGTCCTTAAAAGTGGTGTAATATTCTGACAGCATTGTTTCCAACAGAGACCTGGGATTCAGAGATTCTTTCAGGGGTCTTGACCATGCTGTTCCCATGCCATTTCAGCATTGATTCAGCAATTTCTAAACCCCCCTCCAGACCTCCGGGGGGGCGCCATAAAAATGGTTGAGTTTCCCATTGGCTTCCTTTATACCCGTCACTCTGGCTGAGCACCCGAGCATTAGGATTTGCTCAACTTGAGTAACGAGTACCCTAGCATTTTAATGTTCACTCATCACTATCCAGGACTGACAAAATACACAAACCCAAAATTATGCTTTTTATTAGATGAAGGTTACGCCCACATACCTCCCCTTGGTGAGCTCATATGGGAGCTGGTGACGGGATATGCTAAGTGTTTTAGAATTTTATGAGCTCCCTAACTTACAGGATATTTTCATCCCTGGATGTCCCAGGTGGTAGATATTGTTATGTTTTCTGCTGTGATTTTACCATTCTGTAAAGATGAAACATGGCATGGATTGCATCATGAATCGGACCAATATTAAGTTGGAGGGGTTAGAATGGTCTTATGATGATATGAGTGAATGTGTTACATTTTTTCCTTGCTATGATGCCAAAAATATATCTACTATAAATATCAGATCAATGCAAACCCCAGTTTTCATCACTGATCACTGACTCCAAAGTGTCTCAGAGAAATCTTTTGAACAGCCTGTGCTTCTCCACCTCTGAATAAATGAATCCCAATTTTGGTGTCTGGTTCCCAGAGAAGATCTTCCTGTTTTAATTACATGGTCTAAACTTCAATGGAGGTTGAATGGTTAGTTCTTTCTCACTTGCTCAGCTATAATTAATGCCATATGTTCAATGTGAGGGTAATATGTCCCCTATCTGCAGATGTTTTATGGATTTTAATTTTTCTCTATGACAATCAGTGGGTTATAATGTCAGAAATCCTTTTAGGTTGTGTAATTCAGGTATAATTGAAGTGTTTATCAGTATCTTCCAATGTCAATCAACTAGCAGTCCTCCAGAAAAAATGTTCAATGTGGTCCAGCCAACTCATCTTTATGAGCTTCACAGATCTTTGCTATTAATCTCCCATCATAATAATTGACATAAGGCACACACGAAAAAAAGAGAAAGAACATAGTTCCAGGGAAGGACCAGGATCATTCATGACACATTATGGGAGAATGTAGCTGGAGAAAGACCTGTTTAAAATGCATTCAGTTGTTTTACACACTTCCATTCCTCTCTGTGGAAATTGACAGTGCAGTGCATACTTTGACCTTCGTTCTTGACAACAGTGGGAGTCCTGGAAGTTTGAACACCTTCTTAACCTTCTTTAATAATTATTAATTAGTCTATGAAAGTGAATGCTTTTTTGTCAATTAAATGTTTATATGCAGATGCCACCAGTAAACCCAAAATAACAAGACACAGGGGAAGGATAATCACCCATTTGGAAGATCCTAAAATAAAAACAACAGAATAAAAAAAACATTAAATGACGTACATAATCTATGAGGCAGAATTTATGTATTTCTGCAGCATGTAAGCAAAACTGTAAATGCAGGCTGGTAAGATCAGATGGAGGTAAGGTACAAGATCATGCATAAGAAAGCAGAAATGTTTTAGGAAGTTAACGCAGACTCAGATACTGAACCGGTTAGATGGGAGACCATTTAAATCTTTTGTTATGATTTCCTATACTCAGAAATTGCAAAGAACTCGATTTTCTTTAGACTCTCTCCTGAAGAGTCTAATCATGTGTCACACTCCATACCAGATAACCATTCTTAGTTTGAACAACAAAGGAGAGAATATTAAATTTTGTTAGAATATTAAAGGGAATCTGTCACCTAAAATTGGCCTATAAACTAAGGCCTCCGGCATCAGGCGCTTATCTACAGCATTCTGTAATGCTGTAGATAAGCCCCCCGATGTATCCTGAAAGATGAGAAAAACAGGTTAGATTATACTCACCCAGGGGCTATCCCAGTCCTGTTCGGGTGCGATGGGAGTCGCGGTCCAGATCCGGCGCCTCCCATCTTCCTAAGATGACGTCCTCTTCTTGTCTTCCTGCCGCGGCTCCTGCGCAGGCATACTTTGTCTGCTCTGTTGAGGGCAGAGCAAAGTACTGCAGTGTGCAGGCGCCGGGCCTCTCTGACCTTTCCCGGCACCTGCGCTCTGTAGTACTTTGCTCTGCCTTCAACAGGGCAGACAAAGTACACCTGCGCAGGAGCCGCGGCAGGAATGTTGGAGTAATGGCGTAATACAGATAAATGGACGTGCGTTTCGGCGTCAGCCTTCGTTAGGGGGCCCCTGAAGAAGGCTGACGGCGAAACGCGCGTCGGGGACTGGCACATCCAGAAGACGGCAGCATTCCAGGTAACCTCTGCTCCAGGCACCTTCATTATCTTCATTATATTTATTATATTCATCATTCTTAATACGTACAATTTACTAAGTGGTACATTTGTTATAGTGCCTGTTACCATCTGAGCAAGTACCTGCATGTACCGGCGTATATCCGGCTATATATATATATATAATTTTTTTTTCACCATATATCTGCTCTTTGGTTGCACTTTTTGCACTTTATGCTGGATATATTTATATATATATATACACGTCATTCACTGCATTTGCAGTCATTATATGCACCTTAGCCAAAAATTATTTTAGGCCAGTGGCAGGTGTATATCCTTATATAGACTGTATTGTTTCTATCATACCCAGTTAAGTGTGTATATATATTTTCAGCTCTGTGGTTGATGACAAATATATATTTATTTATCTATCCATTTATCTGTATTACGCCATTACTCCAACATTCCAGGACTGTGTTTATAATATTGCTCTGTCTCCGTGGTGTCGTGCCTTTCTTTTGGTTTCTTTTCCCCCTACCAATTGGTGTATTTTTTCCACAAATAAATTAATTATATGGATTATTTGGGCATTAGTTCGTTTTTTTGTTCTCTTTGTCTCTGTATTCCTTCCGAGTTGTCCATTATTATGTCCATCTCAGAGTACATATATTTAATATATATATATATATATTTTTTTATTTTTTTTATCTAATACTAATTATTTCATTGTGACTGAAATACTTATGTATTCTTTGCCTTGAGTACTGTATTTATATGGTCTTCCTGACCTGACTCAAGAACCTCATCCTGCTGTTCACTCGAGCTCTGTTCTTTTTCTTTACCAAGGCTTCTCTGGCCTGGACTCCAAATTGCAATATTTCTTTAAGTTTCCTTTAGTCCTTAAAACCTACTATCTGATGTGTAGTGGACATCGTTCTTCGCACACAACAACCCGTTGACATGAAAGTCTGCAGGTTATTAGACCTTTCACTGCTAAACTATAGGCCCTACCTGAGTCATAAAATGAAATCTGCCTCAGCTAGAGCCAATATAACTTCTCCATCTGAGCTAGTCCTAACTATTAACCCTGTCTGCTACTAACTGTTGCTGGGCAGAAAATGACTACATCAGCATTTCAACCCAGCAATGCAAGTTACCAACTAGACAAAACAGTACAATACATTATATAACCACAGATCCTTCCATGGGGATGTGACAGCATCTCTACTTCCAGATATGACAGTGGGGAAGATGATATCTGTAAAGCTATGTGAAAATAATGGTGCTATAAAAGTATAAGGGCTCATTATATTGTATGGAGGATTCTGTGTGTCCCACTATACTGTATGGAGGACTATGTGGTAACCGTTATACTGTCTGAATTGCTATGGTAGTGCATTATATTATATGGAAAGCATTATGGAGCCCATTATATTATATGAAAGGTAATGTTCAACCCATTATACGATATGGAGGACTATGTGAGGGCCATGATGCTGTATGGAAGGCAATGCGGGGCCATTATATAGTATCAAATGCAATCTGGGACCCATTATACTGTATGAAAGGCAAAATGGGGCCCATTATACTGCATTGGGAACTATGTGAGTCCCATTATGCTGTACTAAAGGCAATATGGACCCCATTATAGTGTATGGAAGGCAATGTGCATTCCATTATACTGTATGAAGGATTATTTGGGGCCCATTATACTGTTGGAGTACTATGTGGGGCCCATTATACTATATAGTGGATTAAGTAGGGCCAATTATACTGTTTGGAGTGCATTATGTTATATAGAAGGCATTGTTGGTGCCTATTTTACTGTATGGAGGACTTTGCGTGGTACATTATACTGAGTGGAGGACTATATGAGGCCCATTATACTGCATGGAAGGCATTATGGAGCACATTATACTGTAGGAAGGCAATGTGTGGCCCATTATACTGTATGGAGGCCTATGTGGGGTCCATAATGTGTGCAAAACTGTAAAGCGCTGAGGAATATGTTAGCGCTATATAAAAAGAAAGATTATTATTATACTGTATGGAAAGCAGTATGGGGCCCATTATACTGTATGGAGGACTATTTGGGGCCCATTGCACTGTATGGAGGGCTATGTGGGGCCCATTATACTATATGGAAGGCAATGTGGAGACCTACTTTATAGAAGGTAATGTGGAACCCATTATACTGTAAGGAGGACTATGGAGAGCCATTATACTACATGGAGGAATATGTGAGGCCCATTTTACTGTATGGAGGACTGTGTGTGGCCCATTATACTGTACGAAAGGCAATGTTGGGGTTTTTCTACTGTATGGAGGACTATGTGGGGTCCAATATACTGTATGGAAGGCAATGTGAGGTTCATTTTACTGTATGCAGGAGTATGTGTGGCCCTATGAACATTATGGAAAACTATGTGGGGTCTATTATACTGTATAAAAGGCAACGCGGAGTCCATTATACTGTATGGAGGACTATGTGGAGCTATTATACTATATGGAGGACTTTATGGGGCCCATTATACGATATAGCGGACTTTGTGGGGCCCTTTTACTGTATGGAATACTATTTGGCCTTATACTGTATGTAAGGCAATGTGAGGCCCATTATACTGTATAGAGGGCAATGTGGGGCATATTTTACAGTAAGGAGGACTATGTGTGGCACATTAAACTATATGGAGGACTGTGTGGGGTCCATTATACTGTATGGAATGCAATGCGGGGACCATTTTACTGTATGGAGGACTATGTGGGGCCCTATATACATTATGCAATACTATGTGGGGTCCATGATACGGTATGGAAGGTAATGTGGATCCCATTGTACTGTATGGAGAACTATGTGAGATCCGTTATACTGTAGGGAAGGCAATTTGGGAGCCATTATATTGTATGGATATTAATGTGGGGTCTATTATACTGTATAAAAAGCAATGTGGAGTAAATTATACTGTATGGAGGACTATGTGGAGCTATTATACTATATGGAGGACTAAGTGAGGCCCGTTATACTGTAGGGAAGGCAATTTTGGAGCCATTATACTGTATGGATGGTAATGTGGGGTCTATTATACTGTATGGAGGACTATGTGGAGCTATTATACTATATGGAGGACTTTGTGGGGTCCATTATACTATATAGCGGACTATATGGGGCCCATTTTACTGTATGGAATACTATTTGAGGCCCATTATACTACAGTGCTTTGCGAAAGTATTTGGTCTCCTGGAACTTTTCAACCTTTTCCCACATATCATGCTTCAAACATAAAGATACCAAATGTAAATTTTTGGTGAAGAATCAACAACAAGTGGAACACAATTGTGAAGTTGAACGAATTTTATTGCTTATTTAAAATTTTTGCATAAATTCAAAAACTGAAAAGTGGGGCATGCCATATTATTCCGCCCCTTTAACTTAATACTTTGTTGCGCCACCTTTTGCTGCGATTACAGCTGGAAGTCACTAGGGGTATGTCTCTATCAGTTTTGCACATCGAGAGACTGAAATTCTTGCCCATTCTTCCTTGGCAAACAGCTCGAGCTCAGTGAGGTTTGATGGAGATCATTTGTGAACAGCAGTTTTCAGCTCTTTCCACAGATTCTCGATTGGATTGAGGTCTGGACTTTGACTTGGCCATTCTAACACCTGGATATGTTTATTTGTGAACCATTCCATTGTAGAGTTTGCTTTATGCTTGGGATCATTGTCTTGTTGGAAGACAAATGTCCATCCCAGTCTCGGGTCTTTTACAGACTCCAACAGATTTTCTTCAAGAATGGTCCTGTATTTGGCTCCATCCATCTTCCCATCAATTTTAACCATCTTCCCTGTCCCTGCTGAAGAAAAGCAGGCCCAAACTATGATGCTGCCACCACCATGTTTGACAGTGGCGATGGTGTGTTCAGGGTGATGAGCTGTGTTGCCTTTAATAATAATAATCTTTATTTTTATATAGCGCCAACATATTACACAGCGCTTTACAGTCCTTATCTAAGAATTGGCCCAATATTTATGGACGTAACTGTTTATCACCCATGGTAATTCTGCTTTATGTCACCTGGCTAATCCATGGTTTTTTTCCCCTCTCCCTTTTTTTTTTTTTTTCTATACTATGTTGTGCATAAATATGTGATTCTTCAGAATTTGTTTTAGTCTTTGCCTGATGAAGAGATGTATGTAGTCTCGAAAGCTTGCAATTTGTTACCATCTTTTCAGTTAGCCATTAAAAGGTATCAACCACTGAGGACTCTCAATTCTAAATATTTTTCTTACAGTTTGCACACATTAACATCGCTGTCCCCGATGGGGCTCACAATCTAAATTCCCTATCAGTATGTCTTTTGGAATGTGGGAGGAAACTGGAGTGCCCGGAGGAAACCCACGCAAACACAGAGAGAACATACAAACTCTTTGCAGATGTTGTCCAAGGTGGGATTAGAACCCAGGACTCCAGCGCTGCAAGGCTGCTGTGCTAACTAACCACTGTGCCACCGTGCTGCCCTTTACGCCAAACATATCATTTGGCATTGTTGCCAAAAAATTTGTTTTCATCTGACCAGAGCACCGTCTTCCACATGTTTGGTGTGTCTCCCAGTTGGCTTGTTGCAAACTTTAAACGACACTTTTTATGGATATCTTTGAGAAATGGCTTTCTTCTTGCCACTCTTCCATAAAAGCCAGATTTGTGCAGTGTATGTCTGATTGTTGTTCTATGGACAGACTGTCCCACCTCAGCTGTAGATCTCTGCAGTTCATCCAGAGTGATCATGGGCCTCTTGGCTGAATCTCTGATCAGTCTTCTCCTTGTTTGAGATGAAAGTTTAGAGGGACGGTCGGGTCTTGGTAGATTTGCAGTGGTATGATACGACTTCCATTTCAATATGATCGCTTGCACAGCACACCTTGGGATGTTTAAAGTTTTGGAAGTCATTTTGTATCCAAATCCGGCTTTAAACTTCTCCAAAACAGTATCACGGACCTACCTGTTGTGTTCCTTGGTCTTCATGATGCTCTCTGTGCTTCAAACAGAACCCTGAGACTATCACAGAGCAGGTGCATTTATACGGAGACTTGATTACACACAGGTGGATTATATTTATCATCATTAGGCATTTAGGACAACATTGGATCATTCAGAGATCCACAATAAACTTCTGGAGTGAGTTTGCTGCACTGAAAGTAAAGGGGCCAAATAATATTGCACGCCCCACTTTTCAGTTTTTGAATTTCCACAAAAATATAAAAAAAATAACCAATAAATTTCGTTCAACTTCATAATTGTGTTCCACTTGTTGCTGATTCTTCACCAAAAATGTACATTTGGTATCTTTATGTTTGAAGCATGATATCTGGGAAACGTTCCAGGGGGCCAAATACTTTCACAAGGAACTGTATATGGAGGACTATTTGGTGTCCTTTACTGTATGTAAGGCAATGTGAGGCCAATTATACTATATGAAGGGCAATGTGGAGCATATTTTACAGTAAGGAGGACTATGTGTAGACCATTAAACTATACGGAGGACTGTGTGGGGTCCATTATACTGTATGGAGTACTATATGAGGCCCATTATACTATATGGAGGACCATGTGGGGCCCATTATACTGCATGGATGGTAATGTTGGGCCAATTTTACTGTAAGGAGGACTGTGTATCCCATTATACCTTATGGTGGACTGTGTGAGGGATATTATACTTTATGGAAAGTAATGTGGGGCCCATTATATTGTATGGAGAGCAATGTGGGGCCCATTATACTGTTTGGAGGACTATGTGTGGCCCATTATACTGTATGAAGAATTATGTGGGGCCCATTATACCATATGGAAGGCAGTATGGGGCCCATTATACTGTATGGAGGACAATTCATTGCCTTGTATGGAGCACTATGTGGGGCCCATTATGCAGTACGGAAGGCAAAGTGGGGCCCATTACACTATAGGGAGCACTATGTGGGGTCCATTATACAGTATGGAAGACAATGTGGGACCCATTATATTGGAGAGCCATAATGCTACCTGGAGGACTATGTGGGGCCTATTTTACTGTATGTAGGACTATGTGAGGCATATTAAACTATATGGAGGACTATGTGGAGCCAATTATACTGTATGGAGGACTATGTGTGGCCCATTATACTGTATGGAAGGCAATGCTGGGGTCATTGTACTATATGGAGGACAATATGGGGCCCATTATACTGTGTGGAAGGCAATTTGGGGCCCATTATACTGTGTGAAAGGCAATGAGGGGGCCCTTTATACTGTATGGAGCACTATGAGGGACCCATTATACCATATGGAGGAATATGTGGGGCCTATTATACTTTCTGGAAGGCAATTTGGGGACCACTAAAATGTATGTAGAACAATGAGGTATGGGGAGCGATTATACTATATGGAGCACTTTGTGGGGCCCGTTATATTGTATGGAAGGCAATGCTGGGGTCATTGTACTGTAAGGAGGACTATGTGGGGCCCATTATACTGTATGGAAGGCAATTTGGGGCCCATTATACTGTATGAAAGGCAATGAGGGGGCCCTTTATACTTTATGGAGGACTATGAGGGGCCCATTATACCATATGGAGGACTATGTGGGACCCATTATACTTTCTGGAAGGCAATTTGGGGACCATTAAAATGCATGGAGAACTATGAGGTATGGGGAGCGATTATACTATATGGATCTCTTTGTGGGTCCCATTATACTTTATGGAGGACTATATGGTTCCCATTATACTGTATAGTGGACTATGTGGGGCCCATTATAATGTTTGGAAGTCAATGTGGGGCTCATTAGTCTATATGGAGTACTATGCAGAGCCATTTATACTGTATGGAAGGCAATATGGGGCCCAATATACTGTATAGATGACTATGTAGGGCCCATTATATTATATGAAGGATAATGTGGGGCTTATTATACTGTATGGAAGGCAATGTGGGGCCCATTATACTGTATAGAGGACTATATGGGACCCAATATACTGTATGGAGGACTATTTGGGGCCAGTGATACTGTATAGAGGACTATGTTGGACCAATTAGACTGTATGGAGGACTAAATGTGGTCCATTATACTATTTGGGGTGCTATGATGTCAATTATACTATTTGGAAGGCTATGCGGGGCCATTATACTATATACAGGACTATATGGGAGCCGTTATACACTATGTAGTGCTATGTGGCCCATATTTTCCTGTTTGGAAGGCTATGTGGGAGCCATTATACTGTTTTCAGGGCTATGTAGGGGATATTATACTGTTTGCAGGTCTATGTGGGGCCATTAAACTGTTTGCAGGGCTATGTGGGAGACTATTATATTGTTTTCAAGGCTATATGGGGACCATTATACTGTATGTGAGCAATTATATAGTGTGGAGGTTTTTGTGGGGTCCATCATATTGTGTTGAGCGCTGTGTGGGGGGCCTTATACTGTTTGAATGGCTTTTGAGGTCCATCATACTATGTGGAGGGGTTTGGGGGTCATTATACTGTATGACGACCCATAATACTGCAAGATAAATGTCTGAGGATCACTGTTAGGGCATCAAACTTTATTGAGATCACCATACTTTGCCACGAGGTGGGTGAGGGTACTGTAAGAAGGTTGCTTTCCCTGCTCCTTGCCTGGAACCGCATAGTCAGACAGCTGGGTTGTTGGGGGGAAGACTTTCTGCTTTGGACAGAGGGGACCAGGTGACTGCTGGGAAGAGAGAGGTGTGGTCAGAAAAGAGCGAGAGAGCAGAGAGAAGGCAGCGCGCCAAAGAGAGGGCAGGCTGCAGCGCCGTGCTCCCCTAAAGCTAGTGCTCCCCGTGAGGGCACTGAGGCTGAGATACCCACCAGAGTGAAGGCTGGATGTGAGGGTGTAGACTCGGAAGCCTCCTGAATCAGAGACAGTGACTCAGGTGCAGCCCTGGTGACCGCAGTGACAAGCAAAGATCCCTGAGGGTGATAAGTAACTGCCCAGTGTGTGTGTGTGTGACATGTTACTACAGAGAGACTGTCAGCCTGGTGCACAGAGACTCCTGCAGCAGTGACGGAGACTGTGCTATTTCCTGGTTCCAGTTTCACTTTGAGAAGAACAGACTGCAAAAGTTTAACCCCGGAGTCTCCAGTTGTCAGAAGACAGGACAGACTTCAGACTCTTCAAGTGCTGCTGGTGACTGTACCCACATTGGAAATAGGACCCTCCAGTCAGGATTTCCCTGGACTGATAAGTTACAAGAACACTGGTTTTTTTCCATTTCTATTCTGCTTAACTGTTTCATACCTTCAGTTAACTTGTTGTGTACTGTTATACTGCTTGCTTTACCTTTGTTCACCCCCTGTTTACTCCCTGTGAGAATTTTTCCCCTGTTAATAAATCCCCTCTAACAGTTGGTCTGTCTGTTCCGTGGTGACATACGCAACCCTGCACTCTATTACACTTGGCGTAGTCGGCAGGATGTCACACGGTAGCGCGGAAGGGGCAGACCAAGCAGTTGAGGGAGGCCCCAGGTCTAGCATCTCCCTGGGAGCCATGTTAGCTAACCTGCCAAAATTTTCAGGGAGTAATGTCATGTTGTGGGGTTGGACGGAGCGCATCCGAGGGATGATGCGGATGCATCCTATGACACCGGCTCTGCAGGCGGAAATAGCTGTGATGGCCCTAGAGGGGGATGCACGGGACTCTGTTATGCTCAGACCCCCCCAGGCGAGAGATACCCTGGACAAAGTATTACGTATACTTGAGGAGACGCATGGGGACCCCACTGACGTAGGGGAGCTGCGCATGCGACTGTTATACTGCTTGCTTTACCTTTGCTCACCCCCTGTTTACTCCCTGCGAGGAGAATTTTTCCCCTGTTAATAAATCCCCTCTGTTAATAAATCCCCTCTAACAGTTGGTCTGTCTGTTCCGTGGTGACATACGCAACCCTGCACTTTATTACAGTACAGTAGGGACATTATACTGCGCATGAGGAGAGTACTGCTGAGGAATTCACTGTGGGGTTATCGCATTGTATTTGGAGTGGCACTTTTGTCGGCATAATACTTTATGGGAGTAATGAAAGGGAATCTAGGGGCTTCAATAGGAGGAAAATTACTTTGTAAATGCTGCAAAGTTGTGAGATATTGAGACATGCTCTTCTGCGACTCCACCAAATATGTTTATTATTTTTCTTGAGTGGGTGCCCAATTAGAACTTCTGTTATGGGACGCCATGATTTCTATGTTCCAGAGTTCCTAGTGGCCCTCACCACACTGATTAGAAAGTTATCATCTATCCTATAGAAATTAATGACAATAAAACTAAAAAATGAAAAGTTATGCTATTGTACTGTTAGCAGGTAATATTTTAGAAAGGAATTGCAAAATGTGATTCAGATATAGAATCTTTGTAATTTTGAGAATATATATCAAGCAATATGTATAGTTTACTATTGTTAATATGTATATTATTACAGTTACACATTTGGCACAACTTCCCAATTAGATATTATAGTATTCTCTATGTACCGTACATCTAATAAAGGTATACAGACCTGTATTTAAGGCTCTCAGATACAGTGTTGAATTGTCTGTTCCCCATGGGCTGTCTACTATACATGTAATAGGGATGTTGAAGATTTCTGGGATGACATCATACATGTGAAGCGTAATGTTAACATACGTTTGATCTTCTTTGATAGATACCCTGTAAAGCAACATATAAAAGAACAAAAGAGTATGCAACATTTTTAATGAGCAATGTTAATTTTTTTTTTAAATTCACTCTAGCCTATACGCTTATTATCCTGGTACAGCCAATGCCACATGTACTGACTCTCTTTGTCATTCCAACTCCCTCCCCTCTTCTTTGCAAAGTGGTAGCAAACGCTGAACATGTGAACTTGGCCTTAGTCAGATATTTCCATGGTTACTGAAGTACAAATAAAAGCTTTTCAAATGTTTTTATACTTTTATTGCCAATTACATCAAATTTATACAGAGACTTAATATTTACAGTGTTGCCTCTTATTTCTAAAGACTTACTTTATTTTTCAGTCTATAAGACACATCGTACCATAAGACACACCCCAAATTTTGGGGTGGAAAATAGGAAAAAAAAGATTTTTATAAGATGGGGGTCCGTCTTATAGTCCAAATTTAAGGTATCTTACCTGGGAGCCGGCGGCGGTTAAGCCAGGTCACAGGAGGCATGGTCCCTTCTTCAAGGCAGCGGCAGAAGTGGGGCAATGCTGCAGGCCCTGGGTGGGAGTTGGGGGTATCCCAGTGGTGCGATTCTGCGGGCGATGTTGGCAGTGAGGCAGAGCAGAGTGCATTGCGTTGAGCAGGGTCCCTTTCTCATGGAGCCGGTGGTGGCAGAAGTGTAGCAATGCTGCTGACAGGTGTCGGCTGTGAGACAAGCAAAGTGCATGAGGAGAATGGCCCAGCCGAGATCTCAATCTCCACGTGCATCCTCCGGTGGCCATTTCCATGAAGCACACAGCCTCATGAGAATGGCTGCTGGATGCGGCCCATGGCTTCAGGAAAATTGCTGCCAGGAAACCAATGATGTACTCCGTTGTTCTCACAACTGACACAGGGCCGTAGCATCACCACACTTTTGCTACCACTGGCTCCCTGAGGAAGGGACCCTGCTCAATCACTGCCACAACCCCCCTGGAGAGCCTACTTTCGGACTAAAAGATGCACCTCCCATTTTCCTCCCAAATTTTGGAGGAAAAAATGTGTCTTATAGTCTGAAAAATATGGTATGTAATTATAGAATTGTATGTATGGAATTTACCATCATTTCTGTGTCTTTGTTTGTCTACCCACTTTTTGAGCATTGACTTCAGATTCTCAATGGAATTGAGATCTGGGGGATTCCTGACAATGGCCTTCATCATAGAAAAATCTTTTTGGGATGCACAGGAATCGAACTGCAGAGGACTGGGATAAAGTTATTTTGTCTGATGAAGCCCCCTTCAGAATGTGTGGGAGGACATCGGAAATGATTGTCTGGAGACAAAAAGGTAAGAGCTACCATGATTCTTGTGTCGTACTAACAGTAAAGCATGCTGAGACCATTCATGTGTGGGGCTACATTTCATCCAAAAGAGTGGGTCCGCTCACAATTTTGCTAAAACACTGACATGAATATAGAATGGGACCTAAACATACTCCAAATGTAACATTTCCCTCTCTGTGTGACCCAGAAGTTGATTTTAAAGTGTAGACCTATGGTCAAGACAACGTGGCTCCATAGGCATACATGGTAAAAGAGACCTCAGGCTAACACATAGATCATAGAGTGATCTGGACAATCTGAATTGGGTTACATAACTCAAAAGAGGAGCAAAACTTCACTGGATACCTGAGAAGATGATGATAGGTGAATATGTGAGAGAGAGCCAGGGCCGTAGTCATGGCTGAGATTAACAGGTCTTGCTCGCCCTGTTCTCCTGTCACATGCAGATAATGTCCCATGGTCAATGCACTTGCCTCTTTGCACCATAAGGGTCTTCTCTCCATTGCCTAAGGTCCCCTCCGGTCATCGTCGTACAAACAGAGACACTGTCCAGTTGCAACTTGAAACGTAAAACTTTACTTCCATCTTTGCACAGCACATCCTTAACAGACACAGCATTTGCATAGAGTTTCCTACAGCTCACAATTTCCACTTTCCCTGCACTCTTCCCTTGGTCCTTCAGTACGTGCCTGGGTCGTACCAATTCTTGCGGTAACGTAGAGTCCTCCCTGTCCAGACTCACTGCGCTTGGGGATTCCCTCATCCATTTCGCAACAGATCTGAGGGCGTCAGCCCATGCAATGAACTTCAACATATTGAGCGACCTACGTCCCCGTACTGCTGTGGACCAGCTGATTCTTCTACTTCACCACTGCTGTACCCTGCTGTACCCTGTGCTGGTTCACCTGCACTTCTGTGCAGTCCTGGATGGCTGGGTTCTCTGTCTTAAACGTTGTGGGGCCCACTGTGTTACCCTGGCCCTAAGGTCCTCCAGAAATGTCTGGGCTCTCTGGCCCTTCTGAGCTGTTTCAGCTCCCTGGCTTTTCTGACTCACTTCAGGAAATGCACCTGTCTTAACCACAGCTGGCCCCTACTACGTTAACTAGTTACTATACTTAGCTTCTATTACCTAATACTACTGTGCCCCATCTAGTGTCCTAATTAAGGTACTGCTTTCCCTAAGTAACCATCTTCAGCATATACATAAAGACAATATACAGTATAAATATATGTACATAACAGCACCAGATACGGCATTTAACTACAACAACATAAATCATTTAGTACTAGCTTCAACCGGGACTTGATTAAATTGTGAGGGCATATACCAGTCTCTGTCACCCCTTACAAATATATTAATATACTGACTCTACACTGCATAAACCTACACTGCCTTGAAAAGGTATCCTGTGAACTTTTCCACATTTTTTCATGTTACACCCACAAACTTGATTGTTTTTTTAATTTATATTTTATGTGAAATGCCAAAACATGACAGATCTACACCAGAAAGGTTTAGATTAAAGCATATTCATGTTTGTGAATGGCCCAGTGACAGTCCAGACCTAAATCCTATAGGGACTCTGTGGCAAGACATGAAAATTGCTGTTCAGAGACGTTCTCCTTCCAACCTCACTGAAGTAGCGCAAATTTGCAAAGAATAGGCAAAAATTTCAGCATTTATCTGTGCAATGCTGGTAGAGACATACCCAAAAAGACTAGAAGCTGTAATTGCAGGGAAATGTGGTCCTTAAAAGTATTGACTCAGGGAGGCTGTATACAAATGCACATCATAATTGTCAGATTTATATTTTTAAAATAATTAGAAAATCATGTATCATTTTCTTTACACTTTACAAATACTTGTTGCTTTGTGTTAGTATATCACATAAAATCCCAATAAAACACATTTCAGATTGTGAGTGTAACATGAAAAAAGTATGGAAAAGTTCACAGGGTATGAATATTTTTTCAAGGCACTGTATACACAATTTTAGGGGAAAAAAAGTTCATATAAGTGCTTCTTTAAAGAGTTGCTCCATAATCAAAATGTATCACTTATTCAGAAATCAGTAGCATATTTATGAACCCTTTGCCACTTAGGTTGTGATTGGGGCTGCTTGACCTTCCTTGCATGTTTCATATTATTCTATATGCTACTATCAGGACCTCTCCTAAAGGTACCTTCACACTCAGCGACGCTGCAGCGATATAGACAAAGAGCTGATCGCTGCAGCGTCACTGTTTAGGTCGCTGGGGAGCTGTCACACAGACAGCTCTCTCCAGTGACCAACGATCAGGGGAACGACTTCGGCATCGTTGAAACTGTCTTCAACGATGCCGAAGTCCCCCTGCAGCACCCGGGTAACCAGGGTAAACATCGGGTTACTAAGTGCAGGGTCGCGCTTAGTAACCTAATATTTACCCTGGTTACCATTGTAAAAGTAAAAAAAAAAAACAGTACATACTCACCTTCTCATGTCTGTCACGTCCCCCGGCGTCCACAGGGTTACGCGCTGCTTCTCAGAGCTTCCTGCACTGAATGTGTCAGCGCCGGCAGTAAAGCAGAGCTGTGCTCTACTGCCGGCGCTGACACATTCAGTGCAGGAAGTTCTCGGTAGCAGCGCGTAACCCTGTGGACGCTGGGGGATGTGACAGACATCAGAAGGTGAGTATGTTCTGGTTTTTTTTTTTTACTTTTACAATGGTAACCAGGGTAAATATCGGGTTACTAAGCGTGGCCCTGCACTTAGTAACCCGATGTTTACCCTGGTTACAAGTGAACACATCGCTGGATCGGCGTCACACACGCCGATCCAGCGATGACAGCGGGTGATAAAGTTCTGGACTTCTAGCTCCGACCAGCGATATCACAGCGGGATCCAGATCGCTGCTGCGTGTCAAACACAACGAGATCGCTATCCAGGACGCTGCAACGTCACGGATCGTTGTCGTTCTCGCTGCAAAGTCGCTTAGTGTGAAGGTACCTATAGAACAGCAAAGCTGATAACAGCCTTTGTGGCTAATCATGCTTAAAGGCCCCCATAGACATTAGACTAACGTCGGTCAAACCAGCCAATATTGATGGGTTCCGACAATACTCAAATGTGTATGGGAGGACCCGCTGACTGATCATTGAGAGAGATGTTGAACACACGTTTAATTTCGGACTGCCGATCCCTTTGTTCTCCCAGAGATAAATCGCCAGCTAACATGAATGCCTGTGGCTTTCTCAAAGAGATTGCAGAGATGACCAGCCTAGTGCTCCTGTGTATCGGAGAGTTGGCTGAGATGGATATCAGCCCAAATCATTGTTTGGCTAACAGCTATCTAATGTGTATGGCCTGCTTTAAAGTACAACAATAGCACATAATAAAATACTTACCTATAAAGACCTTCTTGAACACAACTGTCATTTTGGATAAAAGTTCCATTAATTAGCCAATAAATATTTATTAATTCTATGGAACTATTAAATCCAAGCCAAGAGGAGCAACGTAGATCAATTTTTGAGCCTGTGCAAAAATAAATAATAATAATGATAAAGTGAAAAATAATAAGTAGAATAAGTGTCAGAGTATGTAGATGAAAACCCTAATTGAGAAAGGAAATGGTAATTCTCAATTGTCAATTTACTTAAGCATTTTCAGAAGCAGCTACAGAGGAACATTCCACCCTTATAATCCAAATTGCAGAGTAGAACTACTACTATTATCGGTTTTTGAGACTACCATGCAATAACACTTTGATCTGCAGGTTATATTTAAGCATTATATAAGTGAACACACTGTAACATCCCCTAGAAAGAAAAATGAAAGCCTGAAAAGGTTTATGAAAAAAAATCACAATTTTAATTTTTTTTTTCAAAAGTGCCCAAAAAGACCAATTATTTCATGTGTGGGCACCCTTACTGAGCAGGTATCTGGATGGATAGAGGGTGTTCTTAATCCCCTGGTAAAGGATACACCCAGCTTCATTCAGGACACAACTGACCTATTGAACAAACTATCAGCAATAGGTCCTGTACAGGGGCGGACACAGACGATTTGGGGCCCCTGTGCAAGAAATGTGTTTGGGCCCCCCTCCTTTTATGGCTACCAATGTACAGATATATACATACTATATTTTTCGGATTATAGGACGCTCCGGATTATAAGACACACCCCAAATTTTGAGGAGAAAAACAGGAAAAAAAAATGTTCTTAATAAAATGGTGGTGCTTCTTAGGGTATGTGTCCACATTCAGGATTGTATCAGGATTTGGTCAGGATTTTATGCAAGTAAAATCCTGATCAAATCTGCACCTGAGGTCACTGGCAGGTCACCTGCGCTGTCCTTGCGTTCTTTCTGCACTGTAAGGGTATGTGTCCACGTTCAGGATTGCATCAGGATTTGGTCAGGATTTTTCATCAGTATTTGTAAGCCAAAACCAGGAGTGGGTGATAAATGCAAAAGTGGTGCATATGTTTCTGTTATACTTTTCCTCTAATTGTTCCACTCCTGGTTTTGGCTTACAAATACTGATGGAAAATCCTGACCAAATCCTGATGCAATCCTGAACGTGGACACATACCCTAAGGACATGCTGCGTTTTGAAAAAACGCGCCGCATGTCTGTTTCCGCGAGTCTGCCGCATGCGTTTTTTTCTGCATAGTGGAGACGGGATTTCATTAAATCCCCTCCACTATGCTGTAACATCTGGACACTGCGTTTTTGACGCTGCGGCAAAAACGCAGCGTTTCCTGAACGTGGAAACATACCCTTATAATCCATGCGTCTTATTGCTTACTGGGGGTAGTAGCTGTGGTGAAACGGGGTCCCGGGGTCGCTGCTGGAGGAGGCAGGAGTGGGGTGACGCTGCAGGCCGCAGGCTGGGATGAGGGGGTGTTCCGAAGTGGGTGCGCCACAGCAGGTGTCCGGTGGTGCTGCTGCGGGTGTCTCCGATGCTGCAGGTGTCTGGTGCTGAGGGGGTGTCCGGCGGTGCTGCTGCGGGTGATCTCCATCTGTGCATGCGCCGCCCCCAGTGCCATTTTCCTGGAGTCCACCGCACAGGAAACCATGGAACTGCGGGGGGCTCTGGCCTTTCACAAAATGTCGGCAGAGCCCCCTGCAGCACCGGAGACACCCGCCGCAGCAACGGGCAGCATCGCCAGACATCCTCGCAGCACCGGACACCCCTGTAGCACCGCTGGACACCCCCTCATCCCAGCCAGCGGCAAAGGTACCGGTAAGGTATATACACATTATAAGACGTACACCCATTTTCCCCCCCCAAATTTGAGGGAAAAAAGTGCGTCTTATAATCCGAAAAATACGGCATATTGCATAGTCTCCTCTCATTATGTATATTGCCACCAGTTATTACACAGTCCCCTCTCTTGTTATGTGTAACGCCGTCACTTATTACACAGTGCCCTCTCGTTATGTACAGCATTGTTATTTATAGTGCCCTGGTCTTTATTTCATACTGCCCTGTTTTGTTAGTTATACACTGAAATGATAACTGATGGAGCATGATAAGGGTATGTGCACACGTTGCGGATTCTGCTGCAGATTTTTCCGCAGCGGATTTGGAAAATCCACAGTGCAAAACCACTGCGGTTTTCACTGCGGATTTTATCGCGGTTTCTTCTGTGGATTCCTCTGCGGGTTTTCAACTGAACTTTCCTATTGGTGCAGGTTGAAAACCGCTGCGGAATCCGCAGAAAGAAGTGACATGCTGCGGAAAATAATCCGCTGCGTTTCTGCGCGGAATTTTCCGCAGCATGTGCACAGCGGTTTTTTTTCCCCATAGGTTTACATGGTACTGTAAACTTTGGGAAAGCTGATGCGGATCCGCAGCGTCAAATCCGCTGCGGATCCGCAGCAAAACCCGCAGCGTGTGCACATACCCTCAAGCTTTTCTTCTGTTGGAGGAGGCTAATGGTATGTGCAGATACAGTAGAATTCTATATACGGTATATATTATGTGAAGCAATACAAATGCTGCATCGGAGGAAGGATGGGGACAGGAGCCACTCTGAGCCTGGAGTTATTGCTGCAGTGATGGCAGGAGGTGTCTGGGGTCAGTGATTACAAGCAGTGAATTAGTGCCTGTGATGCAGCTCCCTGCTATCTGATCGTGCAGGATCAGGTGTCTCAGCCACTCACTGCACCGACCAGGAAGCACCGAGCACACAGTCAGTCACTGCTGTCATCATGGACATGGTGCCTCCTGACACCGCTGCTCGGGGGATACTAACCAGCAGCAGTGAGAACTCCCGGCCATCCCTCACCTTGTGCTCTGGAAGAAGAGGCCCTGAGATCTGGAACACAGAGGCTGCAGGAGACCTGTGGCAAGCAGAGGACCCAGAGGAGGAGCAGGGTCAGGTGCAGACCAGGGCAGCGGGGGTGCACTCAGCCACTCACTGAGAGGCTGAAGTTTGCAATCGAAACAAACTTTATTTAAAATGTATATGCTGCCTAGCCACGCCCCTGCATGTGGAACTGGGAAGCGATTCTGTGATTCTCCTGCCTCATAGAGCCAGCAGCAGCATCAAGAGGAGAGGAAGGGGGCCCCTTATGGCGTCTCCTGCAGCGTGCAGGGCCCTCTCTGACAGCAAATTACTCCGGTACCGGCCCCCTTCCTCTCCACTTAGTGGAGATGCTGCCGCTGGCTCTATGAAGGAACAAAACACTTCAACAGCTGATTGGGCCCCCTCTCCTTCGGGGCCCCTGTGCAGCCGCACCGGCTGAACCGGCGGTATGTCCGCCCATGGTCCTGTACCAGAAGGAACCATCCTGGCCACCATGGATGTGGAATCTTTGTACTCCAATATCCCACACCAGGATGGATTAAATGCCTGCAAATTCTTCCTGGAAAACACAGGGACTGAAGTGGATTATGTGGTGAAACTTATAAAATTCATCCTCACCCACAATTTCTTTGAATTTGACAAGAAGATCTATCTACAGGAAACTGGCACAGCAATGGGAAGTAAAATGGCCCCACAGTATGCAAATCTTTTCATGGCCAAGATTGAAAGCAACTTTTTGTCCTCATGTCCCATCAGGCCTCTGGCGTACTACCGCTACATTGATGACATTTTAATCATCTGGACGGAGTCTGAGCCACAGCTAAAGACGTTCCATGAACAGTTTGATCAATGTCATCCTACCATCAACTTGACACTCAACTACTCCTGTACTGAAATTAACTTTTTGGACACCATCATTAACCTGCTGAACAATAAAATAGAGACATCCCTGTATCAGAATCCAATCTACTGTCCAACATACCTTAAATGGGACAGTTTCCATCCACAACACATAAAAAACTCTATTGTCTACAGCCAAGCCATCACATACAATCGTATATGTTCCAACCCAATGGATAGGGATGAACACCTTGGTTGCCTCAGAAAGACCTTTTTGAATCAGGGCTACCTTCCAAGAACAATTGAAAACCAGATTACAAAAGCCACCAGAATATCAAGGAATCACCTGCTACTAGTGTTGAGCGATACCGTCCGATACTTGAAAGTATCGGTATCGGATAGTATCGGCCGATACCCGAAAAGTATCGGATATCGCCGATACCGATACCCGATACCAATGCATTTCAATGGGACGCAAAGTATCGGAATGGTTCCCAGGGTCTGAAGGAGAGGAAACTCTCCTTCAGGCCCTGGGATCCATATTCATGAGTAAAATAAAGAATTAAAATAAAAAATATGGATATACTCACCTCTCCGGTGGCCCCTGGATCTTACCGCTGTAACCGGGAGCCTCTGTTCCTAAGAATGAGCGCGTGAAGGGCCTTCGATGATGTCGCGACTTCTGATTGGTCGCGTGAACGCTCATGTGACCGTTCATGCGACTAATCAGAAGCCGCGACGTCAGCCGCGAAGTCATCGAAGGTCCTTCACGGGCTCATTCTTAGGAACAGAGGCTCCCGGTTACAGCGGTAAAGTCCAGGGACCGCCGGAGAGGTGAGTATATGGATATATATGGATATACTCACCTCTCCGGTGGCCCCTGGATCTTACCGCTGTAACCGGGAACCTCCGTTCCTAAGAATGAGCCCGTGAAGGACCTTCGATGACGTCGCGGCTGACGTCGCGGCTTCTGATTGGTCGCGTGAGCGGTCACATGAGCGGTCACGCGACCAATCAGAAGCCGCGACGTCATCGAAGGCCCTTCACGCACTCATTCTTAGGAACAGAGGCTCCCGGTTACAGCGGTAAGATCCAGGGGCCACCGGAGAGGTGAGTATATCCATATTTTTTATTTTAATTCTTTATTTTACACATGAATATGGTTCCGATACCGATTCCCGATACCACAAAAGTATCGGAACTCGGTATCAGAATTCCTATACCGCAAATATCCGCCGATACCCGATACTTGCGGTATCGGAATGCTTAACACTACCTGCTACATTACAAAGCTAAAGAAGAAAATAACCGGGTACCTCTAGTAGTCACCTACAATCCAAATCTGGAGGTGCTAAGGGGAGCTGCATGGAAATTACAACCTTTAATACAAAAAGATGCCTGATTACAATCCATTTTTCCAGACCCCCCACTACTGTGTTTTAGGCAGCCCCCAAATCTAAGAAGCATCATTGTCAGAAGCTCCCTGTCCTCTCCCACAGCTGCAGGAACCTTTCCTTGCAACCAGAAAAAATGTAAAACCTGTCCATTTATAATGACCACGGACAAGATAAACATCCCCAATTCACTTCAGGACTACAAGATACCAGGTACATTCAGCTGCATCACTTCTAATGTGGTGTACCTAATCATTTGTACTAAATGTCCAACTGGGGGTCTGTATGCGGGGGAGACAGGGCAAAAGCTTAGAACAAGAATGAATTCTCACTGCCACACAATAAGAGAAAAAAGAATGGATCTACCTGTTGCAATACATTTTTGTCTCCCTGATCATAGCATTATGGACATGAAATTACTTGTATTAAAAGGTAACTTCTAATCTCAGAGAGACAGAAGAGTTTGGGAATATAAACTGATGACGACCTTTGACAGCCTTAGTGCAGGAACGAATATGTCGCATGGATTTATGTCTTTTTACATCAACTAAGGAACTAAGGAACTTGCCCCTTAGACTATGTGGGGTCATCACAACAGAACCAATCAGAGGACAATAAAACATTCCTTATCTAAGAACTGGCCCAACATTTATGGACATAACTGTTTATCACTCATGGTAATTCTGCTTCATGTCAACTGTCTTATCCATGGTTGTTTTTTTTCTGTGCTATGTTGTGCATAAATATGTGATTCTTCAGAATTTGTTTTAGTCTTTGCCTGATGAAGAGACCTGTGTAGTCTCGAAAGCTTGCAATTTGTTACCATCTTTTCAGTTAGCCATTAAAAGGTATCAACCACTGAGGACTCTCAATTCTAAACATTTTTCTATCTACTGGCTAACACGGTACCAAGATATATATCTTTCCTGTATCAAAAAGAATTTTGACACTGCACATACGGTAATATCAACATGCATAATAATGTTAGCATGATATTTAACAACTTACTAGCTGTAAGGGGTATTCTCAAGTTCTTAAACTGCTTTAATTAGTTGAACAGCATGAAAATAAGCAAGTTTGCAATTGACATGCTTTTTCAATCTGCTGTTATTCTCCTGAATTGACAGCTTTTATCTGTCATAGTGAATTGCTGGTTTCCATGGAGCTCGGACAGTAGTAGTAGCTGCATTCCAGGAGCCATGTGCACAGTAGCAGTCACCGCTCTCAATTGATCTCTGTACAGCTGCTAGCTACTCACTTCCCTCCTCTTCCCCTCTCTGCCCATGACAAGTTGCTGTTATAAATCTTGCAAAATCACCAACCCACAGCATTGGCTTCTCTTACAGCAGTTCTCCTCAGCTTTTGTGTCTGAAGCTTTGTGTTTGCTCATATTCCAGTGATTCTGAGATTGTCTTCCTTAGACACATTGTATTTTACATTAGACATAAAATTAGGTAGCTATTTTTTGCATTTTTTATAACAATATGGGAAAAAATGTAAATTTTCAAAATTCTGAATGTTTACTTCCTTAACCACTTTTCACACAAGCCAGTTTTCACTTTCCTGACCAGGCCAAATGTTACAATTCTGACCAGTATCACTTTATGTAGTAACAGTTCTAAAACGCTTCAATGCATCCCAGTGATTCTGTTTTTTTCATGACACATTGTACTTCATGTTAGTGGTAAATTTAAGCCAATATTTTTTGCATTTATTTGAGAAAATAACAAAATTTGGGCTGACATTTTGAAAATTTCTTAATTTTTATCTTTTAGTTTTAATGCCCTTAAACCAGATAATTATATCACACAACGTAGTTATAAAAAATAAATAACATTTACCACATGTTTACATTACATCAGCATCATTTTTTAAACATCATTTTTTTGTTATGAATAGTGATGAGCAAACCTGTGGAAGTTCGATTTTGGCCGAACTTGAGTTAAAAGTATAGTTTGGGTCCGAACTTGACCCCAAATTTGACCTTGAACCCAACAAAAGTCAATAGAGACCTGAACTTTGGTGCTGAAAAATGGCTGTAAAATGGTCATGGTAAGGGCTAGGGGGCTGCAAAGGAGAGCAAAATGGGGGTAAAGCCCCCGTCACACTAAGCGAGGTCGCTAGCGAGATCGCTGCTGAGTCACAAGTTTTGTGACGCAACAGCGACCTCAGTAGCGATCTCGCTATGTTTAACACGTAGCAGCGACCAGGCCCCTGCTGTGAGATCGCTGGTCGTGTCGGAATGGCCTGGACCTTTTTTTGATCGTTGAGGTCCCGCTGGGTAGCACACATTGCTGTGTTTGACACCTTACCAACGACCTCGTTGACGACACCGACACCGGCATTTGCGTTGCTCCGATTGGTGGTCGCTTCATTGTACAGGTCGCTACAGGTCGCCGCATCGCTGCTGCGTCGTTGGGAAGATCTCACTGTTTGACATCTCACCAGCGACCACATAGCGACGCAGCAACGATCCCTGACAGGTCGTATCGTTGTCGGGATCGCTTTAGCGTCGCTAAAGGTACCTTCACACTAAACGATATCGCTAGCGATCCGTGACGTTGCAGCGTCCTGGCTAGCGATATCGTTGTGTTTGACACGCAGCAGCGATCAGGATCCTGCTGTGATATCGCTGGTCGTTGAACAAAGTTCAGAACTTTATTTGGTCGTCAGACCGGCGTGTATCGTCGTGTTTGACACCAAAAGCAACGATACCAGTGATGTTTTACACTGGTAACCAGGGTAAACATCGGGTTACTAAGCGCAGGGCCGCGCTTAGTAACCCGATGTTTACCCTGGTTACCAGCGTAAAATGTAAAAAAACCAAACACTACATACTCACCTTCGCGTCCCCCGGCGTCCGCTTCCCACACTGACTGAGCGCCGTAAAGTGAAAGTGAAAGTACAGCACAGCGGTGACGTCACCGCTCTGCTGTTAGGGCCGGCGCTCAGTCAGTGCAGGAAGCGGACGCCGGGGGACGCGAATGTGAGTATGTACTGTTTGTTTTTTTTACATTGCGGCCCTGCGCTTAGTAACCCGATGTTTACCCTGGTTACCCAGGGACCTCGGCATCGTTGGTCGCTGGAGAGCGGTCTGTGTGACAGCTCTCCAGCGATCAAACAGCGACGCTGCAGCGATCGGCATCGTTGTCGCTATCGCTGCAGCGTCGCTTAATGTGAAGGTACCTTTATTGTGACGGGGCCTTAAGAGCAGGACAATTGCCCTGCAAACAAATGTGGACAGAAAAATGGCTTAAGCTAGTCAGTAAACATTGAGTTAATTAGTTTACCCAACTGGCTAGGCTAGATAGAATCAATAGAATGGTGTGAGGCTAGACAACGCACAGTCCAAGATCAATGTTAAGGTACCGTCACATTAAGCGACGCTGCAGCGATAACGACAACGATGCCGATCGCTGCAGCGTCGCTGTTTGATCGCTGGAGAGCTGTCACACAGACCGCTCTCCAGCGATCAACGATGCCGAGGTCCCCTGGTAACCAGGGTAAACATCGGGTAACTAAGCGCAGGGCCGCGCTTAGTAACCCGATGTTTACCCTGGTTACCAGCGTAAAATGTAAAAAAAACAAACAGCACATACTTACATTCACGTCCCCCTGCGTCCACTTCCTGACTGACTGAGCGCCGTACAGTGAGAGCAGAGCGGTGACGTCACCGCTGTGCTGCTTTCACTTTCACTTTGCGGCGCTGAGTCAGAGGAGGAAGCAGACTGCAGGGGACGCAATGTGAGTATGTGCTGTTTGTTTTTTTTACATTTTACGCTGGTAACCAGGGTAAACATCGGGTTACTAAGCGCGGCCCCGCGCTTAGTTACCCGATGTTTACCCTGGTTACCAGTGTAAAATATCGCTGGTATCGTTGCATTTGGTGTCAAACACAACGATACACAGCGATCAAACGACCAAATAAAGTTCTGGACTTTATTCAGCGACCAGCGACATCACAGCAGGATCCTGATCGCTGCTGCGTGTCAAACTAAACGATATCGCTAGCGAGGACGCTGCAACGTCACGGATTGCTAGCGATATCGTTATAAAGTCGTTTAGTGTGACGGTACCTTTACTCAATGTAGACTATTGTTATCAATGCAATGTGTAAATATCTATCTATTCATTGAAACCTACTCAGAGTTAAATCACATTAGTAAGAAAAGCAGACAGCTTTGAGCTGGTGTTATGATTTTTAGAAGGGGACAATATCCAGAAATGTTCCCAGCCTATTAATAACAGCACACAGCTGTCTGTATAGCCTTTACTGGATATTAAAAGGGGGACCAAAAAATGATGTATGGCCCCTTATTTTTAATAACCAACTGAGGAAAAGCAGACAGTTAGGGCTGTTGTTATTCTGGGAAGAGGTCAATATCGATAAAGGTTTCCAGCCTATAAATATCAGCTCACAGCTGTTTTTTCTATCCTTTACTGGTTATTTATAATGATGTGGGGGTCTCCATACTTTTATTAACCAGCAAAGGTTAAACAGACAGCTGCAGGCTGATCTTAGTAGGATTTTTTTTACCAGTAATGTTTTTTTAGCCCCAAGTTTGTATTTTTCTCTTGAGTGCACCAATACCCTACATGTAATTGGGAACTACTTTTCAGGCACAGTTGAAAGCTAAGAAGGGAAGGTGTGCCATATTATAGTCCAGATTTTGCTGTTATGGTTAGCGGGTGCCATGACCCACTGGAAGAGCCCCTGAGGAGCCAGGACAGCAGAACCATCACATAAGTGACCTCAATTTACAAACTACTCCTCTTAATAAATTCATCTAAGAATGCAGTAATCTGTTATGACCCCAGTGGACAGGGTCTCAGAGGAACGTGTAAGTCTGCGAGATTCAAAAATCCAGCTCATAGGGCTGTGGTAACTGGGTTGACCAAATAGCTACTCCTAACGCCAACACTAGAAGTAGCCGGGGATCATGCCTACGGTGATCGCTAGATGACTCGCGCCAGCCGGAGAATCTAACTACCCCTAGGAGAAGAAAACAAGACCTCTCTTGCCTCCAGAGAAAGGGACCCCAAAGCAAGATACAAGCCCCCCCACAAATAATAACGGTGAGGTAAGAGGAAATGACAAACACAGAAATGAACCAGGTTCAGCAAAGAGAGGCCAGCTTACTAATAGCAGAATATAGCAAGATAACTTATCTGGTCAACAAAAACCCTATAAAAATCCACGCTGGAGATTCAAGAACCCCCGAACCGTCTAACGGTCCGGGGGGAGAACACCAGCCCCCTAGAGCTTCCAGCAAAGGTCAGGATACAGATTGGAACAAGCTGGACAAAAATACCAAACAAAACAAAAGCAAAAAGCAAAGAAGTAGACTTAGCTTGAAATACAGGAACCAGGATCATAGGACAAGAGTACAACAGATTAGCTCTGATTTCAACGATGCCAGGCATTGAACTGAAGGTCCAGGGAGCTTATATAGCAACGCCCCTGAACTAACGGCCCAGGTGAGGATATAGGAAAAAAGACAGAAGCTCCAGAGTCAAATCACTAATGACCACTAGAGGGAGCAAAAAGCAAAATCACAACAGTACCCCCCCCCCTTAGTGAGGGGTCACCGAACCCTCACCACGACCACCAGGGCGATCAGGACGAGCGGCGTGAAAGGCACGAACTAAATCGGCCGCATGAACATCAGAGGCGACCACCCAGGAATTATCTTCCTGACCATAGCCCTTCCACTTGACCAGGTACTGAAGCCTCCGCCTGGAGAGACGAGAATCCAAGATCTTCTCCACCACGTACTCCAACTCGCCCTCAACCAACACCGGAGCAGGAGGCTCAGCAGAAGGAACCACAGGCACAACGTACCGCCGCAACAAGGACCTATGAAACACGTTGTGGATAGCAAACGACACAGGAAGATCCAGGCGAAAGGATACAGGATTAAGGATTTCCAATATCTTGTAAGGACCAATAAAACGAGGTTTAAATTTGGGAGAGGAAACCTTCATAGGAACAAAGCGGGAAGAAAGCCACACCAAATCCCCAACACGTAGTCGGGGACCCACACCGCGGCGGCGGTTGGCAAAGCGCTGAGCCCTCTCCTGTGACAACTTCAAGTTGTCCACCACAAGATTCCAGATCCGCTGCAACCTATCCACCACAGAATCCACCCCAGGGCAGTCAGAAGGTTCCACATGACCCGAAGAAAAACGAGGGTGGAAACCAGAGTTGCAGAAAAACGGCGAAACCAAGGTGGCGGAACTAGCCCGATTATTAAGGGCAAACTCAGCCAACGGCAAGAAGGTCACCCAATCGTCCTGATCAGCAGAGACAAAACACCTCAAATAAGCCTCCAAAGTCTGATTAGTTCGCTCCGTCTGTCCATTAGTCTGAGGATGGAAAGCAGACGAAAACGACAAGTCAATGCCCATCCTACTACAAAAGGATCGCCAGAATCTGGAAACGAACTGGGATCCTCTGTCTGACACAATATTCTCAGGGATGCCGTGCAAACGAACCACGTTCTGGAAAAACACAGGAACCAGATCGGAAGAGGAAGGCAGCTTAGGCAAAGGAACCAAATGGACCATCTTGGAGAAGCGATCACATATCACCCAGATAACAGACATGCCTTGAGACACCGGAAGATCAGAAATTAAATCCATGGAGATATGTGTCCAAGGTCTCTTAGGGACAGGCAAGGGCAAGAGCAACCCGCTGGCACGAGAACAGCAAGGCTTAGCTCGAGCACAAGTCCCACAGGACTGTACAAATGACCGCACATCCCTAAACAAGGAAGGCCACCAAAAGGATCTGGCCACCAGATCTCTGGTGCCAAAAATTCCTGGGTGACCTGCCAACACCGAGGAATGAACCTCGGAAATGACTCTGCTGGTCCACTTATCAGGCACAAACAGTCTGTCAGGTGGACAAGAATCAGGCCTATCAGCCTGAAATCTCTGCAACACACGTCGCAGATCTGGAGAAATAGCTGACAAGATAATACCATCCTTAAGAATACCAACAGGTTCAGCGACTCCAGGAGCATCAGGCACAAAGCTCCTGGAAAGAGCATCGGCCTTCACATTTTTTGAACCTGGTAAATACGAGACAACAAAGTCAAAACGGGAGAAAAACAATGACCAGCGGGCCTGTCTAGGATTCAGGCGTTTAGCAGACTCGAGATACATCAGATTTTTGTGATCAGTCAAGACCACCACACGATGCTTAGCACCCTCGAGCCAATGACGCCACTCCTCAAATGCCCATTTCATGGCCAACAACTCCCGATTGCCCACATCATAATTTCGCTCCGCAGGCGAAAACTTCCTAGAGAAAAAGGCGCAAGGTCTCATAACAGAGCAACCAGGGCCTCTCTGCGACAAAACGGCCCCTGCTCCAATCTCTGAAGCATCCACCTCAACCTGAAAGGGAAGCGAGACATCAGGCTGGCACAAAACAGGCGCCGAAGTAAACCGACGTTTCAACTCCTGGAAAGCCTCCACGGCAGCAGGAGCCCAATTAACCACATCGGAGCCCTTCTTGGTCATATCCGTCAAAGGTTTCACAATGCTAGAAAAGTTAGCGATAAAACGACGGTAGAAGTTAGCAAAACCCAAGAACTTCTGAAGACTCTTAACTGACGAGGGCTGAGTCCAATCAAGAATAGCTCGGACCTTGACTGGGTCCATCTCCACAGCAGAAGGGGAAAAAATGAACCCCAAAAAGGGAACCTTCTGTACACCAAAAAGACACTTTGAGCCCTTGACAAACAAAGAATTTTCACGCAAAATTTTAAAGACCATCCTGACCTGCTCCACATGCGAGTCCCAATTATCAGAAAAAAACAGAATATCATCCAGATAAACGATCAAAAATTTATCCAGATAGTTCCGGAAAATGTCATGCATAAAGGACTGAAAAACTGAAGGGGCATTAGAGAGCCCAAAAGGCATCACCAAGTACTCAAAATGACCTTCGGGCGTATTGAATGCGGTTTTCCATTCATCCCCTTGCTTAATGCGCACAAGGTTGTACGCACCACGAAGGTCTATCTTGATAAACCACTTGGCACCTTTAATCCGGGCAAACAAGTCAGACAACAGCGGCAAAGGATTCTGAAATTTGACAGTGATCTTTTTTAAAAGCCGATAGTCAATACAAGGCCTCAAAGATCCGTCCTTTTTAGCCACAAAAAAGAATCCCGCACCAAGAGGGGAAGAAGACGGACGGATGTGTCCTTTCTCCAGAGACTCCTTGATATATGAACGCATAGCGGTATGTTCAGGTATCGACAGATTAAACAGTCTTCCCTTAGGAAATTTACTGCCTGGAATCAAATCTATTGCACAGTCACATTCCCTATGAGGAGGCAATGCACTGGACCTGGACTCGCTAAAGACATCCTGATAATCAGACAAATACTCCGGAACTTCCGAAGGCGTAGAAGAAGCAATAGACACAGGCAGGGAATCCTCATGAATACCACGACAGCCCCAACTAGACACTGACATAGCCTTCCAGTCAAGGACTGGATTATGGGTCTGTAACCATGGCAGCCCCAAAACAACCAAATCATGCATTTTATGTAGAACGAGAAAACGTATCACCTCGCGGTGTTCAGGAGTCATGCACATGGTAACCTGTGTCCAATACTGCGGTTTATTTTCTGCTAATGGCGTAGCATCAATACCCCTAAGAGGGATAGGATTTTCTAATGGTTCAAGAATAGAACCACAGCGCTTAGCAAATGAGAGATCCATAAGACTCAGGGCAGCACCTGAATCTACAAACGCCATGACAGGATAAGATGACAGTGAGCAAATCAAAGTTACAGACAGAATAAACTTAGGATGCAAATTACCAACGGTGACAGGACTAACAACCTTAGATATACGTTTAGAGCATGCTGAGATAACATGTGTAGAATCACCACAGTAGTAGCACAAGCCATTCCGGCGTCTATGAATTTTCCTCTCATTTCTAGTCAGGATTCTATCACATTGCATCAAATCAGGTGTCCGTTCAGACAACACCATGAGGGAATTTGCGGTTTTTCTATCACATTGCATCACATCAGGTGTCTGTTCAGACAACAACATGAGGGAATTTGCGGTTTTGCGCTCCCGCAACCGCCGGTCAATTTGAATAGCCAGGGACATGGTATCATTCAGACCTGTGGGAATGGGAAAACCCACCATAACATTCTTAATGGCCTCAGAAAGGCCATTTCTAAAATTAGCGGCCAGTGCACACTCGTTCCAATGTGTCAGCACGGACCATTTCCGAAATTTTTGGCAATACACCTCAGCCTCGTCCTGGCCCTGAGACATAGCCAGCAAGGCTTTCTCTGCCTGAATCTCAAGATTGGGTTCCTCATAAAGTAAACCGAGCGCCAGAAAAAACGCATCAATATCAGCCAATGCCGGATCTCCTGGCGCCAACGAAAAAGCCCAATCTTGAGGGTCACCCCGTAAGAATGAAATAACAATTTTTACTTGTTGAGCAGAGTCTCCAGACGAACAAGGTTTCAGGGACAAAAACAATTTACAATTATTCCTGAAATTCCTAAACTTAAATCGGTCTCCTGAAAACAGTTCAGGAATCGGAATCTTGGGTTCAGACCTAGGATTTCTGGTAACATAATCTTGTATACCCTGCACACGAGCGGCAAGCTGGTCCACACTTGTAATCAAGGTCTGGACATTCATGTCTGCAGCAAGCTTAAGCCACTCTGAGGTAAAGGGGAAAAGAAAAAAAAAAAAAAAAAATGAGAGAGGGAAAAAAAAAACTCAAAATTTTCTTTCTTATAATCCCACTTCTGCAATGCATTAAACATTTAATACTGGCCTGGCATACTGTTATGACCCCAGTGGACAGGGTCTCAGAGGAACGTGTAAGTCTGCGAGATTCAAAAATCCAGCTCATAGGGCTGTGGTAACTGGGTTGACTAAATAGCTACTCCTAACGCCAACACTAGAAGTAGCCGGGGATCATGCCTACGGTGATCGCTAGATGACTCGCGCCAGCCGGAGAATCTAACTACCCCTAGGAGAAGAAAACAAGACCTCTCTTGCCTCCAGAGAAAGGGACCCCAAAGCAAGATACAAGCCCCCCACAAATAATAACGGTGAGGTAAGAGGAAATGACAAACACAGAAATGAACCAGGTTCAGCAAAGAGAGGCCAGCTTACTAATAGCAGAATATAGCAAGATAACTTATCTGGTCAACAAAAACCCTATAAAAATCCACGCTGGAGATTCAAGAACCCCCGAACCGTCTAACGGTCCGGGGGGAGAACACCAGCCCCCTAGAGCTTCCAGCAAAGGTCAGGATACAGATTGGAACAAGCTGGACAAAAATACCAAACAAAACAAAAGCAAAAAGCAAAGAAGTAGACTTAGCTTGAAATACAGGAACCAGGATCATAGGACAAGAGCACAACAGATTAGCTCTGATTTCAACGATGCCAGGCATTGAACTGAAGGTCCAGGGAGCTTATATAGCAACGCCCCTGAACTAACGGCCCAGGTGAGGATATAGGAAAAAAGACAGAAGCTCCAGAGTCAAATCACTAATGACCACTAGAGGGAGCAAAAAGCAAAATCACAACAGTAATCATAATGACAACACAAGTGTGTCACAGAGTTTCATACCATTGGGGAGTGTAGAAAAAATAATTACATTTTAACAACAATTTTATCTCCAAATTTTAGATTTTCCCTTGTGGAAATAGGTAAAAATGGCACCACAATTTGTGACACAATTTCTGGTGAATGTGGCAGTACCCCTTATGTGGCTGTACAGTACTACTTAGCCACATGGCGCGAATAGGGAGGGAAAGAGGGCTATCTGACTGAGAACAAATTATCATACAGAATAGTTTGCGGACTCCATTTATAAAGCCTTTAAGTGTCAGTTAAGCATGATCCCCCTCTCAAGCGACCCCATTTTGGAAATTGAGCATCTTTGGGAATTTACTGGTGCAGTGATGATTTTGACTCCATGGGTATTTTCCAGAAACAAGCAACAGTGGATGTTGCCAAATGAAAATTGCAAATCTGCCAGTGTAGTGCCCAATACATTCTAGTGCCTGTACATTGTGCCCAGCTTGTTCTTCTGGAGACACACACCTGTATATGAAGCGGACTTTCATTGCTACAGAAATGCAAAACATGTGGATGCTAAATGTGATTTAAGCACACTGTGGGACTCAGAAGGGAGAGAGGATTTGGATTTGGGAGCACAGCATTCGTTGGATTTATTTGGGGGAACGAGAAGCCAATTCACTTTTCCAGAGCTTTTGTGATACCAGTCATGTGGAAGCCCCATATATATCCATAGACAGATGAAGGACCTGAGTGTGGACTTGCTTTTTTGTGGATTGAGTTGAAACTTTTATTGGGAACATTTTAGATAACATTTTGGATCACATTTATTCGGCACTCTACACTGAGCACTTACATCAGGGTTTCCATCTAAATCTCTGAATGATGTGATTCAGATGAAACCCCGGATGGTTCTATCCAGTAACAGGAGGCAGCAGAGATAGTATGGACTCTGTCTGGCTTCAGTTCAGTGGAATCCTTTTTTTCAGTGGTGTGCACAACTGTGGCCGACCGTGATTTTATGTATGCTTAAAAAGACGGACACTAGTGGATAGTGGCGGATTATAATGAGGTCAATCTGGGCGGTAGCCCAGGGCCCAGTGGTGTGGGGGGGCCCTGGGCAACAGCTCAGATTGACCTCGGCCGCCATCAGGGCATTACTGCCCTGACTGGCGTATGGGCCTGGGCTCACCGGGCCCCTACTGGCGCTGCGGCAGTTTAACGCTATTGATGTGCGGGCGTGCGCCCGCATGTCAATAGTTAACAGCCGCCAGCCAATCGGAGGCTGGCAGCTGACATCAGCTGCAGTGTGCATGTCGCCGGCGTCTGACATCATTGTCAGTCACCGGCGAGTGCGCGCTTCAGCTGCGAGGAGGGAGTTTTGCCGCAGGAGCCCGGACAGGTGAGGAGAACTCGTTTTTTTTTAAATTGTGAATGGTAATCCGGGGGGCCCAGGCCAGAATGCTGGACGAACTGGGGGCACAGATGCTGGACACGCTTGGGGCAATATGCTGGACACACTGGAGGCAATATGCTGGATACACTGGGGGCAATATGCTGGACATACTGGGGCAGAATGCTGGACACACTGGTGGCAATATGCTGGAGACACTGGGGACAATATGCTGGACACACTGCGGGCAGGATGCTGGACACACTGGGGGCAGGATGCTGGACACACTGGGGGCAGGATGCTGGACAAACTGGGGTCAATATGCTGGACACACTGGGGCAGAATGCTGGACATACTGGGGGCAATAAGCTGGAGACACTGGGGCAGATTGCTGGACACACTGGGGCAATATGCTGGACACACTGCGTGCAATATGCTGGACACACTGGGGGCATTATGCTGGACACACTGGGGCAGATTGCTGGAGACACTGTGGGCAATATGCTGGAGACACTGGGGGCAATATGCTGGAGACACTGTGGGCAATATGCTGGACACACTGGGGGCAATATGCTGGACACACTGGGGGAAGGATGCTGGACACACTGGGGGCAATATGCTGGAGACACTGGGGCTGATTGCTGGACACACTGGGGGCAATATGCTGGAGACACTGGGGCAGATTGCTGGACACACTGGGGAAATATGCTGGACACACTGGGGTCAACATGCTGGAGACACTGGGGCAGATTGCTGGACACACTGGGGACAGGATGCTGGACACACTGGGGACAGGATGCTGGACACATTGGGGCAGGATGCTGGACACATTAGGGGCAGTGATGCTGGATATTGGGGGCAGAGATGCTGGACACTGGGGGCAGAGATGCTGGACACTGGGAGCAGAGATGCTGGACACTGGGGGCAGAGATGCTGGACATACTGGGGGCAGGACTGGAGACACGGGCAGAATGTAGATACGGGGCATGATTGGAGACACGGGGCAGAATGAAAGACATGGGGCAGGATTGGAGACAGATCGTGCAGGATCATGGGGCAGGATGGATACGATAGAGACTGATGGGGCAGGATGGGGAGATCATATGGGGCAGGATGGATACTCATGAGGGCAGGATGGGAGAACATATGGCTGGAGCCAGGAATGAGATACTCAGGGCCAGGATGGGGGATATTATTATTACCATAGGGGCTAATTAAGGGATATTATTACTGCAGTGATGTATTTATTTTATTTTTTGAGGACACTGTTTTAAATGAGGGGCGGTCCTGTTACTCTGTAGAGTGACACTATGTCGCCTCTTTTTCTTCATGTGGTGTAATGTAGAAGTTGGGAAAAATTAAGTAATGTGTTCTGCAAGCAGAGCTCGAGATAACTGTGTTATTTCCGGCAGAGACGAGTCCTGGCTGAATGAAGTGATGGCGGTCTGTGCTAGATGAAAGATGAAGGACTTCACCTAGAGACTTCACTGTTGAGTCAGTGTTACCTATACACTGACACTATACACTGTATACTATATACTGAACTGAAGGGTAAGTTGACTAGATCAATGGATGTTTGACAGGTTATAGTTTCACACAGCAACTATTTTTCTGGAATAATCTGGTTCAGGTATATGATGACCCCGTCGCAGGACCCCGTCACATGACCCCATCACATGACCGGGGGGCCCACAGTGTCTGAACAGCCCGGGGCCCTGGCTACCCTTAATCTACCCCTGCTATTGGTTCATAGGCCAGACAGAGACCACAGTGTCTCCATCTGCCTCATTATAGGGAATCTTCTGTCGGGGGTTCCGATGGAATCATGTATTTCAGAGATTTGCACAGAAACCCTAATATAAACGCTCAGGGTAGCGTGCAGGATAAATGTGACCCAATCCTTACTGTGATCTTTGGGAGGCAGAATGAACAAATGAACATTAGGTCAAGAATTGTTTTAATTTATTTTTTTACACCGTTTTTCATGTGGTATAAGTGCTAAAATGGCTTTGTTCTTCAGGCCAGTGTGATTACTGTGATACCAGATTAATATAGTTGTTTACATTTGGCTGCTATCACACACTCAACCTACATTCACATGTTCAGTATTGGGTCAGTATTTTACATCAGTATTTGTAAGCCAAAACCAGGAGACTGGGCGAGCCGGAAGTCATCATGATGACCTTGGGTTGCCATGGTAACAATCAAGCCCTCACGATGACAGCCTTCTAAATTCTGCAATAGCTATCAATTGAGGCATTTAGAGGGTGAAAGGGAATCTCTCAGCAGGATTTGTCAGGTCCCCCATACCCTCCAACCCAGCAGTATTCACTTATTTATTAGTAAATTCCCTGCCTAACCATTACCGTAAAACATTTTCTGTACAAATGAGATTTAAAAAAAAGGATTTATATTGTCCTGGTTTCCTATGCTAATGAGGGCTTTGACTAGTCGATCGGGTGTGATAACATAATTTGAAGGAGATATCATCATTGCCAGCCCCTTCAAATCTCGCACATGCATTCCACACATTTTGGCAGCATTGTTGCACCTCTGCAGCCAGGTGTACACTTCCTGGCTTCAGAGGTGCACTGCGCCTGACCAGAAGCCATCTTCTAAACATCTGGTCATCTGCATTGCACCTCTGAAGCTGGGTGTACACTTCCACAAGTGACCCTATTTAAAAACTTTACCCTCACAAGAAATCTATTTAGAGGTGTGGAGAGCATATTCAACCTACAGGTGCTTTGTGGAATATTGATACATTGGACAGTTTAACTTAAAAATTACATTTTTTCCCCACAAAATGTTGCTTTAGCCCCAAATTTTTCATTTTCACATTGATAATGAGAAAATGGACCACCAAATTTGTTGTGCAATTTCTCCTGAGTACGCCAATGCTCAATGTGTTGTGAAAAACTACTATTTCGGTACACAGTAGAGCTAAAAAAAAAAGGAGTGCCATTTTGAGAAGAACACTTTGCTCATATGGTTTGTGGGCACCATGCCACATTCGTAGAGCCCTTGTACTGCCAGAAGAGCAGTAACTCCTCCACAGATGATCCAATTTTGAAAACTAAACTACTCAAGAAATTCATCTAGGGATGTGGTAAGTATATTGAACCCACAGGTGCTTCACAGAATGTTATAGCATTGGGACGTGAAAATTAAACATTACGATTTTTACATGAAAATGCTGTTTAGCCCCAAGTTTTACATTTTCATAAAGAATAATAGGAATAAATGGAACCAAACACTTATAAAGCAATAACTTCTAAATCCAGCAATACCCTACATGTGGTCATACATACATACGAGAGATAGAGTGATATTTGATGTTTAGGGAGCAGAGTTTTCTGGAGCAGTTTGTAAAGCCCTTAAGCATCTAAAGCAGGAGAAATCCACAAAAGGCGACCCCATTTTGCAAGTGACACTCGGAAATCATCTAGGAGTGAAGTGACCACACTGGCATTTTCCAAACATTAGTGCATGGATGGATGTTTCAGAGTGAAAATGACAAATATACCATTTTATCGCTTCCGGATATGTGCCACCGTACCACCACTGCAGGACCACCGCTTGTGGCCGTACCACCACTGCATACCGCAGGACCACCATAACACCTCCAGCTCCGGGCCAGCAGCATTGACCCCTTGGTAAGAACAGTGTTCGGTTTATAAGACGCGCCCCCATTTTCCCACTATTTTTGGGAATCATAAAAGTGCGTCTTATAATCCGAAAAATACAATATTTATTGTATCGTCATATTCTGAGATCTATAACTTTTTGTATTTTTTTGCTGAACGAGCTATGTGGGGCTTGTTTTCTGCGGGAACAGTTGATGTTTTTATTTGTACCATTTTGGACTACATAACATTTTCTGATCGCTTTTTTAACAAAAATCTGAAATTCATAAATGCTTTGTGAGGGTTTTTTTTGTGCCTTTCACCATGCTAGATAGACCTCCATTCTATCCTCAATAGCCATCTTGCTCTACACCATGATAGCTTTTGCGAGCTGAGATCTGAGGCCAGTTGAAAACCGGAAGCTGGACGTCTGGCTTGTAGCCCAACGTCACACAGACACCTTCAGATGGTTTGTGTCTGTGTGTTTGAGGTCTAGTCTTGGCATGTGACGTGCAATTTCACTTGCAGTGTAGAATGGATAACTAACAAACACTTTGTGCAGATATTCACCTCACTGCACCTCTTGCTGGCATTCCATTGTGGTCTTTCCAAACCTATTTGTGATGCGATCGGCCAGTGTGATAAACTATGGACTCTTCTTTGCTTTTAGGTGTGTGACAAATAGCGATAGTTGGCTTGTTGACGAACAGGAACCATTGCACAATCCTCCCACAAGACATGATCTGATTTTTGAGGTTTCATGTGACTAAAAAATTTGCATTCAATTTGACTTTTATGCCACAGTTTGGAGCTAGGTGCTTGAAAATGTCATCACTTGTAGATCTTAGCTATAGCTGCTACTTCCTCAGTTTGCATAACTTTACAGCATGTCCTACTTGGTGTTGCAATTTCAATGTTGAGGAGTTTATATCAACTAGTAACTATAAGGGACCTATAGGAAATTTTTTCCAAAAGGGACCTATACGCATTTTTCCTACTCTTAGTAAGAAAATTAGTGACTGTTAGAATTCTTACCTGCTTTCACGTACAAGTTCATATTTTTAAGGGGTTCTATGATCCTAGGAGCCATATTTCTGCTTGCTAGAAAGAGTAAGAGTCAAATTATCTTTTAGTCCAAGAAAACCAAAGAAAATTTTCAAAAAAGGAAAAGAAAAAAATATGGCCGCACACCTTTAGTATTAAATTGATGTACACTATGTGGCCAATATACAAACAAATACATACACGATGTGTCAGCTCAGCACACCGCGAATAATGAATACATGAACTTCAATACTGCTGTAAACGTTAAAACCATAAAGTACATAGCGTTTTTGATCAAAGAGCACAAAAGCCATCTAACCACGTCAAGGTGTACTTTTTAATATGGATGGTCCCCAACCACTGTATGTCCTACCTCTACATGTGCCAAACAGGGCCTCATCTGAATGGGGAGTTAAAAGTAAACAAGGTATAGCTTGCAATTAAATCCTTGTGTGGGAAAGATTGCTGATCCCTAGAGGGGGCCACACCCCCAATATGTACTACAGAAAAGAAAGAATTTGGCCTGCTCGCCTTTCGTATTAAAGGTGCACAAATACTTTTACAGCAATATTGAAGTTCATGTATTCATTAATCACAGTGTGCTCACTCATTGTGATTGTATATGCTTGTATATGGCCACAGTAGTGAATTTGTGCACTTTCATTAATTTAACAGTAAAGGTGTGTAGGCCCATTTCTTCTTTTCTGTGGTACATAATGGGGGGTGGGTGGCCCCCTCTAGGGCTTAACACTCTTCACCACCCATTTTTCCCATGCAAGGTTTTAATTGTGTGCTATGTCTAGTATCCTTTTTACTCCCCATTCAGATGAGGCCTGGTTATTTAACCAAATATATTTTGCTTAAATTTAATTTTCACCATTCTGTTTTTTTTGTGTTCTGCTTTTTATTGAGTCAATCCTGCTTTTGACTAAATTAAAAGACTTGTCGGTGAAGACAGGTGATATTTTACTGATCGGAAGAACTGAGAATTTTGATGCGTATGAGACATTTGTTTCTCTGTTAAAAGATACAAGGACAGGTTAGATGCTTGACAGTCTCTCCATTCATTCTCTGTGGTGCTGCTGGAAAAAGTTGAACGCGGTACTTAGTTAGCCCCAGATGGAATGAATGGAGCAGCAGTCGAGCATGCACTTTGGCACTCCATTCTACCAGGGATAAGAGCGCTCCATTCAGAGCGCTTTCCTTCCTCGGCATCACTGAAACCTGGCTCACCCCCTCTGACTCAGCCTCTCCAGCTGCCCTTTCCTATGGTGGATTCCACTTCTCTCACACCCCTTGCCCAGCAACAAACGTGGTGGAGGGGTGCACTCTGTCCGCATCTACTCCCCCTCCATTCTCCAGCTGGCTGTCATCTACCGCCCCCCAGAACTAGCCATCTCCACCTTTCTTGACCACTTCACCACCAGGCTACTTCATTTCCTCTCAGCTGACATTCCCACTATCATCATGGGTGACTTCAATATCCTCATTGACACTTCCACCTCAGCCGCCTCTAAACTTTTATCGCTCACTGTCTCCTTTGGTCTCACTCAATGGTCATCCCCAGCCACCCATAAAGATGGCCACACATTGGACCTCATCTTCACCCGCCTCTGTTCCCTTACTAATCTCACTAACTCACCCCTCCCCCTGTCTGACCACAACCTACTGACATTTTCTTCTCTCTCCCGTCCAAGTGAGCAACCTCCACTCCACAATCTCACTCACCCTTGCAGAAATCTCAAACACCTCAATTTACAATCACTCTCTGAGTCCCTTCTCCCTCTTACAGACATAGCTTCCTTCCATGACACAGATGCTGCTGCCTCTTTTTATAACACCACAATAACAGCAACAATTGATTCGGCCGCCCCACTCATGCATAGCAAAAATCGTAGAATCAACAGGCAGCCCTGGCTAACCAGCCTGGCCAAAGAACTGAGACGGGCTTCCAGGATCGTTGAATGGCGATGTAAGAGATCTCATTCTGCTGAGCACTTCACTGCATACAAGCAGTCCCTCGCCAGCTTCAAGTCCACGCTCACTGCCGCAAAACAAATTTACTTCTCATGTCTCATAGCCTCCCTGACTCACAACCCTAAACAGCTCTTCAACACTTTCAATTCTCTACTCTGTCCCCCAGCATCTCCTCCCTCCCCTCTCATTTCAGCTGAAGAATTTGCCTCTTTCTTTAAGCAGAAGATAGATAACATCAGACAAAGCTTTGGCCCGCAGCCCCCAATGCCCCTCCTCTTGACTTCTCAGCCCTGTTCCAAAGCCAGCTTCTCCACCATGACAGATGATTAGCTCTCCATCCTTCTATCAAGATCACATCTCACCACTTGCATTCTTGACCCACTCCCGTCCCACCTCATCCCTAACCTTGCAAAAGACTTCATCCCAACCCTAACACAACTCTTCAATCTCTCACTTACTAACGATGTCTTCTCCTCATCCTTCAAATATGCATCAATCACACCTATCCTCAAAAAACCCTCCCTCGACCCATCCTCTGTGTCCAGCTATCGCCCAATATCCCTTCTCACTCATGCCTCAAAACTACTGGAACAGCATGTCCATCTTGAACTGTCCTCCCACCTCTCCTCCTTCTCCCTCTTTGACCGGTTACAATCTGTCTTCTGAACCCATCACTCAACTGAAACTTCCCTAACTAAAGTGACCAATGACCTACTAACCGACAAGAGCAAGTGACACTACTCTGTCCTCCTCCTCCTGGACCTGTCTTCTGCCTTTGACACTGTGGACCACTCCCTCCTGTTACAGATTCTCTCATCTCTTGGCATCACAGACTTGGCCCTATCCTGGATCTCATCATATCTAACAGACCGGACATTCAGTGTCTCCCTCTCCCACACCACCTCCTCATCTCGCCCCCTGTCTCTCGGTGTTCCCCAAGGCTCAGTTCTAGGGCCCCTACTCTTCTCCATCTACACCTTCGGCCTGGGACAGCTCATAGAATCCCACGGTTTACAATATCATCTCTACGCTAATGACATGCAGATCTACCTATCTGGACCCGACCTCACTTCCATACTGACCAAAATCCCACAATGTCTGTCTGCTATTTCATCCTTCTTTTCTGCTCGTTTTCTAAAACTGAACATGGAAAAAACAGAATTCATCATCTTTCCCCCACCTCACTCTACCCCTCCACCCGACCTATCCATCAATGTCAATGGCTGTTCACTTTCCCCGGTCCGGCACGCTCGGTGCCTCGGGGTGATCCTTGACTCTACCCTCTCTTTCAAGCCACATATCCAAGCCCTTGCCTCCTCTTGCCGATTCCAACTCAAAAATATTTCCCGGATCCGTGCATTCCTTGACAATGAAACCACAAAAACACTAGTACATGCCCTTATCATCTCCCGCCTCGACTACTGCAACCTCCTACTCTCTGGCCTCCCCTCTAGCACTCTGGCACCACTCAAATCCATCCTAAATTCTGCTGCCCGACTAATCCACCTGTCTCCCCGTTACTCCCCAGCCTCTCCTCTCTGCCAGGCCCTTCACTGGCTTCCTATATCCCAGAGGCTACAGTTCAAAACACTAACAATGACATACAAAGCCATTCACAATCTGACTCCTCAATACATCTGTGACGTGGTCTCCCGTTACCTACCTACACGCAACCTTCGATCATCTCATGATCTCCTTCTCTACTCCTTTCTCATCTCTTCCTCCCACAACTGCATCCAAGACTTCACCCGTGCTTCCCCTATACTTGGAACTCTCTACCCCAACACATCAGGCTCTCACCTACCACAGAAACCTTCAAAAGGAACCTGAAGACCCACCTCTTCCAACAAGCCTACAATCTGCAATGATCCCCAGTCTACTGAACCACCACATGACCAGCTCTACCCTCACCTAGTGTATCCTCACCCATCCCCTGTAGACTGTGAGCCCTCGCGGGCAGGGTCCTCTTTCCTCCTGTACTTGTGTGTGCCTTGTTTTACTCATGTTTATTGTACTTGTCTATATTTGCCCCGCTCATATGTAAAGCACCATGGAATAAATGGCACTATAAAAATAAATAATAATAATAACAATAATTACTGCGGGTCCCAGCAATTGGACCCCCACAGATTATTAGGCTATTACCAACACCTATTGTAGCATATGAATAAGGCCTTCATCCAGGTTCATTCAACGTGGGTTTTTCTGTAAATTTCTACAAAAAAGTAGTATGGGCTTATTTAGGCAGAATGTCCAAAGAGGTTTTTCTGCCTCCTTGTAAATCTCCCTAAGGGCGCAGTCAGACGTCCGTATAACGGATGATGATCGCATTGCAATGCTTGGACTGGCCGGCAGCTCTTTTGACCTGAGTGCGACAGCATGTATTTCTATGGAACTGTCATTCTTGGGTCAGTAAAGCAGACGGCCAGTCCGAGCATTGTGGTGCATGTATTTCTATGTAACTGTCATTCTTGGGTCAGTAAAGCAGACGGCCAGTCCGAGCATTGTGGTGCATGTATTTCTATGTAACTGTCATTCTTGGGTCAGTAAAGCAGATGGCCAGTCCGAGCATTGTGGTGCAATCGCCATCCATGTTATATGGCCATCTGACTGCGTGCTTACACTTTTCCCCACTGCCGTTGTTTAATAAATACTGACTTTTATACAATCAGAAATGGATTAATTCTAAAAGAATATCAATGGGTTATTTTTAAAACACCAAATTAAATACATACAGTATAAGTGGCAAACTACATTTACCTGCACCTCTGAAATCGAAACTGATCCAAGTGCACAAAACACACATTGCACACATCTTGATCATATCTCTGCCCTAGAAAGCAAAGAGAATAATATGCAATTAGCCAATGTTTTCAAACATATTTACAGAGGTTGTCCACTACTTTAACACTGATGACCATTCCTTAGGATAGGTCATCAGTGTTTGATGGGTCGGGGTCCGACATTCGGAACCCCTTCTATCAGCTGTTCTCAGTGTTGGCGGTGGTCGCTGGCTGCAAATGCTCCATTGCGGAGCTGCTCCACCTTCTGATAGTAGCCGTGCCAGGATACTGCACATCTGCCTTCTATTCCAATCAATAGGAGGCGGATGTGCGGTACCCGGGACCATTATGATAAAGTCACTTTTATATCTGCTGCAGATCTACCAGTTCTGTGAATGATTATCTTTGTATGACCGTGACCCCAAGGGAACCACAACCTTGATAATGCAAGATTCAAAAAGTCAACCAGGTCTGATTTTTTTTATGGAACCTTATTATCGTGGTCACTGTACCTTCTGGATCATAAAATAAAATATATATATATATATATATATATATATATATATATATATATATATATATATATATATATATATATATATACAGTACAGATCAAAAGTTTGGACACACCTTCTCATTTAAAGATTTTTCTGTATTTTCATGACTATGAAAATTGTAAATTCACACTGAAGGCATCAAAACTATGAATTAACACATGTGGAATTATATACTTAACAAAAAAGTGTGAAACAACTGAAAATATGTCTTATTTTCTAGGTTGTTCAAAGTAGCCACCTTTTGCTTTGATGACTGCTTTGCACACTCTTGGCATTCTCTTGATGAGCTTCAAGAGGTAGTCACCGGGAATGGTTTTCACTTCACAGGTGTGCCCTGTCAGGTTTAATAAGTGGGATTTCTTGCCTTATAAATGAGGTTGGGACCATCGGTTGTGTTGTGCAGAAGTCTGTTGGATACACAGCTGATCCTTCTGAATAGAATTTGTATTATGGCAAGAAAAAAGCAGCTAAGTAAAGAAAAACGAGTGGCCATCATTACTTTAAGAAATGAAGGTCAGTCAGTCCAAAAAATTGGAAAAACTTTGAAAGTGTCCCCAAGTGCAGTTACAAAAACCATCAAGCGCTACAAAGAACCTGGCTCACATGAGGACCGCCCCAGAAAAGGAAGACCAAGAGTCACCTCTGCTTCTGAGGATAAGTTTATCCGAGTCACCAGCATCAGAAATCACAGGTTAACAGCAGCTCAGATTAGAGACCAGGTCAATGCCACATAGAGTTCTAGCAGCAGACACATCTCTACAACAACTGTTAGAGGAGACTTTGTACAGCAGGCCTTCATGGTAAAATAGCTGCTAGGAAAGAACTGCTAAGGACAGGCAACAAGCAGAAGAGACTTGTTTGGGCTAAAGAACACAAGGAATAGACATTAGACCAGTGGAAATCTGTGTTTTGGTCTGATGAGTCCAAATTTGAGATCTTTGGTTCCAACCACCGTGTCTTTGTGCGACGCAGGAAAGGTGAACGGATGGACTCTACATGCCTGGTTCCCACCGAGAAGCATAGAGGAGGAGGTGTGATGGTGTGGGGGTGCTTTGCTGGGGACACTGTTGGGGATTTATTCAAAATTGAAGGCATACTGAACCAGCATGGCTACCACAGCATCTTGCAGCGGCATGCTATTCCATCCGGTTTGCGTTTAGTTGAACCATCATTTAATTTTCAACAGGACAATGACCCCAAACACACCTCCAGGCTGTGTAAGGGCTACTTGACCAAGAAGGAGAGTGATGGGGTGCTATGCCAGATGACCTGATGGTTTGGGGTAAGCTGGACCGCAGAGTGAAGGTAAAAGCGCCAACAAGTGCTAAGGATCTCTGTGTACTCCTTCAAGATTGTTGGAAGACCATTTCCGATGACTACCTCTTGAAGCTCATCAACAGAATGCCAAGAGTGTGCAAAGCAGTCAAAGCAAAAGGTGGCTACTTTGAAGAACCTAGAATATAAGACATATTTTCAGTTGTTTCACACTTTTTTGTTAAGTATATAATTCCACATGTGTTAATTCATAGTTTTGATGCCTTCAGTGTGAATTTACAATTTTCATAGTCATGAAAATACAGAAAAATCTTTAAATGAGAAGGTCTGTCCAAACTTTTGGCCTGTACTGTATATATTAACAGCTCCTGATAAAATTTATTTCAACTTTATTCTATCATAGATTTAAAAATATCATTTAAGTTTAAAGAAATTTGCCAGGAGCTAGAAATATCTTTTTTTTATCAATTTTTCTCATCGTCACACGAATATTCGGGTCGCGATTTCCCTGTACAGTGGACTACGACAATTGGTGAGCTGGCATAAATTTTTTCTACCTACCTTCTGGGTCAAAATGCGATCCTAGTCACTTGCATTGTGCCGTGATGTAGCAGTGACACCCGGCAATCTTTGGCTGCTCGACCTGTTTAACATTAGTGTGTGAGTTTCTCCGCTGCTCCAGGGTGACAATTCATTTTCTGTTGTCACGTTTAAACTTATAGTTTATTAATATTTGAACAACTGAATAATATGCTATACATTAAACATACAAATATTTTATTTTGAAGCACATAAGAACATACCTTTTGTAATATTGTTGTTCACAACTTTATAGGTTATGCAGAAGAATGAATTTTTGTGGAAAAGTGAATGCATTTTCCACTCTTCAGCTATGTTTAAAAATAACTTGTAATTGTACTTTTTTTTCCATTTTTTCTACTTGACCCTCTCTGAAATGTCCAGTGGTCCATACAGGCAGCATACAAACATGGCCACTGAAGGCCAAACATCATAAGTGCCAAAATTACAAATACACAAGTTAAATCAATGACTACAGAAAGGAAACTTACTTCTGTGTTGGAAGAAGATTCACTTCAAATGCAAGAAGTTTTCAGGAATAATCTGTTACTGCAAGATGGTCAGGGAAAGGGAAAAGACAAATTGACTTCTGCAATATTCCTAGACTCTTTGTCACATGAAATGATTTTGAGGAAGTATGTAAAAATGCTAAGCTGAGTATTTTTAAGTTAACCTATTTTGGTAGCAGTGAGTTTAAAAGGGAATCTGTCAGTCAAAATTGACAATATAGACTGAGCACATAGCCTTGGGGAGGATGCAGCCCTTATAAAAAATGTACACCTTTAGTGTTGCTGCCTTCGTAAAGTGTAATCAAATATGTTAGAGTGCTCAGATGATCATCTTTGGTGTGGCTAGAAGGATCGATCACTGCATTATTCCACCTACTGGTTTTCATTCTCTGCCTCCCATGCTGGTGATGACAGCACTGGCTTACCTGGATTAAGCTCTGTCAGGAGAGAAAGCTCAGGTAAGTCAGTGCTGTCATCACCAGTGAGGGAGGCAAGGTACAAGAAACTAATGGGCGAAACAGTGCACTGAGCTTCTAGGCGAGATTGTTCTGTGCTTCATATATAGGTGAAACTGGCCTAACAAGCATTAAAACTTCAGTTTCTGCAGAAAAGATGTAGCAGCACTAAATGTATAGTGTACTATATACAGTATCTTCTGAAAGCAAGGCCATAGTTGCCACAATACATCAGAGGTCCTGTGCCTGGGGCAGCAGGTTGCAAGGGTGCAGTGAGAGCAGCAAGGAAAATGTACAGTTAGGTCCATATATATTTGGACAGAGACAACATTTTTCTAATTTTGGTTACAAACATTACCACAATGAATTTTAAGCAAAACAATTCAGATGCAGTTGTAGTTCAGACATTCAGCTTTCATTTGTGGGTATCCTCATTAGAATTGGATGAAGGGTTTAGGAGTTTCAGCTCCTTAACATGTGCCACCCTGTTTTTAAAGGGACCAAAAGTAATTGGACAATTGACTCCAAGGCTATTTCATGGACAGATGTGGGCAATCCGTTCGTTATGTCATTCTCAATTAAGCAGATAAAAGGCCTGGAGTTGATTTGAGGTGTGGTGCTTGCATGTGGAAAGTTTTGTTGTGAAGTAAACATGGGGTCAAAGGAGCTCTCCATGCAGGTGAAACAAGCCATCCTTAATCTGCGAAAACAGAAAAAACCCATCCGAGAAATTGCTACAATATTAGGAGTGGCAAAGTCTACAGTTTGGTACATCCTGAGAAAGAAAGAAAGCACTGGTGAACTCATCAATGAAAAAAGACCTGGGTGCCCACGGAAGACAACAGTGGTGGATGATCACAGAATAATCTCCATGGTGAAGAGAAACCCCTTCACAACAGCCAACCAGGTGAACAACACTTTCCAGGAGGTAGGCGTATCAATATCCAAATCTACCATAAAGAGAAGACTGCATGAAAGTAAATACAGAGGGTTCACTGCACGGTGCAAGCCACTCATAAGCAGGGCCGGACTGGGACTAAAATTCAGCCTGGCATTTGAAGTCACACAGGCCCACTTGTCACATGGTGACTGTATAATATCTTTGTACACTTGTAGGCTACAAGAAGTGAGGGGAGTGTAACACGACTATATAACATAATTACAGCTGTATCCAGCATTACAGCTCAGTCCCCATAGAATGTAATACAGCACAGCCCCCATAGACTATAATACAGCACAGCCCCCATAGAATGTAATACAACACAGCCCCCATAGAATGTAATACAACACAGCCCCCATAGAATGTAATACAACACAGCCCCCATAGAATGTAATACAACACAGCCCCATAGAATGTAATACAGCACAGCCCCCATAGAATGTAATGCAGCCAGCCCCATAGAATTTAATGCAGCACAGCTCCCATAGAATGTAATACAGCACAGCCCCCATAGAATGTAATACAGCACAGCCCCATAGAATGTAATGCAGCACAGCCCCATAGAATGTAATGCAGCACAGCCCCATAAAATGTAATACAGCACAGCCCCCATAGAATGTAATACAGCACAGCCCCCATAGAATGTAATGCAGCCAGCCCCATAGAATTTAATGCAGCACAGCTCCCATAGAATGTAATACAGCACAGCCCCCATAGAATGTAATACAGCACAGCCCCATAGAATGTAATGCAGCACAGCCCCATAGAATGTAATGCAGCACAGCCCCATAGAATGTAATGCAGCACAGCCCCATAAAATGTAATACAGCACAGCCCCCATAGAATGTAATACAGCACAGCCCCCATAGAATGTAATGCAGCCAGCCCCATAGAATGTAATACAGCACAGCCCCCATAGAATGTAATGCAGCCAACCCCATAGAATTTAATGCAGCACAGCCCCATAGAATGTAATGCAGCACAGCCCCATAGAATGTAATGCAGCACAGCCCCATAGAATGTAATGCAGCACAGCCCCATAGAATGTAATGCAGCACAGCCCCATGGAATGTAATGCAGCACAGCCCCATAGAATGTAATGCAGCACAGCCCCCATAGAACGTAATACAGCCAGCCCCCATAGAATGTAATACAGCACAGTCCCCATAGAATGTAATACAGCACAGCCCCCATAGAATGTAATGCAGCACAGCCCCATAGAATATAATGCAGCACAGGCCCATAAAATGGAATGCAGCCAGCCCCATAGAATATAATGCAGCACAGGCCCATGGAATGGAATGCAGCCGACCCCATAGAATATAATGCAGCACAGGCCCATGGAATGGAATGCAGCCGACCCCATAGAATATAATGCAGCCCAGGCCCATGGAATGGAATGCAGCTGACCCAATAGAATATAATGCAGCAGAGGCCCATGGAATGGAATGCAGCCAGCCCCATAGAATATAATGCAGCAGAGGCCCATGGAATGGAATGCAGCCAGCCCCATAGAATATAATGCAGCACAGGCCCATGGAATGGAATGCAGCCAGCCCCATAGAATATAATGCAGCACAGGCCCATGGAATGGAATGCAGCCAGCCCCATAGAATATAATGCAGCACAGGCCCATGGAATGGAATGCAGCCAGCCCCATAGAATATAATGCGCACAGGCCCATGGAATGGAATGCAGCCAGCCCCATAGAATATAATGCAGCACAGGCCCATGGAATGGAATGCAGCCGACCCCCCCCCCCCAATAGCTTCACAATCCAGTCATCACTCATTGATTAAAAAAAAAAAAAAAAACACTCTACTCACCTCTCTCCTCGTGCCCCACGCTGCTCCGGGCTCCAGTCTCAGCAGATGCAGTCTGCCCGCCCGGTCACACTGCAGGTGCGCGATGATATGACATCATCGCGCACCCGCAGTGTCAGCGGCAGGCAGAGCGGGGAATGATGGGAGAGGGGGCGTCAGCGGACGCTCTCTCCTCCATCATTGCATTCAACTGTACCGGTGTCTGACGCCGGTATAGTTGAATGCGGGGCCGGGAGTGTGCCACGACAGCGTGGGGAGTGTGCTGACAGCGGCACACTCGAGCGGGCCACTACTGCCATCGGCCCTTCTGGCATTTGCCAGAACTGCCCGTTGGCCAGTCCGGCCCTGCTCATAAGCATCAAGAATAAAAAGGCTAGACTGGACTTTGATAAAAAAAATCTAAAAAAGCCAGCACAGTTCTGGAAGAACATTCTTTGGACAGATGAAACCAAGATCAACCTCTACCAGAATGATGGAAAGAGAAAAGTATGGCGAAGGCGTGGTACAGCTCATGATCCAAAGCATACCACATCATCTGTAAAACACGGCGGAGGCAATGTGATGGCTTGGGCATGCATGGCTGCCAGTGGCACTGGGTCACTAGTGTTTATTGATGATGTGACACAGAACAGAAGCAGCCGAATGAATTCTGAGGTATTCAGAGACATTCTGTGTGCTCAGTTCCAGCCAAATGCAGCAAAACTGATTGGTCGTCATTTCATACTACAGATGGACAATGACCCAAAACATAAAGCCAAAGCAACCCAGGAGTTTATTAAAGCAAAGAAGTGGAATATTCTTGAATGGCCAAGTTAGTCACGTGATCTCAACCCAATTGAGCATGCATTTCACTTGTTAAAGACTAAACTTCAGACAGAAAGGCCCACAAACAAACAGCAACTGAAAACCACCACAGTGAAGGCCTGGCCAAGCATCAAAAAGGAGGAAACACAGCGTCTGGGGATGTCCATGAGTTCAAGACTTCAGGCAGTCATTGCCAACAAAGAGTTTTCAACCAAGTACTAAAAATGAACATTTTATTTAAAATTATTGAATCTGTCCAATTACTTTTGGTCCCTTTTAAAAAGAGGGTGGCACATGTTAAGGAGCTGAAATTCCTAAACCCTTCATCCAATTTTAATGTGGATACCCTCAAATGAAAGCTGAAAGTCTGAACTTCAACTGTATCTGAATTGTTTTATTTAAAATTCATTATGGTAAAGTCTATAACCAAAATTAGAACAATGTTGTCTCTGTCCAAATATATATGGACCTAACTGTATTTCTTTTTTATTCAACTCCCTTCCCTTTCACTGGCCTAATAGCAAAATTGTTGTCTTTGCGGAGGGGGGATGCATTAATTTACAAATTTAAGATGCAAGTACAAATGACCATGAGATTGTGCAGGTACTTCTGAGATGAGATGAGCACCAAACAGCTCCAAGCCCCAACATGCAACAGCGTGCTAATGTAGAGACAAACGGAAGCTAAGAGAAGGGAAGTGCTCACTATACTTTACTATAGACAGTTTACTATAGACAGAGGCAATGGGTCTGTATGAAGAAAAAGGGATAGTGTGAAAGCACCGTATGAGGGGTAGCTTGCAATATGAGGGATAGTGTGAAGGCACAGTGTGAGGGGGCACCATGCAGAGTGAGGGATAGTGTGAAGGCAAAGTATGAGGGGGCAGCATGCAGAGTGAAGGATATTGTGAAGGTACAGTATGAGGGGCCAGCATGCAGAGTGAGGGACAGTGTGAAGGCAACGTATGAGGGGGCAGCATGCAGAGTGAAGGATATTTTGAAGGTACAGTATGAGGGGCCAGAATGCAGATTGAGGGATATTGTAAAGGCACAGTATGAGGGGGCAGCATGCAGAGTGAGGGATATTGTGAAAGCACAGAATGAGGGCCCAGCTGTTGTGAATTCTGCTCTTGGGTTCCCTCCGGTAGTTGTTGGTGGTAATGCAGTTGTCCCTGGGTTGTAATTCTGCTCAGGTGTCCCTGCTTATTGCTTTCTCACTGGGTATTTAGGTGTGCAGGATCCATTAGTCCTTGCCAGTTGTCCATTGTTCTTGGAGGTTTCACATCTCTGTCTGGTTCCTCCTGTCCTGCTGCCCAAATCAGCAAAGATAAGTTCTGGTTTTTGTTTCTGCAGCCCACATGCTGTGGGCTTTACAGTTTAGTGCTATTCAATGTTTTTTCTTGTCCAGCTTAGACTGTGTAAGGATTTATTCAGTCAAGTTGGATTCTCAGGAGATGCAGATATACATTCCATGTCTTTAGTTAGATGGTGGAATTGTTGTATTTTCTGCTGTGGATATTTTTTAGTGTTTTAATACTGACCGCTTAGTATTCTGTCCTATCCTTTTCTATTTAGTTAGAGTGGCCTCCTTTGCTAAATCCTGTTTTCAGTCTGCGTGTGTTTTTCCTCTCCTCTCACAGTCAATATTTGTGGGGGGCTGCCTATCCTTTGGGGTTTTTCTCTGAGGCAAGATAGTATTCCCATTTCTATCTATAGGGGTATTTAGTCCTCTGGCTGTGTCGAGGTGTCTAGGATTATTAGGTACATCCCACGGCTACTTCTAGTTGCGGTGTTAAGTTCAGGGTTTGCGGTCAGTACAGGTTCCACCTTCTCCAGAGAAAGTTTCATGCTGCTCCAAGGTCACCGGATCATAACAGTACAACTGGCCAATAATGAGTTAAATGCATCTCAGAAGAAGGGAAGGAAGGTGTTGAGCCATTTTTTTTTCTGTAGTCTGCTTTGTCTTTCCTTCCCTCTTTACCTCTGGGTGGCTGAGGAGTTTTTTGCTAGCATGGATGTTCAGGGATTAGCTTCTCGTGTAGACCAGCTTGCTGCTAGGGTACAGGGTATTTCAGATTATATTGTTCAGACTCCGGTTTTAGAACTTAAGATTCCTACTCCTGATTTGTTTTTTGGTGACAGGTCCAAATTTTTTAGTTTTAAAAACAACTGTAAACTGTTTTTTGCTCTAAAACCTCGATCCTCTGGTGATTCCATTCAGCAGGTTAAAATTGTCATCTCCCTGCTGTGTGGCGATCCTCAGGATTGGGCATTTTCCCTGGAATCGAGGAATCCGGCCTTGCTTAATATAGATGCCTTTTTCCAGGCTCTAGGATTATTATATGATGAACCAAATTCTGTGGATCAAGCGGAGAAGACCTTGTTGGCCCTGTCTCAGGGTCAAGAAGCGGCAGAATTGTACTGTCAGAAATTTAGAAAATGGTCTGTGTTGACTAAATGGAATGATTATGCTTTGGCGGCAATTTTCAGAAAGGGTCTTTCTGAATCCATTAAAGATGTTATGGTGGGGTTTCCCACGCCTGTCGATCTGAGTGATTCTATGTCTCTGGCCATTCAGATTGATCGGCGCTTGTGGGAGCGCAGATCTGTGCGCGCTGTGGCGTTATCCTCAGAGCAGATGCCTGAGCCAATGCAGTGTGATAGGATTCTGTCTAGAACGGAACAGCAAGGATTCAGATGTGAGAATAGGTTGTGTTTTTATTGTGGCGATGCTACTCATGTCATTTCGGTCTGCCCTAAACGTACAAAGAGGATCGCTAGTTCATTTACCATCAGTACTGTACAACCTAAATTTCTGTTATCTGTGTCTTTGATCTGCTCATTGTCATCAGTTTCTGTCATGGTGTTTGTGGATTCAGGCGCCACCTTGAACTTAATGGACTTTGAGTTTTCCAGGTGTTGTGGTTTTTCCTTGCAGTCTTTGCAGAACCCTATTCCTTTAAGGGGCATTGATGCTACACCCTTGGCTAAAAATAAGCCTCAGTTTTGGACACAGGTGACCATGTGCATGGCGCCAGCCCATCAGGAAGATTGTCAATTTCTGGTGTTGCATAATTTGCATGATGCTATCATGCTGGGTTTTCCGTGGTTGCAGGTACATAATCCTGTGTTGGATTGGAAGTCTATGTCTGTGATTAGTTGGGGTTGTCAGGGGGTTCATAATGATGTCCCTTTGATGTCAATCTCCTCTTCTTCCTCTTCTGAAATTCCAGAGTTTTTGTCTGATTTTCAGGATGTATTCGATGAGCCCAAGTCCAGTGCCCTTCCACCGCATAGGGACTGTGATTGTGCGATTGACTTGATTCCAGGCTGTAAGTTTCCTAAGGGTTGACTTTTCAACCTATCTGTGCCTGAACATACCGCCATGCGGAGTTATGTTAAGGAGTCTTTGGAGAAAGGGCATATTCGGCCATCTTCTTCACCGTTGGGAGCGGGATTTTTTTTGTTGCTAAGAAGGATGGTTCCTTGAGACCCCGTATTGATTATCGCCTCTTGAATAAGATCAAGTTTCAATACCCTTTGCCTCTGCTTTCCAATTTGTTTGCTAGGATTAAGGGGGCTAGTTGGTTTACGAAGATTGACCTTCGGGGGGCATGTAATCTTGTTCGTATTAAGCAGGGTGATGAATGGAAAACTGCGCTTAATAGGCCCGAAGGTCATTTTGAATACCTTGTGATGCCATTTGGGCTCTCTAATGCTCCTTCTGTTTTTCAGTCCTTCATGCACGATATCTTCCGGACTTATCTTGATAAATTCATGATTGTATATTTGGATGACATTTTAATTTTTTCCGATGATTGGGAGTCTCATGTGAAACAGGTCAGGATGGTATTTCAAATCCTTCGTGATAATGCTTTGTTTGTGAAGGGGTCTAAGTGTCTCTTTGGAGTTCACAAGGTTTCTTTTTTGGGCTTCATTTTTTCTCCCTCATCTATAGAGATGGATCCGGTTAAGGTTCAGGCCATTTATGATTGGATTCAACCCACATCCGTGGAGAGCCTTCAGAAATTTTTGGGCTTTGCTAATTTTTATCGCCGTTTCATTGCTAACTTATCCAGTGTGGTTAAACCCTTGACCGATTTGACAAAGAAAGGCGCTGATGTGACGAATTGGTCCTCTGCGGCTGTCTCTGCCTTTCAGGAGCTTAAGCGCCGATTTACTTCTGCCCCGGTGTTGCGTCAACCGGATGTTTCTCTTCCGTTTCAGGTTGAGGTTGACGCTTCTGAGATTGGGGCAGGGGCCGTTTTGTCTCACAGGGATTCTGTTGGTTCCTTGTTGAAACCGTGTGCCTTCTTTTCCCGTAAGTTTTCGCCTGCTGAACGCAATTATGATGTCGGCAATCGGGAGTTGTTGGCTATGAAGTGGGCGTTTGAGGAGTGGCGACATTGGCTTGAGGGAGCTAAGCACCGTATTGTGGTCTTGACCGATCATAAGAATCTGATTTACCTCGAGTCTGCCAGACGGCTGAATCCTAGGCAGCCTCGATGGTCCTTGTTTTTTTCCCATTTCGATTTCGTGGTCTCGTATCTTCCGGGTTCTAAGAATATTAAGGCTGATGCCCTCTCTAGGAGTTTTTTGCCTGATTCTCCTGAGGTCCTTGAACCGGTCGGCATTTTGAAAGAAGGGGTGGTCCTTTCTGCCATTTCCCCTGATTTACGACGGGTTCTTCAGGAATTTCAGGCTGACAAACCTGACCGCTGTCCAGTGGGGAAACTGTTCCTGATAGATGGACTAGTAGAGTGATTTCTGAGGTTCATTGTTCTGTGTTGGCTGGCCATCCTGGTATTTTTGGTACCAGAGATTTGGTTGGTAGGTCCTTTTGGTGGCCTTCTTTGTCACATGATGTGCGTTTTTTTGTGCAGTCCTGTGGGACTTGTGCGTGGGCCAAGCCTTGTTGTTCCCGTGCTAGTGGGTTGCTTTAGCCATTGCCGGTCCCTGAGAGGCCCTGGATGCATATTTCTATGGATTTTATTTCTGATCTTCCTGTTTCCCAGAGGATGTCGGTTATCTGGGTTGTTTGTGACCGGTTCTCTAAGATGGTTCATTTGGAGCCTTTGCCTAAATTGCCTTCCTCTTCTGATTTGGTTCTGTTGTTTTTCCAGCATGTGGTTCGTTTGCATGGTATTCCAGAGAATATTGTGTCCGACAGAGGTTCCCAGTTTGTTTCTAGGTTTTGGCGAGCCTTTTGTGCTAGGCTGGGCATTGATTTGTCTTTTTCTTCCGCATTCCATCCTCAGACAAATGGCCAGACCGAGCGAACTAATCAGACTTCGGAAACTTATTTGAGATGCTTTGTGTCTGCTGATCAGGATGATTGGGTGGCTTTCTTGCCGTTGGCCGAGTTTTCCCTTAATAATCAGGCTAGTTCGGCTACTTTGGTTTCGCCCTTCTTTTGTAATTTTGGTTTTCATCCTCGTTTTTCTTTGGGGCAGGTTGAGCCTTCTGACTGTCCTGGTGTGGATTCTGTGGTTGACAGGTGGCAGCAGATTTGGGCTCATGGGGTGGACAATTTGGTGTTGTCTCAGGAGGAGGCGCAACGTTTTGCTAACCGTCATCGTGTGTTGGTTCCCGGCTTCGGGTTGGGGATCTGGTCTGGTTGTCTTCCCGTCATGTTCCTATGAAGGTTTCTTCCCCTAAGTTTAAGCCTCGGTTTATTGGTCCTTATAGGATTTCTGAGATTATTAATCCGGTGTCTTTTCGATTGGCCCTTCCGGCCTCTTTTGCTATCCATAATGTCTTCCATAGATCCTTATTGCGGAAATATGTGGTGCCCGTTGTTCCTTCTGTTGATCCTCCGGCCCCTGTGTTGGTTGATGGGGAGTTGGAGTATGTGGTTGAGAAGATTTTGGATTCTCGCTTCTCGAGGCGGAAGCTCCAGTACCTTGTCAAATGGAAGGGTTATGGCCAGGAGGATAATTCTTGGGTTTTTGCTTCTGATGTCCATGCTGCTGATTTGGTCTGTGCCTTTCATCTGGCTCGTCCTAATCGGCCTAGGGGCTCTGGTGAGGGTTCGGTGACCCCTCCTCAAGGGGGTGGGTACTGTTGTGAATTCTGCTCTTGGGTTCCCTCCGGTGGTTGTTGGTGGTAATGCAGTTGTCCCTGGGTTGTAATTCTGCTCAGGTGTCCCTGCTTATTGCTTTCTCACTGGGTATTTAGGTGTGCAGGATCCATTAGTCCTTGCCAGTTGTCCATTGTTCTTGGAGGTTTCACATCTCTGTCTGGTTCCTCCTGCCCTGCTGCCCAAATCAGCAAAGATAAGTTCTGGTTTTTGTTTCTGCAGCCCACATGCTGTGGGCTTTACAGTTTAGTGCTATTCAATGTTTTTTCTTGTCCAGCTTAGACTGTGTAAGGATTTATTCAGTCAAGTTGGATTCTCAGGAGATGCAGATATACATTCCATATCTTTAGTTAGATGGTGGAATTTTTGTATTTTCTGTGGTGGATATTTTTTAGTGTTTTAATACTGACCGCTTAGTATTCTGTCCTATCCTTTTCTATTTAGTTAGAGTGGCCTCCTTTGCTAAATCCTGTTTTCAGTCTGCGTGTGTTTTTCCTCTCCTCTCACAGTCAATATTTGTGGGGGGCTGCCTATCCTTTGGGGTTTTTCTCTGAGGCAAGATAGTATTCCCATTTCTATCTATAGGGGTATTTAGTCCTCCGGCTGTGTCGAGGTGTCTAGGATTGTTAGGTACATCCCACGGCTACTTCTAGTTGCGGTGTTAAGTTCAGGGTTTGCGGTCAGTACAGGTTCCACCTTCTCCAGAGAAAGTTTCATGCTGCTCCAAGGTCACCGGATCATAACACCCAGCATGCAGAGTGAGGGATATTGTGAAGACACAGTTTCGGGAGTCAGTATGCAGAGTGAGGGATAGTGTGAAGGCATAGTATGAGGGGCAGCATGCAGAGTGAGGGATATTGTGGAGGCACACTATGAGGGGGCAGCATGCAAAGTGAGGGATAGTGTGAAGGCACAGTATGAGGGGTAGCATGCAAAGTGAGGGATAGTGTAAAGGCACAGTATGAGGGGGCAGCATGCAGAGTGTGGGATATTGTGAAGGCACAGTATGAGGGGCATCATGCAGAGCGAAGGATTGTGAGAAGGCACAGTATGAGGGGGCAGCATGCATAGTGAGGGATATTATGAAGACTCAGTTTGGGGAGTCAGTATGCAGAGTCAGTGCAAACTATGGAGAAGGGGACAGTGTGAAGATAAGAAACGCATGTGAGTGTGGAGGCCATAGTTCATGAAAGAGTATATGGTATGTAGTGGGTATAATTCATAAGGGGTGAACATATGGTGGGTATGAGCAGTGTCGCAATTTCATAAGAAAGAAGACATGGTGGTTATAGTACTCAGTCATAGTATATATAAAAGAGGATGCTGTGCATGCAATATTTTATAGGAAAGAAGGCTGCTTACCATAAGAGGGGCAGAGGCTCATTTTTTGTGCAGTGAGCACGGTGAGATGTAATTATTCATGGCCACAGCTGTTATGGACCTGGTGGTTAGGAGCACCTGAAATGACCTGATAGTCAAACTGAAAAATAGAGCGAGCTCTGGGAAGTGGGAGCTCTGCTGACCGCAGCCCTAATCCTATTATCACACACACTAGAATTAGCCGTGGATCGTGCCTGACTCTGCCTAGACGACTCTTCATAGCCTGAGAGGTAACTACCCCTAAAGAGAAATATAGCCTCACCTTGCCTCAGAGAAATTCCCCAAAGGAAAAGAGCAGCCCCCCACATATATTGACTGTGAGTTAAGAGGAAGGCACAAACACAGGAATGAGACAGGTTTCAGCAAAGGAGGCCAGACTTACTAAATAGACAGAAGAGAGATAAAGGGATCTTTGCGGTCAGCACAAAAAAACTACAAAAAGCCACGCAGAGTGAGCAAAAAACCCCCGCACCGACTCACGGTGCGGTAGGTGCCACTCTGCAACCCAGAGCTTCCAGCTAGCGAGACAATATCATGATAGCCAGCTGGACAGAAACTTAGCAGGTACTCAGAAATATATTCAGCACACAAATGAACAACAAATGAGCGTAGCAGGGACTTAGCTTCTGCTGAAGTAGACAGGTCATCAGGAGATCCAAGTGAGATCTGAACAAGTACTGATACATTGACAGCTGGCATCAAGTAACGATCTGAGCAGAGTTAAATAGAGGAACCAGCCCAGTCCTAAACGATGCAGCTGAAGAAGCCACTTCAAGACCAGCAGCTCCACTTTCAGCCACCAGAGGGAACCCACGGACAGAACTCACAGAAATACCATTCCTGACCACAGGAGGGAGTTCGAGAACAGAGTTCACAACAGTACCCCCCCTTGAGGAGGGGTCACCAAACCCTCACCAGAACCCCCCGGCCGATCAGGACGAGCCAAATGAAAGGCACGAACCAAATCGGCAGCATGGACATCGGAGGCAAGAACCCAGGAATTATCTTCCTGACCATAGCCCTTCCACTTGACCAGATATTGAAGCTTCTGTCTCGAGATACGAGAATCCAAAATCTTCTCCACCACATACTCCAATTCTCCCTCGACCAACACCGGAGCAGGAGGTTCAACGGAAGGAACCATAGGCGCCATATATCTCTGCAACAACGACCTATGGAACACATTATGGATGGCAAAAGAAGCTGGAAGGTCCAAACGAAATGACACAGGATTGAGGATTTCAGAAATCTTATAAGGCCCAATAAAACGAGGCTTAAACTTAGGAGAAGAAACCTTCATAGGAACATAACGAGATGACAACCAAACCAGATCCCTAACACGAAGTCGAGGACCAACACGGCGACGGCGGTTGAGCCTTCTCCTGTGACAATGTCAAATTGTCCACTACATGAGTCCAAATTTGCTGCAACCTGTCCACCACAGAATCTACACCAGGACAGTCCGAAGGCTCAACCTGCCCTGAAGAGAAATGAGGATGGAAACCAGAATTACAATAAAAAGGTGAAACCAAAGTAGCCGAACTGGCCCGATTATTAAGGGCGAACTCAGCCAATGGCAAGAAGGTCACCCAATCATCCTGATCAGCAGAAACAAAGCATCTCAGATAGGTCTCCAAAGTCTGATTGGTTCGTTCAGTTTGGCCATTTGTCTGAGGATGGAAAGCAGAAGAAAAAGACAAATCAATGCCCATCTTAGCACAAAAGGACCGCCAAAACCTCGAAACAAACTGGGAACCTCTGTCCGACACAATGTTCTCCGGAATGCCATGCAAACGAACCACATGCTGGAAAAACAACGGAACCAAATCAGAGGATGAAGGCAACTTAGGCAAGGGTACCAAATGGACCATCTTAGAGAAGCGATCACAAACCACCCAGATGACCGACATCCTTTGAGAGACAGGGAGATCTGAAATAAAATCCATGGAAACATGCGTCCAGGGCCTCTTCGGGACCGGCAAGGGCAAAAGTAACCCACTGGCACGAGAACAGCAGGGCTTCGCCCGAGCACGTCCCACAGGACTGCACAAAAGCACGCACATCCCGGGACAAGGAAGGCCACCAAAAGGACCTAGCCACCAAATCTCTGGTACCAAAAATTCCAGGATGACCAGCCAACACTGAACAATGAACCTCCGAGATAACCCTACTAGTCCATCTATCAGGGACAAACAGTCTCTCTGCAGGACAGCGGTCAGGTCTATCCGCCTGAAACTCCTGTAGAATCCGCCGCAAATCAGGGGAGATGGCAGACAAAATTACCCCCTCTTTGAGAATACCAGCCGGCTCAGAAACTCCCGGAGAATCAGGCACAAAACTCCTTGAAAGGGCATCAGCCTTCACATTCTTAGAACCCGGAAGGTATGAAACCACAAAATCGAAACGGGAGAAAAACAGTGACCATCGAGCCTGTCTAGGGTTCAACCGCTTGGCAGACTCGAGATAAGTCAGATTCTTGTGATCCGTCAAGACCATCACGCGATGCTTGGCGCCCTCAAGCCAATGTCGCCACTCCTCGAATGCCCACTTCATGGCCAACAACTCCCGATTGCCAACATCATAATTACGCTCAGCAGGCGAAAACTTTCTAGAAAAGAAAGCACATGGCTTCATCATAGAGCCATCAGAACTTCTCTGAGACAAAACAGCCCCTGCTCCAATCTCAGAAGCATCAACCTCGACCTGAAAAGGGAGCGAAACATCAGGCTGACACAACACAGGGGCCGAAGAAAAATGACGTTTCAGCTCCTGAAACGCCTCAACGGCCGCAGAGGACCAATTCACCACATCCGCACCTTTCTTGGTCAAATCAGTCAGTGGTTTGACAACACTAGAAAAATTAGCGATAAAGCGACGGTAAAAATTCGCAAAGCCCAGGAATTTCTGAAGGCTCTTTACAGATGTAGGCTGAGTCCAATCATAAATGGCCTGGACTTTAACTGGATCCATCTCGATAGTAGAAGGGGAAAAAATGAAGCCCAAAAAGGAAACCTTCTGAACTCCGAAGAGACACTTAGACCCCTTCACAAACAAGGAATTAGCACGAAGGACTTGGAACACCATTCTGACCTGCTTCACATGAGACTCCCAATCATCCGAAAAGACCAAAATATCATCCAAATATACTATCATAAATCTATCCAGATACTTTCGGAAGATGTCATGCATAAAGGACTGGAATACAGATGGCGCATTAGAAAGCCCGAATGGCATCACCAGATACTCAAAATGGCCCTCGGGCGTATTAAAAACGGTTTTCCATTCATCGCCCCGCTTAATACGCACAAGATTATACGCTCCTCGAAGATCTATCTTGGTAAACCAACTAGCCCCCTTAATCCGAGCAAACAAATCAGACAATAGAGGCAAAGGGTACTGAAATTTGACCGTGATTTTATTAAGAAGGCGGTAATCTATACAAGAACCGTCCTTCTTGGCCACAAAAAAGAACCCTGCTCCCAACGGTGACGACGACGGGCGAATATGCCCCTTCTCCAAGGACTCCTTTATATAGCTCCGCATAGTGGCGTGTTCTGGCACAGATAAGTTGAAAAGTCGGCCTTTAGGAAACTTACTACCAGGAATCAAATTAATAGCACAATCACAATCCCTATGAGGAGGCAGGGCACTGGACTTGGGCTCATCAAATACATCCTGGTAATCCGACAAAAACTCAGGTACTTCAGAAGGAGTGGAAGAAGAAATTGACCACGCTGGAACATCACCATGGGCCCCTTGACAACCCCAACTGGACACAGACACAGATTTCCAGTCCAATACTGGATTATGGACCTGTAGCCATGGCAAACCCAACACGACCACATCATGCAAATTATGCAACACCAAAAAGCGAATATCTTCCCGATGTGCAGGAGCCATGCACATGGTCAACTGGGTCCAGTACTGAGGCTTATTCTTGGCCAAAGGCGTAGCATCAATTCCCCTTAATGGAATAGGATGCTGCAAGGGCTCCAAGAAAAAACCACAGCGCCTGGCATACTCTAAGTCCATCAAATTCAGGGCTGCACCTGAATCCACAAACGCCATAACCGAGTAGGATGACAAAGAGCAAATCAAAGTAACGGACAAAAGAAATTTAGGCTGTATAGTACCAATGGTGACAGACCTAGCGGACCGCTTAGTGCGCTTAGGACAATCAGAGATAGCATGAGTGCAGTCACCACAGTAAAAACACAGCCCATTCTGACGTCTGTGCTGTTGCCGTTCAGCTCTGGTCAAAGTCCTATCACATTGCATAGGCTCAGGCCTCTGCTCAGAGGACACCGCCATATGGTGCACAACTTTCCGCTCCCGCAAACGCCGATCGATCTGAATAGCCAAGGACATTGATTCATTCAGACCAACAGGCGTGGGGAACCCCACCATAACATCCTTAAGGCCCTCAGAAAGACCCTTTCTGAAAATTGCTGCCAGGGCACACTCATTCCATTGAGTAAGCACAGACCACTTTCTAAACTTCTGACAATACATTTCAGCATCATCCTGACCCTGACATACAGCCAGCAAGATTTTCTCTGCCTGATCCACAGAATTTGGTTCGTCATAGAGCAATCCAATGGCCAGAAAAAACGCATCTACATTAAGCAATGCAGGATCTCCTGGCGCAAGGGAGAATGCCCAGTCTTGAGGGTCACCACGCAACAAGGAAATAATGATTTTTACTTGCTGACTAGGGTCACCAGAGGAGCGAGGTTTCAGAGCAAGAAACAGTTTACAATTATTCTTGAAATTCAGAAACTTAGATCTATCCCCAGAAAACAAATCAGGAATTGGGATTCTAGGCTCTAACATAGGATTCTGAACTACATAATTCTGAATGCTTTGTACCCTTGCAATGAGATTATCCACACAAGAGGACAGACCTTGAATGTCCATATCTACACCTGAGTCCTGAACCACCCAGAGGTTTAGGGGGAAAAAAAGACTGAACACACTGCAGAGAAAAAAAAATGGTCTCAGAACTTCTCTTATCCCTCTATTGAGATGCATTAACACTTTATGGCCAGCTGTACTGTTATGGACCTGGTTAGGAGCACCTGAAATGACCTGATAGTCAAACTGAAAAATAGAGCGACCTCTGGGAAGTGGGAGCTCTGCTGACCGCAGCCCTAATCCTATTATCACACACACTAGAATTAGCCATGGATCGTGCCTGACTCTGCCTAGACGACTCTTCACAGCCTGAGAGGTAACTACCCCTAAAGAGAAATATAGCCTCACCTTGCCTCAGAGAAATTCCCCAAAGGAAAAGAGCAGCCCCCCACATATATTGACTGTGAGTTAAAAGGAAGGCACAAACACAGGAATGAGACAGGTTTCAGCAAAGGAGGCCAGACTTACTAAATAGACAGAAGAGAGATAAAGGGATCTTTGCGGTCAGCACAAAAAACTACAAAAAGCCACGCAGAGTGAGCAAAAAAACCCCGCACCGACTCACGGTGCGGTAGGTGCCACTCTGCAACCCAGAGCTTCCAGCTAGCGAGACAATATCATGATAGCCAGCTGGACAGAAACTTAGCAGGTACTCAGAAATATATTCACCACACAAATGAACAACAAATGAGCGTAGCAGGGACTTAGCTTCTGCTGAAGTAGACAGGTCATCAGGAGATCCAAGTGAGATCTGAACCAGTACTGATACATTGACAGCTGGCATCAAGTAACGATCTGAGCAGAGTTAAATAGAGGAACCAGCCCAGTCCTAAACGATGCAGCTGAGGAAGCCACTTCAGACCAGCAGCTCCACTTTCAGCCACCAGAGGGAACCCACGGACAGAACTCACAGAAATACCATTCCTGACCACAGGAGGGAGTTCGAGAACAGAGTTCACAACACACAGCATAGCATAAAAAATGTTTAACATTGTGTAGCCTCGGGGCTGCCGCTTCAGCGTGGTGCCCGGCGGGGACACTGATCCCCTGGGGATCATCTCCCATGTCCCACGCTGCCCGCTCCTGCCACTGCATCCCGCAGGCCTCCTAGCACACTACTAAGGGCGCACGCGCGTGTGCACTCTCTGCCTGTTAAAGAGACAGCGCGCCAGCTTCAAAGATATGTTTCAGCCAATAGCTGAGTGTCTCGTACTATTTCGCCCTTAGGGAGGTGCCTGAGCAGCAAGTGTTTCGTGTTGCTAGTTCTCAGTCCTCTGTGCCTGTATGTTATGCTCTGCTTGCACCTCGCTAATACTGGTTTGTTTCCTCAGTGCTTCTACCGTGCTTTCCCACGCCTTCCGGGACTACGTCAGCACCACCTGCTTCTCTCTGTGCCAGCTGTTGTCTGTTACCAGCTTGAGTTGCTTTTCTCCTGCCTGGTTTGCCGCTACTTGCAGTACCTGCCTGCCCGCCAGCCTGGCCAAGTCAGCTTCCATGTACCCAGGGTCTAACTGGAGTTAGCACCTTGCGTCTCCTGAACTTTCCATTCTGGCCCTATTTGAGGGGTCTTACTACGGGAGTCCAGGATTCGCTTAGTCACGCCCCCTTCGTAGCCCCCTGGGTAATGGTCCCGTGGTTAAACGAAAATTTAAATAAATGAATGTGCAATTCACCATCTGTACCTCTGTTTCCTTTCGTTACACATTGTAAATTAAAAAGGGGGTAACAAAAGCGCTTATTTATTAACGGAATAAGGGCTACGCGTTACAACATCGGACATATGTCTTCTTCAGACTAAGAGTAAGAAATGTTCAATAGCCTGTAGTACAAGGGTATGGAGAAAGTTGGAGTAGAGAGCACTGACATCAGCCATAAGAAAACATGTCATTAGTGATGAGAGATCATGCTCTCCACTGCTTGATACTCAGTTGAGCATCGGGGTGCTCAAGTATGCTCATCACTTGAACGACTATTGCAGGTGCTCGAGCGCCATGGATGTTGGCTACTGGCATTACTGTAATTGGCAGGCCGCATGACATCATGAGGTCTTATATAAGACCTGGAGGCGTAATGCCTGGCACACTGTCCTTAGTAAACTGTTCAGGGAGAGTTATTATAAGAGGGAGAGCATATTTTACAGCAGGTATTTAGGCAGTGTTTAAAACCGCTGTTAATTGCATTCAGTAGAGGGATAGTTTTGGATTACAAGCATATAGGGAGTTTTTAATATATTGCTATAGCAATACTTGTATACCGCTGCTGCGCCATAAATAGAAAAGTCCTTTTCAGGGCCAAATATTTTCCTTTCTCTAGTCAAAATCTTTATAGGGTCAACAGGCAGCTGTCTCAGGGGCCATTTTGCTGGAGAACTCCAGGACATTAATGTGCACAAACACCGCCGACGGCAAGGGTACCACTAGCGCAAAATTTAAAAGATTAGGCTCATACAAATGCGGAGAGACCATGGCAGAGCTGAAAACCGTACCCACAGTCATGCCACAATGCACAAAGAGGCTATTACACCAACACTTCTAAGGTGCCAGTGTTAGAGATAAATTATCTGAGGATCTTAAACTTTCTAATCAATAGATTAATTTTTTGATGACTCTTCTGGAAATAATTTGGAATAAAATTACTTTTGATTTGGGAATAGCTTTCTCTTGCAGATACAGGGGACTTTGATGAAATCTTCTGTAAACCCAAATGTAGCTAACAACTTTATGTCTAATTTTGAAACATAATTTGCATATAATTCTAAATGGGCTGATTTTCTTTTATTATGGGTACATTATGTTGACAACTTCTTTCTGATATGGAGCGGCACGAAAAATTAGTTATTTGAGTTTCATGAATATCTCAATAAATGTCATCAATTAATTCAGTTGAATATTGAGTTTGATCAGTCTCTAGCCCCTTAATCCCCAAGCCTATCTTTACATTTCTGACCAGGCCAAGTTTTGCAATCCTCACCTGTGTCACTTTATGAGGTAATAACTCTGGAACGCTTCAACGTATACCAGTGATTCTGACAATGTCTTTCGTGACACGTTGTAGTTCATGCTAGTGGAGCGCCCCCACACCGCCGCAGGGCCGAGGGGTACCCGGAGCCGGGCCTCTAGGTCTCAGTCCTGGGGTTGTCACGGTGGCTAGACCCGGTCCGTGGCCCTGTCTGTCAGTGGGGGACGTCCGGTGCAATAAGTGATGTTGTAGCGGTGCAGTGGTGGGGTGCAGATCGCGGTAAATAACGAGGACACCAGGTTGCAGTCTCTTTACCTCTTTACTGAAGCTCTCTGGGTCCTCAGTCCGGAATACGGCTCACCAGGCTGCGCAAGTCCGGCCGGTCCAATGGCACTTCCAGAGCTCTCCTTGCAGGTGGAAATCGGTGCCTTCCTTCTAGCGCTATGTGTTGCAGTCCTTCCCTGCTGTGCTTACGGAAAGTACCCCACAACTGTTGTGTCTGTTTCTCGTGTTCCCTCACAACAACTTAATTCGCAATGATCTTTCTCGTCCCTCCAGATACTATGGTAGGAACGCACCCGTATGACGGGGAGGCTCGGAGATCTTCCGGGACTCTATCTGCGCCCCTCTCCTGTTGGTACCCCCCTCTGCCTTCCTGGGTGATGCGTGAGACAGTCCGCCTCAAGCTAACTGCCCTGCCGTAGGTCTGAGGTATGGCTTGAAACTCTTTACCTCCTCGGCGTTCCGGCCACCGGTAGTGCGCCTCAGTAAGGTGCTGCCTCTTTCAGCACAACCCTCACTGGTATCTCCTTTCGCTTGATTTCGTTTCTCACTCAGCACAATCTATCTCGCTTCTTAGTCCTTCCTTGGGCACCGCCGCTATGCTGAGCAGGCACGGTCCCTTTACGTTCTTTCCATGCCAAGCCTCTGCCAGGATCCCACCCCTGGCAGAGACCCTACAGTCTCTCCCTTCACAACACCCTCTGCCACCAGGTGTTGCTCCGTTCAATCCCGTCAGCGTTCTCACTAACTTCCTGCCTGACCCCCAGTTTACCCACTATGGTGGGGAGTGGCCTAATGAATAGCACCCTTAGCTCCCCCCGGAGGCCCAGCTGTGAAATGTATTGGTGACTGTGATACCTGCTCAGAGAACTCCTTCCGTGCCATCGAACGCAGCATGGCCCCCCTTAGTGGCTGAACCATGCTACTGCAACGACCAGGACTCTGGGGCGCTGCACTCCCCCCTGGTTAAACACAGTACTCCGGGACTGGGAAGAAAAACAACAATACAGGTTAGCAAAAAGACATACAATTTTGTTGAGTGCAAATAACAATAAGTATACTTAAGTAGGCTTCCCTTTATGGGAGGTGAGGACACTTGTAACGTTACAAACATAATTAACCTTATAATTTACAGAGTATAAATAACTTCTGTTACCCAACCGGGTATTCTATTTAATGCAATTTTTGAAATAATAACTTAACATTGCCTTTAAGAAACTCACACTCTTAGTCTATCAAAGGCCTTCCTATAATCACATTATAAGGCATTTCAACTTTACATTCTCCTTCTTGTGAACCTGCAGGACCGCCTGTCCCTACGGCACCAGACCTACTGCCTCTCCTTTCTTCTACAGGACCGCCCTGTTCAGCCAGGGCCTACTGCCTTTCGCTACTATACACAGTATAGACATAACATTCCTTTCGGTTGAAGAACTCTGAGCCAGCTCTACTCGGCCCCTTTAAGGACTCACTCTCTAACCCCTACGGGTTCACTCTCTGTCCTTAGCAATAAAGTAACTTTTCAATGGGGACGCAGGGTTTACCTTCTATCCTCACCCTCATTATTACTTCTCTTACTTTCAACTATGCAGACCTCTACTTCTACCCCTACGGGCTCTCTGCATCTTTCCTGTCTTCAAAACATTATTCAAATTTCACATTTTAACAAATTCAACACATATAACTCGGCATGTAAAACAGTTACATTTTCTTTTCAAGGCATCATTATGGCATTACTGTTCTGCAACAGTATCTCTCTCAAGTTCAGTTTCTCACATCCCCTTTAAGAGGAGACCAAGTCTTTCTAAGGTAGCTCGTCTCCTCAGCCTACCGGCCCATGCAAAGGTTCCGGCATGGTATCTTCGCAAAGTGTCTTTAACTAGAACCGGTAGGAAAGGTATCTTCACAAAGTGTCTTTGGCTCAAACAAATAGGGCAAATATCTTCGCAAAGTGTCTTTGGCTAAAACCAGTAGGGAGCACCTTTAAGAAGGTGCAAACTATTTACAAGGGAAGTTCGAATCATGCACAGTCCATGATTTCTGCAGTTCTTTAAACTTGTGCAAAAATTTTAGGAAAGGAAAACAAACAAAGAGGATCCCGGGTCAACAGAGGGATCCATTAACCCTGGGCGGGTTTAGCAGCAACTTAAAGGAATAAAAGACAAACAGTAACTATTTACATTTTCACAAAGTGACTCTTCTTTCAGAAGTTTCCATGAGGCGCCTCCTGGCGGGCGGACCCCTGCAATCCAGGTTTCAGGTCCACTCCCGCTGCCAGATACACCCCATGGGTTCGGGTCTGTTGCACGACCAGGTCGTGCGCGGCGATCAAGGTCTGTGTTCCCACTTCTCTCTGTGCTGGCACATCAGGGACATTGATCGCCCGCAGAGGAACTTCTTTAGCCACTACGGTGGTTGCGGCGATCGGGCGGCAGATCGCTAGTTCTGTGGTTGGGCAGGTGGAGGCGACCAGGGTGGTTACAGGTCGGTCACACGGCGGCACTTTGGCTACAGGGGCTGGTTTCTCTTTCTTGTAGACGTTCAGGGCGAACCACCCCTTTTCCCCAAAATGCCGGGTGTAAGTAACACTGTCTCCCGGATAGAGGTCTCGATCGGGGTGACCCTCTCTAAGGTGTGACTCGACATCCCGTCGGTTAACAAAGACCTCTGCGTATAGCCCCGGTTCTTTAATGAAGCCCCAGCCTCCTTGGAGTTTAAAGACGGTGATGATGCCCTGCCTGCGCGGGGCCTGGTGAGTGGTGGGGTCCTTACGGGCCCGGTCCTTGACCGCCAAATCTTTTTGATGATAGGCCTCCCGTTTAGCCTGATGTGTTTTCTCTTCCTCTCGCCACCGCTGTTCTAGCTGGATCTGGTATTCTTCCCAGCTTAGGGCCTGTACCATTTCTCCCTTCTGGGTCTCCACCCCGGGGAACCCCATGAGATTGGATCCAGGGTTCACCCAGCGGCACACCGTGCGCTCCGCGCTGACCTCACACGGCAAGGGAGTAGGGGTGATTGGGGCTCGCATACGGTGTTCCATGCCCGTGGCTTCCTCCCATGGTAACAGGCGCTGAAGTCTATGGGTCCCCGGGAGAGGTGGTGCTGCTACGGGACCCACTAACACACCCTCTGCTAGTGGGGTAGGATCGGCGGACTCACCCACTGGTACGATTCCACTTTCCGCAACAGGTCCCGCTGGTTCTTCCGATGTCCGGGAATCCACTGCCGGTCCCACCTGATGCGGGGCCTGGACTCTTACATGCAGTTGGAGGAGCTGGTTATATAAATCCTCCATCTCGGCTCTCAGGAATTTGGTGTTATCCACGGAGGACAAGCTGCTGGGCTCAGCCGGGTAGTCAGGGGAGACTTCCACTTCAACCCCGCTGTCGGGTTCGGAGCTGCTAGCCATAACGTCCTCCACGTGGGTCGCTTCCTGGTCTTTTTCCCGCTCTCTCCTGCGTGAGCAGTTTCGTTTTCTCTGCCTCCGCCCCCCATTAAGGATTAGGAGGCGGATCTCTGCTGCTGACGGACACGTCCTCACTGCACAGAAATATTTAGACTGGGCGGCCATTACTGTTCGCGCTCTCCAGCTCGGCTACGCCCACTCCACGCCCCTCTTCTCTTCATGCGCTCTCCTCAGCGCTGCAATGGCGGCGGATTTTGGCGGCAAATGGCACAGCACACAGTCTTGCAATAAAGTACAGTCCAAGCACAGTAAATCACAGTCTCTAGGCACACATGACCTGATTCTTCAGGCTTAAGTAGATCCTGTTCGTGACGCCAAGTTGGAGCGCCCCCACACCGCCGCAGGGCCGAGGGGTACCCGGAGCCGGGCCTCTAGGTCTCAGTCCTGGGGTTGTCACGGTGGCTAGACCCGGTCCGTGGCCCTGTCTGTCAGTGGGGGACGTCCGGTGCAATAAGTGATGTTGTAGCGGTGCAGTGGTGGGGTGCAGATCGCGGTAAATAACGAGGACACCAGGTTGCAGTCTCTTTACCTCTTTACTGAAGCTCTCTGGGTCCTCAGTCCGGAATACGGCTCACCAGGCTGCGCAAGTCCGGCCGGTCCAATGGCACTTCCAGAGCTCTCCTTGCAGGTGGAAATCGGTGCCTTCCTTCTAGCGCTATGTGTTGCAGTCCTTCCCTGCTGTGCTTACGGAAAGTACCCCACAACTGTTGTGTCTGTTTCTCGTGTTCCCTCACAACAACTTAATTCGCAATGATCTTTCTCGTCCCTCCAGATACTATGGTAGGAACGCACCCGTATGACGGGGAGGCTCGGAGATCTTCCGGGACTCTATCTGCGCCCCTCTCCTGTTGGTACCCCCCTCTGCCTTCCTGGGTGATGCGTGAGACAGTCCGCCTCAAGCTAACTGCCCTGCCGTAGGTCTGAGGTATGGCTTGAAACTCTTTACCTCCTCGGCGTTCCGGCCACCGGTAGTGCGCCTCAGTAAGGTGCTGCCTCTTTCAGCACAACCCTCACTGGTATCTCCTTTCGCTTGATTTTGTTTCTCACTCAGCACAATCTATCTCGCTTCTTAGTCCTTCCTTGGGCACCGCCGCTATGCTGAGCAGGCACGGTCCCTTTACGTTCTTTCCATGCCAAGCCTCTGCCAGGATCCCACCCCTGGCAGAGACCCTACAGTCTCTCCCTTCACAACACCCTCTGCCACCAGGTGTTGCTCCGTTCAATCCCGTCAGCGTTCTCACTAACTTCCTGCCTGACCCCCAGTTTACCCACTATGGTGGGGAGTGGCCTAATGAATAGCACCCTTAGCTCCCCCCGGAGGCCCAGCTGTGAAATGTATTGGTGACTGTGATACCTGCTCAGAGAACTCCTTCCGTGCCATCGAACGCAGCATGGCCCCCCTTAGTGGCTGAACCATGCTACTGCAACGACCAGGACTCTGGGGCGCTGCACTAGTGGTACATTTTGGTCAATATGTTTTGTGTTTATTTATGAAAATATTGAAAATTTGACAAAAATTAGAAAATTTAGCAATGTTAAAACTTTGAATTTATATGCCCTTAAACCAGATCATTACACCACATATTTTTTTTGAAGGGGGGAAGTGGCGTGAGGGCTCAGTGCCGGGCGTGGGATAACTGCACTCTGAGCCATACTGTGATCTCTGGGAAGCAGAATGAACAAATCAACAGCAGGTCAGGAACTTGTTCTATTTATTTTTTATGCTTTATACATTCACCATGCAGTATAAGTGAATAGACAACTTGATTCTTTAGGTCAGTGTGATTACAACTCAGATCTTCAGACTTTCATTAAATTGGTGTTATCATTTTTGTTGACACACAATTATCTTATGTTTAACAAAATCATTTTTCTTCAGAATATTGGTGTTTCTATGGGTGCTAAATTTTCTGTCAGTAGCCAATTTTGTTATGGCTTGGTGGGAAGAATACTACATTTATAACACCAACAATCCCTTTCATCAGTCCATTAAATGGTATGCCTGAAATATTGATGATCTGCTCCGCATTTCTGACATACCATTATTTTTAGATTATTTAAATACAAAACAATTTAATCTCCTATGTGCATGTATGCGCTCTATTTTATAGTGATCTTGCTTAACAGTGATAGTTATCAGAAGGTTATATGTACCTGACATGCAGCCACGTGGAAATCCCTCGGCGTCCTTCTGCCCCAATGCACATTTCGCATACAGGCACATAGGGATAAATGTAGATTTACCAAAGAATGCAGGAATGTACTTGCAAACACATACCTTATATGTGTAAGGATTGTCATTGATTCCCACATAGTTGGGAACCAATTCACACTCCGTTAAGGTGAATTATCAGAGGCTTATTTTCAACCACAAAGAGACGTTTATTTTATCGGGAATGTGGCCAATGCTTTGGAATACCCTATGGTAATCAAGTCCCTCTTCATAGGATCTAGTACCCTTCTCATAATGTATGTCTTGGTTTTAAATGTTTATTAATAAAGTAATATTCTATTTTTAAGTACTACTTTGGAGATCATTCCTTATAGATGATTGGTCACTGTCATAGCGATATGTTATTTAGTATAGTGGAATATGGTTTAATTACTTTGGGTACCTTATTGTGAATAAATAAAAGCATTTATAGGTATGTATATAACATCTTTCGTGGTATTTGCACATTCACATATTTTATATATTTTTCACTATTTAGTTTTAGGATATATTTTAAATCAAACTGCACACTTATTTGATGTGTGTTGTATGTACAGTTACTTTACCGATTTTGTCACTTAGTTTAGTGGTAAAAAAAAAAAGAGAGAAAAAAATTGTTTTCTTCCTTATTCTTATATAACATTTAATTTTTTATTTTTACTGTGTTTTCACAATTTTCTATTGAAGGACTACATGAGAAAGATATATTAACAAAGATTTAATGATCAAATTAACAGTAAATGCAATAATCCATGTCTTTTTTCATCAATTCCTTCATAGTTCTTTTCCTTCAAACTTTTTCCCTCAGGGTTAATTTTGTTATGAACAGCGAACTGAAGAAGACAATCAAACATTGAACCAATTTATTCCTGTAAAAACCAAAAGGGATTTTAGGAGAAGAGAAAATAAATAAATGGCAAACAGTTAAAAAAAACAAACATAAAAATGTAATAAAATAAAAAAAGAAAGAAACACCAATTCACAAGAAAGGGGCAAACCTCAGGACTTCATTCAGGTAATGGGGATATTTGCACATTTTATTTTTTACTATCGTTAGGGTTGGCGGAACGCACCGAGTATATATATATATATATTGAGTAGTAGGTGCGTTCGCAACCCAGGGTCCACCGTGCAGGAGAGAACCTGCTGCTAGTAAAAGACAGTACTATATGGCGGTATAAGCGAACTCTTCACAGATTTGCTTGAGAAAGAGAACGCTGTGCCCTGTTAACCTCACAGAGGAACAGCTACCTAATAGAGCCGACGTTGGTCATGCAGTCAGCATAGCAAACACAAAACTCCTCACCGGAGGTGCCGATATTCTAGGGGCTTATTTCAGCCAAATCCTGAATACACATACACAAACTCCTCACTGGAGGTGCCGGTATTCTAGGGGCTTATTTCAGCCGAACCCTGACCACATGCAAGCATGACCACACTGGCGCTGAGCTCATAACTTAGGTTAATACCAGCGCATGGCTGTGCAGCCATGTGAACCTTTTATAGCTGCAGCAACTTCAGGACCTTCCTAGGGGACCAATGGGAGCTGCCACAGTACCTGAGCAACTTCAGGACCTTCCTAGAGGACCAATGAGAGCTGCTGCAGTACCTGAGCATGTGACCCCCGACCTCCAATGAGAGGTCTGTTGTGAATTCCGTTCTCGGACTCCCTCCTGTGGTCATGAATGGTACTTTGGTGAGTTCTGTTCTTGGACTCCCTCTGGTGGCTTTGAGTGGAACTGCTGGTCCTTGAGGTTGGCTTGCTCAGCTGCCCTCGTTTATTTCTATGCTGGCTTCCCTATTTAACTCCACTCCGATCGTTACTTCTTGCCAGCTGTCAATGTCTCAGTATTGGTTCAGATCTCTCTTGGACTTCTCTGATGACCTGTCTACTCCAGCAGAAGCTAAGTCCATGCTAGTTCATTTGTTGTTCATTGCTTTCTGAATATATTTCTTAGTACATGCTAAGTTCTAATCCAGCTTGCTACATGATATTTCCTTGCTAGCTGGAAGCTCTGGGGGTGCAGAGTTGCACCTCCACACCTTGAGTCGGTGTGCAGGTCTTTTCGCATACTCTGCATGGTTTTTGTAGTTTTTTTGTGCTGACCACACAAAAAACTACAAAAAACCACGCAGAGTGTGCCAAAAGACCCCCGCACCGACTCACGGTGTGGAGGTGCCACTCTGCATCCCAGAGCTTCCAGCTAGCAAAGCAATATAATGATAGCAAGCTGGACAAGAAAACAATGAACAACAAAATAACTAGCAGGGACTTAGCTTCTGCTGGAGTAGACAGGTCATCAGAAAGATCCAGGAGAGATCTGAACCAGTACTAAGACATTGACAGCTGGCATGGAGTAACGATCTGAGTGGAGTTAAATAGAGAATCCAGCCTAGCCCTAAACGAGGGCAGCTGGGGAAGGAATCTCAGAACCAGCAGCTCCACTCACAGCCACCAGAGGGAGTCCACGGACAGAACTCGCCGAAGTACCATTCATGACCACAGGAGGGAGTTCGAGAACGGAATTCACAACAGTACCCCCCCCTTGAGGAGGGGTCACCGAACCCTCACCAGAGGCCCCAGGCCGATCAGAACGAGCCAAATGAAAGGCACGAACTAAATCGGCAGCATGGACATCAGAGGCAACAACCCAGGAATTATCTTCCTGACCATAGCCCTTCCATTTGACCAGGTACTGAAGTTTCCATCTCGAAATACGAGAATCTAAGATCTTCTCCACCACATACTCCAACTCCCCCTCGACCAACACCGGAGCAGGAGGGTCAATGGAGGGAACCATAGGCGCCACATATCTCCGCAACAACGACCTATGGAACACATTATGGATGGCAAAAGAAGCTGGAAGGGCCAAACGAAATGACACAGGATTGAGAATTTCAGAAATCTTATAGGGACCAATGAAACGAGGCTTAAACTTAGGAGAAGAAACCTTCATAGGAACATAATGAGACGACAACCAAACCAAATCCCCAACACGAAGTCGGGGACCAACACGGCGACGGCGGTTAGCGAAACGTTGAGCCTTCTCCTGGGACAATGTCAAATTGTCCACTACGTGATTCCAAATTTGCTGCAACCTGTCCAACACAGAATCCACACCAGGACAGTCCGAAGGCTCAACCTGCCCTGAAGAAAAACGAGGATGGAAACCAGAATTACAGAAAAAAGGCGAAACTAAAGTAGCCGAACTGGCCCGATTATTAAGGGCGAACTCAGCCAAAGGCAAGAAGGTCACCCAATCATCCTGATCCGCAGAAACAAAGCATCTCAGATATGTTTCCAAAGTCTGATTGGTTCATTCGGTTTGGCCATTTGTCTGAGGATGGAAAGCCGAAGAAAAAGACAAATCAATGCCCATCTTAGCACAAAAGGACCGCCAAAACCTTGAAACAAACTGGGAACCTCTGTCCGACACGATGTTCTCCGGAATGCCGTGCAAACGAATCACATGCTGGAAAAATAACGGAACCAAATCAGAGGAGGAAGGCAATTTAGGCAAGGGTACCAAATGGACCATCTTAGAGAAGCGATCACAAACCACCCAGATGACCCACATCCTTTGAGAGACAGGAAGATCTGAAATAAAATCCATGGAAACATGCGTCCAGGGCCTTTTCGGGACTGGCAAGGGCAAAAGCAACCCACTGGCACGAGAACAGCAGGGCTTAGCCCGAGCACAAGTCCCACAGGACTGCACAAAGGAACGCACATCCCGTGACAAGGACGGCCACCAAAAGGACCTAGCCACCAAATCCCTGGTACCAAAGATTCCAGGATGACCAGCCAACACCGAACAATGAACCTCAGAGATAACTCTACTAGTCCATCTATCAGGGACAAACAGTTTCTCTGCTGGACAACGGTCAGGTCTATCAGCCTGAAATTCCTGTAGCACCCGCCGTAAATCAGGGGAGATGGCAGACAAAATTACCCCTTCTTTGAGAATACCAGCCGGCTCAGGAACTCCCGGAGAATCAGGCACAAAACTCCTTGAAAGGGCATCAGCCTTCACCTTCTTAGAACCCGGAAGGTATGAAACCACAAAATCGAAACAGGAGAAAAACAGCGACCATCGAGCCTGTCTAGGATTCAACCGCTTGGCAGACTCGAGATAAGTCAAATTCTTGTGATCCGTCAAGACCACCACGCGATGCTTGGCTCCTTCAAGCCAATGTCGCCACTCCTCAAATGCCCACTTCATAGCCAACAACTCCCGATTGCCAACATCATAATTACGCTCAGCAGGCGAAAATTTCCTAGAAAAGAAAGCACATGGCTTCATCACAGAGCCATCAGAACTTCTTTGAGATAGAACAGCCCCTGCTCCAATCTCAGAAGCATCCACCTCGACCTGAAAAGGGAGCGAAACATCTGGCTGACACAACACAGGGGCTGAAGAGAAACAACGTTTTAACTCCTGAAAAGCCTCAACGGCCGCAGAGGACCAATTCACCACATCCGCACCTTTCTTGGTCAAATCAGTCAACGGTTTAACCACACTCGAGAAATTAGCGATGAAGCGACGGTAAAAATTAGCAAAGCCCAGGAATTTCTGAAGGCTCTTTACAGATGTAGGCTGAGTCCAATCATAAATGGCCTGAACTTTAACAGGATCCATCTCGATAGTAGAAGGGGAAAAAATGAAGCCCAAAAATGAAACCTTCTGAACTCCGAAGAGATATTTAGACCCCTTCACAAACAAGGAATTCGCACGAAGAACCTGGAACACCATTCTGACCTGCTTCACATGAGACACCCAATCATCCGAAAAGACCAAAATATCATCCAAATATACAATCATGAATCTATCCAGGTACTTTCGGAAGATGTCATGCATAAAGGACTGAAACACAGATGGAGCATTAGAAAGCCCGAATGGCATCACCAGGTACTCAAAATGGCCCTCGGGCGTATTAAATGCTTTTTTCCATTCATCGCCCTGTTTAATACGCACAAGATTATACGCCCCTCGAAGATCTATCTTGGTGAACCAACTAGCCCCCTTAATCCGAGCAAACAAATCAGACAGTAGCGGCAAAGGGTACTGAAATTTGACCGTGATTTTATTGAGAAGGTGGTAATCTATACAAGGTCTCAGAGAACCATCCTTCTTGGCCACAAAAAAGAACCCTGTTCCCAACGGTGACGACGACGGGCGAACATGCCCCTTCTCCAAGGACTCCTTTATATAACTCCGCATAGCAGCATGTTCTGGCACAGACAAATTGAACAGTCGACCCTTAGGAAACTTACTACCAGGAATCAAATTAATAGCACAATCGCAATCCCTATGAGGAGGTAGGGCACTGGATTTGGGCTCATCAAATACATCCCGGTAATCCGACAAAAACTCAGGGACTTCAGAAGGAGTGGAAGACGAAATTGACAACAATGGAACATCACCATGTACCCCTTGACAACCCCAGCTGGACACAGACATTGACTCCAATCCAATACTGGATTATGGACCTGTAACCATGGCAAACCCAAAACGACCACATCATGCAGATTATGTAACACCAAAAAGCGAATATCCTCCTGATGTGCAGGAGCCATGCACATGGTCAATTGAGTCCAGCACTGAGGCTTATTCTTGGCCAAAGGCGTAGCATCAATTCCTCTCCAAGAAAAAACCACAGCGCCTGGCAAACTCCAAGTCCATCAAATTCAGGGCAGCGCCCGAATCCACAAATGCCATAACAGAATAGGACGACAAAGAGCAAATCAGAGTAACGGACAAAAGAAATTTTGGCTGTACCGTACCAATGGTGGCCGACCTAGCGAACCGCTTAGTGCGCTTAGGACAATCAGAGATAGCATGAGTGGAGTCACCACAGTAAAAACACAGCCCATTCTGACGTCTGTGTTCTTGCCGTTCAGCTCTGGTCAAAGTCCTATCACATTGCATAGGCTCAGGCCTCTGCTCAGAAGATGCCACCAAATGGTGCACAGCTTTGCGCTCACGCAAGCGCCGATCGATCTGAATGGCCAAGGACATAGACTCATTCAGACCAGCAGGCGTGGGGAATCCCACCATAACATCCTTAAGGGCTTCAGAAAGACCTTTTCTGAAAATTGCCGCCAGGGCACACTCATTCCACTGAGTAAGAACAGACCACTTTCTAAACTTCTGACAATATACCTCCGCTTCATCCTGACCCTGACACAAAGCCAGCAAGATTTTCTCTCCCTGATCCACTGAATTTGGTTCATCATAAAGCAATCCAAGCGCCAGAAAAAACGCATCTACATTAGGCAATGCAGGATCTCCTGGCGCAAGGGAAAATGCCCAGTCTTGAGGGTCGCCACGTAACAAAGAAATAATGATTTTTACTTGCTGAATGGGGTCACCAGAGGAGCGGGGTCTCAAAGCAAGAAACAGTCTACAATTATTTTTGAAATTCAGGAACTTAGATCTATCCCCAGAAAACAAATCAGGAATTGGAATTCTAGGCTCCAACATCGGATTCTGAACCACATAATCCTGAATGCCCTGTACCCTTGCAGTGAGTTGATCCACACAAGAGGACAGACCTTGAATGTCCATATCTACACCTGTGTCCTGAACCACCCAGAGTTTAAGGGGAAAAGAAAGACAAAACACACTGCAGAGAAAAAAAAATGGTCTCAGAACTTCTCTTATCCCTCTATTGAGATGCATTAACACTTTACGGGCCAGCTGTACTGTTATGGACCTGGTGGTTAGGAGCACCCGGAATGACCTGATGGTTAAACTGTAGAACAAGACAAGCTCTGGGAAGTGGGAGCTCTGCTGACCGCAAACCCTAATCCTATCACACACACTAGAAATAGCCGTGGAGCGTACCTAACTCTGCCTAGACGCCTCTTCACAGCCTAAGAGCTAACTACCCCTAAAGATAGGAAATTAAGCCTGACCTTGCCTCAGAGAAATTCTCCAAAGGAAAAGGCAGCCCCCCACAAATATTGACTGTGAGTTAAGATGGAAGTCACAAACACAGGAATGAAACAGGTTTTAGCAAAGGGGCCAGACTTACTAAACAGACAGAAAATAGAAAAGGTATCTTTGCGGTCAGCACAAAAAACTACAAAAAACCACGCAGAGTGTGCCAAAAGACCCCCGCACCGACTCACGGTGCGGAGGTGCCACTCTGCATCCCAGAGCTTCCAGCTAGCAAAGCAATATAATGATAGCAAGCTGGACAAGAAAACAATGAACAACAAAATAACTAGCAGGGACTTAGCTTCTGCTGGAGTAGACAGGTCATCAGAAAGATCCAGGAGAGATCTGAACCAGACTAAGACATTGACAGCTGGCATGGAGTAACGATCTGAGTGGAGTTAAATAGAGAATCCAGCCTAGCCCTAAACGAGGGCAGCTGGGGAAGGAATCTCAGAACCAGCAGCTCCACTCACAGCCACCAGAGGGAGTCCACGGACAGAACTCGCCGAAGTACCATTCATGACCACAGGAGGGAGTTCGAGAACGGAATTCACAACACCTCTGACTATTTAGTGAAGACTGGCCTCCTTTGCTAAAACCTGTTTCATTCCTGTGTTTGTGACTTTCCTCTTAACTCACAGTCAATATATGTGGGGGGCTGCCTTTTCCTTTGGGGAATTTCTCTGAGGCAAGGTAAGGCTTTATTTTCTCTTTAGGGGTAGTTAGCTCTTAGGCTGTGAAGAGGCGTCTAGGGAGAGTTAGGTACGCTCCACGGCTATTTCTAGTGTGTGTGATAGGATTAGGGTTTGCGGTCAGCAGAGTTCCCACTTCCCCAGAGCTTGTCCCGATTTCAAGTTTAACCATCAGGTCACTCCGGGTGCTCCTAACCACCAGGTCCATAACAGAGGTCTTACCCTGGGCATGCTCAGAAGGGGAAAAGCAGGACTTAGTCCTAGAGACGTGTGCTCACCGCTGACCAGTACTGGCTACAATGGCTGAGCCTGGAAAGGCAGCAGTAATCATCCGCACCATATCAGGTTGAGCCAGATGCTGGAACCGACGTCTCCGCTGAGCAGGCTCCACTGCGGCTGGAAAAGAATGGGAGACTGCAGCAGAGATGGTCGAGATTCCCCCTGTGCAGAGGCAGGAACTCGACTCCTAATATTACCTCTCCTCCTTGGACCTCGCTACGCTCGAAGGCCGCAATGAGCTGCGGAGCTCGAATGTGCTCAGCAGGCTCCCAAGACCTGTCCTCTGGGCCATAACCCTTCTAGTCCACCAAATAAAATTTCTTGCCATGTACCACCTTGCACCCCAAAATAGCGTTCACCTCGTAATCCTCCGTAGACAAACCCGATGTCCCAGCAGATGACTTGGAAAACCGGGACATGTATATGGGCTTCAAGAGGGACACATGAAAGGTGTCGGTGATACCTAGGCATGGAGGAAGGGCCAAACGATAGACCACAGGGTTAACCTGTTCGAGGACCTTGAAGGGACCCAAGTAGCGAGGTGCAAACTTAGTGGGCTCAACACACAGCCTGATGTTACGGGCGGAGAGCCACACACTAAGTCACCAGGAGCAAAGGTCGGAGCGGGACGCCTATGAGCATCGGCGGAGGACCTCATTCTCTCCTTGGAGGCCCGAATGGCATCCTGAGTGCGGTCCCAAATGTCCCGTGCCTCTACAGCCCAGTCTGCCACCCTGGAGTCGGCAGAAGACACGGGCGTGGGCACAGGGACACGTGGATGCTGGCCGTAATTAAGGAGGAATGGAATCTGACCGGTGGAGTCAGTTAAGCGCAAACTCCGCCCACAGTAGCAAGGATGCCCAGTCATCCTGCCTGGCAGGAACAAAATGATGTAGATATGTGACCAGAGTCTGGTTGGCCCTCTCTACCAACCCATTCATCTCGGGATGATATGCCGAGGAGAGATTCAACTCAACGCTGAGTAGACAACAAAGCTCTCTCCAGAATCGAGACGCAAACTGGGGACCCCGGTCACTGACAATTTTGCCCGGCATACCATGTAGGAGAAAGATATGTTTAATAAACAATGCTGCCAGTGCCCGTGCAGAAGGTAGCCGTGGAAGAGGCACCAAGTGCACCATTTTGGAAAAATGGTCGGTGATCACCCAAATAATGGTGCAGTTATGAGACTGTCTGCCACCGGCAGGGGGTAAACCAACCCAGTTGGCTGTTGACGAGGAGACTTGTTCTTAACGTATGAGGCACACACCAGAACATAGTCTGCGACATCACGGGCCATATGCGGCCACCTGTATGTCCTCGCCAGTAGCTCAGATGTCCTTTTGGACCCGAAATGTCCACCCACCCTGGACGAGTGAGCCCAAGAGAGAACCTCCGGATGCAGACTGGATGGTACAAAAGTCTTGCCTGGAGGCACAAACTCTAGCGAAACCAGAGCCACAGTTCTCAGACTCTCGGTAGGGACAGTAAGCCGAGGCTCCTCTTCCTCCTCCTCAGATGACACAATGGAGCGAGAGAGAGCATCGGCATGAATGTCCTTCTCCCCGGAAAGGAAATGGAGGGTGAAATGGAACCTGGAGAAGAACAAGGACCATCTGGCCTGGCGAGAATTTAACAGCTGGGCTGTCTGTAGGTAAGCCAAATTCTCGTGGTCTGTGAATACTTGGAAAGGAAAGCGAGCCCCGTCCAAAAGATGTCTCCACTCAGAGAAGGGCAACTTCATTGCTAGCAACTCCCTGTCCCCGATGGAATATTTCCTCTCCGCTGGTTGTGAAGGTCTTGGAAAAGAAGAAGCAAGGATGCTTCCGACCTTGAGAATCCTTTTGAGAAGAGGACTGCTCCAGCACCAATGTAAGAGGCATCCACCTCCATTATAAACGGCTTATCTACATCGGGGTGATGTAGGATGGGAGCGCTAGCAAAATGGGACTTAATATAAGTGAAGGCCTTGGAGACCTCCTCAGACCACAATTTGCAATTTGCTCCCTTCTTGGTGAGGGCTACCAAGGGAGTTACCAAAGTTGAGAAATGAGGAATGAACTGGCGATAATAGTTAATGAACCCCATAAAGCGCTGCACTGCTTTAAGAGAATGGGGTTCTTGCCAGTCCATCACAGCCTGTAGTTTGGCAGGATCCATAGCCAATCCCTGGGTGGAGATGATATAGCCCAGGAAAGGTAAGGACTCCTGCTCAAACACACATTTCTCCAACTTGGCGTAGAGGGAATTAGCTCGCAAGAAGTCGAAGACTTTGCAAACATCTCTCCGGTGGGAGTCAAAATCTGGAGAGTAGATGAGAATATCATCCAGATAGATTAAGACCGAGGTGGAGAGCATATCCCAGAAGATATAGTTTACAAAGTCTTGGAAAACGGCTGGGGCATTACAGAGCCCAAAGGGCATCACTAGATATTCATAGTGCCCATCCCTAGTGTTAAAAGCTGTCTTCCATTCGTCCGCCTCACGGATGCGAATCAGGTTGTAAGCACCCCGCAGATCTAATTTAATAAATAGCCTTGCTCCTCGAAGCCTATCAAAGAGCTCAGATATCAGGGGCAGGGGATATTTATTCTTAACGGTGATGGCGTTAAGACCCCTGTAGTCTATACATGAATGTAGTTCCCCGTTCTTCTTCTGCATGAAGAAGAACCCGGCCCCTGCAGGTGACACTGACTTCCTAATGAATCCCCCTGCCAGATTTTCCTGGATGTACTGTGACATTGCCTCTGTCTCCAGGAGAGATAACGGATAGACTTGACCCCGGGGAGGTGCAGCACCAGGCAAGAGGTCTATAGGACAGTCATAGCGTCAGTGAGGTGGAAGGGTCTTCGCAGCCCTTTTGGAGAACACGTCCGCATAGGGCCAATATTGCTTGGGGAGAGAGGACAGATCTGCGGGTACCTCGGTAGTAGCAACCTCAATGCATTCCCTCTGACATCTACCCCCTCAAGATTCACCCCGTCCCAAAATTCTGCCTGTGGACCACTCAATATGAGGAGAGTGGTACCGTAGCCAAGGTATCCCTAACAGGACCTCATCAATTCCCTCAGGAATGACGAGCAGAGATATAATCTCCTGATAAGATGGCAACATGGACAGAGTGAAAGGGATGGTCTGGTGTGTTATCTGAGAGGGTAGCGTCGACCCATTCACCACTCGTACGGTAACTAGTTGAGCTAGCATTACCAGGAGAATTGCATGACGTTGGGCGAAGGCTGAAGACATAAAATTGCCCTCCGCCCCAGAATCCACGCAGAGCTCTACCGAGGGGGAGAATGAGCCTATAGTAATTGTCCCCTTAAAGGACAATTTGGAGACAAAGGTCGCCGTGTCTAGTGTACCTCCACCTACTACCCCTAGACGCTGCCGTTTCCTCGACCGCTGGGGACATCTGGTTGCAAGATGTCCTGACTGCTGGCAAACATGACAGACCTTGAGTGTACGAGCAGTTCGGGACTTAGATCTCGCTCGTGACACCTCCATGGCCTCATGTGACTCAGGGACCAGGACCGAAGATTCCAAAGGTTTGGCGAAGGTGGGAGCCAGCCAAAACCTCTGCCTATACTGGGCTCGCTCTAACCTCCACTGTTTCAGAGTGCTCAGGAACAGCGGAGCACTCTGCACCACATGATCGCCACGCTCCCACAGCAGCGTAACCCACTCCAACACCCTGTCCGACAGGAGAGACACAATAAATCCCACCTTTGCCTGCTCTGTGGGGAAACGTGCGGCCAGAAGCTCGAGGTGTATAGAGCACTGGCTCACAAAACCCCTACAAGATTTACTATCACCAGAAAATTTTTCTGGCAGCGGGAGGCGAGATAGAGTCGGAACAGGGGTGGCAGTCAACAAGGTTGCTGCAGCCACGCTAGCAGCCTGAACAGCAACTGCGGTTACATCCACAGCTGAGGTTGTGCGCTCGAGAGCCGCCAACCTACCCTCCAGCTGCTGGATGTACCGCATGGATTGCTGTGTGACCGCCATTTACTAGACAGACCCTGGTGCTAGTATTCTGTTAGGGTTGGTGGAACGCACCAAGTATATATATATATATTGAGTGGTAGGTGCGTTCGCAACCCGGGGTCCACAGCGCAGGAGAGAACCTGCTGCTAGTAAAAGACAGTACTATATGGCGGTATAAGCAAACTCTGTTACTTCACAGATTCGCTTGAGAAAGAGAACGCTGTGCCCTGTTAACCTACCTCAAAGAGGAACAGCTACCTAATAGAGCCGACAGTGGTCATGCAGTCAGCATAGCACACACAAAACTCCTCACCGGAGGTGCCGGTATTCTAGGGACTTATTTCAGCCAAACCCTGAATCCACATACACAAATTCCTCACCGGAGATGCCGGTATTCTAGGGGCTTATTTCAGCCGAACCCTGACCACATGCAAGCATGACCACACTGGCGCTGAGCTCATAACTTAGGTTAATACTAGCGCATGGCTGTGCGGCCATGTGAACCTTTTATAACTGCAGCAACTTCAGGACCTTCCTAGAGGACCAATGGGAGGTGCTACAGTACCTGAGCAACTTCAGGACCTTCCTAGAGGACCAATGGGAGCTGCTGCAGTACCTGAGCATGTGACCCCCGACCTCCAATGAGAGGTCTTACCCTGGGCATGCTCAGAAGGGGAAAAGCAGGACTTAGTCCCAGAGACGTCTGCTCGCCGCTGGCCAGTACTGGCTACAATGGCTGAGCCAGGAAAGGCAGCAGTAATCATCCGCACCGTATCAGGCTGAGCCAGACGTTGGGACTGATGGCTCCACTGCGGCTGGAGAAGAATGGGAGGCCGCAGCGGAGATGGTTCGAGATTTCCCCTGTGCAGAGGTGGGAACTTGACCCCTAACAACTATTATCTAGTTTTGGGATATATTTTAAATTAAGCTACACACTTGATGTGTGATGTATGCACAGTCACTTGATTTAGTGGTGGAAAAAAAATAGTTTTGATTCTTTATTCTTATATAACATTTAAAGGGTTTTTCACTACGTTTATGCAATTTTCTTACATTCACTCTTTTAAACACACTAGGCACCAGGATTATATGAATTTGAAAAAGTATAATCATGATGTTTTAATTCAGTCTATAGGTATCAACGTGAATATCCCTATACTTACCCTCTGACATTTGTGGTATTTCCTGATGAAAAAGTCTCAGTGCTTTGAAACGCGTTGAATAAAACCACATTTTAAGCATTATACCTGGATCTTCAGTTATTCAGCAGTGCAGAATAAGTCCCCTTTTTTTTCCCAATTTTTATCTATACCCTCAGATAGCGGTATATACTGCCAGTTTTACTCATAGTGAGGAGGCAGTGGTTATTTGCACAGTACGCATGCACAGCTTTCCTGTGGACTGGGCTTCTATAGCAGCACATCTGTGGTGACGCGATAACATGTCCCCATTTGATACATCTCGGGGAGCTTGCTCTCACGTCACTGGAAGCTGCGGTGAGAACTTTCAGTGCCTCAGGATCCTGATGCAAGCACCGCACACATATGCTGATTTTGTGAGGTAAAACATTTCCCTCCTGTTTTTAAACAATATTTTTTTTCAAAGAAAGAATCAGCTGTGATCCTGTACTGTTCTGTATGTATAGTCTTTTGTGCATCCTCTCCTGCCCAGGAGATGTGGTATGATCAGACCATGTTCCTGTATGGTCAGACACCGACATTACATAGTACACAGATGGGGCACATTAATAAGATTATCTCAGCACAGGAACATTAAATTTTAAACACGTCCAATTGTTGAAATTATTATTATTCCAAGATCTATTGATTAAAATGAACTTTTTCTCTTGGGAAAACCCCTTTAAAAATCTACCATTCATGTTTCCTTTTTATTCAGACAAAGTCTAAGAATGCACTGAGCGTTCAAAATGCATTTGGTTCCTATAGATGTCCTTTTGTGTTCCCCATGTCCCCTGTCAAACCCATGCCTGATGTTTCAGTGCTGCCTTCTCATATTTTTTTAATTACTAAATAAAGTCTATATTTTTTTACGAATTTGCATACCAGAAGCTGGATCTTTTCTTCTTCTCATATGATTACAGTGATACCAGATTTATATAATTTTTTATGTTTGGCTACTATGACAAGCTAAAAAAAAAACTTTTGTTGCAAAAAAAAAGTTTTGCATTGCCATATTTTGAGATCTGTAATTTTGCCATATTTTGGCCCACAGAGTCATGTGAAAGCTTGTTTTTTGTGAGACGAGTTGATGTTTTTACTGGTACCATTTTCGGGCACATCAAATTTTTTATTGCTTTCTATTCTGACTTTTTGGGAGGCAGAATTAACAAAAAACAGCAATTCAGGATATTTTTTTACGCAGTTCTCCGAGTGGTAAAAGCGATAGAACATCTTCACCACATTAACGTAATGTTATCTCCTAGCCTTCTAAGTGCTGCAAGTGTGACGCCCCAGGGTAATGGTCATCACAGTGGCATTGCTTTCCTCACGGGGAGAGTGATGTCATGCTTGGAAGCGATGAAGGATATCTTTCACCAGGTAATCATGTACACACAACATGTTCACACTCCAGGCCAGAAGGGGGAGCTCTGAACCCGGATTCAGGGGAACTCCCCTATAAATACATTCTGGTCTGGAGGGAAAGCAGACATTTAGTGCCAGAGAGCAGACTGGGGCAGTCTGTCAGAGGACAGAGAGGAGAGCAGTCGGACAGTGAGTGTCAGAGAGACTGAAGGGGCCATGTAGCCGGAGTCGCTACAGCTCCTGGAGAAGGAGAACAGAGAAGGAAAAGACAGCTTGTGGAAAGTGTGCAGGAAAGCAGAGCACAGGAGAGTGATACCAGGGGAGCTTAGTACCGATTTGGCTACCTCCCTGGCTAGCGCAGATTCTGGTAGCCGGAAGACCGAGGTTGTGTCGGACTCTAGGAGGCACAGCAGAAACCGGCAGGACAGCTGGACTTTAAGTAACACAAACTTTATTCAATCTCCACTTACATGGGTGCCCAGGGCCACGGACTGGGTCGCCACCATGACATATCCCTTTAAGTACCCGATGACATGCCACCGCACCTTGAGGGTATCCCGGCCGCCAGCTCTGCAACAACCCCTTGGCCCAACAACACCATGCTAGGCCCCTTCCTGATCCTGCTGACTCCAATGCCCCACTCATTCCGGTTAGTGGACCCCAGGCTAGCTCCCTGGAACCTATGGTGTTTGCGGAGGGACCCGCGGAGGAGGACATGATCGTGCTCCAGGGGGAGATCCCCATGATTACATCTAGGGAGCACTGCAGGCGTTGGGAGGAGAGGGAGAGACAGGAATCCTTGGCCCGTGAAGCAGCGTTTGAGGAGAGGAATCTGGCAGGGAAGGCCCGTATGCGTAAGATCCCACGCGTAGAAAGAGGACTACTGCGGCAGGGGGAGGTAGTTGTCTTCAATAAGCAGAGAGGCTGGGGATTTATCCAAGAAGCCGGCATGATAAATGAGATCTTCATCTACCGGAGGGATGTGGAATCCCATTTAATGGAAGGACACCCTGACAGGGACCTAAACGCTTGTGACCAAGTAACCTATACCCGCCATATAGGCAAAAAAGGTGGTACGCGCTAGACTGTAAGAGACGTGTAACATCCTCAGTTCTGACAGGCGCAGCAGGCCAGGCCAGGCCAACGCCCAAATGTGATCAATCCACCCAGAGACCAGTGGTGGAACCAGCCAGCAGGCCCTGGTGTGCAGTACCAATGGAACGTTAAAATCCTGAATTTTCCCGGTCAGGAAGTAGCACTCGTCCTGGGCTACCCTGGAAAAAGAATTGAATCTGTAAAAGTTTGAATATGACTACTAAAAGTTAAATTAACCCTGTTGGATTACACCTTTGGTTTTCTAGTTTACACATTTCATCAAACCTGACTTGGTTTCGTTTAAAGGGATCATTTGTTTAAAAGGACATCTGGATCATGGACAGTGAATGATTCACAAACTTTATTGTATATAGTTGGCACTTCTTAAGGTGCTCTCTACTGGTTTTACATAAAACTCTTAAAGGGACTGTGTATTCACGCTTGCCTTAAAGTTTGCATTTGTTTACAGAGACCTGAAGAAAAACCTGTTTGGCGCGGCAGAACCCCAGGTCTGGATACACGCCTTGTTGCCCACTCAAGTCCTACGTTGGGGGTTCAAGACGGGTCCCTCGTTTCATTGCTGCTGTTTAATTGATTGACTTGAATGATAACTTGCACTTTTGAAAATGCTACCTCAGTTTATATAGATAATAAGAAAATATGCAAAAGAAAGTATAGCAAAATGTTGAATGACTTGAAAAATGTTTGAAGAGAATGGTCAGATTTGTTGCATTTTGGGAAAAGTGGTTAATATTGTTATAAGAAGTGAGCTAGTATAATAATTGATAGTATTATATGCAGAAAATATTAATGAGAGATAGTGAATAAGAATGAAGCCGAAACTTTGCACTTTTAGGAAAGTGACTAATATTGTTGGAAGAAGAGAGTAAAAGGTAATGTTTGGTTTTGCACATAAATTAAAGAAGAATCCTAAGGAGTGTATCCGTAAGGGTTGTTGCCATTTGATAGTACAGTTTTCTATTTCTGAAAAGTTATTTACATTTTTGTAAATATGTTATAGTAACATTAAAGAATCAATTCCTCCCATAAAGGGAAGCTCAAGTTATATATGCATTTACCTGTTAACCTGTTTCTATGCATATCAAAAATTTTGCATGTCTTTTATTAATCTGTTAACTGTTGTTTTCTTCCGGAAGTACTGGATTTAATGGTGGGGGAGTGTGATGCCCCAGGGTCCTGGTCATCACAGTGGCATTGCTTTCCTCACGGGGAGAGTGATGTCATGCATGGAAGTGATGAAGGATATCTTTCACCAGGTAATCATGTACACAGAACATGTTCACACTCCAGGCCAGAATGGGGAGCTCTGAACCCAGATTCAGGGGAACTCCCCTATAAATACATTCTGGTCTGGAGAGAAAGCAGACAGTTAGTGCCAAACAGCTGTTGTGAATTCCGTTCTTGGGCTCCCTCCTGTGGTTATGAATGGTACTTTTGTGAGTTCTGCCCTTGGGCTCCCTCTGGTGGTTTCGAGTGGAACTGCTGCTCCTTGAGTTTAGCCGTAGCAGCTGCTTTCACTAATCGGCTCCCCTGGCCTTGCTATTTAGCTTGGCTCTGGTCTGTAGTTCATGCCAGCTGTCAATGTTCTCTGGGTTGGATTCAGATCTCTCCTTGGATTTCTCTGATGGCCTGTCCATTTCAGCATAAGTTCTTGCTAGTTCTTTGGTTGTTCCTTTGCTTTGGACTTTTCTGCTCAGTTTAAATTATGTTTCTTTTTGTCCAGCTTGTCATTATGAAATATTCAGGCTAGCTGGAAGCTCTGGGGAAGCAGATTTGCCCCTCCACACCGTGAGTCGGTGTGGAGATAATTTTTGTAAACTCTGCGTGGATTTTTAGTTTTTGATACTGACCGCACAGTATCCTTTTCTATTTCTGTCTGTCTAGATAGTATTGGCCTCCTTTGCTAAAATCTGTTTTCATTTCTGTGTGTGTCATTTCCCTCTCCACTCACAGTCAATATTTGTGGGGGGCTATCTTTCCTTTTGGGAATTTCTCTGGGGCAAGATAGTTTTCTGTTTCCATCTTTGGGGGTGGTTGGTTCTTAGGCTGTGACGAGGTGTCTAGGGAGAGTCAGGAACACTCCACGGCTATTTCTAGTGTTGGTGTTAGGAGTAGGAACTGCGGTCAGTAAAGCTACCACCTCCTCAGAGCTTGTCCCATGATTCATTTTACCCACCAGGTCATATCAGTGCTGCTCCGTAACCACCAGGTCATAACAGTACAGCTGGCCCACAATGTGTTGAATGCATCTCAAAAGAGGGAAAAGAAAGTTCTGAGTCATTTTTTTTTTTTTCCTTTGCAGCTTGTTTTGTCTTTTTTTTCCCCTTAATCTTTGGGTGGTTCAGGATTCTGGTGCTGATATGGAGGTTCAGGGTCTGTCCTCGCGTGTCGATCATCTCGCTGCAAGGGTACAGAGTATCCAAGATTATGTTGTTCAGACTCCGGTTTCCGAGCCTAGAATTCCTATTCCTGATTTGTTTTCTGAGGCGAACTGAAGACCGCGCACACGGTGTGAATTTTTAGGTGATTTATTGAAGCCTACGCGTTTCAAGAGCTTTCCTGCTCTCTTCTTCAGGGCATATAATACATAACACAATTTAGGGTGTATTTATACAAAGGAAGGGAAGAGGAAGGGGGAGGGGCACCAGGACCGTTATACTTAACATATAAGCACGATTAAAACCATTAAAAGTACATTAAAAAACATTCTCATTATTGTTTATTCATAACCTAGGACACTAAAAAATATTAATAACAAAAAATAAAACTTGAAATAAATTTAGAACAAGTCCTGAATGAAATCACAGATAGTAAAAAAGAATATTCGAACCAGAGAACTTCACATAGTAATTCCATTTTGTAGGTTATTCTAGTCATTGTGCCACGGCATGCTGATACGTTCTTTCCAATTTCTCATGAGTAATACTAGAAACCCCCCATGGGATCAAAAATAAGTTGTTATTGGAGTGAGGTTTAGTGATTATCACCACACTTCGGTTCGAGATTTTGTTAAGTCACAAAATATCTGACATTACATTTAACCCTCCAGGCTCAAGGGAATTCAAGGTATATATACAAAAAACCTCTTTCTTATTAAGTGACTGTATGCGATTGGGGACATGTGCAGAAACATGATCAATAGGGTGAACATGAAATAGTGAAGGATTGCAGTTATGTGAAATACTGAAGTGTTTGGAAAGACCATGTTTAAGGTAACCTACTTTAATATTGTGTCGGTGAGAATTCATACGGAGGTGAAGTGGTTGTGTGGTCCTGCCAACATATATCTTGTTGCAAGGACAGGTAATAATATAAATGACATAGGAAGTGATACAGGTGAAATGGTGACTGTAACTCTAATAGGTGAGTACATTCCCTGTAAAGGGTTGTATGTTTTTCCTCAACAGTGTGACACATTGGGGGCGCCTTGTGTTTTTTTCATTTACTTGATTTGTTTTCTGGGGATAGATCTAAATTTCTGAACTTTAAAAATAATTGCAGATTGTGTTTTGCTCTGAAACCCCGTTCCTCTGGTGACCCCATTCAGCAGGTGAAGATTGTCATTTCTCTGCTACGTGGAGACCCGCAGGACTGGGCATTCTCCCTTGAGCCAGGGAATCCTGCATTGCTCAATGTAGACGCATTTTTTCAAGCACTCGGACTGCTGTATGACGAACCTAATTCTGTGGATCAGGCAGAAAAAATCTTGCTGGCTCTGTGTCAGGGTCAGGAAGCAGCAGAAGTAAACTGCCAGAAATTTAGAAAGTGGTCTGTGCTCACAAAATGGAATGAGGATGCCCTAGCAGCTATTTTCAGAAAGGGTCTTTCTGAAGCCCTTAAAGATGTTATGGTGGGGTTCCCCACACCTGCTGGTTTGAACGAATCAATGTCTCTGGCCATTCAGATTGATCGGCGCCTGCGCGAGCGTAAGGTGGTGCACCATATGGCGGTGACTTCTGAGCAGAGTCCTGAGCCTATGCAATGTGATAGGATTTTGACTAGAGCAGAACGGCAGGAATTCAGACGTCAGAATGGGCTGTGTTTTTACTGTGGTGACTCTACTCATGCTATTTCTGATTGCCCGAAGCGTACTAAGAGGGTCGCTAGGTCTGTTACCATTAGTACTGTACAGCCTAAATTTCTCTTGTCTGTTACCCTGATTTGCTCATTGTCGTCCTTTTCTGTAATGGCATTTGTGGATTCTGGTGCTGCCCTGAACTTAATGGACTTAGAATTTGCCAAACGCTGTGGTTTTTCCTTGGAGCCTTTGCAGAGCCCTATTCCCTTGAGGGGGATTGATGCTACGCCATTGGCCAAGAATAAACCTCAGTACTGGACACAGTTGACCATGTACATGGCTCCAGCACATCAAGAAAATATTCGCTTTTTGGTGTTGCATAATTTGCATGATGTTGTTGTGCTGGGTTTTCCATGGTTACAGGTACATAATCCGGTGCTGGATTGGAAATCTATGTCTGTGACTAGTTGGGGTTGCCAAGGGATGCATTGTGATATTCCTTTGATGTCAATTTCCTCTTCCCCCTCTTCTGAAGTTCCTGAGTTTTTGTCGGATTTCCAGGATATATTTGATGAGCCCAAGTCCAGTTCCCTACCACCTCATAGGGACTGTGATTGTGCTATTAACTTGATTCCTGGCTGTAAGTTCCCTAAGGGTCGACTTTTCAATCTGTCTGTGCCAGAGCATGCCGCTATGCGGAGTTATGTAAAGGAGTCCTTAGAGAAGGGGCATATTCGCCCGTCTTCGTCACCGTTGGGAGCGGGGTTCTTTTTTGTTGCCAAGAAGGATGGCTCCTTGAGGCCCTGTATAGATTATCGCCTTCTCAATAAGATCACGGTCAAATTCCAGTACCCTTTACCTTTGCTTTCTGATTTGTTTGCTCGGATTAAGGGGGCTAGCTGGTTTACTAAGATCGACCTTCGAGGGGCGTATAATCTTGTTCGTATTAAACAGGGTGATGAATGGAAAACAGCATTTAATTCGCCTGAAGGTCATTTTGAATATCTTGTGATGCCTTTCGGGCTCTCTAATGCTCCATCTGTGTTTCAGTCCTTTATGCATGATATTTTCCGGGAGTATCTGGATAAATTCATGATTGTATATTTGGATGATATTTTGGTTTTTTCTGATGATTGGGAGTCTCATGTGAAGCAGGTCAGGATGGTATTTCAGATCCTTCGTGCTAATGCATTGTTTGTGAAGGGGTCTAAGTGCCTTTTTGGAGTTCAGAAGGTTTCTTTTTTGGGTTTCATTTTTTCTCCCTCGGCTATTGAAATGGACCCTGTTAAGGTCCAGGCCATTCATGATTGGACTCAACCCACATCTGTGAAGAGCCTTCAGAAATTTTTGGGCTTTGCTAATTTTTATCGCCGCTTCATTGCTAATTTTTCTACTGTGGTTAAACCTCTGACCGATTTGACGAAGAAAGGTGCTGATGTGGTGAATTGGTCCTCTGCGGCTGTGGAGGCCTTTCAGGAGCTTAAACGTCGTTTTACTTCTGCCCCTGTGTTGCGTCAGCCAGATGTTTCTATCCCTTTTCAGGTTGAGGTTGACGCTTCTGAGATTGGGGCAGGAGCCGTTTTGTCTCAGAGAAGTTCTGATGGCTCTTTGATGAAACCGTGTGCTTTCTTCTCCAGAAAGTTTTCGCCTGCTGAGCGTAATTATGATGTCGGCAATCGGGAGTTGTTGGCTATGAAGTGGGCATTTGAGGAGTGGCGACATTGGCTTGAGGGAGCTAAGCATCGCGTTGTGGTCTTGACCGATCATAAGAATCTGATTTACCTCGAGTCTGCCAAGCGGTTGAATCCTAGACAGGCTCGATGGTCTCTGTTTTTCTCCCGTTTTGATTTTGTGGTCTCGTATCTTCCGGGATCTAAGAATGTGAAGGCTGATGCCCTTTCTAGGAGTTTTTTGCCTGATTCTCCGGGAGTCCTTGAGCCGGCTGGTATTCTCAAGGAGGGGGTGATTCTTTCTGCCATCTCCCCTGATTTGCGGCGGGTGCTTCAGGAGTTTCAGGCTGATAGACCTGACCGCTGTCCAGTGGGGAAACTGTTTGTTCCTGATAGATGGACTACTAAGGTAATTTCTGAGATTCATTGTTCTGTATTGGCTGGTCATCCTGGGATTTTTGGTACCAGAGATTTGGTTGCCAGGTCCTTTTGGTGGCCTTCCTTGTCGCGGGATGTGCGTTCTTTCGTGCAGTCCTGTGGGACCTGTGCCCGGGCCAAGCCCTGCTGTTCCCGTGCTAGTGGGTTGCTTTTGCCTTTGCCGGTCCCTAGGAGGCCCTGGACGCATATTTCCATGGATTTTATTTCTGATCTTCCTGTTTCTCAGAAGATGTCTGTCATCTGGGTGGTTTGTGACCGGTTTTCTAAGATGGTCCATTTGGTACCTTTGCCTAAGTTGCCTTCCTCCTCTGATTTGGTTCCATTATTTTTTCAGCATGTGGTTCGTTTGCATGGCATTCTGGAGAATATTGTGTCTGACAGAGGTTCCCAGTTTGTTTCTAGGTTTTGGCGGTCCTTTTGTGCTAGAATGGGCATTGATTTGTCTTTTTCTTCAGCATTTCATCCTCAGACAAATGGCCAAATGGAGCGAACCAATCAGACCTTGGAAACCTGTTTGAGATGCTTTGTGTCTGCTGATCAGGATGATTGGGTGACCTTCTTGCCGTTGGCCGAGTTTGCCCTTAATAATCGGGCTAGTTCGGCTACCTTGGTTTCACCTTTTTTTTGTAACTTCGGTTTTCATCCTCGCTTTTCTTCGGGGCAGGTTGAGTCTTCGGACTGTCCTGGTGTGGATTCTGTGGTGGACAGGTTGCAGCGGATTTGGACTCATGTGGTGGACAATTTAACTTTGTCTCAGGAAAAGGCTCAATGTTTTGCTAACCGTCGTCGGTGCGTTGGTCCCCGGCTTCGTGTTGGGGATTTGGTCTGGTTGTCTTCTCGTCATGTTCCTATGAAGGTTTCTTCCCCTAAGTTCAAGCCTCGCTTTATTAGTCCTTAAAAGATTTCTGAAATTATCAATCCGGTGTCTTTTCGTTTGGCCCTTCCAGCTTCTTTTTCCATTCATAATGTGTTCCATAGATCTTTGTTGCGGAGATATGTGGTGCCCATGGTCCCCTCCATTGACCCTCCTGCTCCGGTGTTGGTTGAGGGGGAGTTGGAATATGTGGTGGAGAAGATTTTGGATTCTCGTCTTTCGAGGCGGAAGCTTCAGTATCTGGTCAAGTGGAAGGGTTATGGCCAGGAGGATAATTCGTGGGTTGTTGCCTCCGATGTCCATGCTGCCGATTTGGTTCGTCCTTTTCATTTGGCTCCTCCTGATCGGCCTGGGGGCTCTGGTGAGGATTCGGTGACCCCTCCTCAGGGGGGGGGGGGGTACTGTTGTGAATTCTGTTCTTGGGCTCCCTCCTGTGGTTATGAATGGTACTTTTGTGAGTTCTGCCCTTGGGCTCCCTCTGGTGGTTTCGAGTGGAACTGCTGCTCCTTGAGTTTAGCCGTAGCAGCTGCTTTCACTAATCGGCTCCCCTGGCCTTGCTATTTAGCTTGGCTCTGGTCTGTAGTTCATGCCAGCTGTCAATGTTCTCTGGGTTGGATTCAGATCTCTCCTTGGATTTCTCTGATGGCCTGTCCATTTCAGCATAAGATAAGTTCTTGCTAGTTCTTTGGTTGTTCCTTTGGACTTTTCTGCTCAGTTTAAATTATGTTTCTTTTTGTCCAGCTTGTCATTATGAAATATTCAGGCTAGCTGGAAGCTCTGGGGAAGCAGATTTGCCCCTCCACACCGTGAGTCGGTGTGGAGATAATTTTTGTAAACTCTGCGTGGATTTTTAGTTTTTGATACTTACCGCACAGTATACTTTTCTATTTCTGTCTGTCTAGATAGTATTGGCCTCCTTTGCTAAAATCTGTTTTCATTTCTGTGTGTGTCATTTCCCTCTCCACTCACAGTCAATATTTGTGGGGGGCTATCTTTCCTTTTGGGAATTTCTCTGGGGCAAGATAGTTTTCTGTTTCCATCTTTGGGGGTGGTTGGTTCTTAGGCTGTGACGAGGTGTCTAGGGAGAGTCAGGAACACTCCACGGCTATTTCTAGTGTTGGTGTTAGGAGTAGGAACTGCGGTCAGTAAAGCTACCACCTCCTCAGAGCTTGTCTCATGATTCATTTTACCCACCAGGTCATATCAGTGCTGCTCCGTAACCACCAGGTCATAACAACAGCAGACTGGGGCAGTCTGTCAGAGGACAGAGATGAGAGCAGTCGGACAGTGAGTGTCAGAGAGACTGAAGGGGCCGTGTAGCCGGAGTCGCTATAGCTCCTGGAGAAGGAGAACAGAGAAGGAAAGGACAGCTTGTGGAAAAATGTGCAGGAGAGCAGAGCACAGGAGTGATACCAGGGGAGCTTAGTACCAATTTGGCTACCTCCCTGACTAGCGCAGATTCCGGTAGCCAGAAGACCGATGTTGTGTCGGACTCTAGAAGGCACTGCAGAAACTGGCAGGACAGCTGGACTTTAAATAAGCTGTCCGCCTTTACACCCAGGAGGCACAGTGGCACATAGAGCCCAGGTTGTGATAGAGACCCTATAAAAAGGCTCGAGTCACCTGTCATACGGGTTTGTGTCCTAAGCAATATGGAGGACAGAGAGAACTGTGAAGACCTTATCAGAAGCCATAGGCAGTAAGGGACTATAACACCACCACGCTTTGAGGAAGGCTTTCATCTCCACCTGGTAAAGGGGGCTCTGGATTCGCTTCTAAGGCGGCCGAACCCTGCCTGTATCTGTGATCTGGTGCCCTGGACTGCGGTTGCCTGAAGCTTCAGTAAACCAGGTAAGGAGACTGCAAACCTGCATCCTCGTTCTTCATTGCACCATTCACCATCTTCACCTATACACCGGGAGCCCTGGGGACCTACTTCACCTGTGGGAAGTTATACCATCTAGCTGCCATAACATCACCCCAGTGAACCCCTTTAAGCAGCCTCGATCCATACTGTCCGAATACCACAGGTGGCATCACGAACACAAACTTTATTCAATCTCCATTTACATGGGCGCCCAGGGCCACGGACCGGGTCGCTGCTGTGACACATAGCTTTAAGTACCGGATTCGGTACCTTGTACCCCATGGCCCTGGTGGGCGACTCACAATCACTATTGATTGCAGCATTAAGAGAGTTAAGTAGGCGGGGTCACTGCAGGGACCTCTGAATGAGGCTTTACTGCTGACTTCTGCAGAACCAGCAAGTAAATCATCATTAAGACTTCCTTGCACAAGCAGATGACTGAATGAGGCATTAAACTGACTGAGCAGGACTGACCCAGTGTTCAGAATACACCAGCATGGTTACGTTGCTGTGCTCTAAACCCTGCAGCGACAGCAATGGTGATAGTATGTCTGCATCCTGGTATTGTATTATGAATCCCAGACTGCTGAGTTGTACTCACCACTGGAAGAAGTTAATGCTGCAGCACTGCTCTCATCCTACAGAGCAGCGATGCCTTCTTCCAGTGGCGAGAACAGTTCGGTAGCCTGGGATTCATAGTACAATACCAGGCTGCTGACCACCACAGCCCACAGCTACAGCCTGTCCTGTACATGCCACCGCTGTTCCTGTCATCTCTCGCCATTCCTTTCACCACAGAACACTGTGAGCAGTGAAAGGGGGCAACTGTAGTTCAGAGCACAGCTCTGCACTACAATAAAATGGCACCTAACTCCTCCTACAGCTGTGCACTGGGCAACACAGGGGGTGTGCCCATTTCACAGCTGAGGCAGCCACAATATAGGAGATGTGGTTTGACAACTACCACAGTCTCCTTTTACCAGAGGGTGCCATATTTGCGAAGTGCAAGTGTCGTGCTCAGACATGTAAACACTAGAAAAAAAAATGGCAGCTCCCAGTAGCTGCAGAAAAAAAAAATTGTTAAAACACATTTCATGTTGGTTAAAAAATGATTGCTTACATAGTCAATAAAAATTAATACACAAATAATTACACGTTCCCTTTAAAGGACAGGATTAAATAGGCCTTAAAGGGGTTCAATTAGTGCCTCATTCATCCGCACAATATGACAACAAGCACAGAGCTTTACATGTGAGGAAGGGTATACATAATAAAAACAGGTAAAATAATCTTGAACAATACAAGTCACAACTGGAACAGGAGGAGAGAGGACCCTGCCCGCGAGGGCTCACAATCTACAAGGGATGGGTGAGGATAGAGTAGGTGAGGATAGAGCTGGTCGTGCAGTGGTTTGGTCGATCGGTGGTTACTGCAGGTTGTAGGCTTGTTGGAAGAGGTGGGTCTTCAGGTTCTTTTTGAAGGTTTCGATGGTGAGAGTCTGATATGTTGTGGTAGAGAGTTGGGGTGATGCGTGAGAGAAATCTTGTATACGATTGTGGGAAGAGGAGATAAGAGGGAAGTAGAGAAGGAGATCATGTGAAGATCGGAGGTTGAGTGCAGGAAAGTACTGGCAGACCAGGTCAGAGATGTATGGAGGAGACAGGTTGTGGATGGCTTTGTATGTCATTGTTAGTGTTTTGAACTGTAGCCTCTGGGCAATAGGAAGCCAGTTAAGGGCCTGGCAGAGAGGAGAGGCTGGGTAGTAACGGAGAGACAGGTGGATTAGTCGGGCAGCTGAGTTTAGAATAGATTGGAGGGGTGCGAGAGTGTTAGAGGGGAGGCCACAGAGCAGGAGGTTACAGTAGTCGAGGCGGGAGATGATGAGGGCATGGACCAGGGTTTTTGCAGACTCTTGGTTTAGGACATTCACAGAAGTGACGGTCTGATGCAAGGTACATCAGGTATAGCCATGTGTTTTACTGCAGCATTTTCTGGCACCTGATATCAGATGACCCTTTAAGACCCTAATATACTAGCCTAAAAGAAGAAATTTTAGAATGCATCATGTTACTTACACATATTATATGCCTACAAATAGTGTGTGAATAAAGATATATAATATTCCAATAACTCATATGCAAACAAAAATTATACATATACCGGTATTTTTATTTGCACATTCTGCTTAGGTATATAAAATATATACACACGGTATGCATATGTAGGCTGCAGCTGCTACAGGAAACACAGAAAACTTGCAAGTAGCACATGGCTGCAGCGCTGTGTGAGCACTGAAACAGCATAATGGAGGAAGGGGGGTCTGCTGCAGATTGTCTAGGATGTCAGTTGTGAGTTACGTCTAGGCTCTGAACAGAAGAACTCCAGACTGTGTGTGACCAGCTGCTATAGAATCAGGAGTGACACTGGTCACATGCCACGTTTAGCATATAGGCAACAGTGCAGAATGCTGACAGGGGGCACACTACGAACTGTCAGCATTCTGCAGTCTAGATCCGGACACAAATAATAGAGAAAGCCCGGATAACCCCTTTAAGTATAGTGTGATACAGTTAGGTCCATATATATTTGGACAGAGACAACATTTTTCTAATTTTGGTTATAGACATTACGACAATGAATTTTAAACAAAACAATTCAGATGCAGTTGAAGTTCAGACTTTCAGCTTTCATTTGAGGTTATCCACATTAAAATTGGATGAAGGGTTTAGGAGTTTCAACTCCTTAACAGGTGCCACCCTGTTTTTAAAGGGACCAAAAGTAATTGGACAATTGACTCCAAGGCTATTTCATGAACAGGTGTGGGCAATCCCTTCATTATGTAATTCTCAAATAAGCAGATAAAAGGCCTGGAGTTGTTTTGAGGTGTGGTGCTTGCATTTGGAAGGTTTTACTGTTAAGTAAACATGCGGTCAAAGTAGCTCTCCATGCAGGTGAAACAAGCCATCCTTAAGCTGTGAAAACAGAAAAAACCTATCTGAGAAATTGCGGCCCTGCGCTTAGCAACCCGATGTTTACCCTGGTTACCCGGGGACCTCGGCATCGTTGGTCGCTGGAGAGCGGTCTGTGTGACAGCTCCCCAGCGATCAAACAGCGACGCTGCAGCGATCGGCATCGTTGTCGCTATCGCTGCAGCGTCGCTTCGTGTGAAGGTACCTTTAGTCTTAAACAAGATCAAAGGGGATACAAGTAGCGACTGACTCCACTGCCACCCCATAGCTTCTATCACTGTCCTCAAACAGGGGGCGGTGATAGAAGCAATGAGTGACATCACCAGTGCCACCCGATGACGATTTGTTTAAGGGCAGTGCTAGAAGCTGTGTGGTCCAGCGCTGGTGTCACTCACTGCTTTTATCTCCACTCCCATGCGACGTGTTGCTTCACAGTTAGACGAGACACCTCTCCCAAAGTGTCTTTCACCATGGATCCAGGACATTATTATTATCTTTAGAGGGCAGTGATGCATGAACCTGTAGTAAGTAACTGATACATCCACTTCCGGGGGGCGATAGACGCTGCAGGGAAGAGAGTGCAGCCCTAACCTCTTGCGACGTACTGTCTGATACTCCTCTCAAACCAAACTTCACAGGAAGTGCAGTAAAAAAGCACATTTCGGGATTAGATAAATAGGGAGAAGTGTAGGGTATTTTATAATAAAGCTAATTACAAATTGTTTAGGGTGTAAAAAGATATTTAAATAAGACATTTTAGGTACCAGACCACCTCTTTAATAACTATTCCAAAAGTCCTCGGCAATAACATTAGCACAAAAACTGTGCGCCAGGCGCTTCATGGCATGGGATTTCAAGGCTGTACATCCAAAGCACAATACTTGGTGGTATGGAGCGATGTATAGCACATGGACACTGGAGTATGGAGCAGTGTAAATGTGTTCTTTGAAGTGATGAATCACGTTTCCCTTTGTTGCAGTCTGCTGGACAAGCCTGGCTCTCATGAATGCCAGGAGAACATTACCTTTCTGACCACAATGTGCCAAGCTTGGTAAATGAAGGATAATGCCATGGGGTCTAGGGGTATATTTTTTAGGGGTTGTCCTACAGTATGCCTCTTAGTTACAGTGTAGGGAAATGGAGCACCCCCAAGGGCAGTGGGGTACTCGGTACCGGGTCCTTCTATGCGCAGGGGGATGTCACGGTGGCTGCCCCGGTCCGTGGCCCTAGAAACGTCCGTGTAGAAGGGAAAGGTCTTTAAAGGGAAAGTGTCCGTGACGCCACCTGTGGTATTCGGTCAGAGTGACTGACGCTGCTTTAAGGGGTCCGCTGGGGTGATGTTATGGCAGCTAGATGGTATACCTTTCCACAGGTGAAGTGTATCCCCAGGGCTTCCCAGTGTGTAGATGTTGGATGGTGAGAGGCGCAGTGAAGAACGAGGACACAAGGTTGCAGTCTCTTTACCTTTACTGGAGGCTTCAGCATCCACAGTCCAGAGCACCAGACCACAGGGCAGGCAGAGTCCAGCCAGTTTGGAAGCAAATCCAGAGTCCCCTTATCCAGGTGGAAATCAGTAGCCTTCCTCTAGCATCATGGTGTTGTAGTACCTTACTGCTAAGCGTCTCATAAGGTCCTAAAAGATGTTGTAGATGTTATGTCTCTCTCTCTGTCCCCCAGATGGATAGGACAAACCCGTATGACCGATGGCTTGAGGCGTTTTACAGGGACTCTATCATGCCCCAGCCTCTAGTGGGTGTCACCTTGCCTCCTGGGTATAGGGTGGGCAGGTAACGTGAAATTAGCTGTCCTGCCGGTCTTTGTAGCAAGGCATAAAGGACTGTTGCTCCCTCGGTGTTCCGGCTACCGGGATCCTGTGCCTCAGAAGGAGGCAGCGTGTGTAGGGCAGAACTCCTCCTGGTATCCACTCCTTTGCTATGACTTCTTCACCCTCTCTACAATACAATTTGCTTTAGTGTCTGTTCTTAGGAACTGCCGCACTTAGGGCAGGCGCAGTTCCATGTCCTTCTGTCTCGACCTCGGACAAGCTCCCACTCCTGTCAGGGACCAACTACCTGAGCAAAGCTCAGCCAGCAACTGCCTAACTTCCTCTCCAGGCCACCAGTTTTACCTAAGTGTGAAGAGTGCCCTAATAAATAGGAGCATAGCTCCCCCTGGTGGACTGGAGTATGAAATGTGTTGCATGTTTGTGAAACCTGGATTCTGTTGTCCTTCTTTGCCTCCAAACGTAACATCACTCCCCCCTAGAGGAGAATGATATTACTGCAACGACCAGGACCCTGGGGCGCTGCACTCCCCCCATCCCCCGTTAAATCCAGTACTCCGGGACTGAGAAAATAAAACAACAAGTTACAGGTTAGCAAAAAGACATAACAATTTTTGAATGCTATAAAACAAATTAATTTAACTGATGCTTCCCTTTATGGGAGGTGAGGTCACTTGAACATTGCAAACAAAACATATTTACATTGTATACATACTTTTGAAAATAGAACACTTTAGCAACAATATATTAATTATGAAATGCAAGTACCCTCTACGGGTATACTATCTCTTAAGTGCAAAGTTAAACATTCCTCTTTATTTAAGTGCAAATTGTCAACCAACCCCCACGGGTCTACTTTATTCAGCTGCAGAACAATCTATGAACCCCCACGGGCTCGCTGCATTTTTTTCTTCTTGTTTGTGAAACCTGGATTCTGTTGTCCTTCTTTGCCTCCAAACGTAACATCACTCCCCCCTAGAGGAGAATAATATTACTGCAACGACCAGGACCCTGCGGCGCTGCAGAAATATTAATGCTTTAGCATTCTATGTAATTAAAAGTATTTATTGTTCTTGTTTTTCATACTAGTTGGATCATATTTACAAGTAAAAGTGACAAGTAGGAAACTTGCAAACATAGTTCACAGCAATGTAACATTGGAGAAGATTTATTAGTTTTGTCTAATATTTACACAGCGTAACCAGCCAGTCTGCAGAAATGCTACATTTATAACATTTACTCACATTGTAGAATAAATTTTATGTAACTAGCTAAACATTTTTGTCTAACTTTACCCCACTTATTGTTTGACTTAGTTTGTGCCTATAGTTTACACAATTTGTTGTGTTTTAGGCCACAAGAGAGGAGCAAAAAATGTCTGAAACATAAGAGAAGTGCAGTTTAAGGAATGTATGCCATGTTTTGGGAGTACAAAATGAGACAGAATTTAGCCATATTTAGCTAGTACATTTTCCTCCAATTGCATGTCATTCTTCTATACTGAAATAACATACACATTCCCATCTGAGTTTATGTGTATGTCTCTTTACCAGCATTTAAAGGGATTTTGTCAGCAGGTTTTTTACTAGGTAACCCAAGAGCAGCATAATGTAGGGCAAGAGATTATGATTCCAACGATGTATCATTTACTAGACTGCTTGGTGTAGTTTTGATGAAATACCTTTTATTCCCGACCACACCTCTGACTGGCAGCATCTTGTGTACAGAGTACATTGTCAGCAAGCTGCTAATCACTGGTGGAGGCGGGGTTACACAGACTAGCCTGACTGCTGTGCATGTGAGACCTAGTCAGGCTGTGATAATCTCCTGCTGATAAATCACCGATTGTATTGAAAATACAGCACACTGCTTAATAATGGACACATCCTTGGAATCAGGCTCTCTTGTCCTATATTATGCTAATCTAAGATTAAATTGTCAAAACCTGCTGACAGATTCCCTTCATAGGAAATCTATGACCAGACTTTTGTTACCTATATGAGAGCAGCATGAAAAAGGGGCTGAGATCCTGATTTCAGTGATGTGTCATTTACTGGGCTGCTGATTACCACTGGTTAACAGCTTTTTGTGTATACTGTGCATAGGCAGAAAGCTGTCATTGGTTGTGGGGGTTATAAAGAGCTCAGAAATATGGAGGATTACATGGCGATAGGTTTACTAGTCCTCTACTGATAACCTTATGTTAATAAAATTGAGATTGTATCAAAAGGACAGCATGCAGCCAGTAAGAAACATAGCTGGGATCAGGATCTCGGTCTCTATATTTTTCTGCACATAAGGTGGCAAAATGTTAGCAATAAATTCTCTTTAAAGGTTTTAATGAGGTAGGATAAGGCACAAATGTCTAGTAATGCATTTAATAATATTGTCTCCCATTATGTTAATGAACTAAACACAGTAAACAGTTGAGTACATCAGTTCTGCATGTGTATTCCATATTTCATGTCTGCACTGATTAAAATTAATACCCAATGAAAATGGATGTAGTCTCTTGTTGACGACTGTACACAACTAAGTTCTGCAAATTAAATATAATCCTGTGACAGTGCAGTCTGATTGTAAAAGGAGGTAGTACTTGAATTGGTGACAATGGGGAAAACAATTGAATGATCAAGGCCGTCACATTAAAATAGAAGCAAGGAGTGCAGGTGCTTTATAGTAAGAGTCATTCTGGTGTGACTCACTTCCGCCTCAGGAGGTGAGTGGTGTCGATACTTTACAGATATCTGCGGGGTCAGATACATGTCTGAAGTATGCTACACCTGCCTTATAGTAATCACTAGAAAATGATAGGGGGCATGATACCTGCCAATATCAAATGGATCCCAGCACGTATCTGTAGATGTGATGTCTTCAGTGCTCTCATCTGTTGCACCAGAATTCCCCAGTAAGCAGCCTAGTATCTAGTGTTCTTGAATACATGTAATGTCTGATAAAGGCACAGGAATGTACAAGTCTATAATACTCAGTTCATTTTCAGTCTTCCGAATGAATGTAGTGCAGTTCCTTTTCAGAATGACGTGGAGCCAAAGGCATCTGATACCGGATATTTTTCCAGAACCTTGTGCTAGGTGAAAGAGCCGCTTCTGTTAGTCCTCCTTTCCATCGCACAACACCTTGCTTTTGCTTGATGTATTTTATAGATTCCGGCATGTTTGTGTAGTCTGTTATTTTCTCCATTTCAATCAATATTACTTTGACTTTATTCCGAATGAGAGCGTCATACATGGCTATTTTCTGTTCAAAGTCCTCACCATGCTTTTCACAGAACACGTTACCCAAGACAATAATTACTCTTCTGCTTTGTGAAATGGTCTCATCGACAAGGTCTGCCATAGCTGAAAGAACATTAAAATAGATTTACATTTTCAAAAGTAAAAATATATTCAAAGTTTGTTTTAGACATTTAGGTGGAAATTACACACACTTTTTACAACCTGCTGAACCTTTTTTTTTCCAAATTGCATTATGATTTTGTAATACATATACAGTAGAGACCAAACGTTTGGACACACCTTCTCATTTAAAGATTTTTCTGTATTTTCATGACTATGAAAATTGTACATTCACACTGAGGGCATCAAAACTATGAATTAACACATGTGGAAATATATACTTAACAAAAAAGTGTGAAACAAGTGAAAATATGTCTTATATTCTAGGTTCTTCAAAGTAGCCACCTTTTATTTGATGACTGCTTTGCACACTCTTGGCATTCTTTTGATCCCAACCCCATTTATAAGGCAAGAAATTCCACTTATTAAACCTGACAGGGCACACCTGTGAATTGAAAACCATTCCCGGTGACTACCTCTTGAAGCTCATCAAGAGAATGCCAAGAATGTAGATGGACTCTACAAGCCTGGTTCCCACTATGAAGCATGGAGGAGGAGGTGTGATAGTGTGGGGGTGCTTTGCTGGTGACACTGTTGGGGATTTATTCAAAACTGAAGGCATACTGAACCAGCATGGCTACCTGTCATGTCGGACGCTATTCACTCTAGGGCGTCCGACAGACAGCGGTAATTCCGCATTCGTCCACTATACGCTCAGTGGCGCCGGCTAGATGTTATCTGGGTTGTCCGGGGTTAATCTAGCTGGTACTCGGATTGGAGGCTGGGTCACGCCCACTGCCTTTAAATAGTTCTGCTGGACTTTGGGTGTCACCGATTATAGCTTGTGTCTTGTGCCTGGTGATCTCGGTCTGGAGTGGTGGTCTAGGAGAAGAAATATCGTATCTGGTGGTGTATTATCCTTTGTCATATTTCTCCTTCCTATATTTGTATTTGTTTTGCCCTGTGCACATTATAGTGTTTTTCTGTGTGTCTGCGGCGTGGTGCGTTTTCAGTTTTCCCTGTCTGTGCTTTCTGTGGGGGTTGGTGTGTGGTCTAATCACTGGGTGGCGGGTGAAGGTTTCAGCATAAGGCTGAAACAGGAGTCAGGGTCAGGCCTGGCGGCCCAGACAAGCACACCATCAGTGTAAATTCTGGGAGAGGGACAGACAGGGTTTTCCCTATTCTGAGGGATATCGCAGGGGCCCGGGTAATCAGCTGTAGTCTGTTATGAACTGGTGGCCTAGGAGCAGCATGGACGAGCTCTGGAGTAGGTGGCCTCTATACTGACCGCAGACCCTGAACTTAACACATCAACTAGAAGTAGCCGTGGGATGTTCCTGTCACTCCCTAGACACCTCGCCACGGCCGGAGGACTAATTACACCTAAAGAAAGAAACAGGAATCCTATCTTACCTCAGAGAAAATTCCCAAAGGAAAGGCAGTCCCCCACAAATATTGACTGTGAGAGGAGAGGGAAATTACAAACGCAGACTGAAAACAGAATTTAGCAAAGGAGGCCACGCTACCTAGAAAGAAAAGACAGGAAAGAGTACTCTGCGGTCAGTATAAAAAATACTACAAAATCCACCACAGAGAATACAAAATCTCCACACCTAACTAAAGGCATGGAGGGTAACTCTGTGACTCCAGAGCTTCCAACTTGGCTAAGTAAATCTTAACACAGACAAAGCTGGACAAGAAAAAACATAGCAATTCACAGAAATATTAAGTCCACCGCATGTGGACTGCAAAAACTGAGCCAGGACTTATCTTTGATGATTTGGACAATCCAGAAGGAGAAACCAAGCAGAGATGTGGATCCCTAGAAAACAATGGACAACTGGCACTCACTAAAGGAAGGAGCCAGACTAAATAGCCCCGTCCAAAGTGGAAGCAGCTGATGACTGTTGTGAAGGACAAACAGCAGCACTACCACTTATAACCACCGGAGGGAGCCCAAGAGCAGAACCCACAACAGAATTCACAACAGTAGTCTACCCAGTACCCCCGTGACAATATAATCGACCCCAAAATGTTGTATTCCATGGATCCCATGACTTCCATAACCAGCCAGTTGGAGGCGCTGTCCTTACAGGTCACTGAGTTGAAAGGGGCGGTTCATCAACAGGGTCTAGTAGTATCTAATGTGCAAGCTGAAACTGCAGGTAGAGTTGCAGAGCCAAAGATCTCTTTACGTGAGAGGTTTGCTGGGGAACGCAGCACATTTGTTGTCTTTCGTGAAGCTTGCCAATTATATTTTCGGATGCGCCCGATTTCCTCAGGTAATGAGGCTCAGCGTGTGGGCCAGGTATTGTCATTACTGAACGGAGACCCCCAAGCCTGGGCATTTTCTTTACCACCTGATTCAGCTGCATTTAACTCAGTGGAGAGTTTTTTTCTGCTCTTGGGCTTATTTATGATGATCCTGACAGATTGGCTCTAGCAGAATCTAAAATTCGCGCTCTCCGCCAGGGGGAGCGAATGGCGGAGGATTACTGTTCTGAATTTCGCCACTGGGCGGTGGACACGCAATGGAATGACCCGGCGCTGCGGAGTCAGTTTGTTCATGGGGTTTCGAGAAGGGTTAAACAAGCCCTCCTGATGTATGAGACTCCTGCTTCTCTAGAGTCTGCTATGAGTCTTGTTGTCCGCATTTATCGCCGTTTGCGTCAGGGGGTGCAAGAGACGCCGCCTATGGGGGAGGGCGTAGGTGCACGTGAGATTGCTGCAGGTGAGCCCACGGAGCCTATGCAAATCGCAGGGGTGTCACATCATCGAGCCCCCTCGCTCAGGAAGCAGGGAGCCTGTTTTTGCTGTGGTAAAAATGGGCATTATGTAAATGCTTGTCCTCTGTTACCTAAGAAGAGCGCAACGGCGGAAAACTACTAAGCTCAGAGGGTGTGGAAGAGGCTAATCTGTGCTTATGCATATCTTCCATTGTGGTCTCTCAATGTATGCTCCCTGCCAGAGTTATGGTCGCTGGCAGAGAGCTGCCAATCACTGTTTTTGTGGATAGTGGTTCGGCCACTAATCTCATTGATGAGGAGTTTGCGCGCACGGCCGGGTTTACGGTTGAAAAACTGCCTCATCCTATCCGGGTGGTCACCATCAATGCTGCTCCTCTCCCACAGGGGGAGATTACTGAGTTTGTGGCTGAGGTGAAACTCCACATTGGGGTCCTACATTTCGAGCAGGTTACATGTAGGGTACTCAGAAATCTTCCTGCACAAATGGTTTTGGGTTTTCCATGGTTATCTATGCACAACCCGGTGATTGACTGGAAAACTCAGGACATAATCCAGTGGAGCGGATTCTGCCAGGAGAATTGCCTGGCCACATGTGTGTCCGCTGTGACTCCTAGCATTCCTGAGTCACTGCTGGATTTCGCGGATGTGTTCTCTGAGAAGGGTTGCTCAGAATTGCCACCACATCGCCCCTATGACTGTACTATCAGGTTTAAACCAGGGGCCAAATTGCCGAAAGCAAGGATGTTTAACATATCTGGTCCTGAGAGGCAAGATTTAAAAGACTACATTGCTGAGAGTTTGAGAAAAGGGCACATCAGGCCTTCGTCCTCGCCTGTGGCAGCGGTGTTCTTCTTCGTTAAGAAGAAAGATGGCGGACTACGCCCGTGTCTGGATTTCAGGGAGTTAAACCAGATTACGGTTTGTGATCCATACCCTATGCCACTGATACCTGATTTGTTCAACCAGGTGGCTGGTGCTAAGTGGTTCTCCAAGCTTGACCTCAGGGGGGCGTACAACCTCATAAGAGTCCGTCAAGGTGATGAGTGGAAGACGGCTTTTAATACTCCTGAGGGTCATTTTGAAAATTTGGTGATGCCATTTGGGTTGACAAAAGCGCCTGCAGTATTTCAACATTTCATAAATGATGTGTTCTCGCATGTTCTGGGGAAATTCGTTATTCTGTACCTAGATGACATTCTCATTTATTCATGCGACTGTGATACTCATTTAGAGCATGTCAGGCAGGTGTTACAGCTTCTCAGAGAGAATAAGCTCTATGCAAAACTTGAGAAATGTGTATTTTCGGTTCAGAAGTTGCCTTTCTTGGGTTATATTGTGTCTGCTTCAGGGTTTAAAATGGACGCCGCTAAGGTGCAAGCGGTGCTGCGTTGGGAACAGCCTGATCACCTAAAAACCTAAAAGCGCTTCAGTGGTTCCTTGGGTTTTCTAACTATTATAGGAAGTTTATTAAGGATTTTTCTACCATTGCTAAACCGCTTACTGACATGACGAAAAAGGGTACCAATTTCTCCGCCTGGCCTGAGGCTGCTGTGCGCGCATTCGAATTTCTGAAGAACAGTTTTGCTTCGGCCCCCATTCTGGTGCAACCAGATGTATCAAAACCATTTACCGTGGAAGTCGATGCGTCTGAGGTTGGAGTGGGGGCGGTGCTGTCACAAGGCTCATCTTTGGGCGAGTTGTGTCCATGCGCCTACTTTTCCAAGAAGCTGTCGCCCGCCGAACGTAACTACGATATCGGCAACAGGGAACTGTTGGCTATCAAGTTGGCTTTTGAGGAATGGCGACACTTCTTGGAGGGGTCGGTCCACCAGGTTACAGTTATCACCGACCATAAAAATCTGCTTTATCTAGAGTCAGCCAAGCGTCTGTCCCCCAGGCAGGCTCGCTGGGCATTGTTTTTCATGCGGTTCAACTTTTTTGTTACTTACCGACCTGGGTCTATGAACACTAAGGCGGATGCTTTACCCAGGTGCTTTCCGGGGGGAGAACCTCGGGAAGATCCGGTACCCATCCTCCAAAAGGGTGTAGTGGTCTCGGCTTTCACGACCGAGGTTGAGGCTGAGATTGCCGAGGCTCAGGAGTAAGTACCACCAGAGCTTCCCATTAACAAATCGTTTGTACCGCTCCATCTTCGCCTAAAGGTGTTGGGTGAGCATCATGATGCTGTCCTGGCTGGCCATCCAGGGGTTAGGGGTACCTTGGAGTTGGTGTCGTGTCGGTTTTGGTGGCCGAAAATCCGACAGGACGTGGTCTCGTACGTGTCAGCATGTACCACGTGTGCTAGGGCTAAGACGCCCCGCTCCCGTACTGCTGGCACATTACATCCTCTAGGGGTACCCAGTAGGCCATGGACGGAGATCTCCATGGATTTTATTACAGATCTGCCCTCCTCAGCTGGGAACACGGTCATCTTGGTGGTTGTTGATCGGTTCTCAAAAATGTCACACTTTGTGTCCTTGCCTAATGCGAAGACTCTGGCTCAGGTATTTGTGCAAGAGGTGGTCAGACTTCACGGGGTTCCATCTGACATCGTGTCTGATAGGGGTACTCAGTTTGTGGCAAAATTTTGGAAAGCATTTTGCTCACGGCTGGGGATCAAGTTATCGCATTCTTTGGCGTTTCATCCTCAGTCAAATGGTCAGACCGAGGGTATGAACCAGAATTTGGAGCAGTATTTACGCTGCTTTGTCTCTGACTATCAGGAGGAGTGGTCAAAGTTCCTTCCTTTGGCGGAGTTTGCTATAAATAATCACCGCCAGGAATCGTCTGGGGCGTCCCCGTTCTTTTGTGTTTACGGGCATCATCCTCAATTTTGTACTCTGCGTCAGGGGGGCTCTGCTGGCGTCCCGGAGGAGGACCAGCTAGGAGCACAACTCTCATCTGTCTGGAGGAGAGTGAAACAGCGCTTGCTGAGTGTGGGTGCTAGGTACAAACGTGTGGCTGACAGTTGACGGGTGCCAGGTCCAGACCTGAGTGTGGGTGACTGGGTGTGGTTGTCCACAAAAAACATAAAAATCAAAATACCATCCCTGAAATTAGGTCCAAGGTTTATTGGTCCATTTAGGGTCGCCGCCATCATTAACCCAGTAGCCTACCGATTGGAGCTTCCTACGGTTTATAAGATACACCACGTGTTCCACAGATCATTATTAAAAAAGGTGGTGGGTTCTGTGGACGCCACGCCGACGCCTTCTCCAGTCTTGGTGGATGGCAGTTTGGAATTTGAAGTCTCCAAGGTGGTTGACTCTCGTGTAGTGCGCCGCACATTACAGTACCTGGTACACTGGCGTGGATATGGGCCGGAGGAGAGGTCTTGGGTACCAGCCTCGGACATTCATGCGGACCGGCTGGTCAGTATGTTTCACCGTCGCCATCCGGACAAGCCAAGTCCTATAAGTCGTGAGGGCCCTGGGGTCCCTCATAGAAGGCGGGGTACTGTCATGTCGGACGCTATTCACTCTAGGGCGTCCGACAGACAGCGGTAATTCCGCATTCGTCCACTATACGCTCAGTGGCGCCGGCTAGATGTTATCTAGGTTGTTCGGGGTTAATCTAGCTGGTACTCGGATTGGAGGCTGGGTCACGCCCACTGCCTTTAAATAGTTCTGCTGGACTTTGGGCGTCGCCGATTATAGCTTGTGTCTTGTGCCTGGTGATCTCGGTCTGGAGTGGTGGTCTAGGAGAAGAAATATCGTATCTGGTGGTGTATTATCCTTTGTCATATTTCTTCTTCCTATATTTGTATTTGTTTTGCCCTGTCCACATTATAGTGTTTTCCTGTGTGTCTGCGGCGTGGTGCGTTTTCAGTTTTCCCTGTCTGTGCTTTCTGTGGGGGTTGGTGTGTGGTCTAATCACTGGGTGGCGGGTGGAGGTTTCAGCATAGGGCTGAAACAGGAGTCAGGGTCAGGCTTGACGGCCCAGACAAGCACACCATCAGTGTAAATTCTGGGAGAGGGACAGACAGGGTTTTCCCTATTCTAAGGGATATCGCAGGGGCCCGGGTAATCAGCTGTAGTCTACCCAGTACCCCCGTGACACTACCATAGCATCTTGCAGCGGCATGCTATTCCATCCGGTTTGCGTTTAGTTGGACCATCATTTATTTTTCAACAGGACAATGACCCCAAACACACCTCCAGGCTGTGTAAGGGCTATTTGACCAAGAAGGGGAGTGATGGGGTGCTACGCCAGATGATCTGGCCTCCACAGTCGTCAGACCTGAACCCAATCCAGATGGTTTGGGGTGAGCTGGACCGCAGAGTGAAGGCAAAAGGGCCAAGAAGTGCTAAGCATCTCTGGGAACTCCTTCAAGATTGTTGGAAGACCATTTCCGGTGACTACCTCTTGAAGCTCATCAACAGAATGCCAAGAGTGTGCAAAGCAGTCATCAAAGCAAAAGGTGGCTACTTTGAAGAACCTAGAATATAAGACATATTTTCACTTGTTTCACACTTTTTTGTTAAGTATATAATTCCACATGTGTTAATTCATAGTTTTGATGCCTTCAGTGTGAATGTACAATTTTCATAGTCATGAAAATACAGAAAAATCTTTAAATGAGAAGGGGTGTCCAAACTTTTGGTCTCTACTGTAGATACTAGTTACTGTGCGATGTGCACAATGACAGTGCATTCTCTTGCCGGCGCTGATCATAAGTAGCGAGCCAGAAAGCACATTAAAATAGATTTACATTTTCAAAAGTAAAAATATATTAAAAGTTCATTTTAGACATTTACATTTCGGTGGAAATTACACCAAATTTTTACAACCTGCTTAACCTTTTTTTTTTTTTTTCAAATTTGCAATATGATTTTGTAATATATAGATTCTAGTTACTGTGCGATGTGCACAATGACAGTGCACTCTCTTGCTGGCGCTGATCATAAGTAACGAGCCAGAAACAAAGCGTACTGTCAGTGCTCATTGTAAGAGGATTACCAGGAGAGGAGAGACCAGCGCCGTCCCCGCAGGTGACAGAATTGCACAGTGATAAGGATCTACTGAACATCCATTGGAATTGAAAACCTACTAGACCAGCCCCTGAAACAGAGGTAACTGATGTTTTGTTTCAGGGAGGGGACACACATTAAGGCAGTGACCACAGCCCCTGCGCCTTAATGATGCTTTGTTTGAGTATCCCTGTGTCAGAAAACCAAAACCTCAAATGTTATAAAAATAAATTGATGGGTTTTATCCTAACATGACAAGATTACCGTATATGAAGAACATATGATGCATTGATTGTGTTTTATTTTTTTAAATAAACAGTTTTACTATTTAAGTCTGGCTTCCTATCCACAAGAGATTTACCCAGTGTATGTTAAAAGTTCCACATGATCTTTCATAATGATTAGTTTGAATCTTTATAGCCAATACTGCCAAATATCATATTGTCTTGTTCACTGTAGCATCAACAAACTTTGTAGAAATCATTGACACTGTAAAAGTGAAAATAAGAAACTTTCAAGTAGCTTCTTCACAGTGGAAGAGGACGTGAACTGCAGTGACACCTAGTGGCAGAGACAGTATAGACCCTTTATCGAGACTTTCCACGAGTTAAGGTAGAAAACCAAACCAGAACCTCCATTTGCAAATATGTGTATGTAGAAGGAGAAGAACTGATTGGCTTGGTGAGAGACACCTGACCGGGGATATAAGGGATAAAGTTCACCTTGTTGAAAGTACCAAGTTGGAACAATGAGACTTTGTAATATGTCTTATCAGAGAAATCTGCTTTATTCCCCCTACTTAATAATCACTTTGCCACTTTCCCCATGCCTCCTAAAAGTATTATTATTTATGAAAAACATATCAAATCCGTATTGGTCAAAGCAAGATGGACCGCCAGCTCTCTGAAAGTGGAGCAGCAGGGAGAGGTACTCATCAAGTTGAATCTTCTAGCAAATGATTTTCCTAATTTCTTTGCTGGATTCACAGCTACACTGCTGAGTGCTGCTATATAGTGTCTTCTACACTGATGTATAATGTCCTCCACAATTTGTTGCTTTTGTTGGTGTGCTACACATAGAAAGAGTAAACATGAATCCCTTATGTCTGTGTGTACAGTGTATGGTTGTGACATCATAGCAACTAGTCTCTATCCATTAGCACAGACGCAAAGAAAAATTAGAGAGAGACCATGTGGAGGGGGAAACTGTTGAAAAATGCATGATATAAACATATGATAGTGTTAATCCTCAAGTAGACACATGACAGCTTACTTGGAAAAGTTACCAGAGATAACAGGTACACTTTGAACATTAAATCAGAAATATGTATTTTTAAAGATGAATGTAGAATCACTGAATTATAGAATCATAGAATGGTAGAGTTGAAAGGGACCTCCTGGGTCATCTGGTCCAACTCCCTGCTCAATGCAGGAGTCACTAAACTATCTCAGATAGATGTCTGTCCAGCCTCTGTTTGAAGACTTCCATGGATGGAGAACTCACCACCTCTTGTGGCAGCCTGTTCCACTCATTGATCACCCTCACTGTCAAAAAGTTTTTTCTAATATCTAATCTGTGTCTCCTCCCATTCAGTTTCATCCCATTGCTTCTAGTCTTTCCTTGTGCAAATGAGAATAAAGATGATCCTTCTACAATGTGACAGCCCTTGAGATATTTGTGGACAGATATTAAGTCTCCTCTCGGTCTTCTTTTTTGCAAGCTAAGCATTCCCAAATCCTGTAACCGTTCCTCATAGTACATGGTTTGCAGACCGGTAACCATTCTGGTGAATATATTTATAGTCATACGTTTTTTCCCACTAAAGTTTTGACTACAATATTACTACATATTTTTCCTCTCGCGCAGGCTGCCACTTTTTCCTCCATAATTTTTTAAACTGATTTGATACCCATCAACCCATCTTCAGGGTTTATCTCCTATAGGATAGAGTACATGCACATAATTGTGACAGTTCTTATGCCTCTGTTTTTATCATGACTGCCCTTGTGTGACTTTCCAGAGAGAGACAGACAGACAGACAGACAGACAATCTGTGACGAGAAAGAGATTACAACTACTATATAATTGTCTAAGGGGTACTTCCGTCTTTCTGTCTGTCCTTCTGTCTGTCTGTCTGTCTTTCTGTCACAGATATTCATTGGTCGCGGCCTCTGTCTTTCATGGAATTTTTGCTTTTGTTGTACCTGTTCATGAGCATTATAGGCACATACGCTGTGGAAATACTTGCCTTGGCCTGGTAAATCATCCCGTCCAATTATGAACAAACGATAAGAACATTGTTTCTCCAGAACTTCCGGCAGCACTTTCAGTACAAATATGTCCATTTCACATGAGTTCGTTTTGGTGGAATTTTTGGGGTATATTATGTAAGCATCATACTGTTTCCCATCTGCATCTGTGTTAAGATTGATAGGAACAAAACTATTAGACTGGGATATAGGAGTCCTGTGCATTTCTGCAAGTCGAATATGACTGCAAAAACTGAGATAATTATCAATTGATTGTCTAAGCATCATAAATCTGAAACAGCTAAACAAAAAATATTAAGATGTATACATAATGTAGGGTCTACATAATTGCTAGACATTGCCATGCACCTTTGATTTGACTGCAAACATCTGACTGTAATTTCTAAGATATGTATTCCTTCGTTACAAAAATGATATTTGGCAATAAGACCTCAGCTAAAACACACCCAAGTCCAAAATGTCTCTTGACGCTGGGAACTTGAAAGGGTTTCAGTCACAAATATAATATAAAAAGGGTTTTTTATCAAGATTAATCTTCAGAAAAGCACCAATCCTGGCCCTGTGCCTCCTGCATTGCCGGTGGGCAGCGCACTCCTGTAGATTGACAATTCTGACCAGCAGCATTGTTGCACCACTGGTGCGAACTGCACACTCCCCCATGCTGCTAATAGAGGTCGCTTTGCCTTTGCAGCATGCAAGAAGCACAGTGGCATTGAAGCTGATCGGATCGAGCAATTAGGACATTTTCAGTGTGGCACGAGTAGGCACGCTTCTTGTCTAGGTAACCGGCCAGGCTGAGACTGCTGAGTGGCCGGTAACCTAGGCCTAGGTATCAAACCTTACACTACAAAATTAAAAATCGCTCCATTCTTGAGAACAGAGAACATTGTGAACCCTGCTGTTTTGTTCGCATTTACTATACACTTGTAGTGTTCCGGGTCACTATGACCCGGCTTATTAAACCTTGATTTTAGACACTCTAACTCCATTTTTTTATATACTTTTTGCTTACTAGACTGTTTGTGAACATGTTTGGTAGTAAAAAAAAAAAAAATGAACTAGAAATCTTTTTTTTTGTTTGTTTTTATTCTGAAAAAAACAGATCAATGAGCAAAACGGAAATAGAAAACTACACATATTTTATTACAAAAAAACAATGTCTTAGACAGCGCGTTCTGAGCAGTCCGTTCTGCGCATAATATACACGTGTAGTGCACACCTAGTGATCTCTCCGGATGCACTCTACATTTTAGAATAGACTGCGCACCAAAAATAATCAAAATAAAGCCATTTTTATGGTGCGCATATCTCAATGCATACCCCCGGTAGAGCGCGTGTACGACCCCATTGAAATAATTTAGGAAATAAATCAATTGATATACAATAGTAGATGCAATAAATAGACCCAACTGAGGTTATAACTCCTTTATTTCACTGAAAATATGGCCTCACAGCTGGAAAAAACGATGTCGGGTCACTATGACCCGAACACAACAAGTGTAACTTTTTGCGTGTAGCAAAAAGTAAACGAAAAAAAAAAAAAAAAAAATACTCATAGGTAGGTCCCCCCAAATGAGGAAAAGTCAAGGAGTCTCAAGTTTTATAGACTTACAGAAAAAAATCTACAGGGCCGCAAAAAGTCTGTTCGGGTCACTATGACCCGAACAGAACATTAGGGTTAATAAGAAGTAAATTGAAAAGTTTCTTGTTTTTACAAGCACTTTGCAAATTTACCTACAGTTGTGCTCAAAAGTTTTCATACCCCGGCAGAATTATTCCTTTCTTGGCCTTTTTCAGAGAATATGAATGATAACACCACAACTTTCTCTCCACTTCATGGTTAGTGGTTGGGTGAAGCCATTTATTGTCAAACTACTGTGTTTTCTCTTTTTAAATCATAATAACAACCCAAAACATCTAAATGACCCTGATCAGAAGTTCACATACCCCATTTCTTAATAACGTCTATTGCCCCCTCTAACATCAATGACAGCTTGAAGTCTTTTGTGGTAGTTGTGGATGAGGTTCTTTATTTTCTCAGATGGTAAAGCTGCCCACTGTTCTTGGCAAAAAGCCTCCAGTTCCTGTAAATTCATTGGCTGCCTAGCATGAACTGCGTGCTTGAGATCTCCCCAGAGTGGCTCAATGATATGGAGGTCAGGAGACTGAGATGGCCACTCCAGAACCTTCACTTTGTTCTGCTGTAGCCAATGACAGGTCGACTTGGCCTTGTGTTTTGGATCGTTGTCATTTTGGAATGTCCACATACGTCCCATATGCAGCTTCTGGGCTGATGAGTGCAAATTTGCCTCCAGTAAATACTGATAACGTACTGCATTCATCTTACCTTCAACTTTCAACAAGTTTCCTGTGCCTTTGTAGCTCACACATCCCAAAAACATCAGTGATCCACCACCATGCATTACAGTAGGAATGGTGTTACTTTCATCACAGGCCTTGTTGACCTCTCTCCAAATGTAACGTTTATGGTTGTGACCAAAAAGTTTAATTTTGGTCTCATCACTCCAAATTACCTTGTTCCAGAAGTTTTGAGGCTCGTCTCTGTGCTGTTTTGCGTATTGTAGGTGAGATACTTTGTGGCATTTGCGCAGTAATGTCTTCTTCTGGTGACTTGACCATGTAGCCCATTTTTCTTCAAGTGCATCCTTATTGTGCATCTTGAAACAGCCACACCTCTAGTTTTCAGAGAGTCCTGTATTTCAGCTGATGTTATTTGTGGGTTTTTCTTTGCATCCCGAACAATTTTCCTGGCAGTTATGGACAACATTTTTGTTGGTCTACCTGACCGTGGTTTTGGTTTTACAGAGCCCCTGATTTTCCATTTGTTAATCACAGTTTGAACGCTGCTGACTGGCATTATCAATTCCTTGGATATTTTTTTGCATCCCTTTCCTGTTTTATACAGTTCAACTACCTTTTCCCGTAGATTCGTTGACAATTCTTTCTGAAAAACGGTCAAGAAAGCAAAAATTCTGCCTGGGGACTGTAAACCTTTGAGCACAACTGTATAGATGAGCTTGATACAAATCCCTTCAAATACGTTGATATAACCTTTTGCTTGCTTTATAATCTGAATAGTCAGGAAGCAAAACAGTATCTTGTATAATGTTCTTTACATTGGCCTCAGATACCATAGCTACTGTATGTCCTTGAAGACAAAGCAAATACTAGATAATTGTAATATTAAATGTACTTGTGGCAAAGCTGATGAGTGGATGTTTGTACTTAAAGGGGTTTTCCTGGCTTTAACTATAATTTGTGTGTGTACCTAGGCTGCAGAATTCTGACCATTTTTAATATACTCTCTGTCAGCATTCTGGATGGTGTCCCAGGTACACACACAGTCATGTGAGCAGCTCTCTCATGATTCTAGAGGAGCTGCTCACTCACCAACTAGAGTTTTCCAGTCTGGCAGAGACTGGTCCTAACCACCTCCAGTCTGAGCCAGACCCTCCCCTTCCGGCTCCTGCCTCCCGCAGAGCACCCAGTGCAAGGAAGCAGGGGATTGTGTGCAGACAGAAGGGGAATGTGTGCAGGCAGCTGGGGATTGTGTGCAGGCAGCAGGGGAATGTGTACAGGCAGCTGGGGATTGTGTGCAGGCAGCTGGGGATTGTGTGCAGGCAGCAGGGGAATGTGTACAGGCAGCTGGGGATTGTGTGCAGGCAGCAGGGGAATGTGTGCAGGCAGCAGGGGAATGTGTGCAGGCAGCAGGGGAATGTGTGCAGGCAACAGAGGCTAATGTGTGCAGTCACAGCGTAATGTGTGCAGGCAGCAGGGGAATGTGTGCAGGCAGCAGGGGAATGTGTGCAGGCAGCAGGGGAATGTGTGAAGGCAGCAGGGAAATTTATGCAGGCAAGAGACGAATGTGTGCAGGCAGCAGGGGATTGTGTGCAGCCAGAATGAGAATTTTTGCAGGCAGCAGGGGATTGTGTGCAGCCAGAAGGAGAATGTGTGCAGGCAGCAGGGGAATGTGTGCAGACAGCAGGGGAATGTGTGCAGGCAGCAGGGGAATGTGTGCAGGCAGCAGAGGACTGTGTGCTGCCAAAAGCGGAATGTGTGCAGGCAGCAGGGGATTGTGTGCAGCCACGAGGGGAATGTGTGCAGGCAGCAGGGGATTGTGTGCAGCCACGAGGGGAATGTGTGCAGGCAGCAGGGGATTGTGTGTAGTCACAAGGGGAATGTGTGCAGCCAGAAGGGGAATGTGTGCAGGCAGCAGGGGATTGTGTGCAGCCACAAGGGGAATGTGTGCAGGCAGTAGGGGTTTGTGTGCACCCAGAAGGGGAATGTGTGCAGGCAGCAGGAGGTTGTTTGCAGCCACAAGGGGAATGTGTGCAGGCTGCAGGGGATTGTTTGCAGCCAGAAGGGGAATGTGTGCAGGCAGAAGGGGAATGTGGACAGGCAGCAGGGGAATGTGTGCAGGCAGCAGGGGAATGTGTGCAGCCAGCAGGGGATTGTTTGCAGCCAGAAGGGGAATGTGTGCAGGCAGAAGGGGAATGTGGACAGGCAGCAGGGGAATGTGTGCAGGCAGCAGGGGAATGTGTGCAGCCAGAAGGGGATTGTGTGCAGGCAGCAGGGGATTGTGTGCAGGCAGCACAGGAATGTGGGCAGGCAGCAGGGGATTGTGTGCAGGAAGTAGGGGAATGTGGACATGTTGAAGGGGAATGTGTGAAGGCAGCAGGGGAATGAGTGCAGCCAGAAGGGGAATGTGTGGAGGCAGCAGGGAAATGTGTGCAGCCAGAAGGGGAATATGGACAGGCAGAAGGGGAATGTGGACAGGCAGCAGGGGAATGTGGACAGGCAGCAGGGGAATGTGTGCAGGCAGCAGGGAAATGTATGAAGGCAGAAGGGGAATGTGTGCAGGCAGCAGGGGAATGTGTGCAGCCAGAAGGGGATTGTGTGCAGGCAGCAGGGGATTGTGGACAGGCAGAAGGGGAATGTGGACAGGCAGAAGAGGAATGTGTGCAGGCAGCACGGGAATGTTGTAGCTGTCCATGTGAGGGCTGTCCCACACGTCCAGATAATTCCGGTACCGGAATAAATCGGTACCGGAGTTATCCGTGTCCGTGTGCCTGGGAACTCACGGAGGCCATACCTGCGGCACACGTGTGCCGCCCGTATGGCGAGTGGGTACCACACGGAGCGTGTGGTACCCACTCTGCATGGTGCTGAAGCTGCGATTCATATCCTCTCTGCAGTAACGTTTGCTGCAGAGAAAATATGAAGAATAGTGTTAAAAATAAAGATTTAGGTGTCCGCCGCCCCCCCACCCCCTGTGCGCCCCCCCGCTGGTCAGAAAATACTTACCCGGGTCCCCCGTCGGCTGTCGCTCCTTCTTGGTCTTGCCGCGGCTTCTCCTTCATGCGGTCACGTGGGCCCGATCATTTACAGTCATGAATATGTGGCTCCACCTCCCATAGGGGCGGAGCCGACTATTCATGATTGTAATTGATCGGCCCCACGTGACCGCATACAGTAGGAGGCGCGGCCAGACCAGGAAGGAGCGACAGCCGACGGGGGACCCAGATAAGTATTTTCTGACCAGCGGGGGGGCGCACAAGGGGTGGGAGGGCGGCGGACACCTAAATCTTTATTTTTAACACTATTCTTCATATTTTCTCTATAGCAAACGCTGCTACAGGGAAGATATGAATACCGGCTTCAGCACCATGTGGGGGGGACAGCGCTTACTGTAGCGCTGTCTCCTGCACGCACACGGACCCCAGACGGAGAATGTCCGTGTGAGGTGCGTGTTTTACGCGGACCCATTGACTCTATTGGGTCCGTGTAAAACGTGCGCTCCCACGAACACTGACATGTCTCCGTGTTTGGCACACGGAGACACGGTCCGCAAAAAATCAATGACATCTGCACAGATGCATTGATTTTTATGGGTCTACGTGTGTCAGTGTCTCCGGTACGTGAGGAAACTGTCACCTCACGTACCGGAGCCACTGACGTGTGAAACCGGCCTAAGACACGCTGATCTCACCTTGTGTTCGACACTCTTGCATCCATATGCCCTAATGGGAAAATTAGACTGAGGACATTTTTAGAAGACAAAATCTGTTTCGTACGGATAAATAAAACATACCTTTTTGATCTGTTTTAGCAAAGCAGGAACCTCGATACCAAAGGACAATGTCAACCTTAAAGATTCTTATAGCAATAATAGCTATAACTATAACAAAGAACAGCGACACAAAAAATGCAATTAAGAATCCTTGGAAATTAGGATCTGCAATCAACAAAGAATACAGAAGGAAATTAGAAAAGTAAAAACATTTTGTTTGCATAAACATTATCAAACTAGCAATGGCTAAGTTATAGAGTGCATATATATATCTATATATATATATATATATATATATATATATATATATATATATATATATATATATATATATATATACACATATGCACGCTGTATATATTTCTATTTAATTAACCCATTATTGCCTAAGAACCTTCAGATTACATCCTAAACATGCACACTTTAAAGACCAATATCTTGGCTTTTAATATATATTGGTCTATTTATAAGCACTGTGCAATTATTATTATTATTATTATTATTATTATTAATCCTAACTACGTCAGAAAATCCTCTATACATATACAGTCCACCTTGGGAGTGGGTTTATGGAGAGAGATCAGAAGCTGAGCCTGCGCCATTCCTGGCAGATGATGGATGTATTATCTGCCTCTAATAGGTGGGGATAGTTTTTGATGCTGTATATTTTCAGTGTGCAAAACAAAAAAATGCAGAGTTTTAAAGTGAATGTGACTTTAGGAAATCTCAATGCCATAACATACTGCACTAAAAAGCGATCAAAGTGTTGGATCTATCCAAAAATGGTATCATTAATAACATATATAGCTCCATTGTTGTAAAAATGAATGTTATATTGAAAAATGGCAACAAAAAATATATATTTCCAACTTTTTTTCACCACTAAAATAAAAACAAAAAAATTAGAAATTTAGTATTGCCATAACCACACTGACCTGGAGAATTAGAATGTCAGGTACATTTTTATTATACAATGTATGTCGCTAAAAAAACAATGTCAAAATAGTAGGGGATGGAGGAGGATTTCACAGTTTTACCACACAAATAAGAAATGTTATGAAGAACAGTGTTAAACCACACCCCATCCTGCTAAGCCACATGTCATTTCAAAGCCATGACCCCTGTCAGTTATGGTGGAATGTGTGTAAACTACATAATAATATGGTGCAAGTCATGACCGTCCTGTTTTATATATTTTACTCACTTATATAGCGCCATCAATTCCACAGCGCTTTACATACATTATCATCACTGTCCCCATTGGGACTCACAATCTAGATTCCCTATCAGTAAGTCTTTGGAGTGTGGGAGGAAACCGGAGGAAACCCACGCAAACACAGGAAGCAAGTTTTAGTTATGTTTTTCAAAAATTTCCCCTTAAATTTATTTTTACAGAAACTTGGTACATCATCATCACATTTCCCTCACAACACTAGTATATTATAGTGGGGGACTTATCTTACTTTCTTTGATACAAGGATCATTTCCCCATTATAGTTGTCACGTGACTGCAGTTTCATATCCCATTGATAGGGGCTCCTTCCCTATCCATAAAGCTAGAGGAACCTAAGCTATCCCTGCTCCCCAAATTACTTCTAATGGTGAAGACACCGGGGCTGAAGGCCTGCTATGTGTAGCAGAAGCCATCAGAAGTTCACAGTTAAAAAGTCCATCTGAAATCACTTGTTAGCGGCTAGCCTGAAAAGAAAGAGCTGCCCTGGTGACGTGACGTCACTGGGAGCAGGGCAGTCCTGACCGGGAGAGATCGTCGCAGGTCAGAAGAGGCATAAAGTTAGCAACTATAATACCTGCCAGTAAGTTCTTAGCCCCGTATGAAAGAACAACAACCCAAAGTCCACGATAACCCCCTTAATAATGTAATATCATATTGTGAAATCTGGTGATTTCCAGCCCCTTATGCTGAGATTGCTTAACTCCTCCATATATTTTACTTGTGAAAAAAAAAGAGCTCAATGCATACCTGGTCTTTTGAACGTAACATAGAAAAAAATGTTGAGTTTTGAAGAAATGCCATGACAGTAAAATTGTCTGTTGTAGTCCTCTTCAACAACTTTTGTAAAGTTCATAGTTTTTATATATTGTGTCTCATTTTCTGTAGATATTTCACTAAAGGTAAAATAAAGTATTTTATCACTTTCTATACATGTGACAAACTGAAGATTCCAAACGTAAGAATAATTAAAGAATAAGATATCAAAGATGATAAAAGTTGTTGGCATGAAAGGAAACATGACGTGATAAGTAATCAATTATCCTTAAAATCCTGGCACAATACACAGTTGCCCTTGCTTAAAGGGTACCTGTCATCAGTAAAGTGCAGTCCAATCTGTAGGCATCATGTTATAGAGCAAGAGGAGTCGAGTAGATCGATAGTTAATTTTGCGACAAAAGATTCAGTATAACCTATGCATTAATCATTTAATCACCTTCTCTTTCTGGGATTTTTGGTTCAGTAGGCGGTCCTATCAGGTTTCTTGGTATAAGTGTGCATACAGAGATAGCTGTCAATCACTGATAGGACCGCCTACTGGACCGAAAAATAGAGGTATAACTGACTAAATCACAAATTATACTGAATCTTTACAAAACTATATATCAATCTACTCAACTACCTCTGCTCTGTAACATGGTGCCAGCAGATTGGACTGCGCTTTCATGTTGACAGGTTCTCCTTAAATAGGAGTCATCACCACAAAGCTTACTATTTTATAGTAGGGCGGTGGGAAATTTAACTGAAGATAGAATAAATTACACGTGGAATCACAATGACTATAAATGAAAAAAGTGTATTTCAATACTTTACAAAATAAGTCTCAATAACGATTACTAAAATACTATTTGCAGAATGGCAAGACATTTCCAGTGGCTGTTGGCAGCTGAGAGCTGTAGTTTAGTAATGGATGATGTTGCAAAAAAGCAGCACCCCTAGGTTCATCAGATTATTCCTGAAAACACCAATACGTTTTTATTAATTATTTTAATTTAAAGATTGTATTACTTTTTATTACCTTTCATTTTTACATTAATTTCAAGGCTACAATGCAAGGGAAAACATTTGGCAAGTTTTAGGAACTATAAGTGTACAAAACATATTTAAAATAACAAAAAAGTACTTACTCTGTTGTTCCTACTTTAACTCTGTCATTTTCAGCATAATAGTCCATAAAAGTCTCATTGAAAGCCCAGTACAGAAACAGGTTTTTATTATAGAGCACTTTACAGGTAAGTTCAATAGCAGCACCTGTTAAAATCTTATGTTAGAACATCTAGTAACAAGGACAAAATCCATTGAATATGGTCCTACAACAGTTAGGTATAGTTATAGACAATTCACAAATCTATGCACATGATGCAAAAACAACCCCCTCCACATGTATGTTATGGATTTTTCGTGGCAGAGACTTTTGTAACGCCTCTGCCACATATGAGCACAGCCCATAATAATGGTGGCAAATTAGATGTTGGAGGGCAAGAAATCCATATACAATACGTACACAGGGGCCACTAAAAGACATCTCTGGTATATAAATTATAAATGATATATTCAACTATGGCTCATATAAATATATACAGTACAGACCAAAAGTTTGGACACACCTTCTCATTTAAAGATTTTTCTGTATTTTCGTGACTATGAAAATTGTAAATTCACACTGAAGGCATCAAAACTATGAATTAACACATGTGGAATTATATACTTAACAAAAAAGTGTGAAACAACTGAAATTATGTCTTAGGGTATGTGTCCACGTTCAGGATTGCATCAGGATTTGGTCAGGATTTTTCATCAGTATTTGTAAGCCAAAACCAGGAGTGGAACAATTAGAGGAAAAGTATAATAAAAACATATGCACCACTTCTGCATTTATCACCCACTCCTGGTTTTGGCTTACAAATACTGATGGAAAATACTGACCAAATCCTGATGCAATCCTGAACGTGGACACATACCCTTATAGTCTAGGTTCCTCAAAGTAGCAACCTTTTGCTTTGATGACTGCTTTGCACAGTCTTGGCATTCTCTTGATGAGCTTCATGAGGTAGTCACCGAAAATGGTTTTCACTTCACAGGTGTGCCCTGTCAGGTTTAATAAGTGGGATTTCTTGCCTTATAAATGGGGCTGGGACCATCAATTGTGTTGAGCAGAAGTCTAGTGGATACACAGCTGATAGTCCTACTGAATAGACTGTTAGAATTTGTATTATGGCAAGAAAAACGCAGCTAAGTAAAGAAAAACGAGTGGCCATCATTACTTTAAGGGTACGTTCACACAGGACTTTTTTGCTGTGTATTTTTGCTGCGTTTTTTAATGCTAATTTTCAGCTGCTTTTTACAGTACCAGCAAAGCCTATGAGATTTCAGAAATCTCATGCACACACATTGGGTTTTTGTTTGATCAGTATTTTCTGCTTTGCTGCGTTTTTTGGACATAGGGCATAGGGCATGTCACTTCTTTCAGCGTTTTTGCAGCGTTTTTTCACCCATTGACTTGAATGGGTGATGCAAAAAAAACGCAGCAAAAACGCATGTAGCATTATTTGCTGTGTTTTTTGTGCAGAAAAATCATGGCCAGCAGGAAGTAAGGTAATCTCACAGCCAAGAGCTTAGGGGTGTGGTTAGTGAGGTGTGAAGAGCCATTGTGAGGTGTGAAGAGCCATTGTGAGGTGTCCTGTTTGTGATCTATTGTGAGGGAGTTCCTGGTAGTGAGGTGTGAAGAGCCATTGTGAGCCATTGTGAGGTGTGAAGAGCCATTGTGAGGTGTCCTGATTGTGATCTATTGTGAGGGAGTTCCTGGTAGTGAGGTGTGAAGAGCCATTGTGAGCCATTGTGAGGTGTGAAGAGCCATTGTGAGGTGTCCTGATTGTGATCTATTGTGAGGGAGTTTCTGGTAGTGAGGTGTTAGCCATGTCTTGGTATAGGAGGATGAGCATTAACCCCTTCCCGACCCATCACGCCACGTAGGCGTCATGAAAACCTGTGCCAATCCGACCCATGACGCCTATGTGGCGTCATGGAATGATCGCGTCCCTGCAGAGCGGGTGAAAGGGTTAACTCCAATTTCACCCGATCTGCAGGGACAGGGGGAGTGGTACTTCAGCCCAGGGGGGGTGGCTTCACCCCCCCATGGCTACGATCGCTCTGATTGGCTGTTGAAAGTGAAACTGCCAATCAGAGCGATTTGTAATATTTCACCTAAAAAACTGGTGAAATATTACAATCCAGCCATGGCCGATGCTGCAATATCATCGGCCATGGCTGGAAACACTGATGTGAAAAAATATGATAAAACCTATCACAGTGATCAAAATAAAAAAAATAGTAAATGACCCCCCCTTTATCACCCCCATAGGTAGGGACAATAATAAAAAAAAGAATTTTTTTTTTTTCTTTTTCCACTAGGGTTAGGGTTAGAACTAGGGTTAGAACTAGGGGTAGGGTTAGGGGTAGGGTTAGGGGTAGGGTTAGGGCATGTGCACACAGTGCGGATTTGGCTGCAGATCCGCAGCGGATTGGCCACGGATCCGCAGCGGATTGGCCACTGCAAATTCGTAGCAGTTTTCCATCAGGTTTACAGTACCATGTACACCTATGGAAAACCAAATCCGCTGTGCCCATGGTGCGGAAAATTCTGTGCGGAAACACTGCATTGTATTTTCCGCAGCATGTCAATTCTTTGTGCGGATTCCGCATCGTTTTACACCTGTTCCTCAATAGGAATCTGCAGGTGAAATCCGCACAAAAAAACACTGGAAATCCGCTGTAAATCTGCAGGTAAAACGCAGTGCCTTTTACCTGCAGATTTTTCAAAAATCGTGCGGAAAAATCTCACACGAATCCGCAACATGGGCACATAGCCTTAGGGTTAGGGTTGGAATTAGAGTTAGGGTTGGAATTAGGGCTAGGGTTGGAAATAGGGTTAAGATTAGGCTTGTGGTTAGGGTTACGGATAGGGTTAGGGGTGTGTTGGGGTTACAGTTGTGGTTAGGGTTGGGATTAGGGTTAGGGTTGGGATTAGGGTTAGGATTAGGGTTAGGGTTGGGATTAGGGTTACGGGTGTGTTGGGGTTAGGGTTGTGGTTAGGGGTGTGTTGGGGTTAGGGTTGTGATTAGGGTTAGGGCTACAGTTGGGATTAGGGTTAGGGGTGTGTTGGGGTTAGTGTTGAAGTTAGAATTGAGGGGTTTCCACTGTTTGGGCACACACCACCATTGATTCCAGCCAATCTTGCGTTCAAAAAGTCAAATGGTGCGCCCTCCCTTCCAAGCCCCGACGTGCGCCCAAACAGTGGTTTACCCCCACATATGGGGTACCAGCGTACTCCGGACAAACTGGGCAACAACTATTGGGGTCCAATTTCCCCTGTTACCCTAGCAAAAATAAAAAATTACTTGCTAAAACATAATTTATTAGGAAAGAACAATTATTTTTTATTTTCACGGCTCTGCGTTGTAAACTTCTGTGAAGCACTTGGGGGTTGAACGTGCTCACCACACATCTAGATAAGTTCCTTGGGGGGTCTAGTTTCCAAAATGGGGTCACTTGTGGGGTGTTTCTACTGTTTAGGCACATCAGGGGCTCTGCAAATGCAACGTGACGCCCGCAGACCATTCCATCAAAGTCTGCATTTCAAATGTCACTACTTCCCTTCCGAGCCCTGACGTGCGCCCAAACAGTGGTTTACCCCCACATATGGGGTATCAGCATACTCAGGAGAAACTGGTCAACAACTTTTGGGGTCAAATTTCTCCTGTTACCCTTGGGAAAATTAAAAAATTCTAGGCTAAAAAAATATTTTTGAGGAAAGGAAACACATTTATTATTTTCACGGCTCTGCGTTATAAACTTCTGTGAAGCACTTGGGGGTTCAAAGTGCTCACCACACATCTAGATAAGTTCCCTTGGGGGTCTAGTTTCCAAAATGGGGTCACTTGTGGGGAGTTCCTACTGTTTAGGCACATCAGGGGCTCTGCAAATGCAACCTGACGCCTGCAGAGCATTCCATCAAAGTCTGCATTTCAAAATGTCACTACTTCCCTTCCGAACCCCGAATTGTGCCAAAACAGTGGTTTACCCCCACATATGGGGTATCAGCGTACTCAGGAGAAACTGGACAACAACATTTGGGGTCCAATTTCTCCTGTTAGCCTTGGGAAAATAAAAAATTGTGGGCTAAAAAATCATTTTTGAGAAAAGAAAAATTATTTTTTATTTTCATGGCTCTGCGTTATAAACTTCTGTGAAGCACTTGGGGGTTCAAAGTGCTCACCACACATCTAGATTAGTTCCTTGGGAGGTCTCTGTTTCCAAAATGGGGTCACTTGTGGGGGAGCTCCAAAGTTTAGGCACACAGGGGCTCTCCAAACGCGACATGGTGTCCGCTAATGATTGGAGCTAATTTTCCATTCAAAAAGCCAAATGGCGTGCCTTCCCTTCCGAGCCCTGCCGTGCGCCCAAACAGTGGTTTACCCCCACATATGGGGTATCATCGTACTCAGGACAAACTGGACAACAACATTTGGGGTCCAATTTCTCCTATTACCCTTGGGAAAATAAAAAATTCCGGGCCAAAAATCATTTTTGAGGAAAGAAAAATTATTTTTTATTTTCACGGCTCTGCGTTGTAAACTTCTGTGAAGCACCTGGAGGTTTTAAGTGCTCACTATGCATCTAGATAAGTTCCTTGGGGGGTCTAGTTTCCAAAATGGGGTCACTTGTAGGGGAGCTCTAATGTTTAGGCACACAGGGGCTCTCCAAACGCGATATGGTGTCCGCTAACGATTGGAGCTAATTTTCCATTCAAAAAGTCAAATGGCGCGCCTCCCCTTCCGAGCCTCGCCGTGCACCCAAACAGTGGTTTACCCCCACATATGAGGTATCGGCGTACTCAGGAGAAATTGCCCAACAAATATTAGGATCCATTTTATCCTGTTGCCCATGTGAAAATGAAAAAATTGAGGCTAAAGGAAATTTTGTGTGAAAAAAAGTACTTTTTCATTTTTACGGATCAATTTGTGAAGCACCTGAGGGTTTAAAGTGCTCACTATGCTTCTAGATAAGTTCTTTGGGGGGTCTAGTTTCCAAACTGGGGTTACTTGTGGGGGAGCTCCAATGTTTAGGCACACAGGGGCTCTCCAAACGTGACATGGTGTCCGCTAGCGATGGAGATAATTTTTCATTCAAAAAGTCAAATGGCGCTCCTTCCCTTCCGAGCCTTACCATGTGCCCAAACAGTGGTTTGCCTCCACATATGAGGTATCGGCGTACTAAGGACAAATTGCACAACAACGTTCGTGGTCCAGTTTCTCCTTTTACCCTTGGGAAAATAAAAAAATTGTTGCTAAAAGATGATTTTTGTGACTAAAAAGTTAAATGTTTATTTTTTACTTCCATGTTGCTTCTGCTGCTGTGAAACACCTGAAGGGTTAATAAACTTCTTGAATGTGGTTTTGTGCACCTTGAGGGGTGCAGTTTTTAGAATGGTGTCACTTTTGGGTATTTTCAGCCATATAGAACCCTTAAAATGACTTCAAATGTGAGGTGGTCCCTAAAAAAAATGGTTTTGTAAATTTTGTTGTAAAAATGAGAAATCACTGGTCAAATTTTAACCCTTATAACTTCCTAGCAAAAAAAAAATTTGTTTCCAAAATTGTGCTGATGTAAAGTAGACATGTGGGAAATGTTATTTATTAACTATTTTGTGTCACATAACTCTCTGGTTTAACAGAATAAAAATTAAAAATGTGAAAATTGCGAAATTTTCAAAATTTTCGCCAAATTTCCGTTTTTTTCACAAATAAACTCAGAAATTATCGACCTAAATTTACCTCTAACATGAAGCCCAATATGTCACGAAAAAACATTCTCAGAATCGCTAAGATCCGTTGAAGCGTTCCTGAGTTATTACCTCATAAAGGGACACTGGTCAGAATTGCAAAAAACGGCCAGGTCATTAAGGCCAAAATAGGCTGGGTCATGAAGGGGTTAATGTTTCCCAACTAATCATGGAGGTAATATTTTTTTTAATTTGTGATATATCTATCTATCCGATTGTTTGCAATGGTACACTTTGCGATGCTCATGTGCTGTTATGTACATGTTCATGTGTTCTGCATGTGTATGTTTGTATCTTCCTTGTCATGAATGTTGGCTTCATTTCATCTTGCATTTGGTAATTACTTTTTCATTTATTTTTCCAAGGTGGAAGCAATGCCTGTAATTTGGGATGTAGCTTGCCCAAACTACAGTGATCGTCAAAAAAAGGCCGATGCATGGCATGTAATTCGCCGTAAATTGTTCCCCCGCTGGGATGAAGGCGATGCTAAGCTCCACTGGGGTCACTCAACTTTATTATCATGCACAAATAGACAAAAAAACGCACCAAAACCGCACAAAAAACGCATCTATAAGCAGCTGAAAATTGGCATAAAAAACGCAGCAAAAATACGCAGCAAAAATACGCAGCAAAAAAGTCCTGTGTGAACTTACCCAAAAAACGCACCAAATACGCACCAAAAAAAGCACCTAAATTAGCATAAAAAAACGGAGCAAAAATACACAGCAAAAAAGTCCTGTGTGAACTTACCCTAAGAAATGAAGGTCAGTCAGTCTGAAAAATTGGGAAAACTTTGAAAGTGTCCCCAAGTGCAGTGGCAAAAACCATCAGACGCTACAAAGAAACTGGCTCACATGAGGACCGCCCCAGGAAAGGAAGACCAAGAGTCACTTCTGCTTCTGAGGATAAGTTTATCCGAGTCACCAGCCTCAGAAATCGCAGGTTAACAGCAGCTCAGATTAGAGACCAGGTCATTGCCACACAGAGTTCTAGCAGCAGACACATCTCTACAGCAACTGCTAAGAGGAGGCTTTGTGCAGCAGGCCTTCATGGTAAAATAGCTGCTAGGAAACCCCTGCTAAGGACAGGCAACAAGCAGAAGAGACTTGTTTGGGCTAAAGAACACAAGGAATGGACATTAGACCAGTGGGGAGATATTTGATTCCAACCACCGTGTCTTTGTGCGGAGCAGAAAAGGTGACGGATGGACTTTACATGCCTGGTTCCCACCGTGAAGCATGGAGGAGGAGGTGTGATGGTGTAGGGGTGCTTTGCTGGTGACACTGTTGGGGATTTATTCAAAACTGAAGGCATACTGAACCAGGATGGCTACCACAGCATCTTGCAGCGACATGCTATTCCATCCGGTTTGCGTTTAGTTGGACCATCATTTATTTTTCAACAGGACAATGACCCCAAACACACCTCCAGGCTGTGTAAGGGCTATTTGACCAAGAAGGAGAGTGATGGGGTGCTACGCCAGATGACCTTGCCTCCACAGTCACCAGACCTGAACCCAATCGAGATGGTTTGGGGTGAGCTGGTCCGCAGAGTGAAGGCAAAAGGGCCAACAAGTGCTAAGCATCTCTGGGAACTCCTTCAAGATTGTTGGAAGACCATTTCCGGTGACTACCTCTTGAAGCTCATCAAGAGAATGCCAAAAGTGTGCAAAGTAGTCATGAAAGCAAAAGGTGGCTATTTTGAAGAACCTAGAATATAAGACATATTTTCAGTTGCTTCACACTTTTTTGTTAAGTATATAATTCCACATGTGTTAATTCATAGTTTTGATGCCTTCAGTGTGAATGTACAATTTTCATACTCATGAAAATACAGAAAAATCTTTAAATGAGAAGGTGTGTCCAAACTTGGTCTGTAATATATATATATATATATATATATATACACAGTATATATATATATATATATATACACATGGATCAAAATTGGAACAGCATCTTATATTACCAAATTGTAGTGCAGCGCCTTCCCAACCACTGTTGAATTGGTCTCCGGTAATAGATGAAAAAAAGGAAGACAGCACAAAAATATAGAAAAAAGGGGCTTTAATGCCTGAACGGCGTGGCGACGTTTCAAAAGAAAAAGGATAAAGATATCCGAAACGTCGCCACACCGTTCAGGCATTAAAGCCCCTTTTTTCTATATTTTTGTGCTGTCTTCCTTTTTTTCATCTATCTATATATATATATATATATATATATATATATATATATATATATATATATATATATATACACATACACATATATACAGTCATGGCCAAAAGTATTCACACCCCTGCAATTATGTCAGATAATACTCAGTTTCTTCCTGAAAATGATTGCAAACACAAATTCTTTGGTATTATTATCTTCATTTAATTTGTCTTAAATGAAAAAAAACACAAAAAGAATTGTCCTAAAGCCAAATTGGATATAATTCCACACCAAACATAAAAAAAGGGGGTGGACAAAAGTATTGGCACCGTTCAAAAAATCATGTGATGCTTCTCTAATTTGTGTAATTAACAGCACCTGTAACTTACCTGTGGCAGCTAACAGGTGTTGGCAATAACTAAATCACACTTGCAGCCAGTTAACATGGATTAAAGTTGATTCAACCTCTGTCCTGTGTCCTTGTGTGTACCACATTGAGCATGAAGAAAAGAAAGAAGACCAAAGAACTGTCTGAGGACTTGAGAAACCAAATTGTGAGGAAGCATGAGCAATCTCAAGGCTACAAGTCCATCTCCAAAGACCTGAATGTTCCCGTGTCTACCGTGCGCAGTGTCATCAAGAAGTTTAAAGCCCATGGCACTGTAGCTAACCTCCCTAGATGTGGACGGAAAAGAAAAATTGACAAGAGATTTCAATGCAAGATTGTGCGGATGTTGGATAAAGAACCTCGACTAACATCCAAACAAGTTCAAGCTGCCCTGCAGTCCGAGGGTACAACAGTGTCAACCCTTACTATCCGTCGGCGTCTGAATGAAAAGGGACTGTATGGTAGGAGACCCAGGAAGACCCCACTTCTTACCCCGAGACATAAAAAAGCCAGGCGGGAGTTTGCCAAAACTTACCGGAAAAAGCCTAAAACGTTTTGGAAGAATGTTCTCTGGTCAGATGAGACAAAAGTAGAGCTTTTTCGGCAAAGGCATCAACATAGAGGTTACAGGAGAAAAAAAAGAGGCATTCAAAGAAAAGAACACAGTCCCTACAGTCAAACATGGCGGAGGTTCCCTGATGTTTTGGGGTTGCTTTGCTGCCTCTGGCACTGGACTGCTTGACCGTGTGCATGGCATTATGAAGTCTGAAGACTACCAACAAATTTTGCAGCATAATGTAGGGCCCAGTGTGAGAAAGCTGGGTCTCCCTCACAGGTCATGGGTCTTCCAGCAGGACAATGACCCAAAACACACTTCAAAAAGCACTAGAAAATGGTTTGAGAGAAAGCACTGGAGACTTCTAAGGTGGCCAGCAATGAGTCCAGACCTGAATCCCATAGAACACCTGTGGAGAGATCTAAAAATGGCAGTTTGGAGAAGGCACCCTTCAAATATCAGGGACCTGGAGCAGTTTGCCAATGAATAATGGTCTAAAATTCCAGCAGAGCATTGTAAGAAACTCATTGATGGTTACCGGAAGCGGTTGGTAGCAGTTATTTTGGCTAAAGGTTGTGCAACCAAGTATTAGGCTGAGGGTGCCAATACTTTTGTCTGGCCCATTTTTTGGAGTTTTGTGCGAAATGATCAATGTTTTGCTTTTTGCTTCATTCTCTTTTGTGTTTTTTCATTTAAGACAAATTAAATGAAGATAATAATACCAAAGAATTTGTGTTTGCAATCATTTTCAGGAAGAAACTAAGTATTATCTGACAGAATTGCAGGGGTGTGAATACTTTTGGCCATGACTGTATATATATAATTTATTTATATAGCGCCATTAATTCCATAGTGCTGTACATGAGAGAGGGGTTACGTACAAAGTTATAGATATCGCTTACAGTAAACATATTTATAATAGACTGGTACAGAGGGGAGAGGACCCTGTCCTTTCGGACTTACATTATATATATATATATATATATATATATATATATATATATATACTGTATATATATAGACACATCTTCACACATATATATGGTCTGTACTGTACGTTATATTTTGCTTCCGCTTTTCTTTCTTCTTTTGCATTCAACATTTTCTGTTGCGCTTTTCGCACAATGGACTCAAAGCTCATTCATACTGAATATGATTAAAACAACCTTTCCATGATTTTATATGAACTAAGAGCTACATAAAAGCATAGAAGATGCCTCATGTACCTCAGAGGGAAACCTTTAAAGGGGTTCTCCAAGAATGTAATAAAATGGACTTATCAAGTATTTCAAACGGCAGCTCATTCAAGTCACACGTCAGGAGAAACTGCAGTCTACAGAAGCACAACTGAGAGAAGGTCAGTATCATAGGATCACATAGCTCCGAGAGCCAAGGAGAAGGGCTGCCACATCAAAATAAATAAATCTTCTCATCAGCTAGCTGTACATGGAGAAGTGGAACTAGAGGAAAAAATACACTTTGTGCTCAATCAGCTGAGGAGAAGATTTATTTCTTCTGATGTCACAGCCCTTCTCCTCTTACGATACAGCTCCCCTGACAGTTAACATGCAAGTCTTGAAAGCTGTGCTTCTTCAGACTGCAGGCCACACTGACATGTCATTAAGATGGGCTTCCAGTTTAATTACGTGACGGAGGCCACTTTATTACATTCTGGAACAACCTCTTTAATGGTTCCACACAATACATTGTTCATATAGCTATGAGGCAGATAATTCAATTTTATCTATAAAACTAGAGAATAACTCACCTAAATCCACATCAATGATGGTATTTGTCGGGAATAGCATGACAGGTTCTATTTCTTTTGGGGTATCTAAAGAATAAAATATGGAAAAATTATATCAGTGCTTGGCTTTCAACATAGCAGAGTCGTTTAAAATAAAAATAAAGGATAAATCTGTCGGGTTTCTATGAGCAACAAAGACTATTTTAGATTGTTTTGTTGTGCATATTTTTATTTTAACTACCGTACATAATCCCCTTGTATGGTTTCTTTTATTATATATACAATACAGAAGATTCTCATCTAGAATATTACATATATGGGTCTATGAAGAGATAAAAGAAATGAACTCTAATCAGATAAATAAATCCACAGCATAAATAATGCGTATAATACAATTTCCAATATTTATATTAGATATCCTAGCATTGACAACGTAAAAATTTAAAGAGGTTGTCTAAAAACAAAATATCACATATCCACAGGCGATCAGTGTGTGTCCCGCCCCTGAGATCTGCACCAAATTGAGAACTTTAATCTCTATTAAAAAATAGAATGGCAAACCGCCGCTCCATTGATTCTCTATGGGGATGCCACAGAAAGTCGAGTCAAACTTTAGTAACACTTACTCCTACTGTGCTGAGTGCTCGCACGCTTTGTGTTAGTCATGTTTTGTACTATACACCCTAAATAGAGTGACTGCAGACTTATAGTTTTAGACTAAACAACCCCTAGTAGGCACTGACCACCATTACATATAAGGGTTACCTAAATTTACATATTTCATGTGTCATTTTGTACTAGAGATACTGTAACACAGTAGTGCAGATTGCACAGTTTATTTGACATGTTGTCTATTTTTACTTGCATGCTAGACAGGTAGCCTGCCACTCACTGCAGCTCTGTGTGTGTATTAAGGTGGAGTCTAAGGGGTAACGTTTCTCCTTATGGAGAGTGACATACCATCTCTGGCTTGTCAAGGTAAGGAGGCTTATTCGCCGTGCAATGCTCCTCTGGGAATTTAAATATGCAAATTGCCTCTTCTGAGAAAAAGAGGACTTAACTCTATAGCGCCACCTGTTGGAAGTAGCGATCCTACAAGTCACAATCAACCCTTTAACGAGTCGTGCAATATGACTTAGGATTAAAGCCAAATCAGTATCTCAATTCGCAGACACGGTGTTTTGGGCTGTTGGCCCTCGTCAGTGCGAAGCATGAGAACTGATTTGGCTAGGTGAGAGGATCGCTACTTCCAACAGGTGGCGCTATAGAGTTAAGTCCTCTTTTTCTCAGAAGAGGCAATTTGCATATTAAGGTGGAAGCGCTGTATATTAAAAAATTACTAAGGAAAACCACTTGATAGTTTGGGTTGTGGTCATATTTACCTTCAATAGTGCAGGAAATGGCACGGGAGAGGTTATATGTTACACCTCTGTATGTAAATGGCACTTCACAAGTGTAATTCCCACTATCATGGACTGACAAATTTTCTATATTCAGGGTGTTTCCGAAAGCTGAGTAACGCTTACCATCCAGATGCAATGGCTGGCATTCCTGTAACCAAAGACACGACATTCATCAAAAATGGATGATCATTAATTGGATATCTTTCTGAATATTGTTCTCGGTAAATGGTAGCTGGAGGAAGGAAATATGTCCTAATACATGAACACTCAAGGTACAATGTCATTTGTTGTTCCCTGGTCACTTCCCCTGGGATGTGCAGGGAAGTCCTGAGAAAAATATTGCTTTAGTGTACAAAATAGCAGAACATAAAAAAAAACAAGTCTACCGACTAAAGCAGATCAACCTAAAGCTCCACATTTATTCTGTGCTCTACACAAAGTACTTGCACTAACTTGGAAAAGTATTCACACCTGGCTTTTTACCAATTTTGTTACATTACAACCTGTGTTTAAATATTTTTGTAATCCGATTTGTGAGTGATACATCAGCACTAAATAGTCATAAATTAAATTTATGGGATCAAATACGGTAACTAAAAATTAGTATGTGCATATTGTGAGGCAGTGAGAAGAATCGCATACGAAGGTCATTATGTGTCCCCCAGCATGTGCATAGAGGTATACTGAACCTGCTGGAGTGCATTGTAATCACAGAGATTGGACTAGGTCAAACTATTTGACTAAGTCACATTTAAGAAAACTTGACATGGGCTTTTATTTTTGGAGAGATCTGTAGGATTGGTAGCGGAATGGATCTCTGCCTCACATGTCCATGAAACCCATTTAAACTTTTAGCTGAGGTTTAGGTGTTTCAGTTCTTGGTTTTGCAAGTACATAACAGAAGCTCTGTGTATTATAGGTCTGTGTGAGTTTAAACACAGGCCAGAGCCAGAGAAGAAAAGCTACTGACGCACCAACAAAAGGAGGCTCTACAAAGTACTGACTTTAGGCGGTGAATATTTATGCACATAGAAGTTATTCTGTCCTATTTATTGTTTGCTTCACAAAAAAAAAAGAAAAACAAATATTCACAGTTGTAGGCTATTCTTTACATGAATTGATGCAAACTAACATAAAAAAGTGAAATTCCAGGTTGTGAGGTAGCAAAACACAAAAATGGCAAGGGGGTGAATACTTTTGCAACCACTGTACCTCAGGTTTCCATCTAAATGTAAAAAAATGATGCAATTCAGGAATCCCCCTCCAATGGAATCATTCACTATAATGACTGTCTAGCCTCTCATTCCCTGACAAAGGCTTGCACCGAAATGTGCTTAGAAGCTGAAGTTACTCGAGCTGAATGAGACAAATATGGGCAAACATTCCTATGATCCTTTATACAGAATATTCTTTATATACTCATCCAATTTCACAGTTTTGGGCAACTCCTGCTCCGATACTACGTAGATGCAACATATGTTGGTTGTTATCGATTGCTTGTTATTATGCTTATCATCTAATAACTTTGTTTTTGTGTATGTCATACTTTGCTTACATAGTGTTTATGCCATTTTTGTATCATACATAAATATGCTGTTATTTTGACTGGTATTATTGTACTCATACAATTTTACTTGGCTTATACTACATTGCATATATTTTAAGTCCTGTTTTTGTCTCCAGTTGCTGTGTTTGCTACCCATTTGTGTATGACTTACTGTTTTTTTTAATGATTTTTTGGTATATGTATTTGTCTATAAAAAAGTTATATTTTTATTGTTGGATATTATTTGCATGTGTCTTTTTGTCTAACTAGTTCAAGACAAGTCACTGGTGGCTTCACACTGCGGCAAACTCTTTGACAGATAGGTCTCTCCCTATAAACAGCCTATTCAGAGAGAAAAATGACAATAACTCTAGAGCCAATATCAAACCTTTTAGGGCCTTCACATATGACTTATGATAAGAAGCCAGACCAGAAACTCCATTTGCAGACGTGTTTTTCAAGGTTGCCCCTCATCAGTGTAAAGGAGGTAATCAAGTTGGCTGAAGTGAGAGGTCTCTGACAGCAGGTGTAAGGGATAAAGTTTCTTCTTTCAGATAGTACCAAGATGGCATAGTTAATAAGACCTGTTAGTCTAGGGTAGCAGGGCGGGGAAAAACCACTGCAAATCGGCCTCAAACTAATCATCCTTAACCCCTTCACAAGGTATTACTTATCAGTACGTCATAGGTCGTGTCTTGGCACTAGATGAGGGCTCCGGAGCTGAGATTGCACCTTTTACAGCACATGACACATGATTTGATCAGCTGTCATGTGCCCCAAACAGCCAAGGGTGGAATTGCGATCCTCCCACAGCTGTAAACTTGTTAAATTCCGCTGTTAATCCAAACAGTAAACAGCGAAACGAAAAAATATATAAAAACGTCAGAATTACGTTTTTTTTTGGTAGGCACAACATAATTGCAATAAAATGCAATAAGAAGCGATCAAAACATCTTATCTACCCCAAAATGGTATCAATAAAAACGTCAGCTCAGCATGCAAAAAATAAGCCCTCACACGGCCCCAGATGTAAAAAAATGGAGACGCTACGGGTTTCAGAAAATGGCACCATTTCGTTGTTAGAAACTTTGGATTTTTTTTCACCACTTAAACAAAAAAGAATCTGTTCATGTTTTGGTATCTGCAAACTGGTACTGACCTGGAGAATCATAATGGCCGGTCAGTTTTAGCATTCATTGAACAGGGCAAAAAAAGGCAAAAAAAATTGTGGAATTGCACATTTTTTGAAATTTCACCGCACTTGGAATTTTTTTCCTGTTTTTCAGTACACTACATGGTAAATCAATCAATGGTGTCGTTCATAAGTACAACGCGTCTCGAAAAAATAAGCCCTCATGTTGCCATATCAACGGAGGTAATGAAAAAGTTATGGCTCTGGGAAAAAGGGGAGCAAAAAACGAAAACGCAGGGGTTAACACATAGCACCTGGCCAGCTTTTCCAAGTAGGTTTTCTCTGCAAAACATATATTACTGCAATTACATGGCCAATCTTTTGTTCAAAGAAGAAAAGCAGCAGCAGCACTCCAAATATTGGTGAAAAAACAACCTTAGTCCTTTATCTAATATGTAAAGCTGAATGTGTGTATGTGTGTGTGTGTGTGTGTGTGTGTGTGTGTGTGTGTGTGTGTGTGTGTGTGTGTGTGTGTGTGTGTGTGTGTGTGTGTGTGTGTGTGTGTGTGTATGTCCGGGATTGGCATCTGAACCGTCGCAGCTACAGCCACAAAATTTTGCACAGTCACACGTCTGGACCCCGAGAGCGTCATAGGCTATGTTGTGAGGTGAAATTTTAACCCCGCGCTTTCCAATTCACCAAACAATTTTGCCCCTATCTACATAATGGGGAAAAAGTGAAAGGAAAAGTGTTGGAGGCGTCGCAGCTACAGGCACAAAATTTTGCACAGTCACACGTCTGGACCCCGAGAGCGTCATAGGCTATGTTGTGAGGTGAAATTTTAACCCCGTGCTTTCCAATTCACCAAACAATTTTGCCCCTATCTACATAATGGGGAAAAAGTGAAAGGAAAAGTGTTGGAGGTGTCGCAGCTACAGGCACAAAATTTTGCACAGTCACACGTCTGGACCCCGAGAGCGTCAAAGCTATGTTGTGAGGTGAAATTTTAACCCCGCGCTTTCCAATTCACCAAACAATTTTGCCCCTATCTGCATAATGGGGAAAAAATGAAAGGAAAAGTGTTGGAGGCAAATTAACAGCTGCCAGATGTGAACAAGGGGGACTTAAAGAGTGAGAGCGATGGCGCCAAAGAGTATATACTGTACAGTTGCTAAGGTGGGGCCCCGACATGGGATAATCACCACACCACCACGGGGATATGAACACACACACAAAATGCGCCACACACTACCACGTGCTCGAACACATATACCACCCTCAGCGCACATTTCACCACACATACACCAACCTCGCCACATAAAAGTCGAAACACAAAAGTCGCCGCTCAAAACTCGCCATGCGCAAAACTCTCCACATGCAAAACTCGCCACACGTGCAAAACTCACCTCATGGAAAACTCGCCACATGCAAAACTTGCACACGCGGAAAAATTGCCACATGCACAAAAGTTGCAACACATGCAAAAGTTGCCTCACACAAAACTTGCACATACTCAAAAGGCACCACACATAAAACTCGCCACGCGCAAAACTCGCCATGCGCAAAACTTGCTGCACACAACTTGCTACACTAACCTGTCACATGCAACTCGACACACAAAAAGTTGCTACACGCATGTCGCCACACAAAACTCATCTCACAAAAGTCGCTACATGCATGTCGCCACACGCAACTCAACACACACAACTTGACACACGAAACTCTCCCTAAAACACACACAAGTCTGGTATTATCCTTCAAAAATAAAAATCTGTTTAATAAGCAGACAAACTACAAGAGCAACAAATGTACCATATAGGAATCCGGCAGCTGTCAGTCACATGACCTGTCTATTATGTGTATGTGTGAGCTAATATATACTGCCAGGGGGTGGGCTTACTGTTGGCTGGGGATTTATCAGGCTGCCAATTTAGCTTACAAATACTGAGGTAAAAATACTGACCAAATAACGTGTGAACGAGGTCTAATACAGGAGGAGATGACATACAGATATATACTATATACAGGAGGAGATGACACACAGGTATATACTATTTACAGGGGAGATGACACACAGGTATATACTATATAGAGGAGGAGATGACATACAGGTACATACTACATACAGCAGGAGATGACATACAGGTATATACTATATACAGGAGGAGATGACACACAGGTATATACTATATACAGGAGCAGATTACCTACAGGTATATAGTATATACAGGAGGAGATGACATACAGGTATATGCTATGTATAGGAGGAGATGACATACAGGTATATACTATATACAGGAGGAGATGACACACAGATATATACTATATATAGGTGAGATGACACACAGGTATATACTATATACAGGAGGAGATTACATACAGGTATATACTATATATAGGAGATGACATACAGGTATATACTATATACAGGGGACATGACACACAGCAAGTATATACTATATACAGGGGAGATGACATACAGGTATATACTATATACAGAAGATGACATACAGGTGTATACTATATATAAGGGAGATGACAAACATGTATATACTGAGGTGAAAATGAGAGGTGTGAGGTGAAAATGAAAAGGTGTGAGTGCAACATGAGAGGAGTGAGGGAAAATAGTGGAGTGATCGGAAAATGACAGATGTGAGGTCGAAATGACAAGTGTTAGGGGGGAATGAGAGGAGTGAGGGGGAAAATAAGAGGAGTGAGGGGGAAAATGAGAGGTGTGAGGGAGAAAATGAGAGATGTGAGGGGGAAAATGAAAGATGTGATGGGGAAAATGAGAGGCGTGATGGGAAAATAAGAGAAGTGAGGTGCTATAACTAACCACAGATATTTACTATGCCCAGGCAACGCCGGGCTCTTCAGCTAATTGCATAATAAAAATCATGGACAAGGTATTGCGGGTAAACAAGTGCAGATTATGCAGGCAAATGAAACAGGACGACGGCCGTTTCGCACAATAAGCGCTTCCAAGGGTCCAGATTATTGCGCGAAACGGCCGTCGTCCTGTTTCATTTGCCTGCATAATCTGCACTTGTTTACCCGCAATACCTTGTCCATGATTTTTATTATGCAATAAAGGACTAAGGTTGTTTTTTCACCAATATTTGGAGTGCTGCTGCTGTTTTTCTTGCTTCTTTGAACAAAAGATTGGCCATGTAATTGCAGTAATATATGTTTTGCAATCTTTTGTTCAAAGAAGCAAGAAAAACAGCAGCAGCACTCCAAATATTGGTGAAAAAACAACCTTAGTCCTTTATTGCATAATAAAAATCATGGACAAGGTATTGCGGGTAAACAAGTGCAGATTATGCAGGCAAATGAAACAGGACGACGGCCGTTTCGCACAATAAGCGCTTCCACGGGTCCAGATTATTGCGCAAAACGGCCGTCGTCCTGTTTCATTTGCCTGCATAATCTGCACTTGTTTACCCGCAATACCTTGTCCATGATTTTTATTATGCAATAAAGGACTAAGGTAGTTTTTTCACCAATATTTGGAATGCTGCTGCTGTTTTTCTTGCTTCTTTGGACTTTTCATGCACTTTTTTTCACAGCAAGCACCTCCAGCAAGGTGAAGGTTTCTGGAAGGTGTCCGTGATTCAGAGTTTATTCATCCTTTAACAGTGAGTACTAAGAGTGGTTTTCTCAGTGCCATTCATATTTTTTCTTATTGACTTGTATGTGTTGGATTCTGCGAAATCTTTTGTTCATGCTGCCTGTGTTTTGGGGATGAATCCCTTTCATATGAATACAACTAAAACTATTACAGTACCTTAAACCATTTGACTTTTACGTTCTCGTAGTTGACATATATGTCTAGGTTAGGACATTCAATTGTATGTGATGGTGCTAAGATTATATCTTGTGGAAACATGACTGAATATTTATAGCAGAGACCATCATCATTGTTAAACACTTCTATTCTCCTTATCTTCTTCATGCAGTATGTTGAGTTCCTGTATGAAAAAGAAGAATTAAATCAGTACCAGCACAAAGTGAAGACAACAGATATGTAACCCTACTCACTCTAAAAATCATGTAGGTGATCATGATAAATGTATGTTAAAAAGAAACTCTTTGTGGGGGAGTTGCTGCCTGATCTATTCTGCTACTTTCCCACAGTAGAGTAAGTGAAGTGTTGCATCGTGCCATTCAAATAACTTTTCTCAGCTCTAGTTTAAAGGGAATCTGTCCATAGGATCAACCCTCTGAATCCGTCTACACAGGCATGTAGGTCACAGAAAATTGAATAACATGATGCCTAGATATTTGCGATATGATGTCTTATTCCAGAAAAGTCCACTTTACTCTTAATGTGTAAATGAGCTGTTAAGATTTCTGGGCCGGACATAGATCTCCCAGAGAATCTACTTCCAAATTTTATTTTAAATGAAAGCGGGAGATTTCAGTGTGAGACACATAATGACCAACAATCTGCTCTCCCGATCTCACTGCAGATCTGAGTGTGATTATTAGTAACACAGTACAGCAGTGGTGAATTTTGCCGCATTACAAACACATTTGTAGTTGTACTATAACTCTCTTCTCACAGTGCTGTCGGTTCAGCTATGCCTGGCTGATTACAACTAACACTTCTTCAGCTTCCATCTGACAGCCAGTCAGTGAGGATGGAGGAGCAATACAGCTCAGCTTCTAGCATTATGAGAGGAGAGCTACAACTGCAGATGTGTTTGTAATGAGACAAAGCTTAATTCTGCTGTAGTGTTGTGATCACTCACAGCTCTGCGGGGAAAATATAAAAGAAGGCTCAGTCACAATGTCTCACTTTTTTAAAGCTCATTTTCACTTAAGAAAATGAAAAAAAAAAGTTCTAATAATTAGTAGACATTAAAAGAAAACTGGAGACAAGAGGAGAAATGATCCAGCTGAAGGCGGAGGCTGTTCAAACCTTGTGAGACTTTATTGGACAACTAAAACAATATAGCATTCTTCAAAGAAATCTTTACATAGCAAACACCTAGGCACACCAGTACGGACGATCAACGCGTTTCAACTATAGAGTCTTATAGTCCAATAAAGTCTCACAAGGTTTGAACCGCCTCCGCCTTCAGCTGGATCATTTCTCCTCGTCTCCATTTGGTGTGGGTGCTCACCCCCCTCCGTGCTGGGCGTTGGCAGGTCTGGGGATTTCTCTGAAGACCGGTAAGCTGACTACATTCTTTTTTTCTATTAAAAGAAAACTCTCCATATTAATATTAGTTATGAGAACAAAATAAGAAAAAACGCTGCACTCACCGTTGTTAGTGGTCAAGTCTTCTTTATTGCGACATACAATTATGCATCTTCACGGCACGGGGGAGTTTAGTGAAAAAAGGACATGTGAGGCGGGACTTTTTTTCACTAAACTCCCCCGTGCCGTGAAGATGCATAATTGTATGTCGCAATAAAGAAGACTTGACCACTAACAACGGTGAGTGCAGCGTTTTTTCTTATTTTGTTCTCAGGACTTGAAACTATTTTCTTACGCTAGCACCGCCGTCTTGAATACGTTTATGGGTGTGTAATCTGCAAGAAACTCCGAAGCTGAGTTGTGCCACTTCACTTTTTTCTACTATTGTACTGAATTAATATTAGTTAGCTAGGACTAGTATACTTGCTAGCAGGGTTGTGGAGAGGGCTGCCTGACTCATGATATTCTGTATTAGCCTTACCATCTAAACATTCGTTTTTAACGCTTGATTGTTTGTGTGTAACAAACCATTGATATTTCTACATATTTCATAGAGTATAAATCTCCACCAATGTCTCAAGTTTTGAATAGGCAAGCGTTAACCCTTTATCACTTGGGAACACTCTCTCACCTGAAAATACATTGGTAGAAGCCATTATCCTGTAGATCCACGGGGATAAACTTTAGGTAATTGTCATCTTGGTGAACTCTTGCTTGTCTGTCTGTCGTGATTTCTGTTAGCGAGTCGTTTCTTATCCAGGTTACATTGAAGTTATTTTCTTCAAATAAGAAGTACAGTGGGCAGGCAGCATATAAAGGCTCACCGACACTTGCATATTCAATGTCAAACTCCACTCCATAATCGATACAGGACTCTGCAAAATAAATAAAGCAGGAATTTATCATTAAAAACACGAAAAGTCTGGTTTTAGTAAATGTAAAGCTTTGTTTTTAAACAACTTTTGCATAAATTTAAAATCACAAAAGTACCTGATATTCAGAAGTATGGCATTAACAACAAACAGAATAAGCTCAGTTACTTTCTGCCCACCATTCTCAGAAAACAAAGCTGTGAAGGCTATAAAATATAAAAGAATAAAAGTTTAACAGTAACTGGAGTTTACCGGGAGCTGCCGTTTTAATGCTGATGTCCAAGTGTCAGAGCATGCCAATTACACAGAGCAAATATGGCAGAAAAAGGCCATAGGGAGGTAGGGTCTTTCCCCTATGCTGTGGCTGTATGAGCTGTGAACTGTGTACGCTCCCTGTCATGCACAGTTCACAGCAGTGGGGGTACCCTGGTGCCATTTCATTGCATCCCAACACTATTTATTTTACTCTCTTTATACTGTGCCATTAATTTCCACAATGCTTTACAAAAATTATCATCCCCATTGGGGCTCACAATGTCTTTCGTAGTGTGGGAGGAAATCCAAAACACAGGTAAGGCCACATTCACACTATCAGTATTTGGTGAGTTTTTTACCTCAGTATTTTTAAGCCAAAACCAGGATTGGAACAATCAGAGGAAAAGTGTAATAGAAACACATCACCGCTTCTGTATTTATCACCAACTCTTGGTTTGGCTTAAAAATTCTGAGGTAAAAAAACTGACTAAATACTGAACATGTGCATGAGGCCTTACTGCTGAACTTTCAACTTTGCACCATTGTCTACGTGCACACGTTGAAAATTTAGTGATTTTTTTACCTCGGTATTTGTAAGCCAAAACCAGGAGTGCATGAAAAATTGTGGTGCTCGTGTTTCTATTTTACTTTTCCTCTGACTGTTCCCACTCCTGATTTGGGCTTGCAAATAATGAGGTAAAATACTGACCAAAAACTGAATGTGTGAACATGGCCAAACATAAATAAACTCCATGGGGAGATTGGAACCCAGGGACAAAGTGCTGCAAAGCAACAATGCTAACCACTGAGCCACCATACAATTTCCTTCTGTCACAGCTACTTACAGTATTCAGTGGTGAGTAATGACAGCACATCTGGGCACCAAAGCAGCGGTGGCAAGAATAGATCAGGCAACCTGGCACCATTGTACTTCTAATGCCAGACTACTGTAACCTGTACCCACTGCTGGAATAAGTCAATGCTGCAGCTCTGATACTCAACTTCGAAATCTTGTACTGGTGACAGGACCCACTGTCATTGCTGGCCGCTATAGTTTTCGGAGCAGCAATGAAATCATTACGACTGCTGTACTCTGCACACTGACCACTAGCTGAGCTCGGCTTTTCAGTGTAACTGAAGCAGACCTAGCCATTGTGTAGCAGCTGTTATGATTTGACTTCTGAAATCTGCATTAAAAAACTTAAGCAAAATAAAATAAATGTAAAGAATTTATATAAAAAACTAAAATTACAATCACCCCCTTTAAAAATACGGAAATTCCAAAAATAATTATAGCATCATTGCATATCATTAAACATATGAAAATATAAAAATAAATAAAATATTCATACTTAAAAAAAAAGTAAGACAATTTTAAAAATTGAATGATTAATTCCCAGGTCGTGCTTCAGGTGATCATGTTTTTGGTTATTGTGCACCAAACATGAAAAACTGACCAATATTAGCCTACGGCCATTTTACGACGAGGAAGTGCATGTAATGGCCGGCTGCTCCTGCACTCTAATGCCAAAAGGTGCACAGAGCTGCACACAGACCCAATCACTTCTGCAATGTGACTTGTCCGATAACTTCAATGTTCGTCCAACGTCGGCCTTTTTTGTTTTTTTCAAGTTAAGGTTAATCTGCAGGTAGATTGCATTTAAAACCTGTGTAGCTGGCTGACTGGAGGAGTGGTGAAATGGAGAAAATGATGCAGTGTCGGGAGCACATACAGTCACTATACTTAGAACAGCTATAATCACTTCCCGGCACTTTGATTGACAGCCTGCTCTACAGTGTGTGTGTGCACCATGTGTTTGCATAACAGGCTGTCAATCAAAGTGCTGGGGAGTGAGTATAGCCGTGCTAAATGTATAGTGACTGGTGACTGTAACCACTCCCTCACTTCCAGTCATCCAGGCAAAGTTTTGAGGGGCCAGTGATGAATTTTTAGTAATATAACACTGTATGTTATAAAATTATAAAAGTTATAATATACAGTTGAAATGAGAAGATTGACACACGGAGCGAGATTTGTTAATAGTGCTGAAGTGATCATGAGTGAAGGAGTTAGAGACAAATTTATCATGGCACATGTGGCATTTTGCAACAATTCTCTATATGCATGTTAGGCACATTCCTACTCTGTGGCTTCCCTTCTAATACTCTCGCACCCCTCAAATCTATCCTAAACTCTGCTGCCCAACTAATCCACCTATCCCCCCGCTATTCCCTGGCTTCTCCTCTTTGCCAATCCCTGCACTGGCTCCCCATTACCCAGAGACTCCAGTTCAAAACCCTAACCATGGCATACAAAGCCATCCACAACTTGTCTCCTCCATACATCTGTGACCTAGCCTCCCGGTACTTACCTGCACGCAACCTCCAATCCTCACAAGATCTCCTTCTCTACTCCCCTCTTATCTCCTCTTCCCACAATCGCATACAAGATTTCTCCCATGCATCCCCTCTGCTCTGGAACTCTCAACCCCAACATATCAGACTCTCGCCTACTATGGAAACCTTCAAAAGGAACCTGAAGAACCACCATTTCTGACAAGCCTATACCCTGAAGTAACCATCGTTCCACCATATCGCTGCACAACCAGCTCTGCCCTCACCTACTATATCCTCACCCATCCCTTGTAGATTGTGAGCCCTCACGGGCAGGGTCCTCTCTCCTCCTGTACCAGTTGGTGACTTATTTTGTTCAAAATTATTGTACTTGTTTTTATTATGCATGCCCCTTTCACATGTAAAGCACCATGGAATAAATGGCACTATAATAATGAATAATAATAATAATTCCTCCAAACAATATTTTTTTTACCTAAAGCATTAAAGTACTTCAGTCACAATATTGCCCTGTACTTTTTATGTGCATTGTTTGTGGTTTCACTTATGATGCAAATTGATTTTGCAAGTATTCCGAGGCGCTGACTGCTACTTTCACTCTCTTCACATCTAACTTTTATAATGGATGGATGACTTATTTCTCAAAAGTGTGACCTTTTGATATGACTCAATTTTTATATAAAATTTTTTATATAAAATTTCTTTTAAAAGTATAAACTTGAATCTTTGTAACAGATTTACATTTTTCTTTTTGGTATTTCAGGATTACTAAGTTGAGATAATAGTAGGACAAACAAATGAAAAGAAATGTGAGATGTTAAATCTGGCAAACTCAGCTATATGCAGCACCCTATGAACAAAGCCCTACTACCTCTACATGTCGGAAAACAAAATCCATTTCGGACTCTTATTCTGCATTACATTTCACTTACCAGTTTTACCAAATGGCAGATGTATCAAAGTCAGAATGCAAAGTGTGAACCCGATCAGGTATCCTGACATTTTATGGACCTGTACAAAATACAAAAGAATACAGTAGAAATAATAGTTTAATGTAAAGTACAAGAAATTACATCTATAACACTTTTTCTTTCAAATACTGTTCCAGCTTTAGAAAACATTATCCCATAAACTGAAAATGTATGAGTTCCTGTTCTTTTTGCCAGAAAATTAATTGTAAAAAAACTTGCTTTGTACAGTGGACAATAAAAGTTTTTCAATGTGGTGTTTATACATACAATGCAATGTCTACAGACAAAAAAGTCGTCTCCAGGATCTTTGCCTTCCAGTTTTACTTTGTGTAGCTCAAAAATCTATGCTTTAGAAACCACAGGGAAGAAAAAAATAACTACCTTATTTTTAGTTCCATCTCTTTTATAGAAAGTTCAAAAACGTTGTCAGTGCTCTGCATAGTAAGGCACGTTCACATGATGAGTATTTGGTGACTTTTTGATGTTGCAGATTTTCTGTGGCCATTAACTAAATTAGGTTACTTGTGTTTTTTTCATTGTGTTTTTTTTAATTCATTTCTATTACATGTATTTATCTCTTTTAAAAAGTCCTGTTTTAAAAATAAAGCTGCTTTGTTTTTTTATGCTTCCTTTGGCTTTGACAAAACTTTAATGAATCACTCTTGTTTTAAAAACATGCATTTTTAATGCGCTTCCAAACTGGAAACGCACATTTACTTTTTAACCTGTGGATTTTCCACATCCAGTGCAAGTGCAGCGCCCCAGAGTCCTGGTCGTTGCAGTACTGTGGCTCCGCCACTATGGGGAGCTACGGTGCGTCCGATGGCACTGAAGGAGTTCATCTGATCAGGTATCACAGACACCAATACATTTCACAGCTGGGCCTCCGGGGGGAGCTAAGGGTGCTATTCATTAGGCCACTCCCCACCATAGTGGGTAAACTGGGGGTCAGGCAGGAAGTTAGATCAGAAAGCTGACTGGATTGGACGAAGCAACACCTAGTGGCAGAGGGTGTTGTGGAGGAAGAGACAGTAGGGTCTCTGTCAGGGGTGGGATCCTGACAGAGGCTTGGCATTGGAAAGAACGTAACGGGTCCGCGCCAGCTCCGGGAAGCGGCGGGGCCCCAAGAAAGGACTAGAAGCGAGATAGATTGTGCTGAGTGAGAAACGAGATCAAGCGATAGGAGAATTCCAGTAGGGGTCGTGCTGTAAGACCGGAGCAACACCCTACTGAGGCGCACTACCGGTGGCCGGAACGCCGAGGGAGTATTATAACATTCAGCTTCAAGCAATACTCTAAACAGCGGCAGGACAGTCAGTTTAAGGCGGGCTGTCTAACACATATCACCTATGAAGTCTTGGGAGGCAATTGCGGGAGAGGGGCGTCTCTAGGGTCCCGGAAGAACTCCAGGCCTACCCGACAAACGGGTGCCGTTCTAACTGTAACATCAGGAAGGGACGGACGATTAGAAGAACATCATTTAATCGAGTTGTGAGGGAACTTAAGAAACAGACACAACAGTTGTGGGGTACTTTCCGTAAGCACAGCAGGGAAGGACTACAACACATAGCGCTAAGAAGGAAGGCACCGATTTCCACCTGTGAAGAGAACTCTGGAGGTGCCATTGGACCGGCCGGACTTGCGCAGCTTGGTGAACCGTATTCTGGACTGAGGACTCAGAGATCTCCAGTAAAGAGGTAAAGAGACTGCAACCTGGTGTCCTCGTTATTTACCGCGACCTGCACCCCACAACTGCACCGTTACAACACCACTTACTGCACCGGACGTCCCCCACTGACAGACAGGGCCACGGACCGGGTCTAGCCACCGTGACAACTCCAGGACTGAGACCCAGAGGCCCGGCTCCGGGTACCCCTAGGCCCTGCGGCGGTGTGGGGGCGCTCCAACTTGGCGTCATGAACAGGATCTACTTAAGCCTGAAGAATCAGGTCATGTGTGCCTTGGAACTGTGATTTGTTGTGCCTGGACTGTGCTTTGTTGCAAAGACTGTGCTGCGCCATTTACCGCCAAAAGTTCCCGCCAAAAACCGCCGCCATTGCTACGCCAGAGAAGCAGGAGGGCGTGCCATGGGAGGAGACTACCGAAGTGGCGCCAGAAACGGTGATCGCCCCCTGCGCCTCTTGTTGCAAAGCGATGACCTGCCTCAAAGCAGAGAACCGCCCCCTGACTTGCGATGGCGGGAACGCGGTGAAGGAGGAGCTCGACCTTGGAGAAATGGCAGAGTCAGATACATGCCTTGCCCTCGAATGCCGGACAGCGACGATGAACAGCGGGGGCCCGAACAACGGCGAGGTGAACCCGGCTTGTCCTCATCCATCAGAAGAGGACCCGCGTCCACCGCAGCGGGAGGACCTGAGTTCCTCGGAGCCGGTAGCGGAGCTGAGCCTACCTATCCCGATCTCGGAACTAGCCGAAGAAGAGCTATGGGGAGCGGAGCCGTATCCGGAGACTGCCGGGGAGGAGCCGCGGTCCGGGCTGCAGCCGACTCCAGCGTCCTCGTTAATGGAACGGACCGACATCGGTGGAATCACATCAGACGCAGGTATAGAAAGCGTCCCTGCTCCCCCGACCGATCCCGATCCTGCGATCGATCCCCGCCCCCACAATAACCGTTTCCTCTTGGCGGGGCTAGGGGTATTATCCCCCGGCGCAACGGGGAGGCTGATACCTCTGCCACCGACCCAGACGGGGGAGTTCGTAGATGTGAGCCCGGAGGGAGTTATCCTCCGGTGGGAGGCCCCCCGAATTGGGCTGGATGGAGTCCGGCGAGAAGGTCACACCATTGCCGTGCTGAATTGGGAACAATATAAGCGGTACTTGATCCTACAATGGAAAGACTGGAAAGAAAGGGAACAAACTACCGCTGCATCAGCCGTGGACCAAGGGCTGAAGCCTGCACGGTCGGGAGGTGTCCACCATCAGCTGATGTTTGGCAACCTACCAAGAGAATAAACCTCGATACCATGAATCTGTAAATAGTTACTGTTTTCCTGTGTTTTGCTAAACCCGTTCAGGGTAAACTCTTAAAGGGATCCCTTTGTTGACCCGGGATCCCTATTGTTTGTTTTTATTACCAAAAGTTTTGCACAAGTTTTGAAAACTGCTGAATCATGAACAGTGCATGATCCGAACTTTTTGTATATAGTTTGCACCTTATTAAAGGCGCTCCCTACTGGTTTTACTTAAAGAAAGACTCTTTGCGAAGATACCGCACTGGAACCTTTGTTGAGTATGGACTGGTAGCTTGAGAAGATACGCTACCTCATAGAGACTTGGTCCTCTCTTAAAGGGGATGTTCATTTGTCACGCTTCGATAGTAATATTGCTTAAGATGAGTAGCAATAATGTCTTGACCAAAGGAAATGATGATAATGTTTATATGAGAAAAGTTATATGTGTTTAACTGGTTAAATGTGAAGAAATATTGATAATGTGCTTTGAGAAGTAAAAGATAGAAGAAGGATGCAGTGGACCCGTAGAGATAGACGTGGTGTCCAGCATGCATAGTAGACAGAAAGATAATGAGAAGGCTAATGTTCGATAGAAAATGTTTTTGATAATGCTGATGGATAATTAATGGGGATAGAAGGTAAACCCTGAGTTCTCATAGGAGTCAAGAAGAGATGGCTCAGTGCTCTAAAACTGAAAGTAATGTTATGTTCTATACTGTGTATAGTAGTTGAAAAGGCAGTAGGCCCTGGCTGAACGGGGCGGTCCTGTAACTGAAAGGAGAGGCAGTAGGTCTGGTGCCGATAGGACAGGCGGTCCTGCAGATTTAAAGAAGGAGAATGAGAAAGTTAAAATGCCTTATAATGTGATTATAGGAAGGTCTTTAGTGGATTAAGAGTGTATGTCCTTAAAGGCAAAGTTAAATTATTGTTCAACAATCTTGCACTTAGTAGAATACCCGGTTGGGTAACGGGAGTTATTTATAACCTGTAATTTATAATGTTAACTATGTTTGTAACGTTCAAGTGTCCTCACCTCCCATAAAAGGAAGCTCTGTTCAAATATGCTTATTGTTATTGCACTCAACAAAATTGTATGTCTTTTTGCTAACTTGTATTGTTGTTTTCTTCCCAGTCCCGGAGTACTGTGTTTAATCAGGGGGGAGTGCAGCGCCCCAGAGTCCTGGTCGTTGCAGTACTGTGGCTCCGCCACTATGGGGAGCTACGGTGCGTCCGATGGCACTGAAGGAGTTCATCTGATCAGGTATCACAGACACCAATACATTTCACAGCTGGGCCTCCGGGGGGAGCTAAGGGTGCTATTCATTAGGCCACTCCCCACCATAGTGGGTAAACTGGGGGTCAGGCAGGAAGTTAGATCAGAAAGCTGACTGGATTGGACGAAGCAACACCTAGTGGCAGAGGGTGTTGTGGAGGAAGAGACAGTAGGGTCTCTGTCAGGGGTGGGATCCTGACAGAGGCTTGGCATTGGAAAGAACGTAACGGGTCCGCGCCAGCTCCGGGAAGCAGCGGGGCCCCAAGAAAGGACTAGAAGCGAGATAGATTGTGCTGAGTGAGAAACGAGATCAAGCGATAGGAGAATTCCAGTAGGGGTCGTGCTGTAAGACCGGAGCAACACCCTACTGAGGCGCACTACCGGTGGCCGGAACGCCGAGGGAGTATTATAACATTCAGCTTCAAGCAATACTCTAAACAGCGGCAGGACAGTCAGTTTAAGGCGGGCTGTCTAACACATATCACCTATGAAGTCTTGGGAGGCAATTGCGGGAGAGGGGCGTCTCTAGGGTCCCGGAAGAACTCCAGGCCTACCCGACAAACGGGTGCCGTTCTAACTGTAACATCAGGAAGGGACGGACGATTAGAAGAACATCATTTAATCGAGTTGTGAGGGAACTTAAGAAACAGACACAACAGTTGTGGGGTACTTTCCGTAAGCACAGCAGGGAAGGACTACAACACATAGCGCTAAGAAGGAAGGCACCGATTTCCACCTGTGAAGAGAACTCTGGAGGTGCCATTGGACTGGCCGGACTTGCGCAGCTTGGTGAACCGTATTCTGGACTGAGGACTCAGAGATCTCCAGTAAAGAGGTAAAGAGACTGCAACCTGGTGTCCTCGTTATTTACCGCGACCTGCACCCCACAACTGCACCGTTACAACACCACTTACTGCACCGGACGTCCCCCACTGACAGACAGGGCCACGGACCGGGTCTAGCCACCGTGACAACTCCAGGACTGAGACCCAGAGGCCCGGCTCCGGGTACCCCTAGGCCCTGCGGCGGTGTGGGGGCGCTCCACAACTATATGGGAAAATCCACATGTAAAAATCAGTGTATTCATAAGAGAAAAGTCTGGTCTTCAGTACTGGAGACATTGTGCAGCATCAGTCAATGCTACACAACAATATCTCTTGGTCAGTTCCTCCTTGGGGTAGGGGCCGGCATCTGTCTGTGCTGCATAGAAATGTTCAAAAATTAATTTTCAGCTTTCCTTCAAGTCTGGTCCTCCCCAGGATTGGAACTCACACTCTCCAGCATGGTAGGCAGCAGCCTAAAGGCCGGGGTCACACTTGCGAGTGCAATGCCAGAAACTCGCACGAGTCTCTCGCATCAATACTCAGCACCCCCGCCGGCACTCGGAACCGGAGTGTGTGGCTTAGGGTGCCAAGGAAATGCATGGTAAAAATTAAGTAGCAAGTTTTTGAAGGTCTTACCTCCTAATTTTGGTCCTTTTTGATCATAGATATTTTATAATTTTCTTTTTTTTAAGATTAGTTATCATTTACTGGTTGCTCAATGGCACATCATATTGCGGTTTTAAATGTTTATTTAGTATTTATCATCATGCATATCCCGCGTTATGTATGGTATGTTATGCTATTTACCGATCAGATTAATTATATTTACGCAAAAAACTGAACTGACTGCTACTAAGTACTGATACATGTACAATGTACATAATTGTGTAATGCATATTTTACTGTAATAGAATTCTTACTGCCATTCTATGTTTTTTGAATTATAAATAGTATATCCAGTTAAAGATATGATGACAAACTGAGCTATTGTGTGTCCAATATTGTGGAAAATGAGAAACATGGAATAATTCACATGCCTTGAGCAAGTGGTAAATCTAAATTTAATGTCAACATATTTTACATGGTGAATCCTTATGCCAAAAGGAACAAATTTAAGGGGTAAGACTTACCAATGTACAAAGTTCCTTTTTCCTTGGCACCCTAGTGTGGCTGCATGTATTTCTGTGCAGCTGAACGCTCCGGTCCCGAGTGCCGGCGGCAGTGCCAGGTATTGATGCGAGAGACTCATGCAAGTTTCTCGCATTGCACTCGCAAGTGTGACCCTGGACTAACTGTGAGCCACAGGCTGTATGTATTTATTACATAGTGGCGTACTGGTATATAGAGCTGTATCACTAAGTCCCAGTACAATTTGTTTACAAAGAAGAACAACATTTAGAGATGTAGCCACACAGAAAATGTTCATATTCTTGAGCAATACAGCCTTTGGCTCACATCTTAGCCTACATCTTCAAGCGATACATTATTTGTATATATAACTATTCTATATCATGGTTGCCATGGTTTGCATACTTGTGTTCACGTCCTGTCTAGACAAGTTTGGTTTCTCTCCAAAAAAGTTAATTTAGAGAAGCTGGATGGGTCTAGTTGGCATGTGACATATAAAATCACATATATGCCGTCATGTAGAACTGCCTACTCATATTGGCAATAGTGATGAGCGAGAATACTCGTTGCTCGAGATTTTCCAAGCACGCTCGGGTGTCCTCTGAGTATTTTTTAGTGCTCGGAGATTTATTTTTCTTCGCAGCAGCTGAATGATTTACATCTGTTAGCCAACATAAGTACATGTGGGGATTCCCTAGCAACCAGGCAACCCCCACATGTACTTATGCTGGCTAGTAGCTGTAAATCATTCAGCGATGAAAACTAAATCTCCGAGCACTAAGAAATACTCGGAGGACAACCGAGCGTGCTCGGGAAATCTCGAGCAATGAGTACACTCGCTCTTCACTAATTGGCAATACGGGGAATTGTGGCAGCATGCTCACTGCAGACGGCCACGATTCAGCAGTCTACAGTCACAGAGTGCCTACAGGCTTTTGTTCCAAGCATAGACAACCCCTTTAACCCATCACTTCCACATCCAATTTTCGTTTTTATGGTTTGCATTTTTCCATCCTCATAACTTTTTTTTTTTTTTAAATTGACATAGCAGTATTATGGCTTGTTTTTTTGCAAAATAAGTTGCATTTTTGAATGACATAATTCATTTTACTGTAGAGTGGAAGAAGTAGTGGAATTACAATTCGCCATTTTTTGTGTGTTTTATTTTTACGGTACTTCTTTTTACAGAATTTATTCAGGACTTTCTAACTTTAATTGTGTGGCCACTGTAGAATGAAACTGAAATTGGGTGAGGCAGGGGAGTGGTTAAAGGGAATCTGTCACCTACATTTTCGTATATAAGCTTCGGCTACCGCCATCAGGGCTTATCTACAGCATTCTGTAATGCTGTAGATAAACCCTCGATGTAACCTGAAAGATAAGAAAAACAAGTTATATTGTACACACCTGGGTGGGGCGGTCCGATGCGGTCAAGTCCGATGGTCATCACGGTCCGAGTCCGGCGCCTCCCATCTTCATGTGATGACGTCCTCTTCCTTGCATCCTGTCACGGCTCCTGCGCAGGAGTACTTTATCTGCTCTGTTGAGGGCAGAGCAAAGTACTGCAGTACGCAAGCGCCGGGAAAGGTCAGAGAAGCCCAGCGCCTGCGCACTTCAGTAATTTGCGCTGCCCTCAACAGAGCAGATAAAGTACGCCTGCGCAGGAGCGCGACAGGAAGCAAGGAAGAGGACGACATCATATGAAGATGGGAGGTGCTGGACCCGGACCACAACACCCATCAGACCGGACCGTACCCCTAGGTCAGTATAATCTAACTTGTTTTTCTTATCTTTCAGGTTACATCAGGGGCTTATCTACAGCATTACAGAATGCTGTAGATAAGCCCCTGATGGCGGTGGCCGAAGCTTATATATGAAAAAGTAGGTGACAGATTCCCTTTAAGAGCATGACCAAAATATGTGCCACAGTGTGCTGTGTGTTATGATCTGGTGGCCTAAGAGCAGCATGAGACGTACTCTGGAGAAGGTGGTACCTGTACTGACCGCAGACTCTGAACTTAACACCGCAACTAGAAGTAGCCGTGGAATGTACCTTTCACTCCCTAGACATCTCGACACAGCCGGAGGACTAATTACCCCTAGAGATAGAAAAGGGAAAACTATCTTGCCTCAGAGAAAATCCCCAAAGGATAGACAGCCCCCCACAAATATTGACTGTGAGAGGAGAGGGAAAAAACATACACAGACTGAAATCAGAATTTAGCAAAGGAGGCCACTTCTAGCTAAATAGAAAGGATAGGACAGAGTACTATGCGGTCAGTATTAAAACACTAGAAAATATCCACCACAGAAAATACAAAATCTCCTCATCTAACTAAAGATATGGAGGGTATATCTGCATCTCCAGAGATACCAGCTTGGCTAAACAAATCCTTATACAGACCAAGCTGGACAAGACAAAAACATGGAAAAGAACTGAACAATAAGGCCCACAGCATGTGGACTGCAAAAATCAAGGCCAGAACTTATCTTTGTTGAAATGAACAGCAAAGCAGGAGAGACCAGGCAGGGATGTGAATCCTCCAGGAACAATGGACAACTGGCACTGACTAAAGGGTCAAGCAAGACTAAATAGCCCAGTCAGATTTGCAAAAAGTGGACACACCTGATGAATGCTGCGATCCAGAGACAGCAGCGCTACCACTTATAACCACCGGAGGGAGCCCAAGAGCAGAATTCACAACAGCTGTGGGTGCTACATGATCTGCATCTATTTTACATCTTGAAAAGTTGTGAGATTTGATACTGCGAATTGTACAGTGTTATAAAAAAAAGGAAAGTGGGCATGAGATTTTTATAAATCCCATCTAGTTTTCTTTAGCTGTAAGTTTTTTATGAGCAGTGAAATTATGTAACATCAAAAAAATTAATACTCACTGTGGGAAACGCCTGACACGAAAAACATGAGGGATGAAAATCAATGTTTTGCTGAGCTTGTCTAGCTGTCTGGCTGCTTTCCAAATGAGGATAAATGGCCTACACTGTACATGGAGGTAAACACCTTGGTATTTATAACAAAATGTGAAACTACCAGCTTAGGAAGGGGATTCAAATTCCTTTGAAATTCTATACTGCCTACCAGAAATCAGGATTACATTAGTCTATGGTACAGAGTTTCCTAAAGTCTAGCATAACACTAAAAGCTGAAGCCAATCTACATCGTGCAGGGCAAATGCTATTTAAGCAATACAGTTAATAGATTTTTTATTGTTGAATTTTTAAAACTGTCACTGACGTTTCAACATACTTTGCAATGTTACAACAAACACAAGAAATGTTGTAATATAATTGTCACCAGACAGCTGTCGAGTGACTCGGGACCAAGGGCTTCTTCCCTGTCCCTAACACTAGGGGGCACCCTAGCTCTCCCAACTCCCCGGGATACTTCTGAAGGTGAAGATGCTGGGGCTTCCACCTTTGCCTTATCTCCTGAGTTAGCCCTCCATCTGTTCTCTTCCCCAAAACAAGGCAACACAAACAAGGATTAACAGAAAACTCCATGCATGCAAAATATTCACTCACATAGACCAAAATAGAGAAGGATAGGGAGTTACCACACATACAAACCAAACAATAGACACAGATAACTCCTCCAACTCTCCTGTTGTGAATTCCGTTCTCGGGCTCCCTCCTGTGGTCATGAGTGGTACTGTGTGAGTTTGTTCTTGGGCTCCCTCTGGTGGCCTTTAGCGATATGGCTGGTCTTGGCTGGGCTCAGCTGCTTCATTTCCTGCTATGCTGGGCCTATTTAATTCACCTGGACCTTCACTTGTCGCCTGCTGTCGGTGTATTCTGTCCTGATTCTGAGCTCTCCTGAATATTCCTTGTGACCAGTCTCCTGCTGGAGAAGCTAAGTTTGCTTGTTCATTTTGCTCATTATTTCCTTGTAAATGTTTCTCAGTATATGATGAGTTCAGTCCAGCTTGCTATTATGTGATTTTTCGTTTGCTGGTTAGTTCTGGGGTGCAGAGTGCGCCCCTCACATCGTGAGTCGGTGTGGGGGTTCTTGTATTCTCTGCGTGGTTTCTTTTTGATAGTTTTTGTACTGACCGCACAGACTCCTATCTATTTTCCACCTATCTAGTGTTAGCGGGCCTCATTTGCTAAACCTGTTTCATTTCTACGTTTGTATTTTCCCCTTAACTCACCGTTATTATTTGTGGGGGGCTATCTAAAACTTTGGGGATATTTCTCTGAGGCAAGTGAGGTCTTTGCTTTCTCTCTAGGGGAAGTCAGTTCTCAGGCTGTGAAGAGGCGTCTAGGTTTTTAGGTAACGCTCCACGGCTGCCTTTAGTGTGTGTGGATAGGATCAGGATTGCGGTCAGTATAGCTTCCACATCCCCAGAACTTGTCCTTATATTCAGGTTATATGTGTCAGGTCAGTTTTGAGATCCTACCACCGGATCATAACACTCTCCTTCTCATATGAACTCCTCTCCCTCCATTAGCCATGCAGCACATGCTTATTCTGACAAGGATCTGTAAAAGAGCCCAGATAATAAAGGGGAAAGGAGTGGCTGTTATGGTTCTCAATGGCAAGAGAACATAGCCCAGCAAACATAAGTACTAGCTCTTGGAAGGATGGAAACTAAACTGACCATGAACTAAACCTGCCGCACAACTAACAGTAGCCGGGTAGCGTTGCCTACGTTTTTTATCCCTAGACGCCCAGCGCCGGCCGGAGGACTAACTAATCCTGGCAGAGGAAAATATAGTCCTGGCTCACCTCTAGAGAAATTTCCCCGATAGGCAGACAGAGGCCCCCACATATATTGGCGGTGATTTTAGATGAAATGACAAACGTAGTATGAAAATAGGTTTAGCAAAATTGAGGTCCGCTTACTAGATAGCAGGAAGACAGAAAGGGCACTTTCATGGTCAGCTGAAAACCCTATCAAAATACCATCCTGAAATTACTTTAAGACTCTAGTATTAACTCATAACATCAGAGTGGCAATTTCAGATCACAAGAGCTTTCCAGACACAGAAACGAAACTACAGCTGTGAACTGGAACAAAATGCAAAAACAAACGAGGACTAAAGTCCAACTTAACTGGGAGTTGTCTAGCAGCAGGAACATGCACAGAAAGGCTTCTGATTACAATGTTGACCGGCATGGAAGTGACAGAGGAGCAAGGTTAAATAGCGACTCCCACATCCTGATGGAAACAGGTGAACAGAGGGGATGATGCACACCAGTTCAATTCCACCAGTGGCCACCGGGGGAGCCCAAAATCCAATTTCACAACAGTACCCCCCCCCTCAAGGAGGGGGCACCGAACCCTCACCAGAACCACCAGGGCGATCAGGATGAGCCCTATGAAAGGCACGGACCAGATCGGAGGCATGAACATCAGAGGCAGTCACCCAAGAATTATCCTCCTGACCGTATCCCTTCCATTTGACCAGATACTGGAGTTTCCGTCTGGAAACACGGGAGTCCAAGACTTTTTCCACAACGTACTCCAACTCGCCCTCAACCAACACCGGAGCAGGAGGCTCAACGGAAGGCACAACCGGTACCTCATACCTGCGCAACAATGACCGATGAAAAACATTATGAATAGAAAAAGATGCAGGGAGGTCCAAACGGAAGGACACAGGGTTAAGAATCTCCAATATCCTGTACGGGCCGATGAACCGAGGCTTAAACTTAGGAGAAGAAACCCTCATAGGGACAAAACGAGAAGACAACCACACCAAGTCCCCAACACAAAGCCGAGGACCAACCCGACGCCGGCGGTTGGCAAAAAGCTGAGCCCTCTCCTGGGACAACTTCAAACTGTCCACCACCTGCCCCCAAATCTGATGCAACCTCTCCACCACAGCATCCACTCCAGGACAATCCGAAGACTCCACCTGACCAGAAGAAAATCGAGGATGAAACCCCGAATTACAGAAAAAAGGAGACACCAAGGTGGCAGAGCTGGCCCGATTATTGAGGGCAAACTCCGCTAAAGGCAAAAAAGCAACCCAATCATCCTGATCTGCAGACACAAAACACCTCAAATATGTCTCCAAGGTCTGATTCGTCCGCTCGGTCTGGCCATTAGTCTGAGGATGGAAAGCAGACGAGAAAGACAAATCTATGCCCATCCTAGCACAGAATGCTCGCCAAAATCTAGACACGAATTGGGTTCCTCTGTCAGAAACGATATTCTCCGGAATACCATGCAAACGGACCACATTTTGAAAAAACAGAGGAACCAACTCGGAAGAAGAAGGCAACTTAGGCAGGGGAACCAAATGGACCATCTTAGAGAAACGGTCACACACCACCCAGATGACAGACATCTTCTGAGAAACAGGAAGATCCGAAATAAAATCCATCGAGATGTGCGTCCAGGGCCTCTTCGGGATAGGCAAGGGCAACAACAATCCACTAGCCCGAGAACAACAAGGCTTGGCCCGAGCACAAACGTCACAAGACTGCACAAAGCCTCGCACATCTCGAGACAGGGAAGGCCACCAGAAGGACCTTGCCACCAAATCCCTGGTACCAAAGATTCCAGGATGACCTGTCAACGCAGAAGAATGAACCTCAGAAATGACTTTACTGGTCCAATCATCAGGAACAAACAGTCTACCAGGTGGGCAACGATCAGGTCTATCCGCCTGAAACTCCTGCAAGGCCCGCCGCAGGTCTGGAGAAACGGCAGACAATATCACTCCATCCTTAAGGATACCTGTAGGTTCAGAGTTACCAGGGGAGTCAGGCTCAAAACTCCTAGAAAGGGCATCCGCCTTAACATTCTTAGAACCCGGCAGGTAGGACACCACAAAATTAAACCGAGAGAAAAACAACGACCAGCGCGCCTGTCTAGGATTCAGGCGTCTGGCGGACTCAAGATAAATTAGATTTTTGTGGTCAGTCAATACCACCACCTGATGTCTAGCCCCCTCAAGCCAATGACGCCACTCCTCAAAAGCCCACTTCATGGCCAAAAGCTCCCGATTCCCAACATCATAATTCCGCTCGGCGGGCGAAAATTTACGCGAGAAAAAGGCACAAGGTCTCATCACGGAACAATCGGAACTTCTCTGCGACAAAACTGCCCCAGCTCCGATTTCAGAAGCGTCGACCTCAACCTGAAAAGGAAGAGCAACATCAGGCTGACGCAACACAGGGGCGGAAGAAAAGCGGCGCTTAAGCTCCCGAAAGGCCTCCACAGCAGCAGGGGACCAATCAGCAACATCAGCACCCTTCTTAGTCAAATCAGTCAATGGTTTAACAACATCAGAAAAACCAGCAATAAATCGACGATAAAAGTTAGCAAAGCCCAAAAATTTCTGAAGACTCTTAAGAGAAGAGGGTTGCGTCCAATCACAAATAGCCTGAACCTTGACAGGATCCATCTCGATGGAAGAGGGGGAAAAAATATATCCCAAAAAGGAAATCTTTTGAACCCCAAAAACGCACTTAGAACCCTTCACACACAAGGAATTAGACCGCAAAACCTGAAAAACCCTCCTGACCTGCTGGACATGAGAGTCCCAGTCATCCGAAAAAATCAAAATATCATCCAGATACACAATCATAAATTTATCCAAATAATCACGGAAAATGTCATGCATAAAGGACTGAAAGACTGAAGGGGCATTTGAAAGACCAAAAGGCATCACCAAATACTCAAAGTGGCCCTCGGGCGTATTAAATGCGGTCTTCCACTCATCCCCCTGCTTAATTCGCACCAAATTATACGCCCCACGGAGATCTATCTTAGAGAACCACTTGGCCCCCTTTATGCGAGCAAACAAATCAGTCAGCAGTGGCAACGGATATTGATATTTAACCGTGATTTTATTCAAAAGCCGATAATCAATACACGGTCTCAAAGAGCCATCTTTCTTAGCCACAAAGAAAAAACCGGCTCCTAAGGGAGATGACGAAGGACGAATATGTCCCTTTTCCAAGGACTCCTTTATATATTCTCGCATAGCAGCATGTTCAGGCACAGACAGATTAAATAAACGACCCTTAGGGTATTTACTACCCGGAATCAAATCTATGGCACAATCGCACTCCCGGTGCGGAGGTAATGAACCAAGCTTAGGTTCTTCAAAAACGTCACGATATTCAGTCAAGAATTCAGGAATCTCAGAGGGAATAGATGATGAAATGGAAACCACAGGTACGTCCCCATGCGTCCCCTTACATCCCCAGCTTAACACAGACATAGCTTTCCAGTCAAGGACTGGGTTATGAGATTGCAGCCATGGCAATCCAAGCACCAACACATCATGTAGGTTATACAGCACAAGAAAGCGAATAATCTCCTGATGATCCGGATTAATCCGCATAGTTACTTGTGTCCAGTATTGTGGTTTATTACTAGCCAATGGGGTGGAGTCAATCCCCTTCAGGGGTATAGGAGTTTCAAGAGGCTCCAAATCATACCCACAGCGTTTGGCAAAGGACCAATCCATAAGACTCAAAGCGGCGCCAGAGTCGACATAGGCATCCGCGGTAATAGATGATAAAGAACAAATCAGGGTCACAGATAGAATAAACTTAGACTGTAAAGTGCCAATTGAAACAGACTTATCAAGCTTCTTAGTACGCTTAGAGCATGCTGATATAACATGAGTTGAATCACCGCAATAGAAGCACAACCCATTTTTTCGTCTTAAATTCTGCCGTTCACTTCTGGACAGAATTCTATCACATTGCATATTCTCTGGCGTCTTCTCAGTAGACACCGCCAAATGGTGCACAGGTTTGCGCTCCCGCAGACGCCTATCGATCTGGATAGCCATTGTCATGGACTCATTCAGACCCGCAGGCACAGGGAACCCCACCATAACATCCTTAATGGCATCAGAGAGACCCTCTCTGAAATTCGCCGCCAGGGCGCACTCATTCCACTGAGTAAGCACAGCCCATTTACGGAATTTCTGGCAGTACACTTCAGCTTCGTCTTGCCCCTGAGATAGGGACATCAAGGCCTTTTCCGCCTGAAGCTCTAACTGAGGTTCCTCATAAAGCAACCCCAAGGCCAAAAAAAACGCATCCACATTGAGCAACGCAGGATCCCCTGGAGCCAATGCAAAAGCCCAATCCTGAGGGTCGCCCCGGAGCAAGGAAATCACAATCCTGACCTGCTGAGCAGGATCTCCAGCAGAGCGAGATTTCAGGGACAAAAACAACTTGCAATTATTTTTGAAATTTTGAAAGCAAGATCTATTCCCCGAGAAAAATTCAGGCAAAGGAATTCTAGGTTCAGATATAGGAACATGAACAACAAAATCTTGTAAATTTTGAACTTTCGTGGTGAGATTATTCAAACCTGCAGCTAAACTCTGAATATCCATTTTAAACAGGTGAACACAGAGCCATTCCAGGATTAGAAGGAGAGAGAGAGAGAGAAAGGCTGCAATATAGGCAGACTTGTAAGAGATTCAATTACAAGCACACTCAGAACTGAAGGGAAGGGGAAAAAAAAAAAAAAAAATCTTCAGCAGACTTCTCTTTTCTCTCCTTTCTCTGTCAATTAATTTAACCCTTTTGTGGCCGGTCAAACTGTTATGGTTCTCAATGGCAAGAGAACATAGCCCAGCAAACATAAGTACTAGCTCTTGGAAGGATGGAAACTAAACTGACCATGAACTAAACCTGCCGCACAACTAACAGTAGCCGGGTAGCGTTGCCTACGTTTTTTATCCCTAGACGCCCAGCGCCGGCCGGAGGACTAACTAATCCTGGCAGAGGAAAATATAGTCCTGGCTCACCTCTAGAGAAATTTCCCCGATAGGCAGACAGAGGCCCCCACATATATTGGCGGTGATTTTAGATGAAATGACAAACGTAGTATGAAAATAGGTTTAGCAAAATTGAGGTCCGCTTACTAGATAGCAGGAAGACAGAAAGGGCACTTTCATGGTCAGCTGAAAACCCTATCAAAATACCATCCTGAAATTACTTTAAGACTCTAGTATTAACTCATAACATCAGAGTGGCAATTTCAGATCACAAGAGCTTTCCAGACACAGAAACGAAACTACAGCTGTGAACTGGAACAAAATGCAAAAACAAACGAGGACTAAAGTCCAACTTAACTGGAAGTTGTCTAGCAGCAGGAACATGCACAGAAAGGCTTCTGATTACAATGTTGACCGGCATGGAAGTGACAGAGGAGCAAGGTTAAATAGCGACTCCCACATCCTGATGGAAACAGGTGAACAGAGGGGATGATGCACACCAGTTCAATTCCACCAGTGGCCACCGGGGGAGCCCAAAATCCAATTTCACAACAAGTGGCTAACCGAATTCAGCTGTGAACACAGGGATTTCCAACATGGCCGATTAACCCCTGTTCTGCCAGAAGAAATAAACACAATTAAGGTGAAGGAGAAGTGATTTTTCTCAGTGCCGGAGTAAGAGCAATCAGACAATGCGGTCTTCTGGCTCCACACTGTTGCAGTAACCCCGTGACAATATCTTATGAAAAGAAAGCTGCGTCTTTCTCCACTTAGGAACCACTTCTCCTCTACTCACCTATGAACTCCTTACTCAAAACATGATAAAATCCAACATAAAGTGGCAACTCACTGAGGGATCACATTACAACTGCTTTAAGTCCATGGAGAGCGAAGGAGGGTATAGCACTGTAAGAGTTAAGTTATATGCTGCATCAATAGCAGAATTCCCATCTTAAGCATTTATGTCATACAGAATATGCCATAAATGCTTAATAGATGTGAGTTTTGGAATCCTCACCCATTCGAAAAATGTTGGTCTGGTGCAGGGCCGGTTTTAGACAAAGTAGGGCAACAGTTTAAAGTGAGAGCCCATGTGCTAACAAACAGTACCATGTATGTAGAGATGTGGTTTGAGCACCCATGGTCAAAATAAATTACTGTTATTGTGAACAGTTAGGCAAGCTTAAGATGAAATGATCTCTAAAAGGCCTAAAGTTAAAGATGACACGTTTCCTTTGTATCTTAGACAAAAAAAATATATTGTCTTTTTTTTTTTCATTTTAAAAATTACGAAAAGGAAAATGGTCCAATGCAAAAGTTTGAAGATTTGTGTTCTCAGATAACTTTGACCAACATTTCTGACTTTAAGTAGCCTGCACCCCGTTGTGTTACTCTTGTTCACTAACATCATTAAGCAAAGGTCAGGTGATAAAAATTTCCCAGCTGTACAAACACCCAGCCTCCTCTAACCTTGTGCAAAAAACAGCAGCCATGGGTTATTCTAAGCAGCTGCATAGCACTCTGAATGTGAAAATGGTGGAGGCCCACAAAGCAGTTGTGGTACATTGATCTACTGTTCAGAGACACCTGCATAAATATGGTCTTCATAAAAGAGTCATCAGAAGAAAACCTCTCCTGCATCCTCACCATAACATTCAGCACCAAAGGTATGCAAAAGAACATGTAAACATGATGCCTGATGCATTTTGGAAAAAAAGGCACAGAATTTCAGGAAAAGAACATCTCAACAACATTAAGCCTTGGTGTGGATCAATCATGCATTGGGGTTGTGTTGCAGCCAATGGCACGGGTAACATTTCACGGTTGAGGGAAGCATGGATTCAATGAAATCTCAACAAATTCTTGATGCAAACATAACACCATCTTACAAAAACCTGAAGTTGAAAAGAGGATGGCTTCTACAAATGGATAATAATAATTCTAAACACACGTCAAAATCCACAATAGACTACCTTAAAAGGCGCAAGCTGAGGGTTTTACAATGGCCCTCACAGTACACTAATCTGAATATCATTGAAAATCTGTGACTAGACCTCAAAATAGCAGTGTATGCAAGACAACCTAGCAATCTCACAGAACTGGAAGAATTTTAGAAAGAAGAATGGATGAATATTCCTCAAACAAGAATTGAAAGACTCTCGTCTGGCTACAAAAAGCATTTACAAGCTGTGATACTTTCAAAAGGGGGTGATACTAGTTACTAACCATGCACCAAACTTTTGCATCAGCCCATTTTCCTTTTTTAATTTTTAAAATGCAAAAGATGAAAATATGTATATATATTTTTTGCCTAAAATACAAAGCAAATATGTCATCTTTATATTTACGCCTTTTAGAAATTATTTCATTTTCAACTTGCTTAACTGTTCACAATAAGGTCCCCTTCATACATTTGTTTTTCATGTCCGTATACAGTCAGTTTTTAAAGGACCGCAAATACGAACATAAGCACACGCGCCTTGTATTCAATGGTGGTGTGCACATGACAAATTTTTCACACGGACCTTGCGTCTGTTTGAAAAACCCGCTGATATGTCCGTTTTTTATATCAGCAGCACAGGCTGCAAAACATCTTGCACACATGCACGCTGATGACATCCGTGTGTCATCATTGTAACACACACCAGCACCTGGGAAAAAGCAGTACAGTTTGCGCTGTTCCCAGGCACCAGGTGTTGAAGACATCTCTGATCATTGTCGCCTGCTCTCCCTGAGTTCAGCATGACCAGACGACAATGATGGGAGTTGTATTCAACATCTGCTGTGTATATCGTGTGTAAAATTAAGAATTAAGTAAAAAAAATTGGTGTGGGCTCCCGTGTAATTTTGATAACCATCAGAAGGAAAGCCCACATCTAGTGGCTGATGTTACTAATCTGGGAAAGGGGACAATATCCTAAAAGATTCCAAGGTTATTAACCCCTTTACCTCCAAGGGTGGTTTGCACGTTAATGACCAGGCCAATTTTTAGAATTCTGACCACTGTGCCTTTATGAGGTTATAACTCTGGAACGCTTCAACGGATCCCGATGATTCTGAAACTGTTTTCTCGTGATATATTGTACTTCATGATAGTGGTAAAATTTCTTTGATATTACCTGCGTTCATTAGTGAAAAAAATGGAAATTTGGCGAAAATTTAGAAAATTTCGCAATTTTCCAACTTTGAAATTTTATGCAATTAAATCACAGAGATATGTCACACAAAATACTTAATAAGTAACATTTCCCACATGTTTACTATATATAAGCACAATTTTGGAACCAACATTTTTTTTTGTTAGGGAGTTATAAGGGTTAAAAGTTGACCAGCAATTTCTCATTTTTACAACACCATTTTTTTTTAGGGACCACATCTCATTTGAAGTCATTTTGAGGGGTCTATATGATAGAAAATAACCAAGTGTGACACCATTCTAAAAACTGCACCCCTCAAGGTGCTCAAAACCATATTCAAGAAGTTTATTAACCCTTCAGGTGTTTCACAGGAATTTTTGGAATGTTTAAATAAAAATGAACATTTAACTTTTTTTTCACAAAAAATTTACTTCAGCTCCAATTTGTTTTATTTTACCAAGGGTAACAGGAGAAAATGGACCCCAAAAGTTGTTGTAAAATTTGTCCTGAGTATGTCGATACCCCATACGTGGGGGTAAACCACTGTTTGGGCGCAAGACAGAGCTCGGAAGGGAAGGAGCCATTTGACTTTTCAATGCAAAATTGACAGGAGTTGAGATGGGACGCCATGTTGCGTTTGGAGAGCCACTGATGTGCCTAAAAATTGAAACCCCCCACAAGTGACACCATTTGGAAAGTAGACCCCCTAAGGAACTTATCTAGATGTGTGGTGAGCACTTTGACCCATTAAATGATTCACAGAAGTTTATAATGCAGAGCCGTAAAAATATAAAATCATATTTTTTCACAAAAATTATCTTTTCGCCCCAATTGTTTATTTTCCCAAAGGTAAGAGAAGAAATTGGAACCCAAAAGTTGTTGTACAATTTGTCCTGAGGACGCTGATACCCCATATGTGGGGGTAAACCACTGTTTGGGCGCATGGGAGAGCTTGGAAGGGAAGGAGCGCCGTTTGACTTTTCAATGCAAAATTTACAGGAATTGAGATGGGACGCCATGTTGCGTTTGGAGAGCCACTGATGTGCCTAAACATTGAAACCCCCCACAAGTGACACCATTTTGGAAAGTAAACCCCCTAAGGAACTTATCTAGATGTGTGGTGAGCACTTTGACCCATTAAGTGATTCACAGAAATTTATAATGCAGAGCTGTAAAAATAAAAAATCATATCTTTTCACAAAAATGATGTTTTCGCCCCCAATTTTTTATTTTCCCAAGGGTAAGAGAAGAAATTGGACCCCAAAAGTTGTTGTACAATTTGTCCTGAGTACGCTGATACCCCATATGTGGGGGTAAACCACTGTTTGGGCGCATGGGAGAGCTCGGAAGGGAAGGAGCGCCATTTGACTTTTAAATGCAAAATTGACAGGAATTGAGATGGGATGCCATGTTGCGTTTGGAGAGCCACTGATGTGCCTAAACATTGAAACCCCCCACAAGTGACACCATTTTGGAAAGTAGACCCCCTAAGGAACTCATCTAGATGTGTTGTGAGAGCTTTGAACCCCCAAGTGTTTCACTACAGTCTATAACGCAGAGCCGTGAAAATAAAAATTCCTTTTTTTTCCACAAAAATTCTTTTTTAGCCCCCAGTTTTGTATTTTTCCAAGGGTAACAGTTGAAATTGGACCCCAAACGTTGTTGTCCAATTTGTCCTGAGTACGCTGATACCACATATGTGGGGGGGAACCACCGATTGAGCGCATGGCAGAGCTCGGAAGGGAAGGAGCGTCATTTGGAATGCAGACTTAGATGGATTTGTCTGCAGGCGTCACATTGCGTTTGCAGAGCCCCTAATGTACCTAAACAGTAGAAACCCCCCACAAGTGACCCCATATTGGAAACAAGACCCCCCAAGGAACTTATCTAGATGTATTGTGAGAACTTTGAACCCCCAAGTGTTTCACTACAGTTTATAACGCAAAGCCATGAAAATAAAAAATCCTTTTTTTTCCCACAAAATTATTTTTTAGCCCCCAGTTTTGTATTTTCCCAAGGGTAACAGGAGAAATTGGACCCCAAAAGTTGTTGTCCAATGTGTCCTGAGTACGCTGATACCCTATATGTTTGGGTAAACCCCTGTTTGGGCGCACGGGAGAGCTCAGAAGGGAAGGAGCACTGTTTTACTTTTTCAACGCAGAATTGGCTGGAATTGAGATTGGACGCCATGTCGCGTTTGGAGAGCCCCTGATGTGCCTAAACAGTGGAAACCCCCCAATTATAACTTAAACCCTAATCCAAACACATCCCTAACCCTAATCCCAACAGTAACCCTAACCACACCCCTAACCCTGACACACCCCTAACCCTAATCCCAACCCTATTCCCAACCGTAAATGAAATCCAAAACCTAACCCTAACTTTAGCCCCAACCCTAACTCTAACTTTAGCCCCAACCCTAACTGTAGCCTTAACTCTAACCCTTGCCCTAACCCTAAGGGGGTGATGAAGGGGGGTTTGATTTACTTTTATAGCGGGTTTTTTAGCAGATTTTTATGATTGGCAGCCATCACACACTGAAAGACGCTTTTTATTGCAAAAAATATTTTTTGCGTTACCACATTTTGAGAGCTATAATTTTTCCAGATTTTGGTCCACAGGGTCATGTGAGGTCTTGTTTTTTGCGGGACGAGTTGACGTTTTTATTTGTACCATTTTCGGGCACGTGGTGTTTTTTGATCGCTTTTTATTCTGATTTTTGTGAGGCAGAATGACCAAAAACCAGCTATTCATGAATTTCTTTTGGGGGAGGCGTTTATACCGTTCCACGTTTGGTAAAATGTATAAAGCAGTTTCATTCTTTGGGTCAGTACGATTACAGCGATACCTCATTTATATCATTTTTTTATGTTTTGGCGCTTTTATACGATAAAAACTATTTTATAGAAAAAATAATTATTTTTGCATCGCTTTATTCTGAGGACTATAACTTTTTTCTTTTTTCTTTGATGATGCTGTATAGCGGCTCATTTTTTGCGGGACAAGATGATGTTTTCAGCAGTAAAATGGTTATTTATATCCGTCTTTTTGATCGCGTGTTATTCCACTTTTTGTTTGGCGGTATGATAGTAAAGCGTTGTTTTTTGCCTCTTTTTTTTTTTTTTTTTTTTACGGTGTTCACTGAAGGGATTAACTAGTGGGACAGTTTTATAGGTCGGGTCGTTACGGACGCGGCGATACTAAATATGTGTACTTTTATTGTTTTTTTAATTTAGATGAAGAAATGTATTTATAGGGACAATATTTTATTTTTTTTTAATTTTGGGGGGGATTTTTTTGAAATTTTTTTTACACATGTGAATATATATATTTTTTTACACTATAACATTGCCCGGGGGGGGGGGGGGGGGGGGGGGGTCGGGGGGGGCGCATCATGTTATAGTGTAAGATCGCTGATCTGACAGTTTGCACAGCACTCTGTCAGATCGACGATCTGACGTGCACAGCTCCTCCAGGCTTCCCTGCGCCTGCTCTCAGCAGGCGCTGTGAATCCACCTTCCTGCAGGACCCGGATGCTGCGGCCATTTTGGATCCGGGCCTGCTGCAGGGAGGAGGAGGTAAGAGACCCTTGGAGCAACGTGATCACATCGTGTTGCTCCGGGGGTCTCAGGGAAGCACGCAGGGAGCCTCCTCCCTGCGCGATGCTTCCCTATACCACCGGAACACTGCGATCATGTTTGATCGCAGTGTGCCGGGGATTAATGTGCCGGGGGCGGTCCGTGACCACTTCTGGCACATAGTGCCGGATGTCAGCTGCGATAGTCAGCTGACACCCGGCCGCGATCGGCCGCGCCCGATCGCATATGATGTACTATCCCGTCAGTGGTCATATGGGCCCACCCCACCTCTATGGGATTGTACGTCTAATGTCAGAAAGGGGTTAATAACAGCTCACAGCGGTTTGCTTAACCTTTACTGGTTAGTTTACGAGGGAGCCCAGAAAAAAAAATAACGTAGGGTCCCACTATAAATTCTAACCAACAGAGGCTAAACAGACGGCTGTGGGCTGGTATTAATACCAAGGGAAGGTGCCATGGATATTGGCCCCCCTCCCAGGCTACCAACATCAGCCCTCAGCTGCCCCAGAAATGAGGCATCCATAAGATATGCTAAATCTGGTGATTAGACTCGCTCTTCCCACTTGTCCACGCCATTTTTAAAGTTGTTTTATTTATTTAAAAATAAAGAACAAGTATAGCAGAAAAATAACACACAAAGCAATGATTATATAGCACACTGACCTATATCTATCTATCTATCTATATATAAAAGTAAAAATGGAACAGCACACTATTTGGTCAGTGGGTGCCCAGGCCTCCCCAGCAAATCATCCAATGCTTGCCAAAACATAGAAGTGAAAAAGGAAAGCAGCACTCCAGTACCCATCAAAAAAGTGAGGTGGACTTTATTGGACCCACATGGCATAACAACGTGCAGGCTCACATGAGCCTTTCTCAAGGCTTCAGAAAGGCTCATTCGAGCCAGGACGTCACCACGCCATGTGGGTCCAATAAATTCCACGTCACTTTTTTTGATGGGTACTGGAGTGCTGCCTTCCTTTTTTACTTCACTCTATCGATCATGTTCCTCATCACTATCTCTATCTTTGTACATCTTTAATACATAACACTCTTTAATTTCTATGCATTTCATGCCATACATGTCACACTGACAGCACTTGGACACATGGACACGAACAGTACACGGACAAATGGACAGCATATGGATCATGGATGTCACAGACGTACAAACAGATGGCACACGGGAACGGATCTCTCCAGTACTAGTTTTTCCAGTACCAAAATAACCAGGATGTATGAAGGAGGCTTTAAAGTAATTTTGACTAGGGGTGCCCAAACATTTACATGCCATTGTATTGTACTGCAACAAACACATTTATGCTAGGATGTACATTTAGCTGAAGAGTATTGCAGCAGAGATCCATGGCTCCATATGTGGCAATACACACTGCTGGTCAATCAGAGGCCAGCAGCTGACGTCAGTGTGGCAGTGATGTCATGCGCTCCTGACACTTGCACACTGAAGTCAGCTGCCAGCTTCAGAAGAGGATGCCGTGCGGTGGGGGAGCAGATGGGAGGTGAGTATAATTGTTCTATGCATTAAAAAACAACAGCAGAACTGGTGACATATATACCAAGATGGGGGATATAGTATTATTTATTGTAAACCAGAATGAGGTCCAGGATAAGGGACATATATGCCAGTAATGGAGATATATATACCTGGATGGGGCACAGCATAAGGGAAACATATACATACCAGGATGATGAACATATACACCTGGATGGAGAACATACATATTTGTATATATAAACCATGATGGTTTGCGGGGCAGGTGTCTCGGTCCAAATCTTGCACCAGCGCCCATCATACTCTAGTTATGCTACTAGGCACATACATACATAGACATACATAGACATTTTTTTCAATAGGAAGAGGGTCATGTGCACATATCAAACATATTGACAATTTCACAAGAAAAACAATGGTGTGCTTGGTTTTAACAAATCTTTATTCTTTCATGAGTTATTTACAAGTTTATGACCACTTATAAAATGTGTTCAAAGTGCTGCCCATTGTGTTGGATTGTCAATGCAACCCTCTTCTCCCACTCTTGACACACTGATAGCAACACCGCAGAAGAAATGCTATCACAGGCTTCCAGTATCCGTTGTTTCAGATGCAGCACATCTCGTATCTTCACAGCATAGACAATTGCCTTCAGATGACCCCAAAGATAAAAGTCTAAGGTGATCAGATCGGGAGACCATGGTGGCCATTTAACTGGCCCACGATGACAAATCCACTTTCCAGGAAACTGTTCATGGAGGAATGCTTGGACCTGACACCCATAATGTGGTGGTGCACCATCTTGGGGTCCTGGGTTCACATCTACATTTTCTTCCTGTGTTTGTGTAGGTTTCCTGCAGGTACTCCTCTGTTTTTTCCACATTCTAAATACATGGAACTGACCGCATTGAGTAAAGGAAGATGAATGTCTAGATGACAGCCATTGATGACACCCCCGCACCCACCTATTCCACAACTATCCACATTACATGTTTCCAAGCTGCGCTTTGATTCTTTGTTACAACTTTCATTATCCACTGATATAACAAACTGAGGTTCTACCCCCCCTCCCTTGTGTCCAGTGACACCTCTTCGCGCCTATGCTACAGTCTGTGTTGGATTGGCTGCAGTCAATAACTGGGCTCAGCAGGTTGTGCCATCTATAATAGACAGTACGGCTGACCCCACCGATTGTCTAAAGTGGTTATGACATCATGGCTCCATCCTATCAACTATGACCTGAGAAGCGTTTGAAAGACAGAACTGGACCTGAACAGTGGCCAGAGCTTATAGGCAGAGGCTTCTCAGTCATTGTCAACAAGCGGGTAGAACCCGTCGTGGACCCACCTGTATGACTAGTCAATAGCGCAGCTTGGTCCTCGGCCGGCTATTAAAAGTATGTTTTTCCCTGAAATGCTGCAGTATTTCAGAGACAAACATACATGGTGGAGATCATACAGCCAATGCCTGACACATGCATCCCACGGTTTGAGCAGCATGTTTCAGATGACAGGTTTCCTTTAATTCCAATCCTATCAGTTACAGTAAGAACCTGGCTGTGGAATAAAGGTACAATCCTGACAAAATCTTGCAAGTACAGTGGACTGTAACCACAAGTTATTATGACATTCTCATGACAATATGCTGTATGTATCATCAATATTTAAGAGGTTAAAGCTAAGGCAACACGACAATGTATGCACGTGACAGCAATTCTCAGACAAGTTGGGCAACAAAACCATTTGTGGCTCCCGTCTGCAACTTGTTATTGAGTGACTATTTTAGAACTGTTGTATATAAAACCTGCCACTCAAAACGCTGCATTGATGTAATTTATAAGTGCAAACAATCCAAAACATAAATGTACATGTTTTTGGTCAACACATGACCTTCATCAGTTATCTGGATTACAGCAGCGAAAGATAAAGAGAGGATTGGCAGCACGTGCTGCAGCATATTCTTCTGAGTATAGTAAACTATTAAAAACATTTTTTTTCTATAAAAGAGAGAAAAATATGCCTATTGCAGGTTAGTCAGCCATTTATAAATGTCAAGACTGTTAGATTAATGGTAAGACCTCACTTCCTTACTGACTTAAATCCCACAATGTCTGTCTGCTATTTCATCCTTCTTTTCTGCTCATTTTCTAAAACTGAACATGGAGAAAACAGAATTCATCATCTTTCCCCCACCTCACTCTACCCCTCCACCCGACCTATCCATCAATGTCAATGGCTGCTCACTTTCCCCGATCCCGCACGCTCGGTGCCTCGGGGTGATCCTTGACTCTACCCTCTCTTTCAAGCCACATATCCAAGCCCTTGCCTCCTCTTGCCGATTCCAACTCAAAAACATTTCCCGGATCCGTGCATTCCTTGACCATGAAACCACAAAAACCCTAGTACATGCCCTTATCATCTCCCGTCTCGACTACTGCAACCTCCTACTCTCTGGCCTCCCTTCTAGCACTCTGGCACCACTCCAATCCATCCTAAACTGTGCTGCCCGACTAATCCACCAGTCTCCCCGTTACTCCCCAGCCTCTCCTCTCTGCCAGGCCCTTCACTGGCTTCATATTGCCCAGAGGCTACAGTTCAAAACACTAACTATGACATACAAAAGCCATTCACAATCTGACTCCTCCATACATCTGTGACATGGTCTCCCGTTACCTACCTGCACGCAACCTTCGATCATCTCATGATCTCCTTCTCTACTCCTCTCTCATCTCTTCCTCCCATAACCGCATCCAAGACTTCTCCCGTGCTTCGGCTATACTCTGGAACTCTCTACCCCAACACATCAGACTCTCACCTACCACAAAAACCTTCAAAAGGAACCTGAAGACTCACCTCTTCCGACAAGCCTACAATCTGCAGTGATCCCCAGTCTACTGAACCGCCACATGACCAGCTCTACCCTCACCTAGTGTATCCTCACCCATCCCCTGTAGACTGTGAGCCCTCGCGGGCAGGGTCCTCTCTCCTCCTGTAATTGTGTGTGCCTTGTTTTACTCATGTTTATTGTACTTGTCTATATTTGCCCCGTTCACATTTAAAGCGCCATGGAATAAATGGCGCTATAAAAATGAATAATAATAATAATAATAATAATAATAATAAAAAGACGCCTATGATGACAACTTCTCCTTTCCAAAAATGAGAAAGTCCAGGATCTGATTTTATAGCACATTTTTATAGAAATTTATAAGTGTCTGTAACACCTATTCATTCCATTGAAAAGGAACGCTTACGACCATTAACATATGTTTGACTAACGTGTTTTTAAAGGGAATATGTCACCAGGTTTTTGCCACCTAATCTCAGAGCAGCATAATGTATAAGCCAAGATGCTAATTCTATTGATGTATCACTTACTGGGCTGCTTAGTGTTGATTTTATTAAGTCACTGTTTTATCAGCAGCAGATTATCACTAGAGGACTAGTAAACCTGTTGCCAAGTAGTCCTTCATATTCATTAGCTCTATATAGCCCCGCCCCCACCATTGACAGCTTCCTGTGTACAAATAGCTGCCAATCAGTGTACACAGGTAGCTATCAATCAATGGTATGGGCAGGGTTATGTCATGCAAGCCTTAGGACAGCCAGTGCCAACAACACTAGAACAGCACCTGCAGCAAAGGCGAGTATAGCTGTTATCATTTCATAAGAAGGTAAAATAGTGATTGAAAAGTAGTTGTCCTAGTATTGTACAACTCCCTCAAATTTTCCTATCCTCAGATTAAGTGATATTTGTGTATTTTAACCAAGAATTGACCTTAGCCTGAACAGGTATAGGAGCCTCTCCACTTCTTTTCGTCTGTAGGACCCGTGGAAGCGCAGTAGCGCAAAACAGCCGTCGTCTGTCACAATTCACATTCTCCCCTGCTGAAGATTCTTCCATTTCAATAAAGGACTGATTTTTAGGACGGTAAGTGCTCTCAGTTTTCTTATTTCATTGGAATTTTTTTTATTCTTAGGAACGGAGGCAGACGCTTGCAGCGGTGACAGCCAGGGTTCGTCGGAGGGGTGAGTATATCCATATTTTTTATTTTTATTCTTTATTTTTTACATGAATATGGATCCCAGGGCCTGAAGGAGAGTTTCCTCTCCTCCAGACCCTGGGAACCACACGCCGTATAAGATGACTGGGCGTATAAGATGACCCCCGTCTTATACGGCGGGCATATCCCAAATTCCATATTTTATATGGAAAAGTTGGGGGTCGTCTTATACGCCCAGTCATCTTATACACCAGAAAATACGGTATATTTATGCACACACTGACCAAAGCTAATAGTGAATAGCAAGAAAACAGATTTCTAATAAGCTGGCTGTGGTAACACATTTTTAATTACAGCTTTTTGAAATCTCAGGGTATTCCGTAAAACCCTAAAGTACCCGCATTTTATGTGGACACTGAACCCAGTTACCAAGCGTTATGCAAATAAATGACCATCACTATCTTTCTGTTACTACAGGTAAACCAAAAGATAAATGTTACACAAATACTTTATGCCAATTTACAGATCCAACAAACCAACTATATGTGGGAGACAGTATAATTAGTATATAGACCCTTTAACTGAGGCACTGAAATAATGTATGATGCCCAGTGATCAGCCTTTGGTAATGTTATATATTGATACACAGGGGAGTCAAATGGTTCTATTTTGTTATAAAGAGGGTTAAATTGTGCCATAAAGTTTTGTATATTTTGAATTAAAGGGTTTATATGATGAAAATAAGTTATCACCATTTTGAAGAATAGGTGCTAACTTTCTAATCAGTGGAGGTCCGATTGCTGGGAACTGCACCGCTTGGCAGAACAGGGAACTTTTATCCCAGTTACAAAACAGAACAGCTGGTCAGATGCCCAACTGTTACTCCTTTCAATCCTTATTATATTATTATATGGGCTGTCAGGAAAACCTGAGCACATGCGCATTGCCACTCTATTCTAACTGGGATAAAAGTGGCAATTGGTAGGCATCCAAATCGTGGGACCCTTACCAATCAATAAGTTAGTCACTTATCCAATGGTTAGGGGACAACTTGTTTTCACTGATCAACCCCTGTAAGTCAAGAATACACCATTCTTATCCTATTCTAAACTGACAGTTCAGCTATTTTCCAGTTGCAACAATGCACAGTTTTTGTACTCACCCTGGGTGGGACGAAAATTTTCAGTAGCTCTTCATCTCCAGCTCTAAAGCACTGAGAAGCCCAGTCTGATACCTGTAATACAAATGCAAGTCATTTAGAATAGAAAGAAAGGGATTACCCTCAGCAATTACATGGTTTCCAATGAAAATGAGACTGAAACATCAGCAACCTTCTTAAGTGACCTATGACTAATATCTGAAATACATGAACTGTACTGTAAAAAAATACGTGGGAATAAAATAGATTGAAGAAAATAGTTTGAACAGTAATTGTCATTTTAATTTTTATTTAATAAATCAATAGCACATAAGATATATCACAAAGTTGCTTTATTTCATAACAGAGAAATCTGCTTTCCCTTGCTGGATTGTTATTTCACGCTCAGTAAAATCTCTAATATCTGTATTCCGTGAAGACATATTTTTACATTACTGACATAGGAGATGGCAGTTGGCGCTTTTGAAATTCTATGAGGCGGGAGTAGCTGGATGCAGACAGACATTTTAAGGTAAGATCTGCTGAAACACTAGCTATCGTTCTCCATAAAACTTTGGCACCAACTGCCATCTCCTCTTTCAGTGATGGGAAAATTCGGTCTTCACTGAAGACAGATTTTACCCGAGAATTGAGAATTTTGAAAATGAAAGAACAATCCAGGAGCAGAACGCAATTTTATATAATCTAATCTATTACAAAGTTTCTTATTTTCATAGTTCCAAAAATTAAAATGTGTTACTCTTTAAAGAGGCACTACCAGGAATTTTTTAAAACTAAATCTGTGTATATATGTGTATGTAGAAGGGTTGAGCGAAACAGATCGGCATTTTTCAAAAGTCGCCGACTATTAGCAAAGTCGGGTTTCGTGAAACCCAACCCGATCCCACTCTGGGATCGGGTCGGCGGTACACGATCTGTAATCCAAAGTCGGGTTTCGTTTTTTATATATATATATATATATATATATATATATATATATATATATATATATATATATATATATATATATATATCATAGAGACACATATATATATATATATATTTATATTTACTTCAGCGCGATAATGTTGAAAAGCCGGTAATTCAATTGCCGGCTTTTCATTTCTCCTGCCTAAACCCGACATGATATGAGACATGGTTTACATACAGTAAACCATGTCATATCCCCCTTTTTTTGCATATTCCACACTACTAATGTTAGTAGTGTGTATGTGCAAAATTTCGGCGCTGTAGCTATTAAATTTAAGGGTTAAATCGCGGAAAAATTTGGCGTGGGCTCCCGCGCAATTTTCTCCGCCAGAGTGGTAAAGCCAGTGACTGAGGGCAGATATTAATAGCCTAGAGAGGGACCATGGTTATTAGCCCCCCCTGGCTACAAACATCTGCCCCCAGCCACCCCAGAAAAGGCACATCTGGAAGATGCGCCTATTCTGGCACTTGGCCACTCTCTTCCCACTCCCGTGTAGCGGTGGGATATGGGGTAATGAAGGGTTAATGCCACCTTGCTATTGTAAGGTGACATTAAGCCAGATTAATAATGGAGAGGCGTCAATTATGACACCTATCCAATATTAATCCAATTGTATGAAAGGGTTAAAAAACACACACACACACATTATTAAAAAGTATTTTAATGAAATAAACACACAGGTTGTTGTAATATTTTATTGCTCTCTCAATCCACCTGAAGACCCTTGCTTGGAAAAATAATAAACCAACAATATACATACCCTCTGATGAACTGTCACGTCCCACGAGGTAAATCCATCTGAAGGGGTTAAAATAGTTTACAGGCAGGAGCTGTGCTAATGCAGCTGTGCGCATGCCTGTAAACCCCGGCGAATGAAGGAAATGTAGGTCAATGACCTATAGTTACCTTCAGTCGCGGTGATGCGCCCTCTGCTGGATGTCCTCATGAACTGCAGCCTGGGAACTTTTTCCCACGCTCCAGGTCTATTGAGAAAACTCGATCTCAAAAAATGAAAAGTCGCTCAACCCTAGTATGTAGTATAGTGTGTGCGTGTTTATATACTCACCTACCACCACCTTCTCGGGTATACAGCGCAGTTCTGCTCCTTTTCTCACTGACGTCACCAGTCTTCAGACTCTCAGGGTCACACTGCATGCTGCATGACCCAGAAGTGGTTTTTGCCATGTAAGCCTATGGAGCGTGAGAATGAGGTTCTATAGACTTAAGGCCCCGTCACACACAGCGACGCTGCAGCGATACAGACAACGATGCTGATCGCTGCAGCGTCGCTGTTTAGTCGCTGTGTGGTCGCTGGGGAGCTGTCACACAGACCGCTCTCCAGCGACCAACGATGCCGAGGTCCCCGGGTAGCCAGGGTAAACATCGGGTTGCTAAGCGCAGGGCCGCGCTTAGTAACCCGATGTTTACCCTGGTTACCAGTGTAAAATGTAAAAAAAACAAACAGTACATACTTACATTCGCGTCCCCCGGCGTCCGCTTCCTGCACTGACTGAGCGCCGGCCCTAACAGCAGAGCGGTGACATCACCGCTGTGCTGTGCTTTCACTTTACGGCCGGCAGTCAGTCAGTGTGGGAAGCAGACGGCAAGGGACCTGACGGACACCGGAATGTGAGTATGTACTGTTTGTTTTTTTTACATTTACGATGGTAACCAGGGTAAACATCGGGTTACTAAGTGCGGCCCTGCGCTTAGTAACCCGATGTTTACCCTGGTTACCAGTGAAGACATCGCTGAATCCGTGTCACACACACCGATTCAGCGATGTCAGCGGGACCTCAACGACCAAAAAAAGGTCCAGGCCATTCCGACATGACCAGCGATCTCACAGCAGGGGCCTGATCGCTGGTACGTGTCAAACATAGCGAGATCGCTACTGAGGTCGCTGTTGCGTCACAAAACTTGTGACTCAGCAGCGATCTCGCTAGCGATCTCGCTATGTGAGACGGGGCCTTTACATTGCAAAAGAGACTTCTCGCTCATGCATAGGACATAGTGTGAGCTGGCTGAAGTGCGATGATGCCACAGCTTGCATCCCGGAGAAGACGGTATTAGGTGAGTATATTAGCACAAATGCTACACTACATGTCCATATAAACAAATTAACAAACGAAAAATCGTCATGGGAGTGCTTCTTTAAAGGGAATCTGTCAACAGGATTGACCCTCCTAGGCTGTATACAAGTGCTTCTCACAAAATCAGAATGTCATCAAAAAGTTAATTTATTTCAGTTCATCAATACAAAAAGGGAAACTCATATATAGAGTCATTACAAACAGAGTGATCAATTTCAAGAGTTTATATTTATTAATATTGAGGATTATGGCTTACAGCCAATGAAAACCCAAAAGCCATTATCTCAGTAAATTAGAATAATTAACAAAAGACAACTCTAAAGGCTTCTTAAGGGTACCGTCACACAGTGCAATTTTGATCGCTATGACGGCACGATCCGTGACGTCGCAGCGATCGCATGATTATCGCTCCAGCGTCGTAGACTGCGGTCACACGTTGCAATCACGGCGCTGGAGCGATGCCGAAGTCCCCGGGTAACCAGGGTAAACATCGGGTAACTAAGCGCTGGGCCGCGCTTAGTAACCCGATGTTTACCGTGGTTACCAGCGTAAAAGTAAAAAAAAACAAACCGTACATGCTCACCATCTGATGTCCGTCCGGTCCCTTGCCGTCCGCTTCCTGCTCTGACAGATCCGGCCGTATAGTGAGAGCAGAGTGCAGCGGTGACGTCACCGCTGTGATCTGCTCTCACTTTCCGGCCGGCAGACAGTCAGAGCGGGAAGCGGACGGCAAGGGACCGGACGGACATCAGATGGTGAGCATGTACGTTTTTTTTTTTTTTACTTTTACGCTGGTAACCACGGGAAACATCGGGTTACTAAGCGCGGCTCTGCGCTTAGTTACCCGATGTTTACCCTGGTTACCAGCGAACGCATCGCTGGATCGCTGTCACACACAACGATCCAGCGATGTCAGCGGGTGATCAAGCGACGAAAGAAAGTTCCAAACGATCTGCTACGACGTACGATTCTCAGCAGGATCCCTGATCGCTGCTGCGTGTCAGACACTGCGATATCGTAACGATATCGCTAGAACGTCACGAATCGTACCGTCGTAGCGATCAAAATTGCACTGTGTGACGGTACCCTAAGAGTTTAAAAAGTTCCCTTAGTCTGTTTCAGTAGGCTCCACAATCATGGGGAAGACTGCTGATTTGACAGATGTCCAGAAGGCAGTCATTGACACACGCCACAAGGAGGGTAAGCCACAAAAGGTCATTGCTAAAGAAGTTGGCTGTTCACAGAGTGCTGTATCCAAGCATATTAATGGAAAGTTGAGTGGAAGCAAAAAGTGTGGTAGAAAAAGCTACACAAGCAACCGCGATAACCGCAGCCTTGAAAGGATTGTTAAGAAGGATCGCATTCCTTGTGTCAAGCCACTCATGACCAATAGACAATGCCAGATGCGTCTTACCTGGGCAAAGAAGAAAAAGAACTGGACTGTTGCTCAGTATTTTCAGATGAAAGTAAATTTTGCATTTCATTTGGAAATCAAGGTCCCAGAGTCTGGAGGAAGAGTGGAAAGGCACACAATCCAAGCTGCTTGAGGTCTAGTGTGAAGTTTCTACAATCAGTGATGGTTTGTGGAGCTATGTCATCTACTGGTGTAGGTCCACTACGTTTTATCAAGACAAAAGTCAGTTCAGCTGTCTACCAGGAAATTTTTAGAGCACTTCATGCTTCCCTCTGCCGGCAAGCGTTTTGGAGATGGAAATTTCATTCTCCGGCAGGACTTGGCATCTGTCCACACTGCCAAAAGTACCAATACCTTTAAAAACAACATTATCACTGTGCTTGATTGGCCAGCAAGCTCGCCTGACCTTAACCCTATAAAGAATCTATGGGGTATCATCAAGAGGGAAATGAGAGACACCAGACCCAACAATGCAGACGAGCTGAAGGCTGTATCAAAGCAACTTGGGCTTCTATAACACCTCAGCGGTGCCACAGGCTGATCGCCTCCATGACACGCTGCAATGATGCAGTAATTGATGCAAAAGGAGCCCCGACCAAGTACTGAGTGCGTTTACTGAACATACATTTCAGTAGGCCAACATTTTGGATTTTAAAATAATTTTTCAAGCTGGTGTTATAAAGTATTCTAATTTACTGAGATAATGACTTTTGGGTTTTCATTCGCTGTAAGCCATAATCATCAACATTAACATAAATAAACACTTGAAGTAAATCACACTGTTTGTAATGACTCTATATAATACATGAGATTCAATTTTTTATATTGAAGAAGTGAAATAAATTAACTTTTTGATCATATTCTAATTTAGTGAGAAGCACTTGTACATGGGCATACAAATCATAGAAAGTTGAATAAAATGATGCCTTGATATCTGCAATCCAATGTCTTATTCTAGAGAAACCCACGTTTTTCCTAATATGTAAATGAGGTGTCAAAGGGGTTGTCCGGTCTAAAATGAAAAGTCTGCAGTCACGCTGTGTGGCTGCAGAATTGTGAATCCCCCCAGTGCACTGTGCCCTGTGAGGAATCGCCATTGTCTGCACCGGGAACGGCAGTCAAGTATGGGATATGCATACTCCCGGGCGGAACCCGTCTAGTGGGCGCAGCCTCACTCAATACAAGTGGTCTGCGAGAATTCACAAGTCTGCAGCCACACAGTGACTGCAGACTTTTCAATTTAGACAGGACAACCTATTTAAGATCTATGGATCGGATACAGATCTTCCTTAGAATCTGCCTCCAGAGCTAATAGAGCTAACGTTATATGAAAGGAGAAATTCCCACTTGAGACGTGTAGAACAGGCTGTCAGTCATTACATATCACACTGGTATCGCCCCCTTTCATTTAAAATAAGCTCTGGAAGCAGATTTTCAGGGAGATCTATATTAATTTGTTCAGAGTGGCCTATATCACGTTCCCTAATCAAAGTCATTTTATGTGAAAGTTTGCGTGTGTATCTCCACCGATCCCCCACCCCCTGAAGATGGGTGGACCTTCACTGTAAAAACATCATTGTAAATACACATCTGTACTTTGTATCTCCCCCACCTCATTGTTGACTGTAAGCTCTCACGAGCAGGGTTGTTTTATTTTGCGTTAATCATCATATTATTGTTAACGCTGTTACTTATGACTGTTGTGTTTGAAACTGTTTAGCTGTAAAGTGCTGTGGAATATGTTGGCGCTATATAAATAAAGATTATTATTATTATTATCCAGCCCATAGATCTTAACCGCATATTTATATGCTAAAAAACATACTGACAGAATCTCTACAATGTGATTTCTAACTCATATTGATAAGTTTATACACATCTATGTATGTCTACAATCGGTATGAGGAACAATAAAATATACAGTGCAGCTGCAATTAGAATTAATCGTCTGGTTCTTATCGTATTTTCCAAAATTGTTGTTTTAGCAATGACCATGCCTGGTATAGTATACATTTTTATAAATCAGTAATCTGCACAGGATTTGAAATTATCTAAGAAAAAAAATTGTAGAGGGTCAGCTTGTTTGCATGTGGTGTGCAATATCCATTTACTCAGCAATTGTGGAGGAGATCCAGAAAATCTAATGCAAAGAAGAGGTAGAACAGTTGCTAATAGCTACCAATGACATAAGTGCATTTGTATTTAATACATCTTGGAAACATTAAAGCTGTAGTCTGATTAGTTTCCATATATTCTTGCAAAGGACCTACTAGTGATAACGTTTAGAGATGTGCGAACCCAAACAGTAAAGTTCGGCGTCCGTACCGAACACCTACTGTTCTTCACCAGGAAGTCCGTGTTACTGTTCCGGTTCGGCTGCCCGAACATTGGGTGTTTGTCGCGCTGTCATGTGCACGACAGCACGGCAAACACCGCTTCTGATCGGTGGTGAAATCATCCCCATCGGTCAGAGAGCCGCAGTTCCCATGCTTTCAAAAGACAGCGCGAGCACTTAGCTGTGATAGGAGGTATGGGCGCCACTGTTCATGGTTGTGGCATGACATTGTTTTGTCACGTATGTCAAGTACTGGCTAGAGTGAATCAGCTGCGGTCTTTTGTCAAATAGAAGTGGTTTGTTGTCTGCATCTGGCAAGTAACACAATGTCACACCAGCACCAGGAACAGCGGTTCTGTCATCGCTGTGTGTGGGGGGTAGGGTTGAGCGGGGCATTGATTGACAGTTTGGATCAGTGGTCCAAACTGTGCACTCCCAAAGTTGCTAATATGAGACAGCCTTGTCTCAACCTCAGCCAGCTTCAGTGTAATCTTTACAAGCTCGGCAGAAAAGAGCTTGTAGGCACTGCACATGTTCTAGCAGACTAACAGCGGTGGCCAGTCTGTTCTACAATGAGCTATAAACAACAAAGTAAAAAAATTAACTATATCTGCTGACCAGGGAGCCAAGTTATAATAAGTAGTAAATGGGAAAGTTGCTTGTTTTTACCAGTATTTTCCAATTACTCCCATCTTTAAAGATGGGAATAACCTTTTAATGACCAATCATTCGAAGATGGCAGTATAGACCCATAAATATAAATGGCAGTATAGACCCACAAAGTCACCCTTCTGTATGAAGCATCTAAGTATGCTCCCTTATTCTTCTAAATTGGCAGGGCCAATGTTTCTGTAACAGTCTCTAACTTGTTAATTCACTCATGTAGTAAATGTAGATTTTGCTTTATGTGATTTAGACCTTCCATGTGGGCACCATTGATTTTTGTGCTGTCTATACTCTATGGGTGCTTTCAATTTAACTTTAATTTCTCCGCGTTTGTAATGAAAAAAAACAATTCATGTCAACAGATACCAATCGATTCACTCACCAAGTGTTACAGATGTTGCAGAAACATTGCGTCTATTTGCTGCAATCGTGGTATAACGGCAATGCTTGTGCCACAATTTGGGGAACTAAAGGCAAAACCATGCCTTTTTGCCACCACTTTAAAAGAAAAAGTAACAATATTGATCAGAGCACATTTGGTAGAAATCTGCACGTGTATAATTACTTTGAGTCCATAAGCTCAATTTATTTATTGCATTTGCTTGTCAGGCCACGGTCGCACTTGAGAGTTTAATGCGAGAAACCTGCGCAAGTCTCTTGCATCAATACCCGGCACTGACGCCACCACTCGGGACCGGAGTGTGCGGCTGCATAGAAATACATGCATAGAAATACATGCAGCCGCACTCTCCAATCCCCAGTGCCGGCGGCCGTGCCGGGTATTGATGTAAGAGATTTGCGGGAGTTTCTTGCATTACATTCGCAAGTGTGACCCCGGCCTTATTATTGTGCTTGTTATGTGAACCCTTCCGTAGTGAATGGCGGTATAAAATGCATACGCAAATAATAATGTTCTGTGCATTTGGTATCAAATCTGACAGTTACACAATGCTTCACTGTCTTTAACAAAAGACGGGAAAGGATAATATAAAAAAAATGGAAACAAATTACAAAATAAATACCAAACTGTTAGGCTGTGTGCACATGTTGCTGATTTTGTGCGTTTTTTCCTTGTAGATTTTCTAGATAAACCTGAAGCAATCCTGATGTCAGCAAAGTGAATGAGAAGCCTCACGTGTCATGCAGATGTTGAGTATTTTTGACTTGCACGTTTGGTGAAAAAAACAATCTGCAGCATGTAAATTCTCTGTGCGCTTTTGCCGTGTTTTTCTCCATTGACTTCACTCAAATCAGTAAAAAACGCAGGGGAAAAAGCGCATCAAAAATGCTGAAAAAACGCTCGTTTTTTCAGCTGCATTTCTTGCCTAGAGATGCAGAAATTTTATGCAACGTGTGCACATAGCCTTAAAGCTCATGACATGACAAGTCCAAGAAAAAGAAAATGTCTTTCACCTGTTACATGAATGCCCCTTCCATTTAGGCCGGGATCACACATACGCGAGATAAAGCCGAGTCTTGCAGGTGAAAACCCAGCTCTGGCGCCGGCACTCCAGAGCGGAGCGTGCAGCTCCATGTATTGCTGTGCGGCTGCACGCTCTGCTCCGGAGTGCCGGCGCCAGAGCTGGGTTTTCACCTGCGAGACTCGGCCGTATCTCGCGTATGTGTGATCCCGGCCTCAAGGAGAGCTTTCCTCTCACTTAAACATCCAAATTATGGGTGATTAATCGTCCCATCTGCTAGGAAATACGAAAGCTGCAGCTTTTATTTCATCCATGACTCACCTCAAACCAGATCTGTGACGTTGCAGTGCACACACTTTGCTATTTTTGAAGATGAGACGGCACTTTTGGGGGGAGAGAGGCGGGGATGTTTCTGGGAATCAAAATATGCTCCAGGTTTTACAGTAATGATGTAGAAAAATGTATGTATGTACGTGGCATCCTAGGTCGTATCAATAGCGTCTTTATTACTCCCATGAATGTGTCTAACTAACCAATTGCTGATGTCTACCTCTGAGGGACAAACTACAACGTAGGCTCTGTTTACATCAGGTTTAGGCCTCCACTTGAAGGGAATCTGTCACCCGCTGGGACTTATATGACCTATTAATATGGGCATACAGGTAATAGAAATGTTACACTAGTCCTACCTGTATGTCTCATATTAATGGTCTTGTTGTTGAGAAATGTTATATTTTTTTCATATGCTAATGATTTCTTCCAGGCTCCAGGGCGTGCGGTGCCTGGAAGAAATCCCTGCCTCCTGTCCTCATTGTAAGGGCTCCTTCTCACTTGCGTAAAATACGTCCGAGTCTCGCAGGTTAAAACCCTGCTCTGGCGCCGGCACTCCAGAGCGCAGCGTGCAGCTCTATGTATTGCTGTGCGGCCGCACGCTCCGCTCTGGAGTGCCGGCGCCAGAGCAGGGTTTTATCCTGCGAGACTCGCACGTATTTCTTGCAAGTGAGAAGGAGCCCTAACACTCTCCCATGCACGTCAGTTATGGAGCCAGAATCCTGCGTCTGCTCCCCGCACTCCCTCAGATATGCATACCTGATCCTCTCTTATATGGGCACTGCATTCAGGGATCTTCTGTGCATGCGCTGGCCAGTCAATGTGACCTCCGATGTGCGATGCGCCTGTGCAGAAGATCCCTGAATGCGGTGCCCATATAAGGGAGGATCAGGTATGCATATCTGAGGGAGTGCAGGGCGCAGGATTCTGGCACCATAACTGACTTGCATGGGAGAGAGTCAGTGCTGTAATGAGGTCAGGGGGCAGGGATTTCTTCCAGGCACCGCACGCCCCGGAGCCTGGAAGAAATCATAAGGAAAGAATATAACATTTCTCAGCAACAAGACCATTAATATGAGGCATACAGGTAGGACTAGTGTAACATTTCTGTTACCTGTATGCCCATATTAATAGGTCATATACATCCCGGGGCGTGACAGATTCCCTTTAACACACATGTAAGGGTGCTTTCACAGTGCGCTTTGTCCTATGTTTGTTGGGTCTCGTTGGGGCTTACATCCAAACAACCTACATCTGAGTGTCTGCCTGCACTAGGCGTACACTCCCAAAAATGATGCAAGTCAGAGCACACGTAGATTCCATCGGCACTATTATAGTCAATTGCCCTATCCGCGTATATGCCTGAATCCTGTTTTGTGAGGGGTACGGATATAAGTTCACACAGGGCCGGCCTTTGCCCTGTGCGACCTGTGCGGCCGCACAGGGCGCCAAGGCTCGTTAGCATACAAGGGGCGCATTTGAGCTCAGCAGATTAATGTCACATTACATCACAATGTAGACGCTTAATGGCCTGAGGGCGCCCGCACCTCTTGTGGCGCCCCCCGCCGCGCCATTTGCGCTATCTGTATCTGCTGCTCGCCTGCTCCTGCCCAGTGCCGCCCGCCCGGCGCCCGCCCTGTCGCTCGGCTCTCTGCGTGTGACGTAATGTCACACGCGCAAGCCGTTCTCCCTGCTGGGCAGGGACAGCACGCAGAGGAACTTTAGTTCCGCCTTCTGCTGTCCCCGGCGGGAGAGAACGGCTGCACAGCGTGTGACATGATTACGCCACACGTCCCCGCTCGTGCCCCGCCGCTCTCTTCCCGGCACTGAAGAGCAGAGCAGAGGTGGACCTGAGGAGCCAACTGTTACTCAGCCAAGCAAAGCGTGAGTAATAACCACCTCACATGGCCTCCACTATGCTGGCGGTCGCCCCGGGGGGGTTGGGGTGCAGCTTGCTTTTTTGCAGTGTGCGTGTGGGGGGGGGGGGGGTTGGGGTGCAGCCTTATTTTTTGGTGTGTGTGGAGGGTGGGGTGGGGTTGGGGTGCAGCTTGCTTTATTTTTTGCAGAGTGTGTGGGGGGGTGGGGTTGGGGTGCAGCTTGCTTTATTTTTTGCAGTGTGTGTGTGTGGGGGGTGGGGTTGGGGTGCCGCTTGCTTTACTTTTTGCAGTGTGCGTGTGTGGGGGGGGGTGGGGTTGGGGTGCAGCTTTATTTTTTGGTGTGTGTGGGGGGGGGGGTTGGGGTGCAGCCTTATTTTTTGCAGTGTGTGTGTGTGGGGGGGGGGCGGGGGGGGGGGTTGGGGTGCTGCTTTATTTTGCAAACGTATTATGTGTGTGGGGGGGGGGCGGGGGGTTGGGGTGCAGCTTTATTTTGGAAACGTATTATGTGTGTGGGGGGGGGCGGGGTGGGGTTGGGGTGCAGCTTTATTTTGTATTATGTATTATGTGTTGCCGCAAGCAAGGGGCCCATCCGCAAGCATGGTCGCTGTGACTGGGTCCGGACACTGTGGCTGGGCACCATTGCTGTGACCCTTTTGCTGTGGGGCCCATTGTGTGGCTGGGCCCTGTTGCTGTGGCTGGGCACTGTGCTTGTGGTGGGGCCTAGCCACAGCAATGGGGCCCAGCAGCAAGCACGGGGCCCAACAGCAGCAATGGGGCCCAGCCACAAAAAAAGGGGACCAGCCGCAAGAAAAGGGCCCAGCGACAGCAATGGGGCCCAGCCACAAGCACGGTCACTGTGACTGGGTCCGGACACTGTGGCTGGGCACCATTGCTGTGACCCTTTTGCTGTGGGGCCCATTGTGTGGCTGGGCACTGTGCTTGTGGCAAAAATAAAAAAAAAGGACACACCATGGATGCGGGCGGGCGGCACTGGGCCCCCCCAAGCCACGGGCCTGGGTGCTTCCGCATCCGTCGCATCTATGGTGTGTACGCCACTGCATATGGCTCTAGGAACACAAAAGGGTGTTTAGCCTGATTTTCAGGCGTCCTATGGGTCTACCATGTAACATACTACTATGTCCAGGGCAGAAGGGGCTAAAATAGCCCTATGGTGCCTAACCTAACCATGGCAACCGGGGGGGCAATTGGGGGTTAGGTGCATTGCTCAGGAGCCACCCTACTCTCACTTCCTCCCGCTCCTCTCTGCTAAATGTATTCATCCATCCTTCTCCTTCTCCTTCTCCCCCTCCCACTCTTCCCAGACTTTGTGCAGTGTACAGTGGCTTACTTGTTTCTAGTTACTTATCACCTGCTCACCTCTGCCACCTTAGGTTTAAATGAGCAGATAGATGGTTATAGTAGCATGTGGACTGCACTAATAAGACTTTTGGTCCACACCTAACCTTTTCAGGGAAGAATAACATTTGTCAGGCAAGATGAGCCCTAAGAAAGCATCTGGTGCACAGAACAGAAAGCGAAAGGTCTTAGCAGAACAGGCAAATCAAAAGCAAGCAGGGTCTTTAAAAAGACTGTTCGAAAAATCTTCTGAACATGGTGGCACCAATGTACCGAGCACTGCTGAGGAATCAACATCAGATATTCCACAGCAAGAATGTGAAATAAGGAGTGGTATGGATACAATCCCATTGGAGCCAGGGGAACCATCAACGTCATTGAAAATTAGGATCAGCGAAGTTGACCAAGAGTCTACCATAGCAGACGTTTATGAGGTTGCAGTAGAACAAGATCAGTCTACCACACCAGCCCTCACATCAGAAGGGGATAACACATGCCAGCATGTGGAGGGCATTGATGAGGCTGAAAGCAGTGAAATTTCTGCAATCATTGACTCAGATCCTGCACTTTGGCCTACATTAAATTCTTCATCAATTGATCTAATCGTAGAAGCAGGCCCTGTGCAACTTAAAAATATAGAATTTAAGAGAGATGAGAGGAATCGACATTTTTCAGAGGACTAGACTCTAGAATTTTGGACAATGGCGTGAAACGAGCAAGAAAGTGGTTGGTGTACTCCAAAAGTTTGAACAAAGTATTTTGCTTTTGTTGCAAACTGTTTGATAGAAGATCCCGTACGGCACTTGCATTGGATGGATCACAGGATTGGAGCCATATGAGTCAGATGTTAAAGGCCCATGAAACTTCCATTAACCATTACTCAGCAGAAACAAAGTGGATAGAAGTTCAGCTTCGCATGAAAAACAAAAAAACAATTGACCATCAGTTACAGAGCAGAATACAGAAAGAGCAGCAGCACTGGAGAAACGTACTGGAAAGACTCATGCGTATTACTCAGTTGTTAGCTGAACGGAACTTGGCATTTCGAGGATCTTCTGATCGTCTATACACCGCAAATAATGGAAATTTTCTTGCTATAGTACAGTTATTAGGAAATTATGACTTTGTAATGGCAGAACATCTGCGACGAGTCAAGTCAAAGGAGACATCTGACCACTACTGTAGTAAAACTATTCAAAATGAAATAATTAATTTGATGGCCAAAAAGGTTATTAGTGAAATTCTTGAAAGACGCAAAAAGGCAAAGTATTATTCCTTAATTCTTGATTGTACAACTGATCTAGCCCATCAAGAGCAGATGTCTTTTACCATCCGTTTTATTGATGTTAAACTTGGGTTATGCCAGATCAGGGAACATTTTCTTGGATATGTTGCTGTAACAGACACAACTGGTAGAGGATTATCAGATATTATTCTTAATTTCCTAATTAGCAAAGAGCTAGATATTGATGACTGTCGTGGCCAGGGCTATGACAATGGTGCCAATATGGCAGGCAAAAATAATGATGTTCAAGCCAACATACTAAAAAAAAATCCAAGGGCGTTTTTTGTACCATGTGGATGCCACAGCCTCAATTTAGTGGTTGGAGATGCAGCAGAATCTAACATAGATTCTATAACCCTGTTTGGAATTATTCAGCGTGTATATACTATTTTTGCTGGGTCAGCCAAGAGATGGAAGGTTTTGACAGACCATGAATCAGGTCTTACTGTAAAACCTCTATGTACCACAAGATGGGAATGCCGGATAAACTGCCTCAAACCACTGATCCAAAATCTAGCAGGTATACAGGAGGCATTATTTGCCCTTTCTGAAGACAGCAGTACAGAGCCAAAAACAAAACATGATGCTCTAGAGTTGTCCCAACATATCCTTAATTTTAAATTCATGGTGTCCTTAATTGTGTGGTATGACATATTATTTCAAATCAATATTGTGAGCAAAGCTTTGCAAAACCAGACCGCCAACCTCATCACAGCAGCAGACATGATTGAAAAAACCCATGATTTTCTTAAGAAATTCAGGGAGAATGGTTTTGAAGGCTCTTTCCAAAGAGCAAAGAATATAGCAGAGGAAAATGGTGTGGACCCCATATTTAAGAGTACCTCACGTGTTAGAATTAAAAAACCCACTTTTAGCTATGAAGGACGGGATGAACCAATTGTGGATGCAAAGCAGAAATTTAAGGTTGAGTTCTTCAATGTGTTGGTGGATACTGCTTTAAATTCAATGGAGGAGCGTTTCCAGCAACTCAGTATTCATAATAAAAAATGGGGCTTTTTGTACGATATAAAGAGCCATGAATCACAGGAAGACTTGTTGGCACATAGTGTAGAACTGCAGAAGTCTCTGACTTATGGCAATAAGTCTGACATAAATGGTGCTGAACTTTCTGATGAACTCTGGCACATTCGGAATGTGCTCCCTGATGATGTTGAGACTCCGCTGCAGATACTTGGTTTCCTCACCAAAAATGAGTTTACAGAGCACTTTCCACAAACCTGGACTGCACTTCAGATTCTGTGCACCATCCCGATTTCTGTGGCCTCAGGAGAGCGCAGTTTTTCAAAACTTAAGCTCATTAAGACATATTTAAGGTCCACTATGACAGAGAGCAGGTTATCCTCACTTGCAGTCTTGTCAATTGAAAATGATGTGTTGGCATCTCTAGACTTAAATGAAACTATTGATGAGTTTGCCAAAGTAAAAGCACGGAAAGTTGCTTTTTAAATCAGTTTATGTAGCACGTTATTATGTTCTTGTTGTTGCTGGATTACAGTATAGTGCACTTTATTTTTATTTTTTTGTCTTGAAGGTTGAAAATTGTGCACATATTTAATGACAGTTTTTCTCATGTATGTTGCATATTTATTATATTATTTATATTTGATATTTTAAGATATTTTATTTAGTATTAAGGTGGATCAAAAGTCATAGAATGACTCTTGGTCCGCACGGCACCCGACCTGCTGCCACCCGTCCGGAACTCTTCTCCATGCTGGCCATCATCTCTGCACTCCGATTGGCTGTCAGCGTTGGGCTGACAGCCAATCAGAGTGCAGGGCGGTGTTTGGCCTTGCAGGCCGCCGCTCTGCACTCTGATTGGCTGTCAGCCCATATGGCTTTGGACCAAGCGTCATTTTTTCCTTTTGGTCCGCTTTAAAGCACTTTATAATTCCCGTTATTGCAATATTAGTGTTTCTTCAAGTGTTTTGCAGGGAAACACAAGTTTTCTAAGTAAACGTGTTGTTGTGAATATTAAAGAGTTATTGTTTTCTTTCAAAGTTTGGAGGGGGGGGGGCGCCGTCCTGCAGTCTCGCACAGGGTGCCTTTTGGGCTAAGTCCGGCCCTGAGTCCACACAGGACCAACGAATGTGACAAAAACGCAGTGTGAAAGGACCCTAAGACATGTCCTGGGACCATCTGGAGCAAGTTGCTACGTTTTTGCACAATTATGTCAAATGAAAAAACATTCCAAATTTTGTTTCCTGTTTTGACTTTTATGTGTTTTTATTGTCCATTCTATTTTTTCGGGGCCTGGGCTAGTCCCTGCTCTATTGAGCATGCGCCGTTGTCAATGCTGACGTATGCACAGTAGGATATTGTCACTGTGCAATATTCTTTTTAAGGACGTAATACACAGCCGACTGCTTTGCGATGTCTTATCACATAGCATTCGAGTGTTATTCTTTGGCCCAGCTCAGATCCGCAATTTTTTTCTCATGCCGATTCAGCATGAGTAATCAATTCTGCAAGTTGCTCTGAGACTCGGCTGACATGCACCCATACAAGTCTGTGGGTGTGTGTGAAACAGACTGCACTGAGATGAACATTATTATTTACTTATGCATTTTATACCACCATTCACTACAGAGAAAAGATATTAGATTATTACCGTACTTTAAATAGACAGAAATTCTGGATTAAAATAAATGGTAGTTTCGGACTAACCCTTTAAGCAAACTTTTACCCGGTACAAAATACTGTACATTCATACTGTATACATGTATTTTTTACCAACTTTAATGAGTAAAAGTAGCTTGGACTTTTTATTTATTTATTTTGATATATGAGAAAGTAACTAATTGTAAAAACACAAGAAATAAATAGAGGTGTGAATAAGCTATCTGTTTCATAGTTCAGAGCTGCAGTTGCATTATTAATTTAGATTGTCTCTTCAGAAGAGACAATTTGCATATTTCCCAGAGGAGCATTTTAAAGTCTCTTCACCTTGGCATGTCAGGCTTGACATGTCACTCTCCGTGAGGAGAACTGTTACCCCTTGGATCCTAGTCAGATGTTTCTCACGCACCAAACCAGATCTCACACTTTGCACTGATGAGGGGCAGTATCCCGAAACACAGTGTCTGCAAATTGAGATTTTGGTTTTGACTTTTATCCTAAGTTATGTAGCAAGGCTCATTAGTGGGTCAATACTGACTTTTAGGATTGATACTTTCAATAGGTGGCGCTAGAGTTCTAGTCCTCTTCTCCTCTGAAGAGACAATTAGCACATTTCATTTCTCAGAGGAGCATTGAAAGGTTTAAAAGTCTCCTCATCTTCTTGGCATGCCAACCTTGACATGTCACTCTCCCTTGGATCCCAGTTTTACTTTAGTCACTGGAACTCAGAAAGCCTGTAGACAGTCACCCAGCAGTTTTGCAAATCTATAGAGTCAGATAGTGTTCCGTACATCAAATGACTGTGTAGTATATGGTGTATTATAAGGGTTTGTACATTATAGCATATAAATCAACAAAGAAAGCTCGGTGCAGATGCTGAATATACTGAGAAATTTAGGGAACTTGGAACACTGCTGAAAAAGCTCTCAATGCATGTTAAAATAATGAACATGTGCACAGCAATGTCAAAATGACAATTTTATATACAGTTTAAATTTTAAAAAATGCAGCAAAGACAATAAAAATAACAACAAGAAGATGCTTAAAAAATAACAAACATCACCGGCATTTTTCTAAAGACGAGTCACTTCAAAAATTCTGCAGTTATGTCGGTGTCTTAAAGGTGTCTTGTGCACATACCCTTAATAAGATATGTTCCCTAGTGCCGTAAATATCTCTGTGGATTTCAATTTGCAAAGGTGTGAATTTTACACATATTTTACTTTTGCAATAGAAATATGCCAAGACATCCACAGTATTCCACAGTGTTGGGTATTTCAGTTTTGGAAAACTCCCACATCCAACGCTGAGTCTCCATCGCTGCTCCTAGTGTCTGTTATTTTTTGCAGCACTGACATCATGTTGATAGAGCTACAGCCAATGACTGAGCTCAGCGGCGCTGCACAAGTTGATGGCGAAAGCTGCTAAGCTCAGCAATTGCTGCAGCTCTAAGGAAGTGATGTCAGCATTGCAAACAGACTTAGCACTGGACCCGGGGAGAGTGAGTAAAGCAAGTTTGTTTTTTTAGATAAACTGTAGCTGGGGATAAAAAGGTTTTATAAAATCGAAAAACCTCTGTAAGGCCACGTGCACACGTTCAGTATTTGCTGAGTTTTTTACCTCAGTATTTTTAAACCAAAACCAGGAGAGGAACAATCAGAGGGAAAGTATAATAGAAACACGTCACCACTTCTGTATTTATCACCCACTCCTGGTTTTGGCTTACAAATACTGAGGTAAAATGCTGACCAAATACTGAGCGTGTGAACATGGCCTAAATGACATGCTGTGAATTTCACATCCACAGCCCTGGTTGATGTATGCCACAGATTTTGGCCCCAATTCAAAGAATTTTTCATCACAATTCTGGTATAAATCTGATAGGAATTTTTGTACAACTCATAACTGCACACACATTTCGTAACTTTTGACGTTTTTCTTTTTTGTTTGTCTGGTTTTTTTTAAAACAGCAAGCTTTACCAGAAGGAAGTGTGGTCACTCGTATTAATCAGCATGTACGCCATAAAAAATGGCATACATTATGACATAAATTTACTGATTTCTTATTCTGGAGCTGAAAGATGCACCAAAGTCATTAAGAGATTCACCTCTTAAAGGGAACCTGTCAGTTTTCCCAAACCCCACAAGGGTCCACAATGTCTTTCTTGAACCTTTTATGCACTTCTAAACAAGCAACTTTTGTAGCTTATACATATTATTTTTAAATATTCAAAAAACCAAAACTATTTTATACCTGGGCTCAAAATGTGATCATTTGTGGGTGATTAGCCCGAGGGCTGTTGTTTTCCCTAGACTAATCTGTCCACCAATGGCTCTTTGCAAATCTCTGCCTCCTTATTTATGCACAGTAGGCCAAGTGTAAGTTCCTCAGCTTCACCGCTGCATTGCACATGGAGGCGGCAGGCATACAGGATTTAGTCAGCCACTACCATTGGCTCTTCATATCTCGCGACTGGCTGCACATTACCGCTGCCATTCTAGGCATGTGCATAGGCAGCATGAATAGTAAAAAGTTGGTCACACAGGGTTAATAGAAGCGGTAACGGAGTGCATTACACCGCGGCATAACGCGGTCCGTTACCGCTGCCATTAACCCTGTGTGGGCGCTGACTGGAGGGGAGTACGGAGCGGGCACTGACTGCGGGGAGGAAGGAGCGGCCATTTTTCCGCCTGACTGTACCCGTCGCTGATTGGTCGTGGCTGTTTTGCCACGACCAATCAGCGACTTGGATTACATGACAGACAGAGGCCGCGACCAATGAATATCCGTGAGAGACAGACAGACAGAAGGACGGAAGTGACCCTTAGACAATTATAGGTTTCCTCCCACATTCCAAATACATACTGATAGGGAATTTAGATTGTGAGCTCCATCGGGGACAGCGATGATAATGTGTACAAACTGGAAAGCGCTGCGTAATATGTTAGCGCTATATAAAAATAAAGATTATTATTATTATATAGTAGATGATACCCGTAGCCTGCTGGGGTAAGTAACGGAGTCAGAGACTTCGTGCTTCGTCACAACTTTTAACAGTATGAGTATTTTGAGAACACCGATTCTGTTAACAACGTAGCAGACAAGGCGGCCCGCGAGCAGACAGGCCCTTCTGGCATTTGCCATAATTGCCAAATGGCCAGTCCGGCCCTGTCTATAAGCCATAACAAAGTGCACAGAGTGTTTAATAAAGACACACTGGTGGTTTGGGGTGACTGGAAAGGCTGAAAGGGTCCCTTTAATGTGTTTGACACATCTCACTCCAGCCTCCAGCCCATTGCTCAACAAAAGTAGAGTGCAAAATACCAGATTGATGAATATATGCCTTTCTCCTTACTAAGCAGCAGATATTCCGCAAGCAAATCTGCAGGGCAAGAATCCACTGTGTATTTGCAATGTGGGAATATACAGTATCCTAAAACTATAAAGCCAGAAAATTGTGACTGGCAGGAATAATATAAATATCACTTACATCTTTTCCGGCACATGACAGCTGATTTAATCAGCCGATATGTGCCCCTAACAGCCGCGGATGGAATCGTTATCCACCCACAGCTGCTAACATGTTAAATGCCGATGTCAATCTCAGACAGCGGCATTTAACATGATTGTGTCGGAAGCCCGTCATAAGTTCTGCCCATCAGCACCCCTGTCCCATGACTGCGGGGTGCCGATAGGTTGGCATGACAATCCAGGGTCTGCAGGAGACCCTTGTGGTTGTCATTGCCAATCTGCTGAAGCCCTGCTCTGTGGAGCACAAGCAGTTAGAAGATGGCAGCTTCAAGTCTCCCAAGGAGACTATTGAAGCAAGTATAAAGTAGAAAAAAAGTTTTAAAAAAATATTTAAAAAATTAAATATAAAAGTTCTGATCATCCCCCTTTTGCCCCATTCAAAATAAAATAAAAAATACACAAATTTGGTATTGCCGAGTTCGGGAACTCTCGATCTATAAAATATAAAAAAAATAATCCTATCAGCAAACGGCGTAATGAGAAAAAAATTCAGAATTACATAGTTACATAGTTACATAGTTATTGAGGTTGAAGGAAGACTTTAAGTCCATCTAGTTCAACCCATAGCCTAACCTAACATGCCCTAACATGTTGATCCAGAGGAAGGCAAAAAAAACCCATGTGGCAAAGAGTAACTCCACCATGGGGAAAAAAATTCCTTCCCGACTCCACATACGGCAATCAGACTAGTTCCCTGGATCAACGCCTTATCAAGGAATCTAGTGTATATACCCTGTAATATTATACTTTTCCAGAAAGGTATCCAGTCCCCTCTTAAATTTAATTAATGAATCACTCATTACAACATCATACGGCAGAGAGTTCCATAGTCTCACTGCTCTTACAGTAAAGAATCCGCGTCTGTTATTATGCTTAAACCTTCTTTCCTCCAGACGTAGAGGATGCCCCCTTGTCCCTGTCTCAGGTCTATGATTAAAAAGATCATCAGAAAGGTCTTTGTACTGTCCCCTCATATATTTATACATTAAAATAAGATCACCCCTTAGTCTTCGTTTTTCCAAACTAAATAGCCCCAAGTGTAATAACCTATCTTGGTATTGCAGACCCCCAAGTCCTCTAATAACCTTGGTCGCTCTTCTCTGCACCCGCTCTAGTTCAGCTATGTCTTTCTTATACACCGGAGACCAGAACTGTGCACAGTATTCTAAGTGTGGTCGAACTAGTGACTTGTATAGAGGTAAAATTATGTTCTCCTCATGAGCATCAATGCCTCTTTTAATACATCCCATTATTTTATTTGCCTTTGTAGCAGCTGCCTGACACTGGCCACTGAATATGAGTCTGTCATCCACCCATACACCCAGGTCTTTTTCATTGATGGTTTTGCCCAGAGTTTTAGAATTAAGCACATAGTTATACATCTTATTACTTCTACCCAAGTGCATGACCTTACATTTATCCCCATTAAAGCTCATTTGCCATTTATCAGCCCAAGCTTCTAGTTTACATAAATCATCCTGTAATATAAAATTGTCCTCCCCTGTATTGATTACCCTACAGAGTTTAGTGTCATCTGCAAATATTGAAATTCTACTCTGAATGCCCCCTACAAGGTCATTAATAAATATGTTAAAAAGAAGAGGGCCCAATACTGACCCCTGTGGTACCCCACTGCTAACCGCGACCCAGTCCGAGTGTGCTCCATTAATAACCACCCTTTGTTTCCTATCCCTGAGCCAGCTCTCAACCCACTTACACATATTTTCCCCTATCCCCATTACTCTCATTTTATGTATCAACCTTTTGTGTGGCACCGTATCAAAAGCTTTGGAAAAGTCCATATACACTACGTCCACTGGGTTCCCTTGGTCCAGTCCGGAACTTACCTCTTCATAGAAGCTGATCAAATTAGTCTGACATGAGCGGTCCCTAGTAAACCCGTGCTGATACTGGGTCATGAGGTTATTCCTCTTCAGATACTCCAGTATATCATCCCTTAGAATGCCCTCCAGGATTTTACCCACAGTAGAGGTTAAACTTACTGGCCTATAATTACCGAGTTCAGTTTTTGCTCCTTTTTTGAATATTGGCACCACATTTGCTATACGCCAGTCCTGTGGTACAGACCCTGTTATTATGGACTCTTTAAAGATTAAAAATAATGGTCTATCAATGACTGTACTTAGTTCCTGCAGCACTCGGGGGTGTATCCCATCCGGGCCCGGAGATTTGTCAATTTTAGTGATTTTTAGACGCCGCTGTACTTCCTGCTGGGTTAAGCAGGTGACATTTAATGGGGAATTTTTATCACTAGTCATATTGGCTGCCATGGGATTTTCTTTTGTAAATACTGATGAAAAAAAGTCATTTAGCAGATTGGCTTTTTCCTCATCCTCATCCACCATTTCACCCAGACTATTTTTAAGGGGGCCAACACTGTCATTTTTTAGTTTCTTACTATTTATGTAGTTAAAGAATATTTTGGGGTTATTTTTGCTCTCTCTAGCAATGAGTCTCTCTGTCTCAATCTTTGCTGCCTTGATTTGCTTTTTACAGAATTTATTTAATTTTCTGTATTTATTTAATGCCTCATCACTACCTACTTCCTTTAATTCTCTAAATGCTTTCTTTTTGTTCCTTATTGCGCCCCTAACAGCTCTATTTAGCCATATTGGTTTCCTCCTATTTCTAGTATGTTTATTCCCATACGGTATATACTGTGCACAGGTCCTATCCAGGATGCTAATAAACGTCTCCCATTTTCTTTGTGTATTTTTGTGTCTCAGGATATCGTCCCAGTTAATTGCACCAAGATCCTCTCTCATCCGTTGGAAATTTGCCCTCCTGAAGTTTAGTGTCCTTGTCACCCCCCTACTACCCATCTTATTAAAGGTTACATGAAAACTTATTATTTTATGATCACTATTCCCCAAGTGACCCCCAACCCTTATATTTGATATGCGGTCTGGCCTGTTGGTTAATATTAGATCTAGCAGTGCCCCCCTCCTTGTTGGGTCCTGAACCAGCTGTGAAAGGTAATTGTCTCTCATAGTTGTCAAAAACCGATTACCTTTGCTGGAATTAGGTTTTTTTAGTCATCGCAACATTACAATAAAACGCAATAACAGGCCATCCAGACATCTTAACTAACGCTGTCATGTTGGACGCTATTCACACGAGGGCGTCCGACAGACAGCGGTAATTCCCACATTCGTCCACTATACTTTCTGTGGCGCCGGCTAGACTTTATCCAGGTTGTCCGGGGTTAATCTAGCTGGTAATCGGGTTGGAGGCTGGGTCACGCCGTGGCCTTTAAATAGTCATTCTGGACTTTGGGCATCGCCGATTATAGCTTGTGTCTTGTGCCTGGTGATCTCGGTCTGGAGTGGTGGTCTAGGAGAAGAAATATTGTATCTGGTGGTCTATTATCCTTTGTCATATTTCTCCTTCCTAAATTTGTATTTGTTTTGCCCTGTGCACATTTTAGTGTTTTCCTGTGTGTCTGCGGCGTGGTGCGTTTTTAGTTTTCCCTGTCTGTGCTTTCTGTAGGGGTTGGTGTGTGGTCTAATCACTGGGTGGCGGGTGGAGGTTTCAGCATAGGACTGAAACAGGAGTCAGGGTCAGGCCTGGCGGCCCAGACAAGCACGCCATCAGTGTAAATTCTGGGAGAGGGACAGACAGGGTTTTCCCTAGTCTGAGGGATATCGCAGGGGTCCGGGTAATCAGCTGTAATCTACCCAGTACCCGCATCACAAACGCAAAATGGTATCGTTAAAAATGTCAGCTCGGTGCACAAAAAATAAGCCTTCACCCAGCTCCAGATCCCGAAAAATACAGACGCTACGGGCCTCGGAAAATGGCATCTTTTTTTTATCAAGCTTTGGAATTTTGTTTTCACCACTTACCGTAAATAAAAAACCTACACTTGTTTGGTATCTTCAAACTGACCTGGAGAATCATAATGGCAGGTCAGTTATAGCATTTACTGAACATGGTTAAAAAAAAACTATTGTGGAATTAATTTCACCACACTAGGATTTTTTTTCTGGTTTTCCAGTACATTATATGTTAAAATTAATGATGTCGTTTAAAAGTACAACTCCTCTCGCAAGCAACAAGCCCTCACATGGTCAAATTGACGGACAAATAAAAAAAATTATGGCTCTGGGAAGAAGGGGAGCGAAAAACGAAAATGAAAAAATGGAAAATGGCCCAGGAGTAAAGGGGCTAAAAATTACAAAAATAAAAATAGGCTGATGCAACAGTTTGGGCACCCTGCATGGTTAGTACATAGTAGCACCTTTTGAAAGTATTACAACTTGTAAACAAGTGTCTTTCAATTCTTGTTTGAGGGATTTTCATCCATTCTTTCTTGGAAAATTCCAGTTCTGTGAGATTACTGTGTCGTCTTGCATGCACTGCTATTTGAAGTCTATCCACATATTTTCAATGATGTTCAGATCAGGGGACTGTGAGGGCCATGGTAAAACCTTCAGCTTGTGTCTTTTGAGGTAGTCTATTGTGGATTTTGATGTGTGTTTATTATCATTATCCATTTGTAGAATCCATCTTCTTTTCAACTTCAGTTTTTTACAGATGGTGTTATATTTGCATCAAGAATTTGCTGAATTTTCATTGAATCCATTCTTCCCTCTACCCGTGAAATGTTCCTGTGCCATTGTTTGCAATACAACCCCAAAGCATGATTGATCCACCCCATGCTTAATGATTGGCAAGATGTTCTTTTCAAAGAGTTCTATTTCATCAGTCCACAGAACTTGTTTCTAAAATGCATCAGGCTTGTTCAGATGTTCTTTTGAATACTTCTGATGCTGAATTTTATGGTGAGTGGGCAAGGGAGGTTTTCTTCTAATGACTTTTTCATGAAGACCATATTTGTGCAGGTGTCTCTGAACAGTAGAACAATCTACCATAACTCCCGAGTCTGCTAAATCTTTCTGAAGGACTTTTGCCGTCAAGCGGGGGTTCTGATTTGCTTCTGTAACAAGCCTTACGAGCAGCTCTCACTGAAATTTTGCTTGGTCTTCTAGACCTTATCTTGACCTCCACTGTTCCTGTTAACTGCCATTTCTTAATTACATTTTGAACTGAGGAAAGGGCAACTTGAAAATGAAAACGCTTTGCTACCTTCTCCTGCTTTGTGGGCCTCCACCATTTTCATTTTCAGAGTGCTAGGCAGCTGCTTAGAAGATCCCATGACTAGTGTTTTTAGGCACAAGGTTAGAGGAGGCTGGGTTTTATAAACATGGGAAATTTGCATTACCTGGCCTTTACTAACGATGATAGTCAACAAGTATAACACAACGGAGGGCAGGCTACTTAAAGCGAACCTGTCACCCCCAAAATCGATGGTGAGGGAAGCTCACCGGCATCAGGGGCTTATCTACAGCATTCTGTAATGCTGTAGATAAGCCGCTGATGTTACCTGAAAGAGGAGAAAAAGACGTTAGATTATACTCACCCAGGGGCGCTTCCGCTCCGATGGGCGTCTCAGGTCCGGTACAGCGCCTCCCATCTTCATTCCATGACGCCCTCTTCTGGTCTTCACGCCGCTGCTTCGGCGCAAGCGTACATTGTCTGCCCTGTTGAGGGCAGAGCAAAGTACTGCAGTGCGCAGGCGCCAGTTAGGTCAGAGAGGCCCAGTGCCTGCGCACTGCAGTACTTTGCTCTGCCCTCAACAGGGCAGACAAAGTACGCCTGCGCCGAAGTCGCGGCGTGGAGACCAGAAGAGGATGTCATGGAATGAAGATAGGAGGCGCCGGAGCAGACCTGAGACACCCATTTGACCACGGACCGCAGCGGGACCGCCCAGGTGAGTATATTATAACCTCTTTTTCTCCTCTTTCAGGTAACATCGGCGGCTTATCTACAGCATTACAGAATGCTGTAGATAAGCCCCTGATGACGGTGAGCTTACCTCACCATCGATTTTGGGGGTGACAGGTTCCCTTTAAGTTCTGAAACCTTGGTCAAAATAATCTGAGCACACAAATCTCCAAGTGTGCCCAAACTTTTGCATTGTCCCATTTTCCTTTTTGCAACCTTTAAAATGAAAAAATGTCAATATATATGTTTTTGCCTAAAATACAAATGGGACATATATAACTTATTATATATTATACATACAGTTTGTGTGTGTTATGTATATGTATATGTATATATATATATATATATATATATATATATATATATATATATATATATATATATATATACACACACTATACAGACACACACAGTGGCAAGGAAAAGTTTGGGTACCCCTGGACAAGATTACTGTTATTGTGAACAATTAACCCCTTTATGACCTCGAACGGGATGGTAAATCCAAGGTCAGAACCCCCGCTTTGATGCGGGCTCCGGCGGTGAGCCCGCATCAAAGCCGGGACATGTCAGCTGTTTTGTACAGCTGACATGTGCCCGCAATAGCGACGGGTGGAATCGCGATCGACCCGCCGCTATTAACTAGTTAAATGCCGCTGTCAAACGCTGACGGCTTTTAACCGGTGCTTCCGGGCATCGGGGCCGGAAATCAGCGCATCGCCGACCCCTGTCACATGATCGGGGGTCAGCGATGCTTCTGCACAGTAACCATAGAGGTCCTTGAGACCTCTATGGTTACTGATGCCTGATTGCTATGAGCGCCACCCTGTGGTCGGCGCTCATAGCAATGCAGGAATTCAGCTACATAGGAGCAATCTGATGATCGCTCCCATGTGGCTGGGCTGATCGAGTTGTGCCAGCTTCTAGCCCCCCATGGAGGCTATTGAAGCATGGCAAAAGTAAAAAAAAAAAAGTTAAAAAAGATGTGAAAAAAATTAAAAAAATATAAAAGTTTAAATCACCCCCCTTTCGCCCCATTCAAAATAAATCAATTAAAAAAAAAAATCAAACCTACACATATTTAGTATCGCCGAGTTTAGAATCGCCTGATCTATCAAAAAAAAGGATTAACCTGATCGCTAAATGGCGTAGAGAGAAAAAAAATTCAAAATGCCAGAATAACGGGTTTTTTTGGTCACCGCAACATTGCAATAAAATGCAATAACGGGAGATCAAAAGAACGTATCTGCACAATAGTGGTATCAATGAAAAAGTCAGCTCGACACACAAAAAATAGCCCTCAACCGACCCCAGATCACGAAAAATTGAGACGCTACGGGTATCAGAAAATGGCACAATTTTTTTTGGGCAAAGTTTGGAATGTTTTTTCACCACTTAGTTAAAAGAGAACCTAGACATGTTTGGTGTCTATAAACTTGTAATGACCTGGAGAATCATAATGGCAGGTCAGTTTTAGCATTTCCTGAACCTAGTGAAAAAGCCAAACAAAAAACTAGTGTGGGATTGCACTTTTTTGCAATTTCACCACACTTGGAATTTTTTTCCCGTTTTCTAGTACACGACATGGTAAAACCAATGATGTCGTTCAAAAGTACAACTCGTTTTGCAAAAAATAAGCCCTCACATGGCCATATTGACGGAAAAATAAAAAAGTTATGGCTCTGGGAAGGAGGGGAGCGAAAAACGAACACAGAAAAATGGAAAATCACAAGGTCGTGAAGGGGTTAAGGGGAATCTGTCACCCCCTGCGATGCTTTTCAGCTATTAAAAGGTGACAGAATTGTTAAACTAGTCTTACCTGTATGCCTGGTAGCTGCTGTCTTGTTGCTGAGAAATAGACTTTTAATCTTTTATGTTAATTAGTTCTTCCAGGCATACAGGTAAGACTAGTTTAACAATAATAACAGTAACATTGACAAGGGGTGCCCAAAAGTTTACATGCCACTGTGTATACATACATACATACACAAACTGTATATATTTTGCATTAACTATACATATACACACACACACGTATAGCTCTGCATCTAGAGTACTGAATGTGGACACAAAACTATGGGCCAAACTCATTAATTCATTTGCACTTTTTTTTTCTCTAGTTTTTGGTATTTTTAACCTGTGTTTCATTTGCACCTAATTCCTTTCATTTGTATCTTTTTAAAATATATCTTATATATATTTGCCTGTATTTTTTTAAATGTTTACCACTGCGGGAAGGGTTAGGATATCCAGATGTTTTCATCTGATTCATCAATTATGATGACTTTTTCATAAGTTGCTAAATTCTGTACACATATACCCCACTTTCCACACCAACATTCCCCCTTCAACTCCCGGAATGATTTTATGCACGGTTGGAAATTTTGCCCAATTTTTGTAAAATTTTTTGTGGAAATTGCAACTTTTTTCTTTACATAGCCGCGATAATGCATGTTAGTCAAAAATAACAAGAATGCTTGATTTAGCACAAAATTCATAAAACACGTGCTCTATTTAAAACTTGACACACACAAAAAATCTACGAATATCACAGGTAAAAAAAAGTGATTTTGCCCAATGTGCATACTCCTCACTGTTGTAATTTGCACAGTACACCCACCTGCATATTGAGCTCACCATGTTTTAGTGGAAATACTCAAATTTGCCAAATTTATGAAGATCCGTTTTATTTTGATCTGTCCATGTATGGGATAATCATAAAGCATATATCAAGAAGAACTACAGTCGACGCTCAATCACATTAGCTAAGCGCTTTCTATAGACAGAAGAATAAAGCGCAAAGCTGTAAACAGTATATATTGTCATGTAGATATAACTGTGTCATATATTACATGGCTCCAACACTTGACGGTCGCTGTTCCATGGGTGTCACATCCTATAGTTGCCAGCTGGGATGATCCCACAGTGCCCAGTGTGCCAGGCATACCCTACACCATGACCTCCATAGGAAAGACTGGAAAAGTGACTTCTGATCCCAGACTGAGCCTGTGTCCTGCTCACAGCGAGAGGCAGCATTGCACAACCATTGACAGACACTGGTGTTTTATGACAGCTATGGAAAGAAGAAGAAAGGTACCTGCTGTATATGTGGGTGATGTGTGCCCTGTGTGGGCAGCAGCCAGCCCTGGCACTGCTAGAAGTCCCAGCCAGGGTGTCTCAATGCCCCTTCCCATCTAGCACGTTGTCTGTACGGTGGGCAGAGATCCTTTCCTTCCTGCAGGGGAGGAGGAGACATTGCAGATTTCGACATCCCAGAACAAGTTTGTACAGTTTATTTCCCAGCAGTTCAGCTCTTGAAGTCTGTGCAGCTGCCAATAGTTTCCCTGAGTTCTTTAACTCTTTCCTTTCCTTTAAATTCCACAGTTCATATCCTGACGAATGAAAATTAACTACAAGAATTATAGCAGAATCTGAAGGAAATTGCAGAAATTGTATATATATATATATTTAGTTATTTATTTTTATTTTTTTTTAAATATATATACTTTATCACAGCATGCCAATGTTTGCACTATACATTACAGTTAGGCAAAGTTCACACTAGGCGTTTTTGCTGCGTTTTTTTAATGATTTTTTTCATGCTAATTTTTAGCTGCAGTTTACAGTACCAGCTATGTGTGAGATTTCAGAAATCTCATGCACACAGCTTTTTTTTTTTTTAGTCATCAGTATTTTGTGCTTTGCATGGTTTTTTGACATCGAGCATGTCACTTCTTTCAGCATTTTTTCTGAGTTTATTTAGCGTTTTTCACCCATTGACTTGAATGGGTGGTGAAAAAACCCACCAAAAAAGCAGGTATCATTTTTTGTAGCGTGCCAAAACCTCATTCTTTGGAATAAGACTTTTTTTTTTCAATACTGAACTTTATCAGCATGCACAAGAGGCAAATCTAGCATGCCAAAACCACCGCACAAAATGCATCGAAAACGCAATGAAAAGCACAAGAAAAAACAACGAAAACATGCAATATTTCTGCAGCTTCTTTCCTGCTAAGAGATCAGGTTTTGCTGCAGAAAAAAACCCAGTGTGACCTTAGCCTAATATAGTAACTACACCATGTGGGCAAACGTATTGGGACGCCCTTTTTTTAAGGTGCTTCTTTCAAGATTTTATGTAGTTAAAATTGCAAGTGTTTGTAAAAGCAATCGACTTAGCAATTTACTTCTTATTGAAAAATGTTTCAGTTTTAGGCCGGCGTCACACTGGCGAGTTTTACGGACGTATGAGCACAGAAAATACACCCGTAAAATACGCATAACACACGGCCCAATGATTCTCTATGGCCCAGCTCCTATCAGCCGTATTTTACTGATCCGTATTATACGGTCTTCTACGGCCGTACAAAATCGCAGCATGCTGCGTTTGTCACCGTAATGCGCAAAAAAATCGCCAATGAAAGTCTATGGGGGCGAGAAAAATATGGATTACACACGGACCAGCAGTGTGACTTGCGAGAAATACGCAGCGGTGTTCTATAGAAAAGCCGGCAATTCAATTGCCAGCTTTTCATTTCTCCTTCACAAACCCGACATTATATGAGACATGGTTTACATACAGTAAACCATCTCATATCCCTTTTTTTTTGCATATTCCACACTACTAATGTTAGTAGTGTGTATGTGCAAAATTTGGGCGCTGTAGCTTGTAAAATAAAGGGTTAAATGGCGGAAAAAATTGGCGTGGGCTCCCGCGCAATTTTCTCCGCCAGAGTGGTAAAGCCAGTGACTGAGGGCAGATATTAATAGCCTAGAGAGGGTCCATGGTTATTGGCCCCCCCCTGGCTAAAAATATCTTCCCCCAGCCACCCCAGAAAGGCACATCTGGAAGATGCACCTATTCTGGCACTTGGCCTCTCTCTTCCCACTCCCGTGTAGTGGTGGGATATGGGGTAATGAAGGGTTAATGTCACCTTGCTATTGTAAGGTGACATTAAGCCAGATTAATAATGGAGAGGCGTCAATTATGACACCTATCCATTATTAATCAAATAGTACGAAATAGTTAATAAAACACACACACATAATTACAAAGTCCTTTAATGAAATAAAGACACATGTTGTTGTAATATTTTATTAGACTCTTAATCCACCTGAAGACCCTTGTCACCTGAAACAAAGTTTCAAAAAAACAAACAACAATATTCCATACCTTCCGTCGTTCTGTCCCACGTTGTAAATCCATCTGAAAGGGTTAACTAATTTTACAAGCAGAAGCCTGTTAATGCAGCCGCTTCTGCCTGTAAAAACCCGGGGAATGAATGGGAAGCAGGGTAACCTGTAGTTACCTTGAGTTGCGGTGATGCGCCCTCTGCTGGATGTCCTCATGAACTGGAGCCTTGGAATTTTTCCCACGCTCGAGTTCCGCCGTTCTTCGAGAGAAGGAAAAAAACCAGACCAATGACTAGCAAGTCCAGTGGGGGGGAGATTGTTACACTTTACTGCAGAGTGGTTGGAAATTACAAATAGTGTTTGCATACAAAACACTATAACCCAGGTACTTAAACTCGAGTTTATTCATACCCCACGGGATAAATTTAAGCTAACCCCCTTACGGTCTTCTCCCTCTGAACAATCTGCTTTAGAAGACGAAGTGACGACTCTTTGTTCTAAAAATGTTCTGATAGAGGTCCCACACTCTGAAAGAGGAAAGGGGTTTTACTCTCCCCTATTCTTGATTCAAAAACCTGACAAAACTTATAGGACTATTATAAATCTTAGAGGTCTTAATAGATTTTTGGTCAAGCATACTTTCAAAATGGAGTCCATCAACTCAACAATAAAAATGCTTTTTCACAACTGTTTCATGGTAGTAGTGGACTTAAAAGATGCCTATTATCATGTACCCATTCATGCGGATTTCCAACAATACCTAAGGGTAGCGGTATTAATGGGGGGAACGATTAGACATTTTCAGTACAGAGTACTTCCCTTTGGCATAACTTCGGCCCCTAGAGTATTTACAAAAATAATTGCTGAAGTCATGACACATTTAAGGGAATCAAATATCCTTATAATTCCCTATTGTATATACTCGAGTATAAGCCGACCCGAGTATAAGCCGACCCCCCTAATTTTGCCTAAAAAAACTGGGAAAACTTATTGACTCGAGTATAAGCCTAGGATGGAAAATGCAGCAGCTACCGGTGAATTTCAAAAATAAAAATAAATGCACCATACCGTTCATTATGGCCCCATAGCTGTGCCATATAGTGCTCTGCACGGTTCATTATTGCCCCATAGCTGTACCATATAGTGCTCTGCACCGTTCATTATTGCCCCATAGCTGTACAATAGAAAGCTGTGCCATATAGTGCTCTGCACCGTTCATTATTGCCCCATAGCTGTGCCATATAGTGCTCTGCACCGTTCATTATTGCCCCATAGCTGTGCCATATAGTGCTCTGCACCGTTCATAATTGCCCCATAGCTGTGCCATATAGTGCTCTGCACCATTCATTATTGCCCCATAGCTGTACAATAGAAAGCTGTGCCATATAGTGCTCTGCACCGTTCATTATTGCCCCATAGCTGTGCCATATAGTGCTCTGCACCGTTCATAATTGCCCCATAGCTGTACCATATAGTGCTCTGCACCGTTCATAATTGCCCCATAGCTGTGCCATATAGTGCTCTGCACCTTTCATTATTGCCCCATAGCTGTACAATAGAAAGCTGTGCCATATAGTGCTCTGCACCGTTCATTATTGCCCCATAGCTGTGCCATATAGTGCTCTGCACCGTTCATAATTGCCCCATAGCTGTGCCATATAGTGCTCTGCACCGTTCATAATTGCCCCATAGCTGTGCCATATAGTGCTCTGCAGCATTCATTATTGCCCCATAGCTGTGCCATAGAGTGCTCTGCACCGTTTATTATTGCCCCATAGCTGTGCCATATAGAGCTCTGCACCGTTCATTATTGCCCCATAGCTGTGCCATATAGTACTCTGCACCGTTCATAATTGCCCCATAGCTGTGCCATATAGTGCTCTACACCATTCATTATTGCCCCATAGCTGTCCCATATAGTGCTCTGCACCGTTCATAATTGCCCCATAGCTGTGCCATATAGTGCTCTACACCATTCATTATTGCCCCATAGCTGTCCCATATAGTGCTCTGCACCGTTCATTATTGCCCCATAGCTGTGCCATATAGTGCTCTGCACCGTTCATTATTGCCCCAAAGCTGTCCCATATAGTGCTCTGCACCGTTCATTATTGCCCCATAGCTGTGCCATATAGTGCTCTGCACCGTTCCTAATTGCCCCATAGCTGTGCCATATAGTGCTCTGCACCGTTCATAATTGCCCCATAGCTGTGCCATATAGTGCTCTACACCATTCATTATTGCCCCATAGCTGTACAATAGAAAGCTGTGCCATATAGTGCTCTGCACCATTCATTATTGCCCCATAGCTAGTGTTGAGCGATACCGTCCGATACTTGAAAGTATCGGTATCGGAAAGTATCGGCCGATACCGGCAAAGTATCGGATCTAATCCGATACCGATACCCGATACCAATACAAGTCAATGGGACTCAAGTATCGGACGGTATCCCTCATGGTTCCCAGGGTCTGAAGGAGAGGAAACTCTCCTTCAGGCCCTGGGATCCATATTAATGTGTAAAAGAAAGAATTAAAATAAAAAATATTGCTATACTCACCTCTCCGACGCAGCCTGGACCTCACCGAGGGAACCGGCAGCGTTGTTTGCTTAAAATGCGCGCTTTTCCTTCCTCCCGTGACGTCACGGCTTGTGATTGGTCGCGTGCCGCCCATGTGGCCGCGACGCGACCAATCACAGCAAGCCGTGACGTAATTTTCAGGTCCTGAATGCCGAATTCTAGGCATTCGAGATTTTAAAATTACGTTCCGGCTTGTGATTGGTCGCGTCGCGGTCACATGGGCGACGCGACCAATCACAAGCCGTGACGTCACGGGAGGCAGGAAACGCGCGCATTTTAAAATTACGGCCCGGCTTGTGATTGGTCGCGTGCCGCCCATGTGGCCGCGATGCGACCAATCACAGCAAGCCGTGACGTAATTTCATGTCCTGAATGCAGAATTCTGCATTCAGGACCTGAAATTACGTCACGGCTTGCTGTGATTGGTCGCGTCGCGGTCACATGGGCGGCACGCGACCAATCACAAGCCGGGCCGTAATTTTAAAATGCGCGCGTTTCCTGCCTCCCGTGACGTCACGGCTTGTGATTGGTCGCGTCGCCCATGTGACCGCGACGCGACCAATCACAAGCCGGAACGTAATTTTAAAATCCTGAATGCCTAGAATTCGGCATTCAGGACCTGAAAATTACATCACGGCTTGCTGTGATTGGTCGCGTCGCGGCCACATGGGCGGCACGCGACCAATCACAAGCCGTGACGTCACGGGAGGAAGGAAAAGCGCGCATTTTAAGCAAACAACGCTGCCGGTTCCCTCGGTGAGGTCCAGGCTGCGTCGGAGAGGTGAGTATAGCAATATTTTTTATTTTAATTCTTTCTTTTACACATTAATGTTGTTTCGATACCGACACCCGATACCACAAAAGTATCGGATCTCGGTATCGGAATTCCGATACCCGCAAGTATCGGCCGATACCCGATACTTGCGGTATCGGAATGCTCAACACTACCCATAGCTGTACAATAGAAAGCTGTGCCATATAGTGCTCTGCACCGTTCATAATTGCCCCATAGCTGTGCCATATAGTGCTCTGCACCGTTCATAATTGCCCCATAGCTGTGCCATATAGTACTCTGCACCGCTCCTTATTGCCCCATAGCTGTGCCATATAGTGCTCTGCACCGCTCCTTATTGCCCCATAGCTGTGCCATATAGTGCTCTGCACCGCTCCTTATTGCCCCATAGCTGTGCCATATAGTGCTCTGCACCGTTCATTACTGCCCCATAGATGCTCCATAGAAAGCTGTGCTGCTGCAATAAAAATAATAAAACACATACTCACCTCTCTTGCTTGCAGCTCCTCAGCGTCCCGTCCCGGCGTCTCTCTGCACTGACTGATCAGGCAGAGGGCGGCGCTCACACTATATGCGTCATCGCGCCCTCTGACCTGCACAGTCAGTGCGGAGAGAGAGACGCTGGGAACACAGAGCGGCGCCCGGCTATGGAACGCGGACAGGTAAATATGACATACTTACCTGCTCCCGGCGTCCCGCTCCTTCCCCCGGACAGCTGGTCTTCGGTGCCGCAGCCTCTTCCTCTGTCAGCGGTCACCAGCACCGCTGATTAGAGAAATGAATAGGCGGCTCCACCCCTATGGGAGGTGGAGCAGCCTATTCATTTCTCTAATGAGCGGTCCCACGTGACCGCTGAACAGGGGAAGAGCTGCGGCACCCGGAGACCGTGGGACGGGCAGGGACAGCGCCAGGAGCCCCGGAAGCAGGTAAGCATGCCTCAGCGCCCTCTCCCCCTCACCCGCCGACCGTGACTCGAGTATAAGCCGAGAGGGGCACGATCAGCCCAAAAATTTGGGCTGAAAATCTCGGCTTATACTCAAGTATATACGGTAGATGATTTCCTCGTTGTTGGAAATTCAGTACATCACTGCCTGTCACAATTGGAAATTATTAAGACTAAATTGGAACGCCTAGGATGGGTCATAAACTACGAAAAATCTACGTTACAGCCCCTAAACATTCAAAAATTTGGGGGGTTAATATTGAATTCAAAAACACAACAGTGTCTTCTCCCTATAGAGAAATTAGAACAAATTCAAAGTCATGTCTTAAAAGCAATTAATACACCCTCTATGACGCTTCGCCAAGCCATGTCCCTACCCGGGTCCCTTACGTCATGCATTCCAGCAGTTAGATAAGCTCAGTTTCATACTAGATCCCTGCAAAAAGAAGTCTTGTTCCATGACAGAGTTTTGGGGGGCGCGTTAAATAAAAAACTAACGTTGAGATCAATAACACTAGAGTCCCTTAGATGGTGGCTAAATAAAGAAAATTTATCAGCGGGGGTTCCCTGGATAGCAGATATTACTCGGGTAATAACCACAGATGCTAGCTCTTCAGGGTGTGGAGCCTACATGGAGGACATGGTGGTCCAGGGGCAATGGGAACGCTTCACAACATCCTCATCCAATCAAAGGGAATTATTGGCAGTTGAATTAGCTGTTAAAAAATTCCTCATATATCTGCAGGGCCAGCACATCAGAATCCTATCGGACAACCGAGTTGCAGTCACTTATATAAACCGTCAAGGGGGAACACGTTCCGAGGCCCTAATGTAGATCACGGATCGCCTGTTTCAGACGACAGAGGCAAATTTTCGATCTTTGACGGCTCTTCACATCAAAGGGAAAGAAAATGTAACAGCAGATTTCCTCAGCCGCAATACACTAAAACAAGGAGAATGGTCTCTCAACAAGGACGTTTTTAATCGTATCGTCCGCAGATGGGGTCAGCCAGTGATGGATCTGTTTGCCACCAGAGGCAACAAAAAAGTGGAAAGTTTCTGCTCACTGAACCCCAGAGAGAATCCCCTGGCGGTGGACGCATTTCTAATAAAGTGGGATTTTCCGCTGGCCTATGCTTTCCCACCATTGAACCTGTTACCTCTAGTAGTGAGGAAAATCAGGGAAGACCGAGCAAAAGTCATTCTTATCGCCCCTTTCTGGCCCAGAAGAACCTGGTTCGCCTGGATCAGGACATTGTCGGTGTCGGCTCCCTGGGTATTATCGGAGATTCCGGACTTGCTTTCTCAAGGACCGATCTGCCATCCACAAGTGGCAGCACTCCATTTAACGGCTTGGAGTTTGAGCGGTCATTATTAGAAGATAGAGGCTTCTCTCCAAAACTGGTAGATACGCTTCTAAAGAGTAGGAAGCAGATAACAGTGAGAATTTACTCCAGAACCTGGAGGAAGTTCTTGTCCGGTTCAGATTTTGATATCCAAGAAGGGGTGCCGATTAGTGTTAAGCATTCCGATACCGCAAGTATCGGGTATCGGCCGATCCTTGCGGTATCGGAATCCCGATACCGAGATCCGATATTTTTGTGGTATCGGGTATCGGGTATCGGAATCGGAAGTCCCCACAGTGCTAAAATCACTATAATGTAAAGTGGGCGGTGCGTGGGCGGAGACTGCGTGTCTCTGTGCGGGCGGGGTCTGTGCGGGCCTGCCAGGGATCTCATTCTATGCGGCCGGCGCTGTATGCCCAGGCTTGATGCGGCGTGGGAGGGCTCTGCGGCGTGCTGGGGGGGTCTATGCGGCGTGAGGGGGGGGTCTATGCGGCGTGAGGGGCTCTCTGCGGCGTCTATGCGGCGTGCTGGGGGATCTATGCGGCGTGAGGGGCTCTCTGCGGCGTTCTGGGGCGTCTATGCGGCGTGCTGGGGGGTCTATGCGGCGTGCTGGGGGGTCTATGCGGCGTGCTGGGGGGTCTATGCGGCGTGCTGGGGGGTCTATGCGGCGTGCGGGGGTCTCAGCGGCGTGCGGGGGTCTCTGCGGCGTGCTGGGGGGTCTCTGCGGCGTGGGGGGGGGTCTCTGCGGCGTGGGGGGGGGTCTCTGTGGCGTGGGGGGGGTCTCTGCGGCATGCGGGGGTCTCAGTGCGGGCATCGTCCGATGGGACTACAAGTCCCATCGGGCTATGCCTGCTACACTGACAGTGATTGACACATTAGCCAATGATGGGACAGTAGTAGTCCCATCATCCGGCTAATGTGTTGAATGAAAAAAAAAAAAATACTCCATACATACATTCTACATACATAAATACATATAGACATACAGTACATTCATACATTACATACATGACATACATTACATTAAACATAGATTACATACTCACCATTACTTGTCATTTTGATCCCCGAAGCCAGTGTCATCTATAAAAAATGTGAAAAAAACAAACAACCAATATACTCCCTGTCCGCAGAAATCCACGAGTGTCCCACGACGATCTCCCGTGGAGAGCAGCAGCATCAAATAATGCGACCGCTCTCTAGGGGCTCAGAAACACAATGATGGGAGGAAGGTATCCTTCCGCCACTGTATTCCTCCGCCGCTGTAAAAAAAAAAGTCCCTAGTCTCACTTTATGGCATTGCTGTATGAGACATTTTCCCATGCAGCAATTATATAAAGTGACACTTTGAACTCAGGTAACCTCAGTGATGCACTGCAGGAGCCATTGTCTCCTGTCAGTGTGTCACTGAGGGTCCTATAGAGCAGTGACGTCACCCGATGTCACTGTTCTATAGGGGAGATCGTCGTGGGACACTCGTTATTAATTGGACTATGGCGGACAGGTAGTATGCGGTTTATTATTTTACGTTTTTTGCAGGCGCTGAAGTATGGTAAGTATGGTGAAATGAAGAATATTAAAATACTTTTTCCTAATGTGTGCGTGTTTTATTAACCCTTTTCTTACTATTGGATTAATAACGGATAGGCGTCTTATTGACGCCTCTCCGTTATTAACCCGGCTTAATGTCACCTTACGATAGCAAGGTGACATTAACCCCTTATTACCCCATATCCCACCGCTACACGGGAGTGGGAAGAGAGGGGCTAAGTGCCGGAATTGGCGCATCTTACGGATGCGCCATTTTCGGGGTGGCTGCGGACTGGTATTTGTAGCCGGGGGGGGGGGCCAATATCCATGGCCCCTCTCTAGGCTATGAATATCAGCCCGCAGCTGTCTGCGTAGCCTTTCTGGCTATAAAATATAGGGGGACCCCACGTCATTTTTTTGGGGGGTCCCCCTATTTTAATAGCCAGTAAAGGCTACGCAGACAGCTGCGAGCTGATATTCATAGCAGGCTACAAATATTGGCCCCCGGCCGTCGGCTTTCCCACTCTGGCGCAGAAAATTGCGCGGGAGCCCACGCCGTTTTTTTCCATTTTTTTTTTTTTTAAATTCAACGCTCATAAAGGCCTCTTTCACCCTTGCGTCAGTACGGGTCCGTCGCTATGCGTCGAGCCGACGTACCGACGCACGTTGTGAAATTTGTACACGACGTGGGCAGCGGATGCAGTTTTTCAACGCATCCACTGCCCATTCTGAAGTGCGGGGAGGAGGGGGCAGAGTTTCTGCTGCGCATGCGCAGTAGAAAATGGCAGACGCGACGGACAAAAAAACGTTCACTTGAACGTTTTTTCGTGCCGACGGTCCGCCAAAACTCGACGGATCCGTTGCAGAACGGACACGACGTGTGGCCATTCGTCGCGATCCGTCGCTAATACAAGTCTATGGGGAAAAAAAATGCATCCTGCGAGCACATTTGCAGGATCCGTTTTTTTCCGCCAGATCCGTTTTTTCAGTCGGATCCGTTGTTTTCCGCCAGATCGGTTTTCTTCCACCGGATCCGTTTTTTTCCGCTAGATCCGTTTTTTTCCGCCGGATCCGTTTTTTCCTGCCGGATCCATTTTTTTCCGCCAGATCCGTTTTTTCTCATAGAGTTGTAATAGCGCCGGATTGCGCCTGATGGCCACACATTTCATCCGTTTTTTGCAGGATTCGTAAAAAAAAACTTTCCGCCGGACGGAAAACTCATAGGAACGTTTTTTGTCCGTTATTTTTCATGCATGTTTCCATTCAAATCATGCACATTTTCCGTTTATTTATTTTCCAAAAACCTCATCAAAACCTGCATCAAAACTAAACTGCATGAAAAACCGCACCAAAAACCTGCATCAAAAACAGCATCAAAAACCGCACCAAAAACCTGCAGCAAAAAAAGCACCAAAAACTGCATCAAAAACTGAACCAAAAACTACATCAAAAACAGCACCAAAAACATGCAGCAAAAAAGCACCAAAAACTGCATCAAAAACCGCATCAAAAACCGCACCAAAAACCGCACCAAAAACCTGCAGCAAAAAGCACCAAAAACTGCATCAAAAACCGCATCAAAAACTGCACCAAAAACTGCATCAAAAACCGCACCAAAAACCTGCATCAAAAAAAGCACCAAAAACTGCATCAAAAACTGAACCAAAAACTACATCAAAAACCGCACCAAAAACATGCGGTTTTTGATGCAGTTTTTGGTGCTTTTTTGCTGCATGTTTTTGGTGCGGTTTTTGATGTAGTTTTTGGTTCAGTTTTTGATGCAGTTTTTGGTGCAGTTTTTGATGCAGTTTTTGGTGCTTTTTGCTGCAGGTTTTTGGTGCGGTTTTTGATGTAGTTTTTGGTTCAGTTTTTGATGCAGTTTTTGGTGCTTTTTTTGCTGCAGGTTTTTGGTGCGGTTTTTGATGCAGTTTTTGGTGCAGTTTTTGATGCGTTTTTTGATGCAGTTTTTGGTGCTTTTTGCTGCAGGTTTTTGGTGCGGTTTTTGATGCAGTTTTTGGTGCAGTTTTTGATGCGGTTTTTGATGCAGTTTTTGGTGCTTTTTTGCTGCACCAAAAACCGCGCCAAAAACCTGCAGCAAAAAACACCAAAAACTGCATCAAATACTGCACCAAAAACTGCATCAAAAACCTGCAGCAAAAAAGCACCAAAAACTGCATCAAAAACGGCATCAAAAACCTGCAGCAAAAAAAGCACCAAAAACCTGCAGCAAAAAAAGCACCAAAAACTGCATCAAAAAGCTACATCAAAAACAGCACCAAAAACTGCATCAAAAACCGCATCAAAAACTGCACCAAAAGCCTGCAGCAAAAAAGCACCAAAAACTGCATCAAAAACGGCATCAAAAACCTGCAGCAAAAAAGCACCAAAAACTGCATCAAAAACCTCAACAAAAAGCTACATAAAAAAACAGCACCAAAAACTGCATCAAAAACCGCACCAAAAACCTGCAGCAAAAAAAGCACCAAAAACTGCATCAAAAACTGAACCAAAAACTACATCAAAAACCGCACCAAAAACATGCAGCAAAAAAGCACCAAAAACTGCATCAAAAAACGCATCAAAAACTACACCAAAAACTGCATCAAAAACCGCACCAAAAACCTGCAGCAAAAAGCACCAAAAACTGCATCAAAAACCGCATCAAAAATTGCACCAAAAACTGCATCAAAAACCGCACCAAAAACCTGCAGCAAAAAAGCACCAAAAACTGCATCAAAAACTGCATCAAAAACAGCACCAAAAACCTGCAGCAAAAAAAGCACCAAAAACTGCATCAAAAACCGCATCAAAAAGCTACATCAAAAACAGCACCAAAACCTGCATAAAAAACCGCATCAAAAACTGCACCAAAAACTGCATCAAAACCTGCATAAAAAACTGGTGCAGTTTTGATGCGGTTTTTTATGCAGTTTTTGCTGCAGGTTTTTGGTGCGGTTTTTGATGCAGTTTTTGGTGCAGTATTTGATGCAGTTTTTGGTGCTTTTTTTGCTCCAGCTTTTTGATGCGGTTTTTGATGCAGTTTTTGGTGCAGTTTTTGATGCGGTTTTTGATGCAGTTTTTGGTGCTTTTTTGCTGCAGGTTTTTGGTGCGGTTTTTGATGCAGTTTTTGGTGCTGTTTTTGATGTAGCTTTTTGATGCGGTTTTTGATGCAGTTTTTGGTGCTTTTTTTGCTGCAGTTTTTTGGTGCTGTTTTTGATGCAGTTTTTGGTGCAGTTTTTGGTGCTGTTTTTGATGTAGCTTTTTGATGCGGTTTTTGATGCAGTTTTTGGTGCTTTTTTTGCTGCAGTTTTTTGCTGCAGTTTTTTGGTGCGGTTTTTGATGCAGTTTTTGATGCAGTTTTTGGTGCTTTTTTGCTGCAGGTTTTTGGTGCGGTTTTTGATGCAGTTTTTGGTGCGGTTTTTGATGCAGTTTTTGGTGCGGTTTTTGATGCAGGTTTTTGGTGCGGTTTTTGATGCTGTTTTTGATGCAGGTTTTTGGTGCGGTTTTTCATGCAGTTTTGATGCAGGTTTTGATGAGGTTTTTGGAAAATAAATAAACGGAAAATGTGCATGATTTGAATGGAAACATGCATGAAAAATAACGGACAAAAAACGTTCCTATGAGTTTTCCGTCCGGCGGAAACAGTTTTTTTTAACGAATCCTGCAAAAAACGGATGAAATGTGTGGCCATCAGGCGCAATCCGGCGCTATTACAACTCTATGAGAAAAAACGGATCTGGCGGAAAAAAATGGATCCGGCAGGAAAAAACGGATCTGGCGGAAAAAAAACGGATCTGGTGGAAAAAAAACGGATCCGGTGGAAAAAAACAGATCTGGCAGAAAAAAACGGATCCAATGTAAAAAAAACTGATCTGGCGGAAAAAAACGGATCCGGTGGAAAAAAAACGATCTGGCGGAAAACAACGGATCCGACTGAAAAAACGGATCTGGCGGAAAAAAACGGATCCTGCAAATGTGCTCGCAGGATGCATTTTTTTTCCCCATAGACTTGTATTAGCGACGGATCGCGACGAATGGCCACACGTCGCGTCCGTTCTGCAACGCATCCGTCGAGTTTTGGCGGACCGCCGGCACGAAAAAACGTTCAAGTGAACGTTTTTTTGTCCGTCGCGTCTGCCATTTTCTACTGCGCATGCGCAGCAGAAACTCTGCCCCCTCCTCCCCGCACTTCAGAATGGGCAGTGGATGCGTTGAAAAACTGCATCCGCTGCCCATGTCGTGTACAAATTTCACAACGTGCGTCGGTACGTCGGCTCGACGCATAGCGACGGACCCGTACTGACGCAAGGGTGAAAGAGGCCTTTATGAGCGTTGAATTTAAAAAAAAAAATGGAAAAAAACGGCGTGGGCTCCCGCGCAATTTTCTGCGCCAGAGGGGGAAAGCCGACGGCCGGGGGCCAATATTTGTAGCCTGCTATGAATATCAGCTCGCAGCTGTCTGCGTAGCCTTTACTGGCTATTAAAATAGGGGGACCCCCCAAAAAAATGACGTGGGGTCCCCCTATATTTTATAGCCAGAAAGGCTACGCAGACAGCTGCGGGCTGATATTCATAGCCTAGAGAGGGGCCATGGATATTGCCCCCCCCCCCCCCGGCTACAAATACCAGTCCGCAGCCGCCCCGAAAATGGCGCATCCGTAAGATGCGCCAATTCCGGCACTTAGCCCCTCTCTTCCCACTCCCGTGTAGCGGTGGGATATGGGGTAATAAGGGGTTAATGTCACCTTGCTATCGTAAGGTGACATTAAGCCGGGTTAATAACGGAGAGGCGTCAATAAGACGCCTATCCGTTATTAATCCAATAGTAAGAAAAGGGTTAATAAAACACGCACACATTAGGAAAAAGTATTTTAATATTCTTCATTTCACCATACTTACCATACTTCAGCGCCTGCAAAAAACGTAAAATAATAAACCGCATACTACCTGTCCGCCGTAGTCCAATTAATAACGAGTGTCCCACGACGATCTCCCCTATAGAACAGTGACATCGGGTGACGTCACTGCTCTATAGGACCCTCAGTGACACACTGACAGGAGACAATGGCTCCTGCAGTGCATCACTGAGGTTACCTGAGTTCAAAGTGTCACTTTATATAATTGCTGCATGGGAAAATGTCTCATACAGCAATGCCATAAAGTGAGACTAGGGACTTTTTTTTTTACAGCGGCGGAGGAATACAGTGGCGGAAGGATACCTGTTATGGTTCTCAATGGCAAGAGAACATAGCCCAGCAAACATAAGAACTAGCTCTTGGAAGGATGGAAACTAAACTGACCATGAACTAAACCTGCCGCACAACTAACAGTAGCCGGGTAGCGTAGCCTGCGTTTTATCCCTAGACGCCCAGCGCCGGCCGGAGGACTAACTAATCCTGGCAGAGGAAAATATAGTCCTGGCTCACCTCTAGAGAAATTTCCCCGAAAGGCAGACAGAGGCCCCCACAAATATTGGCGGTGATTTTAGATGAAATGACAAACGTAGTATGAAAATAGGTTTAGCAAAATTGAGGTCCGCTTACTAGATAGCAGGAAGACAGAAAGGGCACTTTCATGGTCAGCTGAAAACCCTATCAAAATACCATCCTGAAATTACTTTAAGACTCTAGTATTAACTCATAACATCAGAGTGGCAATTTCAGATCACAAGAGCTTTCCAGACACAGAAACGAAACTACAGCTGTGAACTGGAACAAAATGCAAAAACAAACAAGGACTAAGTCCAACTTAGCTGGGAGTTGTCTAGCAGCAGGAACATGCACAGAAAGGCTTCTGATTACAATGTTGACCGGCATGGAAGTGACAGAGGAGCAAGGCTAAATAGCGACTCCCACATCCTAATGGAAACAGGTGAACAGAGAGGATGATGCACACCAGTTCAATTCCACCAGTGGCCACCGGGGGAGCCCAAAATCCAATTTCACAACAGATACATTCCTCCCGTCATTGTGTTTCTGAGCCCCTAGAGAGCGGTCGCATTATTTGATGCTGCTGCTCTCCACGGGAGATCGTCGTGGGACACTCGTGGATTTCTGCGGACAGGGAGTATATTGGTTGTTTGTTTTTTTCACATTTTTTATAGATGACACTGGCTTCGGGGATCAAAATGACAAGTAATGGTGAGTATGTAATCTATGTTTAATGTAATGTATGTCATGTATGTAATGTATGAATGTACTGTATGTCTATATGTATGTATGTATGTAGAATGTATGTATGGAGTATTTTTATTTTTTTTCATTCAACACATTAGCCGGATGATGGGACTACTACTGTCCCATCATTGGCTAATGTGTCAATCACTGTCAGTGTAGCAGGCATAGCCCGATGGGACTTGTAGTCCCATCGGACGATGCCCGCACTGAGACCCCCGCACGCCGCAGAGACCCCCCCCACGCCGCAGAGACCCACGCCGCAGAGACCCCCCCCCACGCCGCAGAGACCCCCCAGCACGCCGCAGAGACCCCCGCACGCCGCTGAGACCCCCGCACGCCGCATAGACCCCCCAGCACGCTGCATAGACCCCCCAGCACGCCGCATAGACCCCCCAGCACGCCGCATAGACGCCCCAGAACGCCGCAGAGAGCCCCTCACGCCGCATAGACCCCCCAGCACGCCGCATAGACGCCCCAGAACGCCGCAGAGAGCCCCTCACGCCGCATAGACCCCCCAGCACGCCGCTAAGACCCCCTCACGCCGCATAGACCCCCCCAGCACGCCGCAGAGCCCTCCCACGCCGCATCAAGCCCCGGCACGCCGCATAGACACCGCAGAGAGTCCCTCACGCCGCATAGACCCCCCCTCACGCCGCATAGACCCCCCCTCACGCTGCATAGACCCTCCCACGCCGCATCAAGCCTGGGCATACAGCGCCGGCCGCATAGAATGAGATCTGTTGTGAATTTGGATTCTGGGCTCCCCCGGTGGCTACTGGTGGAATTGAACTGGTGTCTTCATCTTCTCTGTTTCACCTGTTCCCATCAAGAGGTGGGAGTCGCTATATAACCTTGCTTCTCTGTTAGTTGCTTGCCGGTCAACAATGTTATCAGAAGCCTCTCTGTGCTTGTTCCTGCTCCTAGACAACTACTAGATAAGTTGGACTTTTGTCCATGTTTGTTTGTGCATTTTTGTTCCAGTTCACAGCTGTAGTTTTGTTACTGTGTCTGGAAAGCTCTTGTGAACAGTAATTGCCACTCTGGTGTTATGAGTTAATGCCAGAGTCTTAAAGTAATTTCTGGATGGTGTTTTGATAGGGTTTTCAGCTGACCATGAAAGTGTCCTTTCTGTCTTCTGCTATCTAGTAAGTGGACCTCAAATTTGCTAAACCTACTTTCATACTACGTTTGTTATTTCATCTTAATTCACCGCCAATACATGTGGGGGGCCTCTGTCTCCTTTCTGGGTATTTCTCTAGAGGTGAGCTAGGACTAATTTTCCCTCTGCTAGCATTATTTAGTCCTCCGGCTGGCGCTGGGCATCTAGGGATAAAACGTAGGAATGCTACCCGGCCACTGCTAGTTGTGCGGTAGGTTTAGTTCATGGTCAGCTCAGTTCCCATCTTCCAAGAGCTAGTTTCTATATATGCTGATGCTATGTTCTCTTGCCATTGAGATCATGACAGTTTGACCGGCCCACTAAAGGGTTAAAATCCTTGGCTGAGAAAGGAGAGAAATAAGAAGTCTGCTGAGATTTTTTTTTTTTTTTTTTTTTTTTTTTTCCTCTTGAGTGTGCTCTTAATTGGACCTCTTGCCAGTCTGTTTATGCTGCAGCCTTTTTTTTTTTTTTTTTTTCTCTCTCTCTCCTTCTAATCTTTGAATGGCTCTGTGTCCACCTGTTTGTAATGGATCTTCAGAGTGTAACTGCAGGTTTGAATAATCTCGCCACGAAGGTACAACATTTGCAAGATTTTGTTTGTCATGCACCCGTATCTGAGCCGAGAATTCCTTTGCCGGAATTATTCTCGGGGAATAGATCTGGGTTTCAGAATTTTCGAAATAATTGCAAATTATTTTTGTCCCTGAAATCTCGCTCTGCCGGAGACCCTGCACAGCAGGTCAGGATTGTGATTTCCTTGCTCCGGGGCGACCCTCAAGACTGGGCTTTTTCATTGACACCAGGGGATCCTGCGTTGCTCAATGTGGATGCGTTTTTTCTGGCCTTGGGGTTGCTTTATGACGAACCTCATTTGGAGCTTCAGGCAGAAAAAACTTTGATGTCCCTTTCTCAGGGGCAAGAGGAAGCTGAAATTTACTGCCAAAGATTCCGTAAATGGTCTGTGCTTACTCAGTGGAATGAGTGCGCCCTGGCGGCGACTTTCAGAGAGGGTCTCTCTGATGCCATTAAGGATGTTATGGTGGGGTTCCCTGTGCCTGCGGGTCTGAATGAGTCCATGACAATGGCTATTCAGATCGATAGGCGTTTGCGGGAGCGCAAACCAGTGCACCATCTGGCGGTGTCCACTGAGAAGACGCCAGAGAGTATGCAGTGTGATAGAATTCTGTCCAGAAGCGAGCGGCAGAATTTTAGACGGAAAAACGGGTTGTGTTTCTATTGTGGTGATTCTACTCATGTTATATCAGCATGCTCTAAGCGCACTAAAAAGCTTGATAAATCTGTTTCCGTTTGCACTTTACAGTCTAAGTTTATTCTATCTGTGACCCTGATTTGCTCTTTGTCATCTATTACCACGGACGCCTATGTCGACTCTGGCGCCGCTTTGAGTCTTATGGATTGGTCCTTTGCCAAACGTTGTGGGTATGATTTAGAGCCTTTGGAGACTCCTATTCCTCTGAAGGGGATTGACTCCACCCCATTGGCTAATAATAAACCACAATACTGGACACAAGTAACTATGCGTATTAATCCAGATCACCAGGAGATTGTTCGCTTTCTGGTGCTGTATAATCTGCATGATGATTTGGTGCTAGGATTGCCATGGCTGCAATCTCACAACCCAGTCCTTGACTGGAGAGCTATGTCTGTGTTGAGCTGGGGATGTAAGGGGGTTCATGGGGATGTACCTTTGGTTTCCATTTCATCATCTATTCCCTCTGAAATTCCTGAGTTCCTGTCTGACTATCGTGACGTCTTTGAAGAACCCAAGCTTGGTTCGTTACCTCCGCACCGAGAGTGCGATTGTGCCATAGATTTAATCCCGGGTAGTAAATACCCAAAGGGTCGTTTATTTAATCTGTCTGTGCCTGAACATGCTGCTATGCGAGAATATATAAAGGAGTCCTTGGAAAAGGGACATATTCGTCCATCGTCATCTCCCTTAGGAGCCGGTTTTTTCTTTGTGTCAAAAAAAGACGGCTCTTTGAGACCATGTATTGATTATCGACTTTTGAATAAAATCACTGTTAAATATCAATACCCATTGCCGTTGCTGACTGATTTGTTTGCTCGCATAAAGGGGGCCAAGTGGTTCTCTAAGATTGACCTTCGTGGGGCGTATAATTTGGTGCGAATCAGGCAGGGGGATGAGTGGAAAACCGCATTTAATACGCCCGAGGGCCACTTTGAGTATTTGGTGATGCCTTTTGGTCTTTCAAATGCTCCGTCAGTTTTCCAGTCCTTTATGCATGATATTTTTCGCGATTATTTGGATAAATTTATGATTGTGTATCTGGATGATATTCTGATTTTTTCGGATGACTGGGACTCTCATGTCCAGCAAGTCAGGAGGGTTTTTCAGGTTTTGCGGTCTAATTCTTTGTGTGTGAAGGGTTCTAAGTGTGTTTTTGGGGTACAGAGGATTTCCTTTTTGGGATATATTTTTTCTCCCTCTTCCATTGAAATGGATCCTGTCAAGGTTCAAGCTATTTGTGATTGGACGCAGCCCTCTTCTCTTAAGAGTCTTCAGAAATTTTTGGGCTTTGCTAACTTTTATCGTCGATTTATTGCTGGTTTTTCGGATATTGTTAAGCCATTGACCGATTTGACTAAGAAGGGTGCTGATGTTGCTGATTGGTCCCCTGATGCTGTGGAGGCCTTTCGGGAGCTTAAGCGCCGTTTTTCCTCTGCCCCTGTGTTGCGTCAGCCTGATGTTGCTCTTCCTTTTCAGGTTGAGGTCGACGCTTCTGAGATCGGAGCTGGGGCAGTGTTGTCGCAGAAAAGTTCCGACTGCTCCGTGATGAGGCCTTGTGCCTTCTTTTCCCGTAAATTTTCGCCCGCTGAGCGGAATTATGATGTTGGGAATCGGGAGCTTTTGGCCATGAAGTGGGCTTTTGAGGAGTGGCGCCATTGGCTTGAGGGGGCCAGACATCAGGTGGTGGTATTGACTGACCACAAAAATTTGATTTATCTTGAGACCGCCAGGCGCCTGAATCCTAGACAGGCGCGCTGGTCATTATTTTTCTCTCGGTTTAATTTTGTGGTGTCATACCTACCGGGTTCTAAGAATGTTAAGGCGGATGCCCTTTCTAGGAGTTTTGAACCTGACTCGCCTGGTAACTCTGAGCCCACAGGTATCCTTAAGGATGGAGTGATATTGTCAACCGTTTCTCCAGACCTGCGGCGGGCCTTGCAGGAGTTTCAGGCGGATAGACCGGATCGTTGCCCACCTGATAAACTGTTTGTTCCTGATGATTGGACCAGTAGAGTCATCTCTGAGGTTCATTCTTCTGCGTTGGCAGGTCATCCTGGAATTTTTGGTACCAGGGATTTGGTGGCAAGGTCCTTCTGGTGGCCTTCCCTGTCACGAGATGTGCGAGGCTTTGTGCAGTCTTGTGACGTTTGTGCTCGGGCCAAGCCTTGTTGTTCTCGGGCTAGTGGATTATTGTTGCCCTTGCCTATTCCTAAGAGGCCTTGGACGCACATCTCGATGGATTTTATTTCAGATCTGCCTGTTTCTCAGAAGATGTCTGTCATCTGGGTGGTGTGTGACCGTTTCTCTAAGATGGTCCATTTGGTTCCCCTGCCCAAGTTGCCTTCTTCTTCCGAGTTGGTTCCTCTGTTTTTTCAAAATGTTGTTCGTTTGCATGGTATTCCTGAGAATATCGTTTCTGACAGAGGAACCCAATTTGTGTCTAGATTTTGGCGGGCATTCTGTGCTAGGATGGGCATAGATTTGTCTTTTTCGTCCGCTTTCCATCCTCAGACTAATGGCCAGACCGAACGGACTAATCAGACCCTGGAGACATATCTGAGGTGTTTTGTGTCTGCTGACCAGGATGATTGGGTTGCTTTTTTGCCATTGGCGGAGTTCGCTCTCAATAATCGGGCCAGCTCTGCCACTTTGGTGTCCCCGTTTTTCTGTAATTCGGGGTTTCATCCTCGATTTTCCTCTGGTCAGGTGGAATCTTCGGATTGTCCTGGAGTGGATGCTGTGGTGGAGAGATTGCATCAGATCTGGGGGCAGGTGGTGGACAATTTGAAGTTGTCCCAGGAGAAGACTCAGCTTTTTGCCAACCGCCACCGTCGTGTTGGTCCTCGGCTTTGTGTTGGGGATTTGGTGTGGTTGTCTTCTCGTTTTGTCCCTATGAGGGTCTCTTCTCCTAAGTTTAAGCCTCGGTTCATCGGCCCGTATAAGATATTGGAGATTCTTAACCCTGTTTCCTTCCGTTTGGACCTCCCTGCATCCTTTTCTATTCATAACGTTTTTCATCGGTCATTATTGCGCAGGTATGAGGTACCGGTTGTGCCTTCCGTTGAGCCTCCTGCTCCGGTGTTGGTTGAGGGTGAGTTGGAGTACGTTGTGGAGAAAATCTTAGACTCCCGTGTTTCCAGACGGAGACTCCAGTATCTGGTCAAGTGGAAGGGATACGGCCAGGAGGATAATTCTTGGGTGAATGCATCTGATGTTCATGCCTCTGATCTGGTTCGTGCCTTTCATAGGGCCCGTCCTGATCGCCCTGGTGGTTCTGGTGAGGGTTCGGTGCCCCCTCCTTGAGGGGGGGGTACTGTTGTGAATTTGGATTCTGGGCTCCCCCGGTGGCTACTGGTGGAATTGAACTGGTGTCTTCATCTTCTCTGTTTCACCTGTTCCCATCAAGAGGTGGGAGTCGCTATATAACCTTGCTTCTCTGTTAGTTGCTTGCCGGTCAACAATGTTATCAGAAGCCTCTCTGTGCTTGTTCCTGCTCCTAGACAACTACTAGATAAGTTGGACTTTTGTCCATGTTTGTTTGTGCATTTTTGTTCCAGTTCACAGCTGTAGTTTTGTTACTGTGTCTGGAAAGCTCTTGTGAACAGTAATTGCCACTCTGGTGTTATGAGTTAATGCCAGAGTCTTAAAGTAATTTCTGGATGGTGTTTTGATAGGGTTTTCAGCTGACCATGAAAGTGTCCTTTCTGTCTTCTGCTATCTAGTAAGTGGACCTCAAATTTGCTAAACCTACTTTCATACTACGTTTGTTATTTCATCTTAATTCACCGCCAATACATGTGGGGGGCCTCTGTCTCCTTTCTGGGTATTTCTCTAGAGGTGAGCTAGGACTAATTTTCCCTCTGCTAGCATTATTTAGTCCTCCGGCTGGCGCTGGGCATCTAGGGATAAAACGTAGGAATGCTACCCGGCCACTGCTAGTTGTGCGGTAGGTTTAGTTCATGGTCAGCTCAGTTCCCATCTTCCAAGAGCTAGTTTCTATATATGCTGATGCTATGTTCTCTTGCCATTGAGATCATGACAGAGATCCCTGGCAGGCCCGCACAGACCCCGCCCGCACAGAGACACGCAGTCTCCGCCCACGCACCGCCCACACTCTCCCCCCCCTCCAGAACCCCATATAGAAGGACAGAAAGGGCTGATTTACCGTCCGATACTTGAGTCCCATTCACTTGTATTGGTATCGGGTATCGGTATCGGATTAGATCCGATACTTTGCCGGTATCGGCCGATACTTTCCGATACCGATACTTTCAAGTATCGGACGGTATCGCTCAACCCTAGTGCCGATACATCAAATCTTAGAGTTTCTGCAGAGAGGGCTAGAATTAAATCTCTCTACCAGTACCTTAAGAGTGCAGATTTCAGCCCTGGGTGCCCTGTTTTCCTGCAATATTGCTAACAACTATTGGGTATCAAGATTCATTAAGGCAGTCCATAGAACTAGACCATTACATAGAGACAGGACGGTTCCGTGGGATCTAAATTTAGTTCTTTCGTCTCTAGCGAAACGCCCTTTGAACCTCTACAAGAAGCCTCAATCAAAATGTTGTCCCTCAAGACAGCTTTCCTGGTGGCTATAACATCAGCTCGCAGAATAGGAGACATCCAAGCGCTTTCCAGACTGCCCCCATACACGGAATTCTTATCAGACAGAGTAGTCCTTAGGCCAGACCCTGCATACTTGCCAAAGGTAGTGACACGATTTCATAGATCGCAAGAGATAGTTCTACCATCATTTATACCTAATCCTTCTAATCCTAAAGAGGAAGAACTTCATACGCTAGATGTTAGAAGATGTCTTCTACAGTATATCTCAGTCACCAATGGTTGGAAAAGAGATAATGCACTATTTCTTTCCTACCAAGGTTCTAGTAAAGGGGGTAGAGCATCGAAGTATACACTAGCTAAATGGATTAGGGAGGCTATCTCTCTTGCTTACACAGCAGGTGGGGGTCCAGCTCCGCAGAATCTGAAGGCACATTCCACCCGGGCCATGGCGTCATCTTGGGCTGAAAGGTTTGGAGCGTCAGTAGATCAAATATGTAAGGCGGCCACATGGTCATCCCCGTCCACCTTTTTTAAACATCGGTTGAACTTGGGGTTCTCTTCTGATCTCACCTTTGGGCTAAGGGTGCTACAGGCTATAGTCCCTCCCTAAGATGGTTTACGTCTCTGTAAATCTCTTGTGGTACCGTCATGGGAGTCCGAATTAAAGGGCACCTGTCACCCCCAAAATGGCTGGTGAGGTAAGCTCACCGGCATCAGGGGCTTATCTACAGCATTCTGTAATGCTGTAGATAAGCCGCCGATGTTACCTGAAAGAGGAGAAAAAGACGTTAGATTATACTCACCCAGGGGCGGTCCCGCTCTGGTCCGCGTCTGATGGGTGTCTCCGGTCCGCTCCGGCGCCTCCCATCTTCGTTCCATGACGTCCTCTTCGGGTCTTCGCGGCTCCGGCGCAGGCGTACTTTGTCTGCCCTATTGAGGGCAGAGCAAAGTACTGCAGTGCGCAGGCGCCGGAAAGGTCAGAGAAGCCCGGCGCCTGCGCAATGCAGTACTTTGCTCTGCCCTCAATAGGGCAGACAAAGTACGCCTGCGCCGGAGCCGCGGCGCGAAGACCCGAAGAGGACGTCATGGAACGAAGATGGGAGGCGCCGGAGCGGACCGGAGACACCCGTCGGACGCGGACCAGAGCGGGACCGCCCCTGGGTGAGTATAATCTAACGTCTTTTTCTCCTCTTTCAGGTAACATCGGCGGCTTATCTACAGCATTACAGAATGCTGTAGATAAGCCCCTGATGCCGGTGAGCTTACCTCACCAGCCATTTTGGGGGTGACAGGTTCCCTTTAAGCATTAAGCTACTTACTGGTAGCGGCGTTTTTCGGAGGCCCATGACGGCACCCTTAGTTCCCTCCCTTTTCACGTGGGGGTTGCACGTCTTTAAGTTAAAAAAAAAAAAAAAAGAAAAAAAAGGTTTTCTTTTCCACGGGTGATATTTGGATTGTTACTTTATTAAAAATATCATATTGTATATTATGCTTGTCATTAACCGCGGTAGTCCTCTCCGGCTCTGTAAAACAACTGATATGTGGGAGAGGTGCCGCCCTTTTGTATCTGTAGGTTTCCTGTTCCTAATGGGCGGATCCCCTCTCTAGTGGGGCCGTCATGGGTCTCTGAAAAACGCCGCTACCAGTAAGTAGCTTAATGCTTTTTGCCTTTTCTGGTAGTACACCTGATGTACCTCAACTGGCATGACAAACATGATACAGTAAATTACATATTTGGAATCACAGTTTATAAAGGAAGTAATATTGTAATGAATAGTGGGGGACATTATAAAGGAGCCTGTTTTATCTAGTACAAAGGCACATAAGTTATACCCACTACTGCACACCTGTGAAAACCCTTTACAATTAGCCAAGTAGATGTTGGGATGGGTTGTCTCAATAAACTAGGGGACAGCATGGTGCCAAGTGTAAATCCTCTTTTAGCAACGCACCTCCAGCCATCATCAATAATTTTGTGTAGAATGTTATCCTAATTCATCGCAGGTAGGTATTTAATTGTGATGTAATACATATTAAAGAGCAAAAATAATAAAACATTACACATTTCGTGAGTAAGCACTGTACCTATCCAGGTGATATTGAATGGCAGTGACATCTAATGAATGTGGTGGAACGGTAGAGTTGAGTACAAACTGACAACATCACATTTTATAAAGCAAAACCCATCACACCATTTAAATTTGTCATATAATTTTAGAACTGTGGTGGTAGCCTTTAAATATCCTGGAGTTCTAACAACAAGAAGCTGGAGGTGTTCATCCACCCATTGACTTAGGTTCTCATTGAGGAAATCAATGCCAGAAATAATGGGGCGTAGGGGACGTGGAAAGACCCCTTTATGTATTTTGGGTATTCTGTGGAAGAAAGGTAGTATCAGATGATCAGGTAACAACCATCTTTGAAGTTTATTGTTGATAGTACCTAATGTAATGCCCTCTTCTAGACACTTAGTGCGTATTTAAAAGTAGAAGCACGGTCAGACAACAATAATCTATATGTGGATGTATCACAGAGAATCTCATTGACCAATTTAATGTAAATCAAGGTGTCAAGAACAGTAACACAGCCTCCTTGATGAGATAGGCATATTGTCAAGTTAAGGTTGGCTTGTAGAACACTAATGGCTCTGAATTCAGTAGTCTTTACATTTCTATTGTAAGGAGACATTTTGGTCTGTTCATGTAGTAAATGAAGTCCCGTTCTACCAAAGTCTGGAATAAATCCAGTGATGGGACTCTGGATTGTAATGGATAATACGTAGAATTCTTGGGCACAATATTGATATCCTCATCTTTAATTGAATGTGTAAAATTGACCTCATCCATACATCAATTATATTAATTGGTTTGCAAAATACGCAGATAATATCCTCATCGTTTGACAAAGTGACATTTCCTTGATTGAGGGATTTGCCAAGTATCTGAATTCTAATGAGCTCAATCTAACATTTGCAGTTGGCAGCCCTGCCATTAAATTCTATTTTTTGGAAGTTAATTTATCAGGTGATTTCCTAAGGCAAAAAGTGGTAACATCACTTTTCAGGAAAGATATTTCTGTGAATACAGTTTTGCTCTCATCTAGCTCTCATCCCCACCATACAATCCATGCCATCAAGGACGGACTGGCACTGAAATTCAGCCCTGGCATTTGGAATCACACAGGCCCATACTGTCCCCTTCCCCAAGCATCAGACGGGGATGTATTACTAATATTACCCTGCCTGGAGGCAATCAGAGTTTACTGCAAGGCCAATATTTCTAATAATACCAATAATATTGCTATATAAGATTAACCCCTTCATGACCCAGCCTATTTTGACCTTAATGACCTGGCCATTTTTTGCAATTCTGACCAGTGTCCCTTTATGAGGTAATAACTCAGGAACGCTTCAATGGATCGTAGCGATTCTGAGAATGTTTTTTCGTGACATATTGGGCTTAATTTTAGTGGTAAATTTATTGTCGATAATTTTTGCATTTATTTGTGAAAAAAAACGAAATTTGGCGAAAAGTTTGAAAATTTCACAATTTTCAAATTTTGAATTTTTATTCTGTTAAACCAGAGAGTTATGTGACACAAAAGAGTTAATAAATAACATTACCCACATGTCTACTTTACATCAGCACAATTTTGGAAATAACATTTTTTTTGCTAGGAAGTTATAAGGGTTAAAATTTGACCAGCGATTTCTCATTTTTACAGCAAAATTTACAAAACCATTTTTTTTAGGGAACACCTCACATTTGAAGTCAGTTTGAGGGGTCTATATGGCTGAAAATACCCAAAACTGACACCATTCTAAAAACTGCACCCCTCAAGGTGCCCAAAACCACATTCAAGAAGTTTACTAACCCTTCAGGTGTTACATAGCAGCGGAAGCAACATGGAAGGAAAAAATGAACATTTAACTTTTTAATCACAAAAATGATCTTTTAGCAACAATTTTTTATTTTACCAAGGGTAAAAGGAGAAACTGGACCTTAAAAGTTGTGGTCCAATTTGTCCTGAGTACACCAATACCTCACAACCACTGTTTGGGCATACGGCAAGGCTCGGAAGGAAAGGAGCGCCATTTGACTTTTTGAATGAAAAATTAGCTATAATCGTTAGCGGACACCATGTCGCGTTTGGAGAGGCCGTATGTGCCTAAACATTGGAGCTCCCCCCACAAGTGACCCCATTTTGGAAACTAGACCCCCAAGGAACTTATCTAGATGCATAGTGAGTACTTTATACCCCCAGGTGCTTCACAAATTGATCTGTAAAAATGAAAAAGTACTTTTTTTCACAAAAATGTTCTTTTAGCCTCAATTTTTTCATTTTCACATGGGCAACAGGATAAAATGGATCCTAAAATTTGTTGGGCAATTTCTCCTGAATACACCGATACCTCATATGTGGGGGTAAACCACTGGGCTCACGGCAGGGCTCGGAAGGGAAGGAGCGCCATTTGACTAAACCCCCCAAGGAACTTATCTAGATGTGTGGTGAGCACTTTGAACCCCCAAGTGCTTCACAAAAGTTTATAACACAGAGCCGTGAAAATAAAAAATCATATGTGGGGGTAAACCACTATTTGGGCACACATCGGGGCTCGGAAGGGAAGTAGTGACGTTTTGAAATGCAGACTTTGATGGAATGGTCTGCGGGCGTCACGTTGCGTTTGAAGAGCCCCTGAGGTGCCTAAACAGTAGAAACCCCCCCACAAGTGACCCCATTTTGGAAACTAGACCCCCCAAGGAACTTACCTAGATGTGTGATGAACACTTTCAACCCCCAAGTGCTTCACAGAAGTTTATAACGCAGAGCGGTGAAAATAAAAAATCATTTATCTTTCCTCAAAAATGATTTTTTTAGCCCAAAATTTATTATTTTCACAAGGGTGACAGGAAAAATTGGACCCCAAAAGTTGTTGTCCAGTTTGTCCTGGGTATGCTGGTACCCCATATGTGGGGGTAAACCACTGTTTGGGCACACATCGGGGTTCGGAAGGGAGGGAGCGCCAGTTGACTTTTTGAACCCAAGATAGGTTGGAATGAATAGTGGCGCCATGTCACGTTTGGAGACCCCCTGATGTGCCTAAATAGTGGAAACCCCTCAATTCTAACTCCAACCCCAACACATCCCTAACTCTAATCCCAACTCTAACCATGACCCTAATCACAACCCTTACCCCAACACACCCCTAATCCCAACCATAACCCTAACCCCAACACACCCCTAACCCTAATCTTAACCCTAATTTCAACCCTAACCCTAATTCCAGCCCTAACTCTAATTCCAACCCTAAGGCTATGTGCCCACATTGCGGATTTGTGTGCGGATTTTTCCGCACCGTTTTTGAAAAATCCACACGTAAAAAGCACTGCGTTTTACCTGCAGATTTACCGCAGATTTCCAGTGTTTTTTGTGCGGATTTCACCAGCGGATTCCTATACAGGAACAGGTGTAAAACGCTGTGGAATCCGCACAAAGAATTCATATGCTGCAGAAAATACAACGCAGCGTTTCCGCGCGGTATTTTCCGCACAATGGGCACAGCAGATTTGGTTTTCCATAGGGGTGATAAAGGGGGGGTTTATTTACTATTTTTTTTTATTTTGATCACTGTGATATGACTTTGCAAGAATCCAACCAAAGAATTAGTCAGGCCGCACCCAATACTAACGTTGTCTCCATGGACATCAGAGCGCACGTCCACACCAGGGGGTCCTCCCGGTAATAATCCACGATAAAAAGCAAAGCAGAGGACAGCGCCACACCAGGAAGTGTTTAGGCAATAACACACTTTATTCTGCCTCCTGTGGCAACGTTTCGGTCCGAGGACCTTTATCAAGCACAGTACAGTCACATTCTAACCACCATTATATACCCTTAATACCACCCACATAATTAACAAGTAACCAATGGGAGTGTCAGAATCCATTAGAAAAAAGCGCCAATACATCAAACATCACAAAGATAGATAAAAACATTATCAAATATCACAAAATCCATATATCACCTCCCCCCAAATAAAACAACATCACTTGATCGTTCCCCGCATGTTATATCAGCCACCAAATACAATATAGAGAATCCCGGTTACCCAGATGTAAACACAGCGTGTCATCCTATCAGGACTAGGCTTCGGCCGTTGCCATAGTTCAGTGGGCGTGTGTAGGACAGGCGAGGCCCAATCAGACCACAGCGCCGGTCCCATGTGACCGCACTGAGTCATACAGGCAGCGCCCACCATCACACACATCTCCACAAAGGATACCAACGCCGCGCATGTCCGGATGCACGATCCTCCCACTCACATCCTAAGACATCGTCATGGAGACGAATCTAACAAGCGACACACCGCAGTGCGCCGGACCGGATACAGTTCATCATTACCATAGAAACCTTTTGTTTACACGCGCGATCTACCACATTACACCTTCAATGTGCATGTTCAATTGCAGTTCATATAAACATGGAGAGTCCACACATCTCCAGCCGAAGTCGTTATCTTGGTGCATATATCCGTATCTTGGTGCAAACATCCGTAAAGTCCTTCTCCCATAAAGGTCAGCATACGTCATGACTTCGATTCTCCACAGAACCCCGATATATGTCACATTGCGTCCATTGTCATATCACTTCCATTCCGCAAGTCCATATAAGGGGAGGGGACCATATATATAGACATACTCCCGGATCCATCATATGGTATGTCAAACATTCAGCTTAAGAAACATTATAAAGGCACCCACTTTTCCTTTAAATCTTAGTTCACCCTGTAAGGATATACAAAAAACAAAAAAGGGGAAGGGCTACTCCAATCATCCTACTCGGGTGGATGAGAGATTGAACGAAATGTGTCAAAAGTTTTTGGCTAGAGGGTACCCCAGAACGGATCTTCAAAAGTTTAAAACTAGAGCTCTATCCAAAGAGCGGGGTGAACTCTTGAAACCTAAGGCAGAGGCTATGACCAATAAGAGAATCCCATTTGTCACGACGTTTAATGGCCTGAGTAATCAGATATCTGATGTCATACGGAGACATTGGCCATTGCTCAATAGAGGACATACTAATGTTCAAGAATTCCAGTTGCCCCCTTTATTCTCCTATAGGAGAAATAAAAATCTTAAGGACAAGCTGGTATTATCTGATATTGGTAGTTCTAAGAAAGATCTACAGACTACCCTGAGTCGCCCGAGTTTGGGAAATTTTCCATGCCTTAATTGTGCATGTTGTAATAACATGGTGAAGGGAGCGCTGTTTCATCACCTCCATACGGGCAGAGAATATGAGATACGGAGACGGTATACATGTAAAAGCAGTTTTGTGATCTATGTCCTTAGCTGTCCGTGTGGTCTCTACTATGTTGGGGAGACCACAATGGAGGTTAGGGCCAGGATCAGCAAACATAAGAGTACCATCAGGACTAAACATGTGGAACTTCCGGTACCCAAACACTTCCATGAAATGAGGCACTCAGTGAATCAACTTAGGTATAGGGTTATTGATGATGTCCCTGCACCTAGACGTGGTGGGGATCGGGTCTCTATTTTGAGAAAAAAGGAACTTCAATGGATATTTGAGTTGGATACGCTCTTTCCAAGAGGTATGAATATGGAGTATCAGCAGAGTTGTCTTCTATAGCGTCCATGTGGTTTGGATGCGGTTCCTCATAGGTGTATTGCTTTTAACCATGTTTTGTATTTTTATAATAAATGTTGTTGATATTACATCCCTTTTTGATCGTATATCCTTAACTACCCCCAATTTTTTACACTATATGGGAAATTTCGATATATGTATATACTCCCTGGTGAGGAGGGTTATAGCAATAAGGATATGAGGGATAAACATTTTGAATGGTGTCCTTTATTTGGATATATAGTTTTGTTATGCTATGTTCACCCTCTATAATAGCAACTGTTTGTAAACAAAACGATATATGAATATTTCTGTTGGGAGCTGTTATACAGAAGAAAAAATCCTCCCATCTGTTATGCTAAATTTGATAAATGTATATTTATTCTGTGCGATCGGAGTAGCCCTTCCCCTTTTTTGTTTTTTGTATATCCTTACAGGGTGAACTAAGATTTAAAGGAAAAATGGGGGTCTTTATAATGTTTTTCAAGCCGAATGTTTGACATAACATATGATGGATCTGGGAGTATGTCTATATATATGGTCCCCTCCCCTTATATGGACTTGCGGAATGGAAGTGATATGACAATGGACGCAATGTGACATATATCGGGGTTCTGTGGAGAATCGAAGTCATGACGTATGCTGACCTTTATGGGAGAAGGACTTTACGGATGTTTGCACCAAGATACTATGGATATATGCACCAAGATAACGACTTCGGCTGGAGATGTGTGGACTCTCCATGTTTATATGAACTGCAATTGAACATGCACATTGAAGGTGTAATGTGGTAGATCGCGCGTGTAAACAAAAGGTTTCTATGGTAATGATGAACTGTATCCGGTCCGGCGCACTGCGGTGTGTCGCTTGTTAGATTCGTCTCCATGACGATGTCTTAGGATGTGAGTGGGAGGATCGTGCATCCGGACATGCGCGGCGTTGGTATCCTTTGTGGAGATGTGTGTGATGGTGGGCGCTGCCTGTATGACTCAGTGCGGTCACATGGGACCGGCGCTGTGGTCTGATTGGGCCTCGCCTGTCCTACACACGCCCACTGAACTATGGCAACGGCCGAAGCCTAGTCCTGATAGGATGACACGCTGTGTTTACATCTGGGTAACCGGGATTCTCTATATTGTATTTGGTGGCTGATATAACATGCGGGGAACGATCAAGTGATGTTGTTTTATTTGGGGGGAGGTGATATATGGATTTTGTGATATTTGATAATGTTTTTATCTATCTTTGTGATGTTTGATGTATTGGCGCTTTTTTCTAATGGATTCTGACACTCCCATTGGTTACTTGTTAATTATGTGGGTGGTATTAAGGGTATATAATGGTGGTTAGTATGTGACTGTACTGTGCTTGATAAAGGTCCCCGGACCGAAACGTTGCCACAGGAGGCAGAATAAAGTGTGTTATTGCCTAAACACTTCCTGGTGTGGCGCTGTCCTCTGCTTTGCTTTTTATCGTGGATTATTACCGGGAGGACCCCCTGGTGTGGACGTGCGCTCTGATGTCCATGGAGACAACGTTAGTATTGGGTGCGGCCTGACTAATTCTTTGGTTGGATTCTTGCATTGTGTGGGTCTTGTCTGGCCTGCATCCTTCCTGACTATAATATGGATATATATGCTGGTACTAGTGGGAGTGAGCCAGCTTCTGCCTGTTTTTACTACACCGATGAGGATGCTGCAAGGATCATATTGGACGCTGAGACTGACAACTCTTATTTAAGTCGGCCATCAAACGATATGTTGAGATTAAAATGGGAGACAGAGAGGAGAAAACTGGTCTCGTTGGAGTTACATTCCGTGACTTTGGTGGAATACTTTAAGGCCAAGAGAATCCCAAGGGGGTTGAGGCCTAGTTTACGACCTACCCTAATGCCTAATAATGTGCAATTTTGTTCTAAATTTGAGGCTATTAGTAATAAATATGCCTTTGACATTATGTTACTCAATATAGAATTTCTGAAGAAGGAGATTGAATCATTGAAACAGAAAATTGATGAAACCAAAAATACACTTTTGTCTGCTACCTCAACTGATGAACTTGGTAATATCAACACCATAATTGAGGGTAATCTTCAGAAATTCAAGTCCGGTTTGGAGGATACCAAAAGATCGAAATGGTTTAGGGACCTGGATGATTATAGCAATGGCAGAGTGTATGGATGGCAATTCAGAAATGATATGCCGAATCGGGCTACACCAGGCCGAGGGCGATCGAGAGGTGCCCCTAAGAGAATGAGGAAACCTCAGAGACAGATGGCTGCCTCGACTTCATTTGGCTTCACAGGTGGAGAATCTGATTCCACGGATGATGGTGGAGTATTGAATACAGAGACCTCTCGTTTTTTAGGCAAGACAACAGATGGAGCCCCTCAAGGAGACGGAAGGGCCACAGGGGTGGCAAGAAACATCGAAAAGGAGAATCACAGTCTGGTGACCAGGTCCAAGGTGAAGAAGAAGTGAATGAGGCATCATCGCTAGTGGTAAATATCTCTTCACTTACTCTCTCTGATTTACAAACTAGGGTACTCTCTAAGGGTCTATCATTCTGCCCTACAGGTGGTGTTAACTGGTTTAATGTGGATAATGATTTGTTTTTCTTCTTCCGGCGCTTAAAACTAGCTTTGTTTTTTTCTGATAAAGAGAGGGCTGTGGCTTCTGTCTCACCGACATGTCTTTCCCTGGAAACATTTGGGTTATACAATAAGAGTGATTTTGTTCCTCCGGTACAGGATCCTGTTATTGATACCTTTTGCAAATTTGTTAAGAATGATATAGCCAGATTGAAAAAAGTAAGGAATAAACCTCGATCTAATTTATCCTATGTGGAATGTAGAGAAATCGGGGTACTAAGGAGGAACAAATCCATCACCATCAAGCCAGCCGATAAAGGCGGGGCTTTGGTGGTGATGGATACGGTACAATATGTTGGTGAGATCAGGTCACAGCTTTCAGATGCTGCGGTCTATGAGAAACTCCAAGTGAACCCTACCCACATGTACAAAATGGAATTGGACAATCTGATCGATGAGGCCTTGTACAGTGGCCTCATTGACACTAAACTGTCTACATATCTCAAGGTAGACCACCCGGTGGTCCCTGTCCTGTACACCCTCCCGAAAATTCATAAGGATCTACAGAGGCCCCCTGGTCGCCCGATTGTATCGGGTAGGGGGTCTCTGTGTAACAAAGTGGCGATCTTTTTAGATCAATTGTTGAGAAAATTTGCTACTTCGGCACCCTCATATGTGAGGGATACCAGCGATTTCATAAGATCCTTGGAGGGTGTACAGGTCAGTGATTCCACTTGGCTGGTCTCCTTTGATGTTACCTCTCTATATACATCTATCGAACATGCCAGGGGTCTGGCTGCTGTCGATGTGGCGCTTGCCGGGTCCGACATGGCTCCGGACTGTGCACGGTTCGCCCTAGCGCTGCTGGAATTCATCCTCATGAGGAATTTTTTTCTCTTTGGGGATGAGTTCTATTTGCAGCGCCGCGGGACAGCCATGGGGTCCAACGTGGCCCCCACGTATGCTAACATCTACATGGCTGTCCTGGAGGGTGAACACGTGTATACATCGCGGTTCTGGAGCTGTGTTAGGGGCTGGCGGCGCTACATCGACGACATTTTTTTGTTATGGGATGGAGATCGTAATGAACTTGAACAGTTTTTTCTGTATCTGAACAGTGTGCATTCCGGTTTGGGGTTCACTATGGAGTGCTCTCAGTCTAGAATGCAATTCCTGGACACTTGTGTATACAAATCGGATGGACTGCTCTATACTGACCTGTTTGTGAAACATACAGACCGGAATAATTTGTTGCATTTTTCTAGTGAGCATCCACGACGTATGGTAGAGTCTCTGCCATGGAGCCAATTGCTCCGGATTAGGAGGATTGTCTCCAGTGATACTCGGGTGGATGAGAGATTGAACGAAATGTGTCAAAAGTTTTTGGCTAGAGGGTTCCCCAGAACGGATCTTCAAAAGTTTAAAACTAGAGCTCTATCCAAAGAGCGGGGTGAACTCTTGAAACCTAAGGCAGAGGCTATGACCAATAAGAGAATAACATTTGTCACGACGTTTAATGCCCTGAGTAATCAGATATCTGATGTCATATGGAGACATTGGCCATTGCTCAATAGAGGACATACTAATGTTCAAGAATTCCAGTTGCCCCCTTTATTCTCCTATAGGAGAAATAAAAATCTTAAAGGGAACCTGTCACCACGTTTTTGGAAGATGGGATAAAAATAGCGTTAAATAGGGGCAGAGGTGGGTGTTACATTAGTGTGTTTGTTATGCGTTTATTACCCACCTAAGTTGCCGAAATACCTTTGCAAAGTCTCCGTTTTCGCCTGTCAATCAGGCTGGTCTGGTCAGATGGGCGTTGTCTTCCCCCAGATTTTGCGTAGTTTTCCGTTGGTGGCGTAGTGGTGTGCGCATGCCCAAGGTCCCGAATCCTCTGCCAGGGGATTTCAAAGAGCGCGGTGTCCGTTATTGCATTGGTGATCGGTGGGCGCGGCCATCTTCCTTTGGCCGCGCGTGCGCAGAAGCGGCGCTCTGCTTGCCGCGGCGCTCTGCTGGCCGCGGCTTCAGGAAAATGGCCGCCGCGATATCCATCTGCGCACGCGCGGCATCCCGCGGCCATTTTCCTGATGCCGCGGCCAGCAGAGCGCCGCTTCTGCGCACGCGCGGCCTAAGGAAGATGGCCGCGCCCACCGATCACCAATGCAATAACGGACACCGCGCTCTTTGAAATCCCCTGGCAGAGGATTCGGGACCTTGGGCATGCGCACACCACTACGCCACCAACGGAAAACTACGCAAAATCTGGGGGAAGACAACGCCCATCTGACCAGACCAGCCTGATTGACAGGCGAAAACGGAGACTTTGCAAAGGTATTTCGGCAACTTAGGTGGGTAATAAACGCATAACAAACACACTAATGTAACGCCCACCTCTGCCCCTATTTAACGCTATTTTTATCCCATCTTCCAAAAACGTGGTGACAGGTTCCCTTTAAGGACAAGCTGGTATTATCTGATATTGGTAGTTCTAAGAAAGATCTACAGACTACCCTGAGTCGCCCGAGTTTGGGAAATTTTCCATGCCTTAATTGTGCATGTTGTAATAACATGGTGAAGGGAGCGCTGTTTCATCACCCCCATACGGGCAGAGAATATGAGATACGGAGACGGTATACGTGTAAAAGCAGTTTTGTGATCTATGTCCTTAGCTGTCCGTGTGGTCTTTACTATGTTGGGGAGACCACAATGGAGGTTAGGGCCAGGATCAGCAAACATAAGAGTACCATCAGGACTAAACATGTGGAACTTCCGGTACCCAAACACTTCCATGAAATGAGGCACTCAGTGAATCAACTTAGGTATAGGGTTATTGATGATGTCTGTCATGTTTCTCAATGGCGAGAGAACATAGCCCAGCAAATATGAGAACTAGCTCTTGGAAGATGGAAACTATACTGACCATGAACTAAACCTGCCGCACAACTAGAAGTGGCCGGGTAGCATGCCTACGTTTTTTTATCCCTAGATGCCCAGCGCCAGCCTGAGAACTACCTAATCCTAGCAGAGGAAAAGACAGTCCTGGCTCACCTCTAGAGAAATTTTCCCAAAAGGCAGACAGAGGCCCCCACATATATTGGCGGTGATTTTAGATGAAATGACAAACGTAGTATGAAAATAGGTTTAGCAAAATCGAGGTCCGCTTACTAGATAGCATGAAGACAGAAAGGGCACTTTCATGGTCAGCAGAAAACCCTATCAAAACACCATCCAGAAATTACTTTAAGACTCTAGCATTAACTCATAACACCAGAGTGGCAATTTCCGCTCACAAGAGCTTTCCAGACACAGTAACGAAACAGCAGCTGTGAACAGGAACAAAATGCAAAAACACACAAGGACAAAAGTCCAACTTAGCTGGGAGTTGTCTAGTAGCAGGAACATGCACAGAAAGGCTACTGATTACATTGTTGACCGGCATGAAACTGACAGAGGAGCAAGGTTATATAGCGACTCCCACATCCTGATAGGAGCAGGTGAACAGAGGGGATGATGCACACAAGTTAAATTCCACAAGTGGCCACCGGGGGAGCCCAGAATCCAATTCCACAACAGTACCCCCCCCCCTCAAGGAGGGGGCACCGAACCCTCACCAGAACCACCAGGGCGATCAGGATGAGCCCTATGAAAGGCACGGACAAGATCGGAGGCATGAACATCAGAGGCAGTGACCCAAGAATTATCCTCCTGACCGTATCCCTTCCATTTGACCAGATACTGGAGTTTCCGTCTGGAAACACGAGAGTCCAAGATCTTTTCCACAACGTACTCCAACTCACCCTCAACCAACACCGGAGCAGGAGGCTCAACGGAAGGCACAGCTGGTACCTCATACCTGCGCAACAATGACCGATGAAAAACATTATGAATCGAAAAGGATGCAGGGAGGTCCAAACGGAAGGACACAGGGTTAAGAATCTCCAATATCTTGTACGGGCCGATGAACCGAGGCTTAAACTTAGGAGAAGAAACCCTCATAGGGACAAAACGAGAAGACAACCACACCAAGTCCCCAACACAAAGCCGAGGACCAACACGACGACGGCGGTTGGCAAAAAGCTGAGTCTTCTCCTGGGACAACTTCAAATTGTCCACCACCTGCCCCCAAATCTGATGCAACCTCTCCACCACAGCATCCACTCCAGGACAATCCGAAGATTCCACTTGACCGGAGGAAAATCGAGGATGAAACCCCGAATTACAGAAAAACGGGGACACCAAGGTGGCAGAGCTGGCCCGATTATTGAGGGCGTACTCCGCCAAAGGCAAAAAAGCAACCCAATCATCCTGATCCGCAGACACAAAACACCTCAAATATGTCTCCAAGGTCTGATTAGTCCGCTCGGTCTGGCCATTAGTCTGAGGATGGAAAGCAGACGAAAAAGACAAATCTATGCCCATCCTAGCACAGAATGCCCGCCAAAATCTAGACACGAACTGGGTCCCTCTGTCAGAAACGATATTCTCCGGAATACCATGCAAACGAACAACATTTTGAAAAAACAGAGGAACCAACTCGGAAGAAGAAGGCAACTTAGGCAAGGGAACCAGATGGACCATCTTAGAGAAACGGTCACACACCACCCAGATGACAGACATCTTCTGAGAAACAGGCAGATCCGAAATAAAATCCATCGAGATGTGCGTCCAAGGCCTCTTCGGGATAGGCAAGGGTAACAACAATCCACTAGCCCGAGAACAACAAGGCTTGGCCCGAGCACAAACGTCACAAGACTGCACAAAGCCTCGCACATCTCGTGACAGGGAAGGCCACCAGAAGGACCTTGCCACCAAATCCCTGGTACCAAAGATTCCAGGATGACCTGCCAACGCAGAAGAATGAACCTCAGAGATGACTCTACTGGTCCAATCATCAGGAACAAACAGTCTACCAGGTGGGCAACGATCAGGTCTATCCGCCTGAAACTCCTGCAAGGCCCGCCGCAGGTCTGGAGAAACGGCAGACAATATCACTCCATCTTTAAGGATACCTGTGGGCTCAGAATTACCAGGGGAGTCAGGCTCAAAACTCCTAGAAAGGGCATCCGCCTTAACATTCTTAGAACCCGGTAGGTAAGACACCACAAAATTAAACCGAGAGAAAAACAACGACCAGCGCGCTTGTCTAGGATTCAGGCGCCTGGCAGACTCAAGGTAAATTAAATTTTTGTGGTCAGTCAATACCACCACCTGATGTCTGGCCCCCTCAAGCCAGTGACGCCACTCCTCAAAAGCCCACTTCATGGCCAAAAGCTCCCGATTCCCAATATCATAATTCCGCTCGGCGGGCGAAAATTTACGGGAAAAAAAAGCACAAGGTCTCATCACGGAGCAGTCGGAACTTCTCTGCGACAACACCGCCCCAGCTCCGATTTCAGAAGCGTCGACCTCAACCTGAAAAGGAAGAGCAACATCAGGCTGACGCAACACTGGGGCGGAAGAAAAGCGGCGCTTGAGCTCCCGAAAGGCCTCCACAGCATCAGGGGACCAATCAGCAACATCAGCACCCTTCTTAGTCAAATCAGTCAATGGTTTTACAACATCAGAAAAACCAGCAATAAATCGACGATAAAAGTTAGCAAAGCCCAAAAATTTCTGAAGACTCTTAAGAGAAGAGGGTTGCGTCCAATCACCAATAGCCTGAACCTTGACAGGATCCATCTCGATGGAAGAGGGGGAAAAAATGTATCCCAAGAAGGAAATCTTCTGAACCCCAAAAACACACTTAGAACCCTTCACACACAAGGAATTAGACCGCAAAACCTGAAAAACCCTCCTGACCTGCTGGACATGAGAGTCCCAGTCATCCGAAAAAATCAGAATATCATCCAGATACACAATCATAAATTTATCCAAATAATCGCGGAAAATGTCATGCATAAAGGACTGGAAGACTGAAGGGGCATTTGAAAGACCAAAAGGCATCACCAAATACTCAAAATGGCCCTCGGGCGTATTAAATGCGGTTTTCCACTCATCCCCCTGCTTGATTCGCACCAAATTATACGCCCCACGGAGATCAATCTTAGAGAACCACTTGGCCCCCTTTATACGAGCAAACAAATCAGTAAGCAGTGGTAACGGATATTGATATTTAACCGTGATTTTATTCAAAAGACGATAATCAATACACGGCCTCAAAGAGCCGTCTTTCTTGGACACAAAGAAAAAACCGGCTCCTAAGGGAGATGACGAAGGACGAATATGTCCCTTTTCCAAGGACTCCTTTATATATTCTCGCATAGCAGCGTGTTCAGGCACAGACAGATTAAATAAACGACCCTTAGGGTATTTACTACCCGGGATCAAGTCTATGGCACAATCGCACTCCCGGTGCGGAGGTAGTGAACCAACCTTGGGTTCTTCAAAAACGTCACGAAAGTCAGACAAGAATTCAGGAATCTCAGAGGGAATAGATGATGAAATGGAAACCAAAGGTACGTCCCCATGAGTTCCTTTACATCCCCAGCTTAACACAGACATAGCTCTCCAGTCGAGGACTGGGTTATGAGATTGCAGCCATGGCAATCCCAGCACCAAAACATCATGTAGATTATACAGCACCAGAAAGCGAATAACCTCCTGGTGATCCGGATTAACACGCATAGTCACTTGTGTCCAGTATTGTGGTTTATTACTAGCCAATGGGGTGGAGTCAATCCCTTTCAGAGGTATCGGAGCCTCCAATGGCTCCAAATCATACCCACAGCGTTTGGCAAAGGACCAATCCATAAGACTCAAAGCAGCGCCAGAGTCGACATAGGCGTCCGCGGTAATAGATGACAAAGAACAAATCAGGGTCACAGATAGAATAAACTTAGACTGTAAAGTGCTAATTGAAACAGACTTGTCAGGCTTCTTAGTACGCTTAAAGCATGCTGATATAACATGAGTTGAATCACCACAATAGAAGCACAACCCATTTTTTCGTCTAAAATTCTGCCGCTCGCTTCTGGACAGAATTCTATCACATTGCATATTTTCTGGCGTTTTCTCAGTAGATACCGCCAAATGGTGCACAGGTTTGCGCTCCCGCAAACGCCTATCGATCTGAATAGCCATCGTCATGGACTCATTCAGACTCGCAGGCACAGGGAACCCCACCATAACATCCTTAATGGCATCAGAGAGACCTTCTCTGAAAATCGCCGCCAGGGCGCACTCATTCCACTGAGTAAGCACAGACCATTTGCGGAATTTTTGGCAGTATATTTCAGCTTCATCTTGCCCCTGAGACAAGGACATCAAGGCCTTTTCCGCCTGAAGCTCTAAATGAGGTTCCTCATAAAGCAACCCCAAGGCCAGAAAAAACGCATCCACATTGAGCAACGCAGGATCCCCTGGTGCCAATGCAAAAGCCCAGTCTTGAGGGTCGCCCCGGAGCAAGGAAATTACAATCCTGACCTGCTGTGCAGGGTCTCCGGCAGAGCGAGACTTCAGGGACAAAAACAATTTGCAATTATTTTTAAAATTTTGAAAGTGAGATCTATTCCCCGAGAAGAATTCAGGCAAAGGAATTCTAGGCTCAGACATAGGTGCATGAACAACAAAATCTTGCAAATTTTGTACCTTTGTGGCGAGATTATTCAAACCTGTAGCTACACTCTGAAGATCCATTTGAAACAGGTGAACACAGAGCCATTCAAGGATTAGAAGGAGAGGAAGAGAGGAAGGCTGCAGTATAGGCAGACTAGCAAGTGATTCAATTAAGAGCACACTCAGAACTAGAGGGAAAAAAAAAAAAAAAAAAATTGTAGCAGACTTCTTTTTTCTCTCCTTTCTCAGCCAGTAAATTAACCCTTTTTTGGGCCGGTCAAACTGTCATGTTTCTCAATGGCGAGAGAACATAGCCCAGCAAATATGAGAACTAGCTCTTGGAAGATGGAAACTATACTGACCATGAACTAAACCTGCCGCACAACTAGAAGTGGCCGGGTAGCATGCCTACGTTTTTTTATCCCTAGATGCCCAGCGCCAGCCTGAGAACTACCTAATCCTAGCAGAGGAAAAGACAGTCCTGGCTCACCTCTAGAGAAATTTTCCCAAAAGGCAGACAGAGGCCCCCACATATATTGGCGGTGCTTTTAGATGAAATGACAAACGTAGTATGAAAATAGGTTTAGCAAAATCGAGGTCCGCTTACTAGATAGCATGAAGACAGAAAGGGCACTTTCATGGTCAGCAGAAAACCCTATCAAAACACCATCCAGAAATTACTTTAAGACTCTAGCATTAACTCATAACACCAGAGTGGCAATTTCCGCTCACAAGAGCTTTCCAGACACAGTAACGAAACAGCAGCTGTGAACAGGAACAAAATGCAAAAACACACAAGGACAAAAGTCCAACTTAGCTGGGAGTTGTCTAGTAGCAGGAACATGCACAGAAAGGCTACTGATTACATTGTTGACCGGCATGAAACTGACAGAGGAGCAAGGTTATATAGCGACTCCCACATCCTGATAGGAGCAGGTGAACAGAGGGGATGATGCACACAAGTTAAATTCCACAAGTGGCCACCGGGGGAGCCCAGAATCCAATTCCACAACAGATGTCCCTGCACCTAGACGTGGTGGGGATCGGGTCTCTATTTTGAGAAAAAAGGAACTTCAATGGATATTTGAGTTGGATACGCTCTTTCCAAGAGGTATGAATATGGAGTATCAACAGAGTTGTCTTCTATAGCGTCCATGTGGTCTGGATGCGGTTCTTCATAGGTGTACTGTTTTTAACCATGTTTTGTATTTTTATATAATTAATGTTGTTGATATTACATCCCTTTTTGATCGTATATCCTGGATTACCCCCAATTTTTTACACTATATGGGAAATTTCGATATATGTATATACTCCCTGGTGAGGAGGGTTATAGCAATAAGGATATGAGGGATAAACATTTTGAATGGTGTCCTTTATTTGGATATATAGTTTTGTTATGCTATGTTCACCCTCTATAATAGCAACTGTTTGTAAACAAAACGATATATGAATATTTCTGTTGGGAGCTGTTATACAGAAGAAAAAATCCTCCCATCTGTTATGCTAAATTTGATAAATGTATATTTATTCTGTGCGATCGGAGTAGCCCTTCCCCTTTTTTGTTTTTTTGTATATCCTTACAGGGTGAACTAAGATTTAAAGGAAAAGTGGGGGTCTTTATAATGTTTTTCAAGCCGAATGTTTGACATACCATATGATGGATCCGGGAGTATGTCTATATATATGGTCCCCTCCCCTTATATGGACTTGCGGAATGGAAGTGATATGACAATGGACGCAATGTGACATATATCGGGGTTCTGTGGAGAATCGAAGTCATGACGTATGCTGACCTTTATGGGAGAAGGACTTTACGGATGTTTGCACCAAGATACTATGGATATATGCACCAAGATAACGACTTCGGCTGGAGATGTGTGGACTCTCCATGTTTATATGAACTGCAATTGAACATGCACATTGAAGGTGTAATGTGGTAGATCGCGCGTGTAAACAAAAGGTTTCTATGGTAATGATGAACTGTATCCGGTCCGGCGCACTGCGGTTTGTCGCTTGTTAGATTCGTCTCCATGACGATGTCTTAGGATGTGAGTGGGAGGATCGTGCATCCGGACATGCGCGGCGTTGGTATCCTTTGTGGAGATGTGTGTGATGGTGGGCGCTGCCTGTATGACTCAGTGCGGTCACATGGGACCGGCGCTGTGGTCTGATTGGGCCTCGCCTGTCCTACACACGCCCACTGAACTATGGCAACGGCCGAAGCCTAGTCCTGATAGGATGACACGCTGTGTTTACATCTGGGTAACCGGGATTCTCTATATTGTATTTGGTGGCTGATATAACATGCGGGGAACGATCAAGTGATGTTGTTTTATTTGGGGGGAGGTGATATATGGATTTTGTGATATTTGATAATGTTTTTATCTATCTTTGTGATGTTTGATGTATTGGCGCTTTTTTCTAATGGATTCTGACACTCCCATTGGTTACTTGTTAATTATGTGGGTGGTATTAAGGGTATATAATGGTGGTTAGTATGTGACTGTACTGTGCTTGATAAAGGTCCTCGGACCGAAACGTTGCCACAGGAGGCAGAATAAAGTGTGTTATTGCCTAAACACTTCCTGGTGTGGCGCTGTCCTCTGCTTTGTGATATGACTTTGTCAAAAGTCGGGTCGGGTGAAATTGGCCGATTATTGCAAAAAGTCGGGGGCTGACTGAAACACGAAACCCAATGCAAGTCAATGGGGAATCAAAGTCGGCAGTGAGTGGAGGACAGGAAAACACCTACAGTGCCCATTTTAATGCCAAAAACATCAATTCTTATTACTTAAGCTTGTCAATCTTAATTTACTTTATAACAATAGTTAGGCATTAAAAACTGGGGGTCATTTGGCTAAAGTTGTGGGGGGGTAGTGCTGGCTCAAGATTTTCGTGGGCCCAGGAAACGCGGAATACATCACGGTGGTGGAGCAGGGAGAGGTAAGTATTTCAACTTTGCAAGTGCTGTGATCCTGAGCAAGCAGGGGGGCCCACTCTTTCATAGGAAGGTGCAGATGAAAGTGCAGGTTCCTTCATCAGGTGGGGGGGCATACTCGTTGGCGACATCACTGGCACAGGGCCCCTCATAGTACGGCGGTGTGTTTGACGGCGGGTGGCGCCTCCCACTGGCAGAGACACTTTTGCGTACTATGAGGGGTCCTGTGCCAGTGACGTCGCCAACGAGTATGCCCCCCCACCTGATAAAGGAACCTGCACTTTCATCTGCACCTTCCTCTTTGTCCCCGTGTAAGGTGGTATAGTATGCGAGAAGGGGAACCTGACTTTCAGCAGGGTCACATTCTGGCTGTGTAGAGTGCAAGGGGAATGTAGTGGTCTGGGTCAATGTACCAGCAGACTCATCTAGCAGTGGCTGGGCAATGGGCAGGATGAGGAGGAAACACAGTTAGTAGGCCCAAATAATAAAGTAGGCTAAATGCAGTTCAAATGTGGTAACAGGACTAAACAGGCGGCATTGCTTTATTCAGTGGAGGAAAACTGTAATGAGTGGCAGACACAGTTAGTAGGCCCAAATAATAAAGTAGGCTAAATGCGGTTCAAATGTGGTAACAGGACTAAACAGGCGAAATTGCTTTGTTCAGTGGAGGAAAACTGTAATGAGTGGCAGACACAGTTAGTAGGCCCAAATAATAAAGTAGGCTAAATGCAGTTCAAAATTGGTAACAGGACTAAACAGGCGGCATTGCTTTGTTCAGTGGAGGAAAACTGTAATGAGTGGCAGACACAGTTAGTAGGCCCAAATAATAAAGTAGGCTAAATGCGGTTCAAATGTGGTAACAGGACTAAACAGGCGGCATTGCTTTGTTCAGTGGAGGAGAACTGTAATGAGTGGCAGACACAGTTAGTAGGCCAAAATAATAAAGTAGGCTAAATGCAGTTCAAATGTGGTAACAGGACTAAACAGGCGGCATTGCTTTGTTCAGTGGAGGAAAACTGTAATGAGTGGCAGACACAGTTAGTAGGCCCAAATAATAAAGTAGGCTAAATGCAGTTCAAATGTGGTAACAGGACTAAACAGGCGGCATTGCTTTGTTCGGTGGAGGAAAACTGTAATGAGTGGCAGACACAGTTAGTAGGCCCAAATAATAAAGTAGGCTAAATGCAGTTCAAATGTGGTAGCAGGACTAAACAGGCGGCATTGCTTTGTTCGGTGGAGAAAAACTGTAATGAGTGGCAGACACAGTTAGTAGGCCCAAATAATAAAGTGGGCTAAATGTCTGCCAAAAAATTGTTCATAAATAAACAGGTGGCATAGCTAGGTACAGGGGTGGGCTCCTCTACTGAGTGGCAGACAGTGGTAGTAGGTGCAAAGTATTAACTGGTCTAAATGGAGGCCAGGGCCCCTGTATATTTTAACTATCATCTATCATTTCAACAAATTTTTATTGGCAGTGCCATTGAAGGATTTAGCAGCACAGACTACACAGTGGTGGAGCAGGGAGAGGTATGTATTGCAAGTGGTAGAGTACTGTTTGAGCTGGGGGGAACACTCTCTTGTGGGCGGCGGTACTGGCACAAGGCCCCTCATATTACGACGGTGTGTCTGACGTTGGTTGTGCACCACCACCGTCAGAGACACTTCATTGTACTATGAGGGACCCGGTGTCAGTGCCGTCGCCCAAGAGTGGGCCAACCCACCTGTCCAGGCAAACAGCACACGCACGGGTGCTTGCGCCAGGTGGTGACCATGGCCCTGTGGGGGGAGTCAGCCCATTTAGGGAGGTATAAAAATGACCTATGGTGGACATTCAGCAGCTGCAAATGGAGGAATTAGAGAAGTCAGTAAGAGGAGGCCAAAAGCAAGACATTTTTCAGGCAAGCTACGTGTCAGCAGGGGAAGGTGGGGCAAAATAATTTGAAATCCATGATTGGTTCATTTTAATGAAGGTTAGATGATCAACATTTTGGGTAGCCAGACGTGTCCTTTTTTCGGTCAGTATGTCTGGCTACCAAACGTCTTGTTCCGGACCGGGAGCATCCACTGACGACTCGCTGCTTTTATATTTGGAACTTTCTGAAGAGGAGGCGAAAGAGCTAGAGGCTGAGTCAGCAAGGAAAGCCAAAACTTTTTCCTGCTGCTCCGGCTTTAAAAGCTGTTTTCCTACTCCCAGATAAGGGAGCCTTCGAGGCCTTGTGTAGCCAGACGATGAGGCTGGCTCAACACCTCCAGCCTTAGGTGCTATTGTGCTTTTGCCACTACCACCAGATGCACCACCACCACCACCATTAGTACCAGCTGGCAACCAGCGCCCATGGGCTCTTCCACCACACTTCCTCATTTTTTGGAAAATCTAACCAAAATAACAACCGTTATATGGTACTGTAAAACAAGGTAGAAGGTGTATATAACCTTGTTGAGAATTTAAATCTCCCTTTTCTTTGTGGGAGACTGAACCAAAACTCAGGCCCAGTGTATAAAACAACACAATGTAAGTGACAGAAAATGGCTGGCTGATATACGACAAACTAACAGGACTGAAGTATATCCACTTTGTGAGAATTTTAATCTCACTTTTTTTTTGGAGACTGAACCAAAACTCAGGCCCAGTGTATAAAACAACACAATGTAAGTGACAGAAAGTGGCTGGCTGATATACGACAAACTAACAGGACTGAAGTATATCCACTTTGTGAGAATTTGAATCTCACTTTTTTTTTGGGAGACTGAACCAAAACTCAGGCCCGGTGTATATAACAACGCAATCTAAGTGGCAGAAAGTGGCTGGCTGACATACGACAAACTAACAGGACTGAAGTATATCCACTTTGTGAGAATTTGAATCTCACTTTTTTGGGGGGAAGACTGAACCAAAACTCAGGCCCAGTGTATATAAAAACACAATCTAAGTGGCAGAAAGTGGCTGGCTGACATACGACAAACTAACAGGACTGAAGTATATCCACTTTGTGAGAATTTGAATCTCACTTTTTTTGGGGGGAGACTGAACCAAAACTCAGGCCCAGTGTATAAAACAACACAATGTAAGTGGCAGAAAGTGGCTGGAAGATATATGAAAAAATACAAGGACTGTACAATTTCAATCTCCCTACAATGATCTCAGGACAAGTATGGCAGCAATAAAAAGGACTGCTGCACACAAAAGTGTGGACAAATAAACAAGATAACTGTGCAGAAAGGAGCAAAAGTATTTTTGCTTTTAAAAAAGCAGTTGGTTTGCACAGCAGCGTGCAAACAGCAATGCAGCTATCAAGGAGCCTTATAAGGCAGCCTAATAAGCTACAGAGCTGATGCACAAAAATATAGCCTCCACTGTCCCTGCAAGAAAAAGGTGGTGCTGGACAGTGGAAATCGCTACAGCACAAGCAGGTTGGGGGTTAATCTTCCCTCCCTAACTATATCCCTTCTTCTGATGAAGCTGCAGCAACCTCTCCCTATGCTAAGATCGGCAGAAGTAAGATGGCGGTCGGCGTGCACGCCCCTTTATAGCCCCTGTGATGCCGCAGAAAGCAAGCCACTCACTGTCATGCCCTTCTCTATGATGGTGGGGACCGAGACCTATGTCATCACACTGCCCACACTCTGCGTCCTCCTTCATTGGCTGAAAAAGGGCGCTGAAAGCGTCATACAAAACGCGACTTTTGCGCGCAGATCGCCGACCTCATGGCCGATCCCACACTAGGATCGGGTCGGGTTTCATGAAACCCGACTTTGCCGAAAGTCGGCGATTTTTTAATTTGTCTGATCCGTTTCGCTCAACCCTAGTCCCTATATGATTGCCCATATAGTGCACAATCCTGTAGAATGATTAATGGTTAACATATTGCCTAATTACGGTATATTTGTCCACATAGCACTTTACACCTGGTAGTAAGTGTGGTTACACAGAGCATGGCAATAGAAAAGTGAAGCCATTCTCCTATTCACTGCGCTTACAAACCAATTTGTACACCGCAGAAAAACTGGATTCATCAAGATTCAGGCAACGGAAGGAAAGTATAAAGATACCAATGAGTTCCATTTTTACTGGGCTACATGTGTATATAAATGATAAGGAGAGTTAAACCTATTGACAGATTCCCTTTAAATAGTAACTACACTTTAAAAAAAAATCAGTTCAAATGTAGATAAGAAATAGAGATGAGCGAGCACTAAAATGTTTGAATGCTTGTTACTCGAACTGAGCAATTTCTAGTGATCGAATGCTTGTTTCAAGTAACTAGTATAATGGGAGACAAAGGGAAATCTGTGCATTTTTCTGGCATATCCTACATGCAGGTCTGGGGGACAGTGAAAATGTTGAAATGGGTGGAAAAAATGCTAAATGGAAGGCAAAAAGCATGGGGAAGACCTCTGGAAGCATCCACTTTAAGGACTGTCAATAAAACATTCAAAATCAACAAGAAATTGGAGTTTACAGGGAAAAAAAAAGTTGAAAAACATTTTTTCCGTGACTTGTATATAAGGCAAAATTTAATAAGGATTTTAAAAAAAAATAATAATTTAAATAAACCAAAATTGAATTTGTTATTAAAAAACTGGAAATTTCAGTGTAATTTATGAAGGAAGCAAGAAGTGCTAAAAATTAGGGACTCAGATACATCCTGTATTAAACATAAAGAAAGGCCTCATACACATTCTGTTCAAATTGTAATGTAGTGGCACTCCTAGAGGCTATGCAATAAGTGCAAAGCCAGGAAAAAAATTTCAGTAGGGTCATCCAGTTATCTATAGACCCTGGAAGGCAACAACTGGTGGGCCTCATTCAAATATTGAACAGTAAAAACACTTTATGTGCTGCTGTTATCTGGTGGTGTTAAAAAGTCGGGTCTAATCCAGGCTGTTCGCTGTTATCAGAGTGAGTCTGTCAGCACTTTCTGCTGACAGGCGAAAGTGCCTGTCTGTTATGACCCCCCCCCCCCCCCCCCCCGGTGGAACTGAAAACCCGCTCATACAAGATGCCAGCGGCAGGGCAGCACAACACTTCCAAGTCATAGAGGGACAGCTTATGCCAGGTGTCTAGCTTTGAGACCCAATAGCTCAAGGTAGCAGAGGAATTAGGGAGTATGCTGGTTTGTTTTCCAGGTATTGCTTGACCATCTTTAAAAAAAATTCACTCCTTGTCAAAAATACCCAGTCATCAGAGCATGTACTCTGGGAGCTTGTCATGAAATTGTCCCAGGCTTTTAACAGTGTACCCCTGCCTCTGCTGTACCTAGTGTGTGCCTCCCTCGCCTCTCCTGCTTGGTTGGGCAAGTAAGGTTGCCCCCTGCTGTTAGCATTGTCTGATGGGTGTTTTTTCAATATATTTTCTACAATTGCCTTCTGGTACAGCACCATTTTAGAAGACCTCTCAGCCTCAGAAAGAAGAGATGCAAAGTTCCCCTAGTGTGGGTCTAGCAGGGTGAACAACCAGTACTCTTGGTTTAGCCAAGATAAATGTAACAGGAAAGGCAGTGGTACATAAAGTCTGCTATATGTGCCAAGCCAACACTTCCCTGTCTCCGCTATGATGACTACTCTCCATCTCCTCCTCCTCCACCCTCTCCCTCTCTTCTTCCTCATTCCCATCTCAGCCCATCCACATAGAGAGATGAGTTGAAGCTTGCTTCTGCTGCACTAGCCACCAGCTCCTGTTCCTCCTCTTCCTTACCCTCCACCATCTAATTGTTACTCAGTCCGTGCTGACTAGATGAGATGAGGCTGGACTGAGTAGTATCTGTCTGTCTCATGTCTTTCTCCATCTCCAGGTGGTCCGTATGCAGAGCTTCATGTTTAATTGTGCAGTAATGAGTGTGTAACTAGGTACAGAAGCAAAATTGTTGCTCTGACTATGGCATAATCGCCACTCACCATCTTTATGGACTCCTCAAAGTCTAGGAGAAAGACAAAAATGTCAGAAATGTATGCCCACTCTTCAGTTCTTATGTGCAGAGGTTGACCAGAATGTAGAAGCTGCTACTCAACTACTGGCCTCTACTGCTCACAAAGCCTTGCCAGCATGTGCAGTGTGGAGTTCCAACTCATGGGCACGTCACACACCAGTCGGTGAGCTGGAACTTGCATGCGCTGCTGCAGCACTGCCAGAGCAGCGGCAGTTGTAGCCTACTTGCGGAAATGGACGCTGACACAGCGTACTTTGATTAGAAGCTCTGGCAAATCTGGGTGGGTTTTCAGAAAACTCTGAACTACCAAGTTGAGCACATCAGCCAAGTATGTACGATTGTGAGCTTGCCAGGCTTTACAGCTGCCGCCAGGTTATGGCCATTATGACACACGACCATGCCTGGTTGGAGGTTCAGTGGCAAAAGCCATAGATTTCTCTGGTCTGTTATTCCTTTACGTAACTCTTCCGTGGTGTTCAGTTTGTCTTCTAGACAAATTAGCTTCAGCAGAGCCTGTTGCCGCTTTGCTGAGGCAGTGCTGCAGAGCTTCCTGCCACCGGCTGATATGGACGATGTGCTCTGAAATAACACATTGGAGATGGAGGATGAGTAGGAGCAGGAGGGAGTGGAGCTAAAGTAAAGTCAGTAATCCTTGGCTTCGGGAGCACATGTGCCATGCCAGGGTGGGACTCAGTCCCAGCCTCCACAAGGTTCACCCATTGTGCTATCAGGGAAATGTAGCGTCACTGGCCACAAGCGCTTATCCACATGACAGTCGTTAAGTGGACAATCCCAGTAACTGCATTGGTAAGGGCATTGGTGATGTTCACTGACACATGCTGATACAAGGTGGGAACACCACACCGGGAGGAAAAGCGGCAGCTGGGGGCCAAGTATTGAGGGACGGCTGCCACTATGAGTCGGCAAAAATCCTTTGTGTCAACAAGCCTAAACGGCAACTTTTCCATGGCAAGCAGTCTGGAAATGTGCCCATTTAGCGTTTGGGAGGGTGGGTGGTTGGAAATTTTTCTTTTATTTCAAGGCCTGGGGTAGGGACAGCTGAATGCTGGGCTGAGACAAGGATTTGGAAGTGCTTGATGATGTTGTGTCAGAATGTGCAAGAACAGGTGTAGGACGGGATGCATCTGAGCCAGTGTCAATGACAGGAAATTGAGAAGCACTTAGCACAGGGGAAGAGGCAATGATGTCACCTTCTGGCACCAATCATGGACCCAGGCGTTTGGCCTAACGATTCAGGTGCTTAGAAGACATGTGCTTGATCATGCTGGTGGTGGTTAGGCTCTAAGTGGTTGGGCCCCTGCTGATCTTGGCATGGTACAGGTTGCAAATTACCTTTTTTTGTCTCAGAACTCTCTTTAAAAAGACTGGGTATCACCTAAGTCTTTGATGGACAAGTTCACAAATGTCAGTGCTCAGTGGAACAGTTGCCCTCCTTCCTCTTTTAGTGCTGCCGATTCCTCTCCCTCAGTGCTGCTGGCCTCGCTCTGCATACTCGTTTCCCAGGTTGGGACAGTGACTTCGTCATCCACCACCTCGTCTTCCACTGCTGCACCCTGGTCCTCCTGACTTAATGACTTAACAACAATCTGACTTATCGGCAAAATTTGCCATTCCTCACCATCATTTTCTTGTGGCCGTGGCTGCTCTAAGTTTTGTGCATCACTAAACAGCATGTCATCCTGTCCCTATCAAAGCATGCAGGTTGAGATGCCACAATTAAGAAATGATGTTGTAAGAGCTCCTCTGGGTGCCCTAGTGTGCAATCACTAGTCTCCTGGGACTCAACATAGTGGGAGGAAAGAGGATCAAGGTGAGGATTAAGTGATCCACACAGTTCAGTCTCACCAGCCTACATTATGGTGCTGCCAAACACGCTGGAAGCATTATCTGCTATCCAACCAACCACCTGTTCATACTGCTCTGGCTTCAGAAGTGGTGCAAAGTGGGGCAGAAATCTATGTGTCATGGATGGGCATGTTTCATGTGCTCGAGCAACAGGCGTAGTCGCAATTACCCCATGTCCTTGGTATCTGCATGCACCATCAGGAGCACATTCACTTCTCCATCCCTTACAGCACACCTAACACATTTTCTACTTGCTAGGCCCCTTGAAACCAAGATTTTTCAATAAAAAAATGGTCACATGCAGCAGTCAAAGCAAAGTGTGTGGATGACAAATTCAATCCCCAAAAATTTTCAAACACTTGTTTGGAGTATTATACACTCCATCGAAATGTAACAGAAAGCATGTAATATTCAATTTATGACTAATTGAATCAATAAATATTTTTCAACACTTTTTAGAGTTTTACATACCACCGTAATGCAGCAATAATCATGTTAAACTGTATGGATGACTAATTGAATCCAGAAAAAAAATTTGAACTTAAATATTTTGACAGTGTATTTGATGTACTTCTACACTCTGCAAAGCCAGGTAAAAATTATAAGGAGGGTCATCCAGCCATCCATAGACCCCTGAAATGCAACAACTGGCAGACTTCATTCAAATATTTTTAAAGTGTAGTTTCTGTACTCCTACAGTCATAAAAGCTTTGCACAAAGTACAAAGCCAAGAAAAAATTACAAGGAGGGTGATATATAGACCCCTGAAAGACAACAACTCTTGGGCCAAATAAAAATATTTTTAAATTGTAGATGCTGTAGTCCTACACTCACAAAGTGCAAAGCTAGGAAAAAAATATTAGGAGGGTCATCTCAAACTCTGTGATAACTCACCTCTCCTGCGTGTATTTACTCGGTACGTCACTCACCTTTTCAAACTCTGTGATAACTCTTACCTCTCCTGTGTGTATTTACTTGGTACGTCACTCAGCTTTTCAAACTCTGTGATAACTCTAACCTCTCCTGCGTGTATTTACTGCGTGTTAGTTTTTAAACTGATCACTGTACCACCGCTCCCAATTTTCTTTATGACCTCCTTGTTTACTCTGCCTGTGATATATCTTACAAAAAATATGAACTTACATACAGGTAGCCGATGAAGCAGACCAAAAGGTCAAATATAAAATCATATTTCATTAATCATATTTAAAAATACATACAAGTTAAATGAGAGAGTGCCCAGAAGGAGGAAAAAACATCATATATATATATAGAATAAATATATAATATACAGTATGAGTGCTTAAAGTCTATGATGATATAAAACAAGCAATAACAGATCATATGAGGTATCAGCTAGCACAGTGTATGGGATCTGTCAAAGTTGCAGAAGTACCATAAAGTCAGTATGGCCAATCAAAGTAATAAACAATATGTAATAGTATCATTGCCATATGGACCACTAGGAAGTCTGCAAAGAAAACAGCAGAATATATCCCAGGCAAATAAAGATCAGAGTATATGCACATCAATATCCAGTGAAAAATACAAGTGCAATAGAGTTGCCAAATACAATACCTAGAGTTAAAGCAGGAACACTCAGTAGGAAGTCTAGATGGCGCTTCCCCCTCACCCCAACACATGTTTCGCAGTTGCTTCTTTGGGGGGCGTCTCTGAGAAAGGGGTGGTGTGGTATTTTAAGCTAACAGATGCCCTATTGTCGCACGGCCTATGTGAATTTATATCAGATATCGTGGACCACTTCCTCAAACCGCTGGCTCCACTCTACCGTCATATATTAGGGACACCATGTCTGCCCTACAACGTATTGATCAACTTCAACTTGACCAAAATATGATCATGGTAATGACAGACTGTTAGCACGACGCTGGATCCCTGCCCTGACAGGCAGGGTCTTTGGCATGTCTCTTCACTCACCCATGCTGCAGACAGATCTTCCCTTCCCCATGCTCTGCATGCTTCCAGCTGGCCCTCTAGCCATATCCTTAGGGCAAGTGCATGGGCACACCCGCTCTCTTAAAGGTCTAGCGTGTGCACTTGCTATTTCCTCCCCAGCCAATGGCTGTGGGACATTGTGTACATATTGCTTCCTCCCCACTGGGGAGGTGCCTGAGCAACCATCCTGTTTACAGTCTATGTTGTGCAAGGTCACATACCAGTGTAAGTCGTGTCTGCTGCACGCTAGTGCAAATCCTGCCTGCTGCGCTCTAAGTGCAAATCCTGCCTGCTGCACACTAGTGCAAATCCTGCCTGCTGCACTCTAAGTGCAAATCCTGCCTGCTGCACTCGGATGCAAATCCTGCCTGCTGCACTTGGATGCTAATCCTGTCTGCTGTACTCTGACACAAACTGCTGCACTCATTCTGATGCAAGCTCTACCTGCTGCTCCATCCAGTCTGTCTTTCTGGGTCCAGCTGCTGCGTGACCATTGGTCTGCCCTGGAGTGGCACCTGGCATTCTTCGAGAGCTAAGTCTAAACTCACCATCAGAGGCTCTAGTGAACAGTCAGTTGATCACTTAGTCATGCCCCTCCAGGCTCTCCGCGGTCCGTGGCAGAGTGGTTCCACAAACCACGACCGAGAGAGTTTGCTCATGCCATGGATCCTGCTGGATCCAGGATCCTGCCTGTTCAGACCATGTATCAGAAAGACGCAAAGGAAGAGCTGTCCATACAGCTGCAGTCTTTCACCACAAAGTCGGAGGCTTTAAAATATCCCTCCTGAGTTCCAGCATGTTGAAGCAGCCATGTCTTCTTCAGAGACTTCCCAGACAGTTTGTGTAGTTCACGATCCTGGTCCCCTACTCGCAGCTCTACCACGTTTTGATGGCAATCCGAAGCTCTGCCATGGTTCATCAATCAGTGCCGGCTACATTTTGAACTTCTCCCGCACCACTTTCCGTTGGACTGAAAAAAAAAAAGTAGCATTCCTAATGTCACATCTTGGAGGCGAGGACCTGGTATGGTTGAGCCCATTATTGGAGAAAGAGGATCCGATCGTCTCCAATTTGCCTGCATTCCTGAAAGCGTTTCGCAAAGTGTTCAATGAATCCGGATGAGTCACCTTGGCAGCTTCCGCTCCGCACTGCTTAAGCCAGTCTAACTCATCTGCGGGACAATATGTGGTACGCTTCCATACTCTGGCTTCCGAGTTCGTTGGAATAACGAAGTGTTGGTGGCAACATTCTGTGAGAGGCTCTCTGGAAACATAAAGGATGAGCTAGCAGGTCACAACCTACCAACTACCTTCGACGACCTGGTCTCCCTGGCTATCAGTATAGACCTTCGTTTCCAGGAGCGCAACCATGAGGTGGTACTTGAAAGAGGATCAAGGCATCTGGCTCTGTCCTTTCAGAGACCGCTTGTCCCTCCACCCTCCCTTGTCGAAGCATCACCAGGACCCATGCAGGTCGACCGCTTTGCTCTTGCCAGTCAGTGACTGAGGGATCGTCGCGCTAAAGGCCAGTGCCTGTACTGTGGAGCTATGGGTCATTCCATTTGAGTCTGCCCGGTGAGACCAGAGAAGCTCCAGTGTCTAGGGGCGGTAGGAGAGGCCTCCCTAGATGGAAAGGACATCTCCCTACCTCTGACCCTTACGGTAGCCGTGACATTTGGTGAATCCCTGTTTATTGAGACTGTGTATTTGGATTCCAGGCAGCCGGAAATTTTATCCTCCAGGCGATAGTGTATCGGTTTCAAATCCCAGTTCATCCAATCAAGAACCCCCTGGCAATAACATCTGTCGATAGGAGAACTCTTTGGGAGACGGTTCATCTGGCTACTGAGTCGCTACAGATCTATATTGGGATGCATCACACCGAGAAGATTGCCTTCTATGTTCTTTCCCGCATGTCTCACTCCTTTCTCTTAGGCCTACCATGGCTACGACAGCATAAACCTGTGTTGGACTGGAGAACTGGAGAAATGCTCCACTGGGGACACTCCTGTCATGAGAAGTGTCTGGCTCCAGTACGTCCGATTAAAAGGTCCCATCTTGTCCGTCATCGCTACCTGGTTTGCCGTCTGCCTATTGGTCTTTTGCCGATGTGTTTGACAAGAAGGAAGCAGAGACTTTGCCACCCCAGAGGCCGTATGACTGCCTTATTGACTTGATTCCCGGATCTACACCCCCTAGAGGCCGAATTTACCCTCTGTCCCCAGCTGAGACTCAAGCTATGTTGGATTACATTCAGGAGAATCTGGCCAGGGGGTTCATTCAGAAATCCTCCTCTCCTGCTGGGGCCGGGTTTTTCTTCGTTAACAAGATGGATGGATCACTCTGACCGTGTATTGACTATCGAGGTCTCAACCAGATCACAGTGAAGAATAAATACCCTATTCCATTGATTCCTGAGTTCGACCGATTAAGAGGTGCTAGGATCTTCACCAAATGATACCTAAGAAGCCCCTACAATCTAATCCGCATTCGCCTGGGAGACGAATGAAAGACGGTTTGCATCACCAGGGATGGACATTGTGAATACCGAGTAATGCCCATCAGTCTCTGTAATGCATCGGCAGTTTTTCAAGAATTCATCAAGGACATCTTCCGGAACCTGCTTTATTCCTGCATAGTCATGTATTTAGACAATATTCTAGTAGTTTCATCGGATGTGGCCTCCCACAGATGAGCAGTTCGGTGGGTTCTTCAGCTTCTGAGGGAGAATTGCCTCTATGCCAAGTATGAGAAATGCGTTTTTGAACAGTCCTCTCTTCCTTTCTTGTGCTACATTATTTTGGATACCGGACTCAGGATGGATCCTGAGAAAGTCTCTTATATCCTTAAATGGCTGCTGCCCGTTGGAGTCAAAGCAATTCATCGATTCCTTAGCTTTGATAATTACTATCAGCAATTCATTCTTCATTTCTCCATGCTGACCGCTCCTATCTCTGCTATGACCTGAAAGGGAGTTGATCCAAAGAACTGGTCCTCCGAGGCTGAAGAGGCCTTCCACTCTCTTAAACGGTCATTCTCCGCCGTTCCCGTCTGCATTGAGTAAACAGTTTTTCCTTGAGGTGGATGCATCCTCGTTAGAAGCTGGAGCTGTGCTCACCCAGAAGTCTTTCTCGGGTCGCTGCGTGTCCTGCGGTTTCTTCTCCAAGGCCTTCTCTGCTCCGGATCGTAACTACTCCATCGGGGACTGAGAGTTACTTGCCATTAAGATGGCTCTGGAGGAGTAGCGTTACCTGCTGGAGGATGCAATCTATCCTGTGGTCATCTACACAGACCATAAGAACCTGGTGTATCATCAGTCCGCTCAGACTTAATCCTCGCCAAGCTTGGTGGTCTTTATTTTTTGCCTGCATTAACTTTCTTTTGCATTTCAAGTCCGGTGACAAGAATGTCAGAGCAGATGCCCTCTCTCACTCTTTTTTGTCCGAGGATCAATAGGAGGATCCACAATTTATCATTGAACCGTCTAAGATGGTCAATGTCTTCCCAGACAGTCTGTCACAAATTCCTCCAGGGAAGATCCTAGTGGCTGAATCCGAGAATCTGAGGCAGGACAAAGGAAGACTCTACAACTGATTTCTCGCCACTACTGGTCGTCTATGAGGAGAGAGATCCATGCTTACATGCCTGCCTGTCCAATTTGTGCCTGCAATAAAGTCCCTAGATGACTTCCTGCCGGCTCTCTCCTGCCGTTACCCGCTCCATCTGGTCCATGGCAGCACATAGCTATGGACTTCATTACGGATTTGCCAGTATCCGAGGGTTGCACGTCACCTGGGTAGTCATGGATCACTTCTCCAAAATGGCACACTTTACCTCTTTATCTGCTCTACTGTCTGCTCCTGAGCTGGCTGGCTCATCACATTGTGTCCGATCGAGATGCGCAGTTCAGTTCCAAACTCTGGCGAGCTCTCTGTAAACATCTGGAAATAGTCTTGGATTTCTCATCGGCCTATCACCCCCAGTCCAGTGGGCAAGTGGAACATGTCAACCAGTTCCTGGGCAATTACCTGCGACACTTCGTCAATGCCCACCATAATGATTGGGTGAAATTGCTTTCCTGGGCTGACTTCTCGTATAACAATCACGTTGGTGAAGCCTCTGAGAAATCTCCATTCTATATTGTGTTGATCGGCAACCCAAGGTTCCCCTCCCGGTGATGGTTCCTTCTGATGTCCCTGCAGCAGATGTCCTCTCCAAGGATTTTGTGAAGTTGGGGAGGACACCAAAGCCACTTTAGAAGCATCTTCCACCTGTATAAAAAGACATGCAGACAAAAGGTGTTTGGATCCTCCGTGCTTCCGTCCTGGTGATAAGGTATGGCTTTCATCCAGATACGTCTTGCTGAAGGTTCCCTCTTACAAATTGGGTCCTCGTTTCATTGGGTCTTTCGAGGTGTTGAATCGGATCAATGAGGTCTCCTATAAATTGAAGCTGCCTTCTACTCTGCGAATTCCAAATTCCTTCCATGTATCTCTACTGAAGCCTGTCATCCTGAGTCCCTTCTTCAAGGATCCCAGTACCACGCCCATGCCAACAGCCTCGGAGGATGTTTTTGGAGTGGAGAACATCTTGGCCATGAAGAAGGTGAGAGGCAAGACCTTCTTCCTAGTTGACTGGAAGTGATTTGGTCCCGAAGAAATATCCTGGGAGCCTAAGGTGAATATTCATGCTCTAATTCTCCTATGGAACTTCCTCAATGGCCTGAAGAGGTTGGTGTAAAGGGCCCCCTACTTAGCTCCAGCCTTGACGCATTTCCCCGTCTTAGCGGTTCATCAGGAGGCCCAGTAAGGAACCTAGCAGTGCTGCAGATGCGAGGGGTCTGGATAAAAAAAGGCATACCTTTTCATCCGAACACCTCACATCTGCGGCACTGTTAGGTTCCTTACTGGGCCTCCTGATGAACCGCTAAGACGGGGAAACGCGTCGAGGCTGGAGCTAAGTAGGGGTTAAAATCTCTGATGTGTGTTTTGTTCTATGGTCAGAAACTATTATAAACAAATCTGGTTGTTCCTGACCGAAATGTATATATATTATGTGATTCACTCTTGATTTATAGGTTATCTGCCTCTTGTCTGAGGGGGAGAATATTAATGCTGATATGGCTTTACAGTTGAATTGCTATCCTCCCATTTCATAGAAAGCATCTGCTTAAGGAATTTTTTAGGTGTTTTTTCTGTGGTTATATGGTTTGTTTTTCTATAGTATATCAAACTGTAAGGCAATTGTTGATTGATATCAAGATAGGAGTGGATTGGTGCATAACCTGTCAGTAGTGTTGAGCGATACCGTCCGATACTTGAAAGTATCGGTATCGGAAAGTATCGGCCGATACCGGCAAAGTATCGGATCCAATCCGATACCGATACCCGATACCAATACAAGTCAATGGGACTCAAGTATCGGACGGTATCCCTGATGGTTCCCAGGGTCTGAAGGAGAGGAAACTCTCCTTCAGGCCCTGGGATCCATATTAATGTGTAAAAGAAAGAATTAAAATAAAAAATATTGCTATACTCACCTCTCCGACGCAGCCTGGACCTCAGCGAGGGAACCGGCAGCGTTGTTTGCTTAAAATTTGCGCGTTTACTTCCTTACTTGAAGTCCCGGCTTGTGATTGGTCGCGTGCCGCCCATGTGGCTGCGACGCGACCAATCACAGCAAGCCGTGACGTAATTTTAGGTCCTTCAGGATTTTAAAATTACGTTCTGGCTTGTGATTGGTCGCGTCGCGGTCACATGGGCGACGCGACCAATCACAAGCCGTGACGTCACGGGAGGCTGGACACGCGCGCATTTTAAAATGCGCGCTTGTCCTGCCTCCCGTGACGTCCCGGCTTGTGATTGGTCGCGTCGCCCATGTGACCGCGACGCGACCAATCACAAGCCGTGGCGTAATTTTAAAATCCTGAAGGACCTAAAATTACGTCACGGCTTGCTGTGATTGGTCGCGTCGCGGCCACATGGGCGACGCGACCAATCACAAGCCGGGACGTCACGGGAGGCAGGACAAGCGCGCATTTTAAAATGCGCGTGTGTCCAGCCTCCCGTGACGTCACGGCTTGTGATTGGTCGCGTCGCCCATGTGACCGCGACGCGACCAATCACAAGCCAGAACGTAATTTTAAAATCCTGAAGGACCTAAAATTACGTCACGGCTTGCTGTGATTGGTCGCGTCGCGGCCACATGGGCGGCACGCGACCAATCACAAGCCGGGACTTCAAGTAAGGAAGTAAACGCGCGAATTTTAAGCAAACAACGCTGCCGGTTCCCTCGCTGAGGTCCAGGCTGCGTCGGAGAGGTGAGTATAGCAATATTTTTTATTTTAATTCTCTCTTTTACACATTATTACATTAATGTTGTTTCGATACCGATACCCGATACCACAAAAGTATCGGATCTCGGTATCGGAATTCCGATACTCGCAAGTATCGGCCGATACCCGATACTTGCGGTATCGGAATGCTCAACACTACCTGTCAGACATCTTTTATTTCTATCCATTCATCTCTTTACTATGCCCATTGTATTCCCGCCTATAGTTGAATAGGGGCTATTAGGGCTAATTTGGGACAGCTGTCGTTGAGTGGGGGCCCCAAAATAATCGTATCTCCTAGGGTGTCAACCTCCACTGATAGGAAGGGTTAGCAGGCTATTGTAGGGATATTTGGACAGGTTATTTTTCTTGTGTTAATATTGCCTCACACTGGGAAGGTGTATTTTAATTAAAATAAAAGAGTTTTATGGGATTATATATGTTTTCACTGAAAAGACTACCCACAATCAACTTCTTTATGGTCAAACCAGTAAAAAGGGAACAGAATGAACTTAATCAGGTACGATTCATCTCCATATTTAACAGCCAATGGCGGGAACTTACCGACATCATCCGGAAACATTGGGGGTCCTTACGGTTGACCTGATTCTCAAACAGATACTTCCCCCTACACCATTATTTATAGCCAAACGATAAATCGATCAGCAAATTTAAAAGATATTTTGGTGCATAGTCATTATGAATCCAAGAAAAATAACATCATAGGAGGAACTCAAGGAAGCACCATGGGCTTTTTTCCCTGTGGGATCTGTAAGGGATGCCTTAATATGGTACTTCATTCACAAATTTTAACGGGACAAGAACGTTTGAAATTAGAAGACAACTTAATTGTTCATCACTGGGTGTCATTTGCCATGCTCAATGTTCCTGTGGAAAGATTTACATCGGTCTCACTACAAGAGAATTAAAAATCAGAAACAGGGAACATGTCAGAGACATTGAAATGGCCAAAACAGTGGAAAATGACTCTCTCCTAAAAACCTTACCAAGACACTTTAAAAGATTTCATGAAAGGAATGCCAGAGATTTGATCATCAAGGGCATCTATCAGGTCACTCTAGGATCACGTGGTGGAGATCTGGGCAGCAGAGTTTAGAATAGATTGGAGGGGTGCGAGAGTGTTAGAGGGGAGGCCACAGAGCAGGAGGTTGCAGTAGTCAAGGCGGGAGATGATGAGGGCATGGACTAGGGTTTTTGCAGATTCTTGGTTGAGGAATGTACGGATCCGTGAAATATTTTTCAGTTGAACTCAGCAGGAAGTGGAAAAGGCTTGGATATGTAGTTTGAAAGAGAGATCAGCGTCAAGGATTACCCCAAGGCAGCGAGCTTGTGGGACTGGGGAGAGTGGGCAGCAATTTACTTTAATGGATAGGTCCATTGGGGGGGTCGCGTGAGATGGGGGAAAGATGATAAATTCTCTTTTGTCCATATTAAGTTTTAGAAATCTAGCGGAGAAGAAGGATGAAATAGCCGACAGACATTGAGGGATTCTGGTTAGTATGGTGGTGATATCTGGTCCAGAGGTGTAGATTTGTGTGTCTTCAGCATAGAGGTGATATTGAAAGCCATGAGATTCTATGAGCTGTCCCAAGCCGAAGGTGGAAATGGAGAAGAGCAGGGGCCTTAGGACTGAACCTTGCGGGACTTCGCATGGGGAGATGAGGAGGTGATGTGCGAGTGGGAGATGCTGAATGTCCGGTCTGTTAGGTATGACGAGATCCAGGTTATGGCCAAGTCTGTGATGCCAAGGGATGAGAGGGTCTGTAATAATAGGGAATGGTCCACTGTGTCAAAGGCAGAGGACAGGTCCAGGAGGAGGAGGACAGAGTAGTGTAGCTTGGCCTTGGCGATTAATAGGTCATTGGTGACCCTAATTATGTCAGTTTCAGTGGGGTGGGGTGACCGGAAGCCAGATTGTAAGCGGTCGAAGAGAGAGAATAGGAAGAGAGGCGGGGAGACAGTTCAAGATGGACGTGGTGTTCCAGTAGTTTTGAGGCATAGGGGAGAAGTGATATAGGGCGATAGCTAGATACAGAGGATGGGTCAAGAGAGGGCTTTTTGAGGATAGGTGTGATTGAGGCATGTTTAAAGCTTGAGGGGAAAACACCAGTTGTTAGTGATAGGTTGAAGAGATGGGTTAGGGTTGGGATGGAGACTGTGGTGAGGTCTGTGATGAAGTGGGATGGGATCGGGTCAAGGGCACAGGTGGTGAGTTGCGATCTTGAGAGTACAGTAGAGAGTCGATCTTCTGTAATGGTGGAGAAGTTGGTTTTGGAGGACGAGGGCTGGGCAGTAGGAGGAAGGGCTCTGGGGATTGTCGACCAAAACTGTCTCTGATGTTATCAATCTTCTGCTTGAAAAATGAGGCAAAGGATGGGGACTTTACTTATTAAAGTGGACATTGGGGTCCAGGATGGGGACATTAAATAAAGGGGTGACATAATTACTGTATGGAGGTCAGGATGAGGAACATGCATTATTTGTTTATGGTGGCAAGTGGGGACATAATTACTGTAGGGGCCAAACAGGGGACATTATTACTGCTGTAATTTACTTTTCAAGTTACTGTCTTCCATGGGGGAGAACAAAAGGGGGTCCTGCTACTGTGCAGGGTGGCACTATGTCTTTTTTTTCTTCATCTGACATAGTGTAGAAGTCGGAGAAAATAGTGGGAAATGGGATCAGCTATAGATAACTGTTATTTTCTGCAGAGACGAGTTCTTGCTGGAAGAAGTGATGATGGTCTGCACTGGATGAAGATGAAAGACTTCAACTGCAAACATCACCAGTGAGTCAGTGTGTTCCTTGTACATTTACACTATATACTGTATACTGTGTACAGAGCTCCTGTGTATAATGTCACTAGTGATCACTGTATTATCTGTACACTGACAATATATACAGAGCTCCTTATATAATGTCACTGGTGATCCCTGCATTACCTGTACACTATACATTATATACAGAGCTCCTGTGTATAATGTCACTGGTGATCCCTGTATTACCTGTACACTAACATTATATACAGAGCTCCTGTGTATAATGTCACTGGTGATCATTGTATTACCTGTACACTATACACTATATACAGAACTTCTGTGTATACTGTCACTGGTGATCCCTGTATTACCTGTACACTGACACTATACAGAGCTCCTGTGTATAATATCGCCAGTGATCACTGTATTACCTGTACACTGACACTATATACAGAGCTCCTGTGTATAATGTTACTGGTGATCCCTGTATTACCTGTAAACTATACGCTATATACAGAGCTCCTGTATATAATGTCACTGGTGATCACTGTATTACCTGTACACTGACACTATATACAGAGCTTCTGTATATGTCACTGGTGATCACTGTATTACCTGTACACTGTACACCATATACAGAGCTCCTGTGTATATTGTCACTGGTGATCCCTGTATTACCTGTACAATGACACTATGTACAGAGCTCCTGTGTATAATATCACTGGTGATCCCTGTATTACCTGTACACTGACACTATATACAGAGCTCCTGTGTATAATGACACTGGTGATCACTGTATTACATATACAGTGACACTATATGCAGAGCTCCTGTGTCTAATGTCACTGGTGATCCCTGTATTACCTGTACACTGACACTATATACAGAGCTCCTGTGTAAAATGTCGCCGGTGATCACTGTATTACCTGTACACAGACACTATATACAGATATGCAGAGCTCCTATGTATAATGTCACTGGTGATCACTGTATTACCTGTACACTCACACTACATACAGAGGTACTGTGTATAATGTCACTGGTGGTAATAACAGTCTTGTCAGTATTTTGGCTTGTATTCATAATCAGAATTATAGTATTTGGTCACTATGTGGTGGTAATATGTGGTCTGGTTATGGTGTGGCGGTATTTGTCCCTTGTATGTATTATTATTCAGTAAATATGTGGTCTAGTTATGGTGTATTGGTATTTCTTCCCTGTATGGGGTATTATTGGTCTTGGTATAGGGGATTGTGTTATGACGTCATTTGTTCTCTCTGATATTAATTAGGAGAATATTCTTTATTTCCATTAGAAATTAAATACTTTGTACATAGCAGCAGAGATGCACTTACAGGGATTTTCCTGTGGAAAAAAGTAATCACCTATTCACAGGATAAGTGATAATGTATTGACTGGTGGGGGTCTGACTACTTGGACCCATTCAGGAAAAGGTGGAACTTTTTGTCCCCATTAGACTGGTGTGGAATGTCCGACTTTATCACTGATTTATTCATTCCCTCAGTGTTGTGAATTAGACTTTTTGGCTCCCTCTTGTGGTTACTAGTGATATGACTCTGGGATTGTCTTTCCTCAGTTTGGCACCCACCTGGGTCGTTAGTCCAGGGGTGTTGCTATATAAACTTCCTGGATCCTTAGTCCAGTGCCTGGCATCGTTGTAATCAGATCCTTTCTGTTTGCTGCTGTCTGCTGGTCCTGGTTCGTGCTAAATTAAGCTAAGTCCTGCTTCTTTGTTTTTTGGTTATTTGCTTGCTCTCATTTTTGTCCAGCTTGTACTAAATGTGATTCCTGACCTTGCTGGAAGCTCTAGGGGGCTGGTGTTCTCCCCCCGGGCCGTTAGACGGTTCGGGGGTTCTTGAATATCCAGCGTGGATATTTTGATAGGGTTTTTGCTGACCATATAAGTCATCTTACTATATTCTGCTATTAGCTAGTGGGCCTCTCTTTGCTAAATACCTAGCTCATTCTTACGTTTGTCTTTTCCTCTTACCTCACCGTTATTATTTGTTGGGGGCTTGTATCCAACTTTTGGGGTCTTTTCTCTGGAGGCAAGAAAGGTCTTTCTTTTCCCTTCTAGGGTTAGTTAGTTCTCCGGCTGGCGCGAGACGTCTAGAACCAACGTAGGCACGTTCCCCGGCTGCTGCTATTTGTGGTGCTAGGATTAGATATATGGTCAGCTCAGTTACCACTGCCCTATGAGCTGGTTTTTTGTGTTTTCAGACTTAGTAATTATTTCTGAGACCCTCTGCCATTGGGGTCATAACAGTATGCCGGGCCAACATTGAATGTTTAATGCATTGCAGAAGTGGGATAATAAGAAAGGAAATTCTGAGTTTTTTTTTTTTTTTTCCTCTCTTCCTCCCCTTTACCTCTGAGTGGCTTGTGCTTGCTGCAGACATGAATGTCCAGACCTTGATTACAAGTGTAGACCAGCTTGCTGCTCGTGTGCAGGGCATACAAGATTTTGTTACCAGTAGTCCAATGTCTGAACCTAAAATACCTATTCCTGAACTGTTTTCTGGAGACCGATTTAAGTTTAGGAATTTCAGGAATAATTGTAAATTGTTTCTATCTCTGAGACCCCGTTCATCTGGAGATTCAGCTCAGCAAGTTAAAATTGTTATCTCTTTTTTACGGGGCGACCCTCAGGATTGGGCTTTCTCGCTAGCGCCAGGAGATCCGGCATTGGCAAATATTGATGCGTTTTTTCTGGCGCTCGGATTGCTTTACGAGGAACCCAATCTTGAAGTTCAGGCAGAAAAAGCCTTGCTGGCTATTTCTCAGGGCCAGGATGAAGCTGAAGTGTATTGCCAAAAATTTCGGAAATGGTCCGTGCTTACTCAGTGGAATGAGTGTGCTCTGGCCGCAAATTTCAGAAATGGCCTTTCTGAAGCCATTAAGAATGTGATGGTGGGTTTCCCCATTCCTACAAGTCTGAACGATTCCATGGCACTGGCTATTCAAATTGACCGGCGTGTGCGGGAGCGCAAAACCGCTAATCCTCTGGTGGTGTTGTCTGAACAAACACCTGATTTAATGCAATGTGATAGAATTCAGACTAGAAATGAGCGGAAAAATCATAGACGTCAGAATGGGTTGTGTTTTTACTGTGGTGATTCTACACATGTTATATCAGCATGCTCTAAACGCCTAACAAGGGTTGTTAGTCCTGTCGCCATTGGTAATTTGCAGCCTAAATTTATTTTGTCTGTGACTTTAATTTGCTCATTGTCTTCTTACCCTGTTATGGCGTTTGTGGATTCAGGCGCCGCCCTGAGTCTTATGGATCTGTCATTTGCCAAGCGCTGTGGTTTTGTTCTTGAACCGTTGGTAAATCCTATTCCTCTTAGAGGTATTTGTCATGGTTCTCAATGGCAAGAGAACGTAATTAAGCATACAAAAGGACTAGCTCTTGGAAGATGGGAACTCGAGCTGACCATGAGCTAAACCTACCGCACAACTAACAGTGGCCGGGTAGCGTGCCTACGTTTTATCCCTAGACGCCCAGCGCCAGCCGGAGAACTGACTGACCCTAGCAGAGGAAAATACAGACCTGGCTTACCTCTAGAGAAATTTTCCCCAAAAGGCAGACAGTAGCCCCCACATATATTGGCGGTGATTTTAGAGGAAAATGACATACGAAGTATGAAGATAGGTTTAGCAAATTGAGGTCCGCTTACTAGATAGTAGGAAGACAGAAAAGGGAACTTCACGGTCAGCTGAAAACCCTTTCAAAATACCATCCTGAAATTACTTTAAGACTCTAACATCAACTCATGACACCAGAGTGGCAATTTCAGCTCACAAGAGCTTCCAGCCTCAGAAATATTCAATCACAGAGAACTGGAACAAAAATGCAAAACAAACTTAGGACAACAAGTCCAACTTAGCTGATAGTAGTCTAGGAGCAGGAACATGCAACAGAAAGGCTTCTGGTAACATTGTTGGCCGGCATAGAAATGACTGAGGAGCAAGGCTAAATAGAAAACTCCCACATACTGATGGAAAACAGGTGAACAGAGGAGATGAAGCACACAAGTGCAGTACCACCAGAAACCACCGGGGGAGCCCAGAAACCAAATTCACAACAGTACCCCCCCCTCAAGGAGGGGGCACTGAACCCTCACCAGAACCACCAGGGCGATCAGGATGAGCCCTATGAAAGGCACGGACCAAATCGGAGGCATGAACATCAGAGGCTGTCACCCAAGAGTTATCCTCCTGACCGTAGCCCTTCCACTTGACCAGATACTGAAGTCTCCGTCTGGAAACACGGGAGTCCAAGATCTTCTCGACAACGTACTCCAACTCACCCTCAACCAACACCGGAGCAGGAGGCTCAACGGAAGGCACAACCGGTACCTCATACCTGCGCAACAATGACCGATGGAAGACATTATGAATAGAAAAAGATGCAGGGAGGTCCAAACGAAAGGACACAGGGTTAAGAATCTCCAATATCTTGTACGGGCCGATGAACCGAGGCTTAAACTTAGGAGAAGAAACCTTCATAGGGACAAAACGAGAAGATAACCACACCAAGTCCCCAACACAAAGACGAGGACCAACACGACGACGGCGGTTGGCAAAATGCTGAGTCTTCTCCTGGGACAACTTCAAATTGTCCACCACATGCCCCCAAATCTGATGCAACCTCTCCACCACAGCATCCACTCCAGGACAATCCGAAGACTCCACCTGACCGGAAGAGAAACGAGGATGAAACCCCGAATTACAGAAGAAAGGAGAAACCAAGGTGGCAGAACTAGCCCGATTATTGAGGGCAAACTCCGCCAAGGGCAAAAAGGCAACCCAATCATCCTGATCCGCAGACACAAAACACCTCAAATAAGTCTCCAAGGTCTGATTAGTTTGCTCGGTCTGGCCATTAGTCTGAGGATGGAAAGCAGACGAAAAAGACAAATCAATGCCCATCCTAGCACAGAACGCTCACCAAAATCTAGACACGAATTGGGTTCCCCTGTCAGAAACGATATTCTCCGGAATACCATGCAAGCGCACCACATTTTGAAAAAACAGAGGAACCAGCTCGGATGAGGAAGGCAATTTGGGCAAGGGAACCAAATGGACCATCTTAGAGAAACGGTCACACACCACCCAGATGACAGACATCTTCTGAGAAACAGGGAGATCAGAAATAAAATCCATGGAGATGTGAGTCCAAGGCCTCTTCGGAATAGGCAAAGATAACAACAATCCACTAGCCCGAGAACAACAAGGCTTGGCCCGAGCACAAACATCACAAGACTGCACAAAACCTCGCACATCTCGCGACAGGGAAGGCCACCAGAAGGACCTAGCCACCAAATCCCTGGTACCAAAGATTCCAGGATGACCTGCTAACGCAGAAGAATGGACCTCCGAGATGACTCTACTGGTCCAATCATCAGGAACAAACATTCTACCAGGTGGGCAACGATCAGGTCTATTCGCCTGAAACTCCTGCAAGACCCGTCGCAAGTCTGGGGAAACAGCAGATAATATCACTCCATCCTTAAGGATACCTGTAGGTTCAGAATTACCAGGGGAATCAGGCTCAAGACTCCTAGAAAGGGCATCCGCCTTCACATTTTTAGAACCTGGTAGGTAAGAAACCACAAAATTAAACCGAGAGAAAAATAACGACCAGCGCGCCTGTCTAGGATTCAGGCGCCTGGCAGACTCAAGATAAATCAAATTCTTGTGGTCGGTCAATACCACCACCTGATGTCTAGCCCCCTCAAGCCAATGACGCCACTCCTCAAAAGCCCACTTCATAGCCAAGAGCTCCCGATTACCAATATCATAATTTCGCTCAGCGGGCGAAAATTTACGAGAAAAGAACGCACAAGGTCTCATCACGGAGCAGTCGGAACTTTTCTGCGACAAAACCGCCCCAGCTCCGATTTCTGAAGCGTCAACCTCAACCTGAAAAGGAAGAGTAACATCAGGCTGACGCAATACAGGGGCGGAAGAAAAGCGGCGCTTAAGCTCCCGAAAGGCCTCCACAGCAGCAGGGGACCAATCAGCAACATCAGCACCCTTCTTAGTCAAATCAGTCAACGGTTTAGCAACATCAGAAAAACCAGTTATAAATCGACTATAAAAATTAGCAAAGCCCAAAAACTTCTGAAGGCTCTTAAGAGAAGAGGGTTGCGTCCAATCACAAATAGCCTGAACCTTGACAGGGTCCATCTCAATGGAAGAGGGGGAAAAAATGTACCCCAAAAACGAAATCTTTTGAACCCCAAAAACGCACTTAGAACCCTTTACACACAAGGAATTAGAGCGCAAAACCTGAAAAACCCTCCTGACCTGTTGGACATGAGAGTCCCAGTCATCCGAAAAAATCAAAATATCATCAAGATACACAATCAAAAATTTATCCAAATAATCACGGAAAATGTCATGCATAAAGGACTGAAAGACTGAAGGGGCATTTGAAAGACCAAAAGGCATTACTAAATACTCAAAATGGCCCTCAGGCGTATTAAATGCGGTTTTCCACTCATCCCCCTGCTTAATTCGCACCAAATTATACGCCCCACGAAGATCAATCTTAGAGAACCACTTGGCCCCCTTTATTCGAGCAAACAAATCAGTAAGCAGTGGCAAAGGATACTGATATTTAACCGTGATTTTATTCAAAAGCCGATAATCAATACACGGCCTCAAAGAGCCATCTTTTTTAGATACAAAGAAAAAACCAGCTCCTAAGGGAGATGACGAAGGACGAATATGTCCCTTTTCCAAGGACTCCTTAATATATTCCCGCATAGCAGCATGTTCAGGCACAGATAGATTAAATAAACGACCCTTTGGAAACTTACTGCCCGGAATCAGATCTATAGTACAATCGCAATCTCTGTGCGGAGGTAGTGAACCAAGTTTAGGCTCCTCAAAAACGTCACGATAATCAGATAAAAATTCCGGAATCTCAGAGGGAATAGATGACGAAATGGAAACCAAAGGTACGTCCCCATGAGTCCCCTGACATCCCCAGCTTAACACAGACATTGCTTTCCAGTCGAGGACTGGGTTATGAGATTGCAGCCATGGCAATCCAAGCACCAACACATCATGTAGATTATACAACACAAGGAAGCGAATAATCTCCTGGTGATCCGGATTAATACGCATAGTTACTTGTGTCCAGTATTGTGGTTTGTTACTAGCCAATGGCGTGAAGTCAATACCCTTCAGAGGTATAGGAACTTCCAGAGGCTCTAAATCAAACCCACAGCGTTTGGCAAAGGACCAATCCATAAGACTCAAAGCGGCGCCAGAGTCGACATAGGCGTCCGCGGTAATAGACGATAAAGAGCAAATCAGGGTCACAGATAGAATAAACTTAGACTGTAAAGTGCCAATTGAAACAGACTTATCAACTTTCTTAGTACGTTTAGAGCATGCTGATATAACATGAGTTGAATCACCACAATAGAAGCATAACCCATTTTTTCGCCTAAAATTCTGTCGTTCGCTTCTGGACAGAATTCTATCACATTGCATAATCTCTGGCGCCTTCTCAGTAGACACCGCCAAATGGTGCACAGGTTTGCGCTCCCACAAACGCCGATCAATCTGAATAGCCATTGTCATGGACTCATTCAGACCTGTAGGCACAGGGAACCCCACCATAACATCTTTAATGGCATCAGAGAGACCCTCTCTGAATTTCGCCACCAGGGCGCACTCATTCCACTGAGTAAGCACAGACCACTTACGAAATTTTTGGCAGTATATTTCAGCCTCATCTTGCCCTTGAGACAGGGCCATTAAGGCTTTTTCAGCCTGAATCTCTAAATGAGGTTCCTCATAAAGCAACCCCAAAGCCAGGAAAAACGCATCCACATTGAGCAACGCAGGATCCCCTGGTGCCAAAGCAAATGCCCAATCCTGAGGGTCGCCCCGGAGCAAGGAAATTACAATCCTGACCTGCTGTGCAGGATCTCCAGCGGAGCGAGATCTCAGAGACAAAAATAATTTACAATTATGTTTGAAATTCTGGAAGCGAGATCTATCCCCAGAGAAAAATTCAGGTAAAGGAATTCTAGGTTCAGATGTAGGAGCATGAATAACGAAATCCTGTAAGCTTTGAACCTTCATAGCGAGATTATTCAAACCTGTAGCTAAACTCTGTGGATCCATATTAATCAGGTGAAATCAGAACCATTCAAGGATTAGAAGGAGAGAGAGACGAAGGCTGCAGTAAGCAGAGATGCTAGTGAATCAACTAATGAGCAAACTCAGGAAAAAAAAAAAATAAATTCTCTGCAGACTTCTTTTCTCTCCTTTCTTCTGCCAATTATTTTAACCCTTGGCCGGCCAAACTGTCATGGTTCTCAATGGCAAGAGAACGTAATTAAGCATACAAAAGGACTAGCTCTTGGAAGATGGGAACTCGAGCTGACCATGAGCTAAACCTACCGCACAACTAACAGTGGCCGGGTAGCGTGCCTACGTTTTATCCCTAGACGCCCAGCGCCAGCCGGAGAACTGACTGACCCTAGCAGAGGAAAATACAGACCTGGCTTACCTCTAGAGAAATTTTCCCCAAAAGGCAGACAGTAGCCCCCACATATATTGGCGGTGATTTTAGAGGAAAATGACATACGAAGTATGAAGATAGGTTTAGCAAATTGAGGTCCGCTTACTAGATAGTAGGAAGACAGAAAAGGGAACTTCATGGTCAGCTGAAAACCCTTTCAAAATACCATCCTGAAATTACTTTAAGACTCTAACATCAACTCATGACACCAGAGTGGCAATTTCAGCTCACAAGAGCTTCCAGCCTCAGAAATATTCAATCACAGAGAACTGGAACAAAAATGCAAAACAAACTTAGGACAACAAGTCCAACTTAGCTGATAGTAGTCTAGGAGCAGGAACATGCAACAGAAAGGCTTCTGGTAACATTGTTGGCCGGCATAGAAATGACTGAGGAGCAAGGCTAAATAGAAAACTCCCACATACTGATGGAAAACAGGTGAACAGAGGAGATGAAGCACACAAGTGCAGTACCACCAGAAACCACCGGGGGAGCCCAGAAACCAAATTCACAACAGGTATTGATGCTACGCCATTGGCGGAAAATAAACCGCAGTTTTGGACGCAGGTAACCATGTGCATGACTCCTGAACATCGGGAGGTGATTCGTTTTCTTATTCTGCATAAAATGCATGATTTGGTCGTTTTGGGTCTGCCATGGTTACAGACCCACAATCCAGTCTTGGATTGGAAGGCAATGTCTGTGTCAAGTTGGGGCTGTCAGGGAATTCATGCTGATTCTCCGCCGGTGTCTATTGCTTCCTCTACTCCTTCGGAAGTTCCTGAGTATTTGTCTGATTATCAGGATGTATTCAGCGAGTCCAGGTCCAGTGCTCTGCCTCCTCATAGGGACTGTGACTGCGCCATAGATTTGATTCCAGGTAGTAAATTTCCTAAGGGAAGACTATTTAATCTGTCTGTACCTGAGCATGCCGCAATGCGTTCGTATATCAAGGAGTCTCTGGAGAAGGGGCATATCCGTCCATCCTCTTCCCCTCTTGGTGCGGGATTCTTTTTTGTGGCCAAGAAGGACGGATCTTTGAGACCTTGTATTGACTATCGGCTTCTGAATAAAATCACTGTTAAATTTCAGTATCCTTTGCCTCTGTTGTCGGACTTGTTTGCCCGGATTAAAGGTGCCAAGTGGTTCACCAAGATAGATCTTCGTGGTGCGTACAACCTTGTGCGCATTAAGCAAGGAGATGAATGGAAGACTGCATTTAATATGCCCGAAGGTCATTTTGAGTACTTGGTGATGCCTTTTGGGCTCTCTAATGCTCCCTCAGTGTTTCAGTCCTTTATGCATGATATTTTCCGGAAGTATCTGGATAAATTTATGATTGTTTATCTGGATGATATTCTGGTTTTCTCTGAAGATTGGGACTCACATGTGGAGCAGGTCAGGATGGTGTTTCAGGTTTTGCGTGAGAATGCTTTGTTTGTTAAGGGCTCAAAGTGTCTCTTTGGAGTACAGAAGGTTCCCTTTTTGGGGTTTATTTTTTCCCCTTCTGCTGTGGAGATGGACCCAGTCAAGGTCCGAGCTATTCATGATTGGACTCAACCCACGTCAGTTAAGAGTCTTCAGAAGTTCTTGGGTTTTGCTAACTTCTACCGTCGTTTTATCGCTAATTTTTCTAGCGTTGTTAAACCTTTGACGGATATGACCAAGAAAGGTTCTGATGTTGCTAACTGGGCTCCTGCAGCCGTGGAGGCGTTCCAAGAGTTGAAGCGCCGGTTTACTTTGGCGCCTGTTTTGTGCCAGCCTGATGTCTCACTTCCCTTTCAGGTCGAAGTGGATGCTTCTGAGATTGGGGCAGGGGCCGTTTTGTCGCAGAGAGGCCCTGGTTGCTCGGTAATGAGACCATGTGCTTTCTTCTCTAGGAAGTTTTCGCCTGCTGAGCGGAATTATGATGTTGGCAATCGGGAGTTGCTGGCCATGAAGTGGGCATTTGAGGAGTGGCGTCATTGGCTCGAGGGTGCTAAGCATCGTGTGGTGGTCTTGACTGATCACAAAAATTTGATGTATCTCGAGTCTGCTAAACGCCTGAATCCTAGACAGGCCCGCTGGTCATTGTTTTTCTCCCGTTTTGACTTTGTGGTCTCGTATTTACCAGGTTCAAAGAATGTGAAGGCTGATGCTCTTTCAAGGAGCTTTGTGCCTGACTCTCCTGGAGTCGCAGAACCAGTTGGTATTCTTAAAGAGGGAGTTATCTTGTCAGCCATTTCTCCTGATTTGCGACGTGTGTTGCAGAGATTTCAGGCTGGTAGACCTGACTCTTGTCCACCTGACAGACTGTTTGTTCCTGATAAGTGGACCAGCAGAGTCATTTCCGAGGTTCATTCCTCGGTGTTGGCAGGGCATCCGGGAATTTTTGGCACCAGAGATCTGGTGGCTAGGTCCTTTTGGTGGCCTTCCTTGTCACGGGATGTGCGGTCATTTGTGCAGTCCTGTGGGACTTGTGCTCGAGCTAAGCCTTGCTGTTCTCGTGCCAGCGGGTTGCTCTTGCCCTTGCCTGTCCCGAAGAGGCCTTGGACACACATTTCCATGGATTTCATTTCAGATCTCCCGGTGTCTCAGGGCATGTCTGTCATCTTGGTGGTATGTGATCGCTTTTCTAAAATGGTCCATTTGGTGCCTTTGCCTAATCTGCCTTCCTCTTCCGATCTGGTTCCTGTGTTCTTTCAGAATGTGGTTCGTTTACACGGCATTCCTGAGAATATTGTGTCTGACAGAGGATCCCAGTTTGTTTCCAGGTTCTGGCGATCCTTTTGTGCTAGGATGGGCATTGATTTGTCGTTTTCGTCTGCCTTTCATCCTCAGACTAATGGACAAACGGAGCAAACTAATCAGACTCTGGAGGCTTATTTGAGGTGTTTTGTTTCGGCAGATCAGGATGATTGGGTGACCTTCTTGCCGTTGGCTGAGTTTGCCCTTAATAATCGGGCTAGTTCCGCTACTTTGGTTTCGCCATTTTTCTGCAACTCTGGTTTCCACCCTCGTTTTTCCTCGGGACATGTGGAGCCTTCTGACTGTCCTGGGGTAGATTCTGTGGTGGATAGGTTGCAGCAGATCTGGAATCATGTGGTGGACAACTTAAAGTTGTCACAGGAGAAGGCTCAGCGTTTTGCCAACCGCCGCCGCGGTGTGGGTCCCCGACTTCGTGTTGGGGATTTGGTATGGCTGTCTTCTCGATTTGTTCCTATGAAGGTCTCCTCTCCTAAATTTAAGCCTCGCTTCATCGGTCCTTACAAGATATTGGAAATCCTTAATCCTGTGTCCTTTCGCTTGGATCTTCCGGTGTCGTTTGCCATTCACAACGTGTTCCATAGGTCTTTGTTGCGGCGGTAAGTTGTACCTGTGGTTCCTTCTGTTGAGCCTCCTGCTCTGGTGTTGGTTGAGGGTGAGTTGGAGTACGTGGTGGAGAAGATCTTGGATTCTCGTCTCTCCAGACGGAGCCTTCAGTATCTGGTCAAGTGGAAGGGCTATGGTCAGGAGGATAATTCCTGGGTGGTTGCCTCTGATGTGCATGCGGCCGATTTAGTTCGTGCCTTTCACGCTGCTCATCCTGATCGCCCTGGTGGTCTTGGTGAGGGTTCGGTGACCCCTCCTTAAGGGGGGGTACTGTTGTGAATTAGACTTTTTGGCTCCCTCTTGTGGTTACTAGTGATATGACTCTGGGATTGTCTTTCCTCAGTTTGGCACCCACCTGGGTCGTTAGTCCAGGGGTGTTGCTATATAAACTTCCTGGATCCTTAGTCCAGTGCCTGGCATCGTTGTAATCAGATCCTTTCTGTTTGCTGCTGTCTGCTGGTCCTGGTTCGTGCTAAATTAAGCTAAGTCCTGCTTCTTTGTTTTTTGGTTATTTGCTTGCTCTCATTTTTGTCCAGCTTGTACTAAATGTGATTCCTGACCTTGCTGGAAGCTCTAGGGGGCTGGTGTTCTCCCCCCGGGCCGTTAGACGGTTCGGGGGTTCTTGAATATCCAGCGTGGATATTTTGATAGGGTTTTTGCTGACCATATAAGTCATCTTACTATATTCTGCTATTAGCTAGTGGGCCTCTCTTTGCTAAATACCTAGCTCATTCTTACGTTTGTCTTTTCCTCTTACCTCACCGTTATTATTTGTTGGGGGCTTGTATCCAACTTTTGGGGTCTTTTCTCTGGAGGCAAGAAAGGTCTTTCTTTTCCCTTCTAGGGTTAGTTAGTTCTCCGGCTGGCGCGAGACGTCTAGAACCAACGTAGGCACGTTCCCCGGCTGCTGCTATTTGTGGTGCTAGGATTAGATATATGGTCAGCTCAGTTACCACTGCCCTATGAGCTGGTTTTTTGTGTTTGCAGACTTAGTAATTATTTCTGAGACCCTCTGCCATTGGGGTCATAACACTCAGTGGCTGCACTTGTTTTTTTTATAGAAGCTGCAAAGAGAATGAATGGAGCTGTGGTCAGATATCCCACCTGCCGCTCCATTTTATAATGGGGATAAGTGCCATATCAATGATAAAACGTCCTCATTCTTCCGATGGGTGTAGCTTTTAATGGTCGGACCTAAGCGATCACCTATCCTGTGGAGCCCATGGATCGGTGATAACTTGTTTTAACCAAAGACCCCATTAATGTAAACTACTGTAATTATACATCCCAGTTATGGTGGCGCTGGAGCCACCTGTGTTTTACAGCCAATGCTCCACTATAATGGAGATTACAACTGACAAATGTTTGCATATAGCTGTAGGGTGGGCCCCTAGAGTCCATTCCCTTGGTGGGCCCCAGACACCCCAGTCCGACCCTGCCTACATTAGACAAAACAGGTAGTCTATGAAAACTACATCAACCAGCCCATCCATGGAATCAGAATTTATTGCCCTATGGTATGCTTTTCTTAGATTATAAAGCAAAAACTGCTGACAGATTCATTTTAAAGAAGTTGTGGTTCAGGGGAGGAAGCAAGTATAGAAGGAAGAAGAGTATACAGCTGCTTATTTTTGTGAGTTAAAACATTTTTTTAAACAGGCAGGGCTGTGTTTTCCCCTCAGAGAAAGCAGCAGCTGTGATCCCATGCTGTCCTGTCTGTATACTCTTTTGCTTCCTCCCCTGCCCAGGAGATGTGGTATGATCAGACCATATTCCTGTACAGTCAGACACAGCCATTACACAGGACACAGCAAGGGCACATTTATAACATTATCTCAGCACAGGAACATTTTATTAACACATCCAAATGTGGAAATTATGATTATTCCAAGATTAATTAAAATGTACTTTGTTTAAGGGACCAGAAAAACAAACAAAAATAAATCTCTATGCAGATGTGAACATAACCTAATTACACATGGACAAAGTTGCTGGTATTCTTCTGTTAAGGTAAGAAATTCCCGCAATGATCTCTGAAATAATTTGAGTCTAGCAAAAGTAATTTTCAGTTTAAATTTACTGAATATGAACCAATGAAAATCAGACATTGCTTCTGAATTTTGATTCAACAGAAAAATAATGAAAATGGCCTTAAAAACAATGATTCCCCCATTAACTTAAAAATTGGCTGCATAACCTTTTCAGGCAATCACTGCAAGCAAGCAATTTCTGTCACATTCTGTGAGAGTTCTGCACCTGTCCACAGGTATGTTGGCCCACTTCTCACGTGCAATCTGCTCCAGCTGTCTCAGGTGTGAAGTTGCCTTCTCCAGGCTGCAGGTTTCAGATCTTTCCACGGATGTTAATAGGATTTAGATCAGGGCTCACAGAAGCCACTTCAGAGTAGTCCAAAGCTTTGCTCTAAGGGTACCGTCTCACAGTGGCACTTTTGTCGCTACGACGGTACGATCCGTGACGTTCCAGCGATATCCATACGATATCGCTGTGTCTGACACGCAGCAGCGATCAGGGACCCTGCTGAGAATCGTACGTCGTAGCAGATCGTTTGGAACTTTATTTCGTTGCTGGATCTCCCGCTGTCATCGCTGGATCGGTGTGTGTGACACCGATCCAGCGATGCGTTCGCTTGTAACCAGGGTAAACATCGGGTTACTAAGCGCAGGGCCACGCTTAGTAACCCGATGTTTACCCTGGTTACCATCGTAAATGTAAAAAAAAAAAAACGTACATACTCACATTCCGGTGTCCGTCAGGTCCCTCGTCGTCTGCTTCCCGCACTGACTGACTGCCGGCCGGAAAGTAAAAGCAGAGCACAGCGGTGACGTCACCGCTGTGCTCTGATTTCACTTTACGGCCGGCACTCAGTCAGTGCGGGAAGCAGACGGCGAAGGACCTGACGGACACCGGAATGTGAGTATGTACGGTTTGGTTTTTTTTACATTTACGATGGTAACCAGAGTAAACATCGGGTTACTAAGCGCGGCCCTGCGCTTAGTAACCCGATGTTTACCCTGGTTACCCGGGGACTTCGGCATCATTGGTCGCTGGAGAGTTGTCTGTGTGACAGCTCCCCAGCGACCACACAACGACTTACCAACGATCACGGCCAGGTCGTATCGCTGGTCTTGATCGTTGGTAAATCGTTTTGTGTAACGGTACCCTTAGCCATTCTTGTATGTCTTTAGCTGTGTTTTGGGCCAAAAGCCTGTTGGCGGACCCATGACCTGCAACTCAGAACAAGCTTTCTGACACTGGACAGCACATTTCATTCCAGAATGCCTTGATAGTTTTGATATTTCATTGTACCCTGCTGTCAGTATTCCGGGTTTTCCAAGTCACCTTGTGAATGATTTTGCCCTTTGTTAAGATGGAGTTTGCTGTTTTTGTCTGCCCTACTTCCTGTTCATTTGTCTAAAACCCGGGTCAGGTGTCAACCTCTTTGCTGGAGTATTCTGATTCTGTTCTCCTTCAGCTCAGCTGCTGGTTCTGAGTGTGTCTCTGGCTCTGGACATTCCCTGCATATGTAAGCTACACTCTCTATGTTATCATTAGTCTGCTGACTTGGAACTTAACCCTTGGTTCATTCCTCCTGGTAAGAACTGTGTTTTTGGAACTTTGTTTATGGACTTGTTTCTGGACTGTGTTTCTACTTAGTCCTTCATTTACTCCCCCCGGTGGGAGCTGTTGGAAACAACACCAGTAAAATACTTATGTGAACCTGTTTCTGAACTTACCTGTGTTTATGCCAAATCTGGGATCAACTTATGAACTAGTTTCTGGACTTACCCGTGTACATACCACACCTGGGATGAGCTTGTGGACTTGTTCTGGACTTCCCTGTGTTTACTTCATACCTGGATTTGACTCTTTCTGCACCGACAGTGTTTGGATCTGCACCACGTCACCTGTCACACTCACCTTTTGATCACCTTGCTGAGGACTCCGCCTTAAGAACTCTGCCGATTTGCTGTATATGTTTCAAGGACTTGTTTTCATTCCAGGACACTGGGGGTTATCAGTATATTGCTTTGGGTGTTATTGCTGTTGTACAAATACACTATTTGCACTAAAGAAACCCATCTCTGTCTGTTCATTGCCCCACGCTATCAGAATCCTTGAGTTCCTAGAATAGTATTACAGGATACTGCAGCCTAAAAAGGATTCCGCTGGGGCAATGACAGAGACACGGGTAGACAAGATGTTTGCTATGATTAACTCCTTGCAGCAGGAGATGGCGGCTGTACAAAATAAGATTAGAGACATGGACTCCCGAGCTAACCACAATGCGCAGGTGTTTGGTCAGGCTCTCCAAGATTAACGTACCTTGGTAGAAGCTCAGGTTACACCACCTGTTCAGCATACACCACCTGTTCAGCATACACCACCCACCAGTATGCCTAAATTGCCTCCTTTCCGGTTTAATGGTGACCGAAGTCAATTCCGCGGGTTTGTTAATCAATGCATATTATTTTTTGATGTACATGCCTCCTACTATCAGTCTGATAGATCTAAGGTATTATGTATTATTATGTTGTTGACATCACGGGCACTGGCTTGGGCAAATCCTATGGTTGAAAGTCGCGATGTCCATCTAAATGATTTGGATGATTTTCTGGCAGCTATGGCGCAAATGTTTGATGATCCCAATTGCCGTGCCACCGCTGAAAAATCCTTGCTTTCCTTACGCCAGGGGAAACGTTCAGTCATAGAATATATTACTGAATTTAAGTGGTTAGTAGTGGATACTAACTGGGATAACAATGCTTTATTGCCAATTTTTAGGAAAGGGTTGTCCAGTACAATCAAGGATGAGCTAGCTCGCTCAGAGTCTCCACAGGAGTTTGAGTTATTTTTACAACACTGTGTGCGAATTGATATCCGCCTAACTGAACGCAGACAAGAGAAATGGGCGGCTTTAAATCGCATCACTAATTTTACTCTTCCGTCTAGGGAAACTACCAGCAAGAACCTATAGGAAGCTGAGGAGGTGCCTATGCAAGTGGACTCACTACAAAAACGTGAGAGTAACGAACGCCGTGAATATCGGTTTCGTGAGCGCTTATGTTTTACTGCGGTCAATCGGATCATTTCCTTATTAATTGTCCTAAATGTCCGAGGCGACCTAACAAAGTGTTGGCGGCAGTAGGGGATTATGACAATACGGACACTGAGTCAGAAGTTTCGGAGACCAGTTTACATATAGATGCTGTGGTTCCCCTAACAGTGATGTCGACTTCCCCTAAAGATCAAGGGGAGAAATACTCACGTTGTTCTCTTCCTATTCAGATTCTGTGGGAGGGACAGTGGATACCAAGTTCTGCTATGATAGACTCTGGAGCAGGTGGAAATTTCATGGATTCTTCTTTTGCCAGGGAACATGGAATTAAGACACAACTAAGAGCCTCACCAGTCACCATGGAAACTGTGGATGGTTCTCCATTAGTTTCCGAGCCAGTAGACCGGGAGATGGTGCTTCTGAAGTGTAAGATGGAACCAGACCATCAGGAAAACCTGTCATTTATGTTAATATCTTCTCATTTTCCTGTAATTTTAGGAATTCCCTGGTTACGATCACAGAATCCAAACATCAATTGGGGAAACAAGGAGATATCCTTCCTTCCGAAGTGTGGCCCTACCATCAGTCCAACGGTAATGGCTCCAGTTACCCAGAATTTGGAGGAAACAAAACAGGTATCTACTTTCCCTCTGGTTTACCAGGAATTCTCGGACATTTGTGACAAGAGGAAGGCAGACCAACTCCCTCCACATAGACCATATGACTGCCCCATTGAGCTGCTTCCTGGGGCAGCGATTCCTTTCGGCCATGTTTACCCGTTGGCAGCTCCAGAATTTAAGACATTACGAGAGTACATAGATGAGAATTTAGCCAAGGGGTTTATCCGACCATCTTCTTCACCAGCGGGAGCCCCCATATTCTTCGTAAAAAAGAAAGATGGCACTCTAAGACCTTGTATTGACTACCGGGAGCTAAACAAGGTAACCATTCGTAACAGGTACCCGTTGCCGTTAATTCCTGAATTGTTGGAGAGAGTTCGCCAAGCTAAAATATTCACCAAATTAGATCTTCACAGGGCATATGATTTACTCCGTATACGTCCCGGAGACGAATGGAAGACAGCTTTCAGATGTCGGTATGGACATTTTGAATATTTAGTGATGCCATTCGGACTCTGTAATGCTCTTGCTGCTTTCCAACACTTAGCCAACGATATTTTCAGGGATTTACTGGATCATTATGTAGTAATTTACCTGGATGACATTTTGATCTTCTCTGATTCCCTACAGGAACATCAGGAACATCTCAAGACCGTGCTCAGACGTTTGAGAGATAATCATTTGTACATCAAACTCGAAAAGTGTGAATTTCATTGCTCCAAGATTCAATTTTTAGGCTATGTTATTTCTCCCCAGGGATTGAATATGGAGTCCAGCAAGATCCAGGCGATCATAGATTGGCCGGTACCAGGAAACATTAAAGAGGTACAACGATTCATTGATTTTGCTAACTTTTATAGACGTTTTATCCGGAATTTTTCAGAAATTGTCCGTCCCATCACTCTCCTCACTAAGAAGGGGAAGAAGTTTGTATGGTCCTCGCAAGCCCAGGAAGACTTTGATCACTTCAAGGTTTGTTTTACCACGGCTCCGATATTGACGCACCCGGATCCTGCACTACCTTTTGTCGTGGAGGTGGATGCTTCTGACTGTGCACTGGGAGCAATCCTCTCACAACGAACTGGAGACAAAGGTTTGCTGCACCCGTGTGCCTTCTTTTCTCGCAGGTTATCATCTGCTGAACTGAACTATGACATTGCAGATAAGGAACTTTTGGCAATCATATCCGCCTTTAAGGAATGGAGACACCATTTGCAAGGAGCAACTCAACAGGTAGTAGTGCTCACAGATCACCGTAACTTGGAATTCCTTAAGTCCGCCAGATGTCTTTCTCCTTGACAAGCTAGGTGGAGTTTGTTCTTGAACCAGTTTGATTTTATCATCTCATACCGCCCAGGTTCACATAATGGGAAAGCCGATGCACTATCCCGAATCCACACGATGGGCTCCGTGCCTGGGACCCCGTCTAAGACCATCTTGTCAGATGCCAATTTCATAGGAGTGCTCCAGGACCGGGACTTGTGGGAGGAGATCAAGCTGGCCTATGATGGTGATGTATTTCTTGCTGCTCCACCTGTCAATGTGAATCTTGTCTTTCAGAATGGTGTATGGCTTAGAGATAGCTGTATTTATGTCCTTGAGGCTGTGAGACTTAGAGTTCTCAAATTGGTCCATGACTCCGTATTGGCTGGTCATCGGGGGGTACAGAAGACGCAGGAATTTTTAAGTCGTTTTTCTGGTGGCCTACCTGCTTGAAGGATGTGAATGACTATGTCCGCTCCTGTGAGGTTTGTGCCCGGTACAAAGTTCCACGTGTTTCACCTACTGGCCTTCTTAAGCCACTACCCGTACCATCTCGCCCTTGGGGGTCTATTTCGATGGACTTTATTGTGGAGTTAACCACCTCTGGCGGTAAAAATACCACTTTGGTGGTAGTGGACCGTTTAACGAAGGCTGCTCATTTTATTCCTTGCACCGGTCTTCCCTCAGCTACAGAGACAGTGGATCTGGTTATCCAGAACGTTTTCCGGCTGCATGGGGTACCAGATGAGATCATCTCTGACCGGGGAATACAGTTTATCTGTAGGTTTTGGAAAGAATTTTGTTCTGTGCTCCACATTAATGTTTGCTTGTCTTCTGCATAGCACCCTCAGACCAACGGACAGACCGAACGGACCAATCAAACCTTGGAGCAATATCTATGCTGTTACGTCAGTCATTTGCAGGATGATTGGCTGAAGCTACTTCTGTTAGCGGAATTTTCGTATAACAACTGTCAGGACTCTGAACATTTTTTACCTTTTGTGCATTACTGCCCTTTTCCAAGATGGCGTCTTTGGTCTCATGTGCACTGTGTCTTCCTGCTATAAAACTCCACCCCAGCCTTCAGTCTGTGCTAGAGTATTCTGCCTTGCATCCAGCTCCTGACCTCTGATTACTCCCTGGCTATATACCTGCTCCTGTAAACCTGTGTGGTGATCCTGCTACTCTGCTCTGAGTTCCTGCTGCATACACCAGTTCCAGTAATCCTCCTTCATCTGCTGCTCGTGTTCACTTCCATCTGCTTTTGCTGGACATGTAAGCTGTTGCTGCTCTGCAAAAACCTGAGACTATTAACCAGGCCTCCCTGGTTGAGCTAAGATATGATGTGAACTGCCTTATAAGCATATCTATCTGTGTCTGGACTAAGACAAGGATTTATTCATGTCAAGTATCCTCAAGAATAACTGTGCTTCATAGACTTTCTGCTTGATTGCATTTTCCTCTGAAGTTTCCTATAGACTGCTAAGCTGCGTTTAATATTTGCACCAAGTGTTGTGGACTTGAGTTTCTCTCTGCACCTGTTTGAATCACCATGTGATAATATAGACTTTACCACTTATAAAACTGTGTCCTGTAGTTGTCTTGTTCCACGCAAAGAGTCTCCTGAGTTATCCCCTATTTTTACTACAGGATACTCTAGCGATAAAAAAAAAAGGAGACTGCTGGAACAATGACTGCAGAAAGCAGATTAGAGCAGGTGTTTTCCATAATTAGATCACTGCAGAAAGATGTGGAAGGTCCGCAAAAGACGTTTGGAAGCTTTGAACACAATCAACAAGTGTTTGGACAAACTTTGCAGGACTTAAGCAACCGCATGGCAGCTGTTATGATTTTCCCAATGGCAGGGAAATCAAAATAACAACGGACTAGCTCTCGGGTGATGGGAACTAAAGTGACCGTGACCTGAACCTGACACGACACTGGAAGTAGCCGGGGAGTGTTTCCTACGATGCCCTAGACACCACGCGCCAGCCGGAGATCTAACTACTCCTATCAGAGGAATATACAGGCCTGCCTTACCTCCAGAGATGAACCCCAAAAGGAGATAGCAGCCCCCCACAGATATTGACGGTGAGTCAAGAGGAAAAGACATACGTAGGATGAACAGCAGATTTAGCACAGTGAGGTCCGCTTTCTAGATAGCAGAAGTACAGGAAAGAGTCACTTCACGGTCAACTTCAAAACACTAATCAAAAACACCATCCTGAAATTACTTTAAAACTCCAGTGACAACTCATGCCACTGGAGTGGCAATTTCAGTCCACGAGAGCTTCCAGCTACAGAGAGTCACATTGCAAATAGCTGGACAAAAATAGCATAAACTAGAAACAAAATTCAACTTAGCTGAACAGGATCTTGAGGCAGGAGAATGCAACAGAATGCTACTGATACATTGTTGGCCGGCATCGGACCAGCAGCCAAGCAGCCTTAAATAGGAAACTCCCCTAATGGGTGTCAACAGGTGATCAAGGATAGAAGAAGGCAAATAAGTGGCACTACCATAAAACACCACTGGGGGAGCCCACAGACAGAATTCACAACAGTACCCCCCCCCTTAAGGAGGGGGCACCGAACCCTCACCAGAACCACCAGGGCGATCTGGATGAGCACTATGAAATGCACGAACCAAATCAGGAGCATGAACATCAGATGCTGTCACCCAAGAATTATCCTCCTGACCATAGCCTTTCCACTTAACCAGATACTGAAGTCTCCGTCTGGAAACACGGGAGTCCAAGATCTTTTCCACCACATACTCCAACTCACCCTCAACCAGCACAGGAGCAGGAGGATCAGCAGACGGAACAACCGGCACCTCATACCTCCGCAACAATGACCGATGAAAAACATTATGAACAGTAAAAGATGCTGGGAGGTCCAAACGAAAGGACACAGGATTGAGAACCTCCAGAATCCTATAAGGGCCGATAAACCGAGGCTTAAACTTAGGAGACGAGACCTTCATAGGAACAAATCGAGAAGACAACCAAACCAGGTCCCCAACACAAAGACGAGGACCGACACGCCGATGACGATTAGTGAACTGTTGAGTCTTCTCCTGGGACAACTTCAGATTGTCCACAACCTGTCCCCAAATCTGATGCATTCTATCAACCACAGCATCTACTCCAGGACAATCCGAAGACTCCAATTGACCGGACGAAAAGCGAGGGTGAAACCCTGAATTACAAAAAAATGGAGAAACCAAAGTGGCAGAACTGGCCCGATTGTTAAGGGCAAACTCTGCCAATGGCAAAAAATCAAGCCAATCGTCCTGATCAGCGGACACAAAACACCTCAAGTAAGTCTCCAAGGTCTGATTAGTACGCTCAGTCTGGCCATTAGTCTGAGGATGGAATGCAGACGAAAAAGACAAGTCGATGCCCATCCTGGCACAGAACGCCCGCCAAAATCTAGACACAAACTGAGTACCCCTGTCAGACACTATATTCTCAGGAATACCATGCAAACGCACAACATTCTGAAAAAATAGAGGGACCAGCTCAGAGGAGGAGGGCAATTTGGGCAAAGGTACCAAGTGAACCATCTTGGAAAAACGGTCACACACCACCCAGATGACGGACATCCTACGAGAAACAGGAAGGTCAGAAATAAAGTCCATAGAGATGTGCGTCCAAGGCCTCTTAGGAATAGGCAAGGGCAACAACAACCCGCTGGCCCGTGAACAGCAGGGCTTAGCCCGAGCACAAACATCACAAGACTGCACAAAAATACGTACATCTCGAGACAAGGAAGGCCACCAGAAGGACCTAGACACCAGATCCCTGGTGCCAAAAATTCCAGGATGACCTGCCAACGCGGAAGAGTGAACCTCCGAAATAACTCTACTGGTCCAGTCATCAGGGACAAACAGTCTACCAGGCGGACAGCGATCAGGCCTATCCACCTGAAACTCCTGCAAAGAGCGCCGCAGGTCTGGGGAGACAGCTGACAATATCACCCCATCCTTCAGGATGCCAGTAGGTTCGGAATCACCAGGCGAGTCAGGCTCAAAACTCCTAGAGAGGGCATCCGCCCTCACATTCTTAGACCCAGGCAGATATGAAACCACAAAGTTAAATCGAGAGAAAAACAACGACCAGCGCGCCTGTCTAGGATTCAGACGCCTGGCTGACTCAAGATAAATTAGATTTTTGTGGTCAGTCAAGACCACCACCTGGTGTCTAGCACCCTCAAGCCAATGACGCCACTCCTCAAATGCCCACTTCATGGCCAAGAGCTCCCGATTTCCAACATCATAATTTCGCTCAGCGGGCGAAAACTTACGAGAGAAAAACGCACATGGTCTCATCACTGAGCAGTCAGGACCTTTCTGCGACAAAACTGCACCTGCTCCGATCTCGGAAGCATCTACTTCAACCTGGAACGGGAGCGAAACATCAGGCTGGCGCAACACAGGAGCAGAAGAAAAGCGGCGCTTAAGCTCCCGAAAGGCCTCCACAGCCGCAGAGGACCAATTAACAACATCAGCACCCTTCTTGGTCAAATCAGTCAAAGGTTTAGCAATGGCAGAAAAACCCGCTATGAATCGGCGATAGAAATTAGCAAATCCCAAGAATTTCTGAAGACTCTTTAGAGAAGTAGGTTGTATCCAATCACAAATAGCCTGAACCTTAACAGGGTCCATCTCCATAGATGAAGGGGAAAAAATATATCCCAAAAAGGAAATTCTCTGAACCCCAAAAATACACTTTGAGCCCTTCACAAATAGAGAATTAGCTCGTAAAACCTGAAAAACTCTCCTGACCTGTTGAACATGAGATTCCCAGTCCTCCGAAAAAATCAAAATATCATCCAAATACACAATCATAAATTTATCCAGATATTCACGGAAAATATCGTGCATAAAGGACTGAAAAACGGAAGGGGCATTCGCGAGACCGAAAGGCATTACCAAATACTCAAAATGGCCTTCAGGCGTATTAAATGCGGTCTTCCACTCATCCCCCTGCTTAATCCGCACCAAATTATACGCACCACGTAGATCGATCTTAGTGAACCACTTCGCCCCCTTTATGCGAGCAAAAAGATCAGTCAGTAAAGGTAACGGGTACTGGTATTTAACTGTAATCTTATTCAGAAGTCGATAGTCGATACAAGGTCTCAATGAACCATCCTTTTTACCCACAAAGAAAAACCCTGCCCCCAGTGGAGACAAAGAGGGGCGAATATGACCCTTTTCCAAAGATTCTCTGATATACTCCCGCATAGCAGTATGTTCAGGTACAGACAAATTAAACAAGCGACCCTTAGGAAATTTACTACCGGGAATCAACTCAATAGCGCAGTCACACTCTCTGTGAGGGGGGAGAGAATCAGTTTTAGGCTCCTGAAAGACATCATAAAAATCTGACAGAAATGCTGGGATCTCAGAGGGAGTAGATGAAGAAATGGGAACCAAAGGTGCATCCCCATGAATCCCCTGACATCCCCAGCTCAGCACAGACATTGATCTCCAGTCCAAGACTGGATTATGAATTTGTAACCATGGTAATCCAAGTACTAATACGTCATGTAGATTATATAACACAAGGAAACGAATAATCTCCTGATGGTCTGGGGAAAGATGCATAGTCACTTGTGTCCAATATTGTGGTTTATTGCTAGCCAAAGGTGTAGAATCAATACCCTTTAAGGGAATAGAAACCTCCAGAGGCTCTAAATCAAACCCACAACGCTTGGCAAAGGACCAATCCATGAGACTCAGAGCGGCGCCAGAATCCACATAAGCATCCACAGTAACAGATGATAAAGTACAAATCAATGTCACGGACAAAAGAAATTTAGACTGCAAGGTACCCATAGAAAAAGATTTCTCAACCTTTTTATCAACCTTCTTTATGCGTTTAGAGCATGCTGATATAACATGAGCTGGATCTCCACAATAGAAGCACAACCCATTTTTGCGCCTGTAATTCTGTCGTTCGCCTCTAGACAATACACTATCGCATTGCATATGCTCTGGTGCCTTTTCAGAGGTCACCGCCAAATGATGCACAGGTCTTTGCTCAGAAGATACCGCCATATGGTGCACAGGTTTTTGCTCAGAAGATACCGCCATATGGTGCACAGGTTTTTGCTCAAAAGATACCGCCATATGGTGCACAGATTTTTGCTCAGAAAATACCGCCATATGGTGCACAGATTTGCGCTCCCGTAAACGCCGATCAATCTGGATAGCCAATTTCATGGCATCATTCAGACCTGTAGGCACAGGGAACCCCACCATGACATCCTTCACGGCATCAGAGAGACCTTCTCTGAAATTAGCTGCTAGAGCGCACTCATTCCATTTAGTAAGCACCGACCATTTACGAAATTTTTGGCAGTATATCTCAGCTTCATCTTGCCCTTGAGAAAGAGCTATCAAGGCTTTCTCAGCCAAAATCTCTAAATTAGGTTCTTCATAAAGCAACCCCAAAGCCAGAAAAAACGCATCTACATTTAATAACGCAGGATCCCCTGGCGACAATGCAAATGCCCAACTTTGTGGGTCACCCCGCAATAGAGAAATAACAATTTTAACCTGTTGCGCAGGATCACCAGCAGAGTGAGATTTCAGAGACAAAAACAATTTACAATTCTCTCTGAAATTCAAAAAACGGGATCTGTCTCCGGTAAAAAATTCAGGCATAGGGATCTTAGGTTCAGACATTGGAGCACGTATAACAAAATCTTGTAAGTTCTGGACCTTTGTAGCCAGGTTATTCAGACCTGCAACCAAACTCTGTGGATCCATGATTCAAACAGGTGTAACCAAAGCCATTCAGAGATTAAGAGGAGAGGAAAAAAAAAAAAAAAGACTGAAGACTGCAGTTTAAGCAAGGAGTACAAATAAGCACTAAGGTGCACTTTCCAAACACAGAAGGAAAAAAAAAAAAAAAACCTTTTCATATCCTTTCCTGCTTTAGTGCATAGTTTTAACACATGTGGGCCGGCCAAACTGTTATGATTTTCCCAATGGCAGGGAAATCAAAATAACAACGGACTAGCTCTCGGGTGATGGGAACTAAAGTGACCGTGACCTGAACCTGACACGACACTGGAAGTAGCCGGGGAGTGTTTCCTACGATGCCCTAGACACCACGCGCCAGCCGGAGATCTAACTACTCCTATCAGAGGAATATACAGGCCTGCCTTACCTCCAGAGATGAACCCCAAAAGGAGATAGCAGCCCCCCACAGATATTGACGGTGAGTCAAGAGGAAAAGACATACGTAGGATGAACAGCAGATTTAGCACAGTGAGGTCCGCTTTCTAGATAGCAGAAGTACAGGAAAGAGTCACTTCACGGTCAACTTCAAAACACTAATCAAAAACACCATCCTGAAATTACTTTAAAACTCCAGTGACAACTCATGCCACTGGAGTGGCAATTTCAGTCCACGAGAGCTTCCAGCTACAGAGAGTCACATTGCAAATAGCTGGACAAAAATAGCATAAACTAGAAACAAAATTCAACTTAGCTGAACAGGATCTTGAAGCAGGAGAATGCAACAGAATGCTACTGATACATTGTTGGCCGGCATCGGACCAGCAGCCAAGCAGCCTTAAATAGGAAACTCCCCTAATGGGTGTCAACAGGTGATCAAGGATAGAAGAAGGCAAATAAGTGGCACTACCATAAAACACCACCGGGGGAGCCCACAAACAGAATTCACAACAGGCAGCCCAGGAAAACAAACTTGCTGGCATAGAAACCCAGTATGGACGGGCTTTTCAGGACATAAGCACGCAAATAGCTGCACAAGTGACTTTACCCTCTGGTCAACCGCCACCAGCTAGCCCACCTAAGTTGCCCCCATTCAGATTTAATGGTGATCGCGACAAATTTCGTGGCTTTGTGAATCAATGTATGCTATATTTTGATGTGCATGCTGACCATTTTCCTACTGATAGATCCAAAGTATTGTGTGTAATAATGCTACTGACCTCACGAGCGCTCGCCTGGGTGAATCCGATGATTGAGTCTCCACGGTTAAATGACTTGGATGATTTCTTGGCCGCTATAGCATTAATGTTTGATTACCCTAATCGCCGTGCAACCGCTGAATCTGCTTTGTTGTCTTTACGCCAGGCTAAATGTTCTGTTATTGAGTATGCCACTGAATTCAGGAGATTAGCGGTAGATACCAATTGGGACAGTTATGCACAATTGCCTATTTTTAAAAGGGGTCTGTCTAGTATTATAAAAGATGAACTAGTTCGCTCTGAGTCACCACAAGAGCTAGAGACATTTATACAGCATTGTGTGCGCATAGACATTCGCCTTACTGAGCGTAGGCAGGAGAAATTTGCTGTATATAACCGTGTTTCTAACTTTTCCCTTCCTTCCAAAGAGCCTGCAGGTAAAACCTCTCGGGAGGTGGAAGAGGTGCCCATGCAAATTGATTCCGTTCAGAGGCGCGAGATCAATGAGCGCCAGGAGCATCGCCTTCGTGAAAGTCTATGTTTCTACTGTGGCCTGTCTGACCACTTCTTGATCAATTGTTCTAAGTGTCCTAGACGGCCTAACAAGGTGCTAGCAGCAATAGGGGAGTATGACAACTGTGATGATGAATCTGACATCTCTGAATGTAGCCTGCCTTTAAACGCTGTATTCCATTCACTTTCTAAGGAGCTGAAGGAAAAGAACTCTCACTGTTCTCTCCCTATTAAGATTCTGTGTTCTGGACAGTGGATTTCCAGTGCAGCTATAATTGACTCTGGTGCAGGTGGCAATTTCTTGGATATCGCATTTGCCAAGGAACATGGTATTGAAATTCAGCAAAGAGCCTCTCCAATTACCATGGAAACAGTGGATGGGTCACCTTTAATCTCTGGGCCTGTGGATCAGGAGACCATACCCCTTGAAATTTGTTGGAGCCTAATCATCAGGAGCAACTTTCTTTCTTGCTAATTTCTTCTCCTCATTTTCCTGTGATTTTAGGCATTCCTTGGTTGCGTTCTCAGAACCCAATTATCAACTGGGAGACCAAGGAGATTATCTTCCCAACAAGGAGCAACTCAGCGTTAACAGAAGCTCTCCCTGAGTCCACGGCTACGGAACCACATTTACAGGTATTTTCTTTACCTCCAGCATATAAAGAGTTCTCTGACATCTGTGACAAGAAGAATGCAGATCAGCTTCCTCCACACAGGCATTATGACTGTCCCATTGAGCTGCTTCCTGGGGCAGCTATTCCTTTTGGTAACGTATACCCTTTGGAGGCACCTGAGCTTCAAGCCTTAAAGGAGTATATTGATGAAAATCTGGCCAAAGGCTTCATACGTCCTTCTTCCTCACCAGCAGGGGCACCTATCTTTTTTGTAAAGAAGAAGGATGGGACCCTGTGTTGACTATCGGGAACTCAATAATGTAACCGTATGAAACCGTTACGCTTTGCCTCTGATTCCCGAATTACTGGAAAGAGTCCGCCATGCTAAGGTGTTCTCTAAACTGGATCTTCGTGGGGCTTATAATTTGGTGCGTATTCGTCCAGGGGATGAGTGGAAGACAGCATTCAGATGCCGGTATGGACACTTTGAATCTCTTGTGATGCCCTTCGGGCTTTGTAACGCCCCTGCAATGTTTCAACACCTTGCTAATGACATTTTCAGAGATTTGTTGGACCAGTTTGTAGTGATCTATTTGGACGATATACTAATCTTTTCTGACTCTCTACAGGAACATGAAGAACATGTCAAAACTGTTTTAAGATGTCTGAAAGAGAACCATCTGTATATTAAGCCGGAGAAATGCGAGTTCCATCGTTCTGAGATACAGTTCTTAGGTTATATCATCTCTCCCCAGGGGCTGAACATGGAATCTGGTAAGATGCAGGCTATCCTTGACTGGCCGGTACCCAAGAACGTTAAGGAGGTCCAACGTTTTATTGGTTTTGAAAATTTCTACAGATGCTTCATTCAAAATTTGTCTGATATTGTCCGTCCCATTACTTCCTTGACAAAGAAGGAAAAGCCCTTTAAGTGGTCATCACAGGCTCAAGAAGCTTTTGAACAGCTTAAGATCTGTTTCACATCAGCACCGCTATTGATACACCCAGATCCAACACTTCCTTTCATTTTGGAGGTGGACGCTTCTGATAATGGTTTGGGGGCTATTCTCTCCCAAAGAACTGGAGAGAAGGGTCTGCCACATCCTTGTGCTTTCTTTTCCCGTAGACTAACCTCAGCAGAGAAGACTCATGACGTGGGAGACAAGGAATTGCTGGCTATTATTGGGGCTTTCAAAGAATGGAGGCATCATCTGAAAGGAACTGCACAACAGATCATAGTGCTAACTGACCATCGCAATTTAGAGTTCCTTAGATCCGCTAGATGTCTTTCTCCTCGTCAGGCTCATTGGAACTTATTTTTAAATCAATGTAACTTTGTTATCTCGTACCGTCCAGGTTCTCGTAATGGGAAGGCTGATGCTTTATCCCCAATCCAATCCATGCTGCGGATTCCGTACCTGGAGCCCCGTCCAAGACCATTCTATCTGATGCCAATTTCATCGGAGTTATCCACGATCAGGACTTGTGGAAGGAGTGCAGGGAGGCCTATGAAGGTGATGTATTTCTGGCCAACCTACCTGTGGATATTAATCTTGTCTTTAAGGGTGGCATGTGGTTCAGAGATCGACGTATCTACGTTCCTGAGGTCGTCCGTCTGCAGATCCTCAAGTTGGTACATGACTCCAAGTTGGCTGGTCACAGGGGGGTACAGAAGACACAAGAGTTCCTGAGCCGATTCTTCTGGTGGCCAACTTGCCTGAAGGATACCAAGGATTATGTTCTCTCTTGCGAGGTATGTGCCCGTTACAAGACTCCTCATGTGGCACCTACGGGTCTTCTGCAACCATTACCTGTTCTGTCCCGCCCTTGGGGATCTATATCAATGGACTTTATTGTGGAGCTGCCTACATCGGGGGGGCATGAATACAATCATGGTGGTAGTTGATCGCCTGACTAAAGCTGCTCATTTTGTTCCGTGCACCGGCCTCCCCTCAGCTAAAGATATAGTGAACTTGGTTATACAGAATGTCTTTTGGTTGCATGGGGTTCCGGATGGGATCATCTCTGACTGTGAAATACAGTTCACTTCAAGATTCTGGAAGGGGTTTTGCTCTGCACTCAATATTAATGTCTGTCTCTCTTCCGCTTGCCATCCCCAGACAAATGGTCAGACTGAGCCTACCAACCAGACGCTGGGACAATATCTAAGATGCTATGTCAGCCATCTCCAGGATGATTGGTTGGAGTTGCTGCCGTTGGCCGAATTTTCATATAATAATTTTCAGAGCGACTCCACTAAATTTACACCTTTCTTTGCCAATCTGGGTTATCATCCGTGTATTTTACCTAGGTCTCCAATTAATTCTCCAGTTCCGGCAGTGGAGGAAAGGCTGACTGCGATGAGACAAAATCTGGAGGTTCTGAAGGAATCCCTGACCACAGCTCAAGAACGTTATAAGAGATCGGCTGATAGATTCCGTAAACCTGCACCCATGTTCAAGGTAGGAGATTCCGTGTGGTTAGCAACCAAGAATCTGAAGTTAAACGTTCCTTCACAAAAACTTGGACAGAAATTCATTGGCCCTTTCAAGATCAACGGTATTGTGAGCTCTGTGGCCTACCGGCTGAAGCTGCCTAGGACAATGAAGGTACACCCAGTTTTTCATGTATTTTTATTAAAGCCTGTATCTCCTAATACCTCCCAGGGACGTGTTGTGCCACCTCCGCAGCCTGTGGTGATTGATGGGCAAGAACAATTTGTGGTGGAGGAAATTATTGATTCCAGGATTCGCAGGAATCGGCTCCAATATCTGATAAGATGGCAGGGATATCCCCCTCAGGAAGACTCTTGGGAACCTGTGGAAAACATCAATGCCCAACAGAAGATTTCTCGTTTTCATCAGAGATTCCCTGAGAAACCAGGTCCAGGATCGTCCTGAGGCCGCTTCTAAGGAGGGAGTAATGTCAGGACTCTGAACATTTTTTACCTTTTGTGCATTACTGCCCTTTTCCAAGATGGCGTCTTTGGTCTCATGTGCACTGTGTCTTCCTGCTATAAAACTCCACCCCAGCCTTCAGTCTGTGCTAGAGTATTCTGCCTTGCATCCAGCTCCTGACCTCTGATTACTCTCTGGCTATATACCTGCTCCTGTGAACCTGTGTGGTGATCCTGCTACTCTGCTCTGAGTTCCTGCTGCATACACCAGTTCCAGTAATCCTCCTTCATCTGCTGCTCCTGTTCACTTCCATCTGCATTTGCTGGACATGTAAGCTGTTGCTGCTCTGCAAAAACCTGAGACTATTAACCAGGCCTCCCTGGTTGAGCTAAGATATGATTTGAACTGCCTTATAAGCATATCTATCTGTGTTGGACTAAGTCAAGGATTTATTTGTGTCAAGTATCCTCAAGAATAACTGTGCTTCATAGACTTTCTGCTTGATTGCATTTTCCTCTGAAGTTTCCTATAGACTGCTAAGCTGCGTTTAATATTTGCACCAAGTGTTGTGGACTTGAGTTTCTCTCTGCACCTGTTTGAATCACCGTGTGATAATATAGACTTTACCACTTATAAAACTGTGTCCTGTAGTTATTATTATTATTATTTATTGTTATAGCGCCATTTATTCCATGGCGCTTTACAAGTGAGGAGGGGTATACATAATAAAAACAAGTACAATAATCTTAAACAATACAAGTCATAACTGGTACAGGAGGAGTGAGGACCCTGCCCGCGAAGGCTCACAATCTACAAGGGATGGGTGAGAATACAGTAGGTGAGAATAGAGCTGATCGTGCAGCGGTTGGTTGATCGGTGGTTACTGCAGGTTGTAGGCTTGTCGGAAGAGGTGGGACTTCAGATTCTTTTTGAAGATTCTGATGGTAGGCGAGAGTCTGATGTGTTGTGGTAGAAGGTTCCAGAGTAGGGGTGATACGCGAGAGAAATCTTGTATACGATTGTGGGAAGAGGAGATAAGAGGGGAGTAGAGAAGGAGATCTTGTGAGGATCGGAGGTTGCGTGTAGGTAAGTACCGGGAGACGAGGTCACAGATGTATGGAGGAGACAGGTTGTGGATGGCTTTGTATGTCATCGTTAGGGTTTTGTACTGGAGTCTCTGGGCAATGGGGAGCCAGTGAAGGGATTGACAGAGGGGAGAGGCCGGAGAATAGCGGGGGGACAGGTGGATTAGTCGGGCAGCAGAGTTTAGAATAGATTGGAGGGGTGCGAGAGTGTTCGAGGGGAGGCCACAGAGCAGGAGGTTGCAGTAGTCGAGGCGAGAGATGATGAGGGCATGGACTAGGGTTTTTGCAGATTCTTGGTTGAGGAATGAACGGATTCGTGAAATATTTTTGAGTTGAAGTCGGCAGGAAGTGGAAAGGGCTTGGATATGTGGTTTGAAGGAGAGATCAGCGTCAAGGATTACCCCGAGGCAGCGAGCTTGTGGGACTGGGGAGAGTGGGCAGCCATTTACTGTAATGGATGGGTTCGTTGGGGGGGTCGCGTGAGATGGGGGAAAGATGATGAATTCTGTTTTGTCCATGTTAAGTTTCAGAAATCTAGCAGAGAAGAAGGATGAAATAGCGGATAGACATTGAGGGATTCTTGTTAGTAGGGAGGTGATATCTGGTCCAGAGATGTAGATCTGTGTGTCATCAGCATAGAGGTGATACTGAAAGCCATGAGATTCTATGAGCTGTCCCAGGCCAAAGGTGTAAATGGAGAAGAGCAGGGGCCCAAGGACTGAACCTTGTGGGACTCCGACAGATAGGGGGCGAGGTGAGGAGGTGGTGTGTGAGTGGGAGATGCTGAATGTCCGGTCTGTTAGGTATGAGGAGATCCAGGATAGGGCCAAGTCTGTGATGCCAAGGGATGAGAGCGTCTGTAATAATAGGGAATGGTCCACTGTGTCAAAGGCAGCCGACAGGTTGAGGAGGAGGAGAACAGAGTAGTGACGCTTTCTCTTGGCGGTTAAGAGGTCATTGGTGACCTTAGTTAGGGCAGTTTCAGTGGAATGGTGTGACCAGAAGCCAGATTGTAAGCGGTCAAAGAGGGAGCAAGAAGAGAGATGGGAGGACAGTTCAAGGTAGACGTGTTGTTCCAGTAGTTTTGAGGCATAGGGGAGAAGTGATATAGGGCGATAGCTAGATACAGAGGATGGGTCAAGAGAGGGCTTTTTGAGGATAGGTGTGATGGAGGCATGTTTAAAGCTTGAGGGGAAAACACCAGTTGTTAGTGATAGGTTGAATAGATGGGTTAGGGTTGGGATGAAGATTGTGGTGAGGTTTGGGATGAGGTGGGATGGGAGCGGGTCAAGTGCACAGGTGGTGAGATGCAATCTTGAGAGTAGAGTGGCGAGTTGATCTTCTGTAATGGTGGAGAAGTTGGTTTTGGAGGTGGAGGGTAGGGGAGTTGGGAGGAAGTGCTCTGGGGCTTGTTGACCAAAACTGTCTCTGATGTTATCAATCTTCTGCTTGAAGAATGAGGCAAAGTCTTCAGCGGAGATAAGTGGGGAGGGAGGAGGTGCTGGGGGACGGAGGAGAGAATTGAAGGTGTTGAATAACTGTTTAGGGTTGTGAGACAGGGAGGATATGAGAGATGAGAAGTAGGTTTGTTTAGTTGTGGCGAGTGTGGTCTTGAAAGTAGTGAGGGACTGTTTGAATGCGATGAAGTGGTCGTTGGAGTGGGATCTTTTCCATCTGCGCTCAGCAGCCCTGGAAGCTCGCCTCAGTTCTTTGGTCAGGCTGGTGTGCAAGGGCTGTCTGTTGATTTTGCGAGCTTTGGTATGTGTAAGTGGGGCAGCAGATTCCAAAGCTACAGCTATTGTGGTGTTATATAGAGTGGCAGCGTCATCCGCATTGTGTATGGAACTTATGTCTGTGAGAGGGAGGAGGGATTCAGAGAATGAATGTAGGTCAAGATGTTTAAGATTTCTGCGAGGGTGTGAAAGTTTGTGGGGTGGGGATTGTAGACATGGAGTGGAGAGATATGAGAATGTGAGAAGGTTGTGGTCAGAGAGAGGAAGATGTGAGTTAGAGAGGTTAGATAGGGAGTAGAGGCGGGTGAAGATGAGGTCCAGTGTGTGACCATCTTTGTGAGTGGCTGCAGAAGACCATTGAGTGAGGCCGAAGGAGGAAGTGAGAGATAGAAGTTTAGTGGCAGCTGAGAGGGAAGTGTCAATGGGGATGTTGAAATCGCCCATGATGATAGTGGGGATGTCTGCAGAAAGGAAATGAAGTAGCCAGGTGGTGAAGTGGTCAAAGAAGATGGTGGCTGGCCCTGGGGGGTGGTAAATGACAGCCAGTTGGAGGTTTGAGGGGGAGTAGATGCGTACAGAGTGCACCTCAAAGGAAGGGAGGGTAACAGAGGGTGGCAGTGGGATTGGGGTGAAGGAGCAGTTATCTGACAGGAGAAAACCAACTCCTACGTCATGCTTGCTGCTGGGGCGGGGTGTGTGAGAAAGGTGGAAGCCACCGTAAGAGAGTGCAGCAGGGGATGCTGTGTCAGAAGGGGTGAGCCAGGTTTCGGTAATGGCGAGGAAGGAAAGTTTGGTAGTAACAAAAAGATCATGGATGTAGGGAAGCTTGTTACAGACAGAGCGAGCGTTCCACAGAGCTCCTGTTAGTGGGACTGGGGAAGCGGGGGCTGGGTGAATGGGTATAAGGTTAGAGAGGTTACAGAAGTTTGTAATGGAGCGTGGGTGGGAGGTAGAAATGACTGTGGGAATATGGTGAGGAGGACCAGGATTTGGAGAGATATCACCAGCAGTGAGAAGTAGCAGAGAAAGTGTTAGCAGGTGGGAACAGGAGAGGGTGTGATGGGGCTGCCTGTGCTTTGAGTCAGAGGATTGTATGTTAAGGAACAGTTCTGAGGAGGAGGTGAGATGGATGGGGAGGATTGAAGAGGAGATGAACAGTTCCTTACTTGGTGTGGGGATTGGGGGAGGTAGCAGAAAGTGAAAGAATATAGGGGTAAAAGTGACAACAAACAGAAACATTGTTTACAGTGACTGGCCAGTTACCTTCAGTTCCCTTCAGGTTCAATTCAGGTTTTAATTCTAATGTAATTTACACTTTTAGAACACACTTCTAGAAATCACACTGCAGACTGAAGTCATGCAGACTTGTGCTATGCAATATATAGAAAACTAAGTGCGTTCAGGTGAGAAGCAGAGAGGAGTGGTCTCTGCTCATCTTGGTCAAAGAATTAAGAGTGGACCAGATGCATACAATCAAGCCTAAGTAAACATGGTTATAAATATCACAGGGTGAGCTGGGGTTAGCTGAAAGGCATACCATATGAAAGCAAAAAGCAGAGGGAAGTCTGTGTGCAAAGCTGGGTGATGTACTATGTGCGCTTCATAGCAGGAGAGCTGGGTGGATGAACATACCATCACAATGCTAGGAGCAGAGGAAAGTCTGTGTGCAAAGCTGGGTGATGTACTATGTGCGCTTCATAGCAGGAGAGCTGGGTGGATGAACATACCATATGAAAGCAAAAAGAAGAGGGAAGTCTGTGTGCAAAGCTGGGTGATGTACTATGTGCGCTTCATAGCAGGAGAGCTGGGTGGATGAACATACCATCACAATGCTAGGAGCAGAGGAAAGTCTGTGTGCAAAGCTGGGTGATGTACTATGTGCGCTTCATAGCAGGAGAGCTGGGTGGATGAACATACCTGTTGGAAGAATAGAGATGCTTGTTAGAGTGCGATGGTGGCAGGTAGCAGGGCACAGTCTGTATACATCTTTCAGGTTTTAATTCTAATGTAATCCACACTTTTAGAACACACTTCTAGAAATCACACTGCAGACTGTAGTTGTCTTGTTCCACGCAAAGAGTCTCCTGAGTTATCCCCTATAATTATTACAACAACTCACAGAGCAGTTCAACGAATGTAACGCCTTTTTTCGCCAATCTGGGATATCATCCAAATATTTTGCCTAGGTCTCTGGCTGCTACTTCGGTATCGGCAGTTCAAGACAGAGTGGCAGTGTTGCAACGTAATCTTGAAGTTTTGAAAGACTCCCTGACCGCAGCACAGGAGCGTTACAAGAAGTCGGCTGACAGATTCCGGAAACCGGCACCTATGTATAAGGTAGGAGACTCGGTTTGGTTGTCCACCAAAAATCTAAGATTGGGTGTTCCTTCACAGAAACTGGGACAGAAGTTCATCGGTCCATTCAAGATCACCGGGATTGTGAGCTCTGTTGCTTGTTGGCTGAAGCTACCACGAACTCTAAAGGTACACCCAGTATTTCATGTTTCTTTATTAAAACCGGTCTCTCTTAACACATTTCAGGGACATATCGTACCTCCTCCTCCCCCAGTGTTGGTTGATGGCGAAGAACAATTTGAGGTACAGGACATTATCGATTCAAGACTTCATAGGAACCGGCTTCAGTATCTAGTTAGATGGCAGGGTTACTCTCCTGAAAACGATTCTTGGGAACCAGTAACATCAATGCTCCCTTGAAGGTTGCTCAATTTCATCGTAGATACCCAGACAAGCCTGGTCCAGGATCGTCCTGAGGCCGTTTCTAGGGGGGGGGGAGTAATGTCAGTATTCCGGGTTTTCCAAGTCACCTTGTGAATGATTTTGCCCTTTGTTAAGATGGAGTTTGCTGTTTTTGTCTGCCCTACTTCCTGTTCATTTGTTTAAAACCCGGGTCAGGTGTCAGCCTCTTTGCTGGAGTATTCTGATTCTGTTCTCCCTCAGCTCAGCTGCTGGTTCTGAGTGTGTCTCTGGCTCTGGACATTCCCTGCATATGTAAGCTACACTCTCTATGTTATCATTAGTCTGCTGACTTGGAACTTAACCCTTGGTTCATTCCTCCTGGTAAGAACTGAAGTGTTTTTGGAACTTTGTTTATGGACTTGTTTCTGGACTGTGTTTCTACTTAATCCTTCATTTACTCCCCTCAGTGGGAGATGTTGGAAACAACACCAGTAAAATACTTATGTGAACCTGTTTCTGAACTTACCTGTGTTTATGCCAAATCTGGGATCAACTTATGAACTAGTTTCTGGACTTACCCGTGTACATACCACACCTGGGATGAACTTGTGGACTTGTTCTGGACTTCCCTGTGTTTACTTCATACCTGGATTTGACTCTTTCTGCACCAACAGTGTTTGGATCTACACCACGTCACCTGTCACACTCACCTTTTGATCACCTTGCTGAGGACTCTGCCTTAAGAACTCTGCCGATTTGCTGTATATGTTTCAAGGACTTGTTTTCATTCTAGGACACTGGTGGTTATCAGTATATTGCTTTGGGTGTTATTGCTGTTGTTCAAATACACTATTTGCACTAAAGAAACCCATCTCTGTCTGTTCATTGCCCCACGCTATCAGAATTCTTGAGTTCCTACAATAGTATTACACCTGCACAGATTCTAGTCACCCTGTGTCGGGTGCACCAAAATAGCCCAAAACATAATCGAGCTTCATCCATTTCTCATAATAGGTACAATGTTCTCCTTTTTTATATGCTGTATTTTTATGTCTGTGAACATAGAGCTTCAGTTTTGTCTCATCTGTCCACAGGAAAATCTGCCAGAAGCTTTGCGAATTGTCAGTATGCATTTTGGCAAATTCTGCTTTTATGACTTGTTTTCAACAGTGGCTTCCTCCTCGATCATGTTCCAAGAAGTGCACTTTGGCCAAGCAAGCTATGTATGGTGCAATCTGACATTGGTGTACCTTGACCTTGGAGTTCATCTCTAATCTCTTTGAATGTTGTTTCTGGGTCCTCCGATTACTATTTGTATTATCTAGATTACTATTTGTATTATCTATCTCTTCAATTTGTTGCCAATTTTCCCTTGCTGACCATATCCATGGAGGTTGGTTACAGTGCTATAGACCTTAAGCTTCAGAAAATCTTCTTCTGAGACAACTCTTTCTTCACCTTTTTTTATCCATGTTCAGTGTAGTACACACCATCATACCAAACAGTATACTGTCTACTTTTCACCCTCAATATAGGTAGACTATATAGATAGACATGTCGATATGGTCTATCTATTTTCCATCTTTTCTCCTGGTACCATAATTCTTGTCATGGCCATTTTCATTAGTTTTTTGTGTGGCGCTATGTAAATAATAAAATTATTATTATTATTATTATTATTAATTCACGAGCAATGTCTGATTTTCATTAGTTGATATTCAGTAAATTTAAAGTGAAAATCACTTTTGCCAGTTTCAAGTTATTTCAGTGACCGTTGTGGGCTTATCTTACTTTAACAGAAAGGTACCAACCATTTTTTCCATGTGTGTATCATATGGAATCCTATTTTAGGAGTTGGTTTTGCATGTGTTAAAAAGTTAGGAATAGGAATACAAGACAACCGTCCATGGATCATCACAGGAGACCAGCTCCCTGCCTAATTACTGCATAGACTAACAGTAGCACCTAACAATATTAATCTGTACTCTCCCCAATCGGCGTCAGACAGAGAACAGCCCCCTGTCCTGCAGTTCTTGAGGGTTGGTGTGGGTACTAGTGGCAGAGCGGAGCCCACATCTATTACACATCAATGCATACCTAACATCCTGTATTCTAATGAGTCCTGTACATTAATTGTAAATGAAGCATTTTCCTATAACCAAGTGGATCTTTGGTCATCCGTTCTCTGCTGCTGTAGGTGCAGATTGCAGAGGCTGGAGCGCCCCCAGACGCAGGGCCGCGGGTTACTCGGTACCGGGCCTCTCTATCTCAGTCCTGGGGTTGTCACGGTGGCTAGACCCGGTCCGTGACCCTGCTTAGGGGCGTCCAATGAAAGATGTGGTGATGGTGCGGGTGTAAGTCGCGGTGAATAACGAGGACACAGGGTTGCAGTCTCTTTACCTCTTTACTGAAGGCTTCAGGATCCTCAATCCAGAGTACTGCTAACAGGGCTGGCTGAGACCGGCCGGTCCGAAGGCACATCCAGAGTTCCCTTTGCAGGTGGAAATCAGTGCCTACCTTCTAGCGCCTGTGTGTTGTAGTACCTCCCTGCTGAGCACCACGGGATAGTCCTCACAACTGTTGTGTCTGTTTCTGATGTTCTTCTCTCACAACTCGTATCTATTCTGATGTTCTTCTCCGTCCCCCAGATGATATGGATAGGACGCACCCGTATGAAGGGTAGGCCTGGAGTTCTTCCGGGACCCTAGCATCGCCCCTCTCCCACAATTGCCCCCTATGTCTGCTTAGGTGATCTAGGTGAGACAGCCAACCTAAAATTAACTGTCCTGCCGCTGTTTGAAGTATTGCTTGGAGCCTAATACTTCCTCGGCGTTCCGGCCACCGGCTACGCGCCTCAGTAGGATGTTGCCTCGATCTTACGGCACGACTCCTACCGGCTTTATCTCCTTTTTGCTGCGATCTCGTTTCTCACTTCTCCACAATAAACCTTGCTTCGTTTCCTTTCTTAGGATACCACCGCATTCGAGTGCAGGCGCGGCCCCGTAACGTTCTGTTCTGTTCGCTAGGCCACTGTCAGGATCCCACCCCTGACAGAGACCCCCCTGAATCTTCCCCCGCAACACCCTCTGCCACAGGATGTTGCCTGGATCCAACCCAGTCAGCTTCTGACTAACTTCCTATCCAGCCCCCAGTTTTACCAGATTGTGAGGAGTGGCCTAATACATAGAACCCTTTGCTCCCCCTGGTGGCCAGAATGTGAAGTGTAAAGTGTGACGTGTGATACCTGGTCAGGTGAACTCCTTAAGTGCCATCAGACGTACCATCACTCCCCTTAGTGGCGGAGCAACAGTACTGCAACGACCAGGACTCTGGGGCGCTGCATGGGAAACATCTATTAAACATTTTGGAATCACTGTCTCCCTGGCTTCAATATGATTTCATGGTCTGCTTATCAGAATGAGATGCATAGTTTATCAACATGGCACCTTGAACAGTGGATTTAGGGAAGGAATGTGGCTTAGTAGGTCCAGAAGCATAGACTGACAAATTTTTCTCGGGATGCATCAATCCTATTTTAATCCAAGAACTTATGGTTCTGGTCAGCCCAGAAGCTACGTGGTTAATCTTGTTAATTGATTTCTATCTGCTGTCAGCACTGGGTGGGTTCTATATAAACCACTGACAGCCAGTCTCCACTGCCAGTCAATAGCATTGCTGCCCTAGTGAACACTGCTGAGCTCTGCTCCTGTTTGTTATTCTGATTACTCCTGTTCTTTTGACCTTGGCTTGATTTCTGACAACCTGCTTGCTTTACGATTTTGCCCCTGATGCGACCTTTTGGTTTTGTCCCTACTTGACAACTATTCTTGCCAGCTTGCGCCACTGAACTGCAGCTGACTCTGTGGCCCTTGTCCAGGGATCCGTGTGTAAGTCCTGATCCCTGTACAGGGGTTAAAGGGTGAAGGTCAGGGCAACACCTGCGCTCTGGGAAATGGAGTAACATTTTGGAGCTGCCAGGTGAAACCTTGCCACGTGACATTGACATGCTCTCAGTGAGGTTATTAATGTTTGTCTGAGAAATTGTCTGCCACGCTGAATGCACTTGGGAAATCAAATCAACAAAATCTGCTACTGACAGCCCCCTTTGCAATTACCAAACAACGATGTTTCCAGATGTGCTCGATTGGAGACAAGTCTGAAGACCATGGCATCATGTTGACCATGGTGGCTGCTTATACTAGCATGAGTAAAGGTACCTTCACACGAAGCGACGCTGCAGCGATAGCGACAACGATGCCGATCGCTGCAGTGTCGCTGTTTGATCGCTGGGGAGCTGTCACACAGACCGCTCTCCAGCGACCAACGATGCCGAGGTCCCCGGGTAACCAGGGTAAACATCGGGTTGCTAAGCGCAGGGCCGCGCTTAGTAACCCGATGTTTACCCTGGTTACCAGCGTAAAAGTAAAAAAAACAAACAGTACATACTCACCTGCGCGTCCCCCAGCGTCTGCTTCCTGACACTGACTGAGCTCCGGCCCTAACAGCACAGCGGTGGCGTCACCGCTGTGCTTTCACTTTCACTTTAGGGCCGGCGCTCAGTAAGTGTCAGGAAGCAGACGCTGGGGGATGCGCAGGTGAGTATGTACTGTTTGTTTTTTTTACTTTTACGCTGGTAACCAGGGTAAACATCGGGTTACTAAGCGCGGCCCTGCGCTTGGTAACCCGATGTTTACCCTGGTTACCAGTGTAAAACATCGCTGGTATCGTTGCTTTTGCTTTCAAACACAACGATACACGGCGATCGGACGACCAAATAAAGTTCTGGACCTTATTCAGCGACCAGCGACATCACAGCAGGATCCTGATCGCTGCTGCGTGTCAAACTAAACGATATCGCTAGCGAGGACACTGCAACGTCACGGATCGCTAGCGATATCGTTACAAAGTCGTTTCGTGTGAAGGTACCTTAACATGTGGCATTATCATGTTGAAAGTTTCAGAGAAATACCTGCTCCACTGGTTCCATGACCAAATAAATGTAACGCCGAGCTGTTAGTATACCTGGAATGAAGACAAGAGGGATTCGGCTACCATACATTATGTAACCCCACATCATATATTCCTGGAAGTAGAATCCGTGTGTTATTTCTTTGTGAAAACTTTTTCTGAGTTGCCCATGTGGTCTTCATACAAAATTCCAACTATCATTTAGGGTACTGTCACACAGTACCATTTTGATCGCTACGACGGCACGATCCGTGACGTCGCAGCGATCGTATGAATATCGCTCCAGCGTCGTAGAATGCGGTCACACGTTGCAATCACGGCGCTGGAGCGATGCCGAAGTCCCCGGTAACCAGGGTAAACATCGGGTAACTAAGCGCAGGGCCGCGCTTAGTAACCCGATGTTTACCCTGGTTACCAGCGTAAAAGTAATAAAAAAAACAAACAGTACATACTTACATTCCGGTGTCTGTCCCCGGCGTTCTGCTTCTCTCCACTGTGTAAGCGCCATAGCCGGCAAGCAGAGCGGTGACGTCAGACGTCACCGCTGTGCTCGCTTTCCGGCCGGCAGACGCTCACACAGTGGAGAGAAGCTGAGACGCTGGAGGACAGACACCGGAATGTAAGTATGTACTGTTTGTTTTTTTTACGTTTACGCTGGTAACCACGGTAAACATCGGGTTACTAAGCGCGGCCCTGCGCTTAGTTACCCGATGTTTACCCTGGTTACAAGCGAACACATCGCTGGATCGCTGTCACACACAACGATCCAGCGATGTCAGCGGGTGATCAAGCGACGAAAGAAAGTTCCACACGATCTGCTACGACGTACGATTCTCAGCAGGATCCCTGATCGCTGCTGCGTGTCAGACACTGCGATATCGTAACGATATCGCTAGAACGTCACGAATCGTAACGTCGTAGCGATCAAAATGGTACTGTGTGACAGTACCCTTAGTCCAAGACAAAAGTGGGACTAATTGCTGAAGACAGAGCATACACCTCCATTGCAGCCACCATTGCCACCTTGTTCTGCATGATAATAGCCTTTGAGATAAGGGCGTAACATCAATGGAACCTCTGTAGTTGGAAGTCTGGTTTCTGGTTTATAGCCTAGTGTCATGCAAATGCCTTCTGATAGTTTGAGTAGACACTGTTTGATCACTTAAGTTTTGTCTGTGATGTCCAATTTCACTTGAAGTACAGAATGGATCAATCGTGGAACCAGTAGCATGGTCGCTTCTCCAAAGTATTGCAGGAACCATTTTTCAACACAACAACATCAGACCGCATGTTAAATGTTTCAATCATGGCCTACAGCATCTCCAGACTTGTCTTTCATCAAATACATCTGAGATGATATTGGTCAGCAACTACCAGCAGTGGATTTCGATTATTTTCTTATACAAGTGCAGTCATCGTGGCACTGCAATCTTCTGACAACCATTAATAACTTTATTGATAGCAGTGTTAATGCAATCAATCTTCTGATGTCAATAGTGACGCAACTATTTTATCACCAATTTATTGGATTCTGTAATTCAGCCAGTAATTCATTCATTCATGCTAATCAGCTGTGTTATGCACATCACGTAGGCTTGTAGTGCATGAAGGTAATGGGCTGAGTGGCAGCATTATTATCACGTAATTGATTCAAACTAATAATTAATGTATTAGTACCGAATAAATTGCTCCAGGTGAAGACTTAAAATATTGCACTATGTGCAGCTTCCTAAAATATTACTGTACACCCACACTTTACATTGGAAGCTTGCAGCGTTTTTCAAAATTTTTCTCTTTTTTTCCAAATTCAATAATTTATAAGTCTATAATTTTTATGTCAGATGTTACTTTAAAATCTATAGCAAAATGTTCAAAAGTCTACATATGCAGAGTTTTTATTTTGGCATTTTTGCCTTTTGTGTGATGCTCTGACGGTATGGCATGTTTAAGTCTATAGGACTTAGGACAAATCACACCCTAAAAAAATGTTTGTGTAAATTAGGCTTTACTTAACTTGTGGTGATATGAACTTATTTTGCACAAACATTTGGTTTACTTTTTGAGTTCAAAGTAAGGTGACCAATAAATGGTATAAAGTTTGACAAAAGTGCAAAATGCATAAAATTTTTCATTCACTGGTGCATCTTTAAAGGGAACCTGTCAGCAGGATTGTGCACAGTAACCTACAGACAGTGTCAGGTCGGCGCTGTTATACTAATTACAATGATACCTTGGTTAATGAAATCCATCTTGTGGTTGTTATTCAATCTGTATTTTCAGTTGTGAGTTAATGATATGCTCGTGCTCCGGGGCGGGCTGTGGTGGTCTTCATGTGATGCTCTGATTAGGAATTCATAAAGCAGTCTGCTGATATGTCACTGATCCCTCACTGACCTGCCCCCTAGTTTACATAATGAATACCTGTAATCAGAGGCGTAGCTAGGGTTTTGGTTCAGGGGGGCGAAACTTCTGAGCGTGCCCCTAACCGGGTAACCTTGATTACAACTGAGTGACGCACCCTAATAGTGGAGGAGACCCTCAGCAGATGACCGCACTGTTACTGAAGATAATCTCTATATAAATTCCAATATGGATATTACCGCCATATGGTCAGTGGTAGATATCAGTCCTACAGAACATATAAGAGATCACAGTACAGTTACAGATAGTGACTTACCGCTGACATTCTTTCTGATGGAATTGTTCATTTTTCCCGTCTTTTCCATCTGGCCCAGACCGACATGACAACTTCTTCCAGCCAGGACTTGTCTGCAGAGAATACAACAAAGACACTTTTCACTTCTCATATTCCAGCCCCATCACCATCTATTCCCAACCTGCAGAAACTCCTCATCCTGCTGATACCCCAATACTGAGCCGCTGCTGCCGTATGTGTCCCTATTACTACACCTGCTGTGTGGTACTATGTGCCTTCTAAATTCTGAAGCAACCCTCTATAATATAGTAATGCCAGGTGCAAGTGCCCTAGAAAACAGTGCCCACATTTTTCCCCCTAGAAAGTAATAATGCCCTGTGTGCCCCTTTGATAGTCACAGTAACCCGAGGTCCCCTATAAAAATAAGTGCCCTCGTTTCGCTTCCAGAAAAAGGGGCTCCTAAGATTCTGCTTAACTGCTGCACGCACTGTGATCCCGAGACACTGGAAATCCTCCCAATCTCCTAATGTGTCTGAATGGGTCAAGGAGATGACCAGCCTTCAAAGTATGGAGGAATTGTCCGCTGAGGTTAACGGTTCAATGGAGAAATATCTGCAGGTCTGGAGTCCTTGGATTTTGTTTATGGACTCTCAGGACTTTCAATCCCTCTTTTCTAAGCCATAAGGAAGATAGATTGAACAATACGGGTTAGATGGACGTCATTATAGGGGTGCAAGTTGCCCCCTTCTATATCAGACTCCATGGTTCCTCCCCCTCCCCCCTTTTTTTTTTCTTCCTCTCTCCTCCCCCATATTCCTCTTCTTAGTTTCATTCTTTCCGTTCGTGTTTATACCATTATTACTTGGACTGACCTAGCTCCTCTTGTTTGGGTCGCTCTCTTTCAGAGGATACCTCATATGTATCACCAAAGGTCCTACAGTCTCCCTGGATAGGGGATACCTACATCCGCCATCGATTTTTTTTCTTTTCTTTTCAGATCTTGTTGGACTTGATTGAAAATGATTTTGACCTGAAAGTTATACTATTTTGGAATTGTTAATCACAGGTCTTGATATACAGTTGTATATGAGATTTCTTTTTGTACTCAATACTTTTTATGTTGTTGAATCCTTTGTTCCTTGTTTGTTTTGAAGTTCTTTTCAATAAAAACCAGATTAAACGTAAAAATAAGTGTCCACTTTACATTTAATAATGTCCCGAGTCCTCCCTGTACAGCTCCCCTATACACAGCATGATGCTCTCTTATACACAGTATAATGACCCCCTCAATGTATAGTACCACCCACACAGTATACTGACCCCTTAGCAGCCTCCAAACTGTTTGATGGCTCCAACACTGTATGATGGCCCCCTCACTATAATCTCCACACTGTATGATGCCCCCTAGATAGCCTCCATATAGTATAATGCACCAGATAGTCCTTAATGTAGTATAAAGCACTGCCCATAAGCCTCCAAATAATATAATGCACTCCCCATAGGCCTACTCTATATTGTATAATGCACCCCTCATAGGCAGACTCTATAGCACAAGGCAGCACCCATAGGCAGACTAAATAGCACAAGGCAGCACCTCCATAGGCAGAACCTGTAGTATAAGGCAGCACCCCCATAGGCAGACCCTGTAGTATAAGGCAGCACCCCACAGGCAGACCCTGTAGTATATGACAGCACCCCCATAGACAGAACCTGTAGTATAAGGCAGCACCCCCATAGGCAGACCCTGTAGTATAAGGCAGCACCCCCATAGGCAGACCCTGTAGTATAAGGCAGCACCCCACAGGCAGACCCTGTAGTATATGACAGCACCCCCATAGGCAGATCCTGTAGTAAAAGGCAGCACCCCCATAGGCAGACCCCATAGTATAAGGCAGCACCCCATAGGCAGACCATGTAGTATAAGACAGCACCCCCATAGGTAGACCCTGTAGTGTAAGGCAGCACACATAAACCACCATAGGCAGACCCTGTAGTATAAGGCAGTACACCCCCCATTGGCAGACCCTGTAGTATAAGGCAGCCCCCATAAAAAATAAATAAATAAATACCTGTCTTGGTTCCTTCGCAGCTCTGAGCGCCCGCTCATCTCCTGACAGCGGGCGCCGGTTAGTGACGTCATCGCGTCCGCTGTCAGTGTCTGCGTCAGTGATGTCAGACGCTGACAGGGGGATGATGGGAGAAGGAGCGTAGCACTCTTTCTCCCATCAATGTGATCAGCTGTATCGGCTAAATGCCGGTACAGCTGACTTTGCGATGACAGGCGGGGGTCCCACTACTGACACCGGGACCCCGTGCCTGATCAGAAAGATCGATTCTCCCTGCTTTGCCGCAGGATGTAACTGTATCGGCACGTTGCGCTCGCCGATACAGTTACAGTAGTGTAGCTACTGTATGTACAGCATACAGACATCAAATTTTTTACATTCTAAGTACAATCTGCTATTTTTTCATTTCTTTTTTTACCTTGAATAACCATTAGTCATAATTGTGCATATGATCATAGTCAGTCTCATTAATTTATTTCTGTACAAGCGTGCTTCCTCATTTTCCATAGCTTGAATTTCTAAACATTTTTTTTCTTTTTACAATGTCATAATAATAAAAATTTGATTTTTAATCTTAGAAACTTGCGATTTATTGTCTTTCCTCACTTCATTACCTGAGGTTGTGTTTATTCATGTTAAAAATTAGACGCTTTTTGCCATTTGTAAGACTGTGTTAATACCGTCTAAGCAATAAATATTAGCAAGTATGCCCCACAGTTGATGAGTCTGCTGTGTAGAAGGCAGAATGATGGTGGGGTCACCGTCCTCACGGAAAAAGATTACCTGATGCATTTTATGATGTCTCCTACAAGCCAGACTTATGCTGCCTTTACATATGGCACTGTAGTTTAATGACCGATCTTCTCTAAACAATATAAAAGAGGATGTGCTTCACCCTACAAATCATGTTTTCTAATGTTATGGCATTTAATTCTCTATTGCATTCGCCACAAGTTGTGAAACAGAGCGCATTGCAAACCACAAATTGTGCAGTTAAACAAGAAGCACGCAATGTGCAGTACAAAGCGGAAACCATCATGCAAATAGACATGGTTCAGCAAAACATGTAAAATAATGGAAATGAGACTTTTCTATGAGACTCTCACTGCTAAATAAGATATCCTTAACTAGGGTGCTTACAATATCAGAATCAAAGCTAAAATAAGTTACATTTCCCCAACTTTAAAAAATGAGTTGAGAGGAGATAGTAGTTTTTAGGGTCAACAACAGCCCGAAGAAAGATTATTTTCTCAACCATTATATCACTTAAATCAAGGGATATCAATTCCAAAACTTAGCCTGTTCACAGTCATTAGGTAATCTGTCTCTATTGCTTAAAGAGAATCTGTCAGCAGATTTTAGCTATTTAATATATGAGAAGCATGATGTAGGGGCAGAGAGCCTGATTCCAGGGATATGACACTTGCCCAGCAGCTTGCTTTAGTTTAAATACAATCAGTGATTTATCAGAAGGAGATTTTCCCTGTCGGACTAGGTGTCTTGTGCACACAAGTCCAGCTTCTCTGTGTAACCCCATCCCACCACTAATTGGCAACTTTCTGTCAATGCACAGTGTACACAGGAAGCTGCCAATCAGGGGAGGGGACAGGGTTATACACAGCTCAGCATTCTGACCACTGCTACATCTATTGCAGAGAATACAGAGTTTTAATCCAAACTACACCAAATCACTGGAATAAGGTTCTCTGCCCCTGCATCATACAGCTCTCGCATTCCATCGCAAAAACCTAATGACAGATTCCCTTAAAAATTAGTATACTATAACTTGCCTAGCCATCTAACAAAACAGTTGTGGCATATGTAAAATATGCTGAATAGCATTTTATATAGGTCATATAAATTTTAAGTTTCACATATTTAAAGCATTAAAACTGAGGACCATGTTGTGGCATCCATTGTACTTTATTATGTAATGTTACAAAGACACCTACCCAGTGAAAACAATTGGTTAAATACCAAGATCAAAACATAGACTAATAAATCTACACAACCCTGCAATAAACCTAATCCTGAACCTGCCTCTCAGTGGAGGTTGGCATCCTAAGAGTACAATTTTTTGCGCCCCCACTCAACAAGGACTATCCCTCCTTTCCCTGTAAAACCCTACCAAAGCAGCTGGGAAAACAATAGTGACGGAGCCAAATTTTTGAAATCTGACCAGTGTCACTTTATGTGGTAATAACTCTGCAACGCTTCAACAAATCCCAGTGATTTTGAAATTGTTTTTTCGAGACACATTATACTTTATGATAATAGTAAATTTAGGTCAATATGTTGTGTGTTTATTTATAAAAAATATCAAAAACTTGAGAAAAATGTTAAAAAATTAGCAATTTTCAAAATTTGAATGATTATCCCTTTAATCCAGATGGCCATACCATAGCAAACCATTAATAAATAACATTTCCCACATGTCTGCTTTACATCAGCACCATTTGTAAAATGTTATTTTATTTTGCTAGCATTTTAGGAGGATTAAAAATGTAGCAGCAATTTTTCATTTTTTCAAGGAAATTTACAAAATTTATTATTTAAGAGACTTATCCATGTTTGAAGTGACTTTAGGGGTCACATATATTGGGAAACCCCCAAACGTGATACTATTTTTAAATCAGCACCCCCTGACATATTGAAAACTGCAGTCAGGTAGTTTATTAACTCTCCAGCTGCTTTACAGGAATTAATGCAAAGTGGCATGACAGATATGAAAATGTGTATTTTTATCACCTAAATGTCTCTAACTTCTGAACAGATTACTACAGCTGTTAGATTCTTAGGCCACTATTTGGTCATGAATTGCCATGGCAAACATCAGGACCACAAAATCATGATCTGAGGGCACCAATTTGGATAAAGAGGAAGCCCCCACCCTCTGTTAACCATTTATAATGATGTAGTCACTATTGACAGCAGCATCTAAGGGGTTAAACAGATATGTACGGTGACAACACTGATCGCGGCTGATGCAGCAAGTTGTCAGCTATAGTGTACAGCTGACAGCTGCTGGATTGTCACCTGTATGGGGAGGCTATTCTCTTATATCTCAGCTCAGTTAAAAGACGTATTGGCTGTCATTAAGGGGTTAAAGAAAGAGATGAAGCAAATTAAGTAAATTCCCAGGCAGCCGTTTAATGTGAACAATCCCTTGCAGGTATTCTGTAGATCATAGAGATGTAATAATGTGGCACCCCAGGAGTTCGGGTACCACAGTAGTGCTGCCTTCCTCTCGGGGATGGTAGTGCTATGCCTGGAGACAAGTGAGATTCCCTTTGACTGGTTATCACACACAACACCTTCCAAATCCAGGACAGGAGGGGGGAGCTCAAAACCCTGTTTTAGGGCAGCTTCCCTGAATAAGATCTTGGTTTGGAGGAGGAGTGAGATTAGTTTGTACAGAGAGTCTGTGAGCGAGGACAGACAGGAAGGGAGCACAGTGGAGATACAGGACTCCAGGAGGCTATGAGAAGGCCTCCACGGAGTCAGTGCGCAATAGCCGGGTACCGGAAGACCGAGGCTTTTGTGGAGTACTAAGACACAGAGTAGAACCGGAAGGCAGAGGATTACATGGACTTTGCCCATACTCATCTGTGGTACAACAGCACCTTGGAGCCTGGAGTCTCCGTGAAAAGGCCCCAGTAAGCACAGCTCAAGCTGCCTACCATACAGGTACCTGTCCCAGGACAGGGAACGAATTAGGACTTTGCTGGGAACACTTAGTGGCAGCAGGGACCTCAGTTACAGCAAGCGCAGAGTGGAAGGCTTCTACCTGACCTGCCAAGGGGATTCCACTTGTCTCTGGACTGCCTGGACTCCTAATTCACCTGTTGCCGGTGCCCTGGACTGTGGCCTGTCACCCATAGTAAACCAGGTAAAGACTTACAACTTATCTCCTCTCTTTATTTACTGGCTATACCATCCACGCCCTACACCATAGGAACCCTGGGGACCCCACTTCACCTGTGGGAAGTGTAACATCTGTGCTGCCGCAACATATCCCAGGGGACCCCTTTAAAGCAGCGTCGGTCCAACTACTGACCGAACTCCACAGGTGGTGTCACGACAAACTTTGAACATTTTCCCCTTTAACGTTGAGGCCCAGGGCCCCGAACCGGGTCGCAGCCACCATGACATCCCCCTTGCGAACGGACCAGGTACCGAGTACCCCACTGCCCTGCGGGCGACTCAATAACAATAACTATTTGTAAAATATTGATCATCCGTCCCTATGACAACTCTTCTGAAGAGATGCTTTTGTTAGATACGTACTTATCCTGGCCTATAACATGATAATATGCTCAGGGATTCAATTCACCATGTATATACAAAATTTGAGTGAATATAATAAAGAGTAGACTTATCATAGACAGGTTGTGCCCCAACACGTTTCCCCATTGTCACAGTTCATCAGGAGGCCTGATTGATGCTAGCAATGCCAAAGATATAGGATGCCATGATGGATAAATAGCATGCCCGAAGGTCAAAAATGGGTGGATTTAAATAACCACCATTGGATAAAGTCATCACGGTGGACTCTGCCCACCCAATGATTGGCGGTTTGTTTGGCTGGGTCATTTATCCCCAATATCTAGTTAATGATGCCAACTACCCCCACTACACCAACTTTTTATGCTTTACCAAAAGTTCACAAAGGCCTGACACTACAGAAGGGTCACCGCATTGTTGCGGGGATTGATTCTTTATCACAGAATGATGGGATATACATAAACAGGATACACAGACCCTTTGTTGTATTACTCCCCTCTTATGTCTGGGATACCTTGCATCTGCCGAGTCTACTGGAAGGGATTACTGTAGAGACCAACACTATATTGGAATCAATTGATGTGGAGGCGCTGTATAGTAGTATCCCAAATAAATGTGGACTGAGGACAACTGGCCATTCTTTACAAACAAGAGCTGTTCAATGTCATGGGCATAATCATTTCATTGAGAAACTTCTCTATTTTACTCTCAGCCATAACTATTTCCTGTTTAATGGGAAATGCTTCCATCAGCTCAGGGGAATGGCGATGGGGAGCCCATGTGCTCCCACGTATGCCAATATCTTCCTGGGCTGGTGGGAGGAAACCCATATCTTTGGGGAGGAGCAGAGTTGGTGGCATCCCTATATCAGCCTCTGTGCCAGATATATTCATGATATTTTAGTCTTTTGGTCTGGTCCAGAGGCTGAATTTAGCCGCTTCATTGAGATTATTAATGTTAATACCATTAGACTAAAATTACGTCTGAGAATCATGATCGTAGTATTAACTTTTTGGATTTGACAATTACCAAGGAACCAGATGGAAATATCAGTACATGCATGTATCGTAAACCAATGGCTACGAATAACCTATTGAGATGGATGGACTAGCCACCATCCGACCCCACTGAAAAAGGGGATACCGAAGGGGCAGTTTCTCTGGATTAGGAGAAACTGTTCAAATGTGGGGTTTTTCAGGACACATTCTAGGGACCTATATCAAAGGTTAAGAATGAGAGGCTATTTGGGTAGGGTGCTTGATGGACCACTGAACAAAGCTCTCTCTGCTGACAGGCAGTCCCTTTTGACGACTAAAAATATCCAGCCATAGTGAGATACCGATATGGTCAGGTTGATTGGAACATTTGATGGTCAAGCAGAGCGAGTATATCAAGTTTTTAAGAAGCACTGGGGGATTCTCTTAGGCTTCTTTCACATTAGCGTTGTTTGGCATCCGTCGCAATGCGTCGTTTTTGGGAAAAAACGGATCCTGCAAATTTGCCCGCAGGATGCGTTTTTTGCCCGTAGACTTGTATTGAGGACGGATCGCGATGTATGGCCATATGTCGCGTCCGTCGTGCACTCGATGCGTTGCGTTTTGGCGGACCGTCGGCACGAAAAAACGTTCAAGGGAACGTTTTTTCGTACGTCGGGTCCGACATTTCCTACCACGCATGAGCAGCCGGAACTCCGCCCCCTCCTCCCCGGGACTTTACAGTGGGCAGCGGATGCGTTGAAAAACTGCATCCGCTGCCCACATTGTGCCAAATTTTCACAACGTGCGTCGGTACGTCGCGCCGACGCTTAGCGACGGACCCGTACCGACGCAAGTGTGAAAGAAGCCTTAGCAGATCCCAATGTAAAAGACTTTGTATCACCAAGATCAAGTGTCACATATAGAAGGGGTAGATCTATCGGGGATCGGTTGGTACATCGTTTTTACCAGAGAACGACCAAATCGGGTACCTGGTTGGATAGGAAACCCTACAGCTTCTTTAGATGTGGTTATTGCTCTAGATGTGGAATGATGTCTCAGTGTAAGACCTTTTGCTGTGCGGCTAGTGGGAGGACCTATGACATTAGGGATTTGGGCAATTGTAGATCCATGGGACATGTATATAAAGCAACATGCACTTGCCCCATAGACTACATTGGTAAGACTATAAGAGAATTGAGGATGAGGGTGAGTAAGCAATTGGGTGATATCAGGAACAAACAGGACACACCAGTTGCTTGCCATATGAACAATGTCCATGGTGGATGCCTGAGAGAGATCACCTTCTGTATGATAGAACTTATTAGGCCAAGAAGTAGAGGAGGAGATCTGGATAAGAGCATCCAAAGGCGTGAAGCAGAGTGGATTTTTAGGATGCAGTCCCTCTCCCCCAAGGGACTGAATGAATGCCTCTCCTACACCTGTTTTATTTAAATGATGGTAGCCAAACCCACAGTATATAGGTCCTCATAATATACTTTGCTTTTTCTCCATGGAGTTATTTTCTGGCTAGTGTCTTTTTTCCCCAGAGATGTTTTGGGTCAGTGTGATTAATTGCATAATTACTACATATCTCTACATGATCTCTATTAGGAGGGAGTATTATTTATATATTTTATATGCTTAATATATGTTTGTTTCCTTTCCTTATCCATAGTCCATTTTCTAGTATGTAGTTCTCCTGTTTAATATTTATCTTTAGTATGGTATGAAAGCATCTCTTTGTTTTGAATGTACATGCTCTCATTATACAATGGGGCTGATGATTAGCCATACAGTACAATTTATTAGGCTTTGGCCGTATATACCTATACTAGTACATCTATCTATATAATTGTCTAAGGTGCACTTCTGTCTGTTTGTCTGTTTTCCACTTCCGTCTGTTTGTCTGTCACGGAAATCCCGCATCGCTGATTGGTCGCGGCCGGCTGGCCAGATATCCAGGTATTTCCGGCCAGATATCCTGATGTTCCAGTGTGGAACACACGCCGGCACAGGTGAGAACTGCAGAATATACTCTAACTAGATATTGGGGGGCAAATGACCCAGCCAAACAAACTGCCGATCATTGAGAGGGCGGAGTTCACCGTGATGACTTTATCCAATGGTGGTTATTTAAATTCACCCATTTTGGACCTTCGGTCATGCAGTTTATCCATCATGACATCCTATATCTTTGGCATCGCTAACATTAATCAGGCCTCCTGATGAACCGTGACAATGGGGAAACGCGTTGTGACACAACCTGTCTATGATAAGTCTACTTTTCATTATATTCACTCAAATTTTGTATATATATGGTGAATTGAATCCCTGAGCATATTATCATGTTATAGGCCAGGATAAGTACGTATCTAACAATAGCATCTCTTCAGAGAAGTTGTCATAGGGACGCATGATCAATGTTTTACAAATAGTTATTGTTATTACATCTGTATGATCTACAGAATACCTGCAAGGGATTGTTCACATTAAACAGCTGCCTGGGAATTTACTTAGTTTGTTTCATTTATTTCTTTCATCTATATTGTTTTCCCATCTGCTTTGGTAGAGTTTTACAGAGAAGTGAGGGATAGTCCTCGTTTAGTGGGGGCGCCAAAAAATGATACTCTTAGGGTGCCAACCTCCACTGCCAGGCAGGTTCAGCATAAGGTTTATTGCAGGGGTGTGTAGATTTTTTGGTCTATGTTTTGATCTTGGTATTTAACTAATTGTTTTCACTGGGTAGGTGTCTTTTTAACATTGGAATAAATAAAATATTTTTAAGAGATTAAATGTTCACTTATGATTAATTTTCCCGAATCTCTTTGTAAGGGGCTACAGGATGCCTTTAACACGTCCTGATTCTGTCGGTATTTAATATTATGCACCTGTTGCTGCTATTTGTATATATATAGATATAACCGTATTATAGGGTAAGTGAAGTATTAAAGTTAGCCCACTAGAGGGGCACATTAGGATCAAATAGTGACTGAACTGTAAATAGTTAACGTAGGAGGGGCCAGCTGTTGGTAAGATAGGAATATTTCATTATTGAAGTGTAGTAGGGCCAGGTAGCCCAGGCAGCCCAGTAGGTCCAGGGAGCCCAGACAGCTCAGCAGGGCCTTAGAGTCCGGGCAGCACAGTGGGCCCCTTAACGTTGAAAGCCAGAAGCCCAGTCGTCCAAGGCCATGAGACCAGAAATTTCAGCAGCACAGGATCGTAGGTGGCTCTATCATGTGGCAGCTTACTATGTGGGCCGGTGCCCTTATGTCTGATGCGAAGCAGACAGGGGAACCCCTAAGAGTAGTAAAGCTGGACAGGGAGGATGCTGCGGTACCCGATAAGACGGTACGATCTGGGAATGTGCTGAAGGACATGAGGGAGAGCACAGAGAAAGTGTAGGATGTAAACTATGTGGAACCCTATGTTGATGCTGTAATGGATTTGGATTTGGTTGTGCTGAAACAAGAAACCAGTAAAGTTACCCATTTAAAGTTGGAACTGAACCCTGTCTCTATTTGTGTGCAATCTTTGGGAGTGAGCCTGCAACAGGCCAGAGGTGACCCAGATGGTTTGGAGAATAGAGAGACAGGTAAGCTGACAGAGGGACATTGTATGTATGTGGCAGGAGACCAGGGTGTGATTGAGCAATATATGTCAGCCACGACTACGGCGCTGGCTCCCCTCACATCTTCATGACCTTGGCACATGCTTTATTATCTAAGGCTCATCTGTTTTATTAGTGAAATGTGTAGTCGTGGGCATAAGTCAATGTAGAATTAACACCCACAGTCTCTATACAAATACAATCAAAATTATTCAGCCCCTATTACAAATTAGGTTTAATAGCAAAATGTACAACTTTCTACTGTTTGCAATAAACCAAGAACAATGAAAATAGAAAATGAAACAAGAACAATTTAAGTAGCTGAACACAAGAAAAATAACAAGTGGTTTGTGTGTCCTGCCACAACCGTCATAGATTCTTCTGTCCATAAAGTCTATACCCTAGAAGTATCATTTCTCCTTGTGGAGATTGACATGCTAAGCAAGCCGAGAAGTCTATATATTACACAACTACTTACATGTAAAACTAAAGCTGTCGTATAGAATGTGATTTGTCCCTGTGATAAAGTATTTGTAGGTCTAAACACTTGAGAATTAAAGGTGAGGGTATGGCCTCATATGAAGAGCATCATGATGCCAGTGAGTAAGATGATAGCACATCTCTGAAACCTTTCCCTTGGCATTTTAAACCCAGAGCCTATTTGGTACTTAATGACCAAGCCAATTTTTACAATTCTGACCACTGTCACTTTACGAGGTTATAGCTCTGAAACGCTCCAACGTATCCCACTGATTCTGAGATTGTTTTTAGTGACATATTGTACTTCATGTTAGTGGTAAAATTTATTCGATATAACTTGTATTTATTTATGAAAAAAATTGAAATTTGCCAAAATTTTTGAAAATTTAACAATTTTCAAACTTTTAATTTTTGTACACTTAAATCAGACCTCTATGGTTACTGATCGCCTGTAGCTGTGAGCGCCACCCTGTGGGCGGCGCTCACAGCACACCTGCATTTCTGCTGCATAGCAGCGAACATCAGATCGCTGCTATGTAGCAGAGGCGATCGAGTTCTGCCAGCTTCTAGCCTCCTATGGAGGCTATTGAAGCATGGCAAAAGTAAAAAAAAAAAGTAAAAAAAATAAAAAAAATATAAAAGTTTAAATCACCGCCCTTTCGCCCCATTCAAAATAAATCAATTAAAAAAAAATCAAATCTACACATATTTGGTATCGCCGCATTCAGAATCACCCAATCTATCAATAAAAAAAAGCATTAACCTGATCGCTAAACAACGTAGCGAGAAAAAAAATCGAAACGCCAGAATTACTTTTTTTGGTCGCCGCGACATTGCATTAAAATGCAATAACGGGCAATCAAAAGAATGTATCTGCACCAAAATGGTATCATTAAAAACGCAAGCTTGGCACGCAAAAAATACCCGATCCCAGATCATGAAAAATGGAAACGCTACGGATATTGGAAAATGGCGCAATTTTTTTTTTTTTTTAGCAAAGTTTGGAATTTTTTTTCACCACCTAGATAAAAGAAAAACCTAGTCATGTTAGGTGTCTATGAACTCGTAATGACCTGGAGAATCATAGTGGCAGGTCAGTTTTAGCATTTAGTGAACCTAGCAAAAAAGCCAAACAAAAAACCAGTGTGGGATTGCACTTTTTTTTGCAATTTCACCGCACTTGGAATTTTTTTCCCCTTTTCTAGTACATGACATGCTAAAACCAATGATGTCGTTCAAAAGTAAAACTTGTCCCGCAAAAAATAAGCCCTCACATGGCCATATGGACGGAGAAATAAAAAAGTTATGGCTCTGGGAAGGAGGGGAGCGAAAAAACGAACACGGAAAAACGGAAAATCCCAAGGTCATGAAGGGGTTAATGGCGATCATAACACTGGGGTCAGTAAAAATTGATCCGAATCATGTTCTCTGGGGTCTTAGCTACCCCTGGTAGCCGAAACCCCAGAGAAATTCCAACGCTGGGGGGCGCTATACCCTTAAACCTCAGTGTCATTAAAAAGCGGCGCTGTGGATTAATTACCCTTAACTGCCGCCGTTAAAAGTCATATCGGCTGTCCTTAAGGGGTTAATACACTACAGGGCACAGGAATATTGCAATAGATAAGACAAGTGACATGAAGCAGAACTTTCAGTGTGGGAGAGGGATAAATGGTTGTGACCATAAATAATGGAACAGTTCATAGATAAGGAGTGTGAAAGCTTTATTTTCCTTTCATTGAAGTCTATTTCATAGTTGTGATGCCCCCAAATGGTCTTATGAGCACATTTCCTTAGTTGATGTAGAAAGACATAAATCCTTAAAACACATTCATTCCTGCACTGAGTGTTTCAAAGGTTTTCAAAAGTTTGCACTCCCAAGTCTGTCTTTCTGAGATTTGATGTTACCTATTAATACCAGTAATTTCATGTCCATGATGCTGTATTCAGCGATACAGTAGTAGACCTATTCTTTTATTGTGTGGCAATTGTGTAGCCGAGACCCTGGAGAAATTCCTACTCTGGGGAGCGCTATACACTTATTCCTCAGTGCCGTTAAAAAGCGGCGCAGAGGCATAAGTACCCTTAACTGCCGCCATTAAAAGGCGTATCGGCGGTCATTAAGGGGTTAAACAACAGCATAATTACAATCATTCTTTACTAAGGTGTATCCATGCCTCTAAATTCTTCCTTCTCTTCTCCCTTCTCCATAGAACATTATAAGCACCAACTGTCATCTCCTTTCTCAGCAATGGCAAAGTCTGTGTTCATAGAATATAGATTTTATTCAAGACTTGGGAGTGAGAAATCAGTTCAGGAGAAGAAACAAGCAGATTTCTCTAGTAAGATATCTTGCAAAGTTTCTGAAATTCATGTACAGAATAAATTACAATGATATTTTCTCTTTAAAGTCTGTGGTATTGACCAGATTGTACCAGGTATTTCTGGGGACTCACAAGTAACGCTCCATGGAATAAATGGTGCTATAATAATAAATAATCATACACAAGTCTTGCCCAATGCAAAGCAAGATGGATATGACGTCTAAAGTGCATTAGGCCTCATCTAGTCTTTATGCGTTGGCTCTTTTCTTTGGCCATTGATTCCCAGCAGACCAGGTTTATTTCCCTATTTTCCCCTCTTATATTCTTGTTTTTAACTATTGCTCCAAAAAAAGGGTAAAAACACCCAACGAATATATTAGCCTTTACAACACTTCTTTATTGCGTATTTAGATTGAATATACACTAGATTTGATTATAAAACACAGCGGCTGTCTGGCAAAAGTGCAGGGATCAAAACATAATAATACTACACTTAGTGCTCAGTTTCCCAATGAAAATGTGCCTCAATAATCTGTAACAGGGTGCTGCATGAGCTACTCCTGGAGCTAATCAATACAGGCACAAGAGAGCATTTAAAGTAAAAAATAAACAGATAAAAATTCTTATTTTGTAATTTTTCTATATTGCAATTATATATTTTTCTTACATATATGTAATATATATAGTACAGACCAAAAGTTTGGACACACCTCATTTAAAGATTTTTCTGTATTTTCATGACTATGAAAATTGTACATTCAAACTGAAGGCATCAAAACTATGAATTTAGGCTAGTTTCACACTAGCGTTAACTGCAATACGTCGCAAATGCGTCGTTTTGCCGAAAATACGCATCCAGCAAAAGTTCTTGCTGGATACGTTTTTTCGTCATAGACTAACATTAGCGACGCATTTGCGACGCATTTGCGACACATTGCCAAACGTCGCGTCCGTTTTGCGACGCTTGGGCGTGTGGTAGCGGACCGTCGGGAGAAAAAAACGTTTTTTGCTCCCGACGGTCCACTTTTTCCGACCGCGCATGCGCGGCCGGAACTCCGCCCCCACCTCCCCGCACTTCCCCGCACCTCACAATGGGGCAGCGGGTGCGTGGGAAAAATGCATCCGCTGCCCCCGTTGTGCGGCGGAGACCACCCTAGCGTCGGGAACGTCGGCCCGACGCACAGCGACGGGTTGTTCCCGACGCTAGTGTGAAACTAGCCTAACACATGTTCAATTATATACTTAACAAAAAAGTGTGAAAATATAAATAATTATGGTAATCTTAATTGACCTAAGACGAGAAATGTTTATTCTGATTTCATGTCAGATATTGAAAAAAACATGCATATGTGTCTTTTCATATAGTGTATGTAAACTTCTGGTTTCAGCTGTATATACAGTACAGACGTACTTATATTCTAGGTTCTTCAAAGTGGCCACCTTTTGCTTTGATGACTGCTTTGCACACTCTTGGCATTCTCTTGATGAGTTTCAAGAGGTAGTCACCGGGAATGGTTTTCCAACAATCTTGAAGGAGTTCCCAGAGATGCTTAGCACTTGTTGGCCCTTTTGCCTTCACTCTGTGGTCCAGCTCACCCCAAACCACCTCCAAATTGGGTTCAGGTCTGGTGACTGTGGAGGCAAGGTCATCTGGCGTAGCACCCCATCACTCTCCTTCTTGGTCAAATAGCCCTTATACAGCCTGGAGGTGTGTTTGGGGTCATTGTTCTGTTGAAAAATAAATGATGGTCCAACTAAATGCAAACCGGATGGAATAGCATGCCGCTGCAAGATACTGTGGTAGACATGCTGGTTCAGTATGCCTTCAATTTTGAATAAATCCCCAACAGTGTCACGAGCAAAGCACCCCCACGCCATCACACCTCCTCCTCCATGCTTCACGGTGGGAACCAGGCATGTAGAGTCCATCCGTTCACCTTTTCTGCGTCACACAAAGACACGGTGGTTGGAACCAAAAATCTCAAATTTTAACTCATCAGACCAAAGCACAGATTTCCACTGGTCTAATGTCCATTCCTTGTGTTCTTTAGCCCAAACAAGTCTCTTCTGCTTGTTGCCTGTCCTTAGCAGTGGTTTCCTAGCAGCTATTTTACCATGAAGGCCTGCTGCACAAAGTCTCCTCTTAGCAGTTGTTGTAGAGATGTGTCTGCTGCTAGAACTCTGTGTGACATTGACCTGGTCTCTAATCTGAGCTGCTGTTAACCTGCGATTTCTGAGGCTGGTGACTCGGATAAACTTATCCTCAGAAGCAGACGTGACTCTTGGTTTTCTTTTCCTGGGGCGGTCCTCGTGTGAGCCAGTTTCTTTGTAGCGCTTGATGGTTTTTGCCACTGAAATTGGGGACACTTTCAAAGTTTTCCCAATTTTTCGGACTGACTGACCTTCATTCCTTAAAGTAATGATGGCCACTCCTTTTTCTTTACTTAGCTGCTATTTTCTTGCCATAATACAAATTCTAACAGTCTATTCAGTAGGACTATCAGCTGTGTATCCACCAGACTTCTGCACAACACAAGTGATGGTCCCACCCCTATTTATAAGGCAAGAAATCCCACTTATTAAACCTGACAGGGCACACCTGTGAAGTGAAAACCATTCCCGGTGACTACCTCTTGAAACTCATCAAGAGAATGCCAAGAGTGTGCAAAGCAGTCATCAAAGCAAAAGGTGGCTACTTTGAAGAACCTACAATATAAGACATAATTTCAGTTGTTTCACACTTTTTTGTTAAGTATATAATTCCACATGTGTTAATTCATAGTTTTGATGCCTTCAGTGTGAATGTACAATTTTCATAGTCATGAAAATACAGAAAAATCTTTGAATAAGAAGGTGTGTCCAAACTTTTGGTCTGTACTGTATATACAGCTAAAACCAGAAGTTTACATACACTATATAAAAAGACACATATGCATGTTTTTTTCAATATCTGACATGAAATCAGAATAAACATTTCTCGTTTTAGGTCAATTAAGATTACCATAATTATTTATATTTTTAGTGCCAGAATACTTAGAGAGTGAATGTTTTAAGGCATTTTTATTACTTACTGCAAAGTCAAAGTTTACATACATTTCATTAGTATTTGGTACTATTGCCCTTAAATTTAATGACTTGGGTCAAACGTTTGGGATATCCTTCCACAAGCTTCTCACAATAGTTGGCCGGAATTTGGGCCAATCTTCCACCATCATATTTACAATTCACAATATTTGCTTTTGTCCTTGGGTTGATATGCACATGTTAAACCAAAGCACGTTCAACCCTGGGACACAGAACTCGTCTCCTTCCTGAGAGGTATGATGGCTGGACATTCACATCTTGTTTGTACTTGCATGTAATTGTTTGTACATATGAACTAGGCACCTTCAGGTATCTTGAAATTGTACCCAAGGATGAGCCAGACTTGTGCAAGACCACACTTCTCTTCCTGATATCTTGGCTGATTTCTTGAGATTTTCCCATTATGCTACACAAATAAACAGTGTTTCAGGTGTGCATTAAAATACATCCACCGGTATGTCTCTAATTAACTCAGTTGTTGCCAAAAAACTATCAGAAGCTTCTATATATTTTTCAAGCAAAAGAATATAGCAATACTGTACATGCTAAAATGTATGCAAACATTGTACATATGAAATTTGAACTGCATTATACCTACATAGGATATACTTACAAACTGAAGGTACTTGCGGCACACATTGGATAATTCATGAGAGCCCAAAAGCCACAAGGCAACCTTTTGTTGGTAGTACCCTACACCTAATATTTCATAAACATGCCTCTCATGGGCTTAAAGCCTACAAATTTAAAGTGCAGGTATAAACAGCTCAAGGGCTCATGCACACAACCGTATTTTCGGTTCATGTACTATCCCTCAAAAAATCGGATAACACTCGGACAAATGTTATTCAATGTGGCAGTACAGATAAATGATTTTTTTCACTGAATGTGGCTTTACTAGACTCCAATGGGCCCTAGTGCAAAATTTGGACCTGGGCCCCCACCTGTATGGTCAGATGTATGGGCCCTTGTAGCATTCTGGCTCCTTCCTGTATTAATCTCTCCCATCCTGGTTCCTTCCAGTAATAATGTCCCCATCCTGTGCTCCATACTATAACATTGTCCCTTTCTCTGGGCCCCTTCCTGGTTTGTCACCCATCCTGGTATAATGTCCTTCATCCTGGTATATTGTCCCATTGTGGTATAATGTCCTACTTTCTGGCATACTGTCCCTATTCTGGTATAATTTCCCCACAACTTGGAATAATGTCCCTCATTCTGATATTGTATCCCCATGCTGAATATTTTTCATTATTGCTAGAATGCCTTATGATTGAATATTTGGCGTATAAGGCCGGCGTCACACTGGCGAGTTTTACGGACGTAAGAGCGCAGAAACTACGTCCGTAAAACTCTCATTACATACGGCACAATTATTCTCAATGGGGCTGCTCCTATTAGCCGTATATTACGGTTCAGTATTATACGGCTTTCTACGGCCGTACAAAATCGCAGCATGCTGCGTTTGTCAGCGTATTGCGCAAATAATACGCCAATGAAAGTCTATGGGGGCGAGAAAAATACGGATTCCACACGGACCTGCAGTGTGACTTGCGAGAAATACGCAGCGGTGTTAGTTGAAAAGTCGGTAATTCAATTGCCGGCTTTTTCCTTCTCCTTCACAAACCCGACAGGATATGAGACATGGTTTACATACAGTAAACCATCTCATATCCCCATTTTTTTTGCATATTCCACACTACTAATGTTAGTAGTGTGTATGTGCAAAATGTGGGCGCTGTAGCTGCTAAAATAAAGGGTTAAATGGCGGAAAAAATTGGCGTGGGCTCCCGCGCAATTTTCTCCGCCAGAGTGGTAAAGCCAGTGACTGACGGCAGATATTAATAGCCTAGAGAGGGTCCATGGTTATTGGCCCCCCCTGGCTACAAACATCTGCCCCCAGCCACTCCAGAAAAGGCACATCTGGAAGATGCGCCTTGTTGTGATCCGCTTTTTGGGCTCCCCTAGTGGTGGCTGGTGGTACTGGAGACTTGTGTGTTCTTTTCTGCCTCAGCTCACCTGCTTTCATCAGTTTTGGGAGTTCCCTATTTAGCCTTGCTCTCCAGTCACTTCCTTGCCGGTCATCATTGTAACCTGAGTCTTTCAGTTGCATGTTCCTGCTACCAGTCTGCTGATCAGCTAAGTGGACTCTTGTCCTTTTTGTTTTGTATTTTTTGTCCAGTTTACAGTTTGTCATTTCCTGTTACTGGAAGCTCTTGTGGACTGAAATTGCCACTCCTGTGTCATGAGTTGACACAGGAGTCTTAAAGTAATTTCAGGATGGGTTTTTGAAAGGGTTTTTCAGCTGACCGTGAAGTCCTCTTTTGTATCCTTCCTCTATCTAGTAAGTGGACCTCGCTTTGCTAAATCTACCTTCATACTGTGTATGTCTTTTCCTCTGAACTCACCGTTAATATATGTGGGGGCTACTATCATCTTTGGGGAATTTCACTAGAGGTAAGCCAGGTCTGTTCCTTCCTCTTCCAGGCGTAGTTAGTTCTCCGGCTGGCGCACGGCATCTAGGCAGCCGTAGGAATGCTTCCTGGCTACTGTTAGTTGTGTGGTAGATTTAGGTCACGGTCAGCTTGAGTTTCCATCACCCGAGGGCTAGTCTGTTATTTTGTGTTTCTGATGTTCCCATGCCATTGGGGAATCATGACAGTATGACCGGCCACTGTTTAAGTAATTGGCAGAAAAAAGGAGAGTAAAAGAAGCCTGTAGATTTTTTTTTTTTTTTTCCTCACATGTTTGCTACTTAGTTGGCTCAGTTGTATTTCTGCTCTATTTACAGCCTTGCCTTTCTCTCCTTCTAATCCTTGAATGGCTCTGATCTCTCCGGTTTAAGGATGGACTCTCAGAGTTTGGCTGCAGGTTTAAATAATCTTGCTACGAAGGTTCAGAATTTACAAGATTATGTTATACGTACTCCTATTTCTGAACCTAAGATTCCTACACCAGAGGTATTTTCCGGAGATAGATCTCGGTTTCTGAATTTCAAATGTAATTGTAAATTATTCCTTTCTCTCAGACCTCACTCCTCTGGAGATCCTGTTCAGCAGGTCAGGAGGGTTTTTCAGGTCTGCGGGAGAATTCTCTGTGTGTAAAGGGTTCTAAGTGTGTTTTTGGGGTTCAAAAGATTTCCTTTTTGGGGTACATTTTTTCCCCTTCTTCTGTTGAGATGGACCCTGTCAAGGTTCGGGCTATTTGTGACTGGACGCAGCCTACTTCTCTAAAGGGTCTTCAGAAGTTCTTTGGCTTTGCTAATTTTTATCGTCGATTTATAACTGGTTTTTCTGGTGTTGCTAAGCCTCTTACGGATTTGACTAAGAAGGGTGCTGATGTTGCCAATTGGTCCTCTGCCGCTGTGGAGGCCTTTCGGGAACTTAAGCGCCGCTTTTCGTCTGCCCCTGTGTTGCGCCAGCCTGATGTCTCTCTCCCCTTTCAGGTTGAGGTCGATGCTTCCGAGATCGGAGCGGGGGCGGTTTTGTCGCAGAAAAGTTCCGATTGCTCAGTGATGAGACCTTGTGCGTTCTTTTCTCGAAAATTTTCTGCCGCCGAAAGAAATTATGATGTCGGTAATCGGGAGCTTTTGGCCATGAAGTGGGCATTTGAGGAGTGGCGTCATTGGCTTGAGGGTGCTAGACATCAGGTGGTGGTTTTGACTGATCACAAGAATCTGATTTATCTTGAGTCTGCCAGGCGCCTGAATCCTAGACAGGCGCGCTGGTCGTTGTTTTTCTCTCGGTTTAATTTTGTGGTCTCATATCTACCAGGTTCTAAGAATGTGAAGGCAGATGCCCTTTCTAGGAGTTTTGAGCCTGATTCCCCTGGTGATTCGGAACCTACAGGTATCCTTAAGGATGGGGTGATATTATCCGCTATTTCCCCAGATCTGCGACGTGCTTTGCAAGAGTTTCAGGCAGATAGACCTGATCGCTGTCCACCTGGTAGACTGTTTGTTCCTGATGATTGGACCAGTAGAGTCATCTCGGAGGTTCATTCTTCTACGCTGGCGGGTCATCCTGGAATTTTTGGTACCAGGGATTTGGTGGCTAGATCCTTCTGGTGGCCATCTCTGTCTCGAGATGTGCGTGTTTTTGTGCAGTCTTGTGATGTGTGTGCTCGGGCCAAGCCTTGTTGTTCTAGGGCTAGCGGGTTGTTGTTGCCCTTGCCTATTCCGAAGAGGCCTTGGACGCACATCTCGATGGACTTTATTTCTGATCTTCCTGTCTCTCAGAGGATGTCTGTTATCTGGGTGGTGTGTGACCGTTTTTCTAAGATGGTTCATTTGGTGCCATTGCCGAAGTTGCCTTCCTCGTCTGAGTTGGTTCCTTTGTTTTTTCAAAATGTTGTTCGCTTGCATGGTATTCCTGAAAATATCGTTTCTGATAGGGGTACCCAGTTCGTTTCTAGATTTTGGCGGGCATTCTGTGCCAGGTTGGGCATTGATTTGTCTTTTTCGTCTGCCTTCCATCCTCAGACTAATGGCCAGACGGAGCGAACTAATCAGACTTTGGAGACGTATTTGAGGTGTTTTGTGTCTGCGGATCAGGATGATTGGGTTGCCTTTTTGCCGTTGGCGGAGTTTGCTCTTAATAATCGGGCTAGTTCGGCCACTTTGGTTTCCCCTTTCTTTTGCAATTCGGGGTTTCATCCCCGTTTTTCTTCTGGTCAGGCGGAGTCTTCGGATTGTCCTGGAGTAGATGCTGTGGTGGATCGGTTGTATCGGATTTGGGAACAAGTGGTGGACAATTTGAATTTGTCCCAGGAGAGGACTCAGCGGTTTGCTAACCGCCAGCGTCGGGTTGGTCCTCGCCTTCGTGTTGGGGACTTGGTGTGGTTGTCTTCCCGTTTTGTCCCAATGAGGGTTTCTTCTCCTAAATTTAAGCCTCGGTTCATCGGTCCCTATAGGATTTTGGAGATTATTAACCCTGTTTCCTTTCGTTTGGACCTCCCGGCATCTTTCGCTATCCATAATGTGTTCCATCGGTCGTTGTTGCGGAGGTACGAGGTGCCGGTGGTTCCTTCTGCTGAGCCTCCTGCTCCTGTGCTGGCTGAGGGTGAATTGGAGTACGTTATAGAGAAGATCTTGGACTCCCGTATTTCCAGGCGGAGACTCCAGTATTTGGTTAAATGGAAGGGCTATGGTCAGGAAGATAATTCTTGGGTAACTGCCTCTGATGTTCATGCCTCGGATTTGGTTCGTGCCTTTCATAGGGCTCATCCAGGTCGCCCTGGCGGTTCTTGTGAGGGTTCGGTGCCCCCTCCTTAAGGGGGGGTACTGTTGTGATCCACTTTTTGGGCTCCCCTAGTGGTGGCTGGTGGTACTGGAGACTTGTGTGTTCTTTTCTGCCTCAGCTCACCTGCTTCCATCAGTTTTGGGAGTTCCCTATTTAGCATTGCTCTCCAGTCACTTCCTTGCCGGTCATCATTGTAACCCGAGTCTTTCAGTTGCATGTTCCTGCTACCAGTCTGCTGATCAGCTAAGTGGACTCTTGTCCTTTTTGTTTTGTATTTTTTGTCCAGTTTACAGTTTGTCATTTCCTGTTACTGGAAGCTCTTGTGGACTGAAATTGCCACTCCTGTGTCATGAGTTGACACAGGAGTCTTAAAGTAATTTCAGGATGGGTTTTTGAAAGGGTTTTTCAGCTGACCGTGAAGTCCTCTTTTGTATCCTTCCTCTATCTAGTAAGTGGACCTCGCTTTGCTAAATCTACCTTCATACTGTGTATGTCTTTTCCTCTGAACTCACCGTTAATATATGTGGGGGCTACTATCATCTTTGGGGAATTTCACTAGAGGTAAGCCAGGTCTGTTCCTTCCTCTTCCAGGCGTAGTTAGTTCTCCGGCTGGCGCATGGCATCTAGGCAGCCGTAGGAATGCTTCCTGGCTACTGTTAGTTGTGTGGTAGATTTAGGTCACGGTCAGCTTGAGTTTCCATCACCCGAGGGCTAGTCTGTTATTTTGTGTTTCTGATGTTCCCATGCCATTGGGGAATCATGACAGCGCCTATTCTGGCACTTGGCCACTCTCTTCCCACTCCCTGTAGCGGTGGGATATGGGGTAATGAAGGGTTAATGTCACCTTGCTATTGTAAGGTGACATTAAGCCAGATTAATAATGGAGAGGCGTCAATTATGACACCTATCCTGTTGTGAATTTGGTTTTTGGGCTCCCCTGGTGGTCACTGGTGGTACTGGACTTGTGTGCTTCACTTTCTCTGTTCACCTGTTTCCATCAGGATATGGGAGTATCCTATTTAGCCTTGTTGCTCAGTTATTCTAGTGCCGGCCATCAATGTAACCAGAGCCTTTCTGTTGCATGTTCCTGCTTCTAGACTACTATCAGCTAAGTTGGACTCTTAGTCCTAAGTTTGTTTGCATTTTTGTTCCAGTTCACAGTTATGTTATGTTTCTGTAGCTGGAAGCTCTTGTGGGCCGAAATTACCACTCCGGTGTCATGAGTTGACACATGAGTCTTAAAGTAATTTCTGGATGGTATTTTAATAGGGTTTTCAGCTGACCGTGAAGTTCCCTATTGTATCTTCTTACTATCTAGTAAGCGGACCTCGCTTTGCTGAACCTACCTTCATACTGCGTATGTCTTTTCCTCTGAACTCACCGTCAATATATGTGGGGGGCTTCTGTCTCCTTTTGGGGGGAATTTCCCTAGAGGTAAGCCAGGTCTGTTTTTTCCTCTATTAGGGTTAGTTAGTTCTCCGGCTGGCGCTGGGCGTCTAGGGATAAAACGTAGGTACGTCACCCGGCCACTGTTAGTTGTGTGGTAGGTTTAGCTCACGGTCAGCTCGAGATTCCATCACCCAAGAGCTAGTCTGTTATTTAAGTTCTCTGACGTTCCCTTGCCATTGGGAACCATGACAGTATGGCCGGCCAAGGGTTAAAACCGTTGGCAGAAGAAAGGAGAGAAAAAGAAGTCTGCAGATTTTTTTTTCTTTTCTTCTGAGCTTGCTCTATAGTTGACTCAGTTACATTTCTGCTCTAATTGCAGCCTTTGCCTCTCTCTCTCCTTCTAATCCTTGAATGGCTCTGATCTCACCTGATTAAAATGGATCCTCAGAGTTTGGCTACAGGTTTGAATAATCTTGCTACGAAGGTTCAAAATTTACAGGATTTTGTTATTCATGCTCCTATATCTGAACCTAGAATTCCTATACCAGAATTTTTCTCCGGGGATAGATCTCGTTTCCTGAATTTCAAATATAATTGTAAATTATTTCTTTCCCTGAGATCTCGCTCCGCTGGAGATCCCGCACAGCAGGTTAGGATAGTAATTTCCTTGCTGCGGGGTGACCCTCAGGATTGGGCATTTGCGTTGGTACCCGGGGATCCTGCGTTGCTCAATGTGGATGCGTTTTTTCTGGCTTTGGGGTTGCTTTATGAGGAACCTAATTTAGAGATTCAGGCTGAAAAAACCTTGATGGCCCTATCTCAAGGGCAAGATGAAGCTGAAATATACTGCCAAAAATTTCGTAAATGGTCTGTGCTTACTCAGTAGAATGAGTGGACCCTGGCGGCGAATTTCAGAGAGGGTCTCTCTGATGCCATTAAAGATGTTATGGTGGGGTTCCCTGCACCTACAGGTCTGAATGAGTCCATGACAATGGCTATTCAGATTGATCGGCGTTTGCGGGAGCGCAAACCTGTGCACCATTTGGCGGTGTCTTCTGAGAAGGCTCCAGAAAATATGCAATGTGATAGAATTCTGTCCAGAAGCGAACGGCAGAATTTTAGGCGAAAAAATGGGTTGTGCTTCTATTGTGGTGATTCAACTCATGTTATATCAGCATGCTCTAAACGTACAAAAAAGGTTGATAAGTCTATTTCAATTGGCACTTTACAGTCTAAGTTTATTCTGTCTGTGACCTTGATTTGTTCATTATCGTCAATTACCGCGGATGCCTATGTCGACTCTGGCGCCGCTTTGAGTCTTATGGATTGGTCCTTTGCCAGGCTCTGTGGGTTTGATCTAGAGCCTCTGGAAGTTCCTATACCTCTGAAGGGTATTGACTCTACACCATTGGCTAGTAATAAACCACAATACTGGACACAAGTGACTATGCGTATGAATCCAGACCATCAGGAGACGATTCGCTTCCTTGTGTTGTACAATCTACATGATGTTTTGGTGCTCGGATTGCCTTGGTTACAATCTCATAACCCAGTTCTTGACTGGAAAGCAATGTCTGTGTTAAGCTGGGGATGTCAGGGGGCTCATGGGGACGTACCTTTGGTTTCCATTTCGCCATCTATTCCCTCTGAGATTCCGGAATTTTTATCTGATTATCGTGATGTTTTTGAGGAGCCTAAGCTTGGTTCACTACCTCCTCACAGAGATTGCGATTGTACCATAGATCTGATTCCGGGCAGTAAATTTCCAAAGGGTCGTTTATTTAATCTATCTGTACCTGAACATGCTGCTATGCGAGAATATATTAAGGAGTCCCTGGAAAAGGGACATATTCGTCCTTCTTCATCTCCCTTAGGAGCCGGTTTTTTCTTTGTATCTAAAAAAGATGGCTCTTTGAGGCCGTGTATTGATTATCGACTCTTGAATAAAATTACAGTCAGATATCAGTATCCTCTGCCACTGCTGACTGATTTGTTTGCTCGAATAAAAGGGGCTAAGTGGTTCTCTAAGATTGATCTCCGTGGGGCATATAATTTGGTGCGAATTAAGCAGGGGGATGAGTGGAAAACCGCATTTAATACGCCCGAGGGCCATTTTGAGTATTTAGTAATGCCTTTTGGTCTTTCAAATGCCCCTTCAGTCTTTCAGTCCTTTATGCATGACATTTTCCGGGAATATTTGGATAAATTCATGATCGTGTATCTGGATGATATTTTGATTTTTTCGGATGACTGGGATTCTCATGTCCAACAGGTCAGGAGGGTTTTTCAGGTTTTGCGGGCTAATTCCTTGTGTGTGAAGGGTTCTAAGTGTATTTTTGGGGTTCAAAAGATTTCTTTTTTGGGGTACATTTTTTCCCCCTCTTCCATTGAGATGGATCCTGTCAAAGTTCGGGCTATTTGTGATTGGACGCAACCTTCTTCGCTTAAGAGCCTTCAGAAATTTTTGGGCTTTGCTAATTTTTATCGTCGATTTATAACTGGTTTTTCTGATGTTGCTAAACCTTTGACTGATTTGACCAAAAAGGGTGCTGATGTTGCTGATTGGTCCCCTGCTGCTGTGGAGGCCTTTCGGGAGCTTAAGCGCCGCTTTTCTTCCGCCCCTGTGTTGCGTCAGCCTGATGTTACTCTTCCTTTTCAGGTTGAGGTCGATGCTTCCGAGATCGGAGCTGGGGCGGTCTTGTCGCAGAAAAGTTCCGATTGCTCCGTGATGAGACCTTGTGCGTTCTTTTCTCGAAAATTTTCGCCCGCCGAGCGAAATTATGATATTGGTAATCGGGAGCTTTTGGCTATGAAGTGGGCTTTTGAGGAGTGGCGTCATTGGCTTGAGGGGGCTAGACATCAGGTGGTGGTATTGACCGATCACAAGAATTTGATTTATCTTGAGTCTGCCAGGCGCCTGAATCCTAGACAGGCGCGCTGGTCGTTGTTTTTCTCTCGGTTTAATTTTGTGGTCTCATACTTACCAGGTTCTAAAAATGTGAAGGCGGATGCCCTTTCTAGGAGTTTTGAGCCTGATTTCCCTGGTGATTCTGAACCTACAGGTATCCTTAAGGATGGGGTGATATTATCTGCTGTTTCCCCAGACCTGCGACGGGCTTTGCAGGAGTTTCAGGCGGATAGACCTGATCGTTGCCCGCCTGGTAGACTGTTTGTTCCTGATGATTGGACCAGTAGAGTCATCTCGGAGGTTCATTCTTCTGCGTTGGCAGGTCATCCCGGGATCTTTGGTACCAGGGATTTGGTGGCTAGGTCCTTCTGGTGGCCTTCTCTGTCTCGAGATGTACGAGTTTTTGTGCAGTCTTGTGATGTTTGTGCTCGGGCCAAACCTTGTTGTTCTCGGGCTAGCGGATTGTTGTTATCTTTGCCTATTCCTAAGAGGCCTTGGACTCACATCTCTATGGATTTTATTTCTGATCTCCCTGTTTCTCAGAAAATGTCTGTCATCTGGGTGGTGTGTGACCGTTTTTCAAAGATGGTTCATTTGGTGCCCTTGCCTAAGTTGCCGTCCTCTTCCGAGTTGGTTCCTCTGTTTTTTCAAAATGTGGTTCGCTTGCATGGTATTCCGGAGAATATCGTTTCTAACAGGGGGACCCAGTTCGTGTCTAGATTTTGGCGGGCGTTCTGTGCTAGGATGGGCATTGATTTGTCTTTTTCGTCTGCGTTCCATCCTCAGACTAATGGCCAGACTGAGCGAACTAATCAGACCTTGGAGACTTATTTGAGGTGTTTTGTGTCTGCGGATCAGGATGACTGGGTTGCCTTTTTGCCGTTGGCGGAGTTTGCCCTCAATAATCGGGCTAGTTCTGCCACTTTGGTTTCTCCTTTCTTTTGCAATTCGGGGTTTCATCCTCGCTTTTCTTCTGGTCAGGTGGAGTCTTCGGATTGTCCTGGAGTGGATACTGTGGTGGATAGGTTGCATCGGATTTGGGGACAGGTGGTGGACAATTTGGAGTTGTCCCAGGAGAAGACTCGGCATTTTGCTAACCGCCGTCGTCGTGTTGGTCCTCGTCTTCGTGTTGGGGACTTGGTGTGGTTGTCTTCTCGTTTTGTCCCTATGAGGGTTTCTTCTCCTAAGTTTAAGCCTCGGTTCATCGGCCCGTATAAGATTTTGGAGATTCTTAACCCTGTGTCCTTTCGATTGGACCTCCCGGCATCTTTTTCTATCCATAATGTCTTCCATCGGTCATTATTGCGCAGGTATGAGGTACCGGTTGTGCCTTCCGTTGAGCCTCCCGCTCCGGTGTTGGTTGAGGGTGAATTGGAGTACATTGTGGAGAAGATCTTGGACTCCCGTGTTTCCAGACGGAAACTTCAGTATCTGGTCAAGTGGAAGGGCTACGGTCAGGAGGATAATTCTTGGGTGACAGCCTCTGATGTTCATGCCTAAGATTTGGTCCGTGCCTTTCATAGGGCTCATCCTGATCGCCCTGGTGGTTCTTGTGAGGGTTCGGTGCCCCCTCCTTGAGGGGGGGGTACTGTTGTGAATTTGGTTTTTGGGCTCCCCCGGTGGTCACTGGTGGTACTGGACTTGTGTGCTTCACTTTCTCTGTTCACCTGTTTCCATCAGGATATGGGAGTATCCTATTTAGCCTTGTTGCTCAGTTATTCTAGTGCCGGCCATCAATGTAACCAGAGCCTTTCTGTTGCATGTTCCTGCTTCTAGACTACTATCAGCTAAGTTGGACTCTTAGTCCTAAGTTTGTTTGCATTTTTGTTCCAGTTCACAGTTATGTTATGTTTCTGTAGCTGGAAGCTCTTGTGGGCCGAAATTACCACTCCGGTGTCATGAGTTGACACATGAGTCTTAAAGTAATTTCTGGATGGTATTTTAATAGGGTTTTCAGCTGACCGTGAAGTTCCCTATTGTATCTTCTTACTATCTAGTAAGCGGACCTCGCTTTGCTGAACCTACCTTCATACTGCGTATGTCTTTTCCTCTGAACTCACCGTCAATATATGTGGAGGGCTTCTGTCTCCTTTTTGGGGGAATTTCCCTAGAGGTAAGCCAGGTCTGTTTTTTCCTCTATTAGGGTTAGTTAGTTCTCCGGCTGGCGCTGGGCGTCTAGGGATAAAACGTAGGTACGTCACCCGGCCACTGTTAGTTGTGTGGTAGGTTTAGCTCACGGTCAGCTCGAGATTCCATCACCCAAGAGCTAGTCTGTTATTTAAGTTCTCTGACGTTCCCTTGCCATTGGGAACCATGACACTATCCATTATTAATCCAATTGTAGGAAAGGGTTAAAAAAACACACACACACATGATTAAAAAGGATTTTAATGAAATAAACACAGCGGTTGTTGTAATAATTTATTGTTCTCGCAATCCATTTGCAAACCCTCGCTTGGCAAAACAATAAATGCACAAGATACATACCTTCTGATGTCAGATCACGTCCCACGATGTAATCCATCTGAAGGGGTTAACTAATATTACAGGCAGGAGCCCTGCTAAATGCAGCGGTGCTCGTGCTTGTAATCCCCCGGCGAATGAATGAAATGTAGGTCATTGACCTACATTTCCTTCAGTCGCGGTGAGGCGCCCCCTGGTGGATGTCCTCATATGACCTGGAGCGTGGGAAAAAGTTCCCAGGCTGCAGTTCATGAGAACATCCACCAGAGGGCGCATCACCGCGACTCAATGTAAGTACAGATCCAGCTTTCCTTTCAGCACCCGGGGATTACAGGCACGAGCGAGTGGTTTATCGCAGCTCGGGCCTGTAATATTAGTTAACCCCTTCAGATGGATTACTTCGTGGGACGTGATCTGACATCAGAAGGTATGTATCTTGTGCGTTAATTATTTTGCCAAGCGAGGGCCTGGAAATGGATTGCGAGAACAATAAATTATTACAACAACCGCTGTGTTTATTTCATTAAAATCCTTTTTAATAATGTGTGTGTGTGTGTTTTTTAACCCTTTCCAACAATTGGAATAATAATGGATAGGTGACATAATTGACGCCTCTCCATTATTAATCTGGCTTAATGTCACCTTACAATAGCAAGGTGGCATTAACCCTTCATTACCCCATATCCCACCGCTACAGGGAGTGGGAAGAGAGTGGCCAAGTGCCAGAATAGGCGCATCTTCCAGATGTGCCTTTTCTGGGGTGGCTGGGGGCAGATGTTTTTAGCCACGGGGGGGCCAATAACCATGGACCCTCTCCTGGCTATTAATATCTGCCCTCAGTCACTGGCTTTACCACTCTGGCGGAGAAAATTGCGCGGGAGCCCACGCCAATTTTTTCCGCCATTTAACCCTTTATTTCAGCAGCTACAGCGCTGAAATTTTGCACATACACACTACTAACATTAGTAGTGTGGCATATGCAAAAAAAAAGGGGATATGAGATGGTTTACTGTATGTAAACCATGTCTCATATCCTGTCGGGTTTGTGCAGGAGAAATGAAAAGCCGGCAATTGAATTACCGGCTGTTCACAGATATCGCGCTGAATGAAATCTAAATACAGAATATATATATATGTGTCTCAATGACATATATATATATATATATATACTGTATATATGTTTTCCCGAACATTTGAGCACATAAATCCATTAGATGTCGGTTTTGCAAGCCTGCGCGAAAATCTCGCAGTACGGATGCCATACGGATTACATACGGAGGATGCCATGCGCAAAATACGCTGACACACCCTGACTACGGATCACTATTTTGGGAACATTTCTCCGTATTACGGCCGTAGTACGGACGTATAATACGTGGCGTATTGTCTTACGCCAAGTGTGACGCCGGCCTAAGGCTGGAAACAGACTAGTGTATGGCATCCGATGGGGGAACATTGGATGCAATATGCCAATGACCCTCGGCTCCTGCTCTGCTGCAAGAGTGAGCCAAGTGTCAGTGCTTTCTCCTCGCATAAGAGAATCACAGCACAGGTGTGGAGGAGACAGAGAAAGTAATTTCTCCATCTCCTCCATGGTATGACTCGGCATATATCGGACTGCACTACAATGACATCTGAGTGCAGTCTGATGTTTCACATGCACCCATAGACTTGTATTGTTGTGAGTGAGCAGTCTCACTGCCAATTGTTCTCTCATGTCTATGTAAGGGGGTGAAGAGGAAGACGAGCCCAAAGGAGGTTGCTTTCCCTGCTCCTTACCTAGAACCACTTATAGTCGTACAGCTGGGATGTTGGGGGGAGGACTTTCTGCCCTGGACAGAGGGGACCATGTGACTGCTGGGGCGGAGAGGAAGAGAGAGGAGTGTGGTCAGAAAAGAGCGGGAAAGCAGAGCGCGCGGGACAGAGTGGACAGCGCGCCAGAGAGAAAGCCGCCGCGCTCCCCACGAGAGAGTGCTCCCCGTGAGGGCATTGAGGCTGAGATACCCACCATAGTGAAGGCTGTATGTGAGGGTGTGGACTCGAAAGCCTCTGTAATCAGAGAAGACTTTTCCACTGACAGTGCAGAGACAGTGACCCGGGCGCGCAGCCCCGGTGACAGCAGTGACAAGCCAAGACCCCTGAGTGTGATAAGTAAACTGCTCAGTGTGTGTGTGTAGCATTGCTACTGCAGAGAGACTGCCAGCCCAACATACAGAGACTTGTGCAGCAGTGTGACTGTGCTATTTCCTGCTTCCAGTTTCACTCTGAGAAAAAGTCTGCAAAGATTTAACCCCGAAGTCTCCAGTTCCCAGGAAACAGAGGAGAGACTTCAGGATCTTCAAGTGCTGCTGGTGACTGTACCCACATTGGAATAAGGACCCTCCAGTCAGGACCTCGCTGGACTGATAAGTTACAAGAACACTCGTTAACCATTTCTATTCCGCTTAACTGTTTCATAGCTTCAGTTAGCTTGCTGTGTATTGTTATACTGTTTGCTTTATCTCTACTAACCCCCTGTTTTCTCCCTGCGAGGAGAATCTTACTCCTGTTAATAAATCCCCCTCAACAGTTGGTCTGTCTGTTCTGTGGTGACATACTCAACCCTGCACACTATTACATCTATTTGGCATGAGAAAATAATTGCAGATTTGAGCTACCCAATAGAATAATACTGGACAGAGTGCTATCTGATGTTTTATAGCGCTCGGCCGTGTTTTACGTTAGTGTGACCCTGACCTGATCTTGTGCTGGAATAGCCACATCCAGGTGTAGAGCATGCCTACAACCACAATGTGTGCGTGATCGCACTGACTCCCCTAGTGTCAGTGTGCAAGTGCAGAAATGGGGATTGATTTTAAGGCAGCGCTCCCTCTTACTAAGCAAGCGCTGTCAATCAAAACAACCCAGATTGTAAGCTTGTGAGCAGGGCTCTCACTCCTCTTGGTATCTGTTGATTTATGCGATTATTGTTATTCTGCAATGTCTTTATTGTCTGTACAAGTCCCCTGTAATGTAAAGTGCTGCGGAATATGTTGGAGCTATAGAAATAAAAAATTATTATTAAGGGACTAGCCATAATATGCACATCAGGGGATGCAATGGTTCACTAACAAATAGTAGTTAGCACTGCAGCCTTGCAGCGCTGGGGTCCTGGGTTCAGATCCCACCAAGGACAACATCTGCAAGGAGTTTGTATGTTCTCCCTGTGTTTGCGTGGGTTTCCTCCAGATACTCAGGTTTTGTCCCACACTCCAAAGACATACTGATAGGGAATTTAAATTGTTTGTGCAAATGGGGACATTGATGGTGTCTAATTAATGGTGCTATATAAATGAGTCAAATAAATGAAAAATAAAATAATTTGCAAAAATTGTGATCAAAAATATAGTATCTCTTTTTGCGTACTGCTGCTACGATGTCTGTGGCTAGTTAGATCCTGCGGCCATGTGTCTTCTTTCATTTGGTGCCAACCATACGCCAGAGGTGTGTATGTACATTATATTAGACTGTGAGAACAAACACCTAACAAGGCATTCTTGAAGAATGTAATCATACAAGGTTCTCAGAGGTCTGCATTCTTGCTAAAGGCACAAAATATATGCCCAATCCACAGCCCAATCCACAGCCGGACACTGACTTCACAATTTCAGCCATATACGAGCCATATCGTATGTACCCTGAAATGCTATGGTGTCTTAGGCCTCTTTCACATTTCCGTCTTTTAGCTCCCGTCACAATCCGTCATTTTTTGAGAATGCAGGATCCTGCTAAAAAATTTCAGAGATTTCTCAATGTAGTACTAGGAACGCTAGCTGCCGGGAGCATCGGTGACACTGCGCAGGAATGCCGGTAGGTGAGAATACTGTGATTTTTTTTTTTTTTAACCTGGTTTGTGTTGGGTATGCATTTTTGCAGCGGAAAACCGATGCGAAGACGCATACACAACAGGTGCACATAGCCTCGACGGGTCCGTCAGAAAGACTAGCCCAGTGCACACGTTCCACAATCTGCACAGGATCCGTCATTTCAAAGTCTTGGCGGATCCTGTGCAGAGACGGAAGTGTGAAAGAAGCCTTTCAGAAAAACACAGATTAATAGCAGCCATTGTCTGATACATGCTGCCCATGGGTATAAGCTCCATTTAAGTATATATGCAAAATGGAATCACTTTTATATTTTAGATACATTGAAAATGTTCTATAAATGTGATTCATGTATTAGTCAAAGCCGATCTGCTTGTCACCAGGACACACGACAAGAACTTCCCGCAGTACCTCAAAGAAACCAGTCATTTTGTCACTATTTTCCTTCTCTGAAAAGGAAAGTCATTTGAAAACCAGACATTACTTAAAACTATGTGTATTTTTTAAATTGACTTTTTTAAGAAGACATGGAAAATATCATAATTTTCCACTGGTTTCTCCAACATTGGAGGATGACTGTGTGTCTTTGTTAGTTTAGCATTCAAGTCTATTATTATTAATTAATTATTAATTATTATTATTATTATTATTATTATTATTAGCAATTGGACCAATAGATTTAGTAGATAAAAAAAAGATCATTCAAGTGTAAAAAATAAATACGTTACAAACAATTGATGCATACTTTCCTATTTATTCACAAGAAATGTAGAACACTTAGTTATTTTAGTGATAGCACTGTTCAATTGAATCCAAGTGCTGACTTGAGCAATATTTGCACACTTTCCTCATAATGAGGTGAAACCTTTTATAAGTATTCCTGTGGTGTTTCTTTTTCCTTATATCATTGTATATTTCCTTGATGGCAGTTTGCTGTGCCTTGGCAAAATTATATACTAATGCTCAATGGCGTAACTTGAATCTGAAGGGGCCCTGCTACAAAATTTGGACCGGGCCTCCCCATCCTGGTGTGTATATATATATATATATATATCTCCTGAATCCTAATATATATGTCCCTCCTCCCAGTAGTTACAGTGCCTACAAGTAGTATTCAACCCCCTGCAGATTTAGCAGGTTTACACATTTGGAATTAACTTGGCATTGTGACATTTGGACTGTAGATCAGCCTGGAAGTGTGAAATGCACTGCAGCAAAAAAGAATGTTATTTCTTTGTTTTTTGTTTTTTTAAATTGTGAAAAGTCTTTTCAGAGGGTCATTTATTATTCAACCCCTCAACCCACCAGAATTCTGTTTGGTTCCACTAAAGTATTAAGAAGTAGTTCAGGCACAAAGAACAATGAGCTTCACATGTTTGGATTAATTATCTCTTTTTCCAGCCTTTTCTGACTATTTAAGACCCTCCCCAAACTTGTGAACAGAACTCATACATGGTCAACATGGGAAAGACAAAGGAGCATTCCAAGGCCATCAGAGACAAGATCGTGGAGGGTCACAAGGCTGGCAAGGGGTACAAAACCCTTTCCAAGGAGTTGGGCCTACCTGTCTCCACTGTTGGGAGCATCATCCGGAAGTGGAAGGCTTATGAAACTACTGTTAGCCTTCCACGGCCTGGACAGTCTTTGAAACTTTCCTCCCGTGCCGAGGCCAGGCTTGTCCGAAGAGTCAAGGCTAACCCAAGGACAACAAGGAAGGAGCTCCGGGAAGATCTCATGGCAGTGGGGACATTGGTTTCAGTCAATACCATAAGTAACGTACTCCACCGCAATGGTCTCCGTTCCAGACGAGCCCGTAAGGTACCTTTACTTTCAAAGCGTCATGTCAAGGCTCGTCTACAGTTTGCTCATGATCACTTGGAGGACTCTGAGACTGACTGGTTCAAGGTTCTCTGGTCTGATGAGACCAAGATCGAGATCTTTGGTGCCAACCACACACGTGACGTTTGGAGACTGGATGGCACTGCATACGACCCCAAGAATACCATCCCTACAGTCAAGCATGGTGGTGGCAGCATCATGCTGTGGTGCTGTTTCTCAGCCAAGGGGCCTGGCCATGTGGTTCGCATCCATGGGAAGATGGATAGCACAGCCTACCTGGAGATTTTGGCCAAGAACCTCCGCTCCTCCATCAAGGATCTTAAGATGGGTCGTCATTTCATCTTCCAACAAGACAACGACCCAAAGCACACAGCCAAGAAAACCAAGGCCTGGTTCAAGAGGCAAAAAATCAAGGTGTTGCAATGGCCTAGTCAGTCTCCTGACCTTAACCCAATCGAAAACTTGTGGAAGGAGCTCAAGATTAAAGTCCACATGAGACACCCAAAGAACCTAGATAACTTGGAGAAGATCTGCATGGAGGATTGGGCCAAGATAACTCCAGAGACCTGTGCCGGCCTGATCAGGTCTTATAAATGACGATTATTAGCTGTAATTGCAAACAAAGGTTATTCCACAAAATATTAAACCTAGGGGTTGAATAATAATTGACCCACACTTTTATGTTTAAAATTTATAAAAATTTAACTGAGCAACAAAACTTTTTGGTTTGTAAGATTTATGCATCTGTTAATAAATCCTGCATTGCTTGTTTGAAGTTTGAAGGCTCTAACTTATTTGCATCTTATTAAACCTGCTAAATCTGCACGGGGTTGAATACTACTTGTAGGCATTGTATATATATATATATGCCCTACATCCTGGTATTTATGTTCCTCATCCTGGCCTCATCCTGATATATATCCCTTATCTTGGGCTCCATGTTGAAAAATATATTCCCCATCCTTGTATTATATATCTCCCATCCTGGTATATGTCCCCTGTTCTGCCACTATTCTTTAATACATATAAAAAAATAAAACATTATACTCACCCGGGGTAAACATAGATGCCATGGGGCACCGTAGCAGAAGTATAATGCACTCCCCTTAGTCCTCCATATAGTATAATGCACAGTCTGTAGTCATCCATGTAGTATTATGCACAGCCAATATTCATCCATGTAATATAATGCATAGCCCATTGTCATCCATGTAATATAATGCACAACCCATAATCATCCATATAGTATTATGCACAGCCAATATTCATCCATGTAATATAATGCATAGCCCATTGTCATCCATGTAATATAATGTACAGCCCATAGTCATCCATATAATGTAATGCAGAGGCCATAGTCACACATGTATTATAATGCAAATCCCATAATCATACATGCAGTATAAATGGTTTTGCCAGTGGTAGCCACAGATGGTACCTGAGGTAATCCATCTCCTCCAGAATGGCACATCCATATGTGTTGACATACAGTAAGAAGGCATGCTGTGTCTCTCAACACAGTCTCAAAAGCAAGGATCTGTTATCGAGACACAGGTGATTACACGAGGAAAGCTGGACAGACTAGAAGAGCAGCAACTTCAGATGATCGAACCTTTTGAAATGTAAATATGACAAATTTTTCCCCAAAATTTTATTTCCAGCAAATACATTTGCTAAACATTGTAGGTTGTCTGATTCTGATTTCTCCTAGGAGTGTATGAGACTCCTCTTAATATTTTCAACACCTGAGTGGACTGAAGAAAAAGATGATGGTAATCTTTTTTTTATTTTGCTGTGACATATTTGAGTTGATTTTATCCATTTTCTTTTATTCTTATCATGGGACTTATGAATGAAATTACAAGTAGTAATATGACAGAAACAAAATTGGTACTCTGAATTATTTCAGTTTATGGCAATCGCTTGTGGGTGTCTGCTGGATAAGATAACTGGCACCTATAGTATATGGGGAAAGCTTAGCTCAAGATTCCACTTGTCTAATGTAGGTCACATATCAGCAAGGTGTTAGAAGTGATGAATGGTGGGTAACCAATAAAGCCACAGGACTCAATGTAGGTCGCTAGTTTGCCACCTCAGTAAGGTTTAATCCTGGCACACCCCTGACTTTACTATATTGTTCTAAAACCTCTGTTACCTGTCTCCAAGATAGATTTTTGCTGAGAACTGGAGATCACTTCTTCTAACATTATCATTCTACACAGTATTGTGGTGTTGTATAAAGGAGGATATTTGGAGTCTTAAATGCTTCAAATATCACAATCTTTACTAAATACAAATGTTAAAAAACATTTATAGCACAACATGACAGACAGAAAGTTGAGCTAATGACTGCATCAGGGCCAGAAGATAAAGGGAGCAAATCTCATGTAAACTCAATGGCTGGGAGCAATTGCAATAGTATAAACCTTGCTGCATAAAAAATGTATATAGGCATGGGCGGGCAGCGACGGGTGGAAGAGAGGCAAATGCCCCCCAGGCCGCTCCTCCAGTAGCTGTACAGGGTTGGCTGCCTGATGGCTACAGGCGCACAGCAAATTGTGCGAGGCCGCGTGCGCTGTACTGTGATGCAGCCAGCAGCAGACATAGCCACATCACAGTATCAGCTCACACGTCTGGGCTGTGGTCGTGAGCTGTGCACAGCCTTCTCCTTGAAGGCTGCGCAAATTCCGCTCCCTCCATGTTCTCTGTACTTCCGGGTCAGGTGTTGGGCATGCGCGATGACGTCATCGCGCATGCGCCGACATGTCCTGGACGCTGGAAGCAGAGAGGCGCTGCAGGGAGCGACTGGTAAGGTAAGTATGAAAAACATTATTGTTTTCTTTATAAAATGAATTCAGTGGTGGGTAACTGCAAGTGATAAAGTGGAGGGTGTAAGGAGGACTGCACATGATAGAGTGGGGGGGTAAGTGGGGCTGCACATGATGGAGTTTGGGGGTTAAAGGAGACTGCACATGATGGAGTGGGGGGTAAGTAAGGCTGCATATGATGAAAGGGGAGTGGGGCTGCACATGATGGAGTTTGGGGGTTAAAGGAGACTGCACATGATGGAGTGAGGGGGTAAGTGGAGCTGCCCATGATGACAAGGGAGTGGAGCTGCACATGATGAAGGGGGAGTTGGGCTGCACATGATGGAGTTTGGGGGTTGAATGAGACACTGCACATGATGGAGTGGGGGGCAAGTGGGGCTGCAGATGATGAAGAGGGAGTGGGGATGCACATGATTGAGTTTGGGGTTAAAGGAGACTGCACATGATGAATTGGGGGTTAAGGGGGACTGCACATGATGAATTGGCGGTTAAAGGGGACTGCACGATGAACTGGGGGTTAAGGGGGACTGTACATGATGAAGTGGGTGGGTAAGGGGGACAGAACATGATAAAGGGGTGGTTATGTTTTGCTGGTTCCTCCTCCTCTCACCTTCCCCTTACTGTTGGGGTTCCTCAAGGATCAGTCCTAGGCCCCCTCCTCTTCTCATTGTATACTGCCCCTATTGGACAAGCAATCAGTAGATTTGGTTTCCAGTACCATCTCTATGCTGATGACACCCAATTATACACCTCTTCTCCTGTTATCACGCCCGACCTTTTTAGAAAACACCAGTGATTGTCTTACCACTGTCTCTAACATCATCTCCTCCCTCTATCTGAAACTGAACCTGTCAAAAACTGAACTCCTCGTGTTCTCTCCCTCTACTAACCTACCTTTGCCTGACATTGCCATCTCCGTGTGTGGTTCCACTATTACTCCAAAGCAACATGCCCGCTGCCTTGGGGTCATCCTTGATTCTGAGCTTTCATTCACCCCCCACATCCGATCACTGGCTCGCTCTTCCTATCTGCATCTCAAAAACATTTCTAGAATTCGCCCTTTTCTTACTTTCGACTCTGCAAAAACTCTTACTGTTTCACTTATTCATTCCCGTCTGGACTATTGTAACTCTCTACTAATCGGCCTCCCTCTTACCAAACTCTCCGCGCTCCAATCTGTCCTGAATGCTGCAGCCAGGATCATATTCCTCACCAACCGTTACACCGATGCCTCTACCCTGTGCCAGTCATTACATTGGCTACCCATCCACTCCAGAATCCAGTACAAAACTACTACCTTCATCCACAAAGCACTCCATGGCTCAGCACCACCCTACATCTCCTCTCTGGTCTCAGTCTACCACCCTACCCGTGCCCTCCGCTCCGCTAATGACCTGGGGTTAGCATCCTCAATAATCAGAACCTCCAACTCCCGTCTCCAAGACTTTACACGTGCTGCGCCGATTCTTTGGAATGCACTACCTAGGTTAATACGATTAATCCCCAATCCCCACAGTTTTAAGCGTGCCCTAAAAACTCATTTGTTCAGATTGGCCTACCGCCTCAATGCATTAACCTAACGATCCCTGTGTGGCCTATCATAAAAAACAACAACAAAAAAAAAAAAGCATAATCAGGTTCCTCGCATCATGTTATCATACACTTTATGCAGTTAATAGCCCTCTGTTTCTGTGCTGTTATATACTTAGGCTGTTAACTGATTCATGCAGCTTTACATGAACACTCGTGCCTTACACTATGGCTGGTCCAAATAACTAAAGCAATTGTTACCATCCACCTCTCGTGTCTCCCCTTTTCCTCATAGTTTGTAAGCTTGCGAGCAGGGCCCTCATTCCTCCTGGTATCTATTTTGAACTGTGATTTCTGTTATGCTGTAATGTCTATTGTCACTCTGTACAAGTCCCCTCTATAATTTGTAAAGCGCTGCGGAATATGTTGGCGCTATATAAATAAAATTATTATTATTATTAAGGGGGACTGCACATGATGAAGTGGAGGGAAGGGAACTGCACATGATGAAATGGAAGGGGATAGGGGGCTGCAAATGATGAAGGGGCACTGTAGATGAAGTGAGGGGGTGATAGGGGACTGCAATGGATGAAGTAAGGGGACTTCAGATTAAAGTGGGGTGACTGCAAATGATGAAGTGGAGAGAGCACAGTGGACTGCAAATGATGAATTCAGTGTGAGGGACGGGGGACAGCAATTTAATTGAGGGTGGGGAGGGCAAATGATCAATTGAAGGGGGTCGGGAGAGCAAATTATGATCTAGGGGGCGAACAAATAATGAATTTTGAGGGTGGGGGAGTAAATGATGTATTGAATGTGGGGTAGAGCAGTTGATAATGACTAGAGTTTGGGAGAGAAAGACATGACAATGAATTGGGGCGGGAGATGCATGTAAATATAATGAATCGGGGTTAGGGTTACAGCGGGAGGTACATAGTGGGGGCATTGAGGATGAAGTGACTGGTAATGAATTGGGGGAAAGAGTACAGGTGCTAATTAATTTATATATTAAATGGGGAAAGTGGCTATTTATAGTTAGTGGGTGCACAGTGGTGGACTATAATTTATATTTGGAATGGTGGGTTAACAATAATAATAATAATAATTTTATTTCTATAGCGCCAACATATTCCTCAACACTTTACATTTTAGAGGGGACTTGTGCAGACAATTGGACATTAAGCATAACAATAAACATATAGATCAACAGATACCAAAAGGAATGAGTGCCCTGCTTGCAAGCTTACAATCTCTGAGGTTGCATAATAACCAATTATATATTGATTGTTGGTGCATCTCTGTATTCAGATGTGTAGTGTAGAAGAAAGGGAAAAAGTGGGGAATGTGCTCTGGAAGCGGTGCTATAGGTAACTGTGTTATTTTATGCAGAGACGAGTCCTGGCTGGAAGAAGTGACGGCGGTCTGTGCTGGATGAAAAACAAAAGCAAAGATGAAGGACTTCAGCTTGAGACGTCACTGGTGAGTCAGTGTGTTACCTGTACACTGACACTATACACTGTATACTATATACAGAGCTCCTGTGTATAATGTCACTGGCAGTGGTGATCACTGTATTACCTGTACACTTACACTTTATACAGAGCTCCTGTGTATAATGTCATTAGTGATCCATATATAACCTGTACACTGACACTATATACAGAGCTCCTGTGTATAATGTCACCAGTAATCACTGTATTACCTGTACACTGACAGTAAGTACAGAGTTCCTGTATACATCAGCACTTAGTATTGTGTTTTTTTTAAATTAATTATCAGTATTGTCACTATGTGGTGGTAATATGTGGTTTGGTCATGGTGTGGCGGTATTTGTTCCTTGTATGTGGTATTATTCAGTCACTATGTGGTGGTAATATGTGGTCTGGTCATGGTGTGGCGGTATTTGTTCCTTGTATGTGGTATTATTCAGTCACTATGTGGAGGTAATATGTGGTTTGGTCATGGTGTGGCGGTATTTGTTCCTTGTATGTGGTATTATTCAGTCACTATGTGGTGGTAATATGTGGTCTGGTCATGGTGTGGCGGTATTTGTTCCTTGTATGTGGTATTATTCAGTCACTATGTGGAGGTAATATGTGGTCTGGTCATGTTGTGACGATATTTGTCCCTTGTATGTGGTATTAATGGTTGTTTTAAAAAAAGTATGGAAAATGTATGTCACTCATTCCCTTAAAGAAAAATACATAAAAATATATTTATTTTTAATAGTTTAGAGTAGAGTAGGGCCTGGCCGAAAGAGTCTACTGTGTCGTGGTGTCAGCGTAAAAATTCTATTGGACAGAACAAAGATGCTGGTTATGAATGTGAACTGGTAATAACTGATCGGTGAGGATGTGGTGGAGAAGTTGAGTTTTTCCAAGAGTGGGTGGTGGAGGCAGAGCTGGTGTGGAACCTAGGTGGAGTCTCAAGGGATCCGGAAAATTTTGCCAGTATGGGGCCCTGAAATTCCTAGTGGAAGACCTGGTCTGTCTCATAAGCAGCAGACCGCAGCTTCCTGAGACTTCAGTGTGCTCACGCAGGCAGCGCGATGATATTATTGCCTCATGCCGCTCTGTGGACCGGAAGAGAAAATGGAGGCTGCAGTACTGGGAATCAAGATGAGGTGAGTATAAACTTCATTATTTTTTAATATGGAGAACTTAGACCATCATTATGTATATATATATACAGTATATATATATATATATATATATATATATATATATATATATATACTGCTCAAAAAATAAAGTGAACACTAAAATCCCATATCCTAGATATCACTGAATGAAATATTCCAGTTGTAAATCTTTATTCATTACATAGCGGAATGTGTTGAGAACAATAAAACTTAAAAATTATCAACATAAATCCCAACTAATATCCCACAGAGGTCTGGAGTTGGAATGATGCTCAAAATCAAAGTGGAAAATGAAGTTACAGGCTGATCTAACTTCAGTGGAAATGCCTCAAGACAAGGAAATGATGCTCAGTAGTGTGTGTGGCCTCCACGTGCCTGTATGATCTCCCTACTATACCTGGGCATGCTCCTGATGAGGCAGCGGATGGTTTCCTGAGAGCTCCTCCCAGACCTGGAATAAAGCATCCGCCAACTCCTGGACAGTCTGTGGTGCTATGTGACGTTGGTGGATGGTGCGAGACATGATGTCCCAGATATGTTCAATCAGATTCAAGTCTGGGGAATGGGCGGGCCAGTACATAGCTTCAATGCCTTCATCTTGCAAGAACTGCTGACACACTCCAGCCACATGAGGTCTGGCATTGTCCTGCATTAGGAGAAACCCAGGGCCAACCGCACCAGTATATGGTCTCACAAGGGGTCTGAGCATCTCATCTCAGTACCTATTGGCAGTCAGGCTACCTCTGGCAAACACATGGAGGGCTGTGCGGCCCTCCAAAGAAATGCCACCCCACACCATTACAGACCCACTGCCAAACTGGTCATGCTGAAGGATGTTGCAGGCAGCAGATCGCTCTCCATGGTGTCTCCAGACTCTGTCATATGTGCTCAGTGCGAGCCTGCTTTCATCTGTGAAGAGCACAGGGCGCCAGTGGCAAATTTGCCAATCCTGATGTTCTGTGGCAAAGGCCAAGCATCCTGCACGGTGTTGAGCTGTGAGCACAACCCCCATCTGTGGACGTCGGGCACTCAGACCATCCTCATGGAGTCGGTTTCTAACCATTTGTGCAGACACATGCACATTTGTGGCCTGCTGGAGGTCATTTTGCAGAGCTCTGGCAGTGCTCCTCCTGTTTCTCCTTGCACAAAGGCTGAGGTCCTGCTGCTGGGTTGTTACCCTCCTACGGCCCCCTCCACGTCTCCTGGTGTACTGGCCTGTCTCCAGGTAGCGCCTCCAGCCTCTGTACACTATGCTGACAGACACAGAAAACCTTCTTGCCACAGCTCGCCATTTTGAAGTCGGCCATTTTGGATCCAATTTTTTTTTTCCAATGGGAAGAGGGTCATGTGACATATCAAACGTGTTGAGAATTTCACAAGAAAAACAATGGTGTGCTTGGTTTTATCATAACTTTATTTTGTCATGAGCTATTTACAAGTTTCTCTTTGTTTACAGCCATTGACATATCGCAGAAGTTAACACGTGAGGAGTGGATAGAAATTGTGTTGATGTCTGGTGAACGCAGTACCCGGGTCATTGCAGCAGATTTCAATGCACCCTACGCAAGAAAACTGTCACACACTGTCACTGTCATGTCATGAGTAAGACTACCTAGTGCAGTCGAAACGCGTCGACTGGGTCATGTAGACCATGTAAATTTTTATTTTGTATGCACCATATTTTCTTTTGAAAAAGAAAAAGAAAAGAAAAATCCAGTCCTGTTGAGCCGAACTCCAATTTTTTCTATTTTCCTTGATGTGAGGCCAGTGTCTGAGCCGCAGGTGGATGGGCATAGAGCAACTGGGTGAGCTGGAATTAAGTTTCAATAAAATTAAACTACCCTTAAAATTATAGGCTGTTCATGTCTTTGTCAGTGGGCAAACTTACAAAATTAATTAGCCCCTATACTCTTTCCCCCAATTCATTACCAGTCACTGCATCCTCAGTGCCCCCCACTATGTACCTCCCGCTTCCCTGATTCATTATATTTACATGCCTATTCTGCCCCAATTCATTGTCATGTCTTCTCTCTCTCCCACACCCACCCTCTATTCATTATCAACTGCTCTCCCTCCACATTTAATACATAATTCACTCCCACCACCCTCAAAATTCTTAATTATTTGCTCTTCTTCCAGGTCCTCATTTGCTCTTCCCATCCCCCACCTTCAATTCAATTGCTGTCCCTCACCCTCAATTCATCATTTGTAGTCCTCCTCCTCCACTTCATAATTTGCAGTCCCCCATCTGCCCCTCACTTCATCATTTGCAGTCTCATTCACTTCATCATTTGCAGTCCCCCTTACTTCATCATTCGCAGTCCTCTTCACTTCATTTGCAGCCCCCTTCATTATTTGCATCCCCTTCACCATTTGCAGCCCCTTCCATCATCTGCAGCCCCTTGCATCATTTGCAACCCCTTCATCATTTGCATCCCCCTCCATCATTTGCAGCCCACCCTCCATCAGTTGCAGCCCCCTTTCATCATTTGCAGCCCCCCTCACCCATTTAATTCATTTTGTAAAGAAAAAAAAAGGTTTTCATATTTACCTCACAGATGATCCCCAGCAGGCGCAGCTCTGCTTCTGGTGTCCTCAAATATATTGGTGCCGACACCTGACCAGAAGTTCAGGGAAGGGAGCAGAAGTTGCGCAGCCGTCAATGTTAAAATGCCATGGAGCTCTGAGAAAATGCCATGGAGCTCCGAGAAAGCTACCAGGCTCCAGCGCCGATGTGTGCACTGCAGTGCACAGCACTTTAGTGCACGATGGGGCCCGGTGAGCAGAAGCACAATAGGTGGCGCCCCCTCTGTATCGTTGCTCACCGGGCCCCATACAGCAGTAAGGGCAGTAATTCCCTGATGGTGGCCCTGATAATACCCATATTGAGCACTTAATAAATATTATAAACTAGATGGAGGCCCGATGCTATCGCATTGGGAGGGCTGTAATGTCATGATGGGGGCAGGCTTTGCAGCGTTGAGAATTTCTCCCCCTCATGTGCTCACCCACCTATCCACTTACTCTTTCCCCATGTGCTGACTTTTCCCGTCTGTGCTCCTAATGGCATCCTGTGATAATCTAATGACTTTTGCATCTGGGGACTCATGTGCTTGATGACTATGCTTATATGCATTGTTTTTGTCCCAGCGATGCTGTTACTCTTCAAGAGTCTCATTTGCCCGTTGTTGTCTTCGACGTTGTGCCTTTGCTGCTTTCCTTTCATTGTCATTGGCGTACTTTTTAGGAGGAGCCATGTTGGTGTTGATATTTGCTTTTTAAAGGGGTTTTCCCACAAACGAAACAGTTTAACAGTTTTGTTTAAAAACAGTCAGTGAAATATTTTACCTGACAAAATTAATGCTCTGTGATCCCCTGCTGTAATTTCAGTATTGTCATTTGCTTCTTTCCCTATGGTATGCTCAGTTCATTGGAAAACCCCTTTAATGTGACCGGATTCCTCTGCCTGTAGACACGTCACGTATCTGCCACTGGGATCAGCTGAATGATTCACTGCACCTGCACGGATTTCTCGCAGGCACAGTAAATCAGACCGCTGCCATCTTTGTGTAGACAGATAGTGGCGGTCACATTAAAACTACGCATGCGCTCCTCCTGTACAAAGATGGCGGTGGTCAGTGAATCATTTGGCTGATCCCGGCGGCGGCGTATACAGTGTGTGTATGTGTGGTCTATACGGCATATACAATGTGTGTGTGTGTGTGTGTGGTTCGTACGGCATATAGTGTGTGTGTGGTGCGACGGTGTTCTGCTGATGGTACCGCGCAAGAGGCTGGTACCACCAGCAGTTTCCATATTGAGACACCCATCACTTGGGTGTCCCAATATGGCGGTCAGTGAACTTCCGCCACTTGGAATTCTGGGATCCGGAAAATCTGGACAGAACAGGATGTGAAGACATTACAAGGTAAGTGTGGCACCTCAGGAGTCCGGTTGCCAGAGTGGCATGGCCTCCCTCACAGGGAGTAATGTCATGCCTGGAAGCAAGGAGGGGTCCCCTTACCAGGTGTCAGTAGGAGAGAAGTAGAGCAGAACCTGGGGAGTGGAGCTGTGATTAAACTTGCCCTAGAGCTGAGCACTAGGAACCGGATGCCGGAGTCCGTGGTTGCGTGGGTACTGAAGTCCCGGCAGCTAATTCCGGAGGGCAGGGGACTGCAGATCTCCAGGCCTGATCTGACACCCGGTGGCACAGCAGCATACCAGAGCCTGGAGCCGGCACAAAGGAGCAGCACCTGTGATAGGCTCGAGCTGCCTGCCATGCGGGCAATGGTTAGTTTTTTTAAAAACAGAGACAGTTAGCAGCAAGAGGGTGAGCTGTTAGGCAACAAGGAAAAAAAGGGAGGACAGCGCAGAAGGAAGGCCTCCATACTAACCTGGCCAGGTGTATCCAAAAATTGCTTCCAGGCTGCCCAGCTCTCCATTATGATCTGTTACCAGTACCCCGGTCTGTACTATCAACCATCAAGTAAAGGAAAAGAAAACTACAGCCCTTGTGTCATTCAGTGATCTCTTGCGCCCTGAGTCCTGCACCACCAGGTACACGAAGTCTGACAAACAGGACCGGTAGCCCTGGGGCTCTGCTCCAGCTGTGGGGAGCAGGACCATTCCAGCTGCGTCACCATCAGCCCCAGCGGTCTCCTTTAGCAGCGTCGGCCATCTGTTGCCGAACACCACAGGTGGCATCACGTTAAATCTCATATACATATTCCCCATTTTACGGCACAGCCAGGGCCACAGAGCCGGGTCACGGCCCTGTGACTTCCCCAAAGAACTGTCTGACCCGGTTGCGAGTACTTCACGGCCCTGGTGGGCATGTCATAAGTATTTATTAAGATCAGGGGTGCATGATCTTTTTGAGTCAAAGATCCACATTGGCAGAGCGACCCAACCACAAGGGCCACAATTTTTCTATTGTATTATTGCCTATTGAAAGTATATGCCATAAATATCTAATAGGTGCTGGTTCCATTTTTAGGGCTCCCACCTATCAGGATGGCAGAGGTGCACTTCTTAATGTTTTGCAGTGCAGAAAGGAGAAGATCATGCATTCAAATCTCTCCATTATAGTATAAGCCAGATGCTGAAATGGTCAAGTGTTTCCCTTCTTCCATAGACTATAATGAATAAAGTATCACTCATGTTTGGTCTCTTCTTTAACTCATCTACTCCTTTATGTGCAACTGAAATTAGGACTCACCATTTCTGCCAAAATATGGCTGACTCACAAATGACCACACAGCACCCTCTTCATAAATACACAGCTTTATGAGGCCACACACCGCTAGACTTTTCCATGTCATGGAAAATATATGTAGCCAGACACTATCATATCTACCAAAATGTTTCTGAGATCTCCACATATTATGAAGCCCCTATATACATTAGATAGCTGTCAGACGAACAAATATTTAGCCATCACATGTCTTTCCCAAGTCTCAAATCTACAGGGGCACACAACTCAGCCAAGCACTCTTGTTTTCTCTGAGAGGTCCTGCAAGATTCCTTTACTTCCATAGAGAACAGAAATTCAGCCAGATTCTTCTCTTCTCCAACATCATCTATTGGATGAAAGTTGGGAGGCTCGCATACTTTAGATCCTGATGATATTGACAGATCAGGCCCACTTTAGTCTAAAGCAGGAGTCCCCAACCAGCGGCCCCTCATAAGGTGGATCACAACTGTCTCCTCAGGTGGGTGCCACTCTCAACTGTATTGTCATGCATCGGGGACATTATTACTTGTTCTATGCGCAATCGAACATTGTTACTCTTTAAAGAGGCACTGAAGGTGTGTTATTACTTTACAATGGCGATCTGGTCATGACTACTATTTAAAGGGTTAATTAAGGGTTCCAAAAAAAACAAGGAATGTCCAGCTCCACCGAATCCGTGAAGATAAAATGTCTTTATTCACAAACCTGTAGCATAGAGGATACAAACTTCAGCACAAACCATATGGGTGTGAATCTCAATGTGTTTCTGGAGACTAAGTTATGTCATGATTAAAAGAACTCTGTCACCTGATTTTGGCAGGCCCTGTGTTCGGTCCGATGGGCGGTGTTTTTTCTTGTTTCATTCACCCCTTCGTTTCCCGCTGGCCGCACTATTTTCTTGAATATGAGTTGGTTTCCTCCGTAGTACACGCCTGCGCAAGGCAATCATGCCTTGCGCACTCGCAGTATGTTTTGCCCAACTGCAGGAAAAGCCGAAAAGCATTAGTGCGCATGCGCCGCCACACTATGTCCCGGAAGTATTTTGCTGTGTTCCGGGACATAGTGTAGGCAGTCATGTGACTGCAAGTATACGATTTGCGTACTTTTAGCCACATTCCAATTCGACTTGTCCGGCCTCGCTCAATTCCCTTGCACATCTAGTCGGCATGTGGCCGCATGTATACAAATGGCATACTTGCAGTCACGAGTCTGTCGCTCTCAGTGCCTCCACCAGATAATCCTCACAGTGCGCAGTGGGGGGGTTCTGAGGATTCACAAGTCTGCAGTCGCATGGTGTGACTGTAGACTTGCACCCTGGGGCCAGACAACCCCTTTTAGTGCATAAGGATTTTGTAACTCCATTCGCACTATATGGATGACATCATTCACAACCCAAACAAGAGAATAAAGCAGCCCTCTGTGGTTTTTAATTACTGCTGGATCTTACCTACCCTTTATATTTGTAGGCTTGTAGCCCAGGAGAGGCATGTTTGAAAAGTATTAGGTGTAGGGTCCCATCAAAGAAACGTCACCTTGCCGTGGTTGATGGGGACTCATGAATTGGCTAATTTAAGCACTGAGTACCTTCATTTTATTAGTATATTCTATACAGCAATGCCATTCAAATTTCATATAGTCCATGTTTTCATGCATGTTATCGTGTACAGAGTGCTGCAAGATTCTCTTGTTTGTATGTTATGCAGCATCAGCACCTTACACTTGTTCACACTTGCTGTTCACAAACAGATTTTTGTTTTTTAATATTTACAACCCAAACAGACCTCACAAAGCTGACCTTCCTGGGGACATAAAGGGAACCTGTTTCATGTTGACCAAATCCTACAGAAATACATAATTGCTACCAGTGGCATAGCTACCAGGGGGGCAGAGGGTGCTGGCGCCCTGGGACCGGTGCTCGTAGGGGGCCAACCCACAGCTACGCTTCTGTAACTGTATCGGCGTGTACAGCGTGCCGATACAGTTACATTCTGAGGCAGAGCAAGGAGAATCGATCTCCCTGCTCTGACGCCCGGCCGCTATGGGGCCCCTGAGCAGGCGGGGGGGCCCCGGTGCCAGCAGTGGGCCCCCCGCCGTCATCAGTAGATCAGCTGTACCGGCATTTAGCCGATACAGCTGATCGCATTGATGGGAAAAGGAGCGCTGCGCTCCTTCCCCCATCATCCCCCTGTCAGTGTCGGCGTCTGACGTCGCCGACACTGACAGTGGGCACGCTGACGTCACTGCCCGGCGCCCGCTGTCAGAAGATCAGCGGGAGCAGCACAGGAACCAGGATGAAGAGAAGTGAGTATTTATTTATTTATTTTTTTAATGGGTGCTGCTGCCTTATTACAGGGTCTGCCTATAGGGGTGCTGCCTTATTACAGGGTCTGTCTATAGGGGTGCTGCCTTATTACAGGGTCTGACTATAGGGGTGCTGCCTCATTACAGGGTCTGACTATGGGGGTGCTGCCTTAGTACAGGGTCTGACTATGGGGGCTACCTTATTACAGGGTCTGACTATGGGGGTGCTGCCTTATTACAGGGTCTGCCGCCTTATTACAGAGCCTGCCTATAGGGGTGTTGCCTTATTACAGGGTCTGACTATGGGGGCTGCCTTATTACAGAGTCTGACTATGGGGGTGCTGCCTTATTACAGGGTCTGCCTATGGGGGTGCTGCCTTATACTACAGAGTCTGCCTATGGGGGTACTGCCTTATTACAGGGTCTGCCTATATGGGGGTGCTGCCTTATTACAGTGTCTGCCTATGGGGGCTGCCTTATGCTATAGAGTCTGCCTATGGGGAGTGCATTATACCATATTGTGGACTATTTGGTGCATTATGCTACTGTATATGGAGGCTATCTAGGGGGGCATCATACAGTATGGAGATTACAGTGTGGGGGTTATTATACATTGTTGGAGCCATCAAACAGTTTGGGGGCTACTAAGGAGTCAGTATACTGTGTGGGTGCATTATACTGTGTATAAGAGAGCATCATGCTGTGTATAGGGGAGCTGTACAGGGGGGAGACTCTGGACTTTATTAAATGTAAAGTGGGCACTTATTGTTATAGGGGAACTCAGGTTCCTGTGGCTATCAAAGGGGCACACAGGGCATTATTACTTTCTAGGGGCAAAATATGGGCACTGTTTTCTAGGGCACTTGCACCTGGCATTATTATATTGTAGAGAGTTGCTTTAAAATTTAGAGGGCACAGAGAACCGCATAGCAGTTACAGTAATAGGGACACATACAGCAGCAGTGGCTCAGTATTGGGGTACCAGGTGCAGTAATAGGGACACATACGGCAGCAGCGGCTCAGTATTGGGGTATCAGGAGAAGTAATAGGGACACATACGGCAGCAGCGGCTCAGTATTGGGGTATCAGGGGCAGTAATAGGGACACATACGGCAGCAGTGGCTCAGTATTGGGGTATTAGGTGCAGTAATAGGGACACATAGGGCAGCAGCAGCTCAGTATTGGGGTATTAGGTGCAGTAATAGGGACACATAGGGCAGCAGGGGCTCAGTATTGGGGTATCAGGGGCAGCAATAGGGACACATACGGCAGCAGTGGCTCAGTATTGGGGTATCAGGTGCAGTAATAGGGACACATAGGGCAGCAGCAGCTCAGTATTGGGGTATTAGGTGCAGTAATAGGGACACATAGGGCAGCAGCGGCTCAGTATTGGGGTATCAGGTGCAGTAATAGGGACACATAGGGCAGCAGTGGCTCAGTATTGGGGTATCAGGTGCAGCAATAGGGACACATAGGGCAGCAGCAGCTCAATATTGGGGTATTAGGTGCATTAATAGGGACACATACGGCAGCAGCGGCTCAGTATTGGGATATCAGGTGCAGTAATAGGGACACATATGGCAGCAGCAGCTCAGTATTGGGGTATCAGGTGGAGTAATAGGGACACATATGGCAGCAGCGGCTCAGTATTGGGGTATCAGGGGCAGTAATAGGGTCACATACGGCAGCAGCGGCTCAGTATTGGGGTATCAGGTGCAGTAATAGGGACACATACGGCAGCAGCGGCTCAGTATTGGGGTATCAGGGGCAGTAATAGGGACACATAGGGCAGCAGCAGCTTAGTATTGGGGTATCAGGTGCAGTAATAGGGTCACATATGGCAGCAGCGGCTCAGTATTGGGGTATCAGGTGCAGTAATAGGGACACATACGGCAGCAGCGGCTCAGTATTGGGGTATCAGGGGCAGTAATAGGGACACATTTGGCAGCAGCGGCTCAGTATTGGGGTATCAGGTGCAGTAATAGGGACACATACGGCAGCAGCGGCTCAGTATTGGGGTATCAGGGGCAGTAATAGGGACACATAGGGCAGCAGTGGCTCAGTATTGGGGTATCAGGTGCAGTTATAGGGACACATTCGGCAGCAGCGGCTCAGTATTGGGGTATCAGGTGCAGTAATAGGGACACATACGGCAGCAGCGGCTCAGTATTGGGGTATCAGGGGCAGTAATAGGGACACATACGGCAGCAGCGGCTCAGTATTGGGGTATCAGGTGCAGTAATAGGGTCACATAGGGCAGCAGCAGCTCAGCATTGGGGTATCAGGTGCAGTAATAGGGACACATATGGCAGCAGCAGCTCAGTATTGGGGTATCAGGTGCAGTAATAGGGACAAATACGGCAGCAGCGGCTCAGTATTGGGGTATCAGGTGCAGTAATAGGGACACATACGGCAGCAGCGGCTCCGTATTGGGGTATCAGGGGCAGTAATAGGGACACATACGGCAGCAGCAGCTCAGTATTGGGGTATCAGGGGCAGTAATAGGGACACATACGGCAGCAGCGGCTCAGTATTGGGGTATCAGGTGCAGTAATAGGGACACATAGGGCAGCAGCAGCTCAGTATTGGGGTATCAGGTGCAGTAATAGGGACACATATGGCAGCAGCAGCTCAGTATTGGGGTATCAGGTGCAGTAATAGGGACACATACGGCAGCAGCGGCTCAGTATTGGGGTATCAGGTGCAGTAATAGGGACACATAGGGCAGCAGCAGCTCAGTATTGGGGTATCAGGTGCAGTAATAGGGACACATAGGGCAGCAGCAGCTCAGTATTGGGGTATCAGGGGCAGTAATAGGGGCACATACGGCAGCAGCAGCTCAGTATTGGGGTATCAGGTGCAGTAATAGGGACACATACGGCAGCAGCGGCTCAGTATTGGGGTATCAGGTGCAGTAATAGGGACACATAGGGCAGCAGCAGCTCAGTATTGGGGTATCAGGTGCAGTAATAGGGACACATAGGGCAGCAGCAGCTCAGTATTGGGGTATCAGGGGCAGTAATAGGGGCACATACGGCAGCAGCAGCTCAGTATTGGGGTATCAGGGGCAGTAATAGGGACACATACGGCAGCAGCAGCTCAGTATTGGGGTATCAGCAGGATGAGGAGTTTGTGCAGGTTGGGAATAGATGGTGATGGGGCTGGAATATGAGAAGTGAAACGTGTCTTTGTTGTATTCTCTGCAGACGAGTTGTACTGGAAGAAGTTGTCATGTTGGTCTGGGCCAGATGGAAAAGACGTGAAAAATGAACGATTCCATCAGAAAGGACGCCAGCGGTAAGACATTATCTGTAACTGTGCAGTGATCTGTTATATGTTCTGTAGGGCTGGTATCTACCACTGGTCATATGGCGGTAATATCCATATTGGTCTTTATATAGAGATTATCTTCAGTAACAGTGCGGTCTTCTGCTGTTGTTCTCCTCCAGTATTAGGGCGCGTCACCGAGTTGTAATCAAGGTTACCTGGTTAGGGGACCACTCAGAAGTTTCGCCCCCCCCCCCCCCCCCGAACCAAAACCCTAGCTATGCCTGATTGCTACGTATACACTCTGAAACGCTCCAACACTTCAGACTGGATATAAGTTAAAGATTCTACCAGGGACCATTGCGAGGGACAAGACTAGTCCGGCACCGCTCCAGGTGATTGACAGGTCTATCAACTAGAGTGACCTAAAGAGAAGTCAGCGAGGGTTGAATCTGGACAATTTTGTCTATGCTCCCTAACCGGATCTTTAAAGTATATTTCTTCTAAAATATCAAAGCCTTTGAGAGAATAACATACCTAACTGCAAGTGTGTAGCCAGGCTCTTAATCATGCTGTTCGTGGTTTGGACAGCATGAACCAGGTGTTAGGTTCCCTTTAAGGTATATGGGTGACTTGGACTCTATGGAGAACTAAAGTACTCTTAGCCCTCACCTCCCAGTGTCTCCTAATTACTTTGTTACCTGTGTTACCCTGTACCTCTGCACCACCTACTGCTACCCCCCTGTTTGTAGTCATTCCTGCCTGAAGCGCAGCATGCAGCAAAGCAAGCTACTATTGTATCACATGTGCACTGAATATTAAAATATGGAATTATATTACTCATGCTTAGAGTGCATGGAAAATTCGGCCCCTGAATACAAGCATACTTATATAATGACGGCGAGAATATAATAATAGTACTAGATTTATTTATAGCAGTGACTCAGACACAAATTAAAGGTATGTCACTGGTTCTTGCTATGCAAATTGATGACATGAATGAAACTTAAATAACTGTTAAATAAATAACAACCTATGTAAAAAAAAACGTACACACTTAGTTTTAAATCAATTTAATGGTCAACATAATCATTTATGGTCATTTTCAACCCCTTTCACTCTCATTTTATGTGACGGCATGGATTTTAAGCTCATAATTTCATATGCTTCTTCACTTTCTTTATTGATAAATGGTCATACAACTGGATACTACCAAACACTTTACGCCAGACCCACACTCTGATTACAGAACCCCATTTATTAAGGGGTCTGGTGTCTGCATTTATTTTAACCTTTGTGAATCACATTTGGTGTGTTGAGGGCACTTCCTATATAATTGGGAAAAGCGTAGGTAAAAAACTGTGTGCCCCCTTTTGTTTTTTTGATTGGAGTATCCATGATGTCCCTATTCAAAAGTTGGCAAATATAGGCTCTCATCTATTCCAGAGACTGCCGCTATGGTTCCTACTTGTAGAACGGACTACTTAGATGAGCTAGGAGAGCAATAGTGACAATGTATAGATCACACCTTAGGGTAAAGTCTACTGCAATAGGGTTTTTCTCAGCATAATAAAACCACGGACTGACAGGGTAATAATGACAGACGTAAGTGGATTTCTGACTGCATTCTTAACCTGGTAAAGTCCAGAATTAGTCACCTTCCCAGAGAACATTATTGTTACAAAACTTGTTTGGCAGAACAGCACGTCATCTGCTTTACTGTGGTTGCAACACCTATACAATGAAAGAATAAGTTGTCACATTTCACCATAACTATATCCTCCACGTAATAATATAATGCTTAACTAAAGTTGACTGAGGACATACCAGTAATTGTATTAAATAAAAACTATACCATTGCCTTAGCCGAGGCATGAATACTACATTTTTTATACTGTTTCATTTTTTTTGCTTTATTATTGGAAGTTCCTCCTCATCTACCAAAAAGTTGCCAACAGTCTAACACTAACATACAGGTGCTTCTCACAAAAGTAGAATATCAATAAAAAGTTAAATTATTTCAGTTGTTCAAAACAAAAAAATGAAACTCATATATTATATAGAGTCATTACAAAAAGAGTGATTTATTTCAAGTGTTATTTCTGTTAATGCTGATGATTATGGCTTACAGCCAATGAAAACCCAAAAGTCATTATCTCAGTAAAGACAAGGAATTTGTTGACACTTAAAAGGGGCAATTAATTTCTATATCAGCTTACTTATATATATGTGTTCAAAATTATTAGTGAACCCCAGTGAAAACAAATAAAATGAGTGGAAACCACTCGATTGAACAGTAGAGACCAACCACCAGAGCTATAGACCTAATTCCAAGAAATTAGTGGCACGGGTATACGTATTATCAAAATATTACTTTATTTGCAATGGTAATAATAACATATTATATGTGCACATGTTTGAAAGACATAAAAAATAAAAAGCATATAATAAGTGATATAAATAAAATCACCAGTATACTGTATATAAAAACCTAAATAGGTATAAGGTACACCATAAAAGGAAGGGTTAATCACAGGACTCCTACTAACAATCAATAAAATTTAGTGTGTGCCAAAAGTGCTAAAAATGGGATATAAAAATATAAAAATATAATGTCGACGTGTAAAACCAGAAAAAATGGGGTTAATTATATACCCCGCAATGTAAGCAATTATTATGGCTATACACCATGCAAAAAAGTGCAATGTGCAATCATGTAGCAAAGAAACAAAGTGCTGAGTGTACAAAAATAATTTTATATATAAAGAAAGGAGTAGTGAGAGGGAAATTTTTAGGAGTTCCTGTACCTTAAAGGCGTCACCTAATCCAAACAATGCGCACCCCGACGCGCGTTTCGGATATGAAATCCTTCGTCAGGGGGTGGCAGGTACTGAAATCAAGGAGTTTATATACAGAGGAGTGTAACCGAGGTCAGACGCCAGGGTATTGAGCGGGTATATAATTAACCCAATTTTTTCTGGTTTTACACGTCCACATTATATTTTTATATTTATATCCCATTTTTGGCACTTTTGGCACACCCTAAATTTTATTGATTGTTAGTAGGAGTCCTGTGATTAACTCTTCCTTTTATGGTGTACCTTATACCTATTTAGGTTTTTATATATGCTGGTGATTTTATTTATGTCACTTATTATATGCTTTTTATTTTTTATGTCTTTCAAACATGTGCACATATAATATGTTGTTACCATTGCAAATAAAGTAATATTTTGATAATACGTATACCCGTGCCACTAATTTCTTGAAATTAGGTCTATAGCTCTCGTGGTTGGTCTCTACCATTATCTCAGTAAATTAGAATAATTAACAAAAAAACACCTGCAAAGGCTTCCTAAGCATTTAAAAATGTCTCTTGGTCTGTTTCAGTAGACTCCACAATCATGGGGAAGACTGCTGACTTGACAGATGTCCAGAAGGCAGTCACTGACACACTCCACAAGGAGGGTAAGCCACAAAAGGTCATTGCTAAAGAATCTGGCTGTTCACAGAGTGCTGTTAATAGATATATATATATAGCATATTAATAGAAAGTTGAGTGGAAGGAAAAAGTGTGGTAGAAAAACGTGCACAATCAACTGAGATAACTGCAGCCTTGAATGGATTGTTAAGAAAAGTCCATTCAAAAATTTGGGGGAGATTCACAATGAGTGGACTGCTGCTGAAGTCATTGCTTGAAGAGCCACCACACACAGATTTATCGAGGACATGGGCTACAAGTGTTGCATTCCTTGTGTCAAGCCATTCATGAAAAATAGACAATGCCAGAAGTGTCTTACCTGGGCCAAGGAGAAAATGAACTGGACTGTTGCTCAGTCATCCAAGGTGTAAAGTTTCCACAATCAGTGATGGTTTGGGGAGCCATGTCATCTTCTGGTGTAGGTCCACTGTGTTTTATTAAGACCAGAGTCAGTGCAGCCGTCTACCAGGAAATCATTTTGAAGATGAAATTTCATTCTCCAGCAGGACTTGGCATCTGTCCACACTGCCAAAAGTACCAATACCTGGTTTGAAAACAACAGTATCACTCTGCTTGATTGGCCAGAATCTATGGGGAATTGTCAAGAGGAAGATGAGAGACACTAGACCCAACAATGCAGACAGCTGAAGGCTGAAATCAAAGCAACCTGGGCTTCCACAACACTTCAGCAGCGCCACAGGCTGATCGTCTCCATGCCACGCCGCATTGATGCAGTAATTGATGCAAAAGGAGCCCCGACCAAGTATTGACTGCATTTACTGAACATACATTTCAGTAGGCCAACATTTCGGATTTTAAAATCAGTTTTCAAGCTGGTGTTATAAAGTATTCTAATTTACAGAGATAATGACTTTCGGGTTTTCATTGGCTGTAAGCCATAATCATCAACATTAATGGAAATAAACACATGAAATGGATCACTCTGTTTGTAATGACTCTATATAATATATGAGTTTCACTTTTTCTATTGAAGAACTGAAATAAATTAACTTTTTATGATATTCTAATTTTGTGAGAAGCACCTATATGTAAATTTCAGGATGTGCCAGTTTGGGATGAGCCTCGATTCATCAAAGCAATTTAAACAGAATTCAGGTGTAAATTAATTTAAAAAGTCAAAAAATGTTGACACAACTTGGAGTTTTGATATTTTAACACAGATTCTCCCAGCTCCGCCATTAAAAGATGAGCCGTGGCATTCATTTTGGGGACTGGAGTAAGATTTGTGGTGTGGCACATGGAGGCGCAAGCCACTCATCACAGGCTCCAGGGTTATTACTCTTAACCCCTTACCAGGGCCGGTTTTAGGCAAAGTGGGGCCCTAGGCAAAGTTTAAAATGGGGCCCCAAATGCTAACATATTGCACATCACACAGAAGCATTTCGGTTGTATTTACATGTGCTGATCTCAGGCCACTAAACGAGTGTGATCGACAATATCGAAATTGTTCAACGCTTGTTTCCCGGCCTCTTTCCACCGTCTGAGAAAGAATGATGGGGACAGAACGATCACTAATAGATCACTAACAGATCACCATACAGTATCATGTTATCAGCAGCACATCTACAGTTTACACCGCCGATGTGCTGCTGAGAACAATGATTTTTATTCCGGCATAAACAATCCAATCACCCAATGAATAGGCAGCATTTTGCTTGTTTAGTATAATACACCCCATACTCCTCCATATAGTATAATGTGCCCCACAGTCCTCCATATTGTAAAATGCACATCCCATAGTCCTTCATATAATATAATGTGCCCCATAGTCTTCCATATAGTATAATACACTTCTCATAGTCCTCCATATATTAAAATATACTCCTCAGTCCTCCATATAGCATAATACACTCCTCACAGTGTTCCATATAGTATAATGCACTGCCGTAGTCATCCATGTAGTACAAATCACTTTCCATAGTATAATGAACCCCATAGTTCTTCATAAAGTATAATGTATTCCCCATAGTCCTCGATACAGTATAATGCAGCCCACATACAGGTCCTTCTCAAAAAATTAGCATATAGTGTTAAATTTCATTATTTACCATAATGTAATGATTACAATTAAACTTTCATATATTATAGATTCATTATCCACCGACTGAAATTTGTCAGGTCTTTTATTGTTTTAATACTGATGATTTTGGCCTACAACTCCTGATAACCCAAAAAACCTGTCTCAATAAATTAGCATATTTCACCCGTCCAATCAAATAAAAGTGTTTTTTAATAACAAACAAAAAAACCATCAAATAATAATGTTCAGTTATGCACTCAATACTTGGTCGGGAATCCTTTGGCAGAAATGACTGCTTCAATGCGGCGTGGCATGGAGGCAATCAGCCTGTGACACTGCTGAGATGTTATGGAGGCCCAGGATGCTTCAATAGCGGCCTTAAGCTCATCCAGAGTGTTGGGTCTTGCGTCTCTCAACTTTCTCTTCACAATATCCCACAGATTCTCTATGGGGTTCAGGTCAGGAGAGTTGGCAGGCCAATTGAGCACAGTAATACCATGGTCAGTAAACCATTTACCAGTGGTTTTGGCACTGTGAGCAGGTGCCAGGTCGTGCTGAAAAATGAAATCTTCATCTCCATAAAGCATTTCAGCCGATGGAAGCATGAAGTGCTCCAAAATCTCCTGATAGCTAGCTGCATTGACCCTGCCCTTGATGAAACACAGTGGACCAACACCAGCAGCTGACATGGCACCCCACACCATCACTGACTGTGGGTACTTGACACTGGACTTCAGGCATTTTGGCATTTCCTTCTCCCCAGTCTTCCTCCAGACTCTGGCACCTTGATTTCCGAATGACATGTGTTGTGAATTTGGATTCTGGGCTCCCCCGGTGGCCGCTTGTGGAATTGGACTTGTCATCCTCTTTCCTGTTTCACCTGGTTCCATCAGTAGTGGGTGTCGCTGTTTAAGCTCATTTCTCTGGTGGTTTCTTGCCGGTCAACAATGTTATCTGATGCCTCTCAGTGCTTGTTCCTGCTTCTAGACAACTACTAGATAAGTTGGACTTTTGTCCATGTTTTGTTTTGCCTATTTGTTCCAGTTCACAGCTGAAGTTTTGTTACTGTGTCTGGAAAGCTCTCGTTGATCAGGGATTGCTACTCTGGCGTTATGAGTTAATGCCAGAGTTTAAGGTAATCTCTGGATGGTGTTTTGTTAGTGTTTTTCTGCTGACCATGAAAGTATACTATCTGTCTTCTGCTATCTAGTAAGCGGACCTCAAATTTGCTAAGACTATTTTCCTGCTGCGTTTGTTGTTTCATCTGAACTCACCGTCATTATATGTGGGGGGCTACTGTCTTCTTTGGAATATTTCTCTAGAGGTGAGCCAGGTCTTATATTTCCCTCTGCTAGCTATTTAGGTCTTAGGCCAGAGCTGGGCATCTAGCGTTAAATAGGAAATGCTACCTGGCTATTTCTAGTTGCGCGGCAGGCTTAGTTCATGGTCAGTATAGTTCCATCTTCCGAGAGCTTGTCCCTCTATAGGCTTGCTATGATCTCTGCTTGCAGAGATCATGACAGTTTGACCGGCCAATAAAGTGTTAAAGACCCAGGTTGAGAAAGGAGAGTTCTAAGAAGTCTGCTGGAATTTTTTTTTTTTTTTTCTCCTCCAGTCTGCCTTGCTGCAGTTTTTTTTTTTTCTCTCTCTCCTCCTAATCTCTGTATGCTCTGTGTGCACCTGACAATAATGGATCTCCAGAGTGTAACTGCGGGTTTGAATAATCTCATCACGAAAGTACAAAATTTACAAGATTTTGTGGTACATGCTCCGGTATCTGAACCGAGAATTCCCTTGCCGGAGTTCTTCACAGGGAATAGAGCTAGCTTCCAGAATTTCCGAAATAATTGTAAGCTTTATTTGTCCCTGAAGTCTCGTTCAGCTGGAGACCCTGCTCAGCAGGTTAGGATTGTGATTTCCTTGCTCAGGGGTGACCCTCAAGATTGGGCCTTCTCATTGCCAGCAGGGGATCCTGCGTTACGCGATGTGGATGCGTTTTTTCTGGCCTTGGGCTTGCTTTATGAGGAACCTCATTTGGAACTTCAGGCAGAAAAAACTTTGATGGCACTATCTCAGGGGCAAGACGAAGCTGAAGTTTTCTGCCAAAAATTCCGTAAATGGTCTGTGCTTACTCAGTGGAATGAGTGCGCCTTGGCGGCAACTTTCAGAGAAGGTCTCTCTGATGCCGTTAAGGATGTTATGGTGGGGTTCCCTTTGCCTGCAGGTCTGAATGAGTCCATGACAATGGCTATTCAGATTGATAGGCGTCTGCGGGAGCGCAAACCGGTGCACCATCTGGCGGTGTCTATGGAAAAGACGCCAGAAAGTATGCAGTGTGATAGAATTCTGTCCAGGAGCGAGCGACAGAATTTTAGACGGAAGAATGGATTGTGTTTCTATTGTGGGGATTCTACTCATGTTATATCAGCATGCTCTAGGCGTACAAAGAAGCTTGATAAGTCTGTTTCCATTGGCACCATTCAGTCTAAGTTTATTTTGTCTGTAACCCTGATTTGCTCTTTGTCATCCATTGCCACGGATGCCTATGTTGACTCTGGCGCCGCTCTGAGTCTTATGGATTGGTCCTTTGCCAATCGTTGTGGTTTTGATTTAGAGCCTTTGGAGACTCTTATTCCTCTGAAGGGGATTGACTCCACCCCATTGGCTAATAATAAACCACAATACTGGACACAAGTAACCATGCGTATCAATCCGGATCACCAGGAGATTATTCGTTTCCTGGTGCTGTATAATTTACATGACGATTTGGTACTGGGATTGCCATGGTTGCAGTCTCACAACCCAGTCTTGGACTGGAGAGCAATGTCTGTGTTGAGCTGGGGATGTAAGGGTATTCATGGGGACGTACCTTTGGTTTCTATTTCGTCGTCCATTCCCTCTGAAGTCCCTGAGTTCCTCTCTGATTATCAAGACGTCTTTGACGAACCCAAGCTTGGGTCGTTACCTCCGCACCGTGAGTGCGATTGTGCCATAGATTTGATACCGGGTTGTAAATATCCAAAGGGTCGTTTGTTTAATTTGTCTGTGCCGGAACATGCTGCTATGCGGGAATATATAAAGGAGTCTTTGGAAAAGGGACATATTCGTCCATCTTCTTCTCCCTTGGGAGCTGGGTTTTTCTTTGTCTCAAAAAAAGACGGCTCTTTGAGACCATGTATTGATTATCGGCTTCTGAATAAGATCACTGTTAAGTATCAATACCCATTGCCATTGCTTACTGATTTGTTTGCTCGTATAGAGGGTGCTAAGTGGTTCTCTAAAATTGATCTTCGTGGGGCGTATAATTTGGTGCGGATCAGGCAGGGGGATGAGTGGAAGACCGCATTTAATACGCCCGAGGGCCACTTTGAGTATTTGGTCATGCCTTTTGGTCTTTCTAATGCCCCTTCAGTTTTCCAGTCTTTTATGCATGATATTTTCCGCGATTTTCTGGATAAATTTATGATAATATATCTGGATGATATTCTGATTTTTTCTGATGACTGGGACTCTCATGTCCAGCAGGTCAGGAGAGTTTTTCAGGTTCTGCGGTCTAATTCTTTATGTGTGAAGGGGTCTAAGTGCGTTTTTGGGGTCCAGAAAATTTCCTTTTTGGGGTATATTTTTTCTCCCTCTTCCATTGAGATGGATCCCGTCAAGGTGCAAGCTATTTGTGACTGGACTCAGCCCTCCTCTCTTAAGGGTCTTCAGAGATTTTTGGGCTTTGCCAACTTTTACCGCCGATTTATTGCTGGTTTTTCGGATGTCGTTAAACCACTGACTGATTTGACCAGACAAGGCGCTGATGTTGCTAATTGGTCCCCTCATGCTGTAGAGGCCTTTCAGGAGCTTAAGCGCCGTTTTGCCTCTGCCCCTGTGTTGCGTCAGCCTGATGTGAATCTGCCTTTTCAGATTGAGGTTGACGCTTCGGAGATCGGAGCTGGGGCAGTGTTGTCGCAGAAAGGTTCCGACTGCTCCGTCATTAGGCCTTGTGCCTTCTTTTCTCGCAAATTTTCGCCCGCAGAGCGGAATTATGATGTTGGGAATCGGGAGCTTTTGGCCATGAAGTGGGCGTTTGAGGAGTGGCGCCATTGGCTCGAGGGGGCTAGGCATCAGGTGGTGGTATTGACTGACCACAAAAATTTGATTTATCTTGAGACTGCCAGACGCCTGAATCCTAGACAGGCGCGCTGGTCTTTATTTTTTTCTCGCTTTAATTTTGTGGTGTCATACCTACCGGGTTCTAAGAATGTTAAGGCAGATGCCCTTTCTAGGAGTTTTGACCCGGACTCTCCTGGTAATTCTGAACCCACAGGTATCCTTAGGGAGGGAGTAATTTTGTCGGCCGTTTCTCCTGATCTGCGGCGGTCCTTGCAAGAGTTTCAGGCGGATAGACCGGATCGTTGTCCGCCTGATAGACTGTTTGTTCCGGATGATTGGACCAGCAGAGTCATCTCTGAGGTACATTCTTCTGCATTGGCAGGTCATCCCGGAATTTTTGGTACCAGGGATTTGGTGGCAAGATCCTTCTGGTGGCCTTCCCTGTCACGAGATGTGCGAGTCTTTGTGCAGTCATGTGACGTTTGTGCTCGGGCCAAGTCTTGTAGTTCTCGGGCTAGCGGACTGCTGTTGCCCTTGCCTATTCCTAAGAGGCCTTGGACACACATCTCGATGGATTTTATTTCAGATCTGCCTGTTTCCCAGAAGATGTCTGTCATCTGGGTGGTCTGTGACCGTTTCTCTAAAATGGTCCATTTGGTTCCTCTGCCCAAGTTGCCTTCTTCTTCTGAGTTGGTTCCTCTGTTTTTTCAGAATGTTGTCCGATTGCACGGTATTCCTGAGAATATTGTTTCTGACAGAGGTACCCAATTTGTGTCTAGATTTTGGCGGGCATTCTGTGCTAGGATGGGCATAGATTTGTCTTTTTCATCTGCTTTTCACCCTCAGACTAATGGCCAGACCGAGCGGACTAATCAGACCCTTGAGACATATCTGAGGTGTTTTGTCTCTGCTGACCAGGATGATTGGGTTGCTTTTTTGCCATTGGCAGAGTTCGCCCTCAATAATCGGGCCAGTTCTTCCACCTTGGTGTCCCCGTTTTTCTGTAATTCGGGGTTTCACCCTCGATTTTCCTCCGGTCAGGTGGAATCCTCGGATTGTCCTGGAGTGGATGCGGTGGTGGAGAGATTGCATCACATCTGGGGGCAGGTTATGGACAATTTGAAGTTGTCCCAGGAGAAGACTCAGCGTTTTGCCAACCGTCGTCGTCGTGTTGGTTCTCGGCTTTGTGTTGGAGATTTGGTGTGGTTGTCTTCTCGTTTTGTCCCTATGAGGGTCTCTTCTCCTAAGTTTAAGCCTCGGTTTATCGGCCCTTATAGAATATTGGAGATTCTTAATCCTGTTTCTTTCCGTTTGGACCTCCCTGCGTCCTTTTCCATTCATAACGTTTTTCATCGGTCGTTATTGCGCAGGTATGAGGTGCCTGTTGTACCTTCAGTTGAGCCTCCTGCTCCGGTGTTGGTTGAGGGTGAGTTGGAGTACGTTGTGGAGAAAATTTTGGACTCTCGTGTTTCCAGACGGAAACTCCAGTATCTGGTCAACTGGAAGGGTTACGGCCAGGAGGATAATTCTTGGGTCAATGCATCTGATGTTCATGCTTCTGATCTTGTTCGTGCCTTCCATAGGGCTCATCCTGGTCGCCCTGGTGGATCTGGTGAGGGTTCGGTGCCCCCTCCTTGAGGGGGGGGTACTGTTGTGAATTTGGATTCTGGGCTCCCCCGGTGGCCGCTTGTGGAATTGGACTTGTCATCCTCTTTCCTGTTTCACCTGGTTCCATCAGTAGTGGGTGTCGCTGTTTAAGCTCATTTCTCTGGTGGTTTCTTGCCGGTCAACAATGTTATCTGATGCCTCTCAGTGCTTGTTCCTGCTTCTAGACAACTACTAGATAAGTTGGACTTTTGTCCATGTTTTGTTTTGCCTATTTGTTCCAGTTCACAGCTGAAGTTTTGTTACTGTGTCTGGAAAGCTCTCGTTGATCAGGGATTGCTACTCTGGCGTTATGAGTTAATGCCAGAGTTTAAGGTAATCTCTGGATGGTGTTTTGTTAGTGTTTTTCTGCTGACCATGAAAGTATACTATCTGTCTTCTGCTATCTAGTAAGCGGACCTCAAATTTGCTAAGACTATTTTCCTGCTGCGTTTGTTGTTTCATCTGAACTCACCGTCATTATATGTGGGGGGCTACTGTCTTCTTTGGAATATTTCTCTAGAGGTGAGCCAGGTCTTATATTTCCCTCTGCTAGCTATTTAGGTCTTAGGCCAGAGCTGGGCATCTAGCGTTAAATAGGAAATGCTACCTGGCTATTTCTAGTTGCGCGGCAGGCTTAGTTCATGGTCAGTATAGTTCCATCTTCCGAGAGCTTGTCCCTCTATAGGCTTGCTATGATCTCTGCTTGCAGAGATCATGACAGACATGCAAAATTTGCTTTCATCAGAAAAAAGTACTTGGGACCACTTAGCAACAGTCCAATGCTGCTTCTCTGTAGCCCAGGTCAGGCGCTTCTGCCGCTGTTTCTGGTTCAAAAGTGGCTTTACCTGGGGAATGTGGCACCTGTAGCCCATTTCCTGCACACGCCTGTGCACGGTGGCTCTGGATGTTTCCACACCAGACTCAGTCCACTGCTTCCTCAGGTTCCCCAAGGTCTGGAATCGGTCCTTCTCCACAATCTTCCTCAGGGTCCGGTCACCTCTTCTCGTTGTACAGCGTTTTCTGCCACATTGTTTCCTTCCAACAGACTTACCATTGAGGTGCCTTGATACAGCACTCTGGGAACAGCCTATTTGTTGAGAAATTTCTTTCTGGGTCTTACCCTCTTGCTTGAGGGTGTCAATGATGGCCTTCTTGACATCTGTCAGGTCGCTAGTCTTACCCATGATGGGGGTTTTGAGTAATGAACCAGGCAGGGAGTTTTTAAAAGCCTCAGGTATCTTTTGCATGTGTTTAGAGTTAATTAGTTGATTCAGAAGATTAGGGTAATAGGTCGTTTAGAGAACCTTTTCTTGATATGCTAATTTATTGAGACAGGTTTTTTGGGTTATCAGGAGTTGTAGGCCAAAATCATCAGTATTAAAACAATAAAAGACCTGACAAATTTCAGTTGGTGGATAATGAATCTATAATATATGAAAGTTTAATTGTAATCATTACATTATGGTAAATAATGAAATTTAACACTATATGCTAATTTTTTGAGAAGGACCTGTATAGTATAATGCAGCCAGCACCCCACAGAGTATAATGCAGCCACCCCACAGAGTATAATGTAACCCCCCAGAGTATAATGTAACCCCCCACAGAGTATAATGCAACCTCCCCATAGAATATAATGCTGCCCCCCATATAGTATAATGTAGCTCCCTCATAGAGTATGATGCAATCACCCCTCATAGAATATAAATATAATACAGCCCCCCATAAAATATAATGTAGCCCCGAACAGGATATAATACAGCCCACCGACCCATAAAATATAATGTAGCCCCATTAAAGAGTAAGATGTAATCATCCCTCATAAAATCTAATAAAGCCCCCCACAGAATATAATGCAGCCCCCCATAGTATATAACACAGCCTCCTCCATAGAATATAATGTACCCCCCAAATATATAACACAGTCACATAGTATATAACACAGCCTCCCCATAGAATATAATATACCCCAATAGTATATAGCACAGCCCACATAGTAGTATATGAGAGGTAGAAGCGTGTGCACTACTATATACGGTGCTAGGGTAGGTTCCCACACCATGTGTAACTCAAAAGAAATAACCTGGCACTCAACTTAATGCTGTAAGTGGTTTAATTGTAGTACCAAAACGTTTTGGTCCTAGTTCAGGACCTTCATCAGTTACGTACTAATTAGTAGACGTATCAGGCATTGTGTCAGAGAACACACTGTAATCTATGTCTGCTAATAGATTGCTCATGAATAGCCGTATAGAGATTAGAATGGGCTTTTGCAGCATGTGTGCCTCAGTGCTCAGACGCGGTGTCCCCCGCTCATCTCAGTAGTATATAGCACAGCCCACATAGTAATATATAGCACTGCCCACATAGTAGTATATAGCACAGCCCAAACAGTAGTATACAGCACTGCCCACACAGTAGTATATAGCACTGCCCACACAGTAGTACACAGCACTGCCCACACATTAGTATACAGCACTGCCCACACAGTAGTATATAGCACTACCCACACAGTAGTATATAGCACTGCCCACACAGTAGTATATAGCACAGCCCACACAGTAGTATACAGCACTGCCCACACAGTAGTATATAGCACAGCCCACACCGTAGTAAACAGCACAGCCCACATCCTCCCTTCCCTCCCCTCCCTTCCTCTCCCTTCCCGAGAATAGCCCCGCAGTCTAGTAAAAAAAGAAAAAAAACAAGCTCCTCTCCTTATGCCCGCGGAGCTCCCTGCTTCTGTCTCGGCGCCTGCCGCTGCACTGCTTGGGACACAGTGAGTGCGCGCGCACCCGCAGTGTCAGAGGCAGAGCGGGGAATGATGGGAGAGGGAGCGTCAGGTGATGCTCTCTCCTCCATCATTGCATTGAACTGTACTGGCAGACGCCGGTAGAGTTCAATGCGGCGGGGGAGTCGGCCCTGGCAGCAGGTGGGCCCCCCTGCCTCACAGGAGCCCCATAGCGGCTGCGTGACTTGCCACTAGCTGGGGGCCCCTGGGGGAGCGGGGGCCCCAGGCAGCTGCCTGGTCTGCCTGCCCCTAACGCCGGCCCTGCCCCTTACCGACATCTGCCATACATAAACGGTGCAAGGGGGAGCGGGTTTATGGAGCAGGCTCACAAGGTGATTTCGCCCCATACTTTTCATATAATGGCTGTGACAGAAAGCCAGGATTTTCCTATAACAGCTACGGGTGGAGAATTAAATAAGACAGCACTCTGTAGTGCCAAAACTTGCAAACATGAAATATGAAAATTGAATTGCATGACTGCACTAGAAATATGAAAAATTGAGAAAGTTTAGCGCATAAATTGGCCAATTCATGTGTAACTGGTAGCCACGATAAGGCATTTCTCGTTTACCAGGACCTATCAATGCCATCCTCACTTAGAATAAAGTCTTCATCTGTATGGGAACCTGTGAGTCCTCTCTTTGACTAAAAATCTACATCTCTGTGGAGGGGATTCCCTAGCAACCAGGCAACCCCCACATGTACTTATGCTGGCTAACAGATGTAAATCATTCAGCTGCGGCGTTGAAAACTAAATCTCTGAGTACTTACAAATACTCAGAGGACACCCGAGCGTGCTCGGGAAATCTCGAGTACTGAGTATATTCTCTCATCACTAGTCTTGATTAAAAATGCCTGAAGCTAAGAGGAGGAGTGCTCAGTCAGAAGGCTAAAGAATACAAATATCAAAAAACTGACCGTCACATCCAAACATAGATTAAATGTGAACAGGTGCTAACCTAGAGTCACCAACTCATGTACAATAAAATAAATAAGGCAGCACTCTGTAGCGCCAAAACTTGCAAACATGAAATATGAAGATTGAATTGCATTACTGCACTAGAAATATGAAAAATTGAGAAAGTTTAGCGCATAAATTAGCCAATTCATGTGTACCTGGTAGCCACGATAAGGCATTTCTTGTTTACCAGGACCTATCAATTCCATCCTCACTTAGAATAAAGTCTTCATCTGTATGGGAACCTGTGAGTCCTCTCTTTGACTAAAAATCTACATCTCTGTGGAGGGGTAGGGTCCTGTCTTGATTTAAAACTCACAGGTTCCCATACAGATGAAGACTTTATTCTAAGTGAGAATGGCATTGATAGGTCCTGGTAAATGAGAATTGGATTTTTTTTTTCGTTTTCCAGTACACCATGTGGCAAAATACTCTGCTCATACGTCTAGGAGGACAGATAATAAAAAAGTTATGGCTCTTGGAAGAAGGAGAGGAAAAAACAAACTGCGGAGAATCCCATGTCAGGAAGGGGTTCATGAATGATAAAACAGAGCAATGGAGTTTACCTAAGCCCAGGGCCAAACTGAGCATTGGGCAATTCTTGCAAATGCCATAAGGGCTGGTGCCTGTGGATCGCCCCCAGAGTAGGGCAATGGGGTACTCGGCACCGGGTCCTGCGATTCGGGGTATGTCACGGTGGCTGACCCGGTCCGTGGCCCTCAGGGGTGTCCAGTAAAAGAGTTTATATATGGGCAAGGTGCAGTAAAGAACGAGGAGACAGGTTTGCAGTCTTTTACCTTGTTTACTGAAGACTTCAGATGGTATCCTCAGCCCGGAGCGCCAGATGACAGGGCAGGCAGAGTCCGGTCGGTCAGAAGGCAATTCCAGAGTCCCCCTATCCAGGTGGAAATCAGTAGCCTTCCTTCTAGTGCCTGTGTGTTGTAGTACCTCCCTGCTGAGCTTCCTGGTAAGGTCCTCACATCTCTTGTAGATGTTCTGGATGTTATTTCTTCCTCTCTGTCCCCCAGATGGTATGGATAGGATAAACCCATATGACTGATGGCCTGAGGCTTGTTTATAGGGACCCTAGAGATGCCCTGACCCCACAAGTTGCCACCGTGTCTTCTTAGGTATTAAGGTCAGGCAGCCAACTTGGAACTGACTGTCCTGCCGGTCTCTGGAGCAAGGCTTAGAGACAGTGGCTCCCTCGGTGTTCCTGGCTACCGGCTTCTGCGCCTCAGAAAGGAGCAGCTTGTTCCTGGCTGATCTCCCTCTGGTATTTCTCTCCTGTTCTCTGCTTCCTGCACACTCTCTGCAGTATGTTCACCTTTTAGTGTCTTTTCCCAGGAGTTACAGCACTTCATGCAAGCGAGCTCCTCTCCTTCTGTCTGCCTGACAGGAACTGAACTCCTTTTCCCTCCAGATCAGGATGTTAAATAGGAGAGTTCACCCTAAACAGGCTTAGCGCTCCTCCTTCTGGTCTGGAGTGTGAACATGTTGCATGTGTGTGATACCTGAATGTGGTTGTCTTCCATTGCCTTCAGACATGACATCACTTTTCCCCTGAAAGGATAATGAAATCACTGCGACGACCAGGACACTGGGGCACCGCACCTGTAGTGGGCCGCTTGATCCGTTCTTGGTGTCAGGGAAGTCGGCCATAGCTAAATACAAGAAAGCTAAAGGCATAGCTCCCAACCGTCCCTCATTGTGCGGGATTGTCCCGGTTTTCAGCCTCTGCCCCGCACTCCCGCATGGGACGCTCTAATCCCGCGGCGCAGACAGCAGGACCGACACGCCCCCTTGTATAGTTAAGCCATGCCCCGGGCCTTTACCCTTCTGTATGGCTGCCTGCTTTCTGCGCACAGGACCTGTGATGAGGTCACAGGAGGGGAGGAGTCAGGGGTCACATGATCGGCAGATCAGGACCTCCGTGGATTGCAGGACTTGGCTGTGCTGGTTGCTGCCACCTTGCCACATGGTCCTGCAGGAGGTAAGTAATGCCTTGTATGGGGCCAGGAGGTGTACAGTGTGGATGTAGCAGAGCCGTGTGTGTACGAGGTGTATGGAGCGGAGCCGTGTGTGTGCGAGGTGTATGGAGCGGAGCAGTGTGTGTGCGAGGTGTGCGGAGCGGAGCCGTGTGTGTGCGAGGTGTGCGGAGCGGAGCCATGTGTGTGAGGTGTGTGGAGCGGAGCCGTGTGTGTGCGAGGTGTGCGGAGCGGAGCCGTGTGTGTGCGAGGTGTGCGGAGCGGAGCCGTGTGTGTGCGAGGTGTGCGGAGCGGAGCCGTGTGTGTGCGAGGTGTGCGGAGCGGAGCCGTGTGTGTGCGAGGTGTGCGGAGTGGAGCCGTGTGTGTGCGAGGTGTGCGGAGCGGAGCGCGTGTGTACGGAGCGGAGCCGTGTGCAAAGTGTACGGAGCGCAGCCGCGTGTGTAGGAGTAGCTATGTGTGGCCATTATATGGTACGAAGTATCATGTGTGGCCAATATACAGTATGGAGCATCATGTGCAGTCATTATACAGTATGGAGCATCATGTGGAGTCATTATATAGTATGGAGCATCATGTGGGGTCATTATACAGTATGGAGCATCATGTGCAGTCATTATACAGTATGGAGCATCATGTGGGGTCCTTATACAGTATGGAGCATCATGTGCGGTCATTACAGTATGGAGCATCATGTGGGGTCATTATACAGTATGGAGCATCATGTGCGGTCATTACAGTATGGAGCATCATGTGGGGTCATTATACAGTATGGAGCATCATGTGCGGTCATTACAGTATGGAGCATCATGTGCGGTCAGTATACAGCATGGAGCATCATGTGCGGTCATTACAGTATGGAGCATCATGTGGGGTCATTACAGTATGGAGCATCATGTGCGGTCATTATACAGTATGGAGCATCATGTGTGGCCATTATACAGTATGGAGCATCATGTGTGGTCATTATACAGTATGGAGCATCATGTGCAGTAATTATACGGTATGGAGCATCATGTGCAGCCAGTATACAGTATGGAGCATCATGTGCGGTCATTATACAGTATGGAGCATCATGTGTGGCCATTATACAGTATGGAGCACTGTGTGGCCATATTTTTTTGTTTATAATTATTGTATATGAAACAGTGTGATCAGCAGTGCTAAATGGGTGTGGTTGGGACGTGGATACGGGTGTGGCTAATTATGAAAGGGTGTGGTCAGAGGCGTGGCCTAAAATTTGCCGCGGCGCACGTTGCTCGCCGCAAACTTTGTCCCTCTTTCCCATCTTCAAAAGTTGGGAGGTATGGCTAAAGGACCTTCGGTGATGTCATGAGCATGTGATTAATCGCATTCATATATAGGTGGGATCAGAATACCAGCAGGGCTGGAGGTCACGTGATCCATTCATCACAGAGAAGGATGTGCCTGCACTGCATTGCCTGCCGGGATGTGGCACCGCACGAGAGTGATAATGTGTGCGGGCGCTGCAGTCACCTGACCAGGATGGGGGTTGGAGCGGTCATTAACCCCTGCAGCGCCAGACAGGTGTGTGAGGTGCCACAATAGCGACTGCAAGACCCCAATAGTAGCCGGGCATGTACTGCGAGGAGCTGTTGTGAACTACAGGTACCAGGGAGTCTCTGCGTACCAAGCTGTGTAGAGGTGTGTGGGACGGGCGTGTGTGAGAAAAACACAGCAGAAAAAGGGCCGATGTGCCATCACCAGGTCACAATTCTAATGCACTGCAGCAGCTGCCATAATAAAGGGGGCAATGAACTGGTGAGAGTAACCACCATGGAGGGGGGCTGACTAGTAATATAACTGCACTCGGAGGAGGTGTGTATAAGACACTTGTCACACGCTGCGCCACTGTCAGCGGCGCAATGCTGCAGTATTCTGCATCGTCACTGGTCCACTGACCAGTGCACTTCGCCTCCTGCAGCTATGAGTATATTCTGTGATTACTTGAATTACCTTTGATTCGTTTTGATAACATCTGTACTCCTATTTTTCATGATATAGTGTGTTGATTTATTCTTTATATTGGTGTGTCGACTGATTCACTTGATCATTTGATTCTGCTTATCTTCGGTGTCGGTGGCTGTCCTCCTAAGGGGCCTGCTCACTACGGTTAGGGTATGTTTCCACGGTCAGTGTCAAACGCGCAGCGTCCAGATGTTACAGCATAGTGGAGGGGATTTCATGAAATCCTGTCTCCACTATGCGTTAAAAGACGCAGGCGGCAGACCCACGTAAACAAAAATGCGGCGCGTCTTTTCAGAACGCACCATGCCTGTTTACAATGCGGTGACACTCCGTTGCCGCACCGTAAATTTCCCATAGACTATCATTAGATGCGGTAAAACCGCATCTAATGATCAGTCACATGCGTAGTAACTGCGCAAACGCAGCTTAAGCTACTTTCACACTAGTCCGTCAGTATGGGCCGTCACAAATCGTCGGTCCAACGTACCAGCGGACAGTGTGTTAATGTAGCACAATGTGGGCAGCGGATGCAGTTTTACAACCCATTGTGAGTTCCGGGGAGGAGGGGGCAAAGTTTCGGCCACGCATGCGCGGTCGAAAATGGCATACTCAACGCACAAAAAAAGTTACATGGAACTTTTTTTGTGCCGACGGTCCACCAAAACACAACGCATCCGTCGCACGACGGATGCGACGTGTGGCAATCCGTCGCTATGCGTCGCTAATAAAAGTCTATGGAGAAAAAACGCATCCTGCTGGCAACTTTGCAGGATGCGTTTTTTCTCCAAAACGATGCATTGAGACATGCGTCACGCGATGCTAAGGTGAAAGTAGCCTTACTATGCATGTCTACTAATTTAAATAAGGTCTTACCTGTCACACCGCTGGAAGTCTGCGTCCACTGCAGTTCTCACGATAACTTAGCTTACCGCGAGAACTACCGTGCACGTGACCGGGGGTAATCTCCTGTCACCCTAGGCTAGTTCTCACGGTCAGCTGACCGCTAGAGCTATAGTCTAGGTGATCGCCAGAGAGTTTTTTCTTTTTCCAGGAGAACGAGGGCATCGCAGGAATGAGCGTACAATAAAATGGGAAAACTGTGTGGTGTTTTAGTTCGTTAAAATACTTTATTCTTCGTGTGTGTGTTTTATTAACCCTTTACCAACTATAGGATTAGTAATGGTAGGTATCTTATTGACTCCTTTCCATTACTAAGCCGGCTTAATGTCACCTTACAAAGGTGACATTAACCCCTTATTACTCCATATGCCACCGCTACAGGGCAGTGGGAAGAGAGAGGCTAAGTGCCGGAATTGGCGCATCTTACAGATGCGCCATTTCTGGGGTGGCTGGGAACTGGTACTTGTAGCCGGGGGAGGCAATATCCATGGCCCCTTCTTAGGACATGAATATCAGCCCACAGCTGTCTGCATAGCTTTTCTGGCTATAAATTATAGGGGGACCCCACATCATTTCTTGGGGGGGTCCCCCTATTTTAATAGCCAGTAAAGGCTAAATATACAGCTGCGGGCTGATTTTCATAGCCTGGGACACTCCATGGATATTATCCCCTTCCCAGGCTGAAAACATCAGCCCCTAGTCGCTGGCTTTCCCTCACTGGTGCAGAAAATTGTGCGGGAGCCAACGTCATTTTGTATTTCCATTTTTTTTATAAATTACACAGATATTGCATTTAAGGCCGGGGTCACACTTGCAAGAAACTCGCATGAGTCTCGCACCTCAATACCCGACACTTCCGCTGGCACTCGGACCGGAGCGTTCAGCTGCATAGAAATGCATGCAGCTGCACACTCTGGTCCCGAGTGCCAGCGGCAGTGCCAGGTTTTGAGGTGCGAGACTCATGCGAGTTTCTTGCAAGTGTGACCATGGCTTAATGCAGATTTTGTGTGTGTGTCTTTATTTAAGGCCGGGATCACAAATGAGAGAAACTCAGATGAGTCTTGCATCTTAATACTCACCACTGCCGTCACTCGGGAGCGGAGCTGCGGCTGCATAGAAATACATGTGGATTGCCCCCAGAGTGGGGCAATGGGGTACTCGGCACCGGGTCCTTCTCAGTTCTGGGAATGTCACGGTGGCCTGACCCGGTCCGTGGCCCTTTTGAGGGGCGTCCAATTAAAGGTGTAGTTTGTCTAGTGTTCGTGACGCCACCTGTGGTGTTCGGTCAGGGTGACCGACGCTGCTTAGGGGTCCGCTGGGGTGATGGAGTGGCAGCTAGATGGTATACCTTCCCACAGGTGAAGTATGTCCCCAGGGCGGGGACAGTGGTGGTGGACGATGTAAGGCGCAATGAATAACAAGGACACAAGGTTGCAGTCTCTTTACCTTTTACTGAAGACTTCAGCATCCACAGCCCAGAGCACCGATCACAGGGCAGGCAGAGTCTGGCCGGTCTGAAGGCAAATCCAGAGCTCTCTTATCCAGGTGGAAATCAGTAGCCTTCCTTTTAGCGCCTGTGTGTTGTAGTACTTCCCTGCTGAGCACCACGGGATAGTCCTCACAACCTTTGTAGATCTTCTAGATGTTATTTCTTCCTCTCTGTCCCCCAGAAGGTATGGATAGGACAAACCCGTTTGACTGGGATGGCCTGAGGCTTGTTTATAGGGACCCTAGAGACGCCCCGACCCCCACAATTTGCCACCGTGTCTTCTTAGGTATTAAGGTCGGGCAGCCAACTTGGAATTGACTGTCCTGCCGGTCTCTGAAGTAATGCGTAGAGTAAATTACTCCCTCGGTGTTCCGGCCACCGGCTACGCGCCTCAGAAGGAGGCTGCCCGTCTCGAGGCAGAACTCCTCCTGGTGTTTTCTCCTTGTGCTGTGACTTAGTTTCTCACTCTCTACAATACACTTCTCTTCGTGTCCTTTCTTAGGATGCTGCCGCACGTGGGGCAGGCGCAGCTCCGTATCTTTCTGTCTCGTGCTAGGCCTCTGTCAGGATCCCACCCCTGACAGGGACCCTCTGTCTGCAGCTCAGATGTTCCTCCTTTCCCCCTGTCTGCCTGACAGGTGTTGCCTGGGCAAAGCCCAGCCAGCTTCTCTCTAACTTTCTATCCAGCCCACCAGTTTTACCCTTCTGTGAGGAGTGCCCTACTAGATAGGAGCATGGCTCCCCCTGGTGGTCTGGAGTGTGAAGTGTGTTGTGATGCTGTGATACCTGGAAAGATGAACTCCTTTAGTGCCATCAGACGTAATATCACTCCTCCTGGTGGAAGAATGACATTACTGCAGCAACCAGGACTCTGGGGCGCTGCACATGCAGCCGCACGCTCTGCTCCCGAATGCCAGCGGCAGTGCCGGGTATTAAGATGGGAGACTCGCCAAGTTTCTCGCATGTGTGATCCCAGCTTAATTATTTATGTATCATTTTATTATGTTTATTACTTAACATCAGGTTTGGTATTATCTATAGATAAATCTATCTATTATCTATCTATTGATATATCTAGCTATCTAGATATATCTATCTATAGATAGATAGATCTACTTGTAACCTACAAGTGTACAAAGATATTATACAGTGAGCATCTGACAAGTGGGCCTGTGTAACTTCAAATGCCAGGGCTGAATTTTAGTCCTAGTCCGGCCCTGCCTAAGCCCCACCTATAAGTAGATATTTACACAATGATTTTGGTCACTCGTCGGCCTGGAACATTCTGGATAGAATTAGAAATCAATTTAAGCACCATTAGAGAAGTGCCCACCCAACAAGCTCATTTTTCTTTGTTTCACCTTTCCTACTCAGTATGGGAAAGAGAGTCATCTGACCATGTTAGGGATCATTCACATGTCAGTATTTTGCATTAGTGTTTGTATGCCAAAAGCAAGAGTGGAACCTACAGATATAAACTATAATTTAATTATTGACACCTGTTCTGTGTTTTCGAGACACTCCTTGGTGTTGGAAGACAAGTAATAATGAAATACTGATAAAAATACTGATGCCTGAATAAAGCATATTTTGCACATGTGGTATGATATAATGGAAGGTGTTGCAGGGACTAGTCAGAGCTACTCTAATGGTGTAAATTAGAAAGGACATTTGGAATGTTAAAGAAAACTCACTGTAATTAACACTTTGGTTTAATTCAAAAATGGTACCATGACCAAGGATAAATGCCAAATTCAAAATTTCTTTACAATGTGCAGTACTGTTATATAATCCACTAGAGAACCTTCTATTGCTTTGATCATTGTCATTTATTTAGCTGTTGTGTTTTTTGACTGTCTCAGTTTGACAGCTAAGGCGATCTTGCCCTAAAGACTTAGGCTAAGTTCACACACAAGTTTTTGCTTTTTTTCAGAAGCCCAACCCTTTTTGCTTGGTTGTAAAAATGCTGCTTCAAAACAACTTTTTCAGCATTTTCAACCGTATTTTGAGCGAGGAGGACTTGTGCGATTTGTCAATAGTACATGTTTAGTAAAGCTAGTTTTATTCACAAAAATGCTCCAAAAATACTTTGAAACTGTTTGTTGCAGTGTTTTTTCACTTTCTCATTTCTTTCTGAGTGAAAAAAATGCTGCAAAAACGCTGAAATTTGGACATATTGCATGTTGGAATCCAACATGGACAATATAGATAACATGTCTAATATGACTAAACTTACAATTTGATTCAAAAACTCTGGATAGCACTAGAGGTCATCAAAAGACTACATCAAAGAGATAGACCATGTTCTATGGGGTTATGTAGAACCTGTGAGGCAGGAATACAATTGTGTGTCCTGTGGTTTGGTGCCTTTCGTTCTGAGTAAAGAGAGCACCTACAATTAAGATGCATATCTTGTCTGGCTTCTTAAGGTACCGTCACACTCAGCGACGCTGCGGCGATATAGACAACGAGCCGACCTAAACTAGATCGCTGGAGCGTCGCTGTTTAGGTCGCTGTAGAGACGTCAAACACAGAAACTCCAGAACGATGTAGGAGCGATCCAGTGACGTAACGGCGACTCACTTCTCGTTCTCGCAGGTTGTTAGCTCCATGTCAAACATTGCTGGCGTCATTGCTTTTGATGTCAAACATGACGATACATGCCGACCTGGCGACGAAATAAAGTTCTGGACTTCTAGCTCCGACCAGCGATGGCACAGCGGGATCCAGATCGCTGCTGCGTGTCAAACACAACGAGATCGCTATCCAGGATGCTGCAACGTCACGGATTGTTGTCCTCGTTGCAAAGTTGCTGAGTGTGACGGTACCTTTAGAGAGTACATAATCCCTGTGGTGGTTGGATTACAAATCATTGTTCTTGATGGGCATCTTGTCTCCAGCCCAAATCTAATTTGATTCTATCCTCAGGCCTTTGTGACACAAGGACCTTCTAGCTGTATACAAGGATGCCATCTGTAGTAAGATGAATACCACTACAGTCACATTTGACCATTGACCCTCTAATCCATTCTGGACCTTAGTGTGCCACCTTCAGGAGAGAGTGGACCCCAGCAACCATGTGCATGTTTCTGGAGAACTCCAAAGACTGTGAACTGATTGGATGGTACTATTATGTGGAGGTGTTACAGTGATGGGCAATGTATTGGCTATGCCTGACTGTGTGACTGACATAAAGTTAGCACTAGTGTAGCACACCAAGCTAGTTAAGCATCTTCCCACTTCCAATCTTCCACCACCCTCTCCCATTACCTTTTCCCTTTCATTGTACCCAGGCCCTTTAGCTAGATTTCCCTTGTATGTGTAAGGGTGGTGGACTGAACTGTCACAATCCTACCCCTGAAAACTCCAACCATGTCCTGTGTATGGTATAATATGTATTGTGTTGCGTCTTTAGTATATATAGTGTCATGTGGATTGTGTTGTAACGTATTGTGATATGGTTATGCATAGTGTATAATATATGGGCATATAGTGTATGGCTTAGTACACAAGGTAGATTATTATTATTTATTTATATAGCACCATTAATTCCATGGTGCTGTACATGAGAAAGGGGTTACAGGTAGGTAGATAGGTGAGAAAGGTAGATAGTGTAAGTGTGAAACCCAAGGAGTCCGGTTGCCACAGTGGCATTGTCTCCCTCACAGGGGATGATGTCATGCCTGGAAGCAAGGAGAGGTCCCCTTACCAAGTAACACCGGCATCACCAGAAGGGGGAGCTCTAACACCTGTTTTTAGAGGAGCTTACCTATAAGTTCTGGCCTAGAGGTGGAGTTACTGAGTCTGAGAGAGTGAGAGGAGAGAACCTGGGGAGTGGAGCTGTAACCAAGCTCACCCCAGAGCTGAGCGCTAGGAACCGGACACCGAAGTCCGTGATTGCTCGGGTACCGAAGTCCCGGCAGCTAAATCCAGAGGGCAGGAGACTGCAGGTCTCCTGGCCCATATAACAACCAGTGGCACAGCAGCATCCCGGAGCCGCCATGAAGGAGTGACACCTGTAATAGGCTCAAGTGGCCTGCCATGCGGGTACAGTTTTATTTTAACTGCCAGACAGTGAGAAGGACTTGAGCAGAGCTTAAAGCAGCAAGGGCCTAACAGAACAGCGCAGTGGGAAGACCTCCGAACCCACCTGGCTAGGTGGATCCTAAATTGCTTCCAGGCTGCCCAGATCTCCATTACCATCTGTTACCCGTGCCCCGGACAGCACCTTCAGCCATCGAGTAAAGGTAAAGTAAACTACAGCCCTTGTGTCCTCCAGTCTTTTCTTGCACCCTCAGTCCTGCACCCCAAAGTCCACGATCCCTTACAACAGCCCCAGTAACCCAGGGGCTTCGCTCCACCTGTGGGGAGCAGAAATATCCCAGCTGCATCATCATCGGCCCCAGCAGTCCCCCTAAGCAGTGTCAACCATCCATTGCTGAACACCACAGGTGGCATCACGTTAAGTCCCCTATAAACTTTCCCTCATTATTTTATTGCACTCCCAGGGCCACAAACCAGGTCACTGCTGCCGTGACAACCCCCTGAAGAACTGCCTGACCCAGATCGAGTATCCCATGGCCCTAGCGGGCATCGCAACCATGGCGTCACGAACAGGATATCGTAGCCCTTTTCCATCGGGTCCTGTGTGCCATAAACTTTATTGAACTGTGTGGTAACCACTATTACTGCGAGAAGCAGAAGGGGTGTGTTGTTGTGGGCGGAGCCCAAGAGAGGGTGCAAAGAGAAGAACAACCCCGCACTTGGATGTTAGCCGGCAGGAAGCAGGAGGCCCTGACTTGGACAGCCTCAGGAGCTCAATCTGTTGTGAACTGTGTTTCTGGGCTCCCTCTGGTGGTCACTAACGGTATTGTGTTAGGTATGTCTTGTTGCAGGCCTGAGCTCCAGCTGTGTCGTTAAGCAGCGGGTGTTTCCTATTTGAGTCTCCTCTGGACTCAGTCTCTTGCCTGGCATCGTTGTATCCAGACCTATTTGGTCTCCTCCGGATTCCTTTCAGTCTGCCTCATGCAAGAAAAGCTAAGTCTGTTTTGTACAATTTGGATCGTTTGCATTATTCAGTGTTTTTGTCCAGCTTGCTTTACATTTGATTTTTGACTCGCTGGAAGCTCTAGGGGGCTGATATTCTCCCTCCACACCGTCAGTCGGTGTGGGGGTTCTTGAATGTTCAGCGTGGATGTTTTGTAGGGTTTTCTGCTAACCGCATAGTCCACTATCTATTTTCTGCTATCTAGACTATTGGGCCTCACTTTGCTGAATCTAGTTCATCTCTATGTTTGTGTTTTCCTCTTGCCTCACCGTTATTATTTGTTGGGGGCTTTCTATATCTTTGGGGTTCAATTTCTCTGGAGGCAAGCAAGGTCTTATTTTTTCCCTCTAGGGGTAGTCAGTTCTCCGGCTGGCTCGAGACGTCTAGAACCAACGTAGGCACGTTCACCGGCTACTTTTAGTTGTTTGTGTCAGGATCAGGTATGCGGTTAGCCCAGTTTCCACCTCCCTAGAGCAGTATTTATATTTTTGTTATCTTGCCGGAATATCAGAGATCCTCTGCCATTGGGACCATAACAGAATGCCAGGCCAAAAGAAAATGTTTAATGCATCGCAGAAGCGGGATTAAAAAGAAGTTCTGAGTTTTTTGGGTTTTTTTGCTGCAGTTTGCCTAGCTTCTTCCATCCCCTTTTTCTCTGAGTGGCTGAAACTCTGCTGCAGATATGAATGTCCAGACTCTGACTTCTAGTGTGGATCAGCTTGCTGCTAGGGTGCAAAGCATTCAGGATTTTGTTATCCATAGCCCTATGTCTGAACCAAAAATACCTATTCCTGAGCCGTTTTTTGGAGATAGATCTAAATTCCTGAATTTTAGGAATAATTGTAAATTGTTTCTGTCTCTGAAACCTCGTTCCTCTGGTGATTCCGCTCAGCAAGTTAAGATTGTTATTTCCTTCTTGCGCGGCGACCCTCAGGATTGGGCCTTCTCTCTGGCGCCAGGAGATCCTGCATTGGTGAATGTTGATGCGTTTTTTCTGGCACTTGGTTTGCTTTATGAGGAGCCTAATCTTGAAAATCAGGCTGAAAAAATGTTGCTGGTTATCTCTCAGGGTCAGGACGAAGCTGAGGTATATTGCCAAAAATTTCGGAAATGGTCCGTGCTTACTCAATGGAATGAGTGTGCACTGGCCGCAAATTTCAGAAATGGTCTTTCTGAAGCCATTAAAGATGTGATGGTGGGGTTTCCTATCCCTACAGGTCTAAATGATTCAATGGCTCTAGCCATTCAAATTGATCGACGTTTGCGGGAGCGCAAATCTGATAATCTTTTGGCGGTGCTGTCTGAACGGTCACCTGATTCTATGCAATGTGACAGAATTCTGACCAGAGCCGAGCGACAAAATCATAGACGTCAAAATGGGTTGTGTTTCTACTGTGGTGATTCAACACATGTTATCTCAGCATGCTCTAAACGTTTAAAGAAAAAAGTTAATCCTGTCGCCATTGGTACTTTTCAGCCTAAGTTTATTTTGTCTGTGACTTTAATTTGTTCATTATCTTCTTACTCAGTTATGGCTTTTGTGGATTCTGGTGCTGCTTTAAGTCTGATGGATTTGTCGTTTGCCAAGCGCTGCGGTTTTGTCCTGGAGCCTTTGGAAAATCCTATTCCTCTTAGAGGAATTGATTCTACGCCATTGGCAGAGAATAAACCTCAGTATTGGACGCAGGTGACCATGTGCATGACTCCTGTACATCAGGAGGTGATTCGTTTTTTGGTACTGCATAAAATGCATGATGTTGTCGTTTTGGGTCTGCCATGGTTAGAGGCCCATAATCCAGTTTTAGATTGGAAAGCTATGACTGTGTCTAGTTGGGGGTGTCAGGGGATTCATGGCGATTCTCCATTGGTGTCTATTGCTTCTTCTACTCCTTCTGAGATCCCTGAGTTTTTGTCAGACTTTCAGGATGTATTTAATGAGGCCAGGTCCAGTGCCCTTCCTCCTCATAGGGACTGTGATTGTGCTATAGATTTGATTCCTGGTAGTAAGTTTCCTAAGGGACGACTCTTTAATTTATCTGTGCCAGAGCATGCCGCGATGCGGAGTTATATAAAGGAGTCTTTGGAGAAGGGACATATTCGCCCATCCTCGTCCCCTCTTGGTGCAGGATTCTTTTTTGTGGGCAAGAGAGACGGGTCTCTGAGACCTTGTATTGATTATCGTCTTCTGAATAAGATCACTATTAAATTTCAGTATCCTTTGCCATTGTTGTCTGATTTGTTTGCTCGGATTAAGGGATCCAGTTGGTTCACCAAGATAGATCTTCGTGGTGCGTATAACCTTGTGCGCATAAAGCAGGGAGATGAATGGAAAACGGCATTTAATACGCCTGAGGGTCATTTTGAGTACCTGGTGATGCCTTTCGGATTATCTAATGCTCCTTCTGTGTTTCAGTCCTTCATGCATGACATCTTCCGGAAATATCTGGATAAATTTATGATTATTTATCTGGATGATATTTTGGTTTTTTCTGATGATTGGGAGTCCCATGTGAACCAGGTCAGGATGGTGTTTCAGGTTTTGCGGGAGAATGCTCTATTTGTGAAGGGCTCAAAATGTATCTTTGGGGTACAGAAGGTTTCTTTTTGGGGTTTTATTTTTTCCCCTTCTACTGTGGAGATGGACCCAGTTAAGGTCCGTGCCATTCATGACTGGACTCAGCCCACGTCTGTTAAGAGCCTGCAGAAGTTCTTGGGCTTTGCTAATTTTTACTGTCGTTTTATCGCTAATTTCTCCAGCGTGGTTAAACCTTTGACGGATATGACCAAGAAGGGTTCTGATGTTGCGAATTGGTCTCCTGCGGCCGTGGAGGCCTTTCGGGAGCTGAAGCGTCGGTTTACTTCAGCGCCAGTCTTGTGCCAGCCGGATGTCTCTCTTCCCTTCCAGGTTGAAGTTGATGCTTCTGAAATTGGTGCAGGGGCTGTTTTGTCGCAAAAAAGTTCTGATGGCTCCGTGATGAAGCCATGCGCCTTCTTTTCAAGGAAATTTTCGCCTGCTGAGCGGAACTACGATGTTGGTAATCGTGAGTTGTTGGCCATGAAGTGGGCATTTGAGGAGTGGCGACATTGGCTCGAGGGAGCTAGACATCGTGCGGTGGTCTTGACTGATCATAAAAATCTGATATACCTCGAGTCTGCCAAGCGCCTGAATCCTAGACAGGCCCGTTGGTCGTTGTTTTTCTCCCGTTTTGACTTTGTGGTCTCGTACCTGTCTGGTTCGAAGAACGTGAAGGCTGATGCACTTTCTAGGAGTTTTGTGCCTGATTCTCCGGGAGTCTCTGAGCCGGCTGGTATTCTCAGAGAGGGAGTAATTTTGTCTGCCATTTCCCCAGATTTGCGACGAGGGCTGCAAAAATTTCAGGCTGATAGGCCTGATCGTTGTCCACCAGAGAGATTGTTTGTCCCTGATGGATGGACCAACAGAGTTATTTCTGAGGTTCATTCTTCGGTGTTGGCGGGACATCCTGGGATTTTTGGTACCAGAGATTTGGTGGCCAGGTCCTTTTGGTGGCCTTCCTTGTCGCGGGATGTGCGTTCTTTTGTGCAGTCCTGTGAGATTTGTGCTCGGGCTAAGCCTTGCTGTTCTCGTGCCAGCGGGTTGCTTTTGCCCTTGCCTATCCCAAAGAGGCCTTGGACGCACATTTCCATGGATTTCATTTCGGATCTTCCGGTGTCTCGGAAGATGTCTGTCATCTGGGTGGTGTGCGATCGTTTTTCTAAAATGGTCCATTTGGTGCCCTTGCCTAAGTTGCCTTCCTCCTCTGATTTGGTTCCTTTGTTCTTTCAGAATGTGGTTCGTTTGCATGGCATCCCTGAGAATATTGTATCTGACAGAGGATCCCAGTTTGTGTCCAGATTCTGGCGATCCTTTTGTGCTAAGATGGGTATTGATTTGTCTTTTTCGTCGGCTTTTCATCCTCAGACTAATGGCCAGACCGAGCGAACTAATCAGACGTTAGAGACTTATATGAGATGTTTTGTTTCTGCCGATCAGGACGACTGGGTTACCTTTTTGCCACTGGCCGAGTTTGCCCTTAATAATCGGGCTAGTTCTGCCACCTTGGTTTCACCCTTTTTCTGCAACTCTGGTTTTCATCCTCGTTTCTCCTCGGGTCAGGTTGAACCTTCTGACTGTCCTGGGGTTGATTCTGTGGTGGATAGGTTGCAGCGGATTTGGAACCATGTGGTGGACAATTTGAAATTGTCACAAGACAAGGCCCAGCGGTTTGCCAACCGCCGCCGCGGTGTGGGTCCCGACTTCGTGTTGGGGATTTGGTTTGGTTGTCTTCTCGGCATGTTCCTTTGAAGGTCTCCTCTCCTAAGTTCAAGCCTCGCTTTATCGGTCCTTATAAGATTTTGGAAATCCTTAACCCGGTGTCTTTTCGCTTGGACCTTCCAGCGTCTTTTGCTATTCATAATGTGTTCCATAGGTCCTTGTTGCGGCGGTACGTGGTGCCTATGGTTCCTGCTGTTGAGCCTCCTGCCCCGGTTTTGGTTGAGGGCGAGTTGGAGTACATGGTGGAGAAGATTCTGGATTCTCGTATCTCTAGACGGAGACTCCAGTATTTAGTTAAGTGGAAAGGCTATGGTCAGGAGGATAATTCCTGGGTTGTCGCCTCTGATGTTCATGCGGCTGATTTGGTTCATGCCTTTCACGCTGCTCATCCTGATCGCCCTGGGGGTCTTGGTGAGGGTTCGGTGACCCCTCCTCAAGGGGGGGGTACTGTTGTGAACTGTGTTTCTGGGCTCCCTCTGGTGGTCACTAACGGTATTGTGTTAGGTATGTCTTGTTGCAGGCCTGAGCTCCAGCTGTGTCGTTAAGCAGCGGGTGTTTCCTATTTGAGTCTCCTTTGGACTCAGTCTCTTGCCTGGCATCGTTGTATCCAGACCTATTTGGTCTCCTCCGGATTCCTTTCAGTCTGCCTCATGCAAGAAAAGCTAAGTCTGTTTTTGTACAATTTGGATCGTTTGCATTATTCAGTGTTTTTGTCCAGCTTGCTTTACATTTGATTTTTGACTCGCTGGAAGCTCTAGGGGGCTGATATTCTCCCTCCACACCGTCAGTCGGTGTGGGGGTTCTTGAATGTTCAGCGTGGATGTTTTGTAGGGTTTTCTGCTAACCGCATAGTCCACTATCTATTTTCTGCTATCTAGACTATTGGGCCTCACTTTGCTGAATCTAGTTCATCTCTATGTTTGTGTTTTCCTCTTGCCTCACCGTTATTATTTGTTGGGGGCTTTCTATATCTTTGGGGTTCAATTTCTCTGGAGGCAAGCGAGGTCTTATTTTTTCCCTCTAGGGGTAGTCAGTTCTCCGGCTGGCTCGAGACGTCTAGAACCAACGTAGGCACGTTCACCGGCTACTTTTAGTTGTTTGTGTCAGGATCAGGTATGCGGTTAGCCCAGTTTCCACCTCCCTAGAGCAGTATTTATATTTTTGTTATCTTGCCGGAATATCAGAGATCCTCTGCCATTGGGATCATAACATCAATCCATCCCGCCTGTGGAGCAGCCACTTAATACGGTAATGATACCCAGAGCCTGGCTGAGGTTCACTGGGGGGGAATGTCCAACCCGGGTGGAGATCCAGCGGCGGAAGCAGCCCCCATACTGCCACTATCAATGCCGTACATACCGGGAGTGGCCTGTTACCACAGTACTCAGGGGAGTCGCACAACCAGAGCGATTTCAGGGAAAGACTATGTAGTTTGTTTGAAGTGTACCCCCTGTCTGAGAGTCAAAAAGTCAGCATCCTTACTTGCCAGTTAACTGGTGCGGCCCAGAGGGAGGTAAAGTCCTGGCCAGACACTGATAAAAGAACTGTCAAGCAAATCTTGGCCAGGCTGAAGGACACCTTTGACACCTGCACTGCAGCAGAGATAAAAATGAGATTCTTTGGGTGTAAACAAAGGGTGCAGGACAGTATACGGGACTATGCCCTTAATCTTCAGCAGGTTGACTGTCATGAATCCCCAATGGCTAGGGATAGCACAGGATAAGCAAAGTAATAATAAATATCGGACGAGCTCTAGGGTGATGGAACCTGGGCTGACCGCTGCCCTACGCCTGACAAACGCAACTAGAGATAGCCAGGGAGCGTGCCTACGTTGGTTCTAGACGCCACGCACCAGCCTAAGAGCTAACTAGTACTGCAGAGAAAACAAAGACCTCACTTGCCTCCAGAGGAATTAACCCCAAAGGTATAGTTGCCCCCCACATGTATTGACGGTGAAATGAGAGGAAGGCACACACATAGAGATGATGTATATAGTTTTAGCAAATAGAGGCCCGCTGAAAACTAGAAAGCAGAATGACACAAAAGGGGACTGAGCGGTCAGCAAAAAACCCTAATAAAAAAAACCATCCTGAGATTACAAGAACCCATGTGCCAACTCATGGCACATGGGGAGAACCTCAGTCCACTAGAGCAACCAGCTAACAAAGAGACATTCTAAGCAAGCTGGACAAAAAACCAAACAACTGAAAATCAGCACTTAGCTTATCCTGAAAGATCTGGGAGCAGGTAGGCAGGAACCAAACAGAGCACATCTGAACACATTGATAGCCGGCAAGGGAAATGACAGAAAGGCCAGGTAAAATAGGAAACACCCAGCCTCTGATGGACAGATGGAAACCAAAGGCCGCAACCCACCAAAGTCACCCAGTACCAGCAGTAACCACCAGAGGGAGCCCGCAAACAGAATCCACAACAGTTGACCATGACAGCATGCAAGATGAAGAGAGATTGCTAAAGGAGCAGTTTATTGAGGGACTCCTGTCCAACACCCACAGGACACAGCTGTGCATCATGGCCCTACAAAACCCTGAAATGACTTGGCGCACTTTAAAGATAGGGCCATCCGGGTGCTGCGTGAACCAAATTCCAGTGGCATCACGCCACCTAGGTACCCAGCAATTGCATACCAACAGGAGGCGGCATCCTTTCCCCAGACCCTCATTGAGGCTGATGCGCAGACGCTAGATAATAACTCCTCTGAAGACCTACGTCTCCAGGTCCAGGAGCTGACCAAAAGTGTGGCTGCACTAACCAAAACAGTGCTGTCCATGCAAGTGTCCCCAAAGGAGAAGATCCAGCTGGCCTCCAGCCTAGATGACGTCCTGTGGCGAGGGCAGAAGAGAATCTCACCAACCAGAGGGAGAGACAGTGATCGCTACGATGAGGACGGACAGCCCATCTGTCGCCGCTGCAACAAGGCGGGGCACATCGCAATATTCTGCAATTTAAACGAGCAACCCCTGGGGCAGAGCGTCAGCCCCCAGGAGTAAGATTACCTGGCCCACAAAGCTGGTGAGACAAGTACGTGGGAGGACAGCCGATCCTGCCCGTCATGATTGGACACCGGCTCCCAGGTGACGACTATGCCATATATTCTTTACAAACGGTACTGGGCTGACTCTGATATTAACCGCAGCCCAGATAATGACTATAGTCACCAGCCATGGTCAGCCTTTGCCACAAGTGGGGTATAAAGAGGTGACCATTAAGGTGGGGCGAGAAGAGTTGAAAGCTCAAGGTCTGATAATCGTAGATATTGATCGGTGAGAATGTAACCCAATGATGACCCTAGGTACCAATGTGATAGAAAATTGTCTTGGCAAGGTTATTGTTTTATTGCAACAGGTAGCCGAGACTGCCAGTTCCAGTCAGCAGCATGTCCTGCAAAAAGAGATCAAAGCCCTGATGCAGAGGCAACAGGTAGAGCTGGCTTGTGGAGAAGTCGGCAGTGTCAGAGTGAGTGATTTAATCCCCATTGCAATACCCCCTAGGAGTGAAATGTTAATCTAGTGTCGAGCAGCAATAGGCCTCAGGGGTCAAGACTACCAGGCCCTGGTAGAACCCGTGTACTCTGATAGTAGTTCCACCATCCTGACAGCCAGAGGGGTAGTCAATGTCCGTAAGGGGAGGGTACGATACGCATCCTGAATTGTGGGGAAAAAGAGGTCCATTTACCCCGATACGCCACCCTTGCTAAGTTGTTCACTGTGTAATGATTATAAGGGATAACTCAGGAGACTCTTTGCATGGAACAAGACAACTACAGGACACAGTTTTATAAGTGGTAAAGTCTATATTATCACACGGTGATTCAAACATGTGCAGACAGAAACTCAAGTCCACAACACTTGGTGTAAATATTAAATGCAGCTTAGCAGTCTATAGGAAACTTCAGAGGAAAATGCAATCAAGCAGAAAGTCTATGAAGCACAATTATTCTTGAGGATACTTGACACAAATAAGTCCTTGGTAGTCCAAACACAGATAGATATGCTTATAAGGCAGTTCAAATAATATCTTAGCACAACCAGGGAGGCCTGGGTAAAAGTCTCAAGTTTAAGCAGAGCAGCAACAGCTTACATGTCCAGAAAATGCAGATGGAAACAAACACAAGCAGCAAGATGGAGGATTACTGGAAACCGATGTATGCAGCAGAAACTCAGAGCTGAGTAGCAGGATCTCCACACAGGTTCACAGGAGCAGGTGCAGGTGCAAAGCCAGGGAGTCATCAGGAGCTGGATGCAAGGCAGAATACTCTAGCACAGACTAAAGGCTGGGGTGGAGTTATATAGCAGGAAGACACAGTGCACATGAGACCAAAGACGCCATCTTGGAAAAGGGCAGTAATGCACAAAAGGTAATCAAAATGTTCAGAGTCCTGACACACTGTCAGTAACAATGCAATACAGGCAGTAGAACCCTTGGTGCCGTCCGACCAGGCGGAGGACAATGGCTCTGCAGAACAGCTGGAGGGTTGCTGTCAGAAGCTGCACACAGGCATTGACTCCACCCCTTTGCACCAAAAGCATGGGGCTTACCGGGTGGTCCAAGAATATGAGCGGGTCTTTAGCAAACACCCTCTAGACTTTGGGCAGGTAAAAGGGGTCCAACACCATATCCCCACCGTAGATCATCCGCCCATTAAAGAGAGGTACTGGCCTGTACCTCCAGCTCACTATCAATGTGCCAAGGGTATGTTACAGGAGATGAAGGAGGCTGGGGTGATCAGAGACAGCTGTAGCCCCTTGGCATCTCTGTTAGTCCTCATTAGAAAGAAAGATGGTACAATGAGGATGTGTGTTGACTACAGGCAGATTAACCGGATTACACATAAGGACGCCTACCCGTTACCCAGAATTGAGGAATCATTAGCTGCACTGAAATCCGCTAACTATTTCTCCACCTTAGATCTCACCAGTGGGTATGGGCAGGTTCCCTTGGCAGAGGCGGATAGAGAGAAGACAGCATTTACGACACCAATGGGCCTGTCAGTATTCAGGGTTTTCCAAGTCACCTTGTGAATGATTTTGCCCTTTGTTAAGATGGAGTTTGCTGTTTTTGTCTGCCCTACTTCCTGTTCGTTTGTTTAAAACCTCGGTCAGGTGTCAGCCTCTTTACTGGAGTATTCTGATTCTGTTCTCCTTCAGCTCAGCTGCTGGTTCTGAGTGTGTCTCTACCACTGGCTCTGGACATTCCCTGCATATGTAAGCTACACTCTCTGTTATCATTAGTCTGCTGACTTGGAACTTAACCCTTGGTTCATTCCTCCTGGTAAGAACTGTGTTTTTGGAACTATGTTTTTGGACTTCGTTTCTGGACTGTGTGTTGCTACTTAATCCTTCATTTACTCCCCCCGGTGGGAGCTGTTGGAAACAATACCAGTATAATACTTAAATGTGAACCTGTTTCTGAACTTACCCGTGTTTATGCCACATCTGGGGTCAACTTGTGAACTAGTTTCTGGACTTACCCGTGTTCATGCCACACCTGGGATGAACTTCTGGACTTGTTCTGGACTTCCCTGTGTTTACTTCATACCTGGTTTTGACTCTTTCTGCACCGACAGTGTTTGGATCTGCACCACGTCACCTGTCACACTCACCTTTTGATCACCTTGCTGAGGACTCTGCCTTAAGAACTCTGCCGATTTGCTGTATATGTATCAAGGACTTGTTTCATTCCAGGACACTGTGGGTTATCAGTATATTGTTTGGGGTGTTTGTTGTGAATTCCGTTCTCGGGCTCCCTCCTGTGGTCATGAGTGGTACTGTGTGAGTTTGTTCTTGGGCTCCCTCTGTTGGCCTTTAGCGATATGGCTGGTCTTGGCTGGGCTCAGCTGTTTCATGTCCTGCTAGGCTGGGCCTATTTAACTCACCTGGACCTTTAGATGTCGCCTGCTGTCGGTGTATTCAGTCCTGATCCCGTGCTCTCCTGAGTATTCCTTGTGACCAGTCTCCTGCTATGAGAAGCTAAGTTTGCTTGTTCAGTTTCTCATTATTTCCTTGAAAACGTTTCTCATTATATAATGAGTTCAGCCCAGCTTGCTTTTATGTGATTTTTTTGCTTGCTGGTCAGTTCTGGGGTGCAGCGTGCGCCCCTCACATCGTGAGTCGGTGTGGGGGTTCTTGTATTCTCTGCGTGGTTTACTTTTGATAGTTTTTGTACTGACCGCACAGACACCTATCTATTTTCTGCCTATCTAGTATTAGCGGGCCTCATTTGCTAAATCTGTTTCATCTCTACGTTTGTGTTTTCCCCTTGACTCACCGTTATTATTCGTGGGGGGCTATCTAAACCTTTGGGGTACATTTCTCTGAGGCAAGTGAGGTCTTTGCTTTCTCTCTAGGGGCAGTCAGTTTCTCAGGCTGTGACGAGACGTCTAGGTTTTCAGGTAACGTTCCACAGCTGCCTTTAGTGTGTTTGGATAAGATCAGGATTGCGGTCAGTATAGCTTCCACATCCCCAGAACTTGTCCTATATACTCAGGGTATATTTGTCAGGTCAGTTTGAGATCCTACCACCAGGATCATAACAGTACAGCAGGCCCGAAAGTGTTAATGCAGCTAAAGAGGGAGAAGAGAAATCTTAAGGTCATTTTTTTTTTTTTTTTCCTCTGCCCTGTGTTTTGCCTCTCTCCTCCCCTTAATCTCTGGGTGGTTCTGTATGCAGCTACTAATATGGACATTCAGAGTCTGTCTTCTAGTGTGGATCATCTCACTGCAAGGGTACAGGGCATTCAGGATTATGTAGTCCGCAGTCCTATGTCAGAGCCTAAAATACCTATTCCTGAGCTGTTTTCCGGAGATAGATCTAGGTTTTTGAACTTTAAGAATAATTGTAAGTTATATCTTTCTCTGAGACCTCGCACATCTGGCGACTCTGTTCAGCAAGTCAAAATTGTTATTTCTTTGTTGCGGGGTGACCCTCAAGATTGGGCATTCTCTTTGGCGCCAGGAGATCCGGCACTGCTAAATGTTGATGCGTTTTTTCTGGCGCTTGGAGTGCTTTATGAGGAACCAAATCTGGTAGACCAAGCAGAGAAGGTTTTGCTGGCTCTCTCTCAGGGTCGAGATGAAGCAGAGGTTTATTGTCAGAAGTTTAGGAAGTGGTCAGTGCTCACTCAGTGGAATGAGTGCGCCCTGGCGGCGATTTTCAGAAAGGGTCTTTCTGAAGCCCTTAAAGATGTTATGGTGGGGTTCCCCACGCCGGCGGGTCTGAATGAGTCAATGTCTTTGGCCATTCAGATTGATCGGCGTTAGCGGGAGCGCAAATCTGTGCACCCTCTGGCGGTATTTTCTGAGCAGAAACTTGAGCCTATGCAATGTGACAGGATTCTGACCAGAGTTGAACGGCAAAACCACAGACGTCAGAATGGGTTGTGCTTTTACTGTGGTGATTCTGCTCATGTTATCTCAGCATGCTCTAAGCGCACAAAAAGGGTTGCCAAGTTTGTTACCATTGGTACTGTTTTTTTGGGTGTACAACCTAAATTCATTTTGTCTGTTACTTTGATTTGCTCTCTGTCATCCTACCCAGTTATGGCTTTTGTGGATTCAGGTGCTGCCCTGAATTTGATGGATTTGTCATTTGCCAGGCGCTGTGGTTTTATCTTGGAGCCTTTACAATTCCCTATTCCGCTAAAGGGAATTGATGCTACACCATTGGCCAAGAATAAACCTCAGTACTGGACTCAATTGACCATGTGCATGGCTCCTGTACATCAGGAGGTAATTCACTTTCTGGTGCTACATAATTTGCATGATGTTGTCGTGTTGGGTCTGCCATGGCTGCAGGCTCATAATCCAGTCCTGGATTGGAAAGCAATGTCTGTGTCAAGTTGGGGGTGCCAGGGGATTCATGGCGATGCTCCTTTGGTGTCAATTGCTTCTTCTACTCCTTCTGAAGTCCCTGAATTTTTGTCGGACTACCAGGATGTATTTGATGAGCCCAAATCCAGTGCCCTACCTCCTCATAGGGATTGTGATTGTGCCATAAATCTGATTCCTGGTAGTAAGTTCCCTAAGGGACGACTTTTTAATTTGTCTGTACCAGAACATACCGCCATGCGGAGTTATATAAAGGAGTCCTTGGAGAAGGGACATATTCACCCGTCCTCGTCCCCTTTGGGTGCGGGGTTCTTTTTTGTGGCCAAGAAGGATGGTTCTCTGAGACCCTGTATAGATTATCGCCTTCTAAATAACATCACGGTCAAATTTCAGTATCCCTTGCCACTGTTGTCCGTTCTGTTTGCCCGGATTAGGGGGGCCAGTTGGTTCACCAAGATAGATCTTCGTGGAGCGTATAATCTTGTGCGCATAAAGCAGGGCGATGAATGGAAAACAGCATTTAATACGCCCGAAGGCCATTTTGAGTACTTGGTGATGCCTTTTGGGCTTTCTAATTCCCCCTCTGTGTTTCAGTCCTTCATGCACGATATCTTCCGAGAATACCTGGATAGATTTATGATTGTGTACCTGGATGATATTTTGGTCTTTTCTGATGATTGGGAGTCTCATGTGAAGCAGGTCAGGATGGTATTTCAGGTCCTGCGTGCCAATGCCTTGTTTGTGAAGGGCTCTAAATGTCTCTTCGGAGTCCAGAAGGTTTCCTTTTTGGGCTTTATTTTTTCTCCTTCTACTATCGAGATGGATCCAGTCAAGGTTCAGGCTATTCATGACTGGACTCAACCTACATCTGTGAAGAGTCTTCAGAAGTTCTTGGGTTTTGCTAATTTTTACCGTCGCTTCATCACTAATTTTTCTAGTGTGGTGAAGCCTTTGACGGATTTGACCAAGAAGGGTTCTGATGTGACGAATTGGTCTCCTGCGGCCGTGGAGGCCTTTCAGGAGTTGAAACGTCGGTTTTCTTCGGCTACTGTCTTGCGCCAGGCCGATGTCTCTCTTCCCTTTCAGGTCGAGGTTGATGCTTCAAAGATTGGAGCAGGGGCTATTTTGTCGCAGAGAAGCTCTGATGGCTCTGTGGTGAGACCATGTGCTTTCTTTTCAAGAAAGTTTTCGCCTGCCGAGTGGAATTATGATGTTGGTAATCGAGAGTTATTGGCAATGAAGTGGGCATTTGAGGAGTGGCGACATTGGCTTGAGGGAGCCAAGCATCGTGTGGTGGTCTTGACGGATCACAAGAATTTGACTTATCTCGAGTCTGCCAAACGGTTGAATCCGAGACAGGCTCGATGGTCGCTGTTTTTCTCTCGTTTCAATTTCGTGGTTTCATATCTTCCGGGTTCAAAAAACGTGAAGGCTGATGCCCTTTCTAGGAGTTTTGTACCTGACTCCCCGGAAGTTTCTGAACCGACTGGTGTTCTCAAAGAGAGGGTGATTGTGTCTGCTATCTCTCCTGATCTGCGACGGGTGTTGCAGGAGTTTCAGGCCAATAGACCTGACCGTTGTCCACCAGAGAGACTGTTTGTCCCAGACAGATGGACCAGTAGAGTTATTTCCGAGGTTCATTCTTCGGTGTTGGCGGGTCATCCTGGGATTTTTGGTACCAGGGATTTGGTGGCGAGATCCTTTTGGTGGCCTTCCTTGTCGCGGGATGTGCGTTCCTTTGTGCAGTCCTGTGGGATTTGTGCTCGGGCCAAGCCTTCGTGTTCTCGTGCCAGTGGATTGCTTTTGCCTTTGCCTGTCCCGAAGAGGCCTTGGACGCATATTTCCATGGATTTTATTTCGGATCTTCCTGTCTCTTAGAAGATGTCTGTCATCTGGGTGGTTTGTGATCGTTTTTCCAAAATGGTCCATTTGGTACCCTTGCCTAAGTTGCCTTCCTCCTCCGATTTGGTGCCATTGTTTTTTCAGAATGTGGTTCATTTACATGGTATTCCGGAGAACATTGTGTCCGACAGAGGATCCCAGTTTGTGTCCAGATTTTGGCGATCCTTTTGTGCTAAGATGGGCATTGAATTGTCTTTTTCGTCAGCCTTCCATCCTCAGACGAATGGTCAAACCGAACGAACTAATCAGACTTTGGAAACTTATTTGAGATGTTTTGTTTCTGCTGACCAGGATGATTGGGTGACCTTTTTGCCATTGGCTGAGTTCGCCCTCAATAATCGGGCTAGTTCTGCTACTTTGGTTTCACCTTTCTTTTGCAATTCTGGTTTTCATCCTCGTTTCTCCTCGGGTCAGGTTGAGTCTTCTGACTGTCCTGGGGTGGATTCTGTGGTGGATAGGTTGCAGCAGATTTGGAACCATGTGGTGGACAATTTGACTTTGTCCCAAGAGAAGGCTCAGCGCTTTGCTAACCGCCGTCGCTGTGTGGGTCCCCGACTTCGTGTGGGGGATTTGGTATGGTTGTCTTCTCGTTATGTCCCGATGAAGGTTTCCTCTCCTAAGTTCAAGCCTCGTTTCATCTGTCCTTATAAGATTTTGGAAATCCTCAACCCTGTGTCTTTTCGTTTGGACCTCCCAACATCGTTTGCCATTCATAATGTGTTCCATAGGTCATTGTTGCGGAGATATGTGGTGCCTGTGGTCCCTTCTGTTGATCCTCCTGCTCCGGTCTTGGTCGAGGGGGAGTTGGAATATGTGGTGGAGAAGATCTTGGATTCTCGTATTTCGAGACGGAGGCTTCAGTACTTGGTGAAATGGAAGGGTTATGGTCAGGAGGATAATTCCTGGGTTGTCGCCTCCGATGTCCATGCGGCCGATTTGGTTTGTGCCTTTCATTTGGCTCGTCCTGATCGGCCTGGGAGCTCTGTTGAGGGTTCGGTGACCCCTCCTCAAGGGGGGGTACTGTTGTGAATTCCGTTCTCGGGCTCCCTCCTGTGGTCATGAGTGGTACTGTGTGAGTTTGTTCTTGGGCTCCCTCTGGTGGCCTTTAGCGATATGGCTGGTCTTGGCTGGGCTCAGCTGTTTCATCTCCTGCTAGGCTGGGCCTATTTAACTCACCTGGACCTTTAGATGTCGCCTGCTGTCAGTGTATTCAGTCCTGATCCCGTGCTCTCCTGAGTATTCCTTGTGACCAGTCTCCTGCTATGAGAAGCTAAGTTTGCTTGTTCAGTTTCTCATTATTTCCTTGAAAACGTTTCTCATTATATAATGAGTTCAGCCCAGCTTGCTTTTATGTGATTTTTTGCTTGCTGGTCAGTTCTGGGGTGCAGAGTGCGCCCCTCACATCATGAGTCGGTGTGGGGGTTCTTGTATTCTCTGTGTGGTTTTCTTTTGATAGTTTTTGTACTGACCGCACAGACTCCTATCTATTTTCTGCCTATCTAGTATTAGCGGGCCTCATTTGCTAAATCTGTTTCATCTCTACGTTTGTGTTTTCCCCTTGACTCACCGTTATTATTCGTGGGGGGCTATCTAAAACTTTGGGGTACATTTCTCTGAGGCAAGTGAGGTCTTTGCTTTCTCTCTAGGGGCAGTCAGTTTCTCAGGCTGTGACGAGACGTCTAGGTTTTCAGGTAACGTTCCACAGCTGCCTTTAGTGTGTTTGGATAAGATCAGGATTGCGGTCAGTATAGCTTCCACATCCCCAGAACTTGTCCTATATACTCAGGGTATATTTGTCAGGTCAGTTTGAGATCCTACCACCAGGATCATAACAGTACAGCAGGCCCGAAAGTGTTAATGCAGCTAAAGAGGGAGAAGAGAAATCTTAAGGTCATTTTTTTTTTTTTTTTCCTCTGCACTGTGTTTTGCCTCTCTCCTCCCCTTAATCTCTGGGTGGTTCTGTATGCAGCTACTAATATGGACATTCAGAGTCTGTCTTCTAGTGTGGATCATCTCACTGCAAGGGTACAGGGCATTCAGGATTATGTAGTCCGCAGTCCTATGTCAGAGCCTAAAATACCTATTCCTGAGCTGTTTTCCGGAGATAGATCTAGGTTTTTGAACTTTAAGAATAATTGTAAGTTATTTCTTTCTCTGAGACCTCGCTCATCTGGCGACTCTGTTCAGCAAGTCAAAATTGTTATTTCTTTGTTGTGGGGTGACCCTCAAGATTGGGCATTCTCTTTGGCGCCAGGAGATCCGGCACTGCTAAATGTTGATGCGTTTTTTCTGGCGCTTGGAGTGCTTTATGAGGAACCAAATCTGGTAGACCAAGCAGAGAAGGTTTTGCTGGCTCTCTCTCAGGGTCGAGATGAAGCAGAGGTTTATTGTCAGAAGTTTAGGAAGTGGTCAGTGCTCACTCAGTGGAATGAGTGCGCCCTGGCGGCGATTTTCAGAAAGGGTCTTTCTGAAGCCCTTAAAGATGTTATGGTGGGGTTCCCCACGCCGGCGGGTCTGAATGAGTCAATGTCTTTGGCCATTCAGATTGATCGGCGTTAGCGGGAGCGCAAACCTGTGCACCCTCTGGCGGTATTTTCTTAGCAGAAACCTGAGTTTATGCAATGTGACAGGATTCTGACCAGAGTTGAACGGCAAAACCACAGACATCAGAATGGGTTGTGCTTTTACTGTGGTGATTCTGCTCATGTTATCTCAGCATGCTCTAAGCGCACAAAAAGGGTTGCCAAGTTTGTCACCATTGGTACTGTACAACCTAAATTCATTTTGTCTGTTACTTTGATTTGCTCTCTGTCATCCTACCCAGTTATGGCTTTTGTGGATTCAGGTGCTGCCCTGAATTTGATGGATTTGTCATTTGCCAGGCGCTGTGGTTTTATCTTGGAGCCTTTACAATTCCCTATTCCGCTAAAGGGAATTGATGCTACACCATTGGCCAAGAATAAACCTCAGTACTGGACTCAATTGACCATGTGCATGGCTCCTGTACATCAGGAGGTAATTCACTTTCTGGTGCTACATAATTTGCATGATGTTGTCGTGTTGGGTCTGCCATGGCTGCAGGCTCATAATCCAGTCCTGGATTGGAAAGCAATGTCTGTGTCAAGTTGGGGGTGCCAGGGGATTCATGGCGATGCTCCTTTGGTGTCAATTGCTTCTTCTACTCCTTCTGAAGTCCCTGAATTTTTGTCGGACTACCAGGATGTATTTGATGAGCCCAAATCCAGTGCCCTACCTCCTCATAGGGATTGTGATTGTGCCATAAATCTGATTCCTGGTAGTAAGTTCCCTAAGGGACGACTTTTTAATTTGTCTGTACCAGAACATACCGCCATGCGGAGTAATATAAAGGAGTCCTTAAAGAAGGGACATATTCGCCCGTCCTCGTCCCCTTTGGGTGCGGGGTTCTTTTTTGTGGCCAAGAAGGATGGTTCTCTGAGACCCTGTATAGATTATCGCCTTCTAAATAACATCACGGTCAAATTTCAGTATCCCTTGCCACTGTTGTCCGTTCTGTTTGCCCGGATTAGGGGGGCTGTTGTGAATTTGGATTCTGGGCTCCCCCGGTGGCCGCTTGTGGAATTGGACTTGTCATCCTCTTTCCTGTTTCACCTGGTTCCATCAGTAGTGGGTGTCGCTATTTAAGCTCATTTCTCTGGTGGTTTCTTGCCGGTCAACAATGTTATCTGATGCCTCTCAGTGCTTGTTCCTGCTTCTAGACAACTACTAGATAAGTTGGACTTTTGTCCATGTTTCGTTTTGCCTATTTGTTCCAGTTCACAGCTGAAGTTTTGTTACTGTGTCTGGAAAGCTCTCGTTGATCAGGGATTGCTACTCTGGCGTTATGAGTTAATGCCAGAGTTTAAGGTAATCTCTGGATGGTGTTTTGTTAGTGTTTTTCTGCTGACCATGAAAGTATACTATCTGTCTTCTGCTATCTAGTAAGCGGACCTCAAATTTGCTAAGACTATTTTCCTGCTGCGTTTGTTGTTTCATCTGAACTCACCGTCATTATATGTGGGGGGCTACTGTCTTCTTTGGAATATTTCTCTAGAGGTGAGCCAGGTCTTATATTTCCCTCTGCTAGCTATTTAGGTCTTAGGCCAGAGCTGGGCATCTAGCGATAAATAGGAAATGCTACCTGGCTATTTCTAGTTGCGCGGCAGGCTTAGTTCATGGTCAGTATAGTTCCATCTTCCGAGAGCTTGTCCCTCTATAGGCTTGCTATGATCTCTGCCTGCAGAGATCATGACAGTTTGACCGGCCAATAAAGTGTTAAAGACCCAGGTTGAGAAAGGAGAGTTATAAGAAGTCTGCTGGAAATTTTTTTTTTTTTTTTTTTTTTTTTTTTCCCTCCAGTCTGCCTTGCTGCAGTCTTTTTTCTCTCTCTCCTCCTAATCTCTGTATGGCTCTGTGTGCACCTGACAATAATGGATCTCCAGAGTGTAACTGCGGGTTTGAATAATCTCATCACGAAAGTACAAAATTTACAAGATTTTGTGGTACATGCTCCGGTATCTGACCCGAGAATTTCTTTGCCGGAGTTCTTCACAGGGAATAGAGCTAGCTTCCAGAATTTCCGAAATAATTGTAAGCTTTATTTGTCCCTGAAGTCTCGTTCAGCTGGAGACCCTGCTCAGCAGGTTAGGATTGTGATTTCCTTGCTCAGGGGTGACCCTCAAGATTGGGCCTTCTCATTGCCAGCAGGGGATCCTGCGTTACGCGATGTGGATGCGTTTTTTCTGGCCTTGGGCTTGCTTTATGAGGAACCTCATTTGGAACTTCAGGCAGAAAAAACTTTGATGGCACTATCTCAGGGGCAAGACGAAGCTGAAGTTTTCTGCCAAAAATTCCGTAAATGGTCTGTGCTTACTCAGTGGAATGAGTGCGCCTTGGCGGCAACTTTCAGAGAAGGTCTCTCTGATGCCGTTAAGGATGTTATGGTGGGGTTCCCTGTGCCTGCAGGTCTGAATGAGTCCATGACAATGGCTATTCAGATTGATAGGCGTCTGCGGGAGCGCAAACCGGTGCACCATCTGGCGGTGTCTATGGAAAAGACGCCAGAAAGTATGCAGTGTGATAGAATTCTGTCCAGGAGCGAGCGACAGAATTTTAGACGGAAGAATGGATTGTGTTTCTATTGTGGGGATTCTACTCATGTTATATCAGCATGCTCTAGGCGTACAAAGAAGCTTGATAAGTCTGTTTCCATTGGCACCATTCAGTCTAAGTTTATTTTGTCTGTAACCCTGATTTGCTCTTTGTCATCCATTGCCACGGACGCCTATGTTGACTCTGGCGCCGCTCTGAGTCTTATGGATTGGTCCTTTGCCAATCGTTGTGGTTTTGATTTAGAGCCTTTGGAGACTCTTATTCCTCTGAAGGGGATTGACTCCACCCCATTGGCTAATAATAAACCACAATACTGGACACAAGTAACCATGCGTATCAATCCGGATCACCAGGAGATTATTCGTTTCCTGGTGCTGTATAATTTACATGACGATTTGGTACTGGGATTGCCATGGTTGCAGTCTCACAACCCAGTCTTGGACTGGAGAGCAATGTCTGTGTTGAGCTGGGGATGTAAGGGTATTCATGGGGACTTACCTTTGGTTTCTATTTCGTCGTCCATTCCCTCTGAAGTCCCTGAGTTCCTCTCTGATTATCAAGACGTCTTTGACGAACCCAAGCTTGGGTCGTTACCTCCGCACCGTGAGTGCGATTGTGCCATAGATTTGATACCGGGTTGTAAATATCCAAAGGGTCGTTTGTTTAATCTGTCTGTGCCGGAACATGCTGCTATGCGGGAATATATAAAGGAGTCTTTGGAAAAGGGACATATTCGTCCATCTTCTTCTCCCTTGGGAGCTGGGTTTTTCTTTGTCTCAAAAAAAGACGGCTCTTTGAGACCATGTATTGATTATCGGCTTCTGAATAAGATCACTGTTAAGTATCAATACCCATTGCCATTGCTTACTGATTTGTTTGCTCGTATAGAGGGTGCTAAGTGGTTCTCTAAAATTGATCTTCGTGGGGCGTATAATTTGGTGCGGATCAGGCAGGGGGATGAGTGGAAGACCGCATTTAATACGCCCGAGGGCCACTTTGAGTATTTGGTCATGCCTTTTGGTCTTTCTAATGCCCCTTCAGTTTTCCAGTCTTTTATGCATGATATTTTCCGCGATTTTCTGGATAAATTTATGATAATATATCTGGATGATATTCTGATTTTTTCTGATGACTGGGACTCTCATGTCCAGCAGGTCAGGAGAGTTTTTCAGGTTCTGCGGTCTAATTCTTTATGTGTGAAGGGGTCTAAGTGCGTTTTTGGGGTCCAGAAAATTTCCTTTTTGGGGTATATTTTTTCTCCCTCTTCCATTGAGATGGATCCCGTCAAGGTGCAAGCTATTTGTGACTGGACTCAGCCCTCCTCTCTTAAGGGTCTTCAGAGATTTTTGGGCTTTGCCAACTTTTACCGCCGATTTATTGCTGGTTTTTCGGATGTCGTTAAACCACTGACTGATTTGACCAGACAAGGCGCTGATGTTGCTAATTGGTCCCCTCATGCTGTAGAGGCCTTTCAGGAGCTTAAGCGCCGTTTTGCCTCTGCCCCTGTGTTGCGTCAGCCTGATGTGAATCTGCCTTTTCAGGTTGAGGTTGACGCTTCGGAGATCGGAGCTGGGGCAGTGTTGTCGCAGAAAGGTTCCGACTGCTCCGTCATTAGGCCTTGTGCCTTCTTTTCTCGCAAATTTTCGCCCGCAGAGCGGAATTATGATATTGGGAATCGGGAGCTTTTGGCCATGAAGTGGGCGTTTGAGGAGTGGCGCCATTGGCTCGAGGGGGCTAGGCATCAGGTGGTGGTATTGACTGACCACAAAAATTTGATTTATCTTGAGACTGCCAGACGCCTGAATCCTAGACAGGCGCGCTGGTCTTTATTTTTTTCTCGCTTTAATTTTGTGGTGTCATACCTACCGGGTTCTAAGAATGTTAAGGCAGATGCCCTTTCTAGGAGTTTTGACCCGGACTCTCCTGGTAATTCTGAACCCACAGGTATCCTTAGGGAGGGAGTAATTTTGTCGGCCGTTTCTCCTGATCTGCGGCGGTCCTTGCAAGAGTTTCAGGCGGATAGACCGGATCGTTGTCCGCCTGATAGACTGTTTGTTCCGGATGATTGGACCAGCAGAGTCATCTCTGAGGTACATTCTTCTGCATTGGCAGGTCATCCCGGAATTTTTGGTACCAGGGATCTGGTGGCAAGATCCTTCTGGTGGCCTTCCCTGTCACGAGATGTGCGAGTCTTTGTGCAGTCATGTGACGTTTGTGCTCGGGCCAAGTCTTGTAGTTCTCGGGCTAGCGGACTGCTGTTGCCCTTGCCTATTCCTAAGAGGCCTTGGACACACATCTCGATGGATTTTATTTCAGATCTGCCTGTTTCCCAGAAGATGTCTGTCATCTGGGTGGTCTGTGACCGTTTCTCTAAAATGGTCCATTTGGTTCCTCTGCCCAAGTTGCCTTCTTCTTCTGAGTTGGTTCCTCTGTTTTTTCAGAATGTTGTCCGATTGCACGGTATTCCTGAGAATATTGTTTCTGACAGAGGTACCCAATTTGTGTCTAGATTTTGGCGGGCATTCTGTGCTAGGATGGGCATAGATTTGTCTTTTTCATCTGCTTTTCACCCTCAGACTAATGGCCAGACCGAGCGGACTAATCAGACCCTGGAGACATATCTGAGGTGTTTTGTCTCTGCTGACCAGGATGATTGGGTTGCTTTTTTGCCATTGGCAGAGTTCGCCCTCAATAATCGGGCCAGCTCTTCCACCTTGGTGTCCCCGTTTTTCTGTAATTCGGGGTTTCACCCTCGATTTTCCTCCGGTCAGGTGGAATCCTCGGATTGTCCTGGAGTGGATGCGGTGGTGGAGAGATTGCATCACATCTGGGGGCAGGTTATGGACAATTTGAAGTTGTCCCAGGAGAAGACTCAGCGTTTTGCCAACCGTCATCGTCGTGTTGGTTCTCGGCTTTGTGTTGGAGATTTGGTGTGGTTGTCTTCTCGTTTTGTCCCTATGAGGGTCTCTTCTCCTAAGTTTAAACCTCGGTTCATCGGCCCTTATAGAATATTGGAGATTCTTAATCCTGTTTCTTTCCGTTTGGACCTCCCTGCGTCCTTTTCCATTCATAACGTTTTTCATCGGTCGTTATTGCGCAGGTATGAGGTACCTGTTGTACCTTCAGTTGAGCCTCCTGCTCCGGTGTTGGTTGAGGGTGAGTTGGAGTACGTTGTGGAGAAAATTTTGGACTCTCGTGTTTCCAGACGGAGACTCCAGTATCTGGTCAACTGGAAGGGTTACGGCCAGGAGGATAATTCTTGGGTCAATGCATCTGATGTTCATGCTTCTGATCTTGTTCGTGCCTTCCATAGGGCTCATCCTGGTCGCCCTGGTGGATCTGGTGAGGGTTCGGTGCCCCCTCCTTGAGGGGGGGGTACTGTTGTGAATTTGGATTCTGGGCTCCCCCGGTGGCCGCTTGTGGAATTGGACTTGTCATCCTCTTTCCTGTTTCACCTGGTTCCATCAGTAGTGGGTGTCGCTATTTAAGCTCATTTCTCTGGTGGTTTCTTGCCGGTCAACAATGTTATCTGATGCCTCTCAGTGCTTGTTCCTGCTTCTAGACAACTACTAGATAAGTTGGACTTTTGTCCATGTTTCGTTTTGCCTATTTGTTCCAGTTCACAGCTGAAGTTTTGTTACTGTGTCTGGAAAGCTCTCGTTGATCAGGGATTGCTACTCTGGCGTTATGAGTTAATGCCAGAGTTTAAGGTAATCTCTGGATGGTGTTTTGTTAGTGTTTTTCTGCTGACCATGAAAGTATACTATCTGTCTTCTGCTATCTAGTAAGCGGACCTCAAATTTGCTAAGACTATTTTCCTGCTGCGTTTGTTGTTTCATCTGAACTCACCGTCATTATATGTGGGGGGCTACTGTCTTCTTTGGAATATTTCTCTAGAGGTGAGCCAGGTCTTATATTTCCCTCTGCTAGCTATTTAGGTCTTAGGCCAGAGCTGGGCATCTAGCGATAAATAGGAAATGCTACCTGGCTATTTCTAGTTGCGCGGCAGGCTTAGTTCATGGTCAGTATAGTTCCATCTTCCGAGAGCTTGTCCCTCTATAGGCTTGCTATGATCTCTGCCTGCAGAGATCATGACAGGGGGCCAGTTGGTTCACCAAGATAGATCTTCGTGGAGCGTATAATCTTGTGCGCATAAAGCAGGGTGATGAATGGAAAACAGCATTTAATACGCCCGAAGGCCATTTTGAGTACTTGGTGATGCCTTTTGGGCTTTCTAATGCCCCCTCTGTGTTTCAGTCCTTCATGCACGATATCTTCCGAGAGTACCTGGATAGATTTATGATTGTGTACCTGGATGATATTTTGGTCTTTTCTGATGATTGGGAGTCTCATGTGAAGCAGGTCAGGATGGTATTTCAGGTCCTGCGTGCCAATGCCTTGTTTGTGAAGGGCTCTAAATGTCTCTTCGGAGTCCAGAAGGTTTCCTTTTTGGGCTTTATTTTTTCTCCTTCTACTATCGAGATGGATCCAGTCTAGGTTCAGGCTATTCATGACTGGACTCAACCTACATCTGTGAAGAGTCTTCAGAAGTTCTTGGGTTTTGCTAATTTTTACCGTCGCTTCATCACTAATTTTTCTAGTGTGGTGAAGCCTTTGACGGATTTGACCAAGAAGGGTTCTGATGTGACGAATTGGTCTCCTGCGGCCGTGGAGGCCTTTCAGGAGTTGAAACGTCGGTTTTCTTCGGCTCCTGTCTTGCGCCAGCCCGATGTCTCTCTTCCCTTTCAGGTCGAGGTTGATGCTTCAGAGATTGGAGCAGGGGCTATTTTGTCGCAGAGAAGCTCTGATGGCTCTGTGATGAGACCATGTGCTTTCTTTTCAAGAAAGTTTTCGCCTGCCGAGCGGAATTATGATGTTGGTAATCGAGAGTTGTTGGCAATGAAGTGGGCATTTGAGGAGTGGCGATATTGGCTTGAGGGAGCCAAGCATCGTGTGGTGGTCTTGACGGATCACAAGAATTTGACTTATCTCGAGTCTGCCAAACGGTTGAATCCGAGACAGGCTCGATGGTCGCTGTTTTTCTCTCGTTTCAATTTCGTGGTTTCATATCTTCCGGGTTCAAAAAACGTGAAGGCTGATGCCCTTTCTAGGAGTTTTGTACCTGCCTCCCCAGGAGTTTCTGAACCGACTGGTGTTCTCAAAGAGGGGGTGATTTTGTCTGCTATCTCTCCTGATCTGCGACGGGTGTTGCAGGAGTTTCAGGCCAATAGACCTGACCGTTGTCCCAGGAGAGACTGTTTGTCCCAGACAGATGGACCAGTAGAGTTATTTCCGAGGTTCATTCTTCGGTGTTGGCGGGTCATCCTGGGATTTTTGGTACCAGGGATTTGGTGGCGAGATCCTTTTGGTGGCCTTCCTTGTCGCGGGATGTGCGTTCCTTTGTGCAGTCCTGTGGGATTTGTGCTCGGGCCAAGCCTTCGTGTTCTCGTGCCAGTGGATTGCTTTTGCCTTTGCCTGTCCCGAAGAGGCCTTGGACGCATATTTCCATGGATTTTATTTCGGATCTTCCTGTCTCTTAGAAGATGTCTGTCATCTGGGTGGTTTGTGATCGTTTTTCCAAAGTGGTCCATTTGGTACCCTTGCCTAAGTTGCCTTCCTCCTCCGATTTGGTGCCATTGTTTTTTTCAGAATGTGGTTCGTTTACATGGTATTCCGGAGAACATTGTGTCCGACAGAGGATCCCAGTTTGTGTCCAGATTTTGGCGATCCTTTTGTGCTAAGATGGGCATTGAATTGTCTTTTTCGTCAGCCTTCCATCCTCAGACGAATGGTCAAACCGAACGAACTAATCAGACCTTGGAAACTTATTTGAGATGTTTTGTTTCTGCTGACCAGGATGATTGGGTGACCTTTTTGCCATTGGCTGAGTTCGCCCTCAATAATCGGGCTAGTTCTGCTACTTTGGTTTCACCTTTCTTTTGCAATTCTGGTTTTCATCCTCGTTTCTCCTCGGGTCAGGTTGAGTCTTCTGACTGTCCTGGGGTGGATTCTGTGGTGGATAGGTTGCAGCAGATTTGGAACCATGTGGTGGAACCATGTGGTGGACAATTTGACTTTGTCCCAAGAGAAGGCTCAGCGCTTTGCTAACCGCCGTCGCTGTGTGGGTCCCCGACTTCGTGTGGGGGATTTGGTATGGTTGTCTTCTCGTTATGTCCCGATGAAGGTTTCCTCTCCTAAGTTCAAGCCTCGTTTCATCGGTCCTTATAAGATTTTGGAAATCCTCAACCCTGTGTCTTTTCGTTTGGACCTCCCAACATCGTTTGCCATTCATAATGTGTTCCATAGGTCATTGTTGCGGAGATATGTGGTGCCTGTGGTCCCTTCTGTTGATCCTCCTGCTCCGGTCTTGGTCGAGGGGGAGTTGGAATATGTGGTGGAGAAGATCTTGGATTCTCGTATTTCGAGACGGAGGCTTCAGTACTTGGTGAAATGGAAGGGTTATGGTCAGGAGGATAATTCCTGGGTTGTCGCCTCCGATGTCCATGCGGCCGATTTGGTTTGTGCCTTTCATTTGGCTCGTCCTGCTCGGCCTGGGAGCTCTGTTGAGGGTTCGGTGACCCCTCCTCAAGGGGGGGTACTGTTGTGAATTCCGTTCTCGGGCTCCCTCCTGTGGTCATGAGTGGTACTGTGTGAGTTTGTTCTTGGGCTCCCTCTGGTGGCCTTTAGCGATATGGCTGGTCTTGGCTGGGCTCAGCTGTTTCATCTCCTGCTAGGCTGGGCCTATTTAACTCACCTGGACCTTTAGATGTCGCCTGCTGTCGGTGTATTCAGTCCTGATCCCGTGCTCTCCTGAGTATTCCTTGTGACCAGTCTCTTGCTATGAGAAGCTAAGTTTGCTTGTTCAGTTTCTCATTATTTCCTTGAAAACGTTTCTCATTATATAATGAGTTCAGCCCAGCTTGCTTTTATGTGATTTTTTGCTTGCTGGTCAGTTCTGGGGTGCAGAGTGCGCCCCTCACATCATGAGTCGGTGTGGGGGTTCTTGTATTCTCTGCGTGGTTTACTTTTGATAGTTTTTGTACTGACCGCACAGACACCTATCTATTTTCTGCCTATCTAGTATTAGCGGGCATCATTTGCTAAATCTGTTTCATCTCTACGTTTGTGTTTTCCCCTTGACTCACCATTATTATTCGTGGGGGGCTATCTAAAACTTTGGGGTACATTTCTCTGAGGCAAGTGAGGTCTTTGCTTTCTCTCTAGGGGCAGTCAGTTTCTCAGGCTGTGATGAGACGTCTAGGTTTTCAGGTAACGTTCCACAGCTGCCTTTAGTGTGTTTGGATAAGATCAGGATTGCGGTCAGTATAGCTTCCACATCCCCAGAACTTGTCCTATATACTCAGGGTATATTTGTCAGGTCAGTTGAGATCCTACCACCAGGATCATAACAGGTGTTATTGCTGTTGTACAAATACACTATTTGCACTAAAGAAACCCATCTCTGTCTGTTCATTGCCTCACGCTATCAGAATCCTTGAGTTCCTACAATAGTATTACAGGATACTCCAGCCTAAAAAAGGATTCTGCTGGGGCAATGACAGAGACACGGGTAGACAAGATGTTTTCTATGATTAACTCATTGCAGCAGGAGATGGCAGCTGTACAAAATAAGATTAGAGACATGGACTCCCGGGCTAACCACAATGCGCAGGTGTTTGGTCAGGCTCTCCAAGATTTACGTACCTTGGTAGAAGCTAAGGTTACACCACCTGTTCAGCATACACTACCTGTTCATCATACACCACCCACCAATATGCGTAAATTGCCTCCTTTCTGGTTTAATTGTGATCGAAGTCAATTCCGCGGGTTTGCTAATCAATGCATATTATTTTTTGATGTACATGCCTCGTACTATCAGTTTGATAGATCTAAGGTACTATGCATTATTATGTTGTTGACATCATGGGCACTGGCTTGGGCAAATCCTATGGTTGAAAGTCGCGATGTCCGTCTAAATAATTTGGATGATTTTCTGGCAGCTATGGCGCAAATGTTTGATGATCCCAACCGCCGTGCCTCCGCTGAAAAATCCTTGCTTTCCTTACGCCAGGGGAAACGTTCAGTCATAGAATATATTACTGAATTTAAGAGGTTAGTAGTGGATACCAACTGGGATAACAATACTTTATTGCCAATTTTTAGGAAAGGGTTGTCCAGTACAATCAAGGATGAGCTAGCTCGCTCAGAGTCTCCACAGGAGTTGGAGTTATTTTTACAACACTGTGTGCATATTGATATCCACCTAACTGAACGCAGACAAGAGAAATGGGCATCTTTAAATCGCATCAGTAATTTTACTCTTCCGTCTAGGGAAACTACCAGCAAGAACCCGCAGGAAGCTGAGGAGGTGCCTATGCAAGTGGACTCACTACAAAAACGTGAGAGTAACGAACGCCGTGAATATCGGTTTCGTGATTGCTTATGCTTTTACTGCGGTCAATCGGATCATTTCCTTATTAATTGTCCTAAATGTCCGAGGTGACCTAACAAAGTGTTGGCGGCAGTAGGGGATTATGACAATACGGACACTGAGTCAGAAGTTTCGGAGACCAGTCTACATATAGATGCTGTGGTTCCCCTAACAGTGATGTTGACTTCCACCAAAAGTTAAGGGGAGAAATACTCGCATTGTTCCCTTCCTATTCAGATTCTGTGGGAGGGACAGTGGATACCAAGTTCTGCTATGATAGACTCTGGAGCAGGTGGAAATTTCATGGATTCTTCTTTTGCCAGGGAACATGGAATTAAGACACAACTAAGAGCCTCACCAGTCACCATGGAAACTGTGGATGGTTCTCCATTAGTTTCCGGGCCAGTAGACCAAGAAACGGTGCTTCAGAAGTGTAAGATGGAACCAGACCATCAGGAAACCCTGTCATTTATGTTAATATCTTCTCCTCATTTTCCTGTAATTTTAGGAATTCCCTGGTTACGGTCACAGAATCCAAACATCAGTTGGGAAACCAAGGAGATATCCTTCCTTCCGAAGTGTAGCCCTACCATCAGTCCAACGGAAATGGCTCCAGTTACCCAGAATTTGGATGAAACAAAACAGGTATCTACTCTCCCTCTGGTTTACCAGGAATTCTCGGACATTTGTGACAAGAGGAAGGCAGACCAACTCCCTCCACATAGACCATATGACTTCCCCATAGAGCTGCTTCCTGGGGCAGTGATTCCTTTCGGCCATGTTTACCCATTGGCAGCTCCAGAATTAAAGACATTACGAGAATACATAGATGAGAATTTAGCCAAGGGGTTTATCTGACCATCTTCTTCACCAGCGGGAGCCCCCATATTCTTTGTAAAGAAGAAAGATGGCACTCTAAGACCTTGTATTGACTACCGGGAGCTAAACAAGGTAACCATTCGTAACAGATACCCGTTGCCTTTAATTCCTGAATTGTTGGAGAGTTTGCAAAGCTAGAATATTCACCAAATTAGATCTCCGCGGGGCATATAATTTACTCCGTATACGTCTCGGAGATGAATGGAAGACAGCTTTCAGATGTCGTTATGGACATTTTGAATATTTAGTGATGCCATTCGGACTCTGTAATGCTCCTGCTGCTTTCCAACACTTAGCCAACGATATTTTCAGGGATTTACTGGATCATTATGTAGTAATTTACCTGGATGACATTTTGATCTTCTCTGATTCCCTACAGGAACATCAGGAACATCTCAAGACCGTGCTCAGACGTTTGAGAGATAATCATGTGTACATCAAACTCGAAAAGTGTGAATTTCATTGCTCCAAGATTCAATTTTTAGGCTATGTTATTTCTCCCCAGGGATTGAATATGGAGTCCAGCAAGATCCAGGCGATCATAGATTGGCCGGTACCAGGAAACATTAAAGAGGTACAACGATTCATTGATTTTGCTAACTTTTATAGACGTTTTATCCGGAATTTTTCAGAAATTGTCCGTCCCATCACTCTCCTCACTAAGAAGAGGAAGAAGTTTGTATGGTCTTCGCAAGCCCAGGAAGCCTTTGATCACCTCAAGGTTTGTTTTACCACGGCTCCGATATTGATGCACCCGGATCCTGCATTGCCTTTTGTCGTGGAAGTGGATGCTTCTGACTGTGCACTGGGAGCAATCCTCTCACATCGAACCGGAGACAAAGGTTTGCTGCACCCGTGTGCCTTCTTTTCTCGCAGGTTATCATCTGCTGAACTGAACTATGGCAATGCAGATAAGGAACTTTTGGCAATCATTTCTGCCTTTAAGGAATGGAGACACCATTTGCAGGGAGCAACTCAGCAGGTAGTAGTGCTCATAGATCACCGTAATTTGGAATTCCTTAAGTCCCCAGATGTCTTTCTCCTCGACAAGCTAGGTGGAGTTTGTTCTTGAACCAGTAAGTAACATCAATGCTCCCCTGAAGGTTGCTCAATTTCATCGTAGATACCCAGACAAGCATGGTCCAGGATCGTCCTGAGGCCGTTTCTAGGGGGGGAGTAATGTCAGTATTCTGGGTTTTCCAAGTCACCTTGTGAATGATTTTGCCCTTTGTTAAGATGGAGTTTGCTGTTTTTGTCTGCCCTACTTCCTGTTCGTTTGTTTAAAACCCGGGTCAGGTGTCAGCCTCTTTGCTGGAGTATTCTGATTCTGTTCTCCTTCAGCTCAGCTGCTTGTTCTGAGTGTGTCTCTACCACTGGCTCTGGACATTCCCTGCATATGTAAGCTACACTCTCTATGTTATCATTAGTCTGCTGACTTGGAACTTAACCCTTGGTTCATTCCTCCTGGTAATAACTGTGTTTTTGGAACTATGTTTTTGGACTTCGTTTCTGGACTGTGTGTTGCTACTTAATCCTTCATTTACTCCCCCGGTGGGAGCTGTTGGAAACAACACCAGTATCATACTTAAATGTGAACCTGTTTCTGAACTTACCTGTGTTTATGCCACATCTGAGATCAACTTGTGAACTAGTTTCTGGACTTACCCGTGTTCATGCCACACCTGGAATGAACTTGTGGACTTGTTCTGGACTTCCCTGTGTTTACTTCATACCTGGTTTTGACTCTTTCTGCACCAACAGTGTTTGGATCTGCACCACGTCACCTGTCACACTCACCTTTTGATCACCTTGCTGAGGACTCTGCCTTAAGAACTCTGCAGATTTGCTGTATATGTTTCAATGACTTGTTTCATTCCAGGACACTGTGGGTTATCAGTATATTGTTTTGGGTGTTATTGCTGTTGTACAAATACACTATTTACACTAAAGAAACCCGTCTCTGTCTGTTCATTGCCTCACGCTATCAGAATCCTTGAGTTCCTACAATAGTATTACAGGGCCTCTGCGAGTTCAACTGCATGCCATTCGGGCTCTGCAATGCACCAGGAACGTTCCAGCGGATAATGGAATGCTGCCTAGGATATAAAATCTTTGAAACTGTTCAGTTGTACCTGGATGACGTCATCGTCTTCTCCAAAACCTATGAAGACCACTTGAAACACCTGGCCGAGGTGTTCGAAGCCCTGTCCAACTTTGGCCTGAAAGTGAAGCTGTCCAAATGCCACCTGTTGAAGCCCAAGGTGCAGTACCTAGGTCACGTGTTGAGCGCCGAAGGTGTGGCACCAGACCCTGACAGTCACCATTATCCGGGACTGGCAAAGACCCAATACCATTCAAGAAGTACGGCAGTTCCTTGGGTTGATAGGCTACTACCGGAGATTCATCAAGGCTTCACTAAGATAGCCACACCCCTGCAAGACCTTCTAGTGAGCCAACCCAAGAAGGCCAAGAACAAGAGTCCTCCGTTCAAGTGGAACAACAGGATAGAAGACTCCTTCACTCGGTTGAAATTGGCTCTCACGGGAGATGAAGTCTTAGCCTACCCTGAGTATGACCAACCATTTATACTTTACACTGACGCCAGCAATGTGGGATTGGGAGCACTGCTGTCACAAGTGCAGAAAGGCAAAAAGAGAGTGATTGCCTACGCCAGCAGGAAGCTTTGTCCCACTGAAAGGAACCCCAACAACTATAGTTCCTTCAAGTTGGAGTTTCTTGCCATAGTCTGGGCTATGACCGAGCGATTCAAACACTACCTGTCTTCACCGAAGTTTACCGTCTTCATGGACAATAATCCACTGACTCCCTTAGAAATCGCAAAGCTAGGTGCATTGGAACTGTGATGGATGGCCCGGCTGTCCAACTGCAAGTTTACCATCAACTACCGAGCGGGGCATAAGAACGGGTCGCTAATGCTAATGCACTGTCCAGGATGCCCAATTTACCAGATGGGGAGAAGACCCAGAAGAGCTAGAAGAAATCGAGTTACCAGCCTTCCATCGCCACGAGGCGGCCCAGTGTTCCCATTGCATGAGGAACAAGCTCTATGTCGTGCAAGAGGCCACGTTTAACCCGTTGCCCCACCATGGATGGGCAGAGACACAGGATAGTGACCACCTAGTAAAGGAGTTGCTGACACAAGCTGACTCACAGATGCTCCACAGGAAACTCAACAGTTGTGGAAGGAGAATGGCTAGCTGTTCATCTATGAGGCTAAGCTTTGTCGGAGGAACATCAACTCGCTCACACACGAACTGGTCTGGCAAGTGGTAGCTCAGAAGTGGGATGCGCCAATGGTCTTAGAGGCATACCATGATGGAGCAGGACACTTTGGGTGGAAGAAGCTGGAGGACCTACTTCTTGAGAGATTCTACTGGATTGGCATGAGGAAAGCCATTGAGAGGTGGTGCCGAGAATGTGGCCTATGCAACCTGCGCAGGAAACAGTAACAGTCAGCGGGCCCCATTACAGCCTATCATCACGAAGCAGCCACTTGATCTGATAGCTTTGGATCACATGAAGTTGACTCCGAGTAGGACTGGCTACACTTACTCTCTGACCATAGTGGACCATTACTCAAGGTTCCTGGTATTCGTGCCTGTCAAAGACCAAACAGCAAAGACGGCAGCCAAGACTTTTCAAGAACATTTTTGTCGACTGCACAGTTACCCTGAACAAATGCTCACTGACCAAGGACCAGCCTTTGAGGCAGAAGTGTTCCAGGAGTTCTGTAACCTGTACGGCTGCAAGAAAATCAGGACGACGCCGTACCATCCACAAACAAACGGCATGTGCGAGAAAATGAACCAGGTGGTAATTGACCTGTTGAAGACCTTGCCCTGGAAAGGCTAAACCAGTGGCCAGAGAAGTTGCCGGATTTGGTAGATCTATACAACCAAATCCCGGTAAACTCCACCAACTGTACTCCGGCCTACTTGATGAGAGCGAGACCTGGCAGGTTACCCATTGACTTGGACATGGGAGTTCTAACACCTGAAGCGACATCGCTAGATGCAGACTGGGATACATAGCGGCAGCAACAATACTGCAAAGTGCAAGAATGTGTAGAGAAAAGTTTGTCCCAGGCAAGAGAGAGGCAGGAAAGAAATTATAATCAGCACACCCCTGCAGTTCCCTTGTCGCCTGGAGAACAGGTACTCAAAAGGAAGAGATGAGTTCACAAACTAGACGATCAGTGGGAGGTTGAGCCATACACCGTTTTACCTTCAGACTTTGATAACACCAAGGTGTGCCTCATCAGTAAAGATGGAAGAGAAACCTCAGCGGCAGTGTTGAGGGATAATCTAGAACCATACCCTAATCAACTAAAAGAAAGGATTGAAGACCAATACATTCTTCAGCCAACGGAAGAGGTGAGGAAACGATCAGCACAGTACTCAGCGAGTTCCCTCCAAATTGGACAAGGGTGAACCAGGCCATAGTCGTGCCCGTTTTGACCTTTCCCCAGCTAGTAGTGCTAGAAAGAGATGGGACTTAAGACCAGCCTGGAGACCAGCGGGTTCAAGCAGCAAATGCCACACCAGCAGTGGAGCAAGAGAATCCACCCCTTGACAGTGGTGAATCTTTCATGCCCACAGTGAGCAGGAGTGGTCCTAGAAAATCAGGTATACCTGTACTACATAGAATCACCCATAGCGTAGCCACTAGAGAGCGCACTACACGAGTGGTAGCAAGCACAGTGAATCTCGTTAGGTCACTATCAGTGCTACGAAGGTCTGCCCGTAGTACCTTAGGTCAGATACCTAAAGGTTACTCATGTAAGTAGGTTGTGTAAATAAGAAGTGTAAATATGTAACTGTCAAGCATATGAGCCTACAGAGACTCTGTAAGAACTTTTGGAGCAATAGCATTTTACTTGATTTAATGGATGATTAGGTCACTGGACTCGTTGTGATCAGGACAGTGCTTGTATATAGTTACCAACTTGGCTCAGGAATGAACAATGGACAATGATGAATGGACTAATCGTCACTAGGACTATTTTTGAGCTTTGGTTTTTTGTAATTTTTATTTTTGAAATTTTGTAAGTAGTTATGATTGTTTACTTGTTAAAATGTTTATGTTTCCTCAGTCCGGGAGTACTGAATTTCACTAGGGGGGAATGTTGCAACCCAGGAGTCCGGTTGCCACAGTGGAATTGCCTCCCTCACAGGGGGTGATGTCATGCCTGGAAGCAAGGAGGGGTCCCCTTACTAGGTAACACCAGCATCCAACACTTTTTCCTTACTCCAGACCAGAAGGGGGAGCTCTAACACCTGTTTTCAGGTGAGCTTCCCTATAAGTTCTGGCCTGGAGGCGGAGTTAGTGAGTCTGAGAGAGTGAGAGGAGAGGAGAAAAGTCAAGGAGAACCTGGGGAGTGGAGCTGTAACCAAGCTCACCCCAGAGCTGAGCGCTAGAAACCGGACACCGGAGTCCGTGGTTGCTCAGTTACTGAAGTCCCGGCAGCTAAATCCAGAGGGCAGGAGATTGCAGGTCTCCTGGCCCATCTAACGCCCAGCGGCACAGCAGCGTCCCAGAGCCCAGAGCCACCACGAAGGAGCGACACCTGCAATAGGCTCAAGCGGCCTGCCATGCGGGTACAGATTTATTTTAACTGCCAGACAGTGAGAAGGACTTGAGCGGAGCTTAAAGCAGCAAGGACCTAACAGGACAGTGCAGTAGGAAGACCTCCAAACCCACCTGGTTAGGTGGATCCTAAATTGCTTCCAGGCTGCCCGGATCTCCATTACCATCTGTTATCCGTGCCCTGGACTGCACCTGCAGCCATCGAGTAAAGGTAAAGAAAACTACAGCCCTTGTGTCCTCCAGTCATTTCTCGCACCCTCAGTTCTGCACCCCAACATCCACAATCCCTTACAACAGCACCGGTAGCCCGGGGCCCCGCTCCACCTGTGGGGAGCAGAACCATCCCAGCTGCCTCACCATCAGCCCCAGCGGTCCCCCTAAGCAGTGTCGGCCATCCATTGCTGAACACCACAGGTGGCATCACGTTAAGTCCCCTATAAACGTTCCCTCATTATTTTATTGCATGCCCAGGGCCACAGACCGGGTCACTGCTGCCGTGACAACCCCCTGAAGAACTGCCCGACCTGGACCGAGTACCCCACGGCCCTAGCGGGAATCGCATAAGATAGTTTATTGCAGTTTAGGTAATGATGATAGAGTAAGTTATGAGTTAATGTGTTAGACTAACCCATAGTGGGAGGGGCTTAGTGTTCCTGCAAGTTACATAGTTACATAGTTATTAAGGTTGAAGGAAGACTTTAAGTCCATCTAGTTCAACCCATAGCCTAGCATGTCCTAACATGTTGATCCAGGGGAAGGTAAAAAAAACCCATGTGGTAAGAGTAAGCTCCATCATGGGGAAAAAAATTCCTTCCCGACCCCACATACGGCAATCAGACTAGTTCCCTGGATCAACGCCTTATCAAGGAATCTAATATATATACCCTGTAATATTATACTTTTCCAGAAAGGTATCCAGTCCCCTCTTAAATTGAAGCAATGAGTCACTCATTACAACATCATACGGCAGAGAGTTCCATAGTCTCACTGCTCTTACAGTAAAGAATCCGCGTCTGTTATTATGCTTAAACCTTTTTTCCTCCAGACGTAGAGGATGCCCCCTTGTCCCTGTCACCGGTCTATGATTAAAAAGATCAGCAGAAAGGTCTTTGTACTGTCCCCTCATATATTTATACATTAACATAAGATCACCCCTTAGTCTTCGTTTTCCAAACTAAATAGCCCCAAGTGTAATAACCTATCTTGGTATGGCAGACCCCCCAGTCCTCTAATAACCTTGGTTGCTCTTCTCTGCACCCGCTCCAGTTCAGCTATGTCTTTCTTATACACCGGAGACCAGAACTGTGCACATTATTCTAAGTGTGGTCGCACTAGTGACTTGTATAGAGGTAAAATTATGTTCTCCTCATGAGCATCTATGCCTCTTTTAATGCATCCCATTATTTTATTTGCCTTTGTAGCAGCTGCCTGACACTGGCCACTGAATATGAGTTTGTCATCCACCCATACACCCAGGTCTTTTTCATTGACGGTTTTGCCCAGAGTTTTAGAATTAAGCACATAGTTATACATCTTATTACTTCTACCCAAGTGCATGACCTTACATTTATCCCCATTAAAGCTCATTTGCCATTTATCAGCCCAAGCTTCTAGTTTACATAAATCAGCCTGTAATATAAAATTGTCCTCCCCTGTATTGATTACCCTGCAGAGTTTAGTGTCATCTGCAAATATTGAAATTGTACTCTGAATGCCCCCTACAAGGTCATTAATAAATATGTTAATAAGAAGAGGGCCCATTACTGACCCCTGTGGTACCCCACTACTAACCGTGACCCAGTCCGAGTGTGCTCCATTAATAACCAACCTTTGTTTCCTATCCCTGAGCCAATTCTCAACCCACTTGCACATATTTTCCCCTATCCCCATTATTCTCATTTTATGTATCAACCTTTTGTGTGGCACCGTATCAAAAGCTTTTGAAAAGTCCATATACACTACATCTACTGGGTTCCCTTGGTCCAGACCGGAACTTACCTCTTCATAGAAGCTGATCAAATTAGTCTGACATGATCAGTCCCTAGTAAACCCGTGCTGATACTGGGTCATGAGGTTATTCCTCTTCAGATACTCCAGTATAGCATCCCTTAGAATGCCCTCCAGGATTTTACCCACAGTAGAGGTTAAACTTACTGGTCTATAATTTCCGAGTTCAGTTTTTGTCCCCTTTTTGAATATTGGCACCACATTTGCTATACGCCAGTCCTGTGGTACAGACCCTGTTATTATGGACTCTTTAAAGATTAAAAATAATGGTCTATCAATGACTGTACTTAATTCCTGCAGTACTCGGGGGTGTATCCCATCCGGGCCCGGAGATTTGTCAAGTTTTGTGATTTTTAGATGCAGCCGTACTTCCTGCTGGGTTAAGCAGGTAACATTAAATTGGGAATTATTATCACTAGTCATATTGGCTGCCATGGGATTTTCTTTTGTAAATACTGATGAAAAAAAGTCATTTAGCATATTGGCTTTTTCCTCATCCTCATCCACCATTTCACCCAGACTATTTTTAAGGGGGCCAACACTATCATTTTTTAGTTTCTTACTATTTATGTAGTTAAAGAATATTTTGGGGTTATTTTTGCTCTCTCTAGCAATGAGTCTCTCTGTCTCAATCTTTGCTGCCTTGATTTGCTTTTTACATAATTTATTTAATTTTTTGTATTTATTTAATGCCTCCTCACTACCTACTTCCTTTAATTCTCTAAATGCTTTATTTTTGTCACTTATTGCGCCCCTTACAGCTTTATTTAGCCATATTGGTTTCCTCCTATTTCTAGTATGTTTATTCCCATACGGTATATACTGTGCACAGGTCCTATCCAGGATGCTAATAAATGTCTCCCATTTTCTTTGTGTACTTTTATGTCTCAGGATATCGTCCCAGTTAATTGCACCAAGATCCTCTCTCATCCGTTGGAAATTTGCCCTCCGGAAGTTTAGTGTCCTTGTCACCCCTCTACTACACATCTTATTAAAGGAGACATGAAAACTTATTATTTTGTGATCACTATTCCCCAAGTGACCCCCAACCCTTATATTTGATATGCGGTCTGGCCTGTTGGTTAATATTAGGTCTAGCAGTGCCCCCCTTCTTGTTGGGTCCTGAACCAGTTGTGAAAGGTAATTGTCTCTCATAGTTGTCAAAAACCGATTACCTTTACTGGAACTGCAGGTTTCTGTTCCCCAATCTATTTCAGGGTAGTTGAAGTCCCCCATAATAATGACTTCTCCTTGAGTCGCAGCTTCATCTATTTGCTTTACGAGGATATTCTCCATTGCTTCCATTATTTTTGGAGATTTATAACAAATCCCTATCAGTAATTTATTATTTTTTCCCCCTCCCCTTATCTCCACCCACAGGGACTCTACATTTTCATTAGATTCACCTATATTATCACGCAGGATGGGTTTTAAGGTCGATTTTACAAACAGACACACCCCACCCCCTCGCTTATCTGTACGGTCATTTCTGAAAAGGCTATAGCCCTGCAAGTTAACAGCCCAGTCATGGCTCTCATCCAGCCATGTTTCAGATATCCCCACCATGTCATAATTATGTTCCAACAACATTAGTTCTAATTCGTCCATTTTGTTGGCGAGGCTTCTGGCATTAGTATACATGCACTTGATGTTCCTCTCTGTACCTCTATTCTTTCTTAAATTACTAACTGTTCTAACCCCACCCCCCATGCCTCCGCCACCCCCAACTTCCTTATTTGTGCCCAGGTCTCTATCTGCACTATCTTCCCCACCTATAAAATGAATACCCTCCCCCCCATTCCCTAGTTTAAACACTCCTCCAACCTTCTAACCATTTTCTCCCCCAGCACAGCTGCACCTTCCCCATTGAGGTGCAGCCCATCCCTAGCGTAGAGCCTGTAGCCAACTGAGAAGTCGGCCCAGTTCTGCAGGAACCCAAACCCCTCCTTCCTACACCAATTCTTGAGCCATTTATTAACCTCCCTAATCTCCCGTTGCCTCTCTGGCGTGGCACGTGGTACAGGCAGTATTTCAGAAAATACCACGTTGGAGGTCCTTGCTTTCAGCTTGCAGCCTAATTCCCTGAAATCATCTTTAAGGACCTTCCACCTACCTCTAACTTTGTCATTTGTGCCAATGTGCACCATGACCGCTGGGTCCTCACCAGCCCCTCCCAGTAATCTTTCCACCCGATCAGCGATGTGTCGGACTCGAGCGCCAGGTAGGCAGCACACCGTTCGACGATCCCTGTCTTTGTGACAGATTGCCCTATCTGTTCCCCTAATAATTGAGTCCCCCACTACCAGCACCTGTCTGGCCTGCCATGCTCTCCTATTTCCCTCCTTACTGGAGCAGTCACTCCTCCGGCTTTCAGAGGACATGCCTGGCTGCAGCAGTGCTACCCCTGTACTGGCACCCCCCTCATCTGCCAACTTAGCAAACTTATTGGGGTGTAAAAGATCAGGACTAGCCTCCCTGGCACTCTTCCCTCTACCCCGCTTCCTAACTGTCACCCAGCTAACTGCCTCACTGTCCTGCAGCTCCATCCTACCATCCCCCTCCTGATCTATCCCATTGAGCGTCTGCTCTGTGAGCAGAAGACTCCTCTCCATATTGTCTATGGATCTCAGTGTTGCCAGCTGCACATTTAGATCCAGTATCTGGGTTTCCAAATGCACAACGTGCTCACATCTCGCACAGCAGTATGCACCCTCGACCGGCTGATCAAGGACTGCATACATGTGGCAAGATGTGCACTGGATGGCATTAACAATTGTGGAGCACATTTCCTAATGGGGATTGCACCAGACAGAAATGTTAAATAATAATAAATACAAAGTATTAATTAACACTTGGAACAGCAATTCCTCCCTTGGAAACTCCCTGATTCCAAAGTCACTGAGTCACAAGTCACACTTACCGCTGTCCACACTTACGCTCAGGTCACACTCAGCTCGCTCACACTCGCTATGCTGAAGATTTAAAGATTTTTTTTTTTTCCTCTATTTCCCTTCAACAACAAGCCACCTTGCTGTTCTAATGCACTTCCAAAAAGGTGACTTCTCCCTGTATTTAGTTAGCTAGGGTCAAGTTCAAATGCAAGAAGAAAGTGTTCTGTGAGCAATGCTGCCATTTGCTTAAACTACAAGAAAAGGAGACTGAGGGTTAAGGGAATAGCGAGATCTGATTCCTGAAGTGATCGTCGAGACAGAGTACCCTTCCGGAAAAGGGGTCCTTGGATAGGACGACAAGTAATGAGAAACCCTGAGCTTGCTAAATAACGAAAGTAACAAACTTAAACAGGACTGAGTTTGTGGGACTAGGGCATCAGTAGTGGCAGAAATAGGACTTGGAATGGCTGATGAAGTAGAGACTTGCTGATCAGGACTCTGGCGACAAGTTAGGCTGTGATGAAGTAGGGCGAAACAGTGTGCTTCTTCACCTTTGGAAAGATACTGTGTGTATGAAAATACTTTATACTGCAAAAGCAACGTCCATAAAACTTTGTACCTGCTATCCCTTGTACATAACCCTAAGTTACCGATCAGTAAACACTGTGCTTTAGAATGGGAGTTTCATTTATCGAACTACGGAATCTATGGTTCTGGCCAGCCAACACCACCTGCCGTAGGCAGCCTGCATGGGTGCAAAGCCCTCACAGCATGAGTACATGCACACAGTCAGGAACTTCCATTTTTCTTGCAGTGCCCCGTGGTGTAAAAGGAGATGAGTGCCTCGCTCGCAGCTTCTGCCCTGCTCCGCTATACATTTGGTGTAGTCAGCAGGATCAAGTCTTTAATCTGCAAGAGCAAAGCAGTGTGAAGAAGACTCAGGTGACAGAGAAGATGATGACCATTGAGTGGTATAAGATGGCGCTGAGCAAGGACAGCAAAATGGTGATGAGTGGCGTGAAAAGGCAACATGGACCCGCCATTTGTGACAGAGGCAAAAAGGCACAATGTGAAGTCCAAGCATTCATCAGGTATGCCTACCAAGGGGAATATCTCAACCAAAAGTGTCAGCCCACACAGGGGAGTGACCGTCATCACAGAATAAAGTGGAAGGAGAAGGAAACGGGCAGGGACGTTTGAGAAATTAGATGATGAGTCAGGGTGGACTCCACCCAGTGAAAGGTGGGGCCATAATGGGCCTCAGGAGGTGGAAGAGACAACTCCATTTGTGGGTAGTAAGTCAACGAGTGAACAGCATTGAGCTAAGATGGCAGATTGGAGAGTGTGGATGTAGCGCACCAGGTTCTGGTATGGCTAACCCAATTGAGGAGGGCTGGGACGCAGTGAGTCGTGGAGGCTTATGGCCTTGACTGAGCGAGAGGTGAAGCCAGGCAGTTTTTCAGAGCAGGTCACATGATCTTTAGGCTCCAAAACAGAGGCCGACATCCTGGCTCAGCCTCTGGCCCGAAGACAGGCTGAACACCTCAAAGCCTTATTAGCCAAGTGTCCTGTCAGTCCCCCATCCAGACTGGGGAATCCTCCTCCTACTGGAGGCAATACTCAGTCCCAGTAATATAGCCCTCACCTTGCAAGAGGAATGGATTGCTGGGGTGATACAGACTAAAAAGTAGAGAGAGCATTGGGTCTGGGCCCAGCTAGACAGTCCTGAAAGGAAGGAGCTTGCCTGACAGATGACCCAGAGCGTCTTGAGGCACTACGACCGTGGACAGGGCGTTGGCTTCATCATGGAAGAAGTGACCAGCCATAAGGTTTATATCAACGTCGTTTCCCACCAAAAAGGGCACAGTCTACAAGTAGAACACGTTCAGTTCCTCAGTTCCTCAAGGAAGATGGACCGAGGGGCTGGTTCACAATCGTGATCTCCATAATCAGGTCGCAGGCACGAGAGAGGTACAAGTAGATATTCTGCCTCAACTGGACCTTGCAGCATTTGAGGGTCGCTACATTCAGGGGAACAAAATGCCCCTAATTTGAGCTGTTTTGCCAGTTTTTGGGCCCCCTTGAAGGTGTTGTCTGTGCATTTGGTTTTTGCTGTCCATTGAATTCAATGGAGTTCGGATACGTTCGATGAACTGTTTAGTAAACAGTTTGGCGAACAACGGCAATTTCAGCAATTGTATCCGAACCTTAAAAGGTTCACTCATCTTTAATTATAATAAAGATGTCAGAGTGATATAGTGCAGTCAGTGCGTGTGTATTTTACAGTACAATGTGAAATCCGACAGCTGGGGGCTGATGTTAATATTCTGGGAATGAGACAATATCAGCTCACAGCTGTTTGCTAAGCATTTACTGGTTATTATAGGGCAGACCCCCCAAAAAAATTACACGATGTCCCGACTATATATTCAATAACCATCAAATGCTATGGATATTGGCCCCCTCCTAGACTAAGAATATCAGCTCTCCATATCCATAAGAGGCGACAATTCTGTCACTTTAGCCTCTGCTCTTCCCACTTGTCCTGGTACAGTGGCAAGTGGGGTAATAGATTTTGGGTTGATGTCATCTGTTTTATGGCTGTTGACATCAAACTTAGGGGTTAGTAATGAAGAAGCGTCTATATAACGCCCCTATTAGGGGGAGATTTATTTCAAATAAATTACTTTATACTGGTTGAGTCTTTATTACAATATAACTATGGGGTTTGTAATGTGGGCGTCTTATAGACGCCTCTCCATTAGTAACCTCTGGGCTTGATGTCAGCTGACACTACACAGCTAACATCAACCCCACAAATATTACCCCACTTGCCACCGCACAAGGGCAAGTGGGAAGAGCGAGGCTAAGTGCCAGGTTTCGCACATCTTATGGATGCGCCATTTCTGGGGCAGCTGAGGGCTGATGTTTCTAGTCTGGGAAGGGGCTAATATCCATGGCCCCTTCCTAGGCTATTAATATCAGCCAGCAGGTGAATGTTTAGCCTTTGCAGGTTATTGAATATAGTGGAGACCCCACGTCATTTCTTGGAGGGGGTCTCCCGTATAATAACCAGTAAAGGTTAAGCAAACAGATAAAACTGATTTTTTAGTGTTAATCTTTGGCTTGGTGGTCTTTTTACTCCAATTTTTGGTGCTCTTGTTTGTATTCATGCTATGGGAGTACTCCACCTTTTATTCTGATATATTACTTAAAAAGGGGTGGATTGGGTATACCTTATCTTCCAAGCCAAGGCTTATATTATGTGTTTTTGCACTTGATTGTATTACTTTTGACTGGTTTGCCTAACTCTCTAAACAAGGCCTGCACAACATTCAACTCGCGGGCCGCATATGCCACCATAAAATGTTCCCTTACGGCTCACATAGAGCTGGGAGACTCCAGTTCTCATTTTCCGATATACAATTCTATTATTCATGTTGTGGAGATGCGAAAATATTTGAATATATGAGAGCTGGGACAAGGGCAAAGGATCGGTCTTCAGCCCCTGCCCTCATATATAGCAGCGTGAAAGGGTAATCATGCTGCTGAACTCACTAGACTGCTGCTGTCACCCCAGTGTCCTGAAGAGGTGGTGAGTATGAGGTGGGGAACGGTAATCTCTTCATGTAGATTACATGTCCCTTGATCATAGACCCAGTTCCAAGCGAAGTGCAGCAACTAATATCATTATTTTTTGGACTGTTCCGAAAATTATTTGTTCATATCACAGGCATTTCTCTATGTCTCCTGCCCAAAGTTTTGGTGGAGGAACTCTGGATCTCAGTAATACATCAACAGGGCTTGGCACATGGTGTGCAACACACATAACTTGTGTTCTGCATTAGCACTTATCTCTCACTCCATCCATCACAGGACAATCTGCCCTTTTGTGCCCCAAACACTGTGTCACGTATACAAGCACCTCAGACAATGCCCTCAGTGCTCCATGCATACTTTAGTGAAGATTCAGCACAGGTTGTGAAGCAAAACATCCTTTTTTCACAAGAAAAGCACTATGATGCAATTATGTTTCACAATTCAACTAAAGGGCTTCGTGTCCAAGATAACATTACCCAACATGGCCAGCACAGACAGCACTCCGCTGCCATCAATTGTCAGGACAATTACAAAATTGACTGACGATTGATGGACGAGAAAACGGCTGATTTTGCTACTAGGCCAGTTATTGTGCGCTTCCCACACATACAGCTCTGGCAAAAATTAAGAGACCACTGCAAAATGTTCAGTTTGTCTGATTTTTCTCTTTAGGGCTCCTTCTCACTTGCGAGAAATACGTCCGAGTCTCGTAAGTTAAAACTCTCCTTTGATGCTGGCACTCCAGAGTGGAGTGTGCGGCAGCACAGCAATCCATGGAGCTGCACGCTCCGCTCCGGAGTGCCGGCGCGAGAGGAGAGTTTTAACCTACGAGACTCAGACGTATTTGTCGCAAGTGAGAAGGAGCCCTAATAGGTATATTTTTGAGTAAAATGTAAATTGTTCTTTTTTTCTATAAACTTCAGACAACATGTCTCTGAATTTCCAAGCAATTGTTTGTTTTGTTTTTTTCTGACAAAGAAAACTGCTTCTGGCTCAAAAATTTAAGCAGTTCTTCTTTGTTTGATGGCTTGTGAATATCCATCATCCTCTTGATTACATTCCAGAGGTTTTCAATGGGGTTCAGGTGTGGAGATTGGGCTGCCCATGACAGGGTTTTGATGTGGTGGTCTCTTAATTTTTTTACATGGATGTAATATACACAGTGGCATGTCAAAGTTTGGCACCCCTGGTCAAAATTACCGTTATTGTGAACTGTTAAGCAAGTTGAAGATGAAATGATCTCTCAAAAGGGCTAAAGTTAAAAATCACATATTTCCTTTGTATTTTAGGCAAAAAAATATATATTGCAATTTTTTACATTTTAAAAATTGCAGAAAGGAAAATGGGCCAAAATGGGAGATTTGTGTGCTCAGATATCTTGAAGAGCATTGGGAAGCAGTGAACATATTATGTTATATTTCAATGTAATTTTTAATCAAACATTCAAAAGGGGAAATGCAGAAATCTGGAACTTTAGGAAAGCTAATTCAACAAATTAAGGGAAGAGCTAAATTGAGTAGACTGGGGCCATGTCATGGTGACTGGGGATACCGAACATAAGAGGGGCATGTTTAAGGAAATACTTCTAGAATCCTGTAGAAAATGTATGCTCTGTGGTAATAAAATATCAAGGATTAAAAATAAACCATTATGGATAAATAAGGCAGTACAAAGTTTAATAAGACAAAAACAAAGGGCATTCAAAACTATGAAGGCTGAGAAAACAGAAATAGCATTTCAGTAATATAGAGATCTTAATAAGAAATGTAAAAAAATAAATCAAGCTAGCAAAGTTATCTACAGAGAAACACATAGCCAGCATCATTAAAATAAATCCCCCCAAATTTTATAAATATGTAAATGCCAAAAAGAAAAAAACAGATGGTATCGGCCTCTTAAAAACAATAATTACAGGATAATTCTAGAGGACAAAGAAAAGGCTGAGATATTAAACAGGCACTTTTCATCTATGTTCACCGATTGGCCTGTCTGTCCCAATGATCTTTTAACAAGGTAAAAATCACCACTTGATATAACTAGTTTAACACAGGGTGGATTGATTTAAATCACGCCGATTTAAATCATGATTTAAATCACGATTTAAATCAAAAGATTTTTTTCTATTTAAATCGGATCGATTTAAATCATGATTTTAATCATGATTTAAATCACTGATTTAAATCAAAAGGTTTTTTTTAATATAAATCACGATTAAAATGAGAAGTGAGAGCAGTGCGCATGTGCGCCCATAGTTACACGGACGAAACTAGGGGCAACGATCTAACGCCAGGGTGAGGGGGGGACCCCAAAGTAAGTAAAAATCTTTTTTGTTTTAATATATGGCAATAGGTAGGTGTTTAAAAGCAGCATGTCTTAATTGTATAAACTATTAATAGCCTCCACATTTTGTTCATACTGCCCCTTTAATTCCACACTTCTAGCTTGGTTTCACTTTTGGTTTAGTTTCTTTTTCCATTCAGTTGACATGCCCAAACTTGTTGGATAGTCAGCATCCTACAGAAACCTCTGGAAGAGCATGGCATTGTGAATGTTACACATATACAGCCTTTATTCTACTGAGTTAAACAACTCAGCTTTATCTCATGATGGAAGAACCTTTGGATGGTAAAATATTTTCCTCAAAAAGCAGTTTATTGAAAAAAATCCGATTTAAATCAAAAAAATCCGATTTAAATCAAAAAAATCGGATTTTTTTGATTTTTTTAAAAAAACATTGATTTTTATCCACCCTGGTTTAACACAAAAAGAAGAACGCTTGCATCTGAGCAAATTAGACATTGACAAATCTCCTGGCCCAGATGTCATTCATTCATGGATACTAAGGGAATTAAGCTCAGTAATTGACAGACTGTTGTATCTCATATGGAAGTTGAATTTTGGGTGGGAGGCATTGCTTTTTGGATCAGGCGCTCAAAGACTGATCAGCTGGGGAGGGGCAAGCGGGTCATGCTAGGTAGGGTTAATGGTGGTTTGATGTGCCTGCAGCGTTGTTTGTAGGCGTATTGGAGTTTATGGTCAGGGAGGTCGGACCCATTGTTATTGCATCGGGGGGGGATTTAGAGGCATGTTGTGGAGCAGGGCTTTAGCAGAGTTTGCTCGGGCTGCTCATTTGGATAGAGCCCCAGACATTTTCATTGTACATTTGGGTGGGAATGATTTGGGGACGAAACCAGTTAGGAAATTGATTCAGGATATACGCTTTGATTTTTTCAGATTATGGGTATCTTTTCCTGGGGTGTTGACAGTTTGGTCAGACATTGTGCTGAGGAGGAAGTGGAGTGCAGCGCGGTCGCAAAAAGGCATTAATAGGGCCAGGGCGAAGCTACTGTAAATAGGGCGGTGGCGAGTTTTGTATCTCGGAATGGGGGTATTGCTGTGAGGCATTTTGAGTTGGAATCTGGGATTGGCAATTTTTGGAGGGATGACGGTGTTCATTTAAATGACATAGGTATTGATTTGTGGGCGCTTGGAATACAGGAGGGAGTCTAGAGAGCGGTGGCGGTGGTGGGGCACTCACGAGCCAGAGGTGGTCAGGGCTGTTCGTGGTTGGCGGGGGGGGGGGTTCTTGGAGTTGACAATGTTGTTATGGTGGTTGATCTGGCTTTTGGTTATGGGCTCTGGATGGGGAATTGACCTTGGGAGCTTTGGAGTTTGTTTGCCCGAAACGGGTTACATGGTGCCCTCGAGCTGGTGGTTACAGCTGAGGGTAAAAAGGTGTTGGTTCAATTTTGTGGTGGCTTTTTGCTTATTGTGAGCCAGATATTTTAGCTCCAAGAACCCTCCAATCAAGTTTTTTGCATATGTAATTTTTATACATGTTGTTATTCATGTTATTGTTTGTTAATAAACTGGCCGCTGTGGACGATTTATCCAAAGAATTTAATGTGTTGTGTTTTATTCTTAATAAGTGTTGGGAGGATGTTTTGTTTTGGTATAGGTTGGTGGGGGAGGAGTTGGTTTGTTGGGAAAACCCAATTTTGGCCATACGCGGTCATGTGATAAATCCCCTTTAGGCATAATCTAACGGTCCCAGTCGTGGACAGGATAACATCCGTGACAGGAGCCCAAAGTGTTAAGTGCATAGTTTACATCTTTTTTCCTTTTTAGTATATTCTGTGTTAGGAAATTTCTTCATACTCTTGTTTATATATATGTATATATATACATACTCACCGGCCACTTTATTAGGTACACCTGTCCAACTTCTTGTTAACACTTAATTTCTAATCAGCCAATCACATGGCGGCAACTCAGTGCATTTAGGCATGTAGACCTGGTCAAGACAATCTCCTGCAGTTCAAACCGAGCATCAGTATGGGGAAGAAAGGTGATTTGAGTGCCTTTGAACGTGGCATGGTTGTTGGTGCCAGAAGGGCTGGTCTGAGTATTTCAGAAACTGCTGATCTACTGGGATTTTTCACGCACAACCATCTCTAGGGTTTACAGAGAATGGTCCGAAAAAGAAAAAAATCCAGTGAGCGGCAGTTCTGTGGGCGGAAATGCCTTGTTGATGCCAGAGGTCAGAGGAGAATGGGCAGACTGATTCGAGCTGATAGAAAGGCAACAGTGACTCAAATCGCCACCCGTTACAACCAAGGTAGGCCTAAGAGCATCTCTGAACGCACAGTGCGTCGAACTTTGAGGCAGATGGGCTACAGCAGCAGAAGACCACACCGGGTACCACTCCTTTCAGCTAAGAACAGGAAACTGAGGCTACAATTTGTACAAGCTCATCGAAATTGGACAGTAGAAGATTGGAAAAACGTTGCTTGGTCTGATGAGTCTCGATTTCTGCTGCGACATTCGGATGGTAGGGTCAGAATTTGGCGTAAACAACATGAAAGCATGGATCCATCCTGCCTTGTATGGAGCATCTCTGGGATGTGCAGCCGACAAATCTGCGGCAACTGTGTGATGCCATCATGTCAATATGGACCAAAATCTCTGAGGAATGCTTCCAGCACCTTGTTGAATCTATGCCACGAAGAATTGAGGCAGTTCTGAAGGCAAAAGGGGGTCCAACCCGTTACTAGCATGGTGTACCTAATAAAGTGGCCGGTGAGTGTATATATATATATAATATATATATATATGTGTATATATATATATATATATATATCTCCCTGCGAAAAGTTACTGTTTGTTAAATAAATACCCTTGTTGACCCTTGATCTGCCTCTTTGTCCGTACTGCATCCCGTAACTTGCTTAAACTTATTTGAGGTTAATGGAGGTTAAAGGAAGTGATGACAATAAGGATTCAGCTATGCAGTAGGCGTGATCTTGCCAATCCAGTGTTACTGGCTACCTCATTCTCTTCATTTATAAATCAGAAGAACCTGGAGGCAGACATACTGTATACAGTTGTGCTCAAAAGTTTACATACCCAGTCAGAATTTTTGCTTTCTTGGCCTTTTTTCAGAGAATATGAATGATAACACCAAAACTTTTTCTCCACTCATGGTTAGTGGTTGGGTGAAGTCATTTATTGTCAAACTACTGTGTTTTCGCTTTTTAAATCATGACAAACCAAACCATCCAAATGTCTCTGATCAAAAGTTAACATACCCCATTTCTTAATACCATGTATTGCCCCCTCTAACAACAATGACAGCTTGAAGTCTTTTGTGGTAGTTGTAGATGAGGTTCTTTATTTTCTCAGATGGCAAAGCTGCCCACTGTTCTTGGCAAAAAGCCTCCAGTTCCTGTAAATTCCGGGGCTAGCATAAACTGCACACTTGAGATCTCCCCAGAGTGGCTCAATAATATTGAGGTCAGGAGACTGAGATGGCCACTCCAGAACCTTTTGTTCTGCTGTAGCCAATGACAGGTTGACTTGGCCTTGTGTTTTGGATTGTTGTCATGTTGGAACATCCAAGTGCATCCCATGCGCAGCTTCTGGACTGATGAGTGCAAATTTGCCTTCAGTATTTGATGATAACATGCTGCATTCATCTTTCCTTCAACTCTGACCAAGTTTCTTGTGCCTTCGTAGCTCACACATCCTGAAAACATCAGCGATCCACCTCCGTGCTTTACAGTAGGAATGGTGTTCCTTTCATCATAGGCCTTGTTGACCTCTCTCCAAATGTAACATTTATGTTGTGACCAAAAAGTTAAATTTTGGTCTCATCATTCCAAATTACCTTGTTCAAGAAGTTTAAGGCTTGTCTCTGTGCTGTTTTGCTTAACCCCTTCCCGACCTTTGACGCATACGCTGCGTCATGAAAGTCTGTGCCAATCCGACCTATGACGCAGCGTATGCGTCATGGAATGATCGCATCCCTGCAGATCGGGTGAAAGGGTTAACTCCAATCTCACCCGATCTGCAGAGACAGGGGGAGTGGTGCTTCAGCCCAGGGGGGGTGGCTTCACCCCCCCGTGGCTACGATCGCTCTGATTGGCTGTTGAAAGTGAAACTGCCAATCAGAGCGATTTGTAATATTTCACCTAAAAAACTGGTGAAATATTACAATCCAGCCATGGCCGATGCTGCAATATCATCGGCCATGGCTGGAAATACTGAAGTGACCCCCCCCACACCCACCGATCGCCCCCCCAGTCCTCCGCTATGGGGTCCGGTCCCCTCCGTCCGCCTGCCGGCTCCCCCGTCCTCCTGTCCGCTCCCTCCTTGTTTGGATTCACCCCCCCTGTGCTCCGATTACCCCCCCTGTGCTCCGATCCACCCCCCCACCACCCCTTCATACTTACCGATCCTCCCGGTGTCCGTACGTCTCCTTGCTGGGCGCCGCCATCTTCCAAAATGGCGGGCGCATGCTCAGTGCGCCCGCCGAATCTGCCAGCCGGCAGATTCCTTACAAGTACATTTTGATCGCTGTGGTAGGTTCTATCACAGCGATCAAAATAAAAAAAATAATAAATAAACCCCCCCCCCTTTATCACCCCCATAGGTAGGGACAATAATAAAATAAAAAATTTTTTTTTTCTTTTCATTTTCCACTAGGGTTAAGGTTAGAACTAGGGTTAGAACTAGGGGTAGGGTTAGGGTTAGGGGTAGGGTTAGGGTTACGGGTAGGGTTAGGGTTAGGGGTAGGGTTAGGGTTATGGCATGTGCACACAGTGCGGATTGCCGCGGATCCGCAGCGGATTGGCCGCGGATCCGCAGCGGATTGGCCGCGGATCCGCAGCGGATTGGCCGCTGCGAATTCGTAGCAGTTTTCCATCACGTTTACAGTACCATGTACACCTATGGAAAACCAAATCCACTGTGCCTATGGTGCGGAAAATTCCGTGCAGAAACGCTGCGTTGTATTTTCCGCAGCATGTCAATTCTTTGTGCGGATTCCGCAGCGTTTTACACCTGTTCCTCAATAGGAATCCGCAGGTGAAATCCGCACAAAAAAACACTGGAAATCTGCTGTAAATCTGCAGGTAAAACGCAGTGCCTTTTACCTGCAGATTTTTCAAAAATCGTGCGGAAAAATCTCACACGAATCCGCAACGTGGGCACATAGCCTTAGGGTTAGGGTTGGAATTAGAGTTAGGGTTGGAATTAGGGCTAGGGTTGGAAATAGGGTTAAGATTAGGCTTGTGGTTAGGGTTACGGATAGGGTTAGGGGTGTGTTGGGGTTACAGTTGTGGTTAGGGTTGGGATTAGGGTTAGGGTTGGGATTAGGGTTAGGGTTGGAATTAGGGTTACGGGTGTGTTGCGGTTAGGGTTGTGGTTAGGGGTGTGTTGGGGATAGGGTTGTGATTAGGGTTATGGCTACAGTTGGGATTAGGATTAGGGGTGTGTTGGGGTTAGTGTTGAAGTTAGAATTGAGGGGTTTCCACTGTTTAGGCACATCAGGGGTCTCCAAACGCAACATGGCGCCACCATTGATTCCAGCCAATCTTGCGTTCAAAAAGTCAAATGGTGCTCCCTCCCTTCCAAGCCCCAACGTGCGCCCAAACAGTGGTTTACCCCCACATTTGGGGTACCAGCGTACTCAGGACAAACTGGGCAACAACTGTTGGGGTCCAATTTCTCCTGTTACCCTTGCAAAAATAAAAAATTACTTGCTAAAACATAATTTTTGAGGAAAGAACAATTATTTTTTATTTTCACGGCTCTGCGTTATAAACTTCTGTGAAGCACTTGGGGGTTCAAAGTGCTCACCACACATCTAGATAAGTTTCTTGGGGGGTCTAGTTTCCAAAATGGGGTCACTTGTGGGGTGTTTCTACTGTTTAGGCATATCAGGGGCTCTGCAAATGCAACGTGACGCCCGCAGACCATTCCATCAAAGTCTGCATTTCAAATGCCACTACTTCCCTTCCGAGCCCCGGCATATGCCCAAACAGTGGTCTTCCCCCACATATGGGGTATCAGCATACTCACAACAAACTGGGCAACAAATATTGGGGTCCAATTTCTCCTGTTACCCTTGAGAAAATAAACAATTGCTTGCTAAAACATCTGTTTTGAGGAAAGAAAAATGATTTTTTATTTTCACTGCTCTGCGTTGTAAACTTCTGTGAAGCACTTGGGGGTTGAACGTGCTCACCACACATCTAGATAAGTTCCTTGGGGGGTCTAGTTTCCAAAATGGGGTCAATTGTGGGGGGTTTCTACTGTTTAGGCATATCAGGGGCTCTGCACACGTAACATGATGCCCGCAGACCATTCCATCAAAGTCTGCATTCCAAAATGTCACTACTTCCATTCTGAGCCCCGGCATATGCCCAAACAGTGGTTTACCCCCACATATGGGGTATCAGCGTACTCAGGAGAAACTGGACAACAACTTTTGCGGTCCAATTTCTCCTGTTACTCTTGCAAAAATAAAAAATTCTGGGCTAAAAAATATTTTTGAAGAAAGGAAACACATTTATTATTTTCACGGCTCTGCGTTATAAACTTCTGTGAAGCACTTGGGGGTTCAAAGTGCTCACCACACATCTAGATAAGTTCCCTTGGGGGTCTAGTTTCCAAAGTGGAGTCACTTGTGGGGAGTTCCTACTGTTTAGGCACATCAGGGGCTCTGCAAACCCAACCTGACGCCCGCAGAGCATTCCATCAAAGTCTGCATTTCAAAACGTCACTACTTCCCTTCCGAACCCCGACGTGTGCCAAAACAGTGGTTTACCCCCACATATGGGGTATCAGCATACTCAGGAGAAACTGGACAACAACTTTTGGGGTCCAATTTCTCCTGTTACCCTTGGGAAAATAAAAAATTGTGGGCTAAAAAATCATTTTTGAGAAAAGAAAAATTATTTTTTATTTTCATGGCTCTGCGTTATAAACTTCTGTGAAGCACTTGGGGGTTCAAAGTGCTCACCACACATCTAGATTAGTTCCTTGGGAGGTCTAGTTTCTAAAATGGGGTCACTTGTGCGGGAGCTCCAATGTTTAGGCACACAGGGGCTCTCCAAACGCGACATGGTGTCCGCTAATGATTGGAGCTAATTTTCCATTCAAAAAGCCAAATGGCGTGCCTTCCCTTCCGAGCCCTGCCGTGCGCCCAAACAGTGGTTTACCCCCACATATGGGGTATCATCGTACTCAGGACAAACTGGACAACAACATTTGGGGTCCAATTTCTCCTATTACCCTTGGGAAAATAAAAAATTCTGGGCTAAAAATCATTTTTGAGGAAAGAAAAATTATTTTTTATTTTCACGGCTCTGCGTTATAAACTTCTGTGAAGCACCTGGGGGTTATAAGTGCTCACTATGCATCTAGATAAGTTCCTTGGGGGGTCTAGTTTCCAAAATGGGGTCACTTGTAGGGGAGCTCCAATGTTTAGGCACACAGGGGCTCTCCAAACGCGACATGGTGTCCGCTAACGATTGGAGCTAATTTTCCATTCAAAAAGTCAAATGGCACACCTCCCTTTCCGAGCCTTGCCGTGCACCCAAACAGTGGTTTACCCCCACATATGGGGTATCATCGTACTCAGGACAAACTGGAAAACAACATTTGTGGTCCAATTTCTCCTATTACCCTTGGGAAAATAAAAAATTCTGGGCTAAAAATCATTTTTGAGGAAAGAAAAATTATTTTTTATTTTCACGGCTCTGCGTTATAAACTTCTGTGAAGCACCTGGGGGTTATAAGTGCTCACTATGCATCTAGATAAGTTCCTTGGGGGGTCTAGTTTCCAAAATGGGGTCACTTGTAGGGGAGCTCCAATGTTTAGGCACACAGGGGCTCTCCAAACGCGACATGGTGTCCGCTAACGATTGGAGCTAATTTTCCATTCAAAAAGTCAAATGGCACACCTCCTCTTCCGAGCCTTGCCGTGCACCCAGTGGTTTACCCCCACATATGGGGTATCATCTTACTCAGGACAAACTGGAAAACAACATTTGTGGTCCAATTTCTCCTATTACCCTTGGGAAAATAAAAAATTCTGGGCTAAAAATCATTTTTGAGGAAAGAAAAATTATTTTTTATTTTCACGGCTCTGCGTTATAAACTTCTGTGAAGCACCTGGGGGTTATAAGTGCTCACTATGCATCTAGATAAGTTCCTTGGGGGGTCTAGTTTCCAAAATGGGGTCACTTGTAGGGGAGCTCCAATGTTTAGGCACACAGGGGCTCTCCAAACGCGACATGGTGTCCGCTAACGATTGGAGCTAATTTTCCATTCAAAAAGTCAAATGGCACACCTCCCCTTCCGAGCCTTGCCGTGCACCCAAACAGTGGTTTACCCCCACATATGAGGTATCGGCGTACTCAGGAGAAATTGCCCAACAAATTTTAGGATACATTTTATCCTGTTGCCCATGTGAAAATGAAAGAATTGAGGCTAAAAGAAATTTTGTGTGAAAAAAAAAGTACTTTTTCATTTTTGCGGATCAATTTGTGAAGTACCTGGGGGTTTAAAGTGCTCACTATGCCTCTAGATAAGTTCCTTGGGGGGTCTAGTTTCCAAAATGGGGTCACTTGTGGAGGAGCTCCAATGTTTAGGCACACGGGGGCTTTCCAAACGCGACATGGTGTCCGCTAACGATGGAGATAATTTTTCATTCAAAAAGTCAAATGGCGCTCCTTCCCTTCCGAGCCTTACCATGTGCCCAAACAGTGGTTTACCCCCACATGTGAGGTATTGGTGTACTCAGGAGAAATTGTCCAACAAATTTTAGGATCCATTTTATCCTGTTGCCCATGTGAAAATGAAAAAATTGAGGCTAAAATAATTTTTTTGTGAAAAAAAAGTACTTTTTCATTTTTACGGAACAATTTGTGAAGCACCTGGGGGTTTAAAGTGCTCACTATGCTTCTAGATAAGTTCCTTGGGGGGTCTAGTTTCCAAAATGGGGTCACTTGTGGGGGAGCTCCAATGTTTAGGCACACGGGGGCTCTCCAAACGCGACATGGTGTCCGCTAAAGATTGGAGCCAATTTTTCATTCAAAAAGTCAAATGGCGCTCCTTCCCTTCCGAGCCCTGCCGTGCGCCCAAACAGTGGTTTACCCCCACATATGAGGTATCAGCGTACTCAGGACAAATTGTACAACAACGTCCATGGTCCAGTTTCTCCTTTTACCCTTGGGAAAATAAAAAAATTGTTGCTAAAAGATCATTTTTGTGACTAAAAAGTTAAATGTTCATTTTTTACTTCCATGTTGCTTCTGCTGCTGTGAAACACCTGAAGGGTTAATAAACTTCTTGAATGTGGTTTTGAGCACCTTGAGGGGTGCAGTTTTTAGAATGGTGTCACTTTTGGGTATTTTCAGCCATATAGAACCCTCAAACTGACTTCAAATGTGAGGTGGTCCCTAAAAAAAATGGTTTTGTAAATTTTGTTGTAAAAATGAGAAATCACTGGTCAAATTTTAACCCTTATAACTTCCTAGCAAAAACAAAAAAAAAATTTTTTTCCAAAATTGTGCTGATGTAAAGTAGACATGTGGGAAATGTTATTTATTAACTATTTTGTGTCACATAACTCTCTGGTTTAACAGAATAAAAATTCAAAATGTGAAAATTGCGAAATGTTCAAAATTTTCGCCAAATTTCCGTTTTTTTCACAAATAAACTCAGAAATTATCGACCTAAATTTACCACTAACATGAAGCCCAATATGTCACGAAAAAACAATCTCAGAATCGCTAGGATTCGTTGAAGCGTTCCGGAGTTATTACCTCATAAAGGGACACTGGTCAGAATTGCAAAAAACGGCAAGGTCATTAAGGCCAAAATAGGCTGGGTCATGAAGGGGTTAATGTAGGCGAGATACTTTGTGGCATTTGCGCAGTAATGGATTTCTTCTGGTAACTCGACCATGCAGCCCATTTTTCTTCAAGTGCCTCCTTATTGTGCATCTTGAAACAGCCACACCGCTAGTCCTGTATTTCAGCTGATGTTATTTGTGGGTTTTTCTTTGCACCCCGAACAATTTTCCTGGCAGTTGTGGATGACATTTTTGTTGGTCTACCTGACAGTGGTTTTGTTTATACAGAGCCCCTGATTTTCCATTTGTTAATTACAGTTTGAGCGCTGCTGACTGGCATTATCAATTCCTTGGATATCTTTTTGTATCCCTTTCCTGTTTTATACAGTTTAACTACCTTTTCCCTGTAGATCCATTGACAATTCTTTTGCTTTCCCCATCACTCACAATCTAGAAACGTCAGTAGCTGGATGAACAATGCAAGAGTCTGTCTGGATCCCAAAAACTCACTCAGCTTTTATGCATACACACCGATTACAAGCAAACAGGTCACAGGTGAGGATGTTACCTTTAGTAGCCATGCAAACCCATTTGCGTCAACTTCTGTGCATGTTATCAGGCCGAAATCACCAGGGTATGTGAACTTTTGATCAGGGTCATTTGGATGTTTTGGGTTGTCATTATGATTTAAAAAGAGAAAACACAGTAGTTTGACAATAAATGGCTTCACCCAACCACTAACCATGAGTGGACAAAAAGTTTTGGTGTTATCATTCATATTCTCTGAAAAAAGGCCAAGAAAGCAAAAATTCTGTAGTTGTATGTAATCTTTTGAGCTTTTTCTGTATATGTAAACTCTATACATCTATATATTAGATTATATGAAAAGGTGATAAATTTCATTGTTCACAATTACTGGTAGGTTAATGGAGCGCCCGCCAGGGCCGTGGGGTACTCGGACCGTGTCCGATGGTTCTTAAAGGGGATGGTCACTGTAGCAGTGATCCGGTCTGTGGCCCTGGGCGTCCAGTAAAAGTCAAATTAAAGGGTGTAATAAAGTATATAAGGGATTAGTTTGTGACACCACCTGTGGTGTACGGCAATGGGTGGCCGACGCTGCTTAACCCCTTCATGACCTTGGGATTTTCCGTTTTTGAGTGGTCGTTTTTCACTCCCCTCTTCCCAGAGCCATAACTTTTTTATTTTTCCGTCAATTTGGCCATGTGAGGGCTTATTTTTTGCGGGAAGAGTTGTAATGACATCATTGGTTTTACTATGTCGTGTACTAGAAAACGGGAAAAAAATTCCAAGTGCGGCGAAATTGCAAAAAAAATGCAGTCCCACACTGGTTTTTTGTTTGGCTTTTTTGCTAGGTTCACTAAATGCTAAAACTGACCTGCCATTATGATTTTCCAGGTCAGTACGAGTTCATAGACACCTAACATGACTAGGTTATTTTTTATCTAAGTGGTGAAAAAAAATTCCAAACTTTGCTAAAAAAAAAAAAAATTGTGCCATTTTCCGATACTCGTAGCGTCTCCATTTTTCATGATCTAGGGTCGGTTGAGGGCTTATTTTTTGCGTGCCGAGCTGGCGTTTTTAATGATACCATTTCGGTGCAGATACGATCTTTTGATCGCCCGTTATTGCTTTTTAATGCAATGTCGCGGCGACCAAAAAAACGTAATTCTGGCGTTTCAATTTTTTTCTCGCTACGCCGTTTAGCAATCAGGTTAATGCTTTTTTTATTGATAGATTGGGCGATTCTGAACGCGGCAATACCAAATATGTGTAGCCCGGCCGGAAGCGCTGGTTAATGCCTTTGCATTTAACTAGATAATAGGCGCGGGCAGATCGCGATTCTGTCCGCGCCTATTACGGGCACACGTCAGCTGTACAAAACAGCTGACATGTCCCGGCTTTGATGCGGGCTCACCGCAAGTGACGCAGGAAATAATTCTGAGGACACAGCAGGGTGCGCTTTTCCACAGTTTACTCACAGTTCTTAGAAGCAGTCCCCAGCCGGGGTGCTGTGTCCTCTGGGTTTGTGGTGCAGCAAGCTCTCAGGTAATTTGGAGTACACTTTGCCAGGACCCCCTTCTTATGTTCCTTTCCTGGTCATCTCACTGCTCTGGCTCCCGCCTCCCCTGTCCTGCGCCTTCACTCACAGTGTCCAAGCCAGCAGCCTCAGATCTTGTCTGGCGACGTCCTTCTGGTCCCCTTGATCCTATGTGGCTGCCTTTTCAGCGAGTGTGTGTGGTTGTGGCTGTGGCATGTACAGATACCACAGCTTCCAGCTGGCTAGCTGAGCCTTGCAGTTCTCCACTAGTCTGGGGGCCGGTTCCCCCACTGTGACGTGGTCCCTTCACCCAACCACAGTCGGCGTAATTTGGGTGGATTCCTCACTACCCGTGCCCTAGGACCCCTTTTCTCTCTTTCTGTCAGGGGCTTCTCTCTATCTTCCTTGTTCTCTCTCTGTCCTCTGGTTCTGGGATGAGCTCCTCACTGCTCAAGTCCCCAACTCCAACTCTTCACTGTCTCTCACTGTTCACTCCTCTTGTCACTGACTCCCTAACTCCTCCCTCTAGTTTCCTTGACAACTCCACTCCCTCCAACCACACCCTCTACCTAGTTCCCTCCAGGCCTATAGAGGTCTAGTGTTGGATGCTAGTGTGTGGGTACTGGGTTGTGTCCCCTCCTTACCCGAGAGCGGAGTACCACACATCTGGCTGAGGTGCATTACCTCTGTGGCGACTGGACCCTCATTAACATACCTGGGGTAGCAAGCATGGGTTGCTTTAGGCTATGTTCACAAATAATGAAAAATTTACGCTCTGGGTTTGTTGGAAAACCAGCAATGGATCCAAGAAAAATCAGTGAAGAAATATGCATATGTTACACCTTTCCCCTATTTCAAACTGTATTGCAAAGCATTGAATATGGTGAAATACCAAGGTAGAATCTTATGAAGAAATATGAACAGCATGCTCTGAGGCACTGCAAATCCTTAATGTATGAACACAGCTAGTTTAAAGGAAATTGTCTATTTGCTTGTCCTTCACAGGGGTCCTCTATTGTCTGAATCTTTCCTTAAGGTACCTTCACACGAAACGACTTTGTAACGATATCGCTAGCGATCCGTGACGTTGCAGCGTCCTCGCTAGCGATATCGTTTAGTTTGACACGCAGCAGCGATCAGGATCCTGCTGTGATGTCGCTGGTCGCTGAATAAAGTCCAGAACTTTATTTGGTCGTCCGATCGCCGTGTATCGTTGTGTTTGAAAGCAAAAGCAACGATACCAGCAATATTTTACACTGGTAACCAGGGTAAACAAACAGTACATACTCACCTGCGCGTCCCCCAGCGTCTGCTTCCTGACACTTACTGAGCGCCGGCCCCAAAAGTGAAAGTGAAAGTACAGCGGTACAACGTCACCGCTGTGCTGTTAGGGCCGGAGTTCAGTGTCAGGAAGCAGACGCTGGGGGACGCGCAGGTGAGTATGTACTGTTTGTTTTTTTTACTTTTACGCTGGTAACCAGGGTAAACATCGGGTTACTAAGCGCGGCCCTGCGCTTAGCAACCCGATGTTTACCCTGGTTACCCGGGGACCTCGGCATCGTTGGTCGCTGGAGAGCGGTCTGTGTGACAGCTCTCCAGCGATCAAACAGCGACGCTGCAGCGATCGGCATCGTTGTCTGTATCGCTGCAGCGTCGCTTCGTGTGAAGGTACCTTTAGTAGAACCAGCCTAGAAGCTTTTTATAGTTCACATATCACAGAGAGACTTAGTCGGCATTCACACATTGCAATCATGGTGCATTCTTTTGTTAATATTCCGGAAAAAAAAATTACAGATTTTCAAACATTGCAACAAAAACACTGGTGTTCTACCACAATCTCATAAAAAAAGAACAGCCTGTTAAGGCATATGGGCATACTTCACCCATAAAACATGATAACCTGCTATAAGACACCCTTCACACGTCCACTTAAAAAAATGTAAGCGTGAGACTGTCCGTTTTTACTATCAGTGTGGTTTTCTGTTAACCGTTCGTGTATACCATCCATTTGACATCCATGTGACATGTACCAGTGTAACAGGCCATAATATATCCTGTGTCCAGAGACACCAGACTGTATGCACTGTTAAAGCAGCCCGGGTATTTATGGCCTAGACCAATTTATTTTCCGGGATATAAATTGACCTAAGCCATTTCATACCCCCTCGTGCCAGATTATACTACCCCTTGATAACAGCAGCTTTGAGTGATATACACAATAATTACTTAAGTTCTAAACACATAGATTCTAATTACCTGAACCAGAAAAATTTCATTCAGTAAAAATATTAGACTTCCATGTAGATATAATGAGATAAAGAATTCAACTGCACTTTTCAGCTGTTACACATTAAAAGCAGTTGTGTGTCTATGATTAGTGATGGGCGAACCCGAACGGTAAAGTTCGGGGTCCCTACCGAACACCTAGTGTCCGGGTTCGGTAGCCAGAACAAAGTTTATTGGAAGGCTGCAGTCCAGCCAATCAACAGGCTTTGCCGGTGGGGCACTTATGGCTCAATCACAGACATGACAAGTATTGGCATGGCTATGATTGGCAGGGGCAAACTGTATATTAAAAAAAAACATTACTTGTGGTCTGCTCTATTTGTGCTAATCAGTGCAAGTAAAGCTGACAGCTGGGAACTGCAGCCCCCAGCTGTCAGCTTTATTTTGTCTGGTTATTAAAAAATACATTTATTTAAGTAAATAATTTTGAAAAAGGTGTTGGTTCCCCTCTATTTTTGACAAACCAAGCTAAAGCAGACAGCTGGGGACTAATATTCTCAGACTGGAAAGGGGCCATGAATATTGTCCCTCCCCAGCCTAAAAATAGCAGCCCACAGCCGCCCCCCAAAAAAGCGCATCTATTAGATGTACCTATTCTGGGGCTTTGCCCAGCTCTTTCCACTTGCCCTGGTGCGGTGGCAATTGGGGTAATATTTGTGGGGTTGATGTCAGCTTTGTAATGTCAGGTGACATCAAGCCCACAGGTTAGTAATGGAGAGGCGTCTATCCGACACTCCCATTACTAACCCTGTAAGCTTACGTTAACAAACGGACACAGAGTAAAGTCCTTTTTTTTTAAAGAAACACTCCCCACACTCTTTCACCTATTTATTACTGTAAAATTAAAAATAAGCAAGCACAATATTCCTCACCTGTCCAATGATAATCCATATGTTCTACAGCATGCTTCAACTCTACTACAGACGGAATAACCCCTCTTCCCTGCCCAGTGCTGCAGCATCGCCCCACTCCATCCGCCGCCATCTTCTTGCCTCTTGTGACCCCGCTCCATCACCGCCTCACAACGGAAAGCTAAATTTGGATTATAAGACAGACCCCCTTTTGATAAATTAAAAATGTTTTATTTTTGTCCTCACAATTTAGGGTGTGTCTTATGATCTGTTGTGACTTATAGTGTGCAAAATACGATATCTAAAAAGTATAGAAAAATGCACAAAAATATTTAGTACTGCATATGCCACTGTGATAGTGATGGTGGAAGGTTAGGTTTTAACTTAGGATAGAATTAATATATCTACCCAGAGGCGTAGTTAGGGCTTTAGCACAGGAAAGGAAAAACACATCTGGGTGAAACCCTAACCAGGTTGCCATGTTTAAAACAATGGTGGCATACCTTAACCATGGGTATAGGGCAGTGATGGCGAACCTTTTAGAGACCGAGTGCCGAAACCGCAACCCAAAACCCACTTATTTATCAGAAAGTGCCAATACGGCAATTTAACCCCACATCACAGAAGACCTGCAAAATACTCCCCTTTACAAATGTAAGGAGGTGGCAGGGAACCTCACGTGCCTCCTCTTCTCTGGACACTATTTACCCAAGCACCTGCAGCATCTCATTGTTATTAATGTGTAGGGGCCAGGATGAGGAAGCATATCCGGCCATATGACCCACGGCCTCATTAAGTACTTTGATTCCACCCGAGGGTATGGATTTATCTATGAGCCAGAGACCGGGGGCAAAGTGTATGTGAATGCCGGGTCTATTGATTTTGATGGATCTTTACAGGAGTGGGACAGGGTGACAGTCATTAAAGACCAAGAGCCCCGGGGACCCTATGCAGTGGCAGTAAAGATGGTCTCTAGCATTGAGGAGAGACAGGCGCAGGAGGCGCAGCATTGTGTGCGGCCGCCTGCAACGGTTGCAGCCACGACAGTGAGCCAGAGGGCAGAGGCGCCCTTAAAGGAAACGGTGAACGCAGTTGGGTCACGGAAGCAGGAGCCTCCGGGTTTGCTGGGTTGGCCATTGCCAAGGGAAGGAAGTAGGAGGAGCAGTGATGGGTCATCCTCCAGTGAATCTTCAGGCCTCACATACAGTACAGACCAAAAGTTTGGACACACCTTCTCATTTAAAGATTTTTCTGTATTTTCATGACTATGAAAATTGTACATTCACACTGAAGGCATCAAAACTATAAATGAACACATGTGGAATTATATACTTAACAAAAAAGTGTAAAACAACTGAAAATATGTCTTATATTCTAGGTTCTTCAAAGTAGCCACCTTTTGCTTTGATGTCTGCTTTGCACAATCTTGGCATTCTCTTGAAGAGCTTCAAGAGGTAGTCACTGGGAATGGTCGTCCAACAATCTTGAAGGAGTTCCCAGAGATGCTTAGCACTTGTTGGCCCTTTTGCCTACACTCTGCGGTCCAGCTCACCCCAATCCATCTCGATTGGGTTCAGGTCTGGTGACTGTGGAGGCCAGGTCATCTGGCGTAGCGCCCTATCACTGTCCTTCTTGGTCAAATAGCCCTTACACAGCCTGGAGGTGTGTTTGGGGTCATTGTTCTGTTGAAAAATAAATGATGGTCCAACTAAACGCAAACCGGATGGAATAGCATGCCGCTGCAAGATGCTGTGGTAGCCTTGCTGCTTCAGTATGCCTTCAATTTTGAATAAATCCCCAACAGTGTCACCAGCAAAGCAACCTCACACCATCACACCTCCTCCTCCATGTTTCACGGTGGGAACCAGGTATGTAGAGTCCATCCGTTCACCTTTTCTGCGTCGCACAAAGACACGGTGGTTGGAACCAAAGATCTCAAATTTGGACTCATTAGACCAAAGCACAGATTCAAACTGGTCTAATGTCCATTCCTTGTGTTCTTTAGCCCAAACAAGTCTCTTCTGCTTGTTGCCTGTCCTTAGCAGTGGTTTCCTAGCAGCTATTTTACCATGAAGGCCTGCTGCACAAAGTCTCCTCTTAACAGTTGTTGTAGAGATGTGTCTGCTGCTAGAACTCTGTGTGGCATTGACCTGGTGTCTAATCTGAGCTGCTGTTAACCTGCGATTTCTGAGGCTGGTGACTCGGATAAACTTATCCTCAGAAGCAGAAGTGACTCTTGGTCTTCCTTTCCTGGGGCAGTCCACATATGAGCCAGTTTCTTTGTAGCGCTGATGGTTTTTGCCACTGCACTTGGGGACACTTTCAAAGTTTTCCCAATTTTTCGAACTGACTGACCTTCATTTCTTGAAGTAATGATGGCCACTCGTTTTTCTTTACTTAGCTGCTTTTTTCTTGCCATAATACAAATTCTAACAGTCTATTCAGTAGGACTATCAGCTGTGTATCCACCAGACTTCTGCACAACACAACTGATGATCCCAACCCCATTTATAAGGCAAGAAATCCCACTTATTAAACCTGACAGGGCACACCTGTGAATTGAAAACCATTCCCAGTGACTACCTCTTGAAGCTCACCAAGAGAATGCCAAGAGTGTGCAAAGCAGTCATCAAAGCAAAAGGTGGCTACTTTGAAGAACCTGGAATATAAGACATAATTTCAGTTGTTTCACACTTTTTTGTTAAGTATATAATTCCACATGTGTTAATTCATAGTTTTGAGGCCTTCAGTGTGAATGTACAATTTTCATAGTCATGAAAATACAGAACAATCTTTAAATGAGAAGGTGCATCCAAACTTTTGGTCTGTACTGTATATTGTGCTGCAGGGCCCGAATGCGACTCCTTATGCTGCTCAGCTGCCTTACATTAAGTGATGTGGCCCTGTTCAACAAGGGAAAAATGTTGTTCCGGTTGCACCTGATAGATGAAGGAGACTGTTCCGCGTCTCTGAGAGGGCCTGAAGCCATAGACGAGATCAGGATTGAGTGTCGTGGGTGACCCGAATTTCATTTGGGCACATTTGCGCATCCCCTGCTGGATTATGGGACTGCAACCCTGAAAGGGTTAATCACTATGGACTGTGTGTGCGGTTGCTTTAAGGGCTGTGTTATTTTAACCCTACATCTTACCTGCATTTTCCCTGAATTTTAGCTGTTTTAACCTTGAACTGTTTCTTGATAAAGCTGCCCACATGTGTTTAAGAGCCCGTGATCCACTAAAAAGAGGGAGGGGGAGAAACTTGTGCAGGAGGACTTGAGGACTAAATGGACTGTTGCTAAATGGGCGACAGGGCCATATGTTTCAAGTACCTTCCTGTGTTTGGCAGGGGAGGACTGGTCCGTAGTCCTAAACTGTTGCTGTTTTGTACACGTCCCAGGACCAAGAGGACCAGTTGGATCCATGTCAAAGGAACTTGAACTCTTTTGTTCCAGGGCTCCAACAGAGTCACCAGATAAAGACTGTCTTATATTGTAAATATGTTTTAAAAAAATGTTTTCTAACAGTTTTACATTGACAGGTGCCACCATGGTTGGGGACGACCATATTTAGGAGGGAGGAGTGTAAGGAGCTGGCATGGAACCTCTCCCCTGGACACTGCTCACACGATTACCTGCAGCACCTCATTGTTATTAATGTGTAGGGTAATGTATATGTACTGTGATGTCTTGTATCTGCCATGTACTGTTCATATGTTTAGGATTAGATAATGGTGTTAGTTTAGGCACAAGTAGATGGGAGGGGCACAGAGCAGAGCAGCACAGAGCAGGGAGCTATAGGAAAGGCACTTCCTGTTTAGAGTGAGACGCCCTGGTAGTCTACCCAAGGGAGGACGCATACAGTGAGACAGTTACGGGCCATGGGGGTAAAGCTGCAGATGGCAGTGAGACCCCAGGCTAGAGAATAGTGCAGTCGGGCACCAGCTCAACAGGACCATCCCCAAGAAGGATCCGGGGTCTACGACCAGGGCACTTGCACCTGTCCCAATTGGAACCGGATGAGAGGCTGACGGAGCTGGTGATGCTGAAGGTACAGATGGGACACAAACTGTCCAAAGATGCTGCCCGGATGGCAGAGGAAAGGAAAGTGCAGACAGGACAGAGTCTGGCTAGAGGTACGGCCGTGAACGCCGAGAGTAAAGAGAGAGAAATGACAGAGATACTAGAGTCTGCCTGGATGGTAGAGGAAGGGAAAGGACAGGAAATGTTGCCCTGTGTGAACTGTGCTGCCAATGTGAAGGATGCTTTGCTGCTTAGGAAAATTCAACTGTTAGAAAAGAACTGTGATTTTGTGGTGTTTCATGGAACCTGGGAGCCAGAAGCTGAAGTAACACAGACTGAGGGAATTTCAGCAACAGAAGTGAGTACTCTACTATACCCATCTCTCCATGTGCAAGGTGCCGGGGTGCTCACTGACTGTGACTTAGTAGACTTGCCCACGACTACCACCCTGTGCCACCTTGTTACACACACACACACACTACCCCTCTGTAAAATACACACACACAGCCCCTCTGCAAAATATATATATATATATATATATATATATATATATATATATATATATATATATACACACACTGTCCGTCCATAAAACATATACACACACTGCCTCTCTGCAAAATACACACATACGTACACACGCACACACACAGCCCCTCTGCAAAATACACACAGCCCCTCTTCAAAATATATTATATATATACTGTATACATACATATACACTCTTCCTCTGTAAAACATACATACACACACTGCCCCCGGCAAAAAATATATATACACACACACACACACTGCCTCTCTGCACAACATATACACACACTATCCACTTGCAAAATATATACACGCACCTTCCCCCTGCGCAATATATACACACTGCCCTTCTGCAAAATATGTATGCACACACACTGCCCCTTTACAAAATATGTATATCTATACATACACACACACACAACCTCTCCTCAAAGTATATACTCACACAAACTGCCCCTCTGCAAAATATGTATACATATAAACACACACACACTACCGCTCTGCAAAATATTTACACACACACTGCCCCTCTGCAAAACATATACAAACAGACACACACAGATACACACACACACACACACTCACTCCTTCTGAATAAAGCAGACCCCCATCCCCACCTCTCTCAAAACTAAACTTAATACATTTAATGTCCAGCTCCTGCTGGAGCTCTTACCAGTGCATGCCTTTACAGTCTTTACTCCTCTTCAGCCCCAGCAGCAATGTTGCACATTGGACCTGGGCTGACAGCCTCACCGGGGAGGCACATAGATCACCGGGGGAATTCAGATCACCATGGGGTAGCTCGAAGATCACAGGTGGCACATAGCTGGAGGTGACAGAGATCACAGGGGGCACAGAGATCACATGGGAGCACAAATATCACAGGGGGTACATAGCAGGGGGCACAGGGATCACACAGGGGCACATAGATCACAGGGGGCACAAAGCTGGGAGCCACAGAGATCACAGGGGTGCACATAGCTGAGGGGCACAGAGATCACAGGGGGCATATTGCTGGGTGGCAGAGAGATCACAGTTGGAACAGAGACCACAGTGGGACATATAGCTATGGGCTACAGAGATCACAGGGGGAGAACAGAGATCACATGGGGGCACATAGCTGGGGGCACAGAGATCACAGGGGCATATAGTTGATGGGGCACAAAAGAGATCATAATGGGGCACATAGCTGGGGTGCACAGAGATCACAGGGGCACATAGCTGAGGGGCACAGATCACCGGCAGAAAGGCACAGAGCTGCGGGCACAAAAACCACCAGCACACAGGCACAGAGCTGCTGCTGGCACAGAGATCGCTCTGGACTCTCTGGCAGCAGCTCCTCTTCCTGGACAGGAGGACGGGAGTGCATTGGGCACTAACCCCACCCACACCAATGACGTCATCATTCACATGCAGGCAGCGTTCTATTATGAGCACTGTGTACCATGCACTTGGGGGTTAAAGGGCCGGCAGCTGGCAGGATACGGCTGCCGTCAGAGCATTGCGGACTCTGGGGACCTGCCCACGGGCCACATGAAAAGTCGCCGTGGGCCGGAGGTTCCCCACCCCTGGTTTAAATGTATTAGCGTCTAAAAGACGCAAATACATTTGAACATCAGAAGGGAGTGGAGTGTGTGCAGTGGCAGGCCTGGCATGTGTGCCCAAAAAGAGGGTTCTGTGTGCCCCCTGTGGCACGCGTGCCATAGGTTCGCCATCACTGGTGTAGGGGAACATCAGCAGATGACCATACGGTTACTAAAAATAAATCTTTATACGAAGACCAATATCAATATTAGCACCATAATGTCACACTGTGACTGTACGTGAGTAGGGAAAAGGGCACTGCACTGCACTGTCCCTAGGACTAGGGCTCTTACTATCCATGCTCCCAAAAATACCTCTGAATGTGAGGAGGTTTGCGCCACCAGCCTTACTGTTCTCCTGTTATTCCCTCAGCTGTCCTCTAACCCTCCCCCAGGAGGCATGGGATAGATATGCTAGTGTATAAACATGTAAGACAAACAGGGATAACAAAAAGCAGCTAACATACAAAACACTTACCAAAGGTTGAGAGGTACAGTTAGGTCCATATATATTTGGACAGAGACAACCTTTTTCTAATTTTGGTTATAGACATTACCACAATGAATTTTAAACAAAACAATTCAGATGCAGTTGAAGTTCAGACTTTCAGCTTTCATTTGAGGGTATCCACATTAAAATTGGATGAAGGGTTTAGGAGCTTCCGCTCCTTAACATGTGCCACCCTGTTTTTAAAGGGACCAAAAGTAATTGGACAATTGACTCCAAGGCTATTTCATGGACAGTTGTGGGCAATCCCTTCATTATGTCATTCTGAATTAAGCAGATAAAAGGCCTGGAGTTGATTTGAGGTGTGGTGCTTGCATTTGGAAGGTTTTGCTGTGAAGTAAACATGCGGTCAAAGGAGCTCTCCATGCAGGTGAAACAAGCCATCCTTAAGCTGCGAAAACAGAAAAAAACCCATCTGAAAAATTGCTACAATATTAGGAGTGGCAAAATCTACAGTTTGGTACATCCTGAGAAAGAAAGAAAGCACTGGTGAACTCATCAATGCAAAAAGACCTGGGTGCCCACGGAAGACAACAGCGGTGGATGATCGCAGAATAATCTCCATGGTGAAGAGAAACCTCTTCACAACAGCCAACCAAGTGAACAGCACTCTCCAGGAGGTCGGCGTATCAATATCCAAATCTACCATAAAGAGAAGACTGCATGAAAGTAAATACAGAGGGTTCACTGCACGGTGCAAGCCACTCATAAGCATCAAGAATAAAAAGGCTAGACTGGACTTTGCTAAAAAACATCTCAAAAAGCCAGCACAGTTCTGGAAGAACATTCTTTGGACAGATGAAACCAAGATCAACCTCTACCAGAATGATGGAAAGAGAAAAGTATGGCGAAGGCGTGGTACAGCTCATGATCCAAAGCATACCACATCATCTGTAAAACACTGCAGAGGCAATGTGATGGCTGCCAGTGGCACTGGGTCACTAGTGTTTATTGATGATGTGACACAGGACAGAAGCAGCCGAATGAATTCTGAGGTATTCAGAGCCATACTGTGTGCTCAGATGCAGCCAAATGCAGCCAAACTGGTTGGTTGTCGTTTCATACTACAGATGGACAATGACCCAAAACATAAAGCCAAAGCAACTCAGGAGTTTATTAAAGCAAAGAAGTGGAATATTCTTGAATGGCCAAGTCAGTCACCTGATCTGAACCCAATTGAGCATGCATTTCACTTGTTATAGACTAAACTTCAGACAGAAAGGCCCATAAACAAACAGCAACTGAAAACCACTGCAGTGAAGGCCTGGCAGAGCATCAAAAAGGAGGAAACACAGCGTCTGGTGATGTCCATGAGTTCAAGACTTCAGGCAGTCATTGCCAACAAAGGATTCTCAACCAAGTACTAGAAATGAACATTTTATTTACAATTATTTAATCTGTCCAATTACTTTTGGTCCCTTTAAAAACAGGGTGGCACATATTAAGGAGCTGAAACTCCTAAACCCTTCATCCAATTTTAATGTGGATACCCTCAAATGAAAGCTGAAAGTCTGAACTTCAACTGCATCTGAATCGTTTTGTTTAAAATTTATTGTGGTAATGTCTAGAACCAAAATTAGAATAATGTTGTCTCTGTCCAAATATATATGGACCTAACTGTATATAGGGAAGTGTAGGAATGTACAAACCAAATGGGAATAGGACAATGTGAAAGCATACACCCAAAAACAGCATGCAACAATCTCCAGCAGCAACAACGATCTCCAAGTTAACACAGCGATTCCAAAGAACCAGGAAGTAGAACTTTCACTGGCAAGGAAGAGAAGGTCTGGCCAGATTTTATAGAGAAAGGAAATGACCAGGTCAGGAGCACCTGTGAGAAGAAGCTGGATATTTCTAACCAGCATTGAAAGGGTCTTTAACTTCTCCAGCAACAAAGAAAACAAAATCCATTTAATATGAGACACAAACACACAGGCTAAATGGAAGATCTGTGATTCAGAATGCGAAGTGAGTTTCTAACCACAGGTCTCCCGGGATGGCGCGACACACTCGGCACATAGTGGTGGATGTTAGTCGTGCAGTACATATAAGAGATTACAGTACAGATTTAGTATTTCTGCACTCTCTGGAGTTATGACACAAGTTAGAGTAGATACCGTATATACTCATGTATAAGCCGATTTTTTTCAGCACTTTTTTGTGCTGAAAACACCCTCCTCGGCTTATATATGAGTCATTGTCCAGAAAGCCGGAGGGGGATGGGGAGCAGCGGAGCAAAGGCAGGAGCTGGCTAACAGAAGACATCATACTTACCCTCCTCGCGCCGTCGCTGCATCTCCGTTCCGGCAGCTCTTCCTGTGCTGAGTGGTCATGTGGTACCGCTCATTAAGGTAATGACTATGCACGTGTCTCTACTCCTGGGGAGCCATGAGGGACTGGGGGAGCCATGCATACAACAGGGGAACCACACATACCAGGACAGGACAGGGGGGAATCACACATAGCAGGACAGGATGGGGAGCCACACATTCCAGGACAGGATGGGGAAGCCACACACATACCAGGACAGGACGGGGAGCCACACATAGCAATACAGGACAGGGGAGCCACATACCAGGACAGGAAGGGGGAGCTACATACCAGGACAGCTACGGGGAAGCCACATATAGCAGGACAGGGATGAGGGGACAATGCATACCCGGCTTATACTTGAGTCAATAAGCTTACCCAGTTTTCTATGGCAAAATTAGGTGCCTCGGCTTATACTCGGGTATGTAAGGTAAATAGATAAAATTGCAGGTTTATTGTCAACGCATTTCAGAGTTCACTGACTCCATCCTCAGGACAACCATACAAAAATAGTGAAATACCATACAAGCTACAAAATAAAGAATGAATTGTGTACTGCTAGAGAACTACCGCCTACTTCCTAAAATGAAACAGAGGATAGGTGCCAGGGTAAAGACCAAAAGCAGGAAAGAAATAAACCTTAGCCGGTCTTTCACTAACTAATTTAAACTACACCAGTATGACTGGACATCCAAATGAGACTATCACCAGCAGGGAATACCAGCAGGGGGAAAGAATATAAAGCAACACCCGAATGAGGAAAGAAAATTGAGTAAATGAAAACACCTCTTACCCTAAAAAGACTTAAGCAAGAATAACAGAAACTAAGCACCTGGAGAAAAGATGTTTCTGCTGTGGCTCGGTGGACTAAGAAGTTACCCACAAAACACAGGCTGAAGGGTTTGAACCCAGATGCATGACAATTTGCTGCTCTCTAAATTTATCCCCCTCCATTGAATCTCTGCCCTATTTCCCTGTGTCTGCTTCTGTTCACACCTCTTATCTTTCAATTGCAATTTGAAATGAAACCCTGTGCCACTTTTTTTTTCTAAAAGAAAATCGAAAGTCACGAACTCTGTCGGCTCCCCTAATACGCTTCCTCCCTACCCATAAGGCCGTATGCATGTGGTGAAGGGGTTAAAGGGGTTGAACAAAAATATTCTGTAAAATATTTATGAATTGCAAACATTTTTCTACAAAGCCTCTTCATTTCAGGGGCTCAAAAGTAATTGGACTAATTAACTTTACCATAAATAAAATGTTCATTTTTAATACTTTGTAGAGAATCCTTGATGACTGACTGAAGTCTGGAAGCCATGGATGTCACCAAATGCTGGGATTACTCCTTTGTAGTGCTTTGCGTGGTCTTTACTGCAGCTGACGTCAGTTGTTGCTTGTTTGTGGCTCTGCATTAGGGCTGGCTGTCAGTCAGGGCTCTAGGCGTGGTTACAGCTGCTGTTATATATACTCAGAGCAGGGACTGAACCCACGCTGGCGCCGCCCCCGTGACTGGAAGCTGAATGCTGTTGGAATAAAGTTAATTTTCTCCAGACAGCATTCGACTAAGTGCGGGTGCTGGGCAGGTTAATTATGGCAGTAACCTACAGATTAACCCATATCCGCAGATTAATAGTGTTTTTTCTGGTGACAGGTTCCCTTTTAGTTTTGTCTTAAGCTTGCGAAAACCATGCTTGAAAAAGTTGAAATCTGGTGATTGACTTGCCCATTGCAGAATATTCAACTTACAATTTTTGTTTTGGGTTATTGTCCGTCTGTGTAGCACCTTCAAATTAACCCTGCTGCATTTGGTTGAATCTGAGCAGAATGTATTACCCTGTACACTTCAGAATTTATCCGGCTGATTCTGTCTTCAGTCACATAATCAATAAACACTAGTGACCCAGTGACATTGAAAGCCATGCATATCCATACCATCACATGTCCTGAGCTGAACCCAACAGAAACATCTATGGGCAGTGTTGGACTGGGGTGACACGGGCCCATCAGTAACATTGACTTTGGGGGTCACTTTTCACCTGCATACAAATATTACACTACCCTTGTTCACAAATTTACCTATATCTAATATATAATTGCCTAGAATACTACTTCCTGCAATTTGTGCCAACTTCCGTGGCTTTGTCCGGAGCTAATGTCCGGAGATAATGTCCGGAGCTAATGTCCGGAGATAATGTCCGGAGCTAATGTCCGGAGATAAGTGACGTCACCAGTGTCCTACACCCAGGCAGAGCACAGGGGCCCCAGGCAGCATATGGGGCCCCAGGCTGAGCACAGTGGCCCCAGGCAGAGCACAGGGGCCCCAGGCAGCATATGGGGCCCCAGGCTGAGCACAGTGGTCCCAGGCAGAGCACAGGGACCCCAGGCAGCCTATGGGGCCCCAGGCAGAGCACAGTGGCCCCAGGCAGAGCACAGGGGCCACAGGCAGCATATGGGGCCCCAGGCAGAGCACAGGGGCCCCAGGCAGCATATGGGGCCCCAGGCAGAGCACAGTGGCCCCAGGCAGAGCACAGGGGCCCCAGGCAGAACATGGGGCCCCAGGCAGAGCACAGGGGCCCCAGGCAGCATATGGGGCCCCAGGCAGAGCACAGGGGCCCCAGGCAGAGCACAGGGGCCCCAGGCAGCATATCGGGCCCCTGGCAGAGCACAGGGGCCCCAGGCAGCATATGGGGCCCCAGGCAGAGCACAGTGGCCCCAGGCAGAGCACAGGGGCCCCAGGCAGAACATGGGGCCCCAGGCAGAGCACAGGGGCCCCAGGCAGAGCACAGGGGCCCCAGGCAGCATATGGGGCCCCAGGCAGAGCACAGTGGCCCCAGGCAGAGCACAGGGGCCCCAGGCAGCATACGGGGCCCCAGGCAGAGCACAGTGGTCCCAGGCAGAGCACAGGGGCCCCAGGCAGAGCACAGTGTCCCCAGGCAGAACATGGGGCCCCAGGCAGAGCACAGGGGCCCCAGGCAGAGCACAGGGGCCCCAGGCAGCATATGGGGCCCCAGGCAGAGCACAGTGGCCCCAGGGAGAGCACAGGGGCCCCAGGCAGAACATGGGGCCCCAGGCAGAGCACAGGGGCCCCAGGCAGCATATGGGGCCCCAGGCAGAGCACAGGGGCCCCAGGCAGAACATGGGGCCCCAGGCAGAGCACAGGGGCCCCAGGCAGCATATGGGGCCCCAGGCAGAGCACAGGGGCCCCAGGCAGCATATGGGGCCCCAGGCAGAGCACAGCGATATTTTGGACCACTGTGCGGTGTTTCAGACCCCCTGTGTGATGTCTGGGGCCCTGTTCTTAAGTATATTAAAGATTAAAGTAACGTATATTAAAGTATATTATAGATCAAATTTGACACGTTTATGAGCACCATTGAGTGATATACTCAAGAATGACATAATTTTTCAACATTTTATGGTTTCAAACTGTAAACACTCAGAGTTTTTTTTACTTCAACCAGAAAACCTTAACGGTTCATAAAAAACTTGACTGTTCAGGATATGATAAAAGTCATAGTATTCTGAATCTTTAACTTATAAAGATACCTTTACATGGGGTGATTATTGGTTCCAGAGAGGCTTTCGGCCGATAATTGTACACATGGCTGGTGACAGGACAATACAATATAAACGTTCAAAGGTAAACACTGATAACATTAAAATCTAATATATAATTGCCTAGAATACTACTTCCGGCAATTTGTGCCAACTTCCGTGGCTTTGTCCGGAGATAATGTCCGGAGATAAGTGACGTCACCAGCGTCCTACACCCGCTCAGGGTGGACAAAGATATATGCCTTCGTGGTGCGCGGCACTTTTCTGATTGGTTGCCGCCTGCCGCGAGCGACCAATCAGAAATGTGCCGTACTGTCAAGAATTGTCAAGAGCTGGTGAGTGCAGCCATTTTTTGTTCTTTCTTACTATTATTTATTAATTGTATTATTCTTACATTTGAATAAATAAAGTACCGTATTTTCCGGCGTATAAGACGACTTTTTAACCCCCGAAAATCTTCTTAAAAGTCGGGGGTCGTCTTATACGCCGGGAATCGTCGTGTACGCCGGTGTATATGGTGGGTGGGGAGGGGGAGTGATCCTGATGACGAGGGGGCGTCTCACAGGAAAGTGAGTAATCCCCATTACCTTATCCTAGCGGTGCAGCGTGGGGGTGTCAGTGCTGGGAGCGGCGGCGGCTGCTGTGTTCTGGTGCGGCGGCTCCTCTTCTGTGTGGGGCCTCTGTGCTGTGGGGTGGCGGCGGCAGCGGCATATCTTTATCCAGTTGGGGCTCCTCCGGCATCTCCTTAGCCCTGGAGGCCCCGCCGCAACTCCATCGGTGCAATGTGGTGGCCTCCGGGAAAATGGCCGCTGCTCAGATTCAGATCTCGTGTCCCGAGATTTCGGGACGAGATCTGAATCTGAGCAGCGGCCATTTTCCCGGAGGCCACCGCATCGCACCTATTGAGCTGCCTCCGGGAAAATGGCCGCTGCATTGCACCGATGGAGTTGCGGCGGGGCCTCCAGGGCTAAGGAGATGCCGGAGGAGCCCCAACTGGATAAAGATATGCCGCCGCCACCGCCACCTCACAGCACAGAGGCCCCACACAGAAGAGGAGCCGCCGCACCAGAGCACAGCAGCCGCCGCACCAGAGCACAGCAGCCGCCGCCGCCACTCCCAGCACTGAGACCCCCACGCTGCACCGCTACGATAAGGTAATGGGGGATACTCACTTTCCTGTGAGACGCCCCCTCGGCATCAGGATCACTCCCCCCCCCCCCAAAAGGCACATATTCACCGGCCCTATAAGACGACATAGGGTGTATAAGAAGACCCCCGACTTTTAAGAAGATTTTATATTTTAACTGGTAAAGTTGGGGGGTCGTCTTATACGCCCAGTCGTCTTATACGCCGGAAAATACGGTATATATGGATTCTAGACTCCCGATTCTTTAGAATCGGGCTGCCATCTAGTCTCTATATAATAACACACTGGGTAATTTGTTTAATGAATGATGAGATTCTTCTGCATTTCTGTACAGAGTGAACCAAGTGAATTATGCCAAGTACTGCCCATACAGGTGTGTTGGGGGCCCAGATCTGTACGGGGCCCTCCGGGGGATTCCCCTGTTGCCTTATGGGCCAGTCCGAGCCTGTCTATGAGGAATTTTGAGGAAATAAGATGAGCATCACTTTTTATCCAGCACTCAGGATCTAAAAGAGGATGTTCTTAAAGAATGAAAAAAGATTAATCTTGCAATATGTCGTCAACTTGTTCATTCCATGTCTAGAATACTTGGTGCTGTGGTTAAAAATCATGGAGGTTGTAACGACATAGTGATGAAACTACTGTGCCGTGGTCTGAGGACATCCTGAAGGGACATAGCTGGGTGAACACCTGACTCTTCTCTAGAGCCCCTGATGTTGGTGTTAGACTTGGTTCCAGATGGACACCAGGTGCTACTCCAGGACGGACATTGGATGCATGGCAGCTGACCCCTAAGGAAACGGAGCTGAAATGGCCTAGAAAGGGAAAACTTGGCTGGTACAGGCAGGCACGGCAAGAATACAGGAATGACAAGTGCTGGCGGGAACAGATGTTATCTAGGCAGGTGCAGACAGGAATGGCTGGTGTACAGATGTTCACGACAGGTGCAGACTGGTATGGCTGGTAAACAGGCAGGCACTGGCAGGTGCAGACAGGTACAGCTGATATACAGGTGAGCATGGCAGATGCAGGCTGGTATGGCTGATATACCGGTGAACACAGCAGGTGGAGGCTGGCATGAGTAGTGTACAGGTGAGTACAGTAGCTGCAGGCAGGTATGGCAAGCACGGCTGGTATACAGGCAGGCACAATCAGGTACAGGCTGCACTGGAAGACAAACTAGAACAGGCAATCTGAGAACTATAAATCATGCAACAAGCATAGCTTACACAGGTGGAGGTGCTTTAAATAATAAGTATCTCCAGGCCATTGGCTGGGGACACTTAGGCGCTGTCTCTTTAAGAGGGCTGGAGTGCGCATGCCCCAAGAACAGTGCCTGGGGATCTGTGAGCCATGTGCAGACCTTGGGCAGCAGCAGCTCGAGGAGGAAGTGTAGGATGGGGGCAGCGGTGGTAAGTCGGCGTCCCTGCTGGAGGAGGAGGAGGGAAGCATGGAAGGATGCTGGCGCTACAAAGGTCATACAAAATACTAGATGTAGTAGTTGTTGATGTGGGGTGTACTTATTTTTGCATTAACTTATTTGAATGAAACTGAAGATTTTGTAATGAACGTTATATTAGAACCTTACATTCATGTTATGGGTTAAAAATGTTCTCTGAAGCCCAGTCTTGTCAAAATGTTGTAAGTTGTTATTGTGTTCAGTGAGATATTGATTAAAATCGTACATTTCAAGGGGGGCGTACACATTTATGCTGAGCACTGTATAAACGGATACATAATAACCTCTTCATTTATTAAATTCTACTAAATAAAAGTGCTTTTTGTCACCAAATTTCAATAAAAACTGCACAGATTAATAAATGCATCTGTCACCTGACGACATTGGTATGCTTACTTTGAAAACCTATGTAAGGCTGGCAGAAAAATCTTGCAAAAAATATATTTTTTAAAGTCTAGCTACAAAGGAAAACTTTCAAAATGAACCATACGGACAATCAGATATGGATTTTGAAAGTAAATACACCAGTCTCATCAGATCAGGTAAATAATGTATGCAGTTTGCATTGTGAAATCTGGTGACAGATTTACTTTAAAAGGTTCTGTGTCATTAAAGTTTCTCTTAATTGTAGTCTTTGCCTTTTTTGTGGCTGATACCTGAAGCAAATTTTTGTGGTACAGAAATTAGAAATCAAAAAAATACTTTTAATGTTTAATCTTCATGTACATTACCCTAAAGGGTCATAGTCGTCTTTGGTGGTTTTCCTTTATATACATGCAGTTATTTCCACTATTATTTCCTTTTCATATTTATACACATCTATAGTAAGCAATAAGCATTTATCACAAAAAATATAAAACACAACTATACTATAATGAAGCAACCATAAAATTATGTGAAATAGGTCATTTATACAGTGTTGTTACAATGATCACTGATTATGCAGTAAGAATTATTACAAGTTATGTCCAAATGTTTAAACAAATATTAATTCCAGTTGGTAAAATGGGCAGGATCTGAGACCAGTGAATAATCACTGTCATCTTTTCCTTTTTCCTGGGCAGACTAGGTGCTACCTCGCCAGAAATGATACAGGGAGGAATTACTTGTGGGATCCTTCATCTGTTCTTATCTTTTGATTGGTTTGCTTGGTAATCTCCAAAACAGAAGACCTGAAAAGCAAGTGAAATTTATCATGATTTATGCCAACATGCAATAATCTAATTTATAAATATTGCATCAATTAAATGTATGAATTTCAGTATTTTATATTAGCAATTATAAATGTTGTTATGTGACCCACTCCGATGAGATCATGTTACTATACATATATTATCTTCTATATTACTATGATCTTATGCATTATTCTATAAAACTTGTTTCTCGTATTTGTTAGCATACAACCAATCCTCAGGGAAAAGCCTATTGAGGAATAACACTATTTCTGGAATTATGTTTTGTATCCTGCATTTTCACAAGTTTTCCCCTCTACAGGCTCGACTTCTTTATTTTCCATTGACTCTTAGGCCGGTTTCAAACGTCAGTGGCTCCGGTACGTGTGGTGACAGTTTTCTCACGTACCGGAGACACTGACTCACGTAGACACATTAAAATCAATGTGTCTCTGCACATGTCAGCGTGTTTTCACGGACCGTGTGCCCGTTTGAAAAACACGGAGACATGTCAGTGTTCATGGGAGCGCACGGATCACACGGCCCCATTAAAGTCAATGGGTCCGTGTAAAACACGTACCGCACACGGATGCTGTCCGTGTGCCGTCCGTGTGCCGTGCAGGAGACAGCACTACAGTAAGTGCTGTCCCCCCAGCTTGTGGTGCTGAAGCCGCCATTCATTTCTTCTCTCCAGCAGCGTTCGTTGGAGAGAAGGAATGAAAAATCATTGTTTTTTTATTTTTTTGTGTTTAAAATAAAGATCCTTGTCACCACCCCCTCCCACCCCCTGTACGCCCACCCGCTGGAAATAAAATACTCACCCGGCTCCCTCGATGCTTCCTCTCAGCGCCGCAGCTTGTCCTGTATGAGCGATCACGTGGTACTGCTCATTACAGTGATGAATATGCGGCTCCACCTCCCATAGGGGTGAAGCCACATATTCATCACTGAATGTGAATGTGAATGTGATGTGGGGTCCCCCTATAATTAATACCCAGAAAGGCTATGCAGCCAGCTGCGGGTGTTAGGACTGGCGGAACGCACCAAATATTAATTAGAGGCGATATAAGATTCATTCGCAGTCCGGGGTCCACCGTGCAGAAAAGACACCTGCTGCTCAGTAATGACGGATTATATGGCGGTATTAAGAGAAGACACACACGGGTTAGCTTCACCCGGTATGAAGGAAGCGAACCCAGTTGTGTTACAGGGCCGCGGTACCGCACAGAGAGCGCAAGCAAGGAGTCACAGAACTCTGCCCCAAGACTCAGGGTAAGAGTCCCTCTAGACCTCTTGCGCTCGACACCGTTACAGTGGTGTCAGGGAAAAAGCTAAACTAAATAGATTTAACACACTGGGGCGTGCAGCACCGCTCTGGCGGACACCAATAACCACCCTAACTAGGGACTGGAAAGCACACTGGTTGCCCACGGTGCCGCACTGGCCAATGCTGCTAATGGATGCTGTGAGATTGTGCCTTGCGCTGGATGGCACTAACTGGCGCTAGGCAGCTTCAACATTCGGGAGCATTCAACAACTCTACCACTATAAATAGCACAAAAATGTATAAATTTTATTTTGTCAGCCAAAAAAAACACACCACACTATTAAAACCATTTAAAAACCAGACTAGATCCTAGCTTCTAATTAGGGAACCACCCCCCTGGACATGGTAAAGGTAGAACACAATATACAGGTAAATAAGTCAAAAATGTAGCAGTATATTCAAATTACAGTGATGTAACTGTCATCAATATGAATATATTCAAATAGCAGTAATACAACTGTCATAAATATAAATCTGAATATACATCTGGATATAAGCGCTCCTCCCAAAAGGATATCACTATTATCACACATAACATTGTTGGTATGGCACAGCTCGCAGCATGATTAATAATTTTGACAAACAATGAGGGTACACTCTTACTGCTAATTAGTGCCTGAATATTTGTATAGCAAATACAATGTAAACATTAAACCAATGATAATTACATAGATGTGAGCCGAGATGATGAGATCAAATGGTGTCAAAAGACAACCAGGTTTTAGGATAGATGGTCACAGAGACAAAAAAGAAATAAAAGATATTGTATATAAGCAATTGTCTCCCACCAAGGATAATCACCCCCAATGTCCCTACGGGTCTAGGGCTCAGTGCAAAAAAAGAGAGAAGGTGTATACCTGCTACTGACGAAGCCACTTTAGGTGGCGATACACGTTGGGCTTTACGCCCCCTGGACCTCTGGGTGATAGGTAGTATGTCATGGTCATGTTCTCTGGGCAGCGCTATCTTTAACATTTTCCTGGAGGCACCTAGCACTGAGTCATTGTGCGGTGCTTCATTTCATCTATAGGTATACACCTTCTCTCTTTTTTGCACTGAGCCCTAGACCCGTAGGGACATTGGGGTGATTGTAGGATGCGCCAATTCCGGCACTTAGCCTCTGTCTTCCCACTGCCCTGTAGCGGTGGCATATGGGGTAATAAGGGGTCAATGTCACCTTTGTATTGCACGGTGACATCAAGCCCAGTTAGTAATGGAGACGCGTCAATAAAACACCTATCCATTACTAATCCTATAGTAGTGAAAGAGTTAAAAAAAAGACACAGCCAGAAAAAAGTAGCTTAATATTCTTAATTTCACCATACTTACAACCACCATCAATCACCTGCAAAAAATAAAAAATAATAATCCATCCGTATACTCCCTGGTCCGACGCAATCCAATTAATAACGAGTGTCCCACGACGATCTCCCCTATAGAACAGTTACATCTGGTGATGTCACTACTCTATAGGGACTCCTGTGATGCACTGACAGGAGATAATGGCTCCTGCAGTGCATCTCTGAAGAGGTTACCTGAGTTCAGGCTTGCTTTACGGCAATTCTGCGTGGGAAATTTCTCACACAGCGTTGCCGGCGAGAAAATGAACTTGTGATCTCTCTCCCGGCAGTGGCGGAGGGATATACATTGCGGAGGTTTACCTCGCTGTCAGTTCATTGCGGGGGCCCCTGTAGAGCATGGACATCGCCCGATGTCACTGTTCTACACGGGAGATCGTTGTGGGACACTCGTTATTAACTGGACTACAGTGGAAAGGTAAGTATAGGTTGGTTTATTATGTTATTTTTATTACAGGAGAATCGAGGGCTTTGGGGAATCGAGGGCTTTGGGGACTATGTGATTGGTAAGTATGTGCTGTATATTATGTGTTGTATGTTATGTGTATGTGCTGTATGTTATAAGTTGTATGCTCTGTATGTTTTTTTTTTTACTACTGAACACAGCCATTGTCTGATGTGATTACTTTCCCATCATCGGCAATGCTGTCACTGTAAGCATTCATTGCCAGATGGGAGCAGTAATCCCATCAGACAATGGATGCGTGCACAGACCGGCACACACACAGGGACACATACACATGCAGACCCCCGCACACACTATGCATGCACATAGCTCCACCCACACTCCACCCACACACTCCCTTCTCCCGATCTGCAGCATTTCATCCGCAGCTAAACTGCAGATCTTTTTTACATCTGCGGTTTTGCTGCGGATGTGCCTGAATCAATGGAAGTCAATGGGTGCAGAAACGCTGCAGATCCGTCTAAAGAATTGACATGCTGCTGGAAAAAAAAAGCTGCAATTCCACGCATTTTTTTCCGCAGCATGTGCACAACAAATGGCAATTTCACATTGACTAACATTGGCTGTGCACTACACTGTGGATTTGATGATAATCCGCCAAAAACGCTGCGGAAACGTATCAAAATCCGCAACGTGTGCACATAGCCAAAGCACTACGCCAGTGGGTTTTTTCTATTACTGCATTCACAAGATGGCACAAGGGGAACGAATTGACAAAAAAAACACCTGTGAATACGCCAGAGGGTGATTATATGACCGGGTGCAGGGGGCTTAGATTTAAAGCACTACTGCAGTGCTAAAAAACAAAACAAAATGCTGAAGTGGTGCTTTAAACTCCCACCCTACAAATTTAAGCTGAAATGTGGGGTACACGTATTTATCAACCACTACCATCTGTTTCTGTTTTCATAATAGTCCAGTATTCTAGATTATAAAAAAACAACATCTTTCTGGCGTCTTTTGCAAATTATGAAATCAATCTTTGAATATTTTTTTTACATTACTGCAGCGTATTATTTTATCTCGAACACTTAACAGACTCCAGGGAAATGAAATGGTCTGGGAAAGGAAATACATGAAATCAGTAGGCTATTTATCAGCATGAACTTCAGTACAGTTCACTGGAAATATACAACAGCGGTTTCAAACCTCACCACGGCGCAGTACGGCGTGATTTCTCTCATCTACCAATCACTATGCACCTTCTAACAGGTTGTAACATTAACGATGGTAACAAATAATAAACCAAATTAGTCAAAGTTCATCCAGTACATTTTCATTATTACGATCCGGAAACCAGTTGATATCTGATAGTTTTAAATTAAGAGTAGGCTTATATTTAGCCACTGCTTAAAATGTATAGATTTATATCTAGGATTTCTTTCTACTAGATAAAAATACATGTTCCCCCAGAACTGGAACTAATTATTCTGATCAACATAACCAACTGTTAGTGCCCGGAACCACCAACAGTAGCACTTGGCACATCGTGCACTTACCCCAGCAGCTCCTCTCTACACCCCTGAGATATAGATGAACAATGTGTGAAAACACACAGGGTCAGATACTAATTGTCTAATTCTCAGTGTGAACTTAAAGGGAACCTGTCACCAGGAAAATGCAGTCCAATCTGCTGGCATCATGCTATAGAGCAGGAGGAGCTGAGCAGATTGATATATACGGTAGTTTTGAGGCAAGATTCAGTATAATCTGTGATTTAATAATGTAATCGTCTGCTCTTTCTGGGATTCTGGGTCCAGTAGGCGGTCCTATCAGTGACTGACAGCTCTCTCTATATGCACATGCAGCGCCCCAGAGTCCTGGTCGTTGCAGTACTGATGCTCCGCCACTAAGGGGCGTGATGGTACGTCTGATGGCACTGAAGGAGTTCACCTGACCAGGTATCACAGACACCAATGCACTTCACAGTCTGGCCTCCAGGGGGAGCAAAGGACGCTATGTATTAGGCCACTCCTCACAGTCTGGTAAAACTGGGGGTTAGATAGGAAGTTAGAAAGAAGCTGACTGGGAATCGAACAGGCAACATCCTGTGGCAGAGGGTGTTGCGGGGAGAGACTCAGGGGGGTCCTTGTCAGGAGTGGGATCCTGGCAGAGACCTAGCGAACTAGAGAGAACGTAAAGGGACCGCGCCTGCACTTCCTTGCGGCGGTGCCCGGAGAAAGGATAAGAAGCGAGGTGTATTGAGGAGGGTGAGAAACGAGATCAACACAACAAGGAGAAACGCCAGTAGGAGTCGTGCTGTAAGACCGAGGCAACATCCTACTGAGGCGCGCAGCCGGTGGCCGGAAACGCCGAGGAAGTATAGAGCTCCAGGCCTAACTTCAAACCTACGGCAGGACAGTCAGTTATAGGCGGGCTGTCTCACCCTAATCACCTAAGAAGACATAGGGGGCAACATTTGGAGAGGGGCGACTCTAGGGTCCCGGAAGAACTCCGAGCCTACCCGTCATACGGGTGCATCCTAGCCATATAATCTGGGGGACGAAGCAGAACATCTTGATCGAGTTGTGAGGGAACTTCAGAAACAGACACAACAGTTGTGGGGACTATCCCGTAAGCACCGCAGGGGAGGACCGCAACACACAAGCGCTAAAAGGTAGGCACAGATTTCCACCTGCAAAGGGAGCTCTGGAGGTGCCATCGGACCGGCCGGACTCTCACCGCCCAGTTAACCGTATTCCAGACTGAGGATTCTGAGCCTTCAGTAAAGAGGTAAAGAGACTGCAACCTGGTGTCCTCGTTAATTACTGCGACCGGCACTGCACCACATCATCACCACCACCCACACATCGAACTGTTATTCCTTTATTGGATCCCCCTTAACAGGGTCACAGGCCCAGGTCTAGCCACCGTGACATCGCCAGAGCCAGAAGGGAGACCCGGTACTTAGGACTCGGTGGCCCTGTGGTAGGGGGCGCACCAACTTGGCGTCACGAACAGGATGTACTTAAGCCTGAAGAATCAGGTCATGTGTGCCTTGGGACTGTGATTTATTGTACTTGGACTGTGACTTATTGCAAAGACTGTGCACTGCCATTTGCCGCCAAAACCCGCCGCCATTGCAGCGCTACAGGGAGCGCAGAGGAAGAAGAAGGACGTGCCATGGGAGGAGATTACCAAAGCGGCGCCAAAAGCAGTGACCGCCCCCTCCGACTTCTGCTGCGAGATGATGACCTGCCCAGAAGCAGAGGAGAACCACCCCCTGATTTGGAACGGCGGGAAAAGGACCAGGAAGAAGAAGTCAGCGACATGGAGGACGCCATGGCGAGCCACCCGGTGCCGCAGCGTGGGGTAGGAGCAGAGGACTCCCCCAGCTACCCGGAGGGGCACCGCAACCAGGCCTCCACTGCTGATATTGACTTCCTGCAGGCCGGAGTGGATGAACTCGGCGACCAACTCCGGCGGACGCAGCTGAGCACTGAGGCCGGGTGGAAGAAGACCTTCATCGGGAGCCTCATCAGACGTCTGTTGGCAGCCTCGTCTGGTCCGGAGCAAGAAAGAAGTTCCAGCGCTCCGAAGCCAGAAAGCAAGGCCCTGCCGGAAAGCGAGCTGCTGCAAACGGAGATGACAATGCTGCAGCGCAAGGCCCTGCAACTAGCGTTCCAGACCCCAGCGGAGACGGAGCAGATCGGCACAGGAGGGACCGCATCTGAAGCAGGTATGAAGAACGACCCTGCCTCGCCAGCAGAGGACTTGCTGATAGGCCCCGTTGCGGCACCCCCTCTCCCTGGGACCTATAGACTCCGGCGCCTTACACCCTGGGATCGGGCCACGGATATGGAGCACTTCTTAAAGGCCCCGATCTCGCCGATCACCTTGCCGAGCGAGGTCTATGCGGAGCTACGGTCGCCAGAGCGAGAGTAAACCTCGATGCCATGGATATGTAAATAGTTAACTGCTTGTTTCCCTGCTTTTTGCTGCTTTAAATCCGACTAGGGTTATTCTTAAAGGGATCCCTCCATTTACCCGGGATCCCTATTGCTTTTATTTTTGCTTTTATTTTCCTTTTTGCTCCCTGTTCACCCATGTTATAAAGACTACCGAATCATGGACGGTGAATGATTCACAAACTGTTTTGTAAATAGTTTGCACTTTCTTAAAGGTGCCCTCTACTGGTTTTACAAAGAAAAGGACTCTTTGCGAAGAAACTGTTCTTGTAAACAGCACCGGAGTCCTTGCTGTATACGAACTTGCAGCTTGAGAAGTTGCACTACCTCCGAGAGACTTGGTCCCTTCTTAAAGGGGACGTTCACCAATAGCACTTAAAGTCGAATAATGCTTACATGTCAAAGTTATATGTAGAAAGCTAGTTAAATTGTAAGAGATGCTTAATAATGTGTTAGAGAATGAGGACAGGAAGTGAACCCGTATGGGGTTAGTCGGTGAGTCCTCCTAGGAGCCATACAGAGATGGCTCAGCGATCTTGAACTGAGAGAAGGATGATAAGTTCTATACTGTGTATAGTAGCAGAAAGGCAGTAGGCCCGGGCGAGAAGGGGCGGTCCTGCAACAGAGCGAGAGGCAGCAGGCCTGGGGCAGATAGACAGGCGGTCCTGCAGATGTAAAGATGGAAAATGAAGAAAAGTTGATTAGCCTTATAGTGTTTTATAAGAAGGTCTTTAGTGGATTCAGCATATACGTCCTTAAATGCGATGTTAAATTATTGTTCAAAAATTTGCACTTAGTAGAATACCAGGTTGGGTCAGAAAAGTTATTTATAGTATGTTATTTAAAGTATTTAACCATGTTTGCAACGTTCAAGTGTCCTCACCTCCCCTAAAGGGAAGCTCTGTTAAAAGTTTACTTGTTTATTGCATTTCAAAAATTGTATGTCTTTTTGCTGACATGTATTGTTGTTTCTTCCCAGTCCAGGAGTACTGGATTTAACCGGGGGGGAGTGCAGCGCCCCAGAGTCCTGGTCGTTGCAGTACTGATACTCCGCCACTAAGGGGAGTGATGGTACGTCTGATGACACTGAAGGAGTTCACCTGACCAGGTATCACAGACACCAATGCACTTCACAGTCTGGCCTCCAGGGGGAGCAAAGGGCGCTATGTATTAGGCCACTCCTCACAGTCTGGTAAAACTGGGGGTTAGATAGGAAGTTAGAAAGAAGCTGACTGGGAATCGAACAGGCAACATCCTGTGGCAGAGGGTGTTGCGGGGAGAGACTCAGGGGGGTCCTTGTCAGGAGTGGGATCCTGGCAGAGACCTAGCGAACTAGAGAGAACGTAAAGGGACCACGCCTGCACTTCCTTGCGGCGGTGCCCGGAGAAAGGATAAGAAGCGAGGTGTATTGAGGAGGGTGAGAAACGAGATCAACGCAACAAGGAGAAACGCCAGTAGGAGTCGTGCTGTAAGACCGAGGCAACATCCTACTGAGGCGCGCAGCCGGTGGCCGGAAACGCCGAGGAAGTATAGAGCTCCAGGCCTAACTTCAAACCTACAGCAGGACAGTCAGTTATAGGCGGGCTGTCTCACCCTAATCATCTAAGAAGACATAGGGGGCAACATTTGGAGAGGGGTGACTCTAGGGTCCCGGAAGAACTCCGAGCCTACCCGTCATACGGGTGCGTCCTAGCCATATAATCTGGGGGACTAAGCAGAACATCTTGATCGAGTTGTGAGGGAACTTCAGAAACAGACACAACAGTTGTGGGGACTATCCCGTAAGCACCGCAGGGGAGGACCGCAACACACAAGCGCTAAAAGGTAGGCACAGATTTCCACCTGCAAAGGGAGCTCTGGAGGTGCCATCGGACCGGCCGGACTCTCACCGCCTGGTTAACCGTATTCCAGACTGAGGATCCTGAGCCTTCAGTAAAGAGACTGCAACCTGGTGTCCTCGTTAATTACTGCGACCGGCACTGCACCACATCATCACCACCACCCACACATCGAACTGTTATTCCTTTATTGGATCCCCCTTAACAGGGTCACAGGCCGGGGTCTAGCCACCGTGACATCGCCAGAGCCAGAAGGGAGACCCGGTACTTAGGACTCGGTGGCCCTGTGGTAGGGGGCGCTCCACACAGTTGTACCAAGAAGGCTGTCAGTCACTGATAGCACCGCCCACTGGACTGAAAATATTAGACACAGCAGAGATATAAATGATTCAATCACAGATAATATTGATGATTTTTCTGGAAAATAATATATCAATCTACTCTACTCCCCCTCCTCTATAACTTAGTGCCTGCAGATTGGAGTTGTATTTTTGAATGGCACCATTGATTTTACCATGTAGTGAACTGAAAAAAAATTCAAGTGTGGTGAAACTGCAAAAACAGTGCAATTCCACAATTGTTTTTAGGGGTTTTTTTTATTTACCATGGTCACTATATGGAAAAGCTGACCTGGCGTAAGTGGTGAAAAAAAAAATTCCTAAATTTAGATGTAAAAGTTTTTGCATTTGTCCACATTTTCTGAGACCCGTAGCTTTTTTATTTTTCAGGATCTCGGGCTGGTTGAAGGCTTATTTTTTGTGCCCTGAGATGGTTTTCATTGATACCATTTTGGGGTAGATACAATGTTTTGATTGCCTCTTATTGCATTTTATTGCAACGTTGCGGCAGCCAAAATAAAGGAATTTTGATGTTTTGATTTTTTCATTGTTTTATTTTCAATGGTGCATAAGGGGATTATTTGAACTTTTGTGTTTTTTTACTTTTTACTTTATGTAATAGTTCCCTTAGGAGACTTGAAGCTGCGATCGTCTGATCATCTGTGCTATACGTAGCAGAAATCACGATCTCCTATGAATGTCGGGTACAAGTCAGCATTAACTGGCATGGGGGTCTTCTACAGACACCCGGCTGTCATGACAACCCATCGGCACCCCAAGATCACGTGACAGGGGTGTTGATGGGAAGGATTTTTGAGACGCTTTTGTTTTTTGGCTGGCGCCTGTTAATTCCTGCTCGCAGAGATTGACAGCGGGATTTACCTGATTAACAGCCGTGGGTGGAGCTGTGATCCACCTGCAGATGTTGAAGGCACATGATGGCTGATTAAATCAGCTGTCATGTGTGAGGAAAGATGGCTCAGTGCCGGGCCCCTCATAAAAGTCAGGGACACGACATATGTCGTAAATATACATCATATGTTGTGAAGAGGTTAAGGTCCATTCACATGGACAGACTGGTGGCATGATACGACTTTTACTGATCGATGGTCATTTAAATGCATGTTTACATAAGCAGACCGAAGTAAACGATGCACATTGAGCAATCTATGATGTATCACTCAGGAAGCATGGGCTGCCATACTTATTGTCAGTACAAGCTTTTACTCGTTCCTAGGCGCCATAAATGACCGAACGGCGGGACTCAGGCTGAACAGTCAGTCTGTGCTGACAGTCCCTTTAATAAACCATTTTACTCAACTAATGTTTCTATAAAATTACAGGGTGGTCTGTTAAAAACCGCAGAGATTAGGTGATTATGTCATTTAAGGTAATGATCACATAGTTTCCCAGCAAAATTATAAATAAAAATTGGCTACTCATGCTCAAGACTAAGATACACTTACCATTTTTACGACTTGGCCAGAGAGTAATCGTTCTTATTTCCACATTTCCTGTGTTTAGTTATGAAAATAATTGCTATAATCAGAAAAACCACAAAGGCAGGAATTGCTGCAATGTACCAGGCAAAAGAGGAGGCTGTAAAAATGTAGAAAGATAACACTTACTAACATGTACCACAACATAAAATGACAGGAGCGGACAGTCCTCCACAATGTGAGTGATGTACTGTGCATTACTATAAATCAATGTAAAATATGGACAAACTATAAGGGAGACGGGAACTATACAGTAGTTAAAGGGATTGTCCAGGTATAGATATTTGATGACCCATCTACAAAATAGGTCATCAATTGCAGATTTGTGGGGTCCGACAGCCAGTGCCCCCACCAATCAGCTTATTTTTGCTCTGTAAGCACTGAACAGAGTTACTTAGTACAGCCCTATTAAGAGTGCAGGGTTCCCTGCTGCTACTGCTCAAAAGGACAGCTGACAGGGGCTACCCCTTATGGAGCTGTGTTAAGGAGCTCAGTCTGAAGTGTTCACATACAGCCTCCACCAGAGAAAAAACAGCTGATCGGTGGGTGGGTCAGGTGTCGTACTAGCCATACTGTAAATAAGCCATCAATTACCTGTGACCAGACAACCCCTTTAATTTATTAAATGCAACGTAGGAGAGGTCTATAGTACACCAATGTCACACATGTATACAAGTAAGGCTTCATACACACTGCAGAGATTCTCTGCTCTGGGAGATTCCAACTGTGAGAAGACTGGGAGGAGTGGATTTTATACCAGATCTGAATGATAAATGAAGTCTTCGGCTCTGAATGCCAGAACTTAAGTGAAATCATCAAGTCACCTGTTTCGCTTCTTTGTAGACTAACCATATATTACAACGGGAGAATCGTTTGATCTTTTTTTTTAATAAGTGTGCCTAAATAGATTTATTTATTGAATGCATGCCTACGGTTGTTGTCATGCTGAAAGGTGAAATTCCTCTTCATCTTCATTTTTTAGTAGGTATCTGAATATTTCTATACAAAATTGATTGATATTTGTAATTGTTAATAATTATTTCCATCTTGACTAAAGCCCCAGTTTCAGCTGCCAAAAAACAGCCTCCAAGCATAATGCTACCTCCACTATGCTTCACTGTGGATATGGTGTTCTTTTGGTGATGCGCAATATTTGCTTTGAGTCAAACATGTCTTTTGGAATTATGGCCAAAAAGTTCAGCCTTTATCTCAGACTATTTTTTCTTTTTCACATGCTTTTGTCAGATTTGATATAGATTTTGGAAAACATAGCCAAGCTTGAATACCGTACTTTTCTTTGTAAGAAAAGGCTTCTATCTAAATTGAGGTGGGCATTATACCACCAGAAGGGAATTTTATACATTGAAAGGAAAACAGGAGTAATTATGTAACGTGCCAGAAAATATCACATAAACCATATTGGAATTCTCAATATTGTGTGATGCAGTGACCCCTGTAACAGGTAGGGGGCGCTGCATGGTCTCCCCAGTATGCACACGGAGGCGTATTAAGGCCTTGACAGTGCGTGGCAGTTGTGTGCATGGATGTGATAGTGAGACAGTGTCCGGCATTGTGGTTAATGGGAGGTATGTGTCACAGGGATGGATGCTCCCTGCGATGCAACCCGGAGTATCTTGTCTTTAGACCACGTAAGCACTGAAGATGTCATTTAGTGCACCTGGGTCCGGGTTGTGGGTAGCTATGAGAGATGGGAGGGTCTGGCTACCCACATACCTCACCTCTGAGTGGGGGCGCTCACTGTACCTTTTTCCCTGCAGGAGTTTGAGGACCTGCAGTGATGTCATGATCATGTGACCAGTGCATGTGATGTTACCTCACCTGTGGGTGTTGATACAGGCTACCTAAAGGAGGTGTGTTTAGCGCATGGGAGTGGGAGTGAGTGTCTGTGAGTCTGTCAGGATGAACAGACTTCCATGTGTCCAGGCGGGACACTACTGAGCGTCCCGGTATGCTCTCTGAGTGTGGACCTGAGTGGCCTGTGTGCTGTAGGTCCGGGACAGTCAGTGTTGGAGTCTCCTGAGATTGAGACGTCCTGGAAGCACCTAGAGACCGTGGACCTGGACGGTCTGTGCTGAGGACCTGGGACTGACGAGGAGTCAGTGAGGAGTGGAACTCCTGAAAGGTAACCCCGGATAAGGGGATGATAATATACAGCAGAGAAGCCTATCTGCTGCATGAACAGACTGGGGGTTGTGATAAGTTCATGAAATGTAACGCAATGGACTGTACGTCATGTGGTTTATGATGTGTAGTAAACCAAATAAGACTGATATGTGTGAGATATCGTGCCTGAAGTGTTTATCCTGCTGCCAAGCGAGTGCCCCCCAAGACACGTGGCAAGCACAATCTCACAATTGTTATACTGTATATTATTACCTGCTTCTTTGATTTGTGTTGGCAAAACCTCTTGGCCATAGTTATTCATTGCTATACATTTGAAGTCCGTAATAAAATCCTTCTCTTCGATCTTTTCAAAAATCAATAGTCTTTCAAAGAATTGTCCTTTAGTCTCTGTAGTTGCTCTAGTTACAAAACAAAATGTATGGTTATTGGTGAAAAGCAATTACTCTGATGAAGTACAGTACGGGAGGGATAGAGACCTCAGAAGGGACGACAGTCACGATTTACATGCAGCATGGGAGAATTTATACAGGTTTTTGAGGGGTATACAGATGGATTCAGGGTGTTATACACCCCTCTATGCAATGCATGCACGAATGAATGCATCACAGGCGTGGATTAAGGTGATAGTCTTATGTCACACAAGAAAAAACTGGTGACAGGTTCCCTTTAATGTTCTTCTTTGTATTCTTTGTACCGCACCGAGATGAAACAGCAGCATGGAGGACAATATACAACATTACAAAACTGAGCTGCGTGGCTGTGAATCCAGCACTTAAGTCTGATAAAACATTTTCTACAAGCATCAACAAGACCTGTCTTGTTTTACTGTGTGGGGTACTTTGCAACTCTCCTTTGCATAAAGTTTAAAAGGAGCTGTAAGTAACCTGACACCTCAGGTATAAGTGGCTTGTAAGTGGAGAAAGCATATTTCTCTGCTATGAAGATATATTCTCAGATGTATTGGAAAGTTATTTTTTTCCCTGTACTATTGATTTATACAAATGAAATGACAGTGACCATTTAAAGGGAAAAAGTCAGCACATTTTGACATTTGAAAGAAGTGATATTGCTGGATAGGCACTTGGCCTCCAATAAAAATAATTTTATACCATCTAAAGCAGAGGTGTCAAACTGCATTCTTCGAGGGCCGCAAACCATGAGTGTTTTCAAGATTTCCTTAGCATTCCACAAGGTGCTGGAATCATTCTGTGCAGGTGATTAAATTATCACCTGTGCAATACAAGGAAATCCTGAAAACATGACCTGTTTGCGGCCCTCGAGGAATGCAGTTTGACACCTCTGATCTAAAGTCTAAGATTTTTTTTTTTGTTGAATAAACCTATAAAAAAATATAATATAAAATATAATATTTTTTATCTATATTGGAGGTATTATAAATATAGTGCAGTTAAATTGTAATTTAAGTTAATTTTTTAGAAGAAGTAACGTGTGTGTACATTAAACCTAACACTATTGCTGGCATTAATGTGATGAATATCCTCATTATTTAGCAGTTTCCTCTCTGTAGGCATAAGTGATCTACAGCAGCATTATTTTTGTGTATGTGGCCTGTTTTCCCACCAGCATCTCCTCTTCTGCCCTCCATAGACTTCAATAGGCAGCACCTGCAATTTTATCCCATAGTGAAGACAGAACTGAAGACAGATTTGAGGAGTTTTTGAGAGTAAATGATCAGTGCAGGGGAAAGAAGTTTCTGGTAAGTGGGGATTTTTTTTTTCTAATAAAAAACCTTGTAATATGTTATAATTATATATTTGCTTGTAGTGTTGATTTGTAAAAAAAAAATAGCAGCTACTGTTTAAGGCTTCTTTCACACTTGCGTCGTGTGACGTACGTCGCAATCCGTCGTTTTGGGAAAAAACAGATCCTGCAAATGTGCCCGCAGGATGCGTTTTTTTCCCATAGACTTTTATTTTCCTGTTCATATAGAGAGATGATGCTTGTTTTTTCGCAAGATGAGTTGTACTTTTGAATGACTCCATTAGTTTTACCATAAACTGTACAAACAATTCCAAGTGCAGTGAAAAAATATCAGAGGTTTGAAAAAAAAAAATGAAGGGGTTGTGTTGTAATTTTCCGAGACCCGTAACATTTTCATTTTTCTGTCGATGGAGCCGTGTGATGGTTTGTTTTTTTTGCAGAGCGGGATAACATTTTTAATAACAGTTTGGAATAGATGTGACATTTTGATCACTTGTTACAGCATTTTTTGTGGTATTACAGCAACCAAAAAAATTAATTTTGTCATTCCTGATTTTTTTCTGTTTTTGATATTTACTGATCAGGTTATTTGTTTTTATATTTTGATAGAACTGACTTTTCTGAATGCGGTGATATATATATATATGTATATGTGTATTTTTTTATTATCTTTATTTTTAACGGGGGTGATTTGAATTTTTATATTTCTTTAAAATATTTTTTTTTATATTTTTTTTATTTATTTGTTTGTCCCCTCAGGAGACTTCAACCTGGGACCATCTGATAGCTTGTGCTACATACAGCAATATCACAGTGTTGCTGCATATAGTGACAAGTACTGTCTTCTTTGAAGCCTGGCCACATGCAGGGTTTCAAGGGAGATCTGTAATGACAAACATGGATGTCTCCAACAGTCCATTGGCTCTCGTAGCAATCCATTTGTGACCTGCGATCACGTCATGGATATGCCAACTACCCACAGCGCTCGCGCTGACGTCAGAAAGGTGAAGTGAGTTCATTGGCCATGAACTCGCAGGACCTGTCAGATGGCACCACGAGCAGGAGAAATTTCTCACGCTCCCGGTGCAATCAGACAGGGACTAGCAGTTCACAGGGAGATTCTGAGCACACGGTGCTCAGTGTCTACTGGATGACAGGCTGGACCCGTCGTGGGACAAATGGATTAGCAGCATCTCTAAGAAAAGGTGAGGAATATTGTTGTTTTTTTACTTTAACTCTTTTGCAGATGACGAGGGCATTGGGGGAATGGGCGAGGTCGTAAGTATGGATTAATTAAGATTATTAATGGAGTCTGTGTCATTCTTTCAATTAAAGGACTTTATTCTGGGTGTCTGTTTTCTACCAATGTGACTATGGTGTTAGAAATGCAGGTGTCTTATTGGTGCCTCTCCATTACTAACCTCGGGGCTTGATGTCACCTGACAATACAAAGGTAACATCAACCCCCCAACTATCACCCCTCTTGCCACCCCTACAGGGCAAGTAGTAACAGTGAGGCTAAGTGCCAGAATTGGCACATCTTAGAGATGTGCCATTTCTGGGGCAGCTGAGAGCTGATGTATTTAGCCTGGGGGCCAGTATCCATGGCCCCTTCCTAGGCCATTAATATCAACCCACAGCTGTCTGCATAGCCTTTGCTGGTTATTAATTATAGGGGGATTCTACGTAATTTTTTTTTAGGGTCCCCTATTTTAATAGCCAGTAAAGGCTAAGTATACAGTTGTGAGCTGATATTAATATCCTGGAAAGCTCCATGGTTATTACCTCCTTCCCAGGCTATAAACATCTGCCCTCAGCTGTCGGCTTTCCCTCTGCTGGTTTTGAATATTGTGCGGGAGCCCACGCCATTTTTTTCTGAAAATTAATCTTTTATTAATTAAATACATGTACAGTAATTTGCACACACACTGTACTAATTGTATTTGTCACAGACATCTATATATCTATTCTATTTGTATTTACTGTATGTAATCCATCTCTTCTATCCTGTCGGCTCCTGAAATGAGTTTACAGTACATGGCACATGAATTGCCTGTTTTTTTTCTATAAATAAATTTCTTATCTTATCTAAATTTCTTTATCTTTTATAAATTTCTTCTATAAATAAATACACATATACCGTATATGTGAGTGTGTGTCACTGGCATCTATATATCTATCTATTCTATGTGTATATCTCTATTGTATCTATTCTATTCTAACCTGTCACAATGTGATTATACTGTACGTGGGACATCTATCTATTATATATACATATATATCTATATATATAATTGTCTAAGGGGTACTTCCGTCCGTCTGTCTGTCTGTCTTTCTGTCTACAACTTCCGTCACAGAAATCCCACCTCGCTGATTGGTCTCGCCAGCTGCCTGTCATGGCTGCCGCGACCAATCAGCTATTAACCCTGTGTGTCCCCAACTTTTTACTACTGATGCTACCTATGCAGCATCAATAGTAAAAAGATCTAATGTTAAAAATAATCAAAAACCTGCTATTCTCACCTTCCGTCGTACGACGATGCGCTCGCGCCTGCCGCCATCTTCCGTTCCCAGAGAATGCTAAGTCTTCTGGGTAATTGCGCGATGCATCCTGGGAACGGAAGATGGCGGCAGCCGCGCGCTTATCGCCAGAGCTAAGCTGGATTCCGGCGGGAGAGTATATAACTATTTTTTATTTTAATTTTTTTTTTTTAACAGGGATATGGTGCCCACACTGCTATATACTGCGTGGGCTATGTTATAAACCGCGTGGCTGCTATATACTACATGGGCACTGTTATATACTGCGTGGCCTATGTTATATACTGCGTGGCTGCTATATACTACATGGGCACTGTTATATACTGCGTGGGCTGTGCTATATACTGCGTGCCCTGTGTTATATACTGCGTGACCTGTGTTATATACTGCGTGGCTGCTATATACTACATGGGCACTGTTATATACTGCGTGGGCTGTGCTATATACTACGTGCCCTGTGTTATATACTGTGTGGCCTGTGTTATACACTGCGTGGCTGCTATATACTACGTGGGCACTGTTATGTACTATGTGGGCTGTGTTATATACTGTGTGGGCTGTGCTATATACTACGTGCCCTGTGTTATATACTGCATGGCCTGTGATATATACTGCGTGGCTGCTATATACTACGTGGGCACTGTTATGTACTACGTGGGCTGTGTTATATACTGCGTGGGCTGTGCTATATACTACGTGCCCTGTGTTATATACTGCATGGCCTGTGTTATATACTGCGTGGCTGCTATATACTACATGGGCACTGTTATATACTGGGTGGGCTGTGCTATATACTACGTGCCCTGTGTTATATACTGCGTGGCTGCTATATACTGCATGGACTGTGTTATATAGTACGTGGGCTGTGTTATATACTGTTTGGGCTGTGTTATATACTGCGTGGCCTGTATTAACGCATTGGGTATTCTACAATATGTATGTATATAGCAGCCACATAGTATATAGCACAGGCCACGTAGTATTTGTCTGCTATATACTACATGGCTCCTATATACTACGTGGCCTGTGCTATATACTATGTGGCTGCTATATACATACATACATACATATTCTAGAATACCCGATGCGTTAGAATCGGGACGCCATCTAGCATATGTATATATATATATATATATATATATATATATACACTCACCGGCCACTTTATTAGGTACACCATGCTAGTAACGGGTTGGACCCCCTTTTGCCTTCAGAACTGCCTCAATTCTTCGTGGCATAGATTCAACAAGGTGCTGGAAGCATTCCTCAGAGATTTTGGTCCATATTGACATGATGGCATCACACAGTTGCCGCAGATTTGTCGGCTGCACATCCCAAAGATGCTCCATACAAGGCAGGATGGATCCATGCTTTCATGTTGTTTACGCCAAATTCTGACCCTACCATCCGAATGTCGCAGCAGAAATCGAGACTCATCAGACCAAGCAACGTTTTTCCAATCTTCTACTGTCCAATTTCGATGAGCTTGTACAAATTGTAGCCTCAGTTTCCTGTTCTTAGCTGAAAGGAGTGGTACCCGGTGTGGTCTTCTGCTGCTGTAGCCCATCTGCCTCAAAGTTCGACGCACTGTGCGTTCAGAGATGCTCTTAGGCCTACCTTGGTTGTAACGGGTGGCGATTTGAGTCACTGTTGCCTTTCTATCAGCTCGAACCAGTCTGCCCATTCTCCTCTGACCTCTGGCATCAACAAGGCATTTCCGCCCACAGAACTGCCGCTCACTGGATTTTTTTTCTTTTTCGGACCATTCTCTGTAAACCCTAGAGATGGTTGTGCGTGAAAATCCCAGTAGATCAGCAGTTTCTGAAATACTCAGACCAGCCCTTCTGGCACCAACAACCATGCCACGTTCAAAGGCACTCAAATCACCTTTCTTCCCCATACTGATGCTCGGTTTGAACTGCAGGAGATTGTCTTGACCATGTCTACATGCCTAAATGCACTGAGTTGCCGCCATGTGATTGGCTGATTAGAAATTAAGTGTTAACAAGAAGTTGGACAGGTGTACCTAATAAAGTGGCCAGTGAGTGTATATATATATATATATATATATATATATATATATATATATATATATAAATGTTTGTGTTGTTGTGTTTGATGAATATTTCCTTTGAAATCGATGTCTAAATGACATAGAGAATTGCTGTATGTAAAAGCTCATGTTAAAATCCCATTGCAATCGGATAGCAATTGCACTGCATTCGGATGTAAATCAGATGCTAGTTGAGAAAAATGATATTGTACTTTCGTGACACTCGAATTACACTTGTGTGACTCTCGACAGGGAGACTCGGACCGATTTTTCATATGTTTAGTGTGACTCTGGCCTAATGCAAATAGTGTTACCAACAATTGCTATAAAATAAGGACTGACATAGTACCAACCATTTCAGTATTAAAAAATGTCATTTGTAGGACAGTAGACTGACTAGGAAACACTAAACAGAAATAGTTCTCCCAAAACCAACTGAAGAAATACTTAAAGAAGCACTCACATCAACATTTTTATCCTCTTAACATATTGCAAACATCATATTATATAGCACTATGCCCTTACAATTGCTCATTTTGCCTTTCTACACAGATAATTCTTCTGTTTTCCATTAGGTCTATGACCGCATGTGATTAAAAATTGACTAGCTGAATCTAAAGCTCCATGTAGAAACAGGAGGCCAGTTTACGTTGCATAGTCATGAGTCACTGCAAAAATATATGGCAGTGGAGAAACTATGCCTCTGGCTCAGGAGTTAAAGAGGGGAATGACAAATGCAGGGAAAAGAGACTTCCTGTTTCTTTATAGAGCAGAGAAAATAGAACAATTATTTGGGTAGAAGGGCAAAATCAACAATTGTAAGTAGTGATGGGTGAACCCGAACAGTAAAGTTCGGGGTCCGTACCGAACACCTAGTGTCCAGGAAGTTCATGTTACTGTTTGGTTTGGCAGCCCGAACTTCTGTGGTTTCCCACACTGTTATCTTTGTGACAGCTCAATAAACACCAGTGGCTCTGATCGTTGGTAAGTTTGTTACCACCTGTCAGAGGGCTGCGGTTCCCACACCGTCAGATGTTAGCATGTGAGCCAGCAGCTCTGACCAGCTGTAGAAAGGTTATGATCATACCGCCAATCAGAGCCGGCATTTCCCATGCTGTCATTGCAGATGACAGCGTGGGAAACAGCTGATGTTCCGGCACCCCATTCATCTGATTGGGGTCTGGGTTTGGGTTGAGTTCAGATACTGTTCTGGTAGCCGAATCAAACTTTTTTAAATGTTTGGCCAAACCCGCCGTACCCGAACATCCATGTGTTCGCCCATCTCTAATTTTAAGTACACAGTGCTATGTAATATGATGATTTATTCACAATTGGGTGCCCCAAGTAATTAAACCCATCAACTATAAGCGTAATGTACCACTTTAACCAGATATATATCACTGAAATGGCGATCAAGCATGACTGAAGGATGATCCCAAAAGGTGGTATTTTAAGATAAAATGTCACTTTATTGAAAAACAATTAAAACAAAAACATTAACAATAGACAGGTGCTAAATCCAGTGAAAGAGGGACTTCATTGCCATAGGGTATTCCAATAAACTGGCCAAAATGAAAATTCATATAAGTCTAATTTCAATAAGAGTAGGTTACAAAATCGGATAATAAATCCTTTCAGGATGTGAATAAATTTCCAGCAGTATGAGGGTCAATGGTCCTTCCTCACAACTGCATTGAATATTTGAATATTTGTAAGCAAAAGACTCATCTAGTAGCAATTCGTTAAATAATCATAATATGATGATTGCAATATATCAAGAGGATAATAACTTTGATGTGCCATCCAAGTAAGAACAGGACAGCACACTGACCAATGTGCACACAGAACATCCATGTGGCATCTGATTTTTACAGACACATTCCCATTATTAGGCCATGTTCACACGTTCAGTATTTTGTCAGTATTTTACATCAGTATGTGTAAGCCAAAACCAGGAGTGGGTGATAAATACAGAAGTGGAGCATATGTTTCTATTATACTTTCCCTCCGATTGTTCCACTCCTGGTTTTGGCTTACAAATACTGATGTGAAATACTGAACGTGTGAACATGGACTTAACCTCAGAAAGTGATCCTTTTTTTTAATATAGACATCTGAAAATGGACAGTTGCTGATGTCACACAGACGTTTTCATACTCTAGTCTGAACGTGGCCTAAAGAGCATAGCAGGAGTCTTGGGAGCTGGGCTGCAGTGCTGAAGACTCCATAGCTCTTGCTAGCTCTATTGATGGGACATCATGAAAAAAGGAGCACCTATTGATCTAAGAGGGACCTCACAATGTCATGTATTGTTAGCTTGCTGAGACTTACATTTTAAATTTCTAAAATCAAGTAAAGTTTACTTACTGTAGCAATCCCTGTGTAACACGCCGATCTTTTGAATAATTGTTCAGGAATGTGTCATTTGCCAACCACCAAACCATAAGATCACTATCACCATGGCCTGCAAATACTTTGCATGGAATGACTAATCTGGAACCTTGTAAAATATATGAAAAATAATTGTCACTAATCAGTGAAATAAACTCAGAATAACAAATCTGATAAGAACTGAATAGGAGGAATGATAAACTGAAACAAAATGTCATCCATTTGTCAGTTCTTCCATGCTCCAAGACTTATATGACAGTAATATGAACGTCTGTATCATATCTATCATACTTGACACAATCCTAAAGCCGAGGTATCATACCTATGGCAGCTGCTATAGCCTTGCGATTAGGATTCAAAATAACAGGGTGTTGTCCCTTCCATTGCTCTAAAATATAAAAAAATAAAATGAATAAAACTGTTAACAGAATTATGAAACTGCAATAAATTCTACAAGGATGTAACTATTTTACAACTAGGTCAAAAATAAGGTCATCATGACAAGTTCCGTTCTTCTTTCAAAGCACAGCTTGTACGGGACGTTTCCTGTGTGGTCAGTATTTGTATGACAAGGTCCTTAAATTAGTAATTACCAATAATCCGAAGTTGGATAATCCTTGAAATGCTGTAATCTACATTCTCAAGGGAAAACGTTAACTGACATTTGTAATAGCCCTCATCATCATGGCAGACATCATTTATCGATGCATATGTGGTCCCATCCAAGTATCTGTATTTGGAGCCATCATTAGTCAAAGGTTCTCCATCCTAATAAGATAAAAAAAGATTTGGTTATGCATTACTTTCTTTTAGGCTGGGGTAACACTAGTGTATATTCTCTCATGCAAGAGAATTAGGCCGATCATGCTAATGGCACTGTCAGAATTTGAGCCGGGTGTCATCTTACTTTCGCATAAGAAAATTGAATCACAGGTGCTGAGAAGATGGAGAACTTAATTTCTCCATCTTCTCCATTGTCTCTGTGCGAGTACATCAAACTGCACTCGGATGAGATTTGAGTGCAGTCCAATGTTTCACACACACCCAAAGACTTGTATGGGTGTGCGTGGTCCAATCATCATACAGTATATTGGGCCCCACATAGAACTCCATACAATATAATGGGCCCCACATAGTCCTCCATACAGTATAATGGGCCCCTCCTAGTCCTCCATATAGAATAATGGACCTCACATAGTTCTCCATACAGTATAATGGGCCCCACATAGTCCTCCATACAGAATAATGGACCCCACATAGTCCTCCATACAGTATAATGGGCCCCACATAGTCCTCCAAACATAATAATGGGCCCCACATAGTCCTCCATACAGTATAGTGGCCCCACATAGTCCTCCATACAGTATAATGGGGGATGGTGAAGGCATTGTGGGCCACTTTGTGCCATTGTGGGCAGATCACAGACATGGCACAAAACTAATGTCATTTCAAATGGCAACATTCTGGCTTTAAGAAACACTAAAATAAATCAAGAACAAAAAATGTGGTAGTCAGTAATGATTACTTTTTTTAACCAAGCATAAGGAAAAAATTATGTAATCACTCAATTCTGAGGAAAAAATTATGGAATCACCCTGTAAATTTTCATACCCAAAAATAACACCTGCATCAAATTAGATCTGCTCGTTAGTCTGCATCTAAAAAGGAGTGATCACACCTTGGAGAGCTGTTGCACCAAGTGGACTGACATGAACCATGGCTCCAACACCAGAGATGTCAATTGAAACAAAGGAGAGGATTATCAAACTCTTAGAAGAGGGTAAATCATCACGCAATGTTGCAAAAGATGTTGGTTGTTCACAGTCAGCTGTGTCTAAAATCTGGATCAAATACAAACAACATGGGAAAGTTGTTAAAGGCAAACATACTGGTAGACCAAGGAAGACATCAGAGCATGAAGACAGGAAACTTAAAGCAATATGTCTCCAAAACAGGAAATGCACAACAAAACAAATGAGGAACGAATGGGTGGAAACTGGAGTCAACGTCTGTGACTGAACTGTAAGAAACCGCCTAAAGGAAATGGGATTTACATACAGAAAAGCTAAACAAAAGCCATCATTAACACAGAAAAAAACAAGGTTACAATGGGCGAAGGAAAAGCAATCGTGATCTGTGGATGACTGGATGAAAGTCATATTCAGTGATGAATCACGAATCTGCATTGGGCAAGGTGATGATGCTAGAACTTTTGTTTGGTGAAGTTCCAATGAGATTTATAAAGATGACTGCCTGAAGAGAACATGCAAATTACCACAGTCATTGATGATATGGGGCTGTATGTCAGGTAAAGGCACTGGGGAGATGGCTGTCATTACATCTTCAATAAATGCACAAGTTTATGTTGATATTTTGGACACTTTTCTTATCTCATCAATTGAAAGGATGTTTGAGGATGATGAAATCATTTTTCAAGATGATAATGCATCCTACCATAGAGCAAAAACTGTGAAAATATTCCTTGAAAAAAGACACATAAGGTCAATGTCATGGCCTGCAAATAGTCCAGATCTCAATCCAATTGAAAATCTTTGGTGGAAGTTGAAGAAAATGGTCCATGACAAGGCTCCAACCTGCAAAGCTGATCTGGCAACAGCAATCAGAGAAAGTTGGAGCCAGATTGATGAAGAGCACTGTTTGACACTCATTAAGTCCATGCCTCAGAGTCCGCAAGCTGTTATAAAAGCCAGAGGTGGGGCAATAAAATACCAGTGATGTGTTGGAGTGTTTTTTTGTTTGTTTGTTTTTCATGATTCCATAATTGTTTCCTCAGAATTGAGTGATTCCATAATTTTTTCCCCTATGCTTGGTTAAAAAAGTAACCATTACTGACTACCACATTTTTTGTTCTTGATTTCTTTTAGTGTTTCTTAAAGCCAGAAAGTTGCCATTCTAAATGACTTTAGTTTTGTGCCATGTCTGTGATCTGCTTTTTTTCTACAAAATTAAACAACTGAATGAACATCCTCCAAGGCCGGTGATTCCATAATTTCTGCCAGGGGTTGTACAATGTAGAAAGAGAGTGTATATGTTTCACTGACTATGTAATACTAGATGTTTCCAACCAGCTAACGCTCGGCACGCTCATTGCTATCTAATTAAAGCTGCTGGTGATTAAACTAAAGTAAATAATGACAACATTCAATAGCGCTTACACAGGTGGTAAATGAACTTAAAATGAAGTTAATAACAATAGTGTGGTGATGTGTTGGGGGCGGGATTATGTGTGGTGATGTGGTGGGGGGCGGGATTATGTGTGGTATTGGGGTGGGGGGCAGGATTATGTGTGGTGATGGGGTGGGGGGCGGCATTATGTGTGGTGATGGGGTGGGGGGGCAAGATTGTGTGGTGATGTGGTGGGCGGGCGGGATTATGTGTGGTGATGTGGTGGGGGGGCGAGATTATATGTGGTAATGTGGTGGGGGGCAGGATTATGTGTGGTGATGTGGTGGGGGGCTGGATTATGTGTGGTAATGTGGTTGGGGGGCGGGATTATCTGTAGCAATGTGGTGGGGGCGGGATTATGCGTGGTAATGTAGTGGGGGGGCGGGATTATGTGTGGTAATGTGGTGGGGGTGAGATTATGTGTGGTAGTGTGGTGGAGGGGCGGGATTATCTGTGGTAATGTGGTGGGGGGAGGTACTATGTGAGGTAATGTGGTGGGGGTGGGATTATCTGTAGTAATGTGGTGGGGGGCGGGATTATGTGGGGTAATGTGGGGGGCGGGATTATGTGTGGTAATGGGGTGGGGGGGCGGGATTATGTGTGGTGATGTGGTGGGGGGCGGGATTATGTGTGGTGATGTGTTGGGGGCACGGGATTATGTGTGGTAATGTGGTGGGGGGCGGGATTATCTGTGGTAATGTGGTGGGGGCGGGATTATGTATGGTGATGTGGTGAGGGGGTGGGATTATGTGTGGTGATGGGGTGGGGGGCGGGTTTATATGTGGTAATGTGGTGGGGGGGCGGGATTATGTGTTGTAATGTGGTGGGGGCGGGATTGTGTGGTGATGTGTTGGGGGGCGGGATTGTGTGGTGATGTGTTAGGAGGCGGGATTATGTGTGGTGATGTGCTGAAGTGGCGGGATTATGTGTGGTAATGTGGTGGGGGGCGGGATTATGTGTGGTGATGTGGTGGGGGGGCGGGATTATGTGTGGTAATGTGGGGGGCGGGATTGTGTGTGGTGATGTGGTGCGGATTGTGTGTGGTAATGTGGTGGGGCGGAGCTACTGTGTAGGGGGCGGGATTAGCTAGTAATCACGATGCCTCTTATATATATAGATAATGCTTCCTGAGGGAAAACATAGAGTTATCGCATAGAGTGAAAAATCATACCTTAAACCAATTAATCGTCATATTCATATCTTCTGTTATAAAATAGGGTAAAGCTGGGCAAATCATCTCAAACTCCATGTTTTCAAAAGCAATTTGCTCATATTTAACATAAGGGAAGGATGCTGGTGTGTCACTCATGACATTTAGTGACAGTGATATTTCCACACAGTAGGATGCATTTCTGAAAAAAAACAAAAGTGAAATTAAGTTTAGTTGCTGTATGTATCAATAGTTTTTGCTTGCTACAAATTACATAATCGGGCTTCTAGGAAATCTTTGTAAATGAGTGTATATAAATAAGAATGTGTAGGCAGAAATCATGATGGACCGAACCGGATAAGGTGACTGATGTAGGCTTACAGGGTGAAGTGGATTCTCTAAGTCATAGGTTAAGGTAAGCAGCATGGACAGGAGGTGATAATGTAGTGGAGAAGGCATGGTGTTTTAATTCCGGATGTTACGTGTACGCTGCTAGGTTCAGATAGGGGCGGGACAGGTCTCATGAATTCTTTGGAACTGCCGCTTCCTCAGGCACAAGATGGATCCACTTGCTCACACAGATACAATTGATAGAGTCCTCATGAACATGAACCGGGTAGTTTAATGTCACAGTACTTTCAGTACAATTCTACTCTCTTAAGCACAGGCTGCATAAACAGTACAGTGCTTCTTAGAGGCACATTGACTAAGTCTCTTTTGAGAGCACAGTTCAGCACAGATCAAGACTCTTTACAAAAGCTCAGCAGTCCACAGCATTCCTTCTAGCACAGTGTAATGGAGGAGAAGAGGAGGGTTTGCAGAGAGAATTATCCCTGAGACACAATTTCTTAAGAGTACTTATCTTCCTGCTCCTAATAGACTTTCTCAACTAGCCATCCAGGGGTTAGCCCAGCTCCACTCTGTAATGGATCTTTGTGTCCCTATGGTTCACTTGCCTGAATGTTTTTTGAGACAGATCACAGACACACACCACTAATCCCTTCAGCTGCTGCCAGAACAGTCAACCAGTTTCACACAATCCCCCTGGGGCTCTGATAACCACTCCCTGTCTCCTGTGACTGTGTTAACCCCTCTAGTTGCTGGATACTTTTAAAGCAACAGCAGTTAACACTACTTCTGCATGTCACACAGAGTTGTATGCTTGCAGCAGATAGATGGTTAACCACAGGACAGCAGTGATGAATAGGCAAACTGAGTTACATTGATTGCAAATTGCAAAGATTGAGGTGTGAACTGCACCATGAACAATTACAAATGCGGTTGTCTGGGAACTTCATTACAGAGATAGGTGTGTAGTACACCTAGATGAGCTGGACTGAGATTGGAAATAAATGCTGGCAGTCCAATTGAAGTCAGGAGTTGCAGGAGATAATCAGAAAGCTGAATGGAGCTAAGTGGTAAGTGAAGCAACTCCTAGCAAGAACATGATTGCTCAAAACAATACTATCTCAATACTCAAGACAGGACATGCCCTGAGTCAGCCTTAAAACATCTTAGGCTACTTTCACACTAGCGTCGGGCTCGGCCCGTCGCCGTGCGTCGGGCCGAGGTCCCCGACGCTAGCGTTGTCCCCGCCGCACAACGGGGGCAGCGGATGCATTTTTCCCACGCATCCGCTGCCCCATTGTGAGGTGCGGGGAAGTGCGGGGAGGTGTGGGCGGAGTTCCGGCCGCGCATGCGCGGTCGGAAAAAGCGGACCGTCGGGAGCAAAAAACGTTACATGTAAGGTTTTTTTTTCCCAACAGTCCGCTACCACACGCCCAAGCGTCGCAAAACGGACGCGACGTTTGGCAATGCGTCGCAAATGCGTTGCTAATGCGTCGCTAATGTTAGTCTATGACGAAAAAACGCATCCAGCAAGAACTTTTGCTGGATGCGTATTTTCGGCAAAACGACGCATTTGCGACGTATTGCAGTTAACGCTAGTGTGAAACTAGCCTTTGGTGATGATCTTGGAGGTGTTTGCCAGATTACCATAGTAACCCAAATTATTACGAAAAATAGGATATATAAACCCATTTCAATATCAATCAAAATAACAAAAATCTTGGGGGTACCTAAGGTATATCATGTCGCAACTATTACCACCAAGTAATCAATAAGCACTATCTACCACGTTATATCAAATTTCAGTTCAATCTTTATTAAATCGGTAAACAACACAACAACAGAGAATCCCATAAAAAAAAACGTTAAAAAACAGCAGCGTGGTTACAAATCAGTAGGGCACAGTACAGAATACTTTATACACTACATTCAGTGATAGTATAATCAATCATAACTAGTGTTGAGCATTCCGATACCGCAAGTATCGGGTATCGGCCGATATTTGCTGTATCGGAATTCCGATACCGAGATCCGATACTTTTGTGGTATCGGGTATCGGTATCGAAACAACATTAATGTGTAAAATAAAGAATTAAAATAAAAAATATTGCTATACTCACCTCTCCGACGCAGCCTGGACCTTACCGAGGGAACCGGCAGCGTTGTTTGCTTAAAATTCGCGCTTTAACTTCCTTACGCGAAGTCCCGGCTTGTGATTGGTCGCGCGCCGCCCATGTGACCGCGACGCAACCAATCACAGCAAGCCGTGACGTAATTTCAGGTCCTTCAGGATTTTAAAATTACGTTCCGGCGTTGTGATTGGTTGCGTCGCGGTCACATGGGCGACGCGACCAATCACAAGCCGTGACGTCACGGGAGGCAGGAGACGCGCGCATTTTAAAATGCGCGCGTGTCCAGCCTCCCGTGACGTCACGGCTTGTGATTGGTCGCGTCGCCCATGTGACCGCGACGCAACCAATCACAACGCCGGAACGTAATTTTAAAATCCTGAAGGACCTGAAATTACGTCACGGCTTGCTGTGATTGGTTGCGTCCCGGCCACATGGGCGGCGCGCGACCAATCACAAGCCGGGACTTCGCGTAAGGAAGTTAAAGCGCGAATTTTAAGCAAACAACGCTGCCGGTTCCCTCGGTAAGGTCCAGGCTGCGTCGGAGAGGTGAGTATAGCAATATTTTTTATTTTAATTCTTTATTTTACACATTAATATGGTTCCCAGGGCCTGAAGGAGAGTTTCCTCTCCTTCAGACCCTGGGAACCATCAGGAATACCGTCCGATACATGAGTCCCATTGACTTGTATTGGTATCGGGTATCGGTATCGGATTAGATCCGATACTTTGCCGGTATCGGCCGATACTTTCCGATACCGATACTTTCAAGTATCGGACGGTATCGCTCAACACTAATCATAACACATGACGAAGAACTAGAAGCTGAGTTCAAAAACCGTCCTCCATACAATACAATAGAAAACACCCTTCATAACATGTGAATGGTGCCTCTAGTCAGAATAACTTTTCGTAATGAATCAAGCTTAGCCAGTCTATAAATATCACACCTTATCAAGGAAAGGAACTTAACAGAGGCAGACCCAGACAAAAATTTCCCATACTGACCAGGTGCCATTTTGTGCCTAACCACACTGCCATAGTGACGCGGCCTGGACAAGTATAATAATAAAAATCTCTTTATTTATATAGCGCCAACATATTTCGTACCGATTCACAGACATTATCATCACTATCCCCGATGGAGATCACAATCTAAATTCCCTATCAGTATATCCTTGGAATCAAAGGAGAGGGCCTACAGGGGAAGGAAACAAAGCAAAGCATCTGGACCGAGACGGGTGAGTGACAAAAGTGTATTTCTCTTTAGCTTTTAGGTGTAAAGTGTACAAAAAATATATACAACATGACTAGTTGATGTCACCGGATGAGGACCTTATACTACTTATATACTTATACTACTTACACAGCTTACTTGCTATGTTAATTTACAACATTTATTTCCTGGGCGGTTAAGGCTCATTTCAACTTCTAGATGCCTATATTTAAGGTCTCTAACTGTCTCCTGTCAGTGCCACTTTCATGTATGCATACTGTAGCAAAAAATGCATAGTTAGTTTGATTTTAGTGCAATCTCTCAGCCAGCTTTCAAAATTCAAAAGACACAAAGACATTCATTAAGACTGGCATTTTGCAACTGGCATGCACCTCCAAAAAGATGTTACTCCAGTACATTTCATGAAAAATGTGTGCCACTAAAGTAGTGCAAATTTTGATGAATTAAATAGGTAGACTTCATCTTGCCCTGTCCCATCTCTGCCTACTTTGGAAAAGCTGGCCATGACCAGCTAAAAATGTCAAAAGTCACTAGATTTTTGTGCAAAAACCTTAAAAAAACAGCCCTTTAGAGCTTTGTAAAGTCATACATGCAGGGAGTGTAGATAGTTTTGCCAACATCCTTTGTGGCACTATATGAAATAACTGACAGCAGAAAGTTTGATGGATTCCATAGGAAATTTTACATTTTTTTTATGTGAAGAATAGAGTTTACATATAAAAGTGTTTAGTAAATGAGACTGAAACGTTTCTTAATCTCATATTAGGAAACAATGTCCTATGTAATGTCTAAATAGATAGATCCTCTTTTACACTAGTTCTGATCTGCCACTTTACAGCCTAAAGGTACCTTCACACGAAGCGACGCTGCAGCGATAGCGACAACGATGCCGATCGCTGCAGCGTCGCTGTTTGGTCGCTGGAGAGCTGTCACACAGACCGCTCTCCAGCGACCAACGATGCCGAGATCCCCGGGTAACAAGGGTAAACATCGGGTTGCTAAGCGCAGGGCCGCGCTTAGTAACCCGATGTTTACCCTGGTTACCAGCGTAAAATGTAAAAAAAACAAACACTACATACTTACATGCGTCCCCCGGCGTCCGCTTCCTGCACTGGGTGAGCGCCGGCAGTAGCAGGGCACAGCGGTGACGTCACCGCTGTGCTGTGCTTTCACTTTCGCTTTGCGGCGCTCAGTCAGTGTGGGAAGCGGACGCCGGGGGACGCATGTAAGTATGTAGTGTTTGTTTTTTTTACATTTTACGCTGGTAACCAGGGTAAACATCGGGTTACTAAGCGCGGCCCTGCGCTTAGTAACCCGATGTTTACCCTGGTTACCAGTGTAAAACATCGCTGGTATCGTTGCTTTTGCTGTCAAACACAACGATACACGGCGATCGGACGACCAAATAAAGTTCTGAACTTTATTCAGCGACATCACAGCAGGATCCTGATCGCTGCTGCGTGTCAAACTAAACGATATCGCTGGCCAGGACGCTGCAACGTCACGGATCGCTAGCGATATCGTTACAAAGTCGTTTCGTGTGAAGGTACCTTTACTAGTATATGTGAAAATGTAAAGTTGGCCATATACATGTGTATGGAGGCCTCCCACTCTCCCCCAACAGATATTGTGAGAGGAGATCAGGATCAAGCAGTTATAATTTAAACTCATGATCCATTTGTTTTCTTGGTAGATAAGCCACTGTCAGTTGAGCTTGTTGTTTGTTTGGCTGTTGAAGAACACTATGCCAAGTCAAGGGTTCAGCTTTAGTACTGTCTGATTTGCATACAACTGCTCTTAAACAGAGGAAGAACCAGACTCTACTGGATTACTGTTCCATTTAGACTGCATGGTACTTTGACCATGCAGCTCAGAAGTTCACCACAGACGTGTTGAGTTCTACCTTGAATGAATGCACAGAACCCTCCAGAGAAACAGTATTGAGTTTTCTTCATAGTCAACATGACCAACCTACTAGAGATGAGAGGATCTTTAGAAATTGGAATTCACCTTCAACAAATTATCACCAAATATTTGATTTGATGAGAATAAATTTGCTTAAATCTCAATACTGAAAAGCTTGTAATTGCTCGGAAAATACATGTGAGGGAGAGGAGAGGGTGAGAGGACCCCGCTGACCATAAGAGCTTACACACTACAGGAGAGAGAGAACTTCACTGACCTTAAGAGCTTGCACACAGGAGAGAGAGAGGACCCTGCTGAGCATAAGAGCCCACACTCTGCAGGAGAGAGAGGACCCCGCTGAGCATAAGAGCTCACACTCTGCAGGAGAGAGAGGACCCCGCTGACCATAAGAGCTTACACACTACAGGAGAGAGAGAACTTCACTGACCTTAAGAGCTTGCACACAGGAGAGAGAGAGGACCCTGCTGAGCATAAGAGCCCACACTCTGCAGGAGAGAGAGAACTCCGCTGAGCATAAGAGCTCACACTCTGCAGGAGAGAGAGGTCCCTGCTTAGCATAAGAGCTCACACACAACAGGAGAGAGAGGACCCCACTGAGCATAAGAGCTCACACTCTGCAGGAGAAAGAGGTCCCTGCTGAGCATAAGAGCTCACACACAACAGGAGAGGGAGAACCCCGCTGACCATAAGAGCTCACACACTACAGGAGAGAACCTCACTGACCTTAAGAACTTGCACACTACATGAGAGTAAGAACCTGACTAATCTTAAGAGCTTACACACTACAGGAGAGAAAGAACCCTGTTGAGCATAAGAACTTGCACTCTGCAGGAAAGGCTTACCCAGTGCCTATGGAGATGGAAAACAACTCTGCCATATAAACTGTATTCCACTGCAAACCGCTAGTATGTGATGGCTGTTACAGGGTCACTGGTGTTGTACATGAGGGGAGATGTGTCACAAAGGTTGCTTTCCTGCATGATGTAAAAGCCATAAGTGTTTTCTCCTGCATGATATGTGCTGAGAGCAATCCAGTTGCTATATGGGCATGGCTTTTAAGGTGGGTAGGTTAGAGATGGGCGGGCGCCTACCCACCATATTGCCACCTCCAGGGTGTGGCTGGAGGTTGTTAAATGTCCAACTATTTTTTTTTCCGGTGTCTGTGTGTGGAGGAAAGTAAGCCTCCTGATTGCTAGCTCCTGCGAGAGCTGCCATATGTGTTGTCCCAGAGGACCTGGGCAGGATGTTGTATGAATTTTTTATTTTCATTTGAGCCGGACAGGCTGTTTTTCTGTTACCATTTAGTTTCTTTTGTTTATAAGGCAATAAACCACTGAGAGACTTTAACCACCCATGTGTCTGAGCAGCTAAGCATGTCAACCCCTCACATGGCCCATATGCCCCCCCCCATGCAATGTCTGATTTTGCTAGATATCATAGCTGTGGGTCATAATGGTGGAGAAGCCCACGCGGTCATACAAAAAGACATTCGGTGATGATTACGTTTTTTAAAGCTACGAATTGAATCTTAAAGTGTTTGAATTTGTGTGCGCCAATTAGCTCCTCATCCACTAATTGGCACATGCGTTCACACAAAGAATCATTCACACAGCTCTGTGAGTGCCTAATTAATATACAAAAAATAATGTGCATCTGAAAATACAGTATTTGGTATGTTCTTTTGTGAATTGCCCCATTAGCAGTTGCCCTTCTCCCCGGGCCGGCTATATGCATCCACATGTTCTTCATGATTAGTAAAATCCATGATAATGATTAGTGTTGAGCGATACCGTCCGATACTTGAAAGTATCGGTATCAGAAAGTATCGGCCGATACCAGCAAAGTATCGGATCCAATCCGATACCGATACCCGATACCAATACAAGTCAATGGGACTCAAGTATCGGACGGTATCCCTGATGGTTCCCAGGGTCTGAAGGAGAGGAAACTCTCCTTCAGGCCCTGGGATCCATATTAATGTGTAAAAGAAAGAATTAAAATAAAAAATATTGCTATACTCACCTCACCGAGGGAAGCGGCAGCGTTCTTTGTTTAAAATTCGCGCGTTTACTTCCTTACGTGAAGTCCCGGCTTGTGATTGGTCGCGTGCCGCCCATGTGGCGGCGACGCAACCAATCACAGCAAGCCGTGACGTAATTTCAGGTCCTTCAGTATTTTAAAATTACGTTCCGGCTTTGTGATTGGCCGCGTCGCTGTCACATGGGCGACGCGACCAATCACAAGCCGTGACGTCACGGGAGGCTGGACACGCGCGCATTTTAAAATGCGCGCGTGTCCAGCCTCCCGTGACGTCCCGGCTTGTGATTGGTTGCGTCGCCCATATGACCGCGACGCGGCCAATCACAAAGCCGGAACGTAATTTTAAAATACTGAATGACCTGAAATTACGTCACGGCTTGCTGTGATTGGTTGCGTCGCCGCCACATGGGCGACGCAACCAATCACAAGCCGGGACGTCACGGGAGGATGGACACGCGTGCATTTTAAAATGCGCGCGTGTCCAGCCTCCCGTGACGTCACGGCTTGTGATTGGTCGCGTCGCCCATGTGACAGCGACGCGGCCAATCACAAAGCCGGAACGTAATTTTAAAATACTGAATGACCTGAAATTACGTCACAGCTTGCTGTGATTGGTTGCGTCGCCGTCACATGGGCGGCACGCGACCAATCACAAGCCGGGACTTCACGTAAGGAGTAAACGCGCGAATTTTAAACAAAGAACGCTGCCACTTCCCTCGGTAAGGTGCAGGCTGCGTCGGAGAGGTGAGTATAGTAATATTTTTTATTTTAATTCTCTCTTTTACACATTTTTACATTAATGTTGTTTCGATACCGATACCCGATACCACAAAAATATCGGATCTCGGTATCGGAATTCCGATACCCGCAAGTATCGGCCGATACCCGATACTTGCGGTATCGGAATGCTCAACACTAATAATGATTAAGGCTTCATGTTGAAATCAATAAAAAAAGCAGGTGCATAAATTTTACTGTTCCTGGTGTAAACTGGACAGCCTCATTTGAAAGTATGAGATACCAAATGTATATTTGTTGATTGAAAAGTAATATAACTGAAAGTATTACACACCTCAAAATACAAGTGTAGATCCCTGTATCCTCTTCTACAGCAGGTAAGAACCACAAGGCGTCTGTTTTTCTCTGTATTCTCGGCTCCTCTGTAGCATCCAGGATCTCTGAACCTTTTCTAGTCCAATCCAATTGAAGTGTAGAAAGGTCCAGTGTTACATACTGCAAGATTGGACACTCAATGGTAGCTAGCTCTTCAGCTAGAACATAATAACCCAAAGAATGTGTGATCTGATCTTGACATTTGTCTATATGAATAAGACAAATAAGCACTGTTACTCTCTCTGAATATATGTAATCTATTTTAAAATCTTACATGCCAAACACTAACACTAGAAAGTGTAGCTTGTCAACATTTAAAATCTAGGTTCAAAACTGAAGTTTAATATACAGTTTATATATATATACATTTATTTCTTCCTTGTAAGGTGCACCGTGGCCATAAAAGAAGGTCTAAAGAGTAAAAATTTCTCCTTGAGGAGATCACCAAGTTGGTGTAGAGAGACTTATAGGCCATGCAATGCTCCTCTGGGAATTTAAAAATGCAAGTATCATCTCCAGAAAGGAAGAGGACTAGAACTCTAGTGCAATCTATTGGACGCAGAAATCATAAAAGTCAATATCCACCTTTAAAAGGCCTTTACACATGACTTAGGATAAGAAGCCAATAGAAAAACCCTTTAAAAGGTTGATATTGACTTTTTGGATTGCTACTTCCCATAGACGGTACTAGTGTTCCTGTCCTCTTCCTCATTGAAGAGGCTACTTTTAAATTTCCAACTAAACATTGCATGGCCTATAAGTCTCCCTACTCCCAACTTGGCACTCTCCACTAGGAAAAACTTTTTACCTTAGATCCCCTATCAGAGGCCTTTCACCCAGCCAAAACAGTTCTAATTTGCACTGATGAGGGGTAATCACCCCAAAAAACATATGTCTGCAAATGGAGCTCATAGTTTGACTTTTACTCTGTAGTTCTAGGGGATAGAAAACTATTGAAGTACTCAGCTGCTAGATCAATACAGTCACAAATGTATGTGTTTTAAATAGACTTCAATTACAAAAATGAAGCCATCTTTAAAGGGGTGCTGTACTCTAAGGTACTTAACCCCTTCATGATCAGAGGTATTTTCGTTTTTGTGTTTTCGTTTCTTTGCTCCACTTCTTCCCAGAGCCGTAACTTCTTTATTTTTCTGTCAATATGGCCATGTGAGGGTTTGTTTTTTGCATGACGAGTTTTACTTTTAAACAACACCATTGGTTTTAAGATATCTTGTAGTGAAAAACGGGAAAAAAAAATTCAAAATGATGTGAAATTGCGAAAAGTGCAATTCCACAGTTATTTTTTATTTTGCTTTTTTACTATGTTCACTAAATGCTAAAACTCACCTGCCATTGTAATTCTCCATACTATTATGAGTCCATAGACACCTAACATGACTAGGTTCTTTTTTATCTAAGTGGTGAAAAAAATTCCAAACTTTGTTAAAAAAAATTGCGCCATTTTCAGATACCTGTAGTGTCTCCATTTTTCGTGATCTCAGGTTGAGCAAGGGCTTATTTTTTGCGCTCCAAGCTGACGTTTTTAATTATACTAATTTGGTGTAGATATGATCTCTTGATCACCCGTTATTGCATTTTAATGCAATGTCGTGGTGAACAAAAAAAGTAATTCTGGGATTTTGACTTTTTTTCTTGCTACGCCGTTTAGCGATCAGGTCAATCCTTTTTCTAATTGATAGATCGGGCGATTCTGAACACGGCAATACCAAATATGTGTAGGTTTGATTTTTTTATATATATTTTATTTTGATTGGGTCGAAAGGGGGGTGATTGGAACTTTTTTATTTATTTTTTTATATTTTTAAAAAGGCCTCCTTCACACAAGCACTTTTAAGTTCATATGTGGTCCATTTTTTAAGGACCGGAAATACGCGCACACATTGTATTCAATGGTGGTGCGCACATGTTAGGTTTTTCACACGGACCCTGTGTCCATGTGAAAAACCCGCATACATGTCAGTTTTTTTTGCGCAGCGCAGACAAAATGCCTGCCACACAAGTGCACACTGATGAACACTGATGACATCTTTGTGTCATCAGTATGATATGTAGCGACGCCTGGAAAGAAGCAGTACAGTTCGTGCCATTCCCAGGTGCCGGACGCCTTTTGAAGGCTCATCATTGTCTCCTGCTCGTGCTGATCTCAGGAGACAATGATGAGAGTTGTATTCAGCAGCGGCTGTGTAACTCCTGTGTAAAATAAATAATTAAATTTAAAAAATAGCTTGGGCTCCCAATTTTTCAGAGGGAAAGCTCATGGTTTGGGGCTGATTTTATTAACCTGGGACAAGGGACAATACTGCATGAGATTCACAGGCTGTTAATAACAGCTCACAGTTGTTTGGTTAGCCTTTACTGGTGAATTTAAGGGGGACCCCAGAAAAAAAAGTGACGTAGGATCCCCCTAAAAATTCAATCCATTCAAAATATGGGTGCAATATGTGGGTTATTAATAGCCTGAAAAAGGGTTAGAGATATTGCCCCCTCCCCCAGGCTACCAACATCAGTCCTCAGCCTCACTCTTCCCACCAGCCCTGTGGTGGTGGCAAGTGGGGTAATATTTGTGGGATTGATGACAGCTTTGTATTGTCAGGTGACATCAAGCCCATGGGTTAGTAATGGAGTGGCATCTATAGGAACCATATCTGGGAACCTTATGGGGTATTGCCCCTTGTCCCAGGTTATTAAATCAGCCCCTAGCTATGGGTTTTCCCTCTGCTGGTTATAAAAATTGTGTGGGAGCCCATGCAAATTTTTTTACTTAATTATTTATTTTATACAGGAGTAACCCAGTTTCTGCTGAATACAACTCCCATCATTGTCTCCAAGCGACAATGATGAAAGCTGCCTTCATCACCCAGTGCCTGGGAGCAGCACGAACTGTACTGGCTTTCCCAGGCACTGGAATGTATTACATAGACACGCGGACAGCATATGGATGTAACACACTGACACAAGGACAGCAAACACGGACACACGGACGGCACATGTGTATGACATATGTACACATGGGACCATGGATCTCATCAGTACTGTTTTTTCCAGGACAGGAATCACCAGGATGTGTGAAGGAAAACTTTTGAATATTTTCTTTTAAGGAATGTTAACAAAGCAGATATATTCTGACTTCCATGGTAACCCCAGAGTGAGCACAATATTCACATTATTGCACAAGTTAGGGGAACAAACAGAAAAGAGAACATAAGCTAAATGGACACTTATAGAGAAAATTACTTTCTAGGTACACAAGTGCAGAAAAACATTTTCTGTGCAGGTTCCAAGGTAGCTCATAACACCCAGTGATCGTGAACAGAACAGGCAGCTATGCTGAAGGGGCCACATCAAGGCTCCAAAAAAGCCAAGACTGGAAAGTATACCTATTAAAGGATTGTCCAGGATGTTTATTTTGATAGCCTATACTCAGGATAGCTCATCAATATCTGATCAATGAATGTACGACACCCGTCACCTTCCGGGATGCTAGCAGTGGTGAAATGTGCTCAGTTGAGGAGCTGCACAACTCCATCAACTGGATAGTGGACGCGGCTGGGTACTGCATGTCCACCACCTATTCTAATTAATAGCGGGTGGATGGGCAGTACACAATGCAGTTGATGGAGCTGTATGTTCCCGCTCCGCAACTGAGCACATCAAGCTGCTGCCAGATATTGATGACCTATCCTGACGGTAAGCCATGAATATAATAGTCTCTGGCGCAGGCGTACTTTGTTTTCCCTGTTGAGGGCAGAGCAAAGTACTACAGTGGGCAGGTGCTGTGAAAGGTCAGAGAGGCCCAGCGCCTGCGCACTGCAGTAGTTTGCTCTGCCCTCAACAGGGCAAAGTACGCCTGTGCCGGAGCCGCAGCGTTAAGACAAGAAGAGGACGTCATCCTATGAAGATGGGAGGCCCCGGACCGGACCGCGACACCCATCGGACCGGACTGCAGCGTGACCGCCCCTGGGTGAGTATAATATAACCTCTTTTTCTCATCTTTCAGAATACATCGGGGGCTTATCACAGAATGCTGTAGATAAGCCCCTGATGCCGGTGGGCTTACCTCTTCTTCGATTTTGGGGGTGACAGGTTCCCTTTAATATTAGAGAGTAGGGTTGAGCGACCTTTAGTTTTTTAGGGTCGAGTCGGGTTTTGTGAAACCCGACTGTCTTAAAAGTCGAGTCGAGTGTAATCGGCCGACCACCGTGAAAAGTCGGGTTTCGGCCGAAACACGAAACCCAATGAATCTCTCTCTCTCTCTCTCTCTGTATCTCTCTCTCTCTCTCTCTCTCTCTCTTCCACATCGCTCCCAGAACGCTCATTTTACACTTTGCACATCGCTGTAATGCACGTGAAAAAAAAATGCCTGTTGCTCTGTACGCCCCCTAACACCTACGTCAGCACTCTAACGCTCCTTCATTGGCTGCAAAAATGGCGCTAAACGCGTCATACGAAACGCGACTTTCGCGCCTAGATCGCGTACCGCATGGCCGACCCCACACAGGGATCGGGTCGGGTTTCATGAGACGCCGACTTTGCCAAAGGTCGGCGACTTATGAAAATGAACGACCCGTTTCGCTCAACCCTATTAGAGAGTAATGGTGGGCAGCTTCCTTCTGGCAAAAAGCTTAATTTGCACTTTTTCCAGGCTGTCATTTTAAATACATAACCCATTTAATAAAAGTAGATGCAGAAAAAGAGCACAAATTCAGTTTAATGACAAGTAATACACGAGCATTGATAATGACACTTTACCTCCACTAGAAAACCTGTAAACATTTAATCCAGTCGTCTCTAACAAATATGTTCCAAACACGATCAATGGAATACAAATCATTCTGTAAAAAAGAAAAACTGTTGAATCAACTATGAACAAATGAGGACATTTGTAATTGTTTTTATTGTTCTAGCACTGCCTGTAATTGCGGCAAAATTAGCAAAAGGCACACGATGAATGGTAAATTTGTTGCAACTGTCATTGCGATTTTTGTTTCTATTCGTAACTGGAAAAAGTAGAATAAGCACATTATGCCATCGTTTATACAGAAAAAATTGATATTTTTTTAAAATGTTTTTAAAAATTAATAAATCTGACAGAAGAACAGACAATGCTTACACAATGGTGCTCTTTAAAATGAGAGACAGAAAATACTCCAAAAAGACACAAAATTCTTCATAAATGCCTCGTACTGTTTAAAGTGATTTAAAAAAAATTACTGCCAAAAAAGGGGATCAATTACAATAATATCTTCCCCTGTGATATTTATTCACCATTGTAATGATATTCCAGTGCATACACATGAAGTATGAGTATCCAGGCCCGCATATGTTGCTTAGAGAAGCATGATAATCTGACATTTATTACAGTCTAGAGACGCTAACCAACGAGTCACCATACTATCATATACAGTACTGTGCAAATATTTTAGGCAGGTGTGTAAAAAATGCTTCAAAGTAAGAATAATTCCAGAAATAGAAGTGTTATTTAGTGATGGGCGAACCCCTGGATGTTCGGGTTCAGCAGGTTCAGTCGAAAATTTTTAAAAAGTTCGGGTACCATAACAGTACCAGAACCCGATTCCAGACCGAATTCAGATGAATGGGGGGCCAGAACACCCATTGTTTGCCACACTGTCATCTGCATAACAGCGCAAAAAACACTGCCTCTGATCGGCGGAAAGATTCAAACTGGTGGTCAGAAACCTACATTTCCCATGCTGTCAGATGACAGCATGAGCCAGCAGCCGTGACTGGAGGTAAAAAGTTTACCTCCAGTCACAGAGGTGTCGACTGATGAAAGAGTACTACTCCCATCAGCCAACACCTGCTGCTGCTAATAACAGCGAGAGCAGGTGCGGATGATGGGAGTATTCATCAGCTGGTGCCTGCACTATAAATAAATCAGAGTCCATATTAGGGGGCCGTGCCTGAACAGTAAGTGTTTGGTATGGACCCCGAGCTTTATTGTTCTGGTTCGCCCATCACTAATGTTAATATTTTATCTTTATCAATTACCAAAATCCAAAGTGAATGAATAAAAAATAAATCTTAATCAAATCACCATTTGGTATAAACACTAGTGATGAGAGAGTATACTCGTTGTTCGGGTATTCCTGAGCACGCTCGGGTGATCTCCGAGTATTTGTTAGTGTTCGGAGATTTTGTTTTTGTTGATTCAGCTGCTTGATTTTCATCTGTTAGCCAGCATAAGTACATGTGGGGGTTGCCTGGCTGCTAGGGAATACCCACATGCAATCAAGCAGGCTAGTAGTCGCAAATCATCTAGCTGCGGCAAGGAAAACTAAATCTCCGAACACTAACAAATACTCAGAGACCACCCGAGCAATGAGTATATTCGCTCATCACTAATAACCATTAGCGATGAGCGAGTGTACTCGTTGCTCGGGTGACCTCCAAGTATTTATGACTGCTCGGAGATTTAGTTTTCATCGCAGCAGCTGAATGATTTACAGTGATCAATCTGCCTTCTGTAAAATGCCAAAGATTTACTTATTTGCCTTTTTTGTGTTCCTAAGTTTTCATACATAGTTGAGTGGTGATCCTTGTTTCCATGTTGAAGGTATGCTTTTGGCCACACCATTTCCAAGAGCACTTCTGAGTGGACTTCTATAAAAAGTAGATGGGTGTACCTAGGTCCCACTGGTTACTGCCAGGTCTGAGCTGATGGCATCTTTCAATTTCGAAGAGAAGTAATCATGATGTGTCATTCACCTTCTGCATTATATTTCCTTAGCCAGCCCTGCATCTTTGGTCTTCATTGTTGCCCATTTCTTGGCATCCTCAATGCTGGGAAATATGGGCAGATATATGTCCATTATGCAGTAGTATCAGGGATATGTCTAAGTGGCTCTGAATTTATTCTGTGCAATACAATGGCCCCAAACATACAACCAATGTCTATTGGTTGAACTATCTTCAGTGTGAAGAAGAAAAATTTGAGTCAAAGCATGATGGTATAAGTGCAATGCATAGGTGTGGATTCACACTGTGGTCATTTATCAAGCAGAACCTAATACAGGCAATGTCATTATGCACTATCTTCAGAATGATGAAGAGCAGAGAGCCCAGGAGGTGATGATATGACCTCTACAAAACCCTGATCTCAACATCATTATACATGTACTAGACTGTGGCCCGATTCTAACGCATCGGGTATTCTAGAATATGCATGTCCCCGTAGTATATGGACAATGATGATTCCAGAATTCGCGGCAGACTGTGCCCGTCGCTGATTGGTCGAGGCAACCTTTATGACATCATCGTCGTCATGGCAACCATTATGACATCTACGTTGATACTGTGCCCATCGCTGATTGGTCGAGGCGAATTCGCGGCAGACTGTGCCCGTCGCTGATTGGTCGAGGCAACCTTTATGACATCATCGTCACCATGCTGTGCCCGTCGCTAGATTGTGGCCTGATTCTAACGCATCAGGTATTCTAGAATATGCATGTCCCCGTAGTATATGGACAATGATGATTCCGACTGTGCCCGTCGCTGATTGGTCGAGGCAACCTTTTTGACATAATCGTCGCCATGGCAACCATTATGACATCTACGTCGATACTGTGCCCGTCGCTGATTGGTCGAGGCCTGGCGGCCTCGACCAATCAGAGACGTGGGATTTCCATTATGACATCATCGTCGCCATGCTATGCCCGTCACTGATTGGTCGAGGCCCAGGCGGCCTCGACCAATCAGAGAATGAATAAACGGGACAGACAGACAGACAGACGGAAAAACCCTTAGACAATTATATATATAGATGGGAATACTTGAGGAGACAGAAAGATTTGTGCAAGCCTACACTCATAGATGTTTGGTTACTTCTCCAACATGTTTGAAACAATGTCTCTGCCGAGTTCCTTCAAAAAGTATGTGTAAGTGTACCTAGAAGAATTAATGGTGTTTTACAGGCAAAGGGTTACACCAAATATTGATTGGATTTAGTTTCTCTTTTCTTTAATCACTTTGCATTTTGTTAATTGATAAAATAAACTATTAACACTTCTGTTTTTTTAAAGCATTCTTACTACATCTGCCTAAAACTTTTGCATTGTAATAGTATGGTGTTTAATGCTAACCTGTGACAAATCTATGAAAAATACCTTCCAATTTTCAAATACAATCTCCCAAACTCAATAAACGATGTACGTAGCTAGAGCTCTGGCAAAAATTAAGAGACCACTGCAAAATGTTCAGTTTGTCTGATTTTTCTCTTTATAGGTATATTTTTGAGTAAAATGTAAATTGCTCTTTTATTCTATAAACTTCTGGCAACATGTCTCCGAATTTCCAAGCAATACCTTTTGTATTTTTTTCTGACAAAGAAAAATGGTCAAAGTAAAAAAACAAACAGTGCTTTCAGACCTCAAATAATGCAAAGAAAACAAGTACATAATCATTTAGAAACAACGATACTAATGTTTTAACTCTGGAAGAGTTCAGAAATCAATATTTTGTGGAATAACCATGATTTTTAATCAGTTTTCATGCATCTTGGCATGCTTTCCACCAGTCTTTCACACTGCTTCTGGCGCAAATATTTAAGCAGTTCTTCTTTGTCTGATGGCTTGTGACTATCCATCATCCTCTTAATTACACTTAAGAGGTTTTCAATGGGGTTCAAGTCTGGAGATTGGGCTGGCCATGACAGGGTTTTGATGTGGTGGTCTCTTAATTTTGGCCAGAGATGTATATTATACTATAGCAAAGATTAGATTAATCAAATTAAATACCCAAACAAACTCTTTTTTTAGGCAACAAAGAATAACTGTAACTAAATAACTCAAGCCACCCAAGAAATCAACTGGATCCAGCAGGTCTGGCTAATTTGGCTACTAAGAAACATATTTCCGGATATTTTTTACAGTACTTTGCCCAGTTGTAAATGTAATTATGAAGTTAACAATCCAAAAATGGTTATAAAAATGATCAGTATCAATCAAAACTATTTAATCTATTATATCACCAGATTTTTCTTGATTGGTAATCATATTGCTACATTAGACAGCTGTAATATGTGTTTTTTTTAGTCTATATTGGAGATGCAACACTGGACCATAGCTGAATCAAAGTTAAAGCACCACAACAGTATGTAGAGTTCTCATTCTGATTTATATGTACAGCTGAAGGGTGAAGAATCAGATGTTACTATTCCTAGATTGCAAGGAAATCATTGGAAATGTTTATAAATCTTTGTATTGTTTTCACCCGTTTTATTTATTAGACTATCAGTCACTTAGAAGTTATATGAACATCGTTATATAGTTCAATTGGAAATCCAAAATTGTCTTTTTGTTCTGGAAATACCCTTTGAATTCTTATCATGTACATTAATCACATCAACTAAATCACAAGATTTCACTTTTCTACAAAACTCTAGATGTGCATAAGAGAACCTAGATTCGAGTTCAAATTGAAGGTAAAATTATTTTACACATATGCATCTCGTTTTATGAAAATATTAATGAATAAGTGTGGTCTTACCTTCTTTAGGATAATTCAATGGAAAATTGGAAATAGAAATTCCTCGAATGGCGTACTATGTCCTCAATACAAATAGTATTGTATTCAGTGACAAGCTAGTGTAATGAACTAATAAGAATACATGGTGTGTATAAACATACATTTATATATACGTTCCGCATGCGTTGTGGAACTTCCTCACACATTTCTCAATCAATGTCTAAAATAGAGCAGACACTTTCCAGGTCCTCATCAATATCCTGATTGCTCAAGAAAGGACATATACAGGCAAAGCACATCACAGGTTCCTTTTTTTTTAGGATTTTTTCTTTTTAGCTTATACCACAGTTATTAAAGGAGTTGCACGATCTCTAAAATACCCTTTATATCTACATTTAAGCCCTAACCATTTTTTCAATTTCTTCTCCGTATACATCTAATCCCTATTTGTGCTTTTTGTACTTTACTTCTTGTAAACATTATGTTTGAGGGGAGTCCCAAGCGACATGTCATCTGCAGGCTGCGGCTGCATTCATTCTCCTGAAGCTTATATCACCCCGCCTAGAACAAAATGTCATCAGGGGGCGGAGGTGAGGTCACTTACCACACCTTCTTTCATTACTGCCTTGTGATGGGGTTAAATATACATAATTTGAGTCTATTTATTCAGGACTTCTTATCAGATGCAATACTGCAAAGTAAATGTCACAATAATTTTTATAAAAAAAATGTAGTGGTTTATTGGATTGCCAACCAAAAAAAATAATTGCACCAAAATATAAAATATCTGAATTAACCCAATGGTTAGTTCAAAACATTGGTTGTGGTTTATTTATCCATCTTTCTCTGGATCCTATGTAGAAGTTTTATCAGCTGCTTGTCCATGAGTGTCTATCCAAGTTACAGTAGGCCGCAGAAGCCTGTGTCAGCTGCTTATCCATTAGTGTCAAGGTCCAGGATATAGTAGGCCCAAGAGTACAGGTCTGTTCCGGAGCGTAGACCCTCTGAGTGGAGAGAGACACCTTGCTGAGTGTCATGTAGTATCTATATATGTCAGCTGGTGTGTCCATTTATAGAGTTCTTACCTTGCTGTATAGCATTAACACCCACCCATGCTAAGTATACCACATGTAATGTCAGCAAAACTTTCCATTAGAGCGAAGTAATGTGTACAATACAGAGTTGAGATTGTAAATTAATAATTTGATCTAACTAAATATTTAACAGGAAGAAAATTAGAGCAGCACAAAGAAAGAGTCCGGGTGCAGAGCCCCCCAGGCAAATACCAAACCTCAATTATAAAAATGCAGAAAAATTGGAGGCAGCACACTGTAGTGAAAAGGAGATATTTAATCAGCCCAGAAAGTGACTTTTCGGTCCCAACAGGAACCTATTTCAAGCTTGTGCTGCCCCACATATACATAAAATACCTTCAGTAATGTCCAGTGAAGCATGCTTTATACCACTCCATTGTTGACTTGGCATTATTCTTAACTATATGAGTCTCGCATGATGCTGCTTGGCCATAGAAAATGCCCATTGCCCAGTTTTGTGCTGATGTTACTGCTAGAGGAGGTTTGGACCTGTGTAGATTCAGCAAAGCGTTGGCGACTTTTATTCACCATCAGCCTCAGCACGTGTTGACCCCACTCTGTAACTTTATGTGACATTGTTCTGCTCCTTAACTGCATCCATGTTTCAGTAATACCACTCATGGTTTATCGGGGAAGAAATTTAACTGACTTCTTGTAATGGTGGCTTCCTATTTCTTTACCACGCTCAAATTCAGTGAACTGTTTAGAACAAGTCATTATTTTGCTAATTTTGTAAAAGCAGATTGCATGGCTAAATGCTGGATTGTATACACCTTTAGCAATGGGACTGAATGGCACGTGTCTCTTAATGTATTTGGTGCATCTTTGTCCACGTCATACTTCATCAAGACTAGCATACAAAACACCAATCTGATAATTCGGGATCATAGTGTAAGCAAGTCACAGGGGACATTTCCTCCAGGACCAGACCATGAAAACTGAAAGACACAATGGACTGCTTATTATAACTAAAAATAGTCCAAAGAAACATTAAATAAAGGTAAATAATTCAGCACAAATGACATGAAAAAGTTTTTGATTACTATGAAGAAACAGGTTACAAACTAAATTAGCATCATACAGTAATTGAATTGACACAATAAAAAGAATTGACACAAGATAAAGAATTTAATATCATCCGCTTGAGGCACAGTTCAATATTGCATATAGGTAAAGACAGAGTAAAGTGCATAGTGCTCATAACCAAAAGAGTCTCAAGACAGATATAAAATACTTAATATATCACACACAGGTATCTGGGAGTTCCTCTCTCCCTGATTGGCCTCAGGAAAAATGTGTAATAGAATATAAAGCTCATAATCCCCTAAGGGCAATCAGGGAAAGTGTCAAGCATATCAAAGATCAAGGGAACTAATTAGAGTAGCAAAGGTAAAGACCACAGATAAATATAAATACCCAGAGTTCAGTTCTGTCCAACATACCCCTTGACGCGCGGTTCGATGGCAAAGTCTTCCTCAGAAGTGGTGCATCAGACATCATTTTAATAATTAAATGAAGTTCCACTGCTTTTGTTTGCATAACTGACTTAACAGATCATTTCCCATTGTTCTGTGCCTAAAACAGACACGCAAGCGTAATGTGCAAATACTCCATGTTGTTTGACCGGTCATGTTGAAATTTGCAGGTTTGCCCAACCTGATGTGTAATCTCAGTCTCAAACTCACAAATTTGCCTATCAAGTTGAAGCATTCGACACTATTCACTTTCAATAGACTTTTTTGTATCCATAAAAAAAAATAAAAAATGCACAACATAAGGAAACTATGTCATAAAGCTACAATCAACTTGTGAACTTTTACTGGCTTATGATACTTTCAAATGTAAGTGTAATTCTGCCCATATTATTTATAGAATTGAATGGAAAAAGGAGAAGAGCTATTTTTTAACAAATGACACATGGTCATCCCATTTACTACATATCATGGATAAGCATATGCTTCAAAAAGGAAGTATGCAAGTCATCTTCAAACAGATGAAGCTAAAGAGATATTACTTACTAGTAGTCTTGACAATTAAACAAGACAAAACCCTCTCCAAGGAGTTATTTAAACCCAATTTTACGCATAAGGGATGTCCATTATCTCCTCTGATCTTCATTCTTACACTAGAACCATTTCTGATGAAAATCCGGTCTAATAAGAATATTGAGGGTCCTTGTGTTTAGGGCTCTCCATGTAAAATTGCAGCCTATGAGGATGATCTGCTTTTTTCATTAACAAACCAGCCAAATATTTGCCTACTCCAATGGCGGCATTCAGTACATATAATGACCTCTCGAATTTTATAATCAATTTTGCCAAATTGGAAGCCCTGAACATCAATATCCCTCAGTCTATAGTGACACCCCTAAAAGCAGCTTATAGCTTTAAATGGGCCAAGACAGTAATAAAGTATCTGGGGATATTACTACCAAGTGATACGAAATTGACTTATTCCCTTAATTTCCCTAAATTGCTCAAATCAGTACAAGAGAATTGATCAAGATGGATGAGAAATGCCTTTACATGGTTTGGCAGAAGTGCGATATTTAAAATGAACATTCTGCCTCGAATCCTGTATGTTATCCAGGCACTTCCGATTGCTGTCCCCTCCTCCTTCTTTAAAGATGTTGCCACGGCTCAGATAGAGGTTTATCTGGTCCGGAAAGCATCCCCGTGTAGCAAGGAATACATTGCATCGTCCTAAGTCCTCTGGGGGTATTGCCTTGCCTGATTTCAGATTATATTATATTGCTGCCCACCTTTCTAGAGTTCTGGACTGGGGCTGGAAAGGAATGGAGAAGGCCTGGGTCAGGATTGAAGAAAGTTTCACAAACATCCCTCTAACCACTATTCCCTGGTTTGAATAGTAGTTAATGGTCTAAAGACACACCCTACTATTGGAGCTACCCTTGTGCGCTGCAATAATCCTATAGTAAAGTCATGGATCATACCACAGGCCTCCTCCACGTATCCTATATTGGGCTATCCACTCTTTCCCCCGGGGATAGAGGACATAGTATTCCGTTCTTGGTTTAATAACGGTTGTTTCAGAGTACCCCATTCTGGAATGGGAAATGAATGGCCATCAAAGGAATGCCTTCAAGCAGGGGCTGGCTGGCAATTTTCAGCCTGGGGGGCAATCACAAGGCAGTGGCCCTTGAGTTGCGGTGGCCCTCCTTTTCCCTGCTTATATCTGGCCACTGCATTAAAGTAGCAGAGATAACAGGCTTTAAAAACAGGCTGGTACACAGGTATGGGAACTGAACGGAGCTTGCTGCATAGATATGGGAGCAGAATCGAGCTTACTCCAGAGATATGGGAACAGAACGGAGCTTACTACAGAGATATGGGAGCAGAACCTAGCTTACTCCGGAGATATGGGAGCAGAACAGAGCTTACTACAGAGATATGGGAGCAGAACAGAGCTTATTATAGAGATATGGGAGCAGAACCGAACTTACTAGATTCAGAGATATAGGAGCCGAACCGAGCTTACTACAGAGATATGTAAGCAGAACCAAGCTTACTGCAGAGATATGGGAGCAGAAAGGGGCTTACTACAGAGATATGGCAGCAGAAACGAGCTTACTACAGAGATAAGGGATCAGAACCAAGCTTACTACAGAGATAGGGGAACAGAACCGAGCTTACTACAGAGATATGGGAGCAAAAACGAGCTTACTACAGAGATAAGGAAGCAGAAACGAGCTTACTACAGAGATATGGGAACAGAACCGAGCTTACTACAGAGATATGGACGCAGAACCGAGCTTACTGCAAAGATATGGGAGCAGAACCAAGCTTACTACAGAGATATGGGAGCAGAACTGAGCTTAGTGCAGAGAAATGGGAGCAGAACCGAGCTTACTGCAGAGATATGGGAACAGAATCGACCTTACTACAGAGATATGGGAGCAGAACCTAGCATACTACAGAGATAAGGGAGCAGAACCGAGCTTACTAGAGAGATAAGGGAGCAGAACCGAGCTTACTGCAGAGATATGGGAACAGAATCGACCTTACTACAGAGATATGGGAGCAGAACCTAGCATACTACAGAGATAAGGGAGCAGAACCGAGCTTACTAGAGAGATAAGGGAGCAGAACCGAGCTTACTACAGAGATATGAGAGCAGAACTGAGCTTATTACAGAGATAAGGGAGCAGAACCAAGCTTACTGCAGAGATATGGGAGCAGAACCGAGCTTACTACAGAGATAAGGGAGCAGAACCGAGCTTAATAAGTCTACTACATGGAACCAAGTCTGCTACATAGAAACTGGAGCAGAAATGAGATTACGACATACATACAGTACGATAATCTAGATTACTACATTGATAGAGTACCAGAACCAAGCTTACTGCTTAGATATGGTGCCATAACGGAGCATACTTACAAACATACACACAACAATACAGCTACACAGTGCCTAGTACTATCACCACTACACAGAGAATACATAATATTATAATATCACCATTACCTCTACATGAAACTACATTCTATACAAAGACCAATGATGCCACCATACACTCCCTGACAGAAGTTATGTCGCTTATCCATGTTATGTAAATAAAAGCTTATAACCTGATGTTAAATTCATCCATTGGTTGTGTAAGATATTCTTTTGAAAGCTGGAACCCTCCAAAATGTGATTTAGGTTAAGAAAATAAATTGTTATCAAAGCAGAAATATTGATCAGTTAATGGACACAGAATTGTCAGATTTTGGCAAGACAAAATTTTTGTTGCCCACAGACAAATAATTAACTTAAAATACAAATATATGTTGCATAACATTGGTGAATGAAGTTGTGGTGCTCATCTAGATTCTCTGGTTTTGTCTTCCAAGCTTCCTCTTTCATCCTACCCCAAACATGCTCAATGATGTTCATGTCTGGTGACTGGGCTGGCCAGTCCTTGAACACCTTGATATTTTTTGCCTGGAGGAACTTTGTTGTAGAGATGGATGTATGAGATGGAGCACCATCCTGCTGCAGAATTTGACCTCTTTTATGATTTGGAATATAAGCGGTAGCTAATACTTATTGATATTTTAGGCTATTGATATTGCCTTCCACCTTGCAAATGTTTCGCACACCCCCATACTGAATGTAACCCCAGACCATGATCTTTCCACCACCAAATTTAACTGTTTTCTGGGTGTATTTTGGATCCATACTGGCTCCAGTAAGTCTCCTGCAGTGTTTGTGGCAGCTGTGGTGTAATTCTACTGAAGAGAAATCCATCTTCTGCCACTTTTCCAGGGTCCATCTATTTAGCAGGCTGTGGGAGTTTGCAAATGCCACACGGTTTTTTATTTGCCTTTTGTTTAGCGCTGGCTTCTGGGCACTGATTCGACCATGGAGGTCATTTTGAGACAGAATCCTACAAACTGTTCTAGTTGACACTGGTAAAGGTTTAGGTGTGCACTCAGCCTTAATATGGCGAGGTGCTGGTGTAACGGACCAATAGCCCAGAATAACAGTAAAAGTTAAATTCACTGCACTCTCTCTAGGTTTCTTATGCAAAGTCTGGTATAAATTTATTATACATAAACTGGGAGCGTAACAGAATATTACAGCATCTGTGATTTTTTTATATACAACGTTTCGGCTCAACCAGAGCCTTTGTCATGTAATCGCTTGTTCCAGCTAAGATAGTGATATACAGAGAAGGCGGAAAGTCCCAGCGGTGCAATATAAGCTCTATTGTAATCTAAATGTCCGCCTATGGAAGATCCTGTCCAGAAGTGTGGACCTGCAGTGTCTGTTATGACAAGCGGCGCTCCCGCGCCTTGCTAACGATCGGCGTGTCACGTGCGGTGAATTTAACTTTTACTAGTTGACACAGGGACTTGAGGTGACCAGGCCTGTTGGAGCTCTGCTGCTGTGGAAGAGGGGCTTGCTTTGGATTTTATAACCAACAAACATTCCTCCTGAGCAGTTGTCTTGCGGGGTCTGCCGGACCTGGGCTAGTCAAACACATCTCCAGTCTCTTCAAATCTTTTTTTTAATTCTTTGTACTTGACGCTGAGACACATTAAAGGTGCCCGCCACCTCTGCAGTGGATCTGGTCTTCAGCCTCTTGATAATCCAGGCTTTGGTCGCAGGGTGGATTTTTGGCATGTTGTCAAGGGCTCAAGTTGCAGTTCAAGTGAAGGTCTGGGGTGCTGGGTTTCTTTTTATACGCACACACTAAATAACCGATCATTTACTGAGCACAGGTGAGGATGTAAACTAGGACTGGGTGCATTATATGACCAGGCGACAAAACTTTTGTCTTGCTAAAATCTGACCATTCTGTGTCCATTAACTGATCAATATTTCTGCATTAATGTCAATTTATTTTCTTAACCTAAGCCACATTTTGGAAGGTTTCAGCTTTCAAAAGAATAATTTATACAACCAATGGATGAATTTAATATCAGGTTATAAGCTTTTATTTACATAACATGGATAAGCGACATTACTTCTGTCAGGGAGTGTACAACTTTTACTACTAGTATACTACAATACTGATCATTAATTTTAAAAAAGCACAACACTAAGTGCCATTGTATACAGGAACTCTGTATTTACGGTCAGTGTAAAGATACTACAGTGATCACTGGTGACATTATACACAGGAGATCTGTATAAGGTGTCATTGTACAGGTAATACAGTGATCACCACTGCCAGTGACATTATACACAGGAGCTTTGTATATAGTATACAGTGTATAGTGTCAGTGTACAGGTAATACACTGACTCACTAGTGATGTCTCTATCTGAAGTGCTTCATCTTAGCTTTTCATTTTCATCCAGCACAGACTGCCATCACTTCTTCCAGCCAGGACTCGTCTCTGCATAAAATAACACAGTTACGTAGAGCACGGCTTCCAGACCACATTCCCCACTTTTTCCCTTTCTTCTACACCATGTTCCAGATTATTATGCAAATTATATTTTTCTCGGATTTTCCTAAATGGTAGGTGCAAATGACAGTCAGTCTAATAAAAGTCATCACCCGTTAGAGTATACATCGAATTTTATTGGAGAAACCTCCCAATGATAACAGTATAATCTCCAAAATGAATAAAAACTCAAAATGCACTGTTCCAAAATATTATGCACAGTAGAATTTCTAAACATTTGATCTGTTTTAAAGAACTGAAAATGCTCATTTGTGGAATTTGCAGCATTAGGAGGTCACATTCACTGAAGAAAAAAGCTATTTAACTCCAAAACATCCTAACAGGCCAAGTCACATGTTAACATAGGAGCCCTTCTTTGATTTCACCTTCACAATTCTCGCCTCCATTGAACTTGTGAGTATTTGGAGAGTTTCTGCTTGTATTTCTTTGCATGAAGTCAGAATCGCCTCCCAGACCTGCTGTTTTGATGTGAACGGCCTCCCACCCTCATAGATCTTTTGCTTGATGATACTCCAAAGGTTCTGTATAGGGTTGAGGTCAGGGGAAGATGGTGGCAATACCATGAGTTTATCTCCTTTTATGCCCATAGCAGCCAATGACTCAGAGATATTCTTTGCAGCATGAGATGGTGCATTGTCATGCATGAAGATGATTTTGCTCCTGAAGGCACAATTCTAATTTTTATACCATGGAAGAAAGTTGTCAGTCAGAAACTCTATATACTTTGCCGAGGTCATTTTCACACCTTCAGGTACCTTAAAGGGCCCTTCCAGCTGTTTCCCCATGATTCAGCCTTGTTGGGACATGGTGGCCATCCACCAACCATCCACTACTCCATCCATCTGGACCACCCAGGGTTGCTCAACACTATTTAATGCTTTTCAGCAGCAGAGAGATCCTTTTTATTTCCCATATTGCTTGAAACCTGTGGTCTGCTTTATAATGTGGAACATCATTTTTAAGTAGTTTTTCTTTAATTAGAATCACCTGGAAAACTAATGATCACATGTATTTAAGATTGATTTCAGTGATCCATTGAGCCCTGAGACACAATACCATCCACGAGTTTATTTGAAAAACAAAACAATTAAATCTTTATGACACTTAAATCCAATTTGCATAATAATTTCGAACATGGTGTACACTAGACATCTGAATACAGAGGTGCACCCACAAACAATATATAATTGGTTATTATGCAACCTCATAGATTGTAAGCTTGCAAGCAGGGCCCTCATTCCTTTTGGTATCTGTTGATCTATGTGTTTATTGTTATGCTTAATGTCCATTGTCTGTACAAGTCCCCTCTAAAATGTAAAGTGTTGGCACTATAGAAATAAAATTATCATAATTATTATTATTAACCGACCATTCCAAGTATAAATTATAATCCACCACTGTGCACCCACTAACTATAAATAGCCACTTTCCCCATTTGATATATAAATTAATTAGCACCTGTACTCTTTCCCCCAATTCATTACCAGTCACTTCATCTTCAACGCCCCCCACTATGTACCTACCACTCTGACCCTAATCCTGATTCATTATAGTTACATGCCCCTCCCGCCCCAAATTCATTGTCATGTCTTTCTCTCTCACCCTCTATTCATTATCAACTGCTCTACCCCACATTCAATACATCATTTACTCCCCCACCCTTAAAATTCATTATTTGTTCTTCCCCTAGATCATCATTTGCTCTCCCCACCCCCTCTTCAATTGATCATTTGCTCTCCCCACCCCCACCTTCAATTAAATTGCTGTCCCCTGTCCCTCACACTGAATTTATCATTTTGCAGTCCCCCCACTTTAATTTTAAGTCCCCTTACTTCATTCATTGCAGTCCCCTATCACACCCTCACTTCATCTGCAGTGCCCCTTCATCATTTGCAGCCCCCTATCCCCCTTCCATTTCATCATGAGCAGTCCCACATCAGACACACTTCATCATGTGCAGTCCTGCAGTCCCCTACTCCCACTTCATCATGTGCAGTCCTGCAGTCCCCTACTCCCACTTCATCATGTGCAGTCCCCTTACCCCCCACTTCATCATGTGCAATCCCCTTACCCCCCCCCCACTTCATCATGTGCAGTCCCCTTACCCCCCACTTCATCATGTGCAGTCACCCTTACCCCCCACTTCATGTGCAGTTCATCTTACACTCCACTTTATCATGTGCAGTCCCCATTACCCCCCACTTCATGTGCAGATCACCTTACCCCCCACTTCATCATGTGCAGTCCCCTTTAACCCCCAATTCATCATGTGCAGTCCGCCTTACCCCCCACTTCATCATGTGCAGTCCCCCTTACCCCCCACTTCATATGCAGCCCCACTCCCTCTTCATCATGCGCAATCCCCCTTACCCCCACATCATCATGTGCTGCCCCATTCCATCATGTACAGCCCCACTCTCCCCACTTCATCATGTGCAGTCTCCTTTATCCACTAAACTATCATGTGCAGCCCCACTCCCCCTTCATCATGTGCAGCCCCACTCCATCATGTACAGCCCCACTCAACCTTCATCATGTGCAGCCCCACTTACCCCCTCACTCCATCATGTGCAGTCCCCTTTAACCCCCAAATTCCATCATGTGCAGCCTCCTTACATCCCACACTTTATAACTTGCAGTTACCCACCATTAAATTTATTTTATAAAGAAAACAAAAAAGTTCTTCATACTTACCTCACCAGTCGCTCCCCTGCAGTGCCTCTCTGCTTCTAGCATCTGGGTCATGTCGGCGTGTGCGTGAGGACGCCATTGCGCATGCCCAACACCTAACCTGGAAGTATAGAGAACATGAAGGGAGCAGTAGCTGTGCAGCCGTCAAGGTGACAGCCAAGCATAGCTCCTGGCCCCAGCGCAGACGTGTGCGCCAACTGTGATGCAGCTGTGTCTGCTGCCGGCCATGTCACAGTACATTTGGCTGCGCACAATTTGCTGTGTGGCTGTAGCCACCACCAGGCAGCCGGCCCTGAACAGCTGCTGGGGGAGCGGCCCGGGGGGCATTTGCCTCTTTGCCACCTGGGCCAGTCAGCCCCTGCCTTCAAGGTCTTTTTGCCCCCTCCTCCTTGGATTTCTGGAGAGCCGGTCAGCTATCTCATTTCTTACACTCTCTTCCATCTAGAGTCCACTACAAAAATGACAAAAATACGTTAGAAGAAGAATGCACGAAAACAAAACCCATGAGGCACACCTTGTCTTTCTTCTACTCCCTACTCACCGATCCCATGGATCTGTAACAAGGTGGCACAAGGAGGTAGTCGTGGGTGAGTTCACTAAGCAACAGTCAGTGAGCACCTCGGCACCTTGTACATGAAAAGATAAATAAAGTCCTGGTACTGCTATACTGTTGGTTATCTCAGTCACTCCAGCTTTTGACTTCCAGGTCCCAGAAAATACCATAGAGTCACAGTTCTTTTCTAACAGTTCAACTTCACTAATAACATGAGCTCACAGCTTTGGCAGCACAATTCTCACAGAGTCTCACATCCTGTGCTTTCCCTGTCATCCAGACAGATCCTGCTCATTCCAGCAGCACCCACTGCCCGGCAATCTCGGCCTTATCATTGGACAATCTGTGTCCATCTTCTGGACAATCTCTGTCCCACTCATGCTCAAGGCCTACCAGCTTCCTACAGTTTCCCTGGTCCGGCTGCAAGTTATAGGGTAACAGGCTCGCTGACTCAGCTGCCTCCTAATCCTAGCCACTAGCTTCATATCCTTCCTTGGAATGATTTTTCTCTAAGCTGGTGACCACCTGCATGATTCTCAGCCTGGGGCCCCTTACTGAAACAGCTTTATCCCCACGGCCTGTAATACTCTACTCACACGTCCTGCCCTTGGGCAAGGTGCCCAGGCGTCTGTCTCTAATCAGGAAGTGCCTTTCCTATACCTCCCTGCTCTGTGCTGCTCTGCTCTGTGACTCCTCCCATCTGCTTAACCCCTATGGTCCTGCACTACTTACTAATTTGTCCCTAAGCTAAAGCACAATACATCACATTACAGTGCATGACAAATATATTACAGAGCACGCCATGGAAAAACATTAGTAAAACATCAGGGTGCAGCATGTGACACAGGTGAACAGCATTAAGGTAAATGAGTGTCCCCGCCACCTCCTTACAGATCAACCCAAAGCACATTTCCAAACTCAATGGGAGAGTGATTTAGGCCAAACTTTGATGAAGGATCAGTGGAAACGTATATGTAATTTAACACACGACTATTTGTTTGCGCTATCACGAGGCCATTTACAAACTGTTATCTCCATTGTATAGAGTCCCAACCCGCCTGCATGAGATATTCCCTGATGCCAGTCCTATGTGCTGGAGATGTGGGGAGAAAGAGGGCAACCTAGTGCATATTTTCTGGTCTCGTAAGCTTCTTTCCCCTTTCTATAAAAAAGTTGAATTAGTGATAGGTAAATTCACAAATCTTATCACAGACCTAAACCCGGCTCTCGTCCTTCTTCATCACAGCAACATCCCTCTTAAAACCTACAAAAATTCTATAGTGAGACACTTAATTGCATCTGCTAGAGCGTGCATTCCTTTGTTGTGGGAAAAAGACACCATCCCAACAATTTCCCTATGGTTTGCTAAAATGAGTGAGATAATGCTGATGGAGGAATTAACCTCGATAATAAGAAACGGACATGGGATATTATACAAATCATGGTATCATTGGATAGAATTTAAATCCTCCAATGAATATCGGGATCTCATCCGAGACAACTGATTCAGCTGTTCCGGTGCCTCAGGATATAGTTCATAGTCCCTTTGTTGGTGATTCCCCACCTACCTCCCTCTTGTTTCTTCTTCTCTTTTCTCTACTCTGTCTCTTTTTCTCTCTTTTAATCTGATTTCTTCTTTACACTTCAATGTTATTTTTATTGTAATTGTAAGTAGGAAGTTTGGTTATGCCTACTGTTTAATGCTATATGCATTGTGATATGTTTAATGGATTCACTCTTGACACGACTGAAATTGTGATGGTAATGACACTTGTATTTGTGTTTTGAAAATTTCATAAAAGTTTTAAAATTAAAAAAAAACACAAGACAAAAACTTACACTATAAATCAACCAAAATCATATTCCTAAAAATAATTGGTATATTTATTGGAGTTGGCTTTAACATTTTTTTGCGAAGAAACAATTTATTAAAAATATTAATTGCAAAATCCTTCACTTTAGTCAATTATCTTGTAAATTGTGTCCATATACGGTATATGTTAATAATATCATTTTATCTTTAACAGACAAAATAAAAAGGAGGTTAAAAAAAAACAAAAAAATACAATGATTTTTCCCACTAAAGTATTCTGAAATAAAACCTATATATAAATATTAACTATGGTTGCATTAGTAGCAACATATATACAAAAGTTGGTGTTTCCATGTCAAAGGTATGGATTTTTGTCCACAATTCTTCCAGGAAGATGGTGTAGCTTGATGTAGCTGAGTCCCGCTAGTTGCTGCCAATTCTGAAATGATGGCACTGCAGGATATCTTCTAAAGTGAAGTAGACATGATGTGTCTTTCATCTGCTGCACTAAGCTTCATTGGCCAACCACTGTGTCTATGGTCCTCAACATTACTTATTTCTTTGCGCTTTTTGCGTCTCCAAAAGAGCATTGAGAGCACATTGTGACACCTCAATCTTCCTTGAAATCATTCCCCAAATCATACCTTGCTGATGCACTATAGCTACCTTGTGTCTTGTTGCCGTGCTCAGTCTTTCCATGGTGTTTGACTTATGACAGGAAACTGTCTTCCAAAACCTAAACTTTATAGCAAAGTTTGGCCATACCTCACCCACTTTTATGCTTTCAAAACAGCTGTTTCTGTTTTAGTTAAAGGCAACCTGTCACCCCCAAAATCGAAGGTGAGCTAAACCCACCGGCATCAGGGGCTTATCAGAGCTGTAGATAAGCCTCCGATGTATCCTGAAAGATGAGAAAAAGAAGTTAGATTATACTCACCCAGGGACGGTCCCGCTGCGGTTCTGGTCCAATGGGCGTTGCGGTCTGGTCCAGGGCCTCCCATCTTCTTACGATGACGTCCTCTTCTTATCTTCACGCTGCGGCTCCGGCGCTGGTGTACTTTGCCTGCCCTGTTGAGGGCAGAGAAAAGTACTGCAGTGCGCAGGCGCCGGGAAAGGTCAGAGAGGCTCGGCGCCTGCACACTGCAGTACTTTGCTGTTCCCTCAACAGGGCAAACAAAGTACTCCTGTGCCAGAGCTGCAGCGTGAAGACAAGAAGAGGACGTCATCGTAAGAAGATGGGAGGCCCCGGACAGGACCGCGACACCCATCAGACCAGAATCGCAGCGGGTCCGTCCCTGGGTGAGTATAATCTAACTTCTCTTTCTCATCTTTCAGGATACATCGGGGGCTTATCTACAGCATTACAGAATGCTGTAGATAAGCCCCTGATGCCGGTGGGCTTAGCTCACCTTTGATTTTGGGGGTGACAGGTTCCCTTTAATGACTCTGTTTCAACATACATATGAAAATTATGGTCATTATCAGCTTTTGTTATAATTGATTACTCATATACCTGACTGTAATCCTGATTTGGTACATAGAGATGTGAGACACAAGTGGTAGGGACCATCCATTTAACATGTACACCATGAGGTGGTTGGATGGCTTTTTGCACTTTTTAACCAAAAAATATTACCCAAGTATCTTACATTTTTTACATTTGTAGCAATATTGGAGTTCATGTTGTGACGCTGAGTCACTTTTCATGGACAACCCGTGAGTCAGGATAATCAAGGAGTCTGAGGTCATAAGCCAGGATGGTATGTCATAAACAGAGGGAAGAGACAAAGGCATAGTCAAGTAACAGGTCAAAGTCAAAATGCCAGGAAGAAAGCAGATCAAAACAAAGAGGTTAAAACAGACAGATGATCAGAAAGAGTTCCAAGGTCAGGCAACGAAAGATCAACAAGCAGTGCACAAGGCACAGATCGACAAACCACACAGAGCTGAATTTATGTCTGCCAGAGGTTTGTTACTAACAGCCCAGCTAAGTAGCTGGGCAATCACCTGGGACAATGAACACATGGAGACAGCAAGCACCTCCCAGTCTCAGATTGGACGGCCGAGATATCAAACAAAGCACCGATAGCTCAGCACACCCCTGCACCAGACTGGACACTGAGCTGTCAATAAAAGTACTGAAAGCTTCAGCATGCCACTGTACCAGATTGTACGGCTGGGCCGTCAGTAACTGCATCCCAGACACACTGAGGGGTGGAATCGTGACAGTGTGTTTATTAATTGCGGTGTGCTAATGCATAAGTGAATGTGCAGTATATGCTTGTATATTGATCACAAAGTGTATTTGTGCATGTGTACATTCATTTAATACTGAAGGAGTGGGGACCCTTTATTTTTATAGTTCTCAGCTTATGATATTACTGGTAATTTTCTAATTTCAAAGAGAAGTAGGCATAATGTTCTCTCATCTGCTGAACTAAGTTTCCTTCACTGTTTTTTACTTTTAAGCTGATGATACTGCTGGAAATTTTCTGATTTCGAACAGAAGTAGGTGTGATGTTTCTTTCATCTACTGAACTAAGTTTCCTTGGCTGACCACTGTGTCTATGATTCTCAACAATGCCCATTTCTTTGTACTTCTTCAAAAGAGTTTGAAAAGCACATTCTGACACCCCATTGTCCCATCTGCCAGAGGCCACAGACTCAAAAAGGCTTCCTTGGACAGAATTGGCACAAGCCACTCAATCTAGCATATTACTGAGGAACCCTGAACTTTATCCTTTAACCCTTTGTGATAGATTGGCTGCTCTCAAAGGTAGACACAGGAACTCTTCTTGGGTTAATCTTCTGCTGGTTTATTAAAACTTGGCATAAACCACTGCCAGATGTAACAAAATAAACATGGCCTTTCTGGCATAACGGCAGTACAAAAGATAACTTATAGCACAGTCGATATGCCTGCAAGATTCGCCTACTCAGGATACAGTAAATTGTCAGCACCCACTGGAGCTCCATACTGGAGACTTCCTTGTCTCACACAGCAAAGAAAAAACTCAATAGCTGAACATTTGACTTCCCCAACCACACCCTGAGGTGGAGATATGGTGAGTAGGCATCCCGCCCATCTCTTACAGGTAATTACAAAAAAAACCCCCTGTCATGGCCGATTAACCCCTCAGCTCATAACATGCTGGAGACAAAATTTGGGGTTTCACATCATGGAAGATACAACCTTTGTTACACATATCTCTCCTCACATACAGTACATCGCCAGTGACCCTATCACACCCTGTAAAGGGATCTGGTCTTAAAATGGGGTCCAATGGACTGCTTCTTTGGAACGACTGCATTCCAGGTAAATAAACAAGAGGAAGGAAGGGTTTTCAAACAGGATAAAAGTCAAGAGGTCACATCAGGAGCATCATGGTAAAGTAAATGGGCAGTTAAATATCTAGCCAAGGTCAAAGAACAGGAATAATGAGGATTAAACAAAGGAGCACAGCACAGAGGTATAAACAAAAAAAAGCAGATTTTTTGACTGGCAGTGGGAACTGATTCTCAGGTTTTTAAATAGTGATCAGCCCCACCCAATGCTGAAAGCAAGAAAAAACACAACCTAACAGAATTTAACTCCATAGCTCCTGGATTGACCAGAGCCACAAAGCTCATAAGTAAGAGAGGTCTACTGAATAGCCACTCTGTTTCAGCCGATGAGTAAAGCAGGAGTAGAGGGGAGACAGCACGGATGTCACAATACCCCTCCTCTTACGATGGGTCTTCGGACCCTTAAGACAGAACTTGTTAGAGAAAGACTAGTGGAACTTTCTAATGAGATTGTCAGCATTGATGGTGTTAGTCGACACCTAAAATCTTTTATCTGGACCATGGACCTTACCTAAAGTACCCCTAACCAACATGAGGGGAGAGTGGGGATGATGTGGTCCTAGACCCCATATGGAATCAAGGCCATCCGAGTGATGTGGGAAGTTTGGAGGAAGAGTTGGTGGTCACGCTGGGACAGCTGAATAGCAAAAGAGAGAGTAGGGTTGAGATAACCGCGTCCAGTCCCTAGCCAGTACATCGGCTGCTACTGCCCACCGTGTCGACAAACTGAGCACACAAAAGCCAGCTCAAAGCAGCTCCATGACAAGTCATGGCTGGTTTGCATGCGGTGCCTTCAGAGATTGACATAAATGTTTTAACCTGAGCATCACCTGCATAACTAGGCATCTGAATGCAAATAACGAGCTGCAATGAAGTGCACACCTGAAAATCCAGGAAAGATCTGAGCCTCCTCTTGCTTCCTCTTCTGCTCCGGACTCAGCCTCTTCCTCCTGATTCCGAACAACAGGGCCACTTGGCTCCCCACAAAGAGAGGATATGACAGTACCACCACCAGCAGTGTCACCAAACATCACCACACCTTCCCATTGAAGCGATCAGCTATGCATCCCCCAAACACTGGATCCCATATTTTACGTGTGAGCTCAAAAGTGATTTCTAAAGGTCTAACAATACATTGGGATCACGAGAACCACAGTACGTGGTTCCCAGTCACCACTACTTTTTGAGGCAGACCATCCCTGCCCTGAACGAGCATGTTGTGGACAAAATCAGGTGTGCACTGCACAAAACCATCAGTGTAAAGGTAAACAACCGATACACAGACCAGTAAGCATGGGCAGGAACTTGTGGTAGATTGACTCACTTGGCTCCTAGTCAAAGGAATGCTTTATGTTTAAATCTTCAGCTGGTTTATTAAAGTATGCCTCATAAAGCAGTCCAAAACAAAATATACATATTAAGTCTTGTTGGCCTAAATAAACAGCAAACATTACAGTCCATATACTGAGGAGTCCCCCAGCTCAGAAATCAAGGTTCAGCTCTTAAGCAAGAACCCAGCTCTTTAGGTCAGCTCTCTTTCAGAGCACACCGAACAATCATTAAGTCAAGAAGTTTCACTTTTACCTCCTGGACCACACCTTAGAGTGGAGATATAGTGACTGACCAGCTGTCATGTCCAACTCTTTAGCTGTTCACAATGAACCTGGTTCTGTCATGGCCGTTTAACCCCTCGCAGCACATAACATGCTGGAGAAAGCTTCCATGTTTATATCACTGAAGCTAATAATCTCAGAGAGACATATCTCACCTCCCACACATTACCAGTGACCCTCATACACTCTCTAACTGTCCACTGGGTAAATGTTGTGGTGGCTGTACCTGAGGCAGAAAGCCTTTTTGGTACATGTCCTAGCACCACCGAGGATTGCTAGAGGTTTTTTGGATGTTTCTCTGTCCATGTTGCCTCCTTCTACTTCCTATACTGCTTCCTCATCCGGTTAGCGTAACACCTGCATCACTAACGTCAGCACAGACAGGGGGAAATGACAGCATGCTGTTCTGAAACTGATCTGTTTGGGAGAAACATCCCACACCAGGGCCGGACTGGGACTAAAATTCAGCCCTGGCATTTGAAGTTACACAGGCCCACTTGTCACATGGTGACTGTATAATATCTTTGTACACTTGTAGGCAGGGCCGGTTTTAGGCAAAGTGGGGCCCTAGGCAAAGTTTAAAATGGGTCCCCAAATGCTAACATATTGCACATCACACAGAAGCCTTTCTGTTGTATTTACGTGCGCTGAGTTCAGGCCGCTAAACGAGTTTGATCGACAATACTGAAGTTGTTCAACGCTTGTTTCCCGGCCTCTTTCCACCAGCTGAGGAATAATGATGAGACAGAACGATCACTAATAGATCACCATACAGTATCATGTTTTCAGCAGCACATCTACAGTTTACACTGGCAATGTGCTGCTGACAACAAGGCTTTTTGTTCCAGCAAAAACAATCCGAATATGCAGCATTTTACTTGTTTAGTAAAATACACCCCATAGTCCTCCATATATTATAATGTGCTCCATAGTCCTCCATATAGTATAATACACTCCCTATAGTCCTCCATATATTAAAATACACTGCTCAGTCCTCCACATAGTATAATACACTCCTCATAGTCCTCCATATAGCATAATACAATCCTCATAGTCCTCCATATAGCATAATACAATCCTCATAGTGCTCCATATAGTATAATGCACCGCCACAGTCATCCATGTAGTACAATTCACTTCCCATAGTATAATGCACCCCATAGTTCTTCATATAGTATAACGTATTCCCCATAGTCCTCGATACAGTATAATGCAGCCCACATATAGTATAATGCAGCCACCCCAGAGTATAATGCAGCCACCCCAGAGTATAATGCAGCCACCCCAGAGTATAATGCAGCCACCCCACAGAGTATAATGCAGCCACCCCAGAGTATGTAACCCCCATAGAATATAATACAGCCCACCTCCCCATAATATATAATGTAGCCCCCCATAGAATATAATGCAGCCCCCCATAGTATATAACGCAGCCTCCCCCATAGAATATAATATACCCCCACAATAGTATATAACACAGCCACATAGTACATAACATGGCCTCCCCCATAGAATATAATATACTCCCCATAGTATATAGCAAAGCCCACATATTATATAGCACAAACCGCATAGTATACAGCACAGCCTGCATACTATAGCACAGCTCGCGTAGTAGATAACACAGCCCACACAGCAGTATTCAGCACAGACCACACAGTAGTATACAGCACAGACCACACAGTAGTATACAGCACAGCCCACGTAGAAGTATACAGCACAGTCCACACAGTAGTATACAGCACAGCCCACAGAGTAATATATACAGCACAGCCCACAAAGTAATATATACAGCACAGCCCACAAAGTAATATATACAGCACAGCCCACAGAGAACTATATACAGCACAGCCCACAGAGAAATATATACAGCACAGCCCACAGAGAACTATATACAGCACAGCCCAGAGTACTATATACAGCACAGCCCAGAGTACTATATACAGCACAGCCCAGAGAGTACTATATACAGCACAGCCCACAGAGTACTATATACAGCACAGCCCACAGAGTACTATACACAGCACAGCCCACAGAGTACTATATACAGCACAGCCCACAGAGTACTATATACAGCACAGCCCACAGAGTACTATATACAGCACAGCCCACAGAGAACTATATACAGCACACAGTAGTATACAGCACAGAGCACAGCCCACAGAGAACTATATACAGCCCACAGTAGTATACAGCACAGAGCACAGCCCACAGAGAGCTATATACAGCCCACAGTAGTATACAGCACAGAGCACAGCCCACAGAGAACTATATACAGCCCACAGCAGTATACAGCACAGAGCACAGCCCACAGAGAACTATATACAGCCCACAGCAGTATACAGCACAGAGCACAGCCCACAGAGAACTATATATAGCACAGAGCACACAGTAGTATACAGCACAGAGCACAGCCCACAGAGAGCTATATACAGCCCACAGCAGTATACAGCACAGAGCACAGCCCACAGAGAACTATATACAGCCCACAGTAGTATACAGCACAGAGCACAGCCCACAGAGAACTATATACAGCCCACAGTAGTATACAGCACAGAGCACAGCCCACAGAGAACTATATACAGCCCACAGTAGTATACAGCACAGAGCACAGCCCACAGAGAACTATATACAGCCCACAGCAGTATACAGCACAGAGCACAGCCCACAGAGAACTATATACAGCCCACAGTAGTATACAGCACAGAGCACAGCCCACAGAGAACTATATACAGCCCACAGCAGTATACAGCACAGAGCACAGCCCACAGAGAACTATATACAGCCCACAGCAGTATACAGCACAGAGCACAGCCCACAGAGAACTATATACAGCCCACAGCAGTATACAGCACAGAGCACAGCCCACAGAGAACTATATACAGCCCACAGCAGTATACAGCACAGAGCACAGCCCACAGAGAACCATATACAGCCCACAGTAGTATACAGCACAGAGCACAGCCCACAGAGAACTATATACAGCCCACAGTAGTATACAGCACAGAGCACAGCCCACAGAGAACTATATACAGCCCACAGCAGTATACAGCACAGAGCACAGCCCACAGAGAACTATATACAGCCCACAGCAGTATACAGCACAGAGCACAGCCCACAGAGAACTATATACAGCCCACAGTAGTATACAGCACAGAGCACAGCCCACAGAGAACTATATACAGCCCACAGCAGTATACAGCACAGAGCACAGCCCACAGAGAACTATATACAGCCCACAGCAGTATACAGCACAGAGCACAGCCCACAGAGAACTATATACAGCCCACAGCAGTATACAGCACAGAGCACAGCCCACAGAGAACTATATACAGCCCACAGTAGTATACAGCACAGAGCACAGCCCACAGAGAACTATATACAGCCCACAGTAGTATACAGCACAGAGCACAGCCCACAGAGAACTATATACAGCCCACAGCAGTATACAGCACAGAGCACAGCCCACAGAGAACTATATACAGCCCACAGCAGTATACAGCACAGAGCACAGCCCACAGAGAACTATATACAGCCCACAGCAGTATACAGCACAGAGCACAGCCCACAGAGTACTATATACAGCCCACAGTAGTATACAGCACAGAGCACAGCCCACAGAGAACTATATATAGCACACAGCCCACGGTAGTATACAGCACAGAGCACAGCCCACAGAGAACTATATATAGCACAGAGCACACAGTAGTATACAGCACAGAGCACAGCCCACAGAGAACTATATACAGCCCACAGTAGTATACAGCACAGAGCACAGCCCACAGAGAGCTATATACAGCCCACAGCAGTATACAGCACAGAGCACAGCCCACAGAGTACTATATACAGCCCACAGCAGTATACAGCACAGAGCACAGCCCACAGAGAACTATATACAGCCCACAGCAGTATACAGCACAGAGCACAGCCCACAGAGAACTATATACAGCCCACAGCAGTATACAGCACAGAGCACAGCCCACAGAGAGCTATATACAGCCCACAGCAGTATACAGCACAGAGCACAGCCCACAGAGAACTATATACAGCCCACAGCAGTATACAGCACAGAGCACAGCCCACAGAGAGCTATATACAGCCCACATCTCTTCTCTTCCTCCCCTCCCCTCCTCCGAGAATGGCCCCACAGTCCAGAAAAAAAAAAAAACTCTCCTCACCTCTCCTCGTGCCCAGCGTTGCTTCCTGGTTCCTGCTCCTGTCTCAGCAGCTGCAGTCTGCCCGGGACACAGCAGGTGCGCGATGATATGACATCATCGCGCACCCGCAGTGTCAGAGGCAGAGCGGGGAATGATGGGAGAGGAGCGTCTGTAGACGCTCTCTCCTCCATCATTGCATTCAACTGTACCGGCGTCTATACGCCGGTATAGTTGAATGCGACGGCGGGGGCGGCGGATTGAGCGGCCCACCACTGGCACCGGCCCTTCTGGCATTTGCCAGAAGTGCCCTATGGCCAGTCCGGCCCTGTCCCACACTGTGCAGTAGCTATGGATGGGGATCAAAGAAAAGACCGATGAGTGGTTGGTGCCGCTGAACCTTAAATCCGACCTGATTTTGTGCCATAACAGGTGACATTTTGTAGCAGCGCTGCTTTGAATACTCCACCAACATGGACAGTGATACTGACGCCGTCATTAGCGTTACTATCCGATTTCTATGCCTCTTTGAAAAAAAACGCTTCAGGCGATGATGGATGAGGTGATGACACAGGATAAAGAGGAGGAGGAACAGAGACCATTCACACCATTATCATGCCACTCATCCACACATGGCTCAGAGGATGGGTTCCTTTGCCAACATGAGCCAGGTACACAACTGTCCAGCCAGGGTACATTTTTGGAGGATGAAGAGGAACAGTGTTCACAGCTGGGTGACACTCAAAGCAGCTCACTTGTATCATTGGAGCATGGCTGGGGGGATACAGCTTGTCCTTGCCTCTGGGAGGCCTGGCACACATGAACCAATACATGATGCTGTGCCTGCACAAAGACTGCCAAATCGCCCGGATTGTTACAAGTGTGAATTACTGGGTGACCATCCTGCTGGATCCACGCTACAAGCACAACGTGCTATCCTTACTTCCATCACTGGAGTGTGATAAAAAATGCGTGAATACAAGTACATGCTGGTAGATGCACTACTGATAGCATACTCACCTGACACCAGATGCTCAGTAGAAGCAAAAGGCAGAGGAGCAGGAAGTCGCCAATGAATCTGGGGCACTGCCACCACCTTGGAAGGGAGGGTTAGCTTGGCCAAAATGTGCAAATCCTTCCTCAACATGCCACAACATCCAGCACCACCATCTGATACAGTCCATATTAGCAGAAGCCATAAAAGCATCATGGAACAGCACTATTGCTCATATAACAAATAGAAGTAATGTAAATTATTATTAATATAGAGCATAGCCTGGAACTATTGTGGACAGTTGTGGGATAAATCGCTATACCTTAGAACAACAACAAGAGACAAAAACAAACGATGAAATATTCCATAATACTAAAGTACAAAAATAAATTGTATTGAATATATCCAAGGTACAAGAGCATGTGGGGTTGGATAAGGAATGCACATACAGGCATCAGGACGCACATGATATAAGAGTGTACATCATTATGTCATAAGTAGCTATGGTTATAATCATTCTGTAAACCATCATTATTGCACTCTCCCATTTGGCCTAAGAAAAATTGATAACAACACCACATCTGTAAATCAGGTTCTAATAATCATAATGTATCAACAAGTATTTGTTAACTGGTAGGGTGGCCTGGGAACTACAGCAAGTGTGCCATCCCAGACGCGCAATTTGGCCAAAGAAGCCTATGTCAAGGGGCAGTGTCCAAATGGGAAGTGAGGGATTAAAAAGCGCCACCCACCAATCGGAGCGCGGCATCCACTATGTGTGATGCATGCGTCGCCACTGTAACTAGGACGCCCGGTGGCATCATGTGCCGAGTGGTGTCATGATCACATGGGAGTGAGGTCATGCGCCAGTCAGCAGCAGAAGAGATGCCAAAGGCCAGTGGACGTGCCAGGACTGTGGCATGCATGTGTGCCAGTGTCTGCACGCATGGAGAAAAGGTACTGTCAGTACCTGCATAGCTGTCACCATGGAGGAAGTCTGGATTGCATAGATTTACCCACAATTGGGACAGGTAGAGAAAAAGGCCAGGCAATATACCATCATATGCAAGTATATCATATCAACAAATAGCACCATCTATAACACCATTGGTTCTTGTGGATAAAAGATTGTTGACACCCTATAATAAGGAAAAAAGAAAAATAAACGTGTATATTGATAATTGTGTAACTAACTCCTGGCATTGCAGGAAAACTACCAGGGATATCTATGCATAAAGCAAATAAATAAATAATTATATATGTATTGCTGTGTGGCTGTAGAATTACATGTCACACAAACACAAATCATATACCTATACATAGCCAGAGGGAATCTGCACAACATATCAAAGAAAATATACACATTATAATAAATGCAGGAACATAGTAATATAGCTATAATCCATAACTCCATAACACATATGTTCTGAAACAATAACAATCATATTCACTAACTAATCATTTCGTATTGAGGTTAAGGAAAAGGAATCCACATATCGATATGACAAAAAAACATACAGGTGCATCTTACAAAATTAGAATATCATCAAACAGTTAATTTATTTCAGCTCTACAACACAAAAAGTGAAACTCATATATTAGATAGAGTAAATACAAACAGAGTGATCTATTTCAAGTGTTTATTTTTGTTAATGTTGATGATTATTGCTTACAGCCAATGAAAACCCAAAAGTCATTATCTCAGTAAATTAGAATACTTTATAACACCAGCTTGAAAAAATGATTTTCAAATTCAAAATGTTGGCTTTCTGAAATGTATGTTCAGCAAATGCACTCAGTACTTGGTCAGGGCTCCTTTTGCATCAATTACTGCATCAATGCTATGTGGCATGGAGGCGATCAGCCTGTGGAACTGCTGAGGTGTTATGGAAGCCCAGGTTGCTTTGATAGCAGCTTTCAGCTCGTCTGCATTGTTGGGTCTGGTGTCTCTCACCTTCCTCTTGACAATACCCCATAGATTTTCTATGGGGTTAGGGTCAGATGAGTTTGCTGGCCAATCAAGCACAGTGATACTGTTGTTTTTAAACCAGGAATTGGTACTTTTGGCAGTGTGGACAGGTGCCAAGTCCTGCAGGAGAGTGAAATTTCCATCTCCAAAAAGCTTTGCGGCAGAGGGAAGCATGAAGTGCTCTAAAATTTCCTGGTAAATGGCTGCGCTGACTTTGGTCTTCATAAAACACAGTGGACCTACATCAGCAGATCACATGGTTCCCGAAACCATAATTGATTGTGGATGCTTCACACTAGACCTTGGAAAACAAGGTCCCAGAGTCTGGAGGAAGAGTGGAGAGGCACACAATCCAAGCTGCTTGAGGTTTATTGTGAAGTTTCCACCATCACTGAGTTTTTGGGGGCCATGCCATCTGCTGGTATAGCTCCACTGTGCTTTATCAAGGCCAAAGTCAGGAAATTGTAGAGCACTTCATGCTTCCCTCTGCTGACAAGCTTTTTGGAGTTGGAAATTTCATTCTCCATCAGGACTTGGCACCTGTCCACACTGCCAAAAGTAACAATACCTGGTTTAAAAATAACAGTATCACTTGATTGGCCAGCAAACTCTCCTGACCTTAACCCCATAGACAATCTATGGGGTATTGTCAAGAAGAAGATGAGAGACACCAAACCCAACAATGCAGACAAGCTGAAGGCTGCTATCAAAGTAATCTGGGCTTCCATAACACCTCCACACTGCCACAGGCTGATCGCCTCCATGCCACGCTGCATTGATGCAGTAATTGATGCCAAAAGAACTGCGACCAAGTATTGAGTGCATTTACTGAACATACATTTCAGTAGGCCGACATTTTGGATTTTAAAATCATTTTTCAAAGCTGGTGTTATAAAGTATTCTATTTTACTGAGATAATGACTTTTGGGTTTTCATTGGCTGTAAACCATAATCATCAACATTAACAGAAATAAAAACTTGAAATAGATCACTATGTTTCTAATGACTATCTAATATATGAGTTTCACTTTTTGTATTGAAGAACTGAAATAAATTAACTTTTTGATGATATTCTAATTTTGTGAGATGCACCTGTATATTGCTAGACATATGATGATGAACTCATCAAATGATCGGCATATCATATATGCGGCTATCAAAGGTCTGCACCTTGTTGCTAGATCGCTATTGTTTAAAAAATATTTTTTTGATCCTCATTTACAGGCTTTGTTCCTCATAGAGGAGGAACATTAGCACTCCAAGACCGCAAAGACTTATCCACCGAACACAATACCAGTGAAGGAGGTAAGATCCCCTCCAGAAATATTTAATAAAACCCTAAAAAGCATGTTGAGAAAAGTGGTCAACAAAGATGGTAAAGACTGGGATTGTTTGCTTCTGTATTCAATGTTTATTATTAGAGAAGTACCACAGTCCTCTACTGGCATATCTCTTTTGAGTTGTTATATAGCAGGCTCCTTGAAGGCTCAGGAACATTGCCAAAGAACAGGGTAGTATGAGTTTACCTATTCGGAGCATCATTGAGCAGATATCCTTGATGCAAGACCAAATCAAAGCACTTACACCCAAAGTTAGGGAACACATGCCCAACAAGCGCAAAGTAAAATATATAACAGAGGTGCTAAGCTTTGCAAGTTTAAGCCGTGAGATGGGTTTCTTATTCTAATTTCCACCAAATAAGCAAATGTTTAGCTTAATGCAAGAGCCATCCATTATTATTGAGAACATACATAAAGTGAACAACAAAGTTCATCAACCATTAATCTACTAAAACCATGGAACCGGATGCCCTTTGGCCTACATGGGGCCTCGGCAACATTTCAGGGTATGATGAACAGATTGTTCAGAACCCTTGCTCAGTATCCTTCAGCCTATATTAATTATGTAATAATATAGAGTGGAGATTGGGAGTCCCATCTGGAGTGAGGAAAAAGAGGATTAAGGAGTATTTATTTCAAATAAAGGGTTTTGTTCTTGCTGTGTGTTTATTTCAAAACTTACTATGGGGTTAGTAATGGGGGCGTCTTATAGCCGTCTCACCAGTACTAAACCATGGGCCTGATGTCAGCTGACAATACAAAGCTGACATAAAGACCAACCCTATTACCCCTCTTGCCACCACCACAGGGTGAGTGGGAAGAGCGAGGTTAAACACCAGAATTGGCACATCTTATGGATGCACCATTTCTGGGGCTGCTAAGGGCTGATGTTGGTAGTCGGGGATGGGGGGGCAATGTTCCTGGCCACTTTCCAGGCTAATAATATCAACCTACAGCTGTCTGTTTAGCCTTTGTTGGTTTGAATTTATAGGGAGACCCTATGTCATTTTTTTCTGGAATCCCCCTGTAAACTAACCATTAAAGACTAAGTAAACAGCTGTGAACTGTTATTAACAGCCTGGGAACCTTTTGGGGTATTATCCCCTTTCCCAGCTTAGTAACATCCAGCTGGTTATGAAAATTACACAGAAGCCCACACCATTTTGTTAATTTAATTCTTAATTTTACACACTATGTACACAGCGGGTGTTGAATACAACTCCCATCATTGTCGCAAGGCCGCGTTGATCTCAGGGAGACCAGACAACAATAATGACAGCTGACTTCAGCACCCAGCGCCTGAGATCAGCATGAACTGTACCACTTTTCCTAAATGCCAGTATGTGTCACATGGGCACACAAATGCCACAGTTATGTGACACACTGTCAGCAAACGGATACATGGATGCCGCATGGGCTTCATACGTACATGAGGATGGCACACGGACACAGACCAAGGATCTCACCAGTACTGTTTTTTCCAGTACAGTAATCAAAAGGATGTGTGAAAAAGACCTAAATCTAACTACAGAGTGCGCTCCAGAATTTGGAAACAAACTGAGTTCATCTATCAGAATCAATATTTTCCGGAATCCTATGCAGATGCACAATGTGTTTGACAAACAGCTTACTTAAGGTTTGAGAATTATGCAACCCAGACAAAGGAACAAAATTACACTGTTTGCTAAATCTGTCCACCACTACCCAAATAACAGTGTTCCCTTCTGAGGGTGGGAGATCAGTAATGAAATCCATGGAGAGGTGGGTCCAAGAACTGTTTGAAGCGGGTAAAGACCGAAGAAGTCCAGCTGGGCGGACTTGGGGTGTTTTTGCTCGTGCACAAATTTTGCAAGCTTGAACAAATTCGCTACAATCTCAAACAATAGATGGCCACCAAAAATTTCTAGCTACTATTTGAATTGTATTGCTAATCCCAGGGTGGCCTGTAAGCACAAAATCATGAGACTCCTGGAGTACTCATAGACGAAACTGGAGAGGCACTTGCGCTCAACAATGGCCATCATATCATCATCTTTTTTTTTTTTACTTTTGAAAAAAACATATCTAACTCCACCTTTAACACAACCCTAACCCCAACTCTAACCCTAACACAACCCTAACCCCAACCCTAACACAAACCTAACCCTAATTCTAACCTTAACACAACCCTAACCCCAACCCTAGCTTTAACACCAACCCTAACCCCAACCTTAACTGCAAAGAATAGAAAAGTAATATGCAGTGGGTACGGAAAGTATTCAGACCCATTTACATTTTTCACTCTTTGTTTCATTGCAGCCATTTGGTAAATTCAAAAAAGTTCATTTTTTTCTCATTAATGTACACTCTCCACCCCATCTTGACTGGAAAAAACCTGAAATATCACATGGCAGGGCATATGAAAGCCCGCATAGAGTTTGCTAAAAAACACATGAAGGACTCCCAGACTATGAGAAAGAAGATTATCTGGTCTGATGAGATGAAGATAGACCTTTTTGGTGATAATTCTGAGCAGTATGTGTGGAGAAAACCAGGCACTGCTCATCACCTGCCCAATACAATCCCAACAGTGAAACATGGTGGTGGCAGCATCATGCTATGGGGGTGTTTTTCAGCTGCAGGGACAGGATGACTGCTTGTCATTGAGGGAAACATGAATGCGGCCAAGTGCAGAGATATCCTGGATGAAAACCTCTTCCAGAGTGCTCTGGACCTCAGACTTGGCCAAAGGTTCACCTTCCAACAAGACAATGACCCTAAGCACACAGCTAAAATAACAAAAGAGTGGCTTCAGAACAACTCTGTGAAACAAAGAGTAAAAAATGTAACCCCTTTCTGCCATCTGATGTACTATTCCATCCATGTGACCTGGGTCAATTTGACCATGGACGGAATAGTACGTCGTTTCTTTAATGCGACACTGCGACTGAAGTCGCCGTGATCGCATTAAAATTCCGGCACCATCTTACCTGTGGGTAGATTTGTCGGCATCCTGGAGGGTGTCCCCACGCACCCGCACTCACGATCGCTGTGATTGGCTGTTCAATTCTGAACAGCCAATCACAGCCTCTCTCATTGTTTCAGGCAATCAGATTGCCTGAAACAGTGATGTCCCAGCCTAGGATAGAGTACCGATGTACTTGATCCTCGGCTGGTGCCTGGCAACGCCAGGCATCGGCGAAAACTGCTCTGTGCCCTACCGATGATCTTCCTAGGATCGGTGCTGTAAGGGCACCGATCCTAGGAGGGTGCCTAGCAAAGGCCAGGCATGGCCTGGAGCTGCTAATTGGCGCAATCGACGATTACATCGATCATGCCAATCGTGCAGTCGCTGTGAGCTCTGATCCTAGGCCAGTGTCTAGCAGCACCAGCGTCACCAGGACCAGCTCTGACTGGTGTGATCGATGTCATCATCGATCGCACCAATGACAGGTCACAGCAGCGGTGTGACCACTCTGTCAACTGTCTATGACCTGTCTGTAACCACACTGCAGGTCCACACACTAGTTGAGGATTCCTGCAGTGCGGCCACACTACAGGATCTCCTGCTGTGCTGGGCCTTGTGGTGCAACAGAAGCCCGTGACACCACAATCCCTGCTAAAAAAAGAAAAAAGAGGACACGACAGAAGAAAGAAGAGAGACTACATATGTTAGTGTTTTGATCTCCCTGCCCGATCTCTCTTCATCTACCCCATCTGCCCCATCCCCTTTTCCCTTCTTTTTACCCCCTCCATCCCCCTTTGCGCTGCCAGCCACCTTTTCCTTTTCACCCCCCTTTGCGCCACCTCTGTGCGCACATTTAGCAGCCGCCGAGCGTTGATTGGTGACGCAGTGCACCGATCAACACTTGTGCTCGCTTTTCTTTCTCACCCCCTTTGTGCCACCTCTGTGCGCACATCCAGCAGCTGCCGAACTCTGATAAGTGACACAGTTCACTCATCAGAGCTCGTACCTGCTGTTATCCATTCTTCATTCTCCCCCCCTTGCGTTACTCCAGTGCGCACAAACAGCAGCTGCTGAACGTTGATCAGTGAAACAGTTCACTCATCATAGCTCGTGCCTGCTGTTTTACACACTTTTATTTTTGCCACCTCCATGCACACATCCAGCAGCCGCCGAACTTTGATAAGTGATGCAGTTCACTCATCAGAGCTTGTGTCTGCTGTTATCCATTTTTCTTTCTCACCCCCCATGAGTCACCCCCATGTGCACATCCAGCAGCCGCCGAACTTTGATAAGTGAAACAGTTCACTCATCATAGCTCGTGCCTGCTGTTTTACACACTTTTATTTCCGCCACCTCCATGCACACATCCAGCAGCCACCGAACTTTGATAAGTGAGGCAGTTCACTCATCAGAGCTCGTGTCTGCTGTTATCCATTTTTCTTTCTCACCCCCCATGAGTCACCCCCATGTGCACATCCAGCAGCAGCCAAACTTTGATAAGTGAAATAGTTCATTCATCAGAGCTCATGCCTGCTGTTTTACACTTTTCTTTTCAAGGGCATTTTTTTTCTCCCTGGTTGTGCTTTTTTTCTTTTATTTTTTTTTCAGACAAAAGTTTACACCAATCACTATCCCCCCACACACAAACAGTTAAAAATAAAGTGCTGACACAATCACCATATTCATAAAATGTTGTCCCGTCCATCCCGTTCGTACCAACAACGCTATTCAGTGAAGGAGGCATATGCTTTCCTAGCCTCTGACATTGATAGCGAGTGAGACGATAGCACATTTTTTTATTTTTCAGATTCTTCATCCTCTCCCTCTTCTTCCTCCTCATCTTCCTTCTCGGGACTTGCGGAACCACCAAGCAGATGTCCCAGGACAGAAGATAAGGCAGCACCCACCATTCCAGAAGATGAGGCAGCGCCCACCATTCCAGAAGATGAACCAGCGCACCCCATTATGGACCTCGCCCCCTGAAAATTACGAGCCACTGATTCCTGATTTTGTGGCAGAATCAGGAATCAAGTTTGACACCACCGGCCTCACAGAAATAGACTTTTTCAAAGTCTTTTTCTCTGAGGATTTTGTTTACCTCATGGTGGGCAAAACAAATTTATATGCTCGTCAATCTTTGGCACAAAACCCAGGTTCATCATTTTCTAACTGGTCTCCTGTAGACGCAGTTGAAATGATGCAGTTTTGGGGCCTGGTCCCAGTTCAAAGTTCGGCCGGTCATCGAACACTTCAACAAAACGTTTGCTCAAGTGTACGTGCCCCAAAGGGACATCTGCATGGATGAGTCCTTAGTACATTTTAAAGGAAGGCTCTGATTCAGTCAGCACCTGCCCAGTAAGAGGGCCAGGTACAGAATTAAACTCTATAAGCTGTGTGAGAGTACCTCAGGGTACACCCACAGTTTTCGAGTTTATGAAGGGAAGGGCACCAGGATTGAACCCCCTGAATGTCCCCCTGTCCTGGGAGTGAGTGGAAAATTGTGTGGGATTTGGTGCACCCACTGCTGGATAAAGGTTATCACCTCTACACCCATAACTTTTATACCAGCATCCCACTCTTCAAACCCCTTTCTGTGTGAGGTACAGCAGCCTGCAGTACTGTCTGCAAAATTCAGAGAGGCCTCCTGAAAATGCTACTTGGGCAGATGCTCAGAAAGGGTGATAGCAGAGCCCAATGTAGCGACCACCTGCTGGTGGTCAAGTACAAGGACAAGAGGGATGTCTTTTTCTTGATCACCATACACGGTGATGGCAGCACCCTCAGCACTGTGCGAGGTACCTCTACACAGGTCAGCAAACCGAACTGTGTACTGGGAAACAACAAAAATATAGGGGGCGTTGATCTCTCTGATCAACTCCTCCAACCGTACAGTGCTTTGAGAAAGGCCAAGGTGTGGTACAAAAAGCTGGCCATGCACATCGTACAAATGGCAATGCTGAATGCTTTCCTGCTGTCACGATGTGCAGGCCCACCGATACATCATACCTTGAGTTCCAAGAAGTAGTGAATAAGGCCCTGATGTTTGGCACTCGGGAAGGAGAGGGCCCCAGTACTTCCAGAACTGAAGATGCTCGTATCGTACCATGTCAGCATTTCCCGGGGGTAGTCCCGCAAACTGGAAAAAAGTAAGTTGTAAAAAAGGTGCTGAGTGTGTTACAAAAAGGGAATACTCAAGGACACCATTTATCAATGCGACACCTACCCCGAAAAACCTGGCCTGTGTATGAAAGATTGTTTCAAACTGTACCACACCTCCATGCACTACTAATTTACTTAAATGTACATAACAGGAAACAGTAGATTAGTTCCAAAAAGAGGGCACATCTAGATAAGTTCCTTAGGGGGTCTAGATTCCAAAAAGGGGGCACTTGTTGGACATTGCCACTGTTTAGGGACATCTAGATAAGCTCCTTGGGGGGTCTAGTTTCCAAAAAGGGGCACTTGTTGGGCATTGCCACTGTTTAGGCACATCTAGATAAGTTCCTTGGGGGTCTAGTTTTCAAAAAGGGGGTATTTGTTGGGCATTGCCACTGTTTAGGCACATCTAGATAAGTTCCTTGGCAGTCTAGTTTCCAAAATCGGGTCACTTGCCCAAACAGTAGTTTTCTCCCACATATGGAGTACCAGCGTACTCAGAACAAATTGGACAACAAGTTTTGGGGTCCAATTTCTCCTGTTACCCTTGGAAAAATAAAAAATTGGGGGCTAAAAAATCATTTTTGTGGAAAAAAAAGTTTGTTTTCTTTCACGCACAGGCATTATAAACTTTAGTGAAACACTTGGGGGTTCAAAGTTCTCACAACACATCTAGATAAGTTTGCTATGGGGTCTAGTTTCCAAAATGGGATCATTTGTGGGGGGTTTCTACTGTTATGCACATCAGGGGCTCTCCAAACGCGACATGGCGTTTGATCTCAATTCCAGCCAATTTTGGCTTGAAAAAGTCAAACGGCGCTCCTTCCCTTCCGAGCTCTGCCGTGCGCCCAAACAGTGGTTCCCCCAAATATGGGGTATCAGCGTGCTCAGAACAAATTGGACAACAATTTTTGAGGTCCAATTTCTCCTGTTACCATTGGGAAAATAAAAAAATTGGGGACTAAAAGATCATGTTTGTGGAAAAAATATGATTATTTATTTTCACGCATGGGCATTATAAACTTTAGTGAAACACCTGGGGATTTAAAGTGCTCACCACACATCTAGATAAGTTCCTTGGGGGGCCTACTTTCCAAGATGGGGTCATTTGTGGGGGGTTTCCACTGTTTAGGCACATCAGGGGCTCTCCAAACACGACATAGCATCCAATCTCAATTCCAGACAATTTTGGTTTGAAAAAGTCAAACGGCGCTTCTTCCCTTCCGTGCTCTGCCATGCACCCAAACAGTGGTTTCCCCCACATATAGGGTATCAGCATACTCGGGACAAATTGGACAACAACTTTTGGGGTACAATTTCTCCTGATACCATTAGGAAAATAAAAAATTGGGGACAAAAATATCATGTTTGTGGAAAAAGTATGATTTTGTATTTTCAGTTTCAGGCGTTATAAACTTTAGTGAAACACTTAAAGGGTTAAAAGTGCTCACCACACATCTAGATAAGTTCCTTGGGGGGTCTAGTTTCAAAGATGGGGTCACTTGTGGGGGGTTTCCACTGTTTAGGCACATCATGGGCTCTCCAAAAGCAACATGGCGTCCGATCTCAATTCCAGTCAATTTTGGTTTGAAAAAGTCAAACGGCACGCCTTCCCTTCCAAGCCCTGCCGTGCGCCCAAACAGTAGTTTTCCTCCACATATGGGGTATCGACATACTCAGTAGAAATTGTACAACAACTTTATCTGTCCATTTTCTCCCTTTAACCTTATGAAAATAAAATTGTTGCTAAAAGGCCATTTTTGTGACTAAAAAGTTAAATGTTCATTTTTTCCTTCCACGTTGCTTCTGCTCCTGTGAAACACCTGAAGGGTTAATAAACTTCTTGAATTTGGTTTTGATCAGCTTGAGGGGTGAAGTTTTTAGAATGGTGTGACTTTTGGGTATTTTCTGCCATGTAGACCCCTCAAAGTGACTTCAAATGTGAGGTGGTCCCTAAAAAAATGGTTTTGTAAATTTTGTTGTAAAAATGAGAAATTGCTGGTCAACTTTTAACTCTTATAACTTCCTAGCTAAAAAAAAATGTTATTTCCAAAATCATGCTGATGTAAAGTAGACATGTGGATAAAGTTATTTATTAATTATTTTTGTGTGACAAATTTCTCTATTTTAAGGGCATAAAAATTCAGAGTATGAAAATTGCTAATTTTCCAAATTTTCACCAAATATCCATTTTTTACACAAATAAACGCAAGTTATATCAAGTAAATTTTACCACTAATGTGAAGTACAGTATGTCACGAAAAAACAGTCTCAGAATTGCCAAGATCTGTTGAAGCGTTCCAGAGCTATTACCTAATAAAAGGACAGTGGTCAGAATTGTAAAAATTGGCCCCGTCATTAACGTGCAAACCACCCTCGGGGGAAAAGAGGTTAAAGGGGCCTGAATACTTTCTGTACCCACTGTATATATTTAACATTTTTATCTAACAAAGGGGGATTTGATTTACTATTTTTTTTATTTTGATCACTGTGATGCGATCTATCACAATGATCAAAAGAAACCAATGGGAAACATTCCCTATTGTTGCCGGGTACCAGCTGGCAGATCTCGGGGAGTGCACCCACCATTTTTTTCCAGGTAGATGACATGGAGGGCCGATAGAGTGAGAGGGTCCGGGCAGGGCCACCTCCAGGTTTACGTGGGACCCTGGGCGGAAAAGTCTCAGTGGGCCCCTTTAACACATACCACGATTCATGATGCACAGATACGACAGAGAAATATAGGTATAGTACAATGCCAAACATTTCACTTACTTCTTATATTACATGAGTGATATCTATTGTAAATTCTACAATAGCTCAAAAACTGGACAGTTTAGTCCTCCATACAGAATAATCAGCCCCATATATTTCTCCATACAGTATTTTGGGCATCGCATAGTGCTCCATACAGAATAATGAGCCCCATATATTGCTTCGTACAGAATAATGGACCCCATATAATGCTCCATACAGTATAATGAGACCTATATATTGCTCCATACAGTATAATGAGCCCCATATATTGCTTCACACAGTATAATAAACCCCATATATTGCTCTATACATAATAATGATCCCTATATATTGCTCCATACAGTATAATGAGACCCATATATTGCTACATACAGTTTAATAGGCTCCATATAATGCTCGTATAATGCTCCATACAGTATAATGACCTCAAATAATGCCCCATAAAAATAATGAGCCCCATATATTGCTCCATACAGTATAATGAGCACCATATAATGCTCTAAACAGTATGAGCCCCATATAAAGCTCCATACATTATAATGAGCCCCGTATATTGCTTCATACAGTATAATGAGCCCCATATATTGCTCCATACAGTATAATGAGCCCCATATATTGCTCCATACAGTTTAATGGGCCCCATATATTGCTCCATACAGTATAATGAGCCCCATATAATGCACCAAACAGTATAATGAGCCCCATATAATGCTCCATACAATATAATGAGGCCCATATATTGCTCTATACATAATGGGCCCTATATAATGCTCCATACAGTATACTATGGGCCTCATATACACTGTGTGCAGAATTATTAGGCAAGTTGTATTTTGAAGGATTATTTTTATTATTGATCAACAACTATGTTCTCAATCAACCCAAAAGACTCAGAAATATCAAAGCTTAATATTTTTGGAAGTTGGAGTGTTTTTTTTTTTTAGATTTGGCTATCTTAGGAGGATATCTGTTTGTGCAGGTAATTATTACTGTGCAGAATTATTAGGCAACTTAATAAAGACCAAATATATTCCCATCTCACTTGTTTATTTTCACCAGGTAAACCAATATCACTGCACAAAATTTAGAAATAAACATTTCTGACATGCAAAAACAAAACCCAAAAAAATTAGTGGCCAATATAGCCACCTTTCTTTATGATGACACTCAATAGTCTTCCATCCATAGATTCTGTCAGTTGCTTGATCTGTTTACGATCAACATTGCGTGCAGCAGCCACCACAGCCTCCCAGACACTGTTCCGAGAAGTGTTCTGTTTTCCCTCCCTGTAGATCTCACATTTTATGAGGAACCACAGGTACTCTATGGGGTTCAGATCAGGTGAACATGCCATGTCATTATTTTTTCTTCTTTGAGACCTTTACTGGCCAGCCACGCTGTGGAGTAGTTAGAGGCATGTGATGGAGCATTGTCCTGCATGAAAATCATTTTTTTCTTGAATGATACCGACTTCTTCCTCTACCACTGCTTGAAGAAGTTGTACTTCCAGAAACTGGCAGTAGGTCTGGGAGTTGAGCCTCACTCCATCCTCAACCTGAAAAGGTCCCACAAGTTCATCTTTGATGATACCAGCCCATACCAGTACCCCACCTCCACCTTGCTGGTGTCTGAGTCGGAGAGGAGCTCTCTGCCCTATACTGATCCAGCCTCTGGCCCATCTAGAGTCACTCTAATTTCATTAGTCCATAAAACCTTTGAAAAGTCAGTCTTAAGATATTTCTTGGCCCAGTCTTGACGTTTTATCTTATGTTTCTTGTTCAAAGATGGTCGTTTTTCAGCCTTCCTTACCTTGGCCATGTCCCTGAGTATCGCATACCTTGTGCTTTTTGATACTCCAGTAACGTTGCAGCTCTGAAATATGGCAAAACTGGTGGCAAATGGCATCTTGGCAGCTCCACGCTTGATTTTCCTCAATTCATGGGCAGTTATTTTGCACCATTTTTGCCCAACTCGCTTCTTGTGACCCTGTTGGCTATTTGCTATGAATCGCTTGATTGTTCGGTGATCACGCTTCAAAAGTTTGGCAATTTCAACACTGCTGCATCCCTCTGCAAGACATCTCACAATTTTGGACTTTTCAGAGCCCGTCAAATCTCTCTTCTGACCCATTTTGCCAAAGGAAAGAACGTTGCCTAATTAAGCACACCTAATATATGGTTTTGATGTCATTAGACAACACCCCTCCTCATTACAGAGATGCACATCACCTGATTTACTTAATTGGTAGTTGGCTCTCAAGCCTGAACAGCTTGGAGTAGGACAACATGTATAAAAAGTATCATGTGATCAAAATACAACTTGCCTAATAATTCTGCACGCAGTGTAATACTCCATACATAATGGACCCCATATAATGCTCCATACAGTATATAATGGGCCCCATATATTGCTACATATATAATGGGCCACATATAATGCTCCATACAGAATGGGCACCATATAACGCTCTAGTATATGATAGGTCACATATAATGCTCCATGCAGTATATCAATTACATATTCCTTTGAAAAATAGCACAAAGAAAAATGAAGTGTAGAAAAAAGAATATATTTAAAATATGATTTTATTAGACAAATATTAAAATTTTAACAAAGACTGTTACCAGTAAGGAAAACACAAGTGTGGAGAGGGAAAGGGGGAGGGGTTGTGAGCCACCAGACTAAAAGTAGAGAACAAAACTGCACTGCATCATATAAGGTTAGAGGAAGTAAACCCGATATTAAGATGCTGGTAATTATATTAGAGAAAACAGGCTAGGTATACAAAAAATGTTATATAATTAATCACAGGGAACCCCAAGAAATCCCAAAAAAATCTTGTTACTAAATTGGTATATAGATGTGGAATGAATGTATATCTATCCGGATAGGCAGGGTAACCTGCTATATGAACCTGAAAGGTATATCCACAACAAGTACCAAGGTGGAGATATTCCCACCAAAGAGACAAGTATAGTAGGGGAAAAGGGTTTACCTGTGGTGCAAGATAAGAAAGGTGATGCCTAGCACTGATGATGCAAGTGCAGATGGTTCCCCGGTGCCCGACAAGCGCTGTTTCGCCGTAGCTTCTTCAATAGGGGCGAGGACGAGGGTTTAGGAAGTGTGCGGGGTTTTTATGCAGCGTTACCAGGTGATGCTGTGATGAGACCGGAAGTGTCACAGACGGCTTCAGATTGCGCACGCATAACAGGGCCGTCCCACCATGCAAAAGGGACTTGTGAGATTGCGCACCATGGCACGCAGTGGAACGCACTGCGGTCATGTGTTGGGCGCCTCCCACAAGTCAGTGGGGGAACCGGACCCCGCGCGTGCGCAGAGCCTATTGTAAATAGCCCGAGAGGGGAGGGAATAGTCATCGCAGGCAGCTTTCCAAAGCGCACACGTACAGGGGACGTCCCTCCATACCAATGGGGCTTCTGGGCATGCGCATCATGACACGCAGTGGAACGCACTGCAGTCACGTAAATAGCGTCTCCCAGAAGTCAAGGGGGACCGGACCCCGCGCGTGCGCAATACTGCCCGGGATGAAATAGTGAACTGGACAACCATATTTCATCTATAAAGAATATGATAAATGTAAGACGCTAAGATTCTGCCCGCATTGACAGAGAAGAAAAAAAGTGGGTGAAGCGTGAAGGTATCGCAGGCATAATGCAAAAATTACTCAGGAAGAGGGGCATAAATAAAAAAAGAAAATATATACTGATAACAGTATGTATGTACCTAAGTAAAAAATACAATTGAATAAAGTGCAAAAAAGTGATAAAAAACCGATATCATTATCTCAAGGGCAAGGACATTGAACAGAAATAAGTGCACACATAAATGCATGGGAAGGAAGATAATAGGAGTATATGTTTAAATTCAAAAGGTGTCGTCCCAGTATTGTACAAAAGTGCCAATAGTGCCAAATTGGTGATAACAATATAAATCTGTGTGAAAAAAGGTTAAACAGCCAGTTTTCTTCTCTCTTATTATATTTTTGGTTGTCAGCATGTCCCTCACAAAGAAACCTGCGGGGAAGGTCAGTCCACGAGGCAGAGCACACTGTCCAAGCAGGAATAGCCATCAGGTGAAAAGCCAGGGGGACACAACGATCACAAGCAACATCAACTGGGTATGCGAAACTAAGGTAAAAAAACATACACGGTTAATTATACACTTTAGAATAGGTTAAAATACATAACAAACCCCTACGATAAAAAGAGAAAAAGTTTAAAAACAATTATACATACAAATTAAAAACATCCTAAAAAACCGGTCCTATATTAGGTGAGTATTGCAGTTACAAAAATGAGTTGAAACCAAAGCTTTCATTAAGGCCACGTGGGGCGATTGTACCAAGTCTATAAATCCATTTACTTTCTAATTGTGCTAAGGACTTGGCCAAATCGCCTCCACGTGTCCCCAAATTGATCTGATCAATGGCCTTAAATATTAATCCATTGGGATTGCAATCGTGCCTGATTTTGAAGTGGCGCGGTAGAGTCTTTAAAAGAGAGAGGTCCTGGATTGTTTTAGCCTTTTCTATATCAATGACATGTTCCCGTACGCGTATTTTTACCTCCCGAGTGGTCATACCAATATACACCAGGCCACATAAACATGTGGCATGGTATATGACGCCCTGGGAGGAACATGTAAGATGTTTCCGAATATCCAGGGTCTTAGATCCATCAGCATTAGAAAAAGAAAAAGCCCTTTTCATATTGAGACACCCCTTGCACATCCCACATGGGAAAAATCCCTGTTGCAATGGTTTTTGTCTGGATTCAGGAGTGGGGTCATAATGGCTATGTACTAATAAATCCCGTAAGTTCCTACTTCTTCTTGCTACCATTGATGGGCCCGGAGGGAGAATTTTTTGGAGGATTGGGTCGGTCATAAGAATATTCCAATGCTTATTGAATAATGACTTGATGTCATTCCAACGGTTGTTGTATGTTGTGATGAATCTTACCTGGTTTCCAGTTTCTTTTAGCTTTTTTTGGGTGGAGTATAGTAAGTGATCCCTCGGGGTATTTTTAGCTCTTCTATAGCCTTTCCTAATATTTCTTTTACTATACCCGCGTTGTAAAAACCTATGGGTAAGATCCACCGCCTGTTTTTCGAAGTCAGATTCTTCAGAGCAAATGCGTTTAGCTCTGAGAAACTGCCCTATTGGAATTCCTTTGATGATTGTAGGTAGATGGGAGGAAGTGGCATGTAACAGAGAGTTGGTTGCCGTGGGCTTTCTGTAAAGATCAGTGTGTATGGTGCCCTCAGATACTTGGATTTTAATGTCCAAGAATTCCAAAATCATTCCCGATTTATACGTTAAAAAAATGTTAAGATTGTTATTATTCAACTTTGACATTAGATTCTGCAGACCCTGGGGTGTTCCCTCCCAAATAAACCATACATCATCGATGTATCTCATCCACCCCTGGACCCATTGTATCTCTGGAATGGTATCTCCTTGAAAAATTTCTCTTTCCCATGCCCCCCAAAAAAGATTGGCATACGAGGGGGCACAAGAGGCCCCCATTGCTGTGCCTTGAGTTTGGAGGTAGGTATGTCTATTGAAAGTGAAGATGTTATGAGTTAACAGGAATTTCAAAAGGGTGAGGATAAGTGGAATAATAGTTCTATCCAAATCACTGGTCTGCAAATACCATTCTACTGCTTTCAGTCCATCCGTGTGCCTGATGGAGGTATATAGGGCCTCCACGTCGGCTGTGACCATAATCATATGGTCATCCAGAGACAAGTTGTTAAGTCTCTGGAGAGCCGACGTGGTGTCCTGAATATAGGATGGTAGAGTAGATACCAGTGGCTTGAGAAAGAAATCTATGAAATCTGAGATAATTTCACATAAACTACCATTGCCAGAGATTATGGGCCTACCTGGGGGATCAACAGGATCCTTGTGGAGTTTAGGGATCAGGTACAGAGTGGGTAACTTAGGATGTAATTTCTGTATAGTCTCCACCATTTTTTTCGTAATAATCCCTTGGTCAAAGGCCTTTTCAATTATTTCTAGCAGGTCAGCATGATGTCTAGTAAGGGGATTAAATGTTAATTTCTTGTAGCAACCTGGTGCATTTAGTAATTTGTAAGCTTGTTGTTCATACATGTTGACCGGCCATATTACCAGATTACCGCCTTTGTCCGCTGGTTTAAAGACTACGTCTTTTAAGGATTGTAAGTGAACCAAAGCTTGTTTTTCTTCTTTTTTTATGTTAGAAGGCCAGATCGGTTTCTCAGATAGCGATTCAATTTCACTAGTGAGGACTCTCGTGAAGACATCTATGGCCGGACATGTTTTAATAGGGGGAAATTTCCGTGATTTGTTAAAAAGGTTGTGAGGAAATTTACCTACCTGGGCAGATGCATTCTCCTGTAATAGTTCCTCAAGATTTCTCAGTGCTTCCCTTTCTTCCACTGTGGAGAAGGTATCATGGATATCACTTTTGTGATGGAATTTTTTAAGAATGAGTTTCCTAGAGAAGAGGTGTAAATCACGAACTGCCGTGAAAGTATCCAACCGACAGGTAGGTGAAAAGGTCAGCCCTCTCTCAAGGAGTCTCACTTCAGCCATTGATAATTCATATTTTGACAAGTTAATTACCTTGAGTTGGTCCCCCTGAGTGCGTAAGGCTTTTGATCTTGTGAAGATGTCTGGTAGTCTTTTATCAATCCTTGATGCCTCACTAGTAGTGTTTTCTCCATCACTTTGTGAGGTATTGGCATCCGAGGTTGAAATTGCCGAACTGGCAGAAGGACTACGACGCTGATTACTTTTAGTTGTCTTTTTATCCTTCTGTTTATTTCTTCCCTGGTGGTTTGATTTTTTATTTTGCCATCTATATATCTTATCTGTATCGTAATCATTTAAATCTCTTTGAAACTTTCGGGTTTTATTCTGACAAACCTCCTTTTCCCACCTATCTACATCTTTATTGATTTCAGTCATAATTTGATCAAAGTTCTCTACTGGAATATCTTTCATGAGAAGTTGTTCACATTCCTCAATTTCCAAGTCCAAAGCCGTCAGTGACATAGAATTTTTATCGATAATAATCTGGATAAATTCCAGGGAGCATGTTGTAGCTGTTGAAAGCCATCTTTTAATTAATACATCATCCTCTAATTCAAAAGACGGATATAGTTGAACTCGCAGTCCCCTGGGGATAATTTGCTTATCCATATAGTTTTCCAAGGCCGACCTATTCCACCATATACGTGTCTTTTTATACAGAGCATTCCTGTATTGCTTGATCAGATCCTTGTTGATAGTAACTGCATCCTCATTAGTCTTGGTGGCCCCTTGCTTAAATAACTCGGATGCCTTGGCCTGCCAGGTTTTTTCCCTGGCTTTAAAGTCCATTTTACGGACAAAGCGGACAATCTGTCTATAAGATACAGAGATAATTAATATTCCCATAGTCCTTATTTTATAGGGCTAAGAAGCACTTCATAATATCAATCAATTACATATTCCTTTGAAAAATAGCACAAAGAAAAATGAAGTGTAGAAAAAAGAATATATTTAAAATATGATTTTATTAGACAAATATTAAAATTTTAACAAAGACTGTTACCAGTAAGGAAAACACAAGTGTGGAGAGGGAAAGGGGGAGGGGTTGTGAGCCACCAGACTAAAAGTAGAGAACAAAACTGCACTGCATCATATAAGGTTAGAGGAAGTAAACCCGATATTAAGATGCTGGTAATTATATTAGAGAAAACAGGCTAGGTATACAAAAAATGTTATATAATTAATCACAGGGAACCCCAAGAAATCCCAAAAAAATCTTGTTACTAAATTGGTATATAGATGTGGAATGAATGTATATCTATCCGGATAGGCAGGGTAACCTGCTATATGAACCTGAAAGGTATATCCACAACAAGTACCAAGGTGGAGATATTCCCACCAAAGAGACAAGTATAGTAGGGGAAAAGGGTTTACCTGTGGTGCAAGATAAGAAAGGTGATGCCTAGCACTGATGATGCAAGTGCAGATGGTTCCCCGGTGCCCGACAAGCGCTGTTTCGCCGTAGCTTCTTCAATAGGGGCGAGGACGAGGGTTTAGGAAGTGTGCGGGGTTTTTATGCAGCGTTACCAGGTGATGCTGTGATGAGACCGGAAGTGTCACAGACGGCTTCAGATTGCGCACGCATAACAGGGCCGTCCCACCATGCAAAAGGGACTTGTGAGATTGCGCACCATGGCACGCAGTGGAACGCACTGCGGTCATGTGTTGGGCGCCTCCCACAAGTCAGTGGGGGAACCGGACCCCGCGCGTGCACAGAGCCTATTGTAAATAGCCCGAGAGGGGAGGGAATAGTCATCGCAGGCAGCTTTCCAAAGCGCACACGTACAGGGGACGTCCCTCCATACCAATGGGGCTTCTGGGCATGCGCATCATGACACGCAGTGGAACGCACTGCAGTCACGTAAATAGCGTCTCCCAGAAGTCAAGGGGGACCGGACCCCGCGCGTGCGCAATACTGCCCGGGATGAAATAGTGAACTGGACAACCATATTTCATCTATAAAGAATATGATAAATGTAAGACGCTAAGATTCTGCCCGCATTGACAGAGAAGAAAAAAAGTGGGTGAAGCGTGAAGGTATCGCAGGCATAATGCAAAAATTACTCAGGAAGAGGGGCATAAATAAAAAAAGAAAATATATACTGATAACAGTATGTATGTACCTAAGTAAAAAATACAATTGAATAAAGTGCAAAAAAGTGATAAAAAACCGATATCATTATCTCAAGGGCAAGGACATTGAACAGAAATAAGTGCACACATAAATGCATGGGAAGGAAGATAATAGGAGTATATGTTTAAATTCAAAAGGTGTCGTCCCAGTATTGTACAAAAGTGCCAATAGTGCCAAATTGGTGATAACAATATAAATCTGTGTGAAAAAAGGTTAAACAGCCAGTTTTCTTCTCTCTTATTATATTTTTGGTTGTCAGCATGTCCCTCACAAAGAAACCTGCGGGGAAGGTCAGTCCACGAGGCAGAGCACACTGTCCAAGCAGGAATAGCCATCAGGTGAAAAGCCAGGGGGACACAACGATCACAAGCAACATCAACTGGGTATGCGAAACTAAGGTAAAAAAACATACACGGTTAATTATACACTTTAGAATAGGTTAAAATACATAACAAACCCCTACGATAAAAAGAGAAAAAGTTTAAAAACAATTATACATACAAATTAAAAACATCCTAAAAAACCGGTCCTATATTAGGTGAGTATTGCAGTTACAAAAATGAGTTGAAACCAAAGCTTTCATTAAGGCCACGTGGGGCGATTGTACCAAGTCTATAAATCCTGCAGGATTTATACCAAGATATAGATTTGTACCAAGATATAGATTTGTACCAAGTCTATAAATTCGCAGGAAAGCTGCCTGCGATGACTATTCCCTCCCCTCTCGGGCTATTTACAATAGGCTCTGCGCACGCGCGGGGTCCGGTTCCCCCACTGACTTGTGGGAGGCGCCCAACACATGACCGCAGTGCGTTCCACTGCGTGCCATGGTGCGCAATCTCACAAGTCCCTTTTGCATGGTGGGACGGCCCTGTTATGCGTGCGCAATCTGAAGCCGTCTGTGACACTTCCGGTCTCATCACAGCATCACCTGGTAACGCTGCATAAAAACCCCGCACACTTCCTAAACCCTCGTCCTCGCCCCTATTGAAGAAGCTACGGCGAAACAGCGCTTGTCGGGCACCGGGGAACCATCTGCACTTGCATCATCAGTGCTAGGCATCACCTTTCTTATCTTGCACCACAGGTAAACCCTTTTCCCCTACTATACTTGTCTCTTTGGTGGGAATATCTCCACCTTGGTACTTGTTGTGGATATACCTTTCAGGTTCATATAGCAGGTTACCCTGCCTATCCGGATAGATATACATTCATTCCACATCTATATACCAATTTAGTAACAAGATTTTTTTGGGATTTCTTGGGGTTCCCTGTGATTAATTATATAACATTTTTTGTATACCTAGCCTGTTTTCTCTAATATAATTACCAGCATCTTAATATCGGGTTTACTTCCTCTAACCTTATATGATGCAGTGCAGTTTTGTTCTCTACTTTTAGTCTGGTGGCTCACAACCCCTCCCCCTTTCCCTCTCCACACTTGTGTTTTCCTTACTGGTAACAGTCTTTGTTAAAATTTTAATATTTGTCTAATAAAATCATATTTTAAATATATTCTTTTTTCTACACTTCATTTTTCTTTGTGCTATTTTTCAAAGGAATATGTAATTGATTGATATTATGAAGTGCTTCTTAGCCCTATAAAATAAGGACTATGGGAATATTAATTATCTCTGTATCTTATAGACAGATTGTCCGCTTTGTCCGTAAAATGGACTTTAAAGCCAGGGAAAAAACCTGGCAGGCCAAGGCATCCGAGTTATTTAAGCAAGGGGCCACCAAGACTAATGAGGATGCAGTTACTATCAACAAGGATCTGATCAAGCAATACAGGAATGCTCTGTATAAAAAGACACGTATATGGTGGAATAGGTCGGCCTTGGAAAACTATATGGATAAGCAAATTATCCCCAGGGGACTGCGAGTTCAACTATATCCGTCTTTTGAATTAGAGGATGATGTATTAATTAAAAGATGGCTTTCAACAGCTACAACATGCTCCCTGGAATTTATCCAGATTATTATCGATAAAAATTCTATGTCACTGACGGCTTTGGACTTGGAAATTGAGGAATGTGAACAACTTCTCATGAAAGATATTCCAGTAGAGAACTTTGATCAAATTATGACTGAAATCAATAAAGATGTAGATAGGTGGGAAAAGGAGGTTTGTCAGAATAAAACCCGAAAGTTTCAAAGAGATTTAAATGATTACGATACAGATAAGATATATAGATGGCAAAATAAAAAATCAAACCACCAGGGAAGAAATAAACAGAAGGATAAAAAGACAACTAAAAGTAATCAGCGTCGTAGTCCTTCTGCCAGTTCGGCAATTTCAACCTCGGATGCCAATACCTCACAAAGTGATGGAGAAAACACTACTAGTGAGGCATCAAGGATTGATAAAAGACTACCAGACATCTTCACAAGATCAAAAGCCTTATGCACTCAGGGGGACCAACTCAAGGTAATTAACTTGTCAAAATATGAATTATCAATGGCTGAAGTGAGACTCCTTGAGAGAGGGCTGACCTTTTCACCTACCTGTCGGTTGGATACTTTCACGGCAGTTCGTGATTTACACCTCTTCTCTAGGAAACTCATTCTTAAAAAATTCCATCACAAAAGTGATATCCATGATACCTTCTCCACAGTGGAAGAAAGGGAAGCACTGAGAAATCTTGAGGAACTATTACAGGAGAATGCATCTGCCCAGGTAGGTAAATTTCCTCACAACCTTTTTAACAAATCACGGAAATTTCCCCCTATTAAAACATGTCCGGCCATAGATGTCTTCACGAGAGTCCTCACTAGTGAAATTGAATCGCTATCTGAGAAACCGGTCTGGCCTTCTAACATAAAAAAAGAAGAAAAACAAGCTTTGGTTCACTTACAATCCTTAAAAGACGTAGTCTTTAAACCAGCGGACAAAGGCGGTAATCTGGTAATATGGCCGGTCAACATGTATGAACAACAAGCTTACAAATTACTAAATGCACCAGGTTGCTACAAGAAATTAACATTTAATCCCCTTACTAGACATCATGCTGACCTGCTAGAAATAATTGAAAAGGCCTTTGACCAAGGGATTATTACGAAAAAAATGGTGGAGACTATACAGAAATTACATCCTAAGTTACCCTGTTGTGAATTTGGATTCTGGGCTCCCCCGGTGGCCGCTTGTGGAATTGGACTTGTCATCCTCTTTCCTGTTTCACCTGGTTCCATCAGTAGTGGGTGTCGCTATTTAAGCTCATTTCTCTGGTGGTTTCTTGCCGGTCAACAATGTTATCTGATGCCTCTCAGTGCTTGTTCCTGCTTCTAGACAACTACTAGTTAAGTTGGACTTTTGTCCATGTTTTGTTTTGCCTATTTGTTCCAGTTCACAGCTGAAGTTTTGTTACTGTGTCTGGAAAGCTCTCGTTGATCAGGGATTGCTACTCTGGCGTTATGAGTTAATGCCAGAGTTTAAGGTAATCTCTGGATGGTGTTTTGTTAGTGTTTTTCTGCTGACCATGAAAGTATACTATCTGTCTTCTGCTATCTAGTAAGCGGACCTCAAATTTGCTAAGACTATTTTCCTGCTGCGTTTGTAGTTTCATCTGAACTCACCGTCATTATATGTGGGGGGCTACTGTCTTCTTTGGAATATTTCTCTAGAGGTGAGCCAGGTCTTATATTTCCCTCTGCTAGCTATTTAGGTCTTAGGCCAGAGCTGGGCATCTAGCGATAAATAGGAAATGCTACCTGGCTATTTCTAGTTGCGCGGCAGGCTTAGTTCATGGTCAGTATAGTTCCATCTTCCGAGAGCTTGTCCCTCTATAGGCTTGCTATGATCTCTGCCTGCAGAGATCATGACAGTTTGACCGGCCATAAAGTGTTAAAGACCCAGGTTGAGAAAGGAGAGTTATAAGAAGTCTGCTGGAATTTTTTTTTTTTTCCTCCAGTCTGCCTTGCTGCAGTCTTTTTTTCTCTCTCTCCTCCTAATCTCTGTATGCTCTGTGTGCACCTGACAATAATGGATCTCCAGAGTGTAACTGTGGGTTTGAATAATCTCATCACGAAAGTACAAAATTTACAAGATTTTGTGGTACATGCTCCGGTATCTGAGCCGAGAATTCCTTTGCCGGAGTTCTTCACAGGGAATAGAGCTAGCTTCCAGAATTTCCGAAATAATTGTAAGCTTTATTTGTCCCTGAAGTCTCGTTCAGCTGGAGACCCTGCTCAGCAGGTTAGGATTGTGATTTCCTTGCTCAGGGGTGACCCTCAAGATTGGGCCTTCTCATTGCCAGCAGGGGATCCTGCGTTACGCGATGTGGATGCGTTTTTTCTGGCCTTGGGCTTGCTTTATGAGGAACCTCATTTGGAACTTCAGGCAGAAAAAACTTTGATGGCACTATCTCAGGGGCAAGACGAAGCTGAAGTTTTCTGCCAAAAATTCCGTAAATGGTCTGTGCTTACTCAGTGGAATGAGTGCGCTTTGGCGGCAACTTTCAGAGAAGGTCTCTCTGATGCCGTTAAGGATGTTATGGTGGGGTTCCCTTTGCCTGCAGGTCTGAATGAGTCCATGACAATGGCTATTCAGATTGATAGGCGTCTGCGGGAGCGCAAACCGGTGCACCATCTGGCGGTGTCTATGGAAAAGACGCCAGAAAGTATGCAGTGTGATAGAATTCTGTCCAGGAGCGAGCGACAGAATTTTAGACGGAAGAATGGATTGTGTTTCTATTGTGGGGATTCTACTCATGTTATATCAGCATGCTCTAGGCGTACAAAGAAGCTTGATAAGTCTGTTTCCATTGGCACCATTCAGTCTAAGTTTATTTTGTCTGTAACCCTGATTTGCTCTTTGTCATCCATTGCCACGGACGCCTATGTTGACTCTGGCGCCGCTCTGAGTCTTATGGATTGGTCCTTTGCCAATCGTTGTGGTTTTAATTTAGAGCCTTTGGAGACTCTTATTCCTCTGAAGGGGATTGACTCCACCCCATTGGCTAATAATAAACCACAATACTGGACACAAGTAACCATGCTTATCAATCCGGATCACCAGGAGATTATTCGTTTCCTGGTGCTGTATAATTTACATGACGATTTGGTACTGGGATTGCCATGGTTGCAGTCTCACAACCCAGTCTTGGACTGGAGAGCAATGTCTGTGTTGAGCTGGGGATGTAAGGGTATTCATGGGGACGTACCTTTGGTTTCTATTTCGTCGTCCATTCCCTCTGAAGTCCCTGAGTTCCTCTCTGATTATCAAGACGTCTTTGACGAACCCAAGCTTGGGTCGTTACCTCCGCACCGTGAGTGCGATTGTGCCATAGATTTGATACCGGGTTGTAAATATCCAAAGGGTCGTTTGTTTAATTTGTCTGTGCCGGAACATGCTGCTATGCGGGAATATATAAAGGAGTCTTTGGAAAAGGGACATATTCGTCCATCTTCTTCTCCCTTGGGAGCTGGGTTTTTCTTTGTCTCAAAAAAAGACGGCTCTTTGAGACCATGTATTGATTATCGGCTTCTGAATAAGATCACTGTTAAGTATCAATACCCATTGCCATTGCTTACTGATTTGTTTGCTCGTATAGAGGGTGCTAAGTGGTTCTCTAAAATTGATCTTCGTGGGGCGTATAATTTGGTGCGGATCAGGCAGGGGGATGAGTGGAAGACCGCATTTAATACGCCCGAGGGCCACTTTGAGTATTTGGTCATGCCTTTTGGTCTTTCTAATGCCCCTTCAGTTTTTCAGTCTTTTATGCATGATATTTTCCGCGATTTTCTGGATAAATTTATGATAATATATCTGGATGATATTCTGATTTTTTCTGATGACTGGGACTCTCATGTCCAGCAGGTCAGGAGAGTTTTTCAGGTTCTGCGGTCTAATTCTTTATGTGTGAAGGGGTCTAAGTGCGTTTTTGGGGTCCAGAAAATTTCCTTTTTGGGGTATATTTTTTCTCCCTCTTCCATTGAGATGGATCCCGTCAAGGTGCAAGCTATTTGTGACTGGACTCAGCCCTCCTCTCTTAAGGGTCTTCAGAGATTTTTGGGCTTTGCCAACTTTTACCGCCGATTTATTGCTGGTTTTTCGGATGTCGTTAAACCACTGACTGATTTGACCAGACAAGGCGCTGATGTTGCTAATTGGTCCCCTCATGCTGTAGAGGCCTTTCAGGAGCTTAAGCGCCGTTTTGCCTCTGCCCCTGTGTTGCGTCAGCCTGATGTGAATCTGCCTTTTCAGGTTGAGGTTGACGCTTCGGAGATCGGAGCTGGGGCAGTGTTGTCGCAGAAAGGTTCCGACTGCTCCGTCATTAGGCCTTGTGCCTTCTTTTCTCGCAAATTTTCGCCCGCAGAGCGGAATTATGATGTTGGGAATCGGGAGCTTTTGGCCATGAAGTGGGCGTTTGAGGAGTGGCGCCATTGGCTCGAGGGGGCTAGGCATCAGGTGGTGGTATTGACTGACCACAAAAATTTGATTTATCTTGAGACTGCCAGACGCCTGAATCCTAGACAGGCGCGCTGGTCTTTATTTTTTTCTCGCTTTAATTTTGTGGTGTCATACCTACCGGGTTCTAAGAATGTTAAGGCAGATGCCCTTTCTAGGAGTTTTGACCCGGACTCTCCTGGTAATTCTGAACCCACAGGTATCCTTAGGGAGGGAGTAATTTTGTCGGCTGTTTCTCCTGATCTGCGGCGGTCCTTGCAAGAGTTTCAGGCGGATAGACCGGATCGTTGTCCGCCTGATAGACTGTTTGTTCCGGATGATTGGACCAGCAGAGTCATCTCTGAGGTACATTCTTCTGCATTGGCAGGTCATCCCGGAATTTTTGGTACCAGGGATTTGGTGGCAAGATCCTTCTGGTGGCCTTCTCTGTCACGAGATGTGCGAGTCTTTGTGCAGTCATGTGACGTTTGTGCTCGGGCCAAGTCTTGTAGTTCTCGGGCTAGCGGACTGCTGTTGCCCTTGCCTATTCCTAAGAGGCCTTGGACACACATCTCGATGGATTTTATTTCAGATCTGCCTGTTTCCCAGAAGATGTCTGTCATCTGGGTGGTCTGTGACCGTTTCTCTAAAATGGTCCATTTGGTTCCTCTGCCCAAGTTGCCTTCTTCTTCTGAGTTGGTTCCTCTGTTTTTTCAGAATGTTGTCCGATTGCACGGTATTCCTGAGAATATTGTTTCTGACAGAGGTACCCAATTTGTGTCTAGATTTTGGCGGGCATTCTGTGCTAGGATGGGCATAGATTTGTCTTTTTCATCTGCTTTTCACCCTCAGACTAATGGCCAGACCGAGCGGACTAATCAGACCCTTGAGACATATCTGAGGTGTTTTGTCTCTGCTGACCAGGATGATTGGGTTGCTTTTTTGCCATTGGCAGAGTTCGCCCTCAATAATCGGGCCAGTTCTTCCACCTTGGTGTCCCCGTTTTTCTGTAATTCGGGGTTTCACCCTCGATTTTCCTCCGGTCAGGTGGAATCCTCGGATTGTCCTGGAGTGGATGCGGTGGTGGAGAGATTGCATCACATCTGGGGGCAGGTTATGGACAATTTGAAGTTGTCCCAGGAGAAGACTCAGCGTTTTGCCAACCGTCATCGTCGTGTTGGTTCTCGGCTTTGTGTTGGAGATTTAGTGTGGTTGTCTTCTCGTTTTGTCCCTATGAGGGTCTCTTCTCCTAAGTTTAAACCTCGGTTCATCGGCCCTTATAGAATATTGGAGATTCTTAATCCTGTTTCTTTCCGTTTGGACCTCCCTGCGTCCTTTTCCATTCATAACGTTTTTCATCGGTCGTTATTGCGCAGGTATGAGGTACCTGTTGTACCTTCAGTTGAGCCTCCTGCTCCGGTGTTGGTTGAGGGTGAGTTGGAGTACGTTGTGGAGAAAATTTTGGACTCTCGTGTTTCCAGACGGAAACTCCAGTATCTGGTCAACTGGAAGGGTTACGGCCAGGAGGATAATTCTTGGGTCAATGCATCTGATGTTCATGCTTCTGATCTTGTTCGTGCCTTCCATAGGGCTCATCCTGGTCGCCCTGGTGGATCTGGTGAGGGTTCGGTGCCCCCTCCTTGAGGGGGGGGTACTGTTGTGAATTTGGATTCTGGGCTCCCCCGGTGGCCGCTTGTGGAATTGGACTTGTCATCCTCTTTCCTGTTTCACCTGGTTCCATCAGTAGTGGGTGTCGCTATTTAAGCTCATTTCTCTGGTGGTTTCTTGCCGGTCAACAATGTTATCTGATGCCTCTCAGTGCTTGTTCCTGCTTCTAGACAACTACTAGTTAAGTTGGACTTTTGTCCATGTTTTGTTTTGCCTATTTGTTCCAGTTCACAGCTGAAGTTTTGTTACTGTGTCTGGAAAGCTCTCGTTGATCAGGGATTGCTACTCTGGCGTTATGAGTTAATGCCAGAGTTTAAGGTAATCTCTGGATGGTGTTTTGTTAGTGTTTTTCTGCTGACCATGAAAGTATACTATCTGTCTTCTGCTATCTAGTAAGCGGACCTCAAATTTGCTAAGACTATTTTCCTGCTGCGTTTGTAGTTTCATCTGAACTCACCGTCATTATATGTGGGGGGCTACTGTCTTCTTTGGAATATTTCTCTAGAGGTGAGCCAGGTCTTATATTTCCCTCTGCTAGCTATTTAGGTCTTAGGCCAGAGCTGGGCATCTAGCGATAAATAGGAAATGCTACCTGGCTATTTCTAGTTGCGCGGCAGGCTTAGTTCATGGTCAGTATAGTTCCATCTTCCGAGAGCTTGTCCCTCTATAGGCTTGCTATGATCTCTGCCTGCAGAGATCATGACATTACCCACTCTGTACCTGATCCCTAAACTCCACAAGGATCCTGTTGATCCCCCAGGTAGGCCCATAATCTCTGGCAATGGTAGTTTATGTGAAATTATCTCAGATTTCATAGATTTCTTTCTCAAGCCACTGGTATCTACTCTACCATCCTATATTCAGGACACCACGTCGGCTCTCCAGAGACTTAACAACTTGTCTCTGGATGACCATATGATTATGGTCACAGCCGACGTGGAGGCCCTATATACCTCCATCAGGCACACGGATGGACTGAAAGCAGTAGAATGGTATTTGCAGACCAGTGATTTGGATAGAACTATTATTCCACTTATCCTCACCCTTTTGAAATTCCTGTTAACTCATAACATCTTCACTTTCAATAGACATACCTACCTCCAAACTCAAGGCACAGCAATGGGGGCCTCTTGTGCCCCCTCGTATGCCAATCTTTTTTTGGGGGCATGGGAAAGAGAAATTTTTCAAGGAGATACCATTCCAGAGATACAATGGGTCCAGGGGTGGATGAGATACATCGATGATGTATGGTTTATTTGGGAGGGAACACCCCAGGGTCTGCAGAATCTAATGTCAAAGTTGAATAATAACAATCTTAACATTTTTTTAACGTATAAATCGGGAATGATTTTGGAATTCTTGGACATTAAAATCCAAGTATCTGAGGGCACCATACACACTGATCTTTACAGAAAGCCCACGGCAACCAACTCTCTGTTACATGCCACTTCCTCCCATCTACCTACAATCATCAAAGGAATTCCAATAGGGCAGTTTCTCAGAGCTAAACGCATTTGCTCTGAAGAATCTGACTTCGAAAAACAGGCGGTGGATCTTACCCATAGGTTTTTACAACGCGGGTATAGTAAAAGAAATATTAGGAAAGGCTATAGAAGAGCTAAAAATACCCCGAGGGATCACTTACTATACTCCACCCAAAAAAAGCTAAAAGAAACTGGAAACCAGGTAAGATTCATCACAACATACAACAACCGTTGGAATGACATCAAGTCATTATTCAATAAGCATTGGAATATTCTTATGACCGACCCAATCCTCCAAAAAATTCTCCCTCCGGGCCCATCAATGGTAGCAAGAAGAAGTAGGAACTTACGGGATTTATTAGTACATAGCCATTATGACCCCACTCCTGAATCCAGACAAAAACCATTGCAACAGGGATTTTTCCCATGTGGGATGTGCAAGGGGTGTCTCAATATGAAAAGGGCTTTTTCTTTTTCTAATGCTGATGGATCTAAGACCCTGGATATTCGGAAACATCTTACATGTTCCTCCCAGGGCGTCATATACCATGCCACATGTTTATGTGGCCTGGTGTATATTGGTATGACCACTCGGGAGGTAAAAATACGCGTACGGGAACATGTCATTGATATAGAAAAGGCTAAAACAATCCAGGACCTCTCTCTTTTAAAGACTCTACCGCGCCACTTCAAAATCAGGCACGATTGCAATCCCAATGGATTAATATTTAAGGCCATTGATCAGATCAATTTGGGGACACGTGGAGGCGATTTGGCCAAGTCCTTAGCACAATTAGAAAGTAAATGGATTTATAGACTTGGTACAATCGCCCCACGTGGCCTTAATGAAAGCTTTGGTTTCAACTCATTTTTGTAACTGCAATACTCACCTAATATAGGACCGGTTTTTTAGGATGTTTTTAATTTGTATGTATAATTGTTTTTAAACTTTTTCTCTTTTTATCGTAGGGGTTTGTTATGTATTTTAACCTATTCTAAAGTGTATAATTAACCGTGTATGTTTTTTTACCTTAGTTTCGCATACCCAGTTGATGTTGCTTGTGATCGTTGTGTCCCCCTGGCTTTTCACCTGATGGCTATTCCTGCTTGGACAGTGTGCTCTGCCTCGTGGACTGACCTTCCCCGCAGGTTTCTTTGTGAGGGACATGCTGACAACCAAAAATATAATAAGAGAGAAGAAAACTGGCTGTTTAACCTTTTTTCACACAGATTTATATTGTTATCACCAATTTGGCACTATTGGCACTTTTGTACAATACTGGGACGACACCTTTTGAATTTAAACATATACTCCTATTATCTTCCTTCCCATGCATTTATGTGTGCACTTATTTCTGTTCAATGTCCTTGCCCTTGAGATAATGATATCGGTTTTTTATCACTTTTTTGCACTTTATTCAATTGTATTTTTTACTTAGGTACATACATACTGTTATCAGTATATATTTTCTTTTTTTATTTATGCCCCTCTTCCTGAGTAATTTTTGCATTATGCCTGCGATACCTTCACGCTTCACCCACTTTTTTTCTTCTCTGTCAATGCGGGCAGAATCTTAGCGTCTTACATTTATCATATTCTTTATAGATGAAATATGGTTGTCCAGTTCACTATTTCATCCCGGGCAGTATTGCGCACGCGCGGGGTCCGGTCCCCCTTGACTTCTGGGAGACGCTATTTACGTGACTGCAGTGCGTTCCACTGCGTGTCATGATGCGCATGCCCAGAAGCCCCATTGGTATGGAGGGACGTCCCCTGTACGTGTGCGCTTTGGAAAGCTGCCTGCGATGACTATTCCCTCCCCTCTCGGGCTATTTACAATAGGCTCTGCGCACGCGCGGGGTCCGGTTCCCCCACTGACTTGTGGGAGGCGCCCAACACATGACCGCAGTGCGTTCCACTGCGTGCCATGGTGCGCAATCTCACAAGTCCCTTTTGCATGGTGGGACGGCCCTGTTATGCGTGCGCAATCTGAAGCCGTCTGTGACACTTCCGGTCTCATCACAGCATCACCTGGTAACGCTGCATAAAAACCCCGCACACTTCCTAAACCCTCGTCCTCGCCCCTATTGAAGAAGCTACGGCGAAACAGCGCTTGTCGGGCACCGGGGAACCATCTGCACTTGCATCATCAGTGCTAGGCATCACCTTTCTTATCTTGCACCACAGGTAAACCCTTTTCCCCTACTATACTTGTCTCTTTGGTGGGAATATCTCCACCTTGGTACTTGTTGTGGATATACCTTTCAGGTTCATATAGCAGGTTACCCTGCCTATCCGGATAGATATACATTCATTCCACATCTATATACCAATTTAGTAACAAGATTTTTTTGGGATTTCTTGGGGTTCCCTGTGATTAATTATATAACATTTTTTGTATACCTAGCCTGTTTTCTCTAATATAATTACCAGCATCTTAATATCGGGTTTACTTCCTCTAACCTTATATGATGCAGTGCAGTTTTGTTCTCTACTTTTAGTCTGGTGGCTCACAACCCCTCCCCCTTTCCCTCTCCACACTTGTGTTTTCCTTACTGGTAACAGTCTTTGTTAAAATTTTAATATTTGTCTAATAAAATCATATTTTAAATATATTCTTTTTTCTACACTTCATTTTTCTTTGTGCTATTTTTCAAAGGAATATGTAATTGATTGATATTATGAAGTGCTTCTTAGCCCTATAAAATAAGGACTATGGGAATATCCATGCAGTATATGATGGGCCCCACATAATGCTCCGTACATAATGTGCCCCACATAAAAGCGGTGCTGCGGAAAAAGTACCTTTAACTGTCACCGTTAAAAGGCGTATCAGTGGTCATTAAGCGGTTAAAAGGAATCTGTGATCAGGTTCTTGCTATTTCATCTAAGAGCTGCATAATATACAGCAAGACAGCCTGATTATATGAATGGGTCACTTACTGGGCTGTATGCAATCAGTGTTTTATCAGTAGAAGTTTAGCAGGAAGCTGCCAGTCAGGGGTGTGACAGAGATACAGTGGCATGTAAATGACAGAAAAATAACAGGAATGTAGAAATTTTTGCAAATTTAATAAAAAAGAAAAACTGTTCTAGTCAGGCCCACGACAGACAAAGGGCTGAAACAGAGGCCCACGGGCCACACCATGCCCTCCCCTGACCGCCGTCAAGCTCCTGCCTTCACCTGCTATCACCGCTATCTGCATCCTCAGTCGTAGACAGTGGTGAATATTTTCCACTAGTCAGCGTATGAGACAGCACATGCGATGACGTCATTACATTGTGCTGCTGACTCTCAGTGCACAGGAGAGCAAAGCGCCGATGGAATGGGAACGAGGTGAGTATGCTGTGTCTTTTTTTTTCAATTGTATGGGATATTTGTATATATATATACCGTAGGTATGTGGGGCTCACACTGCATATATAGATGCTATATGGGGCTCACACTGTATATTTGGAGACTATATATAACATCAGTAGGCGGTTTTATCCATAAACACATGGGATATATATTTGTATCTATAATCAATGTACATACTGAAGATATATTTTATGCCCAAGGATTCTATATGACATGGGGATCTATTTGTTTAAGTGAGGTGACTGAACCTATAAATCTCAATATAAGGAATAAGAGAGAGTGTGCATCAAAAAAATAGGGGTGTGAGTCAAAATATATATATAAGATAAACATTATAATGCAATAGCCATAATCAATTCAGGCCAAAACTCATCCAGGTCAATGGGCTTATATGGCAGGTTTCTCTCATAGGTCGGCAAAACACAGAAAACAGGCACCAACCCAAAGATGCAATAAGAAGGAGTGTGGGGGATCACAGAAAGCAGCCAAATTGTAGCTGCTCATTGAGACCATCTAGGGATATATTTCTCATATGATAGATCCACTTAGCCTTCCTCTGCAATATCAGTCGGTCTCAATCCCCCCCCCCCCACTACTAGGTGGTGTAACCACTTCCATGACCATGAAGTGAAAACAATTCAAATCTCTACCATGTACATCTCTAACGTGCCTTGAAATAGGGGTATCTCGGGAGTTAATAATATCTCCCACATGTTCCCTCACTCTCCTCCGAAACTCCAATTTTGTCTTCCCTATGTAGTGTGGTAGATCATTCCTGTACTGGTGCTGGAAAAGGTATTTGTTCTTAAAATATATCTGCAAAATTTACATTTTCCACATTTAAAATGGCCTTTTTCCCTATTTTCCAACCCCATTAACGGTCTTACAATGAGGGCGTAGGCACTATGCACCAGTTGGTCACGCATGGATCTCTCCTTACAGTAGGTCACAGATGGAGATTCGGAGATAAAGTCGCCCGCATCCGGGTCTGCTTTTAAATATTCCAATACGTTTGTATAACCTGTCTCACTTTTCCTGATTTATTGTCAAAGGTGCCTATAATTCTAACCTGAGATTCAGGATCCTCGTGCTCCTTTTTCTTCATTAGTGATGTCCTGTTTTTTACACTAGCTCCCTTGAATGCATCATTCAACACCTCCAAGGGATACCCTCTGTCAGTGAATCTATCTCTCAGATCACTGGCCTGATGGTAAAACTTTGCGATTGATGAACAATTCCGTCTCACTCGAAGATACTGGCCCTTAGGCATCCCCCTTCTCAAGCTGGGGGGCGGTGGCTGCCTCATAGTAGAAGATTGTTTGTAGCATAGGGCTTACGGAATATTTCTGTGCTAATGCGTCCAGTATCATCTCTAGCAAGCATCAGATCCAGGAAGCTAATTGACTCATGATTGATTTCATATGTCAGTTTTAAACTCACAGAGTTCACATTAAGCTCCCCAACAAATTTGGAGAATAAGTCAGAGCGACCGGACCACAGTATCAGGGCATCGTCCAAGTATCTGCCCCAGAATAGTATTCTAGGGTTCCAGCAGGAGTTTCCATCCTCTCCAAAAACAATGGTGTCCTCCCACCAGCCCAGGAACAGATTAGTATATGTGGGGGCACAGGGGGTCCCCATTGCTGTGCCCCTGAGCTGGTAGAAAAATTAACCATTAAAGAAGAAAAAGTTATGCTTTAGTATGAACTTCATTAGACCCACACAAATTGGTTATGTGCTTGATACTGTAGCCCCCTGGATCTAAGGTAATGCTCTACTGCTCGAAGCCCTATATCGTGGGGGATGTTACTACATAGGGCCTGCACATCAATAGACACCAAGTATGCTTTCTTACCCACAGTTATATCTTTCAGCTTGAGAAGGAGGTCTGAGGTGTCCTTAAAATATGAAGGCAGAGACACCACGAATGGCCTAAGAATTTATCTATGTATAGGCCCGAGTTCTGGCTGATGGCGCCAATCCCAGTAACAATAGGACGACCTTTAAGTGGAGTCAAACCCTTATGCACTTTGGGTAATGCATAGAAGACAACCAGGACTGGAAATTTGGGGTACATATGTAAAATCCCATTCATTCTTGATGTAATTTTTGAATCAAGGGCTCCCCACATTAAACTCTCTAGTTCCCCTAAGAATCTTTCAGTGGGGTCTTCCCTTATGATTTTATATGTATCCTCATCCCTCAGAATTCTATTACACATTTGTAAGTATTTCTCATAATTAAACACCACAAGGTTGCGCCCTTTATCCAAGGATTTGAAAATGTACTCTTTGCTATCTGCAAGTCTATCATGGACTTCCCTCTCCATCTTTGACAAAATAGAGTAATGCCTTGTCAGGGTTAAACTAACAAGCTTTAATTCATTAGTCACTAGCTTAGTAAATATTTCAATGCTACTATGGTCCATATGTGGGGGCATCCTGGTGCTTTTTACCTTTAGGTCCGTGAATGGGCCAAGTCCAGTCTGTCTGTCACCCTCTCTCATTAGGTCCGTGAGTATCCTTACACTAGGGAGATCCTCTTTCATACTTCCCAGGAATTTGCATTCGGTATGCTCATGCATCCTAAAAAATGTTCTCCAAATAAATCAATGTCCTTTACCCAACCAAACTCATCAAATCGGTTTGTGGGTACAAAGGACAACCCTTTAGATAACACATATCTTTCCATTGGGGATAGCGGGTAGAAGGAAACATTAATGATCTTATTCTCATAATTTTTTTTGCAGTGGTATAGACTCCCAGTTTCTCCTCCAAGAAATCTATTCCCACTCCCCTCTCTAAAAAAGATGATGATGATGATGTTGTAGAAGGTCGTAGTGGAGATAGATCTCTTTGGTAACTGCTTCTGGCGGGCATATAATTTCTCCTTTCCTGTCTCTCCCATTTTGCCCTATAGTTTTTTTCCGTGTTCCACCTTGTGTACCCCTACCTCCTGGAACAAAATTTAGTCCTCGATCCGTATCTGATAACTCAAGATCCGAGGACAAAATATCTGTTGTGCCTTCTACTCTTTTTTCTTCTCGAAGGAAGGAGCTAATTTTTTTCTCCTTAAATTCTTGTAGATCCCTTGTAAATTGTTTGTTTCCTACTTTTTATTTCCCCCTGAAATTTTTTAAAGTAATTTCCATATCCAAATTTGTTTGCAGGCCACTTGTCCTGCTCTTACCCCCATTTAGCTTCCTTTTGCAGTCCCTAGCCCCTACTATGACCATTTTACAGCCATTTTAAAGCACTGAAGTTGGGGTCCCCCTTTACTTCTTTTGGGTTTGGGTTCAGGGTTAAGTTCAGGTAAAGTTTGAATACCAAACTGAACTTTTAGCTCTAGTTTGGCCGAACCCAAAGAACCCAAACATCCATGGGTCATAAAAACTTGATTCCAGCTCACCTAGTAGCACTATGCTCATTCCCCTGTGGCTCAGACACCATCCTCGCCCTTGGCTCACAAGGAAAATAGAAAAAATTGTAGTCCGGCTCAACAGCACTGGATTTTCCTTTTCTTTTTCAAAAGAAAATATAGTGCATACAAAAAAAAAATTTACATGACCCAGGTGACACGTTTCGATTGCACTAAGCAGTCTTACTCATGACTCATTTTTTTTCTATTATCCATGGGTCATCCCTAGTCTTTAGCTGTTGCTGAGACTCCGTCTTGTCCCTAGTCTTTAGCTGTTGCTCAGACTCCGTCTTGATGATTAAAATATCGTCAATGTAACGATAGTAGGCCAGAGGCCTAACGGGACATGAGGACAAGAAGTCACTTTCAAGCTTATCCATGAAAGATTTGCATACTGCGGAGCAATTTTACTTCCCATCGCTGTACCAGTCTCCTGTGGATATATGTTGTTATCAAATTCAAAGTAATTGTGGGTGAGCATAAATTTTGTAAATTTCACCACAGAATCAGCATTAATTGCTAAATTTTCCATGGAGATTTGGCAGGCATTTAATCCATCTTGGTGTGGAATATTATTAGCGTACAATGATTCCACATCCATGGTAGCCAGGATGGTTCCTTCCAGTAGACAAAAAATTCCCGATTACAATCCATATTTCCATATATCCATATTTCCAGCCCCCCCCCCCCCACTTCTGTGTTTTAGTCAACCCCCAAATCTAAGAAGCATCATTGTCAGAAGCTCCCTGTTCTCTCCAACAACTACAGAAACATTTACCAGCAACCAGAAAAAATGTAAAACCTGTCCATTTATAATGACCACATCTAATGTAATGTAGTTAATCATATCTACCAAATGTCCAACTGGGGGTCTGTATGTAGGGAGTGGACCAGACAGCAGCTCTTTCCTCTGAGCTATTCAGCTTGCTGGACAGTCCTGTGCTTATCCAAATACTTGTACCTATATTGTTGCTGATGGTCTTCACCCTGAGTTCCCATTGGTCACCACCCTGAGTTCCTGATTGGCTCATCCTGATTGCACACCCTATTTAAAACTGGCCTTATTCTCCTTCCTTGCGTGATTATTGAGCTACCAGCCTTTAGTAAAGTGGCCTTCCACCTGCTGCCTCTTCAAACGACAATGTTGCTCCTGATTTCGACCTCTGGCTTCCCTGACTACGATTCCTGCTTATTCCTTCAAATGACATTGCTGCGCCTGATATCGACCTCTAGCTTCCATAACTATGGTTCCTGTTTATTCCTTCAAACAACATTGGTGCTCCTGAAAACAACCTCTGGCTATCCCCGACTACGCTACCTGCCGATGCTGCCCCTAGTGGTTGCAATATCACTATTCCAAACCAGGTCAGTCCATAACAGGGAGACAGGGCAACAACTTAGAACAAGGATAAATTCTCATTGCCACACAATAAAAGAATAGGTCTACTACTGTATCGCTGAACACAGCATCATGGACATGAAATTACTGGTATTAATAGGTAACTTCAAATCTCAGAGAGACAGAAAAATTTGGAAGTGCAAACTTTTGACAACCTTTGAAACACTCAGTGCAGGAATGAATGTGTTTTATGGATTTATGTATTTCTACATCAACTAAGTAATATGCTCATAAGACCATTTGGGGGCATCACAACCATGGAATAGACTTCATTTACAGGAAAATAAAACTTTCACACTCCTTATCTATGAACTGTTCCAGTATTTATGGACACAACTGTTTATCCCTCTCCCATACTGAAAGTTCTGCTTCACATCACTTGTCTTATCTTCTGCAATATTCCTGTGCCCTGTTGTGTATTAATATGTGATTCTTCATATTTTATATTATTTGATGACTGATGAAGAGACCTGAGTAGTCTCAAACGCTTACAATTTGTTACCATCTTTTCAGTTAGCCATTAAAAAGTATCAACCACTGAGGACTCTCAAATCTTAATATTTTTCTATCTACTGGCTAACACGGTACAAAGATATATATTTTTTACTGCAAACTATAAAGAAATTACATTTTTTTTTACTAAAATATTTGTGAGTCGCCTGCCAGGGCTGTTGGATACTCGGTTCCGGGTCTGATACTTAAAGGGGATGTCACAGTGGCTGCGACCCAGTCCGTGGCCCTGGGCACCCAAGTAAAAATAGTCTTTAAAGGGGTTTGAAATAAAGTTCGTGTTCGTGATGCCACCTGTGGTATTTGGTCAGAGGGGTCCGACACTGCTTAAAGGGGTCAGCTGGGGTGATGTTATGGCAGCTAAGATGGTGTAACTTCCCACAGGTGAAGTAGATCCCCAGGGCTCTCGGTATGTAGGTGAAGATGGTGAGTGGTGCAGTAAAGAACGGAGGACACGGGTTTGCAGTCTGTTTACCTGGTTTACTGAAGGCAGCCACAGTCCAGGGCACCAAATCACAGGTACAGGCAAGGACCGGCTGGCTTGGAAGCGAATTCAGAGTCCCCTTTACCAGGTGGAGATTAAAGCCTTCCTACTAGCGCGGTGATGTAGTCCCTTGCTGCCTGTGACTTCTATCAAGGTCCTCACGGTTCTCTCTGTCCTCCATAAAGGTGGGACACTGACCCATATGACAGGTGGCTCGAACCTTTTTAAGGGTCTCTATCATGACCCGGGCTCTATGTGCCACTGTGCCTCCTGGGTGTTAGGGTGGACAAGTTACATGTAGTCCAGCTGTCATGCCGGTTTCTGCTGTGCCTCTTAGAGTCCGACACAACCTCAGTCTTCCGGCTACCAGAATCTGAGCTCTGCAGGGAGGTAGCCCAGTCACAGCTATCCTCCCCAGTTGTCACTCTCCTGTGCTTTGCTCTCCTGCACGCTCACTAAACGCTGTTCTCCCTTCCGTACTCTCTCAATCCTGGCGCTGCAGCATCTCTGGCTGCACGGCCCCTCATATGTCTCTCGGCCTCAGACTGCTCCAGTATGCTGTCAGGCACTAACTAACTCACTTTCCCTCCAGACCAGAATATACATCTAGGGGAACCACCCACAAGCTGGATCAGAGCTCCCCCTTCTGGCCTGGAGTGTGAACATGTTGTGTGCTTTGTGGTTACCTGATAGAAGAGATCTTCCCTTGCTTCCAAGCGTGACATCACTCTCCCCGTGAGGAAAGCAATGCGCCCCCCCCCCCCCCCCCCGTTAGATTCAGTACTCCCGGATTGGGAAAAGAAGAACAATAACTGGTTAATAAAAGACATACAAAAACATTTTTGGGTATGCATGGAAACAGGTTAAACAGGTAAATATATGTAAACTTGGGCTTCCCTTTATGGGAGGTAATTAATACTTGTAACTAGGGTTGAGCGATACCGTCCGATACTTGAAAGTATCGGTATCGGAAAGTATCGGCCGATACCGGCAAAGTATCGGATCTAATCCGATACCGATACCCGATACCAATACAAGTGAATGGGACTCAAGTATCGGACGGTAAATCAGCCCTTTCTGTCCTTCTATATGGGGTTCTGGAGGGGGGGGAGAGTGTGGGCGGTGCGTGGGCGGAGACTGTGTGTCTCTGTGCGGGCGGGGTCTGTGCGGGCCTGCCAGGGATCTCATTCTATGCGGCCGGCGCTGTATGCCCAGGCTTGATGCGGCGTGCCGGGGCTTGATGCGGCGTGGGAGGGCTCTGCGGCGTGCTGGGGGGGTCTATGCGGCGTGAGGGGGTCTAAGCGGCGTGCTGGGGGGTCTATGCGGCGTGAGGGGCTCTCTGCGGCGTTCTGGGGCGTCTATGCGGCGTGCTGGGGGATCTATGCGGCGTGAGGGGCTCTCTGCGGCGTTCTGGGGCGTCTATGCGGCGTGCTGGGGGGTCTATGCGGCGTGCTGGGGGGTCTATGCGGCGTGCTGGGGGGTCTATGCGGCGTGCGGGGGTCTCAGCGGCGTGCGGGGGTCTCTGCGGCGTGCTGGGGGGTCTCTGCGGCGTGGGGGGGTCTCTGCGGCGTGGGGGGGGTCTCTGCGGCGTGCGGGGGTCTCAGTGCGGGCATCGTCCGATGGGACTACAAGTCCCATCGGGATATGCCTGCTACACTGACAGTGATTGACACATTAGCCAATGATGGGACAGTAGTAGTCCCATCATCCGGCTAATGTGTTGAATGAAAAAAAAAAAAATACTCCATACATACATTCTACATACATAAATACATATAGACATACAGTACATTCATACATTACATACATGACATACATTACATTAAACATAGATTACATACTCACCATTACTTGTCATTTTGATCCCCGAAGCCAGTGTCATCTATAAAAAATGTGAAAAAAACAAACAACCAATATACTCCCTGTCCGCAGAAATCCACGAGTGTCCCACGACGATCTCCCGTGGAGAGCAGCAGCATCAAATAATGCGACCGCTCTCTAGGGGCTCAGAAACACAATGACGGGAGGAAGGTATCCTTCCGCCACTGTATTCCTCCGCCGCTGTAAAAAAAAAAGTCCCTAGTCTCACTTTATGGCATTGCTGTATGAGACATTTTCCCATGCAGCAATTATATAAAGTGACACTTTGAACTCAGGTAACCTCAGTGATGCACTGCAGGAGCCATTGTCTCCTGTCAGTGTGTCACTGAGGGTCCTATAGAGCAGTGACGTCACCCGATGTCACTGTTCTATAGGGGAGATCGTCGTGGGACACTCGTTATTAATTGGACTACGGCGGACAGGTAGTATGCGGTTTATTATTTTACGTTTTTTGCAGGCGCTGAAGTATGGTAAGTATGGTGAAATGAAGAATATTAAAATACTTTTTCCTAATGTGTGCGTGTTTTATTAACCCTTTTCTTACTATTGGATTAATAACGGATAGGCGTCTTATTGACGCCTCTCCGTTATTAACCCGGCTTAATGTCACCTTACGATAGCAAGGTGACATTAACCCCTTATTACCCCATATCCCACCGCTACACGGGAGTGGGAAGAGAGGGGCTAAGTGCCGGAATTGGCGCATCTTACGGATGCGCCATTTTCGGGGCGGCTGCGGACTGGTATTTGTAGCCGGGGGGGGGGGGGGGGGGCAATATCCATGGCCCCTCTCTAGGCTATGAATATCAGCCCGCAGCTGTCTGCGTAGCCTTTCTGGCTATAAAATATAGGGGGACCCCACGTCATTTTTTTGGGGGGTCCCCCTATTTTAATAGCCAGTAAAGGCTACGCAGACAGCTGCGAGCTGATATTCATAGCAGGCTACAAATATTGGCCCCCGGCCGTCGGCTTTCCCCCTCTGGCGCAGAAAATTGCGCGGGAGCCCACGCCGTTTTTTTCCATTTTTTTTTTTTTAAATTCAACGCTCATAAAGGCCTCTTTCACCCTTGCGTCAGTACGGGTCCGTCCCTATGCATCGAGCCGACGTACCGATGCACGTTGTGAAATTTGTACACGACGTGGGCAGCGGATGCAGTTTTTCAACGCATCCACTGCCCATTCTGAAGTGCGGGGAGGAGGGGGCAGAGTTTCTGCTGCGCATGCGCAGTAGAAAATGGCAGACGCGACGGACAAAAAAACGTTCACTTGAACGTTTTTTCGTGCCGACGGTCCGCCAAAACTCGACGGATCCGTTGCAGAACGGACGCGACGTGTGGCCATTCGTCGCGATCCGTCGCTAATACAAGTCTATGGGGAACAAAAATGCATCCTGCGAGCACATTTGCAGGATCCGTTTTTTTCCGCCAGATCCGTTTTTTCAGTCGGATCCGTTGTTTTCCGCCAGATCGGTTTTTTTCCACCGGATCCGGTTTTTTCCGCTAGATCCGTTTTTTTTCCGCCGGATCCGTTTTTTCCTGCCGGATCCATTTTTTTCCGCCAGATCCGTTTTTTTCTCATAGAGTTGTAATAGCGCCGGATTGCGCCTGATGGCCACACATTTCATCCGTTTTTTGCAGGATTCGTAAAAAAAAAATTTCCGCCGGACGGAAAACTCATAAGAACGTTTTTTGTACGTTATTTTTCATGCATGTTTCCATTCAAATCATGCACATTTTCCGTTTATTTATTTTCCAAAAACCTCATCAAAACCTGCATCAAAACTAAACTGCATGAAAAACCGCACCAAAAACATGCAGCAAAAAAGCACCAAAAACTGCATCAAAAACCGCATCAAAAACTGCACCAAAAACCGCACCAAAAACCTGCAGCAAAAAGCACCAAAAACTGCATCAAAAACCGCATCAAAAACTGCACCAAAAACTGCATCAAAAACCGCACCAAAAACCTGCATCAAAAAAAGCACCAAAAACTGCATCAAAAACTGAACCAAAAACTACATCAAAAACCACACCAAAAACATGCGGTTTTTGATGCAGTTTTTGGTGCTTTTTTGCTGCATGTTTTTGGTGCGGTTTTTGATGTAGTTTTTGGTTCAGTTTTTTATACAGTTTTTGGTGCTTTTTTTGATGCAGGTTTTTGGTGCGGTTTTTGGTGCAGTTTTTGGTGCAGTTTTTGATGCGGTTTTTGATGCAGTTTTTGGTGCTTTTTGCTGCAGGTTTTTGCTGCGGTTTTTGATGTAGTTTTTGGTTCAGTTTTTGATGCAGTTTTTGGTGCTTTTTTTGCTGCAGGTTTTTGGTGCGGTTTTTGATGCAGTTTTTGGTGCAGTTTTTGATGCGTTTTTTGATGCAGTTTTTGGTGCTTTTTTGCTGCAGGTTTTTGGTGCGGTTTTTGATGCAGTTTTTGGTGCGGTTTTTGATGCAGTTTTTGGTGCGGTTTTTGATGCAGTTTTTGGTGCGGTTTTTGATGCAGGTTTTTGGTGCGGTTTTTGATGCTGTTTTTGATGCAGGTTTTTGGTGCGGTTTTTCATGCAGTTTTGATGCAGGTTTTGATGAGGTTTTTGGAAAATAAATAAACGGAAAATGTGCATGATTTGAATGGAAACATGCATGAAAAATAACGGACAAAAAACGTTCCTATGAGTTTTCCGTCCGGCGGAAACAGTTTTTTTTAACGAATCCTGCAAAAAACGGATGAAATGTGTGGCCATCAGGCGCAATCCGGCGCTATTACAACTCTATGAGAAAAAACGGATCTGGCGGAAAAAAATGGATCCGGCAGGAAAAAACGGATCTGGCGGAAAAAAAACGGATCTGGTGGAAAAAAACGGATCCGGTGGAAAAAAACAGATCTGGCAGAAAAAAACGGATCCAATGTAAAAAAAACGGATCTGGCGGAAAAAAACGGATCCGGTGGAAAAAAACCGATCTGGCGGAAAACAACGGATCCGACTGAAAAAACGGATCTGGCGGAAAAAAACGGATCCTGCAAATGTGCTCGCAGGATGCATTTTTGTTCCCCATAGACTTGTATTAGCGACGGATCGCGACGAATGGCCACACGTTGCGTCCGTTCTGCAACGGATCCGTCGAGTTTTGGCGGACCGTCGGCACGAAAAAACGTTCAAGTGAACGTTTTTTTGTCCGTCGCGTCTGCCATTTTCTACTGCGCATGCGCAGCAGAAACTCTGCCCCCTCCTCCCCGCACTTCAGAATGGGCAGTGGATGCGTTGAAAAACTGCATCCGCTGCCCACGTCGTGTACAAATTTCACAACGTGCGTCGGTACGTCGGCTCGATGCATAGGGACGGACCCGTACTGACGCAAGGGTGAAAGAGGCCTTTATGAGCGTTGAATTTAAAAAAAAAAAAAATGGAAAAAAACGGCATGGGCTCCCGCGCAATTTTCTGCGCCAGAGGGGGAAAGCCGACGGCCGGGGGCCAATATTTGTAGCCTGCTATGAATATCAGCTCGCAGCTGTCTGCGTAGCCTTTACTGGCTATTAAAATAGGGGGACCCCCCAAAAAAATGACGTGGGGTCCCCCTATATTTTATAGCCAGAAAGGCTACGCAGACAGCTGCGGGCTGATATTCATAGCCTAGAGAGGGGCCATGGATATTGGCCCCCCCCCCGGCTACAAATACCAGTCCGCAGCCGCCCCGAAAATGGCGCATCCGTAAGATGCGCCAATTCCGGCACTTAGCCCCTCTCTTCCCACTCCCGTGTAGCGGTGGGATATGGGGTAATAAGGGGTTAATGTCACCTTGCTATCGTAAGGTGACATTAAGCCGGGTTAATAACGGAGAGGCGTCAATAAGACGCCTATCCGTTATTAATCCAATAGTAAGAAAAGGGTTAATAAAACACGCACACATTAGGAAAAAGTATTTTAATATTCTTCATTTCACCATACTTACCATACTTCAGCGCCTGCAAAAAACGTAAAATAATAAACCGCATACTACCTGTCCGCCGTAGTCCAATTAATAACGAGTGTCCCACGACGATCTCCCCTATAGAACAGTGACATCGGGTGACGTCACTGCTCTATAGGACCCTCAGTGACACACTGACAGGAGACAATGGCTCCTGCAGTGCATCACTGAGGTTACCTGAGTTCAAAGTGTCACTTTATATAATTGCTGCATGGGAAAATGTCTCATACAGCAATGCCATAAAGTGAGACTAGGGACTTTTTTTTTACAGCGGCGGAGGAATACAGTGGCGGAAGGATACCTTCCTCCCGTCATTGTGTTTCTGAGCCCCTAGAGAGCGGTCGCATTATTTGATGCTGCTGCTCTCCACGGGAGATCGTCGTGGGACACTCGTGGATTTCTGCGGACAGGGAGTATATTGGTTGTTTGTTTTTTTCACATTTTTTATAGATGACACTGGCTTCGGGGATCAAAATGACAAGTAATGGTGAGTATGTAATCTATGTTTAATGTAATGTATGTCATGTATGTAATGTATGAATGTACTGTATGTCTATATGTATTTATGTATGTAGAATGTATGTATGGAGTATTTTTTTTTTTTTTCATTCAACACATTAGCCGGATGATGGGACTACTACTGTCCCATCATTGGCTAATGTGTCAATCACTGTCAGTGTAGCAGGCATAGCCCGATGGGACTTGTAGTCCCATCGGACGATGCCCGCACTGAGACCCCCGCACGCCGCAGAGACCCCCCCACGCCGCAGAGACCCCCCCACGCCGCAGAGACCCCCCAGCACGCCGCAGAGACCCCCGCACGCCGCTGAGACCCCCGCACGCCGCATAGACCCCCCAGCACGCCGCATAGACCCCCCAGCACGCCGCATAGACCCCCCAGCACGCCGCATAGACGCCCCAGAACGCCGCAGAGAGCCCCTCACGCCGCATAGATCCCCCAGCACGCCGCATAGACGCCCCAGAACGCCGCAGAGAGCCCCTCACGCCGCATAGACCCCCCCTCACGCCGCATAGACCCCCCCAGCACGCCGCAGAGCCCTCCCACGCCGCATCAAGCCCCGGCACGCCGCATCAAGCCTGGGCATACAGCGCCGGCCGCATAGAATGAGATCCCTGGCAGGCCCGCACAGACCCCGCCCGCACAGAGACACGCAGTCTCCGCCCACGCACCGCCCACTTTACATTATAGTGATTTTAGCACTGTGGGGACTTCCGATTCCGATACCCGATACCACAAAAATATCGGATCTCGGTATCGGAATTCCGATACCGCAAGGATCGGCCGATACCCGATACTTGCGGTATCGGAATGCTCAACACTACTTGTAACGTTACAGGAACATATTTACAAAAATATAAATAACTTTCAAAAATAGATCTTTTACTATGAGACGTCAACTACCCTTATGGGTATATTATCTTTAAGACCTCCTTTAATCAAAGTGCAAAAACAAACAATAGCTTTACTTTAATTTACTAACTCTTACTATACTATTCAATATTATCTGCATAAAATCCTTCTACCAAACGTTTTCACTATCTCAAAGTGCGACATATTCAACATTTTCTATATTAAGGTAGTGTATTAGATTGTGCAACCAAAATTCAAGTCAATTCATAACAGCAACAACAGTGCAGGGGACCCGTCATAAACCCCCAACGTTGGTTTGGGCGGGCTACAAGACATGTTATCCAGACCAGGTGTTCAGCCACACCAGACGGTTTTGCTATTCAGGTCTCAGGAACAAACAAGGCACTACCCACGCTGGCAATGTGGGTAGAACCAAGAGTGCACCTTGAAGGTGCCAACTATTTACAAGAAAGTTTGTGGACCATTCTCTGTCCATGGCCTCAGTGTCTTTTCGAATAAATGAACTTTTAATGCAGAAACCTTGCCAGGTTAACTTTTAACTATTCACAGTCACTTTAACATTCAGAAATTCTCTATTTTCTCTTATGCTTGCCGGGCCAGGAATTGCTGTCTCTCTTTCTCCTCCCACTGTCTGCAATGCTACCTCCAGGTTATGATGGGGATTTCCCCTTGGAGTGCAATCATGTCCTCCTCCGCGGGTCCCTCTGCGAACACCATGGGTTCTGGAGAGCTAGCCAGGGGTCCACAAGTTGGAATAAGTTGGGTTGCCATCTGACCCAGGCCGCTGTCCTCCCAGTCCCAGAGTAGCCGGTAAAGTACCCCTCAGGGCGTTGGAGTCAGTGGGATTGGAAGGGGCCCACCAGGGTATCATCGAGCCCAGGGGTTACTGCAGAGCTGGCGGCTGGGGTACCCCCGGCGTACGGTGGCATTTCACTGAGGGCCCCGAAACCCTGGTCGGGTGTATATAGCGGTAGAGGTGAGTCGGGCCTAGCCGTCGGGCCTTCCGCCGCCGGGGTCAGGGTCATATCCCTTACCTTTTCTTCTGGAGCTCCGGATCTTCTTTCCAGCTCAGGGCCGTATAAGGTTGCTGGCGGTCATCCGGTAAGGCTCCTGATGATGGCCTCCATCCACCCGGCCACAGTCTCCCGCTGCATCTTCATGAGCTGCCGGGTGAGTCCTTCTACTTCTCTCCACAGGAGGTCCGGATCCAACATCGGTGACTGGTACAGCTCTTGAAGGTCCCGGCTGGGGGAGTCCTTCTGCTCCACTCCACGCTCCGGTGTCCGCTCACCTCCCTCCGCCATGTTGCTTTCTGGCACTGCATCCTCGGTCTCATTTCCAGCGGTTTCATTCCACCACACCCGTCTTCGTGGGCGGTTCTTTCTCTTCTCCCCGCCATCCCAGACTAGGAGGCGGACCTCTCTTGTTAATGGGCATATTTCCTGGACATAATAGTATTGATGAGGGGCGGCCATGGTTTTCACGCCGTTCCTCCAGGTGCCGCCCACGACTACACGCCCTGTTGTGAAATTGGATTTTGGGCTCCCCCGGTGGCCACTGGTGGAATTGAACTGGTGTGCATCATCCTCTCTGTTCACCTGTTTCCATCAGGATGTGGGAGTCGCTATTTAGCCTTGCTCCTCTGTCACTTCCATGCCGGTCAACATTGTAATCAGAAGCCTTTCTGTGCATGTTCCTGCTGCTAGACAACTCCCAGCTAAGTTGGACTTTAGTCCTTGTTTGTTTTTGCATTTTGTTCCAGTTCACAGCTGTAGTTTCGTTTCTGTGTCTGGAAAGCTCTTGTGATCTGAAATTGCCACTCTGATGTTATGAGTTAATACTAGAGTCTTAAAGTAATTTCAGGATGGTGTTTTGATAGTGTTTTCAGCTGACCATGAAAGTGCCCTTTCTGTCTTCCTGCTATCTAGTAAGCGGACCTCAATTTTGCTAAACCTATTTTCATACTACGTTTGTCATTTCATCTAAAATCACCGCCAATATTTGTGGGGGCCTCTGTCTGCCTTTCGGGGAAATTTCTCTAGAGGTGAGCCAGGACTATATTTTCCTCTGCCAGGATTAGTTAGTCCTCCGGCCGGCGCTGGGCGTCTAGGGATAAAACGCAGGCTACGCTACCCGGCTACTGTTAGTTGTGCGGCAGGTTTAGTTCATGGTCAGTTTAGTTTCCATCCTTCCAAGAGCTAGTTCTTATGTTTGCTGGGCTATGTTCTCTTGCCATTGAGAACCATAACAGTTTGACCGGCCAACAAAGGGTTAAATTAATTGACAGAGAAAGGAGAGAAAAGAGAAGTCTGCTGAAGATTTTTTTTTTTTTTTTTTTTCCTTCAGTTCTGAGTGTGCTTGTAATTGAATATCTTGCAAGTCTGCCTATATTGCAGCCTTTCTCTCTCTCTCTCCTTCTAATCCTGGAATGGCTCTGTGTTCACCTGTTTAAAATGGATATTCAGAGTTTAGCTGCAGGTTTGAATAATCTCACCACGAAAGTTCAAAATTTACAAGATTTTGTTGTTCATGTTCCTATATCTGAACCTAGAATTCCTTTGCCTGAATTTTTCTCGGGGAATAGATCTTGCTTTCAAAATTTCAAAAATAATTGCAAGTTGTTTTTGTCCCTGAAATCTCGCTCTGCAGGAGATCCTGCTCAGCAGGTCAGGATTGTGATTTCCTTGCTCCGGGGCGACCCTCAGGATTGGGCTTTTGCATTGGCTCCAGGGGATCCTGCGTTGCTCAATGTGGATGCGTTTTTTCTGGCCTTGGGGTTGCTTTATGAGGAACCTCAGTTAGAACTTCAGGCGGAAAAGGCCTTGATGTCCCTATCTCAGGGGCAAGACGAAGCTGAAATATACTGCCAGAAATTCCGTAAATGGGCTGCGCTTACTCAGTGGAATGAGTGCGCCCTGGCGGCGAATTTCAGAGAGGGTCTCTCTGATGCCATTAAGGATGTTATGGTGGGGTTCCCTGTGCCTGCGGGTCTGAATGAGTCCATGACAATGGCTATCCAGATCGATAGGCGTCTGCGGGAGCGCAAACCTGTGCACCATTTGGCGGTGTCTACTGAGAAGACGCCAGAGAATATGCAATGTGATAGAATTCTGTCCAGAAGTGAACGGCAGAATTTTAGACGAAAAAATGGGTTGTGCTTCTATTGCGGTGATTCAACTCATGTTATATCAGCATGCTCTAAGCGTACTAAGAAGCTTGATAAGTCTGTTTCAATTGGCACTTTACAGTCTAAGTTTATTCTATCTGTGACCCTGATTTGTTCTTTATCATCTATTACCGCGGATGCCTATGTCGACTCTGGCGCCGCTTTGAGTCTTATGGATTGGTCCTTTGCCAAACGCTGTGGGTATGATTTGGAGCCTCTTGAAACTCCTATACCCCTGAAGGGGATTGACTCCACCCCATTGGCTAGCAATAAACCACAATACTGGACACAAGTAACTATGCGGATTAATCCGGATCACCAGGAGATTATTCGCTTTCTTGTGCTGTATAACCTACATGATGTGTTGGTGCTTGGATTGCCATGGCTGCAATCTCATAACCCAGTCCTTGACTGGAAAGCTATGGCTGTGTTAAGCTGGGGATGTAAGGGGACGCATGGGGACGTACCTGTGGTTTCCATTTCATCATCTATTCCCTCTGAGATTCCTGAATTCTTGACTGAATATCGTGACGTTTTTGAAGAACCTAAGCTTGGTTCATTACCTCCGCACCGGGAGTGCGATTGTGCCATAGATTTGATTCCGGGTAGTGGATACCCTAAGGGTCGTTTATTTAATCTGTCTGTGCCTGAACATGCTGCTATGCGAGAATATATAAAGGAGTCCTTGGAAAAGGGACATATTCGTCCTTCGTCATCTCCCTTAGGAGCCGGTTTTTTCTTTGTGGCTAAGAAAGATGGCTCTTTGAGGCCGTGCATTGATTATCGGCTTTTGAATAAGATCACGGTTAAATATCAATATCCGTTGCCACTGCTGACTGATTTGTTTGCTCGCATAAAGGGGGCCAAGTGGTTCTCTAAGATAGATCTCCGTGGGGCGTATAATTTGGTGCGAATTAAGCAGGGGGATGAGTGGAAAACCGCATTTAATACGCCCGAGGGCCACTTTGAGTATTTGGTGATGCCTTTTGGTCTTTCAAATGCCCCTTCAGTCTTTCAGTCCTTAATGCATGACATTTTCCGTGATTATTTGGATAAATTTATGATTGTGTATCTGGATGATATTTTGATTTTTTCGGATGACTGGGACTCTCATGTCCAGCAGGTCAGGAGGGTTTTTCAGGTTTTGCGGTCTAATTCCTTGTGTGTAAAGGGTTCTAAGTGCGTTTTTGGGGTTCAAAAGATTTCCTTTTTGGGATATATTTTTTCCCCCTCTTCCATCGAGATGGATCCTGTCAAGGTTCAGGCTATTTGTGATTGGACGCAACCCTCTTCTCTTAAGAGTCTTCAGAAATTTTTGGGCTTTGCTAACTTTTATCGTCGATTTATTGCTGGTTTTTCTGATGTTGTTAAACCATTGACTGATTTGACTAAGAAGGGTGCTGATGTTGCTGATTGGTCCCCTGCTGCTGTGGAGGCCTTTCGGGAGCTTAAGCGCCGCTTTTCTTCCGCCCCTGTGCTGCGTCAGCCTGATGTTGCTCTTCCTTTTCAGGTTGAGGTCGACGCTTCTGAAATCGGAGCTGGGGCGGTTTTGTCGCAGAGAAGTTCCGATTGCTCCGTGATGAGACCTTGTGCTTTTTTCTCACGTAAATTTTCGCCCGCCGAGCGGAATTATGATGTTGGGAATCGGGAGCTTTTGGCCATGAAGTGGGCTTTTGAGGAGTGGCGTCATTGGCTTGAGGGGGCTAGACATCAGGTGGTGGTACTGACTGACCACAAAAATCTAATTTATCTTGAGTCCGCCAGACGCCTGAATCCTAGACAGGCGCGCTGGTCGTTGTTTTTCTCTCGGTTTAATTTTGTGGTGTCTTACCTGCCGGGTTCTAAGAATGTTAAGGCGGATGCCCTTTCTGGGAGTTTTGAGCCTGACTCCCCTGGTAATTCTGAACCTACAGGTATCCTTAAGGATGGAGTGATATTGTCTGCCGTTTCTCCAGACCTGCGGCGGGCCTTGCAGGAGTTTCAGGCGGATAGACCTGATCGTTGCCCACCTGGTAGACTGTTTGTTCCTGATGATTGGACCAGTAAAGTAATTTCTGAGGTTCATTCTTCTGCGTTGGCAGGTCATCCTGGAATCTTTGGTACCAGGGATTTGGTGGCAAGGTCCTTCTGGTGGCCTTCCCTGTCTCGAGATGTGCGAGGCTTCGTGCAGTCTTGTGACGTTTGTGCTCGGGCCAATCCTTGTTGTTCTCGGGCTAGTGGATTGTTGTTGCCCTTGCCTATCCCGAAGAGGCCCTGGACGCACATCTCGATGGATTTTATTTCGGATCTTCCTGTTTCTCAGAAGATGTCTGTCATCTGGGTGGTGTGTGATCGTTTCTCTAAGATGGTCCATTTGGTTCCCCTGCCTAAGTTGCCTTCTTCTTCCGAGTTGGTTCCTCTGTTTTTTCAAAATGTGATCCGTTTGCATGGTATTCCGGAGAATATCGTTTCTGACAGAGGTACCCAATTCGTGTCTAGATTTTGGCGAGCATTCTGTGCTAGGATGGGCATAGATTTGTCTTTCTCGTCTGCTTTCCATCCTCAGACTAATGGCCAGACCGAGCGGACGAATCAGACCTTGGAGACATATTTGAGGTGTTTTGTGTCTGCAGATCAGGATGATTGGGTTGCTTTTTTGCCTTTAGCGGAGTTTGCCCTCAATAATCGGGCCAGCTCTGCCACCTTGGTGTCTCCCTTTTTCTGTAATTCGGGGTTTCATCCTCGATTTTCTTCTGGTCAGGTGGAATCTTCGGATTGTCCTGGAGTGGATGCTGTGGTGGAGAGGTTGCATCAGATTTGGGGGCAGGTAGTGGACAATTTGAAGTTGTCCCAGGAGAAGACTCAGCTTTTTGCCAACCGCCGGCGTCGGGTTGGTCCTCGGCTTTGTGTTGGGGACTTGGTGTGGTTGTCTTCTCGTTTTGTCCCTATGAGGGTTTCTTCTCCCAAGTTTAAGCCTCGGTTCATCAGCCCGTACAAGATATTGGAGATTCTTAACCCTGTGTCCTTCCGTTTGGACCTCCCTGCATCTTTTTCTATTCATAATGTTTTTCATCGGTCATTATTGCGCAGGTATGAGGTACCGGTTGTGCCTTCCGTTGAGCCTCCTGCTCCGGTGTTGGTTCAGGGCGAGTTGGAGTACGTTGTGGAAAAAATCTTGGACTCCCGTGTTTCCAGACGGAAACTCCAGTATCTGGTCAAATGGAAGGGATACGGTCAGGAGGATAATTCTTGGGTGACTGCCTCTGATGTTCATGCCTCCGATTTGGTCCGTGCCTTTCATAGGGCTCATCCTGATCGCCCTGGTGGTTCTGGTGATCGTTCGGTGCCCCCTCCTTGAGGGGGGGGTACTGTTGTGAAATTGGATTTTGGGCTCCCCCGGTGGCCACTGGTGGAATTGAACTGGTGTGCATCATCCTCTCTGTTCACCTGTTTCCATCAGGATGTGGGAGTCGCTATTTAGCCTTGCTCCTCTGTCACTTCCATGCCGGTCAACATTGTAATCAGAAGCCTTTCTGTGCATGTTCCTGCTGCTAGACAACTCCCAGCTAAGTTGGACTTTAGTCCTTGTTTGTTTTTGCATTTTGTTCCAGTTCACAGCTGTAGTTTCGTTTCTGTGTCTGGAAAGCTCTTGTGATCTGAAATTGCCACTCTGATGTTATGAGTTAATACTAGAGTCTTAAAGTAATTTCAGGATGGTGTTTTGATAGTGTTTTCAGCTGACCATGAAAGTGCCCTTTCTGTCTTCCTGCTATCTAGTAAGCGGACCTCAATTTTGCTAAACCTATTTTCATACTACGTTTGTCATTTCATCTAAAATCACCGCCAATATTTGTGGGGGCCTCTGTCTGCCTTTCGGGGAAATTTCTCTAGAGGTGAGCCAGGACTATATTTTCCTCTGCCAGGATTAGTTAGTCCTCCGGCCGGCGCTGGGCGTCTAGGGATAAAACGCAGGCTACGCTACCCGGCTACTGTTAGTTGTGCGGCAGGTTTAGTTCATGGTCAGTTTAGTTTCCATCCTTCCAAGAGCTAGTTCTTATGTTTGCTGGGCTATGTTCTCTTGCCATTGAGAACCATAACAACGCCCTTTTCCTCCTGCAAGCCACATGGTGCTGTAATGGTGGCAGTTTTGGCGGCAATTTACAGTCCAATAGTCTCACAGTTAAGCACAGTCTATTAGGCGCACATGACCCAGTTCACTGGGTCATTCCATACTGTTCGTGATGCCAGGGCCGTGGGGTACTCGGTACTGGTACTTAAAGGGAGTGTTACATTTGCTCCCTCTACCTTCCTTCTAAAATGCTGCAATCGATATCGATTGCAGCATTTAGGGGGTTAAGCTGCTGGGAGTGGTGCAGGCATTGCTCCTGGCAGTGAGCGCCCCATGTCAGCTGTGAGATTTGCTGAACACCCAGTGGCGATTGAGAGCGCAAAATCGCCAGGATGTATCCATACCCAGGTCGAGAAGTCCTTCTAAACTGGGATGTATGGATACCTTTAAGATTGTGAAGGGGTTAAATTGTGAATCACCCCCTATGAATTTAATTGAATATATACACATTCCTCTGTTGTGAATGTAGATTAATTTCTACAATTTTTTTCAGTTCGGCAATATAATGTCCTTTACTGTTAATCAACTTCAAAATGCTTAAGGGGAATCTGTCAGCACGTTTGTGCCATTTAATCTGAAAGCACCATAATATAGGGCACGAGAGCCTGATTACAGCAATTTGTCACTTATTAGACTGTGTGTTGTAGTTTCAGTACAATCATTGTGTTATCAGCAGGAGATTAACACTACAGGACTACATCTCACATATGCCCCAGTCAGGCTAATCTGTGTAACCCCATCCACCCCCCCCCCTCACCCCCCACCACTGATTAGCTTGCTGACAATTCACAGTGTACACAGGCAGCTGAACACTGCTACATCTACATCAGACAAACAAGGATTCTATCAAAACTGCACCAAGCTGTCCATTAAGTGACACATCCCTGGAATCAGTCTCTCATGCCCTATATTATGCTGCTCACAGATTATATTGCAAAAACCTGCTGACAGATTCTCTTTAAAAGGGCAAGTCACCATTGGGGACAATTTGCTTTTCTTAAATGCATGTATTTTGGGCTAAAAATCATTTTTGCAATTAGGTTTCATTAAAAAAATTGCACCATTTGATTTTTAAAGGCTTTTTATCTCCCTCTACATTCAACTTTTGTGTGCCTGCGGTTATAAATCAGCTAAGAGGTGCCCTGAAAAAGGCATACTTTCCTATAGGACTGTCAGAACAAGCTCACCAAAAGATTCTCAGTTAACTCATTCTGCAGCCAACCACAGGCAGCACAGCACAAAGACTATAGAAGGCAAAAGGTACAACATTTTTAATAAAACCAAATTGCAAAAATGATTTTCAGAAACAAATACATGCATTTAACCCCTTAGTGACAGAGCCAATTTGCAGCTTAATGACCACGCCAATTTCTACAATTCGGACCACTGTCAATTTATGTGGTTATAACTCTGGAACGCTTTAACGGATCCCACTGATTCTGAGACTGTTTTCATGACATATTGCACTCCATGTTAGTGGTAAAATTTCTTTGATATGACTTGCATTTATTTATGAAAAAAAGGGAAATATGGCGAAAATTTTGAAAGTTTTGCGATTTTCAAACTTTTAATTTTTTTGCCCTTAAGTCAGAGAGATATGTCACACAAAATACTTAATAAATAACATTTCCCACATGTCTACTTTACATCAGCACAATTTTGGAAACAATTTTTTTTTTTGTTAGGAAGTTATAAGGGTTAAAAGTTAACCAGCGATTTCTCATTTTTCCAACAAAATTTACAAACCATTTTTTTAGGGACCATCTCACATTTGAAGTGAGTTTGGGGGATTAATATAACAGAAAATACCTAAAAGTGACACCATTCTAAAAACTGCACCCCTCAAAGTACGCAAAACCACATTCAAAAAGTTTATTAACCCTTCAGGTGCTTCACGAGAACTAAAGCAATGCGGAAGCAAAAAATTATCATTTTACTTTTTTCACAAAAAATTTACTTTGGAACCAATTTTTTTTATTTTCACATGGGTATCAGGAGAAAATGGACCACAAAATTAATTGTGCAATTTCTCCTCAGTACGCCGATACCCCATATATGGGGAAAACCCACTGTTAGGGTGCATGGCAGGGCTCAGAATGGATAGAGCACCGTTTGACTTTTTGAACGCAAAATTTGCTGGAATCAATGGTGGCGCCATGTCGCATTTGGTGACCCCCTGATGTACCTAAACAGTGGAAACCCCCCCTTCTAACTCCAACCCTAACCCCAATACACCCCAACCCTAATCCAAGCACTAACCATAACCCTAACCACAACCCTAACTGTTGTGAACTATACCTTTTGGCTCCCTCTTGTGGTCACTAGTGATTTGGCACTTGGATTGTCTTTTACCAGGTTGGTACTCACCTGCTTCGTTAGACCATGGGTGTTTCTATTTAAACTTCCTGGAATCTCAGTCCAGTGCCTGGCATCGTTGTAATCAGTTCACTTCTGTTTGCTCCTGTCTTCAGGTCCTGGTTCTTTGCAAGATAAGCTAAGTCCTGCTTTCGTACTTTTGATCATTTGCATTGTTCTTATTTTTTGTCCAGCTTGTACAAAATGTGATTCCTGATATCGCTGGAAGCTCTAGGGGGCTGATATTCTCCCCCCACACCGTCAGTCGGTTTGGGGGTTCTTGGATATTCAGCGTGGATATTTTGCAGGGTTTTTTGCTGACCATATAAGTCTTCTTACTATATTCTGCTATTAGTCAGTGGGCCTCTCTTTGCTAAATCTAGTTCATTCTTACGTTTGTCTTTTCTTCTTCCCTCACCGTTATTATTTGTTGGGGGCTTGTATTACTTTGGGGTCTTTTCTCTGGAGGCAAGAGAGGTCTTATTTTCCCTGATAGGGTTAGTTAGTTCTCCGGCTGGCGCGAGACGTCTAGGATCAACGTAGGCACGTTCCCCGGCTGCTGTTAGTGTTTGCGCTAGGATCAGGTATATGGTCAGCCTAGATACCACTTCCCTAAGAGCGAGTATTTATGTTTTGCAGACTTGCGGTAATCTCTGAGGTCCCCTGCCATTGGGACCATAACAGTATGCCAGGCCAATAAATAGTTAATGCATTGCTGAAGTGGGATTAAAAGAAAAGAAGTTCTGAGTTTTTTTTTTTTTTTTCCCCTTTATCTCTGAGTGGCTTGAAACTTTGCTGCAGACATGAATGTTCAGACCTTGATTACTAGTGTGGATCAGCTTGCTGCACGTGTGCAGGGCATTCAGGATTTTGTTGTTAGCAGTCCTATGTCAGAGCCTAAGATACCTATTCCTGAGCTGTTCTCTGGAGATCGATTTAAATTTAGGAATTTTTTAGGAATAATTGTAAATTGTTTCTATCTTTGAAACCTCGTTCGTCTGGAGATTCAGCTCAGCAAGTAAAAATTGTTATCGCCTTCTTGCGTGGCGACCCTCAGGATTGGGCTTTCTCGTTAGCGCCAGGAGATCCGGCATTGGGGGATGTTGATGCGTTTTTTCTGGCGCTCGGATTGCTTTATGAGGAGCCTAATCTTGAAATTCAGGCAGAAAAAGCTCTACTGGCCATCTCTCAGGGCCAGGATGAAGCTGAGGTGTACTGCCAAAAATTTCAGAAGTGGTCCGTGCTTACTCGATGGAATGAATGTGCTCTGGCCGCAAATTTCAGAAATGGCCTTTCTGAAGCCATTAAGAATGTGATGGTGGGTTTTACAATTCCTACAAGTCTGAATGATTCTATGGCGCTGGCTATTCAGATTGATCGGCGTTTGCGGGAGCGCAAATCCGCTAAACCTCTGGCGGTGTTGTCTGAACAGACACCTGTCTCAATGCAATGTGATAGAATCCTGACTAGAACCGAACGACAAAATCATAGACGTCAGAATGGGCTGTGTTTTTACTGTGGTGATTCTACACATGTTATATCAGCATGCTCTAAACGCCTAACCAAGGTTGTCAGTCCTGTCACCATTGGTAATTTGCAGCCTAAATTTATTTTGTCTGTGACTTTAATTTGTTCATTGTCTTCCTACCCTGTTATGGCATTTGTGGATTCAGGTGCTGCCCTGAGTCTTATGGACTTGTCGTTTGCCAAACGCTGCGGTTTTGTCCTGGAGCCTTTAAAAGTTCCCATTCCTCTCAGAGGAATTGATGCTACGCCACTGGCGGAAAATAAACCGCAGTATTGGACACAAGTGACCATGTGCATGACTCCTGAACATCGGGAGGTGATTTGTTTTCTTGTTCTGCATAAAATGAATGATTTGGTCGTTTTAGGTCTGCCATGGTTACAGACCCATAATCCTGTTTTGGATTGGAAGGCTATGTCTGTGTCAAGTTGGGGTTGTCAGGGAATTCATTGCGATTCTCCGCCGGTGTCTATTGCTACTTCTATTCCTTCAGAAGTTCCTGAGTATTTGTGTGACTATCAGGATGTATTCAGTGAGTCCAGGTCCAGTGCTCTTCCTCCTCATAGGGACTGTGACTGCGCTATAGATTTGATTCCTGGCAGTAAATTTCCTAAGGGACGATTATTTAATTTGTCTGCACCCGAGCATGCCGCGATGCGTTCTTATGTCAAGGAATCTTTGGAGAAGGGGCATATTCGTCCATCCTCTTCCCCTCTCGGTGCGGGATTCTTTTTTGTGGCCAAGAAAGACGGGTCTTTGAGACCTTGTATAGACTATCGGCTTCTGAAAAAATCACTGTTAAGTTTCAGTATCCTTTGCCACTATTGTCAGACTTGTTTGCTCGGATTAAGGGTGCCAAGTGGTTCACCAAGATAGATCTTCGTGGGGCATACAACCTTGTGCGCATTAGGCAGGGAGATGAATGGAAAACTGCATTCAATACGCCCGAAGGTCATTTTGAATACTTGGTGATGCCCTTTGGGCTCTCTAATGCCCCTTCAGTGTTTCAGTCCTTTATGCATGATATCTTCCGGAAGTATCTGGATAAATTTTTGATTGTGTATCTGGATGATATTCTAGTTTTCTCGGATGATTGGGATTCTCATGTAAAGCAGGTCAGGATGGTGTTTCAGGTTTTGCGTGATAACGCTTTGTTTGTGAAGGGCTCAAAGTGTCTCTTTGGAGTGCAGAAGGTTTCCTTTTTGGGTTTTATTTTCTCCCCTTCTGCTGTGGAGATGGACCCAGTCAAGGTCCGAGCTATTCATGATTGGACTCAGCCCACTTCTGTTAAGAGTCTTCAGAAGTTCTTGGGGTTTGCTAATTTCTACCGTCGCTTTATCGCTAATTTTTCTAGCGTTGTTAAACCTTTGACGGATATGACCAAGAAAGGTTCTGATGTGGCTAATTGGGCTCCTGCAGCCGTGGAGGCCTTCCAGGAGCTGAAGCGCCGGTTTACTTCGGCGCCTGTTTTGTGCCAGCCTGATGTCTCACTTCCCTTTCAGGTTGAAGTGGATGCTTCTGAGATTGGTGCTGGGGCTGTTTTGTCGCAGAGAGGCTCTGGTTGCTCTGTGATGAGACCATGTGCTTTTTTCTCTAGGAAGTTTTCGCCTGCTGAGCGGAACTATGATGTTGGTAATCGGGAGTTGTTGGCCATGAAGTGGGCATTTGAGGAGTGGCGTCATTGGCTCGAGGGTGCTAAGCATCGTGTGGTGGTCGTGACTGATCACAAAAATCTGATGTATCTCGAGTCTGCTAAGCGCCTGAATCCTAGACAGGCTCGTTGGTCATTGTTTTTCTCTCGTTTTGACTTTGTGGTTTCGTACCTGCCTGGTTCGAAGAATGTTAAGGCTGATGCTCTTTCTAGGAGCTTTGTGCCTGACTCTCCTGGAGTCTCGGAGCCGGCTGGTATTCTTAAAGAGGGAGTAATCGTGTCGGCCATATCTCCTGATTTGCGACGTGTGTTGCAGAGATTTCAGGCTGGTAGACCTGATTCTTGTCCACCCGACAGACTGTTTGTTCCTGATAAATGGACCAGCAAAGTCATTTCCGAGGTTCATTCCTCGGTGTTGGCAGGGCATCCGGGAATTTTTGGTACCCGAGATTTGGTGGCTAGGTCCTTTTGGTGGCCTTCCTTGTCACGGGATGTGCGGTCATTTGTGCAGTCCTGTGGGACTTGTGCTCGGGCTAAGCCTTGTTGTTCTCGTGCTATCGGGTTGCTTCTGCCCTTGCCCGTCCCGAAGAGGCATTGGACACACATTTCCATGGATTTCATTTCTGATCTTCCGGTGTCTCGAGGAATGTCTGTCATTTGGGTGGTGTGTGATCGTTTTTCCAAGATGGTCCATTTAGTACCCTTGCCTAAGTTGCCTTCCTCTTCCGATCTGGTTCCTTTGTTTTTTCAGAATGTGGTTCGGTTACACGGCATTCCGGAGAATATCGTGTCCGACAGAGGATCCCAGTTTGTGTCCAGATTCTGGCGATCTTTTTGTGCTAAAATGGGCATTGATTTGTCGTTTTCATCTGCCTTCCATCCTCAGACTAATGGTCAAACGGAGCGAACTAATCAGACACTGGAGGCTTATTTGAGATGTTTTGTTTCTGTGGACCAGGATGATTGGGTAACCTTCTTGCCATTGGCGGAGTTTGCCCTTAATAATCGGGCTAGTTCCGCTACTTTGGTTTCGCCATTCTTCTGCAACTCTGGTTTTCATCCTCGTTTCTCCTCGGGTCATGTTGAGTCTTCTGACTGTCCTGGGGTGGATTCCGTGGTGGATAGGTTGCAGCGGATTTGGAATCATGTGGTGGACAACTTGAAGTTGTCACAGGAGAAGGCTCAGCGTTTTGCCAACCGCCGCCGCGGTGTGGGCTCCCGACTTCGTGTTGGGGATTTGGTTTGGTTGTCTTCTCGGTATGTCCCTCTGAAGGTTTCCTCTCCTAAGTTTAAGCCTCGCTTTATTGGTCCTTATAAAATTTTGGAAGTTCTTAACCCGGTTTCTTTTCGTTTGGATCTTCCGGTGTCGTTTGCTATTCACAACGTGTTCCATAGGTCTTTGTTGCGACGGTACGTTGTGCCTGTGGTTCCTGCTGTTGAGCCTCCTGCTCCGGTGTTGGTTGAGGGCGAGTTGGAGTACGTAGTGGAGAAGATCTCGGATTCTCGTCTCTCTAGACGGAGGCTTCAGTATTTGGTCAAATGGAAGGGCTATGGTCAGGAGGATAATTCCTGGGTGGCCGCCTCTGATGTTCATGCGGCCGATTTGGTTCGTGCCTTCCACGCTGCTCATCCTGGTCGCCCTGGTGGTCTTGGTGAGGGTTCGGTGACCCCTCCTTAAAGGGGGGGTACTGTTGTGAACTATACCTTTTGGCTCCCTCTTGTGGTCACTAGTGATTTGGCACTTGGATTGTCTTTTACCAGGTTGGTACTCACCTGCTTCGTTAGACAATGGGTGTTTCTATTTAAACTTCCTGGAATCTCAGTCCAGTGCCTGGCATCGTTGTAATCAGTTCACTTCTGTTTGCTCCTGTCTTCAGGTCCTGGTTCTTTGCAAGATAAGCTAAGTCCTGCTTTCGTACTTTTGATCATTTGCATTGTTCTTATTTTTTGTCCAGCTTGTACAAAATGTGATTCCTGATATCGCTGGAAGCTCTAGGGGGCTGATATTCTCCCCCCACACCGTCAGTCGGTTTGGGGGTTCTTGGATATTCAGCATGGATATTTTGCAGGGTTTTTTGCTGACCATATAAGTCTTCTTACTATATTCTGCTATTAGTCAGTGGGCCTCTCTTTGCTAAATCTAGTTCATTCTCACGTTTGTCTTTTCTTCTTCCCTCACCGTTATTATTTGTTGGGGGCTTGTATTACTTTGGGGTCTTTTCTCTGGAGGCAAGAGAGGTCTTATTTTCCCTGATAGGGTTAGTTAGTTCTCCGGCTGGCGCGAGACGTCTAGGATCAACGTAGGCACGTTCCCCGGCTGCTGTTAGTGTTTGCGCTAGGATCAGGTATATGGTCAGCCTAGATACCACTTCCCTAAGAGCGAGTATTTATGTTTTGCAGACTTGCGGTAATCTCTGAGGTCCCCTGCCATTGGGACCATAACAGTATGCCAGGCCAATAAATAGTTAATGCATTGCTGAAGTGGGATTAAAAGAAAAGAAGTTCTGAGTTTTTGTTTTTTTTTTCCCCTTTATCTCTGAGTGGCTTGAAACTTTGCTGCAGACATGAATGTTCAGACCTTGATTACTAGTGTGGATCAGCTTGCTGCACGTGTGCAGGGCATTCAGGATTTTGTTGTTAGCAGTCCTATGTCAGAGCCTAAGATACCTATTCCTGAGCTGTTCTCTGGAGATCGATTTAAATTTAGGAATTTTTTAGGAATAATTGTAAATTGTTTCTATCTTTGAAACCTCGTTCGTCTGGAGATTCAGCTCAGCAAGTAAAAATTGTTATCGCCTTCTTGCGTGGCGACCCTCAGGATTGGGCTTTCTCGTTAGCGCCAGGAGATCCGGCATTGGGGGATGTTGATGCGTTTTTTCTGGCGCTCGGATTGCTTTATGAGGAGCCTAATCTTGAAATTCAGGCAGAAAAAGCTCTACTGGCCATCTCTCAGGGCCAGGATGAAGCTGAGGTGTACTGCCAAAAATTTCAGAAGTGGTCCGTGCTTACTCGATGGAATGAATGTGCTCTGGCCGCAAATTTCAGAAATGGCCTTTCTGAAGCCATTAAGAATGTGATGGTGGGTTTTACAATTCCTACAAGTCTGAATGATTCTATGGCGCTGGCTATTCAGATTGATCGGCGTTTGCGGGAGCGCAAATCCGCTAAACCTCTGGCGGTGTTGTCTGAACAGACACCTGTCTCAATGCAATGTGATAGAATCCTGACTAGAACCGAACGACAAAATCATAGACGTCAGAATGGGCTGTGTTTTTACTGTGGTGATTCTACACATGTTATATCAGCATGCTCTAAACGCCTAACCAAGGTTGTCAGTCCTGTCACCATTGGTAATTTGCAGCCTAAATTTATTTTGTCTGTGACTTTAATTTGTTCATTGTCTTCCTACCCTGTTATGGCATTTGTGGATTCAGGTGCTGCCCTGAGTCTTATGGACTTGTCGTTTGCCAAACGCTGCGGTTTTGTCCTGGAGCCTTTAAAAGTTCCCATTCCTCTCAGAGGAATTGATGCTACGCCACTGGCGGAAAATAAACCGCAGTATTGGACACAAGTGACCATGTGCATGACTCCTGAACATCGGGAGGTGATTTGTTTTCTTGTTCTGCATAAAATGAATGATTTGGTCGTTTTAGGTCTGCCATGGTTACAGACCCATAATCCTGTTTTGGATTGGAAGGCTATGTCTGTGTCAAGTTGGGGTTGTCAGGGAATTCATTGCGATTCTCCGCCGGTGTCTATTGCTACTTCTATTCCTTCAGAAGTTCCTGAGTATTTGTGTGACTATCAGGATGTATTCAGTGAGTCCAGGTCCAGTGCTCTTCCTCCTCATAGGGACTGTGACTGCGCTATAGATTTGATTCCTGGCAGTAAATTTCCTAAGGGACGATTATTTAATTTGTCTGCACCCGAGCATGCCGCGATGCGTTCTTATGTCAAGGAATCTTTGGAGAAGGGGCATATTCGTCCATCCTCTTCCCCTCTCGGTGCGGGATTCTTTTTTGTGGCCAAGAAAGACGGGTCTTTGAGACCTTGTATAGACTATCGGCTTCTGAAAAAATCACTGTTAAGTTTCAGTATCCTTTGCCACTATTGTCAGACTTGTTTGCTCGGATTAAGGGTGCCAAGTGGTTCACCAAGATAGATCTTCGTGGGGCATACAACCTTGTGCGCATTAGGCAGGGAGATGAATGGAAAACTGCATTCAATACGCCCGAAGGTCATTTTGAATACTTGGTGATGCCCTTTGGGCTCTCTAATGCCCCTTCAGTGTTTCAGTCCTTTATGCATGATATCTTCCGGAAGTATCTGGATAAATTTTTGATTGTGTATCTGGATGATATTCTAGTTTTCTCGGATGATTGGGATTCTCATGTAAAGCAGGTCAGGATGGTGTTTCAGGTTTTGCGTGATAACGCTTTGTTTGTGAAGGGCTCAAAGTGTCTCTTTGGAGTGCAGAAGGTTTCCTTTTTGGGTTTTATTTTCTCCCCTTCTGCTGTGGAGATGGACCCAGTCAAGGTCCGAGCTATTCATGATTGGACTCAGCCCACTTCTGTTAAGAGTCTTCAGAAGTTCTTGGGGTTTGCTAATTTCTACCGTCGCTTTATCGCTAATTTTTCTAGCGTTGTTAAACCTTTGACGGATATGACCAAGAAAGGTTCTGATGTGGCTAATTGGGCTCCTGCAGCCGTGGAGGCCTTCCAGGAGCTGAAGCGCCGGTTTACTTCGGCGCCTGTTTTGTGCCAGCCTGATGTCTCACTTCCCTTTCAGGTTGAAGTGGATGCTTCTGAGATTGGTGCTGGGGCTGTTTTGTCGCAGAGAGGCTCTGGTTGCTCTGTGATGAGACCATGTGCTTTTTTCTCTAGGAAGTTTTCGCCTGCTGAGCGGAACTATGATGTTGGTAATCGGGAGTTGTTGGCCATGAAGTGGGCATTTGAGGAGTGGCGTCATTGGCTCGAGGGTGCTAAGCATCGTGTGGTGGTCGTGACTGATCACAAAAATCTGATGTATCTCGAGTCTGCTAAGCGCCTGAATCCTAGACAGGCTCGTTGGTCATTGTTTTTCTCTCGTTTTGACTTTGTGGTTTCGTACCTGCCTGGTTCGAAGAATGTTAAGGCTGATGCTCTTTCTAGGAGCTTTGTGCCTGACTCTCCTGGAGTCTCGGAGCCGGCTGGTATTCTTAAAGAGGGAGTAATCGTGTCGGCCATATCTCCTGATTTGCGACGTGTGTTGCAGAGATTTCAGGCTGGTAGACCTGATTCTTGTCCACCCGACAGACTGTTTGTTCCTGATAAATGGACCAGCAAAGTCATTTCCGAGGTTCATTCCTCGGTGTTGGCAGGGCATCCGGGAATTTTTGGTACCCGAGATTTGGTGGCTAGGTCCTTTTGGTGGCCTTCCTTGTCACGGGATGTGCGGTCATTTGTGCAGTCCTGTGGGACTTGTGCTCGGGCTAAGCCTTGTTGTTCTCGTGCTATCGGGTTGCTTCTGCCCTTGCCCGTCCCGAAGAGGCATTGGACACACATTTCCATGGATTTCATTTCTGATCTTCCGGTGTCTCGAGGAATGTCTGTCATTTGGGTGGTGTGTGATCGTTTTTCCAAGATGGTCCATTTAGTACCCTTGCCTAAGTTGCCTTCCTCTTCCGATCTGGTTCCTTTGTTTTTTCAGAATGTGGTTCGGTTACACGGCATTCCGGAGAATATCGTGTCCGACAGAGGATCCCAGTTTGTGTCCAGATTCTGGCGATCTTTTTGTGCTAAAATGGGCATTGATTTGTCGTTTTCATCTGCCTTCCATCCTCAGACTAATGGTCAAACGGAGCGAACTAATCAGACACTGGAGGCTTATTTGAGATGTTTTGTTTCTGTGGACCAGGATGATTGGGTAACCTTCTTGCCATTGGCGGAGTTTGCCCTTAATAATCGGGCTAGTTCCGCTACTTTGGTTTCGCCATTCTTCTGCAACTCTGGTTTTCATCCTCGTTTCTCCTCGGGTCATGTTGAGTCTTCTGACTGTCCTGGGGTGGATTCCGTGGTGGATAGGTTGCAGCGGATTTGGAATCATGTGGTGGACAACTTGAAGTTGTCACAGGAGAAGGCTCAGCGTTTTGCCAACCGCCGCCGCGGTGTGGGCTCCCGACTTCGTGTTGGGGATTTGGTTTGGTTGTCTTCTCGGTATGTCCCTCTGAAGGTTTCCTCTCCTAAGTTTAAGCCTCGCTTTATTGGTCCTTATAAAATTTTGGAAGTTCTTAACCCGGTTTCTTTTCGTTTGGATCTTCCGGTGTCGTTTGCTATTCACAACGTGTTCCATAGGTCTTTGTTGCGACGGTACGTTGTGCCTGTGGTTCCTGCTGTTGAGCCTCCTGCTCCGGTGTTGGTTGAGGGCGAGTTGGAGTACGTAGTGGAGAAGATCTCGGATTCTCGTCTCTCTAGACGGAGGCTTCAGTATTTGGTCAAATGGAAGGGCTATGGTCAGGAGGATAATTCCTGGGTGGCCGCCTCTGATGTTCATGCGGCCGATTTGGTTCGTGCCTTCCACGCTGCTCATCCTGGTCGCCCTGGTGGTCTTGGTGAGGGTTCGGTGACCCCTCCTTAAAGGGGGGGTACTGTTGTGAACTATACCTTTTGGCTCCCTCTTGTGGTCACTAGTGATTTGGCACTTGGATTGTCTTTTACCAGGTTGGTACTCACCTGCTTCGTTAGACAATGGGTGTTTCTATTTAAACTTCCTGGAATCTCAGTCCAGTGCCTGGCATCGTTGTAATCAGTTCACTTCTGTTTGCTCCTGTCTTCAGGTCCTGGTTCTTTGCAAGATAAGCTAAGTCCTGCTTTCGTACTTTTGATCATTTGCATTGTTCTTATTTTTTGTCCAGCTTGTACAAAATGTGATTCCTGATATCGCTGGAAGCTCTAGGGGGCTGATATTCTCCCCCCACACCGTCAGTCGGTTTGGGGGTTCTTGGATATTCAGTGTGGATATTTTGCAGGGTTTTTTGCTGACCATATAAGTCTTCTTACTATATTCTGCTATTAGTCAGTGGGCCTCTCTTTGCTAAATCTAGTTCATTCTTACGTTTGTCTTTTCTTTTTACCTCACCGTTATTATTTGTTGGGGGCTTGTATTACTTTGGGGTCTTTTCTCTGGAGGCAAGAGAGGTCTTATTTTCCCTGATAGGGTTAGTTAGTTCTCCGGCTGGCGCGAGACGTCTAGGATCAACGTAGGCACGTTCCCCGGCTGCTGTTAGTGTTTGCGCTAGGATCAGGTATATGGTCAGCCTAGATACCACTTCCCTAAGAGCGAGTATTTATGTTTTGCAGACTTGCGGTAATCTCTGAGGTCCCCTGCCATTGGGACCATAACACCTAACCCCAACACACCCCTAACCCTAATCACAACCCTAAACATAACCCTAACCACAACCCTAACCTCAACACACCCCTAACCCTAATCCCATCCCTAACCATAACCCTAACCCCAACACACCCCTAACCCTAATCCCAAACCCTAACAATAACCCTAACCACAACCCTAACCCCAACACACCCTCACCCTAATCACAACCCTAACCGTAATCCCAGCCATAACTACAACCCTAACCATAACCCACACCCTAACCCTAACCCTAACTTTAGCCCAACCCTAACCCTAACTTTAGCCCAACTCACTTTAGCCCAACCCTAACCCTAACTTTAGCCCAACTCACCTTAGCACAATTCTAACCCTAATGGAAAATGAAAATAAACATATTTTTTTATTTCAATATTTTTACCTAACTAAGGGGGTGACAAAAGGGGGGTTTATTCCCTATTTATTTTGATCACTGTGATAGAGTCTATCACAGTGATCAAAATGAACCAATAGGAAGAATTTCCTATTGTTGCCGGGTGCTGGCAGGCAGATCTCGGCAAGCGCAGTGCACACTGCGCATGCACCCAGCATTTTCTCTTGGAAGAAGACGCCGGCGGCCCGGGGGACATCACTGGGGGATGCAGGGACTCAGGAGATACCGGGGGAAACGGGGGACCATATTTCTCTCTCCTCTGATGTGCGATCACATCAGAGGAGAGAGAAATTAAATGGAAAATCTGACTTTTTTTTTGTGCTCGCCGTTATACCATTAACCCCTTTACCCCCAAGGGTGGTTTGCACGTTAATGACTGGGCCAATTTTCACAATTCTGACCACTGTCCTTTTATGAGGTTATAACTCTGGAACGCTTCAACGGATCCTGATGATTCTGACATTGTTTTCTCGTGAAATATTGTACTTCATGATAGTGGTAAAATTTCTTTGATATTACCTGCGTTTATTTGTGAAAAAAACGGAAATTTGGCGAAAATTTGGAAAATTTTGCAATTTTCCAACTTTGAATTTTTATACAATTAAATCACAGAGATATGTCACACAAAATACTTAATAAGTAACATTTCCCACATGTCTACTTTACATCAGCACAATTTTGGAACCAAAATACCTTTTATTCCATTTTTGTTAAAAGCACATAAATCCAAAGTCTATCTTCATATCCATAGACACAAAAACGGGTGATTCATACCAGTGACAGTCAGTATCACAATGAGTAAGGCGGCAAGACCGTTGAAACGCGTTTGATTTTAATGCACTTTAAGCCTGTGACTGTCACTGGTATGAATCACCCATTTTTGTGTCTATGGATATGAAGATGGACTTTGGATTTATGTGCTTTTAACAAAAATGGAATAAAAGGTATTTTTTATGGACATCACCCACGCTGGACTTATGCTTTTCCTTCATACTACTTGCAGCACTGCATGATCCGTGCGCTGGGACTGAGAGGAGGTGAGCTGATCTTCGTTGCTTTTTCTTTTCACAAAAATTGTTGTCCAATTTGTCCTGAGTACGCTGATACCTCATATGTGGGGGTAAACCACTGTTTGGGCGCATGGCAGAGCTCGGAAGGGAAGGAGCGCCATTTGACTTTTCAATGCAAAACTGACTGGAATTGAGATGGGATGCCATGTTGCATTTGGAGAGCCACTGATGTGCCTAAACATTGAAACCTTCACAAGTGACACCATTTTGGAAAGTAGACCCCCTAAGGAACTCATCTAGATGTGTTGTGAGGGCTTTGACCCCCCAAGTGTTTCACTACAGTTTATAACGCAGAGCCGTGAAAATAAAAATTATTTTTTTCCCCACAAAAATTATTTTTTAGCCCCCAGTTTTGTATTTTCCCAAGGGTAACAGGAGAAATTGGACCCCAAACGTTGTTGTCCAATTTGTCCTGAGTACGCTGATACCCAACATGTGGGGGGGAACCACCGTTTGGGCGCATGGGAGAGCTCGGAAGGGAAGGAGCGCCATTTGGAATGCAGACTTAGATGGAATGGTCTGCAGGCATCACGTTGCATTTGCAGAGCCCCTAATGTACCTAAGCCGTAGAAACCCCCCACAAGTGACCCCATATTGGAAACTAGACCCCCCCAAGGAACTTATCTAGATGTGTTGTGAGAACTTTGAACCCCCAAGTGTTTCACTACAGTTTATAACGCAGAGTCGTGAAAATAAAAAAAACTTTTTTTTCCACAAAAACTATTTTTTAGCCCCCAGTTTTGTATTTTTCCAAGGGAAACAGTGTAAATTGAACCCCAAAAGTTGTTGTCCAATTTGTCCTGAGTACGATGATACCCAATATGTGGGGGGGAACCACCGTTTGGGCACATGGCAGAGCTCGGAAGGGAAGGAGCGCCATTTGGAATGCAGACTTAGATGGATTGGTCTGCAGGCATCACGTTGCATTTGCAGAGCCCCTGATGTAACTAAACAGTAGAAACCCCCCACAAGTGACCCCATATTGGAAACTAGACCCCCCAAGGAACTTATCTAGATGTGTTGTGAGAACTTTGAACCCCCAACTGTTTCACTACAGTTTATAACGTAGAGCCATGAAAATAAAAAATATGTTTTTTACACAAAAATTATATTTTAGCCCCCAGTTTTGTATTTTCCCAAGGGTAACAGGAGAAATTGGACCCCAAAAGTTGTACAATGTGTCCTGAGTACGCTGATACCCCATATGTTGGGGTAAACCCCTGTTTGTGCGCACGGGAGAGCTCGGAAGGGAAGGAACACTGTATTACTTTTTCAACGCAGAATTGGCTGGAATTGAGATAGGACGCAATGCCGCATTTGGAGAGCCCCTGATGTGCCTAAACAGTGGAAACCCCCAATTCTAACTGAAACCCTAATCCAAACACACCCCTAACCCTAATCTCAACTGTAACCCTAACCACACCCCTAACCCTAACCCTGACACACCCCTAACCCTAATGCCAACCCTATTCCCAACCGTAAATGTAATCCAAACACTAACCCTAACTTTAGCCCCAACCCTAACTTTAGCCCCAACCCTAACCCAAACTGTAGCCCTAACCCTAGCCCAAACCCTAACCCTAACCCTAGCCCTAACCCTGTTTTGGCGCTTTTATACGATAAAAACTATTTTATAGAAAAAAATAATTATTTTTGCATCGCTTTATTCTGAGGACTATAACTTTTTAATTTTTTCGCTGATGATGCTGTATGGCAGCTCGTTTTTTGCGGGACAAGATGACGTTTTCAGCGGTACCATGGTTATTTATTTCTGTCTTTTTAATCGTATGTTATTCCACTTTTTGTTCGGCGGTATTTTAAAATTTTTACTTTGCCCTGGGGGGGAGGGGGGGAGCATCACAGTAAAGTAGTAAAGTGACAGATCGCCGATCTGACACTTTGCTGTGCACTGTGTCAGATCGGCGATCTGCCGTGCACAGCAGGGAGGCTTCCCGGCGCCTGCTCTGAGCAGGCGCTGTGACGTCACCTCCCTGCATGACCTGGATGCAGCCCCGCGGCCATTTTGGATCCGGGGACTGCAGGGAGGAGACGCTCGGTACAAGGTGAGCACATCGCCTTGTACCGATCGTCTCAGGAAAGCACGCAGGGAGCCCCCTCCCTGCGCGATGCTTCCCGGTACCGCTGGTACACTGTGATCATGTTTGATTGGTGTGCCGGGAGTTAATGTGCCGGGGGCGGTCCGTGACCGCTCCTGGCACATAGTGCCGGATGTCAGCTGCGATAGTCAGCTGACACCAGGCCGCGCTCACGGACTGATCGCGCTGGACGTACTATTCCGTCTTCGGGAATTAGGGCCCACCCCACATGGACGGAATAGTACGTCCAATGACAGAAAGGGGTTAATAACGGCGATCGCAACTCTGAGCTCGGTAAAATCCAACCCGAATCATGTTCTCTGTGGTCTCCGCTACCCCTGGTAGCCAAGACCCTGGAGAAATTCCGACAGTGGGAGGGTGCTATACACTTTTTCCTCAGCACCGTTAAAAAGCAGCGCTGTGGTTTAAGTACCCTTAACTGCCACCTTTAAAAGGCGTATCGTTGGTCGTTAAGGGGTTAAGTAAAAAAAAAAGCCCCCAAAAGTGGACAACCTCTTTAGTGTCGGACTGGAGTGCCACCAAAAACCAACTCTTGGGCCCCACTTTTCAACTACATGCAAATGTGACATATCACAAATTTATATAACGATGAACTGGGTAGATTGCTAAATGAATAAGAAAGATACTACGTTTGCCTGTAGCTAAAGAAAAAATAACGATAGTGTCTTATCTGATAAACATTCAGAATAAAGAATATCAGATTATGCTAGTCTTCTGATCCATAGAATTGTGCATTTTAGAATATTATTCAGCTGCTGTGGATCCACGGTTCCACAAATCACTTGCAATAGAAAAGATTTGTGGATTTGTTTGCACTGCTTATTGAAGACGCCAATTTCAGAAAATTAACTAGACATATGGTTTTATTCTACGCTTTTCAAAGTAGAATACACTTCTTCCTCAGGACAAACCATAGAGGCTGTATGGTTTTTCCTGAGGAAGAAGTGTATTCTACTTTGAAAAGTGTTGAATAAAACCATATGTCTAATTAATTTTCTGCAATTGGCATCTTCAATAGTGATGAGTGAATATACTCGTTACTCGAGATTTCCCGAGCACGTGACCTCCGAGTATTTTCTAGTGCTCAGAGATTTAGTTTTCCTCACCTCAGCTGAATGATTTACATCTCTTAGCCACCTTGATTACATGTGGGGATTCCCTAGCAACCAGTCAACCCCCACATGTACTTATGCTGGCTAACAGATGTAAATCATTCAGCTGCAACAATGAAAACTAAATCTCCGAGCACTAAAAAATACTCGGAGGTCACCCGAGCATGCTCGAGAAATCTCGAGTAACGAGTATATTCACTCATCACTAATCTTCAATAATTAGCAATGCGAACAAGTCCACAAATCTTTCCTGGTTTCCTTTCTCTGTACATTGTGATTCAAGTATATTGTGCCAAGTACTGCTCATATAAGAGGTTGGTGGCCCACTCTCGCACAGAGGCCCACCGGAGGATTCTCCTGTTCTCCTGTAGGCCAGTCCAAACCGGAGGGCTTTAATTATCTGTAATGTAATGAAGAATACATTTTTTTAATGTGTTGATTTCTATCCTGATATCAGTGAATACTTAATAATTAGGAAGCAACAAATGTCTTGTGTAAATATAGTCATGGTTACACATTGCAAATTACACAAGTCATCACTGGATGACTAACTAGTTCCCTATTATCTGCTAACTATACATGCGTTCAGTTTCATAAGGGAAATTTTCTCCTGACCCCACCCCTTTTGTACCAATTTTATTAAATATATGACAATAGCATCCATACGTACATACAGAGAGAAGTAATTAGGTAAAAAGAGGAACATACGGGTGCTTCCCACAAAATTAGAATATCATCAAAAGGTAATTTATTTCAGTTCTTCATTACAAAAAGTGAAACATATATTAGAGTCATTAGAAACAGAGTGATCTATTTCAAGTGTTTATTTCTGTTAATGTTGATGATTATGGCTTACAGCCAATGAAAACCCAAAAGTCATTATCTCAGTAAATTAGAATACTTTATAACACCAGCTTGAAAAATGATTTTAAAATCCAAAATGTTGGCGTACTGAAATGTATGTTCAGTAAATGCACTCAATACTTGGTCGGGGATCCTTTTGCATCAATTGCTGCATCAATGCGGTGTTGAATGGAGGTGATCAGCCTGTGGCACTGCTGAGGTGTTATGGAAGCCCAGTGTTATGCTCGCGCCCTGACTGGGTGGTGTGAGCGAGGGGATTGTGACCCCACTGTGCCACAAACCGTACTACCCTGGAAGGGGCATGACTAAGTAGCTACCTTGGTGTTCACTGGAGCCTCTGATGGTGAGGTCAGGCTTGTGCGGCAGCTAGCTCCAGGGCGGTGTCTGGCAGTGGCAGCTGATTCCACTGAGGGACTGAACACTGATAACAGGTGTGGGCAAGTACAGACGGGCACGACTGGTACTCTGGCGGGCACGTCTGTCACTCTTGGCAGGCAGGTGGGCATGGTTGACACTCTTGGCAGGCAGGCGGGCTCAGCTGGTACTCTTAGCAGGCAGGCGGGCACGGCAGGCACTCTTGGCAGGCAGGCGGGCATGGCTGGAACTATAGGCAGACAGGCAGGCACGGCTGGCACTCTTGGCAGACAAGCGGGTACGGCTGGCACTATTGTTAGGCAGGCAGGCACAGCTGGCACTATTGGCAGGCAGGCGGGCACAGCTGGCACTATTGGCAGGCAGGCGGGCACAGCTGGCAATATTGGCAGGCAGGCGGGCATGGCTAGCGGGACTGGAACTGGTTCAGGTAGGACAGGAACAAAGGCAGGTACGAGTGGGAAAAGGGAGCAGGTAGGAACCAGTTCAGACTGGAGGGACAGGAACCGGTAGGGGCCAGTATAGACTAAGGGGACAGGTACTGCAGGGAGCGGAGTGGGAGCAGAGCAGAACCACAGAATGCGGAGCAAAACAGAACCACAGGATGCGGAGCAGAGCAGAACTGCAGGATGCAGAGCAGAACAGAACCTCAGGATGCAGAGCAGAACCGCAGGATGTGGAGCAGAGCAGAACCACAGGATGTAGAGCAGAGCAGAGCCACGGGATGCGGTGCAAACAGCAGAGCCGCAGGTTGTGGAGCAAACAGCAGAGCCGCAGGATGTGGAGCAAAGAGCCTCAGCTTGCAGAGGGAAAGCTACAGACAGGAATACAAACGGACACAGGTATAGGACTTAGTTCAGACAGGGCCAGGTACAGGATAAAGTACAGGAACAAGGATTCGGACCAGGGTATGCAGCCCCCTGGGAGGCAGAAACGAGTGACACAGAATACAGGTACGGACAAGGGTACGCAGCCGCCTGGGAGGTGGAAACGAGAGATACAGCAGGACAGGACCTGGCAACTCAGCAGCAAGGCACTGACTGAGAGAGATTGTTACTCAGGCATCCCCCTAGGGGTGGAGATGCCTTAAGTACCTGATGCCTCTTGGCAATTGGCTGGGGACACCTTAGGAAGGTGCACACAGTCTGTATAAGAAACAGGAAGTGCCGAGGCCACCGCCCTAAGCATACAGCCTGGAAGTATGCAGCAAGCAAGGACATGAGGGCCAGAGCATGGAGCTGGCAGAGGAGAGAACTCACAGCATGGCCCAGAGTGGTGAGCAAGAGGTGAGATGGAAAGCCATGCAATGATGCCGGCAGGGATGTTACACCCAGTTGCTTTGATAGCAGCCTTCAGCACGTCTGCATTGTTGGGTCTGGTGTTTCTCATCTTCCTCTTGACAATACGCCATAGATTCTCTATGGGGTTAAGGTCAGGCAAGTTTGCTGGCCAATGAAGCACAGTGATACTGTTGTTTTTAAACCAGATATTGGTACCTTTGGCAGTGTGGACAGGTGCCAAGTCCTGCTGGAGAATGCAGTTTCCATCTCCAAAAAGCTTGTCGGCAGATGGAAGCATGAAGTGCGCTAAAATTTCCTGGTAGACGGCTGCGCTGACTTTGGTCTTGATAAAACACAGTGGACCTACACCAGAGGATGACATGACTCCCCAAACCATCACTGATTGTGGAAACTTCACACTAGACCTCAATCAGCTTGGATTGTGTGCATCTCCACTCTTCCTCCAGACTCTGGGACCTTGATTTCCAAATGAAATACAAAATTTACTTTCATCTGAGAACAACACCTTGGACCACTGAGCAACAGTCCAGTTCTTTTTTTCCTTGGCCCAGGTAAGACGCTTCTGGCATTGTCTATTGGTCATGAGTGGCTTAACACAAGGAATGTGACCCTTGTAGCCCATGTTCTGGATACATCTGTGTGTGGTGGCTCTTGAAGCAATGACTCCAGCAGCAGTCCACTCCTTGTGAATCTCCCTCAAATTTTTGAATGGCCTTTTCTTAACAATCCTTTCAAGGCTGCAGTTATCCTGGTTTGTTGTGCACCTTTTTCTACCATACTTTTTCCTTCCACTCAACTTTCCATTATTATGCTTGGATACAGCACACTGTGAACAGCCAGCTTCTTTAGCAATGACCTTTTGTGGCTTACCCTCCTTGTGGAGTGTGTCAATTAATGCCTTCTGGACATCTGTCAAGTCAGCAGTCTTCCCCATGATTGTGGAGCCTACTGAAACAGACCAAGGGACCTTTTTAAATGCTTAGAAAGCCTTTGCAGGTGTTTTTTGTTAATTATTCTAATTGACTGAGATAATGACTTTTGGGTTTTTATTGGCTGTAAGCCATAATCATCAACATGAACAGAAATAAACACTTGAAATGGATCACTCTGTTTGCAATGACTCTATATAATAAGAGTTTCACTTTTTGTATTGAAGAATTGAAATAAATTAACTTTTTGATGATATTCTAATTTTGTGAGAAGCACTTGTAAGTGCACTTTTATATTTAAAATTCACAAAAAAACAAAGTCAAACAACTCTGACTAAGAGTCTCTACTTCTGCTTACACTTCTACGGTATTTATTGAGAAGTAAAATGCAAAATGGAGATATCTATTTTAAAGAGAAGTTAACAACTGATTCATACTGCCCAATCCGTGGGCAGCATGCAGGGTCGGACTGGGGTGTTTCGAGATCATGATGAGTATTAACTCTAAGGCTACTTTCACACTTCCGCTTTTTTGAATCCGTCACAATGCGTCGGTGCGACGTATCGACGGATGCATCAAAAATAGTGAAAAACGGATGCAACGCATCCAGTATTTGGACGGATCCGCTAGACGGTTCCATCGAAAAACTGTATCCGTTGCATCCGTTTTGTCCGTTTTTACTATCCATTTCATCTGTTTTTTTGACGGATCCGTTTTCCATGCCTAAAAATGGGAGTCTCCCAAATGTGATTGGCTACTGGAAAATAGGGAAACCAATATATTGACTGGCTGGCTGTCTTCAGGCTGGCAGGTGTCTTGCTGGCACATTTGGGGGTGACGCCCCAGGCCAGGTTTATATAGATTTGGGGCCTGTCTGGCCAATTGGCTACAAATTTCTGATTCTGAGCATGCTCAGTGTAAAAAAACGGATTCCATCGCTGGATTCCGTCATACGACATGTCACGACGGATCCTGCGTCCATAGGCTTCCATTCTAGTCAACGACGTATGCCGCAGGATCCGTCGCGACACGCTTTCCTGATGCAGACAAAAAATGTTACGTTGAACGTTTTTTCCAGACGATGGTCCGCCAAAACACGACGGATCCGTCGCACGACGGATGCGACGTGTGGCCGTCTGTCGCGATCCGTCGCTAATACAAGTCTATGGGAAAAAAACACATCCTGCGGGCACATTTGCAGGATCCGTTTTTTTCCCAAAACGACTCATTGCAACGGATCTGAAAAGACGGAAGTGTGAAAGAGGCCTTAGAGCCTACCCTACAGCTATATGCAAATTTCTGTAAGCCGTTATCCCCGTTCTAGTGGAGCATCGACTGTAAAACACAGGAGGCTCCTGCACATCTACTGTGCGCCATCATAACTGGGATGTACAATTAAGGTAGTTTGCATTAAAGAGATTCTTTGGTTAAAACAAGTTATCACCAATCCATGGGCTCCACAGGATAGGTGATTGGTGGAATCCAAGCATTGGAAATCACACCGATCGGAAGAATGTGGGTGTTTTATCCCTGACAAGACGCTTATCGGCATTTTAAAATACAGCAGCAGGTGGGATATCTGACCACAGCTCCATTTATTCTCTTTGGGGCTTCCAGAAAAAAAACAAGAGCAGTGCTCTCAGCCACTGAAGAAATTAATAGATCAGTGGTCAAGTAGCACATGCCGCTCCAGTCTAATGGGAATAAAAGCTCCACATTCAACCTATTGGTTTCAAGCAGTCAAACCCCTACCAATCAATATGTTATCACTTATCCTGTGGAGAAGGGATTTCGTTTTTCATCGAAGAACCCCTGTAACTGTATGACTGCCACTCTGTTACAAGAATTTAATTTAATCTAATGGAAATAAAGAATATTCTCCTAATTAATATCACAGAGAACAAATGACTGCCATACACAACACATTCCATTATACCAAGACCAATATTACCACACACAAGGGAGAAATACCACCACACCGTGACCAGACTACATATTTCCAACATATAGCGACCAAATAATGCCACATACAAGGGACAAATACCGCTACACAATGACCAGACGTAATAGTGACTGAATAATACTACATACAAAGGAGAAATACCACCACACCTGTGACCAGACCACATATTACAAGCATATAGCGACCATATAATACCACATATAAAGACAAATACCGCTGCACCATGACCAGGCCACATATTACCACCACATAGCGACCGAATAAGGTCACCTCTTTTCCCGGGAAGAAGGCTTTGGTGTCGAAACACGCATAAGGGAATTTGGTTCCACACTCCAGTTTTTGGTAAAAAAAAAACATTTCTAATTTCTAATACCTTGCATTTTTTGGTCAAGCTAATTTCTTATATGTTTGTAAAGGAGAATGTATTGCCAGCACCTCCCTCTGTGATTGTTACAGCTGTAATTCAACTTTTACCTGTATTGCTGGACACCTGACAACTACAGGAATATGGTTGCACACCAAACAGGGAAAATCAAATAATTTCCAAAAAAGAAAAAAAGGTGACACTCACCATCCAAATTAAAACAGTCCTTTTTTCAATCCATTAAAACAGGTACAGCGGGGGAAAGGTGGATGCCTTCTGTGGACGACAGACGTTTTGAGCTGACTTGTGCTTCAACGGGTCCATGGGAAGAGCAATCAGCGCAAAACGGTCGTCGTCCACAGAAGGCATCCACCTCTCCCCCGCTGTACCCGTTTTAATGGATTGAGTAAAGGACTTTTTTAATTTGGATGATGAGTGCCACCTTTTTTTTGTTTTTTGGACATTATTTAATTTATTATATGATGCCTTGAAAGCGAACATATATATATATATGGGCCACTGTGTTTACTGAATATTTGCACTTTACTATTTACTACTCACACTGTGTTAGTTTGGTAATTTTCTAAAACACAGCAAGCAAATCTCTAATAAAACACAACCATAAGGTCGACGTAACCGGTGCTCCGTGATGGAAAAAGTCTGCAGCCCTTAGAGCCGTGGACTCCACTCTATGTCCATTGGTCCTATAATCTTTAGTCTATGGCCAGCTCTTCATGCTGGGTATCAGTTGTCAAGTTCTCTTTAACCCCTTTCTGGCATTGGACATACTATTCCGTCCATGTGACCTGGGCCTTACTTCCCATGGACGGAAAAGTATGTCATACGCGATCAGCCGTGCTCATGGGGGTAGCGTGGCCGAGTGTCAGCTGATTAACACAGCTGACACACGGGATTATGTGCAAGGAGTGGTCATGGACAGCATTCGGCACTTTAACCCCGGAACACTGCGACCAAACAATATCGCAGCGTTCTGGTGGCATAGGTAAGAATCTCACAGGGAGAGCACTCCCTGCGTGCTTCCCTGAGACCCTCATAACCTCCTCCCTACATGCCCCCCGATCCAAGATGGCCATGGGGTCCTTCCGGGTCCTGCAGGGAGGTGGCATGTTAGTGCCTGCTGAGAGCAGGCGCTGAGAAGCCTCCTACACTGCCTGTCAGATCGCTGATCTGACACATTGTTCTGCAAAGTGTCAGATCAGCAATCTGACTTTATACAGTGATGTCCCACCATGAAACAATGTAAAAAGAAAAAATGAACATGTGCAAAAATATTTTTTTTAAAATTCCTAAATAAACAAAAAAATAAATATAACCAATAACAGTACACATATTTAGTATTGCCGCATCCATAACAACCTGAGCTATAAAGTTAATCCCTTCAGTGAACACCGTAAAAAAAAGAAAGAAGAAAAACGAGGCAAAAAACAATGCTTTATCGTCATGCTGCCGAACAAAAAGTGGAATAACACGCGATCAAAAAGACAGATATAAATAAACATGGTACCACTGAAAACATCATCCTGTCCTGCAAAAAATGAGCCACCATACAGCATCATCATAAAAAAAAAATTAAAAAGTTACAGCCTTCAGAATAAAGCAATGCAAAATAATTATTTTTTAAATAAAATAGTTTTTATTGTATAAAAGCGCCAAAACATAAAAAATGATATAAATGAGGTATCGCTGTAATCATACTAACCCGAAGAATAAAACTGCTTTATCAATTTTACCACACGTGGAACGGTAAAAACGCCCCACCCAAAAGAAATTCATGAATTGCTGGTTTTTGTTCATTCTGCCTCACAAAAATCATAAGAAAAAGCGATCAAAAAATGTCATGTGCCAAAAAACGGTACCAATAAAAACGTCAACTCGTCCCGCAAAAAAACAAGACCTCACATGACTCTGTGGGCCAAAATATGGAAAAATTATAGCTCTCAAAATGTGGTGATGCAAAAACTATTTTTTGCAATAAAAAGCGTATTTTAGTGTGTGACAGCTGCCAAACAAAAGCTAAAAAATAAAAAAAATGTATTTATTTCCATTTTCCCATTAGGGTTAGGGCTAAAGTTAGGGTTGGGGCTACAGATGGGGTTAAGGTATGGATTACGTTTACCGTTGGGATTAGGGTTAGGGGTGTGTCAGGGTTAGGGGTGTGGTTAGGGTTGGGATTAGGGTTAGAGGTGTGTTGGGGTTAGGGGTGTGGTTAAGGTTATGGCTAGGGTTGGGATTAGGGTTAGGAGTGTGTTCGGGTTAGGGTTAGAGTTAGAATTGGGGTTTCCACTGTTTGGGCACATCAGGGGCTCTCCAAACCCGATCTCAATCCCAGCCAATTCTGCGTTGAAAAAGTAAAACGGTGCTCCCTCCCTTCCAAGCTCTGCGGTGCGCCAAAACAGTAGTTAACCCCCACATATGGGGTATCAGCGTACTCAGGACAAATTGGACAACAACTTTAGCTGTCCAATTTCTCCTGTTACCCTTGGGAAAATAAACTTGGGGGCTAAAGATCATATTATTATTTTTGTGAGAAAATTTTTTTTTTTATTTTCATGGCTCTACGCTATAAACTTTAGTGAAACACTTGGGGGTTCAAAGTTCTCACAACACATCTAGATAAGTTCCTTGGGGGGGTCTAGTTTCCAAAATGGGCTCACTTGTGGGGGGTTTCTACTGTTTTGGCACATCAGTGGCTCTGCAAACGCAACATGACGCCCGCAGACCATTCCATCAAAGTTTGCATTCCAAAACACCACTACTTCTTTTCCGAGCCCTGACGTGTGCCCAAACAGTGGTTTACCCCCACATATGGGGTATCAGTGTACTCAGGACAAATTATACAACAACTTTTGAGGTCCAATTTCTCCTGTTACCCTTGGGAAAATAAAACATTGGGGCAAAACGCAACATGGCGTCCTGTTGTGAACTATACTTTTTGGCTCCCTCTTGTGGTCACTAGTGATTTGGCACTTGGATTGTCTTTTACCAGGTTTGTGCTCACCTGCTTCGTTAGGCCTGGGGTGTTGCTATTTAAACTTCCTGGATTCTCAGTCCAGTGCCTGGCATCGTTGTAATCAGTTCACTTCTGTTTGCTCCTGTCTTCAGGTCCTGGTTCTTTGCAAGATAAGCTAAGTCCTGCTTTCGTACTCTTGATCATTTGCATTGTTCATATTTTTGTCCAGCTTGTACAATATGTGATTCCTGTTATTGCTGGAAGCTCTAGGGGGGCTGATATTCTCCCCCCACACCGTCAGTCGGTTTGGGGGTTCTTGGATATTCAGCGTGGATATTTTGCAGGGTTTTTTGCTGACCATATAAGTCTTCTTACTATATTCTGCTATTAGTCAGTGGGCCTCTCTTTGCAAAATCTAGTTCATTCTTACGTTTGTCTTTTCTTCTTACCTCACCGTTATTATTTGTTGGGGGCTTGTATTACTTTGGGGTCTTTTCTCTGGAGGCAAGAGAGGTCTTATTTTCCCTGATAGGGGTAGTTAGTTCTCCGGCTGGCGCGAGATGTCTAGGATCAACGTAGGCACGTTCCCCGGCTGCTGTTAGTGTTTGCGCTAGGATCAGGTATATGGTCAGCCTAGTTACCACTTCCCTATGAGCTGGTATTTATGTTTTGCAGACTTTGCTGTAATCTTTGAGGTCCCCTGCCATTGGGATCATAACAGTATGCCAGGCCATAAATAGTTAATGCATTGCTGAAGTGGGATTAAAAGAAAAAGAAGTTCTGAGTTGTTTTTTTTTTTTTCTTCCTCCCCTTTATCTCTGAGTGGCTTGAAGCTTTGCTGCAGACATGAATGTTCAGACCTTGATTACTAGTGTGGATCAGCTTGCTGCACGTGTGCAGGGCATTCAGGATTTTGTTGTTAGCAGTCCTATGTCAGAGCCTAAGATACCTATTCCTGAGCTGTTCTCTGGAGATCGATTTAAATTTAGGAATTTTAGGAATAATTGTAAATTGTTTCTATCTTTGAAACCTCGTTCGTCTGGAGATTCAGCTCAGCAAGTTAAAATTATTATCTCCTTCTTGCGTGGCGACCCTCAGGATTGGGCTTTCTCGTTAGCGCCAGGAGATCCTGCATTGGCGGATGTTGATGCGTTTTTTCTGGCGCTCGGATTGCTTTATGAGGAGCCTAATCTTGAAATTCAGGCAGAAAAAGCTCTACTGGCCATCTCTCAGGGCCAGGATGAAGCTGAGGTGTACTGCCAAAAATTTCGGAAATGGTCCGTGCTTACTCGATGGAATGAATGTGCTCTGGCCGCAAATTTCAGAAATGGCCTTTCTGAAGCCATTAAGAATGTGATGGTGGGTTTTACAATTCCTACAAGTCTGAATGATTCTATGGCGCTGGCTATTCAGATTGATCGGCGATTGCGGGAGCGCAAATCCGCTAAACCTCTGGCGGTGTTGTCTGAACAGACACCTGTCTCAATGCAATGCGATAGAATCCTGACTAGAACCGAAGGACAAAATCATAGACGTCAGAATGGGCTGTGTTTTTACTGTGGTTATTCTACACATGTTATATCAGCATGCTCTAAACGCCTAACCAAGGTTGTCAGTCCTGTCACCATTGGTAATTTGCAGCCTAAATTTATTTTGTCTGTGACTTTAATTTGTTCATTTATATCAATAGTTGTAGGGCCGCACCCTAAAGCACCATAGTCTCTCTGGACTCAGAAGCGCACGTCCTTACCAGGGGGTCCAACCCAGTCCACAGTACCAAAAATGTAAATAAAGAAAGGACAGCTTGAAAAAGGTCGTATGACCGAAACGTTGCCACAAGAGGCGGATTAAAGATGTAACTGGTCTTCTTCACATCTTGGAGTGGCGCTGTCCTTTCTTTATTTACATTTTTAATTTGTTCATTGTCTTCCTACCCTGTTATGGCATTTGTGGATTCAGGCACTGCCCTGAGTCTTATGGACTTGTCGTTTGCCAAGCGCTGCGGTTTTGTCCTGGAGCCTTTAAAGGTTCCGATTCCTCTCAGAGGAATTGATGCTACGCCACTGGCGGAAAATAAACCGCAGTATTGGACACAAGTGACCATGTGCATGACTCCTGAACATCGGGAGGTGATTCGTTTTCTTGTTCTGCATAAAATGAATGATTTGGTCGTTTTAGGTCTGCCATGGTTACAGACCCATAATCCTGTTTTGGATTGGAAGGCTATGTCTGTCTCAAGTTGGGGTTGTCAGGGAATTCATTGCGATTCTCCGCCGGTGTCTATTGCTACTTCTACTCCTTCAGAAGTTCCTGAGTATTTGTGTGACTATCAGGATGTATTCAGTGAGTCCAGGTCCAGTGCTCTTCCTCTTCATAGGGACTGTGACTGCGCTATAGATTTGATTCCTGGCAGTAAATTTCCTAAGGGACGATTATTTAATTTGTCTGTACCCGAGCATGCCGCGATGCGTTCTTATGTCAAGGAGTCTTTGGAGAAGGGGCATATTCGTCCATCCTCTTCCCCTCTCGGTGCGGGATTCTTTTTTGTGGCCAAGAAAGACGGGTCTTTGAGACCTTGTATAGACTATCGGCTTCTGAATAAAATCACTGTTAAGTTTCAGTATCCATTGCCGCTATTGTCAGACTTGTTTGCTCGGATTAAGGGCGCCAAGTGGTTCACCAAGATAGATCTTCGTGGTGCGTACAACCTTGTGCGCATTAGGCAGGGAGATGAATGGAAAACTGCATTCAATACGCCCGAAGGTCATTTTGAATACTTGGTGATGCCCTTTGGGCTCTCTAATGCCCCTTCAGTGTTTCAGTCCTTTATGCATGATATCTTCCGGAAGTATCTGGATAAATTTTTGATTGTGAATCTTGATGATATTCTAGTTTTCTCGGATGATTGGGATTCTCATGTAAAGCAGGTCAGGATGGTGTTTCAGGTTTTGCGTGATAACGCTTTGTTTGTGAAGGGCTCAAAGTGTCTCTTTGGAGTGCAGAAGGTTTCCTTTTTGGGTTTTATTTTCTCCCCTTCTGCCGTGGAGATGGACCCAGTCAAGGTCCGAGCTATTCATGATTGGACTCAGCCCACGTCTGTTAAGAGTCTTCAGAAGTTCTTGGGGTTCGCTAATTTCTACCGTCGCTTTATCGCTAATTTTTCTAGCGTTGTTAAACCTTTGACGGATATGACCAAGAAAGGTTCTGATGTGGCTAATTGGGCTCCTGCAGCCGTGGAGGCCTTCCAGGAGCTGAAGCGCCGGTTTACTTCGGCGCCTGTTTTGTGCCAGCCTGATGTCTCACTTCCCTTTCAGGTTGAAGTGGATGCTTCTGAGATCGGTGCTGGGGCTGTTTTGTCGCAGAGAGGCTCTGGTTGTTCTGTGATGAGACCATGTGCCTTTTTCTCTAGGAAGTTTTCGCCTGCTGAGCGGAACTATGATGTTGGTAATCGGGAGTTGTTGGCCATGAAGTGGGCATTTGAGGAGTGGCGTCATTGGCTCGAGGGTGCTAAGCATCGTGTGGTGGTCTTGACTGATCACAAAAATCTGATGTATCTCGAGTCTGCTAAGCGCCTGAATCCTAGACAGGCTCGTTGGTCATTGTTTTTCTCTCGTTTTGACTTTGTGGTCTCATACCTGCCTGGTTCGAAGAATGTTAAGGCTGATGCTCTCTCTAGGAGCTTTGTGCCTGACTCTCCTGGAGTCTCGGAGCCAGCTGGTATTCTTAAAGAGGGAGTGATCGTGTCGGCCATATCTCCGGATTTGCGACGTGTGTTGCAGAGATTTCAGGCTGGTAGACCTGACTCGTGTCCACCCGACAGACTGTTTGTTCCTGATAAATGGACCAGCAGAGTCATTTCCGAGGTTCATTCCTCGGTGTTGGCAGGGCATCCGGGAATTTTTGGTACCCGAGATTTGGTGGCTAGGTCCTTTTGGTGGCCTTCCTTGTCACGGGATGTGCGGTCATTTGTGCAGTCCTGTGGGACTTGTGCTCGGGCTAAGCCTTGTTGTTCTCGTGCTAGCGGGTTGCTTTTGCCCTTGCCCGTCCCGAAGAGGCCTTGGACGCACATTTCCATGGATTTCATTTCTGATCTTCCGGTGTCTCGGGGAATGTCTGTCATCTGGGTGGTGTGTGATTGTTTTTCCAAGATGGTCCATTTGGTACCCTTGCCTAAGTTGCCTTCCTCTTCCGATCTGGTTCCTTTGTTTTTTCAGAATGTGGTTCGTTTACACGGCATTCCGGAGAATATCGTGTCCGACAGAGGATCCCAGTTTGTGTCCAGATTCTGGCGATCTTTTTGTGCTAAGATGGGCATTGATTTGTCGTTTTCATCTGCCTTCCATCCTCAGACTAATGGTCAAACGGAGCGAACTAATCAGACACTGGAGGCTTATTTGAGATGTTTTGTTTCTGCGGACCAGGATGATTGGGTGACCTTCTTGCCATTGGCGGAGTTTGCCCTTAATAATCGGGGTAGTTCCGCTACTTTGGTTTCGCCATTCTTCTGCAACTCTGGTTTTCATCCTCGTTTCTCCTCGGGTCATGTTGAGTCTTCTGACTGTCCTGGGGTGGATTCCGTGGTGGATAGGTTGCAGCGGATTTGGAATCATGTGGTGGACAACTTGAAGTTGTCACAGGAGAAGGCTCAGCGTTTTGCCAACCGCCGCCGCGGTGTGGGCCCCCGACTTCGTGTTGGGGATTTGGTTTGGTTGTCTTCTCGGTATGTCCCTCTGAAGGTTTCCTCTCCTAAGTTTAAGCCTCGCTTTATTGGTCCTTATAAAATTTTGGAAGTTCTTAACCCGGTTTCTTTTCGTTTGGATCTTCCGGTGTCGTTTGCCATTCACAACGTGTTCCATAGGTCTTTGTTACGGCGGTACGTTGTGCCTGTGGTTCCTGCTGTTGAGCCTCCTGCTCCGGTGTGGGTTGAGGGCGAGTTGGAGTACGTGGTGGAGAAGATCTTGGATTCTCGTCTCTCTAGATGGAGGCTCTAGTATTTGGTCAAATGGAAGGGCTATGGTCAGGAGGATAATTCCTGGGTGGCCGCCTCTGATGTTCATGCGGCCGATTTGGTTCGTGCCTTCCACGCTGCTCATCCTGGTCGCCCTGGTGGTCTTGGTGAGGGTTCGGTGACCCCTCCTTAAAGGGGGGGTACTGTTGTGAACTATACTTTTTGGCTCCCTCTTGTGGTCACTAGTGATTTGGCACTTAGATTGTCTTTTACCAGGTTTGTGCTCACCTGCTTCATTAGGCCTGGGGTGTTGCTATTTAAACTTCCTGGATTCTCAGTCCAGTGCCTGGCATCATTGTAATCAGTTCACTTCTGTTTGCTCCTGTCTTCAGGTCCTGGTTCTTTGCAAGATAAGCTAAGTCCTGCTTTCGTACTCTTGATCATTTGCATTGTTCATATTTTTGTCCAGCTTGTACAATATGTGATTCCTGTTATTGCTGGGAGCTCTAGGGGGGCTGATATTCTCCCCCCACACCGTCAGTCGGTTTGGGGGTTCTTGGATATTCAGCGTGGATATTTTGCAGGGTTTTTTGCTGACCATATAAGTCTTCTTACTATATTCTGCTATTAGTCAGTGGGCCTCTCTTTGCTAAATCTAGTTCATTCTTACGTTTGTCTTTTCTTCTTACCTCACCGTTATTATTTGTTGGGGGCTTGTATTACTTTGGGGTCTTTTCTCTGGAGGCAAGAGAGGTCTTATTTTCCCTGATAGGGGTAGTTAGTTCTCCGGCTGGCGCGAGACGTCTAGGATCAACGTAGGCACGTTCCCCGGCTGCTGTTAGTGTTTGCGCTAGGATCAGGTATATGGTCAGCCTAGTTACCACTTCCCTATGAGCTGGTATTTATGTTTTGCAGACTTTGCTGTAATCTTTGAGGTCCCCTGCCATTGGGATCATAACAGCGTCCCATCTCAATTCCAGTCAATTTTGCATTGAAAAGTCAAACGGAGCTCCTTCCCTTCGGAGCTCTGCCATGCTCCCAAACAGTGGTTTACCCCTACATATGGGGCATCGGCGTACTCAGGACAAATTGCACAACAACTTTTGCTGTCCAATTTCATCTGATACCCTTGGGAAAATAAAAAAATTGGGGGTGAAAAGTTCATTTTTGTTAAAAAAATATGATTTTTTATTTTTATGGCTCTACATTATAAACTTCTGTGAAGCACTTGGGGTTCAAAGTGCTCACCACACATCTAGATAATTTCCTTAGGGGGTCTACTTTCCAAAATGGTGTCACTTGTGGGGGGTTTCCACTGTTTAGGCACATCAGGGGCTCTCCAAACGCGACATGGCGTCGTATCTCAATTCCAGCCAATTTTGCATTGAAAAGTCAAACGGCGCTCCTTCCCTTCCGAGCTCTGCCATACGCCCAAACAGTGGTTTACTCACACATATGGGGTATTTACGTACTCAGCACAAATTGCACAACAACTGTTGGGGTCCAATTTATCCTGTTACCCTTGGTAAAATAAAACAAATTGGATCTGAAGTAAATTTTTTGTGAAAAAAAGTTAAATGTTTATTTTTTTTTTTTTAAACATTCCAAAAATTCCTGTGAAGGACTTGAAGAGTTAATAAACTTCTTGAATGTGGTTTTGAGCACCTTGAGGGGTGCAGTTTTTGGAATGATGTCACTTTTGGGTATTCTCTATCATATTGACCCCCTCAAAGTGACTTCAAATGTGATATGTGATGTGGTCTCTAAAAAAGAAAATGGTGTTGTAAAAATGAGAAATCGCTGGTTAACTTTTAAAGGGAACCTACCACCCCGTTTTTTAAAAATGAGATAAAGATAGTGTGAAATAGGGGCAGAGCTGGGCTTTACATTAGGGCCTTTTCGGTGCCTTTACACCCCCGTTAGGCTGCCCAAATACCTTTGTGAAGTGGCCGTTTTCTGCTGTCACTCAAGTGGGTCAGGTCGGATGGGCGTGGTCACAGCGCTGTTTGTCCCCCAGGATCCTGCTCATCATTACGTTGGTGGCGTAGTGGTGTGCGCATGTCCAGCAGGCGAATCCACTGCCCAGGAGATGAATAACGGCGCGGTCTTCGCTATTCAGCCGTTTACCGGTGGGCGCGGCCATCTTTCCTGTGGCCGCGCCTGCGCAGATGGAGCGCTCTGCTGCCCGGGACTTCAGGAAAATGGCCGCCGCGATCTCCATCTGCGCACGCGCGGAATCCCGCGGCCATTTTCCTGAAGTCCCGGGCAGCAGAGCGCTCCATCTGCGCAGGCGCGGCCACAGGAAAGATGGCCGCGCCCACCGGTAAACGGCTGAATAGCGAAGACCGCGCCGTTATTCATCTCCTGGGCAGTGGATTCGCCTGCTGGACATGCGCACACCACTACGCCACCAACGTAATGATGAGCAGGATCCTGGGGGACAAACAGCGCTGTGACCACGCCCATCCGACCTGACCCACTTGAGTGACAGCAGAAAACGGCCACTTCACAAAGGTATTTGGGCAGCCTAACGGGGGTGTAAAGGCACCGAAAAGGCCCTAATGTAAAGCCCAGCTCTGCCCCTATTTCACACTATTTTTATCTCATTTTTAAAAAACGGGGTGGTAGGTTCCCTTTAACCTTTATAACTTCCTAACAGAAAAAAATTTTGGTTCCAAAATTGTGCTGATGTAAAGTAGACATGTGGGAAATGTGGGAATCACCGGGATCCGTTGAAGCGTTCCAGAGTTATTAGCTCATAAAGGGACAGTGGTCAGAATTGTAAAAATTGGCCCGGTCATTGACATGCAAACCACCCTTGGGGGTTAAGGGGTTAAAGGAATTTTCCAAAATAATGGAAGTGTTGCACACCTGCAGTAATACTTGTACATTAAAGCAATTATCTGGTGAAAGGTTCTCATGGGGGTTAGATTTTGTAAAAATAAAACCAACAAAATTAATCATACTCACCTGAAGTTACCCTCCTGGATCCAGTGCAGACTGATCTGTTTTGTACCAGCAGCAATAATGTCACCGTTTTAAGAGACCACATCACATTTGAAGTCACTTTGAGGGGTCTATACGATAGAAAATAACCAAGTGTGACACCATTCTAAAAACTGCACTCCACAAGGTGCTCAAAACCACAATCAAGAAGTTTATTAACCCTTCAGATGTTTCACAGGAATTTTTGGAATGTTTAAAAAAAAAATGAACATTTTACTTTTTTTCACAAAATATTTAATTCAGGTCCAATTTGTTTTATTTTACCAAGGGTAACAGGAGAAATTGGAGCCAAAAGTTGTTGTACAATTTGTCCTGAGTACGCCGATACCCCATATGTTGGGGTAAACCACTGTTTGGGCGCATGGCAGAGCTCGGAAGGGAAGGAGCGCCGTTTGACTTTTCAATGCAAAATTGACTGGAATTGTGATCGGATGCCATGTCGCGTTTGGAGAGCCCCTGATGTGCCTAAACATTGAAACCCCCCACAAGTGACACCATTTTGGAAAGTAGACCCTCCAAGGAACTTATCTAGATGTTGTGAGCACTTTGACCCACCAAGTGCTTCACAGAAGTTTATAATGTAGAGCCGTAAAAATAAAAAATCATATTTTTTCACAAAAATGAACTTTTCACCCCCAATTTTTTTATTTTCCCAAGGGTATCAGATGAAATTGGACAGCAAAAGTTGTTGTGCAATTTGTCCTGAGTACGCCGATGTCCCATATGTAGGGGTAAACCACTGTTTGGGAGCATGGCAGAGCTCCGAAGGGAAGGAGCTCCGTTTGACTTTTCAATGCAAAATTGACAGGAATTGAGATGGGACGCCATGTTGCGTTTGCAGAGCCCCTGATGTGCCTAAACATTGAAACCCCCCACAAGTGACACCTTTTTGGAAAGTAGACCCTCTATGGAACTTATCTAGATGTGTTATGAGAACTGTGAACCCCCAAGTGTTTCACTACAGTTTATAACGCAGAGCCGTGAAAATAAAAAATCTTTTTTTTTCCACAAAAATTATTTTTTAGCCCCCAGTTTTGTATTTTCCCAAGGGGAACAGGAGAAATTGGACAGCAAATGTTGTTGTCCAATTTGTCCTAAGTACGCTGATACCCCATATGTGGGGGGGGAACCATCATTTGGACGCATGGCAGAGCTCGGAAGGGAAGGAGCGCCGTTTGGAATGCAGACTTAGATAGATTGGTCTGCAGGCGTCACGTTGAATTTGCAGAGCCCCTGATGTATCTAAATAGTAGAAACCCCCCACAAGTGACCCAATATTGGAAACTAGACCCCCCAAGAAACTTATCTAGATGTGTTGTGAGAACTTTTGACCCCCAAGTGTTTCACTACAGTTTATAGCGCAGAGCCGTGAAAATAAAAAATCTTTTTTTTCCACAAAAATTATTTTTTAGCCCCCAGTTTTGTATTTTCCCAAAGGTAACAGGAGAAATTGGACCCCAAAAGTTGTTGTCCAATTTGTTCTGAGTACGCTGATACCCCATATGTTGGGGTAAACCCCTGATTGGGTGCACGGGAGAGCTCGGAAAGGAAGGAGCACTGTTTTACTTTTTCAACGCAGAATTGGCTGGAACTGAGATCGGATGCCATGTTGCGTTTGGAGAGCCCCTGATGTGCCTAAACAGTGGAAACCCCCGAATTCTAACTGAAACCCTAACCCAAACACACCCCTAACCCTAATCCTAACCCTAACCATAACCCTAACCAAACCCCTAACCCGAACATTCCCCTAGCCCTAATCCCAACCACACCCCTAACCCCAACACACCCCTAACCCCAACACACCCCTAACCCTAACCACACCCCTAACTCCAACACACCCCTAACCCTGATCCCAACCATAACCCTAACTACACCCCTAACCCTAATCTCAACCCTAATTCTAACCGTAAATGTAATCCAAACCCTAAATTTAGCCCCAACCCTAACTTTAGCCCCAACCCTAACCCTAACTTTAGCCCAACCCAACCCTAACTTTAGCCCCAACCCTAACCCTAACTTTAGCCCCAACCCTAACCCTAACGGGAAAATGGAAATAAATACATTTTTTTTTTAATTATTTTTCCCTAACTAAGGGGGTGATGAAGGGGGGTTTGATTTACTTTTATAGCGGGTTTTTTAGCGGATTTTTATGATTGCAGCCGTCACACACTAAAAGACGTTTTTATTGTAAAAAATAGTTTTTGCGTCTCCACATTTTGAGAGCTATAATTTTTACACATTTTGGTTCACAGAGTCATGTGAGGTCTTGTTTTTAGCAGGACGAGTTGACGTTTTTATTGGTACCATTTTCCAGCACGTGAAATTTTTTGATCGCTTTTTATTCCGATTTTTGTGAGGCAGAATGACCAAAAAACAGCTATTCATGAATTTCTTTTGGGGGGCGTTTATACCGTTCCACGTTTGGTAAAATTGATAAAGCAGTATTATTCTTCAAATCAGTACGATTACAGCAATGCCTCATTTATATCATTTTTTTATGTTTTGGCGCTTTTATACGATAAAAAGTATTTTATATAAAAAATAATTATTTTTGCATCGCTTTATTCTGAGGACTATAACTTTTTTATTTTTTCACTGATGATGCTGTATTGCAGCTCGTTTTTTGCAGGACAAGATGACGTTTTCAGCAGTACCATGGTTATTTATATCCGTCTTTTTGATAGCGTGTTATTCCACTTTTTGTTTGGTACTATGATAATAAAGCGTTGTTTTTTGCCTCGTTTATTTATTTTTTTTTACGGTGTTCACTGAAGAGGTTAACTAGTGAGACAGTTTTATAGGACGGGTCGTTACAGACCCGGCGATACTAAATATGTGTACTTTTATTGTTTTTTTTTAATTTAGATAAAAATGTTTTTATTAGAACAATATATATTTTTTCTTTATTAAGGAGTTTTTTTTTTTTTTTACACATGTAAATATTTTTTTTTTACTTTTTTAGTTTGTCCCAGGGGGGACATCATACTATAGTGTCAGATCACTGATCTGACGCTTTGCAAAGCAGTGTGTCAGATCAGCGAACGGGGGCTTCCCGGCGCCTCCTCTGAGCAGGCGCTTGAAAGCCACCTCCCTGCGGGACCCGGAAGCCCCCCCCCCGTGGCCATTTTGGATCCGGGGCCTGCAGGGAGGAGGAGGTAGGAGACCCTCGAAGCAACGCAATCACAACGCGTTGCTCCGAGGGTCTCAAGGAACCACGCACGGAGCACCCACCCTGCGCGATGCTTCCCTGTGCCGCCAGAATGCTGCGATCATGTTTGATCACAGTGTTCCGGGGGTTAATGTGCTGGGAGCGGTCCGTGACCGTTCCTGGCACATAGTGCCGGATGTCAGCTGTAATAATCAGCTGACACCCGGCGGCGATCGGCCGCGCTCCCCCATGAGCAAGGCCTATCGACTATGACGTACTATCCCGTCACTGGGAATTAAGTCCCAGGTCACCTCGACGTGATAGTATGTCCAATGGGATTAAGTGGTTAAAATTACCTCTTTTTTTTTTTTCAGATAGATTTTTATTTTCCGTAACAAAAATAAAAATTCCAGATAATTCTCGTGACATTACACAAAACTTTTACAGATATCATTTTCCCCCCGTTCCCAAACCCCCTCGCCCCACCCAACCCAAAGAGACCCCAGCCAGAATCACCACATTTCCTATCATCATACAAACAGTTGAATAAATATCCATTGTGTTTCCTATTGGACACTGGACTCCGCATAGTCTCCTTTGTCACACTAGCTCGAGTCCATCCACGGTTGCCATAGCTTGTGAAAGAGGTCCAGCTTACTTCTTTTGGTGTAGATACTTCTTTCCAGTGCAAGTATATGATCCGTTTGCTTAAAGGGAACCTATCACCCCGTTTTTTAAAAATTAGATAAAAATAGTGTGAAATAGGGGCAGAGCTGGGCTTTACATTACTGCCTTTTTGGTGCCTTTACACCCCCGTTAGGCTGCCGAAATACCTTTGTGAAGTGGCCGTTTTCTGCTGTCACTCAAGTTGGTCAGGTCGGATGGGCGTGGTCACAGCGCTGTTTCTCCCCCAGATCAGGCTCATCATTACGTTGGTGGCGTAGTGGTGTGCGCATGTCCAAAGAGAAGATCCGCTGCCCAGGAGATTCAAAACAGCGCGGTCTTCGCTATTTGCCGTTTACCGGTGGGCGCGGCCATGTTTCCTGTGGCCGCGCGTGCGCAGATGGAGCGCTCTGCTGCCCGGGGCTTCAGGAAAATGGCCGCGGGATTCCACGCGTGCGCAGATGGAGATCGCGGCGGCCATTTTCCTGAAGCCCCGGGCAGCAGAGCGCTCCATCTGCGCACGCGCGGCCACAGGAAAGATAGCCGCGCCCACCGGTAAACGGCAAATAGCGAAGACCGCGCTGTTTTGAATCTCCTGGGCAGCGGATCTTCTCTTTGGACATGCGCACACCACTACGCCACCAACGTAATGATGAGCCTGATCTGGGGGAGAAACAGCGCTGTGACCACGCCCATCCGACCTGACCAACTTGAGTGACAGCAGAAAACGGCCACTTCACAAAGGTATTTCGGCAGCCTAACGGGGGTGTAAAGGCACCAAAAAGGCAGTAATGTAAAGCCCAGCTCTGCCCCTATTTCACACTATTTTTATCTAATCTTTAAAAAACGGGGTGATAGGTTCCCTTTAAGGAAGTCTCTCCTTGTTGGAGGTTCCTCTCTAATCCAAAATTTAGCAATCAATTTTCTAGCAATGAATAACAATCTTGCAATAACTATTTTAGTCATGTTATCCGTAACGATTTCCTCCACATATCCCAATATGCAAGTCAGTGGATTCCTAGGGACCGAACAACCATACACCAATTCAATACGGTTTAATACCACTATCCAAAAGGAGGACAATCTAGGGCAATGCCACATCATATGCAATATTCCCGCATGGGATTGTGAGCACCGAGGGCACTCCGAATTTGGCCTCAATCCAGCTTTGAACAATCTATTAGGGGTTCTATAGGCCCTGTGTATTACAAATAACTGCGATAACCTACCAGGTTCGCTCATTGATATCTTAGGCACATATTCTAGGATCGACTCCCATCTATCCCTGTCAATCGTTCCCAATTCCGCTTCCCATTTCCCTCTAGCCCGGATGGGATGTTTTTCCAGAAAAGAAAAAAGAAGAAACCCATATATTTCCGATATCGCCCCCTTCGTGCAACTATTCTTAAGGACACAATCGAGCATGAGATCTACTTGCACCACTATGGATCCCCTTTTCCTTTGCGCCTGGTAAGCATGGGAGATACGAATATACTGGTACAATTCAGACCGTGATAACTGAAATTCTTCCTGCAACTCCTCAAATGTTTTAAGTCTACCGTGACTAATCAGCTGCCCCAACCTGCTGCAGACCAAGAATGAAAACCCTCCCTCTGCCTGAATTCTGGTAGATATATCTTGCCCCATATAGGAGAAAATCTAGTGGGCCCGTTCACCCCCCTGATGAGCTTTACTTTTTCCCACACTCTATGAATTAATCTTATAGTGCACCCCTGTGAACCGATTTTCTTGAACTGTCCTCCTTCCAGACTATCACTCAAAACATCCGCCTTTAGTAAGGACCTCAGCCTATTAGGTATTTGCACTCTCCCTGACTCCTCCCCCTACCCTTTGAGATGTTGACACTGTGCCGCTAAGAAGTATAGCCAGGGATTAGGGAGTGCCAAACCCCCCTCTGTTTTGGTCCTCTCGAGTATCTCCTGTTTGAACCTAGTACTCTTTCCTCCCCATATTAGTTCACCAAACAAAGACCTAATCCTATGGAATCTACATTGTGTAATCCATATGGGAGAATTGTGTAACACGTATAGCAATTGTGGCATTACAATCATCTTTAAAAGATTCACCATACCAACTACCGAGAAATGTAATTTGTTCCACGCCGTTATCTTGGTACGTATTTTCTGCCGTAGCGGGCTTAAATTCAGTTCCTCAAAGTTAGTCAAAGGAAGAGCAATCTGAATCCCCAAATATTTGAATTTTTGAACAATCTTTAGTTTTGTGGTTATCACCCTCTCTCCATTACCCATAACATCCCCCTCAATCAACAACATACAACAACATACAAGACTTATCCCAATTTATTGTGAGTCCCGAAAACCGACCAAACTCTTCAATTATAGCTACCGCATTACACAGGGATTTCTCAGAATCCTCCAGGAACAACAAAATATCGTCAGCATATAGGGCGATTTTATCCTCCCTCCTACCATAAATAAAACCTCTCACCTCCTGAGCGCCTCTTATTTTAGCAGCTAACGGCTCCACGGCCAGAGCGAAGAGCAAGGGGGACAGCGGACACCCCTGTCTGGTACCCCTATACAGCGGGAAACTCTCTGACAGATTATTATTAACTCACTAATTTTTGCCGTTGGGGACGAGTACAACAACCTCACCCAAGAGATGAATTTTGAGCCAAACCCCAGGCGATCCAGAACTGACCACAAGTAATTCCACTCCACACAATCAAAGGCCTTATGGGCATCTAAAGACACCACTACTCTTTTTCCAGCATTGTCAGCAGGGATTTGCATATTTAAGAATAGCCTCCTTAAGTTGATTGCCGTGGATTTATTGGGCATAAAGCCAGACTGGTCTGGGTGAATCAATTTATCAATCATTTGAGACAGCCTGTTCAGCAGAGCCTTCGCCAAAATCTTTATGTCAGCCGTTAGGAGTGAAATTGGTCTACAGTATACGACTCCGGCTGCTGAGGGTCTTTGTCAGCTTTAGGAATGACCACAACAATGGCCTCTCTCATTGATGGGGGGCAGCACTCCCCTCTCCAACGACTCAGTGAACACCCTTTCCAATTTAGGCATTAACTCTGCATTCAGAATTCTATAAACCTCTACTGGGATACCGTCAGTCCCCGGAGCCCTGCCCCCCGCCATATCCGCCAAAGCCGCCTTCAACTCTTCCTCCCCAAGCGGTTTATCCATCCACTCCCTTTCATCTCTACCTAGTCTGGGCAAGTCAACCTCTTTCAGATATCTGTTCATTTCCTCAGTACTTTTATCCACCCAAGAGGAATATAATTTACTGTAAAATCTCCGAAAAACTTCTAAAATTCCCCCAAGTAACCGCTTTACCTTCCTCTGTTCTTATGGAATATACGCGAGAAGAATCCTGCTGCGCGGAGACCACCACCGAGAGCAAATGTCCCACCTTTTCACCCTTCGAGTAAAATGTTTCCTTTTGAAAGGCTCTCAACCTGTCTGCCTTGCGCATATGAAGTTGATCGACCGCTACCTGAGCCGCCCTCATACAAAGTTGCGTTTCTCTTATACTCTGAGAGCCCAGTGCCTCCTCCACCGCCCTCAGCTCCTCCATCACTGCATTGTCCTGAATTTTAGACCTAGTTTTGTGTATCGAGATGTCTCGGAATAAGATTCCCCTCAGGTACGCCTTCATAGTGTCCCACACTACAAGGTTTCCAGCGCTCCCTTCATTAATCCTAAAAAACTCCACAAGTTCAGTACCCACCTGATCCATATCCAAAAACTGTAACCAGGAGGGGTGAATTTTCCATCCCATCCCCACTAATCTACTCCGCCCTGTCATTTGAACCGACACCAATACTGGGCTATGGTCCGATATTACTCTAGGCCTATACTCCACCTCGTGTATTAAGTTATTCACTCCCTCATTTCCCAAAGCCACGTCAATGCGAGATAAAGATCCGTATGTTGTCGAATAACAAGAGTAGGCATATGTATTAGCATTACGCATCTGCCATAGATCTATCCATCCTATTTCCCTTAAGTAATTTCCAAAAGGAGTAGAGTTCCCCTCACTTCTCAACACAGCATGCCTTCCCTTGTCCCAATGATCATTAGCTATATTATTCACATCACCCACTATAAGGAGGGGTACCCCATCCCACCTACCCGTAATTTCCAGAATCTCCTGTAACTTTTTCTTGGAATATGGTGGTGGAATATATATTGACACAATGCAAATTAACCTATTAAATATCTTACATACTAGAAACACAAATTGGCCATCTTTATCAATAGTCACCTCAATCTCTTCGAACGGAACACTAGTGTGTATCAATATGGACACGCCTCTGGCATAAGTTGAGAACGTCGAGTGATACGCCTTTCTCACTCATCTCTTTTGCAAGATAGCAACCTTTTCCTTCCCCAGGTGAGTTTCTTGTAGACATATCACTGAGGGCCTCTGTTTCAGTACGTATTGGAAAATAGCTGAACGTTCAGTAGCATTTGCAAGGCCCCTAACATTCCAACTTAAAGTTTTAACATCCCCGCCCATTGTAACTTATAGAAACAATAAACTCCTCTCTACTTAGGCTAGGATCACATTGCGTTAGGGCAATCCGTTAAGCGCATAGCGCTAGCGGATTGCGCTAACGCAATGCTTCTCTAGGGTCCGCGTTCGGCGTCCCCACTAGCGCAGATCCCCGATCTGCACTAGCGAGGAACGGACCTCGGGCGCGCCGCGGACGCTACAAGCAGCGTCCGAGGTCCGTCACTCAAATGACGGCACATCGCTAGTGCTCGCCCAATGTGGGCGGGCGCTAGCGACGCGTTCACCATTACAGGCTATGGCGGCGTTAACGGACTACGTTAACACTGCGTTATGCCGCGGTGTAACGTAGTCCGTTAAACGCGGTCACATAACGCAATGTGACCCTAGCCTTAGGCCATGTTCACACTTTGCGGCTTTTACTGCGGATCCGCGGCGATTTTGATGCTGCGGGCCCGCAGCAGTTTCCATTGCGTTTACATTAACATGTAAACCCTATGGAAACCGCAAACCGCAGTGCACATGCTGCGGGAAAAAACGCGCAGAAACGCAGCGGTTTACAACCTGCAGCATGTCACTTCTTTGTGCAGAATCGCAGCGATTCTGCACCCATAGAAATGCATTGTTCCGCTTACTTCCCGCATGGGGCTGTGCCCACGATGCGGGAAGTAAGCGGATAATGTGCGGTTGCTACCCGGGGTGGAGGAGAGGAGACTCTCCTCCAGGCCCTGGGAAGCATAAATAGTGTAAAAAAAAAAAGAATTAAAATAAAAAATGATGCTATACTCACCTCTCAGCGCTGCACGCGGCTGTCCGGTCTCAGTTGCTGTGCGAGCAGGACCTGCGGTGACGTCGCGGTCACATGACCGTGATGACGCCGCGGTCCCATGACCGTGACGTCACGAAGGTCCTTCTCGGCACAGCATCTTTGGAACCGGAGCGCCGTGTGCAGCGCCGAGGAGATCGGGACGTCAGAGGGTGAGTATAACCAATTTTTATTATTTTTAACATTACTATTGATGCTGCATATTGCTGCATATGCAGCATCAATAGTATAGGAGTAATCCCGCAGCGGAAATCGCAAAACAAACCGCGATAAATCTGCAGGGATAACCGCAGCGGTTTTGCCCTGCAGATTTATCAATTCCGCTGCGGGAGAACCCTCAGAGCACGCCGCAGAGTGTGCACATAGCCTTAGAGTGTCAGAATCAACTCACCCTCTCAATTTGAGATCTGGGAGCGCTGTTTCACAGCCTAACAATACAAACTCTGCGCTCCTTCAACTCTCCCGCCCACCATTGTCAAAATGCAATGTCCGTTGCGCCGCCGAACACAACCTGATGATATCAAGATACCATAAAGTCACAGTATAAGTGCCAGTTAAATATCAAACCAAACTTAACAGTAAAGGGTTAACAATTGTCTCAGTAGCACTTAGATCAACTTCAACAGGTCTGCCCCGCTCTGATATGTTTAGTATTGAGATCTAGCCATTGTGTCGCCTTCTCTGGATTTTGAAAGAAGTGCACCCGCTCCAGAGCCACCACCCTCAATTTAGCTGGGTAAATCATTGAATAACGGACATCCAAGTCCCGCAACCTCCTCCTGACTTCTCCAAACTTCATCCGAAGCTTTTGGACTGCCGCAGAGTAGTCCGGATAAAGGGAGACCCGATTACCGCCAATGGTCAGCTCATCACAATTCCTGGCTTTCTTCAACAAAATGTCCCGGTCCTGATAGTTCAGAATTTTAGCCAAAATGACTCTTGGGGCAGACCCGGGGGGGAGGGGTCTGGTGGGTACACGATGTGCCCTTTCAACGGCAAACATTTTAGTGAGACCATCACCTCCCACAGCGTTTTTTAGCCATGCCTCAATATAAGCCGTGGGGTTACTCCCTTCCATCTTTTCTGGAACCCCCACAATCCTTAGATTGTTCCTGCAGGATCGGTTTTCAAGATCATCAGTCTTAAACTCCAGATCAGCAATACGTTGAATATACTTTTTATCCCTTTTTAGCAATTCATTAATCTGATCTTCAGCACTCCCAACCAGTTCTTCCACCACATCCACTCTCTTTTCAACTTTACGTATAGCAGAGTTTAAAGCGACCATCTCTCCCTTTAAATCATCCACTCGCAGATTTAGTGCCGCCAGTGCAGACTTACAGTACATCGCCACTGAAAATATATCCTTCAGTGTCGGCTCCTCCATTTCTGGTATGTCGAACTGCGCAGACAGGTCAGCTCCTGCGGCCATGTTAGGAGATCCCTGATCGGTCCCACCGCACTGCAGCTGGGCCCCTCCTTGCTGCTGATCTCCAGGGACACGAGCTGCTCCGGTCCCCACGCCTTCAGCCTCTGACTGCAGATCTACAGCCTCCTCTGACCTGGCAAACCGCTCCAGCCTAGCGATCACCTCCATCCTCCTCTGGTAAGCAGCACTCGCCCTCGCCGCCTCGGCGCCATCTTGGGCCTGCGAGCTTCCCGCCGCTGCCGGCTCCTTCTGCCTCCTGCTCGTCATCCTCAGATGAAACTCCGTTCCTCCAGGTAGCACCCCACTCCCCACCGCTCTCCAGGTCCCCGTGCACTCCTGGGAGTAAAATCGGCATTCGGCGGCGCCTCTAAGGGGTTAATGAAAGGAGAATGAAGCGGGAGAGCTCTACTGCACATCCTTTCACATCACCCACTAGGCCACGCCCTAAAATAACCTTTTAGTATTAAGACTTTTAAATCTGTCATACTGTGTCTAGGACCAGAGAAATGTTTTCCCACAGGCGTGTCCATTTCATTCCTGATTGTGTGTCTGTGTAGATTTATCCTAGTTTGTAGTCTTATTGGGCAGAAAAGTATTCACATCGATTTTTCTGGCTAACACGGTACCACAATATAATTTGTTATTGTACTTTTAGGGCTATAAGACACAATTTTTAGCAAGAAAAAAAATCTTGCTTAAAAGTGTGCCTATTATAGTTCCTGTTCAGAAAGGCACAGCCTTCCCATCCTCCCTGTTTATTTCCTTAATGATTGGGCAGGGAGCCTATGAAGTTTTCTGCCTGATTTAGAGCACTCCTGAAATGCTCATATTTGCAGAAATCTCTCCTTCCTGGTTCTGATCTGTATGGTCAGTATAAGGCATCAGGAGAAGCTGATATTTACAACGTATCTAGTTTACTATCATGGAGGGAGCTCATAGCCGCAAATGTCTCTTTCAATTCCTGACCTACAACAATCTGTATGGTCAGAAGTGGAAGCTAGAAGCGATATGTACTTAGCTTTACACTTCCAGGGCATTGTTAATGTGTAGGTCTAAGGTGGACTCTGAGAATATCACTGGTGGGCCCTAAATACTCCAGTCTGACAATGAATCATGGTGGAACCGAGATCTGTCTGATCCTTTCTCCCCGTTTCAGCTTGTACGTCTACGTCTCAGCACAGCAGGTGCAATTACCTCACAAGATCAAGACTGCTGCTCATAGCATCAGTCCACAAGCTACACAAAGTGGACTAGCAGAACAGTGGAATGTGGCTGGGTGAGTGGTATTTTTGCTTTATTTTATCAGTCAGTACTCATAGGGCCATCATACTGTGTGGAAAAGAAGGGGGAGGAGAGCTGTGTGGAGAAGGGGGAGATGATGATAAGAGGCAGTGTGAAGAAATGGGGATGATGATGATGAGGGGCTCTGCAGAGAAAAGAGGATGATGATGAGAGGCTGTGTGGAGAAGAGGGGATGATTAGGGGCTGTGCAGAAAAGGTGCGATGATGATATGGGGCTGGACAGAGAACAGGGAAGATGATGATGACGAGGGGCTGTGCAAAGAAGGGGGATGATAATAATAAGGGCTATCCGAAGAAGTTGGAATGATAATGATAAGGGGCTTTGCAGAGAAAGGGAGATGAATATAATGATCAGGGGCTGTGCAGAGGAGAGATGATGACAGGCTGTACTGAAAAGGGGGTATGATGATAATGAGTGGCTGTGCGGAGAAGTGAGATGATGATGATGTGTGTAGAGAAGGAGGGATGATGATGAGGGTCTGTGAGCAGAAAGGGGGATGATGAGGGGCTCTGCAGAGGAAGGGGGATGATGAGAGGCTGTGTGGAGAACAAGAAATGATGATCTGGGGCTTTGCGGAGTAGGAGAGATGATGAGGGGCTGTGTGGAGAAGGGGGATGATGATGATGATGAGGGGCTGTGCGGAGAAGGGAGGAAGATGATAAGGAGCTGTGCGGAGAAGGGGGTGTGATGATGGTGATGAGGGGCTGTGTGGAGAAGGGGGGATGATAACCATCAGGGGCTGTATGGAGAAGGGGGGATGATGATGATGAGGGACTGTGAAGAAGGGGGATGAGGCTGTACAGATAAGTGGGGATAATGATGATGAGAAGCTGTGTGAAGGAGGATGTTGATGGGCTGTGTGGAGAAGGGGAGATGATGATGATAACAAGCTGTGTGGAGAAGGGGGATGATGATGTGGAGCTGTGCAGAGAAGCAGGGATGATGATAAAGGGCTGTGCAGAGAAGGGGGGATGATGATGAAGAGCTGTGCAGAGAAGGGGGATGATGAGGGGCTGTGTAGAGAAGGGGGATGATGATATGGAGCTATGCGAGGGAGGGGGTCAGGAGGAGCAGGGGCTGTGCAGGGAAGAGGGTGATGCTGCTGCATGTTGAGGGGCTACGGGAGAAGGGGATAATGCTGCATGGTGGGGGACCACATGTTGGGTGGCTGCACGGTGAAGGGAGTGATCCTACTCACGTGGGGCTGCATTGAGAAAGAGGTAATGTCACTCAAGTAGGGCTGCATGCTGAGTGCCCGTGTGGAGAAGCGGGTGATGTCAGAAGGGAGTGATGTCACTTGTGGGGGGCTGTGCGTGCATGGTGGTGAAGTTACTGATGCATGATGGTGCTGTGTGAAGTTGCTTGCTGGGAGGCTGCAAAGGGATGGGGATGAAATCAATCACATGGGACGGCACGCTGGGGGTCTGCATGGTGAAGGGGCTAATGTCACTCAAGTGGGGCTGTATGCTGTGCTGCTGCTCAAGTAGTGGGTGATGTTACTTGCATGTGGCTGTATGCTGCATGGTGTTATTACTCATATTCTCTGAAAAAAGGCCAATAAAGCAAAAATTCTGCCAGGGTATGTAAACTTTTGAGCACAACTGTAAGTGACAATGAAAGCAAAAATAACTTGACTGACATCTCTTCCCTGTGCAGACCAACCTCCCCACATATAGCCCCATGCATGTGAAATCAACCCCTTCCCTGCACAGGTCACAAAGATGACATCAACCCCACAAATATGAACCCCACTTGTCACCGCTAAAGGGCAAGTGGGAATAGCCGGGCAAAGCGCCAGACTTAGCGCACCTAATAGATGTGCCTTTTCTGGGCAGCTGCAGGCTGCTATTTTTAGGCTGGGGGTCAATATCCATGGCCCCTTACCAGCCTGAGAATAGCAGCCCCCAGCTGTGAGCTTCAGCAAGGCTGGTTGTCAAAAAATTTGTAAAAAATGGGGAATGGGGGGACCCCACCCCTTTTTTTAATTAGACCCCACCCCTTTTTAAAAATTATTATAACAATTTAAAAAACAGCGTGGGGACCCCTCTTTTCTTGATAACCAGCCTTGCTGAAGCTGACAGCGGAGGGTTGCAGCCCCCAGCTGTGAGTTTTGTCTGGCTGGTTATAGAAAATACAAGGGAACCCAAGCCGGGTTTTTAATTTATCTATAGAGCAGGCGGCAGCTGATAAGGCTACTTTCACACTAGTGTCGTGCACTGCACGTCGCTATGCGTCGTTTTGCAGAAAAAACGCATCCTGCAAAAGTGCTTGCAGGATGCGTTTTTTCTCCATAGACTTTTATTAGCGACGCAGTGCGACGCATTGCCACAAGTCGCAACTCCACCCCCGCGTCCCCGCACCTCACAATGGGGCAGTGGATGCGTTGGAAAACTGCATCCGCTGCCCCCGTTGTGCGGCGCTTTCACAGCTAGCGTCGGTACGTCGCAACGTCGCATAGCAACGTGCAGCGCACGACGCTAGTGTGAAAGTAGCCTAATACTCCCATCTGCTGCTCCTGCTCTCACTGTTATTAGCGGCAGCAGGTGTCGGATGATGGGAGTAATATTCCCATCAGTCGTCGCCTGCTGTTGTTGTTCTCACTGAAATACAACTCTCATCAGTCTCCTCTTCTTTCGCCAATCACCGGCAGAGCAGGGGAGAATGATGAGAGCCGTCTTCAGCACCCGGTGCCGGGGAACAGCGCTTACTGTATCGCTGCTTTCCTGGCACCCGACGTGTGGTACTGATGTGGCACACGGGCATGTATTACACACACAGACACTGTCATCTCTGGTACCATTTTTTCCCGATACTGGAAATATCAGGATGTGTGAAACCGGCCTAAGGCTATGTGCCCATGTTGCAGAATAGAAGCAGAATTTTCTGCTTCAATTCTGCATACCCTTGGCAGGAAAAATGCATGCGGAGTTAGACACGTTTTAGATGCATTTTTACCGCATTTTCCATGCGTTTTTAATACATGTCTATGGGTGCGGAAATTGCCATAATGAACATGCTGCGTTTTTTACGGCGATGCGTTTCTGCCCCGGAGAAAAACGCAGCATGGGCACAGCAATTGCGGAATGCATTAGAAATGAATGGGATGCTGTTTGTAAGCGTTTAAGCCGTGGAAAATCACAGCAAACCGCTTAAAAAACGCAACATGAGCACATAGCCTACCTCTATGTGGACAGAAACATGAAGAGTTATAGCTCAGGGAAGGGGAGGAAAAAACGGAAACGAAAATGGGCTGCAGCGTGAAGGAGTTAAAAATGAGCAATTCCTTAAAAAAAGCCATGAAATCATTACAATGATAAAGGTATATCTAATATATAATTGCCTAGAATACTACTTCCTGCAATTTGTGCCAACTTCCGTGGCTTTGTCCGGAGCTAATGTCCGGAGCTAATGTCCGGAGCTAATGTCCGGAGATAAGTGACGTCACCAGTGTCCTACACCCAGGCAGAGCACAGGGGCCCCAGGCAGCATATGGGGCCCCAGGCAGAGCACAGTGGCCCCAGGCAGAGCACAGGGGCCCCAGGCAGCATATGGGGCCCCAGGCAGAGCACAGTGGTCCCAGGCAGAGCACAGGGGCCCCAGGCAGAGCACAGTGGCCCCAGGCAGAGCACAGGGGCCCCAGGCAGCATATGGGGCCCCAGGCAGAGCACAGGGGCCCCAGGCAGCATATGGGGCCCCAGGCAGAGCACAGTGGCCCCAGGCAGAGCACAGGGGCCCCAGGCAGAACATGGGGCCCCAGGCAGAGCACAGGGGCCCCAGGCAGAGCACAGGGGCCCCAGGCAGAATATGGGGCCCCAGGCAGAGCACAGGGGCCCCAGGCAGCATATGGGGCCCCAGGCAGAGCACAGTGGCCCCAGGCAGAGCACAGGGGCCCCAGGCAGAACATGGGGCCCCAGGCAGAGCACAGGGGCCCCAGGCAGCATATGGGGCCCCAGGCAGAGCACAGGGGCCCCAGGCAGCATATGGGGCCCCAGGCAGAGCACAGTGGCCCCAGGCAGCATATGGGGCCCCAGGCAGAGCACAGTGGTCCCAGGCAGAGCACAGGGGCCCCAGGCAGCTTATGGGGCCCCAGGCAGAGCACAGTGGCCCCAGGCAGAACATGGGGCCCCAGGCAGAGCACAGTGGCCCCAGACAGAGCACAGGGGCCCCAGGCAGAACATGGGGCCCCAGGCAGAGCACAGGGGCCCCAGGAAGAGCACAGGGGCCCCAGGCAGAACATGGGGCCCCAGGCAGAGCACAGGGGCCCCAGGCAGCATATGGGGCCCCAGGCAGAGCACAGGGGCCCCAGGCAGCATATGGGGCCCCAGGCAGAGCACAGTGGCCCCAGGCAGAGCACAGGGGCCCCAGGCAGCATATGGGGCCCCAGGCAGAGCACAGGGGCCCCAGGCAGCATATGGGGCCCCAGGCAGAGCACAGTGGCCCCAGGCAGAGCACAGGGGCCCCAGGCAGAACATGGGGCCCCAGGCAGAGCACAGGGGCCCCAGGCAGAGCACAGGGGCCCCAGGCAGCATATGGGGCCCCAGGCAGAGCACAGGGGCCCCAGGCAGCATATGGGGCCCCAGGCAGAGCACAGTGGCCCCAGGCAGCATATGGGGCCCCAGGCAGAGCACAGTGGCCCCAGGCAGAGCACAAGGGCCCCAGGCAGCATATGGGGCCCCAGGCAGAGCACAGTGGTCCCAGGCAGAGCACAGGGGCCCCAGGCAGCTTATGGGGCCCCAGGCAGAGCACAGTGGCCCCAGGCAGAACATGGGGCCCCAGGCAGAGCACAGTGGCCCCAGGCAGAGCACAGGGGCCCCAGGCAGCATATGGGGCCCCAGGCAGAGCACAGGGGCCCCAGGCAGCATATGGGGCCCCAGGCAGAGCACAGTGGCCCCAGGCAGAGCACAGGGGCCCCAGGCAGAACATGGGGCCCCAGGCAGAGCACAGGGGCCCCAGGCAGAGCACAGGGGCCCCAGGCAGCATATGGGGCCCCAGGCAGAGCACAGGGGCCCCAGGCAGCATATGGGGCCCCAGGCAGAGCACAGTGGTCCCAGGCAGAGCACAGGGGCCCCAGGCAGCTTATGGGGCCCCAGGCAGAGCACAGTGGTCCCAGGCAGAGCACAGGGGCCCCAGGCAGCTTATGGGGCCCCAGGCAGAGCACAGTGGCCCCAGGCAGAACATGGGGCCCCAGGCAGAGCACAGTGGCCCCAGGCAGAGCACAGGGGCCCCAGGCAGAACATGGGGCCCCAGGCAGAGCACAGGGGCCCCAGGCAGAGCACAGGGGCCCCAGGCAGCATATGGTGCCCCAGGCAGAGCACAGGGGCCCCAGGCAGCATATGGGGCCCCAGGCAGAGCACAGGGGCTCCAGGCAGCATATGGGGCCCCAGGCAGAGCACAGTGGCCCCAGGCAGAGCACACACCAAATCGGAGGCCGAGGGGCCCCGCCAACCAAATCGGAGGCCGAGGGGCCCCGCCAACCAAATCAGAGGCCGAGGAGCCCTGCCCACCAAATCGAAGGCCGAGCGGCCCCGCCCACCAAAGCGGAGGCCGAGGGTCCCCGCCCACCAAATCGGAGGCCGAGGGTCCCCGCCCACCAATTTGGAGGCCGAAGGTCCCCGCCCACCAAATTGGAGGCCGAGGGTCCCCGCCCACCAAATCGGAGGCCGAGGGGCCCCGCCTACCAAATCGGAGGCCGGGGGTCCCCGCCCTCCAAATCGGAGGCCGAGGGGCCCCGCCCACCACATCGGAGGCCGAGGGGCCCCGCCCACCAAATCGGAGGCCGAGGGTCCCCGCCCACCAAATCGGAGGCCGAGGGTCCCCACCCACCAAATCGGAGGCCGAGGGTCCACACCATCCAAATCGGAGGCCGAGGGGCCCCGCCCACCAAATCGGAGGCCGACGGGCCCCACCCACCAAAGCGGAGGCCGAGGGTCCCCGCCCACCAAATCGGAGGCTGAGGGTCCCCGCCCACCAAATCGGAGGCCGAGGGTCCCCGCCCACCAAATTGGAGGATAAGGGGCCCCGCCAACCAAATCGGAGGCCGAGGGGCTTCGCCAACCAAATCGGAGGCCAAGGAGCCCCGCCCACCAAATCGAAGGCCGAGCGGCCCCGCCCACCAAATCGGAGGCCGAGGGGCCCCGCCAACCAAATCGGAGGCCGAGGAGCCCTGCCCACCAAATCGAAGGCCGAGGGTCCCCGCCCACCAAATCGGAGGCCGAAGGTCCCCGCCCACCAAATCAGAGGCTGAGGGTCCCCGCCCACCAAATCGGAGGCCGAGGGGCCCCACCAACCAAATCGGAGGCCGAGGGGCCCCGCCCACCAAATCGGATGCCGAGGGTCCCCGCCCACCAAATCGGAGGCCGAGGGGCCCCGCCAACCAAATCGGAGGCCGAGAGGCCCCGCCCACCAAATCGGAGGCCGAGGGTCCCCGCCCACCAAATCAGAGGCCGAGAGTCCCCACCCACCAAATCGGAGGATAAGGGGCCCCGCCAACCAAATCGGAGGCCAAGGGGCCCCGCCAACCAAATCGGAGGCCGAGGAGCCCCGCCCAACAAATCGAAGGCCGAGCGGCCCCGCCCACCAAAGCGGAGGCCGAGGGGCCCGGCCCCGCCCACCAAAGCGGAGGCCGAGAGGCCCCAACCACCACATCGGAGGCCGAGGGGCCCCGCCCACCAAATCGGAGGCCGAGGGGCCCCGCCCACCAAATCGGAGGCCGAGGGTCCCCGCCCACCAAATTGGAGGCCGAGGGTCCCCGCCCACCAAATCGGAGGCCGAGGGGCCCCGCCTACCAAATCGGAGGCCGAGGGTCCCCGCCCACCAAATCGGAGGCCGAGGGTCCCCGCCCACCAAATCGGAGGCCGAGGGGCCCCGCCCACCAAATCGGAGGCCGGGGGTCCCCGCCCACCAAATCGAAGGCCGAGGGGCTCCGCCCACCACATCGGAGGCCGATGGGCCCCGCCCACCAAATCGGAGGCCGAGGGTCCCCGCCCACCAAATCGGAGGCCGAGGGTCCCCGCCCACCAAATCGGAGGCCGAGGGTCCCCGCCCACCAAATCGGAGGCCGAGGGTCCACACCACCCTATTCGGAGGCCAAGGGGCCCCGCCCACCAAATCGAAGGCCGAGGGGCCCCACCCACCAAAGCGGAGGCCGAGGGTCCCCGCACACCAAATCGGAGGCAGAGGGACCCCGCCCACCAAAGCGGAGGCCGAGGGTCCCCGACCACCAAATCGGAGGCCGAGGGTCCCTGCCCACCAAATCGGAGGCCGAGGGTCCCCGCCCACCAAATCGGAGGCCGAGGGGCCCCGCCCACCAAAGCGGAGGCCGAGGGTCCCCGACCACCAAATCGGAGGCCGAGGATCCCTGCCCACCAAATCGGAGGCCGAGGGTCCCCGTCCACCAAATCGGAGGCCGAGGGTCCCCGCCCACCAAATCGGAGGCCGAGGGTCCCCACCCACCAAATCGGAGACCGAGGGGCCCCACCAACCAAATTGGAGGCCGAAGGGCCCCGCCCACCAAATCGGAGGCCGAGGGTCCCTGCCCACCAAATCGGAGGCCGAGGGGCCCCGCCAACCAAATCGGAGGCCGAGGGGCCCCGCCCACCAAATCGGAGGCCGAGGGGCCCCGCCCACCAAATCGGAGGCCGAGGGTCCCCGCCCAACAAAACGGAGGATAAGGGGCCCCGCCCACCAAATCGGAGGCCGAGGGGCCCCACCAACCAAATCGGAGGCCGAGGAGCCCCGCCCACCAAATCGAAGGCCGAGCGGCCCCGCCCACCAAAGCGGAGGCAGAGGGACCCCGCCCACCAAATCGGAGGCCGTGGGGCCCCACCAACCAAAGCGGAGGCCGAGGGTCCCCGCCCACCAAATCGGAGGCAGAGGGACCCCGCCCACCAAATCGGAGGCCGAGGGGCCCCGCCCACCAAAGCGGAGGCCGAGGGTCCCCGCCCACCAAATCGGAGGTCGAGGGTCCCTGCCCACCAAATCGGAGGCCGAGGGTCCCCGCCCACCAAATCGGAGGCCGAGGGGCTTCGCCAACCAAATCGGAGGCCGAGGAGCCCCGCCCACCAAATCGAAGGCCGAGCGGCCCCGCCCACCACATCGGAGGCCGAGGGTCCCCGCCCACCAAATCGGAGGCCGAGGGTCCCCGCCCACCAAATCGGAAGCCGAGGGTCCCCGCCAACCAAATCGGAGGCCGAGGGGCCCCGCCCACCAAATCGGAGGCCGAGGGTCCCCGCCCACCAAATCGGAAGCCGAGGGTCCCCGCCAACCAAATCGGAGGCCGAGGGGCCCCGCCAACCAAATCGGAGGCCGAGGGGCCCCGCCCACCAAATCGGAGGCCGAGGGGCCCCGCCCACCAAATCGGAGGCCGAGGGTCCCCGCCCACCAAATCGGAGGATAAGGGGCCCCGCCCACCAAATCGGAGGCCGAGGGGCCCCACCAACCAAATCGGAGGCCGAGGAGCCCCGCCCACCAAATCGAAGGCCGAGCGGCCCCGCCCACCAAAGCGGAGGCAGAGGGACCCCGCCCACCAAATCGGAGGCCGTGGGGCCCCGCCAACCAAAGCGGAGGCCGAGGGTCCCCGCCCACCAAATCGGAGGCAGAGGGACCCCGCCCACCAAATCGGAGGCCGAGGGGCCCCGCCCACCAAAGCGGAGGCCGAGGGTCCCCGCCCACCAAATCGGAGGTCGAGGGTCCCCGCCCACCAACTTGGAGGCCGAGGGTCCCCGCCCACCAAATCGGAGGCCGAGGGGCTTCGCCAACCAAATCGGAGGCCGAGGAGCCCCGCCCACCAAATCGAAGGCCGAGCGGCCCCGCCCACCAAAGCGGAGGCCGAGGGGCCTGGCCCCGCCCACCAAAGCGGAGGCCGAGGGGCCTCGCCCACCACATCGGAGGCCGAGGGGCCCTGCCCACCACATCGGAGGCCGAGGGTCCCCGCCCACCAAATCGGAGGCCGAGGGTCCCCGCCCACCAAATCGGAGGCCGAGGGTCCCCGCCCACCAAATCGGAGGCCGAGGGTCCCCGCCCACCAAATCGGAGGCCGAGGGTCCCAGCCCACCAAATCGGAGGCCGAGGGGCCCCGCCAACCAAAACGGAGGCCGAGGGGCCCCGCCCACCAAATCGGAGGCCGAGGGTCCCCGCCCACCAAATCGGAGGCCGAGAGTCCCCGCCCACCAAATCGGAGGATAAGGGGCCCCGCCAACCAAATCGGAGGCCGAGGGGCCCCGCCAACCAAATCGGAGGCCGAGGAGCCCCGCCCAACAAATCGAAGGCCGAGCGGCCCCGCCCACCAAAGCGGAGGCCGAGGGGCCCGGCCCCGCCCACCAAAGCGGAGGCCGAGGGGCCCCGACCACCACATCGGAGGCCGAGGGGCCCCGCCCACCAAATCGGAGGCCGAGGGTCCCCGCCCACCAAATCGGAGGCCGAGGGTCTCCGCCCACCAAATTGGAGGCCGAGGGTCCCCGCCCACCAAATCGGAGGCCGAGGGGCCCCGCCTACCAAATCGGAGGCCGAGGGTCCCCGCCCACCAAATCGGAGGCCGAGGGTCCCCGCTCACCAAATCGGAGGCCGAGGGTCCCCGCCCACCAAATTGGAGGCCGGGGGTCCCCGCCCACCAAATCGGAGGCCGAGGGGCCCCGCCCACCACATCGGAGGCCGATGGGCCCCACCCACCAAATCGGAGGCCGAGGGTCCCCGCCCACCAAATCGGAGGCCGAGGGTCCCCACCCACCAAATCGGAGGCCGAGGTTCCCCGCCCACCAAATCGGAGGCCGAGGGTCCACACCAACCAAATCGGAGGCCGAGGGGCCCCGCCCACCAAATCGGAGGCTGAGGGGCCCCGCCCGCCAAATCGGAGGCCGAGGGTCCCCGCCCACCAAATCGGAGGATAAGGGGCCCCGCCTACCAAATCGGAGGCCGAGAGGCCCCACCAACCAAATCGGAGGCCGAGGAGCCCCGCCCACCAAATCGAAGGCCGAGCGGCCCCGCCCACCAAAGCGGAGGCAGAGGGACCCCGCCCACCAAATCGGAGGCCGTGGGGCCCCGCCAACCAAATTGGAGGCCGAGGGTCCCCGCCCACCAAATTATTCTTACATTTGAATAAATAAAGTATATATGGATTCTAGACTCCCGATTCTTTAGAATCGGGCTGCCATCTAGTGTATATATAATAATGTAATGTGATTATTCCGGTGCTCAGTGACCCCCCTCGTGCTGTCAGTGCGGAGCCCAGAGTGGAGTGGTCCCTGTGAGGACCCCGCTCCAGCAGCTCCGGTCACCCGGTGAGAGCCTCCGTTCTAGTCACCGGCCTGCCTGGGGATAGAGGAGCTGCCGGACGGAGCCTCACACGAGCAACTCCAATCTAGACTCCACCGCTCTGCGAGCGCTACGCTCGCAATGCGCATGCCCAGGTTTCTGACCCGGAAGTTTTCCTTCCCTTCCAGGGTTTACACGTCTCCCACAATCCCCCTCTCCTTCCTTTCCGACATTGTCCCTAGACGAGTGAGTATGGGCCCCAGACGGCTCCTCATCTGTATCTGTTGCCATCCTCCGCTCCTCAGCCGCCCGCCGTCCCTCGGCTCCCCGGAGTCGCAGTAGAGATGCGTCCACGTGTGACCGGCGCCGTATTTCTGCCTGGCGGCGGATGCTGAGGGCTGGATGGTTGTGTACTGTGCCCGGTGCAGGCCGAGCTGCTGCCTTACAGATGGCTGTTACCGCCGTGTGCCGCTCCCCCATTAACATGCTGTGTTTGTGTCTACAGAGATGGCTCCTGCAAAGAAAGGAGGCGAGAAGAAGAAGGGGCGCTCCGCCATCAATGAGGTGGTCACTAGGGAATACACCATCAACATTCACAAGCGGATCCATGGCATGTAAGTGCCTGCACACTACGGAGCTGTCAGGTAGCAGAGCCCCCCGGTATTGGGGAGCTGCCAGTAACTGCGTCACCAGGGGACGGGTTATACCTTCACAAAATCTAATAATGTAATGGGCAGGGGCGCACGCTGCAGGGGTAATGGGCAGGGGCGCACGCTGTAGGGCAGGGGTATTGGGCAGGGGCGCACGCTGCAGGGGTAATGGGCAGGGGCGCACGCTGTAGGGCAGGGGTATTGGGCAGGGGCGCACGCTGCAGGGCAGGGGTAATGGGCAGGGGCGCACGCTGCAGGGCAGGGGTAATGGGCAGGGGCGTACGCGGCAGGGCAGGGGTAATGGGCAGGGGCACACGCTGCAGGGCAGGGGTAATGGGCAGGGGCGCACGCTGCAGGGCAGGGGTAATGGGCAGGGGCGTACGCGGCACGGGCGTACGCGGCAGGGGTAATGGGCAGGGGCGTACGCGGCAGGGCAGGGGTAATGGGCAGGGGCACACGCTGCAGGGCAGGGGTAATGGGCAGGGGCGCACGCTGCAGGGCAGGGGTAATGGGCAGGGGCGTACGCGGCAGGGCAGGGGTAATGGGCAGGGGCGTACGCGGCAGGGCAGGGGTAATGGGCAGGGGCGTACGCGGCAGGGCAGGGGTAATGGGCAGGGGCACACGCTGCAGGGCAGGGGTAATGGGCAGGGGCGCACGCTGCAGGGCAGGGGTAATGGGCAGGGGCGTACGCGGCAGGGCAGGGGTAATGGGCAGGGGTAATGGGCAGGGGCGCACGCTGCAGGGCAGGGGTAATGGGCAGGGGCGCACGCTGCAGGGCAAGGGTAATGGGCAGGGGCGCACGCTGTATCTGCAGGGGTAATGGGCAGGGGTGCAGGCTGGAGTAATGGTGGGCAGGGGCACACGCTGTATCTGCATGCAGGGGTAATGGGCAGGGGCGCACGCTGCAGGGCAGGGGTGCACGCTGTATCTGCAGGGGTAATGGGCAGGGGCGCACGCTGTATCTGCAGGGGTAATGGGCAGGGGTGCAGGCTGTAGGGCTGGAGTAATGGTGGGCAGGGGCGCACGCTGTAGCTGCATGCAGGGGTATTGGTGGGCAGGGGCGCACGCTGTAGCTATTTCTAGTTTTCTTACTGCTGTGTGATTTGAATAGTGCAGACTCCAGTGCCCCCTGACTTATGAGGTCTGTGTTGGGGGCCGCAGACTTGTCATGTGACCGGTTCAGCACTGCCGTCATCGTTGCCATTATAAGGCAACCTCTCAGTGTTGTGCCGTAAGTTGGAGCTGTGTGAATTGTTACTCAGCGGTTTTCTGTTGTGGATTTCTGCCATTTGCGACATCAGGGAGTGCAGCCATGTTGGTTAATGGGCACCATGTACACTTTGCCTTTTGGACAAGTTTGGGGTGTGTGCAGCTGCCGCCATACACCCCGCATTATAAATAGGCCTCCCGCACCCAGCGTATGCCTACAGCGTCCTTTGTACAAACCTTTGTTTTTTCACCGTTTCGGAGAGCGCAGTTGGTTTTCCTGCGCCGAGGGGTGCGGTAGTGAAAATGTATAGAGCAGAAATCTTATGGCTGCACTGCCTGTTGCTGTGTTTTTTTTTTCCTGCAAAAATTGCACCACCCTTTTTTTTTCCCCAAGTAAATACCAACTTCGGAGTATATGTACAACTTTGTACGTCAGTATATCAGGGTGGTTTTATTTGGTGTAACACCTGTACGTGTACCCGCAGCTGGCAGAGGTGGACCGCACTGTTAGTTTATTGCAGTTTTTCCACACTTCTAGGACATAACATTTCATCTTCCATTTCATTTTTTTTGTGTGGAGTTTTATGTCCTTCAAGACTTAATAAGTTTGTTCTTCTTTTTCAGTGGTTTCAAAAAGCGTGCTCCCCGGGCTCTCAAGGAGATCCGTAAATTTGCAATGAAAGAGATGCGCACTCCTGACGTACGTATCGACACAAGGCTGAACAAAGCTGTGTGGGCTAAAGGCATCAGGTGAGGCTTCGTATGTACAGTGTCGGCAACAAAACATCTTTACAAGTTCAACGAAACTTGATTGCTTGTGATGGGCAACTAAGCCAGTATTGCTATTAGACAGTTTTTGATTATCTCCCCCATTGTGTGCGCTTGTATATGTTTTCTGACATGGCACATGGCATTTTCTTTTTGCTCAAAAAGAGTTAATACAATCTCGAATCTCCTTTTTTTCTTGCTGCTCTAGATACTTTTCTATGATTGTTGGTAGGACTTGGCAGGAAGGGGCATGTTCACCTCCGTCCTGGCAGATTATAATTCGCAACAGATTTACGTGAATTATAGTGGAAATAATTATCTGCTCATAGTGTATATTTCCGTTTATGGCCCATAGACACCCCATCATGCCCCGAATGTGTTGACAGTTCAGACCAGTGGCATGGTCTTGCTGGGGTCTGCACTCTACCTCAGTGCTTTATAAGGCAGCTGTGCCTCTGCAGCATTAAATGGAGCACAAGGGCACTGGAGGGTCCAGAGGGGAATATCAGAATTGCCTTTGAGCAAACGCTCCCTGCCACGGTTGCTGCTAACTTAGACAACAAGCAGTAACTAGGCTATGTGCACACGCTGCAGACTGGTGTGCGGATTTTTCCGCACCAATTTTGATAAATCCGCAGGGCAAAAACACTTCGTTTTTCCTGCGGATTTTCCGCGTTTTTTTGTGCGGATTCTACTGCGGTTTTCTATTATGGAGCAGGTGTAAAACCGCTGCGGAATCCGCACAAAGAATTGACATGCTGCAGAAAATAAACCGCTGCGTTTCCGTGCCTTTTTTTTCCACAGCATGTGCACAGCGGTTTTTATTTTCCATAGGTTTACATGGTCCTGTACATCGCATGGAAAACTTCTGCGGATCTGCAGTAAAAACCGCAACTTGTGCACATGGCCTAAGATCTTTGTTTTTGATAACCGCAGATATTTAAGAAGAGACAAGTTGAAAAGCTGTTTGTTTACCTATTTAAGAAGATAAGACAAACCCATTTAAAGACAGGCGTGTCAAATGACAGTCTTTGTAACTTTCTCCCATCATTTTCCCATCCATCTGATGTTATTTTTGGACTGTCTCATAACTGCTGTATTTCTCATCTAATCTGCAGTCATTGCCATGTTCCAGTTTCAAATCTCATTTTGTAATTCCCTTTTTGTCTCATTTAAAAAACACTGCATAAAGCAGGTTAACATCTCAAATGGAAATTCGCTCACCTGCTGTGGGAAAGAAGAGAGGTCATTGTGGCCAAAAGCTAGAGACCTGGGACATGCTGGGTGGGCGGTTTAGAAGATTTCTAGAACACTGCTTGGTGCCTCCTATCCCAGTTTATATTTATGGTCAGACATTTGGAGGATGTATCCTCTTTCCATGACTTTTCTGGCCTCTGTAAGATACAAAATTTGGCACAAGGGGCATTTGTGCCAAAAATGTTAGACCTTGTGCGCCACATCTGTCAATTTCTAAAGTGTGTGAGACTTCACAAAGGTCCCAGAAAGATACCACACATAGAAGCTAAAATATTTTATTGGCTTTTAGCTGTTGTGGATTTTATTTTGTCACTTGGCACCCCAAAGATGTGCTAAATTTATCAGTGCACAAGTGTCTTTTACTTACTCTTCAAGACTTGCATATAAAACCCTGTTCTTGATGAATTCCCCCTTTCCTAGAGCGTGGATACTAGAAGTAAACACGTTCTCACACGTACATCAACTGTGTTCATTGTCTCCTATACAGTATGACTGAGTGTATATTTCACTTCTAAAGCCTCAGTACATGGAGCAGCCTCTCTGGTCTACTTCCCGCGCTGCCTGTACTGTATGTGTACCCGTGACCATACCTGGGGCTCTTGCTGACACCTGTGATGTACAGGATGCTGAAGAAGCTCCTGTTTTCACCATAGGGACTAGTTATATTATCTCTGCTATTGGAAGCAGTTGCTGTATATATGTGTATTATTTGTATTGCTTATTTTTCTTTTTCTAGGAATGTACCTTATCGTATACGTGTACGCTTATCCAGGAAGCGCAATGAGGATGAAGATTCTCCCAACAAACTGTACACATTGGTCACATACGTGCCAGTTACAACTTACAAAGGTACTAAGCTATGTGACGTTTGTCAGTGCTCTATAACGGTCTCCCAAACTCCAGGCCTCACGGCCCCAACAGATCATTGTTTTCAGGATTTCCAGTGAGACAGCCTGTGGAGATTTCTGTTAATCCCACTTGTACAATACTACGGAAGTTTTCGAAACGCAGCAAGATATTTTTAATTTAAACTATGAAAAGGGGTTGTCCATTGCTAGATAATTGCAGTCTCTTTCAGAAACAGTGCTACGCGCCCATGGGTTGTGTTTCATCTTCTATACTAGCCCCATTGGAGGGAATGGAGCCAAGCTGTAACACTACCCATAACCCATGATACAGCATGGTGCTGTTTTCCAAGCATAATCACTTGTCTCTCTTCATTTTCTGAGAAGGAAAGAAGTAGCTACTACTTTCATGAATCCCGCCATGTAGCGATTTATAAAGTATAAATGCTAGCAGGTAGCTTAACTACATAGACTTTGAGGAGATTTCATCATAAATGTGAGATTTTCCAATGCAGCGCTGTAGATTTCACACTCTGCATTGCAGGTTTCCCACTACTGAAACAACCTCTTCTAAACCTCTATGTTAACCCCTATGATACTTGTACTCCTCCAGTGTTGATGTGGTTTCAACAGTGTCGCCTCTGGCTCTCCTGGGGTTCCCATGACTGACTCTCAGCACTGGTTTCACTCTCCCCTCCTTTGTACAAATCAAGATATTTGGGGGAGGCGAGAGCTGTTGCTGCTTTGTCACTTCTCCGGATATCCATTACGTCCGTGAGAGTGAGCAAAGTAAAGCCAGCACTGATTGCATGGCATAACAATGTCACGGGAGTCCTGGGAAAGCCCTTGCCGACACCACTGGAACAATGGCACCAGAGGTGAGTATGTGTTTGTATTGGGAAACCTAGGGATTCAGAATAGGCTGTCCGGAGTATTGGACAACCCCTTAAACCTGCAGCAGATTTTCTGGGCAGAGATTTTTTTTCCCCCAATGTGTAGATGAAAATTGCTGGAGTTTCATCTAGTTTTCTGGTACTGTATTATGCTAAAATGCAGAGAATCCATCATGTCTGCAATATGTGAACATGCCTTAGTGTGGTGTACAAAGACTAGCTAGATGACCCTCACTCACCTCCATGGGTGATACAAGAATCATGAGTTATGCTTACAGGATTCCCAGGCTTGGGGTTCAAGTCTACAGTCAATTTGTGACTGCAGACTTGTGAATCCTCACTGTGCACACTGTCAGAATACTCCAGTGTCGGGACTGGTCGAGCATGGCCAACTAGATATGCTCTCACATGCTCAATACAAGTGAATTTAGCAAGGCCAAATGTATGCAAATAGCGTACTTGCGGCTCACATGGTAACTGCAAATGTGAACCCTAAGGCTGGTTTCACATTTGCGGACGAGGGCTGCGTAGTTCCTCCGTTAAGACCCGCCCACTGCCATGCCTTTTCCTTCCGCTACGTCTGCATGCGACGCTATCTTTAACATTGGGTACGCATGCCATGCAGATGCCTCCGCGTGCGTCGATTTGACGCGTCGAACGCAACATGTTGCATTTTGTTGCGGTCGGCGCAGCGTCAAAATGACGCATGCGGAGGCATCCGCATGGCCTGCGTACCCAATGTTAAAGATAAGGGACACATGCAGACGTAGGCGGTGCTGAAGGAAGAGGCGGGGCTTCACGGAGGAACTACCAGCCCTCCCCAAAGCCTTCGTCCGCAAATGTGAAACCAGCTTAAGCCTGGACAACAACCCCTTTTAATAGTGTTCATTCCATGCTCAGATTCGTAGCCATTTTTGGGCTATATAGTTATTTTGGACTTCTTTAGTTTGTTTGTCACTAGTGTTAATCTATTATTTGTATGTTTTTCAGGTCTTCAGACAGTTAATGTGGATGAAAACTAAATTGTCATCATTGTTGAAATAAAAAAAACAAAAACTAAAACCATGCACCAGTCTGTAATTGTTGTCGTTTATGTATCTTGGCAAGGTGATCCAAAAGATTAAGACCCCGCTTTATCATTTAATTTGCGCCTGTTTTGCTTTGAAACTTTTTTTGCACCCAATTTATTATTCTATTTTGTGCCTTTTTTTAAGTCCATTTTATATGTGCTTGCCTGTTTGTTTTTTTCCTGCTTTGTGTGGGCAGTCTTAGCAATTCCAGATACTTTAGCTTGATTCATCTATTGTGACTTTGTAAAAAGTGGCAAAATTTGACACAGCTTCACTCCAGTCCTACTCTGGAGTATTTTTGAGTACGCTAAACTTGTAGCAAAATTTTTGCAACTTTTGGTGCCAAAAGTCACAAAGTTCACTACAGGAAGAAATGCCATTTTTTTTGCTTTGCGTTAAATTCACTAATCACATGCACCATTCTGATGAACTTGGCTCCAGAAATGGTAACTAAAACCAGAAGACAAAGGGAAGTGACTTTAAAAAAAAACTCCTGCAAATGAGGTATCGGGGGGGGGGGGGGGGGGGGGGCGCCTAAGATTCTTCAGCCATTCCATCCCTGTGGGAGGTAGCTACTACTTTCTCTTGTGTGTTAACGCCCGCCAATACGCCTTTTAACGGCGGCAGTTAAAGGTACTTATTCCTCAGCGCCTCTTTTTAACAGCGCTGAGAAATAAGGTTATAGCGCCCTCCAGCATCGGAACATCTCCGGGGTCTCTGCTACTGGGGGTAGCTGATGGGGGTACCCTGAGCCTTCCCCTGGACCCTCCGGCTCTGTTCCCCTGCTCCCGGCGTCTTCTTCCTGGAAGAAAATGGCGAGCCCCTGCCGAGATCTGCCGTCCGGCAACAATAGGACATTTTTCCTATTGGTTTATTTTGATCACTGTGATAGACCTTATCATAGTGATCAAAATAACACAAAAATAGTAAATCAACCCCCTTTCTCACCCCCTTAGTTAGGTAAAAAAAAAGTATTCTTGTCCATTTGGGTTGGGGCTATAGTTAGGAGTGGGTTAGGGTTGGAGTTAAATTGGTGGATTTCACTGTTTAGGTACCTTGAATGTGCCTTAGCGCCCGCCATTGATTCTAGCTAATTTTGCATTAATAAACAGTGCTCCCTCCCTTCTGAGCCTAAACAGTGGCTTTCCCCCACATATGGGGTATCGGCGTACTCGTGTTCACCACGCGTCTAAATACATTTCTTGAGGGGTCTAGGTTCCAAAATGGGGTCACTTTTGGGGGGTTTCCACTGTTTAGGCACATCAGGGGCTCTCAAAATGGGACATGGCATCTGCTAATTATTCCAGGAAATTTTACATTCAAAAAGTCAAATGACGCTTCTGAGCCCTGCTATGCGCCCAAACAGTAGCTTTCTGCCTCATTGGGTATCAGTGTACTCAGAAGAAATTGCACAACAAGTTGTATGGTGCAGTTTTTCCTGTAACCCTTTTGAAAAGGCAATATTTTGAGCTAAAATCATATTTGTGGGGAAAATTTTTCTTTTCTTTTCACTGCTCAACGTTATAAACTTCTGTGAAGCACCTGGGGGTTCAAGGTGCTCAGCACACATCTAGATTAGTTCCTTGAGGGGTCTAGTTTCCAAAATGGTGTCACTTGTGGGGACTTTTCACTGTTTAGGCACATCAGGGGCTCTCCAAACGCGACATGGTGTCCGCTAATTATTCCAGCAAATTTTGCATTCAAAAAGTTAAATAGAGCTCCTTCTGAGCTCTGCCGTGCGCCTAAACAGTGGTTTTCTCCCTCAGATGGGGTATTGGCATGCTTAGGAGATATTATACAACAATTATTTTTTTTGGGGGGTGGGGGTCAATTTTTTCCTGTTACCTTTGTTTAAATAAAAAAAATTTTGATCCAAAGTAAATTTTTTTCAGAGAAAAAGTTAAATGTAATTTTTTTCCCCCCACATTCCAAAAATTCCTGTGAAGCATCTGAAGGGTTAATAAACAACTTGAATGTGTTTTTGAGCACCTTGAGGGGTGCATTTTTTAGAATGGTGTCACTTATGGGGTATTTTCTATCATATAGACCCCTGAAAGTGACTTCAAATGTGATGTGGTCCCTAAAAAAAAAAAAATGGTTTTGTTAATCTTGTTGGAAAACTGAAAAATCGCTGGTCAACTTAGGGTTATGTGCACACGATGCAGATTTAGTGCAGAATTGGTGCAGAACTGCAGCAGATTTTTCTGCTGCAGAACTGCACTGTGATTTACAGTACAATGTAAATCAATGGGAAAAAAAAAAGCTGTGCACATGGTGCAGAAAAATCTGCGCAGAAACGCTGCAGATTTCAAAGAAGTGCACGTCGCTTCTTTTGTGCAGTTCTGCAGCGTTTCTGCTGCAGATTTTTCTGCACAGCTTTTTTTCACATTGCTTTACATTGTACTGCGCAGAAACTGCATCGAATCTGCGCAGAAACTGCATCGAATCTGCGCAGAAACTGCATCGAATCTGCGCAGAAACTGCATCGAATCTGCGCAGAAACTGCATCGAATCTGCGCAGAAACTGCATCGAATCTGCGCAGAAACTGCATCGAATCTGCGCAGAAACTGCATCGAATCTGCGCAGAAACTGCATCGAATCTGCGCAGAAACTGCATCGAATCTGCGCAGAAACTGCATCGAATCTGCGCAGAAACTGCATCGAATCTGCGCAGAAACTGCATCGAATCTGCGCAGAAACTGCATCGAATCTGCGCAGAAACTGCATCGAATCTGCGCATGCAGATTTAGTGCAGAAAATTCTGCACCACATTTCCTACGTGTGCACATAGCCTTAACCCTTATAACCTCCCAACAAAAAAAAAATTGTGCTGATGTAGTAGACAACATTTCCCACATATTTAACTATTTTATGTGACATATCTTTGATTTTAGGGCAAAGTTTTTAAAATTTTGCCAAATTTCTGTTTTTTTCATAAATAAATGCAAGTCATACCGAATAAATTTTACTACTATCATGAAGTACAATATGTAACAAAAAACAATCACAGGGATCCGTTGAAGAGTTCCAGAGCTCTAACTTCATAAAGGGACAGTGGTCAGAATTGTAAAAATTGGCCTGGTCATGAATGCGCAAACCACCTTCGGGGGTAAAGGGGTTAAGCACGTAAAAAGGTCTGGAGATTATGCCAGGTGTGGTATTTGGAAGCTGTTGCTGTGAACTCATAATGTGGCCAAGGGAGCTCTCAATGGAAGGGAAAACAGACCATTATTAGCCTGAAAAAAAGAATACTATCAGAGATAGCAGAAATGTTAGTAGCGACCAAAGCAACAGTTTGGTACAAAAAAAAAAAAAGGGCACTAGTGAGATTGGGAATTCAAAAAGGTCTGGATGTCCACGGAAGACGAGTGGTGGATGACTGCATAATGAGGGAAAACCCTTTCACAACAACCACCTAAGTAAGAACATGACGTTGCTGTCTTCATACCTGTCTACTTTGAGAGCAAGTACCAAGGTTTCACCAAAAGGTGCAAACCGTTAATCAGCAAATTAGACTTTGCCATAAAACATCTAAAGAAGCCAGCTAAGTTCTGGTTCTGACAAAGAATTCTTCGGACAGAAACTAAGGTCAACCTGTACCAGAATGATGGGAAGAAGAAAGTATGGAGAAGGCTTGGAAAGGCATTGTGATGGCATGAGCATACATGGTTTCAAATGCCCCTGGATCACTAGTGTTTAGTGATGATGTACAGGGTTATACTTTGCTCAGATTCAACCAAGTGCAGCAAGGTTGATTGGACAGCGCTTCCCAGCACAGATGAACCATGATCCAATACATACTTTTAAAAAAAATGGGTTGCTTTCGAAGTCAATGAAGTGGAATATTCTGCAACGGTCGAATCAAGCACCAGACCTCACCCCCATCGAGCATGCATTTCGCATGCTTAAAGTGAACCTGTCGCGCCATTTTTAGCAAATAAACTCCCCAGTGTGTTGTTAGTGATGCAATTAAAACGGCACCGTAATCGTCTCCAAAAATCACTGTATAGTTCTATAGTACCGTCTCTTTCAGTCATAGGGGTGGCGCTTTATTTTCTTCCAGTCACAAGAACATGGTGTTGTGCTCACAATGCCACGTCAAAAGGTGAGTGCTTTTCTTTGTGCGCACCTAATTTTTGAGTCCCTAAAGTGGTACATCGGGGAGCAGTTTTATTCTTTCACTACACCCACAAGTTCTTTTAGTGGTATATTATCCAAAATAGGACTACCGTGCTTGTGGCGGTTTCTGCTGTATTGGCACCTCAGGGAGTCTTAAATACCATGAAAAAATACTATGAAAAAAGGGTATTGCTGGAGATGCTGGCTAAAAATTCCACTTTATTTGAAAATTTTAAAATCCATTCCAATAACACCATTGCGGAGGAAAAAAAACAAAGCAACGCATTATCAAAACTAACAAAGAACGCCGGATAGCATTCATTGCTTGTCTTTTTTCTTCACCATGGTGTTACTGGAATGAACGTTAACATTTAAAAAAAAAAAAAAAAAAAAAAATTGATTCAAGGAGCTTGAACGATACCCTTTTTTCACTACATTATTTCACGACTGGTCAGAACATACCAAACTTTAATCTTCAAATGGTGAGCTGGCAAAGTTTTTATTTTTTCTAACAGTCCTAAATACCACATGGCGCCCACAATCTATTCTAAAGTAATGCTTCCTTCCCTTCCAAGCCCTGCAGCCAATTACTGACTCCAGTGGTTTGTGCTGTGTACATGGGAAAAGCCATAGTGATTAGTTGCTGCAATGTTGGCGTGTCATCACTGCTGCAGCCAAACAACGGACACCGCTGCAACAGCGGAGACAGAGCTGGACCAGGCCGGGTAAGTGATGCTCAGTTTGATTATTTTTACAATGAAATGTGAAGAGGAGATAAAATGTTCTAAAAGTGAACAACCCCTTTAATAAAAGTTGCCTTTTTAAAAATAAATGTAACCCTCACTTTTTGCTAGTGCGGTGGCATAGGGGGCTGCAGGTGCCTGCATCATGCTGGGTCCGGAACTGCTGAGGCTGCATCCCATGTTGCCCGGGGGAAAGAATAGGGGACACGACAGGCTCCATGACCCAGGAAGAGGGGGCGTGACTAAGCCAGGCAGTGAGGAGAAAGCACGCAAAGAAACAGTTTCTCGCCGGCAGCGCGAGCAGAAGCAGGCGTGTGGCTCAGTGACTGTGAGTACCGCGCACGTACAGAAGAGAGAAGGCTGAGTACCGGACAGATGTTTGCGGCCTAACTTGCCACTTGCTTCCCACCCATTTACATTTGATTTTGAGAGTGCCGCGGCCTTGTTTGTTTTGGACGGACGTGCTTATGGACTAGGGGCTCAGCGGAAGGTACCGGAGACCGACCGCTGCCACCAGAAAATGGACCGTTCTTTGCAGGACCCCACTGGAACAGCACTGCGCTGGCCGTTGTTGGCGCTGCCGCCCTCCAAGCTTGCCTTTGACACAATAAGTGACTTAAGGAATTATCTTGTTTATTGCTTATTAACTCTACCTATTGCCTACCCTTAAACTGTTTATCTCCCTGCGTGGAGTATTCACTGTTAAATTGTTAATCCTTGCTCTGCCTTTCTTGCGTCACTGCATCCCGCAACCTGCTTTCATTACAGTCATTGGTCGCACACAGGGGCGTAGCTAGAGCTTTTGCCGCCCGGGGCTGTTCCCGAGTTTGGCGCCCCCCCCCCCATGTGATTTTCACACTCAGTCATGTACCGACGAGCTCCTCTCCCTTAAGCTCCCAATGTTCAGTGAAAAACTGAGAGAAGCAGAAGAGAAGCTCGATGTCACAGGACCATGAGTATGAAAGTCGCATATGAGTGACGTGTCCATGTGTCGACGACTGGAACCTGCAGAGCTGAACCCTGACATCGCAGCTTCTGAAATCTCACAACGCATGCACTGCACACTTTTAGGATTCTCCCTTGCCGGTGGACGGTCATGTCAGCACAAGTATGCGATTTGTATACTTCTGACCACATTCCGACTAGACGTGCCCGGCCTCACTCAGTTCATTTTCATTGAGTGAGGCCACACATGTCTAGTCAGCACATGACCGCATGTATGTAAATCGCCAGCACCAGAGAATCCTGACAGCGTGCAGTGCGCACTGTGAGAACTCAGAAGTCTGCAGTCACAAAGAATGACTGCAGACTCATCACAAACCAGGACATCCCCTTTAATGCTCCTAACATAAATAAAAACATGAGAGTTAGTCAGTATCACAAATAACATTTACATCCCGGTACCTTAGAGATGACGTCGCCTCTGGAGTTGTTCTCCTTCATTTCTTCATCTTGTCCAGACCCCATGATGCGTTTTCTCACCCACAGCCGTCTCTGCAGACCTCCATCTTCTCCGCTCTTTTGCAGAAAATCTCCACATGACGCCCTTAAAGATACAAGTGTCATTATAATGCTCCTGAATAAAAAATGTCCCCTCACTATATTGTCTGCACAAAATATGACCCCCACACTGTCCCTCTTATGGTACACGCTCTTTACACGGACCTCCCCTTTCCATACCGGCCCCCTCTTCACACTGTCCTCTCACACTGTGTCCCCCCTATAGGGCCCAGTATTTATACTGAACTCTCTCATCACACTCCCCATCCTTGGTATACTGTCCCCTCCTGGCTGTGCCCTTACACTGTCCCCCATGCTACGCATGCACACATCCCAACACCCTCACTCCCCGTACTCTGTCCACATACGTTTTTCACATCGCTACTCATACTGTGTCCGCATACAATCCCCCGTTTGACCCCAAACTGTCTGCACCCATCCCCCATACTGTTTCCTCATATATGCCCCCCATCTCCCCCTTTGCTCTTCATTTTGTGTCCTTAGATCTCCCCCACACATTAAATCCCCCCATCCCCATGACAAATCTCCCCCCACACACATTAAATCCCCCATCTCCACTCCAATTCTCCCCACACACAATAAATACCCCCATCTCCACTCACATTAAATCTCCCCCCACAATAAATCCCCCTTCCCTACTCACATTAAATCTCCCCCCCACAATAAATCCACCCATCTCCACTCATATCCAATATATCCATATCTCCATCCAATAATATATCCCCCACCCCCACTCACATTGAATCCCCCCACAATATACCCCCCATCCCCACTCACAGTAATCCCCCCCACAATGTATGCCCCCCATCCCCACTCATAGTAAATCCCCCCCACAATGTATGCCCCCCATCCCCACTCACAGTAAATCCCCCCCACAATGTATGCCCCCCATCCCCACTCACAGTAAATCCCCCCCACAATGTATGCCCCCCATCCCCACTCACAGTAAATCCCCCCCACAATGTATGCCCCCCATCCCCACTCACAGTAAATCCCCCCCCCCATCCCCACTACAAATGTATGCTTCGGTGTCTTCAGCTCCACTGGAGCACTTACCACCGCTCTCTGTCTCCTGCTCTGCCGCGCAGGTGAGTGACGTCAGCAGCGTGATCACATGACCTGATCACGCTGCTGCCGTCGCTCTGACCCGGCAGTCAGAGCTTCAATTGTACTCGCATCACAGATACGAGTACAATTGAACACTGGGAGCCGGCGCGCCGCAGCTTCTGTGTGCCGGCTGTCAGCTTGACAGTTGGCACAGAGAACAGCCGACTCCCAGTGTGGGGGGTGACATAATGCAGCCGCTGGGGGAGACACTGCGGACCGCCGCTTTAGGCGGCCAACTGCGCCCCCCTGCCGGCTGCAGCCGCGCACTGACTCACCCCCGCATTGTGCCGCCCCCCGCATTGTGCCGCCCGGGGCGGACCGCCCCCCCCCGCCCCCACCTTCCTACGCCACTGGTCGCACAGCTGTAATCACTCCCCAACCCGGTAACTGGCAGCCTGCCCTGCATCATGTGTGTAGATAAGGCTGTCAATCAATGCGCAGAGGAATGATCACAATGACACTCACCCTACAGTGAGCGGTGACTGGAATAGCTCCCTGCACTCCCCCAATAACCAAGCCAGCAGCTACGAGAAGAGAAAAAAACATAATTTTCTCTCTGTACAGTAAACTGGCTATACTTTAATGATATTTGCCCGCAGATTAACACTATATCTATATATATGTAAATAGCATTTCTTGAAGTGACAGGTTACTTTTAAATACATTTTCTCTACAGTGGACTTAATGTTATTCATGAGTAACTCATCTGGTGGAATCTTAATTATTACGTGAGGGGGATGGCACAACGTTGCTAGTAGGGTACAATTGGCTGTTGCTTTATTATGGTATTACAATTGCTCCTTTATCAATATTAACATATAAAATAATATCCAGATAGTCAGTCTGTTTGCTATGAATTTGTATCTTAATGCACATTTTCTCACATATATATATATATATATATATATACTAGCTGTACTACCCGGCTTCGCCCGGGTTAATGACTGCTGTTAGCAAAATAGAATGTGTTAACAAAAATTTATTCTGCACACAAAAACCACAAAACAAATAGATAGAAATGTAATTATTAAAAGGCAAAAACCAAGCTAATAGAAGAATTTCACAACATATATTAGCTTTGTGATACTGAGAATGTCTTTGTTGCCTATATTAACCAATCAGAGCTCAGGTTAATTAACTGTAGCAAAATAGAAGCTGAGCTGTGATTGGTTGCTATTGGCAGCCTGATAAATCCCCAGCCAACAGGAAGCCCTCCCCCCTGGCAGTATATATTAGCTCACACATACACATAATAGACAGGTCATGTGACTGACAGCTGCCGTATTTCCTATATGGTACATTTGTTGCTCTTGTAGTTTGTCTGCTTATTAATCAGATTTTTATTTTTGAAGGACAATACCAGACTTGTGTGTGTTTTAGGGCGAGTTTCATGTGTCAAGTTGTGTGTGTTGAGTTGCGTGTGGCGACATGCATGTAGCGACTTTTGTGAGATGAGTTTTGTGTGGCGACATGCGTGTAGCAACATTTTGTGTGTCGAGTTGCATGTGACAGGTTAGTGTAGCAAGTTGTGTGCAGCAAGATTTGTGCATGGCGAGTTTTGCGCGTGGCGAGTTTTATGTGTGGTGCGTTTTGAGTATGTGCAAGTTTTGTGTGAGGCAACTTTTGCATGTGGTGCAACTTTTGTACATGTGGCAATTTTTCTGTGTGTGCAAGTTTTGCATGAGGTGAGTTTTCCATGAGGTGAGTTTTGCGCGTTGCGAGTTTTGAGTGGTGACTTTTGTGTTTCGACTTTTATGTGGCGAGGTTGGTGTGTGTGTGGTGAATTGTGTGCTGAGGGTCGTATGTGTGTTCAAGCACGTGGTAGTGTGTGGTGCATTTTGTGTTTGTGTTCATATCCCCGTGTGTGGTGAGTATCCCATGTCAGGGCCCCACCTTAGCAACTGTACGGTATATACTCTTTGTCGCCATCGCTCTCATTCTTTAAGTCCTCATTGTTCACATCTGGCAGCTGTCAATTTTCCTCCAACACTTTTCCCTTCACTTTTTCCCCATTATGTAGATAGGGGCAAAATTGTTTGGTGAATTGGAACGCGCGGGGTTAAAATTTCACCTCACAACATAGCCTATGACGCTCCCGGGGTCCAGACGTGTGACTGTGCAAAATTTTGTGGCTGTAGCTGCGACGGTGCAGATGCCAATCCCGGACATACACACATACATACATACACACATTCAGCTTTATATATTAGATATACCTGTATGTAATCTCCTGTATATAGTATATATCTGTGTGTCATCTCCTCCTGTATATAGTATATACCTGTATGTCATCTCCTCCTATACATAGCATATACCTGTATGTCATCTCCTCCTGTATATACTATATACCTGTAGGTAATCTGCTCCTGTATATAGTATATACCTGTGTGTCATCTCCTCCTGTATGTAGTATGTACCTGCATGTCATCTCCTCCTCTATATAGTATATACCTGTGTGTCATCTCTCCTGTATATAGTATATATCTGTGTGTCATCTCCTCCTGTATATAGTATATACCTGTGTGTCATCTCCCCTGTAAATAGTATATACCTGTGTCATCTCCTCCTGTATATAGTATATAGCTGTATGTCATCTCCTCCTGTATTAGCCCTCGTTCACACGTTATTTGGTCAGTATTTTTACCTCAGTATTTTTAAGCTAAAATGGCAGCCTGATAAATCCCCAGCCAACAGTAAGCCCACCCCCTGGCAGTATATATTAGCTCACACATACACATAATAGACTGGTCATGTGACTGACAGCTGCCGGATTCCTATATGGTACATTTGTTGCTCTTGTAGTTTGTCTGCTTATTAATCAGATTTTTATTTTTGAAGGATAATACCAGACTTGTGTGTGTTTTAGGGCGAGTTTCGTGTGTCAAGTTGTGTGTGTTGAGTTGCGTGTGGCGACATGCATGTAGGGACTTTTGTGAGATGAGTTTTGTGTGGCGACATGCGTGTAGCAACTTTTTGTGTGTCGAGTTGCATGTGACAGGTTAGTGTAGCAAGTTGTGTGCAGCAAGTTTTGCGCATGGCGAGTTTTGCGCGTGGCGAGTTTTATGTGTGGTGCCTTTTGAGTATGTGCAAGTTTTGTGTGAGGCAACTTTTGCATGTGTTGCAACTTTTGTGCATGTGGCAATTTTTCTGCGTGTGCAAGATTTGCGTGTGGCGAGTTTTCCATGAGGTGAGTTTTGCACGTGTGGCGAGTTTTGCATGTGGAGAGTTTTGCGCGTGGCGAGTTTTGAGCGGCGACTTTTGTGTTTCTACTTTTATGTGGCGAGGTTGGTGTATGTGTGGTGAAATGTGCGCTGAGGGTGGTATATGTGTTTGAGCACGTGGTAGTCTGTGGCGCATTTTGTGTGTGTGTTCATATCCCCGTGGTGGTGTGGCGATTATCCCATGTTGGGGCACCACCTTAGCAACTGTACAGTATATACTCTTTGGCGCCATCGCTGTCATTCTTTAAGTCCCCCTTGTTCACATCTGGCAGCTGTTAATTTGCCTCCAACACTTTTCCTTTCATTTTTTCCCCATTATGAAGATAGGGGCAAAATTGTTTGGTGAATTGGAAAGCGCGGGGTTAAAATTTCACCTCACAACATAGCTTTGACGCTCTCGGGGCCCAGACGTGTGACTGTGCAAAATTTTGTGCCTGTAGCTGCGACGCCTCCAACACTTTTCCTTTCACTTTTTCCCCATTATGTAGATAGGGGCAAAATTGTTTGGTGAATTGGAAAGCACGGGGTTAAAATTTCACCTCACAACATAGCCTATGACGCTCTCGGGGTCCAGACGTGTGACTGTGCAAAATTTTGTGGCTGTAGCTGCGACGGTTCAGATGCCAATCCCGGACATACATACATACATACATACATACACACACACACACATTCAGCTTTATATATTAGATATATATATATATATATATATATATATATATATATATATATAATATATATATTAGTTCCTCCCATCTGGACGAAATAATATTTGCCAGAGATGGGGTACATTTTGCACCCGTCCCTGACCCTTGTTTCTGCAGGAAAATAAAAAAAATAAATCATAGTTTTATTTCCTATGTTTTAATAAATATTCTAGTACCATAATAAGAAACTTTAATTTCCATTGCATAAAGGGAATATTTATCCAGATGCTAGGACCAAACTTCAAGCACTTGTGTGAGGCACACAGTGCTGGTCACCATCATTGGCAACCCTTCATTTTTTTCATAGATTGTATAACATCTTCAGAAATAAATGGAAATGTACCATAGTTATATCCTCAGGATTTTTAATTAGTGGTCCAAAGTAATACAACAATAAAATATTGTTTTTCAACTTACATGTTGCAATTTCAATAAAGAAACAGAATTAACAGCATGTGCAGCAATAACGGCACTCCTAATTAATCACTTGGTTGCACATCCTTTAGCATTGATGACGGCCTCCAAACGTTTCTTGTAACCATCAATAAGCTTCTTGCACTTCTCAGTTGGTATTTTCTCCCACTCTTCTGTTGCAGTTTGTTCAAGCTCTTGAATGTTTGCAGGGTTCTTTTTCCCAATGGCAGACTTCAGCTCAACTCAAATATTTTCAATGGGATTGAGGCCAGTTCTCATTGATGGTCATTTTAAAACAGCCCATTTTTTCTTTTTCAACTATTCCTGTGTACTTTTGGATGTGTGCTTTGGGTCATTGTTTTGCTGGAGGACTCATGATCTGTGATAAGGTCAAGGCCTCCAGTACCAGACACACCAAAGCAAACCCACAGCATTATGGATCTCCCACCATGCTTAACTGTTGGTAGGGTGTTTTATTTCCTTTATAAGCTTCATCGCGCCGTCTGTAAACAAACTGTTGCTTTGCATTGCCAAAAAGCTCTATTTTTGTTTCATCTGTTCACAGAATATTTTCCCAGAAGGATTGTGGTTTGTCAAGGTACTTTTTGCCAAAGATCAGTCATTTCATTTTGTCTTTTCTTCAGCAATGGTTTTTTTCCTTGGCCTTCGTGCATAGAGCTCTGCTTGGTTTAGTGTTCGGAATATGGTACTTGTTGAAACCATGACTCCAGACTGTTACAGGTTGGCCTTCAGGTTTTTGGATGTTTAATGTGATGTTTTATCTGCCATTCGCCCCAACCTTCGAAGACCTCTCTTGCTGATTTTCCGCTTTCCCCCATGTCCAGGGAGGTTCTTGACCGTTCCATGCTTGGCAAATTTCTTAATAACATTGCTCATTGTGAAACTGCGATAGCAAGGCCTTTGGAGATGGCCTTATACCCTTTGGAAGTTTTGTGTTTGCTAATAATAGCAGTTCCAATGTCCTCAGACAGCTCATTTGTCTTCACCATTGTGACAAAGGAATAGAGCCTACCATGTGGCTTTTAAAACACCGAAATCATCATTCATTGGCTAATTCATGTCACATGGGCACCGACAATTATCACAGGTGATTCTCATTTGTGATTTTCCACAGATGAGTCAAAATGTGTTTCCATACTAATTTAATGTAAAGGGTGCCAATAAAAGTGTCACAGCAAGCTTTAGGTTTTTCTATTTTGCCTCCCATTGTTTTTTGTTTTTAATTATTTTTTACCATTTGCTCTTTTGTATTTAACACGAGTGCTCTATACAGAAAAACTGTTCACTTGATTCATTTTTTTCAGGAGATGTGCCACATTATCAACTTACACTTCATGGGTGCCAATAACGACGAGTAGGACTGTAGATGGATGTAATGATCAGTGATAAGCAAATATACTCATTACTTGAGATTTCTCGAGCACGCTCGGGGGTCCTCCGAGTATTTTTTAGTGCTCGGAGATTTAGTTTTCATCGCCGCAGCTGAATGATTTACATCTGTTAGCCAGCATAAGTACATGTGGGGGTTGCCTGGTTGCTAGGGAATCTCCACATGTAATCAAGCTGGCTAACAGATGTAAATCATCCAGCTGCGGCAATGAAAACTAAATCTCCGAGCACTAAAAAATACTCGGACACCCGAGCGTGCTCGGGAAATCTCGAGTAACGAGTGTATTCGCTCATCACTAGTAATGATGTCACGTTGCACATGAGCCATAGATAGTTTTTACACCATTACACTTCATGCAAAGAATTTAGTCTGTGTTTAGTGTCTCCGATACAAACCAGAAGGTGTTGGACTAGTGGTTGTAGATACAAATCTATCTTAGCACTCAATTTTTCAGCCATACTGCCTATGACTGCACACTATGGGCCCGATTCATAAAAGCGTTGAAAAGTCACAAATTTTAGGTGTGTGATACCACAGCTCGTCTAATTCATAATGAGAAGTGGAGTTCCATACACCAGAAATCTTGCTCCAATACTTGGCTGAAGTGAAATTTCTATTGGACCGCACGGACAGGTGCACTTCTTCATGAATCAGGAGGGTCTGACTCCAGTACACCACCACATCAAGACCAGCGTGAGCAACATCAGTCTTGATGAATCGGGCCCTATTAAGTCTAAGAGGAAGTGAAGAATTTTTATAAATGTTAGGAAATGAATGGTATATAGGAAACATAGGATATTCTTGTGTAAATTTTTGATTCCTTTCAATAGTTTTTGTAGTGCATCCTGAAAATTGACAACAGGATCATGTATTTCCTAATGGATAATTTCACTTTCTAAAGTTAAGTTTCTTAATAATCTTGCATTCATTAGGACATGTGCTCCACCCTTATCTGCGGGTTGTACTTTTAGGCTGCCGTCACACTAGCAGTATTTGGTCAGTATTTTACCTCAGTATTTGTAAGCCAAAACCAGGAGTGGGTGATAAATGCAGAAGTGGTGCATATGTTTCTATTATACTTTTCCTCTATTTGTTCCACTCCTGGTTTTGGCTTACAAATACTGAGGTAAAATACTGACCAAATACCGATAGCGTGATGGCAGCCTTAGATGTGTACTTATTTTGATTTTGTTCATTGCTGGTCTCTCTTCATGCGACAAATTCTGATTGGCATTGATTTTTCTCTAATGTGCACTCGCCTTCAGTATTGGAATATCACTTTCTGTCCATTCTTCAAATTGGTCAAGAATGGATTCTCTCGAGTATGCAATGACTAAGGGCTTTGGTCTGAAGTGTCTGGGGTTTTTTTTTTTGTTTTTTTTTTTGAACAATTGTGTGTTTTTGTGATTTTAAAGGGGTTGTCCACTAAAAGAACAACCCCTTCTTGAACTAAATGTTTAATAAAATAAAAAAAAACCTATACTCACCTTCCGTGCTGGCGGTGTTCCAGGAGTGTCTGCACTTGCGGTACCAGAGCTCTGGTGCAGTGGATTGACACGTGGTGCTCGGTGCCCAATCAGCGTTGGCTTCACTTTCCCTGCCTTCGTATGGATTGAACATGAAGAGGAAGTCTGAGATCATCTGCAGCCCAGACTTCCTCTTCGTGCTTGACTGACAGGCTCTATTCTGTGCGACTTCCGTCAAAGGAGTCATCAGTCAAGCAGGAGGAGGCGGTGCCATGTGGGGAATAGAGCTGGAGTGACAGTGGCTTCTGAACTACTCATAGCTCTTCAACCACATTTACCTATAGATTAAAACGCTGATTTCTCAGTACCAGAGAAACAGAATGGCCATATAAAAAGTATTGCAAGATTGGTCTTTGAAAGTATTACATGTGCATATAAATAGTTCGGGGGTGTGAAATCTTTTCCAGTAAAAGTGACTACTTGTACCAAAGCCTCCTAACAGTGGCTTCAACTCAAGTGGAGGTGTCATGGTCTGTTGCCATTACTTACTGTATCATTTGCAAATAATTTCTATAGCTGTGGAAATTAGGTGTGGCAGTACTTATATTATCGGTTTTGTTCACATAGATGCCATCTACTCCTCTTTTGATGTGTATTATGTCCAACAAAGCGAGCATTAGGCTGGGGTCACACTTGCGAGTTCAATGCGAGAAACTCGCGCAGCAAGTCCCGGCACTGCCGCCAGCACTCAGGACCGTAGTATGAAGCTGCATGTATTTTTATGCAGCTGCACGCTCTGGTCCCGAGTGCCGGCGGCAATGCCGGGTCTTGCTGCGAGAGACTAGTGCGAGTTTCTCGCATTGAACTCGCAAGTGCGACACCGGCCTTAGAGTTATGTCAGCACCGTCGATTTGCTTTTTTTGCAGAAAGTCTCATATATTAAATATAATATAAATATTGAGGGGGTGATTCATTAAGACTGGTGTAGCGCACACCAGCCTTAAGAGGTTTCCCCACAAAGTACATTTTAATTAATAGATCTTAGAATAAAAATAAGTTCCACAATTGGATGTGCTAAAAAATCTTTCTGTGCTGAGAATCTTGTAAATGTGACCCTGCTCTCATCAAATTGTCCAATACAAGTGATAAAGTCCCACCTAGACCCAGGAGGCAGATTTATAATTCTTGCAGGTTTAATCAAGGGGCAAGCCCATTGGTTTATTCAATATTTATGCTCCATCCTCAGGCCAACTACATTTTTTTTTAAGAAAAGTTTTTTCCCTCCTTCAAAAATTACACCCTCCAGCTTTATTGGTAGTGGGTGACTTTAATGTTCCCTTTCCTGAAATGTGGAACAGGCTGTCAATGGAGAACTCCATGTTTTATCTATGGAGAGTAGATCATCTTAGAGAAAGGGCATACTCATTCTGCTCCCCACCCCAGCGCACTCATACGAGAATAGATTTTTTTTTTTCTTGGTTAATCTTTTGGCTTTCAGATGGACAGGGTTGAAATGGGGTCCATTACATGGTCCGATCATGGATCCATAGTGTTGGATTTGAGTCTAGCTTCCCCTCAGCGCAAACTTGTCATTAGTGTTTAAATGAATTCTTGCTTAATGATCCCAACATAAGGAAAGCGCTGACTGGGCAACTTGAAGAGTTCTTTCAGCACAACTTAGGCTCGGTGTCTTAGCCGAAAGTTCTGTGGGAAACTCACAAGGTGGTGATGAGGGGTTGTTGGATTGCAGAATAGTCCATGCTGAAGAAAAATGCTAACAACTTACACTCTAAATTTTCCTCTCAGCTTAAGTACTCGGAAAACAAACTATTTACATCACAGACTTAGGGGGGTTCTTGGAAAGTGTTAGCAACAAGAAAAAAGGTTAAAGATATACCCTATGATAAAGGTCTAGTCCGAAACGCCCATCAGGGTTTGGTGCCACATTCAACAGCCCACCACCTACTTTGGTATGTTTTCTCACCAGTGTGTGTGTATATATATATATTATATATATATATATATATATATATATATATATATATATATATATATATATATATATATACGGTATATATATATGTATGTATATATATATATATATATATATGTATATATATCAAGGTCCAATATGCAACGTTGAGTTTTCTGCTATACAATTTGTTGATTGATGCCGGGTTTACTTTATGTAAGTATCATTTTATTTGGATAGATAACCTACACTATCTTTAACCCCTTCACCCCCAAGGGTGGTTTGCACGTTAATGACCGGGCCAATTTTTACAATTCTGACCACTGTCCCTTTATGAGGCTATAACTCTGGAACGCTTTGACGGATCTTGGCGATTCTGACATTGTTTTCTCGTGACATATTGTACTTCATGTTAGTGGTAAAATTTATTCGATATAACTTGCGTTTATTTGTGAAAAAAATGGAAATTTGGCGAAAATTTTGAAAATTTTGCAATTTTCCAACTTTGAATTTTTATGCCCTTAACCCCTTCACCCCCAAGGGTGGTTTGCACGTTAATGACCGGGCCAATTTTTACAATTCTGACCACTGTCCCTTTATGAGGCTATAACTCTGGAACGCTTTGACGGATCTTGGCGATTCTGACATTGTTTTCTCGTGACATATTGTACTTCATGTTAGTGGTAAAATTTATTCGATATAACTTGCGTTTATTTGTGAAAAAAATGGAAATTTGGCGAAAATTTTGAAAATTTTGCAATTTTCCAACTTTGAATTTTTATGCCCTTAAATCACAGACATATGTCACGCAAAATACTTAATAAGTAACATTTCCCACATGTCTACTTTACATCAGTACAATTTTGGAACCAAAATTTTTTTTTGTGACGGAGTTATAAGGGTTAAAAGTTGACCAGCAATTTCTCATTTTTACAACACCATTTTTTTTTAGGGACCACATCTCATTTGAAGTCATTTTGAGGGGTCTATATGATAGAAAATACCCAAGTGTGACACCATTCTAAAAACTGCACCCCTCAAGGTGCTCAAAACCACATTCAAGAAGTTTATTAACCCTTCAGGTGTTTCACAGGAATTTTTGGAATGTTTAAATAAAAATGAACATTTAACTTTTTTTCACACAAAATTTATTTCAGCTCCAATTTGTTTTATTTTACCAAGGGTAACAGGAGAAAATGGACCCCCAAAGTTGTTGTACAATTTGTCCTGAGTACGCTGATACCCCATATGTGGGGGTAAACCACTGTTTGGGCGTATGGCAGAGCTCGGAAGGAAAGGAGCGCCATTTGACTTTTCAATGCAAAATTGACTGGAATTGAGATGGGACGCCATGTTGCGTTTGGAGAGCCCCTGATGTGCCTAAACACTGAAACCCCCTACAAGTGACACCATTTTGGAAAGTAGACCCCCTAAGGAACTTATCTTGATGTGTGGTGAGCACTTTGACCCACCAAGTGCTTCACAGAAGTTTATAATGCAGAGCCGTAAAAATAAAAAATCATATTGTTTCACAAAAATGATCTTTTCGCCCCCAATTTTTTATTTTCCCAAGGGTAAGAGAAGAAATTGGACCCCAAAAAATGTTGGCCAATTTGTCCTGAGTACGATGATACCCCATATGTGGGTGTAAACCATTGTTTGGGCGCATGGCAGAGCTTGGAAGGGAAGGAGCGCCATTTGACTTTTCAATGCAAAATTGACTGGAATTGAGATGGGACGCCATGTTGCGTTTGGAGAGCCCCTGATGTGCCTAAACATTGAAACTCCCTACAAGTGACACCATTTTGGAAAGTAGACCCCCTAAGGAACTTATCTAGATGTGTGGTGAGCACTTTGACCCACCAAGTGCTTCACAGAAGTTTATAATGCAGAGCCGTAAAAATAAAAAATCATATTTTTTCACAAAAATGATCTTTTCGCCCCCAATTTTTTATTTTCCCAAGGGTAAGAGAAGAAATTGGACCCCAAAAAATGTTGGCCAATTTGTCCTGAGTACGATGATACCCCATATGTGGGTGTAAACCATTGTTTGGGCGCATGGCAGAGCTTGGAAGGGAAGGAGCGCCATTTGACTTTTCAATGCAAAATTGACTGGAATTGAGATGGGACGCCATGTTGCGTTTGGAGAGCCCCTGATGTGCCTAAACATTGAAACTCCCTACAAGTGACACCATTTTGGAAAGTAGACCCCCTAAGGAACTTATCTAGATGTGTGGTGAGCACTTTGACCCACCAAGTGCTTCACAGAAGTTTATAATGCAGAGCCGTAAAAATAAAAAATCATATTTTTTCACAAAAATGATCTTTTCGCCCCCAATTTTTTATTTTCCCAAGGGTAAGAGAAGAAATTGGACCCCAAAAAATGTTGGCCAATTTGTCCTGAGTACGATGATACCCCATATGTGGGTGTAAACCATTGTTTGGGCGCATGGCAGAGCTTGGAAGGGAAGGAGCGCCATTTGACTTTTCAATGCAAAATTGACTGGAATTGAGATGGGACGCCATGTTGCGTTTGGAGAGCCCCTGATGTGCCTAAACATTGAAACTCCCTACAAGTGACACCATTTTGGAAAGTAGACCCCCTAAGGAACTTATCTAGATGTGTGGTGAGCACTTTGACCCACCAAGTGCTTCACAGAAGTTTATAATGCAGAGCCGTAAAAATAAAAAATCATATTTTTTCACAAAAATGATCTTTTCGCCCCCAATTTTTTATTTTCCCAAGGGTAAGAGAAGAAATTGGACCCCAAAAAATGTTGGCCAATTTGTCCTGAGTACGATGATACCCCATATGTGGGTGTAAACCATTGTTTGGGCGCATGGCAGAGCTTGGAAGGGAAGGAGCGCCATTTGACTTTTCAATGCAAAATTGACTGGAATTGAGATGGGACGCCATGTTGCGTTTGGAGAGCCCCTGATGTGCCTAAACATTTAAACTCCCTACAAGTGACACCATTTTGGAAAGTAGACCCCCTAAGGAACTTATCTAGATGTGTGGTGAGCACTTTGACCCACCAAGTGCTTCACAGAAGTTTATAATGCAGAGCCGTAAAAATAAAAAATCATATTTTTTCACAAAAATGATCTTTTCGCCCCCAATTTTTTATTTTCCCAAGGGTAAGAGAAGAAATTGGACCCCAAAAAATGTTGGCCAATTTGTCCTGAGTACGATGATACCCCATATGTGGGTGTAAACCATTGTTTGGGCGCATGGCAGAGCTTGGAAGGGAAGGAGCGCCATTTGACTTTTCAATGCAAAATTGACTGGAATTGAGATGGGACGCCATGTTGCGTTTGGAGAGCCCCTGATGTGCCTAAACATTGAAACTCCCTACAAGTGACACCATTTTGGAAAGTAGACCCCCTAAGGATCTTATCTAGATGTGTTTTGAGAGCTTTGAACCCCCAAGTGTTTCACTACAGATTATAACGCAGAGCCGTGAAAATAATTTTTATTTTTTTTCTCAAAAATGATTTTTTAGCACCCAGCTTTGTATTTTTACAAGGGTAACAGAATAAATTGGACTCCAAAATTTGTTTTCCAATTTGTCCTGAGTACGCTGATACCCCATATGTGGGGGGGAACCACTGTTTGGGCGCATGACAGAGCTCGGAAGGGAAGGAGCGCCATTTGGAATGCAGACTTAAATGGATTGGTCAGCAGCCGTCACGTTGCATTTGCAGAGCCCCTGATGTACCCAAACAGTACAAACCCCCCACAAGTGACCCCATATTGGAAACTAGACCTCCCAAGGAACTTATCTAGATGTGTTTTGAGAACTTTGAACCCCCAAGTGTTTCACTAAAGTTTATAGCGCAAAGCCGTGAAAATAAAAATTCTTTTTTTTTTTTCACAAAAATGATTTTTTAGCCCCCAGTTTTGTATTTTTACAAGGGTAACAGGATAAATTAGACCCCAAAAGTTGTTGTCCAATTTGTCCTGAGTACGCTGATACCCCATATGTGGGGGGGAACCACTGTTTGGGTGCATGACAGAGCTCGGAAGGGAAGGAGCGCCATTTGGAATGCAGCCTTAAATGGATTGGTCTGCAGGCGTCACGTTGCATTTGCAGAGCCCCTGATGTACCCAAACAGTACAAACCCCCCACAAGTGACCCCATATTGGAAACTAGACCTCCCAAGGAACTTATCTAGATGTGTTGTGAGAACTTTGAACCCCCAAGTGTTTCACTACAGTTTATAACGCAGAGCCGTGAAAATAAAACATCTTTTTTTTCCCACAAAAATGATTTTTAGCCCCCCAAATTTTTATTTTCCTAAGGATAACAAGAGAACTTGGACCCCAGAAGTTGTTGTTCAATTTGTCCCGAGTACGCTGATAACACATATGTTGGGGTAAACCCCTTTTTGGGCGCACGGGAGAGCTCGGAAGGGAAGGAGCACTGTTTTACTTTTTCAACGCAGAATTGGCTGGAATTGAGATTGGACGCCATGTCGCGCTTGGAGAGCCCCTGATGTGCCTGGACAGTGGAAACTCCCCAATTCTACCTGAAACCCTAACCCAAACACACCCCTAACCCTAATCCCAACGGTAACCCTAACCACACCCCTAGCCCTGACACACCCATAATTCTAATCCCAACCCTAATCCAAACGTAAATGTAATCCAAACCCTAACCCTAACTTTACCTCCAACCCTAGCCCTAACCCTAACCCTACCCCTCACCCTAACCCTAAACGTGACTGAAATACGTGTCACTAAAATACGTGTCACTAAAATACGTGGCACTGAAATACGTGGCACTGAAATACGTGGCACTGAAATACGTGGCACTGAAATACGTGATACGTGGCACTTAAATACGTGGCACTGAAACACGTGGCACTGAAATACGTGATACGTGGCACTGAAATACGTGGCACTGAAATACGTGGCACTGAAATACGTGGCACTGAAATACGTGGCACTGAAATACGTGGCACTGAAATACGTGGCACTGAAATATGTGATACGTGGCACTTAAATACGTGGCACTGAAACACGTGGCACTGAAACACGTGGCACTGAAACACGTGGCACTGAAATACGTGGCCCTGAAATACGTGGCACTGAAATACGTGGCACTGAAATATGTGGCACTGAAATACGTGGCACTGAAACACGTGGCACTGAAACACGTGGCACTGAAATACGTGGCCCTGAAATACGTGGCACTGAAATACGTGGCACTGAAATATGTGGCACTGAAATACGTGGCACTGAAATACGTGGCACTGAAATACGTGGCACTGAAACACGTGGCACTGAAATATGTGGCACTGAAATATGTGGCACTGAAATACGTGGCACTTAAATACGTGGCACTGAAATATGTGATACGTGGCACTGAAATACGTGGCACTGAAATACGTGGCACTGAAATACGTGGCACTGAAATATGTGATACGTGGCACTTAAATACGTGGCACTGAAACACGTGGCACTGAAACACGTGGCACTGAAACACGTGGCACTGAAATACGTGGCACTGAAATACGTGGCACTGAAATACGTGGCACTGAAATACGTGGCACTGAAATACGTGGTACTAAAATATGTGGCACTGAAATACGTGATACGTGGCACTGAAATACGTGGCACTGAAACACGTGGCACTGAAATACGTGATACGTGGCACAGAAATACGTGGCACTGAAATACGTGGCACTGAAATACGTGGCACTGAAATACGTGGCACTGAAATACGTGGCACTATGACTGTCAGAAAATGTTCATTAAACGGTTAGGGGTGAGGTTAGGGGTAGAGTTAGGGTTAGGGTTTGGATCCCTTTATCACCTTGATGGTGGTGGGTGGCTTTTCAGTGTGTTTTCTGTTTTTTTTCGATAAAAATGCATGCGTTTTTAACGCAAACAAACGCATGTGCTTAAAAACGCAAGAAAATACTGCAGGTTGTATTTCTGAAAATGAACGCATGCAGAAAAAACCGCATGCGTTTGAAAACGCGACCAAACGCGTACAAAAAAACCGCATGCGTTTTCAATGTCAAATATAGGGAAAAAACGCATGCGTTTTTTTGTGCAAAAAACGCTGCAGACAAAAACGCAAGTGTGAAACCAGCGACGCTTTTTATAGCAAAAAAGTTTTTGCGTCTCCACATTTTGAGACCTATAATTTTTCCACATTTTGCTCCACAGAGTCATGTGAGGTCTTGTTTTTTGCGGGACGAGTTGACGTTTTTATTGGTAACATTTTCGGACACGTGACCATTTTTGATCGCTTTTTATTCCGATTTTTGTGAGGCAGAATGACCAAAAACCTGCTATTCATGAATTTCTTTTGGGAGAGGCGTTTATACCGTTCCGCGTTTGGTAAAATTGATAAAGCAGTTTTATTCGTCGGGTCAGTACGATTACAGCGATATCTCATTTATATCATTTTTTTATGTTTTGGCGCTTTTATACGATAAAAACTAAAATATAGAAAAAATAATTATTTTGGTATCGCTTTATTCTCAGGACTATAACTTTTTTATTTTTTTGCTGATGATGCTGTATGGCGGCTTGTTTTTTGCGGGACAAGATGACGTTTTCAGCGGTACCATGGATATTTATATCAGTCTTTTTGATCGTGTGTTATTCCACTTTTTGTTCGGCGGTATGGTAATAAAGCGTTGTTTTTTGCCTCGTTTTTTTTTTTTTTTTCTTACGGTGTTTACTGAAGGGGTTAACTAGTGGGGCAGTTTTATAGGTTGGGTCGTTACGGACGCGGCGATACTAAATATGTGTACTTTTATTGTTTTGTTTTTTTTATTTAGATAAAGAAATGTATTTATGGGAATAATATATTTTTTTTATTATTATTTATTTAGGAATTTTTTTTTTATTTTTTTTTACACATGTGGAAAAATTTTTTTTTTACTTTTTTACTTTGTCCCAGGGGGGGACATCACAGATCATTGATCTGGCAGTGTGCACAGCACTCTGCCAGATCGACGATCTGCTGTGCAGGGCTGCAGGCTTTCCAAGTGTCTGCTCTGAGCAGACACTCGGTAAGCCACCTCCCTCCCTGCAGGACCCGGATGCCGCGGCCATCTTGGATCCGGGACCTGCGGCGAGGAGGGAGGTAGGAGACCCTCGCAGCAACGCGATCACATCGCGTTGCTCCGGGGGTCTCAGGGAAGCCCGCAGGGAGCCCCCTCCCTGCGCGATGCTTCCCTATACCGCCGGTACACTGCGATCATGTTTGATCGCGGTGTGCCGGGGGTTAATGTGCCGGGGGCGGTCCGTGACCGCTCCTGGCACATAGTGCCGGATGTCAGCTGCGATATGCAGCTGACACCCGGCCGCGATCGGCCGCGCTCCCCCCGTGAGCGCCGCTGATCGATGATGACGTACTATCCCGTCGGCGGTCATACGGGCCCACCCCACCTCGACGGGATAGTACGTCAAATGTCGGGAAGGGGTTAAATCACAGACATATGTCACGCAAAATACTTAATAAGTAACATTTCCCACATGTCTACTTTACATCAGTACAATTTTGGAACCAAAATTTTTTTTTGTGACGGAGTTATAAGGGTTAAAAGTTGACCAGCAATTTCTCATTTTTACAACACCATTTTTTTTTAGGGACCACATCTCATTTGAAGTCATTTTGAGGGGTCTATATGATAGAAAATACCCAAGTGTGACACCATTCTAAAAACTGCACCCCTCAAGGTGCTCAAAACCACATTCAAGAAGTTTATTAACCCTTCAGGTGTTTCACAGGAATTTTTGGAATGTTTAAATAAAAATGAACATTTAACTTTTTTTCACACAAAATTTATTTCAGCTCCAATTTGTTTTATTTTACCAAGGGTAACAGGAGAAAATGGACCCCCAAAGTTGTTGTACAATTTGTCCTGAGTACGCTGATACCCCATATGTGGGGGTAAACCACTGTTTGGGCGTATGGCAGAGCTCGGAAGGAAAGGAGCGCCATTTGACTTTTCAATGCAAAATTGACTGGAATTGAGATGGGACGCCATGTTGCGTTTGGAGAGCCCCTGATGTGCCTAAACACTGAAACCCCCTACAAGTGACACCATTTTGGAAAGTAGACCCCCTAAGGAACTTATCTTGATGTGTGGTGAGCACTTTGACCCACCAAGTGCTTCACAGAAGTTTATAATGCAGAGCCGTAAAAATAAAAAATCATATTGTTTCACAAAAATGATCTTTTCGCCCCCAATTTTTTATTTTCCCAAGGGTAAGAGAAGAAATTGGACCCCAAAAAATGTTGGCCAATTTGTCCTGAGTACGATGATACCCCATATGTGGGTGTAAACCATTGTTTGGGCGCATGGCAGAGCTTGGAAGGGAAGGAGCGCCATTTGACTTTTCAATGCAAAATTGACTGGAATTGAGATGGGACGCCATGTTGCGTTTGGAGAGCCCCTGATGTGCCTAAACATTGAAACTCCCTACAAGTGACACCATTTTGGAAAGTAGACCCCCTAAGGAACTTATCTAGATGTGTGGTGAGCACTTTGACCCACCAAGTGCTTCACAGAAGTTTATAATGCAGAGCCGTAAAAATAAAAAATCATATTTTTTCACAAAAATGATCTTTTCGCCCCCAATTTTTTATTTTCCCAAGGGTAAGAGAAGAAATTGGACCCCAAAAAATGTTGGCCAATTTGTCCTGAGTACGATGATACCCCATATGTGGGTGTAAACCATTGTTTGGGCGCATGGCAGAGCTTGGAAGGGAAGGAGCGCCATTTGACTTTTCAATGCAAAATTGACTGGAATTGAGATGGGACGCCATGTTGCGTTTGGAGAGCCCCTGATGTGCCTAAACATTGAAACTCCCTACAAGTGACACCATTTTGGAAAGTAGACCCCCTAAGGAACTTATCTAGATGTGTGGTGAGCACTTTGACCCACCAAGTGCTTCACAGAAGTTTATAATGCAGAGCCGTAAAAATAAAAAATCATATTTTTTCACAAAAATGATCTTTTCGCCCCCAATTTTTTATTTTCCCAAGGGTAAGAGAAGAAATTGGACCCCAAAAAATGTTGGCCAATTTGTCCTGAGTACGATGATACCCCATATGTGGGTGTAAACCATTGTTTGGGCGCATGGCAGAGCTTGGAAGGGAAGGAGCGCCATTTGACTTTTCAATGCAAAATTGACTGGAATTGAGATGGGACGCCATGTTGCGTTTGGAGAGCCCCTGATGTGCCTAAACATTGAAACTCCCTACAAGTGACACCATTTTGGAAAGTAGACCCCCTAAGGAACTTATCTAGATGTGTGGTGAGCACTTTGACCCACCAAGTGCTTCACAGAAGTTTATAATGCAGAGCCGTAAAAATAAAAAATCATATTTTTTCACAAAAATGATCTTTTCGCCCCCAATTTTTTATTTTCCCAAGGGTAAGAGAAGAAATTGGACCCCAAAAAATGTTGGCCAATTTGTCCTGAGTACGATGATACCCCATATGTGGGTGTAAACCATTGTTTGGGCGCATGGCAGAGCTTGGAAGGGAAGGAGCGCCATTTGACTTTTCAATGCAAAATTGACTGGAATTGAGATGGGACGCCATGTTGCGTTTGGAGAGCCCCTGATGTGCCTAAACATTTAAACTCCCTACAAGTGACACCATTTTGGAAAGTAGACCCCCTAAGGAACTTATCTAGATGTGTGGTGAGCACTTTGACCCACCAAGTGCTTCACAGAAGTTTATAATGCAGAGCCGTAAAAATAAAAAATCATATTTTTTCACAAAAATGATCTTTTCGCCCCCAATTTTTTATTTTCCCAAGGGTAAGAGAAGAAATTGGACCCCAAAAAATGTTGGCCAATTTGTCCTGAGTACGATGATACCCCATATGTGGGTGTAAACCATTGTTTGGGCGCATGGCAGAGCTTGGAAGGGAAGGAGCGCCATTTGACTTTTCAATGCAAAATTGACTGGAATTGAGATGGGACGCCATGTTGCGTTTGGAGAGCCCCTGATGTGCCTAAACATTGAAACTCCCTACAAGTGACACCATTTTGGAAAGTAGACCCCCTAAGGATCTTATCTAGATGTGTTTTGAGAGCTTTGAACCCCCAAGTGTTTCACTACAGATTATAACGCAGAGCCGTGAAAATAATTTTTATTTTTTTTCTCAAAAATGATTTTTTAGCACCCAGCTTTGTATTTTTACAAGGGTAACAGAATAAATTGGACTCCAAAATTTGTTTTCCAATTTGTCCTGAGTACGCTGATACCCCATATGTGGGGGGGAACCACTGTTTGGGCGCATGACAGAGCTCGGAAGGGAAGGAGCGCCATTTGGAATGCAGACTTAAATGGATTGGTCAGCAGCCGTCACGTTGCATTTGCAGAGCCCCTGATGTACCCAAACAGTACAAACCCCCCACAAGTGACCCCATATTGGAAACTAGACCTCCCAAGGAACTTATCTAGATGTGTTTTGAGAACTTTGAACCCCCAAGTGTTTCACTAAAGTTTATAGCGCAAAGCCGTGAAAATAAAAATTCTTTTTTTTTTTTCACAAAAATGATTTTTTAGCCCCCAGTTTTGTATTTTTACAAGGGTAACAGGATAAATTAGACCCCAAAAGTTGTTGTCCAATTTGTCCTGAGTACGCTGATACCCCATATGTGGGGGGGAACCACTGTTTGGGTGCATGACAGAGCTCGGAAGGGAAGGAGCGCCATTTGGAATGCAGCCTTAAATGGATTGGTCTGCAGGCGTCACGTTGCATTTGCAGAGCCCCTGATGTACCCAAACAGTACAAACCCCCCACAAGTGACCCCATATTGGAAACTAGACCTCCCAAGGAACTTATCTAGATGTGTTGTGAGAACTTTGAACCCCCAAGTGTTTCACTACAGTTTATAACGCAGAGCCGTGAAAATAAAACATCTTTTTTTTCCCACAAAAATGATTTTTAGCCCCCCAAATTTTTATTTTCCTAAGGATAACAAGAGAACTTGGACCCCAGAAGTTGTTGTTCAATTTGTCCCGAGTACGCTGATAACACATATGTTGGGGTAAACCCCTTTTTGGGCGCACGGGAGAGCTCGGAAGGGAAGGAGCACTGTTTTACTTTTTCAACGCAGAATTGGCTGGAATTGAGATTGGACGCCATGTCGCGCTTGGAGAGCCCCTGATGTGCCTGGACAGTGGAAACTCCCCAATTCTACCTGAAACCCTAACCCAAACACACCCCTAACCCTAATCCCAACGGTAACCCTAACCACACCCCTAGCCCTGACACACCCATAATTCTAATCCCAACCCTAATCCAAACGTAAATGTAATCCAAACCCTAACCCTAACTTTACCTCCAACCCTAGCCCTAACCCTAACCCTACCCCTCACCCTAACCCTAAACGTGACTGAAATACGTGTCACTAAAATACGTGTCACTAAAATACGTGGCACTGAAATACGTGGCACTGAAATACGTGGCACTGAAATACGTGGCACTGAAATACGTGATACGTGGCACTTAAATACGTGGCACTGAAACACGTGGCACTGAAATACGTGATACGTGGCACTGAAATACGTGGCACTGAAATACGTGGCACTGAAATACGTGGCACTTAAATACGTGGCACTGAAATACGTGGCACTGAAATACGTGGCACTGAAATATGTGATACGTGGCACTTAAATACGTGGCACTGAAACACGTGGCACTGAAACACGTGGCACTGAAACACGTGGCACTGAAATACGTGGCCCTGAAATACGTGGCACTGAAATACGTGGCACTGAAATATGTGGCACTGAAATACGTGGCACTGAAACACGTGGCACTGAAACACGTGGCACTGAAATACGTGGCCCTGAAATACGTGGCACTGAAATACGTGGCACTGAAATATGTGGCACTGAAATACGTGGCACTGAAATACGTGGCACTGAAATACGTGGCACTGAAACACGTGGCACTGAAATATGTGGCACTGAAATATGTGGCACTGAAATACGTGGCACTTAAATACGTGGCACTGAAATATGTGATACGTGGCACTGAAATACGTGGCACTGAAATACGTGGCACTGAAATACGTGGCACTGAAATATGTGATACGTGGCACTTAAATACGTGGCACTGAAACACGTGGCACTGAAACACGTGGCACTGAAACACGTGGCACTGAAATACGTGGCACTGAAATACGTGGCACTGAAATACGTGGCACTGAAATACGTGGCACTGAAATACGTGGTACTAAAATATGTGGCACTGAAATACGTGATACGTGGCACTGAAATACGTGGCACTGAAACACGTGGCACTGAAATACGTGATACGTGGCACAGAAATACGTGGCACTGAAATACGTGGCACTGAAATACGTGGCACTGAAATACGTGGCACTGAAATACGTGGCACTATGACTGTCAGAAAATGTTCATTAAACGGTTAGGGGTGAGGTTAGGGGTAGAGTTAGGGTTAGGGTTTGGATCCCTTTATCACCTTGATGGTGGTGGGTGGCTTTTCAGTGTGTTTTCTGTTTTTTTTCGATAAAAATGCATGCGTTTTTAACGCAAACAAACGCATGTGCTTAAAAACGCAAGAAAATACTGCAGGTTGTATTTCTGAAAATGAACGCATGCAGAAAAAACCGCATGCGTTTGAAAACGCGACCAAACGCGTACAAAAAAACCGCATGCGTTTTCAATGTCAAATATAGGGAAAAAACGCATGCGTTTTTTTGTGCAAAAAACGCTGCAGACAAAAACGCAAGTGTGAAACCAGCGACGCTTTTTATAGCAAAAAAGTTTTTGCGTCTCCACATTTTGAGACCTATAATTTTTCCACATTTTGCTCCACAGAGTCATGTGAGGTCTTGTTTTTTGCGGGACGAGTTGACGTTTTTATTGGTAACATTTTCGGACACGTGACCATTTTTGATCGCTTTTTATTCCGATTTTTGTGAGGCAGAATGACCAAAAACCTGCTATTCATGAATTTCTTTTGGGAGAGGCGTTTATACCGTTCCGCGTTTGGTAAAATTGATAAAGCAGTTTTATTCGTCGGGTCAGTACGATTACAGCGATATCTCATTTATATCATTTTTTTATGTTTTGGCGCTTTTATACGATAAAAACTAAAATATAGAAAAAATAATTATTTTGGTATCGCTTTATTCTCAGGACTATAACTTTTTTATTTTTTTGCTGATGATGCTGTATGGCGGCTTGTTTTTTGCGGGACAAGATGACGTTTTCAGCGGTACCATGGATATTTATATCAGTCTTTTTGATCGTGTGTTATTCCACTTTTTGTTCGGCGGTATGGTAATAAAGCGTTGTTTTTTGCCTCGTTTTTTTTTTTTTTTTCTTACGGTGTTTACTGAAGGGGTTAACTAGTGGGGCAGTTTTATAGGTTGGGTCGTTACGGACGCGGCGATACTAAATATGTGTACTTTTATTGTTTTGTTTTTTTTATTTAGATAAAGAAATGTATTTATGGGAATAATATATTTTTTTTATTATTATTTATTTAGGAATTTTTTTTTTATTTTTTTTTACACATGTGGAAAAATTTTTTTTTTACTTTTTTACTTTGTCCCAGGGGGGGACATCACAGATCATTGATCTGGCAGTGTGCACAGCACTCTGCCAGATCGACGATCTGCTGTGCAGGGCTGCAGGCTTTCCAAGTGTCTGCTCTGAGCAGACACTCGGTAAGCCACCTCCCTCCCTGCAGGACCCGGATGCCGCGGCCATCTTGGATCCGGGACCTGCGGCGAGGAGGGAGGTAGGAGACCCTCGCAGCAACGCGATCACATCGCGTTGCTCCGGGGGTCTCAGGGAAGCCCGCAGGGAGCCCCCTCCCTGCGCGATGCTTCCCTATACCGCCGGTACACTGCGATCATGTTTGATCGCGGTGTGCCGGGGGTTAATGTGCCGGGGGCGGTCCGTGACCGCTCCTGGCACATAGTGCCGGATGTCAGCTGCGATATGCAGCTGACACCCGGCCGCGATCGGCCGCGCTCCCCCCGTGAGCGCCGCTGATCGATGATGACGTACTATCCCGTCGGCGGTCATACGGGCCCACCCCACCTCGACGGGATAGTACGTCAAATGTCGGGAAGGGGTTAAATATTTGCAGAACTTGAATCCATTTCTATGATTGACAGTATTTTACCTGTTCTGATGCATTTACTATTATACCATTAATATCCTGCACCACCTATACAAATAATAAATCCTTGTGCCCGTACTACTTTTGGATTTCTTTTCCCGTGCAGGTTTATATGATTACCTTTTGATCTTTTCTGCTGCTAGCATTTTGCACATTTATTGGGACTTATCTATATTTTTGTGGATATAGGCTATTGTGTCTTAATCATCATATTACATGTTATGTATAATTCTTTGTAAGTGCCTTCTGTTTTCGCAATTTGCAATAAAGGCATGTTTATTCAATTAATGGTTCCTCTATTCAAATAATTATTTGACCTCCTCTCGGTATAATCTTCGGTTTGTAACAATCTATTAAATGTGCAAAGTTGAGAAACTGCTCCTGTACACTAAACAAAAATATTACGAAAGGGATAATAAGGCTCACTCTATTCGCCCGTCAACTCAAAGGCCATTCTGTGGCCTCTGTTCCTCAAGCCCTTAGAGATGGAGATGATTGTATCCAGTATAATTCAACTAATATCGCAAATATTTTTCTAAATTTCTAAAAAAAAAAAAAAAACCCTCTATAAATCTTCAGGAGTACCTCCCTTTGAATCCGAAGCATTGATCATCCCTGCTTACTAGCTATTTTTTCTAGTTTGGGTCTTCTAGTTCTGTTGGCGGAAGAGGTAAATTCCTTTTATAGGCTGATAACAGTCGAAGTTACTGAAATAAAAGGTGACCTGCCCCTTGATAAATCCCTTGGACCAGATGGTTTGACGTACTTATACTATAAGGGTACTGTCACACTCTGCAACTTTCCAACGATCACGACCAGCGATAGGACCTGGCCGTGATCGTTGGAAAGTCGTTGTGTGGTCGCTGGGGAGCTGTCACACAGACCGCTCTCCAGCGACCAACGATGCCGAGGTCCCGGGTAACCAGGGTAAACATCGGGTTACTAAGCGCAGGGCCGCGCTTAGTAACCCGATGTTTACCGTGGTTACCAGCGTAAAAGTAAAAAAAAAAAAAACAGTACATACTCACATTCCGGTGTCCTTCAGGTCCCTTGCCGTCTGCTTCCCGCTCTGACTGAGTGCCACCGTAAAGTGAAAGCAGATCACAGCGGTGACGTCACCGCTGTGATCTGCTCTTACTTTCCGGCCGGCAGTCAGTCAGAGCGGGAAGCAGACGGCAAGGGACCTGAAGGACACCGGAATGTGAGTATGTACTGTTTGTTTTTTTTTACTTTTACGCTGGTAACCACGGTAAACATCGGGTTACTAAGCGCGGCCCTGCGCTTAGTAACCCGATGTTTACCCTGGTTATAAGCGAACGCATCGCTGGATCGCTGTCACACACAACGATCCAGCGATGACAGCGGGAGATCCAGCGACGAAATAAAGTTTCAAACGATCTGCTACGACGTACGATTCTCAGCAGGGTCCCTGATCGCTGCTGCGTGTCAGACACAGCGATATCGTATGGATATCGCTGGAACGTCACGGATCGTACCGTCGTAGCGACCAAAGTGCCACTGTGTGACAGTACCCTAAGACGTCTACAGATCAAATTAGCTACCCACTAAGCTGTTTAATTCCTTTATGTCGGGATCTTCCATACCTGATACTTTTTTCCATTCTTATCTCATTCTCATAACTAAATCTGATAGAGATTCCCTCGACTATGTGAATTATAGGCCAATTGCTGTTCTCAACTCTGACCTGAAGATACAAGTGCTTCTCACAAAATTAGAATATCAAAAAGTTAATTTACTTCAGTTCTTCAATACAAAAAGTGAAATTCATATGTTATATAGAGTCACTACAAATAGAGTGATGTATTTTAAGTGTATTTTTTCTGTTAATGTTGATTATGGCTTACAGACAATGAAAACCCAAAAGTAATTATCTCAGTAAATTAGATTAGGAAAAAACACCTGCAAAGGCTTCCTAAGCATTTAAAAAGGTCTCTTAGGGTACCGTCACACAGTACCATTTTGATCGCTACGACGGTACGATTCGTGACGTTCTAGCGATATCGTTACGATATCGCAGTGTCTGACACGCAGCAGCGATCAGGGATCCTGCTGAGAATCGTACGTCGTAGCAGATCGTATGGAACTTTCTTTCGTCGCTTGATCACCCGCTGACATCGCTGGATCGTTGTGTGTGACAGCGATCCAGCGATGTGTTCGCTTGTAACCAGGGTAAACATCGGGTAACTAAGCGCAGGGCCGCGCTTAGTAACCCGATGTTTACCGTGGTTACCAGCGTAAACGTAAAAAAAACAAACAGTACATACTCACATTCCGGTGTCTGTCCTCCGGCGTCTCAGCTTCTCTGCAGTGTGAGCGCCGGCCGGAAAGCGAGCACAGCGGTGACGTCACCGCTCTGCTTTCCGGCTATGGCGCTTACACAGTGGAGAGAAGCAGAACGCCGGGGACAGACACCGGAATGTAAGTATGTACTGTTTGTTTTTTTTACGTTTACGCTGGTAACCAGGGTAAACATCGGGTTACCAAGCGCGGCCCTGCGCTTAGTTACCCGATGTTTACCCTGGTTACCGGGGACTTCGGCATCGCTCCAGCGCCGTGATTGCAACGTGTGACCGCAGTCTACGACGCTGGAGCGATATTCATACGATCGCTGCGACGTCACGGATCGTGCCGTCGTAGCGATTAAAATGGTACTGTGTGACGGTACCCTTAGTCTGTTTCAGTAGGCTCCACAGTCATGGGGAAGACTGCTGACTTGACAGATGTTCAGAAGGCAGTAATTGACACACTCCACAAGGAAGGTAAGCCACAAAGGGTCATTGCTAAAGAAGCTGGCTGTTCACAGAGTGCTGTATCCAAGCATATTAATGGAAAGTTGAGTGGCAGCCTTGAAAGGATTGCTAAAGGGAGTCTGTCACCTCATTTTGCAGCTATAAACAGCGGCCACCGCCATCAGGGGCTTATCTACAGCATTCTGTAATGCTGTAGATAAGCCCCCCCGATGTAACCTGAAAGATAAGAAAAACAAGAAGAGGACGTCATCGCATAAAGATGGGAGGCGCCGGACCGTGACGCCCATCGGACCCGAACCGAACCAGGACCGCCCCTGGGTGAGTATAATCTAACTTGTTTTTCTTATCTTTCAGGTTACATCGGGGGCTTATCTACAGCATTACAGAATGCTGTAGATAAGCCCCTGATGGTGGTGGCCGCAGTTTATAGGTGACAGATTCCCTTTAAGAAAAGGCTATTCAAAAATTTGGGGGAGATTCACAAGGAGTGGACTGCTGCTGGAGTCATTGCTTCAAGAGCCACCACACACAGACGTATCCAGGACATTGGCTACAAGTGTCGCATTCCTTGTGTAAAGCCACTCATGACCAATAGACAACGCCAGAAGCGTCTTACCTGGGCCAAGGGGAAAAACAACTGTACTGTTGCTCAGTGGTCCAAGGTGTGGTTTTCAGATGAAAGTAAATTTTGTATTTCATTTGGAAATCAAGGTCCCAGAGTCTGGAGGAAGAGTGGAGTGACACACAATCCAAGCTGCTTGAGGTCTAGTGTGAAGTTTCCACAATCAGTGATGGTTTGGGGAGCCATGTCTTCTGCTGGTGTAGGTCCACTGTGTTTTTATTAAAATCAAAGTCAGCGCAGCCGACTACCTGGAATTTTTAGAGCACTTCATGCTTCCCTCTGCCGACAAACTTTATGGAGATGGAAATTTCATTCTCCAGCAGGGCTTGGCACCTGTCCACACTGCCAAATGTACCAATACCTGGTTTAAAAACAGAAGTATCACCGTACTTGATTGGCCAGCAAACTCGACTAACCTTAACCCCATAGAGAAACTATGGGGTATTGTCAAGATGAAGATGAGAGACACCAGACCCAACAAAGCAGACGAGCTGAAGGCTGCTATCAAAGAAATCTGGGCTTCCATAACACCTCAGCAGTGTCACAGACTGATCGCCTCCATGCCACGCCGCATTGATGCAGTAACTGATGCAAAAGGAGCCCTGACGAAGTATTGAGTGCATTTACTGAACATACATTTCGGTAGGCCAACATTTTGGATTTTAAAATCATTTTTTCAAGCTGGTGCTATAAAGTATTCTTTTTAAATATTTTTTTTTTATTGAAATTTTTCATAAGAAATGGTAGTGGAAAAGGGGAAGGGAAGATGGGGGAAGGGGTTAACACTGGGGAAAAAAAAAAAAGGGTGAGGGAAAAGGGAATCAATATAATTAGAGAACCAAATATCAATCTCGAATAGACAAGAAAAAAAAATGCATTAAATATGATCTTTTGAATAGAATATACTACAATTTTTCTTATGCAATGTATTGGAAAGAGATATACAGTAACAATCTTTATCCACTTTGCATGACTACAAGAGATTTACTCTTTACAAAACTTGTTATTCCAAATCTTCCATTTTTTCAGATATTTTTTAATACCATTAGTGTTGGCAGCAAATCTCCATTCTAATGTACTATGCTGATAGATTTTATCCAGAATATCTGTAAAGCTGGGTGAATCCGATTTTTTCCACCAGAGTGCTATTGTACTTTTGACTACTAGAAATATATGTATTAGGATGTATTTGACCTGAGGATCAATTCCTTCCATGTCCAGAGAAAGGAGAGCCCTCTGGGGAGTAATCACAAAATTTTTAACAAATAAATTAATATGAAATGAAACTTTTGACCATAGAGGTTTTATTTTCGGGCAGCCCCAAAAAAGATGAAAAAGATTTCCTTGATATCCGCACTTCCTCCAGCACAAAGGAGAGTGATCCTGATATATATGCGCAAGTCTAATTGGTGTGTAGTACCAACGTGTGATCACCTTGAAGTAGGACTCCTGTAGAGCCATTGAAATGGTAGACATGTATGTATCCTTAATGGCCTTGTCCCATTGCTCAACTTGTAAAGAAATGTTGAGGTCCGATTCCCATTTTTTCATGTATATATTTTTAAAACAAGAGGTATCTCTATTGAAGTGACTGTAGAGGTTATTTAGACTCCATATATGTTTGTTCTTTACACTACACAGTAATGAAGAAAGAATTTCTAAATTTAATGGTTGGCTGTTCAGTAATTTCTGTATCTGCTCTTTTAGGGTTAAAAAAAATATTAATTCAGATGAGGGTAAGTTAAATTTAGTCTTAATTTCGCTAAAGGTGAGAAAATTCATCCCGTTATAGATATGTCCAACTTTTTTAATGCCTGATTTGGCCCAAATTTCTGAAAGTGGAAAATCATATATCAATGCCAATAGATGAAGAGGAAATTTCATAATTTGCTCTGATTTGTCAAAAAATTTTCTTGGAGGTTTAAGAAGAGTTTTCCAGGCCTGTATTATAGCCTTGAAAATGGGATGAGATGATTCTTTTTTTGGTTTGTGAAATAAGAAACTGAAAAAAGTATCCTGTGCTAAATTAAGATTATTAATGTCACTTTCGATTTGGAACCATGCTGGGTATAGTTTTTTATCAAACCACTGTTGGCTTTGTTTTACCAGGGAAGCCAGATAATAAGCATGGACATTTGGGAGGCCAGCCCCGCCATTACGTTTGTGTTTGCACAATAAATCTGAAGACAACCTGGCCCGCTTACCGCCCCATATGAATGAGTTTATCATACAGGTCCTTCTCAAAAAATTAGCATAATTTATTGAGACAGGTTTTTTGGGTTATCAGGAGTTGTAGGCCAAAATCATCAGTATTAAAACAATAAAAGACCTGACAAATTTCAGTTGGTGGATAATGAATCTATAATATATGAAAGTTTAATTGTAATCATTACATTATGGTAAATAATGAAATTTAACACTATATGCTAATTTTTTGAGAAGGACCTGTAGTTTGAAGTTTATGAATAAATTGGTAGGGGAAGGTCACTGGGAGAGTTCTAAAAAGATAAAGTATCTTGGGTAGAATGATTGTTTTGATAGTCATTGTTCTCCCGAATAAAGAAAGTTCCGATTGAGCAAATTGAGAGATGTCAAGAGAAATTGTTTTAAAAATGTTATCAGCATTAGTTTTTATTATATTTTGTAGTCTGTTTGTTAAGATTATTCCTAAATACACTATTTTGTCGCCCTCCCCAGCTAGATTTATCTGATCCCTCAATTCTGCAACATGTGATTCATTCATATTAAAAGTTAAATATTTAGATTTATGTGGATTTATCTTAAAAAATATGATATCTTGGAGAATGTGTCTAACTCTGAAGAGAGAGCTTCAATCGAGGCTGCTGGATTAAGTAGTGTAAGAAAAATATCATCTGCATACATGCTAATTTTGAATTGACGAGATTGGATATCAATTCCAAGAATATCTATATTGGATCTGATTCTCTCCGCCAAAGGTTCCATTGCAAGGACAAACAGCAGGGGTGACAAAGGACACCCCTGACGTATGCCATTGGAAATGATGAACGGATCTGACATGAAATTATTGGAGTAGATCCTGGCACTAGGTCCCGAATACAGAGCAAAGATAGTGGACATAAATCCAGAATCAAACCCAAACTTTTCAAGTGTCGCTCTCAAATAAGACCAGTTTATCCTGTCAAAAGCCTTTTCAGCATCTAAGGTTAGAAAGGCTGCTTTTGAATTTGAATTTTGGATAATGTTGATTAAATTGATCACCCTCCTGGTCCCATCTGATGCTTGGCGTCCATCAGTGAATCCCATCTGGTCATCTACCAGCAAACGTGGGAGAATATTTTTTAATCGATCAGCCAAAATCTTGGAATAAATTTTTGTATCACTATTTATTAGTGAGATTGGACGGTAGTCTTGCATCCTCTCAGGATCCCCCCCAGTTTTGGGAATCATAACGATAACTGCTTCTTGCATCTCTTTAGGAAAGGAACCCTGAGAGGAGGCAAGAGCAAAAATAGAAGCTAAGGGCGGGGCCAGAATTTTTGAAAAAGATTTAAAATATTCATTGGAAAATCCATCTGGGCCCGGTGTTTTTTGACTCTTTGATTTATTAATAGTATCGATTATTTCTTTTTCTGTAAAGGGACTATTAATAGATATTAAGTCCGATGGAGTTATTTTGGGGAGGTTAATACTAGATAGGAATGCATAATTTTGTTAATTCTTCTGTTGATACGTTCTTTTTTAATCTTTGCCATCATATATTTGGTAGGCTTGTTTAATGATGTATACCCTTTGAATTTTGAGGCCTTTATAACAGTCATATTCTTGGAAAATCTCGGATTTCAATTTTCGACTCAACTCCAAGATTTCCGCCTGTATATTTGAAGATGGTATTTGCAGATTGTTTTGCTGTAATTCTTTTGTATTGATTTGGATCTGTAGGTTAGCAATCTTTTCCCTGTTTTTCTTTTTATATCTTGCAGCCAATTGTATGAGACTTCCCCTGAGGACTGCCTTGTGGGCGTTCCACAGTGTAAATGCATTTATATCTTCAGACACATTCTCTTTGAAGTAATTATTTAGTATTGTCTCTATTTCCTGCTTATAATCTGGAATTTTAAACAGTGTAGGATTACATTTCCATAGGTAGTTATTTCCGAGTGGGGGACCTAGAAGAAAATCTGCTAACACTGGGGCATGATCTGAAATAGTTTTTTTAAAAATTTGAATACTCTTAAATTTAGAGAGGGTAAAAACATTTGTCAAAATTAAATCTATACGGGAAGATGTTTTATGCACGTCAGAATAGTGAGAATACTCACGGGAAGAAGAATTAAGACATCTGAATATGTCGTAGAGTTCATTTTGGATCAACCACTTTTTTAAAACTGGCGCCTTGTAACGGACTAGAGAGGAGGAATCCATAATGCTATCAGGCACAATGTTCAAGTCTCCTATCCATATGATATCTCCTAATTTAATTTTATTCACTTTTTTATGTAGATTATTTAAAAAGGAAACGTGATTTGTGTTTGGAGCATATACATTCACCACTGTACAAGGTTTGTTGTTTAAATAACAAGTAAGCATATGGAACCTGCCCAAATGGTCTGTTACTTCATCAACAAGTTGGAATGGAACATCGCTACTTATTAAAGTGACGACACCCCCTTTTTTAGACGAATGTAGAGATTTAAAGATATGCGGAAATTTTTTGTGCTGAAAAGTTGGATGATTGTCTTTCGCTAATTTCACCTCCTGTAGACATACAATATTGGCACGAGAACGAATAATCTCTTTCCAAATGGTAAATCTTTTATTAGGGCTGTTGATGCCTCTAACATTATAAGAAAGGATTTTCATTATTAATTATGAATTAAACAAAACTGAGCGATAAAAATAAATACAACAAAACTGGTAGTTGGCCTATCTAAAACTAGCCAAAATACACAAGAACTAACTTAGGGGTTCTCCTGGAGGACTCCAAATTTATTGAGTCTCACCTAAGTGTGGGGTATACAAGACTTGTGGCTGAGGCCCACAAAGACACCTCAGAGTTAGAGGTCTATTGAAAGAATGAAATTATGAATATAATGGTAAGCATATTTTCTAATGTTTATCTTTAAAGGCAGGTTCTTTAATAAATCTCAAGCCTTCTTGAGGGGTATCGATTGGATAATTTTTGCTGTTGTACCACACTAAGAGTTTTGTTGGGAAGCCCCATCTATAGGGCACTTTGAGGTCTCCAAGTTTAGCTGTTATGTCTTTAAAGGATCTACGCGCATCCATCGTCGCTTTGGAGAAGTCTGAGAACAATTTTATGTTCCTATACAGGTCAGGGAAGGAACCTTTTTCCCTGATGCCCTTCAAAATCTTTTCTTTTGTATCGAAGAAATGTACTCTAAGGATAGTATCCCTGGGCTTGTCTTGGGATATTCCCCTAGGACGTGGTAGGCGATGGATACGGTCAATGTTCAGTTGTAAGTCAGAGATTGGGGACCAGTTTTTTGAATAGATTTTTAGTGTAGTTTGAGAGGTCACCTTGCGGGACGGATTCAGGAATGCCTCTTATCTTTAAGTTATTTCTTCGATTGCGATCTTCGAGGTCTGTTAACTTATTTTTGAGGGTAAGGATCTCAGCTTGAAGATTAGAATTCTGTTTGGATAGGTAAATGGTGTCTTTTTCAACAAGAGTTAATCTTTTTTCATTCTTCTCGAATCTTTGAATGAAATTGTTGCAAGTTTCCTGCAGGGTTTTGCTCTGTAATTCAAATCCTATCCTCATAGATTCATTAAATGACCTAAAAAGGCTAGCCAAGAAACCTTCAGTGGCAGGCTTGTTAGAACTGAGAAATTCATCCAGGTTAATTAAAGGTGGTGGGATCTCTGCTATTGGTGGCACCTCTATGTGTCTCTTTTAACTCTTTGTCTGTCTGGGCTATTGTTCGGTGAATAGTCATCAGACTGATTGTCCGAATCTTCAGTGGAAGGGTCATTTTTACTCCCATGGTCACTGGGACCTTTTCTTTTAAAAGATCTGGAAGTATCCATTTCATTAGGTGAGATGGTATTTAGAATTGGAAGTTTGGACACTCCATTGGGGTCTCCTTTACGGGATGACATGCTTATCGGCAATTTGGATGTTGAATTTTTCCCGTATAGTCCCTTCCTTTGTAGCTTTACTGTATGTTAGGAATGAGGATTGTTTTATAAATGTAGAACTTGGTTCCCCTGACTTAACAGGGGACCTTGATCTAGTAGGACTAAGTGAGTTGGGGAAATCTTCATACGATTTAAGGTACCTTCACACGAAGCGACGCTGCAGCGATAGCGACAACGATGCCGATCGCTGCAGCGTCGCTGTTTGATCGCTGGGGAGCTGTCACACAGACCGCTCTCCAGCGACCAACGATGCCGAGGTCCCTGGGTAACCAGGGTAAACATCGGGTTGCTAAGCGCAGGGCCGCGCTTAGTAACCCGATGTTTACCCTGGTTACCAGCGTAAAAGTAAAAAAAACAAACAGTACATACTCACCTGCGCGTCCCCCAGCGTCTGCTTCCTGACACTGACTGAGCTCCGGCCCTAACAGCACAGCGGTGACGTCACCGCTGTGCTTTCACTTTCACTTTAGGGCCGGCGCTCAGTAAGTGTCAGGAAGCAGACGCTGGGGGACGCGCAGGTGAGTATGTACTGTTTTTTTTTTTTACTTTTATGCTGGTAACCAGGGTAAACATCGGGTTACTAAGCGCGGCCCTGCGCTTGGTAACCCGATGTTTACCCTGGTTACCAGTGTAAAACATCGCTGGTATCGTTGCTTTTGCTTTCAAACACAACGATACACGGCGATCGGACGACCAAATAAAGTTCTGGACTTTATTCAGAGACCAGCGACATCACAGCAGGATCCTGATCGCTGCTGCGTGTCAAACTAAACGATATCGCTAGCGAGGACGCTGCAACGTCACGGATCGCTAGCGATATCGTTACAAAGTCGTTTCGTGTGAAGGTACCTTTAGAGTGAGCCCTTTGTGGAGATTGTCTACTTGTTTGGGATTTATTTTTTGTTTTCCCTGTTCCTGTCTCCATTTTGGTCGGTCTCATTTATTGACACTTGGATAGATATAATAGTATGATACAATTAATTATAGTATATAGCCCTTGGAACTCAATATACAGGTAATTGCATGTGAATATTGCTATATGATACAATATATTGATAAAAGAATAGCTGTCAGTCAAACAAATAAAGTTGGTAACCTGAAACACAAGATACTACACACAAAGGATCAGCATGCGAAGCTTACAAGTTAAAGTAGGCAGATAATTACCTCATAGGCCTCTCTCGTTTTGTAAAGAGTAAATAGGGTAATGTACCTTTTAAATCTAGATTCTTTGATGTGGCAGCGTATGAGATTTATATCCAGCCAAGGAAGAGGTTAAAGATTAAATAAACAGCCTGTGTAACGTACAATGGGAGTATGGGAAGTTTCTTGATTCCTTGATCAGGATGAAGAAAATAATACAATGATTCCTATTCCTCAAATTTGCCCAAACAAACTGTGAGTAACAGAGCTGAGCCTATGGATGACAGTAGGATTAGAAGGTAAGGGGAGTAAAGTCTCTGACCAGATTGTTATATATTAAAAGAACCAGGCTCTGAGCTGCAGTTGATTAATATTATGTATCATAGGACACTTATAAGTCCCCTAATTAAATATATATGGAGCTTGGATACCACTAACCAAAATGAAATAGGAACTATAAGGTATAAACTTATAAGGCACTACTTATGAGATGGTCTATATACAACCCCTAAACCCTCTCCATTTGCATTCTAGGTACAAGCAACCTTTAAAGTTCTCTGAAAGCCGTCAATTCCTTATGGGACTGAATCCCACGACACCACCCAGGCAACCAGAGTCGCCTTTATTGTTTCAAAATGTCTTCGCCTTGAGATTCTTATCTGGTTGATAGGGAAACAGCATCCTACAATGATGGGTGCTTTAAAAAAAAAAAATATCCTCCTCCTCTCTGGTGTTCCAAAATTGCAGTCTCCTTCAGTGTTCTGTCTTCAGACAATTCAGCCCCTTTGATCTTAGATGAGCGATGTATCTGTATTGATGGTTGGCGTGGAAGCAAGTGCCTGAAGTGCTCCTGGATCTATAATCTTGCTGAAGCAGGAGCTTGCCACAGTAAGTCAAATAGAGCAGCCGGAACTACTTTCTACCTCAGGTAAAAGTGCTGTTAAGCTGTGCGGTATTCCAGCCAGGTTTTACTGGTAAATCTCGGTTGTGCCACCTCTAATCTTTCAGATATATGTGTCAAAATGACAGGATGATAAATCTAAGTTGTCCACTGAGTGAAAACTAGGTGCACTGGTCATCAATTTAATTATATCCTGCAGTCAAAAATATATGAAGTGGGTATCCCTCTGCCTTTACACCGCAGGGAAGAATGCAGTTTCAGTGCACAAGAGACCCAAATAAAAAGAAATCTCAGCAATATGGGCACCCAAATGACCAGGGATAGCTGTCCAATTGGCTCTTAGGTGGAAAATGCAAGCACTGACCTTAAAGTTGAATCCTGGTGTGAAAAGAAAAAAAAAAAAATAGGTAAAGGAATCCCTCCGCTTTTCACAATGTCGTCTCCGGTTTTATCTCCTACATTCTATGAAGTAAAAATTCTTGATTGAAAGCGTTTTTTGACAGTAAAATGTTCCAATTCTGTTGTAGAGGGATAATAACTCAATAAAAGTTATAAATAAATGCCTCTTGTGGATTTTTTTCGTCGCTTTTTGGGTTCTTTAGTGGGAGCTCAGAGCTCTTACCTCCTACATCACCAGAGCTCAGGCCACGCCCCGTTATAAAGTATTCTAACTTACTGAGACTTTTGGATTTTCATTGGCTGTAAGCCATAATCATCAACATTAACAGAAATAAACACTTGAAATAGATCACTCTGTTTGTAATGACTCCATATATGAGATTCACTTTTTGTATTGAAGAACTGAAATAAATGAACTTTTTGATGATATTCTAATTTTGTAAGAAGCACCTGTATTTACTAGCCTTCTAGTCAATAGACTCAATATTTGGCTACCACAATTGATTTACAAAGACCAGGTGGGATTTGTCCCTTTCCGTCAGGGCGGGGATAACACTAGGAGGGTGGTGGATTTCATTGATGTGGATAATAGTAAGACAAAGGCTCTTTTTGTGCTAAACACAATTTTACACCTCTCCCTATTTCCTCATTCTGCCTGTGTGTTTGTGTTGTCTATTGTCAGTCCTTGGTTATGTTATAAATTGAACATGGCTAGGTAATATAAACTAGTATTAAGTTGATTGCTTATGTTATGGGTTTGCTGAGATTTTTCACGGTAGTTATCTGCTGGATCTTGGCTGCTTATCCACTCCATGGATAAAAGTTTCATTGTGTTTTACTCTGCCATATAAACTTCATGTGAATGTTGTTTCTATGAACATGTATTTTTTTATTTTTTCAAAAATCTCACCAAAAGTTAGTTAAATTTTTTTTTATTTTTTAAAGTGCCCTTGCTATGTACTGTGTAATGGCTGTGTCTGTGCGTCTGACCATGCAGGAACATGGTCTGATATACCACAGCTCATAGCCACTGGAGGAAATCACAGCATGGGATCACAGCTGATTCTGTGAGGTAAAACAAGTTTTTAAACAGGCACGGAAGTGTTTTTCCTTACAGAAACCAGCGGCTGTGATCCCATGCTGTCCTGTATGTATAATCTTTTGCGTCCTCTTCTTGTCAGGAGCTGTGGTATGATCAGACAATGTTCCTGTCAGACACAGCCATTACACAGTACACAGCAACAACAAACAGGTCTGAGAAAAGGAATAGGGATTAACAGATTACAATGAAAACAGACTAAATCAGCCTTGTGGTATATATGTAACATATTATAGCTATATTTAAATTTCTTATATATACAGTTGTGGCCAAAAGTATTGACACCCCTGCAATTCTGTCAGATAATACTCAGTTTCTTCCTGAAAATGATTGCAAACACAAATTATTTGGTATTATCTTCATTTAATTTGTCTTAAATGAAAAAACACAAAAGAGAATGAAGTAAAACATTGATCATTTCACACAAAACTCCAGACAATGGGCCAGACAAAAGTATTGGCACCCTCAGCCTAATACTTGGTTGCACAACCTTTAGCCAAAATAACTGCGACCAACCGCTTCCGGTAACCATCAATGAGTTTCTTACAATGCTCTGCTGGAATTTTAGACCATTCTTCTTTGGCAAACTGCTCCAGGTCCCTGATATTTGAAGGGTGCATTCTCCAATCTGCCATTTTTAGATCTCTCCACAGGTGTTCTATGGGATTCAGGTCTGGACTCATTGCTGGCCACCTTAGAAGTCTCCAGTGCTTTCTCTCAAACCATTTTCTAGTGCTTTTTGAAGTGTGTTTTGGGTCATTGTCCTGCTGGAAGACCCATGACCTCTGAGGGAGACCCAGCATTCTCACACTGGGCCCTACATTATGCTGCAAAATTTGTTGGTAGTCTTCAGACTTCATAATGCCATGCACACGGTCAAGCAGTCCAGTGCCAGAGGCAGCAAAGCAACCCCAAAACATCAGGGAACCTCCGCCATGTTTGACTGTAGGGACCGTGTTCTTTTCTTTGAATGCCTCTTTTTTCTCCTGTAAACTCTATGTTGATGCCTTTGCCCAAAAAGCTCTACTTTTGTCTCATCTGACCAGAGAACATTCTTCCAAAACATTTTAGGCTTTTTCAGGTACGTTTTGGCAAACTCCAGCCTGGCTTTTTTATGTCTCGGGGTAAGAAGTGGGGTCTTCCTGGGTCTCCTACCATACAGTCCCTTTTCATTCAGATGCCGATGGATAGTACGGGTTGACACTGTTGTACCCTCGGACTGCAGGGCAGCTTGAACTTGTTTGGATGTTAGTCGAGGTTCTTTATCCAACATCCGCACAATCTTGCGTTGAAATCTCTTGTCAATTTTTCTTTTCCGTCCACATGTAGGGAGGTTAGCCACAGTGCCATGGGCTTTAAACTTCTTGATGACACTGCGCACGGTAGACACAGGAACATTCAGGTCTTTGGAGATGGACTTGTAGCCTTGAGATTGCTCATGCTTCCTCACAATTTGGTTTCTCAAGTCCTCAGACAGTTCTTTGGTCTTCTTTCTTTTATCCATGTTCAATGTAGTACACACAAGGACACAGGACAGAGGTTGAGTCAACTTTAATCCATGTCAACTGGCTGCAAGTGTGATTTAGTTATTGCCAACACATGTTAGGTGCCACAGGTAAGTTACAGGTGCTGTCAATTACACAAATTAGAGAAGCATCACATGATTTTTCGAACAGTGCCAATACTTTTGTCCACTCCCTTTTTTATGTTTGGTGTGGAATTATATCCAATTTGGCTTTAGGACAATTCTTTTTGTGTTTTTTCATTTAAGACAAATTAAATGAAGATAATACCAAAGAATTTGTGTTTGCAATCATTTTCAGGAAGAAACGGAGTATTATCTGACAGAATTGCAGGGGTGTCAATACTTTTGGCCACAACTGTAGAACGAACTAAAAAATAAAGGGAATACATATGGTACATACAAGGGGATGAGCAAGGGTGTTAAGCGTTAAAGGGTAGGCGGATATATATGTCCAAAAGGAGAAGGTTCCTAATTACTCAAAAGTTCCCAAAAAGTGTCCCAGGGAGACCAAATGAGGTTTAATCTCTCGACCGTTTCATCATTCTAGCAGTGTGATACTCAAAATTTATAAGTCATATATAGACAGGGGGTTGTTTCCATTGAGAGGCTATCACACATCTTGCAGCTGTCAGTACGTATGGGAGAAGTCTGGAACATTTAAATTCTAGCATAAACATCTTAATGAATCGCCCCATATGTGAATTAAGCTTTTGGGCTTTATTTGTAAATTCTGCAGCATTATCGATGAAACTAAGAGGCTGTTAGGAAATCTGTAGTCGGGCTGGACGCTGCAGTCTGAGCACAGACAAAATACAGAATCGTGAATTGCACATCATTGTAAACATCCCTTAGGTATACTTGTAGGAAACAAAAGGTAGTTTTGCTCAGCTTCTGGAATTGTTGCGTAGTGAACTTATCCACATTTGGCGTACCACAGGATACCAGTAGATCAAAAGCTGAAATGTCACATTGAGAGGAAGTTAATGTAAAAAAAAAATTTATTGAAAAGTGCAGCTCTTCACAAACCAAGACAAAAAGCACAAAAGTTGACATCTTAACGACATAAAAATTCAAATGCAAATCGAACAGAATAAAAAGTTTCAATTTCCAGCATTGAAACATTACTATTAGTGCAAACACAAGACTTGAACTCACATATACAAAACATGGGACAAATGACAGAAACCCTGAACAAAAGTCAACAATAAGAAATGTTTGGCATGCCAATACTGGATACAAATGAGTTTTGGAAGTTGTGAAGGCATCTCATCTCCTCAGGATGGTTTCACCAAAGTGATGCATCTTAAGAACGAGACGTCATCCAGTGTGCTTTGGTAATTCAAGAATGTCAGTGGTAGCCACTCTGAGGCATCTCTCCGTCTTAGCAAGTCTCAACCACATGTAATTCTGGATTAAATGGAAGATAATCCTGTTTAAAGTTATTGTTTCCTTCCTATTTTAAATTGACCTATTTAGCTTCCTATTTAGGAGTAAGAAAGTCCAAGTTGCTCAGCCATATTGATTATTACTGGTGTTAACACTTTCAGCGGTCCTTTAGCAGGCAGATATTAAAATCTTGGAGGCCGCAAGATTTGAACTTATTCAGGACAGCATGGGGGATTGCTGGCTAATTCCATTAGTCTTGAGGCTGTATGGATTTATTTTAGCACTTTCTAACTTTGGCTTCAGATCCCAAGGTTTCTCAAAGAAATTCACCAATGACTGTTCTGTCAAGAGAGATGCCAAGATGTGTTCCAGAGAAACAACCCAGTCAGTTTCAGGGAGTGTGTGGGTTGGGGAACTAGTGGTCTCAGAGAAAACACAATCATGGTCTGATGAGCAGGCCCCATTTTCGGAATCTACGAATTCATCTGAAGCACTACCTGAGCTTATGCTACTGCTGCGCTGTCCAACCTCTCCAATCTGAAGTAGAAGGGTCGTCACTGTGGCAATTGCTTGATACAGATCGTTTTCCTCTGGGTCTTCGTGAAATAAGCTGTACAAGGTCTTGCAGAATTGAATGAATTCCTTCTGATAATTGAAATAAAGGAAAAGTGCTTAATAAAAAGGTTGTTAAGCATACATTTCATGTGATCTCCATATATCTTCTAAATAGTCTGATTAGTCTTAGGTCACACCTTTTTTCAATATAGATCAGTAATAAAGCTTCTGTAGATGCCCAAGAGTCCTGCCCTTGTACCTCTGCATGCCTAGAATTGCATGCACAGTTGTTCCTTTATTTTTTTCATTTACGAAAAAATGTAGCATCATCCTTCATCACTGTATGTATAAGCAATGCTTCTAGAATAACAATATCGCTATACACACGGAGCCAGGTGCGTAAGGCTCTATACAATGTCTGTGTTAAGGAGCCCTAAAAGGTTACTAAAAGTGGAAGATTTGTAGCATAACATTTTAGAATGTAAACATCTGCCCTGTACATCTAAATAGAATTGTACAGTACATAACCACTGCAGCAAATCAGTGTAGACTGCACAAGGCGGATATATCTAGTGATTGACTGCAGTGGTCACATGTGCTGTAGTTGAGATGTAACCACTACAGCTGCTGCCCTGGGAAAGCATTGTTGGACCTGTGGATAAGGAGAGGTCTTAAATTTTGTTGCATTTTTAATGGGGATGACATTGCGGTCCAAAAATCTGATTCTGTAAAACACCTTTAAGGCTCTAGGATTATATGGTGGGGAAAATAAGTATCTGATACACTGTTGACTTTACCAGTTTTCCGACCTACAAAGAATGGAGAGGTCTGTAATTTTTATTGCAGGTACACCAACTGTGAGAGACCGGAACTAAAAAAAAAAAATCCAGAAAATCACATTGTATGATTTTTACATAATTAATTTGCATTTTATTGCATGAAATAAGTATTTAGTTCAATAGAAAAACAGAACTTAATATTTGGTACAGAAACCTTTGCTACTACAGATGTCAGACGTTTCCTGTAGTTCTTAACCAAGTTTGCACACACTGCAGAAGGGATTTTGGCCCACCCCTCCATACAGTTATTCTACAGATCTTTCAGGTTTCGGGGCTGTCGCTGGGAAACATTAAGTTTCAGCTCCTCCAAAGATTTTCTATTGGGTTCAGGTCTGGAGACTTGCTAGGCCACTCTAGGACCTTGAAATGCTTCTTACGGAGCCACTCCTAAGTTGCCTTGGCTGTGTGTTTCGGGACATTGTCATGCTGGAAGACAGAGCCACGACCCTTCTTCAATGCTCTTACTTAGAGAAGGAGGTTGTCGGCCAAAATCTCACGATACATGACCCCATCCATTCTCCCTTCAATGCTCTGCAGTCGTCCTTGTCCCCTTTTCAGAAAAGCACCCCTGAAGTATGATGTTTCCCCCCACCATGCTACACAAGTTGGGACGGTGTTCTTGGGGTTGTACTCATCCTTCTTCCTCCAAACACGGTAAGTGGAGTTGATACCAAAAACAGGGATTTTTGTGTTACTCACCGTAAAATCCTTTTCTCCGAGTCATTCATTGGGGGACACAGGACTGTGGGTGTATGCTACTGCCACCAGGAGGCTGACACTAAGTAGACTCAAAAAAAGTTAGCTCCTCCTCCGTAGTATACACCTTGACACTGGCCCTGACAGCTCCAGTTTGGTGCACAAGCAGTAGGAGATAGAGAAAACAACAGCATTAGTGCAATGTCAACATGTCTAGAATAACTCTACTGACAGAACAACCCCATTGATAACCAAAAAATGAACAGGGCGGGAGCTGTGTCCCCCAATGAATGACTTGGAGAAAAGGATTTTACGGTGAGTAACACAAAAATCCCTGTTTCTCCATCGTCTCATTGGGGGACACAGGACTGTGGGATGTCCCAAAGCAGTCCCAGGGTGGGAAGAAGACTTACTGGAATAAACCCCTAGGCACTTACCGCCTATAGGTGTGTGATACCGCAGCCTGAAGAATCCTCCTTCCCAAACTTGCATCAGCAGAGGCCTGAGCGTGAATATTGTAATGTTTGGAAAAGGTGTGCAGACTGGACCAAGTTGCCCCTTTGCAAACCTGTTCTGCTGATGCTTGGTGCCGAAGTGCCCAGGAAGCCCCTACCGCTCGAGTGGAATGTGCCCTGATCCCAGCTGGGATAGCTACGCCCTTGATGCGGTAGGCTTCCTGAATGGTGGCTCGTATCCATCTGGCTAAGGTCGATTTAGAGGCTGCGAGTCCCTTCCTATGACCCACAGGAAGAATGAACAGTACATCCGTCTGTCGAAAAGAAGCGGTCCGAGAAACGTATCTTCTCAGAGCTCTCACCAGATCCAGGGTATGGAGAGCTTTTTCCACACGGTGCGTTGGCACGGGACAAAAAGAAGGTAAGACAATGTCCTCATTGATGTGGAATGAAGACACTACCTTTGGCAAAAAAGAAGGTGCTGGTCTTAGCACCACCTTATCCTGATGAAATTGTAAAAACGGGGACTGGCAGGACAAGGCCGCCAATTCCGACACTCGTCTAATGGAGGTTATAGCTACTAAGAACAAAACCTTCCAAGAAAGGTACGTTAAAGAGACGTCTTGGAGAGGCTCGAATGGAGCTTCCTGTAGAGCACTCAAGACCAAGTTAAGGTCCCAAGCTTCTAGTGGAGCTCTGTAAGGGAGAACCATGTGAGAGACTCCCTGAAAAAAAAGTCTTCACTTGCGAATTGATAGCGATCCTGCGCTGGAAAAGAACCGATAAGGCTGATTTTTGCCTTCTAAGGGTACTTGGTGCGAGACCTGAGTCCAGACCAGCTTGGAGAAAAGCTAAAATATTAGGGATGGAGAACCGTAGAGGAGGAAGACCCTGCTTCCTGCACCATAAGAGAAAAACTTTCCAGGTGTGATGGTAAATGCGTGCCGAAACGGTCTTTCGAGCATTAATCATAGTGGAAGCTACCTTTTGAGAAAAACCGGCCTGGGTCAGAATCCAAGATTCAATGGCCAGGCCGTCAAACGTAGGGCCTCTAAGTTCTAGTGGAATATCGGCCCCTGCGACAGAAGATCTGGCTGCATTGGAAGTTGCCAAGGAACCCCGGCAAGCAGCTGCACCAGGTCTGCGTACCATGACCGCCGAGGCCAATCTGGAGCGACTAGTATTGCTGGAACTCCCTCTGTCTTGATCTTCCTGACTACCTTCGGGAACAGCGCCAGAGGAGGAAACAGATATGGAAGACGAAATTGGTTCCAAGATAGGACTAGTGCATCTACGGCAATTGCTCTTGGATCTCGATACCGTGCGACGAACCTGGGTACCTTGGCATTCAACCCAGATGCCATCAGATCCACGTCCGGGGTTCCCCAGCGTTGGCATATTTGCCAAAAAACATCGGGGTGAAGAGACCACTCCCTGGACTAAAGACCCTGTCGGCTGAGAAAATCCGCCGCCCAGTTCTCCTTGCCTGGGATGTGAACTGCCGAGATCACCGACTGGTTGTCTTCGGCCCAGCGGAGGACTTGCTTTATCTCGTGCATGGCTGACCTGCTGCGGGTGCCCCCCTGATGATTTATGTAAGCCACAGCCGTGGCATTGTCCGATTGGATCCGGACGGGGCGACCAGCCAGAAAGTGGTGAAAATGCTGCAGTGCCAGCCAAATCGCCCTCATTTCCAACAGATTGATCGGAAAGGATGATTCCCTTGGGGACCAGCGTCCCTGTGCTGTGTGTTGGCGAAACACTGCTCCCCAACCGAGAAGACTGGCGTCTGTAGTGACTACCAGCCAATGGTCTGGGGGAAAGGCCTTCCCCTGCTGCAGAGAGGAACTCTTTATCCACCATGTTAGGGATTGTCTGACCCAGGGTGATAGACGACACCTGAGATTGAGTGAAAAGGGACTCCTGTTCCAGGCTGTCAAGAGTGCATGTTGGAGTGGGCGGAGATGGAATTGTGCGAATGGTACTGCTTCTATAGTAGCCATCATCCTTCCTAAAACCTTCATGCAAAACCGGATTGTGTGGGGACTCGGCTGCCGAAGAATTTTCACTTCCTGCCGGAGGCAGAGTACCTTGTCCTGGGGAAGGACCGTGAGACCCCGAGCGGTGTCGAAAACCATCCCTAAAAAGAAATTTTTCGAGAAGGTACTAGAGATGACTTCTTCAAATTGACCAGCCACCCTAGGCGGGATAGGGTGTCCAGAGTGATGCTGACGTTCTCTTTGCATGCCCGAAAAGTTGACCCCTTGACCAAGAGGTCGTCTAAATATGGCAGGATGACTATGCCCCGAGAGTGCAGGATGGACACAACTGCTGCCATTACCTTTGTGAACACCCTGGGAGCTGTGGCGAGCCCGAAAGGCAAAGTCGTGAATTGGAAGTGTAGTTCGCCTATGGAAAACCGTAAAAATCTTTGATGTGGAGGAAATATGGGGACGTGCAGATAGGCATCTTGAATGTCTATGGAAGCTAAGAATTCTCCCTTTTCCATAGCCGCAATGACAGAGCGGAGAGACTCCATTCGGAAGTGACGAATGATGACAAACTTGTTTAAAACACTTTAGGTCCAGAATGGGCCTTACAGCCCCATCCTTCTTGGGACCTATAAACAGATTGGAATAGAACCCTTGAAACCTTTTTTCCTTTGGAATGGGAACAATGACCCCGTTGAACTGAAGAGATTCAACTGCCTTGAATAAAGCTCGTAAGCGGGATTTTGAACTGGGAAGACTGGACGGAAAAAAACGGCCTGGAGGGAGAGTGATAAACTCTATTTTGTACCCTGAAACCCCCAGGTTCTCTTACCCATCTGTCATGAACGACGGACAGCCAGGACTGATGGAACAGAAGTAGGCGACCGCCTACTCTGTTGGAAGCGACCTGAGGCTGCCTCCAGTCATTTGGCCGAAAACCGAGGATACCTAGATCCCCTTGATCTTGGCGGTTGGGATCGCATTATTGCCAATGGATTGGCCCTATATGAAACCTGGTGTTCTCTGTCTTGGTTAGACCGACTTGGAGGGACTGAGCTTGGCGCAGTAGTCCACCGGGTGTTACGAAAGGATTTAAACCTTGCTTGAAATTGGCGACGAAATGGTTGTTTAACCCTTTGTTGTGGAAGGAAATTGCTCTTTCCTCCTGTAGCATCAGATATAAGCTGATCCAACTTCGCGCCAAATAGCCGGCCACTCTGATAAGGAAGAGATGTAAGGGACTTCTTTGAGGTAGAATCCGCCTGCCAAGTTCTCAGCCATCCAGGGCTGCGTTAATCAGGTAGCTTCCGGCTAAAGATATCTGATTAGACATCTCTGTCACTTCTATAGGTAACTCCCCATCCTGAAGAGCGTTAGTTAAGGACTCTGACCAAGCTATCATGGCTTTGGCAACCCATGTCGCTGCAAAAGACGGCGCGAGGACTGAACCAGAGGCCTCAAACACAGACCGAGCTAGGCTCTCTATGAGCCGATCAGTCGGATCCTTAATAGCAGACCCATCGGGCAGAGACAGCAGCGTGTTAGAGGCCAACCGGGACACGGGGGGATCCACTGAAGGGGATTCTGCCCACTTTTTACGAAGCTCTGGTGCGAAAGGATACCTTGCACCTAGAGCCTTCTGGCCTAAAAAACGTTTATCCGGTCGCTCCATGTGGCGTTGGACTAAATCCTCAAACTCAGGATGAGTAGAAAACACCTTATGAGGGTGCTTGAATTTCTTAAAAGACACCTTATGACCCGAAGGCAAGGTGGCTACGTCCTCTACTCCCAAAGTCTGGTTAACGGCCTCAATGAGACTGTCAACTGATTCCTGATAATCAGGAGCTTCTAAATAAAGAGACCCTTCTGAGCCATAGTCCGAACCGTATTCACTCATCTCCACCGGTGGGGGAGAACGAGAGACGGAATTCAAAGATGCTGATGCACCTGACGGACCGGGAGACGCTGTGTGGGTTCGTTTCCCCTGCATCTGCCTAGTGGGAGCGCGGCCCCTGCAGGCCGGAGGATCTCGAGAACCGGAGGATCTTTCCAAGACAGGCGGATGAATGTCTCTGACCCCGACAGGGGCTTGAAGGGACTCAACCGCCTTTGTTAGTGACGCCATAGATTGCGTTAAGGATATGACCCACTCAGGGGGCGATACCGCAGTCTCAGGTACAGATGCACCGGACAGGGTCGCAGGGGGGGGGGGGGGGGGGGGCTCCTGAGCGCTTTCAGAGTCACAAGCCTCACAGAAACGGTTACTCTGCTCATGCGGAAAAGCAGACCGACAGGACCTACATGAGGTATACAGAACTGTATGAGTCTTAGTCTTTCTGGACATGATGACTCTGCTGCTGCTGCTATGATCCATACCTTTCATGAGCTACTAGATCCAAAGTAATGCCGCTGTCAGGCTGAGGGAAGTAGCACTTACCCCAGTCCTGTGTCCCCGTATGTCTTGACCCGACACTGAACCATGTTTCTGTGCACAAAAACCTCCTTATGTAGATTACAGGGCGGATATGCCCGAAGAAAAGAAGGGGGAGGAGTTACCGATGCACGGTCCGCAACTAGGCCGAAGCAGGGGACTTGATTTTTTTCCATTCCCTGGACTCTCCCAGGAAAGCTGGGTGCGCGCGCGCGGCCGGAAGTAAGCGCGGCCGATGGGGGCGGGACTTCCGCCCGTGTCCTCGCTGGGAACTACAGGACCCATGATGCAACGGACCGGGACTGAAACCGGAAGTTGCCGATAGAGGCGGGACTTCCACCCACTCTGTAACAGCGCATGAGAATCCAGAAACAAAGGACCGTGCCGGGCCCGGCAGAACGCGTGATGAAACAGGAGCCCCCTCCCCAGCCTCTTGACAAAGCATAAGGTCAGAGAGGCACACATATGTACACATATGAAAATATACATATATGAAATAGACGGTGCAGGCACCCTAACTTTATACACGCTTCAAAGGGTGAGGAGAGGGACCGTCTGCCTCCTTTAAACACAGCAGACAGTGCATTGGTGATGAAGTGGAGGCTGCAAGGACAGAATATGTATGCCTGTACAACCTAGGGTTCCGATACCTCAGGGTGGTCAGGTTTTAGTCCGGCAAACGAGGTCCCACGTTGCGGGAGAGGGTACGTGAAGGCGACACTCCACGTGCTCGCCCGTTGTTGGTTTGGGGAGATCGGACCCCTTCAAAAGGATCCGTCGCCCCTGTCTCATGTTCATAGAAGATATATATATATATATCTGGGGAAACCCAGAGATGTGCCTCCTACAGACACTAAGCATAAACTGGAGCTGTCAGGGCCAGTGTCAAGGTGTATACTACGGAGGAGGAGCTAACTTTTTTTATGTCTACTTCGTGTCAGCCTCATGGCGGCAGTAGCATACACCCACAGTCCTGTGTCCCCCAATGAGACGATGGAGAAAGTTCTATTTTGGTCTCATATGACCACATGACCTCCCATGCCTTCTCTGGATCATCCATATGGTCATTGGCGAACTTCAATCTGGCCTGGACAGGTGAACAGGGGGACCTTGCGTGCCCTGAAGGATTTTAATCCATGACATTTCAGTGTGTTATAAACGGTCATGTTTGAGACAGTGGTCCCAGCTCTCTTCAGGTCATTGACCAGGTCCTCCCGTGGAGTTCTGGACGGATTCCTGACCTTTCTCACAATCATCCTTACCCCATGTGGCGAGATCTTACATGGAGCCCCAGACCAAGGAAGAATGACAGTCATGGTGTGTTTCTTCCATTTTCTAATAATTGTGTCAACAGTTGTTGCCTTCTCACCAAGCTGCTTGCCTATTGTCCTGTAGCCCATCCCAGTCTTGTGCAGGCCTACAATTTTGGCTCTTTGTTCTTGGCCATGGTGGAGAGGTTGAAGTGTGTTTGTATGAAAGACACCTGTTCACACACTCAAACAGGTGTAATTAATACAGGTAATGAGTGTAGAGTAGGAGGGCTTCTTAAAGTAAACCTGTCAGCAGGATTGTGCTCAGTAACCTACAGACAGTCTCATGTCAGTGCCGTTATACTGATTAATATGATACCTTGGTTGATGAAATCCGTCTTGTGGTTGTTTAATCTTTATTTTCAGTTTTCTGTTAATGATATGCTCGTGCTTTGGTACGGCCTATTGGGGGGGTCTTTATGTGGTGCTCTGCTTACATATACATCTGTATGGCTTATGACAGGTCACTGATCCCTCTCTGACCTGCCTCCTATTTTACATACTGCATAGAATTAGGGCATGTTTCCACGTGCCGGATTACATCCGGATTAGCTGCGGATTGAACGCTGCGTACAGCCGCGGGGTTCAATCTGCAGTGTCCAGTAGTTACAGCATAGTGGAGGGGATTTTATGAAATCCCGTCTCCACTATGCGTGCGAACACGCATCCGGCAGCCCTGCGTTTACGGACATGCGGCGCGTCTTTTTAGAACGCAGCATGTCTGTTTACCTTGCGGCAACGCTCCGTCGCCGCAAGGTAAATCACAGGGCCCTATGTATGGGGTGCGGAGATTCTGGATGTGCAATGATGTGTGCACATCCGGAATCTCAGCACGTACAGAAGGGGGCTGCGCTTTGGGTAGAGCGGGTTTTCTGCTCTGTCCAAAGCGCCGTCATTATGGACCGTGGACACATACCCTTATGGTTTGAGAAAAAAAATAAATCACATTCCTCAGGCAGGCGCTGGCACTGTAACATGATAATGTGGATAATACACTATGGCTGTTTCCATGATATTTAGAAATCTAGCTTTGTTGTTTAAAAAAAAATTTCCAATCAAAATAGCGCTGGCAGCCACGCATGCACGGAAGCACCCATCGCAATTTGATAGATGCTTCTGCGCGGGCGCCATCTTTTTGCTAGAGAGAAAAAAATGGCGCCAGCGGTGCCTGCACAGTAGCATCTATCGGAACGCGATACATGCATGCTACTACGGAGGCGCTGCTATTTTGGTTGAGGAAAAAAAATTAGGCTCCATCTTGATGGCACTGACGGCAGCCCCTGCGTTGTAGCATCATTCCGATAGATGCTACTGTGCAGGGGCCATCTTGATGGAGCCTAATTGTTCTTTTTCTCTAACAAAATGGCGGTGGCGGCGTGAGGGGGGGTTCTGGGCAGTGTGGTTCCAATCACCATGGTGGTTTACCAATGGTTCTAAATATATATACATTGAATCAATAGATATTTTTGTATTGCAGGACAATTCTGACTTCTCTTTAAATATATGCTTGTGATCCAATGATAGTACTGTGATTACACTGCATGTTTGTTATGTCTATGCTAAAAAAAAGATGTAATCATATCTGATATTATATATGTATGCTGATCAATTTGAATTATGAAGTGAATTATGAACCACGCTGCCCTAACTAGTTTTAAAAGGGTTTTTTAGCAGCTGATTTGTAACTTAGTCTGTCAGTGTGATTACAAATACAACTAGATGGGTATTTCCTGAAGGAACTACAGATAGTGCTTTGGAATGGTGCCCGGGCTGCCCCTGCAAGACTTTCACACTTGGGTGCCCCTCAGGCGCTGGTTTGGTAGTTGTAGCCCCTCAGGGTTGAGGCCACTCTGGGTCCGACTTGGCGGGCGGCGCCACTCTGGGCCCGACTTGGCGGGCGGCGCCACTCTGGGCCCGACTTGGCGGGCGGCGCCACTCTGGGCCCGACTTGGCGGGCGGCGCCACTCTGGGCCCGACTTGGCGGGCGGCGCCACTCTGGGCCCGACTTGGCGGGCGGCGCCACTCTGGGCCCGACTTGGCGGGCGGCGCCACTCTGGGCCCGACTTGGCGGGCGGCGCCACTCTGGGCCCGACTTGGCGGGCGGCGCCACTCTGGGCCCGACTTGGCGGGCGGCGCCACTCTGGGCCCGACTTGGCGGGCGGCGCCACTCTGGGCCCGACTTGGCGGGCGGCGCCACTCTGGGCCCGACTTGGCGGGCGGCGCCACTCTGGGCCCGACTTGGCGGGCGGCGCCACTCTGGGCCCGACTTGGCGGGCGGCGCCACTCTGGGCCCGACTTGGCGGGCGGCGCCACTCTGGGCCCGACTTGGCGGGCGGCGCCACTCTGGGTCCGACTTGGCGGGCGGCGCCACTCTGGGTCCGACTTGGCGGGCGGCGCCACTCTGGGTCCGACTTGGCGGGCGGCGCCACTCTGGGTCCGATTTGGCGGGCGGCGCCACTCTGGGTCCGATTTGGCGGGCGGCGCCACTCTGGGTCCGATTTGGCGGGCGGCGCCACTCTGGGTCCGATTTGGCAAGCGGGGGCACTCTGGGTCCGATTTTGCAAGCGGGGGCACTCTGGGTCCGATTTGGCAAGCGGGGGCACTCTGGGTCCGATTTGGCAAGAGGGGGCACTCTGGGTCCGATTTGGCAAGAGGGGGCACTCTGGGTCCGATTTGGCAAGAGGGGGCACTCTGGTCCGATTTGGTGGGCTGGGTCCGATTTGGTGAGCGGGGCAATAATTATAAGACTACAGATAGTGTTTTGGAATTGTGCTCTACTGTCACTTTAAGAGCGGACATTATCTGACAAAACTTGTGACCTGGTGGGCTGATGTAGAGTTTATAGGCGTTGGCATAGTAACTGGGTCTCACTGCGCATATCAATGAGCTAATCAGCCAGGTGGCAGTTATTTTTAGAAATTGCCTCAGAAATCAGGCCCATTATAAACGTATTGGAAAATTTCCCTATTGAAACGCATTGAGACACTTAATTCAAACGCAAATTGCGCCAAAACTACAAATCCGATCGACACGAAAAATACTTGGCACACCTCTCAGGAACGCTGGCTTCGAAATGACACCTCACTGGAGTCTGTGAGTTTAGCGGTTCGGGCCGCATTACGTGCGGACTGAATAATAAGAATAATAATAATAACTAGATGGGTATTTCCTGAAGGAACTACAGATAGTGCTTTGGAATGGTGCCCGGGCTGCCCCTGCAAGACTTTCACACTTGGGTGCCCCTCAGGCGCTGGTTTGGTAGTTGTAGCCCCTCAGGGTTGAGGCTTGGTGGCCCGGGTCACTCTGGGTCCGATTTGGTGGCCCGGGTCACTCTGGGTCCGACTTGGCGGGCGGCGCCACTCTGGGTGGTCCGACTTGGCGGGCGGCGCCACTCTGGGTGGTCCGACTTGGCGGGCGGCGCCACTCTGGGTGGTCCGACTTGGCGGGCGGCGCCACTCTGGGTGGTCCGACTTGGCGGGCGGCGCCACTCTGGGTGGTCCGACTTGGCGGGCGGCGCCACTCTGGGTGGTCCGACTTGGCGGGCGGCGCCACTCTGGGTGGTCCGACTTGGCGGGCGGCGCCACTCTGGGTGGTCCGACTTGGCGGGCGGCGCCACTCTGGGTGGTCCGACTTGGCGGGCGGCGCCACTCTGGGTGGTCCGACTTGGCGGGCGGCGCCACTCTGGGTGGTCCGACTTGGCGGGCGGCGCCACTCTGGGTGGTCCGACTTGGCGGGCGGCGCCACTCTGGGTGGTCCGACTTGGCGGGCGGCGCCACTCTGGGTGGTCCGACTTGGCGGGCGGCGCCACTCTGGGTGGTCCGACTTGGCGGGCGGCGCCACTCTGGGTGGTCCGACTTGGCGGGCGGCGCCACTCTGGGTGGTCCGACTTGGCGGGCGGCGCCACTCTGGGTGGTCCGACTTGGCGGGCGGCGCCACTCTGGGTGGTCCGACTTGGCGGGCGGCGCCACTCTGGGTGGTCCGACTTGGCGGGCGGCGCCACTCTGGGTGGTCCGACTTGGCGGGCGGCGCCACTCTGGGTGGTCCGACTTGGCGGGCGGCGCCACTCTGGGTGGTCCGACTTGGCGGGCGGCGCCACTCTGGGTGGTCCGACTTGGCGGGCGGCGCCACTCTGGGTGGTCCGACTTGGCGGGCGGCGCCACTCTGGGTGGTCCGACTTGGCGGGCGGCGCCACTCTGGGTGGTCCGACTTGGCGGGCGGCGCCACTCTGGGTGGTCCGACTTGGCGGGCGGCGCCACTCTGGGTGGTCCGACTTGGCGGGCGGCGCCACTCTGGGTGGTCCGACTTGGCGGGCGGCGCCACTCTGGGTGGTCCGACTTGGCGGGCGGCGCCACTCTGGGTGGTCCGACTTGGCGGGCGGCGCCACTCTGGGTGGTCCGACTTGGCGGGCGGCGCCACTCTGGGTGGTCCGACTTGGCGGGCGGCGCCACTCTGGGTGGTCCGACTTGGCGGGCGGCGCCACTCTGGGTGGTCCGACTTGGCGGGCGGCGCCACTCTGGGTGGTCCGACTTGGCGGGCGGCGCCACTCTGGGTGGTCCGACTTGGCGGGCGGCGCCACTCTGGGTGGTCCGACTTGGCGGGCGGCGCCACTCTGGGTGGTCCGACTTGGCGGGCGGCGCCACTCTGGGTGGTCCGACTTGGCGGGCGGCGCCACTCTGGGTGGTCCGACTTGGCGGGCGGCGCCACTCTGGGTGGTCCGACTTGGCGGGCGGCGCCACTCTGGGTGGTCCGACTTGGCGGGCGGCGCCACTCTGGGTGGTCCGACTTGGCGGGCGGCGCCACTCTGGGTGGTCCGACTTGGCGGGCGGCGCCACTCTGGGTGGTCCGACTTGGCGGGCGGCGCCACTCTGGGTGGTCCGACTTGGCGGGCGGCGCCACTCTGGGTGGTCCGACTTGGCGGGCGGCGCCACTCTGGGTGGTCCGACTTGGCGGGCGGCGCCACTCTGGGTGGTCCGACTTGGCGGGCGGCGCCACTCTGGGTGGTCCGACTTGGCGGGCGGCGCCACTCTGGGTGGTCCGACTTGGCGGGCGGCGCCACTCTGGGTGGTCCGACTTGGCGGGCGGCGCCACTCTGGGTGGTCCGACTTGGCGGGCGGCGCCACTCTGGGTGGTCCGACTTGGCGGGCGGCGCCACTCTGGGTGGTCCGACTTGGCGGGCGGCGCCACTCTGGGTGGTCCGACTTGGCGGGCGGCGCCACTCTGGGTGGTCCGACTTGGCGGGCGGCGCCACTCTGGGTGGTCCGACTTGGCGGGCGGCGCCACTCTGGGTGGTCCGACTTGGCGGGCGGCGCCACTCTGGGTGGTCCGACTTGGCGGGCGGCGCCACTCTGGGTGGTCCGACTTGGCGGGCGGCGCCACTCTGGGTGGTCCGACTTGGCGGGCGGCGCCACTCTGGGTGGTCCGACTTGGCGGGCGGCGCCACTCTGGGTGGTCCGACTTGGCGGGCGGCGCCACTCTGGGTGGTCCGACTTGGCGGGCGGCGCCACTCTGGGTGGTCCGACTTGGCGGGCGGCGCCACTCTGGGTGGTCCGACTTGGCGGGCGGCGCCACTCTGGGTGGTCCGACTTGGCGGGCGGCGCCACTCTGGGTGGTCCGACTTGGCGGGCGGCGCCACTCTGGGTGGTCCGACTTGGCGGGCGGCGCCACTCTGGGTGGTCCGACTTGGCGGGCGGCGCCACTCTGGGTGGTCCGACTTGGCGGGCGGCGCCACTCTGGGTGGTCCGACTTGGCGGGCGGCGCCACTCTGGGTGGTCCGACTTGGCGGGCGGCGCCACTCTGGGTGGTCCGACTTGGCGGGCGGCGCCACTCTGGGTGGTCCGACTTGGCGGGCGGCGCCACTCTGGGTGGTCCGACTTGGCGGGCGGCGCCACTCTGGGTGGTCCGACTTGGCGGGCGGCGCCACTCTGGGTGGTCCGACTTGGCGGGCGGCGCCACTCTGGGTGGTCCGACTTGGCGGGCGGCGCCACTCTGGGTGGTCCGACTTGGCGGGCGGCGCCACTCTGGGTGGTCCGACTTGGCGGGCGGCGCCACTCTGGGTGGTCCGACTTGGCGGGCGGCGCCACTCTGGGTGGTCCGACTTGGCGGGCGGCGCCACTCTGGGTGGTCCGACTTGGCGGGCGGCGCCACTCTGGGTGGTCCGACTTGGCGGGCGGCGCCACTCTGGGTGGTCCGACTTGGCGGGCGGCGCCACTCTGGGTGGTCCGACTTGGCGGGCGGCGCCACTCTGGGTGGTCCGACTTGGCGGGCGGCGCCACTCTGGGTGGTCCGACTTGGCGGGCGGCGCCACTCTGGGTGGTCCGACTTGGCGGGCGGCGCCACTCTGGGTGGTCCGACTTGGCGGGCGGCGCCACTCTGGGTGGTCCGACTTGGCGGGCGGCGCCACTCTGGGTGGTCCGACTTGGCGGGCGGCGCCACTCTGGGTGGTCCGACTTGGCGGGCGGCGCCACTCTGGGTGGTCCGACTTGGCGGGCGGCGCCACTCTGGGTGGTCCGACTTGGCGGGCGGCGCCACTCTGGGTGGTCCGACTTGGCGGGCGGCGCCACTCTGGGTGGTCCGACTTGGCGGGCGGCGCCACTCTGGGTGGTCCGACTTGGCGGGCGGCGCCACTCTGGGTGGTCCGACTTGGCGGGCGGCGCCACTCTGGGTGGTCCGACTTGGCGGGCGGCGCCACTCTGGGTGGTCCGACTTGGCGGGCGGCGCCACTCTGGGTGGTCCGACTTGGCGGGCGGCGCCACTCTGGGTGGTCCGACTTGGCGGGCGGCGCCACTCTGGGTGGTCCGACTTGGCGGGCGGCGCCACTCTGGGTGGTCCGACTTGGCGGGCGGCGCCACTCTGGGTGGTCCGACTTGGCGGGCGGCGCCACTCTGGGTGGTCCGACTTGGCGGGCGGCGCCACTCTGGGTGGTCCGACTTGGCGGGCGGCGCCACTCTGGGTGGTCCGACTTGGCGGGCGGCGCCACTCTGGGTGGTCCGACTTGGCGGGCGGCGCCACTCTGGGTGGTCCGACTTGGCGGGCGGCGCCACTCTGGGTGGTCCGACTTGGCGGGCGGCGCCACTCTGGGTGGTCCGACTTGGCGGGCGGCGCCACTCTGGGTGGTCCGACTTGGCGGGCGGCGCCACTCTGGGTGGTCCGACTTGGCGGGCGGCGCCACTCTGGGTGGTCCGACTTGGCGGGCGGCGCCACTCTGGGTGGTCCGACTTGGCGGGCGGCGCCACTCTGGGTGGTCCGACTTGGCGGGCGGCGCCACTCTGGGTGGGCCGACTTGGCGGGCGGCGCCACTCTGGGTGGGCCGACTTGGCGGGCGGCGCCACTCTGGGTGGGCCGACTTGGCGGGCGGCGCCACTCTGGGTGGGCCGACTTGGCGGGCGGCGCCACTCTGGGGGGTCCGACTTGGCGGGCGGCGCCACTCTGGGGGGTCCGACTTGGCGGGCGGCGCCACTCTGGGGGGTCCGACTTGGCGGGCGGCGCCACTCTGGGGGGTCCGACTTGGCGGGCGGCGCCACTCTGGGGGGTCCGACTTGGCGGGCGGCGCCACTCTGGGGGGTCCGACTTGGCGGGCGGCGCCACTCTGGGGGGTCCGACTTGGCGGGCGGCGCCACTCTGGGGGGTCCGACTTGGCGGGCGGCGCCACTCTGGGGGGTCCGACTTGGCGGGCGGCGCCACTCTGGGGGGTCCGACTTGGCGGGCGGCGCCACTCTGGGGGGTCCGACTTGGCGGGCGGCGCCACTCTGGGGGGTCCGACTTGGCGGGCGGCGCCACTCTGGGTCCGACTTGGCGGGCGGCGCCACTCTGGGTCCGACTTGGCGGGCGGCGCCACTCTGGGTCCGACTTGGCGGGCGGCGCCACTCTGGGTTTGACTTGGCGGGCGGCGCCACTCTGGGTCCGACTTGGCGGGCGGCGCCACTCTGGGTCCGACTTGGCGGGCGGCGCCACTCTGGGTCCGACTTGGCGGGCGGCGCCACTCTGGGTCCGACTTGGCGGGCGGCGCCACTCTGGGTCCGACTTGGCGGGCGGCGCCACTCTGGGTCCGACTTGGCGGGCGGCGCCACTCTGGGTCCGACTTGGCGGGCGGCGCCACTCTGGGTCCGACTTGGCGGGCGGCGCCACTCTGGGTCCGACTTGGCGGGCGGCGCCACTCTGGGTCCGACTTGGCGGGCGGCGCCACTCTGGGTCCGACTTGGCGGGCGGCGCCACTCTGGGTCCGACTTGGCGGGCGGCGCCACTCTGGGTCCGACTTGGCGGGCGGCGCCACTCTGGGTCCGACTTGGCGGGCGGCGCCACTCTGGGTCCGACTTGGCGGGCGGCGCCACTCTGGGTCCGACTTGGCGGGCGGCGCCACTCTGGGTCCGACTTGGCGGGCGGCGCCACTCTGGGTCCGACTTGGCGGGCGGCGCCACTCTGGGTCCGACTTGGCGGGCGGCGCCACTCTGGGTCCGACTTGGCGGGCGGCGCCACTCTGGGTCCGACTTGGCGGGCGGCGCCACTCTGGGTCCGACTTGGCGGGCGGCGCCACTCTGGGTCCGACTTGGCGGGCGGCGCCACTCTGGGTCCGACTTGGCGGGCGGCGCCACTCTGGGTCCGACTTGGCGGGCGGCGCCACTCTGGGTCCGACTTGGCGGGCGGCGCCACTCTGGGTCCGACTTGGCGGGCGGCGCCACTCTGGGTCCGACTTGGCGGGCGGGGGCACTCTGGGTCCGATTTGGCAAGCGGGGGCACTCTGGTCCGATTTGGTGGGCTGGGTCCGATTTGGTGAGCGGGGCAATAATGATAAGACTACAGATAGTGCTTTGTAATTGTGCTGTACTGTCACTTTAAGAGCTGATATTATCTGACAAAACTTGTGACCTGGTGGGCTGGTAGAGTTTATAGGCGTTGGCATAGTAACTGGGTCTCACTGCGCATATCAATCAAATCAGCCAGGTGGCAGTTATTTTTAGAAATTGCCTCAGAAATCAGGCCCATTATAAACGTATTGGAAAATTTCCCTATTGAAATGCATTGAGACACTTTTTTCAAACGCAAATTGCGCCAAAACTACAAATCCGATCGACACGAAAAATACTTAGCACACCTCTCAGGAACGCTGGCTTCGAAATGACACCTCACTGGAGTCTGTGAGTTTAGCGGTTCGGGCCGCATTACGTGCGGACTGAATAATAATAATAAGAACTAGATGGGTATTTCCTGAAGGAACTACAGATAGTGCTTTGGAATGGTGCCCGGGCTGCCCCTGCAAGACTTTCACACTTGGGTGCCCCTCAGGCGCTGGTTTGGTAGTTGTAGCCCCTCAGGGTTGAGGCCACTCTGGGTCCGATTTGGTGGCCCGGGCCACTCTGGGTCCGATTTGGCGGGCGGCGCCACTCTGGGTCCGATTTGGCGGGCGGCGCCACTCTGGGTCCGACTTGGCGGGCGGCGCCACTCTGGGTCCGACTTGGCGGGCGGCGCCACTCTGGGTCCGACTTGGCGGGCGGCGCCACTCTGGGTCCGACTTGGCGGGCGGCGCCACTCTGGGTCCGATTTGGCGGGCGGCGCCACTCTGGGTCCGATTTGGTGGGCGGCGCCACTCTGGGTCCGATTTGGCGGGCGGCGCCACTCTGGGTCCGACTTGGCGGGCGGCGCCACTCTGGGTCCGACTTGGCGGGCGGCGCCACTCTGGGTCCGATTTGCTGGGCGGCGCCACTCTGGGTCCGATTTGCCGGGCGGCGCCACTCTGGGTCCGATTTGGCAAGAGAGGGCACTCTGGTCCGATTTGGTGGGCTGGGTCCGATTTGGTGAGCGGGGCAATAATTATAAGACTACAGATAGTGTTTTGGAATTGTGCTCTACTGTCACTTTAAGAGCGGACATTATCTGACAAAACTTGTGACCTGGTGGGCTGGTAGAGTTTATAGGCGTTGGCATAGTAACTGGGTCTCACTGCGCATATCAATGAGCTAATCAGCCAGGTGGCAGTTATTTTTAGAAATTGCCTCAGAAATCAGGCCCATTATAAACGTATTGGAAAATTTCCCTATTGAGACACTTTTTTCAAACGCAAATTGCGCCAAAACTACAAATCCGATCGACACGAAAAATACTTAGCACACCTCTTGGGGACGCTGGCTTCGAAATGACACCTCACTGGAGTCTGTGAGTGAAGCGGTTCGGGCCGCATTACGTGCGGACTGAATAATAATAATAAGAATAATAAGAAGTTATCCACGATGGAATAACAGTATAGTGCTTTGTTCCAAAGCACTATAATAAGAAGTTTACCACGGTGGAATAACAGTATAGTGCTTTGTTCCAAAGCACTATAACTAGATGGGTATTTCCTGAAGGAACTACAGATAGTGCTTTGGAATGGTGCCCGGGCTGCCCCTGCAAGACTTTCACACTTGGGTGCCCCTCAGGCGCTGGTTCGGTAGTTGTAGCCCCTCAGGGTTGAGGCCACTCTGGGTCCGATTTGGTGGGCCGGGTCACTCTGGGTCCGATTTGGTGGGCCGGGTCACTCTGGGTCCGATTTGGTGGGCCGGGTCACTCTGGGTCCGATTTGGTGGGCCGGGTCACTCTGGGTCCGATTTGGTGGGCCGGGTCACTCTGGGTCCGATTTGGTGGGCCGGGTCACTCTGGGTCCGATTTGGTGGGCCGGGTCACTCTGGGTCCGATTTGGTGGGCCGGGTCACTCTGGGTCCGATTTGGTGGGCCGGGTCACTCTGGGTCCGATTTGGTGGGCCGGGTCACTCTGGGTCCGATTTGGTGGGCCGGGTCACTCTGGGTCCGATTTGGTGGGCCGGGTCACTCTGGGTCCGATTTGGTGGGCCGGGTCACTCTGGGTCCGATTTGGTGGGCCGGGTCACTCTGGGTCCGATTTGGTGGGCCGGGTCACTCTGGGTCCGATTTGGTGGGCCGGGTCACTCTGGGTCCGATTTGGTGGGCCGGGTCACTCTGGGTCCGATTTGGTGGGCCGGGTCACTCTGGGTCCGATTTGGTGGGCCGGGTCACTCTGGGTCCGATTTGGTGGGCCGGGTCACTCTGGGTCCGATTTGGTGGGCCGGGTCACTCTGGGTCCGATTTGGTGGGCCGGGTCACTCTGGGTCCGATTTGGTGGGCCGGGTCACTCTGGGTCCGATTTGGTGGGCCGGGTCACTCTGGGTCCGATTTGGTGGGCCGGGTCACTCTGGGTCCGATTTGGTGGGCCGGGTCACTCTGGGTCCGATTTGGTGGGCCGGGTCACTCTGGGTCCGATTTGGTGGGCCGGGTCACTCTGGGTCCGATTTGGTGGGCCGGGTCACTCTGGGTCCGATTTGGTGGGCCGGGTCACTCTGGGTCCGATTTGGTGGCCCGGGTCACTCTGGGTCCGATTTGGTGGCCCGGGTCACTCTGGGTCCGATTTGGTGGCCCGGGTCACTCTGGGTCCGATTTGGTGGCCCGGGTCACTCTGGGTCCGATTTGGTGGCCCGGGTCACTCTGGGTCCGATTTGGTGGCCCGGGTCACTCTGGGTCCGATTTGGTGGCCCGGGTCACTCTGGGTCCGATTTGGTGGCCCGGGTCACTCTGGGTCCGATTTGGTGGCCCGGGTCACTCTGGGTCCGATTTGGTGGCCCGGGTCACTCTGGGTCCGATTTGGTGGCCCGGGTCACTCTGGGTCCGATTTGGTGGCCCGGGTCACTCTGGGTCCGATTTGGTGGCCCGGGTCACTCTGGGTCCGATTTGGTGGCCCGGGTCACTCTGGGTCCGATTTGGTGGCCCGGGTCACTCTGGGTCCGATTTGGTGGCCCGGGTCACTCTGGGTCCGATTTGGTGGCCCGGGTCACTCTGGGTCCGATTTGGTGGCCCGGGTCACTCTGGGTCCGATTTGGTGGCCCGGGTCACTCTGGGTCCGATTTGGTGGCCCGGGTCACTCTGGGTCCGATTTGGTGGCCCGGGTCACTCTGGGTCCGATTTGGTGGCCCGGGTCACTCTGGGTCCGATTTGGTGGCCCGGGTCACTCTGGGTCCGATTTGGTGGCCCGGGTCACTCTGGGTCCGATTTGGTGGCCCGGGTCACTCTGGGTCCGATTTGGTGGCCCGGGTCACTCTGGGTCCGATTTGGTGGCCCGGGTCACTCTGGGTCCGATTTGGTGGCCCGGGTCACTCTGGGTCCGATTTGGTGGCCCGGGTCACTCTGGGTCCGATTTGGTGGCCCGGGTCACTCTGGGTCCGATTTGGTGGCCCGGGTCACTCTGGGTCCGATTTGGTGGCCCGGGTCACTCTGGGTCCGATTTGGTGGCCCGGGTCACTCTGGGTCCGATTTGGTGGCCCGGGTCACTCTGGGTCCGATTTGGTGGCCCGGGTCACTCTGGGTCCGATTTGGTGGCCCGGGTCACTCTGGGTCCGATTTGGTGGCCCGGGTCACTCTGGGTCCGATTTGGTGGGCCGGGTCACTCTGGGTCCGATTTGGTGGGCCGGGTCACTCTGGGTCCGATTTGGTGGGCCGGGTCACTCTGGGTCCGATTTGGTGGGCCGGGTCACTCTGGGTCCGATTTGGTGGGCCGGGTCACTCTGGGTCCGATTTGGTGGGCCGGGTCACTCTGGGTCCGATTTGGTGGGCCGGGTCACTCTGGGTCCGATTTGGTGGGCCGGGTCACTCTGGGTCCGATTTGGTGGGCCGGGTCACTCTGGGTCCGATTTGGTGGGCCGGGTCACTCTGGGTCCGATTTGGTGGGCCGGGTCACTCTGGGTCCGATTTGGTGGGCCGGGTCACTCTGGGTCCGATTTGGTGGGCCGGGTCACTCTGGGTCCGATTTGGTGGGCCGGGTCACTCTGGGTCCGATTTGGTGGGCCGGGTCACTCTGGGTCCGATTTGGTGGGCCGGGTCACTCTGGGTCCGATTTGGTGGGCCGGGTCACTCTGGGTCCGATTTGGTGGGCCGGGTCACTCTGGGTCCGATTTGGTGGGCCGGGTCACTCTGGGTCCGATTTGGTGGCCCGGGTCACTCTGGGTCCGATTTGGTGGCCCGGGTCACTCTGGGTCCGATTTGGTGGCCCGGGTCACTCTGGGTCCGATTTGGTGGCCCGGGTCACTCTGGGTCCGATTTGGTGGCCCGGGTCACTCTGGGTCCGATTTGGTGGCCCGGGTCACTCTGGGTCCGATTTGGTGGCCCGGGTCACTCTGGGTCCGATTTGGTGGCCCGGGTCACTCTGGGTCCGATTTGGTGGCCCGGGTCACTCTGGGTCCGATTTGGTGGCCCGGGTCACTCTGGGTCCGATTTGGTGGCCCGGGTCACTCTGGGTCCGATTTGGTGGCCCGGGTCACTCTGGGTCCGATTTGGTGGCCCGGGTCACTCTGGGTCCGATTTGGTGGGCCGGGTCACTCTGGGTCCGATTTGGTGGCCCGGGTCACTCTGGGTCCGATTTGGTGGGCCGGGTCACTCTGGGTCCGATTTGGTGGGCCGGGTCACTCTGGGTCCGATTTGGTGGGCCGGGTCACTCTGGGTCCGATTTGGTGGGCCGGGTCACTCTGGGTCCGATTTGGTGGGCCGGGTCACTCTGGGTCCGATTTGGTGGGCCGGGTCACTCTGGGTCCGATTTGGTGGCCCGGGTCACTCTGGGTCCGATTTGGTGGCCCGGGTCACTCTGGGTCCGATTTGGTGGCCCGGGTCACTCTGGGTCCGATTTGGTGGCCCGGGTCACTCTGGGTCCGATTTGGTGGCCCGGGTCACTCTGGGTCCGATTTGGTGGGCCGGGTCACTCTGGGTCCGATTTGGTGGGCCGGGTCACTCTGGGTCCGATTTGGTGGCCCGGGTCACTCTGGGTCCGATTTGGTGGCCCGGGTCACTCTGGGTCCGATTTGGTGGCCCGGGTCACTCTGGGTCCGATTTGGTGGCCCGGGTCACTCTGGGTCCGATTTGGTGGCCCGGGTCACTCTGGGTCCGATTTGGTGGCCCGGGTCACTCTGGGTCCGATTTGGTGGCCCGGGTCACTCTGGGTCCGATTTGGTGGCCCGGGTCACTCTGGGTCCGATTTGGTGGCCCGGGTCACTCTGGGTCCGATTTGGTGGCCCGGGTCACTCTGGGTCCGATTTGGTGGCCCGGGTCACTCTGGGTCCGATTTGGTGGCCCGGGTCACTCTGGGTCCGATTTGGTGGCCCGGGTCACTCTGGGTCCGATTTGGTGGCCCGGGTCACTCTGGGTCCGATTTGGTGGCCCGGGTCACTCTGGGTCCGATTTGGTGGCCCGGGTCACTCTGGGTCCGATTTGGTGGCCCGGGTCACTCTGGGTCCGATTTGGTGGCCCGGGTCACTCTGGGTCCGATTTGGTGGCCCGGGTCACTCTGGGTCCGATTTGGTGGCCCGGGTCACTCTGGGTCCGATTTGGTGGCCCGGGTCACTCTGGGTCCGATTTGGTGGCCCGGGTCACTCTGGGTCCGATTTGGTGGCCCGGGTCACTCTGGGTCCGATTTGGTGGCCCGGGTCACTCTGGGTCCGATTTGGTGGCCCGGGTCACTCTGGGTCCGATTTGGTGGCCCGGGTCACTCTGGGTCCGATTTGGTGGCCCGGGTCACTCTGGGTCCGATTTGGTGGCCCGGGTCACTCTGGGTCCGATTTGGTGGCCCGGGTCACTCTGGGTCCGATTTGGTGGCCCGGGTCACTCTGGGTCCGATTTGGTGGCCCGGGTCACTCTGGGTCCGATTTGGTGGCCCGGGTCACTCTGGGTCCGATTTGGTGGCCCGGGTCACTCTGGGTCCGATTTGGTGGCCCGGGTCACTCTGGGTCCGATTTGGTGGCCCGGGTCACTCTGGGTCCGATTTGGTGGCCCGGGTCACTCTGGGTCCGATTTGGTGGCCCGGGTCACTCTGGGTCCGATTTGGTGGCCCGGGTCACTCTGGGTCCGATTTGGTGGCCCGGGTCACTCTGGGTCCGATTTGGTGGCCCGGGTCACTCTGGGTCCGATTTGGTGGCCCGGGTCACTCTGGGTCCGATTTGGTGGCCCGGGTCACTCTGGGTCCGATTTGGTGGCCCGGGTCACTCTGGGTCCGATTTGGTGGCCCGGGTCACTCTGGGTCCGATTTGGTGGCCCGGGTCACTCTGGGTCCGATTTGGTGGCCCGGGTCACTCTGGGTCCGATTTGGTGGCCCGGGTCACTCTGGGTCCGATTTGGTGGCCCGGGTCACTCTGGGTCCGATTTGGTGGGCCGGGTCACTCTGGGTCCGATTTGGTGGGCCGGGTCACTCTGGGTCCGATTTGGTGGGCCGGGTCACTCTGGGTCCGATTTGGTGGGCCGGGTCACTCTGGGTCCGATTTGGTGGGCCGGGTCACTCTGGGTCCGATTTGGTGGGCCGGGTCACTCTGGGTCCGATTTGGTGGGCCGGGTCACTCTGGGTCCGATTTGGTGGGCCGGGTCACTCTGGGTCCGATTTGGTGGGCCGGGTCACTCTGGGTCCGATTTGGTGGGCCGGGTCACTCTGGGTCCGATTTGGTGGGCCGGGTCACTCTGGGTCCGATTTGGTGGGCCGGGTCACTCTGGGTCCGATTTGGTGGGCCGGGTCACTCTGGGTCCGATTTGGTGGGCCGGGTCACTCTGGGTCCGGTTTGGTGGGCCGGGTCATTCTGGGTCCGGTTTGGTGGGCCGGGTCACTCTGGGTCCGGTTTGGTGGGCCGGGTCACTCTGGGTCCGATTTGGTGGGCCGGGTCACTCTGGGTCCGATTTGGTGGGCCGGGTCACTCTGACTGACAGCAGGATAAGGGAATGGCTGATAACAGATAATAGACCGACAGCAGGACAAGGGAATGGCTGATAACAGAGAGAATAGACTGACAGCAGGACAGGGGAATTGCTGATAACAGAGAGAAATAGACTGACAGCAGGACGGGGAATGGCTGATAACAGAGAGAATAGACTGACAGCAGGACAGGGGAATTGCTGATAACAGAGAGAAATAGACTGACAGCAGGACGGGGAATGGCTGATAACAGAGAGAATAGACTGACAGCAGGACAGGGGAATGGCTGATAACAGAGAGAAATAGACTGACAGCAGTACGGGGAATGGCTGATAACAGAGAGAAATAGACTGACAGCAAGACGGGGAATGGCTGATAACAGAGAGAATAGACTGACAGCAGGAGAGGGGAATGGCTGATAACAGAGAGAAATAGACTGACAGCAGTACGGGGAATGGCTGATAACAGAGAGAAATAGACTGACAGCAGGACGGGGAATGGCTGATAACAGAGAGAATAGACTGACAGCAGGACCGGGAATGGCTGATAACAGAGAGAATAGACTGACAGCAGGACAGGGGAATGGCTGATAACAGAGAGAAATAGACTGACAGCAGTACGTGGAATGGCTGATAACAGAGAGAAATAGATGGGTATTTCCTGAAGGAACTACAGATAGTGCTTTGGAATGGTGCCCGGGTTGCCCCAGCAAGACTTTCACACTTGGGTGCCCCTCAGGCGCTGGTTTGGTAGTTGTAGCCACTCTGGGTCCTCCGATTTGGTGGGCGCTGTATACTGCGCGGCTCTGCGCTGTATACTGCGCGGCTCTGCGCTGTATACTGCGCGGCTCTGCGCTGTATACTGCGCGGCTCTGCGCTGTATACTGCGCGGCTCTGCGCTGTATACTGCGCGGCTCTGCGCTGTATACTGCGGGGCTCTGAGCTGTATACTGCGGGGCTCTGCGCTGTATACTGCGCGGCTCTGCGCTGTATACTGCGGGGCTCTGAGCTGTATACTGCGGGGCTCTGCGCTGTATACTGCGGGGCTCTGCGCTGTATACTGCGGGGCTCTGCGCTGTATGCTGCGGGGCTCTGAGCTGTATGCTGGGGGCTCTGAGCTGTATGCTGCGGGGCTCTGCGCTGTATGCTGCGCGGCTCTGCCCTGTATGCTGCGCTGTATGCTGCGCTGTATGCTGCGCAGCTCTGCGCTGTATGCTGCGCGGCTCTGCGCTGTATGCTGCGCGGCTCTGCGCTGTATGCTGCGCGGCTCTGCGCTGTATGCTGCGCGGCTCTGCGCTGTATGCTGCGCGGCTCTGCGCTGTATGCTGCGCGGCTCTGCGCTGTATGCTGCGCGGCTCTGCGCTGTATACTGCGCGGCTCTGCGCTGTATACTGCGGGGCTCTGCGCTGTATACTGCGGGGCTTTGCGCTGTATGCTGCGGGGCTCTGCGCTGTATGCTGCGGGGCTATGCGCTGTATGCTCCGTGGCTCTGCGCTGTATGCTGCGCGGCTCCGCGCTGTATGCTGCGCGGCTACGTGCTGTATAATGCGCGGCTCCGCGCTGTATACTGCGCGGCTCCGCGCTGTATACTGCGCGGCTCTGCGCTGTATACTGCGGGGCTCTGCGCTGTATGCTGCGGGGCTCTGCGCTGTATGCTGCACGGCTCTGCGCTGTATGCTGCGCGGCTCTGCGCTGTATGCTGCGGGGCTCTGCGCTGTAAGCTGCGCGGCTCTGCGCTGTATGCTGCGCGGCTCTGCGCAGTATACTGCGGGGCTCTGCGCTGTATGCTGCGGGGCTCTGCGCTGTATGCTGCGCGGCTCTGCGCCGTATGCTGCGCGGCTCCGCGCTGTATGCTGCGGAGCTTTGCGCTGTATGCTGCGCGGCTCTGCGCTGTATGCTGCACGGCTCTGCGCTGTATGCTGCGCGGCTCTGCGCTGTATGCTGCGCGGCTCTGTGCTGTATACTGCGGGGCTCTGCGCTGTATACTGCGGGGCTCTGCGCTATATGCTGCGGGGCTCTGCGCTGTATACTGTAATAATAATAAGACTACAGATAGTCCTTTGGAATTGTGCTGTGCTGTCACTTTAAGAGCTGATATTATCTGACAAAACTGACCTGGTGGAGTTGATAGGCGTTGGCATAGTAACTGTGTCTGACTGCGCATATCAATGAGCTAATCAGCCAGGTGGCATTTGGCAGTTAAGTTATTTTTAGAAATTGCCTCAGAAACCAGCCCATTTTAAACGGATAGGAAAATTTCCCTATTGAAATGCATTGAAACAATGCTTTCCAATGAGGGGGAAACAATTTTCAAATGCAAATTGCGCCAAAACTACAAATCCGATCGACCTGAAAATAACTTAGCACACCTCTCGTGGACGCTGGCTTCGAAATGACACCTCACTGGAGTCTGTGCATTAACTGCGAAAAAAAGCCTAATAATAATAATAATAATAAGAAGAAGAAGTTTACCACGGTGGAATAACAGTATAGTGCTTTGTTCCAAAGCACTATAATTATTGTTACAAATTAAAATATTGTATATGTACAATTACTTTCTAATTACTCCCAAGTGGTGGTAATAATCTGGAATCTAAACAGCGGTGCCTGCGCAGTAGCATCTACTAGAACCTGAACATTTTAATTAAGATTTTTTTTTTTTAACAAAACTATATTTCTAAATAACATGAAGATTAACCCCTTAGTGACAGAGCCAATTTGGTACTTAATGACCGAGCCAATTTTTACAATTCTGACCACTGTCACTTTAAGAGGTTATAACTCTGGAACGCTTTATCGGATCCCACTGATTCTGAGATTGTTTTTTCGTGACATATTGTACTTCAAGTTAGTGGTAACATTTCTTCGATATTACTTGCGATTATTTATGAAAAAAATGGAAATATGGCGAAAATTTTTAAAGTTTTGCAATTTTCAAACTTTGTATTTTTATGCCCTTAAATCAGAGAGATATGTCACAAAAAATAGTTAATAAATAACATTTCCCACATGTCTACTTTACATTAGCACAATTTTGGAAACAATTTTTTTTTTTGTTAGGGAGTTATAAGGGTTAAAAGTTGACCAGCAATTTCTCATTTTTACAACACCATTTTTTTTTAGGGACCACATCTCATTTGAAGTCATTTTGAGGGGTCTATATGATAGAAAATAACCAAGTGTGACACCATTCTAAAAACTGCACCCCTCAAGCTGCTCAAAACCACATTCAAGAAGTTTATTAACCCTTTACGTACTTCACAGGAACTGAAACAATGTGGAAGAAAAAAATGAACATTTAACTTTTTTTTGCAAACATTTTACTTCAGAACCATTTTTTTTAATTTTCACAAGTGTAAAAACAGAAATTTAACCACAAATTTTGTTGTGCAATTTTTCCTGAATACGCCGATACCCCATATGTGGAGGTAAACCACTGTTTGGGCGCACCGCAGAGCTTGGAAGTGAAGGAGCACCGTTTGACTGTTTCAATGCAGAATTGGCTGGAATTGAGATCAGACGCCATGTCGCGTTTCGGGAGCCCCTAATGTGCCTAAACAGTGGAAACCCCCCACAAGTGATACCATTTTGGAAACTAGACCCCTTAAGGAACTTATCTAGATGTGTGGTGAGCACTTTGAACCCCCAAGTGCTTCACAGAAGTTTATAACGTAGAGCCGTGAAAATAAAAAATAGCATTTGTTTTCACAAAAATGATTTTTTCGCCCACAAATTCTTATTTTCACAAGGGTAACAGGAGAAATTAGACCACAAAAGTTGTTGTGCAATTTCTCCTGAGTACGTCAATACCCCATATGTGGGGGTAAACCACTGTTTAGGCGCACCGCAGAGCTTGGAAGTGAAGGAGCACCGTTTGACTTTTTCAATGCAGAATTGGCTGGAATTGAGATCGGATGCCATGTCGCGTTTGGAGAGCCCCTGATGTGCCTAAACAGTGGAAACCCCCCACAAGTGATACCATTTTGGAAACTAGACCCCTTAAGGAACTTATCTAGATATTCGGTGAGCACTTTGAACCCCCAAGTGCTTCACAGAAGTTTATAACGTAAAGCCGTGAAAATAAAAAAATCGAATTTTTTCTACAAAAATGATCTTTTTGCCCCCAAATTTTTATTTTACCAAGGGTAACAGGAGAAAATGGACACCAGAACTTGTTGTACAATTTGTCTTGAGTACGCCGACACCCCGTATGTGGGGGTAAACCACTGTTTGGGTGCATGGCTGAGCTCGGAAGCAAAGGAGCGCCATTTGACTTTTCAATGCAAAATTGACTGGAATTGAGATCGGACGCCATGTCGCGTTTGGAGAGCCCCTGATGTGCCTAAACAGTAGAAACCCCCTAAAAGTGACCCCATTTTGGAAACTAGACCCCCCATGGAACTTATCTAGATGTGTAGTGAGTACTTTGAATGCCCAAGTGCATCACAGAAGTTTATAATGCAGAGTCGTGAAAATAAAAAATATATTTTTTTTAACAATAAAGATTTTTTAGCCCCCAAGTTTTTATTTTCACAAGGGTAACAAGAGAAATTGGACCCCAAAAGTTGTTGTCCAATTTGTCCTGAGTATGCTGGTACCCAATATGTGGGGGTAAACCACTGTTTGGGCGCACGGCAGAGCTCGGAAGAGAAGGAGCGCCATTTTGGAATTCAGACTTTGATAGAATTGTCTGTGGGTGTTATGTTGCGTTTGCAGAGCCCCTGATGTACCTAAACAGTAGAAACCCCCCACAAGTGACCAAATTTTGGAAACTAGACCCCCTAAGGAACTTATCTAGATATGTGGTGAGAACTTTGAATGCTCAAGTGCTTCACAGAAGTTTATAATGCATAGTAGTGAAAATAAAAAAATATTTTTTTTTCCCACAAAAAAGATTTTTTTAGCCCCCAAATTTTTATTTTCACAAGGGTAACAAGAGAAATTGGACCCCAAAAGTTGTTGTCCAATTTGTCCTGAGTATGCTGGTACCCAATATGTGGGGGTAAACCACTGTTTGGGCGCACGGCAGAGCTCGGAAGAGAAGGAGCGCCATTTTGGAATTCAGACTTTGATAGAATTGTCTGTGGGTGTTATGTTGCGTTTGCAGAGCCCCTGATGTACCTAAACAGTAGAAACCCCCCACAAGTGACCAAATTTTGGAAACTAGACCCCCTAAGGAACTTATCTAGATATGTGGTGAGAACTTTGAATGCTCAAGTGCTTCACAGAAATTTATAATGCAGAGTAGTGAAAATAAAAAAATATTTTTTTTTCCCACAAAAAAGATTTTTAGCCCCCAAGTTTTTATTTTCACAAGGGTAACAGGAGAAATTGGACCCCAAAAGTTGTTGTCCAATTTGTCCTGAGTATGCTGGTACCCAATATGTGGGGGAAAACCACTGTTTGGGCGCACGGCAGAGCTCAGAAGGGAGGGAGCACCATTTGACTTTTTTAGCGCAAACTTGGCTGTCGTGTTTGGAGACCCCCCTGATGTACCTAAAAAGTGGAAACCCCCAAATTATAACTCCAACCCTAACTCCAACACACCCCTAACCCTAATCTTAACCCGATCCATAATCCTAATCACAACCCTAACGATAATCACAACCCTAACCCCAAAACAGCCCTAATCTCAACCCTAACCATAACCCTAATCAAAACCCTAAATCCAACACACCCCTAACCCTAATCCCAAACGTAACCCTAATCCCAACCCTAATCCAAACCCTAATCCCAACTCTAACCCTAACTTTAGCCCCAACCCTAACCCTAACTTTAGCCCCAACCCTAACCATAACTTTAGCCCCGTCGTCACAAAAAAAGTTCAATGTAACCTTTTTTTTGTACATCGCGTCCGCCATTTCCGCGCATGCGTGGCCGTAACTCTGCCCCCTCCTCCCCAGGACATAGACTGGGCAGCGGATGCGTTGAAAAACTGCATCCGCTGCCCACGTTGTGCACAATTTTCACAACGTGCGTCGGTACGTCGGGCCGACGCATTGCGACCGCCCCGTACCGACGCAAGTGTGATAGAAGCCTAAAGCTACTTTCACACTAGCGTCGTACTCGGCCCATCGCAGTGTGCCGGGCCGACGTACCGACGCTAGCGTTGTAAGCGCCGCACAACGGGTGCAGCGGATGCTGTTTTTTCAACGCATCCGCTGCCCCATTGTGAGGGGAGGCGGGGGCGGAGTTCCGGCCGCGCATGCGCAGTCGGAAATGGCGGACACGTCGCACAAAAAAGTTACATGTAGCTTTTTTTGTGCCGACGGTCCGCCAAAGCACGACGCATCCGTCGCACGACGGATGCGACATGTGGCAATCCGTCGCAATGCGTCGCTAATGCAAGCCAATGGAGAAAAAACGCATCCTGCAAGCACATTTGCAGGATGCGTTTTTTCTCCGACACATTGCGACGGAAGCCAAAAAACGCTAGTGTGAAAGTAGCCTAACCCTAACCCTAGCCCTAACCCTAACCCTAAATTTAGCCCCAACCCTAACCCTAGCCCTAACCCTAACTCTAGCCCTAACCCTAATTTTAGCCCCAACTCGTCTTCTCCTGCCGGCTGCACTGCGCATGCGCCCGCCATAAGGAAAAAGCCGGCTGGCAGGAGAAGACAGAAGAGGACCCAGGGACACCGGGTGAGTATGTTAGGGTCCCCGAATCCCCCTATTTCTCTGTCCTCTGATGTGTGATCACATCAGAGGACAGAGAATTACAGATCGCTTTTTTTTTTTTTTTTTTTTGCGGTCGCCGGTAAACTGTCAATTACCGGCGATCGCAAAACAGGGGTCGGTGCAAACCGACCCCGATCATGTTCTTTGGGGTCTCGGCTACCCCCGGCAGCCGAGACCCCAAAGATCTTCCGGGTGCCGGGCGTAAAGATGGCGGCGCCCATGGGGACCCACGAGGAGCACCGAGGGAGATAGGTGAGTATTGGGGGGCTACCGGAGGCCATCGGGGACCCTATTTCTCTGTCCTCCGATGTGCGATCACATCGGAGGACAGAGAAATTAAACGGCACATCGCGTTTTTTTTTTTTTTTTGTTGCGACCGCCGGTAAACGGTTAATTACCGGCGATCGCATCTCGGGGGTCGGTAAAAAACCCCCGAATCATGTTCTCTGGGGTCTCGGCTACCCTCGGCAACCGAGACCCCAGAGAAAATCCGACTCTGGGGGGCGCTATTCACTTTTTCCACAGCGCCGTTAATTAACGGCGCTGTGGTTTAAGTACCCTTAGCGGCCGCCGTTAACCCCTCTGTGACCTTAGACGTACTATCCCGTCGAGGTGACCTGGGCCTATCTGACCCTCGACGGGATAGTACGTCATAGCCGATTCGCCGCGCTCACGGGGGGAGCGCGGCCGATCGCGGCCGGGTGTCAGCTGCATATCGCAGCTGACATCCGGCACTATGTGCCAGGAGCGGTCACGGACCGCCCCCGGCACATTAACCCCCGGCACACCGCGATCAAACATGATCGCGGTGTACCGGCGGTATAGGGAAGCATCGCGCAGGGAGGGGGCTCCCTGCGGGCTTCCCTGAGACCCCCGGAGCAACGCGATGTGATCGAGTTGCTCTGAGGGTCTCCTACCTCCCTCCTCGCCGCAGGTCCCGGATCCAAGATGGCCGCGGCATCCGGGTCCTGCAGGGAGGGAGGTGGCTTACCGAGTGTCTGCTCAGAGCAGACACTTGGTAAGCCTGCAGCCCTGCACAGCAGATCGTCGATCTGACAGAGTGCTGTGCACACTGCCAGATCAATGATCTGTGATGTCCCCCCCTGGGACAAAGTAAAAAAGTAAAAAAAAAAATTCCCCACATGTGTGTAAAAAAAAAATAAAAAAAATATCCTAAATAAAGAAAAAAAAAAAAAATTATTCCCATAAATACATTTCTTTAGCTAAATAAAATAAAAAAAACAATAAAAGTACACATATTTAGTATCGCCGCGTCCGTAACGACCCCACCTATAAAACTGCCCCACTAGTTAACCCCTTCAGTAAACACCGTAAGAAGAAGAAAAAAAAAAACGAGGCAAAAAACAACGCTTTATTACCATACCGCCGAACAAAAAGTGGAATAACACGCGATCAAAAAGACTGATATAAATAACCATGGTACCGCTGAAAACGTCATCTTGTCCCGCAAAAAACGAGCCGCCATACAGCATCATCAGAAAAAAAATTAAAAAGTTATAGTCCTGAGAATAAAGCAATACCAAAATAATTATTTTTTCTATAAAATAGTTTTTATCGTATAAAAGCGCCAAAACATAAAAAAATGATATAAATGAGATATCGCTGTAATCGTACTGACCCGACGAATAAAACTGCTTTATCAATTTTACCAAACGCGGAACGGTATAAACCCCTCCCCCAAAAGAAATTCATGAATAGCTGGTTTTTGATCACTCTGCCTCACAAAAATCGGAATAAAAAGCGATCAAAAAATGTCACGTGTCCGAAAATGTTACCAATAAAAACGTCAACGCGTCCCGCAAAAAACAAGATCTCACATAACTCTGTGGACTCAAATATGGAAAAATTACAGCTCTCAAAATGTGGTAACGCAAAAAATATTTTTTGCAATGAAAAGCGTCTTTCAGTGTGTGACGGCTGCCAATCATAAAAACCCGCTATAAAAGTAAATCAAACCCCCCTTCATCACCCCCTTAGTTAGGGAAAAATAAAAAAATTAAAAAATGTATTTATTTCCATTTTCCCATTAGGGTTAGGGCTAGAGTTAGGACTAGAGTTAGGGCTAGGGTTAGGGTTAGGGCAAGGGTTAGGGCTAGGGTTAGGGTTGGGGCTAGGGTTAGGGCTAGAGTTAGGACTAGAGTTAGGGCTAGGGTTAGGGCAAGGGTTAGGGCTAGGGTTGGGGCTAGGGTTAGGGCTAGAGTTAGGACTAGAGTTAGGGCTAGGGTTAGGGTTAGGGCAAGGGTTAGGACTAGGGTTAGGGCTAGGGTTGGGGCTAGGGTTAGGGCTAGGGTTAGGGCTAGGGTTGGGGATAGGGTTAGGGCTAGGGTTAGGGCTAGGGTTAGGGCTAGTGTTACGGCTAGTGTTAGGGCTAGTGATAGGGCTAGGGTTATTGCTAGGGTTAGGGCTAGGGTTAAGGCCCCGTCTCACATAGCGAGATCGCTAGCGAGATCGCTGCTGAGTCACAAGTTTTGTGACGCAACAGCGACCTCCATAGCGATCTCGCTATGTGTGACACGTACCAGCGATCAGGCCCCTGCTGTGAGATCGCTGGTCGTGTCGGAATGGCCTGGACCTTTTTTTGGTCGTTGAGGCCCCGCTGACATCGCTGAATCGGTGTGTGTGACACCGATCCAGCGATGTCTTCACTGGTAACCAGGGTAAACATCGGGTTACTAAGCGCAGGGCCGCGCTTAGTAACCCGATGTTTACCCTGGTTACCAGCGTAAATGTAAAAAAAAAACAAACAGTACATACTCACCATCTGATGTCCGTCAGGTCCCTTGCCGTCTGCTTCCTGCTCTCACTGACTGCCGGCCGTACAGTGAGAAGTGAGAGCACAGCAGTGACGTCACCGCTGCGCTCTGCTCTCACTGTACGGCCGGATCTCAGTCAGAGCAGGAAGCAGACGGCAAGGGACCTGGACACCGAAAGGCGAGTATGTACTGTTTGTTTTTTTTGGTAACCAGGGTAAACATCGGGTTACTAAGCGCGGCCCTGCGCTTAGTAACCCGATGTTTACCCTGGTTACCCGGGTGCTGCAGGGGGACTTCGGCATCGTTGAAGACAGTTTCAACGATGCCGAAGTCGTTCCCCTGATCGTTGGTCGCTGGAGAGAGCGGTCTGTGTGACAGCTCCCCAGCGACCACACAGCGACTTACCAACGATCACGGCCAGGTCGTATCGCTGGTCGTGATCGTTGGTAAATCGCTTAGTGAGACGGGGCCTTTAGGGTTGGAGCTACAGTTAGGGTTGGGGCTAAAGATAGGGTTAGGGTTTGGATTACATTTACGGTTGGGAATAGAGTTGGGTGTGTCTGGGTTAGAGGAGTGGTTAGGGTTACCGTTGGGATTAGGGTTAGGGATGTGTTTGGATTAGGGTTTCAGTTATAATTGGGGGGTTTCCACTGTTTAGGCACATCAGGGGCTCTCCAAACGGGACATGGCATCCGATCTGAATTCCAGCCAATTCTGCGTTGAAAAAGGAAAACAGTGCTCCTTCCCTTCAGAGCTCTCCCGTGTGCCCAAACAGGGGTTTACCCCAACATATTGGGTATCAGCGTACTCAGGACAAATTGGACATCATCTTTTGGGGTCCAATTTCTCCTGCTACCCTTGGGAAAATACAAAACTGGGGGCCAAAAAATAAGTTTTGTGGGAAAAAAAAGATTTTTTATTTTCACGGCTCTGCGTTGTAAACTGTAGTGAAACACTTGGGGGTTCAAAGTTCTCACAACACATCTAGATAAGTTCCTTGGGGGGTCTAGTTTCCAATATGGGGTCACTTGTGGGGGGTTTGTACTGTTTGGGTACATCAGGGGCTCTGCAAATGCAACGTGACGCCTGCAGACCAATCCATTTAAGTCTGCATTCCAAATGGCGCTCCTTCCCTTCCGAGCTCTGTCATGCGCCCAAACAGTGGTTCCCCCCCACATATGGGGTATCAACGTACTCAGGACAAATTGGACAACAACTTTTGGAGCCCAATTTATCCTGATACCCTTGTGAAAATACAAAATTGGGGGCTAAAAAATCATTTTTGTGAAAAAAAAAAGAATTTTTATTTTCACGGCTCTGCGTTATAAACTGTAGTGAAACACTTGGAGGTTCAAAGCTCTCAAAACACATCTAGATAAGTTCCTTAGGGGGTCTACTTTCCAAAATGGTGTCACTTGTGGGGGGTTTTAATGTTTAGGCACATCAGGGGCTCTGCAAACGCAACATGGCATCCCATCTTAATTCCAGTCAATTTTGCATTGAAAAGTAAAATAGCGCTCCATCCCTTCCGAGCTCTGCTATGCGCCCAAACAGTGGTTTACCCCCACATATGGGGTATCGTCGTACTCAGGACAAATTGCACAACAACTTTTGTGCTCTAATTTCTTCTCTTACCCTTGGGAAAATAAAAAATTGGGGGCGAAAAGATCATTTTTGTGAAAAAATATGATTTTTTATTTTTACGGCTCTGCATTATAAACTTCTGTGAAGCACTTGTTGGGTCAAAGTGCTCACCACACATCTAGATAAGTTCCTTAGGGGGTCTACTTTCCAAAATGGTGTCACTTGTGGGGGGTTTCAATGTTTAGGCACATCAGGGGCTCTCCAAATGCAACATGGCGTCCCATCTCAATTCCAGTCAATTTTGCATTGAAAAGTCAAATGGCGCTCCTTCCCTTCCGAGCTCTGCCCTGCGCCCAAACAATGGTTTACACCCACATATGGGGTATCAGCGTACTCAGGACAATTTGCACAACAATTTTTGGGGTCCAATTTCTTCTCTTACCCTTGGGAAAATAAAAAATTGGGGGCGAAAAGATCATTTTTGTGAAAAAATATGATTTTATATTTTTACCGCTCTGCATTATAAACTTCTGTGAAGCACTTGTTGGGTCAAAGTGCTCACCACACATCTAGATAAGTTCCTTAGGGGGTCTACTTTCCAAAATGGTGTCACTTGTGGGGGGTTTCAATGTTTAGGCACATCAGGGGCTCTCCAAATGCAACATGGCGTCCCATCTCAATTCCAGTCAATTTTGCATTGAAAAGTCAAATGGCGCTCCTTCCCTTCCGAGCTCTGCCCTGCGCCCAAACAATGGTTTACACCCACATATGGGGTATCAGCGTACTCAGGACAAATTGCACAACAATTTTTGGGGTCCAATTTCTTCTCTTACCCTTGGGAAAATAAAAAATTGGGGGCGAAAAGATCATTTTTGTGAAAAAATATGATTTTTTATTTTTACCGCTCTGCATTATAAACTTCTGTGAAGCACTTGTTGGGTCAAAGTGCTCACCACACATCTAGATAAGTTCCTTAGGGGGTCTACTTTCCAAAATGGTGTCACTTGTGGGGGGTTTCAATGTTTAGGCACATCAGGGGCTCTCCAAATGCAACATGGCGTCCCATCTCAATTCCAGTCAATTTTGCATTGAAAAGTCAAATGGCGCTCCTTTCCTTCCGAGCTCTGCCATGCGCCCAAACAGTGGATTACCCCCACATATGGGGTATCAGCGTACTCAGGACAAATTATACAACAAATTTTGGGGTCTATTTTCTCCTGTTACCCTTGGTAAAATAAAACAAATTGGATCTGAAATAAATTTTGTGTGAAAAAAAGTTAAATGTTCATTTTTATTTAAACATTCCAAAAATTCCTGTGAAACACCTGAAGGGTTAATAAACTTCTTGAAAGTGGTTTTGAGTACCTTGAGGGGTGCAGTTTTTAGAATGGTGTCACACTTGGGTATTTTCTATCATATAGACCCCTCAAAATGACTTCAAATGAGATGTGGTCCCTAAAACAAAATGGTGTTGTAAAAATGAGAAATTGCTGGTCAACTTTTAACCCTTATAACTCCGTCACAAAAAAAAATTTTGGTTCCAAAATTGTGCTGATGTAAAGTAGGCATGTGGGAAATGTTACTTATTAAGTATTTTGCGTGACATATGTCTGTGATTTAAGGGCATAAAAATTAAAAGTTGGAAAATTGCGAATTTTTCAAAATTTTCGCCAAATATTCGTTTTTTTCACAAATAAACGCAACTTATATCGAAGAAATTTTACCACTATCATGAAGTATAATATGTCACGAGAAAACAATGTCAGAATCGCCAAGATCCGTTGAAGCGTTCCAGAGTTATAACCTCATAAAGGGACAGTGGTCAGAATTGTAAAAATTGGCCCGGTCATTAACGTGCAAACCACCCTTGGGGGTGAAGGGGTTAAAAGGCGTATCGGCGGTCGTTAAGGGGTTAAAAAAACCCAAACAACATAATTCTATGCAGTGCGTAAAATAGGGGGGACAGGTCCCTGAGGGATCAGTGACTGTCATAAGCCATTCTGATGAATATGTAAGCAGAGCACCAAATGAAGACCCCCCCAGAGGCCGCAATGGAGAATGAGAATATCATTAACAGAAAACTGCAAATAAAGATTAAACAACAACTACAGTATACAGTATAACGGCGCCGACCTGACACTGTGTGTAGGTTACTGTGCACAATCCTGCTGACAGGCTCCCTTCAAAGAGAAACCTAACAGGTCTGTGAGAGCCAGAATTCTTGCTGGTTGGTAGGTGATCAAATACTTATTTCATGCTATAAAATGCTATTTAATTATTTAAAAATCATACAGTGCTATTTTCTGGTTATTATTTTTAGATTCTGTCTCTCCCAGTTGAAGTGTACCTACATTAAAAATTACAGACCTCTCCATTCTTTGTAGGTGGGGAAACTTGAAAAATCAGCAGTGCATCAAATACTTATTTTCCCCACTGTACATAAGGATTTCTTATGCGTCAGAGGTTTCAGAGATGGAGAAGAGACTATACCTGGGTCATTTTGGGCAATTCCTTTTCTGTGCTTTTATCCTTCTCTCTTGCCAAGTCTTTAAGCATTTGCTTTAGCTGTTTTTGATAATCCTTTTCCCCACCTGTAAATACCATAAACTTAAAATCTCATCTAAGTAAATAACAAGACATTTAATGGTCAAGGAGAAATAATAATGAGCACATACTGTTTGGTTTTGTAAGCTTCAATGGTCTGGTAGTTGATAACAATGGCCCCTTAAGTGGTGATTGACAGTCATGGTCACTCTCCGTAAGAGCTGTCAACAAAAAAAAAAAGTCAAGTTGACCAAAACAGCAAAATGAATACAAACATTTAAAAAAAGATGAAAACATCGCATTCCGGAAAAAAACGCAGCATGTTCATTCTTTGTGCGGAATAGCGAGGATTCCGCACACATAGGAATGCATTGATCCGCTTACTTCCCGCATGGGGCATGGGGCTATGCCCACCATGCGCAAGGTAAGCGGATCATGTGCGGTTGGTACCCAGGGTGGAGACTCTCCTCCAGGCCCTGGGAACCATATACCTGTAAAAAAAAAAAAAGAATGACAATAAAAAATCGTGATATTCTCACCTTCTGGCGTCCCCTGCAGCCTTCCCGCTCCTCACAATGCTCCCGTTCCCAGTAATGTCTTGCGACAATGACCTGTGGTGAAGTAGCGGTCTCGAGTGATGCTACGTAATCTGGGGTCATTGCCGTGAGGCATTACTGGGAACGGGAGTTGCCGGGAACATCGCGAGGAGCAGGAAGGCTGCGGGGGCCGCCGGAAGGTGAGAATATCACGATTTTTTAAAATTATTTTTAACATTATATCTTTTTACTATTGATGCTGCATAGGCAATTTCCGCGGCAATTCTGCAGCGTGTGCACATAGCCTAAGTGTGACTGTAATGAGAGGAAAGCAGTCTGTTAGGCTTCCTTGTTTACAGTATGACAGCAGCAGGCCCTCTGGAGGAGTAAGTGTCCCCCAACCTACCCCTGTGCCCACTGTCCCATAGTCAGTGTTACACTTCTGGAAGGACAAGCCACTTCGATCATCATTGAAGGTATATCTTGAAGACGAAACTAAGGTTTACAGCTAGTAATGTCACTTTTCCAACAGTAACTTTTCAAATTATTTCACATTCTGCTTTTTTTATGCAATACTGACAACTTTTCATCACCTTTTGATTTGTACATACATGGTGGCATAGCCATCGGTATGACATTAGCCTGTGTACACACATCTAGGCTGATATTTTTATGATCCATACATCTCACCTGGTGGTATATGGAGTCTATATAACAACTTGATTTTTTCGTTCATCTCACCATGGTAAATAATGTCTGAAAGCAAAAATAAATAAATAAAACACATTATGGATATCAATTGATCATATAACGGCAGCCTGCCATAACTAAACCTGCACACTATAGAATCCTTAGTTTGATCATACACAAATAAAATTACCTAAACACCATGCAAAAGACTTGAACTCAATGAGAAGGTCCTGATTTTCATCCAATATCCGGAACATCCTTTCTGCTAAAACTTCAGTGTGAGAACCCCAGGGCCAAGGCGAACACAACTTGAAGAGGGATGCAAACTGGCGACTATCGATCTTGTACTGTTCTGCATAAGGCCGTCTTGGGTCATGGCGCTCAACTAATGAAGAGATCCCTTCCCAGTAACAACTGATGAAATGCTCTCTCTGAAACGAAACAAGACAGATTTAGGTGAGAGAATGGTTCATAAATTATACTCCCATTATAAATCTCATCACTTGTCATCTGTCTGCCTAAAGATGGAAAAATTGAGAGGTGATTTATATTACCTCTGATGGTATTTCTTTTAGGCTAGGATCCTACAGGACTCAAACTGACCACATTAGTCTTCATCATTTCCGCCTATATCAATTTTTTGGGGTGATCAATAAAGTCCATGGGTGACAAAATGTATAAACTAATGGAAACTGATGTGAATCTATCATCAGTATGATTAGCTGCAGACCAGGCATTAGCCAAGTATATGTCATGCAGCTCAGATTTCAGAACATTTAGGCCCCGATTCATCAAGCAGTTTTATGGCCTAAAGCTACTTGAGATGACACAAAGTCTTTGCACAACTCTTGGTAGCACAAAAAATGTCTGACTTTTGGCAGTTTTATGCCAGTCCAGGCCAACTCCACTCACTTTTTGAAAACTGGACAGAGCTTAGCTGGAGAGGGTAGAGCCAAACTCACTCAGCGATGTCATCAACAGTTTGACCACAAAAGTGTCGTAAATTACGACAGAAATGTACCCCAGTACCTGATGGAGCAAATTTTGGCCGGCAGCTGAAAGATGGACCAAATTCATTAGGAGGCGTATCTTACTCCAGCGCACTCTTCATCAAAACTGGTGTGCAAAAAAACATTTATGAATCGGGGCCTTGGACTGGAATATGCAGCCAAAAAACAATTGGTGTAGCCTTACAATCTCCCTTTTCTAGAAGAATATAGCATGAGACAAATGCGCAAAGCAATTGCTACATTTCCACTGCAAATCCTCAGCAATAAATTATGATAACCGTTCTACAGCCAAATTGATTCAGACACAAAAACAGTTGAACTTGACTAATTTTGTGGCGCTGACAACTAATATGATACTTAAATTTGCTGGCTGGCTCTAATTTTCAAGATCCAGAAGAGGCTGTAATCACTTATCACAACTTTCATGCAGGCATATTGAACACTTGCGTCTTTGTTATTTCATCATCACTATTGCATTGTTAGTAGCCAATTAAACCTTATAGTCTGTAACTGTGGTAACCATCGGACATGAAGAGATACCAAACTTATGTTTTATTAATAATATATAAAATTTAACATTAAAAAGACAAGGCAAAAAAAGCCTCCAAAGAAAAAGGGGCAGATACCGCAACTCGGATCAAAAAAATGCAGAAATTAAGTATTAGGCTGATTTCACATTTGCGGTTGTGTCCGCAGCGTTTCTGAAGCATACATCTGCATGTGTCTTCATTTCATATCTTTATCATTGTAGACGCAGGTGCATGAGTTCACCTGCTTCATTTCGCGGTCTACGGCTGGTCGCGGCTAACGCACCATGTTAGAATTTTTGTGGCGTCCAATTTCCACCGCCATACGGATGCGGACGCTTGCAGAAGGAGTGCATCAAAACAACCCATTACAGTCTATGGGAACGCATAGGAACGCAAGGACATTCGTTCGCTTGCACAAGGGTCTATATACAGAAATCCCGTGAGCCACGCCTATTGGGAGTGGCTTGCGTCAATGAAATTCTTCTTGAAAAATTTTTTCATAACAAACGCATGTGCAAATACAACGCGAATGCAAGCAAACGTTGCGGTTTTTTTTATCCGTCATGCGTAAGTTGATGCGGACAAAAAACGCAGCGTTCTCATGCATTTTGCCATGCGTTTGCAGTTGCGTACGAAATGCTGCGGACTCGACCGCAAATGTGAACCTAGCCTAACAGCAGCTCAGCTCCAGCCACGGCTGTTAGTCACAGATGCCAGCTATGTAAAACAGCCAGAATCTACCATTTGTGGATTGGGCTCAGACTCCTGCTCAAATGCAGGAAGGGGTTAAATACATATTTGTTCATTTCCACATACTAAAGTGGAACAATATTACTGATATATCAGGAGTATAAACAGGTATGGCCATGCCACAGTGCACGCACAGATGACAGGTACGGTAAGTATGTACAGCAGTAGAACTACATTTAGATGGATGTGCCTAAGACGTTTCAGATGTCCAGATCCTTACTCTTACCTTAAACATGTCAAAAATATCTTCCAAATCTTCCTGAAGAAAAGACACATCAGGGGCAACAACTCTAAGCTAAAAAGGAAAGACACCTCTGGTGAGATTTAATGTGTGTCAAAGGAAGAAATGAGAGAGAACTACAACTCTCAGAAATTAGACACAGAACATCTGTGCAAACAATCTATCTATATATATAATTGTCTAAGGGGCACTTCCGTCTGTCTGTTTGTCTGTCTGTCACAGAAATCCTGCGTCGCTGATTGGTCGCGACCAATCAGCCATGGGCACAGTCCGGCCGCGAATTCGCCCCTTCCTACTCTGTCAGTGCCCCCTCCAGTCAGCGCTCAAACAGGGTTAATGGCTGCGTTACACCGAGTTATGCCGTGGTGTAACGCAGTCTGTTAACGCTGCTATTAACCCTGTGTGACCAACTTTTTACTATTGATGCTGCCTATGCAGCATCAGGGTGGATAAAAATCAATGTTTTTTTTAAAAAATCAAAAAAATCGGATTTTTTTTATTTAAATCGGATTTTTTTGATTTAAATCGGATTTTTTTCAATAAACTGCTTTTTGAGGAAAATATTTTACCATCCAAAGGTTCTTCCATCATGAGATAAAGCTGAGTTGTTTAACTCAGTAGAATAAAGGCTGTATATGTGTAACATTCACAATGCCATGCTCTTCCAGAGGTTTCTGTAGGATGCTGACTATCCAACAAGTTTGGGCATGTCAACTGAATGGAAAAAGAAACTAAACCAAAAGTGAAACCAAGCTAGAAGTGTGGAATTAAAGGGGCAGTATGAACAAAATGTGGAGGCTATTAATAGTTTATACAATTAAGACATGCTGCTTTTAAACACCTACCTATTGCCATATAGTAAAACAAAAAAGATTTTTACTTACTTTGGGGTCCCCCCCTCACCCTGGCGTTAGATCGTTGCCCCTAGTTTCGTCCGTGTAACTATGGGCGCACATGCGCACTGCTCTCACTTCTCATTTTAATCGTGATTTATATTAAAAAAAACCTTTTGATTTAAATCAGTGATTTAAATCATGATTAAAATCATGATTTAAATCGATCCGATTTAAATAGAAAAAAATCTTTTGATTTAAATCGCGATTTAAATCATGATTTAAATCGGCGTGATTTAAATCAATCCACCCTGTGCAGCATCAATAGTAAAAAGATCTAATGTTAAAAATAATAAACAAAATAAAAAATCATTATATTCTCACCTTCCGTCGCCTTTCCCGCTGCTCCTCGCGACGCTCCGGTCCATGCATTGGGGTCTCGCGAGATGATGACGTAGCAGTCTTGCGAGCCTGCTACGTCATCATCTCGCAAGACCGCAATGCATTCTTGGGACCGGAGCGTCGCGAGGAGCAGCGGGAAAGGCGACGGAAGGTGAGAATATAATGACCGGCCGGGCACGACCAATCAGCGACAGGCGCAGTCCGGCCGTGAATTGGCGTGGTTTTTGAACCACACTTCGCTGATTGGTCGCGCCCGGCCAGCCAAATCCTGTGTATTCATTGCATTATTCTTAAATCTTCAAAAATAAACTACATACAGTACATATTCTAGAATACCCGATGCGTATCGGGCTACCATCTAGTCTACTATATAATTGTCTAATTCTGTCTGTTTGTCTGTAATGGAAATCCCGCGTCGCTGATTGGTCGCGCCAGCAGACCGCGACCAATCAGCGACAGGTGCAGTCCGGCCGTAGTTCAGTCACAGTGCGACATAGTTCAGTCACGTTCACTGAACACGTTCAGTCAGTCAGAATATTCTAGAACACCCGATGCGTAAGAATCAGGCCACAATCTAATGTAGTTATTCAATATTCTCCTAGAGAAATCATGACAGGGCTTTCATCATGTAGAACGTGCTCCATACTTGTGTACTGAGAATAAATAATCCCAACACAGTATGAAACAGAGACCTGTTGTATGAGATTATCATTAAGGCTATATGCTCCCCAAATATCTGATATTAGTGGAGTCATAGGCTGGGCTGTTTGTGATTCTGTCCTACAGAGATCAGAGGCCCATGCATGAAGCAATATTTCTATTCTAGATTCTGTTTTAGTGAAATAACAGGCAGGTTTGCCTTTGGGGAATGTGCACATTAAAGGAAATCTGTCAGCAGGATTTGCTATGTAATCTGATAGCAGCATAATGTAGGGACACAGATCCTGATTCCTGGTGGGAGAATTATTGGACTAACAGGCACAAGGGCAGCTTATCCTGTAGTGATTATGTCCTGCTGATAAAACACTGGTAGAATTGGAACAGCAAAACACAGTAAGTGACACATCACTGGAATCAGACTCGGTTCCCCTAACATCAAGCTGCTCTCAGATTACATAGCAAAAACCTACTGACAGATTCCCCTTCATAGGTGCTGACAACAATGTTAATTCCATTACAGGGAACCAGTCATGTAATTTTTTGCATTGATGCAATGTGCATCACTAACATGTTTTTTTTCATTAAAATCGGCTAATCAAGTGCAAAAAGCACTTTTATATAGTTAGATCATACCTGCTCATTTAGCTATAGGGGTGTGCTTTATTTTCGTTCAGTCACAGGTGTCAATTTCACTGATGTTCTGGGTTGTGGTTTTGTCACACGAATGCGTTGTAAAGTCCCGTGATTGCGCAGTGTCGAGCAGGGAGCCGCACTTGCTACACACTGTGCAAGCACGGCACCAAGCTCCACACTGCGCAATCACAGCTCCATGCTACACCCTGCGCAAGCACGGAAAATTTAATTGCGAGGGTGGCGACATCCGTGACTGAACAAAAAAGAAGCACCCCCCGTTACTAAATGAGCAGCTATGATCTAACTATATTAAGTGCTTTTTGGACATTATTACACAGCTGTTTTTAATGAAAAAAAACATGTTCAGGACGCACATTGCATCACTAACAACGCACTGGGGACAGTTTACATGCTAAAAAGGAAGTGGCTGGTTCCCTTTAACTACCCACAAGGTACTTACAACATTTTGTTTTGTAGTGTCCTCATGGCTTTGAAGAACCTGAATCCTATTTTTACAGCGCAAGTGTTCAATTTGTTCAACAGAGCCGTTGCCAAATTTCTGGAATGACATAAAATCAATCAATCAGTTCTCTTCATGGGAATAGCAAAATGATAAACTGATCACTTTAAAAGCGAGAACCTCTGTGCACAAGTGACACAAGCACTAAATGATCGTATTGACTGAGACAGAGATGATGCCATAACAAGAATACAGCAGACTTGACCTGGCCTCAGACTTTAGATATCGGTGTGTATATATTAGGGTGCCAAGGATATGCATGGTAAAAATTAGGTAGCAAGTTTTTGAAGGTCTTACCCCCTAATTTTGTTCCCTTTTGGTCATAGATATTTAAAAAAAATTATTATTATTTTTTTTTTTAAGATTAGTTATCATTTACTGGTTGCTCAATGGCACATCATATTGCAGTTTTAAATGTTTGTTTAGTATTTATCGTCATGCATATCCCGCGCTATGTATGGTATGTTATGCCGTTTACCGATCAGATTAATTGATTTTATATTTTGATAGATTGACGCAGCGATACCAAATGTGTTTTTTTTTTTTTTTTTTTAACCCTTTAATTTTCAATGGGGCGAAAGGGGGGTGATCTGAAGTTTTAGGTTTTTTATAAATAGTATATCCAGTTAAAGATATGATGACTAACTGAGTGTTTATTGTGTGTACAATATTGTGGAAAATGAGAAACATGGAATAATTCACATGCCTTGAGCAAGTGGTAAATCTAAATTTAATGTCAACATATTTTACATGGTGAATCCTTATGCAAAAAGGAACAAATTTGAGGGGTAAGACTTACCAATGTGCAAAGTTCATCTTTCCTTGACACATATATATATATATATATATATATATATACATACACACACACACATATACACCCACATATATATATATATATATATATATATATATATATATATATATATATATATATATATATATACACATACATACAGTACATATACGTATACATGTATACATATGCATACAGTACATGACTATGAAAATTGTACATTCACACTGAAGGCACAAAACTATGAATTTACACATGTGGAATTATATACTTAAAAAAGTGTGAAACAGCTGAAATTGTGTCTTATATTCTAGGTTCTTCAAAGTAGCCACCTTTTGCTTTGATGACTGCTTTGCACACTCTTGGCATTCTCTTGATGAGCTTCAAGAAGTAGTCACCGGTGTGCCCTGTCAGGTTTAATAAGTGGGATGTCTTGCCTTATAAATGGGGTTGGGACCATCAGTTGTGTTGTGCAGAAGTCTGGTGGATATACAGCTGATAGTCCTACTGAAAAGACTGTTAGAATTTGTATTATCGCAAGAAAAAAGCAGCCAAGTTAAGAAAAACGAGTGGCCATCATTACTTTAAGAAATGAAGGTAAGTCAGTCCGAAAAATTGGGCAAACTTTGAAAGTGTCCCCAAGTGCAGTGGCAAAAACCATCAAGCGCTACAAAGAAACTGGTTCACATGAGGACTGCCCCAGGAAAGGAAGACCAAGAGTCACCTCTGCTTCTGAGGATAAGTTTATCCGAGTCACCAGCCTCAGAAATCGCAGGTTAACAGCAGCTCAGATTAGAGACCAGGTCAATGCCACACGGAGTTCTAGCAGCAGACACATCTCTACAACAACTGTTAAGAGGAGACTTTGTGCAGCAGGCCTTCATGGTAAAATAGCTGCTAGGAAACCACTGCTAAGGACAGGCAACAAGCAGAAGAGAATTGTTTGGGCTAAAGAACACAAGGAATGGACATTAGACCAGTGGAAATTTGTGCTTTGGTCTGATGAGTCCAAATTTGAGATCTTTGGTTCCAACCACCGTGTCTTTGTGCGAAGCAGAAAAGGTGAACGGATGGACTCTATATGCCTGGCTCCCACCGTGAAGCACGGAGGAGGAGGTTTGATGGTGTGGGGGTGCTTTGCTGTGACACTGTTGGGGATTTATTCAAAATTAAAGGCATACTGAACCAGCATGGCTACCACAGCATCTATAAGTATATAATTCCACATGTGTTAGTTCATTGTTTTGATGCCTTCAGTGTGAATATACAATTTTCATAGTCATGAAAATACAGAAAAACCTTTAAATGAGAAGGTGTGTCCAAACTTTTGGTCTGTACTGTATGTATATGTATATATATATATATATATATATATATATATATATATATACACACACATACATAAATACATACACACACACACATATATATATATATATATATATAGCATGCATGGAGAGAGGGCAGTTAGCCTCAGCCAGAGACCATTTGGCCGTCTTCATACTTCTAGGAATCACGGTCCGAGTACGGATTGTGATACAAGGACTGAGCTTGGGTCTCCAGGCCCAAAATCTGCAGCCTCATAGGCTTATACAATGCTGCAGGAGACCTGTGGCTAGTCCAAACATCATGGTCCGCACTTGGACAGTAATTTATGGATGTCTGTAACAGGATGAAGAACAAAAAGGTAGGGCCATGATGAAGTTTAATGCGCTCCACCCTTCTTTCCCCAAAAATCAACCAGCAGCAAGGAGCCAGGCACATCCAAAAACATTGTATAATTATGGCCCTTTTTACAGAAGATTCTAGCAATGATCATTTCAGGCTTTCATGTACATACCTCATAGGAATCCCGTATTAAATCTGCTATATCAGTTACCGGGTAAAGCTCCTGTTCATTATTCAATAAGCTGTGCACGTTTCCAGTCTGTGGCAGAGGGCTATCCTCATTCTTGACATGCTCTAAAAACCTATTCACGGGAACATTTTTCACTAGCAACGGTCATTCTCTGGGAAGGCATGTACAAAATATAAGCAGCACAGCAATATTACCATATAGCAAATGCCAAGTGTTGCCCAACGGTCTTTTTTTTTTTTTATAATAAGTAGAAAGTCTGTTCAGTTAAGGTCATGATACCCTTTTGGTATTATGTAACATTACAGATTTAGTTATGATACTATTCCAGTAACTAACACTGAAATGGAGCAACAAAGAAAATTAGAAGTATCTAACCTGCTCAGAATCATTAGTGCCTGTCCGTCATCTTTACTGCCACACAGTTCCACAGCTGTGGCATCCAGAACTGCCAGTCCGATCTGGAAAATCGCCTTAATGCCATCAAAGAAGAAGCAGTCTACAACACAGACCGCGCTCTGCAGGGGCATAATGCTGATGAACAGCGTCAGGAACCATGACAAGGATATGGAAGCCAAAGTGGTCAAGTCAGTGATATGCTCTGCCAGCTCGGGAAGCCGCTCATGGATCAGCTCTTCAAAGACAGACTGGTCGACCTGGGCCCCTGTCAAGAATATTCCAAGAAATTATGCACTTCAATGCAATTTAGAAAATTATATTTTCCTTTTCTGCACCTGAATATCACCATCTGGAAGTAAAGACAGTAGGGCAGTTCAAAAATAAACACACCTCTATATTGTATGTGTGATATATGCACTGACTATGAAGCATTATTCAGACACACTGCTTTCCTTGTCCATATGATGGCAGTATTTCTCTATCATATTTAAATAACCTGCAATTCTACTCTTCACCAGAAGATGGCAAACGTCTCACAGACGGCAAACAATAGACTCACCCAGGACCCGATGATTAAAATAATCTGGAAGCATCCTTTCACATACTGCGACCAGCAGCCAAAACGCCTCTTCTTCTTTGGCATAAAGTAGTAAGACTGAAGTAAGGATATTCATAGACTAAAAAAAAATAAAAATAAATGAGCCATGTATTTGTCTGATACAAAGAATGAATAAGTAAGTGATGTGAGCTAAACCCCCATAAATACGTGAGGGCCGAACAGACTGGCAATATAACAGAAATACAGATGCATCATTTAAAATGATCAAAACAGAATTAGAAAAACTGTTCTAAAAATAATGGCTAATAATGATACAGTCAAATGTATCACCTATCTGTGTGATCTCACATGGAATAAATGGCGCTATAATAATAATAATAATATGTGAGGCCACTATAGTGGGGTCACACACTGGGAGCCATACAGATTGCACAGAGTTGGATCCCCACCACTGAAGAGAATATGTTGAGGATGTGACTCAGGCTTTACCTGACAGTATCCTATTTTGGGGTTTCTGTAGGCGTACGCAGTGAGCACTCTCCTCAGGGCTGCGATGCCAGTTTCATTCTGGAAGGCTGGATGTTCGGGTAATGATCGGTGCAGATCGCGCTCGATCTCTTCTGTGACCACACAGCTCTTCCCCATGGATTCATCCACCAGGCTGTTGTAGTAGCCTGGATGCGAGGCCAGGTCAGTCACTGCATCTATAAGCAAGGGAACACTCTATAACTAAGGCTTAGAAACTAAAATCAGAAACACACCCCACTAGAAGATGTATATCAAGTGGTCTATGTGGCCTAGGTCCATGTACTTCATCGTGGTCAGTGTGCATGCTTCAAGACAGCAAAGAACATAAATTAACGGGAAGTGATTGTATTCAAATATCAGGTCAATAAAGCTTGGCAAAACGTAAAGGAGTTGTCCACTACTGGACAATACCAGCTTAATCAATCCAGTACCCAAATTAAAAAAACACAACTGTATGCTGACCACCCAGAGAGGCGCCATTCCAGTGATGTCTGCACCGCTGTTCCTGTTGGGGACATGAAGTTGTTGTGTCACGTGTCAACTAAAGCCTTTACTATTTCATCAGAGCAGACAGAAACTGATGAGCTGCAGATGACGAGCAGCCACTCGTTGGCTGCATCCTGCACGTGACACAATGTCTTATCATTGCTGGAATGGCGCTGCTGAGAGGAATATACACAGTTTTCATTTTAATTTGGTCCTGCATTGGATAAGCTGGTGGACAACCCATGTAGAGTATTGGCCATGCCCAACCATACCCTAAATGGTTGTCGTTATGAGGTTATCTTTTGCCGCCAACAGTGAACAGCTGATGGCTAAATAGTGGTCCAGACTGGAGATGGATATTCATACCAATAAAATGAATTTTTCCAATACTTTTCAGAAAGAGACTTTATTGACAACCTGAAAAAACGAGCCAGAGTTCTCCACGCAAGGATTCAGGAATTCCCATAGCAACAAGTTTCCGGATCTTCTCTGTGCGGAACATACAAACTGTCCTCCCGTACTCTGCAAAATGGTCCATCCACAAATGTTCTTTTATTTGTTCTCGTGTCTGTAAATTGGACAAATCAGAAGAAACCCAACTGTAGAAAGATCTCTCCAGGAAAACAAGACTTGAAAGGTAGAACCACAAATACGATAGCTGCCAGGCAAATGCTCAGCAGCAAAGCACATGATTGAGCATGTCCAATCTGTATCTTGGATACCGAACTCGGGAATGTAATGCACAGTACACTGATGGCCAATCCAAGATTGCAAAAACAAAGAATTGCACATTAAACTGAGTATTTTATTCCATTTTACCTTCTAACAATGGATTGATTGCATGACTTTTGTCAAGAGTGATTAAGTATTTACTTTTTCCTTTAATCTCTGAAAATCAGGACACAAACATTAGCTTACAGTTTTAACATATCCACCAATGTAGAATTCTGTATCTTATCCTGAGGAGCAGGCTGTTTATTAAAAAAAAACAAAAAAAACCACACCTCACCCGGTTCAGCAGCGAGTCTCCGCTGATGTTCCCAGTGCAGCACTGATGTCAGGCCGATAGCTGTAGCCAATAACATACGGGCTCAGCCCACTGACTGATTGGCTGCAGCACTGATGTCAGGCCGATAGCTGTAGCCAATAACATACGGGCTCAGCCCACTGACTGATTGGCTGCAGCACTGATGTCAGGCAGATAGCTGTAGCCAATAACATATGGGCTCAGCCCACTGACTGATTGGCTGCAGCGCTGATGTCAGGCCGATAGCTGTAGCCAATAACATACGGGCTCAGCCCACTGACTGATTGGCTGCAGCACTGATGTCAGGCCGATAGCTGTAGCCAATAACATACGGGCTCAGCCCACTGACTGATTGGCTGCAGCACTGATGTCAGGCAGATAGCTGTAGCCAATAACATATGGGCTCAGCCCACTGACTGATTGGCTGCAGCGCTGATGTCAGGCCGATAGCTGTAGCCAATAACAGATATGGGCTCAGCCCACTGACTGATTGGCTGCAGCGCTGATGTCAGGCCAATAGCTGTAGCCAATAACAGATATGGGCTCAGCCCACTGACTGATTGGCTGCAGCGCTGATGTCAGGCCGATAGCTGTAGCCAGTAACAGATATGGGCTCAGCCCACTGACTGATTGGCTGCAGCGCTGATGTCAGGCCAATAGCTGTAGCCAATAACAGATATGGGCTCAGCCCACTGACTGATTGGCTGCAGTGCTGTCGACGTGACGTAAGCGCTGCACACAATAAAAGACCCTAAGAGCAGCAGCAGAAATTCGGGGTTGGAACCTGGGAGGGTGAGTAAAGCAGAAACTGGGGGGGGGTTGTGTATTTTAAACAAACAGTGCCCGAAGACGGAGTTTTCTGAAAAAACATTCCTCATCTATACTAGAGGATTTCTTACATATACTCCCCCTAAAATAACCATTTCATTCACCACGGAAATTTATATTGAGAGAAAAATAGTCAAGTCTTACCCAATTCTGTCACCCCCTTTCTATAGAATTCTACCTTAGTGGTAGGTTAAAACTGTAACCTAATATTTATGTCCTGATTTCAAAGATAAAAGGAAAAACTAAAAACTTGAGCGCTCTTGACAAAAGTCTCAATCTATTATAGGAAGAGAAAATAGGAAAATTGCTTTTCTTTGATAAATTTAGTTGAAAGAAAAAATGAAACCTCAGCCCTTTCATCATATGTCTTAAGCTGCTTGTGAAAAAGCTCTAATGAGCCTTCTACTTGACTTCCCTATGTTCCTTATATTCATGACCCCCCTCTACTAGCTGGCTGACAGTACCGTGTACATGTAGTTCACCCCCCTACAGTGGAGGATTGGACCTGGACAGTAAAAACAAATCAATACCAACACATTTCAATGGACGCTCGAAGAAATGAAAATGTAACTCCAGCAGTACTTTAGACTTGCTGCCAATGGCTCACTTCCGAACCTCTAATCATCTAATCTGCAGATAAGTAGTCCCCAACCTTTCTTACCTTCAGAATCCCAAATAGTGGCATCCAGCTCCTGATCCCCCCCTTCCCCACAGTAGTGACACCCCATAGACATCACACCGAGGGTTGCTGCTGTACCCACCTTGCGTATTCTCACACTCCCACCACCTCCTCTGGCAGTTATGCCAAGGCCAGCATATAGCCATCCAGATCTGCTCTTCTGTGAGGGGCTTCTCAGAGACCTGCTCTTTATAACTTTTTGCTAGAACTGAGGATAATGTACTAAGCAGTCAGACTGCCACGAGCCGCAGGTTGGGGATCACTGCAGCAGAGGAACATTGTAACAACTGTGTATGTCCCTGCACCACTAATCATCAAAGTCATAGGTTTCTGTGTAAAATGCCCTGACATGATAGAAATGCTCTATTCTAGACACTATGTCCTGGCATTACAAGGTTCATAAAAAATCCTAGTCCAAGCCCAGCGAAGAAGATACATGATGCTTTCTACAGCCATGATGACCTCTCGCCTGCACAAAGTGAACAGCATTGCCAAGGCTTTTTTCTTCGCCATTCCAAGATCCCTAACATCTGACATGTCCACAAGAAACATTTTTCATCTCGGTGACAAATTCAACAATAAATGGCAAACGGCTATAAGCCAAACCTTTACACAGTGTGTGGGGGATAATGTGACCATTCTGCATGGCGCCACATTCCTGACCCACATACTCCGCTCCCACCACACAACTATGTCAGGAAGATCAGCATTATTCAGAATAAGATTCCAAACTGCATTTTATCTAACGCACACTAATAAAATTCATTGTGAAAAGAAGCGACTAATCATTAATGGTAATTACAGTGCAGTTCCTTTATTCTGGCATCACTGGGAGCGGAGAGGTGTAGAACAGTGGTGGGATGGTGCGGGCTCGGAGGGAAGCGAGTGCTTAGATCACCGGGTAGACAATGCTTTTTCTGCATTCTCCCTCCTTGCCCTACCACTGTGTACTCTGATCAGTCTCAGGCTGCTTTAGGCCTGCAGCCAACCAAAGGTCGCGAGAGCGTGGATTAAATCTGTAGCCGTGATTACATTACAGGCAGGAAGAAACAGGATCTTGCTGCTCTTATTGGGAGAGGGGAAAGACCACTTTGATTTTTTTTTCAAAATCTAAACATGATGGGAGGACACAAAGGGGATCGTGATTAATGTACGTAGGCACCAAGAGGCATATTACAGAAGGGGCATTGCTTCAGCAAGGAGGAACAAAGGGCGATATTACAGAGGACACATAATTATTGTATGCAGTCACAAAGAGGGGCAAAATTATTGTATGGGGCCAGAAAGAGCAACACAACTATACTATAAAAGTACAAAGAGGGGCATAGTTATTGTGTGGAGGCACAAAGAGGGGCAAACTTAACACATGGGGGAACATAGCTATTGTACAGAGGCACAAAGAATGGCATAATCATTGTATGGGAGCACAATAAGGGAATTATTGCACTGAAGCAAAAAAAAGGGAGAAAATTGTAAGGAAGCACAAACTGGGTAATAGTGGTAAGGGAGCTAACTAGTGTATGGGGCCACGAAGGGGACATTACCTGCATGAGGGTATATATATATATATATATATACATATATATATATATATATATATATATATATATATATATACACATACACACACATATATATATATATATATATATATATATATATATATATATATACACACACACACACACACATATACATAATTATCAGTACATGGGATACTCTCAGCTTTTGAGCACAAAACTGGGATATGGCAAAGGGGGGTGGAATTATTATGATGTGGGTCACTATGTTTGAGTAAGGGTGAGTAGAATGAGGAGGGTACTGGCAAAGTGACGACAAACATTTCTGTGTATTAGGCTATGTGCACACGTCCGGAATTGCCGCGGTAATTTCAGCGGCAATTCCAAAACTCCCTGCCGCGGGAAAAACGCATGCGGAATTGGCATGCGTTTTCCCGCTAAACACTAGCGTTTTACAAGCGTAATTCGCATGCAGAATGCTAGTGTTTTCCAAGCGATCTGTAGCATCACTTGGAAAACTGATTGACAGGTTGGTCACACTTGTCAAACATAGTGTTTGACAAGCGTGACCAACTTTTTACTATTGATGCTGCCTATGCAGCATCAATAGTAAAAAGATCTAATGTTAAAAATAATAAAAAAATCATGATATTCTCACCTTCCCGCTCCTCGCGATGTTCGTGTTCCCAATAATGCTCAGCGGCAATGACCCCAGATGACGTAGCGGTCTCGCGAGACCGCTACGTCATCACAGGTCATTTCTGCAAAGCATTACTGGGAACAGGAGCATCGCGAGGGGCGGGAACGCTGCACGGGACACCAGAAGGTGAGAATATCATGATTTTTTTATTTTAATTCTTTTTTTTTTTTTTTTTAACAATTATATGGTTCCCAGGGCCTGGAGGAGAGTCTCCTCTCCTCCACACCCGGGTACCTACCGCACATGATCCGCTTACTTCCTGCATGGTGGGTATAGCCCCTTGCGGAAAGTAAGCGGATCAATGCATGCCTATGTGTGCCGAATCCCCGCGATTCCGCACAAAGAATGAGAATGCTGCGTTTTTTTCCAGAATGCGATTCCGCCATGGAAAAAAACGCAGCATGTGCACAAAAAATGCAGAATGCATTCTAATAATAGGATGCTTAATGTACGCATTTTTTTTCCGCTTTTTATAGCGAAAAAACGTGAAAATTCTTGAACGTGTGCACATAGCCTTATATTCTACAGAAATAGGAAGACTTGACGATCAAGAGCGCCGCTCTGGATTTATCTATTCAGTAAACATATATACATGGTATACAGAGCACCTATGTACAATTGGTATCTACAACCTTATGGTAACTTTATGATGGGGATATTGCTCCTAGCACAGTGTTATGTGTTAATTATCAGTATGGTGGTAGTATTTGGTCTCTGTGGTGGTAATATGTGGTCATGGTATGGAGGTGTTATTTGTTCCTGTGGGACTTGTTACTTATAATTGTGGTATTATTTGATAACTACACTGTGTTCTAAATTATTATGCACAATGAGCTTAGGAGTGATAAGGTTAGAATTTTTTTGTTTGTCATTTAAACTCATTGATGGTGATGTGTGTCAGGGCTCTTTATATCACTGAAAGCAATTGCAGATACCAGTGCAAATTAGTTTGGCAGGTGTGTCCAAATAAAGGCAAGACTACTTAAGAAGGCTGTTCCACATTATTAAGCAGCCTACATTTTTTGCCAAAATGGGAAAGAAAAAGGATGTGTCGGCTGCTGAGAAGCAACAAATTGTGGAGTATTTAGGTCAAGGCATGACTACAAACAACATTGCCAAGACACTTCATCGTGATCATCGCACAATCAAGGAGTATGTAGCTGATTCCCAGCACACACGTGTGCGTGCTGATAAGGAAAAATTGAGGACTCTTTCCAACAGGCAATTGCGTAAGGTTAAAAGAGCAGCTGCAAAAATGCCTCGTCATAGCAGCAGACAAGTTTTTGAAGCTGCTGGTGCCTCCAACGTCCCCAGAACAACAAGATGCAGGGTCCTTCAGAGGCTTGCAGCTGTGCGTAAGCCATCCTGTCGACCACCTCTATCCACTGCACACAAGCAGAAACGGCTCCAGTGGGCCAAACGATACATGAAGACTGACTTCCAAACTGTTTTGTTCACCGATGAGTGCCGTGCAACGCTCGATGGTCCAGATGGATGGAGTGTAGGGTGGCTGGTTGATGGACACCCCATGAAAACACGGCTAAGGCGCCAACAAGGAGGAGGTGGAGTAATGTTTTGGGCAGGAATCATGGGGAGAGAGATTGTCGGCCCCTTTATGATCCCTGAAGGGGTTAAGATGAACTCCATAATCTATGTGGAGTTACTAAAACAACACTTCCTGCCATGGTTCAAGAGGAAGAACCGTGCTTTCCGCAGCAAGATCATTTTCATGCATGATAATGCACCGTCTCATGCTGCAAAAAACACATCTGCATCTCTGGCTGCTATGGGCATAAAAGAGGACAAACTTATGGTGTGGCCACCATCTTCCCCTGACCTCAACCCCATTGAGAACCTCTGGAGCATCATCAAAAGGAGTGTCTATGATGGCGGGAGGCAGTTCACATCTAAGCAACAGCTCTGGGAGGGTATTCTGTCCACATGCAAAACAATTGAAGCAGAAACCATCCAAAAACTGACAAATTCAATGGACGAGAGAGTTCAGAAGCTTCTTTCGAACAAGGGGTCCTATGTGCAAATGTAACATCACCTAGAATAAAGTTTTCACTTGAAAACTGTTTGATTTCATTTTGTAATAAGCTGATAATGCTTATTACTTCACAATTGACCATTTTTTTGTTCAAAATAATAAAAAAAAGGTTGAAAACTCTGCTGTGCATAATAATTTGGAACATGCATTTTGAGTGTTTATTTTTTTTAAAAAGATACTGTTTTCATAGGCAGTTTGTTCCAAAACATTGCAATTATACTAGAATAGTAGATGACTGGAAAATAACAATGACTGCAATTCAGATAGGTAATTTAGAGAAAATATGAGGAAATATTATTTGCATAATAATATGGAACACAGTGTATATGACTGAGTTGCTATATATATATATATATATATATATATATATATTTTTTTTATTTTTTTTTAATATTGAAATAAAGAATACTATTTTTTTTCTTTTCTTAAAGCTCAAGTCGTTGGACTTATTTTATTTTTTTTTAAAGTGGATGTGTTCCTTTGAAGCCTGCAGGCTTGATTAAACAAGAAGAATGACAGTTTGTTTTCTTTCTTTGCAGTCTGTTATCATGGAAATGCATTACTTTGCAGAAATGTTTAAAGAGGTGGTCCACTACAATGTATAATGTGCCCATCGATTTAAACCTCTTAAAGTATCCAGCGCGCGCTTTCCTTCTGTCCTCGGCTTTCATAGGCCACAGGTACAGGCTGGATACTGGGCTGTGACCTGGGGTGAAACACTGCCCACAGCCCAGTCAATCAGGGGGGTGCGTGCGACTGGGTCACACCTCAGTGATGTAAGGGAGTCAAGAAGTGGACGTGACATCAGCGATGTCAGCAGTGGCTGCTGCCGGGGTCACGTGATTGGGACTGAGTGAGCAGCGATAGCGCCACACACAGGCACGCATGTCAACATAAGCTATTTACAAAAATACTTATTTAAAAGCTTTAAATCAATGGGCGCATTATACATTGTAGTGGATCACCTCTTTAATTAAGACTATTTTCTAAACAGCTTCATCTTTATGTAGGTATCATCAATATACAGGAGTTCTTGTGTGTAGTAAATTGTTAAACGGGATTAATAAGTATGACCAAAACACTCTGCTACATTGTTATATACTCAGATATGCCTAGTGCAGGGCCGGAGGAACTGGTGCAATACACAGAAGTAGAGAGAACATCCAAAATATAATCTCAGTGTCATGCCTCACTCTCTCAGGCACTGCTCTAAGCATGACACAATGCATCAGTTTTACCAGAGCCAAATAGTTTCCCTAGCTGTGGTTGCCACAGAGCCCCAATCAGAACTGTAGCTGCCGCAGAACACCCCCCAGAACGGAGACCACCACAGCACCCACCGGAGTGGTGCACTGCGACCTCCAGTCTCCCCACAGAGCTCAAACCTGTGACACCCCCGCAGAGCTGCACCCCACACAGGGAGCGCTGCAGCAGTAAGTGCACTATTGTTGCCACCACCAGGACTTACCCCATTAAATTTACATTGTCCTGCTCATCAGCCTACAAGTGTGGGACCGGGGATATACCTAGGAGTGGCTGCCATTGCCCACATGCATCTTTCAGGTCTTGCTGTATAGGCAATAAAGTACTAAGCAGCCAACAACTGACGGCACTCAGTTCTTTCACCGCACACAGCAGCTATAAATGAGAATTTTACATGAAATGTCATACATCTAAACAATTAAAGTGTCACGTAGTGTGTGGTTCCTCCTTTCAGCAGACAGGGATCTATGAAGCAATTATACTGTACCATTCCAGTGTCGGGATTCCCAGTTCCAGTCTGATGAAAAGAGGACATCAACGCTTCTGCATTTGTTACCAACTTCTCCTTTTCATTTCCACCTTCCACATCCTGATTAACTATTAGGTTCATATTCCCAAAGCCTTCTTTACCAAACACCTAATCATTAAGAGAGAGCTAGGTTGGAAAAAGTAAAGTATAGTTGCCACTTTACAGTGAAATAATGACACAAAAAAGGTCAGTTGGTAGCTAAAGCACAAAACTAATCTTGCATGAATTGTAAATTATTGCCTTGGAATCATCACATTTCCGATTAATGAGATTAATGATAAACCTGCTGACTGTTTCCAATAACAAACACCCCTGAGGACTGAGCTCCTCCTATCCAGGAGGCTAGTTCACCTCTCCGAGATCGGAATTACCATCATGCACATTACCAGACATGGAAACAGCAAGGAATGCTGGGAGAATGTAGCCATAATGCGGGCTGTACCTCAGGATTAGGATACTAGTAGTACTGATGGTTACAAAGAATAAGTACATTACATTTTTTATCTGGCTTCAAAATGTAGTGTTTATCTTTAGTGGAATGCAATTATGTCTACATTCAGAGGTTGAACACCTCTGTGACTGAAAGGGAACTTGTCAGGTCCCCCAGGCCTCCAAAACTGCCCCCGTATGGATTCCCAGCAATAAAATCATGCCCATGACGTATCATACAGTTGTTCTTATCTGCACAAAAATGACTGCTATTGCCCTCATTAACATGTGAACCATCTCGGACTAGTTTCGAAGAACAGGCCGGATTCACACTCATTGATCACACCCCCTAAGGAGTGATTGACATTTGCCACACTTCTCAGTACATTCCTCCCCAGGCCAGGCACATGTGCATAGGAAGCCGGGCAGAGTTCACCACACGGGCCATGTGGACAACGTCAATCACTCCTTGGGAGGCGTGAAGAGCAACTGTGAAGTCAGACAGTTCTATGAAAACAACGCCCACTGGACTAGTCAGAGATCGTGTGCATATGAGTGATGGCAATAAGTGTCATTTTTGCGCAGATATGAACTGTATGCTACATCAGGGGCATGATTGTATTGCTGGATTATGGCCACTAATCATTTTGGGGCAGTTTGGGAGGTCTGGAGGACCTGACAGATTCCATTTATGTATATCCTTCCATCTTAGAGCAGACCTGGCTGTATAGCTTTCCTGCCTCGTTAAGTTCTCATTCACTTACAGTAAACAACTTCCTAAAATGGTGAGGAGCGGAAATACAAATTATCTTAGAAAGCTGCAAAACATTGCAGCAAATGATGATAGAAGAGGATCTGTCGCCATACTTCACAATACAAATTCCATACATTATTAAAATAAACCTTTCATACCGGATGAGGATGGTGTACTTACTTTGAAAAGACATGTCAGAATGGCTGTCTAATCTTTTTTTTTTTTAAATGTTCTCTTCTTTACCCAAAGCATGCATGTTATGAGTTGAGCTAGGGCTCATTTTATACATTCTCTATTGGGTTGTAAAATGATCATCCGGTCTAACATATGTTTCATAACGTATGGTTGTGTTGTGAAATCTGGTGACAGATCCTCTATAAATGTGTAGAACGGGATGACAATCGACAATGCCGCACACAGCTTATTACCACCCACCCAGTACGAGAGAGGATTATATGTCATCTATCCAATGGAGTCACATCTCAAAGCTGAGACTTTGGGGTAGTTACAGATGATGAAAAAATAAGCTATGACGCATGGTGCCAACAGAAAGACGTTTTTCCCGTGGCCTCCATCTGCTTAGTGTTTCCAGCAATATAACGATTGCGTATTACTATGGCACAAGAACTGTCAGTTATGTTTATACGGTACCAGGTCGCGGTTTCTGGGACACAATGAGCTTGTGTTGACTTGTTGAAGCCTTTGGAGTAAACCATTAACCAGACTCTCTCGATCCTTCAGCTCAATAAACTGGAAAGCCATCTGTTGCCTTATGCTGATAATGATCGGGTTTGGAAGAAGACTGGTGTCCTCCATCTTCTCCACACTTACTACCTAAAATTAAGAAAATTATAGCAAAAGGAACAAATTAAATATTTTTTGTCAGGTACTAGTCTACTCTTAGGCCATGGTCACATGTTCAGTATTTGGTGAGTTTTTTACCTCAGTATTTGCAAGCTAAAACCAGGAGTGGAACAGACAGAGGGAGAGGAGAGTATAATAGGAACACGTCACCACTTCTGTATTTATCACCCACTCCTGGTTTTGGCTGACACATACTGAGGTAAACTGACCAAATACTGAGCTTGTGAACGTGGAATAATAGTTTTAATGCAGGTTCAGGCTGCCCAAATGCCATAGTCTGAACTCTATCCCAGATTTGTGCTGAGGTAATTTTTGCTATAAATTACTACGAGCTCTGTTCTGCCCAGTTCAGCACGTCTGCCCGCTTTTTAGAAAATTGTTGAGACTCTCGCGGGCAGGGCCCTCTCTCCTTCTGTACCTGTTAGTGCCTTGATTTTGCTCATGTTTATCGTATTTGTCTATATTTGCCCCCTTTTCACATGTAAAGCGCAATGGAATAAATGGCGCTATAAAAAATGTATAATAATAATAAAAAAAAAAAAAAAAGGCAAAAATGTGTGACTTTCCATTCATTTGCAGAAAACTGGTGCAAGAAAAGAGATGATAAATTGGACCCTATGTAGCAGATTCATCAAGATTGGCTCTTTGTTGCTGGTGCAAGATGCCCCAAATTCATTAATAATAATAATAACCTTTATTTTTATATAGCGCTAACATATTCCGCAGCGCTTTACAGTTTGCACACATCATCGCTGTCCCCAATGGGGCTCACAATCTAAATAATGAATTTGGTGCATGTTTCAGCTATGTAGTTGGCGTGTGACAGTGTAAGAAATGCACTGCAATCACAGACTGAAGTAGATTTCTGCTGTAATTAACGCCACTGTTTTGCTGTACATTATGTTGATTTTGTTGGGCTGTGCTCAGCTATGTCCTGTCCACTAAGCTCTAAAAGTATAGTGGTGCTGTTGCAAAAATCGCAAAAATTCACAAATTAGGCTACTTTCACACTAGCGTTAACTGCATTACGTCGCAAATCCGTTTTTTGCCGAAAAAACGGATGCGTCAAAAAAAGTGAAAAACGTATGCAACGCATACAGCATTTCGACGGATCCGTCGCAAATCCGCTAAACGTTTCCGTCGAAAATACTGGATGCGTTGCATACGTTGCATCCGTTTTTACCATCCGTTGCATCCGTTTTTACGACGGATCCGTTTTTAAAATGGGAGGCTCCCAAATTTCATTGGCTACTGGAAAATATGGAAAACTATATAGTTCTTGTTTTTACAGCCCATCTTTGTGGGTTTTAGTTTTGTGGCAGCGATGGAAGGTGTTCTTGGGAGGATTGCTAGTTTGGTTACCGACGTTATCTTTGAGACGAATCGCCTGGATATCATAGTGCGGGAGAAGGAGGCGGCAGCGGAAAGACGTAGGATGCTTCTGCAGCAACGGAGACGACTGTGGATTCATCCGATTAATGAACTACGGATGATGATAAAGGGATCCAAACCCTAACCCTACCCCTAACCTCACACCTAACCGTTTAATGAACATTTTCTGACAGTCATAGTGCCACGTATTTCAGTGCCACGTACTATAAATACTATAACTACGTGGTTATACGTGGCACTGAAAAATCGTGGCATTTTCGTGAAATACGTGGCACTTATGTACGTGGCACTTATGTACGTGGCACTTATGTACGTGGCACTTATGTACGTGGCACTTATGTACGTGGCACTTATGTACGTGGCACTTATGTACGTGGCACTGATGTACGTGGCACTGATGTACGTGGCACTTATGTACGTGGCACTGATGTACGTGGCACTTATGTACGTGGCACTTAAGTCGCGACACGTTTTTTAGGCGGAGACAAAAAACGCTACAAGCAACGTTTTTTGCCGACGACGTATCGTCAAATTTCGACGCATCCGTCGTACGACGTACACGACGTATGCCAATCCGTCGCAATACGTCGCCAATACAAGTCTATGGGGAAAAAACGCATCCAGCAAAAACTTTTGCAGGATGCGTTTTTTCTGAAAAAAGACGTTTTGAGACGGAATGCAGTTAACGCTAGTGTGAAAGTAGCCTTAGGAAAAATTTTAAAATCTGCAACAATTATGCAAGATTTCTGACACAAAGCATTTGCTTAATCTGACCTTATATCTGTAAAACTAGAAGCTCAAGAATTTCTACCATTTCTTAAATTTTGATACCACTTCATAATTCTATAAACGGATATGGCAAGAAAATATATGTACACCAGCAAGTGCTGAGATGAGTAATTTACAGAAAGGTATATAAAAAATAAAAAAAAACACAAGCTTTCAACTTCTACATCTATGACAAGATAGAACTTCATGAGCACCAACTGCCGTCTCCTATTTCAGTAATGGGAAAGTCGGCCTTTAGCAATCCAGGAGGATAAAAAGGCAGATTTCTCTGATAAGATAGATTACGAAACTGTTTATTTTCAGGTAAACTATTGATTTATTAATTAAAAAAAAGAATATGTTGGTTACTCTTCAAATGTCTTAAAAAGAATGTTTTGATGTCAGACGCCTCTTCCTCAGATGAATAAGACTGAGCATTTTTTTTCTATTAGTCCGGCTATTATAAATAATTGTTATATATATCTTACATTTTGTAGACTAATGTTATGCAACACATAAATTATAAAACACAAAAAATTGCAAATCATTTAGCCTGCGGCTACTTGGTGATTTTGGCCACAATGCAGGTTGTGCGGCCAAAGATCGCCCTATGCCTCTGCTACATCACAGTGTAATGCAGTCGCGTAAGGTCACCCTGTGACTGGCAAAATGCTGCCACTGTTTCATGCAAGTTGCAAAAACTAGGAACCAGAAGGACTTTTTTATAGTTGCTTGCCACAGTCCTTGTACCATACAGGTCACAATGCGGCCGCAGTTACCCCTACTAGTTGCATAGAGCCATTTTTGGCTGTGTGGCCTGTGTCATGGCCAATGTTGCTTTGTAGCCCCAGCCTTAAAATCCTACCTCTGTGAGTGGTATAATAACATTGCACACTCCGTCTTCCTTGCTGGCAAAGCAGAGATAGCTGTCAGAAGTATATATCCTGCCGGGTGTATGGCATCGGCTGAAGGGGGTCCATAGGGAACAATCCACGACATCATACAACTTCTCAATTCTCGGAAGCTTAAACATTGCCCGAAAAAACTCCTTTTGTGCTCTTGCCTCTAGATCCCTTTAAAAAGAAACACCAGAGTTCTTGATACAAACTAATATACATGGTCAGTGAATCTACATTATGCGTTCACATTAACATTGGAAAACTTAGTCACAAAGTACACCATGTTATTACATGAGTAGGTGAAAAATGGGCAGAACTCACAGCCCCTCAATAATAATATAATCACAGTAAGGCACCGTTCACATGCAGCATGTATTTGTGACGCTTATCTTAATGCAAATGAAAAGCTTCTGTTTACAGTACCATAAAAAGCTATGAGATCAGGGATATCTCACGCTTGACTGAATGTGAACTCTTAAATCTGCAGCATATCAATTTTTTCAGTGTTTTTGCAGCGTTTTTCTCCCATTGAAAGCATTGAGAAAGTGAAAAAAAGTTGCAAGAAACAACATTTTTGCAGGATTGTCACTGTGTTTTTGGCTAATTAAATTAACTTTATTAAACGTGTACTGTAGACAAAGCACACACGTAATCAGCCCCCCCAAAAAAAACAAAAATGGAATGAAAATCAAATTAAAAATGTGGTGAAAAAGGGGCGTTTGAACAAAGCGTTTTTACTTCCAAAAAGCAGAAAAAAGCAGGAACAACACTGCATTGTGAGCACAGCTTAGGAGGTGTTCAAAAGCGAGTTTTTCCAAGGAAACGGCTTTAGCAAGTGCCACTCCTTTGGGAAGTTTTTGTAGGAGGTATTTTTCTTGAACAGTTTTTGATGCATTTAGGAAGAGTTTTTTCTAAAGCTTTTTTTTTTTTTGCAGCCTTCTGATTGGACGGTGCCACGATGTATGAACTGCAAAGTGGATTTCCGATTCCAAGCAATTTTGATACAGACTTTTGAGCAGATCCACTCCCCCCCCAAAAAAAAGCCTAAAAAATCCAATAGGTCAACTTAGCCTTAAAGTCTGGCAAATAGCATTTATTATAAGAAAAGTTTCCAAAGGCTTTATATTACTCCTCAAAATATTTCACTATCAACCCAGGCTATTTTATTAATATGTTCAGTGATTTCCTGAAGCAGCACAGCAAACGTCCGAGAAACTGATGATCTGTGAAAAAAGAGCAGGGAGGTAGCCAGGACTCCTTAGGATAACGGAGCCCTAATGGACGCCATTAGGCAACTATTTGCTAGAAAACTAAGCAGTCAAGACTTTCTTACGAACACAAGCCACCAAAGTGGCATTGGCATTTTATTTTAAATATATAAAATTCTAAAATAAAGAAGAGGGCCACATTTGCATCATAAATTAAACAAAATATATAATATGGATGTGCTGACCTAAAATGGGTGTCCAAAAGAAAAATTCTAGTTAAATATTTTTAAATTAGTAACATATGCAACTTACAAACACAATTTCTTAAAAGTGCCCCAATCGTTGGCTACAAGCTCCCGTCCTTGGCCCCATCAAGTCTCTTCTGTTTTGTGTTTGACACAGGATAATGGTTACGGGGCTTGGATGATTTCAGTAGCTAAGCCAGCCCCCTTGTCTTTCTTTATATCAGCTAGGGGTCATAAGCTACACTACCGTTCAAAAGTTTAGGGTCACATAGAAGTTTCCATATTTTTGAAAGAAAAGCAGTTTTTTCCAATGAAGCTAACATTAAATGATTCAGAAATACACTCTATACTTTGTTAATGTGGTAAATGTCTATTTTAGCTGCAAACGTCTGGTTTGTAATGCAATATCTTCATAGGTATATAGAGGCCCATCTTCAACAACCATCACTCCAGTGTTCTTATGGTACTTTGTGTTTGTTAACTGTATAAGAAGGCTAATGGATGGTTAGAATACCCTTGAAAACCCTTGTGCAAGTATGTTAGCACAGCTGAAAACAGTTTGGCTGATTAGAGAACCTATAAACCTGACCTTCCTTTGAGCTAGTTGAGAATCTGGAGCATTACATTTGTTGGTTCTATTAAACTCTCAAAATGGCCAGAAAAAAAGAACTTTCATGTGAAACTCGACAGTCTATTCTTGTTCTTAGAAATGAAGGCTATTCCATGCGAGAAACAGGCTCTAAGTAGAGAAGAAAGATTAGTTGGAGGCCCCGCTGCACAACTGAGCAACAAGACAAGTACATTAGAACCAACAAACAAGGCAATGGATCAGTAAAATAATATAATAGGAAACGCAAATTTATTCACAGTGTAATTGTGCACAAAATCCATACCAGATATGGGTTGATAATAAATCATTAAAAGTTTATTATTTAGAAAAAATATATAAATTCACATAGACAAAAGTCTACTTTGAAGAGGCGACTCCGGGATGCTGGCCTTCAGGGCAGAGTGGCAAAAAAAAAGCCATATCCGAGACTGGCTAATAAAAGGAAAAGATTAATATGGGCAAAAGAACACAGACATTGGACAGAGGAAGAAAAAAGTGTTATGGACAGACAAATCCAAGCTTGAGGTGTTTGCACAACAAAGAAGAAACTTTGTGAGACGCCGAACAGCTGAAAAGTTGCTGGAAGAGTGCCTGACGCTGACGTCATCTGTCAAGCATGGTGGAGGTAACGTGATGGTCTGGGGTTGCTTTGGTGCTGGGAAAGTGGGAGATTTGTACAAGGTAAAAGGGATTTTGAATAAGGAAGGCCATCACTCCATTTTGCAACGCCATGCCATACACTGTGGACAGCGCTTGATTGAAGCCAATTTCATCCTACAACAGGACAATGACCCAAATCACACCTACAAGTTATGCAAGAACTATTTAGGGAAGTAGCAGGCAGCTGGTATTCTATCTGTAATGGAGTGGCCAGCGCAGTAACCAGATCTCAACCCCATTGAGCTGTTGTGGGAGCAGCTTGACCGTATGGTACGCAAAAAGTGCCCATCAAGCCAAACCAACTTGTGGGACGGGCTTCTGGAAGCATGGGGTGACATTTCTCTAGATTACCTCAGCAAATTAACTGCTAGAATGCCAAAGGTCTGCAGTGCTGTAATTGCTGCAAAGGGAGCATTCTTTGACGAAAGCAAAGTTTGAAGAAGAAAGTTCGTATTTAAAATAAAAATCTTTTTTTTTTTTTTTTAACCTTGTCAATGTCTGGACTAGATTTTCAATTCATTTGGCAACTCATTTGATTAATAAAAGTATGAGTTTTCATGGAAAACACAAAATTGTCTGGGTGACCATAAACTTTTTAACGATAGTGTAGGTGAGGAAGGAACTGCCATATCATTGACAGCTTTACTCTTATATCTTGCTGTGCCCACAATAAAGTATTTTTACAGAAGTTCTGAGCATGTGGTAGTAACACTGAGGGATCACTGTGCTGGCGACGGCATACATTTACAGTGTGTACATATCATGGTTTAGTGCAGGATTCTCAAACTCGGCTGGGTAAATGGGCTGGGTAAATTTTTTGTGATACCATTACTTTTCTAATTGGCTTTTTGATAATTTTGTGGGGGTTTTTTTTATTCTTTTTAATGGTGTTTATCATATGAGTACAAGTCTTTTTTTTACTTCCTTTTCTAGCTCCAATCCACACTATCACAAACTTCCATAACCTCTCTAACCTTATACCCATCCGCCCAGCCCCCGTTTTCCCCAGTCCCTCTAACAGGAGCTCTATGGAACACTTGCTCTGTCTGTAACAAACTTTCCTACATCCATGATCTCTTCATTACTAACAAACTTTCCTTCCTCGCTATCACCAAAACCTAGCTCACCCCCCCACTGACACAGCCTCTCCAGCTGCACTTTCGTATGGTGGATTCTACTTTTCCCACACACCCTGCCCCAGCAGCAAACATGGCGGAGGAGTTGTTTTTTTCCAGTCAGATAACGGCTCCTTCACCCAAATCCCACTGCCACTCTGTTACCCTCCCTTCCTTTGAGGTGCACTTTGTGCGCATCTACTCCCCCACCAACTGGCTGTCATTTACCGCCCCCAAGGGCCAACCACCACCTTCTTCGATCACTTCACCACCTGGCTACTTCATTTCCTCTCCGCTGACATCCCACTATCATGGGTGACTTCAACATCCCCATTAACACTTCCCTCTCTGTTGTCACTAAACTTTTATCTCTCACTTCCTCCTTCGGCCTCACTCAATGGACTTCTGCAGCCACTCTCAAAGATGGCCACACACACTGGACCTCATCTTCACCTGCCTCTGCTCCCTACTAAACCTCTCTAACTCACCTCTCCCTTTTTCCGACCACAGCCTACTTACATTTTCTTCTCTCTCCTCTCCAGGTCCACAATCCCCACTCCACAAACTCGCACACCCTTCCAGAAATCTTAAACACCTTGATTTACACTCAATGAATCCCTCCTCCCTGTTACAGACATAAGTTCCTTACACAATGCGGACACTGCTGTAGCTTTATATAATACAATAGCTGCAGCTCTGGAATCGGTTGCTCCTCTCACACATATGAAAGCTCAACAGACAGCCCTGGCACACCAGCCTGACCAAAGAACTAAGACGGGCATCCAGGGTTGCTGAGCGGAGATGGAAAAGATCCCACTCCAACGAGAGCTTCATCGCATTAATCCGTCACTCACTACTTTCAAGGCCAAACTCGCTGCAGCAAAACAAACCTACTTCTCATCTCTCATATCCTCCCTGTCTCACAACCCTAAACAGCTATTCAACACTTTCCATTCTCTTCTTTGTCCCCCAGCATCTCCTCCCTTTCCACCAATCTCAGCTGAAGACTTTGCCTCATTCTTCAAGCAGAAGATTGCTAACATCATAGAAAGCTTTGGCCTACAACCCCCACAACCTCTCTTCCTAACTGCTCATCCCTCCTCCTCAAAAAACAACTTCTCCACCATCACAGAAGATTGACACTCCACTCTACTCTTAAGATCACATCTCACCACCTGTGCACTTGACCAGATTCCATCCCACTTCTTCCCAAACCTCACCAGTCTTCATCCCAACCCTAACCCATCTCTTCAACCTATCACTAACAACTGGTGTTTTCCCCTCATGCTTCAAACATGCCTCAATCACACTTATCCTCAAAAAGCCCTCTCGACTCATCCTCTGTAACTAGCTATCGTCCCATATCACTTCTCCCCTATGCCTCAAAACTACTGGAACAACACGTCCATCTTGAACTGTCCTCCCACCTCTCTTCCTGCTCCCTCTTTGACCGCTTACAATCTGGCTTCCGGCCGCATCACTCCACTGAAACGGCCCTAACTAAAGTTACCAATGACCTACTAACCGCCAAAGCCAAGCGACACTACTCTATCCTCTTCCTCCTGGACCTGTCCTTTGCCTTTGACAAAGTGGACCACTCCCTATTATTACAGACCCTCTCATCTCTTGGCATCAAAGGCTTGGCCCTATCTTGGATCTCATCATACCTAACAGACAGGACACTCAGTGTCTCCCACTTGCACACCACTTCCTCATCTCGCCCCCTATCTGGCAGAGTCCCACAAGGTTCAGTCCTATGGCCCCTGTTCTTTAACATTTACACCTTCGGCCTGGGACAGCTCATAGAGTCTCACAGCTTTCAGTATCATCTCTATGCAGATGACACACAGATCTACATCTCTGGACCAGACATCACCACCCTACTAACCATAATTCCCCAATGTCTGTCCGCTATTTTATCCTTCTTCTCCGCTAGATTTCTAAAACTTAGTATGGACAAAATAGAATTTATCATCTTTCCCCTATGGCTATTTTCACACATCAGGTTTTCTGCATCAGGCACAATCTGGCGAATGTTGGAAAAAACGGATCCGGCGCAGATTGTGAAAAACTGAGGAGACAGATCCGTTTTTTTGACGGATCCGACAAGCATATCCAGATAATTGGAAAAAAAAAAATTTGGAGCATGCTCAGTTAAAAAAAAAACGGAATCCGGCGCTGGAATCCGTCATTTTCCGGATCCGGCACCTTCCGGCTCCCATAGGCTTCCATTCTAGCAAACAGCCGGAAGCGCCAGATCCGGCTTTTTCACCGGAGACAAAAAACGTTGCTATGGACGTTCTTTCCACAAATCGGAAACGGCAGATTTGCTGGATGCGGCGAAAACCAGACGAAACACAATGTCATCCGGCACTAATACAAGTCTATGGGAAAAAAAATGGATCTGTCGGCAACATTCGCTGGATCCGGTTTTTTGAAGTTTAGCCGGATTGAGCCTGAGGGCGAAAACCTGATGTGTGAAAATAGCCTATCTCACTCGACCCCCCAATGGACCTATCCATTAAAGTAAATGGCTGCTCATTCTCGCAAGTCCCACAAAGCTCGCTGCCTTGGGGTAATCCTTGACTTGGATCTCTCCTTCAAACTACATATCTAAGCCCTCTCCACATCCTGACAACTTCAACTCAAAAATATTTCCCGGATCCGCATATTCCTCAACCAAGGATCTGCAAAAACTCTAATCCATGCCCTCATCATCTCCCGCCTTGACTACTGCAACCTCCTGCCCTGTGGCCTCCCCTCTAACACTTTTGCACCCCTCCAATCTATTCTAAACTCCGCTGCTCGACTAATCCGCCTGTCCCCCCGTTATTGCCCAGCCTCCCCCCTGTCAACCCCTACACTGGCTCCCCATTACCCAAAAACTCCAGTTCAAAACCCCAACCATGACATACAAAGCCATCCACAACCTGTGCCCTCCATACATCTGTGACCTCGTCTCCCGTCACTTACCAGCATGAAACCTCTGATCCTCGCAAGATCTCCTTCTCGACTCCCCTCTTATCTCCTCTTCCCACAATGGCATACAAGATTTCTCCCGGACATCCCCCTACTCTGGAACTCTCTACCACAACATATCAGACTCTCGCCTACAGTGAAAACTTTCAAAAGGAACCTGAAGACCTACTTCTTCTGACAAGCCTACAACCTGCAGTAACCACCGATCCATCAAACCGCTGCACGACCAGCTATGCCTACTGTATCCTCACCCATCTCTTGTAGATTGTAAGCCCTCGCGAGCAGGGTCCTTTCTCCTCCTGTACCAGTCGTGACCTGTGTTAAGATTACTGTACTTGTTTTTTTATTATGTACACCCCTCCTCACATGTAAAGAGCAATGAAATAAATGGCACTATAATAAATAATAATACACTGCTCAAAAAAATAAAGGGAACACTAAAATCCCACATCCTAGATATTACTGAATGAAATATTCCACTTGTAAATCTTTATTAATTACATAGTGGAATGTGTTGAGAACAATAAAACCTAAAAATTATCAACATAAATCACAACTAATATCCCACCGAGGTCTGGAGTTGGAATGATACTCAAAATCAAATAAGAAAATGAAGTTACAGGCTGATCCAACTTCAGTGGAAATGCCTCAAAACATGGAAATGATGCTCAGTAGTGTGTGTGGCCTCCACGTGCCTGTATGACCTCCCTACAATGCCTGGGCATGCTGTTGATGAGGCAGTGAATGGTCTCCTGAGGGATCTCCTCACAGACCTGGACTAAAGCATCCGCCAACTCCTGGACAGTCTGTGGTGCAACGTGACGTTGGTGCGAGACATGATTTCCCAGATGTGTTCAACTGGATTCAGGTCTGGAGAACGGGTGGGCCAGCCCATAGCTTCAATGCCTTCATCTTGCAGGAACTGCTGATACACTACAGCCACATGAGGTCTGGCATTGTCCTGCATTAGGTGGAACCCAGGGCCAACTGCACCAGCATATGGTCTCACAAGGGGTCTGAGGATCTCATCTTGGTGACTAATGGCAGTCAGGCTAGCTCTGGCAAGCACATAGAGGGCTGTGCGGCCCTCCAAAGAAATGCTACCCCACACCATTACTGACCCACTGCCAAACCGGTCATGCTGAAGTATGATGCAGGCAGCAGATCGCTCTCCATGGCATCTCCAGACTCTGTCACATCTGTCACATGGGCTCAGTGTGAACCTGCTTTCATCTATGAAGAGCACAGGGCGCAAGTGGCGAAATTGCCAATCTTGGTGTTTATAATTCATCAGTCCAGTGGTTTTGCCAACACAATTTGACCCTTATTAAATATAGAAGTAACTCACTTCTTAAGCTTGCCAGTTTGTTCTTGCTTCTCTCACATGACCAACTGACTGTTCACTTGCTGCCTAATCATCCCTTTTCAGGTGCAATTGTAGCAAGATACTCATTAGTAGTCACTACATCTGTCAGTCATTTTCATATTATACCTGACTGGCGATGCTTCATGCATTTGGCAAGGAGTAGAAACACACGGTTGCGCAGTGCATCAAGGGCAAGAAAAAAAACACTCAATTGTCCAGACACATTTTGTCTAGATGGAAAGTAAATGCACTTGCATGAGTTAGTATTTACAATTATATGAGCTCTGGCAAAGATCACATCCGGGTGGGTGATGCAGATGAACCTGCTGTTATCTTTTTGCCAAGGGAACGCAACTCCGCTGCCTCCAACCCGCAGCCCAATTGTCTGATGAGTGCTAGACAAGACCGTGGCTACTTTCACTACTAGACCAGTTATCGGAGACTCGTGAGTGTATTACATGTATGGCTGCGATTCAAAAGCATGGAATATACATATATACCCCCAGTACGCTCACTGCCATATCCACAATAACAAAAGTAACTACTTTTGGCCACCACCAATCATTTATACAGGCCGACTAGACACCGGTTACGGGCAGTGTATATGTTGTTGCACTGTTGCAGAATATTCCAAGCAAGGGGCTACGTCCCTATCCCCAAAGCTAGGGGTGCCCTACCTATCCCTGCTCCCCAGATTACTTCTGATGGTGAAACCACTAGGGCTACGTGCCTTGCTGAGCTCCTAAATCAGTACTTATCTGTCCCCTTCCCCACCCAGGAAAGTGGGGAGTTGTGTGTATAAGAATACACAAACCAGACTAACAAGGGAAGATGTACAGGGATATATGAAAATATCAATCATACAAATATGCATGCACAAACAAGAGCGGAAAACCAGTAAGTAAAGTAAGGACAAACCAAATAGGAGCAGATGAGGATATGCACACAGACAAATCACCAGCCAACAGTCTTCTGAACAACATTCCAAACGCCTCCTCAAACAACTAAAACCTCCAACTCCAGAACTAGAAAGTGTGAACACTGGCAATCCCTGATTGCCAGAGAAGAGTATATATAGCAGAGGGGAATCTCCAACACTGAACAGCTGAGACCATCAAAACAAGAAAGCTCCAGGAGCTTTCAACTGAACAGATTAACTCCTGCACTGCTAGCAGAAACCTGCACTGTTTAATATGACGGTGAAGTGTTACTAATTAGTGCAGGAGTATGTGAAATCAGACACCCCGATCTTCTGGCCCCTCTGGTGGTAAACCCGTGACAGATAGCTTTTGGGGTGCGGTTTACAGAGAAAGAAAGCTATTACATTTTATATTTAATCCAGAAAGATAGGCAGTGTTTATAAAAAAGAAAATACAAAAGATTTTACAAAGGGGACAAAAAATACAGGATATACAATTACCGTACATAAAATAAAAAAAGGAACAACGAAAGAAAGACACTAAACCTAATGTCACAGAAATGGCTCAGATTTATGGAGGCAAACATGGGCAAGCCTAAACAGCAATGCAGCATCCTGGCATTGAACTAAGATCATAATTGGCATTGGCTTTTTAATAGCCCAAGTTCCATCCACACACCTCCCCTCTGGGGACTCATAAAAGGGCTGGACTTCAGAGTGCTATGGGGTGAGTGCCTTAGTCTTAAAAAATTATGAGATTCCCAACATTTACAATATTTCCACTCCTAAAGGTCGTAGGTGTTAGATATTTTTGTCCTATTTTCCATTGTGACTGTACCTGCACATAGAGGCCAACTATGATCTGGTTTGCACCATCTATTTTCGCCTTCTCTAGCAAATATTGTTATGTTGAAATGGGAAGAGAGCCACATCTACAATGATGATAATGATATATGTAAACATATTGTGTGGTATGATCGCTATATACAGTCACGGCCAAAAGTATTCACACCCCTGCAATTCTGTCAGATAATACTCAGTTTCTTCCTGAAAATGATTGCAATCACAAATTCTTTGGTATTATTATCTTCATTTAATTTTTCTTAAATGAAAAAACACAAAAGAGAATGAAGCAAAAAGCAAAACATTGATCATTTCACACAAAACTCCAAAAATGGGCCAGACAAAAGTATTGGCACCCTCAGCCTAATACTTGATTGCACAACCTTTAGCCAAAATAACTGCGACCAACCGCTTCCGGTAACCATCAGTGAGTTTCTTACAATGCTCTGCTGGAATTTTAGACCATTCTTCTTTGGCAAACTGCTCCAGGTCCCTGATATTTGAAGGGTGCCTTCTCCAATCTGCCATTTTTAGATCTCTCCACAGGTTTTCTGTGGGATTCAGGTCTGGACTCATTGCTGGCCACCTTAGAAGTCTCCAGTGCTTTCTCTCAAACCATTTTCTAGTGCTTTTTGAAGTGTGTCTTGGGTCATTGTCCAGCTGGAAGACCCATGACCTCTGAGGGAGACCCAGCTTTCTCACACTGGGCCCTACATTATGCTGCAAAATTTGTTGGTAGTCTTCAGACTTCATAATGCCATGCACATGGTCAAGCATCCATTGCCAGAGGCAGCAAAGCAACCCCAAAACATCAGGGAACCTCCACCATGTTTTACTGTAGGGACCGTGTTCTTTTCTTTGAATGCCTTTTTTTTCTCCTGTAAACTCTATGTTGATGCCTTTGCCCAAAAAGCTCTACTTTTGTCTCATCTGACCAGAGAACATTCTTCCAAAACGTTTTAGGTTTTTTCAGGTAAGTTTTGGCAAACTCCAGCCTGGCTTTTTTATGTCTCGGGGTAAGAAGTGGGGTCTTCCTGGGTCTCCTACCATACAGTTCCTTTTCATTCAGACGCCAATGGATAGTAAGGGTTGACACTGTTGTACCCTCGGACTGCAGGGCAGCTTGAACTTGTTTCAATGTTAGTTGAGGTTCTTTATCCAACATCCGCACAATCTTGCGTTGAAATCTCTTGTCAATTTTTCTTTTCCATCCACATCTAGGGAGGTTAGCTACAGTGCCATGGGCTTTAAACTTCTTGATGACACTGCGCACGGTAGACACAGGAACATTCAGGTCTTTGGAGATGGATGTGTAGCCTTGAGATTGCGCATGCCTCCTCACATTCCTCATTTGGTTTTTCAAGTCCTCAGACAGTTCTTTGGTCTTCTTTCTTTTCTCCATGCTCTATGTGGTACACACAAGGACACAGGACAGAGGTTGAGTCAACTTTAATCCATGTCAACTGGCTGCAAGTGTGTTTTAGTTATTGCTAACACCTGTTAGGTGCCACAGCTAAGTTACAGGTGCTGTTAATTACACAAATTAGAGAAGGATTACATGATTTTTCGAACAGTGCCAATACTTCTGTCCACCCCCTTTTTTTATGTTTGGTGTGGAATTATATCCAATTTGGCTTTAGAACAATTCTTTTTGTGTTTTTTCATTTAAGACAAATTAAATGAAGATAATAATACCAAAGAATTTGTGTTTGCAATCATTTTCAGGAACAAACTGAGTATTATCTGACAGAATTGCAGGGGTGTGAATACTTTTGGCCATGACTGTAGATGACTTGATCCTAGTATGGAGGGGTTCACAAGAGGAGGTGACTAAATTTGTTGATCACATAAATAACAATAACTTTAATTTAAAATTTGCCCACTCTTTTCAGAAAAAAACAGACTAATTTTTGGGATTTGAACCTCTTACATTAATAAACATAAAAAACAAGGCAAACACTGAATGCTGTTATAAGATAATACATTCATAATATCAAATATGATCATATATTATAATCAGCCAATACATGGAAAGGTGTGGGACACACTATTGTTAATAAGCCAAACCACTAAAAAATAGTGCCATAGTCCAAATATGTTAGAAAAGTTTATTAAATAAATACAACAACGAACTAAGTCAGCAAGGTAGGGAATGTGAGACAACAAACCTCATGGAACCTAGGAGTAAGGCAGTGATCCCCAACTAAGAATCAATAAATAGAACCAGGAAAGATATATATCTTGGTACCGTGTTAGCCAGTAGATAGAAAAATGTTTAGAATTGAGAGTCCTCAGTGTTTGATACCTTTTAATGGCTAACTGAAAAGATGGTAACAAATTGCAAGCTTTCGAGACTACACAGGTCTCTTCATCAGGCATAGACTTAGGCTACTTTCACACTAGCGTTAACTGCAATACGTCGCAAATACGTCGTTTTGCCGAAAAAACGCATCCTGCAAAAGTGCTTGCAGGATGCGTTTTTTCAGCATTGACTAACATTAGCGACGCATTTGCGACGCATTGCCACACGTCGCAACCGTCGTGCGACGGTTGCGCCGTGTTGTGGCGGACCCAAAAAACGTTAACGTTTTTTGCTCCCGACGGTCCGCTTTTTCCGACCGCGCATGCGCGGCCGGAACTCCGCCCGCACCTCCCCATGGGGCAGCGGATGCGCTGGAAAAATGCATCCGCTGCACCCGTTGTGCGGCGGAGACAACGCTAGCGTCGGTGACCTCGGCCCGACGCACTGCGACGGACCGAGCCCGACGCTAGTGTGAAAGAAGCCTAATACAAATTCTGAAGAATCACATATTTAAGCACAACATAGCACAGAAAAAAAAAAAAATGGATAAGACAGGTGGCATGAATCAGAATTACCATGAGTGATAAACAGTTATGTCCATAAATGTTTGGCCAGTTCTTAGATAAGGAATGTTTTATTGTCCTCCGATTGGGGTCTCTGTTGTGATGACCCCTCATAGTCTGAGGGGCAAGTTCCTTAGTTGATGTAAAAAGACATAAATCCGTGCGACACATTCATTCCACCACTAAGACAGTCAAAGGTCGTCATCAGTTTATATTCCCAGACTCTTCTGTCTCTCTGAGTTTTGAAGTTACCTTTCAATACAAGTAAATTCATGTCCATAATGCTATGATTTGGGAGACAAAAATGTATTGCCACAGGTAGATCCATTCTTTTTTTCTCTTATTGTATGACGGTGAGAATCCATTCTTGTTCTAAGCTTTTGCCCTGTCTCCTCCACATACAGACCCCCAGTTGGACATTTAGTACAAATAATTAGGTACACCACATTAGAAGTGACGCAGCTGAAAGTACCTGGTATCTTGTAGTCCTGATGTGAATTGGGGATCTTTATCTTGTCCGTGGTCATTATAAATGGACAGGTTTTACATTTTTTCTGATTGCAGGGAAAGGTACCTGCAGCTGTTGGAGAGGACAGGGAGCTCTTGACAATGATGCTTCTTAGATTTGGGGGCTGCCTAAAACACAGTAGTGGGGGGTCTGGAAAAATGGATTGTAATCGGGCATCCTTTTGTAGTAAAGGTTGTAATTTCCGTGCAGCTCCCCTTAGCACCTCCAGATTTGGATTGTAGGTAACGACTAGAGGTACCCGGTTATTTTCTACTTTTGCTTTGTAATGTAGCAGGTGATTCCTTGATATTCTGGTGGCTCTTGTAATCTGGTTTTCAATTGTTCTTGGATGGTAGCCCTGATTCAAAAAGGTCTTTCTGAGGCGACCAAGGTGTTCATCCCTGTCCATTGGTTTGGAACATATACGATTGTATCTGATGGCTTGGCTGTAGACAATGGAGTTTTTTATGTGTTTTGGATGGAAACTGTCCTGACCGTCCAACATACCTTAAATGGGACAGTTTCCATCCAAAAAAGGATCCAGCCCCCTGAGGAAGGACTTTACCGAAATGCGCGTCAGGGTGGGCTGGAGCTGGCGTGATTCCCCATCTAATAGTGGTATGTTCACATATTTATTATCTGTATCTATACACGTCTGTGGTTTGCTACCTTCTATTATTTATATGATCTTGATATAATTATTAGACAGTGCTATAGGTGTATTTGTGAGCCCACTATGCTATATATATGATGTACCATTTATGGTTCTATTTATTGATTCTTAGTTGGGGATCACTGCCTTAAGGTACCTTCACACTAAACGATATCGCTAGCGATCCGTGACGTTGCAGCGTCCTGGCTAGCGATATCGTTGTGTTTGACACGCAGCAGCGATCAGGATCCAGCTGTGATATCGCTGGTCGTTGATTAAAGTTCAGAACTTTATTTGGTCGTCAGACCGGCGTGTATCGTCGTGTTTGACACCAAAAGCAACGATACCAGCGATGTTTTACACTGGTAACCAGGGTAAACATCGGGTTACTAAGCGCAGGGCCGCGCTTAGTAACCCGATGTTTACCCTGGTTACCAGTGTAAAATGTAAAAAAAACAAACAGTACATACTCACCTTCGCGTCCCCAGGCGTCCGCTTCCCACACTGACTGAGCGCCGTAAAGTGAAAGTGAAAGTACAGCACAGCGGTGACGTCACCGCTCTGCTGTTAGAGCCGGCGCTCAGTCAGTGCAGGAAGCGGACGCCGGGGGACGCGAATGTAAGTATGTAGTGTTTGTTTCTTTTACATTTTACGCTGGTAACCAGGGTAAACATCGGGTTACTAAGCGCGGCCCTGCGCTTAGTAACCCGATGTTTACCCTGGTTACCCGGGGACCTCGGCATCGTTGGTCGCTGGAGAACGGTCTGTGTGACAGCTCTCCAGCGATCAAACAGCGACGCTGCAGCGATCGGCATCGTTGTCGCTATCGCTGCAGCGTCGCTTAATGTGAAGGTACCTTAACTCCTAGGTTCCATGAGGTTTGTTGTCTCACGTTCCCTACCTTGCTGACTTTGTTTGTTGTTGTACTTATTTAACCCCTTAGTGACAGAGCCAATTTGGTACTTAATGACCGAGCCAATTTTTACAATTCTGACCACTGTCACTTTATGAGGTTATAACTCTGGAACGCTTTATCGGATCCCGCTGATTCTGAGACTGTTTTTTCGTGACATATTGTACTTCAAGTTAGTGGTAACATTTCTTCGATATTACTTGCGATTATTTATGAAAAAAACGGAAATATGGTGAAAATTTTTAAAATTTTGCAATTTTCAAACTTTGTATTTTTATGCCCTTAAATCAGAGAGATAATGTCACGAAAAATAGTTAATAAATAAGATTTCCCACATGTCCACTTTACATCAGCACAATTTTGGAAACAAAATTTTTTTTCTTAGGGAGTTATAAGGGTTAAAAGTTGACCAGCAATTTCTCATTTTTACAACACCATGTTTTTTTTAGGGACCACATCACGTTTGAAGTCATTTTGAGGGGTCTATATGATAGAAAATAACCAAGTGTGACACCATTCTAAAAACTGCACCCCTCAAGCTGCTCAAAACCACATTCAAGAAGTTTATTAACCCTTTACGTACTTCACAGGAACTGAAACAATGTGGAAGAAAAAAATGAACATTTAACTTTTTTTTGCAAACATTTTAATTCAGACCCATTTTTTTTTAATTTTCACAAGTGTAAAAACAGAAATTTAACCACAAATTTTGTTGTGCAATTTCTCCTGAGTACGCCGATACCCCATATGTGGAGGTAAACCACTGTTTGGGCGCACCGCAGAGCTTGGAAGTGAAGGAGCGCCGTTTGACTGTTTCAATGCAGAATTGGCTGGAATTGAGATCGGACGCCATGTCGCGTTTGGAGAGCCCCTAATGTGCCTAAACAGTGGAAACCCCCCACAAGTGACACCATTTTGGAAACTAGACCCCTTAAGGAACTTATCTAGATGTGTGGTGAGCACTTTGAACCCCCAAGTGCTTCACAGAAGTTTATAACGTAGAGCCATGAAAATAAAAAAATCGCATTTGTTTTCACAAAAATGATTTTTTCGCCCACAAATTCTTATTTTCACAAGGGTAACAGGAGAAATTAGACAACAAAAGTTGTTGTGCAATTTCTCCTGAGTACGTCGATACCCCATATGTGGGGGTAAACCACTGTTTGGGCGCACCACAGAGCTTGGAAGTGAAGGAGTGTCGTTTTACTTTTTCAATGTAGAATTGGCTGGAATTGAGATCGGACGCCATGTCACGTTTGGAGAGCCCCTGATGTGCCTAAACAGTGTAAACCCCCCACAAATGACACCATTTTGGAAACTAGACCCCTTAAGGAACTTATCTAGATGTGTGGTGAGCACTTTAAACCCCCAGGTGCTTCACAGAAGTTTATAACGTAGAGCCGTGAAAATAAAAAAAATCGCATTTTTTCTACAAAAATGATCTTTTTGCCTCCAAATTTTTATTTTACCAAGGGTAACAGGGGAAAATGGACCCCAGAAGTTGTTGTACAATTTGTCCTGAGTACGCAGACACCCCATATGTGGGGGTAAACCACTGTTTGGGCGCATGGCTGAGCTCGGAAGCAAAGGAGCGCCATTTGACTTTTCAATGCAAAATTGACTGGAATTGAGATCGGACGCCATGTCGCGTTTGCAGACCCCTAATGTACCTAAACAGTAGAAACCCCCAACAAGTGACCCCATTTTGGAAAATAGATCCCCCAAGGAACTTATCTAGATATGTGGTGAGAACTTTGAATGCCCAAGTGCTTCACAGAAGTTTATAATGCAGAGTAGTGAAAATAAAAAATATATTTTTTTCCCACAAAAAAGATTTTTTAGCCCCCAAATTTTTATTTTCACAAGGGTAACAAGAGAAATTGGACCCCAAAAGTTGTTGTCCAATTTGTCCTGAGTATGCTGGTGCCCCATATGTGGGGGTAAACCACTGTTTGGGCGCATGGCTGAGCTCGGAAGGGAAGGAGCGCCGTTTTGGAATGCAGACTTTGATAGAATTGTCTGCTGGCGTTATGTTGCGTTTGCAGACCCCTAATGTACCTAAACAGTAGAAACCCCCAACAAGTGACCCCATTTTGGAAAATAGACCCCCCAAGGAACTTATCTAGATATGTGGTGAGAACTTTGAATGCCCAAGTGCTTCACAGAAGTTTATAATGCAGAGTAGTGAAAATAAAAAATATATTTTTTTCCAACAAAAAAGATTTTTTTAGCCCCCAAATTTTTATTTTCACAAGGGTAACAAGAGAAATTGGACACCAATATTTGTTCTCCAATTTGTCCTGAGTATGCTGGTACCCCATATGTGGGGGTAAACCACTGTTTGGGCGCACGGCAGAGCTCAGAAGGGAGGGAGCACCATTTGACTTTTTTAGCGCAAAATTGTCTGTCGTGTTTGGAGACCCCCTGATGTACCTAAACAGTGAAAAAACCCCAAATCTAACTCCAACCCTAACTCCAACACACCCCTAACCCTAATCTCAACCCGATCCATAATCCTAATCACAACCCTAACGATAATCACAACCCTAACTCCAAAACAGCCCTAATCTCCTCTAACCATAACCCTAATCAAAACCCTAAATCCAACACACCCCTAACCCTAATCTCAACCCTAACCTCAAACCTAACCCTAATCACAATACACCCCTAACCCTAATCCCAACCCTAACCTTAACCCTAATCCCAACCCTAACCCTAATCCCAACCCTAATCCCAAACGTAACCCTAATCCCAACCGTAACCCTAATACCAACCCTAATCCAAACCCTAACCCCAACTCTATCCCTAATTTTAGCCCCAACCCTAGCCCTAACCCTAACTTTAGCCCCAATCCTAACCCTAAATTTAACCCTAACCCTAGCCCTAACTTTAGCCCCAAACCTAACCCTAAGGCTACTTTCACACTTGCGTCGTGTGGCATCCGTCACAATCCGTCGTTTTGGACAAAAAACGGATCCTGCAAATGTGCCCACAGGATGCCTTTTTTGCCCATAGACTTGTATTACCGACGGATGGCCACACGTCGCGTCCATCGTGCACTGGATCCGTTGTGTTTTGGCGGACCGTCGTCACAAAAAAAAGTTCAATGTAACCTTTTTTTTGTACGTCGCGTCTGCCATTTCCGCGCATGCGTGGCCGTAACTCTAGAGCTAGACTGGGCAGCGGATGCGTTGAAAAACTGCATCCACTGCCCACGTTGTGCACAATTTTCACAACGTGTGTCGGTACGTCGGGCTGACGCATTGCGACCGCCCCGTACCGACGCAAGTGTGAAAGAAGCCTAAGGCTACTTTCACACTAGCGTCGTACTCGGCCCATCGCAGTGTGTCGGGCCGACGTACCAACGCTAGCGTTGTAAGCGCCGCACAACGGGTGCAGAGGATGCTGTTTTTTCAACGCATCCGCTGCCCCATTGTGAGGTGTGGGGAGGCGGGGGCGGAGTTCCGGCCGCGCATGCGCGGTCGGAAATGGCGGACACGTCGCACAAAAAAGTTACATGTAGCGTTTTTTTGTGCCGACGGTCCGCCAAAGCACGACGCATCCGTCGCACGACGGATGCGACGTGTGGCAATCCGTCGCAATGTGTCGCTAATGCAAGTCAATGGAGAAAACCGCATCCTGCAAGCACTTTTGCAGGATGCGTTTTTCTCCAACGACGCATTGCGACGGAAGCCAAAAAACGCTAGTGTGAAAGTAGCCTAACCCTAACCCTAGCCCTAACCCTAAATTTAGCCCCAACCCTAGCTTTAACCCTAGCCCTAACCCTAGCCCTAACCCTAGCCCTAACCCTAGCCCTAACCCTAGCCCTAACCCTAACCCTAGCCCTAACCCTAACCCTAGCCCTAACCCTAACCCTAGCCCCAACTCGTCTCTCCTGCCGGCCGGCAGATGGCAGCAGATGGCGGGCGCACTGCGCATGCACCCGCCATTTTCTTTGCAGAGGAAGAAGCCGGCTGGCAAGAGGAGACGCAGGAGGACCCGGGGACACCGGGTGAGTATGATAGGGTCCCCGAATCCCCCTATTTCTCTGTCCTCTGATGTGCGATCACATCAGAGGACAGAGAATTACAGATCGCTTTTTTTTTTTTTTTTTGCGGTCGCCGGTAAACAGTTAATTACCGGCGATCGCAAAACAGGGGTCGGTAAAAACCGACCCCGATCATGTTCTTTGGGGTCTCGGCTACCCCCGGCAGCCGAGACCCCAAAGATCTTCCGGGTGCCGGGCGGCGGGTGCACTGCGCATGCACCCGCCATTTTTTCCCGGAAAAAAGATGGCGGCGCCCATCGGGAGCCACGAGGAGCACCGGGGGAGATAGGTGAGTATTGGGGGGCTATTGGGGGCCATCGGGGACACTATTTCTCTGTCCTCCGATGTGCGATCACATCGGAGGACAGAGAAATTAAATGGCAAATCGCGTTTTTTTTTTTTTTGTTGCGACCGCCGGTAAACGGTTAATTACCGGCGATCGCAACTCGGGGGTCGGTAAAAAAACCCCGAATCATGTTCTCTGGGGTCTCGGCTACCCTCGGCAACCGAGACCCCAGAGAAAATCCGACTCTGGGGGGGCGCTATTCACTTTTTCCACAGCGCCGTTAATTAACGGCGCTGTGGTTTAAGTACCCTTAGCGGCCGCCGTTAAAAGGCGTATCGGCGGTCGTTAAGGGGTTAATAAACTTTTCTAATGTATTTGGACTATGGCACTATTTTTTAGTGGTTTTGCCGTCACATTAGCAGTATTTGGTCAGTATTTTACATCAGTATTTGTAAGCCAAAACCAGGAGTGGAACAATCAGAGGAAAAGTCTAACAGAAACATATGCACCACTTCTGCATTTATCACCCACTCCTGGTTTGGCTGAGAAATACTGAAGTAAAATACTGACCAAATACTGCTAGTGTGACGGCAGCCTTAGGCAATACACTAAAACATACGGTTAAGATTACCCGCTATAGAAAACCGACCTCAAGTAATTCAATTCTTAGAGCTAATTCTTGCCATCCAAATCATGTCATAAATAACATTCCATATGGTGAACTTAGAATAAGAAGGAATTGCTCTGAAAATGATGTTTTTTTGGCAGAGGCAGAGAAAACTTGCGAGTGTCTTTCTAATAGAGGATATCCTAAATGTAATTTAGATAAAGCACATAATAAATTTCTTCGATCTACTTTGGAGATTTTTTTTAACAACGAAAAATTGTAAATCTATTCATAATAGTCCACAGAAAGACAATAAATATTGTAGTATTCAGTACCCCATATAGTTCACAATATAGGCAGATCGTGGATATTGTCAAAAATCATTTACCCATGTTAAAACAAGATGACAAATTAAAACTAATACTAACACAGAACGATATCAAATTTGTTGCTAAACAAGCTCTCACTTTGGGCTCGATCCTGTCCCCAAGTCTATTCTCTAGCTCTTTACGGGATACTAATCGAGCTACCTGGCTTAACGCCACAGGGTTCTTTAGATGCGGAGCCACTCATTGCAAAACATGTAACTATGTACATAAAACAAATACATTCTCATCTTTTCATAATCATAAACAATTTGATATACATGATTACATTAATTGCAACACTGAAAATGTGGTGTATCTGATAGAATGTATTACATGTAATGTTCAGTACATAGGCTGCACCACATGTCCGTTAAAAGTACGAGTTAGACGGCACCTATCAGATGCCGTAAATTCTCAAGCCCTCTCTGCCTCAGCTGTGTCTAGACATTTTTACAATGTGCACAAAGGTCATTTGACTAGTCTCAGATTCTGTGGAATAGAAAAGGTTTATAAACCTCCGAGAGGAGGTAATTTACAGCAGAAACTTTTCAATCGAGAGACATATTGGATGTTTATGCTTGACACACGTATTCCTTATGGTCTCAATGTTAGTCAAGACTTAATAAAACAATACTAACTAATGTTCAAGTAATGTTTCTTAAGGGTATATATTATGTCAATTTAAGTTATTTCCATGATATTCTTAACCGGTAATTACTTCTTTCTACATTTATACATGCTTTTTGCATTTTTAATTGTCTGTCCAATCAATGTCACGTGCACACTATATATATGTTTTCATTGCACTAGTAGGTAGATCATGAGTAAGCCTCCATAGTTGAAACGCGTTGATCATCCTTACTGGTGTGCCAGGTGTTCGCTATGTAAAGATTTTTTGGAAGAACGCTATATTGTTTTGGTTGTCCAATAAAGTCTCACAAAGTTTGAACCGCCTCTGCCTACAGCTGGATCATTTTTCCTCTTGTCTGCACCATCTATCCGACCGTTATTCAATTGGAGGGATTCTAGTGGCCCCACAGGCAATATGAGTGAACACGTCCTATTCATCCCTTTGCTATGACACTGTAAATATACAGTGGGAAAAATAAGTATTTGATAAAGTGCCAATTTTGCAAGTTTACCCACCTACAAAGAATGGAGAGGTCTGTAATTTTTATCGTAGGTACACTTCACCTGTGAGAGACAGAATCTAAAAATAAAAACCAGAAAATCATATTGTATAATTTTAAAATAATTAAATTACATATTTCATGCTAAAAAGAATGCATCTGATCACCTACCAATCAGCAAGAACTCTGGCTCTCACAGACTTGTTAGTTTTTCTTTAAGAAGTCCTCCTACTCTTCAGTCATAACCTGTATTAATTGCACCTATTTGAACTCGCTACCTGTATAAAAAGTCAGTTGTCCACACAATCACACTCCAACCCCTCCACCTTGACCAAGACCAAAGAGCTGTCTAATGACACCAGAGTCAAAATTGTAGACCTATACAAAGATGGGATGAGCTACAGGACAATAGGCAAGCAGCTTGGTGAGAAGGCAACAACTGTTGGAAGAAACACAAGATGACGATCAATCTTCCTCAGTCTAGGGCTCCATGCAAAATCTCGCCTCGAGGGGCAAGGATGATTCTCATAAAGGTCAGAAATCATCCTAGAACTGCACAAGAAGACCTGGTGAATGACTTGAAGAGAGCTGGGACCACGGTCTCAAACATTAAAATTAGTGACACACTACGCCGTCATGGATTACAGTCCTGCATGCCATGCAAGGTTCCCCTGCTCATGCCAGAACATGTCCATGCCCGTATGAAGTTTGCCAATGACCATCTGGATGATCAAAAGGAGGCATGGGAGAAAGTCACGTGGTCAGATGAGACCAAAATAGAACTTTTTGGTATCAACTTCCCTCACTGTGTTTGGAGGAAGAAGAAGGACGAGTACAACCCCAAGAACAGAGTACCAACCATGAAGCATTATTGGGGAAACATCATACTTTGGGGGTGCTTTTCTGCAAAGGGGACAGGACGACAGTACTGTATTGAAGGGATTGTGTATAGCAATATTTTGGCCATCAACCCTCTTCCCTCAGTAAGAGCATTGAAAACACACAGCCAGGGCAACTAAGGAGTGGCTCTGTAAGAAAGATTTTCTGTTCCTGGAGAGATCTACTCAGTCTCAAGACCTGAACCCAATAGAAAAATTTTGGAGGGAGCTGAAACTCAATGATACCCAGCAACAGCCCCAAAACCTGAAAGATCTGGAGGAGATCTGTATGGAGGGGTGGGCCAAAATCCCTGCTGCAGTGTCTGCAAACTTGGTCAAGAACTACAGGAATCGTCTGAGCTCTGTAATTGCAAACAAAGGTTTCTGCACCAAATATTAAGTTATGTTTCTCTATTGTATCAAATACTTATTTCATAAAGGCAAATTAATTATGTACAAATCATACCATGTGATTTTCTTTTTTTTTTTCTTTTTTTTAAAGATTCTTCTTTAAGGACTTCTTGTGCAGTTCTAGGATGATTTCTGACCTTTATGAGAATCATCCTTGCCCCACGAGGCGAGATTTTGCATGGAGCCCTAGACTGAAGAAGATTGATCGTCATCTTGTGTTTCTTCCAACAGTTGTTGCCTTCTCACCAAGCTGCTTGCCTATTGTCCTGTAGCTCATCCCATCTTTGTATAGGTCTACAATTTTGACTCTGGTGTCATTAGACAGCTCTTTGGTCTTGGTCAAGGTGGAGAGGTTGGAGTGTGATTGTGTAGACAATTGACTTTTTATACAGGTAGTGAGTTCAAATAGGTGCAATTAATACAGGTTATGATTGAAGAGTAGGAGGACTTCTTAAAGAAAAACTAACAAGTCTGTGAGAGCCAGAATTCTTGCTGATTGGTAGGTGATCAGATACATATTTCATGCTAAAAAGAACGCAATTTAATTATTTAAAAATTATACAATACGATTTTCTTTTTTTTTTTTTCTTAAGATTCTGTCTCTCACAGTTGAAGTGTACCTACGATAAAAATTACAGACCTCTGCATTCTTTGTAGGAGGGAAAACTTGCAGTGCATCAAAACTCGGCAGTGTATCAAATACTTATTTTGCCCATTGTACATCACATAAATATCAGATGGATACAAACCCCACTATACCTATCTAGACCCTGGGGCCGGGCTGAGTACAATCTGTGCTGTGGGAATGGAAGCTATGTGCCTGGGAAAGCACACTTCTCCTCTAGTAATCTCTTCTCCTTTAGATATGTTTTCCCATAGAATACCTTTCCTGTTTAAGTACCTGTACACTACAGGGAGTCTCTGCCTAAAAGAGGTTATTGCATTCTTTCTCTCACTAGTTCATCTGTTTAATTACCTCCTCTCACCTCTGCATATGTTCCATATAAAGGCCTACTTCAAAAAGTAGTTTAAATTGTCAGCTCTTCTTAAGTCTTAATTAGTATTGCTCATTTCCTAGCTATATCTAATTCTCCCTCTTCACCATATGTCCACTGTGGAGGGCTGGGGGAGGGGAGAGGACATCTCCCTGGAGTTGTCTTACGGAGTTTAATCTTTCTATGACAAGCTCAAAAGACAGGTATCTCATACTACGTTCACTAGATAGTCATAGAAGTACAACAGTTTATGGATGGTTAGGAAGACGAACTGCTAAGTAACAGCATGCAATGCTGGTTGTGATATTTCATTCTGTATCTACCCCCAGGGTGCTATGTATGTGGAGTTGGCAAGATTTCCAAGCTCAAAACCACAATTCTATAGGACTAATAAACAATAAATGAAATGCTCCTCTACATTAACGTCATAAAAAAGTGTCAGCCTGGAGCTTGCTAACTACTTTCAGTCTGCACCCAATACAAGCCTTACCGTAGGCCACACAGTCAATCAGGTTTTGTTGCAAGCAGCTCCACAAAAGTCATGAATAATAACTTGCAACAGATTTCACAAAAATGTGCAACTCTTTAGAAAAAGTTTCAAAAGTAGGGAGTTCTTCACAAAGACAGTTTAGGCACTATTTTCTAAGAAAATGTGAAAATGGCACAATTTTTGGAAAAATATTTAGAATTGAGAGTCCTCAGTGGTTGATACCTTTCAATGGCTAACTGAAAAGATGGTAACAAATTGCAAGCTTTCAAGACTACACAGGTCTCTTCATCAGGCATAGACTAATACAAAATCTGAAGAATTACATATTAATACACAACAGGGCACAGGAATAATGTCATAGATAAGACAAGTGACCTGAAGCAGAACTACCATTATGGGAGAGGGATAAATAGTTGTGTCCATAAATATTGGAACAGTTCATTGATAAGGAGTGTGAATGTTTTATTGTCCTCTGATTGGGGTGTGGTTCTGTGTTGTGATTTGACAATTTTTGGAGCAATTTTATTTTCAAAAAGTAGGTTATACAGTACCAAATGTGCTAAAACTCTATTAAGAAGCATCCACCTTTTAATAAACCAAAATTATTTTAATAAATCAAATAAATTAATAAATAAATTTAGCAATAATTTTTCACATTTATCAAAAATTTCCAATAACCTTTATTTTGTATTCAATTTTCAAGTGGCTTTCATGGGCCTATATTAGAACACCCTCTCCACAAATCATCCGATATTAAAGCGTGACCCTCTGAAAGTATTTAAAATAGTCTTTAGAAAGTTTCTTAAGCATTTAGGAGATTCACGTGCAGTAAAGGGGCTGTCTGGTCTTCAGCTACAAGTCTGCATTCTGTGTACCCCAAAATACTATCAATAAAAAGATCAGATCAAGCCGCAAAAAAATAAGCTCTCACCCAGGCCCAGATCCTGAAAAATGGAAACGCTATGGGTTTTGGAAAAGTAAGTATAAAAGAACCTATACATGTTTGGTATCTGTGTACTTGTACTGACCTGGAGAATTATATTGCCAGGTCAGTTTTACCATACAGTGAACATGGTAAACAAAACCCACCCAAAAAATAGTGGAATTGAATTTTTTTTTGCAATGTCACCAGACTTGGAATTTTTTTTACATTTTCCAGTACACTACATGGCAAAATCAGAAGGTATCGTTCAAATGTACAACTCATCCAGCAAAACACAAACCCTCATATGGCTATATTGTCAGAAAAATAAAAAAAAATTACGGTTCTTAGAAGAAGGGGAGGAAAAAACGAAAAATCATCTGGGGGTGAACTGGTTAAACGTTAAAACGCGATCCACATACTTCAGATTTCATATTTAAAAAACATTTAAACTTTTTTTTTTTATCTAGTCCCATTATGGGACTTGAACATCTAACTCTGATTGCTGGTATGATATACCGCAATACTCCTGTAATGTAGTGTATTACACCTGTGAGTTTCACACCAATATAGAGCCCATTAGATACAGAGGGCAATATTAGGCTATTTTCACATGTTGCGTTTTTTTTTCGGCAGGCAAAACCTGCTCTTTTGGCAGTAAAGAAGCTGCTTACAAAAAACACTTTTTGCTGCATTTTTGCTACGTATTTGATGCATTTTTGTTGTTTCTTGTGCATGCTGATTAAGTTTAGTGTGCCCCCTGTGGTGCAGTGACCAATGTTACAGCCAGGGGGCGCTGTGTGTGCACTTCAAGGTGCACTTGGAGGCATAGTTGTGATGAAACAGTGACTGGCAGTGTTGTGAATGGCCGTTATGTATCGCAGAGGTGGGTGGCCCTGTGATGGAAGCCTGGGTATGTTTTGCTCAAGCAGATCTACTGCTGAGGGTTTTGTTTACATTGGGAGGGCTTCCAGGTGATTGGAGAGATGGGTGGGTCCAGTCACCTACAAACCCACCCAAAGAGGCGTGTCTGAACACCTAAGATGGTTTTGTGTTTTAAGGACCTGTGGTGATGTCACGCTCACCTGACTGGCCATCTGACAGGTACCTGGGTGTGGTTACACCTATGTAAAGGAGGTGTGTGTAGCACATGGTGTGAGTGTTTTTGGGAGTCTGCCAGGGTGGACACTTCCATGTGTCCTGGCTGGACACTGCAGAGTGGCCTGTGTGCTGTAGGTCCTGGATGGTCAGTGTTGGAGGCTCCTGGGAGTGGAGTCGTCCTGGAAGCACCTAGAGACCGTAGACCTGGACGGTCAGTGTTGGAGGCTCCTGGGAGTGGAGTCGCCCTGGAAGCACCTGGAGACCGTAGACCTGGACGGTCAGTGTTGGAGACTCCTGGGAGTGGAGTCGTCCTGGAAGCACCTAGAGACCGTAGACCTGGTCGGACTATGTTGAGGACCTGGGACTGACGTGAAGTCAGCACGAGGAGTGGAACTCCTGAAAGGTATCCCCGGACAAGGGGATTGTAACATATGGCAGAGAAGTTTATCTGCTGCATGAACAGACTGGTGGTCATGATAAGTTCATGGACATAAAGAAATAGACTGTATGTCATATGGTTTATGAAGTTTAGACCAGATTTGACCAGATTTGTGTGAGGTACCGTGCCTGAGTGCTTGAATCCTATGCCAAGCGAGTGTCCCCAACACACTCAGGTAGCGTATCACCACATTTGGTGGAGAATGCGGTCACGGTCCAAGAAGCACATGTTGCAGCGCTGGCTGATCTGAGACAGAGGCGTAAACGGTCTGAGAACCGTGTGTAACAGACAGGACTCTGTGCTATGCTGACCCGTTTCAGTGAGAGACTGTGAAGTTTTTTTCCTCAAGTCAGCTTGCTGTGGCTCAGTGAGGTCACGAAGTTTGCTGTGGTTCAGTGAGGTCATGAAGTTTGCTGTGGCTCGGCGGGGTCACGAAGGTGACAAGCGTCTTGCTGTGGATCGGCGGGTCCACGAAGGTGACAAGCGGCTTGCTGTGGATCGGCGGGTCCACGAAGTTTGAGGTGGAACAGTGCAGAGCCTTGTGGAGCGTAGCTGCAGTTGCAGCAAGAGGTTCAGCAGCAGCGGCTTGTGATTGCCAGCAGGAGCTGGTGAAGAGTTGAAGGAAAAAAAAAAAAAAAAACATTTTTTTTTTTGTTTGCAGATTCTTAAAGGGCCAGTGCAAGGCCAGAGTTACATTGGTGTACTGTGCGAACTGGGGCCTGAAAGTACTGTGGGGAGTCCACGGGGTGTACCCCAGGGAAGGGGTGGTGTCCCTAATAGGGTGGTGTCCCAAAAAAGGGGGCGGTGACCCAAACAGGGACGGTTGCCCAAAAGGGGGCGGAGTCCCAAAAAGGGGCGGCATCCAAAAAGGCAGTTGGTGTCCAAAAGGGGGTGGAGTCCCTTAAGGGGGTGGTGACCCTAAAGGGGGCAGAGGCCCAAAAGGGGGTGGAGCCTCCTAAAACTAAAAAGGTGGCACAAACGGACTGTTGCCAGACACAATGGTACTATGTGTGTCCAATTTGCCATGTGAACTACCCTCCTGGTAAGAAGCTGCGTTGGTGTGTTCTAGCATTGAACGCAGAAATAGAGGATGTTTTTGGTCTGGTTGATTCGGTGAGCCCGGTGACCCTGGTAAGGGCTGTAGAAGATAAATTTATAATGTCTGAAAGGAAGATTGAGGTCACATGCATCCATGGGGACACTAAGGTTTATCCAGTGGCCTTGGTGCAACTCGAGACGGTCAGGAGCCATACAAGTCTGGAGGCCACCATAGTTCCTAACCTACCTTGTCCGGTAATAGTAGGCCAGGACTGTAAGTTATTCTCAGACTTGTGGGAGGAGGGCGTTCCTCTACAGCACGAGGATGGAAGTCTCATTACTGTTGCAGGGGCATACATTAAGTCAGTAATACATCCCAGAATTGACGGGTCAGACATCGGGGTGACCAGTGTGAAGGGTTCGTCTGCCCAACTTACTGACATGATGTCACCTGACATGTACCCCAAGATGATTGGTAGTGGTGTGTTAAATAAAACCTGTGTAGCTGACACCCGATTAGAAAGCAACTTGAGCGTTCACCATGTTGTGGGGCGTGACACAGACTCTAGGGGTGACTGTGACGTTTCATTACCAGTAGCAACCACTAGAGCTGAGTATGAGGTTGTGCGGACAGAAACACTGACACAGGGCAACGACAGTTCTCCCCAAGGTAAAGTCAGGATGGCAGGGGCAGCCATAACAGAAATTATGACCTGTGTAAGGGGCGACTGCGGGTTCCAGGATGACCGATTGGGTGGTGGTGACTCCCATTCAGATGAGGACGCCAGCAGAAAAGAGTGCAGTATGGCTGACTCAAGTGCAAGTGGCAAGTCTTCCTCCCATCGCCGGAGATGTAAAAGAGGCAAAGGGGCTGAACAAATTGCACCCTCTGAGAAGGTTGATAAAGAGGAGGTCCAGGATCTCGCTAATGAGCTGTCTCATGAGAAGCAAAAGGTAACAGATTTACAGGCCGAGTTAAAGCATCTGAGACAAGCAGCTGAGCACAGGGTGGATAACCTGGAGAAGGAAGTCTCTGAGCTCCGAGGTCACCTGTCAACGTGGCAAAGTGTGAATAAAGCCTTAAGGGAAGATGTGGAAGTGCTCAGAGAAGCATTAAGTGGTCTTCTGCAAGAGAAGGAGATGCTGGTCACAGACTCACAGAAGCGGTACCAGAAAGGTAAAGAGGTAAAGATGCCAGTGCCCATCCTGGCCAGGGATCTGGAAGAGTGTAAAGCGGAGGAAGAGTTGGTGGTAAAAGCAGAACAAGACAGTCACCCGGTTATGGCAGATGTCTTAATGGAAAGGTCCATGGCAAAACGGGAGCCGTCCGTCCCTGAAGAGAGTGAGACCCCGCTCTTCAAGTGTGTGATTGGTGTACGCAAAGAAGTGCAAGAAGCCTGTACCGGTGAAGGTGTGCATGAGGCCTTTAGAAATGCAGTGGAAGCATGTAGTGTGAACTGGGCCCCAGAGACAAAACAGTTGGTGATACTGTCCACTAAGGAAGTCACAGTAAAGCGGGTAGCTATCCTGAAAGATATGCACCTACAATGTCTTCGCACAAAACAAATGATCCTGTTGAGGAACAAGGAAGCAGCTCGACGTATGGAGCATGCCAGGAAAACGCAGAGTCGGCTGGGCTTTGTGGAAGACGTCATTCGAGTACCCAGAAATCTGGTGGGGAAAGTCATTGGTAGATTTGGAAAAGTGATGCAGGACCTGGTGAATAGATCCGGTGTGGCAAGAGTGAGGACTCCAGATGTTGGCGAAGTCCAGGTAACTGGTGAAGATGAGATGGTTACATTTGTTGTAATTGGCTCAGTAGATAGCCTTAGGAACATTCGAGTGCTTCTTGAATACCGGGTGACGTATCTAAAGGAGATAGAGCAGCTAAGACTGGAACGTCTGAAGATTCATAAACAGCTGCAGAATATAAGATGGCGACCACTTCCAACCCAGGGTATGGAGGTACGAAAAGCTACTCTAAGGAATAGAAGAGTCCAAAGAAGTGACTCCTCTGTTAGCTCAGGGCTGAGTGACCGAGGTAGGAGACCCGATAGCAGATGTAGTAGCGAAGGGTCAGACGCAGACCAGACAGTGAGCGCGACTACAAGTGAAACTTATGACCGTGTCAAACGGGGAAGTCGACTATGGAAAGAAAGCTCACGTGAAAGGGTACATGTGGAAAGTGGGTTGACCAAAAAGGGTCTGGTGACACAGACGGATGGTAACTCAAGGGTTGAAGCCCAAGGCCGACAAACTGACCGCTGGGGGCAGGGAAGGCCTATCAAAGGTAACGTGGGTTCCCGGTTTCGGAACCCCGGGTTTATGTCATGTATCCACCCCAATAGGGTTGAACAAAGGGGGGAGGTATGTGGTGCAGTGACCAATGTTACAGCCAGGGGGCGCTGTGTGTGCACTTCAAGGTGCACTTGGAGGCATAGTTGTGATGAAACAGTGACTGGCAGTGTTGTGAATGGCCGTTATGTATCGCAGAGGTGGGTGGCCCTGTGATGGAAGCCTGGGTATGTTTTGCTCAAGCAGATCTACTGCTGAGGGTTTTGTTTACATTGGGAGGGCTTCCAGGTGATTGGAGAGATGGGTGGGTCCAGTCACCTACAAACCCACCCAAAGAGGCGTGTCTGAACACCTAAGATGGTTTTGTGTTTTAAGGACCTGTGGTGATGTCACGCTCACCTGACTGGCCATCTGACAGGTACCTGGGTGTGGTTACACCTATGTAAAGGAGGTGTGTGTAGCACATGGTGTAAGTGTTTTTGGGAGTCTGTCAGGGTGGACACTTCCATGTGTCCTGGCTGGACACTGCAGAGTGGCCTGTGTGCTGTAGGTCCTGGATGGTCAGTGTTGGAGGCTCCTGGGAGTGGAGTCGTCCTGGAAGCACCTAGAGACCGTAGACCTGGACGGTCAGTGTTGGAGGCTCCTGGGAGTGGAGTCGCCCTGGAAGCACCTGGAGACCGTAGACCTGGACGGTCAGTGTTGGAGACTCCTGGGAGTGGAGTCGTCCTGGAAGCACCTAGAGACCGTAGACCTGGTCGGACTATGTTGAGGACCTGGGACTGACGTGAAGTCAGCACGAGGAGTGGAACTCCTGAAAGGTATCCCCGGACAAGGGGATTGTAACATATGGCAGAGAAGTTTATCTGCTGCATGAACAGACTGGTGGTCATGATAAGTTCATGGACATAAAGAAATAGACTGTATGTCATATGGTTTATGAAGTTTAATAAACCAGATTTGACCAGATTTGTGTGAGGTACCGTGCCTGAGTGCTTGAATCCTATGCCAAGCGAGTGTCCCCCAACACACTCAGGTAGCGTATCACCACACCCCCAAAAAACATGATGCAACTTCCTTAGGTTTCTGCACCAAAAATGCAGCAAAACCTGATACATGCACTTTTTGCTGCGTTTTTGCACTTACTCGTTGCTTTCTATGGGTGAATAAACGCTGTAAAAACGCTGAAAGAAGTGACATGCTGCAGGTTTCAAAAACGTATCAGTTTTCCAATTCAATCAGGAAAAAAAACTGTGTGCGTGAGAAGTCTGAAATCTCATTGCTTTTGCAGCTGCTGTAAAACGCAGCTTAAAATTTGCATTTGCCCTGGTCACTATCTTATCGAGTTAAATAGTTTCGTAGGTGTCAACTATTTATTACAGCAGATATCCACCAATATAAATTAATGAGCCCTCGCCATCAGCATGTCGCAATAGTACAAGCATATTAGGTTTGGATCCTATGGCATAATAGTAAATAAGTGAAGGGGTTAAAATGCCAAATAATGGCTTTTTGGGATAGAACATGTTAATACTGTGCACAACATATTTATGATAGCAAGCATTAGTGTAATGCTCCACATCAAATTTCATTATACCACTTCAGTCAATTTGCAAAACCTAACCTAGTTGTATCATGCAACATCAGTCTGAGATTAAAGGGAGAAGAGAAAACACGACGGATGGAAAGTCAATAAGCAGCAGGATGCCTATTAGCCATAATTATTATGTACTCATGAGCAGAGCCTGGAGAATATGTTTAATGACTAATAAAGATTGATTCATTAAACATTTATGGTTTGTACAGATCTGGACTGCCAGGAAGCGCAATACACTGGAAGGCCCTGTGACAGACTGAAATAAAGGCATGCCAAGACCATAGCTTTCAAGGTCAAAGAAGAATTGATCAGATCATACTCCCGATTACGGTACGGCACTGCTGTATAGTGTGGACTTAGGAGTTGAGCCCGGAACGACAGTGCTGGACATCACCTTCGCTGCTACTCTCTTGTACAGTGGGCAACATTTTTCCCATACCCCCCAGACTTGACAACAGACAAGGTGGAGGCTTTGTCCTTCTTGCACTAAAACGTGCTTTTCAGGTTATGCCTTCAGTACCTTAATTTACGGTACATTCTCCCTCCAGGTCAAACCCATCAGTTAATAGATCATTTTGCAACTTGGTTTCTGACACACCGACTCTCATCATGGGGGGCTTAACATTGCCACTGATAATTCCTTCTCCCCATCTGTCACTCATCTTCCATCTCTAACCTCCTCCCTAGGTCTTTCATAGCTTACTTACTTTCCTACACATGAAGATGGGAATACACTGGACATGGTCTTCAGACTTTGCGCAGTCAATGACATTACCTGATATTTTATTTCCATGTGTGGCACAATCATAAATTCCGGGCAGCAATACTGTCACTCTTATTCATACTGGCCTTGACTACTGCAACTCTCTACTAACTTATCTCACCCTTATCAATCTCTTCCCTCTAAAATCTAACATGAATGAAGCAGCCATGCTCCTATTTTCTGTCCAGCTGCTACACGAATGACTCCAACCTATGCCAGTCATTGCACTGGTTGTCCATCTATACAATATAAACAAACCCATGCTTCCACCACAGCTAGGAACGGGAAGTAATTTCACGGCGTTAACGTCATGACTGGCTGCACTGGTATTTCCCTTGCAACTTGTCAATTTTATTAAATGAACATGTGACCTGGCAAATACCCCATGCCCTATTTATCAGGATAGTGGGGACTGGCTGGATTTGACCATGTGACCACATTGTTTGAGAATGGCATCCTCCGATTGGTGTGTGGGCAATTTAAATAATCACGAATCCCTCCATCTAAATACGCCCCCGGAAGAAGATAGGCGAAAAGCGCGTCGGGTGAGGGACACAGCTGATATCCCAGCTCCTATGGTTCTTAAATCCTGACCATATGCACAGTGATTTATTGAACTCATATATGCTGGCACTTTGTTTTTCCTGGGTATATCTATACCCATACTTTTCGTACATATGGTTAAGTATTTACCATCTTTATATTTATATGTTGAGATATACACGGTCGTAAATCACAATATATGTTAACCCTATGTGCTGCAATTTATCGCTAGTACGTGTTGTGTACTCATAACACTGTTTTTCTAGGGAGATTGTCTATTGATATATATATCTTTTTTGACTATATGCACCGAAGCACTTTCTGGCAGTTGTCACCGCAATCGTGAGCTTGTGGAAATCTGATACCTTTATTATTAGTTGACATACATCACCTAGCCATGTGATATTTTCAATTTATCTTGCATTTACCTCCAATGGAAATTTAACACTTGTTACTACAAGTTCATTCTCCATGGAACCATACAGTTTGTTTGAATTTTCTACGACATATTGATGCAATTTTTCACTTGTATTCTCAAATTATATAAATTATATCTTGCTGTGTCCCTTTTTGACACGTGGCACGTTGTGTAAATTTGTTCTATTTGATCAATTAAGAATGGTTTTATTACATATTTTTGATATGCACTTCTTGACTTTGGGTTCTTATCCAGGGTTTGCTTCACTAGTACAAATTGTGACCTTCTGTTGAAAGGTTTATTGGACTAAAATGTATGCTCTATAATTTAATTATGTTGAAAAATTAAAAAAATACTAAAAAAAAAAAAAAAGAAATGATAGAACACTTACCTCTTACTGATTTGAGTTGGTTGCTGCAAATTTTGGTCTAGTTCAAAGACTTCATTGTCCAGCAGCCTCCTGACCGTCACATCTGCAAGCTGCTCCATTATTCTAAACACCTCATTGATGTCAAGGAACATGGAGAACTCCCGCTCCTTTCCACGTGTATAGACCATGATGATATCAACCATAAGAACATTTGATGCCCTTTCAAGTTTCTGAACCTCTACCCAGGGGATCACAAGTTTTACTAAACAAGAAAAGAAAATATAACGTAAAAAGGGTCACCATCAAACAAAGCACAATACAATTTACCCAATACATTCAAGTTTATATTAATGATGCAATGTCTGTCTAATATACTACAAATAAGAAGGTTTTTTTTTTACAGGTATGAAAGGCATAATCTGTAAAGTAATATCACAATTTATTTGCAAAATATAAACAACTATTAAACACAGAGGCATTGCATACAAATAACATTATTGCAGTATAAATATATTTCTATATACACACATTTTAGAATTATTCTGTCTGGGGACATACACGGGTGCTCAATTCTTCATATAAAAAAAAAAAAATCAAGCTTTGAAACAACATGCAAAATAACTAAGCTATAGTGACATGCACCTCATCAGTTAATGTTCTCTTTATAGAAATTGAAGACAACATGTGTGTCTAGTGGACCTTGTACATCTCGAGTTTAGACTGAAGACATAAAAGGTTTCTATGAAATAGACGAAAACAGGTTCTACTACTTTCAGATCAGGAGAATTTGGAGGCCACTCACACAAGGATAATTAAACATACTCCTGAGAACTTCTTAGAAACCTGCATGAATGGGCACTATTGTCAGAACAGGTAACATCAAGCAACTGTAGGCAAATCCCTTCTGTGCAAGGAGAACTCCAGAGGAAGCGGTGCACACTGCACACAGTAAAATGGGGATAGCCAGACCACCACACTTTGGCTTATTTATTCGATACGACAGTTTACTACAAAATGTACAGAACTGTGTCTAAAACAAAGAAAGGGACACATCGGTGTCTGTGGCCTCTAAACAATGCAATTGCGGCTTTACAAAAATTGATTTGTTTTTACATTGTCATTTTCTGAGAGCTGTAACTTTTAATTTGGCCGAATCAGCCACATTAGGTCTTGTTTTTTGGAGGACAATTTGGTGTTTTAAGTTATACTATTTCTTTTTACATATGACTTTTATCATTGCTTATTACAAAATTTTTTGTGTTGCAGTATAATAAAGTGACATTTTATTACGTGTTTTTTTATTTATTTATTTTTTTTTATATATAGTATGTGCCATCAGAATAAATAACACTTTATAGATTGGGACGTTCCAGATACTGTGATACCTATTATGTGTGTGTTTATTTATTTATTTCTGTTTTAATGCAAAGGTTGCGTTTTTAGTGACGAAACAGCTTTTCATGATTTTTGCACGTTATGTTTTTTTTTTTACTTCTTCACTTAGTCCTACTGTGGGACATTATATATATATATATATATATATATATATATATATATATATATATATATATATATATATATATATATATATATATATATATATATATATATATATATATATATATATATATATATATATATATATTTTACTTTGAGGCTATGTGCACACGTAGCAGAATTGCCGCGGAAATTTCCGCGGCAATTCTGCGCCTCCTGCCGCGGGTATATCGCATGCAGAATTTGCATGCATATACCCGCAGAAAACTAGCGTTTTGCAAGCATAATTAGCTTGCAGAATGCTAGCGTTTCCCAAGCGATCTGTAGCATCGCTTGGAAAACTGTTTGACAGGTTGGTCACACTTGTCAAACATAGTGTTTGACAAGTGTGACCAACTTTTTACTATAGATGCAGCCTATGCAGCATCTATAGTAAAAGGTTGAATGTTAAAAATAATTTAAAAAATAAAAAAATAGAATTATTCTTACCGTTAATTCGGTTTCTAGGAACCTTCCACGACGGCATATGCATATGGAGGTTGTCTCTTTGCCCTAATGGGGAACAGGAAACACAGAGGTTAAAAGGACCTCCCACTTGCCAGTGACTTACAACTGAGACCATTGCACTGGTTTACCTTTAAAATCCCAGAACTAATCCAGGAATATATATAGGGTGGGAAATTAGTGCCGTCGTGGAAGGTTCCTAGAAACCGAATTAACGGTAAGAATAATTCTATTTTCTCTAGTCACCTTCCACGACGGCATATGGAGGAATACCAACTAATTTTGGCACTAGGGAGGGACAACGGCCTGGAGTACTTTGCGGCCGAAGGTTAAGTCCTTGTTGGACAATACATCTAGTCTGTAATGTTTAGAGAAGGTATGGAGTGAAGACCACGTTGCTGCCCTGCAAATCTGCTCCGGAGATGCGCCTGCTCTTTCTGCCCAGGAAACCGATGTGGATCTTGTTGAATGGGCTTTGATACCTACTGGAGGTAACTTGTTTTGAGCGAGATAGGCTTCCGTAATAGCCTTCTTGATCCATGTAGCGATGGTACTTTTGGCTACTTTTTTCCCTTTGTTTTGTCCTGAGAGATGGACAAACAGGTTATGATCAATTCGGAATGTACTGGTGTGGTCCAAGTATTGTAAAAGAATACGTCGAACATCCAAGGTGTTGAATCTTCTTTCTTCCGAGTTTGTTGGATTGTGGCAAAAGGTTGGTAGAAAAATCTCTTGAGAACGGTGGAAGTCAGAGATAACCTTCGGAAGAAAGGACGGATCAAAACGAAGCACAATTGAATCATCTCTTACCAGAAGATAAGGTTCTCGTGTAGACAAGGCCTGTAATTCACCAATCCTTCTGGCTGAAGTAATGGCAACCAAGAACACGGCTTTATAGGCTAGGTTTTGTGGAGAACAAGATGATAGTGGTTCAAAGGGTGGACCTGTCAGACCCTGGAGAACTATATTGAGATCCCATGGGGGAACTATGACCTGTTTTCTAGGATTCATTCTAGTAGCTGATGTCATGAACCTTTTAATCCAGCGATGACTCGCTAAATCTTGGTCAAAGACCGAGCTAAGTGCAGAGACCTGGACCTTGAGGGTACTGGGCCTGAGACCTATTTCCAAGCCTTTTTGCAAAAAGTCCAATATAATGGGTATATTAGGCTTGAGGGGGTCTGGAAGGTTAGGCAGACAGAATGAAGAAAACTTTTTCCAGATCTTGTTGTAGATGGCGTTGGTCACCGGTTTTCTCGATTTTTGTAGGGTAGCTATGACAGGAATTGATAGTCCTTTAGCTCTTAAAACCTGGGTTTCAGCAACCACGCCGCCAAGCTCCACTTCTGAGGGTCTGGGTGGAGAATGGGACCCTGAGAAAGAAGATCGTGTTTTATCGGCAACATTACTGGTCCATCCACTTGTAGTTGGGTAATTAGGTTGAACCAACTCCTTTTGGGCCACAATGGAGCTATCAGGATAGTTGAAGTCCTTTCTAGGCGTATCTTCCGTAGAACCTTGGCAAGGATGGGGATTGGCGGAAAAGCATAAGCTAGATGAAACGGCCAATCTTGGGTTAAAGCATCCAACCCCCTGGGATTGCCTCTCGGGTTCAGGGAAAAAAAGGTTTCGACCTTTGCGTTCTGGTGAGAGGCAAAGAGGTCGACGTCTGGATGACCCCATCTGTGAACCAGCATGCTGAATATTTGAGGATCCAGGCTCCACTCGCCAGGATGGATTTCCTGGCGGCTTAGGTAGTCTGCCTGAATATTTGTAGTTCCCTTGAGGTGGATTGCCGTCAGGGATAGTAAGTGCTTTTCGGCCCAAGAAAAGATTCGAGCGGAGATTTTTATTAGACTGAGGGTTCTTGTACTGCCTTGGTGCCTGATATGGGCCACCGTGGTCATGTTGTCCGAGTAAATCTGTACATGTTGACCCGAAATCTGATGACTTGCCGCTAGTAGAGTCTCTTCCACAGCCTTGAGTTCCCTGAAATTTGATGATTTCTCGGAAATCGATTGGCTCCACTGGCCCTGATAGGGGACATGGTTCACTATGGCTCCCCAGCCTCTCTTGCTGGAATCTGTTTTGATGGTGGTTAGAGGAGACTGAATCCAGCATACTCCTTTCAGAAGGTTCCTGGGCTTCATCCACCATGTTAAAGAGGCTTTCACTCTGCCCGGAGTGTGGATGCTCTTGGCAAGAGTGCCAGGTCGACCATCCCAATTGTGTAGAATGTGGGCTTGTAGAGTCCTTGAGTGGGCTTGAGCCCAAGCCACCGACTGTATGCAGGCTGTCATGGAACCCAACAGCGACATTCCCTCTCGCAGAGTAGGGGATCTCATTTCTTTGAACTTCCTGACTTTTGTTAGTAGGGGAAGCCTGTGATCGTCTGGGAGGAAGGACATTTGTCTTGCTGAGTCCAGCATTACTCCCAGAAATCTCCTGGTTTTTGCAGGTTGAAGCTGAGATTTTTGTAGGTTCGGAATCCAACCTAGAGATCTCAGAATGTCTAGGGTGGTAGAGACATGTGCTATCAGGGTTATCTCGGTGGAAGCTACTATCAGAAGATCGTCCAGATAGGGCACTATACAGACACCTTGCTTTCGGATAAATGACACTACTTCGGCCATCACCTTGGAGAACACCCTCGGTGCTGATGAAATGCCGAAGGGAAGGACTCCAAACTGATAGTGCTCCACCCGATGATTCCCCTGTATCGCAAACCTGAGATATTTTCTGTGTCTCGGGTGAATAGGGATGTGGAAATACGCATCCTTGAGATCGATGGTAGCCATAAAAGAGTGATGTTCTATCAGAGGAATCGCAGATCTTACAGACTCCATCTTGAACTTGCGATATTTCACGTGCTGGTTCAGACCCTTTAAGTTTATAATAATCCGGACGTCTCCTGAAGGTTTTGGAACCAGGAAGAGTCGGGAGTAGTGTCCTTTCCCCCACTCTGATTGTGGGACTGGGGAAATTACATTTGATCTGATAAGGTCTTTGAGACCTAAGGACAATAGACTGCGATCCCTTGATGATGGAAGGGAAGTGACTTTTAGACCCTGAGGTGGGGGAGAAATTAACTCTATTAACAGGCCGTCTCTGATGACATTGAGAACCCAGTGGGAGCTGGTAATATCCTCCCACTGAACCACATATTTCGAGAGCCTTCCCCCCACCGGGTCGGAGTCATTGTTTGTCCTGCTGGGATTGTTGCTGCTGCTGCTGTTGCGGGACAAAGATATTCTTTCCCCTACCCTTTGCGTAGCTCCACCTGCCGGTTTTTCCTTTGCCTCTTGCTTGAGAGGACTGAGGCTGTGGGCCACGAAAAAAACGTTTCCTAGGCTGTTTTTGCTCAGGGAGCGCCTTCTTTTTGTCGGTGACTTTATCGAGAATATCGTCTAGGGCAGGACCAAAGACGTAGTCTCCTTTGAAGGGTATGGTGCAGAGCTTAGACTTAGAGGTGATATCCCCACTCCAGAGCTTAAGCCAGAGGGCTCTTCTGGCAGAGTTGGAAAGTACGAGGGATCTGGCGGCGACTCTTACAGATTCCAGAGAAGCGTCCGCCAAATACCCTGTAGCTTTATGCAAAATGGGTAGGGAATCCAATATCTCGCCTCTTGAGGTACCTTGAGATATGTGATTCTCTAATTTTTCAAGCCAGCAGGAGAGAGCTCTTGCCACACAGGTGGAGGCGACGTTAGCCTTAAGGACAGCTGCAGAAGTTTCCCATGATTTTCTGAGGAGACTTTCGATCTTCCTATCCATGGGATCCTTCAATTGAGAAGAATCCTCAAAGGGGAGTGCAGTTCTCTTGGCGACTCTAGCCACTTGCACATCGACCTTGGGAATATCTAATTTAAGGTCATCCTCAAGCAGAAATCTGTGCTTCATTTCTGAAGGGGTACTAAGACGCCTCTCAGGTAGTTCCCATTCCTGATTAATCATACTGATGATATTGGCATGAACTGGGAAGCCCACTCTCTTCTCCGATGAAAGACCACCGAACATCTGATCCTGTATGGACTGCGGTACAGGTTCCTCTTCTAGTCCCATGGTATTACGGACAGCAGAGACTAGATCCTCAATATAGTCTGAGGAAAAGAGGTATTTCCTGACCTCAGCTTTAGGAGATACTGGATCCTCCCAGCCAACAGATGAGGCATGAGAGAGGTCCGAATCAGAGTCAGATTCCACAACCTGAATTTTCCTCTTCTTAGCCGGGGAATGAGGTTGTGGCTGCGGAGATGGAGGTGGGGGTGGAGGTGTAAAGGCTGCCAGAGAAGATTGTACCTCCTGTTTTACTAATGAGCGAATCTCATCCAATAATGATGGCTGCTCAGCTCTTATTATCTTGTCCGTACATGACTGACAGAGTTTCTTGTCCCAGTTAGGAGGACATTTAGAGGAACAGATAGGGCACTTTTTTCTATAGGCACCTTTAGGGGCAGGTTTTTCTCCCTGAAATATATAAAGGGAGAGAGGGGTGAGGACTTCTAACCCCTGCTACACTCCTCCCGGATCCCATCCCTGCGAACACTTACAGAGGCAGGGGTGGCGCTGGGCTCCGCAGATACGGGGCATGAAGAACCTTCCATACTGAAGGAGATAGCCTTACCTCAGTGGTGGTTCAGCAGGCTTTTAAGGACGCCGTCCAAGCACCTGCTCCAGCGATTAATCCCCCTCCCCCTCCAGAATCCAGGTGAGGGAGCTGTGCGGTCCGACACGCCGGCCGGCGAAACCCGGAAGTACCGGCTTCTGAATGCATGAAGAAACCGGAAGTGACGCGCGAGAGCCGCTGACGTCACTTCCGGAACGCCGAGCCGACAACATGGAGGAGGAGGACGCCGGGCAGCTCTAGGAGGAGCCCGGTCAGGGAACCCCGGCCTGCTTTGCCCTCGTGGGGGCGCGGGAAGGCCGGGAGGGGGTCCCGAGGACCTGCAAGCAGGACGACGGGAGCAGCATGAGGAGGAGGCCAGAGGCGACCATCTGCTGCCCGGCTAAACAGGCAGCGCCTGCAAGGTACCGTAGCCACCGGCCACTACAGCACATGAGGAAACCTCTACCTGTCCCATGGGGAACAGGAAAGACACTGGCAAGTGGGAGGTGGGAGGTCCTTTTAACCTCTGTGTTTCCTGTTCCCCATTAGGGCAAAGAGACAACCTCCATATGCATATGCCGTCGTGGAAGGTGACTAGAGAAAAAAAGGTTATACTCACCTCAGCGGCTTCCGTTCCTAATGCTGTGTGTTCAGGACCTTCCATTGACGTAGCGGTCACGTGACCCGCGGTCATGTGACCGTGACGTCATCGCAGGTCCTTCACACACACCACAGAAGCCGTTGAGGAGGTCGGGCCGCCCGAAGGTGAGTATATCGCTATTTTTTATTTTAATTCTTTTTTTTTTACCACTTATATGATGCCCAGTCCGTGGAGGAGAGTCTCCTCTCCTCCACCCTGGGTACCAACCGCACTTGATCTGCTTACTTCCCGCATGGTGTGCACAGCCCCGTGCGGGAAGTAAGCAGATCAATGCACTCCTATGTGTGCAGAATCGCCGCGATTCCGCAATTTTAATGAACATGCTGCGTTTTTTTCTGGATTGCGATTCCACTCAGGAAAAAAATGCAGCATGTGCACAAAAAATGAAATGCGGATTGCATTCTGTTACATAGGATGCTTAATGTTAGCGTTTTTTTCGTGGTTTTATAGCGTTTTTATAGCGAAAAAACACGACAAAAACGCAAAAAATCTGCTACGTGTGCACACAGCCTGAAGGCTAATCAGTCAGCGTCACACTGACAAAGCCTGTAAGACCATGCCTTTAGCAGGATCTTACAGGCCACCTACCCCAGGGTCATCAGATGACCTCAGGTTACAATGGCTATAATTGACACTGGTGATTACGATCACAGGCGGTCGATTCTGTCAAAGAGGGTCTTTTTACCACTTATTTACTGCTGTCACGATTAATAGCAATAATTAAGGTGTTAATCCGCCCCAATCTGTTTCAAAACCGGCCGGGGCCAATACAGCAGGATGTCAGCCATCTTGTACAGCTGTCACCTGTGGGAATTGTGTCTGGGGCAGGGAGCTATTTACTTATTCCTGACTGCCGTGATCGTTGACAGCAATCCGAAATAAGGCTCCTTAGCGATCGCCATTTAAATGCATATTGGCGGTTATTAAGGGGTTAAAAATAGGTTATGGATCTCAAAACACAGGTCTGAGGATTTAATTAAAGGGAACATGTCAGGAGGAATTAAAGGGAACTTGTCACCCCCCAGGGCGTTTTTAAGTAAAAGAGCCACCTTCAGCAGCACTAAGGCTGCATTCTGTGAAGGTGGCTCTTATGCTTCTGATCCCTAGTAACACTGAAATATTGACTTTTATAAATTGCGCCCCATACCTGTATTGAGTCCCAGAGGTATGGCGTCTCCTCCTGTTTCAGCCGCCTCCCAGCCGTCCATCATCCAGCTCTTGAGCCTGTGCGCCGCCTCCTTTGTTGCTGTTACATGGCCGGCGCCTGCCCCCATCTCCCTCCTCCTCTTTCTCTTTCCTCCCTCGGCAGCGTCTGATGAGCTGAGGCTTCTTTCACACTTCCGTCTTCCAATGCTGCACAGGATCCTTCAAAACGTTGAAAAGACGGATCCTGTGCAGATTGTGGATAACGTGTGCACTGGGCCCGTCTCTCTGACGGACCCGTCGAGGCTATGTGCACCTGTTGTGTATGAGTCTTTGCAGTGGTTTTCCACTGCGAAAACGCATGCACAACACAAACAAGGTTAAAAAAAAAAAAAAAAATCACAGTATTCTCACCTACCGGCGTTCCTGCGCAGCGATGCTCCCAGCAGCTAGCATTACTTCCTAGTAATACATTGCGAAATCTCGGTCTCGCGAGACCGTGACTTCTCGCGAGATTTCTCAATGTATTACTAGGAAGTAATGCTAGCTGCCGGGAGCATCGGTGACGCTGTGCGGGAACGCCGGTAGGTGAGAATATTTCGATTTTTATTTTTTTAAATTATTTTTAACATTATATGCTGGCATATATGCATAGGCAGCATCAATAGTAAAAAGAGAAAGAGAGCAAGCGAGAATTTCCCTGACGGGAAATTCTTCCACACATGCTCAGTTTGAAAAGACTGACTGCGCTTGTGCGGCCGCGCTGCCCGAGTTCCCGCCCTGCAGTGTGAATAAATCAGAAGACACTGCGGGGCGGGATCTCGGGCAGCGCGACCGCACAGGTGCAGTCAGCAAGACATCAAATGAAGTCAGAAGACGGGCAGCGCTAACTGCACATGCCCAAGGCATAAGATAACAGCGCAGGCGCCGGGACAGTTGAAAACAACGCTGAGGAGGCGGTGCCAGGCGCCAAGAGGGCATGAGTGACGGCGGTGATGCGTCTGCATTAGGGGGGAAAGACCTGCCCCCAGGACTATTTCAAGGTATTTTGGACAAATTGCAAAATCGATTATTTCTGCAGTTACAGCACCAAGAACTAAAAGAGCCACCTTGTCAGAATGCAGCAGTAGTGCTGCACAAGGTGGCTCTTTTCGTTACAAACGCCTGGGGGGGGGTGACAGGTTCCCTTTAAGACAGCCTCATGATAGTTTCATATGTCCGTGAAACACAGACCCTGCTTTGATCACAAAATCAAGCTTTATCACTGGGTCTCCTGACCTGAGCTAACCCCTGCTATGAAGCAGATGCTCAGGTCAGGAGACTCAATTTACGGGCCAGGTATCTCAATCCGACCACAGTTCGTGTTTTATAGACATGAAACCGGCCTAAGAAACACTTGTTAAAGGGAATTAGGACAAGATCTGTAAAATCCAAAATCTCTCACTGTCCGTCCAAGACTGTTTAGGGCTACCAAGCAAGCATCAACATATCTCCATCAAGGATCTGCAGGAGAATTTAGTTGCTCAAAATACCACATATTAGCATACCCTTAAAGTGTCATATGCTTTAGGGAGTGTGGCAGCTAAAATATTTGGTGTATAAAAGGAAAGAATTAATGTTAGCCAAAATAAATTCTAGAAGTGCTGAAACTCTTGTAAGAAAATTTAAGCTGCAACTTTAAAAAGAAAAAGAAAGTTAGGATCATTTAACATATTAGTCAATGTGGGCCACTTTATGGATTTTTATGTTACCATTACATACTCTTATGTATATCATAACTCGAGATTTAAAAGTAAAACGTGAACAGAGCTCCAGTGACTTACATTCTTTTCCCAGAAAGAAGGAATAGAAGCAAAGGTGATTGATGCTCAGGTACAGCCAACCCTGACGTGGCACTCTGCCCTTCCAGCAGCAGCAGGAGTAAAACGTGACCAGCTTTTCAGCCTCTGGGAAGTTGAACCTGCTCTCAAATTTTACCAATCCCTCACGGAATTTTTCAGGATCTTCCTCTTGCTCGGCCAACCTGCTGCTGGTCTCTTCCGCAATAAGACCCTGCAGTAAATGTAGAACAGAGAACATGATCCCTTCAATCGTGACTAGTGTTGAGCGATACCGTCCGATACTTGAAAGTATCGGTATCGGAAAGTATCGGCCGATACCGGCAAAGTATCGGATCCAATCCGATACCGATACCCGATACCAATACAAGTCAATGGGACTCATGTATCGGACGGTATTCCTGATGGTTCCCAGGGTCTGAAGGAGAGGAAACTCTCCTTCAGGCCCTGGGAACCATATTAATGTGTAAAAGAAAGAATTAAAATAAAAAATATTGCTATACTCACCTCTCCGACGCAGCCTGCACCTTACCGAGGGAAGCGGCAGCGTTCTTTGTTTAAAATTTGCGCTTTTCTTTCCTTTACTGAAGTCCCGGCTTGTGATTGGTCGCGTGCCGACCATGTGGCCGGGACGCAACCAATCACAGCAAGCCGTGACGTAATTTCAGGTCCTTCAGGATTTTAAAATTACGTTCCGGCGTTGTGATTGGTTGCGTCGCAGTCACATGGGCAACGCAACCAATCACAGCAAGCCGTGACGTAATTTCAGGTCCTTAAGGATTTTAAAATTACGTCCCGGCTTTGTGATTGGTTGCGTCGCAGTCACATGGGAGACGCAACCAATCACAAGCCGTGACGTCACGGGAGGCTGGACACGCGCGCATTTTAAAATTTTAAAATGCGCGCGTGTCCAGCCTCCCGGCTTGTGATTGGTTGACCGCGACGCAACCAATCCCAAGCCGGGACGTCACGGGAGGCTGGACACGCGCCCATTTTAAAATGCGCGCGTGTCCAGCCTCCCGTGACGTCACGGCTTGTGATTGGTTGCGTCTCCCATGTGACTGCGACGCAACCAATCACAAAGCCGGGACGTAATTTTAAAATCCTTAAGGACCTGAAATTACGTCACGGCTTGCTGTGATTGGTTGCGTTGCCCATGTGACTGCGACGCAACCAATCACAACGCCGGAACGTAATTTTAAAATCCTGAAGGACCTGAAATTACGTCACGGCTTGCTGTGATTGGTTGCGTCCCAGCCACATGGTCGGCACGCGACCAATCACAAGCCGGGACTTCAGTAAAGGAAAGAAAAGCGCGAATTTTAAACAAAGAACGCTGCCGCTTCCCTCGGTAAGGTGCAGGCTGCGTCGGAGAGGTGAGTATAGCAATATTTTTTATTTTAATTCTTTTTTTTTTACACATTTTTACATTAATGTTGTTTCGATACCGATACCCGATACCACAAAAATATCGGATCTCGGTATCGGAATTCCGATACAGCAAGTATCGGCCGATACCCGATACTTGCAGTATCGGAATGCTCAACACTAATCGTGACATAATAAACACAGGAAAGATATATATCTTGGTACCGTGTTAGCAAGTAGATAGAAAAATATTTAGAATTGAGAGTCCTCAGTGGTTGATACCTTTTAATGGCTAACTGAAAAGATGGTAACAAATTGCAAGCTTTCGAGACTACACAGGTCTCTTCATCAGGCAAAGACTAAAAGTAATTCTGAAGAATCACATTTATGCACAACATAGTATAGAAAAAAAAAAAAAGGAAAAACCATGGATAAGACAGGTGACATGAAGAAGAATTACCATGAGTGATAAACAGTTATGTCCATAAATATTGGGCCAGTTCTTAGATAAGGATTGTTTTATTGTCCTCTGATTGGGGTCTGGTTCTATGTTATGGTGACCCCTCATAGTCTGAAGGGCAAGTTCCTTAGTTGGTGTAAAAAGACATAAATCCGTGCGACACATTCATTCCTGCACTAAGGCTGTCAAAGGTCATCATCAGTTTATATTCCCAGACTCTTCTGTCTCTCTTAGATTTGAAGCTACCTTTTAACACAAGTAATTTCATGTCCATAATGTTATGATTTGGGAGACGAAAATGTATTGCCACAGGTAGATCCATTCTTTTTTCGCTTATTGTGTGGCGGTGAGAATTCATTCTTGTTCTAAGCTTTTGCCCTGTCTCCCCCACATACAGACCCCCAGTTGGACATTTAGTACAAATAAGGCTACTTTCACACTAGCGTCGTGCACTGCACGTCGCTATGCGTTGTTTTGTAGAAAAAACGCATCCTGCAAAAGTGCTTGCACGATGCGTTTTTTCTCCATAGACTTGCATTAGCGACGCAGTGCGACGCATTGCCACACGTCGCAACTGTCGTGCGACGGTTGCGTCGGTCCGTCGCCACCAAAAAACGTTGCTTGTAACGTTTTTTGGTGCGTCGTGTCCAGCATTTCCGACCGCGCATGCGCGGCCGGAACTCCGCCCCCACCTCCCCGCACCTCACAATGGGGCAGCGGATGCGTTGAAAAACAGCATCCGCTGCCCCCGTTGTGCGGCGCATTCACTGCTAGCGTCGGTACGTCGCAACGACGCAATTCGTCGTGCGTCGTACGACGCTAGTGTGAAAGTAGCCTTAGTAGGTACACCACATTAGAAGTGACACAGCTGAAAGTACCTGGTATCTTGTAGTCCTGATGTGAATTCAGGATCTTTATCTTGTCCGTGGTCATTATAAATGGACAGGTTTTACATTTTTTCTGATTGCAAGGAGTGATTGCAAGGAGAGGTACCTGCAGCTGTTGGAGAGGACAGGGAGCTCTTGACAATGATGCTTCTTAGATTTGGGGGCTGCCTAAAACACAGTAATGGGGGGTCTGGAAAAATGGATTGTAATCAGGCATCTTTTTGTAGTAAAGGTTGTAATTTCCGTGCAGCTCCCCTTAGCACCTCCAGATTTGGATTGTAGGTAACTACTAGAGGCACCCAGTTATTTTCTTCTTTAGCTTTGTAATGTAGCAGGTGATTCCTTGATATTCTGGTGGCTCTTGTAATCTGGTTTTCAGTTGTTCTTGGATGGTAGCCCTGAATCAAAAAGGTCTTTCTGAGGCGACCAAGGTGTTCATCCCTATCCATTGGGTTGGAACATATACGATTATTGTCTACAGCCAAGCCATCAGATACAGAGTTTTTTTATGTGTTTTGGATGGAAACTGTCCCATTTAAGGTATGTCGGACGGTCGACTGGCTTCTGATACAGGGATGTCTCTATTTTATTGTTCTGCAGCTTAATAATGGTGTCCAAAAAGTTAATTTCAGTACAGGAGTAGTTGAGTGTCAAGTTGATGGTAGGATGAAATTAATTAAACTGTTCATGGTTCCTCCGGGACTTGACCCGCGTCCCTTCTCCTGGTGGATCTTGAAAGGTCTAGTTACAATAAAACATCTTTGCTCCCCATTTAATGTTGCCCTGACCAGACAGGAATTTATCCAAAAACATGGACCCCCACTCAGTGAGATGTTCCGCATGAATCAAATCTTTGATTTTGTCAAAAAGAGTGTGTCAGGAAGAATCCCCTTCAAACTAACTGGATTTGAGCAAAAATGTTCAAGCGACCCCTTGGGGAGAGGAGTAATTTCTTTACTGTATTCTTCTTTTGTCACTACACAAACAGAAAACAAACTTAAATTCATGCGGCAGTGGGAGGAGGACCTGGGATTTGAAATGTCCCTAGAAGAGTGGCAGGGCTGTTGCGACATTTTATCAAAGGGTTCTCACCAAGTGTCTATGGTTGAATCCTCCCTCAAGGTACTCCACAGAACATACCAGGTACCCACGAGACTCCATGCCATTTTTCCCCAGATATCAGATAAGTGTTTTAGAGGCTGTGATGCTTCTGGTGACATGAGACATATGTGGTGGACATGTCCGGTGGTGGCGAGTCTGTGGCGGGAAGTGAAATTGTTGGCTGATAAGATGTACGGAAAAGAGATGCCACAGAGCCCGCAGACGTTTCTATTTGGACTGAAGCCATCGGGAATGTCCAGAAATCTATATAAGCTGATAAATATGATGGGAATGGCAACCAAAATACACATAGCGTCAAAGTGGAAAACTTCCTCACTCTCATTGCCCCAGGTTAAAGATAGAATGAACACTATCATGATATACGAACGCATTCAAGCAACGAGAACTGACAGCTGGAACTCCTTTTTCCAAACTTGGTCCCCATGGCTAAACTTAAACCCTGGAGATCAGGTGATGCAAGCTCTTGCACTTTCTCCCTGAGGTATTCTATAGCGTCTTCTAGATGGATTGAATCATTGTGCCCCCTCCCCCCCTTTTTTTTTTTTTTTTTTTTTTTTTTCTCTCTTTCTTTTCTTCTTCTTCACCTCTTCTTTCTCAGTGAGTTGTAAACACAACATCAGTCGTTGTTGGTAATGGCCTAGGCTTTTTGCTACGAAGGAAAATCGTATTAAAGTGTACTTATAATACTACAACCCTAATGTACTTACCCTCATGTTCCTGTCTTGTTTTGGTCTTGTCTAAAACTGAAATGTACAAATGTTTTCTATTTGCTATAATATTTACTGGTTGATTACGGCACAACCATTTGTGCTCTCAAAACCCCCTTGTTGGGAGTTTTTCATAATGATGTGTTATTTGTATTTGAACTTGAAATAAAAATTTATTGAAACAAAAAAAAAAACTGTTCATGGAACGTCTTTAGCTGTGGACTCCGTCCAGATGATTAAAATGTCATCAATGTAGCGGTAGTACGCCAGAGGCCTGATGGGACATGAGGACAAAAACTCGCTTTCAAGCTTGGCCATGAAAAGATTTGCATACTGTGGGGTCATTTTACTTCCCATTGCTGTGCCAGTCTCCTGTAGATAGATCTTCTTGTCAAATTCAAAGTAATTGTGGGTGAGGATGAATTTTATAAGTTTCACCACAGAATGTGCATCAGTCCCTGTGTTTTCCAGGAAGAATTTGCAGGCATTTAATCCATCCTGGTGTGGGATATTGGAGTACAAAGATTCCACATCCATGGTGGCCAGGATGGTTCCTTCTGGTAGAGGACCTATTGCTGATAGCTTATTCAATAGGTCAGTTGTGTCCTGAATGAAGCTGGGTGTATCCTTTACCAGGGGTTTAAGAATACCCTCTACCCATCCAGATACCTGCTCAGTAAGGGTGCCCACACATGAAATAATTGGTCTTCCTGGATTTCCAGATTTGTGGATTTTGGGAAGCATGTAGAATGTCCCTGTTCTTGGACTTTCTGGTATCAGGTCATTGGCTCTTATGAATTCGTCGGGCAGACAAGATACCAACTTGTTTAGTTCCTTGTAATAGTCCTGTGTAGGATCCGACTCCAATGACAGCCTCACTGCAGGAATGAATGTGTCGCATGGATTTATGTCTTTTTACATCAACTAAGGAACTTGCCCTTCAGACTATGAGGGGTCACCATAACATAGAACCAGACCCCAATCAGAGGACAATAAAACAATCCTTATCTAAGAACTGGCCCAATATTTATGGACATAACTGTTTATCACTCATGGTAATTCTGCTTCATGTCACCTGTCTTATCCATGGTTTTTCCTTTTTTTTTATTTATTTTTTTTCTGTGCTATGTTGTGCATAAATAAGTGATTCTTCAGAATTACGGTACTTCTAGTCTTTGCCTGATGAAGAGACCTGAGTAGTCTCGAAAGCTTGCAATTTGTTACCATCTTTTCAGTTAGCCATTAAAAGGTATCAACCACTGAGGACTCTCAATTCTAAATATAATAAACACAGTGATTAGTACTGAATAATTATTCAAACTAAAAGTATAATGTATTTAGATCCCTTTATAGTCAGTGGGGTGCACCAATTGTTGGGGTGAAGAGGACGCCGAACTGATCAAGCACCAGTTTTCCCTGCAGAGAAGTGCCCCTACCCACCAGGTGTGCAAGGAAATGCAATACAGCTTCATTATAGTAAATGGGGCATTACTGAAATTCCCTGAAAGCCAGGTAACAAAAAAACATTGCTATATTCTCAGTAGAGAAGGGAATAAGCAGCTGCCAGACTCTGCGTTCTCTCTATCACATCATCAGATCGTTGGCCGAGCCTCCTGACATCCACAGGCTTTGTCAATGTTCATCTATTATATTGTGCTGGGCCATAGTAAAGGGGCTTCAATGACTAGAAAAACATACGGTAACTGCTTTCTGAGCATGGTTTGTGCCTGGTATTGCAGACCTCCTCCACTCACTTCAGTGGGCCTCGGATGCTATACAAAACCTATAGTCATGGGTGACACTATTTCTGACAGAAAGCAGCCATGTTTTTCAAACATGAGCACAATTGATTCCATCAATTACATACATAATACAAATAAACATTACAGTGAACAAACTAATAATGACAGACTGGTACAGAGGGGCGAGAGAACTGCCACTGTGGGCTTACATTCTACAGGATAATGGAGAAGACAGTAGGTTGGGGGGTTGAGGCACCTTGGGTGGTTGTGAGGTGTGTCATTATAGGCTGTAAGCTTTCTTGAAGAGTTGGGCTTTCAGGTTCTGTCTGAAAGTTCGGAGTGGCAGAATTGGATGAGCAGTGGCACATAATTCCAGAGGATGGGGGGGGATATTCGGGAGAAGTCTTGAAGGTGATTGGGTTAGGAAGGTATGAGTGTGCAGGAGAGAAGAAGATCTTGGGAGGACCGGAGACTGTATGTTGGAAGAAGGCATAAGAAGGAGACAGGTTGTTGATGGCTTTGTAGGTCAGCGTTAGCAGTTTGAACTGGATGTGTTGGGGAATGGCGAGCCAATGAAGGGATTTGCAGAGGGGAGAAGCGGAGGGTTAGTGTGGAGAGAGGTGGATAAGCCGGGCAGCAGAGTTAAGGACAGACTGGAGAGTGTTAGCATGGAGGCACATAGGAGGATATTGAAGTAGTCGAGGCGGGAGATGATGAGGGCATGCACTAACATTTTAGTAGTTTGAGAGTTGAAGAAAGGACGGATTCTGGAAGCAGAAAGTGCTTGGATGTGTGGTTTGAAGGACAGGGCAGAGTCTAGGGTGTGGTGTCATTCATTGTGATAGACAGATTGGTAAGGGAGTTAGGAGAGGTGGAGGAAAGATGAGGAGTTCAGACTTGTCCACATTGACTTTGAGGAAGTGAGAGGAGAAGGAGGATCTGGCTGACTGACACTCTAGGATTCTGTACAGCAGAGAGGTGATGTCTGGGCCAGAGAGGTAGATCGGAGTTTCATCAGTGTAAAGATGGTACTGGAAGTCATGGGACTTTATAAGGGTATGTGCACACGATGCAGATTTGCCTGTGGAAATTTCTGTGCAGATTCTGCATCTCTTGGCAGAAAACGCAGGTAAAAATCCACGCCTTTTTGGTGAGGATTTTCATGCGGTTTTTTTCATGCAGATTTGTTTGCGTTTTTGAAAGCTAAATAAAGATCTATTATTGATCAAAAAAAAAAAAAAAAAGAATTATGATATCATTTCTTGTCCAACTTCTTCATTTACATACTCCATTGAAGAATTATTACACACACAGATCGATAGATCTATACATAAAATTCAAAAGAAGAGGCAGAACTCCATTGTTTCAGTGGGATAATGTGCAGGATTTTAATCAACCCACATGTCTGGGCTTGAGAAAGGCTCATTTGCAGCCGAAACGTCACCCAGACATGTGGGTTGATTAAAATCCTGCACATTATCCCACTGAAACAATGGGATAATGCTGCCTCTTCTTTTGAATATTATGAAGTGTGGACAATCATTGGACGGATTGCCTGGGGGCCTTGCACCCGAAGATAAGTATTATACTGTGCTGTCCTTTTTTGTTTCTAGATCTATAGATAGATAGATAATAGATAGATAATAGATATATAATCTATTATCTATATATAGATCTATCTATTATCCATCTATCTACAGATATATCTATCTATATATCCATCTATAGATAGATAATACCAAGCCAGATATTTAGTAATAAACAAAATAAAATGGTACATAAAGAGTAAAATAAAGACACACACACACAAAATCTGCGTTAGGCCGGGGTCACACTTGTGAGAAACTCGCACGAGTCTCACACCTCAATACCCGACACTGAAGCCAACACTGGGACCGGAGCGTTGAGCTGCATAGAAATACATGCAGCCACACACTCCGGTCCGAGTGCCGGCGGTAGTGCCGGGTATTGAGGTGTGAGACTCGTGCGAGTTTCTCACAAGTGTGACCCCGGCCTTAAACGCAATATCTGTTTAATTTATTAAAATATTGGAAAAAAAAAAAAATGGCGTGGGCTCCCGCGCAGTTTTCTGCACCACAGAGTGAAAGCCCCCCCCCCCCCAAAAAAAAAAACAAACACGTGGGGTCCCCCTATAATTTATAGCCAGAAAAGGCTATGCAGACAGCTGCGGGCTGATATTCATAGCCTAGGAAAGGACCAATTCATAGCCTAGGAAAAGACAAAGGACCAATTCATAGCCTAGGAAAAGACAACTGTCCCATCACCCGGCTACCTGTCACTGTAGCAGGTATAGCCGGATGGGACTAGTAGTCCCATCGGAAGATGCCTGCCTACACAAAGACCCGCAAGCACACACATACAGTCCCACATGCACAAACATACAGCCCTGCACACCCACACAGCCCCGCACGCACACACATACAGGTCCGCACATACACAAAGCCCTGCACACCCACACAGATACACACAGCCCCGCGCACACACACACAGCTACACACAGCCCCGCACACCCCTGCAGACACACACAGATAAGTACAAACACCCGCACATCTTCTCCGCACACACAGTATCTGCCCACACTCCGACCACACACTCTTCCCCCTCCCGATCTGAAGCGTTTCTCGCAGGCACATCCGCAGATATTTCTTAAACTTGCAGTTCTGCTGCAGATTGGCCTAACACAATGGAAGTCAATGGGTGCAGAAACGCTGCAGATCCGCAAAAATAATTGACATTCTGCGGAAAAAAAAAAAAGCTGTGATTCCGTGCGGTTTTTTTTCCCACAACATGTGCACACCAAATGTAAATTTCACATTGACTAACATTGCTTGTGCACTACACTGCGGATTTGATGCAATTCTGATGGTCCAAAAACGCCGCGGATACGCATCAAAATAAGAAAACGTGTGCACATAGCCTTAGGCCAAAGGTATAGATTGAGAAGAGTAGGGGTCCCAGGACAAAGCCTTGAGGGCTACAGAGAGTGGAATGAGGAGGTAGTATGGGAGCCAGAGACGCTAAATGTGCGTTTAGTAAGTTATTTCCTACAGCTGGGAATCCCAAAGATTCCCAAAACTGGGCTCTAAAAACACTTCTTGAATAAAGCAATTCCCTTGCATGTTTTGTATTTGACGATATCCGGCAGTCATACTGACAACTAAAGGGAACCGGTCACCCCCCCAGGTGTTTGCTGCATTCTGTCAAGGTGGCTCTTTTAGTTCGAGTCCCTGCAAACGCTGAAATAATCGCTTTTATAATGTGCCCCTCATATCTGAATTTGTCAGGGGGGCATGTCTTTTCCCCCCTGACACAAACGCCTCCCAGCCGTCACTCAGGGCCTCGTCTCCATTTCCTTCCTGAACGTCCGCGGCGCCTGCGCTGTAAGGTTTATTTCGGGCATGCGCAGTTTGTGCTGCCCTTCGAACTTACAGCGCAGGCGCCGGGGATGTTCAGGAAGGAAATGGAGGCGGCGCACGGAGGCCCTGAGTGACGGCTGGGAGGCGTTTGTGTAAGAGGGGAAAAGACATGCCCCCCTGACAAATTCAGGTATGAGGGGCACATTATAAAAGCGATTATTTGCAGGGACCTGAACTAAAAGAGCCACCTTGACAGAATGCAGCATTAGTGCTGCACAAGGTGGCTCTTTTAGCTAAAAACGCTGGGGAGGGGGTGACAGGTACCCTTTAATGGAGCAATGTGGCACAAGAGTTGCCATCACTTCATACAAATAGGACACTTCACAGGTCACATTTGTGGATCGGCATAGGTCCTACCTGAGAACCCCTAATGATCAGCAAGTTATCATTAATGTTGTAGGTAAAAGGAATAACTACAATGAAGAACACCATCAGTTTAAAAACAAACCTAGATAGTACCTTGAATAAGCTTTTCAGTCCTGTGTTAAGAGAACAGATTGTGCACTAGTAAATTATTAGCGAATAGGAGAATAAGAAGTTTCTTATGCATTTAAACTATAACGGTTTTTAGAAAAAAATAAACTTTTTGCACATATAATATCCACATATTAAAGGGAATCTTTCACTTCCTTTATTCTACCTTATAAAGGGCAGCAAAGACAAACATATAGGTAACAGCACTGAATCTCAGACATAAGCCAGTATTGTCGTATTTGTTAAATTCAAGTTGTATTTGTTGCAGCGATCATAAACCATAATTTGTATCTGTTAAAATGCCCTTTTTAAAGGTAATCTGTCAGCAGGTTTTTGCTACCTCATCTGAGAGCAACATAATATAGAAAAGGAGACCCTGATTACAAAAACTTAGTTTACTGAGTACAGTAGTTCTGACAAGGAGAGTTTTTAGATTTAGATGTAGCAGAGCTAAAAAGCTAACCTCACCCACACCACAGCTTTCTGTGTACATTGTCTATTGGCAGTGACATGCTTACAAGAGGGGGTAGAGTCGGATGACTTGGCATGAGGCAGCTAGTCTGAGCACTGATAAAAGTCCTAGTGATAAAACCTCTATTTGTAAGTAAACAACACAGCCCAGTTAGTGACACATCACTGAATTCAGTGTTTTAACCCCTCCCTCAAGCGGTCCTTATATTAAATATCAAAAACCTTCTGACAGTTTCCCTTTAAAGACTGGCATAAGCTCCCATTTGTTAATGAGAAATGGGCCCCCCACTCTCCAGACACTACATAACAGTTTCCTCCGAAAGTATAATAATAGGAAGAGGATGTCAGTGAGAAGCAGCAGGAGGCACAGAGCCAGTCGCTCATGAATAACAATGGTTCTTGAGTTTATGGAGATCACACGTGAGTATTGCAATTAAAAAAATTAAAATAAAAATGTAAGCAAAATCTGCACCAATGGTACACATAACAGACAAAATGCTGAAATCAAAATGCACCTTATGATGCCCTCAGAGACTGTAGCATAAAAGGTGAGTTCAGACTCCCTTTAAACATTAATAGCTGACATACAGTTGTGCTCAAAAGTTTACATACCCCGGCAGAATTTTTGCTTTCTTGGTCTTTTTTCAGAGAATATGAATGATAACACCAAAACTTTTTCTCCACTCACAGTTAGTGGTTGGGTGAAGCCATTTATTGTCAAACTACTGTGTTTTCTCTTTTTAAATCATAATGACAACCCAAAACATCCAAATTAACCTGATCAAAAGTTCACATACCCAGGTGATTTTGGCCTGATAACATGCACAGAAGTTGACGCAAATGGGTTTGAATGGCTACTAAAGGTAACATCTTCACCTGTGACCTGTTTGCTTTTCATCAGTGTGTGTGCATAAAAGCTGAGTGAGTTTCTGGGATCCAGACAGACTCTTGCATGTTTCATCCAGCCACTGACGTTTCTGGATTGTGAGTCATGGGTAAAGCAAAAGAATTGTCAACAGATCTACAGGAAAAGGTAGTTGAACTGTATAAAACAGGAAAGGGATACAAAAAGATATCCTAGGAATTGATCATGCCAGTCAGCAGCGTTCAAACTGTGATTAACAAATGGAAAATCAGGACTCTGTAAAAACAAAACCACCGTCAGGTAGACCAACAAAAATGTCATTCACAACTGCCAGGAAAATTGTTTAGGATCCAAAGAAAAACCCACAAACAACATCAGCTGAAATACAGGACTCTCAAACTAGCGGTGTGGCTGTTTCAAGATGCACAATAAGGAGACACTTGAAGAAAAATGGGCTGCATGGTCGAGTTGCCAGAAGAAAGACATTACTGCGCGAATGCCACAAAGTATCTCACCTACAATACGCAAAACAGCACAGAGACAAGCCTCAAAACGTCTGGAACAAGTTAATTTGGAGTGATGACACCAAAATTTAACTTTTTGGCCACAACCATAAACATTACATTTGGAGAGAGGTCAACAAGGCCTATAATGAAAGGAACACCATTCCTACTGTAAAGCACGGAGGTGGATCTCTGATGTTTTGGGGATGTGTGAGCTATAAAAGGCACAGGAAACTTGGTCAAAGTTGAAGGAAAGATGAATGCAGCACGTCATCAGCAAATACAGGAGGCAAATTTGCACTCATCAGCCCAGAAGCTGCGCATGGGACGTACTTGGACGTTCCAACATGACAACGATCCAAAACACAAGGCCAAGTCGACCTGTCATTGGCTACAGCAGAACAAAGTGAAGGTTCTGGAGTGGCCATCTCAGTCTCCTGACCTCAATATCATTGAGCCACTCTGGGGAGATCTCAAGCACGCAGTTCATGCTAGACAGTCCAGGAATTTACAGGAACTGGAGGCTTTTTGCCAAGAAGAGTGGGCAGCTTTACCATCTGAGAAAATAAAGAACCTCATCCACAACTACCACAAAAGACTTCAAGCTGTCATTGGTGTAACGGGGCAATACATGGTATTAAGAAATGGGGTATGTGAACTTTTGATCAGGGTTATTTGGATGTTTTGGGTTGTTATTATGATTTAACACTAGAAGTCCCAGAGAGGGGTCATTTAACATTTCTACCTTTGGAACCCAGAGAGCTCGAAATTTCTGGGACTTCTAGTGTTAAAAAGAGAAAACACAGTAGTTTGACAATAAATGGCTTCACCCAACCACTAACCATGAGTGGAGAAAAAGTTTTGGTGTTATCATTCATGTTCTCTGAAAAAAGGCCAAGAAAGCAAAAATTCTGCTGGGGTATGTAAACTTTTGAGCACAACTGTATATCACACAATACGGAGCAGAAATTGTCCGAAATATCTGTAGCTACATATATTTCGGTATAAAAGACAATGAATCCAAGCCGTCGAATGAAAACCATATGGACATGCAATGTACATTATATTAAAATATTCAGTAGCCCTTACCTTAACCTTTCCCTTGACAAAGTTAGCTATGTCATCTTTGTTATCAAACACGGACAGAGTGTGGAGCAAGTTTTGTTCTATCCATTCCCAGTGCTGGAGAATCTCTTCTATGGTGGCTCCTGGTAAAAACAGAATGGACGCTGTATTCCAACAGTCTATGTAACGTCTAAATAATAAAACATCAAACAGTAAAATCACTTGGAAAATCTGTTATCTCCAGCTTATTTTAAAGCAAAACAAAGTCTACAGCTGATTCACTGTTATTATAAAGATACATTGTAAAAAGAGGTCTACAAAAAAACAACAACAAAAACTGATCTAACAGAATAAAGCTGATGTGAACAGCTGCAGGCTGCCATGGCTGCATAATCTATAAACCACAGAGTAAGCAACAATGCAGTCCAAATTTCACCTATTCACTGTCGGCATACATTTTGCTGCTGTATTCTTTGCTTTGTATATTATGCAGTCACAGCAGTTGGCACCTGTTCACACTTGCTTCATTCTGTTAGGATGTGCTCATCAGTTTTTTGTACTATACTACTGGAGGTGGTGACACTCTCAAATTTGGCCGAGCACTCCTGATACAAGCCTAAAGGTACCTTCACACTAAAGGTACCGTTACACTAAACGACTTACCAACGATTACGACCAGCGATGCGATCGTTGGTAAGTCGCTGTGTGGTCGCTGGGGAGCTGTCGCACAGACAGCTCTCTCCAGCGACCAACGATCAGGGGAACGACTTCGGCATCGTTGAAACTGTCTTCAACTATGCCGAAGTCCCCCTGCAGCACCCAGGTAACCAGGGTAAACATCGGGTTACTAAGTGCAGGGCCGCGCTTAGTAACCCGATATTTACCCTGGTTACCATTGTAAAAGTAAAAAAAAAAACACTACATACTCACCTTCTGATGTCTGTCACGTCCCCCGGCGTCCACAGGGTTATGCGCTGCTGCCGAGAGCTTCATGCACTGACTGAATGTGTCAGCGCCGGCAGCAGCGGTGACGTCACCGCTGTGCTCTGCTTTACGGCCGGCCGGAGCTGACACATTCAGTGCAGGGAAGCCGCCGGCGGGGGACGTGACAGACATCAGAAGGTGAGTATGTAGTGTTTTTTTTTTACTTTTACAATGGTAACCAGGGTAAATATCGGGTTACTAAGCGCGGCTCTGCACTTAGTAACCCGATGTTTACCCTGGTTACTCGGGTGCTGCAGGGGGACTTCGGCATCGTTGAAGACAGTTTCAACGATGCCGAAGTCGTTCCCCTGATCGTTGGTCGCTGGAGAGAGCTGTCTGTGTGACAGCTCCCCAGCGACCTAAACAGCGACGCTGCAGCGATCGGCTCGTTGTCTATATCGCTGCAGCGTCGCTGAGTGTGACGGTACCTTTAGGCTTTTTTTAATTACTGCTGGATCCTACCGGGCCTTTATATTTGCAGGCTACTAGCCCAAGAGACGCATGTTTGACAAATATTAGATCTAGGGTCTGATCAGGAAAGATTGCCTTGTTATGGTTGGCCAATTTGTGCAGCAAGTACCTTCATTTTAGGAGTGTCTTCTATACAGCAGTAATGTAATTTATATGTCACATATTCAATGTACGCATATATCTTAGAGCATACAGTGTGCTGCCATATTCTTTGGTTTGTAAAAAAGTCTAAACAAAAGTAAAAACTTCAATAGGAAAAGTAGTTGTGTGCCTCTCGTTTGTTTCCAAAAAGACAGCCAGCGGGCTAAGGATAAGGAGTTCAGAAACAGGAAAATCTTGAAAAGGGAACACAATGACAATGTGACAACGTTCCCTATTTAAACAAATAAAAAGGGAAACAAAAAACTCTAAAAGTTAGAATCATTTCTACTCCTACTCTAAAGACATAAAACACCACTAATATTAAAAAAAATAAGGGGGGAGAAATCTACTCTCTGAATTGACACACATTAAAAAGAAAAAAAAAAGGAGTAGACCTCAGACCACTGTCTGCAGCTCCTATGAACACTTAGGTGTCGCCATGGAAACAAACCACACACACACACACACACACACAAAAAAAACCCCTGCAATGGTGATGGAAGAATAGCTGCTTAAGACCCTGGACCGGCAACCCCATCAGTACTTCATGACAGCGAGACAGGAGCCATGTGAATCTCTTTTTACCTGACTGCATACACAGCCCCTCTTTTGATTAGCTGCATGTAATCACTGCTGTTAATCAAAGTAAGGGCCAAGTATGCAGTCAGGTAAGAGGCGGTTCACAGGGCTCCTGTCCAGTGCTCACGGAATACCGACCTGGCTGCTGGACCATTGTCCTGTGATTCTCCCAGCTCTACCCTGCAGTCACCCTTCCCACTTCTCTGCAATATACAATTGAAACGTGCAAATTAAGGGCTCGTGCAGTCGAGGGTGCGAGTGTCGCACTCGGACCAATGTTAGTCTATGGGGCAGTGCAAATGTTTCATTTTTTTCTTTGGACTGAGAAGGTCCAAAATCGCAACATGCCCAAGTTTGATCTGACATTAGGACTGCACTCGGCCATGCAAGTAATGAGTGCGTGGAAATCACCTGAGTGCACCTCGGATACCATAAGTGCAGTCCTTTTTCAGCGCACTCACACAATGACGAAGATGGAGAAATTTTGTTCTCCATCTTCTCCTCAGTGTGCTTCCATTCTCTCATCTGAGAACTGGATTGTACTATGATGACACTCCGACCAGAGTTTGATCACTGTAACTTGCATATTCAGCCAAATTCTCTCGGATGAGAGACTATGGTTGTCTGCGCAAGCCCCAAGGAAAAGAATATGGAACTGAGTAGGACTGCAGGATCAGACTACCCAGGACATGTTTGTAGTCTGTAGCCATGGAGATATCTAGGTCTCAATAAGAGCTGCAGGCATAAAAATGGTAATCTTCCTATAAGTCTACCGTACTTGCGTATTTCTTTATTTTTACTTTTTTATTGAACAATCCTGGTAGTACAAGGCTGCTGGTAGTACAAGGCTGTGGTAGGAAGTCAAATTCCTTAAACTATCCTCCTGGGTGCTACAGAGTCCAATATTTTCTAGCCTTACACTGTACCTCTAGATGTAAACGACAAATTATATGCTGTATCGCTTTCTTTTATAATTACTGATAAACAGTAGGACATATGCCCATGCTGCACAGCCAAGCAGGACACTTATGAGGTTTGCAGAAGAGACTTCCCAGATCATACAGATTCCTTGGCGACAGAAACATCTCTAAGACATGCCATTATAAGATTAAGTTCTCTGTTTCAGCCTGTACCAGATAGATGATGTCAGTATCAGCAATAAGAGAGTTGCTCAGAGGTAGATGACAAAACATACCAATATAGCAGATAGAAAATTTCTCAAATAGGTATAAAGCTGATTTCACAATATAAACTGTGTACATTATTAAACGGATCTATAAAACCGTAAAGACTGGTGTATTTATGTTAAAAATACATATCAGAATAGCTGTACTATCCCTTATGAAAGCTTAACTTAATCACTACCCACCTAGCCTGACTGACAGCTTCTCAGTGTCCCTCCTGCTGCTGGAATCTCACACTGCTGAGTACAAGCTGCAGCTGCCCGTTCATCAATCACTGGCCTTAGTGGTGAGGCGACTGTACGGACGTGATGTCATGAATCACGCTCCCAGCAGAGACCCCAAGGGTGGTGTTGGGTTTGGACAGATAAGTAACAGTTCGTTTTCTATATTTTAGAACAATCTCTTTCCTTGCATTGTGTGTATTGCATGTCAATATCTTCCCTTTTTAAAGGTTTACGTTAGTCAACGGTGTCATTAGCGGTGTAACACTGCACGCAACACTGTTATTTTTGGTTACCGTAACATCCAGTGTCATGCAGGCACACAGCATGCTTTGGATGTAGCAGCGAGACTCACCAATTGCTAGGGCCCAGTATACCTCTGACTCACCACAAGCGATGCTTGAGTAAACCTGTGACCCAGGGACTTGTAGTAGTATCCGAAATGGGGCCACTCGGGCATTGGAATCCAGAACAGCATCCAGAGCGCCCACCAGGCGACCTATTGGAAGAAATAGTAATGACTACTTGTTTGGGGTAGTAAGCTCTTACATTATCAAACTTTTATCTTTTATTTTACACTTATTACCAGGAATTGGTTTTAAAGAAAATACTCCAACAGAACATATTGGTTACATGAGCACACAAATACTCGTCAACAGTCCAGACTGCGCGTGTACAAAAGTCTCAGGGAGACGTAACCCAAGGCCTGGATCACATGAACTAGGCATATCAGGAGAAAAAATATTAGTTACATATGTTGTATCTACTGTACATAATGCAATATTTATAGCACCGTTAGGATACATGTTCGGCTACAATCTGCCAGGTGTAAAAGTGGCCATAGACCTTAGACATTATTCTTCATGTCCCCCATACACATGGAAGCTTGGTCCAATAAAGAGAGGAAAAAAACACTGCCAGTCACCTCTAGTGGCAGCTTGTCTTGTCACAAGTGCATTGGGCATGTAGAGATTAAACACGTCTGATCCTTCTTTACCCTGACATCTGTCAGAAAGTTGGATTACCGCCATACAAATTACATGGGCACCCAGTCACAACCCTGCATTGATGTAAGGTGTTAGAAGTGGAGACGTACCCTGCCGCCCCGATCCCGTCACGCGGAACCTATACTAACGGCCCCATACACATTAGACTACTGTAGGAACCCACTGATATCGGCAGGATCGGTTGACAGTCTAATTGTATAGCTGAGCCTCCCTGTATCGCCCCTGAACTTGAGATATAACGAACGTTCGACCAACATCTATGTAGTGTGTATATATGGATGACTTGCATAGATTTACATAGGATATACACATTAGTTTATGTTCCTGCAATGTATGCCTAGATCCACATAAACAGATGTTTTACACGTAGATGTTTATGCCTCTGCAAATCTGCATGCTGTGAAATGCTGAACATCACACTTCATGGGGTAAATTGCTTTCTGATCGCCATTTATGAAGCTTCCAAGTCATTTGTAAACTATGCTACAACACGCAGCTATTTTCAGTGTGCAATGCGTCCTGCAAAGAGCTTTCCTTCTATTTACTGTGTAATATAATCAGCCTGGGGTCTGCCTGCCACATGGCTGACTGGTGAGGTATGCTTCTATATCAGATAATGCAGGCAATTGTGCATCATGTCTCTGGCCTGGTGACACGGGCAACATCTTCCGATAATTGGATTAATAGCCCTGATATATCTGCACAGCCAACAGAAGCATCACATCACAGCCACATTCAAAAGAAATCGTCTCTTGAAGGGTGAGAACTAAGCAAAAGGGGCTAAAAGCTTACAGCAGCCCACCAAGTGGATGGCCTTCATTGCCGAGAAGGCGAGATGGTCAATGCGACAAGCTGTTTTCTCATCACCTGGGACCTTGAATCAGAAAAGATCATGTACATAATACTAGTTTATGACTAAATACATGGCATATATATGGATGACAATGTAAACTCACTACAATAAAGGCTATGTCATCACTACCTGATCAGTTGGGTTCCAGCTGCCAATTCTCCGCAGAATATTTTAGATTTGGAGTCATGCACTCACTAGAACAAATGGCAGGATACAGATATATGTATTGTATTTCTTTGAATTACGGAATATAGGAAGTTAACAACAAGAAAAAAAAAAAGCACCAATATTAACAATTTACACTTTATAAAAGCCTGGTAATAATAATAAAAAAAAAAGTGTTATACAGTGCCTACAAGTAGTATTCAACCCCCTGCAGATTTAGCAGGTTTACACATTTGGAATTAACTTGGCATTGTGACATTTGGACTGTAGATCAGCCTGGAAGTGTGATATGCACTGCAGCAAAAAAGAATGTTATTTCTTTGTTTATTTTTTTTTTTTAAATTGTGAAAAGTTTATTCAGAGGGTCATTTATTATTTAACCCCTCAACCCACCATAATTCTGTTTGGTTCCCCTAAAGTATTAAGAAGTAGTTCAGGCACAAAGAACAATGAGCTTCACATGTTTGGATTAATTATCTCTTTTTCCAGCCTTTTCTGACTATTTAAGACCCTCCCCAAACTTGTGAACAGCACTCATACATGGTCAACATGGGAAAGACAAAGGAGCATTCCAAGGCCATCAGAGACAAGATCGTGGAGGGTCACAAGGCTGGCAAGGGGTACAAAACCCTTTCCAAGGAGTTGGGCCTACCTGTCTCCACTGTTGGGAGCATCATCCGGAAGTGGAAGGCTTATGGAACTACTATTAGCCTTCCACGGCCTGGACAGCCTTTGAAAGTTTCCTCCCGTGCCGAGGCCAGGCTTGTCCGAAGAGTCAAGGCTAACCCAAGGACAACAAGGAAGGAGCTCCGGGAAGATCTCATGGCAGTGGGGACATTGGTTTCAGTCAATACCATAAGTAACGTACTCCACCGCAATGGTCTCCGTTCCAGACGAGCCCGTAAGGTACCTTTACTTTCAAAGAGTCATGTCAAGGCTCGTCTACAGTTTGCTCATGATCACTTGGAGGACTCTGAGACTGACTGGTTCAAGGTTCTCTGGTCTGATGAGACCAAGATCGAGATCTTTGGTGCCAACCACACACGTGACGTTTGGAGACTGGATGGCACTGCATACGACCCCAAGAATACCATCCCTACAGTCAAGCATGGTGGTGGCAGCATCATGCTGTGGGGCTGTTTCTCAGCCAAGGGGCCTGGCCATCTGGTCCGCATCCATGGGAAGATGGATAGCACGGCCTACCTGGAGATTTTGGCCAAGAACCTCCGCTCCTCCATCAAGGATCTTAAGATGGGTCGTCATTTCATCTTCCAACAAGACAACGACCCAAAGCACACAGCCAAGAAAACCAAGGCCTGGTTCAAGAGGCAAAAAATCAAGGTGTTGCAGTGGCCTAGTCAGTCTCCTGACCTTAACCCAATTGAAAACTTGTGGAAGGAGCTCAAGATTAAAGTCCACATGAGACACCCAAAGAACCTAGATAACTTGGAGAAGATCTGCATGGAGGATTGGGCCAAGATAACTCCAGAGACCTGTGCCGGCCTGATCAGGTCTTATAAAAGACGATTATTAGCTGTAATTGCAAACAAAGGTTATTCCACAAAATATTAAACCTAGGGGTTGAAGAATAATTGACCCACACTTTTATGTTTAAAATTTATAAAAATTTAACTGAGCAACAAAACTTTTTGGTTTGTAAGATGAATGCATCTGTTAATAAATCCTGCTCTTGTTTGAAGTTTGAAGGCTCTAACTTATTTGCATCTTATTAAACCTGCTAAATCTGCAGGGGGTTGAATACTACTTGTAAGCATTGTATCTTCTCTCACGGAGAATGTTGTGTGCGCTAAAATACTATGTGAGCAGTAGAAACACCACAGGAAACTCAATATAGCGTTACTTCCTCATTCAGCGCTGGTGAATAACAAGGCAGAAATCAGGACTGGCGGCCCACTATGTGTATATATGGAGATTATCCAGAAAGGAAGGCGGCACAGAATAAATAATAACGTCTGAAAGTACCTAACTACTGCTGCAGCAAGGTCTGAGGATACATTGGGGTTATGACCCTCACCGATCCAAGCGCTGACAAGCTGCCATCCCGTGACCACTGCAGCCAATCTTTGGCTGCAATAGTCAGGTGAACTACCTACAAGGACTATGGTCAGTGCTGTTTGGTGATGCTAGTAGTATATGATTACTGAGGGCACTGATTGGCTGCAGTGGTTATATGCTGGGCTGGCAGCTTGTGCAGGATCAGTGGGGAACAGAAGAAATTCCGTATATACTCGTGTATAAATAAGCCGAGTTTTTCAGTACATTTTTTTGTGCTGAAAATGCCCCCCTCAGCTTATACACAAGTAATTGTCCCAGAAGATGGCGGGGGAGGGGAGCGGTGGAACAGCGGGTGAGAGGAGGCAGAAGCATCATCACTACCACAGGTGTGGAGAGAGGTGAATATTCATTACCTTAATGTGCAGGGCCTCGTGATAGCTTGGCCGCAGAAGATGCTGGTGCCGGAACGAGATGCTGCGAGGCCGTGCAGGGAAGGTAAGTAGGATGTTTTTTTTTTAATGCTTTTCTCATGGGGGCCATACATACAAGGATGGGGATAAGGAGCCATACATACAAGGATGGGGATAAGGAGCCATGCAGGCAAGGATGGAAATAAGGAGCCATGCATACAAAGCTGGTAATAAGGAGCCATGCAGACAAGGATGGGAATAGGGAGCTATGCAAACCAGAATAGGGATTAGGGGACAATGCATACGCGGCTTATACTAGAGTCAATAAGTTTTCCCAGCTTTTTGAGGTAATATTAGGTACCTCGGCTTATACACAAGAATATACGGGTAAGTAGTTTTTCTTTTAGAAAGGGCTGCCCACTACACAACAACCCCTTCTTAAATGATGAAGTCACCTATATATAATAAAAAAAAAACATACCTCCCAGATCAGCCCTGTTCCAGCGATGTTATGCCAGGTGAGCGCTGTAGCCTGTCAGCGGGCACAGACAGACCACTGCAGGACTCACGTGACAATGTGAGAAGCACAAGGAAACAACGCATACACCTCTGAAATGGCGCCGGTTCAAGAAGTGAGGATATAATTTTACATTGGTGCCTACAACATTCAAAAATGGTGGTTCAATACTGGACAACCCCTTTAAGACATCTGCCTTATTTCATTGATTCCTTTTTGCATAAACTGGACAACTTCTTTAAAGGCAAATAAAAACACCCAGGGAATAAGGCACAAGTTGTTAAAAAAAAAAAAAAAAAAAAGTCTAAAATGAAAGAGAAGCTATCAAATTACCTTTTGCTTAATTCAGTTTTTTGTGTTACATTTTGTGATTTTTTTTTCAATATTCATCCTTATTAAAACAAAATAACTCTTGCAATTTTCACACTCTGGGGCTCCTTATAAACAGAGACATGACTAATAACACCTCTATACACAACGCATAACAATAAGTAATGTCACTTCATATACTGGTGACAGATTGCTTTTAAGAATAGCCATCAGATGTGAAGCAACACCATAGCACGAGAAAATATGAAACAACCCATGAAGCAGTCATTCATGCTGGGTTCAGATAAAAGAGTAATATTGGAAGGCAAACTAAGGGTCAAGGAGATGAACACAATATAAAAATACTGCACTTATAATGGAGTAATGTAAAACCATAGCCCGAGGTAACATCCGAATTTGAAAAAACCCATATAAAAGTCTCAAATGCATGAATAATTCCTTCTGGGAATGACACTTCAGTGCATCTCATGAAATCTCTATAACAGATAGGCTGGCGATTGTCCCTCCAATTATGTCACCTTCCCTGACCGCTATCAAAATGAATTACAGCTGAGAGTAAAGGAAAATACAGTCCGATACTGCACTGCATTAAAGAAACCCTCACATTAAGGTGTTTATTCTCTTAAAGGGACTGTCAGCACCTAATGACTGTTAAAGCCAAGTCCTGCCACCTGGTGCTTCATGGCGGGGCCAATCATTTATATACACCTTCCCACCTGCTTGGTTTCCCTCTATCTTACCCTTCTCTTCTTTGATTGACAGCTCTGGCTTCATAGGGCCAAAGAGGGAGGAGATAGATAGATAGAAACCAAGACGCTGGGAAGGTGTATATATATGTTTGGCCTGGCCATTAAGCACCGAGCACCTGTACTTGATTTGAACATTAATTCTGTGCTGACACAGTCCCTTTCATATATGCCAGTAATCATATTATATAGCACTGTGTACTTACTATTGCTCATTTTGCCTTTCTACCCAGAATAATTCTTCTGTTTTCCATTAGGTGTATGACCTCACGTGATTAAAACCTGACTCGCTAAATCTCTATGGGTCAGGAGGTGAAGAAGATAAATGCAGGGACAAGACAATTCTTGTTAGCACAGAAAACAGAATTATTAGCTGGGGCAAAATGGGCAATTGTAAGTACACAATGCTATATACCGTAATTTGATAATTGCAATATATTAAGAGGATAAAAGCTTTGATGGGAGGGCTTCTTGAATGACTGCTAACGACAGTGATAAAAGGTTACTACATTGGTGACAGAATACACAACTAAGTATATGTACGGTTTATAAACCGTATGTATCCTATGAATGTATACAAACTTTTTTTGCAACTGCGTCAAAAGCATATTTTTAAATTTTAAAAGCATCAAGTAAATGCACTTAAAGTCATTGTATTGTAACTTGACTACTGCAGCTAATCAGAGGCTGTTGACTGGCTGCAGCCCTCACTGTTTTGTCAGAGCAGAATTCTGCTCAGATGAAATAAGAAAGGCTTCAGCAGATCAGTGGCTGTTGATTGGCTGCAGCAGTCATGTGACATAATGAAACGTGAGTGCCAGGAAAGAGAGAGTGCTGTGATCAGGGAAACAGAAAAGCGTTGCAGCAGGTAGTCTGTGTTTCTCTGTTTTTTTATTTTATGATGAACATTTTAGCTGTTAAAAAAGTTGTTCAGTAGTAAACAACCACTTTTAAAGAGATCGTCTCTTTCACATGATCTGTTTTGTTAGAAAAGACCTCCAACAGTTATCACACTATGTCCCACTGCTGGAACCTACAATTCTTCCCGTTAAAATCATTAAGGTGGCAGCAGAACCCAGGTGAAATATAGCATTACACACCTATTGAAATAATAAATGAGGGCCATCCCCCTCTGTTACCTCAAGATTCCAGGTATAAAAAACTCAGACACGCTCCTTAGGATTTAGGATGGCTAAGAGCACTTAGTGTTTGTAGCGGTATTATTAAACCGGTCATCAGGTTTGGCCGATATGAGATGTGGCCACCACCTTTCAGGGCTTATATACAGAATTCTATCATGCTGTATATCGGCCCCCAACCCGACCTAGAAGAACTGAAAAATACCTTTTATTATACTCACCTGCGGGGCGGTCCGGTCCGAGGGTTGTTGCTCTTCTTGGTCCGGCGCCTCCCATCTTTTTGTGATGCGGTCCTCCTTCTTGGTTCGCGTGAATGGCGCGTCCCCGCATTAGCCACACAGGCTCCTCGGCATCGCGCTCCTGAACAGGCATACTTATCTGTCCTGTTGAGGGCAGAGCAAAGTCCTGCAGGTGCTGGGCCTCTCTGACCTTTCCCGGCGCCTGCGCACTGCAGTACTTTGCTCTGCCCTCAACAGGGCATATAAGTACGCCTGTGCAGGAGTGCGGTGCCTCGGAGCCTATGTGGATAATGCGGGGATGCGTCATCCATGCGAACCAAGGAGGACGGAATCACAAGAAGATGAGAGGGGCCGGACCAAGAAGAGCAACAACCCTCGGACCGGACCGCCCCGCAAGTGAGTATAATAAAAGGTATTTTTCAGTTCTTCTAGGTCGGGTTGGGGGCTTATATACCGCATTACAGAATGCTGTATCTCAGGCCTGAAAGACGGTGGCTGCATCTCATATCGGCCAAACCTGGTGACAGGTTCCCTTTAATTATTACATATATGATAACAAATGAAAATGACAAAACAGTGCAGGACCCACATAACACTGCGGAACTTGTAAGCATCAAAAAGGTAGAAAAACAAGTCATAGCCACAGTTGTGACTCTTTATCAAAGTGCAAAGGAAATGTTTCTAGGAAAAATTAAGAAAATAATAATAAAAGAAAAAACTATTTCAAAGACCTCACAGCAGTAGTCATTTTCCATATCCTGACCCTCCTAGGAAAGAAACATAACAGGAACCAGACACTCCAGCCGGCAGAGTTCCTTGGCTTATTGACTACATTTCTTTGAATATTTCGGAAATTCAATGGGTCTATCGGTTAGAAAACAATCAGGTTATCAATTATTCATGAGATAGGAGTCACCTGTAAATAGAGAAAATTACCTTTCTCACAAAGAAGAGAGAAACTATCTCACTAGCCCAACCCGACGGACTAGCACCCCAAAATAGGCTCAGCAGATGGGTTTCTGGCTTGGCATGCTGCACGGCTGGGTAAATAGTCATATAACGACTTATAGGGGAACTACCGTAATTTTCCTTGGTGGTACTTGTGAGATAGGTCTCTCTCAGAGCAGAAGAAACTAATTTGCATATTTTTTTCTCTACTCTATGTAGAAACAGGAAGTTTGTTGTCCCTGAAAAAAAATCACTCTTCTCTTGAAATAAGTTGTCCACTATTAGGATAACTTCTTGTCATATCCTATTGCTAGCCCAAATAAAATAATAAAGCCTATACAGGGTGGGCCACGCATATGGATACACCTAAATAAAATGGGAATGGTTGGTGATATCAACTTCCTGTTTGTGGCACATTAGTATATGGGAGGGGGAAAACTTTTCAAGATGGGTGGTGACCATGGCGGCCATTTTAAGTCAGCCATTTTGGATCCAGCTTTATTTTTTCCAATGGGAAGAGGGTCATGTGACACATGAAACTTATTGAAAATTTCACAAGAGAAACAATGGTGTGCTTGGTTTTAACATAACTTTATTCTTTCATGAGTTATTTATAAGTTTCTCTTTGTTTACAGCCATTGACATGTCACAGAGGTTAACATGTGAGGAGTGGATAGAAATTGTGTTGATGTCTGGTGAACGCAGTACCTGGGTCATTGCAGCAGATGTCAATGCAAGACACCCTACGCAAGAAAGCTGTCACCATTCCCATGTTATTTAGGTGTATCCATATAAATGGCCCACCCAAAAAAGTTTGCCTCATCACTGCACATAATGTTCTGTGTAAACTGAGGGTCCTGTTCCAATTTGTGATTTGCCCATTCTGCAAATTCAGATCTGGGTCATCCTCGGTGAGATGCTGCAGCAGCTGGATTTTGTAAGGGTGCCAATTGTGAGTAGCTAATATCCGCCAAAGGGATGTTCGACAGATGACAGATGCCAGATCGGCGAGCTGAATTTGCAGAATGGGTAAAACAAAAATTAGAACAGGGCCCGCAATTTTTTTTCTTCCAGGAAGATGACGCGGAGGATTGGGGGAGAAGAAGGAGAAGGAGGGTCTGGGGATGGCAGAGGTATTGGGGGGGGGGGGGATTTGGGGACTCCATTTCTCTCTCCTCTGATATGCTAAATCATATCAGAGGAGAGTGAAATTTTATGAAAATTTGACCTTTTATTTATCACAAGACTGGGGACGGTAAAAATTGAACCCGAATCATGTTCTCTGGGGTACCGGGAGTAGCTGAGAACCTGGAAATTTTCCGACCCTGGGGGGGGGGGGGGGGCTATACATTTATTTCTCAGTGCTGTTAAAAGGTATATCGGCAGTCGTTAAGGGGTTAAAAACCAGGGCTAATTTGTGCAATCCGCAAGCAGTCAATTTCTCTTACAGGTACACTGAGTTTAAGGTGCAGATTTTTCCCATATACCGTATATACTCGAGTATAAGCAGAGATTTTCAGCCCATTTTTTTAGGGTGAAAGTGCCCCTCTTGGCTTATACTTGAGTCATTATCCCAGGGATTGGCGGGGGAGGGGGAGCGGCATCTGTCTATTATACTCACTCTCCCAGCGTGGTCCCTGGCAGCTTCTCTGATGAATGAATGAATATGGACGCGACTCCACTCCCATGGGGGTGGAGCGCATATTCATTACTTTAATGAGCAGTACCAGTGACCGCTGAACACCGGAACAATTTGCCTGCGCCAGGGATCGCACCGGGAGGGTGAATATGATGGGGAGGGTGAATATGACGGGGAGGGTGAGCATTGCGATATTCACCTGTCCCCCTTCCACCGCCGGGCTCCATCTTCCACGTCCTCTGGCTGTGAGATTCAGGTCAGAGGGCGCGATGATGTGTTTAATGCCAGCCCTCTGCCTGAACAGTCACTGCAGAGACGCGGAAGACACAGCGGCGTGCAGCGGTGGAACGGGTGGAATATCGCAAGTGCCGGTGTCCCCGCCTGCTCAGGACAAGAGGTGAGCATGTAATTATTTTTTTTTTTAATTGCAGCAGCATATGGGGCACAATACTCTATGGAGCGTCTAATGGGGCCATAATCAACCTTTAAGGTATGTGCACATGCTGCGGATCTGCAGCAGTTTGTCATGCGTTTACAGTACCATGTAAACCTATGGAAAACAAAATCCGCAGTGCTCATGCTGCTGGAAAAAAAAAGGCGGAAACGTAGCGTTGTTTATTCCGCAGCATGTCAATTCATTGTGCGGATTCCGACAGCAGTTTACACCTGCTCCATAATAGGAATCTGCAGGTGTAAAACCGGAGGTGGAATCCGCACAAAATCCACAAAAAAACTGCGGTAAGTCCGCGGTAATTCCGCAGGAAATCCACAGTGCGGATTACATGCAGATTTACAAAAATCAGTCCGGAGTAATCCGCAGCGTCTGCTCATACCCTTATGCAGCATTATATGGGGCCATTGTATGGGGCATATTTTTGTATGAAGCATCTTATGGGGCCCATCATAAACTGTATGGAGCATTGTATGGGGTGTATTTTGTATGGAGCATCTTATGGGGCCATCATGAACTGTATGGAGCATTATATGGGGCCCCTGATTCAATAGGGATATTCAAAAACACTTAAACTACTGATGTCTCAATTAATTTTACTTTTATTGGTATCTATTTTTGTTTTTTAAATTTACCAGTAGCTGCTGCATTTCCCACCCTAGGCTTATACTCGAGACATTAAGTTTTCCCAGTTTTTTGTGGCAAAATTAGGAGTCTCGGCTTATACTCGAGTATAAGGTACTTGAATTAGATGTGGAAAATCAGCAGGTAAAATACACGTAGGCAACATATAAAAAAATGCATGTAATCCGCACATGACAATTTCAATAAAGTTGTCAAAGCCAAATACCAAAAAGTATCAAAAACAAAAGCAGCTTTGTATAAAACATAACATACCAACAGGAGACAGAAATCGCAGAGTACAAAACGAATGATAAAACACAAACATACAAAAAGCATTAAGCTACTTACGGTAGCGGCATTTCTCGGAGGCCCATGACAGCACGACGAGAGAGGGGATCCGCCCATTAGGAACAGGAAACCTACAGATACAAAAGGGCGGCACCTCTCCCCTGCATCAGTTGTATTTCAGAGCCTTGAGAGGACTACCGCGGTTAGTGGCACACAAAAATATACATTATATACAGTTTATATACAATATTATAACCCATATATTGGAACTGGGTATCATACGTGAGATATATACATTATAGGAGGTGCAACCCCCACGTGAATAGGGAGGGAACTAAGGGTGCTGTCATGGGCCTCCGAGAAATGCCGCTACCGTAAGTAGCTTAATGCTTTACTCGGACTCCCATGACAGCACGACGAGAGAATTACAGAGATGTAACACTACCTTAGGGAGGGACTATAGCTTGCAGCACCCTTAACCCGAAGGTGAGATCAGAGGAGGCCCCTAAATCCAACCTATAGTGTTTAAAGAAGGTGGACGGGGATGACCATGTGGCCGCCTTACATATCTGGTCGATTGATACTCCAGATCTTTCCGCCCAGGATGTAGCCATGGCTCTGGTGGAATGCGCCCTCAGATTCTGCGGAGTCGGACCCCCACCTGCAGTATAAGCCAAAGAGATAGCCTCCCTAATCCACTTCGCTAGTGTGTACTTTGATACTCTGAGTCCCTTTCTAGGGTTTTGGAAAGATAAAAATAACGCATTATCTTTTTTCCATGTATCAGTAACAGAGATGTATTGTAACAAGCATCTCCTAACGTCTAGTGTATGGAGTAGCTCTTCTTTAGGGTTGGAGGGATTGGGAAGAAAGGATGGTAAAACTATCTCCTGTGACCTGTGAAACCATGATGACACTTTTGGTAAATAGGCTGGGTCCGGTCTGAGGACTACCCTATCTGGCAGAAACTGTGTAAGGGGAAATTCTGGAGAGAGCTTGTATGTCCCCTACCCTACGGGCAGATGTTATCGCTACCAGAAATGCTGTTTTAAGGGATAGGGCCTTGATTGAAGCTGATTGTAATGGTTCAAACGGCTCTCTAGTCAATGCTGACAGGACTAGATTAAGATCCCACGGCATAGATCTATCCTTATGTATGGGTCTAGCCCTGCTAGAAGCTTTAATGAACCTTGAGATCCAATAATTATTGGCGATGTTACAGGAAAACAAGGCCCCTAGGGCCGAGACTTGTACCTTTAGGGTACTAGTGGATAGATCTAGCTCTAAGCCCCTTTGCAGGAATTCTAAGATCTGTTTTATAGGAATTCCCTCCTCTAAATTAAAGTTAGAAGAGGCTAGGAATTTCCGCCAGGTTCTAGCATAGATTGTTGTTGTAATCTGCTTTCTACTTTTCATAAGGGTTTCAATCAAATTTGGGGAGAACCCTTTGTCCCTCAGTAACGCCCTCTCAAACTCCATGCCGTTAAATGGAGATTCTTTACTTGAGGATGGCTGATCGGACCCCGGTGGAGCAAATCTGGGATGTCTGGAAGCACCCAGGGGTCCTCCACTGACATGATCCTGAGCCAGGTGAACCAGGCCCTTCTGGGCCAAAATGGGGCAATCAAAATAACTCTTGCCCGATCCTCTCTTATCTTCCTGATTACCAGAGGTATCAAGGCCAGCGGGGGGAACGCATAAGCCAGCCGAAAGTTCCAACTGATCAGAAAGGCGTCTACCGCTAGAGGATTCTCCCTGGGATTTAGGGAACAGAATTTTACTGTCTTTCGATTGTCCCTGGTGGCAAATAAATCCACCTCTGGATGTCCCCATTTGTGGACAATCTGGTCGAACACAAGACTGTTTAAAGACCACTCCCCTTGTTTCAGGGTGTTGCGGCTTAGAAAGTCCGCTTTTACATTTTCTTTTCCTCTTATGTGCAGTGCGGTTAAAGATAGAAAATGGTCTTCCGCAGTCTGGAATAGACGATCTGTCACCCTCATCAATGATTCGGAATGAGTTCCACCCTGGTGATTTATGTACGCGACCGCCACCTGGTTGTCCGAGAGGATCTTGACGTGGTGACCCTGCAGATATGAGAGTAATTTTTTAACTGACAGTTCAACCGCCATTAATTCTTTTTGGTTGGAGGAGGCTGATGTTAAGGGGTCCCATAGACCCTGAACTATCATGTCGTCCATGTGTGCTCCCCAACCTGAAGGGCTAGCGTCTGTCGTTACAATACGTGTCGCCTGTGTCACCCAGGGAACTCCTGCCGATAAATTGTCAGTGACTAGCCACCATCTAAGAGATGTCAGTGCTTCTGGACCCAAAGTAATCTGACTTTGCAAGGAGCCTTGCAAGATTCTGTCATTAACCAGTACCTCGGATTGTAAGGGTCTGGTGTGAAATTGGGCCCACCGGACAGCAGGAATGCACGAGGTTAGAGATCCTAACAGTGACATAGCCTGTCTAAGTGTCATGGATGGATTATCAGTTGCTCTAGACACCTGTTGTTGGATGTGTAATAACTTGTCGGGCGGAAGACAACACTGTTGGGTCTATGAATTTAACAACAGTCCTAAGAATCTCTGTATTTTCTGGGGCTGTAATCGGGATTTTTCATAATTCACAATCCACCCCAGATGCTCAAGTTTGGTTGTGGTTGTCTGTAGCTGAGAGAGGCAATGGTCTGCTGAATTCCCAACTATAAGGAAATCATCCAAATAGGGGACAATTAAGATGTCAGACTCTCGTAAGTGCGCCATGACTTCGGCCACTATCTTGGTAAACACCCTAGGAGCCGCTGATAAGCCAAAGGGAAGAGCTCTAAACTGGAAATGACGAATTTGTCCCCCCATTGAAACAGCTACCCTCAGGAATCTCTGGAAGTCTTCATGTATTGGGACATGATAGTACGCGTCCTTTAGATCTACAACTACCATGAAGCAGTGTTTAAACAACATTTTTATTGCTGAACCAATTGATTCCATTTTGAACGATTCATTGGTCAGAAAATTATTAAGGCCTTTAAGATTTATGATCGTTCTAAATGATCCGTCTGGCTTCTTGATCAGAAAGAGAGGAGAGTAAAATCCTCTCCCTCTTTCTGATACTGGAATTTCAACCAAAACATTCTTGAAGCATAAGTTTGTGACCTCTGCTTCCAAGGCTGCTTGCTCAAGGGGGGAGGAACGTAAAGGGGTTAAATTAAATTTATCTCGAGGCCAGTGATCAAAGTCAAGTCTTAGACCTTTCGCTATGATGCCTCGGACCCATTTACTGTTTGTAATGTCAAACCAAGCTGATGAGAATGCTGACAGTCTACCCCCCACGGGGACCGCTAGTCATTGGTCCGTTTTTTTCTGTTCTTTCGAGGAACGGCGAAACATATAGCCCGTACCTCTTCCGCGTCTGTCCTCCCATCTAAAACTCTCTCTAGAGGGTGAGGATCCGCGTTTTTTCCCGCGACCAAATCTCCTTTTAATGAAGGGTCTGCGGTAGGATGCTGAAGATGGATTGGGAAATTTCTTCTTATCATCCCCCGCTTTCTCCAGCAACTCATCCAGAGTTGGTCCAAAGAGATATTCTCCTTTACACGGAATGGCGCAGAGTTTAGTTCTGGATTGAATGTCGCCAGACCAGCACTTCAACCATAAAGCTCTACGAGCCGCGTTGGAGAGTCCTGCCGCTCTAGCCGCCATCCTGACTGAGTCCACAGATGCGTCTGACAGAAAGGCCGCAGCATTCTGCATTGTTGGTAAAGCCTTCAGAATGGAATCTCTGGAAGCGCCGTCCTTGAGCTGGGACTCTAACTGATCCAGCCAGACCATTAAAGACCTGGCTGTACAAGTCGCGGCAACTGCTGGTCTTAGAGATCCTGCCGCCGTCTCCCAGGTTCCTTTAAGAAAAGCATCTGCCTTTCTGTCAAGGGGGTCTTTGAGGGTCCCCATATCCTCAAACGGCAATGAGGCCTTCTTCGACGCTTTTGCCACCGCCGCATCCAGCTTAGGGGCTTTATCCCATGTTTCCACAACCGGATCGTCGAAAGGGTACCTGCGTTTCAACGCTGGCGGTAAGGAACCCTTTTTCTCGGGTTTCTTCCATTCTCGGAGAATCAGGTCTTGGATTTTTTCGTTCACCGGGAAAGATCTATGTTTCTTACGATCCAATCCGCTGAACATCATATCCTGCTTTGAGGGCTGCGGTTTGGGCTCTTCTATCCCCATTGTGCCTCTAACAGACTTGACGACTTTGTCAATTCTATCCAGGGGTAGACAAAATCGTCCAGACTCCTCATCTGATGAAGAGGAGGAAGGACTTGAGTGATAGGCACCCTCTTCTCTTTCTTCCTCTGAAGAATTAGAGTCCAGGGGGGTCCTATGTTTGGAACCTCCCGCTTGAGACAGGGACCGTAAGGATTCCCTTACTTCCAAACGGATCATTTCTTTCAGGTTAGCCGCACTCACAGATTCTTCCGCTACCTAGGGGAGGACAATATAGGTGATAACTACTATCTGACCTAATGTCACTTCCACCCAACCACTCCTGTAGACCTCACCGTCTGTTGTATACAGGGGGCACATAATTTTTTGGGGCAAGAATCAGGTAAGGGGACCCCACAGAGGGCACATTCCTTATGCCTTGACTTGTCCGTGCTTTTCTTCCCCTAGAATGATAAAGTATAGGGGGCCTGCGTCACAGAGTGAACTTTCACGTAGATCACTTACCCGTGCGCCAAAGTAAATACCGGAATACGAGGGGGTTCTTTCCTAGCCGAAGCTCTGGATCCTTTTGCGGACGAGCTTCTTCGACTGGACTGGTCGCTTCTGTCTTTGGGCTTCTGACGCACCTCATCCAGCTGCTGCTGCTGCTGCTGCTGCTCACCACCACTCTCCATGATGATTTGCGACCAAAAGCAGGGCTCTGTAGTTGTCACCTGCTTAAATCCCCCTTGGATCCGGTCAGCAGATAGGTCAGACGCTGCCCCATTGGCTCAGGATACCGCAGGGAGGCAGGAACCATGTGGGAGAAAACCGGCATCAGGATGCTATGGGCGCCGCCATCTTGGATCGACTGCGCATGCGCAGACACCCGGCGACCCGGAAGCGGCTGCTATCTCCGCCCCCTCACGTCACTGCACCCGGAAACGCTCCAGCACACGCTGAGAGCGGTGCAGGACGCCGGGAACGGACCGCAGCGCTCCGGGAGTTCACCCAGGCAGCCCTGACGCCGGCACCCCACATTCACCGCACCGCTGCACCACCAATGGGTATACTTACCGGCGCCGACGCTGATGGAGGCAGGAAATCCTCCGGACTCCGCTCCCTGCTGCGAACGCCACCGCGTGCAGTCCAGCCAGGACCACCGTGGCGTCTCCAGGGTTCTCCGCACCGGCCGAGGTAGGAGACCCCCCCGCTACCAGATTCGGTCCGGCCGGCCTGGGCTCCTTTAGCTAATCTGTAGGCACCCGTCCCTTTAGGAACAGGAAACCAACTGATGCAGGGGAGAGGTGCCGCCCTTTTGTATCTGTAGGTTTCCTGTTCCTAATGGGCGGATCCCCTCTCTCGTCGTGCTGTCATGGGAGTCCGAGTAAAAATTAAATGTACAAGTAACCTAATTTAGCCAATAGGTGCAAAAAGTCTGCATCAAATACTCACCGTGAAATGTAGTCCGACACTTTATTTTTGTTATGATGGAGAAACAATGACTGAAGGACAAAAATGCTTAAAATATGAGAGCAATGCTAATACTATAAGGTCAAACATGGCAGTAATAGGACATTTCTCTGAAATATAACACAAGAACACGACTGGAGTTAAATTAAAGTACATAGATGATTACACACAGTAAAGCAATAACAGGCTAATGGTCGGCCATAAACTGCCTCTATTATACAGTAATTAAAGTCTATTGAACCATTAACAAGGAGATTCATGTCAGAACCATCACTAGATCACAGGCCATTCAATCTAGGGGAAAAGATGAAGGGATGGAGCAAAGGCTCCGAGGATGAATAGGGAGAGCAATACATGGAAGACCTGTCAGGCAGGTACATGCCAGGATCAGCACGCCAAGGTTTCTTAGAAAAACAAAGCATGCAACTAATAAAATAACGTTCCCTCACCGAGCGCGACTAAGAGAAGACACAAAAGTATGGCACATACAACCAATAGTAACTGACAGCACAGGAAGATTCTGTCCACAGGTTCACATAAGTGTTGAAAAAAAATCGCTCACTGGGTGGTTTATTTCACACTTGTCATCCCTATGCAATCTTATTTTTTCCAGCAGCAGCTATTCATCATTTACAGGACCATTTATAGCTTCCTAAGTTACACAATTACAATATTTCTGTAAAACGCAGAAGCTGTACTGTTTGCGCACAAATGGGTGAGTCTCATCCAATTTTCAAAGGAACCAGTGCATGATTTTTTGCACATGCAGATTCGGTCAGTGAAAAAAAAGAATACAATTCGCTTGGTAGTGTGAATGAGCCCTTACAGCTATGTGCACACGTAGGAAAAGTGGTGCAGAATTTTCTGCACAAAGTCGGCATCTCTTGGCAGAATCCGCAGCTGTGGATTTGCCGCAGTTTTTCCGCAGATTTTGTGCGGTTTTTATGCGGAATTGATGCGGATTTTGTGCGGTTTTTGCCACTGCGGATTTTTATCATGGAGGGGTGCAGAAACGCTGCAGATCCGCACAAAAGAAGTGACATGCACTTCTTTCAAATCCGCAGCAATTCCGCACTGATTTTTCCACACCATCTGCACAGCTTTTTTTCCCCCCCATTGAATAACATTGTACAGTACATCACAGTGTGGGTCTGCTGCGTTTCTGCACGGAAAAATCCGCTGCGGATCCGCAGCAAATCCGCACCGTGTGCACATAACCTTACGGCTTTTCTGCAACAAGTACGCCAACATGGCAAGAAAAATAGATATTCAAACCTAGAAGTGCACATATTTGACCTCCTTTTTTGACATAATATTTTTAGGATGATAAAATAATATAATCTGCAACGCTATACTGTCTTACAAAGGAGACATACATATGATATAGTAACCCACAGATGGTGTAGGAAAAAAATAAGCAAATCAAGGTTCATTTCAACTCCACAGAACCCGACTAATGATCACTGTAGCATGGATTACTAGGCAGAGCAATGAGTAATAGTAACACAGAACCCAACTAATGATCATTGTAGCATGGATTACTAGGCAGAGCAATGAGTAATAGTAACACAGAACCCAACTAATGATCACTGTAGCATGGATTACTAGGCAGAGCAATGAGTAATAGTAACACAGAACCCAACTAATGATCACTGTAGCATGGATTACTAGGCAGGGCAATGAGTAATAGTAACACAGAACCCAACTAATGATCACTGTAGCATGGATTACTAGGCAGAGCAATGAGTAATAGTAACACAGAACCCAACTAATGATCACTGTAGCATGGATTACTAGGCAGAGCAATGAGTAATAGTAACACAGAACCCAACTAATGATCACTGTAGCATGGATTACTAGGCAGAGCAATGAGTAATAGTAACACAGAACCCAACTAATGATCACTGTAGCATGGATTACTAGGCAGAGCAATGAGTAATAGTAACACAGAACCCAACTAATGATCACTGTAGCATGGATTACTAGGCAGAGCAATGAGTAATAGTAACACAGAACCCAACTAATGATCACTGTAGCATGGATTACTAGGCAGAGCAATGAGTAATAGTAACAGACACAGAACCCAACTAATGATCATTGTAGCATGGATTACTAGGCAGAGCAATGAGTAATAGTAACAGACACAGAACCCAACTAATGATCATTGTAGTATGGATTACTAGGCAGGGCAATGAGTAATAGTAACACAGAACCCAACTAATGATCACTGTAGCATGGATTACTAGGCAGAGCAATGAGTAATAGTAACACAGAACCCAACTAATGATCACTGTAGCATGGATTACTAGGCAGAGCAATGAGTAATAGTAACACAGAACCCAACTAATGATCACTGTAGCATGGATTACTAGGCAGAGCAATGAGTAATAGTAACACAGAACCCAACTAATGATCACTGTAGCATGGATTACTAGGCAGAGCAATGAGTAATAGTAACACAGAACCCAACTAATGATCACTGTAGCATGGATTACTAGGCAGAGCAATGAGTAATAGTAACAGACACAGAACCCAACTAATGATCATTGTAGCATGGATTACTAGGCAGAGCAATGAGTAATAGTAACAGACACAGAACCCAACTAATGATCATTGTAGTATGGATTACTAGGCAGGGCAATGAGTAATAGTAACACAGAACCCAACTAATGATCATTGTAGCATGGATTACTAGGCAGAGCAATGAGTAATAGTAACACAGAACCCAACTAATGATCACTGTAGCATGGATTACTAGGCAGAGCAATGAGTAATAGTAACACAGAACCCAACTAATGATCACTGTAGCATGGATTACTAGGCAGAGCAATGAGTAATAGTAACACAGAACCCAACTAATGATCACTGTAGCATGGATTACTAGGCAGAGCAATGAGTAATAGTAACACAGAACCCAACTAATGATCACTGTAGCATGGATTACTAGGCAGAGCAATGAGTAATAGTAACACAGAACCCAACTAATGATCACTGTAGCATGGATTACTAGGCAGAGCAATGAGTAATAGTAACACAGAACCCAACTAATGATCACTGTAGCATGGATTACTAGGCAGAGCAATGAGTAATAGTAACACAGAACCCAACTAATGATCACTGTAGCATGGATTACTAGGCAGAGCAATGAGTAATAGTAACAGACACAGAACCCAACTAATGATCATTGTAGCATGGATTACTAGGCAGAGCAATGAGTAATAGTAACAGACACAGAACCCAACTAATGATCATTGTAGTATGGATTACTAGGCAGGGCAATGAGTAATAGTAACACAGAACCCAACTAATGATCATTGTAGCATGGATTACTAGGCAGAGCAATGAGTAATAGTAACACAGAACCCAACTAATGATCACTGTAGCATGGATTACTAGGCAGAGCAATGAGTAATAGTAACACAGAACCCAACTAATGATCACTGTAGCATGGATTACTAGGCAGAGCAATGAGTAATAGTAACACAGAACCCAACTAATGATCACTGTAGCATGGATTACTAGGCAGAGCAATGAGTAATAGTAACACAGAACCCAACTAATGATCACTGTAGCATGGATTACTAGGCAGAGCAATGAGTAATAGTAACACAGAACCCAACTAATGATCACTGTAGCATGGATTACTAGGCAGAGCAATGAGTAATAGTAACACAGAACCCAACTAATGATCACTGTAGCATGGATTACTAGGCAGAGCAATGAGTAATAGTAACAGACACAGAACCCAACTAATGATCATTGTAGCATGGATTACTAGGCAGAGCAATGAGTAATAGTAACAGACACAGAACCCAACTAATGATCATTGTAGTATGGATTACTAGGCAGGGCAATGAGTAATAGTAACACAGAACCCAACTAATGATCACTGTAGCATGGATTACTAGGCAGAGCAATGAGTAATAGTAACACAGAACCCAACTAATGATCACTGTAGCATGGATTACTAGGCAGAGCAATGAGTAATAGTAACACAGAACCCAACTAATGATCACTGTAGCATGGATTACTAGGCAGAGCAATGAGTAATAGTAACAGACACAGAACCCAACTAATGATCATTGTAGCATGGATTACTAGGCAGAGCAATGAGTAATAGTAACAGACACAGAACCCAACTAATGATCATTGTAGTATGGATTACTAGGCAGGGCAATGAGTAATAGTAACACAGAACCCAACTAATGATCACTGTAGCATGGATTACTAGGCAGAGCAATGAGTAATAGTAACAGACACAGAACCCAACTAATGATCATTGTAGTATGGATTACTAGGCAGGGCAATGAGTAATAGTAACACAGAACCCAACTAATGATCATTGTAGCATGGATTACTAGGCAGAGCAATGAGTAATAGTAACACAGAACCCAACTAATGATCACTGTAGCATGGATTACTAGGCAGAGCAATGAGTAATAGTAACACAGAACCCAACTAATGATCACTGTAGCATGGATTACTAGGCAGAGCAATGAGTAATAGTAACACAGAACCCAACTAATGATCACTGTAGCATGGATTACTAGGCAGAGCAATGAGTAATAGTAACACAGAACCCAACTAATGATCACTGTAGCATGGATTACTAGGCAGAGCAATGAGTAATAGTAACACAGAACCCAACTAATGATCACTGTAGCATGGATTACTAGGCAGAGCAATGAGTAATAGTAACACAGAACCCAACTAATGATCACTGTAGCATGGATTACTAGGCAGAGCGATGAGTAATAGTAACAGACACAGAACCCAACTAATGATCATTGTAGCATGGATTACTAGGCAGAGCAATGAGTAATAGTAACAGACACAGAACCCAACTAATGATCATTGTAGTATGGATTACTAGGCAGGGCAATGAGTAATAGTAACACAGAACCCAACTAATGATCATTGTAGCATGGATTACTAGGCAGAGCAATGAGTAATAGTAACACAGAACCCAACTAATGATCACTGTAGCATGGATTACTAGGCAGAGCAATGAGTAATAGTAACACAGAACCCAACTAATGATCACTGTAGCATGGATTACTAGGCAGAGCAATGAGTAATAGTAACACAGAACCCAACTAATGATCACTGTAGCATGGATTACTAGGCAGAGCAATGAGTAATAGTAACACAGAACCCAACTAATGATCACTGTAGCATGGATTACTAGGCAGAGCAATGAGTAATAGTAACACAGAACCCAACTAATGATCACTGTAGCATGGATTACTAGGCAGAGCAATGAGTAATAGTAACAGACACAGAACCCAACTAATGATCATTGTAGCATGGATTACTAGGCAGAGCAATGAGTAATAGTAACAGACACAGAACCCAACTAATGATCATTGTAGTATGGATTACTAGGCAGGGCAATGAGTAATAGTAACACAGAACCCAACTAATGATCACTGTAGCATGGATTACTAGGCAGAGCAATGAGTAATAGTAACACAGAACCCAACTAATGATCACTGTAGCATGGATTACTAGGCAGAGCAATGAGTAATAGTAACACAGAACCCAACTAATGATCATTGTAGCATGGATTACTAGGCAGAGCAATGAGTAATAGTAACAGACACAGAACCCAACTAATGATCATTGTAGTATGGATTACTAGGCAGGGCAATGAGTAATAGTAACACAGAACCCAACTAATGATCACTGTAGCATGGATTACTAGGCAGAGCAATGAGTAATAGTAACACAGAACCCAACTAATGATCACTGTAGCATGGATTACTAGGCAGAGCAATGAGTAATAGTAACACAGAACCCAACTAATGATCACTGTAGCATGGATTACAAGGCAGAGCAATGAGTAATAGTAACACAGAACCCAACTAATGATCACTATAGCATGGATTACTAGGCAGAGCAATGAGTAATAGTAACACAGAACCCAACTAATGATCACTGTAACATGGATTACTAGGCAGAGCAATGAGTAATAGTAACACAGAACCCAACTAATGATCACTGTAGCATGGATTACTAGGCAGGGCAATGAGTAATAGTAACACAGAACCCAACTAATGATCATTGTAGCATGGATTACTAGGCAGGGCAATGAGTAATAGTAACACAGAACCCAACTAATGATCATTGTAGCATGGATTACTAGGCAGAGCAATGAGTAATAGTAACACAGAACCCAACTAATGATCATTGTAGCATGGATTACTAGGCAGAGCAATGAGTAATAGTAACACAGAACCCAACTAATGATCATTGTAGCATGGATTACTAGGCAGAGCAATGAGTAATAGTAACACAGGCACAGAACCCAACTAATGATCATTGTAGCATGGATTACTAGGCAGAGCAATGAGTAATAGTAACACAGAACCCAACTAATGATCACTGTAGCATGGATTACTAGGCAGAGCAATGAGTAATAGTAACACAGAACCCAACTAATGATCATTGTAGCATGGATTACTAGGCAGAGCAATGAGTAATAGTAACACAGGCACAGAACCCAACTAATGATCACTATAGCATGGATTACTAGGCAGAGCAATGAGTAATAGTAACACAGAACCCAACTAATGATCACTGTAGCATGGATTACTAGGCAGAGCAATGAGTAATAGTAACACAGAACCCAACTAATGATCATTGTAGCATGGATTACTAGGCAGAGCAATGAGTAATAGTAACAGACACAGAACCCGAATAATGATCATGGTAGTATGGATTACTAGGCAGAGCAATCAGTAATAGTAACACAGAACCCGACTAATGATCATTACAGTATGGATTACTAGGCAGAGCAATGAGTAATAGTAACACAGACACAGAACCCGAATAATGATCATTATAGCATGGATTACTAGGCAGAGCAATGAGTAATAGTAACACAGAACCCAACTAATGATCATTGTAGCATGGATTACTAGGCAGAGCAATGAGTAATAGCAACAGACACAGAACCCAACTAATGATCATTATAGTATGGATTACTAGGCAGAGCAATCAGTAATAGAAACAGACACAGAACCCAACTAATGATCATTATAGTATGGATTACTGATTATCGACCATTTCATCACCAGTAGCCTCCATAAACCTCATTTTATCACCACCTGAATATGCCAACAAGTTACCGTGCCTGGCAGGTGCTACAGTGCCCGTCATTTCTGCAGCAGCACCAGGATCAAACATTGAATGGATTTCCTACTAAGATTACCATTAAAGGGAACCTGACATCTTGAAAATGGTATCTGATCTGCAGGCAGGGTGTTAGGCTACGTTCACATTTGCGTTGTGCGCCGCAGCGTCGGCGCCGCAGCGCACAACGCAAACAAAAACGCGGCAAAACGCACGCTAAAACGCTGCGTTTTGCGCCGCATGCGTCGTTTTTGCCCGCAAGTTGGACGCAAAAAAAATGCAACTTGAAGCGTTTCTTGCGTCCAACGCTTGCGGCCATGCGGCGCAAAACGCAGCACAACGCATGTCCATGCGCCCCCATGTTAAGTATAGGGGCGCATGACGCATGCGGCGCCGCTGCGGCGCTGACCGCAAATGTGAACGTAGCCTTATACAGCCGAGGGATGGAGCTGATCACAAACATTGTTTTGGGAAAAGATTCAGTAAAACGTATTTTATTTGTTAAAATTCCTGGCATTTACGTGAGTCCAGTGGGCGGTCCTATTCAGCAATTGACAGTCTTCCATGCATGACTGAGCATGCAACGAGCTGTCAGTCACTGAGTAGGACCGCCTACTGGACTCCTATACATACAAACACCACCGATTTCAATGAATACATTACTACTTAGGCCATGTTCACACGCTCAGTATTTGGTCAGTTTTTTACCTCAGTATTTGTAAGCCAAAACCAGGAGTGGGTGATAAATACATAAGTGGTGACGTGTTTCTATTATACTTTTCCTCTGATTGTTCCTCTCCTGATTTTGGCTTACAAATACTGAGGTAAAAAAAACTCTCCAAATACTGAGTGTGTGCACATGGCCTAACACTGAATCTTTTCCTCCAAACCTACAGATCATTGTGCTCAGCTTCTCCTTCTCTAGGCCGCACTGTCCACTAATAGGACCGCATGTTCAATGTGACAGGTTCCCTTTAATGGTTTAGTCCTGAGATTAATATCATATCTAAGTCACTGTAATTATAAGTAATTATAAGATGCAAGAGTGGAACAGCGAGCAAGGTGCCACCCAATGCCCCATGGGCCTCCCATTAATACAGTGACACAGGGGCGGACACAGACTGCAGAGGGCCCCTGTGCAAGAAATTTTCCTGGGCCCCCCCCCCCCATACTGCAACAAAATTATGTAAACATATAGGTTGTAATATTTATTATCTGTTTAGAACACAACTATCAAATCTAAATAATAAATTCACGTTCAATATTACACAACTGAATATAACACAAAGCAGTCATCTATAAAGCTGTGCCGCCACATATAATGCTCCATACAATTCATTATGGCCCCATAGATGCTCCATATAACGCTGTGCCGCCACATATAATGCTCCATAGTCCATACAATTCATTATGGCCCAGATGCTCCATATAATGCTGTGCCGCCACATATAATGCTCCATACAATTCATTATGGCCCCATAGATGCTCCATATAACGCTGTGCCGCCACATATAATGCTCCATACAATTCATTATGGCCCCATAGATGCTCCATATAACGCTGTGCCTGTGCCGCCACATATAATGCTCCATACAATTCATTATGGCCCCATAGATGCTCCACATAATGCTGTGCCGCCACATATAATGCTCCATAGTCCATACAATTCATTATGGCCCAGATGCTCCATATAATGCTGTGCCGCCACATATAATGCTCCATACAATTCATTATTACCACATAGATGCTCCATCCATAATATGGAGCATCTATGGGGCCATAATGAGTAATGGAGCATTATATGTGGCGGCACAGCTTTATATGGACTCCCTCCCTATAAAGCTGTGCCGCCAGATATAATAAATGCTCCAATTCATTATGGCCCACATAGATAGATGCTGAGTGTCTGATGCTCCGTCCATATATAACGCCTGTGCCGCTCCAATTCATTATGGCCCCGGGCCCGGCCCCCAGGGCCCCATAGATAGATGCTGAGTGATGCTGCTCCGTCCATATATAACGCCTGTGCCGCCACATATAAATGCATACTCACCTCGGCTCGACTCTCGTCTCTGCCCGCCCGCTGGTCCTCACCGTCCCGTCTCTCCGCACTGACTGATCAGGCAGAGGGCGGCGCGCACACTATACGTCATCCGCGTCACCGCGTGCCCTCTGACCTGAACAGTCAGAGCGCAGAGACGGGGCGGGAAGATGGAGCGGCGCGTGGATCATGGACAGGTAAATATACTCACCTCCTGCTCCTGGCTCCTTCTCCCAGACCCGGACTGTGGACAGATCATGGTCTCCGCAGACTCCGGGCAGTGGCGGGCGCCGGGCACGGCAGCTTCTGAGGCTGCTCCAGCGGTCATGTCACTCGCCGGCCCGGCGCTCATTACAGCAGGAAATTCAGGAATGATGATCCACGCGTCGCAGCGGCAGGCAGGCTGCAGAGCAGCAGCACAGTCACGACTCACGAGTCACAACAATTGTCGATTGCCGACGTGCCGTGCATGTCCGTCGGGTCGGGCCCCCTCCCCGCTCTGGGCCCCGGTGCGGCTGCACCGGTTGAACCGGCGGTATGTCCGCCCCTGCAGTGACAGGTTGGTGCACAGTGGTATTTCCACCATTAGGGCAGGTGCAGACGGCCGAATATTCTCTCATCCAAGAGGATCGGGACCATTAGACAAATTACACTCTCAGAGTGTCAGCCTAGTGTGCTACGATTCTCTCAGATGAGGACAAGATGGAAAAAAGAAAAGTGTCTCCATCTTGGGAGGCAACAAAAATTGGACTGCTCTTAGATGTCATCTGAGTACAGTGTGAGGGTTTCCACGCACTCACTGACTTGCATGGCAGACTGTTATCCGAATAAAATCTCTCTCCAAGGAAAGAAAAAAAAACAAAAAACGGGACATGTGCACGACACCAGAGACTAAAATTGGTCCAAGCGCTAGTCTGTCCATAGCATGCCAGAACAGTAGGGCTCATGTAGCGTACTCTGCTGCTAGTTGGCCACATGGGCACTTTCCAACATGGACATATCCTATGTTACGCAGTCCTAGGGGCACGTTACTTACACAGTCCTGAGGGCACGTTACATATGGCTATGGGCACGTTACACAGTCCTGTGGGCATGTTACATATGGCTATGGGCACATTACACAGTCCTGTGGGCATGTTGCATATGGCTATGGGCACGTTACACAGTCCTGTGGGCATGGTACTTATGGCTATGGGCACGTTACACAGTCCTGGGGGCATGTTACTGTACATATGGCTATGGGCACGTTACACAGTCCTGGGGGCATGTTACTGTACATATGGCTATGGGCACGTTACACAGTCCTGGGGGCATGTTACATATGGCTATGGGCACGTTACACAGTCCTGTGGGCACGTTACATTTGGCTGGGGGCATGTTACTTATGGCTATGGGCACGTTACACAGTCCTGGGGGCATGTTACATATGGCTATGGGCACGTTACACAGTCCTGGGGGCATGTTACATATGGCTGGGGGCATGTTACTTATGGCTATGGGCACGTTACACAGTCCTGGGGGCATGTTACTTATGGCTATGGGCACGTTACACAGTCCTGGGGGCATGTTACATATGGCTATGGGCACGTTACACAGTCCTGGGGGCATGTTACATATGGCTATGGGCACGTTACACAGTCCTGGGGGCATGTTACATATGGCTATGGGCACGTTACACAGTCCTGGGGGCATGTTACATATGGCTGGGGGCATGTTACTTATGGCTATGGGCACGTTAGGCTACGTTCACATTTGCGGTCCTCGCCGCAGCGTCGGGCGCCGCAGCGGCGCCGCATGCGTCATGCGCCCCTATATTTAACATGGGGGCGCATGGACATGCGGCGCACTTGCGTTTTGCGCCGCATGCGTCGCTGCGGCGCCCGCGTCGGTGCGCAGAGGACGCAGCAAGTTGCATTTTTGCTGCGTCCAAATTCAATGAAAAAAACGACGCATGCGGCGCAAAACGCAGCGTTGTGCATGCGTTTTGCTGCGTTTTTATTTGCGTTGTGCGTTGCGGCGCCGACGCTGCGGCGCACAACGCAAATGTGAACGTAGCCTTACACAGTCCTGGGGGCACGTTACATATGGCTATAGGCACGTTACACAGTCCTGTGCACATGTTACATATGGCTATGGGCACGTTACACAGTCCTGTGGGCATGTTACATATGGCTAGGGGCACGTTACATATGGCTAGGGGCACGTTACATATGGCTAGGGGCACGTTACATATGGCTAGGGGCACGTTACATATGGCTAGGGGCACGTTACATATGGCTAGGGGCACGTTACATATGGCTAGGGGCACGTTACACAGTCCTGTGGACGTTACATATGGCTATGGGCACGTTACATATGGCTATGGGCACGTTACACAGTCCTGGGGACGTTACATTTGGCTGGGGGCATGTTACTTATGGCTATGGGCACATTACACAGTCCTGGGGGCACGTTACATATGGCTATAGGCACGTTACACAGTCCTGTGGGCATGTTACATATGGCTATGGGCACGTTACACAGTCCTGTGGGCATGTTACTTATGGCTATGGGCATGTTACATATGGCTAGGGGCACGTTACATATGGCTAGGGGCACGTTACATATGGCTAGGGGCACGTTACATATGGCTAGGGGCACGTTACATATGGCTAGGGGCACGTTACATATGGCTAGGGGCACGTTACATATGGCTAGGGGCACGTTACATATGGCTAGGGGCACGTTACATATGGCTAGGGGCACGTTACATATGGCTAGGGGCACGTTACACAGTCCTGTGGGCACGTTACATATGGCTATGGGCACGTTACACAGTCCTGTGGGCATGTTACATATGGCTATGGGCACGTTACACAGTCCTGTGGGCATGTTACATATGGCTATGGGCACGTTACATATGGCTATGGGCACGTTACACAGTCCTGTGGGCACGTTACATATGGCTATGGGCACGTTACATATGGCTATGGGCATGTTACATATGGCTATGGGCATGTTACATATGGCTATGGGCATGTTACATATGGCTATGGGCATGTTACATATGGCTATGGGCATGTTACATATGGCTATGGGCATGTTACATATGGCTATGGGCATGTTACACAGTCCTGTGGGCACGTTACATATGGCTATGGGCACGTTACACAGTCTGTGGGCTTGTGGTGCTGACTGGCCGCAGTGCCTTATGGCTGCCCCGGAGCTCCCCTTCCTCCATACGGTGTGCTCTGCGGGCCTGTCGCGGTGGCCGGGCTGCGCTCGTGCAGGACTCACCGGTGAACTTGGCGGCTCCGTCCCCGTGTCCGCGGCGTCGCTGCAGTATGAAGTACTGGTTGGACTTGTGTGTGACCCACAGCCGCAGCGCGTTCTTCAGCAGAACCTCCTCGGGCTTCAGCCACATCTTGTCGGTGCGGCGGCGGCTCTGCCGGGAGAGAGAGCTGTGAGCGCACGGCGGCGCCGTCCTGCCCGAGCTGTGCTCAGCCGCTACACTCGGGGCTTCTCCCTCCCGGTAATCACTGGCGTCCACACAGCCCGCACCATTCATCAGCTCCTGTCATCCAGCGCCACTGCGCGCCCCCCATCCTCCTGTGTACCTGTGGCCGCAGCACGGCGCCCGTCCGGATCTGTGTGGTGTTCCTCGTACACACTGCACACACAGTTCCGGCATCCAAAGAGGAAGTTCTTCCCCAGCCTGCCCTGTACGGGAGGGAATGTCATCCTGCCTGCCCGCCGGCTCATGGTTGGCTATTAGAATGTGTCTGGCTGCTGGGGTCACAACTAGGAAAGCCCAAGCCCCCAAATGTAGGAGCACATCCCCCATAAGATAAAGCCAAGCTCCATCCATTCTGGGGGTCACAACTAGGAAAGCCCCCGGATGTAAGGAGCACATCCCCCATAAGATAAAGCCAAGCTCCATCCATTCTGGGGGTCACAACTAGGAAAGCCCCCGGATGTAAGGAGCACATCCCCCATAAGATAAAGCCAAGCTCCATCCATTCTGGGGGTCACAGCTAGCAAAGCCCCCGGATGTAGGAGCACATCCCCCATAAGATAAAGCCAAGCTCCATCCATTCTGGGGGTCACAACTGGGAAAGCCCCCGGATGTAGGAGCACATCCCCCATAAGATAAAGCCAAACTCCATCCATTCTGGGGTCACAACTAGGAAAGCCCAAGCCCCCAAATGTAGGAGCACATCCCCCATAACATAAAGCCAAGCTCCATCCATTCTGGGGTCACAACTAGGAAAGCCCCCGGATGTAGGAGCACATCCCCCATAAGATAAAGCCAAGCTCCATCCATTCTGGGGTCACAACTAGGAAAGCCCCCGGATGTAGGAGCACATCCCCCATAAGATAAAGCCAAGCTCCATCCATTCTGGGGGTCACAGCTAGGAAAGCCCCCGGATGTAGGAGCACATCTCCCATAAGATAAAGCCAAGCTCCATCCATTCTGGGGTCACAACTAGGAAAGCCCCCGGATGTAGGAGCACATCCCCCATAAGATAAAGCCAAGCTCCATCCATTCTGGGGGTCACAACTAGGAAAGCCCCCGGATGTAAGGAGCACATCCCCCATAAGATAAAGCCAAGCTCCATCCATTCTGGGGGTCACAACTAGGAAAGCCCCCGGATGTAAGGAGCACATCCCCCATAAGATAAAGCCAAGCTCCATCCATTCTGGGGTCACAACTAGGAAAGTCCCCGGATGTAAGGAGCACATCCCCCATAAGATAAAGCCAAGCTCCATCCATTCTGGGGGTCACAGCTAGGAAAGCCCCCGGATGTAGGAGCACATCCCCCAAAAGATAAAGCCAAACTCCATCCATTCTGGGGGTCACAACTAGGAAAGCCCCCGGATGTAGGAGCACATCCCCCATAACATAAAGCCAAGCTCCATCCATTCTGGGGTCACAACTAGGAAAGCCCCCGGATGTAGGAGCACATCCCCCATAAGATAAAGCCAAGCTCCATCCATTCTGGGGGTCACAACTAGGAAAGCCCCCGGATGTAGGAGCACATCCCCCATAAGATAAAGCCAAGCTCCATCCATTCTGGGGGTCACAACTAGGAAAGCCCCCGGATGTAAGGAGCACATCCCCCATAAGATAAAGCCACGCTCCATCCATTCTGGGGGTCACAACTAGGAAAGCCCCCGGATGTAAGGAGCACATCCCCCATAAGATAACGCCAAACTCCATCCATTCTTCCCTGTCTGGCTACTGGGGGTCACAGCTAGGAAAGCCCCCACATGTAGGAGCACATCCACCATAAGATAAAGCCATGCTCCATCCTTTCTGCCCTGGCTATGCCCTTATTGTGATCTCAGGAGAGATCCCCAGTGATCCCGAGCATGTCCACATTCCCTAAGGCCATGTTCCCACATGAGTGTATACAGCGAAACATAAATACCCCCAAAATAATATTTTCTGACCTTAGTTAAGCAGTTATTCCATGGCAGTTAGTCAGGGCAGTAGTCAGGTAACCCACACTCTGCTCTCCCTTCTATCTATGTGCTTTATTCCTATTCTCCTATGTTCCCTTCACATCCACATTCACCGCACCCCCTCAATCACAAATCATATACATCAGCCCCTCTATACTTCCCTCTCCCATGTACAGCTCCCATGCACTTCTCACCTGCCTGAAAAACCTCAGCCCATCTTGCTCAAACACACTGAACAAAAACATCCTACAATTCCAAAAACTACCTACTCTTTATATTCCTACTCCTTCTGATCTTGGGGTATATCTCCCTCAACCCTGGTCCACCATCCCTCAACCCCTATCCTACCTCGTATCATAACCACACTATTCTTATTAATATTACTTGCACTCCTTCATATCCTTCTTTTGATTGTGCCCTTTGGAATCCACGGTCTGTATGTAACAAACTTTCTTTTCTGCACAATTACTTTCTGAATAACTCTCTGAATCTGTTGTCCCTCACTGAAACCTGGATCCAGGATTCTGACACTGTCTCCCCTGCTGCTATTTCCCATGGTGGTACAATTCTCCCATTCCCCGAAACCCACCCACAAACAGACATGGTGGTGGAGTAGGCATACTCCTGTCCCCTCAATGCACCTTCCAGGTCATCCCCCCAGTTCCATCACTCTCATTCCCTTCTTTTGAGGTACACACCATCAGGCTCTTCCATCCCCTCTCCCTCAGAGTAGCGGTCATATATCGGCCCTCAGGCTCACCCACCCACTTCCTTGACCACTTCTCAGGCTGGCTGCCACACTTCATGTCCTGAGAACTCCCAACCCTTATCCAGGGAGACTTCAACATCCCCATAAACAGCCTCACTTCCACATCTGTATCCCAGCTTCTATCACTAACCACTTCTCTCGGAATCTCACAGCTCTCAACCTCTTTAACACACAAAGACGGTAACACCCATGACCTGGTCTTCGCCCGGTTCTGCTCAATCTCCTGCCTAGATAACTCACCGCTTCCCTTCTCTGACCACAACATTTTCTCCGTCATGCTCACAATCCCTCACACACGCCAATACACTCCTACTTACCACACACTCTGAAATCTACACGCCATTAACTCTCATACACTTTCAGAATCCCTACACTCATCATTGTCCCCAATCTCCTCTTTTTCCTGTCCTGTTCTGGCTGTACATCACTACAATGACACTCTAAGGGTATGTTTCCACGTTCAGGAAACGCTGCGTGTTTGACGCTGCGTAGAGCCGCAGCGTCAAACACGCAGCGTCCAGATGTTACAGCATAGTGGAGAGGATTTCATGAAATCCCGTCTCCACTATGCATTAAAAGATGCATGCGGCAGACCAGCGGAAATGGACATGCGGCGCTTCTTTTAAGAATGCAGCATGTGCTTACAGTGCTGAAACAACGCAAGGACAACGTAGGTGACCTGCCAGTGACCTCCGGTGCAGATTTGGTCAGGATTTTACCTGCATAAAATCCTGACCAAATCCTGATGCAATCCTGAACGTGGACACATACCCTTAGAAGCGCCCTGGACTAAGTAGCTCTCCTCACCCTCAGAACCTCCAAGCATAGAGTAAAACCGCCCTGGCTCACATCGCAAACCCAATTTCTCCAACAATGCTGTAGGAGTGCTGAACACTTATGGAGGAAAACTCGCACACCAGAAAACTTCATCCACTTCAAATTTATGTTAAGGGACCTATAATTCTGCCCTTCACCTCGCCAAACAGACCTACTGCACCACCCTGCTCTCCTCACTATCCAACAACCCCCAAGAAACTTTTTGACACCTTTCACTCCCTCCTCAGGCCAAAAGCACAAGCCCCTAATAAAGACATTTGTGCAGATGACCTGGCATCCCACTTTATAGAGAAAATAGATAATATCCATCAGGAAATCCGCTCCCAGCCACCAAGTGCAGTGACTCCCATCCCTCCCTGCTTTTCCCCTGGCTCACTCTCCACATTTGATCCCATCACAGAAGAAGAAGTCTCCAGGCTCCTCTCCTCTTCTCGTCCGACTACATGCACCACTGACCCCATTCCCTCCATCTCCTCCAGTCTCTCTCTACAGTCCTCACAACTCTCCTAACAACAATCTTTAATCTCTCCCTCTCCTCGGGCATTAAATAAACCCTCTCTCGATCCATCCTGCACAAACAACTACAGACCAGTCTCCAATCTCCCCTTCATCTCTAAAATCTTGGAGCGCCTGATCTACTCCCGCCTTTCCCATTACCTCTCCACTCATTCCCTCCTAGACCCTTCACAGTCCGGCTTCCGCCCCCTACACTCGACAGAAACTGCACTCAAAGTCACCAACGACCTTCTGACAGCAAAGTGTAACGGTGACAACTCTGCTCATTCTTCTCGACCTCTCTGCAGTTTTCGACACTGTTGACCACCCTCTCCTACTCTCTAGGCTCCAGTCACTAGGCATTAAGGACACTGCTCTCTCCTGGTTCTCTTCCTATCTTTCTGACCGCTCCTTCAGTGTATCGTTCGCTGGCTCCACTTCGCCCCCTCTTCCTCTCACTATCGGGGTACCTCAGGCCTCAGTCCACTTCTCTTCTCTCTCTACACGGCCCCAATTGGATAGACCAATCAGCAGATTTGGCTTTCAGTACCATCTTTATGCCGACAACACTCAACTATACACGCCATCCCCTGACCTTACCCCGCTGTACTACAGAACGCCACTGACTGTCTGCAGTCTCCGACTTCATGTCTGCCCTCTATCTGAAACTCAACCTCTCCAAAACTGAACGTCTATGGGTGCTATGTTTGACTCCGATCTCTCCTTCACATCCCATATACAATCTCTTGCCGCTTACACCTAAGGAACATCTCTAGAATCTTCGCTTTTCTCACCATGGAAACAACAAAAACCATCACTGTCGCCTTGATCCACTCCTGCCTGGACTACTACAATGCTCTATTAATTGGCCTCCCCCTTACTCGACTTTCCCCTCTCCAGTCTATCCTTAATGCAGCAGCCAGGGTTGTCCATCTAGATAATCGTTACTCGGACGCTCTTCGCCAGTTGTTACACTGGCTGCCCATTCATTACAGGATACAATTCAAAGTACCGTATATACTCGAGTATAAGCCGACCCGAGTATAAGCCGACCCCCCTAATTTTGCCACAAAAAACTGGGAAAACTTATTGACTCGAGTATAAGCCTAGGGTGGAAAATGCAGCAGGTATCGGTGAATTTCAAAAATAAAAATAGATACTCCATACCGTTCATTATGGCCCCATAGATGCTCCACATAAAGCTGTGCCTCATATAATGCTCTGCACCGTTCATTATGGCCCCATAGATGCTCCACATAAAGCTGTGCCACATATAATGCTCTGCACCGTTCATTATGGCCCCATAGATGCTCCACATAAAGCTGTGCCATATATACAATGCTCTGCACCGTTGCCCCATAGCTGTGCCATATATATAATGCTCTGCACCGTTGCCCCATAGCTGTGCCACATATATAATGCTCTGCACCATTGCCCCATAGCTGTGCCATATAGTGCTCTGCACCGTTGCCCCATAGCTGTGCCATATAGTGCTCTGCACCGTTGCCCCATAGCTGTGCCATATAGTGCTCTGCACCGTTGCCCCATAGCTGTGCCATATAGTGCTCTGCACCGTTGCCCCATAGCTGTGCCATATAGTGCTCTGCACCGTTGCCCCATAGCTGTGCCATATAGTGCTCTGCACCATTGCCCCATAGCTGTGCCATATAGTGCTCTGCACCATTGCCCCATATAGTGCTCTGCACCGTTGCCCCATAGCTGTGCCATATAGTGCTCTGCACCGTTGCCCCATAGCTGTGCCATATAGTGCTCTGCACCGTTGCCCCATAGCTGTGCCATAGTGCTCTGCACCATTGCCCCATAGCTGTGCCATATAGTGCTCTGCACCATTGCCCCATAGCTGTGCCATATAGTGCTCTGCACCGTTCAGTATTGCCCCATAGCTGTGCCATATAGTGCTCTGCACCATTGCCCCATAGCTGTGCCATATAGTGCTCTGCACCGTTGCCCCATAGCTGTGCCATATAGTGCTCTGCACCGTCCATTATTGCCCCATAGCTGTGCCATATAGTGCTCTGCACCGTCCATTATTGCCCCATAGCTGTGCCATATAGTGCTCTGCACCGTCCATTATTGCCCCATAGCTGCTGCTGCTGCAATAAAAAAAAATAAAACACATACTCACCTGTCTTGCTTGCAGCTCCTCGGCGCCATCTTCCCGGCGTCTCTCCGCACTGACTGATCAGGCAGAGGGCGGCGCGCACACTATATGCGTCATCGCGCCCTCTGCCTGAACAGTCAGAGCGGAGAGAAGCCGGGAAGATGGCGCGACGCCCGGCGTGTGGAACGAGGACAGGTGAATATGCGATACTTACCTGCTCCCGGCGTCCCGCTCCTTCCCCCGGACAGCTGGTCTTCGGTGCCGCAGCCTCTTCCTCTGTCAGCGGTCACCGGCACCGCTGATTAGAGAAATGAATAGGCGGCTCCGCCCCTATGGGAGGTGGAGCCGCCTATTCATTTCTCTAATGAGCGGTCCCACGTGACCGCTCAGGGGAAGAGGCTGCGGCACCGAAGACAGTGTGACAGCCAGGGGGAGCGACAGGAACGCCGGGACTAGGTGAGTATATGACAGTGCTCACCCGCCGACCCCACCACCGATCATGACTCGAGTATAAGCCGAGAGGGGCACTTTCAGCCCAAAAATTTGGGCTGAAAATCTCGGCTTATACTCGAGTATATACGGTACTTATTCTCATTCACAAAGCTCTCTACAGTGCCGCACCCCGTAACATCTCACTTATTTCTGTCTATCGGCCTCTGCACTAATCCGTACCTCCCACTCCCGACTCCAAGACTTCTCCCGCGCTGCGCCAATCCTCTGGAATGCTCTACCCCAAGAAATTAGGACCATTCACAATTTTCATAGTTTTAGGCGCGCCCTCAAAACATATTTGTTCAGAGCGGCCTATCACATTCCCTAATAAAAGTCATTTTATGTGTAAGGGCGCATGTGTAGCCCAATTCACTATCTCCATCTATCCCCCACCCCCTGACGATGGCTGGACCTTCATTGTAAGTACGTCATTGTAAATACACACCTGTACTTTGTATCTCCCCCACCTCATTGTAGATTGTAAGCTCTGACGAGCAGGTTTATCTTATTGTGCTTTAATTATTGTATTGTTAACGTTGTTACTTATGATTGTTGTGTTTGAAACTGTTAAACTGTAAAGCCCTGCGGAATATGTTGGCGCTATATAAAGATTATTATTATTAGTTTGGATCCTCCACAACTACTTTCAGATTGTGATCCCCCCATTCTTGTGTTTGGTTTCACTTGTCACATGCAAGTATATGGTGTGGGCAGAGCCCACTGCATACATGTCCGGTGCAGGCTGTATTTTCCAGATGGTTGGTCAGAATTAAGATATTGATAAGATTAGAACACAATGCAGTACACAAGTATTGTATAAGTAATCACAAGTTCTAGGGGATATTAAAAATAATGGTCTTACCAAATTTACAGTGAATCTGACAGCTGGTACATGTTAGGCTTCTTTCAGACTTCCTTCAGTATGTGGCCGTCGCTAAGCGTCGGCGCAACGTACCGACGAACGTTGAAGTTTTTTTAGCACAACATGGGCAGCGGACGCAGTGTTTCTCCAGTCACCTTCCACGACAGCAGTATCGGAGAATGTCTCACCGCCCTAATAGGGGACAGGAAATCAGAGAGGTTAAATACCCTCCCCTTCCTGCAACCACCAGTGTTTTTCCTGTCCCCTATGGGGCATGAAGAGGTTCTCAGATAGTGCTGCCGTGGCCGGCGATCGGAGCACTGTTACCTTAATGGCCGGGCAGTTGAGGTCAGGGGCTCCGCTCTCCTCCGGTGACTGCTCCCATCTCTGCATGCATTGCGTGACTTGGTACCCTCCATCCCGCCCTTCCCGCGCCTCCTCGTGGGGCAAAGCAGGGCGGTGAAGCTCTCCGGGGTCCTCCTGTAGCTCCCCAGCTCTCCTCCCACCTCGCTGCCGCTGGGGGCTGCGCGACGCGCACCGGAAGTGACGCGTCTGAACTTCCGATCTAGCCTCCATGCTCTGGAGCCTGCGCACGGGCCGGCCGGCGTTCCAAGCCTGCGGCAGCCATGACAGGCAGTCAATTGCAACACCCCCTACGGACCCTGGGAGGTGGAGGAGCACGGAATTAGCTGGCGACCTCGATGTGATTATATTCCTGGTCGAGGGAAGCCTCCAGGTAAGGCCTCTGTCTGTGTCCCTTCTGACTGGTGACTGACTGACCCTATGGACGGCGACAAACCCCTGCACTCTGCTTCTGCAGAGCCCAGCGTTCACCCTCCTACTGTAAGTAGAGGATGAGGTCCCTTGCTGTCCAGTTTTTGTTATTAAGTGACTTGGTCCACCTTTCTCTCTCTAGGGAGACAAGGTCCCTGCCCCTAAAAAAGATAAGATGCCCAGCCGCAAGTGTGGTACATGTGCGACCAAGCTTCCCTCAGCTTATAAGAAAAAGCTCTGCCAACCATGCACGGATGAAGTGCTGCGTAGTGAACAGCCCTCCCTCCTGGGCAGCATCAGAACCCTCATCAAACAGGAGGTCCAATCCTCTATGTCGGCCCTGTCTCAGGCCCTGACACCACAACCTCCTCCTCCTAAGAAAAGGAAGATGGCTCCTACTGTATCTGACTCGGGCGAGATCCATACCTCGGGTTCAGAGGACATTTGGGAGAATGAGGGTTCTACTTCCACCCCCAAAACTGACAATAAAAAATCTCTTTTCTTCCGAAGATATGGAAGAGCTAATTTCCATGGTGAGGGGCACCATGGGGGTGGAGGAGGAGGCAGCGAGTCATTCTGTTCAGGATGACATGTTTGGAGGGTTAAAGCCTAGGACCCCGAAAGGGTTCCCTATACACGAGAATATTGAAAACCTTGTCCTTCATGAGTGGGGCCTACCTGAGAAAGCTTTGAGTGTCCCATCAGAATTGAAGAATCGATTCCCTCTGGAGGGGGACTGTTCTTTATGGGAGATGCCTAAGGTAGATGTACAAGTGTCCAGGGTAACCAAAAAAATGGCTCTACCCTTCGAGGATTCCTCGCAGCTCAAAGATCCTATGGATTGAAAAATTGAGAGCTTACTAAGGAAATCCTGGGACACATCTACTAATCTGCTGAAGACAAATGTGGCCTCCACATGTGTTGCCAGATCCTTATTTCTCTGGTTACGTACCCTAGAAAATCACCTTTCTCAGGAGACATCTAGGAAGCAAATTCTAAATTCTATATATAAAAGCCAGTAGCGCTTGCACACTCTAAAAGACTGCAGCAAATAGTGTTACGTAACACCCGTCCGTAACTAAAATAGTTGTAAAAAGAAACAAAAAAGAACTATCTGCGCTGTGTTCAGAGTTTTTATGTGAAAAACCTAAATAAATGCCTGTTAGAAATCAATCACTTTATAGGGGGAATCAATGTTTAAATGAATGTCAACAATCAAGAGAAGAAAGGGTTAAAAAGTGGTTAAAAGATATAAAAAAATATATATATAAATATCCTGCTTCCACTATAAAGTTCAGTAATGGTGCACTTACGTGGCCCGGACGAGGATGGCGATATCAAAAAGGTGCCGTGTGCTAGCTTCAACTTTGTCAGGTGAAGCTGTAGTGGCCACGCACGATCCTCCACAGCCCCGGATCAGCTGTCTGCAGATGATCTGACCCAGAAGGGGGTGACGGAGCAAAAGGGGGCCGTGTGCTGCCTTCGGATGTATCAGAAAAAGCTGTCGTTGTTGCGCACTACCTTACGTGGTCACCGTGCACTTCCGTTGTTAGAAGAGGGTAATATCCAATAGATCCCGTGTTTTGCCTTTCAGATGGCGGGCTGCAGGCACTGCCCCGGCCGGTGGCAGAAGATCCTGCGCTCGCATGCAGTGTAGAAAGGATTAATATTGCTGGGCTAAGCCGTTAGGTGCTCTGCTACTGCAGGACCTTACGTGACGTCACGGTCACGTGAGTATTCACGTGACAGGCTAAGGAGAGCGTGTGGGACCAATTCCTACGCGTTTCGGAGACAACCGTGCTCCTTCATCAGGGATCCCTGATCCCTGATGAAGGAGCACGGTTGTCTCCGAAACGCGTAGGAATTGGTCCCACACGCTCTCCTTAGCCTGTCACGTGAATACTCACGTGACCGTGACGTCACGTAAGGTCCTGCAGTAGCAGAGCACCTAACGGCTTAGCCCAGCAATATTAATCCTTTCTACACTGCATGCGAGCGCAGGATCTTCTGCCACCGGCCGGGGCAGTGCTTGCAGCCCGCCATCTGAAAGGCAAAACACGGGATCTATTGGATATTACCCTCTTCTAACAACGGAAGTGCACGGTGACCACGTAAGGTAGTGCGCAACAACGACAGCTTTTTCTGATACATCCGAAGGCAGCACACGGCCCCCTTTTGCTCCGTCACCCCCTTCTGGGTCAGATCATCTGCAGACAGCTGATCCGGGGCTGTGGAGGATCGTGCGCGGCCACTACAGCTTCACCTGACAAAGTTGAAGCTAGCACACGGCACCTTTTTGATATCGCCATCCTCGTCCGGGCCACGTAAGTGCACCACTACTGAACTTTATAGTGGAAGCAGGATATTTATATATATATTTTTTTATATCTTTTAACCACTTTTTAACCCTTTCTTCTCTTGATTGTTGACATTCATTTAAACATTGATTCCCCCTATAAAGTGATTGATTTCTAACAGGCATTTATTTAGGTTTTTCACATAAAAACTCTGAACACAGCGCAGATAGTTCTTTAAATTCTAAATTCTCTACCATTACTTCAGAAGGCAACGGGGTTCCTGGCGGATGCTTCCGCTAAGTCTGTACGGGTAGCCGCTAGGTCTGCAGTTCTCTCCAACTCCGCTAGGAGAGCTCTATGGCTTAAATCCTGGGGAGGTGACTTAAACTCTAAATCCAAATTGTGTGGCATTCCCTTTCAGGGACATTATATGTTCAGGCCAGCCCTCAATGACATCCTAGACAAGGCTACTGATAAAAAGAAAGCTCTTCCGGAGCAAAAAAAAGCTTGAGGAAACGCTTTTTTCGCCCCAGCGAGCAGGTCCCCCAGAGGGATTACAGGGGTAAAGGTAAATCGGGTTGGTGGAGTTACCCCAAAGGGCGTAAAGCTAGGAACATCCTTGTTCCCCAACCCTAGCAGACCCCTGAGAAACAATGACTGATCTCCAGTCGGAGGCCGACTCTCAGGGTTTCTTTCCCAATGGCAGGCCATCACCACAAATCAGTGGGTCCTGCGTACCATTCGGGAAGGCTTAAGGTTACAATTCGAGAGTCCTCACCGTCTAACAATTACCTCCCTACAGTCTCCACACCTTCGGGGATGCCTCAATGCAGATATTCTCGATCTGCTTCAGGCAGGGGTAATCTCCCAGATACATCCTCAGGAAATAGGAGAAGGCCACTATTCTCACCTATTTTTGGTGAAAAAAACATTCTGGGAAACACCGGGTTATTATAAACCTGAAACCCCTAAATTAGGTAATCAAATACCACAGATTCAAAATGGAATCAATCAAATCAGCAATCCCGCTGATTGGCCAGGACTGGGTAATGGCTACATTAGATCTGAGGGTCCCTTACTATCATGTGTCGATACATCCCGACCACAGAAAGTTCCTCAGATTTGCAGTGGCTCAGAACCATCGAGCCAGCCATTATCAGTTCAATGTCCTTCCATTCGGAATCTCATAAGCTCCACGGATCTTTACCAAGATCATGTCAGAAGCAGTGGTCTTCATATGACATCAGGGGATCTGTATCATCCCGTACCTGGACGATTTTCTTATCGCTCCATCTGTCCCTCGTCTAAATCAGGATGTGACGAAAGTCCTGGATATCCTGAAATCACTGGGATGGATTACGAACTTGGAGAAGTCGGACCTCCATCCATCTCCAATGAAAAAATTTCTAGGAGTTCTTCTGGACTCAAGGGAAAGAATGTCCTTCTTACCCAGGGGCTGTCAGGACGATCTCGTCCGCAGGATCTCCAGGTTCAGGAGCCAGAATTCACCGACCCTAAGGGACTCGATGTCAATCCTGGGTTCGTTGACGTCCTGCATCCAGGCAGTCTCCTGGGCCCAGGCCCACACAAGAGTCCTTCAGACCCACATCCTGAGGCATTCAAAAGGACACCAGAATGCTCTAACCAGGAGGATTCCCCTCCCCAATCACGTAAAATCCTCCCTCTCATGGTGGCTGAACTCCCAGAACCTTCAAAGAGGAGTCAGCTGGAATCAAATGCCTCTGAAGGTGCTCACAACAGATGCGAGCCAGAGAGGTTGGGGTGCCATAATAGAAGGTTCCGACTTCCAGTGATTGTGGCCCCCAAGCATCAGGTCCAGATCCTCGAATCTGAGAGAATTGAAAGCGGTGGAGGAGGCGCTAAAAGCCGCATCTGTCCTCATCCAGGGTCACCATGTACGGATATTGTCCGACAACACAACTACGGTGGCCTACCTCCGACACCAGGGAGGCACGAAATACACCAGCCTAAAATCAACCGCTGCTAGGATTTTTTCCTGGGGTGAAAGACATCTCCTGTCCATCTCATCAGTACACATAAAGGGGTCAGACAATGCCCAGGCGGACTTTCTAAGCAGGAAAGATTTCCATCCTGGAGAATGGTCCCTGAACCAAGAGGTGTTCCTATCCCTAGTCCGGAGATGGGAAGTCCCAATGTGGATCTGTTTGCCAACAGTCAGAACACAAAGTCGAACACTTTCTTCTCCTTCAACCTCTCAGGTGGGGCTCAGGGACTGGACGCCTTCTCCCATCCTTGGAAGTTTGCTCTGGCATACGCCTTCCCACCAATTCCCATGTTGCCAAGGACATTACAGAAGTAGAAAACCTTTAACTAACCCCATCAATGGCTAGGTTTGGAAACAATTTTTATCCTGGTGTGCCCCAAACAAACCTGATCCATTCCATCCCAACATCGCTCAGATATTAGAATTTTTCCAAAAGGGATTGGAGTTAGGACTCTCACCTAGCACCTTAAAAGTTCAGGTGTCGGCACAAAGTTCTTTTTTTGATCAGGATTTAGCAGGCCACCGTTGGGTTAAACGTTTCATGGCATCTGCGGCTAGGATTCGTCCTAGGCTCCAGGTCCAGACCCCTCCTTGGGATCTGAACCTTGTACTAAATAGTCTGGCCAGGGACCCCTTTGAGCCCTTATCAGCCATCAGCTTAAAAATCCTGACCCTCAAGACTGTCTTCCTAGTAGCAATCACTACCGCTAGGCGTATAGGAGAGTTACAGGCTTTATCAGTACAGGAGCCATACCTAACCATAACCATGGATAGCATAATCCTTAAGCTAGACCCTGCCTTTATGCCGAAGGTAGTCTCAGACTTCCACGGAAGTCAAGATATTGTCTTACCCTCATTCTGTCCAAATCCCTCTAATCAGAAGGAAGAAACCTTTCACACCTTGGATGTCCGCAGGGTGGTCCTCTTCTACCTCCAACAAACTGGGGGTTGGAGGATAGACCAAAACCCTTTCGTCCAGTGGTCAGGATGGAATAAAGGCAAGAAAGCGGCTAAAAGTACGATCGCTAACTGGATCAAGCAGGCCATCTGTCTATCATACTCAACCCGGGAAATTGCTCCCCCGGGATCGCTGAAAGCTCACTCCACCCGTGCAGTCTTGACGTTCTGGGCAGAGAGAGGGAACGCATCGTCTGAGCAGATATGCAGAGCTGCCACCTGGTCGTCAATCCATACATTCATCAGGCATTCCAGGCTAAATTTCAATAGGGACCTATCGTTTGGCAGACATGTTCTGCAGGCTGTTGTCCCTCCCTAAAGAAATTAGCTGTTGGTATCACTTCGATACTGCTGTCGTGGAAGGTGACTGGAGAAAATAGAATTAGACTTACCGGTAATTCGGTTTCTAGGAACCTTCCACGACAGCACTAATTTCCCTCCCTATCTGATATTCTTATTGGATGATTCCTGCACTTAAGTGGTAACTATTCATGCTACTGTGTCCAGAAAAAACACTGGTGGTTGAAGGAAGGGGAGGGTATTTAACCTCTCTGGTTTCCTGTCCCTTATTAGGGCGGGGAGACATCCTCCGATACTGCTGTCGTGGAAGGTTCCTAGAAACCGAATTACCGATAAGTCTAATTCTATTTTCAACGCGTCCGCTGCCCATTGTGAAGTCCCAGGGAGGAGGGGGAGGAGTTCCGGCCGCGCCTGCGCAGTTTAAAATGCAGGACCCGACGTACGAAAAAATGTTCCCTTGAACGTTTTTTCGATACTACTGCCCGCCAAATACCGACGCATCCAGTGCACGACGTATTGAACGTGTGTCCATACGTCGCGATACGTCGGTAATACAAGTCTATGTGCAAAAAAGGCATCCTGCGGGCAACTTTGCAGGATGCATTTTTTACACAGAACGACGCTTTGCGACGCTAGGCAAAAGACGTAAGTGTGAAAGGAGCCTTACCTGACCCTCGGGCAGCATGTATCAGGCGCTGGCTGTACGGTTTCAGTCAGGCATGTTTGACTCTGAAAAGCTGCGGCATTTCGGAGAAAAGCATACTCTATAAGGCTATGTGCACACCAGGGGCGGACACAAGCAGCAATGGGCCCCTGTGCAGGAAATACGTCGAGGCCCCCCTCATGCATGTACACTGTGTATAAAATGCCTATAATAACATATGCGTATACACAGCAGAAGATACACACACACACACACACACACACACACACACACACTAGCCCTATATACATAGCAGCACACACACACACACACTAGCCCTATATACATAGCAGCACACACACACACACACTAGCCCTATATACATAGCAGCACACACACACACACACACACACACTAGCCCTGTATACATAGCAGCAGAGCCGCAGCTTCAGTGACTCACTGAGGGACCCTCACTGCTCTCTTCCTGCACCTGCCGTCACCGCGAAGCACCAGTGACAGCCGGACAGCAGCGAAATGTATGCTAACAGGTGAGGTCAGGAAGGGGGCCCCTTTTGACCGTCATATCACATGTGCGCAGCAGAGCGGGCCCCCTGCTTCTCCTGTTAGCAATAATACTGCCGCCGGCTGTCATTCACCTCATTGCTTTGTATCTCCATCGGGGCCCCCTCCCACTCTGGGCCCCGGTGCAGTTGCACCGGTTGAACCGGCGGTATGTCCGCCCCTGGTGCACACGTAGGAAAAGAGGTGCAGAATTTTCTCCACAAAATCCTCATCTCCTGGCAGAATCCACACCTGCAGATTTGCCGCGGTTTTTATGCAGATTTTGTGTGGTTTTTATGCGGAATTGATGCGGATTTTCTGCGGTTTTTGCCACTGCGGATTTTTAACATGGAGCGGTGCAGAAACGCTGCAGATCCGCACAAAAGAAGTGACATGCACTTCTTTGAAATCTGCAGTAATTCCGCACTGATTTTTACGCACCATCTGCACAGCTTATTTTTTGGCCCATTGATTTACATTGTACTGTACATCACAGCCCGGATCTGCAGCGTTTCTGTGTGGAAAAATCCGCTGCGAATCCGCAGCAAATTCCTGGCCTCCACAGTCACCAGACCTGAACCCTATCGAGATGGTTTGGGGTGAGCTGGACTGCAGAGTGAAGGCAAAAGGGCCAACAAGTGCTAAGCATCTCTGGGAACTCCTTCAAGGTTGTTGGAAGACCATTTCCGATGACTACCTCTTGAAGCTCATCAAAAGAATGCCAAGAGTGTGCAAAGCAGTCATCAAAGCAAAAGGTGGCTACTTTGAAGAACCTAGAATATAAGACATATCTTCAGTTGTTTCACACTTTTTTGTTAAGTATATAATTCCACATGTGTTAATTCATAGTTTTGATGCCTTCAGTGTGAATTTACAATTTTCATAGTCATGAAAATACAGAAAAATCTTTAAATGAAAAGGTGTGTCCAAACTTTTGGTCTGTACTGTACATAGCTCCCACCCGTCCCGGATTCAGCTGGACTGTCCCGCTTGCTTTGTGCTGCTGTCCTGGCACGTCAGAGCTGTGTCCCGGCTTCTAAATACCTCTCTGACGTGATAATGATAAACACAGAAGTTTTTGGTCATCTTGACCTGTATTGCAGGCAGTGAAACAAAGAAACAGATTACGTATGTACATAGACATTGTATATGTCAATGTATTTGTATGTTCCCTGTACACTGAGATGAAGAAAAAGTAAGATTGTTTTGATCCTAGAAAACTGCTAAAAATACACAAATTTATGAAAAAAATTGTGAATCTCCCCTGTAATTGAACCCACAACCTTCAACATTAGGCTTCTTTTACACTTGCCGTGTTTTTTGCTGCCCGTTATTGCAGGCCATATCGCCGCAAAAACGGGCCGCAAAAATCTTGCGGATTGCCGTTTTCCTGGTTTCGAATACTAGGTTAAAAGTATTGGAAAAAAACGGCGTTCCGCAAATACGGTAATCACGGTGCACCGCAAAAACAAGCTTCCGTTGTTTTTGCGGCCCCATTGATTTTCAATGGGGGCCGTGTCCGTAAGCTGTGAAAATATCGACCAGGCTCGATATTTTTTTCACGGCCGTAAATACGGCGTACGGCGCTCCGACAAATTTATGCGGCCCCATAGAAATCTATTGGGGCCACAAAATCACGGCAAGTGTAAGGCTATGTGCACACGTTGCAGATTTTGATGCGTTTCCGCATTGCATCAAATCCACTGTGTAGTACAGTAAGGCCAGGATCACACACAGCGAGATACAGCCGAGTCTCGCAGGTGAAATCCCTCCTCTGGCGCCGGCACTCCGAAACAGAGCATGCAGCCACACAGCAACACATGGAGCCGCACGCTCCGCTCCCAAGTTCCGGCGCCAGAGGAGGGATTTCACCTGTGAGACTCGGCCGTATCACGCGTATTTGTGATCCCGGCCTAACAATGAGAGTCAATGGGAATTTGAGAATTGCTGTGCACATGCTGCGGAAAAATCTGCGTGGATTCGCTGCATTTTTTTTACTGCAGCATGTCAATTCATTGTGCGGAAACGCAGCGTTTCTGCACCCATTGACTATACATTGAGTAAGACAAATCCGCCCTTCAAAAAACGCATGACAATCCGCAAGAAATCCACAAGTAATCCACAAGAAATCTGCATCAATTCTGCATTAAATCCGCAACCATTTTGGCCTGCGTTTTCTGCCAAGAGATGCAGATTCTGTGCGGAAAATTCCACAGGCCAATCCGCATACCTAAGGGTATGTGCACACGATGCGGAAAATGCTGTGGATCCGCAGCGTTCCCGCAGCTGCGGGTCCGCAGCAGTTTCCCATGAGTTTACATTACAATGTAAACCTATGGGAAACAAAAAATGCTGTGCACATGCAAAAAAACTCGCGGAAATGCAGCGGTTTACATTCCGCAGCATGTCACTTCTTTCTGCGGATTCCGCAGCGGTTTTACACCTGCTCCTATAGAAAACCGCAGTTGTAAAACCGCAGTGAAATCCGCAGAAAATCCGCGGTAAATCCGTGATAAATCTGCAGCAAAAACGCAGCGTTTTTGCCCTGCAGATTTATCAAATCCGCTGCGGAAAAATCCGCAGAGGACCATTCTACGTGTGCACATACCCTAAAAGAAGCCTAACAGGCAGGAGTTAAAGCAATTTAGCCACAAGCTCTGGTGATGTGATGGGCAGATTTTTGTGTGTACTTGATCTGTATTGCAGCCACTAACTCCACAGGTAAGATTGTACTGATACATTATATATAGCAGTGTATTTCTATGTATTTATATTCTAGAAGCAGAGTAAAAGATTTTTTTATCCTATAAAATTACTAAAGAAATAATGAAAAACACTTAAAATAATGTCATTTTTAATGCACTTTAAAAAAAAAAAAAAGTAATATCACAAATCAGCAATTAACAGACATATTTGGTGTCCCTGTAATTGTAACAACCCAAACATCAGTGATTAAATTATTTACGGGGATCGGTAAATGGCGTAAAAAAAGTGTCATATTTTTTCTCTATTAAAATTCATAAAAATGTAATAAACATGTAACTCTGAGGCCGTGTTCACATCTAATGTAAATGCTGCATTCTTCATGCTGCATTCTTCCTGCTGCTTTTTTTTTCTGCAGATGTCCGCGCCACACGACGCAATAACAATATTCTCTGATTATTGCACGTTTGCTGCGTTTCTTCTATGTGTGTTTCCCCACATTTAATGTGTTTTTGGAGCAGATGTGAAGCCGTGTTTTCAATGCTTTTTTAATAGTACCGAAAAGCTTTGATTCTGTGCAAAAAATGCAACGTGCATTTTTTTCATGCATTTTTTTTCAAAAGAAGCCTATAGAAAAAAATGCACCAAACCCGCAGATTACAGGAGAATCTTTAGACGCACAAAGGGCGAAGATTTCATGAAATCACATCTACTTTGCCTAAAAATTTTGATTGTGTTCACATGTAGCGTTTTTTTTTACAGAAATTTTGCTATGTTTAAATGTCCAAGTAAAGTGGATATGATTTAATAAAAACTGCGCCTCCTTGGTCTACAGACACTGCTGAAGTATGCGGTTTGGGTGCTTTTTTTTCTCTAGAGACTGTTATGTGGAGCCTTAAAAAAGCATGTAAAAACTGCAATTACTTTATTAACTGCAGAAGCATAGCTTTTCTGTACTATAAAAAAACACATTAAAAACCCAGCTTTACATACATCTGCACTAAAAATGCATCAAATAAGGGGGAAAGGCCTAAAAAATGCAGCAAAAATGCAATAACCAGTGAAGATTGTTATTGTATAGTTTGGTGCAGACACCTGCAGAAAACAAAAAACTCAGTATCTCAGTATTTACGCTACGTGTGAACACGGCCTTACAGACACAAAAAAGCAAATTGTCGTGTAGTGAAGCTGCATAGAGATGGGAAAGTTCTGGCGGCTATGACTTTGAATGAAGGAACAAAAAATAAATCCACTGGTCCCAACTAGAGATGAGCAAGACACACAGATGATGTCGCACTGCCCTGCCTGGGTGAGCAAAAGCCGCATCTGGGACTCCGGAAGGTAAAAGATTTGCGGCCTCCCGTCCAGCTTCCAGGCAGTACTGGCTTGCAAGCTAGACCGGTGTCCCGTGAATAGATCCGCTCATCTCTAGTCCCAACTGTCCTGGATACAGCAGATAGTCCCAGATTTGGATCTACGTCCTGCAGTCTCGGGCATCTTCTGAATGTCCCTCACTGCCACCGCCCCTCTGACATCTCCTCCTGCCAGGGAAGAAAGAAATGGTAAATGGGCATTGACTGGGGTGTGGCCAAAATTTAATTTGTCCCTCTTTCTGATCTTCAAAAATTGGGATGTAAGCTTACAAGTCTCTCCCTATACAAGCGCTCAATGAGAGATCTGTCACTCAAGGGCAGGAAGAAGCCGCCAGGGCCTGTTCATTTGGTTTCCCCTGAGGCTCGGTCCCCAGTGGCTAATAAACGATGTCAAACATATCTGGCTGAGATCTTAAAGCCAGTACCATGCAGCTTAAGAAAATGTAATTTGAAATTATACCACATCATGAAAAGGAAACCAGAGCAACAATGGTGGAATTGCTTTCTCCTCTGTCCACCACACAAAGGATGTTTCCCTATTTTGACTATATATATGTATAATAAAGTCTTGCATTCAAAACTACAACTACCATAAAAACACCCCTCATACCACTATATCAACTAGACGATACAAACGTTATGGGTCTTGGAAGATGGTAATGAAAAAAATGATAGCAAAAAAATGAAAAATGGTCATGACAGGAAAGTTCTCAAAGGGGTATTCTAGTGGGGAGAAGTTATCACCTATCTACTTGATATTTGATAACGTTTAGATTGGTGGGATTCCAACTTCTGGGACCCCACCAATTGGCACTTTTATTCCCTTTAGAGTAGATCAGCGGTGTGTATGGTGGACCCCCACTCTCTTCATTCTATATAGGACTGCCAAAGCATTGTTCTGCTTTCTCTGGCAGTCCCACAAGGCATTAATGGAGTGGCAGTCAAGCATGTGCACTGCAACGACATGTTAAAGAAGCCCTCCCATCAACGTTTTTATCCTCCTAATATATTGCAATCATCATATTATATAGCACTGTGTACTTACAATTGCTCATTTTGATTTTCTACCCAGCTAATTCTTCTGTTTTCTCTGCTCTATGTAGAAAAAGAAAGTCTTTTGTCCCTGCGTAATTCATCCCTCTCTTCAACGCCTGATCCAGCTGCTCCCCCTTTCCCCCTGCCATAGAGTTTTGCAGTGACTCATGACTTGTGGAAAGATAATTGACCTCCAGTTTGTAATGGGAATACTGTAGTGGAACCACCAAGCCGTGGTCCGGGGAGAGCCTGGAGGGGTATGACTAGGTGGCTCACCAAGTCCGACCTTGGATGCATGGCGGCTGACGATACCGCAATCTGAGAAGGAACAGGGAAGGCGGAACCAGGTTCTACTCCAGGACTGATCTCAGTTGGATGGCAGCTGACCCTCAGGGGACAGGAGGCAGGAACAGCCAGGAATGGTAGACTTAGCAAGGCTGGCTCGGCTGGTATAGTGACTTGCATGACAGACACACAGGCAGGCAGGTACTGGTGGGCAAGACTGGTATCCTGGCAGACAGGTGCAGGCAGGTATGGCTGATAGACAGGCCAAGGGGCACGGCTCATAGACAGACAGGTATACTGGGATACAAGCACTGGGACCTGAGAACTAGCAAGAATGTTTTTGAAACAGACTAACAAAGTTGCACAGGCCACTCCCTTCAGGTGGAAGTGCCTTAAATAATAAGTTTCTCCCAGCTATTGGCTTGGGACACTTTAGAACGGCACATGCTGGCCTTCTAAGAGGGTGAGACCTCTATACTTCAAGCCCACAAGAAATCTCTCCAGGAGCAGGGGGGCATAGATGTTCTCCCTGGACTCCTATGACCTCTCCTTGGGACCGAATTCCTTCCAGTCCAGAAGAAATAAAGGTTTTTCCTCTTACTCTCTTGGGGACCAGGATGTTCTCAACCTCAAAAGCGTCCTCAGAGCTGACTGGAGTAGGTGTGGTACCTGGATCTTTGAAGAAGGAACTAAGGATGACAGGCTTTAGTAGAGACAAATGAAAAGAGTTGGGGATCTGTAAAGAGGCAGGGAGTTTGAGTTTGTAGGCTACAGGATTAATTTGTTCCAAAATCTTGAACAGACTGATGAAATGAGGACCCAGTTTATAGGAGGGCACCTTGAGATGGACATATCTAGAAGACAGCTAGACCTTTTCCCCAAGGCGAAACAGAGGCGGATCCAGACGTCTCTTGTTTGCGTGTCTTTTCATCTGTTTAGAGGACTTCAATAAGATGGACTTGGTATCCTCCAAGATTTGGGAAAAAACCCTGACGAGGGATTCAGCAGCAGGAATATCGGAGGTAGTGTAAACAGGGAACGGAATATTGGGGTGTTGATGGTAGACCACAAAAAAAAAGATTTGGCAGATGATTCACTCACATGGTTGTTGTATGAGAATTCAGCTCAAGGCAGGAGTCTGGCCCAGTCACTGTGGTGGGCATTGACGAAGTGCTGTAGGAAGTTGATCAGGATCTGATTGACCCATTCTACCTCGCCATTGGATTGAGGATGGTAGGCCAAAGAGAAACCCAAAGTGACATCCAGCAGTTTGCAGGTGGCCCACCAGAAATGAGAGGTAAACTGGACATCTCTATCCAATATAGAACGGTAGATCATGGAGGCGGAAAATATGTAGAATAAACTGGAGCAGATGGAGGACCAGACATAGGAGTGAAATAAGTCATCTTAGAGAAGAGATGCACAACCACCCAGTTGACAGTACACACAGACGATACTGGAATCTCAGTGATAGAGGCGGAAAATATGTACAATAAACTTCTCCGCTAGCACTGGAGCAGATGAAAGACCAGACGGAGGAGTGAAATCAGCCATCTTGTAGAAGAGATGCACAACCACCCAGATGACAGAACACCGGGCCGATAAAAGCCATCTTCCATTTGTCTCCCTGGTGAATACAAATCAGGTTATATGCCCGCGCAGGTCAAGTTTTGTGAAGGCACTGGAACCTTATGACGATCAAACAGCTCAGAGATGAGAGGTTATAACGGTCAAGGTTGGAAGAGAGTGGACCCTCTGGACCGTGGGAAGACCTACCCCTGGGCGAGCGGACCTAGATGGAACCGACCCCTATACAGGGACCGTCAGGGACAGGCCCAGAGGTCACTTACCCACGGTGAAGTACCGAGAGGGACGGCTCACAGGAGGAGAACAAGGAAAACCGGAAAAGCGGGGACAAACTGGAGGCAAGAGACTGGAACGGAAAGGGACTGTGGAAAAATAACAAAAGGCAAAGTAAGCAAACACAAGCAAGCACAAGAGGAATAATCAAGGAAAATGAATAACAAAGAACGGAGATGGGAAATGCTAAGCACAGAATGGGCGGTACGGAGTACAGAGCACTGAACGGAAGGGCCAGACGCACAGACAATGCTATGACAATCAGGCACCCAAACGCAGGAGAGACTGCCTCTTATAGCAGAGGCAGAGACGGGATTGGTGGAGAAATTACTGACCTTTAGAAACCAGGAAGTGGATTACGCACAACGCGCCTGCGCTTGTTAGAGAAACTAGGGCGCCTGCGCAACCCCTGCACTCCCCCAGAGACCGAAGATACCGGAAGTGCAGGGGGACCGCTGGCAAGGCTGGACCCGGAAGTGGAATGCCGGGCGTGCGCCGCTGTAGGAGAGAAGCGAGTGCCCGAGCGACGGGAGCGCGCAGCAGCAGGAACGGAAGCCCCAGCCGAGGAGGCAGAGACAGAAGTGCGGCGGGCAGCAGGAGCGGTGAGTGCGGCGGGCAGTGGCAGCGGTAACCGTACCGCCTTCCTTACAATTCCCCTTGCGTAAACTGGCAAAAAATTTGTTAAAGATACAAGGAGCGTCAATGTTCTCCTTAGGTTCCCAAGATCTCTCCTCAGGACCAAAACCCTTCCAGTCAACCAAGAAAAAGTCTCTTTTACGAATCTTTTTAACAGCTAAAATATCCTTCACCTCGAAAACATTGTCGGTGCAAACAGGTTGTGAAGAGAAACCAGAGGAAGGATGGAAGCGGTTAAAGACCACTGGTTTAAGTAGAGAAACATGGAAGGTATTGGGAATACGGAGCAAGGCAGGCAATCTCAGCTTGTAAGCGACGTCGTTGACCCGACGCAGAATCTCAAATGGACCGACGTAGCGTGGACCAAGCTTGTAGGACGGAATCTTGAGCCTTATGTATCTTGAAGAAAGCTAAACTTTATCACCAGGCATGAAAGGAGGGGAATCCAAATGCCTCTTGTCGGCCAGTCTTTTCATCCTTAAGGAAGCTTTAACAAGCGAGTTCTTAACCTCAGTCCAGATCGTGGAAAAGTTGCGAGCTAAAGAGTCTGCGGCTGGAACCCCAGAGACAGAAGAGACTGGAAGAGGAAGACTAGGATGCTGTCCGGAAACCACAAAGAAAGGAGTCTTCGCTGATGCTTCACTGGAGTGGTTATTGAAAGCAAACTCGGCCCACGGAAGCAAATCGACCCAGTCGTCATGATGAGCATTAGTGAAGTGTCGCAGATAGGCAGCTAAAGTCTGGTTGGTTCGCTCAGCTTGACCATTAGTTTGTGGGTGATAGGTGGAAGAAAAGTCCAGAGACACCCCAAGAAGTTTGCACAAAGCTCTCCAGAAGCGGGAAGTAAACTGAGTCCCCCTGTCAGACACGATGTGAAGAGGAAAACCGTGGAGTCTGAAAATGTTCTGGATGAATATCTTCGCTAGCTGAGGAGCAGAAGGTAGCCCAGATAACGAAACAAAGTGAGCCATTTTGGAGAACCGATCTACTACGACAAGGATAACTGTCATGGTTCTCAATGGCAAGAGAACGTAATAAAGCATACAAAAGGACTAGCTCTTGGAAGATGGGAACTCGAGCTGACCATGAGCTAAACCTACCGCACAACTAACAGTGGCCGGGTAGCGTGCCTACGTTTTATCCCTAGACGCCCAGCGCCAGCCGGAGAACTGACTGACCCTAGCAGAGGAAAATACAGACCTGGCTTACCTCTAGAGAAATTTTCCCCAAAAGGCAGACAGTAGCCCCCACATATATTGGCGGTGATTTTAGAGGAAATTGACATACGAAGTATGAAGATAGGTTTAGCAAATTGAGGTCCGCTTACTAGATAGTAGGAAGACAGAAAAGGGAACTTCACGGTCAGCTGAAAACCCTTTCAAAATACCATCCTGAAATTACTTTAAGACTCTAATATCAACTCATGACACCAGAGTGGCAATTTCAGCTCACAAGAGCTTCCAGCCTCAGAAATATTCAATCACAGAGAACTGGAACAAAAATGCAAACAAACTTAGGACAACAAGTCCAACTTAGCTGATAGTTGTCTAGGAGCAGGAACATGCAACAGAAGGCTTCTGGTAACATTGTTGGCCGGCATAGAAATGACTGAGGAGCAAGGCTAAATAGAAAACTCCCACATCCAGATGGAAAACAGGTGAACAGAGGAGATGAAGCACACAAGTGCAGTACCACCAGAAACCACCGGGGGAGCCCAGAAACCAAATTCACAACAGATAACTGTACATCCGGAGGAACTTGGTAAATCAGTAACGAAATCCATGGCAATATGCTGCCAAGGTGCCGACGGAACCGGAAGAGGAAGGAGATTGCCAAACGGTAAGTGTCTGGGTACCTTGTTCCTAGCACAGGAAGGGCAAGATGCGACAAACTCGTTGACGTCCTGACGTAACGTAGGCCACCAATAATAGCGAGAGATGAGGAGGAAGGTCTTCTTTGATCCTGCATGTCCAGCCACTTTTGAAGAATGACCCCAGGACAATACTCTCACTTTGTCGTTATCAGAGACGAGGGTTTTACCAGGCGGAGGAAGAATCACTTGCAGTGGCGCCACCGTTAGGACTTTGGAGGGATCAATGATGTATGCCGGTTGTTCCACAGTATCGGAAGGCTGAAAAGACCTGGACAATGCATCTGCCTTGACATTCTTGTTGCTGGGTCGAAAACGTAACTCAAACTCGAAGCGGGCAAAGAAGAGAGACCATCTGGCTTGTCGAGGATTAAGTCTTTGTGCAGTTTGGAGATACGCAAGATTCTTATGATCAGAGTAGATTACGAATGGATGCACAGAACCCTCCAACAAATACCTCCATTCCTCCAAAGCCATTTTAATGGCCAACAACTCACGATCTCCAATAGTATAATTTCGTTCGGAGTTCGAAAAGGCTTTAGAATAGAAGCCACAGGGCACCACTCGACCTTCAGAAGTTTTCTGTGAGAGCACCGCTCCGGCACCCGTAGAAGAAGCATCTACTTCCAGAATGAAGGGTTTATTAACTTCAGGGTGATGCAAGACTGGTGCGGAGGAGAAGGACTTCTTTAGAGACTCAAAGGAATTCTCAGCATCCAAGGTCCAGGCTTTTGGGTAGGAACTCTTACGGGTGAGAACAGAAAGAGGCTGGATCACAGATGAGAAATGCGGAATGAATTGCCTATAATAATTGGCAAACCCAATAAATCGTTGGATGGCTTTTACTCCACAAGGACGTGGCCAATTAAGTATAGCTGTTACCTTTTCAGGATCCATCTTCAGGCCGGAGTCCGAGATGACGTACCCGAGGAACGGCAGGGAAGTCTGTTCGAGTAGACATTTCTCATACTTGGCATACAAGTGGTTCTCTCTCAGACGTTGCAGGACTTGGCGAACACTTCTTCGATGAGACGGAAGATCGGGGGAAAAAACAAGGATGTCATCGAAATATACCACTACACATGAGTAGAGAAGATCTCGGAATACATCGTTGACGAATTCTTGAAAAACTGCGGGGGCATTACAAAGGCCGAAAGGCATGACCAAATACTCGTAGTGGCCGTCCCGAGTGTTAAATGCTGTTTTCCATTCGTCGCCGGAGCGGATACGAACCAAGTTATAAGCTCCCCGCAAGTCAAGTTTCGTAAAGATACGAGCACCACGAAGACGGTCGAAGAGTTCTGGAATGAGAGGCAGAGGGTACCTGTTTTTAACAGTGATGTTGTTCAACCCTCGATAGTCGATACAAGGACGTAAAGATCCGTCCTTTTTCTTTACGAAGAAAAATCCCGCTCCTGCGGGGGAGGAAGATTTCCGGATGAAACCTCTGGCCAGATTCTCCTTAATGTATTCAGTCATGGACTGGGTTTGTGCTGCCGACAAAGGGTAGATTCTTCCTCTAGGCGGAGAACAACCGGGCATGAGATCAATTGGGCAATCATAGGGCCGGTGTGGAGGAAGGCTCTCAGCCTCTTGCTTGTTAAAAACGTCCGCATAAGACCAGTAAGGAAGAGGTAATCCTTCAGGAACACAGATGGATTGTGGAGAGGTAACTGGACGAATAGACTGAAGACACTGTGCACGACAAGTGGCACCCCATCGCTGCACATCTCCGGTACGCCAATTAAGGATAGGCTCATGAACACGAAGCCAAGGGAGTCCGAGCAGTATGGCGTGAGAGAGGTTAGGCAGAACGTAGAAAGCGATCTTTTCATGATGAAGAGCCCCGATTTGTAACTCCACCTCTTCTGTAACCGAGGAAATTGTTTCTTGTAAGGGCCTCCCATCCACAGAAGCAATTAAACGAGGAGAGTCCAAAGAGAAGACTGGAATGCGAAGCCTCCGAGTCGCTTCAAGACTGATAAAATTACCTGCCGCGCCCGAATCCACATACGCAACCTCGGAGGAATGACCCTGGTTAGAAATGAGTAAAACAGAAAGAGTTAAAGGTTGAGAGGGAGTAGGAACAACTAGGAAGGCCTCTCTTACCTGTCCTAGGCGGAGGAGTTTTCCGGTCTCTCTGGACAGCTACGTAGCAAATGGGCGGCACTACCACAATAGAAGCAGAGGCCCTGAGTACGTCTCTCCTTTCGGCGTTGTTCTGCCATCTTTACTCGATCTATTTGCATAGGTTCAGATGAAGCGAAGGTAGTAGAGGTTGAGACAGGAACTCGAGGACTGCTGGACTGACGGGAGGAAGGGGAAGAGTAATTAGGTCTCCTCTCTTTAGCCGACTCACGAGAACGTTCTTGGAAGCGAAGATCTATGTGGGTAGCGAGTGAGATAAGATCCTCTAGAGTGGTTGGTGTGTCACGTCCGGCGAGCTCGTCCTTAATTCGGCTAGACAGGCCCCGCCAGAAAGCGCCTATAAGAGCCTCGTTATTCCATCCCAGTTCTGAAGCCAGAGTACGGAAGCGGATGGCATACTGTCCAACAGAGAGGGAACCTTGGCGTAGACAAAAAAGAGACTCCGTCGTGGAAGCTAAACGTCCTGGCTCATCAAAGACCTTGCGAAAGGTCTCTAGGAATTCCTCTAAGTGAGACACTACGGGGTCATCACGCTCCCACAAGGGATTGATCCAAGCCAGAGCCTCCCCCTCCAAATGAGACACAATAAAAGCAACTCTAGCACGATCAGTAGGGTACTGTTGGGGCAGAAGTTCAAAATGGAGCCGACGTTGGTTTAGAAACCCCCTGCAGAGTTTAGGATCTCCACTATACCGGGGGGTTTACCCAAACGAGGAGGAGGATGAGAGGAGGGAATAGGAGTGGAATCTAGAGAAGATGCCGAGGCGGAGGTGGCAGGTACCGACTGAAGACTAAACAGGCGATCATCTATAGATGCCATGTAACTCAGCATGCGGGTCTGAGTATCACGCTGTTGGGACAACTCCTGCTGAAGAGTCGCCAACTGAGCGGCATTCACAGGATCCGCTGCTTGCAGAGAAGTTAAGCGTGACTCCATGGTCTTCATGAATGCCATTATGCGCTGCTGATTATCGCGCAAATGGGCCAGCTCCTTCTGAGCCGAAAAGGGTGTACTAGTGGGGTCCATGGCCTGATTGTACTATAACGGTCAAGGTTGGAAGAGAGTGGACCCTCTGGACCGTGGGAAGACCTACCCCTGGGCGAGCGGACCTAGATGGAACCGACCCCTATACAGGGACCGTCAGGGACAGGCCCAGAAGTCACTTACCCACGGTGAAGTACCGAGAGGGACGGCTCACAGGAGGAGAACAGAAGGAAAAGCGGGGACAAACTGGAGGCAAGAGACTGGAACGGAAAGGGACTGTGGAAAATTAACAAAAGGCAAAGTAAGCAAACACAAGCAAGCACAAGAGGAATAACCAAGGAAAATGAATAACAAAGAACGGAGATGGGAAATGCTAAGCACAGAACGGGCGGTACGGAGTACAGAGCACTGAACGGAAGGGCCAGACGCACAGACAATGCTATGACAATCAGGCACCCAAACGCAGGAGAGACTGCCTCTTATAGCAGAGGCAGAGACGGGATTGGTGGAGAAATTACTGACCTTTAGAAACCAGGAAGTGGATTACGCACAACGCGCCTGCGCTTGTCAGAGAAACTAGGGCACCTGCGCAACCCCTGCACTCCCCCAGAGACCGAAGATACCGGAAGTGCAGGGGGACCGCTGGCAAGGCTGGACCCGGAAGTGGAATGCCGGGCGTGCACCGCTGTAGGAGAGAAGCGAGTGCCCGAGCGACGGGAGCGCGCAGCAGCAGGAACGGAAGCCCCAGCCGAGGAGGCAGAGCGGGGACACCCGGAGTCAGAGACAGGAGTGCAGCGGGCAGCGGGAGCGGTGAGAGTGCGGCGGGCAGTGGCAGCGGTAACAGAGGTACAGGGTATTTATTCTTGATCAAAATTTGGTTAAGTCCCCTATAATCAATACAGGGTCAAAGTGAGCCATCTTTTTTCTTCTCAAAGAAGAATCCAGCTCCGGACAGCTAGGTTGACTTCTGGATAAAGCAAAAAACTCGGCACTCAGAGTTAACTTAATCAGATAAGTGATTTAATGGTGTCCACATAAAGTAACAGAGGAAACGTTTCGGTCCTATGGCTGGACCTTCATCAGTCACTACAATGCTGAAAATAAATAATTCATAATCAATAATAATAAATGAACAACAAATCATAATAAACAAAATGGTGGAAATCCTCACCACATTCAAAGCAAAACTTAATAACGAAAAGAAAGTATATACAATGCAGATCAAAGGTCAAAAGATTGTGATTAGTAGTAGATTAAGGTAGCCGATTATCACAAATATTCTAGGACAGAATAAATGGCAGGAGGACACAGATCGGGAGAACAAAAAAAGGGGGGCAATAGACATACCAATAGTTGATCGTGAATGGGAGCTGGTGGACCCAAAAGATGTGGGTTTTCATTAAAGTCTAAAGGTAAACCGAGAACAAGTGATATAACAATAAAGTAGCGATGTATAGGTGAAACAACAATAGGCCCGTGTGTGCTAGAGCATACCATAGGTATAGACGGACACAGCTAGTGTCTCAGGGGGATGGCCGGATCCGGCGGTTTGCCTATAGGTAAGTTTGTACAGCGTCAGTAATGAGTGACTACGGGCTGCCGCTGATCGTGAGGAATAGCCCCTAGATACTAACCTTCTGTGATCTAGAGCCTGCGTGTCCAGTCAGTGGAGGACGCGGTATCCACTGCAAGGCCGTGCGACCAGAAAGTGTGGCAGGAAGCGCTAGATAAGGCTGGTTTCACACTTGCGTTTTGATCTGCAGTGTTTGTACAGAAAAAAACGCATGCGTTTTTTTCCCCTATGTTTAACATTAAAAACGCATGCTTTTTTTGTACGCGTTTGGCCGCGTTTACCGACGCATGCTTTTTTTGCTGCATGCGTTCTGTCGCAGAAATGCAACATGTAGTAATTTCTAGAGGCATTTTTTTGCCGCAAAAAAACGCATTGTTGTCTATGTAAACGCATGCTTTTTTTGCGGCAAAAAAATGTATTGTCTATGTAAACGCATGTTTTTTTTGCGGCAAAAAACCGTATTGTCTATGTAAACGCATGCGTTTTTAAGCACATGCGTTTGCTTGCGTTAAAAACGCATGCGTTTTTATAGAAAAAAACAAGAATACACCCTGATAAGCCACCCCCCACCATCAAGGTGATAAAGGGATCCTACCCCTAACCCTAACAATATGACAGTGAATACTCTACGAGTTAATATTTTTATTACTCTATAGCAATACCGTATATCTTGGGGTGTCCACATTGAACAAAGCTTTCTATTAGAAGAATGTCCTGGTCACCAGGTCAACATAATAGCCAATCCCTATGGATCCCTAGGATCCCTAGGGTTAGGGTTAGGGTTTGGATCCCTAGGGTTAGGGTTAGGGTTAGAGTTTGGATCCCTAGGGTTAGGGGTAGGGTTAGGGTTTGGATCCCTAGCGTTAGGGGTAGGGTTAGGGTTTTGGTCCCTTTATCACCTTGATGGTGGGGGGTGGCTTATCAGTGACCTGGTGACCAGGACATTCTTCTAATAAAAAGCTACCCCTAACCCTAACCCTAGGGATCCAAACCCTAACACTAACCCTAACCCTAGCTATTTCTATTTATAGTGGGTTTTCTAGTTGATTTTGATGATTGGCAGCTGTCACACACTTCTCAGCATGCGTTTCAAAAACGCAAACGCATGAAAACGTGTCAAAACGCCGCATTTTTTTACCGCATGCAAAAACGCATGCATCTAAAAAATGCAGCGTTTGTATGCGTTTACATGCGTTTTTTTCACCACCTGCGTTTTTTTAAAACGCTGCGTTTATAAACGCAAATGTGAAACCAGCCTAAGGAATAGGGGCGGGAGTTCCTGTGGCCGTGAGCCTATCAGTGCGGAACGGGAGTGGTCTAAAGCAGGAGATCATGGCTGTGCGTGTCAAAGGCTTATCCAGTGCGTTCCAAGTGCCAGGAGAAGTGCATCTCATTAGTTCCTGTGAATACGTAGCTAGGCGTGTCCAGGGATAAGACATGCAAGTAAGGGGAAGTGTTCATTAGGACGGGTGATGCACTTCCAATGCTTAGTATAGGCGACACTGGGAAGAAAGAAAATAATGTTATCATATGGTCAATCAGCTATTGGTGCACAGTCAATATTAATAAAACATAGAAGTCAGGCCAATGTCGGTGTCATTGAACTAAAAAAGGAGTATAATTATGATATAGAATGATATACAGCGCAAACCGATCGACCTGTATTTTGCATCTTAAGACCGGAGATGACCTGTTGTGTAAGTTTACAGTGATGTACACTATTATATAACTGTAAGGCAACAGGTTATTACATAAAAGACAGGAGATCATAATCGCGATTTAACCCTTTAGTATAATGCTACGTTCGAGCCCATTGTGGTTCCACGGGTCTGTAAGTAGTAGTCATCCTGAAACAGGAAGTAATTTTGTGTAAGAACTGTAGTCAGGAGATCTATGCATAAGTCAGTTTCGTCCTTTGTGAAGTTAGATGATTCCAATAGATGTCGGACACACTGCATGCCAGTCTTGTGGGGAATGGAGGTGTACTATATAGAGTCTGTCTATGGGGGGCTGCATTATACTATACAGTCTGCCTATGGGGGCTGCATTATACAATATAGAGTCTGCCTATGAGGGGCTGCATTATAGTATAGAGTTTGCTTATGGGGCGTGCATTATACAATAAAGAGTCTGCCTAAGAGAGTGCATTATACTATATGGAGTCTGCCTATGGGGGTGCATTATACTATATAGAGTCTGCCTATGGGGAATGCATTATACTATATTAAGTTTGCCTATGGGGAGTGTATTATATTATAGAGTCTGCCTATGGTGAGTGCATTATACTACAGTATATGGAGGCCTATGGGGAGTGCATTATACTATATTGAGGACTATCTGGTGTATTATGCTATATGGAGGCTATCTAGGGGGCCATCATACAGTGTGGAGATTGCAATGACAGGGCCATCATACAGTGTTGGAGCCATCAAACAGTTTGGGGAATACTAAGAGGTCAGTATATATACAGTGAGGGGGCATTATACTGTGTATAAGAGAGATTCATACTGTGTATAGGGGAGCTGTACAGGGGGAAACTCGGGACATTATTAATTGTAAATTGGGAACTTATTGTTATAGGGAAACTCAGGCTATTGTGACTGTCAAAAGGGCACACAGAGGGCATAATTACTTTCTAGCGAACAAAATGTGGGCACTGTTTTCTAGGCACTTGAACACGACATTACTATATTCAAGAGGGTTGTTTTAGAATTTAGAGGGCACAGAGAACCACACAGTAGGTGCAGTAATAGGAATACAAATGCAGCAGTTGCTCAGTGTTGGGGTATCAGCAGGATGAGGAGTTTGTGCTTGTTGGGTGCCAACCTCCACTGATAGGAAGGGAGAGCAGTGAAGTGTAGGGATATATGTGAGGATAGGTGCACAGTCTGATCCGTTTCAGGGTTTTTTCACTGGGAAATTGGTATTTTTAAAAACTATCTAATAAAAGTATTTTTAAGGGTTTACATGTTCACGATAGTCCCATTGAGGACAGTCCTGAAAATATGAGACGTGAAATGTGCCTTTGTTGTAATCTCTGCAGAGTAGTCCTGGCTGGAAAGAAGTTGTTATGTCGGTCTGAGCTAGATGGAAAAGACGGAAAAAGTGAACGATTCCATCAGAAAGAATGTCAGCTGTAAGTCACCATCTATAACTGTGCAGTAATTTCTTATTTGATCCGTAGGACTGGTATCTAGAAATGAGCGACTTTTACTTTTTTCGGATCGAGTCGGGTTTCGCGAAACCCGACTTTGTCAAAAGTCGGGTCCAGTGAAATCGGTCGATTATTGCGAAAAGTCGGGGGCCGACTGAAACACGAAACCCAATGCAAGTCAATGGGGAATCAAAGTCGGCAGTGAGTGGAGGACAGGAAAACACCTACAGTGCCCATTTTAATGCCAAAAACATCAATTCTTATTACTTAAGCTTGTCAATCTTAATTTACTTTATAATATAGTTAGGCATTGAAAACTGGGGGTCATTTGGCTAAAGTTGGGGGGTAGGGCTGGCACAAGATTTTCGTGGGCCCAGGAAACGCGGAATACGTCACGGCGGTGGAGCAGGGAGAGGTAAGTATTTCAACTTTGCAAGTGCTGTGATCCTGAGCAAGCAGGGGGGGGCCCACTCATTGGCACAGGGCCCCTCATAGTACGGCGGTGTGTTTGACGGCGGGTGGCGCCTCCCACTGGCAGAGACACTTTTGCGTACTATGAGGGGCCCTGTGCCAGTGACGTCACCAACGAGTATGCCCCCCACCTGATGAAGGAACCTGCACTTTCATCTGCACCTTCCTCTATGTCCCCGTGTAAGGTGGTATAGTATGCGGGAAAGGGAACCTGACTTTCAGCAGGGTCAGATTCTGGCTGTGTAGAGTGCAAGGGGAATGTAGTGGTCTGGGTCAATGTACCAGCAGACTCATCTAGCAGTGACTGGGCAATGGGCAGGATGAGGAGGAAACACAGATATAGGCCCAAATAATAAAGTAGGCTAAATGCAGTTCAAATGTGGTAACAGGACTAAACAGACGGCATTGCTTTGTTCAGTGGAGGAAAACTGTAATGAGTGGTAGACACAGCTAGTGGGCCCAAATAATAAAGTAGGCTAAATGCAGTTCAAATGTGGTAATAGGACTAAACAGGCGGCATTGCTTTGTTCAGTGGAGGAAAACTGTAATGAGTGGCAGACACAGTTAGTAGGCCCAAATAATAAAGTGGGCTAAATGTCTGCCAAAAAATTGTTCATAAATAAACAGGTGGCATAGCCAGGTACAGGGGTGGGCTCTTCTGCTGAGTAGCAGACAGTGGTAGTAGGCTCAAAGTATTAACTGGTCTAAATGGAGGCCAGGGCCCCTGTATATTTTAACTATCATCTATCATTTCAACAAATTTGTATTGGCAGTGCCATTGAAGGATTTAACAGCACAGACTACACAGTGGTGGAGCAGGGAGAGGTAAATATTGCAAGTGGTAGAGCACTGTTCGAGCTGGGGGGAACAATCTCGTAGGCGGCGGTACTGGCACAGGGCCCCTCATATTACAACGGTGTGTCTGACATTGGTTGTGCACCACCACTGTCAGAAACACTTCTGTCATGCTCGCGCCCAGAAATGGTTGGCGCGGGCGTGCGGGGGAGTGGCCCCACTGGACCACAGACCAAACCTCCCTGGAAGGGGCGTAACTAAGTAGCTTCCTAGGTGTTCGCTGGAGCCTCTGATGGTGAGGTCAGACTTGTGCAATAGGAAGCTACCAGGTACCACTCCAGGGTGGAGTCTGGTTGTGGCTGCTGATCCCACCGGGGAACGGAACATAGACAAGCAAGCGGGCACGGCTGGCACATAGGCAGGCAGACGGGTACAACAGGAACACTGTCAGGCAGGCGGGCACGGCTGGCTCTCTGGTAGGCAGGCGGGCACGGCTGGCTCTCTGGCAGGACTGGTGGACAAGACTGGTACACTGGAAGAACCGGTAGGGACCGGTCTGCAGGCAGGTATGTAGAACGGGTAAGAACCTGTTCAGACACCAGGACCTAGGAATAAGTAGATAAAGACCGCAAGAGCGGATGCAGAGCGAAAGCACAGGAGCTAGAGCCAAGAACAGAAATGCAGGAGGCGGAGCCAAGAGCTGGAGGCGGAGCCAAGTGCAGACAGGCAGGAGGCAGAGCCAAGAGCTGGCGGCGGAGCCAAGTGCAGGAGAAGTAGAACCGCAAAGAGCGGAGCCAGGTAGAACCGCAAGGAGCGGAGCCAGGTAGAACCGCAAGGAGCGGAGCCAGGTAGAACCGCAAGGAGCGGAGCCAGGTAGAACCGCAAGGAGCGGAGCCAGGTAGAACCGCAAGGAGCGGAGCCAGGTAGAACCGCAAGGAGCGGAGCCAAGTAGAACCGCAAGGAGCGGAGCCAGGTAGAACCGCAAGGAGCGGAGCCAGGTAGAACCGCAAGGAGCGGAGCCAGGTAGAACCGCAAGGAGCGGAGCCAGGTAGAACCGCAAGGAGCGGAGCCAGGTAGAACCGCAAGGAGCGGAGCCAGGTAGAACCGCAAGGAGCGGAGCCAGGTAGAACCGCAAGGAGCGGAGCCAGGTAGAACCGCAAGGAGCGGAGCCAGGTAGAACCGCAAGGAGCGGAGCCAGGTAGAACCGCAAGGAGCGGAGAGGTGCTGCGGGAGGGGTCTCTGCAGCAAAGCTGAGCAGAGCCACAAAGAATGTGGAGAGAAGCTGCAGCAAGGGATAACTGCAACAGCAGAAGATAAGCTGAGTAGAAAGGAGCAGAAACGCAGAAGTGAGGAGCAGAGGTAAAGTAACAAAGGTTCAGAGCAGGCAGAGCTGCAAGAGTGCGGAGTGAAAGCAGACTGAGAATACAAGGAAAGACAACAGGGAAGGAAGCCAAAGACTAGGAGACAGAGATAAGACTAAGTACAGACAAGGCAATGGAACAAGACACAAGGACAAAGACACTGGGACCAGGATATACTGCCTCCTGGTGGGCGGACAACAAGACCAAGGAAATAACACAGAGAATCCTCCAGAGAGGGAGTAACTCAGAGAAAGGCCAGGCAAACTCAGAAGCAAGACACTAACTGAGCTAACACATTGCACAGGCCCAGACCACTGGGTGGAGCTGAACTAAATACTGGAGGTCTCCTGGCAATTGGTCAGGAACAGATTGGACAGATGCACCTGATTCCTATAAGAACCAGAGAGTTCAGGCGCCGCCCCTCTATACACAGAAACATGAAGCATGCAGAGAGCAGAGACACAGAACATGGAGCTGGCAAGAAACAGAAACCACATCATGGCCTGGAGCAGTGGGTAAGAGTGTGAGAAATGCGAGGCCATGCCGTGATGCCAGCAGAGTTGTTACAGTACCCCCCCCCCCCTTTACGGCCCCTCTTCTTCAAGCCCGCCAGAATAACTTGTAGAAGAAGGATGGGAGCACACATAGTCCAGGCCAACATGACATCTTCAGGGTAGAAGGCGGCAGGAGGGTCACCAGGTATCTCAGAAAACAAAGTCTTTTTGTGCTCTGTAGGATTAACTTCATCGGAAATCTCAGGTAGCAAAGTCTCATTGTACCCAATGGGGTTAGCTTTCTCAATGGACTGGACCATCTCCTCCAGGTACATAGGTAACAGGGACTTGAATGCTGCCGTCTTAATATCTTCACCAGCCAGACACTTGGAAACCGTCTCATAGGATTCAAATTTTGCCCAACAGGTAGCAGAGAAGCTCCCGGATACTGAACAGAGGAAAAGTCACTAGTGATGAGTGTGGAGAGCATCAGCTCCACCGGGTCAGAGAAAAATTGAGGTGAACAAACTTCTGTTTTGAAATCTTCACCAGCCGGCCACCAGGACGCAGAAGGTATAAACATAGGAACCATCTTCTGCCCGTTATCCAGAAGAAATCGTCCAAGCGGCGGGGATGTTCCTAGGAACGGAATACAGGAAAAGTCGTTGGAGACGTGTGGAGAGATAGTCACCGCTTCCCCATCTTCGGTGACATTAGCACATCTTGACTCGACGACTAAGTGTTTACTGGTATAGTCGCTGGAGATGTGTGGAGACATAGTCACCGTTTCCCCATCTTCGGTGACGTCAGCACAACTTGACTCGACGACTAGCAGACCAGCAGAAGAAGATGTCACTGCTGAGTGTCTTTGACGCATGGGAACCAGACACTTCTCAAGACTGGGTAAGTTCAAACGAAGCACTTTACTGCAACTCTTGACCAGAGCGGGTGGTAGAGTCCTTGGCTTAGAATGACCCATGGGCATAACAGACAGCATACGGAAAACAAACTTCTTCGTGTATAAGGCTCCAACTTGGAGCTGTAGTTGTCCTTGCAGGACTAGACTGCTCTTTAGCAGGGTTCGGCCATTATCAGGCAACGCCCACACTGGGTTCTGGAGCTGAAGAATGGAGACCATACACCGACTCCGTATGACAGGCGGCTTAGACACACCAAAGCTCCCAGAAGGCAGAGAAACAGTCATTAACTTAGATGGAGAGGAAGTACTCTCACCAGGGGCAGCCTCTCCAACTGGCCCGAGGTTTTGGAGCTTAAGATCCCCTGGACAGAGGCCATCCAGGTGTTCCTCACAACAGCAGCGACATTGTATGCCCTTCTTATGGCTGATTTCAGGCTGCTGCTTTGCCAGCCCACTCTCAACAACCTTCTTAGGCTTCACACAGGTAGCTGCTTTAACGGGTAGAGGAACAGGAGGGTCACAGACGGTCATGGCTTGACGTGGGAGTTTCTTCACGGGTTTCGCCCGTCTGGAGCACCTCTCGGATCTAGATGGGGAAGACTTAACAGGAGCAGGAGGACAAGGCTTGTCAAAGACTTTACGGAAGGCCACCAGGAAGGCCTCCAAGTCCGTGATGATGGGATCCCCTGCTTCAAAAAAGGGGTTGATCCATAGCAAAGCATCTCCTCTTAGGTAGGACATTAAGTATCCAACCTTGAACAAATCAGAGGGGAAAGCAGAAGCATACCATTCGAAGTTCAGCATACACTGCTCCAGGAACACATGGCACTGCTTCGGATCCCCATAGTACCTTGGCGGATCCGCAGGAGCTTGCTTTTCATAGGCCAAAAGTTTATTAAAGATAGCATCAGAGACAATGATTGGTGCATCTTGCTCCGAGAACGAAAGGACATGGGACTCAGCGGAGGCCATGGCCTGTGCAAACTGTCATGCTCGCGCCCAGACTGGTTGGCGCGGGCGTGCGGGGGAGTGGCCCCACTGGACCACAGACCAAACCTCCCTGGAAGGGGCGTAACTAAGTAGCTTCCTAGGTGTTCGCTGGAGCCTCTGATGGTGAGGTCAGACTTGTGCAATAGGAAGCTACCAGGTACCACTCCAGGGTGGAGTCTGGTTGTGGCTGCTGATCCCACCGGGGAACGGAACATAGACAAGCAAGCGGGCACGGCTGGCACATAGGCAGGCAGACGGGTACAACAGGAACACTGTCAGGCAGGCGGGCACGGCTGGCTCTCTGGTAGGCAGGCGGGCACGGCTGGCTCTCTGGCAGGACTGGTGGACAAGACTGGTACACTGGAAGAACCGGTAGGGACCGGTCTGCAGGCAGGTATGTAGAACGGGTAAGAACCTGTTCAGACACCAGGACCTAGGAATAAGTAGATAAAGACCGCAAGAGCGGATGCAGAGCGAAAGCACAGGAGCTAGAGCCAAGAACAGAAATGCAGGAGGCGGAGCCAAGAGCTGGAGGCGGAGCCAAGTGCAGACAGGCAGGAGGCAGAGCCAAGAGCTGGCGGCGGAGCCAAGTGCAGGAGAAGTAGAACCGCAAAGAGCGGAGCCAGGTAGAACCGCAAGGAGCGGAGCCAGGTAGAACCGCAAGGAGCGGAGCCAGGTAGAACCGCAAGGAGCGGAGCCAGGTAGAACCGCAAGGAGCGGAGCCAGGTAGAACCGCAAGGAGCGGAGCCAGGTAGAACCGCAAGGAGCGGAGCCAGGTAGAACCGCAAGGAGCGGAGCCAGGTAGAACCGCAAGGAGCGGAGCCAGGTAGAACCGCAAGGAGCGGAGCCAGGTAGAACCGCAAGGAGCGGAGCCAGGTAGAACCGCAAGGAGCGGAGCCAGGTAGAACCGCAAGGAGCGGAGAGGAGCTGTGGGAGGGGTCTCTGCAGCAAAGCTGAGCAGAGCCACAAAGAATGTGGAGAGAAGCTGCAGCAAGGGATAACTGCAACAGCAGAAGATAAGCTGAGTAGAAAGGAGCAGAAACGCAGAAGTGAGGAGCAGAGGTAAAGTAACAAAGGTTCAGATCAGGCAGAGCTGCAAGAGTGCGGAGTGAAAGCAGACTGAGAATACAAGGAAAGACAACAGGGAAGGAAGCCAAAGACTAGGAGACAGAGATAAGACTAAGTACAGACAAGGCAATGGAACAAGACACAAGGACAAAGACACTGGGACCAGGATATACTGCCTCCTGGTGGGCGGACAACAAGACCAAGGAAATAACACAGAGAATCCTCCAGAGAGGGAGTAACTCAGAGAAAGGCCAGGCAAACTCAGAAGCAAGACACTAACTGAGCTAACACATTGCACAGGCCCAGACCACTGGGTGGAGCTGAACTAAATACTGGAGGTCTCCTGGCAATTGGTCAGGAACAGATTGGACAGATGCACCTGATTCCTATAAGAACCAGAGAGTTCAGGCGCCGCCCCTCTATACACAGAAACATGAAGCATGCAGAGAGCAGAGACACAGAACATGGAGCTGGCAAGAAACAGAAACCACATCATGGCCTGGAGCAGTGGGTAAGAGTGTGAGAAATGCGAGGCCATGCCGTGATGCCAGCAGAGTTGTTACAACTTCATTGTACTATGAGGGACCCTGTGCCATTGCCGTCGCCCAAGATTGGGCCCACCACCTGTCCAGGCAAACGGCACTCGCACGGGTGCTTGCGCCAGGTGGTGACCACGGCCCTGTGGGGGGAGTCAGACCATTTAGGGAGGTATAAAAATGGCCTATGGTGGACATTCAGCAGCTGCAAGTGGAGGAATTGGAGAAGTCAGTAAGAGGAGGCCAAAAGCAAGACATTTTTCAGGCAAGCTACGTGTCAGCAGGGGAATGTGGGGCAAAATAATTTGAAATCCATGATTGGTTCATTTTAATGAAGGTTAGATCAACATTTTGGGTGGCCAGACGTGTCCTTTTTTCGGTCAGTATTGAATCAGCAGCACTGAAGACTCTTTCTGATAGCACACTAGCAGCAGGGCAAGCGAGCTCCTGTAATACATATTCTGCCAATTCAGGCCAGGTGTCTATTTTAGATGCCCAGTAATCAAAGGGGTATGACCTGTGAGGGAGAACTTCGATAAGGGAGGAAAAATAGTTCGTAACCATACTGGACAAATGCTGTCTCCTGTCACTTTGAATCGATGCAGCAGTACCTGTCGCGTCAGCGGTCATTGCGAAATCACTCCACAACCTGGTCATAAAACCCCTCTGTCCAACGCCATTTTGGATTTGTGCACATCTAACACCTCTGCCATGTTGCCCCCTACGGCTCGTGTGAGAACCATCACCGCCGCTGTGTGCTGGGAATGCCTGAACCAAACGGTCTACAAGAGTTGCTTGTTTGGTAGCCAATATTTGCTCAAGGTTCTCATGTGGCATGATATTTTGTAATTTTCCTTTATATTGTGGATCCAGGAGGCAGGCCAACCAGTAGTCGTCATCGGTCATGATTTTGATAATGCGGGGGTCACTTTTTAGGATGCGCAAGGCATACTCAGCCATGTGGGCCAATGTTGCAGGTGTCAACTCACTGCTTGTGCTGGGTTGAGGAGCACTTTCTTGCAAATCAACATCACTTGTGTCCCGCAAAAACCCTGTACCTGACCTTGCAACGCCACCAGTTTCTATTGCCCCCTGAGAAGCTCCCTCCTCCCATAACTATTTATCCCCATCATCCTCCTCTTCGTCCGCCACCTCGTCCAGGAGAGTTCCCTGAGCAGACATTGGCTGACTGTCATCAAGGCTTCCCTCCTCCTTGGCTGCAGACGCCTGCTCCTTAATGTGCGTCAAACTTTGCATCAGCAGACCCATTAGTGGGATGCTCATGCTTATGATGGCGTCGTCTGCACTTACCAGCCGTGTGCATTCCTCAAAACACTGAAGGACTTGACAGAGGTCTTGTAGCTTCGACCACTGCACACCAGACAACTCAATGTCTGCCATCCAAGTGCCTGCCCGTGTATGTGTATCCTCCAACAAATTAATTACAGCACGCCTCTGTTCGCACAGCCTCTGAACCATGTGCAGTGTGGAGTTCCACCTTGTTGCAACGTCGATTATTAGGCGGTGCTGGGGGTTCAGCATACGGCTGGAGTGTACGGGCGACCGGCGGATGTGCGAGCAAAGTCTTCGCACCTTCAGGAGCAGGCCTGGTAACTCCGGATGACTTTTGAGGAAGCACTGCACCACCAGGTTCAAGGTGTGAGCCAGGCAAGGTATGTATTTCAGTTCTGAAAGGGCTATGGCAGCCATAAAATTCCTTCCGTTATCACTTACTCCCTTGCCTGCCTCAAGATGTACACTGCCCAGCCATGACTGAGTTTGTTGCTGCAAGTACTCGGCCAGTACTTCCGCGCTATGTCTGTTGTCACCCAAACACTTACAGTTATATGAAAAAGTTTGGGCACCCCTATTAATCTTAAGCTTAATATTTTATAAAAATTGTTTTTTTTGCAACAGCTATTTCAGTTTCATATATCTACTAACTGTTGGACACAGTAATGTTTCTGCCTTGAAATGAGGTTTATTGTATAACAGAAAATGTGCAATCTGCATTCAAACAAAATTTGACAGGTGCATAAGTATGGGCACCTCACCAGAAAAGTGACATTAATATTTAGTAGATCCTCCTTTTGCAAAAATAACAGCCTCTAGTCGCTTCCTGTAGCTTTTAATGAGTTCCTTGATCCTGGATGAAGGTATTTTTGACCATTCCTCTTTACAAAACAATTCCAGTTCAGATAAGTTTGATGGTCGCCGAGCATGGACAGTCCTCTTCAAGTGATCCCACAGATGTTCAATGATATTCAGGTCTGGGGACTGGGATGGCCATTCCAGAACAGTGTAATTGTTCCTCTGCATGAATGCCTGAGTAGATTTGGAGCGGTGTTTTGGATCATTGTCTTGCTGAAAGATCCATCCCCTGCGTAACTTCAACTTTGTCACTGATTCATGAACATTATTGTCAAGAATCTGCTGATACTGAGAGGAATCCATGTGTCCCTCAACTTTAACAAGATTCCCGATGCCGGCATTGGCCACACAGCCCCAAAGCATGATGGAACCTCCACTAAATTTTACTGTGGGTAGCAAGTGTTTTTCTTGGAATGCTGTGTTTTTTTGCCACCATGCATAACGCCTTTTTGTATGACCAAACAACTCAATCTTGTTGATGCTGCAGCTCTCTGGAGGTGGTCTGAGGATTATCCTTGACTGATCTCACTATTCTTCTTCTCTGCCTTTCTGATGTTTTTCTTGGCCTGCCACTTCTGGCCTTAACAAGAACTGTACCTGTGTTCTTCCATTTCCTTACTATGTTCCTCACAGTGGAAATTGACAGGTTAAATCTCTGAGACAGCTTTTTGTATCCTTCCCCTGAACAACTATGTTGAATAATCTTTGTTTTCAGATCATTTGACAGTTGTTTTGAAGAGCCCATGATGCCACTCTTCAGAGGAGATTCAAACAAGAGAACAACTTGCAAGTGGCCACTTTAAGTAGCTTTTCTCATGATTGCATACACCTGGCTATGAAGTTCAAAGCTCAATGAGGGTAGAAAACCAAAAAAAGTGCTTTAGTAAGTCAGTAAAAAGTAGGTAGGAGTATTTATAACAAGAAAATGATAAGGGTGCCCATACTTATGCACCTGTCAAATTTTGTTTGAATGCAGATTACACATTTTCTGTTAGTACAATAAACCTCCTTTCAAGGTAGAAACATTACTGTGTCCAACAGTTATTAGATATATGAAACTGAAATAGCAGTTGCAAAAAAAACAATTTTTATAAAACATTAAGCTTAAGATTAATAGGGGTGCCCAAACTTTTTCATATAACTATAATTTGTAACACAGCCTGCTGACGCTTACCACTAGCTGTTCGATAATGGGACACTTGTGAATTCTGCTCTTGGGCTCCCTCCGGTGGTTGTAAGTGGTAGCGTTGCTGTCTCTGAATCACAGCATTTATCAGGTGTTTTCACTTTTTGCAATTTGGACAGGGCTATTTAGTCTTGCTTCACCCTTTAGTCAGTGCCAGTTGGCCATTGTTCCTGTAGGATTCACATCCTTTCCTGGTTTCTCCTGCTTGCTGTTCCTTTCATCAAAGATAAGTTCTGGCTTTGCTTTTGCAGTCCACATGCTGTGGGCTTAATAGTTCAGTTCATTTCTACGTTTTTGTCCAGCTTGGTCTGTGCAAGGATTTGTTCAGCCATGCTGGTATCTCTGGAGATGCAGATATACCCTCCATATCCTTAGTTGGATGTGGAGATTTTGTACTTTCTGTGGTGGATATTTTCTAGTGTTTTTAATACTGACCGCATAGCACTCTGTTCTATCCTTTCTATCTAGCTAGTACTGCCTCCTTTGCTAAATCCTGATTTCAGTCTGCGTGTGTTATTTCCCTCTCCTCTCACAGTCAATATTTGTGGGGGGCTGTCTATCCTTTGGGAATTTTCTCTGAGGCAAGATAGTTTTCCCTTTTCTGTCTCTAGGGGTATTTAGACCTCCGGCTGTGACGAGGAGTCTAGGGAGTGTTAGGAACATCCCACGGCTACTTCTAGTTGCAGTGTTAAGTTCATGGTTTGCGGTCAGTACAGGTACCACCTTCTCCAGAGTGTTCCTCATTCTGCTCCTAGGCCACCAGTTCATAACAGTACAACTGGCCTACAATGAGTTAACCGCATCTCAGAAGAAAGGAAGGAAAGTGCTGAGCCATTTTTTTTTCTGTAGTCTGTTGTGTTTTTTTTTCTCTTCCCTCTTTGCCTCTGGGTGGCTCAGGAGTTCGGCGCTGGTATGGATGTTCAGGAATTGGCTTCTCGTGTGGATCAACTTGCTGCTAGAGTACAGGGTATTTCCGATTATATCGTTCAGACTCCAGTTTTAGAGCCTAGAATTCCAACTCCTGATTTGTTTTTTGGGGATAGGTCCAAATTTCTGACCTTTAAAATAACTGTAAACTGTTTTTTTCTCTGAAACCCCGTTCCTCTGGTGATCCCATCCAGCAGGTTAAAATTACTATATCTCTGCTGCGTGGTGACCCCCAGGATTGGGCATTTGCCCTGGAACCTGGGAATCCGGCGTTGCTTAATGTAGACACCTTTTTTCAGGCGCTTGGGTTATTGTATGACGAACCTAATTCAGTGGATCATGCTGAGAAGACCTTGTTGGCCCTGTCTCAGGGCCAAGAAGCGGCAGAATCATATTGCCAGAAGTTTAGAAAATGGTCTGTACTGACTAAATGGAATGAGGATGCCTTGGCGGCAATCTTCAGAAAGGGTCTTTCTGAATCCGTTAAAGATGTTATGGTGGGGTTCCCCACGCCTGTTGGTCTGAGTGATTCTATGTCTCTGGCCATTCAGATTGATTGGCGCTTGCGCGAGCGCAGAGTTGTGCACACTATGGCATTGTCTTCCGAGCGGAGTCCTGAGCCTAGGCAGTGTGATAGGATTCTGTCTAGAGCTGAACGACAAGGATTCAGACGTCAGAATAGGTTGTGTTTTTACTGCGGCGATTCTGCTCATGTTATTTCTGATTGCCCTAAGCGTACCAAGAGAATCGCTGGTTCTGTTACCATCAGTACTGTACAACCTAAATTTCTGTTATCTGTGACCCTGATCTGCTCATTATCGTCATTTTCTGTCATGGCATTTGTGGATTCAGGCGCCGCTCTAAATTTAATGGACTTAGAATTTGCCAGACGTTGTGGTTTCCCCTTGCAGCCTTTGCAGAGTCCTATTCCTTTGAGGGGCATTGATGCTACACCGTTGGCTAAAAATAAACCTCAGTTTTGGACACAGCTAACCATGTGCATGGCGCCAGCCCATCAGGAAGATTGTCGTTTTCTGGTGTTGCATAATTTGCATGATGCTATTGTGCTGGGTTTCCCATGGTTACAGGTGCATAATCCGGTATTAGATTGGAAATCTATGTCTGTGACTAGTTGGGGTTGTCAGGGGGTTCATGATGACGTTCCTGTGATGTCAATTGCCTCCTCCCCCTCTTCTGAAATTCCTGAGTTTTTGTCAGATTTCCAGGATGTATTCAATGAGCCCAAGTCCAGTTCCCTTCCACCGCATAGGGACTGTGATTGTGCTATTGACTTGATTCCAGGCTGTAAGTTCCCTAAAGGCCGACTTTTCAACCTGTCTGTGCCAGAACATACCGCCATGCGGAGCTATGTGAAGGAGTCCTTGGAGAAGGGGCATATTCGGCCATCTTCTTCACCATTGGGAGCAGGTTTTTTCTTTGTTGCCAAAAAAGATGGCTCCTTGAGACCCTGTATTCATTATCGCCTCTTGAATAAGATCACGGTCAAATTCCAATACCCTTTGCCTTTGCTTTCTGATCTGTTTGCTAGGATTCAGGGGGCTAGTTGGTTTACTAAGATTGACCTTCGAGGGGCATATAATCTGGTTCGTATTAAGCAGGGGGACGAATGGAAAACTGCGTTTAATACGCCCGAAGGCCATTTTGAATACCTTGTGATGCCATTCGGACTCTCTAATGCTCCATCTGTGTTTCAGTCCTTCATGCATGATATATTTCGGAATTATCTTGATAAATTCATGATTGTATATTTGGATGATATTTTGATTTTTTCAGATGATTGGGAGTCTCATGTGAAACAAGTCAGGTTTGTGAAGGGGTCTAAGTGCCTCTTTGGAGTACAGAAGATTTCTTTTTTGGGCTTCATTTTTTCTCCCTCATCTATAGAAATGGATCCGGTTAAGGTTCAGGCCATTCATGATTGGATCCAGCCCACATCAGTGAAGAGCCTTCAGAAATTTTTGGGCTTTGCTAATTTTTATCGCCGTTTCATTGCCAACTTCTCTAGGGTGGTTAAACCTCTGACCGATTTGACGAAGAAAGGCGCTGATGTGACGAATTGGTCCTCTGCGGCTGTTTCTGCCTTTCAGGAGCTTAAACGCCGATTTACTTCTGCCCCTGTGTTGCGTCAGCCGGATGTTTCTCTTCCTTTTCAGGTTGAGGTTGACGCTTCTGAGATTGGGGCAGGGGCCGTTTTGTCTCAGAGGAATTCTGATGGTTCCTTGATGAAACCGTGTGCTTTCTTTTCTCGAAAGTTTTCGCCTGCGGAACGCAATTATGATGTCGGCAATCGTGAGTTGTTGGCTATGAAATGGGCATTTGAGGAGTGGCGACATTGGCTTGAGGGGGCCAAGCACCATATTGTGGTCTTGACCAATCAAAAGAATCTGATTTATCTCGAGTCTGACAAACGGCTGAATCCTAGACAGGCCCGATGGTCCCTGTTTTTTTCCCGTTTTGATTTTGTGGTCTCGTATCTTCCGGGTTCTAAGAATGTTAAGGCTTATGCCCTCTCTAGGAGCTTTTTGCCTGATTCTCCTGGGGTCCTTGAGCCGGTCGGTATTCTGAAGGAAGCGGTGATTCTTTCTGCCATCTCCCCTGATTTACGACGGGTTCTTCAGAAATTTCAAGCTGATAAACCTGACCGCGGTCCAGTGGGGAAATTGTTTGTTCCTGACAGATGGACTAGTAAAGTGATTTCGGAGGTTCATTGTTCTCTGTTGGCCGGTCATCCTGGGATTTTTTGTACCAGAGATTTGGTGGGTAGGTCCTTTTGGTGGCCTTCTTTGTCACGGGATGTGCGTTCTTTTGTGCAGTCTTGTGGGACTTGTGCGCGGGCCAAGCCTTGCTGTTCCCGCGCTAGTGGGTTGCTTTTGCCTTTGCCGGTCCCTGAGAGGCCTTGGACGCATATTTCTATGGATTTTATTTCGGATCTTCTGGTTTCCCAGAGGATGTCAGTTATCTGGGTGGTTTGTGACCAGTTTTCTAAGATGGTTCATTTGGTACCTTTGCCTAAGTTGCCTTCCTCTTCTGATTTGGTTCCGTTGTTTTTTCAGCATGTGGTTCGTTTGCATGGCATTCCGGAGAACATTGTGTCCGATAGAGGTTCCCAGTTTGTTTCTAGGTTTTGGCGGGCCTTTTGTGCTAGGCTGGGCATTGATTTGTCATTTTCTTCCGCATTTCATCCTCAGACAAATGGCCAAACCGAGCGAACTAATCAGACTTTGGAAACTTATTTGAGATGCTTTGTGTCTGCTGATCAGGATGATTTGGCTTTCTTGCCATTGGCCGAGTTTGCCCTTAATAATCGGGCTAGTTCTGCTACCTTGGTTTCACCCTTCTTTTGTAACTCTGGTTTTCATCCTCGTTTTTCTTCAGGGCAGGTTGAGCCTTCGGATTGTCCTGGGGTGGACTCTGTGGTTGACAGGTTGCAGCAAATTTGGGCTCATGTTGTTGACAATTTGGTGTTGTCTCAGGAAGGGGCTCAGCGTTTTGCTAACCGTCATCGCTGTGTTGTTTCCCGGCTTCGGGTTGGGGATTTGGTCTGGTTGTCTTCCCGTCATGTCCCTATGAAGGTTTCTTCCCCTAAGTTTAAGCCTCGGTTTATTGGCCCTTATAGGATTTCTGAGATTATCAATCCAGTGTCTTTTCGTTTGGCCCTTCCAGCCTCTTTTTCCATCCATAATGTTTTTTATAGATCTTTGTTGCGGAAATATGTGGTGCCCGTTGTTCCCTCTGTTGATCCTCCTGCCCCGGTGTTGATTGATGGGGAGTTGGAGTATGTGGTTGAGAAGATTTTGGATTCTCATTTTTCGAGGCGGAGGCTTCAGTATCTTGTCAAATGGAAGGGTTATGGCCAGGAGGATAATTCTTGGGTTGTTGCCTCCGATGTTCATGCTGATGATTTGGTTCGTGCCTTTCATTTGGCTCGTCCGGATCGGCCTGGGGGCTCTGGTGAGGGTTCGGTGACCCCTCCTCAAGGGGGGGGTACTGTTGTGAATTCTGCTCTTGGGCTCCCTCCGGTGGTTGTAAGTGGTAGCGCTGCTGTCTCTGAATCACAACATTTATCAGGTGTTTTCACTTTTTGCAATTTGGACAGGGATATTTAGTCTTGCTTCACCCTTTAGTCAGTGCCAGTTGGCCATTGTTCCTGTAGGATTCACATCCTTTCCTGGTTTCTCCTGCTTGCTGTTCCTTTCATCAAAGATAAGTTCTGGCTTTGCTTTTGCAGTCCACATGCTGTGGGCTTAATAGTTCAGTTCATTTCTACGTTTTTGTCCAGCTTGGTCTGTGCAAGGATTTGTTCAGCCATGCTGGTATCTCTGGAGATGCAGATATACCCTTCATATCCTTAGTTGGATGTGGAGATTTTGTACTTTCTGTGGTGGATATTTTCTAGTGTTTTTAATACTGACCGCATAGCACTCTGTTCTATCCTTTCTATCTAGCTAGTACTGCCTCCTTTGCTAAATCCTGATTTCAGTCTGCGTGTGTTATTTCCCTCTCCTCTCACAGTCAATATTTGTGGGGGGCTGTCTATCCTTTGGGAATTTTCTCTGAGGCAAGATAGTTTTCCCTTTTCTGTCTCTAGGGGTATTTAGACCTCCGGCTGTGACGAGGTGTCTAGGGAGTGTTAGGAACATCCCACGGCTGCTTCTAGTTGCGGTGTTAAGTTCAAGGTTTGCGGTCAGTACAGGTACCACCTTCTCCAGAGTGTTCCTCATGCTGCTCCTAGGCCACCAGTTCATAACAGGGCACCTCGTGTGCAACACTGGCAGCTGCGGATGGAGTGGTCGTGCGACTGCGCTCTGTGGACGAGCTTTCGCTTCTGGAGGAGGAGGAGGAGGGGTGGCGAACACCTACAGCCAACTGTTTCCTAGACGGTGGGCTAGGCAGAACTGTCCCACTATGGCTGTCCCCTGTGGACCCTGCATCCACCACATTAACCCAGTGCGCCGTGTTGGACACGTAACATCCCTGGCCATACCTACTGGTCCATGCATTTGTTGTGAGGTGCACCTTTCCACTGACTGATTGCCTCAGTGCATGGACAATGAGGTCTTTGACATGCTGGTGGAGGGCTGGGATGGCTTTTCTCGCAAAGAAGTGCCAACTGGGTAGGTCATAGCGTGGTACTGCGTAGGCCATCAGGGCTTTGAAAGCTTCGCTTTCAACCAACCGGTAGGGCATCATCTCTAACGAGATTAGTATAGCAGTGTGGGCATTCAAACCCTGTGTACGCAGATGAGAGGATGAGTACTTTCTTTTCCTAACGAGAGTCTCTTGTAGGGTGAGCTGAACTGGAGCGCTGCATATGGTGGAACTAGCGGTGGTGGTGGTGGACATGGCGGATTGAGAGAGGGTTGGTGATGGTATTCTTGATGTTGGCCTACATACAGTGTTTCCTACCAATAACCTTGTGATTCCCTGACTGCTTTGGCCTTGCGACGATACCTCCACATTTGCTGCTGGTGGTGTCCTAACCTGTGGGCTTACAGTGAGGGAAGCAATGTAGCGTTGCTGACTACCTTCATTCTGAGCAGGTGCACCAAAGGTACGTGACGTTTGGTAGTTAGTCCAGGCTTGCAAGTGCATGCTGGTTAAATGTCTAAGCATGCACGTTGTATTTAAATTTTGAAGATTATTCCCTCTGCTAAAGGTCTTTGAGCATTTCTTACAGATAACTTTTGACTGATCATTCGGATCTTGGTTAAAGAATTGCCACACTGCACTCTTCCTACTATGGAATACCTTTTCAGGCATTGCACGCTGTACTACTTTCACCGGATGGCCACGCTGTCCTAAAACTAACAGGACTGAAGTATATCCACTTTGTGAGAATTTGAATCTCACTTTTTTTTGGGAGACTGAACCAAAACTCAGGCCCAGTGTATGAAACAACACAATGTAAGTGGCAGAAAGTGGCTGGCTGATATATGACAAACTAACAGGACTGAAGTATATCCACTTTGTGAGAATTTGAATCTCACTTTTTTTTTTTGGAGTCTGAACCTAAACTCAGGCCCAGTGTATAAAACAACACAATGTACGTGGCAGAAAGTGGCTGGCTGATATACAACAAACTAACAGGACTGAAGTATATCCACTTTGTGAGAATTTGAATCTCACTTTTTTGGGGGGAGACTGAACCAAAACTCAGGCCCAGTGTATAAAACAACACAATGTAAGTGGCAGAAAGTGGCTGGCTGATATATGACAAACTAACAGGACTGAAGTATATCCACTTTGTGAGAATTTGAATCTCACTTTTTTTTGGGAGACTGAACCAAAACTCAGGCCCAGTGTATAAAACAACACAATGTAAGTGGCTGGAAGATATATGAAAAAATACGAGGACTGGAGTACAATTTCAATCTCCCTACAATGATCTCAGGACAAGTATGGCAGCAATAAAAAGGACTGCTGCACACAAAAGTGTGGACAAATAAACAAGATAACTGCAGAAAAGAGCAACAGGATTTTTGCTTTTAAAAAAGCAGTTGGTTTGCACAACAGTGTGCAAACAGCAATGCAGCTATCAGGGAGCCTTATAAGGCAGCCTAATAAGCTACACAGCTGATGCACAAAAATATACCCTCTACTGTCCCTGCAAGAAAAAGGTGGTGTTGGACAGTGGAAATCCCTACAGCACAAGCAGTTTTGGGGTTAACCCCTTAACGACCTTTGACGCATACGCTGCGTCATGAAAGTCGGTGCCAAAGCGACCTATGACGCAGCGTATGCGTCATGGAATGATCGCGTCCCTGCAGATCGGGTGAAAGGGTTAACTCCGATTTTACCCGATCTGCAGAGACAGGGGGAGTGGTGCTTCAGCCCAGGGGGGGTGGCTTCACCCCCCCGTGGCTACGATCGCTCTGATTGGCTGTTGAAAGTGAAACTGCCAATCAGAGCGATTTGTAATATTTCACCTAAAAAACTGGTGAAATATTACAATCCAGCCATGGCCGATGCTGCAATATCATCGGCCATGGCTGGAAATACTCAAGTGCCCCCCCCCCCACACCCACCGATCGCCCCCCCAGTCCTCCGTTATGGGGTCCGGTCCCCTCCGTCCGCCTGCCGGCTCCCCCGTCCTCCTGTCCGCTCCCTCCTTGCTCAGATCCCCCCCCCCCTGTGCTCCGATCACCCCCCCTGTGCTCCGATCCACCCCCCCACCACCCCTTCATACTTACCGATCCTCCCGGTGTCCGGCCGTCTCCTCGCTGGGCGCCGCCATCTTGGAAAATGGCGGGCGCATGCTCAGTGCGCCCGCCGAATCTGCCAGTTGGCAGATTCCTTACAAGTACATTTTGATCGCTGTGGTAGGTTCTATCACAGCGATCAAAATAAAAAAAATAATAAATAACCCCCCCCCCTTTATCACCCCCATAGGGACAATAATAAAATAAAGAAATTTTTTTTTTCTTTTTCCACTAGGGTTAGGGTTAGAACTAGGGTTAGAACTAGGGGTAGGGTTAGGGGTAGGGTTAGGGTTAGGGGTAGGGTTAGGGTTAGGGGTAGGGTTAGGGTTACGGGTAGGGTTAGGGGTAGGGTTATGGCATGTGCACACAGAGCGGATCGGCCGCGGATCCGCAGCGGATCCGCAGCGGATCGGCCGCGGATCCGCAGCGGATCGGCCGCGGATCCGCAGCGGATCGGCCGCGGATCCGCAGCGGATCGGCCGCGGATCCGCAGCGGATCGGCCGCGGATCCGCAGCGGATTGGCCGCGGATCCGCAGCGGATTGGCCGCTGCGAATTCGAAGCAGTTTTCCATCAGGTTTACAGTACCATGTACACCTAAGGAAAACCAAATCCGCTGTGCCCATGGTGCGGAAAATTCCGTGCAGAAACGCTGCGTTGTATTTTCCGCAGAATGTCAATTCTTTGTGCGGATTCCGCAGCGTTTTACACCTGTTCCTCAATAGGAATCCGCAGGTCAAATCCGCACAAAAAAACACTAGAAATCTGCTGTAAATCCGCAGGTAAAACGCAGTGCCTTTTACCTGCAGATTTTTCAAAAATCATGCGGAAAAATCTCACACGAATCCGCAACGTGGGCACATAGCCTTAGGGTTAGGGTTGGAATTAGAGTTAGAGTTGGAATTAGGGCTAGGGTTTGAAATAGGGTTAAGATTAGGCTTGTGGTTAGGGTTACGGATAGGGTTAGGGGTGTGTTGGGGTTACAGTTGTGGTTAGGGTTGGGATTAGGGTTACGGTTGGGATTAGGGTTAGGATTAGGGTTGGAATTAGGGTTACGGGTGTGTTGCGGTTAGGGTTGTGGTTAGGGGTGTGTTGGGGTTAGGGTTGTGATTAGGGTTATGGCTACAGTTGGGATTAGGATTAGGGGTGTGTTGGGGTTAGTGTTGAAGTTAGAATTGAGGGGTTTCCACTGTTTAGGCACATCAGGGGTCTCCAAACGCAACATGGCGCCACCATTGATTCCAGCCAATCTTGCGTTCAAAAAGTCAAATGGTGCTCCCGCCCTTCCAAGCCCCGACGTGCGCCCAAACAGTGGTTTACCCCCACATTTGGGGTACCAGCGTACTCAGGACAAACTGGGCAACAACTGTTGGGGTCCAATTTCTCCTGTTACCCTTGCAAAAATAAAAAATTACTTGCTAAAACATAATTTTTGAGGAAAGAACAATTATTTTTTATTTTCACGGCTCTGCGTTATAAACTTCTGTGAAGCACTTGGGGGTTGAAAGTGCTCACCACACATCTAGATTAGTTCCTTGGGGGTCTAGTTTCCAAAATGGGGTCACTTGTGGGGTGTTTCTACTGTTTAGGCACATCAGGGGCTCTGCAAATGCAATGTGACGCCCGCAGACCATTCCATCAAAGTCTGCATTTCAAATGTCACTACTTCCCTTCCGAGCCCTGACGTGTGCCCAAACAGTGGTTTACCCCCACATATGGGGTATCAGCGTACTCACAACAAACTGGGCAACAAATATTGGGGTCCAAATTCTCCTGTTACCCTTGTGAAAATAAAAAATTGCTTGCTAAAACATCTTTTTTGAGGAAAGAAAAATGATTTTTTATTTTCACGGCTCTGCGTTGTAAACTTCTGTGAAGCACTTGGGGATTGAAAGTGCTCACCACACATCTAGATTAGTTCCTTGGGGGGTCTAGTTTCCAAAATGGGGTCACTTGTGGGGGGTTTCTACTGTTTAGGCATATCAGGGGCTCTGCAAACGTAACATGATGCCCGCAGACCATTCCATCAAAGTCTGCATTCCAAAACGTCACTACTTCCCTTCCGAGCCCTGACGTGTGCCCAAACAGTGGTTTACCCCCACATATGGGGTATCAGCGTACTCACAACAAACTGGGCAACAAATATTGGGGTCCAAATTCTCCTGTTACCCTTGTGAAAATAAAAAATTGCTTGCTAAAACATCTTTTTTGAGGAAAGAAAAATGATTTTTTATTTTCACGGCTCTGCGTTGTAAACTTCTGTGAAGCACTTGGGGATTGAAAGTGCTCACCACACATCTAGATTAGTTCCTTGGGGGGTCTAGTTTCCAAAATGGGGTCACTTGTGGGGGGTTTCTACTGTTTAGGCATATCAGGGGCTCTGCAAACGTAACATGATGCCCGCAGACCATTCCATCAAAGTCTGCATTCCAAAACGTCACTACTTCCCTTCCGAGCCCTGACGTGTGCCCAAACAGTGGTTTACCCCCACATATGGGGTATCAGCGTACTCACAACAAACTGGGCAACAAATATTGGGGTCCAAATTCTCCTGTTACCCTTGTGAAAATAAAAAATTGCTTGCTAAAACATCTTTTTTGAGGAAAGAAAAATGATTTTTTATTTTCACAGCTCTGCGTTGTAAACTTCTGTGAAGCACTTGGGGATTGAAAGTGCTCACCACACATCTAGATTAGTTCCTTGGGGGGTCTAGTTTTCAAAATGGGGTCACTTGTGGGGGGTTTCTACTGTTTAGGCATATCAGGGGCTCTGCAAACGTAACATGATGCCCGCAGACCATTCCATCAAAGTCTGCATTCCAAAACGTCACTACTTCCCTTCCGAGCCCCGGCATGTGCCCAAACAGTGGTTTACCCCCACATATGGGGTATCAGCGTACTCAGGAGAAACTGGACAACAACTTTTGGGGTCCAATTTCTCCTGTTACTCTTGCAAAAATAAAAAATTCTGGGCTAAAAAAATATTTTTGAGGAAAGGAAACACGTTTATTATTTTCACGGCTCTGCGTTATAAACTTCTGTGAAGCACTTGGGGGTTAAAAGTGCTCACCACACATCTAGATAAGTTCCCTTGGGGGTCTAGTTTCCAAAATGGAGTCACTTGTGGGGAGTTCCTACTGTTTAGGCACATCAGGGGCTCTGCAAACGCAACCTGACGCCCGCAGAGCATTCCATCAAAGTCTGCATTTCAAAACGTCACTACTTCCCTTCCGAACCCCGACGTGTGCCAAAACAATGGTTTACCCCCACATATGGGGTATCAGCCTACTCAGGAGAAACTGGACAACAACATTTGGGGTCCAATTTCTCCTGTTACCCTTGGGAAAATAAAAAATTGTGGGCTAAAAAATCATTTTTGAGAAAAGAAAAATTATTTTTTATTTTCATGGCTCTGCGTTATAAACTTCTGTGAAGCACTTGGGGGTTCAAAGTGCTCACCACACATCTAGATTAGTTCCTTTGGAGGTCTAGTTTCCAAAATGGGGTCACTTGTGCTGGAGCTCCAATGTTTAGGCACACAGGGGCTCTCCAAACGCGACATGGTGTCCGCTAATGATTGGAGCTAATTTTCCATTCAAAAAGCCAAATGGCGTGCCTTCCCTTCCGAGCCCTGCCGTGCGCCCAAACAGTGGTTTACCCCCACATATGGGGTATCATCGTACTCAGGACAAACTGGACAACAACATTTGGGGTCCAATTTCTCCTATTATCCTTGGGAAAATAAAAAATTCTGGGCTAAAAATAATTTTTGAGGAAAGAAAAATTATTTTTTTATTTTCACAGCTCTGCGTTACAAACTTCTGTGAAGCACCTGGGGGTTGTAAGTGCTCACTATGCATCTAGCTAAGTTCCTTGGGGGGTCTAGTTTCCAAAATGGGGTCACTTGTAGGGGAGCTCCAATGTTTAGGCACACAGGGGCTCTCCAAACGCGACATGGTGTCCGCTAACGATTGGAGCTAATTTTCCATTCAAAAAGTCAAATGGCACGCCTCCCCTTCCGAGCCTTGCCGTGCACCCAAACAGTGGTTTACCCCCACATATGAGGTATCGGCATACTCAGGAGAAATTGCCCAACAAATTTTAGGATCCATTTTATCCTGTTGCCCATGTGAAAATGAAAGAATTGAGGCTAAAAGAAATTCTGTGTGAAAAAAAAGTACTTTTTCATTTTTGCGGATCAATTTGTGAAGCACCTGGGGGTTTAAAGTGCTCACTATGCCTCTAGATGAGTTCCTTGGGGGATCTAGTTTCCAAAATGGGGTCACTTGTGGAGGAGCTCCAATGTTTAGGCACACAGGGGCTTTCCAAACGCGATATGGTGTCCGCTAACGATGGAGATAATTTTTCATTCAAAAAGTCAAATGGCGCTCCTTCCCTTCCGAGCCTTACCATGTGCCCAAACAGTGGTTTACCCCCACATGTGAGGTATTGGTGTACTCAGGAGAAATTGCCCAACAAAATTTAGGATCCATTTTATCCTGTTGCCCATGTGAAAATGAAAAAATTGAGGCTAAAATAATTTTTTTGTGAAAAAAAAGTACTTTTTCATTTTTACGGATCAATTTGTGAAGCACCTGGGGGTTTAAAGTGCTCACTATGCTTCTAGATAAGTTCCTTGGGGGGTCTAGTTTCCAAAATGGGGTCACTTGTGGGGGAGCTCCAATGTTTAGGCACACGGGGGCTCTCCAAATGTGACATGGTGTCCGCTAAAGATTGGAGCCAATTTTTCATTCAAAAAGTCAAATGGCGCTCCTTCCCTTCCGAGCCCTGCCGTGCGCCCAAACAGTGGTTTACCCCCACATATGAGGTATCAGCGTACTCAGGACAAATTGGACAACAACGTCCGTGGTCCAGTTTCTCCTTTTACCGCTGGGAAAATAAAAAAATTGTTGCTAAAAGATCATTTTTGTGACTAAAAAGTTAAATGTTCATTTTTTACTTCCATGTTGCTTCTGCTGCTGTGAAACACCTGAAGGGTTAATAAACTTCTTGAATGTGGTTTTGAGCACCTTGAGGGGTGCAGTTTTTAGAATGGTGTCACTTTTGGGTATTTTCAGCCATATAGAACCCTCAAAATGACTTCAAATGTGAGGTGGTCCCTAAAAAAAATGGTTTTGTAAATTTTGTTGTAAAAATGAGAAATCACTGGTCAAATTTTAACCCTTATAACTTCCTAGCAAAAAAAAAAATTGTTTCCAAAATTGTGCTGATGTAAAGTAGACATGTGGGAAACGTTATTTATTAACTATTTTGTGTCACATAACTCTCTGGTTTAACAGAATAAAAATTCAAAATGTGAAAATTGCGAAATTTTCAAATTTTTTGCCAAATTTCCATTTTTTTCACAAATAAACTCAGAAATTATCGACCTAAATTTACCACTAACATGAAGCCCAATATGTCACGAAAAAAACAATCTCAGAATCGCTAGGATCCGTTGAAGCGTTCCTGAGTTATTACCTCATAAAGGGACACTGGTCAGAATTGCAAAAAACGGCAAGGTCATTAAGGCCAAAATAGGCTGGGTCATGAAGGGGTTAATCTTCCCTCCCTAACTATATCCCTTCTTCTGATGAAGCTGCAGCAACCTCTCCCTATGCTAAGATCGGCAGAAGTAAGATGGCGGTCGGCGTGCACGCCCCTTTGTAGCCCCTGTGACGCTGCAGAAAGCAAGCCAATCACTGTCTTGCCCTTCTCTAAGATGGTGGGGACCGAGACCTATGTCACCACACTGCCCACACTCTTCGTCCTCCTTCATTGGTTGAAAAATGGCGCTGAAAGCGTCATACAAAATGCGACTTTTGCTCGCAGATCGCCGACCTCATGGCCGATCCTACACTAGGATCGGGTCGGGTTTCATGAAACCCGACTTTGCTGAAAGTCGGCGATTTTTGAATTTGTCCAATTCGTTTCGCTCAACCCTACTGGTATCTACCACTGACCATATGGTCGTAATATCAATGTTGGTCTTTATATAGAGATTATTTTCTGTAACAGCGTGGTCATCTGCTGAGGTTCTCCTACATCCACTATTAAGGTGCGTCACCCAGCTGTAATCAAGGTTACCTGGTTAGGGGCCCAGTCAGAAGTTTTGCCCCCCTTTGAACCAAAAACCCTGGCTATGCCTCTGGGTAAAAATAATATAATCAGCTATACTCACTATCCACTGCTCCTGTGCTGGATCTTCACTGCGTCTCCAAGTTTTACTTGACAGGTTGGAGAGGACATGTGAAGTCTACTTCTAATCACGAAACTTAGGCTGCTTTCACACATCAGGTTTTTGCCGTCAGGCTAAGTCCGGCGGCGCGACGGATCCGGCGTAATTTGTGAAAAACTGATGCAATGGATCTGGTTTTCCGCTGGGTCCGACTAGTGGATCCGACAAAAAAACAGATCCGTGGCATCAGATTTTCACCCGTTTCGTCCGGTTTTTTATCCGTTTTACGACGGATTACGACGGATCTGGTTTTTAAAAACTCCCATAAGAGGCTCCCAAATCTTATTGGCTACTGAAAACCTATATATACAGTGTTCCTACAGCCCATCTTTGACAGGTTGTAGAGCAAGTGGCGAAGATGGAAGGCATGATGGCAAACATTCTGAAGATTTCTGTGGATTTTACTTTTGAGGCGAATCGTTTGAAAGCGATTGTTCTGGCGAAGGAGAGAGAGAGAGAGAGACAGAGCTGCATGCGTCTGTGCCGACGGCGTTTTTGGATTCACCCAAGAACAGCACAGAGAATGATGCGTGGGGTTTATTCTACTTTATACATGGAGTTACGAGGAAACCCGAGAAGTTTTTCAGCTACGTGCAGATGAAAGCAGAGAACTTCAACTTGTTGGTGGAACGGATTGGACACCTCATCGCAAGAAGTGATACATATTGCTGCTTCTCAGTTTCACCGGTGGAGCGTCTGATGGTGACTCTTAGGTAAGCCATTTTTATTGTATCTCCTACTGTTAAAGCACACTTAGAACTGTAATGTTGTTGCTGGTATTTTTTTAATAATTATTTTTATTGCATCTCCTACTATTAAAGCTGACTTATAACTGTAATGTTATTGCTGGTATTTTGTACAAATTTTTGCTTTATTTTTTTTTCACAGATTCCTTGCAACTGGAGAATCAGTGTTGTCACTACATTTTTAGTTTAAACTTGAAATTTCCACCATATCGCACTCTTGCCATGCATTGTGGGACTTTTTACATGGCGAATGTATACCACAAAGGAGAGTTGGCTGGAAATAGCAGAAAAATGTCACCAAATTTGTCAGTTTCCCAATTGCTTGGGTGCAGTGGACGGGAAACATATCCGCATCGTCAAACCTGCTGCATCTGGATCTGAATATTTTAACTCCAAAAAATATTTCCTTATTGTGCTCATGGCCATCGCAGACGCAGAATACAAATTTATAGGGGTCGATATTGGGGCCTATGGCTGCTCCAATGATTCACAAGTTTTTAAAGTGTCTGCAATGGGGAGTCATCTCTATGGAAACACCTTCCACTTTCCACCACCAAGACGGCTGCCTGAAACCGCGGGGCCACCAATGCTGTTTGTATGTGTTGGAGATGAAGTGTTCCAACTCTCGGAACACCTGCTGAAGCCATACTCAAGTAGTGGATTGACGCCAACTAAGGGTATGTGCGTAGAAAGGTCCACAGCGGATTTTTCTGCAGCGGATTTGATAAATCTGCAGGGCAAAAGCACTGCTTTTTTCCTGCGGATTTATTGCGGATTTACCATGGATTTACCGTGGTTTTTGTGCGGATTTCACCTGCGGTTTTACACCTGCGGATTTCTATTATGGAGCAGGTGTAAAACCGCTGTGGAATCCGCACAAAGAATTGACATGCTGCGGAATGTAAACCGCTGCGTTTCCGCATGTTTTTTTTTCCGCAGCATGTGCACTGCGGATTGCGTTTCCCATAGGTTTACATTGTACTGTAAACGCATGGGAAACTGCTGCGGACCCGCAGCTGCGGAAGCGCTGCGGATCCCCAGCAAAATCCTCAGCGTGTGCACATACCCTAAGAGTTTTTAATTACCGCCTAACACGAGCACGAAGAATGGTGGAGTGCGCTTTTGGGATTCTAACAGCCAAATGGCGAGTTCTGTTGACCGCTGTCAACCTCACGACTGATACTGTTGACAAGGTGGTGAAAGCTTGTGTGGTCCTGCACAATTTTATTATATGCAAGGAACAGATTTCCATTGATGACCACTTTGAAGAAACCACCTTGCATGATTATCAGAACATTACTTATAGAAGTTCTGTGTCCAGAATGAGAGACAAATTTGCTGAATACTTTATTTCACCTCCAGGAAGAGTACACTGGCAGGATGAGATAGTTTGAAAAATTAGTCTTGACCCTTGTTACCCAAAGTATTGGACATGGTTTGGTTTTAACCAAAGTACTGTACCTGTTTTACCCAAAGTATTGTACCAGTTTTACCCAAAGTATTGTACCTGGTTGGGTTTTACCCAAAGTATTGTACCTGTTTTACCCTAATTATTGTACCTGTTTTACCCAAAGTATTTAACCTTATAATTTAATAAATGAAACACAAAATTTTTAAACCAAATGTACAGAATTTTTATAAATTTACATAGTTTGGGGTGGAGATAATACTGGAGGGGCTGTCAGATAGGGACACTTCGACAGTGGGAGTGTGGAGAGAGGATTGTGGTGGTGACGGATCAGGAGGAAAAACAGAAGGTGAAGGGTTGGAGAAAGAAAGAGAACGTGTGGACATAAAACTGGGAGTAGTGTTGGGAATTTGGAAGGTTTGAGGGGTGGAGTGAAGGGATTGGGAGGAAGAAGAGGTGGTGGGTGGAGAAGAGGGTTGTGTTTGGGGTATGATGGGTGAGGAAGGAGACTGGTGGTAGTGGGCAGGGAGTAGAGGTTGGGCAAAGAGTGGAGGCGCAGATGATGTGGTTGGGAACTGGTATGGGGCAGAATGCTGGTATGGGGCAGCATGCTAGGATGGGGCAGAATCCTGGTATGGGGCAGAATGCTGGTATTGCATAGGAGGGGGAGGAGGGACATTGGCTTGAGGGAGGGCAGGTGCGGGAGGAACTACCAGGGCGGGTGGAAGGGCTTGGGATGTAACATGCACTTGGGCAAATAGGCAGGCTTGCATTACATGCATCTGCTGGTCAGGAGATAGCTTGTCTATGCGCTCGAGTACTGCCTGGAAAAAGGAGTGACTTGGTGATTTACTTGCATCTGAATGCATCCTATCCAGACGTGTGTGCAACTCAAAAATATTGTTGTTGAGCAAATTAAATCCTGCAATCACTTGCTCAGACAACAGTTTGAGACAGTTCTGGGAGGCTGCATTCAGATGCAAGAACTCGGGCGTATAGCTCTTTTCCTGACCCCTCTGGCGCTGCCGCCCAGAACCCACAGGTGTTCTAGAGGTGGCAGCAGTGTCAGAGGGGTGGGGTAAAGGAAAAGCTATATCCTCGCCAGCAGCTTCATGTAACAAAGTCAGTCACGTTGCTCCAGCGCTGGTGGAATGGGACCGAGGGATCAGATGTGAGGGAAAGCTGGGAAGGTGCAGAGGGGTCGGGTCTGTTGAAGTGTCCCACGGTGGCGGTCTCCTGAGGGATCGCTGCAGAAGGGTTCAACTCTACAGGCTCCCAAGTGCTGCAGACGGTGCTATGGACAAAAGAAAAAAAAAAGTAATTAATATATTGATATTGCTTGGCCCTGGCTGAAACCCCCCCAAAAAGTGTTAGACATGTAAACATTTTTTTATTAAATGGGGTGGGTAATATTTACTTTCTGCTCACCATCGTCGACCAGAGGAACTACAGGGCTTTAGCATATTTGTACTTGCTCCTGCATCCTCCCGATTCACTCGGGGCCTGCATCTCCTTGTTAAACTCCTTCTTGAAGCGATCCCTGATTGACGGCCACCACTTGACAACTCTTTCGCCTGTAAAGTGAAAGCGCAAATTGGTTAGTATACAACACATTACATCCAGCAACATAACTGAACTGTGAATACTTCCACGCTTGATTCTGGGCCCGAACATCAAGGTCCTCCCAGTGGTCCACAAGTTGTTGGCATACTTTCTCCCAGAGCCGACGGGTAACACCAAGATCTGCATGGCGGCGTCCCCCATATTCCACGGCGGCTCCCGCTCTCGGATTAGATCGATGAGGAGGTCGATGTCTAGCCCGGCCTCCTCACCGTCCGAGTCAGGAGCACGCTGTGAAACCTGTTTAAAAAGACAAAAAACAAAGACATTAGACTCAAAACAACAACATAAAGTGGAAAAAAAAAAAAAAGGTACTTACTTGATGGCGACCGCCTTGACACTCAAGCTGACGACCCTGGGAGGCGCTTTGAGGACCTCTAGATTGAGCGGCAGAATCAGAAAACTAAAAGAAAAAAAAAAACGTGCTTGGATGTAGGCTTATGTGTTGTGTGCACTGTGATGTCTGTAATGATCTGTTTTTGTGTTGTGTGTACTGTAATGTCTGTAACGATCTGTTTTTGTGTTGTGTGTACTGTGATGTCTGTGATGATGTGGTTCTGCGATGCATGTAAGAAACTTACCAATTGCGAGCCTGCTCCAACCCGTCCGTCTCCTTCTGGAAGCACCTCGGATACAGCAGCTTCCTGTTATACAAAAATTCTATATTAATATAATATATATATATATGCCATATTTTTTGCTTTGTAAGACTCTCCGGATTATAAGATGCACCCCAAATTTTGAGGAGAAAAATAGGAAAAAAAACTATTTTAATAAATTGGTGGGGCTTCTTATAATCCATGCGTCTTATTGCTTACTGGGGGTGGTGGCTGTGGTGAAGTGGGGTCCCAGGGTCGCTGCTGGAGGAGGCAGGAGTGAAGTGTTGCTGCAGGCTGGGATGAGGGGGTGTGCAGGTGTCCTGTGCTGCAGGGTGTCTCTGGCGCTGCAGGGCTGTCTCCGGTGCTGCGGGGGTGTCTCCGGTGCTGCGGGGGTGTCCCCGGTGCTGCGGGGGGCTCTGCCGACATTTTGTGAAAGGCCAGAGCCCCCCGGCAGTTCGTCCATGCTTTCCTGTGCGGTGGACTTCAGGAAAATGGCTGCCGGAAGGCGGCGCATGCGCAGATGGAGATCTTGGGACAAAGATCTTGAGAGATGAGATCTCAAGTTTGGGGGAAATAAAGTGCTTCTTACAAAGTTAAAAATACGGTATATATATATATATATATATATATATATATATATATATATATACATACATATATATATATCGTAAACATCACCGAAAAAAATTATTTGCCTCACAGCGCTGACGACGTGGGGGAGGGCTCCCAGAAGAAGACATGGCTGGCTGCTGGCAGGCTGTGGCTGGCTACTGGCAGGCTGTGGTTGACTGGCTGTGGCTGGCTGGCGGCTGGCAGGTTGTGCCTGGGTGCCTGCTGGCAGGCTGTGGCTGGCTGGCTACTAGCGGGCTGTGGCCGGCTGGCCTGGCGCAGGTTTCAGCTCTGGCAGCTGGGCTCAGCTCTATCGGCTGGGTTCAGCTTTGGCGGCTGGGTTCAGGATTGGTGGCAGGTTCAGCTCTGGTGGCAGGTCTGAGTCTTACTGGCTGGTAAATGGATGAGTGAAGGCCTACCTGGCTGGCTTTATATCTGTTTCCTAATTGGGGGCTGTCTAATTGTATCGCAGCAAGCTCAGTTTAAAAAACGGAATCCGGCGCCGGAATCTGTCATTTTTCCGGCGCCCATAGGCTTCCATTCTAGCATCCGGCGCTGTCCAGTGAAAAACTGGCAGCAGACAAAAAAACGTAACTTTGTACTTTTTTCCAGACACCGGAAAAACAATTTTCGCCGGATCCGGCGAAAGAAGGACGAAACGTTAAGCCATCCGGCGCTAATACAAGTCTATGATAAAAAAACGGATCAGGTGGCATCATTCGCCGGATCTGTTTTTTTCTAAAATCGCCGGACTGAGCCTGACGCCAAAAACCTGATGTGTGAAAGCAGCCTTAGTGGCCCTGCCAGTTTGGACAGCACAGGCTGCTGAGCCCAGTAATAGAGAGCTGGCACTTGAGTAGGGATTGGTGACTATAAGCTGATTTGATTATTTTTGTCTGTAGCAAGCTAATATAGTGAACAAATTTATGAATGGAAAACTCTTTTAGACCATCCGCAATTTTTGTCCCACATCTTAGGATCCACTCTGTCCACATTACTTTTAAAGACAACTTTTGCAGTATACTTACCCGCCAGATACTTGCAGGTCTACAGAGTCAGCAGTGGCACTATGACCTAAAATAGATATTCCAGAATGTTTTCTTGTTTTTGGTAAAATACATATGTAGTAAACCTATGGATATATAAAAAAGCTGATAATCTGTACTTTACTTTTAGAGATGGGAAAAATACAAAATTGCCCACATAACAGAGTGGTTTTTTTGCAGTTGTGCAGAGCTCTCAACATACAGGAGTCTGATTATCTAGAGAAAGGCAACTGCAGCATATGAATTTACGGTAAGTCATAAGGGTGACATATGACTCTGGCCTCCAGCTGAGCATCGCGGTATGAAACGGTACTAAGTCCAATAACCAGCAAGGCTCGTGTGACATCCGACCATAGTTATTACCCAAAAAAAATAAATACCGTATATACTCGAGTATAAGCCAAAACGAGTATAAACCGAGACCCCTAATTTTGCAACAAAAAACTGGGAAAACTTAATGACTCGAGTATAAGCCTAGGGTGGAAAATGCAGCAGCTACCGGTAAATGTCAAAAATAAAAATAGATACCAATAAAAGTAAAATTAATTGAGACATCAGTAGGCTAAGTGTTTTTGAATATCCATATTGAATCAGGAGCCCCATATAATGCTCCATAAAATTTATGATGTACCCCATAAGATGCTTCATACAGACATTTGCCCCGTATAATGCTGCACAAATGCTGATTATGGCCCCATAAGATGCTCTATATAAAAATGTGCCACATGTAATGCTCCATACAGTTCATTATGGCCCCATAAGATGCTCCATATAAAAATGTGCCACATATAATGCTCCTTGCAGTTCTTTATGGCGCTAAAGGTGCTCACACATAATACATGAGTTGAGAACACGCTAACATTTGCGATGAGTTAAAAGTTTTTGTAAACATGTTTATCCTCCTTTTTGACACAATTGTGTCTGTTTGTCAACTTGACTACTGTTAATAAAAAATTATGTGATTTAAAAAAACATTTGCGATGAGTTAAGCAAACCTTCCTGTTTCACCACTGCTTTATCCAAGGTTCTTGTTCAATTATTCTTCTGAGTCATTTCTGGCTGTTTACATTCACGTTACTTTAGGATAACAAGGAGAGAACAGTTTGCATAAGTTACAAGTGTAAGCATCTGGAGGAGGACACAGAAACACCTAAAGAAGAGGACGCTCTATTCAAGAGTGAATAAATGAATAAAAATAGATTTTTATTTCAATACATAATAATTAACAAAACTATTGAAATATGTTAAAAGATATATATCAGCAGGTGAGAACAGCACATACAGTGGGAAAAAAAGTATTTAGTCAGCCACCAATTGTGCAAGTTCTTCCACTTAAAAAGATGAGAGAGGCCTGTAATTGGCATCATAGGTAGACCACAACTATGAGAGTCAAAATGAGAAAACAAATCCAGAAAATCACCTTGTCTGATTTGGCAAGACTTATTTTGCAAATTATGGTGGAAAATAAGTATTTGGTCATTAACAAAAGTTCAGTTCAATATTTTGTTATATATGCTTTGTTGGCAATGACAAAGGTCAAACGTTTTCTGTAAGTCTTTACAAGGTTGGCACACACAGTTGGTGGTACGTTGGCCCATTCCTCCATGCAGATCTCCCCTAGAGCAGTGATGTTTGGGGCCTGTCGCTGGGCAACACAGACTTTCAACTCCCTCCAAAGGTTTTCTATGGTGTTGAGATCTGGAGACTGGCTAAGCCACTCCAGGACCTTCAAATGCTTCTTACGAAGCCACTCCTTCGTAGCCCTAGAGGTGTGCTTGGGATCATTATCATGCTGAAAGACCCATCCACGTTTCATCTTCAATGCCCTTGCTGATGAAGGAAGGATTGCACTCAAAATCTCACGATACATTCTTTCATGTACACAGATCAGTCGTCATGGTCCCTTTGCAGAGAAACAGCCCCAAAGCATTATGTTGCCACCCCCATGCTTCACAGTAGGTATGGTGTTCTTTGGATGCAACTCAGCATTCTGTCTCCTCCAAACACAACGAGTTTTGTTTCTACCAAACAGTTCTACTTTGGTTTCATTAGACCATCAGACCATAAGACATTCTCCCAATACTCTTCTGGATAATCCAAATGCTCTCTGACAAACTTCAGATCGGCCCGGACATGTACTGGCTTAAGCAGGGGGACAGGTCTGGCACTGCAGGATCTGAGTCCATGTTGGCGTGTGTTACTGGTGGTAGCCTTTGTTACGGTAGTCCCAGCTCTATGCAGGACATTCAATAGGTCCCCCGTGTGGTTCTGGGATTTTTGATCACTGTTCTTGTGATCATTTTGAACCAATAGGGTGAAATCTTGCGTGGAGCCCCAGATCCATGGAAATTATCAGTGGTCTTGTATGTCTTCCATTTTCTTACTAGTTAGCTATCATCCTTTTTGGAGTTTGGAGGACGTGGGTGTTTCTCTCTGAGTATTCTCAAGCTAAGTGTTCCCTTGTTTCGTTTGTCTATCCCAGTTGTCTTTAGCGGTAGTGAGGATTGACTAGCACTCATCCTGTCCTCCTCGATGCAGGGCTTATCGCCAGAGTCAGGCAGGGATTAGACATCCTGCTCGGCAATAGGTGTGGAACATATATAGGAACGGTAGGACAGACAGCGCGATGTTAGATCTGTCTAGGGGTCTCTACTCCCCACTTCCCTAGTGTTGGGTCCCACTTCGCCTTATCCCTTTGTGTTGCAGTTAGTCTGTCCTTCACTGTGCGTGACAAGCACTCCGTGAACAGCCAGCCTCTTTAACAATGACCTTTTGTGGCTTGCCCTCCTTGTGGAGTGTGTCAATGACTGCCTTCTGGACATCCGTCAAGTAAGTAGCCTTCCCCATGATTGTGGAGCCCAATGAAACAGACTAAGGGACCTTTTAAAACACTTATAAAGCCTTTGTAGGTGTTTTTACTAATTATTCTAATTTACTGAGATAATGACTTTTGGGTTTTCATTGGCTGTAAGCCATATTCATCAACATTAACAGAAATAAACACTTGAAATAGATCACTCTTTTTGTAATGACGCTATATAATATCAGTTTCACTTTATGTATTGAAGAACTGAAATAAATTAACTTTTTGATGATATTCTAGTTTAGTGAGAAAAACTTATATATTATTTGTATGAATGGAGACTTACTTATAATAATTTTGCAAACAATGATATTTTTTGATTACCAATGTTCCTAAAAATGCATATACTATCATTGAATCATGCAGTCAATTTAATATAAGCCCTATTACTTTCAACAAATGATGGATACTCTTTTGTGGCTCTTAAAATTGATACCTCCATAATATAATAAGCGCTTGAGCTTTAAAATATATATCTTTTAGGGGATTTATACACCCTGATTTCCTAATATTTTCTTTATTGTGCCATTGCCTCTTTAAAACATGAGATTTGCAATTTTACAGCCATAATATTTTTTCTATTGGTCTACTAGCACTTTTAAGTTTGTGGGAATAATACGAAGAAATGTGGAAAGGTTCATGGGGCATGAATACTTTTTCAAAGGTCACAAATATTATATATCTATATATAATATATACAGTATATATAATCACACACACTTGTGTGTCTGCAGCAAAGCACACAATATGAGTGACTGAGCTCTGCTAAATTAAGTCCTGTCCAGCCACATAGCATGGACGTCACACCATTGTGTCATCACCAGAACCCACAGACAAGATCACAGGGAGAGTCAGACGTGACATCACAAGTCAGAATGTTCTCAGCCAGGCAACATGTGAGAAGGAAAGCAGCTCAGGTCACACAAGGATTTGAGAAGCAAGGTATTTAGTGAAGTGTCATCTATGGCAGTTCCCTCACATGAAAGGGACATATAAAGTGGTGGCCAACTCCTTTAGGCTTTACTCTGTGTCAAAGATGTAGTGGGCCTCTAACTAGTTAACCTTGATTACAACTGGGTGACACACCCTGATAGCGGATGTAGGATATCCTCAGCAGATGACCGCGCTGTTACTGAAAATAATCTCTATTCAAAAACCAACATGGACATTACCGCCATATGACCAGTGGTAGATACCAGTCCTGCAGAACATATAAGTGATCACAGCACAGTTACAGATAATGACTTACCGCTGACGTTCTTTCTGATGGAATCGTTTACTTTTTCTGTCTTTTCCATCTGGCCCAGACCGACATGACTTGTTCCAGCAACGACTCACCTGCAGAGTTTACAACAAAGACACATTTCACTTCTCTGATGCTCTGTTATACACTACAGTGTAAAAGTTTAGGGTCACTTAGAAACTTCTTTATTTTTTTAAAGAAAAGCACCGTTTTTTCCAATGAAGCTAACATTAAATGATTCAGAAATACACTCTATACATTGTTAATGTGGTAAATGACTATTCTAGCTGCAAACGTCTGGTTTGTAATGCAATGTCTTCATAAGTGTATAGACTTCATAAGTGTATAGAGGCCCTGTAACGAACGGAAATGGAGGCACAGATGTAGAAGTTCACATTCGTATTTATTGAGGTTTAATGTGGAACCACTAGACCACGGTCTGGGGGGCTCCGAAGGGGGCGTTACTGCGTGAGCACCAGACACCCGTAGTAAGTCCCCTCGAACAGGGACAGAATGGAATGCCTGGAGGACACGGGTGCTACCTTCAGTTAGACCCCGTACTCGTGACAGCTGTCCCAGCGCAACAGACGGAACAGCAGGGTTAGCGGATGCTGCAGAGCTGACTGGAGGATACCGGGTGTTCGAGTAGAAGCTGGTACCGGGAGTACTGGCGTAGTCCGGAAGAGTGGCAGGCAGACTTGCACGACTAGACGGGTCCAGCATAGATAGTGCAGATGCAGTCCAGAATAACCAGGTAACAGGTAGCAGAGGATCTGTGGAGACAGACAGTGTAAGCAGAGTACTTGGCAGATACTTCAAAAACAGAAGCGCATGTAAACAGGAACCGGAATTTAGCAACAGTGGATACTTGTTGCTCCGGCGCCCTCCCTATGGTGGAGGGGCTAGAAATAGTAGCCAACCACACGTTATTGGTTAGAGGCAACTTTTGGAAAATGCACACTGTCTCTTTAAGAGACCGGGAGTGAGCGCGCATGCGACCTAAGAACCCTGCCTGGGAACCTGCTAGCCGCATGCGAGGAAGCAGGAGAGGAAGGAGGGGCAGGGGCTGCATCCAGACACATCCGGCACAGAGCGGGAGTCCCGACAGAGACCCCTTGGAGGTACAGGAAACGGACCGGGTGTAACAGGCCCATTTCCAACAACCATCATTCCAATATTCTTATGGTACTTTGTGTTTGCTAACTGTATAAGAAGGCTAATGGATGGCTAGAATACCCTTGAAAACACTTGTGCAAGTATGTTACCACAGCTGAAAATAGTTTGGCTGATTAGAGAAGCTATAACCCTGAACTTCATTTGAGCTAGATGAGCACATTCTCGCATGGAATGTGCACAGAGAGCTCTGGGTTCCATTTTAGATGATCAGAGCTGAATGCTCTAGGCTGCAGTAATACAACGCAGTGAAGATTTTAAAGGTCATAAATTTACTTTTTGGAGAAGAAAAAATAAAGTGTTACAAGAACTCTCAGACAGGAATGGGGCTTATTACAGAATGTGTAACACCTCACTCACTAGCACTGTATTATGATATATTGTTAAGTTTGCCTGGTCCATATTCCCACTTAATGCACTAGCAATTTTGTTTTTAAAGTCTGGTCAACATATTTAGAGAATCATTTTTTCCCCACTGATCCAGACAGCAACAGAATGCCCTATACCAGGGATACCCAACCTTTAGGGAGCCACATGAAGCTTGCGGTTCCATGATGCGTGGCTCGTGGCTGTCTACCAGCTTGATGCATTAGCACCAGGTCCAGGAAACAGCTATGAAGAGCAGGTCTCCACATGGTGACTTTTGTGATTAGCCCAAATCTGGAAGCTCATATACTGGCCTTGTGGTTTTAGAGATTACTATATTTAATTTATCTGGAGATAGGAAGATGCTGCCAGTTGCTGAAGGTTTTTTAACCCTTTCACGACCTTGGATGTATCCAGTATGTCATGGATGGGAAATGCTTCCCTATCTATGACATTCCGGGTACGTCATGGCTATGTTGCATGCATAGGAGCGGTGTGCGATCGCCGCTGAGTGTTCAGCTGGTATCCTGGTTTAAACCCGGCAGTTTAACACCCTAAATGCTGCGATCGATATCGATCACAGCATTTAGAAGGCAAGCAGAGGGAGGGGGCTCCCTCTGCCCTCAGATCAGAGCCCCAACAGTGTCATTGCGGGGGCAAGATTGTTGCCATTGTGACCCAATGTCGTCATGGCGACAGCCATATATGGAGTATCTGTATATGAAGTTCCCAAACTATTCTTGGAAAATCTGCACTGGCAGGAGGTAAAAAGAGCTCCACCCCTCCAGTGTCTCGCCGTGTGGCTAACCAGTACTGTACAGCCACATATGGTTATTTCTACATTCAGCAGAAATTGTGGGACAAATTTTGGTGCCATTTTTACCTATTTCCCTGTATGAAAATGTAAAATCTGGGGCCAAAACAAATCTTGTTGGTATAAATGTAATTATTTTTTCTTCACTGTCGAATGGTAGAAAATTCTGTGACCCACCTGTAGTATGAATATGATCACTGCAACCTAGATGGATTCATTGAGAGGTGTAGTACGTAAAATTAGGTCACTTATGGGGGGCTCTGCTCTTTTGGCACCTCAGGGGCTCTGCCAATGTGACATGGCCCCTTCAAACCATTCCAGCAAAATCTGAACTCCAATAAGGTGCTTCTTCCCTTCTGAGCTTTGCACTGTGCCTCATGTTACCCTTGTGAAAATGAACAAAATTTGGAGTTAAAAAAGTATATATTTTGCCCACAAAAATGTTTTATTTTCACAGATCAGTGTTGTAAAATTCTGTGAAGCACCTTTGTGCTCAAGGTGCTCACCAGACATTTAGGTAAATTCTTTAAGGGATCTAGTTTCCAAAATGGTGTCACTTGTGGGGGGGTTTCCACTGTTTATGCACATCAGGGGCATTCCAAACGTGACATGACACCAGCTAATGACTGCAGCAAATTTTGCATTCAAAAAGTCAAAATATTAAGGGGCTAAGCTGAATGTGATAGTGTGGTGGGAGTGCTTGATGCGAGAATACTGAATCGGGCTACTTGGTGACAACCATTGGATGTAAGTATACGGCCTCAGTATGATTTGAGTTGAGGACCACTGCCCTATACACAGTCTATAGCACTCTGCCGTCTCCAGCAGTCCCACAACAAAATATGGAGTAGTATTTCCCAGCGGTCGGATTCCAAAAGAGGAGAGCGTGATCACTTAGCAAGTTCTCTGTTCACAGGATAAGATGGAGCCAAGTACCTAACTCTCACTGCTACAGTTTCTAAACTTTTACTAAAGAGGGCAACGTGTACTTATTAAATTTAAGACTTAATGCTGAAAAAAAGAGGATTCAGGCTTTGTTATGCAATTACACTATGGAAACATTGCATTTACAGATAATATCTCTTAGTAACTGCATAGATTGATCACTAGAGGGCAATAAAACAAATTTATGCCCACATTTCCCACTATCCAGTATAAATGCCCCCATAGATCTACAACATGTATAAGGGATATTAAATCCAATTACCCATATATAGGTATTATGGGAAAAGGAGGCTAAGGCAAAAATGTAACATAAAATAAATTTTAATGTAAATATTTAAAAACATAATAAATGTACAACAGGAAACGTTCTCATAAAAACAATGTGTGCCGAGAACAACCTCTAGGCAGAACACAAACTAATCCAAAAATATAACACAGTATATGAGTCCACTTATAGCAATGATATGAAGTACACTAAAGCAAATGTGCCACATAGATAATTTGAGACAAAGCACAAAAAGGAGACATGGAAACTGATTTCCTATGACCATGTACGGAAAATGCAGCAAAAAAGATATTACTACCCTGTCACATAGATAAATTTGCCACATAGAAAACTACTATTCCGCTGAAGAAACTAACCTAATGTGAGGCACAGGTTAACTGCATCTAAGTGCTAATACCCTTTCAACAACATGTTGAACTAAAATGCCAATACAATGAAAAAGAAAACATGGAAACTAATTTCCTATGAATATAAGCGGAGAATACCGCATGAGATGTAATGTAGTTACTCTATCACACGAGGAAATCTACTAAGCGGCTATAGAGACTAAGGGTACCGTCTCACAGTGGCACTTTTGTCGCTACGATGGTACGATCCGTGACGTTCCAGCGATATCCATACGATATCGCAGTGTCTGACACGCAGCAGCGATCAGGGACCCTGCTGAGAATCGTACGTCGTAGCAGATCGTTTGGCACTTTCTTTCGTCGCTGGATCACCCGCTGTCATCGTTGGATCGGTGTGTGTGACACCGATCCAGCGATGCGTTCGCTTGTAACCAGGGTAAACATCGGGTTACTAAGCGCAGGGCCGCGCTTAGTAACCCGATGTTTACCCTGGTTACCATTGTAAATGTAAAAAAACCCAAACATTACATACTTACATTCCGGTGTCTGTCCCCCGGCGTTCTGCTTCTCTGCACTGTGAGCGCCGGCCGGCCAGAAAGCGAGCACAGCGGTGACGTCACCGCTCTGCTTTCCGGCTGGCACAGACACAGTGCTGAGAAGCAGAACGCCGGGGGACAGACACCGGAATGTAAGTATGTACTGTTTGTTTTTTTTACTTTTACGCTGGTAACCACGGTAAACATCGGGTTACTAAGCGCGGCCCTGCGCTTAGTAACCCGATGTTTACCCTGGTTACCCGGGGCCTTCGGCATCGTTGGTCGCTGGAGAGCTGACTGTGTGGCAGCTCTCCAGCGACCACACAACGACTTACCAACGATCACGGCCAGGTCGTATCGCTGGTCGTGATCGTTGGTAAATCGTATAGTGTGACAGTACCCTAACTTAATGTGGGGCACAGGTTAAGCACATAAGGTGCTAATAACTTATCAACAGCATGTTGAACTAAAGTGCACAGTGCAATCATGAAGTGGACAGTACATGATGATATGTAAACTTACATGGATGAGTGTCCAAACAGAGTGTTCCACAGCGACCCCGACAGCGCCGTTTCGCCTGACTGGCTTCCTCAAATAGGGGGCGTAAGACTTTGCTGTTGATAAGTTATTAGCACCTTATGTGCTTAACCTGTGCCCCACATTAAGTTAGTCTCTATAGCCGCTTAGTAGATTTCCTCGTGTGATAGAGTAACTACATTACATCTCATGCGGTATTCTCCGCTTATATTCATAGGAAATTAGTTTCCATGTTTTCTTTTTCATTGTATTGGCATTTTAGTTCAACATGTTGTTGAAAGGGTACCTGCGGGGCCGGACTGGCCATCGGGCACTTCTGGCAAATGCCAGAAGAGCCGGTGCCAGTAGTGGGCCGCCCGCTGCACTGTTGCCCCCCGCCCCCCGCCAGTGCCGCCGCCGCCGCCGCATTTAACTATACCGGCGTCTATGACACCGGTATAGTTCAATGCAATGATGTCGGAGAGAGCGTCACCTGACGCTCCCTCTCCCATCATTCCCCGCTCTGCCTCTGACAGTACACTGCGGGTGCGCGATGACGTCATATCATCGCGCACCTGCTGTGTCCTGGGCAGACTGCAGCCGCCGGGAGCAGCGCGGGCAAAAGGAAAGGTGAGGAGAGTTTTTTTTTTTCTTTTTAACTGGACTGTGGGGCCATTATCGGGGGGGGATGAGATGTGGGCTGTGCTCTATATACCCCTGTGCGGGCTGTGCTCTATATACCCCTGTGCGGGCTGTGCTCTATATACCCCTGTGCGGGCTGTGCTGTATATATCCCTGTGCGGGCTGTGCTGTATATATCCCTGTGCAGGCTGTGCTGTATATATCCCTGTGCGGGCTGTGCTCTATATATCCCTGTGCGGGCTGTGCTCTATATACCCCTGTGCGGGCTGTGCTCTATATACCCCTGTGCGGGCTGTGCTGTATATATCCCTGTGCGGGCTGTGCTGTATATATCCCTGTGCGGGCTGTGCTGTATATATCCCTGTGCGGGCTGTGCTGTATATATCCCTGTGCGGGCTGTGCTGTATATACCCCTGTGCGGGCTGTGCTCTATATACCCCTGTGCGGGCTGTGCTCTATATACCCCTGTGCGGGCTGTCCTGTATATATCCCTGTGCGGGCTGTGCTGTATATATCCCTGTGCGGGCTGTGCTGTATATATCCCTGTGCGGGCTGTGCTGTATATATCCCTGTGCGGGCTGTGCTCTATATACCCCTGTGCGGGCTGTGCTGTATATATCCCTGTGCGGGCTGTGCTCTATATACCCCTGTGCGGGCTGTGCTCTATATACCCCTGTGCGGGCTGTGCTGTATATATCCCTGTGCGGGCTGTGCTCTATATACCCCTGTGCGGGCTGTGCTCTATATACCCCTGTGCGGGCTGTGCTGTATATATCCCTGTGCGGGCTGTGCTGTATATACCCCTGTGCGGGCTGTGCTCTATATACCACTGTGCGGGCTGTGCTGGATATACCACTGTGCGGGCTGTGCTGGATATACCACTGTGCGGGCTGTGCTGGATATACCACTGTGCGGGCTGTCCTGGATATACCACTGTGCGGGCTGTGCTCTATATACCACTGTGCGGGCTGTGCTCTATATACCACTGTGCGGGCTGTGCTGGATATACCACTGTGCGGGCTGTGCTGGCACCCAACACCATGTTGCAGTGCAGGAGATTCCTGCAACAGTCCGAGGCGTATCTAGGGGAATGTGGGGGGGGGGGGGGAATGTGGGGGGCCCATTTGGAAGTTCGCACCGGAGCCCATAGATTTGTATTTACGCCACTGAGTGCACTCATATACTGTGTTATACTTTTGGATTAGTTTGTGTTCTGCCTAGAGGTGGTTCTCGGCACACATTGTTCTTATGAGAACGTTTCCTGTTGTACATTTATTATGTTTTTAAATATTTACATTAAAATTTATTTTATGTTACATTTTTGCCTTAGCCTCCTTTTCCCATAATACCTATATATGGGTAATTGGATTTAATATGTATCTTTTGAGGTGTGCACAACACTATTTATGGACATATGATAAAACTATAACATGTATAAGGGAGAAGCAATTCGTCATTATGCTCAGGCACACCACCCAAGGAATTCCATGCAGAGAAACTATTAACAGCAATGTTTTATTCATAGCTGACTTGGCACATATTCATTTCCCAGTTTACTAAATATATTTCCTTACATTTTCTCATATCTATATAAATTTAGTTGGAAACCTCCTTTACATAGAATCTCTCACCAGGTTTTTGCCTCTGAAAGCAGGACAATGTCATTGTGATACACTCAGTTTGCTGCAGATCTACCTCTTCTCAGAATGCAAAGCTTTGTATAACCATGCCCACCGCAGTGTACATAGGCAGAAAGTGGCTAATCAGTGGTGGGGGTGGGCCTATACAGAGCGCATGAATATGGAGGACTACATCGCAGCAGGTTTACTACTTCCCTAGGCATAATTTCCAGCTCATAAAACAGTGGATTTTATCAAAACTAAAGGAAGCAGCCCCGTAATTTACACATTGCTGAATTCAGGGTCTCTGTCTCTACGTTATGCTGCTCTCAGATTAGGTGGCAAAAACCTGCTGACAGATTCCTCTTAATACCTAAAGGGAACCTGTAACAGGATTTTGAGGAAGTGGAGCGGACGAGGAGGACGAGGTGAGGGAGCGGACGAGGAGGACGAGCTAGTGAAGTGGACGTGGAGCATGAGGGCGAGTTGGCGGAGCGGACGTGGAGCGAGAGGGCGAGGTGGAGGAACGGACGAGGACAAGGTGGAGGAGCGGATGAAGTGGAGAAGCAGGCAAGGAGGCCGAGGACGAGATGGCGTAGCGAGAGGATGAGATGGAATAGCGCGAGGACAAGGAGATGGAGCGCGAGGACGAGGAGATGGAGTGCGAGGACGAGGAGGCGGAGCGCGAGGATGAAGTGGCGGAGCGCGACGACGAGGTGGCAGAGCGCAAAGATGAGGTGGCGGAGCATTAGAATGAGGTGGCGGAGAGTGATTACGAGGTGGCGGAGCACGAGGACAAGTGGATGTGGAGTGCGAGGACCAGGTGGTGAAGGATCAGGATGCAGACCGCAAGGACAAGGAGGCAGAGCATTTGGATGAGGTGGCAGAGAGGTAGTGGAAGTGGAGTGCGGGGACGAGGAGGCGAAGCGCGGGGACGAGGAGGTGGAGCGCGAGGTGTTGGAACGCGAGAACGAGGTGGCGGAGAGTGAGAATGAGGTGGCAGAGAGCGAGGACGAGGTGGCGGAGAGCGAGGACGAGGTGGTGTAGCGCGAGGACGAGGTGACGGAGAGCTAAAACGAGGTCGTGGAGCTCGAGAACGAAGTGGTGGAGCGTGATGACGAGGTGGAGGAGGGCGAGGACAAGAGGGCTAAGTGCGAGGGCGAGGAGGCGGAGTGCAATAACCAGGTAGCGGAGAGCAAGGATGAGATGGAGGAGCTGATGATGATCGCAAAGACGAGGTGGCGGAGCGTGAGGACGAGGAGGCAGAGGATGAGGTGACGGAGCGAGAGGACGATGTGATAGAGCGCAAGGACGCGTTGATGGAGCCAGAGAATCAGGTGGCGAAGGAGCGCGAGGACCAGGAGGCGGAGCGCAAGGACCAGGTGGCGGAGAGCGAGGATGGGGTGACGGAGCTCGAGAACGAAATGGCGGAGCGCGATGAGGTGGAGCGCGAGGATGAGGAAGTGGAGCACGATGACCAGGAGACAGAGAGTGAGAATTATGGGGCGGTGTGGCGGAGCACTAGGACGTGGTGGCAGAGAGCGAAGACGATGTGGCAGAGCGTGAAGACCAGGAGGCGGAGTGCGAGGACCAGGTGGCGGAGAGCATGGATTAGGTGATGGAGCTCGAGGACAAAATGGCAGAGCGCGAGGAGGTAGAGCGCGAGGATGAGGAGGGGGAGCACGAAGACCAGGTGGTGGAGCGTGAGGATGAGGAGGTGGAGCATGATGACCAGGAGGCAGAGTGAGAATTATGGGGCAGGATGGCGGAGCGCTAGGACCAGGTGATGGAGAATGAGGTGATGAAGCACAAGGACTAAGCAACGGAGTGCGAGGACGAGGTAACAGAGCATGAGGACGAGGTAACGGAGAGTGAGGACAAGGTAATGGAGCGTGAGGACAAGGTGACAGAGCGCAAGGACGAGGTGACGTAGCAGAAGAAGATGGAACGCAAGGACCAAGACAAGAGGTGGAGCATGAGGACCAAGTGGCAGAGTTCAAGGACTGGGTGGCAGGGCACGAGGACCAGGTGGCGGAGCACGAGGACCTCGTGGTGGAACGCGAGGATGAGGTGACGTACCGCGAGGAAGAAGCAACGGAGCACAAGGTGACGGAGTGCGAGGACCATGGTGGCGGAGCAGACGAGGACTAGGAGCGCGAGGACAAGGTGGATGAGTGCGAGGACGTGGAACGCTAGGACGAGGAGGCAGAGCTGACGAGGATCACGAAGACGAAGTGGCGGAGCGCGAGGACGAGGAGGCGGAGCCAAGGATGATAGGGTGGAGCAAGAGGACGAGGAAGCGTAGTGCAAGGACCAAGTGGCGGAGCGCGAGGATGAGATGGAGTGGACAAGAATTGCGAAGAAGAGGTGGCGGAGCACGAGGATGAGGAGGCGGAGCGTGAGGACGAGGAGACGGAGCGCGAGGACTACTAGGCGAAGCGTGAGGACCTGGTGGTGGAACGTGAGGACCAGGTGGCGGAATGCAAGGACCATGTGGTGGAAGATGAGCTGACGGAGCGCAAGGACGCGGTGACAGAGCACGAGGACGAGGTGGCAGAGCACGAGGATGTGGCAGTGGAGCACGAGGACCAGGTGGCGGAGCGCAAGGACCATGTGGCGGATCACAAGGACCATGTGACGGAGCGCGAGGACTAGGTGGAAGAGCGCAAGGACCAGGTGATGGAGGATGAGGTGACGGAGCGAGAGGGCAAGGTCACAGCGTGAGGATTAGGTGGCAGAGCACGAGGACCAGGTAGTGGAGCGTGAGGACCAGGTGGCAGAGAGTGAAGACGATATGGCAGAGCGTGAAGACTAGGAGGCAGAGCGCGAGGACTAGGAGGCAGAGTGCGAGGACGAGGTGGTGGAGCAAATGGGGATGAGGAGCGCGAAGATGAGGTGATAGAGCGCAAGGACGAGAAGGTGGGGCGCGAGGAGCGAGGACGAGGAGGCGGAGAGCGAGGACTAGGTGACAGAGTGCGAGGATGAGGTGGCGGAGCGGACGAGGACTAGGAACGTGAGGACGAGGTGGTGGAGCGTGAAGATGAGGTGGAGGAGCACAAGGTGACGGAGCGCGAAGACGAAGTGACGGAGCTCGATGACGAGTTGGCGGAGCAGACGAGTACTAGGAGCGCAAGGACAAAGTGGATGAGGGCGAGGACAAAGAGGCGGAGCAGGAGGATGAGCAGGTGGAGCATGAGGACCAGGTGGCAGAGCACAAGAATGAGGTGGCAGAACGCGAGGACTTGGTGGCGGAGCACAAGGACAAGGTGACGGAGCACGACGACGAGATGCCAGAGTGCTTAGACTAGATGACGGAGCTTAAGGATGAAGTGACGGAGCTTGAGGACAAGGTGACAGAGCAGATGAGGAGCGTGAAGGCCAGGTGGCAGAGAGCGACAATGAGGAAGCGGAGCATCAGGACAAGGAGGCGGAGTGCGAGGACCAGGTGGTGGAGCGTGAGGACCAGGTGGTGGAGCGCTAGGACGAAGTGGAGGAGGACGAGATGATGGATTGCGAGGATGAGATGACAGAGCGCGAGGTGACGGAGCGTGAGGACGAGTAGGCGGAGCAGTGAGGATGAGGACTAAGAGCGCAAGGACAAGGTGGCTGAGTGCGAGGACAAGGAGGCAAAGCACGAGGATAAAGAGGTGGAGCGCAAGGAGGCGGAGCGCAAGGATCAGGAGACGGAGCACAAAGACTAGGTGACAGAGTGCGAGGACCAGGTGGTGGAGCGCGAGGACCAGGTGGTGGAGTGCAAGGACCAGGTGGCAAAGCACGAGGACCAGGTGACGGACGACGAGGTAATGGAGGGCAAGGACGAGGTGACAGAGAGTGAGAATGAGGTGACGGAGCGTGAGGAAAAGGTGACGGAGCGTGAGGATGAGGTGACAGAGCGCGAGGACCATGTGTCCAAGAGCAAGAACAATGTGGTGGAGCGCGAGGACTAGGAGGCAGAGCGTGAGGACTAGGTGGTGGAGCAGACTAGGACGTGGAGCACGAGGATGAGGTGATAGAGTGCGAGGACCAGGAGGAGGGGCGCGAGGAGGCGGAGCGCGAGGTGGCGAAGTGCGAAAAACAGGCTATGGAACGCGAGGACCAGGTAACGGAGCGCGAGGACGAGGTGATGGAGCACAAGGATGAGGTGACGGAGCACGAAGATGAGGTGGCAGAGCGGACAAGGTGGCGGAGCGCGAGGACCAGGAGGCAGAGTGCGAGGACCAGGTGGTGAAGTGCGAAAAACAGCTAATGGAGCGCGAGGTCCAGGTAACGGAGCACGAGGACGAGGTGATGGAGCACGAGGATGAGGTGACGGAGCACGAGGATGAGGTGGCAGACCGGACGAAGACGAGGTGGCGGAGCGTTAGGACCAGGAGGCAGAGCACGAGGACCAGGTGGTGGAGTTCGAGGACCAGGTGGCGAAGTTCGAGGACCAGGTGGTGGAGCGCGATGACCAGGTGGAGGAGCGCGAGGACCAGGTGATAGAAAGCGAGCACCAGGTGACAGAGAGCGAGGACTAGGTGACAGGGAGTGAGGATGAGGTGGCAGAGCGAACGAAGACGAGGTGGCATAGCGCGAGGATCAGGAGGCGGAGCGCGATGACCAGGTGGTGGAGCGCGATGACCAGGTGGCAGAGCGCGAGGACCAGGTGGTGGAGTTCGAGGACCAGGTGGCGAAGTTCGAGGAACAGGTGGCGGAGCACGAGGACCAAGTGACGGAGAGCGAGGACTAGGTGACAGAGAGCAAGGTTGAGGTGGCGGAGCGGACGAGGACCAGAAGCGTGAGGATGAGGTGGTGGAGCGCGAGGATGAGGTGGTGGAGCTCAACGTGATGGAGCTTGAGGACAAGGTGGCGGAGTGGACGAGTACTAGGAGCGCAAGGACAAAGTAGATGAGGGCGAGGACAAAGAGGTGGAGCAGGAGGACAAGAAGGTGGAGCGTGAGGACCAGGTGGCAGAGCCCGAGAACGAGGTGGCAGAATGCGAGGACTTGGTGGCGGAGTACAAGGACAAGGTAACGGAGCACGAGATGATAGAGTGCTTACACTAGATGACGGAGCGCTAGGATGAAGTGACGGAGCTTGAGGACAAGGTGGCGGAGCAGATGAGGAGCGTGAAGGCCAGGTGGCAGAGAGCGAGGAAGTGGAGCATGAGGATGAGGAGGCAGAGCACAAGGACAAGGAGGCGGAGTGCGAGGACCAGGTGGTGGAGCGCGAGGACGAAGTGGCGGAGGACGAGATGATGGAGCGCAAGGATGAGGTGACAGAGCGCGAGGTGACGGAGCGTGAGGACGAGTAGGCGGAGCTGCGAGGATGAGGACTAAGCACAAGGACAAGGTGGCTGAGTGCGAGGACAAGGTCGCTGAGTGCGAGGACAAGGAGGCAAAGCACGAGGATAAAGAGGTGGAGCGCGAGGAGGCGGAGAGCAAGGATGAGGAGGCGGAGCACAAAGACCAGGTGGCAGAGCACGAGGACTAGGTGGTGGAGCGCGAGGACCAGGTGGTGGTGCGCAAGGACCAGGTGGCAGAGCATGAGGACCAGGTGACAGACTACGAAGTGACGGAGGGCAAGGACGAGGTGACGGAGAGTGAGAATGAGGTGACGGAGTGTGAGGAAAAGGTGACGGAGCGCTAGGATGAGGTGACAGAGCGTGAGGACCAGGTGGCTGAGAGCGAGAACGATGTGGTGGAGCGCGAGGACTAGGAGGCAGAGCGCGAGGACTAGGTGGTGGAGCAGACTAGGACGTGGAGCGCGAGGATGAGGTGATAGAGTGCGAGGACCAGGAGGAGGGGCGCAAGGAGGTGGAGCGCGAGGTGGCGAAGTGTGAAAAACAGGTTATGGAGCGTGAGGACCAGGTAACGGAGCACGAGGACGAGGTGATGGAGCACAAGGATGAGGTGATGGATCACGAAGATGAGGTGGCAGAGCGGACGAAGACGAGGTGGTGGAGCGCGAGGACCTGGAGGCAAAGCACGAGGATAAAGAGGTGGAACGCGAGGAGGCGGAGCGCAAGAATGATTAGGCGGAGCACAAAGACCAGGTGGCAGAGCGCGTGGACCTGGTGATGGAGCATGAAGACCAGGTGGTGGAGCGCAAGGACCAGGTGGCAGAGCACGAGGACCAGGTGACGGACGATGAGGTAACGGAGGGCGAGGATGAAGTGACAGAGCTTGAGGACGAGGTGATGGAGCGCCAAGATGAGGAGCACAAGGACAAGGTGGCGAAGCACGAGGATGAAGTAGTGAAGCGGACAAGGAGTATGAGGACAAGGAGGTGGAGCGTGAGGAGGTGGAGTGCGAGGTCGTAGAGCACAAGGACCAGATTGCGGAGTGCGATGCCCTGGTGGTGAAACACGAGGACCAGGTGGCGGAACGCGAGGAAGAGATGGAGGAGAATGAGTAGCAGCAGGTGGTGGAGGATGAGGTGACCACGTGGTGGTCGCAAGGATGAGGAGTCGGAGTGTGAGGACAAGGAGGCAGAGCGCGAGGACATGTTAGCGGATTGCAAAGACCATATGGCGCAGAGCGAGGACCAGGTGACGGAGCGCGAGGTGACGGAGCGTGAAGACGAGGAGGCGGAGCGGCGAGGACTAAGAGCGCAAGGACAAGGTGGCTGAGTGCGAAGACAAGGAGGTAAAGCACGAGGATAAAGAGGTGGAGCGCAAGGAGGCAGAGCGCAAGGATGAGGAGGTGGAGCACAAAGACCAGGTGGTGGAGCACGAGGACCAGGTGGTGGAGCACGAGGACCAGGTGGTGGAGCGCAAGGACCAGGTGGCGGAACGCGAGGATCAGGTGGCAGAGCACGAGGACCAGGTGACGGACGATGAGGTAACGGAGGGCAAGGACGAGGTGATGGAGCGCGAAGACGAGGTGACAGAGCTTGAGGACAAGGTGATGGAGCGCCAAGATGAGGAGCACAAGGACAAGGTGGCGAAGCGCGAGGACGAAGTGGCGAAGCGGACAAGGAGCGCGAGGACAAGGAGGTGGAGTGAGAGGAGGTAGAGTGCAAGGTCGTAGAGCACAAGGACAGGTTGCGGAGTGCGAGGACCTGGTGGTGGAACACGAGGACCTGGTGGCAGAGCACGAGGACCAGGTGACGGACGATGAGGTAACGGAGGGCGAGGATGAAGTGACAGAGCTTGAGGATGAGGTGATGGAGCGCCAAGATGAGGAGCACAAGGACAAGGTGGCGAAGCACGAGGATGAAGTAGTGAAGCGGACAAGGAGCGTGAGGACAAGGAGGTGGAGCGTGAGGAGGTGGAGTGCGAGGTCATAGAGCACAAGGACCAGATTGCGGAGTGCGATGCCCTGGTGGTGAAACACGAGGACCAGGTGGCGGAACGCGAGGAAGAGATGGAGGAGAATGAGTAGCAGCAGGTGGTGGAGGATGAGGTGACCACGTGGTGGTCGCAAGGATGAGGAGTCGGAGTGTGAGGACAAGGAGGCAGAGCGCGAGGACATGTTAGCGGATTGCAAAGACCATATGGCGCAGCGCGAGGACCAGGTGACGGAGCGCGAGGTGACGGAGCGTGAAGACGAGGAGGCGGAGCGGCGAGGACTAAGAGCGCAAGGACAAGGTGGCTGAGTGCGAAGACAAGGAGGTAAAGCACGAGGATAAAGAGGTGGAGCGCGAGGAGGCGGAGCGCAAGGATGAGGAGGTGGAGCACAAAGACCAGGTGGTGGAGCACGAGGACCAGGTGGTGGAGCACGAGGACCAGGTGGTGGAGCGCAAGGACCAGGTGGCGGAACGCGAGGATCAGGTGGCAGAGCACGAGGACCAGGTGATGGACGATGAGGTAACGGAGGGCAAGGACGAGGTGACGGAGCGCGAAGACGAGGTGACAGAGCTTGAGGACAAGGTGATGGAGCGCCAAGATGAGGAGCACAAGGACAAGGTGGCGAAGCGCGAGGACGAAGTGGCGAAGCGGACAAGGAGCGCGAGGACAAGGAGGTGGAGTGAGAGGAGGTAGAGTGCGAGGTCGTATAGCACAAGGACAGGTTGCGGAGTGCGAGGACCTGGTGGTGGAACATGAGGACCTGGTGGCGGAATGCGAGGAAGAGATGGAGGAGAATGAGCAGCAGGTGGTGGAGGATGAGGTGACCACGTGGTGGTCGCAAGGACGAGGAGTCGGAGTGTGAGAACAAGGAGGCAGAGCGCGAGGACATGTTAGCAGTTTGCAAAGACCATGTGGCACAGCGCGAGGACCAGGTGATGGAGGATGAAGTGATGGAGTGCGAGGACGAGGTGACAGAGCTCAAGCATGGGGTGATGGAGAGCGAGGACCAGGAGGCAGAATGCGAGGACCAGGTGGGGGAGCGCAAGGACTAGGTGGCGGAACGCGAGGACCAGGTGGCGGAACGCAAGGACCAGGTGGAGGAGTGCGAGGACCAGGTGGCGCAGCGTGAGGACCAGGTGGCGGAGCGTGAGGACCAGGTGGTGGAGCGGACGAGGAGCGCAAGGATGAGGTGGCGGAGCGCGAGTATGAGGAGGCGGAGTGCAAGGACAAGGTGGCAGAGTGCGAGGACCAGGTGGCGGAGCGTGAAGACCTGGTGGTTGAATGCAAGAACCAGGTTGAGGAACACTAGGACAAGGAGGCGGAGCGTGAGGACCTGGTGGCAGAGCACAAAGATGAGGTGATGGAGCGCGAGGTGACGGAGTATGAGGTGACAGAACGTGAGGACGATGTGACAGAGCGTGAGGACAAGGTGACACAGTATGAGGACAAGGTGACGAAGAGCGGGGACGAGGTGATGGAGAGCAAGGAACAGGAGGTGGAGCACGAGAATCAGGAGGCAGAGGGTGAGGAGGAGGCAGGAGGCAAGAAAGAGGAGGCAGGGCGCAAGGACAAGGAGGAAGAGCACAAGGACCAGGTGATGGAGAACAACAACGAGGTGGCGGAGTGCGCAGACAAAGTGGTGGAGCGCGAGGACCAGGTGGCGGAACGCGAGGTTGAGGTAATGGCACGCGAGGATGAGGTGACCGAGGGCGAGGAGGCAGAGCGTGAGAATGAAGAGCCTAAGCAGGTGGACCAGGTGGCAGACAACAAGCACCAAGTAACTGAGCGCGAGTACCAGGTCACAGAGAGCGAGGACGAAGTGACAGAGCGCAAGGACCAGGTGGTGGAGCGTGAGGATGAGGTAATGGAGCGCTAGGACAAGGTGATCGAGGAGGCGAAGCGTGAGAATGAAAAGGCGGAGTGGGTGGACCAGGTGACAGAGCGGATGAGGAGCGAGAGTGCGAAGGTGAGGAGACAGAGCACGATGACGAGGTGACAGCGTTCGAGGACCAGGTGGCGGAGCGCGAGGACCAGGAGGCGGAGCGCGATGATGAGGTGGCTGCGGACGAAGTGATGGAGCGTGAGGACAAGGTGACACAGTATGGGGACAAGGTGATGGAGAGCGAGGACGAGGTGACGAAGCGCGAGGACGAGGTGACGAAGCGCAAGGACAAGGTGATGGAGAGCAAGGACCAGGAGGTGGAGCATGAGAACCAGGAGGCAGAGCACGAGGAGGAGGCAGGACGTGAGAATGAGGAGGCAGGGTGCAAGGACAAGGAGGCAGAGTGCAAAGACCAGGTGACGGAGAGCGACAACGAGGTGGCGGAGTGCGAGGACAAAGTGGTGGAGCGCGAGGACCAGGGGGTGGAGCGCGAGGTTGAGGTAATGGCGCGTGAGGACGAGGTGACCGAGGGCGAGGAGGCAGAGCACGACAATGAAGAGGCGGAGCAGGTGGATCAGGTAGCAGAAAACGAGGACCAGGTAACTGAGCGTGAGTACCAGGTGACAGAGAGCGACGATGAAGTGACGGAGCACAAGGACCAGGTGGTGGAGCGTGAGGACGAGGTGGCGGAGAGCGAGGATAAGGTAATGGAGCGCAAGGACGAGGTAACCAAGAGCGAGGAGGCGGAACACGAGAACGAAGAGGTGGAGTGGGTCGACCAGGTGGCAGAGTGGACGAGGACAAGGAGCAAGAGGACTAGGTGGCGGAGTGTAAAGACGAGGAGACGGAGCGCGATGACAAGGTGATAGCGCGCGAGGACCAGGAGGCGGAGCGCGAGGTCCAGGAGGAGGAGCGCGAGGACCAGGAGGCAGAGCGCGAGGACGAGGTGGCTGCGGATGAGGTGACGGAGCGTGAGGACCAGGTGGAGGAGCGCGAGGACCAGGTGGAGGGGCGCGAGGAGGAGTGGTGGAGCACGAGAACCAGGAGGTGGAGCACGAGGACCAGGAGCTGGAGCGCGAGGAGGCGGAGCACAAGAACGAGGACACGGAGCACGAGGATGAGGTGACAAAGCACAAGAATGAGGCACAGCGCGAGGAAAAGGACGCGGGGCGTGAGGAGATGGGGCGCAAGGTACAGGAGGCGGGGCACGAGGAGGCGCAGAGCGACGACCAGGTGGTGGAGCACAAGGACGAGCTAGCGAAGCGAGAGGACGAGCTGTCGAAATGCGAGGACGAGGTAATGGAGCACAAGGACGAGGAGGCCGAGCGCGAGAACGAAGAGGTGGACCAGGTGGCAGGGCGTGAGGACCATGTGGCAGAGCACGAGGACCACGTGGTGGAGCTTGAGGACAAGGTGACTGAGGAGGCGAAGCGCGAGAACAAAAAGGCGGAGTGGGTGGACCAGGTGGCAGAGAGGACGAGGAGCGAGAAGATGAGGTGGCGGAGTGCAAAGACGAGGAGACGGAGCGCGAGGACCAGGTGGCGGAGCGCGAGGACCAGGAGGCGGAGCGCGATGAGGTGGCTGTGGACGAGGTGACGGAGCGCGAGGACCAGGTGGAGGAGCGCGAGGACCAGGTGGAGGAACGCGAGGACCAGGAGGCAGAGCGCGAGGATCAGGTGGCAGAGGATGAGGTAACAGAGCACGAAGATGAGGCGACGGAGCGCGAGGACAAAGTGACGGAGTATGAGGTGACAGAATGCGAGAACGATGTGACGGAGCGTGAGGACAAGGTGACACAGTATGAGGACAAGGTGACGGAGAGCGAGGACGAGGTGATGGAGAGCAAGGACCAGGAGGCAGAGCGCGAGGAGGAGGCAGGACGTGAGAATAAGGAGGCAGAGCGCAAGGACCAGGTGACGGAGAGCGACAACGAGGTGGTGAATTGCGAGGACAAAGTGGTGGAGCGCGAGGACCAGATGGTGGACCGCAAGGTTGAGGTAATGGCGCGCGAGGATGAGGTGACCAAGGGCGAGGAGGCAGAGCACGAGAATGAAGAAGCGGAGCGGGTGGATCAGATAGCAGAGAGCGAGGACCAGGTAACTGAGCGCAAGTATCAGGTGACAGAGAGTGAGGATGAAGTGACGGAGCGCAAGGACCAGGTGGCGGAGTGCGAGGAGGAAGTGGCGGAGTGCGAGGATGAGGTAATTGAGAACGAAGAGGCAGAGTGGGTGGACCAGGTGGCAGAGTGGACGAGGACGAGGAGCGAGAGGACGAGGTAGCAGAGTGCGAAGACGAGGAAACGGAGCGCGATGACGAGGTGATAGCGCGCGAAGACCAGGTGGCGGAGCGCGAAGAGGCGGGGCACAAGAACGAGGACACAGAGCGCGAGGATGAGGTGACAAAGCACGAGAATGAGACACAGCGCGAGGAAAATGAGGCGGGGCATGAGGAGGCGCAGAGCGACGACCAGGTGGCGGAGCACAAGGATGAGCTAGCGAAGCGTGAGGACAAGGTGACACAGTATTTGGACAAGGAGACGGAGAGCGAGGACGAGGTGATGGAGAGCAAGAACCAGGAGGCAGAGCGCGAGGAGGAGGCAGGACGTGAGAATAAGGAGGCAGAGCGCAAGGACCAGGTGACGGAGAGTGACAACGAGGTGGCGGAGTGCGAGGACAAAGTGGTGGAGCGCGAGGACCAGGTGGTGGAGCGTGAGGTTGACGTAATGGCGCGCGAGGATGAGGTCACCGAGTTCGAGGAGGCAGAGCACGACAATAAAGAAGCGGAGCAGGTGGATCAGATAGCAGAGAGCGAGGACCAGGTAACTGAGCACGAGTATCAGGTGACAGAGAGTGAGGATGAAGTGACGAAGCGCAAGGAGCAGGTGGCGGAGCGCGAGAATGAGGTAATGGAGAACGAAGAGGCGGAGTGGGTGGACCAGGTGGCAGAGTGGACGAGGACGAGGAGCGAGAGGACGAGGTAGCAGAGTGCGAAGACGAGGAGACGGAGCGCAATGACAAAGGTAATAGCGCGCGACGACCACTTGGCGGAGCGTGAGGACCAGGAGGCGGAGCGCGAGGACGAGTTGGCTGCGGACGAGGTGACGGAGCATGAGGACCAGGTGGAGGTGCGCGAGGACCAGGTGGAGGAGTGCGAGGAGGAGTGGTGTAGCACGAGGACCAGGAGGCGGAGCATGAGGACCAGGAGGCAGAGCACGAGGAGGTGGAGCACAAGAATGTGGACACCGAGCGCGAGGACAAGGTGATGGAGCGCGAGGACGAGATGACAAAGCACGAGAATGAGGCACAGCACGAGGAAAAGGAGGTGGGGCGCAAGGTAGAGGAGGCGGGGCACGAGGAGGCGGATAGCGACGATCAGGTGACGGAGCACAAGGATGACCTGGCGAAGCAAGAGGACGAGCTGTCGAAACGTGAGGACGAGGTAAGGGAGCACGAGGATAAGGAGGCCGAGCGCGAGAACGAAGAGGCGGAGCAGGTGGACCAGGTGGCAGGGCGTGAGGACCAGGTGGCAGAGCACGAGGACCACGTGGTGGAGCACGAGGACAAGGTGGCGGATCGCGTGGATGAGGTGATGGAGCATGAAGACGAAGTGACGGAGCGTAAAGACGAAGTGACGGAGCGCGAGGACGAGGAGACGGAGCGCCAGGATGAGGAGGCAGAGCACGAGGACAACATGGGGAAGCGTGAGGACCAGGTGGCTGATCTCAAGGACGAGGAGACAGAGTGAGGACGAGGTGACAGAGCACGAGGACAAGGTGACAGAGCCGAGGTGACAGAGCGCAAGGATAAGGTGACAGCTCGAGGATGATGTGACAGAGTGCGAGGACCAGGTGGCAGAGGGCGAGGACCAGGTGGCAAAGCGCGATGACCAGGTGGCGGTGCGCAAGGATGAGGAAGCGGAGCAAGTGGATGAGGAGGCAGTGCTCAAGGACGAGGAGTCGGGTTGCGAGGACGAGGAGGCAGAGTGCGAGGACCAGGTGGTGGAGCACAAAGATCAGGTGGGGGAGTGTGAGAACCAGGTGGCGGAGCGCGAGGACAAGGTGGTGGAGCGTGAGGATGACGTGGCGGAGCCAGAGGACTTCGAGCGGGTGAGGACCAGGTGGCTGAGGACGAGATGATGGAGCGCGAGGACTAGTTGAAGGAGTGTGGGGATCACGTGGCGGAGTGCGAAGACGAGGTGGTGGAGCGCGAGGATCAGGTGTGGGAGCATGAGGGCCAGGTGACAGACGACAAGGTGATGGAGTGCGAGGATGAAGTGATGAAGCGCAAGGACGAGGTGACGGAGCGCTAGGACCAGGTGGCAGAGCATGAGAACCAGGAGGCGGATTGCGAGGTCCAGGTGGTGGAGCGCGAGGACGAGGTGGCGGAGTGGACCAGGAGGACAAGGTGGAGGAGCGGACCAGGAGGACGAGGTGGCGGAGCGCTAGAACAAGGTGGAGCAGAAAGCGAGTTTATGCGGAGCACGAGGATGAGGTGGCGGAGCGGACAAGGACGAGGTGGCGGAGCGGACGAGGTGGAGAAGTGGATGAGGAGGAGGACGAGGTGGAGAAGCGGATGAGGAGGACGAGGTGGAGAAGCGGATGAGGGGGCTATAGGTCACAGCGCGGACGAGGAGCTAGAGGTCGCGGAGCATAAGAGGAGCTAGAGGTTGCGGAGCGGACGAGAAGGATGAGGTCGTGGAGCGGACGAGAAGGATGAGGTCGTGGAGTGGACGAGAACGATGAGGTCGCGGAGTGGACGCCAAGGAGGTCGTGGAAGGCTCATAATGTGTACAATAATCATACAAATATCATGAGGAAGCCATTATGTCATACCTCTGGACCCTAAAAGTTTCAGATGCCTTCCATAAAACATGGCATTACTACCTTGGCCATTTTTATTTGCTAGTGATACCACTTTTCTTACCTTATTAAAAGTTCTTTCATGGAGTCCATCCGTCGTCATTCATTCCATCATGTTCGGCATAGAGACCAATTTCTTTCCTATAATCCCACTAAAAGGTTTGGTGCAGAAAATAGAACGTATGGAGGTGAGGAACGGACAGGTGGTTTACACCATCCTTCAATTAGAAGAGATTAGAAAATAACACCCTACACAAATAAGTATGTATTTTTCTACCACTGCTACTGTCCCCCAGTATCACATTACAGGGTTATTTTCATTACAAGTTTTGGAGGGCTACCACTAACCAGCCTCCATTCTTTTTGTTGCCCGAGGGTGTTCCTGAATGATCGACAAAACAGACCAGCAACATGGCTGCACAGTTGGCCCAAACTGTCCACTGTAGCCACCAAAGATAGCTTTGGCTCTGCAGCATCGTGAGTTCAGGGACAATGAAGCTGGCTGAATCCAGCGATCTGGTTAGCATCAGAGCAGCGCTTGCAAGCTCTATAGCAAAAGACATACAAGAGCTGATCTACTTGCCGAGGATACTAAGGGTATGTGCACAGGCTGCAGAATGGTGTGCGGATTTTTCCGCACTGATTTTGGTAAATCCACAGGAAAACCACACTGCGGATTTACATTGTTTTTTCCGCGGTTTTTGTGCGGATTCCACCTGTGGTAAACCGCTGCGGAATCTGCACAAAGAATTGACATGCTGTGGAATATAAACGCTGCGTTTCCACACGTTTTTTTCCACAGCATGTGCACTGCGGATTTTGTTTTCCATAGGTTTACATGGTACGGTAAACTCATGGGAAACTGCTGCACATCCACAGCGTCAAATCCGCTGCAGATCCGCAGCAAAATCCGCAGTGTGTGCACATAGCCTAACACCTCAGATGGACTTCGGCTCCTTGTTTAGGTTACCTGAATATTAATAAAAAGGTAAATTACAAAGTTGCTTGCTGTGCAGTTTGCAATTATACCCAATTATTATTATTACAGTACCATTTATTCCATGGCCCTTTACATGTGACAAGAGGTATACATAATAAAAAACATTTATAAAGGAAAACCCATGTAAATGTTTCCAATAAGTTGTGATGAGCTTTACTTGGGAGGGCACAGCATGTATTATACATGACATTATGTTGTAAACGCAGCATTTCCTTTAGAAGGACATATTCACAAAACCATCTCCTCGAACACCTCAGGTCTATAAAGAATTGCCCTGGCATGGGGATTAGTGGGTGCCCAGGACCGCTAGCCGAAACCGCATGGACCAGGAATCATCCCGCCGAATGCCTGCTCTCCTTTTAATGTGGGTAGAACACTACTCGGGCAACACAGGGTGAGGGTAAAACAGTGTGGCTATATATTATTGAATCACCAACACACAATAGCATACAGAACAGTCCCAGCAAATACCCAAGATGGAGCACAGGACAGAGTCTCACCCTTCAGCTGACCCGCCAGGATAAAAGCAGCTGTGACTTCAGATCTTCCAGGGTCGCAACCCCACCTGTGGTACACACACACAGAGGAGGTAGCGACAAGCGTAGGAAGATGACAGTCCATTGAGTCCATACAAGGTTCAAGGCCAGTTGATCAAATGACCACAACCTGGCTTCTCCAAATGTATCCATGGTTCAGCGATGGTCAAATGTAGCAGCTCTGTATTTCTTCAGTTGGAGTAATGATGCCATGACTTCTGTAATGCAGACTCACTCTGAACACAAGCAGATCCTACTTTTTATGTCACAACTTGGCTTGGGGGAAGGAGGTAGGAGGCCATCCATCAATGATGACGAATGGGTCGTCAACACATTAACAAATATTGTGCCTTTGTTTCCCAATGATAGTAGAACAATACTAAGACTGCAATACTAGGACAGACAAAATAGGTAATCAGCAGCCAGTCAACAAATACAGCCAGTGAATTCATTACAATAAGAGCCAACAGTCATTCTCACATGAATTCTAGCTCATGTCCCTGGTGCTACTGAAATATGTCTGGGTAATTCAGATTAAATGCGGTGTTGCCACACATGGTTAATAGATTCCGGTTTTTTTGGACTTGTATAACCACATTCTATCTTACAAAATGAAACACATTTTGAAATTCTCTAAAAATTCTCCAAATGAACATTATGTTAGATGTACATTTGTACACTGCTCAAAAAAATAAAGGGAACACTTAAACAACAGAATATAACTCCAAGTAAATCAAACTTCTGTGAAATCAAACTGTCCACTTAGGAAGCAACACTGTTTGACAATCAATTTCACATGATGTTGTGCAAATGGAATAGACAACAGATGGAAATTATTGGCAATTATCAAGACACACTCAATAAAGGAGTGGTTCTGCAGGTGGGGACCACAGACCACATCTCAGTACCAATGCTTTCTGGCTGATGTTTTGGTCACTTTTGAATGTTGGTTGTGCTTTAACACTCATGGTAGCATTATACGGACTCTACAACCCACACAAGTGGCTCAGGTAGTGCAGCTCATCCAGGATGGCACATCAATGCGAGCTGTGGCATAAAAGGTTTGCTGTGTCTGTCAGCGTAGTGTCCAGAGGCTGGAGGTGCTACCAGAAGACAGGCCAGTACACCAGGAGACGTGGAGGGGGCTGTAGGAGGGCAACAACCCAGCAGCAGGACCGCTACCTCAGCCTTTGTGCAAGGAGGAACAGGAGGAGCACTGTTGTGAATTCTGCTCTTGGGCTCTCTCCGGTGGTTGTTAGTGGTAGTGCAGTGGTCTCTGGATTTTAAGCTGGGCAGGTGTTTCTGCTTATTGCAGCTCTATTAGGTATTTAGGTTTGTAGGATCCATCAATCCCTGCCAGTTGTCCATTGTATCTTGGAGGGATTGCATCTGTGTCTGGCTCCATTTGCCCTGCTGTCATTTCAGCTAAAGATAAGTGCCCTGTTTTGCTCTCTGTAGCACGCATGCAGTGTGCTTTTATGTGCAGTGCAATCTAATGTGTTTTTGTCCAGCTTTTGACTTGTTTGGATTTTTCTGTCATGCTGGTTTCTCTGGAGATGCAGATATACATCCTATGTCTTTAGTTAGATGTAGTGTATAGTATATTCTGCTGTGGATTTTTCTAGTGTTTTAATACTGACTGCTTAGAACTCTGTCCTATCCTTTCTATCTAGCTAGAAGGGCCTCTTTTGCTAAACTCTGTCTTTTCTGCCTGTGTACGTATTTCCTCTTAAATTCACAGTTAATATTTGTGGGGGCTGCCTATCCTTGGGGGCTCTGCTCTGAGGCAAGATAGGATCTCCCATTTCCATCTTTAGGGGTATTTAGTCCTCCGGCTGTGTCGAGGTGTCTAGGCCTGGTTAGGTACATCCCACGGCTACTTCTAGTTGCGGTGTCAGAATTAGGATTGCGGTCAGTACAGGTTCCACCTACTCCAGAGATAGTCTCATGCGGCTCCAGGGTCACCTGATCATAACAGTACAACTGGCCAACAATGAGTTAAATGCATCTCAGAAGAAGGGAAGAAAAGTCCTGAGCCATTTTTTTTTCTGCAGTCTGTTTTGTCTTTCCTTCCCTCTTTTCCTCTGGGTGACTGAGGAGCTGTGTGCTGGCATGGATGTTCAGGGATTAGCTTCTCGTGTAGACCAACTAGCTGCTAGGGTACAGGGTATTTCCGATTATATTATTCAGACTCCGGTTTTAGAGCCTAGGATTCCTACTCCTGAGTTATTTTTTGGGGACAGGTCTAAATTTTTGAGTTTTAAAAATAACTGTAAACTGTTTTTTGCTCTGAAACCTCGTTCTTCTGGTGATTCCATTCAGCAGGTAAAAATTGTCATCTCTCTGCTGCGTGGTGATCCTCAGGATTGGGCATTCTCCCTGGAATCTGGGAATCCTGCCTTGCTTAATGTAGAAGCCTTCTTTCAGGCTCTAGGGTTATTATATGATGAACCAAATTCTGTGGATCATGCTGAGAAGACCTTGTTGACCCTGTTTCAGGGTCAAGAAGCGGCAGAATTGTATTGTCACGTGGGCGTGGCCTAGCAGCATGTGAGGAGGACGTGTGCTTGCAGAGCTCCTGCATGACCTAGTGAATTACTGCTGCTAAATCCCCACAGCACAGCCAGTAATTATCTGTGGAGAGGCCCTGGGGACTGGTGGAGGTCCTCGGGCCATCGAGGGAGCATTCCAGGCGTGCAACATGCCGAAAAAAGGTCAAAGGAGGATTACAGGAGAGATGGCCTCTGGTTCCCAAGATGGCGCTGCTGCTTCAGCACATGCTCTGGCAGATGCAGAGACTGATAGTGCAGCCAGAAACAGAGAAGTAGCGGCTCGTCTGCAGCGATTTGCCCGAGTGGAGGAATTGGAGAAGGAATCTCCCCATGCAGTTGGAAAAGTTCCGGACACAGGAGGAGAAGGTACAGAGCGGGGGATGAGTGAAGAGGGGGAGGAGGAGACTGAAAGTGCTGGAGGGCAGAGGAACCAGGAGGCCCTGGCTAGCTGGGGAGAGCTGGTGGAACAAAATAAGAAGCAGCTCACAGCGCTGAAGCTGCAGGTTCCTGCTGAGCCCACTATAAAGGACGTGCTGGTGGCTGTTATGCAGTGTGGATCAGCTATTACTAATGTGCTCACTCAGTTGGGCTTTTTACAGGAATCAATGCAAAATGTAAAACATGATCTTCACACAGTAAAGGACAGAACTGGGCAATTGGAAAAAAGAGTTGGTGTGGTTGAAAATACAGTTTCTGCGTCTGCGCAGCACAATAAGGAGATCACGAAAGATATTGCTGCGATTTGGAACAAAACGGATGATTTGGAGAACAGGTCCAGGCGCAATAATGTTCGCATTGTCGGTGTGCCAGAACGATGCGAGGGCAAAAATCCTACTACTTTTATTGAGACCTGGATAAAGGAGAAAGTTGGACCGGCCACTCTGACTCACTTGTACGCGGTGGAGCGCGCTCATAGAATTCCGACCCGTCCCCCTCCCCCCGGCCATCCACCAAGACCTATTTTGGCCAAAATACTTCACTACAGAGACAGAGACAACATTCTTCGGTTTTCAAGAGATCACCCTGAACTAACTATTGATGGTTCTAGAGTTTCATTTTATCCGGATTTTTCGCCGACAGTGCAGAAAATGAGAGCAAAATTTGTTGACATTAAAAAACGGCTGAGGGCTCTTGGCCTGAAATACTCAATGATGTTCCCGGCTAAATTGCGGGTCGAGGGTGGGAATAAATCTCATTTTTTTCTGGACGCTATGGAGGCAGCTGATTGGTTGGATCTGAATGAACAACATTTAAGAAGAGAGATGGAAGACCGCAGTGGGGAAAAGTGAACTTTTAGACATTTTAAGTTGTCTCTGTGCTCAGATGGTCACATTGTGCTGTGGGGTGTTATCCTGTAAAATGTGGGGGGCGAGATGGGAACTGAAACGCCTGGTGTTGGGGGTTTTATCTATACCAGAGTGGGATGAATCCAACACAATTTAAAGTTATGTTGGGATGGGTTGTTAGGAGGGTGGGAGGGAATGGGGGGGGTGTTAGGTCCTTTGATATGTGCACATATGTTAAAATAGGTTTGGCTAAGATTAACTGGATATTGTTTTGTATGACTGAAACTACTAGTTATGGGGGAAGTTAGGATTCTTAGTTGGAATGTTAGAGGGATGAAATCCCCAGTAAAAAGACAGGCAATTTTTTCTTTTATTGCGGATCATAAGCCAACGGTAATCTGTCTGCAGGAGACGCATCTTACCCGAGAGACACTCAATATTCTAGATAAGAGATGGATATTGGCGGGATATCACTCCACTTATTCCCAGTATTCCAGAGGGGTTAGTATACTAATTGGACGGGGTGCTCAGTTTTCATGTAATCAGGTGGTGGTGGACGAAGAGGGGCGGTTTGTTATTTTATGTTGTACCTTGTCTGCAGTTACAATGACACTCATATCTTTATATATTCCTCCGCCATATAGTAGTAAGATCATATATCAAATTCTTACTATTTTGAGAGGTTTTCCAGGGGTCCCATATTTAGTGGTGGGTGATTTCAATAACATTTTAGATGCCCATTGGGATAGAGGTAATCACGCACCTATAAAACCGGAAGGTAATTGCACACCATTTGGGGCGCTCCTGCGAGAACTAGCTTTAACTGATCTGTGGAGATGCAGGAATCCCGAGGTGTATCAGTATTCATGTTTTTCTCCTACTTTTACTTCTCTATCTCGTATCGATCTGGCCTTGGGGGATGGTCTTATGCTGGGGAAAATTAAAAATGTTGAATATTTGCCAAGGACAGTGTCGGACCATTCACCCCTGTCCATTGTGATCAAGGGGGATGACGTGGTGTCACGGGGTAGGCCTTTGTGGCGCTTAAATCCATTTTGGTTGCAGCTAGTGGATAAGACAGATATGTTCACCTCGGAATTACAGGAATTCCTTCAGTTTAATGAGAACTCAGCCTCTAGTCTGGTGGTGTGGGAGACTCTGAAGGCATACTTGCGTGGTATGTTTATTCGCGAGATTTCAAAGATTAAGTCTAGTTCAAGACAAAAATCTAAACTTGTACTTCAGGAGTTGGAGGCTGCAGAGGGGGCTTTCTCAATGCAGGTCACCCCTAACACACAGAGGAGACTTAGGGATGCTCAGTCACGAGTGACCAAAATGACTCTAGAGGCGGCCGCGCAGAAACGTATGTTCCAATCAACCCAATTCTTTGAAAGTGCAGAGAGTGTGGGGCACCTACTCTCGGTTATAACGTCAGCACAAAAAGGGTCCTCGTTCATACCTGGGCTCAGTGGTGGGGATGGGACACTTATTACGGATTCACCGGGAATTCTAAGGATTTTGAGGGCCTTTTACACTAACTTGTATTCCTCTCATTTTGGGGCTTCCACGGAAGAGCTTGCGGACTTTTTAGAAGCCGCCAGGCTCCCGCAACTTTCTGATGCGGATAGAGCTTTGTTAGATGAACCTTTGGGTTTAGATGAGCTTGAAGAGGCTCTGAACACTATTTCTAATAACAAATCACCGGGGGTGGATGGCATACCAGTGGAGGTCTATAAAAAATATAAGTCGGTTCTACTCCCAATATTATTGACTACACTTAATGATAGCCTCGGGCTTGGGGTCCTTCCGCCTTCTATGCGGGAAGCTATTATTACTGTCTTACCAAAAAAAGATAGGGATCCTACCCTCCCGGCCTCGTATAGACCAATTTCCCTTCTGACAGTAGATATTAAGCTATTAGCAAAGGTGTTGGCCATTCGTCTTTCAAAAGTCGTGGAATCTCTAATACACTCGGATCAGACGGGATTCATGCCTCATAAGTCAACGGCCCTAAATGTTAGAAGACTATATCTCAATATGCAAGTGGGGGCAGACAATGTGGGGAGGAGGGCAGTTCTGTCCCTTGATGCCGCTAAGGCGTTTGACAGCGTGGAATGGAAATACCTGTTTGCTACGCTTCAGTGCATGGGTTTTGGTCCAGGCTTTATTGGTTGGATTAAGCTTTTGTACTCAGAACCGTCAGCAAGAATATGAGCAAATGGACTGCTGTCTGAGTCCTTCAATCTGTATAGGGGTACGAGGCAAGGTTGTCCTCTGTCTCCGCTGCTTTTCGCCCTGGCGGTGGAGCCTTTGGCTTCAAGGATAAGGCTTAGCCCAGAAATTGAAGGGTTTAGATACGGGACATTAGAGGAGAAAGTGGCTCTCTACGCCGATGACATTCTCCTGTTTTTGGCTGACTCTGACGAATCGCTCAATGGCGTAATGTCACTTTTTGCTGCGTTTGGGGCTATATCGGGTTTGGCCATAAATTGGGAAAAGTCTGCTATTTTACCATTAGACCCAACTGTGGTTAGAGCTCCACAGGTGCCAGTAGTGTCATGTTTTAAATACCTGGGTATTAATATATCAAACAACATATTAGCTTATGAACACTTAAATCTTTCCCCACTTGTGGCTAGGATTAAACAGAAGATTAAGGCCTGGGCTAAGTTACATTTGTCAATAGTTGGGAGAGTGAACCTGTTGAAAATGGTGATTATGCCTCAGCTTTTATATGTTCTTCATAACTCCCCAATTTGGCTTCCCCAAAATAGGTTCTTTAAAATTAATGCACTGTTTAGGGAACTTATATGGTTGAAAAAGGGTGCGAGAATTAAGTTAGAGCACTTACAAAGGAGTAAGGAGGAAGGAGGGTTGGCATTGCCTAACCCTTGGCTATATTTTTTATCTTCCCAGTGTCAACATCTGGCAAGTAGAGTGGAGGACACATCTGTGGAAATAGGGGGAGGTCGAGGGATTCTTCAGTTTCTCGGGGGTCGGGGTCCCCTATTGTCTAAGTTAGAGGCAAATAAATTTAAACCGTGGGTGTCTAAATTTCCGACGGTAATGCTTATGGTCAAAGTGTGGGGTAAAATTAAAAGTTTAAGGGGAATTACTGGGTTCACAAGGTATACCCCTATATGGGATAATCCATATCTGCCGCAATTGAGGACACTGAAGGGGTTTGCGCAATGGCGACGAGTGGGTATCTGGTGGCTCTCACAGCTGATAGATGGGGGTGTCTTTAAATCATTTGAGGACTTACGAAGGGAGTTCTCACTTCAGCATTCTATGTTTTATCAGTATTTACAAGTAAGACACGCTTATATAATGCAGACTCATATACACCCTATTATTATACATCATGATACTGTTATTAATAGGCTCGGTTTACAGGCATCTACAAGGGGACTAATTTCATTCGTGTACGGGGAGCTCCTCTCGAGGGCGCTATTAGGTCACCCGATGACTGCATTGGCGAAATGGGAACATCAAGTGGGGGGGATTTCGGTAGATCAATGGGAGTCAATAATGCAAATGATCCCTAAGTTGTCTCTCAGTGAGCCTAACCGTCTGTCTCAACTATATATCCTTTATAGGGTTTATAGGACTCCTAAGTGGCTGTTTGATTTAGGTCTAAGGCCAAATTCAAAATGTCCCAAGTGTACGCTCGATAATGCAGATATCCTACATATGTTCTGGACGTGTCCCTGTATACAAATATTCTGGATTATGGTTCTCAACTTAATATATATGGCCACAGAGCAGGATATTCCCAGAGATCCTATTGTCTGTGTGCTTGGATATGTTGAGGAGGCGGGAGGAGATGATCATTCACAAATAGCTGTTGCCAGAATGCTTTTTACTGCTAGAAAATTAATAGCATATCACTGGATCTCAGATAAAGTTCCCACGAGGAAGGAGTATGTAAATAAGCTAAACCTCATACTATGCAGAGAGAAGGCCATTTATCTTAAACGGGGTAGACCGGCAGTGTTTGAGAAAATTTGGGCAGGATGGTTGAATGTTCCAGGCTTACCGTCTGTAAGTTTATTCTCGTGATACCATGTTTATATCACCCTGAAAGTGATTTAGTTGTACTCCATGACTGGTGCCTTGGGATATGTGCCTTATCTATGTCTGTATTTTTCTTGTGATATATTTTATCATTGGACCAGGGTTGGGGGGGGGGGGGGGGGGGAGTTGTTGGGAATGGGAAAAGACTGTGGGGTATTTTGGAAAAAATTCTGTTATGTTCTGAAAACTTTAATAAAAAATATCTGATTTAAAAAAAAAGAATTGTATTGTCAGAAATTTAGAAAATGGTCTGTGCTGACCAAATGGAATGAGGATGCTTTGGCGGCCATTTTCAGAAAGGGTCTTTCTGAATCTGTTAAAGATGTTATGGTGGGGTTTCCCACGCCTCTTGGTCTGAGCGATTCTATGTCTCTGGCCATTCAGATTGATCGGCGCCTGCGTGAGCGCAGAGCTGTGCGCGCTGTGGCGTTGTCCTCAGAGCAGATACCTGAGCCTATGCACTGCGATAGGATTCTGTCTGGAGCTGAACGACGGGGATTCAGACGTCAGAATGGGTTGTGTTTTTACTGTGGCGATGCTTCTCATGTCATTTCGGTCTGCCCTAAGCGTATTAAGAGAATCGCTAGTTCAGTTACCATTGGTACCGTACAGCCTAAATTTCTGTTATCTGTGACATTGATCTGCTCATTGTCATCATTTTCTGTCATGGCGTTTGTGGATTCTGGCGCCGCTTTGAATTTAATGGACTTTGAATTCGGTAGACGTTGTGGTTTCCCCTTGCAGTCTTTGGAGAACCCTATTCCTTTAAGGGGCATTGATGCTACACCTTTGGCTAAAAATAAACCCCAGTTTTGAACACAGGTGACCATGTGCATGGCGCCAGCCCATCGGGAGGATTGTCGCTTTTTGGTGTTGCATAATTTGCATGATGCTATTGTGCTGGGTTTTCCATGGTTGCAGATACATAATCCGGTGTTGGATTAGAAATCTATGTCTGTGACTAGTTGGGGTTGTCAGGGAGTCCATGGTGACGTTCCTTTGATGTCAGTCTCCTCTTCCTCCCCTTCTGAAATTCCAGAGTTCTTGTCTGATTTTCAGGATGTGTTCAATGAGCCCAAGTCCAGTTCCCTTCCACCGCATAGGGACTGTGATTGTGCTATTGACTTGATTCCAGGTTGTAAGTTTCCTAAGGGCCGACTTTTTAACCTGTCTGTGCCTGAACATACCGCCATGCGGAGTTATATTAAGGAGTCTTTGGAGAAAGGGCATATTCGGCCATCTTCTTCACCATTAGGAGCAGGTTTTTTTTTTGTTGCCAAGAAGGATGGCTCCTTGAGACCTTGTATTGATTATCGCCTCTTGAATAAGATCACGGTCAAATTTCAATACCCTTTGCCGTTGCTTTCCGATTTGTTTGCTAGGATTAAGGGGGCTAGTTGGTTTACTAAGATTGACCTTCGAGGGGCATATAATCTTATTCGTATTAAGCAGGGTGACGAATGGAAAACTGCGTTTAATACACCCGAGGGCCATTTTGAATACCTTGTGATGCCCTTCGGGCTCTCTAATGCTCCATCTGTTTTTCAGTCCTTCATGCATGATATCTTCCGTAATTATCTTGATAAATTCATGATTGTATATTTGGATGACATTTTGATTTTTTCCGATGATTGGGAGTCTCATGTGAAACAGGTCAGGATGGTTTTTCAGATCCTTTGTGACAATGCTTTATTTGTGAAGGGGTCTAAGTGTCTTTTTGGAGTGCAGAAGGTTTCTTTTTTGGGCTTTATTTTTTCTCCCTCATCTATAGAGAAGGATCCGGTTAAGGTTCAGGCCATTCACGATTGGATTCAGCCCACGTCTGTGAAGAGTCTTCAGAAATTTTTGGGCTTTGCTAACTTTTATCGCCGTTTCATTGCTAACTTCTCCAGTGTGGTTAAACCCCTGACCGATTTGACAAAAAAGGGTGCTGATGTGATGAATTGGTCCTCTGCGGCTGTCTCTGCCTTTCAGGAGCTTAAACGCCGATTTACTTCTGCCCCGGTGTTGCGTCAGCAAGATGTTTCTCTTCCATTTCAGGTTGAGGTTGACGCTTCTGAGATTGGGGCAGGGGCCGTTTTATCTTAGAGGAATTCTGATGGTTCCTTGATGAAACCATGTGCCTTCTTTTCCCGAAAGTTTTCACCTGCTGAACGTAATTATGATGTCGGCAATCGGGAATTGTTGGCTATGAAGTGGGCGTTCGAGGAATGGCGACATTGGCTTGAGGGAGCCAAGCATCGTATTGTGGTCTTGACCGATCATAAAAATTTGATTTACCTCGAGTCTGCCAAGCGGCTGAATCCTAGACAGGCTCGATGGTCTTTGTTTTTCTCCCGTTTTGATTTCGTGGTCTCATATCTTCCTGGTTCTAAGAACATTAAGGCTGATGCCCTCTCTAGGAGCTTTTTGCCTGATTCTCCGCAGGTCCTGGAACCAGTCGGCATTCAAAAGGAAGGGGTGGTCCTTTCTGCCATCTCCCCTGATCTGCGACGAGTTCTTCAGGAATTTCAGGCTGACAAACCTGACCGCTGTCCAGTGGGGAAACTGTTCGTTCCTGATAAATGGACTAGTAGGGTGATTTCGGAGGTTCATTGTTCGGTGTTGGCTGGTCATCCTGGTATTTTTGGTACCAGAGATTTGGTTGGTAGGTCTTTTTGGTGGCCTTCTTTGTCGCGGGATGTGCGTTCTTTTGTGCAGTCCTGTGGGACTTGTGTGCGGGCTAAGCCTTGTTGTTCCCGCGCTAGTGGGTTGCTTTTGCCTTTGTCGGTCCCTGAGAGGCCTTGGACGCATATTTCTATGGATTTTATTTCGGACCTTCCTGTTTCCCAGAGGATGTCGGTTATCTGGGTGGTTTGTGACCGGTTTTCTAAGATGGTTCATTCGGTGCCTTTGCCTAAGTTGCCTTCCTCTTCTGATTTGGTTCCATTGTTTTTTCAGCATGTGGTTCGTTTGCATGGTATTCCGGAGAATATTATGTCCGACAGAGGTTCCCAGTTTGTTTCTAGGTTTTGGCGAGCCTTTTGTGCTAGGCTGGGCATTGATTTGTCTTTTTCTTCTGCATTTCATCCTCAGACAAATGGCCAAACTGAGCGAACCAATCAGACTTTGGAAACTTATTTGAGATGCTTCATGTCTGCTGATCAGGATGATTGGGTGGCTTTCTTGCCATTGGCCGAGTTTGCCCTTAATAATCGGGCTAGTTCGGCTACCTTGGTTTCGCCTTTTTTTTGTAATTTTGGTTTTCATCCTCATTTTTCTTCAGGGCAGGTTGAGCCTTCTGATTGTCCTGGTGTGGATTCTGTGGTTGACAGTTTGCAGCAGATTTGGGCTCATTTGGTGGACAATTTTGTGTTGTCTCAGGAGGAGGCGCAACGTTTTGCTAATCGTCGTCGGTGTGTTGGTTCCCGGCTTCGGGTCGGGGATTTGGTCTGGTTGTCTTCCCGTCATGTTCCTATGAAGGTTTCTTCCCCTAAGTTTAAGCCTCGGTTTATTGGTCCTTATAGGATTTCTGAGATTATCAATCCGGTGTCTTTTCGTTTGGCCCTTCCGGCATCTTTTGCTATCCATAATGTTTTCCATAGATCTTTATTGCGTAAATATGTGGTGCCCGTTCTTCCCTCTGTTGATCCTCCGGCTCCCGTGTTGGTTGATGGGGAGTTGGAGTATGTGGTTGAGAAGATTTTGGATTCTCGTTTTTCGAGACGGAAGCTTCAGTACCTTGTCAAATGGAAGGGTTACGGCCAGGAGGATACTTCTTGGGTTTTTGCCTCTGATGTCCATGCTGCTGATTTGGTTCGGGCCTTTCATCTGGCTCGTCCTGATCGGCCTGGGGGCTCTGGTGAGGGTTCGGTGACCCCTCTTCAAGGGGGGGGGGGTACTGTTGTGAATTCTGCTCTTGGGCTCTCTCCGGTGGTTGTTAGTGGTAGTGCAGTGGTCTCTGGATTATAAGCTGGGCAGGTGTTTCTGCTTATTGCAGCTCTATTAGGTATTTAGGTTTGTAGGATCCATCAATCCCTGCCAGTTGTCCATTGTATCTTGGAGGGATTGCATCTGTGTCTGGCTCCATTTGCCCTGCTGTCATTTCAGCTAAAGATAAGTGCCCTGTTTTGCTCTCTGTAGCACGCATGCAGTGTGCTTTTATGTGCAGTGCAATCTAATGTGTTTTTGTCCAGCTTTTGACTTGTTTGGATTTTTCTGTCATGCTGGTTTCTCTGGAGATGCAGATATACATCCTATGTCTTTAGTTAGATGTAGTGTATAGTATATTCTGCTGTGGATTTTTCTAGTGTTTTAATACTGACTGCTTAGAACTCTGTCCTATCCTTTCTATCTAGCTAGAAGGGCCTCTTTTGCTAAACTCTGTCTTTTCTGCCTGTGTACGTATTTCCTCTTAAATTCACAGTCAATATTTGTGGGGGCTGCCTATCCTTGGGGGCTCTGCTCTGAGGCAAGATAGGATTTCCCATTTCCATCTTTAGGGGTATTTAGTCCTCCGGCTGTGTCGAGGTGTCTAGGCCTGGTTAGGTACATCCCACGGCTACTTCTAGTTGCGGTGTCAGAATTAGGATTGCGGTCAGTACAGGTTCCACCTACTCCAGAGATAGTCTCATGCGGCTCCAGGGTCACCGGATGATAACAGAGCACTGCCAGAGCCCTGCAAAATGACCTCCAGCAGGCCACAAATGTGCACGTGTCTGCACAGTTAGAAACCGACTCCATGAGGATGGTCTGAGTGCCCGACGTCCACAGATGCGGGTTGTGCTCACAGCCCAACACCATGCAGGACGCTTGACATTTGCCACAGAACACCAGGATTGGCAAATTCGCCACTGGCACCATGTGCTCTTCACAGATGAAAGCAGGTTCACACTGAGCACATGTGACAGACGTGACAGAGTTAGGACACGCAGTGGAGAGCGATCTGCTGCCTGCAACATCCTTCCTCATGACCGATTTGGCAGTGAGTAATGGTGTGGGGTGGTATTTCTTTGGAGGGCCGCACAGCCCTCCATGTGCTCGCCAGAGGTAGCCTGACTGCCATTAGGTACCGAGATGAGATCCTCAGAACCCTTGTGAGACCATATGCTGCTGCGGTTGGCCCTGGGTTCCTCCTAATGCAGAACAATGCCAGACCTCATGTGGCTGGAGTGTGTCAGCAGTTCCTGCAAGATGAAGGCATTGAAGCTATGGACTGGCCTGCCCGTTCCCTAGACCTGAATCCAATTGAACACATCTGGGACATCATGTCTCGCACCATCCACCAACGTCACGTTGCACCACAGACTGTCCAGGAGTTGGCAGATGCGTCATTAGGTGCATGCCAAGGCGTTGTAGGGAGGTCATACAGGCACGTGGAGGCCACACACACTACTGAGCATTATTTCCTTGTCTTGAGGCATTTCCACTGAAGTTGGATCAGCCGGTAACTTCATTTTCCACTTTGATTTTGAGCATCATTCCAACTCCAGACCTCTGTGGGATATTAGTTGTGATTTACGTTGATCATTTTTAGGTTTTATTGTTCTCAACACATTCCACTATGTGACGAATAAAGATTTACAACTGGAATATTTCATGGGGCAGCACGGCGGCTCAGTGGATAGCACTGCAGCCTTGCAAACCCCACCAAGGACAACATCTGCAAAAAGTTTGTATGTTCTCTCCGTGTTTGCGTGGGTTTCCTCCGGGCACTCCGGTTTCCTCCCACATTCCAAAGACATACTGATAGGGAATGTAGATTGTGAGCCCCATCGGGGACAGCGATGATAATGTGTGCAAACTGTAAAGCGCTGCGGAATATGTTAGCGCTATATAAAAATAAAGATTATTAATATTCAGTGATATCTATGATGTGGGTTTTAGTGTTCCCTTTATTTTTTTGAGCAGCGTATATAAAGTACGCCCAAGAAGCGTATAGTAGCAACTCTATGAGATATGAGATACACATGCAAAGAGAAACCTGAGTCAATGCTACATAACAAAAACGTATAGTTTATTGAAAAAACACTAACAAACACATATATACATCATGGACAAAAAAGATCAAGGAGATACAGTGACAGTGATCCTCAGTAAGTCACATAACACAGACCCTCAGTGTGTGCAACTCACATTGCAGCTCTAGGAAGTGATGAACTGTGCCCTCATCAGCTGTAACATTCATCCCACATTAGCTGACAAATCTCCTGCACATGCGCACTCTTACACAATACATCGGGTGGCACAGCTCGACAGATTCACGTGCACACACGTTACCGGGAACGCGCACGTAAGCTCTCACGCAGGTGACGTCATTTCGCAGCACGGACCTATCGAAACGTTTGTGGCCTTTTTTTTTTTTTTACAGCTTTATTGCAAGCGAAAACAAGAACAGCAGCCCGGCAGCAACAGCAGCGCGAGCCTTCCCTAGGACGAGAAGACAAATGCCAGAAGAGGCGGGAGAGCAGCCGGAGCAGTGATCGCGGGACGCGGCCGGCCTCGCCATGAATCTGTGTGGGAAGGAGCTGTCCAACCTGCTGGGCATCATGACGGAGGAGGCCTGCAGCAATACGTTCGAGGGCCTCTCTACTGCCTTCCACCATTACTTCACCAAGGCCGACCATTTCCGGGTGGGCTCCGTGCTGGTGATGCTCCTGCAGCAGCCCGACCTCCTGCCCACGTCCCCCCAGCGGCTCACCGCCCTCTACCTGCTGTGGGAGATGTACCGCACGGAGCCGATGGCCGCCAACCCCTTCGCCGCGATCTTTGCCCACCTGCTGAACCCCCCGCCCGCGGAGGAAGCCGAGAGGCCGCTGTCGGGTGAGCATGATCGCCTTGTATGTCGGCAGCACACTGGGACTTGTAGTGCTTGGACTCCTGCAGCTGGCCATCACAGATCCACAGCCCCTGTGTCACTATGTAGGGGGCCACCTCCAGGACCCCATAACTTGTTACAGCTCTGCACTCAGTATGCTCCAGAGCTGTAATCTCCCATCGCTCTGCACACAGGGTCCTGTATAGAAGTATCCGCCGCACTGCTGGGAGATGGGATCTCCATCCAATTGTCTATGAGACGGGGACAGCGATCAGCAGTCCCATACACAATGAATGGCGATGAGGCCGACTACACCTTTGCTGACGGATTCATTCTCAGGATCACCAAGTGGTCGGGACCCTAGCAATCAGAAAATTGTCTATGGACAGGGGGGAACTTGGGGTTTTGGGAATAATTACAGACCAGTTTGCAGGACCAAAGCTCTGCTGTCTACCTGGCAATATGACGCGTGGTCCCTTAGTGGGGGTGGGGGTACTGTCATCTGATGGATGCCCTCATGCTATGGTGATGAGCCAGGAGGGGCCTGGTAGTTGTGGCATGGAGGCGCCAATACGATGGGAAGTATATGCAGCGTTTCTTATTTTACGTCCTGAAACACTAAGTATCTGTACCCTCATATTGTAATATTGTATCACGGTTTATGTATGTAGTGTGTGGACTGTCATTGGGTGAGCATATACCTTGGGCTGTATTCACACCGGCAGGATTTCTGCTGGCTGTGTCGCTATGTGTGACGGGTGGGTGTGCGCATTTTCAGTGCCCACATTATAGATGGTCATCAGGGTCAGGTGGGATTCGCTAGTATCTCTTAGAAAATTTTAGTAAAGAAGATGCTTCAGGATTACAAAACGCCAGAGAAAAGCAGCATCTAGCCTGGAAAAAAAAAACCGTTCACATCCAAGTACTGCGGGGTTGTACGGTCGGCCTATCTGCCGTGTCTGTGTCTCTACACATTTCTAGAAGGAATAATAGAGGAACAGGATGCAGTCTCATGAGAAACATTATTTCATGGGGATTGCTGGTAAGTGCTATTGACTGTCACTAACTCTGACATACCCGGAATGATGGCTGCTCCTGTGTTTAGTTCTGGACATGGCATGTATGTGCGACTTTTCTATTGTACACTGGTTAGATTACTGTTCACTACCTATGTGAACGACCACCATGGTATTGGGATGTGATAATTATTGCATTTATTGCAGCAAACGTCCTATTTCTGCAGGATTTCTGCCACCAATCACTGCTCCTGAAAAGTTCTTCCTGTCGCAGTTGATGCTTGCACCGCCCCGTGAGCTATTTAAAAAGACTCCCAGACAAATTGCCGTTATGGACGTGACCAATTTGGCCCAAGCCGTGGACATCAGTGGACTTCAGTTAGCACTTGCAGGTAACGTGCAGCACCAAGTCTGCCAGCGTACACTGTAAGGGTATGTCACATGACATATGATCCTGGCGTAACCATATAGTTTTTACATCTTTTTGGATGCAGCCACCAGCGGGGCTTTTTTTACATTCTATGTATAAAATAGTGGTGGCCAAATGTAAGTCACCAGAAGAATGGACTGGTCATTCCTTTTAGCTGTTTCATGACTTATGAAGCCGTTTAAAGTGACAGGCAGAATATATGCACAGCAAGTCGTCTTAAGTTGCTGATCATGTGAAAATTCTATTTTATTTATTCTTTTTGAAAAGTAACTTTGCATTCATAGCTTGTTCTGTATTGGAGAATGGGACCAGTGCCCCTGTTATTCCTAGGAATAGTGGTCAAAATGATCTTGGGCCATTACAGCACAGTCCTAGTATCTCTGCTACATGAGGACATGCTAAAAAACCTCTGCAGGAGCATGTTATATAATAGTAAAAAGTCTGAGAAATACTTGGTGTGACCTCTGTGTTTGTATACTAAAGAAATAGATTTGTAATGGTTTGCACCTTACCATCTATAATGGCTGCAGGTCTATTGGCCTGAACTAACTACAATATAGGCATTAGACCACCTGTCAGACCCAGGCTTGTGGCCTGTCATATGGGTCATATGGACACTAAAATGTGGCTGTAGACAGTCACTAACCTTCGTGAAGGGGGCTAAGGACGGATGGCACTACCGGAAGACTACAATACACATCACCCAGGGTTAGGAAGCACAGCATGCCGGCTCCATGTACCGTCGCCCCTCCTCAGAGATGTAGAATAGTATAGAGGAAACAATCTGACCCAAGCGATTGGGACGTTTCCTTGATCATTTCATAAAGGGGTCCAGATACTCACTAACCAGCAGTGACCGAGTTTCCTCAAAAATGATTAATCGGGGGAGTATATGAAAATGTCATGTCATAGACCAGGGGTGGGAAACTTTTTTTTGTTTGTTTGTTTTTTCTGCCAAGAGCCATTTGGATATTTATACCATAATTTGGGGGCCATACAAAATTATCAAGTTTCTCTGCTACATTTGGTCAAACTTTTTAATTAATTCCTCCCATAATGTGACGGCTGAAACTGCTTCATTTTTTTTGTGGCTGTAATATTAGGTGGTATGAATGATGTTTCCCTTAACTGCTTTTTCAGATTTGCGTTAGTTGTAAACTCAGGCTACTCTTTGCTATAATGAGTTTTGTAAAGAACTCGCAGCAGTAAGTCGTACCAAACACCTGTATTTTACACTGCAGGTCTCCGCACGGGGGGTGAAATCCATCCCTGCTCGTGCTACATATATAGAAATGTAGAACTCAAGTAGTGGGAGATCTGCAGTAGACATCACATAGGAGATGCAGGGGCGTAGACATCACATAGGAGATGCAGGGGCGTAGACATCACATAGGAGATGCAGGGGCGTAGACATCACATAGGAGATGCAGGGGCGTAGACATCACATAGGAGATGCAGGGGCGTAGACATCACATAGGAGATGCAGGGGCGTAGACATCACATAGGAGATGCAGGGGCGTAGACATCACATAGGAGATGCAGGGGCGTAGACATCACATAGGAGATGCAGGGGCGTAGACATCACATAGGAGATGCAGGGGCGTAGACATCACATAGGAGATGCAGGGGCGTAGACATCACATAGGAGATGCAGGGGCGTAGACATCACATAGGAGATGCAGGGGCGTAGACATCACATAGGAGACGCCGGGTCAGGGATGTCACAGGAAACGCTTTGGGACTGCGGCATAGACATCACAGGAGACGCTGGGGCTGCCGTCTTCTACTGTGGGACGAGAGCGCATCAGTCACTAACTCTGCCTACAAAGTACATCCAGTGTGGGGACACAATCTTTCATTGCACGTACTGCAGCTTTCTGTGGTGTATGACGCAAGCATCTGCTTGCACTGTATGAAGAAATTAAATGGCCAGCAGCCGTCAAAATGAGCTGATGCCCGAGCACTGTGGTCCCCGGGAATCTGCCTGGGGGGCCTGAGGTTCCTCACCCCTGTCAGAAAGTGCAGGCAAAGAGTAATCAACATCTCCTTTAGATGCCTAGTAGCTAGATAAAAATGTTATATGAAAAGGTGTCATAAGTGTGAAGTCTTGTACTTTCTAACTTTCTACTTGCCTACTATACCTAATGAAAATGAAGGCAAATGCTTTTGCGAATTAGTTTCAATAATTTATATTGTTTTTTTCTTTTCTCTTTAGAGCGACAGTCTGAACTCCCGACACAGAGCAAAGCCAGTTTCCCGAGCATCCTAAGTGACCCTGATCCGGATTCTTCTAATTCTGGATTTGACAGTTCAGTTGCATCACAAATTACGGAAGCCTTAGTTAGTGGCCCAAAGCCACCAATAGAAAGTATGTGTCATTGTAAAAGTGTAACATTAAGGTTGTAATGGAAGATGCCCTCTGTTACTGCTTTCTTTTGTCTCATTTTGTGTGAGGTATTTGTTTTTTTTTTTTTTTTTAAGCTACATAAGGTATTCTCTTCCGTTTAATTGTTGCTATTGTTACCATGTCACCTCCACTATAAGCTGAGAAATCATGAGGGATGTTAGGAGCCTTGCACCATTATTGTGGCCCCAGCCTACAGCTTTTCATATTTAACTATGTACTTATAAAGTAAAATGAGTTTTCAGATTATATAGTAAGTAAGGATAAATATTTTACTCTGTAGAAAGTCTTTTATTTGTGCTTTTGTCGTCCTCTCCAGGCCATTTTCGCCCAGAGTTTATTCGTCCACCGCCACCGCTGCATATCTGTGAAGATGAGCTGGCTTGGTTGAATCCTATTGAACCTGATCATGCCATCAAATGGGACAAATCGATGTGTGTGAAGAACAGCACCGGCGTTGAAATCAAACGTGTAATGGCCAAAGCATTTAAGAGTCCATTGTCCTCTCCTCAGCAGACACAGGTATTCATAGCCTCATGCCGTATTCTGTTTAGTCCCTTTTCTTATAAGCTAGCATTGCTATGGTACAAGGGTTGTCTTTTCCATGTGCTATATTGGTGCACAGAAATGTTCTGGAACAGGATCCACCACTGAAACCAGAGTGAGAAGTTTCTACAAAGATCAGCTGTCACCTTGTCAAACTTATTGCAGTCATTAATTAATTAAATGGATGTTATCGAATACTACATTTCAAAAGCCCATGAGTAACTGCATGTACTATCCCCAATAACCAACTATCAAGGGTAAGAGAAGTCGAGTGTGCAGCCATCAGAAGATTGCTGCTGTGGCTACGTGCTAAGAAGATGTTGTGCAAATGAGTTTTGTTGTTTTTTGCATTTGTTTTTTTTAACCATTTGTGAATCAGTTTTTTTTTTTTTTTTTTTTTCTTCTTGTTTCATGGCACCCTGTCACACTGTACATTCAGGCCTGTCTGTGATGTGTGGCCAGCACGGCATAGAGAAGAAAAAGCTAAGCAGAATATCTAGGTTCGTTGGAAAAGATTCAGTGTAACTTGTCTTTTAGCCACTGATAAGTCTCCACAATGTCATCTTGCCTATCGGCTATTATGACTGCTATGTTCGATACTTCAGTTACCAAAAATAGATACTGGAGAAAAAAGTTATTCACAAAAAATGAGCACTATGCTATGGAGTAAGACTTTTTCATCATGTATCTTATGTAGTACGCGAATTCCCCTTTGCTCGATACTTTTTTATGACATAGTCATATATTTTGAGTCCTCAGTGGACACTCAAGGATATCTTACTTATATATTTTGGACACTTATTATATTTTTAGTACACTATTAATGAGTTTGTTTTTTTTCTTAAGCATTTTATTATTTACTATAGTATTTCCACGTTCATTGTTCCTACATAGATTTATAAATTGTGTGTTATCAATAGCTGGAAAATTCTTATCAACTTGTAATTTTACATATTGCAAATTCCAACTTGAATATATGTAGTTTTGCTTTGCCATAGTTGGTACTTTATATGTGACTTTTTGCTGCTTACACCCCCTTTTTTCTGGGTCCTGTTGTGTGGTGTCTTTTTTTTTTTTTAAATACATTATCTATTTTTGGTGTGGTTAGCACTGCATCCTTGCAGCGCTGGCGTCTTGAGTTCAAATTCCACCAAGTACAACATTTACAAGGAGTTTGCATGTTCTCCCCGTGTTTGCGTGGGTTTCTTCCAACACACCAAAGACATACTGGTAGGGAATTTAAAAGGAATCTGTCACCCTATTTTAGGCCTATAAACTAAGGCCACCACCATTAGGGGCTTATCTACAGCATTCTATAATGCTCATATCATATAGAGAAATGGCTACAAATATGGCACTTCCCAGAACTCAAGAAAATCCTACAAAAACACAGAAGCCAATGCCAGATATCCAAATAAAGTTTAACAAATTCTTTTATTAAATAATAAAATTAAAATAAACAGAGACGGAGATACAAATGCAAAAAAGCTAACACCACCATATACTGGACAATATGGAATAATAAGAAAGTATGTATATAAAAATCCACATACTGACGATCAGTTTAATTAACATCAAGGTCTAGAAAGAGACGCAAAAACTCCCAATCCTAATCCTTATGACCAAAGTAAGACCATAATATATATGTGCCCTGGATAAATTAATCAAAGTGCAGTGCTTAATACATGTATAGCCACATAGGGATAATATACAAAGTGCTTAGTGCCATATAAATAAATAATTGCAGTAGTGCAAATAAGTTATGTATCCCAGACTGTTTATAATCATACCGCTACTGCCATAGCCATGTTGGTATAAAGACTATCGGGGTAGAATGCAATCCATAGCAAATGCTTCATAAATATGCGCCTAAATATAAACTATAGTAGAAAAAGATAGATACATAACCTGTATATGTGGTGTCTTCCCCGACGCGCGTTTTGCTTCTTCTTAGGGGGTCTGTATAGCACATTAAGGCTGCTCATTCTATTTATAGTCCTGCTTTAACATTGGTGACAGCGGTGTAACAATGGCGCTCACGCCCGTGTTCCAGGACGCCGCGCCTTCGCAGATCAGCGTCATACGTCACTGGTCCGAGCCCCCATCCGATGCGTCAGAATGGCGGGGCGGAGTCAGATGACGCGAAGAGACGCATTGCCACGGAGATGCCAGCTTCCGGACACCGGCCGAGCGCACTCACCACTGGGAAGAACGAATACATGTAATACGCGTGGAGGGAATAAGCGCATAGAGGTGGAGGGAGCTACTATCATAACAGGAAAATCCCCACTAAGTATATATCTTGCATATCATATACTGAATATAATAATAAATATTGTGGTGAATATATAAAAAGAAACATATAAATATATATACAGAATAAAGAACAAACTTAGTGGCACAAAATAAAACCACTAAATTCAAGTGATTAAACAGTGCATAATAAAGTGCATATTTTACCACAATTACACCACAAGATAATATTAAAGTGTATATGGACAGATAATAAACGTAAACATAAAATAAGATAATAAATAAACATTAAACCGTAATACAATATACAGTGCATATATTACCATGTTATCAAAAAATAAAAATTAAAGTGTCCATATCCAAATAATGGACGTAGAGAAAAAATAATAAAATATATGCAGATATATAGACAGAAAAATGCTCCCTTTATATTCTCATTCATATTTTTCTTTCTGTTTATGTATTTCATATCCGGACCCAGATACCATAGGACCACCATTAAGTAATTTCTCCAGGCATCTCCAAATAAGCAACTCCATCCCAGGCACCAAAGAGGACAAAATTCATTTTCAAATAGAATATGTATTAGAACTAAAATACAAAAATACATACAAATATTAATAAAAGCAGAATATTTAAAACATGAGCTAAAATACTAAAAACAATACGGACTATAGGAAAGGGGCGAAGCTAAGGACTTCATTTAGGCTATAAGGTTGAACAGAGTTAATTTTCATAATCCATCTTGCCTCTAGTTGTGCCAGGGTTTTTCTCCAGTTGCCACCTCTTAGATCTATAAATACTTTGTCAATTCCTGATATTTTTAGAAGTTTGGCATTGCAGTTATGGGCAAGTTTAAAATGTCTCGGTACTGGTTTCAACTCCGAGATGTTGTCTACTTCACGTGCATTGATTATGTCTCTGTAGTGTTCTCTAACTCTGATTTTAAGTTGTCTTGATGTAAGGCCCACATAAATTTTCCGGCACGGGCAGGTGGCATAATATATCACACCTATGGTGTTGCATGTGATATGTTGGGTAATGGTATATATTTTCAAGCCGTCACTCGATTTAAATGTCAGTGCTTTTTGCATATTGGGGCATGCAATGCAATCATTGCATGGATAAAACCCCCATTTAGGTCCTTTTGAGCCAAAAGCTCTATTCACATCTTCTCCAGCATAGTAGCTGTGTACCAGCATATCTTTTAGGTTACGAGATCTTCTATACGTGATAGATGGAATATCACTCTCATGTTTGGTAATGGTAGAGTCAGTTTTCAGTATGGCCCAGTATTTTTTGAGGGCCTGCCTCATATCAACCCATTTGCCACTGTAGGTAGATATAAATCTCACCTTTGATTCCTTTTTAGTTGTTCTTATTTTAGGTTGAATTAGATCAATTGGCCTTTTTGCCGCTGCCTTCTTATAACCTCTTTTAATACTCCTATTGGAATATCCTCTATTTTGAAATCTCTCTGTAAGGTCCTCGGCCTGTTTGTTGAATAAAGTGTCATTCGAACATATTCTTCTGATCCGTAGAAATTGGCCAGTAGGTATTCCATTCACCAATGGACGAGGATATGAAGATGATGCATGTAATAACGAGTTTGTAGCGGTACTTTTTCGAAAAACATCAGTTTCCAATAGATTTTGGGGTCCCTTAGAAATCAAAATGTCCAAAAATTCTATACTGCATTGATTATATTTGCAGGTTAGTTTAATATTCATGGGGTTGTTGTTAAGTATTTCCACAAAAGAGAGAAGGTCCTGTTCTGTGCCCTGCCAAATTAAGAAAATATCAATAAAACGTGCCCAGAACAGGACCCTCTCAATATATGCTATTGGATTGGTGAAAAAGATTGTCCTCTCCCATGCCCCCAAAAATAAATTTGCATATGAGGGGGCAGATGCCGCCCCCATAGCAGTCCCTTGTTTTTGCAGATATATGGTGCTTTTAAAAATAAAATAATTATGTTCTAACACAAACCATAAAAGGGAGATAAGGAACTGAGTGAATTCAATGTCATAATCAGTCATTGCCAAGAATGTTTGCACTGCCTTTATCCCGTCATTGTGCTGAATTGACGTGTACAAAGATTCAACGTCTATTGTGACCAGCCACATGTCTTCTTCCATAGGAATACCTTCAATTTTTCCCAAAACATCTCCCGTATCTCTAATGTATGAAGGCAATGTTTGAACTATGGGTTTTAGGTGGAAATCAAGATACTTACTTATGGTTTCACATAAACTTGCATTTCCCGAAACTATCGGTCGTCCTGGTGGAACAGATAGACTTTTGTGAATCTTGGGAGTGAAATATATACACGCTGTTTTGGGATAGGTAGGTATAAGATTATCTCTCAAATCCTTAGTTATGATTCCTTCTTGGAAAGCTTTCTCAAGTATTTCCTGCAGTTCATTCTGAAATGCCAAAGTGGGGTTATAAGTTAATTTCTTATAACATGTTGTATCTCTGAGCTGCCTAAACGCTTCCTTTTCATATTGTTTTAGTGGCCATATAACAATATTTCCCCCCTTGTCAGCGGGTTTAATTACAACTCCCCTAAGATTTTTAAGTTCATTTAAAGCTGCTCTCTGTTCATAGGTCAAGTTGTCATTATGTATCCCTCTAGAGATTTGCTCAAATTCTTTTGTCACCAATTTGACAAACCGTTCGCTATTGGGATACAGATTTAGGGGAGGAAACTTTTTAGGGATAGGTGGTACAAATTTTCTACTCACTTGTGAATCATCCTGTTGTTCATCCCTCAATTCTTCCAATACTGTTATGGTTTCCATTTCATCTCTACTCCATTCTTCACCCCTATTAGATTTATCATGTAATTTTTTTAAAACTAATTTACGCGAAAAAAGATGGAGGTCTTTTATCGCTGAAAATAAATCAAAGGGGGAAACAGGAGAAAACGTTAGTCCTAAGCCTAGAACTTCTAATTGTGAGTCTGTTAATTGTATTTCAGATAGGTTAATCACCTGCATTTTAGATGAATTAATCACTTGTTTAATCACTTGAATTTAGTGGTTTTAATTTGTGCCACTAAGTTTGTTCTTTATTCTGTATATATATTTTTATGTTTCTTTTTATATATTCACCACAATATTTATTATTATATTCAGTATATGAAATGCATGATATATACTTAGTGGGGATTTTCCTGTTATGATAGTAGCTCCCTCCACCTCTATGCGCTTATTCCCTCCACGCGTATTACATGTATTTGTTCTTCCCAGTGGTGAGTGCGCTCGGCCGGTGTCCGGAAGCTGGCATCTCCGTGGCAATGCGTCTCTTCGCGTCATCTGACTCCGCCCCGCCATTCTGACGCATCGGATGGGGGCTCGGACCAGTGACGTATGACGCTGATCTGCGAAGGCGCGGCGTCCTGGAACACGGGCGTGAGCGCCATTGTTACACCGCTGTCACCAATGTTAAAGCAGGACTATAAATAGAATGAGCAGCCTTAATGTGCTATACAGACCCCCTAAGAAGAAGCAAAACGCGCGTCGGGGAAGACACCACATATACAGGTTATGTATCTATCTTTTTCTACTATAGTTTATATTTAGGCGCATATTTATGAAGCATTTGCTATGGATTGCATTCTACCCCCTGATAGTCTTTATACCAACATGGCTATGGCAGTAGCGGTATGATTATAAACAGTCTGGGATACATAACTTATTTGCACTACTGCAATTATTTATTTATATGGCACTAAGCACTTTGTATATTATCCCTATGTGGCTATACATGTATTAAGCACTGCACTTTGATTAATTTATCCAGGGCACATATATATTATGGTCTTACTTTGGTCATAAGGATTAGGATTGGGAGTTTCTGCGTCTTTCTAGACCTTGATGTTAATTAAACTGATCGTCAGTATGTGGATTTTTATATACATACTTTCTTATTATTCCATATTATCCAGTATATGGTGGTGTTAGCTTTTTGCATTTGTATCTCCGTCTGTGTTTATTTTAATTTTATTATTTACCGTAATAAAGAAATTGTTAAACTTTATTTGGATATCTGGCATTGGCTTCCGTGATTATATAATGCTGTAGATAAGCCCCCGATGTATCCTGAAAGATGAGAAAGAGGTTAGATTATACTCCCCCAGGGGCGGTCCCGCTGTTGTCCGGTACGATGGGCGTCACAGGTCCGGGTCCGGGGCCTCCCATCTTCCTAAGATGAGGTCCTCTTCTTTGCTTCCTGCCGTGGCTCCTGCGCAGGCGTACTTTGTCTGCCCTGTTGAGGGCTGAGCAAAGTACTGCAGTGCGCATGCGCCGGGCCTCTCTGACCTTTCCCAGCGCCTGGCACCAGGCGGGCCCCCCTGACTCACGGGCCCAATAGCAGCTGCATGGTGTGCTGTTAGCGATGTGCCACTGGCTAGGGGGCCCTAGGCAGCTGCCAGCCTGGAGAATTTTCAGTTGGGCCAGTCCAACCCTGTACTTGGCACATAAATTGGCCAATGTATATGAGCCCAATTGCAATGTCAATGCGTACCTTATAGTTGGGTCCATGTCCTGATAAGAGGCCTCTCTTGGACTTCCTTATACTGTAAATTTTCCTATACCAATATTGCATTTACAATTTTCCAAAATTCCATATGTGCATAATATAGCACTTACCCAATTTCCTAGATTTACCATTCTAAACAGTCCAGAGTGCAGCTTTGTATATTCGTAGAATTGTTATGTTAGCTGGCACCTGTTCACACTAGTTGGGATGTGCTGGTCAGTTTTTTTTTTTTTGTTTGTAACTTTACTTCTATGTTCGAAATTAGGCCACGTCCACACATTCAGTATGTGGCCGGTGTTTTACCTCAGTATTTGTAAGCCAAAACCAGGACTGGAACAATCAGAGGAAAAGTATAATAGAAACACGTCACCACTTCTATATTTCTCACCCACTCCTGGTTTTGGCTCACAGATACTGAATGTGGGAAAGTGGCCTAATTTTGAGCTCTGGAGACATAGCAAAAACACGGAGCTTTAATTTTTAAATTGAAATACACTACGACCTGTCCAGTCTCCAACCACGTGGACCATAAGATCAAAGTAGAAAACGTTAGACAAATCACGTTGTGAAGGGTAGTTTGTTTTTCTTTTGGATTTTACCTTTTGTCAGTTATTGGGGTCACTTATAAAGTGGTTTCCTGATCTAAATATAGCAGTAACATTCTATGTTTTAGGGACTGACAGGGGTCTGTTTCTAACATTATGGCTGCATTACATGACAAGTACAGTTGTGGGGTGGATGAACGGAGAAGGATGTTTTTGGTTGATTTTTGCATAATTCCACTTCCAAACTTAGCATTTTTATAGATCTGCTCACAAACTAACTGTGTATACGTTCCCACGGTCAGTAAACGCTGCGGGTTGGACGCTGCATACATCTGCAGCATCCAGATGTTACAGCGTAGTGGATGGGATTTCAAGAAATACCATGCCTACTATGCATGCACCGACACCCGCTGCTTCCCTGCAGAGACGGACATGTGACACGTCTTTCCAGACTGCAGCATGGTATTTCTCTTGCGGAGACACGAGCCTCCACAAGATAAATCTCACCCTTACAATGTATCGGACGCGGTGATTACACACAGCTCAGTAATCGCCTGCTGATTCACCTGCATTCAGTGGCCGGCAGCGCATTGGACGGAGTGGACATGTGCTGCTTCCAAAGCGCCTCCGATTCCTGACCCTGTGTGCACCCGGAGTAAGTGAACAAGTCGTTCTGATGTGAAGTTGTGCAGGTGTCCTGGTCAGGATTCTTGTCATTTAGCTTCTCCCTGTAGTCCATTCAGTCTGGAGCTAACATTTCCCTCTCTTTACTGCTTACAGCTACTCGGGGAGTTGGAGAAAGACCCCAAACTGGTTTACCACATCGGCCTCACACCTGCTAAGCTTCCAGACTTGGTGGAAAATAATCCTTTGGTTGCCATTGAAATGTTGTTAAAATTAATGCAGTCAAGCCAAATTACCGAGTATTTTTCTGTTCTGGTCAACATGGATATGTCCCTGCATTCGATGGAAGTAGTGAATAGGTAAGTGTGAGATGCTTGGTAACTTCCCCTCACCCTACTCTGATCAGAATGAGAGAGAGATCTATATCCTATAACCGAGTACGATGAGGAAAAAATGCATATATGTAATTTGAAGATTTGTGTTTTTTGCAAGACAAGCTATAGTTCACAATGACACCATTCATTTTGCCATACAAAGTGCTTAAAAAATGGGTAAAAAAATCATTCTGAATGGCATGAAATCATAAAAAAGTGAAATTCTGCAATTGTCAAGTCACTTACACCATAAACTGTAATATGATAATATAGCACAGCGCAGCCTTTGGCTGTATCAAGATGGCAGCAACAGTGGCCTTCCCAGGCCCATGGCTGCCATGATTACCCATCTGTGCCCCACAATTGTGTCACGGAGGACCGATGGAAGCCTATATACGTTCCTTTTAAATGCCATTGTCGGTGGTTGACATCAGCATCGAAATGGTTAACGGCCAGAGCTCAGCTTCAACCATGGCTGTTAGGGACTGATGGCAGCTATCTAATTTAACCGGAATAAGCTGAGCATGGATGGAGATGAGTGTCTGAGCCCCCTCTACAAATGCGTGGACCCTGTCAGGGGAAGTTAATTGAAGTCTTACTCTGAGAAGGGGTTAACTTCTTCATCCATTATAGCTCTGTCTGTTGTTGCAGAGCACTCTGTGTGGCTGCAGTACCTCTATCCTGGCACCGTGTGGCACTGCAGATTCCTGTGATCGCATGGTTACTGTAGGGCAGAGCAGTGCTTTAACCATCTGGTAACCCCTATCAGAGGAGGCCTCCCTCCATCAGTGTCCTGACAGTTGCCTGTTGCCATGGCAGCAGGAGGTCTAACCAAAAGTGATATACAGAAACAAGTCTTAGCTTTGCAATGTGTTTTATGACTGCAAAAGTGAAACATTAACAGCATTTCTTCTGTACAAAGCTCACTTACAAAGGCTGGAGTTATTCCAATGCCATCACTCGGTATTCTGCGGGTGCATATGTTTTAATGTAGTGTCTTTTATGATAAACGTTGCAGGTATTTTCCCCTTCTCAATAAACAGCCAAGCTAACAGTCTCTAGAAGTAGCCAAAGTTCACATTCGCTGCTAAAAATCGGATTGCATTCATACTAATTTCATCCTATAGATCTGTTCTCAATGGTGGAGTTTTTTTTTCCCCCCCCCGATCGGATTGCATGCTGCGATTGCCTGCCAAGTGTGGATCGCATGCACCCATAGAAGGCTAAGTTCACACTGGGCGATCTTGCTGCGTTTTTTAATAATTTTCAGCTGCTTTTTACAGTACCAGCAAAGCCTATGAAATTTTAGAAATTGATGCACACAGCTTAGTTATTTTGTCATCAGTATTTTGTGCTTTGCTTGACTTTTTGCACAGTAGAGCATGTCGCTTCTTTCACCCATTGACTTGAATAGGTGGTGAAAAAACGCAGGTATCATTTTTTTGCATGTTTTTTTTTTTTTCGTGCCAATACCTCATTCTTTGGAATAGGACTTTTTTTTTTTTTTTATACTAAATTTTATCACCATGCACAAAAGACAAATATAGCATGCGAAAACCACCACAAAAAATAACCAAGGAAAACCTGCTTTTTTTTTTTTTGGCTGCAGCTTCTTCTTTCCTGCCAAGTGATCCGGTTTTGCTGCAAAAAAACAAACAAAACCCGCTTAGTGTGAACTTAGCCTAAGTGTGTGTGTGTGTGTGTGTGTGTGTGTGTGTGTGTGTGTGTAACATCGCATTGCACTTGGATATCACCCAGGTGCAGTGCGATCCTTACGACACTGGCAGCAGAGGAGATGGAGAAATTACTTTCTCTGCCTCCTCCGCAGCTGTGCTCCGATTCTCTCATGCCAGAGGGTGGGAGCACAGACGCATGACACTCGGCTACCGCTAGCAATAGAGCTGGAGCCGAGGATCATCAGCATATCACATCTGATACTTCCTCATCAGATGTGATACTCTAGTGGGACCCTGGCCATGACACGGGCAACTCCCGCATGTTTTCTTGGGTGTCTAATAGCCGCAAAACATGCACTTGAGCATGTCTCGGTGTGTATCTGATGCAAACTGGAGTAGCGAGCACTTGCGCTCAACACTAATGACAACATATTCAATATGACAACCTAATGTTGTCAAATTCTGTGTAGTACCTTTTGGGTTCAAAACACTTACTATACCTGTTGTGGCATACCGACTGGTCATGTGATTAATGGGCGGTATGTATCGAAGTGGTGGGTGGCCCTGTGATGGAAGCCTGGACATGTTTTGCTCAGCAGATCTACTGCTGAGGGATTTGCTTTACATTGGGAAGGCTTCCAGGTGATTGGAGAGATTGGTGGGTCCAGTCACCTACAAACCCACCCAAAGGGATGTGTCTAAATACCTAAGATGGTTGTGTGTTTGAGGACCTGTGGTGATGTCACGATCACCTGACTAGCCATGTGCTAGATACCTGGGTGTGGTTACACCTATGTAATGGAGGTGTGTTTGGCACATTGGAGCGAATGCTGGCTAGTCTGAGCCAGAGCAAGGAGGTCTGTGAGATACCTCCGGAGTGGACGGTCTGATAACCGTGAGTGATACTGACTGAGGTCAGTGAGAGATGTCTGTGGGATACCTCTGAGGATAAGAGGGATCCGGGAACCTGTGTGATGGTCGCCAACAGGTAACGGACTGTAATCCGTGTTATGCCGACCGGGGTCAGTGAGGGACTGTGGTTCCACTGTAAAGCTGAATGTGTACAGACGGTGTTCAGGCTGTTGCATACTACCAAGTTCCTGAGGTTGCGCTTTATGCTGATGTGGAAATAAACCAAATAGACTGTTTTTGTAAGAAAATCGTGCCTGTGTGCGTCTATCCCGTTTCCAAGCGAGTGTCCCCCAAGACAGGCAGTAAGCGGTATCTTACACTGTGAATAAAATCCCTGAGGGGTGTAGTTTCCAAAATGGGGTCAGTTGTGGGAGGTTTCTGCTGTTTAGGCACTTCAGGGGTCTCTAAACCTGACATGACGTCCACTCTCAATTCCAGCTATTTTTGCGTTCAAAAAGTCAAAAGGTGCTCCCTCCATTCTGAGCTCTGCCATGCGCCCAAACAGTGGATTCTCCCCACATATGGTATTGGCGTACTCAAAAGAAATTGCACAACACATTTTGGGGTTCATTTTCTCCTGTTATCCTTATGAAAATAACAAACAAAAAATTGTTTTGGAGAAATGAGAGATTGCTGATCAACTTTGAACCCTTCTAACTTCCAAAAAAAAAAAAGTTATGCAGATGTAAAGTAGGCATATGGGAAATGTTTTTTTTTTTATTAACTATTTTGTTTGGTGTAACTATCTGATTTAGAGGTATAAAAAATTTTGCATTTGAAAATCGTGAAACTTTCAATTTTTTTTTTTTTAAATTTTCGATATTTTCAGAAATACACACATCATATTGTCCAAAATGTATAACTATCATGAAGCACAATATGTCACGAAAAAAAACCCCAATTGTTGTTTGTTAATCTGCAGGCTTACAACAGCAGTCGATCTACCTCCAGAATTCATCCATCTTTATATCTCCAATTGTATATCCACATGTGAGCAGATTAAGGACAAGTATATGCAGGTAAGTGAATTTGAATGAGACCATCCTATACAAATAATATTATAGGGGGCTGCAACCATATCTTGAACATTTGTCTTAACCTTTTCTGCCTAAAATTTTAAAAGTGGGAAAAAAAAGTCTTAAAATGTATTCCTTTGGCCATTGTCCCAGATAACTGTATGAAGACCTGGTGTATTCACAGTAGAAAGTAAATGGCCGCAGCATCTGCAGACCTGAAGAATAACTTTTCATAATTTTAATTTTTAGCAAAAAAATAATCAGTTGCTCTAAAAAAAAAAAAAAAAAAAAAAAAAGTTAAAAAAGTAACACTCGGCCTATGCATTTCAAGCCCATATAGTGCCCTTAAAGGGAACCTGACCGATCCCCAACCCGCCAGCATTTGTATAGTCCTTTATGCATACCCTGCCTAACAAGCCCTGTATACAGGATGACACATTAACAGATACTTAAAAAAAAGTGTTTTAAAGTCTTTTTAATATGCAAATATCCTTTTGACTAGTGGATGGGACTTTTATTTTCCCAGACTAGTCGCCCCGCTCTGCATATAAGCGCACTGCTGTGCATGCGCACCACTTTATTTACTACACGTCACTGCGCCTCTGAAGCTGGGTTTACGCTGCCTGGCGCTCCGTGCATGTCCGGAAGAAACCTGGCGTCAGAAGAGCAGAGCTTACGAGGCGTCGGCCATCTTCTCCTCTCCCAGACTTGCGCAGTGCTCCTCTGAAGCCAGGAAGTGGGCACCGGACGTCAGAGGTGCAGTGACCTGTAGGAAGTAAAGTCGCACGCATGTGTGAGACGCCGCCATCCGCAAATCCTGTTACCACTGAGGAGTGATAACGTTCTGAGTGGGTAAAGTAGTCTGGGAAAGCAAACGCCCCATCAACTAGTCAGAAAGATATTTGGATATTAAAAACAGATTTTAAAAATACTTTAATAGATTTTTTTTTTTAATGTGTTTTCCAGAATAAAAGCACTGTTAGGCAGAGTATAAGGAATCTAGAAATGATGGAGGGAATTGGGGGGGGGCTAGTCAGGTCGCCTTTTAATCCCTGCGCTATTACAATGTAAAACAAGTGTAAATAGCTGGTTTAGTGGTGACGTAAATCAGAAGCGTTTACTGACTCGTGACGCATATTGGATATTATGTATGGATACTTGCACTCCCAATAGGCTTGAATTATAAGTGATCTATTACGGTATATTCCTAATTATCATGCTTTGTGCATCACTTTATTTAGGCTGACTGAAGGCACATACCAGGGGCTAATCACGTATTGATAGCCATTTATAACCTAGTTGGTTTGGGTATAGGTGGCACTTATGACTTACATGACCACGAAACCAATTATTTAGGCTTATGATCCACACTATATTATAGTGCTCTGATTTTTAACAAAGACATTTTTTCTATCTGTGGATGCTGGAGCCATTTACCTTCTACTTTATCCACTACCCAGGAACTGACCCACAATCCGTCCGTGCACCGCACCCACCAAGCCATTACTTACTGGTGAGATGATGAATTCACTTTTTTTTGGTGAATTCAAAACCTAGACAGATTGCATTACAGTAGATTAAACGGTGGACAATCCTTTCAATTCCTAAAGTTCACATTAACCCCTTCATGACAAATGAAATATTTACATCATATGTCATGTCCTTGTCAGGGTGTGATCCTGCATCTTTCCCCACACATGATGACTGATTTAATGAGTCATCATGTGCCTTTAACAGCTACGGGTGGAATGATACTCCACTTGCCGCTGTCAACCTGTTAAATCCCGCTATCCATGACAGCGGCATATGCATGACAGCGCGGCAAACCTGGCTTCTGATCAGCGGTATAATCATGTCTGACCAGTGGTAATGAGTTTTCTGCCGATCAGAAGCAGTGTTTGCTGCGCTATCCTGCACATGACAGTGCGACACAGACACAGTAGGTGTTAGGTACGGACGCCGAACTTTACTGTTTGGGTTTGCCCATGTCTACCCACAACCAAAGTACACTTTAATCCATAGATCTTGGAATAAGAATAATTTCCAGAATTGGATGTGTTTAAAAAAAAAAAAAAAAAAGTAGAATAGTCCTGTGCTGAGATAATCTTAAAAATGTGTCCCTCCTGTGTACTGTGTAATGTCTGTGTCTGACTGTATGGGAGCATGGTCTGATCATATCACAGCTCCTGGGCAGAGGGAGGCAAAAGAGTATACAGACAGGACATTATATGTGTATTGTATGTATTGGTCCCTATTGTCCACAGTAACTTTGGTGCCTCTGCAAACACTGACTTCACTCAATTTCCTCTGCTCTATTTCTGAAAACAGGGGGAATTGAGCACAGTTAGGAAGCCATAGCCCTAGGATCACAATCCCAGGCTGAAGATACACATCCTAATGGAAAGTGACGCGTCCATTAGGAAGTGAAAAGCCAGTGATCTGACGGTATGTGGTTAATGCTCCACAGCACAGCTGACTGAGGCACTAAGCTTTATCGACTTGGAGAACAACCATTCTTTATGCATACTGGTCCACTGGAAGGACCCAATATTCAGATCTACTATTCTGGAAGGAAAATTATTTTCTTAAGTCAGTGGAAATGTGCTTTAAATGAGCATGTAACTACAGTTGAGCAATCTAAAAAAAAACAAAAAAAAAACCCTGATTGTGTTTTATTTTATTAACGGCCCTCCTATGCTAGTATATTTAATTGTATTAAGCAACGGTTCACATTGGATGTGGAGTCATTTCTTACTTTAAGCTGTAGTGGACATCACTTTCCCCTTTAATCTACTCAGGACCCGAATTAAAATGAAGACCTTGTTTCCTCCCCTCCGGGAGGAGAGCCGTGCCAGCAATGTTCCCGGTAGTGACAGACTATAGGTGTCACGTGTTGGCTGGAGCCAATGAGCAGCTGCTTGTTAGCCACAACCTTTACTGTTTCATCAGGGCGCACATCAGCCCTGATGAAATATTGATGAGCTGCAGCCAGAATGTAACAACAATGTTATGTCATTGCTGGAACACCGTCATCGCTTTATTACTTTAACCACAGCAGGAGATCAGTACATGGGCTTTATTTCACTTCTGGTCCTGAATGGATTAAGCTGGGTTTGTCAAGTGGTGGACAACACCCTTTAAGAAACTTCAGTTTCTTAAAGGTGATCTGTCTACACATTTCACAGTACATTCCATAAGTTATTAAAGAAGTTGGCCACTACTTATACATTGATGGCCTATTCTTGGGATAGGTCATCAACGTCTGATCAGCTCTTATCAGTGTTGCCGGACAGAAGTCCTTACTTGTGGAACTGGTAGCCTACTTGTTGTGGCAGCTGCAGGGTACCACTCATCTGCCTCCCATTGAAATCAATAGGAGGCATATGTGTAGTATCCTGTGGCAGCCACTAGAAGTAGACGGCCAGCTCTGCAAGCAAGTAATTCCAGCCAGTGTCCGCCGACACTGATAACAGCTGATTGGTGGATTTGCCGGGTGTTGAACCCCAGCCGATCAGACATTGATGACCTATCCTATGGATAAGTCATCAATGTAAAAGTATTGGAAACCCTTGTTATGCTGATCTTAGACCTGATACTGGTGTACTTACTTTGAAAGTCCATGTAAGAATAGCTGTATAATCCTAATAATCAGCATTTTGAGTTCTGCTAGAGTGTGAGGAAGAGCATGAGTCCAAGTGTATTCCGTTTCCACCCACCCAGTGTGACTGACTGACAATTGCAGCTTGTACTTAGCAATGTGAGATCTCGGCGGCAGCAGCAGCAGAGCGGAAGGATATTGAGGAATTTAATTACTCTCAATGGGCTGAGATGAGATTAAGCTTTCAAAATGATTATTTTGTCATATTAATGTGTATGTTATGATGTATGCACTTTGTATGTGAAATCTGATGACTGATCTTCATATGCATGAGTAAATGAATTGTGAAGTGACTCCTAAGGCCATAAATCCTGTACTTTGTGGTCTTGTTTCATATTTACAGACATGCCTATCTTTTTTTTTTTTTCCCCTCTCCAGAATCGGTTGGTGAGACTAGTATGCGTTTTCCTCCAGTCTTTAATAAGGAACAAGATAATTAATGTCCAGGACTTGTTCATAGAGGTTCAGGCGTTCTGCATAGAGTTCAGCAGGATCCGGGAAGCGGCTGGCCTGTTCAGGCTCTTGAAGACTTTGGATACCGGAGAAAATCCAACAGAAGCCAAACCTGCTAAATAAGCCGCCATGTCTGCCACTGAACTGATCCTTTCTTGTGCATTGCTCCCATTTCTCTTTATAGCACAAATCCTAGCACTTTGCCCTTGAAGTGTATGTCCATTCAGATAATTTCCCAGCCGGTGGCACCAGGATATTGGCTGACATCACAATTTGTTCCTTCTGTCTCCATGAATTAGAATCTGCGCCTTCATGCATACTACGACTGAGCTATCTAGGAAGGGCTTTTATCACTTATTAGTTCAGGAAAATAGATGTAATAACCGACAGGCGCTATGTAGTTATAAGAAGGCTCCCACCACGTTGTACATATTTTTAATGTGCATGAGTAGCCATATAGTTTGCTCTGATACAGATGTCAGCCTGTAGTTGTTTTGGACACATTTGCCATCGCATTGTTATATTAACAATGAAGGTTGTACTGTTAGCAGGATGCCATAGGCTCTGGTTACTGTGGATTATAATAATGGGCTGGTGATGTTGTAGAAAGGCAATATTTCACCATGGATATGGCACAGGTTATATTCTTGCGGAGATGGAATGTAAATATACAGGACTCTTGTGCTTTTTAAGTCATCGAACTCCATTCACAATATTACCAAAATATTCTATAAGCAAAGAGTGTTGCAAGGTAATGTGTGTAGTCTAACACGTATTGCTCGCATGTTGGGTTTTGTCATGTTAACAAATACCACATTGCTGTTTTTTACATGTCAAGATTAAAATGATCTGTATATTGCAAAGGTCTGCCTTATTCACAGAAACGGAACATTGATTTTCTCAGACTAAGCTGTGAAATTGCAGCTAAAAGATAATCTCGTGGACTTTTTTTTTCTACTACGCTCTTATGCCTGCCTGAAAAGGCTCACTGCCAGAAAAAGCTCCCAAAGCATTTGAACTCTGTTTGTCTCTCTGTACTTTATGGATTCTTTGGAGGTTCACTTTGACTTCTTTTCGTCAGCTATCCAAATGGAAAACCTGAATGAAGGAACAGGAACTAATCAATGAGAATGTCACCAGTGGAATCTGACAAGGATCTGCGTTGAGCCTAATTCATTGTTATGGGAATCTGTCAGTGTAAAATTGTATATACCAAGTACAGGTGTACCCTTGGTGTGGTCAAAAGGTTCAACTATATCAAAAAATACCTTGGCACACAAAAATAGAAAGTCAAATAAGTATATGAGATTTATTCAAAAAAGATTCATGGTTTCACAGAAAAACAACTGAGCCAACGTTTCAGCCATTCGGGTCTTTATCAAGGTAAATCTGTGAATCAAGGATCCATGTGAAAGACTCCAGTAACAGAAGGGAGATCCTTCTGATCCATCCATTCATATACTTATTTGACTTGCTATTTTTGTGTGCCAAAGTATTTTTTTTGGATATTTAGTTGAGATGGACGTCTTGCTTCAGAGCACCATCGATTGTTAACAGTTGAGCATAAACCTATTTCCTACTATTGCCAAACTCTTCAGTGCATTTTCCCTCCTACTTGTATTGCATTTTTTTTCCTTGACTGACAGCTTTGCACTTTGAAATGAACAGTCATGTTGTGCTGACAGCCTTAAAGGAAATCTGTCAGCAGGTGTTTGCTACGTCATCTGAGGGGTAGAGAACCTGATTCCAGCGATGTATCAATTACTGGACTGTGGTGCAGTTTTCATGTAAATGAGTTGTGGATAACCTGCCTAACCCTTGATTGGCTACTTGCTGTGTACAGTGCATTATCAGTAAGCTGTCAGTTGGTGGTGGCTGGGTTACATAGATTAGCTGGATTGTTTTGCTAGTGACACCTAGTCCTGGACGGATGATTGTGTTGAACTTATAGCAATCTGCCAAACAAGTGACCCATCCCTAGAAACAGGCTCTCAGCCTATACTTTGTGCTGCTGTCAGATTAAATGGTAAAAACCTGCTGACGGATTCCGTTAATTGTTTCATCTCTTCATTTTGCCTTGTTCACATGTCAATGGCTCTAATGATGCTTACTTGTGAAGTCCCGAAACAAGTGGTTCGGACATTTATTCTGGTGGGGCCATTTATTTTAATGATGAAGGCACTTTGTACTCTGGACATCATTTTCAGCAGTATCTACCTAGCTTAGATGGGTACCAAAAGCATTGTGTCTGCCTACTTGTGAATCCTCACAGTGCGCGATGCCAGGATTCATCATCACTGAGAGCCGGCGGTCATGTGCACGGCCTCAATGAATACAAGGGAATTGTATGAGGCCTCCAATTTGTAATGTACCCAGGAGTCTGCATATCGCATGCTTTCGCTCAGATGACTGCCTGCTGCCAGGATCAGAAAATCCTGATCATTCTCACTGTGCCAGAACAGGAGAAAGACTTGTGTATTCTGGTTAAAAGTAGAAGGCTTCTATAATGAGAGGATAGAAACCGGTGCCAAAGACAAACATAAATACATGCATTATTAATAGAAAGAAGTAGAACATGAGTGATGTGACAGTTCTTAGGAAGACCAGAGAACACTCCTGACCTGTGGAAGTAAGGTGATTTAGCAGGGTTTCTTTACAGTAAGAATAGTCCAGATTGTGGCATGTCCTACCACAAGAAGAATAATGGCAAATATGTCCTGATTTGAAAAAAATCTAAAGCTACGTTCCCATGAAGAGCTTTATTGCATTTTTGATGCTGCGTAAACTCGCCTGTTGTGTGTTTCCAAGCTGTAGAATGTCAATTTCTCTTGCAGGAACATTCAGTCTTCTGGGCGGAATTTCCCCATAGACTTGTATTAGATGCCGGTAGTGATGTCAATAGTCATCACTGAGTGCAGCGAGACCCGGCCCGCTAAAGAGCGTTGTCACTACCCAGCGCCTGTGAATAGCAGGAACTCTACTGCTATTCCCAGATGCTAGAGCAAGATGGGGGGAGCGTGGACTGTGGCCGAGGTCACACGTGCGATGCGAGAAACTCACACGAGTCTCATCAATACCCGGCACTTGGGACCAGAGCGTTCAGCTGCATAGAAATACATGTAGCCGCACACTCCGGTCCCGAGAGCCGGCGGCAGTGCCAGGTATTGAGGCGAGAGACTCGCAAGTGTGACCTCGGCCATTGTCTGAGCTTCATGGGAACATTTTTACAAAGTGGTGAACGAGGGTCTGTCACTTGTGTTTTTCTGTCTTTTGTTTCTCAACTATCCTTTTCTGGACTACATCAAATTTGGTGGATTACTGCAGACTTGCACGGGATTTTTTTTTTTTTTTTAATAAATTGGTGGGTAAAAGGGAGTCTTTATTCAAAAATTTTAAGAAAGTGTTTTTATTTTCTATTATGGGGTTAGTGAGCTGACGGGCGGGATTCATGTAGAAATTCAGCTGGCTGAACATCTCAGCAAAGACTGCTAGAACTCTGTGTACATTCCCACGATCAAAGTGGATGGGATTTCTATAAATCTCAAGCCCACTGTGCTTCTTTTTTCAGCTGTGTAAACTCACCTGCGGTACGGTTTTCAAATCAGCAAAATATCACGTTCTCTGGCGGGTATAATGAGTTTTCTGTGCAGATTTTTTTTCCATAGACTTATAGTAGATGTGGACAATCCGCAAGTAAGAGCACTTGAGTTTTTAGTGCATTTACATGAGGGATACGCATACAAAACGCATGTAAGCCACACCTAAATATGTCAATAATGTTCAGTGAAATCAAAATACTAGAAAGTTTCAAAAACAAGACAGCTTTATTTAGAGTGAACTTGTCAGCAGGATTGTGCTGAATAAACTACAGACAATGTCAGGTCGCCACCGTTGTACTGATTACAATTCTACCTGGTTTGTTGAAAACCATCGTGTGGTTGTTTAATTGCAAATATAGATTAATGAGATGCTTGTGCTCCAGGGTGGCCTGCGGGGGGGGGGGTCTTTATGTGGTGTTCTGCTTATGTATTCATCTGTATGGCTTATGACAGGTCACTAAAATTCACATTCGTCAAGCAAGGCGACGCCTGCACTGTAAGCATGATACAGTGGATAATATGCACATTTTCATTTTATTTATAGAATTTTGTTAAAGAAATTAATTTTTTTTCAAACAACCAAAATGGCACCAGTGGCTACACCCGCGCAGTAGCATATATTGGAAGGAGATAGATGCTGCTGCTCAGGTGTCATCAGTGCCATTTTGGCAGAAAAAAAAAATTACATTCCATCAATATGGCGCTGTAGCATTGTTCTGATCAGAGGCGTAGCTAGGGTTTTGGTTCGGGGGGGTGAAACTTCTGAGTGGGCCCCTAACCAGGTAACCTTGATTACAACTCGGTGACGCGCCCTAATAGTGGAGGAGAACCTCAGCAGATGACCGCACTGTTACTGAAGATAATCTCTGTATAAAGACCAATATGGATATTACCGCCATATGGTCAGTGGTAGATACCAGCCCTGCAGAACATGTAAGAGATCACTGCACAGTTACAGATAATGACTTACAGCTGATGTTCTTTCTAATGGAATCGTTCATTTTTCCCGTCTTTTCCATCTGGCCCAGACCAACATGACAACTTCCCGCTACAACTCGGCTGCAGAGAATACAACAAAGACACGTTTCACTTCTCATATTCCAGCCCCATCACCATCTATTCCCAACCTGCACAAACTCCTCATCCTGCTTATACCCCAATACTGAGCCGCTGCTGCCGTATGTGTCCCTATTACTGCACCTGATACCCCGATACTGAGCCGCTGCTGCCGTATGTGTCCCTATTACTGCCCCTGATACCCGATACTGAGCCGCTGCTGCCGTATGTGTCCCTATTACTGCACCTGCTACCCTGATACTGAGCCGCTGCTGCCGTGTGTCCCTATTACTGCACCTGATACCCCGATACTGAGCCGCTGCTGCCGTATGTGTCCCTATTACTGCACCTGCTACCCCAATACTGAGCCGCTGCTGCCGTATGTGTCCCTATTACTGCACCTGCTACCCCGATACTGAGCCGCTGCTGCCGTATGTGTCCCTATTACTGCACCTGATACCCCGATACTGAGCCGCTGCTGCCGTATGTGTCCCTATTACTGCACCTGATACCCCAATACTGAGCCGCTGCTGCCGTATGTGTCCCTATTACTGCACCTGCTACCCCAATACTGAGCCGCTGCTGCCGTATGTGTCCCTATTACTGCACCTGCTACCCCAATACTGAGCCGCTGCTGCCGTATGTGTCCCTATTACTGCACCTGACACCCCAAGCTGAGCCGCTGCTGCCGTATGTGTCCCTATTACTGCACCTGCTACCCCAATACTGAGCCGCTGCTGCTGTATGTGTCTCTATTACTGCACCTGATACCCAATACTGAGCCGCTGCTACCGTATGTGTCCCTATTACTCCTTCTGCTACCCCAATACTGAGCCACTGCTGCCGTATGTGTCCTTATTACTGCACCTGATACCCCAATACTGAGCCGCTGCTGCCGTATGTGTCCCTATTACTCCTCCTGCTACCCCAATACTGAGCCGCTGCATGTGACCCTATTACTACTCCTGCTACCCCAATACTGAGCCGCTGCTGCCGTATGTGACCCTATTACTCCACCTGATACCCCAATACTGAGCCGCTGCTGCCATATGTGTCCCTATTACTGCACCTGCTGTGTGGTTTTCTGTGCCCTCTAAATTCTAAAGCACCCCTCCATAATATAGTAATACTGGGTGCAAGTGCCCTAGAAAACTGCCCATATTTTGCCCCTTAGAAAGTAATATTGCCCTGTGTGCCCCTTTGATAACCACAGTAACCTGAGTTCCCCTATAACAATAAGTGCCCACTTTACATTTAATAATGTCCCGAGTGTGCCCCCCTGTACAGCTCCCCTATACACAGCATGATGCTCTCTTATACACAGTATACTGACTCCTTAGTAGCCCCCAAACTGTTTGACGGCTCCAACAATGTATAATGACCCCCACACTGTAATCTCCATACTGTATGATGGCCTCCTAGATAGCCTCCATTTACAGTAGCATAATGCACCAAATAGTCCACAATATAGTATAATGCACTCCCCATAGGCAGACTCTATAGCATAAGGCAGCTCCCATAGGCACACCCTGTAATATGGCAGCACCCCTCTAGGCAGACTCTAATAAGGCAGCCCCCATAGTCGGACCCTGTAATAAGGCAGCACCCCCATAGTCAGACCCTCTAATAAGGCAGCGTCCCCATAGTCAGACCCTGTAATAAGGCACCCCCATAGTCAGACCCTGTAATAAGGCAGCACCCCCATAGTCGGACCCTGTAATAAGGCAGCACCCCCATAGTCGGACCATGTAATATGGCAGCACCCCCATAGTCGGACCCTGTAATAAGGCAGCACCCCCATAGTCGGACCCTGTAATAAGGCAGCATCCCCATAGTCAGACCCTGTAATAAGGCAGCACCCCCATAGTCGGACCCTGTAATAAGGCAGCGTCCCCATAGTCGGACCCTGTAATAAGGCAGCGTCCCCATAGTCGGACCCTGTAATAAGGCAGTGTCCCCATAGTCGGACCCTGTAATAAGGCAGCACCCCTATAGGCAGATCCTGTAATGAGGCAGCACCCCCATAGTCTGACCCTGTAATAAGGCAGCGTCCCCATAGTCGGACCCTGTAATAAGGCAGCACCCCCATAGTCAAACCCTGTAATGAGCCAGCACCCCTATAGGCAGATCCTGTAATGAGGCAGCACCCCTATAGGCAGATCCTGTAATGAGGCAGCACCCCCATAGTCAGACCCTGTAATAAGGCAGCACCCCCATAGTCGGACCCTGTAATAAGGCAGCGTCCCCATAGTCGGACCCTGTAATAAGGCAGCACCCCCATAGTCAAACCCTGTAATGAGGCAGCACCCCTATAGGCAGATCCTGTAATGAGGCAGCACCCCCATAGTCGGACCCTGTAATAAGGCAGCACCCCCATAGTCGGACCCTGTAATAAGGCAGCGTCCCCATAGTCGGACCCTGTAATAAGGCAGCACCCCTATAGGCAGATCCTGTAATGAGGCAGCACCCCCATAGTCAGACCCTGTAATAAGGCAGCGTCCCCATAGTCGGACCCTGTAATAAGGCAGCGTCCCCATAGTCGGACCCTGTAATAAGGCAGCACCCCCATAGTCAAACCCTGTATGAGGCAGCACCCCTATAGGCAGATCCTGTAATGAGGCAGCATCCCCATAGTCAGACCCTGTAATAAGGCAGCACCCCTATAGTCAGACCCTGTAATAAGGCAGCAGCACCCATAAAAAAAATAATAAATACCTCTCTTCTTCCTGGTTCCTGCTCTGCTCCCGCTGATCTCCTGCCAGCGCAGCGCTCCTTCTCCCATCAATGTGATCAGCTGTATCGGCTAAATGCCGGTACAGCTGATCTTCCGATAACGGCGGGGGGCCCACTGCTGGCACCGGATTCCCCCGCTCCGGAGGAGGCGGAGAAATGAATTTCTCCATCTCTTCCATTGGGGTCAGCGTATATCGCACCGCAGTCGGATGATATCCGAGTGATGTGCGTTGTTTCACTCGCACCCATAGGCTTATATGGGTGTGAGTGAGCCGAGACTCGGCGATTTCACTCACACGTTGAAAGCAGCTGAGAAAAAAAACGCAGATCTGAGCTGCCTCATAGATGAATACTGGTCCGAGTGCTATGCGATGTTTTATCGCATAGCACTAGTCCGTATTCATCTCTAGTGTGACCCAGGCCTCATTAGGAGTCATGGGCACCGGTGCAGCGGGAATATGGAGGAAGTTGCATACAGTAAGAAAGAAAGGCTGGAGAGATCTGTGTAGAGGGCTTTGATGGTGGAACAGGTGAAAGGAGAGGAGTGAGGACTTGTGAGACCCACACCAAAATATAGCAAATAAATAATGGCTGCACTCAATTTTACTGTGCTAAAGCAAGGAAATGTGCGATACATGAAATGTGAATAGCATAATGGCTTGGGAAATCTATGAAAAAACACATAAGATGCTTAGCACAAGATTTGGCCAAAAATTGTCAAGGTGATCTCAGATCGGATGGGTAACTGACCTGTCTGCCTAGTGTGAACACTTACCTATGGCTAATAACATGGTAAAGCCTGCATTTATGGGAAGGTCATTTTAATTACATCCAAACACAGTTGGTTCTGACCTTCCCATAAATGCAGGCTTTACCATGTTATTAGCCATAGGTAAGTGGCATCTGCATATGTATTCACCCCCTTGGCTATGAAGCTCCTAAAAATTTCTGGTGCAAGCAATTACCTTTATAAGTCACATCCTTAGTGAAAGGAAGTCCACCCGAGTGCAACCTAAGTGTCGCATGGCCTGTCAGTATATACACACCTTTTCTGAAATGCCACAGAAGCAGCAACACCATTAAGCAAGAGGCGCCACTAACCAAACACCATGAAGACCAAAGAGATCTCCAAACAAGTCAGGCACAAAATTGTTGAGAAGTAAAAGTCAGGGTTGGGTTATGAAAAAAAAAAAAAAACATCCCAATTCCAGATGATTCCCTTGACCACCATCAAATCCATTATCATTAAATGGTACCACAACCAACCTACCAAGAGAGGTCTGCCCACCAAAACTCTCAGCCTGAGCAAGGAGGGCATTAATCATAGAGAGGCAACACAGGCCAAAGGGAACCCAGAAGAAGCAACAGAGTTCCCAAGCAGAGACTGGAGTATCTGTCCACACAACCACAATAAGTCGTACACTCCATAGAGGTGGCCATTATGGAATAGTGGGCAGAAAAAAGCCTTTACTTATATACAAAAATTGTATGGCTTGTTTTGAGTTTGCCAAAAGACGTGGGAGACTCCCCAAATGTATGAAGGATGGTGTTGTGACCAGATGAGACCAAAATTGAACTTTTTGACCAAGAAGGTAAACGCTATGTCTGGCCACAAAACAACACAGGGAATGTATAACATATGGAAAGACACGGCAGTCTGTAACAGTAAGCTGTATGTGCTCAAGTAGGGTATCCAACCCATCGTAACAAATATTCAAGAAAAACTTTGCACTCAAAAATTGAAAAAAAATAGTTCATTTATTATGCATCCAGACAAATTGTTGAACGTTTTCGGTCCACCACTGGACCTTCATCAGAACAATCTGGTTCAATAGTGTGGGTTATTTCTCCTCATATACTGGTATTTCAGAGGAAGACTACTGCGCGCACCAACAGCGACAAAGCAGCAGCGCTGATCACCTTACCGGCAGACAGCGCATACCCCTAAGCGATGATCTGTCGCATGCTACAGACGTGCAGTTCTCATATACATTGGATTCCTACCTCCAGGCACCAGTAATCTTCCTCTGAAATACCAGTATATGAGGAGAAATAACCCACACTACTGGTCAATGGTAGTGTGGACCAGAAATGGTCAATGATCATATTTGCGGCCAATACGTGTATGTTTTTAATTCATCTGTATTTTGGTATGTATCTAACTACTGGATGGAGTTTGAATTATATTCAATAAATGTGAAATTTTATTTAAATGGAATCTCTCCTGCTTGAAATCTGCTCTACTTATGTATTAGGTTACTTGCAGTTTTTCATTATGTTTTTGAGTACGCCTTTTATCGTTTTTTTTCTGGCATATTTTGTCTCTTTTTGGTATGGTATGGTTAAACAAAGTTGCTTTGTTTTTGATACTTCTTGGTATTTGGCATTGACAAAACTTTGGTATAAAAAAACTGACCAGCCACCTCAGAACAGAATAAAGCAAGTGTAAACTGGTCCATAACGTATTCACAAAAGAATACAGCAGCACTCTGTAAGCACTAAGATGTATGCATATGTTGACCATGATGTTTGGACTGCGTTACTGCTATATGGAATATACTTCTAAAAATGAAGATACTTCGTACATAAATCAGCTAATTCATATGTGACCATCATACCTGACAATACGTCCTTCTTTGGTGGGACCCTAACCAAATATCATGCCTCTGCCATGCTGAAAGATTTGATACAGTCATATACGGATGACATGCGTTTTTAGTGCGCTTTCACAATGGAAAAGCACTAAAAACGCACATGCATTTGTAATGTAACTCTATGGGAGGAAGAATCTTTTAATCACAATTCTATGATCCAAATGACCTGCAATGTTGAAAAGGTAACAACCCCTTCCCACTATAGCCAGCTTTCACCTTCATAAACAGGCCAAATTTTTTCAATCTTGACATCACTTTTATCTGGTAATACCTGGAATGCTTCAACAAAGGATTCTGAGAATGTTTTTTTTGTGACGTATTAGGTCCTACGCATCAGGACCGGAGTTGTGCTGGATTCAGATGCTCCCGATTCATGAAGAGGCCAATGTCTCTTCATAAATCAGGAGCATCGGACGAGCAGCGTACAACCAACATACAATTTAGGTAGATACGTTTTGTGTTTATTTAGGAAAATATCGTACATTTTATGAAAAACGTGTAATTTTCAAACTTCATGAATTTTTGTATGCCCTTAAAACAGTCATATTACACAACAGTTAATAAATACCATTTACCACATTACATAACATCAGTATCATTTTTGAAAACACTTTTATTTTAGGATGTTAAGTTCCCATGAGGAGTTTTTGATGCTATGTATATTTTCACTGCTCAAAAGACACAACGTCTTACAGTTCCAGAAAAGTGGTTGGGATTCGAAATATCATACCCACTGTTTTTTTCCCTTTGCATAACCTGTCCGTGGTGTGTATTTAAATTTTACAACATGTAAATTTCTCTTGCGAGTACGCTGATTTTTATGCAAGGATTTTCCCCCATAGAATTGTATTAGATGTTGAAAATCTCCAGGTAAAAAGACGTGTTTTTACTGCATTTTGCTGCATAAAGGCACTAAAACTACATGTAATCCACATATGACTTTCAACACCAAATAGGAAAAAGGTTGCACTCAATCGTGTTAAAGCATGTCAATATGACATATATGAAATGTGAATAGCAAAATGGCTAGTGAATATTAGAAAAAAAATAATTGGGACACTTTGCAAAAAATTTGGCCAAATAATGTCTGCCCATCAACCAACGTCAAGGTGGCCTCAAAGACTGATGGGTCCCTAACCAGTGTGAACACCTCTCTTAGGCTGATGTCTGGTTTTTCATATATTTCATATTGACATGCTTTAACAAGATTGAGTGCAACCTTTTTCGTATAATGTAAGTAGCTGTTTTTGGTATGCTCCTATTCAGACTAGTTTTGATGTACCAGTCAGTTTTCTGCTTTTTTCAACACCAAATATCAAAAAGAATTTTTTTTTTAAACATAACATACCACAAAGGAGACAAAAACTGCAGTGTCAAAAACATGGTTATTAACAACTGATGCTGTTCAAATAATCAGCGTAGGATAATCATACATTTATTAAATTACCAAAGGCAAATAAGCCCCATCTAAAGACTATAAAAATTACCGTAACTTTTAATTAGACCAGTGTTTTTCAACCAGTGTGCCGCGGCACACTCGTGTGCCGCGACACATGGTCAGGTGTGCCGCGGGGAACGGGAGTCAGCTGTTCTCTGTGCCGACTGTCAAGCTGACAGCCGGCACAGAGAAGCTGCAGCGCGCCGGCTCCCGGAGATCAATTGTACTCGCAGACATCTACCAGCTGCGAGTACAATTGAGGCTCTGACTGCCGGGTCAGAGCGACGCCAGCAGCGTGATCAAGTCATGTGATCACGCTGCTGACGTCACTATCCGGCGCGCAGGAGAAAGAAGAGACTTGGTGGTAAGTGCTCCTGTGCTGTGGAGCTGAAGACACCGAAGATTCAGCGTGGGGTGGGTTTATGGGGAGTATGTGGGGGGATTTATTAAGTGTGTGGGGGGATTTATTCAGTGTGTGGGGGGATTTATTCAGTGTGTGTGGGGGATTTATTCAGTGTGTACGTGGGGGGGGGGCTGGAATTTATTTAGCATGTGTGGGGCAGGGTGCATTTATTCTGTGGAAGGGGATGGATTTATTCTATCGGAAGGGCAGTGGATATATTCTGTGGGGGTGAGTGGGGAGATGGGGGTGGACACAGTAGCGAGGGGAAAAATGTGTGCTGACAGTACTGGGAGCAACGGTGATGGGATGTGTGAGGACAGTATGGGGAGTCGGGGGAATGTGTGAGGGGGGAATGTGTGAGGAGGAAATATGGAGAGAGCAAAGGGGTATGTTAGCAGGGGGGGGATGTACAGGAGGAGGCTATTAGAAATGTGTGCAGACAGTATGGGGGGATGAAAGTGTGAGTGGACACATAATAGATACTGAGTAGTGTGAGGGTAACAGCCAGGAGGAGACAGTATGCCAAGTAGGAGGAGTGTAATGAAGGGGCACAGTAGAGAGACTGGGCTCTCTATGAGGGACACCGTATGAGAAGGCAGTGTGAAGTATGGAAAAGAGAGAGAGGGTAGTGTGGATGGCATGTACCATAAGAGGGACAGTGAGGGTCATATTATGTGCTGGGAATAAAGTGAGGGGCAATTATTTACTCAGAGGCTCAGCCTAGGGCAGATATTGTTATTCCGGAGCATTATAATAACACTGCTATCTTTAAGGGTGTTGTGTCGGGATGTGCTGCAGAAGACAGGAGAAGATGGAAGTCTGCAGAAACGAGCTCTGCCGGTGGATGAGAAGAGTCATCATGGCATCTGGACAAGGTGAAGATGAAAAGAAAGAGGCGACTCCACAAACAACGTCATCTATCAGGTACCTGGATGTAAATGTGTTTTTTTTGTGATACTAATTCTCATTTTTATTTGTTAGGAACATTAAAGGGGATGTCCAAGGTTGTGATGAGTCTGCAGTCATACTATGTGACTGCAGACTTCTGAATTCTCACAGTGCACACTGCTATCATAATTCTCTGATGTTGGTGATTTACATACATGCGGTCACGTGCTGACTAGACATGTGTGGCCTCATTCAATGAAAATGAATTGACTGAGGCCGGACACGTCTAGTTAGAATGTGACCAGAAGTATCCAAATCACATACTTGTGCTGTCATGACCGTCCACTCTGGCCACCGGCAAGGGAGAATCCTGAAAGTGTGCAGTGCTTGCGCTGTGAGAATTCAAAAGCCTGCAGTCACATAGAATGACTGCAGACTTTCATCTCAAACCTGGACGCACCATTTTGTGCCATTTTGGTTGGTGGTGTGCCTCGGGATTTTTTAAGTATAAAAAATGTGCCGCGGCTCAAAAAAGGTTGAAAATCACTGAATTAGACTATTTAAAGGAAAAACATTTAAAAACTGCTTAGTCAGTAATGACCTAGGATAACAGTATACTACTTACTATATAAGATCCCAATTATGTCTTATATCCTATCCACAAATTCTTATTATATTGAGATCACATCATACTGAGACTGTATTTAGATCCTAATTACTAATGTCGCATTTTAGGGTTAGGATATATTGGCGTGGCTGCTAACCATATAATCCCATTTGTGAATTCCTGATGAACCTACTAACTAGCTATTAAAACAAGCTCCTAAGCCTCCCCAACAAGTTTCACCAGTTAAACTGGCTTCATCAGGGGATTGAAGCTATGAATTATTATTGCCTTTGGCAATTTAATAAATGTATGATAAAAAACGCTTGTAAAAGGCACTCAAAATTTCAATAAAAAACAAGTACGGTGGTCTAATTTACATAACAGGTTCGGAAATGTTGCTGAAAATCTGCCACATCAAAAACTCAACATGTACTCATTGTAGGAACGTAGCCTTACTCGCTACAAAATAGCCATTTTCATATGTGTGGTTTACAGAGCTGTTGAAAAAAGGGATATTCAAGTATTTTTTGTGTCTGGTATATTAGCCCCAATTACAAGGAAAATGTAGCCTACTGGCTGAGTAGTAGAGCTGTGTGAGTCTCTTATGACCCAGCTACTCCTACTTGTTGCAAGGCTTGTTAAAGAGTCAATGCGGACTTTTAGACTTGCTACATCCAATAAGTGGCACTGGATTTCCAGTCATCTTACTTTCTGAAGAGGACATTTCCAGATTTCAATTTCCAGAGGGATTGTATAATTATATGAAATTGTTTTACAACATTTTCGCTTGATAAAAACGTGTCTTATAGTCCAAAAACGATATTTTTGCATACCAGGAAATTAAAGGATGTCCATTGTCTATTTTTACACTGGACAACGCATTTCAGTGCGAAACGTGTACCTGGTTCCCTGCTACGTTTCTCTTGGCCATTTATTATTAATTATATATTTTTCTCTACACTTCCACATGGAGTGTTTCGTTTTAGCGGTACTAATTATGCACCCTGGGTATGTATGCTCTATAGGAGTGTCGTACTTGTTTATTGATCCTTTACCGATGTACTCCATGCGACATCTTCCGTATTAACACACACACACATATATATATATATATATATATATATATATATATATATATATATATATATATATATATATATAATATTGTGGGGCAGTAAGGGGGATCATATAATCATATGGGGCTGTGATGAGCGAGCATGTTCGGATAAGGTCTGGAGGTTGTTCGACATCTGCAGCACTGTTTGTTAGGCAATCCCTGCATGTGTTGCAACTGTCGAAAAGCCTTGAGACCTGCAGCTGCGAGGTCGTGAACATTTTTTGAGCACGCTGAAAATACTCGATTAGGACACGAGAGTGCTAGGACAACACCATATCCGAGCACGCTCGCTCATCACTAGTCATTACGTGTGCTCCATGATGTGCTTAGAAACATACTGAACCCGCTGGAGGGCATTGGAATGGCAGCCACAGCTGGGGTTACAATGTAAAGTAAGAGTGTGGACTTGGTGAAACTATTTGACCAGGTCAGATTTAGGAAAACCTAAGGTTTAGGTGTGTCCATTTTTTGGTTTGCAAGCAACAGAGTAGGAGCCCCCATGTAAGTCAGGTCTATGTGAGACTGAACACAGGTCAGAGACAGAGATTGCAAAGTCATTGCTGCACCCACAAGTACAGGGTGGTAGTCGCCCACGGCAATCTACTGTTCTGGATGATCCGGCTGTGACCTGGAGGATATTGTTTGATTTTATTTCTGTAAGTTGCCAAAATAAAGACATTTGAGATGAACTGTCTTAGGTTACTGCCTCATTACTGCCCTGTCATGAAATCCGCTACCTTACAATTATATATATATATATATATATATATATATATATATATATATATATATATATATATATATATATATATTTTTATATATACATACACATAGGGGTTGAACAAAATAATGGAAACCCCTAACGTTTTGGCATCATAATATTCGAACATGTTATAAACATGCAAACCGTGACATATGGTAATGTTTTGAAGTTGATTATTTGTGTTATGTGATATGTGTATGTAAATTAACTGTTTGTTTTGCATAATTGTAAGAACATTGATGAGAACCTGATACCAATGGCAGACCTCTCGGATTTTCAAAGAGGCCAAATTGTTGGTGCTCGTATGGCAGGCGCTAGTGTAACAGAAAGTGCCCGAATGCTTGGAGCGTCAAGAGGTACTGTCTCCAAAGTAATGACTGTATTTGAAAGAGAAGGAAAGTCTGCAGCAAAGCACAGGTCCGGCCGAAAGTCAAAGTTGACTGAGAGAGACCGTCGGACTCTAAAGCGAATTGTGAGAGAGGATCGCAAGACCACGGCTCCGAAAATCACTGCTAAGCTCAATGAACACCTACAGAACCCTGTTTCCATGAAAACTGTTCACCGGGAGCTGCACAAATCTGGATTCCACATTAAGAGCTGCAATTAGAAAACCACTGCTCTCAATGACAAATGTTTCCAAGCGCTTAGAGTGGTGTAGAAACCTCCAGAATTGGTCCCTCGAGCAGTGGAAACATGTGATATTCTCAGACGAATCATCGTTTACCCTATTTCCGACCTACGGCCTAGTGTACGTGTGGAGACAGCCGAAAGAAGCATTCCATCCAGACTGCCTTCTCCCAAACGTAAAACATGGTGGAGGTTCTGTGATGATCTGGGGTGCTATTTCATGGAGATCCGCCGGGCCAATGATATCCCTTCATGGAAGAATAGCCGAGATTATTTATGCATTTTGGGCGACCAAGTGCATCCAATGGTTCAAGCAACGCCATCTTTCAGGATGATAATGCAGCAATTCATTCAGCTAGAATCGTTAAAGCATGACGCGAGGAACATTCTAATGAAGTTGAGCATCTCACCTGGCCCCCACAATCCAAAGACCTCAACATTATTGAGCATTTATGGTCAATTTTAGAGATTCAAGTTAGACGTCGATTTCCTCCGCCATCGTCGCTCAAAGAACTGGAGGGTGTTTTAACTGCAGAATGGGCTAAAATTCTTTTGGAAACAATTCAAACCTTGTATGAATCCATACCTCGGAGAATTGAGGCAGTAATCGCCACAAAAGTTGGACCTACACCATATTAAACTTACTTTTGTTGATGTTTCCAGGTGTTTCCATTATTTTGTCCAACCCGTGTGTGTGGGGGCGTGTGTGTGTGTATATACACACACACACACACACACACACACACCGAATGTACATATATATATATATATATATATATATATTTTTGTGTATATATATATATATATATATATATATATATATATTTATTAGTTGTTTTCACATTGTTTGATACTTTTTGTATTACTTTATGCTATTTAATATGCAGGGTATTTTACTTATTATTACTATATATCACTTTTAATAATAATTTTGTAGTAATTTATTTATTATTGGTGTTGTTCTAAATGATTCACAAGGGTCTTACCACATGGATTGTATCTGTGGGGTTAATGTTACAGGGCAAGCAAAGTGACAGGCTAAGTTCCCATGAAGAGTTTCAAAGCTGCGCATTTTTTTAAAAAAATGCAAATAACCCATCCTACTTAATGGGTGCAGAAATGCTGCAGAAAATCTCCAACATCAAAAACTCACCAAAAAGCTCATGGTGGGAATTTAGCCTTACGTATTGGCCTACTTGCCCTAGGGCTGAACCGGATGCCTGAGCAAGACTTAGGCCGGGATCACACCTGCGAGAAATACAGCCGAGTCTCACATATTAATACCCGGCATTGCCGCCGTCTCTCTGGAGCGGAGCGTGCGGCTGCATAGCAATACATGCAGCCGTAGTATCTGTAGCTGAAGGCTTATAATGATCAGAGTAAGTAAAGTTACTGGCAGTCAATACAGTGCAAAGATAAAATCAATAAATTTTTAATCTTTCTCATTACCTATTAATTGGGTGATAAACACACAACTCTATGTAACATTTATTACAACCATTAAAAAGGCTTTAATTCCTCCGATATTTAGCACAGTACATTATGTAGTAATTATGCTATTTGCTTTAGATCTAAATGTAAACAAAAAGAAAAGAAAACAATATTCAGCAGCCTTTGGTCAAACTAATTAATGAGTAAACCTGTCACTGAGTGGTACAATTGGGTAATCTTGAAATGCTTGCATTTTCCATCCACAACCACAGAATCTGTTCAATCACCGCAACCACACAAATTCCTGAGCTGGATCCAAAACAAAAACAGAACGTATTCAACATTGCAGGTGCCGGGATCTCAGAGCCGGATCCAACAGAACAGAACTTATCAGTGTAAGTGTCCCGATTCCTGAGATGGACCAAGTACAACAGAATTTGTTCGTCACTGCTGTGTATACAGATCACCTGAGCCAGATTTCCAGAATCAGCCGTCAGTTGTATATTGTGCATGGGCATCAAGATAACGGATAAAGAGCCAGGGAGTCTCCTTGAATAAGTGCTTTGTGTGTAAGGTTTCTTTTCATGGAGTCCAAGTGTACTGGAAGAGGGGACTAGCACATAAGCCATCACAAAGTTCTATCTAGTCCATTAAACGTTTCGCCATTGCTTCAGCTAGGGATTTCATTCTCTCCAGTAATTACACGTATTTCCTACCTGACATTAACTGTAACATTATATCACCAGTACTCGCCTCCGCCCTCTTAGCCAGACCTTACACAAATATGTTACGAATGCCATGTGTATGTGCTTGAAGAAAGGGCTTGTATGTTAAATTAAATAGAATAATAATAATATAATAAGTATCCGGCAGTTATAAGCCTCTTATACTCTTCTCTGAAACCAAATGTCACTTCATGGCTTATATAAAACCCGTAAAATTTCTAGCAGTCTGAAGGGCCTTAATTAAGAAGGTTAGAGAACAGTAGGAGTTCCAGAATTCTGTGCTTGTTCCCCGGATGCTTCCTCACTGCCAGGATCATCTGTGGAGGAAAAGACATTTCACAAGTCAATTGTGTGTTCAGAATTACCAACAGTTCTAAAGAGACATCCAGGAAAAAAGACAAGGAAGAGTATGATGCTTGGTCACAGGTCACTTAGATAAAAACATTAATGATCCTAATTTTAATGATCTGGGCCATGAGTGATGATTTAGTACAAAATAATATTGTAGCGCAATAGATATAAACAAAAAAGCTACGCTTTTAGGGATCCACTCAGACATAAGAAGAATATGAAGAACTCAAAAAGTGATTTAGTGCAAAGCAAAGAAACAAAAAATCACATAAAAAAAATTATGTTTATAATTTTGTCAAAAAAGTTTCAGCTGATAAAATGAGGAAAGACAAAAACAAAAAAATAACTGGTCATTAAGCCTCTCCGTAGTGATCATTTAATGGTTAAAATTGGAAAAATAAACTATGAGGTTGAGTGAATTTTCTATGATCACGATAGGATTATGCAATGTAATATTTTGCAACACTAGTCAGCCATTAAAGGGAAGGTGCTATCAAATTATATTTTTTTATTGCAGTAAAATATGAAAAATAATGTAAAAGGGTTTGATATTTTCCACTTTGAAACACTAGGGGGAGCAGCAGCAGAAATTTGCCATGAAAACCTTGTGTACAACTAGTTTACATTATGACTGCATAAACTGGGGCTGGATTGGCGATACACTCCGCGTATCTAATTGTACAGGACTGCATTAGATACACCAGTCTGGGAAATATCACACATGATGGGATTAGATATACTGGTTTGGGGAGTATCACGAATGAAGGGATTATATACCCTGGTCTGAGGCATATCACGCATGATGGGTTTAGATACACGGGTCTGGAGTGTATTACACATGATGGGATTAGATACATGGATCCGATGCATATCACAAAAGATGGGATTAGATACACGTGTCTGATCTACATATTGAGATTCTATAGATAACTCGGGGCACGTGTCCACTCCTATAAACAGGTACATCTGTATATTACCTTCAAAAATATACTTGTATCTAAACCCCTTTGTGACCGAGACAATTTTGTACTTAATGACCAAGCCATTCTGACCACTGTCACTTTGAGGTTATAGCTCTGGAACGCTTCAACGGAGCTGAGAGTGTTTTTTCATGAGATGTTGTACTTCATGAGAGTGGTAACATTTATTTGATATGAATTTTCTTTATTTATGAAACAATTGGAAATTTGGAAAAAATTTAGAAAACTCTCCAATTTTCAAATTTTTTTTTTTGTGTCCTTAAATCAGAGCATCATAGCTCACAAAATAGTTAATAAATAACATTTCCCACATGTCTACTTTACATCAGCACAATTTTGGAAACAATTTTTTTTTTTGTTAGGAAGTTATAAGGGTTAAAAGTTGACCAGCGATTTCTCATTTTTCCAACAAAATTTACAAACCATTTTTTTTTTAGGGACCACCTCATATTTGAGGTGAGTTTGGGTGGTCAATATGACAGAAAATACCCAAAAGTGACACCAATCTAAAACCATATTCAAGAAGTTTATTAACCCTTCAGGTGCTTCACGAGAACTAAAGCAATGTCGAAGGAAAAAATTACCATTTTACTTTTTCACAAAAAATTTACTTTAGACCCAAACATTTTTATTTTCACAAGGGTAAAAGGAGAAAATGGACCAAAAAAATTTGTTGTGCAATTTCTCCTGAGTACACCAATACCCCGTATTTGGGGGAAGGCCACAGTTTAGGCGTATGGCAAGGCTCAGAAGGGAGGGAGCACTGTTTGACTTTTTGAACGCAAAATTGGCTGGAATCAATGGTGGCGCCATGTCGCATTTGGAGACCCCTGATGTACCTAAACAGTTCAAACCCCCTAATTCTAACTCCAACACTAACTCCATCACACCTCCTAACCCTAATCCCAACCATAACCACAACCCTAACCCCCGACACCACAACCATAACCCCAACCCTAGACCAACCCTAGCCCAACCCGAACAGAAAATACTTTTTATTTTATTATTTTTACCCAACTAAGGTGGCTATAAAGGGGGGTTTGATTGACTATTTTTTTTATTTTGATCACTGTGATAGACCATATCACAGTGATCAAAATGAAACAGAAAAAATCTCCTATTTTTGCCGAGTGCCGACAGGCAGATCTCGCCGGGCGCACTGAGCATGTACCCGTCATTTTCTTATAGGAAGAAGATGCCAAGGGCTGGAGGACAGAGCCGGAGGGTCCAGGGACTGGGGTTGGAGGGGGCTCGGGGTACCCCATTTCTCTCTCCTTAGGTATGTTAGATCATATCAGAGGAGAGAGAAATAAATGGGAAGTCTGACTTTTTTTTTGCGGTCGCTGTTATGCAGTGAATAATGGCGATCACAACACTGGGGATGGTAAAAACCGACCCGAATCATGTTCTCCGCGCAGGTCGCAGCAAGAGGCAGCCATAGTATAGGAGAAATATGCTGTGTTTGACGTGTGCAAGTGTCATACACACCAGCAAATGAAAATGGCAGCCCCCACTGGCTGCAGAAAAAATTTATAAAAAATAAACCAGTAAATTTAACTTTGCATAAAAAAAAATTATTAAAAAAAATTAGATAATCAATAATGATTTACACACAAATAAAAACCACGGCACCTTCCCTTTAAGAATTCAACAGGCCTGGGCTACAAATCTGGCAATTCTGGAAAATACCAAATAGGCAAGAACTGGAAGATGACTCCTCAGATTATACAGACCCTGCAGTCTCACGGGTGTCTGTGACCTGCATCACTTTTAATGGCCTCCTCATTCTCAGGATGTGGGTACGGGTGAAAGCTACGGTACAGTAAAGAGCTATTGACCTGCTTGGCAAAACAGTGATGGCACAGTTTGTATCTGGAAGCACAGAGGGGGGATTAGTACTATGTAGGTGCAGAATAGGGGCACTATTACTATACAGAAGCACTAAGGGGCACAATTACTATGTAGAGGCACTAAGACTACTTTCACACATCAGGTTTTCAGCGTCACGCTCAATCCGGCTAATTTTCAAAAAAACAGAACCGGCGAATGTTGCCGCCGGATCCGTTTTTTTTCCCATAGACTTGTATTGGTGCCGGATTGCGCCTGATGACCTTGCAGTTCGTCCGGTTTTCGCTGGATCCGGCAAATCTGCCGTTTCTGATTTCTTGAAAAAACGTCTATAGCAAAGTTTTTTTGTCTCCGGTGAAAAAGCCGGAAGTCTATGGGAGCCGGAAGGTGCCAGATCCGGAAAATGACGGATTCCTGATCCGGATTCCGTTTTTTTTTTTTAAACTGAGCATGCTCCAAATTCTTTTTTATCCATTAATCTAGATATGCTAGACGGATCCGTTGAAAAAACAGATCCGTCGCATCAGTTTTTCACAATCTGTGCTGGATCCAGTTATTCCAACATTCGCCGGATTGTGCCTGATGCAAAAAACCTGATGTGTGAAAGTAGCCTAAGGGGCACAATTACTATGTAGAAGCACTAAGAGGCACAATTACTATGTAGAAGCACTGAGGGGTACTATTACTACTGTATGTAGAAGCACTGCGGGGGTACTATTACTATGAGAAAGCACTGGGGGTACTACTATTATGTAGAAGCACTCAAAAAAAAAAAAAATGAAGGGAACACTAAAATACCACATCCTATATATCACTGAATGAAATATTTCAGTTGCAATTCTTTATTCATTACATAGTGGAATGTGTTGAGAACAATAAAACCTAAAAATGATCAATGTAAATCACAACTAATATCCCATGTAGGTCTGGATTTGGAATGATGCTCAAAATCAAAGTGGAAAATCAAATTACAGGCTGATCCAACTTCAGTGGAAATGCCTCAAAAAAAGGAAATTATGTTCAGTTGTGTGTGTGTTGCCTCCATGTGCCTGTATGACCTCCCTACAACGCCTGGGCATGCTCCTGATGAGGCGGCGGATGGTCTCCTGAGGGATCTCCTCCCAGACCTGGACTAAAGCATCCGCCAACTTCTGAACAGTCTGTGATGCAACGTGACGTTGGTGGATGGTGCGAGACATTATATCCCAGATGTGTTCAATCAAATTCAGGTCTGGGGAACGGGCGGGACAGTCCATAGCTTCAATGCCTTCATCTTGCAGGAACTGCTGACACACTCCAGCCACATGAGGTCTGGCATTGTCCTGCATTAGGAGGAACCCAGGGCCAACCGCACAAGCATATGGTCTCACAAGGGGTCTGAGGATGTCATCTCCGTACCTAGTGGCAGTCAGGCTACCTCTGGCGAGCACATGGAGGGCTGTGCGGCCCTCCAAAGAAATGCCACCCCACACCATTACTGACCCACTGCCAAACCGGTCACGCTGAAGGATGTTGCAGGCAACAGATCGCTCTCCACGGCATCTCCAGACTCTGTCACATCTGTCACATGTGATCAGTGTGAACCTGCCAATCGTCCTACACGGTGTTGGCCTGTGAGCACAACCCCCATCTGTGGACGTCGGGCACTCAGACCATCCTCATGGAGTCAGTTTCTAACAGTTTGTGCAGACACATGCACATTTGTGGCCTGCTGGAGGTCATTGTGCAGGGCTATGGCAGTGCTCTTCCTGTTCCACTTTGCACAAAGGCTGATGTAGCGGTCCTGCGGCAGGGTTGTTGACCTCCTATGGCCCCCTCCATGTCTCCTGGTGTACTGGCCTGTCTCCTAGTAGCGCCTCCGGCCTCTGGACACTACGCTGACAGACACAGCAAACCTTCTTGCCACAGCTCGCATTGATGTACCATCCTGGATGAGCTGCACTACCTGAGCCACTTGTGTGGGTTGTAGAGTCCATCTCATGCTACCACGAGTGTGAAAGCACAACCAACATTCAAAAGTAACCAAAACATCAGCCAGAAAGCATTGGCACTGAGATGTGGTCTGTGGTCCCCAACTGCAGAACCACTCCTTTATTGAGTGTGTCTTGATAATTGCCAATAATTTCCATCTGTTGTCTATTCCATTTGCACAACAGCATGTGAAATTGATTGTCAAACAGTGTTGCTTCCTAAGTGGACAGTTTGATCTCACAGAAGTTTGAATTACTTGGAGTTATATTCTGTTGCTTAAGTGTTCCCTTTATTTTTTTGAGCAGTGTGTGTGTGTGTATATATACAGTGGGGCAAAAAAGTATTTAGTCAGTCAGCAATAGTGCAAGTTCCACCACTTAAAAAGATGAGAGGCGTCTGTAATTTACATCATAGGTAGACCTCAACTATGGGAGACAAACAGACAAAAAAATCCAGAAAATCACATTGTCCGTTTATCATTTTATTTGCATATTATGGTGGAAAATAAGTATTTGGTCAGAAACAAAATTTCATCTCAATACTTTGTAATATATCCTTTATTGGCAATGACAGAGGTCAAACGTTTTCTGTAAGTCTTCACAAGGTTGCCACACACTGTTGTTGGTATGTTGGCCCATTCCTCCATGCAGATCTCCTCTAGAGCAGTGATGTTTTTGGCTTTTCGCTTGGCAACACGGACTTTCAACTCCCTCCAAAGGTTTTCTATAGGGATGAGATCTGGAGACTGGCTAGGCCACTCCAGGACCTTGAAATGCTTCTTTCGAAGCCACTCCTTCGTTGCCCTGGCGGTGTGCTTTGGATCATTGTCATGTTGAAAGACCCAGCCACGTTTCATCTTCAATGCCCTTGCTGATGGAAGGAGGTTTGCACTCAAAATCTCACGATACATGGCCCCATTCATTCTTTCATGTACCCGGATCAGTCGTCCTGGCCCCTTTGCAGAGAAACAGCCCCAAAGCATGATGTTTCCACCACCATGCTTTAGAGTAGGTATGGTGTTTGATGGATGCAACTCAGTATTCTTTTTCCTCCAAACACGACAAGTTGTGTTTCTACCAAACAGTTCCAGTTTGGTTTCATCAGACCATAGGACATTCTCCCAAAACTCCTCTGGATCATCCAAATGCTCTCTAGCAAACTTCAGACGGGCCCGGACATGTACTGGCTTAAGCAGTGGGACACGTCTGGCACTGCAGGATCTGAGTCCATGGTGGCGTAGTGTGTTACTTATGGTAGGCCTTGTTACATTGGTCCCAGCTCTCTGCAGTTCATTCACTAGGTCCCCCCGCGTGGTTCTGGGATTTTTGCTCACCGTTCTTGTGATCATTCTGACCCCACGGGGTGGGATTTTGCGTGGAGCCCCAGATCGAGGGAGATTATCAGTGGTCTTGAATGTCTTCCATTTTCTAATTATTGCTCCCACTGTTGATTTCTTCACTGTAAGCTGGTTGGCTATTGCAGATTCAGTCTTCCCAGCCTGGTGCAGGGCTACAATTTTGTTTCTGGTGTCCTTTGACAGCTCTTTGGTCTTCACCACAGTGGAGTTTGGAGTCAGACTGTTTGAGGGTGTGCACAGGTGTCTTTTTATACTGATAACAAGTTTAAACAGGTTGCATTACTACAGGTAATGAGTGGAGGAAAAAGGAGACTCTTAAAGAAGAAGTTACAGGTCTGTGAGAGCCAGAAATCTTGATTGTTTGTTTCTGACCAAATACTTATTTTCCACCATAATATGCAAATAAAATGCTAAAAAAAACAGACAATGTGATTTTCTGGATTTTTTTGTCTCAGTTTGTCTCCCATAGTTGAGGTCTACCTATGATGTAAATTACAGACGCCTCTCATCTTTTTAAGTGGTGGAACTTGCACTATTGCTGACTGACTAAATACTTTTTTGCCCCACTGTATGTGTATATATATATATATATATATATATATATATATATATATATATATATATATATATATATATATATATATATATATAATGGTGGCCCGATTCTACCGCACTGGGTATTGGAGATTATGTATGTAGTTTATTTATGAAGATTTTAGAATAATACAATGAATACAGAGTTCGGCTGGCCGGGCCAATTAGCGGAGCGTGGTTAAAATCCTGCGCCAATTCGCAGCCGGAGTGCGCCTGTCGCTGATTGTTCGCGGCCGGCCACGTAGTATATAGCACAGCCACATAGTATATAGCAGCCCACATAGCATATAACACAGCCACGTATTATATAACAGCCCACGCAGTATATAACACAGCCCACGTAGTGCATAACACAGCCCACTTAGTGTATAACACAGCCATGTAGTACATTGCACAACCCTCGTAGTACATAGCACAGCCCACGTAGTATATAGCACAGCCCACGCAGTACACTGCACAGCCCTCGTAGTATATAGCACAGCCCACGTAGTACATTGCACAGCCCACGTAGTACATTGCACAGCCCACGCAGTATATAGCAATGTGGGCATCATATCCCTGTTAAAAAAAAGAATTAAAATAAAAAATAGTTATATACTCACCTTCTGTTGGCCCCGGATCCAGGCGAAGCGGTTACCGACGCTCCTCGCGCACTCCGGTCTCAAGAGTGCATTGCGGTCTCGTGAGATGATGATGTAGCGGTCTTGCGAGACCGCTACGTCATCATCTCGCGAGACCGCAATGCATGGAGCGGTCACCGGAGCGTCGCGAGGAAGGCCTGTTCCTGATCCGGGGGCCAACAGACTGAGTATATAACGATTTTTTATTTTTTTAATTATTTTTAACATTAGATCTTTTAGCTATTGATAGTAAAAAGTTGGTCACACAGGGTTAATAGCAGCGGTAACGGAGTGCATTACATCGAAGCATAACGCGGTCCGTTACCGCTGCCATTAACCCTGTGTGAGCGCTGACTGAAGGGGATTATGTAGCGGGCACTGACTGCGGCGAGGAAGGAGCGGCCATTTTGCCGCCGGACTGTGCCCGTCGCTGATTGGTCGTGGCTGTTTTGCCGCGACCAATCAGCGACTTGGATTTCCATGACAGACAGAGGCCGCGACCAATGAATATCCGTGACAGACAGAAAGACAGATTAACAGGAGGACAGACAGAAAGACGGAAGTGACCCTTAGACAATTATATAGTAGATATATAGAGAGAGAGAGATACAGTACAGACCAAAAGTTTGGACACCCCTTCTCATTAAAGATTTTTCTGTATTTTCATGACCATGAAAATTGTACATTCACACTGAAGGCATCGAAACTATGAATTAACATCCAGTTTGCATTTAGTTGGATCATCATTTATTTTTCAACAGGACAATGACCCCAAACACACTTCCAGGCTGTGTAAGGGCTATTTGACCAAGAAGGAGAGTGATGGGGTGCTACGCCAGATGACCTGGCCTCCACAGTCACCAGACCTGAACCCAATCGAGATGGTTTGGGGTGAGCTGGACCGCAGAGTGAAGGCAAAAGGGCCAACAAGTGCTAAGCATCCCTGGGAACTCCTTCAAGATTGTTGGAAGACCATTCCCGGTGACTAACTCTTGAAGCTCATCAACAGAATGCCAAGAGTGTGCAAAGCAGTCAAAGCAAAAGGTGGCTACTTTGAAGAACCTAGAATACATAATTTCAGTTGTTTCACACTTTTTTGTTTAGTATATAATTCCACATGTGTTAATTCATAGTTTCGATGCCTTCAGTGTGAATGTACAATTTTCATAGTCATGAAAATACAGAAAAATCTTTAAATGAGAAGGTGTGTCCAAACTTTTGGTCTGTATTGTATATTAGGGTTACGGCCTTCTTATTTTGCCTGTTGGCCAGGTTATCTTGAAACTGCCCCAAGACTCTTATATAGGGAAGCGGGTGCATTTGATTGTTCTTTGACTGACTGTAATAGAAGATCATTAATGGGAATCTGTCAGCAGGATTGTGCACAGTAACCTACAGACAGTGTCAGGTCGGTGCCGTTATACTGATTACAATGATACATTGGTTGATGAAATCCATCTTGTGGTTGTTGCTTAATCTTTATTTTCAGTTTTGAATTAATGGTATGCTCGTGCTCCGGCAGGGGCTGACTGGCAAATTTTGGCCTGGGGGGCAAGCACACAGCAGTGGCCCATGAGTAGCGTCTCATCCTTAAAGGGGTTGTCGGATGCTACATGTCTACAGATCCTATGTGTGAATCCTCATATCGTGCGCACTGTGCGCTGTGAAGACTCTCTGGTGCCGGCAACAGGTGGGTCTTGTGACTGCAAGCATGCGATATATTCCCAGCCACTTTTCGACTAGACTGTTTTGGGCCTTGTTCAATACAGTTGCATTAGGCCATGCAAGTCTAGTCGGCATGTGATCGCATGTATGCAAATTACAAACTTACAGCCACACACCCGCCAAATGACCACAGCACTGCGAGCAATGTGAGAAGCACAAGTCTGCAGTCACATAGAATGAGACAGAGTGAATGCACCAATGACAGACACACGCACAGCCCCACTGCATAATGACACACACACAGCCCCACTGTATAATGACAGGCACATGCACAGCCCCTCTGTATAATGACCCACACACACAGCCCCACTGTATAATGACAGGCACATGCACAGCCCCACTGTATAATGACCCACACACACAGGCCCACTGTATAATGACCCACACACACAGGCCCACTGTATAATGACCCACACACACAGCCCCACTGTATGACAGGCACACGCACGGCCCCACTGTATAATGACACACACATGCTGCTCACACGCACGCACGCAGCTCACACGCACGCAGCTCACACGCACGCACGCAGCTCACACGCACGCACGCAGCTCACACGCACGCACGCAGCTCACACGCACGCACGCAGCTCTCACACACACGCAGCTCTCACACACACGCAGCTCTCACACACACGCAGCTCTCACACACACGCAGCTCTCACACACACGCAGCTCACACACACACGCAGCTCACACACACGCAGCTCACACACACGCAGCTCACACACACGCAGCTCACACACGCAGCTCACACACACGCAGCTCACACACACGCAGCTCACACACGCACGCAGCTCACACACGCACGCAGCTCACACACGCACGCAGCTCACACACGCACGCAGCTCACACACGCACGCAGCTCACACACGCACGCAGCTCACACACGCACGCAGCTCACACACGCACGCAGCTCACACACAGCTCCCATACACACACACCAGTTACCTCATACACACATCACACACTCTCCTCTGTGGTGCAGGGGCGGCTGATGTCCATGTGCAGCTCTTCAGTTTCTCCTGCTCACAGCTCTGCACTGTCCCGGCACCTCCCCCTTCTCTCCTTCTCTGCCGGGATAACAGATAAGAGCAGGAGAAGCCGGAGCTCCGTGCACACACAGGCCGGTATGCTGACCTTTCATCTTGGCTGCTGGCTCTCTCCCTCAGAGTGGCAGTGGCGCATAGGAGCTTGCTCATCACATACCCCTGCAGCCTGCATGTCAGGGCTGCTGGCGGGATGACACCACCGCGCACTACAGGTGCGCTATGTATTACAGTCCCTGCCAGTCCTCCAGCGGCCCTGTGCAGCTGCTTAGACACCGGCCCGGGGGGCATATGCATTTCTGCCTCCCGGCCCAGCCCGCCCCTGTGCTCCGGGGCAGATTGTGGAAGGGGGGGGCGTCTGCATGTGGTGCTCTGATTAGATATTCATAATGCAGCCTGCTGACAGGTCACTGATCCCTCTCTGACCCGCCCTCTAGTTTACATAATGAATACCTGTACGTACTGAAGAAAAAAAAACAACTTCTGCAGTCAGGTGCAGCATAATCACATGTTTAGTGTCCAGTTAATAAGTATTCTTGATGTTATTGAGCAAGTGTAAAAAAAAAAAAAAGCTATCAGTGTGTATAGAGATCCGATGGCTACTATTGCGTATCTTGCTGGAGAAGAAAAATAAAATTCCTCCTCCAAGATGGTGCCGCCTGCGCAGTAGCAGCTCTCGGAGATCGCCGATGCACAATCCTGCTGACAGGTTTCCTTTAAGATCTATATTTAAAATATTTCCCTGTATCCCTTAAAGAAAAATCAGATTACAGTAGTTTATATTCTTCAAATGTGATCTGCATCCCGATCATCCGTAACCCACAAATTCACAAACCTATTTCACACTCCCCGCACAGCGACTGGGCCTGTGTGCGCTCAGGCTGGGCTTCAGTCGGCCCTGGACCCCACTATTGTAGGTCCACACACATTCATCCACCATAAGCACACCCCTATAATCTGCCAGCCTTTCACTATTTTATAATGGGAAATAGTGAGGCTGTGTGCACACGTTCCGGATTTCTCTTGCGTTTTTTCGCTATAAAAATGCGATAAAACCGTGAAAAAAAACGCTCACATTAAGCATCCTATTAAAAGAATGCAATCCGCATTTTTTGGGCACATGCTGCGTTTTTTTCCTGAGCGAAATCGCATTCCGGAAAAAAATGCAGCATGTTCATTAATTTGCGGAATCGCGGGGATTCCGCACACATAGGAATGCATTGATCCGCTTACTTCCCACATGGGGCTATGCCCACCATGCGGGAAGTAAGCGGATCATGTGCGGATGGTACCCTGGGTGGAGGAGGGGAGACTTTCCTCCACGAACTGGGCACCATTTAATTGTTAATTAAAAAAAAAAATTAAAATAAAAAAGTGATATACTCACCTTCCGATGGCCCCCAGAGTCCTCCCGCCTCTCAGTGGTGCACACGGCGGCTGGGATGCTGTGTGCGAAGGACCTGCGATGACGTCGCGGTCACATGACCGTGACTTCATCCCAGGTCCTTCGCACGCAGCATCCCTGGGAACGGAAGCCGCCGCGTGCACCACTGAGGAGATCGGGTGACGTCGGAAGGTGAGAATAACTATTTTTTTAAATTATTTTTAACATTAGATCTTTTTACTATTGATGCTGCATAGGCAGCGTCAATAGTAAAAAGTTGGTCACACTTGTCAAGAACTATGTTTGACGAGTGTGACCAACCTGTCAATCAGTTTTCCAAGCGATGCTACAGATCGCATGGAAAACGCTAGCATTCTGCAAGCTAATTACGCTTGCAAAACGCTAGTGTTTAGCGGGAATACGCATGCCAATTCCGCATGCGATATACTGGCGGCAGGAGTTGCGGAATTTCCGCTGCAATTTCCACTGTAATTCCGCAACGTGTGCACTTAGCCTAATACTCATGCACGTGACTACTGTAACGTAACAGTACCAAAGGGTCAGCAGTATTATGAAAGCCTCATTAACATTTTTAGAATATTATAGGACACATCATCCAATTATCTTGAGCTGGATGGTTAAAGTTAATTGGACCATTAAAACCTCCCGGAATCCCATACTATACTGGAGTCATTTGGTTTTACTTACCGCTTACTAGTCAGACCCATAAATCTTGCTAGCAACATCAGCCCAAGGGCACCAATGGAAGCTGTAGTTAGATTCTCTAATGACCAGCTGTTTACTGAGCTTCTTTGCTTTTTTTTTTTCCCTGAGGTGAGGGCCCCAGCAGGAGACCACCCCTTCAATGAGGTCCATATGGTCTGATAGATCATAAATAAAGGGGTTGTCTTAATGAGTCGATCCCAATAATTCTACATTGCAGCTAGTACACATCTAAGCAAACCATCTACAATTTGAACATTGATATTAAGGTCCAGGAACACAAAACTGTGTGTCTACAGCCACATATCCATCCTGGTAGGGGTTGGTCATTTGCTATCAAGAATAAGGCTGGGGTGATGAGATGACTTTGGCTGTAACACAGGTTGGGAGGCCAAATATTGAGGCCCCATGACGACTCGCGCAGTACTCTGATGTCAACAAAAAAATACAAAGGGGTCTTACTTTTGGCGATTGCTTCTCGCATCACGGTACCCTGCCGGCCCAAAAGCCACCCAATTCTTTATCATTACGCTGCAATGTCACAGGGGCACAGCGGTCTTTGGCCGACTGATTTGTCTCGCGGTCAAAGTCAACGTGTACCCCCAAGCCTCAGGAATATTTATTTTTCAGGATTATTACAGAACACAAAAGTCATTTTAAGCACACAATGACATATGAAACCAAATACGAAGGACAACCTGTGTTATCGGAACAACAAATAGTGTTCTTATTCTGCTTTTCTAAAGGTCAAGCATATAACATTGCATACTGGTAGATTAGCACTACAAAAATCTCTAAATAGGAAAAGATCGAAAAAAGAACGTATGCCCATTATATCTCGCTTTACCTAATCATCTTATTTGATCCTGTTCTGGCTCAGATTACAATTTAAACTGAGAAATATATAAAGAAGTTGTAGCTTCTTCTTGACTCAGGAGACATCTGCTCTATGTCCCTACCCCAGGAGCCTCCCAGTCTCTGCAGTAGGACAAATGGTCAATAAAGGGGTTGTCCAGTCTTGAGCTACAAGTCTGCAGTCAGTCACTCTAAGTGACTGCAGATTTGCGCATCCTCACATTCTCCAATGCTGGCTGAGAGCGGCCATGTGACCACAAGAGTGCTATTTTCATATTCCGAGCCACATTCTGATGGGCGCAGCCTCGCTCAATGCAATTCTGTAAACAGTCTAGTCGGAATGTGCCCGGGAGTGTGCATATCACATGCTTGTGGTCACATGACAGCCCGCTCCCGATGCTGGAGACTCCTCATAGTGCACACAGCACTTGATGTGAGGACTCACAAGTCTGCAGTCACATGATTGAGTGACTGCAGACTTGTAACATAAGATCGGACAAACGTTTTAGTCTTCCACGAAGCCCAAGGCAGTTTTCCAGCCAAAAACGTTACAGATCACCAAGAGGTTATTAAATATGTTATTTGGAAGATTTCTCCAAGATTGTGTCTGAAATACATGCAGCCATATACATTTCTCTGAAATGCTCCGGCTCCACCCCTGGCTGTTTTTTCTCAGCACCCTTAGGGTATTGCCTGGTTTAACCCATTTGTGTACATCTGGAGACACCTGTCAATCATCTGGAGTGGTGCAGGGAAAAGGCGTCAAGTGCCTATAGGAATAAACAAGGCTAGCCCTCCAACCACACTCAACCGCCTCCTCAAACTATATTCACAGTGAAACATTGGAGCCTTTCAGCAAAAAATACGCTCTGATTCATGTTGCCCGTGGTGGCAGGTAGGCCAGGGTGATTTTTATTTTTAAACTCTGATTTTTTTCCCTTCCCTTCTTTCAAGGGCCATTTTTTTTTTCTGTTGACAAAGCCGTATGACGGATTGATTTTTTGCAGGACAAGAAGCTGGTTTAAATAACGCTATTTCGTTTTAGCAAGGAATGTAGTGAAAAAGTGAGGTAAAACTGAAAAAAAAAAAAAAACACCACAATTCTGTCATTGTTTTTTTTAGTTTCGGTTTTATGGTGTTCAAAAATTACTCATTCTCCAGGTCAGAACGATTACGGTGATGCCAAGCTTGCATAGATTTTTTTTCCATTTAAAAAAAAAGGAGGAAGAAAAATTCAAACGTTTGTGAAAAAAAACAAAAAAAACAAAATTAGTTTGTGTCACAATATTCCCGAGACCTGTTACTTTTTTTTTTTTTTTAATCAAGAGCTGTGTGAGGGCTATTTTTTTGCGTGTGCTGATGGTTTTATTAATACCAATTTGATGTATGATGTATGTATGTAAATATCATGTTTTCACTGCACTTCTTTAGGGCAGAGTGGGTACCGAAAAACAACATGTGAAACATGTTATTACCCTAGAAAAGGGAGTTTACCAGAAAAGAGGGAAAGTGGAGTTTTATAATAAACTGTGGACGCCTTGGCTGGAATTGGGGTAGGGGAGGGATGAGGTAAGAAAGTTCTGGGAAGTTTTTTCCTTTTGGGATGTTTGTTTATAAGGGGACAGTAGGAGTCATCACATAATACTAAAGTATATGTGGGTATAAGATATACTAAGGGAAGAGTGTGAGCTGTCTAAATCGGGAGAAAGGAAGGGGGGGTTGGTAAGGTTGGGATATTGGGATATATTGCGGGGGGGGGGATATTTTCTAAATCCCTGTATTGTTGTAAAATGTTTATTTTGAAAATCTATTTGAGTTAAAAGAAAAAAAAAAAATTGTCACATGGTCTGTAAGTAAATACACACCTTTTCTGAAAGGCTGCAACACCAGTACCCAAGAGGCACCACTATCCAAATAACACCACAAAGGCTAAGGAGATCTCCAAATAACTCAGTTATAAAAAAAAATCCCAATTTCTGATGATCCCCGAAGCACCATCCAATTCTATATTATCAAACGGAAAGAACATAGTGCCACAACAAACCTGACAAGAGAGGGTTGCCCACAAAAATTTTCAGCATGGTTAAGGAGGGCATTAAATCAGAGAGGCAGCGCAAAAAACCAAAAGGTAACCCTGGAGGAGCTGCAGGGTTCCCAAGCAAACACAGGAGTATCTGTCAATATGACGACAATAAGCCGTACGTTCCATACAGGTGGCCTTTATGGAAGAGTGGGCAGAAAAAATACTTTACTTATACACAGAAGGCTTGCTTTGAGTATGCCAAATGACATGTGGGATACTGCCTAAGTGTATGGAGGAAGGAAGGGGCTGTCGTCAGATGAGATCAAAATTGAACTTTTTAGCCACCAAGGTAAACGCTATGTCTGGCGCCAAACCAACACAGCTCATCACTCCAAGAACACCATCCTCACAGTGAAACATGGTGATAGCAGCATCATGTTGTGGGGATGTTTATCGGCAGCAGGGACAGAGAAATTGGTTTGAGTCGAAGGAAACCAGGGCTGTGGAGTCGGTACGCCACAGTTGCGACTCAGACTCCTGGATTTTATCAGGTTCCGACTCCGACTCCTTCATAAATGGCCAATTCGTAACAATAAATTTACTGTTGTAAAATATTAACATCGTGCTTATTCAGTCTCTCACATCATATAAGTAATCAGACCACTTAGAGCAAAAACTATATTTATTAGAATACAATTAGAATATAGCAAATAACTTTTATAAACTTTTCTAAACTCTTGTAAGTAAAATATGCAATAAACACTGTTATGCAGTTAAGAAGAAATCTATAAATTTGTCCTCAGAAAAAGTGTTGCCTCTGTCAGATCCTCCTTCATGGATGCCCTCAAATCTGAAATAATTATTTTGAGAGCAGAGAACAACCTCTCTATACTAACTTGGGTTGGTAGCAAAGCAGTAACCACTCGGGCAACATCTCTGACAATGTCAGGATACAGAGGAATCGCTTGTTGCACGGTTATTTTTGATGAACGGTCAAATGTCTCAATTTCTTTTAGTGCACATGAAAAATTCTGCTGAAATGTACTGGCTGTGTTCTTTGATGGGGATGACTCTTCTTCTATGCGGGAACGCTTTGCACGGTACTTGTGATCCAAATATTTTTCGAAATTAAATTCTTCATCAGTTGATGAGGGTGAAGATGTGGCAGGACGACCAAATTCTTCTTGTTCCTCCTGACTGTTCTGCAACCCTTTCATCCTTACTGCTATTTCAAACAGAGCTTCTTTTCCTTTAGCTAGCTGTTGATCATCTAGAAGAATCCGATGCATTGGGTCTACATAAACAGCTGCCAAAAGAATGTTATTTTGTAATAGTAGCTCCTCTCTCCATTTCATTGATGTAGCAATGCCACTTGCAATTAACCCTCCTCTTTGGGACAGGCAAAACATCAGGTTCTTCCACTCCTTTAAGAAAATACCTGGAGTTGAGTCCTCTGCTTGTAATTTTTTAGTCACTGTAAATGGGTCCTCTAGCAATTTTTCCATCTCAGTCATCTCATTCCACTGACTTTCATTTAGCGTCAGTTGAGGGTTCACCATGTCTACAAGAAAGGTTTTCAGTTCAACCAAGCGCTGAATCATTAAGTAAGTACTGCCCCATCGTGTGGCTTGATCAATAATTGCCCCTTTTCCAGCACGTCTCTTCAAAATTGAGTCAACTTTAGGGGTTCTGGCAACAGTAGCCAATTTTCTCACCTTGCCAATCAGTGCAGCAGCATGTCCTTCTTGCAGACTGTCTCTTATAGCCAGCTGTAGCGTATGCACAACACAGCGCATGTGATGAATGAAAGAATGTATTGACAGTTTCAACAAGATCATCTAAACTATCATGTTGCTGTTCATCTGATGTTTGCTCCTCAGTTACAATACTGTGTTCCTCTATTTCAAACATTTCCGTGTCTGTGGACCCAGAATGTTCTTCTAGCTGCTGGTCACCATCATTGTTCTCATTCATTAGCTTAATAGTACTTATCATATTTGAAGCATTGTCAGTTACGACAGAAAGAACTTGCTCTTTTTTAAGATCATAGTCTTGCAGAACCTTTTCCACCAAGACCTGGAGAAACTCACTGGTGTGATGAGCTTTGGTGTCTTTTACTGCCAATGTCTTGGTAACTATTTCATTTTTGTCACAAATAAATCGGACATTGATGGCAAAATAGTTCACTCTGTGACGTGTGCAGGCATTTATTTTAAGAAACAGAAAGCGTCCCTTGAGAGTTTTTTTTAAGTTCTTCCTTTTGTTTAAAAGCTTCGATTACTAACTTTCTAATACTCTCTCTCTCCAGAGAAACAGACACATAAAAGCTGGTCGTGAAAATAATGAAATAGGCACACTATCCTTTACAACAAGCTCTATGATCTGTTTTTTAAATGTATCTACTGTCATTGTCACAGTAACTTTGTCACTGACAAAATATCTTGCAACTGATGGCTGCAAAGTTCTCTGCTCCTTTGTTTGGCTGGAAGAGCTGGGCACTGGTTCATTAGTTTGGATGTAGTCTTTCTTATCCACTGCTTTCAGTACTTCTGGATGAAAGCGCTGTAAATGTCTCTTTAGATTAGAAGCTCTGGTAGGAGCATTTTTATCTTTGCCTGAATATGCACTGATCTTGGCGTCACAGCATTTGTTTTTGTCTGGATCATTTGTCATACACTGACAGACATAATGTTTTCTATCTTGAGTGATGGTGAAATGTTCAAATACAGCTGATTTAATGTGACGCTTCTTTGACATTCTCAGTATTTTAATTCTGCATTCACAATCCAAATGACAATTGTTTTTCCTAAAAACAATTGTACAAAATTATTGCCAGGTCGTACAAATGATATAGTGGTCAGTAATACTGTTATTACTCATGTACTCACAGTTAACTGATGCAAAGTTTGTTGAAAGGATAATACTTCTTACAGTCTTCCTCTTCTGAGTAGCAGCTGTGAGATGCTTGGAAGACACACACCTAGTAAACATCTAGTCTAGAGGAGGAGCTTTACTACTAAGAATTTGCAACACATTTTCACTTTCAGTTTCATACATTGTAAGTAGGGGGGTTGGGGCAGCATGAGGTTAACCAAGTATAAGATTAGATAAGGGCAGTGGAGAACAGTGACACACAAGAAGTAAGGGTACCGTCACACAGTGCAATTTTCATCGCTACGACGGCATGATCCGTGACGTCGCAGCGTCGTATGATTATCGCTCCAGCGTCGTAGACTGCGGTCACACTTTGCAATCACGGCGCTGGAGCGATGCCGAAGTCCCCAGGTAACCAGGGTAAATATCGGGTTACTAAGCGCAGGGCCGCGCCTAGTAACCCGATGTTTACCCTGGTTACCAGCGTAAACGTAAAAAAAACAAACAGTACATACTCACATTCCGGTGTCTGTCCTCCGGCGTTCTGCTTCTCTGCACTGTGTAAGCACAGCGGCCGGAAAGCAGAGCGGTGACGTCACCGCTGTGCTCGTTTCCTGCCGGCAGGCGCTCACAGTGCAGAGAAGCTGAGACGCCGGAGGACAGACACCGGAATGTAAGTATGTACTGTTTGTTTTTTTTTACGTTTACGCTGGTAACCAGGGTAAACATCGGGTTACTAAGCGCGGCCCTGCGCTTAGTTACCCGATGTTTACCCTGGTTACAAGCAAACACATCGCTGGATCGGTGTCACACACAACGATCCAGCGATGTCAGCGGGTGATCAAGCGACGAAAGAAAGTTCCAAACGATCTGCTACGACGTACGATTCTCAGCGTGATGTCTGATCGCAGTAGCGTGTCAGACACAACGATATCGTAACGATATCGCTAGAACGTCACGAATCGTGCCGTCGTAGCGATGAAAATGGCACTGTGTGACGGTACCCTAAGAAATGTCTCTATCTCCAGCAGAACTGCTTATCACTGTTATTCATAGTTTGATAGAACATATATATTTGAGTAACATTTATAAAATTCATATGAAAGTTCAATTATGAAATATTAATACATTTTTTTTAAAGCCGGAGTCGGAGTCGATACATTTCTACCGACTCCAACCAAAACTAACTCTGACTCCACGACTCCGACTCCACAGCCCTGAAGGAAACACAGGAATATTCTTGAGCAAAAACGGTTTCAGTCTGTCAGTGATTTGACACTGGTACAGAGAGTCACCATCCAACAAGACAATGACCCAAAGCATACTGATAAAGAAACACTCTAGTGGTTTAAGGGGAAACGTGTAAATATTTTGGAGTGGCCTAGCCAAAACCAGACCTTAATCCAATTGCGAGACTGAACAGACATGAAGATAGATGGTTTTCTCTGGTGAACAGAAAACTTGATGGAGCTGGAGAAGTTTTACCTTGAGCAATGGGCAAAAATCCCAGTGGCAAAATGTACACAGCTCATACAGCCCAAAACGACTTGCAGCTGTAACTGCTGCAAAAGGAGGCTCTACAAAGTACTGATTTAGGGGTAGTGAATAGTTATGCACGCTGAATGTTTCAGATATTTTGTTTTATTTGTTGTTTGCTTCACCATAAAAAGAAAACCAAATGTTCACAGTCGTAGGCACGTTCCTTACATGAACGGATGCCAACCCTAAAAAAAAAAGTGAAATTCCAGGTTGTGAGGTAGCAAAACATGAAATCCCAAGGGAGGGGAGATGGCGGGGAATATTTTCCAAGCCACTGCATTGTATAATGCAAAAAAAGGGGGGGGGGGACGGACATCTCTACTCTTTCCCCTCGATCTCGGGGGACAGGAGGATAAAGCCAGTTTCATATTTGAGGTTGTGTCCGCAGCGTTCCTGACCCATACATCCGCATGCATCTTGATTTCATATCTCTTACATTGTGGACACAGGTTCATGCGTTTGCTTAAGCATGCGTCTTTTCGCGGTGTGCGGCGGGGCGCGGCTAACGCACCATGTTGCAATTTTTGAGGCGGCAAATTTCCGTCAAATATGCGTAGGTAGATGAGTGCGTTAAAAAAACGCATTACTGTCTATGGGAACGCATGTGTAGGCATGTCTTTGCGTACGAATGCGTTTGATGCGCTTGCGTACTTCAGACTGCACATGTCCAGGAACTGATTTAGACACGCCCTCCATGAAATATCGAACACATGCGCATAAAAAGCGCAAACACAGCATTTTTTTGCCATTATGGGTAAGCTGATGTGGATAAAAAACACTGCGTTAGCGTGCGTTCACAGACAAGACGCTGCAGACTCAACTGCAAATGTGAAACTAGCCTTAGGTTTGTTGGATATAGCATGTTATAAGCGGCCCCCAGTGGTCTCTAGCAGCGGCTAATTTACAGCTACATGCACATTTCACATGTATGGGAAGAAGGGCACTTGTCTGGAGGAAAATCTGACTGTTCTGTATGCAGCTTGCGAACGTGTATGGCCACCTACGGTGCTCCTACAGGTGATGTAAAATACAGCAAGAAAAAAGGTGGCTAATAATTGGCAACTATGTATGAGTTAAATTATGTGAAAATAATGTCTAAGCCAAAAATCAGGAGTGGATCTTAATCACACATTGAATATAATGTAAAAAGTGTGTACTTCTTTGCAATCAGTACTGCGGATATCGGCTTTGAAATACTTAAGGTACCGTCACACTAAACGATATCGCTAGCGATCCGTGACGTTGCAGCGTCCTCGCTAGCGATATCGTTTAATTTGACACGCAGCAGCGATCAGGATCCTGCTGTGATGTCGCTGGTCGCTGAATAAAGTCCAGAACTTTATTTGGTCGTCCGATCGCCGTGTATCGTTGTGTTTGACACCAAAAGCAACGATACCAGCGATGTTTTACACTGGTAACCAGGGTAAACATCGGGTTACTAAGCGCAGGGCCGCGCTTAGTAACCCGATGTTTACCCTGGTTACCAGCGTAAAAGTAAAAAAAACAAACAGTACATACTCACCCAGCGTCATACCTCCCCCAGCGTCTGCTTCCTGACACTGACTGAGCGCCGGCCCTAAAGTGAAAGTGAAAGCCGCTGTGCTGTTAGGGCCGGAGCTCAGTCAGTGTCAGGAAGCAGAGGCTAGGGGACGCGCAGGTGAGTATGTACTGTTTGTTTTTTTTACTTTTACGCTGGTAACCAGGGTAAACATCGGGTTACTAAGCGCAGCCCTGCGCTTAGCAACCCGATGTTTACCCTGGTTACCCGGGGACCTCGGCATCGTTGGTCGCTGGAGAGCGGTCTGTGTGACAGCTCTCCAGCGATCAAACAGCGACGCTGCAGCGATCGGCATCGTTGTCGCTATCGCTGCAGCGTCGCTTAATGTGACGGTACCTTTAGGCAACATTTTGTCTAAAACTGTAAGGTCTAAATCATCCTGGACAAACATCTTGGTGTCAGCGGTTATTAATTCACTCTTCAGTCTGTATTACTAGCCACTATAAGAAAAAAAACACATTTTACGATACCCCTATATGACATTTGGGTTTAGTATAGTAAGCAGAGCTCCGCAATACAGAAAGGAAGAAAAATCACCAACAGCCAGGAACCATGTAGTGCGATTTATAAGACACAAATGAGCACAATTGTCCAGAGGAAGTCATGGCGCCCAGCAGCGCGCTCACCTAGCAATGCAGTGGTCTCTCCGGCGTCCTCCTTGGCACTGCTGCACTGCTGTAAGCTGTCCCCTGTAGAAGATGTCGGCAGGTTGTTTATGTCACTTCTGTTATCCTCTTGGGCAAAACTTAGAGTCCCAACAGAAAGGCTGCTGCCAGCGATGGATTCAGGCACGGGAATTTCAAGTGTTTCCTCAGGCTCCACCTGAAAAATATTATATACACTTTATATAATCGCTCACTGATATCCCAGACCGATTACTTATTCATTAAAATCAGACCTATAACGCAAATTCTTCTCCTGTGAGTCTAGTGGAACTAGTTGTAAGTAACACACTATACAAAGTACAGGGTGTAGATGGTGCTGCTGCGAGGTATGGCATGATGGCGGTGATGAGACATAGAGGTGGCAGTCAGCAGAGTAACGACTTCCATTGAGTTTACAGCTCAGGTCACACCTTATTGCTGAACAGCAAGTGAATGCCTACTGGAAAAAATCTTGAGTAACACACTTTGGCTGGGGATTACTGACATCATATGTTTTATTGTACAAGAGAAACATTGGCATGGTACCTCCTTACCGGCAACTACCATCAGCCACGACATTTCTCCTTGATCTAACCATGGCTGTGGAGGCGGTAAGCCAAACCTCCACCCCAAAGCACTGGTCACTACTGAGCATGTACGTGAAGTGCAGCACAGATTCATCTCTACTAAAAGCCAAAATCGTATACATATACAGTACAGACCAAAAGTTTGGACACACCTTCACATTTAAAGATTTTTCTGTATTTTCAGGACTATGAAAATTGTACATTCACAGTGAAGGCATCAAAACTATGAATTAACACATGTGGAATTATATACTTAGCAAAAAAGTGTGAAACAACTGAAATTATGTCTTATATTCTAGGTTCTTCAAAGTAGCCACCTTTTGCTTTGATGACTGCTTTGCACACTCTTGGCATTCTCTTGATGAGCTTCAATAGGTAATCACCGGGAATGGTTTTCACTTCACAGGTGTACCCTGTCAGGTTTAATAAATGGGATTTATTGCCTTATAAATGGGGTTGAGACCATCAGTTGTGTTGTGCAGAAGTCTGGTGATACACAGCTGATAGTCCTACTGAATAGACTGTTAGAATTTGTACTATGGCAAGAAAAAAGCAGCTAAGTAAAGAAAAACGAGTGGCCATCATTACTTTAAGAAATGAAGGTCAGTCAGTCTGAAAAATTGGGAAAACTTTGAAAGTGTCCCCAAGTGCAGTGACAAAAACCATCAAGCGCTACAAAGAAACTGGCTCATATGAGGACCGCGCCAGGAAAGGAAGACCAAGAGTCACCTCTGCTTCTGAGGATAAGGTTATCCGAGTCACCAGCCTCAGAAATCGCAGGTTAACAGCAGCTCAGATTAGAGACCAGGTCAATGCCACACAGAGTTCTAGCAGCAGACACATCTCTACGACAACTGCTAAGAGGAGACTTTGTGCAGCAGGCCTTCATGGTAAAATAGCTGCTAGGAAACCACTGCTAAGGACAGGCAACAAGCAGAAGAGACTTGTTTGGGCTAAAGACCACAAGGAATGGACATTAGACCAGTGGAAATCTGTGCTTTGGTCTGATGAGTCCAAATTTGAGATCTTTGGTTCCAACCACCGTGAGTTGTGCGACGCAGAAAAAGTAAACGGATGGACTCTACATGCCTGGTTCCCACCGTGAAGCATGGAGGAGGAGGTGTGATGGTATGGGGGTGCTTTGCTGGTGACACTGTTGGGGATTTATTCAAAATTGAAGGCATACTGAACCAGCATGGCTACCACAGCATCTTGCAGCGGCATGCTATTCCATCCAATTTGCGTTTAGTTTGACCATCATTTATTTTTCAACAGGACAATGACCCCAAACACACCTCCAGGCTGTGTAAGGGCTATTTGACCAAGAAGGAGAGTGATGGGGTGCTACACCAGATGACCTGGCCTCCACAGTCACCAGACCTGAACCCAATCGAGATGGTTTGGGGAGAGCTGGATCGCAGAGTGAAGGCAAAAGGGCCAACAAGTGCTAAGCATCTCTGGGAACTCCTTCAAGATTGTTGGAAGACCATTCCCGGTGACTACCTCCTGAAGCTCATCAAGAGAATGCCAAGAGTGTGCAAAGAAGCCATCAAAGCAAAAGGTGGCTACTTTGAAGAACCTAGAATATAAGACATATTTCAGTTGTTTCACACTTTTTTGCTAAGTAAATAATTCCACAAGTGTTAATTCATAGTTTTGATGCCTTCAGTGTGAAAGTGCTATTTTCATAGTCATGAAAATACAGAAAAATCTTTAAATGAGAAGGTGTCCAAACTTTTGGTCTGTACTGTATATATATATATATATATATATATTATTATTGATCAACAACTAAGTTCTCAATCAACCCAAAGACTCAAATGTCAAAGCTTAATATTTTTGGAAGTTGGAGTGGGCTTTTTTTTTTTTAGATTTGGCTGTCTTAGGAGGATATCTGTTTGTGCAGGTAATTATTACTGTGCAGAATTATTATATTTCTGACATGCAAAAACAAGACCCCAAAAAAATTAGTGACCAATATAGCCACCTTTCTTTATGATGACACTCAACAGCCTTCCATCCATATATTCTGTCAGTTGCTTGATCTGTTTACGGTCAACATTGCATGCAGCAGCCACCACAGCCTCCCAGACACTGTTCCGAGAGGTGTTCTGTTTTCCCTCCCTGTAGATCTCACATTTTATGAGGAACCACAGGTTCTCTATGGGGTTCAGATCAGGTGAACAAGGGGGCCATGTCATTATTTTTTCTTCTTTGAGACCTTTACTGGCCAGCCACGCTGTGGAGTAGTTGGAGGCATGTGATGGAGCATTGTCCTGCATGAAAATCACGTTTTTCTTGAACGATACCGACTTCTTCCTGTACCACTGCTTGAAGTTGTGTTTTAGAAACTGGCAGTAGGTCTGGGAGTTGAGCTTCACTCCATCCTCAAAATGAAAAGGTCCCACAAGTTCATCTTTGATGAATACCAGCCCATACCAGTACCACACCTCCACCTTGCTGGCATCAGAGTCGGAGTGGAGCACTCTGCCCTTTACTGATCCAGCCTCTGGCCCATCAAGAGTCACTCTCATTTCATCAGTCCATAAAACCTTTGAAAAGTCAGTCTTAAGATATTTCTTGGCCCAGTCTTCACGTTTTATCTTATGTTTCTTGTTCAAAGGTGGTCATTTTTCAGCCTTCTTGGCCATGTCCCTGAGTATCGAACGCCTTGTGCTTTTTGTTACTCCAGTAACGTTGCAGCTCTGAAATATGGCAAAACTGGTGGCCAAGGGCATCTTGGCAGCTTCGCGCTTGATTTTCCTCAATTCATGGGCAGTTATTTTGCGCCTTTTTTGCCCATCACACTTCTTGCAACCCTGTTGGCTATTTGCCATGAAACGCAGTTTGGCAATATTAAGACTGCTGCATCCCTCTGCAAGACATGTCACAATTTTGGACTTTTCAGAGCCCGTCAAATCTCTCTTCTGACCCATTTTACCAAAGGAAAGGAAGTTGCCTAATTAAGCACACCTATTATATGGTTTAGATGTCATTAGACAACAACCCTTCTCATTACAGAGACGCACATCACCTGATCTACTTACTTGGTAGTTGGCTCTCAAGCCTGAACAGCTTGGAGTAGGACAACATGTATAAAAAGTATCATGTGATCAAAATACAACTTGCCTAATAATTCTGCACACAGTGTATAAATTCACTGCTCGAAAAAATAGAGGGAACACTTAAACAACACAATGTAACGCCAAGTCATTCATACTTTTGCAAAATCAACCTACCCAGTTATGAAGCAACACAGATTGTGAATCAACTTCTCCTGCCTCCTGCTGTTGTGCAGATGAAAAAGACAACACGTAGAAATGATAGGCAATTAGCAAGACACACCTATAAACGAGTGGTTCTGCAGGTGTTGACCACAGACCATTTCTCTGTTCTCATCCTTTTAGGCTGTCTTTGTCACCTTTGCTTTTTGTCATTGCTCTCATCCCTAGAGGTACTGTACAGTAGCATGAGGCGGGGTCTACAACCCACAGAAGTAGATCAGGTAGTGCAGCTCATCCAGGATGGCACATGAATGCAAGCTGTGGCAAGAAGGGTAGCTGTATCTGTCATCACAGCGTCCAGAGCATGGAGCAGAAACCAGGAGACAGTTCAGTATATCAGGAGACGTGGAGGAGGCCGTAGGAGGGTGACAACCCAGCAGCAGGACCGCTATCTCCTCCTTTGTGCAAAAAAGAATAGGAGGAGCAAAAGCCCTGCAAAATGACCTCCAGCAGGCCACTAAAATCCATGTGTCTACTCAAACTGTCAGACAGACTCCATGAGGGTGGTATGAGGGCCTGATGTCCACTGTCCACATGTGGGTGTTGAGAATACAGCCCAACACCATGCAGGGCCATTGGCATTTGCGAGAGAACACCAAGATTCGACATTGGCGCCCTGCGCTCTTCACGGATGAGAGAGGTTCACACTGAGCACGAGAGACAGACATGACAGTCTGGAGACGCAGTGGAGAATGTTCTGCTGCCTGCAACATCGTCAAGCATTACCGGATTGGCAAAGGGTCAGTAATGGTGTGGGGAGGCATTTCTTTGGAGGGCCCCACAGCCCTCTATGTGCTTGCCAGATGTACCTTGGCTATCACATGGAGGATCCTCAGACCCATTATGAGACCATGTGGAGGTGCAGTGGGCCCTGGGTTCCTTCTGATTCATGACAATGCTAAGCCTCTTGTGGCTCAAGTGTGTCAGCCTTTTCTGCATGATGAAGGCATTGCTGCTATGGACTGGCCTGCCTGTTCCCCAGACCTGAATCCAATTGAGCACATCTGGAACATCATGTCTCGTTCCATCCACCGTCACGTTGTACCACAGACTGTCCACGAGTTGGCTGATGCTTTAATCCATGCCCGAGATGAGATCCCTCAGGAGAACATCTGGCACCTCATCAGGGGCATGCCTAGGCATTGTAGGGAGGTCATACAGGCATGTGGAGGCCACACACACTACTGAGCATCATTTACTTGTTTTGGATCAGCCTGTAATTTGATTTTCCACTTTTATTTTGAGTATCATTCCAAATCAAGATTTCCATGGAATATTAATTTTGATTTACATTGATCATTTTTATATTTTATTGTTCTCAATGCATTCCACTATGTAATGAATAAAGATTTGCAACTGGAATATTTAATTCAGTGATATCTAGGATGTGGGATTTTAGCATTCCCTTTAACACACACAATGGACAGATGAACTATATACATGATGCCTTCGCTACAGAATCAGTGGAGACCATTGGACTGACAGGGAAGTCAAAAGCTGAGATATAGTTATTTTATGATGTTCACGCATATGTGTGTGTGCACATACACACAAACATAATAAATAGACTATATCTCAACTTTTAACGTCTGTCAGTCCAGTGGTCTGTAGCGAAGGCATCATGTACATACGGTAGTTCTTCTGTCCATTGGAGCCAATCACTGGAATCAACAGAGATGATGGCATGTACCGTATTTTCCGGATTATAAGGCGCACCGGATTATAAGGCGCACTTTCTATGAGCGCCTCATAAGCAATTTTGTTTCATATATAAGGCGCACTGGATTATAAGGCGCAGCACATTACCGTTAAATAAACCATTGCTCAGACTGCAAGTCAAGATTTATTACACTTTTTAACAATAACTTGAAACTGGTTCAGCTGTAATTGCAAATCTCCACTTACGCACCATGGATTCATTAATGTTGAATTCTCTTGCAGCTGCCCTATTTCCATGCTCTACTGCATAACTTATAGCTTTAAGCTTGAAACCTGCATCATAAGCATGTCTCTTAACAGGAGGCATTTTTTGGGGTAGTGGATATAGTTAACGCTAAAGCACAGATATATTGCAAGGATCCTGCGCACAGAGCTGTAAGTATCACAGCAACCCTGCACGCCGGTCACATCCACCCTGCGGCCAAAGCTCTTCCGCCCCACCTGCTGTATAGGAACGTCACGGGACCCCTGCACGCCAGCCTCATCAACTCTGCAGCGTGTCTGCTGCACGGGGCTTCAGGAAGATGGCCGCGGGATGCCGCGCGTGCGCAGAAGAGATCGCGGCGGCCATCTTCCCAAAGCCGAGATGCAAACTCGGCTTTGGAAAGATGGCCGCCGCGATCTCTTGTGCGCACGCGCGGCATCCCGCGGCCATCTTCCTGAAGCCCCGTGCAGCAGACACGCTGCAGAGCACTCTTCTGCGCACGCGCGGCCCCAGGAAGATGGCCGCCCCCACCGATGAAAGGGATGACAGCGCAGATCGCGCGCTGTGTCTTCACGTGGGCGCAGGGAATTCGGAACTTGGACATGCGCACACCACTACGCCACCAACGGAAAGCTGGGGAAGAAAAGAGCGCTGTGAACACACCCATCTGACCAGACCAGCCTGATTGACAGGCGAAAACAGCGACTTTGGTAATGTATTTCTCAGCATAGGTGGGGAATCAGGGTACACTACATACACTATAGTAACGCACAGCGCAGGCCCTATTTAACAGTATTTATAGCTCAATCTGAAAAAACGGGGTGACAGGTTCCCTTTAATACTGTTGGAGCTAGATTGTGCTGTGGAACCAGGTGCCAATTAGGGGCGTAATATAAGCGTGCACTTTATTTGTACTTTCACTTTCACTTCGGGCCCGCAGCCAGTTGGTCTTATATATACCAATAGTGGTGGTGCTGTGGTATGCCGCCGCCGACCCCTGCCGCCCACGATAGAGGTAAAGGATCCTGTATGAACCTCTCTCTTGGTTCATATATAAGGCGCACTGGATTATAAGGCGCACTTTCTATTTCTGAGAAATTCTCAACATTTTATGTGCGCCTTATAATCCGGAAAATACGGTACAACACTTGACCAGTGGGACCAGAGACTGTCTGCAGTGGTCACACAAATGATGTTCGGCTTTTGACTAGCTGCAGGACAGGCTGCAACCTCTGGAAAGGTAATGCTGGAATTTGAAAAGGAAAGTTTTGGGTGTTTTATTATGTCCTCACATTGCCTACTATTAGGCAAGTTTCATCATCATCATCATTGGTTACCTCTAAAGCTACTTAAGTTATGTTTTGGTGTTCAGCATTGGTAAGGTTATGCTGGATGGCATACGTGTGAAAGTAATGTATTCCACCATACTTTATATATGGATACATGCATGAGCATACAAGAGGCAATACATTCTTTGGATGTTTAGTTCTAGGAAAGCAACGTGGGGGGGTTCTGAGGAACACGAAACAGATGCTATTCAGATTTGGGAAGGTAGAATGAGTTTCCCAAGCAGTTGATTGTCTCATTTAATCTCTTCATGTACTTCAAACACGTTCTTCTACCGTTCCCAATAATTGAATTCAGCAGGGCAGATGGCGGTGAGTTTCACCTGGAGGCAAGTTATTAGGGAGTTTTTTCAGAGCAGGACTTTTATTTATGCTCTCACGAGCTCCGCTGCACCATGTGTCCCAACCACCAGAACACAGGGTCCTTCTAATTGCCTGAATGCTGCACATAGAACGAGAGCTACAAACGCCTATATATACAGATGCACAAAAGCTCCGCGTAATCACTTTCTTCATGGACTTGTACGGAACAGCAAGTTACAGAAATCATCTAAAAATATTCAGATATTACGTTACAAAGACTAAAATATCCTGGTACATAGTACAATCCAGATCTACAAAACGGTACAAGTAAATAATAAATAAAAAAAACTGTGAAACACTTTGTCCTGACTGCTCGCAGTCAGCTACATATTCAAGTACAGTGAGGCTTTGTGCTCTTTACGTAGCTCCAGTAGTGGGTTCATAATGTCCTCACCAGTTTAGCAATTCTGAATGAGGGGTTTGAAACTGTCCCCATATGGACATCATTTCTATACTAATAACTGAACACAATTGTGTTATGCGCACACCGTCTTTTTCAGTTAAAAAATTGATGCTAATGCACAGCAATGTAAAAACGCCCCTGCTGTGCACATATTCCGGCCTTTGTTACTTCATTTCACCAAATCAGGGTTTAGACAAAGTGAGATGGTTAAGAAGTAGCATTGTTCATTTTCTGCGCGGTTTCTGCTACGGAGACACCAGATAGTTTAAACTATAGCAAAAAGTCACCGGAAACATGACTGCAAGATGGCTTTTTCCTGTAGTGAATTTGCCTAGGAAATCCTCGGAGGTTATTCCAGCATCTTAAAGAGGATATCTGGGACTTTAGAAAAAAAAAAGGCATGTGGTTATTAACAGCGGCAACTACTTGTCAGTTGTACCCAGCGCTGGTCATTAACCGCTCCTGCCAGAGATTCAGCTGCTGCCTATCATGAAGGTCCGGGGGCACAGTTTTCACAGAGAAAGTTTGGGACCGCGAGATGCTTGGGTCAGCAGAGAGTTGGCAACTTTTATGCACTATGCGCCTCAGTGACCCCATTCTGTAAACGCTTACACTGTTCAATAATATCACTCACAGTTGATCATGAAATATTAATAAGAAAAGAAATTTCACAAAGTGTCTTCTCACAACTGTGGCAATTACAGTACCATGCTCAAATTCAGTGCTCCACAAGAAGCCAAACTGCATGGTCAGATGATTTATTTCGCATACTTGTGGTAATGGGACTGAATTAAAAACTTGAACTTAAAAAGATATTCCCATCTCCAAGATCCTAACCCAATATGTAGTAGGTGTAACAATATTATTAGCAAATACCTCAAAATAGAAATGTAGAATATTTTTTCTGATTTGCTATGTCTCTTTCCTTAGGTCCTGCAATGGCTTCACATTAGGAAAGAGACATAGCTAATCAGAAAAACTATACTACATTGCCACTTGGGTTTATTTGCTAAAATAATTATGACACCTACTACATACAGGGATAGGATCTTGGAGATGGGAATACCCATCAATGTCCATAATGTGCATTCCTGGAGACAATAGCAGACTCTTTCTAATCTTATGTACATAATCACAGAGAGAAGGCTGCTTTCCCTGGGTTGAGGCCTATGAGCTCAGGGGATGCCACTATCCAGACAAGGGATGTTCACAAACACAAGACCTTTTTCCATCAAGCTGAGCTTGTGGTGTTGGAAATAAATCATGTTTCAGTACAGGTGAATATAGCAAGAGATTTAGTAACAGAACTTAAATGATAAATTAGTACTTTTCAATAGGTAAAAGGCGTTTTCTGCCCCATATAAGCTGAAGTGACAGGACATGCTGCTATCTTATGAACAGATAGCATGCAATAGGTTTATCTAAAGAGAACCTGTAGGCAGGATTTTGTAATGTAATACTGATGACATTGATATCTTTTGGCGAAGAAATCCCCTTTGTGATTCTCCTTCAGTCACCATTTGAAGTTTTCCGCTAATTAGATTTCGGTGCACAGGGGCCGGACTGTACAGGGGGTCTTCTCCTCCCTGTCTGTGATTGCCCTCCGCCTGCTGCCGGTCTATGAATGACAGGTCATTGCTGAGATTTCAAACAGAGGCGGCAGCTCATTCACAGACGGGAGACTGGGAGGAGAAGACCCCATGTACAGTCCGGCCCCTGTGCACCGGGTGACTGGTGAAGAAATCTGCCTAGTTATTCTTTATTTTAAGAGAACGTGTCAGCAGAATTTAGCGCCCTATAAACTAAAGGAGGCAGGAGTGACCTGTACAAGAAGCAGATGAGGCTGGTGGGGGATCGGAGAATTAAAAGACCCTGCTCACACATTCCACCCCGAAGCACAGAAAATGTCATAAATGTCATTCTTGATGCCTTAGAGCCTTCATTCCGGAACAAACATGGGGATTTTCTACTTAAGTAGTGCCAAGGAGTCTATAATTGCTGTAAGAACTACATGCATTGTAGGAATCCTTTAAAAAAAAAAAGAAAAAAAAAAAAAGACACAACATATGATGTGTTACAACCTGTAAAATGTATGACCCCAATATAGAAAAAGCAAAAATGAAAATAGCAAAAAAAGAAAAGGCTGCCATGCAATGTGGCTCTAACGGACCTACCCAGAATCCAAGAGCTTTTATAACATCCAGTTTACACATAGGACACGTCCGGTGCTCCAGCAACCATGGGTCTATACACAGCCGGTGGAAGATATGTCTAATGGAGGGGAGAAAAGGGTCAGTAACAACGCATGGAAGCAGATTTACATCCAGCAAAATGAAAAACAAAAAAGTACAGTACATTTGTCCAGAAGTGTTGGGATTGAATTCTGAGGATTATAGCCTTTCCAGGTATAATTACTTATTCTGAGATTCCAAATAAGTAGGGGTGGCCGCTGTAGGTATAATCTCTATAAATGTGGGTGAAAAATGAAGTGTGAATTTACTAAATGTATAAGAATTTCTGAGGGGTAACGTTTCTCCTTATGGAGAGTGACATACCAGCTGGCTTGTCAAGGTAAGGAGGCTTATTCGCCTTGCAATGCTCCTCTGGGAAATTAAATATGCAAATTGCCTCTTCTGAGAAAAAGAGGACTTAACTCTATAGCGCCAACAGGTGGCGCTATAGAGTTAAGTCCTCTTTTTCTCAGAAGAGGCAATTTGCATATAAGAATTTTTGTGCAGTTTTCGGATTTTTGTTTTTATTTCCTGTGAGTGAAGCCATGCCATCTAGTTAGCAAAGCAGTCTCCCCCAACAGGATGTCAAGCATGTTGGAAGATTGATCGCAATCTGACCTAATATTATATAATCTGAATGTCCAGTAATCTAGCACATGCACACTATGCTATAATGGAGGGATCTAATGAACGTGTTGCTTTATATGACCCGCAATCTGTAGAAATAATATGGACAAGCTGGGCATGAACTGGCCATTTCTGGTGAGTAGCATATGCAAAGGTTTTGCTAAGCAGATGGCATGGTTTCACCCCAAAAAATTAAAACTCAATGAAAAAAAATAGAGTAAAAAGCCAACACTTCAATATATGTACAATTGAAGTCATGACATATATCACAACTTATTTTTTACAGAATTCCAGACATGTAATCCCAGTACACATTCCCACTATTAGGTCAGCTGGGATAAATACTATATTTCAAGAATGTGAAAATGTCAGAATAACAATGGAGAAAATGATTTATTTCAGCTTTTCTTTCTCAAACTTAGCAGGGTAAATGGGCCATATAGAGAAAATCTGAATATGACGGGTCGTTTTTTTTTTCTGGGAGAAGAGGACAATTTCAGTGATTTTTCTATCTGGCTTTTAGATCATTTTTTAAAAAATTTTAGGAGTTTTTTTATTCTTTTTAATGGAGTTTATCGTATTTCGAATATTTAAAAATAGTTTTCTTTTTTTGTCCGACAAACGGCCCCATACAGTATTATTGTTTGACCATTAGCCCCTTATAGTATTCTTTCCCCCATCCTGTAAAAATGTCACCAATTCTGTAATAATGTCTCTCGTCCTGTAGTAATGGTCCCCATCTTGTAGTAATTTCCTCATGCTGCTCCCATCTTGTACTTTTAACAACGTCACACATTCTAATGTAATGTGGAAATTGGAATGTAAAATATAGAACATACTTGCATGGGAGAATACGAACAACATCTTTGGGTTTGTAGCTCTCTATGCACACCGCACAGTTTTCTGCTTCAATGTCGATACCCTGGAGTGGAGCAATTCAATAACACATCAGACTGTCACATATACAATCCAATAAGCAGAAATGAGTCACATCCTGCTGACATTACACTCAAAATATTTCTACAGACAAGTCCTGGATGACGACAGCAGCTCTGACAACTGTACATTGACTTGTCCAGACAAATTCTGGTCTATCAGAACTAGTCCATAGAACAAGCGCACGCACGACAATGCCGTAGTATGGGAGGAACGGGACTGAGTCATTGGGCAATCACTTTGCAAATGTTAGGAGATTTGTGGTTTCTAGTTTGGGCGGCATAATATTTAGAAAGTAAATAAGAATTGATAAAAATAAGCCTGAGCCAAGATATAAAAGTACATTGATGTTCCAGATAAGTACGAGTTCCTGACCCAACATTTATCAAAGCGGCTGCATGGTAAAACTGTCATTTCAAGTGGCAAATGTGGTGGTCATCTCACAGATTAAAGATGAAAAAACTCCAAATATGTATTGACCATTTTAGGACACTGATAGAAATGTAGAAAAATGTGGGCTATGACACTTAATAAATGAAAGTAACACATAGAAGCTCCACAACTACCAGAATACTCTCCTTTCAATATGTATGACTTTATTAACTTCCAGCCCAGCGGCAAATTTTAGGCAAAACCATGGCATGTGTCGTGTTTTGCTACCTCACAACCTGGTGTCTCGCTGTTTGTTTTTTTGAGGCTCTGCATCATGTGAATATTTGTTGTTGTTTTTTTTTTTTTATTGTGAAACAAACAACAAACGGGTCAAAATTACTGAAAACTTTGATACCTTTAGGCAGACATAAGTCAAAGCATGGCACATTTTTACATATGTTATTAACGCGCAAGTCATACATCTGCAGGGTACAAATGTGACCAGAGAGGAGCTAGTACTGAAGAGGCGACATATAGAGAGGAGGAATATAATGCATACTGTATGAACCCCGACCACGGCAAAGATTCCAGAGGACTGAATATTCAGGAGGATGATCTGTTCCAACCAGTATTTAATTATACTGCACAGAACACTACTGACGCAGTTATGAATCACAACAGAAAAAGGAGAACAATTCATGATTGAGTAATCAGCTTCCGTATGAGGAGGGACTTTTTGTACATTTGTTAAAAGAGTTGGTAAGAGTTATCACCTGTGTATTTCACAGTCGGTATATAGACTGCAATGCCTGGGCCTGGATCTTCCAATCTGAACCGACAGCATCATAATTGTCTACATAAGTTTGGTTTTAGAAACTTCTGGTCAAACCGGGCATTGTGGACCATACATGGACCATGAAGCATTCTTGTGTGAGCCCAGCCTTAAAGCACCACTTCATTGCAGCACTGGAGTGGTGTTTCTAGTCTAAGTTTCCTGCCCCTAGTATTCTACTTACCAGCTGATATCTGATATCGGGGCTGCTCTGGTCAGTCTTCAGCAGTTTGTGACCTGTTGACTCACTGCAGCGTTTGCTGGAGCGAGCCAGAGGTCATTTTTCAACTGAAGTCTATGAGAGCCTCATTCTGTCTCTCATGGACTTACATTGACCACTTGTAACCATTACTTCAGAGCGTTACGAGACCGAAGCGGCGCTGATAAAAGATGAATACAGCTGCGAGTTAAAATGATACTGGGGACAGGGAGAGTAGGTTAGTAGCACCACTCCGGTGCTATAGTGGCGCTTTAATAGTGGTGGGGGAGTGGCTCCTTCTTAGATCACATCTAAATAATCATCACTGTGGGCTTTTGTTTTAAACCACATAATAAATATACCTTTTTTTTTTTAATTTATAAGCCTACAAACATGAGATTTATGCCTTTCAGATTCCCTTGTATCCTTCCCAGAGTCTGATCACATTGCAATGTTAAGAACTCAAAAGGCAATTGCAAACCTATCTGTAAAACATTCTAGAATGTGTTAAAACAGCCTGAAAAGAGAGTATAATGAAACATTTGGGATGAACATTTTGGTGTACATTTCTTATTACCTTTTCTCCTTTCTTTACTCTATGCAACTGAAGCTGATTGATGGCTTTTTTGGTTTCCTTCCGGTTACCCTTTAAAACAAAGCAAATAAATTGAACTACAGTTAAAATAAAATAATAACTTTATAAATTGTCTTTATTGTACGGATCTTGTTTTAGGTGTATTTATACTGTCACATGGTTGCTCATACAGGAATACAAGTTAAAAAGCCACATTTATTCAATCAAATAGTAATGAAGATTAAAATTGGTAACACATATTAAACAAAGTTTGGATAAACCCACAATTTCAGTATAATCTCACATCTCATGTGTATGGAGGGGCCACCAGACCATCCCGCAACAGCAGATGTCAATGGAGAGAAATATTGAGCACATGGAAGCCGGGGAAGGAAGCATCTACAGGTGCTTCTCACAAAATTAGAAAATCATCAAAAAATTAATTTATTTCAGTTCTTCAATAGAAAAAATGAAACTCATATATTCTATAGATTCATTACAAACAGAGTGATCTATTTCAAGTGTTTATTTCTGTTAATGTTGATGATTATGAGTAAATTAGAATACTTTATAACACCAGCTTGAAAAATGATATTAAATTCCGAAATGTTGGCCTACTGAAATGTATGTTCGGTAAATGCACAAAATACTTGGTCGGGGCTCCTTTTGTATCAATTACTGCATCAATGTGGCGTGGCATGGAGGAAATCAGCCTGTGGCACTGCTGAGGTGTTATGGAAGCACAGGTTGCTTTGAGAGCAGCCTTTAGCTCATCTGCATTGTTGGGTCTGGTGTCTCATCTTTCTCTTGACAATGCCACATAGATTCTCTATGGGGTTAAGGTCAGGCGAATTTTCTAGTCAATTAAGTACGGTGATACTTGTGTTTTTAAACCAGGTATTGGTACTTTTGGCAGTGTGGACAGGTGCCAAGTCCTGCTGGAGAATGAAATTTCTATCTCCAAAAAGCTTGTCGGCAGAGGGAAGCATGAAGTGCTCTAAAATTTCCTGGTAGACGGCTGTGCTGACTTTGGTGTTGATAAAACACAGTGGACCTACACCAGCAGATGAAAATGCTCCCCAAACCATCACTGATTGTGGAAAGTTCACACTAGACCTCAAGCAGCTTGCATTGTGGACCTCTCTACTCTTCCTCCAGACTCTGGGACCTTGATTTCCAAATGAATTGCAAAATTTACTTTCATCTGAAAACAACACCTTATACCACTGAGCAACAGTCCAGTTCTTTTTCTCCTTGGCCCAGGTAAGACGCTTCTGGCGTTGTCTATTGGTCATGAGTGGCTTTACACAAGGAATGCGACACTTGTAGCCCATGTCCTGGATACATCTGTGTGTGGTGGCTCTTGAAGCAATGACTCCAGCAGCAGTCCACTCCTTGTGAATCTCCCCCAAATTTTTGAATGGCCTCTTCTTAACAATCCTTTCAAGGCTGCGGTTATCCCGGTTGTTTGTGCACCTTTTTCTACCACACTTTTTCCTTCCACTCAACTTTCCATTAATATGCTTGGATACAGCACTCTGAACAGCCAGCTTCTTTAGCAATGACCTTTTATAGCTTACCCTCCTTGCGGAGTCAATGACTTCCTTTTAGACATCTGTCAAGTCAGCAGTCTTCCCCATGATTGTGGAGCCTACTGCAACAATCTATGGTACCTTTTTAAAAGCTTACAAAGCCTTTGCAGGTTTTTTTTTTGTTAATTATGCTAATTTCCTGAGATAATGACTTTTACGTTCTAATTTTGTGAGAAACACCTGTATTTTGGACTTTAACATGACCATTGCCTTGTGCCCGCAGGAGGTGGATTCTAGCAGCAGCTTATACCCCTCATATCCTGTGAAATACTTAAAAACTGACAGCTGATAAAACTATATAGTCACCTGATTTCCATACTGATTTCCAGTATATAGGAAGCGTTGGATGTAGTAAAATATTAACCAGGCAAGAGATATAATCATCATTGTGATGAAGGCAATGGCTACAAATACCACCGACTGACCACTGATGAATTCCTGAACATGCCTGGTGCCAACAGTGATGATCATCTTTACTGGTATATTTCGTCTCAAAAGCTCCATGATATCCATCCCTTTTGGGTAGCCAACCATTATAACCACAGTATTTCCAGTTCCTAGAAGACAAAAAAGAAAAGTCATCAGTAAATTTTTGTTTTATCCAACATAAAACGCAGCAATGGACAATAGGCAAGAAATAAAAGGGGATAAAATTAAGCCAATCTGCTCAATACTATTTAACAAATAATAATAATAATAATAATAATAATAATAAACATTAGAATAAATCTTTCAGGTGTACCAACACTGCAGTTATGGATATGGGCTTTCCAATTCTGGATACATTCTATAGTCTCACTTCATAAAGATATGCTGACTATTCTAGAACCATTCTCAGGACTAAATTGGATAGTCATCTTGGATCAGATGTCTTGCACTTTGCTTACAGTGAATAGGAATATTGGTATCTGAGCTATTTGATGAGCTGAACAGACTTGCTCTTTCTGCAGTTCAGGACAGACTACATGAGAGGCTTCCCTGATCTAACAAACAATGGGACGTCTGTAGAATTGGCATCTGCATATAATTCTGTGGGGATGGCGAACAGAAACTGCAACCTAAAGGCAAGAACAATGCACATATACATGAATAATGCAACAATGAGATACATAATTCTACTCTACTGCCACACATTATATCATAAGCAAGTCTTATGGAAAAGCAGCATAAGCCACGGTCACACTGGATCTTGTGATAGTAACAGGATGAAGATTGTCTCTTAAAAAGGAAAATGGCTGTAAAAATAAAACTACTCAAAAAGCAGCAGTATTTCATTCTCCACACCGAAGATCACAGAACTTGGGTAACAAAAATCTTTGTTTAAAACCGCCATTACACTTTAAAGAATGAGTTTGCCCCAAATTTTTATTTATTTATTTTTTTAAAAGGAAATAAATGTGTTGTATATCTCAAATGGTATTTTTGATATTACAATGTTTTTGGTTTTTTTTACAAATAAGAAATAGATTATCCTCATACTAGTATTTTTATAGCAAACAGAAAAAAAGGAACATTTTCCATTAGCATGCTGGAACCGATTGACATTCAATTTTGGTCTGTGTTTTCGTTTTTTGCCATCCACGTATCATACAATTCTCTTCCTAAGCTAGTAACCAGGCAGTGAAAAATTGCCAGCATACAAATGCAAAACAGATGGCATCCGTGAGCTGTTTTTTTTTTTTTATTCACTTCAATGAGTATAATGAGTATGTGCTCTATCCACAAAAAAAGGATATCACAAATAATGGGCATGTTAATCAACAATAATAAAAAAAAAAACCCTCACTCACTGCAAACAGACTTTGTATAGTGACTGGAGTGTTACAGGTTTTATTTGTTTTACTCACCTATATCGCGCCATTAACTCCGCAGCTCTTTACAGATATTAATTATCATCGCTGTCCCCATTGCGGCTCACAATCTAAATCCCCTATCAGTATGTCTTTGGAGTGTGGGAGGAAACCGGAGAACCCGGAGGAAACCCACGCAAACACGGAGAGAACATACAAACTCCTTGCAGATGTTGTCCTTGGTGAGATTTGATCCTAGCACACCAGTGCTGCAAGGCTGCAGTGCTAACCACTGAGCCACCGTGCTGCCTACTGCTAATTCTACAATAATGAAGGGGGCTGCATGCTTCTGTAATTGGTGGGGCCCCCACTATTTATAATAGAAGAGATCATTTTAAAAAAAAGAAAATAATAAAGAATATCCTGAAACCAGATGGGCAGGTGCAAGAAATCTGAGAGCTTGCTGGAGCAATTCCAGTCCATCTTTGTTGGTAAAACTAGGTCATGAAATCCCTTGGGGTATAATTTCCTATGATTATGCCCTGGCACTTTCATGACATAAACACTATTAATAATGTCCCCAGTGTACCTGGGGTGAAGATACACAATAGGAATTTACACTGCTGACCTTCACGAGCACATTCATGTACAAATCAGATGTGATCTAGGAGATACAATTTCACACTACCCAATACTGCCAATGTGACATTATGGGGCACATCCACAGGACAATAATCGGGAACGAGCTTCCCGCTTTTTGGCTTGGCTAAGCAAGCTACCTATCATACAGCTAGTGAGGAAACCACACAGTAAAAATTATTTTTTAAGCTTGCATAAAAATTTAATGTTCTCGGCAGCACATTATCCAGCAAGGGATGTTGAGAATATTAATATATTCTAGGTGCTTAGAACAGATCGTGTTAATCTAAAAAAAAATTAATTCAGAATGATTATTCTATGGATACATAAGTGCAGTTGGCCAGTCTAATCAGGCCATTAAAGGACTGCTGATCTGCTTATATGGCGCCAATCATGGGGTGATAAAAGGCGGTGATCGACTTGTGACACTTGATGGTGTCACAGTTGGTAAATCACAGCTGAGGCCAGTATTTGGCTGCAATGACCACAAGCAAGTAGTTGGCATGTCATCTCAGCATGTCAACTAGTAAACATGCACAGGACCCCTCAAGGTGAGGACTGAGGCAGCGGGGATTAACTGGGGAGCACAAGTTATCTAAATAACCAAACTATCGAAATAATCCCGGTGCCTTGAATTTGTGTAATGGGTAAACTAGATGTGCGAGTTTAGCCATCATCCCCTACTCCTAGTTATATATATAGCGATGGTGTGCACGCTCAGCCTCAACACAACTCCATAAACGGACACTGGTAGGGAAGGGAGGACCTCTACCAAACACCTCGGAAGGCAGATAAGTGTGAATTGATGGAAAAGAACATAGACACCTGAAAAGTAGAAGAGTTAACAATAGCTCTATGCATTAACTAATTGGCATCTCTCTATATAAGAGGGCTTTACACGTCCAGCTTTCACTTCGGTTGGGTCTTTGCCCCGTGACATCATAAACCTCCCAGTAAGTATAATCCTCCTTTGTTTACATGTGTGATCTCAAGCCGGATAATTGTGCTCATAATAAAGGAACATTACTGGAGAACCACAATTTGTTCTCCCAGGTTGATAAAACACATTAAGGCTCTATCTTTCCTTTCCATTCTTCTTGCTTTTAATGAGATATCAGAAGCACAATTAAAGCAAATCTTTAATTAAAGAGAACTCATGTTCTTGGGTAGCTTCTTTTGCTTTTCTACATAGATCATTGTGACCATGTAGACAAAAAAAAAAATAAATAAATAAAAAAGGAGGCCCTCCAGAACATTTGTTTACCCACAAGAGGGCAATTTCTCTCAGACAGGGTAAGAAGCTTGGATCCACTAATGGTCAAAATTAAAGTAAACCTTCTTTGCCCCACTTTCTGCCAAGTTTTTAAGGTCCGAAAAGAATTGAAGAACAAAACTGGGAGATCTCCAAAGAATCTTCATGAGTATCTGACATCTGAAGCTCAGGGTGCTCAGATCAAGAATGGCTAATAAATTCCGTATTGCTGCAAATACCTACACAGTGTTTTCCCTGGAAAACAGGCGCAAAACACTTTGCGACATGGCTATGCCCACCAATCAGATTCAGGAAAAATGGTGCCACTTCTTATGCCAGAAATGCTACCCAGGTCCCTGAGAAGATGCGGCAAATTCATTAAGTGGTGTGCGCAAAGCAAGTCTTAATCACTCAGCCTATAGTCATCTCTCACATCATCCCTCATTCTCAAATGTCTATATCTTGGACACATACAAAAAGAACAATACCGGTGGAGTAGGCGGTGAAAACCCACATAGGCATAACTGAATAAATAACTTAGCCGCAAATTAAACCAATAAAAAATAATTAAAATTGATCATAAAAGTAAGTTAAAAGATAATAGCAAACACTAGATCATCTATTATTTTACTTACAGATACTGGCATTTTAAGATTTTGCTGTTGCAGCAGTTTTTGCAACAGTGAAGGCAAGAAACTGAAAAAGGATTTACTGTCATTTTGTCAGCATCTTTAATCAACTTGACAACTTGCCATTAGATTCTTTGAATCTAATAATTTAAATGTCAGCCGACATGACTACAGTCATGGCCAAAAGTTTTGCGACTGATAACATTTAGTTTTCACAAAGTTTTCAGCTAAGTGTTGTTCTGAAGTCACTAATATACCATTCAAGCACACATCTTGTTCTGTGGCCTCATGTGGCTTAAATATAGCAGACGTGCCTGAATCACACTCTAGTGTCACATGCTCAGTAGCGATTGAGTCCCTGCGGTCACCGCGCCCCCAATTTGTAGTGATAGTGACCGGGGGGACTGGGCTAATTCCTGCCTGATGGCAACACATTGTTGCCGAATCAGTGCCTGGAGAATACCACAATTTCTGTATTTTTGTTCGTCCACCCACTTTTTGGAGTATCGATCACAGGTTCTCAGTGGGATTGAGATCTGGGGAGTTTCCGGGCCGTGGACCCAAAATATAAATGTTTTGGTGCCATGCCACATTTACGCCATGTGACATGGTGCTCGATCGTGCTCGGATAAACATTATTCGTCGCCAAACTGCTCCTAGATTGTTGAGAGAAGTTGCTCCCGGAGAATGATTAGATACCATTATTTATTCATGGCAGTGTAATTAGACAAAAATTGTGAGTGGACCACTTCCTAGGATGAAAATCAACCCCACACATGACTAGGATGAAAATCAACCCCACACATGACTAGGATGAAAATCAACCCCACACATGACTAGGATGAAAATCAACCCCACACATGACTAGGATGAAAATCAACCCCACACATGACTAGGATGAAAATCAACCCCACACATGACTAGGATGAAAATCAACCCCACACATGACTAGGATGAAAATCAACCCTGTAATATTAAACTCCACCTCCTGTTATTTCTCACAGACATATGGACCTTACCAGCAATAAACTGACAGACTGTTTGCATAGAAGGACTATGTGACTAAGCCTGCCCTGGGTAAAGGTTAGCCTGCACGGGGGAGAGGGGAATGGACAAAAACATTAGATAGATTTGAAATCCGACTTTCCATCTTCCACTCCTCCAAGGTCTGCCACCAGGGCGAGTTGGGAGGCCCGCATACGCAATAGATCGTCACCCAGTCCCTCCACAACTGGTGAGCTTAGCCACCAATATTCTAGTATGTAGGACAAGAATTTAAAAAATGAAGTCATGTGTCTATGCGTTCTGCAGACAGTCAGACAGGTGGGTCTCTGCGGCTACACCCCGCCCATTGACAGTGACTGACAGGTCTGTCTATACACCCAAGTAGACAGACCTGTCAGTTCAGATCAGCGAGGGGGGAGAAGCTGCCGAGAACGCGCCTGTCCGATTAGTTTGCCGAGTGGCTTGGTCCCCAGCTATTAAACTGCAGTTCTGCAATATGACAGCACTTGAAGATAATAGGTTCCTAGTCGTTTCACGTTTGAGTATTCTCAAATCTTTGGCAGTTAATTTGATTTTTTTCACGTACAGTATATTACCGTATGTATATACAGTGTCTATTCAAATTTTTATTATTAGAAGTGGACAGGTAAACAAGGCCTGGTTGAGTGGCCACAACAAGTCACCAGACCTTACCCAGATGAAGGTTATCGAAGATTATATATATTCAAGAAAACCATGTACAGTTTATATAATGATTATAATTCAGCTATTATTCAAACTGTATTCCAACGTCTGTACCAAGCGGTGTGTGTGTGTGTGTGTGTGTGTGTGTGTGTGTGTGTGTGTGTGTGTGTGTGTGTGTGTATGTGTATATATATATATATATATATATATATATATATATATATATATATATATATATATATATATATATATATATATATATATATATATATATATAACACAGTATACGATAAAATGTGGTTTGTGGAATATTTTCCATATCACTTTCAATAGATATTGTTTAAAACAGAGACGTATAGAACTTCATGTCATACTTTTATTATAATCAATGCTCCACTGAAGCCCTGCTGTTAGTGTTGGTATCAACAGCTCCTCTTTAGACTCAAAACTAACATGGGAGAATGCTATTTTCCCCTCCCAGTGTTGGCAATTGTCCAGTGATGTGTGAAAATGGGGCTGGATGACTAGTTCATTTCAAAGGTTAAGTCAGCCCCCTTATTGATCACGAACGGACATTACATCATAAGTTCTTTTTGTGGAGCTGGATATTCTCTTTTCAACAGAAACCTGTCATCTGCAGAAATGCTATTTACTTACACATGTAGGTATAAACAGCAGGTAAAAAACATTTACCGTATATACTCGAGTATAAGTCAACCTGAGTATAAGCCGAGGCACCTAATTTTGCCACGGAAAACTGGGTAAGCTTATTAACTCGAGTATAAGCCAGGTCTGCATTGTCCCCTCATCCCTGTCCTGGTATGCATGGCTCCCCTGTCCTGGTATGCATGGCTCCCCCCGTCCTGTCCTGGTATGCATGGCTCCTTATCCCCTATTCTTGTATGAATGGTTACTACAAAAAAAACAAAACATCCTACTCACCTTCCACGCGCCCTCGCAGCATCTTGTTGGTCCCAGCGTCGGCAGCTCTTTCTGTGCCGAGCGATCACGTGGCCCCGCTCATTAAGGTAATGAATATTCCCTCCATTCCTAAGGGAGTGGAGAGGGGTGCATATTCATTACCTTAATGAGCGGGGCCACGTGGTCGCTCAGGAAGAGCTGCCGGGACCAACGAGATGCGGCGAGGGCACGCAGGAGAGCGAGTAGGATGTCTTCTGGTAGCCGGCGGTTGAGGGTGTCACTGTGCGCGCTATAAGAGAAATTCATATTAATTTTTCTTTAGCAGCAACACAGGTTTTAGCCACAGCTGTCGGCTCCTGCCTCTGTCACCTGCCGCTCCCCCTCCCCCGCCGGCTTTCTGGGACAACTGACTCGTGTATAAGCCAAGGGGGGCGCTTTAAGCACAAAAAAATGTGCTGAAAACTCGGCTTATACACAAGTATATACGGTAAATTGTGTCTGACCTGCTGACTGAAGAATATACAGGGAAAAATTTAAGTTTTATTCTTCCTGCAGCTGCTTGTTTACAGTCATCGGGGTGGTGTAGAGTGTGGTTACAGTCACCACTCACTATATTATGAAGACATTGTTGGCACTCCTCTGCACACTGATTGACAGCCTGCTCTGCAGCATATGTGTGCAGCAGGTGTTAGCCAAGCAGACTGTGGGGGTTACTGTGTAGAAGAGGAGTGATTACAGCTCTTAATAGCCTGGGAAGCTCCATGGGTGTTACCCCCTTCCCAGGCTATAATCATCAGCCCCCAGCTGTCTGCTTTCCCTCTGCTAGTTAATAAAATTTCAGGGGATCCCATGTTTTTTTTTTGTTTTTTTTCGGAAAATAATTTATTTAGAAATAAATACATGTATATAAGAATATTTCCTTGGAAAACTATGTTTAAATGACAGAATTGCTCTACATAAAAGCTCATGTTAAAATCGAATTACATATGGATTACAATCATATGTCATTTGGATGTCAATCGGGTGCTAGGTTATAAAAATCAGACTGTACTCGCATGAAAATCACATGACACATCCTACTTTTCAGGAAAAATATCAGACCGATTTTTTCTTTTACGGTGATGGGTATGCGCCCTAAGTCTAATAATAAACAGAAAAGTTAAGATGGTAGTGGAACTGCATGCATAGAGAAAAAGAACTGAGCACAATAGTGGAAAAGAAAGGCATGTCAGCACAGTGCTGAAGAGGCAACCTGCACAGTATCAGCTCTGCCCACTCAGAATATACACAAGGACATGATGGGGCCCATGTGCCAAGCACAAGGTTAGGCCATTCTTTCAATTAACACTGATCCATCTGTTCAAGATCTGACATCTACCGCTGCCAAAATAGGACTTCTTGTTATTTAATTCACACAATATTAAAAGATTCTCTATATTTTGTTAATGTTTGGCTGCCAAACATGCCCCTGGTACTGCTCCTCTAAGATGTAAGTAAGTGAAAGATAAGGTGTCAATATACAGTCCAATGTTTCAGCCTAGACAAAGCATTACTGTATTTCATTTTAAGTACAATTTTAAGAACTAAAAAAGTATGTTTGGAGCCAGCACTGTACCAACTGTGGTGCCCGAGTTGGACCATGGCTATATATGATGGCCTTAATCTCTGTTTGTCTTCTACGAAGGCTACATACACATGACTGTTCAGTTAGGCTAAACAGGATTTAAAAAGATCATAAAGATGGGATCAAATCCTAAGGGTACCGTCTCACAGCGACACTTTGATCGCTACGACGGCACGATCCGTGATGTTCCAGCGATATCCATACGATATCGCTGTGTCTGACACGAAGCAGCGATCAGGGACCCCGCTGAGAATCGTATGTCGTAGCAGATCGTTTGGAACTTTATTTCGTCGCTGGATCTCCCGCTGTCATCGCTGGATCGGTGTGTGTGACACCGATCCAGCAATGCGTTCGCTTGTAACCAGGGTAAACATCGGGTTACTAAGCGCAGGGCCGCGCTTAGTAACCCGATGTTTACCCTGGTTACCATCGTAAATGTAAAAAAAAAAAAAAAAAACAGTACATACTCACATTCCGGTGTCCGTCAGGTCCCTCGCCGTCTGCTTCCCGCACTGACTGAGTGCCGGCCAGAAAGCAGGGCACAGCGGTGACGTCACCGCTGTGCTCTGCTTTTACTTTACGGCCGGCACTCAGAGTCAGTGCGGGAAGCAGACGGCGAGGGACCTGACGGACACCGGAATGTGAGTATGTACTGTTTGTTTTTTTTACATTTACGATGGTAACCAGGGTAAACATCGGGTTACTAAGCGCGGCCCTGCGCTTAGTAACCCGATGTTTACCCTGGTTACCCGGGGACTTCGGCATCGTTGGTCGCTGGAGAGCTGTCTGTGTGACAGCTCCCCAGCGACCACACAACGACTTACCAACGATCACGGCCAGGTCGTATCGCTGGTCGTGATCGTTGGTAAATCGTTTAGTGTAACGGTACCTTAAGGCCACGTTCAAATGTTCGGTATTTAGTCAGTTTTTTACATCAGTATTTGTAACCCAAAACCAGGCTTGGCTCAAAATTGAAGAAGTGGTGACATGTTTCTATTATCCTCTTCCTCTCCTGATTTTGGCTTACAAATACTGGTATGAAATACTGACCAAATACTGAATGTGGCCTATCGCAGCATCTTACAGTTCCAGCAAAGTGAACTGGATTTTCAGAAAGCTCATGTTCACTGTGATTTTGTTTTTTGTTAACACAGCATAAGCCGACCTGTGGTTCCAAATCCGCTACATGTCAATTTCTCTGTGCTATAAATGTGATTTATTTCTACATTTTCTCCATAGACTTGAATGAGATGAGGAAAATCTACAGGCTAAAAATACACATGTAATCCATACATGACTCAAAGTTTTACCAAAGCTAGCAACACAAAGTATCCAAAACAAAGCAGCTTTATTCAAAACCCTGATAAACCAAGGAGACAAAAACCACAGCAGAAAAAAGGTTAGAAAGTCATGTAACAAACCCACTAAAAAACAAAAAAATATGCAAAAAACATAATCGATATAATAAGTGGAGAGAAAATTGCTCCATGTCCCATCAGGATTTCATCAAAGTTTGATCCGTGTGTCAGTTTTTAGGATTTCAACAGTTGTTTTAGGATGTTAGAAAAAAAAAATGTTCTTTCATGGACCCACAGACTCGCATTGGCTAGTTTGATCCGAGACTCTGAGGAAAGTCGGACATATCGCCATGATTTTGTGCAGATCCCTCAGTCTTCGAAAATACACAGATATGTAAACAGCCCCATAGATTATTAGATGTTTGAGTGCTACCCATGAAAAACATGGATATAACTCGAGGTACGAGGAAAACTGATGTCTGAATGAGCCCCAACAGTTTAGCTTTGCTGCTCCTGAAATCTCCAGGTAGACTGCAATGGATCACTTATATCCTAATGCGGTGTCGTCAGGCATCTGACGGTTACAAATCTCTAGTTTAAACATAGTCATGTTCCTTGTCCAAATAAAGCAGCACTCCAGCGTTTAATTGCATGGTTGGAGTGGTGCTCCGCATCTAAATTCCCTGCGCCTAGTCTTATACTCACCAGCTGCCATCTTCCCTTTTTACCAGTGCACCTCTGGTTGGTCTACAGAAATTGGTGACCTGCTGGATCGCTCCAGTGTTTGCTGGGTGAGACTACTTAATGTAAGTCTATGAGGCCAGAGCAAGGCTCCCATAGACTTACATTGAGAGCTTGTGACCGTAATGGTCACTCTGACTTCCGGTCAGTTAGCAGTTGTGGTCACAAGTTGCAGGAAGATCTGAAGATGGCGGTTGGTGAGTATAATACAAGTGTCAGGGACCTTACATTAGTGGCACCACTCCAGTGCTGGAATAAAACACGCTGAAGGGGTGCTTTAAAGCAAACATTGATGTATGAGTTGTGAAACGTATAGATTTCCAGAATGCCATTTCCTTAGGAAGTCACATTCTTCCTCAATCTTGGGCACATACTGCTAAGGCAATTCCAGCATCAATTGATGCAATTTTGCTACATTACAGTACCTCAATCATCAGAAATAACAGATAATAACATTGTCACCACATTTGGTGCTAAATCTGCCTGGAACAGATTGTTCTAAAATTCTCTTAGAACAAAAGTCTTTGTGTAACATTTACGAGCCGAGCCCGCAGATAAGCTTTCTTCATATGACTACCCTCTCTTAATTGGCACACCATCAAACAAAAGAGCCGCCTTCAACGAAGCTCAACATTTGTTTATTTGTGCACCGATTCTCACAATGTGTAACATGCTGATGGATACGAGATCTCATATTCAATCCTCCTGGTCTCAAATTATAAATGAAGATCACAGAGAATTAAAAAAAAAAATAAAATGGTCATGAAAGACTACCATTGATACAACACTTTGCCTGCTCATGAAAAAAACTGAGCTACTCCAGACGTAACTGGATACGTCTGAATATTATACAGAAAAAGGACAAAGAAAAAAAAAAAAAAAACACAGAACACCTGAATCCTAGTTACATCAGCTTCTTCTCATTTATTTTTTTTTTACTGAAAAAGGCAGATTTAATGTTTTTATACATTGACACTTAAGGCCCCGATTCATCAAGACCAGTCATTTTCTTGCAACTCTTGATGAAAGGGCATTTTGGAGTCAGATACTCCGGATTCACTAAGAGGTGCAAGCCTCTTAAAGCGCCACTCCAGCGTTTTTTGCTTTTTTTATTTCAGCACTGGAGTGGTGCCACTAATCTAGTTGGTGTGTGGTCAGTCATTGGATTCAGATCATTTCATACACTGTAAGCAAGGGCTGAATACGGGGAGGGCGAGTAAAGCAGGCTTAAAAATCTAATTGTGATTGTTTACAAATCATCATTCTCAGCAGCACATCGTCCTGTTTAAATAGGACATGTGCTGCCGAGATTATCGACAGCCTACCTGCACGGAACAATCTAATAGCAATCATTCTGGAAAGCATGGTCGGCAATTGGCGAACACGTGTTATTCGTTTTCAGCGGCAGGCAGTACAATGTGAATGAGCTCTTAATTATGTGATCTACCACAGAGCCTGGGACAGGCACATGGGAACAACGCTGCTAAAAAAAAAAAAAAAATGTATTGGAATTTTTTGTGCCCTATCATTCTAACAGCAGCCACAGTTACTGATTGCTGGGGCGAATCCAATCAACCAAACCCACAGTAAAGAAGTGTCTCACTTTGGTGTTGAAGCCAGCAAGAAACATCTTCGTGGCTATGGTCTACCAGAACACTGCGATCTGTCATACTGCCACTAATGCATTAAAGAAAGGCAGGAAAGGCACACTTTCCTATTTACGGTACGTGTAAGTTAATACAATTTCAACCACTTAGTTCTATAAAACTGCGGAGAGAACAGAGAAAATATTAGGATCATCATTCTATGAAGAACTTTTCCTTAGCCATCCAGCAGGGTGACCTTACTTAGAGGCCATTAATGTTTAGATTTTATGACTAAGTGCATCGATTAGGAGACCAATCTTGACCAAGGCTATTTACACACTGATTTTAACCACATAGAAGTCGGCAATCAATCAGTAGATGAAAATAACCCTGATGATTTCTGCAGGTCTTGAAAATTTTAGTAGCCTTGAGAGCAAAGCTACATTCAGGAATACAGTAAGTGAAATAAAATAAATGTCAAAGTATATTCTAGTCACTTTAACAAAACAGAAATCACACTGAAGTATAAAAACAAGCAGAAACTTCGGTTGTTCTAAGTGAATTAAGAATGGTTGGCTCTTCAGGACCTTTAATTAGCCTTAGTATATAACAGCTGCATAAAACAAGGTGTCTGGGACGTTACTATTGATGGCCTATCATTAGAACAGGTCATCAATGTCTGATCGGTGGGGCGACATCTGGTACCCCTGCCAATCAGCTGTTTCTGGTGCCAACTGAAAGTGCCGAGTTGCAGAGCTTCACAGCACCATTATTGGAATAGTGCCTGCGGCAGGGTGCAGCAGATTTACCCCCTATTGATTCGAATAGGGGCAGATATGCAGTACCCAACTGCTGCCACTATTCAGTTGATGGAGCTGTTCAGCTCTTTAATGGAGCACTTCCGACAGTCACTGGCACTGAAGCAGCCGATTAGTGGGGATACCAGGTGTCACACCCCCACCGATCAGACATTGATGACCTATCCTAACAATAAGCCATCAGTATTAATGGCATGGACAAACCCTTTAAGCAGGCCATATTTTAGATAGGTGTTTGACAAACACTTGCTCGGCCATCAGTTATTGCACTAGAATTGCCAATGCACACGCATATTTGGCTCTGCTGAGTTTGTATGTGTTCACGACGGGCAGAGAGGAGTACGGATGGCCATCTAGTGACAGCTTATTGTATCCAAGAACAGAAAGTTATGGCATGGAGAAATCCTTCCTGGGAATGTCAGGATACCACCATACACATTGAAATTGTCAGACAATATTATTGTGTATGGCCACTTTTATGCTGCATTTAGGTGGGCAGATAATTACAATTGGGTAATCAGTTTTCCTAGGCTATCTAAACAGACCTGCTAATACCTGACTAACAAGCAAAACACTTGGTTGTTGAGTGCGATGATTTTTAAGCCAGTTTAATAGTGTTTGTTATCGGTAGTGTATCATCCTTTACAAACTGCCGATAATATGATATTCCATGTGCAATTGTCAAGTTAGAACCTTCAAACAAAAAAACGAAAACTAAAATGCCCAAAGTAAAAAGCCATTTTAATGTTGTTTTGTATATTATCTTATGGGGGATCTGTCAGGTCCCTCATGCATACCTGCCTATATTTTAAAGAGGAAGATGTTTTGGGGGTCTTTTTTCCCTGTGGCTTTGCACAAGTATCTTTTTTTTGTTATTATTCTACATATAAGATAGCGGTCAGAATAGTTAGGCCACATCTAGCAAGTCATTTTGACATCACGTTTATCATTTAATGTTCGTTGAGCACCTGGAAGCCATTTGAGAAAGACGCCGTGTGGACATTACCTGGTGGAGTAGATCAGGGCACTGGGAAAATTGATGGAAGACCATTGTTTCACACTACACTATTGATGGACAGTGTAAAATTGAAAGGACATTTCTGAATAATGAGACTCTGAAGAAAGTTCTTGGAGACAAAGGCTGATCCCAGCATATAAATATTTTATCAGCAGCGCCTGAGGTCGAGTTCACCACAAGTGCTCAGGTAAATGTATCCGTGTCACCTGTACAGAAAAGTGAAGCTGAAACTGCTCAGATACCGTCCTGCTATTCAAAGCTGAAATCTAATAACGTACAGAAGCACTCGAGACCGTCCAAAACGAGGTTCATCATCATCCCAGGCATCACATAAGAAGAATCAATACATCCAACCATGAAAATAACTACCGTCTGCTCCTTCATGACACAACTGTGGTCATAAAGCTAAGCTTATTCGGTGCCAACACAGGAAACAGCCTCCTCATGCCTAGGGATGTGGACACAAGTCTAAACCGTCATTTCAGCACAAATAACTGGTGTATACAAAGTAAGTTACTAAAAATCTCACAAAAACGGCCTAAAACTGACTTACGAGGGATATTTTCAGTTGTTTTCCTGGAAGTACCAGGATGTGGAGAGAGGCACGTTTCCCCTCAGCCAAAAATACAGACATTATGAGGGAATGGCCTTGTCTGGTGCAAACACGATTGACGCTTTAGTTTAGTACCTCACGAGGTAGAGCTAAGGCTAGGTTCACATTTGTACAATGCTTTCCCTGGACACAAAAAACAGGCACAAAATGGTCAAAATAATGTCCTTTTCTGTACGTTGTGTCAGGTTTACATCAGATTTTTTAGGATATACAAAAACATAGCCGATCGTGTTTTTTGGTCCATATATGAAAGACATACCGTATATGGATTTTTCTTAATTATTCTCAATGACAGACATTCATAACTAATGCGGTACGTTTCAATACACCTAAAACATACCCGTTTTCCGGTTTGTACCAATAAAAGCTAGTTAAAGAGGTTCTCCAAGAATAGAAATTAAAAATAACTAACAGGAAATTACATTATAAATACATTTCTAAATACACTTAATTAGTAAATCACATTTACCAGAGCATCGCGGGTGCTCGAGTGACATGATCGAGCCTCTGCGGCCGCATGTTTCACGGCTGTTAGACTGCAATAAGACATGTGGGGATTGCCTGATATACAAGGGCAATCTCCACATGTTTTGTTGCTGTCTAACTAGCATTAGTGATGAGCGAACGTGCAGGGATGAGGTGTTATCTGAGCATGCTCATGGGCCAATAGAGTGTCTTCGGCAAGCTCGAAAAATATGTTTAAGTCCCTGTGGCTGTTTGACAGCCCCAGCAATATGCAGGGATCTCCTGTTTGTTAGGCAATCCCTGCATGTGTTGCAGCTGTCGAACAGCCACGAGACATGCAGGGGCAAAGACTCGAACATATTATTCCAGCCCGCTGAAGACACTCTATTGGCACTCGAGTTAATTAGTGCAGTTTGATCCGATTGCTGAACCCACATGCCACTGACAATGCAACCTCTGTGGTAAGAACCTACACTATGAGGCAGGTCTGGCAATTTTATTAAAAAAAAAATTGGGGTTTTTAAGATGGCCGTCTAACAATATACATGTACAGCTACAGGCACTAAGCTGATGACTGAGAAGTGAACCAACTGCTGGGCAACAGTCACACTGCCACCCTTTATCAGTGCGAGCTGTGACATAGGCAGAGAAGCCATATGTGCGAGTCAGGGAGCAGGAGCTTGGGTTCTGCCTGAGCTTTTCTATTTGCAGGAGATGAGCAAACATCATTTGACCACAGTACAGTGCAGTGCAAGAGGTTATAGACTTGGCCCAGATGGAGAACAGATGTCTCATGCATAATGACCCTGTGCACATCCTGTATGTCTTCCTCCATCTGCATCATCACCATTACTGCAATTCTTAAAGAATTGTGGGTGGCAAATGCAAAGGGGCAGGAGAGAGAGGAGCACAAATGGCTGACAATTATGTGCAAATACCAAAATATGTTTTTCCTGTTTTGTTTTTTTTCAGCAACACTTTAAAACAGTTCCACTTTAATTTTTGCAGAAGCACAAACAGAATTTCATGACGTTCATGTCCCAGATGCAGCATGGCTTAGTAATAAGCATATTATATTTTTTATTACAAGTTAAACTGCAGGTTTACATATCGTTCAAGGTATGTGGAAAGATGGATATTAATCCCCGAAAACTATGTGATGGTGGATGTTAGTGGATGCATCAGTTATCTGAAAAAAAAAAAAAAAAAACATCTCGACATTTGCAGGAATTTCATTTTTCATTTGTAGTCTTTGAATCACTATGTATATATATATATGTGTATATGTATGTATGTATGTATGTATGTATGTATGTATGTATGTATGTATGTATGTATGTATGTATATATATATATATATATATATATATATATATATATATATATATATATATACACATACATATATACACACACACACCTTTATGTTCTAGAAGGTAAAGTCCTGCCTAGACCTGGAATTGTATAACTAGCCTTGTGTTCTCACTTTATTTTACACATTTATGCTGTCTTGATGATAGGCATATGGCTAATATTATTCCCTACTTTCCAATGTCTGTGGTTCAAGATTATCTTGGTCAATTTGCAAGAAAAAACACTCAAAGAACATTACAGAATAAGCCCCCCATACACGTTAGATAGCTGTCAGGTGAGCGATGGTCCGACAGCAGCTATCTCGCCCGACTCTCCTATACACAGCAGCAGGAAATGCTTTAACTCAGAAAAAGAATCAGCTGTGATCCCATACTGTCCTGTCTGTATACTATTTTGCCTTCTAACCTTGCCCAGGAGCTGTGGTATGATCAGACAATGTCCCTGTATGGTCAGACACCGCTATTACACAGTACACAGCAGGGGCACATTTATAAGATTATCTCAGCACAGGAACATTTACAGTAATTTAAACACACCCAATTGTGGAAATTATTATTATTCCAAGATCTATTGTTTAAAATGAACTTTAAAATTAAACTTTGTTCGTGGGGAAATCCCTTTAAATAGTCATGCAGACGTCCATGGATCTCGGTCAGATCATGGACTGCAATGCACAGACTAGCCCGCGGGTCTCCCAACTGAAGCATTACAGCTTCATATATTTCTATGAGGCTGTCACGCTTGGGTTGGGAAACCTGTGGTAAGTACATTCATTGCGGTTTGTGATTGGACCAAGATCCATGGACGTCTGTATGAGCCCTTAGACTGTCGGTCAAACCCGTCAATATCGGCCAACATTAGTCAAATGTGTATGGGGGGCTTAAAGGGAACCTGTCACCAGGAATAATCAGCGCCTGTGCTGCATTTCATAAATGGGTACAGTACAGACCAAAAGTTTGGACCCCTTCTCATTTAAAGATTTTTCTGTATTTTCATGACTATGAAAATTGTACATTCACACTGAAGGTATCAAAACTATGAATTAACACATGTGGTATTATATAATTAACAAAAAAGTGTGACACAACTGAAATTATGTCTTAAATTCTAAGTTCTTCAAAGTAGCCACCTTTTGCTTTGATGACTGCTTTGCACTCTCTTGGCATTCTCTTGATCAGCTTCAAGAGGTAGTCACCAGAAATGGTCTTCCAACAATCTTGAAGGAGTTACCAGAGATGCTTAGCACTCGGTGGCCCTTTTGCCTTCACTCTGCGGTCCAGCTCACCCCAAACCATCTCGATTGGGTTCAGGTCTGGTGACTGTGGAGGCCAGGTCATCTGGCATAGCACCCCATCACTCTCCTTAATAGCCTCAAACAGCCCTTACACAGCCTGGAAGTGTGTTTGGGGTCATTGTCCTGTTGAAAAATAAATGATGGTCCAACTAAACACAAACCGGATGGAATAGCATGCCGCTGCAAGATGCTGTGGTAGCCATGCTGGTTCAGTATGCCTTCAATTTTGAATAAATCACCAACAGTGTCACCAGCAAAGCACCCCCATACCATCACACCTCCTCCTCTATGCTTCACGGTGGGAACCAGGTATGTAGAGTCCATCCGTTCACCTTTTCTGCGTCGCACAAAGAGAAGGTGGTTGGAACCAAAGATCTCAAATTTGGACTCATCAGACCAAAGCACAGATTTCCACTGGTCTAATGTCCATTCCTTGTGTTCTTTAGCCCAAATAAGTATCTTCTGTTTGTTGCCTGTCCTTAGCAGTGGTTTCCTAGCAGCTATTTTACCATGAAGGCCTGCTGCACAAAGTCTCCTCTTAACAATTGTTGTAGAGATGTGTCTGCTGCTAGAACTCTGTGTGGCATTGACCTGATCTCTAATCTGAGCTGATGTTAACCTGCGATTTCTGAGGCTGGTGACTTGGATAAACTTATCCTCAGAAGCAGAGGTGACTCTTGGTCTTCCTTTCCGGGGGTGGTCCTCATGTGAGCCAGGTTCTTTGTAGCGCTTGATGGTTTTTGCAACTGCACTTGGGGACACTTTCAAAGTTTTTCCAATTTTTCGGACTGACTGACCTTCATTTCTTAAAGTAATGATGGCCACTCGTTTTTCTTTACTTAGCTGCCTTTTTCTTGTCACAATACAAATTCTATCAGTCTATTCAGTAGGACTATCAGCTGTGTATCCACCAGACTTCTGCTCAACACAACTGATGGTCCCATCCCCATTTATAAGGCAAGAAATCCCACGTATTAAACCTGACAGGGCACACCTGTGAAGGCAAAACCATTTCCGGTGACTACCTCTTGAAGCTCATCAAGAGAATGCCAAGAGTGTGCAAAGCAGTCATCAAAGCAAAAGGTGGCTGCTTTGAAGAACCTAGAATATAAGACATGATTTCAGTTGTTTCACACTTTTTTGTTAAGTATATAATTCCACATGTGTTAATTCATAGTTTTGATGCCTTCAGTGTTAATTTACAATTTTCATAGGTCATGAAAAATCAGAAAAATCTTTAAATGAGAAGGTGTGTCCAAACTTTTGGTCTGTACTGTATATAACCCCCCTGTATAAACCAGCAAAACATTTTGAAACTCTCCTGCGCTCTGTGTATGGCCGGCTGGCCCGGTCCGATAGGCGTCTATCCCTCCCCCGGCTTCTAATTGCCATCCTCCTGCTCTTACTTTGAGGCAGAGAATCTGTGCTGTGTAAAACAAGCCCTGCGCTGTCACAATGATATTCTATGCAGACAGAATGATCGTATTAACGACTGCTCTGTGTGCAATAAGGTGCAGTCAGCCTGTATTACACGACCGCCGATCACATTACATGTGGCTGATCGGAGGTCTTTTAATGTTGCAGTCGGCAAGCATAAATCCAGCCACACTGCCGCAGATTTGTGTTCTTTTACATCCAAAAACAATAAAATGATAATTTTGGGAGGCAACTTGATTTAAAAAAAATGAGATGTTCCTGTCTGCATCCATGAATTCAGATCAGGACACTTATCAGTCCCCAGATGTTTCCTTGTTGTGTCTCCATTGTTCTCACACACAAATAGCTTTGTCTGCTCCCTCTCCAAGGACAAACACCTTCTACAAAACAATACTGAATGATATCATCTGGAGAAGAACCGTAAACACACACATAAAACAGTGCAACATTCTATGTAAAAAGCCAGGCAAACCACTGCACAACCTGGCTGTAACGCCACGGACGTCAGGCGGCCATCTCTCAGCTTGTACGCACACTTCGGAAGGGAGGATTGCTAACCACGTTGTGTATTCTCTTATATACTAAACTTGCCATACACAGAAAGGAAAAGTTGGCCAAACATGACATGTGCATGTAGATAGCATTTAAAGGGAATCTGTCATTAAGACTTTGAATTACAAAAAAAAAAAAGTTAAAGTAGGATAGTCTCGAACAAAAGTTGACTTTCAGTCATATGCAAATTAGCTCCAAGTGTACTGGTGGGCATATTCATGCACTTGCAGTCATCGGCTGCTCTTCGCTTCTCCATGCTGGCATTGTCCACCTCTTCTCGATTGACTATGGAGAGCAGAGTGACTTCATGTACCAGAGTCTCTTTCTCCACTGTCAATCAAGAAGCGGGTGATGGGTTAAGCAAAGCCTGAGTACTGAAAGTGCACGTGAGGCTTATTTGCATAAACAGAAGAATAATTTTCGGTGTGAAACAGCATTGGACAGCAATGAAATAGGTATTGTTGGAGAGGTTTAACCCCACTCCATTCTGCTTTGCCTCTGGTTTCTTAGTGAAAGCTTTACAGGGAATCTGTCAGTAAATTAGCAGCTAGAGGGAGAAAATGAGGTTATGTTCTCCATTTAGCTGCTGGCTTACACTCACCACTCACTGTGCAGCCACACATGATTTAAAGGGGTTTTCCCACAGACAAAGTTAATTTTAATCAACCAAACCAAAAACAAAATGCATATATGATGTTTCGGGCATACATGGCGTATAAGACTCCTCACTCTGACATGCCAGGCCTGGCTTTTCACTCTCCACAAGGAGAAGCATTACCCCTTAGATCCCAATCTTAAGCGCCTCACCTAGCCAAATTAGATCTCATACTTAGCACTGATGAGGGGCAATATCCCAAAACATCGTATCTATAAATTGAGATTATGATTTGGTTTTTATCCTAAGTCATATGGCAAGACTCGACATTGACTATTGGGAATGCTACATCCTTGATGGCACTAGAGTTTTAGTCCTCTTCATCTCTGAAGAGACAATTTGCATATTTAATTTTCCAGAGGAGCATGCATGATGTATAACTCTCCTCAATCCCCTTAGATCTAAGATTATCTCAGCACAGGAACATTTTTTTTTGTAAGCATCCAATTGTGGAACTCTTATTTAAAAGGAAAAACCCTTTTAAACGCTATTTACTTGCAGATCACAACTACATCTGCAGGTAAATAGCATTCTTGGTAGTGACAAGCTCTGTTTAAACCCTTATGGGTCGACGTGCTATCAGTTTTAAGAACACATGAGAAAAACTGTTTTGTAAATGTGCCATTAATTGCATTTCTAAGTCATCAGAATGGAGACAAGTTTCTTGACATAAACATGCTATGGCCTGCTCATGATCCAACTTTACTCTGAGCCATTTCAAGGTCAAACTAGATATGATGGATCTAATCCTCAGCTATTCCGTGAGGAATCCTCTAAAAAAAAAAAAAAATAATAAAAAAGCATTAAGCTACTTACGGGTAGCTGCGTTTTTCGGAGGCCCATGACAGCACTACGAGAGAGGGGATCCGCCCTTCAGGAACAGGAAACCTACAGAGATACAAAAGGGCGGCACCTCTCCCTATGCATCAGTTGTATATTAGAGCCTGAGAGGACTACCGCGGTTAGTAGCACACAAATATTATATACAGTTTATATACAAAACTAATCCAATACAAATACCACATGTGAGATCTATATATATCTCATTATATACATTATAGGAAGTGCAACCCCCCGTGAATAGGGAGGGAACTAAGGGTGCTGTCATGGGCCTCCGAAAAACGCAGCTACCCGTAAGTAGCTTAATGCTTTATTCGGACTCCCATGACAGCACTACGAGAGAATTACAGAGATGTAAAACTACCTTAGGGAGGGACTATAGCCTGCAGCACCCTTAACCCGAAGGTGAGATCAGAGGAGCACCCCAAGTCCAACCGATAGTGCTTGAAAAAGGTGGAAGGGGACGACCACGTAGCTGCCTTACATATCTGGTCGATTGATACTCCAGATCTTTCCGCCCAGGATGTAGCCATGGCCCTGGTGGAATGCGCCCTCAGATTCTGCGGAGCCGGACCTCCACCTGCAGTATAAGCCAGAGAGATAGCCTCCCTAATCCACTTCGCTAGTGTGAACTTCGAAACTCTAAGCCCTTTCCTAGGACCTTGGAAGGATAAAAATAACGCATCCTCTCTCTTCCAAGCGTTAGTGACTGTGATGTATTCTAACAGGCATCTCCTAACATCTAATGTATGGAGTAGTTCTTCTTTGGCGTTAGAGGGGTTAGGGAGAAATGATGGTAACACTATCTCCTGTGATCTGTGAAAATGTGAGGCGACTTTTGGCAAATAGGCGGGGTCCGGTTTTAGGACTACTCTGTCCTGTAAAAACTCTGTATATGGGGAGAGTCTAGAGAGCGCTTGAATGTCCCCTACTCTACGAGCGGATGTTATCGCTACCAAGAACGCTGTCTTGAGGGACAATAATTTAATTGAAGCAGAATGTAAGGGCTCAAACGGTTCTCTAGTCAAGGCTGACAGGACTAGGTTGAGATCCCAAGGTACCGACCTGTTCTTGTGTATAGGTCTGGCTCTACTGGAAGCTTTTATAAACCTTGATACCCAATAGTTATTAGCAACGTTACAAGAAAACAGGGCCCCCAGGGCTGAGACTTGTACTTTTAGTGTACTCGTGGATAGGTTTAACTCTAACCCTTTCTGCAGGAATTCTAAAATTTGGTTAATTGGTAACCCTTCTTCAATTCTGAAATCTGAAGAGGCCAAGAACTTCCTCCAGGTTCTAGAGTAGATCTTTGTTGTTATATTTTTTCTACTCTTCATAAGGGTATCAATTAAGTTTGGGGAAAAACCTCTGTTTTTTAATAATGACCTCTCAAACACCATGCCGTCAAATGGAGCCCCTTCACCTGCGGATGGGTGATCGGACCTTGATGGAGTAAATTGGGAATGTCCGGAAGTACCCAGGGGTCTTCCACCGACATGGTCCTGAGCCACGCGAACCAAGCTCTCTTGGGCCAGAAAGGGGCGACCAGTATGACCCTTGCTCGGTCCTCCCTTATTTTCCTGACCACAAGAGGTAATAGGCCCAGCGGGGGAAACGCATAAGCCAAACGGAAGTCCCATTTGATCAAGAAGGCGTCCACTGCCAACGGATTCTCCCTGGGATTCAGAGAACAGAATTTTTTTGTTTTTCTGTTGTCCCTGGTGGCAAACAGGTCCACGTCTGGATGACCCCACATGTGGACAATCTGACCGAAGATGTCTCTGTTCAGGGACCATTCCCCTTGTTTTAACGTGTTGCGGCTTAGAAAGTCCGCTTTTATGCTTTCTTTCCCTTTTAAATGTAGAGCAGTTAAAGATAGTAAATTGCTCTCTGCTGTCTGGAGAAGGCGGTCTGCTACTTCCATCAGAGATTCGGAGTGTGTTCCACCCTGGTGGTTTACGTAGGCTACTGCCACCTGGTTGTCGGAGAGGATCTTGACATGGTGACCCTGTAGATACACGAGGAGTTTTTTAACTGCTAGCTCAATAGCCATTAACTCTCTCTGATTGGAGGAAGCTGATGTTTGAGGGTCCCATAGCCCTTGAACTACGATGTCACCCATGTGCGCCCCCCATCCCGTAGGGCTGGCGTCAGTTGTTATTACACGAGTCACATGTGTCACCCAGGGAACTCCTGCCGACAGATTGCCTTCTACTAGCCACCATCTGAGAGATGTAAGTACTACTGGACTTAACGTCACCTGACCCTGCAAGGACCCCTGTAAGGCTCTATCATTGTCCAGAACCTCAAACTGTAAAGGTCTGGTATGGAATTGGGCCCAACGGACGGCAGGAATGCACGAAGTTAGGGATCCTAACAGTGACATAGCCTGTCTAAGGGTCATGGATGGTTTATTAATCGCCTTCAACACCTGTTGTTGAATGTGGAGTAATTTATCAGGCGGCAAACAGCATTGTTGGGTCTCTGAATTTAATAACAGTCCGAGGAATCTCTGAATTTTTAGGGGCTGTAAACGGGATTTGTCATAATTTATAATCCAGCCCAGATGTTCTAGTTTGGCTATGGCTGTCATTGCTTGCGAAAGGCAATGATCTGCTGAATTCCCCACAATAAGGAAATCATCCAGATAAGGTATTATGAGGATATCGGATTCTCGCAAATATGCCATAACCTCAGCGACTACCTTGGTAAATACCCTAGGAGCTGCAGAAATGCCGAAGGGAAGGGCTCGATATTGAAAATGACGAACAATTCCCTCTATAGACACCGCCACCCTCAGGAACCTCTGGAAGTTCTCATGGATAGGAACATGATAGTATGCGTCCTTAAGATCTACAACTACCATAAAGCAGTGTTTGAACAACATCTTTATTGTAGTACTGATAGACTCCATTTTGAAGGTTTTATTAACCAGGAATTCATTAAGAGATTTAAGATTAATGATGGTCCTAAATGACTTATCTGGTTTTTGAATCAGAAATAGAGGAGAGTAGAACCCTCTTCCTCTTTCTGAATCTGGGATCTCAATCAGCACCTTTTTAAGACATAAATTGGTGACTTCAGCTTCCAAAGCCGTTTGTTCAATAGAGGAGGAACGTAAGGGGGTTAATTTGAACTTATCCCGAGGCCAATGGTCAAACTCCAGTCTCAGACCGTCTGATATAATGCCTCGGACCCAGTCACTATTAGTGATGTCAGACCATGCGGAAGAGAAGGCTGCCAATCTCCCTCCCACAGGGATTGCTAGTCATTGGTCTGACTTTTTACGTTCTTTTGAGGAACGGCGGAACATATAGCCCGTACCTCTCTTGCGTCTATCCTCCCATCTGAAATTATCTCTCGAGGGTGAGGACGCGCGTTTCCTTCCGCGACCAAACCTCCTTCTGTTGAAGGGGCGACGGTAAGATGCTGATGCCAGATTAGGGAACTTCTTCTTATCATCACCTGCTTTTTCAAGCAAGTCATCCAGAGTTGGTCCGAAGAGATATTCCCCTTTACATGGGATAGCGCAGAGCTTGGATCTTGATTGGATGTCACCGGACCAACATTTTAACCATAAGGCTCTACGAGCCGCGTTGGAAAGACCTGCTGCTCTGGCCGCCATCTTGACAGAATCCAATGAAGCGTCCGACAGGAAGGCCGCAGCATCTTGAATTACTGGGAGCGCATTCAGGATTGTATTCCTGGACGCACCTTCCTTAAGTTGTGACTCCAGCTGACTCAGCCAGACCATTAAGGATCTTCCTGTACACGTTGCGGCCACCGCTGGTCTCAGAGATCCAGCCGCCATCTCCCAGGTACCTTTAAGAAAGGTGTCTGCCTTCCTATCAAGCGGATCTTTAAGGGACCCCATATCCTCAAAGGGTAATGCGGCTTTTTTGGACGCTTTTGCCACCGCAGCATCTAGCTTAGGGGCCTTGTCCCAGGTATCAACCGCTGCATCCTCAAAGGGATACCTGCGTTTTAAAGCTGGTGGTAACGAGCCTTTTTTCTCCGGTTTCTTCCACTCTCGGAGAATTAACTCTTGAACTTTATCTATCACCGGAAAAGATCTGCGTTTCTTATGGTCTAATCCGCTGAACATTAATTCCTGCCTGGAAGGTTGAGTTTTTGGCTCTTCCAGGCCCATCGTACCCCTGACCGATTTAACTAGTTTATCAACTCGGTCCAGCGGCAGACAAAAACGGCCAGAGTCCTCTTCCGATGACGAGGAAGAGGGAATAGAGCCATAGGAACCTTCCTCTCTTTCTTCCTCCGAAGACTCAGAGATTAAGGGAGTTCTAGGTTTTGAACTTCCCGCCTGGGATAGAGACCGCAGGGATTCCCTTACTTCCAGACGGATCATCTCTTTTAAGTTAGCCGTAGTTGCAGATTCTTCCGCTACCTAGGGGAGGACAATAAGGTGATACCATCTATCCGACCTGATGTCCCTTAACCCCTACCACACCTGTAGACCTCACCGTCTGCTGTATACAGGGGGCACATAACTTTTTGGGATAAGAATCTGGTAAGGGGATTCCACATAGGGCGCACTCCTTATGTTTCGTCTTTGCACTTTTCTTCCCCTAGAATGACAAAGTATAAGGGGGCCCGCGTCACTGAGTGAACATTCACGTAGATCACTTACCAGCGTACGCCAAGAAAGGTACCGGAACACGAGGGGGTTCTTTCCCAGTCGACGCTCTCGATCCCTGCTTGGACGAGCTTTTGCGGCTGGACTGGTCACTCCTGACATGCTCCTTCTCCAAGGGCTTCTGTCGCACCTCCAGTAGCTGAGGCTGCTCACCATCACTCTCCATGATGGAAGTGTGACCAAAAGCAGGGCTCTAAGTCCGACACCTGCTTAAATCCCCCTGGGTTCCGGTCAGCAGGCTGCCTGGCGTCATCCCATTGGTTTCTGCTTACCAGACCGCAGCTGGGAGGTCAGCGGTAGTTAGTGGGGAATCCGGTGTCCAGGATCGATGGGCGCCGCCATCTTGGATAGACTGCGCATGCGCAGCCATCCAGTAACCCGGAAGCGCCTGCCGACTCCGCCCCCGGCGTCACAGCACTCCGGAAACGCTCCTGAGAGCGGTGCAGGACGCCGGAGATGTGCGACAGCGCTCCGGTCGGCGCCGCTCTCCCGTCACCGCTACCCCACTCCACCGCCGCACCGCATCGCTGCAAGAACCAAGGGGGGATATACTTACCAACGCCGGCATAGAATGGAGATCAGGCAATCCTCCGGACCCTGCTCCCTGCTGCCATACGCCACCGACGTGCAGTCCAGCCAGGACCACCGTGGCGCCTCCAGGGACATCCGCACCGGCCGAGGTAGGAGACCCCCCCGCTACCAGATTCGGCCGGCCGGCCTGGGATCCACTACGGAGATTTTCATCTGTAGGATCCTGTCCCTCCAGGAACAGGAAACCAACTGATGCATAGGGAGAGGTGCCGCCCTTTTGTATCTCTGTAGGTTTCCTGTTCCTGAAGGGCGGATCCCCTCTCTCGTAGTGCTGTCATGGGAGTCCGAATAAACAATTCTTCCCATGCATGATTTTTTTTTTTCCATAGCACAGGCAAAAACAATCGCAGATTTCTTTTTAAATAATGTGAATGATAAACATATACCACATTTATCTGCAGATTGAGCAGAATGTTAGTGGCTAGGACGAGGATTTTAGCAATTAAATGATCACCTAAATCCTTTTCAAAGGCTGATTGATTTAGGGGGCGATGGTGTTCTTCCCAGTATTATTGCCCAGCAAGTCTATTGGAAAACAACATTCCACATTGTAAACATGTACATTAAGTATTAAACAACTGCAGGAATTAATGGAACCAAAGGTTAAGGTGTATTTCAGCCAGAAACATTTATCGCCCCTCCATATACAGTTGTGCTCAAAAGTTTACATACCCCAGCAGAATTTTTGCATTCTTGGCCTTTTTTCAGAGAATGTGAATGATAACACCAAAACTTTTTCTCCACTCATGGTTAGTGGTTGGGTGAAGCCATTTATTGTCAAAACAACTGAGGTTTCTTTTTTTAAATCACAATGACAACCCAAAACATCCAAATGTCCCTGATCAAAAGTTTACATACCCCATTTCTTAATACCGTGTATTGACCCCATTTCTTAATACCGTCTATTGCCCCCTTCAACATCAATGACAGCTTGAAGTCTTTTGTGGTAGTTGTGGATGAGGTTCTTTATTTTCTCAGATGGTAAAGCTGCCCACTCTTCTTAGCAAAAAGACTCCAGATCCTGTAAATTCCTGGGCTGCCTAGCATGAACTGCGTGCTTGAGATCTCCCCAGAGTGGCTCAATGATATTGAGGTCAGGAGACTGAGATGGCCACTCCAGAACCTTCACTTTGTTCTGCTGTAGCCAATGACAGGTCGACTTGGCCTTGTGCTTTGGATCGTTGTAATTTTGGAACGTCCAAGAACGTCCCATGCGCAGCTTCCAGACTGATGAGTGCAAATTTGCCTCCAGTATTTGATGATAACGTGCTGCATTCATCTTTTCTTCAACTTTGAGTAAGTTTCCTGTGCTTTTGTAGCTCACACATCCCAAAACATCAGCGATCCACTTCACTGCTTTACAGTAGAAATGGTGTTCCTTTCATCATAGACCATGTTGACCTCTCCAAATGTAACGTTTATGGTTGTGGCTAAAAAGTTAAATTTTGGTGTCATCACTCCAAATTTCCTTGTTCCAGAAGTTTTGAGGCTTGTCTCTGTGCTGTTTTGCATAATGTAGGCAAGATACTTTGTGGCATTTGCACAGTAATGGTTTCCTTCTGGCAACTCCACCATACAGCCCATTTTTCTTCAACTGCCTCCTTATTGTACACCTTGAAACAGCCACACCGCTAGTTTTCAGAGAGTCCTGTATTTCAGCTGATGTCATTTGTGTGTCTTTCTTTGCATCCCGAACAATTTTCCTGGCAGTTGTGGATGACAGTTTTGTTGGTCTACCTGATGGTGGTTTTGTTTTTACAGAGCCCCTGATTTTCCATTTGTTAAATCACAGTTTGAACGCTGCTGACTGTCATTATCAAATCCTTGGATATCTTTTTATATCCCTCTCCTGTTTTATACAGTTAAACTACCTTTTCCCGTAGATCCGTTGACAATTTTTTTGCTTTCCCCATGACTCACAATCCAGAAATGTCAATGGCTGGATGAAAGATGCAGTAGTCTGTCTGGATCCCAGAAACTCACTCAGCTTTTATACATACACACTGATTACAAGCAAATAGAAAACAGATGAGGAAGTCACCTTTAGTAGCCATTCAAACCCATTTGTGTCAACTTCTGTGCATGTTATCAGGCCTAAATCACCTGGGTATGTGAACTTTTTATCAGGGTTATTTGGATGTTTTGGGTTGTCATTATGATTTAAAAAGAATAAACACAGTAGTTTGACAAATGGCTTCACCCAACCACTAACCATGAGTGGAGAAAAGGTTTTGGTGTTAACATTCATATTCTCTGAAAAAAAAAGGGCCAAGAAAGCAAAAATTCTGCCGGGGTATGTAAACTTTTGAGCACAACTGTAGGTGACACATGCGAGATCAATGGGCATCCCCACCAATCTCCAGAACACTGCACTTGGCTGTTTTTTAGTCCTACAGACGATGAATGGTGAGGCAGGGCTCATTATGGTCCTACGCGCCATTCAATCCTAGCGGCTAAGGAAAAAAGAGAAAACAAGATTCACTGTTCTAATGATCAAAAGTGGTCCCACCGAAATCCTGGAATCCTGGAATACACCTCTAATATTTTTCTTCTGCCATTTTTCACATCTTGAAATTCTCACTTATGAAGCTCTTGGATTTCCAGCATTTGGGTTGGAGGATTGAATCTTGACGTGTTATTATTGATTACTTTATCAATATTCTGAAATGTATCAACCAAATTACTTATATTGGCTTTTTAACAGTACACAAAAGGTAAGGGACTGCCAACATACAAGGTAAATCAAAACATTTTAGCTTCGTGATCTACCTTGTTTTTCAAAGTGCCTGTTATCAGTGGAATTCAAGGATCTGAAGAATCTGGCATCTGTCAATCCTTTTGTTCTCCGTGAGATAAGCCGACAAAGGAGGTGTCTGGCAGCGACTCTATTAGAGCCTCGGCATAGCTCCTGTGTATGAAGGAGTCGGGAGAGATAGCTGTTGAACAGATGATGGTTGGGCCGATCGGTACCTATGGTGCAAGATGAGGCTTTATTGACAGGATCTACCAACCAAAGCCTTATATGTTACTTTCAGATCACCGGAGTCCCAAAATGTGCTTATGTGGGGAAACTGATGGATAATTATGGAGACACCACACGAGAATATTTACAACAGAGAACAATTAGCAAAATCTGGGGAGGCCTGAATTTAATTCAAACTGCTATGTATCGAATATCACCACCTTTCATTTTTTTATAAAAAAAAAAAAAAAGTCAGAACAATGGTATTTTAGGAAATTGTTAGGGTTCCAATGGGATGGAAGAAATTCTACAATATTTTGCATGAGACAAAAGAACAAAAACAAACCTCAAGCACAAGCTGTGTGGAATATTCTCAGTGCCATATGCTGTGGATCTGAAATCCGCAACATGTAAATTTCTGCTGAGGATGTTACTGCTGCAATGCACAAGGTGAAATCTGGGCACTACTTCTACACTGATGACCTATGTATAGAGATCGGGTCCATATCAGATGGGTGGGGGTACGACACCTGGCACACCCATCAATGAGCTGTGGTGGTGTCTGGATAGAAACAGTAAGGAACTGTGGTGTTCCACGTCGTTCACGATTTACATTCAAACACCAAAGGTGATAACGGCTGATTTTGGGTGTTGGACCCCACCAGTCTGATATTGATGCCTTGGAGATGGGTCATCAATGTACAAATCATGAACTTTTACCCGTATAACAGCATCACTTTCCCTATGAGATTTAGTGATTTTTTTTTGGTTCTTAAACGCATATTCTTGGTTATAAACTTCATCATGTCTTGTTCTGGGATTGCTGTCTGAAACCAGCCTTATAGTTTATTTACTCGGGTACTTTTGTGCTCTACTTAGGATCTATTTTGGGCAAAAACAAAAAACCAAACTGATAAAACCTCATTACAGTGAAGTAATAAATCCGAGCTCCTCTGAACAACATCACAAGCACTCAGATTTACAGTAGTAGAGTATGGGTGCTGTAATATGGATAAGTAAAATGGCCATGTGCATTAGGGCCTTAAGCTGTCTCCACACAGCAGATTAATCTGGGCAGATCCTGCCAATCTAATGGGAATGGAGGTCTACCAACTGTCCATCAATGGCAGATGTTGAGAGAAAGATGGATCAGGCACGCTAAATTGGGAACGATGATTTAAACAGGTTTGTCACTTATTGCTCTAAAAGAAATAACATGTAAAAATAAATGTATTTATAAATAAAATACATTTCTTATATTTCTACATGGATAACCATGGGCTGGAAATCAACCGTATCACACAGTGGGACTAGGGATCTCATTTGATAATAATGTCGAATATGTGCCACTCAAAGCATTTACAGGGTGACAAGTGAAAAATATTGGAGAAAGCAAGGGTATGTTCACACATTGCGTTTTTATACTCAGCAGTCAGCACACTTCTGCATCATTTTACTGTCCCAGCAAAGTGAATGAGATCTCTGACATCTCATGCATAAGCCGCTTTTTTTTCTCTCTACAGACTTAAAGCAATTTCAGATTGGCAATGTGTCAATTCTTTCACCTATTCAAATGAATGGAGAAAAACAAGCATTGAAAATGCCTGCAAAAACCGCGCCACACAGGCGCAGATTTTACGCTCCGCTTTTCCTGCCAAGAGAAGCTTTTTAATGCACACATTTCTACTGCAAATATTCATCATGTGCACGTACCGTAAAAGCACGTCCACAGGAGACTGATCTGCAGGGAAACAACGGTGCAAAATCTACACCACACTGCCAGCATTTTGTTACGGATTTCATTGTGAACATTCAACAAATTTTACCAAGTTCATTGCAAAGTTTAAAATCCTCAGTTAACATTGTAAATTTCATCCTCAGCTTAATTTACGCTACAGATTTTTCAGATTTTTTTCATTTTTATTCCTGATGTTGTTTTACACAATTGTAAACGTGCTTATCAGAGACAACTTACCGTACATTCTTTCATATTTGCCTAAGACCTTAATGGCAGATAGTTGCTAACTACCTGCCTGATGCGTCCGGCACCCATCTCTGCTGACTCTGAGTGTCATGGACCGCTCCTGCCGGCGATTTTGCAGCTTCCATTGACAGAGCAGCTACTTCTCTTCTGCCATGTTGACAAGCCCTGACCATCGATGTCATGCTGATTGACAGCCAGCTCATCACTGCTAATTTGCAGGGACCCGAATGTTAATCACCATGATCTTGGCAGTCACGCCCCGCTGACAGACCAGCCTGGAAGACAAAGAGCTGCTATGTTGACATCATGCAGCAGTATCACTGGCAGGAGCAGTCTGTAATTGCTCTGAGATGGCGCCGGGCACAACTTGCAGGTAAATGGCAAATACCGACCTATCAGATATTAGGCCTATAGGAAAAAAATAAAATAGTCCCAAAAAATCCCTTTCAGAAATAAAATAAAGAAGTTGTTACCCACCAGTCTACCCATTTGACCACTGCAGCCAATCACTGGCCTCAGCAGCTGGCATTTTTCACCTAAAAGAAGTGACCTGACTGTTCTTCTGGCATCTTGGAATCCATCAAGTATGTTATACATGGAATTAAAAGACGGCATCTAGATTGCCACAAAAGACCACAAAAAGGACATCAGAATATAGATGCTTCAGGTAAAACCCCACCAGCGTTGTGTAGACAAACTCTTATCAGTACAGAAGGCGAAGGTCTCATCTACATCTAACCAGGGCCGGCTCCAGGTTTTCATGGGCCCTTGGGCGACAGAACCTCAGTGGGCCCCCTTGTGGAGCAAATCATGTGGCGACAGTAAAACAGCAGGGACCACAGAGACCCAAATATTTTATTTAGAAAAAAACTATGTAAACTTTATAAAAACACTAGTGCAAAATAGAGAAAGTGCAATATATCAGGGAAACTTTTGATAAATTTGCTTCTCTGTAAGTTGTAAAAGACTTTTTTGACTTTTTTGTAAAAGACATTCAAAGACTGCCGCAAGGAACACGGACATGCTGCGATCTTAAAAGAAGCGCCACATGTCCGGAGTCGCAGGGCCGCCGGGTGCGTGTTACCACGCATAGCGGAGACGGGATTTCATAAAATCCCCTTCACTATGCTGGAACATCTGGACGCTGCGTGTTTGACGCTGTGGCCCCACGCAGCGTCAAACACGCAGCGTTTACTTAACGTGGACACATACCCTAACCGTTCCCATCACCAGATCACACATCTAGCCGGCAGCTTTTGTTTTGGCCAAAAGATTTTGTAAGCCGCCACCATAACACGGTAGACTCTTTTGGTGAGGCCCTACTCTGCTGTAACCTATTAAATATTTGTTAAAATATGCAATACAATTTAGGTATATTTTTATTTATTTTTCAATTTTTAAAATGACCAATAATATCACATAAAAAGAACAAATACCGCTACACCATGACCAGATGACATATTACCACCACAGTGATCGAATAATATCACATACAAAGAACAAATACCGCTACACCATGACCAGATGACATATTACCACCACAGTGATCGAATAATATCACATATAAAGAACAAATACCGCTACACCATGACCAGATGACATATTACCACCACAGTGATCGAATAATATCACATACAAGGGACAAATACCGCAACACCATGTCCAGACCACATATTACCACCACATAGTGACTGAATACTACAATTCTGATCAGTAATAAAAAAAAAGCACCACACTATCACCATCAGTGCCATTATACACAGGAGATCTGTACTTAGTATGCAGTGTCTGTGTAGAGGTAATACAGTGATCACTAGTGAGATTATACACAGGAGCTCTGTATATAGTATACAGTGTATAGTGTCAGTGTATAGGTAACACTGACTTACCAGTGACGTCTCTAGGTTAAGTCCTTCATCTTTCATCCAGCACAGACCGCCATCATGTCTTCCAGCCAGGACTCGTCTCTGCAGGAAATAACAGAGTTATCTCGCGCTCCGCTTGTAGAACACATTACTTAATTTTTCCGAACTTCTACATTACACCGCATAAAGAAAAAGAGGCGACATAGTGTCACTCTACACAGTAACAGGACTGCCCCCTCATTTAAAACAGTGTCCTCAAAAAATAAATACATCACTGCAGTAATAATATCCCTTAATTAGTCCCTATGGTAATAATATTCCCCATCCTGGCCCCCGTGTGTCTCATTCCTGGCGTCAGCCATATGTTCTCCCATCCTGCCCTCATGAGTATCCTTTCTGCACCATATGATCTCCCCATCCTGCCCCATCTGTCTCCATCGTATCCATCCTGCCCCATGATCCTGCCCCATCTGTCTCCAATCCTGCCTCCAGTGTCTCCAATCATGCCCGTATCACCATTCTGCCCCGTCTCCAATCAGGCCCCCATTTCTGCAATCATGCCCCCTGTGTCTCAATTCTGCCCCATCTGTTTCCATTCCTGCCCCAGTGTCTCCAGTCATGCCCCAGTGTCTCCAGTCATGCCGCCATGTCTGTCATCCTGCCCCTTGTCTCCAATCATGCCGTTTCTCCTTTCTGCCCCCGTGTCCAGCTTTCTGCCCCCGTGTCCAGCGCTCTGCCCCCTCCTGTGTCCAGCGTTCTGCCCCCTCCTGTGTCCAGCGTTCTGCCCCCTCCTGTGTCCAGCGTTCTGCCCCCTCCTGTGTCCAGCGTTCTGCCCCCTCCTGTGTCCAGCGTTCTGCCCCCTCCTGTGTCCAGCGTTCTGCCCCCTCCTGTGTCCAGCGTTCTGCCCCCTCCTGTGTCCAGCGTTCTGCCCCCTCCTGTGTCCAGCGTTCTGCCCCCTCCTGTGTCCAGCGTTCTGCCCCCTCCTGTGTCCAGCGTTCTGCCCCCTCCTGTGTCCAGCGTTCTGCCCCCTCCTGTGTCCAGCGTTCTGCCCCCTCCTGTGTCCAGCGCTCTGCCCCCTCCTGTGTCCAGCGTTCTGCCCCCTCCTGTGTCCAGCGCTCTGCCCCCTCCTGTGTCCAGCGTTCTGCCCCCTCCTGTGTCCAGCGTTCTGCCCCCTCCTGTGTCCAGCGTTCTGCCCCCTCCTGTGTCCAGCGTTCTGCCCCCTCCTGTGTCCAGCGTTCTGCCCCCTCCTGTGTCCAGCGTTCTGCCCCCACCTGTGTCCAGCGTTCTGCCCCCTCCTGTGTCCAGCGTTCTGCCCCCTCCTGTGTCCAGCGCTCTGCCCCCTCCTGTGTCCAGCGCTCTGCCCCCTCCTGTGTCCAGCGCTCTGCCCCCTCCTGTGTCCAGCGTTCTGCCCCCTCCTGTGTCCAGCGTTCTGCCCCCTCCTGTGTCCAGCGTTCTGCCCTCTCCTGTGTCCAGCGTTCTGCCCCCTCCTGTGTCCAGCGTTCTGCCCCCTCCTGTGTCCAGCGTTCTGCCCCCTCCTGTGTCCAGCGCTCTGCCCCCTCCTGTGTCCAGCGCTCTGCCCCCTCCTGTGTCCAGCGCTCTGCCCCCTCCTGTGTCCAGCGTTCTGCCCCCTCCTGTGTCCAGCGTTCTGCCCCCTCCTGTGTCCAGCGTTCTGCCCCCTCCTGTGTCCAGCGTTCTGCCCCCTCCTGTGTCCAGCGTTCTGCCCCCTCCTGTGTCCAGCGTTCTGCCCCCTCCTGTGTCCAGCGTTCTGCCCCCTCCTGTGTCCAGCGTTCTGCCCCCTCCTGTGTCCAGCGTTCTGCCCCCTCCTGTGTCCAGCGTTCTGCCCCCTCCTGTGTCCAGCGTTCTGCCCCCTCCTGTGTCCAGCGTTCTGCCCCCTCCTGTGTCCAGCGTTCTGCCCCCTCCTGTGTCCAGCGTTCTGCCCCCTCCTGTGTCCAGCGTTCTGCCCCCTCCTGTGTCCAGCGTTCTGCCCCCTCCTGTGTCCAGCGTTCTGCCCCCTCCTGTGTCCAGCGTTCTGCCCCCTCCTGTGTCCAGCGTTCTGCCCCCTCCTGTGTCCAGCGTTCTGCCCCCTCCTGTGTCCAGCGTTCTGCCCCCTCCTGTGTCCAGCGTTCTGCCCCCTCCTAAAAGTAAAAAAAAAAAAACACTACATACTCACCGTCTGTTGCCCGTCACGTCCCCTGGAGCTTGCCGTACTGACTGTCTCAGCGCCGTCCGGCCGTAAAGCAGAGCCCAGCGGTGAACCTGCAGTAACAGCGGTTCACCGCTGGGCACCGCTGTTACGGCCGGCCGGTGCTGAGACACAGTCAGTGCGGCAAGCGCCGAGGGACATGAAGGACGACAGAAGGTGCGTATGTAGTGTTTTTTTTTTTTTTACATGGGGACTTCGGCATCGCTGAAGACAGTTTCAGCGATGCCGAAGTCGCTTGGTCGCTGGAGAGAGCTGTCTGTGTGACAGCTCCCCAGCGACCACACAGCAACTTAGTAAGATTCAGCCTGAATCCCACCCCTGTGGGCGGGGCTTTCAGCGGGGACTCCGTCTCCTCCGTCCCCTCTGTCTCTGGATCGGCGAGTCGGCGGCCAGTCCCAAGTAAGAAAAAAAAAATAAAAAAAAATTGCCGTCGGATCCTAGGGGGGCCCCCAGAAGTCAGGGGGCCCCGGCATCTGCCCGACCCTGCCGTCCGCTGACGCCGGCCCTGCATCTAACCACTGACAGTTCGGAAAAGTTACATTATAACAGCTAGCTGAAGGCTAGTCAGACCAGATAAACCTCACAGCAGATCATTCTGGTGCCCCCCATAATGTACATATAGCAGAAGTCATCACAGGTGAAGTGTAGGGGCGCCCCACTAGTTACAGTGTATGCTGTCGGTGCCATCACAGGTGCAGGGGGGCACCACTACCTGCCGAACATGTTGTGGGTGCCATCACAGGTGTAGGGGGCACCACTACCTGCCATAGATGTTGTGGGTGCCATCACAGGTGTAGGGGGCACCACTACCTGCCGTACATGTGGTGCCATCACATGTGCAGGGGGGCACCACTACCTGCCGAACATGTTGTGGGTGCCATCACAAGTGTAGGGGGCACCACTACCTGCCGTACATGATGTGGTGCCATCACAGGTGTAGGGGGCACCACTACCTGCCGTACATGATGTGGTGCCATCACAGGTGTAGGGGGCACCACTACCTGCCGTAGATGTTGTGGGTGCCATCACAGGTGTAGGGGGCACCACTACCTACTGAACATGATGTGGTGCCATCACAGGTGTAGGGGGCACCACTACCTGCCGTACATGTGGTGCCATCACAGGTGTAGGGGGCACCACTACCTGCCGTACATGATGTGGTGCCATCACAGGTGTAGGGGGCACCACTACCTGCCGTACATGATGTGGTGCCATCACAGGTGTAGGGGGCACCACTACCTGCCGTAGATGTTGTGGGTGCCATCACAGGTGTAGGGGGCACCACTACCTGCCGTACATGATGTGGTGCCATCACAGGTGTAGGGGGCACCACTACCTGCCGTAGATGTTGTGGGTGCCATCACAGGTGTAGGGGGCACCACTACCTGCCGAACATGATGTGGTGCCATCACAGGTGTAGGGGGCACCACTACCTACTGAACATGATGTGGTGCCATCACAGGTGTAGGGGGCACCACTACCTACTGAACATGATGTGGTGCCATCACAGGTGTAGGGGGCACCACTACCTACTGAACATGATGTGGTGCCATCACAGGTGTAGGGGGCACCACTACCTACTGAACATGATGTGGTGCCATCACAGGTGTAGGGGGCACCACTACCTGCCGTACATGATGTGGGTGCCATCACAGGAGTAGGGGGCACTACCAGTTACAGATCAGACTCAGTGCCATGTGCTACTTTCAGGAGCCACTCAATCAGCACCCATGAATATGTCAGCAGAGGGCATACTGCCACTTACCTAAGTGTGCCATAGGGACTGTGCCATTCCCGTTCTTGGCCTCATTGTAGATGACAACAGCTGATGCCTTCCTGCGGGCAGCGTTCACCACTTTGTCTTTGAACGTGCAGCCTCCTCTGGCCACCAGGGCTATCCACGGCTCTTCCTCCTCCATGGCCCGGGCACTCATGCCAGGCACCGTGTACAGCGCGTCAGGGTGGCAGCCCTCCAGCTGCCCGGGGTCTCGGGGGAAGCCTACCAAGCCCTGGACGCTCTCCTTGGGGGAGCTGTCCCCGTAGCGGCCGCTCTCGGTGGTGCCCAGCACCGTGCCGTTGGTCAGCGGCTCCGTGTACTCGGTGCGCACCAGTGCGGTGAACCACTCCGTGGAGCGGCTGGAGGAGCCGGGGCACAGGGCGCACAGCAGGGAGAGCGCACACAGCCAGCTCAGCATCCTGTCCTGTGCCCCGGGAACAGTGCCGGGCATGGACCCCGCTGTGTGCTCACTGCTGCGGGGGAGGGGGCATGCCGTGCGGCGGACCCCGGGACAGGCGGCTCCGTGTGACAGTGTTGTGATCAGTCAGTCTCCCTCCTCCTGCTGAGTGATTGCTGCTTCCCCAGAGCCAGGACTCCTCCCTTTCCTCTTCCCCGGTGCTGCCCAGGCTGAGCGCTGCCCGGCTTCTCCATGAGGTGGCATGTGTGTGTGATGGAGTCCTGTGGCCCCGGAGCGGGCAGTGCAGTCAGTGCCAGGGGCCACTTCTCCCACCTCCTGGACTGGCGCTAATATCGAGGCTGGAGATGGTTTCTTAGGCTGCATTTTTCTTTCCTGTTTTTCACATGATTAACAGCAAAAAGCGCAATAAGAAACCCCAGTGCAGTGCGGTGTCCGGGTGTGACTACCTCCGGCATTGGTCTCATTACTGCCCCTCCGGAGTGGTGCTTCACATGTCAGTCCCCTGTCCCATCTCCTCCTCACTTTCCGGTGGTTTCCAGGCTCGCTCCTGTCCGTCGCCGGCAGCTCCAGAGTTCCAGGGGCCGGCGCGGAGGTCACTTTTCAGTACAAGTCCGTGGAAGCCTCGTTCGGGCTTATATGTAACAAGATGGCTGTCCTACCGGGTTGGCATGACTGTTTCAATGGTGCTAATGAAATGGATCTCTCAGCCTGTCAGGGTTGTGAGCGAGTGTTGTGGTCGAGTGGGCCACCCTCTCTTAGGCCGGCGTCACACTAGGCATATGAAAATACTGTCTGTTTTTTACGGCCGTAATACGCAGAAATTGTCCCAAAACACTGTTCCGTATTCAATGCGAGGATGCGATTTTTACGTATAAATTTATCCGTGTGTCATCCGTATGGCTTCCATACGGCGTTTTTTTCACGCAGGCTTGCAAAATGGACATATCATGGATCCATTGGCTCAAATATTCTTAAAAACATATACAGTCTATATATATATATATATTATTATTATTATTATTATTGTTTATTTATATAGCACCATTAATTCCATGGTGCTGTACATGAGAAGGGGTTACATCAAAATACAAATATCACTTACAGTAAACAATATATATATTTAATTCAGCGCTAGATAGCAGAAAAGCCGGTAATTGCCGGCTTTTGCTCTCTCCTTCACAAACCCGACAGGATATGAGACATGGTTTACATACAGTGAACCATCTCATATCCCTTCTTTTATTACATATTCCTCTTTACTAATGTACGAAGTGTCTCTGTGTAAAATTTGGGCCCTCTAGCTATTAAATTAAAGGGTTAAATCCCGGAAAAAATTGGCGTGGGCTCCCGCGCAATTTTCTCCGCCAGAGTGGTAAAGCCAGTGACTGAGGGCAGATATTAATAGCCAGGAGAGGGACCATGGTTATCGCCCTCCCCTGGCTAAAAACATCTGCCCCCAGCCACCCCAGAAAAGGCACATCTGTAAGATGCGCCTATTCTGGCACTTAGCCTCTCTCTTCCCACTCCCATGTAGCGGTGGGATATGGGGTAATGAAGGGTTAATGTCACCTTGCTATTGTAAGGTGACATTAACCCAGGTTAATAATGGAGAGGCGTCAATTATGACACCTATCCATTATTAATCCAATAGTATGAAATGGTTAATAAAACACACACATTATTAAAAAGTAATTTAATGAAATAAAGACACAGGGTGTTTTAATATTTTATTATACTCTTAATCCACCTGAAGACCCTTGTCCCCTGAAATAAAGTTAAACAAAACAACAATATTCCATACTTTCCGTCGTTCAGTCTTGTCCCACGCTGTAAATCCATCTGAAGGGGTTAAATCATTTTACACCCAGGAGCTCTGCTAATGCAGCTGTGCTCCTAGCTGTAAAACTTGGTGAATGAATGGAATGCAGGGGAATGTACTGTAGTTACCTCGAGTCGCGGTGATGCGCCCTCTGCTGGATGAACTCATATGAACTCAAGCCTGGGAAAATATTCTGAAAAGTTCCCACGCTCGACTTCATATGAGTTCATCCAGCAGGGGGCGCACCACCGCAACTACAGCACATTCCCCTGCATTCCATTCATTCACCAAGTTTTACAGTCAGGAGCACAGCTGCATTAGCAGAGCTCCTGGGTGTAAAATGGTTTAACCCCTTCAGATGGATTTACAGCGTGGGACAAGACTACGACGGAAGGTATGGAATATTGTTGTTTGTTTTGTTTAACTTTATTTCAGGGGACAAGGGTCTTCAGGTGGATTAAGAGTATAATAAAATATTAAAACACCATGTGTCTTTATTTCATTAAAATACTTTTTAATAATGTGTGTGTGTTTTATTAACCATTTCGTACTATTGGATTAATAATGGATAGGTGTCATAATTGACGCCTCTCCATTATTAACCTGGCTTAATGTCACCTTACAATAGCAAGGTGACATTAACCCTTCATTACCCCATATCCCACCGCTACAGGGGAGTGGGAAGAGAGAGGCTAAGTGCCAGAATAGGCGCATCTTCCAGATGTGCCTTTTCTGGGGTGGCTGGGGGCAGATGTTTTTAGCCAGGGGGGTCCTATAACCATGGTCCCTCTCTAGGCTATTAATATCTGCCCTCAGTCACTGGCTTTCCCACTCTGGCGGAGAAAGTTGTGCGGGATCCCACACCAATTTTTTCCGTGACTTAACCCTTTAATAGCTAGAGGGCCCAAATTTTACACAGAGACACTTGTTACATTACTAAAGAGGAATATGTAATAAAAGAAGGGATATGAGATGGTTTACTGTGTGTAAACCATGTCTCATATCCTGTCGGGTTTGTGAAGAAATGAAAAGCCGGCAATTGAATTACCGGCTTTTCTGCTATCTAGCGCTATATTAAATATATATATAAATATGTGTCTCACTGACATATATATATATATATATATATATATACACTCACTGGCCACTTTATTAGGTACACCTGTCCAACTTCTTGTTAACACTTAATTTCTAATCAGCCAATCACATGGCGGCAACTCAGTGCATTTAGGCATGTAGACATGGTCAAGACAATCTCCTGCAGTTCAAACCGAGCATCAGTATGGGGAAGAAAGGTGATTTGAGTGCCTTTGAACGTGGTATGGTTGTTGGTGCCAGAAGGGCTGGTCTGAGTATTTCAGAAACTGCTGATCTACTGGGATTTTCACGCACAACCATCTCTAGGGTTTACAGAGAATGGTCCGAAAAAGAAAAAAAATCCAGTGAGCGGCAGTTCTGTGGGCGGAAATGCCTTGTTGATGCCAGAGGTCAGAGGAGAATGGGCAGACTGGGTCGAGCTGATAGAAAGGCAACAGTGACTCAAATCGCCACCCGTTACAACCAAGGTAGGCCTAAGAGCATCTCTGAACGCACAGTGCGTCGAACTTTGAGGCAGATGGGCTACAGCAGCAGAAGACCACACCGGGTACCACTCCTTTCAGCTAAGAACAGGAAACTGAGGCTACAATTTGTACAAGCTCATCGAAATTGGACAGTAGAAGATTGGAAAAACGTTGCTTGGTCTGATGAGTCTCGATTTCTGCTGCGACATTCGGATGGTAGGGTCAGAATTTGGCGTAAACAACATGAAAGCATGGATCCATCCTGCCTTGTATGGAGCATCTTTGGGATGTGCAGCCGACAAATCTGCGGCAACTGTGTGATGCCATCATGTCAATATGGACCAAAATCTCTGAGGAATGCTTCCAGCACCTTGTTGAATCTATGCCACGAAGAATTGAGGCAGTTCTGAAGGCAAAAGGGGGTCCAACCCGTTACTAGCATGGTGTACCTAATAAAGTGGCCGGTGAGTGTATATATATACCAGCTGTTTCCAGCCAAGCTAACGCTCGGCATGCTCATTGCTATCTAATTAACACTCCTGGTGATGAAACTAAAGTAAATAATGACAACATTCAATAGCGCTTACACAGGTGGTAAATTAACTTAAAATGAAGTTAATAACAATAATTGTGGTAATGGGGGTGGGATTGTGTGTGGTAATGTGGTAGGGGGTGGGATTGTGTGTGGTAATGTGGTGGGGGGTGGGATTATGTGTGGTAATGTGGTGGGAGGCGGGATTATGTGTGGTAATGTGGTGGGGGTGAGATTATGTGTGGTAATATGGTGGGAGGCGGGATTATGTGTGGTAATGTGGGGGGGAGGGATTATGTGTGGTGATGTGGTGGGGGGCGGGATTATGTGTGGTGATGTGGTGGGGGCGGGATTAGGTGTGGTAATGTGGTGGGGGCGGGATTATGTGTGGTGGGGGGGCAGGATTATGTGTGGTGGTGGGGGCGGAATTATGTGTGGTAATGTGGTGGGGCGGGATTATGTGTGGTAATGTGGGGGCGGGATTATGTGTAGTAATGTGGGGGGCTGGGATTATGTGTGGTGATGTGGGGGGGCGGGATTGTGTGGTAATGTGGTGGGGGGGCGGGATTGTGTGGTAATGTGGTGGGGGGGCGGGATTTTGTGGTAATGGGGGGATTATGTGTGGTAATGGTGTGGGGGCTGCAGGATTATGTGTGGTAATGGGGTGGGAGGCGGGATTATGTGGGGGGGCAGGACTGTGTGGTATTGTGGTGGGGGGCGGGATTATGTGTGGTGATATGGGGGGGCGGGATTATCTGTGGTAATGTGGGGGGGCGCAATTATGTGTAGTAATGTGGTGGAGGCGGAATTATGTGGTTATGTGGTGGGGGGTGGGATTATGTGTGATAATGTGGTGGGGGCGGGATTATGTGATGTGGGGGGCGGGATTATGTGTGGTGATGTGATGGGGGTAGGATTATGTGGTGGGGAGCGGGATTGTGTGGTAATGTGGTGGGGGGCGGGATTGTGTGTGGTAATGTGGTGGGGGGCGGGATTGTGTGTGGTAATGTGGTGGGGGGGCGGGATTGTGTGTGGTAATGTGGTGGGGGGGCGGGATTGTGTGTGGTAATGTGGTGGGGGGCGGGATTATGTGTGGTGATGTGGTGGGGGGCGGGATTATGTGTGGTAATGTGGCGGGGGCGGGATTATCTGTGGTGGGGGGCGGGATTATCTGTGGTGGGGGGCGGGATTATGTGTAGTAATGTGGTGGGGGGCTGGGATTATGTGTGGTGATGTGGGGGGTGGGATTGTGTGTGGTGGGGGCGGGATTTTGTGGTAATGGGGGGGATTATGTGGTAATGGTGTGGGGGCTGCGGGATTATGTGTGGTAATGGGTGGGGGGGCGGGATTATGTGTGGTAATGGGGTGGGGGGCGGGATTATGTGTGGTAATGGGGTGGGGGGGCGGCATTATGTGTGGTGATGTGGGGGGGGGGCGGAATTGTGTGGTATTGTGGGGGGCGGGATTATTTGGTAATGTTGGGGGGCGGGATTATGTGTGGTAATGTGGTGGGGGGCGGGATTATGTGTGGTGATGTGGTGGGGGGCGGGATTATGTGTGGTAATGTGGTGGTGGCGGGAGATTGTGTGTGGTGATGGGGTGGGGTTATGTGTGGTGATGTGGGGGGAGGGATTATGTGTGGTAATGGGGTGGAGGGGCGGGAGATTGTGTGTGGTAATGGGGTAGGGGGCGGGATTATGTGTGGTGAAGTGGGGGGCGGAGCTACTGTGCAGGGGGTGGGATTAGCGAGTAATCACGATGCCTCTTATATATATAGATATATATACAGAAAACACCAAATAATATCCCTTATAGGGTCATGAAGGATAACATATAACACAACCGAAAAAAGAACCTTCACTCAGAGACCAAATAATTAAAGAATATATGAATATTTATTAAAGACAAACATACACGGAAGTAAAAACATAATGGATACCACCAGTGCAGAAACAACGGTGGGACCAACACGGGCCTGACCTCAATACAAATATACACAGCAGTAATATAGAACAATAACAATAAAATACAGCCTCAGAAAGTGTGTATAAATACATATATCATAAATAAGTACCATAAAAGTAAATACAATAAAGTGCTGATATGCAAAAGTGCAATGAATATTTACTATGTGCACTAGTGCAGGAAATACTGCTGCACACAATAGACTCAGAAGATTAAGCAGCTAGGCTGAAATGATTAATAAAACAAACATATTATAAGTGTATATTCGGCACAAGTGTGCCATATAATATATGGGTATAGTTACCAAGAGGATGAGAACCGGGGACCCACCACACCCGACGCGCGTTTCGCATGGAAATGCTTCGTCCAGGGGTGGTTGGGTACTGGCCAGGTAGGGGTTTTATGTTGGTCATGACCAATGGGAGAAGAGAGATAGTATAAAGTAAAATACTGACACCTGAGGTAAGAGCGGAGCGCCATGTGAAAGCGAAACAAAAAAGAAGACACCGGAAGTGAAGGACGAAATCTCGTGAGAAGAGAATACAATTCAGTGATAGAAGAACAACCGTTGCTACAACAATAAGCTTTGAAAAGTAAAATGAGACAAAGAAAACCAGAAGTAAGAGTGGAATACAGAGAGAAACAGGTTGCGGAGGCGCACATATAAACAGACAGGGCTAAAAGTATACAACATTCCCGGCACATGCCCACTGAGAAGCGCGGACGTAGCAAGAATTGCTACAACAATAAACTTTGAAAAGCCAAATGGGACAAAAAGAACCAGAAGTGAAGATAACATACAGAAAAATACAGGTTGCGCGGACGCACATGTGAATACAGGAGAAGCTAAAGGTGTATGACATTACCGGCGCATGTCCGCTGAGAGGCGTGGACGTAGCAACAGTTGCTACAACAATAGACTAAGTAAGGCCCGATGAGGCAATAGAATACAAAAAGAAAATTGCGTATAATATAATGAAAACACGCCATAAAAAGTGAAGTGCAGTATGATCCATAAAAAAGAAAATAAAGAGTACGTGCAGAAAAATCCAAAGTGCGCGTGCGCACATGCAATGACAGACAGGAGTAAAGGTATGCCGTGCTGACAGCGCATGCTCAATAGAAAGCATAGACGCAATCATCTATAGCGTGAGTCGCGCGTGCGCAGATCAACGAAAAGTGCTGTGCCTATCACAGAGGCAGAATAGGTGTGGGGAAACCAAGAACGAAGAGGTAAGAAATATAAAAAAGGCCGCGTATTATGTCAAAATACTGATGGTGATAATATAGAGAGAGACTAGGTAGAAGGGTAAGCAAATTAGACATAAGCACCTGTAAAGGCAAAAGTCAAATCAATAAAACTGGCATTTAGAGCGAAACATAATAATACAAAAAATAACAGTGGATTGGCAATTATAAATATAAAGTAAAAGGACCCGACAAAGAGTAGTCGGATACTAAAGTATATACCCCAATAGCCACTAAAGTTAAATTAAATACCCCCAGGTATTCGGAAAAGGGTGGACAACAGAAATGATAAATAGGAATATAAAATGCAATAAAATAATATGGTGACAGAACCATGGTGAATGGTGTATAATAAATATATAAATATATATATATAACATAATATATAAAAGTGAAAAATGGTAACAAGACAACTGAAAAATGTGACACAGAAAAATGCCAGTAAGACAACAACAATACTATGGAAAATGGTGTAAGGCGCATCAAGGAGAGAAGTTCCTGCAGACTCGGCACTTAGAAGAACACTCCATATGAGCAAAAGAATATTTAATGGCCGCATAAATTGAAATAAACTCGAACTACCATTGGACAGAGGACCACCTGAAAAAATAATAATAGAAGTAAAGAATGAGAAACAACTAGGATAAAACCAACTTTATTAAAAACAGCCAGAATAAAAACAGCAGAAGACAGTAAAAATCTACATAGGTAACAATGGAACAAAACTATTGTGGTCATTAAGACCATGCGGTGAAATAGTGTTAAGTCTATATATCCATCTTGTTTCTTTTTGGGCTAAAAGCCTCTTCCAATTACCTCCATGAGGTCCAATGAAAACACGGTCAATGCCTTTAACCACCAACCCAGTCGCGTCACAATCATGTGAGGCCTTAAAATGGCGTGGTATTGGTTTTAATTTTTGAAGATCCTTTTCGGTGGAGGCATTCTCGATGTCCAAGACATGTTCACGCACTCTGCGGCGAAGCTCCCGTGATGTCATGCCCACATAAATAAGGCCACATGGGCAAGTGGCGTGATATACAACCGCCTTAGTGGTGCATGTGATTGTGTGAGTGATCTTGAAATTTCTATCATTATTACTGTTGGAAAATTCAGTGGTTTCTAATGTGGTATTATCACCTGCTCACATTTCTCTTTTGAGTAAAGGCCTCACTTTTTCCCCTTCTTCAGCCCCCGACCGCTTCTCGGTATTTAAGGACTTGCAGCTTTTCGCTCGAAGGCTATTCTTTAAAAGATTGTTTTGCCATGATAAAAGGGCAGTTTTGTCTCCTACAGAAATTGAAGCAGAGACAACCCAGATATTAGCGGAACTGGCGGAGGAGGCAGATGGACGTTCTTTGAGGAATTTTCCAAAACAACTTCTCCCTAAATCTAAGAAGTTTCCTCAAATCAACACCGTACCTGTCCTGGATTTATTTATACAATCTGTCATGAAGGAGGTGAGAGAGGTCCCTGAAACTATCAGTGGTGACAATTTGAATAGGGATGAAAGAAATGCGTTAAAGGAGTTAAAAAACCTACATGAGGTTACGATTAAACCGTCTGATAAAGGTGGCAATGTAGTTGTGTGGTCAGTTACAGCTTATGAGAAAGAAATGATGAGACAACTCAGGAACACATCTTGCTATCAAAAACTAACCTTTAATCCTTTATCCAAATATAGAGACGAACTGCGTGGCCTCCTCCAAGAGGCGGTCGATTATGGTGTCTTAACGGCTAAACAAATGGAGGGCCTTTGGATTGAAGACCCTATAATACCAAGCATCTACTTGCTCCCTAAAATTCATAAAGACCCCCTCAACCCTCCAGGTAGGCCCATTGTTTCCGGGATCAATAATCTATCTGACTATATCTCCAAGCTGATCGATTTCCACTTAAAACCACTGGTGGAAACTCTACCCTCCTTCCTTAAAGATACCACCGATACCCTGAGGAAACTGGATGGGATCCAATTGGAACCCAATATGATGCTTGTGACTTGTGATGTGGAGTCACTGTATACATCCATTTATCACGAGGATGGCATTGAAGCGGCTTCTTTCTATTTGAGCAACAGTGGACTCCATGAAGACCTTTGTGTCTTCCTTACTAAAGCCTTGCGTTATGTTTTGACACATAATTTTTTTTTTTATGTTTCGTGATTCATTTTTTCTCCAGGTACAGGGTACCGCTATGGGGGCGTCTTGTGCGCCCTCATATGCGAACCTTTTCTTAGGACTTTGGGAGCGCGAAATTTTCCAGACATCATCACATCCACTCAATACCAGGGTGGTATCCTGGTGGAGGTACATTGATGATGTACTCATGATCTGGCAGGGTACCCAGGCTGAACTTGATTCCTTTTTTATTGATCTCAACAATAATTGTAAAAATATCAAACTTACATATAAAACTAGTACTAGCTCAATCGAGTTTCTAGATATCCTGATTTCGGTGGATAATGATGGATTTGTACAAACCGATTTATTTAGGAAAAGCACATCGGTTAACTCACTACTACATGCTTCCTCTCAACACCCTCCACATCTCATCAGAAACATACCAACAGGACAATACTTACGTGACAGAAGGATCTGCTCTAACGATTCTTTTTTTGAAACACAGGCATCAGATCTCTCCAAACGATTCCAAGATAGAGGATATGGAAAAAGGACCATCTGCCGTTCATACCAGCGGGCATCTCGAAGCCGAAGGACTGAACTCCTACAACAAAGGAAGGACTATGAACAACAGGATCAGGTACGGTGTGTCCTAGACTATCATTCTAGGAGTGGGGAAATCAAGCGGATTATAGCTAAACATTGGCACATTCTCCAGTTGGATGATACAATTTCTAAATTCATTGGTGATACTCCAGCGGTAACTTTCAGACGATCACAAAATTTGAGAGATCAATTAGTTCACAGTTACCACAAGGGTTCAAATCAAAAATACATTTTTGGCTCCAAAGGACCAAAATGGGGCTGCACTAGATGCGGCAAGTGTGTGGCGTGTCAAAATATCTGTGAAACCACTGAATTTTCCAACAGTAATAATGATAGAAATTTCAAGATCACTCACACAATCACATGCACCACTAAGGCGGTTGTATATCACGCCACTTGCCCATGTGGCCTTATTTATGTGGGCATGACATCACGGGAGCTTCGCCGCAGAGTGTGTGAACATGTCCTGGACATCGAGAATGCCTCCACCGAAAAGGATCTTCAAAAATTAAAACCAATACCACGCCATTTTAAGGCCTCACATGATTGTGACGCGACTGGGTTGGTGGTTAAAGGCATTGACCGTGTTTTCATTGGACCTCGTGGAGGTAATTGGAAGAAGCTTTTAGCCCAAAAAGAAACAAGATGGATATATAGACTTAACACTATTTCACCGCATGGTCTTAATGACCACAATAGTTTTGTTCCATTTTTACCTATGTAGATTTTTACTGTCTTCTGCTGTTTTTATTCTGGCTGTTTTTAATAAAGTTGGTTTTATCCTAGTTGTTTCTCATTCTTTACTTCTATTATTATTTTTTCAGGTGGTCCTCTGTCCAATGGTAGTTCGAGTTTATTTCAATTTATGCGGCCATTAAATATTCTTTTGCTCATATGGAGTGTTCTTCTAAGTGCCAAGTCTGCAGGAACTTCTCTCCTTGATGCGCCTTACACCATTTTCCATAGTATTGTTGTTGTCTTACTGGCATTTTTCTGTGTCACATTTTTCAGTTGTCTTGTTACCATTTTTCACTTTTATATATTATGTTATATATATATATTTATATATTTATTATACACCATTCACCATGGTTCTGTCACCATATTATTTTATTGCATTTTATATTCCTATTTATCATTTCTGTTGTCCACCCTTTTCCGAATACCTGGGGGTATTTAATTTAACTTTAGTGGCTATTGGGGTATATACTTTAGTATCCGACTACTCTTTGTCGGGTCCTTTTACTTTATATTTATAATTGCCAATCCACTGTTATTTTTTGTATTATTATGTTTCGCTCTAAATGCCAGTTTTATTGATTTGACTTTTGCCTTTACAGGTGCTTATGTCTAATTTGCTTACCCTTCTACCTAGTCTCTCTCTATATTATCACCATCAGTATTTTGACATAATACGCGGCCTTTTTTATATTTCTTACCTCTTCGTTCTTGGTTTCCCCACACCTATTCTGCCTCTGTGATAGGCACAGCACTTTTCGTTGATCTGCGCACGCGCGACTCACGCTATAGATGATTACGTCTATGCTTTCTATTGAGCATGCGCTGTCAGCACGGCATACCTTTACTCCTGTCTGTCATTGCATGTGCGCACGCGCACTTTGGATTTTTCTGCACGTACTCTTTATTTTCTTTTTTATGGATCATACTGCACTTCACTTTTTATGGCGTGTTTTCATAATATTATACGCAATTTTCTTTTTGTTTTCTATTGCCTCATCGGGCCTTACTTAGTCTATTGTTGTAGCAACTGTTGCTACGTCCACGCCTCTCAGCGGACATGCGCCGGTAATGTCATACACCTTTAGCTTCTCCTGTATTCACATGTGCGTCCGCGCAACCTGTATTTTTCTGTATGTTATCTTCACTTCTGGTTCTTTTTGTCCCATTTGGCTTTTCAAAGTTTATTGTTGTAGCAATTCTTGCTACGTCCGCGCTTCTCAGTGGGCATGTGCCGGGAATGTTGTATACTTTTAGCCCTGTCTGTTTATATGTGCGCCTCCGCAACCTGTTTCTCTCTGTATTCCACTCTTACTTCTGGTTTTCTTTGTCTCATTTTACTTTTCAAAGCTTATTGTTGTAGCAACGGTTGTTCTTCTATCACTGAATTGTATTCTCTTCTCACGAGATTTCGTCCTTCACTTCCGGTGTCTTCTTTTTTGTTTCGCTTTCACATGGCGCTCCGCTCTTACCTCAGGTGTCAGTATTTTACTTTATACTATCTCTCTTCTCCCATTGGTCATGACCAACATAAAACCCCTACCTGGCCAGTACCCAACCACCCCTGGACGAAGCATTTCCGTGCGAAACGCGCGTCGGGTGTGGTGGGTCCCCGGTTCTCATCCTCTTGGTAACTATACCCATATATTATATGGCACACTTGTGCCGAATATACACTTATAATATGTTTGTTTTATTAATCATTTCAGCCTAGCTGCTTAATCTTCTGAGTCTATTGTGTGCAGCAGTATTTCCTGCACTAGTGCACATAGTAAATATTCATTGCACTTTTGCATATCAGCACTTTATTGTATTTACTTTTATGGTACTTATTTATGATATATGTATTTATACACACTTTCTGAGGCTGTATTTTATTGTTATTGTTCTATATTACTGCTGTGTATATTTGTATTGAGGTCAGGCCCGTGTTGGTCCCACCGTTGTTTCTGCACTGGTGGTATCCATTATGTTTTTACTTCCGTGTATGTTTGTCTTTAATAAATATTCATATATTCTTTAATTATTTGGTCTCTGAGTGAAGGTTCTTTTTTCGGTTGTGTTAGATATATATACAGTACAGATCAAAAGTTTGGACACACCTTCTCATTTAAAGATTTTTCTGCATTTTCATGACTATGAAAATTGTAAATTCACACTGAAGGCATCAAAACTATGAATTAACACATGTGGAATTATATACTTAACAAAAAAGTGTGAAACAGCTGAAAATATGTCTTAAATTGTAGGTTCCTCAAAATAATAATAATAATTTTTATTTATATAGCGCCAACATATTCCGCAGCGCTTTACAACTTATAGAGGGGACTTGTACAGACAATAGACATTACAGCATAACAGAAATCACAGTTCAAAATAGATACCAGGAGGAATGAGGGCCCTGCTCGCAAGCTTACAAACTATGAGGAAAAGGGGAGACACGAGAGGTGGATGGTAACAATTGCTTTAGTTATTTGGACCAGCCATAGTGTAAGGCTCGGGTGTTCATGTAAAGCTGCATGAACCAGTTAACTGCCTAAGTATGTAGCAGTACAGACACAGAGCGCTATTAACTGCATAAAGTGTATGAGAACATGATGCGAGGAACCTGATTATGTTTTTTTTTTTTTTTTTTTTTCAAATAGGCCACACAGGGATAGTTAGGTTAATGCGTTGAGGCGGTAGGCCAGTCTGAACAAATGAGTTTTTAGGGCACGCTTAAAACTGTGGGGATTGGGGATTAATCGCATTAACCTAGGTAATGCATTCCAAAGAATCGGCGCAGCACGTGTAAAGTCTTGGAGACGGGAGTGGGAGGTTCTGATTATTGAGGATGCTAACCTGAGGGCATTAGTGGAGCGGAGGGCACGGGTAGGGTGGTAGACTGAGACCAGAGAGGAGATGTAGGGTGGTGCTGAGCCATGGAGTGCTTTGTGGATGAGGGTAGTAGTTTTGTACTGGATTCTGGAGTGGATGGGTAGCCAGTGTAATGACTGTCACAAGGTAGAGGCATCGGTGTAACGGTTGGTGAGGAATATGATCCTGGCAGCAGCATTCAGGACAGATTGGAGCGGGGAGAGTTTGGTAAGAGGGAGGCCGATTAGTAGAGAGTTACAATAGTCCAGACGAGAATGAATAAGTGAAACAGTAAGAGTTTTTGCAGAGTCGAAAGTAAGAAAATGGCGAATTCTAGAAATGTTTTTGAGATGCAGATAAGAAGAGCGAGCCAGTGATCGGATATGGGGGGTGAAAGAAAGCTCAGAATCAAGGATGACCCCAAAACAGCGGGCATGTTGCTTTGGAGTAATGGTGGAACCGCACACGGAGATGGCAATGTCAGGCAAAGGTAGGTTAATAGAGGGAGAGAACACGAGGAGTTCAGTTTTTGACAGGTTCAGTTTCAGATAGAGGGAGGACTGTTATGACCCCAATGGCAGAGGGTCTCAGGAATAATTGCTAAGTCTGCAAACACAGAAAACCAGCTCATAGGGCAGTGGTAACTGGACTGACCATATATCTAATCCTAGCACCACAAATACCAGCAGCCGGGGAACGTGCCTACGTTGATCCTAGACGTCTCGCGCCAGCCGGAGAACTAACTACCCTAGAAGGGAAAAGAAAGACCTTTCTTGCCTCCAGAGAATAGACCCCAAAAGTTGGATACCAGCCCCCAACAAATAATAACGGTGAGGTAAGAGGAAAAGACAAACATAAGAATGAGCTAGGTATTTAGCAAAGAGAGGCCCACTAGCTAATAGCAGAATATAGACAGATAACTTATATGGTCAGCCAAAACCCTATCAAAAATATCCACACTGGAAATTCAAGAACCCCCGAACCGTCTAACGGCCCGGGGAGAGAACACCAGCCCCCTAGAGCTTCCAGCAAGGTCAGGAATCACATTTAGTACAAGCTGGACAAAAATGAGAGCAAGCAAATAAACCAAAAAACCAAGAAGCAGGACTTAGCTTAATTTTGCACGAACCAGGACCAGCAGATAGGAGCAAACAGAATGTGTCTGATTACAACGATGCCAGGCACTGGACTTAGGATCCAGGAGGTTTATATAGCAACACCCCTGAAATAACGACCCAGCTGGGTGCAAACTGAGGGAAGAAAATCCCAGAGTCATATCACTAGTAACCACAAGAGAGAGCCAAAAAAGTCAAATTCACAACAGTACCCCCCCTTAAGGAGGGGTCACCGAACCCTCACCAAGACCACCAGGGCGATCAGGATGAGCAGCGTGAAAGGCACGAACTAAATCGGCCGCATGCACATCAGAGGCAACCACCCAGGAATTATCCTCCTGACCATAGCCCTTCCACTTGACCAAATACTGAAGCCTCCGTCTGGAGAGACGAGAATCCAAGATCTTCTCAACCACGTACTCCAACTCGCCCTCAACCAACACCGGAGCAGGAGGCTCAGCAGAAGGAACCACAGGCACAACGTAGCATCGCAACAAAGACCTATGGAACACGTTGTGAATGGCAAACGAAACCGGAAGATCCAAGCGAAAGGACACTGGATTAAGGATTTCCAATATCTTGTAAGGACCGATGAAGCGAGGCTTAAATTTAGGAGAGGAGACCTTCATAGGAACAAATCGAGAAGACAGCCACACCAAATCCCCAACACGAAGTCGGGGACCCACACCGCGGCGGCGGTTGGCAAAACGCTGAGCCTTCTCCTGTGACAATTTTAAGTTGTCCACCACATGATTCCAGATCTGCTGCAACCTATCCACCACAGAATTTACCCCAGGACAGTCAGAAGGCTCCACATGTCCCGAGGAAAAACGAGGATGGAAACCAGAGTTGCAGAAAAATGGCGAAACCAAAGTAGCGGAACTAGCCCGATTATTAAGGGCAAACTCAGCCAATGGCAAGAAGGTCACCCAATCATCCTGATCTGCCGAAACAAAACACCTCAAATAAGCCTCCAGAGTCTGATTAGTTCGCTCCGTTTGTCCATTAGTCTGAGGGTGAAAGGCAGACGAGAACGACAAATCAATGCCCATCCTAGCACAAAAGGATCGCCAGAACCTGGAAACAAACTGGGATCCTCTGTCAGACACAATATTCTCAGGAATGCCGTGTAAACGAACCACATTCTGAAGGAACACAGGAACCAGATCGGAAGAGGAAGGCAGCTTAGGCAAAGGCACCAAATGGACCATTTTCGAGAAGCGATCACATACCACCCAGATGACAGACATACCTGTTATGACCCCAATGGCGAGGGTCTCAGAAATATCAGCAAGTCTGCGAAGTACAAAAATCCAGCTCATAGAGCAGTGGTAACTGGGTTGACCATATATCTACTCCTAACGCCAACACTAGAAGTAGCCGGGGAACATGCCTACGTTGGTCGCTATATGTCTCGCGCCAGCCGGAGAGCTAACTACCCCTAGAAGAGGAAAACAAAGACCTCTCTTGCATCCAGAGAAAGGACCCCAAAAGTAGGATACAAGCCCCCCACAAATAATAACGGTGAGGTAAGAGGAAATGACAAACACAGGGATGAACTAGGTTTAGCAAAGAGAGGCCCACTTACTAATAGCAGAATGTAGTAAGATAACTTATATGGTCAACAAAAACCCTATCAAAAATCCACACTGGAGATTCAAGAACCCCCGAACCGTCTAACGGCCCGGGGGAAGAACACCAGCCACCCTAGAGCTTCCAGCAAGGTCAGGATACAGATTATATACAAGCTGGACAGAAATGCAAACAAAAACAAAATAGCAAAAAGCAAGAAAGCGGACTTAGCTTAATCAACACAGGAACCAGGATCAGTAGACAAGAGCACTACAGATAGCTCTGATATCAACGTTGCCAGGCATTGAACTGAAGGTCCAGGGAGCTTATATAGCAACACCCCTGACCTAACGACCCAGGTGAGCATACAAGGGATGAATGACATACCCAGAGTCAAATCACTAGTAGCCACTAGAGGGAGCCAAAAGGTAAATTACAACAGTACCCCCCCCTTAGTGAGGGGTCACCGAACCCTCACCAAGACCACCAGGGCGATCAGGATGAGCGGCGTGAAAGGCACGAACTAAATCGGCCGCATGCACATCAGAGGCGACCACCCAGGAATTATCCTCCTGACCATAGCCCTTCCACTTGACCAGGTACTGAAGCCTCCGCCTGGAGAGACGAGAATCTAAGATCTTCTCCACCACGTACTCCAACTCGCCCTCAACCAACACCGGAGCAGGAGGCTCAGCAGAAGGAACCACAGGCACAACGTACCGCCGCAACAAGGACCTATGAAATACGTTGTGAATGGCAAACGACACCGGAAGATCCAGGCGAAAGGATACAGGATTAAGGATCTCCAATATCTTGTAAGGACCAATGAATCGAGGCTTAAATTTGGGAGAGGAGACCTTCATAGGAACAAATCGAGAAGACAGCCATACCAAATCCCCAACACGAAGTCGGGGACCCACACCGCGGCGGCGGTTGGCAAAACGCTGAGCCTTCTCCTGTGACAACTTCAGGTTGTCCACCACATGATTCCAGATCCGCTGCAACCTATCCACCACAGAATCCACTCCAGGACAGTCAGAAGGCTCCACATGTCCCGAGGAAAAACGAGGATGGAAACCAGAGTTGCAGAAAAATGGCGAAACCAAGGTGGCAGAACTAGCCCGGTTATTAAGGGCAAATTCAGCAAACGGCAAGAAGGTCACCCAATCATCCTGATCAGAAGAGACAAAACACCTCAAATACGCCTCCAGAGTCTGATTAGTTCGTTCCGTTTGTCCGTTAGTCTGTGGATGAAAAGCGGACGAAAACGACAAATCAATGCCCATCCTACCACAAAAGGATCGCCAGAACCTGGAAACAAACTGGGATCCTCTGTCCGACACAATATTCTCAGGAATGCCATGCAAACGAACCACGTTCTGGAAGAACACAGGAACCAGATCAGAAGAGGAAGGCAGCTTAGGCAAAGGAACCAGATGGACCATCTTGGAGAAACGATCACATATCACCCAGATGACAGACATGCCCTGAGACACCGGAAGATCCGAAATGAAATCCATAGAGATGTGTGTCCAAGGTCTCTTCGGGACAGGCAAGGGCAAGAGCAACCCGCTGGCACGAGAACAGCAAGGCTTAGCTCGAGCACAAGTACCACAGGACTGCACAAATGACCGCACATCCCTTGACAAGGAAGGCCACCAAAAGGACCTGGCCACCAGATCTCTGGTGCCAAAAATTCCCGGGTGCCCTGCCAACACTGAGGAATGAACCTCGGAAATGACTCTGCTGGTCCATTTAGCAGGCACAAACAATCTGTCAGGTGGACAAGAGTCAGGCCTACCAGCCTGAAATCTCTGCAACACACGTCGCAGATCTGGAGAAATAGCTGACAAGATAACTCCTTCCTTAAGAATACCCACAGGTTCAGCGACTCCAGGAGCATCAGGCACAAAGCTCCTAGACAGAGCATCGGCCTTCACATTCTTAGAACCTGGTAAATACGAGACCACAAAGTCAAAACGGGAGAAAAACAATGACCAGCGGGCCTGTCTAGGATTAAGGCGTTTAGCAGACTCGAGATACATCAGATTTTTGTGATCAGTCAAGACCACCACACGATGCTTAGCACCCTCGAGCCAATGACGCCACTCCTCAAATGCCCACTTCATGGCCAACAACTCCCGATTGCCCACATCATAATTTCGCTCTGCCGGCGAAAACTTCCTAGAGAAAAAGGCGCAAGGTCTCATAGGAGAGCAACCAGGGCCTCTCTGCGACAAAACGGCCCCTGCCCCAATCTCCGAAGCATCCACCTCAACCTGAAAGGGAAGTGAGACGTCAGGCTGGCACAAAACAGGCGCCGAAGTAAACCGGCGTTTCAACTCCTGGAAAGCCTCCACGGCAGCAGGAGCCCAGTTAGCTACATCAGAGCCTTTCTTGGTCATATCCGTCAGCGGTTTAACAACGCTAGAGAAATTTGCGATAAAACGACGGTAGAAGTTAGCAAAACCCAAGAACTTCTGAAGACTCTTAACTGACGAGGGTTGAGTCCAATCATGAATAGCTCGGACCTTGACTGGATCCATCTCCACAGCAGAAGGGGAAAAAATGAACCCCAAAAAGGGAACCTTCTGTACACCAAAGAGACACTTTGAGCCTTTTACAAACAAAGAATTTTCACGCAAAATCTCAAAAACCATCCTGACCTGCTCCACATGCGAGTCCCAATCATCAGAAAAAAACAGAATATCATCCAGATAAACAATCAAAAATTTATCCAGATACTTCCGGAAAATGTCATGCATGAAGGACTGAAAAACTGAAGGTGCATTAGAGAGCCCAAATGGCATCACCAAGTACTCAAAATGACCTTCGGGCGTATTGAATGCGGTTTTCCATTCATCGCCCTGCCTAATGCGCACAAGGTTGTACGCACCACGAAGGTCTATCTTGGTGAACCACTTGGCACCTTTAATCCGGGCAAACAAATCTGACAACAGCGGCAAAGGATACTGAAATTTGACAGTGATCTTATTTAAAAGCCGATAGTCAATACAAGGCCTCAAAGATCCGTCCTTTTTGGCCACAAAAAAGAATCCTGCACCAAGAGGGGAAGAAGAAGGACGGATATGCCCCTTCTCAAGAGACTCCTTGATATATGAACGCATCGCAGTATGTTCAGGTACCGACAGATTAAACAGTCTCCCCTTAGGAAACTTACTGCCAGGAATCAGATCAATTGCACAGTCACATTCTCTATGAGGAGGCAGTGCACTGGACTTAGACTCGCTGAAGACATCCTGATAATCAGACAAATACGCCGGAACTTCCGAAGGCGTAGAAGAAGCAATAGACAAGGGCAGGGAATCTCCATGAATTCCATGGCAGCCCCAACTAGACACTGACATAGCCTTCCAGTCCAAGACTGGATTATGGGTCTGTAACCATGGCAAACCCAAAACAACCAAATCATGCATTTTATGCAGAACAAGAAAACGTATTACCTCCCGATGTTCGGGAGTCATGCACATGGTAACCTGTGTCCAAAACTGCGGTTTATTTTTTGCCAATGGCGTAGAATCAATACCCCTAAGAGGGATAGGATTTTCCAATGGCTCAAGAACAAATCCGCAGCGCTTGGCAAATGACAGATCCATAAGGCTCAGGGCAGCACCTGAGTCCACAAACGCCATGACAGGATACGATGACAGTGAGCAAATCAAAGTTACAGATAGAATAAATTTAGGTTGCAAATTACCAATGGCGACCGGACTAACAACCTTAGTAAGACGTTTAGAGCATGCTGAGATAACATGTGTAGAATCACCACAGTAGTAACACAAGCCATTCTGGCGTCTATGAATTTTCCGCTCACTTCTAGTCAGGATTCTATCACATTGCATTAAATCAGGTGCCTGTTCAGACAACACCATGAGGGAATTTGCGGTTTTGCGCTCCCGCAACCGCCGGTCAATTTGAATTGCCAGGGCCATGGAATCATTCAGACCTGTGGGAATGGGAAAACCCACCATCACATTCTTAATGGCTTCAGAAAGGCCATTTCTAAAATTTGCAGCCAATGCACACTCGTTCCACTGGGTCAGCACGGACCATTTCCGAAATTTTTGGCAATACACTTCAGCCTCGTCCTGGCCCTGAGACATAGCCAGCAAGGCTTTTTCTGCCTGAATCTCAAGATTGGGTTCCTCATAAAGCAAACCGAGCGCCAGAAAAACGCATCAATATCAGCCAATGCCGGATCTCCTGGCGCCAGCGAGAAAGCCCAATCCTGAGGGTCGCCCCGTAAAAAAGAAATAACAACTTTCACTTGCTGAGCGGAGTCTCCAGAGGAACAGGGTCTCAGGGACAAAAACAATTTACAATTATTCCTGAAATTTCTAAACTTAAATCGGTCTCCGGAAAACAGTTCAGGAATCGGTATCTTAGGTTCTGACATAGGATTTCTGGTAACATAATCTTGTATGCCCTGCACACGAGCAGCAAGCTGGTCCACACTTGTAATCAAGGTCTGGACATTCATGTCTGCAGCAATCACAAGCCACTCAGAGGTAAAGGGGAAAAGAAAAAAAAATGAGAGAGAGAAAAAAAAACTCAGAACTTTCTTTCTTATAATCCCGCTTCTGCAATGCATTTAACATTTAATACAGTCCTGGCAAACTGTTATGACCCCAATGGCGAGGGTCTCAGAAATATCAGCAAGTCTGCGAAGTACAAAAATCCAGCTCATAGGGCAGTGGTAACTGGGTTGACCATATATCTACTCCTAACGCCAACACTAGAAGTAGCCGGGGAACATGCCTACGTTGGTCGCTATATGTCTCGCGCCAGCCGGAGAGCTAACTACCCCTAGAAGAGGAAAACAAAGACCTCTCTTGCCTCCAGAGAAAGGACCCCAAAAGTAGGATACAAGCCCCCCACAAATAATAACGGTGAGGTAAGAGGAAATGACAAACACAGGGATGAACTAGGTTTAGCAAAGAGAGGCCCACTTACTAATAGCAGAATGTAGTAAGATAACTTATATGGTCAACAAAAACCCTATCAAAAATCCACACTGGAGATTCAAGAACCCCCGAACCGTCTAACGGCCCGGGGGGAGAACACCAGCCACCCTAGAGCTTCCAGCAAGGTCAGGATACAGATTATATACAAGCTGGACAGAAATGCAAACAAAAACAAAATAGCAAAAAGCAAGAAAGCGGACTTAGCTTAATCAACACAGGAACCAGGATCAGTAGACAAGAGCACTACAGATAGCTCTGATATCAACGTTGCCAGGCATTGAACTGAAGGTCCAGGGAGCTTATATAGCAACACCCCTGACCTAACGACCCAGGTGAGCATACAAGGGATGAATGACATACCCAGAGTCAAATCACTAGTAGCCACTAGAGGGAGCCAAAAGGTAAATTACAACACATACCCTGAGACACTGGAAGATCAGAAATGAAATCCATGGAAATGTGTGTCCAAGGCCTCTTCGGGACAGGCAAGGGCAAGAGCAACCCGCTGGCATGAGAACAGCAAGGCTTAGCTCGAGCACAAGTCCCACAGGACTGCACAAATGACCGCACATCCCGTGACAAGGAAGGCCACCAAAAGGACCTACCCACCAGATCTCTGGTGCCAAAAATTCCCGGATGACCTGCCAACACCGAGGAATGAACCTCGGAAATGACTCTGCTGGTCCACTTATCCGGAACAAACAGTCTGTCAGGTGGACAAGAGTCAGGTCTACCAGCCTGAAATCTCTGCAACACGCGTCGCAAATCAGGAGAAATGGCTGACAAGATAACTCCCTCTTTAAGAATACCAACAGGTTCTGCGACTCCAGGAGAGTCAGGCACAAAGCTCCTTGAAAGAGCATCAGCCTTCACATTCTTTGAACCTGGTAAATACGAGACCACAAAGTCAAAACGGGAGAAAAACAATGACCAGCGGGCCTGTCTAGGATTCAGGCGCTTAGCAGACTCGAGATACATCAAATTTTTGTGATCAGTCAGGACCACCACACGATGCCTAGCACCCTCGAGCCAATGACGCCACTCCTCAAATGCCCACTTCATGGCCAGTAACTCCCGATTGCCAACATCATAATTCCGCTCAGCAGGCGAAAACTTCCTAGAGAAGAAAGCACATGGTCTCATTACCAAGCAACCAGGGCCTCTCTGTGACAAAACGGCCCCTGCCCCAATCTCAGAAGCATCCACTTCGACCTGAAAGGGAAGTGAGACATCAGGCTGGCACAAAACAGGCGCCGAAGTAAACCGGCGCTTCAACTCTTGGAACGCCTCCACGGCTGCAGGAGCCCAGTTAGCAACATCAGAACCTTTCTTGGTCATATCCGTCAAAGGTTTAACAACGCTAGAAAAATTAGCGATAAAACGACGGTAGAAGTTAGCAAAACCCAAGAACTTCTGAAGACTCTTAACTGACGTGGGTTGAGTCCACTCATGAATAGCTCGGACCTTCACTGGGTCCATCTCCACAGCAGAAGAGGAAAAAATAAACCCCAAAAAGGGAACCTTCTGTACTCCAAAGAGACACTTTGAGCCTTTAACAAACAAAGCATTCTCACGCAAAACCTGAAACACCATCCTGACCTGCTCCACATGTGAGTCCCAATCTTCAGAGAAAACCAGAATATCATCCAGATAAACAATCATAAATTTATCCAGATACTTCCGGAAAATATCATGCATAAAGGACTGAAACACTGAGGGAGCATTAGAGAGCCCAAAAGGCATCACCAAGTACTCAAAATGACCTTCGGGCGTATTAAATGCAGTCTTCCATTCATCTCCTTGCTTAATGCGCACAAGGTTGTACGCACCACGAAGATCTATCTTGGTGAACCACTTGGCACCTTTAATCCGGGCAAACAAGTCCGACAACAGAGGCAAAGGATACTGAAATTTAACAGTGATTTTATTCAGAAGCCGATAGTCAATACAAGGTCTCAAAGATCCGTCCTTCTTGGCCACAAAAAAGAATCCCGCACCAAGAGGGGAAGAGGAAGGACGGATATGCCCCTTCTCAAGAGACTCTTTGATATACGAACGCATTGTGGCATGCTCAGGTACAGACAGATTAAATAATCTTCCAAAAGAAAAAAAAAAAAATGTGACAAAACCAGCTCACCTACTAGGCATTTGTTGTGGGGAAGCCTGGATAACGTGGTCTTCACGTAAGGCAGTGGAACAAATAGAGGAGAAAATCCAGCTTCCAAAATATCAAAGCTGAAGCTTTGAAAAAGAACTTATTGTTCGAAACATGTAGCATGCTGCCATTTCTTCTCCTGTGAACCATGTTTTTGGATCTTGGATTTTATCTTCAATAAATTTTGATATTTTTGGAAGCTGGATTTTCTCCTCTAAATAATCTTCCCTTGGGAAATTTACTACCTGGAATCAAATCTATGGCGCAGTCACAGTCCCTATGAGGAGGCAGAGCACTGGATCTGGACTCGCTGAATACATCCTGATAATCAGACAAATACTCAGGAACTTCCGAAGGAGTAGAGGAAGCAATAGACACCGGCAGAGAATCACAATGAATTCCCTGACAGCCCCAACTTGACACAGACATTGCCTTCCAATCCAAGACTGGATTGTGGGTCTGTAACCATGGCAGACCCAAAACGACCAAATCATGCATTTTATGCAGAACAAGAAAACGAATCACCTCCCGATGTTCAGGAGTCATGCACATGGTTACCTGCGTCCAAAACTGTAGTTTATTTTCCGCCAATGGCGTAGCATCAATACCTCTAAGAGGAATAGGATTTACCAACGGTTCAAGAACAAAACCACAGCGCTTGGCAAATGACAGATCCATAAGACTCAGGGCAGCACCTGAATCCACAAACGCCATAACAGGGTAAGAAGACAAAGAGCAAATTAAAGTCACAGACAGAATAAATTTAGGTTGCAAATTACCAATGGCGACAGGACTAACAACCCTTGTTAGACGTCTAGAGCATGCTGATATAACATGTGTAGAATCACCACAGTAAAAACATAACCCATTCTGACGTCTATGATTTTTCCGCTCAATTCTAGTCTGAATTCTATCACATTGCATTAAATCAGGTGTTTGTTCAGACAACACCACCAGAGGATTAGCGGTTTTGCGCTCCCGCAAACGCCGGTCAATTTGAATAGCCAGTGCCATAGAATCATTCAGATTTGTAGGAACAGGGAAACCCACCATCACATTCTTAATGGCTTCAGAAAGGCCATTTCTGAAATTTGCGGCCAGAGCACACTCATTCCACTGAGTAAGCACGGACCATTTCCGAAATTTTTGGCAATACACTTCAGCTTCATCCTGGCCCTGAGAAATAGCCAGCAAGGCTTTTTCTGCCTGAATTTCAAGATTGGGTTCCTCGTAAAGCAATCCGAGCGCCAGAAAAAACGCATCAATATTTGCCAATGCCGGATCTCCTGGCGCTAGGGAGAAAGCCCAATCCTGAGGGTCGCCCCGTAAAAAATAAATAACAATTTTAACTTGCTGAGCTGAATCTCCAGATGAACGGGGTCTCAGAGAAAGAAACAATTTACAATTATTCATGAAATTCCTAAACCTAAATCGGTCTCCAGAAAATAATTCCGGAATAGGTATTTTAGGTTCAGACATAGGACTACTGGTAACAAAATCTTGTATGCCCTGCACACGAGCTGCCAGCTGGTTTACACTAGTAATCAAGGTCTGGACATTCATGTCTGCAGCAAGCACAAGCCACTCAAAGGTAAAGGGGAAGAAGAGAGGAAAAAAAAAAAAAAAAAACTCAGAATTTCCTTTCTTATTATCCCACTTCTGCAATGCATTAAACATTCAATGTGTGCCTGGCATACTGTTATGACCCCAATGTCAGAGGGTCTCAGGAATAATTGCTAAGTCTGCAAACACAGAAAACCAGCTCATAGGGCAGTGGTAACTGGGCTGACCATATATCTAATCCTAGCACCACAAATACCAGCAGCCGGGGAACGTGCCTACGTTGATCCTAGACGTCTCGCGCCAGCCGGAGAACTAACTACCCTAGAAGGGAAAAGAAAGACCTTTCTTGCCTCCAGAGAATAGACCCCAAAAGTTGGATACCAGCCCCCAACAAATAATAACGGTGAGGTAAGAGGAAAAGACAAACATAAGAATGAGCTAGGTATTTAGCAAAGAGAGGCCCACTAGCTAATAGCAGAATATAGAAAGATAACTTATATGATCAGCCAAAACCCTATCAAAAATATCCACACTGGAAATTCAAGAACCCCCGAACCGTCTAACGGCCCGGGGGGAGAACACCAGCCCCCTAGAGCTTCCAGCAAGGTCAGGAATCACATTTAGTACAAGCTGGACAAAAATGAGAGCAAGCAAATAAACCAAAAAACCAAGAAGCAGGACTTAGCTTAATTTTGCACGAACCAGGACCAGCAGATAGGAGCAAACAGAATGTGTCTGATTACAACGATGCCAGGCACTGGACTAAGGATCCAGGAGGTTTATATAGCAACACCCCTGAAATAACGACCCAGCTGGGTGCAAACTGAGGGAAGAAAATCCCAGAGTCATATCACTAGTAACCACAAGAGGGAGCCAAAAAGTCAAATTCACAACAGAGGACATGATGTTAGAGACAGCGGTAAGACAATCACTGGTGTTTTCTAAAAAGGTCGGCGTGATAACAGGAGCAGAAGTGTATAATTGGGTGTCGTCAGCATAGAGATGGTACTGGAAACCAAATCTACTGATTGTTTGACCAATAGGGGCGGTATACAAAGAGAAGAGGAGGGGGCCTAGGACTGATCCTTGAGGAACCCCAACAGTAAGGGGAAGGTGAGAGGAGGAGGAACCAGCAAAACATACAGTGAAGGATCGGTCAGAGAGATAGGAGGAGAACCAAGAGAGAACGGTGTCCTTGAGGCCGATGGAGCGGAGCATAGTGAGTAGGAGCTGATGATCCACAGTATCGAATGCTGCAGAGAGATCCAAGAGAATTAGCATGGAGTAGTGACCATTAGATTTAGCTGTTAATAGGTCATTAGAGACTTTAGTGAGGGCAGTTTCAGTAGAGTGTAAAGAGCGGAAACCAGATTGAAGAGGGTCGAGAAGAGGGTTATCTGAGAGATAGCGGGTAAGACGGGAGTGAACCAGGCGTTCGAGGAGTTTAGAGATGAAGGGAAGATTAGAGACAGGTCTATAATTAGCGGTAGCCACCTTTTGCTTTGATGACTGCTTTGCACACTCTTGGCATTCTCTTGATGAGCTTCAAGAGGTAGTCACCGGGAATGGTCTTCACTTCACAGGTGTGCCCTGTCAGGTTTAATAAGTGGGATTTCTTGCCTTATAAATGGGAATGGGACCATCAGTTGGGTTGTCGTCAGCATAAAGATGGTACTGGAAACCAAATCTACTGATTGTTTGACCAATAGGGGCGGTTTAATAAGTGGGATTTCTTGCCTTATAAATGGGAATGGGACCATCAGTTGGGTTGTGCAGAAGTCTGGTGGATACACAGCTGATAGTCCTGCTGAATAGACTGTTAGAATTTGTATTATGGCGAGAAAAAACAGCTAAGTAAAGAAATATGAGTGGCCATCATTACTTTAAGAAATGAAGGTCAGTCAGTCCTAAAAATTGGGAAAACTTTGAAAGTGTCCCCAAGTGCAGTTGCAAAAACCACCAATCGCTACAAAGAAACTGGCTCACATGAGGACCGCCCCAGGAAAGGAAGACCAAGAGTCACCTCTGCTTCTGAGGATAAGTTTATCCGAGTCATCAGCCTCAGAAATCGCAGGTTAACAGCAGCTCAGATTAGAGACCAGGTCAATGCCACACAGAGTTCTAACAGCAGACACATCTCTGCAACAACTGTTAAGAGGAGACTTTGTGCAGCAGGCCTTCATAGTAAAATAGCTGCTAGGAAACCACTGCTAAGGACAGGCAACAAGCAGAAGAGACTTGTTTGGGCTAAAGAACCCAAGGAATGGACAATAGACCAGTGGAAATCTGTGCTTTGGTATGATGAGTCCAAATTTGAGATCTTTGGTTCCAACCACCGTGTCTTTGTGCGACGCAGAAAAGGTGAACGGATGGACTCTACATGCCTGGTTCCCACCGTGAAGCATGGAGGAGGAGGTGTGATGGTGTGGGGGTGCTTTACTGGTTACACTGTTGGGGATTTATTCAAAATTGAAGGCATACTGAACCAGCATGGCTACCACAGCATCTTGCAGCAGCATGCTATTCCATCCGGTTTGCGTTTAGTTGGACCATCATTTATTTTTCAACAGGAAAATGACCTCAAACACACCTCCAGGCTGTATAAGGGCTTTTTGACCAAGAAGGAGAGTGATGGGGTGCTACGCCAGATGACCTGGCCTCCACAGTCACCAGACCTAAACCCAATCGAGATGGTTTGGGGTGAGCTGGACCGCAGAATGAAGGCAAAAGGGCCAACAAGTGCTAAGCATCTCTGGTAACTCCTTCAAGATTGTTAGAAGACCATTCCCGGTGACTACCTCTTGAAGCTCATCAAGAGAATGCCAAGAGTGTGCAAAGCAGTCATCAAAGCAAAGTTGGCTACTTTGAAGAACTTAGAATATAAGGCATATTTTCAGTTGTTTCACACTTTTTTGTTAAGTATATAATTCCACGTGTGTTAATTCATAGTTTTGATGCCTTCAGTGTGAATGTACAATTTTCATAGTCATGAAAATACAGAAAAATCTTTAAATGAGAAGGTGTGTCCAAACTTTTGGTCTGTACTGTATATATATATATATATATATATATATATATATATATATATATATACCTATTCTATGTGTAGACATTTATTCTACCTGTTCTATTCTGTCAGTGTGATTTTACTATACACTGCACTGAATTACCGGCTTTTCTCTATAACACCGGTGCGTATTTCTCGCAAGTCACACGCATAGTCCGTGTGTAATCCGTATTTTTCTCGCCCCCATAGACTTTCATTGGCAGATTTTTTTGCACAATACGGTGACAAACGCAGCATGCTGTGATTTTCTACGGCGGTACAAGATCGTATAATGCGGATCCGTAAAATACGGCAGATAGGAGCTGGGCCATAGAGAATCATTATACCATATGCAATCTGTATTTTCTGCGCCTCTCATACAGCCGTAAAACACACCAGTGTGACGCCGGCCTAACTCCTCGTGCCTCCGTGTGGACAGGGGTTGTGTAAAACTGTGCCAAGCTGGCGTTACGTATCACCGAGGGTGCAGAACGTCACGTTGGTGAAAGTGGGGCATACAGCATGACCCCCGACATTTCACTGATGTCTGCAGGGGCTGCGAGGTGCAGTTCCTCAGATATTGGTGGGATTGAGGTAATAGTGTGAGTGTGGTACCCCTACTCCCAGACACTGAAGACTATCAGAAGTAGCTTTTTACTGCTGGAGTCTTAGGTTACTTTCACACTTCCGTTGGCCCGACGGACGTTGTGCTAAATTTAGCACAACGTGGGCAGCGGATGCAGTTTTACAACGCATCCGCTGCCCATTGTGATGAGCGGGGAGGAGGGGGCGGAGTTTTGGCCGCGTCGCACAAAAAAACGTTACATTGAACTTTTTTTGTGATGACGGTCCGCCAATTACCGACACATCCAGTGCCATGACTTATGGAACGTGTGTCCATACGTCGTGATGCGTCGGTAATACAAGTCTATGTGCAAAAAACGCATCCTGCGGGCAACTTTGCAGGATGTGTTTTTTGCACAGAACGACGCATTGCAACGTTTTTATAAAGACGGAAGTGTGAAAGTAGCCTTAGGGTAAGTTCACACAGGGCGTTTTTACTGCTTTTTTTTTTCTGCAGCAAAACCTGATCATCTTGGCAGGAAAGAAGCTGCATCAAAAACACAGGTTTAAGTGCGTTTTTGGTGCGTTTTTATGCGCTTTTTTTGGTGTGTTTTTTTTTCTTTGTCCAGGCTAATGTCCTTGGATTTTCAGCAGCAAAAACACAGCAAATAATGATACCTGCGTTTTTGCTGCGTTTTTTTCAACACCCATTCAAGTCAATGGGTGAAAAAACGCAGCAAAAACACTGAAAGAAGTGACATGCTCTATGTCCAAAAAACGCAGCAAAGCACAAAATACTGATCACACAAAAAAACAATGTGTGTGCATGAGATTTCTGAAATCTCATAGGCTTTGCTGGTATTGGAAAAAGCAGCTGAAAATTACCATAAAAATACACAGCAAAAATACGCAGCAAAAACGTCCTGTGTGAACTTACCCTTAAGATCAGCTCAGCGCTAGACAGTCCCAGTGCAAACACGGGAAGATGTATGGCTGTATCAGGTGCAGCTCTGTGTCAGTGACCAAAGGTTGCAAGCGTGGCCAGCAGGGCCGGCGTCAGCGGACGGCAGGGTCGGGCAGATGCCGGGGCCCCCTGACTTCTGGGGGCCCCCCTAGGATCCGACGGCAATTTTTTTTTATTTTTTTTTTCTTACTTGGGACTGGCCGCCGACTCGCCGATCCAGAGACAGAGGGGACGGAGGAGACGGAGTCCCCGCTGAAAGCCCCGCCCACAGGGGTGGGATTCAGGCTGAATCTTACTAAGTTGCTGTGTGGTCGCTGGGGAGCTGTCACACAGACAGCTCTCTCCAGCGACCAAGCGACTTCGGCATCGCTGAAACTGTCTTCAGCGATGCCGAAGTCCCCATGTAAAAAAAAAAAAAACACTACATACGCACCTTCTGTCGTCCTTCATGTCCCTCGGCGCTTGCCGCACTGACTGTGTCTCAGCACCGGCCGGCCGTAACAGCGGTGCCCAGCGGTGAACCGCTGTTACTGCAGGTTCACCGCTGGGCTCTGCTTTACGGCCGGACGGCGCTGAGACAGTCAGTACGGCAAGCTCCAGGGGACGTGACGGGCAACAGACGGTGAGTATGTAGTGTTTTTTTTTTTTTACTTTTAGGAGGGGGCAGAACGCTGGACACAGGAGGGGGCAGAACGCTGGACACAGGAGGGGGCAGAACGCTGGACACAGGAGGGGGCAGAACGCTGGACACAGGAGGGGGCAGAACGCTGGACACAGGAGGGGGCAGAACGCTGGACACAGGAGGGGGCAGAACGCTGGACACAGGAGGGGGCAGAACGCTGGACACAGGAGGGGGCAGAACGCTGGACACAGGAGGGGGCAGAACGCTGGACACAGGAGGGGGCAGAACGCTGGACACAGGAGGGGGCAGAACGCTGGACACAGGAGGGGGCAGAACGCTGGACACAGGAGGGGGCAGAACGCTGGACACAGGAGGGGGCAGAACGCTGGACACAGGAGGGGGCAGAACGCTGGACACAGGAGGGGGCAGAACGCTGGACACAGGAGGGGGCAGAACGCTGGACACAGGAGGGGGCAGAACGCTGGACACAGGAGGGGGCAGAACGCTGGACACAGGAGGGGGCAGAACGCTGGACACAGGAGGGGGCAGAACGCTGGACACAGGAGGGGGCAGAGCGCTGGACACAGGAGGGGGCAGAGCGCTGGACACAGGAGGGGGCAGAGCGCTGGACACAGGAGGGGGCAGAACGCTGGACACAGGAGGGGGCAGAACGCTGGACACAGGAGGGGGCAGAACGCTGGACACAGGAGAGGGCAGAACGCTGGACACAGGAGGGGGCAGAACGCTGGACACAGGAGGGGGCAGAACGCTGGACACAGGAGGGGGCAGAGCGCTGGACACAGGAGGGGGCAGAGCGCTGGACACAGGAGGGGGCAGAGCGCTGGACACAGGAGGGGGCAGAACGCTGGACACAGGAGGGGGCAGAACGCTGGACACAGGTGGGGGCAGAACGCTGGACACAGGAGGGGGCAGAACGCTGGACACAGGAGGGGGCAGAACGCTGGACACAGGAGGGGGCAGAACGCTGGACACAGGAGGGGGCAGAACGCTGGACACAGGAGGGGGCAGAACGCTGGACACAGGAGGGGGCAGAGCGCTGGACACAGGAGGGGGCAGAACGCTGGACACAGGAGGGGGCAGAGCGCTGGACACAGGAGGGGGCAGAACGCTGGACACAGGAGGGGGCAGAACGCTGGACACAGGAGGGGGCAGAACGCTGGACACAGGAGGGGGCAGAACGCTGGACACAGGAGGGGGCAGAACGCTGGACACAGGAGGGGGCAGAACGCTGGACACAGGAGGGGGCAGAACGCTGGACACAGGAGGGGGCAGAACGCTGGACACAGGAGGGGGCAGAACGCTGGACACAGGAGGGGGCAGAACGCTGGACACAGGAGGGGGCAGAACGCTGGACACAGGAGGGGGCAGAACGCTGGACACAGGAGGGGGCAGAACGCTGGACACAGGAGGGGGCAGAGCGCTGGACACGGGGGCAGAAAGCTGGACACGGGGGCAGAAAGGAGAAACGGCATGATTGGAGACAAGGGGCAGGATGACAGACATGGCGGCATGACTGGAGACACTGGGGCATGACTGGAGACACTGGGGCAGGAATGGAAACAGATGGGGCAGAATTGAGACACAGGGGGCATGATTGCAGAAATGGGGGCCTGATTGGAGACGGGGCAGAATGGTGATACGGGCATGATTGGAGACACTGGAGGCAGGATTGGAGACAGATGGGGCAGGATCATGGGGCAGGATGGATACGATGGAGACAGATGGGGCAGGATGGGGAGATCATATGGTGCAGAAAGGATACTCATGAGGGCAGGATGGGAGAACATATGGCTGACGCCAGGAATGAGACACACGGGGGCCAGGATGGGGAATATTATTACCATAGGGACTAATTAAGGGATATTATTACTGCAGTGATGTATTTATTTTTTGAGGACACTGTTTTAAATGAGGGGGCAGTCCTGTTACTGTGTAGAGTGACACTATGTCGCCTCTTTTTCTTTATGCGGTGTAATGTAGAAGTTCGGAAAAATTAAGTAATGTGTTCTACAAGCGGAGCGCGAGATAACTCTGTTATTTCCTGCAGAGACGAGTCCTGGCTGGAAGACATGATGGCGGTCTGTGCTGGATGAAAGATGAAGGACTTAACCTAGAGACGTCACTGGTAAGTCAGTGTTACCTATACACTGACACTATACACTGTATACTATATACAGAGCTCCTGTGTATAATCTCACTAGTGATCACTGTATTACCTCTACACAGACACTGCATACTAAGTACAGATCTCCTGTGTATAATGGCACTGATGGTGATAGTGTGGTGCTTTTTTTTTATTACTGATCAGAATTGTAGTATTCAGTCACTATGTGGTGGTAATATGTGGTCTGGACATGGTGTTGCGGTATTTGTCCCTTGTATGTGATATTATTCGATCACTGTGGTGGTAATATGTCATCTGGTCATGGTGTAGCGGTATTTGTTCTTTATATGTGATATTATTCGATCACTGTGGTGGTAATATGTCATCTGGTCATGGTGTAGCGGTATTTGTTCTTTGTATGTGATATTATTCGATCACTGTGGTGGTAATATGTCATCTGGTCATGGTGTAGCGGTATTTGTTCTTTTTATGTGATATTATTGGTCATTTTAAAAATTGAAAAATAAATAAAAATATACCTAAATTGTATTGCATATTTTAACAAATATTTAATAGGTTACAGCAGAGTAGGGCCTCACCAAAAGAGTCTACCGTGTTATGGTGGCGGCTTACAAAATCTTTTGGCCAAAACAAAAGCTGCCGGCTAGATGTGTGATCTGGTGATGGGAACGGTTAGGGTATGTGTCCACGTTAAGTAAACGCTGCGTGTTTGACGCTGCGTGGGGCCACAGCGTCAAACACGCAGCGTCCAGATGTTCCAGCATAGTGAAGGGGATTTTATGAAATCCCGTCTCCGCTATGCGTGGTAACACGCACCCGGCGGCCCTGCGACTCCGGACATGTGGCGCTTCTTTTAAGATCGCAGCATGTCCGTGTTCCTTGCGGCAGTCTTTGAATGTCTTTTACAAAAAAGTCAAAAAAGTCTTTTACAACTTACAGAGAAGCAAATTTATCAAAAGTTTCCCTGATATATTGCACTTTCTCTATTTTGCACTAGTGTTTTTATAAAGTTTACATAGTTTTTTTCTAAATAAAATATTTGGGTCTCTGTGGTCCCTGCTGTTTTACTGTCGCCACATGATTTGCTCCACAAGGGGGCCCACTGAGGTTCTGTCGCCCAAGGGCCCATGAAAACCTGGAGCCGGCCCTGGTGGCCAGTGGCATCAGTGACAGACCTAATGAGATGGCCAATGCTACGGACATTGGGGAGGAGTGGAAGGCGATGTTCAAAACAAGCCAGGCTGGCTCAGATACCCTCCTGCAAGCTGCCCTGGCCAGGCTCCCGACATTTTGTAAATGCATGAGTCCTGCCACAGCCTTGCACCGCCGAACACTCCTTACTCCCTGCCCGGGGCCCACTTGGAGCAAGCAACATGGCAAATCAGAATAACTTTACTAGATTTCTAATTGGAGGTATTTGCTAATATTATTATTATTACACCTACTACATATCGAGATAGGATCTTAGAGATGGAAATACCCCTTTAACCCCTTTCTGACCTCAGATAGTACGTCCGCGGTCAGATCCCCTGCTTTGATGTGGGATCCGGCGGTGAGCCCAATTGCGACCAATCAGCGACAGGCACAGTCCGGCCGCTAATTGGTCCCTCCCTACTCCCCTCCAGTCAGTGCCCCGTCCATACTCCCCATCAGTCAGCAGCCACATAGGGTTTTAGCAGTCCGTTAACGCTGCTATTAACCCTGTGTGACCAACTTTTTACTATTGATGCTGCCTATGCAGCATCAATAGTAAAAACTTTTTAATGTTAAAAATAATTTAAAAAAATAAAAATTCATTATAATCTCACCTTGCGATGCTCCGGTCCCAAGAAGGCATTTCGGCAACGACCGGAGATGACGTAGCGGTCTCGCGAGACCACTACATCATCATGTGTTATTGCATCAATGCATTCTTGGGACCGGAGCATCATGAGGAGCATCGCTAAACACCTGGCCTGGAGTGCAGTGCAGATATAAGTCAGGGAAGGCCCTGCCTGATGTGGAGTGCCAATGCTATTCTCCCGTGCCCATCGCCTTGATGAGGGTTGATTGTACTTATTAACTTTTGGAATTTTTGTGCCTTGCTATCTCACTTTGTAGTCCGGTGGTATTTTACCCCTCCCCCTCCATTATAATTTCTTGTCTTTATGTGAATTTACTTATTTATGAAATAAAATTAAACTTTTTAAATATTTCAAATCTTTATCACTTCTTTCTCATATGGTATTCCATATCAGAATATGCATCTACTATTGTCGAAGTGACCTTAGCTGTAATTAATTAGGACTATGGGAATAGTGGGCTGTGCTATATACTACTATACATATTCTAGAATACCCGATGTGTTAGAATCGGGCCACCATCTAGTACATATATATATATACACTTCCCAAAAAAATAAAGGGAACAGGGAACACTCAAACAACAGAATATAACTCCAAGTAAATCAAACTTCTGTGAAATCAAACTGTCCACTTAGGAAGCAACACTGTTTGACAATCAATTTCACATGCTGTTGTGCAAATGGAATAGACAACAGATGGAAATTATTGGCAATTATCAAGACACACTCAATAAAGGAGTGGTTCTGCAGGTGGGACCACAGACCACATCTCAGCACCAGTGCTTTCTGGCAGATGTTTTGGTCACTTTTGAATGTTGGTTGTGCTTTCACACTCGTGGTAGCATGAGACAGACTCTACAACTCACACAAGTGGCTCAGGTAGTGCAGCTCATCCAGGATGGCACATCAATGCGAGCTGTGGCAAGAAGGTTTGCTGTGTCTGTCAGCGTAGTGTCCAGAGGCTGGAGGTGTTAACAGGAGACAGGCCAGTGCACCAGTAGACGTGACGGGGGCCGTAGGAGGGCAACAACCCAGCAGCAGGACCGCTACCTCAGCCTTTGTGCAAGGAGGAACAGGAGGAGCCCTGCAAAATGACCTAGCAGGCCACAAATCTGCACAAACGGTTAGAAACTGACTCCATGAGGATCGTCTGAGTGCCTGACGTCCACGGATGGGGGTTGTGCTCACAGCCCAACATCGTGCAGGACGCTTGGCATTTGCCACAGAACACCAGGATGGATTAGCTGGATAATAAAGATGGCAAACTGTGTTTGGTGTTTTTTTTTCATTAAAAGACTTTATTCTGGCTGTGTTTTTATTTAACCTTTAACAACTATAGGATTAGTGATGAATAGGTGTGTTAGGGCTGGCGGAATGCACCAAATAATATAAAGGCAGCTATAAGGTGTGTTTGCAGCCCGGGGTCCACCGTGCAGAGATATTACCTGCTGCTCGGTAATGGCGGACTGGCAGTATAATAGAAACACATACGGGTTAACTTCACCTGGTATGTAAAGAGATGGACCCTGTCGCATCACAGAGCCGCAATACCGCAGAATGAATGCTAGTGTTCGGCCACAGGACTCTGCCCCAAGGACATGGGGTTGAGTCCCTCTAGACCCACTAGCGTTTGGCGCCTCACCTGTGGTGCCAGGGGAAACATAATAATAATAGATTTAGCGCACTGAGTGCGCGCAGCGCCGCTCTGGTGGACGCCACTAACCGCCCTAGCTAGGGACTGAAAAGCGAACTAGTTGCGCACGGTGCCGCACTAGCTAACGCTGCTAAATTGACGCTGTATGATTGTGTCTCGTGCTGGATGGCACTTAACTGGCACTAGACAGCTCCAAACACCCAACCACATACAACAAGGCTAGGGAAGGGGATGATTAGGCGCTTCCACCAGATAACACACACACACGATTTCAGTTTATCCTAACGCATGGCCAAGCGGCCATGCAAACTTTTTATAGTTGCGGCCTTCCGGGACCTTGCCAGTGGTCCAATCTGAGCTGCATGAGAACCTGGGCATGTGACCCCGACCTCCAATGAGAGGTCGTCCCACGGGCATGCTCAGTAGGCAAAAAGCAGGTCTTAGTCCCAGGAACGTCTGCTCGACGCTGACTAAAGCTGGTTACAATAGCTGGACCTGGGATGGCAGCAGTAACCAGATGCACAGCATCAGCTTGAGCAAGACGCTGGGACCGACATCTCTGCTGAGCAGGCTCCTCTGCAGCTGGGGAAGAATGGGAGGAACTGTAGAGGACATGGTTCGAGATTCCCCCTATGCAGCAGCTTGAACTCGACACCTAACAAGGTGTCTTACTGACACCTCTCCATTACTAAGCCGGGCTTGATGTCACTTTACAATGCAAAGGTGACATTAACCCCCAGCTATTACTCCACTTGCCACCGCTACAGGGCAAGTGGGAAGAGCGAGGCTAAGTGCCGAAATTGCCACATCTTAGAGATGCACCTTTTCTGGGGCGGCTGAGTGCTGATGTTTTTAGCCGGGGGGCCAATGTCCATGGCCCCTTCCTAGGCTATTAATATCAGCCCGCAGCTGTCTGCTTAGCCTTTGCTGGTTATTAATTATAAATTGACCCCACATCATTTTTTGGGGGGGTCCCCCATTTTATTAGCCAGTAAAGGCTAAGTATACAGTTGTGAGATTATATTAATAGCCTGGGAAGCTCAATGGGTATTACCCCCCTTCCCAGGCTAAAAACATCTGCCCTAAGTTGTTTGCTTTCCCTCTGCTGGTTCAGAAAATTGTGCGGGAGCCCACGCCATTTTTTTTCCCAAAAATAATCTTTTATTACATACATATCCCCTAATTTGCATACACACACACTACTAATTGGATTGGTCACTGACATCTATATTTCTACCCATTCTACATCTATTTACTGTGTGTAAACCATGTCTTATATCCTGTTGGCTCCTGCAGTGATTTTACAGAAGCCGACAAATGAATTGCCAGCATTTCTTCTTTTTCTTCTATCTTTCTGTGCAATATAAATACATATACAGTATATATATATATATACATACATCTATTCTATGTGTGTCTATCTATTTTATTCTAACCTGTCAAAACCTCAAATGTAGGAATCCAAAAAACGGAGGCAGCACACCATTAGTAGTGGAAAAAGCAGGAGCTACTTTTATTAGCCCATCTCCGCAACGTTTCGGTTCTGGTAGATGTAAACCTTTTTCAATATATATATTTGTGTTTTGAAGAATATTTCGTTTGAAAATGATGTGTAAATTACATAGATAATTGCTGTATGTAAAAGCTCATGTTACAATCGCATTGCAATCAGATAGCAATCGCACTGCATTCTGATATAAATCGGATGCTAGGTGTGAAAAATTGGATTGTACTCGCATAACAAAACGCATTACACTCGCATAACACTTGTATTACACTCGTCCGACTCTCTCGTCCTGCACCAAAATTGGACCGATTTTAAAATCCCTAGTGTGTCTCCAGCCTAATAGCCCTACTACCCAGAAAATCTCTTATAGCCCTGCTACCCAGGGATAGCTGTCTTAGGCCATGTTCACACAGTGCGTTTTTTACCGCGGAACTGCAGCGGTTTTGCCGCTGCGGTTCCGCAGCTTTTTTCCATGCAGGGTACAGTACAATGTACCCTATGGAAAACAGGAACCACTGTGCACATGATCCTGAATTTAAAAAAAAAAGCCGCGCTGAATAGCTGCGGGAAAAAAGAAGGAGCATGTCACTTCTTTGTCCGAAACAGCAGCGGTTCTGCACCCATAGACCTCCATTGTGAGGTCAAACCCGCAGTAAAACCCGCAGATCAAAAATATATCCGCGGGTTTTATTGCGGTTTGTGGTGCAGAACCGCTGCAGCAGGAAGTGAGGGGAAGCGGCCGGAAGTGTGTGGGCGGAAGTGCTTGGGCGGAGAGACATGGAGGCATACCGTCGCATGGGGATCGTGTCGGCCGTTTGATTGATTTGGTATGTGTGTGTGTGTGTGTGTGTATGTGTGTGTGTGTGTGTATGTGTGTGTGTGTGTGTGTGTCCCCATGCGACGCTAGTGCCACCATTGTGCTAAGTCGCCGTATGGGACTACTACTCCCATCCGGTATTAGGATGGGAGAGTTGTCCCTGTGTCCGGCGACTTAGCACAGTTGTAAAGTTACACAAAACACACACAATACACATACATGACACACAGTACAGTACATACAACATATAACACAGAGTATATACTCACCAACAGCACACTTGTAGGCGAAGCCCTCGATCCTCCAGGAAAAAAAATCACAAAATAAAAAATCAAATTCATACTCCCTGTCCGCTGAATCCATAAAACGAGTGTCCCACGCCGATCGGCTGCTCTCCGGCGATACACTGCCAGGAGCGAAGCTCCTAGCAGTGTATCGCGTACTGTTCCGGAGTTCAATGGCTCCGGCGTCTCGGTTAACAGCAGTACAGCTGCGTTGAACTTTCCCACGCAGCACTGCCGTTAAGCGAGAGTGCCGGGGTCAATGACCGCCGGTAAACTCGCTCGCGCATGCGCAGTGACACACCGACAGGAACTATGGCTCCTGTCAGTGTGTTGCTGCAGCCGTGGAGAGCAGACATATCTCTGGATGTGTCTGTTCTCCATGGAAGATCTTCGTGGGACCCTCGATGGATTTCTGCGGACAGGGCCAGGGAGTATGAATTTGTTTTTTTATTTTGCCTCTTTTTCAGGTCGAGGGTCTTCTTGACGGATTGAGCGTTTAATAAAATTTGGTCAAAAAGTGTGTGTCTTTATTTCATTAAAATATTTTTTTCTAGTCTTTGTGGTTTTTTTTTAACCCTTTCATTGGCTTAATAATGGATAGGCGTCTTATTGACGCCTCTCCATTATTGACCGGGTTTAATGCCACCTTACAATAACAAAAATACGTGATACGTGGCACTTAAATACGTGGCACTTAAATACGTGATATGTGGCACTTAAATACGTGATACGTGGCACTGAAATACGTGGCACTTAAATACGTGATATGTGGCACTTAAATATGTGGCACTTAAATACGTGATACGTGGCACTTAAATACGTGGCACTTAAATACGTGATACGTGGCACTTAAATACGTGATACGTGGCACTTAAATATGTGGCACTGAAATTCGTGGCACTGAAATACGTGGCACTTAAATACGTGGCACTTAGGCTATGTTCACATTTGCGTTGTGCGCCGCAGCGTCGGCGCCGCAACACACAACGCAAACAAAAACGCAGCAAAACGCATGCACAACGCTGCGTTTTGCGCCGCATGCGTCCTTTTTTTGATTGATTTTGGACGCAGCAAAAATGCAACTTGCTGCGTCCTCTGCGCCCGGATGCGTGCGCTGCAGTGACGCATGCGGCGCAAAACGCAAGTGTGAACGTAGACTTAAATAGCTGGATAGAGCTGGATCCGCGGGCTGTGATCTGGCCTACGATCAGCACTCTGCGGAGCGCTGTCATTCAAAACACGTCCAGTCATTTTGGTGTTTAGTCCCAAAATGGAGGATGGAAGAAGAAAAGGGTTGGACAAGGAAATGACATCATTTCTTTTTTTTTTTTCCTCCACTGCAGTTAAAGCTTTATTTGTGTCAAACACAGACAATCTGCAGAGAAAACCGCATCAAAAAACGCACCAAAAACCGCACCAAAAACGCGCCAAAACGCACCAAAAACCGCACCTGCGTTTTCTGCCAAGAGCTGCGGTTTTTAGTCCTGAAAAAAAAGGAGGGAAATCAGGAACGTGTGAACATACCCTTACACGTGTTGTGGCTCTTTGAAGACAACCATAATGCTGATGTGGCCCTCTGTGAAAATGAATCACAAAAAATAAATGATACGTATGAAGATGTATGCACACTCAAGCCCAATTATTTTTCTGTCTTGACATATAATCAGTAGCGTAGCTATCGGGGGGGGGGGCAGAGGGTGCGGGCGCCCCGGGCCTGGTGCTCTGAGGGGGCCCTCCCGGAGCTACGCTACTGTAACTGTATCGGCGCGCCGATACAGTTACATTCTGCAGCAGAGCAGGGAGAATCGATCTCCCTGCTCTGCCGCCCGACCGCTGTGCATCCCCTGAGCAGGCGGGGGGCCCGGTGCCAGCAGTGGGCCCCCCGCTGTCATCGGGAGATCAGCTGTACCGGGGTCATTATACATTGTTGGAGCCATCAAACAGTTTGGAGGCTACTAAGGGGTCAGTATATTGTGTGGGTGGTACTATACATTGAGGGGTCATTATACTGTGTATAAGAGAGCATCATGCTGTGTATAGGGGAGCTGTACGGGGGGGAGACTCGGAACATTATTAAATGTAAAGTGGGCACTTATTGTTATAGGGGAACTCAGGTTACTGTGACTATCAAAGGGGCACACAGAGCAATATTACTTTCTAGGGGGCAAAATATGGGCACTGTTTTCTAGGGCACTTGCACCTGGCATTATTATATTATAGAGGGGTGCTTTAGAATTAAGAGGGCATAGAGAACCGCACAGCAGGTGCAGTAATAGGGACACATACGGCAGCAGCAGCTCAGTATTGGGGTATCAGGTGCAGTGATAGAGACACATAAGGCAGCAGTGGCTCAGTATTGGGGTATCAGGTGCAGTATTAGGGACACATACGGCAGCAGCGGCTCAGTATTGGGGTATCAGGTGCAGTGATAGGGACACATACGGCAGCAGTGGCTCAGTATTGGGGTATCAGGTGCAGTATTAGGGACACATACGGCAGCAGCGGCTCAGTATTGGGGTATCAGGTGCAGTAATAGGGACACATACGGCAGCAGCAGCTCAGTATTGGGGTATCAGGGGCAGTAATAGGGACACATACGGCAGCAGCGGCTCAGTATTGGGGTATCAGGTGCAGTAATAGGAGACATACGGCAGCAGCAGCTCAGTATTGGGGTATCAGGGGCAGTAATAGGGACACATACGGCAGCAGCGGCTCAGTATTGGGGTATCAGGTGCAGTAATAGGGACACATACGGCAGCAGCGGCTCAGTATTGGGGTATCAGGGGCAGTAATAGGGACACATACGGCAGCAGCAGCTCAGTATTGGGGTATCAGGTGCAGTAATAAGGACACATACGGCAGCAGCGGCTCAGTATTGGGGTATCAGGTGCAGTAATAGGGACACATACAGCAGTGGCTCAGTATTGGGGTATCAGGTGCAGTAATAAGGACACATACGGCAGCAGCGGCTCAGTATTGGGGTATCAGGGGCAGTAATAGGGACACATACGGCAGCAGCGGCTCAGTATTGGGGTATCAGGGGCAGTAATAGGGACACATACAGCAGCAGCGGCTCAGTATTGGAGTATCAGGGGCAGTAATAGGGACACATACGGCAGCAGCAGCTCAGTATTGGGGTGGCAGGTGTAGTAATAGGGACACATACGGCAGCAGCGGCTCAGTATTGGGGTATCAGGTGCAGTGATAGAGACACATAAGGCAGCAGTGGCTCAGTATTGGGGTATCAGGTGCAGTATTAGGGACACATACGGCAGCAGCGGCTCAGTATTGGGGTATCAGGTGCAGTGATAGGGACACATACGGCAGCAGTGGCTCAGTATTGGGGTATCAGGTGCAGTATTAGGGACACATACGGCAGCAGCGGCTCAGTATTGGGGTATCAGGGGCAGTAATAGCGACACATATGGCAGCAGCGGCTCAGTATTGGGGTATCAGGTGCAGTAATAGGGACACATACAGCAGCAGCGGCTCAGTATTGGAGTATCAGGGGCAGTAATAGGGATACATACGGCAGCAGCAGCTCAGTATTGGGGTGGCAGGTGTAGTAATAGGGACACATACGGCAGCAGCGGCTCAGTATTGGGGTATCAGGTGCAGTGATAGAGACACATACGGCAGCAGTGGCTCAGTATTGGGGTATCAGGTGCAGTGATAGAGACACATAAGGCAGCAGTGGCTCAGTATTGGGGTATCAGGTGCAGTGATAGAGACACATAAGGCAGCAGCGGCTCAGTATTAGGGTATCAGGTGCAGTATTAGGGACACATACGGCAGCAGCAGCTCAGTATTGGGGTATCAGGTGCAGTAATAGGGAGACATACGGCAGCAGCAGCTCAGTATTGGGGTATCAGGGGCAGTAATAGGGACACATACGGCAGCAGCGGCTCAGTATTGGGGTATCAGGGGCAGTAATAGGGACACATACAGCAGCAGCGGCTCAGTATTGGAGTATCAGGGGCAGTAATAGGAGACATACGGCAGCAGCAGCTCAGTATTGGGGTATCAGGGGCAGTAATAGGGACACATACGGCAGCAGCGGCTCAGTATTGGGGTATAAGCAGGATGAGGAGTTTGTGCAGGTTGGGAATAGATGGTGATGGGACTGGAATGTGAGAAGTGAAATGTGTCTTTGTTGTAATCTCTGCAGGTGAGTCGTTGCTGGAAGAAGTTGTCATGTCGGTCTGGGCCAGATGGAAAAGATGGGTAAAATGAACGATTCCATCAGAAAGGATGTCAGCGGTAAGTCTCTATCTGTAACTGTGCAGTGATCTGTTATATGTTCTGTAGGGCTGGTATCTACCACTGACCATATGGCGGTAATATCCATATTGGTCTTTATATAGAGATTATCTTCAGTAACAGCGCGGTGATCTGCTGAGATTCTCCTCCAGTATTAGGGCGCGTCACCGAGTTGTAATCGAGGTTACCCGGTTAGGGGCACACTCAGTAGTTTCGCACCCCCCGAAACAAAACCCTAGCTACGCCTCTGCATATAATATTTCTGATTGTGAAAGGCATCTGGCTGCTAGCATATTATTTGGTTTTGTTCACAAAAAAAAATTTGATCTATATAAAATCTACCTACTGAGACGAGTATAGTTGATTAAATGATTTTATTTATAGGTAACAAACTGTCATACAAAAACATGATGGCAAATTGTACCAATCCCTCAGTTGCATTCCACTTGTCCAGATTTATTGACTTTTTTCCAAACACCCAGTTCATACTTCTTAACTTGTTGTGATCTATGGTTTTTACATTTATCCTAACCGAACATAGTGGGAGAACCAGTGCAACTACAAAACAGCAGATGGCTTATTATCTGGAGTCGGAGAAGAGGGCATTACTTGGAAATCTGATTCTAATTCTGAAGATTAATTAAAGTACCAAAGGACAACCGCTCCTTTCATTGAGCCTGATACAGTGGGTGGAACAAGTGCCAGAGGCTTTATAAATGCTGTATTCATGAAGGCTAAGTATTACATTTGCTGGATCCACTGTTTTTTTTTTTTATCAAATACTTTTGCTTATTTATCATACAGTAAATTTTGTAGACACTGCGAGATTTGTACAATAAAATAGAATATCTACAGCGTGACAGTATAAGGCTAGGTTCACATTGATACAGTACATTCCAATAGACGTATACGCCTGAATTACAACAAAACTGTATTCAGTCGTATATGACTAAAATGTGCTAGACAGCAAATTAAAAGTTCTCTTGACTGTTTTGTCCGCATTACATCATTGCAGTTTTGTTTTTAGTTCGCCACTTTTTTTAGTGTGTAAGAAAGCACGTGAAAGATATATACATCTTTTCTCTATTATCAATGGGAAATATATAGAATTGTATAGTAGTACGTTTCAATCCATCTAAAACATTTATGTTGTTCTGTCTATACCATTAAAAGATAGTTGAGAAAAGAATTAAAAAAAGATTACTAGTTCAAAAAAACCTATGTAGACATAGATGACCTATACATCGAAATTCAGACAGACGTATTTTAACGTATGGCGCACGCCTGCTTTTGTTTTAGACATATACATGTTACGCATATGTCACACATCTGCAAACGTACAAATGTGAATCCACAGCCTAACAGTGCAATAACACCACAGAATGTAGTTATAAAAAGACAACAAAAAAGAGAATGTGATAACAGAGTGTGCTGTTTTTGAGTGGGGGCAATAACGTTTTGCTCTGTCCTGCTATCAGAAGAGAAAAGGGGAGCCTATTAAACTTAATCTGTTTTCGTAATCCACCCTCCACCAAGTTACTTGTATGGGCATTTAGGTCTTTGAAACATAAGGTAATCTGTGACTTTTCTTAAGATATTCAGTGTTCTATTACATTGCTCCAGAACAAAAGTTTATTTCATATACAAATGAGCTTAAAGTGCTATGGGCATGCAAAAGCACTTCCTGATCCTCTGCTTCCCCAGCTCTATTCCAAACCTAGCAACGACTTCTGCTTCACTGACAAGTCACTAACTAGACTACTCAGTCAAGCAGAAATAGATGGCACTAGAAGAGTGATAGTCAGGAGGCAGAAGCCCGGGAAGTGCTTTGGCACGCCAGAGCACTTTAGCTCTTAGTGGCCTGTGCTGCTGTTAGGCTTACACGCTGCTCTATTTGTGGACCTCATGTTATAGAGAATATTGATATGCAGATTTGCGGGAACTGATTTGGTAGAACTTGTCATTTATTTTTGTATAATCTTATTGATAGACTGACTCACTAATTAACAGCGTTACCTAGGTGAGAATAGAGCCACAAATAGCTGTTGGTCATCTTGTAGGACCGCCCACTGGACTCATTGGGAGTAGACATTTAAATAAAGTTATACTAAATGTTTTCCCACAAACCCTATACTTGTCAGCTCAGCACCGGTGTGCTATAAATTGCTGTATACATCAAGTAAAAGTTTGGACTGGTTCTCTCCTAGGAAATACTGCCCACCCTTACCCACTGATGCCAGAACCTTAATTCCTGCACCTGGTGTCAGTATAAAATATTGGCCAAAAGGGTATAAACAATAATATACTAGTGTGAATTAGGGAATTGGGTGTGAACTGAAGCATTCTTGCGGCTCCGCTATAAAGTAATGATCATTCACCTGTTGAAAAACTTTTTGGGTGGGTCAAAAAGGGGTATTTGTGTGAAATAAAAAAAAGGTATTACAGACTGCACATTTGATACATTCAAATGTCAGATAACTTACGTTTCTTGTACGAACAACACTTATCACCTATACCGAGAATGGGTGATAAATATATGAATAGTGAGGGTCTGACTGCTCAGAACACCACCGATGCAAAGAACACAGATAACTTGTTCCCTGAGTGCCCATCCGTGACCACCACTCCATTCACTTTTAGACCTTTAGTGGACGGGTGGTCACATATGCACGGTACCGCTTTATTCATATATGGACATGGGACTAGATTCTTATGATCATCATGGGTGTCATTGGTTGGAATTCTAATCATCCATTTATCATCTGTTTCTGTATAGGTGATAATTGATGATGGTGGGGTAGGTTCCCATTTAAGGGACTATCAGGAAATTCATGCTGCCCGACCAACGGGCAGCATAAATGACAGTCTGGCTGCACGAATACAGTCAGATATTTTATTCTCTGATGTGCTGTGATGTTTCAGAGAAAATATACTTTGAAGACCACAGATGGAGTCCAGACTTGTCCGGTGCTACAATGAGAAAAAGGCAAAAAAGTCCAGCTACTGCAAAAAAATTTTTTTAGAAAAGCAAGTGAAAAAATATTACTAAAAACATAATTTATTTGAATGCTCTAAAAAAACAAACAAAAAAAAACCTAAAATTAGGCATTGCGTTTCAAGCGCTGCCACACTCTCATGATTTTTTTTTGGGGAGGTAGCTGTACTTTTTTGCCTTTTTCCTCTTCATATCTGCTTATCTGAAACTAGAGGCAGGATTTGTCCTTGTGGATCATTGCCTGCAACACTGAGCTGATATGAAGGTTGCGTTTTCTTTTACTTGTCCGGTGCCGCCCCTGGCTGGCTCTTAACAGTGCTACGGCAGCCAGTGTCTCTCCCATGTCAGCCCTGGGAATAGCCGCCCCGGGGTGACACTGGATTCGTCTGGTCTATGGTTATGGTCCTAGCCATATCTTCAAAGTATTTATACTCTGAAACTTTGCAGCATTTCAGAGAATAATATACCTGGTTGGAATTGTGGTTTGGCAGCGTGAATAACCTGACAGGTTCCCTATAAAGCACCACTTTAGCATTTTTTTTTCAGCGTTGGAGTGGTGCTACTAACATAACGTGTGTGCACCTAATATTATACTCACCATCCGCCGTCTTCAGCTCTTCACAGCGCAACTCCGGTCCCACGTCTCCATTTTGTGACCGCAACTTCTGACTGACCGGGTGTCAGAGCTATTGGTCATAAGCTCTCAACGAAGCTCTCATAGACTTACAGTGAAAAATTACCTCCGATCCGCTGCACCAAACACTGAAGAGATCCAGCAGGTCACAAACTGCAGGAGACTGACTGGAGCAGCACTGATCAAAGAGGAGAGAAGGGGCCGGGAACTTACATTAGTAGCACCCCTCCAGCCTTCCAATAAAAAAAACTGCTGGAGTGGTGCTTTAAAACAATGTTGATCTTCTGTTTCGAAGAATTACATTTTTATGACAGATTTTCCTTCTGTCCATACATGAGAACATTTACTCTTAGAATAACTGATTTTTGTTTGCAATTGTATTTAGTTCCTATTGACAAAGATGTAGAGGCAAAACGGTAATAATTTCACTGCAGATTCATCAACCAACTTATCTAAACTATAAAGAGAACTGAAAATCTAAGCTTTGTACCCAAGGATTAAGATACCCTTAGGCACTAGATAAAATGTAGCTGAGCCAGTGTTGACCGGTCGGATAGATAACTAGTCATATTATTCATCTAGGCGTCCTAGAACAAGAACTGCACTAGAATTCCTTTACCTACCAACTCCTGCCCTTTCACTGTATTTTTTATATTTGTATTTGGCCAGCAATGCAATTCATGCATAAAAGCAAAGGTGCTATTGATTTAGAAAATGGTGTGTGCAGGTTATTTAGCTGAAAATTGCCCAAAACAGACAAAATTTGCTAGAATCCTCTCTGTTTTGTTAGAAAAATTATCCCTGCCATTATAAATATAGTTTAGTTCATGTTAAAATTCCAAAGTTTTAGCACAATGGACAAAATACTTAAGAACATATTTACCCTCTGAAACACATTTACAGTGAGCCGGTGGGAGCTTCAATGCAATAACACTTGGTAAATAGGTGGCTGTCAGCCTTTCTGTTACAGTGTTATAAACCGTCATGGGTATGGTCATGCTATGTAACAGTGAAGAAGAACTGCTCATTTTGGGTTCACTTTGTAGTAATCTTCCAGGGGAAGGCTGTACACTCCTCCATAACAGTCTGTTATGTAGATGTGCTCTATATTCATTTTCATAAGGAGGCAGTTGTTACTTTGAGACCACTTTCTCATAACGGGATGCCTTTGGGAAAAAAAGAGATAAAAATTAATATTTTTTTTTTCTGTTTATTTTTGCAGAATATGTCAATGGCAAATATTTGTCCAAAGTTGGCTTTGGTTAACAAGGTCAGTGTAAAAAAAAATATAAAAAATTATAATACTTTCTTTATAGAAGTGCTATGCAAAGCATTTGTAAAATTGCATTATATTCCAGAAGAGAATGAGGAAGATATACAAGGGGTGTTCATTACAGTATTCCCCTGACCCACTGCCTGTGGATTGAGAGCAGTGAAACTTGGCACAATTGTTAGTCCTTCTCTACATAGGTGCCACCTAGGGACACACACTTCTCCCATGTCTTTAAGCAACTGTAAACACCTCGCTTGTAGAAGTCGACAGGTTGCTCCAAAAGCCACGTTGTGACTACAGAAATCAGAGTCTCATCATATGGAAAATGCTGCCCTTCAACAGTAACTTAATTGTTGGAAAGAGGTGGAAGTCTGATGGTGCGAGGTCGGGAGAATAAGGGGGATGCGGTAGAATTTCAAAGCCACAGGAGCATGATTCCATTTGGGCAACATGTGAGTTGTGAACTGGTGCATTGTCTTGCAGAAGGCGGGCACTAGTGATGAGCGAATATACTCATTACTCGAGATTTCCCGAGCACGCTCGGGTGTCCTCCGAGTATTTGTAAGTACTCGGAGATTTAGTTTTCATCGCCGCAGCTGAATGATTTACTTCTGTTAGCCAGCATAAGTACATGTGGGGGTTGCAAGGGAATCCCCACATGTAGTCAAGCTGGCTAAGAGATGTCAATCATTCAGCTGAGGTGAGGAAAACGAAATCTCCGAGCACTAAAAAATACTCGGAGGACACCCGAGCGTGCTCGGGAAATCTCGAGTAATGAGTATATTCGTTCATGACTAGCGGACACCATTGGTGAGCATGCCACGTCTCTTGGTTTTGATGGTCTCCCGCAATTTCCGCAGCAGTGAAGCATAGTATGTCCCAGTAATGATAGTACCCTTTGCTAGGAAATCCATCAATACTACTCTGTGCTGGTCCCAAAATACTGAGAGTATGACCCTGTCTACCGAGAGTTGGGCACGTGCCTTCTTTGGAGGTGGTGAGTCATGATGCTTCCATTGCATCGACTAGACTTTAGTCTCAGAATCATAGTGATGGACCCAGCTTTCGTCCTGTGTGAGCAGTCTGTTGAAAAAGTCCTCCTGGTTTCCATGGCACATCTTCAATAGAACCTGAGAGCATTCGACTCGTTCCTGCTTCTGGAAAGGTGTGAGCAGCCGGGGAACCCAGCAAGCGGATATCTTATGCATGTGAAGATGGTCTTGAATGATTTTTTCCACAGACCATACAAAAATCTTGACATTTTGGACTAGGTGGCGATTTTTCAAAATGGCGACCTCCACTTGCTGCATGGTATGTTCATCAATAGCAGAGTGGGATCGCCCTGGAATTGGAGCTGTTTGCACCGAAGTCTGACCACATTTGAATTGACGATGCAAGTTCTTGACTACATAATGTGATGGAGAATCATCACCATAAACCTCTTTCATCCCATCGAACGTCTCCTTTGGTGTGCGGCCTTTCAAGTAAGAGAACTTGATGACTCCTCTGTATTCCACTGTGTCAATTATCAAACCTCACACCACTACAGCACCTGTAAAATCAAGACCGTTATCGGTTCTGAGTTGCAAATCGGCACGTAACCTATAGAGACTTACCGCATTTTTCGGATTATAAGATGCACTTTTTTTCCAACAAATTTTGGGGGGGAAATGGGGGTGCGTCTTATAATGCGGATATACCTTATCGGCCACGGTGGAGCAGGGTCCCAGGGTCACTGCTGGAGGAGGCAAGAGTGGAGCGTTGCTACGGTTTACTACACGGTAGACTCCGGGAAAATGGCTGCTGGGTGAGGCACATACGCAGATGGAGATCCGGAACCAAGATCTCGGGAGATGAGATCTCAGTGCCAAGATCTCCATTTGCTTATGCGCCGCTCTCAGCAGCCATTTTCCCGGAGTTCACTGCATAGTAAACCATGTAAGTGCGGGGGCTCTGGGCTTTCACTCTGAAAAACAGCTCAGATACCAGGATTAAAATAAATATGGCTGCCGGCTCACTGAAGAAAAAGAAAATAGCAGCATATTGATGTCTATGAAGAGGGAAGAGGGAGGTAGCAGAGTGAAATAGGTACAAGCACACACAGATGCTTCTGCTTTCTAGCTAGTGTTTTAGGAACATGAAACACAGCCATGGCAGCTAAAGAGTGGCTCCGTAAGAAGCATTTCAAAATCCTGGAGTAGCCAGTCTCCAGACCTGATCCCAATAGAAAGTCTTTGGAGGGAGATGAAACTCAATGATGCCCAGCGACAGCCCCAAAACCTGAAAGATCTGGAGGAGATCTGTATGGATGGGTGTGCCAAAATCCCTGCTGCAGTGTGTGGAAATTTGGTCAAGAACTACAGGAAACATCTGACCTCTCCATTCTTTGTAGGTGGGGAAACTTGCAAAATTGACAGTGTATCAAATACTATTTTCCCCACTGTATATATATGGCCAGTTTTATTTATAGGCCTAAAAAGCCTTTTTAGGTTACATTGGCCACATGTTACTTATCATGCTATGTAAATCCAATATTACTACCTGGAATAAAGCGCTTTTTTGGCAAAATCTGCCCCATCTGGTTGTACATACGCCATTTGGCCTATGAGTGTTAATGCTGCACACTGTGGATCCTGTGGGTCTGTGATGGTCTCTCTGAAAATATAGCATAAACAAATGGTTAATTTCAATTTCTACTTTAAAAAAAATGCAGAAACCAAACAAATCCCTAAAGCCAGCATCTGACCTAAACTTACATCTAATTCAGAGTTCCCAGCAGTTTAAAAAGCAATTAAGTCCCAATGCAGCCAATTTTCAATTTTGCATTTTTATTTTTCCTCTTACTTCAACAGCCATAACATTTTTTATTTTTCCACCAAAATAATTGTATAGGGGCTTGTTTTTTTGCTGGACAAATTTTGAATTACACCATTAATTTCACCCTAATAATTACTGAAAAATTGGTTGAAATAGTAAAAAATAGTAAAAAACAATGGCCAGTACACTGTGGCCATTAACAAACAAATATAACTTAGAATAAAAACATAATGCGTAGGCATCTGATCTGCAGTTAGTAGATAAATGGTGACACTGGAATATCATAGGGTACTTATTTAACACTTTTTTTTAAGTATAAAAGCCATCGCACGGCGACAGTTTACACAATCCGGATGGTCTCTAGTTCTAGTAGTCCGCCTCGCTGTGTGCTTACCAGGCCTCAAAATAGATGGGGGCAGAACATGACCTGGACCTGACTGGGTTTAAAATATCTAGATATAGGTTCGAAGCTCAGGTTGGAGGGGTCCACTCCCCTAAATGTATTTTAGTCCCTATGTAATAATAAATAATTATAATAATAATAATTTTTTTATTTATATAGCGCCAACATATTCCGCAGCACTTTACAATTAAGCGGGGACATGTACAGACAATAAATTCAATACAAGTTAAGACAATTTAAACAGTGACATTAAGAGTGAGGTCCCTGCTCGCAAGCTTACAATCTACAAGGAAATGGGGGGACACAATTGGTGAAAAGTGCTTGTTATTTCAGGTCTGGCAATTATAATAAATAGGGATTTTCATATAAAGCTGCTTGTTGTGTTTGTTAATGGCAACACCATACATGTGCACCTGCATATTACACTACGTTCCCAAGATGAGTTTTTGATGCTGTGTATTTTCACTGCACCAAAAATGCAGCATCTTACAGTTACAAGAAAGTGGATGGGATTTATTTAGAATTCTCATGCCCACTATGTGAAACTCATATATTATATAGAGTCATTACAAACAGAGTGATCTATTTCAATTGTTTATTTCTGTTAATGTTGATGATTATGGCTTACAGCCAATGAAAACTCAAAAGTCATTATCTCAGTAAATTAGAAAATGTTATAATACCAGCTTGAAAAATCATTTTAAAATCCGAAATGTTGGCCTTTTGAAATGTATGTTTAGTAAATGCACTCAATACTCGGTAGAGGCTCTTTTTGCATCAGTTACTGCATCAATGCGGCGTGGCATGGAGGCGATCGGCATGTGGCAGTGTTGAGGTGTTATGGAAGCCCAGGCTGCTTTGATGGCAGCCTTCAGCTCATCTGCATTGTTGAGTCTGGTGTCTCCTCTTCCACTTAACAATACCACATAGATTCTCTGTGGGGTTAAGGTCAGTCGAGATTGCTGGCCAATCAAGTACGGTGATACTTTTGTTTTTAAACCAGGTATTGATTGATACTTTTGGCAGTGTGGACAGGTGCCATGTCCTGCTGGAGAATGAAATTTCCATCTCCAAAAAGCTTGTGGCAGAGGGAAGTATTAAGTGCTCTAAAATTTCCTGGTAGATGGCTGCGCTGACTTTGTTCTTGATAAAACACAGTGGACCTACACCAACAGATGACAAGGGTTCCCCAAACCATCACTGATTGTGGAAACTTCACACTAGGCCTCAAGCAGCTTGGATTGTGGCATCTCCACTCTTCCACCAGACTCTGGGTCCTTGATTTCCAAATGAAATGCAAAATTTACTTTCATCTGAAAATAACACCTTGGACCACTGGACAACAGTCCAGTTCTTTTTCTCCTTTGCTCAGGTATGACGCTTCTGGCATTGTCCATTGGTCATGAGTGGTGTTGTGAATTAGACTTTTTTGGCTCCCTCTAGTGGTTACTTGTGATATGACTCTGGGATTTCCTTCCCTCGGTCTGCACCCAGCTGGGTCGTTACTTCAGGGGTGTTGCTATATAAACCTCCTGGAACCTTAGTCTAGTGCCTGGCATCGGTGTTATCAGACACATTCTGTTTGCTCCTGTTTGCTGGTCCTGGTTCGTGTTAAATTAAGCTAAGTCTTGCTTCTTTGTTTTTTGGGTTATTTGTTTGCTATCAATTTTGTCCAGCTTGTACTAAATGTGATTCCTGACCTTGCTGGAAGCTCTAGGGGGCTGGTGTTCTCCCCCCTGGCCGTTAGACGGTTCGGGGGTTCTTGAATTTCCAGTGTGGAAATTTTTGATAGGATTTTTTGCTGACCATATAAGTTATCTTTCTATATTCTGCTATTAGCTAGTGGGCCTCTCTTTGCTAAATACCTAGCTCATTCTTATGTTTGTCTTTTCCTCTTACCTCACCGTTATTATTTGTGGGGGGCTTCTATCCAACTTTTTGGGGTATTTCCTCTGGAGGCAAGAAAGGTCTTTCTTTTCCCTTCTAGGGGTAGTTAGCTCTCCGGCTGGCGCGAGACGTCTAGGATCAACGTAGGAACGTTCCCCGGCTGCTGGTATTTGTGGTGCTAGGATTAGTTATATGGTCAGCCCAGTTACCACTGCCCTATGAGCTGGTTTTCTGTATTTACAGACTTAGCATTATTCCTGAGACCCTCTGCCATTGGGGTCATAACAGAGTGGCTTGACACAAGGAATGCGACACTTGTAGCCCATGTCCTGGATATGTCTGTGTTACTGGCTCTCGAAGTAATGACTCCCGCAGCAGTCCACTCCTTGTGAATCTCCCCCAAGTTTTTAAATGGCCTTTACTTAACAATCCTTTCAATGCTGCGGTTATCCCGGTTGCTTGTGCACCTTTTTCTATCACACTTTTATTTCACTCACTTTTCCATTAATATGCTTGTATACAGCACACTGTGAACAGCCAGCTTCTTTAGCAATGACCTTTTGTGGCTTACCCTCCTTGTGGAGTGTGTCAATGACTGTCTTCTGAACATCTGTCAAGTGAGCAGTCTTACCCATGATTGTGGAGCCTACTGAAACAGACTAAGGGACCTTTTTAAATGCATAGGAAGCCTTTGCAGGTGTTTCTTGTTAATTATTCTAATTTACTGAGATAATGACTTTTGGGCTTTCATTGGCTGTAAGCCATAATCATCAACATTAACAGAAATAAACACTTGAAATAGATCACTCTGTTTGTAATGACTTTATATAATATGAGTTTTACTTTTTTGAAGAACTGAAATTACCTTTTTGATGATATTCTAATTTAGTGAGAAGCACTTGTATGTTCCCTGTCTCCTCTACAGATGGCGTGGTTCAGTCAAATGGGTGTTTCTGGACATGGCCCAGGTCAACATACGTACAGACTGTGATTCCATGTCCCACCAAGTGGGAGTGGTCAAGGACTTGTTCCATACTATTTTTATTGGTCGAGATTTTCCTTTGTTCTGGGAATTGTGGGTTACAGCTGTTGCACCCTGTATGCCAGCAGGAGTCAGCTATGGTAACAAAGTCATATGATGTAAATGGTGAATTTCCATTCACTGTACTGGCTAAGAAGGATGATGAAGGACCATCCCCTGAAGCCAAAATTGATGAACTTGGGCAGTCCCATAGTTGTTCTGGGACTCCCAAATTCAGAGACTTAGCAATAAAAGGTACTCTGGAAAATGTAGGCATGTTGAATGAGGTTCCCCAGGAGATAGGAGTCAATCGGTGTCCACAAGAGGGCAGGCATAATGATCGGTAAGGTTGTCAGACCAAAGTAAAGGGACCGGTAAAAGAGACCCAAGTTGAAAAATCCAGTGGATATAATTGGTCAGCTCGAGTAATACAATTTAAGCCTGGGGATCGGGTACTTGTGTTAGTGCCCACAAGAGAGAGCAAGTTCTTTACCCAGTGGCAGGGATCCTATAGGGTGGTATAAAAGGTGGGCGAGAAACTATAAAACACACTGACCAGGGAAAAGAAAGGCATTTCCCATATATTATGGCAACCTACTGAAACCCTGGAAGGTTAGGGACTCACTCAAAACCCCTTGCTGGTTGGTCCAGTCAGAAGCCAACCTTTCAGATGTCAAAGTTGCAGAAAATTTGTCACCTTCCCAAAGACAACACATCTGGAAATTGCTACTAAAAAATAGAGTCAGGTTCTTGGAGTTACTAGGTGACACTCGTGTCCTCAAACATGAACCTCCCGCTCTGGTCAATTTAAAGCCCTGTAGAATTCCTGAGGCCCACCTGGGGTAGTGTCAGAGAAGGTGACATGCGCAGACCCCAGGCAGAAGCCAGTGAAGGAGGAAGTGTGGGACAAGGAAGTGAGTCGGTGTCCGTGCCGGGGAGAGAAGAAACGTGCAGGGGCACTGGTACTACAGCTTTGCTATCTTTTTATAGCTTTCTCCTGCTTTGTGGGCCTCCACCATTTTCAATTTCACAGTACTAGGCAGCTGCTTAGAAGATGCCATACCTGGTGTTTCTTGGCACGGTTTAGAGGAGGCTGGGTTTTTATGAAGCTGGAAATTTTGCATCACTTGACCTTTCCTAATAATGATGGTGAACAACCCTAACAGGCTAATTAAGTTCTGAAACCTTGGTCAAAGTTATATGAGCGCACAAATCTCCAAGGGTGCCTAAACCTTTGCATTGGCCTATTTTCCTTTTTGTAATTTTTAGAGTAAAAAAATGACAATATACAGTATATATATATTATATATCCTAAAATGCAAAGGAAATGTGTCATCTATTATCTTTAGGTCTTTTAGAGATCATTTCATCTTCAACTTGCTTAACTGTTCACAATAACAGTTATTTTGACCAAACTTTTACATGCTACTGTATAGTGAAGTGTCAGTAAAATGAAATAGAATTCTAAAAAATTTTTCACTGCAGCTTTTTTTTTATACTGCCTGGTGGTATGGCTGTTACACTGCATGTATTTTACCAACCGTTGTCACTTTTTAAAATATACTGATATTATTTATTGCAATTCACCCAAATGTACTACAAAAAAAGTTACCTTTTAATGAGAATCTGTCTGATCGATTCTCCCCCAACAAACTGTTTACGGTATATGGTCGTGTTCTCTGAAAGATAATGTCATCCACATCTTTACTTCAATCTGTTGTTCCATGACTGAAATATCATGGTTTTCTTTAATATACAAATGAAGTTAAAGTGCTCTGATCATGCCCAGAGCACTTTAGCTTCATTTGCTTATACAGTTAAAAAGTAATATAATTCTTTTAGGGAGCAACAGATTGTATCAGTAATACACAATATATTTTCAGAGAGCAATATGACCATATAAACAGTTTGGTCGAGGGGTGGTGATGGATTCTGAAAGAATCTCTTTAAATAAAAATGTAAAAAAATTTTAATGCTTCCCATAAGCGTTTCTTTTGTTACCTGCAAATATCTCCATTTGGATCTGCAAATGTGAAAGATACAACTGGGTTCTTCATCAAATCTGTGATGATGCTTGACTTGGGAGGAATATATAAGTAAGGAACTCCAGTACTATTATCCATAGGACCATCACTGGTTAACAGCACCTGCCCAAAAGGTACTCCTTGTATCTAAGAATAGGGTAAAAGAAGGGGATACATACCAGTTATATACATAATGTTAGATCAATTCTATGGTTTGTACTTTACAGTGTAGACTTACGATGTAATGCTCTACCTTTGTTTTTATTAATGTATATATTGATTTCTATTGGAACCCAGATAGAAGGTAAAATTAGTTACCCTTTAAAAGGGTCCACCAGTAAAATATTGTTTTAGCCATGCATTGATTAAAAATGATAAATCGAGCTATACTCATTTTCCAACACCAAAGAATCCAGTGCAGGCCGTGTCAGAGGTCTTTACTGGTGTCTGCCCTCTTCGTAAGCCACAGCACTGCTGCAGTCTGTAATTGGCTGCAGTGGTCAGGTGACTAGAGGAGTGCGTCATCAAAGAAACATCTAAATTACAGGCTGCAGCGGTGCTGTGACTTTTCAGACTCTTAATTCTGGAGATGGCGGAGTGACGATCACTGGATCCACAGGGGGTGCTGGAAGGTGGATATGCCTCCATTTATTATTTTAATCAATCCATGCCTAAAATAAACTTTAATAATTCTCACTATTGAACTATATTTCTAGTTGATAATTTATTTTCCAATGTGTTGAAGAAGGGTTTTTCTAGGTTAAAAAATAAAACATTGGGCCCAGTGGCAAACATAATAACAGACCGATCGCTCACTGATGAATTCCCCATGGTCCTGCACTGGCATTCTTGATTTACCATATTGCAGTGATGATGTCCCTGACTATAAATGTGACCACTACAGTGAAGCACTGACGTCAACAGTGCTGCAGTAATGATGTCCCTCACTACCAACATGAGGGTCCCAGTTGTGCTGCGGGTACTTGGGATGCCATTGGTGCAACAGAGTAAACATATACTGGTGGGAGCAGTGGCACTGAGAAGTGGGGAATTTATCAGGCCCTTAATTTTTTTTTGCAATTCTATTTCCCAACCCACCCGACTTGGGTCAATTTCTCTTATCCTGAGCAATGCGTTAAAGGGGTATTCCATTCAGCTTTTAAATTTGACATCAGCAAGACATGGTTGGTTGGAAAGCAATAGAAGGAATTCTCACTCTTGGGCTCTGCTCCACGCCACTGCACTGCCACTTTGGCAGCCTTTGCATGAAAATGATAATGTCTCTAACCAACATTGTCCTGACTACCTTGGCTGCTACTTGGATACAGCATAACCAACAGTGATGATCGGTGACATCATCCCTTACAACAATGGCTTGTTGCTGTTAAGTTTAAAAAGAGTTAAAGTGATGGTCCAAAGTACACCTGGCTATAGGGAAGCACTGCCAGATCCTACAGGAATTTAACCCTGCTGAGGGTTGCCTTCCCCAGCCTATCCCCAGGCAGCTGGGCCGGACTGGCCATCTGGTAATTCTTTCAAATGCCAGAAGGGCCTGTCTGGTCATGGGCTGCCTTGTCTGCTATATTGTTAACAGAATCGGCATTTTCAAGACACCCATACTGTTAAGAGTAGTGATGAGCGAGTGTACTCATTGCTCGGGTGACCTCCGAGTATTTGTTAGTGTTCGGAGATTAATTTTTTAGCGCGGCAGCTGAATGATTTACAGCTATTAGCCAGCTTGATTACATGTGGGGATTCCCTAGCAACCAGGCAACCCCCACATGTACTTAGCCTGGCTAATAGCTGCAAATCATTCAGCTGAGGCGATGAAAACTTAATCTCCGAACACTAACAAATACTCGGAGGTCACTCGAGCATGTTCAGGAAAACCCGAGCAATGAGTAACATCGCTCATCACTAGGTAAGAGTTGTGATGGAGCACAAAGTCACTGACTCTGTCACAAACCCCAGCAGGCCACGGGTATCATTAGAAATATTGGTCTTGTAAAATATCTTCCTTTCCTCCATCCAGTGTAATATTAGTAATATACCTCATCTGGTTCCGGGGATGGGGACAACATGGGCCTGTGTGATTTCGAATGCCAGGACTGATTTTCAGCCCCAGTCCCTACCTGCCAGGCAGCAACGGCTATATTAGACAGCTTCTCCCACCTCTCTTTGCCTTATCGTTGTTTCCCAGTTTCTTCTCCCTGGATCCTGTAGGTGCCTGTTTGTTCTGCCTCTCCTACTACTCGGCTTGTATACCATTTATCCTCACCTCTCTGCTCCTGACCTTGGCTACATATACTGAACCTGTGCTGCTTGTCCTGACCTCGAATTGTCTGACTACGCTTTTGCCTCTGTCCTCCTGTCACTCTGAACTTTGTCTATGACCCTCCGGTCAGCTGCAGCAGAGCTGGGGACTGCCCTGGAGTGGTGCCTGTCTATCGGCAGCCGAGCCTATCTTCACCATCAGAGGCCTTAGTGAAGATCCGGTAAACACTTAGTCACACCCCTCCAGGGTAAACCCGGCTCGTGGCGCAGTGGATCCACACCTTCCACTCTGCCGTTTAATTTAATGCCATAACCTAATCTGTTTTTTAATACACTTTGATTAAAAATTCCCTTTCCTTCCCTAACTACACAATCTAACAGCTTGACGACACTTGCGGGGGCAGCGCTGATCTTTGAATGCTGGGTATTCTTACTGACATTGCTCTCTGTTTCCGGCTCGTTACTGATGATCTGAGACAGCAATAAAGCGTACTGTCATTGTGCACACTCAAAATCGCACAGGGACTAGCCCAGCCCATACGTAGCTTCTGCCCCCTGATGATGCTTCATTTACGCATCCCAGCATGCACTGGAGATGCGTCATCAAAAAGTAAACTGTAAGAAAAAAAAAAAGAAAATCAATTAGATAGGGTATTTAGGGAAGGATAGGGAATTTTTAATTAAAGTATATTAGAAAATGGCATTAAATTAGTAGGGATTTAGGATGAAAATGAATTTGTAGTTCGGAGCACCCCTTTATGAACCCTTTTAAAAGCCCTTCTTAAAGCACCACTCCAACGTTATTTTTTATTACACCACTGGAGTGGTGATTCAAATGTAATTCCCATGTCTCATTTCATATTCACCTGCCATCGCCTTCATCATTTTCCAGCGTCGCCCCAGTTGGTCTGTGGCGAAAAGTGACCTGCTGGCAGCTGCAGTGTTTTATGGAGCTGCGCAGAGGTCACTTTTCAATACAAAACTATGAGAGCCTCGTTCTGGCTCTCATAGACTTGCATTGAGTTTGTGACGTAGCTTCTAACTTCTGGCCAGTCAGAAGCTGCGCTCATAAGATGGTGTTGTGGGACTTACATATAAAGCGCCACTACAGCTGAAAAAAGCAATGCTGGAGTGGTATTTTAAAGGGGTATTCCCATCTCCAAGATCCATTCTCAATATGTAGTAGGTGTAATAATAATATTAGCAAATACCTCCAATTAGAAATGTAGTATAGTTTTCTTGATTCGCTATGTCTCTTTCCTCATATGCAGGGCATTGCAAGACCTAAGATATCCATGATTACGACTAGAGTTGAGGGAATATGTTCGGATTTGGACGCAGAGTCTGAATTTGCCATATTCATGCCATATTCGTACCCTATTTGTGCAGAATTTATGTTTGTTGATTGGTTCCGAACATTTTCGGTAATTTTTACTCCCATTGTCAACAATGATGTTCGGCTGTGTTCGGCGAATATTGCAAAAACAATATTCGCTCCGATAGTAATTGAAACCGAATTTTGAAAAATTCACTCAACTCTAGTTAGCCGCTTAACGACCAGGGGTATAATTGGTTTTTCATTTTTGTTTTTTGCTCCCCTTCTTCCCAGAGCCATAACTTTTTATTTTTTAGTCAAAGTGGCTTGTTTTTTTGTGGGACAAGTTGTACTTTTGAATGACACCATTGGTTTTACCATGTCGTGTAACAGAACAAAAAATTCCAAGAGCGATGAAACTGGAAAAAAAGTGCAATCCCACAATTTTTTTTTGCTTGCCTTTTACTAGGTTCACTAAATGCTAAAACTGAAATTCCATTATGAGTCTCCAGGTCATTACGAGTTCATAGACACCAAACATGTCTAGATTCTTTTTTATCTAAGTGGTGAAAAAAAAATCCAAACTTTGTTAAAAAAATAAAAATATTGCGCCATTTTCCGATACCCATAGCGTCTCCATTTTTCGGGATCTAGAGCTGGGTGAGGGCTTAGTTTTTGCGCACCAATCTAACGTTTTTATTGATACCATTTTGGTGTGTATACGATCTTTTGTTTGCAGCGACCAAAAAATGTAACTCTTGCGTTTTGATTTTTTTTCTTACTACGCCGTTTACCGATTGGATTAATTCTTTTTATATATTGATAGATCGGGCGATTATGAATGTGGTGATACTAAATATGTGTATATTTGATTTTTTTTAAACTTTTTACTTGCTTCAATAGTCTCCATGGGAGGCTAGAAGCTGCAGTTGTCCGATTGCCTCTGCTACATAGAGCAGGACTGCAGATATGCTCACTTGCCACCAGGCAGCGCTCATAGCGATCCATCAATGACAACCACAAGGGTCTCCTTCTGACCCTGGGTTGTCATGCCAATCCAACGGCGACTCACGGTAATGTGACACCGGCGCCAATGGGAGGAGATAATCACGTGCTTCCTGCGCGTGCATGTTAAATGCCGCTGTCAGAGTTTGACAGCGGCATTTAACATGTTAACAGCTGTGGGTGAATCGTGATTCCACCTGCGGCTGTTACGGGCACATGTCAGCTGATCAGATCAGCTGTCATGTGCCGGAAAAGGTGCAGAGCTCATCGCCGAAGCATGCACCAAACGGGACAGGTGTCCAATGATGGACTATGTCCGTCATTGGACGTTAAGGGGTTAAGACCACTACCAACTAACTAACTGTCACTATATAAGTGGTCGTAAATATGGATACCGTATATACTCGCGTATAAGCCGACCCGAGTATAAGCCGAGGCCCCTAATTTTGCCACAAAAAACTGGGAAAACTTACTGACTCGAGTATAAGCCTAGGGTGGGAATTGCTGCAGCTACTGGTAAATTTCAAAAATAAAAATAGATACCAATAAAAGTAAAATTAATTGAGACACCAGTAGGTTAAATGTTTTTGAATATCCATATTGTATCAGGAGCCCCATATAATGCTCAATACAGTTCATGATGGGCCCCATAAGATGCTCCACACAAACAATATGCCCAATATAATGCTGCACAAAGGTTAATAATAGCCCCATAAGATGCTCCATATTAAAATATGCCCCGTATAATGCTGCACAAAAGGTTAATGATGCACCCATAAGATGCTCCATAGAAAAATATGCCCCATAGAATGCTCCATAAAAGTTGATGGCCCTATAAGATGCTCCATAGAGTAATATGCCCCATATAATGCTCCATAAAGGTTGATGGCCCCATAAGATGCTCCATAGAATAATGTGCCCCATATAATGCTGTAATAAAAAAAATGACATACTCAACTCTCGTCGCTGGGGGCCAGGTGCTGGTGTCCTGAGCAGGTGGAGACACCGGCGTGCTATGGGGGCCAGATGCCGGAGTCACCACTGGCTGAGGCCCCCGGCACTTGCAATATTCACCTGTCCCCGTTCCAACACCGCACGCCGCTGTGTCTTCTGGCTCTCTGCAGTGACTGTTCAGGCAGAGGGTGCGCACTAACCACGTCATCGTGCCCTCTGACCTGAACGTCACAGCCAGAGGACGCGGAAGAAAGAGCCTGGCGGTGGAATGGGTCAGGTGAATATAGCATGGCTCACCCTCCCCCGTCATACTCACCCGCCTGGCGCAGTCTCTGCACTTTCCTGCTTCTCTGTTGTCTCGGGGCGGCAGCTTCTTCCAGTGCTGAGTGGTCACATGGTACGGCTCATTAAAGTAATAAATATGCACTCCACGCCTATGGGAGTGGAGTCGCGTGTATATTCATTACTTTAATGAGCGGTACCACGTGACCGCTGAATACAGGAGACCATCTGAGAAGCAGGCCGCGGGTACCGAGGCAGGCCGAGAGAACTAACAGGCTGAATGGGAAGCAGGCACCTGGTCTGACAAGACTGACCCCAACGTAGAATGTCTCCGGTTCGCCAGTCCAGGATGGGTTCGTGAGTTCTCAACCACGGAAGTCCCAGAAGGAACGTATGGGACAATGAGGGCAGCATGTAGAAGGCTATCTTCTCTCGGTGTAAGGCTCCAATTTGAAGTTCCACTTCCTCGGTGACCAGATCAAAGCTCTCCCGCAAAGGCTGACTGTCGACTGAAGCTATCTGCCTAGGAGTCTCCAGGGATCTGACCGGAATCCCAAATTTTCTGGCCGCCTTAGGTGAAACAAAGTTCCCAGCCGCTCCCAAATCAATATAGGCCTCCTCAGAGAAGTGACTAAAACCCAAATGCAATAAAACAGAGAGGATAAGAGGAGGAGAGGAATCACTGCTACCTAGAGAGACCTCTCATACCTGCCCTAGGCGGAGGCGTTTCCCGACCTTTGAGGACAGGAACGCAGTAGATGGGTGGCGCTGCCGCAGTAAGAACAAAGACCCTGTGCGAGTCTCTCTTTGCGGCGCTTTTCTGCCGGTTTGAGACGGTCTACTTGCATAGGCTCAGGAGCTGAAATGGAAGAAGCAGAAGCGGGATGAGAGTAGGAGAGACTACGTGTAGCTGAAGTCAAACGGAGAGGTCTCCTCTCCCTGGCAGATTCACGGGAGTGCTCCTGGAAGCGTAGATCAATGCGAGTCGCCAATGAGATTAGATCATCTAAAGACGTAGGTGTGTCTCGACCTGACAACTCGTCCTTAATCCGGGATGACAGACCTCGCCAAAAAGCTCCCACCAGAGCCTCATTGTTCCACCCTAGCTCAGAGGACAAAGTACAGAAACGTATGGCGTACTGGCCAAGAGAGAGAGCCCTGGTGGAGGTTAAAGAGGGACTCGGTGGTATGCAGCATCAATAGTAAAAAGATGTAATGTTAAAAATAATAAAAAAACAAAAAACCTTCTATTCCCACCTTCCATCGACGCGTGCGGCTGCCACCAGCTTCCATTCCCAGAGATGAATTGCGAAATTACCCAGAAGACTTAGCGGTCTCGCAACCAGGCAACCCCCACATGTACTCAGCCTGGCTAGTAGCTGTAAATCATTCAGCTGCCGGTGATGAAAACTAAATCTCCAAGCAGTCATAAATACTCGGAGGTCACCCGAGCATACTCGGGAAAACCCGAGCAACGAGTACTCTCGCTTATCACTGTATTATCTATCTTACTATCTATATTATATCTATTTATCTTTTATTTATCTAATATCTTTCTACTATATATATATATATAAATATATACACACATACAGTATATATCTATATTTTTTATGTAATTTATGACAACTAGCTTTAATTTACATAGAGCATTATAGCATGTAACAGATTATGTTAAAAATGCGTTGCATACGGATGGCATATGCATGAAATATGGATGCTAAGCAAGAAAAAAATAGCACACTCGCATGATCTACAGAATGACATGCAAATGACCCTCATAGAACTTTTCGGGATGAACATTGGAGTGATTTTTTATATGTAAATATGAGCAAACCCTAACATAGATGTTTTCACCAGTGTTACAAATAGTCTGCTCTGCTGTATAAGGGTATGTTTCCCTGGTATGTTTCCGGCCATCCTGAACGTGGACACGTACCCGAAGTAGCATATTCTTTACATTTCCTTCAGACTGCTCATGTTTTGTGAAATTATCATTTTTTGGCAAATAAAACGTAAAGGTAAAACAACCTAGTAATGAATGTATAAACATATGATATATGTCTAACATTAAAGGACGGTTGCTTCATATACGCATCTTTCTGGCAGCTAACCACTGTTGAGGCTGTAAAACAAAAGACATAACTGTACAGCAGAAGTAGACCAAGACAATGAACTCTGATCAGGGATGTATGAATGCAACCGCACATTGCAGACACAAAGCACTTACAGTCTCCTGGGTGGAAAGCGTTGCTAGGGTCCCCCATTTGCTTTTGTGGGCTAATATTCTGGCATTTGTGAGCAGTCTGTTCTGGAGGGCAGTTAGAGAAGAAGAGCTCTCTGTGACAGTACTGCTCCCCCTCTTGTAGGAGAACATCCTGGATGGATGTTTGGTCACATCAGGCCCTGGCCTGGATTTCATCTCCCTCTCCTCTTTGTAAGCTGAAGCTGGATAGCTCTGCTTCCACATGCTGATTGTGTCTTCCAATAGTGCTGGTAAAGCATCTTCGGTGGATGAGCTGTCCAATTCTTCTTCCACCTCATTGGTGACTGACCATGAAACCGAATTGACAATCACATAGCCGTGAGAATAATACAGTAAGCATGCCACCAGCCAAAGCATGTAAAATGCACAGGCAGTTGTTTTGCAGTAGAAGCTGGATTCAGACATTTTGTGCCTGGCAAATGATGCTGGATTCTACATTCCTATTGCCAAGCAAAGGAGGTGTTTTCTCCTGCAAATCCGTGAGCACCATCTACTGGCCAGATTTTAGTTCTGGCCTATGTCATGCAGAACACTTTTTCACTTATATATTTTTCACTTTCTCCAAACAATATTAGTAGTCAATTAAGAAAAAAAGTCTTAAATATCTTAAACTGTCCATAGACATAATCATTCTGTATAATTCCTTCTTAATAATTCCAAAAAATCTTGACAAATGTAACACACTAAAAGTAAACCAAAACAATGTATCAGAAAAACTTAGTGATGTACGTGTTATACAATGCAATTGTAGGGATAAGTAGTACACGTCAAATACATTCCGCGCTATATTTGATGAAGTGGATTTCTTTAGCCAACATGTAGTGTACGTTGGGAGTATACGTCAGCAAGCTTTTACAACAGAGCACAGCGTCAAAATGAGAAAACAAATCCAGAAAGTCATCCTGTCTGATTTGGTAAGATTTATTTTGCAAATTATGGTGAAAAATAAGTATTTGGTCATTAACAAAAGTTCATCTCAATATTTTGTTATATATCCTTTGTTGGCAATGATAGAGGTCAGACGTTTTCTGTAAGTCTTCACAAGGTTGGCACACACTGTTGGTGGCATGTTGGCCCATTTCTCCATGCAGGTCTCCTCTTAGACCAGTTATGTTTTAGGCCTGTCGCTCGGCAACACGGACTTTCAACTCCCTCCAAAAGTTTTCTATGGGGTTGTGATCTGGAGACTGGCTAGGCCACTCCAGGACCTTCATATGCTTCTTACAAAGCCACTCCTTTGCTGCCCTGGCAGTGTGCTTGGGATCATAATCATGCTGAAAGACCCATACACGTTTCACCTTCAATGCCCTTGCTGATGGAAGGAGGTTTGCACTCAAAATCTCATGATACATGGCCCCATTCATTCTTTCATGTACATGGATCAGTCCTCCTGGTCCCTTTGCAGAGAAACAGACCCAAAGCATGATGTTGCCACTCCCATGCTTCACAGTAGGTATGGTGTTTTTGGATGCAACTCAGCATTCTGTCTCCTCCAAACACAACGAATTTTGTTTCAACCAAAAAGTTCTAGTTTGGTTTCATCAGACCATATGACATTCTCCCTATACTCTTCTGGATAATCCAAATGCTCTCTAGCAAACTTCAGATGGGCCCAGACATGTAATGGCTTAAGCATGGGGACACATCTGGCACTGCAGGATCTGAATCTCTGGTGGCCTAGTGTGTTACTGGTGGTAGCTTTTGTTACAGTGGTCCCAGCTCTATGCAGGTCATTCACTAGGTCCCTCCGTGTGGTTCTGGGATTTTTGATTTTGACCCCATGGGGTGAGATCTTGCATGGAGCCCCAGATCGAGGGAGATTATCAGTGGTCTTGTATGTCTTCCATTTTCTTATTATTGCTCCCACAGTTGATTTCATCACACCAAGCTGCTTGCCAATTGCAGATTCAATCTTCCCAGCCTGGTGCAGGGCTACAAAAGCCATCAAACAAAGAAGACCTGCTTAAATTTTTGTGCCAGGAGCAGTGTGAAAGACTGGTGGGAAGCATGCCAAGACGCATGAAAGCTGTGATTAAAAATCATGGTTATTCCACAAAATATTGAATTCTGAACTCTTCCTGAGCTAACACATTAGTATTGTTGTTTCTAAATGATTATGAACTTGTTTTCTTTGCATTATTTGAGGTATGAAAGAACTGTTTTTTTTATTTCGACCACTTATCCTTTTCAGAAAAAAAATACAAAATTTATTAGAAATTCGGAGACATGTTAGAATAAACGAAAAATGTACATTTTATTCAAAAATATACCTATAAAGAGAAAAATCAGACAAACTGAACATTTTAACACCTACAAGAGAAAAAAATGAGCAAATACCCGCTGTAAATACCGTAAGTAAAAAGCAAAAAGTGCATCTAAATAACACAGAGTTTTAGTAAAACTGTTTTGATCAAAAATAGCATAAAAGCCATCCCACCACGACAAGATAGCTTTGATCGGGACAGTCCTACACTGTCTAATATTAAAAACCTTACCATGTGTCAATGTTGACCTCAGTGTGAATAAGGGCAGACAACAGGACTGGGCCCAACCAGTAGAACAGCAGCCTGGGGGAGCTTTATATACAATTTCCAGCTCAGAAAAGGGTGGCCACACCCCAGCTTGCACAGAATGCAATTTTGACAGCTTATCCTTTTCGGAAAAAAAAATAATTTATTGGTTGGAAATTCGGAGACATGTTGTCAGTAGTTTGTAGAATAAATGAAAAATGTACATTTTATTAAAAAATAGACATATAAAGAGAAAAATCAAACTGAACATTTTGCACTGGTCTCTTAATTTTTGCCAGAGCTGTATATATATATATACACTCACCGGCCACTTTATTAGGTACACCATGCTAGTAACGGGTTGGACCCCCTTTTGCCTTCAGAACTGCCTCAATTCTTCGTGGCATAGATTCAACAAGGTGCTGGAAGCATTCCTCAGAGATTTTGGTCCATATTGACATGATGGCATCACACAGTTGCCGCAGATTTGTCGGCTGCACATCCCAAAGATGCTCCATACAAGGCAGGATGGATCCATGCTTTCTTGTTGTTTACGCCAAATTCTGACCCTACCATCCGAATGTCGCAGCAGAAATCGAGACTCATCAGACCAAGCAACGTTTTTCCAATCTTCTACTGTCCAATTTCGATGAGCTTGTACAAATTGTAGCCTCAGTTTCCTGTTCTTAGCTGAAAGGAGTGGTACCCGGTGTGGTCTTCTGCTGCTGCAGCCCATCTGCCTCAAAGTTCGACGCACTGTGCGTTCAGAGATGCTCTTAGGCCTACCTTGGTTGTAACGGGTGGCGATTTGAGTCACTGTTGCCTTTCTATCAGCTCGAACCAGTCTGCCCATTCTCCTCTGACCTCTGGCATCAACAAGGCATTTCCGCCCACAGAACTGCCGCTCACTGGATTTTTTTTCTTTTTCGGACCATTCTCTGTAAACCCTAGAGATGGTTGTGCGTGAAAATCCCAGTAGATCAGCAGTTTCTGAAATACTCAGACCAGCCCTTCTGGCACCAACAACCATGCCACGTTCAAAGGCACTCAAATCACCTTTCTTCCCCATACTGATGCTCGGTTTGAACTGCAGGAGATTGTCTTGACCATGTCTACATGCCTAAATGCACTGAGTTGCCGCCATGTGATTGGCTGATTAGAAATTAAGTGTTAACAAGAAGTTGGACAGGTGTACCTAATAAAGTGGCCAGTGAGTGTATATATATATATATATATATATATATATATATATATATATATATATATATATATATACACAAAAGTAGTAAAAAGAAGGCAGCACTCCAAGACTTTCCTTGGGCTTGAAAAAGGCTCATGGAGCCGAAACGTCGCGCAGTGATGTGGGTCGATTAAAACTTCACATTTTTTCTACTGGAAAGTCTTGGAGTGCTGCCTTCTTTTTACTACTTTTGTATACATCTTGGATAGATGAGTGGACCATTCTGTCCGGGGGGCCAGGCACCCACCATTGGTGAGCATTGTGCTGTTCCATTTTTTCCCTATATATATATATATATATATATATATATATATATATATATATATATATATACTGTATATATATATATACTGTATATATATATATATATATATATATATATATATATATATATGTACTGCTCAAAAAAATAAGGGGAACTCTAAAATCCCACATCCCAGATATCACTGAATTAAATATTCCACTTGCAAATCTTTGTTCATTACATAATGGAATGCATTGAGAAAAATAAAACATAAAAATGGTCAATGTAAATCAAAATTAATATCCCATGGAGGTCTGAATGGAATGATACTGAAAATCAAAGTGGAAAATCAAATTACAGGCTGATCCAACAACAATGGAAATGCCTCAAGACATGGAAATGATGCTCAGTAATGTATGTCGCCACCAAGTGCTTGTATGACCTCCTTACAATGCCTGGGCATGCTCCTAATGAGGCGGCGGACGGTCTCCTGAGGGATCTCCTCCCAGACATAGACTAAAGCGTCCGCCAAGTCCTGAACAGTCTGGTGTTGGTGGATGGTGCGAGACATGATGTTCCAGATGTGTTCAATCAGATTCAGGTCTGGGGAATGGGCAGGCTAGTCCATAGCTTCAATGCCTTCATCTTGCAGGAACTGCTGACACACTCCAGCCACATGAGGTCTGGCATTATCCTGCATTAGGAGGAACCCAGGGCCAACTGTACCAGCATATGGTCTCACAAGGGGTCTGAGGATCTCATCTCGGTACCTAATGGCAGTCAGGCTACCTCTGGCGAGCACATGGAGGGATGTGTGGCTCTCCAAAGAAATGCCACCCCTCACCATTACTGACCCACTGCCAAACCCGTTATGCTGAAGGATGTTGCAGGCAGCATAACGCTCTCCACGGCGTCTCCAGACTCTGTCATGTCTGTCACATGTGCTCAGTGTGAACCTACGTTCATCTGTGAAGAGCACAGGGTGCCAGTGGCAAATTTGCCAATCCTGGTGTTCTGCCAAGTATCTTGCACGGTCTTGGACTGTGAGCACAACCCCCATATGTGGATGTCGGGCAATCAGACCATCCTCATGGAGTTGGTTTCTAACCGTTTGTGCAGACACATGCATATTTGTGGCCTGCTGGAGGTCATTTTGCAGGGCTCTGGCAGTGCTCCTCCTGTTCCTCCTTGCACAAAGGTTGAGATAGCGGTCCTGCTGCTGGGTTGTTGCCCTCCTACGACCCTCTCCACATCTCCTGGTGTACTGGCCCGTCTCCAACCTCTGGAGACTACGCTGACAGGCACAGCAAACCTTCTTGCCATAGCTCGCATTGATGTGCCATCCTGGATGAGCTGCACTACCTGAGCCACTTGTGTGGGTTGTAGAGTCCGTCTCATGTTACCTCGAGTGTGAAAGCACAGCCAACATTCAAAAGTGACCAAAATATCATCCAGAAAGCATTGGTACTGAGATGTGGTCTGTGGTCCCCACCTGCAGATCCACTCCATTATTGATTGTGTCTTGATAATTGCCAATAATTTCCATCTGTTGTCTATTGAATTTGCATAACAGCATGAGAAATTGATTGTCAAACAGTGTTGCTTCCTAAGTGGACACTTTGATTTCACAGAAGTTTAATTTACTTGGAGTGATATTCTATTGTTTAAGTGTTCCCTTTATTTTTTTGAGCAGTGTATATATATATATATATATATACTGTATATATATACACTAGATGGAGGCCTGATGCTTTCGCATCGTGAGGTTGCAATGTCACGATGGGGGCAGGCTTTGCAGCATTGAGAATCTCTCCCCCCATGTGCTCACCCACCTATCCACTCTCTTTCCTCATGTGCTGACCTCCCATCTGTGCTGTCTTCTTTAACCTGTCTACCCCATGTGCTATTCTCCTTGTCTGCTGTCTCTCTCCTTCCTGTGCTTTGTTCTCCCCTCATGTGCTGTCCCGTTTGAGCTGTCTCCCCCCTGTGCCCTGTCTCTCTCACCTCTGTGCAATCTCTCTCTCCCCATCTGCTGTCTTCTCTCATGTCATCTCTTCTTTTACCTGTGTAATACTGACATTACAGCAGGAGATCGCAGAGGATACATTTTATGAGGTAAAATATTGTTTAAAAACAGTCAGTGAAATATTTTACCTGACAAAATGAATCCTCTGTGATCCCCTGCTGTAATGTCAGTATTGTCTTTTGCTTACTCCCCTTCCCAGGAGATGTGGTATGCTCCATACACGGTCAGACACAGAAAAATTTTTAAATGAATTTTCGTTCGTGGAAACCCCCTTTAATGTGACCGGCTTCCTCTGCCTGTAGACACGTCGCGCATCTGCTGCCGGGATCAGCTGAATGATTGTGTGTGGTGCATACGGCGTATACAATGTGTGTGTGTGTGTGTGTGTGTGTGTGTGTGTGTGTGTGTGGTGCGTACGGATTGTACAGTGTGTGTTTGTGGTGTGTATGGTGTATACAGTGTGTGTGTGTGTGTGTGTGTGGTGTGTCCGTATTCCGCTGGTGGTACAAGAGGCTAGTACTAGCAGCAGTTTCTATATTGAGAAACTCATCACTTGGGTATCCCAATATGGCTGTCAGTGAACTTCCGCCACTTTGAATTCTGGGATCTGGACACCTCTGGACGGAACAGGATGTGAAGACATTACAAGGTAAGTATATATTAAGGTGTCAATGTATACCGCCCCAAGAGATGGATACATACATGCTAGGAGCTGTCTTCTAATATACATTAAATGCCATGGTGTACAGCTAATATTGGCAGACCCCATGTCTGTTATAGGACCCGCATCACACTTACAACTGTATCTGCATCCTGGGTGCATTTCCAGTTGAAACCAATGATGGTATCAAGAGGGTGTAATTTCCCCCTGGGAGACCTGGAGTTAGAAGGTCACAACGGGAAATAAATCGCTGCTCCTCTTTAGAAACGGTGTGATTTGTGTCCTATTTTAAATTGATTTCCTTCCATCAGCGCTGAAAGGCTTAAGGACTCTTTCCATGCTGTCTGGGAACATACAGGTGGTTTCTCTTCAGCTGCAGCTGCTGACATCACCTCTTCTCCCTATATATACTAGCTCTGGGCATTTCCTCCTTGCCATTAAAAGAATCTTCTTCCTAGAAAGTGTTGAGCTGTGTAGTTGGAGTTGGTAGTAGTCATTGGAGAGTTTTTTGTGCAGTAGAGTTTATCCAGTTGTCCTTATTCCTATTTGGTTTGTTTATTCATCCCTTTTCCTACAGGGACAGTTTTAGGTCCTTCACCCCTACTCCAGACAGTCTCATCGTGACAGCTGAATCAGGAAGCTGTCATCTCTCTCCCCCATCATTTTCGCAATTAAGTATCTACATCTTGCCCGGTGTGCACACCTTCCAACCTCACGCTACACAGATCAGAGCAGAAGGGGAACAGGGAGATTTTTTTTTAAAGTAGATCAATGCATACATTGTGGGGTCATTATGCTATTTGGAGGGCCATGTTGGGGCCTTCATACTGTTTGGATGGCTATGTGGGGGGATCTTATACTGTTTGAAGGGATATGCGGGCCATTGTACTTTTTGGAAGGCTATGTGGGCCAATATCCTGTTTAGAGTGCTGTGTGGGGGTATTATACTATTTGGAGGGCTATGTGGGGGCCATTATACTGTTTGAAGGGCTATGTGGGGGGTCATTTTACTGTTTGGAGGGCTATTGGAGGGATCATTATACTGTTTGGGGACCAGTTTACTGTTTGGAGGACTAAGTGGAGGGCCATTTATATTTTGGAGGGCTAACTGAGGGACCATTTTATAGAATAGACAGCCATTATACTATATGGGGGCATCATACTGTATGGAGGGCTGTGTGGGGGCCATCATACAGTTTGGGAGAAATGTGTAAAGGCCATCCTGCTGTGTGTGGACATTTACATACGCCCCTGATTAAATGTGCACTTCAAACGTAGTGTGAGCATTCTTTAAAAAGACAAATGGAACAAGGAGGCTGTGGTGGGGTTACCGCAACAGAGGGGAGCCAGAAAACCGCAGCGTCTGATTACTCTTACTCCTGCGCTACAAAGAAGCACTTCACCTTTTTAAATGGTGTTAATTTTTTTGGCAGAACACGGGTTAATCGGCCATGTTGGGAGTTCTGGGAGTCTGAGCTCTCAGCTGAGCTCAGGTTAGCCACTCCCATCCCCTTTATAATCTGGGTCCTGTTTGAAACACATGGTCAGAGCTAGCTTATGCTGCATGTCTTGGAGGAGAGGTGTTTATATGAGAAGGAGTTTGGAGGAGTTATCAGTGACTGTTGTGTGGGTTTGTAAGTGTGATAATTCCCTTCCCTCCTCTTACTTTGGTTTTTCCCCATACTCCACTCCCCGGTGCATTCCTCTGTTGTACAGTATGTAAGTGAATATTTGTATGCCTGGTATTTTCAGTTACCCTTGTTCATGTTGCCTTGTTCGTCGGGGTTGGTTTAATGCGGTGCACGGCAGCTCCCCTCTTCCCTGGGTGGGGAAAGAGAACAGACAGAGGGCTGATTCAGGAGATAAGGCAAGAATGGAAACCCCGGTGTGGAGAAACTGGGGGTCGACGGGCGTCCAAGTCTGCTAGCCGGAAATGCATGGACCAGGGATTGTCCTGCCGAACGCCCGCTCTCCTGTTAACGTGGGCATATCGCTACTCAGACAACAGGGTGAGGGTAAAACGGTGTGGCAATGCTTTATTCAACCACAAAACAGGCAGATAACCCACCTGACAGTCCTAGCCAAATTCCCCAAGATGGTGCACATTACAGAGTCTCACCCTTCCGCTGACCTGCCGGAATAATGGCAGATGTTACATTAGAGCTCCCAGGGTCGGCTACCCCACTTGTAGTACACTGTTGTGATCCTAATGGCAGAGGATCTCAGGGTCTTCAGCAAAGTCTGCAAACATAAAAACTAGCTCTTAGGGAGGTGGTAACTGAGCTGACCACATACCTGATCCTAGCCCACAAATAATAGCAGCCGGGGAACGTGCCTACGTTGGTTCTAGACGTCTCGCACCAGCCGGAGATCTAACTAACCCTTTCAGAGAAAATACAGACCTCACTTGCCTCCAGAGAAAGATACCCCAAAGTAGATACAGGCCCCCAACAAATAATAACGGTGAGGTAAGAGGAAAGGACAAACGTAAGTATGAACTAGATTCAGCAAAGAGAGGCCCACTAAATAATAGCAGAAATATAGAAAGCGGACTTATGTGGTCAGCGAAAAACCCTACTAAAATATCCACGCTGAATATCCAAGGACCCCCGTACCGACTAACGGTATGGGGGGAGAATATCAGCCCCCTAAGAGCTTCCAGCAAAATCAGGAATCACATTATGAACAAGCTGGACAAAAAACAGAATAATACAAATAAACAAAAAACAAGAAAGCAGGACTTAGCTTATGTTGCAAAAATCAGGACCAGTAGACAAGAGCAACCAGACAAGGACTGATTACATGGATGCCAGGCAATGGACTAAGACTCCAGGAAGTTTAAATAGAAACACCCAGAGTCTTAACGAACAGGTGACTACAAACCTGAGGAAAGAGAATCCAAGAGCCATACCGCGAGTGACCACAAGAGGGAGCCCAAAAGTATAGTTCATAACAGTACCCCCCCTTTAAGGAGGGGTCACCGGACCCTCACTACGACCACCAGGGCGATCAGGATGGGCAGCGTGAAAAGCACGAACCAAATCGGCCGCATGAACATCAGAGGCGACCACCCAGGAATTATCCTCCTGTCCATAGCCCTTCCATTTGACCAGATACTGAAGCCTCCGTCTAGAGAGATGAGAATCTAAGATCTTCTCCACCACATACTCCAACTCGCCCTCAACCAAGACCGGAGCAGGAGGGTCAACAGCAGGAACCACAGGCACAATGTACCGCCGCAACAAAGACCTATGGAACACATTGTGAATGGCAAACGACACAGGAAGATCCAAACGAAAAGACACCGGATTAAGGACCTCCAAAATTCTATAAGGACCAATAAAGTGAGGCTTAAACTTAGGAGAGGAAACCTTCAGAGGGACAAACCGAGAAGACAACCAAACCAAATCCCCAACACGAAGTCGGGGACCCACACCGCGGCGGCGGTTGGCAAAACGCTGAGCCTTCTCCTGTGACAACTTCAAGTTGTCCACCACATGATTCCAAGTCCGCTGCAACCTATCAACCACAGAATCCACCCCAGGACAGTCAGAAGGCTCAACATGACCCGAGGAGAAACGAGGATGAAAACCAGAGTTGCAGAAAAATGGCGAAACCAAAGTAGCGGAACTAGCCCGATTATTGAGGGCAAACTCAGCCAATGGCAAGAAGGTCACCCAATCATCCTGATCCGCAGAAACAAAACATCTCAAATAAGCCTCCAGCGTCTGATTAGTTCGCTCCGTTTGGCCATTAGTCTGAGGATGAAAGGCAGACGAGAACGACAGATCAATGCCCATCTTAGCACAAAAAGATCGCCAGAATCTGGACACAAACTGGGATCCTCTGTCAGACACGATATTCTCAGGAATGCCGTGCAAACGAACCACATTCTGAAAAAACAAAGGAACCAGATCGGAAGAGGAAGGCAACTTAGGCAAGGGCACCAAATGGACCATCTTGGAAAAACGATCACACACCACCCAGATGACAGACATTCCCTGAGACACCGGAAGATCTGAAATGAAATCCATGGAAATGTGTGTCCAAGGCCTCTTCGGGACGGGCAAGGGCAAAAGCAACCCGCTGGCACGAGAACAGCAAGGCTTAGCCCGAGCACAAGTCCCACAGGACTGCACAAAAGCACGCACATCCCGTGACAAGGAAGGCCACCAAAAGTACCTAGCCACCAAATCTCTGGTACCAAAAATCCCAGGATGCCCTGCCAACACCGAGGAATGAACCTCGGAAATAACTCTGATGGTCCATTTATCAGGAACAAACAGTCTATCAGGTGGACAAGAGTCAGGTCTACCAGCCTGAAATCTCTGCAACACACGTCGCAAATCAGGAGAAATGGCCGACAAAATCACTCCCTCTTTAAGAATACCAGTTGGCTCTGAGACTCCAGGAGAATCAGGCACAAAGCTCCTGGAAAGAGCATCAGCCTTCACATTTTTCGAACCAGGCAGGTATGAGACCACAAAGTCAAAACGGGAGAAAAACAATGACCAACGAGCCTGTCTAGGATTCAGGCGTTTAGCAGACTCGAGATACATCAGGTTCTTGTGATCAGTCAAGACCACCACACGATGCTTAGCTCCCTCGAGCCAATGACGCCACTCCTCAAATGCCCACTTCATGGCCAACAACTCCCGATTACCAACATCATAGTTCCGCTCAGCCGGCGAAAACTTCCTGGAAAAGAAAGCACATGGTTTCATCATAGAGCAACCAGAGCCTCTCTGCGACAAAACAGCTCCTGCACCAATCTCAGAAGCATCCACTTCAACCTGAAAGGGAAGTGAGAGATCAGGCTGGCACAAAACAGGCGCCGAAGTAAACCGGCGCTTCAGCTCCCGGAAGGCCTCAATGGCCGCAGGAGCCCAATTAGTGACATCAGAACCTTTCTTGGTCATATCCGTCAGAGGTTTAACAACGCTAGAAAAGTTAGCAATAAAATGACGGTAGAAATTAGCAAAACCCAAAAACTTCTGAAGACTCTTAACAGACGTGGGTTGAGTCCAATCATGAATAGCTCGGACCTTGACTGGGTCCATCTCCACAGCAGAAGGGGAAAAGATAAAACCCAAAAAGGAAACCTTCTGCACTCCAAAGAGACACTTTGAGCCCTTCACAAACAAAGCATTATCACGCAAAACCTGAAACACCATCCTGACCTGCTTTACATGAGAATCCCAATCATCAGAAAAAACTAAAATGTCATCCAGATAAACAATCACAAATTTATCTAGATACTTCCGGAAGATGTCATGCATAAAGGATTGAAACACTGAAGGAGCATTAGAGAGCCCAAAAGGCATCACCAAGTACTCAAAATGACCTTCGGGCGTATTAAATGCAGTTTTCCATTCATCTCCCTGCCTAATGTGCACAAGGTTGTACGCACCACGAAGATCTATCTTGGTGAACCAACAGGCACCCTTAATCCGAGCAAACAAGTCCGACAATAGTGGCAGAGGGTACTGAAATTTAACCGTGATTTTATTCAGAAGCCGATAGTCTATACAAGGTCTCAAAGATCCGTCTTTCTTGGCCACAAAAAAGAATCCCGCACCAAGAGGGGAAGAGGATGGACGAATATGTCCTTTCTCCAAAGACTCCTTTATATAAGAACGCATCGCGGCATGCTCAGGTACCGACAGATTAAATAATCGTCCCTTAGGAAACTTGCTACCAGGAATCAAATCTATAGCGCAGTCACAGTCCCTATGAGGAGAAAGAGCACTGGACCTGGACTCACTGAACACATCCTGATAGTCAAGCAAAAACTCAGGAACTTCTGAAAGGAGTGGAGGAAGCAATAGACACCGACGGGGAATCGCAATGAATTCCCTGACAACCCCAACTTGACACAGACATAGCCCTCCAATCCAGAACAGGATTATGAGCCTGTAACCATGGCAGACCCAAAACGACCAAATCATGCATTTTATGCAGAACAAGAAAACGAATCACCTCCCGATGTTCAGGAGTCATGCACATGGTCACTTGTGTCCAATACTGCGGTTTATTCTCCGCCAATGGCGTAGCATCAATTCCTCTAAGAGGAATAGGATTTTCTAAAGGCTCCAGGACAAAACCGCAGCGCCTGGCAAACGACAAGTCCATAAGACTCAGGGCAGCGCCTGAATCTACAAACGCCATAACAGGGTAGGAAGACAATGAGCAAATTAAAGTCACAGACAAAATAAATTTAGGCTGTAAGTTACCAACGGCGACAGGACTAACAAACTTTGTTAGGCGTTTAGAGCATGCTGATATAACATGTGTAGAATCACCGCAGTAAAAACACAACCCATTCTGACGTCTATGATTTTGCCGTTCAGTTCTAGTCTGAATTCTATCACATTGCATTAAATCAGGCGTCTGTTCAGACAACACCGCCAAAGGATTAGCGGATTTGCGCTCCCGCAAACGCCGATCAATCTGAATGGCCAGCGTCATAGAATCATTCAGACTTGTAGGAATGGGAAAGCCCACCATCACATTCTTAATAGTTTCAGAAAGGCCATTTCTGAAATTTGCGGCCAGAGCACACTCATTCCACTGAGTAAGCACGGACCATTTCCGAAATTTTTGGCAATACTTCGGCTTCATCCTGGCCCTGAGAAATAGCCAGCAAAGCCTTCTCTGCCTGAATTTCAAGATCGGGCTCCTCATAAAGCAATCCGAGCGCCAGAAAAAATGCATCAATATTCGCCAATGCCGGATCTCCTGGCGCCAATGAGAAAGCCCAATCCTGAGGGTCGCCCCGCAAGAAGGAGATAACAATTTTAACTTGCTGAGCTGAGTCTCCAGACGAACGAGGTCTCAAAGAAAGAAACAATTTACAATTATTCCTAAAATTCCCAAATTTAAATCGATCTCCAAAGAACAGCTCAGGAATAGGAATCTTAGGCTCTGACATAGGACTGCCAATAACAAAATCCTGAATGCTCTGCACACGAGCAGCAAGCTGATCCACACTAGTAATCAGAGTTTGCACATTCATGTCTGCAGCAGAGTTTCAAGCCATTCAGAGGTAAAGGGGAAGGAAGAAAAAAAAAACAAAAAACTCAGAACTTCTTTTTTCTTTTAATCCCACTTCTGCAATGCATTAACTATTCAGTGGCCTGGCATACTGTTGTGATCCTAATGGCAGACGATCTCAGGGTCTTCAGCAAAGTCTGCAAACATAAAAACTAGCTCTTAGGGAGGTGGTAACTGAGCTGACCACATACCTGATCCTAGCCCACAAATAATAGCAGCCGGGGAACGTGCCTACGTTGGTTCTAGACGTCTCGCGCCAGCCGGAGATCTAACTAACCCTTTCAGAGAAAATACAGACCTCACTTGCCTCCAGAGAAAGATACCCCAAAGTAGATACAGGCCCCCAACAAATAATAACGGTGAGGTAAGAGGAAAGGACAAACGTAAGTATGAACTAGATTCAGCAAAGAGAGGCCCACTAAATAATAGCAGAAATATAGAAAGTGGACTTATGTGGTCAGCGAAAAACCCTACTAAAATATCCACGCTGAATATCCAAGGACCCCCGTACCGACTAACGGTATGGGGGGAGAATATCAGCCCCCTAAGAGCTTCCAGCAAAATCAGGAATCACATTATGAACAAGCTGGACAAAAAACAGAATAATACAAATAAACAAAAAACAAGAAAGCAGGACTTAGCTTATGTTGCAAAAATCAGGACCAGTAGACAAGAGCAACCAGACAAGGACTGATTACATGGATGCCAGGCAATGGACTAAGACTCCAGGAAGTTTAAATAGAAACACCCAGAGTCTTAACGAACAGGTGACTACAAACCTGAGGAAAGAGAATCCAAGAGCCATACCGCGAGTGACCACAAGAGGGAGCCCAAAAGTATAGTTCATAACAGTACACACACAGAGAGGAAGTAACGACAAGTGTAGGAAGATGACAATCCATTGAGTCCATACAAGGTACAAGGCCAGTTGACACAAGAGTCACATCCTGGCTTATCCATACATCTCCATGCAGCCAGGCGACCAGCGGGTCCCAATCCTGGCTTTCTCCAAACGTATCCATGGTCCAGCGATGGTCAATGGAGCAGATCTGTATTCTTCCAACCGGAGCCGAAAACCCCTAGGTTGTTTCCTGTAGAATGATAGATCCGTGTCCCTCGTGATGGTGCCATGATATTGGCTGCTGTCCTGTCTCTGGTCCTTTGGATGTATATGTCTTGGCAGAATCTCTGGCTGTCTCTCACACCGTCTCTCTGTCTCTGAGTCTCTTTATACAGAGGCATGTAACCTATTTTTAGGTTTACCCAGTGTCCTTCAGTCCAGCATCAAGATAAAGGGAACAATGGTGATGAGATCAAGCAGCATTAAATTCCATTCAATTTGTTGAAGCTGGCACATGTCCTGTAGTTTCCATTTCTTGTTCAGATCATATATCCACTCTGATCTTCTTCCCAAGGCTGAGTTGGAGGGGTTGGACATACAGTACAGACCAAAAGTTTGGACACACCTTCTCATTCAAACATTTTTCTGCATTTTCATGACTAAGAAAATTGTACGTTCACACTGAAGGCATCAAAACTATGAATTAACTGGATCCAGTGGCGCTGCTATCATGAGGCGAGTTGAATACTTTGCCTCAATCAGCGGAGTATTCCTAAAGACAGGGGGCGGCAGAGCGGCAGTCAGAAGTTAGAACACGTGGTGCCGACTCTCCCTGCTATCCCTGCTCTGACACTTGCTGACAGTGTCTGCACTGTCGCAAACAAGGTAACGTGCGGGTTGCCCAGCGGCAGGTGAGGTGACTCACTGTTACCACCCGGCCTGGGCTGAGGTGCAGAGTCGGTGCCTGTCTACTCTCCTGATGACCTGCTGGCTACTGTGCTGGGAGTCGGGCACACACATTGCTGGCTGACTTGGAGCAGTAACCGGCAGCACCCCACCCCCCACATGCTAGTGAGTGTCATTCGTGAATGAGCCAATACATAGAGCCGGCTCCCTGCTGCTATGAATCAAAGGAGTCAGCTCTGCAGAATTAGTGAGCCAATTTTTTTTTTTTGCTTTCTTGGCTGGTGCCTGCAGCTTATCAGACTGTGACTCCTGGGAGGGAGGAGAGAAGTAGCTGTGGACTGTTTGTGAGCACTGGAGAAATGGTGCAGACAAGCACATGCACAGCCTGGACAGGGTGGATGGGAAAAGAAAGTAAAGGGCTTCCTATTGTTAACCCTTAAGTGCCCCCAGACTGCAAGCATTAGGGTATGTTTCCACGTTCAAAAAAAGGTTGCGTGTTTGACGCTGCGTAAACCTGCAGCGTCAAACACGCAACGTCCAGATGTTACAGCATAGTGGAGGGGATTTCATGAAATTCCGTCTCAACTATGCAGTAAAACACGCAGGCGGCAGACCCGCGTAAACGGACATGCGGTGCGTCTTTTCAGAACGCAGCATGTCTGTTTACAATGCGGCGATGCTCCGTCGCTACGCCGTAAATGTACCATAGACTATCATTAGATGCTATAAAATCGCATCTAATGATTAGTCACATGCGTAGAAACTGCATAAATGCAGCTTACTACGCATGTCTGCCGGCTCACCTGTCCCACCGCCGGAAGTCCCTCGTCCACTGCAGTTCTCGCGATAACTTATTGCGAGAACTGCCGTGACTGGGACTTCTCCTGTCACTAGTCTGGTTCTCACAAACAGCTGATCAGCTGTTTGCGAGAACGCTGTAGTGTAGGTGATCGCTGGAGAGTTATCTCCGGCAATCATTTACCGGCTCTGCTACATCTCCGGCGATCAACTACCAGCTCTGCTACATCTAGATGTCAGGCATCCAGATGTAGCAGAGCCGGACTTATCTACACTGTGTGCACATACACCATACACCATGCAACAACATGCAACGGGCGACATGCGACAACATGCAACATGCGACAACATGCGACAGCTTAGGCGAGTAAAGAGTAAACCAGATTTATTTGTACTGATTTTACTACGTGGGGGGGGCGCCGTTTTGCAGTTCGCCTCAGGCAACAGAAAGGCTAGGTTCACCCCTGACTGGATCGCCCCCAGAGTATGGCAATGGGGTACACGGCACCGGGTCCTTCAGTTCAGGGGATGTCACAGTGGCTGACCCGGCACTTGGCCCTAGGGGAACGTCCGTTTGATAGATGGGGAAAGGTCTTAAAAGGGATAATGTTCATGATGCCACCTGTGGTATTCGGTCAGAGTGACCGATGCTGCTTAGGGGTCCGCTGGGGTGATGTGATGGCAGCTAGATGGTATACCTTCCCACAGGTGAAGTGTATCCCCAGGGCTTCCCAGAAGTGTAGGTGGTGATGGTGGATGATGTAGGACGCAGTGAATAACGAGGACATAAGGTTGCAGTCTCTTTACCTTTACTGAAGACTTCAGCATCCACAGTCCAGGGTACAGACCACAGGGTAGGCAGAGGCCGGCCGGTCTGAAGGCAAATCCAGAGTCCCCTTATCCAGGTGGAAATCAGTAGCCTTCCTCTAGCGCCTGTGTGTGTTGTAGTACCTCCCTGCTGAGCTTCTCGGTAAGGTCCTCACAACTGTTGTAGATGTTCTAGATGTTATGTCTTCCTCTCTGTCCCCCAGATGGTGTGGATAGGACAAACCCATATGACTGGTGGCCTGAGGCTTTTTACAGGGACCCTAGAGATGCCCCAGCCCCCACAAGTTGCCACTGTGCCTCCTGGGTATATGGTCGGGCAGCCAACGTGGAATTGACTGTCCTGCCGGTCTCTGGAGCAAGGCTTGGAGACGATTGCTCCCTCGGTGTTCCAGCCACTGGCTTCTGCACCTCAGAAGGAGGCAGCCTTTTACAGGGCAGAACTCCCTCTGGTTTTCTCTCCTTGTGCTATGCTTTCCTGCACACTTTCTGCAATATGCTCACTTTAGTGTCTTCTTCCAGGAGTTGCAGCACTTCATGCCACAGAGCTCCTCTTCCTCTGTCTTCCTGACAGGAACTGAACTCTGAACCCCTTTTCCCTCCAGATCAGGATGTTATATAGGGGAGTTCACCTTAAACAGGCTCAGAGCTCCCCCTTCTGGTCTGGAGTGTGAACATGTTGCATGCATTGTGTTTACCTGGTGAGGAGATTTCCTTTATTGCCTTCAGACGTAACATCACTTCCCCTGGTGGAAGAATGACATTACTGCAACGACCAGAACTCTGGGGCGCTGCACTCCCCTCCCCCCCCCCCCCGTTAAATCCAGTACTCCCGGACTGGGAAAAGAAAACAACAATTACAGGTTAACAAAGACATGCAAAATTTTGAAAAACATTTGAACAATTACCAAACTTTGGCTTCCCTTTATGGGAGGTGAGAACACATGAACGTTGAAACAAGTTTGTAAAAGGACATCTGTATTGTCTTTAGACAGATGAATTCGAGAAAGGCTCTACCCACGTTGGCAAAGTGGGCAGAACCAGAGTGCACCTTGGAGGTGCCAAACTATTTTCAAAGAAAGTCTTTGGGTAAGCATTGTCCATTACCGCAATGTCCATTTTTGAAACCTGTAACAAAGATAAGCAATTCAAACATATAACAGCAATTATTAACACTTTTAATCTTTGTACCTGGCTGGAATTTGACCCTTGGTGCTACGTGAAGACCTGCGTAGTTCCTGAGCTACTGTGTCTGTTGTAGCGTACCCACTAGTGCATGTACTATGTGTAGGTATAATAGGTAGTCGTGTGCGTGGTCTCAGATTCACCATGGGTCTAACAGTTTCACCAATAGCAGAGGGTGGATTTGCCGATTCGACTACTGGCATGATGTTTTCTGTCGGAATCTGCTGTTGCTGAGTCACGGTTGAGGTGACGGTTGCTGCTTGAACCTGTTGGTGCGGAGTCTCTTCAGGTTCTGGATGCCAAGACGCATGAAAGCTGTGATTAAAAATCATGGTTATTCCACAAAATATTGAATTCTGAACTCTTCCTGAGTTAAAACATTAGTATTGTTGTTTCTAAATGATTATGAACTTGTTTTCTTTGCATTATTTGTGGTCTGTTTTTTTTATTTCGACCGCTTATCCTTTTCAGAAAAAAAATACAAAATTTATTGCTTGGAAATTCGGAGACATGTTAGAATAAACGAGAAATGTACATTTTATTCAAAAATATACCTATAAAGAGAAAAATCAGACAAACTGAACATTTTAAAACCTACAAGCGAAAAAAATGAGCAAATACCCTGCTGTATGCTGTAAATAAGTAAAAAGCAAAAAGTGCATCTAAATAACACAGAGTTTTAGTAAAACTGTTTTGATCAAAAATAGCATAAAAGCCATCCCACCACGACAAGGTAGCTTTGATCGGGACAGTCCTACACTGTCTAATATTAAAAACCTTACCATGTGTCAATGTTGACCTCAGTGTGAATAAGGGCAGACAACAGGACTGGGCCCAACCAGTAGAACAGCAGCCTGGGGGAGCTTTATATACAATCTCCAGCTCAGAAAAGGGTGGCCACACCCCAGCTTGCACAGAATGCAATTTTGACAGCTTATCCTTTTCGGGAAAAAAAAAAAATTATTGGTTGGAAATTCGGAGACATGTTGTCAGTAGTTTATAGAATACATGAAAAATTTACATTTTATTCAACAATAAACCTATAAAGAGAAAAATCAAACTGAACATTTTGCACTGGTCTCTTAATTTTTGCCAGAGCTGTGTGTGTATATATATATATATATATATATATATATATATATATATATATATATATATATATATATATAAAGTGGAAACAACCGAGGACGGGCTGTCTGGGCTGTGCACCCAAAGATAAGTAAGGAAGTAGTGCTGTTCCATTTTTTTCTATTATGTTATTGCCTGGAAATTTTTGCATACTTATATTTTATTTATTGACTTTCCCTAACACCCTTAAGCCATTTTTTCGGAACATGGATGTATATACCATGGACCCTGGGGTTTTCAACTATACTGCTGAAGATGAGGAACGCATTTTCGGTAACATAGAGGGGGATGCAGCTTTTCTTAAGATACCCTCACAAATTGACATGAAACATAAGTACCTGAATGATAGGAAACGCCTTATTAGCTCACAACTACATCTTACCACATTGGGACATTACTTAAGGGAGCGTAAGATACCTAGAGGGTTAAGATCAAATATACGGCCCAATCTGTTTGCTGGAAATGTGGCCTTCTGCAGTAGATTTGTACAGATATCCAACAAATATGCCATGGATATAATGCTACTGAATGTAGAGTTTTTGCAAGAAGAGGTGAAAAAGATGCAGCATAATATTGAGGGGATGGAGAAAAAGATCCAAGAAATACTCAATAAAGATGAATGGATACTGTTCAAAGATAAAGCAGAGAAAGACATGTGTAAATTCCGTGGTGAACTGGAGGAAACTAAAAGAAAAAAATGGAGTCGGGATACTGGTGACTATGAGACTGGTCGGATTTACTCTTGGCAAACGGATAATATAAAAGCGTCATGGAAGAAAAGAGGTCCTTTGGGCACTAAAGAAATATGTTTAATCAATGGTGGTTTTAAAAATAATGACTGTGTTCCTTTTAGATCTAGCGAACATTCCAGAGGAAGAAAAAGACGTGGAGACAAGCGGCAGCACCGGAGGCAAAAAGAAATCAGAAAAAAACAAAACTCAACCCCCAAAGTCACTGAACCTCAGAAGGAGGGAACAGACCTCATAGTGAATCTCTAAAAAGGTATTAACAGATATGCAAATCTCTGTGCTAAGTAAAGGACTGAGTTTTAGCCCATGTTCACACATAGACTGGTTTGAATTACAAGTAGACCTTGAACGGTTCTTTAGACAGATAAAACTAAGAGAATGGTTTAATGATAAGGACAACAGTAAAGGTACCTTCACATTAAGCGACGCTGCAGCGATAGCGACAACGATGCCGATCGCTGCAGCGTCGCTGTTTGATCGCTGGAGAGCTGTCACACAGACCGCTCTCCAGCGACCAACGATGCCGAGGTCCCCGGGTAACCAGGGTAAACATCGGGTTGCTAAGCGCAGGGCCGCGCTTAGTAACCCGATGTTTACCCTGGTTACCATCGTAAAAGTAAAAAAAAAAAACAGTACATACTCACCTGCGCGTCCCCCGGCGTCTGCTTCCTACACTGTGTGAGCGCCGGCCATAACAGCAGAGTGGTGTCGTCACCGCTGTGCTTTTACTTTCACTTAAGGGCCGGCGCTCAGTCAGAGCAGGAAGCGGACGGCAGGGGACGCGCAGGTGAGTATGTACTGTTTTGTTTTTTTTTACTTTTACGCTGGTAACCAGGGTAAACATCGGGTTACTAAGCGCGGCCCTGCGCTTAGTAACCCGATATTTACCCTGGTTACCAGCGTAAAACATCTCTGGTATCGTTGCTTTTGGTGTCAAACCTGACGATAAACGCCGGTCTGACGACCAAATAAAGTTCTGAACTTTATTCAACGACCAGCGATATCACAGCAGGATCCTGATCGCTGCTGCGTGTCAAACTAAACGATATCGCTAGCCAGGACGCTGCAACGTCACGGATCGCTAGCGATATCGTTTAGTGTGAAGGTACCTTTAGAAAGTCAGAATAAGTGAATTTGATTTGAATGGTGTTGAATTGAAGAAGGGGAGTAAGTTTTTACCACCAGTTAGCCCAGTTGTAATTGAGGCCTTTGAAGGAGCGGTAAGGGGCGATATCGAACTGTTGAGAAATAAGACAATAAAAGAATATTCACATCCAAATATTCGTAAAGAGGAATTTGAGGCATTGCAGGAACTTGTCCATGACGGCGACATAGTGGTTAAACCCGCTGATAAAGGGGGAGCTGTCGTTGTCATGGACAAGGAAATGTATATTGCTGAAATATTAAGACAATTGAGTGATGAAGATGTCTATATGAAAATGGATGGTGACCCTAAATTTGCCATTATGAAAGACATTAAGGCCTGTCTTAAGGATGCACTAGATTCAGGTGTGATCGATCAGGACCTTTGCGAATTCCTACTAGAAGAGAATCCGCGCACCCCGGTGCTATATATAACACCAAAGATACACAAGACCCTAATTAACCCCCCAGGACGCCCTATAGTCTCGGGGGTGGGATCAATTTTCAACAAAATTGGTATCTTTCTGGATAGGATTCTTAACCCGATGGTCAGAAAATGTAAGTCATATATTAGAGACACCACTGATTTTTTAGGCAAATTAGAGACACTGCAGTTAGAGGGAGAAGTCATTTTGGCTTCCTTCGATGTAGTGTCTCTCTACACTTCGATAGACCATGAAGAGGGTTTAAAAGCAATAGGTGAGAAGTTAAATCCTAGTAGATGCACCCCTGAAGGTAGAGCCTTTTTATTAAAGATATTAGAAATAATTCTAAAACGGAATTACTTTATGTTCGGTGACGCGTTTTATACGCAAAAGCGAGGAACGGCTATGGGGGCCAATATGGCCCCCGCATACGCTAATTTGGTCATGGAAGTCCTGGAGGAGGACCTCGTCTATGTGTCCCACCACTTCCGACATGTTGTGACGTGGTGGAGATACATAGATGATGTCTTCCTCCTTTGGACAGGCACACAGGGCGAACTGGAAGAATTCTTCCACTATCTAAACACCATTGATAATACAATCAAATTCACACTTGTAATGTCAAGAAAGGAAATTCAATTCCTAGACGTACTTGTCAGTCTAAAGGAGGGGCAACTCAGTACCACACTATTTGTGAAAAACACAGATAGAAATAATCTGTTACTCTATGATAGTCAACACCCGCGGCCTATGATAAAATCCATTCCACTGAGCCAACTACTTAGGGTCAGGCGGATTGTCAAAGAAGAAAAAGATATAGACATAGTGGTGGACTCACTGGTTAAAAAATTTCTGGATAGGGGATACCCTAGGCACTTATTGGAAATAACTAAAAATAAGGTGTTACGGGAGGACAGGGTGGAACTTATCCATAAAAAAAATGAATGACAGATGTGAGAGGAAACTTAAAAGAGTCCCATTCGTTACCACATATAGTGAAGAAAGTAGGGAAGTGGCTAGTGTGATTAGTAAACATTGGGGGATGCTTGGTAGATGTTTGCCTAATATAAAAGAATTGCAGTTACCACCGTTATATTCGTATAGACGAAATAAGAACATCAAAGATTACTTGATTAAGTCAGATATTGGCCCAATAAAAAAGAGCCGACAATTATGTCTAACAGGCTCAGGAAAAATGGGTTGTTTCCCATGTCTAAACTGCGTGAATTGCACGTATATGGTGAAGGGAGCTACGTTCGAACATCCTAAAACAGGGACAACATATGGCATTAAACACTATCTAACATGCAGCTCAGATTATGTAGTGTATATTTTGATGTGTCCATGTAAGCTGTGGTACATCGGAGAAACGACGTGTGAGTTTAAAGTACGAATGAACCAACACCGATATTCCATCAGGAAAAAGAGGACCGACCTCCCGGTCCCCAAACACTTAGTGGACTGTAATCATTTAGAAAAGGATTTAAAATTCAAAATAATAGATAGGGTACCGGTCAATAGGAGAGGGGGTGACAGAGAACTGATCCTCCGTAAAAAAGAATTGATGTGGATCTACAAATTGAATACACTTAGACCTATGGGCCTTAATGCGGACGTTAATTTACACACAGTTATATAGGAAGGGCGTTTCTACATTGGAACTTTATAGTTGAAAAATTGGTATTCTTTATATTTCTGTATATTTGGGAATACTTTGTTTTTATGAGTATGTTCCTAATTTTACTTTGTATATTTTTGTCCAGGTACTGCTGCTGCTAATGAAAGACCTTGTGTGGAGAGACGTAAACACGGTGGAGGCACAATTTCTTCAAAAAAATTGTATATAAAATTTTTTTTTTTTTTTTTTTTTTTTTTTTTAATTTATGGATAGAGAATTTTCTTTGAGTATATGCTGTTATGTTCATGAATGGGGGGAGGCCATTTAATAAATTTTCTAAAATATCTGTTTGTCTTATATATTTTTTCAGTTATCACTAATGTTGTGGCCTTAGGGTATAGTGCAATATATACACTGGTGAATTGCAGTGGAGAAACCACACTTGTTCATAATAGCCAAGACCGGTGTGCTACTGCTATACAGAAGTCAGAGGTTGAGGCGCCTTGTCCGGAGGGGTGAGGGGCACCCCCTAGACACTGTATGAGTACCAGGTGGGGGTCTGAATTAAGACACTCTCTGGTGGCTCATAGCAGGATTAGGCACAACCTATATGGGTCTTTATGGTATAAAAGGAGCGATGATGCTTCTGAGAACGTTGAGGTGGTTTACTGACATCACCAGGTGTGAACTGTTTTTCTAAAAAAGTTTTTTTGTAGAAAAAGAGCTAATATATCTTTTTAAAAATAATTATGGAAAGCCCTCTAAGATATGACATAGGGATTTTGCCACTTAGAATCTAATATTTTTTTACGTGCCACAAACTTTATGATGTGTTAATTAATAATAGGATAGTATCTGTGGGCATTGTATATATATACCGCTTTTATTATAATGATGTAGAGATCGCGGTATGATCTTTAATAAGATCGCAATCTCTGGCGCCACGGCGCATGCGCAGGTGGCTAATGAAGTTACCTTATGCCCTTACCAAGATGGAGACCTTGGGGGCTACTGCGCAGGCGGTGACGTCATACAGATACCAGCGGTCTCCTATTGGCCTCCCACCAAACATGTGACCAGGATATACACAGAAACGCTCTGACATGCGTACTGGCAGCCCCAGCACGCCGACAAACATGCGATCTCCTCCATCAGCGTTATGTCTCGCCTGAGGTATGCTAAATGAGTAGATGGTTACCATATTAAGTAGTTTTTATGTAATTTTAATAGTACACTGCTGGCACCAATGCACACTATGATGAGATGTAATTGATGGGATTCACTGATTGGCTGTACTCATTGGGGGATGTTGGAGCTTAGCCCCTATATATATGTTGTTAAGATATCTGTTTGTTGCTTGAGAAAGGCTCAGTCAGAGCCGAAACGTTGCACGGAGATGTTGGCACAATAAACACCTACATATCAACTTAAGGACATGGAGCGCTGCCTGTTTTTGTGGTATATATATATATATATATATATATATATATATATATATATATATATATATATCGTATTTTCCGGTGTATAAGACGACTTTTTAACCCCTGAAAATCTTCTTAAAAGTCGGGGGTCGTCTTATACGCCGGGTGTCGTCTTGTACGAAGGGTGCAGACCGTGTGTATATGGTGGGTGGGGGGGGGAGTGGTCCCGATGACTAAGAGAGGGGGCGTCTCACATGAAAGTGTGAGTGGAGTATCCCCCTATTACCTCATTGTGGCAGCGTGGGGCTTCTGTGCTGGTGAGCGGCGGCGGCTCCTCTTCGTGCAGCGTCGGGCCTCTGTGCTGTGGGGGGGCGGTGGCATATCTTAGTGCAGAGTCGGGGCTCCTCCGGCATCTTTTCAAAGCCCGGAGGCACCGGCAGCTCCATTGCCGCTGGGGGCGGCGCATGCTCAGATTCAGATCTCGTCCCGAGATCTCGGGAGACGAGATCTGAATCTGAGCATGCGCCGCCCCCAGTGGCCATTTTCCCGGAGGCCACCGCATCGCAGCAATGGAGCTGCCGGTGCCTCCGGGCTTTGAAAAGATGCCGGAGGAGCCCCGACTCTGCACTAAGATACGCCGCCGCCGCCCCACAGCACAGAGGCCCGACGCTGCACAAAGAGGAGCCGCCCCACAGCACAGCACCCACGCGGCACAAAGAGGAGCAGCCACCGCAGCTCCCCAGTACAGAGACCCCACGCTGCTACAATGAGGTAATAGGGGGATTCTCCACTCACACTTTCCTGTGAGATGCCCCCCCTCTCTTTGTCATCGAGACCACTCCCCCCCAAAAGGCACATTATTCACCGGCCCTATAAGACGACACATGGCATATAAGAAGACCCCCAACTTTTAAGGAGATTTTATATTTTAACTGGAAAAATTGGGGGGTCGTCTTATACGCCCAGTCGTCTTATACGCCGGAATATACGGTATATATATGTATATATATATATATATATATATATATATATATATATATATATATACATATATATAAATATATATATGTATATGCAGCGCCCCCACTGCCGCAGGGCCGAGGGGTACCCGGTACTGGGCCTCTGAGTCTCTGCTCTGGGGTTGTCACGGTGGCTAGGCCCCGGACCGTGACCCTGCCGAGGGGCGCACAGTGAATTATAGTTAGTGGTGAATGGTGGTGGTGGTGCGGTGTTGCGGTGCAGTAAATAACGAGGACACCAGGTTGCAGTCTCTTTACCTCTTTACTGAAGATCTCCGGGTCCTCAGTCCGAATTCCGGATAACCAGGCTGCGCAAGTCCGGCCGGCCCGATGGCACCTCCAGAGTTCTCTTTGCAGGTGGAAATCTGTGCCTACCTGCTAGCGCTATGTGTTGTGGTCCTTCCCTGCTGTGCTTACGGAAAGTCCCCACAACTGTTGTGTCTGTTTCTTAAGTTCCCTCACAACTCGATTAGATGATGTTCTGCTAATCCTCCGTCCCTCCCTGATGTTACGGTTAGGACGGCACCCGTATGACGGGTAGGCTCGGAGCTCTTCCGGGACCCTAGAGTCGCCCCTCTCCACAAGTTGCCCCCCAAGACTGCATAGATGATTTAGATGAGACAGCCCGCCTTTGACTGACTGTCCTGCCGTTGGTTTAAAGTATTGCCTGAAGCTGAATATAGTAATACTTCCTCGGCGTTCCGGCCGCCGGTTGTGCGCCTCAGTAGGATGTTGCCTCGGTCTTACTGCACGACTCCTACTGGTATTCTCCTTCTTGCTTTGATCTCGTTTCTCACTCAGCACAATATATCTCGCTTCTGATCCTTCCTTAGGGCACCGCCGCTATGCTGAGCAGGCACGGTCCCTTGACGTTCCTTCCTGTAGCCAGGCCTCTGTCAGGGTCCCAACCCGACAGGGGCCCTACCGAATCTTCTCCCACAACACCCTCTGCCACAAGGTGTTGCCTGGTTCCAACCCAGTCAGCTTTCTCTCTAACTTCCTGCCTGACCCCCAGTTTTACCAGTATGTGAGGAGTGGCCTAATGAATAGAACCCTTAGCTCCCCCTGGAGGCCCGGCTGTGAAATGTATTGGTGTCTGTGATACCTGGTCAGATGAACTCCTTCAGTGCCATCAGACGTACCATGGCTCCCCTTAGTGGCGGAGCCACAGTACTGCAACGACCAGGACTCTGGGGCGCTGCACTCCCCCCCGGTTAAATCCAGTACTCCGGGACTGGGAAGAAAACAACAATACAGGTTAGCAAAAGACATACAATTTTGAAAATGCAATAACTATAAGTAAGCTTGAACAGAGCTTCCCTTTATGGGAGGTGAGGACACTTGAACGTTACAAACATAGTTAAACATTATAAATTACAGGCTATAAGTAACTCCTGTTACCCAACCGGGTATTCTACTCAGTGCAAAACTTGAACAATAAGTTAACATTGCCTTTAAGGATGTACACTTCCTATCCACTAAAGACTTACTTATAAAACATCATAATATTAATTAATTCTTTTTCTTTCATTCTCCTTCGTTATATCTGCAGGACCGCCTGTCCTAACGGCACCAGACCTACTGCCTCTCCTTTCTTTACAGGACCGCCCCTTTCAGCCCGGGCCTACTGCCTTTTCAACTACTATACACAGTATAGAACATAACATTTACTTTCAGATTGAAATCATTGAGCCATCCCTGCATGGCTCCTAAGAGGACTCGCTGACTAACCCCGTACGGGTTCACTTCCTGTCCTCAGTCTTCTAGCAACATTATCAAACATTTCTTTACAATAAACTAATTTTCTACATATAACTTTTACATGTAAGCATTACCATCACTGTCTTTTTGTCAAGACATTATTGCTAACTGGTTTAAAGCAATACCACTTTTTTAAGTGCAACACGTGAACATCCCCTTTAAGAGGGGACCAAGTCTTTATGAGGTAGCATATCTTCTCAGGCTACCAGTCCGTACTCAGCAAAGGCTCCGGTGCGGTATCTTCGCAAAGAGTCCTTCTTTAAGTAAAACCAGTAGGGAGCACCTTTAAGAAGGTGCAAACTATGTACAAGAAGTTTGTATCATGCACTGTTCATGATGGCGGCAGTTCTTGATAATGTAGAAGAAAATAGGAAATAACCAAAACGCAATAGGGATCCCGGGTCAACAAAGGGATCCCTTTAAGAGTAAACCCTGAACGGGTTTAGCAGCAAAATCAGGAAACAAACAGTTTAAAGAACTATGTACATGTTCAGCATACTAAAATGTTTAGTTAAACCAATCAGGGGGCAGCACCGGCGGAGGCAACCCCTTTGGGTATTGCGAACCGCCCGGCACTGCATAGGGGGGTCTGTTATCCCAGCTGGGGGTCTGTGTACCCACAGTCTTCAGTTCTGGAGCAGCAGACATGCGGGTCACCTGAGAAGGCACCTGCGTGGCCACAGTAGCGGTGGAGGTCATAATGCGGCACGTCGTGGTCTTCACAGTCATGCCCGTTGGGGTGACCATGGTGGTCTCAGTGGTGATCGTGGGCCGACCACAAGGGGGCACCTTGGCCACAGGAAAGATCTTCTCCGGCACCTTAGTCGGGGGTTCCACCAACTTTTTCCTGTGGACGTTCAAGGCAAACCATCCCTTCTCTCCAAAGTGCCGGGTGTAGGTAACTGCATCCCCTGGGTGGAGGTCCCGGTCCGGGTGACCCTCCCTCAAGTGAGACTCTACATCCCTCCGGTTAACGAACACTTCCGCATACAGGCCCAGTTCCTTGATGAAGCCCCAACCTCCGCAGAGTCTGAAGGTGACAACGGTGCCCTGCCTGCGCGGGGCCTGGCTAGCGGTGGGGTCCTTGCGAGCCCGGTCCTTGACCGCCAGGTCTTTTTGCTGGTAGGCCTCTAGCCCGGCCTGGTATTCCTTCTGTTTCTCCTCCCATTGCTGCTCTAGCTGGACCTGGTATTCTTCCCAGCTTAGGGCCTGTACCATCTCGCCCTCCTGGGTCTCCACCCCGGGGAACCCCATAAGGTTGGATCCTGGGTTCACCCAGCGGCACACTGTGCGCTCTGTACGGACTTCACACAGCAGAGCGGTGGGTGGAATCGGGGCCTTCAAGCGGTGTTCCATACCCGTGGGCTCCTCCCAGGGCAACAGGCGCTGAGGTCTATAGGTCCCCGGGGGAGGGGGTGCCGCTACGGGGCCTACTAGCAAGCCCTCGGCCGGCAGGACAGGGTCGACGGACTCACCAGCCGATGCAGGCCCCTCCTCCGCGACGGTTTCCTCTTGCGGTGTCAATGAGGACCTCGGCAGCAGCATAAGATCCGATGCTGGGTGACTGCTGTCCGGCGCCGCCTGGCGCGGAGCCTGGGCCTTCACATGCAGCTGGAGGAGCTGGTCGAGCAAGCTCTCCATCTCGACCTGCAGGAGTTCGGTGCTGTCCACGGAGAACTGGCTGCCACGCTCATCCGGGTAGTCGGGGGAGACATCCGCTTCAACCCCACTTTCGGGTCCCGAGCTGCTGGCCATGGCGTCCTCCACGTGGGTCACTTCCTGGTCCTTTTTCCGCTCCCTCCTTCGTGGGCGGTGTCGTTTTCTCGGTCTCCGCCCTCCATTGAGGATCAGGAGGCGGATCTCTGCTGCTGACGGACACGTCCTCACGGTGCAGAAATATTTAGACTGGGCGGCCATTGTCTTTCGCGCTCTCCAGCTTGTATACGCCCACTTCCACGCCCTTCTTCTCCTGCGCTCTCCTCAGCGCTGTAATGGCGACGGATTTTGGCGGCAAATGGCACAGCACAGTCCTTGCAATAAAGTACAGTCCAAGCACAGTAAATCACAGTTCTAAGGCACACATGACCTGATTCTTCAGGCTTAAGTAGATCCTGTTCGTGACGCCAAAATTTGCAGCGCCCCCACTGCCGCAGGGCCGAGGGGTACCCGGTACCGGGCCTCTGAGTCTCTGCTCTGGGGTTGTCACGGTGGCTAGGCCCCGGCCCGTGACCCTGCCGAGGGGCGCACAGTGAATTATAGTTAGTGGTGAATGGTGGTGGTGGTGCGGTGTTGCGGTGCAGTAAATAACGAGGACACCAGGTTGCAGTCTCTTTACCTCTTTACTGAAGATCTCCGGGTCCTCAGTCCGAATTCCGGATAACCAGGCTGCGCAAGTCCGGCCGGCCCGATGGCACCTCCAGAGTTCTCTTTGCAGGTGGAAATCTGTGCCTACCTGCTAGCGCTATGTGTTGTGGTCCTTCCCTGCTGTGCTTACGGAAAGTCCCCACAACTGTTGTGTCTGTTTCTTAAGTTCCCTCACAACTCGATTAGATGATGTTCTGCTAATCCTCCGTCCCTCCCTGATGTTACGGTTAGGACGGCACCCGTATGACGGGTAGGCTCGGAGCTCTTCCGGGACCCTAGAGTCGCCCCTCTCCACAAGTTGCCCCCCAAGACTGCATAGGTGATTTAGATGAGACAGCCCACCTTTGACTGACTGTCCTGCCGTTGGTTTAAAGTATTGCCTGAAGCTGAATATAGTAATACTTCCTCGGCGTTCCGGACGCCGGTTGTGCGCCTCAGTAGGATGTTGCCTCGGTCTTACAGCATGACTCCTACTGGTATTTTCCTTCTTGCTTTGATCTCGTTTCTCACTCAGCACAATATATCTCGCTTCTGATTCTTCCTTAGGGCACCGCCGCTATGCTGAGCAGGCACGGTCCCTTGACGTTCCTTCCTGTAGCCAGGCCTCTGTCAGGGTCCCAACCCGACAGGGGCCCTACCGAATCTTCTCCCACAACACCCTCTGCCACAAGGTGTTGCCTGGTTCCAACCCAGTCAGCTTTCTCTCTAACTTCCTGCCTGACCCCCAGTTTTACCAGTATGTGAGGAGTGGCCTAATGAATAGAACCCTTAGCTCCCCCTGGAGGCCCGGCTGTGAAATGTATTGGTGTCTGTGATACCTGGTCAGATGAACTCCTTCAGTGCCATCAGACGTACCATGGCTCCCCTTAGTGGCGGAGCCACAGTACTGCAACGACCAGGACTCTGGGGCACTGCATATATGTACTGCTCGAAAAAATAAAAGGAACATAAAAATCGCACATCACAGATATCACTGAATTAAATATTCCACTTGCAAATCTTTATTCATTACATAGTGGAATGCATTGAGAAGAATACAACATAAAAATGATCAATGTAAATCAAAATTAATATCCCATGGAGGTCTGAATGGAATGATACTGAAAATCAAAGTGGAAAATCAAATTATAGGCTGATTCAACAACAATGGAAATGCCTCAAGACATGGAAATGATGCTCAGTAGTGTAGGTCGCCACCAAGTGCCTGTATGACCTCCTTACAACGCCTGGGCATGCTCCTAATGAGGCGGCGGACGGTCTCCTGAGGGATCTCCTCCAGATATGGACTAAAGCATCCGCCAAGTCCTGGACAGTCTGGTGTTGGTGGATGGTGCGAGACATGATGTTCCAGATGTGTTCAATCAGATTCAGGTCTGGGGAATGGGCAGGCCAGTCCATAGCTTCAATGCCTTCATCTTGCAGGAACTGCTGACACACTCCAGCCACATGAGGTCTGGCATTATCCTGCATTAGGAGGAACCCAGGGCCAACCGCACCAGCATAAGGTCTCACAAGGGGTCTGAGGATCTCATCTCGGTACCTAATGGCAGTCAGGCTACCTCTGGCGAGCACATGGAGGGATGTGTGGCCCTCCAAAGAAATGCAAGTAAATGCAAATAAAGATTTGCAAGTGGAATATTTAATTCAGTGATATCTTGGATGTGGTATTTTTGTGTTCCCTTTATTTTTTTGAGCAGTACATATACATATATATATATATATACACTCACTGGCCACTTTATTAGGTACACCTGTCCAACTTCTTGTTAACACTTAATTTCTAATCAGCCAATCACATGGCGGCAACTCAGTGCATTTAGGCATGTAGACATGGTCAAGACAATCTCCTGCAGTTCAAACCGAGCATCAGTATGGGGAAGAAAGGTGATTTGAGTGCCTTTGAACGTGGCATGGTTGTCGGTGCCAGAAGGGCTGGTCTGAGTATTTCAGAAACTGCTGATCTACTGGGATTTTCACGCACAACCATCTCTAGGGTTTACAGAGAATGGTCCGAAAAAGAAAAAAAATCCAGTGAGCGGCAGTTCTGTGGGCGGAAATGCCTTGTTGATGCCAGAGGTCAGAGGAGAATGGGCAGACTGGTTCGAGCTGATAGAAAGGCAACAGTGACTCAAATCGCCACCCGTTACAACCAAGGTAGGCCTAAGAGCATCTCTGAACGCACAGTGCGTCGAACTTTGAGGCAGATGGGCTACAGCAGCAGAAGACCACACCGGGTACCACTCCTTTCAGCTAAGAACAGGAAACTGAGGCTACAATTTGTACAAGCTCATCGAAATTGGACAGTAGAAGATTGGAAAAACGTTGCTTGGTCTGATGAGTCTCGATTTCTGCTGCGACATTCGGATGGTAGGGTCAGAATTTGGCGTAAACAACATGAAAGCATGGATCCATCCTGCCTTGTATGGAGCATCTTTGGGATGTGCAGCCGACAAATCTGCGGCAACTGTGTGATGCCATCATGTCAATATGGACCAAAATCTCTGAGGAATGCTTCCAGCACCTTGTTGAATCTATACCACGAAGAATTGAGGCAGTTCTGAAGGCAAAAGGGGTCCAACCCGTTACTAGCATGGTGTACCTAATAAAGTGGCCGGTGAGTGTATATTTATATATAATAGAAAAAATGGAACAGCACTACTTCTATACTTATCTTCGGGTGCAAAGCCCAGACAACCCGTCCTTGGTTGTTTCCACTTCATATAAACCACAAAAGCAGGCAGCACTCCATAATCTTAAAGTTGATATGCAGGTGTTTATTGAGCCCACATCTCCATGCAACGTTTCGGCTCTGACTGAGCCTTTCTCAAGCCTTTTTGTGGTTTATATTTATATATATGTATATATATATATATATATATATATATATATATATATATATATACACTCACCGGCCACTTTATTAGGTACACCATGCTAGTAACGGGTTGGACCCCCTTTTGCCTTCAGAACTGCCTCAATTCTTCGTGGCATAGATTCAACAAGGTGCTGGAAGCATTCCTCAGAGATTTTGGTCCATATTGACATGATGGCATCACACAGTTGCCGCAGATTTGTCGGCTGCACATCCCAAAGATGCTCCATACAAGGCAGGATGGATCCATGCTTTCATGTTGTTTACGCCAAATTCTGATCCTACCATCCGAATGTCGCAGCAGAAATCGAGACTCATCAGACCAAGCAACGTTTTTCCAATCTTCTACTGTCCAATTTCGATGAGCTTGTACAAATTGTAGCCTCAGTTTCCTGTTCTTAGCTGAAAGGAGTGGTACCCGGTGTGGTCTTCTGCTGCTGTAGCCCATCTGCCTCAAAGTTCGACGCACTGTGCGTTCAGAGATGCTCTTAGGCCTACCTTGGTTGTAATGGGTGGCGATTTGAGTCACTGTTGCCTTTCTATCAGCTCGAACCAGTCTGCCCATTCTCCTCTGACCTCTGGCATCAACAAGGCATTTCCGCCCACAGAACTGCTGCTCACTGGATTTTTTTTCTTTTTCGGACCATTCTCAGTAAACCCTAGAGATGGTTGTGCGTGAAAATCCCAGTAGATCAGCAGTTTCTGAAATACTCAGACCAGCCCTTCTGGCACCAACAACCATGCCACGTTCAAAGGCACTCAAATCACCTTTCTTCCCCATACTGATGCTCGGTTTGAACTGCAGGAGATTGTCTTGACCATGTCTACATGCCTAAATGCACTGAGTTGCCGCCATGTGATTGGCTGATTAGAAATTAAGTGTTAACAAGAAGTTGGACAGGTGTACCTAATAAAGTGGCCAGTGAGTGTATATATATATACACACACACAGCTCTGGCAAAAATTAAGAGACCAGTGCAAAATGTTCAGTTTGATTTTTCTCCTTATAAGTTTATTTTTGAATAAAATGTAAATTTTTCCAAAAAGGATAAGCTTTTACTTACTGACCCACTGCCAAACCCGTCATGCTGAAGGATGTTGCAGGCAGCAGAACGCTCTCCACGGCGTCTCCAGACTCTGTCACGTCTGTCACATGTGCTCAGTGTGAACCTGCGTTCATCTGTGAAGAGCACAGGGTGCCAGTGGCAAATTTGCTAATCCTGGTGTTCTGCCAAGTATCTTGCACGGTCTTGGGCTGTGAGCACAACCCCCATATGAGGATGTCGGGCAATCAGACCATCCTCATGGAGTTGGTTTCTAACCATTTGTGCAGATGCACATGCATATTTGTGGCCTGCTGGTGGTCATTTTGCAGGGCTCGGGCAGTGCTCCTCCTGTTCCTCCTTGCACAAAGGCTGAGGTAGCGGTCCTGTTGCTGGGTTGTTGCCCTCCTACGACGCCTTCCACATCTCCTGGTGTACTGGCCTGTCTCCAGCCTCTGGAGACTACGCTGACAGGCACAGCAAACCTTCTTGCCACAGCTCGCATTGATGTGCCATCCTGGATGAGCTGCACTACCTGAGCTACTTGTGTGGGTTGTAGAGTCCGTCTCATGTTACCTCAAGTGTGAAAGCACAGCCAACATTAAAAAGTGACCAAAACATCAGCCAGAAAGCATTGGTACTGAGATGTGGTCTGTGGTCCCCACCTGCAGAACCACTCCTTTATTGAGTGTGTCTTGATAATTGCCAATCATTTCCATCTGTTGTCTATTCCATTTTCATAACAAGTATGTGAAATTGATTGTCAAACAGTGTTGCTTCCTAAGTGGACAGTTTGATTTCACAGAAGTTTAATTTACTTGGAGTGATATTCTATTGTTTAAGTGTTCCCTTTATTTTTTGAGCAGTGTATACACATATATATATATATATATATATATATATATATATATATATATATATATACACTAGATGGAGGCCTGATGCTTTCGCATCGTGAGGTTGTAATGTCACGATGGGGGCAGGCTTTGCAGCGTTGAAAATCTCTCCCCCCATGTGCTCACCCACCTATCCACTCTCTTCCCTCATGTGCTGACTTCTCCCATCTGTGCTCTCTTCTTTGACCTGTCTACCCCATGTGCTATCCTCCTTGTCTGCTGTCTTTCTCCTTCCTGTGCTGTGTTCTCCCCTCATGTGCTGTCCCGTTTGAGCTGTCTCTCCACTGTGCTCTGTCTCTCTCACCTCTGTGCACTTTCTCTCTCCCCATCTGCTGTCTTCTCTCATGTCATCTCTTCTTTTACCTGTGTAATACTGACATTACAGCAGGAGATCGCAGAGGATACATTTTATGAGGTAAAATATTGTTTAAAAACAGTCAGTGAAATATTTTACCTGACAAAATGAATCCTCTGTGATCCCCTGCTGTAATGTCAGTATTGTCTTTTGCTTACTCCCCTGCCCAGGAGCTGTGGTATGCTCCATACACGGTCAGACACAGACAATTTTTTAAATGAATTTTCGTTTGTGGAAAACCCCTTTAATGTGACCGGCTTCCTCTGCCTGTAGACACGTCGCGCATCTGCCGCCGGGATCAGTTGAATGATTGTGTGTGGTGCGTACGGCATATACAATGTGTGTGTGTGTGTGTGGTGCGTACAGAATGTACAGTGTGTGTTTGTGGTGTGTATGGTGTATACAGTGTGTGTGTGTGTGTGTGTGTGTGTGTGGTGTGACCGTGTTCCGCTGGTGGTACAAGAGGCTAGTACTAGCAGCAGTTTCTATATTGAGAAACTCATCACTTCGGTGTCCCAATATGGCTGTCAGTGAACTTCCGCCACTTTGAATTCTGGGATCTGGACACCTCTAGACGGAACAGGATGTGAAGACATTACAAGGTAAGTATATATTAAGGTGTCAATGTATACCGCCCCAAGAGATGGATACATACATGCTAGGAGCTGTCTTCTAATATACATTAAATGCCATGGCGTACAGCTAATATTGGCAGACCACATGTCCGTTATAAGACCCGCATCACACTTACAACTGTATCTGCATCCTGGGTGCATTTCCAGTTGAAACCAATGATGGTATCAAGAGGGTGTAATTTCCCCCTGGGAGACCTGGAGTTAGAAGGTCACAACGGGAAATAAATCACTGCTCCTCTTTAGAAACGGTGTGATTTGTGTCCTATTTTAAATCGATTTCCTTCCATCAGCGCTGAAAGGCTTAAGGACTCTTTCCATGCTGTCTGGGAACATACAGGTGGTTTCTCTTCAGCTGCAGATGCTGACATCACCTCTTCTCCCTATATATACTAGCTCTGGGCATTTCCTCCTTGCCATTGAAAGAATCTTCTTCCTAGAATGTGTTGAGCTGTGTAGTTGGAGTTGGTAGTAGTCATTGGAGAGTTCTGTGTGCAGTAGAGTTTATCCAGTTGTCCTTATTCCTCTTTGGTTTGTTTATTCATCCATCCCTTTTCCCACAGGGATACTTAGGGTTCCAGGGACGGTTTTAGGCCCTTCACCCCTACTCCAGACAGTCTCATCGTGACAGATGAATCAGGAAGCTGTCATCTCTCTCCCCCATCATTTTCACAATTATGTAACTACATCTTGCCCGGTGTGCACACCTTCCAACCTCACGCTACACAGATCAGAGCAGAAGGGGAACGGGGAGATTTTTTTTTTAAAGTAGATCAATGCATACATTGTGGGGTCATTATGCTATTTGGAGGGCTATGTTGGGGCCTTCATACTGTTTGGATGGCTATGTGGGGGGCTCTTATACTGTTTGGAGGGATATGCGGGCCATTGTACTTTTTGGAAGGCTATGTGGGCCAATATCCTGTTTAGAGTGCTGTGTGGGGGTATTATACTATTTGGAGGGCTATGTGGGGGCCATTATACTGTTTGAAGGGCTATGTGGGGGGCCATTATACTGTTTAGAGGGTTATTGGAGGAATCATTATACTGTTTGGGGACCAGTTTATAGTTTGGAGGACTAAGTAGAGGGCCATTTATATTTTGGAGGGCTAACCGAGGGACCATTTTATAGAATAGACAGCCATTATACTATAGGGGGCATCATACTGTATGGAGGGCTGTGCGGGGGCCATCATACAGTTTGGGAGAAATGTGTCAAGGCCAACCTGCTGTGTGTGGAGGACTGTGGGGGCCATCATACTGTGTTGCGGTCACTGTGTTGGGCATCATGCTGTGCTGAAGTCACGGTGGGGGCATCATACTGTGTTGGGGTTACTGTGGGGGTGTCATACATAGAGGGGGGTTGTAATGTCATGATAATGTACGCATGGAGGGTACTTTGGGAGTATCATACTATGTTTGGGTGCCACTTTTGTTGACATTATACATTATGGGTGCCATGAAAGGGGTATCTTAGTACGTGGGAAGACTAAGTGTATTCACTAAGGGTACCGTCACACCGTGCAATTTTCGTCGCTACGACGGCACGATCCGTGACGTCGCAGCGTCGTATGAGTATCGCTCCAGCGTCGTAGACTGCGGTCACACTTTGCAATCACGGCGCTGGAGCGATGCCGAGGTTCGCTGGTAACCAGGGTAAACATCGGGTTACTAAGCGCAGGGCCGCGCTTAGTAACCCGATGTTTACCGTGGTTACCAGCGTAAAAGTAAAAAAAAAAAAAACGTACATACTCACCATCTGATGTCCGTCAGGTCCCTTGCAGTCTGCTTCCCGTTCTGACTGAGTGCAGCCGTACAGTGAGAGCAGAGCGCAGCAGTGACGTCACTGCTGCGCTCTGCTCTCACTTTCCGGCCGGCGCTCGCAGTCAGAACGGTGTGGCAATGCTTTATTCAACCACAAAACAGGCAGATAACCCACAGAACAGTCCTAGCAAAATTCCCCAAGATGGTGCGCTGACCTGCTGGAATAATGGCAGATGTTACATCAGAGCTCCCAGGGTCGGCTACCCCACTTGTAGTACACACACAGAGAGGAAGTAACGACAAGTGTAGGAATATGACAATCCATTGAGTCCATACAAGGTACAAGGCCTGTTGACACGAGAGTCACATCCTGGCTTATCTGTACATCTCCATGCAGCCAGGCGACCAGCGGGTCCCAATCCTGGCTTTCTCCAAACGTATCCATGGTCCAGCGATGGTCAATGGAGCAGATCTGTATTCTTCCAACCGGAGCCGAAAACCCCTAGGTTGTTTCCTGTAGAATGATAGATCCGTGTCCCTCGTGATGGTGCCATGATATTGGCTGCTGTCCTGTCTCTGGTCCTTTGGATGTATGTATGTCTTGGCAGAATCTCTGGCTGTCTCTCACACCGTCTCTCTGTCTCTGAGTCTCTTTATACAGAGGTATGTAACCTATTTTTAGATTTACCCAGTGTCCTTCAGTCCAGCATCAAGATAAAGGGAACAATGGTGATGAGATCAAGCAGCATTACTTGATTATTTAATCTATTTGCACATTTTTTCCCTTCTCTGCTTTCGAAGTCAATAAACAGACTCCATAATACAATGCATAGTTAGCATATCAGGAAACATCACTAGTCATCAAAGATAAGCGTACACTATGTTATATGAAATATCAGCTTACAAGTCAATATTACAGGCTTACACAAACAAAAGTATAGATAACAGCATATTCTTCTTGGTTTGCTAAAAATAGTCATCTGGGTAATTAAGATATTATCTGCTTTCTTCACATTGCTCCCCCATCCTAATTAGCTAGACGTGATAGGATTCTGATCATCCTTCTTCACTTATGGGGAGCAGTCCACAAAATGTCTTTAAGCACAGTTCTGAATGTAAGCGGTCTCACCTTTATGACACACAACTTTCTACCATCCAGTTTCCACAGAGCATATTCCGTGTCTTTCTCGCGAAAATAAACTCCACACGTAATTGAAGGAGAAACGACTCATATACATTGGGTTCACACATGGCTTTCTCCACATTCCATAGTTCCTGGATTAAATTCCATTCAATTCGTTGAAGCTGGCACATGTCCTGTAGTTTCCGTTTCTTGTTGAGATCATATATCCACTCTGATCTTCTTCCCAAGGCCGAGTTGGTGGGGTTGGACATACAGTACAGACCAAAAGTTTGGACACCCCTTCTCATTCAAACATTTTTCTGCATTTTCATGACTAAGAAAATTGTACATTCACACTGAAGGCATCAAAACTATGAATTAACTGGATTGCCCCCAGAGTATGGCAATGGGGTACTCGGCACCGGGTCCTTCAGTTCAGGGGATGTCACGGTGGCTGACCCGGTCCGTGGCCCTAGGGGAACGTCCGTTTGATAGAAGGGGAAAGGTCTTTAAAGGGATAATGTTCGTGACGCCACCTGTGGTATTCGGTCAGAGTGACCGACGCTGCTTAGGGGTCCGCTGGGGTGATGTGATGGCAGCTAGATGGTGTACCTTCCCACAGGTGAAGTTCCCAGAAGTGTAGGTGGTGATGGTGGATGATGTAGGACGCAGTGAATAACGAGGACACAAGGTTGCAGTCTCTTTACCTTTACTGAAGTCTTCAGCATCCACAGTCCAGGGTACAGACCACAGGGTAGGCAGAGTCCGGCCAGTCTGAAGGCAAATCCAGAGTCCCCTTATCCAGGTGGAAATCAGTAGCCTTCCTCTAGCGCCTGTGTGTTGTAGTACCTCCCTGCTGAGCTTCTTGGTAAGGTCCTCACAACTGTTGTAGATGTTCTAGATGTTATGTCTTCCTCTCTGTCCCCCAAATGGTGTGGATAGGACAAACCCGTATGACTGGTGGCCTGAGGCTTTTTACAGGGACCCTAGAGATGCCCCAGCCCCCACAAGTTGCCACCGTGCCTCCTGGGTATATGGTAGGGCAGGCAATGTGGAATTGACTGTCCTACCGGTCTCTGGAGCAAGGCTTGGAGACGATTGCTCCCTCAGTGTTCCGGCCACTGGCTTCTGCATCTCAGAAGGAGGCAGCCTTTTACAGGGCAGAACTCCTTCTGGTTTTCTCTCCTTGTGCTATGCTTTCCTGCACACTTTCTGCAATATGCTCACTTTAGTGTCTTCTTCCAGGAGTTGCAGCACTTCATGCCACAGAGCTCCTCTTCCTCTGTCTTCCTGACAGGAACTGAACTCTGAACCCCTTTTCCCTCCAGATCAGGATGTTATATAGGGGAGTTCACCTTAAACAGGCTCAGAGCTCCCCCTTCTGGTCTGGAGTGTGAACATGTTGCATGCATTGTGTTTACCTGGTGAGGAGCTTTCCTTTATTGCCTTCAGACGTAACATCACTCCCCCTGGTGGAAGAATGACATTACTGCAACGACCAGAACTCTGGGGCGCTGCACTCCCCCCCGTTAAATCCAGTACTCCCGGACTGAGAAAACAAAACAACAATTACAGGTTAACAAAGACATGCAAAATTTTGAAAAACATTTGAACAATTACCAAACTTTGGCTTCCCTTTATGGGAGGTGAGCACACTTGAATGTTGCAAACAAGTTTGTAAAAGGACATCTGTATTGTCTTTAGACAGATGAATACAAGAAAGGCTCTAGCCATGTTGGCAAAGTGGGCAGAACCAGAGTGCACCTTGGAGGTGCCAAACTATTTTCAAAGAAAGTGGGTAAGCATTGTCCATTACCGCAATGTCCATTTTTGAAACCTGTAACAAAGATAAGCATTTCAAACATATAACAGCAATTATTAACACTTTTAATCTTTGTACCTGGCTGGAATTTGACCTTTGGTGCTACGTGTAGACCTGCGTAGTTCCTGAGCTACTGTGTCTGTTGTAGCGTACCCACTAGTGCATGTACTATGTGTAGGTATACTAGGTAGTCATCTGCGTGGTCTCAGATTCATCATGGGTCTAACAGTTTCACCAATAGCAGAGGGTGGATTTGCCGATTCGACTACTGGCATGATGTTTTCTGTTGGAATCTGCTGTTGCTGAGTCACGGTTGAGGTGACGGTTGCTGCTTGAACCTGTTGGTGCGGAGTCTCTTCAGGTTCTGGATGGTTCTGAGTCGCATTTTGTTCTGGTGTTTCCAGCTGATGAAACATTAAGACAGGTATCACAGTGGCCTGATTTATTTGAGTCCAAGACTGAGGAAAATCTCCAAGAACAGTGTGTATCATCTTCTCTTCCATAGGTGGAGGTGTTCCTGGATCGGTGTCTCTGTTCCTCAATTTATCAGGGCATTTCTTGAGATGGTCTCTGGATACTGCCGTCAAAGTTTCTCCTCCATCTTTGCTGATAAGAGAAATTTTAGTATTGTCAAAGTTGGACGGTAAGATGGTATATGCTTCTGCTTCCCACTGATCATCAAGTTTATTCATTCTTCTTTTACGCTTTAACACTTGCTCACCTGGTGACAAGGGAATTGCAGGACCACGTTGGTTGTAGTCTCTCTGTGGCTTGAGATAGACTTCTTTCAACACACTCTTGTACTTGTCGGTACTTTTGCTATCTTTCTGTATCCCAATCTGCATCAGATGATGGATTTTCCGCGGTTAAAACTCCCATGTCCAGATCAACAGGTAACTTGCTGGATCTTCCTCTCATCAGATATGCTGGAGTACAGTTGGTGGAATTCACTGGAATGTGGTTCTACAGATCTACCAAGTCTGGCAACTTTTCTGGCCATAAGTTACGTTCTTCCACAGGCAATGTCTTCAGTAAGTCGATTACCACTTGGTTCATATTTTCACACATTCCGTTGGTTTGTGGGTGATACGGTGTTGTTCTTATCTTCTTGCATCCGTATAAGTTGCAGAACTCTTGAAATACCTCTGCTTCAAAGGCTGGACCTTGATCAGTAAGGACCTTCTCTGGGTATCCGTGTGGCCTGCAAAAGTACCGTTGAAAGGCCTTGGCTGCGGTTCTCGCCGTCAAATCCTTGACAGGTACAACTACCAGGAATCTGGAGTAGTGGTCTACAATGGTCAGAGCGTAGACATAGCCGGATCGGCTTGGTGTTAGCTTCACATGATCTAGTGCGACCAATTCAATTGGCTGTTTGGCGACTATGGGCTGTAAAGGAGCCCTCTGGCTGTCACGGTCCTTCCTGCATAGGCTACATGGGCCACACTCTCAGCACCACTTTTCGATGGTTTTCTTCATGCCAACCCAGTAGAACCTTCTACGAAGTAGACTCTCCAACTTCCTCCATCCAAAGTGCCCTGCTCCATCGTGGTACGCTTCCAGAACCATTGGCGCATCTTGTCTTGGGACTACTATCTGCCGTACCAACTCATGAGTGCGTGGGTCGATGCTTCTTCGGCACAGCTTACCATCGTAGATAAACAGTTTGCCTTTCCCCTTCCACAGTTGTTGCGTCTCTTGTAGATCATCCGGGCCAGGGTGTGAACCTGCCTGCGTCAGGAGCTCTTTCACCCGACGGACCGTGGGGTCACTGTCCTGGGTCTCTGCCCATCCATGGTGGGGCAGGGGATTCAGCGTGGCGTCCTGCTTGTTCTTGCGCCTGTTCCTCACATGATGGGAATACGGAGTGGCCTTGGGGCGATGGAAAGCTGGCAACTCTATTTCTTCGAGTGTTTCCGAGTCTTCTCCCATTTCTGGCAAGTTGGGCATCCTGGACAATGCATCGGCATTTGCATTCTTGTGCCCTGCCCGGTACTTGATGGTGAAATCATAGCTGGACAACCGGGCCATCCACCGCTGCTCTAAGGCACCAAGTTTTGCTGTGTCCAAGTGTGTCAGTGGATTGTTGTCCGTGAAAACGATGAATTTCGCTGAGGCCAGGTAATGCTTAAATCTCTCAGTCACTGCCCAGACGATGGCGAGGAACTCCAGCTTAAAGGAACTGTAGTTGTCAGGGTTCCTTTCAGTGGGACGAAGTTTCCTGCTGGCGTAAGCAATTACCCTCTCTTAGCCTTTCTGGACCTGGGACAACACGGCTCCCAGTCTCATGTTGCTGGCATCCGTATACAGCACAAATGGTTGGTCATATTCAGGGTAAGCCAGTACCTCTTCTCCCATCAGAGCCGACTTCAAACAAGTGAAGGATCTCTCCAGTCCGTCGTTCCAGTCAAATGGGGTATTCTTACCCTTGGTTTTCTTGGATTGGCCCACTAACAGGTCCTGCAGCGGTGCGGCTTTCTTGGTGAAGTCTTTGATAAACCTCCTGTAGTAGCCTACCAACCCGAGGAACTGCTGGACTTCATGGAGGTTGCTGGGCTTCGGCCAGTCTCTGATCACAGTGACTTTGTCAGGGTCTGGGGCCACTCCTTCGGCACTCACTACATGGCCCAGGTACTGCACGTTGGGCTTCAACAGATGGCATTTGGATGGCTTTACCTTTAGGCCAAAGTTGGACAGAGCTTCGAACACCTTGGCCAGGTGCTTCAGATGGTCCTCATAAGTCTTGGAGAAGACAATGACATCGTCCAGATACAGCAGTACAGTTTCAAAGTTCTTGTGTCCAAGACAGCACTCCATCATCCTCTGGAACGTTCTTGGGGCGTTGCACAGTCCGAATGGCATGTAGTTGAATTCACAGAGACCTATCGGTGTAGTGAAGGCCGTCTTTTCTTTGTCCGCCTCTGCTACGGGAACCTGCCAGTACCCACTGGTGAGATCCAAGGTAGAGAAGTAGTTAGCAGATTTTAAAGCAGCTAAGGACTCTTCTATTCTGGGCAGTGGGTATGCACCTTTATGTGTAATGCGGTTTATCTGCCTATAATCAACACACATCCTCATCGTGCCATCTTTCTTCCTGACAAGAACTAATGGAGCTGCCCAGGGGCTACAACTGTCTCTAACCACCCCTGCCTCCTTCATCTCTCGCAACATGTCTTTGGCACACTGATAATGAGCTGGGGGTACAGGATGGTATCTCTCTTTAATGGATGGGTGATTTCCCGTGGGGATATGATGTTGAATCCCTTTTACCTGCCCAAAATCTAGGGGGTGCTTGCTGAATACCCACTCATACTCATGGACCACCCTGTAAGCCCCTTGTTTTTGATGTGATGGGGTAGAGTCAGTGCCCACGTGTAATTTCTGACACCAATCTTCCATTTGTCCTGCAGAGCCATTGTCCTCCACCTGGTTGGACGGGACCAAGTTCTGTTGCCTGTATCACATTATTATTAACAGCAAACAGTTTGGCAAGTGTGGCATATTTGGTTAGGTGGACCTCTTCCTCTCCACAGTTAAGGACACGCACTGGGACCCTCCCCTTTTGGACTTCAACCACCCCTCTGGCTGTCAGGATTGTGGGCCTACTGTGTGAATACACAGGTTCTACCAGGGCCTGGTAGTCTTTACCTCTGAGGCCTATTGCTGCCCGACACCATATTAACATTTCACTCCTGGGGGGTATTGCAATGGGGATCGAATCACTCACTGTGGCACGGCCAATTTCTCCACCAGATAGTTCTACCTGCTGTCTCTGCACTAGAGCTTTGATTTCTTTCTGCAGGACACGTTGCTCACTGGAACCAGCAGTTTCAGCCACCTGTTGCAATAAGACAATAACCTCTGCAAGACAATTTTCTATGACATTAGTACCAATGGTCATCATGGGGTTACATTCACGTCGGTCAATATAAACAATTACAATTCCTTGGGCGTTCAATTCTACCCGCCCCACTTTAATGGTGACCTCTTTGTACCCCACTTGTGGCAATGGCTGACTGTTACTGGCTACTATGGTGAAATCATCATCAGGGCCACGAGTAATGTCGGTGTCTTCCCAATAACGTTTATAAAGGATGTAAGGCATAGTTGTCACCTGAGAACCGGTGTCCAACAGAGCGTTCATGGGGATACCGTCGATCACAATGGGGAGCACAGGTCGTCCTCCAATGTACTTGGCTCTCCAGTTTTGCGGGCCTGGTCGTCCTACTCCTGGGGGTTGGCCCTTTGCCCCAGGGGTCATCGTTTAAATGACAGTACCTTGCAATGTGGCCCGCCTGGTTACAGCGGCGGCAGATGGGTCGTCCGTCCTGATGAAAGCGATCGCCGTCTCTGCCTCTGGTCAGCGGGATCCTCTTCTGTCGTCGCCAGGGGACATCCTCCGGTCTGGAAGCCAGCTTGATCTTTCCATTGGGGGCCTCCTGTAAGGACTGCACAGTCCGAGCTAAGGCAGCAACGCTCTTGGTCAGCTCCTGCATCTGGAGGCGTAGTCCTGCAGGGGAATCGTCTTCCAGGATCTGGGCATCGGCCTCAGCAGAAACTTGAGGATCTGGCACCACCTCCTGGTGGTACGTAAGGGCTTGACGCCTAGGGAGTACTGCACGGCTGGGCTGTCGCTCCTGTAGCACCTGGATGGCCTTGTCTTTGAACTGCGCAAAGGTCAGGTCAGGATTCTGCATGGCCAGGAGGTGCAGCTGGGCCCTTTGGTTATTGCACAGGAGTCCCTCAATGAACCGCTCCTTTAAGAGTTTATCTTCATCTTGTACGCTGTTAGAATCAACCAGCTTGATTGCCCGCAGTGCTTCCTGGAGATTAAGGGCATAGTCCCGTAGGCCAGAGGTGTCAAACTGCATTCCTCGAGGGCCGCCAACAGGTCATGTTTTCAGGATTTCCTTGTATTGCACAGGTGATAATTTAATCACCTGCACAGAATGATTCCAGCACCTTGTGGAATGCTAAGGAAATCCTGAAAAGATGACCTGTTGGCGGCCCTCGAGGAATGCAGTTTGACACCTCTGCCGTAGGCTATCCTGTGGCCTCTGCTTGCACCCATAAAACTTCAATTTGATTTCTGTAGGGGTGCTGGTGTCAAAGGTGGCTTTAAGCTTTGCAAAGACCTGCTGCACAGTTCCTTTATCCGCAGCGGGCCAGGACTTCACCTCTCTCAGAGCAGCTCCAAATGGTTGGCCTGTTACCATGCAGACCTTCTGAGGCTCTGTCTGGGGATAAAACTCAAGCAGGCTGCAGAGTCTCTCTTTAAAGTCAGCTAACGTATGCGATTCCCCAGAATATTGCGGGAGCCAGGCTGCTCCAGGTATCTATGGCATGGAGAAGGGCATGATGGTCATAGTAGCTGTGGCGGTGTCCGGCTGGCTGATGGGAGTGGCAAGCTCTGCAGGACCCGGTGGCGGTACAAGGCCTGCGACTTCCCCTATGCGGGGCCTGGGGGTATTGCTAGGCCTGCGAGCACTTCTAGGTCTGTGGCTGCGACCTCCACTACTTCCCCTCCCGGGTCAGACATGGCCGTTCCTCCCTTCTGCTATCCTGGTGGAAGTCGGGACTCCTCTCCGGAATCGGCACTTTGCAGTGTCTCTCCTGGCGGCTCTGCTGCACGGCGTCTCCACTTCCGGTCTCCCAGGCAGCATCACGGCACCCGTCCTTTCTCCTTCATGCTCTTATCGGCTAGCTCCGCCCACGAAGGTATGGCTCCTCCCCCCGCGCTCCACACGGCGCGTCAATGGGGGATTTTTGGCGGCAAATGGCAATACACAGTCTTTAAGTAAATCACAGTTCAAATACGGTGCTGGCACAGTTCTTAGGCGCACATGACCCGATTTTCAGGCTTAAGTAGATCCTGTTCATGTCGCCAAGATGGATCGCCCCCAGAGTAGGGCAATGGGGTACTCGGCACCGGGTCCTTCAGTTCAGGGGATGTCATGGTGGCTGACCCGGTCCGTGGCCCTAAGGGAACGTCCGTTTGATAGGTGGGGAAAGGTCTTTAAAGGGATAATGTTCATGATGCCAACTGTGGTATTCGGTCAGAGTGACCAACGCTGCTTAGGGGTCCGCTGGGGTGATGTGATGGCAGCTAGATGGTATACCTTCCCACAGGTGACGTGTATCCCCAGGGCGTCCCAGAAGTGTAGGTGGTGATGGTGGATGATGTAGGACGCAGTGAATAACGAGGACACAAGGTTGCAGTCTCTTTACCTTTACTGAAGACTTCAGCATCCACAGTCCAGGGTACAGACCAAAGGGTAGGTAGAGTCCGGCCGGTCTGAAGGCAAATCCAGAGTCCCCTTATCCAGGTGGAAATCAGTAGCCTTCCTCTAGCACCTGTGTGTTGTAGTACCTCCCTGCTGAGCTTCTCAGTAAGGTCCTCACAACTGTTGTAGATGTTCTAGATGTTATGTCTTCCTCTCTGTCCCCCAGATGGTGTGGATAGGACAAACCCGTGTGACTGGTGGCCTGAGGCTTTTTACAGGGACCCTAGAGACGCCCCAGCCCTCACAAGTTGCCACCGTGCCTCCTGGGTATATGGTCGGGCAGCCAACGTGGAATTGACTGTCCTGCCTGTCTCTGGAGCAAGGCTTGGAGACGATTGCTCCCTCGGTGTTCCGGCCACCGGCTTCTGCGCCTCTGAAGGAGGCAGACTTTTACAGGGCAGAACTCCGTCTGTTTTTTTCTCCTTGTGCTATGCTTTCCTGCACACTTTCTGCAATATGCTCACTTTAGTGTCTTCTTCCAGGAGTTGCAGCACTTCATGCCACAGAGCTCCTCTTCCTCTGTCTTCCTGACAGGAACTGAACTCTGAACCCCTTTTCCCTCCAGATCAGGAGGTTATATAGGGGAGTTCACCTTAAACAGGCTCAGAGCTCCCCCTTCTGGTCTGGAGTGTGAACATGTTGCATGCATTGTGTTTACCTGGTGAGGAGATTTCCTTTACTGCCTTCAGACGTAACATCACTCCCCCTGGTGGAAGAATGACATTACTGCAACAACCAGAACTCTGGGGTGCTGCATAACACATGTGGAATTATATACTTAACAAAAAAGTGTGAAACAACTGAAAATATGTCTTATATTCTAGGTTCTTCAAAGTAGCCACCTTTTGCTTTGATTACTGCTTTGCACACTCTTGGCATTCTCTTGATGAGCTTCAAGAGGTAGTCACCGGAAATGGTCTTCCAACAGTCTTGAAGGAGTTCCCAGAGATGCTTAGCACTTGTTGGCCCTTTTGCCTTCACTCTGCGGTCCAGCTCACCCCAAAACATCTTGATTGGGTTCAGGTCTGGTGCTTGTGGAGGCCAGGTCATCTGGCGTAGCACCGCATCACTCTCCTTCTTGGTCAAATAGCCCTTACACAGCCTGGAGGTGTGTTTGGGGTCATTGTCCTGTTGAAAAATAAATGATGTTCTAAACGCAAACTGGATGGAATAACATGCCGCTGCAAGATGCTGTGGTAGCCATGCTGGTTCAGTATGCCTTTCAATTTTGAATAAATCCCCAAAAGTGTCACCAGCAAAGCACCCCACACCATCACACCTCCTCCTCCATGCTTCATGGTGGGAACCAGGCATGTAGAGTCAATCCGTTCACCTTTTCTGAGTTGCACAAAGACACGGTGGTTGGAACCAAAGATCTCAAATTTGGACTCATCAGACCAAACCACAGATTTCCACTGGTCTAATGTCCATTCCTTGTGTTCTTTAGCCCACACAAGTCTCTTCTGCTTGTTGCCTGTCCTTAGCAGTGCTTTCCTAGCAGCTATTTTACCATGAAGGCCTGGTGCACAAAGTCTCCTCTTAACAGTTGTTGTAGAGATGTGTCTGCTGCTAGAACTCTGTGTGGCATTGACCTGGTCTCTAATCTGAGCTGCTGTTAACCTGTGACTTCTGAGACTGGTGACTCGGATCCACTTATCCTCAGAAGCAGAGGTGACTCTTGGTCTTCCTTTCCTGGGGCGGTCCTCATGTGAGCCAGTTTCTTTGTAGCGCTTGATGGTTTTTGCAACTGCACTTGGGGACAATCTCAAAGTTTTCCCAATTTTTCAGACTGACCTTCATTTCTTAAAGTAATGATGGCCACTCGTTTTTCTTTACTTAGCTGCTTTTTTCTTGCCATAATTGCCATAATACAAATTCTACAGTCTATTCAGTAGGACTATCAGCTGTGTATCCACCAGACGTCTGCACAACACAACTGATGGTCCCAACCCCATTTATAAGGAAAGAAATCACACTTATTAAACCTGACAGGGCACACCTGTGAAGTGAAAAACATTTCCGGTGACTACCTCTTGAAGCTCATCAAGAGAATGCCAAGAATGTGCAACGCAGTAATCAAGGCAAAAGGTGGCTACTTTGAAGAATCTAGAATATAAGACATATTTTCAGTTGTTTCACACTTTTTTGTTAAGTATAAATTCCACATGTGTTAATTCATAGTTTTGGTGCCTTCAGTGTGAATGTACAATTTTCATAGTCAGGAAAATACAGAAAAATCTTTGAATGAGAAAGTGTGTCCAAACTTTTGGTCTGTACTCTAGTAGCATCTGAAACCGGCTGTGCATGCCTCATCATTGGCCTGCTGGGTCTGTCTGTATGTCTCCCTGGTTGTGGAGCCCTGGATGGTGTGTGAGAACACCCGTTCCCTGCAGCTCCCCTGGTTCCACCGGGCTGAGTAGTATCCCACTGCTTCCACCAAGTGTGGAGATACGGGGGATCGGTGGGCTACCAGGTCCCCTAGCCGGAATTGCATGGACCAGGGATCGTCCCCCTGAAGGCCCGCTCTCCTTTTAACGTGGGCATAACGCTACTCAGACAACACAGGGTGAGGGTAAAACAGTGTGGCAATGCTTTATTCACCCGCAAAACAGGCAGATAATCCATAGAACAGTCCCTGCAAAATTCCCCAAGATGGTGCACATTACAGAGTCTCACCCTTCCGCTGACCTGCCGGGATAATGACAGATGCTACATCAGAGCTCCCAGGGTCGGCTACCCCACACAGAGAGGAGATATCAACAAGCGTAGGAAGATGATAGTCCATTGAGTCCATACAAGGTGCAAGGCCTGTTGACACGAGAGTCACATCCTGGCTTATCCGTACATCTCCATGGAACCAGGTGACCGGCGGGTCCCAATCCTGGCTTTCTCCAAACGTATCCATGGTCCAGCGATGGTCAATGGAGGAGATCTGTATCCTTCCATCCGGAGCCGAAAACCCCTAGGTTGTTTCCTGTAGCATGATAGATCCATATCCCTCGTGATGGAGCCATGATGAAAAAATGGCTGCTGTCCTGTCTCTGGTCCTTTGAATGCTTGGCAGAATCTCCGGCTGTCTCTCTCTCTTAGCCTCTCTGTCTCTGAGTCTCTTTATACAGAAGCATGTAACCTATTTTTAGATTTACCCAGTGTCCTTCAGTCCACCTTCACAGATAAGAGGAAGAATGGTGAAGACCAAGTTGCCTTGTTTGATTATGTAATCTATTTGCATAGATTTTCCTCCTCTGTTTTAAAAATCAACAAACTATCTGGGCTAGACAATGTATAATTAGCATATCAATAGACCTCACTATTCATCAAGGATAAGAGCACACTATGTTATCAGCTTACAAGTCAATATTCCAGGGTTACACAAACAAAAGTCTGTTTTCTTGACCAACCAGAAGTCAACACTTAAATCCACAAGCCAACATACAGATAAAAAGTCAATTCTTCTTGGTTTGCTAAATATAGTCATCTGGGTAATTAAGATATAAGCTGGTTTCTTCACACAACTCTTAATATTGTCCCCTGCTAGTGCTGATCGCAGTGCAAGCAGGGGACAGTGATGTGAGCTGTCTTCACTTCAGCACCCGGCGCCGGGGAACAGCACTAACAGTACCACTGATTCCCAGGCACTGGTACATTTGACACTAATGACACAGGGTTCTCATCTGTGTGTCATCAGTGTGGGATGTTTTGCAGCCCATGCTGCTACTGGAAAAACTGATGTCTGAACGAGCCCTTAGTCAACTCGGTCATTTACCAAACTTAGGCCGATATTTGCCGATATTTAGGAAAAAAGTTTGGGAATCTGAAAATGAATCCAAATGTGCAACATTCGTGCCGAATTTGAGATCGAGTGAACATTTTTTAAACAAGTTCACTCAAGTACTACTCGAGACCAATTTTGGCTGGAACAGATTGCGGATACCATTTCAGATTTAAAGAGCCCTGGACATGCGAAAATAGCATAAACCCCCACAAGTGACCCCATTTTGGAAACTACTCCTCATAAGGAATTCATAAGGAATTCATCTTGGGTTGCAGTGAGCATTTTTAGCCCTAAGGCAGTTCACAGAATTGTATAGCATTGACTGAGTCCATGGAAAATTATTTTTTTTCCATTAAAAGTTTGCTTTGGCTTCAAGTTTAGGTACACTTTGTTATGCAATTTCTCTTGAGTGCACCGAAACCCCATATCACTCGCTCAAGTGCGACGGCTGACACTTAGGAGGCACGTTCCATCAAAAGTTCAAAGGTTTATTGCTCCATAAACCACATGGCAAAACAGAAAACAAATAGCCTTTAGCTTAGGCAAAGGAAAAACAAGTGTCCAGTCCTTCAGGCTCAGTCCTGGAGCCTTAACACACTCTGGAGGCTAGCACCTCCACACATCTCCTGTGTGAAGCATTAGCCTTTCTTTTATAGGTCTAACCACACCCAGAACCCATCACATGATTAGACATGTGGTTATGACATCACCACAGGTCCTGAAACACATATAGTTAGGCATGGTTACATCACAGCGGCAAGCCACCTATGTGACACATATCTCCAGTCAACTAGACAACCTTTAGCCACGCTACATACCTCCCCCTCTGCCTAAAGCCGTGGGGCTTGGCACTTTCCCCCACTAGACAAGGGATTCTTGACAGGGCATCAGCATTACCGTGCAGCTTCCCAGCCCTATGTTCCACCTGGAAACAGAAGTCCTGCAGGGCTAAGAACCAACGGGTGACCCTAGCATTTCTAGCCTTCATTTCCCTCATCCATCTAAGTGGGGCATGGTCGGATATCAGTCTAAATGTACGTCCCAGCAGATAGTACCGTAATGTGTCCACCACCCACTTTATGGCCAAACACTCCTTCTCTATGACTGAGTAGTTCTTTTCAGACGAGGACAGCTTCCTACTCAGATAGAGAACAGGATGCTCCTCCCCACGTAGTTCTTGGGAAAGGACTGCTCCTACCCCAACATCTGAGGCATCTGTCTGAAGAATAAACTCTTTCTTGAAGTTTGGGGCCATCAGAACGGGTTGCTTACACAGAGCCTCTTTCATTTCTTGGAAGGCTGACTGTGTTTCTTCGGACCATTTAACCATTACTGATTTTGTCCCTTTTAGCAGATCAGTCAGAGGCGCAGCCATCGTGGCGAAGTTTGGGATGAACCTCCTGTAATATCCCACGATTCCCAGGAAGGCTTTAACTTGCTTTTTGGAAACTGGTTTTGGCCATGTTTGAATTGCCTCCACTTTACTGATTTGGGGTTTTATTTCTCCATGACCCACTATGTATCCAAGGTACTTAGCTTCTTCTTTACCCAAGGCACACTTCTTCGGGTTTATTGTAAACCCCGCCTCTCTTATAGCATCAAACACCGCTTGGACCTTTTCCAGATGACTCTCCCAGTCTGGGCTAAAGATGACGATATCATCCAGGTACGCAGCAGCGTATGCTTTATGGGGTGCAAGGATTCTATCCATAGCCCTCTGGAAGGTCGCCGGAGCTCCCTGTAGGCCAAACGGCATGCGTACATACTGGAAGCATCCATCTGGTGTAGAAAACGCCGTCTTCTCCTTGGCTTCCTGTGCCATGGGAATCTGCCAATACCCCTTCGTCAAATCCAAGGTGGTTATATACCTGGCGGGCCCAAGCCTTTCGATGAGCTCATCAACGCGGGGCATGGGATATGCGTCGAACTTGGAGACCTCATTCAACTTCCTATAGTCATTGCAAAATCTCCACTCCCCATCAGGTTTTGGGACCAGGACAATTGGGCTCTACCAACCGCTCTTGGATTCCTCAATGACTCCAAGCTTCAACATACGCTCCACTTCCTTGGAGATTACTTCTCGATGGGCCTCAGGAATTCGATAGGGCTTCACGTTCACCCGCACATGTGGCTCTGTCAGGACCTCGTGCTCTATGACCTTCGTGTACCCTGGCAACTCTGAAAACAGGTCCCTGTTCTTCTGGAGTAACTCCCGGCACTGCTGTTTCTGGGCCTTCGATAGCGTCTCCGCTATAGTAACCCCTCCAACCTCACCTTCTGGGTTGCTTAGCAAAGACGGAGTTACTGCCCGCTCTCTATGTTGCCATGGCTTGATGAGGTTGACATGGTAGACTTGGATTGGTTTCCGTCTACCTGGTTGGTGAATTTTATAGTTTACCTCACCAAGCTTCTCAACGACCTCATATGGCCCTTGCCATTTGGCCAAGAACTTGCTCTCCACCGTCGGAACTAACACAAGAACTTGGTCTCCCGGATTGAACTGCCTAACTCTTGCAGACCGGTTGTAGACCCTGGCCTGAGCTTCTTGTGCCTGGAGGAGGTGTTCTTTCACGATAGGCATCACCTTTGCAATCCTCTGCTGCATCAGGGCCACATGCTCAATGACGCTTCTGTGGGGAGCAACTTCGGCTTCCCAAGTTTCCTTGGCTATATCCAGGAGACCTCTCGGATGTCAGCCATACAGAAGCTCAAACGGTGAGAACCCTGTGGAGGCCTGTGGAACTTCACGAATGGAAAACATCAGATATGGTAAGAGACAGTCCCAGTCTCTACCGTCTTTCTCTATAGCTTTTCTCAGCATGCTCTTCAGTGTCTTGTTAAATCTCTCAACAAGACCATCTGACTGGGGATGGTACACTGAGGTCCTCAACTGGGAGTTTTTCAGGACTTTGCATAACTCCCTCATCACCTTGCTCATGAAAGGTGTCCCCTGGTCAGTCAGAATCTCCTTCGGCAGACCTGTCCAGGAAAACACATGGACCAACTCGTGGGCTATACTCTTCGAGGAAGAATTTCTTAAGAGGAATTGCCTCAGGATAGCGTGTGGCATAGTCCAGGATGACTAATATATACTGATGGCCCCGGGCTGATTTAACTAAGGGACCGACCAAGTCCATGGCAATTCTCTCGAATGGCACCTCAATAATGGGCAATGGCACAAGGGGGCTCCGGAAATGAGGAGTGGGGGCAGTTAGCTGACATGTAGGGCAAGACCTGCAATAGTTCACTATTTCCCGGTGACACCCAGGCCAATAGAACCTCTGCACAACTTGTTCCTGTGTTTTTTCCACCCCCTAGGTGTCCACTCAAGATGTGTGAATGGGCCATATCTAATACCTTCAGTCTATATGGACCCGGCACTACCAACTGCTCTATCAACTCCTCCCTTATTTTCGTGACTCGGTACAACAACTCCCCATTCATCAGAAAATGGGGAAATCTTGTGTCTGCCCCCGGCTCCTGTACAACCCCATTAATAACTGTGACATTATTAAAGGCTTCCCTCAGAGTTGGGTCCCTATGTTGGGCAGACCCAAAATTTTCACCGGTTACCTCTAACTCCAGAATGTCAGATGCAGGGGACACTTCCTCCTCATCCCCAACCAGCACACAAAAAGGAAACCTATCTGTCTCTGGGTGTGGCGATACATTTTTAGGGTTCATTGGTTCCCTACTCTTGCTAGCGACCTCAGAACCCTTACCCCACAATTCCCAAAACAAACAGAAATCCCGACCAATAATTATAGGGTGCAACAAGTCCCGAACGACGCCGACTTCATGGGACTCAGTGCCACACGCCGTTTCAATATCCACCCTGGCCATAGGGAAGTCCTTTGCATCACCATGTATGCACCGCACGCCGACCTTCTTTCCCGGGAGAGGGTGGAGACGGAAAGTGGCCCTCACCAGGGTCACTAAGCTCCCCGAGTCTAAAAGCGCCGTTACTGCTCGACCGTTCACCTTTACAGAACACGCTTGAGGCCCCTCATTGGGCGGAGAGTTCACACTGCAGGCCGGATATGCAAAGTACGTACTACGGCGTCCCATGCTGCAGTCCATCTGCTCAGTGGTCAGGGAACAACGGGTAGCTATATGTCCGGGCCCGTGGCACCTCCAGCAAATAATATCACCCGTAGGGACCTTGGGCACCACCTCCCCGGCCCTTTGTGACCTTGGACGCCCCACCCCTTTTTGGGACTCAGCACCTTTCTGGGACCCCCAGTACGGCATGGGCTGTCTCCTGAAGGAGCCTTCCATCCCTTGGTATCTCTTGACCAGTCCGATCAGTTCGTCGGCATTCTGGGGATCACCCTGGGCAACCCAAGTCTGTATGGACCTCGGGAGGGAATGCACAAACCGATCCATCATCACCCATTCTACCATCTGTGCAGGTGTAGAGGACTCTGGCTGCAGCCATTTCTGGACCAGGTGCAACAGGTCAAACATTTGGGAGCGAGGCGGTTTATCCCAGTGATAGGCCCAGCAGTGAATTCGCTGTGCCCTAACAGTCAGTGTCACCCCCAAACGTGCGAGAATCTCGGCTTTCAATTTGTGATACTCCTTGGCATCCTGCAAGGTCAAATCATAGTACGCCTTCTGAGGTTCCCCCGTCAGGTAAGGCGCCAATACCTCTGCCCACTGCTCTGGCGGAAGTTTTTCCCTCTCAGCGACCCTCTCAAACACCATCAGGAAGGCCTCAACATCATCCCTGGGAGTCATTTTCTGCAATGCGCGTCTTACCGTCTTCCGGACGTGGGTGTCATCAGCCAGACCTGGGGTTGGGGCGCTCGTCTTGCCCTGGATGGCGGTTGCCAGAAGCTGCATCTGCTGCCGTTGCTCCTGCTGGTACTGTTGCATCTGCTGCATCAACAGCTTGTTGGTCTCATGCTGTATCTGCTGCCGTTGCTCCTGCTGTGATTGCAACTGGACCAAGTGTTTCAGCAGGTCCTCCATTTTCCCCGGCAATGCTTGCTGGCTTAAAACAGACTTGACCCAGGACATTCAATAACAGACTTTCGTCTTTGCTGGGAACGCTGCCCACACGTCTACCACCAATTGTAGGGGTTTCACTCGCTCAAGTGCGACGGCTGACACTTAGGAGGCAAGTTCCATCAAAAGTTCAAAGGTTTATTGATCCATAAACCACATGGCAAAACAGAAAACAAATAGCCTTTAGCTTAGGCAAAGGAAAAACAAGTGTCCAGTCCTTCAGGCTCAGTCCTGGAGCCTTAACACACTCTGGAGGCTAGCACCTCCACACATCTCCTGTGTGAAGCATTAGCCTTTCTTTTATAGGTCTAACCACACCCAGAACCCATCACATGATTAGACTTGTGGTTATGACATCACCACAGGTCCTGAAACACATATAGTTAGGCATGGTTACATCACAGCGGCAAGCCACCTATGTGACACATATCTCCCGTCAACTAGACAACCTTTAGCCACGCTACACTGGTCAAAACACTACTTTTGAAGCCCTGTGCAAGACTCATAAAGGAAGGACTGCCATATTGTAGTGCAGTTTTTGCTGGAATGGTTTGAGGGTGCCATATCACATTGGCAGAGCACCTGAGGTGCCAGAGGTCCATAAGTGACCTCATTTTACAAACTAAACCTCGCTATGAATTCAGCTAGGGCTACAGTGATCATATTGACACAACAGGTGTGTCACAGAATTTTATACCATTGGATGGTGAAGAAAAAAATTCTCTTTTAGCCCGAGATATCCGTGTCCGTGTGCCCGTGCGTTTCTGTGGCACATCAGTGTGGCACACGTGCGGCACACGTGTGCTGCCCGTGTGCCGACTGGGTACCATACGCACCGTTCAGGAGACAGCGCTAGAGATAAGCGCTTATCCCCACACGTGGTGCTGAAGCCGCCATTCATATCTTCTCTGCAGCAGCGTTTGCTGTAGAGAAGATATGAATAATCCTTTTTTTTTTTTGTTTCTCGTGTTTAACATAAAGATCCATGTCCCCACCCCCTGTGCGCCCGCCCGCTGTTATTAAAATACTCACCCGGCTCCCTCGCTGGCGCTGCTTCCTGTCCTGGCCGCACCTTCTACTGTATGAGCGGTCACGTGGGGCCGCCGATTACAGTCATGAATATGCGGCTCCACCTCCCATAGGGGTGGAGCCGCATATTAATTTCTGTAATGAGCGGCCCCACGTGACCGCATACAGGAGAAGCTGCGGCCAGGACGGGACACTGCGATTTATTATTACAGGCAGGAGCTGCGCTAAAGCACTCGCTCGTGTCTGTAATCCCCGGGTGATGAAATGAAAGCTGGGTGATCTGTACTTACATTGAGTTGCGGTGAGGCGCCCTCTGGTGGATGTTCTCATGAACTGGAGCCTTGGAAAAGTTCCCACGCTCGAGTTCATATGAGTTCATCCACCAGAGGGCGCCTCACCGCAACTCAATGTAAGTACAAATCACCCAGCTTTCCTTCATTCCCCGGGGCTTACAGGTACGAGCGAGTGCTTTAGCGCAGCTCCTGCCTGTAAAATAATTAACCCCTTCAGATGGATTACCTCGTGGGACCTGACAGTTCATCAGAGGGTATGTATATTGTGTGTTTATTATTTTGCCAAGCAAGGGTGTTGCGGATGGATTGAGAGAACAATAAAATACTAAAACAACCTGTGTGTTTATTTCATTAAAATACTTTTTAATAATGTGTGTGTTTTTTAACCCTTTCATACAATTGGATTAATAATGGATAGGTGTCATAATTGACGCCTCTCCATTATTAATCTGGCTTAATGTCACCTTACAATAGCAAGGTGACATTAACCCTTCATTACCCCATATCCCACCGCTACACGGGAGTGGGAAGAGAGTGGCCAAGTGCCAGAATAGGCGCATCTTCCAGATGTGCCTTTTCTGGGGTGGCTGGGGGCAGATGTTTGTAGCCAGGGGGGGCCAATAACCATGGACCCTCTCTAGGCTATTAATATCTGCCCTCAGTCACTGGCTTTACCATTCTGGTGGAGAAAATTGCGTGGGAGCCCACGACAATTTTTTCAGCCATTTAACCCTTTATTTTAGCAGCTACAGCGCCCAAATTTTGCACATACACACTACTAACATTAGTAGTGTGGAATATGCAAAAAAAAGGGGGATATGAGATGGTTTACTGTATGTAAACCATGTCTCATATCCTGTCGGGTTTGGGAAGGAGAAATGAAAAGCCGGCAATTGAATTACCGGCATTTCTGTAGAACACCACTGCGTATTTCTCGCAAGTCACACTGCTGGTCCGTGTGGAATCCGATTTTTTCTCGCACCCATAGACTTGCATTGGCGAGTCTCGGCCGAGATACGCTGACAATCGCAGCATGCTGCGATTTCCCTCGGATCCTGAATACGGTGGAGAAAATATCGGATGATAGGAGCTGCCCCATAGATTAACATTGGGCCGAGTGCTATGCGATTTTTTATCGCATAGCACTCGTCCGTATTACGGTCTAGTGTGACCCCGGCCTTAGAGGTTAACTAGTGTTACAGCTTAATAGGTCGGGTGATTCCGGAAGTGACATACCAAATATATGGACTTTACTTGTTTGTTTTTGTTTTTATATAAATATATGTATTTATTGGATTAATATTTTTCTACTTTTTTGTTCCTTATTTTGGGATTTTTTTGAAATTTTTTTTTTTTTTTTTTACAATTTAAAACTTTCTTTTCTTTTTTTTTTTTTACATTGTCCTAGTATGGGACATCAACTTTTTCCTTCCCTGATCTCTGATCTAAGGCATTAGATCAAGCAATCGCTCGCAGGGAGGAGGCGACCCAGGGTGGTAAGATGGCCCAGGCCACGGGGTCACCCAGGGGTCACCTCCTCCCTGTGTGCGACTGCCATGTCGACCATTGGCACAGCGCAATCAATCAGAGTATAGAGGGAGCTCCCTACCTCTCCAACTCGATCGATGTCACTGTCACTATTAACACCAGAATCAGGGAGTTAAACACACGCTATCGGCGCTAGCACCAATCGTGGCATTGCCGCAGGGTGTCAGTCCTCATATAACACTGACACCTGCTTTGGAACACACGTTTGTGACTTCCTACATGATATTGTTTTTTAAAACAATGCATTATTTTTAAGTAATTTTTTTTTCCACTAGAGGGCGTCAAAATGCAGTGTTACAACTAATAGAATTAAAGTCGAATAGAATGTCTGGTTTGGCATTTAAGATTTAGGCTTTTTAAGGTTGAGACTGACTTTTAGGACTGCTACTTACAGTGGATGGCGCTAGAGTTCAAGTCCTCTTCCTTTCTGTAGAGGTAATTTACCTAAGGGCTCATACTCACTTGCCCGAGACTTGGATTCGTCTCACACGGCAATACCCGGCAATGCACCCGGCACTCAGGAGCGGAGCGTGCGGCTGCATGTATTCCTATGCGGCCTCACGCTCCGATCTGAGTGTGGCAGCAGCGCCGGGTATTGCTGTGCGAGTCTCGCGCAAGTGAGTATGAGTAGAGTTGAGCGACTTTCATTTTTTTAAGATCGAGTCGGGTTTTGTGAAACCCGATTTTGTCCAGAGTCGAGTCGAGTGCAGTCGGCCGATTATCGCTAAAAGTCGGGGATCGACCGAAACACGAAACCCAATGCAAGTCAATGGGGAAGCATAGTCGGCAGTGAGTGGAGGCCAGGAAAACACCTACAGTGCCCATTTTAATGCCAAAAACATCCATTCTTGTTTCTGAAGCTTGTCAATCTTAATTAACTTTATAATAATAGTTGGGCATAGGGAATTGGGGGTCATTTGGCAAAAGTTGTGGGGGGAGTAGGGCCGGCTCAAGTTTTTCGTGGGCCCAGGAAATGCGGACTACGTCACGGCGGTGTTGCAGGGAAAGGTAAGTATTTCAACGTTGCAAGTGCTGTGATCCTGAGCAAGCAGGGGGGGCCCACTCGTTCGCATTGGCACTGGCACAGGGCCCCTCAAAGTACAGCGATGTGTGTTTGCATGGCGGGGGCGCCTCCCACCAGCAGCGACACTTTTGCGTACTCTGAGGGGCCCTGTGCCAGTGACGTCGCCAACGAGTATGCCCCCCCACCTGATGAAGGAACCTGCACTTTCATCTGCACCTTCCTCTCTGTCCCTGTGTAAGGTGGTATAACATGCGGGAAGGGGAACCTTACTTTCAGCAGGGTCAGATTCTGGCTGTGTAGAGTATAAGGGGAATGTAGTGGTCTAGGTCAATGTACCAGCAGACTCATCTAGCAGTGGCTGGGCAATGGGCAGGATGAGGAGGAAACAGATATAGGGCCAAAGAATAAAGTAGGCTAAATGCAGTTCAAAATTGGTAACAGGACTAAACAGGCGGCATTGCTTTGTTCAGTGGAGTAGCAAACCCAAGAGCAGCAGACACTGTTTCAAGGGCCTAACCACACTAGTAGGCCAAATGCAGTTTAATATCTGATAGTATAGGGCGAAAGCCAGAATGTGGAAGCTCAGCTTTGTTCAGTTGAGGACAACACCAGGCAGGGGCAGACAGACACCTTTAGTAGGCCGGAACAGCCAATTTTTAAAAAAAACAGCAGTTAGTAAGAGGCAGAAGGTAGAAGCTCAGCTTTATTCAGTTGAGGACAACACCAGGCAGGGGCAGACAGACACCTTTAGTAGGCCGGAACAGCCAATTGCATTTTTAAAAATGGTAATTTGGAACTGAAGGTTGAAGCTCAGCTTTATTCAGTTGAGGACAACACCAGGCAGGGGCAGACAGACACCTTTAGTAGGCCGGAACAGCCAATGGCATTTTTAAAAATGGTAATTTGGAACAGAAGGTAGAAGCTCAGCTTTATTCAGTTGAGGACAACACCAGGCAGGGGCAGACATTCACCTTTAGTAGGCCGGAACAGCCAATTGCATTTTTAAAAATGGTAATTTGGAACAGAAGGTAGAAGCTCAGCTTTATTCAGTTGAGGACAACACCAGGCAGGGGCAGACATTCACCTTTAGTAGGCCGGAACAGCCAATTGCATTTTTAAAAATGGTAATTTGGAACTGAAGGTTGAAGCTCAGCTTTATTCAGTTGAGGACAACACCAGGCAGGGGCAGACATTCACCTTTAGTAGGCCGGAACAGCCAATTTTTTAAAAAAACAGCAGTTAGTAAGAGGCAGAAGGTAGAAGCTCAGCTTTATTCAGTTGAGGACAACACCAGGCAGGGGCAGACAGACACCTTTAGTAGGCCGAAACAGCCAATTGCATTTTTAAAAATGGTAATTTGGAACTGAAGGTTGAAGCTCAGCTTTATTCAGTTGAGGACAACACCAGGCAGGGGCAGACAGACACCTTTAGTAGGCCGGAACAGCCAATTTTTTAAAAAAACAGCAGTTAGTAAGAGGCAGAAGGTAGAAGCTCAGCTTTATTCAGTTGAGGACAACACCAGGCAGGGGCAGACAGACACCTTTAGTAGGCCGGAACAGCCAATTGCATTTTTAAAAATGGTAATTTGGAACTGAAGGTTGAAGCTCAGCTTTATTCAGTTGAGGACAACACCAGGCAGGGGCAGACAGACACCTTTAGTAGGCCGGAACAGCCAATGGCATTTTTAAAAATGGTAATTTGGAACAGAAGGTAGAAGCTCAGCTTTATTCAGTTGAGGACAACACCAGGCAGGGGCAGACATTCACCTTTAGTAGGCCGGAACAGCCAATTGCATTTTTAAAAATGGTAATTTGGAACAGAAGGTAGAAGCTCAGCTTTATTCAGTTGAGGACAACACCAGGCAGGGGCAGACATTCACCTTTAGTAGGCCGGAACAGCCAATTGCATTTTTAAAAATGGTAATTTGGAACTGAAGGTTGAAGCTCAGCTTTATTCAGTTGAGGACAACACCAGGCAGGGGCAGACATTCACCTTTAGTAGGCCGGAACAGCCAATTTTTAAAAAAAACAGCAGTTAGTAAGAGGCAGAAGGTAGAAGCTCAGCTTTATTCAGTTGAGGACAACACCAGGCAGGGGCAGACAGACACCTTTAGTAGGCCGGAACAGCCAATTGCATTTTTAAAAATGGTAATTTGGAACTGAAGGTTGAAGCTCAGCTTTATTCAGTTGAGGACAACACCAGGCAGGGGCAGACAGACACCTTTAGTAGGCCGGAACAGCCAATTTTTTAAAAAAACAGCAGTTAGTAAGAGGCAGAAGGTAGAAGCTCAGCTTTATTCAGTTGAGGACAACACCAGGCAGGGGCAGACAGACACCTTTAGTAGGCCGGAACAGCCAATTGCATTTTTAAAAATGGTAATTTGGAACTGAAGGTTGAAGCTCAGCTTTATTCAGTTGAGGACAACACCAGGCAGGGGCAGACAGACACCTTTAGTAGGCCGGAACAGCCAATGGCATTTTTAAAAATGGTAATTTGGAACAGAAGGTAGAAGCTCAGCTTTATTCAGTTGAGGACAACACCAGGCAGGGGCAGACATTCACCTTTAGTAGGCCGGAACAGCCAATTGCATTTTTAAAAATGGTAATTTGGAACAGAAGGTAGAAGCTCAGCTTTATTCAAGAAAAAAGGTATGTATGCCAGCTCACCATTAGTAGATACAGGTGCACGGAACTCCTCTTCGGATCGAAACGCGTTGCCGCGTGCGTCTCACCACTGGGTACCTGTACCGGAGGGGGCACAGTCACCTGTATGTATTTTATCAAGGACTTTAATAAATTTTGGAATTTTTTATGGAGCTGGAACTTTACTTTCTATCAGCTTTATTCAGTTGAGGACAACACCAGGCAGGGGCAGACATTCACCTTTAGTAGGCCGGAACAGCCAATTGCATTTTTAAAAATGGTAATTTGGAACTGAAGGTTGAAGCTCAGCTTTATTCAGTTGAGGACAACACCAGGCAGGGGCAGACAGACACCTTTAGTAGGCCGGAACAGCCAATTTTTTAAAAAAACAGCAGTTAGTAAGAGGCAGAAGGTAGAAGCTCAGCTTTATTCAGTTGCAGCTTCTTGGCAATAATATAAAGAAGACGCGACAGGACAACACTCGGTGGATGCCATATCTGTGTTTTCAATGGAAAAAAACCTTTCAGTTAACTACTTGCAGGAGCAAGTTTTTGTAGCTGGTGGCCAATTTTTGTACTGTACCAGTTTTTTGTTGTATGTGTTTTTGTTTTTAATGTTAAAATGTCTGCATTTGATATCTCTCCAGTATTTTCTTTTTTATAAGCAAAATACTGCAGTTTTACATCGGTTACATGGATACACAGGCAGCTTGGTGGTCAGTGGAGGAGTATTTAAAGTAGGGACCGCAGACAGGCTATCAAAGGCCTAAAATAACAAACAATAGGCTCATGGCAGTTTTACATCGGTTACATGGATACACAGGCAGCTTGGTGGTGAGTGGAGGAGTATTTAAAGTAGGGACCGCAGACAGGCTATCAAAGGCCTAAAATAACAAACAATAGGCTCATGGCAGCTTTACAGCGGTTACATGGATACACAGGCAGCTTGGTGGTGAGTGGAGGAGTATTTAAAGTAGGGACCGCAGACAGGCTATCAAAGGCCTAAAATAACAAACAATAGGCTCATGGCAGTTTTACAGCGGTTACATGGATACACGGGCAGGCAGCTGGTGATGAGTGGAGGAGTATTTAAAGTAGGGACCGCAGACAGGCTATCAAAGGCCTAAAATAACAAACAATAGGCTCATGGCAGCTTTACAGCGGTTACATGGATACACAGGCAGCTTGGTGATGAGTGGAGGAGTATTTAAAGTAGGGACCGCAGACAGGCTATCAAAGGCCTAAAATAACAAACAATAGGCTCATGGCAGTTTTACAGCGGTTACATGGATACACGGGCAGGCAGCTGGTGATGAGTGGAGGAGTATTTAAAGTAGGGACCGCAGACAGGCTATCAAAGGCCTAAAATAACAAACAATAGGCTCATGGCAGCTTTACAGCGGTTACATGGATACACAGGCAGCTTGGTGGTGAGTGGAGGAGTATTTAAAGTAGGGACCGCAGACAGGCTATCAAAGGCCTAAAATAACAAACAATAGGCTCATGGCAGCTTTACAGCGGTTACATGGATACACAGGCAGCTTGGTGGTGAGTGGAGGAGTATTTAAAGTAGGGACCGCAGACAGGCTATCAAAGGCCTAAAATAACAAACAATAGGCTCATGGCAGTTTTACAGCGGTTACATGGATACACGGGCAGGCAGCTGGTGATGAGTGGAGGAGTATTTACAGTAGGGACCGCAGACAGGCTATCAAAGGCCTAAAATAACAAACAATAGGCTCATGGCAGCTTTACAGCGGTTACATGGATACACAGGCAGCTTGGTGATGAGTGGAGGAGTATTTAAAGTAGGGACCGCAGACAGGCTATCAAAGGCCTAAAATAACAAACAATAGGCTCATGGCAGCTTTACAGCGGTTACATGGATACACAGGCAGCTTGGTGGTGAGTGGAGGAGTATTTAAAGTAGGGACCGCAGACAGGCTATCAAAGGCCTAAAATAACAAACAATAGGCTCATGGCAGTTTTACAGCGGTTACATGGATACACGGGCAGGCAGCTTGGTGGTGAGTGGAGGAGTATTTAAAGTAGGGACCGCAGACAGGCTATCAAAGGCCTAAAATAACAAACAATAGGCTCATGGCAGTTTTACAGCGGTTACATGGATACACGGGCAGGCAGCTGGTGATGAGTGGAGGAGTATTTAAAGTAGGGACCGCAGACAGGCTATCAAAGGCCTAAAATAACAAACAATAGGCTCATGGCAGTTTTACAGCGGTTACATGGATACACGGGCAGGCAGCTGGTGATGAGTGGAGGAGTATTTAAAGTAGGGACCGCAGACAGGCTATCAAAGGCCTAAAATAACAAACAATAGGCTCATGGCAGCTTTACAGCGGTTACATGGATACACAGGCAGCTTGGTGGTGAGTGGAGGAGTATTTAAAGTAGGGACCGCAGACAGGCTATCAAAGGCCTAAAATAACAAACAATAGGCTCATGGCAGTTTTACAGCGGTTACATGGATACACGGGCAGGCAGCTGGTGATGAGTGGAGGAGTATTTAAAGTAGGGACCGCAGACAGGCTATCAAAGGCCTAAAATAACAAACAATAGGCTCATGGCAGTTTTACAGCGGTTACATGGATACACGGGCAGGCAGCTGGTGATGAGTGGAGGAGTATTTAAAGTAGGGACCGCAGACAGGCTATCAAAGGCCTAAAATAACAAACAATAGGCTCATGGCAGTTTTACAGCGGTTACATGGATACACGGGCAGGCAGCTGGTGATGAGTGGAGGAGTATTTAAAGTAGGGACCGCAGACAGGCTATCAAAGGCCTAAAATAACAAACAATAGGCTCATGGCAGCTTTACAGCGGTTACATGGATACACAGGCAGCTTGGTGGTGAGTGGAGGAGTATTTAAAGTAGGGACCGCAGACAGGCTATCAAAGGCCTAAAATAACAAACAATAGGCTCATGGCAGTTTTACAGCGGTTACATGGATACACGGGCAGGCAGCTGGTGATGAGTGGAGGAGTATTTAAAGTAGGGACCGCAGACAGGCTATCAAAGGCCTAAAATAACAAACAATAGGCTCATGGCAGTTTTACAGCGGTTACATGGATACACGGGCAGGCAGCTGGTGATGAGTGGAGGAGTATTTAAAGTAGGGACCGCAGACAGGCTATCAAAGGCCTAAAATAACAAACAATAGGCTCATGGCAGTTTTACAGCGGTTACATGGATACACGGGCAGGCAGCTTGGTGGTGAGTGGAGGAGTATTTAAAGTAGGGACCGCAGACAGGCTATCAAAGGCCTAAAATAACAAACAATAGGCTCATGGCAGCTTTACAGCGGTTACATGGATACACGGGCAGGCAGCTTGGTGGTGAGTGGAGGAGTATTTAAAGTAGGGACCGCAGACAGGCTATCAAAGGCCTAAAATAACAAACAATAGGCTCATGGCAGCTTTACAGCGGTTACATGGATACACGGGCAGGCAGCTTGGTGGTGAGTGGAGGAGTATTTAAAGTAGGGACCGCAGACAGGCTATCAAAGGCCTAAAATAACAAACAATAGGCTCATGGCAGTTTTACAGCGGTTACATGGATACACGGGCAGGCAGCTGGTGATGAGTGGAGGAGTATTTAAAGTAGGGACCGCAGACAGGCTATCAAAGGCCTAAAATAACAAACAATAGGCTCATGGCAGTTTTACAGCGGTTACATGGATACACGGGCAGGCAGCTGGTGATGAGTGGAGGAGTATTTAAAGTAGGGACCGCAGACAGGCTATCAAAGGCCTAAAATAACAAACAATAGGCTCATGGCAGTTTTACAGCGGTTACATGGATACACGGGCAGGCAGCTGGTGATGAGTGGAGGAGTATTTAAAGTAGGGACCGCAGACAGGCTATCAAAGGCCTAAAATAACAAACAATAGGCTCATGGCAGCTTTACAGCGGTTACATGGATACACAGGCAGCTTGGTGGTGAGTGGAGGAGTATTTAAAGTAGGGACCGCAGACAGGCTATCAAAGGCCTAAAATAACAAACAATAGGCTCATGGCAGTTTTACAGCGGTTACATGGATACACGGGCAGGCAGCTGGTGATGAGTGGAGGAGTATTTAAAGTAGGGACCGCAGACAGGCTATCAAAGGCCTAAAATAACAAACAATAGGCTCATGGCAGTTTTACAGCGGTTACATGGATACACGGGCAGGCAGCTGGTGATGAGTGGAGGAGTATTTAAAGTAGGGACCGCAGACAGGCTATCAAAGGCCTAAAATAACAAACAATAGGCTCATGGCAGTTTTACAGCGGTTACATGGGTACACGGGCAGACAGCTGGTGATGAGTGGAGGAGTATTTAAAGTAGGGACCGCAGACAGGCTATCAAAGGCCTAAAATAACAAACAATAGGCTCATGGCAGCTTTACAGCGGTTACATGGATACACAGGCAGCTTGGTGGTGAGTGGAGGAGTATTTAAAGTAGGGACCGCAGACAGGCTATCAAAGGCCTAAAATAACAAACAATAGGCTCATGGCAGTTTTACAGCGGTTACATGGATACACGGGCAGGCAGCTGGTGATGAGTGGAGGAGTATTTAAAGTAGGGACCGCAGACAGGCTATCAAAGGCCTAAAATAACAAACAATAGGCTCATGGCAGTTTTACAGCGGTTACATGGATACACGGGCAGGCAGCTGGTGATGAGTGGAGGAGTATTTAAAGTAGGGACCGCAGACAGGCTATCAAAGGCCTAAAATAACAAACAATAGGCTCATGGCAGTTTTACAGCGGTTACATGGATACACGGGCAGGCAGCTGGTGATGAGTGGAGGAGTATTTAAAGTAGGGACCGCAGACAGGCTATCAAAGGCCTAAAATAACAAACAATAGGCTCATGGCAGCTTTACAGCGGTTACATGGATACACAGGCAGCTTGGTGATGAGTGGAGGAGTATTTAAAGTAGGGACCGCAGACAGGCTATCAAAGGCCTAAAATAACAAACAATAGGCTCATGGCAGCTTTACAGCGGTTACATGGATACACAGGCAGCTTGGTGGTGAGTGGAGGAGTATTTAAAGTAGGGACCGCAGACAGGCTATCAAAGGCCTAAAATAACAAACAATAGGCTCATGGCAGCTTTACAGCGGTTACATGGATACACAGGCAGCTTGGTGGTGAGTGGAGGAGTATTTAAAGTAGGGACCGCAGACAGGCTATCAAAGGCCTAAAATAACAAACAATAGGCTCATGGCAGTTTTACATCGGTTACATGGATACACAGGCAGCTTGGTGGTGAGTGGAGGAGTATTTAAAGTAGGGACCGCAGACAGGCTATCAAAGGCCTAAAATAACAAACAATAGGCTCATGGCAGCTTTACAGCGGTTACATGGATACACAGGCAGCTTGGTGGTGAGTGGAGGAGTATTTAAAGTAGGGACCGCAGACAGGCTATCAAAGGCCTAAAATAACAAACAATAGGCTCATGGCAGTTTTACAGCGGTTACATGGATACACGGGCAGGCAGCTGGTGATGAGTGGAGGAGTATTTAAAGTAGGGACCGCAGACAGGCTATCAAAGGCCTAAAATAACAAACAATAGGCTCATGGCAGCTTTACAGCGGTTACATGGATACACAGGCAGCTTGGTGGTGAGTGGAGGAGTATTTAAAGTAGGGACCGCAGACAGGCTATCAAAGGCCTAAAATAACAAACAATAGGCTCATGGCAGCTTTACAGCGGTTACATGGATACACAGGCAGCTTGGTGGTGAGTGGAGGAGTATTTAAAGTAGGGACCGCAGACAGGCTATCAAAGGCCTAAAATAACAAACAATAGGCTCATGGCAGTTTTACATCGGTTACATGGATACACAGGCAGCTTGGTGGTCAGTGGAGGAGTATTTAAAGTAGGGACCGCAGACAGGCTATCAAAGGCCTAAAATAACAAACAATAGGCTCATGGCAGCTTTACAGCGGTTACATGGATACACAGGCAGCTTGGTGGTGAGTGGAGGAGTAGTGCAAGGAGTGTCTGTCCCAGTACTCCCAAAATATAAATAGATGTTAATGTCTCGCAAAACAACCAAAACAAAAAAAAAGGTGGCATACTTAGGTACAGGGGTGGGCTCATCTACTGAGTTTCTGACATAGTAATTTGGCAGTAACTATTTAATGGTGCCAATATAGGACACAGACACAGACTACTTTAAGTTGCATCATAGATGTCTACAAATTTGTATTGTCAGTGCCAGACATTGAATGATGTCAGCGAATAGACTAAAGATTGGTGGAGCTGTGCGACATAATTTTGCACGTGGTAGAGCACATTTTGAGCTGGGGTAGGGGGGAACTCTCTTGAGGCCGGCGGGACCGCCCCAGGGCCCCTCATGTTACAACGGTGTGTCTGACGTTGGGTGCGCACCACCACCGCCAGAGACACTACATTGTACTATGAGGGACCCAGTAGCAATGCCGTCAACCAAAAGCGAGCACACCCACCTCTTCAGACAAACAGCAGTCTCACGGGTGCTTGCGCCAAGTCGCGATACCACGGCCCCGTGTGGGGAGTTTTGCCATTTAGGGAGGTGTAAACATGTCGTATGCTGTACAATCAGCTGCAGCAAATTAGACATTAGAAAAGTAATTCACAGGCAAGAGCTTTTCATAGGAAAGCTAGGTGTCGGCCGGGCAAGGTGGGGCAAAAGATTTCGAAATCCAGTTGTGGTTCATTTTAATGAATGTTAGATCGTCAACATTTTGGGTAGCCAGACGAGTCCTTTTTTCGGTTAATATTGAACCTGCAGCACTGAATACTCTTTCTGATAGGACACTTGCTGCCGGGCAAGCAAGCTCCTGCAATGCATATTCTGCCAATTCTGGCCAGGTGTCTAATTTGGAGGCCCAGTAATCAAATGGGAATGACGGTTGAGGGAGAACATCGATAAGGGATGAAAAATAGTTAGTAACCATACTGGACAAATGTTGTCTCCTGTCACTTTCAATTGATGCAGCAGTACCTGTCCTGTCTGCGGTCATAGCAAAATCACTCCACAACCTGGTCAGAAAACCCCTCTGTCCAACGCCACTTCTGATGTGTGCACCCCTAACACTCCTAGTCTGCTGCCCCCTGGAGCTCGTGTGAGAACGATCACGTGCGCTGTGTGCTGGGAATGCCTGAAGCAAACGGTCAACAAGAGTTGATTGTTTGGTTGCTAATATTAGTTCCAAGTTCTCATGTGGCATAATATTTTGCAATTTGCCTTTATAGCGTGGATCAAGGAGGCAGGCCAACCAGTAATCGTCATCGTTCATCATTTTCGTAATGCGTGTGTCCCTTTTTAGGATACGTAAGGCATAATCCGCCATGTGGGCCAAAGTTCCAGTTGTCAAATCTCCGGTTGTGATTGGTTGAGGGGCAGTTGCAGGCAAATCTACGTCACTTGTGTCCCTCAAAAAACCAGAACCCGGCCGTGACACGCAACCAATTTCCTGTGCCCCCGGGAAAGGTTCGGCATTAAAAATATACTCATCCCCATCATCCTCCTCGTCCTCCACCTCCTCTTCGCCCGCTACCTCGTCCTGTACACTGCCCTGACCAGACAATGGCTGACTGTCATCAAGGCTTTCCTCTTCCTCTGGTGCAGACGCCTGCTCCTTTATGTGCGTCAAACTTTGCATCAGCAGACGCATTAGGGGGATGCTCATGCTTATTACGGCGTTGTCTGCACTAACCAGCCGTGTGCATTCCTCAAAACACTGAAGGACTTGACACATGTCTTGTATCTTAGACCACTGCACACCTGACAACTCCATGTCTGCCATCCTACTGCCTGCCCGTGTATCCTCCCACAAATAAATAACAGCACGCCTCTGTTCGCACAGTCTCTGAAGCATGTGCAGTGTTGAGTTCCACCTTGTTGCAACGTCTATGATTAGGCGATGCTGGGGAAGGTTCAAAGACCGCTGATAGGTCTGCATACGGCTGGCGTGTACAGGCGAACGTCGGATATGTGAGCAAAGTGCACGCACTTTGAGGAGCAGGTCGGAGAACCCAGGATAAGTTTTCAATAAGCACTGCACCACCAGGTTTAAGGTGTGAGCCAGGCAAGGAATGTGTTTCAGTTGGGAAAGGGAGATGGCAGCCATGAAATTCCTTCCGTTATCACTCACTACCTTGCCTGCCTCAAGATCTACTGTGCCCAGCCACGACTGCGTTTCTTGTTGCAAGAACTCGGACAGAACTTCCGCGGTGTGTCTGTTGTCGCCCAAACACTTCATAGCCAATACAGCCTGCTGACGCTTGGCAGTAGCTGGCCCATAATGGGACAACTGGTGTGCAACAGTGTCATCTGCCGATGGAGTGGTTGGCAGACTGCGTTCTGTGGAAGAGCTGTAGCTTCTGCAGGAGGACGAGGAGGAGGAGGAGGAGGGGGTGCGAACGCCTACAGCCAACTGTTTCCTAGACCGTGGGCTAGGCACAACTGTCCCTAAATTGATGTCGCCTGTGGACCCTGCACCCACCACATTCACCCAGTGTGCCGTGATGGACACATAACGTCCCTGGCCATGCCTACTGGTCCATGCATCTGTAGTCAGGTGCACCTTTGTACTCACAGATTGCCTGAGTGCATGGACGATGCGCTGTTTAACATGCTGGTGCAGGGCTGGGATGGCTTTTCTGGAAAAAAAGTGTCGACTGGGTAGCTCGTATCGTGGTTCAGCGTACTCCATCAGGGCTTTGAAAGCTTCGCTTTCAACTAACCGGTAGGGCATCATCTCTAACGAGATTAGTCTAGCTATGTGGGCGTTAAAACCCTGTGTACGCGGATGCGAGGATAAGTACTTCCTTTTTCTAACCAGAGTCTCATGTAGGGTGAGCTGGACTGGAGAGCTGGAGATCGTGGAACTTTCGGGTGTGCCGGTGTACATGGCAGACTGAGAGACGGTTGGAGACGGTATTGTTTCCGCCGGTGCCCTAGATGCAATATTTCCTCCTACAAAACTGGTGGTTCCCTGACCCTGACTGCTTTTGGCTGGCAAAGAAACCTGCACAGATACTGCCGGTGGTGCGGAAAATGGTGGCCTTACAGTGACGGAAGGGATGTTGCGTTGCTGACTAGCTTCATTGGCCGAGGGTGCTACAACCTTAAGGGACGTTTGGTAGTTAGTCCAGGCTTGAAAATGCATGGTGGTTAAGTGTCTATGCATGCAACTAGTATTTAGACTTTTCAGATTCTGACCTCTGCTTAAGCTAGTTGAACATTTTTGACAGATGACTTTGCGCTGATCAGTTGGATGTTGTTTAAAAAAATGCCAGACTGCACTCTTCCTAGACTCGGATCCCTTTTCAGGGATTGCAGACTGAGCTTTAACCGGATGGCCACGCTGTCCTCCAACAGGTTTTGGCTTTGACACGCGTTTTGGGCCAGATACGGGCCCGGCAGATGGAACCTGTTGCGATGTTGATGCCTGCTGCGGCCCCTCCTCCACCTCCGCTTCTGAACTACTGCCGCCTGCACCCTGTTCCCCCAATGGCTGCCAATCGGGGTCAATAACTGGGTCATCTATTACCTCCTCTTCGAGCTCGTGTGCAACTTCGTCTGTGTCACTGTGTCGGTCGGTGGTATAGCGTTCGTGGCGGGGCAACATAGTCTCATCAGGGTCTGATTGTGGATCTGTACCCTGAGAGGGCAATGTGGTGGTCTGAGTCAAAGGAGCAGCATAGTACTCTGGCTGTGGCTGTGCATCAGTGCACTCCATGTCAGAATCTACTTGTAATGGGCATGGCCTGTTAAATGTTTCACTTTCTAAGCCAGGGACGGTATGTGTAAAGAGCTCCATGGAGTGACCCGTTGTGTCGCCTGCTGCATCCTTCTCTCTTGTTGTAGTTTTTGCTGAGGAGGACAAGGAAGCGACTTGTCCCTGACCGTGAACATCCACAAGCGACGCGCTGCTTTTACATTTACCAGTTTCGGAAGAGGAGGCAAAAGAGCTAGAGGCTGAGTCTGCAATGTAAGCCAAAACTTGCTGTTGCTGCTCCGCCTTTAAAAGCGGTTTTCCTACTCCCAGAAAAGAGAGCGTTCGAGGCCTTGTGTAGCCTGACGACGAAACTGGCTCCACAGCTCCAGACTTAGGTGGAATATTTTTATCCCCACGACCACCTGATGCTCCACTACCACTACCATCATTACCAGCTGACAATGAACGCCCACGACGACCTCTTGCACCAGACTTCCTCATTGTTTTAAAATCTTAACCAAAGTAACTTTATTTGTTGCTGTCAAACAACTTACACGGTGAGCTATAACTTCAGTATGATTTCAATATCCCTTAACAGGTTGGTGAGACCACAAGGAAAATCAGGCACAATGTTACACACTCTGTTTTCTGTGGCACAAAATCACAGAGATGACACACACGCAGGACTGTCACTCAAGCACTAATGTCAATATTAATCTCCCACCTAATTTATTTATTTTTTTTTCTCAGGGAGACTTTAGAAACCAAATAATATTAAAAAAACCAAAAAAATAAATAGGCTTTCTATGGCCCACTGAATGAGAGAGAGAGGTGGCACACCCAGGAGTCAAGACTGGCACACAAGCTGAAAGGGCAATATTACTCTCCCACTGTTTTTTTATGTATTTTTTGTTTTTTAAGGGAGACTTTAGAAACCAAATAATATTAAAAAAACCAAAAAAATAAATAGCCTTTCTATGGCCCACTGAATGAGAGAGAGATGTGGCACACCCAGGAGTCAAGACTGGCACACAAGCTGAAAGGGCAATATTACTCTCCCACTGTTTTTTTATGTTTTTTTTTTTTTCAGGGAGACTTTAGAAACCAAATAATAAGAAAAAAGATAAATAAATAAATAGGCTTTCTATAGCCCACTGAATGAGAGATAGCACACACAGCAGTGGCACACAAGCCCTGACTGAGGCCAATATTTTTCTCCCACTGATTGATGTAGTGTTTTTGTGTTGAGGTAGATTTTAGAACACAAATCAAGGAAAAAAAAAATGCTTTCTATGGCCCACTGAATGAGAGAGAGAGGTGGCACACCCAGGAGTCAAGACTGGCACACAAGCTGAAAGGGCAATATTACTCTCCCACTGTTTTTTTATGTTTTTTTTGTATTCAGGGAGACTTTAGAAACCAAATAATATTAAAAAAACCAAAAAAATAAATAGCCTTTCTATGGCCCACTGAATGAGAGAGAGAGGTGGCACACCCAGGAGTCAAGACTGGCACACAAGCTGAAAGGGCAATATTACTCTCCCACTGTTTTTTTATGTTTTTGTTTTTTTCAGGGAGACTTTAGAAACCAAATAATATTTAAAAAAATAAATAAATAGGCTTTCTATGGCCCACTGAATGAGAGAGGTGGCACACCCAGGAGTCAAGACTGGCACACAAGCTGAAAGGGCAATATTACTCTCCCACTGTTTTTTTATGGTTTTTTTGTTTTTTAAGGGAGACTTTAGAAACCAAATAATATTAAAAAAACCAAAAAAATAAATAGGCTTTCTATGGCCCACTGAATGAGAGAGAGAGGTGGCACACCCAGGAGTCAAGACTGGCACACAAGCTGAAAGGGCAATATTACTCTCCCACTGTTTTTTTATGTATTTTTTGTTTTTTAAGGGAGACTTTAGAAACCCAATAATATTTAAAAAAAAAAATAAATAGGCTTTCTATGGCCCACTGAATGAGAGAGGTGGCACACCCAGGAGTCAAGACTGGCACACAAGCTGAAAGGGCAATATTACTCTCCCACTGTTTTTTTATGTATTTTTTGTTTTTTAAGGGAGACTTTAGAAACCCAATAATATTTAAAAAAAATAAATAAATAGGCTTTCTATGGCCCACTGAATGAGAGAGGTGGCACACCCAGGAGTCAAGACTGGCACACAAGCTGAAAGGGCAATATTACTCTCCCACTGTTTTTTTATGTTTGTTTTTTTTTCAGGGAGACTTTAGAAACCAAATAATATTAAAAAAACCAAAAAAATAAATAGGCTTTCTATGGCCCACTGAATGAGAGAGAGAGGTGGCACACCCAGGAGTCAAGACTGGCACACAAGCTGAAAGGGCAATATTACTCTCCCACTGTTTTTTTATTTATTTATTTTTTTTCAGGGAGACTTTAGAAACCAAATAATAAGAAAAAAAATAAATAAATAAATAGGCTTTCTATAGCCCACTGAATGAGAGATAGCACACACAGCAGTGGCACACAAGCCCTGACTGAGGCCAATATTTTTCTCCCACTGATTGATGTAGTGTTTTTGTGTTTAGGTAGATTTTAGAACACAAATCAAGGAAAAAAAAAAAATGCTTTCTATGGCCCACTGAATGAGAGAGGTGGCACACCCAGGAGTCAAGACTGGCACACAAGCTGAAAGGGCAATATTACTCTCCCACTGTTTTTTTATGTATTTTTTGTTTTTTAAGGGAGACTTTAGAAACCCAATAATATTTAAAAAAATAAATAAATAGGCTTTCTATGGCCCACTGAATGAGAGGGAGAGAGGTGGCACACCCAGGAGTCAAGACTGGCACACAAGCTGAAAGGGCAATATTACTCTCCCACTGTTTTTTTATGTTTTTTTTTTTCAGGGAGACTTTAGAAACCAAATAATATTAAAAAAACCAAAAAAATAAATAGGCTTTCTATGGCCCACTGAATGAGAGAGAGAGGTGGCACACCCAGGAGTCAAGACTGGCACACAAGCTGAAAGGGCAATATTACTCTCCCACTGTTTTTTTATGTATTTTTTGTTTTTTAAGGGAGACTTTAGAAACCAAATAATATTAAAAAAAAAACAAAAAAAAAAAGGCTTTCTATGGCCCACAATTAGGCTGGGGTCACACATGCGTGTTTTACGGACGTAAGAGCGCAGAAACTACGTCCGTAAAACTCGCATTACATACGGCACAATTATTCTCAATGGGGCTGCTCCTATTAGCCGTATATTACGGTTCAGTATTATACGGCTTTCTACGGCCGTACAAAATCGCAGCATGCTGCGTTTGTCAGCGTACTGCGCAAAAAAATCGCCAATGAAAGTCTATGGGGGCGAGAAAAATACGGATTCCACACGGACCAGCAGTGTGACTTGCGAGAAATACGCAGCGGTGTTAGTGAAAAGTCGGTAATTCAATTGCCGGCTTTTCATTTCTCCTGCACAAACCCGACAGGATATGAGACATGGTTTACATACAGTAAACCATCTCATATCCCCCTTTTTTTTGCATATTCCACACTACTAATGTTAGTAGTGTGTATGTGCAAAATTTTAGCGCTGTAGCTGCTTAAATAAAGGGTTAAATGGCGGAAAAAATTGGCGTGGGCTCCCGCGCAATTTTCTCCGCCAGAATGGTAAAGCCAGTGACTGAGGGCAGATATTAATAGCCAGGAGAGGGTCCATGGTTATTGGCCCCCCCGTGGCTAAAAACATCTGCCCCCAGCCACCCCAGAAAAGGCACATCTGGAAGATGCGCCTATTCTGGCACTTGGCCACTCTCTTCCCACTCCCTGTAGCGGTGGGATATGGGGTAATGAAGGGTTAATGCCACCTTGCTATTGTAAGGTGACATTAAGCCAGATTAATGATGGAGAGGCGTCAATTATGACACCTATCCATTATTAATCCAATTGTAGGAAAGGGTTAAAAAACACACACACACATTATTAAAAAGGATTTTAATGAAATAAACACAGCGGTTGTTGTAATAATTTATTGTTCTCTCAAATCCATTTGCAGTCCCTCGCTTGGCAACATAATAAACGCACAAGATACATACCTTCTGATGTACTGTCAGGTCCAACGATGTAATCCATCTGAAGGGGTTAACTAATATTACAAGCAGGAGCCCTGCTGTAATGCAGCTGTGCTCGTGACTGTAATTCCCCTGCGAATGAATGAAATGTAGGTCAATGACCTACATTTCATTCATTCGCGGTGATGCGCCCCTGCTGGATGTTCTCATGAACTGCAGCCTGGGAACTTTTTCCCACGCTCCAGGTCATATGAGGACATCCACCAGGGGGCGCATCACCGCGACTGTAGGAAATGTAGGTCAATGACCTACATTTCATTCATTCGCCGGGGATTACAGGCACGGAGCACAGCTGCATTTGCAGGGCTCCTGCTTGTAAAATATTTGAACCCCTTCAGATCATGGATTACCTCGTGGGACGTGACGGTTCAGCTGAGGGTATGTATCTTGTGCGTTTATTATTTTGCCAAGCGAGGGTGTTGCTGATGGATTGAGAGAGCAATAAATTATTAAAACAACCGCTGTGTTTATTTCATTAAAATACTTTTAAATCATGTGTGTGTGTGTTTTTTAACCCTTTCCAACAATTGGATTAATAATGGATAGGTGTCATAATTGACGCCTCTCCATTATTAATCTGGCTTAATGTCACCTTACAATAGCAAGGTGGCATTAACCCTTCATTACCCCATATCCCACCGCTACAGGGAGTGGGAAGAGAGTGGCCAAGTGCCAGAATAGGCGCATCTTCCAGATGTGCCTTTTCTGGGGTGGCTGGGGGCAGATGTTTTTAGCCACGGGGGGGCCAATAACCATGGACCCTCTCCTGGCTATTAATATCTGCCCTCAGTCACTGGCTTTACCATTCTGGCGGAGAAAATTGCGCGGGAGCCCACGCCATTTTTTTCTGCCATTTAACCCTTTATTTTAGCAGCTACAGCGCTGAAATTTTGCACATACACACTACTAACATTAGTAGTGTGGAATATGCAAAAAAAATGGGGATATGAGATGGTTTACTGTATGTAAACCATGTCTCATATCCTGTCGGGTTTGTGCAGGAGAAATGAAAAGCCGGCAATTGAATTACCGACTTTTCACAGATATCGCGCTGAATGAAATCTAAATACAGAACATATATATATGTGTCTCAATGACATTTATATATATTATACTGTATATATGTTTTAATGAACATTTGAGCACATAAATCCATTAGATGTCGGTTTTGCAAGCCTGCGCAAAAATCTCGCAGTACGGATGCCATACGGATTACATACAGAGGATGCCATGCGCAAAATACGCTGACACACCCTGACTACGGATCAATATTTTGGGAACATTTCTCCGTATTATGGCCGTAGTACGGACGTATAATACGTGGCGTATTGTCTTACGCCAAGTGTGACCCCAGCCTTAGAGAGAGAGAGGTGGCACACCCAGGAGTCAAGACTGGCGCACAAGCTGAAAGGGCAATATTACTCTCCCACTGTTTTCTTAAGTTTTTTTTCTTTTATTTTCAGGGAGACTTTAGAAACCAAATAATATTAAAAAAACCAAAAAAATAAATAGCCTTTCTATGGCCCACTGAATGAGAGAGAGGTGGCACACCCAGGAGTCAAGACTGGCACACAAGCTGAAAGGGCAATATTACTCTCCCACTGTTTTTTTATTTATTTATTTTTTTCAGGGAGACTTTAGAAACCAAATAATAAGAAAAATAAATAAATAAATAAATAGGCTTTCTATAGCCCACTGAATGAGAGATAGCACACACAGCAGTGGCACACAAGCCCTGACTGAGGCCAATATTTTTCTACCACTGATTGATGTAGTGTTTTTGTGTTGAGGTAGAATTTAGAACACAAATCACGGAAAAAATAAATAGGCTTTCTATGGCCCACTCAGTGAGAGATGGCACACACAGGGATGGCACTGTAGCAGAAATGCCAATCTTAATCTCCCACAAAAAAAAAAAAAAAAAAAAAAAAACAGGGACTGTCCTACAATTACTATCTCCCTGCAGTAATCTAAGCCAGGTATGGCAGGCAGCAATAGGAGTGGACTGATGCACAAATTAAATAAAAAGTGTGGACAAACAAAAAAGATAGCTGTGCAGAAAGGAACAAGAGGTTATGTGCTTTGAAAAAAGCAGTTGGTTTGCACAGTGGCGTACACACAGCAATACAGCTATCACGGAGCCTTCTAGGGCAGCCCAATGAGCTACAGCGCTGAGGAAAAAAAAAAAAAAATAGCTTCCACTGTTCCTGCACACCGAAGGTGGTGTTGGACAGTGGAAATCGCTACAGCACAAGCGGTTTGGTGGTTAGTGGACCCTGCCTAACGCTCTCCCTGCTTCTGACGAAGCGGCAGCAACCTCTCCCTAAGCTCAGATCAGCAGCAGTGAGATGGCGGTCGGCGGGAACGCCCCTTTATAGCCCCTGTGACGCCGCAGACAGCAAGCCAATCACTGCAATGCCCTTCTCTAAGATGGTGGGGACCAGGATCTATGTCATCACGCTGCCCACACTCTGCGTTCACCTTCATTGGCTGAGAAATGGCGCTTTTCGCGTCATTGAAACGCGACTTTGGCGCGAAAGTCGCGTACCGCATGGCCGACAAGCACAGGGGTCGGATCGGGTTTCATGAGACGCCGACTTAGCCAAAAGTCGGCGACTTTTGAAAATGATCGACCCGTTTCGCTCAACCCTAAGTATGAGCCCTAAATAATACACTATAGTAGGAATGTTTCTCAATAATTAGTAAATCATGAAAATAACATAGTTGAGGCATAGTTAAAAAAAGAAATCACTGAGCAGGAAACACCGAAACACCGTGTCTGCGAATTGAGATACTGATTTGGGTTTTATCCTAAGTCATATTGCACGACTCGTTAAAGGGTTGATTGTGACTTGTAGGGTCGCTACTTCCAACAGGTGGCACTATAGAGTTTAACCCCTTCATGACCTTGGGATTTTCCATTTTTCCATTTTCGTTTTTCGCTCCCCTCCTTCCCAGAGCCATAACTTTTTTATTTTTCCGTCAATTTGGCCATGTGAGGGCTTATTTTTTGTGGGACGAGTTGTACTTTTGAACTACATCATTGGTTTTACCATGACGTGTACTAGAAAACGGGAAAAAATTCCAAGTGCGGTGAAATTGCAAAAAAAGTGCAGTCCAACACTTGTTTTTTGTTTGGCTTTTTTGCTAGGTTCACTAAATGCTAAAACTGACCTGCCATTATGATTCTCCAGGTCACTACGAGTTCATAGACACCTAACATGACTAGGTTATTTTTTACCTAAGTGGTGAAAAAAAATTCCAAACTTTGCAAAAAACAAAACAAAACAAAATTGCGCCATTTTCCGATACTCGTAGCGTCTCCATTTTTCGTGATCTGGGGTCAGGTGAGGGCTTATTTTTTGCGTGCCGAGCTGGCGTTTTTAATGATAGCATTTTGGTGTAGATACGTTCTTTTGATCGCCCGTTATTGCATTTTAATGCAATGTCGTGGCGACCAAAAAAACGTAAATCTGGCGTTTCGAATTTTTTTCTCATTACGCCATTTAGCGATCAGGTTAATGCTTTTTTTTATTTGATAGATCGGGCGATTCTGAACGCGGCGATACCAAATATGTGTAGGTTTGTTTTTTTTTTTATTGATTTATTTTGATTGGGGCGAAAGGGGGGTGATTTAAACTTTTATGTTTTTTTTATTTTTTTCACATTTTTAAAAACTTTTTTTTTTTACTTTTGCCATGCTTCTATAGCCTCCATGGGAGGCTAGAAGCAGGCACAGCCCGATCGGCTCTGCTACATAACAGCGATCATCAGATCGCTGTTATGTAGCTAAAATGCAGGTGTGCTGTGAGCGCCGACCACAGGGGGGCGCTCACAGCCACCGGCAATCAGTAACCATAGAGGTCTCAAGGACCTCTATGGTTACAATGGAGGAGCATCGCCGACCCCCGATCATGTGACAGGGGTCGGCGATGCGCTCATATCCGGCCGCACGGCCGGATGCGGTAGTTAAATGCCGCTGTCTGCGTTTGACAGCGGCATTTAACTAGTTAATAGCGGCGGGTGATCGCGATTTCACCCGCCGCTATTGCGCGCACATGTCAGCTGTAAAAAACAGCTGACATGTCGCGACTTTGATGTGCGCTCACCGCCGGAGCGCACATCAAAGCGGGGGTCCCGACATGTGACGTACTATTCCGTCACATGTCGGGAAGGGGTTAATGCAACATCACGGCGACCAAAAAAAACGTAATTCTGGTGTTTCTAATTTTTTTCTCGCTACGCCATTTAGCGATCACGTTAATTCTTTTTTTTATTGATAGATCGGGTGATTCTGAATGCGGCGATACCAAATATGTGTAGGTTTGATTTTTTTTTATTGATTTATTTTGATTCGGGCGAAAGGGGGGTGATTTAAACTTTTTATTTTTTTTTATTTTTTTCAAATTTTTTTAAACTTTTTTTTAACTTTTGCCATGCTTCAATAGCCTCCATGGGAGGCTAGAAGCAGGCACAACGCGATCGGCTCTGCTACATAGCAGCGATCATAAGATCGCTGCTATGCAGCAGAAATGCAGGTGTAATGTGAGAGCCGACCACAGGGTGGCGCTCACAGCTACCGGCAATCAGTAACCATAGAGGTCTCAAAGACCTCTATGGTTATAATGCAGAAGTATCGCTGACCCCCGATCATGTGACGGGGTCGGCGATGCGCTCATTTTCAGCCGCCCGGCCGGAAGCGACGGTTAAATGCTGCTGTCAGCGTTTGACAGCGGCATTTAACTAGTTAATAGCGGCTGGTGAATCGCGATTTCACCCGCCGCTATTACGGGCACATGTCAGCTGTTCAAAACAGCTGACATGTCCCGGCTTTGATGCGGGCTCACCACCGGAGCCCGCATCAAAGCGGGGCTTCTGACCTCGGACGTACTATCCCGTCCGAGGTCAGAAAGGGGTTAAGTCCTCCTTTTATCAGAAGAGGCAATTTGAGCAGGAATAGACATTATCATTTGATGGCTCCTGAGTAAGGATATTTGCATACAACGTATTTGTCAGAAATCCATTTTGATCATCCACCAGGTGATCCTCAGCCTGTTTACATGGCAAGATAATCATGAAATTAGCGTTTTTAAGTTGCACTATGTTTAACTGTCCAAGCAAATGAATTTGATTTCATGAACACTCCTGCATACTGTGGATCTAAAGATGCTGTTGAACTGTGCGATTTTGGTTCTTTAATTCTCAATAGTAGGCCTAGACAGCCGAAGGGCTGAAACAGTGGCTCATGGGCTGCACCGTGACGTCCTGCCACTGTTGACACCGCTTGCCGCATCCATCTTCCACCAATCAACACGTAAATCAGCAGTTGCGATTACTTCATTTCTTTGCATCAGCTGTGCACTGTGGAGGGTCAGTGGATCTGAGAGAGGAAAGTCAGAGCAGCGGGGAACAGGAACAAAGTTGTTTTTTTTTCATACAGTGGGTATGGAAAGTTTTCAGGTCCCTTTAAATTTTTCACTCTTTGTTTTATTGCAGCCATTTGGTAAATTCAAAAAGTTCTTTTTTTTCTCATTAATGTACACTCTGCACCCCATCTTGACTGAAAAAAACAGAAATGTAATAATCTTTGCAAATTTATTAAAAAATAAAACTGAAATATCACATGGTCATAAGTATTCATATCCAGTATTGAGTAGAAGTAGTATTAGTATACTCAGTATTGAGTAGAAGCACCCTTTTGAGCTAGTACAGCCATGAGTCTTCTTGGGAATGATGCAACAAGTTTTTCACACCTGGATTTGGGGATCATCTGCCATTCTTTGTTGCAGATCCTCTCCAATTCCGTCAGGTTAGATGGTGAACGTTGTTGGACAGCCATTTTCAGGTCTCTCCAGAGATGCTCAATTGGGTTTAGGTCAGGGCTCTGACTGGGCCAGTCAAGAAAGATGGGGGCAGGAGTAGGGCGCAGCTATAAGGAAGCCCCCCATGACTGCGATTGGCCGGGGTGGTTTTAAAAGTAAAAGGGGGGCGTGATAGGTGGATGGTCATGGGGGGAGGAGTTTTAAGGAGGTGAGGTCAGGGGGATTAGGGAAAAAGTGTGGGAAGACCACCATTCTGTTTCAGGAAGCCAGAGCAGGCAGACGCATACCTGATGGAGTCGGTGGAAGCTTTGATGGCCCGGCTGCAGCAAATGGCTCGCTCCAGGAGGGGAGGATGGCTTGAAGCCCAGCTGTCCTCTCTCCTTGGGGCTGCAGAGCAATCCAGCCTTAGTACAAGGGGCAGGAGGACTAGGCCCCCAGAGAGGCTTTCCCCCCGAAGTGGCGGCACGCAGCAGACGCAGGCTCTGGAGCCCCTCCAGGGACCCTGCGGACGGTGAGTGCGGCAGTGCGGTCCTCCCCGCCGCACCCGATCCAGCAGGAATTCACGTAACTGGCCTGTGGGCGCTGGTCAGCGAGGAACAAGCGCTGTGGCGGAAGTGAGGGCTGCATCCGGCATCAAGAGACCACGTGGAGTCTGGGAGGCGCAGCGGCTCCCAAGCGAGCCAGGGGCGGTCAGCAGCAAGAAGGAGAGGGGCACAGGAGGAACCGGAGGCAGCGACGAGGAGGAGTATGGAGACAGCACATGTGGCAGGTACCTCCGGCGATGTTCCTGTCGGGGTGCCTGCCAGACAGAGCACCAGGCAGCGAGCGTCAGTGGGCAGGCAGTAGCAGGGAAAACACCTGCTGCCAGGCTCAGGTTGCCAGCAAGGGGAAGAAGGAGAGGCAGGCAGCAGTGTCGAGCTGTCTGGCAGTCTGCGAGGGAGCGATGCGGACCGAGCTGGCGGGTCCGGGTCTGGAAATCGAGCTCGGTCCCGATCAACAATGAGGTCCGTAATGCGGCGGGCTTCATGCGCTCGGGTCCCCCTGGTGATGAGGAGGCCAGGGGTGTGGGCCTGGGGCAGCAGAGTGATGCGGAGGAGTCTGCATTCAGCAGCAAACATCATGGAGGAACGGAGCGTCAGGGATCCGGAGGCCCAGCTGGCGGGGACACAGCACCCGTGCAGCTGAGTGAGTATAATTCCATGTCTTGCTTGTTGCCCATAGGGGCCATGTTGCAAGAGGCTGGTGGGAGCCAGGTGGTAAGGAGTGAGGAGCGAAGGTTGGGAGGGCCTAGTGGGGAAGAAGTTCCAGGCCTTCAGGATATTTTGCATAGTATGTCGCAAATTCTGAGGAGATTAAAAGGCTGGGCAGCGAGTGGGGCTGTTGTATCACCGGTGGGTGCATGGCTGATGGGGCAGGGGTTAGAGCCCCAGTCTGGAAGTGATTTGTTGAGACCTGTTTGGGATGCAGAGGTGGCATCTTCGGGTATATCAGTTTCAGTTCAGATGGAAAAGCAGAATGGGGATGCAGTAATGCTGGATGACAGGGCAAAAGAGGAAGTTTATGTGTGCTTTGAAGGGCCTTTGGGGGCTCATTTGAAAAAAGAGGTGAAAGAGAAGATTTGGTGGGATGAGTATGTTGAGATTTTTTCCCTTCTCCCCTCGGAAAAGTTTAATTTGGATAAGGGGAAGAAAGATGATAGCAAGAAGGAGGAGGAGGAAGAAAAGCGGAGGTGGCGATTGATTCCGCAGACATTTGTAAACTGGTTGCAGGCATTTGCGATATTGGCGAGCGTTATTGGGGAGAAGTTTCCTGAGAATTGCTCGGGATTGTTTTGTTATTTAGACGCGATTGGGGAAGCGCACCGTACCTATGGGGGTCAGACATGGCTAAGGTATGATGAGCAGTTTAGGCAGAGGAAGGCGGTGTGGCTGGAAATTAAGTGGGACAGAAGGATATTGGGCTTTGGCTGAAGGTTATGGCTCCAGCCAGGTACAGGCAGTCCTTTCATGAGAGCGGAGGTAGCGGCAACCAGCAGGCGGGACACAGAAGCGGAAGTCAGGGGGTGCAGGGAGCAAAGGAAAAATCTGGAACGTGCTGGCAGTTTAACGACGGCCAGTGCAAATACGGGAACAGCTGTAAGTTTAAACATGTGTTTTCCCATTGTAACAGAAGCTCACATGGGGCTTCGAAGTGTTTCAAAAAGGCAAGGGAAAGCCATCGGTGGGTGCCGGTCAAGGGGGAGAGCCTGGTGAGACTTCCAGAGATGGCCCCCTTTTTAAATAGGTATCCAGATCAAGTGAAGGCTGGCGTTATTTTTATTAGTTTTGCGTATGGTTTTAAGGTTCCCCCTCCGAGTCATGAGGTTCCTTTTTCGGTTAAGAATTTGTGGTCGGCTATGTTGCATTCTGAAGTTGTTGATGTTAAACTTGAAAAAGAAGTGGAGATGGGCGGGATGGCAGGTCCGGTATTGAACCCGTCAACTAAACGGGTGGTTATTTCCCCTTTGGGGGTGGTGCCAAAAAACGAGCCAAATACAGTTGATTCAGCATTTGTCGTACCCAAAAGGGCTGTCAGTGAATGATGGTATCGCCCAGGAGTTTTGTTCTGTGGAATATACATCGTTCGACGCAGAGGTACGGATCAGGAGCTTTGTTAGCAAAAACGGACATTGAATTGGCCTTCAGATTACTTCCAGTACACCCGGACAGTATTCCCTTGTTAGGTTGTTTTTGGAATGGAGGTTACTATTTGGATAGATGTTTGCCGATAGGTTGCGCAATTTCTTGTTCATTGTTTGAGATGTTTAGTGCCTTCTTGGAGTGGGTGGTTAGGGATGTTGCGAGCATTCAATCGGTTATTCATTACCTGGATGACTTTTTGCTTATTAGTCCTCCTGATTCAGTGTCGTGCAGGAATGCGTTAGCAGTCATTGCCAACAAAGGGTTTTCAACCAAGTACTAGAAATGAACATTTTATTTACAATTATTTAATCTGTCCAATTTCTTTTGGTCCCTTTAAAAACAGGGTGGCACATGTTAAGGAGCTGAAACTCCGAAACCCTTCATCCAATTTTAATGTGGATACCCTCAAATGAAAGCTGAAAGTCTGAACTTCAACTGCATCTGAATTGTTTTGTTTAAAATTCATTGTGGTAATGTCTATAACCAAAATTAGAAAAATGTTGTCTCTGTCCAAATATATATGGACTTAACTGTAAGACATTGGCGGTGTTATTTTTAGTTGGCAAGGCAGCGGACGTAGGTTGGTCAATTTCTAAAGTCAATAAATTTGTGGCTGGTCTTGCTTTTTGTCTTTAAGTTGCAGGGGTTGGCGGATGTTACAAAGAAATTTGTGGTTAGACAGTCATTAAGGGGTTTTAGAAGAGGCAATCGGACTCTTGATAGGCGTCGACCAATTTCGTTCAGCCTATTGGAACGGTAGGGCAGAGTTTTGGAGAACATTTGCCGTTCCAATTTTGAATTGGCATAGTTAAAGCGTTCTCTTTAGCCTTTTTTGGGGCAATGCGAATAGGCAAGCTGTGTCACACAGCAGGGACAGGGCATGTGGTTTGTTGGCAGAGGATATGGAATTTTGGGCAGGGGGCATTGTTTTTTGGATCGGGCGTTCAAAGACTGATCAGTTTGGTAGAGGTATACGCGTGGTGTTGGGGAGAGTTGTTGGGTCATAAATGTTCCCGCAGGGGTGTTTGGAAGTGTACTGGCATTTGTGGTCAGGAAGGGCGGGCTCATTGTTGTGTCATGTGGAAGGGCACTTTTGTCTCGTTTTCAGTTTATTGCGGTATTAAAAAGGGGTTTGCAGGAGTTGGGCCTTACCCCGGGTGTGTACGGGTTGCATTCCTTCAGGATCGGGGCTGCATCAGAGGCCGATAGTCTTGGTTTAGTGCTGATGCAATAAGGAGAATTGGCAGGTGGACTTCGGACCGCTACATAACGTATGTGCATCATTAATTACTACAGTAGAATGTCATGGAATTGTTTTGAAATTGATTTTTTTTATGTATTTTTTCAGATGGTGCCCCTTGTTTAGCCTGGATCTTTGGACATTCGTTCGTGCATTGGGGGGCTCTGCGAGCCGATGTCAGCCTGGACGGAAGGCAAATGAGTTTTAGTAGGGAGCAAGTGGTCATTCGATTGTTAGGATTCAGAGGGATGGTTTGGAGCATGGTCCTTTCAGAGTTTTCCAGGGTTGTTCGCTTAGATAGACCACCTGACATTTTAGTGGTGCATATGGGTGGGAATGATTTGGGGGTAAGGCCTGTTAGGGAATTAATTAGGGACATACGTTTCGACTTCTTGAGGCTGTGGACATCGTTTCCGGGCTTGTTGACCTTGTGGTCGGATATTGTGCCTAGGAAGAAGTGGAGGGTGGCTAGATCTTTGAAGGGGATTAATAGAGCCAGGGTAAAATTAAACAGGGCAGTATCGGGTTTTGTGTCCAGAAATGGGGGTATTAGTCTCAGACATTTTGAACAGGAATCGGGGTTGGAAATTACTGGTTGGAGGATGGAGTTCATTTAAATGAGATTGGGATCGATTTGTGGACATTGGCGTTACAAGAAGGGGTGGAGAGAGCATTGGTGGCGTTGGGGCACTCATTAGCCTGAGGTGGTCAGGGCTGTTCGTGGTTGGCGGGGGGGTGGGGGTTCTTGGAGTTGACAGGCAATTGGAAATTGGTTGGGGTTTGATCTGGCATTTGGTTATGGGTTCTGGACGGAGTTTACCCTGGGAGCTTTTGGTGGTGTGTCTTCCCGGAATGGGATGTACGATGCTCTCGAGCTAGTGATGTACGGCTGAGGGTAACATGGTGGTCAATGTTCAATTTGCTGTTTTGCCAGATATAAGCCAGATCTTTTAGCTCCAAGAACCCTCCCCTCATATTTACATACTGATTGTATTACTGTTTTTATGTTATTGTTTGTTAATAAAAGTTGGCCGCTGTGGCCAAACATTTATCCAAAGAACATGAATAGTATTGTTTTTATTTAAGGAATGGGTTGGTACTGCGGTGAGGGTGTTTTTAGGATTGAGGTTACCACCTAAGAAACTGTATTCGGCATACGCGGTCAAGATGGGGGCAGGAATAGCCCATAAGGCTATAAGGAAGCCCCCATGACTGTCATTGGCCGGGGAGGTTTTAAAAGTAAAAGGGGGACGTGATAGGTGGATGGTGGTGGGGGAGGAGTTTTAAGGAGGTGGGGGTCAGGGGGATTAGGGAAAAAGTGTGGGAAAACCACCATTCTACTTCAGGAAGCCAGAGCAGGCAGACCCACCAACCCTTCCCTTTATGTTTTTTCCTGTATTTTTGCTAAAGAGCGGGGGGTTAATTATAAGAAAAAATAAATATGAGGAGTGTTGGGTATATGATTTTGCATATATATATAATTGTTTTATTGTCACAGTGGCAGTGTTGGTGGGGGGTGAGGGTTCTTGGAGTTGACGCTGATTGGCCGGGGGAAGGAGTTGTAACGTAATTACAGGCAATTGGAAATTGTGTGGGGTTTGATCTGGCATTTGGTTATGGGCTCTGGATGGGGTTTTACCCTGGGAGGTTTTGATGGTTTGTCTTCCTGGAATGGGATGTACGGTGCCCTTGAGCAGGTGATGTATGGCTGAGGATAACATGGTGATCGATGTTGTTATTATTATTATTATTATTTATTTATATAGCACCATTGATTCTATGGTGCTGTACATGAGAAGGGGTTACATACAAATTACAGATATCACTTACAGTAAGCAAACTAACAATTACAGACTGATACAGAGGGGTGAGGACCCTGCCCTTGCGGGCTTACATTCTACAGGATGGTGGGGATGGAGACAATAGGTTGAGGGTGTTCAATTTGTTGTTTTGCCAGATATAAGCCAGATCTTTTACCTCCAAAATCCTCCCCTCATATTTACATACTGATTGTATTACTGTTTTTAAGTTATTGTTTGTTAATAAAAGTTGGCCGCTGTGGCCAAAAATTTATCCAAAGAACATAAATAGTAGTGTTTTTATTTAAGGAACGGGTTGGAACAGCGGTGAGAGGTTTTTAGGATTGAGGTTACCACCTAAGAAACCGTATTCGGCATACGCGGTCATGGTCACAGAGTTGTTCTGAAGCCACTCCTTTGTTATTTTAGCTGTGTGCTTAGGGTCATTGTCTTGTTGGAAGGTGAACCTTCGGCCAAGTCTGAGGTCCAGAGCACTCTGGAAGAGGCTTTCATCCAGGATATCTCTGTTCTTGGCTGCATTCATGTTTCCTTCCATAGCAACCAGTCATCCTGTCCCTGCAGCTGAAAAACACCCCTAATAACATGATGCTGCCATTACCATGTTTCACTGTTGGGATTGTATTGGGCAGGTGATGAGCAGTGCTTGGTTTTCTCTACACATACCGCTTAGAATTATCACCACAAAGGTCTATCTTCGTCTCATCAGACCAGAGAATCTTATTTCTCATAGTCTGGGAGTCCTTCATGTGTTTTTTAGCAAACTCTAAGCAGGCTTTCATATGTCTTGCACTGAGGAGAGGCTTCTATCACTCCACTCTGCCATAAAGGCCCGACTGGTGGAGGACTGCAGTAATAGTTGACTTTGTGGAACCTTCTCCCATCTCCTTACTGCATCCTTGGAGCTCCGCCACATTGTTCTTGGGGTTCTTCTTTACCTCTCTCACCAAGGCTCTTCTCCCACGACTGCTCAGTTTGGCTGGATGGCCAGGTCTAGGAAGACTTCTGGTAGTCCCAAATGTCTTCCATTTAAGGATTATGGAGGCCACTATGCTCTTTGGAACCTTGAGTACTGCAGAAATTCTTTTGTAACCTTGGCCAGATCTGTGCCTTGTCACAATTCAGTCTCTGAGCTCCTTGGCCAGTTTCTTTGACCTCATGATTCTCATTTGGTCTGACATGCACTGTGAGCTGTGAGGTCTTATATAGACAGGTGTGTGCCTTTCCAAATCAAGTCCTATCAGTTTAATTAAACACAGCTGGAGTCCAATGAAGGAGTAGAACCATCTCAAGGAGGTTCACAAGGACATGGACAACATGTGAGTGTCTGAGCAAAGGGTCTGAATACTTATGACCATGTGATCTTGCAGTTTTTCTTTTTTAATAAATATGCACAAATTTCTACATTTTTGATTTTTTTCAGTCAAGATGGGGCGCAGAGTGTACATTAATGAGAAAAAAATGAACTTTTTTGAATTTACCAAATGGCTGCAATGAAACAGAGTGAAAAATTTAAAGGGGTCTGAATACTTTCCATACCCACTGTATGTATGGGATATTTGTATATAGGGGGCTGTGTGGGGCTCATATTCTATATGAGGGGGCTCACGCTGTATACAAGAAGCAAAGTGGTGCTCATACTGTATATAAAAGGTTATGTGGGGCTCATGCTGTACAAAGTGGGCTATGTGGGGCTCATACTGTATATAAGAGCATTTGTGGAGCTCATACTGTACATAGGGGGGCTATTAATATACAAGGCTATGTGGGGCTTATGCTGTATATCAGAGGCTACATGGGTCACATGCTGTACTTTCGAGGTTTTGTGTGAAATTACGTCCAAGTTGCCTTTTTTTCACTGCTTTTTTGTGTTGTTCCAATACACACAAAGGAAATAAACATGTGCATAACAAAACGTGTTGGGGTATGTTTCCAAGATCAGGATGGCCGGCGGTATCGCCGCAGCGGCGAAGCCGCTCGGCGCTAAGCCCCGCCCCCTTTCTGGGACGCGATCATGCCGGATGTGTTAACTCTTCACATCCGGGATGATCGCTCTCTCCCATAGGGCCCTGTGATATGCCTTGCGGGGACGCTGCGTCCCCACAAGGTGTACGGGCATGCTGCGATCTGAAAAGACGCGCAGCATGTCCGGAGTCGCAGGGCCGCCGCGTGCGGGTTTCCACGCATAGTGGAGACGGGATTTCATAAAATCCCCTCCACTATGCTGGAACATCTGGACGCTGCTTGTTTGACGCTGCAGCTCTGCGCAGCGTCAAACAAGCAGCGTTTCCTGACCGTGGAAACATACCCTAAGGGTATGTTTCCACGTTCAGTTTTTCTTCAGGCTTTGGTCAGGATTTTATGCAGGTAAAATCCTGACCAAAACTGCACCTGAGGTCACTGGCAGGTCACCTGCGGTGTACCTGCGTGTTTTGCTCATAGTAGCAACATGCTGCGTTTCGAAAAAACGCACCACGCATGCGTTTTCGCGGCAAAAACGCATGCGTTTTTTAACGCATAGTGGAGTCTGGATTTCATGAAATCCCATCCACTATGCTGTTACATCTGGACGCTGCGTTTTTGACGCTGCGGAAAAACGCAGCGTCAAAAACGCAGCGTTTCCTGAACGTGGAAACATACCCTTACTGTGATAATTTTTTGGGAGAAATACTTCATTTTCTGAAACAATTTCAAGGGTGCCAACACTTTCGACCATGACTGTACAGATAAAAGCAGGAATATAACGAGATGCAGCTGGTCCCTTATAGTCAGGGTCATATTTGGCATTCATGCTGCCCTAGGCACTTTAAATAATGACGTCCTACTGATCAATCAGACTAAAGGTGTGTGCACACAGTGTCTTTTTCAGACAGATTCGCTCTGTAACCGAGGCAGCTTCCATTTATCGGTTCATTATACAGGCCCCTTACTAGTTTATTAAGAAAAAAAAATAATAAACAAAAACTGATGACTAAAAGATGTCAGAAAAGAAGTAAAAAAAAGTTGGTTCAGGACACAATGACAATTGTGTCCTGAAGTGTCTCCCTTCTAAAAAAAAACCTCCAGGGATTCGCAGACGTCAAAAAGAAGTTGTATGTACATACCCTGAAAGTGCCCATACCCTTCCGTAGTTAAGAACCCATACACATTAGACTATATTTGTCCAAACCTGACGATATCATCAGATTCAGCTGACAGACCAATTGGTATTGGGACGTCTGACTGATGATTGTCGAGGGCAGGGTCGGACTGGCCCACCAGGACACCAGTGAAATGCCCGGTGGGCTCATGGTCCCCTGAGAGGAGGAAGAAGAAGAAAAACATTTTTAGGGACGCGGGCCCTTTAAAACTGAAGGAGGCAGAGGCGCGTGCGGGTGCATGCATACAGTCCCAACCCACTGCCACGACCAGGGTCGGCAGCACCATGTGGCGAACCCAGGTAAGCGGTGGGGGTCCAGGGCGAACTGGGGGTGGGACACACAGCATGGGGTCCGTGAGTCGGGGGAGCCCGTTGCCAGCACTGGCATCGGGGCCCCTTCTAATACTCATCTCTCCTCGTTCCGGCAACTGCAATGTCTTCAGTGCCCCCTGATTCTGCGACGTCTCAGGGCAGAGGGTGCGATGACGTCATCACTGCATGCTCAGCCTCTCTGTCCTGAGCATTGCAGAGTCGGGAGAGATGCTGAGTATTCGGGACCTGTGGTGGGAATGGGAGAGGTGAGGATTTGATGAGCAGGGTGCCCATAATGTGCTGCATGGAGGAGCAGGGGGCCAATAATGTGCTGAACGGAGGAGCAGGGGGCCCATATTGTGTCGCATGGAGAAGCAGGGGGCCCATAATAGGCTGCATGGAGGAGCAGGGGGCCCATAATGTGCTGCTTGGAGGAGCAGGGGGCCCATAATACTGTATGGAGGAGCAGTGGCCCATAGAACTGTATGGAGGAGCAGGGGGGCTATAATACTGTATGGAGGAGCATTGCAATGGAGGAGCATTGCATTAGGCCAGTGATGTGCTGTATGAATGAGCATTATATGGGGCCCATAATACTGTAAGGAGGACTATGAGGTGCCCATAATACTGTATGGAGGACTATGTGGTGACCATAATACTGTATAGCGGACTATGAGGTGCCCATAATATTGTATGGCAGAATATGTGAAGCTCATATATTGTACCATACCTGCATTTTTTTTATCTGTGCATCAGAATGGTGGCATGTGTTAAAGGGGCCCACTGATACTCTTTTACACGAGGCCCACGAAAACCTGGAGCTGACCCTGGGGACAACGCACATCAAGATGAATGCTGGCTGCAGCTGTGACAGTGCACTCTGCTCTGTGATAGGCCATGCGTCGACGTCACATAGCATTTTTGTTAAATGACTCCTGCAGCCTTTGATAGGCCAGTGGCCTTTCAATGTTACTGCTATGTGATGTCAGCGTGTGGCCTGTCACAGAGCAGAGGGCCCTGTCAGAGTGGCAGCCAGCAGCCATTTTAACGACCACGCCGAATATGAAGCCACAAGAGAACGCTGGGGAACGCAAGAAAGTGAGAAGAGTCCCCCCCTCTATGATTGGGCAAGGTAGTGTCCATAGAGGTGGACATAGGGGCCCAGGGAGGGGACATTATTAAAGGATTGCACTGGATGAAGATGAAAGACTTCAACTACAAATGTCACCGGTAAGTTAGTATGTTACTTGTACACTTACACTATATACTGCATACTGTGTACCGAGCTCCTCTGTATAATGTCACTGGTGATCACTGTATTACCTGTACACTGACACTATATACAGAACTCATGTGTATAATGGCACTGGTGATCACTGTATTTTGTGTACACTGACACTATATACAGAGCTCCTGTGTATAATGTCACTAATGATCACTGTATTACCTGTACACCGACATTATATACAGAGCTCCTGTCTATATTAGAACTGGTGATCACTGTATTACCTGTACACTGACTGTACTGTATATACAAAGCTCTTGTGTATAATATCACTGGTGATCACTGTATTGTGTGTACACTGACACTATATACAGAGCTCATGTGTATAATGTCACTAATGATTACTGTATTACTTGTACATGGACATTATACACAGAGCTCCTGTGTATATTGGCACTAGTGATCCCTGTGTTACCTGTACTCTGACACTATATACAGAGGTCCTGTGTATAATGTCACTGGTGATCACTATATTACCTGTACACTGACATTATATATACAGAGCTCCTGTGTATAATGTCACTGGTGATCGCTGTATTATCTGCACACTGACACTATATACAGAGCTCCTGTGTATAATGTGACCAGTGGTAATATTAGTGTTATTAGTATTGTGGTTTTTATTAACGATCAGTATTGTAGTACTCTCACTGTATGGTGGTAATATGTGATCTGGTCATGATTTGGTGGTATTTCTCTTGTATATGGTAGTATTTGGCCACTATGTGGTCTGGTCATGATGTGACTGCATTAATCCCCTGTATGTGGTATTATTCGGTCACTATATGGTCTAGTCATGTGAGTGTATTAACCACCTGTATGTGGTATTATTCAGTCACTATGTGGGCTGGTCATGGTGTGGCAGTATTTGTCTCCTGTATGTGGTATTATTTGGTCACTATGTGGTCTGGTCATAGTGTCACGGTATTGGTCCCCTGTATGTGATATTATTTGGTCACTATGTGGTGGTAATATGCGGTCTGGTCGTGGTGTGGCGGTATTTATAATAATAATAATATTTATTTATATAGCGCCAACATATTCCGCAGCGCTTTACAGTTTAACAGGCCGCTCTGAACAAATGAGTTTTGAGCGAGCGCCTAAAACTATGCAAGTTGTGGATGGTCCTAATATCTTGGGGTAGAGCATTCCAGAGGATTGGCGAAGTACGGGAGAAGTCTTGGAGTCGGGAGTGGGAGGTACGGATTAGTGCAGAGGTTAGTCGAAAGTCGTTTGCAGAGCGTAGTGGTCGGCTAGGCCGATAGACAGAAATGAGGGAGGAGATGTAAGGGGGTGCCGCACTGTGGAGAGCTTTGTGGGTGAGAACAAGTACTTTGAATTGTATCCTGTAATGAATGCGCAGCCAGTGTAACAACTGGCGAAGAGCTGACAAGTCCGAGTAACGATTAGCCAGATGGACAACCCTGGCTGCTGCATTAAGGATAGACTGGAGAGGGGAAAGTCACGTGAGGGGGAGGCCAAATGATAGAGCGTTACAGTAGTCCAGACGGGAGTGGATTAGGGCGACAGTGAGAGTTATTGTTGCCTCCATGGTGAGAAAAGGGCGGATTCTAGAGATGTTCTTTAGGTGTAAGCAGCACGAGCGGGCAAGAGATTGTATGTGGGAGGTGAAGGAGAGATCGGAGTCAAACATAACACCCAGACAGCGTGCCTGCTGCCGGGGTGTTATTATGGTGCCACCACGGAGAGGGAAATGTCAGATTTAGGGAGGTTAGTAGAAGGCGGAAGCAGAAGAAGTTCAGTTTTGGAGAGGTTGAGTTTCAGATAGAGAGCGGACATGATGTCATAGACTGCGGACAGACAGTCAGTGGCGTTCTGTAGTACAGTGGGGGTAAGGTCAGGGGATGACATGTATAGTTGTGTGTCATCAGCATGAAGATGGTACTGAAAGCCAAATCTGCTGATGGTCTGTCCAATTGGGGCCGTGTAGAGGGAGAAGAGAAGGGGGCCAAGGACTGAGCCCTGAGGTACCCCGACAGTGAGAGGAAGAGGAGATGAAATGGAGCCGGAGAAAAGAAAAGTGAAGGAGCGTTCAGAAAGATAGGAAGAGAACCAGGAGAGAGCAGTGTCCTTAATGCCTAGTGACTGGAGCCTAGAGAGTAGGAGAGGGTGGTCAACAGTGTCGAAAGCTGCAGAGAGGTCGAGGAGAATGAGCAGAGAGTGGTCACCATTACATTTTGCTGTCAGAAGGTCATTGGTCACCTTGATGAGTGCAGTTTCTGTCGAATGTAGGGGGGGGGGACCCGGACTGTGAAGGGTCTAGGAGGAAATGAGTGGAGAGGTAACGGGTAAGGCGGGAGTAGACTAGGCGCTCCAGGAGTTTTGAGATGAAGGGGAGATTGGAGACCGGTCTGTAGTTGTTTGTGAAGGATGGGTCAAGGGCGGGTTTTTTTAGTAATGGAGTAATGATAGAGTGTTTGAAGGAGGAGGGGAAAATGCCAGAGGAAAGGGAGCGATTAAAAATTGTAGTTAGGTGAGTTGTGACGACTGGAGAGAGAGACTGGAGGAGGTGTGAGGGAATGGGGTCGGTGGTGCATGTAGTCAGACGAGAAGAGGAGAGGAGCTTGGAGACTTCTTCTTCTGTGATGGGATCGAATGTGGAGAGTGAGCCAGGGGAGATGCAGGGAGGAATGGGAGTCATTGCACTTGGTGTCTGGGAGCGGATTTCCTGCCGGATATTGTCTATTTTCTCTATAAAGTGGGAGGCCAGGTCATCAGCACAAATGTCTGTGATAGGGTCTTGTGCTTTTGGCCTGAGGAGGGAGTGAAAGGTGTTAAAAAGTTTCTTGGGGTTGCTGGATAGTGAGGAGATCAGGGTGGTGTAGTAGGAATGTTTGGCGAGGTGAAGGGCAGAGTTATAGGTCCTTAACATAAATTTGAAGTGTATGAAGTCTTCTGGGGTGCGTGTTTTCCTCCATAAGCGTTCAGCACTCCTAGAGCATCGCTGGAGAAATCGGGTTTGCGATGTGAGCCAGGGCTGTTTCACTCTGTGTTTGGAGGTTCTGAGGGTGAGGGGAGCTACTTGGTCTAGGGTGCTCCTAAGAGTGTTGTTGTAGTGATGTACAGCCAGATCAGGACAGGAAAAAGAAGAGATTGGGGACAGTGATGAGTGTAAGGAGTCTGAAAGTGTATGTGGGTTAATGGCATGTAGATTTCTGAGTGTGTGGTAGGTAGGAGAGTGCTGGGGTGGGCGAGGAATTGTGAGTGTGAAGGAGAGAATGTTGTGGTCAGAAAGGGGAAGTGGTGAGTTATCTAGGTAAGAGATTGAACAGAGCCAGACAAAGACCAGGTCCAGGGTGTTACCGTCTTTGTGTGTTTCAGAGGTTGAGAGCTGTGAGAGGCCTAGGGAAGTGGTTAGTGATAGAAGCTGGGATGCAGATGTGGAAGTGGGGCTGTTAATGGGAATGTTGAAGTCTCCCAGGATAAGGGTTGGTAGTTCTGAGGACATGAAGTGCGGCAGCCAGGCTGAGAAGTGGTCCAGGAAGTGGGTGGGTGAGCCTGGGGGCCGGTATATGACCGCTACTCTGAGGGAGAGGGGACGGAAGAGCCTGATGGTGTGGACCTCAAAAGAAGGGAATGAAAGTGAAGGAACTGGGGGTATAACCGGGAACGTGCATTGGGGGGACAAGAGTATGCCGACTCCACCACCAGGTCTGTTTGTGAGTCTTGGGGAATGAGGGAATTGTAAGCCACCATGGGAAATGGCAGCAGGGGAGACAGTGTCAGAGTCCTGGATCCAGGTTTCAGTGAGGGCCAACAGATTCAGAGAGTTGTTCACAAAGTAGTTGTGCAGGAAAGGAAGCTTGTTACATACAGACCGTGGATTCCAAAGGGCACAATTGAAAGGGAGAGATGAGGGAGTGCAAGTAATATTAATAAGGTTAGTATGGTGTTGATATGAGGTAGGGTAGCGGTTGAGGTTGGGGGATGGGGGACCGGGGTTGGGGGATATGTCCCCCGAAATCAGTAGGAGTAACAAGATAAAAAGCAAGTAGTTTTTGGAAGTGTAAGAAGTTTTTTGGTGCAGTGTGTTTGAGTATGATGGGCTGAGGTTTTTCAAGAAGGTGATAAGTGTGTTATGATCCTAGTGGCTGAGGATCACAAAACGGACTAGCTAAGTTTATGAACATAGACACGAGCTCTAGGGAGGTGGTAACTGGACTGACCGCAAACCTGATCCTAACCAACACACTAAAGGAAGCCGGTGAACGTGCCTAAAATCCTGGACGTCTCGACGCAGCCTGAGAAACTATCTACTCCTGGAGGGAAAGTAAGACCTCACTTGCCTCAAGAGAAATCACCCCAAAGATATAGGAAGCCCCCAACAAATAATAACGGTGAGGTAAGGGGAAAACACAAACGTAGAAACGTAGACGGCAGTTGGCAAAGCGCTGAGCCTTCTCCTGTGACAACTTCAAATTGTCCACCACATGGTTCCAAATCTGCTGCAACCTATCCACCACAGAATCCACCCCAGGACAGTCAGAAGGCTCAACCTGACCCGAGGAAAAACGAGGATGAAAACCAGAATTGCAGAAAAAAGGCGAAACCAAAGTAGCAGAACTAGCCCGATTATTAAGGGCAAACTCGGCCAATGGCAAAAAAGTCACCCAATCATCCTGATCAGCAGAAACAAAACATCTTAAATAAGTTTCCAAGGTCTGATTAGTTCGCTCGGTTTGACCATTCGTCTGAGGATGGAAGGCCGACGAAAAAGACAAATCAATGCCCATCTTAGCACAAAAGATCCGCCAAAATCTGGACACAAACTGGGATCCTCTGTCAGACACAATATTTTCAGGGATGCCGTGCAAGCGAACCACATTCTGAAAAAATAGAGGAACCAAATCGGAGGAGGAAGGCAACTTAGGCAAGGGCACCAAATGGACCATTTTGGAAAAACGATCACACACCACCCAGATGACAGACATTCTCTGAGAGACTGGAAGATCCGAAATAAAATCCATGGAAATGTGCGTCCAAGGCCTCTTCAGTACAGGCAAAGGCAAAAGCAAACCGCTGGCACGAGAACAGCAAGGCTTAGCCCGAGCACAAATCCCACAGGACTGCACAAAGGAACGCACATCCCGCGACAAGGAAGGCCACCAGAAGGACCTAGCCACCAAATCTCTGGTACCAAAAATCCCAGGATGTCCTGCCAACACCGAAGAATGAACCTCGGAAATAACTCTGCTGGTCCATCTATCTGGGACAAACAGTCTCTCTGGTGGGCAACGGTCCGGTCTATCCGCCTGAAATTTCTGCAGCACTCGTCGCAAATCTGGGGAAATGGCAGACAAAATCACTCCCTCTCTGAGGAAATCAGCCGGCTCTGAAACTCCCGGAGAGTCAGGCACAAAACTCCTAGAAAGGGCATCAGCTTTCATGTTCTTCGAACCAGGCAGGTACGAGACCACGAAATCGAAACGGGAGAAAAACAACGACCAACGAGCCTGTCTAGGATTCAGCCGCTTGGCAGACTCGAGATAAATCAGATTTTTGTGATCAGTTAAGACCACTACACGATGCTTAGCTCCCTCAAGCCAATGTCGCCACTCCTCAAATGCCCACTTCATAGCCAACAACTCCCGATTACCAACATCATAAATTCGCTGGGCAGGCGAATACTTTCTTGAAAAGAAAGCACAAGGCTTCATCACAGAGCAATCAGAGCTTCTCTGCGACAAAACAGCCCCTGCTCCAATCTCAGAAGCATCAACCTCGACCTGAAAAGGAAGAGAGACATCAGGCTGACACAAAACTGGAGCCGAAGAAAACCGGCGCTTCAGCTCCCGAAAGGCTTCCACGGCCGCAGGAGACCAATTAGTCACATCAGAACCCTTCTTGGTCAAATCCGTCAAGGGTTTAACCACGCCAGAAAAATTAGCAATGAAGCGACGGTAAAAATTAGCAAAACCCAAGAACTTCTGAAGACTCTTAACAGATGTAGGCTGAGTCCAGTCATGAATAGCCTGGACCTTGACTGGGTCCATCTCAATAGTAGGAGAAAAAATAAAACCCTAAAAGGAAACCTTCTGTACTCCGAAGTGACATTTAGAGCCCTTCACAAATAAGGCATTAGCACGCAGGACCTGAAATACCATCCTGACCTGCTTCACATGGGACTCGCAGTCCTCAGAAAAGACCAAAATGTCATCCAGATACACAATCATAAATTTATCCAGATATTCTCGGAAGATGTCATTCATGAAGGACTGGAACACAGAAGGAGCATTAGAGAGTCCAAAAGGCATCACCAAGTACTCAAAATGGCCTTCGGGCGTATTAAATGCTGTTTTCCATTCATCCCCCTGCTTAATGCGCACAAGGTTATACGCACCACGAAGATCTATCTTGGTGAACCAACTGGACCCCTTAATCCAAGCAAACAGATCAGACAACAATGGCAAAGGATACTGAAATTTGACCGTGATTTTATTTAGAAGACGATAATCTATACAAGGTCTCAGAGAACCATCCTTCTTGGCCACAAAAAAGAATCCTGCACCAAGAGGGGAGGAGGACGGGCGAATATGTCCCTTCTCTAAAGACTCCTTTATATAGCTCCGTATTGCGGCATGTTCTGGTACAGACAAATTAAAAAGTCGTCCCTTAGGGAACTTACTACCAGGAATGAAATTTATAGCACAATCACAATCCCTGTGAGGAGGCAGGGCACCGGATCTGGGCTCATCAAATACATCCTGGTAGTCCGACAAAAACTCAGGGACCTCAGAAGGAGTGGAAGAAGCAATTGATACCAAAGGAGCATCGCCATGAATCCCCTGGCAACCCCAACTTGACACAGACATAGCTTTCCAATCCAGAACTGGATTATGGGCCTGCAGCCATGGCAGACCCAACACGACAACATCATGCAAATTATGCAGCACAAGAAAGCGAATCACCTCCTGATGTACAGGAGTCATGCACATGGTCACTTGAGTCCAATATTGAGGCTTATTCTCAGCCAATGGTGTAGCATCAATTCCCCTCAGTGGAATAGGGAATTCCAAAGGCTCCAGGACAAAACCACAGCGCCTGGCAAACGACAAATCCATCAGATTCAGGGCAGCACCTGAATCCACAAAAGCCATAACCGAGTAGGATGACAAAGAACAAATTAAAGTAACAGACAAAATGAATTTAGGCTGTATAGTACCAATGGTGACAGGTTTAGCGTTTTTTTTAACGCGCTTAGAGCATGCTGAGATAACATGAGTTGAATCACCACAGTAAAAGCACAACCCATTTTGACGTCTATGATTTTGCCGCTCAATTCTGGTCAGAACTCGGTCACATTGCATAGACTCAGGTCTCTGTTCAGAAAACACCGCCAGATGGTGCGCAGATTTGCGCTCCCGCAAACGCCGATCAATCTGAATGGCCAAAGCCATTGAGTCATTCAGACTTGCAGGAGTGGGGAACCCCACCATAACATTCTTAATGGCTTCAGAAAGACCTTCTCTGAAATTTGCAGCCAGGGCACACTCATTCCATTGAGTAAGCACCGACCATTTCCGAAATTTTTGACAATACACCTCAGCTTCATCCTGGCCCTGAGAAAGAGCCAGCAAGGCCTTTTCTGCCTGGTTCTCAAGATTAGGTTCCTCATAAAGCAGTCCAAGCGCCAGAAAAAACGCATCCACATTCAGCAATGCAGGATCTCCTGGCAGCAAAGAGAAGGCCCAATCTTGAGGGTCGCCACGTAACAAGGAGATAACAATTTTAACTTGCTGAGCGGAATCACCAGAGGAACGAGGTCTCAAAGATAGAAATAATTTACAATTATTCTCAAAATTCAGAAACCTAGATCTATCTCCAGAAAACAACTCAGGAATAGGTATTTTTGGCTCTGACATAGGGCTATGAACAACAAAATCCTGAATGCTTTGCACCCTTGCAGCATGATCCACACTAGAAGTCAGACTCTGAATATCCATGTCTGCAGCTGAACACAAAACCACCCAGAGATTAAGGGGATGAGAGAAGCTGGACAGACTGCAGCAAAGATAGAGAGAAAAAAAAAAAATTGTACTCAGGGCTTCTCTTATCCCACTTCTGCGATGCATTAAACACTTTTTTGGCCTGCTGTACTGTTATGATCCTAGTGGCTGAGGATCACAAAACGGACTAGCTAAGTTTATGAACATAGACACGAGCTCTAGGGAGGTGGTAATTGGACTGACCGCAAACCTGATCCTAACCAACACACTAAAGGAAGCCGGTGAACGTGCCTAAAATCCTGGACGTCTCGACGCAGCCTGAGAAACTATCTACTCCTGGAGGGAAAGTAAGACCTCACTTGCCTCAAGAGAAATCACCCCAAAGATATAGGAAGCCCCCAAAAAATAATAACGGTGAGGTAAGGGGAAAACACAAACGTAGAAATGAAAACAGATTAAGCAAATGAGGCCCGCTAATACTAGATAGCTGAAGACAGATAGGGAACTGTGCGGTCAGTAAAAAACCCTATGCAAAATATCCACGCTGAGAATACAAGAACCCCCACACCAACTAACGGTGTGAGGGGAGAAACTCAGCCCCCTAGAGCTACCAGCAAGCAAGGAAATCACATATTAGCAAGCTGGACAAAAATAAACCAAGAAACATGTGACCACTGATGGTCAAAAAATGAACCAAGCAAATCTTAGCTTCTCTTGAAGAGACTGATAACGAAGGACTGCAGGAGAGCTCCAAAATAGCACTGAAGACATTGACAGCAGGCAACAACTGAGAGTCCAGGTGAACTAAATAGGAAACCAGCTAAGAGATAACGAGACAGCTGATCCTGCCTCAGACCTGCAGAATGACACAAAGAACCACCAGAGGGAGCCCAAAGACAGCACTCACACAGTACCAGTTGTGACCACAAGAGGGAGCCCAAAAACAGAGTTCACAACAGAAGTGCATGGGAGCTGTACATGGGAGAGGGAAGGAGTGAGGAGCTGATGTGTATGAGTTGTGGTGGAGGGGGGATTGGGCGGTGAAAGTGGATTGCAAGGGAACACAGGAGGATAGGAATTAAGCACATGGATAGAAGGGAGAGCAGAGTGTGGGTTACCTGACTCCTGCCCTGACTAAGTGCCATGGAATAACTGCTGTGTCACGACGCTTATCTTCCGTGACGCTTTGCTTCTGTGACGCGTGCACCCCTAAAGATGGTTCTACATTTATAGTCCAATGCTGGGTCAGAAGAGATGGATTGTGGGACCAGGGTGGGGATAATTTGGCAGCTGGGGCCAGCACACCAGGGGGTGATTAAATGATCAAACACATTGTGGCTGGCAACATCTATATGCTATAAAACACCTTCAGCAAGATAATATCTAGAGTGGCCACAGTAATGGATATACATCAAACAGTGAGTAAATCCTACAATGCAACCAATGAATTATACCAAACATTACGCAGGCACATTAAAATATGTTGCTAGATGGTAGAGTGGCAGATGACAGACAGCAAGCAAAGGGAGTTTATACCATTAGAGTCTATTGCAGCAGATGAGACGGATGAGACAGCAAGCAGAGGAGGGAAGTTATACCATTAGAGTCTATTGCAGCAGATGAGATGGATGAGACAGCAAGCAGAGGTGGGAAGTTATACCATTAGAGTCTATTGCAGCAGATGAGACGGATGAGACAGCAAGCAGAGGTGGGAAGTTATACCATTAGAGTCTATTGCAGCAGATGAGACGGATGAGACAGCAAGCAGAGGTGGGAAGTTATACCATTAGAGTCTATTGCAGCAGATGATACGGATGAGACAGCAAGCAGAGGTGGGAAGTTATACCATTAGAGTCTATTGCAGCAGATGAGACGGATGAGACAGCAAGCAGAGGTGGGAAGTTATACCATTAGAGTCTATTGCAGCAGATGAGACGGATGAGACAGCAAGCAGAGGTGGGAAGTTATACCATTAGAGTCTATTGCAGCAGATGAGACGGATGAGACAGCAAGCAGAGGTGGGAAGTTATACCATTAGAGTCTATTGCAGCAGATGAGACGGATGAGACAGCAAGCAGAGGTGGGAAGTTATACCATTAGAGTCTATTGCAGCAGATGAGACGGATGAGACAGCAAGCAGAGGTGGGAAGTTATACCATTAGAGTCTATTGCAGCAGATGAGACGGATGAGACAGCAAGCAGAGGTGGGAAGTTATACCATTAGAGTCTATTGCAGCAGATGAGACGGATGAGACAGCAAGCAGAGGTGGGAAGTTATACCATTAGAGTCTATTGCAGCAGATGAGACGGATGAGACAGCAAGCAGAGGTGGGAAGTTATACCTGTGTGAAGAGAGAAGATGGATGTTAGTTCTGTGCCATGGAATAACTGCTGTGTCACGACGCTTATCTTCCGTGACGCTTTGCTTCTGTGACGCGTGCACCCCCACTTGCGTGCACCCCTAAGGATGGTTCTACATTTATAGTCCTCCTTTATCTCCTGTATGTGCTATTATTTGGTCACTGTGTGGTCTGGTCATGGTGTGGCAGTATTTGTCCCCTGTATGTGATATTATTTGGTCACTATGTGGTGGTAATATGTGGTCTGGTCATGGTGTGGCGGTATTTGATCCTTTTGTATGTGGTATTATTGGTCTTGATATAGTGGATTGTGTTGTGTGTGAAGGTCACATGTTCTCTCTGATATCAATCAGGAGGAGATTCTTGATTTCCAATAGAGATTAAATACTTGGACGTTTAACCCCTCCTTGTCCTGTGACTATTACACAGTAGCAAATATGCACTTACAGTGGTTCTACGGTGAAGACAAGTAATCACCCGTCCTAATCCATGTTCACACATTCAATGTTTAGTCAGTATTTTTTGCAAGTACTTGTAATAAAAAACCAGGAGTGGGTGTTAAATACAGAAGTGGTGACTTGTTTCTATAATACTTTTTATCTGATTGTTTCACTCCTAGTTTTGCTTTACAAATACTGATGTAAAATTGTGACCAAATACTGAATGTGTGAACGTGGCCAAAAGATAAGTGATAAGTTATAGATTGGTGGGGGTCCGACTTCTGTGACCTGCACCGATCTGCAGAATGTGAACTCTTATCCCCATTAGTATGGAGTGGCATGTACGACTCGACCACTGATCTATTCAATCCCTATGGGGCTACACTTGGCTTTTTCTAGAAGCCCCCAAAGAGGATGAATGGAGCTGCGGTCAGACATCCCATCTGTCGCTCCATTTTGAAATGGGGATAAAAGTGTCCTGTCATGGATTATTATTATTATTATTATTATTTATTTATATAGCACCATTAATTCCATAGTGCTGTACATGAGAAAGGGGTTACATACAGGGTTATAGGTATCGGTTATAGTAAACAGGTTTACAGTGACAGACTGGTACAGAGGGGCGAGAACCCTGTCCTTGAGGACTAAAGTTCCCCATTATTCTTATGAGTGCGGTTTCCGATGGTTGGATTCCACCGATCAATAAGTTATCACCTACCTAACCTACCTAGCACCCTTTAATGCAAAATACTGTAATGTGCAGCAGCCGCCTGTGTTGTACAGTCGATGCTCCACTATATCGGGGATAACGGCTAAGTTATTTGCATATAGCTGTAGGGTGGGCCTCTAGGGTCACATCCCCCTGTGTGTCCCAGACACCCTAGTCCAACCCTGGTCAAGAGTAATAAGAATCCCGCATGTCCGATTTTGGACTGTAGATCTGTTTGTCCTCAAAGCGATAAGCTGTTGCCAGAGATGATTAACAACAGTTCTCAGAGAAAACACAGAACCGCTCGGTAATGTGAGCGGTTGAGATAGCTGCTGGCGAAACGATCGGTCAGCAGTCTGTAGTGTATGAGGGCTTTTGTCAATTTCTTATACAGCTGACAGACATTCAGACAGCTGTATTTTTAGTGCAGCGTATTGACCTTGTAATGTTTTAGTATCAAGTATGAAAAATTAAAAACAAAAAACACTGGCGCTCCTAAATAGAAATGAAAATTTATTGAGGAAAGACAGGCAGTCCTTTGTGTAGAATGCTGCTGATGATTGGCACAGGTTCTGTGTACACCTGTCCAAAAAAAAGTGGGTTACTAGTAGGAGTAATATTCACCTGTGCTAACTACAATAGGGTGAAAATGTGGAAATCAGATATGGGTTAGAAATATGGGTTAAAAACCGCTTACAATTTGCTAATGTTGGAAAAGGTATGGATAGACTCCAGATCCTGTTTGATGCCTGTTGCGGGTAGCCTTAGAATTTATTCGAGCCAATATGGGTACTGCGCTGTTTGCTGATGCTCAGGTGTTTGAGGATGTTCACTCTTGTATCGTCTTACGGTTCCCCCTTAGGGATAAATGTGCACCTCTTAAATTGTGATTACATTACTGTAGTCCATTTATAGAACCTAGAAATGTGGGTCTGGGTGTACTCACTCTTGATGGGCGCTCAATGTGCTGATAACCATCAGCTAGTAGGAGGCGCTCAGGGCAGGATATATGTCCTGTGTAATTGAGTTTGGGAGGATTGTCTCCCTGAGTGAATGTGCCAATACAACATACAGATCAGCATGCACACATGTTAATAGTGCCCACTGCACTGACGAATACTCACTGATTCCCCGTGTTGCAGGACCTGGATGTCGTGCAGGATGCAAGCGAGTTACCGCTGTGATTTTGTGAGGTAAATTGCGGGTGAGGCTGTGGCGAGAACCGCAGGACAGGGAAAATCTTCACGTGACCCGGCCGGAAGCAATGCCGAGGTAGCGGTCGAAAAGGGTCGGTGGAGCTAAGGGTGACGTCACCGAGCTACGTAGGACAGGTGTGCTGTGGACAGCCAACCAACGCGTTTCAAGGGCTCTAGCCCTCTTCGTCAGGGTAATGACTGTCTGCGCCCAGACCTGACCTTATATAGTGATCACTATAAACAATAGCTTGGTTTTTACATGCGAGACTCGGACGTGTTTCTCGCAAATGGAAAAGAGCCCTTAAGAAGAAGAAATCATCTGCACTGATGCCCAAATTTTTTTGCAGTTTGATCCAAGGCCGGATAAAGTAGGGTCCAATTATTACGCTATAAAGAAACTTTGCATACCAGAACTAAATCAGTAAAAAATATATAATTTTATTGAATAATAACGGCCGCGGCACCATTAGACCTGAGGTAATGATCACTATTTCTTGTTTATTATTTTTTACCACGCCGCCTTGGAATTAATTCCTTGTGTAGTTTCCAGTTAGTGAATTTGGCCATATTGGCATTATCTAATAATTGGTCACAAGGCTTATTTATTTGTGGTGGTGTGAAGTACACTTTTTCTGATATTACTTTCCTCCGGTCTGTGGTGCCTGTATCATTGGTACTGTTCACCATTCTTTCATATTGTTCAGTATTTTATTGTTATTCAATAAAATTGTATATTTTTTTACTGATTTAGCTTTGGTATGCAAAGTTTCTTTATAGTGTAATAATTTCCTTGCATGGGACTATCTTTACATTTTTCCTATGGGCACAGTGGTTATAGGTAGCTAACCCTGTGTATTGTTTGTCTAATCGGTGAAAGTAGGGTCCAATCAGAATAAAAACCCTCGTCAACAGGTGTTAACCCCAGGGGTGTGGAGATGATCCTCATGAGACTCAAATACTTGAGGTGCACGCAAACTGTACTGTGCTGTCAGGGCAGGAAGAAGAGCAGGGTGACTCTCAGGGTGATGAGTGGGAGAACAGAGAGGAAGATGATGAGGTAGTAGATCACACTTGGTGTAAACCTAACGGCATGCAGCTGAGTAGCTCAGCAAAGGAGGAGGAGGAAGACATGGAGGTTACATTGCAGCTTCCGCAGACAGAGTTATGCAACCACGACAAGCAATGCATCCTCAGCCCCAACTCTGTCAGTGACCAGCAGCTTTCACAGGTCTGCAGATGTCTAGCTTGGATCTTTTTTCAGACCGCCAAAAATGACATAAATCACGTTATCTGCCAACTTTGTTCAAAATGACAGAGTAGAGTTTAAAAAAAAGCAATAATTTGACTACTACGTGCATTAACTGGCACATGCATGATCATCATGTGTTAATCTGGGAATCTCACTGTGCTAAAATGCAGACTAGTGGGCCTCGCCAATCACCGCCCACCCCATCAACTGCATCTTCTGATTCTTCCTCCCTCACCGTGGCAAGTGTTGTCACACAGGTCTCCGTCTGCAGAACCTTCCCTTGTATACCCACTGATAGTCCATCAGCTGATTCAGAAGTGAACACGCCTGCTGTTTTTGACTGATCTTAGATATCAAGCATACCCAATCTTTCTCAGTCCACCATAACATCTCTGCCTGCACCTCTATCACAGTCCAGCAGCTTGTCGTGTTCACCCTACTCCACCACCTGTCACCTGTCAGCACAGCAGCCAGCCCTCATTTGTACAGTTGTTCTCACGTAAAAGATCATTTACTCCTACATATGCCAAAGCTAAGAGCTTAAACTTCAATCTGCTAATAATAATAACCTTTCTTTATATAGCGCAAACATATTCAGCAGAATTTTACAAGTCAGCAGTTCATATAAAACAGTCAAACTCAAAAATTACAAAGTTTACGAAAAACAAACAAATTAATCAAAAATAATGATGACCCTGCTCTTCAGAGCTTACAATCTACATTGAGGTGAGCATGACAATAAGTACAGGTGCTTATTTACAATCATGGTCCAACAATCTTGAGGAAATGGAGGGAAGATAAAGGCGGGATTAGACTTTTTGGGTACGGTTGAGTTTGATGGTGAACTATGTTCAGAGAAGTAAAGAATAGGTTATATGTAAAAAGGACTTTGATTAGGGAATGTGATAGGCAGATGTGTTTTTAGGGAGCACCTAAAAATGTGTAAGTTGTGGTTATGCTCCTAATTTCATGGGGGAGAAAGGGTAAGAGGTGAGTTATCTAGGTAGGAGATTGAACTAAGCTGGACAAAGACCAGATCAAAAGTTGGATAACTAAACCACTACACACCAGAAGATGAAGAACTAAACTACTAGACAACAGGGGTTGGAGAACTAAACTACTAAACACCTAGTTTTGGAGAACTAAACCAAAATACACCAAGGGATAGTGAACTAAAACACCAAGTTGTCATTAAACAGCATATCTAGGAATTCTCTGGATGCTTTGATGTAGAAACCACTGTTGTTGTGTGCTCACTTCTACCATTCCACTTAAGTTGGTATAGAGATCTTTCGGCCCACCAGTTAACCAGTTGATATGCGTTATGACAACACCGTGGAAATCAACTCAGCACATGTTGCAGCGACTGTGGCAGCAGTGCTGAGACCTGGTGCAGTAAGACATTTTGCATAGCCTGACCCAACGCTGTACGGACATGATGCAATTCACACTTGCGGAGTGGACACAGATGAAGGACCTCTGTACCCTTCTGCATGTTTTCTAAATGGCTACTAAGATGGCTATCGCTGACAATGCCATCATTAGCATCACTATTCCGGTCATCTACAAGTTGGAGCACACTTTGAATAGCCTGAGGGAGGAGGTGGTGACAATATTGACAGTGGTTTTCCCCAAGACAGCAGGGAGGTACACACTGTGCATCATAGTGATAGACTTCCAACCCCGGGAATGTTGAGTCATCAACGAAAAAACATTAGAAGCCTTGCAGCACTGGAATTCCCCTGGGTTCCAACCTCACCAAGGACAGCATAGGCAAGGAGTTTGTATGTTCTTGCCATGTTTGCGACAGTTTCCTTCAAGTACTCATTTTTCTTCCCACATTACAAAGACATACTGAGAGGAAATTTGCATTGTGAGACCCAATGGGGACAGTGCCACTAATGTCTGTAAATGTCTGTAAAGCGCTGTGGAATTGTTGGCACTATATAAGTGAGTAAATAAATATATATAAATTGATGCCAATTTTTAGTGGTATCTGCCCATCATTTTTGAAAATGTTTGGTCTTAAAGTTGGGTCTCTTTCATTTGTGTTGCCTGAATTTGGCACAGATCTCAGAGCACCAGGCCTACACCTGTCACTCAACAGCTGTGCAGAAAGATGAATTTCATGACCACTAAATAACAAGGTGAGATATGGCGCGCTGAATCACATTAGTGACAGCACAAAATATTTGTTTTTACTGTGCAACAGCTGTGCAGAAAGATTAATTTGAATGCCACTAAATGACAATGTGGGATATGGTGGGCTATATCACGTTTAGCAACAGAAAAAAATAGTTTTTTTTTACTCTGCAACAGCTGTGCAGAAAGATGAATTTCACCACCACTAAATGAAAAGGTGAGATATGGCGTGCTGAATCACATTAGCAACTGCAAAAAATATTTATTTTTACTTTGCAACAGCTCTGCACACAGAGCAATTTCACCACCACTAAATGACAAGGTGAGATATGGCGTGCTGAATCACATTGGCAACTGCAAAAAATGTTTAATTTTTTCTGTGCAACAGCTGTGCAGAAATGTGAATTTCACCGCCACTAAGTGACAAAGTGTCATATGGTGGTCTGTATCATGTTTAGCAACATAAAAAAATATTTTTTTTACTGTGCAACAGCTCTGCACACAGAACAATTTCACCACTAAATGACAAGGTTAGTGTTATGACCCCAGTGGACAGGGTCTCAGAGGAACGTGTAAGTCTGCGAGATTCAAAAATCCAGCTCATAGGGCTGTGGTAACTGGGTTGACCAAATAGCTACTCCTAACGCCAACACTAGAAGTAGCCGGGGATCATGCCTACGGTGATCGCTAGATGACTCGCGCCAGCCGGAGAATCTAACTACCCCTAGGAGAAGAAAACAAAGACCTCTCTTGCCTCCAGAGAAAGGGGCCCCAAAGCAAGATACAAGCCCCCCACAAATAATAACGGTGAGGTAAGAGGAAATGACAAACACAGAAATGAACCAGGTTCAGCAAAGAGAGGCCAGCTTACTAATAGCAGAATATAGCAAGATAACTTATCTGGTCAACAAAAACCCTATAAAAATCCATGCTGGAGATTCAAGAACCCCCGAACCGTCTAACGGTCCGGGGGGAGAACACCAGCCCCCTAGAGCTTCCAGCAAAGGTCAGGATACAGATTGGAACAAGCTGGACAAAAATACCAAACAAAACAAAAGCAAAAAAGCAAGGAAGCAGACTTAGCTTGAAATACAGGAACCAGGATCATAGGACAAGAGCACAACAGATTAGCTCTGATTTCAACGATGCCAGGCATTGAACTGAAGGTCCAGGGAGCTTATATAGCAACGCCCCTGAACTAACGGCCCAGGTGAGGATATAGGAAAAGACAGAAGCTCCAGAGTCAAATCACTAATGACCACTAGAGGGAGCAAAAAGCAAAATCACAACAGTACCCCCCCCTTAGTGAGGGGTCACCGAACCCTCACCACGACCACCAGGGCGATCAGGACGAGCGGCGTGAAAGGCACGAACTAAATCGGCCGCATGAACATCAGAGGCGACCACCCAGGAATTATCTTCCTGACCATAGCCCTTCCACTTGACCAGGTACTGAAGCCTCCGCCTGGAGAGACGAGAATCCAAGATCTTCTCCACCACGTACTCCAACTCGCCCTCAACCAACACCGGAGCAGGAGGCTCAGCAGAAGGAACCACAGGCACAACGTACCGCCGCAACAAGGACCTATGAAACACGTTGTGGATAGCAAACGACACAGGAAGATCCAGGCGAAAGGATACAGGATTAAGGATTTCCAATATCTTGTAAGGACCAATAAAACGAGGTTTAAATTTGGGAGAGGAAACCTTCATAGGAACAAAGCGGGAAGAAAGCCACACCAAATCCCCAACACGTAGTCGGGGACCCACACCGCGGCGGCGGTTGGCAAAGCGCTGAGCCCTCTCCTGTGACAACTTCAAGTTGTCCACCACAAGATTCCAGATCCGCTGCAACCTATCCACCACAGAATCCACCCCAGGGCAGTCAGAAGGTTCCACATGACCCGAAGAAAAACGAGGGTGGAAACCAGAGTTGCAGAAAAACGGCGAAACCAAGGTGGCGGAACTAGCCCGATTATTAAGGGCAAACTCAGCCAACGGCAAGAAGGTCACCCAATCGTCCTGATCAGCAGAGACAAAACACCTCAAATAAGCCTCCAAAGTCTGATTAGTTCGCTCCGTCTGTCCATTAGTCTGAGGATGGAAAGCAGACGAAAACGACAAGTCAATGCCCATCCTACTACAAAAGGATCGCCAGAATCTGGAAACGAACTAGGATCCTCTGTCTGACACAATATTCTCAGGGATGCCGTGCAAACGAACCACGTTCTGGAAAAACACAGGAACCAGATCGGAAGAGGAAGGCAGCTTAGGCAAAGGAACCAAATGGACCATCTTGGAGAAGCGATCACATATCACCCAGATAACAGACATGCCTTGAGACACCGGAAGATCAGAAATGAAATCCATGGAGATATGTGTCCAAGGTCTCTTAGGGACAGGCAAGGGCAAGAGCAACCCGCTGGCACGAGAACAGCAAGGCTTAGCTCGAGCACAAGTCCCACAGGACTGTACAAATGACCGCACATCCCTAGACAAGGAAGGCCACCAAAAGGATCTGGCCACCAGATCTCTGGTGCCAAAAATTCCTGGGTGACCTGCCAACACCGAGGAATGAACCTCGGAAATGACTCTGCTGGTCCACTTATCAGGCACAAACAGTCTGTCAGGTGGACAAGAATCAGGCCTATCAGCCTGAAATCTCTGCAACACACGTCGCAGATCTGGAGAAATAGCTGACAAGATAATACCATCCTTAAGAATACCAACAGGTTCAGCGACTCCAGGAGCATCAGGCACAAAGCTCCTGGAAAGAGCATCGGCCTTCACATTTTTTGAACCTGGTAAATACGAGACAACAAAGTCAAAACGGGAGAAAAACAATGACCAGCGGGCCTGTCTAGGATTCAGGCGTTTAGCAGACTCGAGATACATCAGATTTTTGTGATCAGTCAAGACCACCACACGATGCTTAGCACCCTCGAGCCAATGACGCCACTCCTCAAATGCCCATTTCATGGCCAACAACTCCCGATTGCCCACATCATAATTTCGCTCCGCAGGCGAAAACTTCCTAGAGAAAAAGGCGCAAGGTCTCATAACAGAGCAACCAGGGCCTCTCTGCGACAAAACGGCCCCTGCTCCAATCTCTGAAGCATCCACCTCAACCTGAAAGGGAAGCGAGACATCAGGCTGGCACAAAACAGGCGCCGAAGTAAACCGACGTTTCAACTCCTGGAAAGCCTCCACGGCAGCAGGAGCCCAATTAACCACATCGGAGCCCTTCTTGGTCATATCCGTCAAAGGTTTCACAATGCTAGAAAAGTTAGCGATAAAACGACGGTAGAAGCGAAACCCAAGAACTTCTGAAGACTCTTAACTGACGAGGGCTGAGTCCAATCAAGAATAGCTCGGACCTTGACTGGGTCCATCTCCACAGCAGAAGGGGAAAAAATGAACCCCAAAAAGGGAACCTTCTGTACACCAAAAAGACACTTTGAGCCCTTGACAAACAAAGAATTTTCACGCAAAATTTTAAAGACCATCCTGACCTGCTCCACATGCGAGTCCCAATTATCAGAAAAAAACAGAATATCATCCAGATAAACGATCAAAAATTTATCCAGATAGTTCCGGAAAATGTCATGCATAAAGGACTGAAAAACTGAAGGGGCATTAGAGAGCCCAAAAGGCATCACCAAGTACTCAAAATGACCTTCGGGCGTATTGAATGCGGTTTTCCATTCATCCCCTTGCTTAATGCGCACAAGGTTGTACGCACCACGAAGGTCTATCTTGGTAAACCACTTGGCACCTTTAATCCGGGCAAACAAGTCAGACAACAGCGGCAAAGGATACTGAAATTTGACAGTGATCTTATTTAAAAGCCGATAGTCAATACAAGGCCTCAAAGATCCGTCCTTTTTAGCCACAAAAAAGAATCCCGCACCAAGAGGGGAAGAAGACGGACGGATGTGTCCTTTCTCCAGAGACTCCTTGATATATGAACGCATAGCGGTATGTTCAGGTATCGACAGATTAAACAGTCTTCCCTTAGGAAATTTACTGCCTGGAATCAAATCTATTGCACAGTCACATTCCCTATGAGGAGGCAATGCACTGGACCTGGACTCGCTAAAGACATCCTGATAATCAGACAAATACTCCGGAACTTCCGAAGGCGTAGAAGAAGCAATAGACACAGGCAGGGAATCCTCATGAATACCACGACAGCCCCAACTAGACACTGACATAGCCTTCCAGTCAAGGACTGGATTATGGGTCTGTAACCATGGCAGCCCCAAAACAACCAAATCATGCATTTTATGTAGAACGAGAAAACGTATCACCTCGCGGTGTTCAGGAGTCATGCACATGGTAACCTGTGTCCAATACTGCGGTTTATTTTCTGCTAATGGCGTAGCATCAATACCCCTAAGAGGGATAGGATTTTCTAATGGTTCAAGAATAAAACCACAGCGCTTAGCAAATGAGAGATCCATAAGACTCAGGGCAGCACCTGAATCTACAAACGCCATGACAGGATAAGATGACAGTGAGCAAATCAAAGTTACAGACAGAATAAACTTAGGATGCAAATTACCAACGGTGACAGGACTAACAACCTTAGATATACGTTTAGAGCATGCTGAGATAACATGTGTAGAATCACCACAGTAGTAGCACAAGCCATTCCGGCGTCTATGAATTTTCCTCTCATTTCTAGTCAGGATTCTATCACATTGCATCAAATCAGGTGTCCGTTCAGACAACACCATGAGGGAATTTGCGGTTTTTCTATCACATTGCATCACATCAGGTGTCTGTTCAGACAACAACATGAGGGAATTTGCGGTTTTGCGCTCCCGCAACCGCCGGTCAATTTGAATAGCCAGGGACATGGTATCATTCAGACCTGTGGGAATGGGAAAACCCACCATAACATTCTTAATGGCCTCAGAAAGGCCATTTCTAAAATTAGCGGCCAGTGCACACTCGTTCCAATGTGTCAGCACGGACCATTTCCGAAATGTTTGGCAATACACTTCAGCCTCGTCCTGCCCCTGAGACATAGCCAGCAAGGCCTTTTCTGCCTGAATCTCAAGATTGGGTTCCTCATAAAGTAAACCGAGCGCCAGAAAAAACGCATCAATATCAGCCAATGCCGGATCTCCTGGCGCCAACGAAAAAGCCCAATCTTGAGGGTCACCCCGTAAGAATGAAATAACAATTTTTACTTGTTGAGCAGAGTCTCCAGACGAACAAGGTTTCAGGGACAAAAACAATTTACAATTATTCCTGAAATTCCTAAACTTAAATCGGTCTCCTGAAAACAGTTCAGGAATCGGAATCTTGGGTTCAGACCTAGGATTTCTGGTAACATAATCTTGTATACCCTGCACACGAGCGGCAAGCTGGTCCACACTTGTAATCAAGGTCTGGACATTCATGTCTGCAGCAAGCTTAAGCCACTCTGAGGTAAAGGGGAAAAGAAAAAAAAAAAAAAAAAAATGAGAGAGGGAAAAAAAAACTCAAAATTTTCTTTCTTATAATCCCACTTCTGCAATGCATTAAACATTTAATACTGGCCTGGCATACTGTTATGACCCCAGTGGACAGGGTCTCAGAGGAATGTGTAAGTCTGCGAGATTCAAAAATCCAGCTCATAGGGCTGTGGTAACTGGGTTGACCAAATAGCTACTCCTAACGCCAACACTAGAAGTAGCCGGGGATCATGCCTACGGTGATTGCTAGATGACTCGCGCCAGCCGGAGAATCTAACTACCCCTAGGAGAAGAAAACAAAGACCTCTCTTGCCTCCAGAGAAAGGGGCCCCAAAGCAAGATACAAGCCCCCCACAAATAATAACGGTGAGGTAAGAGGAAATGACAAACACAGAAATGAACCAGGTTCAGCAAAGAGAGGCCAGCTTACTAATAGCAGAATATAGCAAGATAACTTATCTGGTCAACAAAAACCCTATAAAAATCCACGCCGGTCCGGGGGGAGAACACCAGCCCCCTAGAGCTTCCAGCAAAGGTCAGGATACAGATTGGAACAAGCTGGACAAAAATACCAAACAAAACAAAAGCAAAAAAGCAAGGAAGCAGACTTAGCTTGAAATACAGGAACCAGGATCATAGGACAAGAGCACAACAGATTAGCTCTGATTTCAACGATGCCAGGCATTGAACTGAAGGTCCAGGGAGCTTGTATAGCAATGCCCCTGAACTAACGGCCCAGGTGAGGATATAGGAAAAGACAGAAGCTCCAGAGTCAAATCACTAATGACCACTAGAGGGAGCAAAAAGCAAAATCACAACAGTTAGATATAGCGTGCTGAGTCACGTTATCATCTGCAATTATTATTATTTTTTACTGCTCAATGGCTTTGCACGCAGAACAATTTCACCAACACTAAATGACAAGGTGGGATATGGCATGCTGTATCACATTTAGCAACTGAAAAAATAAGATTTTGAAAGGAATACTCATGCATGGAGCACAATAGAAGAGGTGCACAACACACTTCTATTAAATGTGCCTGCTGTCTTTGTCTGTTGATCTCACTCATGGCACAAAAAAAAATCTACTGGAAGGTCGATTTCACAGCCACACAGGACACTAGATATCTAAACTATTTGACTTAGAAATAACCTCCTAGCTAAGCAGCTAAAATCTATCAGCACCCAGGCCCAGAGTCAGGAGCAGCCTCTCTGCGCTGTTATAGTGACAAAATTGTGCTAAAGCAAGATGTTCACTCTTTATGTAGAGAGGGACATGATTTCAGCAGCCATTGACAGAAACCGTTGTGTCTGGACATTGTGGATGCTTCCTGTGCCCTGATTGGTTAGCCACAATGTGCACACATAAAGTTAGGAAAAAAAAATGTACAAGTATGCCACTCCTCTGAGCTCTTCCCACCCCCTACCTTCAAGAAACACTCATCATACACCACCATTATCGTTGCCAAAATGCTCAAAATACTTCAGTGGCAACGCAAATATTTTCTTGCACTTTTACTGAATGTTACCGATTTTTACTAATTTCTGAAAATTTGCTTGTGTTTCCCATCACGGATCCGAATGTGCCAAATTCGTGCCGAATTTGTTTGGCGATTAGTGTTGAGCATTCCGATACCGCAAGTATCGGGTATCGGCCGATATTTGCGGTATCGGAATTCCGATACCGAGTTCCGATATTTTTGTGATATCGGAAATCGGAATCGGAAGTTCCCAGTGTATGGTTCCCAGGGTCTGGAGGAGAGGAGACTCTCCTTCAGGCCCTGGGATCCATATTCATGTAAAAAATAAAGAATAAAAATAAAAAATATGGATATACTCACCCCTCCGACGGCCCCTGGACCTTAGCGGTGCAACCGGCAGCCTCCGTTCCTAAGAATGCAGTGAGTGTACAAGACCTGCGATGACGTCGCGGTCTTGTGATTGGTCGCGTGACCACTCATGTGACCACTCACATGACCGCGACGTCATCGAAGTTACTTCACTCACTGCATTCTTAGGAACGGAGGCTGCCGGTTGCACCGCTAAGGTCCAGGGCCCGTCCGAGGGTGAGTATATCCATATTTTTTATTTTTATTCTTTATTTTTTACATGAATATGGATCCCAGGGCCTGAAGGAGAGTTTCCTCTCCTTCAGACCCTGGGAACCATCCAGGATACCTTCCGATATTTGTGTCCCATTGAATTGTATTGGTATCGGGTATCGGTATCGGCGATATCCGATATTTTTTGGATATCGGCCGATCCAATCCGATACCGATACTTTTGAATATCGGAAGGTATCGCTCAACACTATTGGCGATCGTTTTTCGAATATATTCGCTCATATCTAGTCAAAAGCAAGCAGTTTTGTGTTGGCTTTGTTACTAAATAGACCTTTCTCTCCTGCATAGATGCTATCACAATGATTTTCTTATATGACACACTTTCATTCCATAGAAGTCAGAGATATGTAAATATACACTGCTTTTGGTCATGGTTGTCGGCAGATTAAGTCAGCTGTTGGTGCAGATGTACAAGTCACACTGTTTTATAAAATAGAATGCTTCTTTCTACACTATTTGATCGCTGACTGCTTACCCTTCACACAATTACTCCACCAACCCGGACTTTTTCGGTTACGCTTTAGAAATCCTGTGTACTTTCAGCCAGCTGTTGCTAATGGAGGCGACTCCAGGAAAGCAATTACTCCATTTCCCATATTATCCTCTAGCCAAATCCGTTAACAACTAAGGGGTCCACTATCAGTCCATGGGCCTGCCTGTCCATATTGTTCACACAAATTCTTCTATATGTTTGAATATCTAAAAATCAGGCTAACAAAGAATTTACATAACAGATATGGAATAAAGAAACAAAAGAGAAAAACTAAACACAGGAGAAAGAGTTAAAGAACAAGCTGACTGTTCAGTTTTCAACACCATACAAATATATTGTAATAATATACTCTCATCTTACAAAATCCTGCAAGAAATCTGATATCCAGATGATTATAAATAAACTTGTGGAAGTCGATGGAGGGAAGTGGTGTATGTGCATAAATATCAAATTAAATCTAAACCATAAACCACAAAGTTCATGACATTGACTAAAGTTTTTATTAGGCCTCCTTCACAGTAAGTATTTGGTGATATTTGGCACCTTTGAAACTGTTCCAGAAAATGAAGTATTTCTCCCTGAAAATTATTGCAATTGCACATTTTGTTGCACACGTTTATTTAATTTGTGTGTATTGAAGCAACCCAAAAAACTGAGAAAAAAAGACGAATTGGAAATACTTTCACACAAAACTCCAAAAATAGACCGGACAAAATTAATAATTAAATATTATTGTTATATAAAATGTAATTCTCTTCTCCTCTTTCGGTTCTCCAAGCTTAATGTGGCACACACAGACACACAATGTGGAGCGCCCCCACACCGCCGCAGGGCCGAGGGGTACCCGGAGCCGGGCCTCTGGGTCTCAGTCCTGGGGTTGTCACGGTGGCTAGACCCGGTCCGTGGCCCTGTCTGTCAGTGGGGGACGTCCGGTGCAATAAGTGGTGTTGTAACGGTGCAGTTGTGGGGTGCAGGTCGCGGTAAATAATGAGGACACCAGGTTGCAGTCTCTTTACCTCTTTACTGAAGATCTCTGAGTCCTCAGTCCAGAATACGGTTCACCAGGCTGCGCAAGTCCGGCCGGTCCAATGACACTTCCAGAGTTCTCTTCACAGGAGGAAATCTGTGCCTTCCCCCTAGCGCTATGTGTTGTAGTCCTTCCCTGCTGTGCTTACGGAAAGTACCCCACAACTGTTGTGTCTGTTTCTGATGTTCCCTCACAACTCGATTAGATGATGTTCTGCTAATCCTCCGTCCCTCCCTGAGGTTCGGGTAGGAACGGCACCCGTTTGACGGGTAGGCCTGGAGTTCTTCCGGGACCCTAGAGACGCCCCTCTCCCGCAATTGCCTCCCAAGACTTCATAGGTGATTTGAGTTAGACAGCCCGCCTGAGACTGACTGCCCTGCCGCTGTTTGGAGTATTACTTGAAGCTGAATGTTATTCTACTCCCTCGGCGTTCCGGCCACCGGTAGTGCGCCTCAGTAGGATGTTGCTTCGGTCTTACAGCACGACTCCTACTGGTATTTCTCCTTTGCGTGATCCCGTTTCTCACTCAGCACAATCTATCTCTCTTCTTATCCTTTCTTGGGCACCGCCGCTACCCGGAGCAGGCACGGTCCCGTTACGTTCGTTCTCGTTGCCAAGCCTCTGTCAGGATCCCACCCCCTGACAGAGACCCTACTGTATCTTCCCCTGCAACACCCTCTGCCACAAGGTGTTGCCTGGTTCCAACCCAGTCAGCTTTCTCATCTAACTTCCTGCCTGACCCCCAGTTTACCCACTATGGTGGGGAGTGGCCTAATGAATAGCACCCTTAGCTCCCCCCGGAGGCCCGGCTGTGAAATGTATTGGTGTCTGTGATACCTGATCAGATGAACTCCTTCAGTGCCATCGGATGCACCATAGCTCCCCATAGTGGCGGAGCCACAGTACTGCAATGACCAGGACTCTGGGGCGCTGCACTCCCCCCTGGTTAAACACAGTACTCCGGGACTGGGAAGAAAACAACAATACAAGTTTAGCAAAAAGACATACAATTTTTGTTGAGTGCAAATAATAAGTATACTTGAACAGAGCTTCCCTTTATGGGAGGTGAGGACACTTGAACGTTACAAAACATGGTTAAATATTAAAACATTATAAATTACAGGCTATAAATAACTCCTGTTACCCAACCGGGTATTCTACTTAGTGCAAACGTTGGTATAATACATTAACATTGTCTTTAGAGGACACACACTCTAAGTCCACCAAAGACCTTCCTATAATCACATTATAAGGCATATCAACTTTTTCATTCTCCTTCTTTGAATCTGCAGGACCGCCTGTCCTATCGGCACCAGACCTACTGCCTCTCCTTTCTATTACAGGACCGTCCCGTTCAGCCAGGACCTACTGCCTTTTCAACTGCTATACATAGTATAGGACATAACATACTTTCAGTTTTAGAAGCACTGAGCCATCTACGTATAGCTCCTAGGAGGACTCACTACCTAACCCCTACGGGTTCACTTTCTGTCCTCTGTAGCACATTATTAACTCTTCTTAACTTTCTATGGAGGACTCAAGGTTTACCTTCTATCCCCAGTTTCTTATCAACATTATCAACTATCTTCTTAGATCATCAACCTTCATTAATACTTTCTTACTTCCGACTATGCAGGACACTCTGTCTACCCCTATGGGCCTACTGCATCTTCCTTCTGTCTCTCAATCTTTCTTCTAAGGAACATTATCAGCATTTCTTTACAGTTAACCAGTTGGATACATATAACTTTTACATGTAAGTATCATCATTTTCTCTTATCAAACATCATTGCTATCTATCAGTCTTAAAGCAATACCATTTCTTTAAGTGCAACACGTGAACATCCCCTTTAAGAGGGGACCAAGTCTTTAGGAGGTAGCATTTGTTCTCTAGCTACCAGTCCATACTCAGCAAAAGCTCCGGTATGGTATCTTCGCAAAGAGTCTTTAAGTAGAACCAGTAGGAGACACCCTTAAGAAGGTGTAAACTATTTACAAGGGAGAGTTTGTATCATGCACGGTCCATGATTACTGCAGTTCTTTTAACTTGTGCAAACTTGAAGAACATAAATAAACAACAAGGATCCCGGGTCAGCAAAGGGATCCATAAGAATTAACCCTGGACGGGTTTAGCAGCAACGATCAGGAAACAAACAGTTAAGCAAAGAACTATATACATTTTTAAAGCAGTCATGCTTACTCATTCTTCGGGGAGGAAGGTGGTTTCCTCCCGGGCCTCACCAGACCAACGGGTCGTCCGGCTGGTTCAAGGATCGGGTCCCGCCCCAACAGCGACAGGATTCCCCGCCGGGATGTTCTTTTTACCGAGGATCCGGCACGCCCCCACGGTGCATGGTAGGTCCGGGTCCCTCGCTGCTCCCCAGGACCAGGTTCTGTTGTCTTATCGGTGGGAGGTTTCTCTTCGGAAGTGGCAGCGGCGGCCTGAAGCGCAACGCACCGCTGGACGCCCCGCGCCATCCAGCCCGCTTCGCTGGTTGCCCTCCTCCACCTGGTATAAGTGACGGCATCACCCGGCTCCAGGTCACGATCAAATCTTCCACTGCAAGGCTCCACCTCTCCTCGGTCCACGTGGACTTGTAGCGGCTCCCCGATCTCCTGGATAACCCCGCGTCCGTATCGGGGGTTGAAGGAGACCACTACACCCCAGTGGGACAAGGGGGGCTCCGCAACAGTGAGTAAGTCTACCTGGGGTACCGGTTGTGGTCCGGGCTCGCCATGCAGCCATCATGTGCCGCAGGTGTTCGGCTTCAGGCATGAGCTTCAAGCCTGGTGTCAGCGGCGCACTTCCAGCCGCGACCGGGTTGAGAGGATCAAGGGACATTGGAGACAAGCAGACCTCCGTGGGCTGGCCCAGCCGAGCAGTCACTCGAGCATCGGCCTCCAGGCGAGCAGCGATCCGCCGGGCCTCGGCTGCGGCCGTGCACTCTTCCGACGGCGGCCTGGGGGGTCGGCCCATCGTTGGCTCCGTAAGGGTCAGCTCCCGCAGCGGCGGCGTATCCCGAGCCACACCGGGCTGTCCAGCCTCTCTCGGAGTTCGACCATCCCCATGCGGTGCTTCTGGTGTCGCCATCTTTATCTCCTCTCCAATGTCTTCTTCCCGCGGTCTCTTTCGTGGGCGGCCCCGTCTCCATGGTCTCCACCCTCTAAACAGGATCAGGAGGCGGACCTCAGCTGTTGACGGACACGTCCGCAGGACACAGAAATACTTAGACTGGGCGGCCATTATCTTTCGCGCTCTCCAGCTTGTCTACGCCTACTCCACGCCCCTTCTCTTCTCCTGCGCTTCTCCTCAGCGCTGCAATGGCGGCGGTTTTGGCGCGAACTTTTGGCAGCAAGTGACAATCCACAGTCTTTGCAATAAAGTACAGTCCAAGCACAGTAATTCACAGTTCCAAGTATAATAAATCACAGTTCCAAGGCACACATGACCTGATTCTTCAGGCTTAAGTAAATCCTGTTCGTGACGCCAAGTTTGGAGCGCCCCCACACCGCCGCAGGGCCGAGGGGTACCCGGAGCCGGGCCTCTGGGTCTCAGTCCTGGGGTTGTCACGGTGGCTAGACCCGGTCCGTGGCCCTGTCTGTCAGTGGGGGACGTCCGGTGCAATAAGTGGTGTTGTAACGGTGCAGTTGTGGGGTGCAGGTCGCGGTAAATAATGAGGACACCAGGTTGCAGTCTCTTTACCTCTTTACTGAAGATCTCTGAGTCCTCAGTCCAGAATACGGTTCACCAGGCTGCGCAAGTCCGGCCGGTCCAATGACACTTCCAGAGTTCTCTTCACAGGAGGAAATCTGTGCCTTCCCCCTAGCGCTATGTGTTGTAGTCCTTCCCTGCTGTGCTTACGGAAAGTACCCCACAACTGTTGTGTCTGTTTCTGATGTTCCCTCACAACTCGATTAGATGATGTTCTGCTAATCCTCCGTCCCTCCCTGAGGTTCGGGTAGGAATGGCACCCGTTTGACGGGTAGGCCTGGAGTTCTTCCGGGACCCTAGAGACGCCCCTCTCCCGCAATTGCCTCCCAAGACTTCATAGGTGATTTGAGTTAGACAGCCCGCCTGAGACTGACTGCCCTGCCGCTGTTTGGAGTATTACTGGAAGCTGAATGTTATTCTACTCCCTCGGTGTTCCGGCCACCGGTAGTGCGCCTCAGTAGGATGTTGCTTCGGTCTTACAGCACGACTCCTACTGGTATTTCTCCTTTGCGTGATCCCGTTTCTCACTCAGCACAATCTATCTCTCTTCTTATCCTTTCTTGGGCACCGCCGCTACCCGGAGCAGGCACGGTCCCGTTACGTTCGTTCTCGTTGCCAAGCCTCTGTCAGGATCCCACCCCTGACAGAGACCCTACTGTATCTTCCCCTGCAACACCCTCTGCCACAAGGTGTTGCCTGGTTCCAACCCAGTCAGCTTTCTCATCTAACTTCCTGCCTGACCCCCAGTTTACCCACTATGGTGGGGAGTGGCCTAATGAATAGCACCCTTAGCTCCCCCCGGAGGCCCGGCTGTGAAATGTATTGGTGTCTGTGATACCTGATCAGATGAACTCCTTCAGTGCCATCGGATGCACCATAGCTCCCCATAGTGGCGGAGCCACAGTACTGCAACGACCAGGACTCTGGGGCGCTGCAAATGCAAATATCAACTTCTCTTTTTTTATCTGACTTAGGTTTGATTTTAAAATTGCCCACACCTGTTACTTGCCACAGGTGAGTTTGAATGGGCATCACCTGCTTGAAACAAAGTTGTTTACCAACAATTTTGCCCATATTTGGTCTCTTCTGTGAAATGATGTCCAATTTACCTTTTTTTTCTCTATTTTTCTGTGTTGTTATGTAACACCTGCATCTCTGCCTGCAGTCCCTCTGTCCCTGCAGAGACACCAGCGTAGTCACTGCTGAGTCTCTCATCCTGCTCCTTCTGGGTTTGCTGCTGCCCTGGGTGCGCGCACTCCTAGCAGGTCTCCAGGCACTGTGCTTAGGGCGCGTGCACACTTCCTCTTTCTTAAAGTGGCCGCGCGCGTTCCTCTAAAGTGTCCCCAGCCAATAGCTGGAGGTCACTTACTATTTAAACCGCCTCCTTTAACATGGAGGTGCAGTGTTCTGAGTTTGTTCCTAACATGCTTGTCAGTTCTCAGGTCCCAGTGCTTGTATCCTAGCCTACTGCACCAGCCAGTGCTCACCTCAACGGCAGCCGTGCCAGCTGCACCTGCCAGTGCTCATCTCTCCTTCAGACTGTCCTGTCTGCACCTGCGTTTCCAGTCATCTTCTCTGCCTGCCTGCATCAGTTGGACATTACCCCTGGCCATCCCAGCTATCCGTTCCTAAGGGCCAGCTGCCATCTACCCAAGGTCAGTCCTGGAGTAGCACCTGGATCACCTCCCTTGTCTCTCCACGGACCGCGGTGTCGTTAGCTGCTGTATGCCTGTGGTCAGATTGGGTGAGGCTCCTAGTCACGTCCCTCCAGGTCTTCCTTGGGCTTTGGCACAGTGGTTCCACCACCCAGCCCGTTACATGTTACAATACACACAAATGAAATGTATAACAAAGAGTGTGTAATTGCAATAATTTTCTTGGAGAAATACTGAATTTTCTGGAACAATTTCAAGGGTGTCAATAGTTTCGGCCATGACTGTATATGTAAACACAGTATGTCAATTGACAAAATGTAATGTGAATTAACAAAAGAGAAATCTAAATCAACTTGCCTTCAGAACAGTATCAATTCAACAGTTCTTCTAGGTACACTTTCACACAGTGCAGGGAGATTGTTCCAAACGTCTTGGAGAACTGACTCCAGATCTTCTGTGTATCTAGGCTTGAGCAGATTCTTCTGTTTCATCATGTAATAACAGCTAAGCAAAAATGTAAAGTGCAAATATGGTTTTATTCAGGTTATGCAGAGTAGGTAAGCATGTAATTGTATGCTCACCTGGTGGGGTTGTGTGTGGACACAACTACAGTATAATGTGAAAATATCATCTGCTGCAGTATCCACAGGGATACAAGTGCCAATATACCAGGAGCAAGTGAACCTTTACTGTGCTGCTGGATTGCCAAAAAAATGGATCTGAAGAACAGAGGTTAATAAAAGTGGTTCATTGTCAATGCATTTCAAAGTTGAACCAACTCCTTCTTCAGGACAACCACAGGAACAGTCAACTTACATGCAGTTGAATACAGGAAGAATTAAAAAAAAAAAAGCGCCAAAGTAAAAAAGGGGGGAGAAAGTCACATGGGATGTGGGGTGAACAAAAAATACCATACATCCCATGTGACTGTTCTTCCCTCCCCCTTTTTCCTTTGCTCATTTATTTGAATTCTTCATGTATTAAACTGCACATAAATTCACTGTTCCTTTTACATGTGGTTGTCCCGAAGAAGTCAGTTTGACTTTGAAACACGTTGACTATAAACCACTTTTATTAACTTCTGGTCTTCGGATCCATTCTTTTGGCAATCTAGCAGCGCAATGAAAGTCCACTTTTTCCTGGCATATTGTCTTGTAGTTGCAACACCCGCTAGGGCCATGGGGTACTCTGAACCAGGTCAGACGGTTCTTAAAGGGGTGGTCACGGCAGCGGTGACCAGGTTCGTGGCCCTAGGAGCGCAGTTAAAGCAATAGCTAATGGGAATAAAGTTTATATAGGAAAGGGGATTGTTCGTGACTAGTGTTGAGCGATACCTTCCGATATGCAAAGGTATCGGTATCGGATTGGATCGGCCGATATCCAAAAAATATCGGATATCGCCGATACCGATACCCGATACCAATGCATATCAATGGGACACAAAATATCGGAATGGTTCCCAGGGTCTGAAGGAGAGTAAACTCTCCTTCAGGCCCTGGGATCCATATTCATGTATAAAATAAAGAATAAAAATAAAAAATATTGATATACTCACCCCTCCGACGGCCCCGGTTCTCACCGGTCCAAGCATCTGTCTCCATTCCTAAGAATGCAGAGTGAAGGACCTTCGATGACGTCGCGGCTTGTGATTGGTCGCGTGAACGCTCATGTGACCGCTCACGCGACCAATCACAAGCCGCGACGTCATCGAAGGTCCTTCACTCCCTGCATTCTTAGGAACGGAGGCACCGCTAAGAGCCAGGGTCCGCCGGAGGGGTGAGTATATCAATATTTTTTATTTGTATTATTTACTTTTTACATGAATATGGATCCCAGGGCCTGAAGGAGAGTCTCCTCTCCTCCAGACCCTGGGAACCATATGCACCGCACACTTCCGATTCCGATTTCCAATATCACAAAAATATCGGAACTTGGTATCGGAATTCCGATACAGCAAATATCGGCCGATACCCGATATTTGCAGTATCGGAATGCTCAACACTATTCGTGACGCCACCTGTCGTGTTCGGCTATAGATGGACAACGCTGCTTAAGGAGACCGCTGAGGCCGATGGTGATGCAGCTGGGATGGTTCTGCTCCCCACAGGTGGAGTGGGGCCCCAGGGCAGTTGAAAGTGTATAGAGAAGTTACTGATAGATGGTAATAGTGCAGGGCAAGTGACGCAGGAAAAAATGGAGAGGACACAGCAGGGTGCAGTCTTCATGTTTTACTCACAGTTCTCAGAGTACGGTACCCAGCCGGTTGTTGTGTCCTCCGGGTCAGTGGTACAGCCAACTCTCCAGTAGCTTGGGGCACTTATCCAGAACCCCCCTCTTATGTGCCTTTTCCGGGCCGACTCACTGCGCTGGCTCTTGCCCTGTGCCTCACACACAGTATCCTAAGCCAGTAGTTGCAGGTCCTGTCGGACGATGTCCTCACTGTCCCCTTGACTCTCTGTGACTACTTTTCAGCGAGTTGTGCATGGCTGTGGCTGTTGCACATACAGGTATGACAGCCTCCGGATTTCTAGCTGAGACTTGTAGTACCTCCACTAATTTGGGGCCGGTCCTCTACCATGACCTGGTCCCTCCACCTGACGGTGGTCAGCATGGATATGGGCCCCATGGGTTGTTTCCACACTTCCTGTGCCCCTAGGACCCCTTCGTTCCTCTGGGAGCTTCTCTCTCTTCACTCTCCTGTTCTCTCATGCTGGGACGAGCTCCTCACAGCTCCAATCCCCAGCTCCAACTAGCTAACTTCCTGCTCCTCACTCCACTCCACCCTTTCTCCACCCACACCTTCTATCTAATACCTCCCTGGCTTGGAGAGGTTTAGTGATGGGTGCTAGTGTCAGGGTTCTGTATAGTGTCCCCTTCTTACCAGAGAGTTGGGGAACCACACCTCTGGCTGAGGTGCAGTACCTCTGTGGCGACTGGACCTTCAGGGGCACCACATAATCGCAGACAGACTCAATGATATTGACATAAAGGGCTTTGTATGGGCCATATCATCCCTTCTAGGACTACCTGTTCTTCTTCATGCTGAAGATAGATGTAAATGACATTCATTGTATATTTGGGGGTCATTGCTCTGCTGCAGAATAAACTTGGAGCCAATCAAATGTCTTCTTGATGGTATTGCCTGATGTATTAGTATCTACCGGTTGATTATTTTATGAATGAAGAGCTAAGTGATCAGAATCTTGACCAGATTGTGCCATTTCAGTCTGAGCCAGATATTTGATGTATGTATTAAAATGCATTATTTTCTTTTAGAGGTCAAGGTTCTTTCCATGAAATCTCTGATGCGTAGCAGACTTCCAAGTGTAACAAGTTCCCAAGACCCCAACTGCCAGTTTTGCTTGTTTATTTCTTTCAACTCTTGCAGTTTCCTTCCTTCATGTGTCTGCTATAAGATTTCCTGGTAGGGATGCTGTACGAAGAATGTGCCAGAAGACTCTTGCTAATATTATAGTCTGGGGGGATGGGGCAATATGCAAACGTTCCCAGCCACAAAGCTAAAGAAAAGTCACCCGAAGAGTAGAGTCAAATTACATGGGAAATAACCATTCTAAAAACTCTTACCAATAAATGACTGCTCCTGTGAGAATAACTCTGTAAATAATATTGTTCTTCCTCTCTAATAACCATTTATTTAAAGAAAATTGAAAGTATGTTTTATTACTGTTTACTTTGTCTAATTGCTTCTCTGGGTAATTCAATGGAATCTTGCAAAATAAAATAAATTGCTCTTGGATGGTTTACAAAAATATACTAGCATAGCTTCTAACTGGTTAACTCTCGATTTGGAAATTTCTGCATAAGACATGCATATAGGTTTCTGGAAGGCTACATATCTCTATCAGACATAGGGGTCTACATCTGGATTCCTATTCTGCCATCCAATTTAAACTGCATTCTGCATAGGCCTCGTGTGGACATCTATATTCCAGATACATGTTGTTTGGAGCTCCTAGACTCTTATAGACCAGTCCTGGACCTGCGTGTGCCTTTTAGGCTAGGTGCACTGCATCTGTGTATATGTCAGGAGCTTTCCCTGATGTATTGTGGACCACCATTCACCAGATGGAGGTCGAAAAGTTTGTTCTTTCGGCTTTTGTCTGACCATTATTCGATCACATACCAATTGTTTAACTGTATAGGAATAGCACACTGCACTTTCCTATACAAAGAGTTACTTCAAAAACACAAATACCATGTATTACACGTTTCTTTGCAATGGTCCCTTAGGTAGATGGATGCCTTGACATCCATCCTGACTGTGCCCTTCTGAGTCTTTGCGCCTGACAATGGCCACAATCGTAGTGTGGACCCAGCCTAACTCTTCTAAGAATTCTATTCATTATTCATTCTCTAAGTACAAGTTGTGTTCAGGGGTTGTATAGGGTTAGGCAAATGGTACAGCTTAATAGGAATCAATAATGTCTGAGTTTGCATGCATTCGCCACATGACCATCTGTTCTTTGTCTGCTTGTCTTGATTTACTGGAGCTAACTTCTGATAGGACCTCATTGTTGGTACTCTATTGGGAGAGGAATACTCTTCTGCTTGTATGAGATCTCCTAAGTAGCCTGTGTAGGCCATTTTATGGTCAACAGTGATAAACACTGCCTTTATTTAACAGGGTTGTTTACTAAAGTGCCACACCTTGTTAATTGTTCCAGTGAGTTGCAGAGATGCAAAAAATGAATGCTTACTTCCAGGGCCGGACTGGGACTAAAATTCAGCCCTGGCATTTGAAGTCACACAGGCCCACTTGTCACATGGTGACTGTATAATATCTTTGTACACTTGTAGGCTACAAGAAGTGAGGGGAGTGTAACACGACTATATAACATATAATTACAGCTGTATCCAGCATTACAGCTCAGCCCCCATAGAATGTAATACAGCCAGCCCCCATAGACTATAATACAGCACAGCCCCCATAGACTGTAATGCAGCACAGCCCCCATAGAATGTAATGCAGCACAGCCCCCATACAATATAATGCAGCACAGGCCCATAGAATGGAATGCAGCCAGCCCCCATAGACTATAATACAGCACAGCCCCATAGAATGTAATGCTGCACCCCCCCCATAGAATGTAATACAGCACAGCCCCCATAGAATGTAATGCAGCACAGCCCCCATAGAATGTAATACGGCCAGCCCCCATAGAATGTAATACAGCCAGCCCCCATAGAATGTAATGCAGCACAGACCCCATAGAATGTAATGCAGCACAGCCCCCATAGAATGTAATGCAGCACAGCCCCCATAGAATGTAATGCAGCACAGCCCCCATAGAATGTAATGCAGCCAGCCACCATACAATACAATGCAGCACAGCCCCATAGAATGTAATGCAGCACAGCCCCCATACAATATAATGCAGCACAGCCCCATAGAATGGAATGCAGCCAGCCCCCATAGACTATAATACAGCACAGCCCCATAGAATGTAATGCTGCACAGCCCCCATAGAATGTAATACAGCACAGCCCCCATAGAATGTAATGCAGCACAGCCCCCATAGAATGTAATACGGCCAGCCCCCATAGAATGTAATACAGCCAGCCCCCATAGAATGTAATGCAGCACAGCCCCCATAGAATGTAATGCAGCACAGCCCCCATAGAATGTAATGCAGTACAGCCCCCATAGAATGTAATGCAGCCAGCCACCATACAATACAATGCAGCACAGCCCCATAGAATGTAATGCAGCACAGCCCCCATACAATATAATGCAGCACAGCCCCATAGAATGGAATGCAGCCAGCCCCATAGTATGGAATGCAGCAGAGGCCCATAGAATGGAATGCAGCCAGCCCCATAGTATGGAATGCAGCAGAGGACCATAGAATGGAATGCAGCCAGCCCCATAGTATGGAATGCAGCAGAGGCCCATAGAATGGAATGCAGCCAGCCCCATAGAATATAATGCAGCAGAGGCCCATAGAATGGAATGCAGCCAGCCCCATAGAATATAATGCAGCCAGCCCCATAGAATATAATGCAGCAGAGGCCCATAGAATGGAATGCAGCCAGCCCCATAGTATGGAATGCAGCAGAGGTCCATAGAATGGAATGCAGCCAGCCCCATAGAATATAATGCAGCAGAGGCCCATAGAATGGAATGCAGCCAGCCCCATAGAATATAATGCAGCAGAGGCCCATAGAATGGAATGCAGCCAGCCCCATAGTATGGAATGCAGCAGAGGCCCATAGAATGGAATGCAGCCAGCCCCATAGAATATAATGCAGCAGAGGCCCATAGAATGGAATGCAGCCAGCCCCATAGAATATAATGCAGCAGAGGCCCATAGAATGGAATGCAGCCAGCCCCATAGTATGGAATGCAGCAGAGGCCCATAGAATGGAATGCAGCCAGCCCCATAGTATGGAATGCAGCAGAGGCCCATAGAATGGAATGCAGCCAGCCCCATAGTATGGAATGCAGCAGAGGCCCATAGAATGGAATTCAGCCAGCCCCATAGAATATAATGCAGCAGAGGCCCATAGAATGGAATGCAGCCAGCCCCATAGAATATAATGCAGCAGAGGCCCATAGAATGGAATGCAGCCAGCCCCATAGAATATAATGCAGCAGAGGCCCATAGAATGGAATGCAGCCAGCCCCATAGAATATAATGCAGCCAGCCCCATAGAATATAATGCAGCAGAGGCCCATAGAATGGAATGCAGCCAGCCCCATAGTATGGAATGCAGCAGAGGTCCATAGAATGGAATGCAGCCAGCCCCATAGAATATAATGCAGCAGAGGCCCATAGAATGGAATGCAGCCAGCCCCATAGAATATAATGCAGCAGAGGCCCATAGAATGGAATGCAGCCAGCCCCATAGTATGGAATGCAGCAGAGGCCCATAGAATGGAATGCAGCCAGCCCCATAGAATATAATGCAGCAGAGGCCCATAGAATGGAATGCAGCCAGCCCCATAGAATATAATGCAGCAGAGGCCCATAGAATGGAATGCAGCCAGCCCCATAGTATGGAATGCAGCAGAGGCCCATAGAATGGAATGCAGCCAGCCCCATAGTATGGAATGCAGCAGAGGCCCATAGAATGGAATGCAGCCAGCCCCATAGTATGGAATGCAGCAGAGGCCCATAGAATGGAATGCAGCCAGCCCCATAGAATATAATGCAGCAGAGGCCCATAGAATGGAATGCAGCCAACCCCATAGAATATAATGCAGCAGAGGCCCATAGAATGGAATGCAGCCAGCCCCATAGTATGGAATGCAGCAGAGGCCCATAGAATGGAATGCAGCCAGCCCCATAGCCCCATAGTATGGAATGCAGCAGAGGCCCATAGAATGGAATGCAGCCAGCCCCATAGTATGGAATGCAGCAGAGGCCCATAGAATGGAATGCAGCCAGCCCCATAGTATGGAATGCAGCAGAGGCCCATAGAATGGAATGCAGCCAGCCCCATAGTATGGAATGCAGCAGAGGCCCATAGAATGGAATGCAGCCAGCCCCATAGTATGGAATGCAGCAGAGGCCCATAGAATGGAATGCAGCCAGCCCCATAGTATGGAATGCAGCAGAGGCCCATAGAATGGAATGCAGCCAGCCCCATAGAATATAATGCAGCAGAGGCCCATAGAATGGAATGCAGCCAGCCCCATAGTATGGAATGCAGCAGAGGCCCATAGAATGGAATGCAGCCAGCCCCATAGTATGGAATGCAGCAGAGGCCCATAGCATGGAATGCAGCCAGCCCCATAGTATGGAATGCAGCAGAGGCCCATAGAATGGAATGCAGCCAGCCCCATAGTATGGAATGCAGCAGAGGCCCATAGAATGGAATGCAGCCAGCCCCATAGTATGGAATGCAGCAGAGGCCCATAGAATGGAATGCAGCCAGCCCCATAGAATATAATGCAGCAGAGGCCCATAGAATGGAATGCAGCCAGCCCCATAGTATGGAATGCAGCAGAGGCCCATAGAATGGAATGCAGCCAGCCCCATATTATGGAATGCAGCAGAGGCCCATAGAATGGAATGCAGCAGAGGCCCATAGAATGGAATGCAGCCAGCCCCATAGTATGGAATGCAGCAGAGGCCCATAGAATGGAATGCAGCCAGCCCCATAGTATGGAATGCAGCAGAGGCCCATAGAATGGAATGCAGCCAGCCCCATAGTATGGAATGCAGCAGAGGCCCATAGAATGGAATGCAGCCAGCCCCATAGTATGGAATGCAGCAGAGGCCCATAGAATGGAATGCAGCAGAGGCCCATAGAATGGAATGCAGCCAGCCCCATAGTATGGAATGCAGCAGAGGCCCATAGAATGGAATGCAGCCAGCCCCATAGTATGGAATGCAGCAGAGGCCCATAGAATGGAATGCAGCCAGCCCCATAGTATGGAATGCAGCAGAGGCCCATAGAATGGAATGCAGCCAGCCCCATAGTATGGAATGCAGCAGAGGCCCATAGAATGGAATGCAGCCAGCCCCATAGTATGGAATGCAGCAGAGGCCCATAGAATGGAATGCAGCCAGCCCCATAGTATGGAATGCAGCAAAGGCCCATAGAATGGAATGCAGCAGAGGCCTATAGAATGGAATGCAGCCAGCCCCATAGTATGGAATGCAGCAGAGGCCCATAGAATGGAATGCAGCCAGCCCCATAGTATGGAATGCAGCAGAGGCCCATAGAATGGAATGCAGCCAGCCCCATAGTATGGAGTGCAGCAGAGGCCCATAGAATGGAATGCAGCCAGCCCCATAGTATGGAATGCAGCAGAGGCCCATAGAATGGAATGCAGCAGAGGCCCATAGAATGGAATGCAGCCAGCCCCATAGTATGGAATGCAGCAGAGGCCCATAGAATGGAATGCAGCCAGCCCCATAGTATGGAATGCAGCAGAGGCCCATAGAATGGAATGCAGCCAGCCCCATAGTATGGAATGCAGCAGAGGCCCATAGAATGGAATGCAGCCAGCCCCATAGTATGGAATGCAGCAGAGGCCCATAGTATGGAATGCAGCAGAGGCCCATAGAATGGAATGCAGCCAGCCCCATAGTATGGAATGCAGCAGAGGCCCATAGAATGGAATGCAGCCAGCCCCATAGTATGGAATGCAGCAGAGGCCCATAGAATGGAATGCAGCAGAGGCCCATAGAATGGAATGCAGCCAGCCCCATAGTATGGAATGCAGCAGAGGCCCATAGAATGGAATGCAGCCAGCCCCATAGTATGGAATGCAGCAGAGGCCCATAGAATGGAATGCAGCCAGCCCCATAGTATGGAATGCAGCAGAGGCCCATAGAATGGAATGCAGCCAGCCCCATAGTATGGAATGCAGCAGAGGCCCATAGTATGGAATGCAGCAGAGGCCCATAGAATGGAATGCAGCCAGCCCCATAGTATGGAATGCAGCAGATGCCCATAGAATGGAATGCAGCCAGCCCCATAGTATGGAATGCAGCAGAGGCCCATAGAATGGAATGCAGCCAGCCCCATAGTATGGAATGCAGCAGAGGCCCATAGAATGGAATGCAGCAGAGGCCCATAGAATGGAATGCAGCCAGCCCCATAGTATGGAATGCAGCAGAGGCCCATAGAATGGAATGCAGCAGAGGCCCATAGAATGGAATGCAGCCAGCCCCATAGTATGGAATGCAGCAGAGGCCCATAGAATGGAATGCAGCCAGCCCCATAGTATGGAATGCAGCAGAGGCCCATAGAATGGAATGCAGCCAGCCCCATAGTATGGAATGCAGCAGAGGCCCATAGAATGGAATGCAGCAGAGGCCCATAGAATGGAATGCAGCCAGCCCCATAGTATGGAATGCAGCAGAGGCCCATAGAATGGAATGCAGCCAGCCCCATAGTATGGAATGCAGCAGAGGCCCATAGAATGGAATGCAGCAGAGGCCCATAGAATGGAATGCAGCCAGCCCCATAGTATGGAATGCAGCAGAGGCCCATAGAATGGAATGCAGCCAGCCCCATAGTATGGAGTGCAGCAGAGGCCCATAGAATGGAATGCAGCCAGCCCCATAGTATGGAGTGCAGCAGAGGCCCATAGAATGGAATGCAGCCAGCCCCATAGTATGGAATGCAGCAGAGGCCCATAGAATGGAATGCAGCCAGCCCCATAGTATGGAATGCAGCAGAGGCCCATAGAATGGAATGCAGCCAGCCCCATAGTATGGAATGCAGCAGAGGCCCATAGTATGGAATGCAGCAGAGGCCCATAGAATGGAATGCAGCCAGCCCCATAGTATGGAATGCAGCAGATGCCCATAGAATGGAATGCAGCCAGCCCCATAGTATGGAATGCAGCAGAGGCCCATAGAATGGAATGCAGCCAGCCCCATAGTATGGAATGCAGCAGAGGCCCATAGAATGGAATGCAGCAGAGGCCCATAGAATGGAATGCAGCCAGCCCCATAGTATGGAATGCAGCAGAGGCCCATAGAATGGAATGCAGCAGAGGCCCATAGAATGGAATGCAGCCAGCCCCATAGTATGGAATGCAGCAGAGGCCCATAGAATGGAATGCAGCCAGCCCCATAGTATGGAATGCAGCAGAGGCCCATAGAATGGAATGCAGCCAGCCCCATAGTATGGAATGCAGCAGAGGCCCATAGAATGGAATGCAGCAGAGGCCCATAGAATGGAATGCAGCCAGCCCCATAGTATGGAATGCAGCAGAGGCCCATAGAATGGAATGCAGCCAGCCCCATAGTATGGAATGCAGCAGAGGCCCATAGAATGGAATGCAGCAGAGGCCCATAGAATGGAATGCAGCCAGCCCCATAGTATGGAATGCAGCAGAGGCCCATAGAATGGAATGCAGCCAGCCCCATAGTATGGAGTGCAGCAGAGGCCCATAGAATGGAATGCAGCCAGCCCCATAGTATGGAGTGCAGCAGAGGCCCATAGAATGGAATGCAGCCAGCCCCATAGTATGGAATGCAGCAGAGGCCCCCCCCCCATAGCTCCACAATCCAGTCAGACTCATCACTCATTGATAAAAAAAAAACAAAAAAAAAACACTCTACTCACCTTTCCTCCTGCCCCGCGCTGCTCTGGCTCCGGTCTCAGCAGTCGCAGTCTGCCCGCCCGGTCACACAGCAGGTGCGCGATGATATGACGTCATCGCGCACCCGCAGTGTCAGCGGCAGGCAGAGCGGGGAATGATGGGAGAGGAAGCGTCAGCAGACGCTCTCTCCTCCATCATTGCATTCAACTGTACCGGCGTCTATGACGCCGGTATAGTTGAATGCGGGGCCGGGAGTGCGCCGACAGCGGGGAGAGTGTGCCGACAGCGGCACACTCGAGCGGCCCACTACTGCCACCGGCCCTTTTGGCATTTGCCAGAACTGCCCGATGGCCAGTCCGGCCCTGCTTACTTCCCTCCCAGGCAGGCACTGCTCCAACACTGTGAGCCCTGTGCCTCCCACCGGTCTCATGACACATAAACAATATCATGTGACCTTAGCGGTATTTATATGACATTGTTAATGTCATAAGACCGATGAGAGATACAGCGCTCATATTGGAGGAGCAGCACCTGTCTGGGAGGCAAATATACATATTTTTTAAATTTAGGCTGCACATTATCGGCATTAAGCCACATTCACACTATCGGAATTTGGTCAGTATTCTACATCAGTATCTGAAAGCCAAAACCAGGAGTGGAACAATCAGAGGAAACGAATAATAGAAACATATGCACCACTTCTGCATTTATCACCCACTCCTGGTTTTGTCTTACAAATACTGATGTAAAATACTGACCAAATACTGAACGTATGAACGTGGCCTCAATGTGAAGTTGTCTAGTAGTATATAAACCCTCCAAGCTGAATTATCAGAAAAAAAAGTATTTTTTTATAAATATATATTATACAGTGACACAGGGCAAAGTCATTATTTAAGGGGGTTGCCCGGTGTTCTTATAAAAGTCTGCAGTTGCTCTATGTGGCTGCAGACTACTGAATCCTGACAGTGTGCAGTACTCATCGGTATTGTTGATGAAAGCGTGAGGTCACATGGCCCCAAGTATGTGGTTTTCATACATGCGGTCACGTACTGACTAGACATGCTTTGCTTCTGTCAATTCATTGTGTTGAGAAAAGCCAGACACGTCTGGTCGGAATGTTGCTGTAATACTTACAGAATACAAATTGCACAGTGCAGCCACGTGGCCACGAACTCTCTAACAATACAGGTGAATCCTGACAGAGTGACTGCAGACCACATCAGGTCATGTTCACTCTACTGCTAAACCCTTCCATTGTCCTTTTTTTTATTATAGGAACAATGCAACGGAAAGCAACCGGGGACAGATTCATCAATAGTCACACACCAGTGGAACCTGACTGTCCCCATAGAATATAACTAGGTATCCATATCCATCATATTTCAAACCTAAGTTCTTGTTCTTATAGGTCTACACTGAGGCTCTTTCCTCTGCGTTCCTCAAACGTCGCAACATTGAATGTCAGAATATGCTATGGACCACAACCTAATCACTGCAACCTGTAAACATAGGCTGGAATAACTGCTTGGGTTGCTCCCCTCTTTGACTCCGTGTTGCAGCAGGGGTAGTCAACAAACAGCGCTGTATCTGGCAAGATAGAAATTGACAGACAGGTTCTGTAGAAAATTTTAACTAAAATAAAATAAATTACTGTGTAAGTAATATATTTTTTGTGTGACACAAATAAGAACAAAAGAGGATATACAGGGGTTGGACAAAATAATGGAAACACCTGGAAACATCAACAAAAGTAAGTTTAATATGGTGTAGGTCCAACTTTTGCGGCGATTACCGCCTCAATTCTCCGAGGTATGGATTCATACAAGGTTTGAATTGTTTCCAAAGGAATTTTAGCCCATTCTGCAGTTAAAGCACCCTCCAGTTCTTTGAGCGACGATGGCGGAGGAAATCGACGTCTAACTTGAATCTCTAAAATCAACCATAAATGCTCAATAATGTTGAGGTCTGGGGATTGTGGGGGCCAGGTGAGATGCTCAACTTCATTAGAATGTTCCTCGCACCATGCTTTAATGATTCTAGCTGTATGAATTGCTGCATTATCATCCTGAAAGATGGTGTTCCCCTCGGGGAACAGTGCTTGAACCATTGGATGCACTTGGTTGCCCAAAATGCCTAAATAATCTCGGCTGTTAATTCTTCCATGAAGGGATATCATTGGCCCGGCGGATCTCCATGAAATAGCACCCCAGATTATCACAGAACCTCCACCATGTTTTACGGTTGGGAGAAGGCAGTCTGGATGGAATGCTTCTTTCGGCTGTCTCCAAACGTACACTAGGCCGGAGGTCGGAAATAGGGTAAACGATGATTCGTCTGAGAACATCACATGTTTCCACTGCTCGAGGGACCAATTCTGGAGGTTTCTACACCACTCTAAACGCTTGGAAACATTTGTCATTGAGAGCAGCGGTTTCTAATTGCAGCTCTTCCGTGGAATCCAGATTTGTGCAGCTCCCGACGAACAGTTTTCATGGAAACAGGGTTCTGTAGGTGTTCATTGAGCTTAGCAGTGATTTTCGGAGCCGTGGTCTTGCGATCCTCTCTCACAATTCGCTTTAGAGTCCGACGGTCTCTCTCAGTCAACTTTGACTTTCGGCCGGACCTGTGCTTTGCTGCGGACATTTTTCCTTCTCTTTCAAATGCAGTCATTACTTTGGAGACAGTACCTCTTGACGCGCCAAGCATTCGGGCACTTTCTGTTACACTAGCGCCTGCCATACGAGCACCAACAATTTGGTCTATTTGAAAATCCGAGAGGTCTGCCATTGGTATCAGGTTCTCATCAATGTTCTTACAATCATGCAAAACAAACAGTTAATTTACATACACATATCACATAACACAAATAATCAACTTCAAAACATTACCATATGTCACGGTTTGCATGTTTATAACATGTTCGAAGATTATGATTACAAAACGTTAGGGGTTTCCATTATTTTGTCCAACCCCTGTATTTATTTACTTTTATTTTTATTGTTCATGCTTTGCTCTAAATTACCTGTTGAATAACTTCTTCAGGTTATAACGACATGTGAATTAACGTAGATATACTGTTTTATGTTTTGTTTTCTTTTTGCTATTTAATATATAAATTAACTAAATCTATTTGTATTAACTGTATTTTTAGGGGTATAGGGTACAACTTATTTTAAAACACATACAATAGATATAACTTTTTAAAAATTTTATTAGACAATTTGTTCCTCAAAGGGAGCGTATGTTTTCTTTTATTGTGCACATTTGTCACTGTAATTGAGACATGCATAGTAGCTCCAGTTACAGGGGAAAACAACCAGTGAGTGAGAAGTCACTGACAGAGCTGATCTAGGCCTTGTAGGACATAGCAGCTCTGTCATGCCATGCAGACACATGGCAATCATGTAATTACTGGGTCCAATGGAGGCTTCAACTTGGCTAATGTTTCTAATCAGTACCTAATACTAGTTGTATTTTGTGCCTGCAAAAGAAAGCAGCAAACCGCTTATGTCTTCTCAGGGGGCACTGCTTCTTCTTATACCTGCCGCAAGGTGCTGAAGACGCTGAAACACCTGGGCAAGTTCTAGTGCCCAGGACAAACGGAGGTGCCCACAGTGGTGTTCCGCCAATGGCTATTATGGGGCCACACAGTGCTCCCTCTGCCATCATTCCCCCTCTGCATCTAAGATCTGTGACCTCTCATGGCAGAGGGGGCGATAACGTCATTACAACGTGCCTTCACTGTCAAGCAGCACAGAGGGCCAGAAGACCGGAGACTGCAGACTCCGGAGCAACAGGTTAACGGGTCAGAAGTGATTATTGGTTTATTTTTAATGTATGAAGCACTATGTGGCGCCCATTATACTAAATGGCACAATATATGGGGCCCATTATACTGAATGGAGCAATATATGGGGCTCATTATACTGAATGGAGCAATATATGGGGCTCATTATTTTGTATGGAACAATATATGGACTCATGATACTGAATGGAGCAGTATATGAGGCCCATTATACTGAATGAAGCAATATATGAGTCCAATTATACTGCATAGAGCAATATATGGGGCCCATGATACTGTATGGAGCACTATATGAGGCCCATAATACTGTATGGAGCGCTATATGTGGTCCATAATGCTGTATGAAGAACTACTGTATATGGGGTCCATTACACTGTGTTCCAAATTATTATGCACAAAGAGTTTATGAGTGATAAGGTTAGAATTTTTTTGTTTGACATTTAAACTCATTGATGGTGATGTGTGTCAGGGCTCTTTATATCACTGAAAGCAATTGCAGATACCTGTGCAAATTAGTTTGGCAGGTGTGTCCAAATAAAGGCAAGACTACTTAAGAAGGCTGTTCCACATTATTAAGCAGCCTACATTTTTTGCCAAAATGGGAAAGAAAAAGGATGTGTCGGCTGCTGAGAAGCAACAAATTGTGGAGTATTTAGGTCAAGGCATGACTACAATCAACATTGCCAAGACACTTCATCGTGATCATCGCACTATCAAGAAGTATGTAGCTGATTCCCAGCACACACGTGTGCGTGCTGATAAGGAAAAATTGAGGACTCTTTCCAACAGGCAATTGCGTAAGGTTAAAAGAGCAGCTGCAAAAATGCCTTGTCATAGCAGCAGACAAGTTTTTGAAGCTGCTGGTGCCTCCAAAGTCCCCAGAACAACAAGATGCAGGGTCTTTCAGAGGTTTGCAGCTGTGCGTAAGCCATCCTGTCGACCACCTCTATCCACTGCACACAAGCAGAAACGGCTCCAGTGGGCCAAACGATACATGAAGACTGACTTCCAAACTGTTTTGTTCACCGATGAGTGCCGTGCAAACGCTCGATGGTCCAGATGGATGGAGTGGAGGATGGCTGGTTGATGGACACCCCATGAAAACACGGCTAAGGCGCCAACAAGGAGGAGGTGGAGTAATGTTTTGGGCTGGAATCATGGGGAGAGAGATTGTCGGCCCCTTTATGATCCCTGAAGGGGTTAAGATGAACTCCATAATCTATGTGGAGTTTCTAAAGCAACACTTCCTGCCATGGTTCAAGAGGAAGAATCGTGCTTTCCGCAGCAAGATCATTTTCATGCATGATAATGCACCGTCTCATGCTGCAAAAAACACATCTTCATCTCTGGCTGCTATGGGCATAAAAGAGGACAAACTTATGGTGTGGCCACCATCTTCCCCTGACCTCAACCCCATTGAGAACCTCTGGAGCATTATCAAAAGGAGTGTCTATGATGGCGGGAGGCAGTTCACAACTAAGCAACAGCTCTGGGAGGGTATTCTGTCCACATGCAAAACAATTGAAGCAGAAACCATCCAAAAACTGACAAATTCAATGGACGAGGGAGTTCAGAAGCTTCTTTTGAACAAGGGGTCCTATGTGCAAATGTAACATCAACTAGAATAAAGTTTTCACTTGAAAACTGTTTGATTTCATTTTGTAATAAGCTGATAATGCTTATAACTTCACAATTGACCATTTTTTTGATCAAAATTAAAAAAAAAAGGTTGAAAACTCTCCTGTGCATAATAATTTGGAACATGCATTTTGAGTGTTTATTTTTTTTTTTAAAAGATACTGTTTTCATAGGCAGTTTGTTCCAAAACATTGCAATTATACTAGAATAGTAGATGACTGGAAAATAACAATGACTGCAATTCAGATAGGTAATTTAGAGAAAATATGAGGAAATATTATTTGCATAATAATTTGGAACACAGTGTATACTGTATGGAGGACTATGTAGTGCCCATAATACTGTATGGTGCACTATATGATTAACATAAAACACTACTAAAGGTACTGAAACCCTGAAGTCTGTAGACTCTACATCACCTGAATTCTCTATGCTGTATCGTATTTTAGAATTTACTATACATATCATTCATGTAATATAAGAAGTAAGTGAAACTTTTGCCATTGTACTATACCTATATTTATCTGCCATATCTGTGTATCATGAATTGTGGTATGTGCTAAAGGCTCCCACTGAGACTCTTTCGCCCTGACCCTGAAGACTACTCATCCTTATAGGCCCCGTCTCACTAAGCGATTTACCAACGATCACGACCAGCGATACGACCTGGCCGTGATCGTTGGTAAGTCGTTGTGTGGTCGCTGGGGAGCTGTCACACAGACCGCTCTCTCCAGCGACCAACGATCAGGGGAACGACTTCGGCATCGCTGAAACTGTCTTCAACGATGCCGAAGTCCCCCTGCAGCACCCGGGTAACCAGGGTAAACATCGGGTTACTAAGTGCAGGGCCGCGCTTAGTAACCCGATGTTTACCCTGGTTACCAAAAAAAACAAACACTACATACTCGCCTTTCGGTGTCCAGGTCCCTTGCCGTCTGCTTCCTGCTCTGACTGAGATCCGGCCGTACAGCGAGAGCGCAGCACAGCAGTGACGTCACTGCTGTGCTCTCACTTCTCACTGTACGGCGGCAGTCAGTGAGAGCAGGAAGCAGACGGCAAGGGACCTGGACACCGAAAGGCGAGTATGTACTGTTTGTTTTTTTTGGTAACCAGGGTAAACATCGGGTTACTAAGCGCGGCCCTGCACTTAGTAACCCGATGTTTACCCTGGTTACCAGTGAAGACATCGCTGGATCGGTGTCACACACACCGATTCAGCGATGTCAGCGGGGCCTCAACGACCAAAAAAAGGTCCAGGCCATTCCGACACGACCAGCGATCTCGCAGCAGGGGCCTGATCGCTGGTACGTGTCACACATAGCGAGATCGCTATGGAGGTCGCTGTTGCGGCACAAAACTTGTGACTCAGCAGCGATCTCGCTAGCGATCTCGCTATGTGAGACGGGGCCTTATGGCACTAGGAAATAAGAGCTCAGCTGGTTAGTGACATGCTCATGTTGCACAGCACTACACTAATGAGAGGTGCAGAGGTCAGTTTGGGCAAGGTGGCCGTAGCAGTTGGACATTTGGCAGACCGCCCAGTGCTGTGATCCATATCCAGGACTGTGCTACTGTATCTGGAACAGCTGAGACCTATGACTATAGTTGAAGGAACTTCCTTTTTTAATTTTGCATCATGTACTGGTCCTGCCATTGTCTAGTTATAAACTGGAAGTTCATTGCTCTGTTATGTGTCTATGGAATTTGACAGACAGGAGAGCATGAGCAGTGCTACAAAGACCTGACACACTTCCTATAACCTGTCTTGGGGTCTCTGCTGCTGATTTCAGATAAAACTTAATTGCAAGCATTAGACAGCAGGTTAGACAAAAAGAGGACACCTGACGGCTAGCACTTTGAATTACATCTTCAGGGTCAAGACAAGATTTCTAAATTAAGCCATTTACAGATTGCCTATTTAGCATATTACCTTTCACTTGAGATCAGCTTGTCTGAAAGAACAGTGACCCATCAAATTTATGATTATGCAGGGTATTTGGAGATACTTATTAGACCTAAGACTACTGCCAAATATACTACAAACTTCATTACCACATTTTAGGCCTATTTAGATAAGAAAAAAATAAAATTGAATAATGGACACTTACTTTTAGGTTATTCTGCATGCCTATTTATTCCTGTGCCTACTGTGTAATCCATGTGATCCATATAAAACTGGGGGCGCGAAGATGCAGACTATTAATTATAGTTTTTATGACATCCAGGAAACATTATTGGCTCTAGCTTACTGTATGTTGACTCCACTGCTGCATTGATGTAGTTTTGCTTTGGGGTCAGATATCTAGCGAAGAACAGATGAGCAGACATACAAAAAAATAACTGCGGAAACTATGTTCTTTATTTTAGGCATATTCTCATGAACTTTTCATATTTAAGTCAAATATTCTCCTCGGATGTAAAAATCTCAGAGGTGCATTTGCAGTATGTAGGGATTTTAAATTAGAAACACATTTAATTTTGGTTAGCAAAGTTGAAATGAGGTCTTTCTCTTTTATTGCATTAACCTTTATAAAGAGCAGTGAATAGGCAGCATGTGCTTTATTATTCTTAGTTTCATAGCTATATGGAGTCATTCATTTATGGTTGTCACATAAGTCTATGTAGTGTGCACCTGTTTTTGTTTAACTTGCAGCTTTCCCCAAAACTCCAAAAATGTTAGGCTCACTAGGTGAGGTGGATCCACCAAGCCCAAGGTCCGGGTGGGCACAAGAGCTACAGGTGTCAGTACAGCAGCTAGGTGGGGCACGCAAGACACGAATAGCCAAGGGACAGGAGACCACAGGCAGGTAGGCAGGATGTAGAAACTGCAGGCAGGTGGACAACAAGAAACTGCAGGCAGGCAAGCAGGTGGAACATGTCATTAAATTGTAGGCAGGGAGATGTCAGGAAACCGCATGCAGGCGGTAGCATTACAGAAGCCTAGATGAAATTTCACATTCACTCAAAGACCGTCTTTCCAGATTTCCCTCTTCTCCATCTTTAGCAGCACTTTCTGACATGGTGTCCTGAAAAATAAAAGTATCATTATATTGCTTCATAAATAAAAATATCTCCTAATGCTCCCCTGAATAAATAATTGCCTCTTACTTTGCTTCCTGCGCAAAATATCCCCCACACACTGCCCTTCTGCAAATTATCCCTCCACACTGCCCCGCTGTATAATAACCCCCTCACATTGCCCCTCTTCAAAATACCCCCTCCCTGCGCACCAATCTGGAGAATTACCTTCACTGTCCAGAATTGGATACAACCACCTGAAATTGCAGAGCCAGTCACCGATGTTAGCTTCTCGGGTGACTGTAAAGAAACCAATGTGATTTTCAGCCTTTTGGCGAGAGAGAATAACATTTTTAGCTGCTATGGGATCAATAAGTCCTTGTCCCGAGAACATGGAGGAACTGTAAGAAACAGTCACAGGCAGGAATAATGTCCAGTGCTTTTTAAATATTTAGTGTGTGTACCAAGGCTGCAGAATGCTGACAGTTTATAACATACTACCTGTCAGCATTATGCACCATTGCCTAGATACAACACTTTGGCATGTGACCAGCTTCTTTCCAGATTGTGGAGGAGCTGGTCACACACTCTCTAGTGTTTTCCTGTATGGAGACTAGACGTAACGTCACAACAGACATTATGCCTAGTCTTCAGCAGACCTGCCTGCTGGCTGCTCTGCTCCTTCTATGCGAGTTCTGAAGGCCATCCTGACACTTGCGCAGTCATCCTCTTTACTGTCCTGATGATGTGAGATCATCTCCTGCACAAAGCTGATCACTGGTTCTGCCTCTTTTTTTTTTAGCCTGTATTGGTAAGGAGGCTACTGCAGGAGCAGAGAAGGATTACAGGGATCTGGCCCTGCAAAAGGAGGTAAGGAACACAGGAGGTGAGCTTGGTAAAGAAGCAAGTAGGGGGTGAAGTATATACGAGAGGCAGTTATATAGGAAGTGACACGAGAAAGGAACATAAAGGCATAACAGAGAGGGTAGTGAATGAGGAGTGGGCACCGATGCTATATTGCTATTGTCAGCAGGGGCACAGGGAAGCAGTGGGGACAATTCTGTACTAGGGAGAAAATACCTTGTAAGTCCTGCTAAATAGTTAGAGAAGTTTATTATAGGTTTGCCATTTAAAAAAAGCATGTCATGGGCGGGGCTTATTGGGAAAGGGTTGGAGATTGTTGTGACTTGTGGGCAGTGCCTAACAACTTGGAAAACTATTCATTGTCACAGTAGGGGTTCTAATGTCTTATCTGCCATAGAGGTAGGAACTGTATGTGGATTGTCATTTTAAACTGTAATCTAACGTGCGAGTGACGTGTCACTGATGCATGAGTGATGTATCTCTGATGCATGATTGATGTGTTTATGATGCGCAAATTATGTGTCTCTGATGCGCAAGTGGCGTTTGTGTTTCTTTTGCTGTCAGTGTCTGCCCCTGCTATGTGGAATTATTATTATTATTTATTATTATAGCACCATTTATGCCATGGCGCTTTACAGGGGTATACATAATAAAAATGGATACAGTAATGTTAAACAATACAAGTGACCAACTGATACAGGAGGAGAGAGGACTCTTCTTGTGAGGGCTTTACAAGGGATGGGTGAGGATACAATATGTGAGGGTAGAGCTGATCATGCAGTGGTTTGGTGGATCGGTGGTTACTGCAGGTTGTAGGCTTGTCAGAAGAGGTAGGTCTTCAGGTTCCTTTTGAAGGTTTCCGTGGTAGGCGAGAGTCTGATATGTTGGGGTAGAAAGTTCCAGAGTAGCGGGGATGCGTTGGATAAATCTTGAATGTGATTGTGGGAAGAGGAGATAAGAGGGGAGTAGAGAAGGACATCTTGTGAGGTTCGGAGGTAGATCACAGATGTATGGAGGACACAGGTTGTGGATGGCTTTGTATGCCATAGTTAGAGTTTTGAACTGGAGTCTCTCGGTAATGGGGAGCCAGTGAAGGGATTGACAGAGGGGAGAAGCCGGGGATTTATCAGGGGTTAGGTGGATTAGTCAGGGAGCAGCAGAGGTTAGAATAGATTGGAGGGGTGCGAGAGTATTAGAAGAGAGGTCACAAAACAGGAGGATGCAGCAGTCAAGGTGGGAGATGATGAGTGCGTGGACTAGGGTTTTTGCAGATTCTAGGTTGAGGAATGTATGGCTGGTTGTGGAGTGAATTATAATGTTGTCACACCTAAATGAATACCACTATTTAATCAGTGTATGCTAATTTGTAGTTGGTACTACCACATTGCTACTGTTGGAAAATATCAGCCATATGGTTTTGCCAGTCAGAAAGTAGCTCTCGCGAATTAAAGGGGTTGTACTAAGTTTGGTAAGTATCTACTGTTCATGAAAATGGCAGTGGCGTGTTGCAGAATATGTCCCTTTTTTTGCAACTTGCTTATTGCGGTACCTTAGAGGTGGACTTGCGCAGAGGTGTACTTAGGTTTTCTGGCACCCGGGTCAAGAAATAGTTCGTCTTCCCCCCCCCCCATCAAGCGGTTTGAGTAATCTTCATGCAACCAATCACTCATATGCGATTTGCACACTTAGGCCTCGCTCCCACTTACATATAAATACGATGACTGCTTTACACTCATACCAATGTTATACAAATCTGCGAGTATGCAATCCGTATGCAATGCATTTTTCACATATGTTTACAAATTCCAAATCATCCTATTAATATAGGGCATTTTAGATTGCTAACCCTTATATAAACCCTTTTTGCAACATGTGTGATGCTGAGCACATCCATATATTCTTGAGGACATACTTCACAGAATTGAATACTTTTGGTGTTGACAACAACAACCTGTAACTATTGGAGGTAAAAAGTTGTATTTGGATCCTAAGAACAGCTCCTTTTCCACTGGATGTTATCCCGTGAGTATGGGGTTGGCTATTTCCTCATTGTTGCTCCGAGGAGGCGTTGCAGATATTGAGTGTATCCACCCCTCACCCAACGTCTAACAAGAGGTAATTTTGCCCGGCTGTATGGTCATCTACGGAGGCATCCGGACAAATGTACGGCCTACTCAGGAATGTCACTGTGTACCTTTGACCTTCTACTGGAGGAGTTTCGGCCTGGATTGACATTTCAAAATACCAGCTTTTGCCAATGCATTTCTGCTGGAGAATAACTGCTGCTTACCCTGAGGTAACATTTTTTTTTTTTTTATTAACCCCTTTTCCCCAGAAGGTGGTTTGCAAGTTAATGAATAGGCCAATGTTTACAATTCTGACCTCTGTCACTTTATGTGGTAATAACTCAGGAACGCTTCAACGGTTCCCACTGATTCTGAGACTGTTTGTTCATGACATATTGTACTTCATGATAGTGGTAAAATTTCTTCAATACAACTAGGAAACACAAGTTTTGTTTGTGAAAAAAATGAAATTTGGCAAAAATTTGAAACATTTAGAAATTTTAAAACTTTGAATTCTTATACCCTTAAATCAGAGAGATATGTCACACAAAATAGTTAATAAATAACATTTCCCAGATGCATACTTTACATCAGCACAATTTTTGAACAAAATTATTTTTATTAGAAAGTTATAAGGGTTAAAAGTTGACCAGGGATTTTTCATTTTTTCAACAAAATTTACGAAACAATTTTTTTAGGGACCAAATGACTTTCAGGGGTCTATATGACAGAAAATACCCAGAAGTGACACCATTCTAAAAACTGCACCCCTCAAGGTGCTCAAAACCACATTCAATAAGTTTATTAACCCTTCAGGTGCTTCACAGGAATTTTTGGAATGTGAAAAAAAATTACCATTTAACTTTTTTTTCACAAACAAATTTACTTTAGACCCATTTTTTTATTTTCACAAGGGTCACAGGAAACATGGGCCACAAAAAATTTTGTGCAATTTCTCCTGAGCATGCTGATACCCCATATGTGAGGGAAAACCACTGTTTGGGTGCACGGCAGAAGGAGCGCCATTTGACACCACACAAGTGACACCATTTTGGAAACTACACCCCTCAGGGAACTGATCTAGATCTGTGGTGAGCACATTGACCCCTCAGATGCTTCATAAAAGTTTATATCGTTGAGCCGTGAGAATGAAAAAAAAAATTCACATTTTCACCACAAATATTTTTAGCCCCAAATTTTGCATTTTCATAAGGGTAACAGGAGAAATTGCACAACAAATTGTATGGTGCAATTTCTACTGTTACCCTTATGAAAATGCAAAATTTGGAGCTAAAATAACAATATTGTGGGGAAAATATGATATTTTTTATTTTCATGACAACTTCTGTGAAGCACCTGGCGGTTCAAGGTACTCATATTCTCCCCACAAAAATGGTATTTTAGCCTCATTTTTTATTTTCACAAGGTTAACAGGAGAAATTTCACCATACAATTTGTATGTGAAGGAATACTGCTGTACTTTTGAGGCACAGTGCAAAGCTCAGAAAGGAAGGAGCACCATATTGGAGTTCAGATTTTTCTGGAATGGTGTGAAGGTGTCATGTCACATTGGCAGAGCCCCTGAGGTGCCAGAACAACAGAACCCTCCCATATTTGAACTCATTTTACAGACTACACTCCACAATGAATTCATCTAATGGTGCAGTGATTATATTGACACCACATGTGCCTAACAGAATTTTGTACCATTGAAAAAATACATTTTTACCACTAAAATGTTGTTTTAGCCCCAAGTTTTAAATTTTTCTAAGAGTTAATAAGAATTTTTTTTTTACAACAAACTGAGGTCCTATTTTTCCTGAGTGCACCAATACCCTACATGTAATCGGGAAATATTTTTCAAGCACAGTGCAAAGCTCAGAAGGTAACAGGCGCCATACTATAGTGCAGATTATACTGTTATGGTTTGCGGGTGCCTTGACCCACTGGGAGAGCCCCTGAGTTGCAAAACAGCAGAGTCCCCCATAAATGACCCCATTTCACAAACTACACCTCTCAGCGAATTCATTTAGGGATGCACTGATCATATTGATATCATGGGTGTGTCATAGATTTTTATGCCATTGAGCAGTGAAGAAAAAATAATTACATTTTTATCACCAAAATTTTGTTTTTGTGCCAGATCTTACATGTTCACCCAAAAAGTGGGTAAAAATGGCACCATAATTTGTCCCACAATTTCTATTGAATGTGACAATACCCCATATGTGGCTGTCTCCTGGAGCGCAGATTTTCATAGAAGAGTTTGTGGACTCCATATACAGAGCATCTAATTGCTAGAAGAGCACCTACTGCAGGAAGTCCTGTGGATGGCGGATGGCAAGTTGTAGTATGCTGGCGTATGTATGGTGCTGGTCCACTGGTATGAGGATGCCCTGAGTCAGTAGGAGAAACAGTGGAAGGAGGGTGTCCTGAGTCAGTAGGAGGGACGGTGAAAGGAGGATGGCCTGTGTCAGAAGTGGCTGGCTCCTGAGCGATGTGAAAATATGTTGGGGGTTATTTGGGGGGATGGCAGCATGGATGAGGTGTAATATGGATGTTTTTATTTGCAGCCTTAATTCCGAGTGGATTTTCCATAGATGTTGGGCTAAATTACGGCAAAATGCCTACTCATCATCACATATGGTTCTGGAAATATTGCCCATCACCCAGCTATCAATCTGCCCACTTGTTGGTATGTTGGGGCCTCCCTTCTTCTTCTGAGTCACTGTGGTATTGCTGACGCCTATGGGGAAGTACTGTATCTAGGGCCAAGGTTGGGCTGCTACTCCTGGCTTGCCCTTCTTGCTCCGTGACAATCTGTTGTGGCGTTGGGCCAGGAACCTCCTCATTGGATGGGCCAGGAATCTCCAGGTGAGATGGGCCAGGCTCGGACGCAGAGGCTATCTCCTGTTCCCATAAGTTGGATTCTGTTCTTTATGTACAAATTTGAAATATGGTTATAAAATAATACTTGTAAAAATTACTGTGCTTTTTAAAAGCCAGATTGAGGAAAATGGAAAACTTATGGTCTTAATTCCATTACGGGTGCCAAAAAATTTAAGCGAGACATATATAAATAGGGCCTTTTTTTTACTTTTTCCAGCTCCAATTTTCTCTCGCTGCTGGCGCTCTCTCCTGTACTGATCATGACAACTTCGCCATCTTTGGGTAACGTCATTCACTACAAAAGGGAACATGTAAATTTCTAAATGCTTAGAAGGCCACAATTTTACAAGTTAGAAAACTTAATAGTTAAGTAAACAAAAAAAAACACGCTTTTTAGAATCACCCTGCGTAACTTTCCCCATATACTCTAGTATAAGCCGAGATTTTCAGCCCATTTTTGGGGGGTTGAAAGTCCCCCTCTCGACTTATACTCAAGTCATACCCAGGGGTCGGCAGGGGATGGAGAGCGGGGGCTGTCTAATTATACTCACCTACTCCTGGCGCGGTCTCTGCAGGTCCCTGCTTCCCCGGCGCCGCAGCTTCTTCCTGTACTGAGCGGTCACATGGTACCGCTCATTACAGTAATGAATATGCAGCTCTACCTCCCATAGGGGTAGATCCGCATATTCATTACTGTAATGAGCGGTAACGGTGACTGCTCAATACAGGAAGAAGCTGCGGCGCCGGGGAAGCAGGGACTGCACATTCTGGCACCGCTCTGTCTTCAGGGTCTTCTGCAGTGACGCTCAGGTCAGAGGGCGTGGTGACGTGGTTAGTGCGCGCCCTCTGCCTGAACGTCAGTGCAGAAGACGCTGAAGATGGAGTGGCGCCGGAACGAAGTCAGGTGAATATTGAAAGTGTCGGGGGCCTGAGCAACGGAGAGGTGAGTATGTGATTTTTTTTATTTTTATCGCAGCAACAGCAAATGGGGCAAGTGTCTGTATGGAGCATCTTATGGGGCCATAATCAACGTTTGTGCAGGATTATATGGGGCAAATATCTTTATGGAGCATCTTATGGGACCATAATCAACATTTGTGCAGCACAAGACCGGGATTGTGAAGGACTCTATGTCTCACAGCAGAAACCGGCAGGACAGCTGGATTACAAGTCACCTGTCCACCATTGAAACCTGAGGACACAGTAGCGCATAGAGCCCGGGTCATGATAGAGATCCTGTAAATAGGCTCAAGCTACCTGCCATATGGGTAGTGTCCTACCTGCAAGGAGAACAGAGAGAACAAGTGAGGACCTTGTGAGAGGCCTAAGACAGCAAGGGGCTACACCACAGCGCTAGAAGGAAGGCTTCTAACTCCACCTGGTAAGGGGGACTCCCAACTCACTTCCAAGCCGGACGGACCACACCTGCATCCAAGATCTGGTACCCTGGACTGTGGCTGCCTGAATTAATCAGTAAACCAGATAAACCTGTATCCTCTGTTTATTTCCAGCACCACACCATCCTTGCCAAACACACCGGGAGCCCTGGAGAACCAACTTCACCTGTGGACAAGAGGAAAATGAACTGGACTGCTGCTCAGTGGTCCAAGGTGTTGTTTCCAGATGAAAGTAAATTTTGTATATCATTTGGAAATCAAGGTCCCAGAGTCAGAAGGAAGAGTGGAGAGGCACACAATCCAAGCTGCTTGAGGTCTAGTGTGAAGTTTCTGAAGCGATGGCCTAGGGATCACCACGGTGCAGGAAGACTACCATACACAAGATGAGGTGCAAACAACAAAGGGTAGATTTATTGGAAGGCAAGGAATGAAGTGGATGAGGAAGATGCAAACAGGGGTATGCAATGGCAAAACATAATTTACAAGAGTTACATTCTTTAGCTTGTCCGTAAAATAGCACGGTGCTCCAACTGTTACAGAATCAACATACGTCACACAAGTAAATGCAAACAATAAACAAATAACGATGCTACACTACATATAACCTCCCTGGCCTTTACTAAGCAGGCCACACGGCTGCCATGTACTGACTACTGAAGCCTACACTAGGCCCTGACATGTGCACAAAATAGGAACAAACTCACGGTGATGTTGGGGACTCAGATCCAGTCCCGGGGGCCCCCAACAGTCCAGTACGTTGGTGAGCACGGCTTTCTGCCAGCTCCGTGAAATGTGGGTTTCTCCTTGCTTCTGGGTCCTGGAGGTGCTCCTGGAAACTGTAAATCCCTTTCTCGGTATCTTCGTGGCTTCTCAAACTCACACAGGACAGCCACTCTCGCTGCACCCGGAAAAGTCTGTCAAATCTCACAAGTCCACTCTGTTACAGGCTGGGGGTCCTCTCTTGCAGAAAACAGCACAAAGTTCTCTCTGCAGCAGCTTCAGCTCACACACGCTGTTCAGGCTTCACCCCCACCCTCTGCACAGTCCAGCTCATTCACACAGCCTCTTGCAGGGGAGAAGCAGAACATTCCATCACACCAGACAAGGGGGTGCAGTCTCTTAAAGTGACAGCGTGTGGACTTCCGGGAGGCGGGGCATCTGAATGGCCGCATCTTAACAGAGCTCCTGCATGCAGTGCCAGAATCCATGTCCATCTGGCTTCAAATCTTCACAGAAAGGGGAGAGAAGACGCTGAGGAGCTGTGGACACCATCAGGCAACAGGAGCAGTGTGCTTGTCCCGGAAGACAGGGCTGGAAGAGCCTGAGAGCAGCTTGCAGACATCGTGGGTGCAGACGGCCGCCATCTTAGGGGCCTGGAGGACCTGACCATCGAAGTGATCTGCTGCACTACCTGGTAGCTGGAAGCAGGTAGGAGTGGAGCCTGATAGTGCCCTCTCCCTGGAGCTGTGTGCCTGTCAAGGACTGTACGAACTGCAGCAACTGTGAGCACATTGTCCCCCTCCCCTTCCTTCATCGTCCATCACTGCAGTGGGGGAGAGACTGTTCTGTGGGGATCCCAGATTCACACGGAGAGACAGCAACACCTCCTCCCCCCAGCAAAGACTTAACCCTAAAGGAGGCACAAAGGAGAGAGTCACTTGGAGGTTTGTGCAGGGGCAGTGTGTACGGACAGAGGAGGCCCTTCCCCCCTCCTCTCACAAGAGAGCTACTCAGTGCAGGGCAGTGAAGACTGTGTTAACCCCTTCAGCCTGAAAGTCGCCTAATGCATCAGCTATCAGTCTGTGACTGGGGTGAGACAAGATTATCACGCACACGGGACTCACTGTGGAACAGGTTTTCTGGGGTGGGGGCTGTGTGTGTGGAGGAGTGATTATAAGCTTCATCCCTGCGGGAGTTTTTGCTGGAGGCGTGTTGCTTACATGGCTGCTATTTGATCATTGTTTGACAGAGGAACTGTTCACCCCTGTGGTATTGGTTGCTGCACAGCCTTTTTTGCATTGATCAGAGACTGTCATAGGGCTGCATGTGACTCACCAGAAGGAGCTGAAAGTGCTCCCGAGCTCAGTAATAATCCACGTAATGGAAGGTTTTGTAACCCTTTGTTAAATGATTTGAAGTACCGTGAGTAGGGACATGGGGTAGAAGGTCGTACAATTCTCCGAAGCCGCCACATAAGCCTCATCTTTTTGATATTGCTAATCTAATGGAAAGGTTTCTTACAGTACCTGTGTATAACATGGCACCCAAACCACTAAAAAAGACCACAGACCTTACCAGCAAGGACAAGACAAAAGCAATGGCTGAGCCTGCTCCATCACCTCCTAAGCATGCAGGTACAGGCTCGCCCTCAAGTGGACAATCTGCCAAAGTACGCCCCCAGAACAACTTAGAGCAGACCAGAGCCGACACTCTGGCTCTGGATGTTTCACGTATTCTAATGCCCATGTTTGACAAGAAATTCGATGAATTATGGGACTCAATTACAGCAGTGCTGGCGCAGGTCACGACTCTATCGCACACAGTGGGGAACCTGGAGGCTCGTACCCAGACATGTGAAACATCAACCGCAGAGCTTCATCAGATGCTTGCACAGCAACAGGAGGAAATTAAGCAATTGAGGGAGCACAATGATGATCTGGAAAACCGCAGCCGAAGAAATAATCTACGATTTGTGGGTATCCCAGAAACCATCAGAGGAGAGGACCTTACTCTTTTCCTGACCAAAGACTTGCCTGCGGCTCTGGAACTTTCCTTCCCACAATACCCCCCACTGCTTGAAAGGGCTCACCGTATAGGGGACACCATGCCAGCAGACAACAAGAAACCGAGACCTGCAATAGCCAAATTCCTGCACTACGTGTCCAAGGAAGCAATCCTTAGAGCATATCGACAAAAGCGTAATGTCTCAGTCCGTGGCCTCAAGATCTTAATTTTTCAGGACTTTTCAAAACAGGTCTCAGACAAGAGAAAATTATTTACGCCTGTGTGCTCCTATCTGGCGGAACACAACATTAGATTCCAGTTGCAATATCCTGCTAAACTCAGAGTGCGGGAAAATGGACGTTTTACGGTGTACACAGATCCTGATGAGGCTAGGGTTAGGCTCATTCCTCAAGAGGACACTGGCTAGGAGAAGTTATAGGGTGTTAAACACCTAGCTTGAGATTATTGCAATGTTCTACCCTGTATGCTCACGGCTTCAGATTAATGTTTTAATGTGTTATAACTGATGTTTTTCTATCATAGGTTTGTTCTTATGTTGTTTTTACCCTTGTGTGGACTCCCCTTCCCCTCTCCACCAACACACGACTCTGTACGCCTTACCGACTTCCTGGAGGGTCCTGCTCGCTGGGACAGGGACCACAGGATCCAGATGCAGGATTTTCAGCATTTTGAGACGCCCAGGACTGGGGTAGGATGAGTAACACACCACTTAACACACAGCCATACACTTTTGTATCTTGGAATGTGGCGGGCCTGAATTCCCCGATTAAACGTAAACGGGTCCTTACGCACCTAAAGAGGCTGAAGCCTGATGTGGTCTTCTTGCAGGAGACTCACTGGAGGCAAGGGGATGATAACACTTTGAGAGCACCTTGGATTCAGCATTGCTTTTCAGCGCCGTTTGTTTCCAAGTCGCGCGGAGTGGCGATTTTGCTGGGGAATTCTCTGCCTTACACCTTGCTTGATGAATACTCAGACACTGAGGGACGGTTTTTATATCTTGCGATCCAAATTGGAAACACAGTATACACACTATTGAATATCTATGCTTCAAATTATCCCAATACTACTTTCTTTTCAGAGTTATATCAATTTATTCTGACAAAGCGCACAGATAATTTAATTGTGGGCGGTGACTTTAATGCTGTCCTTGATCCACACCTGGATAGATCTTCCGTGGCTTCCCATGACAAACGTGCTACTTCAGTCATTTTAAAGATTATGCAGCACACTGGGTTGTGTGATCCGTGGCGGGTGCTTCATACCACGGAAAGGGACTACACATTCTACTCGAGGGTCCATGATACCCATTCTAGGATAGACTACTTCCTAGTAACAGAAACTCTATTCGAAAGGATATCAGAAACCACAATAGAGTCTATCATGATATCGGACCACGCACCAATTAGACTGCAACTGGGGATGGAGCCTCCGAGGGGCTCTTCGGCGCCCTGGAGGTTTCCATCCTATTTGGTTAACTCGGAGGATTTCAAACAGTTCCTCCAGGTCCACTGGAACAACTTTTTGGACGATAACATGTCCTCATCTTCGGATACCTCACTGATGTGGCGCACATCTAAGGCCGTCATGAGAGGCCATGTCATTTCATACATGATACACCAAAAAAAGGAAAGGAGAACTGGGTATAATCTTCTTCATACTGACCTGCTAGCCACACACCAGGCGTACTTGAGAGACCCTACAGACATTAATAAACAAAACTACTTCTCCGCCAAACAACTGCTAGATGCTTTTACTATTGCCCAAGCAACCAGGAATATAGAGTTCACGAAAAATCATTAGTAGTAAACGGGTAGTTTACTGGCCCGCCTGACTAAGCCGCATACCTCCAAGCGCACAATCCTGCAGATTCAACAACCCAAAAGTAACCGACTGGTCACCTCGCCACTTGAGATACAGCAAGCGTTTATAACATATTATACCACACTTTATAAAGAGAGACCGTATGACGCCCAGGGTGCACGGGACTTAATTTCCGCGGTGGAGCCCACAAAGCTGACAGCAGAGCAGAGAGATTTTTTGTCTGCCCCGATAACCATTGAGGAGGTGCAATCGACTTTTAAATCTTTCCACAATAATAAGTCTCCGGGACCTGATGGACTGACCATAGAATATTATAAGCTTTTGCAACCGTATAATACCCCTATTCTAGTGGATATACTTAATGATATTTATCTTAAGGGGGAGGTGCTGGAGGGCTTTCATGAGGCCCACACAATTCTTATACCCAAGCCAAATAAAGATCCCCTTGATGTGGGTTCCTTTCGCCCTATTTCACTAATGAATGTAGACTACAAACTTTTAACTAAGATATTGGCGAATAGAATGCAGGTATTTCTGCCACAGGTATTGACACCCTCACAGTTGGGGTTTACGAGGGGGCGACACTCGACCTTAGGGGTCCGATTGGCGGTGGCGGCTACGGTTATGGCCAAACAACAAAACTATCCCCGGACAATGCTTCTCAGCCTTGACGCGGAGAAAGCGTTTGATTCTATCTCATGGAAATTTTTAAATACAGTACTGCGCTACAGGGGTTTTGGAGAGACTTTCCTGGGATTCTTGCAGAATATTCAGCGTGGCGCGGCTACTAGACTCTGGGTGAACAACTTGATGTCCCCTCAGATTAATTTGGAAAGAGGGGCGAGACAGGGATGCCCGATATCGCCCTTATTGTTCAACCTGGCTTTGGACCCTCTTTTACAGTATCTCCATGGCTGGGCAGGTCTTGAGGGCATACGATGTGGGGCGACAGAAATTAAGACTGTGGCCTTCGCCGATGATTTACTGATCTTCCTGTCAAATCCACGGGAGTCTCTGGGCCCGCTCCTTAGAATAATAGAACAGAAGGGGGCGTTGGTGGGTTTCACCATAAATGTTGGTAAATCTGAGGCAATGATGCTCTCTGGGCCTCCCGAACCACGCTGGACACAGGAACACTCTTTACGTTGGAAGACTCACTCCTTGACTTACCTGGGGGTTCAGATCACGAGAGACCCGGCAAAACTTTACAAAACTAACCTGCAAACGTACATCACCTCATTGCAGGACGAGTTGACAGCATGGGAAAAGTTTACCTTGTCCTTCATAGGCCGGGCAAATTTGATAAAAATGATCTCATTTCCCCGATTATTATACCTATTCAATATCCTGCCATTTTATCTGAGACCAGTGGATGAACATAATATTAACCGTCTGTTTCGCAGATTTGTTTGGCAGGGGAAGAGGCCCAGAATAGGATTCCACACCCTCACACAAACCCGAACCAGTGGCGGAGTGAATTTCCCAGACATTAAGCTGTATAACCTTGCAGCAAACATGCGAATTCTCCGAGACTGGTTGAAGGGTACCTCTACATACTCAGCTCTAGCAGTTGAAACATCATTAGTGGGAGGCAGGTCACTGGTAAACGTACTACATGAGCCTTACACATTGGTGCCCCAGGAGCTGAGATCCAATCCTCTGTTTATAACAATCTGGCGGTCTTGGGCGGTCATACGTCGTAGATTAAAGCTATCACCACGGGTGTCACTGGCACAGACGTTTTGTACTAATTCTAGGTTTCAGGCAGGGAAGGCACACCACATTTTTCATGGTTGGCAAACATTAGGCCTGGGCAGGGTGGGAGACATAGTAGATGTACATTCCAAAAAGGTCCTTACCTTCAACCAGGCGACACTCTTATTTGATTTCATCAGTATACACCCTTTCCACTTCATGCAATTACAGAGTTATGTGACGAGTGTTACTTGTGGTTTCAGTGATAATGACTGGCAGGATAGGCTGATAACCAAATTTACCACATGCAAGCTGACGAAAAGGCTTGTGTCAGACTACTATACATTCCTAAGATCTGAGACCGAGAGGGAAGAACATTCCACAGGAATAATGAAGTGGCAGCTTAGTGACCCGTCATTAACACCTACTCTGATTCTACAAATGTTGAGGAATACGCTTAAATTTACACCGTTTACATCTTATTGGGAAATGACGTTGAAGATTATGCATAAATCCTATATCTCGCCAAGGCGCAACTTTCTTATGGGTAATATACCGAGTCCGATCTGTTCCAGGTGTGGAGAGGTCGAGGCAGACATGTTCCACTGCTTGTGGGCTTGCCCACAAATCCAACAATTTTGGCAACGCATACTTGTATTTACTCATACGCATACACCATATAGGGTGGCTCTCACTCCAGCCTGGGCTCTTTTCGGGTACATTACTAATGAAGGGGCTGTGATCCCCACTTATGGTAGAAAATTCTTGTACATGATTTCGGCCTCGGCCCGGAAAACGATTTTACAAACCTGGCTGGCACCTAATGTGCCCACCCTGAGGATCTTCCTGGACAAACTCTCCTTCCTATTTAGGATGGATTGGGTGGAAGCATCCCTTCAGAAAGAACTAAAAACCCAAAATTTTTTTGAACTATGGCAGCCACTTATACCCATTCTTCCGACGCATATACAACAGAGGCTCAAACAATGCTTCTGCACAACTACATGGTTCCTGGAACAGACGGTAGCGGGCCGGGCACCCTTGTGAGTGGTGTTGTCTCTTAAATAACACATTGGGCGAAGTGCGGAGCCGTGTGTTTCCCCCCCCTCCCCTCCCCTCCCTTCGACTTTCCCTAGTCTGTCTGTTGACCCCTCCCCCCTTTTTTTTTTTTTTTTTTGTTGTTCTTCATTTTCTCTTTGGCTATAACTTCCCCTCTTTCACCATTTAGGGTTATCTAGTTACAGAATGGTAGTCCACTCGTATTGTATTTCCATGTTGAATTCTATGCTTTATCTTGATTGAGAGGTATTTTGCCTTTAATTTGCAAACTGGAACGCTAAATTAGTTACCATCTTTAATAATGGGCTTCTGTAATACCGGAAAGAGGGAAATAATCCCGTGTACCTATGTTTGCATATTGATATGTTAATGTTGAAAATGTTTAATTGAAAATGTTTAATAAAAACAGTTTGGAAAAAAAAAAAAAAGTGACAGCGTGTTCCTTACTGTCCATAACAGCACCACCCTCTTACATGTCCACAATCAGTGATGGATGAGGAGACTTATCATCTGCTGGTGTAGGTCCACTATGTTTTATCAAGACCAAAGTCAGTGCAGCCGTCTACCAGGACATTTTAGAACACTTCATGCTTCCCTTTGCCGACAAGCTTTTTGGAGATGGAAATTTGATTCTCCAGGACTTGGCTCCTATTCACACTACCAAAAGTAGCAATACCTGGTTGAAAAACAACAGAGTCACTGTGCTTGATTGGCCAGCAACTCACCTGAACTTAACCCCATAGAGAATCTATGGGGTATTGTCAAGAGGAAGATGAGAGACACCAGACCCAACATTGCAGACAAGCTAAAGGCTGCTATCAAAGCAACCTGGGCTTCCATAACACCTCAGCAGTGCCACAGGCTGATTGCCTCCATGCCACTCCACACTGATGCAGTAATTGATGCAAAAGGAGCACTGACCAAGTATTGAGTGCATTTACTGACCATACATTTCAGTAGGCCAACATTTTGGATTTTAAAATCATTTTTCAAGCTGGTGTTGTAAAGTATTCTAATTTACTGAGATAATGAGTTTTGTGTTTTCATTGGCTGTAAGCCATAATCATCAACATTAACAGAAATAAACACTTGAAATAAATCACTGTGTTTGTAATGACTCTATATAATATGTGAGTTTCACTTTTTGTATTGAAGAACTGAAATAAATTAACTTTTTGATGATATTCTAATTTTGTGAGAAACACCTGCACATAGTCCCGGCCACAATCCAACTAGACCAGTGTTTCTCAACTCCAGTTCTCAAGACCCCACAACAGGTCATGTTTTCAGGATTTCCTTAGTATTGCATAGGCGATGGAATTAATGCTTGAGCAGGTGATGAAATTATCACCTGTGCAATACTAAGGAAATCCTGAAAACATGACCTACTGTGGAGTCTTGAGGACTGGAGTTGAGAAACACTAAACTAGACTGTTTCCAACCTCACTCAATACACCTGCATTGAGCAAAGCCATGCCCATCTAGTAGGAATGAGGCCAAGAGTATGCAAATCATATAGTCGATTCACCGCTGTTCCCTGTGCTAACAATTAAGAATCCTCACAGAGCGCAGTGTGCGCGATGAGAGGATTCACAAGTCTGCAGTCACATAGAGTAACTGCAGACTTGTAGTTTTACACTGAACAACCCCTTTAAGATCTATGTTATATGGTGCAGGATTTGCAGGAGAGGGAACAGGAAATGAAGGATGATGATACGCCGGTGGATGTAGAAGGAGTGCATAGATTTGATGCAGGCAGGGGACGAGACATACAGAGTGAAAATGATGACGACGACCCTAGCCATGACAATCCAACATCACAGAGTGGTAATGACAATGAAATAATGGGGCTCTTGGTTGCTCTGGCAAACATGGCACGCTGTATGCTGCAATACTTGTGGGAGGGCCGGCATATTGTAAACATGAAGCAAAGTGAGGACCACTGATTAGCCAAGCTTTTGGACCAAAAGCAAAATGGGGGTAAATTTTCCAGCTTTCAAAAGGGAGTTCAAGTTGGCTTATTACTTGGATACCTGCTCTGCGAAGCTCTCAGTGAGCTAACGTCTGCTGCCCACATGACTGACCAACAGACCCCGTTATGATCCACATAGGCACAATATTCCTCTGATTCTGACAGTTTTAAGTTACATAGTTGCATAGGTTGGAAAAAGGCCTAAATCCATCAAGTTCAACCTTTCTCCATTAATTATACAGTACATTATTTGTCACTACATTATCTCTAACCCACAATGTTATTTGTACTGAGGAAATCATCCAGCCCTTCTTTAAAAGCTGTCATAGTGTCTGCCATTACTACCTCTTGTGGTCGGGCATTCCACAGTCTGACTGCACTAACAGTAAAGAACCCTTTCCTATTTAGCTGCTGGAATTGCCTTCCTTCCTCCCATAATGAATGCCCCTTGACCCTTAGTATAGTCTTTGGAAGCAATAAGTAATGTGCCAGTTATTTGCATTGACCACACATGTATTTATACATATAAATGAGATTTCCTCTGAGACTTCTTTTTTCCAAGCTAAACCAACCCAGCTTTTCCAACCCCTCTTCATATGAGAAGCCTTCAATCCCTTGTAATAATTTAGTTGCCTACTTTTGAACAGACTCTAACTCCTGAATATCCTTTTTAAAATGTGGATGCCAAAACTGGATACCAGATTCTGGATGTGGCCTTACAAATGGTTTATAGAGTGGTAACAATACATTGGGATCACAGGATTTTATCTCTTTTTATACACCCTAAAATCTTGTTTGCTTTTGCAGCTGCTGCTTGACATTGAGTACTGCTGCTCAGTTCATTTGTAACCAGAATACCCAAGTATTACTCCTCCAGTATAGTATTATTTAATGTATATGCAGCAATAGGATTAGTCTGTCCTAGGTGCATTACTCTAAATCTATCAACAATAAATATAATTTTCCAAGTGTTTGCCCATTCAGACATCTTATCCTGATTGTTTTGTAATATTGTACTGTCAAAGTCAGTTTTCAATATCCTACATAGTTTGGTGTTGTGAGCAAAGACTGACACTTTACTCTCAATCCCATCCAGTCATTAATAAAGAGGTTAAAAAGAATCGGCCCTAGCACAGATCCCTGATATCCCCACTGCTGACGATATTCCATTTAGAGAACGTACCATTTATGCATGCTTGATAAAGACCCATGTGGGTTGAAACGCTGCACTTTGGCAAATAAAGGAATTCATCTTTGAACACTTTCACCTGGACTGGATGCTGTCCTTTCTGTCCTATTTGGTATGTACATTTTCCATGGGGGTCCAGTGGAACTAGGACGTGCATCCGCTCATCTGTTGTGCTGTCGGTCAGCTGCTTTTTTTCTAAGACTCTTTGTTTCCTGTCATTTAGCCAATTCCTTACCCATCTGCATATAGTTTCCCCCAGTCCTTGCTTCTGTAGCTTCAGTATAAGGCTGTTATGTGGTACAGTATCAAATGCCTTTGCAAAGTCCAGATAAATCACATCAGCCGCATTACCAACATCCAGGTTTGCCCTTACCTCCTCATAGAAACCCAACTTGTTGGTTAGACACAACCTATCTTTCATGAATCCATGCTGGTTTTCAGTTATTATATTATTCCCTGCAATATATCTCAACAGGTCATCTCTTATAATGCCCTTAAAAACTTTACACACTACTGATGTCAGAGTTACCAGACGGTAGTTGCCTGGATCCACCTTCTTACTTCTCTGATGAGATACAGTGGCCTGTCAATTACTGAGCTCAATTCCCTCAGTATCCGTGGATGAATGCCATCTGGCCCTAGGGATTTGTCAATATAATTTGCTCAGACTCAGGCATAATTGTCAAACTACTGTTGTCGCAGGTCTCGACCTACTCTCTGATGAGTCCACTGTAGAGATGACGTCACGGCACTGGAGAGATAAGACACAATACACCAGGGCTATAATCTCTAGTTTGTTAAGCTTAGGGTACTGTCTCACAGTGGCACTTTTGCCGCTACGACGGTACGATCCGTGACGTTCCAGCGATATCCATACGATATCGCTGTGTCTGACACGCAGCAGCGATCAGGGACCCTGCTGAGAATCGTACGTCATAGCAGATCGTTTGGAACTTTCTTTCGTCGCTGGATCTCCCGCTGTCATCGTTGGATCGGTGTGTGTGACACCGATCCAACGATGCGTTCGCTTGTAACCAGGGTAAACATCGGGTTACTAAGCGCAGGGCCGCGCTTAGTAACCCGATGTTTACCCTGGTTACCATCGTAAAAGTAAAAAAAAACAAACAGTACATACTCACATTCCGGTGTCCGTCAGGTCCCTCGCAGTCTGCTTCCCACTCTGACTGACTGCCGGCCGTAAAGTAAGAGCAGAGCACAGCGGTGACGTCACCGCTGTGATCTGCTTTCACTTTACGGCGGCACTCAGTCAGAGCGGGAAGCAGACGGCAAGGGACGATGGTAACCAGGGTAAACATCGGGTTACTAAGCGCGGCCCTGCGCTTAGTAACCCGATGTTTACCCTGGTTACCCGGGGCCTTCGGCATCGTTGGTCGCTGGAGAGCGGTCTGTGTGACAGCTCTCCAGCGACCACACAACGACTTTCCAACGATCACGGCAAGGTCGTATCGCTGGTCGTTCATCGTTGGAAAGTTGCAGAGTGTGACAGTACCCTTACACACACTTTTTATGCATTCTTATGTCGGAGGCGGATTCTCCATATATGGGCTAAGCGTCGGAGGGTTTTACTCCCTAGTCTCCCTATGGTTTCGAAAACATATTTTTACACAGAACATTATTCGTTATCTTACCAAGGACATTCCCTGCTACAATTAGTTCTTAGGAATCAGCAATAACAGCACAATGAAGAATAGTGAATTATGTCTTGTTTTCCTGACCTTTTAGTAACACTTATACAAAATGGAGGCAAACAAGATAAAATGGATCCTGCTATAACAAATTTCCCCCATTTTATTCTCTATTCTGAATAAGCTGTACTGTTTCCTGGCCGTAGGATTTGTTAGTATATATCATCATCAGCTGTGTGAGTGCAGAATTTCCCAGCGCGTACTACACCAAGGACAGAAAATACAGAGAAAACTGGAACGCAGCTACGTGCCCCCTCCATACCAGAGACACAGCAGAGATAAGAAAATCACAGCATTCCTCAACACAGGAGAAAGCAATAGCGCAGATATTTGACTCACCCCTTTCATCTGGTATTTTAGAAATTTCACACAGAAATGGAATACAGCAGTTCTCAGACTTAATTAATTTCTACAAAACCTTCATCACACAAATTCAAAGTCTTCTTCTTCTTCTTCTACGGAAACTGATTATCTAGCAGGGAGACCCTCTGTCCCAAATTTTTAACTGTTTGCTTTCCCGACACATTAATCTCAGTCACTTTCTCAGTTCCTTCTTGCACCACAAAACATCCAGTTTTTCGTCATAGTAATAGACAACTTTCCTTTTTTCAATGTGACAAAAACAATCAGAATTCACTTCCTCTGTTGATCCTCAATTTGCTATATATCAACCACTCAACTTGAAGCAGGTAAATCTTTTACCAATCTTTCAATCACACTGATAACCAAACAATCACTTACAAGTTTCCTTCTAAAACTAGGCACCATATTTCACCTTCAACTTCCAACTTCAACTTACAATATTTCTTTCTACTGCAAAACAATATTGTTGCTTTAAACAAAACACAGATCTCCCAGTACATACAGAGATACACTTAAAAACTATTTTGAACACTATATATGCAATAAGGACAATCGCAACTATATGCAATAGGCTTTGTAAAACCCCAGCTACCCAGCCCCTGATCCCCTTAAACCAATTGGCTGGGTTTAGGAAAGAGAAAGTATCTGACCACCAGCTGTCCTTAGTGCGATCATTATCTTTGTCATATTGGTCTCTGAGTCTTTGAACATCTTCTAACTTTAGCTTCATCTTTATAGTACTATTTGGATCTATATAATGGCAGCAAGCAGGTCCAATAACCTGACACATACCACCTTGTGCTGCTGTTAGATAGTCTAGTACTATAGTATGCTGGTTGGTTACTATAATGAGTTGATTTTGGACGGCAATGGTGGTATTTAGTATATCCAATATATCCCAAATTTGGTCATCTAGATAGTCTGTGGCCCTAACCAATTTATCCCACATTTGTGTAATCATAGGGTAAATAAAAATAGAACTGACAATTTTATAGGCTATACCCATTTGCACTATGTGTGGTCTCCCTGAAGGGCGCGGCGTATTATCCGCAGCTCTTTTATATAACGTATGTTTAGGTATTGCCTGTGTATCTAATTGCTTGTTTGGAATTACAAAGGTGGCCGGAGTCAAGCGACCCAGAGTGCAGGTGCCCGTTACCCCTACTGGTAGCCATTTATATGCATTGTTTCCACATACCCAGAACATACCATCAGGCAAATCCCATAGGGCTGAATGTTGCAGTACTAATTTATGAACTAAGTCTATAAATGCAGACACATTCTGAAACATGCACCAAGGTGGAGACTGTCCTAGAGGACTACAGTAACCCACATCAGGATTCCCACAAGTGGGGGTTCCTAGCACATATCCAGAGGACTCATTACAAGGTATATTACCTGAAACACTAGCGCAGATATCTTTAGAACCTTGTAAAAACAAACTAGAAAATTTCCATGTCGTGTTATGTATCATTCTTTCTAACAGTATTGGTTTGAAAGCATCAGTAGAGTATGAAGTCACATCAAAACTAATTTGCAACTCATAAGTTGCAAGTTGCCCTAAATCAGTTAGTCCAGTCTTATTCCTAGGTACCCAGGCCCCACCCTCATAGGCCAAATATTGTAGATGTGTACTACTTCCTGAGAGATTACCTTGCCACCAAGGGTATCCCACCCATCCTACAATCGGTATACCGACTGTAGTGTTCCATAACTTAACATTGTTCGTGGAGTTGTTGGCAAGTGTGTCACAACAATCAGTCCAGGCAAACAGTTCCTCAGGTGACACAGGGATAGCTAGGAAGGGGATACTTGTGGCTGACGTAGGTGAATGCGTACAGATCCAACAGTCTGATAAGGGCTGGGAATTTCTCAACAAGTCATCTATCAGTTTTCGGTGATGTTGCACAAACTTATTATTCAAGGATGTTGGAGAATTCAGACTGTCCCATGCGATTACGCATAATATCATGGAAATCGAAACCAACCAAAACATTATGTTTCCTTTATCGGCTGTCGGGTTCTTTAACTCGCTTGCAGTGTGATGCGTGGATCCAACTAGGTTTTCCTTCGAGCTTGACAGCTGTGGCTGAGGTCAGGAGCACTTGGTATGGTCCGTCAAATCTTGGTTCCAGGCTCTTCCGGACGTGCCGCTTTATCACTACCCAGTCTCCTGGCTCCAAGGGATGGTGTCCAGGATCCTTGTCTGGGTCTGGAAGAGAACTGAAAACAGTTAAATGCACTTTAGCAAGGTGTCCATGTAAGGCCTGCACATAGCTAGTCAAGTCCTGGTACTTGAGCTGCAACTGTTGCGGAAAGAAACATCCAAGATTGGGGCCCCTGCCAAACAGAATCTCATACGGTGACAGTCCTGTCTTCCTGTTTGGGGTATATCTTACTGAAAACAAAGCTAGAGGAAGGCATTCTGTCCAGGGTTTACCAGTCTCTGCCATTGCCTTCTGGATTTTAAGCTTAAGAGTTCCATTTAGTCTCTCCACTTTTCCACTGCTCTGTGGATGGTATGGAGTATGCAATGCTTGACTTACCCCCAGTGCTGCCATTACCTCTGACATGATCTCTCCAGTAAAATGGGAACCCCGATCGCTTTCAATGACTTCAGGAACTCCATACCTGCATATGATCTCAGCCATCAGTTTCTTCGCCGTTGTTTTAGCCGTAGCTTTGGCAACTGGGTAGGCTTCTGGCCAACCTGAAAATAAATCAATGCAGACCAACACATACTCATTCGTCCCTACCCTAGGCAACTGAATATAATCAATCTGCAGTCTCTGGAATGGGTAAAGGGGCCGGGGAGTGTGTTTGGATGGAGTTTTCACTGTCCTACCCAGATTATGTGTGGCACATATCATGCAGCTCTGTACCTGCCTTTCTGCGCAGGTGGAAAACCCAGGGGGCAATCCATTGTTTCTGTAGGGTGTCACACATGGCCGTCTTTGAGTGGTGCACAGTCCCGTGCAGAACCTGTGCCATCATTGGGTACAGTACCTGTGGTAGGCAGACCTTTTCACCCCTCCCCCATAACCCAGTGACGGTATCAGAGCAAGCCCCTATCTCTTGCCACCTATTTTTCTCCTCCTTACTTGCCTGTTCTTGTAACCGGGCTAAGATGTCTTTTGACACAAGTGGAGATAGTGGGGTGTCTCGGTGATGTACTTTAGAGGCTACAGGAGTGCTTGCTGCTTTCTTGGCAGCCTGGTCTGCCAGTGCGTTACCCTTTGCCTGTCCATCAGTGCCTTTGGTATGTGCCTTTACCTTTATGATACCTGCTTGGGTGGGAAGCTGTAGTGCATTCATAAGTTGCTGGACTGCCTCAGCTTGTTTAATGGGGTGGCCATTTGCTGTCAGGAAAGCCCTGGCTCTCCAGATAGGCCCATAATCGTGTGCAATGCCAAAGGCATACCTGGAGTCAGTGTAGATATTGACAGTCTTACCTTCTGCTAGTTTGCACGCTTCTGTGAGCGCCTTGAGCTCTGCTTCTTGTGCAGACATATGAGCTGGCATTGACTCTGCCTTGATTACCTCATGTTCTGAGACCACAGCATATCCGGTACAGAAGCGTCCTTGGTCATCTTGGTGACGGGATCCATCTACAAAAAGCTCAAAATCAGCATTAGGTATGGGCACACTAGAGACAGTAGGGAGACCAGCCGTTTCCTGAGACATCAATTCTAGACAATCATGTGGTTTGGAAACCTGATCTTGTTCCTCTGGATCCATTCTAGAAAGAAAAAAGAGTGTCCTTTTCCATGTCACCTACCCCTCCCCCATTTGGATCCATAGGAACTGGAAGAAGAGTAGCGGTGTTTAGGACAGTGCACCTTTTCAAAGTCACATTAGTAGGCATAAGAATAGCACACTGAAGTCGCAGCTGTCTGGCCATGGACAGGTGGCTAGGTTGTACTTGGTTAAGGATACTATGTACATCATGTGGGGTATGGACCGTCAGTGGGTGATCCAAAACAATCTGTGACGACTTGTGTAGCAACAGCTGGACAGACAAAACAGCCCAAACACAAGAGGGACTTCCTCTTGCCACTGTATCCAGGCGGCCGCTGTAATAAGCAACAGGTCTCTGTTTGTCTCCATGAAGCTGAGTCAGCACACCCGTAGCATGTCCTGCATTTTCATGAAGAAAGAGGTTAAAGGGAAGGGCATAATGGGGATGCCCAAAGCTGGAGAGGAAACAATGCATCATTTCAGAGAGTAAAAACAGTCAAGTGCCTCTGGTGTAAGGCAGAAGGGGACAGGTTGCATACAGTCATATAGAGGTTGCATTAAGATGGAGGCAGAATGAATCCATGGACGACAGTAGGAAGTTAGTCCTAGAAACACACGGAGGCCCTGCAAATTCCATGGTGGCTGCATGTCCATGATAGCCTGTTTTCGCTCAGGGATGAGGTGCTTTTTCCCTGGAGAGAGACAATGTCCTAGAAACACAACATTACTTAAGCAAAACTGTAATTTTTGTTTGGATACCATGGAGAAAAAAGAGTAAAGAAACTATGGCCATTTTACACAGAGAACGAGAAGGAGCACACAGCAATAGGTCATCAACATACTGAATGAGAACTATTCCTTTAACCCCTTCCCGACATTTGACGTACTATCCCGTCGAGGTGGGGTGGGCCCCCATGACCGCCGACGGGATAGTACGTCATACGCGATCGGCCGCGCTCACGGGGGGAGCGCGGCCGATCGCGGCCGGGTGTCGGCTGCATATCGCAGCTGACATCCGGCACTATGTGCCAGGAGCGGTCACGGACCGCCCCCGGCACACCGCGATCAAACATGATCGCGGTGTACCGGCGGTACAGGGAAGCATCGCGCAGGGAGGGGGCTCCCTGCGGGCTTCCCTGAGACGATCGGTACAAGGTGATGTACTCACCTCGTACCGAACGTCTTCTCCCTGCAGGCCCCGGATCCAAAATGGCCGAGGGGCTGTATCCGGGTCCTGCAGGGAGCACTTCCGGGTCGGAGCAGGCTGCAGATGAAAGCTGCAGCCTGCTCCGATGAAAGTATGATCGCGGATCTGATAGAGTGCTGTGCACACTATCAGATCTGCGATCTGTGATGTCCCCCCCTGGGACAAAGTAAAAAAGTAAAAAAAAAAATTTCCACATGTGTAAAAAAAAAAAAAAAAAAAATCCTAAATAAATAATAATAAAAAAAAAATATTATTCCCATAAATACATTTCTTTATCTAAAAAAAACAAACAAAAACAATAAAAGTACACATATTTAGTATCGCCGCGTCCGTAACGACCCAACCTATAAAACTGGCCCACTAGTTAACCCCTTCAGTAAACACCGTAAGAAAAAAAAAAAAAAAACGAGGCAAAAAACAACGCTTTATTACCATACCGCCGAACAAAAAGTGGAATAACACGCAATCAAAAAGACGGATATAAATAACCATGTTACCGCTGAAAACGTCATCTTGTCCCGCAAGAAACGAGCCGCCATACAGCATCATCAGCAAAAAAATAAAAAAGTTATAGTCCTCAGAATAACGCGATGCCAAAATAATTATTTTTTCTATAAAATAGTTTTTATCGTATAAAAGCGTCAAAACATAAAAAAATGATATAAATGAGGTATCGCTGTAATCGTACTGACCCGAAGAATAAAACTGCTTTATCAATTTTACCAAGCGCAGAACGGTATAAACGCCTCTCCCAAAAGAAATTCATGAATAGCTGGTTTTTGGTTATTCTGCCTCACAAAAATCGGAATAAAAAGTGATAAAAAATGGTCACGTGTCCGAAAATGTTACCAATAAAAACGTCAACTCGTCCCGCAAAAAACAAGACCTCACATGACTCTGTGGAGCAAAATGTGGAAAAATTATAGGTCTCAAAATGTGGAGACGCAAAAACTTTTTTGCTATAAAAAGCGTCTTTTAGTCTGGTTTCACACTTGCGTTTTTATCTGCATGCGTTTTTTAAAAAAACCACATGTGTGAAAAAATGCATGTAAACGCGGTAAAACGCATGCGTTTTTATAGAAAAACACAAGAAAACAAGAAAAAAACAAAAAACCCTAACCCTACCCCTAACCCTACCCCTAACCTGAAATACGTGGCACTGAAATACGTGGCACTGAAATATACGTTTATATACGTATATACGTATATAAGTGCCACGATATTTCAGTGGCCACGATATTTCAGTGGCCACGTATTTAAGTGCCATGTATTTAAGTGCCGCGTATTTCAGTGCCACGTATTTACGTGCCACGTATTTACGTGCCACGTATTTTTCAGTGCCTGAAATACGTGGCACTGAAATACGTGGCACTGAAATATCGTGGCACTGAAATATCGTGGCACTGAAGTATTTACGTGCCACGTATTTTTCAGTGCCTGAAATACGTGGCACTGAAATACGTGGCACTGAAATATCGTGGCACTGAAATATCGTGGCACTTAAATACGTGGCACTTAAATACGTGGCACTTAAATACGTGGCACTTAAATACGTGGCACTTATATACGTGGCACTTATATACGTGGCACTTATATACGTGGCACTTATATACGTGGCACTTATATACGTGGCACTTATGACTGTTAGAAAATGTTCAGTAAACGGTTAGGGGTGAGGTTAGGGGTAGGGTTTCAGGTAGAATTGGGGAGATTCAACTGTTCAGGCACATCAGGGGCTCTCCAAACGCGACATGGCGTCCAATCTCAATTCCAGCCAATTCTGCGTTGAAAAAGTAAAACAGTGCTCCTTCCCTTCCGAGCTCTCCCGTGCGTCCAAAAAGGGGTTTACCCCAACATATGGGGTATCAGCGTACTAGGGACAAATTGAACAACAACTTCTGGGGTCCAAGTTCTCTTGTTATCCTTGGGAAAATAAAAATTTGGGGGGCTAAAAATCATTTTTGTGGGAAAAAAAATATGTTTTATTTTCACGGCTCTGCGTTGTAAACTGTAGTGAAACACTTGGGGGTTCAAAGTTCTCACAACACATCTAGATAAGTTCCTTGGGAGGTCTAGTTTCCAATATGGGGTCACTTGTGGGGGGTTTGTACTATTTGGGTACATCAGGGGCTCTGCAAATGCAACGTGACGCCTGCAGACCAATCCATTTAAGTCTGCATTCCAAATGGCGCTCCTTCCCTTCCGAGCTCTGTCATGCGCCCAAACAGTGGTTCCCCCCCACATAGGGGGTATCAGCGTACTCAGGACAAATTGGACAACAACTTTTAGGGTCCAATTTATCCTGATACCCTTGTGAAAATACAAAACTGGGGGCTAAATTTCATTTTTGTGAAAAAAAAAAATATATATTTTCACGGCTCTGCGTTATAAACTGTAGTGAAACACTTGGGGGTTCAAAGTTCTCACAACACATCTAGATAAGTTCCTTGGGGGGTCTAGTTTCCAATATGGGGTCACTTGTGGGGGGTTTGTACTGTTTGGGTACATCAGGGGCTCTGCAAACGCAACGTGACGCCTGCAGACCAATCCATTTAAGTCTGCATTCCAAATGGCGCTCCTTCCCTTCTGAGCTCTGTCATGCGCCCAAACAGTGGTCCCCCCCCACAAATGGGGTATCAGCGTACTCCAGACAAATTGGACAACAACTTTTGAGGTCCAATTTATCCTGATACCCTTGTGAAAATACAAAACTGGGGGCTAAAAAATCATTTTTGTGAAAAAAAAAAATAATTTTTATTTTCACGGCTCTGCGTTATAAACTGTAGTGAAACACTTCAGGGTTCAAAGCTCTCAAAACACATCTAGATAAGTTCCTTAGGGGGTCTACTTTCCAAAATGGTGTCACTTGTGGGGGGGTTTAATGTTTAGGCACATCAGGGGCTCTCCAAACGCAACATGGCATCCCATCTTAATTCCAGTCAATTTTGCATTGAAAAGTAAAATAGCGCTTCTTCCCTTCTGAGCTCTGCTATGCGCCCAAACAATGGTTTACACCCACATATGGGGTATCGTCGTACTCAGGACAAATTGCACAACAACTTTTGTGGTCTAATTTCTTCTCTTACCCTTGGGGAAATAAAAAAATGGGGGTTAAAAGATCATTTTTGTGAAAAAATATGATTTTTTATTTTTACGGCTCTGCATTATAAACTTCTGTGAAGCACTTGTTGGGTCAAAGTGCTCAACACACATCTAGATAAGTTCCTTAAGGGGTCTACTTTCCAAAATGGTGTCACTCGTGGGGGGTTTCAATGTTTAGGCACATTAGGGGCTCTCCAAACGCAACATGGCGTCCCATCTCAATTCCAGTCAATTTTGCATTGAAAAGTCAAATGGCGCTCCTTCCCTTCTGAGCTCTGCCCTGCGCCCAAACAATGGTTTACACCCACATATGGGGTATCAGTGTACTCAGGACAAATTGCACAACAATTTTTGGGGTCCAATTTCTTCTCTTACCCTTGGGAAAATAAAAAATTGGGGGTGAAAAGATCATTTTTGTGAAAAAATATGATTTTTTATTTTTACGGCTCTGCATTATAAACTTCTGTGAAGCACTTGGTGGGTCAAAGTGCTCACCACACATCTAGATAAGTTCCTTAGGGGGTCTACTTTCCAAAATGGTGTCACTTGTTAGGGGTTTCAATGTTTAGGCACATCAAGGGCTCTCTAAATGCAACATGGCGTCCCATCTCAATTCCAGTCAATTTTGCATTGAAAAGTCAAATGGCGCTCCTTTGCTTCCAAGCTCTGCCATGCGCCCAAACTGTGGTTTACCCCCACATATGGGGTATCAGCGTACTCAGGACAAATTGTACAACAACTTTTGGGGTCTATTTTCTCCTGTTACCCTTGGTAAAATAAAACAAATTGGAGCTGAAATAAATTTTGTGTGAAAAAAAGTTAAATGTTCATTTTTATTTAAACATTCCAAAAATTCCTGTGAAACACCTGAAGGGTTAATAAACTTCTTGAAAGTGGTTTTGAGTACCTTGAGGGGTGCAGTTTTTAGAATGGTGTCACACTTGGGTATTTTCTATCATATAGACCCGTCAAAATGACTTCAAATGAGATGTGGTCCCTAAAAAAAAATGGTGTTGTAAAAATGAGAAATTGCTGGTCAACTTTTAACCCTTATAACTCCGTCACAAAAAAAAATTTTGGTTCCAAAATTGTGCTGATGTAAAGTAGACATGTGGGAAATTTTATTTATTAAGTATTTTGTGTGACATATGTCTGTGATTTAAGGGCATAAAAATTCAAAGTTGGAAAATTGCGAAATTTTCAAAATTTTCGCCAAATATTCGTTTTTTTACAAATAAACGCAAGTTATATCGAAGAAATTTTACCACTAACATGAAGTACAATATGTCACGAGAAAACAATGTCAGAATCGCCAAGATCCGTTGAAGCGTTCCAGAGTTATAACCTCATAAAGGGACAGTGGTCAGAATTGTAAAAATTGGCCCGGTCATTAACGTGCAAACCACCCTTGGGGGTGAAGGGGTTAACATGCCAGCCTTGTAGGACTTGTGCCATGCACTGTGAGAAGATAGTAAGGGAATTCTGGGCTCCCTGTGGTAGGACATTCCAAGTATACTGCTTGTTGCGGGACGTAAAAGCAAAAAGATACTGACAATCTGGGTGCAATGGAACACTGAAAAAGGCATTTGCTAAGTCAATCACTGAAAAACAAATACTGTTAACAGGTATGTGTGCCAACAAGGTGTGTGGGTTAGGAACCAAGGGAGCAAGCAGTTCTGTTGCGGCATTGACTGCTCTGAGGTCATGGACCATTCTATAATTCACCGGCTCCCCAGGCCTAACCTTCTTCTTTACTGGATACAGGGGAGTGTTGCAAACGGACTGTGTAGGCACAACAACCCCTGATTCCAGCAATTTTTGTAACTGTGCGTCTATTGCAGCCTCCTGAGCAGCACTCAAGGGGTACTGACGCGATAGGAGTGGTGCTACCCCTGGTTTCAATTTGACTATTATGGGAGGAACTTTGAGTTTTCCCACATCAGTTTTGCCTTTTGCCCACAGATCAGTGGGAGTTGATCCAGGGCAGGTGCAGTGGGCGGATCACTTTCTGCAGTACTTGCAGCTGCATAAAGGGCCATAATCCTGCAGAGGGTACTGGGTTTAAGTCGAGGGGTCATAGTCACTGTTCCATCATCATGGTAAGTAATAACCGCCTGTAGTTTCCGTAAAACGTCAGCACCTAGCAAATTACATTGTCCCCTGGGGGCTACCATTAACTAAGTCAGAATGGTCTTCCCACAAATGGAGAGGGGAATGGTTTCCGTCATTCCCAAGGTCTGGGTCGGCGCATTGAAAGGTGTGGCCATGACTAAGTCGGTGGTGTCACGGAAGGATAATGGACAGTCTGAAAGCGTGATAACTGAGTTGTCAGCTCCTGTGTCAACCTGAAAGTCAGCTGTAGTTCCTCCTGGCAGGCTCACCTGTACTGTACAGTCGGGGGTGGGGGGTAGAGTGACTAGAGGACACAGTTGCAGGCTGCCAGTTACCTATTCGTCGGTCTGGGGGGTAGCAGGGGTGGGAACCTTATCTGGGTATGGGTTTGTGCGACAATCTTTCCTAAAATGTCCTGGTTTCTTACATCCGTAACACAATCTAGGACCCGTAGTGGGTCCTCCACTTCTCTGTGAGGGTCCACTCCTCTGAAAGTGAACCTTAGTCTTTTGCTTCTGTGAGTCCAAACTGACTCCATGTGCAATCTTAGCAAGATCGCCTGGGGGGCAGGATCTCCAATCTGGTCTACTTGCCATCACCTTCTCTCTCACATACTTATCAATCCCTTGCATATATGCATGACTTAACAAACGTGTCGCAGTTCTATCATCTTCACCATAACCCATATCAGACCATCGTTGTTGCAACCTGTAGAAATAATCAATGGGGAGCTCCTTCGGGTCCTGTACACAGTCTTCTAAATGCACCGATACTTCCTCCTGTCTAATCTTACAGGCTTTTTCTAGTGCCTCAACAAAGTCAGACCCTGACTTGGCATTGTTAGATTCTCCGTCTTGGGGACCATTTCCCCCTGGGTACATTTTAAATGTCTCAGCTGTCAGTCGGGTGGAAGGTGCTTCCCCCAGGGCTGAACGCACTAACTGTTGCATGTCCTGTCTGGTTGCCTGGTAAGTGTGCTGTATCACCCCACACTGTCTGGCAAAAGTCATAGGTCGTTGGTTAATGTCTGGCAGCTGGGCAGTCAAAGACATCTGTTCTGTGGGAGACCATGGCTGATACCTACTAGCAACATGGTAAGTCGGAGGTCCACTGTCAGCTGCACCGTCCTCCACTTTGGATCGCATACCACTTGAGACTACTGTCTGTTTCATGGGAAACAGTTTGGGAATACCTGTATACAACGTGTGGGAACTGCTTGGCTGGGGACTGCCACAACTTACACAATAATCAGCGGTTGGTGGGTTCTGTTGACCACAATGTGGGCAAATCCATTGTTCTGGTCCTGCCTGGTTTTCTGTGGGGACATAACTGGGGGGCACTGGTGGGGGTGGAGCACATGGAGGTAAACTGGGAACGATAGCAGCTTTACAGTTACCATCTAGACATCGGTATACAAGATTATTACCTCGGATGAATTTTTCCACTCCCTGCTCTTCATAGTGTCGGGAAGCGTCTGCCCACATTCTAGCTTGCCTCAAGAGTTTTTTATCTTTAAGCCACCCTGTGTGGGTTTTCATGAAGTCATACCATTTACCTGAATCTAATTCCCCTGAGGGGTGGAAGCCTCCTGCCTTCAAGAGCACACTAACCTGCTTCTGGGATTCTTTCCCTTCTTTTCTCTGGACTAATTCTCTAGCACTATGGAACCCAGTACTCTCTTGGTTCCCCATTCTATTGCTAGAATACGTGCAGGCTGAAAACTTTTCAGACGGACCTTTCCTCCTCACCTAGAGTAGGCTATGTCCTCCTGCGTTAGTCCTATACATGCAGGCTGAAAACTTATCAGACGGACCTTTCCTCCTCACCTAGAGTAGGCTATGTCCTCCTGCCTTAGTCCTAAACCTAAACTATAGGTTTACTGTGCTTACAGGTTACTGTATTAGCTTGCTTCCAAGATTGATAACACAGGTATATGAACAGACAAACAACAAACACTCCACAAGCACAACATACAAAGAGTCAATCATTTTAGTCTAACAGTGGAGTCATCAGTAACCACACAATGAGGGTTAACATCTGGGTTCAAGGGTACCTGAGCCGGGCAAAGCCCGTGATCTTACCTGGTCCCGGTTGACTAGAAGCAGGGGAAAACCCGTCCACAAGTGGAATGACGTAGGCAGAATATAATCAGTATTCTTACCCCAGCGCAGTGTGATGCCACTAGTCCCGGGAAGTCCCCTGGTCCATTACTGGAGTCGGCCGGGTCCCAGATGAAGCACTCAGGTCCCTGTTCGGGCAGCCAGAATTGTTGTCGCAGGTCTCGACCTACTCTCTGATGAGTCCACTGTAGAGATGATGTCACGGCACCGGAGAGATAAGACACAATACACCAGGGCTGTATCTGAAATATCTCTAGTTTATTATGCTTACACACACTTTTTATGCATTCTTATGTCGGAGGCGGATTCTCCATATATGGGCTAAGCGTCAGAGTGTTTTACTCCCTAGTCTCCCTATGGTTTCGAAAACATATTTTTACACAGAACATTATTCGTTATCTTACCAAGGACATTCCCTGCTACAATTAGTTCTTAGGAATCAGCAATAACAGCACAATGAAGAATAGTGAATTATGTCTTGTTTTCCTGACCTTTTAGTAACACTTATACAAAAATGGAGGCAAACAAGATAAAATGGATCCTGCTATAACACTACCTATATCAGGTGGTAAACTTTGGTTTTTTGCCTTGTTGAATGATCCCTGGAACAGTCAGTTCAGCAGGCAGCAGCAGAAATAAATACAGTATATTTGATAAGATGAACTGAGTGTTTTATCTGCCATTGCAACACCATGATGCATTTCAGCAAACAAAGGCTCACTGTCTGAAAAGCCAGGTTCAGTCATATCTAGACTGTGTCCTTCTTCATGGTGATATCCTGATCCTATGCACTTCTTGGTCAATTGGTCCAGTGGCATAGAAAATTGGCAAAGTTTGCTTTGGGCGTACTGTCATGCCCAGCCTCCAGTTTAATGCTAGATAGAGTTTTCAACATGACTGGAGGCTTTCTCACAGCAAGGGATGGAAAACCTAAGATTTGTCAAAATGAATCAGACATGGATCAATGCCGGCTTTCATTTAACTGCGGCTGATGCCGGTAATTAAATTGTCCTTACCATCTGCGTGACTGTCTGTTGTCTGTCATTTACACCGTCCTGCTGCATCAAGAGCTGATGACCCACGCTCAACCAGGCATCTACTCCCTGTCCATCATATCATGTGTACTACAGTACTGCTATTGCCAGGGCTGCTGCTGGCCCTAAATTGCAACATATTGCAATTTGCAACACATCTCCTTGCCTGCCCCCACCTAATTTTCTACCATGCTGCTAATGCCACTGATCGACACATCTCTTGACTGAACACTGTGATTTATAGTGCTAGACTAGTGCTACTGATGCTGGGAAACATACTTACTCGAAGGTACACAAACATGAAACAGTTCCCAAAATAGGGCTAATTTTTTTTTAAAGATTTTGTGACAAATATTATGCTTCAGTACTTTGAAAACAGTATACATGTTATGTCTCCTAAACAAAAGTGGACAGTTTTGCTTGGTAAAAAGCCTAATGTGATTAGTAAACCTGGTATGCATCTTAAAAAAAGGATGATTTTTACACTCCAAGTTGAGAATCCATTACTTTTTCTTGCTCAAAACAGTAAACCTGTTTTGTCTCCCTAATTAAAGGGATGATTCTTTCATGGCTTGTGAAAAAGCTATTGCTTCTTCATTTCATTTAGAAAAGAGCAAAGCTCCTGATGCTACCTGAACAGGGATAATTTTTGTACCTCAACGTGTGAAAATGCCACAATTTACGATGGAGCTGTGGGAAAAATCAGCGCGAAATAGGGTCTTATCCGGTGGATATTACAAATATCTGCTCAGATCATACTAACCTGATATATCCAATAATAGAGCGAAAATCATCAGGGAGATGTCAGCTGCTGCAGATCCACCGGTCAACAAGTCTCCGTATCAAACTTTAGAATGAAAGAAATATTGTGCATATTACCTGCACTGCTGAATAAAATTTCAATCCAAACGAAATAAGTGAAAGATGGTGGTTTATTCTACACATTTCAAAGTATTCAATTACTTCTTCATCAGGAAATCACCACTTGTATATAAACAATATTCCTTTCATTCTAATGCCACAACTTAATCTGTTTGCAAAGGAAATGTATAAACAACGGCAAGGCATGCATCTGCCCCCAAAAAGGGATCATTTTTAGTCAGTTTATACAATAAACGTAGTCTACAAATTATGACACTGCTGTGTGTAGGTAAATAGGCTGATGGTTACCATCCGTTTATACCTAACCAGGTGATTGGAAATGAAAAAGGTTGTATTTTACAATACATCCCCATTCATGGTCTAATTTATATATTATTATTATTTTTTATATATATAAGATCACCATTGATTCCATGGTGCTCTGCATGTGAAAATGGATTTTCATATAAAATACAAATATAAATGACAATGAAGAGATTAGAGTAGAGGGGGAGAGAGACATGCCCTTGTGGATTCACAGTCTACAGGGTAATCAGGAGGAGATGGTAGGTTAGAGGGTTACAGCAGCTCCAGTGGAATTGTTGCAGGTTGTAAACTTTCTTGAATAGATGGGTTTTGAAGTTCCATCTGAAAGTTTCAAATGTAGTGGATATCGGATGTGTTGGGGCTTCATCATTTGCAGTCCCCCTCCCCTCCCTCACTTCATTAATTGCAGTCCCCCTCTCCCCACTCACATTATCATTTGCAGTCCCCTCACTCCCTTCATCATTTGCAGTCCCTCCACTCACTTCATAATTTGCAGCCTCCTCCCCCACTCACTTCTTCATTTGCTGTCCCACTCCCCCACTCTCTTCATCACTTGCAGTCCCACTCCCCCAACTCACTTCATCATTTGCAGTCCTCTCCCCCAGTCACTTCATTTGCAGTCCCCCCCACTCACTTCATCATTTGCAGTCCCACAAATCACTTCAAAACTTGCAGTCCCCCTCTCCCTACTCACTTCATCATTTGCAGTCCCCCAAATCACTTCAAAACTTGCAGTCCCAGTCCCCTACTCACTTCATCATTTGCAGTCCCCTCACTCCCTTCATCATTTGCAGTATCTCCACTCACTTCATCATTTGCAGCCTCCTCCCCCACTCACTTCTTCATTTGCTGTCCCACTCCCCCACTCTCTTCATCATTTGCAGTCCCACTCCCCCAACTCACTTCGTCATTTGCAGTCCCCACACTCACTTCATCATTTGCAGTCCCCCACTCACTTCATCATTTGCAGTCCTCTCCCCCCAGTCACTTCATTTGCAGTCCCCCCACTCACTTCATCATTTGCAGTCCCCCAAATCACTTCAAAACTTGCAGTCTCCCTCCCCCACTCACTTCATCATTTGCAGTCCCACTCCCCCACTCACTTCATCATTTGCAGTCCCCCCACTCACTTCATCATTTGCAGTCCCCTTCCCCCCACTCACTTCATTATTTGCTGTCCAAGTCCCCCCACTTACTCCTCATTTGCAGTCCCCCTCCCCTCCCTCAGTTCAAAATTAGCAGTCCCCCTCCCCTCCCTCACTTCATTATTTGTAGTTCTCATCCCCCACTCATTTCATCATGTGCAGTCCCCTTCCCCCACTCACTTCATTTGCAGTCCCCTTCCAGCCACTCTCTTCATCATTTTCAGTCCCCTTCCCCCATTCACTTCATCATGTGCAGTCCCCATCCCATCCTTCACTTCATCATTTGCAGTCCCCCCTGCATCACTTTCAGTCTCCCTCCTTTTCCCCCTCACCCATTTAATTCATTTTATAAAGAAAAGAAAAAAAAACAACAACACATTTTTCATACTTGCCTCACTGACGACCCACTGGCGCATATCCATTTCTGGTGTCCTCATACAGGACAGCTTGACCCCCCTCTTTACTGCTGATCACTCCTCCCTGTCTTGCCCTGATAGTTGCACTGGTGGTTAGGTTGGGGAGTAGGTAGAATGGGGTCAAGTGCACAACTGATGAGGTGCGATTTGGAGAGAAGCTGAGTAAGCTTTCCTTCAAGCCATGGTGGGGAGGAAGGTTATGGGGAAAGGCATTGGTCTGCTATATAGAGGAGTTGTGGGAGTTGAGCAGTAAAGGCCTGTCTGATTTGGTTGATCTTGTTTTTGAAATGTGCGGCAAAGTCTTCTGTAGAAATTAGGGAGATCGGAGGGGGTCATTGTAAGAGGAGGAAGTAATTAAATGAGAAGAATAGCTATTTGGGGTTGTGGGATAGAGAAGATATGATGCATGTGAAGCATATTGATTGAAGCCTCATTTAGATTTCTGTTTTTATGTATGTTTTCTATCCATGTATTCACAGACAGAACAGATACCCATTGTAGCGTATGTGGATGTTCTCATGTCCATGTTTTTTGAGTCCTAATGTCAGCAATTAAATACTTTTTGGTCCATAAATAGTGTTGAGCAATACCGTCCGATACTTGAAAGTATCGGTATCGGATAGTATCGGCCGATACCTGAAAAGTATCGGATATCGCCGATACCGATACCCGATACCAATACAAGTCAATGGGACACCAAGTATCGGAAGGTATCCTGATGGTTCCCAGGGTCTGAAGGAGAGGAAACTCTCCTTCAGGCCCTGGGATCCATATTAATGTGTAAGATAAAGAATTAAAATAAAAAACATTGATATACTCACCCGTCCGGAGGCCCCTGCACCTTACCGCTGTTAACCGGCAGCCTACTTTGCTTAAAATGAGCGCGTTCAGCACCTTCCATGATGTCACGGCTTCTGATTGGTCGCATGCCGCTCATGTGACCGCCACGCGACCAATCACAAGCCGCGATGTCATTCTCAGGTCCTAAATTCCTAGAATGAGGAGTTTAGGGCCTGAGAATGACGTCGCGGCTTGTGATTGGTCGCGTGGCGGTCACATGAGCGGCACGCGACCAATCAGAAGCCGTGACGTCATGGAAGGTGTTGAACACGCTCATTTTAAGCAAAGCAGGCTGCCGGTTACTACCAGGGCGCGTCAGAGGGTGAGTATATCCCTATTTTTTATTTTAATTCTTTATTTTTTACATGGATATGGATCCCAGGGCCTGAAGGAGAGTTTCCTCTCCTTCAGACCCTGGGAACCATACACTGGGAACTTCCGATTCCCGATACCACAAAAGTATCGGATCTCGGTATCGGAATTCCGATACCGCAAGTATCGGCCGATATCTGATACTTGCGGTATCGGAATGCTCAACACTATCCATAAAGTATTTGAGGTCCTTTTTAGTGTTATATAACTCACCCAAAAATCGTTGAAACATTTTCCTTGGCTACATTTCTCAGACATAAACTATTCCATAGTGTGGAATATATTTCTGTGAAAAACTTTTAAAAATGTTGTAGGCTTCCGCTTCTCAGACATACAGTGGTACATGGTCTGTGAACATTTCTGTGTTCCCTAGAAGTGCTAAAATTATTCTATAATTTTTGCAGGCTTTTCCATTTTCTCAGTTTTACGTGGTCTGTGAGCATTTCTATGATCTCTAAAACTGAGAAGAAACATTGAAACATTTTTCTGGATTGAATTTGATTGTCATCCATACAATTTTGTATTTTTTCTGTTACATTACGGTGGAGTAAATTCAAAATAACAGCTTTGATTGCTGCAGATGACCAATTTTTTTTCTTTTATTAAAAATAAAGTTGGTTTCAAGACACTTAGCAATTACAAAATTCCTAAGGCATGCTTTAAGGAACGGGGAAGTGGAAGTGCTGCTGATGATGATGCATGCAAATGCCGAGGATGTGGGACAGATGTGACTACGAAACAAAAAAAGAGAAAATGAACCAGCTTACCTATGGCGGCATATGGCTTACTGCAGCGTGGAACTCATGTGATCAAACGTGCAGTGTTGATGAGGAAAAGGAAGGTGTGTTCCAGCTTCTTTGAATCCAAAAATGTATTTGAAAGTGTTCTTAAAAATGGTAAGATATAGTAACGCGTTTCAAATGCTCAAGGCGTTCTCTATCAAGCATAGTTTGATAAAGGACGCCTTGAGCGTTTGAAATGCATTACTATATCTTACCATGTGAACCTGTTCATTGCCATGGTTTTTTAAGAAGCACTTTATAATAAATTTTTCAATTCAAAGAAGATGGAGCATACCTTCCTTTTCCTCATAAGGTGTGACTATGTCTGTTTCTGGAGCACAAGAAACATGCCCATCCAAGACACATAGGTTCCTGTCCCACTTTGCAGGGAGGCAAGGTACACTACTTCTGAACCCAGAATAGTGTGATCAGGCGGTCGGTTGGATAGCAGATAATGCTTTCAGAAGGCTTGGCAGCACCACACAGTCATCCACAATCTTTCCAGCCTAAAGTCTGGATCACTTAATCCTCACCCTGATCCTCCTTTCTCCCACCATGTTAAGTCCCATGAGACTAGTGATCCTGTAAGGTACTAGCAGGAACGCGGGATGCAGTGATGAGCAGGAGGCAGTGCAAGAGTTAACCGTTTTTTAATATATAGTAATCACAACAGTAAATATTCCACGCAGGGAGTAAGGGGGTGTAAGTATACAGGCCCACAATGTGTATACGGCAATAAAGTAACGCTAATGAGTCAAATAACTGGTTAACTAATCAGTCTATAGTTCCTGGATGACGGTGGCTGGAAAATCCCACGATGGCGCCGTAAGTGGCGTGAGAAGTCTCTGAGCTGGTCCTGGAGAAAAGTGAAGCACTGTCTCTGTACGGCAACAAAATATCCTGATCTTCCTGCATGTAGTCTGGTGATCCTGGAACGATGAACGGAGAAAGGTCTGCAGCACAGCTAAGGATGTACAAAGTCCTGAAGTCAAGGCCGCAGTCTCACCGCTGCGAATTGCATGCAATGCCGGATCAGCGTTGCAAAGAGAGTCAGCAGATGTCAGATGCACCGACCAGTTAGTACCGTAGAAGTCAGAGGGTAATGGGTAGTTGGAGTCAGGAGATGCAGAGTCTGTATGCGCAGGGATGGAGCGATGCAATGCGGGCCTTCTCCTGTAGCACACACTGGGTACCCGCCAAAATCCCTGTTCCCGCGTGCTGCATCCCTTTTATATCACACCCACCCCCATCAGTCAGGTGCAAAGGTCTACTCCGGTCAGAAAGTGCCTCCACCAGCAACAATGGTGACAGTCCCGACAGTTCTGGCCCGGACACGCAAGAGAGCACTATTTTGGCCCATCTTCCTACAATTCCACACTACAGTAGGATACTCCGCGGGAGCTCCGCTTTTGTCCTACATCACGCCACCAATGCAGACACATTCCCACATGGATTACCAATTCTCTTTAGGAGCTCATGTCATGCTACCAATGCAGATTTACCTTAATAAGGATTACAACCTTTACTGAGGGATATAAATTACGCCACCAATGCAGCACCAGGGGCACCCATGATAAGGGTCTCTGCCTTGTTTCCACTTATTCTAGACTATAGATCTCATACAACCAAGTAACCCCATGAGTAAGACACGGGAAGGTCGAAACATTGGGTACTACAGTGTTATTACGTTATCTTGAACCTTATATCTTGTGTGGCACCATTTTTTCTGCTTGGATTTTCGCTAAAAAAAAATGTTGTATTTTGCATACTATCTATTTGAGAGTGCGGTGAATTATTTTGATTCTTTTAACCTGGGAAGCTAGCATGGAGAGCGAGACCAGCAGCGCTGAGGGGGAGAGATCGGCAGCACTGAAACAGACAGGAAGAGACAGTAGGGTGACCAGAGGGAGAAGGTGGGCAACAGTTCCGCAAAGCACCGACACTCCTGAATTTCTCCGGCAAAGAGTTAGGTGTTCCCCAATCTGGGACTTTTTAAAGAGAGTAATGAGACAGCCACGTAGTATATTGCCCAGCCACGTAGTATATTGCCCAGTCACGTAGTATATTGCCCAGCCACGTAGTATATTGCACAGCCCACGTAGTATATTGCCTAGCCACATAGTATATTGCCCAGTTACGTAGTATATTGCCCAGCCACGTAGTATATTGCCCAGTTACGTAGTATATTGCCCAGTTACATAGTATATTGCCCAGCCACGTAGTATATTGCCCAGCGACGTAGTATATTGCCCAGTGACGTAGTATTTGCCCAGCCACGTAGTATATTGCCCAGTTACGTAGTATATTGCCCAGTCACGTAGTATATTGCCCAGCACGTAGTATATTGCCCAGCCACGTAGTATATTGCCCAGTGACGTAGTATATTGCCCAGCAACGTAGTATATTGCCCAGTGACGTAGTATACAGCACAGAGCCATGTTGTATATTGCACAGCGACGTAGTATACAGCACAGAGCCACATAGTATATTGCCCAGCCACGTAGTATATTGCCCAGCCACGTAGTATATTGGCCAGTCACGTAGTATATTGCCCAGCTACGTGGTATATTGCCCAGCCATGTATGACCTTCCGAGGGCCCCTTGTAGTTCTGTCACCTGTGTGCGGTGCAGGCGGCAGCTTCCGGTCCCAGGGTGTGATGACGTTGCAGTCACATGACCGTGACGTCATGGCAGGTCCTTCTCGCATACCATCCTTGCCACCGGAACCTGCTGCTTGCATGGAGCGGTCGCCGGAGTGTCGTGAGGAGCGGGAAAGGCGGCAGAAGGTGAGTATTAGATGTTTTTACTATTGACGCTGCATAGGCAGCATCAATAGTAAAAACTTGGTCACATAGGGTTAATAGCGACAGTAACGGAGTGAGTTACCAGTGGCATAACGCGGTCCGTTACCCCTGGCATTAACCCTGTGTGAGCGGTGACTGCGGGGAGTAGGGAGGGACTAATCGGACTGTAGCCGTCGCTGATTGGTCGCGGCAGCCATGACAGGCAGCTGGCGAGACCAATCAGCGACTTGGATTCCATGACAGACAGAGGCCGTGACCAATGAATATATCCGTGACAGACAGACAGAAAGACAGACGGAAGTGACCCTTAGACAATTATATAGTAGATTACAGTGCTGTGTAAAACTTACAAAAAGCCTAGAAAAATAGTTAGGGATTAGATTACTCATCCATACAGTATTATGTGCTTTGTTTCAAATTTTGGTGGTGTATAGCAGTAGAAAAAAGCATTTGTAAATTTTGCTTGTATCCTCACATTTCTTAACCATACAATATTTCGTTTTCAGGGGTACATTTTTATGATATACAGTGAGGAGCAAAAGAGTAACAATGCTTTGAACTTTTGTCTTTCAGGCATCATATCTCAATATCCACTAGAGCTTTGAACATGAGACTACCATCATTTTATAGTCAATCATCTTGGCTATCTCATACATAAATTTGGCTTGCAACTATTTAGCATATGATTAGTTATGCAGATTCTTGTCATGTCACTGCATTGTTACTGTTTTGCTCCTAGGGATGTAAAAATCTTTTTCTTTCTGTATACTGCAAAACACAACCTGTTCTCACATTCCATTATAGCTCAGTGTGTTGTTAGGTTGATTCTCAAGCGAAAAATCACTGGTTCAAATCAAGGAGCAGCCATGAAGAAGATTTCTCAAAAAAATAGAAGCCGCATCATCCAGGTCAACAATAGCCGTCTCTCGGCCAAGAAAATGACCAAACTGCATGATGTGAGTGCCATGACAATTGGGAGACTATGAATTGAACTCTGTCCATCCATTCAAAAGCCAGGAGGTGGACGTCCAGGCGAAATATCGGAGTCAACAAGTCGGCTCATCACAAGGTCTATCAGTTCTGGAGCGTCAAACATGGCAGTGGAGGTGGCTCATATGCTTTGCAACAGTGAGATCACAGAAGCTTACAAAATACTGACAAAGTAATAAAAATGTATATTTTTAGGAGCAAAACAGTAACAATGTATTGGAATGACAAGAATCTGCATGACTAATCATATGCTAAATAGTTGCAAGTCAAATTTATGTATGAGATAGCCAAGATGGTTGTTTCACACTCAAAGCAGTAGTGGATGGAGAGATGTCGAGCCTGAAAGTCAAAAGTTCAAAACATTGTTGCTTGTCACTGTATAATGCTAAAAAAAGCGTTTACAAATTTTGCTGGGTTACATTTCTCAGCCTACAGTATTGAGTTCTTAGGTACATTTTGTTGGTATATAACACTCAAAAAACTTATCATTATTCTGTTCATCACCCATAGACTATTCTGTGGTCTAAAGTACATTTCCTTGGTATATAACTCTAAAAAAAACTTCTTCAAAATTTATTGGTATTATATTACTCATCCAAAAGGTATTACATCTTGTTGGGTAAATTTCGTTGCTATATACCGTACATACTCGTGTATAAGCCGAGATTTTCAGCACAATTTTTTGTGCTCGGCTTATATACAAGTCATGGTCCAAAAAGCCGGCGGGGGAGGGGGGCAGTGAATCAGTGCGTGACAGGAGCCGACTCCTGTTGCACAGTGACAGCTGCAGCTGCTGCCCATGGCTAACAGAAGAGATCATACTCCCCCTCCGTCACTGCATCTCCGTTGTCTCAGCGCAGGCGGCTCTCCTCTCCTGTGCTGAGCAGTCATGTGGTACCGCTCATTAAGGTAATGAATATGGACGTGTCTCCCCTCCCATAGGTGTGGAGTGCATATTCATTACCTTAATGAGCGGTACCATGTGACAGCTGAGGAGAGGAGAGCTGGCACTGGGACAACGGAGATGTAGGGACGGAGACGCAGGTGCGAAGAGGGTGAGCATGATTGGGAGGGAGGCAATGTGAGCCATGCATACAACCATGGCACGGGGGAGCCGAGCCATGGGAGACGGGGGAGACGAGCCATGCGGAACCGGGGGAGCTGAGCAATGCAGGACCGGGGGAGACATATATAAATCAGGGAGAGCCACACATACCAGGACGAGGGGAGTCACATACCAGGACAGGATGAGGGAGCCACATACCAGGACAGGACAGGGGGAGCCACATACCAGGACAGGGGGAGCCACATACCAGGACAGGACAGGTGGAGCCACATACCAGGACTGGATGGGGGAGCCGTGCATAGCAGGACAGGGATGAGGGGGACAATGCATACCAAGCTTATACTCGAGTCAATAAGCTTACCCAGTTTTCCATGGCAAAAGTAAGTGCCTCGGCTTGTACTTGGGTCGGCTTATATTCGAGTATATATGGTAAGCTTCAAAAAATTGTTCAAAATTTTATTGGTATCATCTATAGACTATTCCGTGGTATATTTCGTTAGTAAATAAACCTCCCAAAATTTGTTTGCAAAAAGTATTAAATTGCTCATTCTCAGGGTATTACATCTTTTTGGGTACATTTCGTTGCTATAAAAACCTCAAAAAACTTGTTAAAAAATGTATCACTATTATATTCCTCACCTATAGACTATTCCGTGGTTTAGAGTACATTTAGTTGCTATATAACCCTAAAAAAAGTGTTCCAAATTTATTGGTAACATAATGCTCACCCATAGGGTATCACATCTTCTTGGGTACATTTCGATACTATAAATGGCTCCAAAAACTTGCTCAAAATGTAATAGAAAAATATATAGAATTGAGAGTCCTCAGTGGTTGATACCTCAAAATGTAATAGTATTATATTTCTTTTTTCCATAGGGTATTACATATTTTTGAGAACATTTAGTTGGTATATAACCCTCTAAAAAAATTCAAAAATTTAGGCTGCACACATGGCAGGTTTGGTGCGTTTTTGTCGCTTTTTTCTGTGCGGATTTGTGACAAAACCTGGAGCACAACCTGATTCCAACAAAGTGAATGAGAAACCTGATGTGTGATGTGCATGTTGAGTATTTGGTTGCAGATTTGGTGCAGAAAATAATTTGCTGCATGTCAATGCTCTGTATATTTTTGCCCTGCGTTTTTCCCCATTCACTTCACTCAAATCAATAAAAAATGCAGGCAAAATCACACAAAAAACACTCATTTTTGCAGCTGTTTTTCCTGCCGAAAAAATGCAGAAATGGTACAGAAATTTTACTCACGTGTGTACATACCATTATCGCTATTATATTGCTCACCCATAGACCTATAGACTATTCCGTGGTCTAGAGTACATTTCCTTGGTATATAACCCTCAAAAGTACATAGCCTAGGAGTCTAGAAGTACCAATACATTACTATTTGAACAGACTGTGTATGAGGCCCTCCTTTATGTCTAATACAGGGTCCCTTATTTTTGGCAGTTCTTGCTTCCTTCATAAATTAGAAACTGAAAGTTTTAAATAAAAAAACTATTTTGGTTTACTTAAATTTATATAATGTTTTACATTGTTTTAACTTTTTGCCTTATAAACAAGTCATAATACAGGAAAAAATGTTTCTTTTTTTTTCTGTAAAATGAAATTTCTCTTCGGTTTGGAATGTGTATAGACCTCTTTGTTGGGTCTGCCAGAAAAAAAAGCTCTGCTTTCCCATTGACTCCCATTATACTTGTTACTCGAAGCAAGCATGCGAGTATTAGGAATTGCTTGATTTGAGCAACGAGCACCCGAGATTTTAGTGCTCGGTCATTCCTAGTCTTAACTCAATATGTATTCATACCACTATGTAAAAGGAAAAAATATTATTATTTTGCTTGAAGACCAGAGCTGGAATTCCTCATGTTAAAACATTGTTCTTCCCCTCCAGGTTAACCATTTTTGGGTGTGGTAAACAACATTTTGTCGATGTCCGGAGGGGACATTGTTTTCGTACATGCTTTTCATCAGTAGAAACCTGATTTAGTGTTAACTTAACTCAGAAGAGCTGTTGGAATAAATAAAAAGACATGTATTTGTTTTATATTTTCTCAGACTTATGCATCCATCTTGTCTAAATGCCTCCAGACATCAATAGTTTGCCAAAAAGTGTTCTTTTGGAGCATGCTGGGCGGATATGTGCTGATATACAGTACCTTTTTTCTACTGTATAGGAAATTGTAGTAGGTGTTCTATGAGTTATACTTTGTGTTAGAATGGGAGGAATTGGCTGATATATGCCTATATAATGGGACATGTCTCGATCTAGCCCTATTATTTTTCCTTAAATGAATCTGACAAAGAAAGAATCTTTATTCCTCGATGTGAATCGTTTGGTACTACTCATTGTGCAAAAAATTGAATCTTTTCTATACCAGAAAACCGGTGTTACATAATAAATTCTCACTTTTATGTTTCAATTACTCGCAATTTTCAATTTTTGCTTATATCCACATGCACAGCCCTGCTGTCTGTTTAGAGGTTTGTACAATTGCATCCTGTAGGTAATCTTCTGTGAGTTAAACAAATTTGATACAATCTATTATTCTGGTGGTCAGGCGGCAAAAAATAATTCATTGTCCGCAATTCGTACCTGCATTATGTGCACAAAACCGTAACACACTATTACTACGTATTAGGCATTCCCAAGATGTTATGTTTTTTTGTGGAAGATTACGATTTGTGACGTAGTGAATGCCGCCACTTGTCAACTTTGTGAGTTGCCACAAGCCCGTCCTGCACAAGCTCTGCCCATTTCAATGGAGTTGGGAGAAAGTGGCATGAAGACGCCAACATTCAGAAAATTTAGGCGCAGATATGAGTTGCTCCAACTTTTCAAAGCTTTTATGTCAGAGTCCTGGTATAAAAGCTTTGCTGCATCCGGCCAATAGTGTACTATGCATAGATGAACTTATTATATACATTATTTTCCTGCTTTCCTCGCTTTTCATCACAGAATTGAACAGGTTTGGACTGGGATGTCTGGGACCCACAGGAGGGAATGGACTCTAGGGACCCATCCTACAGCTACAGTGGGTACGGAAAGTACTCAGACCCCTTTCAATTTTTCACCTTTGTTTCATTGCAGCCATTTGGTAAATTCAAAAAAGTTCATTTTTTTCACATTAATGTACACTTTGCAATCTTGAAAAACTGAAATATCGCATGGTCATAAGTACATAGTGACTGAATAATACCACATCATAGGGATAAATACCGCAGCACCATGACCAGATCACATATTACCAGCACATAGTGACCGAATACTACAATATTGACCAATGATGACACTATACACAGAAGCTCTGTATATAGTGTCAGAGTACAGGTAATGTAGTGATCACCAGTGACATTATGCACAGGAGCTCTGTATATGGTATACAGTCTAAAGTGTCAGTGTACAGGTAATGCCATGATCACCAGTGACTTTATACACAGAAGCTCTGTATATAGTGTCAGTGTACAGGTAATACAGTGATCACCAGTGACATTACAGCATATACTGAGCTCCTATGTATATAGTATGCAGATAATACAGTGATCACTAGTGCCATAGTACATTGGATCTCTGTATATAGTGTACAGGTAACACAGTGACCACTAATGACACTATACACAGGAGTTCTTTATATGAAGTACAGGTAATACAGTGACCACTGATGACACTATACACAGGAGAAGAAACCCTAACTAGGTGTTCACGCACCTTGTTGGAACTATTGATTGGCTCTGATCGTAAAACATTAGAAAGTGTGGAAAGTGAGATAGACACTCTAAAAAATAAAATACAAGCCACACTATCAGTTGAAGAGTGTGCCAAATTTGATAAGGATTTGGAGGGAGACCTCAGCAAATGGGAAAAGGAGATACAAGCCACCAAAGTCCGAAAATTTCAACGGGATTTACAGGACTACTCATCTAATCGAGTATATAGGTGGCAATATAAAAAGATACATCATAAACCAATATCACGCTCCTCATCAATTACGTCATCTCTATCAGAAGAACAATGTGGAGATCATTTTTTAGGAAGAAGGGGTGGGGTTGGAGAGGCGCACAGGGTGGATTTGGCTCCGCATACACCCGTAACCCCACTCCCTCCAATGCGTACGCGCACGTATCACAAGAGACAGAATAGGAGAGGGCGGTAAATATGCAGGTAATTAATTTATCTGATGTTTCATTATCTCCAGCACAAATTCGGGTGTTAGAAAAAGGTTTAACCTTTGCACCATCAGCTAGCTTTAACTATTTTAGCATGGTAAAGGATTTGGAATTATTTGCCAGAAAATTAGCTTATAAAAAATTCTTTGCTAACCAATCGAAAAATGTTTCTTCTATTGATGTAGAGGAGCAGGCTTTGGCGGATTTGGAAACACTGCTTGCTGAACAGTCTGCAATTGAGGACACGAGGTCTCCTACACATCTGCATCCCCGATCACAACATTTCCCCCCTCCAGGTATTTGTTCTAATGTGGACATTTTTCTTAAATTGGTTAAAAGGGATCTTGTACAAATTCCTGAAAATAGAGGGTCCTACAATCTTACCTCCCTAGAGAACAGGGCTATTCAGGAATTAGGCAATCTTAAACAGATAGTTATTAAGCCTGCTGATAAGGGGGGAAATGTTGTGATCTGGCCATGCATGATGCATGAACGTGAGACTTTCAAACAACTCCATAACAAGCAGTGCTATAGGAGACTTGATAACAATCCACTTGATTGTTATAAAAAGGAGCTTGATGAGCTTCTACAGCAAGCATATCAGGATGGTATTATTACGGGTAGAATGTTGGAGGGGTTGGTCACCCAGACACTGGTTATTCCAACATTCTACCTAATACCTAAAATACATAAGGATATGACTAACCCACCGGGTCGCCCTATAGTCTCGGGGATTGGAGGCATCAATGAGGCCATTTGCCGCTTTGTTGACTTCTACCTCCAACGCTGTGTAGAGACCCTGCCCTCATTCATTCAAGATACCACAGATATCCTTACACGTCTCAACAATGTACAATTGGAGCAGGATATGTTTCTTGTGGTATGTGACGTTGAGTCTCTATATACATCGATATTTCATGACCATGGGATCACGGCATCAAGGTCCTTCCTAGAGATGACAAATTTGGATAATTCTTTGATTTATTTTATTTTGGATCTTCTAAAATTTATTTTGACCCATAATTTCTTTACATTCAAGGACCGATTTTTCCTACAGCTCCAGGGAACAGCGATGGGGGCGACTTGCGCGCCCTCATACGCATATTTGTTCCTGGGGCTGTGGGAGAAAGAGGTGGTCTATGAAATGGGGGACTTTTCTGCCGTGGTCTCATGGTCTAGATATATATCGATGATATATTATTTATTTATTGGCAGGGCTCTGAGACATCGTTGATGACATTTATGACAAAATTGAACGATAATCCGTTCAATATTAAACTCACCTACAAATACAGCAAAAAGGAGGTGGAGTTTCTTGATGTCCTTATTCAAACGGACAGTTATGGATATCTGACCACTGATGTGTATCGGAAGAGCACGGCGGTAAATGCACTCCTTCATGCCTCTTCGGCACATCATCCCCAGACGACTAGGGCGATTCCGGTGGGCCAATTCCTTCGTATGAAACGCATCTGCTCTGATGAGAACAAATTTCGAAATCAGGCAGGAATCCTTACTAGGCAGTTACAACAGCGTGGTTACAACCACAAATACATACGTAAGGGCTATAGGAGAGCCATTGGTACACAGAGAGGACAACTACTAGTTAAAAGGAGAGTGCAACATCAACAGGATGAACCGATCTGATTGATTGCAACATTTAATTCAAGATGGACCGATATCTTGGATATTTTGCGGAAATACTGGTCCATCTTGAGAGCAGATGAAGATCTGAGTAGATACTTACCTGCCAACCCTTCGGTAACTTGGAGACGTTCTAAAAATTTGAAGGATCTGTTGACTCGAAGCCACTACGTGGCACCACAGAGGTCTCACTTCTCCACGAGGGCAGGTCCAGCTTGGGGGTCCTTTCGTTGTGGCGATTGTTCTGCATGCCAATATATCGAAAGGTCATTCACATTTAATAATAGCGATGAGACTAGGACTTATAAAATCACACACCACATCTCTTGCACTACGGATATGGTGATTTACTATGCCTATTGTCCATGTAAATTAATTTATGTTGGAATGACAACGAGACAACTCAAGGTTAGAACCTTGGAACATGTCAGGGACATGAAAAATGCAGCTTCGGCCCATGACCTTTCAATTTTAAAGTCGATTCCAAAACATTTTCGGATCCACCACAATAGCAACCCAAAAACATTCAAGGTTAAGGGCATAGATAAGGTGCAGCTGGGAATCCGCGGAGGGGACTACAAAAAGGAACTACTGAAAAGGGAAACTAAGTGGATGGTCTGCCTCGACACGGTTGCCCCTAAAGGCCTGAATGAGGCATTAAGCTTCAAGTCCTTTTTATAATGAGTAGGCGCGAATTTTAGTGTTTTTTGTATTTTTTTGTTGTTTATTTGGTTTTTAGTTTATTCAATTATGGATTGTGTTTGATTTTAACTGTTTTTTTCTTATTTCTAGCAATATAGTTTAGGTCCACACTACCGTTTCATGCATTATTTTGAATTTTTCGGCGGATAGTTTGGAAGAGGTGAAGGATGGTGCCCTGGAAGATTTTATGGATTTCTACAACCCTGTACGGCTGGTTCGCCTATCTATCACTCCCGTATATAGCAGCCCAATCATGATTTTGGTCGTTTGGATGCAATGTGTATTATGATGTATTTTTGATTAAAATTAATAATGTGTCGTGACATTAGTAAGTAACAGGGCTGTGTTATCAGTGAGTTTAGTTATATACAATAATTACTGTGTATTATGGTATTTTTACTGTTGATGCTTTCCATGAATATATGCTGGTATTAGCACTCATGTTATGTATATATCTGAGAGCTTATTTTTGTGGGTTCTGCTTTCAGGGCTTTATTAGTTTAGGCCCTGTGGGTACCTCATGCCTATGCCATACATTTGGGTCAATGAGTACGGCCCCCATGAACAGTGGCCACTTTGAGTCAACTCGGTACTAGCCTGAGGGGCGAGGTTTTCCTTCGTCACATGTAAACTTAGGGGCGTCACAATCACATTCACTCACCTCTTCCTGATTCAGCCGGAGCGCGCACCGCGCATGCGCTGCTTCGCGCGGTGGTGGAGGGCGCTCAGTATTGGTGACGCGTCGCCATGGTCACGGGGCTCATCATCATGAGCGCCGTCCTCCTCAGCAGCGACGCAACATGGCGGAAGCGCGCCACACGGAGCTGATGGTAATTAAAACTCAAACCCTCTTATATATAAAGGGATCACATCCATAGCCTACTTACCTCCTGACGAAGCCACAGGCGTGGTGAAACGCGCGCCGAGGTACATCAGTGCGGGACAGACACTCGGGCCATTATGACCACAGGTATTATACATACACTATTGCCCTTATATCCTTATGCTATGACATGTATAGATAAGGTTTAATAGGTATCTTAGGCTCTTGGGTTGGTGCAATATAGGTGGCAGCATTATATATTTCAGTGCAGACTGTTTTTTCTGTCTGAGGTATTCATGTTATTAGACTGCTCCTGGTATTAACATTTAGAGCTGATTATCATATAGCTCCCTGGGTTTTTCATTTTGGTCCTCTGGGTCTGGGGTTCTGTTCCCGTTATTTTCTATTTCTGCTGACATCTATCCATAGATGGTCTGTTCCATCTGAGTTGAACTCTTTATGTCATTTTCATTCTATTTAATGTATTTTGTATTGTGGTTATTTTAACTAATAAATGGTTTATATTGGAAATTGCTCCTCCAATTTGTTTCTCTATCAGTGCATATGATGATGTGGAGGTATACATGTTCCTCCTTCCCTTTGGCCTCTTAGATTGGTATATGAGGCGTTCTCTCTTGGTATATACTATACACAGGAGCCCTGTATATTGTGTACACGTTAAATACAGTGACCACTGGTGACATTATGCACAGGAGTTTTGTATGAAGTATACAGTGTATAGTGTCAGTATACAGGTAACATACTGACTCACGAGTGACGTCTGTAGTTGAAGTAATTCATCTTCGCTTTTCATTTTCATCCAGTGCAGACCACCTTCACTTCTTCTAGCCAGGACTTGTCTGCAGAAAATAAGATACAGTTATCTATAGCTGATCGCTTCCAAAGCACATTCCCCACTTTTTTCCTCAACTTCTACACTATGTCAGGTGAAGAAAAAAAGCGACATAATGCCGCCCTGCACAGTAACAGGAACCCATTTTGTCCCCCTCCATGGAAGACTTTATGCTGAAAAGTAAATTAAATTATAGCAGTAATAATGGCCCCTGATTGGCCAATACAGTAAATATGTCCCCACTTGCCACCATAAACCAATAATGTATGTTCCTCATCCTGACCCCCATACACTAATTATCTCACCCACATAGTCCTCCAAACAATATAATGGCCCCAAACAGTGCTCTAAACAGAACAATGGCCCCATATATTGCTCAATATAGTATAATGAGCCCCGCATAGTCTTCCATATAATATAATGGCCCCACACAGTGCGTCATACAGAATAATGGCCCCATATATTGCTTCATACACTATAATGAGCCCTGTATATTGCTCCATACAGTATAATGTACCCCATATACTGCTCCATACAGTATAATGTGCCCCATATAATGCTCCATACAGTATAATGGACCCACACAGTGCTCCATACAGTATAGTGGCCCCATATATTGCTCCATATAGAATAATGGCCCCCATATATTGCTCTGTACAGAATAATGGGTCCAATATATTGCTCCATAAAGTATAATGGCCCCATATATTGATCCATACAGTATAATGGGTCCCATATTTTGGTCGATACAGTATAACTTCTCCAATATATTGCTCCATACAGCACAGTGGCCCCATAAATAGCTCCATACAGAATAATGGCCCCATATAATGCTACGTACAGCATAATGGCCCCTTATATTGTTACATACAGTATAATAGCCCCATATATTGCTCAATACATTATAATCGGCCCCATATTTTGCTACATACAGTATAATGGCCCCATATATTGCTAGATACAGTATAATGGGCCTATATAATGCTTCAAACAGTATAATGGGTCCAATTTAATGCTCCATACATAAAAAAAAATCAAATACTCACCTCTCCTATTCCCTGCAGATCCAGTCAAAAGACTCGGAAGACACTGGTGCTGCTCAGTTGTAGTGAACGAGGAGAGGTGAGTTTTTGAGGGGGAGGCCCGATGCCAATGCTGGCACCCCCCCACTGCCCCCATAGTGTCCCATTGTCTCCGATAGCGAGTGGACCACCCACATTCGTCCAGGGCGCCAGGTGGTGACACCAGCCATGGTCATCAGGGTGGGTCAGGTTGTATCCTGTGCGCCTCTGCCTGCACCTTTAAAGATCACGTGCCCTTAAAAACAGTATTTCCCCCCTCCTCGCCTCCCCACATTAAATTCTTTGGATAATTTTTGGCCACAGCGGCCAGTTTTATTAACAAACAAAACATAATAATTATATAACAAAAATCATCTGAAAAACTTGAGGGGGAGTGTTCTTGGAGCTAAAAGATCTGGCATCACATATAGGCAAAAAAGCCTCAAAATTTTAACCAACACTTTTTACCCTTAGCCGTGACCACCAGCTCGAGGGCACCATGTAACCCTTTTCAGGGCAGACTAAAACCCCAAAGCACCCAAGGACAATCCCCGTCCAGAGCCCGTAACCACAAGCCAGATCAACCCCCATCCAATTGACCTTCCTCCAATGAAACATTGCCAACTCCAAGAACCCCGCCCCCCGCCAACCACGAACAGCCCTGATCAACTCAGGCTCGTGAGTGCCCCACCACTGCCAAAGCCCTTTCAAATCCCTCCTGTAGGGCAAGCGCCCACAAATCAATACCTATGTCATTTAAGTGCACGCCATCCTCTCTCCAAAAATTACCGACCGCAGCCTCCAACTCAAAATGCCTCACCACAATTCCCCCATTCCTGGATACAAAATTTGCCACTGCCCTATTAAGTTTTATCCTGGCCCTATTAATTCCTTTCAAAGATCGAGCCACCCTCCATTGCTTCCTAGGCACTATGTCAGACCAGACCGTCAGAACTCCAGGATAAGAGACCCACAATCTAAAAAAATCAAAGCGGATGTCCCTAATCAATTCCCTAACCGGTTTTGTACCCAAATCATTCCCCCATGTGCACCAGTAAAATATCCGGAGCTCTATCCAAACGCGCGGCCTGGGAAAATTCTGACAACACCCTATTCCATAACATACCCCTAAACCCCAACCATCGAATCACTACTGTATCACGGCTAAAACCTAATTGCCTGCCATCCGGCCTGTCGTCAGCACGCGACGCACCCCAATACACGAACGAATGTCCGAAAATCCAGGTCAATAAAGGGGGCTGACCTAAAAAAACAGCATAACAGTTAAGGACCAGCATAACTCAATATGCCCATAAAAATACCTAACGACATACGTAAGTCAAATAACGCTTCAAATTCCATCTCCCAATCCTTTTAATCGCTTCAGCTCCTAAACCCAAACCATCTGCATCTGTAGCAGCCCCAATTCTAAAAGAGTGAGACCCGTTACTCCCAGAATCAAATCCCAACTTCGCCAAAGCCTATTTTAACACCGCCAAAAATTGAAAACGTGACAAAAAAGCCCCGTCCTGATGACAAAACAATGGGCCCAATCTACCAGACCACAAACTCCAGTACTCCTCCAAACAACGGTGCGGGCACATTAAACATCCATCCACCCTCCCTAATACTACCCGCTTACCCTTTCCAAACATCTCAGTTTTCGACCGCCGAATCCAAAAAGAAATGCCTCCTGCCCAAAAATCAACGTCCTCCGCCAACAAACCTCCCGCCCTGTGTTTATTAGGAGACACCAGCTCCCCCATTCTCAAAGCCCCAAAGAACGTTCAAGAATAGGCCAACCTGAAAAGGACAGCTTCAAAATGAGAACAGCAAATTCTCCCAACTACGCCTCCCAATTTCTTTGACACTACCATTCCCGCTACGAAAACCCTTCAGAGCCTGTATTATCAAAAATTTTTTGGTAATATCGACCAATCCCTGCAGCTTAAAACCAAAAGCCAAGCCAGCCATAAATTTATTCACCTTTGAAACGGACCAACCCCACTCCGCTGCTTTGCCAACCAAAAACAACACCGCCAGCGTCCTGTCACTATCAGACTCAACCGTTCCCCACTGACCCGACCAGCTTTCCCAGATTTTCCAAGCCGATTGGTAAGCTAACCACTTCTGCCTCGAGACTGAGGCTTGAATCAACTGACCTCCTCGCCCGCAACAATTTTCCACAAATGTGAAGGGCATCCCACTCCTGAAGCCTCCGCGTCTAGCGCCAACTCCCGGAAACGCTCCCACTGTGAACGAGATAAAGCATCTGCAATCGAATTTTGCACACCCGGTACGTGTACTGCAGAAATATATGCATTCAACTCCAGACATCGTAGCACCAACTCCCTAACCAACCTAATCCCCGGGGGAGAGGAAGAAGTTAGACTATTGATAATAGAGACCACGCTTAAATTATCACAGTGAAACCTAACCTTCCGATTTCGAAAAATGTTACCCCTAACCACAACTATCACCACAATTGGGAACAATTCTAGCAGTGCAAGATTCTTGGTCAAGCCTTGTTTCTGCCAACACTCCGGCCACAACCCGGCACTCCACCTACCTCCACAATACGCGCAATAACCAACCGCACCAGTTGCATCAGTGTAAATATCGCAATCGAAATCATTCACGGTTTCCAGCTGAATCAACGATCTACCATTGTAATTCATTAAAAAACGCTGCCAAACAACCAAATCTTCTTTGTGTTCTTTAGTCAAATGAACAAAATGATGTGCTGCCCTGATTCCTGCCGTCGCAAAAGACAACCTGCGGCAAAAAAATCTTGCCAATGGGCATAATCCAGCACACGAAATTCAAACGTCCCAACAGGGACTGCAACTCCTTCAAAGTCACCTTACGCAATCTACCGATCCTGTGGACGTCCTGCAAAAGCAACAAAAGCTTGTCCTCCGGTAACCTACACTCCATTTTCTCTGAGTCAATAAGAATGCCCAAAAAACTCAAAACCTTGCCCGGGCCCTCTGGCCAATGGAACTCCAAAAAGCCCAGCCATCCACTCCATGGTAGCTAACAAATTCCTGCATACCGCAAAGTCCGGAGGACCAATAAACAAGAAATCATCCAAATAATGAATGATGGAAGAAACTCCGGTAACGTCCCTAACCACCAACTCCAGAAAAGTGCTAACCCCCTCAAACAATGAATAAGAAATCGAACAGCCCATAGGTAAACATCTGTCAAAATAAAAACCACCGTCCCAGAAACAACCTAGCAAAGGAATACTATCAGGGTGAACCGGGAGCAATCTAAAGGCCGATTCAGTATCTGTCTTAGCCAGTAAAGCCCCTTCGCCATACCGCCGCACCCATTGTACTGCGGCATCAAATGAAGTGTACACCACTGAGCATAGCTCCTCATCGATACCATCGTTAACCGACCTACCCCGTGGATACAACAAATGCTGGATCAACCGAAACTTGTTCGGTTCCTTCTTGGGCACTACCCCCAATGGCGAAACAATCACACCTTCAATTGGCAAACAACTAAATGGCCCAGCCATCCTACCTAGTTCCACCTCCTTTGCCAACTTACTACTAACAACTGCAGCATGCAAATCCGCTGACCTCAAATTCTTAGTAGTAAAAGGAACTGCATGATTAGGAGCCGGAATCCAAAAACCTTCAGAAAACCCACGTAAAAGAATTCCGGCCTTTTCTTGATCCAGGTATCTATTTAGATAGGGGGCCATCTTTTGAAGCCTCACTGGCATCTCCCCCATGACCGCCACCCACTGCTGGCTTACCCCTTGCTTTCTTAAAACACTTTGACGCTCCATGAGAACCTCCGTTGCAATGGGAACAAACATGTTTAAATTTGCAAGTGTTCCCATATTTACATTGGCCGTCGTTAAATTGCCAACATGTTCCAGTTTTTTCTTTTCCACCCTGCGTCCCCTGACCCCCACTTCCATGTCCAGACTGTTGGTTGCTGGCACCTCCGCTCCCATGAAAGGACTGCCCGTACCTCCCCGGGGCCATAACTTCAACCAAAGCCCAATGTCCTTTTGATTCCATTTGATTTCTTGCCTAACCGCTTTCCTCTGACGAAATTGTTTGTCATAACGCAGCCACGCCTGACCCCCATAGGTACAGTGAGCCTCCCCTATCGCGTCCAAATAATAAAATAGACCCGAACAGTTGTCCGGAAATTTCTCGCCTATTACACTAGCCAATATCGCAAATGCCTGCTGCCAATTAATGAAAGTTTGTGGAATCAATCGCCACCTTCTCTTCTTCTCTTCCTCCTTTTTACTATCATCCTTCTTACCCTTGTCCAAATTAAATTTTTCCAAAGGAAGGAGGGAGAAAATCTCTACGTACTCATCTTTCCAAATTTTTCCTTCACTTCTTTCTTTAAATGCGCACCAAGCGGACCCTCAAAGCATACATACACCTCCCCTTTAGCTCTGTCATCCAACTTCACTGTATCACCCTTGTCCTTTTCGGTTTGCACTGACACTGATACCCCTGCGGTGCCTGCGCCAACCTCCCTGACCTTCCTGTTTCACTCACCACCCGCGATCCATAACCCGAACCCTGTAACCAGGCTCGCACAGGTGACACCCCAGCACCTTCAGCAACTCCCCCTTCTAGACTCCGCAAAAAGTGCGACACCCCAGCCAGAATATCACTAATACCCGACACACCGGAGATACCCACTCCCGCTAGCGCACTAATGTCAGCCGCCGCACTCTGATTCCCCCAACCTCCCCTGACCAAACCCCCGATGGTGACAAACGAGACATGGACATATACTCATGAGGCTGCGTGGGTGCTGTGTCCCTGCCAGCCGGACATCCGGACTCCCGCTGCTCTCCATCCACTGGCTGCTCGCTCCCAGACTCGCCCCCGTCATCGTCTCCTTGCTGCTCCAGGCCTGCATCCCTGGCCTCCACGTCACCAGGGGGGACCGAAGCAGGGGATACTTGCCGCTCCCTCGACCTTCTGCTTGTCCTGGATCTATACCTTGTAGCAGCCTCCCGTAGCCTGCCGCCAGACATTGCACTGTTGTCATCCCCGAGTCGAGGGCCCAGCAAAGCCACTTGAGGCTGCCTGCCCAGCAACCTGCTCTGCCAGCCGCTCCCCTTGTCAGGTGCCCTTATTCCGGCCGCTCCGAGGGTACCTGCCGCTGCCGTCTGACGTCCTCCTGCAGCTGCTGCACCTGCCTGCCTCCCTCTCCCCGGTGTCCGGGCCATGCTCGCCGATGCTCCACCGCTGCTGCTGGGCCCTCTCCCGGCCTGTGCTGATCCACGATGTGCAGGTGCAGGCCGAACTTCCGCCGTGGCCCGCATTTCCGGTGGAGCCTGGCTGGTACTAACGCCAGCAGAGCGGGTGCCTGGATTCCTGCCAGAGGGGGCACAGGGCGGATCTGGCGCATTGCTGCACCCGGCCTCCACAGGGTCCTGAGAAGGGCTCCGTGGCCTCCGTCTGCCGTGCGTCTCCATGTCCAGCGACAGCCACTCCAGGGCCTGGTCCACCTCATCCTGCTGCCTCGCTGACCTGCGTCACCCAGCAATGAGGACAGCTGCTCTTGCAACCAGCCATCCCTCCGCGAACACGCCACATCCCGCAGTCTTTCCACCAAGCCGAATCCATGGTAAGTCTGCCCTAAGGAGGGAGGGTGGTGGCCTTTTCCCACTGGGTTCTCACCAGCAAGTGGGGTTTTCCCGCACTTTCCCTCCCCTGTAACCCGTCCCCAACCCCCAACTCCTCCCACATCCCCCTCCAGCCAATTCCCAACCCAGCTTTTAAAATCAGTGGGAAAAACCCTCCCATGGCAACGCAGTCATGGGGGGCCTCCATCAAGCTGCGCCCATTCCAGCCCCCATCTAGATGTCGTTTTCAGCAATACCATTTTTTTTACAGTTAAAAAAACATTATTTTTCTGACTATGAGAATGTGACTGATACTATTTCTTCACAAGCGATGTTGACTACTAATGACAAAATGTATTTCTTACTTTGAGGACCTATTTTCAGAAAATACTGATGTGAATTTGGTTGATGCTGAATATTTTAATGTCAAGGTTCCCAATCCCAGTTACCCCATGGAATTGCGTGTCCCACAACTTGATACTTTTCAGAATCTAATAGAAATAGATCTTAAAATTCTAGTGACCAATACCATAACTTTATCTCATAAACATAACAATATAACTAAATCTGAATACAGAGCTATACTAAATTTGAAAACTAATGGCAATATAGTGATTAAAAAGTCAGATAAAGTGGGATATACAGTTGTCATGGACACTGCTTTTTATGAAAAACAATTTTATGATATTTTAAATGATGTCAACACAGATCGAGTGGATTATCAATATCGATGTTAAAGTCCCCCAAATGAGAGAGGGAATGTCACTGGATAGAAAGAGAATAAGCGAGATTGCAAAGTGATCCAAAAACTGGTGGGGATGGTATTGAGGGCGGTACACAACCAACACTCGTAGAGAGAAATGGTGGAACAGTCTAATGGTGTGAACCTCAAAAGAGGGGAAAATTGATAGATCTACAATGTACAGTTCTTAGAGAGATCTGCACACAGTACTCAGCATTGTAAATCATCATCAAGAGTACCTGCATCACGGTATGCATACTGTGCTGTTCAAAATTCAAAATCAAATACTATATTTCTCATGGTAGGGAAGCACAACTGATGGTTGTTTATGCCTTTACAATACTTGACTCTGAAATCGCTATAAGATGTTACTGTATATGATAGGAGTAAAATATGGCATGTCATTGCATATTATGTTTGCATGCCTTAAGTTATTACAAATATGTTTTCAGTGTAAAACAGTCCTTGAAGCATTACTGAAATGTGACACTAATCAATGCATTCTATTAATCATCTGTTACGAGAAGAAGATAAAACGGTACTTTTATGTGGCGCTTAAAAGCAGGGAAGATGATGACTGAAGACCTATTTACATGAGTTGACTTCTTCCCAGAAGTGTTTAAAATTCTGATAATTTATTATTAGGTGAATCATATCAAACATTGTCTTGTGTTTACTGGCTATAGGCAAAACTGATGTGACATTACTGGGAGATGTAGTAGGACTACATTAACCCCTTAATGACCTATGACGTGCTATGTCCACCATAGGTTGCCTCCTTCACTTTGGTGCAGGCTCTGGTGATGAGCCCGCACCTTTTCTGGCACATGACAGCTGATCTGATGAACTGTCAAGTGTCCCTAATAGCCGCATGTGGAATCTCGATCCACCTGCTGCTGCTAACTAGTTAAATGTTGTCAATCTCTGAAAGCAGCATTTAACTAGCACAAACCAGATGAGCGTATTAAAGGGAACCTGTCACCCCCAAAATCCAAGATGAGCTAAGCCCACCAGCATCAGGGGCTTATCTACAGCATTCTGTACTGCTGTAGATAAGCCCCCGATGTATTCTGAAAGATGGGAAAAAGAGGTTAGATTATACTCACCTGGGCGGGCGGTCCGATCCGATGGGCATTGCGGTCCGGTCCGGGGCCTCCCATCTTCATAGGATGACTTCCTCTTCTTGTCTTCAGGCTGCGGCTCCGGCGCAGGCGTACTTTACCTGTCCTGTTGAGGGCAAAGCAAGGTACTGCAGTGCGCAGGCGCCGGGCCTCTCTGACCTTTCTCGGCACTTGCGCACTGTAGTACTTTGCTCTGCTCTCGCCAGAGCCGCAGCGTGAATACAAGAAGAGGACGTCATCGTAAGAAGATGGGAGGCCTCGGACCAGACCGCGATGCCCATTGGACCGGACTGCCCCCCCAGGTGAGTATAGTCCAATCTCTTTTTCTCATCTTTCAGGATACATCGGGGGCTTATCTACAGCATTACAGAATGCTGTAGATAAGCCCCTGATGCCGGTGGGTTTAGCTCATCTTCGATTTTGCGGGTGACAGGTTTCCTTTAACTCCGCCACATCGGTACCGGTGTTATGTGACTGCGGGTCACTGATCAGCTGGCATGACAACATGACAACCCTGGGTCTTCAGGTGACCCCTACGCTTGTCATTGCTGAACTACTATGAGCGCCGCCCCGGAGTTGGCGCTCATAGCAGATGAGCATTTTAGCTACACACAGCAGGGCTGCATCCCTGCTATGTGTAACACAAGTAATCAGATGATCGCAGCTTCTAATCTCCCATGGAGACTATTGAAGCAAGAAAAAAGTGAAAAAAGTTTTAAAAAGAAAAATAAATCTAAAAGTTCAAATCTCCTTCTTTTTGCCCCAAAATAAAACAATAAAAAATACACATATTTGGTATCGCAGCATTCAGAATCGCCTGTTCTATCAAGATATAAATAGAATTAATCCAATCGGTAAACGGCACAATGAGAATAAAATCAAGACTCCAGAATAAAGTTTTTTTGTCGCTGCAACATTGCAATAAAATGCAATAACGGGCAACCAAAACATTGTATCTATCCCACTTTGGTGTCAATGAAAATGTCAGCTTAGTGCAAAGAATAAGCCTTCACCTAGCACCAGATCATGAAAATGGAGGTGGTACAGGTCTCGGAAAATGGCGCTATTTGGTTTTTTTTTACAAGCTTTGATTTTTTTTCCACCACTTAAATAAAAAGTATATACAGTACATGTTTGGTATCTATGAATTCGTAAAGACCTGTGGAATCATAATGGCAGGTCAGTTTTAGCATTTAGTGAACATGGTAAAAAATAAAAAAATAAACAATTGTGGAATTGCACGTTTTTTGCAATCTCATCGCATTCAGAAGCTTTTCCTGGTATGCTAAAAGCAATGATGTGGTTCAAAAGTAAATTGAAATGCAAAAACGGAAGTACCCCTGGTTCTTAAGGGGTTAACCCCTTTAACCCCAAGGGTGGTTTGCACGTTAATGACCGGGCCAATTTTTACAATTCTGACCACTGTCCCTTTATGAGGTTATAACTCTGGAACGCTTCAACGGATCCTGATGATTCTGACACTGTTTTCTCGAGACATATTGTACTTCATGATAGTGGTAAAATTTCTTTGATATTACCTGCGTTTATTTGTGAAAAAAATGGAAATTTGGTGAAAATTTTGAAAATTTTGAATTTTCCAACTTTGAATTTTTATACAATTAAATCACAGAGATATGTCACACAAAATACTTAATAAGTAACATTCCCCACATGTCTACTTTACATCAGCACAATTTTGGAACCAAAATTTTTTTTTGTTAGGGAGTTATAAGGGTTAAAAGTTGACCAGCAATTTCTCATTTTTACAACACCATTTTTTTTTAGGGACCACATCTCATTTGAAGTCATTTTGAAGGGTCTATATGATGGAAAATACCCAAGTGTGACACCATTCTAAAAACTGCACCCCTCAAGGTGCTCAAAACCACATTCAAGAAGTTTATGAACCCTTCAGGTGTTTCATAGGAATTTTTGGAATGTTTAAATAAAAATGAACACTTAACTTTTTTACACAAAAAATTTACTTCAGCTCCAATTTGTTTTATTTTACCAAGGGTAACAGGAGAAAATGGACCGCAACAGTTGTTGTACAATTTGTACTGAGTACGCCGATACCCCATATGTGGGGGTAAACTACTGTTTGGGCACATGGCAGAGCTTGGAAGGGAAGGAGCGCCATTTGACTTTTCAATGCAAAATTGACTGGAATTGAGGTGGGACGCCATGTTGCGTTTGGAAAGCCCCTGATGTGCCTAAACATTGAAATACCCCACAAGTGGCACCATTTTGGAAAGTGGACCCCCTAAGGAACTTATCTAGATGTGTGGTGAGCACTTTGACCCATTAAGTGATTCACAGAAGTTTACAATGCAGAGCCGTAAAAATAAAAAATCATATTTTTTCACAAAAATGATCTTTTCGCCCCCAATTTTTTATTTTCCCAAGGGTAAGAGAAGAAATTGGACTCCAAAAGTTGTTGTACAATTTGTTCTGAGTACGCTGATACCCCATATGTGGGGGTAAACCACTGTTTGGGCGCAAGGGAGAGCTCGGAAGGGAAGGAGCGCCGTTTGACTTTTCAATTCAAAATTGACTGGAATTGAGATGGGATGCCATGTTGTGTTTGGAGAGCCCCTGATGTGCCTAAACATTGAAACACCCCACAAGTGACACCATTTTGGAAAGTACACCCCCTAAGGAACTCATCTAGATGTGTTGTGAGAGCTTTGAACCCTGAAGTGTTTCACTACAGTTTATAACGCAGAGCCGTGAAAATAAAAATTATTTTTTTCCCCACAAAAATTATTTTTTAGCCCCCAGTTTTGTATTTTCCCAAGGGTAACAGGAGAAATTGGACCCCAAACGTTGTTGTCCAATTTGTCCTGAGTACGCTGATACCTCATATGTGGGGGGGAACCACCGTTTGGGCGCATGGGAGAGCTCGGAAGGAGCGCCATTTGGAATGCAGACTTAGATGGAATGGTCTGCAGGCGTCATGTTGTATTTGCAGAGTCCCTAATGTACCTAAACCGTAGAAACACCCCACATTTGACCCCATATTGGAAACTAGACCCCCCAAGGAACTTATCTAGATGTGTTGTAAAAACTTTGAACCCCCAAGTGTTTCACTACAGTTTATAACGCAGAGCCGTGAAAATAAAAAATCCTTTTTTTTCCACAAAAACTATTTTTTAGCCCCCAGTTTTGTATTTTTCTAAGGGAAACAGTGTAAATTGAACCCCAAAAGTTGTTGTCCAATTTGTCCTGAGTACGATGATACCCAGTATGTGGGGGGGAACCACCGTTTGGGTGCATGGCAGAGCTCGGAAGCGCCATTTGGAATGCAGACTTAGATGGATTGGTCTGCAGGCGTCACGTTGCATTTGCAGAGCCCCTGATGTAACTAAACAGTAGAAACCCCCCACAAGTGACCCCATATTGGAACCTAGACCCCCCCAAGGAACTTATCTAGATGTGTTGTGAGAATTTTGAACCCCCAACTGTTTCACTACAGGTTATAACGCAGAGCCGTGAAAATAAAAAATATTCTTTTTACAGAAAAATTATTTTTTAGCCCCCAGTTTTGTATTTTCCCAAGGGTAACAGGAGAAATTGGACCCCAAAAGTTGTTGTCCAATGTGTCCGGAGTACGCTGATACCCAATATGTTGGTGTAAACCCCTGTTTGTGCGCACGGGAGAGCTCGAAAGGGAAAGAGCACTGTTTTACTTTTTCAACGCAGAATTGGCTGGAATTGAGATCCGACGCAATGTCGCATTTGGAGAGCCCCTGATGTGCCTAAACAGTGGAAACCCCCAATTCTAACTGAAACCCTAATCCAAACACACCCCTAACCCTAATCTCAACTGTAACCCTAACCACACCCCTAACCCTGACACACCCCTAACCCTAATCCCAACCCTATTCCCAACCGTAAATGTAATCCAAACCCTAACCCTAACTTTAGCCCCAACCCTAACTTTAGCCCCAACCCTAACCCTAACTGTAGCCCTAACCCTAGCCCAAACCCTAGCCCTAACCCTAGCCCTAGCCCTAGCCCAAACCCTAGCCCTAACCCTAGCACTAGCCCTTACCGTAACCCTAACCCCAACCCTAGCCCTAACCCTAACCCTAGCACTAGCCCTTACCGTAACCCTAACCCTAGCCCTAACCCTAGCCCTAACCCTAGCCCTAGCCCTAACCGTAACTCTAACCCTAGCCCTAACCCTAACCCTAATGGGAAAATAGAAATAAATACATTTTTTTAATTTTTAAATTTTTGTAACTAAGGGGGTGATGAAGGGGGGTTTGATTTACTATTTATAGCGCATTTTCTAGCGGATTTTTGATTGGCAGCCGTCACACACTAAAAGACGCTTTTTATTGCAAAAAATGTTTTTTGCGTTACCACATTTTGAGAGCTATAATTTTTCCATATTTTGGTCCACAGAGTCATGTAAGGTCTTGTTTTTTGCGGGACAAGATGTCGTTTTTATTGGTAACATTTTCGGGCATGTGACATTTTTTGATCGCTTTTTATTCCGATTTTTGTGAGGCAGAATGACCAAAAACCAGCTATTCATGAATTTCTTTTTGGGGGGGCTTTTATACCGTTCCGCGTTTGGTAAAATGGATAAACCAGTTTAATTCTTCGGGTCAGTATGATTACAGCGATACCTCATTTATATAATTTTTTTATGTTTTGGCGCTTTTATACGATAAAAACTATTTTATAGAAAAAATAATTATTTTTGCATCGCTTTATTCTGAGGACTATAACTTTTTTATTTTTCCACTGATGATGCTGTGTGGCAGCTCGTTTTTTGCGGGACAAGATGACGTTTTCAGCGGTACCATGGTTATTTATTTCCGTCTTTTTGATCGCATGTTATTCCACATTTTGTTCGGCGGTATGATAATAAAGCGTTGTTTTTTGCCTCGTTTTTTTTTTTTTTTTTTTTACGGTGTTTACTGAAGGGGTTAACTAGTGGAACAATTTTATAGGTCGGGTCATTACCGGAAGCGGCGATACTAAATATGTGTACTTTTATTGTTTTTTTTATTATTTAGCTAAAGGAATGTATTTAATGGAACAAAATTTTTTTTTATTATTATTATTTATTTATGAATTTTTTATTTATTTATTTTTACACATGTGATTTTTTTTTTACATTTTTACTTTGCCCTGGGGGGGGGGGGGGCATCACAGTAAAGTGACAGTTCGCCGATCTGACACTTTGCTATGCACTGTGTCAGATCGGCGATCTGACGTGCACAACGGGGAGGCTTCCCAGGCGCTGTGAGCCCACCACCCTGCTGGACCTGGATGCAGCCCCGTGGCCATTTTGGATCCGGGGACTGCCGGGAGGAGACGCTCGGTACAAGGTGAGCACATCGCCTTGTACCGATCGTCTCAGGGAAGCCTGCAGGGAGCCCCCTCCCTGCGCGATGTGGAGCGCCCCCACTGCCGCAGGGCCAAGGGGTACCCGGTACCGGGGTCTCTCTGTCTCGGTTCTGGGATTGTCACGGTGGCTAGACCCGGTCCGTGACCCTGCTGAGGGGCGTCCAATGAAAGTGGAGAGTGAGGATGGTGTGGTGCAGGTCGCGATGAATAACGAGGACACCAGGTTGCAGTCTCTTTACCTCTTTACTGAAGGCTTCAGGATCCTCAATCCGAAGTACGGTTAAAAGAGCTGGCTGAGACCGGCCGGTCCGATGGCACCTCCAGAGTTCCCTTTGCAGGTGGAAATCTGTGCCTACCTTCTAGCGCTTGTGTGTTGTAGTCCTTCCCTGCTTAGCACCACGGGATAGTCCTCACAACTGTTGTGTCTGTTTCTGAAGTTCCCTCACAACTGATTCTGATGTTCTTCTCCGTCCCCCAGATGATATGGCTAGGACGCACCCGTATGACGGGTAGGCCTGGAGTTCTTCCGGGACCCTAGAGTCGCCCCTCTCCCACTGTTGCCCCCTATGTCTGCTTAGGTGATTTAGGTGAGACAGCCCGCCTATAACTGACTGTCCTGCCGTAGGTTTGAAGTAAGGCTTGGAGCTCAATACTTCCTCGGCATTCCGGCCACCGGCTACGCGCCTCAGTAGGATGTTGCCTCGGTCTTACAGCACGACTCCTACTGGCGTTATCTCCTTGTTGCATTGATCTCGTTTCTCACTCTTCACAATAAACCTAGCTTCTTGTCCTTTCTTGGGGTACCGCCGCAATGAAATGCAGGCGCGGTGCCGTAACGTTCCTTCTGTTCGCTAGGCCTCTGTCAGGATCCCACCCCTGACAGGGACCCCTCTGAATCTTCCCCTGCAACTCCCTCTGCCACAGGATGTTGCCTGGTTCCAACCCAGTCAGCTTCTGACTAACTTCCTATCTAACCCCCAGTTTTACCAGATTGTGAGGAGTGGCCTAATACATAGCACCCTTAGCTCCCACTGGAGGCCAGACTGTGAAGTGTATTGGTGTCTGTGATACCTGGTCAGGTGAACTCCTTCAGTGCCATCAGACGTACCATAGCCCCCGTTAGTGGCGGAGCAACAGTACTGCAACGACCAGGACTCTGGGGCGCTGCACTACAATAAGTGAATCTGTTAACAAAAAACTTTATAGTTAAACTACAGTTATATTGTTCTATTTTGCACCCCTTTCTCCTTGTTATCTCCCTGCGAGGAGTACATCCCTGTTGTGCAATTAAACAATAGTTAACCCCTGATCTGCGCTTCTGTGTCATTGCATCCAAGTACTTGTCAGGGAGAGACTTGGTGAGCGAGAGCTAATAACCGGGGCTCCTGCAATTTCCCTAAGACTAGGGAAATCCTGACTGACCCTCTACCTGAACTTTACACTGATGGTGTACATGTTCAGGCCTCGAACCTCACCCTAACTCCTGAGCTCAGCCCTAGGCTGAAACCTCAACCCACCACCCAGTGAAGAGGTAATACTTAAATACCCACAGTTAGCACAGACAAGGGTAAAGGAAAATATACACCACGCCGCAGACACTCAGGAATACACTATAAATGTGCAGGGCAAAATAAACACAAATATAGGAAGGAGTAAATAAGACGAAGGAATATACACCACCAGCAACGAATCTCCAACCACCAGCTCTCCACTCCAGACCGAGATAACAACGCAAGACAGAAGCTATAATCGGCGACGCCCAATGATCAGGAGAACTATTTAAAGGCCATGGAAATGGCCCAGCTTCCAATCCGAGGATCAGGTAAATTAACCCCGGAAAAGCTAGACAAAATCTAGCAGACGCCAATGAGTAAATAGTGGTCAAAAGCGGAATTACCGCTGTCTGTTGGACGACCTGGTCTGAACAGCGTCCGACATGACAGTACTTGTGTGTAACATGTACACAAACAACTACTGAATGAGTATCCCCCTATACAAATCACTCCATGCTGTAAATACAGGGGTCTGTGGGAAAGTCAGGAAAGAGCAAGCAGATTTTCCGCCACAGTTGGTGTCCAGGCATTTGGCGAAGGGAACGTTATTCTGACTTGCAAGTGACCATCTTCTTGCAGTGAAGTGTAATTACAAGAAGGACGTCTACATGTTGGCCACACTGCATGTGAACACCCCTGTGACGGTCAGCAACAAAGGCACCACCAGTGACAAGCAAAAACCGGTCTGCATAACAGACTATAATAAATTTATGGGAGACGTTGACTTATATGGTGAAGCCAGGGCTGTATTTGGCCTTCATGCTGCACTAGGCACTTTTTGTGCCCCTTACTGACGTCACACACTAAGTCTGTGCACACGACATCTATATAAGGCAGATCTACTCTGTAAAGCGCTTTAAAACGGGCTAGTTAAACACTAAAAGAATGAACGTTTGCACTTGCTGCTCACAGGTTGTCTTTTGAGCGTTTTTTTTAACACCTTCAGCTATTCAAAGTCATCAAGAGATTACAATAGGTGACCTAACCATTGCTTCAGTGAGGAGAGGCCTAGTGAAATAGAGACATGCTGTCTGCTCATTCACCCCTCCTCTTTACTGAAGGTGTTCAAAGTGAAGCCAAGAGCAGACAGGTAGCAGGTGTCAGAGCGAGCCTGCAGCCACATTGTGTGCACCCACACTGACACTTGGAGCGCGCTGCTGCACTCATCCAGTGTCGCTGGTTTCAGATTTGCGTCCTCCATATAATATAATGTGCCCCATAGTCCTCCATATAGTATAATACACTCCCCATAGTCCTACATATAGTATAATACACTCCCTATAGTCCTCCATATATTAAAATACACTCCTCAGTCCTCCATATAGTATTATACACTCCTCATAGTCCTCCATATAGTATAAGACACTCCTCAGTCCTCCATATAGTATAAGACACTCCTTATAGTCCTCCATATATTAAAAAACATTCCTCAGTCCTCCATATAGTATAATACACTCCTCAGTCCTCCATATAGTATAATTCACTCCGCATAGTCCTCCATATATTAAAATACACTGCTCAGACCTCCATATAGTATCATGCACTCATCATAGTGCTCCATATAGTATAATGCACCGCCATAGTCATCCACGTGTACAATTCACTTCCCATAGCATAATGCGCCCCACAGTTCTTCATATAGTATAATGTATTCCCCATAGTCCTTAATACAGTATAATGCAGCCCACATATAGCATAATGCTGCCACCCCACAGAATATAATGTAGCCCCCTGAGTATAATGAAGCCCCGCCATACAATATAATGTAACCCCCATAGAATATAATGCTGCCCCCTCCTATAGTATAATGCAGCCTCCCATAGAATATAATGTAGCCCCTCCATAGAATACAATGTAGACCTCCTCATATAGTATAATGCAGCCCCCATAGAATATAATGTAGCCCACTCATAGAGTATGATGCAATCACCCCTCATAGAATATAATAAATTTAATACATAGAATATAATGTAGCCCCCCATAGAATATAATACAGCCCACCTCCCCATAGAATATAATGTAGCTCCATAAAAGAGTATGATGCAATCCTCCCTCATAGAATATAATACAGCCCCCATAGAATAAAATGTAGCCCCCAAAGAATATAATACAGTCCCCCATAGAATATAATGTAGCCCCCTGTCAGCACTCTGAACATTTTTTATTACCTTTTTGTGCATTACTGCCCTTTTCCAAGATGGCATCTTTGGTCTCATGTGCACTGTGTCTTCCTGCTATAGAACTCCACCCCAGCCTTCAGTCTGTGCTAGAGTATTCTGCCTTGCATCCAGCTCCTGACCTCTGGTGAATCCCTGGCTATGTTCCTGCTCCTGTGAGCCTGTGGGGTTGTCCTGCTACTCTGCTCTGAGTTCCTGCTGCATGCACCAGTTCCAGTAGTCCTCCTTCATCTGATGCTAGTGTTTACTTCCATCTACATTTGCTGGACATGTAAGCTGTTGCTGCTTTGCAAGAACCTGAGACTATTACCCAGACCTCCCTGTTTGAGCTAAGATATTATTTGAACTGCCTTATAAGCATATCTATCTGTGTTTTGGACTAAGTAAGGACTTATTCATGTCAAGTATCCTCAAGAATAATTGTGCTTCATAGACTTTCTGCGTGATTGCATTTTCCTCTGAAGTTTCCTATAGACTGCTGAGCTGCATTTGATATTTGCACCAAGTGTTGTGGACTTGAGTTTCTCTCTGCACCTAACCACAAGTAGAGAAAGCTGGAGACCAATACAAGGGGATCACCTCAAAGTAATAATAACTTTTATTGGATACAACAAAACATACAACATACAATTAAGACCATTTAAAAGTCATAGACATGACACATAACAACCCAAATAGCTTATAATAAAGCAGAGAGTCTCCCCTCCCCAAGTCCAAAATATAAATATACCTCTTGTCTATTAGTGGCAGTAGAACACATACCAATGCATGCCCTGATACATGTACACCACGTAAATCCAGTACACCGGTATAATAACCATTCAATGACTAGGCAATACTGAGTACAACCGGCTGTTCAATAAACAAAACATCACTTCAGGCATGTATATACTTAGCCAGTAGACCATGCATATGACAAGAGGCACACCAAATAAATCAGGAAGGGGGACCCGTGGAGATGCCCGACGCGTGTCGCCACCAGCAGGTGGCTTCGTCAGGGGCTGGGTATGTACAAGAACTTGTATCCTTTTATATTCATATAAGCTTGTTATGATATACAGCAGCTGTATCTGTTACCTTCACTGTGAGGCAGATCGGCAGACCATTTCCGGGACGCCGAGACACCATGTGTTTTGATAAACCACTCCCCCTCCCCAGTGATACATTGTAGTCCAATGCGCATGACCGGTACCGCTGCTATGCTGTATCTATTACCTTCAGTCTAAGAGCTATTTCCGGGATACCGAGATGACACGTTTCAAAATATCACGCCCCCCTCCTGATAACGGTGTATACTCCTGAACCAAAGAACTGTGTATATACAATCGCCGATAATTATGGCTCTATTAAGGTGCAAAGGATCCACGAAAGGCTCATATATAGGGAAATCAGCACTTATCGTGTCCCAAGATATACAATGATAGAACACATTTGTAGATGTTAAATCATATTGGCGAAGCGCCGCACATATTTATAACTTTTAACCACAAAATTTAGTGCTCTAGCGTGGTACGCCGTGCATAGATGAAAGCACGGAGCGTTAGGTATATCAATGTGTGCGCGCTTCTAACATATAAAAGAGTTATTTTTCAACACAAAGAGGTGAGTATGGGCGCATGCTGTAACAGACAGATGAACGACAGCCATCCGCCCTCAATGCGTCCGGAAACGCACTCGGTCAAACTCGCTCATAGGTAATAATTAGAATAAGGCGAACTTAATCGCTCTTTATACAGACTGAATGGGTTATTACAACCAGCAATAGCCACACCGATTTTTTCTAAAGATATACTATTACGTAAGTACACAAGAATCGCCAATGATCTGAACTGCGCATGCCCAAATAGGTGCAGGCTGGAAAGTAGTCAGCACAACCATTTATAGACAGAGAAAAACAAAATTAGGAATAATGAGGGTACATATACAATCCCAAATATGGGCCACACCTAAATTATACTCCCATGTTAACTAAATGGTGCCACCGAAGCACATTAAATTTTCTAACACCTTTTTCAATTGCAAATCTAAGAACTTGATTTATGGATTGGTCTGTGGGTGCCCGAAAATTTACGTTGGGCAAACTAGCCAGGAGCTCAGACGCAGGGTACAACAACACCTGTCTAATATTAAATTAGCCAAAGGTGATCTAGCCAAGGGTAAAAACCTAACCCCGGTAGCTGCCCATTTTTTACGGGTTCATGATGGATCCAGTAGGAGCTTGAGGGTGCTGGGTTTGGAATCGGTGCATACTAACATCAGAGGTGGAGATGTCACCCTTGAATTACTAAGGCAAGAATCGAAGTGGATTTTTAATCTACAGAGTCAGTCACCTAATGGTCTGAACGAAGATTTGCTTTTTACCGGTTTTTATAAACAAATTTGATGTATATTCTAACCCCCCCTTTTTTGATCTCATCCTCTTTCATTATTATTATTTTTTTTTTTTTTTTTTTTAGACTCCAGGTCCATCGTGTTTGTACTGAGTCATGTCTCGCATGATCTTCCCCTTATTACCGGATGGTAATGGAAGCCTTATATTTGAACGGGTGGCTGCACCAGAATATGAGGTTATGACTTTCTCTATCAACTACTGTGAAATACGTGGAGGATTAAATGGATATGTCAACCTGATAGCCACACATCACGTATGGCCCCGTTCACGGTGTCTATGTTTGGATTCCGTTTAGGACTTCATCAATCAAGCAATGGACTGCGTTTAAGGACTTTACATGTTACTGGGTCAACGGTGGACTTTGTATTACTTTCTTGAAACCCTCTTTGGTATATACTTTCGTGCTATCTATATGGGACACCCGTGGAGATGTTTTGAGGTGCGAGATGTCTATTGACGCTCAGCCTTTATGATACTCTTGGGATTCTTTCTGGATGTGTTCTATTACATCTGCAGTATAACACTGCGTTTGTCTGGTGATATGTCTGATTTACTTTCCATCCTCTATATTACTAAATAAATAGGTTGCTGCTACTCCTACTTTCCCGTTTTTTTACCTTTACCTTCGAGCATTGGGCATGGAATGTGCTTCGGTGGCACCATTTAGTTAACATGGGAGTATAATTTAGGTGTGGCCCATATTTGGGATTGTATATGTACCCTCATTATTCCTAATTTTGTTTTTCTCTGTCTATAAATGGTTGTGCTGACTACTTTCCAGCCTGCACCTATTTGGGCATGCGCAGTTCAGATCATTGGCGATTCTTGTGTACTTACGTAATAGTATATCTTTAGAAAAAATCGGTGTGGCTATTGCTGGTTGTAATAACCCATTCAGTCTGTATAAAGAGCGATTAAGTTCGCCTTATTCTAATTATTACCTATGAGCGAGTTTGACCGAGTGCGTTTCCGGACGCATTGAGGGCGGATGGCTGTCGTTCATCTGTCTGTTACAGCATGCGCCCATACTCACCTCTTTGTGTTGAAAAATAACTCTTTTATATGTTAGAAGCGCGCACACATTGATATACCTAACGCTCCGTGCTTTCATCTATGCACGGCGTACCACGCTAGAGCACTAAATTTTGTGGTTAAAAGTTATAAATATGTGCGGCGCTTCGCCAATATGATTTAACATCTACAAATGTGTTCTATCATTGTATATCTTGGGACACGATAAGTGCTGATTTCCCTATATATGAGCCTTTCGTGGATCCTTTGCACCTTAATAGAGCCATAATTATCGGCGATTGTATATACACAGTTCTTTGGTTCAGGAGTATACACCGTTATCAGGAGGGGGGCGTGATATTTTGAAACGTGTCATCTCGGTATCCCGGAAATAGCTCTTAGACTGAAGGTAATAGATACAGCATAGCAGCGGTACCGGTCATGCGCATTGGACTACAATGTATCACTGGGGAGGGGGAGTGGTTTATCAAAACACATGGTGTCTCGGCGTCCCGGAAATGGTCTGCCGATCTGCCTCACAGTGAAGGTAACAGATACAGCTGCTGTATATCATAACAAGCTTATATGAATATAAAAGGATACAAGTTCTTGTACATACCCAGCCCCTGACGAAGCCACCTGCTGGTGGCGACACGCGTCGGGCATCTCCACGGGTCCCCCTTCCTGATTTATTTGGTGTGCCTCTTGTCATATGCATGGTCTACTGGCTAAGTATATACATGCCTGAAGTGATGTTTTGTTTATTGAACAGCCGGTTGTACTCAGTATTGCCTAGTCATTGAATGGTTATTATACCGGTGAACTGGATTTACGTGGTGTACATGTATCAGGGCATGCATTGGTATGTGTTCTACTGCCACTAATAGACAAGAGGTATATTTATATTTTGGACTTGGGGAGGGGAGACTCTCTGCTTTATTATAAGCTATTTGGGTTGTTATGTGTCATGTCTATGACTTTTAAATGGTCTTAATTGTATGTTGTATGTTTTGTTGTATCCAATAAAAGTTATTATTACTTTGAGGTGATCCCCTTGTATTGGTCTCCAGCTTTCTCTACTTGTGGTTCTGTGTTTATATGGAGATCCAGGGTGTATCCCTATTCAAATTATTTGTGTGGTGCCCTCTCTAACATATGTGGGTTTCTCTCTGCACCTGTTTGAATCATCAAGTGATAATATAGACTTTACCACTTATAAAACTGTGTCCTGTAGTTGTCTTGTTCCATGCAAAGAGTCTCCTGAGTTATCCCCTATAATTATTACAGGATACTCTAGCCTAAAAAAAAGGAGACTGCTGGAACAATGACTGCAGAAAGCAGACTAGAACAGGTGTTTTCCATAATTAGATCACTGGAGAAAGATGTGGAAGGTCTTCAAAAGAAGTTTGGAAGCTTTGAACACAATCAACAAGTGTTTGGACAGACTTTGCAGGACTTAAGCACCCACATGGCAGCCCAGGAAAACAAACTTGCTTGCATAGAGTCCCAGTATGGACAGGCTTTTCAGGACATAAGCACGCAAATAGCTGCACAAGCGACTTTACCCTCTGGGCAACCGCCACCAGCTAGCCCACCTAAGTTGCCCCCATTCAGATTTAATGGTGATCGTGACAAATTTCGTGGCTTTGTGAATCAATGCATGCTATATTTTGATGTGCAGGCTGACCGTTTTCCTAATGATAGATCCAAAGTTTTGTGTGTAATAATGCTGCTGACCGCACGAGCGCTCGCCTGGGCGAATCTGATGATTGAGTCTCGTGACCCACGGTTAAATAGCTTGGATGATTTCTTGGCCGCTATGGCATTAATGTTTGATGATCCTAATCACCGTGCAACCGCTGAATCTGCTTTATTGTCTTTACGCCAGGCAAAACGTTCTGTTATTGAGTATGCTACTGAACTCAGGAGATTAGCGGTAGATACCAATTGGGACAGTTATGCACAATTGCCTATTTTTAAAAGGGGTCTGTCTAGTATTGTAAAAGATGAACTAGCTCGCTCTGAGTCACCACAAGAGCTAGAGACATTTATACAGCATTGAGTGCGCATTGACATTCGCCTTACTGAGCGTAGGCAGGAGAAGTTTGCTGCATATAACCGTATTTCTAACTTTTCCCTTCCTTCCAAAGAGCCTGCAGGTAAAACATCTCGGGAGGTGGAGGAGGTGCCCATGCAAATTGATTCTGTTCAGAGGCGCAAGATCAATGAGCGCTGGGAGCATCGCCTTCGTGAAAGTCTATGTTTCTACTGCGGCCAGTCTGACCACTTCTTGATCAATTGTCCTAAGTGTCCTAGAAGGCCTAACAAGGTGCTAGCAGCAGTAGGGGAGTATGACAACTGTGATGATGAATCTATCATCTCTGAATGTAGCCTGCCTTTAAACGCTGTATTCCATTCACTTTCTATGACTTCACCCCCCAAGGAGTTGAAGGAAAAGAACTCTCACTGTTCTCTCCCTATTAAGATCCTGTGTCCAGGACAGTGGATTTCCAGTGCAGCTATGATTGACTCTGGTGCAGGTGGCAATTTCATGGATATCGCATTTGCCAAGGAACATGGTATTGAAATTCAGCAAAGAGCCTCTCCAATTACCATAGAAACAGTGAATGGGTCACCTTTAATCTCTGGGCCTGTGGATCAGGAGATCGTACCCCTTGAAATTTTGTTGGAGCCTAATCATCAGGAGCAACTTTCTTTCTTGCTAATTTCTTCTCCTCATTTTCCTGTGATTTTAGGCATTCATTGGTTGAGTTCTCAGAACCCAATTATCAACTGGGAGACCAGGGAGATTATCTTTCCAACAAGGAGCAACTCAGCATTAACAGAAGCTGTCCCTGAGTCCACGGCTATGGAACCACATGTACAGGTATTTTATTTACCTCCAGCATATAAAGAGTTCTCTGACATCTGTGACAAGAAGAATGCAGATCAACTTCCTCCACACAGGCATTATGACTGTCCCATTGAGTTGCTTCCTGGGGCAGCTATTCCTTTTGGTAACGTATACCCTTTCGTGGCACCTGAGCTTCAAGCCTTAAAGGAGTATATTGATGAAAATCTGGCCAAAGGCTTCATACGTCCTTCTTCCTCACCAGCAGGGGCACCTATCTTTTTTGTAAAGAAGAAGTATGGGACCCTGAGACCCTGTGTTGACTATCGGGAACTCAATAAGGTAACCGTACGAAACCGTTACCCTTTGCCTCTGATTCCCGAATTACTGGAAAGAGTCCTCCATGCTAAGGTGTCCTCTAAACTGGATCTTCATGGGGCTTATAATTTGGTGCGTATTCGTCCAGGGGATGAGTGGAAGACAGAATTCAGATGCCGGTATGGACACTTTGAATCTCTTGTGATGCCCTTCAGGCTTTGTAACGCCCCTGCAACGTTTCAACACCTTGCTAATGGCATTTTCAGAGATTTGTTGGACCAGTTTGTAGTGATCTATTTGGACGATATACTAATCTTTTCTGACTCTCTACAGGAACATGAAGAACATGTCAAAACTGTTTTAAGACATCTGAAAGAGAACCATCTGTATATTAAGCCGGAGAAATGCGAGTTCCATCGTTCTGAGATACAGTTCTTAGGTTATATCATCTCTCCCCAGGGGCTGAACATGGAATCAGGGGAGATTCAGGCTCTCCATGACTGGCCGGTACCCAAGAACGTTAAGGAGGTCCAACGTTTTATTGGTTTTGCAAATTTCTACAGACGCTTCATTCAAAATTTTTCTGATATTGTCCGTCCCATTACTTCCTTGACAAAGAAGGAAAAGTCCTTTAAGTGGTCATCACAGGCTCAAGAAGCTTTTGATCGGCTTAAGATCTGTTTCACATCAGCACCGCTGTTGATACACCCAGATCCAACACTTTCTTTCATTGTGGAGGTGGACGCTTCTGATAATGCTTTGGGGGCTATTCTCTCCCAAAGAACTGGAGAGAAGGGTCTGCTATATCCTTGTGCTTTCTTTTCCCATAGACTAACCTCAGCAGAGAAGAATTAGGACGTGGGAGACAAGGAATTGCTGGCTATTATTGCGACTTTCAAAGAATGGAGGCATCATCTGCAAGGAGCTGCCCAACAGATCATAGTGCTAACTGACCATCGCAATTTAGAGTTCCTTAGATCCGCTAGATGTCTTTCTCCTCGTCAGGCTCGTTGGAACTTATTTTTAAATCAATTTATCTTTGTTATCTTGTACCGTCCAGGTTCTCGTAATGGGAAGGCTGATGCTTTATCCCGAATCCATGCTGCGGATTCCGTACCTGGAGCCCCGTCCAAGACCATTCTATCTGATGCCAATTTCATCGGAGTTATCCACGATCAGGACTTGTGGAAGGAGTGCAGGGAGGCCTATGACGGTGATGTATTTCTGGCCAACCCACCTGTGGATATTAATCTTGTCTTTAAGGGTGGCATGTGGTTCAGAGATCGACGTATATATATCCCTGAGGTCGTCCGTCTGCAGATCCTCAAGTTGGTACATGACTCCAAGTTGGCTGGTCACATGAGGGTACAGAAGACACAAGAGTTCCTGAGCCAATTCTTCTGGTGCCCAACTTGCCTGAAGGATACCAAGGACTATGTTCTCTCTTGCGAGGTATGTGCTCATTACAAGACTCCTCATGTGGCACCTACGGGTCTTCTACATCCATTTCCTGTTCCGTCCCGCCCTTGGGGGTCTATATCAATGGACTTTATTGTGGAGCTGCCTACATCGGGGGGCATGAGTACAATCATGGTGGTAGTTGATCGCCTGACTAAAGCTGCTCATTTTGTTCCATGCACCGGCCTCCCCTCAGCTAAAGATACAGTGAACTTGGTTATACAGAATGTCTTTCGGTTGCATGGGGTTCCGGATGAGATCATCTCTGACCGTGTAGTGCAGTTCACTTCAAGATTCTGGAAGGGGTTTTGCTCTGCACTCAATATTAATGTCTGTCTCTCTTCCACTTACCATCCCCAGACAAATGGTCAGACTGAGCGTACCAACCAGACGCTGGAACAATATCTAAGTTGCTATGTCACCCATCTCAAGGAAGATTGGTTGGAGTTGCTGCCGTTAGCCGAATTTTCATATAACAATTCTCAGAGCGCCTCCACTAAATTTACACCTTTCTTTGCCAATCTGGGTTATCATCCGTGTATCTTACCTAGGTCTCCAATTAATTCTCTGGTTCCGGCAGTGGAGGAAAGGCTGACTGCGATGAGGCAAAATCTGGAGGTTCTGAAGGAATCCCTGACCACAGCTCAAGAGATCGGCTAATAGATTCCGTAAACCTGCACCCATCTTCAAGGTAGGAGATTCCGTGTGGTGAGCAACTAAGAATCTGAAGTTAAACGTTCCTTCACAAAAACTTGGACAGAAATTCATTGGCCCTTTCAAGATCAACGGTATTGTGAGCTCTGTGGCCTGCCGGCTGAAGCTGCCTAGGACTATGAAGATACACCCAGTTTTTCATGTATCTTTACTAAAGCCTGTATCTCCTAATACCTTCCAGGGACGTGTTGTGCCACCTCCGCAGCCTGTGGTGATTGATGGGCAAGAACAATTTGTGGTGAAGGAAATTATTGATTCCAGGATTCACAGGAATCGGCTCCAATATCTGATAAGATGGCAGGGATATCCCCCTGAGGAAGACTCTTGGGAACCTGTGGAAAACATCAATGCCCAACAGAAGATTTCTCGTTTTCATCAGAGATTCCCTGAGAAGCCAGGTCCAGGATCTTCCTGAGGCCACTTCTAAGGAGGGAGTAATGTCAGGACTCTGAACATTTTTTTTCTTTTGTGCATTACTGCCCTTTTCCAAGATGGCGTCTTTGGTCTCATGTGCACTGTGTCTTCCTGCTATAAAACTCCTCCCCAGCCTTCAGTCTGTGCTAGAGTATTCTGCCTTGCATCCAGCTCCTGACCTCTGATTACTCCCTGTCTATATACCTGCTCTTGTGAACCTGTGTGGTGATCCTGCTACTCTGCTCTGAGTTCCTGCTGCAAACACCAGTTTCCAGTAATCCTCCTTCATCTGCTGCTTGTGTTTACTTCCGTCTGCATTTGCTGGACATGTAAGCTGTTTCTGCTCTGCAAAGACCTGAGACTATTACCCAGGCCTCCCTGGTTGAGGTAAGATATGATTTGAACTGCCTTATAAGCTTATCTATCTGTGTTTGGACTAAGACAAGGATTTATTCGTGTCAAGTATCCTCAAAAATAACTGTGCTTCATAGGCTTTCTGCTTGATTGCATTTTCCTCTGAAGTTTCCTATAGACTGCTAAGCTGCGTTTAATATTTACACCAAGTGTTGTGGACTTGAGTTTCTCTCTGCACCTGTTTGAATCACCGTGTGATAATATAGACTTTACCACTTATAAAACTGAATCCTGTAGTTGTCTTGTTCCATGCAAAGAGTCTCCTGAGTTATCCCCTATAATTATTACAGACTAGTGCAGATTTATTTTTCCGGTTCACAGAATTCACCCAAACCTGAGGATCGCAGGTCGCATTCACTACCTTCTAATTAATAATAATAATAATTGTCACAGTGTGACCTGACCCAACGGGTGGTCGATTAACGGATGGCACAAGTCACAAACAACGGGAAGGAAAAGGTGAGAGGAAGGCCCTACACGTAGGGAATGGGGAATGGCCACCACCTGAGCTCAAACCTGAGCCTGTCCCTGCACTCCCCTAATGCCCTATGCGGGTCCTTCCCCCAGCCATCATCAGTATACCTCGTCCCTAGTTGTCACCTATTACTGCCCTTGCTAGTGCACTGGCTGGCAATGAGAACTAGCCTCACCTCTGCAGATAATACACACAGGGGGAAGTGACAAACGCCAAAGACACAAGGTGAAAAAAACACTACACTTAGCTTATGAACAATGCTGCTAAGCTCCACACCGCAGATAACAGCAGCAACTGGACTCCAATAACCTGACGTGGCTAACACCAGGGAGCTGCTCCTGCTAGGCTAGTCTCCAGAAAGAAACTATCATCATTCATCTGATGCAGGTGACTTTGTAAAGCAGAGGTCTCAAACTGCATTCCTCGAGGGCTGCAACAGGTCATGTTTTCAGGATTTCCTTGTACTGCACAGGTGATAATTTAATCACCTGCACAGAATGATTCCAGTGCCTTGTGCAATGCTAAGGAAATCTTGAAAACAGCATGGTTTGAGGCCCTCCAGGAATGCAGTTTGAGACCCCTGTTGTAAAGGATGATGGGAGTGTTCACCGCCTGCATCAGCTGACCCAGTATCTCTGCAGTAACATCAGATTGCGGGGGGGGGGGGGGGTTATTGAAACTTACATTAACCCCTGATGGTCTGTAAGAAAGCAGGCACGTGGGATGCAGTGACGGACAGGAGGCAGAGCAAGGGTTAACAGGTTTAATAACAGGGAAATACTCCACGCAGGGAGGTCAAGGGTAAAACAGGGGTATTGCGGGTAATGTGGGATAGGGAGTATGCAATTTGGGGGTAATGTGTAGGCAAAAGTAGGGCAACAGCAGTGTCTCATCTTCTGGCTTCAGTGGTCAGTCTCCGCTACCTTCCACTGAGCCCTAGTCCATATGCTGCAGTTACTATCAAGAATGCGGGTAACAGTTACGTATGAGCCCAGCGTAGCTCTGCAAATTTACACTGGCAAAAGCTCAGGGTCTCCCGTGAGCGGGAAAGTTTGAGCTGATCAGATAGATTACACAAGTCTCTCCAGTACTCAAGTCTCTCTCTGCGGCATGTGCACTGTACTCACAGTCATGAAGCACATGGCACCTCGGTCTCTGTCAGCTATTTGGCGCACTGCATTCTCCTTTCTATGCTGTGCGCTGCCTGTTCCTGCCAAGATTGTAGCGCTGACAACCACTGGTGCGCTGCTTCTCTGGCAGGGTGCTGCACCAGATTTAACTCTGGCGGCACACACACAGTACTCACTAGCCTGAAATGTTCCACATCTCGCTCCGTGGTGACCAACGGGCACCCTGCACCTTTCTCCTCACAGTCTCTGTCAGCAGTGGTGGTGACGGTGATTGGGCACGGGCCTGCGCTGTACGAATGCTCTAGGACCACAGTACTCACTGGTCCCAGCTATTAGCGGCGGGAGATAGCGGACGCTGGCCTGCACTGTGTTAGTGCTCCCCGAACAGAGCACTCCTCTCTCTGGCTGGCTGCTGTTGCTAGACACACAGCTCCCCTCAGGGCAGCAATCCCTGTCCTGCTGGTCTGCTCGGTGTGCACGGCTCTGCTCTCTGTGAACGGCTCTGCTCTGCAGCGGCTCTCTCTATGCCACCTCTCGCAGTGCCGGTACTTTGTGATGCGGGAAGTGCACATTGCACTGCATTCGCGCCCAACTGACCTGCTTTGCGCTCTTTTCACTCCTATACCCCTGCTGCTGCGCCCACTTTTCTCTTATCTCTCCCCACCCTCCTGGGTCTGCAGGAAGGTCCCACTGGCTCCTGCTTCCCCCAGGCATGCAGGTACCCGTGGTCCGGTCATCCCCCTTACAGGTCCAAAAGGAAAAAAGGTTTAAACTGAGTGGAACCAGAGCTGCCACAAATCCAAAAATGGATCATGACACTAATACTCCATGTCTCTTGCCCTTTTTCCATGTAGTCTCTGCCCTTAAATGAGTTAAATAATAGAGAGAGTGACGTACAATATAAATAAGTGAGGGCACTCTCAAATGTACACAAGATGGCCCTCCAAAATTTCTAGAGAAGGGCGCTTCCAAACGTATGTTACAGGGCCACATGCGGGCTCTCACTAAACTCAGGTTTCCTGCCTACTGCAGGCCCTCTGAACATTTAAATTTAGGGCCGCAGAATCACATGGATATGGGGGAAGGGGGGAGGAGGAAGGTGAAGCTCAACGCTACAATGGGCACATTGTAAACTGCTATGGAATATGTATTCCACTATCTGAGTGTCAATGAGGGAGGGACCGCTCAAATGTATAAGTAACAGCAGTCCCTCCAAAACGCATGTTACAGGGCCACCTGAGGCCTCTCAGGTCAAAGATCAACATACCTACCGTTACGTTGTAGCTGCCTTTGTAAACTGCTGGGGAATAGCTAACTAAAACTGATGTATGGCAGAGGGACCTACAAAATGTATAAGTCAGGTCCCTCACAATTGTAGAAGGCGAAAAAAAACACAACAATACATGTGAGCAAATGCTAAAAGGGATATTTTTTGCTTCTCTGATTTATTAAGCCTTATATACAAGTGATTATGCAGGAAAAACTGTTTCTTAACCTTTTTGGTGTGTTAAATGCAATTTAGGTTAGGTTTGTTAGCTGTTCTTGTGTATCTGTAAAAGTGGTGTAATACCGCGACAAACTTATTCCCAGAAACCATATGTGAGTCAGAAATGCATGCATGCATATTCTCCAGGCTCTTCCCATTCTGTTTCATCCCTTTCCCATCCATTTCAGCCTTTTCCTCAGGCCCTCAGACCCCTTTGTAGCATAAAGTTACTCGTATTTCCCATTGACTTGCATTGTACTCGCTATTCGGAACTAATATGCGATTTTTACAAAGTACTCTTTATGAGTATAGCGATTACGAATATTACTGTACTCGCTCATCACTACTTTAACACCTTCCCGACATTCATCATACATGTACAGTGCGAGTCAGGAGCAGGTGCATGGAGCGGGCTCACAGGCTGAGCCCGCATTATAGAGCAGCATTATAGTGAAGGCTTAGTACAGTTGTCCAGTCTTATGCTAAAGGTCTGCAGTCACTCCATGACCACCCACTCTTATCGTCAACACCAGAGAATCCTCACAGCATGTGAGGCATGTGATGAAATGATTCAGAAGTTGTAGTCACATACAGTGACTGCAGAGTTTTAGCAAAAAGACAGGACAACCCCTTTAACAATGTGCGCCCATCAGCTAACATGTGACGTGCTCGCAAGGCCCTATTGATTTGTTATGACAACTTGAAGTCTGTTGAAGACCCCCATGGCTGCCATCACAGGGCTCTGTTGAAGCTCAGCTGTGTCTGGGCCTCAAAGAAGACTTTTGCTCTATCCTGCAGTACTGAGGTATTACAGTACATAGCACAAGAGATTAGACAAACACAGGTTTAGATCACCTAAGGGGGTTAATAAATACAGTAAAAAAAAAAAGTTAAACAATTATATTCATCTCTCATTTTCCCATCAAAAATATAGATAGTAAAAAATGGCAAATAAATCCACATATGCAACGCCGCCTCTATAAAAGTTCAATCTGTCAATGTATAAATTTAAAGTACTTCTCTAGAATTTCTTTTTTAGTGCAGTGCTTCAGTGGTGCCTCTAATCTAAGATTTTCACCTCAGTTTTTCAGTATTTCTAAGCCAAAACTGGGTGATAAACACAGAAATGGTGACGTATTTCTATTATACTTTTCCTCTGATTGTTCCTCTCCTGGTTTTGTCTTACAAATATTGATGTAAAATACTGACCAAATACTGAACGTGTGAACGTGGCCTTATACTTACCAGCAGGGCCGGACTGGCCATCTGGCAATTCTGACAAATGCCAGAAGGGCCTGTCTGCTCATGGGTTCATTATCTGCTCATTATCTGCTATGTTGTCAACAGAATCGGTGTTTCAAGACACCCATACTGTTAAGAGCTGTGACAAAGCACAAAGTCGCTGACTCCCTCACTTACCCCAACAGGCCTCGGGAATCATTGGAAATATTGGTCTTGTAGTAAATCTTGCTTTCCTCCACAGAGGGTAATATTAGTAATATATCTCATCTGGTTCTTTGGGACAGTGATAGCATTGACCTGTGTGATTTCAAATGCCAGGGCTGATTTTCAGTCCCAGTCCATTCCTCCTTACAAGCTGCTCTTTTCATCTGTTCCCAGTCAGTCTCCAGCAGTTTGTGATCTGCTGGATTGCTGTAGTGTTTGATGGCCGATCCAGAGGTCACTACTCACTGTAAGTTTGTGAGAGGTAGAAAAAGGACAGAATGAGTCTCCCGTAGACTTACACTGGGCCCTTCTGACTGGCACCTCTGACGTCCGGTCAGTCACAGAAGTTGTGGTCACAAGATAATGGACAGGAGCGGCAGCCGGAAGAGCTGAAGATGGCAACTGGTAAGTATAAGTCTAGCAGTGTTCCCCAACTCCAGTCCTCAAGAGCCACCAACAGGTCATGTTTTCAGGATTTCCTTAGTATTGCACAGGTGATAATTGCATCACCTGGACAGGCAAGCATTCAATCACCTGTGCAATACCAAGGAAATCCTGAAAACATGACCTGTTGGTGGCTCTTGAGGACCGGAGTTGGGGAACACTGGTCTAGAGGGAGGGAACTTACATTAGCAGCTCCACTCCAGTGCTGAAAGAAAAAATGCTAGAGTGGTGCCCTAACTAACCTGAAAGGTAAACAATGTAAAAAAATGTAAAGAAAAGCTGCAAAAAAAATACAGTAAGGAGTGATAAAAATGTCATATCTATTGCAAAATTGTATGAAAAATCATAGTTTTGCTCCACAAGAATATGGAATCACAAAGCTCCATTGATTGGAAAATAAAAATATTAAGCGTCTTTGGTAATGGTGACACAATAATAATAATAATAATAATAAAATATATTTATACTATACAAAAACAATTATTGGTCTAGATTAATGGTGGAGCGCCCCCACTGCCGCAGGGCCGAGGGGTACCCGGTACCGGGCCTCTGAGTCTCTGCTCTGGGGTTGTCACGGTGGCTAGACCCGGTCCGTGACCCTGCTGAAGGGCGTCCAATGAAAGGTGTGGATGGTGATGATGTTGTGGTGGTGCGGTGCAGGTCGCAGTAAATAACGAGGACACCAGGTTGCAGTCTCTTTACCTCTTTACTGAAGGCTTTGAGATAGTCAATCCAGAGCACTGTTAACAGGGCTGTCTCAGACCGGCCGGTCCAAAGGCACATTAGGAGTTCCCTTGACAGGTGAGAATCAGCGTCTACCTGCTAGCGCCTATGTGTTGTAGTCCTTCCCTGCTGAGCACCCCGGGATAGTCCTCACAACTGATTCTGTCTGCCTCTGATGTTCGTTCTCTCTCCGTCCCCCAGATGATATGGTTAGGACGCACCCGTATGACGGGGTAGGCCTGGAGTTCTTCCGGGACCCTAGAGTCGCCCCTCTCCCACAGCTGCCTCCGTTGTCTGCTTAGGTGTTTAAGTGAGACAGCAAACCTATAATTGGCTGTCCGGCCGTGGTTTGAAGTAATGCTTGTAGTCTCTTACTTGCTCGGCGTTCCGGCCACCGACTGTTTGCGCCTCAGAAGGATGTTGCCTCGCTCTTACAGCACGACTCCTTCTGGTCCTATCACCTCTCTCTGCTGTATTCCCGTTGCTCACTTGTTGCGTTGTTCTCTCAGGAGTCTGCCAGGATCCCCTCCCTGACAGGTCCTCTCTCTAGCTCTTCCCAGTTACTTCTCTCCCTGTCTTCCTGTCCAACCCCCAGTTTTACCAGAGTGTGAGGAGTGGCCTACTAGATAGAACCACTCCCCCCTAGTGGCCGGAGTGTGAAGTGTAGTGTGTGATACCTGGTCAGGTGAACTCCCTTAGTGCAATCAGATGCAACATCACTCCCCTTAGCGGCAGAGCGACGTTACTGCAACGACCAGGACTCTGGGGCGCTGCACTCCCCCCCGGTTAAATCCAGTACTCCCGGACTGGGAAAATAAGAACAACAATACATGTGAACAGAAAACACACAAAATTTTGAAATATCATAAACAATTAAACATAACAGTGCTTCCCTTTATGGGAGGTGAGGACTCTTGAACGTTGCAAAAGTTAGGTCATGCACAGTTTATGACTCTCAGTTCAGTGGTTGAAACAGCGGGGACCCTGGGTAAACAAAGGGGTCCCCTTTTAGAAGTTTTTGGAGCAATTCACTGTCCATTACTCCGTTGTCCATTTTAAAACCTGTAACAAAAGATATGCACACAACCAATTTTTACTAAATAGCAGCCCTCACTAATACCTCCAAGTTTTGTAGCGGAGAGGAGTTTGATTCTTGGTGCTGCATGTCGACCTTCGCAGTGTAGGGGTTGCTACTGGCCTAACAGGGCCCACTATGCTTGCTACCGCTGGTGTAGTGCACTGCCTTCTAGCTACACTTCTAGTGAGTCTGGGTAGCACTGGCAGGCTGGAGCTCTCAGGGCTGCTGCTACCAACAGTGGGTACGGCAGGCTAGCCGATAGCAGAGGGAGGATTTGCCAGTTCAACGGTCGGCACGGCATCTTCAGGTAGGGCTTGTTGAGGTTGCGGGGCCGGATGATCTGGTACCACCATTGGTTCTGGTGGGTTCGGCTGGTGGAATGTTAGAACAGGTACCAAGATGGCCTGATTTATCTTGAGTCCAGGACTGTGGAAAATCACCAAGGACAGTGTGGATAATCTTCTCCTTTTCTACAGGTGGGGAGGTTCCTGGATCCATTTCCCTCGCTCTCAGCTTATCAGGGCAGGCTTTAAGGTGGTCCCTGGATATCACCGTCGAGGTCTCCCCTCCATCCTTGCTGATGAGGCAAACCTTCGTGTTGTCGAAATCGGATGGCAGGACGGTATACGGTTCCGCTTCCCATTGGTCGTCGAGTTTGTGTAGCCTCCTCTTTCGTTTGAGTACGTGCTCACCAGGTGGCAAGGGAATTGCAGGGGCATGCTAGTTGTAGTCCCTTTCCTGTTTTTGCCTGGCCTGAGCAAGGCTTCTTTCCACGCACTTCTGTACCTTGCGGTACCTTTGCCGCCTCTCGGTATCCCAATCGGCATCCGGCGAGGTATCTTCGGGGGTTAGGACCCCCATGTCCAGATCAACGGGTAACTTGCTAGACCTTCCTCGCATCAGGTACGCTGGAGTGCAGTTGGTGGAATTTACTGGGATGTGATTATATATGTCCACCAAGTCAGGCAACTTCGTTGGCCACAGGCTCCATTCCTCTACGGGCAAGGTCTTTAGTAAGTCGATCACCACCTGGTTCATCTTTTCCCACATCCCATTGGTTTGGGGATGGTACGGTGTGGTTCTGATCTTCTTACACCCGTACAGTTGGCAGAACTCTTGGAACACTTCCGCTTCGAATGCTGGTCCCTGATCGGTCAGTACCTTCTCCGGGTAGCCATGGGGCCTACAAAAGTACTGCTGGAAAGCCTTGGCGGCCGTCCTGGCCGTTAGATCCTTGACAGGCACAACCACCAAAAATCTGGAGTAGTGATCAACGATGGTAAGAGCGTAGACATAGCCTGACCGGCTAGGTGTCAGCTTCACATGATCCAGCGCGACCAGTTCGAGCGGCCGCTTGGTGATGATAGGCTGCAAGGGAGCCCGTTGGCTGCCACGGTCCCTCCTGCGTAGGCTACATGGACCGCACTCTCGACACCACTTCTCAATGGCTCTCTTCATGCCAATCCAATAGAACCTCCCTCGGAGTAGCCTCTCCAGCTTCTTCCATCCGAAGTGTCCGGCTCCATCGTGGTAGGCTCCCAGAACCATGGGCGCATCTCGCCTTGGCACTACTATCTGCCATACCAATTCTTGAGTACGTGGGTCGATGCTTCTCCGGCACAGCTTGCCATCATGGATAAACAGTTTGCTTCTCCCCTTCCACAGCTGTTGGGTCTCCTGTGGATCATCTGGGCCGGGATGCAACCCTGCCTGCGTCAAGAGCTCTTTCACCCGACGGACCGCGGGGTCACCATCCTGGGTCTCCGCCCATCCGTGGTGGGGCAGGGGATTCAGCGTGACATCCGGTTGGTTCTTGTGCCTGTTCTTCACATGATGGGAGTTTTGAGCGGCTTTGGGGCGATGGAATGCAGGCAGCTCCACCTCTTCAAGTGCCTCTGGGTCTTCCCCCGTTTCTGGCAAATTGGGCATTCGGGACAAGGCATCGGCATTTTCATTCTTGCGTCCTGCCCGGTACTTGATGGTGAAGTCCTAGTTGGACAGCCGGGCCATTCACCGCTGTTCCAAGGCCCCGATTTTGGCGGTATCCAGATGCGTTAGCGGATTGTTATCCGTGAAGACGGTGAATTTCGCTGAGGCCAGGTAGTGTTTGAACCTCTCTGTCACTGCCCAGACGATGGCAAGGAATTCCAGCTTAAAGGAACTGTAGTTGTCAGGGTTCCTTTCCATGGGACGAAGCTTCCTGCTGGCGTAAGCGATTACCCTCTCCTTGCCTTTCTGGACCTGGGACAGCATGGCCCCCAATCCTACATTGCTGGCATCCGTGTACAGCACAAACGGTTGGTCGTATTCGGGGTAGGCCAGTACCTCTTCTCCCGTCAGTGCCGACTTTAAGCAAGTGAAGGATCCCTCCAGCCCCTCGTTCCAATCGAACAGGGTGTTCCTCCCCTTGGTCTTCTTTGATTGGCCCACCAACAGGTCTTGCAAAGGCGCGGCCTTCTTGGTGAAGTCCTTAATGAACCTCCGGTAATAGCCTACCAGCCCGAGGAACTGCCGGACTTCGTGGAGGTTGCTGGGCTTTGGCCAGTCCTGGATCACCGTGACCTTGTCGGGGTCTGGGGCCACTCCTTCGGCGCTCACCACATGGCCCAGGTACTGCACTTTCAGCAGATGACATTTGGACGGTTTCACCTTTAAGCCAAAGTTAGACAGGGCTTCAAACACCTCAGCCAGGTGCTTCAGATGGTCTTCGTAGGTCTTAGAGAAGACAATAACATCATCCAAATACAGCAGTACGGTTTCAAAGTTCTTGTGCCCCTGGTAGCACTCCATCATCCTCTGGAACGTCCCCGGGGCATTGCACAATCCGAAGGGCATGTAGTTAAATTCGCAGAGACCCATTGGTGTCGTGAAGGCCGTCTTCTCTTTGTCCGCCTCCGCCACGGGAACCTGCCAGTACCCACTGGTGAGATCCAAGACAGAGAAGTAGTTAGCAGATTTTAAGGCAGCCAGAGACTCCTCTATCCTGGGCAGTGGGTATGCATCCTTATGTGTAATGCGATTCAACTGCCTGTAATCAACACACATCCTCATTGTACCATCCTTCTTTTTAACAAGGACTAATGGAGCTGCCCAGGGGCTACAACTGTCTCTCACCACCCCAGCCTCCTTCATTTCTCGCAACATGTCCTTGGCACACTGGTAATGAGCTGGGGGTACAGGGCGATATCTCTCTTTTATGGGTCGGTGATCTCCCGTGGGGATGTGATGTTGGATCCCTTTCACCTGTCCAAAATCTAAGGGGTGTTTGCTGAATACCTGCTCGTACTCGTGAACCACCCTGTAGGCCCCCTGTTTCTGATGGGATGGGGTGGAGTCAGTGCCCACATGCAATTCCCGACACCAATCTTTTGAGTGCCCTGCAGAACTGTTGTCCTCCGCCACGTTTGACGGGACCAAGGGTCCAGGTGTCTGTATCACACTATTATTGACAGCGAACAGTTTGGCGAGCGTGGCATACTTGGCGAGGTGGACCTCTTCCTCCCCACAATTGAGGACATGTACGGGCACCCTCCCCTGGCGGACGTCGACCACCCCCCGGGCTGTCAGGATAGTAGGCCTATTGTCTGAATATACGGGTTCTACCAAGGCCTGGTAGTCCTTACCCCTGAGGCCTATGGCTGCCCGACACCATATTAACATCTCACTCCTGGGGGGTATCGCGATGGGGTTTGAATCACTCACAGTGACACGACCAATCTCATCACCTGTCAGCTCTACCTGCTGTCTCTGCATCAGAGCTCTGATTTCTTTTTGCAGGGCGCGTTGTTCACTGTGGCCAGCGGTTTCTGCTACCTGTTGCAACAAAACAGTAACTTCTGCAAGACAATTTTCTATAACATTAGTACCGATAGTCATCATGGGATTACATTCTCAGCGATCAATATCAACAATCACAATCCCTTGGGCTTTCAATTCCACCCGCCCCACCTTGATGGTGACCTCTTTATACCCCACTTGTGGCAACGGCTGACCATTACTGGCTATTATGGTGAAATCATCATCAGGGCCACGAGTAATATCGGTGTCCTCCCAATACCGTTTATAAAGCATGTAAGGCATAGTCGTCACCTGAGAACCGGTGTCCAGCAAAGCGTTCATGGGGATGCCGTCAACCACTACAGGAAGAACTGGTCGCCCTCCAATGTATTTGGCTCTCTAATGCTGCGGGCCTGACCGTCCTACTCCTGGGGGTTGGCCCTTTGCCCCAGGGGTTGCTCGTTTAAAGGACAGTACCTTGCAAGGTGGCCCACCTGATGACAGCGGCGGCAGATGGGTCGTCCGTCCCGATGGAAGCGATCGTCGTCCCGGCCTCTGGTCGGCGGAGTCCTCCTCTGTCGCATCCAAGGGACATCCTCTGGTCTGGAGGCCAGCTGGATCTTCTCCTTGGGGGCCTCCTGTAAGGACTGCACCGTCTGGGCCAGGGCAGCAACGCTCTTGGTCAGCTCCTGCATCTGGAGGCGGAGTCCTGCAGGGGAGTCGTCCTCTAGGCTCTGGGCATCGGCCTCGGCGGCGACTGGGGCATCCGACGCCACCTCCTGGTGGTATGTGAGAGCGGGACGCCTAGGAGGCGCTGCACAGCTGGGCTGTCGCTCCTGCAACGCCTGGATAGCTTTAACCTTGAATTGCGCAAAAGTCAAGTCTGAATTTTGCATGGCCAGGAAGTGCAATTCGCCCCGTTGGTGACTGCACAGGAGCCCCTCAATGAACCGCTCCTTCAGGAGTTTATCCTCATCATGCATGCTGTCGGGGTCATTCTGCTTAATGGCCCGCAGCACCTCCTGGAGATTAAGGGCATAGTCCCGTAAGCTATCCTGCGGTCTCTGTTTGCATCCATAGAAAGTCAGTTTAATTTCTGTAGCAGTGCGGGTATCGAAGCTTAAGTTTAAGCTTTGCAAAAACCTGCTGTGCAGTTCCCTTATCCGCGGCGAGCCAGGACTTCACTTCTCTCAGAGCCGCCCCGAAGAGTTGGCCGATTATCATATGAACCTTCTGAGGCTCCGTCAGGGGATAGAACTCGAGCAGACTGCAGATTCCTTCTTTAAAATCAGTTAATGTGTGCGACTCCCCGGAGTATCGCGGGAGCCAGGCCGCTCCGGGCAGGTACGGCATAGAGAAGGGCATTATAGCCTTTGTGGTAGCGGCAGTGTCCGACTGGCTGATGGGGGCAGCGGGCTCTGCGGCCACCGGTGGTGGTATTAGGGCCGTGGCTACGTCCGCTACGGGGACCGGAGCTGCCTCTGTGTCCATGGCTGCGACCACCGCCTCCGCTCCCCCTGACTCAGACATGGCTGTCCCTTCCTCCCACTAACCGGCTGGAGGTCGGAGTTCCTCTTCCGGGGTTGGCACTTTAACGCGCTTTCTCGTTCCGCGCTTCTTTTTGACCGGTTCCGCCCACAAAGCTAAGGCTCCTCCCTCCGTGCGCGGCGATGGCAAATTGAGGCGGGAACTCTTGGCGGCAATAACAATGCACAGTCTTTGCAATAAGTCACAGTCCAAGCACAATAAATCACAGTTCCAAGGCACACATGACCTGTTTCTTCAGGCTTAAGTAGATCCTGTTCGTGACGCCAAGTTGGAGCGCCCCCACTGCCGCAGGGCCGAGGGGTACCCGGTACCGGGCCTCTGAGTCTCTGCTCTGGGGTTGTCACGGTGGCTAGACCCAGTCCGTGACCCTGCTGAGGGGCGTCCAATGAAAGGTGTGGATGGTGATGTTGTTGTGGTGGTGCGGTGCAGGTCGCAGTAAATAACGAGGACACCAGGTTGCAGTCTCTTTACCTCTTTACTGAAGGCTTCAAGATAGTCAATCCAGAGCACTGTTAACAGGGCTGTCTGAGACCGGCCGGTCCAAAGGCACATTAGGAGTTCCCTTGACAGGTGAGAATCAGCGTCTACCTGCTAGCGCCTATGTGTTGTAGTCCTTCCCTGCTGAGCACCCCGGGATAGTCCTCACAACTGATTCTGTCTGCCTCTGATGTTCGTTCTCTCTCCGTCCCCCAGATGATATGGTTAGGACGCACCCGTATGACGGGGTAGGCCTGGAGTTCTTCCGGGACCCTAGAGTCGCCCCTCTCCCACAGCTGCTTCCGTTGTCTGCTTAGGTGTTTAAGTGAGACAGCCAACCTATAATTGGCTGTCCGGCCGTGGTTTGAAGTAATGCTTGTAGTCTCTTACTTGCTCGGCGTTCCGGCCACCAACTGTTTGCGCCTCAGAAGGATGTTGCCTCGCTCTTACAGCACGACTCCTTCTGGTCCTATCGCCTCTCTCTGCTGTATTCCCGTTGCTCACTTGTTGCGTTGTTCTCTCAGGAGTCTGCCAGGATCCCCTCCCTGACAGGTCCTCTCTCTAGCTCTTCCCAGTTACTTCTCTCCCTGTCTTCCTGTCCAACCCCCAGTTTTGCCAGAGTGTGAGGAGTGGCCTACTAGATAGAACCACCCCCCCTGGTGGCCGGAGTGTGAAGTGTAGTGTGTGATACCTGGTCAGGTGAACTCCCTTAGTGCAATCAGACGCAACATCACTCCCCTTAGCGGCAGAGCGACGTTACTGCAACGACCAGGACTCTGGGGCGCTGCAATGGCACTTCCAAAAATATATATAATCCTATAAGCACAAGGAAGCCAATGCCAAAAGTAATATTAAAACATTTTTTACATTCTTTATTAAACATATAGTATACAAATAGATTTAAAACAATTGGGGATACAAATACAAAAATAGCTGCATACATAGGCGTATACACAATGTTCCAAATTATTATGCAAATGACATTTTTCTTGGATTTTACTAAATGGTCGGTGCAAATGACAGTCAGTCTAATAAAAGTCATCACCCGTTAGAGTATACATCGAATTTTATTGAAGAAACCTTCCAATAGGGTTGAGCGAAACGGGTTGGCCATTTTCAGAAGTCGCCGACTTTTGGCAAAGTCGGGTTTCATGAAACCCGACCCGACCCCTGTGTGGGGTCGGCCATGAGGTCGGCGATCTTCTGAATCTGGTATCGGAATTCCGATACCGAGTTCCGATATGTTTGCGATATCGGGAATCGGTATCGGAATCCATATTTAAGTGTAAAATAAAGAATCAAAATTAAAAATATTGATATACTCACCCTCGGACGCGCCCTGGTACTAACCGGCAGCCTTCCTTCCTAAGAATGAGCGCGTGAATAACCTGCGGTGATGTCGCGGCTTGTGATTGGTCGCGTGAGCGGTCACATGGGCGGTCACGCGACCAATCACAAGCAGTGACGTCATCTAAGGTCCTTCACTCGCTCATTCTTAGGAAGGAAGGCTGCCGGAAAGAAGCAGGGTGCGTCCGAGGGTGAGTATATACCTAATAGGAATATACTCACCCTCGGACGCGCCCTGCTTCTTTGCGGCAGCCTTCCTTACTAAGAATGAGCGCGTGAAGGACCTTAGATGATGTCGCGGCTTGTGATTGGTCGCGTGACCGCCCATGTGACCACTCACACGACCAATCACAAGCCGTGACGTCATCTAAGGTCCTTCACTCGCTCATTCTTAGGAAGGAAGGCTGCCGGAAAGAAGCAGGGCGCGTCCGAGGGTGAGTATATACCTAATAGGAATATACTCACCCTCTGACGCGCCCTGCTTCTTTCCGGCAGCCTTCCTTCCTAAGAATGAGCGCGTGAAGGACCTTAGATGATGTCGCGGCTTGTGATTGGTCGCGTGACCGCCCATGTGACCACTCACACGACCAATCACAAGCCGTGACGTCATCTAAGGTCCTTCACTCGCTCATTCTTAGGAAGGAAGGCTGCCGGAAAGAAGCAGGGCGCGTCCGAGGGTGAGTATATACCTAATAGGAATATACTCACCCTCTGACGCGCCCTGCTTCTTTCCGGCAGCCTTCCTTCCTAAGAATGAGCGCGTGAAGGACCTTAGATGATGTCGCGGCTTGTGATTGGTCGCGTGACCGCCCATGTGACCACTCACACGACCAATCACAAGCCGCGACGTCACCGCAGGTCATTCACGCGCTCATTCTTAGGAAGGAAGGCTGCCGGTTAGTACCAGGGCGCGTCCGAGGGTGAGTATATCAATATTTTTTATTTTGATTCTTTATTTTACACATTAATATAGATCCCAGGGCCTGAAGGAGAGTTTCCTCTCCTTCAGACCCTGGGAACCATAGTATCCCATTGCACTGCATTGGGTTTCGTGTTTCGGACGACCCCGACCCCGACTTTTTTATAGGATCGGCCGATTTCACTCGACCCGACTTTTGAGAAAGTCGGGTTTCGTGAAACCCGACCCGATCCTATAAAAATAAAAGTCGCTCAACCCTACCTTCCAATGATAACAGTATAATCTCCAAAATGAATAAAACCTCAAAATGCATTGTTCCAAACTATTAGGCACAGTAGAATTACTAAACATTTGATATGTTTTAAAGAACTGAAAATGCTCATTTGTGGAATTTGCAGCATTAGGAGGTCACATTCACTGAACAAAAAAAGCTATTTAACTCCAAAACATCCTAACAGGCCAAGTTACATGTTAACGTAGGAACCCTTCTTTGATATCACATTCACAATTCTTGCATCCATTGAACTTGTGAGTTTTTGGAGAGTTTCTGCTTGTATTTCTTTGCATGAAGTCAGAATAGCCTCCCAGAGCTGCTGTTTTGATGTGAACTGCCTCCCACCCTCATAGATCTTTTGCTTGATGATACTCCAAAGGTTCTCTATAGGGTTGAGGTCAGGGGAAGATGGTGGCCACACCATGAGTTTATCTCCTTTTATGCCCATAGCAGCCAATGACTCAGAGGTATTTTTTGCAGCATGAGATGGTGCATTGTCATGCATGAAGATGATTTTGCTCCTGAAGGCATGATTCTGCTTTTTATAACATGGAAGAAAGTTGTCAGTCAGAAACTCTGTATACTTTGCAAAGGTCATTTTCACACCTTCAGGAACCTTAAAGGGCCCTACCAGCTGTTTCCCCATGATTCCAGCCCAAAACATGACTCATCCACCTCCTAGCTGATGTCACAGCCTTGTTGGGACATGGTGGTCATCCACCAACCATCCACTACTCCTACTCCATCCATCTGGACCATCCAGGGTTGCTTGACACTCTGTAATAATTATAGGGGATAACTCAGGAGACTCTTTGCGTGGAACAAGACAACTACAGGACACAGTTTTATAAGTGGTAAAGTCTATATTATCACACGGTGATTCAAACAGGTGCAGAGAGAAACTCAAGTCCACAACACTTGGTGTAAATATTAAACGCAGCTTAGCAGTCTATAGGGAACTTCAGAGGAAAATGCAATCAAGCAGAAAGTTTATGAAGCACAGTTATTCTTGAGGATACTTGACACGAATAAATCCTTGTCTTAGTCCAAACACAGATAGATAAGCTTATAAGGCAGTTCAAATCATATCTTAGCTCAACCAGGGAGGCCTGGTTAATAGTCTCAGGTTTTTGCAGAGCAGAAACAGCTTACATGTGCAGCAAATGTAGATGGAAGTAAACACGAGCAGCAGATGAAGGAAATTACTGGAAACTGGTATATGCAGCAGGAACTCAGAGCAGAGTAGCAGGATCACCACACAGGTTCACAGGAGCAGGTATATAGACATGGAGTAATCAGAGGTCAGGAGCTGGATGCAAGGCAGAATACTCTAGCACAGACTGAAGGCTGGTGTGGAGTTTTATAGCAGGAAGACACAGTGCACATGAGACCAAAGATGCCATCTTGGAAAAGGGCAGTAATGCACAAAAGGTAAAAAATGTTCAGAGTCCTGACACACTCATCAGTAAACAAGACTGTTTGAAAATTAGTCTTCATGTTTGTCTGGGCCCACTGCAACCGTTTCTGCTTGTGAACACTGTTTAGGGGTGGCCAAATAGTAGGTTTATGAACCACAGCCAGCCTTTGAAGGATCCTACACCTTGAGTTTCGAGGGACTCCAGAGGCACCAGCAGCTTCAAATATCTGTTTGCTGCTTTGTAATAGTATTTTGCCAGCTGCTCTCTTAATCCAATGAATTTGTCTGGCAGAACCATTCCTCATTATGCCTTTATCTGCATGAAATCTGTCTGTGCTCTGTTTCAGTCACAAATCTCTTCACAGTATGATGATCACTCTTAAGTTTTTGTGAAACATCTAATGTTTTCATACCTTGTCCAAGGCATTGCACTATTTAATGCTTTCAGCAGCAGAGAGATACTTTTTATTTCCCATATTGCTTGAAACCTGTGGCCTGCTTAATAATGTGGAACATCATTTTTAAGTAGTTTTCCTTTAATTAGAGTCACCTGGAAAACTAATTATCACATGTGTTTAAGATTGATTTCAGTGATCCATTGAGCCCTGAGACACAATACTATCCACGAGTTTATTTGAAAAACAAAACAATTAAATCTTTATGACACTTAAATCCAATATGCATAATAATTTGGAACACAGTGTATATTATATCGAATAGAGTGATTCATTCATAATATTCCTATTCCATTTGGAAAAATTGATCCATGTTTAAAATAGAATTAAATAAATAGAAGTAACATGATTATGCTTGAATAGCTCAGTGGCTTATTAGTTTTCACGGACATAGTAAAGTGCAAAGTGCTTAATAAAAATCAGATTTATGGCTGAGATTTGTGACAGAAAGTCATTTAGTAGTACAACAAAGTAGCATAATAGGAATACATATGGAAATATGTGGGTAGCAAGGAAAGGAGGAAATAAAACTCATAAAAGTGAGATATACATGGATGCAGCACCAAGCCCCGACCCCCGTTTTGCATTAGGTTCTTCCTGTGGGGTTGTTTCTATTCTGAATAGGTGAAAGTGCGGTCCTTTTATGCCATATTACATCAGTGGTGGCAGCGGCATGGTTGCGGCACTTCCGTCAACGAGACCGGATGTGATGTCACTGTAGATCAGCAACTCATGTCACAGGTCCACTCACCATCCAACGCGTCAGACAATGGGGGGGAGCCAGCGATGGATCGGACGCGTCTACACGGTGACACACACATCGGAAGTCTGGGGTAGCGCACACCACTAGGGGAGGATGGTCTTAGTGAAGTATGTTATTGACTTTGCTTACTATTCAGGAGTGTGTGGAATGTATGCGATCACTGTGGAGAGTGATATGTGGCTCATATCACGAGTCACTGTACTCCTCCATCCAGCACAGTGATGGAATCCAAGCAGCCAAAATATTCCTGACCATGACAGCCCATAGTACTGATTTAATCAGATTCTTGATCACCCTTCTTCAATTTGTATTGAAACATTTTTTTTTAAATTTTAAAGAGACAATCTATTTACAAAATCAGGGAACAGTTATGGGGGCAGCTTTTGCCCCTTCTTATGTAAATCTGTTTTCAGGCATGTGGGAGAGATCTATTTTTTTCACCAACCCCATAGCATTAATAGAGAAGGTCCTGTTCTGGGTGCGCTTCATTGATTACATCTTTATGATTTGACAAGGCTCAGAACAGGATCTCACATCCTTGGAGATTCTAGACAACAACAAGATGAATATTAAATTTACATGCAAGTACATCCAGAGTAACATTGAATTTTTGGATGTTTTAATCTCTGAAGGAGCAAGTGATCACATTGAAATGGATGTGTACCGCAAAGACACAGCCGTAAATTCATTATTACACGCATCTTCGTCACATCCTCGGCCACTGATAAATGGCATACCAGAAGGCCAATTCATAAGAAGCAGAAGAATCGGCTCTAATGATAAATTTTTCCATGAACAGGCAAAAGCTCTTTCAACAAGATTTGAGGACAGAGACAACTCCAAGCGGAGCATGGGAAGAGGTCTGAAAAGAGCATCATTGGCTAAAAGAGATTTATTACAACCAAAGGTGAAATCTTCAACAGAACAGAAGGTGAGATTTATTCTACATACAGCAAAAAATGGTCTGATATGAGGCACGCACTAGAAAAATATTGGCCTTTGCTCAAGCAGATCAAACTTTGTCGAAGTATCTTAACAACCAACCATCAATCACATACAAAAGGTAGCATAACTTCAGGGATCTATTCATCCGTAGCTACTACACAGGACCAAATGTGGAAAGAACATTTGGATCCAAAGGTCCAAAATGGGGAATTTGTGCGCTTCCCCAAACTCCCGGTGTGTGGGTCTCTGTGGAGACACGTCCGAGACGTCACTGGCTCAGGCCCCTGTCTGACACATCAGACGGGGGAGGGGATCTGTGACGTGAGACAGTGATTTGCAGTGACATTACGTCCGGTCTCATCTGCGGAAGCACCTCAACCATGCCGCTGCCACCACTGATGTAATATGGCATAAAAGGACCGCACTTTCACCCATTCATAACACAAACAACCCCCCAGGAAGAAGCTAATGCAAAACACGCGTCGGGGCTCCGTGCTGCATCCCCAGGTTATGTATATCTCACTTATATGAGTTTTCATTCCTCCTTCCTTGCTACCCACATATTTCCATATGTATTCCTATTATGCTACTTTGTACTACTAAATGACTTTTTGGCACAACTCTCAGCCATAAAATCTGATTTCTATTAAGCACTTTGCACATTACTATGTCTGTGAAAACTAATAAGCCACTGAGCTATTCAGGCGTAATCATGTTAATGTAAACAATACACTCCCTGTCAGAAGTTATGTCGCTTATCCATGTTATGTAAATAAAAGCTTATAACCTGACGTTAAATTCATCCATTGGTTGTAGAAATTATTCTTTTGAAAGCTGAAACCCTCCGAAATGTGGTTTAGGTTAAGAAAATAAATTGGCATCAATGCAGAAATATTGATCAGTTAATGGACACAGAATGGTCAGATTTTGGCAAGACAAAAGTTTTGTTGCCCACAGAACGTAATGTGATATTCAAATAAATATTTAACTTAAAATACAAATATATGCTGCATAACATTGGTGAATGAAGTTGTGGTGCTATTAGAGTCATATTTAATATTTTGTGTGACTTCCATGAGCTTGAAGGACGGCATCCATGCGGTTCAACAATGATTCATATAATTTATTATTTAAGTCATCAGGAATAGCAAAGAATGCAGTCTTTCATGCCACCCAGAGTTCATCTAGATTCTTTGGTTTTGTCTTCCAAGCTTCCTCTTTCATCCTACCCCAAACATGCTCAATGATGTTCATATCTGGTGACTGGGCTGGCCAGTCCTTGAGCACCTTGATCTTTTTTGCCTGGAGGAACTTTGTTGCAGAGATGGGTGTATGAGATGGAGCACCATCCTGCTGCAGAATTTGATCCTTTTATGATTTGGAATATAAGAGGTAGCTAATACTTCTTGATATTTTAGGCTATTGATATTGCCTTCCACCTTGCAAATGTTTTGCACACCCCCATACTGAATGTAACCCCAGACCATATTCTTTCCACCACCAAAAGTAACTGTTTTCTGGGTGTATTTTGGATCTATACGGGCACCAGTAGGTCTCCTGCAGTATTTGCGGCGGCTGTGGTGTAATTCTACTGAAGATTCATCAGAGAAATCCACCTTCTGACACTTTTCCAGCATCCATCTGTTTAGCAGGCTGTGGGACTTTGCAAATGTTACATGGTTTTTTATTTGCCTTTTTCTTTAGTGCTTGCTTCTGGGCACTGATTCGACCATGGAGGCCATTTCGAGACAGAATCCTACAAACTGTTCTAGTTAACACAGGGACTTGAGGTGGCCAGGCCTGTTGGAGCTCTGCTGCAGTGGAAGAGGGGCTTGCTTTGGATTTTCTAACCAACAAACGTTCCTCCTCAGCAGTTGTCTTGCAAAGTCTGCCGGACCTGGGCTTGTCAAACACATCTCCAGTCTCTTCTAATCTTTTTTTAATTCTTTGTACTTGATACTGAGACACATTAAAGGTGCCAGCCAACTCTGCAGTGGATCTGGTCTTCAGCCTCTTGATAATCCAGGCTTTGGTCACAGGGTGGATTTTTGGCATGTTGTCAGAGCTCAAGTTGCAGTTCAAGTGAAGGTCTGGGGTGCTGGGTTTCGTTTTATACACACACACTAATTAACCGATCATTTACTGAGCACGGGTGAGGATGTAAACTAGGATTGGGTGTATTATATGACCAGGCGACAAAACTTTTGTCTTGCCAAAATCTAACCATTCTGTGTCCATTAACTGATCAATATAGCTGCATTGATGCCAATTTATTTTCTTAACCTAAACCACATTTCGGTGGGTTTCAGCTTCCAAAAGAATAATTTATACAACCAATGGATGAATTTAACGTCAGGTTATAAGCTTTTATTTACATAACATGGATAAGCGACATAACTTCTGTCAGGGAGTGTATATAGATTTACTGCAGGAATGCATCTTTTTATGCACAGTGACTCCTATGGGAATAACCTATATTATAAATTACTAATAAGGCTGGTCTAGCTATTCCACAGCTCCCATTTGACTCCCTGTTCATCCTTTCTGGCCCCCCTACTTCTATTTATTAATTATTTAATTCTATTTTTTTAAACATGGGTCAATTTTTCCAAACGGAATAGGAATGTTATACATGAATCACTCGATTTGATATCACATATACCCCCTGTGTATGCAGCTATTTTTTTATTTGTATCCCCAATTGTTTTAAATCTACTTGTATACTATATGTTTAATAAAGAATGTTAAAAAAAAAATCATATTACTTTTGGCATTGGCTTCCTTAAGCTTGTAGGATTATACAGTATATATTATACAGTATATTACAAATGTCTAATTTTTATTTTTACAACAAAAATATTTAAAGAATTGCACAAGTTTGATATCGCCATAATCTCCCTGATGAGACTATGCTATACATATAAGGGATGTGGGTGCTATCATACTATATAGAAGGGGCTATGGAGGTCATCATGCTACATGTAAGGGGCAGTGGAGCCATCATACTATATATCAAACAGTATATAGGGAGCTGTGGGGCCACAAAATAGTGTACAAAGTGGTGCGGGGGTTATCATAAAGCATATATTGGGTTGCGGGGGCCATTATACAGGATATAGTGAGTTATAGGGGTCATCATATAGTGCATAGGGAGCTGTGGTGACCAACCTTCATACAGTGCATAGAGAGCTGTGAGGAGCATCATAGAGCGCTGTGGAGACCATCATACAGTGCATAGAGATAACATAATAATATTATGTACTCGCTGTGTAGTGGTGATGGTAGTAGACATTGTGTAGCAGTTATTTTGTTTTTTTTATAGTAGTAATTTTGGTAATATTGGGCTTTATATTGTGTATTATATATTAGCAACAGTGGTATACTGTAATTATATATGTATAGATACTCTTCTAAGTGTTGAGGAGGTTGTATGAGGAAACATGTACTTTGGGGCTTGGGCGCCTGATCTTTTAGGACCCTAGTAACGCCCCTGCCTCTTACTATAGATTCTCTTATCTCTTTGAATCACAGACTTGGCCCTATCTTGGATTTCTTCATACCTACAAGACCGGACATTCACCGTTTCCCAGACATTCAAGATCTCCTTCTCTACTCCCCTCTTATCTCCTCTTCCCACAATCGCATACAAGATTTCTCCCACGCATCAGCCCTACTCTGAAACTCTCTACCCCAATAAGTCAGACTCTCACCTACCATGGAAACCTTCAAAAGGAATCTCAAGACCTACTCAAGAACTACTGCACAACCAGCTCTGCCCTCACCTACTATATCCTCACCCATCCCTTGTAGATTGTGAGCCCTTTCGGGCAGGGTCCTCTCTCCTATTGTACCAGTCGGGAATGTGTTGTTTAAGATCATTGTACTTGTTTTTTATTATGTATGCCCCTTTATGTAAAGTGCCATGGAAAAAATGGTGCTATCATAATAAATAATAATATATCTATATATTTATACTATATATATGTACTGATATATTTTTTGGGTGTTAGTCAAATAAATAGTATTGGTTAAGTACCACTGTATCCTCATTGTCTGCGCTGATGCATCCCAGTAACCTGCTCACAAAAGAACAAATTAAAACGGGATGGACTGAGAACTGTCTGGGTACATAAATCCTCTGATTTGATCATAGCAATAATTTCCAACCAGATACATGCAAAAAATTATATGCTTTGTAAACTACAAATAGCTTTTAATATCTTATTTTTATTGCAGGTCAATTGCTATTTCTGTGTCAAACCAGCCACAGTTAGAGGCGACACATTTGTTAATGTGATTCCTTGCTTTTAATGTGTCTTGACATTATTAAAAAGTGACATGTTGCCGTCTTTCTGCACATGCCGTCTCTATAAAAGGATTTCCAATACCATAGTTACTATCAGCATGAATTATAATATGAACCTGGCAGGATTTCAGTGGGAAGGGAGGCTTTGTAATGTATTTGGGTATCATGGCTTCTGAGAAAGTTATACTTGAAAGTTCTTCCTTTGATAAAATATACTGTTTGAAATTCATTCTTCTCGTGCTGCACCTGTGGCCCGTACATTATAATTTTGTGCTTCGACTGTTCCTTTAGTCTGGCATTATTGAAAATCCCATCTTGAAAGAATAGATTATAGATTGCCAGAGCTGTCCCCTATTCATGATTCTTTTTACATGTACTATGTACAAGAAGAGACATACATTGTGTTTATAAGATGTTTGATATTAATAAAGCAGTTATGGCCAAGCAGATTGGTAGCTGTGTGCATTTTCTTATCTTTTTTTGTAAATGTGCCTGGAACACATTGCTAGATACAATTAGGTAGTGGGAAAAACTAGGATCAAGAAGTAATATTTAAAAAATACAGGGTGTAGTTCAGGGCCGGACTGGGACAAAAAAGCAGCCCTGCCACACAAACCCCACATACTTTAATACTCCTCACCCCGATCAGTGAATTTCTGCTTTACTTTGTCGGGCCCCTCACTCTCCTAAAAGGAGATATTTGAAGAACCACATGTGAATGACGCCACAGTGCATATGATCGCCCACAGCTGCATTTACATGGTGCTCTACAGAGCTTCGATTTTCAGGATCATAGGGGTCCCAGCAGTCGGATCTCCAGCAATTGGAAAGTTATGCATTATCCAGAGGAGAGGGGATTACTTGGGATAATCCATTTAAACAGCTTTTCCAATATTTTATTTTCATTTGGCCATGGTAATATTGAAAATACTTAACCAATATTGACCCTCCCAAAGTCCAATGTCGCCTCTTCGACAACAGGACAGGACACTGTGCAGTGCATACAGGGCCGGCTCCAGGTTTTTGTGGGCCCCGAGTGAAAGTCTCAGTAGGCCCTTTTAACACATACCGCAATTCATAATGCACAGATGCAGCAGAGAAATATAGGTATAGTACAATGCCAAAGATTTCACTTCTTACATTTCATGAGTGATATCTATTGTACATTGTATAATAGGTTAGAAACCAAACAGTATAGTCCTCCATGCAGTATTATGGGCACCACATAGTGCTCCATACAGAATAATGAGCCCCATCAGTTGCTCCATACAGTATTATGGGCACCACATAGTCCTCCATACAGTATTATGGGCACCACATAGCGCTCCATACAGAATAATGAGCCCCATCAGTTGCTCCATACAGCATTATGGGCACCACATAGTCCTCCATACAGTATTATGGGCACCACATAGCGCTCCATACAGAATAATGAGCCCCATCAGTTGCTCCATACAGTATTATGGGCACCACATAGTCCTCCATACAGTATTATGGGCACCACATAGCGCTCCATACAGAATAACATGCCCCATATATTGCTCCATACAGTACTCTGTGTACCATATAGTGCTCTATACAGTATAATGAGCCCAATATATTGCTCCATACAGTATTATGGGTACCCCATAGTGCTCCATAAAGTATAATGAGCCCCATATATTGCTCCACACAGTATTATGGGTACCACATAGTGCTCCATACAGTATAATGAGCCCCATATATTGCTCCATACAGACTAATGAGCCCATATAATGCTCCATACAGAATAATGAGCCCCATATATTGCTCCATACAGAATAGTAAGCCCTATATAATGCTCTATACAGTATTATGGGTACCACATAGTGCTCCATACAGTATAATGAACCCCATGTATTGCTCCGTACTGAATAATGAGCCCCATATATTGCTACATACAGAATACTGAGTCCCATATAATGCTCCATACAGAATAATGATCCCCATACTGTATATTGCTCCATACTGAATAATGAGCCCCATGTATTGCTCCATACTGAATAATGAGCCCCATATGCGGCTCCATACGGAATAATGGCCCCATATAACGACCCATACAGAATAATGATCCCCATATATTGCTCCATGCAGTATAATGAGCCCCATATAATGCTCCAAACAGTATAATGCGCCCCATATAATACTCCATACAGTATAATGAGCCCCAAAACTTTCTCCACACAGAATGGGACCCATATAATGCTCCATACAGAATAGGTCCCATGTATTGCTCCATACAGAATATGATGGGCCCCATATAATGCTCCAGTATATGATGGGCCCGTATATTGCTCCAAAGTGTGAACCCTTGCGGGCAGGGTCCTCTCTTCTCCTGTACTTGTGTGTGCCTTGTTTTACTCATGTTTATTGTACTTATCTATATTTGCCCCGTTCACATGTAAAGTACCATGTAATAAATGGCACTATAAAAATGTATAATAATAATAATAATAATAACTCCAAACAGAATGGGCCCCATATAATGCTCCATACAGTGTATGATGGGCCCTATATATTGCTCCAAACAGAATGGACCCCATGTAATGCTCCATATATAATGGGCCCCATATCATGCTTCATTTATAATGGGCCCCATATGATGCTCCATATATAATGGGCCCCATATGATGCTCCATTATATGATAAGCCCCATATAATGCTCTATATATAATGGGCCCCATATTATACTTCAGTATAATGGGCCCCATATGATGCTCCAGTATATGATGGGCCCCATATATTGCTCAAAACATTAACCCCTTCACCCCCAAGGGTGGTTTGCATGTTAATGACCAGGCCAATTTTTACAATTCTGACCACTGTCCCTTTATGAGGTTATAACTCTGGAACCCTTCAACTGATCCTGGTGATTCTGACACTGTTTTCTCATAACATATTGTACTTCATGATAGTGGTAAAATTTCTTTGATATTACCTGCGTTTATTTGTGAAAAAAACGAAAATTTTGAAAATTTTGCAATTTTCCAACTTTGAATTTTTATGCAAATAAATCACAGAGATATGTCACACAAAATACATAATAAGTAACATTTCCCACATGTCTACTTTACATCAGCACAATTTTGGAACCAAAATTTTTTTTTGTTGGGGAGTTATAAGGGTTAAAAGTTGACCAGCAATTTCTCATTTTTACAACACCATTTTTTTTATGGACCACATCTCATTTGAAGTCATTTTGAGGGGTCTATATGATAGAAAATACCCAAGTGTGACACCATTCTAAAAACTGCACCCCTCAAGGTGCTCAAAACCACATTCAAGAAGTTTATTAACCCTTCAGGTGTTTCACAGGAATTTTTGGAATGTTTAAGTAAAAATGAACATTTAACTTTTTTTCACAAAAAATTTACTTCAGCTCCAATTTGTTTTATTTTACCAAAGGTAACAGGAGAAAATGGACCCCAAAAGATGTTGTACAATTTGTCCTGAGTACGCCGATACCCCATATGTGGGGGTAAACCACTGTTTGGGCGCATGACAGAGCTTGGAAGAGAAGGAGCGCCATTTGACTTTTCAATGCAAAATTGACTGGAATTGAGATGGGACGTCATGTTGCGTTTGGAGAGCCCCTGATGTGCCTAAACATTGAAACCCCCAACAAGTGACACCATTTTGGAAAGTAGACCCCCTAAGGAACTTATCTAGAGGTGCGGTGAGCACTCTGACCCACCAACTGCTTCACAGAAGTTTATAATGCAGAACCGTAAAAATAAAAAATCATATTTTTTCACAAAAATTATTTTTCACCCCCAATTTTTTATTTTCCCAAGGGTAAGAGAAGAAATTGGACCCCAAAAGATGTTGTACAATTTGTCCTGAGTACGCTGATACCCAATATGTGGGGGTAAACCACTGTTTGGGCGCATGGGAGAGCTCGGAAGGGAAGGAGTGCTGTTTGACTTTTCAATGCAAAATTGACAGGAATTGAGATGGGACGCCATGTTGCGTTTGGAAAGCCACTGATGCGCTTAAACATTGAAACCCCCCCACAAGTTACACCATTTTGGAAAGTAGACCCCCTAAGGAACTTATCTAGAGGTGTGGTGAGCACTTTGACCCACCAAGTGCTTCACAGAAGTTTATAATGCAGAGCCGTAAAAATAAAACAAACATTTTTTCCCACAAAAATTATTTTTTAGCCCCCAGTTTTGTATTTTACCGAGGGTAACAGGAGAAATTGGACCCCAAAAGTTGTTGTCCAATTTGTCCTGAGTACGCTGATACCTGATATGTGGGGGGGAACCACCGTTTGAGCGCATGGCAGAGCTCGGAAGGGAAGGAGCATCATTTGGAATGCAGACTTAGATGGATTGGTCTGCAGGCATCACATTGGGTTTGCAGAGCCACTAATGTACCTAAACAGTAGAAACCCCCCACAAGTGACCCAATATTGGAAACTAGACCCCACAAGGAACTTATCTAGTTGTGTTGTGAGAACTTTGAACCCACAAGTGTTTCACTACAGTTTATAACGCAGAGCCGTGAAAATAAAAAAAAAATTTCCCCCCAAAATTATTTTTTAGCCCGCAGTTTTGTATTTTCCCAAGGGTAACAGGAGAAATTGGACCCCAAAAGTTGTTGTCCAATTTGTATTGAGTACGCTGATTCCCCATATGTGGGGGGGAACCACCGTTTGGGCGCATGGGAGGGCTCGGAAGGGAAGGAGCGCCATTTGGAATGCAGACTTAGATGGAATGGTCTGCAGGCGTCATTGCGTTTGCAGAGCCCCTAATGTACCTAAACAGTAGAAACCCCCCACAAGTGACACCATTTTGGAAAGTAGACCCCCTAAGGAACTCATCTAGATGTGTTGTGAGAGCTTTGAACCCCAAAGTGTTTCACTACAGTTTATAACACAGAGCCGTGCAAATAAAAAATATTTTTTTTTCCACAAAAATTATTTTTTAGCCCCCAGTTTTGTATTTTCCCAAGGGTAACAGGAGAAATTGGACCCCAAAAGTTGTTCTCCAATGTGTTCCGAGTACGCTGATACCCCATATGTTGGGGTAAACCCCTGTTTGGGCGCACGGGAGAGCTCGGAAGGGAAGGAGCACTGTTTTACTTTTTCAACGCAGAATTGGCTGGAATTGAGATCGGACGCCATGTCGTGTTTGGAGAGCCCCTGATGGGCCTAAACAGTGGAAACCCCCCAATTATAACTGAAACCCTAATCCAAACACACCCCTAACCCTAATCCCAACGGTAACCCTAACCACACCTCTAACCCAGACACACCCCTAACCCTAATCCCAACCCTATTCCCAACCGTAAATGTAATCCAAACCCTAACCCTAACTTTAGCCCCAACTCTAACTGTAGCCTTAACCCTAGCCCCAACCCTAGCCCTAACCCTAGCCCTAACCCTAGCCCTAACCCTAGCCCTTGCCCTAACCCTAGCCCTAACCCTAGCCCTAACCCTAGCCCTAGCCCTAACCCTAACCCTAACCCTAGCGGGAAAATGGAAATAAATACATTTTTTAAATTTTTTAATTTTTCCCTAACTAAGCGGGTGATGAAGTGGGGTTTGGTTTACTTTTATAGCGGGTTTTTTAGCGGATTTTTATGATTGGCAGTCGTCACACACTGAAAGACACTTTTTATTGCAAAAAATATTTTTTGCATTACCACATTTTGAGAGCTATAATTTTTCCATATTTGAGTCCACAGAGTCATGTGAGGTCTTGTTTTTTGCGGGACGAGTTGACGTTTTTATTGGTAACATGTTCGGGCATGGGAGATTTTTTGATCGCTTTTTATTCTGATTTTTGTGAGGCAGAATGACCAAAAACCAGCTATTCATGAATTTCTTTTGGGGGAGGCGTTTATACCGTTCCGCGTTTGGTAAAATTGATAAAGCAGTTTTATTCTTCGGGTCAGTACAATTACAGCGATATCTCATTTATATCATTTTTTTATGTTTTGGCGGTTTTATACGATATAAACTATTTGATAGAAAAAATAATTATTTTGGCATCGCTTTATTCTGAGGACTATAACTTTTTCACTTTTTTGCTGATGATGCTGTATGGTGGCTTGTTTTTTGCGGGACAAGATGATGTTTTCAGCGGTACCATGTTTATTTATATCCGTCTTTTTGATCGCGTGTTATTCCACTTTTTGTTTGGCGGTATGAGAATAAAGTGTTGTTTTTTGCCTCTGGTTTTTTTTTTTTTTTACGGTGTTCACTGAAGGGGTTAACTAGTGATACTGTTTTATAGGTGGGGTCGTTACGGACGCGGCGATACTAAATATGTGTACTTTTATTGTTTGATTTTTTTTTATTTAGATAAAGAAATGTATTTATGGGAATAATATATATATTTTTTTTCTTTATTTAGGAATTTTTTTTTTATTTTTTTTTTACACATGTGGAAATTTTTTTAAAAACTTTTTTACTTTGTCCCAGGGGAGGACATCACAGATCGCTGATCTGACAGTTTGCACAGCACTCTGTCAGATTGGCGATCTGACTTACAGTGCTGCAAGCTTACCAAGCGCCTGCTCTGAGCAGGCACTTGGTAAGCCACCTCCCTCCCTGCAGAAGCCAGATGCCACGGCCATTTTGGATCCGGGCCTGCTGCAGGGAGGAGAGGTAAGAGACCCTCGCAGCAACGCGATCACATCGCGTTGCTCCGGGGGTCTCAGGGAAGCCCGCAGGGAGCCCCCTAGCTGCGCGATGCTTCCCTGTACCGCCGGCACACCACGATCATGTTTGATCGTAGTGTGCCGGGGGTTAATGTGCCGGGGGCGGTCCGTGACCGCTCCTGGCACATAGTGTCGGATGTCAGCTGCGATAGGCAGCTGACACCTGGCCGCGATCGGCCGCGCTCCCCCCGTGAGCTCGGCTGATCGCGCTGGACATACTATTTCGTCCTTGGGAATTGGGGCCCACCCCACATGGACGGAATAGTACGTCCAATGGCAGAAAGGGGTTAAAAAAAACCCTGAAATCCTCACCTCTCCTCGCTGGCCGCTGCTCTGCTCCGGACTCCTCAGCATCAGTATCTTCCATGTCTCTGCACCGTGACTGATCAGGCAGAGGGCTCACAGAGATGACTTCACTGCACCCTCTGACCTGAAACGTTACAGTCAGAAGACTCCACAGCAGAGGAGCGGGAAGAGGTAAATATCGCAAGTGACGGGGCCCTGAGCAAGCAAGGGAGGGGTGGACTCTTTATTAGCCCATGAGGCAACATTTCAGTTCCACAGCAGAGAAATTATTAATTATTAGAAGTTATGTTATGGATCTGAAACGTTGCCATATGGACAAATGAAGAGTCCGTCACTTTTTTCACAATTTATCGGGTGATGATTATATATATATATATATATATATATATATATATATATATATATATATACTGTATATATATATATATATATATATATATATATATATATATATCTATACACACACATAATAAGAGCAGATACTGAGAATGACACCATGTATACAGGAGAGAAGTATACACAGCATACATAGCTCCATAATATATACTGTGGTAAGGAATATAGAGTGGAGCTGTGTATATAGTATATAATCTAGAGATGTGCCAGTGTATATAGTGTGGATCCCACACTATATACTATATACACAGCAACATACTATATAAACATGTGTACATTTTATATATATATACGTATATACTGTATATATATATACAGTATATATGCACAACTCTACATTATACACTATGTTAAGACAATATTATACAATATACTATATTATGTTGCATACATCATATAGGTGACTGCTGTATATACATTATATAGGTGATACTGTGACTGGTGTGTATAGTGACAGTATCACCTATGTAACATATATACAGCAGTATCACCTATATAATGTATATACAGCAGAGTCACAGTATCACCTATATAATGTATATACAGCAGTCACAGTGTCACCTATATCATGTATTTACACAGATTTAGCAGCCAGTATCACCTATAAATTGCATAAGCAGCAGTCTATATACAGTATACAGGTGGTACTGCAAGTGCTGTACATACATAAAACACATTTTCCATATTGGGACTCACCCAGGTCCCTGAGATGGGGGGATAATGAACAGCTCTGAGCTGAGGCGGGTCCATCATCAGACGTGCTGATAGAATCCCTGTCTGGGGCTGGCGGTGAGTAGCGCAGGAAACAAAAAAACACTGCCCTGGTATCGGCCAGCGTCAGACTGAAGATCCCTGCACGCGCCGCGGCGGCCCTTTCAAACTTGTTATATGCACACACGCGCTGACAAGTGCCACCGCGGCCTTTGTGAGCGAGAGAGCGCGCGCACACAGGGCCTTTAGTAAGATGTTTTAAAGGGCCGGCAGCCCACTTTGTATTGCAGAGCCGCCAGCCCATCGGGCTTCTGCCCAGCTGGCCAGATTAGCAATCCGGGCGGGTGTAGTTAATATGCAGGGTGTAGTTCTAAGGGTATGTGTCCACGTTCAGGATTGCATCAGGATTTGGTCAGGATTTTTCATCAGTATTTGTAAGCCAAAACCAGGACTGGAACAATTAGAGGAAAAGTATAATAGAAACATGTCACCACTTCTGTATTTATCACCCACTCCTGGTTTTGGCTTACAAATACTGATGAAAAATCCTGACCAAATCCTGATGCAATCCTGAACGTGAACACATACCCTTAGGGTATGGCTCCACGGTCCGGAGGGGCGGCGGTGTCACCGCAGCGGCGAAGCCGCTCGGCGCTAAGCCCCGCCCCCTTCCTGGGACGCGATCATGCCGGATGTGTTAACTCTTCACATCCGGGATGATCGCTCGCTCCCATAGGGCCCTTTGATATGCCTTGCGGGGACGCTGCGTCCCCGCAAGGTGTACGGGCATGCTGCGATCTGAAAAGACGCGCAGCATGTCCGGAGTCGCAGGGCCGCCGCGTGCGGGTTTCCACGCATAGTGGAGACAGGATTTCATAAAATCCCCTCCACTATGCAGGAACATCTGGACGCTGCTTGTTTGACGCTGCAGCGCTGCGCAGCGTCAAACAAGCAGCGTTTCCTGAACGTGGAAACATACCCTTATGGTCTGTTTTTTTACACAGTTCTAAAGCTGGCCATACACATGAGATAGTGTAGCTGTTGGCCAAAAAGTTATCTCTCACAACTTCCCCATACACATGAATACTCTGTGGAGAATTGATGTAATTTCAGGGAGAAGAAAAAGACACTGCCAAATATCTCTGACAGAGGTCGAACGTGCTCGTCAGAATTTAGAAATGCATGGCTTTTGAAAATCATGGGAATGTTTGAACTCTATGCCTGAATAAAGTTTGCAATTTTAATGAAGCTGGATGTTTTTCCTCATCAAAATGCGTAGACCCGGGGTCCCCTTCTTCCTTTTCATCCATTATGATTTTTAATGCTTCCCATAAATACAATGTTTTAATCTAACTCCAATTTTGCGGTTCTTGGAGATGCATTTTCTTTCATTCTTTTCCTCGCCCAGGAGCAGATCTGAAGCTTCCCTGCACCATACCTAAGTATGACATTTTTCCTATACCGGTGAGCGGATTTCAGTTCTTTTTTCCTTTCTTGTATCACACTGATATAAAAAACAAGAGTGTAAGCAGTTTTACTTTTTCACATCAACAAATTTTGGAATCTCCAATGGAGGTGCCGACACAGATGAGAACAGAGCCTTAGTATCGCATAGTGTACATACCGTATGCATTGCATGGATTGAACTTTTTATGATAATGTGCATATAGCTATATAAATTCTGCCAGGGATGGTGCTGGATGGGCAACTGAGGCATGTGTCAGCAATCCATTTTATACTTTCCACCTGCTGAAGAAAAGCCTATCTACAGCTCTGGATTCTACAGGTTGATATAAGCCATGACACTACATGCATCATGTGTAATTAAAATTCCATCAATTTGACCATATCATTATTATCAGAAATTAATAATGTTTTCAGAAAAATCAAAATACACTGTCTAATAGCTGCAACAATAAATAGTATCATAGTCATTCGATATTAAGATTAAAGGTGCTCTTTCATTTTGCAGGAAATCAGCTGAGGGTTCCATGTATTCAGCTATATATCTGTAGCTATCTTTAGGATTTCTCAAGCATTCCATCTATTCATTCAGAAAAGGCCCCAATTATTTCAAGCGTTGGAGGCTTATTTGTGTCTCATTCCAAGCATCCTGCAACTGAACAGCAGAACATCTCTGGCTTGCCAGTTTAACCTCAATTCAGGCCTCATTAGTGCCAATCTTGCATCTGTATACTTTGTCAATCATTATGCATCACAATGCATACTCAAGAAGAATTTATTAACTACCAGACTGAAATGTAATTATATATCACAATAAGGCAGACATAGTTTGGGATAGGTCTGGGGTTGCATAGAACCGGTCTTTAATTTAGGTGGCATATGTTAAAAAGTTGCATGGAAAATGTATCTACTGTGTCAGTTGGTTATAAAATAGGTACAACTTAGGTATGATCTGCTGTACATTTATCCCGCTTTTCAATATAAAAATTCTACTTGGATTTTCACCCAGTTCATTTACCCGGGGACATTCAAAGAGCACTCACAAGAGATAATCAACCAATCACATTGAAAGTAACTAGATACTGTAGTGCTATGCCGATGTCCCTGCGTGGTGAGAAGCATCCTAAGAAAAAGGTAGGAGATGTAACTTTTTTAGTGAACTGGAGTGAATATAGTCCCAAAGAAGAGTCCTGGGAGTCCAAGGAAAGTATGGATGCCTCACTTCTTCTGTAGATATGCCTTGCAGGCTTGAAGAAGTGGGGGCATACGAGAGGGGTACTGTAATGTTTTGCCGGCATCCCTGCATGGTCCCTCTTCCTCCTCCTAACAGGGATGCCGACATCAGGGCTGCCACCAGGAATTTTGGGGCCCCATACTGGTAACATTTTCGGTCCCCCTTGAGACTCTGCCCAGGCTCCACCCCAGCTCTGCCTTCAATCCTCGAACCTTCCACAGTCTCACACCTCACTCATAAAAAAAACTCCACATCTGCACCACGTCCTCACCAATCACACATTATCAGTTCCCATCTAACAGCTGATCACATACATAGCCAGCAGCTTTTGTTTTGGCTGAAAGATCGTTTTTAAGCCACCACCCTGACAAGGTAGACTCTACTGTAACTTATTAAACATTTGTTAAAATATCCTGTAATCTTCTTAGGTATACTTTTATTTATGTTTCTTTAAGGGAATGTGTCACATACATTTTTTAAAATGAACAATAATTACACATACAAGGGACAAATAGCATCACACCATGACCAGACCACATATTACCACACATAGTGACTGAATAATACCACATACAAGAGACAAATACTGTCACACCATGAGCAGACCATATATTACCACCACATAATGACTGAATAATACCACATACAAGAGACGAATACAGTCACACAATTACCAGACCACATAATACCACCAGATAGAGAACAAATACTACAATACTTATCATTAATAAAAAAGCTAAGTACAAATCTTAATATATACTTACCTTGTAATGTCTTCACATCCTGTTCTGTCCAGATGTGTCCGGATCCCAGAATTCCAAGATGCGGAAGTTCACCGACCGCCATATTGGGACACCCAAGTGATGGGTTTCTCAATATTGAAACTGCTGGTGGTTCCAGCCTCTTCTGCGGTACCATCAGCAGAACACCGTCGCACCACACACACACACACACTGTATATGCCGTATGCACCACACACACACAAACACACACTGTATATGCTGTACGCACCACACACACACACTGTGTACGCCATACACACCACACACACACACTGTATATGCCGTACGCAGCCTCTTGCGCAATACCACCAGTGGAACACCGTCGCAAAAACGCCGCCGCCAGGATCAGGCGAATGATTCACTGACCGCCGCCATGTTTGTACAGGCGGAGCCCATGTGCAGTTTTAATGTGACTGCCGCTATCTGTCTGCACAAAGATGGCAGTGGTCTGACTTACTGTGCCTGCAAAAATTCCGCGCAGGCACAGTGATTCATTCGGCTGATCCCGGCGGCAGGTGCGCGACGTGTCTACAGGCAGAGGAAGCCGGTCATATTAAAGGGGTTTTCCCACGAACGAAATTTAATTTTAAAAATAGTCTGTGTCTGACCGTGTACAGAGCATACCACATCTCCTTGGCAGGGGAGGAAGCAAAAGACAATACTGACATTACAGCAGGGGATCACAGTGGATTCATTTTGTCAGGTAAAATATTTCACTGACTATTTTTAAGCAATATTTTACCTCACAAAATGTATCCTCTGCGATCTCCTGCTGTAATGTCAGTATTGTCTTTTGCTTCCTCCCCTGCCCAGGAGCTGTGGTATGTTCTGTACACGGTCAGACACAGACAGGAATCTCGTACATCTAAAGTCTGCAAAACGTCTAACACCTCAACAGGCAAGGTGAGCATTGTCCTTCACCAGGTTTAACTTTTTTGTTACATACAGGCTGGGGAACAAGAACATTAAGGCAGATGCCTTATCTCATTGTTTTCCTGGGGGTGGAGATAAATGTGAACCAGTTCCTATACTACAAAAAGGGGTGGTTATTGCATCTTTATGCTCTGATCTTGAAAAAGAGGTTGTTGATGCTCAGGGGAACGCCCCTGCTGCCTTTCTGTTAGGTAAACTCTTTGTGCCTGTGAATCTCCGCCTGACAGTTCATAGTGAACATCATGATTCGGCTGGACATCCCGGTAATAAAGTCACCACAGATCTTCTTACTCTGTGATTTTGGTGGTCAGGGGTACATCAGGATGTCCGGGAGTATGTAGATGCAGTGTCTGTGCCCATTCTCAAACCTCTCATACTTGTCAGTCTGGGTCTCTCCAATCATTGGCGATTCCCAGGAGACCTTGGACTAATTTATCAGTCAATTTTATCACTGATCTACCTCTGTTGGCAGGTAATACTGTAATTTTTGTGGTGGTGGACAATAAAATAAATTTCACATTTTATTGTGCTATCTGCTTTACCTAACGCCAAGACCTTGGCGCAGATTTTCATCAGAGAGATTGTAAAATTACATGGGATCCCTACCAATATTGTTTCTGATTGGAGGTCTAGTTTAGAAAACCATTTAGTTCCCACAATTCGATTAAAGAGGTCTGGGATGAGAGGGAGAGGATGTGGATCTCGGACCGTGATCAGATTGAGTTTGCAAAAGTCTAGGCAGGGGCGCAACACCCATCTTTTTTCTTGACAAAAATTAACTTTTTCAATAAGACGACGTAATGTAATCAAATTCTATGTTATACAGTAACTGTGGGTTCAAAATGCACACTACACTCCTGGATAAAATCCTTGAGGGGTGAAGTTTCCAAAATGGGGTCACTTGTGGGTGGTATCTACTGTTTAGGAACATCAGGGGCTCTACAAATACGACATGGTGTCTGATCTTGATCCCAAACATTTTTGCATTAAAAAAGTGAAAATTAAAAAAAAGGGGCTAAAAGTACATTTTTGTGGGTAAAATCTGATTTTTTATTTTCATAGCTCTATGTTATAAACTGCTGTGAAGCACCTGGGGGTGTAAGGAGCTCACCACTCATCTAGATACATTCCTTAAGTGGTCTAATTTCCAAAACTGGGTCTCTTGTGCGGGGTTTCCACTGTTTAGACACATCAGGGGCTCTTCAAACGCGACATGCTGTCCACTCTCATTTCCAGCCATTTCTGTGTTCAAAAAGTCAAACAGTGCTACTTCCGAGACCTGCCATGTGCCCAAACAGTGGATTTCCCCCACATATGGGGTATCAGCATACTCATGACAATTTGCACAACATATTTTATGGTCCATTTTCTCCTGTTACCCTTGTGTAAATAACAAATTTGGAGCTAAAGTAAAATCTTTGTGAAAAAATAGTTAAATGTTAATATTTTTTCTTTCACATTGCTTTAGTTCCTGTGAAACACCAGAAGGGTTAATAAACTTATAGAATGTGATTTTGAGTACTTTGAGGGATGCAGTTTTTCGAATGGTGTCTCTTTTCGGTATTTTCTGTTATATAGGACCCCCAAAGTCACTTCCAATGTGATGTGGTCTTTAAAAAAATGGTTTTGTAAATTTTGTTGGAAAAATGAGTAATTACTGGTCAACTTTTAACCCTTCTAGCTATTTTTTTAAATCATTTATTTACAGAGCAGGCTGATGAATACTCCCATCAGCCAAAGCTGCTTTCGCTGTTATTAGCGGCAGCAGGCGTCGGCTGATGGGAGCAGCAGTCCCATCAGCTGACACTAGTGACCAATGGTAAACTTTATACCTCTGATCACAGCTGTGCGCTCACACTGTCTTTTGACAGTGTGGGAACTGTCACTGTCTGACCGGCGGTGATAATTTCACCGCTAATCAGAAGTGGTGTTTGCCGTGCTGTCATGCACATGACAACGTGACAAACATTGGATTTTCAGGCCCCTCATACAAGTGAATGGGGTCCGGGTACGGATTCGTGTTCAAGTACTGTTCAGGTACCCAAACCCGAAGTTTTTATAACTGTTCGGCCGATCCCGCTGGATCCGAACATCCAGGTGTCTGCCCATCTTTACTTCTAACATCCTAATAAAAAAAAGTTATGTTTCAAAAATTAAGCAGATACAGTGGGGAAAAAATATTTAGTCAGCCACCAATTGTGCAAGTTCTCCCACCTAAAAAGATGAGAGAGTCCTGTAATTTACGTCATAGGTAGACCACAACTATGAGAGTCAAAACTGAGAAAACAAATCCAGAAAATCACCTTGTCTGATTTGGCAAGATTTATTTTTCAAATTTTGGTGGAAAATAAGTATTTGGTCACCTAAAAACATGCAAAATTTCTGGCTCTCACAGACCTGTAACTTCTTCTGTAAGAGGCTCCTCTGTCCTCCACTCATTCCCTGCAGTAATGGTACCTATTTGAACTTGTATCAGTATAAAAGACACCTGTCCATAACCTCAAACAGTCACACTCCAAACTCCACTATTGTGAAGGCCAAAGAGCTGTCGAAGGATACCAGAAACAAAATTGTAGCCCTGTACCAGGCTGGGAAGATTGAATCTGCAATAGGCAAAGCAGCTTGGTGTGATGAAATCAACTGTGGGAGCAATAATAAGAAAATGGAAGACATACAATATGACTGATAATCTCCCTCGATCTGGGGCTCCACGCAAGATCTCAGTCTGTGGGGTCAAAATGATTACAAGAATGGTGAGCAAAAATCCCAGAACCACACGGGGGGACCTAGTGAATGACCTGCATAGAGCTGGGACCACCGTAATAAAGGCTACCATCAGTAACACACTACGCCACCAGGGACTCAGATCCTGCAGTGCCAGACGTGTCGCCCTGCTTAAGCTACTACAAGTCCGGGCCCGTCTGAAGTTTGCTAGAGAGCGTTTGGATTATCCAGAAGAATATTGGGAGAATGTCATATGGTCTGATTAAACCAAAGTAGAACTGTTTGGTAGAAACAAAACTTGTTGTGTTTGGAGGAGACAAAATGCTGAGTTACATCCAAAGAACACCATACCTACTGTGAAGCATGGGGGTGGCAGCATCATGCTTTGGGGCTGTTTCACTGCAAAGGGACCAGGATGACTGATCCATGTACATATGTACATGAAAGAATGAATGGGGCCATGTATCGTGAGTTTTTGAGTGCAAACCTCCTGCCATCAGCAAGGGCATTGAAGATGAAACGTGGATGGGTCTTTCAGCATGATAATGCTCCCAAGCACACCGCTAGGGCAATGAAGGAGTGGTTTCGTTAGAAGCATATGAAGGTCCGGGAGTGGCCTAGCCAGTCTCCAGATCTCAACCCCATAGAAAACCTTTGTGGGAGTTGAAAGTCCGTGTTGCCCAGCGACAGGCCCAAAACATCACTGCTCTAGAGGAGCTCTGCATGGAGGAATGGGCCAACATACCACCAACAGTGTGTGCCAACCTTGAGAACTTACAGAAAATGCTTGACCTCTGTAATTGCCAACAAAGGATATATAACAAAATATTGAGATGAACTTTTGTTAATGACCAAATACTTATTTTCCACCATAATTTGCAAAATAAATCTTGCCAAATCAGAGAAGGTGAGTTTCTGGATGTTTTCTCATTTTGACTCTCATAGTTGTGGTCTACCTATGATGTCAATTACAGGCCTCTCTCATCTTTTAAAGTGGGAGAACTTGCACAATTGGTGGCTGGATAAGTACTTTTTTCCCCATTGTATAAAGTAGACATGTCGGAAATGTTATTTATTAACTATTTTGGGTGACATAACTTTCTGATTTAAGTTTGGAAATTGCAACATGTTTGAAATTGTCGCCAAATTTCCAATAATTTAACAAATAAACGCATCATATCGAACAAATGTTACAAGCATTATGAAGTACAATATTTCACAAGAAAACAATCTCAGAATCAGTGGGATCCATTGCAGCGTTCCAGAGTTATTATCATATAACGTGACAATGGTCAGATTTAAAAAAAATTGGCCTGGTCGTTGAGGTCAAAATTGGCTTGGTCACTGAGGGGTTAACTTTAAACTTTTGATATTTGTTCTATGTTGTGTTGTGAATAAAATATGGTTATAAAAGATTTCCTAATCATTGCATTCTTGCTTTTTTTCTATTTACACAGCATCCCAAAGTTTTGGGAATTGGGGTTGTGTAAGAATTTCAATATAATTATTGTACAGGCCCTTTAAAGCAATAAATAGTTAACCTTTCTTAGTTGCAGGTTAAAGCAGTTTTAGCAAACACTTGTCTCAGACAGTTTGCTGCCCTTTTATTATTATTTAGTTTACTTACCTGAATTGTTACCTGGGCATGGTTCATATTCAGATAAGAGAATTTGTACACACCCTTTGTGTTAACTTCCATAGTCTAAAACACATGGCTATTTTCCCATATCTATAACTTTACACAGGGATATTGTAATTTAAAGCTGCACCTAGTCTTCCCTGTAACATTGGACATACATGTGATGAGCCTATTACGTCGACAATAACAAGACTGCAAAGTATGCATAGCCTAAGGCTGGCGTTACACTTAACGTATTCAAAATCGGTCCGATTCTCTCGGCAGAGAGTCGCACGAGTGTTCTCCGTATGGTCATCCATGTGTAATCTGTTTGCAATGCGATGATGCGATTTCCTAGCATCTATGTTTATGTATGACATCCGTGTGCAGGCCGTATGCAATGCGATTTTAACATGAGCCTTTCCATACAGCAGTTCTCTGTCACTTACACATGGTTTTAAAACTAAATATTCTTCAAAACACACACATTATATATATATATATATATATATATATATATATATATATACACTACCATTCAAAAGTTTAGGGTTACCCAGACAATTTTGTGTTTTCCATGAAAACTCATACTTTTCTTAATCAAATGAGTTGCCAAATGAATTTAAAATCTAGTCCAGACATTGACAAGGTTCGAAAAAAAGATTTTTATTTGAAATAATAATTTTCTCCTTCAAACTTTGCTTTCGTCAAAGAATGCTCCCTTTGCAGCAATTACAGCATTGCAGACCTTTGGCATTCTAGCAGTTAATTTGCTGAGGTAATCAGGAGAAATGTCACCCCATCCTTCCAGAAGCCCCTCCCACAAGCTGGTTTGGCTTGATGGGCACTTTTTGAATACCATAAGGTCAAGCTGCTCCCACAACAGCTCAATGGGGTTGAGATCTGGTGACTTCGCTGGCCACTCCATTACAGATAGAATACCAGCTGCCTGCTTCTTCTCTAAATAGTTATTGCATAATTTGGAGGTGTGCTTTGGGTCATTGTCCTGTTGTAGGATGAAATTGTCTCCAATCAAGCGCTGTCCACAGGGTATGGCATGGTGTTGCAAAATGGAGTGATAGCCTTCCTTATTCAAAATCCCTTTTACCTTGTACAAACCTCCCACTTTACCAGCACCAAAGCAACCCCAGACTATCACATTACCTCCACCATGCTTGACAGATGGTGTCAGACACTCTTCCAGCATCTTTTCAGTTGTTGTCAAACTTGGATTCGTCTGTCCATAACACTTTTTTCAAACTTCCTCTGTGCAATATCTGTGTTCTTTTGCCCATATTAATCTTTTACTTTTGTTAGCCAGTCTCAGATATGGCTTTTTCTTTGTCACTCTGCCCTGAAGGTCAGCATCCCGGAGTTGCCTCTTCACTGTAGACGTTGACACTGGCGTTTTGCGTGTACTATTTAATGAAGCTGCCAATTGAGGACCTGTGTGGCGTCGATTTCTCAAACTACAGACTCTAATGTACTTGTCTTGTTGCTCAGTTGTGCAGCGGGGCCTCCCACTTCTCTTTATACTCAGGTTAGAGCCTGTTTGTGCTCTCCTCTGAAGGGAGTAGTACACACCGTTGTAGGAAATCTTCAGTTTCTTGGCAATTTTTCGCATGGCATAGCCTTCATTTCTAAGAACAAGAATAGACTGTCGAGTTTCACATGAAAGTTCTTTTTTTCTGGCCATTTTGAGAGTTTAATGGAACCAACAAATGTAATGCTCCAGATTCTCAACTAGCTAAAAGGAAGGTCAGGTTTATAGGTTCTGTAATCAGCCAAACTGTTTTCAGCTGTGCTAACATACTTGCACAAGGGTTTTCAAGGGTATTCTAACCATCCATTAGCCTTCTTACACAGTTATCAAACACAAAGTACCATAAGAACACTGGAGTGATGGCCTCTATACACCTGAAGATATTTAATTACAAACCAGATGTTTGCAGCTAGAATAGTCATTTACGACATTAACAATGTATAGAGTGTATTTCAGAATCATTTATTGTTAGATTCATCAGAAAAAAACTGTGTTTTTCTTTCAAAAATAAGGAAATTTGTAAATGACCCTAAACTTTTGAACGGTAGTGTATATATATATATATATATATATATATATATATATATATATATATATATATATAAGATAGATAGATTAAAAGCCGGAAAATGATCTGCCGTGTAAAGTATAATCACAGAGAGACAGGTTGGAATAGAATAGATAGAATAGAAATATACACATAGAATACATATGTATATACATGTCAGTAATACATATATTTATATTGCACAGAAAGATAGAAGAAAAGCCGGTAATACATCTGCCAGCTTCTGTAAAATCACTGGATAGAAGAGATGGATTACATACAGTAAATACAATTAGAACAGGCAGATATATAGATGTCAGTGACAAATACAATTAGTACTGTGTGTGCAAATTACTGGACATGTATTTAATTAATAAAAGATTACTTTATGGAAAAAAGGGGCGTGGGCTCCTACGCAATTTTTGCAACCAGCAGAGGGAAAGCCAGCGACTGGGGGTAGATGTTTATAGTTTGGGAAGGGGGTAATACCAATGGACCTTCCTAGGCTATTAATATCAGCTCACAGCTGTATACTTAGCCTTTACTGGCTAATAAATTAGGGGATCCCCCCAAAAAATGACGTGTGGTCCCCCTAGATTAACCAACAAAAGCTATGCAGACAGCTGCGGGCTGATATTAATAGCCTAGGAAAGGGTCATGGATATTGGCCCCCCTGGCTAAAAACATCACCACTCAACCGCCCCAGAAAAGGCGCATCTCGAAGATGCGCCAATTCTGGCACTTAGCCTCGCTCTTCCCACTTGCCCTGTAGCGGTGGCAAGTGGGGTAATAGTTGTAGGGGTTGATGTCACCTTTGTGACATCAAGCCCCGAGGTTAGTAATAGAGAGATGTCAATAAGACGCCCCCATTACTAACCCCATAGTCAAATTGTTAAGAAAACACACACCCAGTAAAAAATCCTTTAATTGAAGTAAAGACACAGACTCCTTTAATATTCTTAATTAAACCACACTTACACCCACACCTAATTCCTGCAAAGCCCTCTATCTCCTGTAATAAAAGTAAAATAATAAACTAACAATATACCCATACCTGTCCATCGTTGTGTTCCACGCAGTAATCCATATCTGGGGGATATACAGTTTTCAACCTGGACGGTGCCAAGATGTAACCGTCCCGGCTGACATCCACTGGTGAATGAGCTGTTGAGAGCGGAGCTTCAGTGACTAGCAGTGACGTCACTGAAGCTTCATTCCCTCACAGCCTGAACTGCGGTGAACTCTGGACCGTGGGAAAATAACAGTGCCACAATGACTCCACTTCTACACCATGTCCTCACCAATTACACATCGTTGTCTGTCATACATTTTTAATGTTATTTGTGTGAGCATTTTTTATATTTGTATTCATTAAAGATTGTTATATTGGGAGCATTAATTCTCATTTATACAAAAGTAATAGATCCCATCGAAGAGCATATCACATACATAGCCATCAGCTTTTGTTTTGGCCAAAATATTTTTTAAACCTGAGACCACAACAAAGTAGACACTTTGGACAGGGTCCTACTCTACCTTATTAAAAATTTATTAAAATACTACATACAAGAGACAAATGCCATCACACCATGACCAGATGACATATTACCACCACATAATGTCCAAATAATATCAAGGAACAAATACTGTCACACCATGACCGCAGTACATATTACCACCTTTAGCACAGGCTCTCAATCCAGGAGACCTGCACACCTCCATATATACAGCCATGTGTGAGATAAACAAGTCTTAATTTACAAAGTGAACGAGACCCAGGGGTGGAGATATGCTGAGCAGCCATCTTTCCCAGCTCTTCAGCTGCTCACAATATATTTGCTAAAGCATTTCTCAAGGTTTATTTCCCATCCACTCGGTGTCCTACAGCCACCTTACATATTATATACAGGAACTCTGTATATAGTGTATAGTGTAAAGGTAATACAGTGACTCACCAGTGACATTATGTCCAGGTGCTCTGTATATAGTGAAGAGTGTATAGGTAATACAGTGACTCACCAGAGACATTATTATTTTTTTTATGTTGTGTATAGTGTACAGGTAATACAGTGTTCACCAGTTACATCTGTAACAATCTTACTCACTTGGAAGTGATATGGGGTATCACACTAAAACCGTTTCTATTTATTGCAGTCCTCAAAAACCACATCACAAGAAACTCAAACATAGCCCTTGTAATTTTTCTCACATGCCATTTTGTGGGAATTTATAGAGAATCCCGCCTTCCTGAGAGCATCAACCACCTGGACCTTTCCCAGATGACTTCCCCAAATTGGGCTGAAGATTATGATATTGTCCAGGTATGCCGCAGCATAATTCTTCTGGGGTGCGAGGAGCTGATCCAAGGCCGAATTTATTATGTCATGTCCTTGCTCTCTCCCACCTCCACCCTTATCCATTAATATTAAACATCATACAGGGAACAGGGAAAGGGATTAGTGGTGCCTCACCGTAATCCGGATGAACACAGGTGCCAGGAACAAGTGGCTGGATACCACTCATTAACAATAGCAAAGGAAAGAAAAAAAGGGGGTTCCAGCACCAGGCATCCCTTTAATAAAATCTTCAATATTTTATTTCTATGTCAAGAATAAAACATCATGTGTGGACGCAGCCCCTAAAGGCCCCACGCGTTTCGAACAAAGTTCTTAATTATAGGCATATGAACAATAATAAAAACATCCTTATATACCTATTCCATTAAGTGAAACTATGTACACCTGTTACTTCACATTAATAATTGCTCTCCCGCACTCTCAATTCATTATCATTTGGTCTACCCCAACCTCAATACACCATCATTTGCTGTCCCCTCAATATAGCATTATTTACTGTCCCACTCCCTCAATGTATCATTATTTGCTGACCCCACCCTCAATTCATCATAATTTGTTGACCCCACCTCATTTATCATCATTTGCTCTCCCCCACCCTCCACCCTCAATTCGTCATCATTTACTGTAGTCCATCCCCCGGTCTCAATACATCATCAGTTGTTGTCTCCCATCCTCAATTCATCATTAGCTCTTAACCCACCCTCAATTCATTTTCATTTTCTGTCCCCCACCCTCAATTCATCATTATATGCTCTCCCTCACTCTCAAGTCATCATCATCTGCTCTCCCCACCCTCACCTTCAATTCATAATTTGTTCTCTTCACCCCCACCTTCAATTCATCATTTACTATTCCCTGTCACCCACCCTCAATTCATCATTTGCAGCACCCCATCCCCAGGTCATCAATATTTGTGCTCCCCCACCTCAATACATCATCATTCATTATCCCCCATCCCAGATTGTCAATTTGTCTGTCATGACACAGCCAACCCTAACACTAGGGGGTGCCCTAGCTCGCCCTGTTCCGCGGGATACTTCAGATGGCCAAGACGCTGGGGCCTCCGCCCTTGCCCTATCTCCTAAGTTAGCCCTTTGTCTGTCCCCTTCCCCCACCCAGGGAAGAGGGGGCACTACTGTGCACTGCAGAACACCAACCCAACAAACAGGGCAACAAAGACAAGGGTAAAAGTGAAAACTCCACACACACAAAATATTCACTCACATTTAACAGAGGAAACCACTAGGGTGTGAAGGAAGGGGAAGAAAGCAAAACAAAGAAGAATAAGGGATTATCAAGCATACAAACCAAACAGTTGCCTATAACTCCTCCAGCACTCCTACTCTTACCAACTTCTCTCCCTCCTTTTGTCATGAAGCAAGTGACTTGGTAATAGAGCCCAGATTGAATAGGAAAAAGGAGTGGCTAACCGAGCACAGCTGAACACAGGGGTTTCCAACATGGCCGAATAATCCCTGTTCTGCTAGAAGAAATAAACATGTTTAATACACTGGAGAAGTGCTTCTTCTCAGTGGCAGAGAAGGAGTAACCAGATGCTGCTGTCTTCTGGCTCTGCTCCGTTGCGGTAACCCTGTGACATCATCATCATTTGCTCCCCCCACCAAATTAATTCATTTTATTTTAAAAAAGTTTCAGACTTATTATTCATACGATCCTCTGCAGCTGCAACTCTACTTCTGATATCCTGGCGAGTGGTGCTCGTACATGCAAGTGTATACACGATGACGTCATCGCGTAGGCACCGTAACCAGCACGTCACAGAAAAGGTGGAGAGAGGTTCCCTGGAGCTATGCTGCTATTTCTGTTTTGAAGGCCATAGAGCTCCAGAAAAGCCCAAGAATAATACTTTATTATACCCTGAGACCTATTGAGCAGAAACAAAAGAGGGGTACCAGGATTGGGTCTGGGCCCCCTCTATTTGCTTCTGCTCACCGGGCCCCATACACCAGTGAGGGTAGTAATGCCCAGATTGTGGCCCTGGATACAGTTTTGAAGAGAGATGCTGGGTGCCAAAAAATTTCATAAATGCTTCAAACATGCTCAAAAGATTTCAGCGAAAATACACAGCTTCGAAAACTCACCAAAAATCGTGGGAAGTTAACATTAAGCTACTTTCCCATGATTAGTATTTAGTGAATTTTTGATGCTGCAGATTTTCTGAACTATTTCTGCTTTTATTATCTAACGTTTATTTTACATAGTTTTTCTTGCATTTTTTACTCTGCACTTTTTGTTTCTTTTTATGGATGTCATGTTTTGGCTTTGGCAAAAGTTCATGTGCACATTTCAAGCATTTTTAGTGCATTTTATGCTGCAGAAATGCATTAAAAACTCAATTGCATTTTTACTACGGATTTTCTTCATTAATGCAAGTCTATGGGGAACATCGCCACATAAAACTCAGTGTACTTGCAAGAGACTTGTTGCAGATAAGAAACACGCACCACAGGTCAGTTTGCGCTGTGTGAAAAAACTCAAAACTTTATTGATACAGTCATGTGTGGATTAATTGAGTTTTCAATGCATTTCCATAGTGGAAAAGCAATCAAACACAAGTTAGTTTTTTAACTGATTTTCTGCATCTAAAATTCACACATAAAACTCAAGGTACACGCAAGAGAAATTTACATGTTGAAGGTTTAAAAACTGTAACACAGGTCCATTTACACAGTATAATAAAAGCCCAGCGGGCATAACATTTCATTAAATCCCATCCACTCCGTTGGAACTGTAAAACAATGTGGTTTTTGCACAGTAGAAATGTGCAGCGTCAAAAGTTCACCAAAAACTCGTTGTGAGAACTGAGCCTAATGCAATCATCTTTTAAAACAGCTAGCCAAAAGTATTTAATTAACTTTAAGGGAAGCTATCATCAGAAAATGACCTATTGTATAAATCAGGTTTTTCTGTTTCATGTTTTTTTTTATTTCGTTTTTCAATATCACAACTTTTATAAAAGAAAACCCCCAAAAAGAACAAGGAAAAAAAAACAACAAAATTAGCAATCTGTAAATTTTTCACATATACTCATATTTGTTTCCTTTCAGGAAGATTTTATAACAGTTTCCTTATTACCAGAGGCAGGATTACAATGACATATAGCACTTTTATACCCAGCTGATGACACAGGATCCACCATACACAGTATGCAATATCACGGATGACTTAGCTCCCCCTTCCCACACAATGACCTTTGCACTCGTTCATTAGATGTTTCAATACAAAAAATGGGGCCTTTGTGTGTTTATTGTGGCCAACATACATGTAGATTTACTGTAGCAACAGAAAGTTGTAATCTAAAAAATCCCAGTGCTCAGTGTGAAAATTTTAAGATTTCTATTTTTATTTTTAACTGCATCACTAATCAAAGCTAATGACATCGATCGCACCAAACAGAGCTGACCCTGGTGACGCTGGTATTGCCAGGCAACAGCCTAGAATCGGAGCTCACAGCTCCGATTCTAGGCAGGTCACATTCAGGGCACAGCCAGGTCACAGCACGGTCACACTGATGCTGTGCCCTGTGATTGGTGCGATGGATGTAATCGTCAATCGTGCCAATCATCGTGTCCATCGTGAATATTACGTCCAATGTCAGAAAGGGGTTAAAGTCTGTTAATTTTGACATTTAGCCACTCTTAGCATACTATTTGAATACCAGTTGCATTATTTAACTGTATGTCATCATGGTTGGGCAAAAACTAAAACTAAAAATCAAAACTTCAGTTTGCTTTATTTTCTTTAGAAATAGGTTGTACAGGTTCACTTATTGCTATATGAAAGTGTGGCGCCCCACAGTGCTGGTCGACACAGTAGCATTGCTTTCCTCACTGGGAGAGTGATGTTACATTAGGAACATTAGGATGAAGGATATCTTTTATCAGGTAACCACCATACACACAACATGGTCACACTCCAAGCCACAAGGGGGAGCTTTTGATCCTATTTCTAGGTGACTCCCCTGCATATTGATATATATTGTGGTTTGGAGGGAAAGAGAGATTAGATTGTCAGAGAGACAGAAGAGGGCAGATGGACACAGAGTGTCAGAAGGTCTGAAGGGGCCATGTAGTCCGAAGTACTACAGCTCCTGGAAAGAGACACAGAAAGCCGAACATTGTTCAGTGAGCATGCAGGAGAGTGAAGCACAGGAGAGTAACATCAGGGGAGACCAGCTAAGATCAGGCTGCCTCCTTCAGAAGCGCAGATAACCGGTAGCCGGACCATCGAGGATGTAAGGACTCTACGACTTACATCAGAGACTGGCAGGACAGCAGAACTGCAAGTTACCTGTCCGCCTTAATACCCAAGAGGCACGGTGACACCTATAGAGCCTGGGGCGTGCTAGAGTCCCTGTAAAAAGGCTCAAGTCACCTGTCATACGGGTTATGTCCTATCCTATATGGGGGGCAGAGAGAAGAACTGTGAGGACCTTATGTGAAGCCATAGGCAGTAAGGGACTACAACACCACCGCGCTAGAGGAAGGCTTTTAACTCTACCTGGTAAAGGGAACTCTGGATTCGCTTCCAAACCGGCCGGACCCTGCCTGCCCTGTGATCTGGTACCCTGGACTGTGGCTGCCTGAAGTCTTCAGTAAACCAGGTAAAGAGACTGCAACCCTGTGTCCTCGTTCTTTAATGCACCATTCACCATCTTCCATCTACACACCGGGAGCCCTGGGGATACACTTCATCTGTGGGAAGTATACCATCTAGCTGCCATAGCATCACCCCAGAGGACCCCTCAAAGCAGCGTTCCACACTGACCGAATACCACAGGTGGCGTCACGAACATAAACTCTATTCACAAATCCCTTTAAAGACTTTCCCCTTTTACATGGGCACCCAGGGCCACAGACCGGGTCGCCACCGTGACATCCCCCCGTGAACACCACCGGACCCGGTACTGGGTACCCCACGGCCCTGGCAGGGCGACTCAAAGGCATTCTTCCATTCTGCACAGAAATAACTCACATGTGATGTACATAAATATTTACTACAACTAGAACATGTAATATTCGTTTATCACACGAAGATAGACAATTGCTGCTTCTTTTACTTTTTTGAAGACCGTGGGTTCACTTTGTTGAACATGCTGCTGGATATGATTTACTATGGCTGCTGCTCCTTTACTTCATGGTTTTACTTTTCTTCCTAAAATAGATGGCATAACAAGCGACTCTCCTAATTCTTCCAGAAAGACTCTTCGTTTATGCAGTTTATTGGCCTTCTAATGGACGTTTATTTCACATCAAAAAACAAAGGCATTGTAGCCAGATACATCAATAGTGCTATTGTGACACTAGTCACAACCCACGGCCAGGCCGTGAATCAGCAAAGTCAGATGTTCCGGGGTCAATACCAAAAGAGCATGTAGTAAACCAAGGGAAAAATACGAAGTCGTAAGTCAGGTCACATGCCAGGGTCAGAATACCAAACAAATAACGTATAAGAGTTTGTATGTTCTCCCCGTGTTTACGTGGGTTTCCTCCGGGTACTCCTGTTTCCTCCCACACTCCAAAGACATACTGATAGGGAATTTAGATTGTGAGCCCCAATGGGGACAGTGTCAATAATGTCTGTAAAGCGCTGTGGATTTAATGGCACTATATAACTGAGTATATAACTGAGCTTGCCCTGGATCGTCCAGGTTGGTGAGGCAGGATCACCTCAGGAGCACGTGCAGCTAAAGATAGGAAAATCTTTGACGCAAAAAGAAAGCGCACTGTCCACAAGGCACAAGTAGAATCTGGTGTACTGACCACATCTGCTTCCTTGTGTCAAGTATGTGGGAGAACCTTCAGGGCCCGGATTGGACTCATCAGCCACCTCCGGACCCATAACTACTAATTCTCTTCTAACTCTGAAGTCATGGTCATCTTTGACTACGAAGGACGAGCATCATAACTGAGTAAAATAAATAAATAAGCAAAGGGGCAATACCAAACGGGTAGTCTGAATTTGGTCCAAAGGTCAGCAGCAGTATATCAGATGCAAAGGGGCAATAACAAACGGGTAATCAGAACAGCAGGTCAGCAGCAGAATATCAGAGTTTACAGCAGAGGAATCAAGCAAACACACAGCAGAGAGCATAAGCTTTTGACTGGCAGTGATCTGGGACAGACAGCTCACCTAAATAGCAGGGCAATTACCTAGAACAGGGAGCACCTGTGAAAATCCCTGCACCTCCCAGTCAGATAGGTCAACTGAGCTGTCAATCAACGCACCGACAGCATAGCACACCCCAGCACAGGATAGGAGGACAGAGCTGTGTATCACAGAGTCCCAGACACTCTGAGCAGAGGAATCATGACAGTTATCAAATAAAACCATTGGCCACCGATTGGTTTTGCGACTGCTTGTGTACGTAGCTATTATTTGATCTAGTGTATCAGCTGGCCCTTTGGTGGAATTATAATTAGTGATGAGCGAATATACTCGTTACTCGAGATTTCCCGAGCACGCTCGGGGGTCCTCCGAGTATTTTTTAGTGCTCGGAAATTTAGTTTTTATTGCCGCAGCTGAATGATTTACATCTGTTAGCCAGCATAAGTACATGTGGGGGTTGCTAGGGAATCCGAATACTCGGAGAACACCCGAGCGTGCTCCGGAAATCTTGAGTAACGAGTATATTCGCTCATCAGTAATTATAATCTAATATCTGTGGCTTTTTATCAGCTTGACTACTTACTGCATTGTCATGGTGCATCGTGCTCATCAGAATGACCTGTTTATCATTTTTTGGGGAATGTAAGAAACCACTGTCATATCTCCAGTAAAGTAAAACGTTGAATTGTGAACATCTCTTTTTACCAGGGATACATTGTGGCAGTTCAGGCTTGCTTTTTTTTGCAGTGCCCAGCATTTTAAGTTTTCGTTTTACCAACAGTTGGTGCAATGTAAAAAAGTTGTCACATGTCACATTTTGTCTTCTTAGTCCATACGTCAAATCTGAAACGACTCGCATTCCCTGATTCTATTCAGGTTTTTCTCCAGGCTTTTTTCCTGTACATATGAACTGCTGCAGGCACAAAATTGTCCATAGCTTGATGCCTTACGTTGTTCATCTAAAATGACATTTTCACCAGTTTTGTATAATTTTGGAAGAATCTCTATCTACTTATCCCAAACTTCTTTAATAGCGGCTAGTTGTTTGAGAATTATCTGATGTTAGTTAAGGACAATTTTCCTGACTGTGCAGAAGGCTGCAAGTTCCAAATTACAATTTTGTTTTTAGATTGAATTGCTTGCATCGGACTAGCTGTCTGGGTATCATGTGCCTCATCAGATTCAACTTCATAATCGGAATTCTCGTAATCACTTTGTTCACCACTTATATGGTCCTCATCCTCAGGGCTCATACTCACCAGTGAGAAACTCGGATGAGTCTCGCATGTTAATACCCGGCACTGTACCCGGCACTTAGACCGGAGCGTGCGGCCACATAGGAATACATGCAGCCGCAAGATCCGCACCTGAGTGCCGGCAGCAGCGCCGGGTATTGACATGCGAGACTCAGCTGAATTTCTCGCAAGTGAGTATGAGCCCTCAGACACTTTCTCCAGTTGGATATCTTCTTCAGAATATGAGGCGTTGACAAGCTTTTACAATTCAGCTTCACTGATTGGACGTCTTTGCCATTTTTTATACAACTTTTGAAATAATGAACACTCACGACTTTCACGAGGTAAAATCAGCGCTGTGGAATAACATAGCACTATATGAATAAACAACAATAATAATAATAAGAAGAAGAAAATCACAGCAAACACTAACCAGTTTATCAACAATAGCAGATCATTATACTACAACAAAACAGACCTACACAGCCTTGTATCCAAAGACCATCCATTTACAGTAATTTGCAAATGTATTGAGCATACGGACCTGCGGGAACTGGAGAAATCTAGAAACAATAGTACAGACAAAACACGAAGGCAGCACACCAGTTCAGGGTAAAAAAATGTGGCTATTTAATTGCCCAAAATGGTGACTTTTTAAAGCTTGAGAAAGGCTCACAATCCTGAACCAAACCATTTGGGGCAAATAAATAGCCACATTTTTTCACCCTGAACTGGTGTGCTGCCTTTGTTTTTTGTCTGTATGTGGAGGTTTGGTCATTGCCTTGAAGGCATGGCACCAGAAGGCACGGCACCCAGGAACGCTATCTGCCTGTGCTGCTTGTCTTTTTCTTTTCTTTATAAACAATAGTAGATACAATCCACAAAGATACCGTATTTTCTGGTGTATAAGACAACTGGGCGTATAAGACGACCCCCAACTTTTCCATATAAAATATGGAATTTGGGATATACCCGCCGTATAAGACGGGGGTCATCTTATACGCCCAGTCATCTTATACGGCGTGTGGTTCCCAGGGTCTGGAGGAGAGGAGACTCTCCTTCAGGCCCTGGGATCCATATTCATGTAAAAAATAAAGAATAAAAATAAAAAATATGGATATACTCACCCCTCCGACAGACCCTGGCTCTCACCGCTGCAAGCGTCTGCCTCCGTTCCTAAGAATGCAGTGACGTGACCGCTCATGTGACCGCGACGTCATCGAAGGTCCTTCACTCACTGCATTCTTAGGAACGGAGTCAGACGCTTGCACCGGTGAGAGCCAGGGTCCGTTGTGTATTTTTTACATGAATATGGATCCCAGGGCCTGAAGGAGAGTCTCCTCTCCTTCAGACCCTGGGAACCATCCAGTATCGCTCTGTGCACCCGTACCCGGCGTATAAGACGACCCCCGACTTTTGGGACAATTTTTAGGGGTTAAAAAGTCGTCTTATACGCCGGAAAATACGGTACTATAAATTGTCTGACTGAAAATATGGAGGGAGATCTGTATAAAATACTATGGGGTCATATTGACCTGAACGGTACATATGTAACGCTCATTATTTCATACAAAAAAAATAAAAATAAAAACAACAATCATAATAACACCTATCCATAAACAAATTCGCCTAACCATGAATTGCAGATCCTCATAATGAATAATCTGCAGATTCACAAAATTCACAGTACAGCAGAGTTAAAGGCTTATTACTATCTTAGCAAGTTATCACCTATTCACATAATAGGTGATGGCATGCTGATTGCTGAGGGTCCCATTGCTGAGACCAGTGCAGAGAACCCATTGTACTGCTATTGTTGCTTGTAAAATTTTTGTTATTGCATTTTCAGAGTGTTCTGAATATTACAAGTCCAATCAGCCCTTTCCTTTAATCATAGCCTCCCCACTGCTCATAACTAGCTGAGATATACCCTAGTGGCCATTTGGTATGATGATCCTATGATACAATAGAAGGGGGTAAATACTCTTGGTCACTTGGGCCATGTCATCATATTTGTAAGTTTTACTGAAACTCTTGGATCATGTGATATTATTCATAAATATGGAATGGAGCCCCACGAGCAGTTCAAGTATATTAGTAGGGATGAGTGGACCCGTAGAAGTTTAGGTTCATTGTATTCAGCCAAACTTTAGTCCAAAGTTTTTTCAGGTACAAGAACTTGATCCGAACTTAACCTGTACCCAAACTCCATATAAGTCAATGGAGGCCGAATTGCCCAGCCAACAAATATGGATAGGGAAATTACTTAAAGTAAGCTAAGGACACCATGTTCCACATTTCGGTCATGCTAACCCTGCCTTCCGAGGTGGTGGTGGTGCCCCAGCTGTGTTAGCGACTTCCTCCTCCTCTGCCTTATTCTTCCACTAAGCCCCCACTATCAGGTGGGAATGCCATCAGTAGTGGCTCTACCTCGCTTGTGCTGTATTTAAGCGTTTTCTAACCCTTTTCCAGTGATGGACGTAATGATGGTACGTTGTCCTTGTAGCCAACACTGGCCACCCAGTTATCAGCACTAGTAACAATCAGGGCAATTTGGCAGTCGTTGCGCAGGCACAGCAGCATGTATTGGCTGATGTGTGCCAGGCAGCACAAAGGCAACGACAAGCTGTCCTCGGTGGTAGGTGTATGGTCTGGGTCCTGTGTTTCATCCCAGCCACACTGCAGTGATGCAGTTGTAGCGCCCCCACTGCCGCAGGGCCGAGGGGTACCCGGTACCGGGCCTCTGAGTCTCTGCTCTGGGGTTGTCACGGTGGCTAGACCTGGTCCGTGACCCTGCTGAGGGGCGTACAGCGATAGGTGTAGATGGTGATGTTGCGGTGCAGTGTAGGTTGTAGTAAATAACGAGGACACCAGGTTGCAGTCTCTTTACCTCTTTACTGAAGGTCTCTGGGTCCTCAGTCCAGAACATGGTTCACCAGGCTGCGCAAGTCCGGCCGGTCCAATGGCACCTCCAGAGTTCTCTTCACAGGTGGAAATCGGTGCCTTCCTTCTAGCGCTATGTGTTGTGGTCCTTCCCTGCTGTGCTTACAGAAAGTCCCCACAACTGTTGTGTCTGTTTCTTAAGTTCCCTCACAACTCGATTAGATGATGTTCTGCTAATCCTCCGTCCCTCCCTGATGTTCTGGTTGGAACGGCACCCGTTTGACGGGTAGGCTCGGAGCTCTTCCGGGACCCTAGAGTCGCCCCTCTCCACAAGTTGCCCCCCAAGACTGCATAGGTGATTTAAGTTAGACAGCCCGCCTTAGACTGACTGTCCTGCCGCTGTTTGGAGTATTGCTTGAAGCTGAATGTTATGATACTCCCTCGGCGTTCCGGCCACCGGTAGTGCGCCTCAGTAGGATGTTGCTTCGGTCTTACAGCACGACTCCTACTGGTAATTCTCCTTTTGCGTGATCTCGTTTCTCACTCAGCACAATCTATCTCGCTTCTAATCCTTCCTTGGGCACCGCCGCTATCCTGAGCAGGCACGGTCCCGTTACGTTCGTTCAAGTTGCCAAGTCTCTGTCAGGATCCCACCCCTGACAGAGACCCTACTGTATCTTCCCCTACAACACCCTCTGCCACAAGGTGTTGCCTGGTTCCAACCCAGTCAGCTTTCTGATCTAACTTCCTGCCTGACCCCCAGTTTACCCACTATGGTGGGGAGTGGCCTAGTGAATAGAACCCTTAGCTCCCCCCGGAGGCCCGGCTGTGAAATGTATTGGTGTCTGTGATACCTGATCAGATGAACTCCTTCAGTGCCATCAGACGCACCATAGCTCCCCATAGTGGCGGAGCCACAGTACTGCAACGACCAGGACTCTGGGGCGCTGCACTCCCCCCTGGTTAAACACAGTACTCCGGGACTGAGAAGAAAACAACAATACAAGTTAGCAAAAAAGACATACAGTTTTGTTGAGTGCAATAACAATAAGCATATTTGAACAGAGCTTCCCTTTATGGGAGGTGAGGACACTTGAACGTTACAAACATGGTTAGATATCATAGCAACATGCTGTAATTAACTTTTCTTACCAAATCGGGTATTCTACTAAGTGCAAAATTGTTGAACAATAATTTAACATTGCCTTTAAGGACATACACTCTGAATCCACTAAAGACCTTCTTATAATCACATTATAAGGCAATTAACTTTTTCATTCTCCTTCTTTAAATCTGCAGGACCGCCTGTCCTAACGGCACCAGACCTACTGCCTCTCCTTTCTATGCAGGACCGCCCCGTTCAGCCCGGGCCTAATGCCTTTTCTACTACTATACACAGTATAGAGCATAACATTACTTTCAGTTCAAGAGCACTGAGCCATCTCTACATGACTCCTATGAGGACTCAGGGTTTACCTTCTATCCTAATTATCTGTCAACATTATTAACCATTCTCATTATCTTTCTCACTAACATGCATGCTGGACACCACGCCTACCCCTACGGGCCCACTGCATCCTTCTTTTCGCTTCCACTTTCTTTCAGGAACATCATCAGCATTTCTTCACAATTAACTAGTTGAATACATATAACTTTCTCATGTAAACATTATCATCACTTTCTTTTGTCAAGACATTATTGCTTCCTGTCTTAAAGCAATATCACCGTTTAAGCGCAACAAATGAACATCCCCTTTAAGAGGGGACCAAGTCTCTATGAGGTAGCGCGTCTTCTCAAGCTACCAGTCCATACTCAGCAAAGGTTCCAGTGTGGTATCTTCACAAAGAGTCCTTTTTGAAGTAAAACCAGTAGAGTTAACCCTGAACGGGTTTTAGCAGCCAAATCAGGAAACAAACAAACAGTTAGGAAACTATGTACATATTCAAAGCAGTCATGCTTACTCATTTTTCGGGGAAGAAGGTGGTTTCCTCCCGGGCCTCACCAGACCAACGGGTCGTCCTGCTGGTTCAAGGATCGGGTCCCGCCCCAACAACGACAGGATCCCTCGCCGGGATGTTCTTTTCACCGAGGATCCGGCACGCCCCCAAGGTACATGGTGGGTCCGGGTCCCCCGCTGCTCCGCAGGGTCAGGTTCCATTGTCTTTTCAGCGGGAGGTTCATCTTCGGAGGTTGCAGCGGCGGCCTGGAGCGCAACGCACCGCTGGACGCCCCGCGCCATCCAGCCAGCTTTGCCTGTTGCTCTCCTCCACCTGGTGTAGGTTACGGCATCACCTGGCTCCAGGTCGCGAGCGAACCTTCCACCGCAAGGTTCCACCTCCTCTCGGTCCACGTGGACTTGTAGCGGCTCCCCGATCTCCTGTATAACCCCTCTTCCATATCGGGGGTTAAAGGAGACCACTACACCCCAGTGGGACGATGGGATCTCGGCAACGCTGGTCAGATCAATCTGAGCTGCAGGCTGGGGCCGGCTCCGCCACGCCGTCATCAGGTGCCGCAGGTGTTCGGCCTCCGGCAAGATCCTCATGCCCTGTGCTTGCAGCGTACCTTCAGCCACGGCCGGGTTGGGAGGAGTCGGGGACACCGGAGATAGACGGATCTCCGTGGGCTGGCCCAGCCGAGCGAGCACGCGGGCATCAGCCTCCAAGCGGCGTGCTACTTGTCGGGCCTCGGCTGCGGCCACACACTCCTCGGACATCTGCCAGTTGGGTCGACCCATCGGTGGTCCCGTAAGGGCCAGTTCCCGCAACGATGGCGTCTCCGAGGCTGTGTCTGGTGATGCGGCTCCATGCCGAGTCAGGTTATCCCCACGCGGTGCTCCCGGCGTCGCCATCTTTATCTCCTCTCCAGTGTCTTCTTCCCGCGGTCTCTTTCGTGGGCGGCCCCATCTCCATGGTCTCCACCCTCCAAACAGGATCAGGAGGCGGACCTCGGCTGTTGACGGACACGTCCGCAGGACACAGAAATATTTAGACTGGGCGGCCATTGTTGTTCGCGCTCTCCAGCTTGCCTACGCCTACTCCACGCCCCTCCTCTTCTCCTGCGCTCTCCTCAGCGCTGTAATGGCGGCGGATTTTGGCGGTAAATGGCGCAGCACACAGTCTCTCAATAAAGTACAGTAAATCACAGTTCCAAGGCCCACATGACCTGATTCTTCAGGCTTAAGTAGATCCTGTTCGTGACGCCAAGTTGTAGCGCCCCCACTGCCGCAGGGCCGAGGGGTACCCGGTACCGGGCCTCTGAGTCTCTGCTCTGGGGTTGTCACGGTGGCTAGACCCGGTCCGTGACCCTGCTGAGGGGCGTACAGCGATAGGTGTAGATGGTGATGTTGCGGTGCAGTGTAGGTTGTAGTAAATAACGAGGACACCAGGTTGCAGTCTCTTTACCTCTTTACTGAAGGTCTCTGGGTCCTCAGTCCAGAACACGGTTCACCAGGCTGCGCAAGTCCGGCCGGTCCAATGGCACCTCCAGAGTTCTCTTCACAGGTGGAAATCGGTGCCTTCCTTCTAGCGCTATGTGTTGTGGTCCTTCCCTGCTGTGCTTACAGAAAGTCCCCACAACTGTTGTGTCTGTTTCTTAAGTTCCCTCACAACTCGATTAGATGATGTTCTGCTAATCCTCCGTCCCTCCCTGATTTTCTGGTTGGAACGGCACCCGTTTGACGGGTAGGCTCGGAGCTCTTCCGGGACCCTAGAGTCTCCCCTCTCCACAAGTTGCCCCCCAAGACTGCATAGGTGATTTAAGTTAGACAGCCCGCCTTAGACTGACTGTCCTGCCGCTGTTTGGAGTATTGCTTGAAGCTGAATGTTATGATACTCCCTCGGCGTTCCGGCCACCGGTAGTGCGCCTCAGTAGGATGTTGCTTCGGTCTTACAGCACGACTCCTACTGGTATTTCTCCTTTTGCGTGATCTCGTTTCTCACTCAGCACAATCTATCTCGCTTCTAATCCTTCCTTGGGCACCGCCGCTATCCTGAGCAGGCATGGTCCCGTTACGTTCGTTCAAGTTGCCAAGTCTCTGTCAGGATCCCACCCCTGACAGAGACCCTACTGTATCTTCCCCTACAACACCCTCTGCCACAAGGTGTTGCCTGGTTCCAACCCAGTCAGCTTTCTGATCTAACTTCCTGCCTGACCCCCAGTTTACCCACTATGGTGGGGAGTGGCCTAGTGAATAGAACCCTTAGCTCCCCCCGGAGGCCCGGCTGTGAAATGTATTGGTGTCTGTGATACCTGATCAGATGAACTCCTTCAGTGCCATCAGACGCACCATAGCTCCCCATAGTGGCGGAGCCACAGTACTGCAACGACCAGGACTCTGGGGCGCTGCACATGTGAGCTGCATTGAGTGCCATTCTGCTGTGAACATGGTTCCTCCTCCTCCTCCAAAACTGTCTCATAGCTGTACAGGTATGTACCTGGCTGCTGTTGGTACAGGAACCCACCCTCCGAGCCATATGTGGCCGATAGGCCTGATAATGGGGTGAATGGTCCCTGTTCCTTCTGCTCCTTTTCCTCCTGTGCCACCACCTCATCCATCATCGCCTGAAGTGTTTTTTTTCCAGCAAGCACAGTGGTGCAATAGTAATGCTCATGATGGACTCATCAGCACTAGCCATGTTGGTACGGTATTTGAAGCAGTACAACATGACATACACATCCCGCATGGAGGCCCACTCACTGGTGGTGAAGTGGTGTCGTTCTGCAGAGCAACTCAGCCATACTATCTGCAGCTGAAACCCCACTGTTGCTTTCTGCTGCAGATCGCACAGTCTCTCCAGCATATGCAAGGTGTTGTTCCACATTGTTAGTACGTAACATAAGCGATGAGTGGGAAGGTATAAGTGATGCTGCAGCGCAGACAGGCGAGCAGCAGGGTGGGAATGCTGAAAGCGCGCACACACTGCCCACACTTTCAGCAGCAGCTTTGACATATGTGGGTAATTTTAAGGAAGCTATGCACCACCAAATTCAGCACATGTGCCAGGCAAGGAATGTGCGCCAAACTGGCTAGGCCCAAGGCTGCTATGAGATTTCACCCATTATCGCACACCACCAGGCCGGGCTCTAGGTTTACCATCACCAGCTACTTTACCGTCACCAGCTATTGACCCCAAACACAACTCCTGCGCATTATGTGATTTGTTTCCTAAACAGATCAGTTTCAGAACAGTCTGCTGTCGTTTCCCCCTGGCTGTGCTGAAGTTGGTGGTATAGGTCTTACTATGACCGGATGAGGAGGCGGTGGAGGAAGCGGAATAGTGGTAATGGTACGACATGTGCTAGAACACCTTCCGCCTCTGTCCTAGCTGCCACTACATTTACCCAGTGGGCAGTTAGAGAGATGTAATGTCCCTGGCCGTGCTTATTGGTCCATGAATCGGTGGTTAAGTGGACCTTGCCACTGAAGGCGTTACGCAGTTCACATCTGATTTAGTCCACAACATGTGTGTGCGCAGGGCAGAGATGGTCCACTTGAAAAAGTAGTGATGGCTGGGAACAATGCAGTGCAGGATAGCCACCACCATCAGTTTTTTAGAACTGTCCATCTCCACCAGCCAGAACGACAGCATTTCAAATGCCAGTAATTTGGAGATTGTCACGGGTTTACAGAGACAGAGAGGAGCCAGAATTCTCCTACTCCTGCACTGATTAGAAGTACTTCTCCTTCATATTAAATGGTGCCGATTTCTTTTAGCAGTGCAGGGGTTAATCTTTAAGCTTTCCTGCATTAAGGCTCAGCTGTTCACTGTTAGCCACTCCCATCTCCTATATAATCTGGGCCCTAGCAAGCACTGGTTGTCAGAGTTGGCCTATGCTGCATGGACAGAGGTTGTTGGTTGTTTTCTGAGAAAGCATTTGTTGTATTTATCTGTGACTGTTGATAGGTTTTGAGTGTGTGCTAATTCCCTTTTTTCTCCTACTTTGGTTTAACCCCATTCTCCATTCCCCCTTGTATACCTCTGTTGTTTGTGTGAGTATATTTGTATGATTGTTTTTTCCTTTATCTCTGTTCCTATTACATTGTTAGTCTGGTTGGTGTATTACGGTACACTACTACTCCCCTTTTCACTGGGTGGGTGAAGGGTACAGACTGAGGGCAGATTCAGGAGCTAAGGCAAGGTACGTGGCCCTGGCATCTTCACCATCAGAAGTAATCCGGGGAACAGGGCGAGCTATGGCACCCCTAGTGTTAGGAACAGGGGAGAATCCCCTGGTCCTGGGACACCAGCCCACAGAGTCATGACAGAAATGCTGTCATTCAGGACCATGTGTCACAAGTGGGTCATATCCTCCTGGGAGATCTGTGGTTAGAAAATCAGTATGTATTGTGAATCTCAGATATTCCATTTAGCCTGGGTGGTTCTGTTTCATATTAAATGGATTTTGTTTCCTTTGGTGCTGAAGAGGTTAATTACACTTTCTATGCTGGTTAGAAACTTGCAGCTCCATCTCACAGCTGTTCCTGACCCGGACATATTTCTCCCGATAAAATCTGGCCAGACCTTCTCTTCCTTGCAGTGAAAGTTTTACTTTCTTGCTCCATGTAATCGCTATACTGAGTTGGAGATCGTTGCTGCTGCTGGAGATTATTGCATGCTGTTTTTTGGTATTTGCTTTCCTCATGGCCTATTCCCATTTGGTTGGTATTCCCTTCCATGTATACCTCTCTACCTGGTGAGCGTTTGATTGCACAGCGTACAAACCACCCATGTCTTGTCAGCACATTGGCTGAAGAAATGCCATGCCAGGGAGCTCCTTTGAGCTGGCTTTGGTTTGCTCATTTCCTGCAGTAGCAGCCAACGTACTGGCTAGGGCCACCCGCTGTACTTTTTCACCCTGCTCCCTTTCTTGCTACACTGTTGGGACAGTGTGACCACCTCCTTTTCCTCCGAACTTCGCATGCCACTAGTATGTGGGGTCCAGGAAGTCATCATCCCTAGCGTAATCTTCCACCCAGTCCTCATCCCTGCCCTCCTTGCTGGTCTGCACACTGCAGAAAGACGCTGCAGTTGGTACCCATTTCATCATCCTCTGAGACGTGCTGCAGTGGTCTGCTGACAGTATGCACTAGCCCTCCTATGTACTCATCCTCCAACATAGCAAAAGGTTGGGTATCCGTGCACTCAGTCTCTTCAACTTCTGAGGCAAGGACAGGTGGATGGGCCATGGAACCCCCAACCGGCGGGGTATTCAAAAAGCAGAGGAGACCGCTGCATGACTTTGGGCTGAGACTGTTTTAACTGATTTTCAAGGGCGTGAGATGGAAAAAAGATGCCCATGGTCCTCAGGTGCCAACTCTGCACTTTCTGCAGGGAATCAGGTGGAAGACAATGAGAAGGAACTGGAGGCACTCTCAGCCATCCAATCTAACAGCACCTCAACATGTTCTGGCCTCACCATTCTGCCAGCGGTACTCGGGCCTACAAAATGACACAGAATGTCCTGTCGCCTGCGTTAATCTGAGGAAGGTGTTGCTCTTGGACACGTAACTGGCACGGATCAACCACATCCTCTTCCTGCAGCAGCTACACTATCACCACCACCACCCTTATTTGATGCTCTCCTCATGTTTTCCCCTAAAAATAATTTCCAGTAGAGAAGTGACTGAATTAGGGCATTCAGCACCAGGCTGTTAGGGCAGTATGCACAAGGCTGTATTATAGGCACACTACACCACCCTGTATTACGTGGACGCTACTCCAGCCTGTATTATGGGCACGCTACACCGCCCTATATTACTGGCATGCTACACCAGGCTGTTTCACGGGCACACTACATGAGGCTTTATTACGGGCACACTGCTCCAGGCTGTATTACTGGCACGCTACAACAAGCTATATTATGGGCACACTATAGCAGGCTGTATTATAGGCACCCAACACCAGGCTGTATTATGGGCATGCTACACCAGGCTGTATTATGGGCACGCTACCCCAGCCTATATTACAGGAAAGCTTCCCCAGCCTGTATTACTGTCACTCCACAAAAGGCTGTATTACAGGCACCCTACACCAGGCTGTATTACGAGCACACTACTCCAGGCTGTATTACGGGCACGCTACACCAGCCAAGTCTGCTAGGGTCCTCTAGAAAAAAAAATGTTTGACACCCTACACCAGGTTCTTAGGGCACCAAACTCGAAAGACAGAATAGCAGCACAACACATGATCCGGCATTTATACAAGTCGGATCACGTGGTGCGCCAGACAAGCACAGCCATGTCAATATTTGGCATGTGATTGCACCAGAAGTGCTCACAGTCTTAGAGCTGTGCTGCAATCTTTCAAAAAGCTTTAATAGGCTGCTGAACCAGAACAATAACACAAACTTCCATTTGAAGTCCGTGTTTGGGTTTCAGGACCAGACACCTAACCGGACACTAGCTATTTAAGTAAATACGACCTGTGGAGACACAGGGGGTTGGCGGGTGACCCAGTCCGCTAGTTGAAACCACATGGACTAGGAGTCGTCCCACCGCACGCCTGCTCTCCTTTTAAGATGGGCTTAATGCTACTCAGACAACAAAGGATGAGGATAAAACAGTGTGGCAATGCTTTATTGAACCACAAAACAGGCAGATAACATGTAGAACAGTCCCAGCAAAATACCCCAAGATGGTGCACATTACAGAGTCTCATCATTTTGCTGACTCGCCGGGATAATTGCAGCTGTTACTTCAGAGCTTCTATGTTTGACTACCCCACTTGTGGCACACACACACACAGAGAGGAGGTAACGACAAGCATGGGAAGATGACAGTCCATTCAGGTACAAGGCCAGTTGACCGCAGGGTCACAACCTGGCTTCTCCGAACATCTCCATGGTGCCAGTAGGTCCCAATCCTGGCTTTCTCTAAACATATCCATGGCTCAGCTATGGTCAATGGAGCAGATCTGTATTCTTTTAACCGGGGCCGAAGTACCCTAAGCTGGCATCTTGTAGAATAATACAGTTATATGAAAAAGTTTGGGCACCCCTATTAATCTTGCCACTCTTCAGAGGAGATTCTAACAGGAGAACAACTTGCAAGTGGCCACTTTAAGTAGCTTTTCTCATGATTGCATACACATGGCTATGAAGTTCAAAGCTCAATGAGGTCACAAAACCAAAAAAAGTGCTTTAGTAAGTCAGTAAAAAGTAGGTAGGAGTATTTAAAACAAGAAAATGATAAGGGTGCCCATACTTATGCACCTGTCAAATTTTGTTTGAATGCAGATTGCACATTTTCTGTTAGTACAATAAACCTCATTTCAAGGCAGAAACATTACTGTGTCCAACAGTTATTAGATATATGAAACTGAAATAGTTGTTGCAAAAAAAACCAATTTTTATAAAACATTAAGCTTAAGATTAATAGGGGTGCCCAAACTTTTCCATATAACTGTAAATCTATGTCCCTCGTGATGGAGCTATGATGTCTTGGCTGCTGTGCTCTCTCTGGTCCTTTTGATGTCTTGGCTGAATCTCTAGCTCTTTCTGTCTCTCTACAGAGGCATATAACCTCTTTTTATAATTAACAAGTGTCCTTCATCCAGTCTTCACGAATAAAAGGGGAAGAATGGAGATTTATTTGCATAGTTTTTCCTCCACTAAAAAGTCAACAAACTGTCTTGCCTAGACAATGTAAAATTAACATATCGGTAAACATCACTAGTCATCAAGCATAAGAGCACAATATGTTACATCAAATGTCAACTTACATGGAGCCTCCACCAGGGCCTAGGGGTACTTGCTACTGGGTCCGATGGTCATTAAAGGGGTGGTCATGGTGGCAGCGACCCGGTCCGTGGCCCTGGGCATCCAAATTAAAGGAAAGCTCTTTAAAGGGGTGATTAGAAATAAGAATGTTTGTGACGCCACCTGCGGTGTGCAGTCAGGGATGACTGACGCTGCTTAGAGGGGTCCACTGGGGTGTTGTTATGGCAGCTTGGATGGCATGGCTTCCCACAGGTGAAGCTGGGTCACCAGAGCTTCCGGTGTAGTATATAAAGATGGTGTAGTAAGAAACAGAGGACACAAGGTTGCAGTCTCTTTACCTCTTTACTGGTGTAAGGCAGCCACAGTCCAGGATACCAGATCACAGGTACTGGTACGGTCCGGCCGGCTAGGAAGTGATTCAGAAATCCCCCTAGCCAGGTGGGGTTGGAAGCCTTCCCTTCTGTGCTATGTTGTAGTCCCTTGCTGCCTTAGGCCTCACACAAGGTCCTCACATTCTCTCTGTCCTCCTTGCTGGTAGGAAACTACCCACATGGCAGGTAACTCGAGCCTTTTTACAGGGTCTCTCAGGATGACTCCGGGCTCTATCTGATACTGTGCCTTCGGGTGTTAATGGTGGACAGGCGACCTACAATCTCCTGTCCGCCGGTTTCTGCCGTGGGGCATAGAGTTACCCCCACAACCTCGATCTTCTGGCTACCGGAATTCTGCGCTTCAGAGTGGAGGAAGCTCAGTCACAGCTTCCCTCCAGCTCTTCACTTGTCTTGTGCTTCTCTTCCCTGTCAGTCTCCTACAGACTGCTCTGCTTTTCTCTTTCCTTCCAGGAGCTGCAGAATAACTCGTCTACACGGCCCCAGCTTTCCTTTCTCAAACTCTCTCTGTCGGCTTGCACTCTGCTCTGTCCCTCTGACAGACCCCTCCTCACAGACTCCTCTCACAGACTGAACTCCTTCCCTGTCTCTGACAGGCTGCCTCCTCACAGAATGCCTCTGCAGCGCCCCAGAGTCCTGGTCATTGCAGTACTGACGCTCCGCCACTAAGGGGAGTGATGGTACGTCTGATGGCACTTAAGGTCACCTGACCAGGTATCACAGTCACACATTACACTTCACACTCTGGCCTCCAGGGGGAGCAAAGGGTTCTATGTATTAGGCCACTCCTCACAATCTGGTAAAACTGGGGGTTGGATAGGAAGTTAGGGAGAAGCTGACTGGGTTTGATCCAGGCAACATCCTGTGGCAGAGGGTGTTGCAGGGGAAGATTCAGGGGAGTCCCTGTCAGGGGTGGGATCCTGACAGAGGCCTAGCGAAAAGGACAGATCGTTACGGAACCGCGCCTGCACCTGATTGTGGCGGTATCTTAAGAAAGGATAAAGGTACCGTCACATTTAGCGACGCTGCAGCGATCTAGACAACGATGCCGATCGCTGCAGCGTCGCTGTTTCGTCATTGTGTGGTCGCTGGAGAGCTGTCACACAGACAGCTCTCCAGCGACCGACGATTCCGGTCCCCGGGTAACCAGGGTAAACATCAGGTTACTAAGCGCAGGGCCGCGCTTAGTAACCCGATGTTTACCCTGGTTACCAGTGCTAATGTAAAAAAACAAAACACTACATACTTACATTCCGGTGTCTGTCCCCCGGCGCTGTGCTTTCCTGCACTGACTGTGAGCGCCGGCCGGAAAGCACAGCTGTGACGTCACCGCTGTAATCTGCTTTATGGCTGGCCGGCGCTCACAGTCAGTGCAGGAAAGCACAGCGCCGGGGGACAGACACCGGAATGTAAGTATGTAGTGTTTGGTTTTTTTTACATTTACACTGGTAACCAGGGTAAACATCGGGTTACTAAGCGCGGCCCTGTGCTTAGTAACCCGATGTTTACCCTGGTTACCAGTGAAGACATCGCTGAATCGGCGTCACACACACCGATTCAGCGATGTCTGCGGGAGTCCAGCGACGAAATAAAGTTCTGGACTTTCTGCTCCGACCAACGATGCAACAGCAGGATCCTGATCGCTGCTGCGTGTCAAACTCAACGATATCGCTAGCCAAGACGCTGCAACGTCACAGATCGCTAGCGATATCGTTCAGTGTGAAGGTACCTTAAGAAGCGAGGTTTATTGTGGAGAAGTGAGAAACGAGATCACAGCACAAAGGGGAATAGAACCAGTAGGAGTCGTGCCTTAAGATCGTGGCAACATCCTACTGAGGCGCGTAGCCGGTGGCCGGAACGCCGAGGAAGTATTGGGCTCCAAGCATTACTTCAAACAGTGGCAGGGCAGTTGACTTTAGGTTGGCTGTCTCACCTAAATCACCTAAGCAGACATAGGAGGCAATTGTGGGAGAGGGGCGACTCTAGGGTCCCGGAAGAACTCCAGGCCTACCCGTCATACGGGTGCGTCCTAGCCAAATCATCTGGGGGACGGAGAAAGAACATCAGAAACAGACACGAGAGTTGTGAGAAAGAACATCAGAAAACGACACAACAGTTGTGAGGACTATCCCGTGGTGCTCAGCAGGGAGGTACTACAACACACAGGCGCTAGAAGGTAGGCACTGATTTCCACCTGCAAAGGGAACTCTGGATGTGCCTTCGGACCGGCCGGTCTCAGCCAGCCCTGTTAGCAGTGCTCTGGATTGCGGACCCTGAAGCCTTCAGTAAAGAGGTAAAGAGACTGCAACCCTGTGTCCTCATTATTCATCACGACTTGCACCATGCACCATCATCACACCTTTCATTGGACGCCCCTTAGCAGGGTCACGGACCGGGTCTAGCCACCGTGACAACCCCAGGACCGAAACAGAGAGGCCCGGTACCGAGTACCCCGCGGCCCTGCGTCTGGGGGCGCTCCAACTTGGCGTCACAAACAGGATCTACTTAAGCCTGAAGAGTCAGGTCATGTGTGCCTTGGAACTGTGTCTGAATTGTGCTTGAACTGTGACTTATTGCCAAGACTGTGTATTGCCGATTCCCACCAAAACCGCCGCCATTACAGCGCTAAGAGGAGCGCAGGAGAAGAAGAAGGGCGTGGAAGTAGGCGTAAACAAGCTGAAGAGCGCGAAAGACAATGGCCGCCCAGTCTAAGTATTGCTGTATCCTGAGGACGTGTCCGTCAGCGGCTAAGGTCCGCCTCCTCATTCTCTATGGAGGGTGGAGACCATGGAGACGGGGCCACCCCCGAAAAAGGGCGCGGGAAGAAGATCCAGAGGAGGGGACAAAGATGGTGACTTCCATGACACCACATGGGGACGTCTCGGCCCCGCGCAGGGCCGCATCACCTGCAGCAGTCCCGGATCCACCATTGCCGATGGGAATGACTGTCGCGGAACTGCCGATGGGGAGGCCCAGCAGACAGTCGCCCGACGACTGGGTAGCCTCAGCCGAAGCCCGGCAGCTGGCGCGCTGCCGAGAGGCCCACGCACGTGTGAGTTCCCGGTTGGGCCACCCTACGGAGATCCGCCTGTCCCCCATGTACCCCACTTTACCCGCTCCGGCCGCGGAAGATCCCTGGGCTCAGCCATCAGATCATGAGCCACGGGAGCCGGACCTGAGGATCCTGCCAGTGACAGAACACCAGCGGCGCCTGGTGGCGGCGTGGAGGAAGCAGCCCCGACCTGTGGCCACGATCGACCTAACGGGTAACGTGGAGGTCCCACCATCAAAGTGGGGTGTGGTGGTAATCTTCAACTCCAAGGAAGGAAGGGGAGTTATCCAGGAGATTGGGGAGCCACTAAAGGTCCACGTCACCCGGAGCAAGGTGGAGCCTTGCTATGGAGAGGTCGATGTGGATCGCAACCTGGAACCCGGGGATGCCGTGACCTACACCCGGTGGCAAAGAGGGACCGGTTGGACGGCCCGAGACGTCCAGCGATGCGCAACTCTTCAGGCCGCTACGGAGACGCAGGGGACCGTACCCGCTGCGGGAAAGATGACCGAAGCCCCTGCTATGGACCGTCAGGCTGCCCAGGCCCATCGTGTGACTGTGGGTCCCACCCGTTCTTGGCTGAGAAGGGTGGTTGGAGAGGTAAAGCCGCTGCCGCCAGAACCAGAGTTAGCTCCGATGCTCTGCAACTGTAAATAGTTAACTGTTTGTCTTCCTGATGTTTGCTGCTAAAACCCAACCCGGGTTGTCCTTAAGGGGATCCCTTTGTTTACCCGGGATCCCTATTGTTTTTGCTTTTGTTCATTTCTGTTTTAAAGACTGCCGAATCATGGACGGTGAATGGTTCACAAACCGTGTTGTAAATAGTTTGCACCTTCTTAAAGGTGCCCCATACTGGTTTTACAAAAAAGGAGAGCTTTTTGAAGAGACTGTTCTTGAATACAGCGCCGAAGTTCTTGCCTTTAAACGGACTTGCAGAAAGAGAGTCTGCACTACCCCAAAGAGACTTGAGTCCCTCTTAAAGGGAATGTTCATATGTTGCATTTATGTATAATGTTACTTTGAGAATGTTGAATACTAATAGATAGTGTGTAGTTTAAAATAGAAAATGTTTAATGATGTTACTAGAGATTGAGGACAGGAAAGAGTTGAAAGCTGAATTTCAATGAAAGTGAACCCGTAGGGGTTAGTGAGTCCTCCTGGAAACCATAGAGAGAAGGTTGATTGCTCTTATACTGTGAATAAAGCTTGCAAAAAAGAAAAGAGGCAGTAGGCCCGGACGAGTAGCCAGGCGGTCCTGCATGTTCCAAAATCAGAGAGTAAAGAGAAAATATTGCATTTAGAAAAGAAAGATAAAGTTAATTTATATTCTAGAGTTTTATAGTAAGCCTTTAGTGGGTTCAGCCTATACGCCCTTAAAGGAAAAGTTAAATTATTGTTCCAGAATTTGCACTTAGTAGATAGAATACCCGGCTGGGTAAAGATGGTTATTTATAGTCAGTCATTTAATAAGTGTTATTTAAAAAACTGTCAATATGTTTCTGTTTGTAACGTTCAAGTGTCCCCACCTCCCATAAGGGAAGCACTGTTAAATTTACTTGTTCATTGCATTTCAAAATTTTGTATGTCTTTTACTAACATGTATTGTTGTTCTTCTTCCCAGTCCGGGAGTACTGGATTTAACCGGGGGGAGTGCAGCGCCCCAGAGTCCTGGTCGTTGCAGTACTGACGCTCTGCCACTAAGGGGAGTGATGGTACATCTGATGGCACTTAAGGAGTTCACCTGACCAGGTATCACAGTCACACATTACACTTCACACTCTGTGTTATGATCTGGTGGCCTAGGAGCAGCATGGGACGTACTCTGGAGAAGGTGGTACCTGTACTGACCGCAGACCCTGAACTTAACACCGCAACTAGAAGTAGCCGTGGAATGTACCTAACACTCCCTGGACATCTCGACACAGCCGGAGGACTAATTACCCCTAGAGATAGAAAAGGGAAAACTATCTTGCCTCAGAGAAAATCCCCAAAGGATAGACAGCCCCCCACAAATATTGACTGTGAGAGGAGAGGGAAATAACATACGCAGACTGAAATCAGAATTTAGCAAAGGAGGCCACTTCTAGCTAAATAGAAAGGATAGGACAGAGTACTATGCGGTCAGTATTAAAACACTAGAAAATATCCACCACAGAAAATACAAAATCTCCACATCTAACTAAAGATATGGAGGGTATATCTGCATCTCCAGAGATACCAGCTTGGCTAAACAAATCTTTATACAGACCAAGCTGGACAAGACAAAACATGGAAAAGAACTGAACAATAAGGCCACAGCATGTGGACTGCAAAAATCAAGGCCAGAACTTATCTTTGTTGAAATGAACAGAAAAGCAGGCGAGACCAGGCAGGGATGTGAATCCTCCAGGAACAATGGACAACTGGCACTGACTAAAGGGTCAAGCAAGACTAAATAGCCCAGTCAGGATTGCAAAAAGTGGACACACCTGATAAATGCTGCGATCCAGAGACAGCAGCACTACCACTTATAACCACCGGAGGAAGCCCAAGAGCAGAATTCACAACAGTACCCCCTCCTTGAGGAGGGGTCACCGAACCCTCACCAGAGCCCCCAGGCCGATCCGGACGAGCCAAATGAAAGGCACGAACCAAATCCTCAGCATGAACATCGGAGGCAACAACCCAAGAATTATCCTCCTGGCCATAACCCTTCCATTTGACAAGATACTGAAGCTTCCGCCTCGAAAAACGAGAATCCAAAATCTTCTCAACCACATACTCCAACTCCCCATCAATCAACACCGGGGCAGGAGGATCAACAGAGGGAACAACGAGCACCACATATTTCCGCAACAAAGATCTATGAAAAACATTATGGATGGAAAAAGAGGCTGGAAGGGCCAAACGAAAAGACACTGGATTGATAATCTCAGAAATCCTATAAGGGCCAATAAACCGAGGCTTAAACTTAGGGGAAGAAACCTCCATAGGAACATGACGGGAAGACAACCAGAAAAAATCCCCAACCCGAAGCCGGGAACCAACACACCGACGACGGTTAGCAAAACGCTGAGCCCCCTCCTGAGACAACACCAAATTGTCAACAACATGAGCCCAAATTTGCTGCAACCTGTCAACCACAGAGTCCACCCCAGGACAATCAGAAGGCTCAACCTGCCCTGAAGAAAAACGAGGATGAAAACCAGAGTTACAAAAGAAGGGTGAAACCAAGGTAGCAGAACTAGCCCGATTATTAAGGGCAAACTCGGCCAATGGCAAGAAAGCCACCCAATCATCCTGATCAGCAGACACAAAGCATCTCAAATAAGTTTCCAAAGTCTGATTAGTTCGCTAGGTTTGGCCATTTGTCTGAGGATGAAATGCGGAAGAAAAAGACAAATCAATGCCCAGCCTAGCACAAAAGGCCCGCCAAAACCTAGAAACTAACTGGGAACCTCTATCGGACACAATATTCTCCGGAATGCCATGGAAGCGAACCACATGCTGAAAAAACAACGGAACCAAATCAGAAGAGGAAGGCAATTTAGGCAAAGGTACTAAATGAACCATCTTAGAAAACCGGTCACAAACCACCCAGATAACCGACATCCTCTGGGAAACCGGAAGATCCGAAATAAAATCCATAGAAATATGCATCCAAGGCCTCTCAGGGACCGGCAAAGGCAAAAGCAACCCACTAGCGCGGGAACAGCAAGGCTTGGCCCGCGCACAAGTCCCACAGGACTGCACAAAAGAACGCACATCCCGTGACAAAGAAGGCCACCAAAAAGACCTACCAACCAAATCTCTGGTACCAAAAATCCCAGGATGACCAGCCAACACAGAACAATGAACCTCAGAAATCACTTTACTAGTCCATCTGTCAGGAACAAACAGTTTCCCCACTGGACAGCGGTCAGGTTTATCAGCCTGAAATTCCTGAAGAACCCGTCGTAAATCAGGGGAGATGGCAGAAAGAATCACTCCTTCCTTCAGAATGCCGACCGGCTCAAGGACCCCAGGAGAATCAGGCAAAAAGCTCCTAGAGAGGGCATCAGCCTTAACATTCTTAAAACCCGGAAGATACGAGACCACAAAATCAAAACGGGAGAAAAACAGGGACCATCGGGCCTGTCTAGGATTCAGCCGTTTGGCAGACTCGAGGTAAATCAGATTCTTATGATCGGTCAAGACCACAATACGGTGCTTGGCCCCCTCAAGCCAATGTCGCCACTCCTCCAATGCCCACTTCATAGCCAACAAATCACGATTGCCGACATCATAATTGCGTTCCGCAGGCGAAAACTTTCGAGAAAAGAAGGCACACGGTTTCATCAAGGAACCATCAGAATTAGTGTTGAGCACTCCGATACCGCAAGTATCGGGTATCGGCCGATATTTGCTGTATCGGAATTCCGATACCGAGATCCGATACTTTTGTGGTATCGGGAATCGGTATTGGGATCGATATTAATGTGTAAAATAAAGAATAAAAATAAAAAATATTGATATACTCACCTCTCCGACGCAGCCTGGACCTTACCAATGTAACCGCCAGCTTCCGTTCCCAAGAATGAGCGCTTGAAAGTCCTTAGATGACGTTGCGGCCTGTGATTGGTCGCGGAGCGTTCACGTTACCGCAACGCGACCAATCACAAGCCGTGACGTCATCTAAGGTCTTTCAAGCGCTCATTCTTATGAACGGAGGCTGGCGGTTACAACCAGGGCGCGTCAGAGGGTGAGTAAATCAATATTTTTTATTTTTATTCTTTATTTTACACATTAATATGGATCCCAGGGCCTGAAGGGGAGTTTCCTCTCCTTCAGACCCTGGGAACCATCAGGATACCTTCCGATACTTGGTGTCCCATTGACTTGTATTGGTATCGGGTATCGGTATCGGCGATATCCGATACTTTTCGGGTATCGGCCGATACTATCCGATACCGATACTTTCAAGTATCGGACGGTATCGCTCAACACTAATCAGAATTCCTCTGAGACAAAACGGCCCCTGCCCCAATCTCAGAAGCGTCAACCTCAACCTGAAAAGGAAGAGAAACATCCGGCTGACGCAACACAGGGGCAGAAGTAAATCGGCGTTTAAGCTCCTGAAAGGCAGAAACAGCCGCAGAGGACCAATTAGTAACATCAGCGCCTTTCTTCGTCAAATCGGTCAGGGGTTTAACCACACTGGAGAAGTTGGCAATGAAACGGCGATAAAAATTAGCAAAGCCCAAAAATTTCTGAAGGCTCTTCACGGATGTGGGCTGGATCCAATCATGAATGGCCTGAACCTTAACCGGATCCATTTCTATAGATGAGGGAGAAAAAATGAAGCCCAAAAAAGAAATCTTCTGTACTCCAAAGAGGCACTTAGACCCCTTCACAAACAAGGCATTATCACGAAGGATCTGAAATACCATCCTGACTTGTTTCACGAGACCCCAATCATCTGAAAAAAAATCAAAATATCATCCAAATATACAATCATGAATTTATCAAGATAATTCCGAAATATATGATGCATGAAGGACTGAAACACAGATGGAGCATTAGAGAGTCCGAATGGCATCACAAGGTATTCAAAATGGCCTTCGGGCGTATTAAACGCAGTTTTCCATTCGTCACCCTGCTTAATACGAACAAGATTATATGCCCCTCGAAGGTCAATCTTAGTAAACCAACTAGCCCCCTTAATCCTAGCAAACAGATCAGAAAGCAAAGGCAAAGGGTATTGGAATTTGACCGTGATCTTATTAAAGAGGCGATAATCAATACAGGGTCTCAATGAGCCATCCTTCTTGGCAACAAAAAAAAAACCCTGCTCCCAATGGTGAAGAAGATGGCCGAATATGCCCCTTCTCCAAAGACTCCTTTACATAGCTCCGCATGGCGGTATGTTCTGGCACAGACAGGTTGAAAAGTCGGCCCTTAGGGAACTTACAGCCTGGAATCAAGTCAATAGCACAATCACAGTCCCTATGCGGTGGAAGGGAACTGGACTTGGGCTCATTGAATACATCCTGGAAATCTGACAAAAACTCAGGAATTTCACAAGCGGGGGAGGAGGCAATTGACAAAGGAATGTCACCATGAACCCCCTGACAACCCCAACTAGTCACAGACATAGATTTCCAATCTAATACCGGATTATGCACCTGTAACCATGGGAAACCCAGCACAACAGCATCATGAAAATTATGCAACACCAGAAAACGACAATCTTCCTGATGGACTGGCGCCATGCACATGGTCACCTGTGTCCAAAACTGGGGTTTATTTTTAGCCAACGGTGTAGCATCAATGCCCCTCAAAGGAATAGGACTCTGCAAAGGCTGCAAGGGGAAACCACAATGTCTGGCAAATTCTAAGTCCATTAAGTTTAGAGTGGCGCCTGAATCCACAAATGCCATGACAGAAAATGACGATAATGAGCAGATCAGGGTCACAGATAACAGAAATTTAGGTTGTACAGTACTGATGGTAACGGAACTAGCGATTCTCTTGGTACGCTTAGGGCAATCAGAAATAACATGAGCAGAATCGCCGCAGTAAAAACACAACCTATTCTAGACACAATCCTATCACACTGCATAGGCTCAGGACTCCGCTCGGAAGACAATGCCATAGTGTGCACAACTCTGCACTCGCGCAAGCGCCGTTTAATCTGAATGGCCAGAGACATGATATCACTCAGACCAGCAGGCGTGGGGAACCCCACCATAACATCTTTAACGGATTCAGAAAGACCCTTTCTGAAAATTGCCGCCAAGGCATCCTCATTCCATTTAGTCAGCACAGACCATTTTCTAAATTTCTGGCAATATGATTCTGCCGCTTCTTGACCCTGACACAGGGCCAACAAGGTCTTCTCAGCATGATCCACTGAATTAGGTTCATCATACAATAACCCAAGCGCCTGGAAAAAGGTGTCTACATTAAGTAAAGCCGGATTCCCCGGTTCCAGGGCAAATGCCCAATCCTGGGGGTCACCACGCAGCAGAGATATAACAATTTTAACCTGCTGGATGGAATCACCAGAGGAGTGGGGTTTCAGAGCAAAAAACAGTTTACAGTTATTTTTAAAGCTCAAAAATTTGGACATGTCCCCAAAAAAACAAATCAGGAGTTGGAATTCTAGGCTCTAAAACCGGAGTCTGAACGATATAATCGGAAATACCCTGTACTCTAGCAGCAAGTTGATCCACACGGGAAGCCAATCCCTGAACATCCATGCCAGCGCCAAACTCCTGAGCCACCCAGAGGTAAAGAGGGAAAAAAAAAAACACAACAGACAACAGAAAAAAAAATTGCTCAGCACTTTCCTTCCCTTCTTCTGAGATGCGGTTAACTCATTGTTGGCCAGTTGTACTGTTATGATCTGGTGGCCTAGGAGCAGCACGGGATGTACTCTGGAGAAGGTGGTACCTGTACTGACCGCAGACCCTGAACTTAACACCGCAACTAGAAGTAGCCGTGGAATGTACCTAACACTCCCTGGACATCTCGACACAGCCGGAGGACTAATTACCCCTAGAGATAGAAAAGGGAAAACTATCTTGCCTCAGAGAAAATCCCCAAAGGATAGACAGCCCCCCACAAATATTAACTGTGAGAGGAGAGGGAAATAACATACGCAGACTGAAATGAGAATTTAGCAAAGGAGGCCACTTCAAGCTAAATAGAAAGGATAGGACAGAGTACTATGCGGTCAGTATTAAAACACTAGAAAATATCCACCACAGAAAATACAAAATCTCCACATCTAACTAAAGATATGGAGGGTATATCTGCATCTCCAGAGATACCAGCTTGGCTAAACAAATCCTTATACAGACCAAGCTGGACAAGACAAAAACATGGAAAAGAACTGAACAATAAGGCCCACATCATGTGGACTGCAAAAATCAAGGCCAGAACTTATCTTTGTTGAAATGAACAGAAAAGCAGGAGAGACCAGGCAGGGATGTGAATCCTCCAGGAACAATGGACAACTGGCACTGACTAAAGGGTCAAGCAAGACTAAATAGCCCAGTCAGGATTGCAAAAAGTGGACACACCTGATAAATGCTGCGATCCAGAGACAGCAGCACTACCACTTATAACCACCGGAGGGAGCCCAAGAGCAGAATTTACAACAACTCTGGCCTCCAGGGGGAGCAAAGGGTTCTATGTATTAGGCCACTCCTCACAATCTGGTAAAACTGGGGGTTGGATAGGAAGTTAGGGAGAAGCTGACTGGGTTTGATCCAGGCAACATCCTGTGGCAGAGGGTGTTGCAGGGGAAGATTCAGGGGGGTCCCTGTCAGAGGTGGGTGTTGTGGATTCTGTTTGTGGGCTCCCTCTGGTGGTTACTGCTGGTACTGGGTGACTTTGGTGGGTTGCGGCCTTTGGTTTCCACCTGTCCATCAGAGGCTGGGTGTTTCCTATTTTACCTGGCCTTTCTGTCATTTCCCTTGCCGGCTATCAATGTGTTCAGATGTGCTCTGTTTGGTTCCTGCCTACCTGCTCCCAGATCTTTCAGGATAAGCTAAGTGCTGATTTTCAGTTGTTTGGTTTTTTTTGTCCAGCTTGCTTATTATGTCTTAATGCTTGCTGGTAGCTCTAGTGGACTGAGGTTCTCCCCATGTGCCATGAGTTGGCACATGGGTTCTTGTAATCTCAGGATGGTTTTTTTGATTAGGGTTTTTTTGCTGACCGCTCAGTCCCCTTTTGTATCATTCTGCTTTCTAGTTTACAGCGGGCCTCAATTTGCTAAAGCTATATACATCATCTCTGTGTGTGTGCCTTCCTCTCATTTCACCGTCAATACATGTGGGGGGCAACTATATCTTTTGGGGTTCGTTCCTCTGGAGGCAAGTGAGGTCTTGTTTTCTCTGCAGTACTAGTTAGCTCTTAGGCTGGTGCGTGGCGTCTAGAACCAACGTAGGCACGCTCCCTGGCTATCTCTAGTTGCGTTTGTCAGGCGTAGGGCAGCGGTCAGCCCAGGTTCCATCACCCTAGAGCTCGTCCGATATTTATTGTACTTTGCTTGTCCTGTGCTATCCCTAGCCATTGGGGATTCATGACAGTATAGCCGGCCCACAAAGTGTTAATTGTTTGGGCTGAAGCAGGTGAAATAGAAGTGTTCAAGGGAAATTTTTTTTTTTTTTTTTTTCCCTTCAGAGTTTTGCTGCCTAGCCCTTAATTGCTGTCTAGCTGCTTCTTACCTCCTCTTAACCCTTGAATGGCTCTGATCTTTGCTGTTTATCATGGATGTCCAGAGTTTGGCTTCCAGCCTGAGTAATCTCGCGGCAAAGGTTCAAAACATACAGGATTTTGTTGTTCACACTCCCATGTCTGAACCTAGAATTCCTATTCCAGAGTTTTTTTCTGGAGATAGATCTACCTTCCTGAACTTCAGGAACAATTGTAAATTGTTTCTTTCGTTAAAATCTCGCTCCTCTGGAGACCCTGCTCAACAGGTCAAGATTGTTATATCTTTCCTACGGGACGACCCTCAGAATTGGGCATTTGCATTGGCACCAGGGGATCCTGCATTGCTCAGTGTGGATGCGTTTTTTCTGGCATTGGGATTGCTCTATGAGGAACCTAACCTAGAGATTCAGGCTGAAAAGGCTTTATTAGCCCTCTCTCAGGGGCATGATGAAGCGGAAATATATTGTCAGAAATTTCGGAAATGGTCGGTGCTTACTCAGTGGAATGAGTGCGCCCTGGCTGCAAACTTCAGAAATGATCTTTCTGAGGCCATTAAGGATATTATGGTGGGGTTCCCTACGCCTACTGGTCTGAATGAGTCTATGGCTATGGCCATTCAGATTGATCGGCGTTTACGGGAGCGCAAACCCGTGCACCAGTTGGTGGTGTCTTCTGAACAGGCACCTGAGACTATGCAATGTGATAGAATTCAGTCCAGAAGTGAACGGCAAAATTATAGGCGGAAAAATGGATTGTGTTTTTATTGTGGTGATTCAGCTCATGTTATATCAGCATGCTCTAAACGCACAAAAAGGGTTGATAAATCTTTTGCCATAGATACTCTGCAGTCTAAGTTCATTTTGTCTGTGACTCTGATTTTTTCACTGTCTTCCATTTCCGTCGATGCCTATGTGGATTCGGGCGCTGCCCTGAGTCTTATGGATTGGTCATTTGCTAAACGCTGCGGTTTTAGTCTCGAGCCTCTGGAAGTTCCTATTCCTCTGAAGGGAATTGACTCTACACCATTGGCTATGAATAAACCGCAGTATTGGACACAAGTGACCATGCGCATGACTCCCGTTCATCAGGAGGTGATTCGCTTCCTTGTACTGTATAATTTACATGATGTACTAGTGCTTGGTCTGCCATGGTTACAAACTCATAATCCTGTCCTGGACTGGAAAACAATGTCTGTGCTAAGCTGGGGATGTCAGGGGGTTCATGATGATGCACCTCTGATTTCAATCGCTTCATCTACTCCTTCTGAGGTCCCTGTGTTTTTGTCGGACTATCGGGATGTTTTTGAGGAGCCTAAGCTCAATTCGCTCCCTCCTCATAGAGAGTTTGACTGTGCTATAGAATTGATTCCTGGCAGTAAGTTCCCTAAGGGTCGTTTATTTAATCTGTCACTGCCAGAGCATACTGCTATGCGGAAGTATATTAAGGAGTCCTTGGAAAAGGGACATATTCATCCATCTTCGTCCCCTCTGGGAGCAGGTTTTTTTTTCGTGGCAAAAAAAGATGGTTCCCTGAGGCCTTGTATAGATTATCGCCTTCTGAATAAGATTACAGTCAAATATCAGTATCCATTGCCATTATTTACTGATTTGTTTGCTCGCATTAAGGGGGCTAGGTGGTTCACTAAGATAGATCTTCGTGGTGCGTATAATCTGGTGCGGATAAAACAGGGTGATGAGTGGAAAACCGCATTTAATACGCCTGAGGGCCATTTTGAGTATTTGGTAATGCCTTTTGGACTCTCCAATGCTCCATCAGTCTTTCAGTCCTTTATGCACAATATTTTCCGTGAATATCTGGATAAGTTTATGATTGTGTATTTGGATGATATTTTGGTGTTTTCTGATGACTGGGAGTCTCATGTTCTACAGGTCAGGAAGGTGTTTCAGGTTCTGCGGGCCAATTCTCTGTTTGTGAAGGGCTCAAAGTGTCTCTTCGGAGTCCAGAAGATTTCTTTTTTGGGGTTCATTTTTTCTCCTTCTACTATTGAGATGGATCCCGTTAAGGTTCAGGCTATTTGTGACTGGACACAACCTACATCTGTTAAGAGCCTTCAGAAGTTCTTGGGGTTTGCTAATTTTTATCGTCGGTTCATTGCTAATTTTTCCGGTATTGTTAAACCTTTGACTGATTTGACTAAAAAGGGTGCTGATGTTGCTGATTGGTCTCCTGCGGCCGTGGAGGCCTTTCGGGAACTTAAGCACCGGTTTTCTTCTGCTCCTGTGTTGTGTCAACCAGATGTTTCACTTCCTTTTCAGGTTGAGGTTGATGCTTCCGAGATTGGAGCGGGGGCGGTTTTGTCACAGAGAAGTTCTAATGGCTCGGTGATGAAGCCATGTGCTTTCTTCTCTAGAAAATTCTCGCCCGCCGAGCGCAATTATGATGTGGGTAATCGGGAGCTTTTGGCCATGAAGTGGGCATTTGAGGAGTGGCGTCATTGGCTTGAGGGTGCTAAACATCGCGTGGTGGTCTTGACTGATCACAAGAATCTTATTTACCTTGAGTCTGCCAGGCGTTTGAATCCTAGACAGGCTCGTTGGTCGTTATTTTTTTCTCGTTTCAATTTCGTGGTTTCATACCTGCCAGGTTCAAAGAATGTGAAGGCAGATGCTCTTTCCAGGAGTTTTGTGCCTGACTCTCCTGGAGACACTGGGCCTACTGGTATCCTTAGGGATGGGGTAATATTGTCCGCCGTATCCCCAGACTTGCGACGCGCATTGCAGGAGTTTCAGGTGGATAAACCGGATCGATGTCCACCAGAAAGACTGTTTGTTCCGGATGATTGGACCAGTAGAGTCATCTCCGAGGTCCATTCTTCTGTGTTGGCTGGTCATCCTGGAATATTTGGTACAAGAGACTTGGTGGCCAGGTCTTTTTGGTGGCCTTCCTTGTCTAGGGATGTGCGTACCTTTGTGCAGTCTTGTGAAGTGTGTGCTCGAGCTAAGCCTTGCTGTTCACGGGCCAGTGGGTTGTTGTTATCCTTGCCCATCCCGAAGAGGCCTTGGACGCACATTTCCATGGATTTTATTTCTGATCTCCCGGTTTCACAGAAAATGTCCGTTATCTGGGTTGTGTGTGACCGCTTTTCTAAGATGGTTCATTTGGTGCCCTTGCCTAAGTTGCCCTCCTCCTCTGAGTTGGTTCCTTTATTTTTTCAGAACGTGGTTCGTTTGCATGGGATTCCGGAGAATATCGTTTCTGACAGGGGATCCCAGTTTGTGTCTAGATTTTGGCGGACGTTTTGTGCCAAGATGGGCATTGATTTGTCTTTCTCGTCTGCATTCCATCCTCAGACGAATGGTCAGACGGAGCGAACTAATCAGACCTTGGAAACTTATTTGAGGTGTTTTGTTTCTGCTGATCAGGATGACTGGGTTGCTTTTTTGCCACTGGCCGAATTTGCTCTTAATAATCGGGCTAGTTCTGCCACGTTGGTCTCTCCTTTTTTTTGTAATTCGGGGTTTCATCCTCGTTTTTCCTCTGGTCAGGTGGAGTCTTCGGATTGTCCTGGAGTGGACGTGGTGGTGGACAGGTTACATCAGATTTGGAATCAGGTGGTGGACAATTTGAAGTTATCTCAGGAGAAGACTCAGCAGTTTGCTAATCGCCGTCGCCGCGTGGGTCCCCGACTTCTTGTTGGGGACTTGGTGTGGTTGTCTTCTCGTTTTGTCCCTATGAAGGTTTCTTCTCCTAAGTTCAAGCCTCGGTTCATCGGTCCTTATAGGATCTCGGAGATTCTTAACCCTGTATCTTTTCGTTTGGATCTCCCAGCATCGTTTGCTATTCATAATGTGTTCCATCGGTCGTTGTTGCGGAGGTATGAGGTGCCCGTTGTTCCTTCGGTCGAGCCTCCTGCTCCGGTGCTGGTGGAGGGAGAATTGGAGTATGTTGTTGAAAAGATCTTGGATTCTCGTGTTTCCAGACGCAAACTCCAGTATTTGGTTAAGTGGAAGGGTTATGGTCAGGAGGATAATTCCTGGGTGGTCGCCTCCGATGTTCATGCGACTGATTTGGTCCGCGCCTTCCATAGAGCTCACCCTGATCGCCCTGGGGGTTCTCGTGAGGGTTCGGTGACCCCTCCTCAAGGGGGGGGTACTGTTGTGGATTCTGTTTGTGGGCTCCCTCTGGTGGTTACTGCTGGTACTGGGTGACTTTGGTGGGTTGCGGCCTTTGGTTTCCACCTGTCCATCAGAGGCTGGGTGTTTCCTATTTTACCTGGCCTTTCTGTCATTTCCCTTGCCGGCTATCAATGTGTTCAGATGTGCTCTGTTTGGTTCCTGCCTACCTGCTCCCAGATCTTTCAGGATAAGCTAAGTGCTGATTTTCAGTTGTTTGGTTTTTTTTGTCCAGCTTGCTTATTATGTCTTAATGCTTGCTGGTAGCTCTAGTGGACTGAGGTTCTCCCCATGTGCCATGAGTTGGCACATGGGTTCTTGTAATCTCAGGATGGTTTTTTTGATTAGGGTTTTTTTGCTGACCGCTCAGTCCCCTTTTGTATCATTCTGCTTTCTAGTTTACAGCGGGCCTCAATTTGCTAAAGCTATATACATCATCTCTGTGTGTGTGCCTTCCTCTCATTTCACCGTCAATACATGTGGGGGGCAACTATATCTTTTGGGGTTCGTTCCTCTGGAGGCAAGTGAGGTCTTGTTTTCTCTGCAGTACTAGTTAGCTCTTAGGCTGGTGCGTGGCGTCTAGAACCAACGTAGGCACGCTCCCTGGCTATCTCTAGTTGCGTTTGTCAGGCGTAGGGCAGCGGTCAGCCCAGGTTCCATCACCCTAGAGCTCATCCGATATTTATTGTACTTTGCTTGTCCTGTGCTATCCCTAGCCATTGGGGATTCATGACAGGTGGGATCCTGACAGAGGCCTAGCGAAAAGGACAGATCGTTTTGGAACCGCGCCTGCACCTGATTGCGGCGGTATCTTAAGAAAGGATAAGAAGCGAGGTTTATTGTGGAGAAGTGAGAAACGAGATCACAGCACAAAGGAGAATAGAACCAGTAGGAGTCGTGCCTTAAGATTGTGGCAACATCCTACTGAGGCGCGTAGCCGGTGGCCGGAACGCCGAGGAAGTATTGGGCTCCAAGCATTACTTCAAACAGCGGCAGGGCAGTTGACTTTAGGTTGGCTGTCTCACCTAAATCACCTAAGCAGACATAGGAGGCAATTGTGGGAGAGGGGCGACTCTAGGGTCCCGGAAGAACTCCAGGCCTACCCGTCATACGGGTACGTCCTAGCCAAATCATCTGGGGGACGGAGAAAGAACATCAGAAACAGACACGAGAGTTGTGAGAAAGAACATCAGAAACAGACACAACAGTTGTGAGGACTATCCTGTGGTGCTCAGCAGGGAGGTACTACAACACACAGGCGCTAGAAGGTAGGCACTGATTTCCACCTCCACGAACAATTCATTAAAAATTATGTATTAGAATCACAAAGATTCCCTAAACAATCAATTAAATAAATTTCCACAATCAAGTGTCTCATTGGATTTTCACAGTTATCTGAATACAATTGATGACACCATAAAATTCACTCTTGTGTACTCAAACACTGACATACAATTTTTGGATGTCAATGTGAAGATGGAGTCTAACAAATTGACTACTCAGTTATATACTAAACCTACAGATAGAAATTATATGTTGCTCTTTAGTAGTCAACATCCGGGAAAAACAAAGAAATCTATTCCTTATAGTCAACTTTTGCGTATCAAAAGGATTGAAAATGAGGAAGATTCACTAAAGGATTCCATGGAAATGATGATGAAAAAATTCTCAGATAGGGGTTATCCGCAAAATTTGTTTAAAACTCAAAAAAACAAAGTGGATGGACTAAAAAGAGAAAATTTGTTATATAAAAAATCAAAAACAAAGGAACTTAATCATATCCCTTTTGTGACAGCTTTTGGTGAAGAAAGTGGAAAAATTGCTGATATTATATCAAAACATTGGGGGATGTTATATAAATGTTTGCCACAAGTGGGAGAATTTTCTAAACCGCCAATTTTTTCTTACAAACATAATCGTACTATTGCTTCAACATTGATAAAATCAGATATTGGATCTGTTAAGAAATCCAGTCAACCAACTTTTACCGGTTCTGATAGAAAGAGTTGCTTTCCATGTCTATCTTGTGTTAATTGCTGTTTGATGTTGAAGGGTTCAAGTTTTACTCACCCTATAACAAATGAGGAATATAAGATACATCATTTTCTGACATGTGATTCAGAGTTTGTGGTATATTTATTACAATGTCCGTGCTCCTTATGGTATGTCGGTGAGACTACTTGTGATTTTAAGACAAGAATCAATCAACACCGACATACCATAAGGAAAAAGCGCATGGATTTGCCGGTCTCTAAACATTTTGCAGAGAAATTACACACTGAGAAACAATTACGGTTTCGCATAATAGACATGATACCTATCCAGAGGAGGGGAGGTGATCGTGTGCGGTTGTTGAAAAAGAGGGAACTAGAATGGATCATGAAATTGAACACTCTCAAACCATATGGTCTGAATGTAGATTTCAAATTGAATCAGCTTATTTAATATACAGTGTATATATTCTTCTCCTGATTTTATACTGTTAAATTTTATATGAGAATCCTTTTGGATTGAAAATAATGTTTTTTCTTCTTTTTTCTCTTTTCTCTTTTTTCTTTCAGGTGTCCCATCCTATGAAACAAACATTTATATTTTTTGTTATTTTTGATTATTTTTTATATATTATTTTTTCATTTTCTTATGTTTATTAATGATGTACGCTATAATTAATGGAACTGAAATGTTTGCTTTTTCGCTATTGATGGCAATGAAATGATTGAAATAAAATTCATTAGCAACTTTAAACTCTTATGCATTTGTTTATATATGCATTAAAAATTATATGGTGCCATAGATTTGTGGTCTTTATGTGTCACACGCAGTGACTTGGAGAAACATGGGGGCTTGCCCGCCCCCTGTGATCTCTATGTCTATGCATGGGTATGGGAGGCCCCACCTAACTAGGGGGGGGGGGGGTCTTCCCAGAACTAGTGTCACTATAATGGGCTTATGTCCTGACCCTGTCTTTAGTGGCACATTTAAACATGTTTCATAAGAGAGTTGCACTTTTCAATTGGGAATATTGTATATTGTCCTCATATTGTCATGTCGGACGCTGTTCAGACCAGGTCGTCCGACGGACAGCGGTAATTCCGCTTTTGACCACTATTGGCTCATTGGCGTCTGCTAGATTTTATCTAGCTGTTCCGGGGTTAATTTTCCTAATCCTCGGATGTTCTCATAGACTTTCTTAAGATGCGGAAAATTCGCAGGTAAAAAATGCCCATGCTTTTAGTGTGTTTCCGCAGCAGAAATGCATTAAAAACGCATGTAATCCACAGCGAATATCAATAAAAATTTGTTTAAGCAAAAACAGGAAGTACCTGAAACAAAGCAGCTTTATTTAAAGCATGACACACCAAACAGACAAAACCGCAACATCAAAAATGGGATAAAAACGCATGTTAAAAAGCACACAAAAACGCAATGAAAAAAAACGCAACTAATCTAATTTTAAAAATAGGTGCAGAAATTCTGAAGCGTTAAAAACTCACCAAAAGTTCATCGTGGGAGTGTAGTCCAAAGGAGCGTTCTTATCTTTTGTGTTGGGAGCATAACGCTACCCTCCTGAGCCTGCTCCAGTTATAAGGACAAGACGTAGGACATATTATTACAATCCGGATATACTTCAAAATCAACATAAAAAACCGCTGTGTGAACATATGCTTATACTATGCAGCTATTTCTATTAGTTGGGTTATTTTTATAGGGTTATATCAGTTTCAGCATATTGTGAGAGGAAATCATGATGATCCCCACTGAATACCTGCACATTAGACTGTGACAAATGTGAGAAATTGATACAGAAAGTGTATTGATACTTTGAAACTAAAAGTATACCTGCTTTATTTGTAAGTAGACATTCACATCAGTCTGCCCAGTAAACCATATACCGGTAAGCATATCATACAAGTGTGGAGCTCAGAATTAATCCAGAATGATGTATACAGTTAGTACCCTGTCATATGCCACAATCACACTCTAATCAGCATGTCTATTTATCTATTCTCCCTACAGGTACTCCATCCAGCATTTCCACATTGATTTTCCTACCTCAGCCTCTTGCAAAAACTTGGTATGCTTTTCAAATGATCCCTGCAATACCCCAATGTTATTTATGACTTTGTTTATTCTGCCTTGCTCATATGCATCTGGCTCACTCTTAATGGGAACCTGTCACCTGAATTTGGTGGGCATATGGGCCGTGTTTTCGGGTGTTTGATTCACCCTTTCTTTACCCGCTGGCTGCATGCTGGCCGCAATATTGAATTGAAGTTCATTCTCTGTCCTCCGTAGTACACGCCTGCGCAAGGCATTCTTGCCCTGCGCACGCGCAGTATGCTTTGCCCAACTGCGGGCAAAGCCGAAAAGCATTAGTGCGCTTGCGCCGGCGCACTATGTCCCGGAAGTATTTCGCTGTGTTCCAGGACATAGTGCGCCAGCCATGCACACTAATGCTTTTCGGATTTGCCCGCAGTTGGGCAAAGCATCCTGCGCGTGTACTACTGCAGGCGTGTACTACGGAGGACAGAGAATGAACTTCAATCCAATATTGCGGCCAGCATGCAGCCAGCGGGTAAGGAAAGGGTGAATCAAACACCTGAAAACACCGCCCATATGACCGAAAACCGGTCCCGCCAAATTCAGGTGACAGGTTCCCTTTAACTATCTGACCAAGATGAGCACAGACAACTCCCCTCTGCTTCACACCTGAATGCACTTTCTAGCACATATATTGCATGGAATAAGTCTGACAAGATGTCAGTATGCCCAGTATATCATATAAGTGTATCATGCAAATGAGGAGCTCAGAATTAATCCAGAATTAAACCAGAAGGGAACTGAAGGTAACTGGATACAGTCACTGTAAACAATGTTTGTTTGCTTTACTCTCACCCCTATAATCCTTCACTTTCTACTAACCCCCCTAATCCCTGCACCTAGTAATGAACTGATTAACTCTCCCTCCATCCTCCCCATCCATCTCACCTCCTCCTCAGAACTGTTCCTCAACATACAATCCTCTGTCACCAAACAAAGACAACCCTCTGATGCCCTCTCCTGCTGCTCCCACCTAACACTTTCTTTGCTCCTTCTCACTGCCAGTGATATTTCTCCAAATCCTGATCCTCCACACCACATTCCACAGTCATTTCTTCCTCCCATCCATGCTCTAATACAACTTTCCATAACCTCTCTAACTTTGTACCCATTCGCCCAGCCCCTGCTTCCCCAGTCCCACTAAGAGGAGCTCTATGGAACGCTCACTTTGTCTGCAACAAACTTTCCTACATCCATGATCTTTTCATTACTAACAAACTTTCCTTTCTTGCCATCACTGAAACCTGGCTCACCCCCTCTGACACAGACTCTTCTGCTGCACTTTCATATGGTGGATTCCACCTTTCCCACACCCCCTGCCCCAGCAGCAAGCATGGCGGAGGAGTTGATTTTCTCTTGTCTGATAACTGCTCCTTCACACACATCCCA